>NC_069362.1:101357500-106357500 GCF_021730395.1 Mercenaria mercenaria | reverse complement strand
AGTACACGCCAAAGTCTGAAACGATGCCCAAAGTGGTCTCAGGGCTCATCCTTTACCATCAAAAGCTGAAAATATTTCCAAATGACGTAAATTGTGTCGGTGTAACTTTAAACCCAACAAATACAAATAGACATCAATTGTTCAATGAAATTGCGCAGTGCCATTCTTTGGCTTTTCGTGAAATGACCTTTAGATCTAATATAAGTTTCTTGTAATACGTGTGATCGATTTCAAAACAATGTTATGACAATCTGTAATAAAGAGCTTATTATACTTGTAATTGTATATTTCTTTTACATTTTATATGCTACTTGCAACAGGGCAAACAAATATCCAAATACGTTTACCATCTAAAATGGTTGCATAAGGCTTATCTTAACACGCATCATCTACTCATAACAAGTGTTATTGTCTGGTTCCATTATTCAATTAGATTGATCCGTTATTTAGAGATTACGATTTCATACTTACTGGTGCGCATGCGTGTAATATTACCTTTATTTTACCTTTTGTATTAAGATAAGCGTCTGAGATGAAAATATTTATAACTAAAAAACATGGCCTTCTACATTTAACTGTACCTGTAAGGTAGCACATTTGGTAGTTTCCAGCCTTAGATGCGAATTGGTCGGGGTCAAAATCTGAAATAAATGTGTTTCAAAACTGAAGGCCCTGTTTTCCTTTAAAATGATATTCAATGTGTTTTTTTGTGTGTTGGTGCTCTGGAATGGATATTTTTAAAACTTTTGACAAGCATACAGCTGAATTTAAATGAATTAGTGTGATGCGAAACTGCGACTGTCGACACAAATGTAAAAACAGAGGCCTAATTCAGCAAGGAGTACTGAAAAAAGGTAATCGGTTGACAGATAGTTTTATTATGGAGAATAGGTACGGGAGAGGTTTGTGTGCAAGGCATTGTGCATTGTTGGACTCCTGCTTTTCTCCTCAGGAACTATTTTGGAAAATGTGTCCATATTTTCGCAAACATATGCTTCACTATCAGCTACGTATGGACTACAGAGTCTTATAAATGGCAAATATTGTTAATGGATTTTAAGAAAGCATGCAAATACATGATAACAATATGCTTCATTTCTTTCAGATCTCTGTGTTTAGCTAATTTCTCCTGAATCGAAGGAAGACGGTCTAAATACTGGCATCTTTTACCTGAAATCTAGATAAAGTTATCGGACAATCTTAGCAGACGCTAATTGTAAAGTGTACCGATTTACTGCACGTAAAAATTGAAAGCTAAATATTCACCACTGTTTGAAATTTGCAAGTTACACTATTCGCGAAAAATAGCGAAAATACGCCATCGAATACATTACCCAATATGCGAAAGATACAAATACATTCTCGTGTGTCATGCACAATACAATAATTTTAAAATACTATAAAATTCGACTAATAAGACATCAACATTATCGTTTGCTAATTTACATGTTCAGGTTAGAAATGGTACTGTTTTGTGCTATTGTATAAACTGTTATCTTGCCTCCTACAAGTTTCTTGCAATTCTATTGGTCAATAGACGTCACATGGAGACAGGATATATTCCATATCCTGCTAGTAGATTTCAGATATGAATTTTGATTAAAACAAAATGGCTGCCACTCTTCTGTCGTAATTGAATCAAGTCAGATTATTTATTAGCTCCAGCGATAGTATCGTTTCCGAGAGTAAATTTAGTGTTTTCTTGCCGATTTCATTCTACTTAAGTTGAGGCTCATGAAGTTTGCCAAAAGTTAGCCGTAAAAGCGGAATAACTCTGTATGGGGTACACGGAAGTTTAAATCTTGTTTTGGAAGTTAAATAGTTAAATCATCGTAAAAAAGGAATTGACATATTTGTTACTCAGCAGTGTGTTGTATGATCATTTAATCTACGTGTAAGATAAATGATTTAACAGGGAAACGGGATGAAAGCCGAAGTATCAAGACATTTATGACATCGTGAAATCCAGTAAATTTCGAAGGGATGGAACAAGAAGTTGTTTAGTGTTTCTGATCTAAACCAGTTCATAACCTGTGTAAATGAGCTTTTGTGTTTTGTGATTTAACCAAAACACAGGTCATTGTGCATTTTATGGCTGGTGTAAATCAACTATAAACAAAACTTGATGACCAAACAAATGATTGTAGGATTCCAGTCTGCACGGTAAGTAGCTTTGTTAATTTACAAAATGTGTTGATTATAGCATGTAAGTAAAGGGTAGTCGGCAAGATAAAATCGTTACACTGCTGATACGGGATATACGCTGTCTCGAAAATCCATATCTCGCCTGATAGGATTTCCTCGACAGCGTATATCCCGTATCCTGTCACCAACAAGCAGTGTAACTAATATTATTCGAAGGTAATAAATGAAGTGATAATAATGTAATAAATATGTCAAACCTCCTATCATCGTGAGATAGAAATACATCTGATAATATATTATTGAACTTTTACAAAAGTGACACTTTTATTTTTTCTCATAGAAATTAGGTATGTCACTTGTTCGGTCTTAATTCTGATATCCGGAGGAAAGTACAAAACTATATTCAGCCTCATGAACCATTTGCATTTCCGATGATATTAACCTTTGTCTAGCTTGTGCTGTTTTGTATAACATTAAGGAATAACAAATGCTTTTTGCATATCCGCCAATTTATAGAGATTGCATGTATTTCCAGGTAGCATGATAAATATGTATTGACCTTCCTGTTTGGCAAGAGTTCTGTAAAACACTTGTACATTCGTAGTAAAAGGAATAACGGTTCTAAGTATCACATAAGCTATCATCAAGGGAAGAGAGCGTATGAGGTTTTGAGCAAAAAATAAATATAATATTTTGATTCGTTTGTTTTATTTTGTTATCTTATAGAGTGCGATCAGTCCGAATAATGTTTGGACTTTTGCTTCACTCAAGTCAAAGTATGCGGAGCAATGGATGTCAGATATATTTCAAACTGTAGGTTAAAGCACGATTCTGTTTTTCATCAATCTTGTGAAAACTCCAGCCTTCCCACACATCTCTTGATTAGCAGCAATCTTCAAGTGTCATCTGACATTTTAAAATGTCTCCCTGTACTAGGCATTTGCAAATTATGCTGATATCGAATCCGAGATAGTAATCGAATATCCTTGCTGTCATTTTTAGAGAGAATGTCAAAACATTAATTAAGTTAAATAATTATAGGTATGAGCTTTGTATCGGAAAATATGCACAAGTTCTGCAGCGGAAATATTGCGCGACTTTAGCGCAATATTCTTCCGCTAAAGAGCGAGTGTATATTTCCAGATGCAAAGATAATAACCTTTTTATTACATACGTATGTACAAGTATACATGTAATGTAAATATTTGTTCAATGTTTGATCAATAGATAGATTAAATGGTTTGGTAAAGCCCCTAAGATATGCTCTACGTATGATTCGGATTCGGTATTGGCATCATTCGTAATTGTCTACTTTGACAGAGTGTTGTTAGTATTTTTAGTGCTTTGAGATTAGAGTCCATCCATCTTTTTTCTGTAAAACATGGTTATGCCTAAACCACTGCTAGGGGACGTGAGGGGTGTTGTACATTTCATAGTCATACTCATTTGTGGTATGGTAAAATCTTCAAACCGCATGTTGAGGTTAAATCATTTCCGAAGAGGATGTTAATACACAAAAATGTTTTGAAATATGTAGAAAACAGTAGCGAGCTTACATTTTCTTCCTAATCCAATTATTTTGTTGTGAAAATGCGATGGTATTAATGTATAAAATTTAATGCTGTCATCCGTTCTCTATCGCAGCCTTTGTGTGCATCTTTGACTTTCATGCTATTTCTCTAAATAGGTGTATATAACCAGTCACATATGAGGCATCTGATTATTTAAAAATGATACAACTAAACATTAAAACTTGAATTATTTGACAGCAAGTAATATTTAATATTGCAATATTGAATCCAGTTATACGTCACTTTTCAGGCTTCGTCACCACATACCAAACTAATATAAACACATTTAATGATTCAAATGCGTTTCACCTCTGTGAATATTTTCACTCTATGATATAAGCAAACTTACTTTAGTCATTTTACACTGATAAAAGGCGCATAACCGAAAGACAAAAAAAAAAGATTCTAATAAGCTATATTTTGTGTTTAGGGACCATCTGAGCAGTCCCCTGGCATTGTTGTATATGAAGTGTTACAGGCATATACTGCAGTGTGAATCCCAGGTGATAATCCCAAGTTCATATTGGTCTGAATATTTAATACATACTTGTAACTGAATTGTAAATGTAGTAATGTGCGTTATACCAAGAAAGGTATTTACTGCATGTACAACGTAAATCAAATGTTAATGAAAATGCATTCTTATTCTTTCTGATACTGCAAACATTACCAACATCGTCTCATTATCGACATAAAGGTGTAATTTCAACATACCATCATATATTTAGGACTGCAACCCATACTTTAAAGATATTTCAACATATAATTAATATACCGAACTGCAGTCAATGTAGCGTATTGCAAACAATGAAATGTTGACTAGAACCCATCACAACGATTTACTGTTAAACAGAAAACAAACCATTGAAAACTATAAACTAAGATAAAATATCTATTGTTTTGAACGAGATATGATAAATCTTTGTAAACTTAATCTTGCCTCCATGTATAAATCACATACAAAACATGCAAACACAATGGTGATAGAAAAATATAAGTGCAAATGGTTATATATAATAAAACATGATCAGCAATTGATTATTTATAAACAATAACGTAACTGATAACATAACTGAATGAAACAATGACAAGACTGATTATTAGGGAGCTGCCATACTGTTCTTTTTTTTTTTGGTTGGGTTTAACGTCGCACCGACACAATTTTAGGTCATATGGCGACTTTCCAGCTTTGATGGTGGAGGAAGACCCCAGGTGCCTCTCCGTGCATTATTTCATCACGAGCGGGCACCTGGGTAGAACCACCGACCTTCCGTAAGCCAGCTGGATGGCTTCCTCACATACTGTTTGGAGGCTGATATTTTGCACAATAGTATCTTAATTGATGGAGAACCAGTGCTTCAAAAGTATCTCACGTAAAGTCTCAAGGTCACCCTGACTTCTGGAAAATGCAATGTTTCAGAACTTTTGCTAAGTTCGACACCTTTCTGGCTGTGTAAAAACCCTTAAGGTAATGGCAGCTTTCCAGCAAGCATAGAACACAGATATCTCAGTAAGTAGGCCTGCCAGAAGTAGAAACCGTAGTGGAAAGATAAAGACTATCGAAATGAACATTTTAATTATATGAAAGATATAAGAATGTGGAATCGGTTAAGAAAAGAGCTGTAGGTGTTGGGGAGGGGTAAAATGAGAGATACTCAATAGAGAAAGCCACGTTCAAAATACGTTTCCTAACCAAACCAATAAGGCACACGTTTGCCAAAATTGTTTACTTTATAATTTCGGCCGATTGAACTACACTGTGTTTTGAACATGTTCAAAACGAATGACCGGCTATTATTTATCATTGTAGCTAGCATACATTTCCATTTATATTCTTAAACACTACAATAAACTAACCTTTCGTGTTTCCATAAGGGACCGTAGGGACAATTAAGTGTTAAGTATTGCTTCAAAGTTGTTGCATTATAATGAGATTTTTGAGGGAATCAATAACTAGTGATGAACAGTTAAAGTCATTCTGAAAAGTATCCATTTTCTAAAAGTGTCTTGTATCAATGTCAAAAGTCAAACTTTGTGTTTTGGAATAATGACTGTATACCATGAACGTGTGTCATTGGAGAAATGGAAAGGGCATTAAGTTGTTAGTTTGGCCAATGTATAGGAACGTTGAAAACAGACGTTGAATTCTACGGAAACAATAAAACAAAGCATGATTTATGTGAAATGTCGTTAATATTTGTCGTTCACTGTCTAAAACAGAGACCAATTGATTTCACCGAAGAGTTTTCATCTAATACTGATAATTTTATGGCATAACATGATATGGATGGTGTATGCCTTTTGACAGATCTATTGTCTGTACGATCACGCAAAGGGTCAGCAATCAATATAACAGGCTAAATAATGTCAAACAAACTATCGTCTATGTTGAAAATAAACATAAAGTCAATCTCAAAACATCATAATTTTCAGACATGAATTGAAACTGGGACACTAAAGCTGCTTTGATAGCAGAAAACGAAGCCTGAAATGTGATTAAACTTTTGAGACATTTCCAAGCGTTGGAGACTGATTTCTCTCGATGAAATATATCTTCTGAATTATAGCGCTTTTGCTGGCCGCGAAATATATCTCCTTGTGAACGGAATACCACATTCAAGACTGTATGGCGTGAAAGGTCCCCTGGGAAGGTTAGCTTTTTAATCTAGGGCACATGTGCGACAGAAATCTTCATTTATTGCCAAAAAGATACTATCTTGACCTTAACCAACGTAGTTCAACAAATATGAAACAAAGACAATTTGAATGATATTTATTTAAAACACAGATCTGCTGATTTTCTAATGATTCTATTAAAAGGCGTAACATTCAGATTTATTTGGTTCTTTTGTTAGCATATAGCAATCAGTATATATTTTATACCTTGTCACATAGCACAAACACAACACAACACGAGTCTGAACGTTTTTGATGTTTATTTGCACAATGGAATATTTCGTACATACTTTCATAATTTATTTTGTAACTTGTTAAGTCTTAACAAATGTCATAGCTAAAGCCTAACTGAATCTTAGTATCTATGAGACCCATTTCGTAGGTCTCACCTGGTCTCCCTAGACCCTTCTCGCCCGAGATATCTAAAACATCAATATATTGTATTCTCTAACATCAGTCTGACAACTTGACGTATAAAACGTGTGGGTTTGATATAATAAACAATTACATAAATGCACCAACAATATATCAACTTGACAGGTGTGTAGCTGGTTTAGAACAATAAAATAATCTTTGATTATTTTACAACCTTGAGGAAATCTTAATTTAGAAATGTTTGAAAATGTGGTATTTAGTAAAGAATATTGCATGTAAAAACGAAAATGCAATCACAACTGAATATTAATATATCGATGCAAGCATGCATCTTGGATCATACGGCATTATCTTCAAGTTTATAGAGATGTTGTAATAAAAGAACTAACTGGTAGCACTATTCATCAATATAATGTAGTGGAGACTGGTGTTCCAGCAATACTCGAACTGTATTACATATATTTTAAAGCACTATTTGTTTCCCAGTTTTGATTCAAGTCTAAAGACTATGATGTTCTGAAACAAGCTTCATGTCATGTGATATTTCACAGGATGCTTAATCTAAAATAAGGCAAATGCTACTGATCAAAGACAAGATATTTCCGACTTCCATATGATACAGAGAAGCACGTGGCAGAGAAGGGTGTATAAATATGCTGTAGAAATAATCACATAAAGCTGTCAATGCATAGCCTCAACTTCTGTCAAAAGAAATCAACCATTCATACGGAGAACAGCGGATGCCTGCTAATTCTTAGCAAACAAGTTAAAGTAAGTTTCTTAGCCGCTTGTTTCTTTGTTCTAGTTATTCATTAAGTACAAAACAGTGTCAGGTGACTGACATACATTCACATAATGGACATTAACTGGAGCTGCATAGAATTGTAAGATATTTTATAAACTCTCAAACACTAAGCCTAGAGAAATGTAGATAAGAATATGGGATTCTACACAGACATTTTGTCTTTAGCATAAGTAACATCCTGACTGTCTAGTATTTTTACATCTTTACTCGATGTAGAGTATCTGAGTTCTGAATGAGTACTTTCGGTAACGGTCTGACATGACTGAAAACTGCAAAAATAAATTTCCATAATGAACGGTGGAAATTTAAAATTACAAAAGATCGAAGAAACGAAAAAATACAATATTATTTTCCACTGAATTGTAATTACTGAAAGATGGTATAATTTGAGTACTTTCTTCCTGTTTGAAAAGAAAGGAAAACGTTAAATACTTCAGCATGTATGGTAGATCTTTCGTTAAAATAATAATAGAAATATGCAGAAAAGGCCAATGTTGTCCTAATTCGTAAATCCGACTTTTGGTTAAAGTCAACACTCAGCAGGTCTAAATGTTATATGCTTCCCTAACAGAACAATGTTTTATGCATGCGCGACCTCCTGTTTCATCTTTTTGTTCGTGTAATTTTTCAACCAATTTGAAGTCTTTTTAGCTTTCCGTTTTTCTGTGGCTAGAACGCATGCCGTCCCAGCACGTGCAAATTGTTGTATTACCAAGTGCAATAATTGGATTCAGCATCCATTTTGAAAATTGTAGGATAGTAGGAAACGAACAAAATCAAAATATTTACATTAATGGAAGTATAAATTATTGAACTACGGCTCCAATTTATCATTTACATGTTAATCTGATCAAAAGCGCCAATATTTTTAGAAAAATAGTGTCACGATATTTTATTTTCCACTGATGAATTGAATAAAGAATATTCTTTAGAGTGTTACTTTTAGATTTTACCTTATGTATGGACGTAATGTAAAATGTATGAATGCATATAAATATATGAAGGTATGTAAATGTTTTGCTTCTGTTGTGTTTTAAGTCACACCGAATAAAAGCATGCAATGGCAAGTGACTTGTACATAAACGTTAATCAGTCCAAAAGGAGACAGAAACATTTTGCAGAGATGTCGTTTTGTTTGATAAAAGGTCTTAACGGTCGCATCAAGATAAAGAGGTGTTTTCTGGCTAAACGTGCATAAATATATGTAATAGCACGTTTGTAAAATAGTTTATATAGTGTTTTGAATTACTTTTGATTACATACATTGGATAATTTCAATTGAATAAGTTAGATCTTAGTTTATCTACTCCCAAACGTGTTTTATTTTCAAATTAAATCGGGATTAATATTGCAAAGGTGGGTTTGGGGGCTGAAACTAAAAACAAACAAGAAATGGAGAGATGACGGAGAATGTAAAAAAAACACAATAGTAAGAACAGCAACCCTTCGTAATTTGAATTATTGAGCTAATAAACAGGAGGTAAACACAGCTAAACAGAGAAAAATTTGCTTAATGGGATCGTTCTTTTTTCGAGTTATACTAACAAATGTAAATATTCCTCTGAAATTGTTATCAGTGACATAGAATAGTAGAACACTCCAGTTCGCAGTCCTATTGTAAACATGCGTATATGGCAGAACTCCTGCTGTTACAGTTATCTCGGTATAGTTCTGTCTTTGACATATTTAATAAGAATATTCTACACACGCTTCAAATATCCAAGATTTAACTCAGAATTCATAATGAAACGCGCGCTGTGAGACACTCACGTAAACAATATTTTACGTAAGAATTCTAAAAATCCAAATTACTCAATATTGCCTATTTCTAACAAAAAATATCATTCAGAAAAATAAGCCGAGTGATGTTGAATCAAGATAATACAAAACCGTTCAACTAGTAATATAATGTAATATTATAAATATAGTTCTACTTTTACTTGTTATCAGTTTTGGATTAGTGGAGACTTTATGGCAACTAAAGAAAACTACACAAAACAATTTTGTGAGGAGTGGAGCGGTTTGTGCGGAAGGTATAGATGATTTTGTTTAATAAGCATTATGTTTTAATAATAGTTTGTTTATTGTTAAATGTTCTCATTTTCATCGCATGAACAACATCTTACTTTAAAACAAATAATAATTGTGTTTAGACGAGCCGTTCTTATTAATTTAATTCATCAGTGCTTCGAGAATTTCATTATTTCAAAGAATGATAACTTACTTTAGTAGACCTTTTTATTCGGAATTTCGACTGATTATTGTGATTTGTAGACCTAATTTTCTAAACTTGCGTCTTATTTTGATTTATCAGACATGTATTAAACTTACGAGATATAATTTACACAATCTACACATGCTAATACGCTATTGTTATCTGTAGACAGATTAAGTGGTAGTAGACAGAACTTGTTATGGCATTTTATATCAGTTGAGTAAAATTTTATCTTGTTACAAATGACAACAATTATGTAAAATCGAACTAATTATTTCCGTATAATACTATTTCAAAAAAGTGGAAAAGATTGTAGTTCATCTTATGAATTTACACTCACTTTCAAAGAGCCTTAAATTCTTGCGTATAGGAGACGTCATGTAGATTTCAGTATAAAACTACATGCTTACAGTCCTTAACTGGTGGCACAAGAGACCGAGCAATGCACCAGGTAATGGTCGCACTAAATGATCCTTTAGTTTTCCCAGAATTACATCAATTTAATCGAATAGAATATACGCACGCCATATCTATTGATGAGCATGCACTTTAACAGTTTACTACATGTAATTGTTTGATAGTAAAGGCCTTGCCTCATTCTATGTAATGTCTGTTACATAGGAGTTATTTTGATCGCAGCAGGGAATAAAAGCCTTCACCACGTTTGTATCGACGTTACGGGATGATATGACGTAAAGAACTTACCGATAGTAACAGCATATCATAATTTTAAAAGTGAGAAATAGAAATTTTCATAAAAATGTTGCAGAATCAACCCTCGTATCCGCAAAAGCATGTATAAGTTGGGAATGAAATTATGTTAATTTAAATTACTTTTATTCAGTTGATAAGTATACTTTAGGTGCAATATTTATGGGTTGGATATGGATGCAAAGTTTGAACCAAGAAGACCCTGACGGTGGACTTTGCCTCAAGACAGAAATATTCGTTCTAAATAACAAATATATATAAGTTAAAGTAAACATATTATTAGTTCTTTCGTAATTGTGTTGAAAATGATTTTTGAACGAACACTTTTTACTCGAACCGTCCATGCCCAGCTAACTTTACTAGCCGGTCTTTGATTAACTCTGTTGTCCTTACTAGAAATACATGTAGCTTAATTGTGAAGGCCTGCGACTTGTTTCGACACCCTTGCTGTTTGTTTTGTCTTTAATTCTTGTAACATACTTAGTAATGATCGGGGAATGACTGCGTTTCCGTCTCTCCAACAAAACCAGCAACAACATTCATTTTACATTTTGGTTTTATATTGTGTAGACATTGGAACAATAAGTCATCAACTTATCAGCAAATTGAATAAAAACATAATACTGAAATAGGATTAAAAAGTATTTCTTTCATATAAATGTTTCTATCACTTTTAAGTGCAAATAGTCTATTGGTTTCTTCAATACTCTTGAAGTGCTATTTAATAGAAACGTATGTTTAAGGTGCAAAGAGATTAATGTCTGAGTACACTTCGTTAATGTTTAAAAGTACTTATAGACCACATGATCGAAACACATGCAGCAAATAACGGTGTAAAACGATGCTTTTGTTTTCATGGTATTGATGAAACGTAAACAGGGTAACCCTTTGATCAAAATTGATTAAATCAAATGTACTCAATTAGCTGAACAGAATGCATTCCTTCAAAGGGCAGTTTAATTAACCGATATACGTCCACGAAATTACGTCGGTCTCTAAAAGTTCAGCTTTATAACCTGCACCACAAAGATATTTATCTGCCATTACTTGTCTAAATGACATTACATGTGCGTCCTATTCATTCCCAGACTATGTGAATTTCTCCCGTATTCGTATTTTCAATACGTAACAATATTCTTAACCCAGAAAACTCGCAAATGGTTGATACTCTTTATCCCTATCTGAAGTTAAGTTTAATAAAGGTATTATTGAGGGCACTAATTGCATCGTTTTTGACTTACATATCCGTACTTAGAATGATACAAAATTTAATGAGAGAAATAGTTTTTATTTTAAGAGTCTTCTACTTCTAGTGTGTGTAGTCATGTTGCGATATAATTATACATAATTTGAAGAGCTTCAGACAATATTTCTTTTGACCAAAACAAAGAGTGTGAATACAGACAGGTTGTCATGCTTAAAACTGTCAAAATATTGACTATATGACCCATGGAAATGTCTACTTAATATATCTTAAATAATAAAATGTCTCCAATCGCTAAGTTAACTATGTCTTAAGACTAGCTGACAAACTAAATTGAATGTCCTTTGATAACTCTGAGCTGCTGGGACTTATCTATCGCATATACAATATTCCTCTAGCTACCTCTTATAACAATGATTTTCAAATAATTTTGTTTGCGAGTTCAATAATATCAGGGACCAAGCATATCACTCATTATTCTATTAACACACAAATAAATTTATGATATTCAGCTCAATCTCCAACAAGCTGGAACTAAGACTTTACTGACCTTTTAGCTTAAGTTACTGTCAGACGTTGTCTTTGAATAAACAACATGCGAATCCTATCGTATGGATATTAAGCCTAGGTCTTCTTAACAAAAGCTGCCACTCATATGTTAGCCCGTTTCCGTGATGCTCAGCTCATATATGCTATAACTTATAGCAATCTACCATCATAAAGGTTTGCCCACGTATGCCTGTACTTCACCAGTAATGCAGCGCCTATATATAAGCTGGATCTACCCTCGGCTTCTCGATGCTCGGCTTACATATGCTATCGTCTAAAAAGGTATATTTTATGATGGACCTATTTCTAAATATTGTAATAAGCTACAGGACCCTGTTGTGAAATACCTAAGCTTATTTGCTTTTCAAAGCTGAAAAACTTAAAATAACACAATTGATTCACCTACATTCGATGTTACCTCATCCGTCGCTGGAAAGTGAGTGCTCAGTCATCAACTGCTCACCTTAATTATTAAAAGAAATGCATTTAGATTGGTGCTTTTTATAGAAGATTTTTTTTTCTAATTGGTCAAAATTCGTAAATAACATTTTACAATAAGTATTTTCTCTAACAACAGGTTGTTTCCCTTTTACAATTTTATATAGTATAATGCGTGATAATGGGGTTAAATTGATCAAAATGTACCCAAATCTTATTAATTACAGCATACAGCAAATTAACTATAATTGTAGTAATAATGATATGTTAAGGACATGCTCATACATCACGCCACCAACACATTTAAAATACAAATGTCCAATGTCCTTTATCTATCTCTTTAGGTAAGGCTAACATTATGATGTTATGAAAACATTTTAACCCTCACCCTGCTAAATTTGTAAAACGGACTGGTCAATCGTTCATTTTGGGCAGTACCACTTATTATTTAAAGGAGTGTTACCTGAAAATTTACTGACTGAAAAGCGAACAGTGCAGACCATGATCAGACTGCACGGATGTGCAGGCTGTTCTTGGTCATCACTGGTCGCAAAGGCAAAATCACTTGTCGCCAGCAGGCTAAAGGTTTTAAAATAAATATCACTATCGTTATACAGATTCGATCATAATTCTTAATGGTGATTCTTATTTGTTTTCTTGTTGTTGTCTTATTAGTTTACTTTGTTTAAGAACTTTTGTG
The DNA here is from genome assembly GCF_021730395.1 of Mercenaria mercenaria. Classification (NCBI taxonomy): domain Eukaryota; kingdom Metazoa; phylum Mollusca; class Bivalvia; order Venerida; family Veneridae; genus Mercenaria; species Mercenaria mercenaria. Next base: position 106,344,111 of record NC_069362.1, on the reverse strand, counting down.
TAAATTGCACTTACTCATGCAAATTTATTTCTCGATACAAATCTAAAAACTACAAATGGTACACTTGCGAAATATTATATCCCACACCCGAATAAATCGTCTTTAGCTCTTGGCGTTTATATGGTTAATCGCAAAATTATATAATCCTGCCGATGACACTTCCAGCACCAAACTGCACTGATTATGTATCTTTATAGCTCAGGGTCACCTTTTTGTAACTGGTACAACTCAATAAATTTAAGTTCGAATGGTATTTTTGTTATGTTTTGTTCATTACAAGGGTTATTTAATACTGTGCCCAATTTTCATTGAAATGTATTTGAGATCACAACGAAAATCTGTTTTGAGTAAGTACGTCTTAAAATTATGTACTTGTGATATACAATGTATCACTCGCCCTTCTTATTTTATTTTACTATCTCTTTTATATAAAATCCACCGACTAGCTGTTATGTTCTATTCTTTTGAAGATCTTATACGTTGTGGGCTGCTTTAACTAACGATGTTTTAATACAGACTTTAAGAGTGTCAGCAGAGACAAAGTTATATTTATGATTTAACAAATATATTGCATATCAAATAATCAACGCGAACGACAGATGGCAGCTGTCAAAATTGTAAACAAACAATTTACCGAAGGTAAAAATCAATAATGCTTGACATCCGATAGAATACATATTAGGTAAACAACCCGTTTACAAAGTATATCAAGTTTATATACATACTAAGAGACAAAATATAATAAGTCATATATTTCCAGTCAAAAATTATATATACGCATCAAATGTAAATGAGAGAACTAGTTAAATACATTTTGAAAACTGACCAAGATGCTATAACTGGATGTTCTGGATCCCATGCAGATACTTTTTAAACTGTTTAAAAGTTATTTCCCTTTAAGTAAGAGTATAAATATGCAAGGCCGGCATTGTCAAAGCAGAAAAAATAAAAAACAAACGAAGTGTTTTCATGATCATAATATATGATATTTAAATGTACTCCACGACAAAGGCACGACATCACATTAGTTTCACATTATGGCTGAGATATATAGCAATATTGTAATGCACAATTGCTATAATTCATGTTTTGTTTCCATTATAATTGCTTATAAGATAATGTGAATATAAGAGATGCGTTTTGTCTAACTGCAATCCTGTGAATGGCCCTAATTAGTGACAGAGGATGGAAACAAGAGGAATTCGTATGAAATTTGGATAGACAGTAAGTTAACAGTATATTCTCTTATTGTTTTATTTTACGTGTTGGTAGCTACAGTATAGAAAAAACTTTTTAAGAAAATCAAACTGGAAGGAAGAAATATGAGCAAACTTTTAATTAGGTCATGAGTCATCATACACCTGTTAAATTTTGTCATGAGTTTTCACGATCTGTCATAATTATCTTTATATCTCTAGTCTGCATGGGCATTGTTTTTTGTTAGTATCTTGGTACGACATTATAGTGTGTAATTACTATACATTCCACACCAGTATTTGTATTTAAAATTGTTTTGCTGAGCTTACAGAAGTCATGTAAAATTTTCTATTGTTTTAGTTTATTGTCGGTAATATAGGTACCAAAATGATTTTAAGACATGAAAATTGATCCTTTCTGATACATAGAGAAAAAAAGGTTACGTAATGATATTTAGAAAGATTTAGTGGAAATTCAAAACGTGACACCACCCTAAGATATTTTCAGATAAAGAAAAGCAGTCTGTAAAATCCGCTGGATATACATGTTTCACAATTCATTTGTATGCATGCGTAAATGACTGTAATACAAAATGTATAGTCTTTAAATTTCTATCCATGATTCTATTTGTGAGTAAAGGTTGGAAGCATAAAAATAAAGGATATTGACCACACAACGAAAGCAGCACGGATAACAATTCAGAAATATTTGATAGCCTTCTGCCTACCAATTTCAACTAAAGTCACCTTTGCAAATACCTAGCTAATGTAAAATTAGTTTTATTAACACTCTCAACATCACAATAATCAATAGAGGTCTGCAGAACCTTTCAAAGAATGAAGTTTAATGAGACTATTCATTGGAAGACAGACACTAATTACAAAACTGAAACAATGATTAGATGCTGTAGACATGCAAGTTTCTGAAAAAGAGCCGTCGGGAAAGGGCAACGGGTATGTCTGTTAATATAGTATATATTGTCTACAATGCCCGAAAATTACAAGAGCCAAATTGAAAAGTTTTTTTCTTTCTAATACTGGCGTACGGGAAAAACATACAAAAGCGCCCATGTGTTGGTGAACACTTATATCGAGTGCGTATAGTAAAAGGTACTAGTATGCATATATGCAAAAAGGTAAACATCACATTTGTATTTTTGTCCTCAAAATACTATAAGAATCTTACATGCCTGCCTGTGTAAGACGGGGTTTTCCTTACCCGAGGGACAGTGTGGAATGGAAAACCGAGCGTTAGCGAGGTTTTTTATCCATGCTGTCCCGAGGGTAGGGAAAACAGCTGTCTTATACAGGCAGATATGTTAGATCATTTTTCTTGCCTATCACGTTCAAAAAAGATCGTGGAGACAAACAGGTCTGGGTATTTCCTGACATTATTTATAAAGTTTATGACGTCACAATGGTGCCAGTACTATGTGACGTCACCTTAGTGCACGCTATTTTAGACAAGGTTTTTCCCTGGGGAAAGACAGGAATATTTATCCCCGGCGCGTGCTCGGATAAATGTATACTTTCCCCGCTACGTAGGCAAGAGTATAAGGATCTTACATGCCTGCCTGTGTAAGACGGGGTTTTCCCTACCCGAGGGACAGTGTGGAATGGAAAACCGAGCGTTAGCGAGGTTTTTTTATCCATGCTGTACCGAGGGTAGGGAAAACAGCTGTCTTACATAGGCAGGCATGTTAGATCATCTTTCTTGCCTATCATGTTCAAAATAGATCGTGAAGACAGATAGGTTTGGGTATTTCCTGACATTATTTATAAAGTTTATGACGTCACAATGGTACCAGTACTATGTGACGTCACCGTGGTGCACGCTATATTAGACAAGGTTTTTCCCTGGGGAAAAACAGGAATATCTATCCCCGGTGCGTGCTCGGATGAATGTATACTTTCCCCGCTAGGTAGGCAAGAATATGTCATATAGCATAACCATGCAGTCAAGCTATTCAAATGCAATTGTTTTATTGCTACTAATTGTACAAATAGATTGAATAATGTTCTATATAGCCGCGCCATGAGAAAACCAACATAGTGGCTTTGCGACAAGCATGGATCCAGACCAGCCTGCGCATCCGCGCAGTCTGGTCAGGATCCATGCTGTTCGCTAACGGTTTCTCTAAATGCTATAGGCTTGAAAGCGAACAGCATGGATCCTGACCAGACTTTTAAAAACATGGGTATCGTACATCAAGTGTAGCAAAAATAAAACGAAAACTGGCAATTTTATTCATTTGTTATATCTGATATCTGGAAGTCACTTAACTTAACTAACACCTTACTCGTATGATTGCTATGTGTATGCTTTATTGGCAGTCCGTTGCAGTCGTTTGTTATTTTGTAAATGTAAGAAATTCAAAATTTTAATTGCTTTTAAAAGTACTTAAACTCAGCCCCAGAGATCGTTTTAATGTTTTGATGAAAATTTTATCGAAATTGATTTTGCCGATATAGCGCTACGTTGGTGTTGTTTTATGCGAGTGTTTCGTGATAGGAAAAGAAATTGTTGCATCAACTGTGTAATCAAAAGTCTTGGCAATGTCTTTTTACTTCTCTTTGTTCATTAATATTGCATATCTCTCCATTGTGTAATACTATAAAGCCATCAGATATCCCGAGCTGGTTAATGTTGATCGTGCAAAGTGTATTTTACCCCCTGGGTACACGACCTATGATGAATTGCACGGTGTCGCTATAAAACCAATCACATCATGATATATGCTCTTAATCTCTGACAACCACCTTCGTATTGGCATTAGAAATATTGGATCCCCAGAACGAAATTGTATTCAATTGCTTGCATGAACCGTTGGCTCATGCATGATTTTTCCATTAAGGAAAATCGAACATCATATCACAATACAGGTATGAATCTGCACAATTCCACGCTTATGGAAATATTGCTTTTATAGATAGAGCTCTTTTAGAGTCATTCAAAATAAACAGCTCACTGAGTTTCCATTGTGTTGATTTGTTTATGGGAAAATATGTGTTCATAAATCGGATCTATCAGTACTGTATCATAAAATGACAGTCGAAAATTTTGTAAAATTATGCATGTTATAGAAACTGTTTAATTTATATAATTAATGAATTTACCAATGAAAACGTGAGGAAAGTACTACATTTACAGACCTTACATTAAAGTATGAAATAACTATAACAAACTGGCGCAAAATATTAGATTTTTATCATATTAAAAACATGGAAACAAAAAAAAATTGTGCAGTATTAATGCATGTGTATCAATATTACTATGCAAGAGTCATATCCTGCAGTAATTGTTAAAAACGGAAGTGAACATGTAACTGACTGGTTAACCATGTGCTAGACATTGCTGTGAAACTTGGAAGTGTACCGCAACAAAATCTCTTCTTAACTGCTACATGATACTTAGATAACGTCAAGAGTCTAGATGAAAGGTATTTAGTACTTGTTTGTTTATTGTAAAATTAAATGACTCTTTGAATCGCATCTATTGACTTTGCTAAAGTCCAAAACAGATTTACTGAGTTTAAGTCAATAATTGAGAAAACAAATTGGAAATTTATTTCCGATTTCATGTAATATAACACTTAATATCCTGCGAACCTCGGACTATTGACCGACAAGTGTTTATAACGTATACAACTATTCACCGTATAAAATATCACAATAACTTTACAAAAGCATGTCATAGTTTTGTTGTTTAAACCTATTCTATTTATACCTCTACTTATTGCAAATGCTTTTCTAGTGATGCTACTGGATTTACTAATCAGCAGAACACAATTTTGTATCCCTGCATGATAATTTTTAAAGTTCTGTAAAGTAGTTCTATTATAAGTCAATGTTAATGTAATTCTTTTGCATGAAATCAGCGATTGTTACTATAAAGCTCCGCATAGTTAATTTCTGTCATATTGTATTCGGTCACATTTCTTCGCTTGTGTATTTATCTTAAACTTATAGTGAAATAACTTTTTCCAACTTAAAAATATTTATGGCAAGAATATGATTTGTCATCTGTGTCATGTATGCTTACTATACATGAGGTGAAAAGTCATGCTTTTCTTATTGCATAACATGATTACGGAAGCGTACTTGATACATGTTTTTCAAACAACACACTTTCTCATCAGCGCAAGTATACAGTAAGATTTAAGTTATGAAACCTTCTCGAACGATAACACGTTTGCAATCAAGTAATTTTGACTGTAGTTTTAAGGCAACGTTATTTTCAATCAACAGTATAAATGATATGTGTTTTGTGTTTAGTCTGCTAACTCTGAAATCGTTTGACGAGTCCTTGCTGTCGCTAAATCTTTGGATCAGCCGAACAACACAGTTCAGTGAAGTTCCATCGGAGTGTCTAAAACATCAAAGAGTTGGTCGTATAATTGAAATTGTATTATGTCAGTTTCATTTGGTTAGACAAATAAATGATGTGTTTTGTCGAATCTATGAAGTACATGTATATATGTACCATACGCGAGTTAAGTCAATTTTTTTCTTCCGCGGCAACCTTCCGCAGGACTTCTATCAACCACGCTGTCGGGAACCCACGTGGCCAGAAGGTAAGGTACGGAGCCCAATTTGTGAACAAAACGGCTCGCTTCAGGTAACAGTTTTGGTCGTTAATTTATTGACGCCTTCCTTCTTAAAAGACAAACACTCCATGCTGGTAGGAAGCCAGATTAATTTGGTACTTTTTGCAAAAAGTGCAACGGCGTATTTCGTTGTGTCTCGGTGAAATTCAATTATGATTTTATGACTACTATGGAAGCAGTTTTCAATTTAGTCCCTACTATGAACTTGGTGATTCGTACGGTAAAGTATTAGGATTTTCTCCCTAGAGAATTTAGTAACTATTTTCTGCAAACCTACAACGCTGTCAAAAAGAAAATGTCAAAATAAGCAGTGGCCTGAAAATGCAGGATGATAAGCATAAGTAACATTGTATTTATTTGTTATTTCTACAGATGTCTCACAAGGTAGTACACATATATGCTTTAACTTTGCCATTTGTTCATATCCAATATAATGATGGATGCTCTTTGTCTGTTTTACAAGGGTCAATACACAATTACGCGGAAAGCTTCTACTAAAGTATTATCGTTCAACAGATTGTTTTTGAAATTTGGTCATGTAAACGTCCATGGTATTTTCATGGTAAAATACTGAGAACGAAAAAGAAAGGAATATGATCGAATAGTTACCTTTATTGTGACGGGGCAAATCAGAGATTTTTGTCCAAACAAACCACAGTTCCGGGTGATACTATTTCCATGTGCATTCAAAGAAAAATTAAGACAGTCACATTTACCAGGAAATAATAAATTAAGATGTCACTCACAGACGTCAGTCATATCACGTGACGGAAGTTTTGACGACATGCATATGTTTTCGTCCAAAATATGAAGGAAGCAGAGCGATAAGTGATTTAAGTTTAAAAGTAAATAAAAGTCTAAAAGTAAATAAAAAGAAATATATCAATCAAACATATGAACGAGAACACGTTAAAATTAAAGAAAACTGCATTATAAATAGAATATAAGGTTTTTCAGAGGGAAAGGCAACCGACACTGACTTGCCGGAAAAGGGCCGCCACACTAAATCGCTGCTCTTATAGAAGTCGGAGCGCCGATATACCGTTATAGAAATAAATTTTTCACTGATTGTCTGATGTAAATTTTCTCTTAATATGTGCTGTAGCATTCTGAAACAAAGAAATCTCGTTTACATCACTAAACAGTGCTTTAAACAGAATTACGTCTAATATCCTCAATGCGTGGAAGTTACCCTAAGAAATCATTTTTAATTTGGGTTAATCGGTTTGAGAAATGCAAGGACAGGATACATGTAGAAATACTTACAAACCCTCTTATAGGCAATTTGACATGACCCCTTATATAAATTTTCGATCCATATAGTTTCTGCTTTACGGCAGGTCTGTTTATTGGGTTAATAAGACAAAACATTGAAATTAAAGCTGCGAAAAAAAAGTCATATAGTGAATGGCTTGCCGGTCAATAGTCAAAACTATTATTCATCGGTCCTTCGACCGTCGGGCGATTGTTTTTACTATTCGCCAGCAATTCATTCAATAAGTGTATATTTTTAGATGGCATTGGTACGTATAACCTGAGCAACAATAGATTACGTAGCTTGGTGAAATGTGGCGTTGTCCTGCCTCAATGTTGCTACGGATTACACAAATGGTGTTACATTTTACAAACGTATGTATAAACTAAAAATTACGAAATGTAAAACCATCTATATGATAACCCCGAAAGTCCATGGACTTTGATATGTTAAAATATAAGTTCATGATTATTATTGAACATCTGTACTGGTGAGGATTTATTTTCTCTTAGCTAAAATGTTGTTTCACGTTCTTTCATTTTCAATTTATTGTAATCTGACAATAATGTTACGTCTTATATTAGTCCACAATCCTGTTTAGTTTTCATGAATTAAGTAAGGTAATGTAGACGCGGCCGAGGACTGAAATTCTAGAGGAGTGTCGGTAGAACAGAGATTATTACATACTCGTTTCTATTCTCCCACGAGTTACAATGGTACCGGAAATATCTATATTTTTCCATACACTGACGCCAGGCTTTCATATCGGGTGCGTGACGTACTTTAACGTGTGTCGCGGCATTAATCCTTTTATTTAGTTCAGTAAATTGTCAGTCTTACTAGTATTCAGGCTATTGAACAAATTTATAGTAGTTATATTACATTGAATGCGTATGTATGGTGGCTGATTTCTGCCATCTCGTTCTGGCGTGTTGGCGCGTTTGCAGAGCGCCAAGACGCCAACACGCCAGGACGACAATTATAGGCGCCAAGACGACAAAATCCGTATTTGTCGTTTTGGCGCGTTCATTTGTCGTCTTGGCGTGTTGGCGTGTTGGCGCCCCCGCCCCCGCCAACGCGCCAACACGCCAAGACGACAAATGAACGCGCCAAAACGACAAATATGGATTTTGTCGTCTTGGCGCGTTCATTTGTCGTCCTGGCGTGTTGGCGTCTTGGCGCCCCCGCCAACGCGCCAACACGCCAAGACGACAAATGAACGCGCCAAAACGACAAATATGGATTTTGTCGTCTTGGCGCATATTATTGTCGTCCTGGCGTGTTGGCGTCTTGGCGCCCTGCAAACGCCAACGCGCCAACACGCCAAGACGACAAATGAACGCGCCAAAACGACAAATATGGATTTTGTCGTCTTGGCGCGTATAATTGTCGTCCTGGCGTGTTGGCGTCTTGGCGCCCTGCAAACGCGCTAAGACGCCAGAACGCCAGGACGACAACTTCCCAATTTAGCGTGTTGGCGCCCCCGCCAGAACGACAAATGCCTTGTTTGTCGTCTTGGCGCGTATAATTGTCGTCCTGGCGTCCTGGCGTTCTGGCGCCCTGCAAACGCGCCAACACGCCAGAACGAGATGGCAGAAATCAGCCACCATACGTATGTAATAAAAGGGTTATTATCTTTGCATCGGTAAATATGCACTCGTTCTTCAGCGGAAGAATACTGCGCTCCTAAAGTCTCGCAATTTATTTCCGCTGCAGAACCCGTGCATATTTCCCGATACAAAGCTAATAACCTACCTATGATTACAGCCCAGTTGCTTCTCTATCTATATTTGTGTGATTGTTCAAAATATTCGTAATTTCTGAAGAACAAGAAAATATGATTTCACTATACATCTTTTAAGACAAACAATTGTGTATGCAATTATTGCTGAAGATGGCTGTGACATAAGATCTGACAAATCTGTGACCTTAGACATTGATCATGTGACTCAGGTGGCATTGTTATATTATGCTTCAGGTTTTGTTCGGTATAAAAGTAAAAAACTTAAAGTGGATATTGAAGGCGCCGCAAGGCCGAGAAAATCGAAAAAGAGTTTTCTTTATGACATTAACCTGGAAAATATTGAACCTGCTGAAAATTAGGTCATACTCCATGAACTAAGGACAAATCTAAAAATGATGCTAAAACATTTCCAAGAAAATAAAATAATTGATTGTTTTTGAAGCTGGTTAACGTGTTCCTAATTGGCTTATCTTAGTAAAATAGAATGTTGTAAAGGTTTGCCCAATTTTACGATTGTTTTCGTAATTAACGTGAAATTTATTATATAATTTCATAGAAATTAAAGAACATTTAATACTCTGAAATGTATTTAAAAAGCACAGACGTATTGTTACATATAATAAAATTACGATTCGATTGTTTTAAAAGCAGAACATTGTAATAATCCATAACTAATAAGCAAGGTGTTCTCAATTAAATTTACGTCTTTCTTACATACTGTTGAAGCCAATGATCTCCTTTTTATAGACATTATATTTTATTTGTCTACCAGCCTGATATTAGTATTCATAAATACTCATTCTAGACAAAACTATTACTCTATTTATTACATCTAAAGGTACACTAGACCCAAATTTCACATTTAAACTTATGAATAATTATTACAATATAGATCATGTAAACAAAACAAGTTCATGTGTTGTAACGGTGCTTTTCATTTTAAACTGTCTCGACCTGTAAGTATTCATCGGATATTCCTGTCTGAATCTGCAGCTAGTTATACACTATTATACCTCATTGATTTTCACAATAAGAAAATAGTTTTAAAGATCATTTGCTCTAAACATTAAATATTTGTTTTTTCCTTCTGTTTCAAAGGACAACCTCATCTAAATAAAGGGCTTGTCATCAAATCAAACGACATTTAGGTCTGCTACCGCCCACGTTCTCTAGCCCCGGGTTGAGTTCTTTAATCAAACAATGAATACACATTCGCAGATCTCTTCATCCGGCTGTGTACAACCTTCAATGATACGAGACAACAGTTCCATGAAAAGCGGCATATGGTCCTCACATAAAATAATGGACATGCGCTAAACGAGAAATAATGAGTAGAGCTTAACAAGTTAGAATTTAGAAAGGGGACCTGAGGGTAAGGAGCCTGCATTTCACAGAAACTGTATAAAGACAAATTAACCCTTAGTCTACTGGTGGCAAGTGATTCTGATCATGGTCTGCACTGTTCGCGATTCAGTAAATATTTTTTATTTTGGTAAGCATTCCTTTCAACAGTTAATGGTACTGCCCAAATTGGGAGATGGCACAGTCCATTTTAGAAAGGTTTTTTAAAAAAAGCTGGTACCATATCCAATGGTGATTTAACTAAGCTATGGAAGTAGGAGTATTGGAAGTACCCAAGCCGAAATTTTTCAAAATGAAAAATGAAACTAAACAGTACCACTTACACATCGTGCTGAACGATGTGAAAAATTGATGAAATATTACAACTCTGACTGAATATGTAGAGAGACTTTTAACGGCTGCCACACTGCACAAACACCGCTGCTGCGAGAATGGAATAGAAACTGAAAGTTTTGCGTAAAACAATCAAGACCAAAAGACAATACAACCTTTATTAAGATTTCGGAAGAGGTTCCTATAAATACTTTCTGTATTAGTTCCGTCGCGAAGCACTGTTCTTGATTTATACACTATCGCAATCTCTTATGCGTAGGTAATACAGACCTTTACTTATCTCACCTGTAATGTATTGTAATGTTCATAAATGAGACATTTTGTTACAAGCAAAAATTAGTATCTTCACTGCAAAATCCATAAGTTATACATCATTTTATTACAGATTGATAAAAAATACTTTTTTCAATGAATAAGCTGACAAAAACTTATGAAACAGTACAGCAAGGGTATACGAAATTATCCTAATTGCTTTTGTGTGTGAAAATGTAACATTGTGTCTATATCAGTTTCCATTTACCTCCCAACTGTATAAGTGAAACGGAAGTAAAAGGGAAGTGATCTGGCTTGATCTAAAAGTAATGTCCATTGTACATTTATTCATTGTAACAGTTATATTATTAAAGAAGTTACATCAAGGAGTACACTAATTCAATTGATTACAAGGGTATATATCATGTTCTCAGGTTGTTTCGTTTGAAATAAAAAAAAACTGGCAAAATTTAACCACACGAAAAAAAATAACGTTTCTTACATGAACAGAAAATAAACAGTCAACAAAGACAATCACCAATGGACATAAAAATAACATACCCAATTATATGAGTTCATAATGTAAAGTAAGTCAACCATAAAAGCGATAGTTGCTTCCTCGCAAGTTAAAGTGCCTAAATATATATTTCTGACGTCAATAACGTCAACTGTGTGCGTCGATCATCGTTGCACTGCTTTCTGTGCATGTCGATATATCGATAACTAAGCAACAAATTCATTGCAAATACATAAATGTACTTCTGCAGGAAATGTTGCTGTTTTACTTTCATTATTCACGTTTTTGTGGCTTCATAGACATTACTTCTGGTCCAGCACTCTTATCTATGCTTGTAAATACCTGCACATGGCAAGGGTTGTCATTCCTTGCAAACACAGGCAGAACTTCGTTTATTGATATAAACAAAAGTTTTACATTTGGTTATTTGATGGACGTTAAAGTCAGTTTCAAGACTTAATTTAATTTGTCTCTGTGTTTAGAGCTTTAAGATTCTATGTCTGCCTATTGCGTTAGAATATGATTATTCACAACGGTTCGGATGGAAAATATTTCCGTATGTCAAGGACCTTTGTAACGTTCATATCGATTTTCAAATTAAATCGGCTTAGATTAATTGCATGATGTCGTCTGCATCTGTGATTTGTCAATCAATAGTTGCAGACATCATTCGTCTATAGTATTCTATTATTATTTCACTAATTTTCCCATAACACGAACACGTTGTTAGAATTCAGTACAAAAGAAAATGCACACAAAGAAAATAGTGACAGTTTGATATTACTTTTTCTACAATATATAAAATACAAAAAAGGAAAATGGAACAATGCATTTGCTTCACAGTTGAATGCATTACCCGGAAATAAATTTTATCTCACAAAGACACGTACAGAAAGCGCTCGTAATTTCTACACAACTCCAGCGCAAAGTCGTATAAATTCTATAAGAACAGCGATTTTTTGAATAATGTTTACATTTTATTTATGCATTTACCTCGATTGTTATGAAAACTTGTAGCTTACTTGAACTACTATTGAGTCCGCGTCATGGAAATGCAGATATTGGTGTCATATGAGACGACATTTTCATCTTTTATCAATGTACCTTTGAATCAATATCATAATTCTCTAACCAAACACATGTATCCTAAAACGTCATTTCATTATGAAAACTCAATAAATATTAAGCTTCTTGCAGCTAAAATGAACATTTATTTTACTATAAAGTGTTTTGCTTGTGACGTCTCATTTTTTCTTTATGCTTTTTGTCCTGGAAGAGGAAAAATTCTGTTCTGAAGTTAACATTTACCCTGCTAAATTTCTAAAATTAACTAGTCCATCATTCAATTCGGGCAGTGCCATTTATCATTCAGAGGGGTATTCACTGAATATTTACTGACTGAATAGCGAACAGTGCAGATCATGATTAGCCTGTACGGATGTGCAGGCTCATCTTGGTCTGCACTGGTCGCAAATGCAGAATCAAACCAGCAGGCTAAAGGTTAAGTCTGCTACATTGTACAAAAAAAGTACTTTGCTTACAGGGATCGCTTCCTGGAAATGGGTTGACATTTTATGGGATTGGTTTTGCCAGTGAACATTAGCTGACAATCCTCGTAAATATTCTGGGCTCCATGTCAATCTTTAAATACTAAATGGCCAACATTCTTTGTCACTATGTCAACATGCTGTGCCCTCCACTGTGTTTGATTTGCGCCAGAACGGCACATAAAATGTGTATGAAAGTCGGTCCTAAGTTATTTCTTAGCTTAATATGTAGCACGCTATTCATTGTTGAGCTCCAAAATTGTACTTCATTTATGCATTATTAAAGCACACAGCAAAAACAAATGTAAAGTTATTTTTATATTGTTTTGAAGGATTGTTTTCAAACGAAATCAACGGTAAATGTTAGAAATAAATAAAAAGTAAAGAATAATTATTATATGCATACAGAATTCAAATCTTTGTCTTTGTTCCTTTCTATACAAACGTAAGTATTCGACAAATGGGGCAATACTTATATTTTATTTTCTCTGTCTAGTTTCCTTTCAGCAGAGAAAGCAAGATGAATTTTCGAAAAAAAAAAAAAAAAAAACATTTACAAGACAAGTCAATACGGCTTTTATCCGTCAATCAAAAGAGTCAGTTTTCCAATAAAATAGAGTTGTTTGCTCGTAGAATAGTTGCATACCGGAAATATCTATATTTTTCCATACACTGACGCCAGGCTTTCATATTGGATGCGTGACGTACTTTAACGTGTGTCGTGGCATTAATCCTTTTATTTAGTTCAGTAAATTGTTAGTCTTATTAGTATTTAGGCTATTGAACAAATTTATAGTAGTTATATTACATTGAATGCGTATGTAATAAAAGGGTTATTATCTTTGCATCGGTAAATATGCACTCGTTCTTCAGCGGAAGAATACTGCGCTCCTAAAGTCGCGCAATTTATTTCTGCTGCAGAACCCGTGCATATTTCCCGATACAAAGCTAATAACTTACCTATGATTACAGCCCAGTTGCTTCTCTATCTATATTTGTGTGATTGTTCAAAATATTCGTAATTTCTTAAGAACAAGAAAATATGATTTCACTATACATCTTATAAGACAAACAATTGTGTATGCAATTATTGCTGAAGATGGCTGTGACAGAAGATCTGACAAATCTTTGTGACCTTAGACATTGATCATATGACTCAGGTGGCATTGTTATATTATGCTTCAGGTTTTGTTCAGTAAAAAAAAAAAGGAAAATGGAACAATTGCATTTGCTTCACAGTTGAATGCATTACCCGGAAATAAATTTTATCTCACAAAGACACGGACAGAAAGCGCTCGTAATTTCTACACAACTCCAGCGCAAAGTCGTATAAATTCTATAAGAACAGCGATTTATTGAATAATATTTACATTTTATTTATGCATTTACCTCGATTGTGATGAAAACTTGTAGCTTACTTGAACTACTATTGAGTCCGCGTCATGGAAATGCAGATATTGGTGTCATATGAGACGACATTTTCATCTTTTATCAATGTACCTTTGAATCAATATCATAATTCTCTAACCAAACACATGTATCCTAAAACGTCATTTCATTATGAAAACTCAATAAATATTAAGCTTCTTGCAGCTAAAATGAACATGTATTTTACTATAAACTGTTTTGCTTGTGACGTCTCATTTTTTCTTCATGCTGGAAGAGGAAATATTCTGTTCTGAAGTTAACATTTAACCTGCTAAATTTCTAAAATTAACTAGTCCATCATTCAATTTGGGCAGTGCCACTTATCATTCAGAGGGGTATTCACTGAATATTTACTGAATGAATAGCGAACAGTGCAGATCATGATTAGCCTGTACGGATGTGCAGGCTCATCTTGGTCTGCACTGGTCGCAAAGGCAGAATCAAACCAGCAGGCTAAAGGTTAAGTCTGCTACATTGTACAAAAAAAGTACTTTGCTTACAGGTATCGCTTCCTGGAAATGGATTGACATTTTATGGGATTGGTTTTTCCAGTGAACATTGGCTGACAATCCTCGTAAATATTCTGGGCTCGCTGTCAGTCTTTAAATACTAAATGGCCAACATTCTTTGTCACTATGACAACTTGCCGTGCCCTTCACTCTGTTTGATTTGCGCCAGAACGGCAGACAAAATTTGTACGACAGTCGGTCCTATGTTATTTCATAGCTCAATATGTAGCACGCTATTCATTGTTGAGCTCCAAAAGTGTACTTCATTGATGCACTATTCAAGCACACAGGAAAAAAATGTAAAGTTATTTTTATATTGTTTTGAAGGATTGTTTTCAAACGAAATCAACGATAAATGTTAGAAATAAATAAAAAGTAAAGCATAATTATTATATGCATACAGAATTCAAATCTTTGTCTTTTTTCCTTTCTATACAAACGTAAGTATTCGACAAATTGGGCAATACTTATGTTTTATTTTCTCTGTCTAGTTTTCTTTCAGCAGAGAAAGCAAGATGAATGTTTCGAAAAAAACAAAACGTTTACAAGACAAGTCAATACGGCTTTTATCCGTCAATCAAAAGAGTCATTTTTCCAATAAAATAGAGTTGTTTGCTCGTAGAATAGTTGCATATTTTGATACTTAACCCTTCAGTCACGTTGTCCTACTTGCTATTGTTTCCTTTAAAGTTTACATTACCCCCTGGATAGTCATATTCCGTGTGTTCACCAATATTGGATTGTTCGAAATCACTGAGTATTGTAGCAGTATTGTAATGGCATTATTTGACCATGAAGTTCCTGCACTCTATAACCTAGTGCCACTTTGGAGACTGTTATTAAAAATCGGAATCGGAATCTAAAACAAAATAAAAATTATTTATGCAAGTTTGGAATTGTAAACTGGCAAGTTAAATGTACATTAAATTTATCAGTCTTAGTAGTTTAAATAACTTACTCCCATGAAGTTACAAAACATTAATACCCTCTATTTTCCGACCTAAAACTCCGTTTACTTTTAAAATAGGAATTACATATGATAACCGTCATATTTAAGAATTTAAAACGGTAAATTGCTGCAGACATTCTTATATTACAAATTAACAACACTTAAGCATGTCAATATGTATGGAATAAAGTAACAAATTACCGAATTTCATATCATAAAACGAAAATGCACCACACTGTGCCCAGTATACTATCGCTAACTGTCCCGTTCTTAAATGACTGAAATGCTACTGGTCTAAAGCATGATAACTCTTCAACAAAAGATTTTTGAGAAACACCTACTTTTCACAATAATAAAAGATGATATCGATTTTAATACTCATGTGCTAGCTTTTAGAAAATCGCAAGGGGGGGGGGGGGGGGGGGGGTTATAATTTTGAAGGAATTGTATTTTTGACTTTATGTAAGATTTTATTTTATAATGCACGCTATGGATTTGGATTGGCATGAATGGCCCGAGCTCAACGTGCCTATGTGACAACAGTCACGCCTCAAATATAACAAATACAGCCACCAGACTAGATCTGATTAATTAATAATAATAACAGTTCATAATATGTTTGCAGACAAGATGCAGGATTGAACTATCTATCATAAATGGATGACGCGTTTTCAATTTGCTTGAGTGTTTGTATTTTTGTGTCTTTCGTCCGCAGATCCATATAGTTCAGTAGAGTTGTGTGCTTGCAACTACTAAATTGTCCTTCTTTTTAAGGACAAAAAGAAGAAGAAGAAGAAAAATGCTTAAGTCTCAGCTGTCATAGAAATTTGTAATTCTTAAATCATTTATAACATTTACTTAGATATATCGGAAACATAACTTAATTTCTCCCTCTAGTCACAAACGAACCTGTTCAACGTTAAAGGTCTATTAGCAATTCTATTGGAAATGAAGTTTAACATATCAAGCTACAATTTCGATATTAGCTCACCCCAGATCAAAGGCATGATGTGTAAGCTATACCTCTTCTGGCTTTTCTAAATTCTAAACCTGAGAAGAAATCCACGATATGTTTGTTCATGCATGAAATATTGTATTGTATTCTAGCTTTGATCTATGGCCATAACATTGCTTCTTCAGCTTGATTTATAATCAGTGCCAACCAGTAAACAAGTTCAAATTTTGATCGATGGACCTTACATTATTTAAGTCCAGGCCCTTGTTGAAAAGACATCCTGTGTTTTCCAAACAACATAACACCCGCCCGAAGAGAAATTGATTTCATAGAAATAGCGTTTGCTCCAATTTCAGACTGCTTCGGTAATGAAAGCCCCACATGTCAAGTACATTCCTAATGTATTAATCCATTCTTAAATAATATGGGCTGAAGTTGATTGCATGGTATCTTCTGAGTCTGCGATATGTCAAACAGCAGGAGAAGCCTCTTTTATGTGATCAATGA
Source organism: Mercenaria mercenaria (assembly GCF_021730395.1). Taxonomy (NCBI): domain Eukaryota; kingdom Metazoa; phylum Mollusca; class Bivalvia; order Venerida; family Veneridae; genus Mercenaria; species Mercenaria mercenaria. The sequence goes on along the minus strand of NC_069362.1, from coordinate 106,326,950 downwards.
CAATGAATATTCGTTCGTTTACTCTTTGACATTGTCTTTCATATATAAGCCTCGCCATGGGAAAACCAACATAGTGGCTTTGCGACCAGCATAGATCCAGACCAGCCTGCGCATCCGCGCAGTATTGTCAGGATCCATGCTGTTCGCTAACGGTATCTCTAATTGCAATAGGATTGAAAGCGATGCGCAGGCTGGTCTGGATCCATTCTGGTCGCAAAGCCACTATGTTGGTTTTCTCATGGCGTGACTTAATTATTTTATAAAGTAAATTTGATTGACACAAATAGATTAAAGAAAATTGTTGATACATCAAAGTGTAAAACATGTACGCAGGGACTATTTACGGTGCGAAAATAAAGTGACATTTTTATGTCGAATGTCTTAATGCCTTGACGAGATCTTTAAATAAAACAACCAACGAAACATAGACTTTTACTTGTATTTTGGAATAAAACCTTACATAATAAATAGTATGTCACTGTGTCGGGTCATATATCAAGATAAGCTAAAAGAGAGGATTTCAATTTAACGTGTTTAAATAAATATCAGAAATACAAGTAAAAATATATCATATAATTTACGCAGCAACTATATTGTTTTCAAACTTGTTGTATAGGTGTGCTTATCTGGCTCAATGTTGTAGATATAAAGTATTTTGATGCATATTTGATTACATTCGTATTACTAGCGTTGCAAATTATGTATTTCAGAGAAATAAATACGCTTTAAAAGTATCACGTGCATTATTTTCTATATTAAAAATACACTTCAGTTCTTTAGAAATAGATCAGTCAGATACTTAATCTTTCAAGAAAGGTGGTTTCAATTACTTCTATGTATTTCCAAATCTGTATTAGAATAGATGTTTTATTTCGTATACAGAAGTTCTTTTTCACGATTATCTTTTATTCACAGAAAACTAATGTCTGCCGATCGAAATGGATTCTTATTATAAGCGCATTACTATTTCTTACAGTTACGCATGAAAAAATATTGATGAGGCAAACTGAAGTTCTGACATAAAATGATTAGGTTTCTATTTTTGCATATTATTTCTAAATAAACAAAACAGAAAAAACAACAGAAGTTTACGTTGCAAATGAAATAAATCCGTCTGTGAATGATTTGCTACTTTAAAATAGGGTGGGGGTAAAGAAAAAATATCCGGATTGTAACCAAAATACAGCCACATTAAACAACCCGCCATCTCATTTTCTTTTGAAGAGTGCATCAGATGCAGTGTTTGCAATATCTAATAGATTCATGCGAACACGAAATTAACTCCAGCAACAAGTTGACTGATCAACAATATAATCCCATTAAAACTCAAATTATTGGCTCAATGGCATCAAATCAACAAACACGTTATCGGGCTAATTAAAACAACAACAAAGAGAATGATATTAGAAAGGTACTTTGATCGAGATACACTGTATTATATCTGCTAGAATTGTGATCAGTGAAACATTAACAGCCACCAAACAGCAGTCAATTCCAAGTTTGCGACAAAGGGAATCCTGCGAGACGTGTCTCGCATTTTCATCCTTTCCCGATTTAATGTCAAACTATTATATAATGATTTACTGTTCAGGCCTAATACCTAAACTTAATTAGATGATACTTATATAATTCAATAAAATATAGATATAACCTGCATTTTGTAGCATTAATTGGTTCAACCAAGACAAAAAAAAAGCTATATACTTAACAACGACTCTAGAAGTATAGAAAATTACCAATCGATTCTAAACTTAGATCAGTCTAGGTTGAGAGAATGATGTCTGAGTCTGTGATTTGGCAATCAATAGGTGCAGACAACATTCATGAAACAAATTTTATAACTTCATTATGCTATCTCCGATATTTAACAATAATATAACCAGATAATAGAATTCTATGGAACGCCAGAGCTGTCTTATGTTAGATGAATACAAGGTAGGTTCTTTATTTAGATTAGTGTCTTCTCAAGATCCTGTTATGTCTTGTTAATTTCTTTGTTATCATGTTGACTTGCAATGATATTATGTCTATCGAATGTACTATTTTATCAGAGTGATGTATTATCTTGTTAAGCGACAATTTGATTTTCTTAAAGTAACAAGCTATCATGTCCAGTGAACATACCTATTTTCTCAGAATGGCGCACTATTTTGTTAAACGACCATCCTATCTTCTCAAAGAAACATGCTGTCACGTCCAGTGTATATATTATCTTGTCAGAGTGGCGTACTATTTTTTAACGACCATCCTATGCTATCATGGCCAGTGTATATACTATCTTGTCTGACTGACGTACTATTTTGTAAAACAATCATCCTATTATCTCAAAGTAATGTACATTCTTGTCAGAGTGACGGACTATTTTGTCAAACGACCATCCTATTTCCTCAAAGAAACATGTTATCATGTCTAGTGTATACACTATCTTGTGAGAGTGGCGTACTATTTTGTTAAACAACCATCCTATTTTCTCAAAGTAACATACTATCTCTTGATACTGAACTACTGTTTGATCTATCTTTTCCTGATCAAATGTGTGTGTGTTCGCGTTTGGCGTCTTTTTCAACATTTTTTCAGTCATATAACCGACGGTGTCTACACGAAGCAGTTAAAACAATGCCCAGTTTATAGTGCGGCCCCACTAGAATAACATACCATATACACCACCAAGTCACATTATACTGACACTGGGGTGACCAATCGTTGAACTTTGCTCTAAATTCTGATCGCCGTGCGAGGAAGTTATAAGTACCATTTTCACGTCTTTGGTATGACGCGGCCGGGGAGCGAAACCACGAATTCCCGAACTGAAAGCGGGCGCTCTACTCCAAGGCTATTAAGGTGGATTTTTCCATATCAAGCTTTTCCCTGATTTCTCTTTACAAACAAAGCAATACCACTGATATTGTCAGTCATTCTAAGGAACTCCAAATGGACATGATAGCATAATAGGATGGTCGTTTAACAAAATAATACGTCACTCTGACAAAATAGTACATACATTAGTCATGATAACATTGCAATTCAAAATGATAACACAGTAATTAACAAAACATTAAAAGATATTGAGAAGATACTGCTCTAAATAAAAAAGATACATCGTATTTATCTAGCTAATATAAGACAGCTCCAGCGTTCCATACATTAGGGACTAGCAAATAGTAGTCTTCTTATCAGGCCGGTATCTCTTGATACTGAACTACTGTTTGAACTATCTTTTCCGTATAAAGTGTGTGTGTGTTCGGGTTTGGCGTCTTTTTCAACATTTTTTCAGTCATATAATCGACGGTGTCTACACGAAGCAGTTAAAACAATGCCCAACTTATAGTGCGGCCCCGCTAGAATAACATACCATAGACACATGACACGACACCCTACCGAGTCACATTATACTGACACATGAATTACCCGTCGTTGAACTTTGCTCTTAATTCTGAGCGCCGTGCGAGGAAGCTATAAGTACTATTTTCACGTCTTTGGTATGACGCGGCCGGGGAACCACGAATTCCCTGACTAGAAGCAGGCGCTCTACCACAAGGCTACTAAGGCAGTTTTTTCCATATCAAGATTTTCACTGATTTCTCTTTAAAAACAAAGCAATACCATTGATATTGTAAGTCACTAAGATACTACAAGGGTGGTGATAGTATCATTTATTAATTTCTTAATTCGTTTTGAATTTATCAATAAAGAACGTTTTTGGTGGAGCATTTATTCCATCAGAAATAAAAAATGTCCGACTTTTATAAAGGTAAAAATATATTTTTGGCCATCAGTTGACATTATAAAAGATTTTTGAAAATTAAGAACTATCTTACTACAACGATCGGAGACCTTTTGACTGATGTATAGTTTATATGCGGATCTTGCGTTCATGAAAACCCCTGTTTCGAATGAATTGGAACTGACAGTGTATCGTGTAAAGTAGCATCGTGATCATAAGACCGTCTTAATAGAGACGCACCTTTTGTCAGTCCACAAAGTGGTCTTAATGGTAGAATTTAACCGTAATTCGAAAGAAACAACAAATTTTGGCTATAGATGTAAATTTCACCTCTTGAAATAATCTCACGTCATGGTTTTGTTATAAAAGAAACACCGAACATGTTGAAAATGTCCCATGTATTGTATGTGAATAACTATCTTCTTAATAAAATCTAAAAATCTCATCAGTCAAATAATATCCCAAAAGAAAAGAAAATGCATAGTTCGTAGTTACATATTAATTAAATCCTTAGAGGTAGTTATAATGACCTAATTTAGGGTTTTCTTTACCAGTGATCTTAACTGTATATAGGAATTCTTAATAAAAGCTGGAGCCTTTGAATTGAGTATGTGTATTTTTTGGTTTGTTTGTTTGTTTTGCTGTGCTTTGAGTGCGAGCGACATAACTTAAGGGTAAAATGGCATCTTTCCAGTTTTAGTGATATTGAAATACCAAAAGGTACTCCTCCAGACTCCATTTCAGACATTAACTGACACTTTGTAGACCTTTCACAAACACTCCTTACATACAAGAACTCTGAATCCCAAGTATAGCGGTGTAAGGCAAATAATTTGAAGTTTGTGAATTTTTCCTCTCAGTATTGGAGTTTCCTTATTCCGTTGATATTTTGAACTTGGATGTCAATCTATCCTGATTCTTGTCCAAACATTATCTATTATCTCACAGCTAAAGTTTTATACAAGACAGCTTTCAATTTGCTGAATTACATGTTTGTATTTGCCTGACAGTTCAATGACACTTGTAATTCATGTGGGATTGTATGTAATTACAAATTACTTGACCATCCCTGTACATAGCTGCACGCCTTGCCTTTGCTTATAACTACATGTAGATGGCTAACCTTGCCCTACAATTGGTTAACTGCCACTACAACGGCACATCAGGCTCTGTTTGTAACGATATAAAGGAAACACTACTGTTGTAACGATAAAGAGATATACCCAAATTAGTACTTAAAGTAGCAGAAATATTTCGCTGAAATGAGTGTTTTATTGAGCATATTCTTTAGGTGAGGGGACACGTCTAAGCAAGGTCAGTTGTATAATCTTTTATAGTGAAATATTGTTGTGAAACTTGTCACTGAATAGAAATAAACGTGAAATAGAAATAAAACATTTACTTGTTTACAAATCATTAGAAGTTGAAAGAAAAGTGTAAATGTATTAAAAATCGAATCAATGTTTTCGGAGTTCAACGGAAATAGTTAGAATTAGTCGATATTTTGTTTGTTACTCACTCTGTTCGTTGCTTTATTCGTAACTTATTTTGTTCGTTATTTATTCGTTCCGTGATTAATTTGTTCGTTACTTTGTTATTTTGATCGTTACTTTGTTCGATACTTTCTTACATAGTTCGTTTGTTTCTTTATTCGTTATTTTGTTCTGAGAAAAAATGTTGCAGCACTAGTTTTGAATGTTTGCAAAAATAATAGATTACTAAAACCCTGTTTAGTCGCATTAAACCTTCATGTATATTCAGATGTAAAGGACGCGTATCAAAGAGCGTATCGAAGAATAAAGCTTCATGAATACATATATCTCAGCATCTGATTTGTTTCTATGTTGAGTCATCAAATGCTTCAAATATATTAAAACAGTTAGAAAAGACATCAGATATTTAAATGAAAATACAACCAAATACATCAACTGCGAACGTGATAATGCTGATATCAAACCACATATACAAAGGTAATTTTAGTTCAGATTAAATCGGTCTTGACTGATTTATACGTACGATGTACTATCATTATGATTCATTTGCATGTAGAGGGTTCATAAACAAATTTGTAAACCGCCAACTTAAGCTAAAAATGAGAAGAACATAGATATTGTAAAAGTCTGTGAAAGTATGCACATTTCATCTAAATCTTAATCATTCTTGCTTAACAATAATTTCATGACATTATACATTAAAGACTGCGAAAGGATAAGAAATATTATAGATATATTATTAAACAGACGGGCGTTATATCAAACAGAATAAAAGTTTCAAGGGAACTTCGTCACGAAATGTAATAGTTTTGTCTGTTATAAATTTCATTTGTATTTTCAGTGAGATCTTATCATGAACATGCTTGAAATAGTGTGACCTAACAAAATCCTGAAAATAAATTATTCATTTGTATTGTTGTTATCAATTTTATACGATCGCGCACGTGCATGTATGAATATCAAACAAAAACAAACGTTCATTAACAAGAAATAGTACTTCTACATGTTTGATTAAACTGAAGTGACAGCGTGACGTCATTTTTTCCCCGGAAAACCTACGGTAATGCCTGGTAGCCGTTATACGGAAAACATCAATGCTGCCTTGAATCTGTCATATCCTCTGTATTAAGTTTTGACCAGGCAGCACTTTTGGCTTTCTGAAAATTAATTCTAACAGTAGATAGATTTTGATGGATAATAATTCAAGAAAATGATTAAGATACGGAGAAATGTAAGGATTCCACTTGATATCGTGAACAATTAAGCGTAATGGACAAATACATTTTATTTGACCAGATTATTGAAAATAGGTAAAGCTACAACCATGAATAGTTGCATCTAAACTGTGAAACAATTTTTTTAACGCAAGAAAATGGTCAATAGTGCGATTTTCCCGTGGAAGTCAACTGTTGAAATTGCCCGAAGGTCCAATATTTTCTAATTTTCTTGTAACATAAATTTTACACACAAGCCTATATTTTCTGTTGGCAAAATTTCCTTCGGATACAATGAAAAAATTCTATAATGCAGGACAAAATTTGTATATCTTAATATATGCTAGAAAATACATTTTAAGTACATACTACAATCTGTTCCCTCGTACAAACAGCCAGAAACCCTGAATAATGTATGTCATTGCAAATATCTCGACCATCCCGAAACAGCAATGCGCCTTGCCAGTGTGTAAAAGCTAATCGGCTATCCTTGTTTTTCGCTGCATCATTAAGTTATTGGACATCACATTAGCCAGTGTATTGCACTTAAAAAGGGATTGAAATGACGATAAAAAGACAAAAGACTTTGATGGATTATCATACTTTCTACTTAAGGTAGTTCTGCACGTTTGGATCGAAATTTTTTCTACAATGTAGAATTTGATTAAAGTCAGATTTTTCATAACTTCAGAATATATCTAGAAAATTCAGCAAATAAAAAAGACAGGGTCGTGTGCTTGATTTTTTGCTAGACTGATTTGAAAATATTAGACCTCACGCAATTGTTCATAATGGAAGTCTATGGGAAAATCATAACTTTCAGAACATTTTCGCGAATAGAAATTTTTCTACAATGTAGAATTTAATAAAACTTCCCAGAGTTGTAAATAAACATATGGCCTATAATGTGTTGAAATAAAATGTATAGGTCCGTGTGCTTAATTTTGAGATATCTGACGATGATTAAAGAGAACCACACTTTTCACGCTAATGTTAAGATATTGTTTTGAATTTTTAACGTGTCAGATGTTTTAATATCATATTTTAACTTTAGAAAGACATTAACAGTGCCATTGTAATAAATTTACTCATAGGCTGCTATTAATTAATAAAATGATTTTCATTTCCGTACGCCGAATCCAGGCTTTATTCCACATTTTCCGGATAAATGACGTTACGCCATCACTTCCGGTTTATCAAAGGTGCAGAACTACCTTAATTATACATGTACATTTTTCGTGAATGTTTATTTTGTAGATTGGTAATGTACTCACTGGCTTATTTGAAGTCAGAGCAGCAAGAACAAAACTTCTTCCGTTTTCGTACCATTTAGGTGAAAAACGTCACAGTGTATCACATCGAAGTAGTCATCGCACAATCAAGAAAGAGAGTGTCACGACTAACTACAGAGAAGGCAACCACCAAACATTAACTATGCCTTACAAGATTTACAAGCTAATATTTTCTACATACTCTCAAACAGAGTTCAGAAAAAGAATTTCACCTCTTGTTAATGACTACTTGAATAACGACTATTTAGGACATACATAAGTTAGTGTTGTGAAATAGTTTAGGTTATCATTTATGGCACTTCAAAGTTCAGTCTTAAGATCGGACTCAATAGTTTACTTTGGATATAACTTATGAATTTTCGTTTAACAGACATATATCGTATATTTATGCTATCTTTTTCATGTTAACAGATAACTTTTATTAATTGTATTTATCACTGGATCCAATATTAAAAGCTCGGTTGTCATTCAGTATTCTGCTCAAAACATCAAGAACTATTATTATGTATATCATTATACATTTATCAAGGTGTGTTCGTTAAAGCTTCCATAATGTACATTACCTGGTAGCTGTACGCTAATTTTAATAACGTAATTTACTGTCTATCATATATTTAAGTTAAAGGTTCACAGCTTGTTCTCCTGTTTACCTGTATCTAATAGGGGAGAAAAAAATCGAAATTTCTTGATTTTTGTAATATACACTGCGGACAAAGTGTTTGTCACGGTGTTGACATCTGGGGCATCATGTTATACACGGCGGCTTTGTAACAGATATCACTTTTACAAGCCAGGGTATACGAAGCAAACATTTTTCCTTATAGTAAAACTTTCTATGTTACGCATTTTGGACTTCATGCATGGATTTCTTTATTGATGCGTATGAATACATGAAAAAAATGCGAATGAAGTCCTCATTTATGAATATTGCAGTATTCTTAAACTTCTTGGCACATCTTTTGCATATCGGAATGAAGTTTAGAACTTTACAATTTACTGCTGACTTTGTTTTTCCTATAAAAACTTTCAATGTCAGCATTTGACTCATGCATCGATTTCTTATATGACGTATGACATTAAAATTGAAAATGGAATGAAGTCCTCATTTATGAATATTCAGTATCTTAACTCTTGGCTCATCTTTTGCATATCGAGAATGAAGTTTAAAACTTTTTACAATGTTACTGCTGCTTTTGTTTTTTCCTTATAGTAAAACTTTCTATGTCACGCATTTTGGACTTCATGCATGGATTTCTTTATTGATGCGTATGAACACATGAAAAAAATGCGAATGAAGTCCTCATTTATGAATATTGCAGTATTCTTAAACTTCTTGGCTCATATTTTGCATATCGAGAATGAAGTTTAAAACTTTTTACAATATTACTGCTACTTTTGTTCGGTACATTGCACATTTATTACTTTACATGCTGTTTCACGACCATGCCTTCTTATATGACACCAGTACTTGTTCTTTTTTCTCCAGAAAGCGGACTCGAGAGTGATTCAAATAAGCTCAAAGCTTTCATCACTATCGAGCGCAAATAATTAAGTATATACTAACATGCCATTACTTTTAATGTTGTTTCTGTTGCTATATGTAATTCAGCTACGCTTCCATATTTCCTGTGTGCTTCGATATACTGTATTATTATTCATTTGCACGCATAGAACGTAAAACAATCCTTAAAAATAATTATCATCTTTAGATAGGAAACGACGAAGATGCTAATTAATTTATAACATTTCTTCCTGGTAAATAATTTACAGACAGCATTTATTATAAAAATTGCTAAATTTTAAGGTAACTTTGTCATAATATGAGTAGTTTGTCTGTTCAAAATTTCCTTTGTTTTGTCAAAATTTACATTGACAATTACGTAAACAGGTAGTGAAAGGGACAACAAATTAAATATGTATGTGAATTAAGGCATATGTTAATATCACAGTAGTACAGACGTTCATAAATATAGAAATATCTATAAAAGGTGTCAGAATTTATGATTGGGTCAATCCATGAGAGACATAATAGGGTTATTGTAACAGTAGCTTGATCTGGGATGCAGTATTCGGCTCGAGTGGATTTTGCCAGATCGGATCTCACGAGGCGCGCAAGCGCCGAGTATGATCCGACCTTGCAAAATCCACGAGAGCCGAATACAAAGTCCCAGATCTAGCTACTGTTATAATGACCCTTTTATTATATACCTTTACCATTTTGATTCTTGTTTTGTTCTTGAACGAAATCTTCAATTTTTATCGATATTAAATGGAACTTAGTGAAGTTTTTATGTGCGCTATTTATAGAAATGTGTCGGATCATGCATATTAATGAAAATAGTCCGGCAGCATACAATACGGAAGGTACAATACGGAATTTTAAAGGTACAATACGGTATTTTTATCTGTCTATTCATATTTCATTGTGAAATACAAGCCGATTTTTACAGAATTTATATAGGTATATAATAAAATATAAATATTGAATAGTTAGTAATTAAAATACTGGGAAATCAGTGTTTTTGTTATGTCCATGCAGAAATTACAAACAAGTTGTCAGAACAATTTGTATATTTGATGTATTGATAACTTAAAACATAAGCACAGATAGTGTTTGACTCCCTTTTCATGCTATCATTGCTATAATTAATGTTGAATTGCTGTTACTAATAGGATTTGGGTCATTTGTGGCTCATTTGGGTTCATCATGTCGATAGCTGGACCCAGCATCATACATTAAGTCATATACAATAGTTAAAGGGAACCAGATATTTGTTAGAGCAAGTACTCGTTGTAAAATACTACGTATAAATTTGGACCAATCAGAAAACGTTCTATAAATAGCACCAATCAAAGCTCACGTCTGCTAAGGTATAACTAGGTACATGGAGGACAGAGAGAACATTCTGTATCCAGCGATCGAAGAAGACACATCGAGGATTCAACTAATAATTTATCCCAGTACCTTTGTAAGGAAGTTATTGCAACCACACTGTCAGGGCGGGTAAATTATTAAAAAGAAGACGTTTGAAGTTCATAGACTAAAGAAGAGTTGAAGAATTTTAACAAGGTTTCGAGCTATAGGGCCAGCGCATAGGAGTTTTACCTTTAGGGTAGTTGAATGCTATAGACGATAGCAAATATAGGCTGAGCATCGGAAAGCTGAGATAGAGACCCAGAGTTTGGTAATCTTCTGAGATAGTAGGAGAGTTCCAGCTTAAAGACGGTTCAGCGTTATTGGCGAAGTACAGCCAAGGCATCGGGGATATACCTATATGGTAGTTGAATGCTATATGTGATAGCATGTAGCCCCTGTCACTGAGCATCCAGGGGCCAGGGCAATCATATAGAGTTGTAACTTCAATTAAGAGGACAGAGGCCGAGCATCTATGCGATAGGACTCGTATGTTGTTGATTCAAAGACATTGTCTGACGGGAACATCAACAAAAAGACAAGTCAAGTATAGTCTCCAGCCTATAGAGTTTGAGCTAATTATTATTAGTTGAAGAATGTTAGTTTGAAACATTTAGTGATTAGCCTGATCCCTGAAATCATCTAGCTCATAATTGAAAATCATTTACGAATCATTGGTACACGAATCATTTAGGCAAGGTAGCCAGAGAAAAATTTATGTATGAGATATTTGGTCTCACTAGCTAAACGTTTTAACAAAGGACATTCTACATCGTTTGTCAGCTAGTCTAAGACAGTCACCTTAGCGATAGGACCCATTTCATTGTTCAAGATACTAAAGGCGTAGGTACTTCCCTGGGTCATGTAACTCGTATCCTGACATAAGTATATTGTAATATAGGTATCTCAGGGAAATCAGATTCTACCATAATTTACAAATAAACGTCTTTTGTGTTGACATGGCAACGGAAATTATTCCAAAGCACCCATGCTTCATGAAAATATAGAGAAGTGTAGATAAAAGGCCCGTGATGAAACCAAAAATATACGGTTAAGTTATTTTCAGTAAAATCATTTTAATCTGTTCCTAAATATTCAAACGTATGATGTTTAGTAAGTGATATACAAAATGTTTGTTGTTTTAATGACTTGAAAACGACAACAACGTCGTACTGTTCAAAGTAGACTGTCAATTTATTTGTGTTTCACCTTTAATAGCAAACAACATGACCATCTGCTTTAATCTAATTAGCCATTCTTGTATTTCGTTGTGTCAATATGCCATGCGCTTACCGACAGAATCGCACGAATCACGGTATTTAAGTTACATGAAATAGGCTGAAATGCATATAAAAAGACAAAGACTTTGATGAAAACATTATATTTCTATTTAATGGCTTGTTATCATACTTAAAAAATGCACGCACAGATTATCTTATTAGATTTGCCAATAAATCTGGACTGATTAAATTTATTATTGGGCTAAAGTTTGTACCTAACGAGAAAGAACGTTTAAAGATCAGTTTGATGATGTATCAGAAAGCAGAATAATTAGTCGTCTCAGAAATTTAGATGTTTATGTAAAATGCACCAGGAGTTTCGTGCATTATATCAGGTTATTAGAGTCAACCGCAAAAGTCAAATCAGACCACAAAAAGCATACCTCTTGATTCCATATCAACTCTGTATTTCAAAACCGTTAACATTTGGGAATATAATACAACAGGGCTATTTTAATACAAGGTTGGTCTGTGAATTTGTGTTCGGCTCGAGCGGGTTTTGCAAGATTGGATCGCAGTTGGTGCGATCCGGCTTGGCAAAATCCACAAGAGCCGTATACAAGACCCAAGATCTAGCTACTGCTATAATGATGTTTTATTATATACCTCCACCTTTTTTCTTTGCTGTTAAATTTTGGCCAATGAACATCGAGTGAAATCTTCAAGGTTTACCGATAGGAACAAACTGGGTGTGTTTTGTGGGCATTGGTCACAGCACTCTGTATGGTCATAAATATATATTGATGAAAATAGAAAGTAGTAAGACAACATGCAGGATGCAGATTTAACAGTACAAAACGGAATTTGTTTTCTGTCTCTTCGAATTACTTGCCGTACTTTTTACAGAATTTATACAGCTATTTGATAAAACTTTTTACAATGATTGAGACATTTGGAAAAGTCTATCCGAAAAGTTACCAATGGTTATCCCTAAAGTCAATGCTTGTCCAAATCAAAAATCACAATGGTGTCAAACCTCGAGGTAGGGCTGCGCAAAAAGCTATCTCTTATTTCGCATCTTTCTCGAACCAAAAAATAATTCAGTTGCGTAACAACTGAAGATACAACTGTGAGATACCCCAGCTTCTCAAAACCAATATTTAGTTATTTTGAGGACTATCGTTCAATATTTCTTCCGTATGTCTTCCAGTCTATAGGGATAGGATTCATAAAAAATATTCTGTTCAGTTAAGACAGAACAGACGGAAGAAGGATGAGATGATTACGTTACATGACGGATTTAAGTAGATAGAGACATCTGATATTGATAATGAGGTGGCTGTTATAGTAGAACAATGTGATGTTTATTTCTCCTATTACAGAAGTTTTTTAGACTGGTTTTATTTGGATAGATTAAGAACTTAAAAAGCAAGAACTTTTTTGCTCTCTGCAGTATATATTCCAAACTAAATTTTCAGTGGAGATCTAATTATGAGGAAATATTATTTATTATACTTTTTCTTATATTTTCCAGCTGTTCATCTTTTGTAATAGATTCTGTTACTATCTTCAAGTAAATTTTCAATTCGGTAACTGAAAATTTGTAATTCGTAGGCTATTGCTGTTTATGGTATACCAACTGTGTACTATTAGAAGGGCCGATTTGAGAAATTGAAATGTGCCTTTTTAACATGTAATTTGACTGACATGGTGCATTTCGACGAAGGTATCAATTTTCTTTCTCAAGTATATTCTAATACATATTTTAGCGATTAGTGTGACATTGTTAATGTCATTTTTACATGTTAGTAAAGCATTGCAAAATATTTACTAGGAAATTTGGATAGACCGCCCTATATGAAAACTAAAAGTATTTTGTTATCTACAAAAAAATAAGGCCTATCGTACAATATGCTATTTTTCGGCTGTGCGATTGAATTATCTAAACTAAAGCTAATACACTAAAACATCATTTGTCTGCCACATTAAATCAGAGGATGAATTAAAAGGACGGGTTGGTCTGTTTGTAGAGAAGAAATTGCAATGCATGGGTGTACAATTTCAAAAGGTGCTATTACCCGTCATTTCCTGTCGAGTAAATGTATACTGATTGCTTATTTCTCTATATACCTTGTATGTAAAAACTCAATGCATGGTCAGGTTTAACAATATGATTTATTCTTTGGATGCATAAACTATATTTAACAGCACTCCATCTTTGGAAAATAAGCTTTTCTGATAAAATCTACCGAGAAATCATGTCATACGGACGTGATATTATTAGCGTCAATCATTATGTTTACTCGACATTCAAGGTGAGCAGCTCTGCGTTCCACTCGATATGATTCGGATATCTAGGTTGTAAAGTCTCGAAAGTGTAAACCCGCGTAAATCGGCCAAAGAATTTTGTGAATGTTATAAATTAGATGTTAACATTTTTGGTGTCGTTGGAGTGAAATATCGCTATATATTAGCTTTGGTATTACACAAATGCAATTACATTTTAACGTTGACGTCGTTTCAAGTAAAGAATACGATGGTCAAATTGTTTTTGTCTATAATTGGTCTACAAAGAAAGAAATTTGATGTTTCACCGAAAACATCTGTATACCATGTGATACAAATATTCTAAATAAATTCTGTAAAACGATCCCTTGGAAACATTGTCTTTATTAAACTCGTTGGAAAAAATGCTTGACAGAGAATTGTTTTCAACAAGTTCAGTATGAACAGACACTCTTAAAGCCACAATCGAACAACATGCTTTTGAGTACAAATATAGTTATATGTGAAATACTAAATAGATTTGATTCTCAAGTACGCTTTTTACACAGGGAAACGTACGTGAATATTTTAGCCATAACTATCAGATATGAATCTTACAAATGTATAGACAGATTATCATCATTGTTTCCTCGTGTATGTGACAAGTAAGAACTGGTACAGCATCCAGGAATACTATAATGTTATTAATCAAGTGATTTCATATTGGTCTTTTATTTGTCCAAAGGTTGTCGTATTGGCCCAAGGCCGTAGGCCTAGGGACAATACGACTGCCCAAGGACAAATAAATAGGCCAATGTTAAATCACTTGATTAATGATAATTTTATTATTCAACTTTTGAATATTGGCGGTAACACCATAAGATCTCTTTGAGTTACCTTTTGGCAGCTATGCACGTTCAGATAAAAAAAAAATTGTATCATTTTAGCCATTAAAGCAGAATGAGTTGTGTGTAGGTACGTGAGAATAATTATGAAAGATATTGTGATGCCTCGACGTTATCACAGACTGGAACTTACCTTATTTATTTCCCCTAGAGTCTAGTGAGTATTCTATTATTTGAACTGTTATAATTTGACTGCTTTAAATGTCATTTCTTTGTAGGCTGCAGGCAACGAGACACAAAATTGTACACATATGTGTTGATCAAGATAATACAACCAGTTAATCACATATTATACACCCCCATGCCTCGTTTTATTCTTATCCGAAATTGATTGCAGTTTACAACTGACATTCGTGTTGCAACATCCACACCCTAGCATCTGAATCGCTATTATTATGCACAAATAATACACGCTATCAAAATGTCTGTTTAAGATAAGTCTCATCCTTTTCATAAATCTGTGTTTCGCAAGTTTTCTCAATATTTTCCTGGAAAATCGTCAGAATTTCTGACAGGAACACTTGTTTGCACACAATACCGAATAAGCCGAAAGTATCGTTATAATCTAAAAAGAGTCGCACATCGACATCGTACGTCTGCTCAGTCATACTAGCTTATTACATGATATTTTTGTCAAAAATGTTAAATCTTTTATAATGTATAATTTTGATGAAATACAAAATGACGTTATTTAAAAATTTCTCCGTATTGGCCCTCTCTTTTGAACCAATCAAAATGCTTGAATTCCCTATTGGCCCTGTTTTCTCGTATTGGCCCTGGTGTTCTCATATTGGCTCAGTTATGCTTTGTATTAGCTCTACCTGTTTCATATTATGTGCGCAATTGATCTAATACAGTTCGTAATATTGTAAAGTTGAATAATTATAATGGCTAGGATAACTGCTCGCCATTACATAACTGAATACTGTTTTAAAACGGCGAATAGCCCAAAACGAAAAAAAAAAAAACAACAGACACACAAGAACATGTATATGCACTATAAACTTGTATACAATATCCGATGTAAATTGCTGCATGAGTGGCTGCATTCTTTGATTTTTAATGTGACTTTTCCTGGTGTACGTTTAACTTATACCCAGCTAAAATAAAGTATTGAACTTTACCGTTACACCAGTAATTATTTCAGAAGAGTCCATCTACAAAGATGCATTATAAAGATATTGGTATTGAGCTGTGTCTTTTCATAACAAACTTTTTAAGAGTTTCAGTTTACATATATTTCATATTTCAAATGTTATGTTAGCTTTTATAAATGATATTCGGAACAAATCCGCTTATATCGCATGTAAATGGTCATATTGACCTGAGATAAAAGGTAGTGAAAGACATGCTTTTCTAAGTAGTTTTATCAGTTAAAATCTATATGAGGATATATAGTCATTACTATTTTTTATCACATATTGTAAACTGCAATATATTTTCTATTTTAATGAAAAAAAAATCAAATGCCTTTTTTAAATCCAAGGACATAATGTACCTTTTATCAAACTGACACAGATGAAATTTCTCAAACTGAACGGAGCAAAAAAAGCGGCAGAATTAATGTTGGTAATGTTCAAAATATCCTGCCATACTGTGATGTTCTGAGGGACAAAGTGTGATCTGTAGTAACGCGCTTGTCTGAGAATAAATATTAAATTTTCTCACAGAATCTGGATCTGTCCTGATTTATTGTTATGAACAGAAGGGATGATATTGTATTGGTTATTAATAATAGAAATATTGATGACTAATTATAGAGTTCGTGTCATGCATGAAGCTAAACTCTATGATCTATAAGGTAGTTCCTGAAATAAAGAATTCTTCATTTCGGAAGGTAGTAGTTGTTGTAAAATTTGCTCTGGATTTATTGCACTTTGATTACTTTTCAATAAGCTTTGTAGTCATGTCACAGAGGTCGAAGATTAAATTGTAAGAAACCGACAGAGTTCAAAGAAACACGAGTGTGAAATATAATATAAAAGACTAATAATCGAATTTTATCCGATTCCGCTACTGCAAATTGTAAACCAGTTGGAATTGGAAATATTTCGGGATAATGGGCATTATATCACGTAGTTTAAAGCACCTTACCAGCTTGAGAACGATTGATTAATCAACGGCATAGTTTTGTTTTAAAAAATGTCATTGAACATCCAATATCGATATTAACAACATTCATGGATGACAATCACTTGGAATTTCCATTTTCAAATTGACAGACCAACGTTCATGACCTAACCTTTACTGTAGGAGTCATAGAGTGAACAGGTATGTAAACAGATTGTACATGATAAGTAAACAAAATCATACCCGGTGTTATAACTAGGCATTAAATATCTTAAGAAGCATAAAAAGTACGGAAAAGTTGTTTGCCATTTAGTCAACCTTTACAAAAATGAAGGATCTTAACTGTTCATTCTAGTGATATTCACTTACGTTTTATTTCAAAAAGTTTACTTCTCTTTTAAAGATAATATTTTGACCAACATCTGCTGACATCCCCTATAAAGCATGTAATAATAACAATTTGATAAAAGACTCCAAATACGGTCAATCAATAATAATTGGAAGGTTCATAGAAAGGAAGCTGAAACTATTGCTTATATTTTAAGACATACATTGTATTCTGTAATTGTTATTTAGATAATAACATTATCCTTGGGGTACCTCTTTTTATTAAAGCCAACATCGTAACCTACCCATCGCGTTTTCTTCCAAGTTGGAGTAGAATAGCAAATGACTATCATCTTTCTCTGTTGAAAATTTTGTTTTGTTGCAGCCGGTCTGCTCTTTAAAGGGCAGATGAAAAGCAGAAGAATAGATTTACCGATCAATCAGAATGTTACCAAGCCTAAAATTGATCATTTCTTGTTTTGTTCTTTAACTGTGGGCACTCCTTCACTTAACTGAATAAAATATTTCACTCTTTCAATAAATCACAGCATCTTAAATCCCAACAAAATTAACATTTTTTTCTTTTATACAGAAATTTAAACAATTCAGTATGTACTTTTATCATTGATAAATAATGCACAGAACAGTTAATCAATACTAACTAATACACTGACTGAAATGGTGTTTCATAGAAGCTAATGTAATGTAATGTACATGTATAGGTAGTATGCCTATGTAATAACACTAAAATACTGTAAGTTACTTTACATACAAGAGGATGTAAATATGTATAACTTTTCTGACGGCATCATTACATTTACAGTTAGAATATGCAGTCAAACTTCGTTCGCACGAACTCTACGGGATCTGCAAACTTTGTTCACGTTATCAGTACTTCGTACAATTTGCAATCTGACTAAAGTACTTGATCTTCTAAACGAAGATCTGAGAACGACCAATTCACATTCGTCTTCTGTATATTTTGGATTTCCTATATTGCTATTTTTATTTTCGCAAATCTATATTTGTTTAAACCAATCAGACAACTTGTTCGAATGTCAAAGAGTAAGAAAAATTTGCAGTTAATCCAGGGCTCGAACCCAGGACCTCTCGCTTACAGTGCAAGTGCCCTACCGACTGAGCTAACCGGCTATCTGACATCTTTCGACATAAAAATTGTAGATATAAAAAACCAAGGCTTTTTAAAGCTTGCAGAATGTTGTAAGTTAGCTTTTGGCTAGCGGAAGGGTCGTCAGAACAAGGCTATCAATAGCTCGTTGTCAGATCCTATGCGTAGCGTAATAGGAGATGTACTTTTCAAATTGTACAATTTGCACTATACAGGGATATTTCCGGGACCTGACGACGATTTTGAGCGAAGATGGTGTTTCAATTATCCAAATTCGAATAAACGAAGTTTGACTGTATAGTATATCTAGCGAAATTATATATATTTTGTGAGAATTTTCTAGAATAAAATCAATATATGAGCCGCCCCATGAGAAAACCAACATAGTGGCTTTGCGACCAGCATGGATCCAGACCAGCCTGCGCATCCGCGCAGTCTGGTCAGGATCCACGCTGTTCGCTATCAATACCTATTGCAATTAGAGAAACCGTTAGCGAACAGCATGGATCCTGACCAGACTGCGCGGATGCGCAGGCTGGTCTTGATCCATGCTGGTCGCAAAGCCACTATGTTGGTTTTCCCATGGTGCGGCTCGTATAATGATATTTTAGTGAAAGTTGAGCATTGTGCATCATTAAATTATGGCAACGTCCAAACTTGCAATTGTTTACCGGCTGTGTATCTAATATGGACTAGATAGTTTGTATTTTGATTAACATATGTATTTCCACAATACTCATATTAAACTCAATAAATAAGTTAATATCCGTTATCATAACTCATTGACACTAACTTTCCGTCATGAACTTCACTCTAATTTCCCGTCATGAACTCAATAGGTAAGTTAACGCCTGTGATATTAACACTTTGACCCTAATTCTCGTCATTAACTCAATACATATGTCAACATTGATGATAATAACTCGGTGGCACTAATTTCCCGTTATAAACTAAGTAAATAAGTAACATTTGTGATGACAACTCAGTGACACTTTAATTTCCCGTCTTGAACACAAAAAAATAAGTTAACATTTTTAAATGTAATGCACGCAAATCTCCCATCTATTAATCGATTTTTCAGATCAGTAGAGAACAGCGTGATTAAATAATAAATAGCATTTTACATGAATAATTAATTTATTTACATGTTATCTTGGCATTCCCTGTTGCATTATAAGTTTTTGTTGAAATGGCAATATATGCATGTTTGCAGGGATGCTTAAGCATCATCTGTTCTTAAAGTATCAGCCGGTTTAATTGGCAATTTAAAGTTATCATTTGATTTATTAGAATATCAGTTTCTTTTTGTCATTCAGACAGATGCGGAGCTTTAGATTTAGCAGATGCAAGTGTTTCTACATTGGGAAAAAGCAGGCGCTTCTTCAATTATGATGAAGTCCTTTAAAGGCTCATAATGCCTTAATTTGAAATGCGGCTGCCATATTTTCCGTCATGAGTACAAAAAATATCAATTTATGATTAAATCCTGTTTTCGATTATTGTTTTCTCTAATATTTGTCACAGATTTGAATACTGATGAATTAAGCACACATTTTAATTGAATTTATTGTTTTTTGGTTACCTCTCTTTATAGCTCTAACTTTAAAGACCTGCTCCAGTCGTACCTTTTAACCTTAAATTGTCACTGAAAAAGCATGAAAATCCTGACTATGAACAGTGTCGCCTGTCAAAATAGAGTCTATTTTATATAAAATTCTATATAAAATACCTGTGGTTTTGCGTGGTAAAGTGTGGCGCGTGGACGTTAAATGTTACCTATTGTTATCATGGGTTGCATACACACAATAGAATTTGAATCGCCGCGGAGCAGGGCTTTAAAAGTTCATGTGCCGTATTAAAAGTAGCACCTTTCTGACCAATGTTATTATGCATATCATCTATTTGGACAGCTGTCGCATTTGATTTTAATATAAAATCTAAAGCCTTATGGGCCTTTAATAAGCATTTGTTAAAAAAAAAATATATATAATATTGATTGTTTTAGAAGCAATAGATAATTATTGGGTCAATTAAATGCTAAAAATGACGCTTTTTCATTCTGAAAATAAAAAAATTATTCGACTTTAAAATGAAGACAGAAATTCTTTCTTGGTATTGGCGACTTCAAGCATAGCATCAACATGTTAATAATTTGTTTCTATTAGAGAGCAAGCATTTCCTTGATGACTTTATATAATTACACCTAAAGAATAATGTAACCGAACCAGGTTTGACTGCTATCACATTTCATTGATTACAGCAATTTGTGCCCAGAATGTATCCAAGCTAAGAAATCAGAGATTTATACTTCCGATAAGGTTATAAGCAAATACACAATTTTTATTTTCTGCTCGTAACCATTGTTTTCAGTTCCGTGTAATTCATTGATTTAATATTAATAACGCTTTGTTTTCATAACAGTCCTGATATTATTATGCCGAAGACAATTCTTCTGACCTGAGGCCGACATTTTTTTTGTTCAGTATATAATACATCTATAACAAAAGAGAAACTATTCATCTTTATATTAACTAAAAAACGTCCGCGTTAGTTAACAAGCATGTCAACTTCCAATGATGCGAGAAATGAAATGCTTTAAGACTACCCTGCGTAACCTCGCTTGTGTATTCAATTTTTTATACTCAAGGAGGCACAGTACCTAATAAATACAGCTGTAGCTAACCCATAGGCCCAGAAATAATTACTAGTCTTCTAACACACTGGATAACCGGCTATCTTGACGCCCGCTGGAAATGTAACTCAGCTGGAAATGTAACGCAGCTGTAAATAGGTAGGTAAAGTTTTTCATTTATTTCTATTAAAACGAAGCCAATTCTTGCAAATCAACTTGACAGTTTTATCAAGGAATGACCATTGCTTACATTTACAATTTCTGGGCCAAAAACGATCGTTATGTTTTGAGATATTCGCTAACAATTTCTTCACTTTGAAAAATCGAGCAAAAATCCAAAGTTTTGCGCAAATTGTTTTGTTTATGAACAACCTGTGAAAAATTTTATCATCTGGTTGAACAGATGTGTCCTTTCGGAACACCTGTGTGAAGTTTCCGGGTTCTACGTTATTCCTGAAAAAGTATATTAGACGTAGGCATGGTCGAAAAAAAAAGACTGTCGAAAACGGCCGCTAGTGCTGTCGTTGAACTCAGATGTTAGCATTTATAGACTATCCATTAACTCCGATGATTTTGAATACTTTTGTAAGTAAAAAGTATTACTGGCAGTGATTTGACGGAAACGTAATTATTTTTAAAATTGGCACTTTCATTTCAAGAGGCTTTAGGACTATATTCCTTCACACCCGGGCTGAATTTAAACGTAGTTCACGCGTTCTTGCCATTTTTCCAGCATGCGAAAGCCAACCATATATTTTTTTACAGTTACACCGAAGCAATATAGTACATATTGCAATTTTGCCAGCTTTTGATGGTGGAGGAAAACCACTACAGGTGCCTCCGGGCTACTACAGAAAGTAATTTTACCTCGGGTTTTGCAAGTGCAAATGATTGCTTCTGGCCGTCAGTCCTTGATGGTGCTAGATGGTGTATAATATTATTTGCTCATACATAATTATTTAATTGCTCCTAATGTAAATCTGCTATTTTGTTTTTTTCATAAATACCCTTTCAACAAATACCAGTTTATTCATGGTCTAAAACTGCAAGTTGTTTATGTATAGAGGCAAACGATTGAAAACGATTGTTTCAAATCTAAATAAGCAGTACTTTGCAAAATCTCACATGAATGTTAATTAGTTATTTCTTAGCATGGCAGTCACATGTAGCTTTAATCAACATATAACAAGGTAGATCGGAACTGTTCTTTGCTTGTTTACGATCTTACGATAACGGATCCCAGAATTTATGTCACAAGAGTTATCCCCCTTTTGTGCAGTTTTAGCATTTGCTCTTTCTGTCTTACACTGTTATTTTGTACAACGCTAGGTATTGTATATTGTTTCACATACATAATGTCTTTTTGTTTAAAAATAAAAGTTTTACGCATACACAGTATTATAAGCCATAAATAAGCTGCCATAAAACCCAATCTGACTAAAGTACATATCCTATATTACGCTACGCATAGGATCTGAAAACGACCTATTCATTGCCTCGTTCTGACGGCTCTTTCGCTAGCCAATCAGAGCCTAGCTTACAACATCTTGCAAATCTACATGTAGCATTGACTTTTGATATTTACAATTCTTATGTCGTAATGTATCAGATAGCCGGTTAGCTCAGTCGGTAGGCCACTTGCTTTGTAAGCGAGGGGTCCCGGGTTCGAGTCCTGGAATAACCGCATATTTTTCTTATCCTTTGACAACCGAACAAGTCTTCTGATTGGATAACATAAAAATAGCAATAATGGAAATCCAAAATATACAGAAGACGAATGTGAATAGGTCGTTCTCAGATCTTCGTTTAGAAGATCAAGTACTTTAGTCAGATTGCCATAAAACCCAGACTTTTAGTGTATTCGTGTATAGATCTTATCTACTAAGATTCGTGTATAAATGTGACTCAGAGGTACAATGATAGCCTACTGATTTGTACTGCCAATCCCGTACTTCAAAACATGATAGAGGTCATTTGGATATCTTAGATCCAAAAATCAATTAGAGGACAAGTTCAGGTTCTGCACACGAGGAAATTGTTCACGTGCATGTAGAATCAGATTCCGGACAAGACACTGCGGGCGGACGAACGGACAGACGAAAGGAACTAAGCAACTTTTAGACCCTAAACCAAACGGACAATCATAATGAAATCAACCAGAATTACTCGACAAGACAATAAGGACCATACATAAGTATATTCAAACTGTTTACGGACTGCAAGTATACACATTTTACACAAATTAAAGACGAAAGAAGTCGCAAAAACACAGACAGACAAAACAGATCCAAAATATACATAAAGAAGAGACTCTACGGGGCATATTACATGTCTACAAGACATTTTTTTACTTTGATACAGCTGTATTCTCGATAGCCGAAAGCTGACTTCAACGACTGCCTTTTGCAAATACAGCGGCCGTTTTCGACAGTCTTTTTTTTTTCGACCATGCCTATTTAACGGCTAATATACTTTTTCAGGAATAACGTAGAACCCAGAAACTTCACACAGGTGTTCCGAAAGGACACATCTGTTCAACCAGATGATAACATTTTTCACAGGCTGTTCATAAACAAAACAATTTGCGCAAAACTTTGGATTTTTGCTCGATTTTTCAAAGTGAAGAAATTGTTAGCGAATATCTCAAAACATAACGATCGTTTTTGGCCCAGAAATTGTAAACGTAAGCAATGGTCTTTCCTTGATAAAACTGTCAAGTTGATTTGCAAGAATTGGCTTCGTTTTAATAGAAATAAATGAAAAACTTTACCTACCTATTTACAGCTGCGTTACATTTCCAGCTGAGTTACATTTCCAGCGGGCGTCAAGATAGCCGGTTATTCAGTGTGTCTAAGTTCCTTGTCTACCAGGGCATTGTGAAATCAGCGACAGTTCTTCCAAAATTAATGACACCTCTAACTACCCCGGAAGAATGTTTTGGAGAATGGTAATTACAAAGACATAAAAATATGGCGTTTAACAACAACATCCTATAGTAATAATTGCAAAGAAACGAAAACATAAAGCACCGTTTTGACTTCCGTAAACTTACTGGTGACCATTGTGATAGATTTCATGTCTTCTACAATATCGAAGTTTCCATATATATTTATATGTATATATATTTATTAAAGCTAAAAGAAAGGTCCACACATAGATTGAATAAAAGGTGTTTCATATTTTGCAAATGATTCTGTGCAAGATAATGCAATATTCATTGCAAAATAATCCATGAGTTTTGATAATATTTACAGTCATGTTTTCCCTTAGCGGAATATTGAAATCATAAGAAATCGATAATCGAGTTCAATCAGAAATGTTTATGTAACATGATATCAGACACCAGTATTTGATGTTTATGTATTTTATCAGTAACTCGGCAATTGCATTGTGGATATGGTTTCAACTAGAAACGGAAAATATTTCAAGATAAAAACCATTACGACACGCAGTCTTTTGCATGTTACAAATGAAAGCAGACTTGATTAATAAAACGCAATTTTGATTTGTGTTGTTTTCCCACAAAATCCAATATCGACATTAACACGGTTCAAAGATGACAGAAATATTGAATATGGACTAATCACGTTTAGAAACTAGCATTTACTGTACACCTATTTGAATTAATGAAAAAAAATGAAAGAAGTAGATCTATGTAAACATATTCATTTGGATGCATTCTGTTACAGTTGTACTTAAATTGTCTCACAAGACACACGTCAAAATTTATGTTGAAAATTTTCATATGTAAATAATTTTAAACATTGCATTAGTAAATTAACAAACTCAATAAATTTTAAAAACCACTCCAAAGGTCATGGAATATTGTAAAAGACTCTTAACTGATTTTTAAACAAATTAATTCGTAAAATCATTCTCATAAACATTTTCGTAAGAAGAAAAGCAGAATAAATAATCTAATAATTGTTCAAAATAACTTTTAGTTTATGACCATGCCTTCAATTGATTTCCGGCTTTGCTGATACTTAAAACTATCAGCACTCAAAAACTTTATTGCATACATATTCCTAAGATTTAGAAACGGATAGAGGCTTTGAAGTGAAACCTTCACCATTAAAAGACGAATTTGGAGGGTGAATAGTGACCGACTAGGTACAAAATGATGAAGACTTTTACTCCATGGCCTCTATCCAACTTGATGTTTTTTTACTACTTTTTCGATGCAGCTATAAATAAATCAGTTTTTTCACATACAATGAAGTATTGTAAGAATAGATACTGTCTGGTATTGTTTTCATTGGTTTCGCTCTGTGCTTCCAAAGGATCTGTTTTTGGATTTATTGCGTTTGATTCGTTGAAAAAGTAGGGGAAACACTAAAACTTTTTTACATTTGTCCATGCGTATGCGTCTTGTGATAGTGTCACCTTTTTCTCTTCTGCTCACGTAAAATACTAACTTTACTTTAGGTAAGGTCCAAAATAACTCTTCATAAAGTCATCCGCACGATTAATGTCCAAAACAATTTAATGGCACTGTATATGTATATTATAATAAACCAACACTTTGTATTACGAGATATATCGTGTTTTCCTAAACCAGAACGGTTTTCCGTACTTCCTGATTTTACATTTGATAAGTATTCTTACTTCAGTGTTTAATCCACAATTTTAACCCTGTGTAAGTCAAGTCGTTTCGCTGTATTAGTATTTTATAGTGTCCCCAACATAACTACTATTAAACTTTTCCTGTCCCCTTTGCTTCTTTGCGTAATCATTGTAGCTCTCAAGTTATTCGGAAGATGTGCAGACGGTAGACACTTCCTAGTTCAGCATTGGTGATTCTAAAATCAACACCACTTAAGTCACAGTACCAGGTTGTAAAGCGTTGTAGTCTACCATTTGATAACATCACTCTTATTCTATACACTCTAAATACCTGGACATAGAACGTAAGCTTGGAGCACTGGACTTAAGCCTAGATCAAGTGCATGTGACTTACCTGTCTGATTCAGATTTGCCTGGCACTGCCAATTTTGTGGCAAGACATTAATTTTATTCATCCTCGCTTTATAAATTACTAGAGACACTAAGGACCCATAATGTATTTTCATGTATTGGACCCGTACTCGCCTCTCCAAGCTCGCATGTTACTAATATGAGTCACATATCAATAAAGGTTTTAAGGTTAATTCGACATACCTAAAATATATCCCCATCCCGAGTTTCTTCCACATCTAATGTGAAAGATAATATCAGACCCCCAAAGTGTGTTAAACATAACACTTATGAAATAATAAATGCACTTCATGTTAATTGCATATCAATCAAGAATAATATCCCAAACATTCAAAGGTATTAACTAGCTAATGCCATGTAAATAATGAAGAATCCCTCACAGAGCTATGGTCATCTCTATCTAGAATATCTAAAAAAGCAATATTATACGGTTAGGTGATTTCTGTATTCCAGATATAGATTTGTAATATGAGTTCCTGAAAACCAATTGCAAGTTCAAAGAACTGTATAGGAACATTCTGGTAGGATAAACTGCTTTAAGTTACAATAAATGTCTTGTTTGTTATGTGTTGTTGGTTATAACGTCGCACCGCATCGCCAACAATAGCCCCAGATTACCGAGACTTCGATCATGAGTTTCAGGATTAAATTAGATAGCGTTCCGTCAAAATGTTTTGAATATACAACTCACTGGTCAAGGGAACGTTTGGTATAAGACATAATATGTTAGTCGCCCAGTCACTGAATATGTTAAGATACTTCACGTCTTAGTATTGACACATTCCTATCAGAATTATCGTCACCACACTCTCTGCTAACCTCCTCAATTTTTTGGCAAATACGTAAGGTGACAAACTGGAAAGAAGGATTAAGAAATTTGCCCGCCGTTACGTAACTGAAATACTGTTGAAAAACGGCGTTAAACCCAAAACAAACAAACAAACAAATACACGTCGCAACGACACAATTATAGTTCATATGGCGACTTTCCAGCTTTTATGGTGGAGGAAGACCCAAGGTGACCTTACGTGCACTATTTTATCACGGGCGGACTCCTAGATAGTACTATCGGCTTTCCGTAAGCCAGCTGGAAAGCTTCTTCACATGAAGATTTCAACGCCCCGAGTGAGGCTCGAATCCACATCGGTAAGGGACAATTGATTTGAAGTTAGCGACCTTTACCAGACACGGAGGCCCCACAAAGCCTATGATTCCGATGTAATATCGCCAAAGATACTTAAGGAGCTACACCACAAGATATTATCAATCCTCTCTAAAGTCTTTAACCTATCCCTAGAAATGACTATCGTTCTTGCGATAGGAAAAGTGCAGTCATCTCTCCCTTTTATAAGAAATGTCACAAATGCAAAGCCAGTAACTACAGGCCAGTATCTCTCACTTTCATTGCTTACAAACTCGCCGAGTGTAGGATGTGGCATTATGATAATGGCTACCTGCTTAGCTACAAGCATGGCTTTCGATCTCTTACCAGCTTAACAAAAGAGGTCTTTGACAATCTTAAAAGCGGGTAAAACAGGTGTTATTGTGATGGATTTTAGGACTATATTACATATTATATATAACTATTTAATTGCATTCTTTCTTCTTGTTTCCTGGTTAAATCTAAATGGCATTTTTAATGAAATGTCAACACTTCAAGTTTATCTAAAATTCATAGGCAGGAAATTTTATGAAAATCTTAAAACGTAAGTTGTTGAATATCATTTAATATACACAATGTAATTATTGATACTGTATTTTATATCAAACGAATTCAAAAGTTTTAGAAAGATTTGGGATTTTACTACATTCTTGGTATTTCATATACGTTTTAGAACAATCGTCTGGACTGAAAAATATAACTCAAAATTACAGATTAAGAAAATAACACTTGAAAATGTATGCAAAGGAATACTATTTAAGAAATTACTTATAGCAAATGAGTGATTTAACACTATTTATGCACGATGGGTGGTTATACGTCGGGCGTAATAATTTCACGAGGGCGCAGCCCGGTTGAAATTATTTGTACGACGTTTTACCGCCCGAGAGTATAAATAGTGTTAAAACACAATTTTGCTATAAATTATTTCGATTCTAATATTGCCTTAATCTAAAACAGCAGACAAAATATAGAAGCGCTCTATCTTGGACGCAACAAAAACTTTGACGCCACCGCACGTTAACGTGACGTCATTTTAACGTAAGAGTGTTTTAACAGAGATAAGCATACTAGAATAGTATTTTCGACGGCAGAGCAAGTTCACAGACATTTAAATAGTCAGTTATTATAAGCTACATGTGCAGTATTTAAGAGAGATATTAGAAATAATAATGTTAGTTATCTGTATTGTTTACGTCACAACCAACTCTGACAAACATTTAACATAAATTCTTAGCAAAGTAATAAAATGTTATAAACTATTATTTCGTGCTTTTTAGCTCACCTGAGTACAAAATGCTAAGGGTGAGGTATTGTAGGCGTCTGTCCGCCTGTCCATCCACACTTTCCTTTAAACAGCATCTCCTCCTAAACCACCTGGCCAATTGTGATGAAACTTCATAGGGATGTTCCTTTGGTAGTCTTCTTTGAAAAATATTCAAATAATTGAATTTCATACAGAACTCTGGTTGCCATGGTAACCAAAAGGAAAAACGTTAAGAATCTTTTTGTCCAAAACCACAGGTTCTAGGGATTTGATATTAGGTATGTAGCGTCATCTAGTGGTCCTCTACCAAGATTATTCAAATTATCTACCTTAGGGTCAAATATGGCCCCGCCCCGGGGACACATGGTTTATATAGACTTATATAAGGAAAAACTTTGAAAATATTCTTGTCCAAAACAGCAGGGCCTAGGCCTTTGATATTTGGTATGTAGCATCATATAGTGGTTATCTACCAAGATTGTTCAAATTTTCTCCCTGGTTTCAAATATGGCTCCGCCACGGGGGTCACATGGTTTATATAGACTTATATAGGGAAAAACTTTGAAAATCTTCTTGTCCAAACCACATAGTTCAAATAGACTTGTACAGGGAAAACCCTTTTCAAAATTCTTCTCCTAAATCATAAGACCCAGAGCTAGGATATTTAGTATGTGTTATGCTCTAGTGTTTTTTTACCAAGATTGTTCAAATCATGACCCTGGGGTTAGTATAGGCCGCGCCCGGGAGGTCCCTTGTTATAGACTTATTTGTTCTTTTGAGCATTGGCAAAGAAATTTGGACCACAAGCATAATGTTTGATACAAATATCAATATTCATCTTGTATTGTCTTAGTCATGACCTACTGACCTACTTTCTTGTTTTTGAAGATACAGCATAGAAATTTGGACCACGTTTATAACTTTTGATACTGATTTCAGTAATCATCTTTAATATTCTTAACCCTGAACTACTAATCTACGTTCTTGTTTTTGAAGCTATAGCAAAGAAATTTGGACCACCAGTTTAACTTTTATAGAGATTTGAGTAGTTATCTTGAATAATCTTTACCATGAGCTACTCACCTAGTTTTTGTTAGTGGAGCTTCAGCAAAGAAATTTGTTTAAGCAAGGAACTAAACTCAGTTGAGCGATATATGGCCATCATGGCCCTCTTGTCTTGTTCCCCAGCTATATTATCCTTAAGAATTGAATGACTGTCTGGTATCTTTTTGTTCATGGAACTACTCAATTCTTAATAACTTCAATAGTCCTTTTTTGTTATTTCCTTAGACACTATCTCCTTAGAACAGTTTATTTATTCAAATTTGTTTTAAATGGAAAACATACTTATAGAAAATGTATCATCACCAGCTCTTCAAATTCTGAAGAAAAAAAATCGTACTGACTTCTGTATCATCGTTATCAAATAAATTAGTAAATTGAACCGTGCCATGGGAAAACCAACATAGTGGGTATGCGACCAGCATGGATCCAGACCAGCCTGCGCATCCGCGCAGTCTGGTCAGGATCCATGCTGTTCGCTAACAGTTTCTCCAATTCCAATAGGCTTTAAAAGCGAACAGCATGGAGCCTGACCAGACTGCGCGGATGCGCAGGCTGGTCTGGATCCATGCTGGTCGCAAACCCACTATGTTGGTTTTCTCATGGCACGGCTCAATTATGGCAGTTGACGTCAACGATTAATCTTCAGATGAAATTAAAGTTTTATTTATCCCAATCAAGGTACGAATAAAATCAGTTAATTTGTCAATAGCATAAGGCGGATCACGTTAGCATTTGTATTATATTTTGCTGGTTAATTAAGTATTTTTGACAAATTACAATGCGTTAAAGATATTTCCTGCATTTTAAAAAAAAATATCATACACAACGGAACCAAAACATAAAAATCACGGGTATCCATGCTTTTTTCCGCGTAATTACTTAAAATACTCAGATTTAGACTGAGTTTTACAAAAGCAATTCATATGTAGATAAATATTTTAACAGATATGTTTTGTTTATTTCTGACAGCCTGTAATGTTAAATATGCTTTCCTGCATATATACTATAAAGCCAGATATGAACTATCGCTCTGACATGCATACATCTTGCAAAATATCTTGCAACCGTATATTGCATTTTCGTAACTGTTACGTCTTCTAACTTGTAAAGCAGCTTTTGTGTTTTTCATTTCATTTTCCTTTCCATGAGATATAAACTAGTTTTTCAGCATTTTGCTTACTGAAACATTTTGAATCGATTACGTCAAATTGTCTGATACGGTCCGCAACTATTCAACTGTATATTTAACCCCGAGAAAGAATCAGTGAGTAACAGACAGGCAGCTGCGCAAAAGGTTGCGCAGCAACAACTCCAGCAAATGTCCTTAACACAACATTACCTGCCATGTATATATCATCTTTAGTTGTTGACAGGTTTCAATGTCATGTATTTCTAGACACCACAAGATTGCTTTATGCAGATGTGTCGTATTATAGATGAAAGCCTATTAGACCAAAGTTTTTAAAATGTCATTTGCTGAATGTCATTTGAAGGCGAGAAGTCATAGTTCTCCAGTTGAAAGCCGACATGAACATGTCTGCGGCTAGAAAGTTTATTGATTTCAATATTAGTGCCGCTATACAGCCACATTCATATCATAATATCATGAAACATTTGTTTTCATGGCTTTCTATCTCTTTATCATACAAATTGAGCCATCTTTTTAGGGTTGGAATACTTTTGAAAATTCTTACGTAATAGGTAGAGAGCAATGAAAGATATTTGTTAAACGTTCTACTTGATACCTACCACACACATTTAAATTTGGCCTATGCACGTCCGTGTACTGTGGCACGGGCTTTGGCGACGCTGCGTTTTTTTTTTGGAACGTGGCTTTTTTTTTCTACTCACTATCAAGTGTCAATAGGAAATGGATTAAATTCTTGATTAACAGAATCGAAACAAACAGGTGCTTGTACTAACGTGAAGTTGTCAAGTCTTTTAGCAGAAATGTTGACTACAGATGAATTCATAAAAATAATGTGAGAGTGTTAGAACTCAATTTCAAGAAGGGATTAGGCAGCAAATTGCAATGTAATTTTGTATCAGAACCAGAATTTGAAGCTTTATTACCTAAAGCTGTGCAAACACGTTTCCTAGCAAGGTTACAATTTAGTTTACTAGAACATGATTTTCAGAAAACGACTGACACTATTTTGTCACAGTAAACATCTTTAATTGTAACGGTGTTCTATGTCTTGTTGAATGGAACCAAGATCAGACGGAAACAACGTAACGAAATATTCAACAACTTGGTTAAAACCATTAAAAGATATTAAATTTAACTTTTACTTGTAAGATCGAAGTCTTCTTCATACTTGATATCACCAGATGCAACGCAACTTTCGGAAGTATTCTATATTATCTTAGTCACATAAACTACCTTTTAGTACAAAATGGTCATATTACTTCATTATATCTAATTTTGGTTACTTTATAGCGGGGCCTCTGTGGGCGAATGGTTAGGTTCGCTGACTTCAAATCACTTGCCCCTCATCGATGTTGGTTTGAGCCTCACTCGGGGCGTTGAATTCTTCATGTGAGGAAGCTATCCAGCTGGCTTACGGAAGATCGGTGGTTCTACCCAGGTGCCTGCTCGTGATAAAATAATGCACGAAGGGGTGCCTGGGGTCTTCCTCCACCATCAAAGCTGGAAAGTCGCCATATGACCTATAATTGTGTCGGTGCGACGTTAAACCCAACAAAATAAATGAATAAATTGGATACTTTAGTATTGAACTGATTTTACGAACTTACTGGGATATCTTAATAACTTGATAATTTTTTATTGATTTGGAATTTGGAAAAATAAATGATATTAATGAATACCACAATATGATTAGTGTCATGTGTATACCCTTCAAAATTCTTTATGTTGTCGTAAATATTGGAAAAGCTGTAATTTGTTTTATGGTGCTTAAATGTCAAACTAAAGCCACACTAAATTGAAAGATTGTTCATCGGATTTTAAGAACATGAGGAGGCGAGCCGAAATAAACATACGGTCTTTAATATAAAGAAATAAAATTTACTGGCCCGTGTGCTTTTTTTTTTTTAGATATTTACCCATAGTTTTAAAGATCTGCAAATTGCAAGCTAATTTTAAGGCATTACTTAGAATTATTGGAGGTGTTAAACTCTTAAACATCATATTTTAAGTTAAGAAAGATATTTTAGTTGCCCTGCTTTACATTTAAAGACTTCTTTCGCCATCAATCCCCCACCCCCATATCTACATCTAGCGTTGCTATGAAATCGAGTTATCTAGGAAAGATGTTGAATATAAATGAATTCATTGAAATGCATAGTAATTTTTTGAGAATCTTGGAATTCTTTTCCACTAAGGCTTTTAGCTGCAAATTTCAAATTTATTTTGTACTGGATACAAAATTTATAGTTACAAATTTATATCATCTACAGCTGTGCAATTAAGTATTCCTGACAAAGAAATAATTTTAATTAACTTCACAGTTTATTTCAGAACATCACATCAAGAAAAAGAATATTACTTCCTTTTTTTTCCTTTAATCTGGTAAACGCTAAACACACTATTCGTTGGCGACCTACCTTCCACGCAATGTCTTACAAAAGAACATTATATAAGTTATAATGTTACCGAGCGTCAATAGAACTTTTATTACAATTCTTACTTGGAATGACGCTCGAATCGATTCAAGATCAGAAGAAAATATCGTAATTAAACATTTTAACAACTCTAAACATGAATAATTAATTTTCTGTCATGCTCGCTATGCGATATCTGTTGAAATACAAAATCAAGTGGCATTTTCAATGAAATGTCAACACTTGCATACTAGCTGGGAAAGTTTGACATGAACTTTTTAAAGTTTCATCAGCTGTTGATTGACATTAATTTTAGGGGGTTTCACTGTTACAACATTTTCGGTAAATTATAGTAATTTGCTATTACACAGAATCGTTTTAATGTCCCTTTCATAAGCCCATAGTCTGTCTATCAGATCTCAAGATAAGTACCGCTATACAGCTATAAGACCTTGTTTGTATTATTTAAATGAAACAAGTTAATCGGGCCAAAATTGCCCCAAGAAATTCTTGCTTTTGTCATTGTACTTTAAAAATACAATGACAGAAGCAAAATTATCTGCTTATGTATCCAGAAGAGGTGTAAAAGTAACTATGGTGCGCATATTTCCTCTTAAGCGTACTGCAAATAGTATTATTATACGTCTAAATGTTGAAAATGACGAAAACATATCACTCTTGAATAAAAACGGGTTTTGGCCTTCAGGAGTCACATGCAAGCCATGGAGGTCACGTGGTCAACGTAGTCAGTATATGGGGAATGGTTATTCACCTCTGAATAGCCAGCAAAACGTTAACTCTTATCAAAGCAATTGGAGTTGTGAATCTGAGAACAGATATGCAGAACTTGATGTTGATGTAGACTGATTTAGCATAAAAATGTTAAGTGTACAATAAATTGTAATCATGTATTTTAAAAAGAAACTTAATCTGTTTACATGGAATGCGACAGGTATTATGTCAAGTGCTAGCTATCTAAGTGAAGCATTGCATAAAAACAATATTGATATTTGCGGTATTGCTGAGCACTGGTTGTATGAATATAACATGTTTTTCCTTAAATCTGTTAGTCTCTATTATAACTATCATGCTGTATCGGACTATGATTTAAATATACCAAGTAAGCGAAGAATAGGGAAAGGTGGGGTTGCATTATTCTGGCATAAAAGGCTCGATAGATATGTTACGCCGTTAACTATAGACGATGACCATATTGTTGGTATTCAAGTACAGATAGCACCACAACAATTTGTATACATTTTTCAAGTATATTTACCATGCAAAAATCATTCAATCACTGTTTATAATGATTATATTGATAAATTATACAATCTTTATAATATGTATGCAGAGAATGGTATGACATGGTTCATTGGAGATTTCAATGCTTCATATGACATAGAGGTCAGAAAATCTAACAGAGAACAGCTGTTCTTTCATTTTGTACAATGTACAAATTTAGTTCCTGTAAACAGTTTAGATATTTGCTCCGGCACAAAGTCAACATTTGTAACATATGATAACAGTTACGAAAGTATAATAGACTTTAATTGTATACCAGTTGAGATGTATGATTGTGTTACTCATTGTGAAGTTATGGATGACAGTTGTTTAAATGTGTCAAGGCATAGGCCTGTGTTATGCAAATTAGAAATTCCAATCAGTGCGACACGAGACTACATCGCTACGGATAGTGAAAATATGAAAATTAATTGGAAAAAAGTAAGTGATGTGCAAGTGACGGAATTCCAACGCAGGCTAAAAGATATTTCTTCCCTCCAATATTACGCCCATAAACAACTTAACAATCAAGATATAGACAAGTTTTACGAGATAATATCTTCGTCCCTCAATAAATGTGCAGGATGTATTTTTCCAAAGAAGCGCTTTAGACCATATTTAAAACCCTACTGGAATTCCCGTTTGACTGAATTGCATGACAATATGACTCACAGGAGGAACATATGGTGCCAACATGGAAGACCGAAAGAAAAGGGTAATGAACACTATACGGAATACAAATCGGCCAAACGCGAATTTAGAAGATACCACAGATATTGCACGGCACAATACATGACAGAACTAGACAGGGAAATCGACCAAACTGCAGAGCTTGACTCGCGCATGTTTTGGAAATTAGTTAATAATAGACGTAAACAGTCATACCGTAAATTAGGCGCCGGTATGAAATTTAATGACACGGTATTTTGGGACCAACAGGAAATTACAGAACAATGGGGACACTACTTTAAGAAACTATATACACCTACTGCTGACTCCACGTATGACTCCAGCTGGAAGACAACTGTCGAAGAGAAAGTACGCGAAACATTAAACAGGTCTGTACCGGATCAAAATGTCAAGATTGTGCCGGAATCGATTACAAGTATGTTGCAAACATGCCCGTTGGGAAAAGCATCTGGAGCTGATGACATTGCATATGAGCATCTAATATATGGCGGTGCGTTTGTATCAATTATACTGGCTTCCTTGTTTACCGGTATGCTTCGAAATGCATATATACCAGACGTAATGAAACGTGGAATTATTCTGACAATGCACAAGGGTGGGAATAAGAGCAGGGACGATCCTAACAACTACCGTGCAATAACACTTACATCAACTGTTCTTAAATTATTTGAAATGGTCCTCGTAGAAAGAACAAAACCTTTTATTTTACAAAGCTTAAGTCCACAACAAGGTGGCTTCCAGGAAAAGCTTGGCTGCTTAATGACATCTTTTGTGTTAAGAGAATCCATTTGGTTTAGCAAAGAAAATTCTAGCAAACTTCATATCTGCTTTCTAGACGCAAAGCAAGCGTTTGATCGAGTGTGACACTCTTCACTCCTCTACAAACTCACCCAAAGTGGGCTAGATTCTACAACACTTTTAGCATTTTCTGAACTGTACACAAATATGACCAGTTGTGTAAAAAATCAACACTTTGCATCGGAATGGTTCAAAGTAGAACAAGGCACTCGCCAGGGGGGCAAAAGCTCGCCACTACTCTATCTTCTTTTCATAAATGATTTAATCATAAAGCTGCAAGAAAGTGGTTGCGGAATGTGCATGTATAACATGAATATATCATCACCAACCGTGGCAGATGACATGACACTCATATCATATTCAAGTAGGGCCTTAAGCATTATGCTTGACATATGTTATACATATTCCCGTCAGTGGCGCTACGAATATAATGCCAGTAAATGTGCAGTTGTGGTATTCAATGCAACCCCAAGTTTCTACTCGAAACCGGAAGTATGGTCCATAGGCGGAAGCGAAATAAAAATGACTCTAGATTATACGCATTTAGGCATTAAGACAGACAGATATTTAAGCACTAGACAGCTAATGTATGAGGCTGGTGTGAAATTGAGAGGTACACTTTTAGGAATTTCTAATAGTGGATTGCACCCAGAGGGATTGAACTGTATCACATTGTATAAAATTTACAAAGCGGTGGTTTTACCAAAAGGCTTATATGGGTGTGAGCTGTGGAATAATATGTCGTCTACAGATTTACTTCAACTTGAGAGATCCCACAGATTTTGCCTAAGGTTTATCCAGCAATTACCAAATAGTACCAGCACAGACTTTACTTTAAGTGCTATCGGCTCAACGTCAATTGAAAGTGAAATTGATTATAAGAAATTGCAATTTTTTGGCCAGCTGTGCAGACTACCTATACATTACCTTGCGAAACTAGTGTTTACTAACAGGTTAATTCGCTTTCTTAACTATGATACACAGACACAGGGGTATATACCAGATATTTATAGGCTTATACAGAAATATAATCTATTCCACGTTTTGGTAAGATATGTTTCTCTTGGATTATTTCCGTCGAAACAAAAGTGGAAACAAATGCTTAAACAGAACATTATTCTATGTTCAGGACTTGACACTATAAACAGTTTGTGTAACGATGAAGAAGAGCATCGAGCCGACTGTCTTCTTAAGGTGAATGAGCCATGTGCTTTATGGAAAATAAGTAAAATAATACCGACTATGTATATTTATTGTGCTTCCGCCGTTAAAGCCATAGGAAGGTTCTATTCACGAACATTCCCTCAGACTTGTTTAAAATGCAATAGTTTAGTAAATGATCTTTTGACTCACATGCTTTGCCATTGTCAGGGAAACATAGGCGACACTATGAAATTATGGAGTATTATAGTAGATGATTATGGGTTGAGCTTTTTCCGAGAATTCGTCTTACAAACCCCGTCAAAACAAGTTCAAATAATTCTGTTTGACCTTATTAATACTGACGTTGTAGATGATGAATGCAGGATATCACCTAAAAGTATTAGAATTTTGAAAGTCTTGCATAAGGTTTTAGAGGATTTAAGATGAGGTTGCAGCATTGATAGGAGAAGAACTTGTTAGCATTCTGGCCTCTTGTGTTTCGTTTCGGCAAGTGGTTAAATGGTAGTGCTACATACAAGTTGCTTTTTTTTTTTTTTTAAATTAAGTTCAAGTATGCTTCTCAGTTAAGTATGATATTAATGTGTCGTAAGATATTCAGAAAGCAGTTATAAAAGAACAGTAGTTCTCTTAATATATAACTTTTGGTATACATGACTGTATGTCTTATTAGCTTTATTTATTAGCATAAAGAATAGAGCTGTAATGAGAATTGTACAAGTTTACATAAACAATCATGTAGACATAATTATGTTAAGATTCGTTGTGCGGGCATATCTGAAAGTATTTTGTTGGCTTCTTACCTACTTTTATTGGAATACTCGCATCCTAAATCACATACGTGTTCAGGTTTAGGTTTATTTCAGTATGGGTTTAGGTCAGTATAAGTCATTTTTTATATTATGTATATTTGTATCTACATTTGTTTGCAGAATGATCGTTTAATAATGTATTTGATTTATATGTGTTGATATGACTTGAAGTTTGTACTTTGTAATGTTTCTTTATCTTGTTATACTTTTGTATACTTCTTCTATATGTAATCTTCACATTGTGGAGGATATTAAATAAATAATAATAATATTACACAGAATCGTTTTAATGTCCCTTTCATAAGCCCATAGTCTGTCTATCAGATCTCAAGATAAGTACCGCTATACAGCTATAAGACCTTGTTTGTATTATTTAAATGAAACAAGTTAATCGGGCCAAAATTGCCCCAAGAAATTCTTTTGTTTCTTTTGCTATATAAATTAAAACTCAATTGCTATCTGATAAATAATCATAGTTCAGTAAATTTGTGCTGTTCGCTAACGGTTTCTCTAATTGCTATAGGCATTGAAAGCGAATAGCATGGATCCTGATCAGACTGTGCGGATGCGCAGGCTGGTCTGGATCCATGCTGGTCGCAAAGCCACTATGTTGGTCTTCTTATGGCGCGGCTTATTTATACTTTTCAAAGATAAAATTTCTAAAACATAGTCTCAGTTAATGTCTGAAAAAAGAAATGAACGCGCATTAGTGAAAAAAGGTGACATGCTTTAAAATTTACCAATATAATATTGATTAATGTAATCAAATTAATCTGTTATCTATAAAAATAGATCAGTCCGACTGTGGGCAAACCATCCTTGGAAAATGGCATGCATAAGGGAAGTAAATATATGAAACTACAAATGTGTATCATTGCTATATTCATTGTCAATATATGTACTGAAATTAATATCTGATACTTATGAGCTATTCCACTGCTCAGGTTTTCTATTCGAGAAAATTTCCTTATTTCAAAGATATTGTAAAGAAAGTTCAGCCTGCCTGCTAAGCTCAAATGGGAGAGCTTAGATCTACGGATTACGAAATCGTTAGTTCGATCCCCAGGCGAGGCATGTGCTGTCCGTGACGATTTGATAAAATACATTGTGTCTCAAGTCATTTCGTCCTCCAACTTTGATTCATGTGGAGAAGTTGGCCGTTACTTTCGGATGACAGGTTAGTACTGGTACAAAATCTAGCAACATTCGTAAGGTTAAACCGCCGTTACAACTGAAATGCTGTTGAAAATCGGCACTTAACCTAAAACAAACAAAACAAACAAAAGTTTCATAAGTGTCTATGAATAGCCTAGAGAAAATATTTCACAAACAGTCCTTGAAGTCCTGACAGAATTACGCCTAATGACGACTGTAAACAAACTGGATTTATCAAATTTCAGTAAATTATAGCAATTTGCGTCAATAACCTTTCTGAAGATGAAATAAAAGATTTACACGTCCTGATAAAGGCACAAACAATAGGTGTTTGTTCACCTATCGCATAAGGCTGTTGAAGACTATCAATGGCGCTATTTATAGATTTGACGTTGTATTTGTTTATAAACAAATTTGTAACCATGTAACCTAAAATGAGTAACATCATCTGCAGGTGAATTTATATGGGTTTTGAAAGCTTTTGCTATTAAGGTTTGAAATGGTATCAGTTTAAAAATTTGATACTTAGTGGCTTTGCTTTATGATCAGTCATGCCATATTATTGATTGCAGCCTATTAAAAGCAATTATTAAATATCATTTGCTTTAATGCTTTAACATGCATTATGTTGACTGCGGTTGGATCGGTTGTTTATTTCAATGACTTGCCGTTACACAGCCATTATATAGTAAACAACATGTCACAATAACCGTCCTCATATTATTGAAATAAACAAACTTTATATTTATTATATTTTTAAACAGCAAGTAGAGAATCATTTTTGATGCAAAAATAGTACTTACTACGCTTACAACAGGTTCATATACGATACCGTATGTTATAGAAACCGTAACTTTCCAGAAGCCAGCTAGAAAAATTCCTAACATAGAATGAGTGTATATCTCAAGCTGTTTTAGGAAAACACATAAGATATGGGATATATGATTCAAAGTAAGAGACATTTACCTTAAGACAAAGAAGCCCGGCATAATCAGCATCGATGAGAAATATATACGGGGTATAAGTGTACATTTTGTGGTAGCTTTCGAGACAAATCCAATCCTGACAGAACTGTTATAATCAATTAACTGCAGTATAAACAATAGCAAACTTGTTCAATTTAATAATTTCTTTATTCCCAGTCAATGATGCATTTGCTAATTCGGTTCCTGCAGGAGTAATGTAGATTCGATCGATGTATAGTTTCTGTAATATCATATATTTACATCATTTATAAGATATCTTAGTTACATCAAGAAGAGGTTAAGTTTCAAACGTTTAAGTTGTTGTATTACAAAGTGAAAAGTCCTGTCGATGCAAATGAAATTTAACATATGAAATATTGATCGATCGAATCGATAAATGTTAATGTCATTAAAATACTTTCATATCGTGACTCCAGCAATTTTTTATTATTCTTTATTTCTCCATTTCTGTACAGATGTTATGACAAAATTCAATCATATAATAAGTATAAATTAAAATAAAACATAACGAGCATAAATATCGCATATGTAAAGCCGCATTCAAAGAACTCGGCTCCCTTGAGGTAGTTCTGGACATTCAGATCAAAAAGTTTTCTAAAATATAGAATTTGATTAAACCCCGATTTTTCAAACTTCAGAATATCTTTTGAAAATTGGGCAAAGAAATCATGTGCCTGATTTTTGCTACACCTCACACAAGCTTTCAAAATGGGAGTCTATTGGAAAATCACAATCTTGATATCGTTTTCGCGTAAAGATATGTTTCTACATTGTAGATTACAATGAAACTTCTCACAGTTGTAAATAAACATACGGTCTTTAATATAAAGAAATAAAATTTACTGGCCCGTGTGCTTTTTTTTTTTAGATATTTACCCATAGTTTTAAAGATCTGCAAATTGCAAGCTAATTTTAAGGCATTACTTAGAATTATTGGAGGTGTTAAACTCTTAAACATCATATTTTAAGTTAAGAAAGATATTTTAGTTGCCCTGCTTTACATTTAAAGACTTCTTTCGCCATCAATCCCCCACCCCCACCCCCATATCTACATCTAGCGTTGCTATGAAATCGAGTTATCTAGGAAAGATGTTGAATATAAATGAATTCATTGAAATGCATAGTAATTTTTTGAGAATCTTGGAATTCTTTTCCACTAAGGCTTTTAGCTGCAAATTTCAAATTTATTTTGTACTGGATACAAAATTTATAGTTACAAATTTATATCATCTACAGCTGTGCAATTAATGATTCCTGACAAAGAAATAATTTTAATTAACTTCACAGTTTATTTCAGAACATCACATCAAGAAAAAGAATATTACTTCCTTTTTTTCCCTTTAATCTGGTAAACGCTAAACACACTATTCGTTGGCGACCTACCTTCCACGCAATGTCTTACAAAAGAACATTATATAAGTTATAATGTTACCGAGCGTCAATAGAACTTTTATT
This sequence comes from Mercenaria mercenaria, assembly GCF_021730395.1. Classification (NCBI taxonomy): domain Eukaryota; kingdom Metazoa; phylum Mollusca; class Bivalvia; order Venerida; family Veneridae; genus Mercenaria; species Mercenaria mercenaria. The sequence goes on along the minus strand of NC_069362.1, from coordinate 106,285,392 downwards.
ACAATTCTTACTTGGAATGACGCTCGAATCGATTCAAGATCAGAAGAAAATATCGTAATTAAACATTTTAACAACTCTAAACATGAATAATTAATTTTCTGTCATGCTCGCTATGCGATATCTGTTGAAATACAAAATCAAGTGGCATTTTCAATGAAATGTCAACACTTGCATACTAGCTGGGAAAGTTTGACATGAACTTTTTAAAGTTTCATCAGCTGTTGATTGACATTAATTTTAGGGGGGTTTCACTGTTACAACATTTTCGGTAAATTATAGTAATTTGCTATTACACAGAATCGTTTTAATGTCCCTTTCATAAGCCCATAGTCTGTCTATCAGATCTCAAGATAAGTACCGCTATACAGCTATAAGACCTTGTTTGTATTATTTAAATGAAACAAGTTAATCGGGCCAAAATTGCCCCAAGAAATTCTTGCTTTTGTCATTGTACTTTAAAAATACAATGACAGAAGCAAAATTATCTGCTTATGTATCCAGAAGAGGTGTAAAAGTAACTATGGTGCGCATATTTCCTCTTAAGCGTACTGCAAATAGTATTATTATACGTCTAAATGTTGAAAATGACGAAAACATATCACTCTTGAATAAAAACGGGTTTTGGCCTTCAGGAGTCACATGCAAGCCATGGAGGTCACGTGGTCAACGTAGTCAGTATATGGGGAATGGTTATTCACCTCTGAATAGCCAGCAAAACGTTAACTCTTATCAAAGCAATTGGAGTTGTGAATCTGAGAACAGATATGCAGAACTTGATGTTGATGTAGACTGATTTAGCATAAAAATGTTAAGTGTACAATAAATTGTAATCATGTATTTTAAAAAGAAACTTAATCTGTTTACATGGAATGCGACAGGTATTATGTCAAGTGCTAGCTATCTAAGTGAAGCATTGCATAAAAACAATATTGATATTTGCGGTATTGCTGAGCACTGGTTGTATGAATATAACATGTTTTTCCTTAAATCTGTTAGTCTCTATTATAACTATCATGCTGTATCGGACTATGATTTAAATATACCAAGTAAGCGAAGAATAGGGAAAGGTGGGGTTGCATTATTCTGGCATAAAAGGCTCGATAGATATGTTACGCCGTTAACTATAGACGATGACCATATTGTTGGTATTCAAGTACAGATAGCACCACAACAATTTGTATACATTTTTCAAGTATATTTACCATGCAAAAATCATTCAATCACTGTTTATAATGATTATATTGATAAATTATACAATCTTCATAATATGTATGCAGAGAATGGTATGACATGGTTCATTGGAGATTTCAATGCTTCATATGACATAGAGGTCAGAAAATCTAACAGAGAACAGCTGTTCTTTCATTTTGTACAATGTACAAATTTAGTTCCTGTAAACAGTTTAGATATTTGCTCCGGCACAAAGTCAACATTTGTAACATATGATAACAGTTACGAAAGTATAATAGACTTTATTTGTATACCAGTTGAGATGTATGATTGTGTTACTCATTGTGAAGTTATGGATGACAGTTGTTTAAATGTGTCAAGGCATAGGCCTGTGTTATGCAAATTAGAAATTCCAATCAGTGCGACACGAGACTACATCGCTACGGATAGTGAAAATATGAAAATTAATTGGAAAAAAGTAAGTGATGTGCAAGTGACGGAATTCCAACGCAGGCTAAAAGATATTTCTTCCCTCCAATATTACGCCCATAAACAACTTAACAATCAAGATATAGACAAGTTTTACGAGATAATATCTTCGTCCCTCAATAAATGTGCAGGATGTATTTTTCCAAAGAAGCGCTTTAGACCATATTTAAAACCCTACTGGAATTCCCGTTTGACTGAATTGCATGACAATATGACTCACAGGAGGAACACATGGTGCCAACATGGAAGACCGAAAGAAAAGGGTAATGAACACTATACGGAATACAAATCGGCCAAACGCGAAATTAGAAGATACCACAGATATTGCACGGCACAATACATGACAGAACTAGACAGGGAAATCGACCAAACTGCAGAGCTTGACTCGCGCATGTTTTGGAAATTAGTTAATAATAGACGTAAACAGTCATACCGTAAATTAGGCGCCGGTATGAAATTTAATGACACGGTATTTTGGGACCAACAGGAAATTACAGAACAATGGGGACACTACTTTAAGAAACTATATACACCTACTGCTGACTCCACGTATGACTCCAGCTGGAAGACAACTGTCGAAGAGAAAGTACGCGAAACATTAAACAGGTCTGTACCGGATCAAAATGTCAAGATTGTGCCGGAATCGATTACAAGTATGTTGCAAACATGCCCGTTGGGAAAAGCATCTGGAGCTGATGACATTGCATATGAGCATCTAATATATGGCGGTGCGTTTGTATCAATTATACTGGCTTCCTTGTTTACCGGTATGCTTCGAAATGCATATATACCAGACGTAATGAAACGTGGAATTATTCTGACAATGCACAAGGGTGGGAATAAGAGCAGGGACGATCCTAACAACTACCGTGCAATAACACTTACATCAACTGTTCTTAAATTATTTGAAATGGTCCTCGTAGAAAGAACAAAACCTTTTATTTTACAAAGCTTAAGTCCACAACAAGGTGGCTTCCAGGAAAAGCTTGGCTGCTTAATGACATCTTTTGTGTTAAGAGAATCCATTTGGTTTAGCAAAGAAAATTCTAGCAAACTTCATATCTGCTTTCTAGACGCAAAGCAAGCGTTTGATCGAGTGTGGCACTCTTCACTCCTCTACAAACTCACCCAAAGTGGGCTAGATTCTACAACACTTTTAGCATTTTCTGAACTGTACACAAATATGACCAGTTGTGTAAAAAATCAACACTTTGCATCGGAATGGTTCAAAGTAGAACAAGGCACTCGCCAGGGGGGCAAAAGCTCGCCACTACTCTATCTTCTTTTCATAAATGATTTAATCATAAAGCTGCAAGAAAGTGGTTGCGGAATGTGCATGTATAACATGAATATATCATCACCAACCGTGGCAGATGACATGACACTCATATCATATTCAAGTAGGGCCTTAAGCATTATGCTTGACATATGTTATACATATTCCGTCAGTGGCGCTACGAATATAATGCCAGTAAATGTGCAGTTGTGGTATTCAATGCAACCCCAAGTTTCTACTCGAAACCGGAAGTATGGTCCATAGGCGGAAGCGAAATAAAAATGACTCTAGATTATACGCATTTAGGCATTAAGACAGACAGATATTTAAGCACTAGACAGCTAATGTATGAGGCTGGTGTGAAATTGAGAGGTACACTTTTAGGAATTTCTAATAGTGGATTGCACCCAGAGGGATTGAACTGTATCACATTGTATAAAATTTACAAAGCGGTGGTTTTACCAAAAGGCTTATATGGGTGTGAGCTGTGGAATAATATGTCGTCTACAGATTTACTTCAACTTGAGAGATCCCACAGATTTTGCCTAAGGTTTATCCAGCAATTACCAAATAGTACCAGCACAGACTTTACTTTAAGTGCTATCGGCTCAACGTCAATTGAAAGTGAAATTGATTATAAGAAATTGCAATTTTTTGGCCAGCTGTGCAGACTACCTATACATTACCTTGCGAAACTAGTGTTTACTAACAGGTTAATTCGCTTTCTTAACTATGATACACAGACACAGGGGTATATACCAGATATTTATAGGCTTATACAGAAATATAATCTATTCCACGTTTTGGTAAGATATGTTTCTCTTGGATTATTTCCGTCGAAACAAAAGTGGAAACAAATGCTTAAACAGAACATTATTCTATGTTCAGGACTTGACACTATAAACAGTTTGTGTAACGATGAAGAAGAGCATCGAGCCGACTGTCTTCTTAAGGTGAATGAGCCATGTGCTTTATGGAAAATAAGTAAAATAATACCGACTATGTATATTTATTGTGCTTCCGCCGTTAAAGCCATAGGAAGGTTCTATTCACGAACATTCCCTCAGACTTGTTTAAAATGCAATAGTTTAGTAAATGATCTTTTGACTCACATGCTTTGCCATTGTCAGGGAAACATAGGCGACACTATGAAATTATGGAGTATTATAGTAGATGATTATGGGTTGAGCTTTTTCCGAGAATTCGTCTTACAAACCCCGTCAAAACAAGTTCAAATAATTCTGTTTGACCTTATTAATACTGACGTTGTAGATGATGAATGCAGGATATCACCTAAAAGTATTAGAATTTTGAAAGTCTTGCATAAGGTTTTAGAGGATTTAAGATGAGGTTGCAGCATTGATAGGAGAAGAACTTGTTAGCATTCTGGCCTCTTGTGTTTCGTTTCGGCAAGTGGTTAAATGGTAGTGCTACATACAAGTTGCTTTTTTTTTTTTTTAAATTAAGTTCAAGTATGCTTCTCAGTTAAGTATGATATTAATGTGTCGTAAGATATTCAGAAAGCAGTTATAAAAGAACAGTAGTTCTCTTAATATATAACTTTTGGTATACATGACTGTATGTCTTATTAGCTTTATTTATTAGCATAAAGAATAGAGCTGTAATGAGAATTGTACAAGTTTACATAAACAATCATGTAGACATAATTATGTTAAGATTCGTTGTGCGGGCATATCTGAAAGTATTTTGTTGGCTTCTTACCTACTTTTATTGGAATACTCGCATCCTAAATCACATACGTGTTCAGGTTTAGGTTTATTTCAGTATGGGTTTAGGTCAGTATAAGTCATTTTTTATATTATGTATATTTGTATCTACATTTGTTTGCAGAATGATCGTTTAATAATGTATTTGATTTATATGTGTTGATATGACTTGAAGTTTGTACTTTGTAATGTTTCTTTATCTTGTTATACTTTTGTATACTTCTTCTATATGTAATCTTCACATTGTGGAGGATATTAAATAAATAATAATAATATTACACAGAATCGTTTTAATGTCCCTTTCATAAGCCCATAGTCTGTCTATCAGATCTCAAGATAAGTACCGCTATACAGCTATAAGACCTTGTTTGTATTATTTAAATGAAACAAGTTAATCGGGCCAAAATTGCCCCAAGAAATTCTTTTGTTTCTTTTGCTATATAAATTAAAACTCAATTGCTATCTGATAAATAATCATAGTTCAGTAAATTTGAAATTAAGAGCTATAATTTCGTTTTCGTACACCGTATGTCTTGTGTTAAGAGATACGTTATGTAAACCCCAAAGATATAATTATTGTACGTTGTAGTTGTGAATTTTAGATATTTAATCACAAAACATAAATTCGTCATTTTTATTGATAGTTTAATTTATCTATGTTAAATAACATGTAACTGGTACCCGTAATTATACTACATTTGCTTTAGACTGTGGTTGCTTAAAAGGTAAATTTGATTACTTTACACGTAAATTACATGATTTTTTTTTGTTCGTTTGTTTTGTTGATTTTGTATTACACCAACACAATAAAATCATATGTAACTTTTCAGCTTTAAAAACTGGTGGAAGGCCCTAGGTGTTTCTCCGCACATTATTCACATGCAGACACCTAAGTAAAACCAAAACTTTGCAAAAGCCAGCTGGATAACTCTACCGTATGGAATAAGGGTACAGTTCAAGCAGTGTTTTAAAACCCAAGTGATAAGAGATAAAGTGAAGTCTGAGGCATTAATTTGGTCACGGCGGCGGACTTACAGACGCGCCACTGAATAATGAATGTAGCATTATGCACAGTATTTGATATATTAAGCTGAGTTTAGACCACACTTTGTTTGTTTCTACGGGGTATGATTATTATTATTCGCTCCCTCTTGCACCAACTTTGGCGGAAATCTATTTTAGTAAAATTGAATGTTCTCCACGATCCAAAAGGACTAGATTATATAACAACTCTGAGTCTAAGTAGGGAGATATTTTTACAACCACCATAAAAACTATTTCATTTTGATAAAGTCTTAATCAAAATGATAAAAAACAAAACATTTGCTTATTCGGTTTCAGTTAAAGTAAATTAACTTTCGACGTTGTTAAATCTGTATGAAATTTTGATGTATCACTTGTAGAATACAGTGAAGAAGTTCACGTTTAGTGTATATCCAAAAGAGATTATATTACAAAGTTTAACGTTCGAATTCTTATATTACATACGTTTTCATGCATTCCGATGCAAACATACGGAACATTATGTTTGATGTTCAGGTTATTTTCACTTTGATACTTCAATATCACGACTCTAACATCTCGTAATATTTTGATTATTTGATGAGATTATGAAACTACTGATGACAGAATTGAAATAAACATAATTGAGATTAGTATTAGATATTTTGTATGAAAGAATCTCAGCCGTGCTTAATCAGTATCACAAGTTGTACATATGAATTGATAATGTTTGAAATAAATACATCTGCGTATTTACATATTAAAAACACAACAATAAACATATTCGATAGCCCTTTGAAAAGAAGTATAGTCAAGGAAATATATGATCCGCGCCATAAGAAAACCAATATAGTGCGGTTGCGACCAGCATGGATCCAGACCAGCCTGCGCATCCGCGCAGTCTGGTCAGGATCCATGCTGTTCGCTTTCAAATCCTATTGCAATTAGAGAAACTGTTAGCGAACAGCATGGATCCTGACCAGACTGCGCGGATGCGCAGGCTGGTCTGGATCCATGCTGGTCGCAAAGCCACTATGTTGGTTTTCTCATGGCGTCGCTCATATTGATATATATCTCATACTGTTAAGTTGTCAGAGTTCTAGAAACGATATTGAATAAAAATGAATTCATTCAAATGCATAGAAAGTCTGAGAATTTTAGAAATCTATTCCAGCACGGTATTTTGCAGCAAATTTTAATTTAAAATTCAAATGTGGTTCCGGATATAATGCCTGTAGGTTATGCTAACTAATCTTTCTTGAAAAAAAAGTTACAATTTCATTTACGACACAAATCATTTCAGACAATGGTTTCAAAGAAAAGATTATTATAAATAAAAACCTTTTCAACTGTATTCATCTATCGCCTACCTTATTTGCAATAGATGCTCTCTTTTGACGCTCTCTTTGTTCCCGTGAATCGATCCAAGATCAGACGACAGTGACGTAATTAAATATTATGCAATTTCAATTTGATTTCCTTATTTAATTTCATGACTACAAAACCATGTGGTATTTTCTATCAGATGTCAACACTGGAATATCAGCTGAGATAACTTAAAGTGTCAAAACAGTTATTATCAGTAGATAAATTTAGAATTTATTGGCTTATAACATTGATTCTTTAGAACACACTTAAAATAATAACAGAAATAAAACTATATTTCTGGCAGTCTAAAAATTTCAGACATTCGCTTCAGGTTTAAGGGCATTGCGAAATGAATACTTGTCAAGAGTGAAGATCTTCAAGCGTGGGATAAATTCAGCCGAAAGTGATCTTATTATTAATAAAGAACACGCATTTAAATGTTTTTGGAAACATTTAGGATTTTCAGCTGTGTCGTTATTGTCCGTTATTAACAAGCAAAACTGACATTCTACACAGACATTAAATATTTACATGTCATTAAATCTTATAAATTAATTGTCATATATTGTATCATTCAAAAAAGTGTTGACAATGCGATACTGCTTGGTTTATATGAGCTATACATGTACAAATAAGGTCCATCAGTTATAGTGAATAATTTAATGATTCTACATATATGACAGTGAACACTTAATACATGCAATGTATCTTTAATGTTGTCAAAAATGCACTTTGAAGTTACCGTTCACATTACAAGTATGTATTTCATGAACGTAATCATGGTATAAAAATAAACATTATTTACATTAGGGCAAATGTATAGAATTTAACAAAAGACTGAATAATACACGATTTTAGTTAGTTACGAAATATTGACAACAGGATAGCAAGTATGCAATACGGTATTTTGGAAGAGGTCATGGCCGTCACCAATGTATTAAACGGCTGATATCGTATAGTTTATTCTGTCACTCAAGTGTTGTATTCAAGAGGAATTCCTAATTTGTAAGATAGTGCGCTCTAAGAATAGATAAAGTCTTAGAATTTTTTCAATCAATAGCCTAGGAAAATATTTAACAAACAGTCCTTGATGTTGTCATATAATTACGCTACGTAATAAAATTAATGTACAAAACCTAGGCTTTTACTGTTATCAAATTTCCGTATATTACAGCAATTTGCGTCAAGAAGTTATCTTAATATGAAATCAAAGATTTATTCGCCCCGATAAAGAAACAAACAGCAGCAATTTGTTAATCAATATCAAGTTGGGTTACGACTAGAATTTGCTTTAGTTACAGATTTAACATTTAATTTGTTAATTGTGAAGTCCGCAAATTAAATTTTGTTTGAAAAACATTTCGTTAAAACCATGTGCCAGGCTTCAAACCAAAAAAAAAAAAAATTGCAATATTTTCCAGTATATCATCTGTCAATAGTTAAATGATTTCAGTATCATCTTTTTATAGACACAGAATGAAATGTCATTTTCCGTCTTTATATTAGAACATGTAAAAGACATCTTTAAAACAATATGAAAATGTCTGCTTTTAAGAAGGCCTTTGGTGTCAATGTAAGCGCCGCTTCATGGCCATATTTAGTAAATAATCATGACCCATTAGATTTTGATAACTAATCTGTTTTTCTTCATAAAGCTTCATTAATACTTCTGCATTTTTTGACTTCCGTTGTCTTATGGATATAATATGTAGAGAAAAGTAGAGATTCATCTTATGCAAGTAAATGGATTCCTTTATTTTTTTCAGTTTACTATCTTAACAAAGTTCAGTTTTCGAGCTTATTTACATGTTTTGCACAGTAGTTCAGTTATACATGTGGAAGTAACGTATCTAGGACACAGTATAGGTCCATGAGCCATATACGAGGGGCGTTCAATAAATACCCGGAAAGGTGCTCTCAATTCTTCATGTATCATCAAAAATAAATGAAAATGCTACAAAATGTAGACTACGGAATATTGAGTTGATATGTCAAAATTAAATTGTCTTTGGATAAACAATAAGTAAATGCGAGTCCCCATGGCAACGTCATGTGACGTCATCCGGCCCAATTTTGTCTCTTTTTATATTTTACATGTGCTAAAACATTACTTGCCGCTTACCTATTTTTCAAGCTACCTTTTCTTAAATTGGGTGAATATTGGTATGAAAAGTAAGCGTTACGCCAATAACGTCAAATTATAAATGTGACATCATTAAAATATTTGGCAGACATATTGAGTTGGTCGTCGCTTGAAAATCAGTGTTGAACGGAGGTGTGAGATAACATTTTGTGTTCTGAATCGAAAATCAAGGAAAGAGACAAATGCTATGCTGAAAAAGGTTTAAGGGACAATGCCCTGTAGAAAACAAAATTTTATTAAAGGGACGTGATGTTTAAAAGTGGTCAGGAGAATATTGCTGACGACTTGTGTTACAGACATGAAAATAACGCTCAGTCACATTTAATAAATTAAAGAGTTGATAGGGCATCAGTTCAGTGTCCAGTTTCTTCAATATGACAGGAACATCAAATGAGAAGTATTTATTTATTCTTAGGAAGGTGTAAAAATGCGTTTAATGGTGATAAACATTGAATCAATGATAATCACGAGTTGTATTGATTAATTAATTGAGTGTGATATGACAGCATCATAATGACGTTTGAGGTGATGGCGTTGCCTAGGAGACAATAAATAAATATTGTGCATGTTCTGAAATCTGTAATTTAGGTATTTGTATTCAGTATGTTCATATCCGTCAAATTTTCAAATTTTAGCAAAATGAGACCAGAAATAAAGGAATGAGAGCACTTTTCCGGGTATTTATTGAACACCCCTCGTATGTAAATATATTACAATGATAATGTTTTCTTGGAAAATAATTGCCAATTAGCCTTTACGATTTTTTCCTCTGTGACAATGAGCTATTAACAAGGTCATAAACTTTTTTTTTGACATGTGCAATGCTTCCAAGACCGCTTTAAAAAAAAAAAAAAAAAAAAAAAAAGCCTGTCAATGATTGGCCGACTTTTGGGCACTTGGATAATCTTTCAGAAACAAAAAATACATCAAAGCCCAGTTGCAAACCGTTTACGCACAACTAGCGAGTCGTACTGCCTGCCTGAAAAAAATACTTTGTATTGGTCCACTTGATGCAGTTTCCAGGCTCTAAAGAAAATGCATTTCTTTTTTTTTTCGTTAGAAATGATGGGAAAAAATTCAAAGAAATGCCTGCTGGTACTTCTAGCATCAAGTTTTCATATTGTTGAATATAAATTAATTCATCAAAATGCATAGAAATATGAAATGTAGGGAAACTATTCCAGCAAGATATTTTGCGGCAAATTTCAGTTAAATTTTGTACAGGAAACAAGATTTAATGTTTTATCATCTGTATCCAAAGCTATGTATATTTTTGTTTCCTGACAAAGTAACAGTGTTATTTAACTATGGACTTCATTCAAAACATGATTTCAAAATTAAGTTTATACAAGGTTCCGGTTAGTCTTTAGTTTTTGGTGATTTCTAATATTTCTTTAGAGCTAACTGTCAAATGGTATCTCAGTATCAGAATGAAACTTTAAACAATTCTTCTCAGTCACCAAACCCGCTGAAATAATTAAATTGAAATGACATTTGATTGGATTTAATGTATAATATGACACTTAATCGAATTAAAAAGTTCGGTACGTTAGTTTTGCAACTGACTGGCAAGCTGTACAATACTAAAATCCTTTTTAGATAAGGCTTGCCCGGCTAACTTAGCCTAGCTCTTTGCGAATATACAGTCTGGTTCTTTAACGTGCCCGATGTAAAGCACCGATACATGCGAAGCCGTTTTTTTCTGGGAAGAACCAGTACAAACCCAACTGAAAATATTTTGGTGAAATGTAATTCAAAATATTTCCCTTATTTGTCTTGAAATTCTGACTGAGGTTGTGCGTGAAAGTTATTATCATTGCCATAATGAGACTTTAATTTGTAATAGATTGTAATATATTAATTCAGTTACACCATTCTTGCCAAATAGTGGCCCTTTTCAACTTAGACTTTTTTGTGGAATAGTTGAGCGCGCTGTCTTGTCAACAACTTTTGATCTAAACGTATTAACCTTTATCCAAGTTGACTGTCAGTTATTTGAATGGTATATTTACTACAGTTAAAAATATCAAAATAAATCATAGACTGAGAAAAACATCTGTAGTAACAATATTCCTTTAACAAAGGAAACAAACACAAAATGTAATAATTTAATTTGCATGGATATAAATTTTCAACAAAATGTTATGACACAGAAAATCTCGGATTTCGAATACTTAGCTGAAAATAAAATAAAATAAAACAAGACTCATACACTGAAGTAGAAAACAGTTATACATTTTCATTCATTATACCATTTTGACGGTATTCCTTTTCATTTCAACAAAACAATTTTTAATAAAATCTCTTACACTATTATATGATATTCGAACTAAGCATAAACAGGCAACTTTACATAAGCTACTTTCGTATAGCAGACTAGAGACTTAAGATCGTGAGTACATCTTATTCTTGTATATTCAAAACAGATATTATTTTCCGTCTTATATTTGAGGTTTCCCAAGTCTAACTTTAGTATAGCCGAAATTATGTCTAAATACAATGCTTGGAAGAGCAAAAAAGTGTTAATGTTTGAAAGTGATTTTTGTTCACAGACACAGGGACATTTAAGATGTCTAGATAGGAGGTAAAATGGAGGATTTTAGAGCCAAATTGTCACATGTGTCTGTAGCACATGCTTGAATAAAATATTTATCACTAGTACGGAAATTCAAGAATAAGCTTCAATTGTTAACCATGTGCATTCGCCTTGTGTTATAGTATGTATGTAAATCCTAGATAGCAGCAAACTGTATTTATCTTAAGTACAACTTTAAAACCAAAATACTAGAGACCAAAATGACACCTGAAGTTTCGACATTTATTTCTAAGTATGGTAAAATATATACAAATGTATTTTACAAAACTACAACTCGACAAAGCATATAGCTAAGATGTATATGCGTCTCTTTTAGAGTCACAGCTAAGTAAAATGCTACATTTGACAAAGCCAGTTTTTCAACATTGCCAAAATATAATATTTTATCAAATGACTAAAAGTATTATAACAGTTAAAAAACCCACTTTAATACAAAACTCTGCTGACCTTAATTTAGTATAGACATTCCTATAGACATTACTTGAGCTAGATCTTTCGCTGCATCTTTTTTCAATATATTTCAGTTTTATATATATATAACAAAGAGTTATTTCAATACCTCCATATACTTTGATAGCCTCAACAAAGGTTAATGTCAATATGAATTCTAAAAGAAGGGCGATATCACCGCTTGTATTGGCAAACGTGTCTACGAACAGTTGATGAATTGAATCTACCGTGCATAGTGTAACAAAGGAGATATATAATATTGGATTTGCATTAGTGCCATTAATTATTAGTTATATACTTCATGTCGTTTTACACCTACAAGCGTTCTTATTTTGAGCATTTCAATTTTAAGGAAAGTCCGTTCCCAGCTGTTGTACACAATGTCATATATCTTTTTATCTGGATCTATTTCAGTAGAATGAATTTAAATAAACTTAGAAATTACATATTACCTCAGGTGGTATTGAGACGGGATTATATTAAAGATTGTTGCTATCAGTCTAGTCGGTATGCAATGTCATTGTGTATATTCGTTAGACTAGAATCGAATATATATTTCAGAATAAAAGTCACCACGACATACAGTCTGAAAATTGTTACAAATATAAGAATACTTACGTTAGCAAATATATCTCTGTTTCATGTTTTATATAAACACTTTGAAGTCAAGACAATGACCTTGCGTATATCGATACTAACAAAACAAAATCATTTGGATGGAACAAGGTTTGGACGTTTTTTCTCCAAAAAAGTATAGATAACTCATGAACAAACAAAACAGATATGTTACTATTACAGAAATCATTTTGATGAATACTGTTGCTAATGTAAAACTAAATTGTTTTAAGCAACATAGTATCCACCGAGTATTGTAGGATACAATAATGACGTAGTAGAAACGGATTGCTGTAATACATGTGTGTGTGTGTGTGTGTGTGTGTGTGTGTGTGTGTGTGTGAAATATGTTTTAACTGTTTTGCAGGTAAGGTTTTTCTACAGTGACGGTAATAATCCCATACGCGGATTTAGTTTTCTGATTGATTTGGCATAATTTAAAGATATTTTATATAAAACCAAAGAAGATAGGAGATAGAAATAAGAATACGTTTCCATAGATTGAAAATAAAGATAATATTTATTGTTTTATTTTCATTCATGTATCCCCTATATACAATTGAAATAGAATCAGACCAAAAGCTTTACAAGCAGGTAATCAATACGAGATTTATTGCTTCTTGTGAGTTTAAAAGAAATATAAATATGAAGATATATTTCTGTCCTATGCCATCGAAACCAATATCTAAAGACTACAAACACTATGCATTTTATATTAATACATAAATATATATGTTTGTGCAATTTATGTGTACTTGGAGAGATATCGCCTGGCATAATTTACATTTATTTCTTATACAACACAAATTCATCGGAATATTTATGCATTTTTATTTCACAAGTTAAAAAACCTTGTGCAAAGAAGCGTCGCCCCGACTTCATCTCAGTGTTGCTATATTTTCTGGTCCTTCGGTATTATGGATTTCAAGTCATTTAGATTTGAAGATTGAATACTGCTTAAGCCGGTGCTATGGGGGCGTGGGCAGGGTTGTATTTTCCATTACTGCTCATGAACAGACTCAATCAAACCGAGTCTACAGTTTTCTCTGTTTGCCTTGTTCTCGGTGCTTCCGAGGGATCTACGTTCCAGATTTTATTTACTTCACAACAGCGGATGTTAAGTGCTGTGTGGCGGCCGTAAAAAGTCACCCCGTCTTCATCTCATTGTTGTTATATTTTTTGGTCCTTCGGGATCAGTGATTTCAACTCAGATATGAAATCAAACCGAGTCTGCAATTTTCACTGTTTGCCTTGTTCTCGGTGCTTTCAAGGGATCTACTTTCCAGATCTTATTTATTATGCCCTCCGTTATGTTTCACCAATTGTTGTACAGTTAGATTTAAAATCACGTCTCCGATAAAGGCTGTACATGCAGTACATGCAAGCAGATCGAATGCATTTTTATTCGTGCAAACCGCATACGAATATAGGCTCAGTTGAAATTTCGCTTTTATAACGACTACTTTGTTTAAAAACGTTTTATTTACGGGATAATTACCCTTGTTGGAAAGGTCATTTTGAATCTGAATGTACAGTTTAAATTTTAAATATCTCATTACACATATGAAAAATACTCACTTCGCATACCAATTTATGTTTGTGACGCAATTTGTGTGTATTGGAAGGAGGTTCATGTCGCATCTTTTACACTTATTTCATATACAAAATACCTGCAAGCGCAGTACGCGTTTAAACTTTCATCAGAACACTTATGTACATTTTATGACTTTTTACAGATTTTATTAACTATCGCAACAGCAATCTTTAAGTGCCGTGTGGCGGCTGTAAAAAGTCTTTATCCAGATATTATTATATTACAACACTTCTTTATTTGTAAATATTTGGGAAATTGCATATATAGTTGTAAATTGTAATGACAAAAGAGATCCGCTCTCTTACCGTGGTATATCACTAGCTGCTACAGTGTATAAAATGTATTCTGGTATTTTGAATAACCGTATTGTATCCTGGACTGATGAAAGAGATGTTATTGTTGAAGAGCAAAATGGCTTTCGAAGTAAGCGTAGCACTGTAGATCACATCTCTAGTTTGACAAATATCATTGATACACGCAAGAAAAACCGTCTCTCAACTTTTTGTGCTTTCATTGATTTCAAAAAGGCCTTCGATTCCATTAACAGAAACCGCCTTTGGCAAAAATTAATTGAAATTGGTATATCAACCAAAATGCTATCGGCAGTAAGATCTCTTTACAGTAATATCTCTTCATTTGTACGACTTAATGGATATTTTACTGACTGGTTTTCTGTCAATACAGGCTTACGTCAAGGCTGTTCATTGTCTACTGTTCTTTTTAATATCTACATTAATGATCTTGCATTAATCTTGAAAGGTACAGAGAAAGGTGTCTATATTGATAATCGAAAGGTGTGTATTTTGCTTTATGCGGATGACATTGTCTTGATTGCTGAAAATGAAGCTGATTTGCAATTCATGTTAAATATGTTAAATGATTGGTGTAAAATTAATTGTATGTCTGTTAATACCAGCAAGAGCAATATTGTACATTTTAGACCTACCTCTGTTCAAAGATCTGATTATTTATTTGTATGTGGTGAATCAATATTAGATTATGTCAGTCAGTATTTGTACCTTGGTATTATGTTGACAGAACACCTTGATTATTATGTAACAGCAAAAGTTGTTGCCCAGAGTGCCCTGGGTCTTCTCATTGCTCGCTTTAAAAACAATGGAGGCTTACCATATGATGTATACACAAAACTTTATTATTCAATTGTTGTCCCAATTATAACATATGGCTCCTCAATTTGGGGAACTAAGGTATTTTCATGTATAAATGCAGTCCACCACCGGGCCATGAGATTCTACCTTGGAACAGGAAAATATACACCAAATGTGGCTGTTTATGGTGAAATGGGTTGGAAGCCAATCCTTATAGATCAGTGGACTTCAGTATGTAATCATTGGTATCGCTGTCTGAGTTATGAAAATACACGTATAAATAAAAAGATCTTTAGCTGGTCCTGTAAGAAAGGTAACTCAAGATGTAAGAACTGGCCATTCATTGTTAAAGAAAAATTTAAGTGTTTAGAGTTAAATGACTTCTTGCAATTACCTTGCTCAAGAAAACGCTTAATTGAAACTATGTCTACTGTTTTGTTAAATACTCATTTAGAAAAATGGTCTACTGACATTTCAAGATTAACTGGTATCAATGGTGCTGGTCAAATAAGTTACGAACCTACAGAATGTTTAAGAATGAGTGTAATGTAGAACCTTATTGTAAGTTGCTTATGCCTTTCTCTCATAGATCTGCATTGTCTAGATTCAGGTGCGGTGTTGCACCCATAAGACTCGAAACGGGTCGTTACGAAGATTTAACAGAAAATCAACGATTGTGCCCATTTGGTTGTAATGCTGTAGAATCAGAGATACATGTTATTCTATGCTGTCAGCTTTATACTGTTGAACGAAGACTTCTATTAGAAAAGGTTACTTCTATATTTGTAAACTTTGAGAGTCTAAATGACAATGATAAACTGGTTCTGTTATTCACACATCCAAATTTGATAAGAATAGTTGCAAAAACCTGTTATGATATACTTAAAAAAAGAAGTAATACTTTATATAATATAAATACAGTTTAATGCACCTGTATAGATAGGCTTTTATTTATTTATAATTTTTTTTTACTAAATTGTATGTAGATTCTTTTAAATAATTACAGTATTTTAGTGTTAAGTAAGAGATATCTGCTAATCTGTTCTCTACCAATCTGATTGGTGGGGATACTTGATTCTTTAAGCCATTTTTTACTAGCGCACATTTAGTGCATCTGTCTAATCTGGTTCAGTGTCTTAAAACCCTTTGTTTAATTAAATTTTAGGACACATCTTTGTGTTATGATTAGCAGACATGTCTTGCTTTTTACTGTAATATATGAGAATTGATTAAATTGATAAATATGGTGATAAATTGAAGAGTAATGCCGTGTGGTGGGTGATGTGGATTTGGTCGTCTGGTGTCTCTGTATGGCCAGTTAGGGGACTGCAGTGTTCTCTTATCAACTACAACAATTGCGGTGTGGTGGATGGGAGGATGCTGTGGTTCTGTTCCTGGTGGCTTTGATCTGCTGGCTATATCGCTTGTTGGACCACTTGCATTTGACTGTCACACGGTGGTGCTCTTTAGATTATCATTAGAAACATATATTGAATAATGTGAAATATGTGATATGTAGAAATTTTATATATATAGTCTCTTGTAATTCAAATTTGAGTGGCCATTTACTTGTGTTTTATTATGTATATGTCATGTTTTTATACTGTAAACATGTAAATGGATGAGACTGAAATAAACAATAAACTATATAAATAACTTCTACGTAACTGGCGGTATGTTTTCTCAATGTATATTTTTCACACGACGTACAATGAACCCGATTAGATATGTTACTAGTGTTAATTGCGATCACGCTCTCTAATTGCTCTTAAATCGATCAAAGGTCCAAAGAGAACAGCATTATTAAACATTAAGGTTTTCATACTTGAATAATTTATCAACTTATATGACTATTGACTTTGCAAGTCCAGTGACGTTTTCGCTGGTACTGAGGTATGGAAGTTTTATATGTCGAGTTTAATTGTTCAGAACATCTACGTCTTTCGACTCAATTAATATGTAACTCGTACTTTGCATTTAATAAACATCATTGAAAGGGGTGGTGCGTGTGTCTGATAATGGGAAATTTCGATCACTTTACACACATGTGACATATACTAGAATTAAAATAAATCGGGAATGTTGATTGACGTATTTACCATATACAATTATTTTGATTTATTGTGAAATTCCATTTAATCGGCATATTTGCATGAATGAAGTATATCTATGACATTTACTCATATTGCTATACAAGATGTACCTGTATTAATCAAAGAGAAATTGTTAGACAACTCAGGCAAAGAATCATTATTTCTTACTGATCGAATCTTTACCTTTGCTGACAAGTAATTTTAAACTTTTGACCATGTAATCCAGAAGCGTTTTTCTGCAAATATAATGTAAGCTATGACATTTTAGATATATGCAATATACGAGGGGCGTTCAATATGTAATGTTACTCCGTATGTAGTTCCGTAACCGCTGGTTATTTTTAGATGCGGTTTTCGGCACATAATAGAGCAATTTATTGGGAACACAATGCTATATAAATTATAAAAATCGCCAGGTTTAAAGTAAAAATATAATCATTTTAGTGAGGTGTACTCGGGTATACTGGACCATAATTATAATTCAGGTTTGTCCTGGGCATCCAGAGTCTCAGAAAAATAAAATAACTTGTAAAATCACAAAATTCTATCATTTTTCTACGAGGTACAGCAATTTGTGATAAGTTTGCGTTTGTTTTAAATTATTTAATGCATTTTTAATTTTATAACACAACTAAAAAATCTAAACTTGAGGTTGACTCCATCTGGAATGCGTGTTAGGAGCGATTAATCAAAGTTGTAAGAACTAGTTTCGCAATCGAGAATTTAGATACTTGTATCAACTTAAAATACAAGAACTTTTTAAACGATGATTATCGCCCCTGACAAAATTGCAGAGGCTTATTGTACTCACCTTATCATTTTTCGAGTAAAAATATGCACACTCAATTTAAAACTGTTATAAACTTTTTTTTTTAGTTTTCATATGTTTTTGTGAAGAACATCATTTGTTTTATTTGTTTAAACTGAAAATTGAACTAAAGGTCTAGTTTTTGAATAGTAGAATCAAGGAATTGCATATTACAATTTCAATACTTTAGGCATAAAATTGTCCAGTATACCCGAGTACACCTCACTCAAATGATTATATTTTTACTTTGAATCTACCGATTTTTATAATTTATATAGCATTGTATTGCAAATAAATTGCTCTATAATCTGCCGAAAACCGCATCTAAAAATAATAAGCGGTTACGGAACTACATACGGAGTAACATTATATATTGAACGCCCCTCGTAGAGCAAGTGTAGTTTCATCATCGACCATGCTTGTGAGTTCTGTGATGTAATGTACATTGTATCGTGAAAACAGATCTGCATGATCTCTCATATCATCTCTTCATACCACACATTCGGATGATTTATGTAAACCAAATGTTGAAATATAATACATGTTTGTATAGGGTTATCATAATAGTAGCTCGATCCGGCTCTCGTGGACTTTTGCCAGATCGGATTTCACTAGGCGCGCAGCTATTTTCCTATTTGTTGATCCTTATGGATACCTGAGTCCATTTAATGTTCCTGTGAAACAGAAGACGCTTAAAGCGGTTGGGGGGGGGGGGGGGGGGGGGGGGGGGGGGGGGGGGTGCATAAGGAGTGTTGTACATGCTATTGCATGTATATCTCAAACTACGTCTGCAGTTATTACGCTTCGTACCACATTTTAGTTGTTGTCTCGTTACCTTTCCGACAGTATAATAGTACAAATATATTTTTCGTTGTGAAAATTGTCTTTTATATGCTTTACTCAACAGTTTAACAAAATAGCGTCATAGAATTGTATGTTTACTTAGAATGCAAATGCCTTCCACATCTTTTGAGTTAAACTAAACCAAAATATTTCAAAATGCCCTAAGATATATTCCAATCATGAGTTCATAGAGTGTCACGATTTTGTTTATACTGATAGTTTGTCCGCAAACGGTTATATGATTTTCGCACAGAAGCGGACCATTTTAATAAACAGAATGGTTATTTTAGTGCTATTAATAACTTATAATTGATCTCATATTATTTTTACATATCTTTAGTACTGCATGACACACTAAAGACTCTTAATGATCAGAAAGTTGCAGTCTCTGGATAAAAACCGATTGACTCTTTGACAAGTTTAGAAAGTACGTATCACGTAAAAAGAATGTTCAATTAATTAAATAATCGACGTAGTTCATCGAGGTACGGTACAAGAATACAATTTCAAAGATTAGTATTCGATTTTTGCTGTTGTCGCAAATATTATTAACTGAGGTGTGGATATTAGTTCAGCTGGAATCGGAAAATATTTTAGGCTTCAGTTCTATTGCATTTTACATACATAAGCTACTGAAATTAATCAAATGAATAGTTGACTTGGGGTTTTGTTTTTCAATTTAAAGGAATATTTATAAAGAATGAGTTCCGCTATTTATGTATTACCCTGATGAAGCCTTTCAGCAAAACGTCGGTATATTAAATTTGTAATAGTTTTTCGTGTTTGGTGGTATTTTTCTACTTTAATGAATATTTATATAATATACAAACCTGACAGTAATGTGCAATATGTTCGAGTTGACAAAGCGAATGTACATTGACTGATTACGTTCTGGACCTTATCAGTAATTCATAATAATTATGCAGTACCAGACAGTTATTATATTTTATGTGTAAGCATTTGTTAAACTGTATAATTCAGTGGTTTATGTAAATAACTGCACTTTAAGAATATAAATAGGATTAATATTGTAGTGAAACCTGATCTGCAAACATTATTCATGTGTATGATTTTGGCAGTAACGTGATTTGCAATACTTAATGTTTGTCAAATTCATAACGACACAACTATCGCTGATTGGTCCAAAAAAGACAGTCTATGTACATTTTAGCCCAGGTCATAGACTTGATGCCTGTTTAACCCTTATCATGCTGAATACGATTGGTTCTGCCTTTGCGACCAGTGCAGATCATGATCAGCCTATCCGTGCAGTCTGATTAAGATCTGCACTGTTCGCCATTCAGTCAGTATATATCTTCTTGGTAAGCACCCCTTTTAACAGTTGAACTACTGTCCAAATTGAAAGATGAACATGTTCATTATAGTAATTTAGCAGGGTAAGGGTTAAAGAAGAGCTGTCGATAACCCAATCATAACGTGTATTGTCCTATTTATTGCAAAGCATACATTTGATCATTTTATCCTAGTTCATATCACTCTGTCGCTTGATCGACTTCATGAAACCCTTTTGCATTTTTCAGTCTTATATATACAAAGTTACAAACTGTTACAATGGATACTACCTTTACTTGGTCGGCCACAGATCAATTTTAAAATGCTCTGCGCTGTATTCCGTGTATTGTTTTGATGAAACTCCATATATAAGGTTGTTCTTTTAAAAGTCTAATGATGCCGCAAAGATCACTCTTAAGAAGAGAATAATTTTATTTAACATAAACATTACACGTTATTGTAACATTTGGTACACAGATGATGTTTACAGAACAGAACAGAACAGAACAGAACATATGTTTTATTATGACTTGTACATAGTATATCATCAAGTTCAAAATACAACTATATATATACATAAATATTAACAAAGTCACACAGTCAGTTGAAAAGTAAATTGTGCTATATAACATTCTCATTTCTCAATATTGTGTTTAAAGTGAGGATGGCTAATCCACCTCGGTATGAACAGATCAAGAAGTAATATTTATAATGTTGCTTCTAATTAACATAGCGCCGTTATAGTATAGAGCTAATTTATAAAGTACATATCTATTTTGTGATTGTAACAGTTCTATAAACTTCACCATACTAGGACTAACGAAATAATATTTTTTGATAAATCTTTTTCTTAAATCAATATAACATGGACATATAAGTACAAAGTGGTATTCATCTTCCAGGTCAACCGTATTACAACATTGGCTGTATCTTTCATTTTTTGGAATTCTGTTGTAAGCATATCTTCCAGTATGGATTCTCAGAGCATGCGCTGAGATCCTTAGTTTTGAAATAAACAATCTTAAAGTACTCGGCAATAAATCTAAATACAATTCGTAACCAAATATAACTTTACAATTATTATACAATTCAAGCATACTACTTGACTCCTTATTTACAATCCAGCCTTGTATGAAACAGTCAATAACACGCTGTTTAAAAAAACATATAAAATGATTATAATCTACAGAATCTGGTTCATACCAAACATTTGCAAAGCCATAATCACAAAGTAGTTTTTTAACATTTGAAACCCAGTTTTTATACCCTTTATTACAATCCTCTAGTGATTGCACATATACCTTGTTTAAAATAATATAATCTGTATTACAGATTTTAAACCAATATTTTACAATTCGAAGGTACCTACTTATATACAAAGGGTATCTTCCCAATTCTCCATATACCCCTATAGAACATGTATTATTTCTGACTTTTAACAGCTTTTTGCAAAATTTTAAATGGATTCTTTCCAATTCCTTGGATTTCGTATTTCCCCATATTTCTGCGGCATAGTTCAATATAGACCCGACAAATGCATCAAACAGCTGACATAATACTTTCGGTTACAATCTAATTTTCTTACAATTGATTAACAAAACATTTAATGCCTTTAGTGCCTTTCCCGTCAAGTATTCCTGGTTATTCGTAAAATTTCCAGTATAATTAAAAACTGTACCTAGGTAGTTAAAATCATTTACAACTTCAATAGTCTGCCCATTATATGTCCAACATTCATTATGTTTTAATCCACCCCTTTTTCTAAATACCATAATCTTTGTTTTCAGTGTATTTACTTCTAAACCGCACATACTACAATAATCAAACAATAAATTCAATTTGTCCTCGAGCTCCTGTGGTGTTTTGCCTATTATTACCATATCATCTGCAAATAATAATAAAATAAGTACGATATCGTCAATAATTAAACCAGAATTTATATCATCTTGTAAAAATAACTCCAGATCTTCCACGAAAAGAGAAAATAAAATCGGCGACATTATCTCCCCTTGTCTTAAGCCTACTGCATATTCGAAAAATTCCGAATATTCATTACAGTTTCTTACACAAGATTTAACCTTTTTATATATATCTTTGATAATTCTTAACAATTTACCTTGTATTCCATTTTTATATAATTTCAACCATAATGCATTTCTGTATATTGTATCAAAGCACTTTTTCATGTCCACAAATACACAATATAGTCTCTTATTTTCATTAATGTATTTTTGTACAGTGTTTAATAGTATAAATAGAGCATCAATAGTAGAACGGCCTTTCCTGATCCCAAATTACACTTAGTTTTACTTGTAAACAAGGTAATTATTAATCAAATTTATGTTACCCATGACAACCACCAAATGCTCATTAGAAGCTAGTATGGATAAAATTCAACACAAGACTAGGTATAGATTGATATTTTGAACTTTATTAAGCCATAAGAGATGTAATGAAACAGAGTGAAATAAAAATCGAGATATATCTGGCCATGGAAATACGCCAGTAAGTGATAAACAAAATAAAATGTTAAGACAAATAAAAATTACAAACATTTCTGATTTAAATTAAAAATAGGGTGAGGTTGGGTGGGTAAAAGAAAAATATTGCAGATCCTTTCTCGTCCGAATTAATGTTAAACTAAACGCTGATTGGTTGCTATAAGTATCCAAGATAATTATATGTACATAGTTAACTTGCGTCCGGACAGTAAGAGTATGCGGGCCGAGTTAATATTCGTCGTCCGGCACATAAATAATTTTATGGCACATAAAATACATTTATGTTACCCGTGACAACCACCAAATGCTCATTAGAAGCTAGTATGGATAAAATTCAACACAAGACTAGGTATAGATTGATATTTGGGCTTTATTAAGCCGTAAGAGATGTAATGAAACAGAGTGAAATAAAAATCGAGTTATACAAATAGAATTTTAGACATATCTGGCCATGAAAATACGCCTCAGCGTGGGTGGTTTCATAATCGAGAAACAACCCACAGACGGCCAGACAAGAATGAGCATTTAGTGAGAGGCGAGGATATACTTAATAAAACATTCTTTAATTTAGAAATAATATGATGTACCTTTCTGGGAAAAGTATTTGAAATGTATTGAGAGGTATGTATACCTGTTAAGGTAATGTGACTAGATATCTAAATGTTCGTCTTAACAACACAAAGTAAAAATAGAGGTAAATGAATAGTGTATATACAGTGACTATCGAGATAAAAAAAAACAATAAAATCATGTACTGTCGCCTAAGCCAATCAGGGTATAAAGTCCTCTATAAACAGGATTGTATAGTGTGTGTTACAGTTCCTGTCGCCTAAGCCAATCAGAAATTAAAGTCATCTATAAACAGGATTGTAAAGTATGTGTTATAGTTCCTGTTGCCTCAGCCAATCAGGATTAATAAAACAGCTACATATAAGTGTTCATATACCTTGTGATTATATTCCAGTTCTTTTAGTGAGGTATAACACAACATATGTAAAACTTGAGCACCTATAAAATGTAAACTGTCTTATCAACAGAACTCATCACTGTTATTTTGTCTTGTTGCTGTAGCCCGTCAGGCTTAAAATTAAATTGCACAAAATAGTAAAACATTGATTCAATAAATTCACATCATGTATCGAGATCTGTTGCTAAAATCAGGATTTCAATTAAGTAAAACATAAAATAAAGTTTACATGAATATTCAAACAATGTTATTCAACAAGACAAGATCATGGGATCCTGTTGCCTCAGACAATCAGGATTGAAAACAAAGCTACGTACAACCATGTCCATTGTTCTGTATGTATACATATATGTTTCCAGTTCATACATGGTACATGAATGATATGTTGCTGCCTTAGCCAGTCAAAATTTCAAATAAAATAGAAATAGGTGTATGATGACACATCCCTTCATATACCGTTATTGGCAATACCGACCCTCAGCATTTCTGTGAATCTTCTGGCCGGATATAAAGTTCATAAGCGTTTGATTTCCAGCGGCCTAACTGTTGCAGTTGTAAGGGGGAGTACTGACATTTAAAGGCGTCGGTTGCTCCGCCTATCCTGAATGAGTGTGGTGTATATTGTAAAGGGTCAAAGCCTATTTTTATCCACACAATCCCTCAAAACAGTGCGTAGCGTTACACTGTACAGGGGACGGCCATGTTTTCGACAAAACAGTTGGCCTTGTTTTGAGGATCTTTCGCGAAGGAATCTATCAAGAGTTTTTGTTTGACTGAAGGGTGATATTGGAAGGTTTACCATTGAAATGTTTATATTTAGGCATGTGAATTGTGGCCTTGTGAAGCATTTTGTTTTTCTGGTGCAGAACCAGATTGTCTATCTGTTTGACGTTATGAGAACCTGTCCTAGTAAGAGTTATCTCCCCAATTCTTAGTAGACCAAAAACGACACTAGGAAAATAGTCTTAAACAGTTGTCTATCATAAGATGACCTTACAACTTCTTTTAACGATCTTACAAGGGAGAGTAGGACTGGCAAAGTAATCAGACGGCGGCAGTTTGTCGAAGAAGTTTTCGTTCTCAGGGCGTACATTAATTTTGAAATTAGAAATGTATCGACAGGGTTTTGAGCGTTGTTTACCTTATGCAGATATGCTAGACCGAACAATCTTGAACGAGTGGTTGAGTAGCGATAACCTTGTTTATGGTAGAAGGCTATGTACTGAGCTAATTATGTTCTGTTATATGTATTCATTATTTCAGCTCTGCTCTGTTTCATCAATACTTTAAAGACCTACCACAACCTAGTGACCTATTTTTTCCCCCCGCATTAACTTAGTGAAAGTCATTCTGATAGTGCTGGTATAATTCAGCTATATTGCATGATGACAGATGGACAAGTGAGTCCCTCCGTGAATAAATGTGCTTTTACAACTTCATTTGCAAACTCTTTTTAGTTAGTTTGTTTTCAGTATAGGTTTAAAACAGAGATAAATAACTATCATACACTGCAGAAACATAAGTGGTCCAAACTCGGCTTAATACATCAGATACTGTGCATATCGCTACATTCATTCAATAAAATATATAGACATTAAACACATTGCCTTGGCTTTATATATATCATATTGTTAGTAGATACGTGTATTTTTCTTTTCTTTCATGCAAATCATTATGGAAACACAAAAGAATAAAGTTATTCTGTGACGCGTCTTTAAGTTTTAATACAAACTTATTTGTCGGAATGCTAGTAGAGATAAAACTGTAGCTATAGGTTTCTCACAATAATTCTATTTTGAAAAGGTTTGAGTGTAGTAAAGTTAAATGATGATTATTTCTGAGTATCCTTTATCACCAGAAGAGGAGATATATCCGGTTGACGGATGAGTAGTATTGTAAGAAACGTAATTTAACAATTAAAATTCTTTGCAAACATCTTTTATTTTGACGGAGAATATGACAGATACCTCTGTAACAATTGTATAAAATTAGTATGTTTATATATGTATATGTATATATGTAATATATAATATGTATCAAAATTAGTTATCAGTCATAACAAAATCCACTCACAGCATTCAAAAACTGAACAGACTGCACAAAATATGTGTATTAACTCACTTAATGAAGTAAAGTTATAATTCAAGCGAGTCGGCGTCATAGCCAACTTTATAGGAATAAATGCACAATCATATATTTTGGCTGTGTCGCATGTGTTTCATCTGAAATTAGCATCTGCCAACTCAATTTCTCCAACTTTTTAATGAAAACAATTTTTTGTCCGTACTTCAGAGAGCATGATTATTATTAGTAAAGGTCTTTGATCAAAACGGCGTAAATCCTAAACTTTTAACAATTCCTTTTGCTCGAACAACTTAGTGCGGTCGTAACGGTTGTTTTCAAATCACTAATAATGTTGGCATAATCAGTATCTAATTTCATTACTAGTCCAGAATTTATCTATGTATTAGTTTAATCAGTTGCTAATGTCAGCCTTTTTCAGCCTCGCTAATAGAATAATTGTCTTTTCTTTAAACTTCACTCTTATATTAGGCGTAAAAAAAATGTTTGTTTCCGGTATCCCGGCCTACTTTAAATTTTTGGCCCGATGTTTTTATGGCATTGGAAAATATTTTTTTTCAACTTTTTAACAAGAAGTTACAAAACTGCACTTTTTATGCTTTAAACATGGCCAGTGATGTTAGAAATCAACTTACTGATGCTCTAAAGGCATAACCCCGTTATTTGTAATCATTTTATGCCAAAAAAAATCAGAAAAGTCTGCCTTAATAAAAAAAAAAATCCCCCCCCCCCCCCCCATCCACCAAAAAAAAAAATTTCCGACCTACCTACCCTAATTTTTTTTAGCATGTTACCGGAAACAAAGAATTTTTTTAGGCCTTAGCTAAATAATTGGGCCATCTCTCGTTTTCCCGCGCATTTACCCCTTATCATAAAAAATATATACAGTGTATAATTCACTTTATTCAAAAAATTGTTTCGCTAATACATTGTGATCCCTTTCATATGCAGGTTATCACAAATGATTATATTTCTGTGACAACAAAGTAGTTTTATATGTTAAGACAGAATGTCATCTTTTATGCATTAAAAGCGTCTAGCTTTTTGCTTCATGCCATTCAGATTTAGTATCTCAGAGCGGTCAATGACAGCAGATTATATTAATATGTCATTCACTTGACTGAACCAAATTTGCAGAAGTGTAGAAAGCAAAGGAATATTAAATTTTAGAAACTAATTAAGTCGCATTCTTTTTATAGACTGAGGATATGCAAAAAAAAACGGCATTAAGTTGCAATTTAGTTCTGTCACACAAACTTACCATAGTTATTATTAGAAAACAACCCATATTTTTTTTTTTTTTTTTTTTTTGAGAATTGAATTTTGTTACATGAAGTTTCACATTAAAACAAAGTATAACTTTATCTAACAAATTCGTTCCTATAAATAACAATTAAACACCCAAATCCAAACAGAGGTCATTCATTGAAATGAAGTCGCCCTTGGCATACATTATAATGCAGTTGAAGCAGTTGAAGAAGTAACTTCATAATTTTAAGAAAGCCTTTGTTTTGCAATATCAACTTGTTTGGGATTAGCATGTAAAAATGTTATATTCTAAAGTGTACTTTGAATTAGTGATACAATACACTTTACTTTTTTAATCTTAAACCAACAAACAAATCTTTTTTCCCTGCTGACCCTGTTTATTTTTGTTTTGTTACTTGTAGATTTTCTACTTTTACATTTAAATCTTACAACAAATCTTTGTATGGAAATACAGTCAATAGTATTTACAACTGTTCTTAAACATAAAAAACAAAATGATTTTTCGTGAGATGAAATTGCTGCAAGAACAATCTTGCTCGATTTGCTATATAAAAACGACAGTGAAAGATCGAAATCAATAAATTGTGGTACCTAAAAAGGCATTATATCGCGGTGCACCGTTTTAGTCTGGCAGAGATTGGCAATAATGTTTTCCGTTGTAACAGAGTTTCACAAAACATTGACAATAAAAACAAAGTCCTTTGCAGGTTAGGAGGAACTCACTAAAATGTCTTTATCTAAATGCCATCATTAAATGAAGTGTTAGCATAGAATTGTTTGGAAATCGGTGACTGGTGCCTCAAATATAAACATTTAATTAGATTGGTGGGAAAAAATAATTTAGCAGAATATCTATCATGTTGAAGAAAAATACGCAACAAAAAAGTGCATGACAACGAACAATACATTTATATGACACTTAAGAAAGTTATTTTAAATTATGCACAGTTTAGTGAAAGTTAATACCGACGTAAATCAATGAACAGACTTGCATTGAACGTAACATAATGAACGGATATCATAATAGGGGTCCTCGTCTTCTACGTGACATGTATTCCCCGACATCGTAGAAGACACTAGTGGCTTCCTTGATAAATGGCAGACTTATAGATAGGACGCCAAGAAGTTAACCTATGACCTCTAAGTACGACATTGACGTTTTAAAAAGAGGTCTACTATGTGCGAAATTATTTCATTACGAGAAATATTTGTGCAAAGTAATTGTGAAATCCTTTTATGGCTGCAAGAAGGTATGACAGACACGGCATATTTCTAATTTACGGCTTTCACCTCCCAATTTTCGATAAATGCGTAAGAAAATAAATGAAAAGAAAGTAAAATGCTACAGTACGAGGAATATTAACTTTAAAAATTCAGTTTACTATACAAGACAAATTTGTTTGATGGCGAACTTTACCTTTCAAACACACAGTTGTTGCAGCTTAAATGATAACAGCTACGTATTTTCTTTTGTTTGGAAACTTAACAATCGGGATTTAACGTACAATGGCCTTGAAAGTAAACATCATATTTATTATTTTATGGTAGTATTTAACTTAAGTAACACTTTAAAAAACTTTAGATGATTTCTTTATTAACAAAACATATTTTCGTACTAGCTGTGATAATAAATGAGCCGTGCCAGGGGAAAACCAACATAGTGGGCATGCGACCAGCATGGATCCAGACCAGCCTGCGCATTTCTCCAATTCCAATAGGCTTTAAAAGCGAACAGCATGGAGCCTGACCAGACTGCGCGGATGCGCAGGCTGGTCTGGATCCATGCTGGTCGCATATCCACTATGTTGGTTTTCTCATGGCACGGCTCAAATGAGTTTTACGTTGATAATTGTACATGTAGCCCGGTATGACAAGCTCGTAAGTATTATATTAACTGATTTCATTTTCCTGCCTATTTAACTTTGTCAATCGTCCAATACTCCCGAGGCGCATCATCTAATATCTTTACGTTTTGTAAGCGCTTGTAACACAGATACCATTAATTACGTCATGCATTTACGCAAAACAATGACATAAGATACACCTATACAAACTTCTTGAACAAGGCCTTTCGCATCGTCTTAATGTAATGTAATATTATCTTGTTATTTTACGCAATGTTGAGCTATCTAAGTAATCTCAATGCAGAATTTCACACTCTCAAGTAACTCAGATTTAGAAAGGCTCAGAAAGTTCTAAATGTTCTTATGAATTTTAAAATAATGGAGAGATGTTTTCTATATTGAACACAGTTCTCCGATTAACTCAATGAAGCTAAATCTGTCGTACTCATTGTTGCAACAGTATATCGGATTTCTTTTACTGCTATAAATATCAAATGCTAAAACAGTTTTTATGCCATCTGTAGAGGAACAAGTGCCCATATCCTGTGCATAATAAAGTAGAGGAAGATTCGTTCACAGCAGTACAATATACTTGTTGTATACTTTACCGAATGACTGAATGAGCTGTAGAACTGACATATTACATCGCAAGGCAGATAGTTTAATGTAAAAGAATCCAGCTAAAATTCAATTTGAAATGCGACAAGAGCACCCTTTCATCTTTATTTTCTTTGTTGGATTTAACGTCGCACCGACACATGATAGGTCATATGGCGACTTTTCAGCTTTAATGGTGGAGGAAGACCCCAGGTGCCCCTCCGTGCATTATTTCATCACGAGTGGGCACCTGGGTAGAACCACCGACCTTCCGTAAGCCAGCTGGATGGCTTCCTCACATGAAGAATTCAACGCCCCGAGTGAGGCTCGAACCAACATCGATGATGGGCAAGTGATTTGAAGTCAGCGACCTTAACCACTCGGCCACGGAGGCCCCTCCTTTCATCTTTGGAAGCTCATTTTCTGAGATTTAGTTTATGGTCGCATGTGTAAGCAGTCAGTAATTTATTGCATTGTGGACATTAGTCCGACTAAAAGCATTTCTGAATGAGTCAAATGTATCTTTTATTCTCATTTTAGATTCAATATTAATGACAATACGTTGACCGCATGACAGTCATGATAAAAATATTATGTCTTATTGACATATGTCAATATAAAAACAAACGAATGCTGTTCATAAATTATAACTAAGACCCTCAAGTTCTTTATCTAAAAAAAAACAAAAATAGATTCATTGCATAATTATGTACGCATTTAGATTCATTTGAACACATACTATTAAAGAACGTCTTTATACAGAAATAGTAACATGTGAGGTATTTCTATTCATATTTATATAATCTTTACAAAAATCGTAATTAACGCAACATCTATTGCTTTTATACTTGCAAATAAAAGTAAAGGCTGTCCACATAGCCAGTCAAGACCGCATGTGAATATAGGCTTGACTGAAACTTGTGTTTTATTTATACTAAAGATTTTAACAAAAACACCTTAATTATGGTTATTGGTGGAAATGTCATTTCGTGCTTTACTATGCATGGTAAAGAGTTGAAGATCATCCGCCTAACAATAAAGCAGAATACTCATTACAGCTTAAAAGTTTAGTTCACCCTCTATAAGCACATGTATTTATTTCACTGATTTTGTTCACCGTCCTTAATGACACATAAATATATTATATACTAATGCTATGTAACGAGAAACATTATATTGTTTAAGTTACTGGTAATAAAGAATATGTTCTGTTCTGTCTGTTCTTAAAAGATACGTATGTTTGTGGCCCATAAAGAAGGGCTTCATCTTCCGACTTCTACAATTATCTCTTATACGTAGAAAACACACACTGTCTACAGCATGGAATGCGAGTTATAAATCTCAATCTGTAACTGCAAAGAAGCATATTCTTAAATGCCTTTCGTAAAATTTGTACATTGTTATAAATTTTTACGTCATCGTTCATACATAGAAGGGAGTTTCTTCCTTTATATGTTTTCACACGAGTCACACAGTGAAATCGACATATATATAAATCGATTTGAACTTACTTATCTAAAAAGCCCGATTATCTCGTAGACATTTTCAAGTCCCGTCTTGAAAACTCGTGCACAAAACATAATCTTAAGTTGAATTTCGGTTATCTCGAAGTAAACTGCTCGATTCTTAGAATTCGGGATAACGAGTTTCAACTGTAATTTAATTATAGCGACGCTCTGTATTTTGCTCTTTAATCGATCATTAAGATCAGAAGAGGGCAGTGTTATTAATCATTAAACGTCACCAACCCTGAATAATTAATGAAATTGCGTGTGAGGATTAATTCAACAGAGCTTTGAACAAAAACCCGAATTCAAGAATTCTCAAATTTTAACTTAAACATTAAAACAAATTTCATATGTAAATAAATCTTTAGTTTAAATAAAGTAAAAGAAAATATGTTTCTACGACAGATATATTCCTGACTGAAGATTTATTTAAATAGAGTCATACATGCACTCAGTTCGGGGATTGCAACCAGTCTTAATGAAGGAAACAGTTTTGATTACAACTTTTAACAAAAGAAAGTTGAACATTTCCAAGGTATTGATACATACATTTGTACGTTGTAGAAAATATATTAAATAAGAATAATTCACCTAAAGCATCATATAAAGTGTAAGTAAGCCATAAAACTGCGGACGCCTGTTATAGAAAACTGTGAATTACCATATAAGTGTTTGCGTAACCAAGATCGACAAAGAAAGAAATAATAATTTTAAAAACCTGCATTTCTAATAAATTTCACTCAAATAATTAAATTACATAATTTTTGCAAATAATTTATTTCATACACTAATGCACGTTTTCTATAATCTATAATACAATGTTACACAATGACTGTTATAGTAAATTAATTTTATGATACTTTGTACCGATTTATTAACATTATATAACGCATAAATACTAGTTATCAAATAAAATATCTTAAAACACTTGCTACAATTTCTTGTATGAGAGATGGGGCAAAAGTTTCCCAATAATAGAATTTGTTCAAACTTTGTATATGAACACAGTTTCATGTTAGAAACAGAAAAAATGCAAAAACAATCATAGGTCACCGTGCTTGTGTATGAGTTATCTGCATTTAAAACTGGATTTTTCTTCAAATTTGCATATTCAAGGGTAGATAACTCCTGGACAAGCATGGTGACCTTCGATATTTTTCATAATTCTGTTTCTAACACGAGACTTTGTTTATATACAAACTTTGAACAAATTCTATTATTGGGATTACTTTACCCAAAACTACAGCAACAGTCCTTAAACCATATTTCATTGTTGTTCATTGTTAAAACATTATTTAGATTGATAGCCGGGTAAATTATTCAAAAGTAAAAAAAAAAAAAGAGAAAAATAATAATGTAACATTGCAAGTCAGTCTCATTGTTAGCGGAATTTTATATGTTCCACTTAAGCCGGTACTTTGGAGCATGGCAGGATGTTACCTCTAATGAATAGAGTCGATCAAACCAAGTCCGTTGTTTGTCTGTTTTGTACTTCTGAAGGATCTTTAATATTCTTTGGGGGAAAAACTAGAGCAAATAAGACTTTTGAAAATATACTTTCGCAATTTGACCATTCTCTTTTATATCAGACATAGATCTTTTTACTTAAACAGTACAGTTAAACAAATACATGTACAAATGTATAGTAAACGAACTGGCAGTCCGCATGGAAAAAGGAAATGATTTAGTTTCGGTATCTAACAAAAATAAACTTTCAGTGGGCTGATATTTTCCAATATGAATTCGGATATTATTTGTGTTGATAAGCTCGTCTGTATACTGTAATGAAACTTTCGCACAGAAGCTGAACATTGTTATGAAGAGACTAGTTGTTATTAATGATAAATTATAGATCACATATCATTGTTACATGTCTGAAGCATAGTATGTTATATTAAGGACCTTTTACAACAAGAAAAAATAGTCTCTGGATTTTATACAGCACATTTACTCTGATAAGCTTTGAAGTCACGTGTGTGAGGTCAACAGATGGTTCAATGTAACATGAAATTGAGTATAGTAACGATACGGGAATATAATGTCAAAGACCAATATTCGATTTTCACTGTTGTCGCAAATGCTATCAGTTAGTAATCAATTTAGGTGTGGATGTGAGTTCAGATAGAAAACGTTTCAGGATAATAGCAACTGTAACCTCCAACTTAATGCATGTTTCAAATATATAAGAAGGCGTGTTCTTGATTTGTGTTCATATTTTGATTTTCACAGAATATAATTTAGTACCAATATTTACGCAGTTCATACATCACAATAATGTGTTATATGTTCATGCTGACAGAACGGAACCACTTCTTTGTTGGACTTAACATTGAGGAAGCCATGTGCTATAACAAGTAGGTATACATGTATGTTTTTAAAAAAAATTGTATTAAACTAACTTTTTGGAGTAAGATTATTTAATCTGTCAATAAGGTTCTATACTGGTAATATCTAATATTTTTCAAAGAATTATTCGTAATGAAACAATAGTAATTGTTAGCACAGAAAACACCATTTCTGATTACATTTTGATGTTATCAGCTGAATAACTGTAAAGATGTAAACAAACCTATCGTTATGATTTAAGTCAAACCTAAAATTAGCAATGTATCTGTCTTTTGTGTTTGTAATATTTACATTCACCCTATTCTTTTCCATTGAAAATTATGACTTTCCTTTCGTATGAACAGCAAAAGGAAAGGTGCGAAATTTACGTCAACGCTGCTTAGTGATAACGGGCCGCTGTTTTGACGACGTCCGCGTAGGGAGTCAGGGAGAACGTTCCTTAGATGACGTCGCAGTTGTTCCGTCTGGTGAACAGAATGGCCGGGAAGCTGATTTAATGTCAAATGCAACAAAATGTGTGCAATTTATAATATAATCTTGTTTACAAATGGAAAGGATATATACTGTAAATATAAGAAATGAAACTTTTTTTTCGACGTTCATGCGAAATGAACGACAGAATAGGATCGGCAAATCAAGCGCGATTCATGGATTTGCCGATCCTATTCTGTCGTTCATCTCGCATGAACACCGAAAAATATATTTCATTTCTTAAATAAATCAAGTGAACAGGACGTTCAAAATGTTTTTTTTTTTTTACCTTTTACCCTTTGTGAAACTGTTTCACGTTATTCTTTGAATCGGATTTCAGCAGAAACTCTAAAATTGGTCACTGATTTTATTTCCAATGATCTACGTCATATTTAGTTTGTACCGGGAAAAGTAAATTGTTTTTAAATGAATAGTTTCTACATGATGTACACGAAACCCGATAGATAAGCAAATATTCTTAATTAACCGCTAAATATTCAAAGTGTTTAATGCAAAGGAGACCGGCGTCATTAAACACAAAGCGACAGTTTATCTGAAAAGATAATGAACTTTCTAAAGTTCAGTATCGTAAAAGAATCATTCTAATTGTTTAAAGAAACTCAATGGTTTTTTAACTATAAAAGAATTACGCATAAATCTCCAAATGCACCACTCATTCAAGTAAAGTCACTTTTGCAATAGTTGTGATGTACATTTAAATTGTAGTTAAGGCTCTCACTTATAGTGACAACCGAACTGTGCAATATCTAGTTTCATCTTTTGGCATTTAAATCAATGAAAATAAAACATTTCAAAATCTATAAGAATTGGACATTCTAGATAAGAAGTACGTTTGTTTGCGACGTTAAGGTAGTTCTGCACGTTCCGATCAGATTTTCTTCTACACTGTAGAATTTAATTAAACACGGCAAATGAAAAAGATAGGGTCATATGCTTGATTTTTAGCTATACAGATTTGAAAACATGGGATATAATCCCAATTTTGACAACATAATAGATTTTTTCTAATTTGAAATTTTAATGAACTTCTCATAGTCGTGATCATACTTGTGGTGTGTTATATGCTGAAATAAAATGTATAGGTCCGCTAGTGTGTTTAGAACGTCTGTCCATGAATAAAGAGATCCGCATGTTACATGCGGAGTTTAAAACATATGGGATTATTGAACGTGTCAAACGTTTTAAAATCTTATTTTATCTTTAGAAAGATAGTAATGACACCGTTTTGATAAATTTACCTACAGATGGCTATTAATTCTTAAAACGTTTTTTATTTCTGAATAGAAAGTCAATGCTGTATTGTATGTTATCCAGATAATTGTCATTTTGCCATTCCTTTCGTTTTCAATCAAAACTACCTTAATTTAATATGTGCTTGTTTTAGGTTAGCATGTAGAAATGCTATTTTCTTATGTGCGCATTGAACATTTCCTACATAATCATTTTACCTTTTGTTCATTAAAATCGAGAAAATTTACTTTATATTTGTTATTTGACACTGTAAATTTTTTAATAAGTTGTGAACATTTGAAAATCATAGACCTAGACAATCTGTTGTACCGGCAATCTTCCTTTAACACTAAAAACACTCAAAAATATTTTGATTTTTTTACAAACTGTTCTGACATTGAAAATCTTGCTGGATTTCAAATTTTTGGTCGATGTATAAAAGTTGACAAGAGAAACCATTCAATAAATTGGGGTTTCTTTTAATGCATTATGTCACGGTACTCCATTGAAGTCGGGCATGACATTGTCAATAACGTTTTTCATAAAATGCTATTTCAAGAATAACATGACATTTTGATATTACAATTTAGTAGATAGAAAATCACGTTTCATGGTAACCTTTGCAATTCAAACAAACATTTGCAGCTTATGACTATGATAAAGCAGAAATGTGCAAGATAGCAGCTGCCTACATATGATATGTTGAAGCGAGACAGCCTCTCTGATTTTACGTCTTTGAAATTCAATACAACAATTACTCAATGTTTAGTAGCAATTTCATCATTGTCATACACTCACATTCAAAACGCAATATCATTTAATGCCAATATTGTACTCTTGCAACTTGTATGCAATATTTTAATATTCAGTTGTTGTTATCAAATGCAATCGAATCTGTTGTTTCATTTGTGATACTTGACGCGTGAGTATTGTCACCTGTTTACATGGAATTCATGTTGTTATTCATGTCATACAAAATCCAAAGCGTTTATTAACTTGATAGAAGTCATATATAAAGTCCAAGTCGATTATAAATTCATGACGTGCGAATCCAACAAAAAATGTCCGACTTGTCTGCACACTTATTTACTTCGTTACTGGATTTTGTTCTTGTCAAATGTAGGTTCATCTTTAAAATACTTTGTGAACGGTAATCATGCCATAGGACCAATCACCATTCAGTTAATCTGTCACCGAAAATATGCTTGTCAAACTGCAATGTAGGAAACTTCGTATGACACCAAATATCAAGTTTAAACGTTTCTAATTCCCACGAAAGCATTTCGCAATGTTACTTTAGATTCAATCTTTTATAATTGGAATCATCGTCAGTATATTCGAATAAAACTAATCAGAATACGGGATAAAAGAGCTGCAGTCACGTTTCAAGTAGCATAGGAAAACAGATCAATGATACACAGATACAGTGTGTAAACATAATTGATATACTCATTACCGGTCATACTTTAACAACTTCTGCGGTAGCTGTAGCGGTATTGAAAGTTCTTAAATATATAAATGACTTGTATTAACACCACAAGTAAAAAAAATCATGTCAAACTTATTCTTATGTTAGAAATAAACGTATTTCAGTATTAACAGTAAGCGCACGTGTAAATGATAAATGGAAATGGTATATATGTCTGTAGCGACTATAAAATAAAAGATATAGATCATAAAGAATTACAACTAGATACAGCAGATACCTCCAGTAAAAATCGTGATTATTAGACAAACATCTATTCTATATGTTATTCTATGTTATGTATGACAAAGTCAGCTTTTTTCACTTTCCCTTACTTACAGCACATGATGTCTATAGTTTTACAAGAGCAGTTATTAATATCAATATTAAAACTTATTTGAAAAACTATGTCGTAGTTCATAAACATAAAACTGACATGAGACATTTCTTGATTCACATTATCTCCATGCAATGTACTACATTTTTTTTTGTATTTGATATAACAAGAGCGATTTCAATTCATTTTTAGGAGTGTCGTCTATTTACGTTAAAAAACTGCAAAACTGCACGAGCGAAAACAAAAGAGCTTAAGTAACAAAATTAAACAACAAATATATAAAAGATAAGGGTAAATGTCCAGAAGCATAAAGCACCCCAGACCATGCATTACAAAGACCTAGAAAGTTCAAAATTCCCAGTGATAACTTTTGATATGAATTCTGAACGAAGAGTAAGGTATTGTTTATATCAATACACCTGTATACCAAATTGGTGTCTAATTTTCTTAAAGGAACTGAATCTGTCATGCACATTGTAACAGAGAGGACACTTTAATATCGGATTGGCATTCGTAATGATTAATTATAGATTTCATGTCATTTAGGTAATGTAAGAGCACTTATCATGAGCCTTGTAACTTAAAAGAAGGTCCATGTACAGTAGTATGTTTATAGTTGTTGCATTTCTCTGCGTTCATTACATGGCAATAGCTTTAATATGCTTAGAAGTAACATAACACGTGGGCAGGCAGGTGATTAAAGTTATTAAAGTTCAACTAAGTTCACGTGGCACTAAGATACAGGGAATACACATGCATCATTAGAATATCAATTTCTGATTTTCATTAATGCTGCAGATGATGTTATCAGTCGGTAATCAATTGCGTTGTGAATATTTGTTCAACTAGAATTGGAATACATCTCGGGATAAAGGCACCACGACATGCAGTTTTAAATATTTTACAAATAAAAGCAGACTGTATGAGTCAAACATATTCTTTATCTCATTTTCGCTGTATCATGGAATATTCAGTATCAATAATAACGCGTTGACATTGTGACAATGACGGGACATCTGTCAGTAGTTGCAAAGAGAAACTCGCTATCACGTTTCTGCAAGATTCAAAATTTCAAAGCAATCGACAGGTATGCGTTAGATTCATCTTAATTGCAATAGTACCGTATAAGTTTTTTTTTTTTCAAATTAAGAAAACATTAGTTTTGTTAATAATTGTAACTATAATAAACTTTGAATTGAAACATCTATTTTTAACTGTTTATAAGTATGTTATGGTGACCCTAAAATATCGCCAATACATGGATTCAGTGTTCTAATTATTTCTGGTCATGAAATTTTATTTTATGAAACGGTCCCGCTGGTGCTAGAAGGCTGGAGAGGTGTTGCATTTTTCATTACCCTCATCAACTTAGTTTCGTTCTCCGACGTGTGTGATTAAATATTAATTGTGACATTCTATTTTTGTATCCAGAAGAAATGTTTATTACAAATCAAAAGATAAATTGATAGACTGAAAAGAATCTATTCTTGGCAGTTCTGATGGAAATTCTGTATCTTCTAGATTCAGTAACAATGGCATGCAAGATATTTATATTGTTAAAACATCGTAATCAACATGATAGAAATTGGTAGCAAGAAAACATGATATGAGCCGTGCCATGGGAAAACCAACATAGTGGCTTTGCGACCAGCATGGATCCAGACCAGCCTGCGCATCCGAGCAGTCTGGTCAGGATCCATGCTGTTCGCCTTCAAAGCCTATTGCAATTAGAGAAACTGTTAGAAAACAGCATGGATTCTGGATCCATGCTGGTCGCAAAGCCACTATGTTGGTTTTCCCATGGCGCTCATATTAATGATAATTAATAAATCATGTGTTCACTTTTTGAACTGCGTTTTCACTGTTAGAGTCTAATTTTTATTGGCCAAGTGTAATTTTTGAAATTATCATAAGACCATGAAACATCGTCGAGAACTAGTTACATATAATCCCACAATTGCAGGTCATAATGCAGTAATTCGGTCCAAAATGTGCTTCCGTGGTGTAGTCGAAAGAAGTCCCTAATAAATAGATCCTAATTTTTCCATTTTTCGCGCATTTGCGCGTAAATCGGGTGCCAAATGGGCATTATTTCACTGGTGGAATGAATTTTACATAAAATAGGACACTTTTCATGCTAATATTCGCATGTTTTCGAGTTGTTTACTTGAAAACGAAAGTAGGGTGTTTATTATGCGGACCGCTTTCTGAAATGCGGCAATATAAGGGTACCTGACTTCAGTTGACTTGCATTTCACTGCATACTATTCAACACCCCTTTTTCTTTTCGTTTTCTTGAAGCAAATGTATGGATATCTTGTGGAAAATAGGTCTACGACGGAGCGAAAATCTAGAAACTGTAACAAAATTGTTCTGAAGAAGCTGAATTTTATATGAAACAAAGAACAATTTCTTTTATTGGTATATAGCCTATAAGAGCTGAAATAAGACTTTTCTCGAAACACATCACAATTAGTCTTAGTAGTCATAAATCGATTGTATATGTTATAAAATGATGTTTTCAATGCAAAATAATCATTAAATTTGAAAAATTTTGAATTTTGACCGTATTTTGAGTAGATGCGCCTATTTCTGCAGCAATTTCTGCAATAGAAAGGCCAATATTTTGTCTCCAGAATGTGTGAAAATGCACAAAATGCATTCATTTGAGTGATATCTATGACGGAATGAATGATATTCCAGAATCAATGTGAAAAATAATGCATACAGGTGAAACTTTTACCAAAATTTACAATGATGCGATTATAGAGCCTAAATTTAGCCCAGAAAATGGGTAGGGGGTGGCCTCACTTAAATGTCTATATTTCTCTAAAATCTCGAATTTTCCCAATGAAACTTGTTAACATGTTCGGTATTACATCTTTCTTGAAAATAGGGATGAAAATGTTAAGAAATTTGATAAAAGATATTTCTTATCCAAGTTACAAAGTTGTCGTTCTTTGTTTTTAACCCCAATCATTTTACATGTCTTTTTAACATTGTTTCTAACTTAAAAGTGGATTCAAACAAGGTTGTACAGGTAAGTGTAGATCGCATACGAGTATAGGATCGACATCTGTCTCGAGCCTATCTATATGGCATACAATGTACTTATATCCGAAATTGTATTAATGAACGCTATGTAATAAGTATAGTATTAAGGAAAAACATGTCAGATAGTATATTTTGAGGGGTGGGTGGGGGAAAGAAAAGAGATGCGCAACATTTGTAGTTCGAAACTACAAACTTTTCATACTGAGAAATCTCCCACCCGGCTACGCTATTACCCGGGTACGCTTTTACCCGGAAGATGAAGAAATGTGTTCAATATTAAACATTAGTCATACAAAACTTTAATGGATATAGATGTTACATCACTTGGACACGTGAATCGGATCTATACGTTGTGAATAAACTGATACCGATGTTATGTTATTTGTATGAGATTTGTATGTCTTTTTATAAAACTGAACAACTTTGCATCAGAGTCAAAGAAACCACTCGTAACTGCGGATTCGAGAAAAATAGTCACTTGACCCTTCGGATCTCGTGCATTATTTTTCAAATATCCAGCTACTCGTGGTTTCACATATACCTTATTTATGGTTATAAAAACATCATATGTACAGATCAATGACTCTTGTTGACAGTGTTATTTTGAAATGGATTATACATGATTAAGAATTTGGGTTGATAAATACAGAATATACGTGGTAAAATTTGTGCGGAGAGAGTTTCTCTTTAAATGTCATACCACAAATCGTGCAGAAAGTAGATTACATCGGGATATTTGTTGAATTATAATTCTCTGTGACTGTAAAGGAATTTCATAAACAATTTTTTTTTTTTGCATTAATACCTTCTTTTGTACATTGCAAAATGTCATGAGAATACGAAGCGGATATCTTAATTTTCATAAGACTTACCGTAAACACGATAAACATAAAAAAAATATTTGTTATTGAAATGATTTGTTATTGAAATGACTTTTTATTGACTAAGAATCGGACGAAAACAACGCTATTAAACATTAAACGACTTCATACATGAGTGATTGGAGGTTACATGTCATTTTTAATTCAATGGCCAAATGACGTTAATACTGACCATATAGCTGAGGTATGACATGTTTTCGCGATGTCATGCTAATTCAATAGGGCACCTAGATGTTTGCGTAAAGAAAAATGTATTTATATAATGTTTACGAATACTTTAAATAATATATTTCATATGTGTTCAGATTTTACTAGGAGGAATATGTTTCTGTATTTGAATTATGAAATAAAATATCAATGAAAATGAGAGTAGTACCTTGTATCTATCGAATGTCATTGGTAGGGATGAGACGTGAATCTAATTACAGGAAGTTCTGATTATTTTACACATAGTGGCATGCATTAGAAATAAATGCGGGATGTTGATTGGAAAAGGCGTAGACTGTATTTTTTCAGTTCGTAATCTCAGTTATATAAAGCATCCATTATATTTACTTGAGTACATCAGACGTAAATAAAAATCCAAGTGTGCATTAGACTGTTAAGATGCAAACGGGTACTTCTGTCGCGATAAGCCACTGTCAGATAGTTGATCTCTGCTTACAAGTTATTAAATTTTGACCGTTTATAGTTTATCTAACTTCTTTTTATATAATTGTATGTAAAAACTATAACATTTTAGTTATATACAATTGTTGACAGGAGAAGTCATGCTTACGGTTAACAGGTATTGAACATGCTAATAATTTCAGTCATTTGTTTTTCGGAAAACTATTGTTTCTGTGATCTATCTATAGTACCTTCAGTGTGATTTTATGAGATTCACAAGTCCTTCATTTCTGATCTGTCAAAAGTTTTGAGAAAGCCTTATGTAGCAATAGCTATATTCCTGTGTCATAATTTCTTAGTTCGAAAAAAAAAATATAATACTAGAAATGGGAAATTGAATTTTTCGTATACCATAGAGTTTAAATATATACGAGTACATTGTTGAAAAAAAAGCCAAATATATGAACACCTTAAATGCGTTGAATAGCAAAGCAAAGTCTGAGATAAATCAAATATCTAGCTACTGCAAACTGGAAATAGTTTCGATAAAAACAACGCAATGTTTACTGTTCTACCTACACATAACATTTTGTTGAATGTGCATTGCAAACTTATTGTTTGTTTTGATCTCAAATCTGGGTAAGATAATTTCTAGAATCCGCACAGCAAAGATTTATATAATAATAATACCGCTGATAATCCGTTTCTAAATATTTCATTTTTGTGTTGTAACTTATAACAAATATCAAATTTGTCAACACATCAATATGAAAGTCAGTTGTCATATTTTCAAGTGCTTTAGCATCCAATATCTTTGTAAGAGCCCTTCCGCTATATACGGTGCTAGGAGACGTGAGTGGTGCTGCACATTCCATTACCTCTCATAAACAGTATCAGTCAGACCAAGTCTGCTATTTTTGTGCTTGGTTGCATTCTATGCTTCATAAGGATACTCTTATAGATCTTACTGGTATAGGAAAACTCCTTAGCGATGCCACCCGGTACGTTTAGGTCATTTGGGACCAATTGAAAGAGAGATTCTAAATAGAATTGACATTTCAATATCTGTCCTGAACGCAAAAAAAGGAAACCGAGTGTGCTGTTATTTTGCTTTGTCGCGATCTATGCTTCCAGTGGATTTTCTTGTAGGTTATTAGTACATGTTGTATCAGAAATTGTGTGTCTGAAATAGATTCTTGAAAAATCAAGACTTTTAGAACTATTGTTGTCTTATACATGCATACTTTCGGATATAGTATACTATAAGTACAATTGGCAATTTACTTTTATATGCTTTACTAAACTAAGTGGTGAAATGATGTACTTAGTCGGCTCAGTAAGCACTTTACTACAAATGTTTGAAATGCCCTAACTATTCTCCAGTATGAGTTCTGGGAGTGGGAAGATATTGTTTGTATTGATAAGAGCCATACATTGTAATGAAAAGAGGAGTTAATCTAGTGCTATTAATGATTAATTATAGATTCAATATGATCCATACTTGACTACAGCACTGTATTTTACATAAAAGTCTGTTCATAAAATGAAAGCTCTTTATAGTTATACAATAGTTTGCTCTTGATTTGATACAGTAGATTAACTCTTTGATAAGCCTACACGTTTCGTGTCCTGTTTAGTGTAAGGCTGAATTATATGAAATCGACAAAGTTATTGGAATAAAATGTCAAAGACCACTATTCGATTTTATTTTCTGTTATCAGCTAATAAACAATGGAGTTGTGGATGTGAGTTGATAGCCTTTAATGCACGTAACATTCATAGACCGTCGAAATTGATAAAACATATGAGCCGTGCCATGAGAAAACCAACATAGTGGGTATGCGACCAGCATGGATCCAGACCAGCCTGCGCATCCGCGCAGTCTGGTCAGGCTCCATGCTGTTTGCTTTTAAAGCCTATTGGAATTGGAGAAACTATTAGCGAACAGCATGGATCCTGACCAGACTGCGCGGATGCGCAGGCTGGTCTGGATCCATGCTGGTCGCATACCCACTATGTTGGTTTTCCCATGGCACGGCTCATATTGTGATTTGTGTTTTCCAGCATTATTACAGAAGTTTTAATACGTACACAGCGCATACATGGCAATGATACTGATATGTGTTCGTACTGACAGATATGATCATGTGCTTGATATTATCTTGAGGAAGAAATATACATTAACAATTAGATATACAAATGTGTATATTTTATAAATCGTTTACAACTGGTATTAAACTACACATTACAGATATTTTATTTACTGTCATAGCAGACGTGTTGCTGTTGTTAATCTGGTTCAGTGTTGTCCCCAGTGGTGTATTTGCCACTGACAGTTCTAAGGCGTGTCCCACTGTGTTCCTGTGTTTGTTCGTTTTATCCTAATGTGTTGGCTTTGTGTGTGTGTGTGTGTGTGTGTGTGTGTTTGTGGTGTGCGCGTCTGCGTGTTCCTTTGTTTGTTCGTTTTGTCCTAATGTGTTGGCTTTGTGTGTGTGTGTGTGTTTGTGGTGTGCGCGTCTGCGTGCTGTGGGTTTCGTTTTGGGGAGGCTGCGTTTTTTGGTACGTGGCATTCCCTGTTTGATATTTGTCTTTGTTTTTTGTTATATTTTCTGTGCTCATAATAAACCGCAAAGACGACTATTATCAGTCTACGTAATATGTATAAGTGTATCAAGCCCGGATCCAGGGCC
Source organism: Mercenaria mercenaria (assembly GCF_021730395.1). Lineage (NCBI taxonomy): Eukaryota > Metazoa > Mollusca > Bivalvia > Venerida > Veneridae > Mercenaria > Mercenaria mercenaria. The sequence goes on along the minus strand of NC_069362.1, from coordinate 106,240,944 downwards.
GGGCCGAGGGGTCTCGTACATCCCCCCCCCCCCCCCCCAGTTGGCTGAGAAGTGACCTATAGTCACCAAAAATGCACCCTACTATTTTGGCAAAGGAATAACATTTTCTCAAAATTTAGACCCATAAACACACCAGAGGCCACCATTTCACCATTTAATAACTGTATTTTAAAATTTTTCAGCGGAGAGCCGTCCTGACCTTCCCAATCAAGGGGGGAGTAACCCCTCCATAACCTCGGAATTTAGTTAAAAAATGCACTAGAGGCCACCATTACGTACCTGTATTTCAAACATTTCCAGGGGAGACCCCCAGACGCCCCTAATATAGGCAGAGGGGCCCTTTCAATACCTACCAGCTCTCAGCACTATGTGCCTCGGCGGTGACGTCTTCGTTCTAGACTGGTGCCCTCCCACCCCAGTCAAATATTTCTGGATCCGGGCCTGGTGTATTACGACAAGTAAATTGTTTTAATTAAATTTGTTTCGTATCACGTCATCCTAATCCGCCAGAGGTTCGTGAAATAAACTCAACCAGGGAACCATGGTAGACCTCTGGTATATGAGAAAGTAGGGCGTAAACTGAACCTCATAAATAAGTAAATATTATTATTCCACTGACAATGCATCACTTGCTCTTCCATAAATTAAAGTGAAAGAGTACAACAGTATTAAGCGCAAAGTGATTTTTTATCAAACTGCTAATGAGATTACATGCTATCTTTGTAGACGCTAGACAGATGACGTTTTCTCTGAAATGTTAAAATAGAAAGTATTTGTAAAAGTCTAATCCCTGAAAGTATCGAGTACATTTAACACAATACACTTTTGTTAAATGGCTGCGTCATTATTTATTAAATCATAATTAACATAAAAGCGGGGAAGGCGGCTAATACCCCGAACATGAAAAACGACAAGATAAATGAAAATAGGCTCATGATTGCATTAAAACAGCCATTAACCTATGAAAGAAGAGACAAAAAGATTTTTAAAAAAGCGTTTTTTATCCAGCCAACGTGACATGTACCTTCATTTACATTATTGGACAAGGGTGTAAATACATTAGAAATAATTTTTCATTGATCTAAGCTCTGGCACTACTTCCTAAATATCCGGACTACACCCGAATCAATGAGAGGAGTCAGTACACAAGTGTACCAACAGTGGTTCTGGAATTAATATGCAAAAAATAAATACAATAATTAGCAATCAGCAAGATATCAATCGACAAATTAATGAAATTACGAACATCGAACATCTGTTTGCTGTTAAAATATAATTCTCTGAAATGTCAGCGATCGTGTTTTACTTCATATAAAATGTCAAGCTTTTCATTTTATATTTTGGCTTTTGATTGTGGTGGAAGACCCCAGGTACCTACCAGGGTATTGTTTCAACACGAGTGGGCACCGAAATAGAGTCATTGACCTTCTGTAACCCAGATGGATGGCTTCGTGACATAAAGAACTCAAACCCTCATCGGTAAGAGGCAAGTCAACGACCTTAAGCATTCGTCTATACGGAAACAAACAAGGTGTACTAAATATGCTAATGAGTGTTTTTGGGTATCATTTGTCAGTAGCAGTAAGGATGAATCCCAGTATTTTTGGATTAAAGTAAATGTCTTTATAAATATAGTTTAAATGGACATTACTTCATACTTCCATTTCATACGAGGAGTGTTCATTACAATGTATTCTGCCTCAACTACTTTGTTGAAGTTACATGAAGTATGGTAAAATGATAACATTATAACAACTAACCCTTCCCGCTATCAACTAAATGACAGTAACATAAATAAATAAATAAATCAACAAAAAGTTATTATGTTTATTATGTACCAACAAACGTTCTGTCTCAAAAACAACATGTCTTTCAATAATAAATACAAAACCCTTTATTCAGCTCCCTTCAGATACGGATAAATATTCAGTCAAAAGTCGTCTCGGAGATTTTCCAAAGGTCGTTATATACATTGGTTTGTTGCTTAGATAATTATCATTAAAGGTACGGACACATGCATGCTATTGTGGATGACATCTGGCATTGTTAACTGGCTAATTGGGCTAAGTTTAAAGTTTTACCTAAGTTTATATGTAATATTTTGTATCAAACTATAAATTTCCGTTTGTTGTATTTGGAGCATTTTGTTTGGAAACACTTTGAGATGTTAAATCTTGTTTCGTACACAAATAATCACAACCGATCTCATTTTTTCCGGACATTTTGCTTTCGGAATAGTATCGCCAACATAAATGACAACAGACTGCATCTGTATTATTACATTCAACTGATAGCTATTAATTTAGTGAAGTCATATTACAAATATTATTAAAATTGCTTGATGTTTTGCTTCAGTTAAAACGGATCATAACTATATTGCCATGTTCAATGCAATGACAGACTCGGTTTTCATATTCTTTCGGGGATGAAATAAGACTTCCCTGACGTCGATTACTACAAACACTTTTGCAATAATGTGGCTAACAAAAACTAAAATTGCTGTCAAATGATATATCCAAAAATAACTTCGAGACTACCTTCAAACAAAGAATTATTATTCTTCAGGTGGCGAATGCCTCTCCTTGTGGTTTGTTCTTCTATTGTCGGGGGCAATGTGTTCAATTCTCTTGTGAAATACGACATACGTAGGCTGCTGGGAATGTTTCAAGACAGTATTATTACCCTGGTGAAGACCTTAAACAGTTATTCGAAATTCACAATATAGATAAACAGGTTGTACTTCATGAATGATACTCATCGGGAAACTTAACATATTTTTTCAGGACAGTGATATACGTCAAACGTCATAGACATACTGTTCATTTATTCCATGGAACACAGTAAATATGTTTCTAATTTTCAAAATATTGTAAGGATTACTTAGGCGACATTATTCCGCTTTTCTTAAACTACACATTAATCAAAAATTAAATGCTAAACGTAGATGTTTTTTTTTAATTTCAGTTATTTACCGCATATTTTTTGTTCTTAACATGAAAATCGCCCATAAGATTACGTAGGTAGCTGAGAACAAAAGTCCTTTCCAGGCTCTATGAAATGCATTAGGTCAATCAATAAGTAATAATAACTGATAATGTAGAGACTTGAAACAAGTAGATGATAGAGAGTATTTTGTGATTCACGTATTCGTGTTGAAAAGCTAGACCTTTGTTAAATATAGAGTATACAATGACTTTATTGGCGTTGTCTTAAATAATTTTTGTCGTGGGAATTATCAATTTTCCTTAAAGCAAATGTTAAAACATAACAACAATATGCTTTAGAGTTTAACAAAATAGAGTAGCTGAATGTTCTATTTACTTAGACAAGAAAATCAACAGAAAATACGTAACTGAACATGGAAAAATGTCAAAATGTCCCGTGATACTTTCCAATACGAACTCTTATAGGGCGAATTATTGTTTATATTGGTAAGCATGCCAGAGAATATTTTTCCGATTTTCTCACAGAATCTGGATCTGTCGTGCACATTGTATTGAAAGGAATGGATGATATTGGACTAGCTGTAGTGATATTAAAGATTATAGATTTCAGTTATCAATGTCTATAGTAACTTCAAGGAAGGACTCATTGAGCATTCAAATACACTCGGAATATATTTTGAATGTTAAATTACTGCCGTGACATATAGATGATTTAATGCGTATTACAGCGGACAACACTAATCAAACATAGTTTCTGCGTTTCTAAAGTGTCAAGCGATTTTTAATGTCAATTTGTCTATGGACCTCGTAGTGCCAGAACAAACAAAGAGGTACATGTATGTATTAGACTCAATTCAAATACGTACTTTATTATTTTAGAACTTACTTTTTCAAGTCTTTAGACGAAACCTCATGAATAAAAAGTTTTCATTAAGAAATGTGTGTATTGTATTCGATATGATTTTACTTCTTCTTAAGCATATTGATAAGAGCTTGTGTTATTACCGGACTATTAAGCTATATCCTCAAAACCATACAAGTATGTAATATTCGTTATAATGACTAAATGAAAAAAAACAATTTTGTTCCTTGTTGGCATTGAACAAGATCTGGTTCCAATTTTATAAAACTCAGTTTTGAGAAATCAGTCACAATATGCAACTGAGCCCTGACTCATCTAGTATGATGTTGAAGTGTAAGATCCTTTTCTCCAAACTTGGTTGTTATAACCTTGAACCTTGCAAATTTACTGTGTTTAAATCCCATCAACACTGCTTCTGTAGTGGATTTTTTTATATTCTCGGTAAATAGCGAACATGCAGTTTCTCTTGAATGAAGGAACATCGCAAAAAGAATTGAAAACAAGATGTATGCCGTTTGAATACACCCTTTCTCGTTACTTAAAATCTAACAACGCTTTTTATGAATTTAAAACAGTATATTTTAGTAAACATGGGTATTTAAAAGAAAATATTGCACATCTAACTAAATACAAGAATTGAAAAAAAATATTCCCAAAAAGGCAGTTAAGAAATCCCTAACAGCAGTGCTGTTCTTGCCGAACTTAAATGGGTCATTGTATAATTTTTAATTCATTGTATTTTTTAATTTCTTAAGATAGTTTTACACCTGTGAAACAAACAAATAATATAACAATGCATGTTTAATAATTATGGTGTGTTTACATGTACAATTCTCCTAAAAATTGTTCCTTTCCTTTATTTTTATTATGTTAAGCGTAACATGTTAGTCCATTATCTCCTTCAACAGGTACGTCTCGTGAGTTCCGTGCCTGCAAAATTATACCACCATACAAACATCCTGTTATTCTCTTTAAGCATGTCGTTTAGCTAGTGAATGAAGAACTTTCATGAAACTCGTTCACATTTTATTTCTTGTACATTTTGTCTCTTGTTGAAAAATACCATTGTAGTATTTTTAAACAATGTATACCTGTATAAGATATTATCCTGACTGCGAAACGAATTCTCAAAATCGGGATAATTCCGAAAGCATGCTCATAAACGATCTAAGTCAAATGTTAGCCAGAAAAAAATGTTTCTATGTCAGATGAATATTTTTACACAACAACCAGTGAACTGGATAAATAAATTAACAGGCATAGTTGAACTGACTTTCTCAGTGGTGCTCTGAAACAGTTGTGAGAAAATAATTTTATTAAATATTTCACGATTGTTTTCCATAATAAAAATGATATTAAACAGTTAATTAAATTACATTTTTCGTCCGCTCTTGAAGTGACAGATCACGATTTTATAAAATATAAACAAACCTTGAGTAGCTGAATTTCTTAAATGCAAGTCAGTCAGGTTACGAGAGAGAAAGTTATAATGTTCATAGACACTCAATTCTTAAGATCATATATAAATACACAGGGTAAATCACAGTGTATTGATTGATCAGAAAAAAAACGATTATCCTACGTAATCTCAGAGATAAGCGACAAAGACAAATTTCTTGCTTAGAATACTATCAAACGAAGTATGTAAACTCTAATACATTATTGAAGATATATCATTTTATGGAGTACTGCATTTTTAATCCGTATAATGTCGTGACATTTTGAAACTTTTCTGACAATCGATAAAGAATTTAGCCTAAAACAAACTGTGTATAACACAAACGGTCACCTTTGTGTTCTACTTCATGAAAAATCTATGTTTCTCAATGAACGTTTCCGTACTGCAGAAATCATGCTGTTGCATGTCTAAGACGTATATTGTAGTACTTTATTATGACGTCACTTAAAATTATTCATATATATATTTGTGAAGCACATTGTAAACAAAACGCTTTAAACAGTGTTACACACTAAGTAATACTTTTTATACTATGAAAATGAACATAGCCCGTAACTATTACATATTGCGACAGTATAACCTAACACATCGGTTAATTGCGAAATTTGTCTCATCTGTATCAGAAGCTTGGCGACGTCCTTGTTCTCTGGGACATTTTTACCGGTGGAGAAATGATACGCTTATCTATCTGCTTGCAAGTACATGTAGTTAATTTCATCAAGTCTTATTCGAAAACAATAATAAATTATGTTCTTAGTTTCTTTAGGAATATGTTTTATTAAATCCAGTATTATCGATATTACAAACAGACTGCACTGAACAGTAACTTTACAAATTTTTGCTAAAAGTGTTAATACTGTTTTTTTTTTTCGAATTGCACAAGACACATACTAAATAAAAATTTGTAATGCTGATGAAAACTTAGAACACGTGGAGTGACTCAGCGATAAAATACATTGCGAAAAAAATGTCTGGTGCACTATCGAAGATAGAGTATCAGTTGTTCAGAATGCACAGTATTCATTTGCTGAACTGGTATTTTAGGTGAGAATTGCGCAGTTCAAATAGCTAGTATTTTTGCCTGTTCGTGGCCATGTTTTTCATATTACATAGGGGTGGGGTATTATGTACAATGATATTTTATTTCTTGTCTCGTACCAAATGTTTTCGCTAACGATTGGAACGGAAAACTTTCATTTTAATCGATAATAAATGTTACATTTGCAATTTCATCTTCTTGATATCAGTAATTACATTATAGTGTTCCATATTTCGGTCACATGAACTATAGTAAGTATTTATTTATATAAGTGAGAACCAGCCCGGTTAGCTTGAAAGGAAAACATCACACTCCTTCGTAACTAGAGGCCGTGAGTAAAACGAATGTTTTATATAATTATAAGGTATTATGAAAAATCGGCGCCAATAAAATACTGCACATTGCGATTAAGCCACTGCCGATCGTTTTTAATAGTTTTCAAATTAACAGTATGTATTCATTAAAAAAAATAAAGTTGTTTCAACCACTGAACCTAGTAACATGTTTACTTGGAGACATGTCATGAATTTTGACTCAAACAAAAGTATAAATGTGCAGCATAGATTTACTGATAATTAGCGTAACAAGTCTATCCTGTATCAGTCGATATAGAGAACAATAAACAATTGCAAACTACAAAAATGTACTTTACTTTGATAAAAATCTCAATTCAAAATCATTAATACATTTTCTTATTCGGTTTCAGTAAAAGTATTTTAATTTTCGCCTAAATATACTTTCTATGACATTCAATATATCATTTGGAAGTTGATGTAGGTACTCGGGTAGATTAAAGATGTTGTATACATTAGGAAAATGGAGTAATGTTACAAACGGTTAAAATCTTGTCGCTGCAAATCTATGTGTTGTTCCGTTTGGAAATCTTATTTATTCACTAGATTGGGGTACATTAAATTCATTTAGTAACTTGAAGGTTTTGTGATGCTGACATTTTAGTTTTCTTGTTGATGTGATTAAAAATTGCCAAGGTAAGAGTTTTTTGAGAGAATTAAAAACTATTGTTTGTGTCACTAAATCATTCTGAATTTTTCAAAAATCAAATATACATTAAACATCATGTAATGAGTGCTTTTAAAGATACTTAAATTCATACTTAAATCCTTTTACTACTGCCCTTTGAGTTTTTCAGATTAATGTGCGATATCAAAATAATCATCAATAATTTAAAAGAAAGAAAATTTAAGAAACATTCTTCAGGAGGATGAGAATAGAATACAAGTTTTATAACCATATAATATTAAGAGTAATTAACAACATATTTGGCATGCCATACTTAATCTCAAGCTAAATCCTTAGATGGAATAAGTTTCTCCGGTATTCTGTACATGTAGATATGGAATTTATAATCGACACTTGTAGCACTTAAAGCTGTTTAAGAGGCTTCCGTAGCCGAAAGGTTAAGGTCACTCGCCCTGTATTTTTAGGCATCTAAGGCTTAGTCCTAGTGTGGTGATGCTAAATTTCACCTACGTATGCATTTTAGTACCGAATTTAAATTTAATATTTTAGCGGAAACGATAAATATAGTTTAATCCTTTAAAACTCTGCGTATTGAAGTGACCTGGAGAACTTAATCTTGGAATAATATTTTGCATTAAAAAGTTCGGAACAGTTTCTTTCAGTTTTTAAAAAGTATATTATATCGATATATGCACGTTCTTTTCTTGCGAATAAACATGATCGTTAAAAATGTAAAACGTAAGTTTAATATTCTCGACTAATGAGTTACAAATCTTGTGTATAATTTCATGTAAATGTAAAATGGCAAATAGATGTTTAGTTATAAAAAAGAAAATAATGCTTGCATAATCTTTGTTAAATAACTTATTCCAAACTATTCAAAAATGAATTTTCGGACCTTGTAATTGTGTTGGAATAATCATACTTTGCAATTATTGTTTAAAAGATCTTACATGGTTATTTTTCAGTTTGGAAACAAAATAATTTCAGTGAACTCTATTAGATCATTTGAAATCATAGAACGCAATCGAGTAAGAGATTAGCAGACATGACGGAGTCTTTTCATGAAAGGTTATGTAAGAAAGCAACTTCAACCACGCGCCCTTGTACCGATTTAGGCATATACATAGACAGATACATAGATTGTCCCTCACTGAATTGGATGCGAAACTTTGCTTGGAGTATAGAATGCTTCTTGTGAGGAAGTCATGCAGCTGGCTGACGTAAGGTCGGTAGTTCTACCAAGGTGCCCACCCGTACCATCAAAATCTGGAAAAGTGGCAATACGGTCTTGAATATTGTCCACAACAAAAGCCTGCATGATCCTTAAGTATCAGAAAATAAAACAAAAATGTGTCCAAGTACGGAAATAAATTACATCTAACAGCCGGCACACGGCATGTAAAGTCTGATGCCATGATAGTAAGCTAAACATGTTAGAAGATTCTTTGTCAGTATAGCCCAAAACAAATTTAACGTACTCGAGTTGAGTTTGAAATGTCCACCACTCCTCCAACCCTCTCCGGTCATGAGCGGAACCCCTTCGTTTTAGCGTAATTGACTTTTTACATTTTTATAACAACACTATAAAAATGAGAAAAGTATGAAATATACACTGAAGGAAGAATTTACAAAATTGGTGCCACAATACGCCTCATGGCTTCATTGACTAACATGGCTTCTGTTACAAATTGCATGTACGAAATCCGATTAGTTCAGTAGGTAAAGCACACGACGCCCGATCAAATGTCGCAACTGTCATTTGTCTACAGCTGTACACGAAAAAAACATGCCAAAGAACGTTTACTCAAATATGTTGATTTAAAGTAAACAAAATTTGCAATAAATTAAAATTTTAGAGCACCTGTTTTAGACCACCCATTTTAATTAGAATATCCTGTTACCTGCATTTGTTTGTGTTGATTGTTTAGTTATAAATCGATTGCTATCAGATGTACTACTTCAAAAAGAAAGTGAAGTACTGAAGTAAACTGAATTGAAAAAAAGCTATGCATTTGATCATAGTAACTAAATAATTAGTGACCAGATATCTTTGTGGATGATAACTAATTATTGTCTGTATCTTTGTTATTTAAAAACAATTTCAGTTTTAGTGTTGTATCTTTGATCATTTTTGTTGGCTAAGCGCTTTACGTATAAAGACAAATTACGTGCATGCGTAGTAAATTTGACACTCTTCACACATTTAGATTTATTTTCCTTCTGTTTATTGTAGTATCAAAGAATGGGTCTTTATCCTTTACGATCAAATTTATGACACGAACAGCCAACATGTAATTTTACAACCTGCAAAATCTACAAAATTGCCCCTTTTTGTCACATGTTATAAAGAAGAGCACTTGGCGAAATAAATATTTTGAAATATTATATGGGTGCAATATATCAGATGAGCCCAGCAATGAACCGATTGAGAATGTGATAAGAGCAAAATGGGAAAATACTTTTGTAAAAAATACGTTTGATGAATTAAAACACGTTTGACCTTTTTATGTCACATCTTACTCATTAAACATTCGGGTTTAAATGAGAAATTAACGACCACTGGTTCTCCGTTTTAAACGATAACTATCTCACGAGATAAGATTAAAGTGTTTAAAAGTGTTTTAATACTTGCGGGTATACACGTAATTGAATGCAGAAAATTTTCTCCTGATTTTCAAGATGCTGACCTTTATTAGTTCAGCAATCAGACTGTTTTAATGCCTATGCCTTCCAAGCGTTTACAATTTCTGCTGGATATAATATACGTGTCTAAGCCAGAGGTTTCCTGTCCTAGAGTTTTTTTTCAGCGTGCCTGAACCAAGGTTTTCAGATCTTTCACATTTGAATCCTTGACGGCATCCAACAAATATTTGGCTGTTTTGCGATTTTGTTTTCCAGCGCGTCGCTATGATGTTTGAGGCAATGGCGTAGTAACGTGACCTACTAAGAGTAATTGTTTTGCATAACAACAAATAATAATAACAATTTGTTTAGTAGGGTCGTGTTAGAATTGACTGTAAGCATTTTGTTCCAAGCACTATAACATTGAACTTGCAACCGACTTTTACGGTTTGCAGGTTTGATCAACAGGGTACGTTAAACACCTCTAGGTACATATATTTAGTTTTAATATTTAATTTCAGTTTTGGTGTGGTTTGAATGTTTTTCTGTTTCCAGATTATTAATTCATATATGACTAAAACGTAAGTGGCCATTCGTTATATATTATAAATAGCTGGAACCTTAAATTAGCAGACAACGAAACAATATCATTTAAAACAAGTTTAAATCTGGCATGACACAGCAAAATGGTATTGGTAATAATGACACATGTGATTTTCAAAATGAATGCTTTAAAGATATCCATTCATCTTTCATAAAACTATTTCTCCTTTAGATATTTACTTCAAATGTAGAAAATCTGAATCAAGTGTACCTAAATGTCAGATTTATAAATCATTTGCGCATGTAGAGCTACATTCAAAAGTGACAGTTAATGGTTAAAAAACTTCCATTTTTTTTAGTTGTAGTACACATTTATACTGTGTTTAACTAAACACATATTACGTGCGTTCTGTTTTAAACCTAATATACACAAACTTTTTAAAGACTAAATGAAATTTAGATCTAGTATACCTTTAAATAATTTCAGATTTGCAAATCATTAGAACACAAATGTGTAACTACCACAGTGTAACTTTCTTGCAAAACTGATAACAGACAGCGATTAATAGCAATTTTGTCGTCTTCTATAAATATTCCGACTCGACTTATAAGCAAAAAAGACGTTTTGAAATGAGATACTCATTGAATAATATATATGAACTATTGGGAGATTCGAGGACGACCAGTTGTCAAACAACAAACGCCCGAGTGAAAGCCAGTCGCATAAACCCCTCTTTGTTTTGACCATTGGTATATTAATTTGCAAAGTATGCATTTCCATAAAATCATTTAATCAATAGGCCTTCACTCAAGAATTCCAGTTGTTCGACATCCCATCGACCTAAACATTACATAAAACGTCATATAAGTTTTAACACATTTTATTCAAGTAAATTTACAAAAAAAATATCAGATTTCTTCTTATTATGTTTCCCCGATTTGGATCTGGCTAAACATGGTTCCCGCGCTCATCATGTTAACCCCACTAAGTCAACCAGTCACCGAACAAATAGTCGTTAAGGGCGACCTTAAAACAATCCGTTAAATGCCCCAAAAGGCTACACGCAATACATACGCCCGAAATAGGGCTTAAACTACGCCCGAACGGGGGCTTAAACTACGCCCGAAATTGGGCTTAAACTGAATGCCAGAAAAATCTAACTGACTGCTCCAAGAGTTTTATTTGCGCGAACTTTAGCACTGAATATATGCGCCCAAAAGGGCTTTAAACTAAGTCAATAAAATAAATCAGTAAAACTGAATGCACTGTATCAACATGTTCACTTTTCGCCATAAACATCCTTGCCTGATCCTGGGAATCAGCGACCAAGCCCAACGTCTATGACAAAACATCTATTTAAATTACTACAATAAAAAACATAAGTATAATGACTCATGTTCGGAGCTCGCTATCGGCCGGTACTATTTCATGGGAACCATGCCGTCAATGTTCTTTTCTCTGTGAAAACTAACACCAATCATTTGTGGCCAGGCATCCATCCTTCATGTTAACTGTAAACATAAAACAAAACAGCAGCACCAAAAGGAACATCATGTATAATGTGTACATTAACTATAAATATATATATATATATATATGTATATATATGTATACACAATATGATTAAATGGGGGTGTGGTGGGTGGGTGTTTAAAATGTTTTTGAAAAAAAAATCCTGCTCTATCTATTACCGACCTGTTCTCAGTTCGATCGCAGCGAAAAAGGAAGTAGCCAGACGGTGTAAGAGTAGACGATGTAAGAGTGACTTCAGTCCAGGCACAATAAACCCCGGTGTAATTATATCGAACTCCAATAACTCGCGGCCATCAATTAACGATAACCGTAATTATACGTTTTAGTTCAGATATTTTTCTATCAAAACATCGACATTTGCGTAGGGAGCAAATAATAGGAGGTGTTTAAGTCGCGCAAACGAACAGACAGCGCTTTCAGCCTTCCCGATTACTTAAGACGCTGCTATGTTGCATGATTTTGCATGTTTATATTTATTCCATGCACTTAAAAATTGCCAAAAATCTTTGCTGTTATATTGGTTTCTTTTAAACAGGTTTGATTTGAGGATTTTAATGTGCTTTTAATCTTTTTTCAGTAATGTAAAGATGTAAAGAACACAGTGAAACATGAACTCCAATATGTTCTCCATAACAGTTGCTGCATTTGTGTTTCTTCACCGTAAGTAGACTTGCTGAATTAAGAAATAATTTATAGCAAAAGAGTGTTTTAACACTATTTATGCACGCTGTGCGGTTATACGTCGGGCGTAATAATTTCACGAGGGTGCAACCCGAGTGTATAAATAGTGTTAAAACACCCTTTTGGTATGAATTATTTCGATTCTTACATGCTCTTAATCTAAAACAGTAGATAAAATATAGCAGCGCTCTTTCTTGGTCGAAACAGCGAAGGAGTGTTTTAACAGAGAAACGTATATTAGAATTCTTTATTAAACATGTCCTAACTGATTTAATTAGGAGCCAAGGTCCTATAATCGTATTATATTTGCCATTTTTTATATATAAAAATTACATAATAAGATCATCGAAAATTGGTCGGCACGACATTATCCAATAATGTTATGTGAAGGATTGTCTTGCTCTATCGGGGATTGTCTCGCTTCTGAATATATTTCTAGCTTCTAATTATGTTGTAATTAGTACATGATTGATAACATTAAGTACGATTACTGATACTAACAAAGTAATAACTGCGACAGCTACATACATACGTGGTGAACGGATAGCTCAGTGGTTTGCACACTAGCCTTCCAATCCTGAGGTCGGGGTTCGATCCCCGGCAGCTACTCGGGAATTTTCAGAAACGCTTTTCAGTGTTTCCCACCCAACTAGAGGTGTACTGGTCAGGAACCCAGGCAATCCTTGCGTGTATCAGTGCTATACACTGGGCACGTTAAAGAACCAGGCTGTCTATTCGCAACGAGCTAGCCTGTATCTGATTTCTGATCTCCCTGTCCTGGGGGCTTTGTCTCACTCTGTCCCTCTGGTCAGATCGCTCTGTGTCTGTACTAGTAGAGGATGAATAACGCGCCCTGTGTGGCTGCATTTGAACTATGTAAAGCGCCTTTGAACGTGACATTGATCATGAAAAGGGCGCTATATAAATCTGGTATAATAATAATAATAATAATACATAATATTATAAAGTCATGACCGATTTAGAGAAATGTCAAACATGATCTCTGGTTAAAGGTAAACATTCAGGCAGTCCAAGAGATTCTCGGAGTTTGTGTATATATTTTCTAGCTATGATTCAAAGTAACTTGTCTCCAGGCTCTGCTTGTATAACTTGGACAGTAGAACAAAATGTAAGAGGCGGTAGAGTTGTGCACACTTTTCTTCATGAGAAATGCCTATTTTGATTGAATTACTGGTATATATTTTACGCCTCAAAAATTATTATGTATCAACTTGTTTGGCGAATTTGTGATTTAGATATAACACCAAGTGGAAGATAATCTTCTTTTATTGTCAGCTTTTTCATTTGAAATATGTTCTGTGTCTGCTTCAGTTCCCAAGATAAACGAAATCTTACAAACGAAAACGTAAATTATACAATCTGTAGACTTCAGATGCTAATATCTGTTTGGTAATTGGCAAAATGCTGAGCCAGCAAGCTTCATTCGATATAGGATTCAATAGCAGGTTGTCGAGACGTTCTTGAATAAGGTGCAATAGTGTCGATACGTTTTTCACATAATATATTTCTTTGCTTATAAAATAGCGCTTTGAATGTATAGTTATTACATTGATGATATCGCTGAATAATATCACGTAGCATATTATCTTTCTTACAATTTGAAGCTATTTTAGGTACATTAATTTGTACTTTTTATATGACATTCTTGATTTAGTATCGAAAGTGTTAACATGATGTTAAAGAATTACCTCTTTTGTAGGCGTAATTACGAACCCTGAAATATACTTTACTACAGTTTAAGCAAATAGAAAAAATGCTAAATACATGGTACATCATTGTCATATTTTATTATAGAGATCTACTATTATATACTACATATGGCGTCATTAGTACAATTTGAGCAAAATACATTTTCTTACAATGTGGGAATGTACCACATCATGGGGGTCCTACTGAGATATCTATTTACTGATTCTTTTTCGTCGTGGGTAGCAAACCCACCATGACGCTTTCTTTACACAGCATTCTTACAAGTTCGATGTAAATGATTTTAATATGAAAAGAAAAACTTATTTACGAAATGAGATATAGCAGAACCATTAATGTATCGAAACAGTACGAAGGGGATATACGCCTGCGGAATAATTTCACGAAGGCGTAGTCACGAGTGATTATTACGCGCAGCGCACAGCCGATTCGGAGTCTCTCTCTCTATATATATATATTAAAACATTATTTCGATTCTGATATATCCTTCATATAAACAAGTAGGTGAAATCGGGATGCGCTACTTCATGACGCTTGTATGGCGCCAAATATCATTAATCGACGTGATGTCATAATGTAATTGTGTTTTAAAGTTGTTAACCCACCACACCCCCCATTTAATTCATATCATTATTCGTCGACTGAGATTAAATCTCATACCTTTAATTTGTAGGAGAAAAACTCATACCTTTAATTTGTAGGAGAAAAATCTCATACTTTTAATTTGTAGGAGAAAAAAAAGATGCAGAAAGAACGGTTAACATGTTACAAAAATTTGTTGATACAGAAAAGGGCAAATAATCATTGAAATCTGTTCACTAAGTTCATTTCTTTTCATCCAATCGCAACAATTCTTACAAAATTTGCCTGTTAGATCTTTTATTTTTTTTCAAAATATTTTGTAGTAATTTATGCGAATGGAAGCAGTCTCTTTGTAGATTTTCTATCTACCTAAAATATAAATAGGAAGGTATCAAAGTATGGTATTGAGAAATCTCCGGAAATCACCACATTTACATTGGCGTAACAATAAAAGTTTTTATAAACACATGTGGTGCTAGATTTTTACAGTTTATATGCTGCTATATATTGGCTTATAAACACATGTGGTGCTAGATGTCTAAATTGTCTATCTGATATCCAACGACATTAACACTACCCTTACAGATGATTACTTGAAAGCAGAGAGTTAATTTGGCTGATCCGGCCTCGTTTCGGTCATGGTTTTAGTTGCATTCTGCATTTTAAATGAGCATCATCTTCTATTTTTGTCTGTTATAACAATCTAAAGTCTGGCCAGCATTTTCTTAGAAGGAAACTGAAGAATGTGTATCATATAATTCTTTTATAGCTCACGATCTAGTTGCTTTTAATGCTTGTTATGCTTGTGTATCGAAGAAAATTTGATTAAAATCCGCACCTAGAACATTGAATACAGGATTGTAACACATATTGTGAAAAGCAATCGGGAAGCATTTGTGGATGTTTTTTTGAATTGGATAAGGGTCCTTAAAATCTGTTTTATCTCCCGTATATTCCCCGTTATCCATTGTAGTTGAGGAATTCTCAAAACGTTATATTATCATGTCTTTGCATTCTGTATATGGAAGATTTGGTTTCCATGACAATAATGTTTACACAGTTATTCACCCTGTGTTTGAAAACATATGTAAATAGAGTAAATGCTATCTTTGAACATTTAGAAGGGTATAAAACACATTGGACTTCTTGCGATTCTTTGATGATTTGTATCAAATAAAACGCACAAAAATATACTTTAGTCCTTATCCGTACATTTTTACTGTAGCTTGCGACAAAAAGATGAATTGTTTTCTTTTCAAGAGTGATAAAAGCAAAGGAATAATCAGGCTAAAGGCTCTGTTAAATAGCTAGATAGAACAACCAAAAACAGATCTAGATCTACCAACGTTCCGTTGTAATTCGCTTTCTGATAAAAATACATCTTTTATTTAGAAGCAAAATATCACATAGTCCTGTCAATTCATTATAATTTAATGGTCTTTTTTTTTTTTTAATTTTGTTGTCCGATAGATAAAATGAAACTTTTTGGAATATATCATGATTCATTTCTTTAATTGTTGTGATGTTTATTTTATTTACAAGACAAAACAAGGCGTCGATGATATTTACAACGGGATATTTACCCCTGTTTTCTGTACGAATCGTGTTGATTTTCAAAAAGCTCGAGCCCAGCATATTACGTAGGAAAATGCCATATATATAGAGGTGCTACCTCGTCCTTTTGATTACATAAACTGCAAAAATACAACTAATAACTCTGTTACAATAAAACTAAAACTGAATCAGTATGTACATTTACATGATTACATTTATTTTTTCATTGACATAATTTACAAGTTGAAATTTGTAAAGGCAATAGTTCAACTTATCAAAATTATCTAGCGTTTAATATTTACAATGGCGGGTTCAAGCATAACAACTGCCATAATATTACTTTGACCACGATACCAAAACAGCATCTCAGTATTGATGACGCCTTTAAGATTCCCTCTGCCCATACTTTACAGTACATAAATATTAAATCTTTTGAGTCAGTTGATTTCTTTACTATAGACTATTAGTATACCAGTTATGTTTAGAAGACCGTTTGTGAATTACTGCAGTACAAGACACAGAAACTATCAAATATATCTGTCATAGGCTGTGCTAGTAAAGTAAATAAAGTTGAGGTTTTTTTTAATTCACTGAAAAGTATGCAATCGAAAATTGTTTTTTATCACCGGCAATTTATGCTAATGTTTGCGAAGTACATCTTTTTATAATCAAGTTAAAATAACTGCCATTCGTGTATTGAGAACAAGCTAAAACGGTCTTCTAAACATAACTGGTAAAGACTCAAGGTAGTTCTGCACGTTTGATAAACCGGAAGTGATGGCGTGACGCCATTTTTCCGGAAAACGTAGAATAAAGACTGGATTCGGCGTACGGAACAGAAAATCATTTTATGAATTAATTGCAACCTGTGAGTAAATTTATTACAATGGTACTGTTGTTATATCATAAAGTCAAAATATGATATTAAAACATATCACATGTTAAATAATTCAAAATAACGTCCTAAAATTAGCGTGAAATGTCCGGTTTACTTTAATCATGGTCAAATATCTCAAAAATAAGCACACGGACCTATATATTATATTTCATCAAATTATAGGCCATGTCTTTATTTACAACTGTGAGAAGTTTCATCAAAATCTACATTGTAGAAAAATTTCTATTCGCGAAAATGTTAAGAAAGTTATGATTTTCCCATAGACTCCCATTATGAAATATTGTGTGAGGTCCCTATTTTTCAAATCAGTCTAGCAAAAAATCAAGCGCACGACCCTATCTTTTTTATTTGCTTAATTTTCTAGGTATATTCTGAAGTTTTGAAAAATCAGTGTTTAATCAAATTCTACATTGTAGAAATAATTTCGATCCAAACGTGCAGAACTACCTTAACATCGACACAATTATAGGTCATATGGCGACTTTCCAGCTTTAGGAATACCCTAGGTGTCCGTCCGTGTATTATTTCATCACGAGCGGGCATCTGGGCAGAACGACCAAATTTCCACAAGCCAACTTGATGGCTTCCTCACATGAAGAATTCAACGCCCCAAGCGAGGCCCGAGGGGTAATTCATTTGAAGCCAAGGACCTTAACCACTCGACCACGGAGGCCCTGTAAAGTTTAGGAAGAATCATTAAAAACATGACATAAAAATGTAACTGTTTGATTTACATAATTATAATTGTAAAATATCTCTCATTCTTGAGCCCAACATCTTAGTTCTACTTATTGTGACACCGTTCGTATGAATATTTCATCTGAAAGTTATTTCGATCTTTCACTGAAACTCCGTCATGTTTCTTGAAACTTTGTGTCATTTGTACTTTTTCTATATGATGAAAATATGTTAAGGATAACATGGTGTAACAGCCATATTTCATATCTTGTAACTGGATGGTAATATTTAAATGAAATTTGGTCACTTTAAAGACATTCAAAATTAAAAACGTTTCACCGAGAGATTTTCGAATTTTATCATTATTTTGGGGAGAAAATCGGTATTGAAGTTAACATTGATGCCTATGGGAAATACATAATTTCTTTGATTATGAGAATCTGAGCTTGAGTTTCGAGAAAATGTTGCGGTAGAAAGCTGCATTATATGGTTCTGATACAAATATCAAAAAGATATCTAAAATTCCCCGTAGGGAAAAGGAGTTTAGTTTAGTTTATTAAAAAAAAGGAGAAAATTATTTTTTTCTAGTTTTCAGGGGAGGTAACTCATGAAAAACCAAAATTATCAGGGGAGGTAATCTAAAGGAAATTTTTGAGAACTTCTGTCACTATATAACTTGTCAATATGCACCTTATTTCTATCGTTTGACATTTTCAAAGCTTACATTATCAAGTTGTATGTACGCTTTTAGTGAAATTGGGATAGTATTACGGGAAGTCATCCTTAAATTCCAATATTGACGCTTTGTAATATACAAACAAAATTATAACATAACAGGCTAGCTTTCTATACCTTTCTTTAACCCTTAGCCTGCTGGCGGCAAGTGATTCTGCCTTTACGACCAGCGCAGACCAAGATCAGTCTGATCATGATCTGCACTGTTCGCTTTTCAGTCAGTACATTTTCAGTGAACGCCCCTTTGAATAATAAATGGTATTACCCAAATTGAATGATGGGCCAGTCCATTTTAGAAATTTAGCAGGATAAATGTGAATCAAATAAAGTCATAAGCTGTAAAACCCATTTAGTTCATACATGACTAAGTACAATCGAGTATAATTCGGGTCTTTGAGATTTGCAAAACTTGGAGTATATAACGTTCAACGATTTTATTCGTACGTCTGGATGGAGTAACGCGTTTGAAAGACTTACTGTATAACGGAAATTATTAAATGCACGTGTTACTCGTCCATTTACACAGACTAAAATCCTCTATTTTTTATAAAAGAAAACAGAAACAATTTCAATGAAACATAAAATTAAAATACATCGCTTGTAATGCTACAGTTCAACGGATCATTTGAATTGTCTACTTCATATTTCATGCTTTGTAAATAAAATAACTGTAATATATTTTTTTTTCCGGTCTGGTAAATTGTTCAGAATTGTTACAGTGCTAAAATATACAAATGTACGAAGCAAGACGTGAAATTTTAGATACAGATTGCATGATAATTATGCAAAAATGAATGAATAAAAGCGTCATGATTATTGTGATCTTGGGTGGGTGAAGTTGGAACACTCATGTTTTTTTTTTCAGTTGTAAACCTGAGTAAGATGTGCCACTTTAATTAAATGAAATCCCAGTGCGAACTTCTTCCAACAATTCCGGAGAGATTTATACATAAACGAGACAAATTCAAGACAAAATCTGCAATTTCGCACGTAAGCAGCATTTATTGATGAAAAACAAAAGTTTTTAAAAAAACACTTTCTTAGGGCAAAGAAAAATGGACATGGTAGTGGGAAGTGATATTCTGATACTACATATTTCTGTTCGAACATTTTATAGTCTAACATGTGTAACTTTACGTTTCATTTTTTTTAAAATGAGAACATAATGTTAATAAGACGTACATGTTCCGCAGCTTCCATAGAAAACGAAGAACAAATAGTAATGAGCCGCAAAGAGTCTAGAGACTGGCCACTAACATTATTAAGTAAGTGGATTTCATGTGAGATGAAGAACAGCCGAAGTTAGTGGTGTTCAGTCTAAAATAGATAACGAAGTTACCTAAATAATCTAAAAAAAAGGTACATTTCGCTAATAAAGCGCGGTTTCACAGTCTACTTACTCACAAAGGTCTTGTCATACTAATGTCAAACCAACCATAAATGCTATGATGAAAAGTAAGCATCGTACCCGATCTCAAGTGTCTGGCACACAACAATGGTACATGTGATTCATATCAAACTGCATTCAACGTGCAGCAAATGGATCACTTTATACTTTTTAATAATTGAACTATACTCTGGTCAGTTTGAACATCATTAATAAACACACAGAATATTTGTCGTTGAAAATCAAAAAACTTTCTCTAACGTATATGCAGTCACCGAAGCCTTTCTGTGGTTTACATTTCATGCATTTTGTTTCCATTATGTGTGTGTTAGAGATTCACCATGTGGTTATATATCTTAACTGCTCTATAACTTTGGAACATGGTAATGAATAAGGTTTAGTGGTTAATTACAATTAACCCGTTGATGGTTTTGTCACTGATCAGTCTGAGACGGTGCCCTGGGGACTGTTTTCCCTTTTTTTTGTCTATATGTTTTACTGTGTCTACTTATGTACATACACATACACATTACAGACACTGCTCTAGGGTTTCGCTTTAATGGGTGGGAATGGGTACTTCCTGAAAGCGTTAAAATGCAAACTTGATATTTTTCCTTGTACTTCAGCGCGTGAATTGAAAGTCAAAAAGTGCACGTAAAAGTCTGTTACCGTAGCTAGGAGTGCTCATGATATTAGTTTTAGTCTGGACTAATCTGTTACGCCTGTCAGTATTACCCCTATGTAATTTGCATTATGCTTTATGTGATACAAGAGAAATCGGAGGAGATACCATAATTTTCAACACATTCTTGATATTCGCAGACGACAACAGCATTAATTAGAAATTGAATTATGATTTACGTCTGCTTTGATCCTCAAGACAAATTAAACCATACAATGGAAACGTAAATAATACAATTTGTATACTTTATATGATGTTATTTATTGAGTCATTGAATGTACTCGATCAGGAACGGTCACTTTATACGAAGATACGAAGTAAATAGAAATTTGTCGAAACTCTCTTTCATCTTTTGATATTATGATCATTTTAATAGTTAAATCAGCACGTATTGGTATAACTCACCTCGTAATACTAGTATTACCTTTACTGTATTTATATATAAAATTATATCTTGATTATACCGCTAAATGACAAAATTAATATCCAGTCCCATGAAGATATTTTTCTCGTTGAGCTTAAGAATTAAAAGTTACTATTATAAAACATACTATCAATAGTATTAAAAAGCCGTTTTAAACGATCGTTACGGCCGCCATTGAGGATCCATAGTTGTGCAGTATTCTTCATGCGCCATCATCATAATGGCTCCTGGAAACCGGAACGCCAACGCGTTCTGACGTTGACGTCATGAAGCAACGTCATTATGCGTGCTGAATCATTTTCATATCGATTCTCAAAAAATGATGACCTTGTTGTTGAAAATAGCAATACAAATGATATATTTAAGTTTGTGTTTCATATAGAAACGACAAGATAAATATGAAGCGAATGTATACATAAAAAGGTCAATAAACCAATGTGTCATTAGGGCAAGAAGACATAACCAATTGTATATTAACCTCTCATTAACGTTCCATTGTTGCATAAAATATAAAACAAATTTTCCACGACATTTGATAAATTTGTACTTATATTAAAAGTGCTTTACGTTCATAATTTGCAATATTGGAGGCCTTGCGATACAGTCCATCGGGAATTCTGACGGAAAATGAGATACAGTGCTTTCTGTATATTATTTTTATCAAGAAAGTAAGCGCATAAAAAGTTAAACAAAAACAACTGAGAAATCGGAATCATTGAGCATATCAAACGCAGCTGGAACCGTACACCGCAGATAAACATTTTTGTGTTATTCAAAAAAAGATCCCTTCAAAATGGATGGGCACACAGAGTCTCTCACTACAAAATGTGCGAGACCATTATATAGACAAGGGCACAGGTCCTCTAAACAAAATGTTTACAGAAATATAAAATTGCATTCAGTTGTGTTGATTTCGAAAGAACAGGCAGGTCAACTGAAACATAAACAAGTATGCGACTGAGTGAGTTTGATTTTACTGTGAATAGGCAAAAAAGGTCCGTTTTCGCCGTACAGAAGTTGTATTGATAACGTAATTTGAAAAAGACATCGTTAAAATCATTTTGATATATCAGTTGTTAACCTTATGATATCACAATAGATGTGAATTAAAATGTTTCATGTTCGGAATTTACGAAAGGTGCTTGTCTGTTTTAAAATGGATGAAAAGTTGTCTGTTGAAACCATTTCAAACAACACTCTTCATAGTATATACTAGTCTACACATGCTTAATAGTAAGCGATGCTTGACATGGTGCACATTCAGGTTGATAGATACGAATGAATCAAACGGGTATTTTACTAACAAAACATACGTCTCTTAGCCAGAAAATAGATAAACATCTATATACAATAATAATAACAGTCTTCTGAACGTCTGCATACTATAGTAATGTATTAGTTAACCAAGATTAGTGTTACTAACAGTGTTCAAAGTATTTTTAATTAATCGTTGGTAAAAACGCTGTCAAACCAGGAGTAATGAAACTCACTTCAGAACGTCAATCAGTTCTTTGTTTCTGAAAACAAGCTGTTTATCTCTGTATCAACTTCCACGGTAATTAAAACGAGTCCATTGGGATGCACGCGCATAGCTAATGTAATTAAAACAGTTCTTTTCTGTTAAATTAGTCATTGTTATTACCTGAATAATACATAAGTCCTCTTTATAGGTTAAGTTTTAGATGATCTGTGACATTCCTTGATTTGAACAAGCATGTCGACATGACGTCCTTGGTCATCGAAAAAATCTGTTGGCATAATGCATGTCAATCTACTGTAGTATATCACTTTTCATATAAAGTTATTCTTTGATTTTACCTCTTTATAAGAAATATCCAGTCTACTTGCAGCTTCGAATTAAGTTTGAGCAAAAAAGAATACAAATCAGCATCAGGCAATTTTATTGTGCGTGGGGTGAGGGGGGGGGGGGGGGGGGGGGGGGGGGGGGGGGTGCGGGGTAAACTGTAATCCCCTGATTCCCCTAAGCTTTCTTTATTTGAATATATAACAAAGGATCCTTACCCTTTTAAGTCAGTTTTTGACAGAAAAATAAATTTTGTTCCATTAAAGGTATATTAGGCTAAGACTCCACATTTGAAAGAATGATTGTTTATTAAACGGCATCTAAGTAAACATGCAATAATATGTCTGTGTGTATATACAGTAGTGTGTGTTAGGTTGAAATAGTACAAAACTAATAAATTATGACTGGCCAAATTATAAATTGTACTTGCACTATGAAGACACAAATGACTGCAAGATTGTGAACTGTACAAGCAACTGTGCATATACCGTAAGTTATTTTTATATTAAGCTAGAAAAAAATGCATTTAATGAGGATTTTCTACAGTTAATTCAGTATAAAATGACACAATATTGCAGTCAAAGGTTCACATATTATGTATTAAAGACAAATGATACTTGATCATATTTTTCCATTCTTATCATGTCAGAAATCGTCTTTAAATTGCCTTTTCTCTTTATTTTTGGGATTTTAGTTTTTTGTTGGGTCTAACGTCATACCGACACAACTTCATGTAATATGGTGACTGGTGGGATAAAAACCCAGGTCCCACTTAAGGTATTATTTTATCACGACCAGGCACCTGAGTAGAGCCGCCGACCTGCTGTGAGCCAGATGGATGGCTATATCACATGAAATAACGGTACACCCAAAGTGAGTTTTCTGATCCACAGGGACGAAGGACAAGTAATCTGAACCACTCGGCCTTTATTACTCAATATTCAGAATAGTATCATAAAACGGTAATTTCCCCATATGTTGCTATTGTACAAATTGCAGGAGTGTTTCAACTGACAAAAATCCCAGTTATACACTGATATGTCTGTCTAGTGAAAGTCACAGATAAAATAAAGCTTTACAATAAAAGCATACAATGTAAGTACTCAAAAGGAATGATATTATGGTCTTTAATTAAGATAGTTCTACACATTTGACAAACCGTAAGTAATGACATAACGTCATTTATCAGGATAAGTAGAAAAAGCGTAGACTCGGCATACAGATATTTTTAAGAAGATAGTGACGTTGACTTTTGAACAAATTTACTCATAGGTTGCCATTAATAAACTGTGATAATAAAGAGTTTAACGTTAGATAGTAATTCAAGTAGTGTCTTAAAATCAGCTTGAAACGTGCATATCTCTTTGATTAAGAACAAGCAAATATCTCAAAAATAATGCAATGGACCTACACCTTTTGTTTCGTCGTATAGACAATATGTTATGAAGACTACGAAAAGTTAAAAACTTTCTATTTCGCTAAAATGTCATGGAAATTGTGATTTTTCTCTAAATTTCCATTACGAAAACCTGTGCAAGGTCCGATATTTTCATATCAGTCTATCAAAGAATCAAGGACATGCCCATTCCCTTTCCTAAATATATTGTGAAGTTTAGAAATATCTCCCGTATCTATAATCTAGTTAGAATGAATCCGCCATAAGATGGTTATGTATGTACAAACGCTAGTATATTGTTCGCATTTAATTATGTGTTGCCTGGAAAGAATATTGAGT
Organism: Mercenaria mercenaria; assembly: GCF_021730395.1. Lineage (NCBI taxonomy): Eukaryota > Metazoa > Mollusca > Bivalvia > Venerida > Veneridae > Mercenaria > Mercenaria mercenaria. The sequence goes on along the minus strand of NC_069362.1, from coordinate 106,216,068 downwards.
TTCTTTTGTAGCGCGCGGTTGACCGTTATAGGAAAGCCATTTTACACAAAGAAAGTTCGTTTATTACGTATGTTTTAAATGATTGATCGTAAATCATTAGCCCTTTATTAGAAATAAGAACAACGTTTTAGACATTTTTTATGTAAGCCGCGCGGTTTTTATGATTTTTGTTCCACAAGAGATGATGAAATATTTTCCCGGATATTCTATTATAGCAATTTCGTCTGTCTTAAAGCAACTCCGTCAGTGTACCTGAAATTTTAACATGCATATTTTAACATCCCTTTTATAAAGAGAAAATGCTATTTAAAGACAATTTCTGACATGATAACATACGGTCTGGGTATTGATACAACATGTATTTGACATAGTGAGATATCAAAAGAAGTGAAAACTGGAGTTAGATATTCTTAGGAATGTTTGTAGAATGCAGACTATGTTGACCATCTTAAGAGCAGACGATTGAATCCTTTGGAAACATACTTTTTTAACGATATAGTTTTTTCCATGAAAAAAAAATATCTACCAATTTATGATATAGATGGAGAACCTAACAACGGAATTAAAAGTTCGCGCATGCGCACTCTACGTCAATTTTACCTTACCTTTAAGTTAACTGATATCAATTTGTGAGTGACGTCATAAATCTTGATCTAGTTTACAGATCTTATCTTGATTAATCGATTTGCATCTTATCTCACCGTTACAGAAACCCTAATTGTACAAATTATTCGTCGATTGACACAAGATTATAATCTTTTCTTTTTATGAGTGAAAACAGAAGCCATTTCAAAGGCAACGCAAAATCATTATATGTCTAATGTTACGCCATCAAGCAATCGGTTCTTTGAATTTCATATTTAATTTTCTACCCTTAAAATATCATTGTTCTGTTAACAATACACATTGAATAAGTGTTTTTTTCTACTTGATGAACTTTCACATACACGAGATCATAATTATTTTCTTTCTTTTTTTTGTGAAGGAGGTAGATGTACGTAGAAAATATTTTCAGCAGTATTTTGAATAGGAAAATTAAGAAAGAAGCTACAATAGCGTACTTAAAACTTTAAGCATGGATGTGCTTAATAGAGATAATAAGTATAATAGTTCGAGGATGCGTTACACCAGAACAAATATAGTCCAAGTAATGTAAAGGAATTTTTATGCAGTGCAATGCAATAGAATCATGATATGTTATTGTTAGACAGTTGGCAAAGTAAGAGGTGGGATGTATTATCTGCGTATTTTAAATTTGGGGGTGAAATAAAATATGAAGAGAATAAGAAATGAAGAATTAATAATTCTAAATGGACTCAGTCGTCCATGTTTATATAGAAGAGTAAAACAGTGATGAGCTAACAAACTACAATTATAACGTATGAATGTAATAATGATTATCACCCAAATGAAGTAACACGAGAAGTACAGACAAGCCTGGAAGGTCTGTCTTACGGTGTTCCGTTTTGGACAATCGTGACTTTTTATTGAATCCTAAACCGCGATGTACGATGGTACGATGACGAAAACGCGATGGTGCGATGGCACGATGATGAAACAACGCTGGTACGATGGTGAAAACATGACGGCACGATGATGAAATCGCGATGTTGCGATGGTACGATGGTGAAATGTCGATGTAATATCGCGTTTTCATCATCGTACCATCGCGTTTTCACCATCGTATCATCGTACCATCGCGTTTTCATCATCGTACCATCGCATTATCAACATCGTACCATCGCGTTTTCACCATCGTGCCATCGCGTTACCACCATCGTACCATCGCGTTTTCACCATCGTACCACCGCATTTTCACCATCGTACCATCGCCTTCCGGTGGTCATGCGCAGTGGTACAGTATATGTGTCAGTAATTAATCTCATTTTCACATTGCACTATGTACCTTCTACATCCTAACAAGAATAACTATTACATCCAGCTTTTTATTTACTTTTATGCATACATAAATACAAAGGACGTGGCCTTGAAGATTTTACAGTTTTAATGAGTTGAGCACTGAACATTATGAAAAACATTTTGCAAAACAGCAGAATCTAAATGGTAAATTTCTTCTCACAAAATACATTGAGATACATTCATCTATTGTTGAAAAAAAATTCAAGTACACGGAACTACGCCTTTCTAACCGGAAGGCGATGGTACGATGGTGAAAACGCGATGGTACGATGGTGAAAACGCGATGGTACGATTGTGAAACCGCGATGGTACGATGGTGATAACGCGATGGCACGATGGTGAAAACGCGATGGTACGATGGTGATAACGCGATGGCACGATGGTTAAAACGCGATGGTGCGATGGTGATAACGCGATGGCACGATACGATGGTGAAAACGCGATGGCACGATGGTGAAACCGCGATGGTACAATGGTAATAACGCGATGGCACGATGGTGAAACCGCGATGGTACGATGGTGATAACGCGATGGCACGATGGTGAAAACGCGATTGCACGATGGTGATAACGCGATGGCACAATGGTACGATGATGAAAACGCGATGGTACGATGATGAAAACGCGATATTACATTGATATTTCACCATCGTACCATCGCACCATCGCGATTTCATCATCTCGCCATCGCGTTTTCACCATCGTACCATCGTTGTTTCATCATCGTGCCATCGCGCCATTGCGTTTTCGTCGTCGTACCATCCTGCATCGCGGTTTAGTTTTAAATAAAAAGTCACGATTGTACAAACGGAACACCGTACTGTCTGCATGCAATGCAATTAGTACAGATTATATTTATGACAGTATCATATTACAATGTACTTTTGTTCTTGTTGTTAAACTTTGTCATACAGATATATGCAATATTCACCGATAGAACATAGGATATAAAAATGTTATGTCGTAAAACACAAACATGTTAGAAGTATTCGAATCCTTAGCCTGAAAACATTTATTGTACTATAAACTACAATCCAGATATGTCCGCGATGATGTGCTATCATATGGGGATAGTGGATAGTTAAAGTGACAATTCCGTAAAATTGCGTTAATACCACTGCAAGAAAACTCATACATTTTTTGTAAAATGTCAGAAGACTATATTACATAAGCATAGTAATACATCGTATAGCATTCCATGCGTTTATACCAAAACCAACGAGTTCAAAAGCGGTTAAAGAACGCAAAACTGACAAAGTTGGTACGAATCGTCAACCTAGTAAGATCTGTCCCGTATTATATGCAATGACTGACTACAAGCAAATATATCTCTTTACAGCGTCAGACTAGACACTGACAACGGTACATGTAGTAAGAAAAGTGTGAAGTTATTTTATTGTTTTTCCGATTAGGCAGACTTTGTTTAAGAATAAGAGCTAAAATGAAAGTAATGTGACGACGGCGAAGTTTTGTGGCTTGTTTTATTTTTAATTAACGGTCTATCGCCCATATAGCGGTTCTAAATAGTTATGACTTTCGATTCAATCATTACTTGATTTTACACAAGTTTTACCCATTCGTGGGAATAGTTCAGTATAAATGCGTATTACATGATGTACACATTTTATTCAAGAAACGTACCCAGGCCATAACATAAAACTGACCTTTGCCATTCACAACGTAGGCTGGAAAAGGAGATGTTTAATTTAGATGCCATAGCATCATTTGCTCCCATCTGATACTGGGCATCCTGTAATTCGGTATAAACGCTTTTTGCTCGAGTAGAAGGAAACTCTGATAAATATGTTGTATGACATAGTTCTTGGAAAAGTCATATATCGTCTGCAAACTATCATAATATATTGTATTTTATTTCACGGAAGTAGCTTAAAACGTCTTTTGCGCTTTAGATACTATAAGATCCACATAAATTGATTTGAAGGGCTGAAAAATATTTCCAAAAGGTTATTTATCATCGTCTTCGAAAAGAATATGCACGTATACATGTAAATTCACCATTGATTGGCTTTCAACTCAGTAATCATCTCATTGTTACTGGAGACCTGTTTTATTTTTGTATCTGTGTTACCGTGCCTCCAATAATATGTTTCACGGGAGATATACTTTGTGAGCGTCTGTTTCGTGTAATTAAACGTGTCCCTTTGTGGCACTCTAGTGATTGTCATTAGCTTGCTGATAAAGTGTTCATTTTATTGTGTTTTGGTGTTAACTGATTTGGTTGTAATGAAATAGAAAAATATTATGAGTTGTATTAGTTGTTCAGAATAAAACCAAAATAGCCAGTTACGTTAGAAACTATTTTCCAGTTTTATATACTCTACAAAAGAGTTCTGCACTCTTCTGCTTATGTTCATGTACGCTTGAAAATTACGAGTACCGAACACACCATTTAATAGCATATTATTAAATGTAAGTATACTTCAAAAGTAGATAACCTAATTTGCAAACACGCTATAGATCGATTGAAAAATATCTTCATTTTTGTCACGAAAATCTCGGTATGCATGAACTCATTTTGAAACAAAATTTGCAGATCTCCTGCGTAATCAGAATTCTTGTACCCACACTAAATATACATGTACCTTGTGTTAACAGCAAACTCAAAACAAAATTTCGTAGACTGCCATGTGATACTGAGTTTATGAAAATGGAGAGTGCTACTGTACTTGTAAAAGTCGTTGAATAAATGGCACTGTATATGATGCCCATATTTACAGTGTTGAGGTCACGAATAATTATAATGTCTGATGCAGATGTTTTGTTGTTTTGATAAATTTTAGAAGAAATGTTACCCAAATCTCTAAATATATATTGGAATTTCTATTGAAATTATTTAACTTCTTGTGGTCTTGTATCATTTTGACGAGCGTCATCAAAAAACTTCTTGTGGTCTTTTAGCAGTTTACCATCGTCATTCTTAAGCTTCCTGTGGTCTTTTAGTATTTTGACCATCGTCATTTAAGACTTTCTTGTGATCTTTTAGCATGTTGACTATTATCATTCATTCCTGATTAAAAATTAGTTTTTTTTACAAAAAAACATTGGACGGTAATTCCAATAATAACGTCTTTTGATAGTGAAAAACTAAAACAAAAATTCATTTGATATAAAACGTATATATGCTGGAGAAGCAAGAATATAAGATGTAGGTATTTTTGCTGGTTACTATTGTCGGTAGGCACACTTGGTGAGGTATCAGCTCCAAGTTACAACTTTTATTCGTTAACCCTTTTTAATATTTAATGCGGGTTATTTCAAAAATATTCTTACCCCTTTAATTTCTATGATAGGAGAAAGACACTTTTGTTTTACTGGTGTATATATTTACATTACTTTTCCTTTTAGCATAACCTATATATAACAATAAATGCAAGTGTGCAGGATTTTTCTTTACTTTACAAGACGATGTAATACGGCCTGCGGAAACTTTGTACATATCAAAAATTGTACAATCATGACGACATTTCGATTAGAAACTTGATAGTTCTTCATTTCAGCTTATAACGTCATGATACATGATTCTGAGTCTCGATTTTAGAAACGTTTTATATGTTCGTTCATTATTGGCATCCTATCTCACTGAAATAGAATATCAATAATGCACAAATTACTCTTTGATTGACACATGATTAGAATCCTGCATTTCACAAGTGAAAATAGAAAGTTTCAAAAACACGTGAACTGATATGGCCGATGTTACGTCACAACGAAATTATTTATCGAATTTATCCGTCATTTTCTTGGATTTATAAATACATTTGCAGTAAATACAGTCCAGAACTAAGCATGTTTTCTCAAAAGTGTTCTTTGATTTTCTTTGCCAATACAAAAGAAGTGCATTACAGAGAATGAAGCAACTTGTTCTCACTATTAGGCGAAAATGTATTTCTCTCCATAATCGATAAATGTGGATAAATTACCAAAATATTGTACATAAAGGAGGCAGACCCTGCAACGCATTTGAAATGAGATAAACAACGTTCTTTTTGCCTTTTTGCAAATATGTAACCCTTATTAAATCATTTTGCAGTGTCATATACATTTTATGCCAAATTTGTTGAAAATGAAATGTTGAAAAAAAATCACCTAAACTGTACGTGAGTGGTTCAAATGCAAAAATTAAAATTCAAAGTGTTGATGAATACATAAGAAATATAAAAAAGAATTGACAAGTCCTGTAATTTACAATTAATTGAATATACATAGAAGAAGAAATGCTGGCAGTTGTCGAATCTTAAGGTCCTTTAAGGGTTTCCTAGATAAGCAGGAATTCAAGGAATTAAAAAGATCAACTTAAATAGCTTTATTGTAGCAGTGTAAAATGATATAGTGTATCACTTGCGCATTTAAGTTCACTGCAATGTTATTAATTATTATGTGCACAAGTGCCAAGTTATCATTTATGATATACGTAAGGCGAAATATAAGCACGCTTTTCACAAAGGCAAATGACTTTCCACTATATTGTCTTTGTTTACTCGCCTTTTGTTTTGATTGAAATAATATCAACTAAGGAAATGAACTTTTCTTAAACTTATTACCTTTATGTCTGGTGTATGGAAAATATTCGAAAAATTTTCATGCTTTCTACATTTTATTTTACAAATCTTATTTACATACAAATTAAGAACTAAACACCTTGTCTTAGTTTGCCTTAGAATTACCAGAATATTATCAACAGAGGCGGAAACTCGAAAACTATACTTCTTTCGCATGATGCTAAATATAACCAAATGGTATCTTACTTGTATTCTACAGACGTTTATCAAAAATACTGTAAATGCAGCTATGGTGCAATTTTGTATTGCCCAATAAAAACCATCACAGATATGTCGATTATTCAGTCATTTATTTGATACAAGATAGGATTGGGTCTGTCTTACGCTGTAAGGTTATTATAAGTGTACTTACAATTTGGCGACATCTGTAATAGATACCAAGCAAAATAATTTCGACCGGTTTAGCTTGACGGGGATAACGTTTATTTATGTTGTCCTATAACTTTGAAACATGGTAGTAATTAAGAGTGAGGCATTGTGCACCATTAGCCGACGTACATTCCCCAGGGATGTTATTGACGATTCCCATCGTGTTCCTATATTTGTTCTCTTCGTCCTTATGGTCTTTATGTTTTGCTTTATATAAACCCGTGTCCAAGTGTGGGTACCGAATGTAATCGAATCCAATAAATACAACATATCGTACGGGAGTCTCCAGGGCAGAATATTCAAGGACCATACGGGAAAATCTATGTAAGACATTCTGGTAGATGACTTTCAGTATGCGTTTTCTATGCTCAAGTGTTTCAGCTCCCTGAAGGCATGCAGTTCCGGAAATGTAACATAATGCAAAAGAGTATAGGGTGTAAACATATCCTAATGAAAATGTGTATGTTTATCAGATGGCCTATTTCTCATGTTTGTTTGGTTGTTGCTTACACTTAAGCCATTGAAAGAATATTAAATTTCTTTTGTATTGTACATGGACAGAAGATCTAAAGCAATTTTATGCGCAGAAAGTACGTTTATTAGATATGTTTTGAATAATTAATCGATATTCATATTGATAGACATGAGCACAACATGTTAGACTTTATTTTATGTTTGTTATGCGATTTTATGGCTGCTGCACCACCATAAATGATACATAGTCTCGACCGGAAACACTTCTTCATTCTTTACTATTTTCATTCACAGTTTATATTTTCATTTACTATCATTTGTTTGACGCTGCCATGGAAACAAACAAGGTCAACAAATGAATATCTGATAATTTTACGCGTCTACGCACCGGCAAACAACCCATGTTTCGACCGGAAATGTTATCATATATGAATTACAATAGCATATTGGTTCTCTTCTTTGTCGATACACTGATTGATATCGTGTCACCCTTCTGTAATTGGTAAAACCAGAATCTGTCCTATGCTCACACTGATAATATGTTTTGGAAGGATATTTCCGCATTTCTGTGGAATAATTGGAATGAAACTCGATCTAGTCGTAGAAACAAATTTTGACTTGTTACGATGAAATAAATTAGTCCTGGTAAATATCGTGCCAAGCATTTTTCAACTTCTTTTAATTTTTATTTTCACATAGGTACAAGAAAGTTTACTTGCATTTTTTACAGTCAACTCCAAAAGGGAAAAGGACAAGTATCAGTATTTAAAGTCTTAATTCGGCAAAACCTTGATAAAGTGTCCAAAACTGAGGCAAATAAAAAGTCGGTGTATAATACTCTGGCATTAAGAAGTTCATATTTCATTGTAATATTTTATCAAGACCCTGTTCTATTTTAAAGGATAATTTATGAAAAGGTCAAATATGAAATAGCATTGTTTACTGTTTTCAATGTAAATTCTAGTCTAGTGTAAAAGACATATTGCGATCTTTCGTGTTAATTTGAGATTTACTAAACGCGTGTAGATGTAAAAATCCAGTAATTTACGGGAAAGAACAAATATTCAATTTCTTTACTTCACAAATAATTAATTAGATCGTTTGCCCTAGTTTCTAAAACGATGCCTATTTTGATTTAAATGTCTGTATGTTCCACATAAAATGTAGGGAAACGAACTATTGCCGTTATACATGCTACCCTAAATTGCTCTTATGAATCAGACGGCGGTATCAGTTTTGAAAGGCCGAATCTCTCATTTTAGTCAAAGAAAAGGCGATGCAAAGCCTGTTGTAGTCATAAAAAGTTTAAACTTCGGATAAAAATGTAAAATATACAAGAAAATCCTCTGGAAGCATAAAATGCTATCAAGGGAAATAACTGCAGGCCTGGATTGACTGTGTCTATTCACGAGAACACCTTCAAGACTGTTGTTGTGATAGTTATTTCAATCTATAAGATGATCCTATGGAAGCATAGAACGCCACCAAGCAAAATAATACTTGCATGAGATCACATCAGCCAAATACAGTGATAAGCTTACAAACGACATAAAACAAAACAAATATTAACAACACAAAGTAAAAATTATCAGCCAAATGAAGTAACACGAGAATTGCATACGAGCCCTTAAGGTGTGTCGTCTGCATGCAATAAATCAATTAACGCTGATCAGTGTCATTCTCAGTACCTAATTGTTACAATTTCGTCCTATAATAAACAGATTGGCCGTAAACTCATATTTGTGTTTTGTAAAATAAGTTTTTTTCTGTTTGTTTCTGTACAATATACTTACTGAATTTGATCTTTGATTTTGTTTTTGAATAACTATATATCAATAAACACAGTTAAAATAATTGCGGTTTGACATCGAACATAAAATATAAAGAGATTCTTTATGATTGAAGTTTTTTTGTCATATACAATCAATTAAATCAAATACTTTATTCAGCATTTCACATAATTATAAGTGTATTTCACTGGAAATGTTATATTTCATGGTATTAGTCCTAAAACCGTGTTTGACCAGTATAGCGACAACAATTTATTTAATTTGCAGAGATCTAAATATTCACAAAATGTAATATGACATCGCTTTGCTTGAAAACTTCTATCAGAAAGGTGCATTAATATGTATGAAAAATCAATCTTTGAAAAACCATGTATAAAACTGGTACAGTCTCTGCATTTAATCACTTGGTGCGTGCATGCTATTATGAAAAACTGCGCCACTAAATGGCATTATAGACAAAACATATTTTCAAACAAAGAAAATTTACATATTATGTATGTTTGAAAGTACTGATCAAGCCAAAAACTTTTGAGAAACAGACTTGTATTCCATTGTAGACATATAAAAACCATTTAAATGTATTGGAGATTTGCTGCTCTAAGTTATAGGTAGAGTTTATGAAGTGAATTCTTCGTGAAAAAGAAACCGACAGAGAGTGACCGACGAGGTTTCTTTTTCTCGAAGAATTCTCTTCATGGACTCTATCTGACATAGTGTGAAATCTATGTTTGACCAGTCAGACGCATTCAGTCGACGCCCTTCAGCATGTAGAGCCGTTCTTCGAAAATTACTGCTACAGTCACATTGACCTTCAGAAATAAGAAGCCACATTTTTTGAAAAATAACTCGATGTGATTGGTCAAAAAAGTAGGTTGCACACTATCATATACATAGAGACGATCGAACATTGCCACTGAAAACTGTATATATCAAGATGTCCAGTCTAAATGACACTTTCGATAAGAAACTTAATATTCATCCATTCAGCTTATAACGTCACGCGACATGAATCCTCTCGTTTTTTTTTTATAAAAAAAGGTTTTTTATGTTTGTTCATTACTGGCATCTTATCTCTCTGTAATAGAAAACCGAAAATGCATAACTCATTTTGTCGATTGGATCAAGGTTTTAATCTTGGATTTAGATTCAGGTTTAAAAGAACGTAAAATCATGAAACGTACCATCTTGTATTACACCACAAAGCAATTTAATATTGAATTCAGCCTTAATTTTCTTGATTTTGTAAATTTTGTTGTAGTAGTGTCAATTTTTCAATTCGCTGATAAATGCTCAGTCACGAACTGAAACATCTGAGTTGACAGATAACAAGGTAAAAATTTGAGACTACTCTCCAAACTCTGTTGAATAACACTTGATCCAGGCTTTGGAAAGCTTTTATCAACACTTGAATAATTGTAAGGAGCCGTATATAGAAGACGAACAATTTTATGGCATCTTCGGTTGATATCTTTTAACAGAGCAAGAAGAATTTATAGTCTAATAAAATTATAGATTCGCAACAATTTCATGGAAGCATCATACTCTAGTAATGTGCTAATATTAATTTAATATTGATGGTGTATGGTTGAATAAAATCAGAAATAATTGCAAAGGATATATGTAGATTTACAATTTCTATTATATATTATTGTATTATAACTTATAATTATTTTCAAAGCTATCAAGCACAAGAGAGCATAAGAGAGTCAATCAATCAATAATGCAACTGTCTAAATATATTTTGAAAAGTGTTTAATAATCTAATGCATCATGTTGCATTATATTACTTGGGTATTGCTCAAAGTATTTTGGCAGAAAAATTTCTTGTTACAATTGTCTGAGCCATGAAACTTTGGTGGCCAATACATGGTCATCAAGGCCCTCTTGTTATTGTTGGTAAACATTTTTAGGGAGATTTATCCAGAGGTTATTTAAAAGGGGTTACACAATGCATGAACTTAAATTAATTTAGTACTAAATAAACTCTTACAGCTGGATTTTTTCAGCTTTTAGATATTTAAACTGCCGGCGTCATAAAATTTCAAAAACAACTTGTCTGATCATTTTGCTATGCAATCATGATAATCGGAAAGGAAAATAAGTACTCAAAAATAAGAAAATTGTCACCAGTTTATTTTTCGAATTTTACTGCTGCCCGACTCGGTCAAGAATCAGTGTAAAAGCTGCAGATAACTTTATTATTATTATAACATTTAGGTATATTTTAAATACATTGATCCCATTGATATCTTTCCGTGCATCTCCAATTGGCCCATCGGACTTAGATAATTGTTTAGCAGATTGTTTCTTTATGGAGATAGGAATCTCATCTTTTGCAAAAATGTTGTCATGTATAAAATTAAATGGAGAGGATTCATTGATTTTGAGAAATACCAGTTATTGTTGCTACTATACACACCACTGTTTTAATTAAGACGAATCTATTTATTGACATTATCGAATTACTGAATATCTAGATAAGCTGTCTTACATTGTACATAACGAGGCATTGTGTCATTAAATATCTAAATAAAGATGACAATCGGATCTCCTGTGTTAACTAGCTTTAAGTCATTTAGACAAGTACAAATGTTTGCTTTTCATACGCCCGTTTTGAAAAAAAAACAACATATAATATGTCCGTCCATACGTCCGTCTGTCATATCGTGTGCGGAGCATAACTTGATAACCATTCAAGTATATTGGTAGATGGCGGTTAGATATAAATCAGATCTGCGCCACAAATTGATTTCAAATCTGTCCTTTGTATTTTGTGTCAAGAGCACAACTTGAATACTCTTCATGTTGACTTAAAACTTGAAATACAGTTGGGTGGTGCTGAGGTGATTTGAGGAATGCAGCAATCCACATTTCTCTATCCCCACCCCCTACTCCCGACATCTCTTTTACACTTATATATTGTTGTGCCTTAGTATTCAAGCACATGAACCCGGCCGGTAGGTCAAAGGACAATATCACAAACTGATTTCGAATCTGTCCTTTGTATATTGTGTCTCGAGCACTACTTCAAAAATTTTTAACGTGTTCGCTTTAAAAGTGGAATAAAGGTGGGTGGTGATAAAGTGAATTTAGGAGTACAATTGTCCTCATTTGGGATGGGTACATCCATACTTTGACAAATTAACCATTGTGGTAGGGATAGGTATAGCATATAAGACAGAAATCTTAAATAATGCAGTTGAACCTTCTGAGCAACGAGATTCGAAACACAATTAAGAGATATGAAATCAATTGTGATAGTTCTAACATCTCGACTAAAGTGTTACTATAAGGGATAGGCCAATATTGGTTCTAAGTATAGAAAGCAAATTCACTTGCAACTGTTTGGAGGTAATGCATTAAAAACAGGCAGTAACAGCAAAATCAATTCACGAAATAAAATGAAAATTGCATACGTGCCTGTAGGTCTTGTCTGCATGCAATTCATCATTAATCGCAGATATTTATCTTGAGTGATTATTATTATTATTACTATTTTTCCATTTGAAACAAATTGACCATTTTTACTCTTGCGCTCCCAACGATGAAATCAATCATTTCTGTTGTTTTAATTGACCCGACTAATAAATTATACTTAAATAAACAAACCATTAAACAATGTTGACCGGCAAAAAATAATCAGACACAGTTACAAAACAAACAAAAGTGTATGACTTTTCTTCATTAGTTTTGAGATATGATCAATTTATTGTATTTACAATTCTCTTTCAGTATCGGAAGCTATTTATTTTGCCCACCGGAAACCAGAATTATGTTTGCATATACCGGCTGAAAGTGGAACGATAGTTGGCAAAGTATACGCTTACCCGAATGTAAACGCAGGGTGTGGGATGAAAACCGACCACTATGACGTCATAACCTATGGCGTCGTAGGAGACAATGCTATATTTGCAATAAATTCCACTGGCTTCGTTTATTTGAAGACGTCTCTTCCCTATAGTGCAACAGGTAAATCATATGAGAATGATATTTAGGCAAAGTTCAACATCTTAACATGCAAACCTTGTTAATACAGCGACGGGTGATAAAACTGAGTTGAGAGAAAAGAAACCACATTTTTTGGTAATCCGATGAGTGCAGCAGTTATTACATTTGATCATAATCATTAAAACCGATAGTTACAGGCTCATTTTCTGATTTTATCAAATACATTTTTATCTTTAATTTATGTTAACTAAGATGGACTGTGAGGGAATCTTTGACATTTCTTAAAAGATATAACAACACATTTAAAATGCAATGACAAATATATGAGTTTTAGCATTTATTTCATCAAATATAGATATAGACTCATATCTGTTTATAATCAGTTTCAAGGGTAAGTAGGTAAATCTTTATTTTACATTTCAGGTCCGTCTACATTTGAAATATCTGCTTCGTGCAAGGATAGAAACGGCGTTATTGTCTCCTCCGCCACCACAAAGGTCACCGTAAATTACCATGGCACTGAAGAGGATTCTCAACTCGCTACAAACCAGATTGTTCCTGATAAATCAACAATAGATCATATCTGTTTCTCTCATTTTTCTGATGATTCAACATTTGCTGTGGAAGAAAATGTTAAAGATATCGTGATAGGAAGATTAAATACATGCTGGCAGGACCGGAAATATGAAAGGAAATACCAGATAGAAAAACGTAAGTAAACTAACAGTAAGTTCACAACATGTATTCCGTTCAAATGTTTGTGAAACTTAAATGAATAAATATATACGCATGTTTAGACAGGGATGCACTGCTTGTTATATGTACGTTTGATAAAACATGTTCCTAGACTTCTTTTACGACTGGAGAGGCTTTTCCAAACATTTAAAGCTAGCGATTTTATTATGATATATGCTTATGGGCAGTGCCAAGTGTGTCAGTTAGCCTTATTTGCGAAAACATTTTATATTATTTAAGGGTGGCAATCTTAATTGGATATATTTTGCAGATTATTGAACTTTTACTGGTGGATCCAGTTTCCACAGCAATCAATAAGGCTAATACATACACATATAGAACATATTTTACATCTCTATAAGTTTACAACCCTTGGAAGCACTAGTGGATCACATCATTTCTCATATTGTTATTAACTTTGTTAGCCTTTTCAGTTAAAGTATGAGGCTTAAATAAATCAAGAGACTAAGTCAACAATGCCATATGCCAGCAAATAAAGTGTATTTGAGCCGATCGAACGCCTAATGGGAATTATAGTGTGCTTTTAACTGATTAAATAGTCCGTAATTTCATAGGCATGCATAATTCCAAGTGCTCTAGAAGAACGCGTGTGGTCAAAACATTATTTAATTAAATCGTGCGTATAGGATATAAACCGCAACACAGGATAAAGGCACCATAACTTCATATTTGTTTCTAAGGTTTTTTGTCGTCATTTCTAGCCTATCTTATGGTTAACACTCAACAAATATAAAACTACACAAACTAAAACATCAAAGTAAGATTTTGACATGATTGATAGACGCCACACTATTAGAAGTCATTTTTAAAGCAGAGTCATTGTATGTATAAGGCACCTTTTCCCTTGTTCAAGCAAATAAAACCTATTGACTTTATTATCAGACGTTTCATAGTTTGATTAATAACCATACCACTAATTAACCTTCAATATCAGAACAATTGATCAATTTTCAGAATAAAAAGTAGCGAACGCACCAAACCAGACATCGCCGGCAGTAAATGCAGTACACTCGACCTTTTATCATGACTTTATGCCTCGCCGACGGCTGTATATGAAAAGTAGCTATAAAAGATTTTGTGTTCTGAATCAAGGAAAATTTTGTTTTACCTACTGTCGCTAACCTAATAAGAAAATATTATTAAGTCTGAAATTGTGTATACATGATAATCAACCCTTATATATAGAGAATTAAGGGAAAATACTAGCAAATGCCAATCTCCCATTTCTGTCATACGTACATTCGGTAATATGTACATTCTGTCAACTATTTCATAACCGTACCGATCGCAGAGGAACTCCACGAATTTAAATTTTGGTTATAAGAAAATCCCAACAGAGAAAACCCGCGAATTTAAGTTGTTGTAATTAGAAATCCCAACAGAGAAACCTCGCGAATTTAAATTGTGGTATTTAGGAAATCCTAACAGAGAAACTCCACGAATTCAAATTGTTGTTACTAGGAAATCCCGACAGAGAAACCTCGCGAATTTAAATTGTGGCATTTAGGAAATCCTAACAGAGAAACTCCACGAATTCAAATTGTTGTAATTAGGAAATCCCAACAGAGAAACCCCGCGAATTTAAATTGTGGTCATTAAGAAATCCCAACAGAGAAACCCTGCGAATTTAAATTGTGGTAATTAGGAAATCTCAACAGAGAAACCCCGCGAGTTTATATTGTGGTAATTAGAAAATCCCAACAGAGAAACCCCGCGAATTTAAATTGTGGTAATTGAGAAATCCCAACAAAATATATTTGTTGGTTTGGATCCCCTTATCCTGAATGCAGTCACATAAAGACTACAAAGATCTACGTAGACTACGGATCACAAGGTCAAGAGTTGGCTGTGTTCTCTGTGACGATTTGATAAAAGACATGGCGTCTGAAATCATTCGTCCTCCACCTCTGATTTATGTGGGGTAGTTGGCAATTACAAACGGAGAACAGGTTTGTACTGGTGCAGAATCCAGGAACACTTGTTAGGTTAACTGCCCGCCGTTACATAACTGAAATACTGGACCAAAGTGAAAACTAAAGCTAAAATACACGAACTATAAAATAAAATAGTCTTATTGTACCTATGTACAAGAACATATTAACTGAATTAAGAAATTATAGTATGACTGTTTCAGAAAGGCAGAATTATTTGAAAAATATTTGTTATAAATTACCAGAGAGATTATCAAGCCCGTATCAGAGTTCCGTCTTTGAAGTCAGTCAATGACAATTACCGCGGTTAATATTCAACATGTATGATCAAAACTTGGAGGCCTTTCTCGTGTCCCAACAGGAACATCGTAATAAATGATCGTAACATAGGATAAAACTTGATAGGGCTCTTACCAAGTCTGACAAAGTAACACCAACCAAACCAACGATATTAATTCAGTTACAATAATTGGCAAAAACAATAAGTTTTTTTGTGATTGCATGGCTATAATATGACACTGCATTTTTTGTTTGTGTTAAAAGACCATTTGGTTCAACTGGATTCTGACATTTTCATAAAAATAAACATACTAGTTTTTAAACAGCAGATACTTATAGTAGAACAACACCACAGTCACGGTAAAATCTAAAACTATCATATAAATGTAAACAGAGATAAAGACGGACGAGTACTTTAACTTTACCATGCTAAATTTCTTAAATGAACTGGTCTGTCATTCAATTTTAGCAGTACCATTTATTTTTTTTTTTTTTTTTTTTTTTTTTTTTTTTTTTTTTTTTTTTTTTTGTAAAATGACTAACTTGTAAGGGACATATACTGTAGATCTGGTCTTTTCCGAGTATCTTTCGTTTTGTATTTTGGTAACCAGTGGTCATTTTCGCGCTGGCAAGAATACGCGTTCACATACTATGTACTCTTCGCATTTTAGTACCAGGCAATTATTTTGTTTGCTTATTTTGAATTCGTGAATCGTTTTATTGTAAATATAAGTGACATAAAACCATCGCAAAAAAAAAAAAAAAAAAACAGACGGGAGAGTCGGGAAAGTAAAACCCTTGCGAAAAATACTCAATCGCTAAAGTTAAAACATAAGAAAATACCTGAGTGTCTAAAAACTAAAAGTTTGAACAACTGGTAAAATATATTTCAGAATGAAAGTTTTGTTTCCATGTAAATGTATTTATTTTTAATGTGTTTTTTTAATGTATTTTTTTTTAATATGGTACTATATAATCAAGTTTTATTAGGACATCATCATTTTTTAGATTAGACACATCAGAGATAAGTGAAGAAAACATTACATGCAGACGAAGCATCAAATGATTAAATTTACATACAGCCACATTATATCTATGACACTTTCTTATCTTGCTGAGATGCCATTCTATCTATTATGATTACTTGATAAAAGATTTCGTTAATGATTTAATAAAAACAAATAGGAAAGTAATTCTATCTCTTCTTCCAAACACTAACCAAATTGATTATTCTATTTATATCAAACTTTTTTCCTCAGAATATGCGTGTATTGATAAGAACTGTAAAAATTGTAATGGTATAAAGTCTAATATGACCCTCTAGCGAATACACTAAGATTATAGCATCTCTGTAGACCCGTTTTTACGTAATTGCATCTCTCACCTATATGGCTTTGTAAGATATTTGTAATGAGACTTTCGTAATGAAGAGAACTATACTTGGTCCATTATGAATATTGCTACATTTGCACTTTTAAACTGATAGAAACATAATATACATGTATGTAAGCTTCCAATGTGTACGTGTATGATATGTTAGATATCAATATATATAATTAAACAAAATGTTGAATCTGATATATCAAAATTTGAACCAAATTCGAAAGATAACCTCACTAAATCTGAAAAACAGGCTCTTAAGTCACTGCGAACAAGAACAGATATTATTATCAAGCCATCTGACAAAGTATCAGCAGTAGTAATTATGGACACAGAGCATTATTTATAAGAGGCCGATCGCCAACTTAGTGATACCAGATTCTACAAACTACTTGATCAAGATCCGACAGAAGAATTTGCTGCGGATGTCTCAAATTCACTCGACAGACTGTTTGATGGTTGCTTCATTAGTGAAGATATAGAAGATATCTATCGGTACCAAATCCCAAGGCAGGTAGGTTTTGTCTTCTTCCAAAAATTCACAAAGCTAGAAACCCTGGCCGTCCAATCGTTTCAACAAATGGACACCCTACAGAACGAATCTCAGAATTCATTGATATGCGTCTCAGACCACATGTAAGTAGCCTACCGTCCTACGTGCAAGACACCACTGACTATTTGAGAAAACTTGATTCTCAGCAGGTCCCTAGCGACACTTTACTGGTCTCAATGGATGTCACGTCATTGTACACAAACATACCACATGAGGACGGTATTGCTGCATGTAAAGAAGTATGGAACAACAGAAGTGTTAAGATTCCTCCTACTAAAATGCTAGTGGAATTGCTCACACTGGTTCTTAAATGTAACAATTTTGTGTTCAATGACGAGCATAACCTTCAAATTCAAGGTACAGCGATGGGAACAAAAATGGCACCATCATACGCAAACATATTCATGGGCCGTCTTGAAAGGCAATTACCCTCGACGGTAACATTGAAACCGCATCTACGGTTACGCTTTATAGACTATGTAGGTATGCAATGAACTCATAGTCTGGAATCTCTACAAACAATGTTTGTAAACAACTTTCATCCATCTATAAAGTTCACCAGCGAGGTTTCAAATGAAAGACACGTGTTTCTTGACACAGTATCAAAACTTGAAGATAACAGTTGTTGTTGACCTGTACTCAAAACCTACCGACACACACCAGTATCTTTTCACCACAAGCTGTCATCCAAAACACTGTTGACAAAACATTCCCTATAGTCAGGCACTGCGAATCCGCCGAATATGCTCAGACACAGAAACGTATCAAGAAAGAACAGAGGAGCTATCAAAACACCTCCTAAAAAGAGGCTATTCCTCAGATTCCATTCTCGCTGCTACCGCAAAAGCACGTGCATTCTCAAGAGAAGAACTGTTACAGTACAAACACAAAACAACTGAATCAAACAAACGCACATCTTTTGTGGTCACGTACCATCCAAATCTGCCAAATATACGTGCAACTGTAGACAGACACTGGCCGACAATTGAGTCATCACAAAGGCTCAGTCGAATATTCCCTGAGAAACCCCTCATCGCATATAAAAGGCCTAAAAGTCTGCGAGACATTCTTGTTCGAGACAAAGTCAAGTCGGCTACAGACACAACCAGTTCAGGCCAGTTAGGTCCTTGTGGTGCCCCAAGATGCCAAACATGCACTACCATGCCAAGCACCAGTTTATTCCTTTCCTCCAATGGAAGTAAATCAGCAGTTAAAGGATTGGCTAATTGCAAAACAGAAAATGCCATATACCTTATGACATGCAAGAAGTGCAACAAAAAGTATGTCGGGGAAACAAAACAGACGCTAGCAAAGCGTATGAATCTCCACAGATCTGACTGGAAAACATGCAAATTCAATCGGTCGCCGAACATTTCAACTTGGAGGGTCACACCTTTGCGGATATCCTGCTATGTTGCATTGAATTTTATGACAGATGGACGGATACGCAAAGAAAGGAAAGAGAAACCTACTGGATCCGTCGTCTCAACACCTTACAATCTATAGGCATCAATAAGGGAGAATAGATTAGCCTGCTAAAGCATCATTTTCCCCACAGAGATTAAATAACACGTAAAAACTATTCTTTTAACTTTCTCACATTTTAACGTACAAAGTCCCGAAACAGTTAACCTTATCTATATGATCAATTCAATTTAAACCTTTTTAAGAAAATGATCAATATATTTCAGATTTCACATCACTGATGAAAAGAGCTTTATTCCGTCCTTTTAAAGAACTTACCACAAATGCTGTACCAACACTATGTTAATTTTGCAGGAAATGTAACACTAAAACTGCCCCGCATCCTTAACACAATAATTCAAAAGATTATTTCCCTTCCGCATAATAGAACCTGAACTTTTGCTTAAACTTAAGATACGCATACATTTGGTTTATTTTTACAAGTTTTTCGGGTGTATTATTAATCCCCCGCCGTGGCGGAGGGATTATAGGAATGGTCTGCGTCCGTCCGTCCTTCCGTCCTTCCGTCCGTAACAAAATCGTGTCCGGTCCATATCTCCTAAACCCCTTGAAGGATTTTCATGAAACTTGAGTCAAATGATCACCTCATCAAGACGATGTGCAGAACCCATGAGTCAGCCTTGTCGGTTCAAGGTCAAGGTCACAACTCGAGGTCAAAGGTTTGAGCCTGCCATTTTGTGTCCGCTCTATATCTCATAAACCCCTTGAAGGAATTTTATAAAACTTGGGTCAAATGATCACCTCATCAAGACGATGTGCAGAACCCATGAGTCAGCCATGCCGGCTCAAGGTCAAGGTCACAACTTAGGGTCAAAGGTTTTGAGCCTTCCATTTTGTGTCCGCTCTATATCTTCTAAACTCCTTGAAGGATTTTCATGAAACGTGGGTCAAATGATCACCTCATCAAGACGATATGCAGAACCCATGGGTCAGCCTTGTCGGCTCAAGGTCAAGGTCAACTCAAGGTCAAAGGTTTGAGCCTTCCATTTTGTGCCCGCACTATATCTCCTAAACCCCTTGAAGGAATTTTATCAAACTTGGGTCAAATGATCACCTCATCAAGACGATGTGCAGAACTTATGAGTCAGCCATGCCAGCTCAAGGTCAAGGTCACAACTTAGGGTCAAAGGTTTGAGCCTTCCATTTTGTGTCCGCTTTATATCTCCTTAACTACTTGAAGGATTTTCATCAAACTTGGGTCAAACGATCACCTCATCAAGGCGATGTGCAGAACTTATGAGTCAGCCATGTCGGCTCAAGGTCAAGGTCACAACTCGAGGTCAAAGGTTTGAGCCTTCCATTTCGTGTCCGCTCTACATCTCCTAAACCCCTTGAAGGAATTTTATAAAACTTGGGTAAAATGATTACCTCATCAAAACGATGTGTAGAAATTATGAGTCAACCATGCCAGCTCATGGTCAAGGTCACAACTAAGGGTCGAAGGTTTGAGCCTTCCATTTTGTGTCCACTCTGTATCTCCTAAACACCTTGAAGGATTTTCATCACACTTGGGTCAAATGATCACCTCATCAAGAACTCATGAGTCAGCCATGTCAACTCAAGGTCAAGGTCACAACTGAAGGTCAAAGGTTTAAGCTCTGTATCTCATAAACACCTTGAAGGATTTTCATGAAACTTGGGTCAAATGATCACCTCTTCAAGACGTTGTGCAGAATTCATGAGTCAGCCATATCAGTTCAAGGTCAAGGTCACAGCTAAAATCAAAGGTTTACCCTTTCACTATACATAGCAGTGGCGGGGGATTTAGCTGTCTTTCAGACTGCCTTGTTCGAGATAATCTTGACAGAAAAATTAAGATTTTACACACATCCCTCAGAAAACACAGTTGTTTTCACTTTTTACAGAAAACCAGTATATCATAACCCCCGCCTCTTAATTTTTCCGTTTTTTTTTTCTCACTTCTCCAATACATCGTTACTTATTATTTAAATTTACTTTTACAAACAAGTATAATAGCTTTTGTGTCCTAGGCGTATTATATTGAATATGAACTTCTAAAATTTACAATGTCATTTTTAAACACCAAACTTAAAGGCGCCAGTTATAGACCCCTATAAAATCTGAACATAAAGAATTCAGCTACACATAGTCTTGTGTGCGTGTTCCGGTTGTTTTGTGAAAATATCAATCCACAACATAAACTTTAAATGAAAGAAATCGCTTCCTTACTTCAATAGTTACGCACCGGGGGACAAATGTAGTAAAATACATATTTCTGCTCAAAAATCGCAAATGGCGGCTAACAATATATTACGCATGGTTGTTATAGGGACACTCAAGTTTCTTATGTTTCATTCGTTTTTCTCTCTATGTTTTAAATTGGTATAAACTATTAGCTTAATCAATAAAACAACTTTCGAGACCCTACATAATCAATTATATTATTTATAAGATAACACAGTTTTTGTCATCTGCTTAATATTATCATTTTTAAGCCGCTGTGCGTTATTTTCTATTTTCACATTGATATCTGCATTTAGCAAGATTTATAATTTAAGATTTGAATCTAATTTTATTCGTCTACAAATATAAGTTTAATTTAACTTTCATTTTGAAGCGGTTTAATATATTCCTACAATTGATAAAACTTCTGTATCAAATTCTAATACAAGCCGTAATACCAGTATTAACATAATGTACGTAAATTCTAAGGGAACCAATCAAAAACGCTCTATTTTTATAAAACCGCTATTTTCTGCTTTCAAAAATATCACATGTTGCTCTCCTAGCAGAGTATGGGATAACAAATCATTAGTGTGCTATTTTTAGATAACTACTTCCAATGACCGTAACAGATGCCTGACATCTGTTATCAATTAACCTGTTCTTATGGAATTCTGTTGATCGGTATGTTCATTTAGCATTTATATATCGAACTATACAGGCGGTATTTACGCCGTTATTGTATTGATTTGATTTATGCTAACCTTGGAAAAGGCTTTTTTTTAAAAAGACGAAAGCGCTCGGGTTTATAATTAAACGTTTGACACTGTTTGAACATATATTTCCTCATACTCTATAATTTTATCTTTATGTTCTTGTATCCCTCCGGGATCCATTGTGTTTGAAGGGCATTTCGTTGATGTTTTTTTTTCTTTAATATCTCACTTATATATATATATATATATGTTGCCTTTTCTGGCTAAAGGGACTGAGCAATTACAATTGCCCATGTGTAAATACCTGCATTGCTTGTTTCAGCCTGTTTGAAATCTCTCTCTTAAATATTCCTACAGAGGAAAAATCGACAAAGTTGTGAAAAAGAACGTCAAACGCAGAATGTTCTATAAAAATACGGTTTCCGTATAGTCTGGCCACTGACTAGATAATATATTTTTTAAATAATTATCATATATTCTGACTTCATCACTCTTGGCTCTTTGAGAAAAGAAGGGACATAATTACACAAAGTTTGAATAGCCTCATGAATTATCTCCTTTGAACAAAACACAGGGTCTGAACACAGACTAGGCTTCCGTGCATCTTAATATTTTCTAAACCAAACGCACACATTTTGATATTTTAACACCATAAGAATTGTTCATCTTTCCTTTATAACTCTGTCAAATAACATTTAAAAATATTCAAAGTCAATATGATTAAACGAAATGGAAATGGGTATTTTGAACATCTAATGAAAAGATACTAGTTATGAAGAGAGGAAAGCTTTTTTCAGTAATCAAACATACACTTCAATGTTTCCTTTAACAATGCTAAACTTTTAGCAAGCTTGCGGTTTATGTTTCACAAAGGCAGCCCTCGACACCGCAAGCACAGCTTGAATCAGAGGTCAAGAAACACAGGATATAATGGATTGTCTTTATTGCAGTGAAAAGAGTAAACCAGAAAATCAAACTAGGTTAACTGCTTGACAAAATGCTATATTTCAGTAATCAATATGCTGGTAATAACAAGTCCGGAAAATGTATTCATATTTCGTCTTTTGTGATTGATATGTATAGCTTTATACTAGAATGAATTCAGCCAACGTAGGAATGGATTAATCGTGTCATCTATTGTTTAGACCATTTCCTTATTGCAAGTTCCATTATTCTGACTAGAACGGACGTTATTTATCTCAACAGATTTTCCAGACACTTCAGGTTGAATCGGAAATTGAAAACCTTTTTCCCGTGCATATTCAATATCACCGTGTGAAAATGTAATCCAGCTTGTAGTCCAACGCTTTAATTTAAAAAGGGAAATTGAAAGACGTTTGAAAATTGTGCTATCTTCTGTCCGATTTTTTTCTGTGATTAGTTACTTTCGCTACAGAAATTGCATTGACTGGTAGCGTTTGAAAAAGAATCTATAAAGAAATGTTGGGGGAAAAAAAAGCTTTGTATTTATAAAAACAAACGGCTTTCTGCCTTGACTAGCTGTTCTTTATTATGTGCATCCGGATAGTAAAATATATACAACACTCTATGTATTTACTATGAAGAATGCATAAAATGAATTTTAGAGAAGTCCGGCTTAATTTGAAGACTAACCGTACCTAAATAAATTCGACTTAGTTTATCGTATCATTATTCGACAAAAAGGAGACGTTGTATCATATGAGCCACGCAATGAGAAAACCAACATAGTGGGTTTGCGACCAGCATGGATCCAGACCAGCATGCGCATCCGCGCAGTCTGGTCAGGATCCATACTGTTCGCTTTGAAAGTCTGTTGCAATTAGAGAAACCATTAGCGAACAATATGGATCCTGACCAGACTGCACGGATGCGCAGGCTGGTCTAAATCCATGCTGCTATGTTGGCTTTCTCATGGCGCGGCTCATATATGTATGCATATAGCAAAAAAAGCTTTCAAATTTGATCAAACATTTTACTTAATAGCATGTTTAATACGAAATGTTACACTGCACAACTGTCTTGAATAATTTACACACATACTGAGTTTGTTATTTGCTTTGCAGAATAATTCGCCATTTTCGCCCAAATTGAACTCTTCAGCAAGACGTATTAACATTCCGGTCCTGGAGTGTATAAACAAAGAAGTGTGACGACCTACCATTTGGCGCCATGCATGCCCGAACAAAATAACAGTTCTATCATATTTGGTCTAAAGTTTACAATAAAAGACATATTAGAATCGAAATAGTTTATAGCAAAACCGTGTTTGAATACTATTTTAAAACCCTCGGGAACTTATTACGCTCAACGTATAACCGCCCATCGTGTATAAATAGTGTTAGAACACGGCTTTGCTGTAAATTATTTCTTAATTAATCCTTTGCCCAAATTTTGTTTATTGCTTTACATGTATTTCTTATCCTGTTCTTTTTATTTCAGCTAAAAGTCGGTTCAGTATCGACCCTTCCACGTCAGAAATAACACTTATAAAGCAGTTAGACAGAGAGACCTTGGGTGATAACAAAGATCTACCGGACAGACCTTCCGGTACTCAACCTTTAAAAATAACATGCGAAGTGAAAATTGATAACGCCAATTACACATCAGAAAAACATCGATTGAACATAACCGTTCTTGATGTAAATGACAACCCACCTCGATTCCATACACATAATGGTTTACAACATATTACTAAAGACATCGAAATCCGGAATGGTACTATGCACCAGGTTTGTATCTACTTCAGGCATTAATTTAAGTGCAGAGGGGCCTTTCGACACCATCGTTGTGTTTCTGAAAAAAAAGTGAAGCACGACTTCGAGAATATTCACGAATTAAGGCAAACACAATTCCTACTGGTTGCAGTTATGATTTGTTGTCATATTATGTACTTATGCCTTTATACAGACCTTTTGGATATATCGATTTATTCAAATATATGTATTAATTAATAATATCATACCATGTTTCTATATTGCATCTTGTATGGAAATGACCATTAACTGAAAGTCCATTTATTTTGTAAATTTGTAAGTTCGGATTAATGAGAAAAGGGGCATACAGATTAGAAGTTAGAAAATTAAGACGGTATAACTATGGTCAATGAAATACAGGATTATTGTACCATTTCAATGTGCATTTTTTTCATGATAATTATCCCAAGTAAGTAAACGGCCATCCCCGGTATGATATTCGGCTATCCCCGGTACAATATTTGGCTATCCCCGGTACAATCCGGTACAATATTTGGCTATCCCCGGTACAATATTTGGCTATCCCCGGTACATTAGGATAATCAAGTCTACGGGTATTACTTGATCCGTTTAAAAGTTACAAGGCCTGTTTTGTTTTTTTACAACAGGAGTAGTCTGGCTTCTGCAGATGAAATAGTACGATTCAGAATTTTGTAATGTTCAAAATCTTTCTCATAAATAGCGAAATCGAAACACTGCGAATTCGAGGGGACCATCACGGATTTCAAGTAAAACATTTCCATATATGAGCCGCACCATGAAAAAACCAACAAAGTGCATTTGCGACCAGCATGGATCCAGACCAGCATGCGCCTCCGCGCAATCTGGTCAGGGACCAGCATGGATCCAGACCAGCCTGCGCATCCATGGTCAGGATCCATGCTGTTCGCTAACGGTTTCTCTAATTGCAATAGGCTTTGAAAGCAAACAGCATGGATCCTGACCAGACTGCGCGGATGCGCTATGTTGGTTTTCTCATGGTGCGGCTCATATCATATCTCATTAGCCTAAACAGTACACCAAAAGCCATTCATTATTCAGATAGTAAGCTATGAAACAGCAAAATCTTGTTTATTTATCACTATTTGTGCTATATGCGGCCCACCATGCAGTAGAATAGCCTGGCTCCTTGGCTGCATAGATAGTTTCTTTATAAATACTAGTAAATTTTAAGCCTCTAAAATAGCACATTTTTATCTGAAGGCTAAACCTATGTTAGAAGCTAAGGGCAATGAAAAATGTCAATATAGAAACAACCTGCTGGAAATACTTATTCTGTATATGAAGAAAACTTATATATGAGAAATATGACAGAGCAAACACAGTAGAAAAAT
Organism: Mercenaria mercenaria; assembly: GCF_021730395.1. Taxonomy (NCBI): domain Eukaryota; kingdom Metazoa; phylum Mollusca; class Bivalvia; order Venerida; family Veneridae; genus Mercenaria; species Mercenaria mercenaria. The sequence continues at coordinate 106,189,635 of NC_069362.1, read as the reverse complement.
GGATATAAATTGCCTTTATGCATTGTGTCCGGCACTGAAAGGAAATAGACGGGGGCATATCTTACAGACAAAAGTGTCACGTAAATAAAAAAAGTCTGCCCCTTTCAAAAGAGGTGGCACAAAAGTAAAAAAATCTTTAGGATTTTAATATTTTACTTTATTAGTGTTTGGCGGTATACATACATAACGAAAGCCAGTCGTGCTTAGATATATTACTGCTAAGTGCTTCCGCCATGTGGACAGTACAGTTCCTGGCTTTTGGTTAAATCTTTGTTATAGCGTTGCATTTTACAATAAATCTTACATAAATGATTTTTTTAAAGAAAAAGCTTAGCCATTCTTTGTGTGGGCGGTAAGCACAACACGCTAACATTATGTATTTTCTGCTGAAATGAAATTCAGGGAAAGCCTTGTAACATTTTAATTTGTATAAAGTGTATTTACACACAACTTCATTTAAATAAATATCATGTATTTTATAAGAAAGCATAAATTTCAACATTTTCCACAGTCCTAATATACTGTATTTATCATGAGATAATTATACAGTCATAAAAAAGGCTCTGATAGGAAGCAAGAATCGTGCAATTCTTCTGGAAGTTTCCCATAAATATTTAAATAGTTAAAAAAAATATGTTTCAATACATTAAGACTATTTCCCAGTCTAGCTAATGTGTTATTTTATGGGCTTAATGCTTTCTGACTTCTGTTGAATGTATTGATTGCAGTGAAATGATAAATAGTTGTTAAAAGGTTGGAATAAAAACAAGGAAGTTAGCGCACTAAAACGCCATGAACATCCACCTACTCACTTCCGGTTACACACCTAAAGGTTTATCATAAATTTTCATATAAACCATTCCTTTCAAATAAGTTTGATAGTCCTTTTTTATCAGGTATGATGCAAAAATGCGATATTGATGTGGAGATGGATATGTGTTGTTAAGACTTTCATTCACGTATTGTTTCAGAAAGGTGATTCCTACGAATGAATAAAAGGGTGTGTAAAAGTTCGTTCCTAATAAAGGACAGATAAAACTTGTTACGAGATGTAACAGAGAAATAAAAAAGGACCATTCTTTTTGCCGAATGATACCTATGCTAATGATAAAGGTTTTAGTGTTGCACAAGATGATTTAAATGCATTTGCGTGGACGGAAATTTGCCCTTTTAAGTTATGTTATATGCAAATATTCGCTTTTTTTTCTATGGGGATATTCCAGCACATTCTACGATACAGATGTGTTTAGAAATTAGTTTTTTGATTTAAGGGATATTAAATGTATAAAACATACATCTTAAGGGTCTGTCATTTATGTTTACTGAATGAAAGTGTATCAAAATAACATGTTTGTACTCCGTTGAAATGTTCCAAAATTGGTTTTGGTAAACATTTATTGTGAGTCAAATGTGTTCTTGTTGAAGATCAAGATTCAATTGATTAAGACTATTTCATATGATCATATGAAAATACTAAGAAAATACTTTGTCTTGATATGAAGGTTATTTCTCATGTTTCAGAAACATGTTTTGCAGGATCAAATTACTGTTTATGACTGACCTTTTGATATCATTACGTCTTGAAATTATGAAATTAATGTAAGCAGGGCATTATTCTTCAAGAAAATGTAAGACATTATTTTTCAAGAAAATGTAAGTAGAGCATTATTCTTAATGGAAATGTAATTCTAATATGCTTGTCTCTGTTAAAACACTCTTACGATAGAATGACGTCTCGTTAACGTGCGGTGACGTCAAAGTTTTTGTTGCGACCAAGAAAGAGCGCTTCTATATTTTATCTACTGTTTTAGATTAAGGGCATATTAGAATCGAAATAATTTATAGCAAAACCGTGTTTTAACACTATTTATACACTCGGGCGGTAATACGTCTCGCAAATAATTTAACGAGGGCTGCGCCCTCGTGAAATTATTACGCCCTACGTATAACCGCCCATCTTGCATAAATAGTGTTAGAGCACTCTTTTGCTATAAATTATTTCTTAATTAGGGTTCTATTTTTCATGAAAATGTAAGAATGGCATTATTCTTTAGAAGACTATTCTTCAACAAGATGTAAATGAACTGCACAATGTCAAGGCGTGACCTGGTGTAATTTTAAAGATTTTGCATATTGTATTAGAAAAAATAAGTCAGTTAGGTTTTATGTACCATAAGATATTCAGTTCTTTGTGTAGTTTCATTATATATTTCCAGACTCTCGAAGACATTGAAGAAATCATTGAAGATTTAGACGCTGACAGTTACCCCGACACCTGTCACGTGAAGAGAATCATTACAGATGAGCTGAACGTTTGCAAGCCGGATCTGCATTGCGTCAACCCTAAAAAGGCTTCCACTGTGTGCAGACTACGTGAGTGCATGTTTTATTGTTTATGTTCAGAGAAGGTTTACTTTTGTCAAAATTTGCATAAAAAGTAAAAGTCACTTAATGGAGTAAATTCCAAGTTTTCTTTCGTCAAAAAGTATTGTTTTATCAAACAGCATGCAGTGAATTACAATTCATTCTTTATCGAAGAAAATATCTAACATGAATGAAAATACTTTAAACATTACAAGTATGGGAAAGTTTCAGTTTTTGCCCGATTTTTAAAAAAAATAAATCTGAAATTTTCAGTATGGGCACAACCGTTGACCACAACAAAGATGACCACGAATTCTTTGAATTAGACTGAACCTATAGTCATTTTTTTTGTCCTTCACTGGGGCCACCACTAAAAGGAATTATATGTGTCAACGATAAATTGCAAAAATGACCATTTGTTTCAAATATCTAAGATTTCAACAATATTCAGTGACATTTTTTAACAAATGATAAATCTATATAAAGAAAGCTTCATTCACTTGATAGATAAACATTCTGGTAGTAAACAATGTATATTTTTTCCAGTTATCGCCAAATCTAAGCCTTAAATTAACCTTGTCCAAAGTTTAGTTATGCAGACTATTACTGCAATTTCTAAGCAATTTAAAGACAATACTGTAAATGATTATGGTTCGAAATAAAGGGCAGTGCGACCAATGGAAATGTGAAGCATAGTTTGAATAGTGTTTTAGATAATAATTGGTTTGTCTTAAACAAATCGAGCCTCTGACTTTATTCAGCGTATCTTATAAGTCAAACTGTCATGCAAAACATAGATGCGCTACCTTTAAATGATTGTTCCAGATATCTGAGCATTGATAGAATATGGGAGTTCTTTTAAACATGATGAAATGGTAACAGAAGTTGTTGTATGATCAAGACATGTGCTCAGTTTGTTTTAAAAGACGAAAATGTATTGGCTGAAGGTTGGCAGAGGCGGGGATTAGGAGGGGGAGGGGTGGTGACCCCCAAGTGTCTGTGGTCAAATACTATGTCGACGTGATGTCAATGCTGCAGTGTTTTAATGAACACTAACGGGTTTTCTTTCCTTTTAGCTCGAAGTTCATTCATAGAGGAATATTGAGTAGAGCATCTACGTAACAGTTTACGATGAAAATTTATTGTCTCGGATTCCTTCAAGCACGTTTTGACACATGTGACACGTTTAAAATGCCTAATCTATTTTTCAGAAAAACTTACGCATTTAAAAACTATTCATAAAACTTTAGTGGAAACATTAAGAGAAATGTGGTAATTAGGTCTGAAATCTTATCACATTGTTTCCTATTTGCCTAAATACTTTATGAGTTTGAGTGATAGAGACAATGAATATATAATTATGAAATATTTGACTACAGTTTATTTGTTAAGGAAGAATGGCATTATTGGCAAAATCCTTCATTTTCGCACAGAATATAATTATTTTGAGAAAATTGTTAAGTGTTTTTAAACGTCGTTCTACGAGTGCGAGAAAAGCGCCATAAACACATTATGTTAGAATGTGACCATGCCTTAAAGAAAAGAGGCGAAAAATGTTGAACAACCTTTAGAATTCAGGTGAATGTGCCATCATACATTTTTTTATTTGACCTGTCTAACAGCCCTTATATATCTAACTAGGATAAAATTAGCTGTATTCATTGTGATCAAACGGCAGAATAGGCTAGATCATTTGTCATTTCCTTGTACTTGTATCTGATCACAAAGGAAATGTTACCTTTTTCTGAACGAAGAGTTATATAACACAACTGGAACAGTGCCCTAAAAGATACATACAAGTAGGTTTTAAGGTATTAGATACCCAGAAGTGTACCTCCATTTAAAAAGTATTCAGTTCCTACCATAAGCCTACTTTAGACTGATTTTTTTTAAGGAAGCATAGGTTCAAGGCCCACTAGGACCATTTGTTTTATCTTTCTCAAGACTTATTATTGATTTATTGTACAAAATGTGGAATTCTACATTCATAAGCCGTTTCTTGCTTTTCAAAGTGAATTTATCTCTGAAATAGAAGGGACCGGAGTTAGACATCTTTAAAATACTGAGCTACATGCGGTAAAGTTCTCTATTTTGCCTTAAGGTTTACTCTTTAGATTACATATTGTGGAAGAAATGTAGGTAGGTTTTACTTCTGCCCCAAGCTTATTTTTGGATGAAATGACAAAATTTTTGTAGTCCCACAGGACTTGACCTTAATTTTTCAATGTTGGAGTTAGAATTCTATCTCATTAAATCCTTTTGCTTGAAGCATCCTAGAAAAAGTATTTTGGGTTTTATAATTGTTTACCAATAGTTTGACGTTTCTTTCATCAAAATTAATGGTATAATGAATTCTCTGCAAACATTTTAGACAATGGCCATCACTTTAAAATTTTTCTCTACTTGAGCTTGAAGAAATAACATAAATTATACAAAATTTTTGAAAAAGGGCACGATAAAAGTTGGTTAAAATTGCAACACAATGCAAAACAATGTCAGCATTAAGAATATACCAGTCGAATGTTATTTTTTTAAACATTTCTATTAGGTATCTAATACTTTAAGAGCAAAGATGACTTGTTGCAGACACTTCATTTAATTTGACTTTGTAACGATGGTATTTTAAAGTATTTACTAGTTACATCTACTCATGAGGAGATCTTTTAATGGATACGTATGTACATTGTAAGAAGTTTCATTGCAAAAGTATTTGTTGTTTTTTTTATAGATAAAGATTATTGAATTGTTTATGGTTTTATCTTTGTCTTTTTGTTAATGTTTAATTGTTGTACCCTTGTTGCTGTCAAATATGTTAATTCTCCTCTTATAAGTACTAGAAACATACATATCCAACAATTTCTTTTACAAAGATATTGATGGTATATAAGAAGTTAAGAATATACAAATAAAGGTAATTAAAACTTCAAATGCCATATATAAACAAGTATTTTACTGCATTTAATTGTCTCTGTTAATCGAAGTACTTTTAAAAAGCCATGTTTTAATGTACAGTTAATTAGTAAAATTCTCTGTGTGTCATGGATAATGTTGATTGGAGCATATAGGCATTCCTTTCTAAATTTATAAAACATTCAAGCGACTTTTTAATTCGTGTGTCGTTCTGATAGCAAATTTTAACGAAATAAAAACCGCGATTTTTACCCAATCTCTAGTATTCGAGGAACAAACACTACACGTTGTTCTTGCAGACAATCGAGAGCCCAGACAGGTATCTTACTAAATGATTCCAGCTGGATGTATTCTGTCCCAAGACGCAATTGCCATTGTATGAAAGGAATCTAACAGATAATTATTACCGTCCAATGCACAATTCAGTGAATATATATTTCATTGCATATATGACTCGGTCCAATTAAGATTAAATGAAGTCGTTTTCGATAGCCGAAACTTATGAAAGAGAATTTTGGATTGAAAATCATTTTCTTTCCCAAAAAGAACTGTTTTTGCTGATCTCATGTTTAACATACATGTATAAACACGTGATCATTTGTTTCGAGTTTCATGAAAAAGCATGTGTTTGTACATGTGTTACGTTAAAAACTTTCCGTGTTGAAAAGCATTTCGATTGTTAATAATGTAGTGGTATATTTAAGCAATCTTATAGATGTTTTAAACGCAACAACCAACGCATTTTGAAATTCTAGAAATATAAAGTTAGTATTCAGTCAGCATAAAATCTAATAAAGTGGCACTTAATCATCGAGTCTTAATAGCTTACATGCTTCATACTTCTCGTATAAAATGATTTATCGATGTTATATTCCGGGAAAATTGAAGTAGTAACATGCATTTGTAAACCTTTTCGAATTCTTATCAATTATCTTAGAGAAAAACCCGTTACAGACCGCTCCAACTACTTAAATCTATCGTAACCCTCTTGCGTGTAATGCAGTATTACAATATACATGTATCTCCTCGATAACCTAGCGGCAGAGCATCCGCCTCGAGCCGAGTGCGGGAGATGATGATCGTGAGTTTGATTTTTTGCCACTGACAAAATAGCGAACAGTGCAGACTCTAATCATTCTGCACGGATGTGCAGGCTGACCTTGGTCTGCACTGGTCACCATCACCATCTGGTAACCATCACCACCAGCAGGCTAAAGGTTAAGTTGTAGAACTTGCTGCTCCACAATCTACCTAAAATAACTTAGTAAACCCACAATATTAATCAGGCATGCTAACTCAATCTATAAGCGTTGGCTTCTTCCCATTAGTGTAGTAATGCAAAGTATACTGGTAATGAAAAGAGTTGTCTGAGAAAAGGAAACTTCTAATTGTTTTTAAATATTGTACTGAAATGAACAATGACAAATGATTTTTCTTATAATAAGAGGTGTTATTCAAAGAAAGTGATATACTCACATTATGAATCACTTTAAGGAGTGCCAAGTAGTTATAGTCGCTGACTTCAAATCACTTGCCCCACACCAAATTGGGTTCGAGCCTCGCTCGGGGCTTTAAAGAAGGTCAATTGTTCTACCCTGCAGGTGCCCGCTCGTGATGAAATAATCAAAAGCTCCACCATCAAAAGCTGGAAAGTCGCCATATGACCTATAATTGTGTTGGTGTGACATTAAACCCAACCAAAACAACAAAAAGCAGTGACTTTAACAGTTAAAGTTAATTCACTTTTAATCATGGTTGCCAACTTCATTGTCATCCAAGATTTACCATGTACCTAATTATGTAAATGTCTGGAACGTTAAGCATCACGTGTCTCATACACCTTTAAAGTTACAGAAGTGAACAAAATCAGAATCATTTTTTTTCTTATGCAGTTAGGTAGACATTTCTGATGTATCGAGTTCAATCCTTTAATCAGGTCTGAAAAAGAAAACTGCAATGGAAAACATTAACTTGTTACATAAGCTCTCATAGCAAAATAACACTAAAACAGGTTTGTTTTTTTATTGTTTTTTGTTTTAATCCTTGAACTTTTAAATCAAACTCTTCGGCATACAGTATTTTTTTTTAATTACGCTTATCACTTATATTGTATCCATCTGTATGAAACGTCTATCTTACTATTTTATTTTTCATATTTTGAATACCATTGTCACTTTAAATAATGAACAAGGTAATTGACGATATTATACACCAATTGCATGCGTTAAATCTAAAATGTGTCATTCTTACTCAAGGGCCAATGTAAACAGCGTACTTCTGCACACAATTATTGACTAGGGATAATATTGCAAGTATGTGTGTTTTAAGTCAGTAATAAAAAAAATGTCCAAAAACAATCCGTGATTTTGTCCCAGAGTTTTATTAATAAATTTTAATCTAAGCAGCTCGTTCTGTTTACATTTAGTATTGTCTGCATCATGTCACTCTGCCCCTGCCCACTTTCCCATTTAAGGAAATAATTTACATGTATTATGTATGTAATATAATCGTAGGCAATATTAAATGTCCTTTGAATTTTTGCTGTTTTACTTGTTTCAGATGTGATACAAAATAGTTAATGCAACATTAATCAAATTTGTAAAAAAATCCTTTGGAAGCAAAGAATGCAACTAAGAAGAATAATAGCAGACTCGGTTGATTGAGTCTGTTCATGAGAGGTAATGAAATGTGTAACATCTCTCACGCCCCTTAGCACCGGCTTTAGCGGAACTCTATTACACACATGTTGAATAGACTCCGTGAAAACAAGTCATCGTATGAGTTATCGTGCAGGATTTATACAGGGAGACATTTTACAGTCGCCACACGGCACTTTAAGCTTGCTGTTGCAATCTGCAAAAAGATCCTAGTCTGATTTATGTGTTTGACACTTTGTAATTCAACATTAGTAAAACAATATAGACTAAATTTTAAATGGCTTTCTATTAAAACGTCACATTATTTCATTGTCATATGAAACACGTTTTCTTGAACGTGTCACGTTCTAATCATAATGTCCTACAAATTGGCAAGTGATATAAAATAACCTTTTCCAAACCAGATAATTTTATGGCATGGAATAAAAGGAATAAACGATAGCAGCAAATGTGTGCATGATAAAAAAAATCATGAAATGAGTATACTGTAGTGCATTTTAACTCCTTTATGCTTCATGAATAATTTACTAATTGTGTAAGAGGTCCTATTATTTTAGAGTGATATATAACACGTTTCTCTTACACATGTCACGTTCTAATGTCCTACAAATTGGCAAGTGACAGAAGATAGCTATTTTCTAAACGCTGTAGCAAATGTGTGCATGAAACGAGTACACTGCAGTGCAAATGTGACCCCTTAACGCTTCATGAACATTTTGCTAATCGTTTTGAAGAAAAATATAGAAAAAATAATAATTGCACGTGGCTTCTAACATATTCTGGGAAGAGAGCAATTTATACTATTTAGGATATTTTTACGTTACTTTTGGCATTGCAAAAATGTAAAATTGATCTTTAATTGAAACTTGATGGAGATTGTTCATCTTTTCTCCTCTGTTATTATGTATCATACATCTTTTTTTTTTTGAAATGTTTAGCAAGTCAGCAGCACATGTTTTCTTTAATAAAACTCTAAAAATGGTGCTGTTAATTTGTTTTTGTTTTTTTTTTCTTTGTCGTGACCTGATGACGCCACTGCTTTATTGGGATCATTTGAATCAAATAAGTAGTAATCGTTTCAACGTATTGATCTATTCTGATATTTTGTTTCAGAGAAACGGTTTTTGTTTGACTAAGATTCATACTACGAGAGCGAATTAAAATCGAGTAATGAATTTTTTTTCAATTTAGAGAGGGATATTCCCCGTGCAATAAGGTATCTTCAATAGCATGACGTCATGTTGAAGCCTGCAGTGAACGTAACCATTATATAACCAATAGACACCTTCGGCTGTGCTATCGTTTTCATAAACTTTAAAGTTATTTATCAAAACTCAGATTTGTAAAATTAATTTGAAGTTGTTTATCAAGTTATATAAAATTTTAATTTTTGTTGGAATGGTATTCACAAACTTCGTAAGGTTTTGGGACCTGACAGCTTTATAACTTTATTTAGTAAAAAACATAAACACTTTAATTTATTAGATAGGTTATGGCCCACCAAATGTTTGGTGTTCAGCCCCTTTATTGCAGGACGCTACGCTTTCTTCTTTGGCTGTGTCTTACGAACCAAATGAAGACTCCATGACAGGCAGTTTTGAAATTGTATTTTGACTTGCTTCGATAGGTTTGAAATGGTGTTTCTCTTGTTGTTTATCATCTTTTTACATTTCTTTACAAGAATTTGTTGCAACTTTTGTTACTTTTGCTTTTGGAAGGGGTACGCTTGTTTGGGATTAGTTTAAAGAGTTTGTGCATAAATAAGTAGTTTATAATTAAGCTCATCGGTGGTGTTTTTCCACGGACCGATCCAAGGCGGTGCCTCCTATGTTTCTTTATTTTTTCGTTTAGCTCTCGTTGTCTATATGTTTACTTTGTCTGTGTATTTTTGAATAGAATAATTATAATAGAATAAATTGGTATATACAATCATGTAAATAAATAAAGCCTATAATATATAATGGTAGCCCAACTCGACATTATAAGGTGCACACTTTTTCCAATTTCATTCAACTTTATTTTTCATACCCTTCCAGAATATCACAGTAAAAATACACAGAAATATGAAAACTTTAACAGAATAAATTGACAGCTTGTTTTGAGAAAACGATGTCTAAAATAAAGATGCGAAAAGAGTTTTGTTAATAATTTAACTTGTGTCTATGTCAAAGATCTTTGTGCAACGTTATTTGGTAGGTAAAAATATTAAAAAATGATATCAATATCACCTCGTTGGGAACAGCAATGTTGATTGCTATATAAAAGCTACATATTGTAACTACTAAATTAAAACATTGTTTTTGAAAATTGATTTAGGCTCTCTATTATGCATGAACATAAAAAGAGTTTTTAATTCACTGATCTCCGGAACAGGGAGAAATAAAAGAAATGAGTCTGGGGTATCTCTGATTTCCAGTGACATATTGTAGTCGTGTAAATTGGATACAGTGCAAAGATGCCATTTGTCAATTTGATTTCCTAATTCTTACACCAGTGGGAAATCAAGCATTAAAACTGAACATTGATAGGATTTCATTATATGCAAGTGTATGTTTCAAAATAAAGCTTTGCTAGTCTGGCTGATCAAGTATGACAATTAGTTACTTGAAACCATAAATAAAATCAGACAAAAATACCAATTCCTCTCAAACATATAAGCTCGAGAACAAATGGCAAATATGTACTAATTCAATTATTCCAAGAAAAATAAACTTCATTACTCACTTTAGATTTTTCGTAAGACAATCTTCTACTCCGAAACAACATTTTTTTTGAAATTGCTTTCTCAATTTGATATATACTGTCACACAATTTCACGGCACGACTGTTCACAGAAGTTATATAGATTTAAAGATGAATATCGTTGTCTGATTGACTTTTTAAAGGAAAATTAGCGACTAGAAGAAACATCAAGGTTCGTATATTATCTATTAATGTGATAAAAAAAGACTGATGGCCGATGAAAGATGTCTACGTTAACTAAATTGGTTATAATTCTATTACTTACAAGGTTTCTGGCATTGATTACATCACAATTTATATGTAGCAAAGCCTTGTACAATGATGTTGAGTTATTTTTACTGAAACTTGACAAGTATGTATACATTCTCATTGATATCAGACATAAAAGTGTACATGCACTTCTAATAAATTTCTGTATTTTTTTTTAATTTAAAAAGTAAGATTTTTGAAGAAATTCCCTATCATTAGAGACTTATAGCTTAGATCGGTAGCTCGATGCGCATCTGTCTGAAAAAAAAATTAAAAATACTAAAATACAGATAGCGAAGCTGTTGTATATATATATATATCATGTTCTTTTTGTAAAATACACGCTATTGGTGAGCAACTTGTAGCGAATTATTATGCCATTTTAGACATGTCAAAATCAAAGTAATATTATTCTAAATACTCCGAAAAAATAAGACGCCGCATGGAATATTTTAACCAGCGTTAATAATCCCCCGCAGGGCGTATACCTCTTCGTCGTGGATTTGCCACATACTATTTCGTAACTACTGACGTTTGTAGTTCCATTGCATTTTCTTCTATACAAATGAAGCATTAAAGCTAGTAAAATAAAAGTCGCCGCTGAGCAGATGAAGCATTTTTACTAGAAAAATAATACATCACCGCTAAACAGGTGAAGCATTTATGCAAGTAAAATAATACGACACCGCTAAACAGGGGAAGCATAAGTGTCAGCAAAATAATACGTCACCGCTTAACAGGTGAAGCACAAGTGTATGTAAGAAAATTGTCACCGCTAAACAGATGAAGTATTTATGCAAGTAAAATAATACGTCACCGCTAAACAGATGAAGCATAAGTAATAGTAAAATAATACGTCACCGCTGAACAGGTGAAGCATAAGTAATAGTAAAACAATACGTCACCGCTAAACAGGTGAAACATAAGTGTCTGTAAGAAATTAGTAACCGCTAAACAGATGAAGTATTTATGCCAGTAAACAATAAGTCACCGCTAAACAGATTAATCAGTATTTATACCAGTAAAACAATAGTCACCGCTAAACAGATTAATCGGTATTTATACCAGTAAACAATAAGTAACCGCTAAACAGATTAATCAGTATTTCTACCAGTAAAACAATAGTCACCGCTAAACAGATTAATCAGTATTTCTACCAGTAAAACAATAGTCACCGCTAAACAGATTAATCAGTATTTCTACCAGTAAAACAACAGTCACCGCTAAACAGATGAAGTATTTATTCCAGTAAAATTATACGTCAACGCTAAGCAGAATAAACGTTAATGTGAGTAAATAATACGTCACACTAAAGAGAAGAACCGTTAATGTCAGTAAAACAATAGTCACCGCTAAACAGATTAAGTATTAGCGCAAGTGAAATAATACTAGGTAGGTGAAGCATTAGTGCCAGCAAAATAATACGTCACCGCTACACGGTTAACAAGGCAGTATTGAGAACATCTAATCATTTTAACCTGTGTAAATATTTGCTTTCTACAAGGCATTTCTGCATTTTTCTGTCTGTTAATGTACGCACGTGCCCTGGCATTGCACGATAAACAGACGTAAGAAGAGAAAAAAGAATGGATGGCAATCATTTCAGCTTACTTCCTGCATATTGTAAAGTGTGATTTCTAAATTGTTAATTGTAAATTATGACACAGATAAAAATGATGATGGTCACACGTCACTGGGTATAATTATTCAATTTACGTTTTTCTACTTTTATTATAGTGCAATCCAATCTAATCTCATTTCAAGCGATTTTCCAGGTAATAATTTATTACGCTTGAAAGGTTATATAATTATCTTATATTTCATATAATTGTTATCTCGTATTACGTCATGTTTATTATCTTATCTTATCTTATCTTATCGTTACAGGCATTCATCTGCAAAATATAGACACCATTGCGGATACTCTATACAAGTGTGAAATTGCTGTTGTTGACACGAAATTTATTGCGTCTGATGCCAAATCAGCAAACAATTCGGTAAAGTTTTAATTGTCAATAAATATAACATGACAATCTATATTTGGCCTGAAATTGCATAGCTGCATAGCATTATTCGTAGCAGATAAAAACAATTACTGATCATGTGAAAAAATAGAGTAGAAAACATATTACAATATTTAACATTTTACGTAAAAATATGTAAGAATTGCGTAAAGTATAAAATACGTTGAAGTCTAACCTAAATAAATAGCTTTTGCAAGAAAAGAAATAACAATGTAATCTAATGATCTGAATGTGAAAAGGCAAATATATTTAGAGGACCGTTTCCACAGATTCGAATCCCGATGCCCTCTGAATGAGAGACCGGTATACAAGCAACTATTTTCCTCTTTATTAAGTAACCTTGGATGGCCACAATGTATACTTATTGAATGACTTGTAGGTTAGTAGTTTTGACTATTGGCCGGCAAGCAATTTAATAAGTTTTAAGTGACAACAGAAATAAATGTTCTTTTTTCTTCTTCGGATTTTGATTTTTAGCTCAGCAAAAGTGTAAACTATCGACCGGTCTGTAACTATGAACCGGTAATTTGTATAAGTCATGTAAAAACAAAATACTAGTATATGACCTAGAAACAACGACTTTGGATACAACAATAACTATGTTAAAAATGAATATTTTCTTTTAGGCGACTATAGCGATCAACATACATAAACCATCAGACGACACACCTACTGCTATGTCTTTAAAGTCGACACAAACTTTAACTTTCTACAGAAACTCAACTCGTCTTGCAAGGGTAACTGAAATTTTGATATTTTATGATATTTTATAGGCACCTTCGGCAGTGCTACCATTTTTGTAAACTTTGAAGTTATTTATCATAACTCAGATTTGGTTTAAAACTGTAAGTTTAATCTGCAGAGATATATTAAATTTTATTTTTTGTTGGTGTGGTATTCTCAAACTTTGTAAGATTCTAAGACATGACAGCTTTACAACTTTATTTAGTCAGAACATAAAACCTTTTATTAAAAGAGTATATGGCCCACCTCATGTTTGGTATTCAGCCCCTTTATTGCTGGACGTTACGCTTTCTTCTTTGGTTATGTCTGAAGGACCAAATGAAGACACCATGATAGGCAGTTCTAAGTATAGAGTTTAAGTTAAATAGTAGACCTTTAATGACAATCGGCCAGTTTCGTTCGTTTCCTTTTTTCCGTATATGATTTCGGCATTTTTCGGTTGTTATGGAAACCATTGCTCATGTGAGCTACATTTACGAATAATACCGAAATAACGGACGAAAATACATACGGAAATTGCCGACTGTCATAGCGGATGGCCTTTCTGAGAAAGATTACAGACTTATTGACTGAATAGCATTATAATGTGATTTCTTTTATTCATACTTAAGTTTAATGTTGTTTATTTAGAAAACATTGCTATAGTTTTAAGTTATTCCAATATCAGATTTTATGGATGATTTTGTATCATACGATATACGTCTGCTTTGCTAATATGACCTTATGAAAATCTTTATTACAGCTGCACTCGATGAGAACTGATGTTCGAACGAGTACACGTTATATTCTTAAGGATGCAATATTTAATATAACGCCCCAAATGGGTATCATTTACGTCGAGAATACAGAGGCCCTGGCGGTAGCACCTGACAGATATTCAATTATAGTTGCACAGACGGGAGGCCCTAGCATAGCTATTGATATTGCATTGCAAGGAAATGGCAGGATATCACCTTTATGTGGTTAGTAGTATTTAATAAAATCATGCTTATGACAACCGCAGAAACCAAAATGAGATTTATAAATACGCCAAAAGGGAAATGTTATGTAAAGGCGCTGGTCGTCTGTACAAATACTTCAACTTATGAAACTTGATATGAACTTTGTTCCCGGGCAGATCATTGATGCCCACTCTTGGTTTGATGACAGGTATTGTAAATCGAAACTTGGCAGGCATACTGCGCATGGACAGTGGGTTATCCTTTATTATCATGAAGTTATTGGATGAAAAGTCAAGGTCACAGTGATTGTTGGTACAAAGCACCGAAAGTCGCCATATGATCAATAATTGTGTTCGTGCAACGTTTAACCCAACTAAAACAAACAAACGAAACCCCGATTCCGTTCAGTATTTTAATAAGGTTGTGATATAGAATCCTCGATCTTCGCAGACACATTGCCCATGAGCAGTCGATGCCTTCTAATGATTTTAAAGTCAGCGGGTCAAGAGCACAAAAACCGTTAATTCTCTATATTTTGAGACCATATTGAGCTTCGACCCTCAAATATTCAGTAGATCATCCCTTTTGATTTTTGGAACAGTGAATCAAAGGTCTAGATTTCAGTGACTATTAGTACAAAAAAACTCTTCCCCTCAATATTTTGAGAATGACTTGGCCTACGATTCTCAATTTAGTCAGGCTTATCGCTCATCAGGGGTGGACGATCCATTCTTTTTAGGTCAGTGGTTCTACCGTTAAGATCACAAAGAAAGTTAGTTTAAAAGAACATTTACCATGGACCCCTGTTGGTTTTGATGTGTCTTAAACAAAAGAGTCATAGCCAGTGTTATGTGAGGACCAAACGGACATTATGTGATGACGCTGGTTTGCAATTAAGTTTGCGCTCAATATCTTCAAAATGATTTGATCTATGATTCTCAAACCTGACAGGCACATT
This sequence comes from Mercenaria mercenaria, assembly GCF_021730395.1. Lineage (NCBI taxonomy): Eukaryota > Metazoa > Mollusca > Bivalvia > Venerida > Veneridae > Mercenaria > Mercenaria mercenaria. The sequence goes on along the minus strand of NC_069362.1, from coordinate 106,174,046 downwards.
GCTTCATTTATTCCTCACAGCGGTGCTCTGCTTAATGTCTTTGAAATAAAAGCGGTCAAGAAATTCATCAAAGGTTGATGTTATAAGTATGTACTTCCCAATACTTCCCCGAAACCTTTCGACTGCTTTCCATAAATGGCAAAAATGTGAATACTAATTCAACCTGAGGGGGTTGGTGTTTTTCCATTGAAGTTCGAAGGACTCTTATCAGTGCATTATATTATTAATGCACTATTGCTAAACGAATTTATAACAACAAGAGTGTTTTAGCTGAGTTTGCTTATATCAGGAAAAGGAATTGATAATTTTTTATGTCTTCAGCAATAGTATAATAGTAAACACTATATTTTATACTTATCTTACATTGTTTAAATTTTATGGCCAACATAAATTGAAATGAGGTTTTGTTTTAATTTCGATATACTCTTTAATATTATCTTAGTTCAAGATGTTGGTATTTCGGTAACAATATGTAACGACTCTTATCAACATGATTTTGACCGCTATGTTAGACTTTGTCGGGATGCATCTATTTTTAAATGCGTGTGGTCCAAATTTGGTAAAGTTTGCAATGGAATAGCCTACAAAATGGTTATCATGTAATACCTATTAACGAATTTCGTGATTGTTCCTCTTATATTGATTTGAATATTCTGCAATTTCCATGACATCAAAATATATTGTTGTTTATAAGTGCATTTGACCTTCACAAGAGGATTTATCACCGCAGCATTAGATTTCATCTAAAAGAGGCAATAACGTTATATTAATAAAAATGAACAAGAAATATATACAACACAATTTACGACTACTTTCCAGCATTGAATTAAATAAGAAGGATATTTGAGCCACGATTTAAAGGGATAAAATTCGCTTTGTAAGATTTACTGATGAAATGTTATGTAGAAGTCATACATTTTGTATAGTTTACTCTTTTAGAAGAGGGATGTTCAAGGCACGATTCTACGCGATCTTGCACTGGATCCTGTGGTGTTGGCCTTACTTCCGGTGGATGTGTGATGCGGGGAAGCGACAGAAATAATAAAATGTCAAAAGACTATGGCACGTGTACACATGAAATCAGTACATGTCCAGATCTATTTTGCGACGAGCTTGAAGACAAGTTTCCGCATCTTTGTCCACAGGATTGCACAGGTTAGCATGAAAATATGCATTCCTTTGATACATTTTAGAGGGTTATTATAACAGTAGCTCGATCTGAAATGTTATATTCGGCTCAAGTTTTTTTTTCCAGATCGGATCTCAGGGCTCGCATGCGCCGAGTGTGATCCGTCCTTGTAAAATCCCAATTCGAGCTACTCTTGTAATGACCCTTTTATATGCCTCCGCCTTTTGTTTGTTTATTGGTAAGCGAACGAAATCTGAAATGTTTGTCGATATTAAAATGAAATGAATGCTGTTTTTGTGTGCTGTGCGCTATCTTTATAACTGTCAGCTCATGCATATTCAATGACAGTAATCCGGCAACATACAAAACAAAAGGTACAATACGTATTTTTTCTGCCTGGTCATATTTACTTATGAAATACAATCCAATTTTTTGACAGAATTTATATAGGTATATAATAAAATATAATATTGAATGAGTGATATACCCGATATCAGTTTTGTAGCAATATTTCTAGAGGCCATCTTATCTACCTAATCTATATGAAACCTGTAAGCATTATTGTCTTAATGAAAGTTAGAGCCTCATATTCTCTGGAATTATAAACTATGTCACTATGTGAAATAACAGAACACACTTACCAGAACTCTTGATGTTTACAGATGATGTATCTGGGGCATATATAATGAGAAAAAGTAATGGGCGTACTCGAGGTATTGCAATGGCGGAAAGCCCGTGTTGGTGTGAGGAAGACAATGGTATCTATTGTACATGCATGTCACCACATGAACCTATTGTGAACGTTAATACCACACTCAAGGTAAATCTGAAGTTTTCTCTCATTTGCAAAGCATATAGATGTATTCAACATTTTATGAATGCTAATTAGTAATCAAGACATTACTTTAAAGTAAAAGATAATTCAAAGTTGTAATATTTCATTTCCCTAAACGTATGCAGTTTTTCCTTTAAAATTTGTCAAGTTCAAAACTTAGAAGATGAATGCTTGCAAATGATATGTATTACAGTATCTAATTCATTCAAATAAAACCTGATGGACTGACAGTTGAGACTGTACAGAATTCACTGACGTAAAAAGTAATTAAATGATATACATACTCAGGAGTTGATAAACATTTTAAAAACTTCGCCAACGACAGCCGCCTGCTTGCCTTTTAAAACCTAACACAAATGTCTGTAGCTATACACGCCTAAAATAAATAATACTAATAATAATAAATAATACTACTATGTCCCAATGCAAACCACTAGCGATGTATACATGTGTAGCATCTAGTTTTCAATTAGTTATCCCTTAATTCTATATTCGTCTGGTCGCAAAATTTGATGGCGTTGAAATTTTTTTCCAAATGATAACACTAACTGCTTTACGGTTTTCTACTCTAATAGCACTGTTAATTTTGAATATGTGTTACCCCTTCCCATGTTTTCACTAATTCAAGTGTCCTGTGACCCTCGCATAATAACAGCTCCTTTTTAAGCTAAGTCAATGAAGGCATTAACTCGCATCTGCTCTGCGAATGACTTTGTCGTAATTTCAAAGATAAAGCTACTTAAACATTTGTTCTGAATAACAGTACCTCAATACTAACCACTGAAACTTCAGTTCTAGCAGATATCATAATTTCAAATTTAAAAATGTACTTAAGCAAATAAAAACAGCTAAAACTGTTTACAGCCTTCTCAAATTTTATTAGTGGATAAAACTTTGCATGACTTTAAGATGTTCGATGTTTTCCTACTTTTGAGTGAAGATAGTAAATACTGATATGTATTAGGCTATATACCATGTGCATTAATCAACTTTGCCTACGATTTCATTTTTTTTGTAACCCAATCAGCATTAAACTAAGACAGCATGTATTTCACTTCAAACGTATGTACTTTGATTTTTTTTCAAATCTGATACAATAGACTTTCTTGGTATAAATGTATTTTTCTATGCTTATATTAGGCATATTCATCTTTGAAAAAAGTAAAGTCTACCAAAACAAAAAATGAAAGAAATCGTATGAAGTGTTGAAAAACTACTTACTGGCAAATGAATTAGTATGAGCATCAGTACGCAACAACACAGAATTCAAAAACGGCTGTATTTGTTGAACTAGAGACTTTACTTTTTTGGTAATTCATAGATTATTCCAATAAAACTTGATAAATCAAAATACTTACGGTAAAAACGCCAATATTTTAGAATGTAGAAGACACACCTGATCATTTGCTGCAAGACAAACCCAAAGCAACAACGTCAAAGGTGTCCACAGGTGCGGATGTAGGATATGCCTTCAAGAAGACCCCGCCAATCATGCAGCAGCCTGTAACACAAACAGAGAATGACACATATTATACTGATACTATAGGTAAGGGTAGAAAATAAGAAACGGACATTTCACCGTCATCATTGGTAAGGGCAGAAGTAAGTTACTAAGTTTCCATCTTCTCATTGTGAAATCTGATAGGAAGAACAAGGGTGAATGAGATGACAAATTCTTGACGGATTTTACGTTTTTTGTTTTCTTACATTTAAAAAGGATTGAATGTAGTATTCTTCATATCATTTTAATATTTCAATTTTAACTACTCACTGCCAGTTAATCTATCCGCGTCAGCATGGTATCAAGGAGATAACCTATAGAGCTATTTCAGTATTAACAAGTATGAATTTTCTCCCTTTAATCATTTGACTGTAACTTTTGGTCAAAGTAAATGCATCAGAATGTAATTAACCTATAGATAGTGCTGCTAAAGAATGTGGTCGATTTATTTGTCTTTTCAACATTTGTACATGGCTTAAATGTCATAATCGCTTCATCTATTGTAATTATGTCTCCCACCACACAGTGGTGTGGGAGACATATTGATTTACTCCAGTGTATGTGTGTGTCTGTCTGTCTGTCTGTCTGTCTGTCACAAAGCTTGTCCGCACTCTAAGTCGAACATTTCTTATCCGATTTTCACACCAAACTTGAACAAAATGTGTTTGACCATAACACCTCGGCCAAGTTCGATAACTAGCCAAATCGGGATAGGCGTCTTGGAGTTTGAACATTTCTCATCCAGTCTTCACCAAACTTGAGCAAAATATGTTTGATCATGAGACCTCGGCCAAGTTCGATAACTAGCCAAATCGGTTTAGGCATTTTTGAGTTACGACCCTTGAATCATCGAAAATTATTTTTAAATATATATTTTTACTCTTGTCCACACTCTAAGTCGAACATTTCTCATCCGATCTTCACCATACTTGAACAAAATGTATCTGACCATGAGACCTCACCCAACTCGATAACTAGCCAAATCGGTCAAGGCGTTTCGGAGTTACGGCTCTTGAATTACCAAAAAATCAGACATTTTACTCTTATCCGCTCTGAGTTGAACATTTCCCATCCGATCTTCATCAAACGTGAACAAAATGTGTTTGGCCATAAGACCTTAGCCAAGTTCGATAACTAGCCAAATCCGCAAATCACTTTTGATTTATGGCCCTTGAATTACTGATTGGATCCACTCATCCAGACCATCAAATTGGATCCACTCGTCTAAACCATCTAGAGAAACTAGACATTTTTCATAGTAGGGGCAGTTGTGGGAGACATGCGCTTTTCTCAAAAGCATCTCTAGTTTTATTTGTTATAGATAGCAAGTGTAATGTTATATTTACGTGTAAAACCAACACCATATATATAAGCACTTAATATAATAATTGATAAAAAGGGAACAAGCTGAATTTGTCATATTTTCTGCTATTAAAATATGTTGTTTTATACCCGTTTTTGTAAACAACAATTATGTATTATATAATATTACTGATCAACAATCCAGATGTGACAAGATTTGCCCTGTTGCTTTACTGTTAGGCTAACCATGTTCTTCCATATATGTCAGACACACATACTTCTAACAAAGCTTGGTACAGATTAGTCCTTTACATGTATATTGTCTGCGATATTGCCATTGGTGCTGGACTTACCATGTTTCTCCATACAGTGTTCATACATAACCCCTATCTTCATAAAGGGCTCAACTAAAAATGACAAAGTTTGCTCTGTTGCTATTTGTATTGAAGTGATCATGTCCACCATACTTGACATACATTCATACATTTATCTTTATATAGCGCTTGTTAAAGTGCCATATAGTGCTGATAAATACTTCTATGTTCATGCAGTGTCCATCTTCATGTGACAAGATTTGATTTGTAAAGTGAACAGACAATATTCTCTATATTTGCTATTCATACATACTTCTATCTTTATACAGCGCTTGTTACAGATCAACCACCTATATGTGACAATGTTTGCGGTGTTGCTATTGGTGTCGGACTGACCATGTTCCTTCTTATATCCTTCTCATTATTTATGCTTTGGTTCACAAAGAAGAAGAATGACAGGCGCAAAACGAACATGAAGGTATATACATTGATTGCATCTTTCATTTCATTACGATGAGATGTTTTACTATCACGGTCGTTTCAACAATATGATGACATGTTTACTTTTATTATCAAGGTCGCTCCAACATTACGATGATATGCTTTACTTATATTATCAAGGTCGCTCCAACATTACGATGACACGTTTTACTTTTATTATCAAGGTCACTCCTACATTACGATGACATGCTTTACTTTAATTATCACTGTCGTTTCAACATGTTTTACCTTTTATCACGGTCGTTTCAACATTACGATGACATGTTTTTCTGTTATTATCACTGTCGTTGATAAGCTCATTTATTTGCCAAAAGTCATTTTCTTACGGATACCGGACGTAACAAAGTACATTTACTAGACTAAGTTAAGATGTACTCATTAGTCCCAAACAGTCGATGTCTAAAACCTAAAAGTTATTGATACGAAGAAGCTGGTTAAATGAGTTTTACATTTAATGGTTCATATCTTAAATCAATTTAATATGAAAACAATTTGTTTATTTTTCATATAAAGCACGTTGGCAGCGTGGTATCTATTTCTGGTCTGCCATCGGACTATCAGGACGAACGTGAGAGAAGGTTGTCTTATTCTTCGGACCATTGGTCGCAAAAAGGACCCATTTATTCTACACAAATTCAGTATACGGTAAGATAAATAATAAAAACTGTTCATTCACTTCATATATCAGTATGTATCAATTCTAACCTCAACTACAAGTTGCAATGATAGCAAAGTCTGTAATAAATTTCAAACAATCGTGCACGTTTTACCCACAAGCATGATAATTATCATGATGCAAGTGTATGAGACACTTTCATTCGCATACATATACTTGTTACAATATGTTTACATTGTTTTCAGAAAAGTGATACTGAATAATATGAAACTTTACAAATGTGGAAAAAAGCATCGCGGACTTCCACTAAAATAGCGTAGATGTTTGAACTGTCTTTTTATATTTTCATTACAAATACAGCGACTGGTGACAGATATCTAGAGGGATCTAATACAAAGACAATTCTATCAATATAAATATATAAATATATATATACTTTCAAAACGTTGTTAGTGGAAGGTAGGAGATACCTGGAGATATTGGTATAAATGCACTGAACATATTTGAATTACTTTTACCACGGTGTTAACGTGTAATGGAGTAATGGGAGATATCTAGATATATTTGCATTATTTTCAGTACAATGTTAGCGAGTGTTGGGAGATATCTAGAGATAATATTACAAAATTAATATACTTGTCACAGTATACATTACTCTCAGCATGCAGTTAGCGAGTGTAAGGTGTTTTGTACAAATTTAGATGTAGTAATAAAACTATGTTACCTTTAGCACGATGATAACGAGAAATGGGAGATTTCAAGGGAGACATTGACCTTAGAGAAGACAATTGGTGAAGGTGAATTCGGGATTGTCGTTAAAGCAAGGATGTCAGACGGTGATCAGAATGTCCGAAATGTTGCTGTTAAAATGCTAAAACGTAAGCTAGTATATAAACTAATAGGGCAAGATTAGAGACACCTTAGTAGTATTCATTAAATGAGCCGCGCCATGAGAAAACCAACATAGTGGGTTTGTGACCAGCATGGATCTAGACCAGCCTGCGCATCCGCGCAGTCTGGTCAGGATCCATGCTGTTCGCTAATGGTTTCTCTAATTGCAATAGGCTTTGAAAGCGAACATCATGGATCCTGACCAGACTGCGCGGAAGCGCAGGCTGGTCTGGATCCATGCTGGTCGCAAATTCACTATGTTGGTTTTCTCATGGCACGGCTCAAATTATTTATCGTATTTGACTGATTGATGCTACGGCCTCTAATTAGTTCAATTTGATTGAATTCAGCAACTCGAGACGCATGATGCGGAATGAAACTATACTTGATAGAATTTGATATTAAAAAAGAGCTGTTGACCATAAGACATTATTTCTTTTTTAATGAGTGAAAAAATAATAACGGCCTGGTCGAGGTGTACAGCTACAGAAACATCTTTTATGACGTTAGCTATTCAAGTGGATATTTTCAGTCGCATCAAATCAATTTTGAACTGATTGAGATGTCATCATAGTTCTCTGTTCAAAGGCGATATTTCATAATTTATTTGTTCACGTAGATAGGAACATACATCAAACGGTTGGCTAATATGGAATGTAATTGATAAGATTCATGTATATATATGTCTGAAGTATACTGACGAGATAAAGAAACGCCTCATTGAAATTTGGCGTTATTTTTTTCCTAACGCTTTTAATTGTTGTGAAATGTAGTAAATCTACATGTACTCTGACCGACAAACACAGTGAACAAAAACTCGCGCGATTTCATTCAGCCATTTGTTCACTTCATGTACCTGGTCATGATTTCCTCGTGCAGTCCGTGCATGTAAACCATGTGGTTTGATTGAACGATTTTTGCACATGTACATGTGTAATACGACACACAACCATATTTTCAGCTATTCTCTGAAAAAACATTTGTTTTCGTAATGCTGAGGCTGAATTCTGAAGAGAGGGCTCAGGTTTTGGCTATGCTTGAACGTGGGCGAACGCAGGAACAAGTTGCTAGACGTTTTAACGTCTCTCGTTCGACAATTGTGCGTCTTATTCGACGTGTTAGAGACACGGGAACGTCTATCGATAGACCACGTTCAGGTAGACCGCGTGTAACGTCAATACGACAGGATAATTATATAAGTCAACGTCATTTACGTGACAGATTTGTGACGGCGCAATCTACGTCACGTATAGTTGTAGGTAACCGTGGACGTCCAATTAGTCGACATACAGTGAGAAATCGACGCAGAGAACGCGGAATTACCTGTCGTAGGCCCTACCGCGGTCTAATTCTAACGTCACGCCACCGTCACCAACGTCTTATTTGGGCCCGCAACCATCGCGGCCAGCGTTGGCAGAACGTAGTGTTCAGTGACGAGTCGCGTTTCAACTTGTGGAACGCCGACGGACGTATCCGTGTCTATAGACGACGCCATGAACGCTACGCAAACAATTGCGTTTTGGAGCACAATCGTTACGGTGGAGGTGGAGTAATGGTGTGGGCAGCAATCAACCATAGGTTTAAGTCCCAATTCGTCGTTTGCCATGGTAATCTCACAGTCAGGCGTTACATCGACCAGATATTACGTCATGTAGTAGTCCCTTTATTCCGTCAACGTCAAGGATTAGTCTATCAGCACGACAACGCGCGACCTCACGTTGCACGCGTCACCAGGGACTTTCTAAAGGCTAGAAACATTAATGTTTTACCTTGGCCGGCGTGTTCACCGGACTGCAATCCGATTGAACACGCGTGGGATTATCTCGGACGGCGGTTACGCCAACGCCAACCCCAGCCAGCAAACATCCGGGAACTGGTAGCAGCGCTGCACCAGGAGTGGGCCAGAATCCCACGGTATCTGTTACGCAACTGGTGCGGCTCTATGAGGCGTCGCCTTGCTGCTGTGGTTGCTAGCAGAGGTGGCCACACGCGCTACTGATTTTTCTAATGCAATTTCTCCGACCGGGCTATTAAAATTCAAGATTTAAGCTTAATGCGACAATGAAATGATTTCTTATTGACCATAAATTCTTGTAAAGCATCTAATTTGTGAATGGAATTGTTCTTTTCTAATTTTGAATCACGGTTAACGAAAAATTGTATAACGAGTTTGAATGAGGCGTTTCTTTTTCTCGTCAGTGTAGAAAAAAGGGATATTATGCAATGAATTAGTGCATAAGCGTCACCTAGATCTTGTGAACCTATCAAAATACTGTTGTACTTCAATTCTAAAACAAGACAGTATATTTGTGGTACATTTTTGCCTTTGATAAAACATTTAATTTCTTAATTACTATATGCGATTTATGTAAAATTCAGGTATATCCCTTTATCAGGACACGTCTTTGTTTTCTTTGTCTTTAAATGTCAGTCAAATATACATGGTGTTTAAAGGATTGTCAAGAAAAGACATAAAGGTTATGCATACCCATACATTAGAATTTATGATAATAATTAAGCGCACACACAGAAATATCTATTTATTTTAATTGAACGATATTTCGTTACATTTTATGAAAATTAGATACCATGCAGTAAGACTAGACGACACAGGTCTACAAATGATACGGATTACAGTTTTACAAACGTGTTATTATAAAAGCCTGTTCTTAGACTATTTACTTAACATATATAATTACATATAAGGCATGTTTTTGAGTTTTTTTCTGTTTACGCCAAGCAGATTGTTCTACGCAGATAGAAGAGCAGGATTTATGGTCAGAATACAACCTTTTGAAAGACGTCAGTCATCCAAATGTTATACGACTAGTTGGCGCATGCACCAAAGACGGTATGACCTTAAAATAACTGCAGTTGAATGATCATGTCAGTGTGGAGGATGTTTGTTTGTGATCAAAGTATTCTGCCACGTGTTTAGGCTGACGCAGTTGATAAGTCTATACTATTGCCTCTTGTATGCAGTTTGTGGCATTTCCCACTATTTCCTAGTTGGTAGAAATGTATAATGTACTACTATAGACAATTCAAGATCAGAAAAATTACATTGTGGTAGTTTTATCAGCAGATGATAAAACAATGTGATTAACTGTTTCTGAGGTTTTTTTAATTCGACATTATTGATGCAATATATAATGTTGTTATCTTAAAGTAAAAATAAGTTGCACACATACAAAATGCGCCAAACTACTAGTATTTAATAAAAGCTGATGACAAGCATGCGCATTCACTAATCATAATGATTATGTATTTTATGATTTACAGGTCCATTTTATTTAGTCGTTGAATTCTGCCAACATGGCTGTTTATTGAAATATCTACGGCGAAGTCGACTAGAAGAAAACGGTTATGTTAATTCTGGAATAAGGTATATTACATATATATGCCTAAACATACATGATTATTCTTGAGAGTCACTTTGTATTCTTCAAGGTTTTACAATGATAACACGCAATATATATATAAAATTAAATGACTTTGGAACACATTGATGTAAATTTTGCTGACTGAAGTAACTAACATAAGCTTTGAAAAGGGTGGTTTCAAAGTTATTATAATATCAAGATTAATAATGATGAATATATTAGGCCTGATGTAAATGCGTCAAACTGAACAAAACACTTCATGTGAATACATTTTGTGTGCTTGATTAATAAAAATGGTATCCTTACATTTTATATCATAATATTTCTTTTAAATTATGGTCAACATTTCCTTCTGGGCAGTTAATTCAATTCAGTATTTAAATTTTGCGTTTTTATCTGTATGCTGACATAAATTTATCGCCTTCGATGCACTATGAACGTAAAATTCACCCTTTGCTTTCAGATGTTTAAATGTATTAAGTAACATGTCTTGCATGCTTATCAATTTAGAAAACTGACATCATTTTCATCATTTATGCTATTAATAAAGTTTAGTGAGTTATACTAAATATTAATGTAAGAACGAATTTACCATAAAGTATGTGGTTTTATTCATATCAAATGAAAAGACTTCACTTAATTCATTTTAATAGAAACGAGAAATTTTGAAGTTTTATTCATAAATGTATTTCATAGGCTGAAATCTCCAAACTTAAAGGAACAAACGGATCAAGACTTGACTGGAGACTTGCTCAGCATGAGGGACCTGCTGTCATTTGCATGGCAAATAGCTAAAGGCATGAGTTATCTCAGTGAAATAAAGGTAACCAATCGTATAATATTTCAGATAGCAAAATAACCATGCAATCTTAATCTTTCAGTTAATGTCAAATTTGAGAAATACGTGACCGGCCTTCCATAGCTATGAATGCCATTAAGAAATGCCAGTCTTACCTCTTAAGTTATCTTGTAGCATTTAATTACTTTATTGTGAGAAAATCATTAATTAATTGTATCTCCCTGTCCCTGCAATGTCTGAAAACGTCAAACATTAGACTTTTAGTAGTTATTTAAATTGCTAATTTTCCTGCAAAAAAGTTATAACATATATACAATGTTAACGCATTACGTAGTAAGTATTAATTTGATATTTTCGTTTAGCGGACATGCAGTTAATTAGGTTGCGCTAATTGTATGGTAAATTACGTATGATGAATTATCTTTATGACTGAATATGTCTGGTAGGTTTGTTAAACGTGAAAAACAAATAGTTATATTTAGAGCTAGATTAATGATTTCAGAAAGAGTACATAATTATATTTGTATAAAACAATACCAAAAAAGAAAATGCACCAAATAAAGGACAATCTAGCTAAACTTAAGCCACTGCACTGGCGCCAGATCAGAAAGAAAATGCCTCTGTACATGTTATACCCTACCCCTAGGTATTCTGTAAGAACCATGGTCATGAACGGGAAAGTGCACTAACCCGTTTCAATCGTACATTTCTCAACTTAAACGCACAGTTCGGTGAATGGGTACCTAGTATATTGAACAAGCGATAATTTATCTTCCATCGTGCACCAGTCACATTGTCTCAATATTCCATATTGCTGAGATTATCAACATATTTTATGCTTTCGTCAACGTTACAGAAAAAACTTGCTTGAACTTCCCTAATGAACATCCGGTCTAGAGGTCACGGCAGTGCGCACATGTTTGGCGAAACGTAAACAAACAAAAACAGATTTTAAAAAAATCAAAATTTTACACTAAAACTCGAAATGATGAATGAAATTCATCTTGTATATGATCTTTAATTTGAAATCGTACATTGGTCTGCGTCTGTTCTGTATATTTTATTCATTTTGCACATTTTGCTGCATTTTCACATTTTAGCGAACACGTGTAGTAAAATGACGATTGACATACATTTTTACAACAGCCAATCAGAATGGTTTTGTAATCTAGAACGGAACTTCACCAGGGAAGTTCAAGCAAGTTTTTTGTGTAATGTTGAAATTACTATAAACTACGCGTTGTTTTTATAAGATAAGATGTATTGAAAAATGTGACCGGTGCACAATGGAAGATAAATTACCACTTGTTTGATATCCATAGTACACATTTACCCCACTGCGTGTTTTAGGTATGAAATGCGCGATTGAAACGGGTTAGTATATTTTCCCGTTCACGACCATGGTTCTTATAGAATACCTAGGGGTAGGGTATAATATGTACAGAGGCATTTTCTTTCTGATCTGGCGCCAGTGAGCCACTGGTGGGCAAGTTGACTTAAGATTTGTGAATTTTCATAAACAATCCCTAGTGATGGAAAGTAAACATGATTTCTGATAGGAAAATTGTATTCTGAAATATGTACTTCTAAATTAAGTTTACTTGTAAACATATTGCACGAGCTAGTAGAATCTTCGTACCTGTATTAGATTACACATATTACAAAATGAAATTACTTCTCTAAGAAGCAGAAAAGTTAACATCTGTGTTATACAGTCGATAAATTGCATATTGATACGGGTCAAATGAATTGTTTTAGAACAGCACACATATACTTTTCTTTCATATCAGTATTTATAAGTCATGTATTCTGGATATGATCTTTAAATTATTTGAGCTACATGAATTTATATTTGCACATCGAAAACAGAAATATGAAATAGACGTATTGTTTCCATTTTCAGCTAGTACATCGTGACTTGGCTGCCAGAAACATCCTAGTAGCCTCTGGTAAAATGCTGAAAATCTCAGATTTTGGATTAACCAGGGATGTTTATGAAGCAGACACATATCTGAAGAAAAGCAAAGTAAGCTGTCGGTTATGAAATTCTACTTTTCTGCGCTGAAAACTAATTTAATCACTTGCCCCTGCCCTCTTATAGAATTATTTTTTATTTATTAATTATTTTTGTACGTAAAGAGGAAACAGATTACTGAAGAATAAATCGGTACACGATTGCATTTTCTGGAAATTACACACGAGAAAGATTCCAAGATTTTCGAAAATAATTGCAATTCACAATGAATTTTGAGTTGCATTTCACTAGCATTCAGTGTTTACAAAGTTTCATAAAACATCAGTTTCAAATAAACTGTTTAATGCTTATATATAAAATACGGAATACGGATGCGATTTCTTGTAAAACGCTGTTATGTATATTGATTTCTAGTTTTAAAATAGTTAGTAAAAAAGTACAAAATGAACTACATTGTGCAACTTACAGAACATTAACTTATTTATTATTTTAGGGGAGAATACCGGTAAAGTGGCTGGCTCCAGAGTCCCTATATGCTCAGATTTATACCACTCGAAGTGATATGTAAGTTTCTTTTTAAATCAGTACCACACCGTTTTCTTTCCCTTTCATAAGTTGGATTTATAGGCTAATGTTGAAAACTAAAAATTGAATTGATGAAAATTGATACAATAAAAGCATTATCAACACTTAGTATATTTTGTCCCTAATTATGAACGGAATAATTTTTGATACTGTTAACCTTGAATGAAGACAGGTCAGTATGTCGGTGAGAGAAAACCGCACAGGAAAGCTTATTTCCTTCGAGAGGGAGAATATGGCTGCGGGAGGGTCTGTCGTATCGTCATACCATACAGTTATTTTTAGATGTATAAGAAGGGACACTTGGGGGTATTTCTCTAAAATAAATTCCCAAAAGTTGCAGATTTGCAGACTAAATTCGGAAAACGTTTGGGGTAGCATTTACATATAAAATTAAAATGTAGTAGTAATATATCATTCTCCCCAAAACATGCTTTTTAATAACATGTCGTCTATAACCTGAATTGGAAATACGAGTGGTTTCAGAGATATAAACGTCACTATAATCACGTCTTCGTTAGCGCTAGAAATACTTTGAATTATTTTTGTTGCTGTTTAAACCGGTTAAACTAAATGATATACAATGAATTATGTACAGTTACAATAACTTTCAACTTCTATTGTTAAAATACAAGTGTTCATACCTTATTGCTATCAAAGCTTAGACATTAAAGGGTAAATATGCATAGGACAATGTTTGTTGGTCTTTATGTGCATATTTGTTACATCAAAGTCATGATCATTGAAATCCTGTAATGCAATTAACATACGTGCAAATTTAGTACAAATGTGTAGAACACTTAATGAAATGTGCAAAATTATGCAGACAAGTATATGAATAAATAATGATGTGGTTAACATTGTAAGACAATCTGATCGCATAAGCCTATAAAACATATCACAATTCAATTCAAAAGTGAATCAGAACCAAAAAACCTTATCCTGACGTCTTGGAAACCTTTCGAGACTTGCTTAATTCTGTCTGACATAAGTTCAACAGTCTGTATAGGTTTCGGGGAATTCGTTCTTTCACTTACAGTTCCGTTTTATTTATAAACGTATTTTTATCAGAAAATTTCAATAACAGTTATTAACAGACGTTGGTAACATAAAAACCTTAACTGCATGAAATAGAACCGTGATGATATGCCCGAATGCAATGCAGATAATTATGTGTACCTATACCAGACCGAGGAATACTCACTATGTCGGACCAAGCCAACAAACAACCTACATATACATATATAACTGAATAGTTCCACTTTAGAGGCACACGACTCGTTTAATATGATAAAAGAAAAAATCACAGCCTGTAATGTCACTGTTAATTTTATTTCAAAGCTAATTCCACGAAAAGGTATATATGTTTTTCGAACATTGTATTTTGAATGCATTTTACAGATGGTCATATGGTATTGTTTTATGGGAGTTGGTAACCCTCGGAGCCCCACCTTATCCAGGTATACCTCCTGAAAGACTATATAACCTTCTTATAGGAGGATATCGTATGGACCGACCAGAAAATTGTCCAGATGAAATGTAAGTTTTATGCGAAATCAACCTCTTTTTAACTATATTGTCAACATGAGATGAATACAATCCACTATGGCTAGTACTTTTGTGAAGCAGTCCTGTTTCTTAGATTTGAAAAAGAACAACTCCAAAATATGTGGGATTTCGGTTAGCCAAGTCGTGGATAACTTGGTAAAACGTAAGCCTGTTAATTTCAAAATCAGCGCAAATTTCATCTCCGAATCAACGTATATCTTCCACTGTTTAAAGAACTCCTTAAATATTTAAGTTCACAATTAATAATGTTTAACTTCGGACCATATTATTCGCCTACATATGAAAATAAAAAATGGGAAACTGAAATTTTATTTTGTCACAGATAAAGCATTATCTCATTTCCTCTTGTTAAAAGGTACGCAGTTATGCAGAAGTGCTGGAAGATAGATGCTGCGGACAGACCATCCTTTGCTACTTTAGCCAGGATATTTGACAGAATTCTACAAGAAAAAACGGTATAACGTAAACATTTCCTATCCTCCATTACAGAAATACGATAACAGTAAAATAAATCATCACTGTAAAACGAAACTTACAAATAGGTATCTAATTATTTTTTTAAAACGAAACATAAAAATAGGTATCTGACTATTTTAAAGATGAAAAGTCAAACTCAAATTAAATTGCCGGGTTTACTCGACTTTGTCTGTAATTCTTAAATTTCATATGCTGGTGAAAATCTTATACTTAACTATAAAATTATTTGAAAAAAAAAACTATACTTAAAAATAAAATTACTAGAAAAACTAAAGCATGTATTTTTAAAAATAAAAATATTTCGCGAAGTACCCCTTTTTAATGTACGTTTTATATCTATGTAAGTTGCTCTCGTATTCCTGCAATAAACTATTTTGAAGTTAATGACGTTGTCTGTACATTCATGCCTTCATTTAACCTTACAACGATAATGTGGTTGACAGTAATTGATCATCATTAATATAATGTAAAATGCTCGACATAAATCAATACTTGCGTGTGACTTTCATAATTAATATATTATATCACTGACAATCTTATAGCTCTATAAAAGTAACGATTATGCTAATTATTTAAAACTCTGTTTGTTAACATCACCAAACAAAGGTCATCCTGCCGAAAACATCCTACCTCCAACGTGTTATACCGTAATCTAATTATTTTTCTTTTATACTTTTCATTGTTTCTGGAAGTAATCTTTCATTTTCTTAAATTTCAGGGTTATCTTGATTTATCACAGAACAATGTGCGTATATCAGATCTGTACAACAAGTGCTTTAACTCGAATTACAATGGTAAGTGAAAAATCTTAGCGATATTATTGATATATATAAAACGTTTATAGGTTATTTGAAGTAGATCAACTATCTTCATTTATTTGGAGATTGTTAGTTCGAATCATGCAGGCTGATCTTTCTGTTTCCTCTAGCATTATTACTATTGAGCTAAAAGAAATTTCTTCGATGCTCCATCCAGCAATCGGCAAATTGTTTGTCCATTTAAAGTTTGAATGCCGTTTTACAAAGGTATTTCATATGAAGCTTAGTTCACGTAAGCAGTCGCCCTGAATTCTGCATCAGTACTGACTAACACATCTGCGGATGTCTCTAAATTGTTTTTTTTTTTGTACTTTTATCATATGTAAATGTTGAGTTCTGCTCAACCCGGGGCTAGAGGGCGTGGACGGTAGCAAGCATTTCCACTACCGTCCATGAGCAGGCTAAATCAAACCGAGCCTGCAACATTTTCGTTTTTGTTGTGTTGAGCGACCTGTGGAGTTTCCACTTTTTCTATTTTACAATCTGCAATGACTGATTTCATGTCAACATGGGAATTGCACAAGATAAAACCCTTTACATCCCAGATTTAAAATAAACGAAAAATAATCACTAGATAAAGAGAGTTATAGCAGTTTGAAACACAAATTTATATTACTGTTTTAGACAAAGAAGAAGACGATATCAGAGCCGATAACGTACCTGTGATCGCAAACGATGATGACGGAGAAGACTCAAATGACAAATGTAACATATTTACAGTGTGTAATGAAACATATACTACCGACAATTATCTCATTCCAACTCCGTCAAGTCAACAGTCATGTGACCCTGATCACACACTGCCTCTGTTAGAGACTCGTGTCACAGAGATGGGTAGTATGGACCATGGTAAATCAGATACTTGTAAAGACAATGGCATGAGTTCATTTAAAACAAAGTTGGTCGTGAATGATATTCGCAAGAATAATAAAGTGAACTCGGATGAACAAAAGGAAACCAGTTTAAAAGAAGGACATACTAAATTGATAGAGCATATGAATGACAGTGCAATTATAGAAAATAGAAATAGGTCTCAAAATCTTAATGGTGTCACAACCACCCATCGTGGACAAGACCAAATGTTCAGAAAGAAGACCGAGAATTCGTTACCTACAATAAGGTACACCAAAAACAATAAGAATAAACATGTTATTTATCCAAGTGAAAACGTAGCGTTGCTGACGGAAAATGGTAATGCTAGGTGTATCAGAGACAATGACTGTAATGAACAAGAAACGTCTCAGTTTTAAAAAATACGAATACGTTCGGATACGTTCGGATTTTCGAAAGAATACATTCCATTTAAACTTATTTATGTGCAAGACAACAATGCATTGTGGACTGAAGACGAGTCGCTTTTATTGCCACAGATTTCTAAAATATATTATTTGTAACTCAAGCGACTATGTGAGAGTGAGGCATGATTTTCAGTATCCTATAGTGATAGAAACAATAAATGTGATATATAAATGTGTATGAAGTGACAAAAAGGAGAAACAAAGCAATAATAAAAGATGCAGTTGCTGAATTCTAACCTTAAAGATAGTTCCGATATGGATTCTTCTTCTAGCTGTGGCAATGAACGTGTTTGACTCTCAAAACGTTTATAAAAGTATTTTAATATAAAGGATCTCCGAGACTTCTTTCAATTTTTTTCGTGAAACCTCCACCGTTTATTCAAATCGTTAAGCCAAAATGTTTACACGTTCATGCGTTTGTAGTTGTTTACATTACTGTTTGACAGTATTTTTACGGGTATATGGATATTAAGATATACCAATTCCAGTAGGTCTGATTGTTAAGTTTTTAAAAAGCCAATGTTTCAAAAAACAAGCAAAAACACAGATCTTTATTCTCTTACCTATTATGTTTCAGATAATTAGACTGTTGTCTGTTGGCCAGTATCTCGTTTAGTAAGTTTAGGGTGTATGTTTTGGTAAGTAATGAAAGACAGTGCCTTTTATGACATGTTGTGTCCTGCTCGTTTAATAAGAATTAACTGTTGAACAATAAATACACGCTTTTTATAAATAGATATGTCTGCTTTCATCAGACAAATGGTGCATTTTGCGCACAAGACGTTCGCTATAATAAGTTGTGTCATTTTTTTCTGAATGATATGTCATATCTTTTTAAATGAGAATGAGTATTCATACAAAAGTTAATGATATTCTCTGATTTGTATGGACGCATGGTAGTTTGTTAAATGGTTGTTTATCTGACCTGCTTTTAGCTTTTTGCGGTATGAAATAATTGAAATGAAAAGGTATGCATACCATTTGGAGCGTTGCAAGGACTTTCTATGGCGTATACGGAGCGGAAAGGAAGGAACTGTTAAATGAAGAAAAAGGTGAATGTAACACTGTAAATATGAAAGTGCATTATTTTTATGTTAATATTTTTGTGGCTTTGAAATATCTGTAACCACTAAAATTAAGTACACATGAAGATGTAAAATAAAGCTTCAGGAAAACAAATTAGTATTTCTTTTTACCACCTTTTATTATAGTATGCACTTTTCAGATCGTATATTCTCTACGGCTATTAGTTTTGTGTATCACTTGCACAAGACAGAATTTACGGTAATAATGAAAAACAATCTGAAAGAAATCGAGAAATTTAGAGTAACTGAAAAGAAATAGAATCTCTAACACGAACTTATCAGTAATCAAAGGAGAGTGTTTTATTTCAATATTGCTTAGACTAGCTTCATAACCTTGTAACACCATTTCATCATAAATAAAGGGATACATGCTCGTGTGAAAGCAAATGTTGTTATTTCTATAAGTGATTAGCTTATTTTCTGAGGCCTATTAAACGACATCAATGACAACAGAGTTTTATAGTATAAAACGCTAATGTGGACTCCATATTAGGAAAAACTTATTCTGTTTTGTTGGGATTTCTATACCGAATTGTATAGACATGAAGAAGTTTTGAGCTGAGATGGTGGACTAAATCTCTAGGTGACCCTCCGATCATTATTTCAGACACAGACATTCAACTTCATCCAGCCTGTACATTCTACCTGACCCTGGCTGGATACAACCTAGTAGTGGTAGTGATCCTGACAATATTCTAACAGCATGAAAGTCTTTAATACAAAACAAAGAAAATATTTTTATATCATATGGGCGTAGTGACATTTTTCAATATTTTGGTTATGTAACGCCTATAGGATCGCCTAACCAGTTCTATGGCTGTGACTGGGATGTTCTATAGGATCGCTTAACCAGTTCTATGGCTGTGACTGGGATGTTCTATAGGATCGCTTAACCAGTTCTATGGCCGTGACTGGGATGTTCTATAGGATCGCTTAACCAGTTCTATGGCCGTGACTAGTTCTATGGCCGTGAATGGGATGTTCTATAGGATCGCTTAACCAGTTCTATGGCCGTGACTGGGATGTTCTATAGGATCGCTTTACCAGTTCTATGGCCGTGACTGGGATGTTCTATAGGATCGCTTAACCAGTTCTATTGCCGTTACTGGGATGTTCTATAGGATCGCTTAACCAGTTTTATGGCCGTGACTGGGATGTTCTATAGGATCGCTTAACCAGTTCTATGACTGTGACTGGGGTGTTCTATGCATCCTCTAAATCAACTCTTACCTTTTATTTCCTTGCTTTTGTACCAGAATTTACTTATTCTCCGAAACTAACAACATCTTTACATGAATCTTATGTGGGACAGAAGGATTATTTTCATTACTTTCTGTCAAATCGTCACGGAAAACATTGCCTCGAATGCAAACCCTCTTCTACGGAGTAACTGGACAGTCGAAAGGCAGTTAAATAAGAATATTTCAGATGTACAAAACTTGCCTTGAGCATACAGACAAAGAAGTGACACAATACGGCTGCTAAAAGCTGCTTACTGCTAATAATTCAAATTGAAATTAGAACACGAATCAGACTGGGAAGTCATCTGGTTGCTTAATACAGATGGCCGCTAAGGTGGGTTGAACTGTATGCTACTTAGTTACAAAACTGTCGTGCAATACACACAAACAGCTCACTATAGTTATTTTGTCCCATATCTTACAAAAATATTGCTTTTTCATTCAAGAAGTGACAGACGGTCTTGCAGAGGCAATTTGGATATGAATTAAATCGATTAATGTAAAATTCGTTTTGAGTTGGGTATTATTTCTTGTATGAATAATGCATTTGTATTCCCTAGACTCAGAGTTACACATTGGGAAAGTATATTCTGGGGTTTCAACCTTAATGTTCGTTTATGTAAGTGTCTAACGTTACCAACATATTCCACGACGTCTTAATGCATATATGTTACTCTTTTGATTTATGATGTCTCACACCAAAGCGTTCTGGAATATTTTAAAAAAACATTGGATTAAGCTCTGCCAATAGAATGGCATTTGCACAAAAGTGTAAAATGCTAGATACTAGTAGCAATAAGTATTACCGCAGTAAGACACTTTAAAGATTGATAAAATTTATAGATGTTTTTGGAGCTCAACCAAGAAATAGAGTAGAATACTAGGTTATGAAATGTGAAACACCCATAACTCTCACTAGCACTCTGTAACGTAAAAACGTTGAATGCGCTCAATGACCCTAAAGGACTAGCAAATTTAACAACAATTAGTCTAAGTATGGGCAGAGTTTTTACAGCCGCCCCCACATGGCACTTAGAGTAAATAAAATCCTTTCTACGCATAGAAGAATACAAGAAGTCGAAAAACAGCAGACTGTTAAACGGATTTGTATTATTCAGAAACATTGAAACTGAATGTGCTCAATGATCCCCTAAGGTCTAGAAAATAAAACAACACTGACTTCAAATAGTGGGAGCCTTTCTACACACGGCACTTAAGGATTGCTGTAGTGATAGTTGATATAATATATTGGAAGATCTGTAGAACGCAACTAATAAAACTACTAACAGAATCGTTTTGATTGAGTCAAATAAACACAATCAAGAGAAAATGATATTTGCAAAACCTTCACGTCCTCTAGCATCGGCCGAAGTGGAAAAAGTGGAACTCTTTTATACAGAAACATTGCCCCATTCCCAAATCACCATCACAAAAATAAAACAGAAAATATATGAACGCACGAGTCAAAGCGTGGTAAGACTTTCAAATGCAAATGTAATTTACCATAAAGCCACAACTCATTACTCCTCAAGATAGTATAGATTCAATCAGTCTGCTGTTATTTTAACTGCTTGCGTTCCTTTGCGTAGAAAGGAATTTATTTACTCTTTTAAGTGCCATATGGAGAGGGAGGGGGCGGCTTTTAAAATTCTCCCCTTACTTGGACTCGGTGTTGAAAGATTTTCTGATCCTTTTGGATCATGGAGTACATTCATTCTATTCGTACAGTAATAGAACTCCGATTAAACCGGTGCTAGGGGACATGAGGGATGTAGCACATTTCATTACCTCTCATGACACGTTCAAACCGAGTCTGCTATTAGTTTGCTCGGTTGTGTTCTATGCCTCCAAAGCATCTTTTCACATATTTTATTTACTATCCCAACAGCACGTTTTAAGTGCTGTGTGTTGGCTGTATAAAGTCAATCCATACTTGGACTCAGCGTTGTTGTATTTTCTGATCCTTTAGGATCATGGAGTACATTCATTCGTATGTAACAGAATTCCGCTTAAGGTAGTTCTGCACGTTTGATAGACCGGAAGTGATGGCGTAACGTCATTTATCCGGAAAACGTAGAATAAAGCCTGGATTCGGCGTACGGAAATGAAAATCATTTTATGAATTAATGACAACCTGTGAGTAAATTTATTAAAATGATACTGTTAGTATATTTCTAAAGTCAAAAAAATGATATTAAAACATATGACACGTTAAATAATTCAAATAATGTCTCAAAATTAGCGTGGAATATTTGGTGCACTTTAATCATAATCAAATATCTCACAAATAAGCACACGGACCTATACATTTTATTTTACCATATTATAGGCCATATGTTTATTTACAAGTTTGAGAAGTTTCATCAAAATCTACATTGTAGAAACATTTATATTTGCTAAAGTGTTATGAAAGTTATGATTTTCCCATAGACTCCCATTATGAAAAATTGCGTGAGGTCCAAAATTTTCACATCAGTCTAGCAAAAAATCAAGCACACGACCCTATCCTTTTTATCTGCTGGATTTTCTAGGTATATTCTGAAGTTTTGAAAAATTAGAGTTTAATCAAATTCTACATTGTAGAAAAAAATTCGTACCAAACGTGCAGAACTACCTTAAGCCGGTGCTAGGGGGCATGAGGGATGTTGCACATTTCATTACCTCTCATGAACAGACACATTCAAACCGAGTTTGGTTTGCGTTCTATACTTCCATATAATCTTTTCACAGATTTCATTATCAATTAAAGTTTCACTAATAATCAGTTTGCAACACTGCACAACAGCATAATTTTGCTTCTATATCTCAACTGAAATTGAAATTAGTTTGTAACCGCAAAGTATCATAATTATTATGACAGTACATAAATCTGTGTAATTGCTAGCATTATTGCTATGGGTTTCAGGTTTCCATCTTAAGCGTATTTAATTTGATATTTCAAATTCATATATCCGTAAGGTGTTGAATTACACAGACAATTTACATCGTTACGTGATTCATGATTACCAGCCAACTATGTTAATTACTGGCAAAAACTTATTTTGATTTTGATGTGATATTTCTATAACATGATAATGACATGTATTATAATGTTTATGCATGCATTTTGTAGCTTTTTCAAACATTCAAAACTTGATCTTTCCACTGACAGTAGTGCATCTTTGACGTATGCATAACCATTATGGTGGAGTCACAAAAAATTATTTTCGAATATTGAAAGAAAAAGTACAAAGACATTACATGGAATAACAATAATACTACTTTGTATAAGGTGGGCTAAAAGTTAACTACCGCTGCTCCATTTTGCTTAATTTTTGTTCAGGTATCATCTTTACCTCCCCCTTAAACATAATGTTTCATATTGATTTCTTATTAAAACTACTCGCCCACAATTTCAGTGATTTTCTTCCACATGTTCATTTCCACCAAGTTTGCCATAAAATGCATAATATTACATTATAAAATGGCAAAGTGAGTGGGAATAATTATTGGTTTTTGGTGGAAAAGCAGAAAGACTGTTGATTTTCTCCATTATTTCAAAAGCGTTGCAACGCTTTACTCCCTTTTGGACAATAATTTGGTTATTTATTAGAATATCTTGCCTAAACCATACCTTAAGTTTGCATCATTGGTCATTTTCACAATACCCAAGAGGTTTCGATTCCTGAGATAAAAAAATATCCACTAAAATGTGTTTAAACACATCCAAAATCGGAATATAAAATTAAGTTCCTTGTTCTGCGAAATCTTCTTAGTTTGCTTTCAGGAATTATATTTATACTAGACAGAATGCAGGGAGACAAGTTCCGCAATGAAAAGTACATGTAACTGGGAGTTCCGTTTCACAATAACGAAAACAACATTATCAAGAAATGACTTCTTTATTTTGATGTCGCTATCCTGAAAAAATAATTTTTTGATAAGAATGAAGGAGAACATACGGTGGACATAAATTTTGAACTTTTTTGAATTTTCATACAAAGATATGTGGTATAAACTACGACTTCTTCTTAACTATGGATCAGACGTCTGGGGTCTACATAATTCACCAGATATAGAACTTGTTCACAAAATGTTTCTAAAACAACTACTAGGTGTAGGACAACAAACAGCAAATGCTGCTGTATAGGGTGAATTTGGTAGAGTACCTTTGTTGGTGTTACGTAAAGTACGCATAATCAAGTACTGGTATCGAATTGTTAAGCAACCAGACTCGTTGTTATACAAATTGTTGATAATGAAAGACAGAAATCATTTTGTTTATAAATGGTCTATTGATGTAAACTATCTATTGCAAACTTTAGGGTTTCCAAATGTTTTGATAAACCAAATGAAATTGATCTTACTAATGTTATTCAATGTGTCTATGAACAGTACTATCAACGATGGTTTTCTGAAATTGAAAATTCAACAAAACTAGATACTTACAATATGATTAAAGACAAATTTGAAGCTGAAAAATACCTTAGTTGTGTGAAAAATTCAAATTACAGAATAGCTCTCGCGGTTTAGGTGCTCTGCTCACAGAGAACAGGAACACCTACCAAAATATTACTGCTCTTGACCTAATTTACATAAATTCAGAACTCTAACGAAAGAAGTCAACATAAAGTTAGAAACAGATTAGCTAAATTTATATATCTAGCAAATATATTACGTGAAAGAACAAATAGTTAAGTTTTATGTCACACTTTAAGCATTTTACTACCCAAAATTAGTTTGTGCGAATTTACAGTTGTATATAGTTGTGTTACTACATATTTACATGTAACATGAGGCACGCGTAACGTACAGCACTATTTATAATTCAAAAAGTACAGTGATGTAAAATATATAATGTCAAGTCTTTCTTGTCTGCGATGAACATTACTTAAATGCGTTTATACAAATTGAATGTGCTGTATATTCTACTGTTGTAAGCACGATATTCACATGCAAATTTTAGATTAACGCAGCATGAATTCTTTAATATATGTTTTATGTGGTATTGTGAATATATTTTAGTATTAAAACATTAATTAGTTATAATGTAACACTGTTGTATTTGTACAGATTACTTATTATACTTTCTTTATTGTACTTTTCTCATATACAAATTGTAACCGCCATTTTAGTTTGTGGCGACGGACATTGTATAATGTTTATGCCTTAAGAAATTAATCTTGAATCTTGTTATAACTGGGCCTTTGTTCCTTCTTCATTCTAGAAATTGAAAATCTGAAGATACGTTTAAGTACTTGAAAAAGAAACCTCTTATTCAATAAATGTTATGACTAGTTTGAATTTGTTGGACGTGTTAATTAATTGTATGATTTGCAAACGTTCAACGATTCCTTTGTATTAAAAAAGTATATAAATGTCATACTGAAATTGGACATGATTTGGCAGATGTAAAGATATCAAAACACTTCGTGTATGGGAAGAAATGGACTTAAATCAATTTGCTACTTTTTAAAAACAAATATTAATAGTATTGAACTGCTTTAGATTTTACTCTGCTGTGGGAAGATTTAGGTGGTATGAATTCATTTGATCAGAAATTACATTGAATTATCCAAACGAAGATAAATCAATATACGAATGCAATTTTTATAATGCAATCTAACTTTAATCATTTTCATGTTCATTATTTCCTTCATAGTCTGTAGAATACTGTTTATTGTTCGGAATTCAACTAAATTTGAAGCTATTTTCTATATAAATGTTCTCCTCTTTACCTTTTATACAGCGTTATATTGAATATTTGCTATTGCTTTTGGCAGATATTGAAATATATTAAAGTGATTGAAATATATTAAAGTGATCTGTCTTTATATATCTGTCAAAATTAACAGCAATTTGAACACCTGTATTAATAATACTGTTACAGTGCTTGTATTTCAAAAGTATAAAGTTTGTTTATGTGAGAGGTTTTTAAAGCACTGGCTGGGTATGATTATGTGTGTTATAATAAATGCAAAGGCGGAATTGCCTTTATCTAATATGCAGTACATTGTGACTATAGAACCGAACAGAAAATCAAGAAAACCACAGTTCGCTCAACTCAACGTAGAAATAGCATTCATAAATATTTTATAATGTAGAAAGCTTTAAAGGAAGGAACGGATAAAAACTTGTCCGGAGATTTAATTAGTATGATATTCATATGCATGGCAAATAGCTAAAGACTTGAATTACTTCAGTGAAATAAAGGGAAACAATAATATAATCATTTAAAAAGGAAAACAGACATTCACATTTTCTTTCAATTTGACAGTTGGTTGGATTGATTTAGCGTCAACATAACAGCGTAAATATAAGCCATCGCACATGTTCCATTTTTCGCACTTTCCTTGCAAAGTGCATAAGCGTTTAACATTGAATTGCTATTACTTAATAACAATGCTGTGATAAGGTGCATTTAATTTCCCTGTACATGTATATAAACCCTTTGAAAAATATATAATGTTGTCTCATTGGTGTATTAATTTGACATTTTCGTTTCGCTGACATGTACGTTAATTAGGTTGCGCTATTTGTATGGTAAATTGCGTATGATAAATTGCTAATATGATTGAATATGTCTGGTAAATAAGTTAAACATAAAAACAAATGGTAGCTACATCATTAACTTCTAAAGTGAAATTTAATGACACTACAAAATGATTGATCTAAACAATAAAAAAACTTGTAAGTGCACGCTTGGTTTAAGAATTTGCGAAATGTTATGAATATTTTGACATAACAGAAAAAAAAACACTTTTTAAAAGTAAACTCTTAATTATGGTTACTTCTGACATAAGACATACTCCTGTGTGCGACAGAAATCTGGAGATCCAGGTCTATCATAGACTAAAGAAATATTTAGGTAAATAACCACAACATCCTACAATGACAATGTTTAAAAGTTCACAATAAATCCAGTTACCACAATTATCATAAATTATGAGAGCATCTAGAAGTTTACATTTTTCGTTGTGCACTGAATTACATATTTTCTTAATATGTTAATATGTTATATGATTAAACATTAGAGAAATGCCATTCTTAAAAGTATCTGATTTTTTTTAAGGCACATATTGAAAATGCAAGTTGCATCAAATAAAAGTTTACACACTGTCAACTTCTATTTTATCATACAAAAATTTTGACAAACCTAAAAATAACAGTGCATTTATTGTAAAGCAAAGGGGATAGTGCGGTAAAGTGGCTGGCTCCTGTTTGTTCAGATATATACCGCAAAAAGTGATACCGGTATATAAGTTCATATCAAATATAAAAAAAAATGCAATTAAAATTCAAGGAATGAGACATTTATGCATTTCCTTTCAATCGAAACAAATACAACAGTTCCAAAATGTTATTTGCATATTACTTGTAAGCATTCTCTAATACAATATTTATATGTGGCATAGGTATAATTATTATCCTTCGTGAAACATCAACATCATTTATAAGACAATTTTAGTGGGGACGAAAAAAGGTTTAGAATTATCAGGTGTTGCTATTTCACACGAATTTTATCAGTCATTTAATTTTCAGTTATTTTCATTTTTTATGGTTAAAAAGTATTTTATTTGATTGCCTTTTCATGTGTGTGTTTGTTTAGGCTATATACATTAATTTATATAGTATGCTAACTTTTGTGGACATACATATAACAAGAGCACCGCCTTGCGGGTGCTGACGCTCGTCTGATTTTTTTTTGTATAATAGAAATATTGTCCTACCCATGATTTTCTAAGTCTAAAAAGGGCCATCACTCTTGCAAAAAGCAGAATAGAGTTATGTTTCTTGATGTACAGTGTCCACTTATAATGGTGAAAAACTGTTGCAAGTTTTAAAGCAATAGCTTTGATAGTTTATGAGAAAAGTTGACTTAAACATAATATTCAACCAAGAAAATGATTTTTCTAAGTCCAAAAGGGGCAATAATTATTGCAAAAAGCAGGATGGAGTTATGTTGCTTGCTGTACAGGGTCAGCTTATGATGGTGAACAAGAGTTGCAAGTTTTAAAGCAATAGCTTTGATAGTTTAAGAGAAAAAGTTGGCCTAAACATAAAACTTAACCAAGAAATCTGATATTTTCTAAGTCCAAAAGGGGCCATAAATCTTGCAAAAAGCAGGATGGAGTTATGTTTCTTGCTGTACAGGGTCAGCTTATGATGGTGAACAAGTGTTGCAAGTTTTAAAGGAATAGCTTTGATAGTTTAGGATAAAAGCTGACCTAAACATAAAACTTAACCAAGAAAACTGATTTTCTAAGTCCAAAAGGGGCAATAATTCTTGCAAAAAGCAAGATGGAGTTATGTTTCTTGATGTACAGGGTCTGCTTATGATGGTGAACAAGTATTCCAAGTTTCAAAGCAAAAGCTTTGATAGTTTAGGAGAAAAGTTGACCTAAACATAAAACTTAACCAAGAAATCTGATATTTTCTAAGTACAAAAGGGGCCATAAATCTTGCAAAAAGCAAGATTGAGTTATGTTTTTTGCTATACAGGGTCAGCTTATGATGGTGAACAAGTATTCCAAGTTTCAAAGCAATAGCTTCGATAGTTTAGGAGAAAAGCTGACCTAAACATAAAACTTAACCAGGCAACGCCGACGCAGACGCCGACGCCGACGCCGACAACCGCTCAAGTGATGACAATAACTCATCATTTTTTTTTCAAAAAATCAGATGAGCTAATAAAATGGCATTTACTTTTGCACATAAGTTTGCTACAATGTATAGAAACCGTTTGTCGTCTTTGTTGACAGGGAACCTATATCAAACATGCAAACTCGTGCAGTGAGAAACAACTTATGACAGATTCAAATGTCGATTTAAAACAAATTAACTGCGGTAAACATTGTAGAATATTCATTGTGTAACTTCATATGAACAATTAAATACAATTATTATTTAGAAACCGTTTTAGTAGAGTTTTGTTGAAAATGAATTTCATTTCCTGTCATGTTGTCCAGTATATAGGTATTTAAGAATTCTTCATAAGATACCATCAGCATTTCCAACTGTTGACAAATTTGTTCGAGTTATGTTAAATTCTAAAAAAAAAAAGCCAGTATATAATCTATGTAAATTCTTGAAATTTGCTGTTGTTACAAAACACTTGATATATTAACTACATAATGTAACGTATGATTTTTCCTTGTCAATACTCTAGAACTATTTTATATTGTACGAATTGTATGTTTACCATATTCATGATTGCATATTGGCAAAGGCAGATTACTGCCGATTTGCAAATAAACTTGACTTGACTTGTCTTTGAGTACAATTAATCATTTAACAGAAACTGGTCAAAACTTTTAAGCTAAGCAAGGCGGCTTTTTACGTAAACAGCGGGGTCTCTGTATGTAACGCCAGCATATTGAAACTCTTACGAACATATACGTTCGGACTTTGTAAACGAAAATAGTGGAGTAAGTTGTTTTTTTTTTACCAAGGAAGCATATAGACTTTACTGTGTTTCTTTACGTTGAATTGACCGTGCACGAATTGGATACATTCAGTGACGCTTTCGATTACCAATGGGCTAAAAGTGTGATTTTTTTTTTCAGAAATAATCTTTTTTTTCTGAAATAATCTCTTTTTTTTATTGTGTAATGTATTATTTGATAATCAGCTGATTTTGAATATTTTGGTATGAAAACGACGGCGTGTTTGGATGGGTGTAAAACAATACAAGTAATGATTTTGCTTCCCTGGTAAAAATCAACTTACTCCACTGTTGCGTTTTCAAATCTCGCACGTTTGCGTTGGCAACAAATGAAATAGTACTTATCTGAAATATGCTCGATACCTGCCTGTATCAGACCGAGGTGTTGTACCTTAAATGTTGGCCTAAATCAACAAAGGGTGTAATTGTAGAGACAACAGATACTTCGGCACGTTACTTGTTAGATTTTAGTAGCCATTCTGTAAGCTTATCCTGAATTTAACGAAAGATTAATTGTATATTAATCAGATTATATGTGTAATTTGAATGTATCACTTCATTGAATGCATTTATAGGTGGTCATATGGTATTGTTTATAGGAGATTGTAGCCCATGGAGCTCCTTGTCCACCAGGTATACCCAAAGAAAGACTCATGTAACCTTTTAATTAAATGTATTCATTTTCAGGCAGACAAATCGTTATTTTATGTCATTTGCTCTCCCTTTTGTAGTTACCTAGAAGTGCTTGACAATCGATGCTGCTAACAGACTACCCTTTTCTACGTTAGCTAAGATAATTGACTTTCACAAGAAACAAATGTATTATATAAACATTTCTTGCTACAAGGCAGAAAATAGTAACTATTTATGACAAATCAGAGTTTAGTAGATACTTGACGTCTGGGTTGGAAAAGAAATGCTTTATTTAATCATACCTAGTTTCATTTTTATTTTTATTTATTTTTTTTTTTTTTTTGCTTTTCTAATACTAGTATATTTCTACCACACCTGTAAACAAGGAATTTTTTGAAAGGCAAAACACGTACTTTTCAAAGTGAAAATGTCATAATGTATCTTTTTAACTTAACGTCACTTTTGTATGTATGCTGTATCCAGTCCTACATTTACAACACGCCTAAAGGAAAATAAATGACTGTCTATCAGTTCATTAAAGTATATATGCTAAAATTATAAATCTGTCAATCAGCGAAACTCAACGGCAACGATAATGTGGTTGAACGCAACTGATCATTTTTAACATATGTAAATTGGTCGACATAAATCAATATTCGCGTGTGTTCTTCTTAATTAACAGTTTACTGCTGACTTAATTGAACAGTTCTGTTGTGGAAGCTTCCTCATGCGAACGTTCAGTATCGTAATCGCTTACAATTTCATTGCTTTCTTGATTTTATTTGTCTTAATTTCAGGATCACATGGATATATCGGACCTTTAAGTAAAGCATTCTTAACCCTAATTATGAGGGTAATTCTATTTGGCAATAACTAATTTCATTCACTCCGACAAGAAACATGCGCATATGCAAATGAATGCCAAAAATGTGTAATCAAACTTACTTAATTATAATATTGTTTACTTGTTTGGAGTGCTATTTTCATTACCTCATGACAGCGTGTCTTAGCAAACAAAATGATATACGTTTATATGAAACCTTGTTTTGACATCAAATAAAATGGTTAGCACAAGACTGTGAACATTCTTGATGTTTTCCGTTTACGTCAAATTTGCATACTTTTCTTGCTTTTGTCCTCATTTCAGTGATACATTGATTCATCACAAAAGAATGCGGGTATATTATCAGATCTATGAGAAATGTGCTATATCTCTTATTACAATGGTAATTCGTATCAATTCGACTGGGGAATGTCTACTTCCTGGTTGTATGCGCATTCCGTTATTGCTTTGTTAAAATGCTGTTGATTTCTCTAAAGCGCTACTTTTATTACCTTGTGACAACATTGTCTTAATGAACGGACATGTATCTTCAGTTTGATTTCGAACATAGACTGAATCCTTTGAAGAACTACCGACCATACTGAAGTGAGTTTTTCCCCCGCATGTACGTATTAGATTGTGGTAAGGAAGTACGACCGGTTTACGTTATCTATATCGCGGAGAACGACTTCATTATGTGAACAGGGTCCCGATAGTCCATTTGAAAATACCACAAAAAATGCTTTGATACTAGTGCAAACAAAAATCATAAAAGGAACAATTTTGAGAAATGTCAGAGGAAAAAAAGAGCGATATATATTACACATACTTTGCGATTCATATTATGGCATTTTTAGTTTGCCAATGTGTTTGTATTTACGAGAAAATGAAGTACTACGTTATATATCGGACACTTAATTTTGAGACAAAACTACCTTAATTACACGCTTAGTGAGATTTACTCGTATTACCACAGACTCAGAGTGTATGTTTATTTTTATAGCACAAGGCTAGGTGTGAGCAATGGTGGTGAGAAAAGTGTCTCATTACTGCTCACTTTCTTCGCAAATTTGAGCTGAATCTAGATGAATGATTGACCGTGTCCGCTTTGAATGACCTCTGGCTCAGGTGGATGTTGGAGGAGGTAGCTAAGTCGATTCAGGCATTCATTTGTTTTACAAAGCAGTTACTCATTCGTTCAATAAATATCATAATAACTAATTAAGTATAAACGCCTATAAAATACATTTTATCTCTTTTATTCAGAAAACAGGGCCACAATATGAAACTGCCCTTCTATTTGATTGTATACAATGATCATAAGACCAAGCATGAGATTAAAAACATTTTGTTTGGAATAGCTTGAACGCCATCAGCGGCGTAAGCAATATTCCTGTATTCAATAACTGTTTTGAGCTTCAACTTCCCTACATGAATCAGAGATGAGCCCAGTCTATAAAACATATAAGAGTTACAGTATAACTGAGTAAAATGTAAAACAGAAATGTATTAATGAATTAACAAGAGTCATTTGAAGTAATTCTGTTTCATAGCTTTCTGCTTGGTTGTTGTAATTTGGAATGAATTACATGAGCCGCGCCACGAGAAAATCAACTTAGTGGCTTTGCGACCAGCATGGATCCAGACCAGCCTGCGCATCCGCACAGTCTGGTCAGGATCCATGCTGTTCGCTTTCAAAACCTATTGCAATTAAAGGAACAGTTAGCGAACAGCATTGATCCTAACCAGACTGGGCGGATGCGCAGGCTGGTCTGGATCCATGCTCCAACGCACTATGTTGGTTTTCTCATGACGCGGCTCACATCTAGTTGATAAAAGTGTTGTCAGTATCAGCATTCTGACAAAGAGAGACACAGAGATCTCTTTACTTGGCATTTATGTGCAGCTTAACGTACGTTGTCTGGGAACAAGTGCATTGTTAAAACATATATGAACTTGATAGTCTAGAATGTAAAATACTTGCTTATTTAGGGTCTTCACGTTCATTGTAAAAATCAGATAATGACACTGTTTCTAAACGCTTTAAATCAACCTAGTATAAATCATATATAACATTTGAAACTTCATAGATATACTTTTTAAAGTATTATATTTATGGCATTAACTTCGGTGAATTTTGTTTAAAAGTAGCGTTGTTATTTTCAAAATTTACATCATGAGAGATCAGATCTGGCATAAATCCACTCGAGCCGAATACAGTATCCCAGATCGAGCTACTATTTTCTTGCATAGACCAGACGGGGATTTCCGGTATTTTTACCGGCGTCGGAAAAATACCTTTTACATCATGACTCTCGTGCTGTAACTGACATATTACGAACTACATATGAGCCGTGCCATGAGAAAACCAACATAGTGGGTTTGCGACCAGCATGGATCCAGACCAGCCTGCGCTTCCGCGCAGTCTGGTCAGGATCCATGCTGTTCGCTTTCAAAGCCTATTGGAATTGGAGAAACTGTTAGCGAACAGCATGGATCCTGACCAGACTGCGCGGATGCGCAGGCTGGTCTGGATCCATGCTGGTCGCAAACCCACTATGTTGGTTTTCTCATGGCACGGCTCATATATGTTGAAGATTTATGTGGTAATCTATATTTTATTTTTTTTTTAAAAAACGGAATAAGAATCCAGTACCTTGATAGTTCTTCTTTGTTCCTGATAGTATATTTCTCGATTCAAAAAACGTTATTTTATTAAAAATTCATAACGTTACGCTGCAACTGATAAAACAAAACTGGAACTAAACATTGTTATTTGTCTTTGAAACGTCATGACGTCTTTCCTGTTTACGGACTTTGGTTTCCCGCGCTTTGTTTAAATTCGCTGCTATAAGAAATAGTTCTAAAAAGAAAGCCGTTTGATTGGTTTTATTATTATTATTATTTCTTGAATATGGTATTCAAGAAAAGGGTTCTATCACTGGTTGTAGGTGCAGATGGGAATATCCGGCTCTCGGGTAACCGTTAACGCGGTAAATCGGCAGAGCCTCGTTACCGCCTAAACAGTTACCATCGAGGCCGAAAATTCCCATCTGCACCTAGAACCAGTGAAAAAATCTTATAATAATTACCCTATTGTATCAGGCGGAGGTGTAATACTTGTTGACCCAAATCAACAAACTCCTGGGATGTAATTGTAAAGACTACAGATACTTCGGCACGTGATCTCTCCTTTTTATAGTTACCTTGAAATGCTTGAAAATCAATACTGCGGACAGACCATCCTTTGCTATGTGAGCCAAGATAATTGAATTTTACAAGAAACAAATGTATTACAAAAATGTATATAAACATTTCCTGCTACAAGTTAGAAAATAGTAAATATTTATGACAAACCAGTAGTTAAATAGATGCTATATTTAAATATATTTTCATTTTTCTGCTTTCCTAATATCATAAACTGATTGACGTTAAAATGTCATATTTCTACCACAACTATTTTGAAGTTTTTTTTTGAAAGGCAAAACACGTACTTTTCAATGTGATAATGTCATAATGTATCTTTTTAACTTAACGTCACTTTTACGTCTATGCATGCTGTAGTCATACATTTACAGTCTGCATAAATGGAAAATGGCTATCAGTTCATTAAAGTATATATGCTAAAATTATAGATGTCAATCAGCGACGACAATGTGGTTGAACGCAACTGATCATCTTTAAATTTACCCTGCTAAATTTCTAAAATGGATTGCTCCATCATTCAATTTGGGCAGTTCCACTGATTATTCAAAGGGGTGTCCACAAAATATTTACTATTTATTTATTTATTTGGGTTTTACGGCGCACCAACACAGTATAGATTATATGGCGCCAAACAGGACTATAAATTTTGTTTTCACGTCTCATTTACATAAAAAAAAAACCCATGAGGTATGGAATCAAAATTGCATACCTGCTGGAATCACAGAGTTACAGCAAAACCAAGTGTTAAGACCCTATTAGTCGCCTCTTACGATCATGCAAGGGTAAGGCAGTGGTTCCTATTCTTTTCATACATAGATCGTCCCAGAACCACATGAGGCAAAAAAAAATAAATTACTGACCGAATAGCAAACAGTGCAGACCTTGATCAGCGTGTACGAAAGTGCAGGGTGATCTTGGTCTGCACTGGTCGCAAAGGCGAAATCACTTGCCACCCGCAGGCTAAAGGTTAAAAGATATGTAAAATAGTCGTTAGTTTTTTAACAGAATAAATATGTAACTATAAACATGATAATAGGCTACAAATGTATAAAGTACTAGCTGAGCATTACGTCCGAGAAACAATTTTCAGCCTTCCGCAAGTACTATTACAAAACAAAAAGTGTCGTAAAATAACCGTTATATGTTTATTTCTAAATCCCAAAAGGTAAGTCGGTGTAACATCTTCTTTTTCATAACGCAGGGCCCAAGAACATTTTGTTTTTCTTCTATAAAGGCAACAAATGAAATACCTTTACATGCACAGCCGATAGATTATAGGTATTTTTTTCCGGTATCAGTTCCCGGCTAATTACGGTTATAAAACGAGGCTATTGTGTTGTATATAGGACACAGGTGTGTTCACTACTGGATAACATTGAGAGAACTAATTAAAAAGTCAGTTTAGTCATTTTATCTTTATTTTATACTCACCTACTTCAGTTCCATCTTCATGTCTTTTCCCCGCTCCATCGGGAATGGAACCGCTGGCCCTCGAAAAAATATGTCAGACCAACGACTTAGCCCATTAATGAATTCCGTGATCCCTTAGGGTAGAAAATATAACAAAACGAAAAGGTGAGAAACTTGAATCGTAGTATATCTTAAACGTCAAACAGAATAAACAAAACATAGCATTGAGTAATTTATTAAGTGTGAGGTAAAGCATTGAAACGTTTTCCTCAATAAAAGTCAAACATTGTAAAGAAAGTTTCGTGTTTTGATCGTAACAAAATATTTGAACAAGAAAGGCTGGGAAAATAATGGAAAATTATCATACCATATCTCAGAAAAACACCTAAAGCATTTTGCTAGGTTTGTCTTTTAAATTGCAAAATCACTTGAAAACAGAAAAAAAAAATGTTCGAAAACATTATTTTAAACTGATTGCCCAAAATATTTGCCTATTTTCTCTTTTTCCTAACATGTAAATTGCTCTATATCAAGTAGATTTAATTTCTTTCACATAGTGGTGCAGCAGTGCCGCATGCTGTTTCAATAATCACACCATTATGATTCTGTTTCAACGTTTGTTGGGTATATATTTCATGTATCTGGGAAACATTAAAACGCTATATTTAAACGTTTTGAATTCACTAAAACATCTGAATTAATACAGCCTTGGCCTACTTTTGTATGAAAGAAGCAGGATAATAAAGTGCGATGTTTACTTGCTATTATTTACTGTCTCCGTTATTACGCGACATTCTTTTTTGTTTGTTTTTGTTTCGTGTTACAGCTTTTGTTATATAAATCAAAATTAAAGAATTCGGATTTTGCGACCGGCTATATTCATTTATATCGTTAACAGTTATGAAAATGCATTTGCCACATGTCCCGATGACTGGTCAAGTTCAGTCACTAGTTGTATGACTTACAATTACTTTTTGTAAATGCATACCTATTTTTATCTTGTGATCGCATATTTCGCTTAATTCTGATCTAACTCGTTTTATGTTAAAGTTGTTATAGAGCGCTCTTGCAGTCTCCTGTAGCTTTTGCAGTTTCAGTGTTTAGAAACATTATTTATACACTGTGATTCTGGCAGCCGGATGTGACAGTGCATATTTTGGAGCTAGATTGTCTTTACGTCCTTGTTATATTGCATGAAATTGATTAATATGACAGAAGATAATCTTGTACAAATATTATGCAACTGACCTTTAGAAACTCAATATCTCAATGACATCTTTATCATCTAGGTTAAAAACTGGATATTGGTTGACTTATAGGACGAGTGATTCGAACATTAATATATCATTTTTGCAAAATAAGCTAGAATGATAATGATTTGAGTGAGGACATTCAACAACTGGTTTTTGTGTATGATTTATTTGTTATGCACTTTCAAATTGTTATCTATCGTACTGGATCAAAGTCTGTTTTATCGGTTTGTGTTGTTTGGCGTTAGGTTGAACCAATTTAGGCCATACGGCGACTATCTAACCTCACGACAATCGCCCTTTCGTAAGTCCACTGTGTAGCATCCTCTCATGTAAAAAAAGATGTTACAACCAAAGGGGAGTTTCGATTTCACAGAGGTGATAGCAAGTGGTTCCTTGTCAACGATATTGTCCACTCAGCTATAAATGTTCGCTTTTAACCTTTACCCTGATAAATTTCTAAAATGGACTGGTCCATCATTCAATTTGGGCAGTACCACTTCTTATTCAGAGGGGTGTTGACTGAAAATTTACTGACTGAATAGCGAACAGTGCAGACCATGAACAGCCTGCACGGATGTGCAGGCTGATCTTGGTCTGCACTAGTGGCAAAGGCAGAATTGGCTAAAGGTTAAAGAAAGAATAAAAGCTGATACAAATTTCCGTAAATAGAAACTCACAAGCTCAAATTCCAAGACATTCCAGTCATGTAATTAATTTATCTCAACTTACTGTACCTGTTTCTAATATTATATGAACTGCAAATGCGTGTATAGGTATTCTGTTGTGTGATTAGTGCTGAGACAGGAAAGAAAGGCAAATATCTCAGTGGGATTTGAGCCGCGCCATGAGAAAACCAACATAGTGGCTTGGTGACCAGCATGGATCCAGTCTGGTCAGGATCCATGCTGTTCGCTAACGGTTTCTCTAATTGCAATAGGCTTTGAAAGCGAACAGCATGGATCCTGACCAGACTGCGCGGATGCTCAGGCTGGTCTGGATCCTTGCTGGTCGCAAAGCCACTATGTTGGTTTTCGCATGGCGCGGCTCATTTCATTTTATAATTTCCACTGTTACAAACCTACTCAAGTACACACATTGTATTTTGCATGTAATTTCAAAAGTGAACAATGAATAACTAAAAAGACATGTCCATGCAATTTACCGATTCATCACCATATTGTATGATTTCATGAATAACATTTTAAATGGTTAGTTTAACACCATTTATTAATTTCAAATTTGCAAATACATTATTAAAATACATATGAATTACAAACATGATTGAGTATGTTAAATACACCTTCCTGAAATTATATTTTTCAACATGTGATAGATCAAGGAGTAACAACACTAAAAGTTATTATAGTACACATTAAATTTTGTAATATTACCCGATTCTTCTTCGTATAAACAAAGAAGACTGTGTGTTATTTTGTAATGAAATTAGAGTTAGTATGTCACAGTGTCAAAGATCATAGGGTGCACTTGAAAAGAAAAATAGACAAAACAGGCAAATAGTTTGTCGATGTCGTCAAATATGTTGAATAAAGTCATTGTTTGCCTTAAAGATGCTTATTATTATTTCACTGAGGTTGCGCTCTCGTGATATATTTTTACCTATCTGAACTCCAGACAATGATTTTATTCAACAAAAAAACACTGTTGTAGACATATTGTTTCTTACACAACAGTTTCTTTCATCCCGCAGTTAATTCTTTATAATGTCTTCAAAAAAGATACGCATTCTTTTGAATTGGAAAAACAAAATAAAAAAAAATGAAGTGTCGTTGACTAAAGTAAATCAAAATTTAGATAGCTATAAAAAGGAGTCCATTCATACAATTGTGCCGGTGTTGTTTATACGAAAATAAACGTATATATATATATATATACAAAATATACATACTGAATGTAAATAGACAATTATATTAATCAAACATGTACTTAAAAATCTCTTAGCACTGAGCTATGGCATTAAAACAATATTTTCAACAAACACAGTCACAAAAAAGTACTTCGCGCGATATATGATGTACAAATATTACATTGACTGAGGAAGCTAAATAACACACTATATAGTAGTTTGGGTCTGGCCAATCTGACAACAGCAGGCGGACATTATAAATACGCACAAATCAATCCAGAGTCAAACCCTTATATTTCTTTTTTCTTTTACGATTCATTTATATTATTAAGAGTTACAATAATAGATCTCTGAAACGGCAACTAAAGAATATTTTACACAGCATCACAACGCGCATTTTCCACTGGCAACTTTCGGTGAAACGTTTTTTTTTTTCTTCTAATAACGACATGACGTAAATAAACAGTAATAAGCCCCCTTTTAGGTCAAACGTTTCATATTATAAGGAAGTGAACTTTAGGTTGTATTTACTCAGGTTGCCGATTGATTTGCTACAAAAGTGATATCTAGTTTGATATTAAGTATTAAATAAGTTTATGTACATGGACTTTTTAAGTATAAAGAAAAGATTTTTACATTTGATATTGATATGCTAATGTATTACATGTACTTAATATGTAGGTAATACTTTTGAACATTCATACCAAATCTGAAACAAATCGATAATATAAACATTGTCCAATTTTAGCTGGAGCTTTATTTATTCTAGTAATGGAAATATCTAAAATATTTTTAAAGACTTGAATGTATTTTATTCTAAATCTTATCACAGGTTGAGTGAAACATGATTGAAGTGATTAAATAATATCTTATATCAAACAATGCCTTGTAATGGCGTTCAATCTGCTTTGGCACTAGTTTTGTGGCGATTCAATTTCATATGCATTACTTTTACATCGTCAAACAGAAAGACAGTAAAGTGCAGTGGAAACAATGGAAATGAAAGAGCGGTTTTAATTCTTATTTGAGCAATATTTATGTGCGTTTATTTTTATTTACAGAAACATTTGTATGAACATATATAGAACTCCGTGAGTTTCTTTTAGTATGTAATGTAATTAAAACTATGTATATACAGATATATAAATTTTCTTGATTAATGCAACAGCAAAATGCATTGTACATACACGTACAATCGTTAGACAGCGGAAGTCATGTAACACCTTACAAAATATTCATTAAAAATAGAGTCATATGACAACATTAAAATGAAGTCATGTGAACAAATATCATTGAAGAAAATACAATAAGCTTTGATCAGTACAGTCTGTACAACACATAATCAATTAGACAGACATAGAAGTATATAGAACACTGTAAACACAGAAGTCATGTGACACTATACACAATCATTAAACAGTTGAAGTCATGTGACATTGTAAAATACAGTCATTATACAGTTGAAGTCATATACCACTATATACACAATCATACGCGATACAAAGGTTGTCCAAACACCATAGTTTTACATTTATTCTAATATCAAAAATCCGTGCACACTTCCGTTAAAACACGGAAATCTGACGTCAAGTCGACGTATTATTTGGCGCGATACAGGCGCCAAGAAAGAGTGCTACTATATTTGATATATTATTTTATATGAAAAAATGTTTAAGAACGGAATGCTGTTACACTAAGTACATACACACTGTTTAGTTAACTACGCGCGTAGGCCGCGTCTAGGCACTCCTAAACTATTCCGTGGGACGTGTTACTTCCCGTTTTTATAACACTGTTTATATTGAATAAAATAGAAAAAAGTGGAAACTCCACGACAAAAATGAAAATGCTGCAGACTCGGGTTGATTGACGTTGACGTCACATTTCAATAAACGTATACATGTATATATTCCCGAGCAATATCGTACAATTTTTGCCTTTTAATGACGTCACTATGGAGATTTATCGACCTGGAAAAACTGGCATCTACCTTGGGAATAGCCCGAGATTGTTTTCATTTTTCTCAGGTCAAAAGAATATATAATGACCACACCTTAAAGGCAACAATTGTTTTATTATTAAATCTATCAACTTGGTGCTTAATAGAGAGCAAATTTATAAAATCCAAACTTTTGCAGCGGCTGTTCGTTTTGCCAGGTCTTTAATTGTTTATGACGTCACACTGATATGACGTTCAAAATGCCATGACATCACTGCTGGAAGTCAATACGTGTCGTCACAAGTTAGTTCAATTTTAATCGTTAGTCATATTTTCTGTGTTGACACCAACAGAAAATTTAGTTTCAATAATAAAAAAGTAACAAGAGAATGTCAAATCGCATACTAAACACTCAACAAACTTAATGTAAAATGGCTGAGTTACAAAGGCTGAAAAATGCTGTTACGGTGAATGAATTTGTCATAATCTGAAGTGATTGAACCGAAAGACATAACCTTTGGAGGAGGTCGAGGTTTATGTTCTGTTTCCATTTCAGCAATATGGTCTTTCGCGATAGGCTTACTCGCTTTGAGTGCAGCGTCAACGGCATCAGGGAGGTCTATAAACACATTTTCACGTGGATATTCATCGTACATGTCTGATTTCTCCATCAAATGAAGCATGTACCTTGAGCAACGTGCCAAATAGACTGAAATATCTAAACATCCTAATTCAAATATGACCAGTTTCAGCATATCTAACCCTGTACAATCAATGAAGTTAACTGAAATGCAGTCAATGACCAATACTTTGAGCTTGAAACAATCTTCCTCTTCTTCATCTGAGCTTGGTCCCTTTTCGTCACCATCCTCTTCTTTAATAGTATCTTTACAGATGCCGCCATGCCCAATCATAGCTTCTCCGACGTCATCATAGCTTTTCAAAGACTTTCCGTCGTGCGTCGACGCGGTTTCTTTTTTCTCTTCCGCATATTTATCTGAATCTTTTTCAATTATTTTATAAATGTTCTTTCTGAACATTTCTGATGTAGCAAAGTACAATGATGATTCCATTCGGACTATTTTAACGCAAGGAATCTCATGTATGGCACCATAATCCTCCGCGTCTAAATATAGATCTTCTGAATCGGATTTTCCAATGACAGAAACCCATCCTCTCTGACTTTGATTAATGACGGAAAGAAGAGAGACAAGTACGCCTAATGCTAGGCCATACGGAATATCCGTGAACACACAACATACTGCAGCGAACAGCCAAGTAGTGAAGTCGTTCTTGTTGACCTTCCACAGCTTGGGAAGGACTGTAACCTGTTTCAAGAGGTCTTTCATTGCAACCATTATCATTGACGCTAATACTGCTTTCGGACATGTTTCGAAAAATTGACCAAAATAAAATATCAGCGCCAGCATTATGCCAAAAGTAGATACAGCATTCATTGTAGATTTTGCTCCCATACTTGAAAGGAGGGAAGACCTAGGTGGCGCTACGCTTGCTGGAATATTTGAAAAGAATGCTGGAATAATGTTACACATTCCGTAGGCGTTTAATTCTATATTTTCACTGATTTCATAGCCGTTTCTCCTAGCAATGATTTTAATTACGGAAATATTGAGGAAGAATGTAACAAGCGCTATTTG
Source organism: Mercenaria mercenaria (assembly GCF_021730395.1). NCBI lineage: Eukaryota > Metazoa > Mollusca > Bivalvia > Venerida > Veneridae > Mercenaria > Mercenaria mercenaria. The sequence goes on along the minus strand of NC_069362.1, from coordinate 106,131,519 downwards.
AATAGCGTAAACTATTAAAGGTCCTGCTGGTGTAAATGCTGGCAGTTCTGGCGCCGGAATCCCTAATTCAACCTTCCCAAGGGCATGTACACCCAAACTAGGCAGTTTGGCAAAATATGATATGATTGTCGCAACCACAAGCAGTATAAAGTCTATTGGTATCGGCACTTTAAGTTTTAATCGTTCATTTATTCCAATTTTCACAAACAAGAGTATCACAACACAGACTATCGATACGACTAGATCACCAATATTTACAGAAGTTATATGTTTAAACACACTGTAATATAGTTTGACCAGTTTGCCAACACCTTCTAGAGGAGGAAGCTTCAACCCTAAAGCTGTTTTAATCTGACTGCTAAATATATGAACAGCAACGCCGGTCGTGAATCCACTCATGAAAGATTGTGAGAGGTAGGTGACAAGAAATCCCATTCTAAATATAGCCATAACGACAAATATGATTCCCGTGTAAAACGTTGCGCCGGCGACAAGAGCTATTCTATATTTCATTACAATTTCATTTTCCTCTGGGTCTGTCTCTGCACCTACTTTATATGTGTCTGACACATTGATTGAATCTGACATGTTCAGTTGGACATCTATAGGACTTTCTGTAGTGCCCGCTACACTTTTCATAGCCACCTGCACGCTTGGCTCAAGAAGCATATCGCCTATGATTATAGAAACAATGGCATTTGTCCCTATTGATGTGTGAGCGGCGGACCCAAAGAAGATATAGATGAGCACAGGAAAGATGGTAGAGACCATCCCAATGCCTGGAGGCAACCCGGCAAGTAAAGCATACGCCAAGCCTTGTGGAAAATGTAACCCGGTAACTGCAAGGCCGGCCACAAGATCGGGAATTAAGTTTTCTCTAAAATTGTAAGAAGCCACGGTGTCAAACACTGGTACTCGATTTCGCAAAGCTTGAAAAGCTAAACGCAAGTAGTTTCTCTTAGCTGGTCTCTGTTGCGCTTTGCGGAATGATTTTGGCACTAGTAGGTATTTTCTGTCGGCGTCTGGAACAGTTGCATAAAATCTTTTCAGTACGTGAGGTTTAGGTCCAGATGTTCTTCGTTTATGAGGTCCCGCGGGGGATGATTGGCCTTGTATCACATGTCTGAAATGTAAGTGTTACCACCATTATAGTACATAATTTTATTTTACTTTGTTCTCTGTCTCCGAGTATTGTGGAATTATTTAGCAAATATAATCATTTGTTCAGGGCGTTAACACTCCATCTGATTATAATACAGAGTATGCTATAAAACCACAATGTTATTTGGTATATTAACATCCGTGAAGGCTGAAAGACATTTCTAGGCTGAAAAAAAAATTGATTATACCATCTTATAGCTGCGATAATAGGAAATATGCGAACATTTTTTTTTTATCTTAGATTTTACTTTTTAGCAGATTTTTCTTTCCTTTTTTTTTTTGCTTTAGTAAAGATTTTTAAAGGAATGTTAAGATAATGTATTTTGTGAAACACGTCGCATAAATATAAAATTCTTACTGCGACAGTGTTAAGTGTGACAATTTAAAATATTTCAAGTCAAGACGGCTTCTGTAAACCCATAAATAAAACACTTAATTTTGACAAGTAACATTTTTCAATTTAAATGAAAATACTGCACAGATGTTCAAATAAACATAAGGTGGATGACAAATATTATTTGTCTTCTGTTCAGTTCATGCATCGTTAGATAAACGAGAAAGATCAACAATTTTGGATTGTGAACAACAATTAAAGTTAATAAAAGTCATTCAAACTAGTAATAAAATATAAACGATTAAGATTTTCATTTTGTAATTGCCTTTATATATGTCAAAACGATTAAAATCCGACAAAAATATGTTTTAAGCTTTTTAAGTTTTCGAAAATGTTGGGTTTATTTTGTATTGGTTTATCTACGTTTGTTTCGATAAATGTTTTGTGAAGTCCTACCCTGCCCTTTCGTTATTGTGAATTCAAACAGTAAAATCTATAAGAAGATCCTTTGGAAGCATAGAATGCAACCAAGCAAAATAAAATATCAGACATGGTTTGATTGAGTCTGTTTATGAGAGGTAATGGAAAATACAATACCTCACACGCTCCTAGCACCAGCTTAAGCGGAATTCTATTACATACATATTGAATGAACTCCACGGTCTCAAAGGGCCAGAAAATATAACAGCACTGAACCCAAGTACGGGGAGACTCTTGCAATTTACTGAGAAAATGCTTATGACATATGAGCCGCACTATGAGAAAACCAACATAGTGCGTTTGCGACCATCCGCGCAGTCTGGTCAGGATCCATGCTGTTCGCTAACGGTTTCTCTAATTGCAATAGGCTTTGAAAGCGAATAGTATGGATCTTGACCAGACTGCGCGGATGCGCAGGCTGGTCTGGATCCATGCTGGTCGCAAACGCACTATGTTGGTTTTCTCATGGCGCGGCTCATATCAGTTTGATCGGTTTGCAAAACACAAGAAACTAAAGTATGTCCTCTGTCTAATATATTTAAACCACTAAGGGGTCGCATCGCTATCGGCGCATGATACAATATCAATGTTATTGAATAAATAATATTTCATACCACGTGATTCAACGTGACATTCAGCCGCGTGACTAACTCGTGGACACGTTCTACAGAATATACGAGTGTCTAAAAAGAAGTGTCCACACAACTCACTGAATGTAACAACTAACTTTGTTTTTGCTTTTATTATTTCTTTAACTTATTTTTCAAATTTCGAGAACATATTCATCTGTAGGTTTGCCTCTTTAAAATGAAAAAAAAACTATTACAGTCCACCTCTGCATTACTCATATGTACGCAGATGAAAGACATTTCAATGGATTTTTGTTGTTTTGTATAACCTGTTGGCAGTCGAACAGTTGTAAAGGTTAGCATTTTTTGTCCGAGCAGTTTCAACTTTTAACCAAGATATGTCTTTTTCATCTTCATAATGACATGAAATGTTTTTGATGTGCATTTACCCGAATAATCAATCAGATATGCACATAAAGCAAATAACGTTACTGTAAGATTGGTCCTGTCTAATCATGAAATGAGCCGCGCCATGAGAAAACCAACATAGTGCGTTTGCGACCAGCATGTATCCAGACCAGCTTGCGCATCCACGCAGTCTGGTCAGGACCCATGATATTCGCTTTCAAAGCCTATTGCAATTAGAGAAACCGTTAGCGGATAGCATGGATCCTGACCAGGCTGCGCGGATGCGCAAGATGGTCTGGATCCATGCTGGTCGCAAAAAGCACTATCTTGGTTTTCTCACGGTGCAGCTCAAATAATGTCGGTATATCATAATTAATTGTTTCCTTTAACAATGACAGAATGGTTTACTAGACATGAAATAATGTGTTAAGACTTTTTAATTAAATCTAATAAGTAATGGGGAAAACTGACTTTTCTGTGGGAAAATAATTTACTATGTGAAGGAAAAAATCGATCCAAATAAAAGAAATGAATATGGTCTTTAAATGAGAAAAATATGTAAAAAGTAAGGGTCAGCTAAATCGAATATACACAGCAACAGTAATGGGCAAATCTTTAACGTATGTGTGCGTGCGTGCGTGCGCGTGTGCGTGTGTTATTAGGCAAGTTAATTAAGACGTTTGAATAATGCAAAACTAATTTTAATAATTCAAATAACACATGGAACATTAAGACTATTTGTTGACAGAATACATAGTCCATTTTTAAGGTAGAAATGTTTTCGTCTAAAGTCATAATTTCAAGTGCACATGGAACGATTTCCATTTGTAAAAATCTATTGTACTTAAAACTATTTTTCGTAATAAGATACTGTTATCATTACGTTGTAGCATGCTATATTGAACTGACCTAAATTTTGAAATTGTAAGCGTTTTACGTGACCTAGAGTAAATGTTTTAAAGAATGAAAGATCTGATAAGACTTCGTGCTCGGTCGTTAAATTTTTACTTGTACAATAATTTATTTAAAGGTGCTCGCATCAAGATTTGTTTGTAATTTAAAAAAATTAGAACGTACCTTCATGTTTCAGTAATCTTAAATAATAACTGCTTCACTTATTACTAGGCTATAATTTTACTAAATCTTGCACGCAGTCTGTAGAAAATAATCTGAGCCGCTCCATGAGAAAACCAACATAGTGCGTTTGCGATCAGCATGGATCCAGACCAGCCTGGGCATCCATGCTGTTCGCTTTCGAAGCCTATTGCAATTAGGGAAACCGTTAGCGTACAGCATGGTTCCTGACCAAACTGCGCGGATGCGCAGGCTGGTCTGGGTCCATGCTGGTCGCAAACGCACTATGTTGGTTTTCTCATGGAGCGGCTCAATTCTGTATTAGTAAGTTGCGTAAACTCTTTTATATAGTTTTCCCACGAATAATACTGACTTTTAAAATTAAATAGGCGTTGCTATCTGTATTTAAGATACGTTCCTACTTATGAAATAAGATAATCTTTTAATGATCATTTCTTTTGTCAAATAATAAGAAAGGCCTTGTACTCAAACATTCAGAGAACATCCGGTTCTATGGACCTATAGGTGAATGTGAATATATACATTTATAAATATAAATGCTCTCTGTATATAAAATGAAATAAACCATTCTGAATACGGAAAATCTGTATAATATCAAAAAGCACCATAAGTTTAAAACATGTAAATTTTCTTCTTCATTAAAAATACAACAATACTACTAAATAAATGTGATTTTTTTTTTACAAAATAAGTATATGTTGAGGAATGCCCCTTTAAAACTGAAGAATTGCAAGATAATCTATATAAAGTTGTATACATGTATAACTTATCGTTAAATATGATAAGCAAGTAATGTGCCACCGCAACACAGAAACCTCTTAAATAACATGTTTTATTGTGCAGACATTATACATATTTCGTGTAATGTGATATGTTTCCAGCTTGCCTACGTAGAAATAGATTTTTCTGATATAAGAAAATTGCATGACTGGCAGATGTTAGTTTACAAAGCATCAGCCTTTACGTAAATTTATAAAACTTTCATTTGAAGAATATAGCATATATAATCGATTTTATAAATATGTCTAGTGAGGTTACTAGGAAATTTGACCTGATTGCATTTTAGTTAAATAGATAGATCTTTTATTCCTCCATAATAAGAGAAGCATAATATAATACAAACATTCTCACCAAGATACACGCAAGATATAATATTATAGACACATTTATGGTGAATCTAACATATCTTACATATTATTAGCTCATAACTTTGTATAGTTTGTATATATTCAAAACAGAAAACTGTGGTACGCTTTCCTAGCATTAAAACTATTTACTATGGATAGTGTTGACCATACCTTATTTCAAAATTTGCAGATTGTAGCCATGTTTTATTGAAAGAATATAAAGTCATCGCAATAGTTATAAAATACTTACGGAGCTGAGTTTCTGTGTACAAGAATATCTCTTGACTGCCGACGGTATATTTCCCTAGTAACCGACATCCGACGGTTGTCACGTGAAGCCGACGCCGACATGGTTACAGTACTATACTTCCAAAATACTTTCTTAAATATATGCTAAACGAAAAAAAATGTTAACAAAATAAGACTTTAAATGTCCATTTTCAGAAACATGCGCACACCGTAACATCAGTTCATCTCATGATTCGTTAACCATGTATCATAAACTCCGTTTAGACGACCGTTTTCTCGTTTAAATAGTCCTCCAGCTACGTAAGCATTTTGTAGTAAAATTTGACATTATGAATATTCAACACGTACATTGTCACTATTTTAATCATTGTGAAAGTCCTGCAGTTTATTTACTTGTTTACATTGTCAAATGTATAAATGAACTTCTTCTTCCCTGTCCGCTTTTAAAGAGTGTAGCTACATTTTAAGTGCTTAAATGTAAATTTGTAAATTATCTCTGTGTTAATCTATAGAGAGCATCAAGTCGTTTTCATTTCATTTTATTTTCAAAGATACACAGGATTCGATTACTTCACTAATTTCCCGCGTGAAATGGCGTTTTATATAATATTTTTTTTTCAGAAGAAATTTTGATTTAAACGTGGATTAAATTCTTCCCTGTATGTTTGACGCGGTTGAAAAAGCATAAAAATTTAACCAATTTTAACGCATAATAGTAAATTGCATTTCTATCGATATATCTGTCGTTTTAAAACCACTTTTCATTGTATCAGTATGTGCGTATATTGGATTGTCTATATTTATATTACGTATTACATGTCACTGACTTCTACATTCAGTAATGTCAATAAATGGCATAGTCTCCGTTCAGGTATAAGGTTACTAAAAATTCGATTTTCTTCCGTAACAACATACATAGTTGATACCGCTGCGGTGTCAAGCAGGAGTATCACTTACCTGTAGAGGTCCTGGAAATAAATATAGTACAATATTAATTGTCTTTATTCTTCTTCACAAAAAATGGCCAATAAGAGGGACTGTAACATCAATGATACGATATCCAATGAATGATTCACAAGTGGACATACTGTTTTAAAATAACCGATAGGACATCGATCGAAATTATTTTGTTGATAACGTTTAAGTTTGAAGTCCTGGACGCTTAGTTTGGAAGGTAGGACACGAAATAAACACAACTCGAGTTTGTTTTGGCCTAGCTGATCAACAATTAATTCAACCGCTCGGTAAATGACTGTCCGATCATATCGATGGTGGCTCGTTTTTATCGTGCTGTCGTGATGTCATTCTGACACAGTAAATATACCTTTATTGTGTTGGCACCCCCGCCAGCAAGCACGAGGACGCGATAAATGTTTGGCGACGGCACGACAACATTTTTTCTGTCGTGTGGACGCCCTATTTTACCATCTCCTCGTGGTAAAAGGGGCGGCAAGCAACAACACGAGTACACGATAAAATAGTGTTTTGTCGTGTTGTGCGGCGACGTGGGCTAGAAGATATTTAATGATACATTTAAAAATATCTCCTAGCCGCAGACGTTATAAAGTATTTTCAGAAAGTGTAGCTGATGTTTATTTATAACAATTTATTCCAATTAGCCTAAGCGTATATACAACACATAAAGATGCTGCGATATGTTTCATCTTGAATCAATCAGTTGAATTTTGAATCATTCATTGAACGTTTTAAGTTACTTATCAACTACAGGTCAGCAGAACGAAAACCATGACAATGAGTACGAAACTGCTAAATTAAAAAAAAAAAAAAAACACAAAAAAAACAGCGATGTTTTTTTTTTTTTAACCAAATACATGAATGTGAACAGTTAAACAATTTTCTATCCAATAATCATGCTTCCGATGATATACTAGACAATTTATTGTCTGGTACAGACAGTAACTGTCTTATAACGCGCACATTGAACATAAAGCTATGCGTTAATAAATGCACGGACACTGGAAAAAAAGTAATGTAATCCTTATGACCTTGTAGAGTTAGTATGTAATATACAACAATGCATAACATGAACTCATAACGATGTCATAGATATAAGACGTGAATATTACTGCCAACATTAAAAGGCTAAAAAAAAGATATAGTATTATTCTCCATTTTTACAAGGATTAAATTAGCGTGTTTTAAACTTCTCCTATGCAGGGATTCCCAACTGGCCTGAAGAAAACTTCACCCTGTAAACACCTGTTTAATTTAGTAAGGCCTGATGTATATTATGATTGTTAAGAGAGCTATTTTAAGTACTGCAATTTAGTTCACTTCAGTGCAACAAACTGGTGTGCAGATAAAGTGTGTATTATAAATCGTTCTTTAAATGTCACTTATATGCCTCCGATCTGACTTTTCAAAGAATAAATGTAGAAATTGTAACGTACCAGTCGGAAATTACATCTGCGAACTAACATTTTATATCATACCAGATTTATATTACGTTTAAAGGTGATCCACATAACTGCATTAACCCAACTCATAACCCCAACCCTAATCACTGACCATTACTTTAGTAAGGACAAACAAACCACTTTTGAAATTGTAAACAAATTTATACATTTCATCTTAATAAAATATCTAAACAATCTCTTGATAAAAAAGGACGCGTATTCTGGGTAAATAGTGTAAAAACTCTCGGGTCACATCTGAGAAAATAGCTATAGTAATTTACTTGGTATCTGTTTTTGAATACTAAAACATTAAATTCTTTGAAAAATAATCTTATATAAGATACTTTCTTATTTTCACTTTCTTCTACACATTGAAATCTACAGGTTATACTTCTTGCACAGCGCCATATTTTTCTAATAATCGAAGGCAGCAGAATTCTACTTTAAGGCTGAGTAGATCTTGAGCATCTGGAAAACATTAGAATTAATGCCACAGCCTTGACTTCATTTCATAAATTGCTGGTAACAGGTTGTTACTTGTATGTTAATTTGTTTATATTCACTGTATTAGTTACATTGCAACGACGTTTATCGTACTACTGTAAATTAAAGATTAAGAGCTTTGCGACCGTCTGGCTTTGTTGCAATTGTCACATGTCTATATGTCATATTAGAATCACCAGACCTGTTCGATCATAAGTTTTCTCAGCACGAATATTGCAAATAGTTAAGTGTACTGTTTGTGAGCAATGGCCAATTTCATTTGCAGTTCACTTATTTTTCTCAAGTAAAAATGCATAACAACATAAGAAAAACACATATATGATTACAATAAATGCGGTCATTGTGTAGTATTCAGATTTTAGAAAATGTCTTCTGCATAGTAGAAAATGTTAGAATTTAAATAATGTACTACGTATTTTTATATAATCATAATAAATTACATGTTACGAATATATTAGAAGCACCAGACCTGTTTGTGATCACAACTTGCATAGCTAAGTACGTACATTTAAAACTATTAAGAAAACAGCAGTTTAGCAATGCCCATTATGTCCAGATTCGAATTCATGTTCTGCCACAAGGTTCATGGTTAACAGTTAATTCAAATGGACTTTCTGCCTTCTACAAACGATCACAATTGTTTTGCCATATGTCTCTTACCGTTCGTTCGATGCTTTAAGTATTATCAATTTTAAATGTCTGCAGCAGGTTTGTCATGATATTGTGGTTATTAGAATGGCTGATAACTGGTTTTAGGTTATTATTTTCGCTGATTGCATTATCTGATCATCAGCAGATATAGGTAAAATAAACAAAATAAGCGCAATACCTTTACAAAACAATCTATACGTTAAAATTTCAAACATTGCTTTCACAGAACAAGTTGTTTTTGGTCTTGTAAGTTTTCCGTCAGCTTTTGAAGGCCCTAGGAGCCCCCTCCAGGCATTGTTATAGACATGAACGAGCACCTGGGTAGAACCACCGACCTTCCGTAAGCCATTACGTGAAGAATTCTATGCCGCAAGTGAGGTTCAAATTCACATCGGTAAGGAGCAAGTAATTCGAAGTTGTCGGCCTTATCCACTCGGCAAAGGAGGCCCTTTTTGGACTAGATAATATTTGCGTTTTTGTTATTTTGCGACAATAACTTAATGTGACAGAGGTATTAAATAGCTCAATGGTATCTTTATGATCAGAATTAAGATGGCGAATCAGTTGTTTTTAAGAATGAGGACTATAAACATTATTAGTAAATTTGAAAAATAATATATGGTATACTTGGTTTGTTTATACAGAGGACATTCAACCTTATAAATATGTATGTCATATAGTATGCGATGTGCTTTTAAACATTAATTTATGAGTCTGTCTTAAATTTGTGTCTATTTGTTTAGTTGGGTTTAAGCTTCAGTCACTCTTGGTATCAGTTTAGTCAGGGCAAACACAAGACAGCTTCCTCACACGGAAAATAAGGAATTTAGTTTAAAAGAAGGAAGTATTAAAATTGAATATAAAATTAATCTTGAAACTACTGAAAAAAAAGCAGGTCTCAATGACTTAATCATTTAATAACCGCCCATCGTGGGCAAGAACCTAAAAAATCATCATACACTAAAAGCAACAAAACAAAACAGGTGTTATTAAATAGCGTTGCTGGTGGAATGCGGTAACGCTAGGTGTCTAATAGAAAACGGCTTACGGACAGACACAATCTCAGTTTTGAGAAAAACTCTCCACACGATGAGATTTTCGAAGAAATAAACATTCTAATTAAACATTTTAAAACTTCGAGAAGAGTTGTTGGACTTGGCACAGGTCATTCGCCTTTCCATGGATCTTAACGATAATTTCTATAATTGTGAAGTTGCAATGACTTAAAAGCGTCTTGGATTACACCATCTGTGATTGCCAGATTGCCAGATGTATTTACACAAAACTGCGGGCCTTCTAGAAGGTCTTTGTCGGTACGCTTCAGTACAAAATATTTGAAAATACACTGGGGTAAAACCTTTAAAAGAAAATTTAAAGAAAAACACTTTAAAGATATACAAAATAATGGGAAACTAAAAGCTAAAATATCTGTGTTTGTTTGGTCTACAAAGCATACGATCGATGTAATACAACATTCACTGAAAATGAATTTAAATCGAATTAATTTTTCAAACGTTCTATGCAGCATTTGTAAATCCATAATAAAAAATCTAAATCTGTTATCTTTTTAGCGCACCCTTGAACAACTTATAACAAAATGGTACCTGTCTTCAGCAATCTTGTCAAAACATTGTGTGATGGTAACTTTACATCTGTCTTGATAAACCGTAATTTAAAATTTCAAGAAATAGTTTATGGTACTGAGAAACAAGAAGGTGTATGTCGTTGAAACACACTGAGAATTGATTACAAAATGAAAACAATGGAAATCTAGGAATAACTTTAAATTTTGAGCTAGTTTAGTTTCTTTGAACTTTATATACAGGCGAATAATCTAACACGTTTCAATAACTGCAATAATGTAGAAGGGGAAATTGCCTACGATTCAAAGACGTTAACCCATATAGAATTATCTCTCTTACCATTTTTTTTTCGCTGATTGATGTTGCAGTCTATCAAATAAAACATAAAACAATAAAAAATAATCATAACTCATAAGACATTCACCTGTTCAGCTGGTTACTTTTCGTATTTTCGATCCAATTGAATCCGTGAAATTACCCTCTTACATTGTATTTTGTTTTGTACTCAAACAAGGGAAAGACATTGGTTTATAAATAAATTGTTTTATCAAAGCAATATAATGCATATTAGTTGCATTTTAGTGGATGAAGAGGCAACGAAAAGTGTGTGTTTTTATCAAAATTATTCCAATGTGAACTTGCATATACTTCTAATTTTGTATATGATCATATTATTACTCGTGTATGAAAGTTTGTAAGGCAAGTAGAGGATATTTCCTCATCTTTATATGCATATAACGGGTAATAAATAAGGTTAGGGCCTGAAGCTAGAAAAACAGAATTACATTTACATAAGAAAGTGATATTGAGGACATATCAAATATTTCACCTAAGATGCCTGTGATATTTATGTACAGTAAATATAGATGTATATCTGTGACACTTCATATCATTATTGAATCGTATGCTGTTAAATATAACCACAACAAAATAATCGTTTAGAAATGAAATCAACATTCTCACAGTCTCGAAGCTTTGAGTATGAAATATGAAACAGATATTAAACAATATCACTGTACATGTATTGGCTGTTTAAATACCTTCAGCATTATCTACCAGTGGTCAATTTATTGCAGACTTCTCAGACATGATGGAAGGAAAACTTTTACGGGATACTCTACCCTTATGTTAATGGGGGGCTTGAATTTATATTTCCACAACGCCAATGCAATATCAGATTTTAAGAATACTCGCTGTGCTATACTCGCATCGCTGGAAACAGTAACAGAGGTAATCAATGACACAAAAGTAATGAAATGCGAGCCATGTCTATTGCGTTGTCAAAATGACTCCGAATGTGAAAATAGAAAATAGTATCAGTAAAACAGTGACCTTTTGGAATTTGAAAGAGACTGACGAATCTAAAATCGCTTATGATATGAGGGAAAATTTAGTTTACTGTGAAGATGTAAATGTTTTGTAAACCTGTTTGTCATAATTAATAGGTTCTAGTTTGACATGTTCCTCTTATTGAGAAACAAAACTTTACAGAGCACCGAAACCTTGGTTTATTGAAAACATACTGTGTTTCGAAAAGAAGCATATTAATTTGAGGCATTTAAATCAGTATGTACAAATACCAGTATGATTTAAATCAGTACGTACAAATACCAGTATGAAATCTATCTTGAGAAAAGGATGACCCTCATTAGTACTAAAGCCGATTAAAAAAAACACTCTACCATCGGGTGTCTAAATTTACTTGAACCAAATCTGATATTCCTATGCTAGTTAGAGAAAATAAAAAAAAAAAAACATTTGCAAAAAAACTTTGCAAATCTGTTATTGAATAAAATCGCCAAAATAAGACATTCACTCCATTAATGTCTGTGACAAAACATTCAGCTGGATTGACTTCTACTTAAGACCAGACAGCTGTCGGCTAGATAAATCAAATTTACAATCATATATTATGATAGCAAAGTCAATATGAAATTATATTAATATTACATGCTTTCCAGTCTTAACTTTACGAATATTAGAAACTTTACTTTCAATAATAGTCAGGTCGTACTTAATTTCGTTTAGTTTCAAGAGAACTTGCAAACGCAGAAGTCCGCATATTTGCTGGAAGTCTCACGTAAAATCTAAAAGGTGATATATTTTATACACAGGAACGCTAAATTATTGTTCTGATTTTTATGATAAAGACGCAGCAAGATCTGTAACATGCGTCGAATAGCTGTGTATTATCCTAAAATGTTATCGATATTAACACCTACCCAGGGTTCTTTATTGATAGTTCAGCAAAAATGATCATGTAATTATTTCTACCTTGACAAGTGAAATGGTACATATTTTTATCCGTGATCCGTAGATCAGAGTCGGGCAGTTTAAAGATATATGCTTGTTGGTGATTAACTCAACCTGCAATAACCGTTAAATTTTGTAAAATGCACGCTGTGGATTTTGCATGAATGAGATCAAAGTACACGTGATTGAAACGGTCATGCTTCAAACAGCACAACAAAATAAACCACCGTATTAGATAATTAGATAGAATCTGATGAATAATAATATAGTTTTATAGTTTTAAATTAGGGTAGATAGGCCGGTAATTCTTTGTTTTTTTTTTTGTTTTTTTTTTTATTAAGTGGGACTTTTCGGAAAATATGTTTGTGTAAAAAAATGAATACAATTAAGGGGGTATGCCTTAAGAGCATCTAACATCACTGATCATGTTTAAAGCATAAAAAGTGTTTAAAAGTTAAAAAAAAACTTATCCAAGACCATAAAAACATTTAGGGTTGGGCCAAAAATTTAGGGTAGGTCGGGATACCTGAAACAAACAATTTTTTTCTACGCCTTAGAAATATGTGTATCATTAATTTTGTTCTGTCAAACAATATCGAAGGTCAAGGTCGTCTGTGCGGCGCGCACTTATTTCATCAGACCGGAGCGATAAAAAATTTGACTTCTCGATTTACAAGCCGATTCCTGCAGAGATTTTCGCCATGGTTCATCCTTTCCACCCCCCACATGTCGACGTTCCATAAATCCACCGATCCTGAAAGCTTCAGACACTTCTAAAGCTTCAAGTCTCCGTCAGCTGATCGAGTCCTTTCAGTCCTTTGATTTTGGTCGCCATTCACCGCGAAACTTCTACTTCCGGTGTAAACATTTCTCGATAATTACAAGTTTTCAACACTTTTCCAACAAATTTTGACATCGTTTTTCACCAAGATGATCATACGTGCGTAGGTGATTGTCACGTTAAACACATTTTTCACCATCCTGGCCCTATTTTACTTCGGCCTACTGCTTCTGCCCTTTGAAAATCATCATGTCACATGGAAAATCACCATACAGATTCTCATATCCAGCGACTGCCATCCGAACTCGGGGCTACCTAATTATAAATTTCCATGTAGAATCTGCGAAAAGCCCTGTAGATCCAACCAACGTGCTGTTGCCTGTGACAATGAAAAGTTTGACAGTTGGTATCACGCCAAGTGCATGGGGATGAACACAGCAGTTTACAGAGGTCTGACACCTAATACTAGCTGGATCTGCTTCTACTGTGGCGTTCCAAATTTCTCCTCCACGCTGTTCAACGCACTTTCATCAGACTCGCTGAACTCTTCCATTGCCACAGAGAACACCCACAGCGTTCTCTCCGACACGCCTCACACCCCCGACAGCAGCAACGTTACGTCCAGCTCCAGCTCTGCGAACCATTCTATAGGGTCACCACAATACACTTCGTCACCCATCCATCGCAGACCACCACCCAACAAGGAAACGGGAGCTTCAAGTCTGCGGGTCCTTGTTATTAACTTCCAGAGCATGACGGCGAAACGTACATCTTTCGGGCTTCTAACAGAAGAAGCAGACCCTGACATCATTATAGGCAGTGAAACCTGGCTGTACCCTGCGGTATCTGACCAAGAAGTACTTCCAGCAGGCTATCGCTTCATTGCAAGAAGGGACAGAACACAAGACCGGCATGGCGGGGTCATCATTGCTGCCAAGGACTCCATCACCGGCACCTCCCTGAAGCTTGACACTCATGCTTAAATTACTGCCGCCTCCATCGTTTGTCGAGGCAAAGAGCCGCTCATCATAGCCTCAATCTACCGCCCACCGAGTAGTAACCAGGCCTACATGGAGGAAGTATGCACCCAGGTACGCCATCTCCTTCTCGCTTACCCAACAGCAACCATATGGCTGGCAGACGATATGAATCTGCCTGATGTCGACTGGGACTCCTATCCCATCCTGGGGAACAACAACACCAACATGGTAAACAAACTTTTCATTGACACTGTTCTAGACACCAGCTCAGAACAAATCGTTAACTTCTCTACAAGAGGCAACAACACCCTTGATCTGTTTATCACAAACCGCCCATCACTTGTGAGCCGTTGTAAACCAGTACGAGGGGTCAGCGACCACGACGCTGTTTTCATTCAAGCACAAACATCAGCATCTCGTGTCAAACCACCACCAAGAAAGATACTCGTATGGAAAAATGCGGACTCTACAAACATCCAGTCAGCTGTCAGTGATTTCAGCATTGACTTCATCGCTAGATATGACCACAAGGCCGACGTCAACACCCTGTGGACGACTTTTAGGAACTTTGTTGAGGATACCATCACAGCCCACGTACCATCTAAGATGACCTCCTCACGCTTCAACCAGCCTTGGATCACGAGGAAAGCCAAGCGTCTCTCCAGAAGGAAAAAGCGGGCATTTCACAGGGCCAGAGCCTCCGGGAAAGAAGTTGACATGGACCGCTACAAACAACTAGCCAAGGACACCAAATATGAATCCAGACGTGCCTATAATTCTTACATCAGGGACCTCGTCTCAACTGACAGAAATCCCAAGAAGCTGTATTCCCTGGTAAAGGGGAAGAGATGTGATAAGAGCGGCATATCTCCCCTAAAATCAAACGGTGTCACCCACAGCGACCCCACCACCAAAGCGAAAATCCTCAATGACCAGTTCAGCGGTGTGTTCTACAGGGAGGACACATCTCACATCCCGTCACTTGGAACCAGCCCGCATCCCAGCATGCACAACCTTAGCATTGGAATCGAGGGTGTACGGAAGCTCCTTGTTGACCTTGATGTGCACAAGGCTACTGGTCCAGACAATATTCCATCAAAGTTCCTCAAAGACTACGCAGAAGAACTGGCACCTTCTCTTGCTCTCATCTTCTCTGCATCTGTTGAACAAGGTTAAGTACCAAACGACTGGCGGCATGCAAATGTCACGCCCATTTTCAAGAAGGGAGATCACAGTGATCCTGCCAACTATCGGCCCATATCGCTCACCTCTGTCTGCAGTAAACTTGTTGAGCACATAATCCATAGCCAGATCATGGCCCACCTCGACAAGCACAATATACTGTCGGACCAGCAGCACGGATTCAGGAAGAGACAATCCACAGAGAGCCAGTTGATCCTCACTTTACACGACCTCGCAGAGGTCTTACTTGATTTTAGTAAGGCCTTCGACAAGGTTCCCCACGAGCGACTTGCCAGCAAACATGAGTTCTACGGCATTAGAGGAAATCTGTTGCAGTGGATAAGAAATTTCCTGGCCAGCAGATCACAGAAAGTCTTGGTAGAAGGAAAGTCATCTGACTCAGCACCAGTTACATCTGGAGTGCCACAGGGGTCAGTCATCGGTCCCCTACTTTTCCTGTTGTATATCAATGACCTCCCCCAGAAAGTGACATCAACGTCCCGTCTCTTTGCTGACGATAGTCTCTTGTATAGGAAGATCTGCTTCATCGAGGATGCCAAAGCCTTACAAGACGACCTAGACATGCTCCAACAATGGGAACGGGACTGGATGATGTCATTTAATCCGTCGGAGTGTGAGGTTGTTCGCTTCACCAGGAAGACATATCCTACCAAGGCGGCCTATTTCATCCATGGCAGCGAACTCCAAGTCGTCAAGGAAGGCAAGTACCTAGGCGTGTATCTTGATGAGAAACTCTCAATGAACACACATGTCGCAACCACTGCTAGAAAGGCGAACAACAGCCTCGCCTTCCTCAGGAGAAACTTGACGAGTTGCCCACAGGAAGTCAAGGCCCAGTGTTACCAGACCCTCGTCAGGCCTATCCTTGAGTATGCCAGCACTGCATGGGATCCGCATACTCAGACCAACATCGACCGACTTGAGGCTGTCCAGCGACGTGCAGCACGCTTCGTAAAGGGTGACTTCCGCACTACCAGCAGCACAAGTCAGATGACTGCAGAAATCGGTTTGCAACCCCTTCCCAATCGTCGCTCCAACGCCAAGCTGGTCATGACGTACAGAATCGTCCACTGCCTCGTCGATATCACACCACCAGTGAGGTTTTACAATCCTACCTCGATCAACACCCGTGGCCACTCCATGACATTCTATCTTCCGTTTTGTGGCAAAGATGCCCTGTACAACTCCTTCTTCATCTCCGCCTCCAGACTATGGAACCAGCTCCCAGAAGAAGCCATCATGTTTGACAGCGTCGAGGCCTTCAAGAGGAGCCTGGTGACATGGTCCCACTAGTTCAGCACGTCGTTTTTTATCTGCTTTTAACTCTGCACTGTAAATGTTTGAGCGCCGCACACAACATCTTGTACATACACCACTGTACGACGTTGCCCCAGAGTGGGACCTGTACACAAATGGAAGGAGAAGAAGGAATAATATATTGTCCTAGTTTTAAGATTTTGTTCGCCTGATTTGTTATGGTTTAAGTTACACCGACATATTTTAGGTCCTATTGAGACTTTTCAACTTAAGTGGTGTACAAAGACTTATTCAGTCATTTATTTCAGGCAGTACCTACCCCTGAGTAGAACCAACGACCTTCCGTAAGCCGGCTGGATAGCTTCCTCGTATGAAAAAGTTTTACAACAAAGTGGTGTTTCGAGCCTAAAGAGATGATAAGAAAGTGATTCGAGACCAACGGTCTACCACTCAGCTATAAATGCCCACACAATTCCTCTCCCTAAGTTCAACTATCAAAGGTTTCCGGTTCAAGACATTGACTTATTTCAATAAAGTCTGTAAGAATATCCTTTGGAAGCACAGAGCGCAACCAAACAAAATAGTAGCAGGCTTGTTTTGATTCTGTCTGTTTATGACAGATTATGAAGTGTTCAACCCCTAGCAACGGCTTATTTCAAATTACTAAAATGTACATCTACAACTCTAAATGCATATATTCATATACTAATCGAAATTTATAATGACCCCTCGATATTTTTGGAAATATCTTTCATAGTTATGAAATTTCTTACACATTTAAAACAATATGTTCTTAATAGGACAAAATCGAATAAAGCTAAGATCTCGTATTAATATATTTTACGACCTATACTTAATTTTATAAAGTCATAAAGTACACATAAATGTCTAATATTTACAAACGAGCGATTTTTATGAGGCAGCAAAATCATGACAAAATAAAATAACATCTTTATTCTGTCATTATCTTAGAAGCAAATTCAAAGTGAAAATTCAAAATCTACACATATGTTCCTTTTTAATAATATTTTTTCATTGAACGAAATGTCTTTTTTGAATTGGAGACAGATCGTAAACTGAAGGAATTGGTATCTTTACACTATCTGATTTTGTTGAAATGCTCGGCGTATTTGTCTAAATGTGTACAGAATTCCATAAATGTAATTTTGGTGTTATGAAAGATACCGTCAAAATATCAAGGGGGTGTTAAAATTTTCAATAAGTGTACGACAATTTAGTGTACCCGCAGTTAATTGCTGGGATATGAAACCTTGTTATTAGCTGTGTAACAGAAAAAAGTTATATCTGAATAGAATTCAGCGTCTTTCGGTTGTAAAGTCTTTATCAAACATATATATTAACAAATCAGTCCAACTGGTCTCTTTATGTTTAGAATCGGGTTGTGTCTACTTAACAACAACTGTTTTCAAATACTTGAAAGTTTGTTTTCAGATTCATTTCATTCCAGGTTACACATACATTCGTCTTCTTCATCTAAGCTTGGTCCCCTTTCATTATCATCTTCTTCTTTATCCATATCTTTATTGATATTGTCGTTCCCAATTATAGCCTCTCCAACGTCAACATAACTTTTCAAAGATTTCGCGTCATGCATCGACACCATGTCCTTCTCTCCAGCATATTCATCTGAATCAACCCATGAATCAGAGTTTGAGGACGAGCGAATTCCTCTGGTACAAGCCCCAGATCTTCAAAATGAGTCGGGGCCTTTTCCCACTAAGTTATAATGATACATTTGCCATGGCGGGTGTGGCAGACTCTTACTTACGTGCTTCCAATGAGAAAATATTCATGGTTTGTTATTCTGAATAATTGTATTCGGTAGAGATGTCTTTTTAAATAAAAGATGTTGATATTGCGTACCAAAACTCAAATTAAAGACATACGCAAGGTTCTTTCTGATGTGTGAAGAAAATCATTAGGTTGAAACGGAACGATATCATTTTAGAAACAACTGAATACTTTTTGTGTTGTTTTTTTTTTTCATACGTGGTATCACCTCAAATAAATTTTACAAATTGTGAAATCAGATTTTGGTGCTTCATTGAAATGAGACACACATTTCCGCACTTTAAAAATTGAATTTTTTAGTGTTTTTAAACTTGACGAAAACTTCTAGCCTAGCTGTACAGTTTAAAGGGACAAGTATGCATTTTTGTAGAAAGATGTGTTTTTTAATAATTCAAGTGTCTGAAGCTACGTTTAGCTAACCGTTTAAATAATCCGCCAGCTACTTATACATTATGTGGTCAGATTTGACAGTATGTGTAGTCAAAAGTAACATCATCAGGTTTTTAATTTTTGTTTTATCAAATCTATAATGGCCTATTTCTTCATTTTGAACCTTATGACGCCAATAAAATTTCACCACTACTTTTTAAGTGTTTAAATATATGTGTCTCGAGAGTGTTTTGTTGCAATTTGAAAATAGCCATTTTCCACTTTTACCAATATTTAAATCATTATCCTCAATTATTGCATGTTATGTGTAATACATTTCACTTTTTCTGAAACTTATACTAAAGAACAAACGTGTAGGTAAGGCCATCTTCGAAGAATGCAATTGCCCACACGGAAATAGGAAACTTATAAACAAACTGTTCACATGCACACAGCGATTGAATATGCGTACGAGTAAATACAATAATAATACATGAACAAGGAACTTTACCAGTCACCGCCTTGGAACGGGCAGCGACAAAACCACAATATGATAAGTGGTGAATGTAATCCCAGAGGAATGTAATAAATCAATACTGACTACATGTACGGGAAGACCGCAGCCCCTACACGGCACAAGCACTACAAGTGTAAGTCACATTCAAAGAACGGCAACCACTTTAGTTGCCATAACGTTATTTACAGAATTTTTATAATCACTTAATTTATTAGTGTAGTCTGATGGTGCAAAATGCACTCACTTGCAATGTTCCATTATTATAAGAGCTAATTTGACAAAACTGACAGACCAAAAGAAATTTCAGCGTCTAAATTCCTTACATAAGCTTAAAAGGTATTGTGTTATCTTAAATATGTATCTTCAGAAAAAAAGATACATTATCTGACGGAGACCTAAAATGATTGCAACACTTGCACTTTAGCGCTTCCTATAAATATAGTAGTTTAAAAATGTCTTAAAAGGGGTACCTTTATCTTTAGATGAATATGTTTGGAGGCTACTACACTCACATACCCGCTTTGCCCCTCACCCCAACTTGCTGCGCATGCGCTTTGTAAAATTCCGGGGACCACTAAAGCGCACTCTACCCAAATGATTTCCTTTAATGTTGCAAACGACCATAAGAATGACCACCAATGACTGTTCCTTATGTATAAATTTGCATGACTTATCATATGTGTCGAAAACATAACAGCATTGTTATCTTAACCATATATCCCGCAAACAAAAATTCGAGAAAACAATGAAAATATAAAATATTTTAAGTTAATGTTTGTTCAAACGATATCAAAGGAAAAAGGTGTACGTAACTGTAGTTTGTCCGTAATAAACAAGTGCAAAATCGGGGGTCCACTTTTCTACTCGAAATAAGTAGTTTTTAATTCGTTTACAATAGATCACAGAAGAAATATTGATGAACGTCCTTCTTATCAAAGTTTTAATGTATTCAAATATATTCATAATGTCGACAATTAAAATAATACTGAAAATGGGCGTTAAGTGTTTTACTAGGCATTTAAACAAACGGACCCACATAAGTTTGTTTTATCATGGCCATATAATTTTTTGTTGACGCCACTAAAAGATTTTATTCCTCTCATTTGTAATCATCGATTATTGATTTGGTAACTGCCATATCTTGTAAATGATTTGGATGGCGTTTCAACAGAAACAGATAGAAGATAGCGTCTCATTTTTTCACACTTTCCGGCGCCTTAGCTCCAGTATTTGAACGTAAATTCTTAGTTTGTTTACTGCCGAAACAAGCTTTATCTTCACCAACCCATATAATATGGAGTTTGTATCTTGCCATTTTAAAAGGCGCATGTGTCTGAAAACTCTGGATCGAAATATATATTTTAAGATAGCCAGGCAGATTTGAAATAAATTGAACAAAACTTACTCAACGCAAAAAAACATGACATTTGTTCGATTGATTTTAATTTGTTTGAGTAATAAATTACTTATATGACAGTGTACAGGGTATCAAATAAAGTGTGAAACAAGTATATATGTAAACATTTACATGTAAATTCAAAACAAAACTTAACAAAGACGTCACTGGAATCGTACAATGGACGAAAATTAAAAGGACTTTTTACGATGGCAACAGCAAACATGGAAAATAGAATGAAAACAAAACCTGAATTTCCACATGCAAAATGCAGTCATAATACAACATTCTAATGAATATGCATATCTGTGCACTCGGAATAGGCACATACACAAACAAAAAGAGATGAATGGAATGATAAAAATATAAAGATGCAACAAACATACATGAAGAATGAACAAAATAGGGCATCGCCGTGGAAAAGTACCAGCGCTTGATACCTTCAAACTTCTGTCTTAAACCCCTACCAAATGAAGCGCAGATAAAATATGTCCCCGCCTAGCAAACCCCTTACGTAGCAGTTATAGTAGGAACACATACATGTTCATGTAGAAAGATTTAAAAAATCAAAATCTATGGTACAGTTGGTGTATGTACCCTATGACTTTGCAGAACCAAGAGAAACAAGTGAGCGGTATTTTTGTTCATATTTACATAGACCAATGAAATGATCTGGCTTACAAAGTTTATGTAATTTTGAAAAAACGCAATACGTCACAAACTGCGCCCCATAGAGGCAACGCGATTGTCTGAAGTAAACATAAATTTCTAGTATACAACTATTAATATTATCTCTTATAAATTGAATCACGTGTCAATAATCAAAACATATTAAGATAACACCAAAGGTGATGAAGTGTTTGGGATGACCATTTACTGATAAGGGACCGCGTAAATAATCGTGTTAATATGAGAAACTTTCAGTTTGGTCTTCTTGCATTAAACTACATTGTCAAAGCACGCGTGTCAGTCTCATTTATAGTAGCTGACGGTAACCCATATTGGTGGCTGCTCCTGCTGACAGTTATTTAAGTGGAAAGATAGTGCAAAATTCTGACGCACCAATTTCGGAAGCTGATTATTTAGCTTGCCAGATGTAAAGCTTCCTTACAAGGAAATCTTATTCTTTAGTTTGGGGAACTTAAACTCACGACCCCTGGTTTTATAATCAGACAGCGTTATCACTTGACAACATAGTCCGATCTCTACAGCGAAAACCGGTTTGCAGGCCTTTATATTTCTGTCAGTAAGCAAACATGATATTAACAGCATATTGAATATTGGAGTTTTTAAACTCCATTTACTTATCATTAAGTAAAGAACGCAGCACTAAAATACCTTCGTCAAGCCCGCTTTCTTTAAAAGAAAGGATTATTCTAGTGTTTACTCATTCGATTTCTTTTGATATTTGTTTCACTCTCCGCAATTTCTTATAAAAAACAAAACACAGACCTTTTAATGTGTTTTTGTTTTCAAAATTGAAGTCCTGGTCTCTGCTAATGATAAATGTATGGAATGTCATTGCGTTCAAAATGATACTTTTTTTTTTAATTATTTACAACCACTACCGTTCTGTATGAAAAGGTTATGGAGTCTGCATTACAGATACGCTAGTGTCCATGTATTAATGCAACATCCAGATTTTCAAAAAGATTACGGTTTGGGGAGGCAGCTTTTAAAGGAACTTGACAACCTGTTGTGTATTCATCCTCGGGTTTATATACTCCCCGTCATACGTACCTGTAGCTAAAATGATGTTACAAACAGCGTTATTGTGTGGACAAATACCAATCGGGACTACTAACGCCTCCCTCGATATGTTTTGCAATATCTATCATAACAATTAGAGTGCATCATCCGTTTCAAAAATATGTTCTGTGTGAGTTTTGTAAACAGTTTTAGTGGTCATCAAACGAATAAGATCATATCTTTGAACGATTTGATTTTTATGAAATGTTCATATGTTCTTTATAACACAACTGTCTTAATGTCTGTATAATATCATAAATATTCCATTAGTATTATGAAAGATATTGCCAAAACTATCGAGGGAGGCATAAGAAGTATCAGTGTAGAATAAAAACAACAGTAATGGAAAAATGCTCGGAATTATTGAACACGCTCAAGGCAGCCTGAGTTACACATCGCTTTGCTTTGTATAAGCAAATATGGAGAAAAAAGTCTTAATGTGTCTATAACCTATGTTCGTTTGTTGGTAAATATTTCATAATAGATCTAACCGTCAGGCGACAGTCTGTCGAAGAAAAATTGAATGACGTAGATAAAATAAAAAGTGCAAAAATAAGTTATTAAAACACATTCTGTTATTTGGTGAAATCTTAATAGGTAAACTACATCTAATTTATTGTAAATACCTGTCCGGGCGTTGACAGTTCATCTTGCAGTTTAACAGTAAGCACTATAGTTATATCGATAAATATAACTGATTTCGTCCAACAAAGGCCAGTGTCTGTTTGGACATAATAACACAGTAATGAAATCATAGAAATAATTAAATAGAATTTATAATTGTTGCTTAAGGTAAATGACACGTTATGGCAATCGGCAGTGCCCAAGTGACTTTTTATGTATTTTTCAGCGGAAAATTAGCTCGAACGAGTACATGTCTCCCGTAACAAGCGGAGAATGCCACACTCTCAGTTGATTCTATGAACATTACTGTTACATATCAGCTAATGATAAGAAGCAGGCATTAATATTCTACCAACAACATCAGCTACATCTACAACAACATCTTTAAAAAAAACATTTGGGGTATTCTGGGAAGAATCATTTTTTCCCCTCTGCATTACGTCAGCTTTATTTAAAATGCCTAGCTGAAAATGCACACATTGTTTTGAAATACTGTGCTTTAAATAAAGCAAAAAAATGTTCTGTCTAATGTAATGCGTGTGTGTGTGTGTGTGTGTGTGTGTGTGTGTGTGTGTTCGGGTTTAACGTCTTTTTCAACAATTTTCAGTCATATAAACGACGGTGTCTACTTGTAGCAGTGAGCACAATGCCCAACTTCATAGTGCTGCCTCACTGGAATATCACGCCGTAGACACGTGGCATGATACCCCACCCAGTCACATTATACTGACACCGGGCTGACCAGTCCTAGCACTATCCTCTTAATGCTGAGCGCCAAGCGAGGAAGCTACTAGTACCATTTTTACGTCTTTGGTATGACGCGGCAAAAGACGTAAATCAAAGCACTGAGAGTACTGATGGGGCGGTGCATTTCAGCTGTTTTTTTGTAACATTCTTAGATGAAAGTCAAATATTGAGATAGGAACATGTGGTTTGCGCAAGAGACTTCGTGTGACTGAGGATGACATTCATGCCAAATATAATATAGATTGCATGATAAAATGTGAAACACCAACCCCCATCCCTAGCACCGGCATAAGCACAACTTTTATAGGCGACGTCGGTCAAATTGACTTGTTTATATAGCAGAAGAAAGTCGAATTTTTGGTGTTTCGACAAGAAAGGCTAACATGTGATAAAAAGAATTCATCTTACATTTGTGACTATCCACATTGAATTTATTACACTATAAATGACGTCGATGTCAAAGCTTTATTACACTAGTGTATTATCGCTTTTATTTAATGGCTGTATTACACTCCTGCAACGTCAAACATGTAATAAATAGAGAATATAAGGTTACTGTCATATACATTTTAATTAATTAAGTAGGTCAGAGAATATATAAACAAGAGGGCCATGAAAGCCCTGTATCGCTCACATGACCTAAAGATCATCAAGATTAACATTCCGACCAAGTTTCATTAAGATATGGTCATACATGTGGCCTCTAAAGTGTAAACTAGCTTTTCCTCTGATTTGACCCGGTGACCCAGTTTTTGACCCGACATGAACCAGGTTCGAACTTGACCTAAAGATCATCAAGATTAACATTCTGGCCAAGTTTCGTGAAGATACAGTCATAAATGTGGCCTCTAGAATGTTAACAAGCTTTTCCTTTGATTTGACCCAGTGACCTAGTTTTTCATCCCCCCGACCCAGATTTGAACTTGACCTATAGATGGACATCAAGATTAATATTCTGACCAAGTTTCATTAAGATATAGTCATAAATGTGGCCTCTACTGTATAAACTAGCTTTTCCTTTGATTTGACCTGGTGACCTAGTTTTTTAACTTACATGATCCAGATTCAAATTGAACCTTGAGATCATTAAGATTAACATTCTGGCCAAGTTTCGTGAAGATACAGTCATAGGTGGTGTGGCCTCTACAGTGTTAACAAGCTTTTCCTTTAATTTAACTTGCTGACCTACTTTTTGACTTAAGATGACCCAATATCAAACTCGTACAAGACTTTATTGAGGGTTACATTCTGGCCAAGTTTCATTAATATTGGGCCCGAATTGTGACCTCTGGGGTGTAAACAAGCTTTTCCTTTGATTTGACCTGGTGACCTAGTTTTTGACTCCAGATAAACCAATGTCAATCTCGTCCTAGATATAATTGATGGTTCCATTCCGACCAAGTTTCATTAAGATTGGGCCAAAAATTTGACCTGTAGAGTGTTAGCAAGCTTTTCCTTTAGTTTGACCTGGTGACCTAGTTTTTAATCCTATATGACCCAATATCGAACTTATCCAAGATGTTATTGAGGTTAATATTCTGACCAAGTTTCATTAAGATTGAGCAAAAATTGTGATCTCTAGAGTGTTTACAAGCTTTTCCTTTGATTTGACCTGGTGACCTGGTTTTTGATCCAAGATGATCTATTCTCGAAAAAATATTGAGAGTAACATTCTGACCAAGTTTTATTGAGATTGGCTCAAAATTGTGACCTCTAGAGTGTTAACAGTCAAATTGTTGACAACGACGACGGACACAGGGCATTCACAAAAGCTCAATTTGAGCACTTTGTGCTCATGTGAGCTAGAAATGAGGCTCAAAAATATTTTTATTACATTCAAACTTTACAACCAAGTTGATCCGATTCTGCCTTGCATATAGTTCTGGATACCATAACTTTTAACATAAGGTCTTTCATATACTGACGGTGATCTTTTAGTTATGGAATTGTCCTCTTTCAAAATCAACTCTGTGTGTGATCAGCACATAAAATGCGAGTTCACTGTTAGAATATTGCAAAAAAAAAGTAATGTCTACATATAATTGTAATAATATTCAAATGTTTTGTCGAAAGAATTTTGATACTAAACCCACATATAACTATTTTATGCTGAAAATTGCATTATTTCCCAAGGCTTTTCACCAGCAAATTGGGAAGACGCCTAGGCCTTTAAAATCGGGAATTTTCTGCGCGATAACTGTCCAGATTGGGAAAAAATGCTATTTATGGAAAGATGGTGTTAGTTTAAAAACTTAAACAGTAATAAATATTTTAAACTCAAACTTAATTTTTACTGTTACCGTACAGCGGGTTATTTCTACGGGGGGAATATTTCTGCGTTTCTGCGGTCTCTCGGTAGAATCGCAAAAATATTTCCTGCAGAATATTCATCCAGCAAAAATTTAAAACGCAAAAAAAAATCTGCTTTTTTTCACGCTATGTTACCCTAGGGAATCTGAAGTTCACAATGGCATGGTCTTATTATTTGAAATTACCGTCGCCATCTGACAATTACCGCTAATGGTATAATTAGGTGTGATGGTCAATCAAAGTCCTAACTGTTAATCCCTCAGAAAACGTTTTTCTTTTGTGAATGAAATTCACCTGTTTTGTTTTTGTTAATCCCTTGTGGCGATCTTCCGACCTATACTTTAGTAACCTTTAAATAAGTGTAACCGTTATGCAGATATACCCTAGTTTGCATTTTTTGTTTGTGCAATTGTTGTTGGACTTGTTAATTTCAATTCGCATGTTATTATATCCTACAATGTATTCATTAAATCCAAGGTTATTTTACAACAGGTACCGGTAATTTAGTTTATTGTTTTCATAAGCTATCATTCTCACGATGCCTAATCGTGCGCAGAATAACCTCCTCCTTGGCATCGAAAACGCAAAAAAAATTCTCTTTCTTTTATGTGAAAACGCAGAAATTAAACACGCAGATATTTGTTTCACAATTTTTTGGGCCAAAACGCAGAATATTTTGACAGCAGAAATAACCCGCTATACGGTATAGA
This sequence comes from Mercenaria mercenaria, assembly GCF_021730395.1. Lineage (NCBI taxonomy): Eukaryota > Metazoa > Mollusca > Bivalvia > Venerida > Veneridae > Mercenaria > Mercenaria mercenaria. The sequence goes on along the minus strand of NC_069362.1, from coordinate 106,104,233 downwards.
CTAGACTACTGCACTTTATTTTCAGACTTCCAAGTTTCACAAATCTAATCATAGGCCGTGTCTTCGGTGTTATTATTACCCGGTAACCCTAGAATTACACTTATTTACCCCAAAGCCGAACCATGACTTCTGATTTCTTTTGATATCGCCACGCATTTGATTGATTTGCAGTAAAATTTCCCGTCAAATGACATTTTGTTCCCGTCATATGACATTTTGTTGGGAGAATAATCAACTGGAAGTAAACAGGGAAAGATTAATTAAATTTATCTCCCATGAAGCACAGACTAAAATCTAAAATCCGGGACACGGAACATAACTGATTAGACTGGTACTGCACAACACGCAGTACAAGCAGCACTATAGTAAGACAAAAAATCGATACCCGACAACCGCTTCCCCTGATAAAACTAAAATGTAAACAAAATTAAACCATTTGTTGGTACGTGTGATTTTGGGAAATGTTATCTTGCATTTTGGGAAGTGTCTCTGCCACAGTGCCGTTTTTTGAAAATCTTTGATTAAAATAGAATAGGCTAAGTTAAAAATAGACTGCATCAACATCACTAGTCCCAATCCGTGACTCTAGTTACCTCCCCTGACGGTCCGTCCACAGAGTCACAAGCAGCCACTATTAGAAATTGGCGTAATTTAGGTACTTGAACTAAGTCAGTCTTTCAGACATGATTGCAAGCATAATGATGATTTAATCGCGAAAAGAAAAATATTTCAAATAGCAAATTTATTCTTGTGTATGTCTTGTAAAATACACGATATGTCATGTCCTGAGCACTTCGTAGTTCCTGAAGAAAGTCACCCGCTGACCTACATTATCGATTTGTTTTTCGCCATAGGTAACGTCACAGCTTTATAACGTCACTATTGGCGCATTTCGATCATCATAGTCAGGTACCGGTACAGGATGAGCTCAACGTCTTAGGCTCAGATTCTAAATGTATTAGCGCAATGTTATTAGTATATTTACCTCGGTCTAAAGATGAATTACAAAATTTGAAGACAAAACATATTGGGAGAAAACTATTCACATATACATTGTATTCTCATGATTGTGCTTGTTCCTTCACGAACACCCGGAATAAACTTTGGTTAACAAATTTGTAAAAAATGTGCATTTTGTAATAAAACGAATGCAATTACTTTGGAGTCGTACCCTGTTGACTTTCAAAGAACAACTGGCTTTGACAATGAAATGAAATGTAATTTGTTTGTTTGTTGTTTATTTTGGGTTTAACGCTGTTTTTCAACAGTATTTCAGTCATGTAACTAATGGCGGACAGTTAACCTAACCAGTGTTCCAGGATTCTGTACCAGTACAAACCTGTTCTCCTCAAGTAACTGCCAACTTCCCCACATGAATCAGAGGTGGAGGACTAATGATTTCAGGCACAATGTTGTTTATCAAATAGTTATGAAGAACATATGCCCCGCCCGAGTATTGAACTCGCGACTCTACGATCTGTTACTAAGATCAACGCTCTACATACTGAGCTAAGCGGATGGGCTATGAAATATTATGCTCATGATGATCATCATGCATCAAAACCCTTCGACAACCTTGCTTACAAATCTGAAAATTAATGTCAAACCGTTATCTATCTATCTATCTATTTATACTGCATCACCCCTCTTTACGAGAGTATTATGTGCAGCTGCGCCCCTGTACAAGAAACGTTAAAGTAGAATGGACAGTAGAAAACACAAATAGCTGAACAGAGCATTTTAATCAAAAATATTATAAAATAAGAGCTGAAAAACAAACGCTAACCTTGTTTAGCATTGTGCCCGACCTCTCTGTTCTGCTTAACATTTATGATTTTTGGATAATTTTGATTTGCTGCCAAGTAAAATTTTGTCCGAAGTTCCGTTGCATTCCGGGTTACCTATCCTCACCAAGCAAACGAATGACGGCACTTATACACACGCCATAACGCCGCTTGACAGAACAAATAGGCAACCCGTATCCTCGATGATTTTATTCAATAACATTCCATTCTAGATGCAACATCTTCCTAGATTTAATTGCAGAAAGCTAAAATCCTGAACAAATGCTTACGCTACATGAGTCACTTTCCGTTTCCTCAAGCGTTTCCGTTATAAAAACTTTTATGTAGTAATTGCAAATGCGGTAAGCATACACTAAAAATTTGTACCATGGTCTCACGAACCTAATAAAAGCCCAGTTAATAATAATAGTCCGCCAAGCTTTACACGTCACTGACCTAATAAGTTCAGTAATTTTCCCTTATGACGTCAGAGTGTAAAAAGAGCCGTAATATAGGTCATATTCATGCCCTTTACTAGTAGCTTCCTCGCTTGGCGCTCAGCATTAAGAGGATAGTGCTAGGACTGGTCAGCCCGGTGTCAGTATAATGTGACTGGGTGGGGTATCATGCCACGTGTCTACGGCGTGATATTCCAGTGAGGCAGCACTATAAATTTGGGCATTGTGCTCACTGCTACAAGTAGACATCGTTTATATGACTGAAAATTGTTGAAAAAGACGTTAAACCCGAACACACACACACACACACGCATTATATTAGACAGAACATTTTTTTTGCTTTATTTAAAGCACAGTATTTCAAAACAATATGCATTTTCAGCTAGGGATTTTAAATAAAGCTGACGTATACACATTATACTAAATAAAAAAAGAAATACAATATTTCCTATACTGACAGTACATGAGTTTCTAAAGTATCTTATTTGAAAAAAAACGTGCAATCCTTTCATCTAACTTCTTTAATCATTATCTGGTATATATATATTTTTCAACTGATGATAATTTTGATACTACAGTAAAATGAGCTTTTTCCTGTAGTTTTAATTTACTATGTTTTGTATTCTACACACTATCAGATGTAAAGTTTAAATTGTTAAAGATGTGAGCAAAATAAACTTTCCACTTTCATTGATTCATTGACCCAACCATGTTATCCTCTAAAACACAAACGATATGTATAAGACTACCCTAAATATCCAGGACAAACGTCATTCAAAGAAGGTAGCTACCCATAATTATAGCAATTTCATTTATCTTTTGTCTAAGTAAATTTTCATTGTAAAATGGCGAATATATATAAATAGCCGCCGGTTTCTTTTTGCCACGCCCGGTATTTGACAAATTCAGCCTATATTTGTACGCGCTTCACAAAAATGAAAGCTGTTTTAAATTGTTATATTCACTAACCTAGTTCAAAATTAGTATGAATTTATTTCATATCAGTACTAGTTTTTTTGTAAATCTGTATGGAAAGATTACATTTGCCATGGCAAAAACGATTTTGCCATGGCAAATTGGTCTTTTGCCATGGCAAAATAATTGCATAAAATCTCATCATTTTGCCATGGCAATTTTGCACTGGCAAAATTGTTCTAATTTTCTGAAAAACATGTTTTCTCTATTTCTGGACATGTGTACAGGTACGATAATAAGGTTGTTTTTAACTTTATCTCATTTTTTAAATTTACATTTATAAATGTATTCAACTAGCAAATACTATTACTCCAGATACTAGAAAAGAAATTTTATCTATAAAATCAGCCACAAGGGCAACAGTACTCAACTGTTTCCGAAACATGAGCATTAGCAAGACCAATACATTGGACCAACATATTTACTTCGTCTATCAAAGTACTCGGGTTATTTATCAAATTATTCGTTTTAAAAAAGTCTGCGAAGGAATGCGAAATGCAAAGAATCGATACACAATACAAAGGTCATTGTATACAGTTATTTATATTAGTGTGTGCGTGCGTGCGCGCGTGTGAGTGTGTGTGTGTGTCACGTAAGATATTTCATCATTGAAATTTTACAACTTTATAATTTACAAATTTACAGATGACTTAGAATACAGTGTAAATAGCATAATTAATATTAATTCATAAATTCACTTTAATGTGTGTTTAATGCGTATCATATTAATGTTTCTTTCAAACTGATTGATAGTGTGTAACTTTGGTTTCAATCAAGATGTTCATTCAAGTTGGAAGCAGACTATATTTAAATATTTTCAACCTGGTTCTGACATTAATTTTATTTGTTTGATATGTAAAATTAGCATGTAATGTAGAAAACTTGGTCTTAGACTGGACAATTTCATCTATAGGGTTTTGTATATCAATCTGTTCTTTGTTTAGAAGTTCTTGTTTTTAAATGATGTCAATTTAGTTCTCCTCTAAGGTATTATGGCCCGTAGACTATTATGCACCCACAAAGAAGAGCTGTGTTTGTCGTATTACGTTGGATTGTAAAACGTATAAAGTATGGTTAAACAAAAGAAAAGAAAAGAAATATATAAGACGATCCTTTGGACACATAAAAACATCCTAGCAATATAACAGCAGTCTCGGTTCGATTAAGTCTAGACTTTGGATTTTTAAATGCCATTAAAGGTGCAATAATCATCATGCCCGCTAGCATCAGCATGAACGGAACTCTTAAACTCAGTGTTATTATATTTTCTGGTCCTTTGGAATCGTTGATAACATTAAGTTTTACTATGGGTCGTTTACTCTTATGAACAGACTCAGTCAAACCGAGTCTACTATAATATTACTTGGCTGCCTTCTATACTTTCATGGGATCTTTTCACAGCTTTTATTATAAAATGAACATAGAATGGACTCTGTGATCCAACTGGTAGCAAAGTTTAGTCCAAATATGAGGGGTTATTTTACGGCTGTCGTAAATATCAAAAGTGGCAGTCAAAGTGAATGATCATGAGACCTGTTGACAGTAAATAAAAATAGTACAGAGAACTATATAACTGCAAAATGGCAATATACCGCTAGAATTAGCTATAATTAGAAATGCAATGCTTTTTAGCAGTTTTAGAAACTTGAACAGTGAAGGACATAGACACTGGCCATATGTTTTTCTACATCTTTCATAGACAGGCAGATGTGGTCGATCATTTGACCTTTAGATAACTATGCACGTAAAGGTGAACACACCTATTTAATATTTCTAATTGCGAAGAAACGAAAACAAAAAGGAAGGACAAATGAAATGTTTATACAGTAAGATATAACTATACTATAAGATGGCTTTTATTTTTAATTGTAGGATGGGATTGGATGCATGTTCTTGTTGAATGGGGTGGTGAAGGTTTTGAAGTAGTTCATGTTCTGGCTTTTTAAGGAGTATATTAATTAAGCACTAATCCTATATATACGGGATATTTAAGAAATTTTGTAAAGTACCTTAGATTTAACTCTTGTAGAACACGGAAACCAAGCATGGAGTTCAACAGATGACATTTACTATAGGATTAAATTATTTTTAAGGTGTTCATATATGTGTAAACTATATACGAAAGCGGCTTGAAGTTAAGTGAGTTCATTATAAGGGAGGGTTTTCAAACGTATGACTCAGAAAAAAGTTGATTTAATCCTTATTATTCCAAATTAATCTATTTCCGCCAGATCTTTTAAACTAACTGTTAATGAGTTTACCCCTGCTAACAAAAAATTCAAAATCAATTTTTCGTTACACACCGTAAATATCGGATAAAAAATGAAAACTAAGAACAAGAGTGTCCCTCATAAGAAAAAAATGAAAGTTATTACTGTTTTTTTTTATTATTTTACTGATGTCTATCTCGGTCATGATTCAATGTTGAAATACGTGTATGAACAAATGAATTATATAGTGGGTTCACCAAAGAATGAACGACTTGGTTAAACAAATTGAATAAAGAAAGAAAGAAAAAAAAAAGAGTAAGTAGGCCTGAAGTTGCATGTGTTCTCATTTATGTATCATGACATGCCAGTTGCAATATTTGACAGCAATGAAATCTTTGATTTGAATAATTCTAATTCATAATAACTGCTCATTCGAGATATGCAAGTAAACCACGAAAACACAAATGCGAACCATGTTATATGTTAAACAATATTTTAAAAGCTTCTAAATATTCTACAAGAAATTATAGTACAAAAAATGTATATAGGTTACACGGTTGGATCTGTTGGTACTGAATTTCCGTCATATTCTCTAGTAAAATCATTGCTTCGTGGACACACTACATGAGACAGAAGGGAATGTTGACTATTACACGGATATAAGTTAGCTTTATATCAATAAGCATTTGCTATATTACAAAAGATGAAACGAAACTCTACTACGTGCATTCGTGATAAAAAAGAATGGTATGCATATTCATTATTTACTTCTAACCGTTCACTTACAGTCACAAAATGTCATCGCAAGTTAAGTACAACTTAAATTTGGACTTATAAATAAAAAAGGTTCGGCATATTTAATTTCTTTCATGGAACATTCGAGGCTATAATATGTTTAAACTGCTGATTGGTCAAAAATGACTTTTTGGGTATTACTTTTTTCTAACATATAAAAATGAAAAATCAGAGAATTTTAGAAATCCTGGGAAAATTCGCGCAGAGCATTCAACTGTCCAAAAATGACAGAAACCTTTGGACCCAACATGGCAATATGAACATTTTGGTAATTTCTTGGGTAACAAGGTTTGTTTTTGCAAAATGAAGTGCATTGCAAAACTGTATGAGAGTTAGAATAGGCGCAGTCACTCAAAACATCAACTAGTAAGTCTATGTAACATCAGTAATGAAGGTTTTGATCATCTTTCCTACTGATATTTGTTGTTGTTGTTTTGTCAGGTTAAGTGTCAAAACGACACAGTTTATGTCATATGTCGATTTTTCAAGCTTTTATGGTGGAGAAAGACCCCAGGTGCCCATCCGGGCATTGTTTCAGGCTCGGGCAGGTACCTAGGTAGAACTACCGACCTTCCGTAAGCTAGCTGGATGGTTTCCTCACACGAATAACGCAACACCCAAAACGAGGTTTTGAAGCCATATCGGTGTGTGGCAAGTAATTGTGTTTAAACAGTATTTATTTCCAAATCTGTGGTAGGATTGAGGGGTAAGCTGAAAGATGGTATTAAAACCTCTTTCCTAGCAAGTAATTCGAAGTCACATACCTTAACCACTTGGTCGCAGAAGCCTCGGTTTTCATTATAAACCATCCACTTAAAATGCACACATACTATAATATGTTTGTAACTTGTCAAAGAAGTTGTGAAGACATTGATACGAAAACTGTTTCTTTTTTTGTGAATTTGTAATAAAGACTACTTTTTGCATTGTTACGTGTATGAATCATGTAGTCCATTCAATGTCATTGTAAATTAAGTTCCAATTGGCCATTTACTTAATATCATAAAGAATAGACTCAATCAAACCGAGTCATCTTGTTATTTTTTGATTGGTTGCTCGGATCTTCTGACAATTGTTGTTAACCAATTTTTTACGGCAATATAAAAGACGCCGGTAATACAATGTCAAAAATATATAAACAAGCACAGCAACATCATGTAGAGTCCGCATGATAGAAATGTTGAATAGACATAACAGTTTTGTTTTGTTTTGTTTTGTTAGGTTTAACGTCACACAGTTACAAATGTTTTTGGTGGTGGATAAAGACCCCACCCTGGCATTATTTCAGGCACAAGAGGGCACCTGAGCGGAACCACCGACCTTCCGTTCGCCAGCTGGATGGCTTCCTGTGATGAAAGAATTAAACACTTCATGTGAGATTTCAAACCAACAGCTGTATAGGGCATGTGATTCAAATCAGTAACCTTTGCCACTTGGCTACGGAGACATCTACAGGTAACAGTATAATCAACACATTTAATACGACAATATGGTGTCCAAGCGTTGAAAGAATAGTTTACATATTACATGTGTAGACCCTCAAAAGTTAGGGCAATATACAGGTGAACAAGTCCGGAAACAGAATATTTCTTGTTTGCTTCGCATCTTTCAGATATGATATTATCATATGTTATTAGTTATATCAGCTTTCCCAATCTGCTTCAGTTCGATTTAAAATTATGTTATGATTCGCCATTGTGACATTATCTTCACTTATTATCAAGTATGTACAATGCGATACAATTGTTGAACAAAATAATATATGACATCATACGAGTATATTCAGGTTTCTATATATCGTATTGTGCAAACCTGTTCAGAAAATGTCGTGTGTTTTTGGAATGAATCAAGACATATCAAAACAAAGGAATGAATAGTTTGGTAGATATAACAGGTACTATGATTTTGTTTATAAAATGGTTTTGACTTAAGAAATCTTAGTATTTTCATGTTTAAAACTTTATTTTTATGAAATGTTCGACAAAACCTATGTTAAACGTCCATATTATCTTTTCAAGTACAACATGAATTATTACTCTTCAGTCTTCTCGTATTCCTTGTTTAATCTTTTTGAAGTAGTCCATATATATTTATGACCTTCTTCCGGATACACCTAGCAGTAACCAATGGCTCTAACAGATACACAAATACCTCGAAAAAAAATAATAAAATTTCTTGTTGCCCTAAGAGACATAGGCGTGGAAACTAAATAGCACATTTATGACAACTTATCTAATCCGTACATAAAACCTAAAAAACAATTTGTCGCTGTCGCTATTGTCTCCAAAGATGAAATTTTAAGTGAAAACTTTTCGGTGTTAGAAAACTTTACAGATTACTTACATGAACTAGTGGACCCGTCAATGACAGAGACAAGGGTCGTTCATCACGATCGTGTGGCGGTTGCAATGAATGCTGGTGAAAAATACTTCTACGAACATGGCGAATGTCGACTACTTGATCCATACAGACTACTTCTTTTTAAATTAATAGATAAAGAACTCTTATCTAAAACAGGAAGAAATGTGAAAAGAAATAAAGTAGCAACATTTGATAGAGGTGGTCGTGGTGTGTTAGGAAACATGAAAGCGGCTTACAAAGAAACTTTTAAAAACATATTTAATGCAGTATTTCTTCTGTTCTCATTTTACATTCCTTGCTCATTAGATTTCCACAACTGTGCAAGATTAATACATGAGTTTGTAAATTCATCTGGTCATGAAATGGCAATTGGCTATGAACGTGTTTACCAACTCACTGATAAAATTGTATCTCAGGAATGGCTGAACAATGTTACTGTAGTCAGTAATTACGAAATAAAATGGGAAATAGAAAACCAGGTTTCATCTTTGTTGAAAAATAATAAATGCAAATCTGAATGCAATTCCAAGAGTGATGGTGATTATGATGAAGACTTTGTCGAATACTCTGATGATATTGAGGATTTGAGAAAGGAAAAACACTTACGACAATTTGGAAAATGCTTATGTAGAAGGATATTGAAAGAATATAACTATTCGCGTTGATAATCCTACAATCATTGCGTACTGACCTTGTGCTATTACCTACCATTGATTCTTGCGTCATGGTTTTTGAATGCAGGATTATACTAACAGTTTTCTACTTTGGACCAACTTACTATGATTCAACTTACTATGATTTCATAAGATCGTTAAAGACATATATTGAAACCTAGCCGCAGTAGATATGCATGTTTTCCACATGTAAAGTGGTAAAAGTAATTCAGTTCTTGTTCATTAAGAACACAAGTTTCAAAGTCTCTTTTTTAAATTTCTAATTCAAATTAAGCGATGTGATGGAACTTTAAGTTTGCTTCCCATCCATCCGTCTGTGCGGAAAGTATGGATATTACGACAACAACAATAAAATCAAGATATGAGCCGCGTCATGAGAAAACTAACATAGTGACTTTGCGACCAGCATGGATCCAGACCAGCCTGCGCATCCGCGCAGACTGGTCAGGATCCATGCTGTTCGCTAACGGTTTTTCTAAATGCAATAGGCTTTAAAAGCGAACAGCATGGATCCTGACCAGACTGCGCGGATGCGCAGGCTGGTCTGGATCCATGCTGGTTACAAAGCCACTATGTTGGTTTTCTCATGGCGCGGCTCATATCTTCACCAAACACCGATTGCAACTAGAAGGCAATTAGGATATTTATTTTATTTCGTTGAAAAGACAGAAATGTGTTTGCTACGACAAAGTACACAGCAAAAAATGCACAAAAACACGGCTCCTGCAATGATGAAAAAGATATTTCTGATATTATTTGTTAGCACTAAAGTAACTGTAACGCTAATTATTGTGCAATGCCGCTTCAACATATGACAGACGATATTCAAAGCGTTTGGAATTAGGTTGTAGCGCTAACTTCATTTAATTTAGATCCAAATACTTTTTAACAGGAATACTATATGTGAAATGAAAAGGAAGAATGGAAATCGAATGCAGTCATGCAAGTTCAATGGCGATGATTATTTCTGATAGATCCACATGAACAAATACAAATTGGTGTACATACTCCTTAAGAACATGTAGCTACAGTGCCACTCGTGTATGTCCGGGCTTACACATACTTCTCTGAAGAGATTGTTTCTCCCTATATATGCTGGAAACCGATCTATGTGAATACATTTCTGTGTTTATGTAGTCAAAAATCATTTAAAAGAAACTCTAATCTTACAAAGTAAAATTATGCTGTATGGCTTGAAATATTTAAAACCTGATGCACTTTCGATGTCTTTCTACCTCAGACTGAACATTAAATAACTCTTTGCCTCGTTGTGTTTTTGCTCTAGAAAGAATGATTATTAAGCTACTTCCCTTTATGAATAATTACCGTAACCTGTGGTATAAAAAGGAATAAAAATTTAAGAGCAATTATCTTTGCCTCACTGCTTTCTGATCTAACACGTTACAATGTGTGTGGCCAATTTACAAAAAAAGTATAAAAAAAAAAATAAATAAACTTCAATAAACATGCTACTATATTCAAAGCGTTTGGAATTAAGTTATAGTGCTAACTTTATTTAATTTAGTTCCAAATACGGAATAACTTTTTAACAAGAATACTAGATAAAATGAAAAGAAAGAATGGAAATCCAAGGCAGTCATGCAATTTCAATGGCGATGATCATTTCAGATAGATCTACATAAACAAATATTAATTGGTATACCTAGCCCTTAAGACTTTTAAAACATATAGCTACAGTGCCACCCGCGTAGGCACAGTATATGTCCGGGCTTACACATACTTTTCTGAAATATTTTTTTTTCTTTGAGTAGTTTGATTCTAGATATGTCGGAAATCCATCTAGGTAAATCATTTTCATTGGGAACATGTTACCGATGCCCCCTAGCAACCCGAGCCTGTGCTAATATTATGGTGTACACCTCAGATTGTCAAAAATCATTTAAAAGAACTTCTTATCTTACAAAGTAAAATTATGCTGTATAACCTTGAAATATTTAATACCTGATGTACTTTCGATGTCTTTCTACATCAGACAGAACCTGAATAAAAATCTATTTCTCCTTTACTAATAGCTGTAATTTTGCAATCATTTATTTTTTCTTGAATGGGCGCCATTTACATCATACACAGTAATGGCTGATGTGCCTACCATGCATGCGTATAACATTTATAGCCTTAGCTATACGTATAATGTCCTATTAATCTTACATTAAACTACTTCACATTCACACGAGTGGTTACCCTTGGTCAAGTGTGATGTTTAGAGTCGATTAAATAACTCTTTGTCTCGTTGCGCGTGTGTGCGTGCGTGCGTGTGTGTGTGTTTTTTTTTCTTGTTTTTTTTTTTTTTTTTTGAAGGATTATTAAGCTATTTCACTTTACGAATACTTTAAGTAATTACTATAACTTGCGGTATAAAAAGGAATCAAAATTTAAGAGCAATTATCTTGCCCCACTGCTTTCTTATCTAACACAGCCAATTTACAAAAAAAAAAAAAACATCAATAAACATGCTATGATACAAGCTATACCAGGCACATTTAGTATTACAGATTACTCATTACTCTGCATCCAGTCTTACATATAAATTAAAAAAAAATCACCACTTAAAGTTCAGTAATATTGTACAGTACCTAACTGTTAGTGGTATATTAATAAGGAACGTACGGAAGCTTATCAGGGCCTCCACTTACCTAAAAGTTTCGCGTCAAGTCAACTTGTGTCTTTTCGTTTTGAACAAAAACATCTGATGAAGGCGTGATAACTAATACATTATACGTAAATGTTTTTAATCATTACGCATACTTTTTTATCGAATTGCGTGAAATATTTGTCAATGCGATGAACTTCTACACGTCTAACTAGATCTTTCAGCGAAGTCGTCAAGAAACATAACAAGAAGATAAATGTATTTGGTATTTCAACATAATTTACTCGACTTGTTACATCTTTTTCTCGAGAACTTTTACTTTAAGCGATATAATTTTGCATGTCTCGTGATAGTTAAACACGTCAGGTTAAAAAATTCCCTATATTGGTCTTGTCTGCACAGTGATGGTTTCATTATGTCTACGCCAGAAATATTCTAGGGAGACATATTGTTTTTCCCAGAGTTGTCTGTCTGTCCGTCTGTCTGTCCCGACGTGCCCACATGTAAATTTGGGGTTAGCGTTTCTGTTGAGTTTGACATTCTGAGGTTGTGGTCATTCTGGGATTAAATTGGTATTGTGGGGTTAAAAAATAGTATTGTGGGGTTAAAAGGATCAAAGGAAGATAAAAGGTAATATAAGGGATTACCCCACAAATCCTGTAAGTTCGTCCGTCTGTCCTTCACAAATCGTGTCCGGGCTGTATTGTTTAAACCCCTTAAAGGATTTTCAAATTACTTGGCATAAATAGTCACTGTAACAAATCATGGAGGCTTGGGGAGACATGTGTTTTTGTTACAAAAACTCTTCTTGTTTGTGAGTTGATTTTAACTAAACTTGCACATAACTTTTACCACCAAAAGATCTTGGTTCCTTTCTTGAACCAGGCATATCCCATGATTGACTCGAGAGTTATATCCCCTAAAAGGGCAAAACTTGTCTAAATTGTGGTCTTGTCTGCACAGAATTATTGTTTCATTTATGATTTTATTTTTCAGCTATATTTCAATATGAACATGTGAAATTTCATAATAACACAACAACACTCCACCCTCTTCCATCCCACCCCCACATCACAACCCCCTCCCCACACTGAGGTGACCTACCCCCCCCCCCCCCCCCTCCCTAAAAAAATCTGTTGTTCAGCTATATTTTCAATATGAACATGTGAAAATGTGAAATTTCAAAACAACAGTTCCCCGCATCCCGACACCCTGCACCCCCTCCACCAGGGTGACATCCCTCCCCCAGTTATTCTTTTTATTTTCCAGCTCTATTTCAGTATGAACATGTGAAATTTCAAAAGAGCACTTCCACACGCCCCCGCCCCCTCCCCTCCTCCCTCCCATTCAGTTATTTATGATTGTCCATTTTAGCTCGACTAAATATATCAAACACTATCAAAGCTTTGATACTAGCTAGATCAATGTAATTTTGTATGTGAATAGAGGGCAATATTGAAATTATGAACTACTCATGTTGCTATGGCAACAGAAATAGTCAAAATATAGTCTTCCCATATGGATCCTTTGATGACAAAAAATTATAGTGGCTAGGTTAATGTAATTTGGTATGTGAATACATGGAAATCTGGAGATTACTATAGGTTTACTCTCCATCTATCTGTCTGTCCATCCGTCTCACAATTTTTATCTCGAAAATCACGATGTATATTTTTTTTTTTCAATTAAATATTTGTCGAAAATAGAAAAACATCGAGCATATTGAGAAAAGTTAAGTCGAAAAGTGAAAAACATCGAGCATATCGAGAAAAGTTAAGTCGAAAAGGGAAAAACATCGAGCATATTGAGAAAAGTTAAGTCGAAAATAGAAAAACATCGAGCATATTGAGAAAAGTTAAGTCGAAAAGGGAAAAACATCGAGCATATCGCGAAAGGTTAAGTTGCATTACCTCTATACTTTAAATCTTTGTCAATAAATTTTATTGACATGTGTAAAACATCTTATCTAGGCGAGTAAAGACAAGTCGACTTAGCACAAAACATCTCACCAACTGTAGGCCCTAATAAGCTTCCGTAGGAACGTGAGGAAATCGAAAAACTAACTTTAAATGCATGATTAAGGGATAGAGCAGTAAGTCGTTGAAACACTTTTTCAAGAATTTGTCTGTATCGAAAGATCCGATTTATTACTTCAGCAACAGTTACGTTTGTAGAAATTCTGAGTGAAAGGATTATCTTCATCCCATAAATAGACATTCAAGGACGCACTGCTGTTAAACTATAATGCATGTTCGTTTTAGTATTTATAACAGATGAACATTTATATGACACTTAGATTTCCACACTCCGAACATTGTCTCCAAACCTCAACTTTCTAGTTTTAGTTCATTCTGTTAAAGTTATTTTACGTATTATCATGATCATGCAAATTGTTATCAAAACTGTATGATTTGATAAACTGATGATAGTGTTACATTAATTACAATAATAAGTGTTTACAAATTAAGGTTTTATCATTTGTACCATTGCCAATTTGTTCATACATGTTTATAACTTAAGGTAGATTGTCTTATCACAGATATTATAAATCGATACACACATGTCACTATGTTTAACTATTTTTGTAATATAGGGGTATTGCATTACAATTTTTAGAAAACAGTAAAACGAAAGTAGAAATTATTGTGTGATTTTCGTATGACTTGGAACATAGTTTGGTAAGTAATACCGTTTTGTGACATTGTTGTCTTTAAAGTTAGTAATGTTTATTAGCACAGTGGCATTATATTTTGAACTCATTTTGTTCATTAGGCCAAATTATATCAAAAGTTGTGTTGGATTCTGTATTAGTACCCACGTGTCTGTTTTGAAATTATCAATTTAAATGCCAGTAATAGTACATTCTTTGCCAATTCGATATATGTTCTAATTTCCAGGAACACAAACTAACATCTGATATCTGAATAACCGAAAAATGGCAGGAAAAGACATCAAAATATACCGTAAAAAGTTACTGAAATTTCTTGTTGCACTGAGAGATGTTGGCATTGAAACCAAATTCCACATCTATGATATTTTACTAGATCCACTCAAGACAAGAAACCGTAAAAGTCAATTTATTGCTGTTGCTATTGTTTCTAAAGATGAAATTGTAAACGAAAGTTTTTCAGCGTTAAAAGATTTTACAGATAACTTACATAATATAGAAGACCCATCAGTGATAGTGTCAAAGGTCGTACATCATGATCGCGTAGCGGTTGCAATGAATGCTGGTGAAAAATACTTCTTCGAACATGGCGAATGCAGAATATTTGATCCATACAGACACTGTCTATTCAAAATCATCGATGAAGAAATTTCATCTAATACAGAAAAGAAGAAGCGCAAGAAAATAGCAATAATTGACAAAGGCGGACGTGGTGTGTTGGAAAATATGGAGAACACTTATATAAAAACATTTAATAATTTGGATGATGCTGTATTGCTGCTTTTCTCATTTTATATCCCATGTTCAATTGACTTTCATGATTGCGCAAGATTACTTCATGATTATGTAAAAGCCTCTGATCATGAAATGGCTATTGGTTATGAACATGTCCACAATCTTACAGACAAAAGTGTATCTTTGAAATGGCTTAACATGAGAAATGTAACATTATTTTGTAATTCGGAAGTAGAAAGAGAAATTAATTATCAAGTATCCCCTTTGATACGGGAACAAGATGAAAACTGTTCCCTAGAATGTGACAACATGTATGCTGGCGATGAAGATACGTTTGACGACTTTATTGATGATATTGATGATCTTAGGGCCTCAAAACATTGGAGACAGTTTGAAAAGGGTCTATGTAGAAAGATTTTAAAGGAATATAAGAACTTTTATTAAATATCTGGAAACCAATACGCTTACATAACATCCAAAGAAATAACTAATTACACGCGGACATGGCTAGTTTTCAATCAGTGAGTTAATAGTGTGTGAAACATAACAACATTGTTCCATGGGAAATGACGGAAAACATAATCATGTTTAAAATGACAACTGATGACATATGCAAAGTGTAAATTTACATTTAACTGGTTATTATCATCGGCTACATATTATAATTACGTCGATATTTTATTTTTTTTTTTAAGTTAGAACTTAGGAGTAAGGTATTTCACGAACGCCATTATGTTTCATGAACACCATCAAAAGTAAATTCATTTTAAATATTCGGCTATTCTTAGAATATAAACCGAAGACAAAAAGTGATAAATCTGTCATAGAACAATTAATGGCACCTTTTTAAATTGATACAAGTTATATCCTATGAAGTAAATGAGTTTTAAAAGTCCATACTTAGAAGGGAGAAACTATGAAGGAACTTGTGATTTGTTTTTGGAAACGGGGCCCTGGTTTTTATACCAGATAACGGACTTTCATCGGTTGAATTTTGTATAGTCTGTCTAGTGAAGCTGAATGTAATTATAATAATCATCATGTATGTCAAAACGGTAAAATTTATATTATTTTTGTTTATATCATCGACTCGACTAAAAGGGGGAAAGATAAATTAATTCTTTCGTTGTAATCTGGATTTGCATGCTAGATTATTCTCCCTTGCCTGAAACAGATATCAAATAATGTAAAGTAGGACGATATTGTAGTTTAAGTATAACTTCCTGGTTCAATTTTGAATTCTACATATTGTGTGGTTGAAATATTTCAGGTTATTATGTGAATGCACGTTGGTTTTGTTTAGCTTGAATAAAATGCGACCGCTCATTCAAATTGAATCCTGTCCTTGACAAAAATATCTTATCGTACGTCGTATGCTTTTGTAAAGCGTAAAACTACTATTGTTTAACTAAACTGGCTTTAACTTACAAAAATTAAAAATATCGTTAAAAGATAAGCTAAACATTCTGCAGTACTCTATTTTAACCCAGTTAAACTATACTAAAGTTACAATAGCTTTCAATTCAGTATGAATTGGAATTTGATAGGTATCAAATATAATCGTTTAAACAGGTTTGATAAGGATAAAAATGTTAGATAAGGATAAACAGGTTAGAGAAGTATAAACAGAGTATATGCTACTTCCTTTTATTTTTAAGGCTAAAAAGAATGCTTTCTTGGAAGAAGTGAAAGTTCAAAATTGCATTATCATTCGATACAACGCTGAACTTCTGAAATTCAACCCCAATGACTAACACGTTTGCAGGGTTTCGTATTAACAGAGTTAGAAAGGTTAGAGAGGAGTACTCTCAAACCAGGAAAATGGAAAGTAGTTTAATAATATAAAATAAAACAATAAAATCAAGCTGATTTGATTACAAAAACCTGAAATTTGTACAATGAGAACTTAACTCTGTAACCGCCTCGCTAGCCTAGTGGTAGAGCATCACGGGAGGTCGTGGGTTCGATCCCCGGCCGCGTCATACCAAAGACGTGAAAAAAGGTACCAGTAGCTCCCTTGGTTGGCGCCAAACATTAAAAGGGAAACTGGCCTCTTCTCTCATACCCTCGTGGCGATGGATTCCTTCAGGAATGAGGTATCGAGAGTGATTAATACACGCTTTAGAACTTGTGTCACCAACTCTGTGATCCTGAGTACATACGCTATTTATGGTTGATATATTTTTGGTTGATAGCGTTGCGGTGCTGTTGGGTGTAGTACATGTCATTGACTCATAATCAATCAAAGCGCATCTGCTATTATGTTTTCTTTGCTTTCAAACAGTCTTCTTTTAGATCTTATTTAGTAAACATTCCTGATTTAAAAATACACGAAATAAACCTCCAAAATACTAGCCTGAAAAGCGAGTTAAAGGTGTCCACAGACGGTAGGTTCTAGCTGTACAACACCAAATATCTCAAAGATGTACAGTTTTAATATCGTACAATTTTCACATTCAGACAGTATTCCACTCCCATATAAATCAAAGAGTTTTCCTCCAAAAAGGAGGATCTTTATAGTTGACGGAAGTCTTTATAGTTTTATAAACTATGTTTTTCGCCTATATAACAGACGATAACTCTTGTTTTAACTTGCAAACGGTAAAAATGCATTCGCACTTTTGAAATTTAAAAGTGACAACTAAAACTGATACTTAGTGTATATGTAGATACATTGCTAAACTTATCGATATGTCATGAGAAAACGTATTCCTGTTAAAATACTGGTTTGAAAATAATCTAATCTTATCTCACATCATTTACATCACACCCGTCACGGACTACTTCTTCTTTCATCGGGTGCAAAATGTTTGCCGTATGAATCTGCTATGCCTATTAAGCTGTGGAGATGCCACCCTGGATTTAAAATGTGCAAAGAACTCAGTAGAACCTCGTTTTGGACTAATCTCAGCATCGGGTCCACAACTAACGAAGTGGTTATATCTATTAATGACCTGTTTGTCTTGCAGGATGTCTACTGTGTCCTAGGTACTTTTCATTTGAGCCGTGCCATGAGAAAACCAGCATAGTGGGTTTGCGACCAGCATGGATCCAGACCAGCCTGCGCATCCGCGCAGTCTGGTCAGGATCCATACTGTTCGCTTTTAAAGCTTACTGGAATTGGAGAAACTGTTAGCGAACAGCATGGATCCTGACCAGACTGCGCGGATGCGCAGGCTGGTCTGGATCCATGCTGGTCGCAAAGCCACTATGTTGGTTTTCCCATGGCGCGGCTCATTTGTGTTAACATATTGAATGGTTGTAAGTCGATAACTCTGTATTCCTATTGACCCATCTATATCGGTGGGCTTAAGATGTCTAACTTAGTTTTAAATCTCACCGGATCTACTGACATCTTACATCGTCTGTCCAACTCTTTAATGAGGCAGATGTTCATCTCTTCAGACACGAGCAGACACTCAAACGGGAGCCACTCTAACCCATTGCCCGAGTCAAAATATGACGTCAAACTATAACGTCAATTTGCGCACTTGTAGCTGGGATAAAAAAAGGATCTTATATGACTGCCGTTGAAAACTCGAGGGGCCAGCGAGGTTTTATCTATGTTGTCCCGACCCCAGGGTTGGGAAAACACCTGCCCTGCTCAAGCAGTCATGTAAGATATTTTTTCATGTCTACCATTGATATTATTACAATATTTCTTAGGATATCATGAATTTAAAAAAAAAATCGATCACACTATGACGTTATAATACGATGTTATATTATGACGTCAATATGCGCACGTGTTTTTTTATATCTTTTTCCTGTGGAAAAGAAAAGAGATAAGATGATCTCGTAACAAATTAACATTGTCTTACCCAACGTAGCAGGCAAGAAAAGGTGAACTCCTACCAGGATAAGGAAAGACTGCTTTGAACAAACATATAAATAGAAACGTTCTTAAATACTAAAAAAGAGTGGTTATTAGGAATAAAAGTGTCTGTTGCCGAAGTGTGACCATCTCTTTTAAACAAGGGTGGTAAACGCGCAATCCAATTACGCTTCAAATGGGTTGCGTGACGTCCGCTGCTGGCATTGCGCGTAGGAAAATGCAAAATTGAGGATGATAAACTTGCATTTTGCTCAGTTTGACACAATAACATATGTTCTCGGTAATGGCAAAATGCTGTTCGACACAAATATGAAAAAAATATCATATGTGATAATATCTGATTTGTAATTTATGAATCGGCCGTTTATTTTATCAGTAGGACACGAATATAAGAAGCGGCAGACTCACCCGCACTCTGAAAGGCATGTTTTAACCATGATGAGAAGTGACCTTGATTTAAACCGTATGTCAGTATGAGTGGCCTGTCGCTTCTGATTATTGAAATAAGTAAATTTATGTTCTCTTATGAAATAAATTGTTTTAATTTTGGTGGGTATCGTCTTGTCTAACATAACGCATCACTGCTAATCCGCCCCTGTATTTGTATTTATTGTCGTATCAGTTCAAATACTAGTCTGACAAGTTTTTATCCCACGGGATTTTCATGGGCAAATTTAGTGCAGTGACAAGTACATTCTTTATCGGAAATCCGTAGAGGACAGATCGTTTACAAAAATTTAAAGAAGATTACGACGGAAAACTGCAGCGCTACTGTTTTGAGAATTCACAATTGAGATGAGTATACATTATATATTTTCTTTAGATGTCTGCGCTTATAATTTTGATTGCTGAACTTTCTGTTTGTACGGCATTTGAATATGTCCTCTGGAAAGTAATGGAGACACGTCAGCAAGATATTGGCTATTTGGTTTTATTCAATCACTGACTGAATCAGTCTGAAGTGAATTTTAGTTATAAAAAAAATAAATAAAAAAATAAATAAATAAAATTAACAGACATAGTGAGCTGACAAACACTCACAGGTAAAACATGGGTGTGGTCGAGCGTTCTTTTTGTTTGCATGTACATACGCAAAAATGCAGTACGTTAGTTCCTGTACATTATTCTCGGTCATTATTATTTATGGACTTTAATCATATGTACAATATGCATGTACTGGTTTCACCCGAGGTGTATTGAGGATTATGCATTTCTAACGTACATTGTTGCGGAAATATTTTGTAACATGATTTAGTATCGCTAGGATTAATCAAAGAATTTTGCTTTGTAGCCTAATATAATTAAAAAAAAATCACAAGCTTTTAAGTCATTAAATCAAATAGAAATATACATTTGGTTGTTTCTTACCAATTGTCAAAATTATACGTTAAATATCTTGCTTCAAATGATAAAAAACATGCTGCATAGTCTAGTTACAGCTTAACAGATCGATGAGAAAGGAGCGACATACAATTAATTGGTTCCATGCCGTTTTCAACAGTATTTCAGTCAGATGGTTAAAGTGTTCGTAGAGACTGCACATGGGAAAATTGAACTGTTAAACAATATAATCCGGACATGTTCGAAGTAAGACGCAGTTCTAGCCTATACGATTTGATGCGGATTATCCATTACGTCAGCAACTGTAACACCAGCATTAACACGGTCAATCTCTGGTATAAGGGACTGCAGAAAACTAATGTCGTCAACCGGCTATTCTCCTAATGTCTTTAAACAGTTTAGCTATAGGAGCGGCGTGGCATGGTCGGGATCGGCAGCTATTGGGACACCTTGTGTTGAAAGGTAACTGCCGTACCTGGTTAATTTTATTAGATCCGATTTATCTAGGTCCGTTGCATGCATTACTTAGCTGCCTGCATGTAAAAGAATAAGTTATAAAAATGCATTGATATGGAAAACGAAATAATCAAGAAATATCGAAAATAGGTGTAAAACAGAATTGAATCAATTATGAGAATAATGTTAATAATAATAATAATAATCATAATAACAATAATGATATGAATAATAATTTCAATAATATGAATGCAAAGAAGACGTCACATGAAACTGTCCAAGCATATTCTGTTTATGACGTAACAAGTCAGTGGCAGTAAGACTCTTCTAATTGAAAGTCTTATGGCTATTGGTTTCCTATTCGTCCGCCTGTCCGTCCGTTCGTCTGATGTTCGTTCAAAATAAATAGATAATACATTTCGACTGAAACCTCAGCAAAAGGTTTCATGATGACCCTAGCTTATAGTAATCGAACTATTGGATAATATGTACATGTACCTGAATGACATTGTAACATTTAAAGATATACAATATGTAAAATATGCAGCGAGTTTCATAGATTTTGATACATCTTAAAAAATTAAGGTACATAGCAAAAGTAATTTCTAGCTCTAGACTTTTAACTGTTTGTCAATGACCTGCTGTACCTATTGAGTAAACGTGTATTCACTGCATACCTCGTTTTGGCGAATTTTATTTTCATAAAATGTTGAGTGGCCCTCATACACGTAATGTGCATTTCGGTATGACATATTGTAAATCTTATTAGTACTAAAATCTAAAATGCATTACATTCGTTGAAATCTATAGTTATCATCTTATATCATAGAGATCGGTTAGAGCATCTTTGTCACGTTTCTCATTAGTGCGAAGTACTAGAACCTACAATTTCCTATTAGGTCTGGTATGTTCTGCTCTTATTTTCATAGTTTTCTGCACCTTCGCGCTGCTATGTTGCTTCCAGGCATTTTAGCTGGAGCTTTGTCTTTCATATTTTCTCATCATTTTCATATATACCATGCTATATATTTACAATATGCCATAATTTTCATTTGAAAATTTACAATAAAGTCACGGCCTTATCCCACATAATTTTGTTTTGTTTTTGCTATATTACTTGGTACATTTACCTTTGTCATAGAACCGATGAACTCCCTTATGCAGTCAGACCCGTACTGTAGACAGCCTCCAAAAAATATAACCTGCTTACTATGGTCACACGTCACCTGTCTTGCGAATATATATGTTATCACAAATACCGGCATTTTTTAGTCCCCAAGGGAGGTTCTGCAGCCGGGTTTGACTGTATATATATATAAATACCCTAGCACCCACCAATAAATTAAGTAAATTTATGTTCTCTTATGAAATAAATTGTTTTAATTTTGGTGGGTATCGTCTTGTCTAACATAACGCATCACTGCTAATCCGCCCCTGTATTTGTATTTATTGTCGTATCAGTTCAAATACTAGTCTGACAAGTTTTTATCCCACGGGATTTTCATGGGCAAATTTAGTGCAGTGACAAGTACATTCTTTATCGTAAATCCGTAGAGGACAGATCGTTTACAAAAATTCCCTCCCACCCTTCCCATTACAGTAACTTTGTTGTTTTTTAACATATTTCTGCCGTCAAGTTTAATCTGTTTCAGGGTCACAATGGTGAATCATACTGCTGAACCCTGCAACAAAATGTACTGCTGCACCAAACATGTCACGCCGCTTCTGTAATCTATGGTATATTAGAGAATAAACTCTTTACAGTGTGTGTATAAACTCAATTTTGCTAGTATGCTTCTGTTGGTACATTTAATCATCATGGAACAATACGGTTGAATGAAACCGGCTTGATTTTTAACTGCATGTATTCATTTATAAACATTCCGAATGTTACTATCTTTTTCTTTTTGGTACTTTGTTTGTTGTTTTTTGTTAAATTTGGTTTGAAGTTAAGCACGAAGATAACATGAATTAGTGCGGGTTTGATGATAGTAAATACTCGGAAAGCAGGGGGTGGAGAGAGCCTTTTCGCTGGTCAGAGCCTCGGATTCTCCCTACCCCTTATATAAAAATATCATAAAAAATAGAAAAGAGTTAGGGTTGGGGCAGCCGGCTCGCAGCATACGATTAACCTGTCTTTCTGGGTAGTTTTTAGATGAAATTTAAACAAAAAATAATAATTATAATAATAATAATGCGTAAAGATTAAGATAACATGACAAGTATTTGTCATATTACATATGAATTGTCCATTCTGTATTCTGTCTTACTGCATATGTTCATAAATAGTCCGGTATATTTTATGTTTCTTTCGGCATATTGATTGCTTAAGTACATGCATATTTGGATGCATATTTGGAAAGAATTATGATATTTCTGTCTATATATATTTCGAAGGCGTTCTATTGATGCATTGTGTTATTGGGATATTGATTGTTATATGAACAGTAGTTAACCACCATCTTTGAAACCAGTTTAAGTTGTTTGTTTGGTATTAGTTATAAAGTAAAGGAAAGAAATAAGGCGTGTATGCTATATAAACTTGATTTTATTAGTAAACATACATTATTTGCATTGATCTGATTTCATCAATTTAGAATTTGTATTGTCGTGACTTAAATGGCGCTTACAAATTGTAATCTTTATTCGGGGGGTACAGTAAAGAAAGTCTTCTGTATTAAAATGTTTGGCTCAAGTCAATTCTAATTTCATTTTAATTTTTGTCGTGTTGTGAGCAATATTTAGTGATCCACAAAATATTTTATTCTTGTATACTACGGCAGTATCAAAATAAAAGCTCACTTGTCTAGGTTGACCTTCTCGTATCTGCAACCTCGCGCTCGGTTGGTCATCTCTTATTATTGGTGTTATTGGGCGGGCGCTCTTTAACCGTTAGAGGGGGCCTTGTACCATGTGGTCGGCCATTCACCTGGTCCATGGATTGACTGTGTCTTATATAAACAGGGTTGTTCAACTTATCGGCCATACGATTATTAGTGATCAGTCGAAAGTTGCATTTGTTATATGTACGTGTAGGTCCGTACATATTTTTATAATTTGTGGATCACTTTGCTACAAACCTTAACACATGGGTTATGTTGAAACAGACATGTAAATCCCCCCTGTTTTCTTACGTTTCCAGTCTGCTGGTTTAGCTCAGTCAATCGCTTGGATGGATTATATATTATTGTAGCATAGTTTGCTATAACCATTCCCTCGCACCGGGCCGTTTGTTCATATATTACATTGAAACAATTTTTTCAATATTTCAATATTTTTGTGCGTTTGTTTGCTGAAGACTTTCTTGACTTACATCAGATTTTATTTTGATCTTGGTGTTATGTTTCATTTTGCATTTACTTAATCTAGGAAGAATATTTTTGTTGATATATCATCTCATGTCATAGAGATCTGTGAGAGCATCTTTGTCACGTTTCTCATTAGTGCGAAGTACTAGAACCTACAATTTCCTATTAGGTCTGGTATGTTCTGCTCTTATTTTCATAGTTTTCTGCACCTTCGCGCTGCTATGTTGCTTCCAGGCATTTTAGCTGGAGCTTTGTCTTTCATATTTTCTCATCATTTTCATATATACCATGCTATATATTTACAATATGCCATAATTTTCATTTGAAAATTTACAATAAAGTCACGGCCTTAAACCCACATAATTTTGTTTTGTTTTTATATTACTTGGTACATTTACCTTTGTCATAGAACCGATGAACTCCCTTATGCAGTCAGACCCGTACTGTAGACAGCCTCCAAAAAATATAACCTGCTTACTATGGTCACACGTCACCTGTCTTGCGAATATATATGTTATCACAAATACCGGCATTTTTTAGTCCCCAAGGGAGGTTCTGCAGCCGGGTTTGACTGTATATATATATAAATACCCTAGCACCCACCAATAAATTAAATAACAAATGCTGGATAAGGCCGTCACTTTATTATTACATTGTATAATATCATTACAGAAAATTCATAAAGTATCATGGCATATTGTACGAGATATAAGTATCGTGAAATGAAGCATGAAATGATAGACATCTAGCTAAAATGCATAGAAACAAAATAGACAATGCTATTATTCTGAAGAAATCATGATAAGCACATATGCATCTGACAATATAAGGAGAATGCATTGTGCTAGGCAAGTCCAGCTACCGAAAATCCGAGGCCAGATGCTCAACGAATTCTCAACATGATGATGATTTTATCTCTGAATACCTAAAGTATGCTAATGATTATGCATACAATATGCCATACCGAAATGCACGAAGTGTGTTGAGAGCCCCCAAATATTTTATCAAATAAAATTTTCCCATACTGAATCAGTACATTGAATATCGTATATACTTATAAATTAAATAGCCGCATGGACAAATTAAATTCTTAATAATATCATATTCTTTCGGATTATGTACTTTCAAAGATGACAATAAAACTTTATACAGCTCTATTTGACCATTATTTCTCTTGTTTTTATCTAATCCACCGATAGCGAATACTTACAATACTATACAGCAGTTACTTTTTTCCTAATAAATTTGTTGGGTCTTACCCGAGATAGGTCAGGCAGTAACCTTGATAAATCACGTTGTTAATGATCCAGCCATTATGTAAGCATATAATTAAGTATACTTGAATGGATCAACTCATAATTTTACTTACCCTTCTAGGAAAGCGTCCCCTTGATTTCACCAGTCCTAGATGAAACAACTCTACCGAGGTCATGCCATCCGCCAATCCTAGTGTACTGTTAGATTCGACAATGCTCTCATGCTATCCTGCTACTCCTAGAGTACTTTTTGAATCGACATTGCCTCTCCCTCTCCAGTATAATAGCATATATCAACAGCGCAACGCATATGACAAGAGGATGTAGAAGTTGCATACGCAAGCCTCTAAATAAAAGAAAATCAAATATCAAATTTATTTGTTTATTTTGTTGGGTTTAACGTCACGCAATCAAATACCTAAAAAACAGAATTACTACACAGTTATTAATAATTGATGAATGACTTCGTTCTTACGATAAAGTCACGAAACACACAGTCCTAGGTTTGTCACTGTGGACAAAAATGATTGCGAATAAGATACTCAAGACATTTCCTGCTCGACTAAAGCATTGATATTGGTCCGAGAGCTCACGGACTTTTATTGCAACAATTGAGGCCAAAAGAAGTTTATACATTTTTGGAAACACTATTTCATATCCTCCATGAAAACCCATTTCTTAAGTGTCAAAGCCGTGCCTATCTATATTTTGTTCACTTATGTTTGTGATATGGGAGGTTAAAAATCCACTTGTAAAATTTAGGGGGTAGGGGAAAGTTTAAGTTTACCAATTTTTTCACTGTTTAATTACAGTAGCTTTGATTGTCAGTAAATGTATATATGCCAACCAATGTCAGCAAAAAGAAATTCTCAAAAAGGAATGAAGGGCAAACTTGATATTTAAGGTCAAAGGTCAAATTTATGTACAAATCACAAAAAATTTGGGATATTTGGGAAAATTTTTTTTTATTCTTAAAAATTAGTTTGTTATCATAAGTCACTCAGTTTTACTTAGTAATGTGTTTATATCAGCCAAAGTCAGAAATGCAAAACTTGTTTTCAAACGTCAAAGTCAACTCTGATAATTGAAGGTCAAAGTTCATTTTCATTGCAAAATGTGAAAAACGTTACCCTTTTCTTTTTTAATCTGTTTAATATGTATTCTCATTATAAGTCACCGAAGTTAATTTGATTAAATGTCTGCATGTCAGGCAAGTCAGCAGTGCAGATGTTACAAAAAAACTGCCAAAGGGGAAAAGCTTATATAAAAGGGGTCAAAGGTAAAATTTTGAGTGAAATTTGCATAAATAGCTTCCTGTTTGAAATATAAATGCTTTTCCCTAATCATTTTTTGTAATTGCTCGTGATTTATTTTAAATGTATATATGTCCCAAAATGTCAGTAATAAAGATATCATTGAAATCAAAAAAGTTCAAATGTGATATAAAGTGTCAAAGTTCGTTTAAAAGCAAAAAAAAAAATGGCTCTTTAATTTTCTTCTTGTTGATAATATTTTGTAGATTTTGGTCAACGATATCAGTTCATTTAATGTATAAATGTTAGGCGATGTCTAGTATGCAATACAATTTCAAAACATTCAAGGTC
The DNA here is from genome assembly GCF_021730395.1 of Mercenaria mercenaria. Taxonomy (NCBI): domain Eukaryota; kingdom Metazoa; phylum Mollusca; class Bivalvia; order Venerida; family Veneridae; genus Mercenaria; species Mercenaria mercenaria. The sequence goes on along the minus strand of NC_069362.1, from coordinate 106,077,162 downwards.
AACCATAATATCAAAGGTCAAAGGTCAAAGAAGTGAAAAAAAGGGTTTGCAAAGTTTATCCCCTATTTGTATTAATTTTTATTGTTTAAAAGTATTTTTTTTGGGTCATTTTAGTAACTAAATCGTTGTTCATTTTCTGTATATATGTCAGACGATGTCATAGAAGAGAAAATAAGTCAAGGTAAAACCTTGGTATTGGAGGCCAGGGGGTCACTTTTGTATAAAAAATCACAACCTTTTTACCATACTTATCATTATTTAAATTTCAAAAATAGCTTGTTGTTATAATTCACTGTTAGCAATTTACTTTAATGTATACATGTCAAGCAAGGTAGCAATGTAGGTCTAATCCTTATAAGTAAAGGCAAACCTATTATCAAGGTCAAAGGTCAATTTTTGTGTAAGAATTCGCAAAATAACAAGAATTTTGCAATGATTTTTGGTTGCGGGTTTATCCCCTACCGATTTTTAAAGTGTATTTCTGACTACCCTAGCATCTTTATTTTATTCAGAAATCAAATCCAAAGATGTTCATGTGCTACTAAAAATAGTCCCATTCATGCCCAGTGCGGATGAATTATCAATGAACAAGCAATTCTTATTCAACCTGTATCCACTCACATTTACCATTTAGATTATATAGACAATCAATGAAAAGGGTTTATTCTAGCCCATGGTTACATCACAAGCTGGGTCAGGCAGCGTTCATCTTAGATATGATGCCATAAATTTGTATTTGTTTCTCTTCATGTATATTCATAGACTGGCATTTTAAACAGAAAAAAAATTTTCCCCAAAAAAACCCGAAACCATCAGACATTTCAGGCTTCGATTCTTTATTGTGTAGGTTATTTCTGTCATATTAGTAAAAACTGATCGTATTCATTTTCAAATATATACAACTGACAATATCACTGTTGAAATAATAATAAAAAGTAAGTCAAGGTCAAACCTGACATTAAAGGTCAAAGGCATTTCATGTAAAAATTCAAATACAGCATTTTTTAATTTCTTCTTCGTTCAAATTATATTGTCATTTTGTTCATTGAAAGCAATTTTGTCTTATGTTTATTTGTAAATCAATGTCAGCAATGCAGATCTAATTTAAAAAACAGTGATTGTTAAAGCTTATATCAAAGGTAAAAGGTGAAATTTGCATGAAAGATCGCAAAAGTAGCATTTTTGCAATACTTTTCATTTTTTAAAAAGGTATTTTGTCATTTTTTAATATTAATATTTTATGGTTATTCCTTGAAGTCTCATACATGTATATACATTATCTATATATGGGTAAATGTCTACAATGGAGATATCAAAGACATGGGTCTAGATCTGTCCTGAAGTTAAAGTTTAAAATTTCATTTTCGGGTAATAAATACAAAAGATAGCATTGTTTTTTATTTCTTTTTTTCAAATATCTTGTTATAGCTTGATGTTAATTCATTTTAAAGTTAGCCTTATTTCCCTTACTGCCTTCCATCTTCTTAGGGCCCGTTTTATATCTTATGATTAGATGCGGCAATGAACTCCCTTCGTATTCTGCAGGTCGCTGAATCTCTTCACGGCTTGGTCTCAAATGGGATGTCTGTTGGCCAAACTTTCTGTCCTGCTTCTTCCAGATGGGAAACAACTCGGGCAGAATGTGAAACGGTGTTTGTTCCTCTGATCCGCACTGACATTTAGCTTTCTCTAATTGGCTGTTTAGCTTGTGTGCAGTCATGATTTGGCGGGTAACCTCCATTTATGTTCTTCAAGTCTGACGCAAAGCTGTTTTTCCACAGAGTCTGAGCTTCTCTGTATGAAGTTTGAGGTTTGGGGTGTTATTTATCTGGTTGCTTTCTTTGCAAGATTGTGCTCAGCTTCTTTTCCCAGCTATGCCATATGTGCAGCAATCTATCGAAATGCTACTTTTGTTGTTCTCAGGCAGGAGACTGAGTTTTTTCAACAGCTGTCTGATTAAGTTGTCTGATGGATCTGCTGAGAGCGCTGAAGGAGGGGACTTGGGGTTGTTAGGAATTATATTGTCCCTTTTCTCCTCGCTCTACTGTTTGGAGTGTCGTGTGATGTGAGGGCTTGAATCTGGATCTGTAGTTGGAGCATCTTTTCCCGACTGTATGAGAAAGTATGAAGGGAGGAGCTGTCTGAAAATTTGATGTAGGCACCACCCCAAGCTTTCTGAACTGCTTTTTTCACTGATCCATTGGTATTTTCTTGGATGCAAGAGTGTGCTGGATAGCGGTTATTGTTTCATTTCTAGCTTTAAGAGATTGTTGGTTAGCCTGATTTTGCTTTCCCTTTTCTTCTACTCCTGGCACCTCAAATGTGATCTTGGGAGCACATTGTCTGGGAAACCATTCTTTGGGCTCGAGCGGCTCTGCCTCTGTGTCCAGTGCTGCTGCTTTCTATTTTTGCAGTTTTTTACGATGTGGATAAGACTCTGTCTTATCAGTTTGTTCTTGGGTTTGCTCTCGAATTTTGAGTGGAGTGGGGGGGATGGTAGTCTCTTTGCCTTTTATGCACGGTCAAAAGCTTTGTACTCTCGTCTTGTCTCTAATTGTTCAGGGTTGGCTGTCTTTTCGATTCATTTTATTTTTAGTTGTTTTCATTGCCCCCCAGCCTGAATTTAACCTTGTCAGTTTATCTTTACTGGTTTTGGAAACAGGTACCAATGAGGTTGATGGTACTATGCTATGTATCGTACGTTGCCTGTGTAGACTTGCAGAGGAACTTTGCATTCACCCCCAACCTGTTTAAGCAGTTTTTTTTATAGTGGCGAGTTTTTTAAGGCCCTCTTTTTTGACCTTTAATGGGCAGATTTGACCTTGACTAATTTTTCATTATTATTTCAAGATGATATCATCTGTTATAAATACACAAAATGAATAATAATTAGTTATAGTTTTTAAATACCCTAAAAAATAATGAAAAATCGTTGCAAAAATACTGTTTTATTTTTTTTGGCTAATTTTCACGCAAATTTGACCTTTGACCTTTGGAATAGGTTTTTGCTTTGCCTTATTTGAATAAGCCTACATTTCCCGACCTTGCTTTACATGTATACATTGAAATAATTGCAAAAGAAATTTAAAGAGATATTATTTTTGAACAAAGTAATGAGTAAGTATCTACAAAATTTATCTTTTACATAAAATGACCCCCGACCTTTAATACCCGGTTCGACCTTGATTATTTTCTCTTCCATGACATCGTCTGACATATTACAGTAAAATGAAAAACGATCAGTTACTAAAAAGACAAACAAATACTTTTAAACCATAAAAAAATATTACAAACAGGTGATATTATTGCAACATTTTATTCACTTTTTTGACCTTTGACCTTTGAAATTATGGTTGACCTTGAATGTTTTGAAATTGTATGTTTCATACAAAACTCGCCTAACTTTTTCATTAAATGGAATGATATCGTTGGGCTAATATCGACAAAATATTATCAACAAGAAGAAAAGTTAAAGAGCCCTTTTTTTTCTTCCTTTTACATGAAAAAGACCTTTGACCCTTTATATCACATTTGAACTTTTTGATTTTAGATGGATATCTTTATTACTGACATTGTGGGACACATATACATTAAAATAAATCACGAGCAATTTATTAAAAATGATTAGGAATAGCATTTATATTTTAAACAGGAAGCTATTCATGCAAAGTTTCACTCAAATTTGACCTTTGACCTTTGATATAAGCTTTACCCCTTGGGAGTTTTTGGGGTTACATCTGCACTGCTGACTTTGCCCGACATGCAGACATTTAATCAAATTAACTTCGGGACTGATTTAATGCGATACATATTAAACAGATTTAAAAAAGTAAAGGTAACTTTTTTCACATTTTTGCATGAAAATGAACTTTGACCTTAATTATCAGGGTTGACTTTGACGTTTTGCAACAAGATTTGCTTTCTGACTTTGGCTGATATAAACACTTTACATAAGTAAAATGAGTGACTTATGATAAAAAACAATTTTTAAGAATAAAATAAATTTCAAAATGCCAATTTTTGTGATTTGTACATAAATTTGACCTTTGACCTTAAATATCAAGTTTGCCCCTTTATTCTTTTGATGAATTTCTTTTTGCTGACATTGGTTGACATTATAACATTTACTGACAATCAAATAGCTACTGTAATTAAACAGTGAAAAATTTGGTAAATTAAACTTTACCCCCCCCCTAAATTTTTACAAGTGGTTTAACCTCCCATATCACAAACATAAGTGAAAAATATAGATAGGCACGGCTTTGACACTTAAGAAATGGGTTTTCATGGAGGATATGAAATAGTGTTTCCAAAAATGTATAAACTTCTTTTGGCCTCAATTGTTGCAATAAAAGTCCGTGAGCTCTCGGACCATATGTTCCAGGGTTATTTTCCTGCGTAATACTTAATACATGCATGCACAGAAAGCCGCAGTTTAAAGGGAAATTTGTATGACGCATGCCGTTCAATTTTGTTCGACCAATCTTACCTCCTTAGAAATTCGATTTTACAAGAGCCACAGCAAAAGCGTAAACATCAATATTTCGGACATAAACCAATGTATAGTCTGTCTCATATATGGTAGAACAAAACAGGACGCTTTTAATGGACCAAAGACAACTGTTCAATAACATTTCACTTTTACTTGTCCGCATTTACAATAACCACAGCAAAATAATTTTAATAACAAGCGTTAACATCAGTAGTTTGTTCACAAACCAATGTATATGGTAGAACAAAAGGGACCAAAGACAACGGTTTAATAATATTTAGCTTTAATCTTTCTACGTACCTTCGGGTATTGCTACCAAATAACTTTTTCTCACTACTTTACCCAATACCAACTTTTAATTTTCTCTTGTCCACTTGTACGTTTTTCTTTACCCATGGCTCAAACGAAATTTCGTATCAATACCTGCTTAAATGTAAAACAAAACAAAAGATTGTAATGCTGTATACTGAACAAAGTGTAACACAATCTTATACTTAATGCATTAATTTAAATAATTGCCCGTTTCAGAAGGTCAACATAGTTATTGCTGTAAGTATCATCCAATGTACACTAAAATGATCAGTCTAATCATCATCATCATCATCATCATCATCTTTTACTTTAGCGTTTACTAGCATCATCATCAGGATACCATCAAAATCATAAAAGAGAACCATTAGTGCATAACAACTATATTATATTTCTTTAAGTAACAACAGCAATAATGAAAATGATAATCATTGTGATCATCATCAAAATCGACCCTTCCAGTAACATCACAAGAATCGTCTTGACCACTAGACATATTCATCAACATCGTCCTTTTTCTGTACATAAAACTACTAAATCCATCCTAGTATACTTTGTATCATCACCATCAGCAACGACAGCAGCAAGACCATAATGGACATCATGATAAATTATCAACACTTTCAAAATTATTCAACGATTGTAGAAACAACCAAAGAAAAGTATCGAAAATATGTAGCGAAACAAATAGAATATTGTTGATCAAACTGTTAGAAGCATGTACCATAACGAATAAGGCCGAAGCAGCTATAATTCCCATTTTAAATGCGTTACAATCTTTAGGAGTAACCGGCAAAGAAAACCACATAAAGCCGATCCCGCGTAAAATGCCGCCAACCAAAATGTAACTACAATAAAACTTACTTAAGGTCGACATTTATCTTCTAGTTTTAAAAAAATAAATAAAATATGGATGCATTGAGACCGTCCGTCATCAAATATTCAAAGACATTTTCTTTATTCAATTAGGGAAGTATTACAGGTTTGACTGTATAAGCAGTATAAACAGTGTGAAAATTTGTGTTTTCATCCTAAATTATTAAAATTTTGCGACGTGTCGAATCTAGGACGTGACAATCCAAAATCCAAAATGCAATGTCTCCACAAAACGGTAACAAATGTTGCTACTTTTTCAGTGAAAACGGGAGTTTACCTTGAAAAGAACTCAGTTTTTGGTATTATTAAATAACTAATGAGTGTTCGACATAAATAACGCATGGACTAGTACTTGAAATTATTCATGAGCATGAGCGCACAATAATTGTATCTAGGCATTTATCTTTTTAATTAAATACGTAATAAACTAAAAAGAAAAAGTGTGTTCAACAATTTATCTGCATTTCGCTTGAAGCCTATATGTGGCAACATTACTGGAAAACGCTAGTTCTTCAAACATGTGATGTACATCATTTTTGTACACGAAGTATCGACTGGCCTGCTGAGTTATTTGTGAAGGAATGAACCGGTTTGAAATATAAAATGACAAAACCCGTGAATTGCTCGTTCGTGAAATTGATTAATCGAGGCGCGTTATATTATTTGGACTGGACTGAAATAACAAAATAAACAGCTCTTAAATAACTCTTGCGTGCCTACTGAAAAATAACATAAATTTATTTCTCAAGATAACATAAATTTAAAATATTGTTACAAAAACTCTGCCAACACGTATCATAACAAAAGTATGAAATCAACAAATATACCCATTTCTGACATCATGTGCCTATTCTGAGGACACCTATCACTTCAATCAGCGAATATTACATTCATTTTGTTTTTCAAATCCTGCTTATGTGGAAAGAATTGACTAAACTATCATTGGCTCATTGGCAATACGGTAGCGTATTGAGTTGGTCGTATACATGATGCAGTGTAATCGTCCTTTTTCAGTCCCAAGTGTTTTTATCAATGTCATGTTTTGCAATAGAACAATGTTTGTTGACATTGTCCTGAACATTTTACGGCCAACGGTAGGCTGAAAGCACGCATAAAGAACATTCATTTGAACTAAGAAAAACAAAATTACATATGCTATGTTTGCAACAAGATAAAATAAACGCAGTCTCTTTCTGTTCACAAAGAGGGTAAAAATACACAATCATGTAACGTTTGCCTCAGGGAATTTGACGAAATGGTTTTAAAATTGACACAAGAGCAGGAAAATGATGTTTGTTTTGGGTTAAATGTCGTTTTCTCAGTTGTATTTCTGTTATGTTTGGGTGGACATATACCTAACCAGAGTCTGTACCCGCATTAACCTGTTCTCTACAAGTAAGTGCAAGCTTCTCTACAATCAGAGGTGAAGAACGATGTATTTCACCATATCGTCGCGGACAACATACGCCTCGATCAATGATCGAACTCGCGACCCCGCGATACGTAGATCTTCACTATCCTTTCTGTTATTGTTAAATATACGTGCGACGTGTGTTGAAACAGTGCAACATGAAGACATTCTAGGGACAACAATACCTCGACAGAAAAAGTGTATAAAATAAAAAAAAAAGACTTCACTAGTAGCACACTCCGTAACTATGACCAACATGTTCGTTGTCGAGATCAAACGCTGAAATGTATGTGTGAAACTTGCGGAGATGTTTTCTGTGGTCCGTATGCATTACGAAGTTAAATCTTAGCAAACATGCACAACAGTGACAGACTATGTACGAACGGATGGAACTGTTTCAGATTTTGTTCTATATACCAGTATAAATGCGCCTCTAGCATTGATTTTGTTTGAAATAACCCCCGATTTCAAAAGCAATAAATTTCGCTAGTGAATATGATTTCATTATAGGCTGAAAGTGTATAAAATGTAAATTATGCAAAAACGATTGTCAAATGATTTAATGATCTCTTAATCTTAATGGTAAATACATGCGTCATGTTTCGCACGGGAAACACTGATGCTTGAGACAACGTAAATATTTCTAGCAATGTTGGCGACAAATCTCGTATGTCCTAACCAATTATTCTTTCGGTTTTGAATTTGAAAACATGGTTCTGTATAGACAACATTGTTGAAACAATTCCAGAGTTTATCTTTTGAAGTTGTTAATGTTGCTTATTTGTCATTTTTATAGTTCCTTTAAAAATGATGTGGAACCGAGCGACAATCATAGCTAAAATTTCTTAACCCTTTCACGACTGCCTATCTAAATTGGAAAGAAAAAGATATCACTTGAAGTTTAGATACTAATTAAATCGTTTTATTTTTAATAATGAGTTTACTTATATTAATGTAGGTAAATGCCGTTTATATCGAATATCAAATTTCAGAAAAAGGAAATAATTTAACCCCGATATATAAGAGTTATGTATCTGTAGCTTAAGTTAATCGTCCAGAATTGCAAACGTTGTTACTTGCGTTCTCTGCTTATTGTCTTATAACTATGCAATTGTTATGCAAAATGGTAACAGCTCGGCTTAAAATATAGTAATTATGCATCTTTCCTTAGGATTATATTTTGCATTATATTTACTTTAACATGCCTGAGATTCACTGTACCATTCGCTACAGAAAAGATACAATTCTTTTACAATTACAATTGTGTTCGAATCCTGATCACATACTTCTCCGAATCATTTAGGCAAGCATATTCATTTGAATAATGCTGTAACAAATTGCTATGTTGACACAAACTGGTTTTCTAGTCACGTATGTGATAGGAAAGTTTGATTATAAAGTGTATACAAGCAACTTCATCCCGGTGAATTTTTGTCAGTTTTTTCCATATAAGCAGGATTTGAAGCAAATGAATTTGATATTTGCCACTATGACTGATTTGGAGTCAGAAATTGGCATTTTTTTTTATTTCATTTTTTAACGTTTGTGTCGACAGAGTTTTTGTGATAATAGGACATAATCAAATTGCAAAGCAGGTATTTCAGACATACGAATAGCATTTTGCTCTTTTTAGAAGAAATTAATGTTTTGGAATTCTTTGATAGAAGACAGGACATAGAATCAACCCTTTACACATTTAATCTATAAATTTTACATTCGTCAATTTTGTAGTGACTAAGTATGGAGGGTATTATCCGCCCCAATACAAACTTACATATTTCAAATTAGTAAATGCAAAGTCCATGCACCTAGATAACAACTTCTAACTTCCTGTGAATGCAAATTGCGTTTTGGTATTATCCGCCACAATACAAACTGTATATTTCAAATTAGTAAATACATACTTCATGAACCTAGGAGACAACTTCTTCTAACTTCCTGTGAATGTAAACTGCTTATTTGCACCTTTCAAATTGATAATTATAAATTACATGCTCCAAGACGACAAATTCTTACTTCCTTGTGCGTAGACCAAATGTGGCAAATGAGATATATGCAAATCCTAAATTCTTATTCCCATGCATGTACATTTGATGTTGCAACTTGGTGTTGTTATTTTAGCTGTTCATAGTGATAAACTTACTGTCAGTCCTACAGTTATCTGGCATATTAGGATTGACAAACAGGCTCGGGTCCAGGGCCCCACCCCCGCCAACACACACACTTGGCTAAGAAGTAACCTATATACTCATCAAAGATGCACCCTACTGTTTTAGGAAAGGAATACTTTTTCTCAAAATTAAGACCCCAAAACGCACCAAAAGCCAGCATTTCATACCTGTATTTCAAAATTTCTCAAGGGGAGAGCCCCCCTGACCCAACCCATCTTGAGGGGAATAACCCTTCTATTACCTCAAAATTTAGACCTAAAATGCACCAGATGCCACCATTCCATGGCCTGTATATATTTCAAAAAGTCCGCCCGATTAGCTCAATAGGGAGAGCGCAGAACTACAGATCTCGGGGTTGTGAGTACGAGCCCTGGGCGAGGCGTTTGTTCTCCGTGACGATTTGACAAAAGATATGGTGTCTGAAATCATTCGTCCTTCACTTGCGGAGAACAGTTTGTACTGGTACGGAATCCAGGAACACTGGTTAGGTTAACTGCCCTCCGTTACATTACTGAAAAACTGTTGAAAAACGGTGTTAAACCCAAAACAAACAATATCCATGGGGAGAGCCCCTGACCACCTAAAATGAGGAGAGTACAGCCACCAGTAAAACACCAGAGGCCACTATGTCATACCTGTAATTTAAAAAATTCTAGGGGGACCCCCTGACCCCCTAACATGGGCAAAGGCACCCCTCCAATACCTACCCACTCTCAGACCTTGTGTCGGTTCTAGACAGGTACCCCCATCCCAGTCAAAAATTTCTAGATCCGTGCCTGACAAATATGTAAAATGGGTTGAGCCTCTAAGCGCCGACCGGCAACTAAAACCAATTCAATTGTACAGTATCATAGTCTATATAACCAAGTCAGTATTTCGACAGATAGGTTTATAACACTGGGAAACCCCTGGAAAAAAACTTGTCTAGATTGAAGCGCCTTCTGTCTTAAAAGGGCACCGGTATTTCTGGTTCCTTCTGTGTTATAATTTCTATGTAGCTGGATACCAATATTACTGGTACCCTTCTAAGCTCTACTTTCCAAGTTGAAACTTCTAAATGCGTACGAGACAAGTTTCCTATTATAACTTCTAAATGATGTTATATATGTTTGAAATAGATTATACAAACGAAAAATACATTCTACATGAAAATAAAAGCGAACAATGAGACTTAATGAAACACTAGTGAAGTGTGTTATGAAATTTACATTTAATGATTATCAAATTAGGACCTAATCAAAACTTCAGCATTAACAATTTAAACATAACAAATATGTGAAATCCCTTTTGCATGCAGGAATTTTTGTGATAAAATGTTATGTTTTACACTATTGATTCTCTTTTCCATACAAAGAAATTAAAAAATGATACACGGAGATGAGAAATTGGGATAAAGAATATTAGAACATTAAATTATCATTGTATCAATGTAAAGTTACTTGCAAGAATAAGTCATTTACATGAATGGACTTTTTACTTAAATGCCCTTCCATACACTGGGATAAGAAAATGGGATTTGCGTATAAGAACACTCTAAATGTTTAGTTGCAAATTCAATTTTAGCCACATGGAAGTTAGAAGTTGTCATCTAGGTGCATGGACTTTGCATTTATTAATTTGAAATATGTAAGTTTGTATTGTGGCGGATAATACCCTCCATAGCTAAGATTTCTCCATATACTGACTATAGGGTGACATTGCTTAAATTTTTCAATCGCTTAGATTTTGTTTGAAAGTTGAGGCACTTGCTGATTTCATCTAGTCTCTGGTTAGTTTTCTTTTCTATTTGATTTAAGAAAAAATAATTACATAGAAGACATACATTCTAACACAAGCGATATTTCGTAACATTTCCTCATTTCCTGACTGCGTAATAGCGAGTTAAATAGAGTTTATACCCTTATATCATAACATTAAGTAGACATTTTACATGGATTATTAACTAATATGTTCACTGAATGATGATCAAACACGAACAACAACAGGGCATATTTGTGCTTTTCAACAGACATGTGTAGGTGCAAATGTTTGAGTAACATTTCAATTCAATATCTTTATTAGTCTCAGGCGGTACAATCAAACATGGAATTTATCAATACAGTCAATATAAATACATTTTTTGTATTCTTAACAATGTTTAAAATCAAACTACATTTTATTATATCTACGATAAGCTCGCCAAAATACTGAAGAGATCGATATATTGTGTTGTGTGTGTTTTTTTTTTTCAAACATACTGATTTCTTTCATTGATGACTGTGTCATTGAGCCTTCTTTCTTTATGGACATGTGAAGAAAGTCGTGCTACATGTATACATGAAATGTTGTGATTAAGTTTCCTTTCGTTCAAAAGTTTATTTCCAATTCAGAATGTAAATGCATACGTTTCTTTTTAATTTTATTGTAATATGCTTGCCGGATTGATCGAATATAAACAGTTACGTCAGTGAGTCTTACATAACCAGTGACACCTAAGTTTTTACATATGCATCAGCTTTGATGTTTTAAACAAAGTGTTTATGTTGATTAAACTATTTATACCATATGGGCTTTTTGACTAAATTTAATGTCATTTCTCATTTTTATTTATCTTTCGACTTTTTCCCATGTGTTTATCGTGACTATTCAAGTGTCAAATTTTCGCGTGGTTGCTGACGTATCCCCGATACGGCCTACTGAGAAGTTGTGCCCCCATTACTAATGACAACGTTTTCCATTTACATTAATTCGGAAACTGTTAATACAAGTACATAAAATACATGAGATGTGACGAATAGCTGTATGAATAAAACAGGAAGTGAATGCGCCTATAGAAATACTCATTGTACAAGGTACATATGAATGTTTGGACAAAGTGCATAATACTATTAGCCTCTTAGGTTTATAGAGATTTTATGTAAACGTTAATAACAAAGTTGTTACAATTTTAGCTTAGGATGGGTGAGGTTACGAAGGAAATAATTCAGAGTCATTAACTTTTGACAATATTTTTCTTGACAAGGAAGGGATGATTATGTTTTAGGAAGGAAATTATTTTTATAGTATATTGGAATGTTTATTGCTTAGAGAAGAAATGAAATAAGAAATTAACTGTTTACAGTGACCTACTTAGGGAAAAAACGGATATTGACAATTTTCTTGTGAAATATAATTGATTTTAGGATTAATCATACACAAATTTATTTAGTGTTTTTACAAGTGTTTCGCAGATGGCAGCTGGGGGCAACCTTAAATGTGTTGTAATAGGAGATGGGTAAGTATTTAGGTGTATGACAAGGTCTTATTGAAACAATTAGTTATGCTATACTTTTTATGTTATATGTTCAATTCATGTATTTAGTTGGAAAATGTTATGTACAAAATCACAAGGTGTCTGAGTAGTTTCTCTTTGAAACGGAGATTTAATGAATTGAACGTTTAAACAATTACTTTGACTCTATTGACTGAGTAATCAAGATTTAATTTGATACGGAAACAGGTCATTGATAAAAATATATAAAATTATAAGGAAGAGTATTAATAAATGGGGTTTTAACTTTAACAATAGCTAGAAAAGGAAAACTTGGTCGTTGAAAATAAAGGAAAAATTCAAATAAAAATGATAAAAACGGGGAAAATAAACTTTATCTTTAAAAAAGTAAGGATTCCAATGAAAAATAATAAACTTTTAGAAAGTAAACTTATTTACCTAAAGTAAAAATTAAAATGAAAAATGGCAGAAACAAAACCATGTTTCTTGGTTACTGACTTCCTATTATGTTTTCTTCCCAATATCTGTTCAAGGGTCCTAGGCTTTTCCAAATATAAATCAAGTCGTAAAAGGTGTCAAAAGTATCTTTTCTTTTACCACAAGCCCAAAAGGTACACATCCTAAACCATTGTTTTTCTTTCAATTAATTCTCGTTTGTGCACCAGTGACATTAACTTTCCTTATAAACAATAAAGAAGTTGGGTTTTTGATACATGCACCTTCAATATTGTGTGTGTAATGAAGTGAGATTAAACGACTGATCCATTTGTTGTTTCTGTTGTTTTCAGAGGTGTTGGAAAAACATGCTTGATGAAAACTTACGTAGATAATTCTTTCCCGTCAGAATATGTACCAACTGTGTAAGTATTTTAAATACATTTTCATTACATATATGGTGACCACGTTGGTAATGATGTTGTATATGCTAACATTGTAGCTAATAAATATCGTTTTCCTTTCTTCATACCAGCATCATGAAAGGTACTTATATTGACCTGCATGTATCGTTATTTTAAGCATCATGAAAGATAATGATATTGACTTAAGTTGCAGCTAACCTATATCGTGGTTTTTATTTTCCTGTCATTATCACGAAAGTTAATGATTTTGATTTTAAGTATGAGCTAATATACAACATTTTCTTTACTTTCATACTAGCAAATGGTAATGATATTGACTTAAGTTCCAGTTTATATCATATATATCGTTATTATTTACTTTCATAATATAATCACAAAAGGTAATAATATAGTCTAAAGTTGTAGATAAATAATATAATTATTTTTTACTTCATATCAGCATCACGAAAGTGAATCGTATTCCCTTAAGTTGTATTCCCTTAATACCTCATATCAGCATCACGAAAGTCAATGGTATTCCCTTAAGTTGTATTCCCTTAACTTGCAATTTAAATGTATCGTTATTATCTAATTTCATAATAGAATCACAAAAGGTAATTATATTGTCTATAATTGTAGCTGATATATATTTCGTTAGTTTTTATTCATACAAGCATCATGAAAGGTATTTATATTAAATTATCATATATCGTTATTTTTAAATTTCAAAGCAGCATCAGAGGTTGTTTTTTTTTGTTTTTTTTTGTTTTTTTTTTTTTTTGCTGTTGTTGAATTACTAGACCTTTGTGGATAAACAGTACAGTAAATGAATTTATAATCCTTTGTTAATGCACTTACATTTTTATGAAATAAGACTGTTCAAATATGATAGCAAAGAGAGTCTCCCATATACACTTATACATTTGTAAGGCGTAGAATTATGAACTTCCGATGCTCAGTTTTGTGATAATTTGTCACATGCTGTAAGATCTAATATGGGAAAATCAGATTAATTGCCTGTTTCCGGCCTCACATCCTGACAAACTGCATTCCTCCTGTATGAATCTTTTGTACGAAATACAAATCAGATTGGAACCTTTGTCATTTAGTGCCTTTCAATATTAGTAGTAAATGTTATTTCATGAACAAGAGACAAGTGCATTTCTTTACTTAAATAATAAAATGCCTATTTAATTCTTTAAAATGTTGCAAGTACATGTATTTGAAAAATCACGCTGTCTCATGCTGTAAATAGGCAGATGGAGGAAATATAAATTTATCAAACTTGCATTTGTTTGTTGGACAATTAGAATAGGACATCAACTTTTAAAGTATTCAATGAAGATTTAACATGTACTGTATGCACACTCAGTCAAACTGATCCGTTGTTAACGTTTCAAACAAATACAACAAAGACTTTACTTGAATAAAATCTGATTAACAGTAAGTCTTGGGTTTTGGAAGAAATATATGATAGATTTTATAAACCATTAAGATTACCTAGAGCGTTCAATCGCTGATAAGAGAAAACAAATTTACACTGATTACCATCCTCTTTTGTCTCAATGCATATTTATTATCGAGTATGACTCACTACTGATAATTTAACAGGATTGATAGATTTTTAAGACGATACGATATATAGTTTAGTTTTATCAGTTATACACATGAGTATTTATACCACTCTATATCATTTTTCAAACTGGGAACATCCCTGTATAATATTGTCTTGTTTTTGTCTTACAACATCTGCAGAATCCCAAGAGACTGATTGGTACCCGAGCCCGATAAGGAATTTATGTTTACTTTATTCAGCATTTTCAGGTATTACCCTCAATTGACATAGCTTATGACAGTCGGGTAAGCGAACTCGTGCAAAATATATTGATTTACCTTCCTCCCACTAGGCTCTAGCGTTTCCGCTTGCCAAACGGCATTTCCGCGGAGAGTTAGCAATTGTTAATTATTATCATGACATTGTCACACCATACACAGGGGCATTGCATAAACAAGGCTGTTTTCTCGTGCAATTGTCATATCATACACACAAGGGCATAACATTTGTACAGTAGCCTGTAGCGCATACATAATTTATTGACATCTTTATAACACTGACAGAACGTTTCTTTTCATCCGATCTTTATTATATCACATACACACATAGACATTGTATTAATAGAACTCTTTATCATCCGGTCTTCACACAAAGGCATCACATTAATAGGACTGCTTTATCGTCCGGTCTTCATCATATCATACACAAAAGGACATTACATTAATAGAACTGCTTTATTATCCGGTTTTCATCATATTACACACACACTGGCATTACATTATTAGGACTGCTTTAAGATACGGTCTTCATCATATCACACACACACACTGACATTACATTAATAGAACTGCTTTATCGTCCGGTCTTCATCATATCACACACACAAGGACAATACATTAATAGAACTGCTTTATCATCCGGTCTTCATCATATCACACACACAAGGACATTACATTAATAGAACTACTTTAAGATCCGGTCTTCATCATGTCATACACACAAGGACAATACATTAACAGAACTGCTTTATCATCCGGTCTTCATCATCTCACACACACAAGGACATTACATTAATAGAACTGCTTTAAGATCCGGTGTTCATCATGTCATACACAAAAGGACATTACATTAATAGAACTGCTTTAAGATCCGGTCTTCATCATGTCATACACAAAAGGACATTTCATTAATAGAACTGCTTTATCATTCGGTCTTCATCATATCAGACACAAAAGGACATTACATTAATAGAACTGCTTTATGATCCGGTCTTCATCATATCACACACAAAAGGACATTTCATTAATAGAACTGCTTTATCATTCGATCTTCATTATATCACACACACAAGGACATTACATTAATAGAACTGCTTTATGATCCGGTCTTCATCATATTATACACAAAAGGACATAACATTTACAGAGCTGCCTTATCCGCCTGTACTCGTCATATTGCATACACATGGACATTACATATTCATCCAGTCTCTATATCATTGCATTTGAAGAACTGTCTTACATCCTAGTACCAATAACAATGTATACACACTGACATTACATCTACAAACTTGTCTTATCATCGGGTCCTTATCAATATGATATAGATTGGTATTACATTAACTTCACATAACTGTCGTACCCCCTGTAACAAATCGTATCGCATTAAGAAAGACATAAATTTGCAGACACTTGTTTCATTCCCTTACACGTCATATCGCATACATAAGTTCGTAACATTTGCAGAAGTGTATTAATCCTAATACTCGTTCTTTTCGCATAAACGAACCCTATAGTTTTTTTTTTGTGCTTTATTCGCGTCTGAAACTACAGGAAAAATATATTAGGAAAACAGGTAGAGGTGTTTTTTGAAGATTGACTCGATGAAATTCCAACCATTTGTGCTATTAACATTTATTACTGTTTCAGGTTCGATAATTATACTGCCGTTCTGTCTGTAGAAGGGCAACGTATCAACTTAGGCTTGTGGGACACTTCCGGCCAAAGTAATTATGACAGACTAAGACCACTTGCATACCCACAGACGGTAACATAAAATATTTTGAAACGATTTAATTTGCCAAAATGAATAGAGAATATTATTTTTTGTCGTTTCAGTATATGTTGACCGAGTAACAAAAACGTAATATTGATTAATGTAACAACCAGGCTGATCTGGATCCATGCTGGTCGCAAACGCACTATGTTGGTTTTCTCATGGTGCGGATTATATATATATCACAGATATATTTATTTCAGTTTTCAACAATTCGCTCAAAACATGTAAGAAGGAAGTGTTATTCTACTGCCTATACATAATTACATGATATCTGAGCTCTTGTATTGTACACTTTTTTTATACATGGGTAAAATCGTTAAAGTATGTAACCCAAAACTGCAAGTGAGCCGCGCCATGAGAAAACCAACATAGTGTGTTTGCGACCAGTATGGATCCAGACCAGCCTGCGCATCCATGCTGTTCGCTTTCAAAGATAATTGCAATTAGAGAAACCGTTAGCGAACAACATGGATGCGCAGGCCGGTCTGGATCCATGCTGGTCGCAAAGCCATTAGTTGGTTTTCTCATGGTGCGGCTCAAATATGAAAAGGTATAGCTAGAAAATGTGTAACATAACAGTTTGGTCATTTGCGTTTTAAACAAGAATTCTTTAAAAAAAAAACAAACTTTTTACTGAAAATTTTGTGGTTAAATTCGTGTTTCAGCAGTGCCTACCATTCAGATAAACTAGCCAATTGTTGTTGATAATAACAACATCCGATATAGCTTTGTTTGAAAAACATTTGCTTGTCCATTTATGCAGTTGTTTGAGACAAACATATACATGAAAGGAAAACTAACAAGAAATATCTTTAAAAAAGATGGTCGGCGTGATGTAACTGAAGTACAAGTTATATATGGACAGAAACCTGTATTTTAAATCTTTTGGCAATGTTGAAAGGGGCCTCTGTGAAGTTTTGTATAAATGAGGACAGTAGTTCTGAAAAAGACTGTGTTTAGAAATTGTGGCGGGACACACGACGGACACCAAACAATCACAAAAGCTCACTTTGAGCCTTTGGTGCTTAAAAGATGGTAACAGTAAGCAAACAATATTGAAATACGTTCTATACTTTATTTCTGGAATTGTTGGAAGCAACATGAACCCTTACCCTACTTCAGCTTATTATTAAATTTGTCTATCATTCAGAATATGTACAGTACTGTTTTCACCGGAAAGATTAATTTAAAATTTAGAGTCTAAAATTTAACAGTATCGGACATGTTGTTGCAGGTTAGAAATGATTTGCACTGGTTAGAAATTGTTGCTGTAATGCAGGGTAAGAGTTAATGACTGTATAAAACAAATAACCTTTTTGTAAAAACAAAACTTAAGGAAAGGAAACTTAACAAAACAGAAATAACTTAACAAGAAAACTTAACAAAACAGAAATATGTCCGGATGAGCAGATGAATATTTGGTTACGCACACCTGTTCAAGTGGTACGCTTACAACCCGATGGTGCTGTACTTATAGAGGTTATAGATGACGAACGCGTTGTCATTTCACTCAGTGTCACACATGACCCGGAGTGAAGCATTTTCAGCCTTTCATCCAGTCAGCGCCACTCTTACAAAATCTCTCATTATGGCTATAAATACCGAGAATACCTTACCAAACAATCCGATTGGTACATTATTCAGGCGGCATAAGGTCATACGAGGTCATAAAATCGTGCTTAATACGGCACACCGAAAAATGTTTCTTATTTGTGATGAAGATTTTGATGAAAGGTCGGAAAAATATTATTTTCATTAAATGCATAGATACTGAGATGCTTAGTTATATTTACTTCCACAAATGCATAATCTTAATTTTAAAAAAAACAATGGGTTTTGTAAACCTGCATAGATATCGATCCCATACTATATGAATGGAAGGTGGCATATGCCAACAAGAAGTAAGGTAAAAGCAGCATTCAATTCCTTTAATGTATTGGGAAAATATTTCGAAATATTTTATCAGTTGTCTTGTCAAATTTGATAAATCCATTTTTGATATTCAAGGAAATTATACATATTGAATGCTGATCTCAAAAGAATAAAAAACAACAAAATATGCATGTTTCAAATAAAATCATTTTTGCGTGTATCTAATAAGTAATATGGTTGCTACGGAAATTTTAATGTCAAAATCCATAGAAATTCTACTCATAAACAGTTTCGTAAAGCATTATGTTTTCAATAAATATATTATTGCTAACAATTATGCACAGTTAGACATAGACCGGAAGTACTAAAGCAACAATACAAGAAAATTGCCAGTTTTTAGCATTGCTCAGGTGAGTTATTGTGATCGCTCGATGTCCGTCATCTGTCGATCAACATTTAGCATGTGTATGCGATAGAGGCTGCATTTTGTTACGGCAAGGTGGAGTTTATAATGAAGCCATCTGACTTTTTCAGTCCAAATTAATGTTAGGATAGTCAAAGATTAGTAGGGAAAATTAGGAGTTTTTGTTTGGTCAAAGTAAAAGTGTCCATTTTTGTATGAATTTTAATTTATTTCAGGATGTGTTTCTGTTGTGTTTTGCAGTCGATAGTCGTGATTCTTATGATAATTTAAAGCAGCGGGTATGTTTATTATTTTGATCTTAGTTCATACGATTCTCTTCATACACTTAGAGCATACCTTTCCCGCAATGTGTCCATTTCCTTTATTTTTTATTTTTATTCATTTTAAAAGTACTTTTTGCTTCCAATTCAAAATTTCTGTCGTATATGTGCACCTAGATTATCATAGTACGAGTACAAAAAAAGAGTTTCTTATTGTGTACATCAGAGTTTAGCTGTGTTACTTGTCGTTGTACGTGTGTTAAAACGGTATTCATTTATTCCAATTACATTTAATTTTGCAGTGTTTATACAAAATATCGGAAGATGATTTTTTTTATCTACAATGTCAATTTCTTGTGCATGGTAACTTGCAAATAAACTATGGGTCTACAACTTTCTTAGCTACTAATTAATAATCATTTTATCAAGAGTTGGATGGCCGAGCCCTCGGTTGTTCCTACATATGTGGGGCTTTTTTTGTCAGTTTGTTTTAATTTGTCTATGCATTTCTGTGTACATGTTCATTATGCACAAATATATACATAGATTGTTGTTGTGTTTTAGTTTAAGCAGGTTACGTTTTTGCTGTATTGGATCTTAACCCTTAACCTGCTAAATTTCTATAATGAACTTGTCCATCTTTCAATTTGGACAGTACCATTAAATGTTAAAAGGGGTGATTACCAAAAATCATGATCTACACTGGTCGCAAAAGCAGAATCAATGCTGTCCAGCATGATAAGGGGTAATCATTGTAAATTTGCTATTCGCAGCAGGTTTGCTATAATAATTGTTGTTGTCTCTAGAATAAGCAAGGCAGCTGTCGATTTAGCTCAATAAATATGCCTTAATAAATGCTCAATAAATATGCATAAGAGCATCTTTAATTTTTTATAGTTACACATTTTAACAAGGAAATACTTCTCTTGCATAGCTAAGTTGTTAAATTGTCAAATAAATTGTTTGTCCAATTCTGATTGTTTCGAGCTTTACGAATTTCTCTGAAATTGGTAGCATATTGATATTAACTAATGGACAAATATCCATTACATAAATTATTATGATAATTTACCAAATTCATATTTTAACATACAAGTGCAATAGGATACTGCTTGAAAGTGAAGTGTTCTTAAAAATGCTTAAAATACTTCCGCTCGGGAAAAAAGAAGTGCAAACCACTAGAAAAGTTTAAACGTCAATGATGTCGTTATTATCACAACTTGTGCATGTATTGTATGTTTTACTGCGAACAACAGCTGTGAAACATTGTACAATGATGTATATAAAGGTAGTGAATATTTAGTTATGCAACTGACGCACGCAATTTACTTTTGTATATGCATAGCGTTCGTTATATTATACTGCAAAATTTCATTCTAAAATTCTTTCAGCAAATGAAGTAACAAATTGAAATCTCTGGCTAGAAAGTTTGAAAGGATATACATGTACACATCTTCTAACTCCACACTTTGTTGATTTTGTTGTTATGTCTGCAAAGTAATAATAAATGTCAATAAAATAGAACATAATGTTAAGTTAATAATGTGTGTTAATGAAATATAATAACTATAATAATCAGACGTAAATGCCATTAGTAAAATAAGGTTACGATGAAGACAGAAGTCACATGATCGCTTAATCCCTAATAAGTTACTGCGTTTCATATGAGCATGTGGAATTGGTGTATTTCACAGAAATTTTAAACTTATGTAAGTTGAAATGGAACATCCGCAAATATTTTAAAAAGTATTTTCTAAACTTTATATCGGCTGTGTTATGTCACTAATAACACTACATTCACGGATCATTTTATAGAACATGTAAATATGAAAATGCAACAAAACGATCACTAACTTTACATCGAAAAGCATGCACGTTTTTTTTTTTTCGGAAAAATAACTTTAAGTCTTGCAGTATTTCTCATGCAGAACTCGTGCATATTTGTAGATGCATATCTGATAACTTACTAATGTACATATACGTCCTCATCAAGGCATCTTTCTTTTTTTGACGAGTGAAAGGTTGGCTACAAAATATTTTCATCCTTCAGGACACAACACTTGCCTCATAATTAAAGATTTTAGAGTTCTTTTTGCAACATGCACATGTCTGTATCTATATTTTTTATTGTATCCTACTTTTATTTTCGTTTTATGAAATTTGATATTTCAGTTTTTCTTGGGTGTTTTTTTTTTCCAGAAATTTTGTAACCTCACGCTTCTTTTTCACGATAACATTATCACATAGTAAGGGTAAGCATGTATTTATCTTGCTAGATCTGCATATTTCTATAAAATAGTAAGACAAGAGCATTATTTGTACGTCTTATGTCAGTTGATATCTATTCGTTAACATTTTATTTAATTTTCCAGTGGGTTCCGGAAGTTCGACATCATTGTCCATCAACTCCAATTATTGTAGTGGGTACGAAACTTGACAAAAGGGACAGCAGTGTTGATCATGACAAGAACTTTGTCTCAAATAGCCGAGGTGTTCATTTAATGAAAGAAATTGGTGCAAGACGTTATTTGGAGTGTTCGGCATTAACTCAAAAAGGGGTGACAACTGTGTTCGAAGAAGCTGTAAAAATTGCCCTTGAGCCACCTCCTAAGAAAAAGAATGAAATTTGTTCTTTATTTTAGCCAGTGACGTGTTTCGTGGAAAAGGAAAACAGGAATGCAGTTCAATTCCTGCACTTTCAGCTCATTAGTTTATGGGAATAAGTCTTGACGTATGGATTTCAAATAAGGAGAAGTCAAAGGATGTCCCATAACGATATGCTAATTCTCATCACATTTTGTGTAAAGCCAGTAAAATCACCAATGTGACAAAAGCTTTTTTCAGGTTACCTCTTCTTTAAATTGTCACTGAGTTTGTGCAATTTACAATTAATTGTAAAACAGTCAATAACCTTGCTCGATTGTGTTACATACAAGAAGGTATATTTTAAATGGTAGAACAACCCTTTCCAATTTAGAAAAGGATGAATTTGATAATTATAAACTGTTTGAAATGTCAAACCGCTGTGACTATTTGTGTATGTTGGACATAAATCTTGTGAAGAAAATACCACTGTGTATCACATGTTGGAATTAATACTTCCATTTTGGTCAGAAATATTGGGAGGATCGGCGTTTTTATTTGATTTTATACATACACCATGTGCTTTTACAAAAGTTCCAATGCTTAATATGTATGATTTATCATAAGGGAGGGGAGACTATCAATATGGAAAGACTGTAGAAGTTGCTGTGAGTCAGTGGCCTTGTCATCAATCTTGATATACCGGTATATTGAATTGTATTTCTGATAATACATGTACGTTGAAAATTATAACAAGTGAAAAACATGATAACTAGTATTAATCAAACCACTCACTCAAAGTTAGAAAGAAAACTTCCTTCGTTTATATATAAGTGATCTGATCTAAAACATTAGTAGTGAAATCACAAACGTGACAAAACCTTTCTTTTTCAGGTTAGGCTTGTTGAAGTTGTCACTGAGATTTTGTAATTTACAATTTAAGCTTTAAAAGTTTCTTATAACAAACAAGAACCACTGCTCGATTGTGTTACATACAAGTAGGTACATTTAAAGGGTAGAACAACGCTTTCCAATTTAGAAAAGGATGAATTTGATATAAAATGTTTGAAATGTCAAACCGCTGTGAATATTTGCAAATCCTAATACTGTGTATCGACTTAAAATACATGTGAGTATGGCGATTCAAGTTAAGTTCGGTTATTTATCAGATTATAAGATATTCGGGCCGCATTATTTGTTAACTGTATTTATTTACATGCAAACATTGTAAAACAAATTCACGTTTACACCAAACCATGTTTGTATGTGTTGGACATAAATCTTGTGAAGTAAATACCACTCTGTTTCGCATGTTGGAATAAATACTTTCATTTGGTTAGAAATCTTGAGAGGATCGGCGTACTTTATTTGATTTTATACATACACCATGGGCTTTTACGGTGTTTCCAATGCTTATCTATATGCTTCATGTAGTTTGTATCAATCAGCATGATCTGTCGTTAGGGAGGGGAGACTATCAATTTGGAAAGACCGTAGAGGTTGCTGTGAGTCAGTGCTCTTGTTATAAATCTTGATATATATATATTAAATTGTCTTTCTGATAATACGTTGAAAAGTATATCAAGTGAAAAACATGATTACTGTATAAATTAAACCACTCACTTAAAGTTAGACAGAAACTTGCTTCCTTTATACCCAAAGTGATCCGATCCAAAACATTAATAGTAAAATCGCAAACGTGACAAAATCTTTCTTTTTCAGGTTACCTTTAACTATTTAGGCTTGTTAAAGTTGTCACCGAGTTTCTGCAATTTACAATTAAGCTTTAAACGTTTCTTATTACAAACAATAACCACTGCTTGATTGTGTAACATACAAGTAGATACAATTTAAAGGGTAGATTTAGAAAAGGAATTTGATATAAAATGATTGCTGTCAAACCGCTGTGAATATTTGCAAATCCTTATGTTGTGTATCGACTTTAAATACATGTAAATATGGCGATGTCTTTCTGGTAATACGTTGAAAATTATAACAAGTGAAACACATGATTACTAGTATTAATGAAACCACTCACTCAAAGTTGGAAAGAAAACTTGCTTCCTTTATACCCAATGTGACCTTATCTAAAACCTGGACCCAGTTGTTCGAAACGTTAATAAGCGATTATGCTAACGGTTGATTAACTTTTAAGAGATATATTTTGACATTTTAGAAGAATCAGAAAAACAAATGTATGAATTGAGGATAATGAACACTAAAAAGCTTTGCAGTAAAGGTAAAACATCATGCAAGACGAATATTTTGAATCAAAATTCAAATTGAGGCACCACACAAATGTGTAAAATACAGTACAACCTCTGTAGAGCAACACCCTTTGGGAGATACAAATTTTGACTGTTATGTAGAGGTTGATGTTATGTAGAGGTAAATTTGATAGTATATTTCAGCTTAGGGAAATTTTGATGATGTTGTTATATAGAGGTTTTTGCTTAAGAGAGGGCCACTCTAGATAGGTTGTACTGTATATGATAAAACCCACAAAGAGAAGACGCATACTACGTATAGAAACCGGATATTGGGATATAATTAAGACATAGAAAATATACATTATGAAACCAAAGCATATTGGAGATGGATGTAATACAAGTTATAAGAAGGAAAAGTTATATCAACAAATGTTCGATAAAATCCAAATATATTTAAATTTGAAAAAGTTGTAAACACATATCCGTTAAAGGACGTGTCATATTGAATGCTGTGTTAGTTTAATTATAACTTTGAAAAACTATGGTAAATATAATTCACTTTCTAAATGATTTTGTAATATCATTTTGTTTTCTGGTTATCAAAATATTACTTTCCCGAGCTATGTCAAGCATTTATTTTTAGTCTAGATATGTAATAGTCATGCAATGTTTGTACCTCATTCACGTTTTCCCATTGTATATTCTTTAACCTCATAGTGAAATGTATTATGTATTGAGTGAAATGATAAAGGAATTTTGTTTGTTGGTCGCGTGTACTACAATACGTGCACTGCTGTGAGTAAAGGTTCTTGGAATGTGGCTTCCATGTTAGATATTTGCCCTTGTTTATTTTTCCTTTATTTCTATTTATATTATTATAAGACAATGTTTATTATGTTATGCATAGTTTTAAAGAATTGCGAGCATGGTAATCGGAATTTTTATATAAAATTCATCGTCGTCAAAAACGGGTGGTGGGGTATTGTCCATTGTAAATTTCAGTTATTTTGGCCACAAAATATTTAAACATTGGTTAAAATAATTGTTGATGGATACCGAAGCATTAAACCAAAAGCAACATTTCTTTTAAAACAAAACGTAAAATTTCAAAAATAATGTTCATTGACCATAATTTTATTCGAGGAAAAATACATTTTTTGGTTAATTAAATTTATATTTTCTGAGACATGTGAACATATCAAAAAGACCTTTATACCCTCCTCCGCACCGGAGATCTTTAAAATGGTGTATAACTAACATCTAAAATTTGTATTGTAATAAAATCGAAATTCATGGAAAACCCTGTTACGGATCCGGTGGATCAAATATCATTAGTTTTGCAGGTTATACATCCAGTATGTCAGTAGGTGGACGACCAGTCGATAGTTTTTCCAAGTATATGTAAATTATGGAAAATCAGTACATCAGAAATGTTGTTCCATCTCAATACAGTTGGCTTAATTGTATCTTTATTTGAAAAAAAGATGGCCATTTTACTACATTTTTACTGTTTTTATATAAAAAATATGCCATGTTTATGAATATATTTTTCCTACCCAAAAATAACGGATTATCATTAATTCCATCTGTTTGTTTTCTAAATCGTAGTTACTTCTCTAATAAAAGTGGCTGCTGTGCTCTATACAGCGCAAGATCGAGCCTCATACTGTTTCTTCTTTTTTACCAAAGAAATGAATAAATATGACAATTACCAATTTAGTTTGTTTGTTGTTTAGTTTTGTGTGAGTGTGTGGTGGGGGGAGGTTTGTTGTTGTTGTGTTGTTGTTGTGGGGGTTTTTTTGTTTATTTTTTTTTGCTTTTGCGATTGCTTGATTCTTTTTACTGCAGATAGTAACGCCGCTCGAACGATCAATCGGGAAGAAAAAGTTCACGCGTTTGGTCAGCCAATTTACCACACCAAATAATTATAAACCATATGTAGCAAACTACTCGAAAGAAATGATATGGAATCACTCGCATATAAAATAGACAAATGAACATATGTTTCTTTACAAACCTTAGTTGGAAAGAGGCATTTTATACATGAAACCCTTTTTTGATTTCCGAACCAAACATCTCTTAACATTTGAACAAATGAAATATATGTATGGCATTGGAAATGGTGAATTTCTTAACTATTTGACAGTGAGAACAGTAACTTAACACTTGGAACTGGATATCTAATAGATAAGATTAATCAAACTATAAAAGTAAACAAAATGTTGAAGTGCAAGTACAACAAAAGTATACGCAAAACTGAATCTTTCAAACTTTATAACTTTATTTATCACGGCGTATTGGTATTGAACGAACAATAGCAACCTTGAAAGACAAAAATAGATATATTTAATACAACATGGAATGATTTATAACTTGAATTTTTATATTTCCATACAAATGCATCTGAATATGAAGAAACGCAGAATATAATATCGTACAATTTATATCTTCCAAACATTCTTGCTCACAATCTTTTGGGACCTTTTCCAAATTTTCAATTCCCAAATCATAAAACAAAAATATTTCAAGCCTATCAGATTACACACTATATTAGTATTGGTTATACGCAGTATGTTTACTTTTTCCTTTTTGCAACATATATTGTTAATATACAATATCTGTAAGTGTTTAAAATGTATAACATTTGCAGCCTGTGTACATTGTATACTTAAATGAATAAAAATGTAAAAAAAATGCCACACCAAGACAGGAAAGACGGTAGTCCATGGTTGTGTCTACTAATGCACTTCCATGCGCTAGTAAGTAAATTTTCAATTTTCCATGTATCTATATTCGGAGCTTCTTTTTTATTCAATGGTATAATATGAATTTATTTTATGTTTTCCAGTGAATTATAGAGTTTTCTCAGTGAAATAAAAGTAATAATCCACAGTTTTGAAACAGTAGATTATCATTTTTATTTTTCACTGTTTTCGCCGAACTAGTACCGGTCCTCCCTCGCGATTGAAGTCAAATTGTATACCGAGCGTTATGAATACCGGAGACGTCATTTTTGTTATGCTTTCTGCTGACCCTTCCCGCGATTTTCGACATTTTATAAATTACGCAATAAAAGTAGAGTTTTACACATGAAATAAAAAGAAAATTTGTTTGTTTCAGTGAAATATCAATTTTATTTCACTCGTGAGCACCAAATAAAAAGTCATTTTCACTCGTGGCTACGCCACTCGAGAAAATATCAGTTTTTGATGCTCACTTGTGAAATAAAATTGATATTTCACTGAAACAAACAAATATCCTCTATTTCTTGGTTTGATACAGTTTTTATCACAATTTTGACGTCACGGGAGTGTAATAAAGTCACTACTTAAAAATGATAATACACTAGTGTAATAAAGCTTTGACGTCAATGTCATTTATAGTATATTTTATTTGTATTTCAAAACGAACATGCTAGAATCAGTATACTTTTTCTGTTACATTAAATTATGATTATAATGCTGTTTAAAATGACCGCGCAGTCAATTTACTTGGTATTTATCTTTTATTTTCCATTCCATTCTTAGTAGCGGGATTTGTTGTGTTGTGATTATGTTTTGTAAATACACTAATATCAATCACAACTGTTTCAGTTTTTGTTCTGTAAACTAGTTTGAATGTGCCTAAAATAGAATTTATATCAAAAATATTTTCGTCTATTAATTTTATTTGACATAACCCCGATTCAAAAGTAATAAATTTCGCAAGTGAATTTGTTTTCATTACAGGCTGAAAGTGTATAAAATGTAAATGATGCAAAAAACGATTGTCGAATGATTTAATGATCGTTTAATCATGATAAATGCACACGGGAAACACTGATACTTGAGACAATGTAGATTATTCTAGCTAGGTTGTCGACAAATGTCGTATGTCTTAACCAAATATTCTTTCCGTATTGAATTTGAAAACTATATGACTGAATTTCTCTAATCCGTTAATCTTCAACATTCTCAGTTCTTATTTCAGAATTATCATTTTCATCACTTTCATTACTAAGAAATGTCAGTACAGCACAGGTCTCTCAATACACACCATGTCCAGATGGCTCTGAACAGATAAAAATTGTTGAAACTAGAAATTGCTTTTATAAAAAAGCACATGTCTCCCCCAATGCAAAGTCCTATAGGCAAGAAGTCAATAGGGGTCAGGAGCGAAAGTCAAAGAGATACTGATGGTTGGCTGCAATAGGGATCATCTACTTCGCATGTCCAGTCATCCCGCTAAATTTCAACACTATTGGCCTAGTGGTTTTCAAGTCACTGTTCAGGCTCCTGTGACCTTGACCTTTAATGAAGTGACCTCAAAATCAATAGGGGTCATGTACTCTGCATGTCCAATCATCCTATTAAGTTTCAACATTCTAGGTCAAGTGGTTCTTAAGTTATTTTCCAGAAATGATTTTTCATGACCAGGCCCCTGTGACCTTGACCTTTAATAGACTGACCCCAAAATCAATAGGAGTCATCTACTCTGCATGTTCAATCATCCTATGAAGTTTCAACATTCTGGGTCAAGTGGTTCTCAGGTTATTGATCGGAAATTGGTTTCCATGTTCAAGCTCTTGTGACCTTGACCTTTAACAGAGTGACCCAAAAAACGATAGGGGTCATTTACTCTGCATGTTCAATCATCCTATGAAGTTTCAACATTCTGGATCAAGAGGTTCTGAAGTTATTGATCGGAAATGGTTATCAATGTTCAGGCCCCTGTGACCTTGACCTTTAACAGAGTGACCCCAAAAACAATACGGGTCATTTACTCTACATGACCAATCATCCTATGAAGTTTCAACATTCTGGGTCAAGTGGTTCTCTAGTTATTGATCGGAAATTGTTTTCAATGTTCAGGCCCCTGTCACCTTGACCTTTGATGGAGTGACCCCAAAAACAACAAAGGTCATCTACTCTTCATGACCAATCATCCAATGAAGTTTCAACATTCTGGGTCAAGTGGTTCTCTAGTTATTGATCGGAAATGGTTTTCAATGTTCAGGCCCCTGTGACCTTGACCTTTGACGGAGTGACCCCAAAATCAATAGGAGTCATTTACTCTTTATGATCAATCAACTTTTGAAGTTTCAACATTCTGGGTCAAATGGTTCTCCAGTTATTGATCGGAAATGGTTTTCAATGTTCAGGCCCCTGTGACCTTGACCTTTGACGGAGTAATTCCAAAATCAATAGGGGTCATCTACTCTTCACGATCAATCATCGTATGAAGTTTCAACATTCTAGGTCAAAAGTTTCTCTAGTTATTGATCGGAAATGGTTTTCAATGTTCAGGCCCCTGTGACCTTGACCTTTGACGGAGTAACCCCAAAATCAATAGAGGTCATCTACTCTTCATCATCAATCATCTTATGAAGTTTCAACATTCTGGGTCAAGTGGTTCTCTAGTTATTGATCAAAAATTGTTTTCAATGTTCAGGCCCCTGTGACCTTGACCTTTGGCAGACTGATCCCAAAAGCAATAGATGTCGTCTACTCCAGCAGCCCTACAACCTTATGAAGTTTGAAGGTTATAGGTCAAATGGTTCTCCAGTTATTGCTCGGAAATGAAGTGTGACGTACGGGCGGACGGACGCACGGACGGACAGGGCAAAAACAATATGTCTCTCCCAGAGGGGGCGGGGAGACATAATAATTCCAGAATACACAATATTGGTTATTTCAGTGAAGTTACTAATGCTTCTAATTTTTCATTGATAAGATTGTGTTGCGAAATTTTAACCCTTAACTATCTTTCGTTGAAGAATTATCATGTCACTGCCGTCTATCAAAAAAAGGAAGAAAAAGATATCACTTGCAGTTTGGATACTGATTTACTCGTGTTATTTCAATAATGAGTTTTCTTGTTTCGATATTTTCCTTTGTCCACTCAATTTGTGTAATTGCAAGGGAAGTAAAGTAAAATATATTTATGCTTGAAAGTACTTGCCCTAAAAGGCAAGAGTTGTCACTCTTGTGGTCACAGCTTTAAATTCAGTAATAAGTTTTCAAACTTCATTTGTGGATATAAACACAACTTTCAAACATTTCACATTTGTAAAGTCATCTTTTAGTTATTTGAAGGACTTAGAGATCAATTTCTAGACTCTATTTAATGTATTTCTGTCTTTAAATATCTTAGGTTCTATCTGGAGTACATATGAATGTTAAGTCAAAGTGCATAATGCTATTACTCTCTTGGGTTTATAGAGATTTTATGTAAAAGTTAGTTATAAAAGCTGTTATAATTTAAATTAAGGATGGGTAATGTCGTTATGAAGGAAGTAATTTGGATTCATCAACACATGCCAATTTCTTTTCTTGAGTTATGTTCCAGGAAGGAAATTATTTTCATAATTTATTTAAGTATGTATTGTTTAAAGAGGAAATGAAATAAGATATTAACTGATGTAGATACACAGTTAAACGTGACCTACTGAGGGAAACAATTAGATACTGATAATTTTTCTCAAATATAATTGATTTGAGGATACATCATATATTAATTAAGTGTACTTAGTAGTGTTTCGCAGATGGCAGCTGAGGCCAACATTAAATGTGTTGTAATAGGAGATGGGTAAGTATTTAGATGTATAAAACCTTTTTTGTTGAAACAATTACTTACGCTACTTTCATGTTTTATGTTCATATCATGTATGTTTGCTGGAAAATCTTATGTAAAAGATCACACATATGACATGCAGATAACGCTACATAAGGTGTTTGTGTGGCGTTCCTTGTAAAGCTAATGGGTGTTTCTGAGCAATTTCTCTTTGAAAATGAGGTTTAATTAAAAATGAAATGACTTTTTTCGGTGTTTATGCGAAATAAACGACACAATAGGATCGGCAAATCCATGAATAGCGATTCATGTTTAATTTTAAATGCTGATCCTGTTCTGTCGTTCATTTCGCATGAACACCGAAAAAAATAGTTTCATTTTTTATACACGATTTACATTATATTTCCTTTCCATTTCTAAACAAGATTATATCATAACTCGCGCATATTTTGTGACACTTAATATTAAAATCAGCTTCCCGGCCATTCTGTTCACCAGACGGAACAACTGCGACGTCATCTAGAGAACGTTCCCTGACTAAACGCGGACGTCGTCAAAACAGTGGTCGGTTATCACTAAGCACCGATGACATTACTTTCTCGCCTTTCCTTTTGTTGTTCATACGAAATGAACCTCATAATTTTCAATGGAAAGGAATAGAACGAATGTAAATATTGAATTATGTACGAAAGATTGAATGTATAAACAATTATTTTGACTCTACAGACCGAATACAGAAGGTGTAATTTGACACGCCAATGATAAGAAATATATAATTATTAGGAAGAATATAGATAATTGGGAGCTTATCTTTTAAACATTATGTCAATAGTTGAAAACAAAATAATCTGGTCGTTGAAAATAAGAAAAACTTTCAAAAAAATAATTTGGAAAGTAAACTTTAACTAAAGTAAAATTTCAAATGAAATATTAGAAAATCTAGGCAAGTAAGCGTGATCTGTTTCCCTTTATATCAAGTTAGAAATTTTAGGATATTGAAATATTTCTTGAAATTGCACTCAGTGCAAAAACAACAATGGTATTTTAAAAACAATAATTATGACAATGAGACAAGATATAGATAGAAACGTTAATTGTAATAACTGGGTCACACAAGTAAAACAGATGTTACAAAACGCCGGCTTTCCTGATGTATGGTTATTCCTAGAATCTGTAAATGTTAATATGTTAATTCCTTCATTTAGATAAAGACTAGTTGATATATATACATATTAGTTACTGGAGAAGTGATATCGCATTAAGAAGTTCAATAATATTGTTTCAAGAATTTAAAACTACTGACAGCTTTGATATATCAAATTATCTGTAAAAGATAAAATTTTATAAAGTTAGATTCGTCACACAACTTAAACATTGAAACAGGAAGACATCAAAACATCACAAGAATAGATAGAAAATGTATTTTATGCACAAAAAATGACATTGAAGATGAATATCACTTTGTATTGATATGTGAAACCTATAATACTTTAAGGCGTAAATATATATCTAGATTTTACTACGAACAACCAAACATGTATAAATTTATACAACTATTAAATTCCACAAATGAAAAAGAATTATATAATGTAGCTATTTATTGTAAATATGCTTTTAGACACAGATTGGAATTGTTGAATAATACAGTTCAACTTTGTATTGTAATGGAAATACTCGGATGCATACTTTATGTTATTGCTATTTAAAGTGTGACCAGCCGTAAAGATTTTGTGCATAATAATTTTATATATTTTTACCAATATATCTATAAAAGAAACGTTGTGCAAATTGTTCTGAAGAATATTGGCAACAGTAAAAAATTGAGATAAAATCAGAATCCTTGAAGCATTAAGTCCTTCGAGCAAAACCGGTGCAACACACATCTCAAACTGAACAATCCGCAACTGTAATGTCGAGATGATTCAATTAACATTCCAAAAGATACAAAAAAGAAATGTATTCTTTGGGATGAGGGTGGTTGTAGCAGAAAACTAAAAGTAAAAGAAATAACACATTAAATTGTATGGAAAAATCAAGTTAGCGTTTTGATACTTTCATTTAATTATCTACTGAAGTAAGTCAAAATACATCTAAACATTCCTTAATCTTGCTAAACTAATTTTTCAGCTAATTAACTACGTATTTCATTATCATTTGTCCGATAAATTGATCAGCTAACTGATATGTACCCTCTTTCAGTTTAACCAATATTTTCTTTTTTATATGATATATTTATTATTTGCACGACTTAGGAAAATAGTTACAGCCGTAACGGAGTGGGCGTAAAATTCGTACCTGTTTCCCGAAAATACGAACGTAATTATGTACTTCAATTTGATTTAACGTTACATTCTAGCTGGTGTATGTGATTAAAAATTTCAGTAAATGATATAATTAATTCAAAAGAAACATTATTTTTAACAAGTTCGCCTTTTAATCGCCGGTAGATTCGCGGTGTTTTCGTCCCCAAATATTCACGTATTGGCGTACGGTTTCTTCTCGGATAATTATACAATTGCGGGATTCGTAAGACTGCAATGAAATCAAATTCAAACTAAATTTCAATATTTGCATTTTTATCAATAAAATTCGTAAAGAGATCCTTTGGAAGCATAAAATGCAACCAAGAAGATTAATAGCTGACTCGGTTTGATTGAGTCTGTTCATGAGAGGTAATGAAATGTGCACCCTAGCACTTCTTAAGCACCCTAGCACGGGCTCAAGCGGAACTCTACTACACATATGTTGAATGGCCTCCATGTTCCTAAAGGACCAGAAAATATGAAAACACTAAAACATGCATGTTGTCATGATTATGAGGCTTATTACATTAATCTAGTGTGTGTGTTTGTGTTCGGGTTAAACGTCTTTTCAACATTTTTTTCAGTCATATAAACGGCGGTGTCTACTTGTAGCAGTGAGCACAATGCCCAGCTTTATAGTGATGCCTCACTGGAATATCACGCCGTAGACACGTGGCACAATAACTCACCCAGTTACATTACACTGACACCGGGCTGACCAGTCCTAGCATTTCCCTCTTAATGCTGAACGCCAAGCAAGGAAGCTACTAATACAATATTAACGTCTTTGGTATGACGCGGCCACGACCTCCTGCACTATAACTATTCTGAAGTCTCTTTTATCTATGTAATTTATGTATATAATATATTCATAGCCTGCTTTTACCAAGATGAGATCTAATTTGAAAAAAAAAATGAATAAAAAATTACTTTCAAGCTCACAGGGGCCTGAACACATTGAAACCCGTTTCTGATCAATAACTTGAGAACCACTTGCCCCAGAATGAAACTTCATAGGAAGATTGGACATGTAAAGTAGATGACCCCTATTAATTTTTTAATCACTTGATCAAAAGTTATGGTCACAGGACCAAGAACTTTGAAAACAGTTTCCATCCAATAACGTTAGAATAATTTGACCCAGAATCTTCAATCACGGTGATAGGGATTACAGAGTAGATGACTCTTAATGTTTCTGGGGTTACTTGACTTAAGGGTCACGTAACATTATGCTTGAAGATGGAAAACCTCTTTCTGGATCAATAACTTGAGTATCACTTGATTCAGAATGTTGAAACTTTATAGGATGAATGGACATGCAGTGTAGATGACCCCTGTTGATTTTGGGCTCACTCGATCAAAAATAAAGGTCAAAGGGGCCCGAACATGGAAAACGGTTTACTTGAGAACCACTTGACTCAGAATTTTGAACTTCATAGAGTGATTGGATATTCCAAGTAGATGATCTCTGTTACAGCCAACCATTAGTGTCTCTTTGTCTTCCGCTCTTCTACTGGCTTCTATTAAGACTATGCATTGGGGAAGACATGGGCATCTTCTAATTTGAAAATTAATTGTCCTCCTTTGAAGGAGGAGGGGTATATTGTTAGTATTATTGTTTGATGATGGGTGTTGGTTGGTCTGTAGACCAGTTGGTTTCCGGATTTTAACTGGAGAACGCTTAGGCCTAGGATCATGAGATCGGGAGATTTCTGATGACCAGCAGATGACCCCTATTGATTTTGAATTTAATAGGTCAAAGATCAAGATCACATTGACAATAGAACTTTTGTGCCAGAAAACTAGATTACGCTTTGGTCTAAGATCATATTTGATACGAAGGTCATTTAAGACTGGTAATGTGTTTGTGTCATTGTTTTTTGGATTGCTGCCTGTGTTGATCTAATATCTGCATCAGAAACAATCACATAAATAAATTTGGATATATTTATTGTTGATAAACACTTTGTGAACTTTCGCTCACCATTGTGGTTTTCAATAATGGATCTTATTATGTATGACAGCAATTTTCTACACCGAATTGGACACAGGTGTAGACTTAATCCTATTGTGTTATCAAGGTTAAAAGATATGAGAATATTGAACAAGTACAGAGGAAAAGAAGCTGGTCACCTGAAGGCACAAGCATTGAACAATAGCAAAAGTGGTTACGGTAAACCAGTGGTTTTCAGAGGTGTAAACTTTAGCAACCTTGTCTATCCTAAGAAAAATGGAATAACATTGAATAGATAAAATGAACAGCTTACATGTTTGACGCTGAATTATCGCTCGGCAATAAACAAAGATGTTCTTATTGGTCAATTATTACGTGAGGAAAAGATAGATTTTGCCCTTCTTACAGAGACTTGGTTTTCGGACGACAAACAACATCAACATGAAACGTCTGATCGCAATCAAAATGGCTATAAACTGAGTGTAACTAACAGGCAAAACATGCGCAAGCTATCAGCTGGAAATTTTCACAGTTTTAAATATGGTGCTTGGCAGTTGATTTTCAAGAACATTACTATGCATGTAGTTAGGATACACAGAACCCCGTCTTTATCAACTTGTTCCATGTTTGTCACAGAATTCTTCAGTATATGGAGGGAGTACTATCACAGTATTCAAATGTAATGGTCATGGGTGACTTTAATATTCACATCAACGATAACACAAATGCAGTAACAGAATTCAACAATTCCTTGTACGCCATGAGTTTGCAACAGCATGTATAATTTAGTAGACACACTGGTGGCAACGTTCTTGATTTAGTCCTTACGAAAGTGGTGAATGGTGTTAAAGTAGTTTCTTGTGAACAGGGCCAATATATTTCTGAACACTGTGCAGTAAAACTTGTGACAAATGTTAAAAATGGAAAATAAAACCCGTGAGGTGGTGCTTTTTTGAAATTTCAAAGACATGGATACGAACACATTTTCAAGTGATCTGAGAGAAATGGCCATCAAAAGTGATAATGTCGACTCTTTTGTTGATGAATTTCAGACAGCAGTGGAAAGGATTATGAACTCACACGCACCAATTATAGAAAAACAATCATCCGTCGCGCTCCAAAACCCTGATTTACAGAAAAACTACTTCATCTTAAAAGAGCGGCTCGCAAATCTGAACGTTTGTGGAAGAAACATAGACAATCACATCTGTATGAAGCCTTTAAAACAGCACGTAAAAGCTATGAAAATGAACTCAAACCTTATAAAAGATCACCGCTGTGTGAAAAAGGTCTAAATGCCAAAGGTGACTCAAAAAAGCTTTATAGATTTGTATCTGAGACAACCGGCACTAGGTCTGAGAACCCTATGCCAATTGGACATGACACCACACTGGCAGGGAAATTTGCAGATCATTTCGGGAACAAAATCGAAAAAAAT
This sequence comes from Mercenaria mercenaria, assembly GCF_021730395.1. Classification (NCBI taxonomy): domain Eukaryota; kingdom Metazoa; phylum Mollusca; class Bivalvia; order Venerida; family Veneridae; genus Mercenaria; species Mercenaria mercenaria. Next base: position 106,040,605 of record NC_069362.1, on the reverse strand, counting down.
CGAGAATCGTTGAAACATTTCGATAATTTTCAACCATATGAAAAAGATATTCCTTGTTTTGACAGTCGTAAAGATCTGAGTTAGGAAGAAGTTAGAAAACTTATAAACCAACTACAGACGAAATCATGTGAACTTGATATTCTACCAACAAAAGTGCTAAAATCGTACTTGGATGATCTGTTGACTGTTATTAGGTAAATTTGGTAATATTGTCGTTGCGTGAAGCCATCTTTCCAACGAAATGGAAACAGGCAATTGTAAGACCTTTGTTGGAGAAATTGGGACTCAAACTTGAATTTGCAAACCACAGGCCTGTAAGCAACCTCTCGTTTTTGTCAAAACTTATTGAAAAAGAAGCTCTGTTCAGACTCAGTGATCATGTAAACAAACACAATCTTCTACCCAAAAATCAATCTGCTTACAGGAAAAAAAACCATTTTTGCGAATCAACATTGTTACGTCTAGTAAATGATTTTCTGGATGCTATGGAGAAAAAAAGAAGTAACGGCGCTAATTGCCATCGATCTCCGTGCCGTCTTTGATACTGTAGACGTGTTGAACAAGCAGTATCATGGCTTTTGTGGAACAGCACTGAGCCGGGTTGATTCCTATCTGCGCACCAGAAGTTGCCGTGTAAGTGTCAATTCAGCCATTTACTTTCCATGCAAATTACACTGTAGCGTTCCACAAGGGAGTTGCTTAGGACCGTGGCTCTATTTGACATATGCAGGGACACTGTTTGATGTTATTCCGCCATCGATTTCAGTTTATGGCTTTGCGGATGACTACACTGCTAATAAACGCTTTAAACCATCATCTCCAACAGTCGAATCCCAGGCAATACAAGAACTTAAACAATGTGCTACAACAATCAACAACTGGATGAAAAAATAAGCTCAGAATGAATACTTCCAAAACTGAGTTCATCATGTTTGGTAGTAGGCAACAGCTCTCTTAGTGTGCAACTGACAAAATATTCATTGTAGATGATGAAGTGAAATCAGAGAACTTTATTCGATATCTAGGTGCAGACCTGGATGAAAACTTAAATCTAAAAGGGCATGTAAAACGAAAGTGTAGAACAGCAATGCTCAGCTACTTCAGAATAAAATGTATCCGGAAATATCTTACCAAAGAGGCTGTCGAAACTCTTGTGCTGTCATTGGTGGCACCCCATTTAGATAATTGCAATGTTATTCTGTAAGGTATTGCTCACAGCGAGGTAAACAAAATGCAACGAATTCAGAACATGTGTGCAAAACCTGTCCTAAATCGAAGAAAATATGACAGTTCCAAGCAAGCGCTCTATGATCTTCGCTGGCTACCCATCAAGGCCAGAATCACATTCAAAATGCTAACCTACAATTATAATTGTTCAGATAGAAATTCTCCGGAATATCTTTCAGAACTTCTTACAAAACAAACACAGACAAGGAACTTGAGTTCTTCAAATTCCGTTACTGGGTGTTTCGTTTTTCCTTTCAACAAGCGCAAAACGTTCAGCGACAGAAGTTTTGGTACAGTTGGACCTAAACTCTGGAATGAATTGCCTCTCGAAATCAGGAACTCAGACACATTAGATGTTTTCAAAAAGAAGTTGAAACTCATTATTTCAGAAATTACATGCATTCTTTTAGAGACTGTGACTGATTTTTTAAGATATTCTGGTAACATAAACTGGATGACTTTTATTGTGTAAATCCATTCGAATATGAACAATTTTATCACACATACAAAAAAAGTTGTTTGTAATAACTTATGGACATGTCTCAATAACTCATTTCTACTTACTAACTAACAAAACAGCTATCTTACTGTATTTTAATATTCAAATATTTATTTAGTTTACTTACTAAATAATTTATTCATAATGGTAATTATGCTCATTTATTTCATACATCTTTAAAATGTCTTAATTTTTAAGCCTAATTTGTAAAACGCCATTGAATATGATTTACGTAGAAATAGGCGTTTGATCAAACAAAATAGTTACAGTTTCAGTATTAATTTAAGGTCAATATGTTAAATGTCCAGTGGGCAGTGACCAAAAAATTTCTGTTCCTTGTCAGTTACTTCATACAAGTGTTCTACAAGCTCTTGTTATAACTAGAACTTCCAAACATCACATAATTATCAATTACTCCATAACCTTTGCTATCATTTACTGTTAATCCCCTTGTCCAAGTAAAAGCAGTGTTTTCCAATTGATTTGTTTAAAAAATGCTTATAATTCAAAAAAGACTTTGAGCACGATTAACCAAACCTCACAAAATTTTCAGCACATAATAAGCACATGAGCTTTGTCCATATATTATTTTATCCCCATTGATAGAGTAAAAGCAAGAGTTTCGCCCCTTTGTTTGGTAAGAATGGTTGAAAAAGCTTATCAATCAAAAGTAGTTTATTCAGAATCATCAAACTTAAGCTAACTGTCCATGCCCATTACCAGAAGCTGTCAACCGCTGCCAACATAAGTCCTCTCAGTGCTTTGATTAAACTAGTAAACGCATTACTTACAGCTTAAAAGGCTTGATCGACAATGGCAGTTGGCTGTGATTATTAAGGTTTTGGTTCTTTTTTCACACGTAATGTCAGAAAGAGTCTCAATATGACCGGCTATGCAGTCGTCCAGTACAAGTTCCAATGATTATTTGTTTCTTGGTTACTAACTTCCTTATGTATGGTTTTTTTTGTTGTTGTTATTGTTGTTGTGTTTTGTGTTTTGCTGTTGTTGTTGTTGATGCTGTAAACCAGTTCCAAATTTCTGTGAAAGGGTGTTTTGCTTTTTAACATATATATCTGTTGTAAAAGGCATATTTTGTTTTACCACGTGCTCAAGGGGTATATATCCTAAACCACAAGTTTTCTTTTTATAACTTCTATTTTGTGCACCATCCTCCCTTTTTTTAGTTTTATTTTAATAGCAGTTCATTTTAATTTTGTTTCCAATGGAAGATAGAAATTGAACGGAAAATGTCAGTTTCAGCAAAGCAGTATTTTAATATATATCTATATCAATATGCGTGTTTGTGTAATGAAGTGAGATAAAGAGATTGATTCATTTGTTGTTTCTATTGTTTGCAGAAATGTTGGAAAGACATGTTTGGCAAAAACTTACGTAAACAATTCTTTCCCGCCGGAATATACTAATCCAACTGTGTAAGTATTAAAAGTACATATTCATCACAATTATCCAAAATGTAAATGGTGTTTTTTTTTTTTGTTTGTTTTTTCGCCTTATAACTTCTACAGAATTCTGAAGGATTGATTGGTGCCCGAGACTGGTAAGGAATTAAGTTAACTTCATTTAGCATTTTTCAGGTATTACCCACAATTGGCATAGCCTAAAATTATTTTGTTTTACATTCTTCCTACAAGATTCTAGCGTTTCCGTTTGTTAGAGGGTACATTTTCCTCTACATTTACGCGGAGAGTTAGCATGTGTTAATTATTATCCTGACATTGTCGCTTCGCACACAGAGGTACGTTGCGTAAATAGGCTGCTTTCTCGTATAATTGTCATATCACACATACAATAGTATTGCATTTGTATAGTAGCCTTAAGCTCATGCATTACCGCCCGATTTCAATTCTACCTACCATTTCCAAAATATGTGAGCGCCATAGAGTAGAGATGGTACCTAAAAATTTCTAATTGATCTTTACATATTTTTTCTAGTGTGAAATGATAGCTAAGTGCACTAATTTTCTAAATATGTTTATGGTTTTCCTCTTCTCCATGTAAAAATAGAAATATTTGATATTTAAAAATTTACTTTCTCAAAATATCTGAAGCAAAATGGACAACTCTTGTATTGGCCGTTTTTCAATGATTTTTGGATTTCCCCAATTATAGTCTATATCAAAAGTTTCCACAGCTTAATAAATTCAAAAGAGTATAATGTAAGTTTAGTCTACTTTCATCACTTTGAAAGAGCCTATACTGAACTTCCTTTTGTCTTTTGATAAAATCAAATTCCAAGACTAGCCAAGAGTCTAAAAGCTTGAAAAAATCTTTATTATAAGCTTACCAAAACCATACCAAAAATTTACCTGAAAGAAGTTATTAAAGATTTTATAGTGTAAACAAATCCCTGCACCATTTTACCATCAATATTTTCCACTCAATCCGGGTGATGTGATTGTAAATGAAAGACCCCAACAAAAACTTTTTTTCAAGTTGTGTAAACAGTTTAAGTTGTAAATTGATACTGATATCTGAAGTTATCCGCTTTCTTTGTTAAAAACAATAAATAAAACACCTTGTAGCTTGTTTAAGGTAGTTAACCTGTAACAAAAATCATTACATCATTTTACATTTTTAAAAAATATATAAATTTGGTCTAAACCAATGTATCACCATTGAGAACAATAAATAGCTTTGACTAAAAGGTCAGAGCTAAATAACGTTTCTTAATTTCGTAAATTTTATTTAAAGAAATTTATGCATTATTTTACATTATTTTCACGCACTACTAAACTTTCTATCAGGGCCTCACTACAACTTATAAAATAACTGTCAGTGTAAGCGATGGGAAAAGTGTGCATGTTGTATACTGAATACAATGAGATTTAAACAAATGTAGGTCATATTTTGTCTGCCTGATCAGTTGTTGGAAAAAGGACTTATCTGATTTTTCTTTCACTTTTGACCAATGCTTTATGTTGGCTTCAGTTTATTGGTCAATTCAGAGTTGTTCCCCTTAGATTTTCTTGGGTAGGTACCATCTCTACATAAAGCATCACATTTTCAATATTTGTTTTCAAAAAACATGTATAATACACGACAGACAGTCTGAGTTCAGGAAAAATCACTTTATCATTCGTACAATACAGCATTAAGGTTTTAGACCCGTAATAGAGTAGTATTCAATTCCTACAATAAACCTACTTTTGACTGAAATTATTCAGCGGGGCCGTAGTTTGAAGCCATCTGCCATCTGCCATCTTCCCCCCCCCCCCCCCCCCCATCCCCGAGCACATCGTTTTTCCTTATTTTCTTTTGTTTTCCTTATAAGGTTTTACTTTTTCAAGATTTATTATTGATTTAGTGTACAAAAGTGGAATATTCCATTTGATAAGTAATTTCTTGCAGTTCAAAGTGAATCTACCTGTGAAACAGAAGAGGGCAGGGTTAGACATCTTTAAAAATACTGAGTTACATGCGGTAAAAGTTCTGTATTTTGCCTTTGCTCTTTATATATTACATATTGTGGAAGAAATGTAGGGAGGTGTTACTTCTGCCTCAAGATTATTTTTAAATGAGGTGAGCAGAATTTGTTAGAATTCTTTTTCATTTATTCCGTTTACTTGAGGCACCCTAGCAAAATGATATTAACAGTTTAATTTTGTGTTTTATTATTGTTTACCAATAGTTTGATGTTTCTTTCATTAAAATCAATGGTGTAATGAATTCTCTGCGATCGTTTCGGACAGTGCCCATCACTTTGCATTTTGTTTCTGCTTGAGCTAGAGGAAATACCATAAATGATACAAAATTTATAAAAAAAAAACGGCACGGTAAAAGTTGTTTCAAAATTGCAACACAAAGCGAAACACAGTCAACTTTAAGAATATGCTTAGGAAATACCATTTTTTAAACATTACTATAAGCGGTCCAATACCTTAATAAGATTAATTTGTACTTGAGTCAAAGATAATAATAGTGGAAAAATAATTGGAACAATTGTCCTTGATTTAAGAAAGGCGTTTTATTTTGTCGGTCATGAAATATTACTTTACAAATTAAAATTATACCATTTGTCTGGAAATACACTAATTCTTTTCAAGTCTTATCAGTCAAATTTGAAACAGTCCAAGTTGGTAACTTACAATCTGATATATTTAGCTTCAGATCAGCTGTTCTCAAGAGTCTATTCTAGGACCTTTACAGTTTTTCAAATATATATATATATCAGTGACATATCAATATTACATCATGACTTTAATATAGACTTATATGCTGATGACTCCAAACTGTTTAACTCCGGTTATCAGTTATCTGAAATTCAAAACTATTTACAACAAAACCTCGACTAGGTCAAATAATGGTGTATTTTAAACAAATGTCATTACACCCAATGGAAACGAAATGTATGATAATCGGTTCTTCAATGAAGGCTAAAAAACTTAATGTTCTAAAATCTAAAATAGAAAAGAATTTGTAACAATTTGTTACCAACGTCCCACGCCTAAGTACATTTATCACAAACTTACTGCATGCCTATACAATATCTTGCCATGAACAAAATATAACAATAGTCCCAGAATGTCACAATATTATGCCCGTCATGTAGATATCAAAGTAAAATATATTCTGTATGAGTTTGGTAGACAGTAATCCCAAACAATGATATATCAAATCGTAACGAAAACCAGGTTAAAAAGTTTCAAGAATAAGCTATTTGTAGTAGCAACAAAGGGATGTAAGTTTTGTTTTAGCTTAGACTATAAAAAACCAGGAAAAGATACCTTTAAATACACCTAAAATTTAAAAGGAATTTAGTTGCACTAAAAAATGTTACAATATCAGCTATTTATAGTAACAACAAAGGGAAGTAATTCTAAATAAAGGACCTGGTTCTAACGCATGACACTCCATCTTATGATGGTGAACAATTGGGCCAAATTACGTAAAAATCTCTACAAGTCTGTTTTGAATTTTGCTCACTCCATTCAAAAATAACCTTGGGGCAGAAGTAAAATCTCCCTGCATTTCTTCCACAATATATAATCTAAAGAGTAAAGGCAAAATAGAGAACTTTAACCGCATGTAACTCAGTATTTTTAAAGATATCTAACTGTTTCAGAGGTAAAATCACCTTGAACAGCACGAAATCGTTTATCAAATGATCCACTTTTATACACTAAATCAATAATAACTTTTTGAAAGACGTGGAAACTTACTAGAAAAAAAGGAAAATAAGGAAAAAGATTGTGGTCCCAGTAAGTCTTGATCCTACCCCTCTCACCCCCCCCCCCCCCCCCCCCCCCAAAAAAAAAAAAAAAAAAAAAAAAAAAAAAAAAAAACCCTGAAAATTGCAGTGAAAGTAGGTTTATTTTAGGGATTGAATACTCTTCAAAAAGGAGGCGCTCTAATACTCAAATAGACAATGTATGTAAAAACATGCCGCCGTAAGGAGTTGTCACATTTTTTCTTATATTTTAAACTTTAGAATTGTTCTTGACATAAACGGCAGACCCAATTTTAAAACAATTATACAAAATGATTTTTTATTATTTTCATTCTTATTTATTTTATTTTATTTATTTATTTTTATTTATTTATTTATTTATTTTTTTTTTTTTTTTGGAAATTTGATATATGATATCAAGATTTGAATTTCTACCGTGATTCTTCAAATTATTGTCCTAGGTTAAAAAAATGGCAATGCCAATGTAATGACATATATATAATATAGACAAATATAAACGAAACTTTGCATGTCTTCTTCTCTGAATCCAGAATAGCTACAGTCTTTACATTTATATCATCCTAAATATGTACTTGTACCATTACGTTATACAAACATACTTGAAACCTTTTACACAGGTGAGCGCTTTAGCATCATTGACGTTCTTGCTTATTGTTTCAGGTACGATAATTATACTGCTGTTCTAACCATAGAAGGACGACGTTTCAATTTAGCCTTAACGGACACTGCCGGTAAAGAAGATTATGACAGATTAAGACCGTTGTCATACCCACAAACGGTAACATAAAAATTCGATTAGTTGCCATAAAAGAGAATATTAGTTTGGTTGTTTCAGTTTATAATCGCAATGTCTTTGACCGAGTAAACATAAAATTTATGTACTATTTTTACGATTTACGATCACAAGTGAAATATAGTTTTAATCCGACATAAAATAAACGAACTTCCCTTTTCTTTATGTTTTTAATAGTTTTAACCAAATATTTTGCAATTCGTAGTTCCATAGAAGGGTAAAATGCTTTCGATACGATTCTTTGAATCTCTAAATACTAGATATATGTTGACAGCAAATTTGCCAGAGTATTATACCGATACGTATATTTCGCATATTTATTTAACTCGGTGTTCAACAATTGCCTAAAAACATGTAAAAAGGAAGTATCAATCTACCACCTGCATGACCGAATATTTATAATTTCATGATACCTGACGACTATTTATGGATACAATTGTTAAAGTATAATGTTTAATGGTACATAACTGCAAATATGAAAAAGACAGTAACGCAAGAAAATGTGAAAACATAACAATTTGGTCATTCACATTTAAACACGAGCTCTTTACATGTAAACTCCCTTATTACTGTAAATCTTGTGTTTTAATCCGTGTTTTCGCAGTACCTACCATTCAGATAAATTAGCCATTTGGTGTTAATATCTAGTTGTAAATAACAACAACTTCCGATGTAAATTAGCTTGAAAAACAATTATGTTTGTGCAATTGTTTGAGACAAAAAGATTCAGAAAAGGAAACCAGACAATGTTTGTTATTTGTGATCAAGATTTTGATGAGAGGTTGGAACAAAATATAAACTTCATATAGAAAAAAGTTTAGAACAACTTAAGGCATACTAGTTCATGCTTCCATAAATGCATAAGGTTAATTCAAAGAGCAATTGGTGTTTTTAAATCTGCATAGATATCGTTTCCATACTTTTTGAATGCAATACATACCAACAAGAAGTAAGGTAGAAGAAGCATTAAAATTCCTTTAAAGTATTGAGAAAATATTTCAAAATATGTAATAAATTGTCTTGACAAATTGATAAATGAACTATTAATATGCAAGGAAAGTATACTCTTTGAATGCTGATACCAAAAGAATAAAAACAAATAGCCTCTTTGTTACGAATTTCAGTCCAAATTAATGTTAGGGTAGTCTAAGAGGCAATCGGGAGTTATGTTTGATCATTTTAACCAATTTCAGGATGTGTTTCTGCTGTGTTTTGCAGTCGATAGTCGTGATTCTTACGATAATGTATGGGAAAAGGTATGTTTATGATTTTGATCTTTGTTCATAATATTCTATTCATGCATGTAATAGAATACATATAGTTTCCCGCATTGTTAAGGATCTGCACATTGCAAAACCTTTTTTTTTCATTTCTTTTAACGAGGTTTAATGTATAAACTTACTCATTTCCTCTGCAATCCGATGTACTTGTTTAGAGATATAGCAAAAAGGGTTTTTTGTTTCTTATTCAACATTTCTGTCGTATACGTTAGAATATCACTGTTTGAGTGAAAAATTGATTATCCAAGTATGTACATTAGACTTATCATCATTGTACCTGTGTTAAAATAACTTTTTCATCTACAATGTCTTTTACATGTGAATGGTAACTTGCAAATAAAATTTTGGTCTACAATTTTTTCAGCGACTTTATCATCGTTTTAACAAAAGTTGGATGAATTTAATATACATGACTATATAATATGATGGGACCGTTACCGTATGTTTTTGGTATTTACCGATCCGATGCCATGTCATCCTTTGTTCCTAATATAGTCTGACAGAATCTAAGTTGGATCGTAAATTGATTACTTTACAAAATGCTATTACATTTTCGTGTAGGTGTAGCGTTGTAGATAATGAATCCGGTTGATGTGGAAGTGGCACAATTGAGCATTTAGCTAGCAACAAGATTGCGGCAGATATGGCGGCCAAAAGAAAACTAATACAAAAAATAACTAAAACGATTTAACAAATGCACACAATCCAAGAGCACTGCTGGGATGTCAATTTTCGTTAGGGTTTAATACGTTGCTTATATTTTATTATATATTACCAAAATAGTGTTTATTACTGTTTGTTTTTTATAATTTGGAAAATCGTTTTGTAATGACGCCGTACCTACTTTTAAAACATAACACATTTATACATTTCTTATGCAATGCAAAAAAAACGAATAAAACTTACATTGACTAGAATACGTATAACTCATTACTCTGGTTTAAACAATATATAAAAACATAGTAGTGTGACTCGATTTAAGTTGACATCTAAGGCCAGAATATATATAAAATGAAACGTCTATGGTATAACATGAAATTAACGGCGACCAGACATACTTGGTATTTGTATTAAAATCTTTAATTTCAACTAGTCAGTCACTTGTTTGACGATTTGTTTTGTTCCTTACAACAGACATCTTTGCTTATAGAATCACAAAACGTTCACGACAACCAAACTGTATTACATCGACCACTTAAATCAGGCATTTGCCATACATTTTTTCTGTCAAATGGCAACATGACACAGAGTCACATCCAAATAACGCATGAGCTGCTGGCAGATCATGAACTGGCATCAACCATAGCATGTATGCCAAGCTCTATACTGAATGTGGGGTCCCATTTTGGCCTGAACAGACACGTTGTGTACAATGAAATGTAATAGTGCGTGTATGTTGGATCCGCCTCTTTTGCAACAAGAACACCCCGTATTACTTTCGAATCCCCTTTTGTGCTGAAAGGCCGATACCTATCGAATACATTGTAATGGGCCAGTTTTCATTCGATGAATCTTTTGAAATACATGATATAACCAAAGAAGTTCCATTTCGATGGCCGGTGTATTTTATTAAATATGGCTAAACCATCTGTTTGAAGGTTTTCTGGCAGGTGTTTACGTCTTTAAGATATCTTTAACGTTACATCGATACAAGTTTAGGTCGCATAGCGACTTTCCAGATTTTCGTGATAGAGGGAGACTCAATCCGTGCATTATTTAACCACGGGCGGGAACTCCAATAGAAGCAATGATCTTCAGTAAGTCAGCTAGATGGCTTCCTCACATGTGAGTGGAGATAATTTAGCAATCAGACAGATATTACTGGAGAATGGTATTGCTTCTTGTTGTGGAATAAATGGGAAGAACACAATTTCTGAATATTTTGTAGTATTTCAGCTCGGGCTCGCACCTGTCCCACCAATGACAGAATCGCACACGATTGTGTGTGGAAACACGCCGTTGATACGCATCTGCCAGAATATTACCCAGTATCGGCTATGGACGAAAATTGAAGAGCTCAAGTCATTGACCCCGTTCATTGTGCCTGCAAATGCACAACCAGCAATACAGGAAATCTTCATATTGATAAGGTGTTAATGAGAGAGTTAGCTGCCATATTCTAATATGCAGTGTCGGAGTAATAGTGTTCTGTTGTCGGGGACGGTATTTTACGGATGTCTATTGTAACTGACAAGTGACTGACTAGTTGAAGTTGAAACCATCAATACAAATACAAAGTATATCTAGTCATCGCTATTTTCATTTTATATTATAGACATGTTATATTACATACGTTTTAGTATCGGCTGCAAACCCATATCGGGTCACAATAACTTATATTTTTTATATACCATTTAAACCAATGAATGAAAGATGTATGAGTTTATTCTGGCTTATATATATTTCGTTTGTTTTTGTATTGCCTAAGAAACGTACATGTGTTATTGTTTTAAAACATGTCACTATAAGAATATCTTTAATCTTTTGAGTGTAAGGTTGGCTCCAAAATGTTTGATCCTGCGGACGACACCCCTTGCCTCATAACTAAAGACTTTACAGTTCCATGAAGTGATGTCTATTTTATTGTGAAATTTAAATTACAGTTTTTGTCATATGTTATTTTTAGAAATATGTTTAGCTTTCGCTTCTTTTGTGCGATAAAATTATCACACAGTAAGCATGTATTTATCTTGCAAGTGTTGCACATTTCTATAATATAGCAAGACAGGAGCTTTATTTGTACGTCTTATGTCAGTTGATATTTATTTGTTAACATTTTATTTTATATTCCAATTTTTCAGTGGGCTCCGGAAGTTCTACATTATTGTCCATCAACACCAATTATTTTAGTGGGTACGAAACTTGACGAAAGAGAGAGCCATGTTGATCGTGACAAGAAATTTGTTTCAAATTATGAACAAGGTGTTTATTTAATGAAAAAAATTGGTGCAAGGCGTTATTTGGAGTGTTCGGCATTAGCTCAACAAGGGGTGACAACTGTGTTCGAAGAAGCTGTAAAAATTGCGCTTGAGCCACCCCCTAAGAAAAAGAAAAATAAGTGTTCATTATTTTAGCCAGTGATGTGTTTCAAGAAAAAAGAAAGCAAGACTCATTAGTTTATAGGAAAAAGTCTAGAAGTTTGTAACAATAAGGATAAGTTAGACGAAGTCTCATTATGATTTGCTAATTCTCATCACATGTTTTATAATACCAGTAAAATCACAGCCGTGACAAAAGCTTTCTTTTGTTAAGCTTACCTTTAAATATAAATGCTTGTTAAAGTTGTCACTGACTTTGTGCAGTTTACATTTAAGCATCTAGTTTGTATCAAACTGTATGATCTGTCGTTTACTTTTTATTATAGTTTTTATTATAAAGGAGACTAACAATATGGAAGGATTGTATGGGTTGCTGTTAGTCAGTAGCCTTGCCATAAAACTTTCTTGAAATATATAACGTGTGAAAAAAAATATGATTACTAAAGTTAAACAAACTACTCAGTCAAAGTTGGAAACAAAATCTTACTTCTTTTAAAACCAATGTGGTATAAAAAATGTGTTCGACATTGATATATTACAACAAATCTGACATCGGGTATGATGTCATTTTATTCTTTTTAGTTGGGAAGGGGACATAACTGTTATAAATACTGATATAAATAGTTATGAAATAATATGGCTGTGAGAAGCGTTATAAAATGGTTTCAACGCACAATAAAAGAATCACACGATAATTGATCACCAACATTAGGTTAGTAAGGGCGTGACGGATAAAATCTTGCCACGACAATTTGCCTAATTAACCAATTAATCCAGCTGCTACCCACTTTTCGCAAAATTTCATCAAACTTACATTTAGTATTTGATCCACCTTTTCTTGTTTGTTTTGTACTCATAGCCTGCATGTCAAGCTTTGTCGTCTATAAGCTGTGTGTGTGTGTGTACGTGTGTGTGTACGTGTGTGTGTGTGTGTGTGTCTGTCTGTCTGTGTGTCCGTGCGGCACCAAACAAATGTCTAGATTATATGATAAACCTCACAAAAAGAAACCTCAAACTACCTATAGAAATCGACTATTTGGATATAATTCCATTAGAACAGTAAAAATGTACATTATGCAATCAAAGCATATTAATAATTAGCATATAATAATCAATTTAAACAGGAAAAATATATCAGCAAATTGTCTATAGAAATCCTAATTAATATATTAAAAATTTGACAAAAAAAGAAAAACACAGATCCGTTAAAGCACGTGCCATGTACGTTAATATAGACCATTTTTGAAAGTAGGGTTAATATTAATCGCTTTGTTGATTTCTAAAGGATGTTGTAATATCATTTTGTTTTCTTTATAATTATGAAAATATTATGCCAAGCATTTATTTTTAGTGTAGATATGCAACAGCCATACAGTTTTTGTACCTCGTATATTTTTCCCATTGTATATTCTTTAGCCTCATAGTTTCATGTATCATGTATTGTGTGAAATAATAAAATTTTGAAATCTTGTGTCCTGTGTACACTAACATATGTAAATGTTTAGGGCTGTGTTCTTGGAACGTGGTTTTCCCTGTTAGATATTTGTCCTTGTTCATTTTTACTTTATTTCTCTTTGTACAAAAGACAACGCTTAAACATAGATTTAAATAATTTTTATGGATATCGAAGCATAAAACAAGAAGCAACATTTCATTTAAAACAAAATGTAAATTTCGAAATTAATGTACATTGACCATAATTTTACTCTGGGAAAAATACATGTTTGGCCGAAAAGCTTTATTATTTTCTAAGATTTCTCAGAATATCAAAACGATCTTTATGCTCTCCTCACGCCGACCCACCCACACCCTGACATCTTTAAGAGGGTGTATAACTAACATCTGAATGATAAGTCGAAATTCACGGAAGCACTGTTAAGGTTTCGGCGGATAAAGCTATCTTCTAATATTAGTTTTGCAGATTAAACATGCTGTATGTCAGTAGATGGATGAAAAAGGAAAGTCAGTTTACTGCATTTTAACATCACGTTTTTACTCTGTTTTTATATCAAAATATTATGCCATGTTTATGAAGATATTTTTCCTAATCCAAAACTAACGGATTAGCATTATTTCCAAAACGTATTTACTTCTCTTATAAAAATGGCTAACTCCTTATTAATCATCAGTCATATTTCATTCCACAATAAATATATCTATGTCGTACAACACACTGTGTTCTATATAGCACGAGATCGCGATTGCTTGATTCTGTTTACTGTAGATGGTAACGCCGCTCGAACGATCAGTCGGGAATACTGAGTGAAGAAAAAGTTCATGTCTTTTGGTCAGCCAATTTATCACACCAAATAATTATAAACCATGTATACAAAACTACTCGAAAGAAATAATATGGATAACTCGCATATAATACAGACAATTTCACACAAGTTTCTTTACAAACCTTGGTTGGAAAGAGGCATTTTATACATAAAACACATTTTTGATTTCCGAACCAAACATCTCTTAACATTTGAACAAATGCAACATGTGTATGGCGTTGAAAATGGTTTATTTCTTAACTATTGACATTGAGAAAAGCAATTAACAAAAAATGAGCAAATCAACTTAACACTTGGAACAGGATATCTAATAGATAAGATTAATCAAACTATAAAAGTAAACAAAATGTTGAAGTAAGTGCAAGTACAACAAAGCTATATCCGAAACTGAATTTTTCAAACTATTTATCACGGCGTATTATTCGCCGAAAAATAGCAACCTTGAAAGACAAAATAGATATATTTAACACAAATGTATTTTATAGGTAGGTAAAATTATTTATGTCATTTTTGTACATTTGGGCGAATGGGTCCCATTCTGAATTATGTTAATGTATGTACTACGGTAAAAGCCAATCAGGGAGTTCCTTTCATCACGTGATACCGTTTAACTAATCGAGAAACGGCATCTTCCTTCTTCGTAAACATTCAAGAGTGAAAAGCACGCTTCTTTCTTTTAAGTTTATTTTGGCTAATTTCTAGTTTTATCTTATGTGAAGCGATTGAATTTTTATGGTAATCTAATACACAATATATTTGTTAACATTTACACTCTGGTTCACTGCAGTACGGATTGGATATACTTATAAATTTCGATGTTTTCCTGTACACGGCTTTGGGTCTCTAGACGGCATCCCAGGTCACTAGTTCCCTGGTCCTTTGTGACGGTATTTTTCGCCCAGATATGTGAAAATATATATTCGTTAAGGTATTGTTCGGCAAAATAAATATTGCCCTTTTTCAGTCAACACTTAGTTCACTCTACATATTCTTAAGGGTCAGTGCTTCGTTGCGAACAGATGCACATAAATGTATTTATAGGTAGATAAAATTATTTATGTCATTGTTGTATATTTGGGCGAATGAGTCCCATTCTGAATTATGTTAATGTATGTACTACGGTAAAAGCCAATCAGGGAGTTCCTTTTATCACATGATACCGTTTAACCAATCGAGAAACGGCATCTTCCTTCTTCGTAAACATTCTAGAGTGAAAAGCACGCTTCTTTTTCTAAGTTTATTTTGGCTAATTTCTGGTTTTATCTTACGCGGGCGGTATTTTTTGCCCAGATATGTGAAAATATATATTTGTTAAGGTACTGTTCGGCAAAATGAATAACGCCCTTTCTCAGTCAACACTTAGTTCACTCTTATATTTTCCCATACATAGTCCTCAGGATCAGTGCTTCGTTGGGAACAGATGCACATAAAATGGAATTATTTTATAACTTGAACTTTTATATTTTTTATAAAAATGTATATGTATATGCGGAAACGCAGAACATGATATCGTACAATTTGTATTTTCAAAACATTCTTGCTCACAATCTTTTGGGTCTTTTTTCCAAATTTTCAATGTCCTATCATAAAACAAAAATATTTAAGTCTATCAGATTACACACTATATTAGTATTGGTTATATTATGTTATTGCTTTGCAATATTGAAAATTATTTTCGACTAAAAATAATTGGTTTTATTTTCGAGAAACAACGGCGTCGTTCTCGTTACTAGGCAATTTCTACTTGTTACACTTTTCGACTTGTTTCTGTTGAATTATTGACCCGTTAAATCGGGTACCAGTTATGCGACATGTACATCGTATAGCCGTATAAAAGCGAAAATCCCGTGCTATCTGCTCAGTTAACTCGTTTAAACTTGACAGCCAACACAAACTTCGGCGAAGGAAAAAGTTGTGGCATCGCTATTATCGGAATAGGAATATTGAGGAGAACTCCAGCAGTTCCTAATAATGCCACTTGGACGTGGGAGGAGAGCACAGGCAGGGCGTAAGCAAGCCCAAGTAATAGACAACGTTCGAAACCGGCGAGAACCTCGGTTGCTTGAGGCTCAGCAAGGTCATGAAAGTGCATTACAACCACAGGACACTTCAAAGAGGAATAATCGTCGCCAGGCGAATAATGCGCACAATCGCCAGGACCCTCAGCTACCTGAGGTCCGGGCAGATGCATTGTCGCCAGAGGACCCTCCACAGAGGAATGACCAGCCAGACCAGCCAGACGCCAACCCAAGGACGGATAGGTGTCAAAAGAGGGTTGCTGAAGCGCTGGACGAATTGGTGGACGAACGATTAGTTCAGAATGCCGGTGAGTTAAATACTATTGATTTTGAGCAAACTTTACAAGATTCAGAATTTTTACTTAGAAATGTTAATAACTGTCCACAAAATCGTAGGGGGTGTGGCGATACCAATTCGTTTAGTGTCCCATTTTCTTCAAATTTAGATAATCAAGTTTGTACCAATACGCGTATCAGCATGGTCCGATTGGCCGATGACGATTTAGCTGCACATGTCCTCGCTTCTTTAAAGCAACAGATTTGTCAAGGGGAATATGTCGATTTATCTTTGTTACTTAAGGGAGCCATAGAACTACTTGAGTTCTGTTCAGGAACAGTGTTCCGCTTGAATGCTGAAGGTCACATTGTAACGGCCCTTTAAGAATGCAAGGACAAAATTTTGAGCATCGAGAAATGGACAAATGCATTTATTATCTATATGTCTATTTATTTGTCAACTCATGCTGACAAGGTTTATGAAATGTTGCACTATATGTTTAACATAAGGGAATGCGTTCTCCAGCCTTGGGCCCCTTTTGCTTGGCGAACATACAACGAACAATTTCGCTAGCGCCAACCTATTACTCCAACATCTTGGGCACGTGTCAATAATGAGTTATTGTGGCGCTGTATGCAAAATCCAAGTCAGCCAACTCATACTATCGGAAATTCTGTTTCAAATCCGGGCCGATACACATGTCATGACTATAACAAAGATCAATGCACGTTGTTTAACTGTAAATTTCCCCATGTCTGCTCCACATGCACAGCGACTCATCCAGTAGTTGCTTGTCCAAAATCAAAAGGGGATAAAGTTTAAACTGCTCAGTCGGGTCAGTTTCAAAACTATTTTCGTGGCAGACCTTTTATCTGAAGAAGCGGGGCAGGGGTCAAAGAAAAAACTAAGGAAAATTTACATGCGCCAGACTCTACCGACTCTGGAAACTGGGACATTCATGGACTGGCTAACTCGCCCATTAAGGTTTCTTCCTTGCAAAAATATTTACAATTGTATGATAAAGAAGAAGCAAATTTTTTATTAGATAGCTTTCTACACGGCTTCCCTATTCAGTATACGGGTCCTCGTGCACCACGTGACTCTAAAAACTTACGTTCAACTTCTTTGAATCCAGATATAATAAGAGGGAAAATTAAAAAAGAAATTATGGCAGGCCGGGTAGCCGGTCTGTTCAATTCAAGGCCGCTACTAAATCTTATAGTCCCTCCCATCGGACTAGTACCAAAGAAAACACCGGGTGAATATAGAATGATAGAATGCGGGTATTAATTTCTACCACAAACTTAACGGATTCTATGACTTAGGTCGTATATTTGTAATTAAAAAAAAATACTTGAAGACTATAACAGAAGCCGCATTACACGTGATAATCGTGCTCCACTTACTAAGCCCGTATTGTTAGCTGTCTGTAATTCTTTGTGGCAAGTTTGCTATAACAGCTATGAAGTAAATTATTTAAAACGCCTTTTACTGTCAGCGAGTTAGTTTCTACCAGCAGGCATGTATCAGAAAAGGTATTACGCCTGACTGATTTGAATGTCGCCAGTGACGAAAGTTATATAGTTGTCCGACAAAGCATTTTTAAACACATCAGAATGGAAAACCCATTTTCTTAAAAATACCTCGACAGGGAAATAACATATGTCCTGTAGCTGCGGTTAAAGATTTTGTTAAAATGAGGCGGAAAGTTCAGTCTCCTTTATTTTGTAATTGTGATGGCTCGGTTGTGACTAGGGCTCAGTTTTCAGCTGTGTTGTCGCAAGCAATCCGTAAGTCTAACATGGCAGGTGCAAATTATACAACACACAGTTTCAGAATAGGCAGAGCTAGATCTGACTTCCGAGGGTTATCATTTGGAGGTTATTATGAATCTTTGTAGATGGTCTTCGAGCTAAGTTAATCTTTACTTCCGGAAGTAGGTTTGAATTTATGATAGGATACGTTAACACATAGATTATTTTTTTTAAACAGACGGACTAGTACTTGGTTACTCGCGTTCGAATCCTAACCATTAAAACAACAAGCACTTAAACCAAATAGCAAGAAAAACAATTGTGACGTCATCTGGGACAAGTGACATTATTAGTCCAGATACTGATGCGCGGACACCATTCTTTCGAAACGATAGTGTCCATTTAAACTTGGTCGGTCTGGAGTTTTATTTGGATTACATTCGGGACTCAATAATTAAATTCTTAGAAAATTAACAATTGCAGTTTCACATAAAGAATTTTAGGGGATAAATTGAAATTT
The DNA here is from genome assembly GCF_021730395.1 of Mercenaria mercenaria. Taxonomy (NCBI): domain Eukaryota; kingdom Metazoa; phylum Mollusca; class Bivalvia; order Venerida; family Veneridae; genus Mercenaria; species Mercenaria mercenaria. Next base: position 106,021,708 of record NC_069362.1, on the reverse strand, counting down.
ATTGTGGCGGAAAATTCTATTTGTGCATACCAAAAGGCGATCAGGCGCGTCAAATTATTGCTATAAAGCTCGTCCTAAGCACCGTACTTTGGCGTACTGCTTTCAAATCAAGTTCGTGGCTGGGTGGCTCGGGTTGAATAGGTTTTGCCCTAGTGTTAGGCGGAATCTAGTTGGTATTGCTGTATTGCTATATGTATTGCGTTCTCAACCCTTTGCATGCAACTATGTGCTTACCTTCATGCAGTGGTCCGCATGATAGTTGCCGGCCGTTTGCACCTACCTACGGGCGGTCGGTCCCTGTCGTGTGACACCACTGGCTCCGTCGTTGCAATGTACAGCCATCGGTTTTGGTGTACTTGTGTACATCTGCCACGTTACTTGGTGCTTCACTGTTAAACAGTAACCCTTTGCATGCAACTATGTGCTTACCTTCACGCAGTGGTCCGTATGGTAGTTGCCGGTCGTTTACAGCTACCTGTGGGCGGTCGGTCCCTGTCGTGTGAACCCACTGGCTCCGTCGTTGCAATGCACAGCCATCGGATTTGGTGTACTTCAGTTCTACCGTATCGTTCAGTGGTGTTAGTGTCAGTTCAAAGTATTTCTGGTATTGCACTGTTAATTATACCCCTATAGTTTTGTTGTATTGCTTTGACGCGCCTGGTCTCCTTCCGGTTGAACAATTCTACCTTCTTTTTTCGAGAGGCCAACAAAACCAATCTTAGATACTGCTGTATTTATATGTTGTTTAAAATACATCTCAATGAATCATTTGATCTATATTGTTACATATACATATTATTTAATGTGTTGAATAAAATTTAATGTGAAGCATACAGCAAGGTGTTTCTTTGTTGTTTTGAGTATTAAAAATAAGTATACTTTTCGTCTATGTAACATACATTGTTAATATAAAATATCTGTAAGTGTTTAAAATGTATAACATGTGCTGCCTGGGTATACTTAAATGAGTAAAAAATGTAAAAATAATCACCACACCAAGACAGGAAAGACGGTAGTCCTTGTTTGTGTCTACTAATAAACTTTCATTGTGCGTTAACCTGAAATCTGACTAAAGTACTTGATCTTCCAAACGAAGATCTGAGAACGACCTATTCACATTCGTCTTCTGTATATTTTGGATTTCCAATATTGCTATTTTTATTTGGACCAATCAGACGACTTGATCGAATGTCAGAGTAAGAAAAGTTTGCAGTCAGTCTAAGGTTCGAACCCGGGGCCCCTCGCTAACAGAGCAAGTGCCCTACCGACTGAGCTAACCGGCTATCTGACATCTTACGACATAAAAATTGTAGATATCGAATATCAAGGCTTTTTAAGCTTGCAGAATGTTGTAAGTTAGCTTTTGATTGGCTAACGGAAGGGTCGTCAGAACGAGGCTATCAATAGCTCGTGTTCAGATCCTAAGCGTAGCATTATAGGATATGTACTTTAGTCAGATTGCATTAACCTGGTAAGTAAATTTTGCATTTTCCATGTATCTAAACTCGGAACTTCTTTTTTATTCAATGGTATGTTATGAATTCCTTGGTTTGATACATAATTATATACACATCTACATGTACTTCCGTACGAAATGAACATTCAGTAAAGAAAGATTCAATGAGTGCCTCAAAACATTTTCTTGTTCAAACTTGGATTCAAAATTTATTAATCTTTATATTTTAGAAATGAATTTTACGTCTTTCTAGAAAAATACCATACGCCAAAATAACTAGTAATGGGCTTTTATGCTTTATTGAATTTGCATGAAAACTTTCGTTTTCAAAGTAAAAAAAATGTGTGTTTTAAATAGATGAATGTTTTTATTTGTATTTCAAGACGAACTTACTGGAATCAGTATACTTTTTTCTGTTACTTATAAATCATGATTATAATGATGTTTAAAATGACCGCACGGTTAACTAACTTGGTCTTTATATTTTATTTTTTCATTGCATTCTTAGTAGCGGGACATGTTGTGTTGTAATTATGTTATGTTTCAGTTTGTGATCTATATACTAGTTTGAATGTGCCTAAAATAGAATTGATATCAAAAATATTTTCTACTATTAATTTTATTTAACATAACCCCGATTTCAAAAGCAATAAATTTCGCAAGTGAATTTGATTTCATTATAGGCTGAAGGTGTATAAAATGTAAATGATGCAAAAAAAAACGGTTGTCGAATGATTAAATTATCTCTCAATTTTAATGGTTAATGCACGCGTCAAGTTTCGCACGAGAAACACAGTTATTTGAGACAATGTAGATTATTCTAGCTAGGTTGTCGACAAATGTTGTATGTCTTAACCAAATATTGTTTTCGGTATTGAATTTGAATACTGTATGACTTAATTACTCCAAGCGTTAACCTTCAACATTCTCAGTTCTAATTTCAGGACCATCATCTTCTTCGTCACTTTCATCACCAAAATATGTCAGCACAAGACAGGTCTATCAATACATACTATGTCCAGATGGTTCTGTATAGGTAACAGTGTTGAAATAAATCCAGAATATACATTTTTGTTTATTTCAGTGAAGTAACTAGTGTTTCTAATTTTTCATTGTTAAGGTATGTTTTTAAAATAGTTTGATACCGGGTGAGAAACGTATTGCGATTCTTTCACGATCTTCCGTTGAAAATTCATCATGTCACTGGCGTCTATATAAATGGAAAGAAAAAATATCACTTACATTTTAGATATTAATTTAATCGTGTTATTTCAATATTGAGTTTGCTAATTATGATTTTGTGTCTAAAACCCTTTTCCTTTGTCCACTCAATTGTGTAATTGCATGGGAAGTAAAAAAGATGTTTCCGCTTGAAAGCACTGGCCTAAGGCAAGATTTGTCACAGATCAATTTCTAGGACGGATTACACCAAACCGGAAGTGACTACTCAGTGTTACATGTGAAGTAGTCCAAAATGTAGTTCCATGCTATGGATGAAATCTGGTATAATGAGTGACATGAGGAGGTGACAGTTAAATTTTTGGCTTATGTTTATTGCTTATAGCATTGAGAATAGATCTAGACCATTTTCATTGTAAATTTCTTGGAATAAGTTTTATTCTTTGCGAAAAATGACTACCTACGCGTAACTGCTAAACGGCTGTTTTCATGGGGGCATTTTTAGAGGGTGATGTTTCTCAGAACAGATTATTTTTCTTATATTCAACATAACATGTCAATATTTTTCTATTTTTGATAAGAAGACATGTTATACTAAATGACCATATCTGGTTTTCATATCATTGAAATGCTCTAAAGTGCTGAAAATGAGGTCTGAATGTTTTGTTATTAATATGAAATAAATAAGGAATTGAATTGGTAGAATGTAACCTTCTAGACCTTATTAAATGTATTTCGATCTAAACTTTAGGTTCTGTCTTTAGTACATATGAATATTTTTTTTTTTTTGGATTTAACGTCGCACCGACACATGATAGGTCATATGGCGACTTTCCAGCTTTAATGGTGGAGGAAGACCGCAGGTGCCCCTCCGTGCATTATTTCATCACGAGCGGGCACCTGGGTAGAACCACCGACCTTCCGTAAGCCAGCTGGATGGCTTCCTCACATATGAATATTATATAAAAGTGAATAATATTATTACAACCTTAGGTTCATAGAGATTTTATGTAAACGTTAATATAAAAGCTGTTATAACTTAAATATAGGATGTGTGAAGTCGTAATGAGGAAAATAATTTAGATTCATCAACACATGACAATGTTGTTTTTTTTTTAAAGAATGGGTGATTATCATCAAGGAAGTAATTTATTTTAAAGTATAATGGAATGTTTACTGTTTAAAAAAGAAATAAAATAAGAAAAAGGAAACGATGAAAATATACAATTGAACGTAACTTTATGAGGGGAAAATCGGATACTGATAATTTTCTTGACTAATATAACTGATTTTAGGATACATCATACACAACTGATCGATATTAATTGAGTGTTCTTAGTAGTGTTTCGCAGATGGCAGATGAGGCTGTTGTAATAGGAGATGCCTTAGTATTTAGGTGTATAAAACGTTTTGTTGAAACAATTACTTACGCTTAACTTTCATGTGTTATGTTCAGTTCATGTATTTAGTTGAAAATTGTTATGTACAAGATCACACCTATGACATGCAGGTATCACTAGATAATGTGTCTGTATGTCAACCCTTGTACAGTAAATAGGTTTCTGGGAACTTTCGTTTTAAAACTGAAGTTTAATGAATTATGTATGAAAAGTTTAACAATTATTTTGACTCTAAAGACCAAATTCTGAATCTGTGAATTGACACTTCATTGATAAAAATATATGAAAACATAAGGAAGATTATCAATTATTGGCAGTTTTATCGTTCATCATAATGTCAATAGTTGGAAAAGAAAACTTGGTCGTTGAAAATAAGGTAAACATTCAAATGAAAAATAATAAAAATTTGGAAAGTAAACTTCGTCCTTAATAGAAGAGTAAGAATTCAAATTTGAAAAAAAAAACAGCAATAATTTGGAAAGTAAACTTAATCTTTAACTAATGGAAAAATCCAAATGAAAAATGACAAAGAGTGAGAAAGTAAGCTTGATCTGTAAATATAAAATAAAACAATTCAAATGAAAAATAATAAACACGGGGAAAGTATTTTAGTCTTTGAAATAGCAAATTGTAGTGAAGAATATTAGCAACTGCAAAAATTGAGACTCCTTTAAGCATTGAGCAATTCGAACACAACCGGTGCAACACACATCGCAAACTGAACCATCCGCAACTGTTAGATTATTTAATCATCAGACCACAAGACACATTTTAAAACAAAAAAGGAAATCTATTCTTTGTGATAAGGGTGGTTGTAAAACTAAGAAAACTAAAGCAAAAGCAATAACACAATACATTGTATGAAAATATCAAGTAAGTGTTTCAATCAAACCGAGTCTGCAATTTTCACTGTTTGTCTTGTTCCCGGTGCTTCCGAGGGATCTACTTTTCAGATTGTATTTTAATACTTTTATTTTATTATTTACTGAAATAAGTCAAAAATAATTTTAAACATTTCTAAAACTTATTTGCTAAGATGAAACACGTATTTTATTAACGTTATTTATTCACTAACTAATATTTCCTCTTTCAGTTTGACTCGTACTTTTTTGTGATAAATATGAATGTCAAAATATACGACACTGAACATGCTCTATTTATAGAATGAATCGATGAGATGTAAGCAGGTTTTTCGTATTATAGCTATAACCTCTGAACTTACATCCTGAACTTCATAGCAGACACCGTATGCCTTCTTAATTAGTAAACACATTCTTCATAGCTGGTTAAACTTAATCTCATTGGCTGTTTACGGTATGACTGGTTGTAAACCAGTAAACACATTCCTCATAGCTGGTTAAACTTAATCTCATTGGCTGTTTACGGTATGACTGGTTGTAAACAAGTAAATACATTCCTCATAGCTGGTTAAACTTAATCTCATTGGCTGTTTACGGTATGACTGGTTGTACACTAGTAAACACATTCCACATAGCTGGTTAAACTTAATCTCATTGGCTGTTTACGGTATGTCTGGTTGTAAACCAGTAAACGCATTCCTCATAGCTTGATAAGGTTTTGTTCTCTTTTTACCACCTAATGTCCGATGGATTCCCAAAATGGCGGGCTGTGCAGTCGTCCAGTATTAAGGTTACTGATTCCTATGTTGGTTTTAGTAATTCGGCTCCTAATTTCTATGTAAGGGTCTTTGGCCTTTTAACATATATATCGTTGTAAAAGGTAAATTTTGATTTACCATGTGCTTAAGGAGTATACATCCTAAACTACTGTGTTTTTTTCATTTCAATAACTTCTATTTTGTTCACCAATGACATTTACTTTCCTTCCATTTTTTTTCAATACAAATACGAAGTATATCTATCCATCGCTTTTTTCGTTTCATATTATAGACGTTATATTACATACGTTTTACTATCGGGTGCAAGCCCTTATCGAATCACAATAACTTAGAGTTTATATATCATTTAAACCAATGAATGAAAGATGTAAGAGTTTATTCTGGTCAATATATATTTCATTTGTTTTGTATTGCCTAAGAAATATACATGTGTTATTTTTTATAAAACATGTCTCCATAAGAGCATCTTTAATCTTTTGACGAGTGTGAGGTTGGCGCCAAAATATTTTGAACCTGTGGACGACACCCCTTGCCTCATTACTAAAGACATAAGAGTTCCATAAAGTGATGCTACTTGTAATGAGCAAATGTGGGTTCCTATTTGTTTGTTTTTTTTTGTTGTTTTTTTTTTTTTTTTTTTTTTTTTTATTTTTTTTTTGTATCCTGCTTTTATTTTCTTTTTGTGAAATGTGATTACAGTTTTTGTTAGGTGAAATATTTTAACCTCACGCTTCTTTTGTTCGATAAAATTATGACACCGTAAGGGTAAACATGTATTCATCTTGCAACTATTCGTTAACATTTTATTTAATTTTCCAGTGGGTTCCGGCAGTTTAACATCATTGTCCTTCAACACCAATTATTTTAGTGGGTACGAAACTTGACGAAAGAGGCAGGAATGTTGAACATGACAAGAAATGTGTTTCAAATGAACAAGGTGTACATCTAATGAAAGAAATTGGTGCAAGACGTTATTTGGAGTGTTCGTCATTAGCTCAACAAGAGTGACATTTGTGTTCGAAGAAGCTGTAGAAATTGCGCTTGAGCCACCCCCTATGAAAACAAAAGATAAGTGTTCATTATTTTAGCCAGTGAAGTGTTTCATGGAAAGAGAAAACAAGACTCATTAGTTTATGGGAATAAGTCTAGAAGTACGGTTGTAACAATAAGGAGAAATCAGACTAAGTCTCATAATGATTTGCTAATTCTAATCACATATTTTATAATACCAGTAAAATCACCAACGTGACAAAAGCTTTCTTTTTTCATGTTACCTTAAACTAATTAGGCTTTTTAAAGTTGTCACTTACTTTGTGAAGTTTAAAATTAAGCTGTAAACGTAATTCGTGAAACGTCCCCTTAATATATAACAATCAATTACCGGTACATTTTAAGGGCATGGCAACGCTTTCCAATTTAGAAAAAAGATGAATTTGATATATAATGTTCGAAATATCAAACCGCTGTGAATATTTGCAAAACCAAAATATTAATGCTGTGCATCAACTTTACATAAATATGACGATTTGAATAAAGTTCGATAATCTGTTAACTAACCCTTAGCCTGCTGTCGGCAAGTTATTCTCCTTTGCGTCTAGTAAAGACCAAGATCAGCTTTCACAGATGTGACCTTTTTATAGTTAATGGTACTGTCCAAATTGACAGATGGACAAGTTCATTATAGAAATTTAGAAGAGTAAGGCTCAATATACTTGGGTCGTATTATTTGTAAACTGTATTTATTCATGCAAACATTTTAAAACTAATTCACGTTTACATTTAACCCTCTTTGTGTTTGTTGACAATGCATCTTGTGAAGTAAATCACCCTGTGTTTCGTTTGTTGGAATTAGTATTTTCATTTGATTAGAAATGTTACCAGTAAGACAAGTAAACATACACCGTGGGCTTTTATGGGACGCATCTAATTTGTATCAATATTATGCCAAGCATTTAGTTTTAGTCCAGATATGTAAAAGCCAAGCATTTTTATACCTATATTATTTTCCCCATTGTATGTTCTTTAACCTCATATAGTTTCTTGTATTGAGTGAAACAATAAAATCTTGAAATCATGTTAGTTGGTCGTGTCTCGTGTGCACTAACGTTAGTAAAAGTTTGGAAAGGCTGTGTTTTTGGAACGTGGTTTTCCCTGTTAGATATTTACCCTTGTTCATTTTTCCTTTATTTCTCTTTGTATAAAAGACAATGCTTATTATGTTATGCATAATTTCGAATAAATGCGAAAGTGGTAATCGGAATTTTTAAATAAAATTCATCGTCGTCAAAACCGTATAATGAGGTTGTTTCCATTTGTTAATTTAAGCTAATTTGGCCACAAAATATTTAAACATAAATTAAAATAATTTTTAATGGATATCGTAGCATAAAACCTAAAGCAACATTTTATTTAAAACAAAATGTAAATTTCGAAAATAATGTTCATTGACCATAATTTTACTCTGGGAAAAATACATTTTTGGCCAAAATGCTTTAAAATTTTCTAAGACATCTCAAAATATCAAGACCTTTATACTCTTCACACCCCGACCCACCCACACCCGGAGATCTTTAAAATGGTGTATAACTAACATCTGAATTTTGTATGATAAAGTCGAAATTCACGGGAAACACTATTATGGTTTCGGCGGATCAAGCTATCTTCAAATATTAGTTTTGCAGGTTATACATGCTGTGTGTCAGTAAATGGATTTTTTTTTTTTTTTTTTTTTGGTTGGATTTAACGTCGCACCGACACATGATAGGTCATATGGCGACTTTCCAGCTTCAATGGTGGAGGAAGACCCCAGGTGCCCCTCCGTGCATTATTTCATCACGAGCGGGCACCCGGGTAGAACCACCGACCTTCCGTAAGCCAGCTGGATGGCTTCCTCACATGAAGAATTCAACGCCCCGAGTGAGGCTCGAACCCACATCGATGAGGGGCAAGTGATTTGAAGTCAGCGACCTTAACCACTCGGCCACGGAGGCCCCAATCAGTAAATGGATAAACAGTCGATAGTTAGACGAACATTTTCACACATCAAACTATGTAAAATATGAAAATATCAGTACATCAGAAATGTTGTTCCACTGCAGGTAGTATTGTTGGCTTAATTGTATCTTTAGTTGAAAAAGGAAAGTCAGTTTACTACATTTTTACATCACGATTTCACTCTGTTTTGATACAAAAAATTATGCCATGTTGATGAAGAAATTTACTGTTTTTTATCCCGGAAAGAACGGACTAGTTTTAATTCCACCTGTTGGTTTTCTAACTAGTAAAAATTTCTCTGATAAAAATGGCTGAATCCTCATTAATCATCAATCATATTTCATTCCACAAAGAATATCTCTGTGTTATACGACAATCTTGTGCTCTATACAGCACGAGATCGTGCCTTGTATTGTTTCTGTTTTACCAAAGAAATGAAAAGATGACAATTACCTTTTTAGTTTGCTTGATGTTTTGTTGTTGTTTTTGTTGTTGTCGTTTATTTGTCTTTTTGTTGTTTTTTTTTGTTGTTTTTTTTTTTTTTTTTTTTTTTTTTTTTTTTTGTTTTTTTTTTTTTTTTTTTTTTTTTTTTTTTTTTTGTTTTGTTGTTTTTGTGTTTTTGATTTTTATTGTTTTTTTTATTTGGCCTTTGCGATATATAGAAATGATATGGAATAACTCGCATATAAAACAGACAAATGGACACATATTTCTTTACAAATCTTTGTTGGAAAGAGGCATTTTATACATGAAACACGTTTTTGAACCAAACATGTAACATTTGAACAAATGCGATGTATATATGGCATTGAGAATGGTGAATTTCTTATCTATTTGACACTGAGCAAAGCAACTGACAAAAAATGAGAAAAGCACTTAGCCGATAAGCAAATCAGCTCAACAATTGGAACTGGAGATTATTCAAACTATAAAGTAAGGAAAATGTTGTATGAATTACAAAATTATACCAAAACACATTAGCAACAAAACTCTAAATAAATGGGATCCAGAATTTTCAGGGAAACAGACTAGATGGAAACATGTTTTTACCGTTCCAACAAAGTGCACTATCTATTGAAAGTTAAAAGAATATCAGTATTAACATCTGATGAGAATAATACCAAATAACAAATATCTGTACAAATGCAAACTCACAAGTTCTAGGTTATATTATTTCTGTTCAATGGTTCATCAGAAACCAACAGGTACCTTTTTTAGAATGTCAAATAATACAACAATTTTGGATCAATCGGCAAAGGTTTCGTAGAAGTAAAATATTCAAATACGTATTCTTAATTATAGAACAGTGTCATTAGGGTCAGAAGAAGAAAATTACATTATATTAGTATTGCTTATATTATGTTTTTGTTACACAGTATGTTTACTTTTTCGTCTTTGTAACACGCATTGTTAATATACAATATATGTAAGTGTTTAAAACGTCAAACATGTGCAGTCTGTGTATACTTAAATGAATAAAAATATAAAAAAGATACTACACCAAGAAAGAAAAGCGGTAGTCCATGCTTGTGTCTACTAATGAACTTTCATTTCATGTGCATCAACTGGTTTTCCGTTTTCCATTTATCTATATTCGGAACTTCTTTTTTATTCAATGGTATTTTATGAATTTATTGGTTTGATACATAATGATGTACACATCTACATATACATCTGTACGAAATGAACATTCATAAAGAAAGATTTCATGAGTGCCTGAACACATTTTCTTGTTCAAAATTGGATTCAAAAATTACTAAACTTTATATTTTAGAAATAAATTTTATGTCTTTCTAGAAAAAATACCATAATCCAAAATAACTAGTTATGGGCTTTTATGCCTAATCAAATTTGCAAGAAAACTTTTGTTTTCAAAGTAAAACAAATGTGTGTCTTAAATAGAAGAATGTTCTTATTTATGTTTCAAGACAAACTTGCTAGAATCAGTATACTTTTTCTGTTACTTAGAAATTTTGATTGTAAAGCTGTTAAAAATGACCGTAAGGTCAAGTTACTTGGCTTTTATCTTTTAATTTCCATTTCAATCTTAGTAGCGGGACTTGTTGTATTGTAATTATGTTATGTAAATACAGTAATAAGAAATAAAACTGTTTCAGTTTTTGTTCTATACACTAGTTTGAATGTGCCTAAAATAAAATGGATATCAAAAATATTTTTGACTATTGATTTTATTTGACATAACCCCGATTTCAGAAGCAATAAATTTCGCAAGTGAATTTGATTTTATTATAGACTGAAGTGTACAAAATGTAAATGATGATTGCCGAATGAATTACTGATTTCTTAATTTTAATGGTAAATGCACGCGTCATGTTTCACACGGGAAACACTGATACTTGACAATGTAGATTATTTTAGCTACAATGTAGGTTGTCGACAAATGTCGCATTGAATTTGAATACTATATGACTGAATTTCTCTAAACCGTAAATCTTCAATTTTCGCAGTTCTTATTTCAGAATTATCATCTTCATCACTTTCATTACCAAGAAATGTAAGCACAGCATAGGTCTCTCAACACATACTATGTCCAGATGGTTCTGAACAGATAACATTGTTGAAATCATTCCAGAATACACATTTTTGGTTATTTCAGTGAAGTTACTTATGTTTCTAATTTTTCATTGTTAATGTATCTGTGAAAATTGTGTTGCGAAATTTTAACCCTTAACTATCTTTCGATGAAGAATCATCGTGGCACTGCCGTCTTTCTAAAAATGAAAAAACAACATATCAATTGCAGTTTGGATATTGATTTACTCGTGTTATTTCGATGATGAGTTTGCTTGTTTCGAAATTGTGTCTTAACGAATTTTCCTTTGTCCACTCAATTATTGCAAGGGAAGTAAAATACATTTCTGCTTGAAAGTACTTGCTCTATAAAGCAAGTGTTGTCACTCTTGTGGTCACAACTTTAAATTCAGTATTAAGTTTTAAAACTTCAGTTATTAATATAAACACAACTCTTTTTATATATTTATACACGAGCATTTTTGTGTTTTACATGCCATGCCTTTTTGTTTCCATTACGTGTGTTAGAGATTCACCTGGAGGGGATTACTTTTATTTACACTGTCCCATGTCTTTGGAACATGGTCGGGATAAGAGTGAGGTTGGGTGCGCACCATAAACCGGTTTAAGCTCCCCAGTGGTGTTTTTGCCACTGACCGTTCCAAGGCGGTGCCCCACTGTGTTCCTTTGTTTGTTCGTTTTGTCTTTGTGTGTTGGCTTTGTGTGCGCGCGTGTGTGTATGCTTATTGTTCGTCTTGTCCTTATGTGTTGGCTTTGAGTGTGTGTGTGTATGTGTGTTGTTCGTTTTGTCCTGATGTGTACGCTTTGAGTGTGTGTGTGTGTGTGTGTGTGTGTGTGTGTGTGTGTGTGGTGCACGCGTTTGCGTGCTGGGGGGTTCGTTTTGAGGAGGCTGAGCTTTTGGTGCGTGGCATTCCCTGTTTGATATTTTTCTTTGTTTTTCATGCATTTCACATTTATAAAGTCATCTTTTGTTTTGGTTATTTAAAGGACTTAGAGATCAATTTCTAGACTCTGTTTAATGTATTTCTGATAAAAAAAATTAGGTTCTATCTCGAGTACATATGAATGTTAAGTCAAAGTGCATAATGCTATTACTCTCATAGTTTATAGATATTTTATGTAAAAAGGTTAATTATAAAGAATGTTATAATTTAAATTTAGGATGGGTGAAGTCGTTATGAAGGATATAATTTAGATGCCAATTTTTTTTCTTGACATGTTCTAGGAAGGAATTTTTTTATAACATATTGAATTATTTATTGTTTAAAGAGGAAATGAAATAAGAAATTAACTGATGTAGATACACAGTTAAACGTGACCTACTGAGGGAAACGATTAGATACTGATAATTTTCTTGTCAAATATAATTGATTATAAATACATCATATATTAATTGAGTGAACTTAGTAGTTTTTCACAGATGGCAGTTGAGGCCAACATTAAATGTGTTGTAATAGGAGATGGGTAAGTATTTCGATGTAGAAAAACGTTTTGTTGAAACAATTACTTACGCTACTTTCATGTTTTATGTTTCTGCTGAAAATAAATATGTAAAAGATCACACCTAGTGTATGGGAGATAATCGCAAAGTTTTATTGTTTTATCTACATTCAAACATAAGTGCTAGCAAGCTATCTTTTTCGTTGAGTCAGTTTACAGGAGTTGAACTCCAATTTTTCATCGAATAATAGGACTTCTATAGTGTTAATCGTTGACAAAAACTAAGAGTTTATAGACATAAAAAAACTCATATAGTGAAAATAAAGTTATAGTATTATAATGGACTTATAGTGTTCTTATTTGGGCCCAGCGGATAAACAGTATTAATATCTCCAGAACATTATGGTAGCAGAGCGAGGTGTATTGAAATTATAACTGAAATATCTTATGCATAAACAAATAAAATAACAACAACAAGTAAACAGTCATTGGATATCAGTGGCAATAATAGATTTTTAACTAAAGTTACTTTGCTACAGTTTTAAACCATGCAAGTTTAAACTGGATATTCATGTACAATATAACTCTCTATAAGTTTTGCTCACTTGGAAAAAAAACTCTTGCATTCCAGAGATAACGTTCTGTTTATCTGTAGCTAAAGCACGCGAGAACACCAGCGACAGAGATAACATGACACTTACCAAAACAGTGAAATAATCGTGATTCATCATGTTGTGATAATTGATAAAAAGAACATGAAAAAATACAAAGATTGCAGCTCACCTAAGTAACGACATTGTCGGAAGTCGAGGTGATTGAAAAGGAATATGATAAAGTAATGCAGCAATATCATGAGTTACAAAGTGATGATAAAATTGAAACACATGAAAGTGACAAAGCTGGCCTCGGAAAAGACCTATGGAAGCAGTTAAAACGGGTCTCGATTCCAGCGTACGATGGCGAAACAAAAAATTACGAAACTTGGAAAAGTGCATTCATGGCGTGTGTCGACAATGCACCGGCTACAACAGAATACAACCTTTTACAACTAAGGCAGTACTTGAAAGGGAACGGACTGAAGGCCATCGAAGAGATTTTTTATATCATTTTATTATTCAGCCACACTTACAATATACAAACAAGCTTTCTAGCCTTTTATCAATGGGACGAGTCCCTTAACATTTTTCTTATTTAATTAATGAAAACCTATAAATATACATAAATGTGAAAAATATATATAGCACTGTATATACTTGTGAGCAAGAAATTTTGATCGTACTGTTCAATATAAAAAGGTTTAGAATAAACAAAACCTTTTTGCGACTTTGACAAAAACGTAGAATAACTGAACGAGCTGAGAATAATAACGAGAATATCTTGCATTTATATCCATTTTACTAATCCATTTGCATACTTCTATCCGATACGTTTGTGAATATAGATATAGGATAGTCTTAGGAATTAATCTTAATTTCAGAATAGATAAATAATTCTGTGCCTTGCTCGAAATTCGAAACAGCGAGACTCAACAATTTGGAAAATTGAAAATGAGACATCAGATCACATCATACAAACAAGGGAATTAACTCATAGACATTTTCAATAATGTGGTTTAAGGGTTTTCTCTCCCTTGCATTGATATATAATCTATCATGAGAAAACACTATTATATAAAATGTATGTTAAATTATAATATATAGAGGTATAAAGGTGGTCTTTGGTTAGTGTTTCAAAGACCAACATTACTAAGGGGGGAATGGTGTATGATAATCAGATTTTTTACAATAATGTTACAACAATGTTATTATTAATATGCCTTTTTATGTATTAAGTTGTCCTCTGCAAATAATACTGCATGGCCACCCCATATTTTATTAAATTTATTCTTTGACATTGATTGCTTTGCTTGAAACTTTTCCATGTTTTATAAAACCTAGATATTTGGGTCAGAAAAAATCATTTTACTTTGATAAATATGATATTTAGCTGTCATTATTATTTTACTTAAGGCAGTTTGGGTAATTCTATTTCCTAAAATGACATTTGTTTTTGACCAATCTGATTCTATAATGTTATAATTTCTTCTTATCCAATTTTTGACACTTTGCCAAAACAATTGTGTTGTGTTACAGTCCCAGAATAAAGGAACTATAGTTTCTGGCTGTTGCTTACAGAACGAACATAAATCGTCTTGTTTAAGTCCCATTTTTTTAAATAAATAGTTTGTCCCCAGAACTCTATGGTTGAATCTGAATATAAACCACTGGAGTTTTGAATCCTTATTTATTTTAAATGGCAGTTTATAAGTATTTTTCCCGTCAAAATTATTATTCAAGTTCAGGTCTGCAATCCATTTACTTTTTGAACTGGTGCTGTATCATTTTTAATATTGTGTCATATATTTTACGACAAGTGTTTGAAACGTGGAGTGAGGGTTTCTACACCATTGATATAATAACACTTCTATTCCAGTTTTCTATGTTAGTTTATTATGAGATGGATATATGGTCTAAGTGATGGAAATATAGTCATCAAAATTATAATTCTCTCATTCCTCTGGTCTAAAGTCACTTATTTTATTATAATTGTAAAATATTAAATTTCTTGTTTCTAGATCCAAATATCTATATTTTCAAATTCCGAGCCAAAAGTAAAATTTCCCTCCTAAATTCTGACCTAGGTTTATATACAAAAGTACGTACCCTTCCATATTTGAAGTAGTCTGCCTATATATCCAAAAAAGAGTCCTAGAAATTGGCTATGATGGCATTTTTTGTTAATGCCCGACAGCCATGTTCATTGTTAACTTTATAAAAATTGGAAACTTTTCAGGGGGGCTGTCGCCTTCTAAGGGTCATAGTAAGGTCACAGCACAAGGTCAAAGGTCAGTAAGTGCATTTTTGTTATAAACTTCAGATATCTGCAATTTTTGTTACATTCTAGTACAGTGTAACTTCCGAAAACCGAACGACCTCCGGACCAGCCTAAAAGTTCGGTTTTTGGAAGTTTCCGAAATTCAGAAGTTTGAAAGTTTGTAGGCGAAGTGAACTTGGTGCACAAGAGTTATGTTTTCTTACACCTAGGATGAAGGAGATTATTATCCTTTTTAATTTTACAATTTAATTAAAGTAAATAATTAATTAATTTATTAATTAATTACAAACATTAAGGATAATAAATACATAAATAACAAATATAAAAAGAAACAACATATCTTAAATAATAGCATTTACGCAAATATTTTCCACCTACATTTACCATTTTTGGAGTTTGGAGTTCGTCAACATTTCATTAATGTTGACAATGCATTGTTTAATCGATGTAACTAAATGAACTAAAACACCTATCTTTCTTTCGTTCAAACATTAAAAAAGTTTTTCACACTAAAATATTTAATTTATCACGTTTTCATAATATGAATACAAATGAAAGTAATCACTGATTACTTGCTTACTTTTGCATCAAATGATCATTGTGATTATCTAGCGTGTCAAAATAAACGCGGGCTGCTGATAAATAAACAAAAGAACATGTTGACAGCGTTTTTGGATTAACAGGTGACATTTTAACCCAGCAAAAATTTTGCTGTTCGGTTTTCGGAAGTCAATTTTAGTGTTGAAATACAAACGGTCCTTCAAAAATCGTCCGGTTTTCAGAATTCGGAAGTTCCGGTTTTCAGAAGTTAAAAATAAATAGAAATAAGAACAGAAAAAATCGGGACCTTGGGTTTCGTGCGGTTTTCAAAGGTTTCCGGTTTTCAGAAGGTCCGGTTTTCGGAAGTTACACTGTACAAACTTGTACTTTTTCGGTGATAATTATGAATTTCAGAAGTAAAATAAATTACTTCAAATAGATTTATTGCATTTAAGACTGACTAAATTCAAAACGAATAAAGGTATTTCTATAGAATGAGCTTAAATTGTCATACGCTCGAATATTTTGTTTATTTATGAAAGTTATTTTTCTCATGCTTCTAAAATTTCCGTTTTCTGGCTAACAGTTTCCATAATGGCTGGTTGGTTACCTGTATGGTTGTCTGTATGAACAGTACAGGTAGAAAAATTCTATGGCGCGTACAGTCAAACTTGTGCTAAAGACCACCTCTGAACAGAAACCACCTGTCTCTAAACACTACTGGTTTTGTTTCCTATTTTAACATTTACACTTACGTTTTACCTGTGAACAAAGACCACCTGTCAATTAAGACCACTTTTTGTTTCTCCCAAGGGTGGTCTTTATAGACAGGTTTGACTGTATTTTATAAAGACTAGCAAAGTCAAAATTTGCTTGCTCGAACTCGGTGTAAGGTCTATATAATGTATACGTCACGTTAGCTTGTACTACTGATATCTCGAACACATGTTGCTTGTCCTATCAAACTCTCGGTTTGATTAAGTCTGTTTGTGAGATAAAATGAAATGTGAAATTTTTCTCAAGCATCATCTAAAACTGTCCATGCTGTCAATCAAAACTCTATTCCATTGGTTTACGCATGATGAAAAATAGTACTTTTCATATTTTTGAATCAGCTAAAAAAATTTTCCTTGCACACTGACATTAGGCTATTATAAGAGCTTGTAACCGCTCTTCAAGTGTTTCAATATCTACAACTTTGTAAATATTTGTTTATGTTGGTTCTTTAGATCTATGTCATAACTTTAAAAAGGCTTGATAATTCTCAGTGAATTCGATAGTATATCGAATGTTATTAGTATGATCTTTATGACCGTGAATATAGGGGCAAAGCATGTTTGTTTTCCTGTTACAACACCTTTAGATTTCCAAGTGATTGGTTGATGATAGAACCGTGTGGAGAAACTTACCACTGTATCAAGAAGGAATCTACTGTTGTTATAAAATAAGCAATTGTGAGCTAATGCTATTGTAGCCTTAAACGTGTAAACTATATTGTCAATTAAATTCAGTGCGGAATGTTGTAATGAATTTCCCTTATACAGAAATAACTTCTTACCCTTGCATAAAAAATGAATAAACTCTATAACACTTCACAAGCTATTGACGGGTTAGCCTGACATAATATATCAATCGGCATTATTTGTTTATTATAAATCCCTCATTTTGAATTTCAAATCTCTTCTTCATGCTCTTCTCATCCTGCAGGAAGTTATTTTTACGCTTTTTATATCTCATGGCAACGATCGAACCACAATATTTCATCATTTTGATTAGTTGAACCATCATAATTATGTCAGTAATCATGAAAATATCGGAAGGTATAATTTCAATGTATCACTTTTTTCACAATGTTGACAAGGACATCCTTTCTGAAACCATATGTCAGATCTGATTCGTTTTTCGACTTTGATTTAAATAAGAAGTGAGAGTGTAGAAGCAAAGCCAAAGATAAAAAAGATCGAAACACAAATAACGTGGTGAATTTTTAGACTAAAATGACGCAAATATCGCATTAAGAGCTTCGGTGATAGAAAATCTAGTTCTTGAAAGTGCTACTTAATTGAAAATACCTAAAATATGATGATAAAAGCCTGACTTATGGTAAAAAAACTATATTACAGTGAATCAAGGGAATAGTGTAAAGATTAACTAGTTGAAATCATACAGATCTCTTCTGATTAATTGATTACCGTACATGTACTGTGTAAACCTATGCTCTGACCAATATTTCAGTTATTCTCCTAAAATGTCCTATTCAACCATCGTCACGTGGACGAATTAGCATAAATATATATCAAATAATGAATCATCACCAGATCTGAAATCATTTCTTTAGGAGCCGGAGAAGTATTTTATATACTATTATAAATGTAACGGCGGTCAATTAATTTATTATCATTAATTAATCAGTGTTTCTGGAGTCTCTACAAGTAGTAGCCTTTTCCCTGCAAGTAACTGCCGACATCTCCAAATGATTCAGAAAGTGGAGGACGAAATCACTCATGACAATGATCAAATTGCCAGGGATCGAACTCATGGCCCCTCGATTATTAGATATGTGCTCTACTGATTGAGCTAAAATACTATTTACGTGAGAAGTTTATACATTTATATGTAATTCATTTTCCGCTTAGTCTTCTTCTACAAAACCTATCATATTTTCTCTTTCGCACACATTTCTCAAAAATTGTACAATATGTAAACATTCTTTTTATAGTCAGTTCAAAGCTTAAATTCAAGTTTTATTGCTGCCTGAAATGCAAGAAATGCATTTGCAGTGTCATTTTGTAATCATTTGCTCAACAATTTTTCTAACTGCACACCAGACTTTTGTTTTTATCTCTGCCAAATTTTGATAGATTTGAATGAAAATTGGACACACTGTTTAATGACCAGTTCAATTAAATAAACATAACAACGATATCAATTGTTCGTACATTCGTTGTGCCATGACAGTTAAAATAAGGTACCCCACCCCTCGTCCCCCTACAAAAAATGTCACCGAAAGAATGCAACTTGGTGCTGGTCTGTATACGGCAATACTGTCATCTGCGGGATTAAACAATTTTGTCATTAATTTGGTGTCATTAATGACGTCACAAACCTGATAAAAATTAATATGTACAAACAGAAAATATTAACAGATGTTCCTTACAACTAAACAGAGTTGAACATTCAGAATATAACAATTTTAATATCATTGAATTAATAGGGTCAAAGTGTACTATTGTGAGTTGGAATTTACTAATGTGACTTTTAATTTAAGGGTTACCTTATTGTTACCCTTACAGTTAAATGAATTTACATCAGGCTATGGTGGTTTTTATGTTATATTATAATAAAATAATCATTTAACATTGTGTAAAACATTCATTCAAATCTGTCAAATTTGGCGATCAAGGGAAAAACAGGTGTGGAGTCAGAAAAGTTGTTGTGTATACTGTTAATATGCGCACCATTTTGCTACCGTTAATAACTTAGCAGTCATTTTTAAAAGTTCAGTTTTGACCTTGACATGTCTGTGACCTTGAATTTACACTGAAATAGCCCTTTGATACAACATTTTTAAAAATATTCCACATATAAAGATTAGCAAACATATCAAGTAAAACATACTTTGCCGTCATATTTCCCCAGATATATATTATTCTATATAATATTATATATATATTAGATATATATTTTATATATTATCATCAGTTTTATTTACAAAATAGTAAAGAGCATTGAGAAACAGTATTTAAACCAATTTAGATGGTATATGAAAATAAAACTAGTGCACAGCGGCATAATTTATTTGTAAATGCACTTATTTGACCTTTGACCCCATTGTACTGTAATGAGGAACCCTAGAAGGCGACAGCCCCTTTTAAATTTCATGTTCGTTTCTAAGGAACACTTTAATACTTATATCCGAGCATTAACAAAAAATGCCATCAGAAGTCACATTTTCCCAATATATTGGCAGACTAAAGTGTATCATAGTAATGAAAGACAAAGATTACCCCTAATATTTATGAGGATATAAACCGTTGATTGATGGTACCATACCAAATACGGAGCCACCTCTAACTCTAACAAACCAGACATGTTTACAATGGTACATGATGACAATGTACCTAGATAAAATGATACAAAATGATACACACTCCAGTCCCAAGCAATTTATGAGGGTAATTGGTGAATGACAACTCAAGTAGCAGAGGCCAATGTTTCTCATCAGTAGAATCAATTAATAAATCAGCTTTAATAAGACTGCTAAATTTACAACACTCCCCCACCCATAGATTCTTAATTGTTCCCAATTAAGCTTAAACATTAAAATATATGTGACTACTGAGCCAGACTCTTGCTCTCAAATACTATGAAGAAGATACATAAGAATATGAATACCTAAACTACTATATCATTGAAACTGCTCCTCAATATAAATGATTAAGTGTCATGAATAGTAGCAAACATGCTATACTCTGTGCTTTAATAAAACACAGGATTATAGTTCGGAAGAACTACGTGACTAAATACATCTCAAAGTATCATATTATTATACTAATGTGTGTATGAAAAATTAAAAAGCATAAAAACACAAACTGTCCTAATGAGATCCAGTGTTGAATTCAATTCATCTAATAAGGTGAATATATATTTGGTAAGCACTTTCATACAATGTTTATTTCTCTCACACTAAGTCCTGGTTCCTTTATTTATTTTAACACTAACACAGTATGACGATAGAAACAGGCACAATTTTGGTTAATTTCATTGATATGGTAGTCGTCATTACCATTTATTATGTAAGTCCTGGTGCCTTTAATTTATTTAAATTAATTTGAAAAAAAAGGAATAGGCACAATGTCTAATTTATATGGATATGGTAGTCAATTCTACAAACGTTTTAAGTCCTGTGTACCAAGAATATCTAATTGTACAACAAATGATTTTAATAAATGGCACAAATTTTCATATCTGAAAATGAAACCCACAAATAAATCCAATTGAATACACCAAGGCTGAATGGGATTATTATTGCCAATGCAGTCACTAATTAAATCGTACAAAGAATAATGAATCCATTTGAATACACTTAGGCTGAATGGGATTATTATTTGATCCATACAAAGAATAATGAAATTAAATATTACACACTTATACTCAAGGATGAATATTAGTTAAACTTTAAATATAGAAGGAATATTAACTAAATCCAAAAGTGACCTACTTACAAATTTATTTCTTTAAGTCCAGAATTTTCTGCCTGAGACAGTCGAGCTCGGAAAGAAGATCTGAGGTAATTTCCTGGGCTATGAGGTGTATGTCTCTTGACATAGTGTCAAGCTTTCTTTCTATGCCTACAATGTGTTCATTAAGTTGATGTAACATGGAGGAAATGTCCTCATTTTTTGGTACTGTCCTTGGCCGCTTGGCGTTCGCTGGTATTGTTTCAAGTGGAGCACTTGTTATGTCCACATTTCAAATTGAAGGTTGCTGGATGTGCATGCTAGCAGATTTTGGTGTTGTTTGTTCTAGAGGTGGTAGGTACATCATGTATGGTGGTTGAGGTACCGCCCTGGTCGGTGTTGAAGAAACCGGCACGAATCCTGGACGATGCAACTTCTTTTCTGTCCCCCCTGCAAGATTCTCAAAATTATTGTCATTCATGACGTACGAACACATTCTTTTATGCCTGCTTAGTCCCGAACGAAAAGTATAAATTATATTGCAACTTGTGCACATGTTCATTAAAATTTAAAAATCCAGGTTTAATTTCTCAATATTTTGATTTTTTGGGAAATCCGAAATGTTTAGAAATGATTGCACAAATGTGCAAGTCCCTTGGATATACAAAGCGTACCCTCACGATGAATACAATTAACACTTTTAATATTTATTACTGTTGTGTACCATGTTGGTATGGTCTGTATTGGGTCCTGTTCCATAACTTCTCTTCACTTGTTGACTGGTACTGTCCAGGCAGGATTTGGAAGTTTGCTGGTACCCTTTCATTTTTGATTTATGATTATTTTCCTCAGACTTCACCATGTTTGATTGCCAATGGTTCATTTTATTTCCATGAAACGGTTCTTGATTTTCCATTTGGAGAAAGTCTTATCTCATACAAAAGGTCTGTGATATTCCTTGTAATAACATAAGACCCCTTCAAAATAAAGGGGGCAATTTTCTTGCTGATTCCTTTATGTCTTGACGTCTTTAAACACAAAACTAACTGTCCTTTACTAAAATGTGTTTTTGAAGTCCGGGTGTCATAATCACGCTCCTGTCTGACAGCATTCTTTTGCAAACTAGTTTGTGCTATCTGTTGCGCATCTGTCAACTTGTTTTTAGTTGAATGCCATAGTCCACTGAACTTATCACTTATCTTGTTCTCTGTAATGCAGCCGAGTGAAATGTCAACCGGGATAATAGCTTCACGTCCCATCACTAAATAATTTGGCGTGAATCCGGTCGCCTGGTGGACACATCCTCTGTATGCGGATGTGATTAAATTAAGATTTTCATCTTAGTTTGTTTGATTGGAGTTTTCATAAGTAGATATCATATTTTGCAAAACTTGATTGAATCTCTCTGGTCCACCATTTGCCATTGGCATATATCCACTAGTCCTAGTTTGATTAATTTCCAAAATCCGACAGACTTCACAGAACAACTTGGATTGCTAATGCATTTGTCCCTTGATCAGAATGTATGTCCAAACACATACCATATCTGGACAAAAATTCAGATACAATCTTATGAGCAACTGTACTTGCTAGCTGATCTCTGGTTGCGTAACACTCGGCCCACTTGATAAATCCATCAATGACCACGATAATGTACCGATTTCCGGATTCTGTCTCATTAAGTGGCCCCATTATGTCCGTTTGTATACGATCCATAGGATGGCCAAATTTGTACTCTGTTAATGGTGCCCTCGGTATGTTTTTCGGCCTTTTTCGGAATGCACACTTTTCACAACTTTTTATATGCAACTGGACGTATACCTTCATTTTATACCAGTGATATTTGAGTCGTAATTTGGAATATGTCTTTGAAATTCTTAAATGTGCTCCAGTAATTGAATCATGTAAGGATATCAAAAGTTCCTTATATACTACTCTAGGCACTATCAACAAAAGCCGATGGTCCTTTTCACTGACAATGTACTTTTGAAATAACACTGCATCAATCAGAGTTAACAGGTCATAATTTAGTCAATAATTCCGCACATGGTGAATTTCCAGCAACCTTATCTCTCAAGGATCGTCTGTTTTCTTCAAGCCACCCTATCACTCAATCTGACTAAAGTACATCTCTATTCCTAAGTCTGGGTCTGCTCTCTGTTATTTGGTCATTTTGACAGGTGAACAATTAACGGTCTTAAACTGTTTGAGACAACCTGAGTTAGATGTCTGCACTGCATTCTTGATAAATGCAACATGGTCATTCAGTATAGAATTTACGTCATTGTTCAACACCTCCTTGTTATCCAGATTATTACGGAATCGAAGTAGTTGAACGCGATTTCGGAAGTACTTCCCAGTCTGTTTTAATCCATGGAATTGTTTTTTAAATCCATAAAAGCATTTTTCTGTGTAGGTCCCCAGATAAACGCTCGACCGGTCTCTGTTAAGCGATTAAGTGGTGACGCCCTAGCACTAAATCCCTTGATAAAACGTCTGTAATAACTGCAAAAAAAATTAAAAAACTTCTGAGTTCGGTTAAATTCCGCGGCACAGGCCATTCTCTCACAGCTTTAACTTTCTCTTCTGAAGTACGATTTCCAGAACTGTCAATTTTGTGATCCAATATGTTTATGCGCCTTTTGAGTAGATTGCACTTGCACGGTTTTAATTTCAAGTTACTTTTCTCAAATCTGGTTAAAATTTCATCTAACCTAAACAATGCCTGATCAAAAGTTTCGGCAAAAGTACAAATATCATCCATGTAAGTAATCATTGTCCTCCATTGTAAGTTCTTAAACACTAATTCCATACACCGCTGAAATGTATGTGGAGCCCTGTAAGGCCCTGCGGAATAGTAACATATTGACACAGACCGCTCCTGCTGGTGCCAAATGCTGTCTTTGCACGATCTCTCTCATCTAATTCTATTCGGTAAAATCCTGAGAAAAGATCTAATGAACTGTAATAATTATTTCCTCCCAAACTTTCTAAAAAACTGGCAATACTTGGCAATGGATAGGCACATTTTTTACTTAGATCATTTAAACCCCTATTATCGACAACGACGCGAACTTCTCCCTGTGGGTCCTTTTTCCTTACGAAGCATAAAGGTGCAGACCATGGACTCTTACTTTCTTAAATTATTCCCATTTCAAGTTGTTGTTGAATATTTTTTCTTCTTGGCCTTCGAACGCTTTTGGCACCCGTCTATGTGGTATTTTAACTGGTCGAACATTTTCTGGCACTTCAATTGTATGTCGCACTATAGAAGTACGCCCTAAATCTGTGGAGGAACTGGAAAAAGCATCTTTATGTTTCTCCAGTAGACACTTCAGTGCTTCTTTTTGTGACTCTTTTTAAAGCATTAAGGGGGCCTCAGTGGCCGAGTGGTTACGGTCTCTGACTTCAAATCACTTGACCCTCATCGATGTGGGTCCGAGCCTCACGTGAGGAAGCCATTCAGCTGGCTTACGGAAGGTCGGTGGTTCTACCCGGGTGCTTGCTTGTGATGAAATAATGCACGGAGGGGCATGTGTGGTCTTCTTTCACCGTCAAAGCTGGAAAGCCGACATATGGCCTATAATTGTGTCGGTGCGACGTTAAACCCAACAAAATTGAAGCATTAAGAACTTCAAGTATAATCGATGCAACATTCATCGCAAACTGAACCATCCGCAACTTTAGTGGAGAGATGATTCAATTAACAATCCAAAAGATACATTTTAAAACAAAACTGATATGTATTCTTTGGGGTGAGGGTGGTTGCAACGCTAAGAACTCTAAAGCAATAACATAGTAAATTGTATAAAAATCAAGTTAGCATTTGGATACTTTCATTTAATTATCTACTGAAGTAGGTCAAAAATATATCTAAACATTTCTTAGTATCGCTAAACTAATTATTCAGTTTTTCATTATCATTTGTTCGGCGAATGGACCAACTTACTGATATGTACCCTGTTTCAGTTAGTCCAATACATTCTTTTTTATATGATAAATATGAATGTCAAAAACATACGACACTGATTATGCTTTATCTATAGCATGAATCGATGAGATGTAAACAGTTTTTCGTTTTTTAGCTATAGCCTATCAACTTACATCCTGAACTTCATAGCAGATACACTATGCCTTCTTAATTAGTAAACACATTTCTCATACCTGGTTAGTTAACCTAATTGACTGTTGACGGTATGTCTGGTTATAAACTAGTAAACGTATTACTCACAGCTGGCTAAACGTAATCCTCATTAGCTGTTGACGTTATGTCTGTTTGTAAACCAGTAAACGTAATACTCACAGCTGGCTAAACTTAATCCTCATTAGCTGATGACGTTATGTCTGTTTGTAAACCAGTAAACGTATTACTCACAGCTGGCTAAACGTAATCCTCATTAGTTGATGACGTTATGTCTGTTTGTGAACCAGTAAACGTATTACTCACAGCTGACTAAACGTAATCCTCATTAGCTGTTGACGTTATGTCTGTTTGTAAACCAGTAAACGTATTACTCACAGCTGACTAAACGTAATCCTCATTAGTTGTTGACGTTATGTCTGTTTGTGAACCAGTAAACGTATTACTCACAGCTGACTAAACGTAATCCTCATTAGCTGTTGACGTTATGTCTGTTTGTTAACCAGTAAACGTGTTACTCACAGCTGACTAAACGTAATCCTCATTAGCTGTTGACGTTATGTCTGTTTGTAAACTAGTGAACACATTACTCACAGCTTGATAGACTTGATCGGCAATGGCTGTTGACATTATGTGATTGTTAAGGTTTTGTTCTCTTTTCACAACGTAATGTCAGACAGAGTCTCAATATGACATGCTTTTCAGTCGTCCAGTACAAGTTATAATGACTATATCTTTTCTTATTGTTTGTTGCATTTGTTTTGTTTTCTGCGTTGTTGTTGTTGTTGTTGTTTTGTAAACCAGATCCCGATTTCTGTGCAAGTGTGTTTAGAATTTTAACATATAAATCAATTGTAAAAATATATTTTATTTTACCACGTCCTCAAAGGGTATACATTCTTTTAACAGCTTCTTTTCTGTGCACCAATGACATTTACTTTCCTTCCTGGGTTTTACTTTTGTTTTATAGCAGTTCATGCTAACTTTGTTTTAAATCGAAGATAGAAGTTAAACGGAAAATGTCTGGCTACGGATGTTTTATCGGCAAATCAGTATTTTAATATATGTCTATAATGTCTATGTATTAATAGTGTGTGTGTGTGTGTGTGTGTGTGCGTGCGTGCGTGCGTGCGTGCGTGTGAAGTGAGATAAAAGGATTGATTTATTTGTTGTTTCTTTTGTTTGCAGATGTGTTGGAAAGACATCCTTGGCAAAAACTTACGTAATCAATTCTTTCCAGCGGGACTGTGGTCCTACTGTGTGAGTATTTAAAGTAAATGTTCATTATATTTATCCAAAATTTAAATGGAGACTATATTACTAATACAGTAAATAATATTGTAGGGATAACGGTTTTCTTTTTCTTCATCTTTTCTTCGTCTTATAACTTCCACAGAATGCTGGGGGATTGATTGTGCCCGAGACTGGTAGGAAATAAAAGTAACTTTAATTAGCATTTTTCAGGTATTACCCTCAACTGACATAGTCTAAGACAGTCGGGTTAGCGAAGTCGTGCAAATTATTTTGTTGTACATTCCTCCCACAAGATTCTACCGTTTCCGTTTGTCAACGGGTATTTACATATAAATCCTCTACATTTCCGCGGAGAGTTAGCTATTATCCTGACCTTGTCGCTTCGCACACAGAGGTACATTGCGGAAATACGGTGCTTTCTCGTGTAATTGTCAGACATACAAGGGTCACGGGTGGGGAAACCAAGAATGCAACGCCATCAAAAACAGCGCAAATGAGTTGAATACACACAAATTTTCGCCGATTCAAGTAAGAAAGGTCTTGTAACTTTTTTATTACTGCAAATTTCGACTCGAGATAAAGAGCACCGTACCCGGCCTTAAGTATACTATTCTGCGGTGGTGTTCCATCTTGTACGTATAGCTTGTTTTTTCCCCGAAAATGCGAACAGTTGGCAAAGAGGGCATGAGCAGTACCACACTTTTGTCTAAGAAAGAGAGTTTTGATCGTATTTTCGTGAATTGAGGACAGATTTGATGCTCGTTAAATACCAGTGACTAGCATAATACTCAACCATTGTTGTATTTTGCTGTTTTCAAGGATATCCGACAATATTTAATTCAAAACAAACAAAATTATTAAAATGAGAACATCCACACTGACGACTTTTTGGAGAACATCCACACTCTTAATTACCATTATTGTAGATATGCTTACTAAAAGATGTCTCTTAGGCATTCACTATGTTGTTCAACAACAAATATACATACAATCAGCAGTTAAAAACTTTTACCGCAAGGCTGTAGACCAGTCAAAATAGATCTGCAAAATCATATAGCAACGGCTGAGCACATGTTAGACTAACATTAATCGCTGTGTATGGTGTAACATATGGACATACGGCGTTCAGACTGGCTGCTTTCTTAGGAAAGACATTATTATAGGATAACAAGATGAATTCGATTAAAAGTCCTGCACACAAAGTTTAAAAGCAAATAGTGGATTGTAATAGTTATTGTATTGTTATTTTGTTTATAATAATATCCAGCCCAAGTGCATAAAACACGGTTAGTTAGTTCATTACTTAAATTAAATATTATAACTGTAAGATATTTTAAACCTTATTTTAAAAAATGGAAGTCGAATATCGAATACAATCTAACCTGATACATGCGAAAGGCATTATCACTTAAGGTTATTCTGCAAGTTATTCCGGAAGTAAGGCATACAATGTATTAGCATTACATAGGCTAAAGCCCGGATTCGAATTCATTTCTTGTATGGCAACCCCATGAGTAAAGTTCTGAAAATGACAACAGTATTATATTTCTAAACATAAAACATAGTATTAAAATTGTTAGAATGTTAAATAATTCTAAATAGTGTCTTTAAACCAGCTTGAAATTGAAGGCAAACATAAAAACACACGGACTTATACATTTGATTTAATTATATGTAAGACCGTAGCTTATATTTCCGACAGAGAAGTTTCATTAAAAGCTGCATTGGGAACAATTTATTTTTGAAAAGATGATTTCCCATAGGCACCTATTACTAAAACTTGAGTAAGGCTAAAACATTCTTTCTAGCAAAATAAGCACATGACAATATTATTTTACATTTGCCGCAGTTTTTACTATAATTTTTTAAAACAACCGGGGTTTAAAGACCTGCTCCATCCTACATTTTAACCTTAAATTGTCACTGAAAAAGCATGAAAATCTTGACTATGAACAGTGACGTCTGTCGAAATTGAGTCTATTTTATATAAAATTCTGCATAAAATATTTGTGGTTTTGCGTGCTAAAGTATGGCACGTGGCCGTTATCTATTATCTATTGTAATCATGGGTTGCATACACAACAAAATTTGAATAGCCGCGGAACAGGGCTTTAATCAAATTTCAAATCAGTGAAGAAAAAATGGATTCGATCTTGTAGAACTACCATAAGCATCATACGGGAAAAAGATTCTTCTAAGCCTTTTTGTGTGATTTCATGTTTGTGACAGGAAAGGCCGTACCGGCGACAGTAACCATCAGAACAAATCAACACCCTTTACAATATTTACAAATTTATTTACAAAAGATGATTATTTACAATGAATAGATGATATGAAGAAAAAAAAAACAAAAAAAACTGATTATAAGAAAAAAAAAAGGAAGTTCAGTATCTCTAGATACAAAAGTTCTTATAGTCCATTCTAATCTGACGTGACACAGGTCTTTAATGTAATTGTGAACTTTAAGTAGCACAAACAAAACAGATTTCTAAATTCAGTCCCTTTAAACCGTGAATACGTTGATTCCGTGTTGGCTCCCTATGGTGGTAGGTGATTGCATCCCTGAGCTGACTTCAGAGGATAACAAAAATCATTGTCTTTGCGGTTTACGGCACAACCATGGGACGTAAGCTCTGCGCTGGGAATATCACATCTAGGCGAGTGAAGACAAGTGAACCTCGGGCATTGTACTTCCAGGTTATGACATCACCAGGAAAAATCGTCTGGCGGAAGAAGCTAAAATATATAACATATGGTAAGCACCATAGCAAAACAAATAAGTCAGGGCATAAAACTGCTCCTTTGGGTACACCATACCTCCGTAGGCTCCCATAAATAATACGTGCTACTTATACAAAACATATGTGCTACTAAGTTCAAACGTCACATGATTAAAATACGTCACTTATTACTTCCATTATTACAAAGATTGCTTACTTAAAAGACTAAAGTTAAAGTATGAAAAAGATATGAAAAGTATATGATGAAACATTATAGATACGGACATGATAAACTGCAGCTATTATTTACAACTACAAATTAACAAAATTCAATATAAATCAAACGTTATATCATAGTTGGCATCCATATAATATCTAATGCCATACACTACAACGGACATTAATTAGATGTGCTATAGACTGGCACACAATTACAAATTACAATAATATATTACATACATGGTGCTAGACTTGCCATATAGATTTATACATAACAATACAGTGCAGTAATGGCGTTCCATAACAACGAAATGTTTGACATAAGTTTTTGAAACAGTGCTTTACAATTAACACGATACAAATTTCAGTACAAATTTAACATCTTATATAAATGAAACATTTTAGATTCCTCTTTCGAAATAATTTACAAAAGTCGGAAAAATTTAATAAATTATCCTGACATACCGAAACTAGCCAAAATCACATGCCGAAAAGTAAATGTTACAGAATTCTGTAGAATGAACAAAAATTTACCAAATAAAAATCGTAATGCAAAAATCATACAAAAATCTAACAAATAAATTTCTTACCTCGATCGAGCATAAATTTCTAGCAAGAAAATAATTCAGACATAGATTCGTCTATAAAGTCGTAAGGTGGTGTGCGCAAGGCATATCTAGTCCAGTCTATTTAAAGGATAATGTCCCGCCAAATACTAAATTTCATGGGATTCACGGCTAAGCCGTGGACTCCGACTATTGTCATTTTCACGGGATTCACGATATAGCCGGGGAATCTAACTACATTGGCGCGAATTTAAATTGACAATTTGAGGCCCATTATAGTGGTTTTGGGGATAAAAACATAAATTACTGAAGTTTATAAAATATCAACTTTCTTATTACTGAACAGAATTTAATGAAATTTACATGGAAATTTAAGTTATGAAATACAGAAAAACATGAGAGGTATTTCATGCGTGAAATCTAACATTTACCTCAATAACTCAAAAATTTACAAAAAGATGATGCAATACCTGCATTTACACTACAGATAAAATAAGGCCCGTATGTCAATTTGTGACACACGTCCCCCCTTAAAAAGAAAATTTATAATTTTCTTAAATGAAAACAAATTGGCATACTGCACATAGCAAACACAACAAAAAAAAACACGCTGTCACTATCTGTACACCATATAATATAGCCACCTGTCTACACTCTACTTAAATAATCTGCACCTACATTTTCTCTACCAGGAATTGCTCTGATACTGATCCTATATGGCTGCAATGCCAATGCCCATCTCATCAGCCTGGAGTTGCTAAGTTTCGCTTTATTCAAATAAGTGAGCGGCTGATGATCTGTCTCTAATACAAAGTCTTTACCGAACAAATACCGGTGAAACTTAGCTACTGCCCATACTATCGCTAAACACTCCTTCTCTATCACTGAGTACTTTTGTTCCCTAGGTAGCAATTTCCTACTAGCATACGCTACAGGTAATTTCTCTCCATCACTTTCCTGAAGCAATACTGAGCCTAAACCTAAATCTGAAGCATCTACTCTCAATATAAAAGTCTGATCTAAATCTGGCAACTTCAAAATAGGCGGACCCATTAAGCTAGCCTTCAAAGTCTGGAAAGCCTTTTCTTGACTTTCACCCCACTCTACAAGATTTGGCTGACCCTTTTTCGTCAAATCTGTGAGCGGAACTGCAATGGCGGCAAAATTGGGGATAGACTTTCTGTAAAATCCAACTACACCTAAGAATGAACGTATTGCCTTCTTGGTTTTCGGTCTCTCGGCATCCTGTATAGCCTGTACTTTATTTGAAACTGGTTCAAGGGTTTGGACATCTCCTATCATGTGCCCTAAACATTCTAACTTCTGAAAACCTATAAAACACTTAGTCGGTTTTGCTGTTAACTTAGCCTCTCTTAGTCTGGTTAACAACTCAGAAAGTGCTACTACATGTTCTGGCCATGTGATTGTATACACCAGGATATCATCTATGAAGCTATCTGAGTGCCCTAGGTCCTTCAAAACCTTCCGCATCAGTCTACCTAACGTTGCTGGTGCGTTAACTAATCCAAAGGGCATCTTACGGAACTGGAACAAACCTTTCGGGGTTTCAAAAGCAGTCATGGGTTTTGCCTTTTCAGACAAAGGAACCTGCCAGTAACCTTTGCTCAAGTCTAGTTTAGAAAAATATCTATACTTAGATAGCTTTGAAAACATCTCCTCCATGTTTGGCATAGGTTCAGCATCGAAAACCGTCAGTTTGTTGACCTGACGAAAATCTATACAGAACCTAATACTGTTATCTTTTTTCCTTATGAGGACAATAGGGGAGGAAAATGGAGCATTTGATGGTTCGATTACTCCCAACTCCAACATTTTATCTACTTCCTCTTTCACTACTGGCTGCGAATGAAAAGGAATAGGATAACCCTTTACTCTTATCGGATCTGTAGTTGACAACTGAATATCATGTTCAACTAAGTTAGTATTTCCAGGAATATCTGTCAGTACATCTGAGAAATTTTCTAACATATCTACTACTTCCTGCTTACATTCTACTGGTAACTCCGGATTTATCTCTACATCTTTGTACGTTTCTGTACCCTGCTTTATAGGACACAAAACTATATCCTTTTCTACTCTACTTGAAAACTCATCACTACTTTCATTCGGATCTAATCTGTCATAATATCTCTGATCCTCCTCTACAATAGCTGCTCCAACCTTACTTAAAATACCCTTATCTGGTATAGACTTACTATCATCCTTCCTTTCACAGTACTGTTTCAGCATGTTTGCATGAAACGTTTTCAACTTTCCGTCTACATCTATCCTGTAATCTAGTCTATTTACTACCTCTACTACTACGTAAGGACCCTTCCAATGTAACAACAACTTATTATGTTTCGTAGGTAACAATAAAAGTACCTTACTTCCTGCCTTAAACCTCCTATCTCTAGCCTTCCTATTGTAATACTTCTTGTATCTAGCACTACTTTTTGCTAACTGTTGCTGAGCTATCTTACACGTATCCTCCAACTTTTCTTGCAAATCCATAACATACTGGTAAGTGGTTTTAACCTCATCATTCTCCGTCTTACCAGCCCATAACTCTCTTAGCACAGTTATCGGTCCACGGATTGTTCTGCCGTAAAGTAACTCAAAGGGAGAAAATCCCAAACTTTCTTGCGGAACTTCACGGTAAGCAAACAACATAGCAATCAAATACCTATCCCAATCTCTAGGTCTCTCACTACACATACGCTTCAACATCTGCTTCAAACTACCGTTAAACTTCTCTACTAAACCGTTACACATAGGGTGATACGGTGTTGTAGTTAACTGCCTTAATGACAATAACCTACTTACTTCTGCCATAAGTTCTGACGTAAACTGCGATCCACAATCGGTAAGCATTTCCTCTGGCACTCCTAATCTACTGTACATATCTACTAATGCCTCTGCTACTCTCTCGGTTTCAATACTAGGTAGTGCTATAGCTTCTGGATATCTAGTAGCATAATCTACCATAGTCAAAATGTACCTGTTTTTCCTATCAGTCATAGGTTCGATCGGACCAACGATGTCGACAGCAACTCTCTTAAACGGAGTATCAATCAAAGGCATTTTTCCTAACGGAACTTTACTCACTCTACCCTTAGCTATAGTACGTTGACAAATACTACATGACTGACAGTACCTCCTAACCTCTGCCATTCCTCCTGGCCAGTAAATTTCGCCTTATACCCTATCACTAGTTTTCCTTATACCTAAATGGCCTGACAGTAACGAATCATGTGCAACTTTCATCACAGTTTCTCTAAGACATTTAGGTACAATCAACTGTCTACTTTTGTCTAAATTCTGGGCGGTATACTCTCTATATAACAATCTATTCCTTATCTCAAACCTAACTGAACCTTTACCTCTACACTGCTTAATCGTACCTTCCTCAGCCTTCTTTCTACACAAATCTAACGTGCTATCTTTCTGTTGCTTATCTAAGAATTCCTCTCTAGATACATCTAAAATCTGAGACGGAACTTTAAGCTTTACTTGCTTCTTAACTTTGGCTTGCGCCCTAGTTTCTACTGCTGACGCTAAGCTACTAAACTGAGGTTCTACAGCTCCCTCTACATTACCAATTATAACATCATTGGTAGGATTATCTACAACTAACGCCTCTACTGTACCCTTGAAATACGGACAATCAATATCTATTCTAGCTACATCTAGCCTATGTTCACTCCCATCTATGTACTTACATCTACGGGTTTTCTCTAAAAACTGACTTGCTTCTACTAAGTCCCGTTTCACTATCACACATGTACAACCTGTATCCCGCATAGCGATTACATCCCTACCATTACAAGTACCGGGTTTTGTAGGACATGTACTTACACTAAGCATACCTAACTCCTCTACATCACTTAGTTCTATAATACTATTTCCACTCTCTGACCTACTTGACTTACTCCTATCTCTATCTCTATTTCTTCCTCTACCTCTACTCCTAGATCGGTCACGGCCTCTACCTCTATTTCTACTTTCCTTACTATTTCTATTCTCCCCTTTACTACTTTCCTGTTCCTGCTCTACCTCTAACTCTGCTGCTGCATTGGCACTATTACCGCCGTACTTTTCACTCCTACAGTAATATGAGCTATGCCCTATTCGACCACACTTATTACACTTCAGTACACCAAAGGGTTGAAAACCTCTACCTCTATTAGCAACATTGCTACTACCTCTATTACTAGTGCCTACATTACGACTACTAGGATACTGTCTCTGAGGTATTTCATATGGTTTATAGCTCCGGTCCTTATTGGTTCGATTCACGACATACTTGGGACCTCCTCGAGTCTTTGCAAACAAATCTGCATCTTCTGCTACATTCTTAGCTTTAACTAACCTCTTACTACTCAAATTCTGGTATAGTTCTCTATTACATACATCTAAAAATTGGTCCCTAAGAATAAAATCTAACAATCCTTCGTACGTTTTCTCTACCTTACTCAATCTAAGCCAACCATCTAAATATCTACTTATTCTGGCTAGAAACATCACAAAGGTCTCATTATCCCGAGGCCTCTCAGTTCTAAACTTTTTCTTATAGCCATCGTCAGTGAGTTCGAACTGACGTAGCAAAGCGGCTTTCAGTTTATCATAATCCTTCCTATCTTCCAACGGAAGTCTATCAAAAACCTCTCTTGCCGTACCCTTTAGAAGGAACGGTAAGTTAAGTGACCATATCTCTTTATCCCAATCCTGCGCAACAGCGTACGTTTCGTACACATTCAAGTACGCATCCATGGAATCAATTTTCTCATCAAAGGGAGTCATCTTAACCTTTACCTTTTTCTTACTCATCTTTTCTAAGTCTGTCTTAAACTTATGCTCTGTTTCTAATTTCCTACTTTCTGCTTCCTCCTTCTCTGTTTCTAACTTCCTAGCTAACATTAACTTCTCCTTTTCCATTTCTAACTTATCCTGTTCTAACTTACGTCCGTATTCTAACTTATCTAATTCTAACTTACGTTCATACTCTATCTTTTCCTTCTGCAATCTAGCTTCTAACTCTAATCTTTCCCTATCTGCTTCTAACCTTTCCTTCTCTCTTTCTCTCTCTGCTTCTAAACTACTTTGTTTTTCATATTCTATCTTTTCCTTCTGCAACCTAGCTTCTAACTCTAATCTATCTTTCTCTGCTTCTAATCTACTATGTCTTTCATCACGTTCCCTAGCCTGCTCTTCCTTAACAAAGTTACGTAACTCCTCTCCTTCATAACCTAACTCCTTTCCTACCTTCGTTAACTCTACTACACTAGTCATGATTACACTACGTTAACACTATATAACACTACGCACTACAGCTACTATAACAACCTGAGACACTAAATTAACAATCGTGAGGGAATACTAGACTACACTAGTTTACACTAAAGCTCTACAGTTACCACTGGAGCCAAAACAAAATACTATACTCTACGTATATACTACACCAAACGTCCTCACTAAAATAATAATACACTAAGTTGCGCAACAGTACTATGTGTCAATCAAGGTTGCATAGGCAACAATCAACAAAGTACAGTGACAGTAGGCTGTAACAATACCTTAGCCTTATCAAATATCAATCAACTGTAACTAGTGTTAACACTTTAGTGTAACAAATAAACAAAAATAAATCAAAGTGCTTTATCCTAAGATAAAGTATAGGTATAACACA
The DNA here is from genome assembly GCF_021730395.1 of Mercenaria mercenaria. Lineage (NCBI taxonomy): Eukaryota > Metazoa > Mollusca > Bivalvia > Venerida > Veneridae > Mercenaria > Mercenaria mercenaria. Next base: position 105,985,864 of record NC_069362.1, on the reverse strand, counting down.
ACTGTGTAGCACTAAAACTTAAAAGTAGGTAAAAGTATATGCAAGTAAATAAGCTTGCTAACACTCACAAATAAAAAAAAAATAATACTGTATCTGGTATGTATACAGCACACTAATACCTAATAGGATCACTGGGAGAAGTAGGGCGACGCACAAGTAAGAGTGAGTAGGATAACTCTCCTTGTCAAGGGCGGTCACTCTCAGCACAGATATATGATGGCTTAATCATAGAGTGACACAAAAACCCAAAAGAAAAATAAAAGGAACGAACTCACCCCAGAATCCAAGTGTCGTAAACAACTGTCTATCAGTCTGTGACCACAAAAGCTGGTTAGCTGAAGCTACGGATCTGTCTTGTCTTGTCTGAGGTAAGACGTCACTCTGAAAAATGAATAAAACTATTATATGTGTACCAATAGAACAAAACAAGAGGAATCTTTACAAATTATTGCTGCAGTTAAATGGGTGTTAATAATGTTCGAATAGCTACTGTGTCTGGTCGACCAATCCCACTTCTGACACCATTGTGACAGGAAAGGCCGTACCGGCGACAGTAACCATCAGAACAAATCAACACCCTTTACAATATTTACAAATTTATTTACAAAAGATGATTATTTACAATGAATAGATGATATGAAGAAAAAAACAAAACAAAAAAAACTGATTATAAGAAAAAAAAAAGAAAGTTCAGTATCTCTAGATACAAAAGTTCTTATAGTCCATTCTAATCTGACGTGACACAGGTCTTTAATGTAATTGTGAACTTTAAGTAGCACAAACAAAACAGATTTCTAAATTCAGTCCCTTTAAACCGTGAATACGTTGATTCCGTGTTGGCTCCCTATGGTGGTAGGTGATTGCATCCCTGAGCTGACTTCAGAGGATAACAAAAATCATCGTCTTTGCGGTTTACGGCACAACCATGGGACGTAAGCTCTGCGCTGGGAATATCACAGCCAGGCGAGTGAAGACAAGTGAACCTCGGGCATTGTACTTCCGGGTTATGACATCACCAGGAAAAATCGTCTGGCGGAAGAAGCTAAAATATATAACATATGGTAAGCACCATAGCAAAACAAATAAGTCAGGGCATAAAACTGCTCCTTTGGGTACACCATACCTCCGTAGGCTCCCATAAATAATACGTGCTACTTATACAAAACATATGTGCTACTAAGTTCAAACGTCACATGATTAAAATACGTCACTTATTACTTCCATTATTACAAAGATTGTTTACTTAAAAGACTAAAGTTAAAGTATGAAAAAGATATGAAAAGTATATGATGAAACATTATAGATACGGACATGATAAACTGCAGCTATTATTTACAACTACAAATTAACAAAATTCAATATAAATCAAACGTTATATCATAGTTGGCATCCATATAATATCTAATGCCATACACTACAACGGACATTAATTAGATGTGCTATAGACTGGCACACAATTACAAATTACAATAATATATTACATACATGGTGCTAGACTTGCCATATAGATTTATACATAACAATACAGTGCAGTAATGGCGTTCCATAACAACGAAATGTTTGACATAAGTTTTTGAAACAGTGCTTTACAATTAACACGATACAAATTTCAGTACAAATTTAACATCTTATATAAATGAAACATTTTAGATTCCTCTTTTGAAATAATTTACAAAAGTCGGAAACATTTAATAAGTTATCCTGACATACCGAAACTAGCCAAAATCACATGCCGAAAAGTAAATGTTACAGAATTGTGTAGAATGAACAAAAATTTACCAAATAAAAATCGTAATGCAAAAATCATACAAAAATCTTGTTTTTTTTTGTTTTTGTTTTTGGGTTTAACGCCGTTTTTCAGTCATGTAACGGCGGGCAGTTAACCTAACCAGTGTTCCTGGATTCTGTACCAGTACAAACCTGTTCTCCGCAAGTAACTGCCAACTTCCCCACATGAATCAGAGGTGGAGGACTAATGATTTCAGACACAATGTCGTTTATCAAATAGTCACGGAGAACATACGCCCCGCCCGAGGATCGAACTCGCGACCCCGAGATCCGTAGACCAACGCTCTTACCTACTGAGCTAAGCGGGCGGGCTCCATACAAAAATCTAACAAATAAATTTCTTACCTCGATCGAGCATAAATTTCTAGCAAGAAAATAATTCAGACATAGATTCGTCTATAAAGTCGTAAGGTGGTGTGCGCAAGGCATATCTAGTCCAGTCTATTTAAAGGATAATGTCCCGCCAAATACTAAATTTCATGGGATTCACGGCTAAGCCGTGGACTCCGACTATTGTCATTTTCACGGGATTCACGATATAGCCGGGGAATCTAACTACATTGGCGCGAATTTAAATTGACAATTTGAGGCCCATTATAGTGGTTTTGGGGATAAAAACATAAATTACTGAAGTTTATAAAATATCAACTTTCTTATTACTGAACAGAATTTAATGAAATTTACATGGAAATTTAAGTTATGAAATACAGAAAAACATGAGAGGTATTTCATGCGTGAAATCTAACATTTACCTCAATAACTCAAAAATTTACAAAAAGATGATGCAATACCTGCATTTACACTACAGATAAAATAAGGCCCGTATGTCAATTTGTGACAATGTTACGGCTTAAAATTTCGCCAGTGTTTATACACCATTCCACACTCCTAACATTTTAGGGTTTTCTCTCTGATGCGACTGTCTAAGTGTTCCCAATAGAGCTGGTTTTCCGGTTAAAGCTACGCCACTACGCACTTCAGTCAAAAAGTTGACTTCCTAGCTGCTTTCAAAAGCCTGCTAAAAACTCACTTCTTTGTACAATATTTTGTTAACTAACCGATACATTGATGTTTTTTTCTTTTCTTTTCATAAAACAACGTAGAACAGTATCCTAGGATCACTTAAAGGAGTTCATCACAATATTTTGTGCGCAGCTCAATCGCGCAGCAAGCGATATCCACTGTAAAGTTCAGAATTCGCCACCGAAAGTGCATAATTGTCGGATATGCAGCGCACTCGCGCAAAATATATCGTATGTACTGACAATATAGGTCGTGCATCCATATTTTACCTTTAAAAGTGATGGTGTTTTACTGGAGGAGTAGTTGTAGGAAGTGCTCGAATCGAATACATTGTGGACAGCCAATTTGAAAGTAAACTATTTCGTCCAGTAATGATGCAGCCGACACCAAGTCAAATAAAATTCCAGAAAATCTTAACGTAGATATATCTCCTTTAAGTTCAAATGTGACTTCCTAAAAACGTTGTTATACTTTTTGTGCCCCATCCCGCATTTCACGTAGTAAGACTAGAGTTATGGCCCTTGATAGTCAAATTATACATATTAAAAGGGTTTAAACATTTGTGTCGCATGTACCTCAAAATTATGTGCGCCAAGAATCATGAAACCATACAAGAATTAAATTCAGCATGCGAAGTTGTGCACCAGTGCTTTTATTTGAGGTTTCACTCAATAAAAACAGATTTATGTCCCTTGACGTGGTCAGATATATACGTAAATGGGATGTGAAAGCTTGTGTAGCACGTATCTCAAAAAGAATTTGACCTAGAGGCATGCAACCTTAAAGGAGCATTATTCCGCATGTGAGTAAGAATATTGGTTAAGGAACTGATAATAACATTGTGCAATTTGTTTTGTAAGAAAAAAAATGTTCATAATTTTTAGGTGGGTGGGGTAATGAAAAAATACTTTTGTGAGTGGAGTGGATATTTTTTAATTTTTCTTGAAAACAAGCACGGGTTGGTTTTATTTTTTTGGTTTAGATTTTTTTGTCTTCTAGCTTACATAATATAAAATTTGGAAAAATTCTGTCCGCTAGATTTTTCATATCATTAAGAAATACTTCGTGTTTTTCTCAGTTTCAGATACTTTCGACATCTGTCAAGAGTAATTTTTCTGAGTTAATATATCTATATGTTGACATTTTATGCATAGTTATAGTGGTGTTATTAATTCGGATGCATTAACAGTAATATCAGAGTGAAACTTCGAATAAATAATTGTTTGCAGTAGTTTTAAATGACATGTATGTACTGTTTCTTCAGACAAAAATACCGATTTGGTGTTCTTAATAAACTTTGAATATTGAAAAAAGAAGCACGGGTACCTATTATTTTTATTTTTTATTTTAACTTGTCATACATCAGTCTATAAATATGCAAAGTTACAAAATATTCTGTCTGCTAGAAATAAATGTGAAAAACATCTTTAAATACTTTTAAACATGTATGTATGTGTATCTTGTTTAATCTATACGTTTTACATTCATGATTTTTGTTAATGTGGAATGCATTATTTTTTTTATGCGTACTTGTTTTTTGTTTTGTTTTTTTCTTCTTCTTTTTTTTTTTTTTTTTTTTTTTGTTTTTTTTTTTCAATTTATTCTGTAAAGCACTTTTGAACGTGTACATGTGTATGAAAAGAGTGCTATACAAACGCGGTATAACGATAATAATAATAATAATGATAATATAATAAGAATAATCATATATCTTTGAGACACGAGCCGTAGTTGAAGCACATTCTAATAGAAACCACATAACATTTAGTAATGCATGTGTGGTTAAGCATCTTAAAACCAAAACATTTAATAATATTAATTTTTTTCATATAATTTTAAATCTTTTTTTAAATCAATATATTATAGTAAATTTTTATAGGAGAATTAGTTTGTAGATTATTTGTAATACAATATATTATCTTACCGTTAGATTGCACTTGCCGCATTTAATTTCACGTTTAACTTAATTTTTTTTCCATAAGCAGTCACTTGCCACCGGATTTTACTGGTACAGAATCCGGGAACTCTGGTTAGGTTAACTCCCCGCCGTTATAGGACTGAAATACTGTGTTAAACCCAAAACAAACAAATGAAAGAGTTCAAAAACAATAATATAGTTTATTGAAAATGCAAAGTTTATCAAATGACAAGTAGATTCTACTCTGCTAAATATTTATATAGATCAAACGACCTACGGATTGCAACGATGTTTTCAAACTGACATTATTAAATGTATGTCGTGAAAATACACAAATACCGTCATCCGAAACAAAATATCAAATGACGCATAGAATGCAGCAAAACTTATCACTTTTACTGTATACATGTCAGATTAAAAAACAAAGAAAAGGCTTAGATTTTTCTAAACAGTGCAAGATACTTAAGAGTGTGGATGTTCTCCAACAAAGTCGTCAGTGTGGATGTTCTCATTTTAATAATGTTGTTTGTTTTGAGTAAGATATCGTCGGATATCCTTGAAAACAGCAAAAAAAAAGGTTGAGTATTATGCTAGTCACTGATACTAAATAAGCGTCAAATCTGTCCTTATTTCACGAACATACGGTCAAAACTCACTTTCTTAGACAAAAGTGTGGTACTGCTCATGCCCTCTTTGCCAATTGTTCGCGTTTTCGGGTATACGTACAAGATGGAACACCAAAGTAGAATAGTATACTTCAGGCCGGGTACGATGCTCTTTATCTCGAGTCGAAAGTTGCAGTGATAAAAAAGTTACAAGACATTTCTTAACTGAATCGGCGTAAATTTGTGTGTGGTCAGCTCATTTGCGCTGGTTTTTGATGACGTTGCATTCTTGGTTTCCCCACCGTGAGTGTATTACATTTGTTTTGTAGTCTCAAGCCAAATTTCCATTCTACCTACCACTTCCAAAATATATAACCGCCATACAGCCTCACATCTTCAATATTTGTTTTTCAAATACAAACAGAATACACGACAGACAGTCTGGTTTCAGGAAAAATCATTCTTGCAATACAGCATTAATCTGGAAATACACTAAGTCTTTTCAAGTCTTTTCTGTCAAACTGGAAACAGTTAGTCCAAGTTGTTCACTTACAATCAGCTATACTAACCGTCAGATCAGGCGTTCCTCAAGTGTCTATTCTAGGACCTTTACAGTTTTTTATATATTTCCATGACATATCAACGCTACATCATGATCTTAATTTAGAGGTATGTGCTGATGACTCTACTCTGTATAGCTTCAGTTATCAGTTATCTAAAATGCAAGACTTTTTACAACAAAACATCGACTACTTAAATGAATGGTGTATTCTTAACAGCATGTACTTACACCCAATGAAAACAGAATGTATGATAATCGATCCTTCAATGAAGGAAAGGAAACGTAATGCTCTAAAATTAAAAATAAATGACACAGAAATACAAAAAAAGTTTCAGTGCCAAAATAAACTAGGTATTAATCTAGATAATACACTAAATTGGCATACTCAGATAGACAATGTATGTATAAAACTGAATGCAAAACTTCTGAAAATATTATCTTTTAATAGCGAAGAAGTAAAACTGTTAAGCATATATCCTTCCCATTCTCGATTACTGTTGTACTATTTGGAGAAAAGATACAAAATGTTATATTATTATTATACCAGATTTATATAACGCCCTTTTCATGATCAATTTCACGTTCAAAGGTGCTTTACATAGTTCAAATGCAGCCACAAAGGGCGCATAATTCATCCTCTACTAGTACAGACACAGAGCGATCTGACCAGAGGGACAGAGTTAGACAAAGCCCCCACGACAGAGAGATCAGAAATCAGATACAGGCTTGTCCGGCTAACTTAGCCTAGCTCGTTGCGAATAGACAGCCTGGTTCTTTAACGTGCCCAGTGTATAGCACTGATACACGCAAGGATTGCCTGGGTTCCTGACCAGTACACCTCTAGTTGGGTGGGAAACACTGAAAAGCGTTTCTGAAAATTCCCGAGTAGCTGCCGGGGATCGAACCCCCGACCTCAGGATTGGAAGGCCAGTGTGCAAACCACTGAGCTATCCGTCCACCAAATATATGATAAAAGTACAAGTAATACAAATAAGAGTACCAAGATTATACTTAAAAGACCGATAAGATCACCTGCATTAGAACATTTTAATGATCTTTAATGGCTTAAATTTAATAAAAGGGTGAAATATGGCACAGCAGTGAAGTTTTAGAAATCAGTACAAAACATTGTGCCTATCTAATGACTGAAATATTGAGTTTATGTAATAATAAATTGCATAATATATTATCAATTGCCCTCAAAAATCTTGTTTCGCGTATAACACTAAAAGATTCGTTCTCGTACTTCAGCGTTATTATTTGGAACTATATAATAATAAACATTCAAATGTAATTTCAACCACCACATGTGTCAGTTGGCGTTCTTCGTGTGACGTGTGACGTGCGACGTGCGTGGTCCGTTAATATTTGCCTTGCGAACACTCTAGAGGCCACAGTTGTGACCTAATATATGAAACTTGTTCAGAATGTTAGCCTTGATGGTTTCTAGGTCAGGTCAAGTGAGTTTAAAATCTAGGTCACTAGGCTAGATCAAAGGAAAATTTTGTTAACACTGTAGAGGCTACAGTTGTACCTCAATCTTTATGAAACTTAATCAAAATGTTTGTCTTGATGATGTCTAGGTCACGTTTGAAACTAGGTTAAGTGGGATCAAAAAATAGGTCACCAGGTTAGATCAAAGGAAAATTTGTTAACACTCTAGAGACCAAACTTCAGGTCTGAACCTCATGAGAAGTTATCAGAATGTTTAAGATCTTGATGATCTATAGGTAAAGTTTGAATCTGGGTCATATGAGGTCAAAATCTAGGCACCCTGTCAAATCAAAGGAAAAGCTAGTGAACACTTTAGAGACCACAGTTGTGACCCAATCTTTTTGAAACTTAATCAGATTGTTTGTCTTGACGATCTCTAGGTAAAATTTGAATCTGGGTCATGTGGGTTTAAAAACGAGGTCAGTAAGCTAGATCAAAGGAAAAGCTTGTGAACACTCAAGAGCCCACTTTGTAACTCAATATTTATGTAACTTAGTCAGAATGTTTGTTTTTATGGTCTCTTGGTCACGTTTCAAACTGGGTCAAGTGGGTTAACAAACTAGGCCGGTAGGCTAGATCAAAAGGAAAAGCTTATGAACACATTAGAGGCCACAGTTGTGCCTCAATCTTTATGAATTTGTGTCAGGATGTTGTCTTGATGATTTCTAAGTCAAGTTAAACTGGGTCATAAGGGATCAAAAACTAGGCAACACATACCCCATAGACTCCTTTAACTCCTGTATACACTACCCCATAGATACTACTTTTATCATATTTTACTACACTGATAGTTTAAATGCAAAATACCAATAAACTATATCAGCAATGGAGCCCACAAAGGCATATTTGTGAAGTTTTAACTGTTAATAAGTGATCAATTTCAGAAAAAAAACTTGTGGTCATACTTGTAATTTATTGATAATTTTCCCTTTTAATTCAGGTGGCATTTTCTGAAAGTCACATTGACTTTATATGTAATAAGAGAGCTATTGATGGATGGAAAAGTACATAGGTGACCCGAAAACATGTCATTATTTGCATTCTAACATTCAAATTATGTAAAAGTAAGACATTAGATTTGAGTTTAGGTCAGTGTAATAAAAGGTGTGGTTACTATAACAACCATTAAAATCAATAGATCACTTGTTAACATTATGGAATTTATGCGAGTTGATCTGGACCCCTTGGAAGTGTGTATATTGTGCAAAGCTGTCAAAACAAAGCAATTAGGATATTGTTTGCATCATTTTTGATGATGTGGATCAACAATTTTATAGAAAGTGTCTTTGATCAATGCTTCTTGTCAAAACATTGTGTAATTAATTAATTTTTTTATTTTGTTGGTTGGGTGTAGATTTTAATTATTAATTAGATAAGTTTGTTTATTTTGAAACTCCCTTGATATAGACCTTTCTAGTCTTTCAATTAACCTCCAATTAATAAAATTGTGCATTTGAAACAGTAAAAATATTTCTCTTCTAAAGTATCACATGCTGAAAACAGCTAAATTATAATAATATTCTTAGGTCTTCGGTTTGTATCTTTCTATTATGAAAAATATTTATCACAAAATTATCAAAAATATACCATCAGAAAGACAATTTGATATTAAAAATAAATAATGTTGGATGCTAAATGGTTAAAACAAGTATTCATAGACTAATTTTGGTCTGAGTAACATAGGTGTAAATTTTGCATATTTCTCCAATAATTTGTATCGAGATAATGCTCAGATAATGCTATTGAGTGTATTGGTTGCTATTGAGTGTATTGGTTATCAATAATCAATACTATTGTATCTCTATGGGGTAAAGGGGTAACTATGCCAGATCAAAGGAAAATCTTGTTAACACTCTAGAGACAACAGTTTAAGTTAAGAAACTCATGAGAATTAGTAAGAATGTTTGCTTTGATGATCTGTAGGTCAAGTTTGAATATGGGTCATGTGGATTCAAAAACCAGGTCACCTGGTCAAATGAAAGGAAAAGTTTGTGCACACACTGGGAGCCACCGTTGTGACCCAATCTTTATGAAACTTAGTAAGAATGTTTGTCTTGTTGATTTCTAGGTCAAATTTGAAATTTGGTCATGTAGGATCAAAACCTAGGCCAGTTGGACAGACCAAAGTAAAATCTTGTGAGCACTCTATACAGTCCACGGTTTAAGTTTGAAACTCCTGAGAAGTGGGCAGAATGTTTGTCTTGATGACTCCTAGGTCAAGATCGAATCTTGGTCTTGTGGGAATACAAACTTGGTCACTGGTCAAATCAAAGGAAAACTTGTTAACATTCTAGAGGCCATAGTTGTAACCCTATATTTATGAAACTTGGTCAGAATGTTTGTCTTTTTATGTTCTCTATGTCAAGTTTGAAACAAGGTCATGTGTATCAAAAACAAGGCCAGTAGGTCAATCAACTCTGGTAAGCGATGTAGGGTCATCATGGCCCTCTTGTTATGACACTTGGACTGGATATTTCCTGGATCGTCCTCTACCAATGTTGTTTATATGGTTGTGTTTCACATAGGAGCCGCCAGAGTTAAAATAGAATAATCTTCAAACTGCATCCCTCCCTAAACCGCTGTTCCGATATTGAAATGGTTTCACACAAATGGCCCTTATGCAACCTTCTACAAAGATTGTTCAAATTAATTCGATTCGTTTAAAACATGGCCTCCAGAGGGAGGAAGAGGTTAGTAACCTTTCTCTACATGTATTAAGTGAAACTTTAAAAATCTTCTTGAGTGAAACTTCTGGTCCTATTTTAAATAATTTTACAGAAATGGTCCTTGTTTGGCCAAGACTGTTTAAATTATTCGAATTTATTTAAAAACATGGCCGCCAGGAGGAGTCGTTAGTTCCCCTATATGTATCTTGTTGAAAGTTAAAAAAAAAATCTTGTGCGAAACTGTGGTCCCGATTTTGAAATGATTTCACATGAATAGTTCATCTGTGACCATCTACCAAGATTGTTCAAAATATATTTTATTTTGATTTGTCAAAATACGAACATACATGGCAACCAGAGGGCGTGGTCACTTTTCCTTATATGTATTTAATAGGAATTTAGAAGAATCTGCTTGTATGAAACTGTAGGCCCGATTTTGAAATAATTTCACATAAATTGTCCTTGAGCAACCATCTACAAAGATTGTTCTACAAAGATTGTTCAAATTATTCTGATTCGTCAAAAACGACGGCCACCAGAGGGCGTGGTCTCTAAAGTGTATATCGTGGAAACTTAAAAGTGTTCTTGTATTAAACCACTCGCCCTATTTTAAAATGATTTCACACAGTCCTTGTGTGAACTCCTACCAAGATTTTATAAATTACATTTTGATTTGTCTTAAACCGTGGCCGCCAGCGGGAGTTGTCACATTTTCCCCAATATTTGAAACTTTAGAATTGTTCTTGTCAGAAACGACATGCCCAAGTTTAAAACATTTTTACATAAATGTTTCTTGGATATTTGAAATATGAGATTTGGGTTTGAATTTCTACCGTGATTCTTCAAATTACTATCCTAGGTTCAAAAACTGGCAATTTAGTCACATGTATATAATATAAGCAAAAATAACAGAAACTTTAACTGTCGTCTTCTCTGAATCCAGTATAGCTATATTCTTTATATAAACCTAAATCTGTATTTGTATCATTACGTTATACAAACATACTTGAAACCTTTTAAACAGGAGAGCACTTTAGGGTCATTGACTTTCTTGTTTATGTCTCAGGTTTTCAGATAATTATGCTGCTGATCTAACTGTAGAAGGACGACACATCAACTTAGGCTTGTGGGACACTGCCGGTGATTGTAGTTATGACAGATTAAGACCATTGGTATACCCACACACGGTAACATAAAAATTCGATTATATGCCATAAGAGAGAATATTATTTTGGTTGTTTAGGTTTATAATTGCGATGCCTTTGACCGGGTAAACATAAAATTAGTGTACTATTTTAACGATTGGCGTAACAGCTTCACAAATTAAATATAGTTTTAATCCTACATACATATGAAAACGCAACAAACATATGCCTGAATATATTTTTACTACAAAAAGCATCACCTTGAAATGTTCAACACATACACATCTCGATAATCTATACCCATTGTGTTCAAATGTAATCAGCACAACAGACCGTACAAGTAGCACTATGGGTATAGACTTTCGAGATGTGTATGTGTTGAACATTTCAAGGTGATGCTTTTTGTAGTTAAAATATATTCAGGCATGTTTGTTGCGTTTTCATATCTCGTCAGTGTATAATAAACGAATTTCCCATTCCTTTTATGTTTTTAATGGTTTCAACCAAATTATTTGTAATTCGTAGTTCCGCAGAAGGGTAAATGCTATCGTTTCTTTTAATCTCTAAATACTGGATATATTTTGACAGAAAATTTGCCAGATTATTACACCGATATGTATATTTCACATATTTATTTAACTCAGTGTTCAACAATTGTCTAAAACCATGTAAAAAGGAACAATCACTCTACCACCTGCAGGACCGAATATTTATAATTTCATGATATCTGACAATTATTCATGAATACAATTGTTAAAGTATAATGTATAATGGTACATATCTGCAAATATGAAAAAAGACAGTAATGCCAGAAAATGTGAAAACATAACAGTATGGTCATTCACGTTATAAACACGAGCTCTTTACATATAAATTCCTTTAATACTGTAAATCTTGTGTTTTAATGCGTGTTTTCGCAGTAATTACCTTTCAGATAAACTAGTCGTTTGTTGTTAATATCTAGCTGTAAATAACAATAACTTACGATGTGAATTAGCTTGAAAAATAATTATGTTTGGGCAATTGTTTGAGACAAAACGATTCAGAAAAGGAAACCAGACAATGTTTATTTGTAATCAAGATTTTGATGAGAGGTTGGAACAAAATATAAACTTCCTATAGAAAAAAGTTCAGAACAACTTAAGGCATACTAATTCATGCTTCCATTAATGCATACGGTTAATTAAAAAAGCAGTTGATGTTTTTATATCTGCATAGATATCGTTTACCAACAAGAAGTAAGGCAGAAGAAACATTAAAATTCCTTTAATGTATTGAGAAAATATTTCAAAAAACATAATACATTGTTTTGACAAATTGATAAATGAACTATTAATATGCAAGGAAAATATACTCTTTGAATGCTGATATCAAAAGAATAAAAACAGACAGACGTTTTGCTACGAATTTCAGTCCAAATTAATGTTAGAATAGTCGAAGAGACAATCGGGAGTTATGTTTGGATTTTAACCGATTTCAGGATGTGTTTCTGCTGTGTTTTGCAATCGATAGCCGTTCTTCTTACGATAATGTAATGGAAAAGGTATGTTTATAATTTTGATCTCAGTTCATAATATTCTATGCATGCCTGTAAAAGAAAACATATAGTTTATCACATTGTTAAGAATGTGCAATGTATAAACTTACTTTCTCTGCAATCCGATGTATTTGTTTAGGGATATAAAAAACAGTTTTTTGTCTTATTCAAAATTTCTATCGTATACATTAGAGTATCATGCTATAAGTGAAAGATTGATTAGTCAGGTATGTAACTACATTAGACTTATCATCATCGTAAGTGAGTTAAAATAAAATTCTTCTTCAGTCACGGTAAAATTTGCTGTATCAGTACAAAATATGGAAGATGATCTTTTTCATCAACAATGTCTTTTAAATGTGAATGGTAACTTGCAAATAAAAGTTGGGTCTACAATTTTCTCAGCGAGTTTATTATTGGTTCATCAAAAATTAAGTGATCTGAATATACATGACTGTATAATATGATGGGACCGTTACCGTATGTTTTTTGGTATTTTACCGATCCGATGCCGTGTCATCCTTTGTTTCTGCATATAGTCTGGCAGAATATAAGTTGGACCTTGAATTGATCACTTTACAAAATGTTACTATTTACGTGTAGGTATAACGATGTAGATAATTAATCCGGTTGTTGCGGAAGTGGCACTATCGAGCATTTAGCTAGAAACAAGATGGCAGCAATTATGGAGGTCAAAAGAAGACTAATACAAAAAATATAACTGAAATGATTTAACCAATGTACACATTCCAAGACCACTGCTTGGATGTAAATGTTCGTTAGGGTTTAATACGTTACTTATACTATACAGTGTAACTTCCGAAAACCGAACGACCTCCGGACCAGCCTAAAAGTTCGGTTTTTGGAAGTTTCCGAAATTCAGAAGTTTGAAAGTTTGTAGGCGAAGTGAACTTGGTGCACAAGAGTTATGTTTTCTTACACCTAGGATGAAGGAGATTATTATCCTTTTTAATTTTACAATTTAATTAAAGTAAATAATTAATTAATTTATTAATTAATTACAAACATTAAGGATAATAAATACATAAATAACAAATATAAAAAGAAACAACATATCTTAAATAATAGCATTTACGCAAATATTTTCCACCTACATTTACCATTTTTGGAGTTTGGAGTTCGTCAACATTTCATTAATGTTGACAATGCATTGTTTAATCGATGTAACTAAATGAACTAAAACACCTATCTTTCTTTCGTTCAAACATTAAAAAAGTTTTTCACACTAAAATATTTAATTTATCACGTTTTCATAATATGAATACAAATGAAAGTAATCACTGATTACTTGCTTACTTTTGCATCAAATGATCATTGTGATTATCTAGCGTGTCAAAATAAACGCGGGCTGCTGATAAATAAACAAAAGAACATGTTGACAGCGTTTTTGGATTAACAGGTGACATTTTAACCCAGCAAAAATTTTGCTGTTCGGTTTTCGGAAGTCAATTTTAGTGTTGAAATACAAACGGTCCTTCAAAAATCGTCCGGTTTTCAGAATTCGGAAGTTCCGGTTTTCAGAAGTTAAAAATAAATAGAAATAAGAACAGAAAAAATCGGGACCTTGAGTTTCGTGCGGTTTTCAAAGGTTTCCGGTTTTCAGAAGGTCCGGTTTTCGGAAGTTACACTGTATTACCAAATAATGTTTATTGCTGTATGTTTTTAATTAAATTGGAAAATCGTATTGTAACGGCGCCTTACCTACTTTTAAATCATAACACATATATACACTTCTTATGCAATGCAAAAACAAATAAAACTCACATTGACTAGAATAAGTATAACACTCATTACTCTGGTTTAAAAAAAGTATATAAAACATGGTAGTGTGGCTCCATTTAAGTAGATGTCTAAGACTAGAATATATGTAAAATGAAACGTCTACAGTTTAACATGGAAATAACGGCGACTTGACGTACTTCGTATTTTTATTAAAATCTTTAACTTCAGCTAGTCATTTGTTCGCCTCGGCGATTTGTTTTGAACCTTGCAACAGAATTCTTTGTTTCCATAAACACAAACAACTTTCACGACAATCGAACACTTTTACATCTGCCACTTTGATCAGAAACCATTATTAATACGTTTGTCCTGTCAAATCGCAACATGCCACAGTGACACCTCCAGATAATGTGTGAGCTGCTGGTAGATCGTGAATTATGTCGTTACTGGCATCACCGGTAGCATGTATGCCAATTACAGCTCTATCATGTATTGGCGATTCCATTATGACCTGAACAGATACGTTGTGTTCAATAAAATGACTTTAAGAATTCATTATACCAAATAATTTTTATGCATTCTTTTCAGAAAACTTTTCGGTCAAGAATAGGTCATGTACTTGGAGAAAATATATCACATTCCTTTTCACACTTAGCTTTCCGGTCTAGAAATTAGTCATGTGCAATAACTGACAGGTTACATTATATCGCCCAGTTAATGCATTGTCCAGCAATGCATGTTTCAAAATTACTAATAGTTTTGACAACTGACTAGTTGGATAAATGACAGGGTAATTATAAACACCCGGTCTTTTGATCACGCCGCATGACTCAAGTCACGAATCATTTCTTTCATAAGCAGAAGTTTTGAGACAAAACTTTAGTATCATTCTAGTACTCAGTTAGGTAGATGCGTATGTTCGATACTCGCAAAATGAATTAGGTTAGATTAGGACTGAGGCAATTAACGTTGAAGTAATTATATCGAAGAATAGAAGTTCTGTTAATAACTGTGAATATGTTAGAAAATTATGTTAGAGAATTATGAAGAAGACATTGATGTAAATATTATCTTAGAATTTAGTACAATATTAAATAGTAGTTATCATAGAGAACAGAGTTGTTGTTGTTGTAGTTAGTAGAGTGAACCATAGACCCTGTTACACCACAGATTGTCAACGTTTGTGTTAACATGTGGTCTTGTTTGGCATTGATGTGTTCATTGACAGATTATCTCATATGAGAGTATAGAACGCCGGGACTGTCTGATATAGTTTTACTATGTTAAAATACAGTTTTAACTTGTTTAAAGCTGTGTTATTTTGTCCATTTGCTGTACTGTCTTGTCTACTGACCATATTATCTTGTCAAACAGACATGCCATTGCGTTAACATACATTATTAACTTGTCTGAAGCGGTGTTATTTTGTCAA
This sequence comes from Mercenaria mercenaria, assembly GCF_021730395.1. Taxonomy (NCBI): domain Eukaryota; kingdom Metazoa; phylum Mollusca; class Bivalvia; order Venerida; family Veneridae; genus Mercenaria; species Mercenaria mercenaria. The sequence continues at coordinate 105,969,951 of NC_069362.1, read as the reverse complement.
TTTGTTGTACTCACGGTGCACAATCACGTGACTTGTGACGTTTCAACTTGGGTATCACGCCAAGCAGAATTTGTAAACAAAACGGTGTTTTTTAAGGTAAAGTTTTTAAAGTTATATTTTTGTGAAATGACACCTAGCTGGTGCAAGTCCTTATATCAATGCGTACCTCCGGTGATATAACATATGTCCGTGTCTGCTTTAGTTTCGCTGTTAACCTGGACAAACTGCAATGCTTCCACAGCAAGCGTATTTTCAAATCCGTTCTAAAGTCCAAAAGCTTTCACAGAAAGCACTATTTTAAATCGCGATTTTCTCGTTCTTTTCGAAGAATGCAATGCCGCAATTAACGCAGGTAACGTTTCTCCCTACCAACGCAATACTTCGTAAAGTTTACTGCACGCGGATGGTGATATTTTCAAGAACATGTCGGTAGCTAAAAACATGCTCTCAAAGCCAGTTACTTTATGCCAATGCTGTCACATCAGGCAAAAATCTTTAGCTGACAGTTTAACCACTTTCTACTGTTAATTTTGCCAAGAAGATAATTTTTAGCAAAATGATTCTTATTTGACATATAGTCCTTTCCCAATTGGATTTCACATGAATTTAGTTGTATCGAGACAACACTTGAATAATCAAAAGAAATAACGCATAACGCAAATACTAAATTTGCTGTTAACATACGGTCAATACAAAAGGAGCATCGTGGAAGGCACGTGTTGTTTTCCCGCGAAAATGATCGTCTGCTTCCCGTTCCATTTGGAAATCCTTTATGGCGTATAAGAATGCCCGATATTTACGCATATCTAAGTCGTGTTTTCATTCGTTTAGGCTGGCTGTTTACAACATAAGCCCACGTCCAACCAAATATTCGGAAAATTTGCCGGTCAGTTGACGAAAATGTATAGAAGATCTATATTGATCTAGTACAACTTCTACAGAAATACGGTTTTGGAAAAGTCCTGTTGAGCCAACGGCATTACTTTAAAGCATACATGTATCATGTCCAGACGCTGACAAGGTTTGTCATTTCATTAGACCTGATTTATCAAAAATCCCGGTCCAGGCACTGGAAATTTCTGAGATGCTCTTGAGTGTCTCCCACCTAACTAGAGGCCTGTACTGGTTCTTCCCAGGAAAGACGGCTTCGCGAGTATCGGTGCTATACACCGGGCACGTTAAAGAACCAGACTGTCTATTCGAAAGAGCTAGGCTAAGTTAGCCGGACACGTCTGTATCTGAAAAGTTCTCTCTGTCTGTTCTGGGGGCTTTATCTCACTCTGTCCCTCTGGTCAGATCGCTCTGTGTCTGTACTAGTGGAGGATGATTTCGCGCCCTGTGTGGCTGCAGTTGTTGTAAAGCGCCTATGAACGTGTTTATCATGAAAAGGGCGCTATATAAATCTGGTATAATAATAATAATAATAACATCTTACACAAGTGCGAAATACAGTAAATAATCGGTGGCAAGATTCCATAAGAATCATTTTACTTTATCTTCTTGGCAAAATTAACAAGAGGAAGTGGTTAAACTGTCAGCTAAAGATTTTTGCCTGATGTGACAGCATTGGCATAAAGTAACTGGCTTTGAGAGCATGTTTTTAGCTACCGACATGTTCTTGAAAATATCACCATCCGCGTGCAGTAAACTTTACGAAGTATTGCGTTGGTAGGGAGAAACGTTACCTGCGTTAATTGTGGCATTGCATTCAACGAAAAGAACGAGAAAATCGCAATTTAAACTGGTGCTTTCTGTGAGAGCTTTTGGACTTTAGAACGGACATTTTTCGAGTTCGGCGATCTATCCAGAAATACGCCATTTTTGAGCAAAAATCCTACCAAAATGATCTAAGATATCAAAGAGAACGCAGCGGTGACAACCAGTTGGTCGTTTATCAAGGAACAGTCGCTTGGTTTTGGTTTTCAAATCATTTGAAAATACGCTTGCTGTGGAAGCATTGCAGTTTGTCCAGGTTAACAGCAAAACTAAAGCAGACACGGACATATGTTATATCACCGGAGGTACGCATTGATATAAGGACTCGCAGCTAGGTGTCATTTCACAAAAATATATCTTTAAAATTTTTACCTTAAAAAACACCGTTTTGTTTACAAATTCTGCTTGGCGTGATACCCTAGTTGAAGCGTCACAAGTCACGTGATTGTGCACCGTGTGTACTGTCTTGTCTACTGACCATATTATCTTGTCAAACAGACATGCCATTACGTTAATATACATTATTAACTTGTCTGAAGTTGTGTTATTTGGTACATTTGCTATACTGTCTTGTCTGGTTGTATTATTTTGTCCGTTTGTTATACAGTTTTGTTTACTTACCATAATCTTGTCAAACAGATATGTCATTATGCTTACAAACAGTATTAACTTTTTCAAATCTATGTTATTTTGTCCGTTTGCTACATCTTCAAATAGGGCCGGCCCATCAATTATCTGTTTAAAGGATTTCTGGCTGGTGTTTCCGTCTTTAAAATATCTTTTTAAGTTGTGACTTAGACCTGGAAATTTTAAGTTTCCCCAATTCAGTAAACATACACGTGGGAGCAAATGACAACAAATAAAACAAAACCTCTTTTAAGTCAATGTCTCCAGAACTAGCTCATAAACCAATTACAAATGTACCTTAGTGTAGATTATTTCTGTGTCAAATGACCTTACAACACCAATCTTCAAAGACTTCTTGGAAGAGTTTTTAGTATGAATTGTTACACATTCCCACGTCTATATATTAAATAGAATCAGTGAAACTTGCCACGTCTAAGTAACAATGTAAAAAACAATCTTACAGACGGAAACATCTGCCACAATATGCCTGTGCAGAAAATACTGGACTCCAGATAGTGCCGTTATTGACATTAATTTGACGGTTGATGCCAACAAGGACATAATACACAATCTATGAGAAGCACACACATTATGTGACAATGTGGCATTGCCATTTGATAGGAAAATACAAAGCCATCAGATCTCTTAAATATTGTAAATGTCCAGTCAGTGCGGGGAGTTCTTAGGGGGACAGTTGGGTTGATATTACAACACAATTTTAGGTCATGTTGCGACTTTCCAGATTTTTATGGTAGAGGATACCCAGTTGAAAAGGGCTGTGACTAAAAACAGATTTGGTTCGCCTGTGATATATTACAGACTTCGGTATATACCGAATTAACTAAATTTGAACGGGGAAAAAAAATTATATATTTTGTAACCATGGTGATACTAACCCTAACCTTAAGTCTGTATGTTATGCATATTGTACACTAAATGCGTGCAGACATGCAAACAGTTGCGTAATTTTGCTGTGCGCTCCAACTGATAATCATTCCGGGCATGCGCAGAACGGCTGCACTTGAACTGTAATGAGAAACATCGGTTGAAAAGTGCCCCTTCGTGCATTATTTTATCACAGGCGGGCACTTCTTCAGAAGCACCGACCTTTAATAAGGGAACTGAATGGCTTCCTCATATGTAAATGGAGATAATTAAGAAATCAGGCAGATATTGCTAGAGAATCAACGACTGGTGTTGCCTCTTGTTATGGAATACTTGGGAAGAACCTAATGTCTGACGAGTTTGAAGTTATTCAGCTCGGGCTAAAAGGGTAGGAAAATAGCTTGCACTTGTCCTAAAGATACACTCAATTACGACAGAATCGTAAACGAGCGCATTTTTACGCTTGTGTAAGGAAACATGCCGTGGATCCGATTCTGCAAAAACATTACCCAGACGGGTATGGGTGGACAAAAATTGAAGAGCTCAAGTCATTGACCCCGATGACTGTGCCTGCAACTGCACAATCTGCACTACTGGAAATCTTCCTATTGATAAGGTGTTCATGAGAGAGTTAGCTACCATGTTCTAATATGCAGTGTCGAAGAAATAGTGTCCCGTTGTCGGGCACGGGTTTTTATGAATATATGTTGTAACAAACAAATAAGTCGTTTAACAAATGACTGACTAGTCGAAGTTCAGTCTGTCAATACAAATACGAAGTATATCTAGACATTGCTATTTTCATTTTATTTTATAGACATATTATAATACATACGTTTTACTATCGGATGCAAACCCAAATCGAGTCACACTAACTTATATTTTATATACCATTTAGACCAATGAATGAAAGATGCATGAGCTTATTCTGGCTTATAGTAGTATATATTTCTTTAGTGTTTGTATTGCCTAAGAAATATACACGAGTTATTGCTTTAAAACATGTCTCCATAAGAGGATCTTTAATCTTTTAACGAGTGTAAGGTTTTGATCCTGCAGGCTACACCCCTTGTCTCAACCTACGCTTCTTTTGTACGGTAAAATTATCACACAGTAAGTGTAAGCATGTATTTATCTTGCAGGTGTTGAGTTTAACTCATTTAAATTTCAAGACTGAATACTGCTTAAGCCGTTGCCTGGGGGCGTGGGCAATGTTGCATTTTCCATTACTGTTAATGAACAGACTCAATCAAACCGAGTCTGCTATTTTCACTGTTTGTTTTGTTCTTGGTGCTTCCGAGGAATCTACTTTTCAGACTTTATTGACTTCACAACAGCGGATGTAAAGTGCTGTGTGGCGGCCGTAATAAGTCGCCCCGATTTCACCCCAGTGTTGTTATATTTTCTGGTCATTCGAGATCATTGATGTTAATTCATTTAGATTTAAAGATTCAAAGATTGAATACTGCTTAAGCAGTGCTAGGGAGCGTGGGCAGTGTTCAGTTTCCATTTCTGCTTATGAACAGACTCAGTCAAGTCGAGTCTGCAATTTTCACTGTTTGCCTTGTTCTCTGTGCTTCCGATGGATCTACTTTTCAAATTTTATTTCGTATGATTTCTATAGTAAAGCAAGACAGGAGAATTATTTGTACGGCTTATGTCAGTTGATATCTATTCGTTTACATTTTATTTAATTTTCCAGTGGGTTCCAAAAGTTCGACATTATTGTCCTTCAACACCAATTATTTTAGTGGGTGCGAAACTTGACCAAAGAGAATACAATAGAAAATACAATGCTGATCATAACAAGAACTGTGTTTCAAATGACCAAGGTGTTCATTTAATGGAAGAAATTGGTGCAAGACGTTATTTGGAGTGTTCGGCATTAGCTCAACAAGGGTTGACAACTGTGTTCGAAGAAGCTGTAAAAATTGCGCTTGAGTCACCATCTAAGAAAAAGAAAGATTGCTGTTCATTGTTTTAGGCGCCAGTGACGTGTTTCATGGAATAAGAAAGCAAGACTCATTAGCTTTTAGGAACAAGTCTAGAAGTAAGCTTGTAACAAAAAGGAGAAGTCGGACGAAGATTTGCTTGTTCTCATCACATCACATGTTTTATAAAAACAATAAAATCACCAACGTGACAAAAACTGTTTCTTTTCAGGTTACCTTATTAAACTATTTAGGCTTGTTAAAGTTGTCTCTGACTTTGTGCAGTTTACAATTAAGCTAACAATCATTTTCCGCTCCATACGAGTAGGTACATTTTAAGGGCAGGACAACAATTTCCAATTAATAAAAAGATAAATGATATACAATCGAAATATCAAACCGCTGTGGTTATTTGCAAAACCAAACTCTTATGCTATGCATCAACATAAATATGACAATTTGAATAAAGTTGAATAAAGTTCGATGATTTGTTAACAAACCCTTAAAATAAATGTGCCGTATTATTTGTAAGCTATATTTGTTCATGCAAACATTTTAAAACTAATTCACGTTTACATTTAACCGTCTCTGTGTGTGTGTTGGACATGCATGTGAAGTAAATCCCACTGTGTTTCGTTTGTTAAATTAATACTTTCATTTGATTAGAAATGTTACCAGTGAGACAAGTAAACATACATCGTGGGTTTTTAAGGGATGCATCTAATTTGTATCAAACTGTATGATCTGCCGTTTAAATTTTATCATAAGGGAGACTAACAATATTGGAAGAATGTATGGGTTGCTTTGAGTCAGTATCCTTGCCATAAATACTGTCTTGAAATATATAAATAGTGAAAAATATGAATTTACTAGTTTTATTCAAACTACTCAGTCAAAATTGGAAACAAACTCCCGCTTCATTTAAAACCGTTGAATTCTTCATGTGAGGAAGCCATCCAGCTGGCTTACGAAAGGTTGGTGATTCTACCCAGGTGCCCGCTCGTGATGAAATAATGCACGGAGGGGCACCTGGGGTCTTCCTCCACCATTAAAACTGGAAAGTCGCCATATGACCTATCATGTGTCGGTGCGACGTTAAATCCAACAAAAAATAAATAAATAAATAGTTATGAAATAATATGGCTATAAAAAAGCGATATAAATTGATTCCTAATTATCCATTTCATCGCAAAATTTCATCAGGCTTATACAGATAATTCGCAAATAGCGGGTCACTATCTAAACTTTTAGCATATAGTGAAGAATGTTTAGACTTTCATGATATCTAAACTTACTAACATTTAAAACTATTGCTCACATTCATATCAATGTTTGATCTATTTGAATCATTCTTTTATGTCTGAAGTTATGATGAAATATTTATACCTGTCTGATTTACCAATAGGGGGTCACTTTTGCCAATAGGGGGTCACCTTGTTTATCTTTTTTTTATCCATTTGAAATTTGTCTTTTTCTGACAAAACATGACTGTGGTATTAGAAATAAACATTTCAAGACAGAATATAATGAGAAACAGAATGTTTACATTTCAAAGAGGAGATATTAAGTCAAAGAATATATAGCACTAGTTTTCACAGTTGTATTTCTATGCATAATTAGCACCACCTATATCTAAAACTAAAATCAAAATATTGATTCATGGAACCTTATTTATTTATCTAGATTTGCCAGTTCAAACCAGTACAACATCAAATCAACCTTTGATTTGTATTTTTAAGCAAAATAAACAACCTTTTGATTATCCCTGAAATGGGGGATTCTCTATTGGCTGAATGACCGCCTCTGTTTGATGGCACTTTTTTTCATCGAAGTCAATCAAGAATTCATAATCATATTATTCCTACGAAAGTGTGCGTTTCACTCTTCAAAATGGTACCAAATTTGTGTGGTTTTATCTAAGAAATTGTGAGGTATGCTCAAAAATATTCTACTTTGAAGAATTCAAGAGTGCTAAAATCCAAGTCATGAAACATGGTTGCAAGAGGTATCTACTCATGGAACTCAAACTCATTAGATAAGATCCGTCTTCTTTTGTCTAATAATTGCTAAATGATAAGTTTATATAACTGGATACTTAAATATTGAATACTCTGATATGTTTAAGGGAGATTCACATTTTATTTTCAAGTGACCCGCTATTGGCAGTGATTCTCTACTGGCGAGTTGACTGTATTAGATCCGTCTTAATTCCATAAGAATAGAAAAACTGCGCATTATGCAACCAAAGCATATTAATAATTAGTATGTTATAATTAATTGAAACAGGAAAAGATAAATCAGAACTTGCCTATAGAAATCCTAAATTTTATAATTTTGACGAAAATGATAATCACAGATCCCTTTAAAATACATTGTACGTGCCATAGAAAAAGCTGTGTACGTTAAAGACGCGGCAGTTTCGTCATTGTTTTCGCAATAATAGATTTTGATGAAATGTTCTGTATTACAAGATAATGAAAAATGAAATAAGAATACTAGATCACCAGTATTTGTCCTCAGATATGATGCTTTTCTTACTCCTACCATGTATTTCAGTCAAGTACAATAATTAGTATTATTTTGTAATCTAAGCATTTTTATAACAGAAAACAATATTTCTAGTGGAGACATGCTCAGAGAAAACAAAAGAAATTGATTTTGTAAAAATGAACAATAGTTGTTCAGCAGACCGATGGTTATTTTTTTAATTCTTTTGTCAATCTTTAGTTGGTATTTCTGCTATTTTATCGAGTTCCACATAATAGAACTTAATCAAACTCTCCACATGTATTTGTTTTTATGCCCCCGAAGGAAAGCATATTAGTTTTCAACTTTCGTTAGTTTGTTTGTTAGTTCGTTCATCACAACGTTAACTTTTTGCATGAAGGCATTTTACTCGCGAACTACTCACCCAGGACCTTCAAACTTCACATTCTGATAGTACTTATTAAGTACACCATCCCTAATGACTTTGGGTCACCAGCTCAAAGGTCAAGGTCACAGGGGCCAACGTAAATTTTTGGAACGAAGGCACTTTACTCGCGAACCACTGCACCCAGGACCTTCAAACTTCACAAGCCGATAGTACTTATTAAGTACACTATCCCTACTGACCTTGGGGTCACCAGGTCAAAAGTCAAGGTCACAGGGGCCAACGTTAACTTTTTGCATGAAGGCATTTTACTCGCGAACCACTGCACCCAGGACCTTCACACTTCACAGGCTGATAGTACTTATTGAGTACACGACCCCTACTGACTTTGGGGTCATCGGCTCAAAGGTCAATATCACAGGGGCCAACGTTAACTTTTTACATGAAGGCACTTTACTTGCGAACCGCTGCACCCAAAACCTTCAAACTTCATGCGCTGATAGTACTTAATGAGTGCACTAACCGTACTGACTTTGGGGACATCAGGTCAAAGGTCAAGTTCAAATGGGCCAACGTTAACGTTTCGCATGAAGGCACTTTACTCGCGAACCACTGCATGCAGGACCTTCAGACTTCACAAACTGATAGTACTTAATGAGTACACTACCCCTACTGACCTTGGGGTCACCAGGTCAAAGGTCAATGTCACAGGGGCCAACGTTAACTTTTTGCATGAAGGCACTTTACTCGCGAACCACTTCACCCAGGACCTTCAACCTTCACATGCTGACAGTACTTACTGAGTACACCACCCATACTGACTTTGGGGTCACCAGGTCAAAGTTCATGGTCACAGGGGCCAACGTTAACTTTTTGCATGAAGGCACTTTACTCGCGAACCACTTCACCCAGGACCTGCAAACTTCACATGCTGGTAGTACTTATTGAATACACCACCCCTACTGACTTTGGGGTCACCAGGTCAAAGGTCAACGTCACCAGGTTAAAGGTCAAGGTACTGTAGGGGCATTTGTCACCATTAGTGGCAGCTCTTGTTGTCTACCTAATCGAAAACAAGAAGAAAGTGTGTAGCTCACCATATTAGATTTGGCTTAAATCAAATTACAACGAGGTAGGGGTGTGGCGGGCATTTATAGAACGCAGGCTGGTATGAAATACGTAATCAATTTTTATTTCAAACAAGGGCATATATTCAGCCAAAATCATTGACAGTATTCTGGTTTTTTAACACAGCTTAAGGCAAAGATAGTTAACAAGAGGATCAAATGGCCTTAGGTCGCTCACCTAGGAATACACTCGCTGAAAGTGTGACTGAAGAAACTGTTTTGTTTTGTGTGTTTTTTATTCTCTGTACTTTTAAAGGAAGAAACAGAGAGGAATTTATTCCTGTTGCTGCATCCTTATAACCTTTATCATATTGATCATAACAGCAATAAGTGTTATCTACTCCATTTTGCCAATCATCCAACTAAGTTTGAAGGGTGCCGGTTAAAGGCTTCTCAACAAATGCTACGGAAACTCTTTTCAGTGTTTAGACGTCAATGATTTGAACGTGTGACCTAGAGATATATCAAATTATCAACCGGCAGATTTCTTAATAAGCGGAAGTGTAACTGAAGTATTTTGATACCATAGATGTAGGTTTCCACCATTCTCCGAACAAAACCGATAGTTCCCGAATAATACGGATGTACGGTTCGGGTACGGTACGGGGTTTAGGAACAACCGAACTGGCACGGTGTTGGGGTAAATATCGACCCGACCAAAAAAACTACCACCAGTGACTTTAATAGGTCACAATTAGCTAAATAGTTTTCCCTATATATTCTATATAAAACTGACCTTTTTTAAAGAGCTACCAAACATAGCTAGACCCATTCAAAGAACAAATCCTTTCCTCATTTTAAAGAGTTATGATAAAACTGATATAAAATGAAGAGAAAAGTAGGGGTCATGTATCTTCTAAGAGAGATTTCTCTGGTCACATTTGCTTACTGTAAACTGACATCAAAATCACACTGCTGTGACCTGGAAGTACTACTCATACTAAAATTGAGCTTCACTTCACCAAATACAACCTGCTCTCCCATTTTTCCTACCAAAATGTCAAAAATACATCCACAATGAAATTTAAACAGAAACTAGCTTCAATTTAGACCTCTGTTACCATGCAAAGTGAAAAATAAGTGTTCAAATACCTGGCAGCCATTACGCGACTAGACCAGATGGCTCCCACGCTGGTTCCTTTAGTTTAGTTAGGCCTAATATAAACCATTTTGGGAGCTAGGGTTTGTTGATTTGTAAAACATTTTGTAATATAGTTTTGTTCCTTTTTTGTCAAAATATTATGCAAAACATTTATTTTTAGTCAAGGTATTTAACAGCCATGCAATGTTTTGTACTTTTTTCCCATTGCATGTTCTTTAAACCCATATTTCCATGTATCGTGTATTGAGTGATTTTGTTTGTTGGTCGTGTGCACTACCATGCGTGCACTGCTGTGAGTAAAAGTTTGGGGAAGTGTGTTCTTGGAAAGTGGCATTCCCTGTTAGATATCTGCCCATGTTCATTTTTCCTTTATTTCTATTTATAAAAGGTAAAAAGGTAAAGGTTTTGTTTATTATAGTGCCACCCCTATTGAAAGGGCCAGACAATTTGGCTTATAAGACACCTTTATATATATAAGACAATATTTATCATGCTAGGCATTATTTAAAAGAACAGCGAGCATGGTAATCGGATTTTTTATATAAAATTTATCGTCGTCAAAACGGATGGTGGGGTATTTTCCATTGTAAATTTCAACCATTTAGGCCAGAATATATTTAATTACTGATTAAAATAATTGCTGATGGATATCGCAGTATGAAACCAAAATCAACATTTCATTTAAAACAAAATGTCATCTTCGAAATTAATGTTCATTTACCATACTCTGGGAAAAAATACATTTTTGACCAAAAATCTAATATTGTCTAAGACATCTCAAAATATCAAAAAGACCTTTATACTCTCCTCACCCCGACCCATCCACATCCGGAGATCTTTAAAATGGTATATAAGTAACATTTGCGAACAACAACCTATATAAAATATGAAAATCAGAAATGTGGTTTCATTTCAGTTAAGTTGGTTTGATTGTACCTGTATTTGATAAATGAAAAATCAGTCTACTACATTTTTACATCACGTTTTTATTCTGTTTTTATATAAAAACTTATGTCATGTTAATGAAATATTTACTTTTTCTACCCCAAGAAGAACGGATTATCTTTAATTCCATCTGTTTGTTTTCTAATACGTTATTACTTCTCTTATAAAATAGCTATAAGTACCGCACAGTATTATGGCGTTTATATTTTTAGCAGTACGTGGATGAACAATCTGAAGCATTCTCGTTACCATAAAAAACGACAGTATCTTCAAATTGAACGGTTCTGAAAAATTGACCGGGCTTTTTAAGGTGACGTATAAGATTAACATATAATTTATCCGCGCAGTCTGGTCAGGATCCATGCTGTTCGCTTTTAAAGCCTATTGGAATTGGAGAAACTGTTAGCGAACAGTATGGATCCTGACCAGACTGCGCGGATGCGCAGGCTGGTCTGGATCCATGCTGGTCGCAAACCCACTATGTTAGTTTTCTCATGGCGCGGCTGAAGTGTATGTATCGAAAACATTGTAACTGAAATACCAATTTCCAAACCCAATGTTAATAAGATCTGTTGCCAAAACCTGTTGCAAAATTTTGGACAGTAGCAAATTGTATTTGTGTAAATAATTTTACATAGAATTTTAGACCTTTTTTTAAACATTTGATTAGTTTTAATCACTTTCTGAAATGCTATGATGGTAAATTTATTTGGGAAGTTGGTATTAACCAGGTTGCTCTAGATCTGATCTGAAGTTATATCCATTATCTTAAATATTTTAATGCACTTGTATGCCATTCTTTTAGTTTAGTTTTCATAGTCTGTGTATACTTTCTAAGTACATTGTACATCTTTTTTTAAACATGAACCAGTCAGGATTAATGCCAACTTCACAAATTTATCTTGTGTCTATTAGTATGGTTCTTTGTACCAGCTGCGATTATAAATACGTATCACTGGTAGAGTGTGGTTTATTTAAATGCTTTTTAATATATAATAGATAAGTTTGATACTTATCTATGATAGTCATTTATAAGTCTGTAAAGACCGGCTGCGTACAAAAGTTTTAGTTTGTTTTTGTATATGAATACATTGTATATATGTATGTATGCAGATTTGACTATGATAAATAAATAATGATAATAAATAATAATTGTATATGGACAAAATCTAAGGTTAATCTTTTTTCTATAAATCCTTATTCATATTCCATTCTACAATGAATATTTCTATGTCATACGACAATCTTTTGTTCTACACAGCATGAGATCAAAGCACGAGATCGAAGCACGAGATTGTGTATCATATTGTTTCTTTTTTTTTTTTCTTTTTTTTTTACGAAATATATGAATAAATGACATTTACCTTTTTCGTTTGTTTGTTGTTGTTGTTGTTGTTTTCCACCCTCTTTTTGTCGCTTTGCTTTTTATTGCTTTTCTTTTTTTTTTCTTCTTCTTTTTTTTTTCTTCTTCTTCTTTCGATGGCTTGATTCTTTTTACTGTTGAAGGTTCTTGCCGTGAAGTCAAATATTTTTGTAAAATACTGCATATTGTAACGCCGCTCGACTACCGAGTGAAAAAGAAGTTCCTATGTATTTGTCAGCCATTGATTATTTAACTAGACCCATCTGTCGATAAAACATATTTGAGCCGCGCCATGGGAAATTCAAACATAGTGGTTTTGCGCAATCGTGCAGTCTGGTCATGATCCATGCTGTTCGCTTTCAAAGCCAATTGGAATCATATAAAATTTAAGCGAACAGCATGGATCCTGACCAGACTGCGTGGATGCGCAGGCTGGTCTGGATCCATGCTGGTCGCAAAGCCATTATGTTGGTTTTCCCATGGTGCGGCTCATTTTGGGACTAGCGCTACGTTTCACAACTTCGTTATTTTCTGAATACCATATATAATGTATTATGATTACTACAATCTATTTACGTATTTTTAGTTCAGTGGAAGGAAAGTTTAGTTCTGTAAGAGTGTAGTCATTAATTGTATATGTCTGCTATTTAACTTTCTTGTGCATCAACCTGGTTTAAAATTTTAATGAAATTTTCAAATTTGTTACATCAATAAACCTGTGCTTAACCACCTATGAAAATGGACGACAGGCTCTAAAGAGCACCAGTTATATTACTTAAAACATTGCTGTTTTGAAGAGTGAGATAGTTAATGTATAATCGATAAATGTTTTGATCTCTAGCACATACATAACTTTAACTATCTATAAACAATTAAATCATTTAAACCTCAGTTATGGCACAGTAATGCACAAAACACTTTACAATGAATTTAAAAAGAAAATCAAAAATATTTAAATTTAATAACCTTTAACACGTAACCAGAATAAAAAAAATGGAAGTATTGAAAGTGCAGCTATGCCGCAACCCGTACTTGTCCGACTTATTTATTCAATCAACATACGTTTAAAGTTTCTGTTTCGGTTCTACTTTCATTTTCTTTACATTTATGTATGTGTGTGTATGTGTGCATAATTGTGTATTATCAAAACAAATACATACAAAGTATATATTAGAATATGTTAAACGCTTGTCAAAACACGAAAAAAATAATAGTTTAATAATGGGGTTTCCAGTTTATCTATTTTTAGCAGAAAAACTTCCCAAAATGAATTTCCCGCTACGGAAAGAGTTTCTTAAAATATAGTCTACTTCCTACATTCTCAGAAGTAGCTTATTGATTAAGCTTGCTTTCAATTGCACATATTTCAGTTTATGTACGAGTGAAAAATTATAGAATAGTCGATATAAATTGCGTGGATTTTTAAACGATTTTATTCAAAAAAAAATTGGAATCCCGTTTTTGCATAAAGGTGTGGAATATTTGCGGTCAAATACCTGAAAAATTAGGCTACAAAAATGCTTAAAACATAAGCAAAAAATTTTAAGATCACTTGGACACTATTCGTGGAATGCGAAGTATTCTAATTTAAATATATATATATATATATATTGGCACGCAAAAGTATGTTATCAGACAAAAATCTTAATAAAATCAATAAAAAGATTAATCTTATATGGAATATTTATGTAAAACACTGAGAAATAATTTAGTTCTCCTTATTTAAACATGACGCTTCGTGGCCAATCGTTTTTACAAATTCTGCAAGACGACGAATCGCCAGTGTCGTTGGATAGTTCAGTGCAAATATCCCAAGATAGTTCTGTACAATGGGATGATGATGATGATTCATTCGAAGTAAGTGAAGTTACGAACTCTGCGTCCAGCGACACTAATTTAGCAGATGCTTTACGATCAATCGTTAACGCCCATGGATCACTTGAAGTTCAAACCCCGGAACAGCCGTCGGCTTTAGAACGGACTTATCTGAATGGAAAAGTCAGTTTAAAAGAAGAACTAAAGGCAAAAATTCAAACAAGAAGGAAATCAGAAGGAGTTGGCGAATTACGGGTAAAGTTCGAAGCGCCAAAATCTTATCCGGTAGGTTGAGTTGGAAGTATATCTGAAATAAACAAAAATACTCGTAACAAGCTTTCATTGATATTTTGCGATTGTTTTTATGTCTGTAGCTAACACCTGAAGAAAACGCTTCCATTGATAATTTGTGATTGTTTTTATAGGTGTTAGAAGAAAACGCTTTCATCGATATTTTGCGACTGTTTTTATATCTGTAGCTAACACCTGAAGAAAACACTTAAACACTTCCACCGATATTTTGCGATTGTTATTATATTTGTAGCTAACATCTGAAGAAAACGCTTCTATTGATATTTTGCGATTGTTTTTATATTTGTAGCTAACACCTGAGGAAAGAGATAAAGTACTGAAAAGGAAACACCGTAACAGATTGTCAGCAAATAAAAGTCGCCTCAAAAGACAGCAGCACGAAGATAATTTGCAAAAGGTTTGTGCAGACCAGTTACGTTTTTTACACGTGACCCGTCCGGATAAGGACAATTTTTCTCGGCGGGAGGGTGGTGGGGGGGGGGGGGGGGAGGAAACGTTATTTTTAAAAGTAATCTGGCCTGGCTACCGACTAGATACTGTCTTCAATTTTTCATCATTGCTCTCATATATTCTGACAGATCTATCAAGTGTTTTGAGAGGGACATAATTATACAAAATTTGAATAGTCTCATGAATTATGTTCTGTTTATTAAACTTTCAAATATCAAAGGAATTCTGTCTAAATTGAGGGTCTACCTTAGTATTTTTAATAGCAATTGCGGCCATGACAAAGGTCAGTTTATTATACATATTTATGGAAAGAAATAGCGCGAAACAAAACGACTTTATGAATAAATTATATGAGAATAAATGTATTTTCTACCACAGCCTTATAGCCTAATGTTCTCAGATAATTATTTGTCTACACTTTTTTGTGTTAATGTACGTTTTAATTTTTATATTTTAACACATCGTTACTCATATACAAATTTATGTCTGTTATCTCTTTTTTATATTTTGGACTATAAATGAAATTAGCCTATAATGAATTTTTTATTATGTTTTCATTTTGGCGTTCATTTAATTGCATTTTAGAAATCGTTTCTATATAAACAGTAGCTATGATATTATAAATTTACATCTATGGAGTTGATGGTAAGAATGAAAACGCGTAAAATAAAGGTGACGATATATAAATCGTACTTTTATGTATGTTTCTCCTTCAGTTAATTCATTTAAAGTGATTCATACTTCGTATTTCGCAGGTAATGTAAAACTGTTGTAAAGACAGGTTTACAAAGACGTAAATACATTAGTTTCGATACGCTGATAGTATCTCTTTAGGCAGCATGTGCAGTTTGGTTAATTATCCACGTGTTTAAACATCAGTGTTTGTTTATATTACATTTCAATATTTGATGCTGTTAAATTTAAGTTTAAGATAAATATACATAAATTTTATCAAGGTTATTATTTATTTAGATACATACACATTGGTATATCTGCACTCTGTCGGAAATGTAGTGTCATGTACATTATATTGTTCTCGAACAATTTGTTTATCACTGTTTAAGAATTTAAAGTGTGCATATTAAAAGTCATAAAAATATAGATAGTACGATCTGGCGCATTTGCTTTTGAAGCAAATTTATATTTGTTTGCCAGTTTGAACTTAAAATATTAAATCAATAGAGCTCTAACATGTTTTTATACATATATAATGAATAACTGTTGCAAATAAATACAAGAGGATATGTTTATACTGCGAAGAATAAGTAAATATTGGTACAAAATCTACAAACATTTGTAAAGCTTTGTCGTGCACAAAAAATATTACTGACTATCATACGATGGTTTATTACAAAACGTTGTAATAACAACTGATGATCATGATAAATGTTCCTAAATATAGTTGTCATTTGTCAGTAAAACCATGGTCTGACAATATGTGAAATTACAAATTATCATTATCATACCATATTTCATTATTCATTTTATGTTTGTTCGTGTTAAAAGCGTAAGGGCTTTTAAAACGCACAAGCATAAAATGATTACTGTAAAGGTCACTTCGAATTTATCAATAGTTCTTCGGAAAATTTTCAAGAAAAATGAAACGAGAGAAGGAACAAAAAATTTATTTATCTTTTCTGTCAATTTTGACATTTTGAGAGGCGAATACTTTTTTGTTCATCGAGAAAGCGGGATATTTTTTCCGAAATTTTATACTTATTTTTACTATTAAATTTGTATTGCATGTTTTTATGAAATATATCACTGTGCGATATACTCAGGTCTACAAAAATGGTATTTATATGATATGTAAAAAAATCTACAAATCTACATATTTTTAATATATGGATTATTTTATCTGTAAATGCAAAACAAAAATCGAGCGAAAATGCTGAAATCATAAGTGATCTTTATGTATGTATGTCATAAGAAAGACAATTGATTTCAGACTGTGATTTTGGGGTCACTTGTAATTTTAGCAGAATTCATATATCAAATTGAATATTGACAAGAAGTTATTTTTTCCTGATAAAGGTGGTTTTTTTTCTTTTGTTATTTTAGGATTATATTTTTCAAGAAATGTCTCAATAGTGCTCCAGTTCTTTAGTGAAAAGTTTTTGTGTACAAAGTGATCACTTCTGTAAAGCAGAGTACAAATTTAAACAAACATACAAGCAAAATGCCCGTTGAATTTTGGAATAGCCAGTGGTCTTGAAGTTGAAAAGCACTAGCTTATTTTAGCTAGGCAATACCATATCATTAATTTGTCCTAAAAGTATACATTTTTAATCATGAATAGAACATTATGACTTATGTTTATAAATTATGTTTATTGTTAAACGAACTTCATGCATGATGTGCATATAAACATAATGATGCAAAATTAGAACAGCTTGCATTACTGCAATTTTTTTCGGGCTTCACGTTAGCTTGAACATTTAGATAAATATGTCACTAGCTATCTTTAGCTTTTATGAAATATTGATAAATTTGACCCCAGGTAACCGAAAAATACCAATGAGATGATCTGTACATTAAATTTGGTAACTACAGATTGACTGCGCTATTGGAATCTCGGCGCGACTTTATTTTATTATATTGAAAAAAATGTTTTAAAATGTTATTGTTTTAGTTTGTGACATTAATCACTTAGTAAGTTTTGGCCAATAAAATATTCTTAAAACATTTCTGTTAAACTTTAGCTCGTAGTTTTTCCTTTTACCTAGTGAAGAAAAAATCACAAGCTAATTTTATAGAAAATATTGGAACATTTTACCACTTACATCTAACTATTAAATAATTGTTTTTGAAGACCGAGAAAGGGGAGTAATTTAGGTTAATAATTGTCACATTGAAATTACTTAGCAGGGGGTAAAATTATGAAGATTGTTTCATGTACACAGACCGAGCGATTCGTTATAACTATACAGGGAAATATAGTTTGATTCATTAGGATTAGTGATTCTAAAGACTTTAACAAAGTCAGTAATGAACGAATGAATTGAAAATATTTCAGCTTATTTTTACTGTACACGTATATCGTATTGCGTTTCAATCTCATTTAAATATACAGTGCTTTAGGATATAGCGGATTCTATGGTATACAGGATAGGTTGATAAATTTTGTATTCAGACTTGAATCATTGTATTAATTTTCATATCATTCTTTTACTGGCATGCAGATAGACATTTTGATATACATTTTAAATGTTTGCTTGTTTACATTTCATGTGTCAGTCAATGAAAATCGAAGCTATCCGTTACCGACTAAACCAGTGAGTATGTAAAAAAATAAACATCAGTGGATGAAAACTATTTGACAGAAATTTAAAAAGCTAAATGTTTTTGAATACATTATTATTCTGATAATATAGTAAATAGGAATTGAGAAGTTCTTTTGTATGTGGACTTTAAAGTAATAATAGAAAAGATGACCAAAGCTATCCTGTACACCCTAAATCAGTGCATATGTAAACAATGGCATGGAGAGAAAAACACATGAATTTCTATTAAAAGCTGAATGTTTTGAAAAGGAAAACTGTTTTCTGTATGATATATAAAAAAACTACTTAATTTCATTTGTCTGAATTGAAATGCTGGAAAAATTAATTAGCTATCCGCTATGCCATAATGCACCGTATAAATGATAAAAATGTACATAAAGTGTTTGGTTTTTTGCCACAATGTCTTGAACACCTACACGTATCAGCCATTCCTATATTTTTTGTGCCATTTGGGTTTGGAAAAAAAATGAAAAAGTAAGGTTTCGAAATCGATATGAAAGTTTATTATTCTTAAAGTATGACTTTTCAAGATATCAAGAGACTAGATATCATGTATACTTTATTGCAGACACTGATCAGATCACGAGGGAGGATTGATAAACATCACCCTTCATAATATATTTAACATTTTTAGCCCACCATCATCAGATGGTGGGCTATTCAAATCACTCTGCGTCCGTGGTCCGTCCGTCCGTCAGTCCGTCCATTAACAATTTCTCGTTATCGCATCTCCTCAAAAACTACTGGGGGGATTTTGACCAAACTTTGTCAGAACGATGTCTTGGTACCCTAGTTGTGTCCCCCTGAAAATCAGACTAGTTCAACAATTTTTGAGTGAGTTATGGCCCTTTGTTTATTTCTGTAATTTACATAGATTTATATAGGGAAAAACTATGAAAATCTTCTTGTCCAAAACCACAGAGCCTAGGGTTTTGATATTTGGTATAAAGCATCATCTAGTGGTCCTCTACCAAGATTATTCAAATTATTTCCCTGGCATCAAATATGGCCCCGCCCCGGGGGTCACATGGTTTATATAGACTTATATAGGGAAAAACTTTGAAAAAACTCTTGTCCAAAACGACAGGGCCTAGGGCTTTGATATTTTGTATGTGACATCATCTAATGATCTTCTACTAAGATTGTTCAAATTATCCCCCTAGGGTGAAATATGGCCCCGCCCTGGGGGGCATATGGTTTACATAGACTTATATAGGGAAAAACTTTGAAAATCTTGTCTAAACCACAAAGCCTAGGGCTTTGATATTTGTAATATAGCATCATCTAGTGGTTCTCTACCAAGTTTGTTCAAATTATCCCCCTAGGGTCAAATATGGCCCCGCCCTGGGGTCACATGGTTCATATAGACTTATATAGGGAAAACATTCAAATTTGGACCACATGTATAGTTTTGAGTGGCAAGATGAACCTTGACATGAGTTGACCTTGATTTGATCTAGTGACCTACTTTCACATTTCTGTAGCTACAGCCTTCAAATTTGGACCGCATGCATAGTTTTGTGCACCGGAAAAAACTTTGACCTAGTGACTTAATTCCGCATTTTTGAAGGTACAGACTTCAAATTTAGACCACATGCATAGTTTCGTGTTACGAAATATAATTTGACCTTGATTTTGACCTAGTGACCTACTTTCACATTTCTCAAGCTACAGCCTTCAAATTTGGACTACATGCATAGTTTTGTGTACCGAAAAAAACGTTGACCTTGACATTGACCTAGTGACCTACTTTCACATTTTTGAAGGTACAGACTTCAAATGTGGACCACGTGGATAGTTTCGTGTTCCAAAATGAAATTTGACCTTGATTTTGACCTAGTGACCTGCTTTCACATTTCTCAAGCTACCGCCTTCAGATTTGGACCACATGCATAGTTTTGTGCACTGGAAAAAACTTTGATCTTGACATTGACCTAGTGACCTACTTTCACATTTTCGAAGGTACAGACTTCAAATGTGGACCACATGAATAGTTTCGTGTTCCGAAATGAAATTTGACCTTGATTTTGACCTAGTGACCTACTTTCACATTTCTCAAGCTACATCCTTCAAATTTGGACCACATGCACAGTTTTGTGTATCGAAAAGACTTTAACCTTGACATTGACCTAGTGACCTACTTTCACATTTTTGAAGGTACAGGCTTCAAATTTGGACCACATGCATATTTTTGTGTTCTGAATTGAAATTTGACATTGATTTTTACCTAGTACCTGCTTTCACATTTCTCAAGCTGCAGCCTCCAGATTTGAAGCACATGCATAATTTTGTATACTGAAATGAACTTTGACCTTGAAATTGATCTTGTGACCTACTTTCACATTTCTCAAGCTACAGCTTTCAAATTTGGACCACATGCATGGACCACATGCACAGTGTTGTGTACCGAAATGAAATTTGACCTTATGCTAGTCTTGAAATTGGAACATTCAAAAATGGCTCAATGGTGGGCGCCAAGATCACTCTGTGATCTCTTGTCTCATGTTTACTTTTACTTCATGTTTGATAAAATATATATTTTTGAAGTGTCAGATCCATTTTAGTTGTCGTTTTTGAAACAATAAAATAAACAGAACTCAGATTGAGATAGGTATCTATCTAAGAACAAATGACATGCAAGTCAAACCATAATTTAAAGCATCTTCATATTGTAACGGATGTTAATAGACTTGTTAACTACTTTAAAACTTTAATTTCGTACATTAAAACACTCTGTCATATTAATAGGGTTGTGCTTAATTTATAATGCAACTTCCATCTTTGCAATAACTAACATATGAACAAATAAAATAATATAGAGAGAAACTATTTTTATTTTAAAAGGCTGACCAAACAAACAATAATGACGAAGACTGATAAAAATCTCCATTTTCATATATAGCAATCTAAATCACTGTCACTTAAAGCAGCTGCATATTAAAATTAAAAGTTCCTGCTTATATAGAAACATATAAACATTCCATGTAGTATGTTTAGTGCTGCCAAGTTCAACTGTGTTTGGTAACGGAGGTTAATAAATGACTACCATATTTAAAAATCGTCATGACTGACCACGTTTTACACTATTATTTCAAGTTTATCTCAAGAAGCTTCTTTTCATAAAGCGTTTTAATTTAGATCAATTATTTCTTTGGCCAACTTAAACTGTCTCTTAGTTTTCCCAGATGGATATGGTTCAGGTATTGTAGTAATGATATCCTGATTAGAAATCCATATTTCATCTCTCTTGTTAGATCAGCGAAAACTATCTCCAATTTTCCCTGATTCTTCCATAAAGTGAATCTTTGTCTTCTCCTTTGATTTATCAATATCAGTAACTACTCCAATGTGATTGTGACGTTTAATTCTTTCTAAAGTTTGTTCCCTTCTTTTCTTAGCACTTTTTTCATCTAGTTCAGAAGTTGGTATGTACGCTTTTCGTTTTCGATCTCTATCCTTTTTCAAGAATGCTCCCGACTCTGATTTCTTTCTCTCTCGATATCTTCTTTGGATTTCTACTCTTGACAAAACCATTCTGAAATAGATATAAAAAAAAACAATGTTTGAAGTACTACGTTTATGCCTGCATAAAAGCGTTGTCTCCGCTTAAGACTCTTAGTAAACATTACATAAATTCATGTTAATCTTTATTGTCAGTGTATTCATTGTTTTAGAAAGAATAACACATTCTAAAGACTACTTTATGACAATCACCGGTATCAATGGAGATATAAAAGGTTAATATTAATAACAAATCATCAATATACCAACAGTTATTTCGGAAATTACAACAACAGTTATTGTGTTAACAATCGTTACATTTGATACAACTGAAATCGAATCAGAATTGATGAACAAGCCAGTTATCCTAACTGTAAACTATTTTAACTGATAACCGACATTGTTCTCTGACAATTAATGTAGGTAATGTACTTTATAAATGAACATTTTCAATAAACTTTAAAGAAAATCATTTAAGTTTAACATCCGTTATATAGTGCTGCCTCACTATAATATCACGCCGTAGACACGTGGCATGATACCCCACCCAGTCACATTATACAGACACCGGGCTGACCAGTCCTAGCACTACCCCCTTAATGCTGAGCGCCAAGCGAGGAAGCTGCTAGTACCAGTTTTTATGTCTTTGGTATGACGAGGCCGGGGGTCGAACCCACGACCTCCCGCACTCGAAGCGGACGCTCTACCACTAGGCTACCGAGGCGGTGGTTAAAACGATCTGAGGAAAAACAATATAAAACTAGAAAATGCTTTTGTAAAAAAGCGCATGTCTCCCCCAATGCAAAGTCCTATAGGCAAGAAGTCAATAGGGGTCAGAAGCGAAAGTCGAAGAGACACTGATGGTTAGCTGCAATAGGGATCATCTACTTGGCATGTCCAGTCATCACGCTAAATTTCAACACTCTTGGCCTAGTGGTTCTCAAGTCACTGTTCAGGCTCCTGTGACCTTGACCTTTGATCAAGTGACCTCAAAATAAATAGGGGTCATCCACTCTGCATGTCCAATCATCCTATTAAGTTTCAACAGTGTAGGTCAAGTGGTTCTCAAGTTATTTCCAAAAAATGATTTTACATGAACAGGCCACTGTGACCTTGACCTTTAATAGACTGACCCCAAAATCAATAGGGGTCATCTACTCTGCATGTTTAATCATCCTATGAAGTTTCAACATTCTGGGTCAAATGGTTCTCAAGTTATTGATCGGAACTGGTTATCAATGTTCAGGTCCCTGTGACCTTGTCCTTTAATGGGGTGACCCCAAAAACAATAAGGGTCATTTACTCTGCATGAACAATCATCCTATGAAGTTTCAACATTCTGGGTCGAGAGGTTCTCAAGTTATTGATTGGAAATGGTTTTCCATGTTCAGGCCCCTGTGGCCTTGACCTTTAACAGAGTGACCCTAAAATCGTTAGGGGTCATCTACTCGGCATGACCAATCATCCTATGAAGTTTCATCATTCTGGGTCAAATGGTTCTCAAGTTACTGACCGGAAATAGTTTTCAATGTTCGGGCCCCTGTGACCTTGACCTTTCACAGAGTGACCCCAAAATCAATAGGGGTCATCTACTCTTCATGACCAATCATCCTATGAAGTTTCAACATTCTGGGTCAAGTGGTTCTCAAGTTATTGATCAGAAATGGTTTTCAATGTTCATGCCCCTGTGACCTTGACCTTTGATGGAGTGACCCCAAAATCAATAGGGGTCATTTACTCTTTATGACCAATCATCCTATGAAGTTTCAACATTCTGGGTCAAGTGGTTCTCAAGTTATTGATCGGAAATGGTTTTCAATGTTCAGGCCCCTGTGAACTTGACCTTTGACGGAGTGATCCCAAAATCAATAGGAGTCATCTACTCTTCATGATCAATCATCCGATGAAGTTTCAACATTCTGGGTCAAATGGTTCTCTAGTTATTGATCGGAAATGGTTTTCAATGTTCAGGCCCCTGTGACCTTGACCTTTGACGGAGTGACCCCAAAATCAATAGAGTTCATCTACTCTTCATGACCAATCATCCTATGAAGTTTCAACACTCTGGGTCAAGCGGTTCTCTAGTTATTGATCGGAAATGGTTTTCAATGTTCAGGCCCCTGTGACCTTGACCTTTGACGGAGTGACCCCAAAAACAATAGGGGTCGTCTACTCCAGCAGCCCTACAACCCTATGAAGTTTGAAGGTTCTAGGTCAAATGGTTCTCCAGTTATTGCTCGGAAATGAAGTGTGACGGACGGACGGACGGACGGAAGGACGGACGGACGGACAGGGCAAAAACAATATGTCTTCTGGGGGAAACATAATTAACCTACATCTTCTAAAATCCGTAAAGTTAAACAATATTCAGTTCCAAGGGCATGAATTGATTTTCTAAGTGATGGCGCGATTCAACTTCAACTTCAGGCGAGACGGTGCGTCTGTTAAACTAACTGCACATTGTGAGGATGCCATAAAAACCGATACCATACCGTTAAAAACATCACGGAAGTAAATGGTCACGGACGTTTATAAAATCGTTCTTTTCTAAGTATTGTAAGACGAACAAGGCGACCTATTGTCCCTCATTCATTTTATTTTGATTTATATATATGTTATTTGTACATTCAGACATGTCAAACATGTGCTTATCTGCGTAAGTTTTAGTAAATATGATCAACGGATGTTAATATTTTTGTCTTAATTCACATGAGATGATTTTGATGCTAACGGAGAATTGAGCATGAATAAAATCATTTGATTGTGTATTTGTATTGCCTAGTGGGGCTATAAATGATGAACGGAAGCCAAAACATAGAGTGTATGAACAAAATAACTCGTATTCAAAGCACACGGATATTAACATGGTTTTGGCGACACTTGTAACATTTCAATATTTCATTTAAAAAGATGATAATTCAAACGATTTTTGATATTTTTGCATAGACATATGTTCTAACAAATCATTAATATTACTATCCGCTTTTTATAAGAAGGTGTCTTGTTAAAGATCAATTTCTACTTAACGCACCCAATCTTGATACAGCCAAAATCTAATAATTTCTACATGTTTAGGAGCACATTTTGATGTGTTATTAGAACTCAACAAGTGAAAACTTGTTTGAAAATGATAACTCGCAATACTGTCAAAGAAAATTAAGGCTTTCGGCATGAATTGAGTAGCGTACATTGAAGGAATA
Source organism: Mercenaria mercenaria (assembly GCF_021730395.1). Lineage (NCBI taxonomy): Eukaryota > Metazoa > Mollusca > Bivalvia > Venerida > Veneridae > Mercenaria > Mercenaria mercenaria. Next base: position 105,944,821 of record NC_069362.1, on the reverse strand, counting down.
TCACAAAGACAAGGAAAAATCGTAAATGCACATGAAATGTAGGAATGGCTGGTATGTACCGATATAAGTGTAAACAAACTAGAGACGTGATCTGGTAAAGAGGTATATTTTTGAGGCTGACTTTAAAGAATAATCCAAATAAACTATCAACTACCCTGAAAACAAAACATATTCACAAAGTAGTCTTTAAGTGTCATTATGATTACATGTTTTGGGAGGGGTAAAGGTTATTAATGATAGAATTCCGTAAAAGTCAATGCAAACCAAATCTGCTGTTGTTTTTGATTAAAAGCGTTCTACTTGGTTGCCTTCTGTACTTCGAAATATCGTCTTATTTTCTCAGATTTAAGAATGGTGCACAAGAAAGAGAAGAAATCTTGTTTCTTTTGTCATGTGAATATACACACAATGAACACAATGGAATGACTCAGAAATTGTACTTCTCGTGTCAATACGTTGTACATTTCAATACAAAGTTTCTGTTTATGCTTTCTTACGGTTTTCTGTTTGAGTCATTTCTAGATTATTTCAAAACATATCCTTTATGGGATGAAAAATATTTTGGTCTTGCTTAGGAATGAGGCCGAATTCTGCTTTGTTGTACATTCACAGAACTGCACCTGCATTTGTTTGTCTTGTGTATCTTTTTGTGTCTATATTTCCGGTTATTATTTGTATAGATTCTATACAAGAAAAGTAGAAAAACTCGGGAGTCCATTTTGAGACACCTCGCAGTGCTGTTTGCGCAGCTCTACGTTAGTTGTTAACTATTAAGAAATCAAAAAAAAAAAAAAGAATAATGTTAGCTTTGTTTTGTTTAGTTTTTCTTGCTAGGTATTTCCATCGTGTGTATTTATTTTGGAACAGAATAAACCAGCAACTATGATGACGTTATTTGATCAGTAAGACTCATACCCTTGATTGAATCATATGTCTGGTTTATGTATGTAGCTTTCAACATCAATTTGGTCTGCAGTCGGTGACTGGGGATATGAATAAAAGAAACAACTGAGAACGATGTGTCACGAACGTTGTCTAATAATCTTTCCATCTTTAAATACTTTGTGTTGTAGCGGTGTAGCAATTATTCATATATCATAAGTTTAAGCAAATTCAGAAAGTGGAGAAAATAATTATTGTAATGCATTAGTAGTACTGATATTTTTCAATTGAAATCACTTTTATTACCGCTCAGATTCCATATTTTTGTCATTTTACAGGAACTTGAGAATCTTGAGACAGAAAATGATAAACTTTCTAACGAAGTAAAACTTCTGCAAAATATAAAGCGTCTACTTAGTACTAAAATGGCAAGCCATAAATGTTCTAAACAGGACACGACATCATCGTCAATAGCCAGCCATTGGTGCACTATACCGGACGTGACGTCATCATCAATAACCAATCATCTGTGCACTAAATCAGATATGGGCTCGTCAATAAAAACTAGTCATGAGTGCACTAAAGAGGACATGACGTCATCATTTAATCATCTGTTCACAAAAAGAAATGTAACATCGTCATCACTGGCAGCGCTGAACAGCAAATGCATTGGTGGGCGTACTAGCACACAGACAGCTGCAGCATTGCATCAAGATGTTTTGAGCCATTAACGGAGACCATTGTGTGGAGAATATTTAGGTGTTAGTACCGTACTTGTAGATCTAGTGAACCATTCATTTTTCATGATTTTTAACTGTTAGGAGAACATATTCATAATTTTAAAAGGTCCAAAACATTGCGGAATGATACTAAATTCACTTGGGTAATGATTACATTTTACTCGGACATTATCATAGACTTCACTCAGTGTAAAATCTCAAACTTATAACTAAAATAAAGGTATTAAATCCATATAATATTTCAATGAAACTTCACAGTTTTGTTGTTTGTTGCATCAACTAGGACATGCGCAGTGAAACATTTTAATTTGATTTATACAATATTGTGATATTTATTTCTAAAGTCACTATGTGTTCATTGTAAATATACTTTGTTATTCTCAAGTGGAAGCTGGCAGGTACTCAAAAATACAGCTCTCTGCTTGGTCAGTTAGAACCCCTAATATATGGTGATGTCATGATAAAGTTATGCCATTCATTTTATGCTTTTTAATTGTTAGGAGAATAATAGTGGTGATTTATTCTTGGCAATTAATTAAATCTTGATTAATTTACAGGAAGTTTCAAAAAATGACATTCTGCGTTTTGAAGGAACGTTAGACACCATACATTTTCAAACATCATACAAAATAGTTTGGCCACTATTAATTCATTTTCATTCACCATGTTGATGCATCGTACTGTATCTTGAACGCCCAATTCGGAATTGATTAATGGTACAAGTACCGCACAGTATTATGGCGTTTTTATTTTTAGCAACAGTTAATAAAAACCATCAGTCGTAAGCAATCTCTTCTAAAAGGAAAGATATTGAATGTAAAAACAATAGTTGGCTTGATGGCGCAGTAGGTTGAGTGGACAATCTGACTAAAGTACATCTCCTATTACGCTACGCATAGGATCTGAAAACGACCTATTCATTGCCTCGTTCTGACGGCCCTTTCACTAGCCAATCAGAGCCTAGCTTACAACATCTTGCAAATCTACCTCTAGCATTGACTTTTGATATTTACAATTCTTATGTCGTAATGTATCAGATAGCCGGTTAGCTCAGTCGGTAGGCCACTTGCTTTGTAAGCGAGGGGTCCCGGGTTCGAGTCCTGGAATAACTGCATATTTTTCTTACTCTTTGACAATCGAACAAGTCGCCTGATTGGATAACATAAAAATAGCAATAATGGAAATCCAAAATATACAGAAGACGAATGTGAATGGGTCGTTCTCAGATCTTCGTTTAGAAGATCAAGTACTTTAGTCAGATTGGTTGAGTGGACAGTAATAGTTTTGCAGTAATAGTTTTGATGGTTCGAACGTTGCATCCGTCACTTTTTTAATTTTGCATATAATTTATATATTTGAGTAAGTTTGTTTTTCTCTGATATCTAATTTATTCACGAAAGCTTAAAAACATTAAATCATATTAAAGATGAAGCTTACTGATTTAAACATGATTACGTGTTAACAATGACATATAAGTTAGTTAACAAGTTAGAACCAGATTAACAGACTTTTGTTGTTTGCGTTGAATCGTATTGAAAAAAAAAGAAATTAAATATAGTTTTCAAAATACTTTTTCACGGGTCGAGAATCGAACTCCCGACGAAAAAGTATAAGACGAATACCAATACCACACTCGGCCACCGAGGATTTACTACTTGCAGGGTAAACGAAGTGTATTGACTTAAATTTATGCTATTGTTTTGTTTGTTTACATATCAAAGCGCCTTATTACTGTGCGATATTTGTCCGATTCAGGGCTACATGTTTTTCAAAAGTTACACAAATATGTATCACTGATGAGTTTACAAGAATATATATGTCACTGGTGTGCGTACACAAAGATATGTAAAGTGTGTTGTAGGGCATATTGACAAATTTTGATATCAAATCTGCATGGATATTTTTACAGGTTTAACATGTTTATTTATCACCTTGTGTTTATGTTATAATTCCTGTCACGTAAGTATTTTGAAGAAAAGAACCTTTTTTGATTTGGGTTAAAGTTTTATTACTTACATGTAAATACAATTCCTTTCTTCATATACATTTTCTTGGTGTTTAAAGATGCTTATACCAGCTTTGTTAGAAAGACCAGCTGTCCGATCAATAACTTGAAAGCTTGAGAGTCAATTCCATATGTTGAGTAGATAATCCAGATTGTTCCGACGTGAAAATGTAGAGATAAACCCTAAAATGTTCACTTTGTAAACTCCATATACTTGTTTTCTCAAAAGGCGGACGTTTTATTTGCAAATGCCCTAACAAGTTAATTAAATTATGATGGTTTAAATCCTCATTTATGTCCTATTGTTTCCCCAAAGGTTACTGAAGTATCACTCTGTATAGAAAACTCAACAACAGATATTGAATTGAATAAAGGGTATTTATTATTAAAATACCATAAAAGTAAAAGAGATTAAACATCAGTGATAGTTTTCTATATCCGGGCGACCAGAAACCGCCGACCCGTATGTAAAACACAGTATAATGAAAATTGTCATAAAACCAGATTTAACAAATGTAAAAGGCTTCAAATTTCAAGCAAATAGGCAAATTAGAAAATGGAACATTTCAACGTTTTTTTATATAAAATGAAGAGCCAATGAGAATCTTTAAAAAACTATGGACTGATTGTCTTAACGGATCCAAATGTTCAAAAAAGTTATAAAAAGAGGTGGTTGGGGAGGTGGAGGTCTAAACGAAAATGAATCACCTTTAACAGATTCCGCAACTAAATAAAGACTGACTACTCAGCAAGCGATTGGTTCATATAACCATGTGACATAAAGGAATGGATCTCATTGGCTCCTTTTTACAGTACACTTAACATAAGCCCCTTCGTTGAACCATGAGTCATGGTTAAAACATATATGCAGAACAGAATAAGAAACAAGTACATAAAACATTTTATACGTATATAAAATATATTTATGTCCTATTGTTTCCCCAAAGGTTACTGAAGTATCACTCTGTATAGAAAACTCAACAACAGATATTGAATTGAATAAAGGGTATTTATTATTAAAATACCATAAAAGTAAAAGAGATTAAACATCAGTGATAGTTTTCTATATCCGGGCGACCAGAAACCGCCAAACAGCGCCCAGGATGCCTCATAAATAAGTTATATTCCTGTCAGTCTGTCACAAATAACCATTTTATTACATATTCGTTTTCTTGAAATTAGAACAGTTTGATTTAAAATGTGTATATTTAGTGAAATAAGCATATGCATCTAAGATATGTCTATTATAAAATGTTCTATTGCTATACTGTATTTACACACATACAATAATGGGAGGGTCATATGAGCCGCGCCATGAGAAAACCAACATAGTGGTTTTGCGACCAGCATGCATCCAGACCAGCCTGCGCATCCATACTGTTCGCTAACAGTTTAGGCTTTGAACAGCACGGATCCTGACCAGACTGCGCGGATGCGCAGGCTGAACTGAATCCATGCTGGTCGCAAAACCACTATGTTGGTTTCTTATGGCGCGGCTCAAATATTAAATATATGCAGTGGTGTAGCTGATCTCAACATTTTTGAGAAACTGTTGCATAGCTGGCCTTTTTCCAGCTGTAGCAGAGGGGTGTAGGAGACTGCCTAAGCCACTGTGGGGTGCCTTGGTTTAAGCATTTTATGCATTTGGGCACGTTCTAGATGCATCGTTTGCTCTTTTCAAGGTCCCTTAATATTGCATTTTTGGTGTGTTTAGTTTTTCAGTTTCCTAAATCATCTGTAGGCACAGTTCTGTCCCGCTTCTAGCCTATATTTTTTAATGCCTAGCAAACATTTAAATGTGTTTTCTGTTACTCCAGTACAAAAAAAAAAGAAAAAAGAAAAAAGCAACATAACAATACATGTAGTAATAAAACACCGACTGGTCCAATATATCAATGAAACAGAACTTCACTTCAGAGTTTCAGACGTGTGGCTTAATTGGTGTTAATTCTGGGGGTGTCAGTGTTAGTTCTGGAGGCGTCAGTGTTAGCTCAGGAGGCACCAGGGTCAGTTCAGGAGTTGGTGTCTAATGTAGTTCTGTTACAGATTAGGATGCTGGATCCAGTGGTTCTTTGGTTCGAATTAAAGCAAAGGTTGTTCTTAAAATGCATTCTAGGTGCGCCATAATTGTGTCCTACAAAAGGTAAAAAGGCATTTGCACCACAGTGGCACTATTCCCATAGAAGTTCGTCTATATCTCTTTGTCGTATTTAGGTTGAAGACACATACATCTAGTTGTATATGTCTAAGTCACTTGCTTGGTTCACGACTTGCAACAGACGCAGTTGTCTCAATCCTGGTGATACTCCATCGACGGACTTGGACTGTCAAGAGGCAACAGATCTGATTGAAAAATTCATAAGATATACTTATCAAGATCAGTCTGCTTTCTAGCTGGACTTTCTATTATTTGTTATAGTGTTTTCTATGCTTGAAATATTTACAAAAACGAGCAAAGCTGTAGATATGTAAGGTTTAAGAAACATATGCAGTCAGTGTCAAAATATTTTATGTAAAATTCATTTGCTGACACCCTGTATGTAGTTGTTTTTTTTTTTTTAAAGTTTGAACACTTTTCCCCCCGCGACCAAGTGCCATTTTTGCAGCATACGTATATAATAATTACTTACAAAGACAAGTGAAATATTTTGTTGCGTCACTTGGGGGAAAGATGTTCAAAACGTAAAAATGATTATTAGTGTTCATATTTCAATAGAAATGAAAATGAGAAAGATCTACAAAGTCTTCTTTTTTTGTTCACAAACTTGTAAACTTTAGTCGAATTTATCAAGAAATGGCCTTTAACAATCTTTTCTATGCAATTTCAGAAATCTAGCCCTAGGTCAGTTTTTACTTAATTGGATAAGCAATCTGAATAGGAAAATGCCCGATGTCCTTTCAAGAATCTATATTTGCTTTGTCCATTGAGCATATCTAATTATACTTACCGCTTATGAACAGACTCGATGTAACTGAGCCTTCTATTATCTTGCTTGGTACTCTTCTATCCTTCCATACGATCTTTTCGCAAAGTTTTAATCACGACAGCAGTCTTTTTTTTTAAGTTTAACAATATTATATGTGCAAAATGACTTTAAGTTCTCCAATCCTAGCCGTACAACTATGCGCGTAGGAGTCTGACCCTGACTCCGCCGCCCCCACCCCCTTCACCCTCCACCGCCCTTACCCAACTCCAACCAGAGTTCTGTATTCGTTTCATTTATGTTTATAGAAAAGATAAAACTGCACCGGTTGAAAATATCTTGCGATATTAAACATAAGATTATCATAGAATTAACTTCAATAAGATCAAAGTGTCTGGACAAGGTTGGAAATAAATTAGAGCCTCGTGCAGAGTACAATCAACGGGAGTTCATACAAGAACAATGTATATAGTTGTTAAAAAGCTGACGTCAAACAAATGTATTTAAGTTTTGTCAGTATTGAGAATAAATATAAGATATCCTAAATGAAATCTCAATCCATTGAGAAAATCTCTCATTATGGTAGTTCAAGATCTTATCAGTGTTATAAATACAATTATCTAAAATCAATATCACAATGTATTAAAGACACTTTAGTGTATACACAAATAACGACCAGAAGAGATCTAGTTGTTTTTACAGACTGAGAATATTTTATACGTTGCAAGAGATGTATGAAACCGAGAAAATGTCCCACATTCTTTCTGTTTTCTGAGACACATGTCCAAACACTGACAGCAAAAGTGTAAGCTGTGTGAGAGTACCAACGTTTTACATCTTTCATGAAATGAATATATATCAGATAGGGATCGTAACTGCAATCGTATTATGAAAGCAAGCAAGTTCGATGAATTGGTATCTCCCGCCGAACAGGTTTGTGGTAAGGAATGGCAAAGAAATATTTCCGACAAAACGTTAAGGCTGTTACTAAGAAGCAAATAATTTCATTACATTTGACCTTAAAAGAACAGATGTCCTTAAGAGAGCACAATCAATTAAGAAAACTGGAACGTGTGTGGTGACGGGTACAAACTTCACATGTTGATCATAAATATTAATAAAAGATAATGAAGAGGGTGCATGGTCGGGGTTGTCGGGGTGACTGGGTGGAGGAGCGGGATAGAGGGAAGGTATAACTTTGCATGTTGATAAATATTAACCGAAGGTTTAAGGTTAAAAAAAAGAGAAAATGAAAAAAAGTACTAAGGGGAGGGGGAGGGGTGTGACCAGGGCGGTAGGGGTGATGTGGTGTGAGAACAGAACTTCACATATTGATTATAAATGTTCATGGGAAAACAATGAAAGAGTTTAATTAATTCTACTAATTGATTAGTTCGTTATGTACAAAAGATTTTAAAAAGAGATAAATAAATAACTCTGTAGTAACAAAAAGAGATCATGGCGAAATTGTGTGTGCACTATCACATTCTGGTGATCTAAATTCAATTTAAGTTTTATAGTTCTAGGTCTATTATGTCACAAGTTAATCACTAAGGGCCATAACTCTGGTGTTGCTTGGGCTATCTGACTGAAACTTGACGTGCCCCATTTCTTCATAGTGGTAAACATCTATATCCATAGGAAGATGGGCACATTTTTATACACTCTCGCGAGGCATACGTATGTTTTTGACAACGCAGAAAATGACGACAGACGATCTTCAGCTTTTTAGCCCACCATCATCAGATGGTGGACTATTCAAATCACTCTGCGTCCGTGGTCCGTCCGTCCGTCCGTCAGTCCGTCCGACCGTTAACAGTTTCTCGTTATCGCATCTCCTCAGAAACTACTGGGGGGATTTTGACCAAACTTTGTCAGAATGATGTATTGGTACCCTAGTTGTGTCCCCTGAAAATCAGACTTGTTCAACAATTTTTGAGCGAGTTATCGCCTTTTGTTTTTTTTATAATTTACATAGATTTATATACGGAAAAACTTTGAAAATCTTCTTGTCCAAAACCACAGAGCCTAGGGCTTTGACATTTGGTATGAAGCATCATCTAGTTGTCCTCTACCGAGATCATTCAAATTATTTCCCTGGGGTCAAATATGGCCCCGCCCCGGGGGTCACAAGGTTTATATATACTAATATGGGGAAAAACTTTGAAAAACCTTTTGTCCAAACCCACAGAGCCTAGGGCTTTGATATTTTGTATGTGACATCATCTAGTGGTCTTCTACTAAAATTATTCAAATAATTCCCCTAGGGTCAAATATGGCCCCACCCTGAGGGTCACATGGTTTACATAGACTTGTATAGGGAAAATCTTTGAAATTCTTGTCTGAAACCACACGGCCTAGGGCTTTGATATTTGTAATGGAGCATCATCTAGTGGTTCTCTACCAAGTTTGTTCAAATTATCCCTCTCGGGTCAAATATGGCCCCGCCCCGGAGGTCACATTGTTCATATAGACTTATATAGGGAAAAGCTTTTAAAATCTTCTTGTCAATAACCTACAACATTCAAATTTGGACCACATGTATAGTTTTGAGTGGCAAGATGCACCTTGACATGAGTTGACCTTGAAATTGACCTAGTGACCTACTTTTACATTTCTGTAGCTACAGCCTTCAAATTTGGACTACATGCATAGTTTTGTGTACCGAAAAATACTTTGACCTTGACATGGACCTAGTGACCTACTTTCACATTTTTGAAGGTACAGACGTCAAATTTGGACCACGTGCAAAGTTTCGTGTTCCGAAATGAAATTTGACCTTGATTTTGACTTAGTGACCTACTTTCACATATATCAATCTAAAACCTTCAAATTTGGACCATATGCATAGTTTTGTGTACCGAAAAAAACTCTGAACTTGACATTGACCTAGTGACCTACTTTCACATTTTTGAAGGTACAGGCTTCAAATCTGGACCACATGCATAGTGTTGTGTTCCGAAATGAAATTTGACCTTGATTTTGACCTAGTGACCTACTTTCACATTTCTCAAGCTACAACCTTCAAATTTGGACCACATGCATAGTTTTGTGTACCGAAATGAACTTTGATCTTGAGATTGACCTAGTGACCTACATTCACATTTCTGAAGCTACAGGCTTCAAATTTGGACCACATGCATATTTTTGTGTTCTGAATTGAAATTTGACATTGATTTTTACCTAGTACCTACTTTCACATTTCTCAATGTGCAGCCTCCAAAGTTGAAGCACATGCTTAGTTTTGTATACCGAAATGAACTTTGACCTTGAAATTGATCTTGTGACCTAATTTCACATTTCTCAAGCTAGAGCTTTCAAATTTGGACCACATACATGGACCACATGCACAGTGTTGTGTACTGAAATGAAATTTGACCTTGATTTTGACCTTGAGCTAGTCTTGAAATTTGGAAATTTCCATCGTTTCACTAACAAATATTACTACTGTACTTCGGGAAAAGGGCCACACCTGATACGAATGAAAGACAATATATAGACGTTCCTGTAATTGAAACTTACACTATCCTCCAAATAATAAGCTGACTATAACTCGGCCATATTGACACATTGGCAACATCGTTCTCTGTTACTATGTTACTGGCCCTTGTAATATTGTACCTCCTTTTGAAGAGTATTTTGAAGAGTATTCAATTCCTACAACAAACATAGGTTCAAGCCCCACTAGGACCCATTTCTTTCCTTATATTCCTTTTTCTAGTAAGAATTCACTTAGTTTCTTGAACAAATAACGACAAGATCTGAGTCTCTGGTGCTGTTAGGTGACTTTAACATCCACATGGATAATAAGTCAATTATGTCAATGCTCCTACTCATTCTGGTGGTCATATTCTTGACCTGATGATCACAAAGCTAGAAGACAAACGTGTGAATGTCTCAGAACCTTTGCCAGACTATTTCATCTCTGACCACTGCTTTGTTAGTTGTAACATTGAACAGTGTCGCCCTCCCTTGATCAAGAAAGAAATCAAATCTCGCAATTGGAAATCCAGTGACACATTACAAGCAGAATTCCGTCAGTTAAATAACATTGTAGTGAACTCGTCCAATGTCAATGATCTTGTGTCTTAGTTCACTAGAATCACGTCCGACATTGTTCAGAAACATGTCCCTCTAAAGGAAAGAACTATTCTCTGTAGACCGACAGTTCCTTGATACTCAGGATACCTAAAACAGCTGAAACAATACAAACGATCAATAGAAAATATCTGACCTGTCAAAGAAAGTATATAGTGGTGTAAGAAATGTATATAGTGCTGAACTTTCTAGGGCCAAGGATGAGTACTACCAGAACAAGATTGGAGAGGCAGAAGGAAACATCAAAAAGATATATGCTGTAACATCCGATTTACTGGGAAGGACGAAGGACAATCCACTCCCATTACACAAAAATGCAGTAGCTTTGCCAAATGACTTTCTACGATACTTTGCTGATAAAATTATCAAGTTGAGAAATGATCTTGACAATATATCAACTGAAACACCCAATAGTAATTCTTCCTACTCAAATCCACCTGTGATTATGAATACATTTACTGCCTTCAAACCACTTTCCGGAAACGATATTTTGAAACTTGTATATGCATCAAAATCTACAACTTGTTAACTTGATGTGATACCAACTAAGAAATTAAAGGAGCATTTTTCACAACTTGCTCCTGTTGTGACAGAAATTGTAAATCGGTCACTGCTATCTGGTGTGTTCCCTGAGGATTGGAAAAGTGCTGTGATAAAACCTTTGTTGAAGAAGAAAGGTCTCCTACTTGAACTGCAAAACTATCGCCCAGTGTCAAATTTTAACATTCCTCTCCAGAATTCTTGAAAAAGCTACACTAAACCAAATCAATAAACCAAACAAATAAGCATATTGAAGCTAACAATCCCATCCCAGCTTACCAAAGTGCCTATAGAAAATATCATGGGGTTGAAACACCAATGGTCAAAATGTATAATGATCTTTTGGAAACCATAGATGAAAATCAAATAACAATCGTGGTCATGATCGACTTGAGTGCAGCGTTCGATACCATCGATATCCCGATACTGATTCAAATCCTTCAAGATGACTTTGGTATACATAGCACTCCCCTGAAATGGATAGAATCTTATCTCATAAACAGATAAATGAAAGTTTTAGTCGAACAGTCAGCATCTGACACGGAGCCACTGAGGTTTGGTGTCCCGCAGGGTTCTTGTGCCGGACCTGTGATCTTTACCCTGTATATATCGGCTCTCAACCGAGTGGTGCAGAAATATCCAGCTGATCTCTATGGATACGCGGACGACCACAAGTTGCGTTAAAAATTCAAGCGGGAAATTCTCAAAATGAGACAACTGTTCTTCAACAACTCGACAGTTGTCTCAATGAAATCATAAAATGGATGACAACCTTCAAACTGAAAATGAATTAGTCTAAAACTGAAATAATTATGTATGGAACCAGACAACAGTTAGCAAAATTGAACATCACAAGTGTAAACGTTGGTGGGTGTGACGTAAAATGCGTCGATTATGTCAGAGACCTGGGTGTAACTATGACCAATACACTCAACTCTGACTATCACCTTCAGAAAAAGTGTCAGATAGCTCATGTGCAGTTACGAAACCTTAGGGCTATACGGAAACATCTCACACAAAAGTCAACTGAATCATTAGTGCATGGACTGGTTCATTCTCACATTGACTTCTGCAACAGTTTATTTACAGAAATTCCAGCCTACCAAATCAATAAACTACAGCGAGTCCAAAATCATGCCGCTAGAGTAGTCAAGATTTGCTTCCTATGAAAACCCAAGTGCCGAACTTCTGAAAAAATTACACTGGCTTCCAGTTAAGGCTAGAGTCATGTTCAAAGTTTTAGTTTAAACAATATTTATTTTCATTATAAATTATACACAAAGTCAAACAGTTTTATATAGCAATAAATAACAAGTGAATGAAGTATTGCCATGCAATACAAAGTCCCCTACTGGAAGGCACCTAATTTTCTCTACTGCAGTATAACATAATGAACTGATATCTGTCAATGATGTATAAACAATATTGTACTACATATACAGTATGTTATAACAACACACTTGGATTAAAATGTGCATATATAAAAACCCACAGTTCTTTTAATATTGAATTTTTTTGGCAGATTATAAAAATGTTATCATGTAAGTTATTTATAGTAACAACAAAGGGAAATTAATCTTTATTAAAAAAAAAAAAAAAATCTATATAATATAAGTCCACAAGAAACTCTTTACCAGGTAGAGATAGGTCAAAATACACCTAAAAATTGGATGTAACATGCATGCTATACCACAGGAAAGTGGTCTCGATTTTTCTCTACCGCCAGTAATAAAAAAGTTACAATAAAATCTATTTATAGTAATAACAAAGGGACGTAATTCTAAAAACAAGGGTGCCTCATGGTGGTGAACATTTGGTCCAAGTTACATCAAATCCCTCAATGCATGAAGAAGAAATTGTCCGTACAAAGTCATTCTTGAATTTGACCTTTGACCTCTAAATATGACCTTGACCTTAGACCTAGGGACCTAGTTCTTGCGCATGACATGTTGTCTCATCCAGGGGAATATTTGTGCCAACTGATATCTAAATCCTGCTTTGCATGACAAAGTTACAGACCGGACAGGAAAAAAATCCTCTTGACCTTTGATCTCAAAGTGTGACCTTGACCTTTAAGCTAGGGTACTGGGTGTTGCGCATGACACGTCGTCTCATCATGGGAAACATTTATGCCAAGTAATATTGTAATCCCTTGATGGATGACAGAGTTCTGGATCGGACAGGGAAAAAACCTTATTGACATTTGACCTCCAATTGTGACCTTGACCTTTGAGCTAAGGGTCTGGGCTTTGCGCACAACATGTTGTCTCATCATGGGGAACATTTGTGCCAAGTAATATTAAAATCCCTTCATGGATGGCAGAGTTATGGACGGGACAGGAAAAAAACTCTGTTGACCTTTGACCCCCAATTGTGACCTTGACCTTTGAGCTAGGGGTCCGGGATTTGCGCATGACACATCGTCTCATCATGGGAACACTTGTGCTAAGTGATATTAAAATCCCTTAATGAATGTCAGAGTTATGGACCGGACACGAAACAGACCCTGTTCATGCTATGTTAACATTTGACTGCTAAGTGTGACCTTGACCTTTGAGCTAGGGGTCTGAAAGTTGTGCATGACACATCGTCTTATTATGAGGTACATTTGTGCCAAGTAATATTAAAATCCCTTCATAGATGGGAGAGTTATGGACCGGACAGGGAAAAAGCCTTGTTGACCTTTGACCTCCAATTGTGACCTCGACCTTTAAGCTAGGGGTCCAGGTTTTGCGCATGACACGTCGTCTCCTGATGGGGAACATTTGTGCCAAGTACTATTAAAATCTCTTCATGGATGGGAGAGTTATGGACCGGACAGGAAAAAAGCCCTGTTGACCTTTGACCTCCAATTGTGACCTTGACCTTTGAGCTAGGGGTCCGGGATTTGCACATGACACATCATCTCATCATGGGGAACATTTGTGCCAAGTAAAACTAAAATCTCTTCAAGGATGGGAGAGTTGTGGACCGGACAGGAAAAAAGCCCTGTTGACCTTTGACCTCCAATTGTGACCTTGACCTTTGAGCTAGGGGTCCGGGTTTTGCGCATGACACGTCGTCTCATCATGGGGAACATTTGTGCCAAGTAATATTAAAATCCCTTCATGGATGACAGAGTTATGGACCGGACACGAAATTGCGGACGGACGGACGGACGGACGGACAGACGGACGGACGGACAGACGGACGGACGGAATGACGGAAAAGTGCATTCCTATAGTCCCCGAAACTGGTTTTCAACCAGTAGGGGACTAATAACATGAACATAGCTTTCTAGTCTAAGGATATGTAAACAAGCCTGTAGAGGCTTATATTAATACAGCTCCTTGAAAGTTTGTCTTGCGATGTTTAGTGTACGACTACTTAAACAAACATATTTTGGAGAGTAGGGAAGAAAATATATATATATAAAATAATTGACCATCAAAGAAGAGGGGACAAAAGAATTGTAGGATCAAATTAATACTTCAAAGATATTGAATGCTGAGTGCTACTCGTCTTCAGAAGACAACATACAAGTAGGTTATGGAGTATGTGGATCAGACTACGATGTGAATCGCCCAGTAGCGAGGATGTATTTCTGTACGGTTGAAAAGACAAGAGCATTTTGATCAGAAGAAAGATTTTCCGACCCGTATATCAAGTTTTGGTACGTAACAGGACAAGGTAAAGTTGAAAAGAATCTTTGACTTTGAGCAGAATATTTTTGACATGCGAGAAGAAAATGATTTACAGTTTCGATTTCACCACAAGAGCAATAGGGTGATTCAGTAATTGATTTTCGAAAAAGGTCATGATTTAAAGAACTACATCCAAGCCGGAGTCTTGTGTGAAGAACTTGTTCATTTCTTGTACCATGATAATAGTAAGAAAGGGGGGGGGGTGGCAGTTTGTGTTGAGTTTGATTTTTTAAAGCAGACAGAGATGGGGCTAGTTTTGTTGATTCAGGAAGAGAATTCCAGTACGTGTATTAATTTGAGGGGTATTATTAATGTTACGGAGATTATATCTTAATTGTGTTTGATCTGGAATGAGTTGAGATAAGTAATCTGGGGCGATATTGTGATTCATTTTGTAAAAGGTTGTCAGTTTATGTTTTTTTCTTCTGTCGGCTAATTTTTCCCATTTGAGTTCAGTATAAAGTTTTTCTATGTTACATAATTTTGTTGAACCCGTTACAATTCTCGCTGCCTCAATTTGTACGGATTCAATATTTCTTTTCTTTTTCATTTTTCTATGGTACAATTGTCCCAGACAGAGTCACTATATTCTAAGACAGGTCGGATAAAGGATATGTATAACTGTTCAAGAGACTTTCTGTTAAGTATACAGAGATCTTTATATTCCTAATCTTTAGATGTGATATGTGACTGTCATTTCCCGTTGTTGTCAAAAGTAATGCCAAGGTGTTTATGATGTTCGACAACTTTGATTGGAATGTTGTTCATTGTTAAGACTGGGTGATTTACTTTGTTCTTTTTTCTTGAGATTAGGAGCGTTTCAGTTTTGGAAGGACTGAAATCTACGAGCCATTTGTTCGCCCAGTTGTGAATCTTATCTAAGTCTGTATTTAGAGTATGAGCTGCAGTTAATGGATGGTCTACGATTACATAAAGATTTGTGTCGTCTGCAAAGAGTCAGATGTTTGAGTTTACTTCATTGACTATGTCATGGATGTAGATAAGAAATAAAATGGGGCCTAAGATAGAACCTTGTGGCACTCCAGCGGGAACTGTTTGCCATTCAGAATAAGCGTTGTTAATGACAACACGTTGTTTTCTGTCAGAGAGATAAGACTTAAACCAAGTAAAAAGTGTACCTCGGATACCAATAGAAGATAGTTTCTGTATGAGCCCCTTTTTAGTTTTAGTAATAATCTTTCGTGTCATCAATGGTACAGCTCCAGTATATCTGAGGGAAATGTTTGTACCTATTCGACAACGATACAGACTTCGCTCACAAAGTGACACTAACTTTAACATCCCTAGACGGCGAACAAAATTAGCAGACAGATCTATGGCGGACGTTGGTCCCAAATGGTGGAACGATCTGCCTAGCTATCTGAAAATCATTCAGTCTGAAGCCTGCTTTAGATCAAAACTGAAAACACATTTATTTATGCAGTTTCATGAACAATGAGTGTAGTCTTGTTAAAATACAAAATATCAGAGGTGGTGTAAAATAGTATTTATACATGTCCAAATCTCTAAATCTAAGTTCTAGAATCCTGTTCATATTTTGTATGTATATATTTTAAATGTGTGTTAAGTAATTGTAAAGCGCAATAGAATATTTTATAATTTTTGTGCTATATAAATGCCATGTATTTGTATTTGTATATAAGTTTTTACTTTTTTCAAGACTTATTATTGATTTATCGTACAACAGTTTGTTGTTGTTTTTTTTTATTTCATTTGATAAGTGATTTCTTGCTGTTCAAAGTAAATTTATCACAAATCCTTTTACTTGAGGCACCCACGAAAAAATGACATTCACCGTTTTATTTTGTGTTTTATAATTGTTTACCAATAGTTTGCCGTTTCATTTATCAAACTTATTGGTATTATGAATTCTCTGCAAACATTTTGGACAGTGGCCATCACTTTGAATTTTGTCTCTACTCGAGTTTGAGGAAAAATCATTAATTATACAAAATTTATAGTAAGAAAAAACGGTAAAATGGTAAAAGTTGTTTAAATTTTGCATACAAGTCTCTCACTGAATACAGTATATCGCTGAAACATTGTTTTGAACATTTGAAATATTCACCATTAGGTGGGTCATACCTTAACACGTGTCATCCTTGTTTGGTTCTGCCCACGACTGCATTACTACTATTATTATTGGTGTTTTTCATGAATATCATGACAATAACATGTGCAATAACATTTTATGAATGTGAATTTAGATCTTATTTTACCATTTATATATAAATACGTATTATCCAATACGAAGATGGTTCTTTCATTTCTATACAGTATATGAATTTCGTTCTTACAGATGAAATAGATCAGCTCGATTAATGTACTACATCAGTCGCACATCTTTTTCTGCTGCATACAGTTTTGCCAATGACCATAACAAATATGACGAACATAACCGTTATACCGTATTTGAAATAAAAAAATGATTTCATTATAAATTTTCAGCACTTACATCGTAGTTTACCTTAAAACTATTAATATTTCAAACACAGCGTTGAATAGTCAAATAAATACATTTTGTATATTCCCTTTATTGCATATAAATATATTTTCAATTAACATTGAATGAAATTTTTCTTCTCCAAAAATCACAAAATATGTCATTGATAAGTTGTGTAAACAATTCTAATTACATTTTTTCTCAGAATCTTTGTTACAGTATAGAAAAAGAAAATATGAAACTTCAACCACAGTTACAATGCAAAATATCCCTGCCTAAATGAAAATACTTAACAGTTAATATCCCTGCCTACATGAACGTAATTAAAAGCAAATAAATGCTAATGCGTGTTTCTATTACACAACAACATTTTTATGGTTAACCTCAGAAGTAAGATTTTTGTTTTCTTCTGTTATTTTATCATTTAGATTTGAATTCATGGTTTCTGGCAGTCCTAGGCTTCCAATTATACACAGCACAGCCACAGCACCACACACATAATATAGCAGCCCAGCAACGTACATATTCTGTTAAGAAACAAACAAAATAATATCATTCACATGTACATATCCTTTGTTTATTTGATTTTACTTAATTACAATCTGATATTTAATTCAAATGACAATATAGTAGAAAAGCTTTAGATATTATCAGCATCAATACGTGTATGCTTTGCTTATCAGTTCTTGCTAATATTTCACTCGGCTCGGACTTTCACAGTTAACCACAAGGTCCCGGTCATACTAATCAGTATTTAAATATTCCCTTTAATTTATCTTCGCTTTGTTTTTAAACTTGATCCAGTTGTTTTTCTTACATATTCAACTCTTTAAATAGTAACGCTTCATATTTACCAAATAGACTAACTGAGGTCCGATCATTGCACCGACTCTCGCCATTACACTTAAACTGCCAAAACCGATTGTCCTACAACCAAAAAAAAAACATGATTTAGATATGCTAAATAATTGTTTTGCAAATGAAAATTTTGAAACATGCACATAGTGTTATGATTTAATAGGGTATAAACAATAGGAAATCAAAATAGAAATGGATTACATGTGTTCTGACATTAAATCTTGTACAGAACTAGCTAATCATGGTGCATTCAAATATCTGTATTTGGACATTATCGCTATAAACTTACCTGACAACAGTCGGATAAACCTCAATTGTCATCGTCTGTACTGGTCCCCAAGCTGTACTTACACCAATATTTGCCACAAGGGCAAACGCATTGGTTAATGCATCCTTGTTTGGTGCGTCTGTGTAAAAATAGCTATTATAAAACAATAACATTTTAATGAGACATTTTTAATATCCAGACTTATATTGCGTTTAGAATCTCATAATTTTGCTCATATAGCGACCCTTCAAGCTTCTGATGGTGGATGAAGTTGCTTCTCCAAGGGTGGGCACCTAGGTAGAACCGCTGAACTTCCGTAAATCAGCTGGATGGCTTCCTCACATGAACAATGATATAGTCTTCAGATTTTGATAGCGTGAAAGGAGTTGCTGAGGCCGAGGAATTAATCTTAATAAAGAAAATAGCTATAATGCATAAGGACCGTTCCGTCATAAACAACCATAAGTTGTTTTCAAAACTGAAAGCACTATTAAAAAATAAGTACAGAAATGTAGTTATAGCAAAACGAAAATATTCCTTACATTTACCATTACATTGCCATTAGTATAGAATATTTAGTATTCACCAGCTGATAATGGAACTGACTTTGAACAATAATTATTATAATTGTTATTTACCAATTGTTTGTACTATACCGACAACAAATCCACCAATAGCTACACAAAAGTAACACATAATTATTGTGCCTCTCCGACCAAACCTATGCATGATATTTTATAAAATAATCATTTGGTAGCTCTTTTTGTTCAATTGACGTGAGTAATTCTTGGATAACGTTTGTACATTCTTTGCAGATAGCAGTTTGAAATGATATAATCACAGAAAAGTATGCAAAGCCAATGCAATTAACAATACAATGCAAAAACAATTTGATGATTTAAGATCGTTTTGCTATTTAATTTTCCCTTGTTTGATTTTAAATAACATTCCTGTAATAATTATCATCTGTTAAATAAATAAGAACACGTTATTAAGTTCCAAATATTGGCAAATATTTCTTCAAATTTAGGGACATAACCATACCTATTTTGTAGCCAAAGAGCGATTGCTTTCGACGGAATGCCGACTAGAGAAAAGAGAAAGAAGTTAAAATAAAGGTTTCCAGACAGTGCTTGCACACCAAAACCAATGCCATATGACACAAGGCCTAGACCTGTCCTGGAATGAAAAAGATTATATTTTCTACGTCAACAAAACAGTACGCAAATATCAAATACCAACCAAGCACAAACACTAGCAAGTTATATGGAATTTGGGAACTGCTCTAATTTTTTAACAAAGTCAAAACATTCCATTCGGGATTTATTTCAATGGTGAAACTTTGTCAAGACAATACTGATATAAGAAGAAATGCAAACAAATCAATTACAATTTTCAGAATGATTACTGATGATTTTAAAATAAAAGAGGACCTCAATACGTACATAATAGTGCCGTAAGACAGAAAATAAATCTACCAGACCCACCCCAACAGACGTTCTAAGGCTTTGATTAGCGTAAGCTAAAAACTCCTCTGACACAAAGAAAAAAACTATTTCTCTGTCATGAATATTACTTAAAATACTTTTAGCACAGGTATACGGAACTGGATTTTTTAACGAATGCAAAACAGGTTTTCATTTCTTTCAGATCGTTTTTAATATGGAAATACAAGTCGTACTTATAGCGAGCGAGTATTTCTAGGTATATATTAAAGGTTATTACTTAAGTTGTACTGTGTTTGAGTAGAATTCTTGCTAAGAAAAACAGAAGTTTTGCAATTTCTTGTTATCAAGTATAGCAACATGTTAATTTAAAATTATTAAACATAACAGATTCAACACAATATGCTAACTTATATTATCGAGCATACTCACGAATTTACAACAAAAGGGCAATCCCACTTTATCAAGCATTCTCACAAATTAAAACCTGCATGACAATATTACAATACCAAGCATATTCATAAATTGAAAAGAGCTCGACAGCTTCAGATTACCAAACATATTCATAAATTGAAGACGGCATGGCAGCTTCAGATTACCAAACATATTCATAAATTGAAGACGGCATGGTAGCTTCAGATTACCAAGTCATACATTTCAGATTACCAAGCATATTCATAAATTGAAAACGGCATGGCAGTTTCAGATTACCAAGTCATACATTTCAGATTACCAAGCATATTCATAAATTGAAAACGGCATGGCAGTTTCAGATTACCAAGTCATACATTTCAGATTACCAAACATATTCATAAATTGAAAACGGCATGGCAGTTTCAGATTACCAAGTCATGCATTTCAGATTACCAAGCATATTCATAAATTGAAAACGGCATGGCAGTTTCAGATTACCAAGTCATACATTTCAGATTACCAAACATATTCATAAATTGAAAACGGCATGGCAGTTTCAGATTACCAAGTCATACATTTCAGATTACCAAACATATTCATTAATTGAAAACAGCAAGGCAGTTTCATATAACGAAGCATACTTACCAGTTTAACGCGGACAGCAGAGTGATTATAATCAACTTCCGTGATTTGAGCAAGTCAACAAATGTATATTTTCTATCCTTTGTGTCTTTCGGCTTTTCCAGATGGTGTGCAATATCAGTTAGCTCACGTTTGTTATATGCTGCTACTTGTTTAATGATCTCTTCAGCTTTGTCTGGTTTGTCATGAGCAATAAACCAACGGAAGCTTTCCGGAATCACACTGAAATTGGTTGATAATGTCTTGCAATTAGGGATTATTTCTTAAGCACTTAAACCTTCAGAAACGAACGGTTTCCTTGGAATCATGTTCCAATATGTTCCGTTTTGAAAATAGATAATATTTCTCATATTGAAATAATTGCAACATCTTAAAACGTTAATTCTAGTGGTAACACTAATTTTGGACTATTACCTGAGTTACACAAAAGAAAATGAAATGAATATTTTAATTTACTGAATTTGCCTGAGAAATGTCCTTTCAGTTTTGAAAGCACCAATTGTTGCAACTTCGTAACAATTCAATCACAGCGGAAATATTCGTATTCCTTTATTACAGATAAAGTAGAATAAAACGCAAATCTGAATAAATGAGAAAAACAAACCAATCCTCAAGCAAACAAATTGTAAACATATATGATTAAAGAAAAAGTATAGATCAGTGCTACTAACCACCAAGCTAAAAGACACGGCACACACATTATGGCAATAATCAGGTGTATATATCTCCAGTCTGGAACAAGCCATGCACACAGGGCAAAAAGACACGCTTCAATAGGCCACGACGGAAACCCTATTATCCATACTCGCCACTTCGCCAGGGAAAATTCCGATAGGAGGCTGTACTGCGTTGACAGGAAAAAGCCTGACCCAAAGCCAATGAAAAACCTTGCAATGCTAAATATTATCCAGTTAGTGGCAAAGTAACCAATCAGATTAAAGACTAGGATAATCGCAATTGATGCGAATAAAGGATATTTTCGACCTATTAAGTCCGCAATTTGTCCCGCTATAATATTTCCAACGAGTTGTCCAGCTACCTGTAGAGACATCACTGTACTGGGAATATAAGCCTTACCACAAACCAGTTCAAACTAAAATAAATAGACGATATTGAAAAACGAGTTTGTTCTTGGAATATAGTCTTTGCCACATACCTGTTCAAACTTTAATAAAACATAAAACGAATGTTTTGCATTTACCAGGCAGGATACCGACATTTTGACAAGGTAGAAAAGTGTTGGACATTAATTGAAATGAGTTGAATTTATCGGACTACGAGCAAGGATATCTTGAGCATAAATATTTGATATTTTTGCATAAAGTAGTTAGGTATAAGAACCACAGAAACAAACGTACAAACAAATTAAGTGTGTGAATTGTTAACAATTTACTGATGTGGTTAAAACTAAACGAGCAAAATACTACATAAACTGTGTTAATACCTCACTGACGATCGTGTTCATTCCAGAAGCGAAAGCAAAATCTGAACATTTGGTATCGTTAACTGCAAAACATGACTTCAATGGACACATTATGACCTCACTTCCGTTTTCTATAGAACTGCATGCTGTCATATTTAATTCGTTCAAAACAACGTCATCTTCACACCACCAGTTAGGCGTTGCTGATATAATGACCATGGAACTTGCACTCCAACAGACAATTGTTTTGATCAGGTGGACAATAACATTCATGCGGATCTGGTAGCGTCCACAGCCTCCAAGTTCATGTATAATTTGGTCTGGACTTGTTTTACTCTCCATCTTATACAAATCACGAAGTTGTTGATCCCTGAAAATATTCATCTATGAGTACATGCTATATTCGTCACACATATATTAAATGTCAACAAAACTTGAACATATGATACCTACTTTCAGTTACATAAATCCCAACTTAATATATAGCCGCTGATACTTTATTTGCAGATAGTGCTACTTGCAACAGTCATCTGGGATTTGTTGTCCTAAAATGTGATTTGCATCACAACATAGTCTACACATTTTTCTGGCTTTAAGCACAAAGTTATTGTCTAGATCCATGTGAAACATATTACATATTTAGTTATACGCTTAAGTATTACGTTCAGATATTTTTTAACAAAATGTAGGGATAGATATTTCAAAGAAAATTAAAGAACAGTTGCAGATCTTACCTAGTGAATGCAGTTGTCTAAAATATAAGGTGACAAAGGCGAGGAGTTTATATAATATATTCTTCTAATACTGTCAGAATGCAAATAACATATTCCAAAAGTCGTTAACTTATAAAAACTTTAATTGAAATAACCCAATTTCATGAGGCACATGTATCCTATAATGATATATATACAAGACACATTGTCAATTCTCATTATATGAAGCAATGATGAAAATTTTATTCATTGGCATGAACAGTAAACTTTTGAAGCATAATTAGGAGATAATTTATTTTAGTATCGGTCATACGAACTGTTACAGTCTAGTGTTCATGATCATAGGTAATATTTCATAATCAGTAACTGCAATGAATTATTGCCCATGTCGCTGAACCTATTAAAAAAGGGTTAATAATGTCGTTTATGCAAAATCTTGTTTTCATTTTCTGAGTGTTTTTTAATTCGATTTTGGTGTTAACTGGCTTAGCAATTCAGCTTGAATTAAATATTTTTATCAAACTTTTTTAACTGGCTTTAACTAATTCAGCTTGAATTAAATAGTTTTGTCAACCTCATTTAACTGGCTTTAACTAATTCAGCTTGAATTAAATAGTTTTGTCAAACTCGTTTAACTAGCTTTAACTAATTCAGATTGAAGTAAATAGTTTTGTCAAACTCGTTTTACTGGCTTTAACTAATTCAGTTTGAATTAAATACTTTTGTCAAACTCGTTTAACTGTCTTTTAACTAATTCAGCTTGAATAAAACAGTTTTGTCAAACTCGTTTAACTGGCCTTAACTAATTCAGCTTGAATAAGCTGATATCTGTTATTCATAATCATTGAAAGGACACCATGATCCCAAAAGACCAGAAAATATAGCAAAAACGAAATTTAATTAATAATTATATTAAAATGTTTATTATTAAAAGTTGAAAAACAATAATAAATCTCGTGAATGTACAAAATAATTAATTCATTTTGGTTAAGTTGAGACATCAGCATTAACTTTCATCTTTTCAAACACTATGGATAAATTGCAGTCGTTAACACACACACACACACACACACACAAACGCACGCACGCACGAACGAACGCACTCACGCACGTACATACACACAACTTTGTTTTGAATGTGAATCAATCACAAGGTGTTTCTTTGCCGTGGATAACAGCTATTCTTATGGTGGCCGGTTGCGGCCATTTTAAACCCGTTTTACACCTGTCCTTTTTACATTAAAAATTGAAATGAAGTTGGCTGTAGCAGTAGTAGCAGTAACAAAAACATGAAGGAAATCTGCGACTTTTTTTAAAGAAGCCGCGACTTTTTATGAGACGTTTCTTAGTATAAAAACTCGATGTTTAAATGTTTAAACTCGACTTTTTATAAGGTACGTATCGGAAAAAATATCGCGGAGTAAAATGGCCGCAATCGGCTACCTAAATTAAGAATATGTTTGCGTGCTTATTCTACTATGTAGGCAGAAAATGTCGCGGTTTCGTCTTTAATCCGCGACATTTTACGACAGGAGTGTGACAGAAAAAATCGAGAATTTCTGTTGGCCGCGATATTTTATACAATTTCAACATAAAGTCTCGCGGATCTGGAAGTTGCCCGCGACATTTTATAAACTGACGGTAAAATTTCTCGCGGCTTTAAAATGGACGCTACAGGCCACCATATATTCTAGCAACAATATTAAGCAAAGGGTACGGTAAATATTATGATTTTAAACCAGATTAAACTGTTTCAATCGCGTGACTATGGCTTTCTATCGTTACCGATAACATGGCGCTTTCGCCATTTTTTTCTTCATTTTTTCCAACTACACTGCTAAGGACATTTTTTTTAAACGCATCTTATTTGATGCTGCGTGTCTGCATTATAGTTTCAAATATCAGAAAAAAATGAATTCATATGTATCTACTGTTTCATGTCTCCTACATGTATTTGGAACTTTTAAAGCTGCAATTGAAGAAGCAATAAAATGTTTTCACTGATTTCTATCGGGCCACATGGTTTATTGACATTTCTGCAAGGTACCTTGTCCAGCCCTCTGATTTCTTTTTGGTCGTTTCTTAACATATTTTGACACGGGTAACTGTACTTAAAAAGAATCATATTACATAGCCCTATCTGATTATAAAAGTCATGAGATATATATATAGCTTCAATATAAATTTCTTACAATAATAATATGTCATTATTTAAAGGTCTTCTAAAAAAATTGATTATTATCACAACGGTAGATATAATTTTGCGGCACCAAGCTTTGACTCAATTGTATTATAGTTTCTGGGCCTTTGCAATCATGTAGTCCGCTTGGAAGTGTCTGTATGATAGAATTCAGCTTAAACCGGTTCTAACCGGTGCTAAGGAGCGAGTTTGATGTTGCATATTTTATTAGTTTTCATGATCAGACTAATGTAAACCGAGTTTGCTCTTATATTACTTGGCTATGTTCTATGCTCCCGGAGGATCTTCTCACAGACTTTTTGGTAAAGCAGATTAAATTATGTATGATTTCCAAATATGAATCTATCACATAGCTGGTCAAGCGGTACTCATTCAAGATTTTCAATTTAGAGCCATCGTTCAACTAAGAAAAGTTACTACTGTTCTTCGGGAAAAGGGTCACACCTGATACGTACAAAGGACAATATACGTTCCAGTAATTGAAACTTGCACTATCCTCCAAATAATAAGTTAACTATAAGTCGGCCATATTGACACATTAGCAACATCGCTTGTTCCTATTATGACATTTAACACAACGCAATGCCGTGTATCATCCACATTGTTCCTGCCCACGACTGTAGTACTACTGTTATTATTTGTGTTTTCACGAATATCAGACAATAACATGGTGCAATATCAAATTACTTTATCATTTCATGTATTTGTGCTGATATCGCGAGTTTAGACCTTATTTTATTACTTTTATATAGATATATACTATCCAATACGAGAGCTTTCATTTATATACCGTATATGAATTTTGTATGTATGAAATGGGTCAGCTTCATTAATGCACTGCATCAATCGCATGGCTTTTCCCCAGCATACAGTTTTGCTAATGACCATAACGAATATGATGAACACCACCGTTATACCTTATTCGAAACAAAAATGATTTCGTTCGTGCCTTTCTACTCTGGGCTTCGCATTTTATAATTCTTCATAATTATATTCAATTCAAAATGAAAATGCGCTCATGTAATATCCTGTATTTATGAAGTAATCACTACATTTGTATCTTACTCAACTCTATCCAATTAAAATTAAACGTATTTACATATTGTACCTTGAAGATTACTCTTAAAACTACTTATATTTCAAAAACAACGTTACATAATTAGAGAATATATTCCCATTATTGTATATAATTATAGTTTCAATTAACATTGAATGATATATATGATCTACTTCGAAAATCATCACAATACAGGTAATTGATAAGTTGTGCAAACAATTATAATTACATTTTTCTCAAAATCTGTGCTACAGTACAGAGAAAGAAAATATGAAACTTCATAAAACTGTTACAAAAATACAATGCAAAGTATCCCTGCCTAAATGAAAGTACTTTAAAGCAAATAAAGGCTAATGCGTGTTGTATTACACAGCAACATTTTTATGGTTAACCTCAGAAGAAAGGTTTTCGTTTTCCTCTGTTATTTTATCATTTAGAATTGAATTCATGGTTTCTGGCAGTCCTAGGCATCCAGTTATACACAGTACAGCCACAGCACCACAAACATAATACAGTATCCCAGCTACGTACATATTCTGTTAAGAAACAAATAAAATAATATCATTCATACGTATATATCATTTGTTTATTTGATTTTACTTAATTTCAATCTGATATCCAATTTAAATGACAATATAGTAGAAAAAGCTTTAGATATTATCAGCTTAAATACGTGTATGCCTTGCTTATCAATTATTGCTAATATTTCACTCGGCTCGGACTTTCACAGTAAACCACATTGTCCCAATCGATCATACTAAATAATATTTAAATATTCCATTTAATTCATCTTTATTTTGTCTTTAAACTTGATCCAGTTGTCTTCTTACATATTCAACTCTTTAAATAGTGCCGCTTTATACTTACCATATAGACTAACTGAGGCCCGATCATTGCACCGATTCTCGCCATCACACTTAAACTGCCAAAACTGATTGTCCTAAAACCAAAAAAAAACAACATGATTTAAATATGCTAAATAATTGTTTTGAAAATGAAAATGTTGAAACATGCACATTGTGATATGATTTAATAGAGTATATAAATAATCAATCCAATTAGAAATGGATATGTGTTCTGACATCAAATCTTGTACAGAATTAGCTAATCATGGTGCATTTCAAATATCTGTAAGCAAGACGGACGTGTTTGGAATTTTCGTTATAGGGACTTACCTGACAACCGTCGGATAAACCTCAATTGTCATTGTCTGTACTGGTCCCCAGGCTGTACTAATACCAATAATTGCTAAGAGGGCAAACGCATCTGTTAATGCATCCTTGTTTGGTGCGTCTGTGTAAAAATTGCCATTATAGAACTTTTACAACAAGAATAATAGGCATTTTTTTATGAGATACTTCTTACATTCAGATTTTTTTTGTTGTTGCTGTGTTGAGAGTCACTCGGACATAATTCAGTTCATTCGGCGACCCTTACAACTGTTGATGGTGAAGACCAAGGCTGGGCACCTAGGTAGGACCGCTGACCTACCGTAAGCCAGCTAGATGGCTTTTTTCACATGAACAATGCTATAGTCTTTTGATTTTGATAGCGTGAAAGCAGTCGCTGTGGCCGAGGAATTAATCTTAATAGATAAAATAGCTATATCTTATAAGGACCGCTCCGTGAAGAACCGATTTTGAACAATAATTATTATAGCTGTTATTTACCAATTGTTTGCACTATACCGACAACAAATCCACCAATAGCTACACAAAAGTAACACATAATTATTGTGCCTCTCCGACCAAACCTAAGCATGATAATTTATAAAACAATTATTTGTGAGTTCTTTTTATACAATTGACGTGAGTTATTCTTGGATAACGTATGTAACTTCTTTGCAAAAATCAGACGGAAATGATATACTCACACAAAAGTATGCAAAACCAATGCATTAACAATACAATGCAAAGTTATACATGTATATACATTTGATGTTTTAAGATCGTTATGCTATTCAACTTTCATTTTTCACTTGTTCAAGACATTCTTGTCATAATTATCGTCTGTTAAATAAATGAGAATATGTTATTTTGTTTTCCAAATATTTGTAATTATTTCTACAAAGCAATGAGCATACCTATTTTGTAGCCAAAGAGCGATTGCTTTCGACGGAATGCCGACTAGAGAATAGAGAAAGAAGTTCAAAAAAAAGGTTTCCAGACAGTGCTTGCACACCAAAACCAATGCCATATGACACAAGGCCTAGACCTGTCCTGGAATGAAAAGGATTATATTTTTAATGTAAACAAAATGGTGCACAAATATCAAAAACCAACTAAACACAAACATTAGCAAGTTATATGGAATTTGGGAACTGCTCTCTAAATTTTTTAATTCAATTTGTGTTAATTCCAGTCGGAATTTACTTCCCTGGGGAAACTTTGTCGAGATGATACTGATGTAAGAAGAACTGAAAACAAATCCATTACAATTTTAGTTTTAAATGAAAGAAGACCTCACTAGGTACACAATAGTGTCATAAGACAGAAAATAAATGTACCAGACCCGCCCCACCAGACTTTCTAAGGTTTTGAATAAATTTAGCCAGAAACTCCTCTGACACCAAAAAAAAAACTATTTCTTTCTCCGTTATCATTATCAATTAGAATAGTAACGGTTGGAACAGGAAAAATACGGGACTGGATTCTTACATAATGCAAAACAGGTTTTAGATTTCTTACAGCTCGAATTTAATTAGGAAATAAGTCGTACTTATAGTGAATATTTCTAGTGATATAACAAAAATTATTCATCAGTTGTAACGTGCAAGGGTAGAATTCTTGCTGGAAAAAACAACAAATTTAGGAATACTCACTTGTTTAAGTTACCACGTGATGGTGAAATATATAATTTCACAACATCTTACAGACGGTTTGTTTACAATATAGACTTAACCAAATAATATAGCTGCTGGCTATAGTAAACTGTTTCTTTTTTCTCGGTAAGTAGCCATATTCGGCTCTGTCCCCCTGCTTAGCTCAATAACAGATAGCTATTATAAACTAGCTCAATAACAGAGAACTATTATAAACTAGCTCAATAACAGAGAGTTATTATAAACTAGCTCAATAACAGAGAACTATTATAAACTAGCTCAATAACAGAGAGCTATTATAAACTGTTTTTCCAGCTTAAACCCTACCCGGTTACGTCCCTACGCTTAGCTAAATAATAGAACACAGATCTGCAAAGGTTTTTTTTAGCCCAAGGCGATGCGTTTGTTTTCCGTGACGTTTTGATAAAAGAAACTTCGTCTAAAATGAATCGTCTTCTACCTCTGATTCATGTAGAGAAGTTGGAATTCATCTGCGGAAAACAGGTAAGTACTAGTCCAAAATCTAGGAACACCGGTCAGGCTAAGTGTCCGCCGTTTTATTACAGAAATACTCTTGAAAGATGGTAAAAAAACAAAAACTGCTCGTTTGTTACTTAGCAAACAATGCAACAAATTCACATTTTCGTGCATAATCACAAACTGAAAACGACATTTGCAATTTCTTGTTATCAAACATTGGACCATGTTAATTTAACATTATTGAGCAAAACCACAAATTCAAAACAATATGTCAACTAATGTTATCATAAAGTTACAACAACGGGGCAATTCACTTTCTCAAGCATTCTCACAACTTAAAAAATGACAATACCATGTATAACAATACCAAACATATTCATAAATTGAAAATAGCTTACCAAGCAAACTTACCAGTTTAAAGCGGATAGCAGGGTGATTATAATCAGCTTCCGTGATTTGAACAAGTCAACAAATGTGTATTTTCTATCCTTTGTATCTTTCGGCTTTTCCTGATGGTGTGCAATATCAGTTAGCTCACGTTTGTTATATGCTGCTATTTCTTTGATGATCTTTTCAGCTTTGTCGGATTTGTCATGAGCAATATACCAACGGAAACTTTCTGGAATCACGCTGAAATTGGTTGATATAGTCTTGCAATTTGGGGCTATTTCTTTGGCAATTAAACCTTCAGAAACAAATGTTTTCCATGGAAAAATGTTCCAATTTGTTCACTTTTGGAAACAGACAAAAAAAAATCATATTGAAATAATCGCAACATCTTAAAATGTTAATTATAGTGGTAGCACTGATTTTGGACCTTTTACTTAGTTACAGAAAAATAGAATGAATATCTTAATTCACTGAATTTGCCTTAGGAATGTCCTTTCATTTTTGAAAGCACCGATTGTTTTGCAACTTCGCAAAATTTCAATTACAGTGGAAACATTCGTATTCCTTTGTTAACAGATAAAGTAGAATAAAACGCAATGCTGAATAAATGAGAAAATCAAACCACTCCTCAAGCACACAACTTGTAAACATATATGATAAAAGAAAAAGTATAGATCAATGCTACTAACTACTAAAAGACAAGGCACACACATTATGGCAATAATCAGGTGTATATATTTCCAGTTTCGAACAAGCCATGCACACAGGGCAAAAAGACACGCTTCAATAGGCCACGATGGAAACCTATTATCCATACTCGCCGCCACTTCGCCAGGGAAAATTCCGATAGAAGATTGTACTGTTTGATAGGAAAAGCTTAATCCAAAGCCAACGTAAAACCTTGTAATGCTAAACATTATCCAGTAAGTAACCAACCAGATTAAAGACTAGGATAATCACAATTGATGCGAAGAAATGGTATTTTCGGCCTATTAAGTACGCAATTTGTCCCGACATAGTATTTCAAGCGAGTTTTCCAGCTACCTGTAGAGTCATCACTGTACTGGGAATATAAGCCTTACCACAAACCAGTTCAAACTGAAATAAACAGGCGATATTAAAAAACGATTGTGTTCTTAGAATAAAGTCTTTGCCGCACATCTGTTCAAACTTTAAAAATCATAATACAAATGTTTACCAGCTTTGTAGTTCATTTTAAACTTTTCCATTTTACGAGGCAGGATACCGACATTTTTACAAGGTAGAAAAGTGTTGGACATTAAATGAAATGAGTTAAATTTATCGGATTACAAGCAAAGATATTTTGAGCATAAAATGACAACTGGATATTGTTAACAATTTACTGGATGTGGTTAAAACTAAACAAGCAAAGTACAACATAATCTGTGTCATTACCTCACTGACGATCGTGTTCATTCCAGAAGCGAAAGCAAAATCGGAACATTTGGTATCGTTAACTGCAAAACATGACTTCAATGGACACATTATGACCTCACTTTCGTTTTCTATCGCATTGCATGCTGTCATATTTAATTCGTTCAAAACAACGTCATCTTCACACCACCAGTTAGGCGTTGCTGCTACAATGACCATGGAACTTGCACTCCAACAGACAATTGTTTTGACCAGGTGGACAATAACATTCAAGTGGATCTGGTAGCGTCCACAGCCTCCAAGTTCATGTATAATTTGGTCTGGACTTGTTTTACTCTCCATCTTATACAAATCACGAAGTTGTTGATCCCTGAAAACATTCATTTCAAAACTTGACATTATGATACCTACTGTCAGTTATATTATCCCATGCCTTATCAAATTATCATAAATGACCCGGGCCCATGATCGATAATGGCCTTGACGTTAGCGGGGGAAATTAACCTCAGTAAACAAAATTGACGTCATGACGTTTCATGGAGGTAAAACAGCGAATATTTCAGTTTAAATTTTATTATCTTGAGCATAACGTCGTGTATTCTCCGTGAAATAACTTATGTTCAACCTTAAATTATGTTCTAAGCGACATAGTACAACTTTTTATACAATAAATAGCCTCTTATACAAATAATATAGAAACTGAAAAGCTGAAAGTTATTATGCCAGTAGATGCTAGTACACATAAAAATGACAAACTAAACTTTTCTTACTAGTCTAATTTATAGGTAAACATGTTGACAGAGTTATGCCTTTTTTTTTTTTTTTTTTTTTTTTTTTTTACTTAGATTTTTCTTTACCTTTTACATAATGTCCAAGATCCCTGTTGCTATCAAGCCATTGAACTGGTAATTAAATACTGGTCTATTAAAGGTTACCCCATTATAAACAATTCCCATAGTTCTGATTAGAAATTTGAGAGATTTATGCCCCTTTTAATGGCAAAGCTCTTATTCAGAGGCAAACACCGTGAAAAGTCGAGTATTGTTATTCATGAATCTTAACTGTAAATTATTTGAATATTTTATATGATATGTACAGAAATTATATTATATTTGTAGTCTCTTATAATTCTTAAATAGAATGGTCTTGCAATAGTTTGTTGTAATTGTACACTGTAATTATATGTCGTATGCAAGAATGAGACGTAAATAAAGAAATAAAACTGTAATAAATAAGTAAATACATGGGAGAGCTGTGCCTTTGAGTAATAATGGCCCTGCCAGGGCCATTATCACTCAATGACACCGCTTTTCCATATATTAACCTATACTTGATATATAGCCTCTGGCGCTGTAACTGCTGATAGTGTTATTTGCATCAGTTCTCTAGGATTTGTTGTCCAAAAATATTATTTGCATCACAACATGGTCTATACATTTTTTCTGACTTTAAGCACAAAGTTACTGTCTGGATCCTGTAATACGTATTGCATATTTAGTTATATGCTTAGGTATTACGTAGATATTTCCTGTACAAATGGTGGGGATGGAGACTTCAAAGAAAATTAAAGAAGATGTGCAGATCTTACCTAGTGAATGCAGATGTCTGAAATATAAAGTAACAAATACGAAAACTTGGAATAATATCTTCTTCTCCCTCTGTTAGAATGCAAATAACATATTCCAAAAGCCGTTTATTTATGAGTAACCCATATTCATGTTGTACCTTATAAAGATGTTGATATTAATACTAAACGCATTGTCAGCTCTTTTTAGTGACGATGGAAATTTTATTCATTGGCATGAACAGTAAACTTTTAATACATGTATATTGAGAAGATGATTTATTCTAATATTGGTCATGCAGAACTGTTACAGTCTTGTGTTCATAGTCATAGGCAATATTTCATAATCAGTAACTGTCCTGAAATATTGGCCGTGACTCTGAACTTATTAAAAAGATTAATAAAGTCGTTTATGCAAAATCTTACTTTCTTTTTCTGAGAGTTCTCTTTTTTGCTCGATTTTGATGTTAACTTGCTTCAATTAAATTGGAATTAAATAGTTTTGTCAAACTCGGTTTGACTGAGTCTGTTCATTGGAGGTAGTGAAATTTGCAACAATCCTCACGCACCCTGGCGCCGGCTTAAGCTGATATCTATTCTCCATAATCATTGAAAGGACACCATAATCCCAAAAGACCAGAAAATATAGCAAAAATGAAATTTATTTTAATAATTTTATCAAAATGTTTATTGTTTAAAGTTGAAAAACAGTAATATCAAATCTCGTGAATGTACAAAATAATGAATTCATTTTGGTTAAGTTGAGACATTGGTATTAACTTCCATCTTTTCAAACACTTAGGATAAATTGTAGTCTTGAACACACACGCGCACGCAAGTACATACACACAACTTTGTTTTGATTGTTGTAATCAGTTACAAGATTTCCTCCATAGCGGATAACAGATGTTCTAAAAACAATATTAAGCAAAGGGTATGGTAAATATTATGATTTTACACCACATAAAATGGGCGCCATACGCCGATTACTATCATTAATGAACGAAAAATGTTCAATGACGCGGAAAAAAATAAACGAAGAAAAAGTATTCAATGACGCGGAAAGAAACAAACAAAGAATAAAATGTTGAATGACGCGGAAAGAAACAATGTCTGACTGAAGCATGAAGAACTGAATTCCCGTCTTTCTTCAAATGGGTTTCCAATAATCGCTCCTTTCATTTAAACCTGTCAGAGTACTTGTTTCAACAGCCAGTAACAGCTATATAAGAGGGTCCTTTGCAAGCACAGATTGCAACCAAGCATAATAATACCAGACTCGGATCAGAAATTACAACAACACTAAATTTTTATGACGCTTTACAAGACAGAACAAAAATATTTAATTCTAGAAATTAATAATTAAAAGTATGTGAGTCCGTCCTTTCTTTAGCTGCAAGAACTGTTTACTGCTCTTGTAGAAGCTACAAGATTCCTAGAACTGCTGGCTTTATATGTCTGTTATATCTGTGTTTTCCATAAATCCATTCATTTATCATTCGTGCATCTGTGTGTGGCAGTCAACGTTTCAATGATTGTGGTTACGATCTTTGAATGTCCTTGAACAAAAATGTTTTATGAGATCCAAGATAAATATAGGTTAAGAGTTAAATATAGATGTCTACTTTCACTTTCTAAATGGACGTGAAGTTACGATACATTCCATCTTTTTTGCGCAGCCGTATTTAGCGAATGGCCTGTGCTATGTGAATCGTACTGCTTGATATAATGTATGAAAGGGGCTGTTAGCTATACGAATATTCATGCTAACTAGGTGAACGTTTTCAATTTGCTCTCTCTCTCTCTCTCTCTCTCTCTCTCTCTCTCTCTCACAAAGTGCTCATCCTGAATGGTACTGTTTACTGTTTTAAAGGTATGCGTCGATCAGTTTAATTAGCAAGTAATTGGTATGTCTACTAGTATATGAACGTAACAGTAATAAGTATGTGTAATAAATACACGAAAATCCCGCTGAAGAGTTCTGTACTATGGTGTACGGTCGTGTAACTAGTACATACTACATGTTACATTAACAGTAAATTTGCCAGGTAGAGAGGAGATTCTAGTGACAATATTTTCCCTTGCAGCCATTTCGCAGCCATTTTAGTGCAAGATGTTCTTATTGTAACATGTTCACCTGCAGAGAAGAACCACTTTGAATGATTTAATCCCAAGTACAACTTTCCATGAAAGATATGGCCGTAACGAAAGGAGGTATCCCGTATATGGTTAATTTGCGGAATACATAAGCCGTTTCAGACACATAGTGTTACGAATAACATGGCGTTTTCGCCATGTTTTCATTATTTTCCAACTACACTGCCAAGGACAATATTTCTAAAAGGCAATTCTTGTTTAAACGCATTTCATGTCACCTCTTTGGGACATTTTAAAGCTGTCATTTTTGACAATTTTGATTTCAAAGAAGCTAAAAAATGTTTTCACTGATTTTTATTTTATCGGGCCAAATGGTTTATTAACATATCAGAAAGGTACCCTGTCCTGCCCACTGATTTTCTTTTTGTCGCTTCCTAACATATTTTGAAACAGTTTTTGTACTTGATATGCAAATATCCACTTGTCAATCACTATACTTCACAAACAAAATGTGAGAAAATTTCTTTTGTTTCAGTTTTGTACATTTTGTATGCATGAAGCGAGCTGATAAGATTTTATAAGATTTATATTTTGAAAGGTATCACTTAAAATGCGTTTATGAACAAAACACTTGACACTTGAAAAATTAATGTGTACTAGCAACAAATCGGAATTTTTGAAGCTTTGTAAGTTTGTAAAGTTTATCCTACGAATTGCTAGAAATTAGAATGTAATCTTTCCTCCATATTTACAGATTATTATTTCTATTAATATGAATTGTGCATATATCATGTGTTTAATATTAATTGTTTATAACTGATATACTGTACTTTGATGTGTTTATATATGGTAGCCTCGTAATAGATCATATTGTCTATTGTAAATTCCTCATATTTGCATGTATGTACATGTATTGAGAGAATAAACAAGATGTTCTGTTCTGTTCTGTTCTGTTCTGACAACATGTTGAGTCTGTTTTACCGCTTGTTACACAATGAATATCTTTGCAATCAATCCGTCTAAATAGCAACTGTGTTTTTGACGGATAAAGTCTAACATTGTAATTATCTTTATACTTTTGAAATATCCACATCTTTATTCGTACCCAATTTGATAACATAATGTACTAAACGACATTGAGATATAACCAAAGTTTCAAAGCTTATTTCATTCTACATTTTGTTTGTAAATATATACAAAAACATGAGACAAACATATTCATATAACTAATACATTATATACAATCACGCACTCAAATGAGGGCAACAGTAAGAACTACTTTATCAAAATAAGGCTACAGATATATGCCGGGTATATTATGTATTATACAGAATATGATACACTATATAAAACATTTTTTTTTATTCTGCGGCCTTTTTTTACCTTATTCAATAGTCCAATATGACCAAATAATTGAAAACAAGTGTAATACAATAGTAAAAAAATTGCGAGCTGCAGTCGATATGATCTTTAAAAAGTTCGAATGACTATTCTTTTATACACAAATACTTCTTTGACAAAATAAACTTTTGAACAAAAATAAAATTATTTTACATTTATTAAAATAGCCTGAACCAGTTGCTTTAAAAGTAGTTATATATGTTCGAAACATGTGTGAACCTGTTAGGAAAATTTAGGACCAGCTGTTTAAAGGTAGTTACGTGCGTTACTAAATATGTGAACGAGGTGCTTAAAGGTAGTTATGCCTTTTAGGAAAATGTGTGAGCCGAACCAGTTGCTTAAAGGTATGTATGCCTATTAGGATATTTGTGAACCAGTTGCTTTAAATGTAGTTATGCGTGTTAGGGAAATGTGTGAACCAGTTCATTCTTGTTAGGGAAATAATGTGAACCAGGTGCTTTGAAGTTAGCTATGCGTGTCAGGAAATAATAAATGTTTGAACCAGTTGCATTAAAGGTAATTATGCGTGTCAGGAAAATGTGTGAACCAGTTGCATTAAATGTAGTTATGTGTGTAACTAAAATGTGTGAACCAGTTGCTTAAAAGGTCGTTACGCCTATTACATAAATGTATAAACCAGATGCTTAAAAGGTATTTATGCGGTATGCAGCTGCTGATGATATAATGTTTATTTCGTCGCAAACAGGATATAGATTTTGATTTCGTTCGTAGAATCACAGCGTATATTATCTAACTATCAAGTATTACTTGTTACATTCATTCAGGAACGTGAGTGGGTGAACAGACGATATTTTCTCTAAAGGTGTATGTCTTAAGATGCAGTCAAAATAATTAAAAAAAGAACAATAACCTGTGGAAAAAAAATCAAATGTACAAAGAATCGTGGATCACGTTTATTTGTCCATCGATTATTTGAAATAATACGTAAAGTACAGCGTTTTTCCCTACTCTTTTTGACATCTGTTATGTACTGCGAGACTTTAGCAATGGACAGTTTTTTACAGATTTAGCGGGTGCTTTTTATAACCAAGAACGTATTGAATCACCTCAATTTTACCTTTTTTACTGATAAATCATTTTACCTTTAAGATATATTTTTACATAAATCAAGAGGTATAACACTTTACAATCTTTTTTTTTTTCACATATGTTTTAGTAAAAAATAGTTCTCTCAAAATTTGTTCAAATTTTCATACTTGTTTTAAAAGTCGCTCTTTGACATCGGCTTATTGAAATAAACAATCGTTCGAAAAGAGAATAAGATTGATTCTGACATCTTTCGGAGAATTTGAGGACAAAGCGGTGTGCGGGTCGCTTGAAGAAACACGTGCGTGTGAGGGGCATATGGGTAAATAATGACGTCAGTTTTGTCTGAAGGTATATCGTTTGCTTCTCAGACATTTTTTTTTTGAATACTGAAGAAGATCATCATCCCACAGGAGCTTTGACAAATATACTTATGACGATTTTCACATATACTTTTATATTTTTAATGCCAAGTATAAATATTATCCGAAGAACCTGAATGAAATCATTCAAATTTCCCAAGTTTCAGCATGTGTTTTCTTAAGCATAAACATAGTTTATTAATGTTTGTTTATCATCTACAGTGTGACGATAAATCATTATTACTCATTCTTCGTTTATCATCATATATTATATACCCACCTCAAATGCGCTCATTTGATTGGCCGAAAGGGATGCACGCGCGGGTCCGCAAAAAGCGATATTGACCCGCAAAAGTAATAATGACTCTTGTGATATCACTTTTTTTTAAATGTATGAAATATGGGCCAGTCAAATGAGTTCATTTGAGAAAGGCACATAATATAACAATTATAGACTTATATTTCGGTCAATATGTGTTTTACGGACCTGTAAAATGATATTGACCGAGGACGCAGTAAAAACACATATTGACTTCAACATAAGTCAATAACTGTATAATATTCCATTGTGTGTGTCATATGAAAATCATGGGCTCTTCAAATCATGAGAGTATGCTTCATATGATTGATTTAACCCTGCTAAATTTCTAAAATGGATTGGTCCATCATTCAGTTTCGGCCATATCATTTCTTATTCAAAGCGGTATGCTCACTGCAAATTTACTGACTGAATAGCGAACATTGCAGACGCAAAGGCAAAATCACTTGCCACCAGCAGGCTATAGCTTAACCATTTTGTTATACTAAATATGAAAACATATAATTTGAAGGCTAACAATCATATATTGTTCGTTAATTATTTATTTCCTGGAGTTGATTACTGTCACTGTTCAAGGTCAATGGGTCGACCACAAAGGAAACAATACTTACAGATGATGTCTTTGATTATGATTTATCAGGACTCGGCAAAAATAGAAGTGAGAGCTCATGTGTGGGTCAGCAACTATACAAAAGGTCGGTTATCAGTCAACCAGAAAGAAACGGTAGGGACGGTGTTTGGTTCACTTTTTATCATCATATAAGGTATTAAGTAAGAACCAAGGTTATTCGCTTACTTCAGAGGAAGCTGTTTTAGAAAGAAATTTGTGTTTTTGTTAAAAATTGTGTCATAGTTTTCGAAGTTATTTAGACATGTCAGATAGTTTAATTAAAGCATTTATGCCTCAGTCCTTCAAATTACCGAAATAAATTTTGCAAAAGTTTTATATATTGATTAAGTTTACGGATTTTTCTACATTATTGTTACAAATGGACTTAATGGAGTGACAAGAAGGACAGGACAATATCAGCACTAGTACTAGTTTATACAAATAGAATATATTCATAAGCGTATGAATTTCCAACAGATTATTTTTCGCTGACATAAAATCGGTGAAATTTGTATCCTATTAAACTTAAACGGTGACAGCGATATGCAAACAGTTGTTTTTAAGTATTCGACACCGACCTTGGATGCTTGACTGGCTAAATTTAATGTAAAGTTAAAAGTAAAGGCAGTGTATAAAATGCAACTACCGTTAATGTAACCCGTCTCGTTCACTCTGCTTTAAACGGTGTTCCGTTAGGGCCGTTACTCCTATCTAATACTGGCCGCGCGAGAAGCGCAAGCTAACAATTGGGGAGTGCAAGATCCCTGTGACGAAGCGCGAAATCCCGAAATATTTTTTTTTATTTCTTGGCCTCGTTCTCCGCCATTGTGATCTTGCATTTCTCATATTGCCTTCGCATGACTACAATGTGCGAGAAAATGAGCGAAGTGGGAAGCGCATGGTCACGATGTTGAAGCATGAGATTACAAATATTTCGCGATTTAGCGCTTCTCCATCGTGATCTTGCACTTTGCTATCGTGATATCGCATTTCGCAATCACAATCTGCTTCGTGCGAAGGCAAAACTAGAAATTTAATGTAAAGTAAAGGAAGTGTATAATAATGTAACCCGTCTCGTTCACTCTGGTTTATACGGTGTTCTGTTAAGGCCGTTGACTCCTATCTAATACTGGCGCAAGCTCACAATTGGGGAGTGCAAAGTCCCTGTGACGAAGCGCGAAATCCCGAAATATTTTTTTCTCGGCCTCATTCTTCGCCATTGTGATCTTGCATTCGCATGACTACAATGTGCGAGACGATGGGCGAAGCGTCACGATGTGAAGCATGGAATTACAAATATTTCGCGATATAGCGCTTCACCATCGTGATCTTGCATTTTGCTATCTTGATATAGCGTTTCGAATTCATAATCTGCTTCGTGCGAAAGCAAAACCAGAAGTGAGAGATCACGTTGGCGAAGCGCTAAATTTCCGATTCGAGAAGCGCGAGGTCACAGTGTTGAAGCAAGAAATTATGAATATTTCGCGATATAGGCGTCGCCGTAGTGATCTCTTCCACGCTTCGCAAACAAACGAAAGCGATATGCGAAGCGTGTTATAGTGTCGCGAAGCGTGAAATAACGACACGTGGCAGTCGTGACCTTGCCCATGGCGTATCGTTGCAAGTGATGCACCACACACGAGTTGACAGTAATACTTCGTCATCGTGATCTCATGCTTCGTTTTTAAGGTCTATTAGAGAGAAACCAATGGCCCGAAAGGTATACCGTAGCTTTACGCTTTCCGTTTCGATTGTACTTTCGTTTTGAATTCATTCGTATTTACGTACATTTACGTATAT
The DNA here is from genome assembly GCF_021730395.1 of Mercenaria mercenaria. NCBI lineage: Eukaryota > Metazoa > Mollusca > Bivalvia > Venerida > Veneridae > Mercenaria > Mercenaria mercenaria. The sequence goes on along the minus strand of NC_069362.1, from coordinate 105,904,179 downwards.
GCAACTTATACATCATACTATTATTTTACATTTACGTATATGCAACTTATACATCATACTATTATAGAAGTTCATGCTTGAGTTAGTTTTGTTTAATAAAACCTGAAGATATAAGAGTAATTTAGGTGTTTCCCCTCAATCTATTTTTAGCTAAAATCTTAAAAAAATAAATGTTTCTTAGAACACAATCTACTTCCTTTGTTTAAAAAAAAAAGAATGATATTAATGCGTAAATAATACAACTTTCATGAACGAGTGAAGAAGTTGTTACAATAAATCGGATAAAGTGATTTTATTCATACAATTTGGAATCCCGTTTTCTAATTAATGAGCGGAGTATAGCACAATAAGCTGCATACCGAGAGTGACTAAAATGCGATTGTAAATATAAATATAATACAATGCCTTCATTTTGCAACTATTTTGACACTGTTCATAAATAGGCAAAGGAATTCGTAACACTTATGAAATTACTTTAAATTAGAAAAAAAATCGGCGCACAAAAATATCAAATTATTGAAAATTGACAAGACACGATATTAAGGTAAAGCATGTTTGGAAGTATAGAGTAAACCACTGAGAAGATGGCGTTTTACAGCGAGTCATTTTTACAAATTCTGCAAGACGAATCGCCAGTATCGTTCGATAGTTCAGTGCCTGTATCCCAAAATAGTTCTGTACAATGGGATGATGATGATGATTCATTCGAAGTTAGTGAGGTTATGAACGTGGCGTCCAGCGACACTAATTTAGCAGATGCTTTACGGTCAATTGATGCCGCTCGGGGTTCACTGGAAGCTCAAACCCCGGACCAGCCGTCTGTTTCAGAGCAGACTCGTTCGAGTAGAACAAACAGTCTAAAGGAGGAATTAAAGGCAAAAATTCAAACAAGAAGAAAGTCTGAAGGAGTTGGCGAATTACGCGTTCAATTCGAAGCGCCAAAATCTTACCCGGTAGGTAAATATTTATCGCTCGATTCGTGGAAATATATTTATTGAATTAAAAAAAAATGTTCCACTTTCATGAATATTTTGCATCTTTTTATTTACAGCTAACGCCGGAAGAAAGAGATAAAATACAGAAAAGAAAACATCGTAATAGGGTGTCAGCCAACAGAAGTCGCTTTAAAAGAAAAATGCATGAGGATAATTTACGAAAGGTTTGTTTTAAAAATACAAGTCCGAAATTTGTGTCATATAGATGAACAGTTTTCAAAATAGTGATAAAGAAGTAAATGAAATTGAAATAAATGCATATATATTTTGGTGTTTAACTCTTGATTAATTCATGATTCATACATGATTTATCAGTATAATCATATATTTTTTTCATATATATATACGTGTTTCTCTTTTTTATAATTACATTACATCAGGAAGGTCTAATACGTATTAATCGTTCCAGATTACATGTACGTTTTTTTTTTTGTCTATATGTATGTGTTTCTCTTTTTTATAATTGCATTACATATACGTTATATATGAACATTATTGCTTCTCTCCATAAATTGTTTTTTGTTGTTGTTGTTGTTTTCTTCTCTTCAATGTATGAGGTGTAACCCTTTAAACTTGAGAGAGATTAAAAGTTTCGAATAGTTGGGTATCTATCACCTAATTGAAACATCGTATTATCAAACTGATGTATAACCGTCTGCTTAACTACACACATACACTAGTTTCGATTCGCTGGTAAAGTAGTGCATCTAGGCTGAATGTACTTTTGCAGTGTTATTGCGTTTGTAAACCATAAACTACTTTCGATAAAATTAGAACTTAGGTGAAATAAGTGCTTCATGGAAATCATTTTATAAAGTAGGATCGACACGGGAACAAAAATAAGATATTTTCATCATCGCAAATACGCAGAACTCTATAGATGTTTACCCGTAAAGGTCAGTACATTTAATCATCACTATCAAAAGGTACTTTAGGAAAGAACGAATGATGAAACTTATGAAATTATATCTTACAGGCCCCAGATCATCCCTTCTGTTTGTTGTCAAGGTTGAAATTAATTTGAAAATATTTTCACTAAGTATTTCATATTTGACGTTTGTACAAATTCTAGACCCCTTAACCCTTATTCTGCTGGTAGCAAGTGATTCTGCCTTTGCGACCACTGCAGACCAAGATCAGTCTGCACATCCGTGCACATCCGTGCAGTCTGAACATGGTCTGCACTTTTCGCAATTCAGTCGGAATATTTTTGATAAGCACCCCATTTAAAAGTAAATGGCACTGTCAAAATTGAAAGATGGACAAGTTCATTAAGGAAATTTAGCAAGGTTAAGAATGTAATTACTATTAAAATACAAAGTAAGGGACATTGAGCTCAGTCAGTAGTAAGGGGCATTGAACTCAGTCAGAAGAAAGGAATATTGAACTCAGTCAGTAGTAACGAGCATTGAACTCAGTCTGTAGTAAGGGACATTGAACTCAGTCAGTAGTTAGGGGCATTGAGCTCAGTCAGTAGTAACGGGCATTGAACTCAGTCAGTAGTAAGGGACATTGAGCTCAGTCAGTAGTAAGGGGCATTGAACTCAGTCAGTAGTTAGGGACATTGGCTCAGTTAGTAGTAAGGGGCATTGAGTCGTCGTAGTAGGGGCATGAACTCATCGTGTAAGGGGTTATTGAGACTCAGTCAGTAGTAAGGGACATTCTAGGACCTTAACCCAAATTCTGACTGAGTAGCAAGTGATTCTGGCCTTTGCGACTCAATGAAGCGCCAAATTACAGTCTGAAATCGTGCACATCCGTGAGTCTTGAACATGGTCTGCACTTTTCGCAATTCGTCGGATATTTTTGATAAGCACCCATTAAAAGTAAATGGCACTGTCAAAATTGAAAGATGGACAAGTTCTTAAGGAAATTTGCAAGGTTTAGAAGGTATTACTTTTAAAATACAAGTAGGGACATTGAGCTAGTCAGTATAAGGGACATTGAACTCAGTCAAAAGAAAGGAATATTGAACTCAATGCAGTAGTAACGGGCATTGAATCAGTCTGTAGTAAGGACATTGAATCAGTCAGTAGTATAGGGCATTGACTACATCAGTAGTAACGGTAAAGATTGAACTCAGTCATGTAGTAATTTTGACATTGAGCTCATGTCAGTAGTAAGTGGCATTGAACTCAGTCGTAGTTAGGGACATTAGTCTCAGTCAGTATGTAAGGGGTCATTGAGCTCAGTCATAGTAAGGGGCTTGAACTCAGTCAGTAGTAAGGGTATTGAGCTCAGTCAGTATTAGGGACATTGAATCAGTCAGTAGTAAGGACATTGAGTTCAGTCAGTAGTAAGGGGCTTTGAGCCCAGTCAGTAGTAAGGGACATGAGCTCAGTCAGTATTAAGGTGAATTGAACTCATCAGCAGTAAGGCATTGAACTCAGTCAGTAGTAAGGGGCATTGAACTCGTCAGTAGTAAGTAGGCATGAGCACGTCAGTAGTAAGGAGTTTTTGCTCAGTCAGTAGAAAGGGACATTTAAACTCAGTCAGTTATATAGGGACATGTGTTCATCAGTATTAGGGACATTGACCAGTCATAGTATAGGGAATTTGAACTCGTCAGTGTAAGGGGAATTTGAATCAGTCAGCAGTAACGGGCATTATTGAACGTCGTCAGTATTAAGGACATTGAACTCAGTCAGTAGGTAAAGGCATAGTAATGGGGCATTGAGCTCAGATCAGTAGTAGGGACATTGAACTGCAGTCGACAGTAACGGCATTTGAACTCAGTCAGTAGTTAGGGACATTGAGCCAGTCATGTAAGGGGCATTGAGTGAGTCAAGTAGTTAGGGATTGAACTCAGTCAGTAGTAATGGTATTGAGCTCAGTCAGTAGTAAGGGACATTGAACTCAGTCAGTAGTAAGGGACATTGAGTTCAGTCAGTAGTAAGGGGCATTGAGCCCAGTCAGTAGTAAGGGACATTGAGCTCAGTCAGTAGTAAGGGGAATTGAACTCAGTCAGTAGTAAGGGGCATTGAACTCAGTCAGTAGTAAGAGGCATTGAGCACAGTCAGTAGTAAGGAGTATTGAGCTCAGTCAGTAGTAAGGGACATTAAACTCAGTCAGTAGTAAGGGACATTGAGTTCAGTCAGTAGTAAGGGACATTGAGCTCAGTCAGTAGTAAGGGGAATTGAACTCAGTCAGTAGTAAGGGGAATTGAACTCAGTCAGCAGTAACGGGCATTGAACTCAGTCAGTAGTAAGGGACATTGAACTCAGTCAGTAGTAAGGGGCATTGAGCTCAGTCAGTAGTAAGGGACATTGAACTCAGTCAGCAGTAACGGGCATTGAACTCAGTCAGTAGTAAGGGACATTGAACTCAGTCAGTAGTAACGGGCATAGAGCTCAGTCAGTAGTAAGGGACATTGAGCTCAGTCAGTAGTAAGGGGAATTGAGCTCAGTCAGTAGTAAGGGACATTGAACTCAGTCAGCAGTAACGGGCATTGAACTCAGTCAGTAGTAAGGGACATTGAACTCAGTCAGTAGTAAGGGGCATTGAGCTCAGTCAGTAGTAAGGGACATTGAGCTCAGTCAGTAGTAAGGGGAATTGAACTCAGTCAGCAGTAACGGGCATTGAACTCAGTCAGTAGTAAGGGACATTGAACTCAGTCAGTAGTAACGGGCATTGAGCTCAGTCAGTAGTTAGGGCCATTGAGCTCAGTCAGTAGTAAGGGGCATTGAGCTCAGTCAGTGGTAAGGGGCATTGAGCTCAGTCAGCTGTACGGGCATTGAGCTCAGTCAGTAGTAAGGGGCATTGAACTCAGTCAGTAGAAAGAGCCATTGAGCTCAGTCAGTAGTAAGGGGCATTGAGCTCAGTCAGTAGTAAGGGGCATTGAGCTCAGTCAGTAGTAAGGGACATTGAGCTCAGTCAGCAGTAACTGGCATTGAACAGTAGTAAGGGGCATTGAGCTCAGTCAGTAGTAAGAGGCATTGAGCTCAGTCAGTAGTAAGGGGCATTGAGCTCAGTCAGTAGTAAGGGACATTGAACTCAGTCAATAATAAGGGGCATTGAGCTCAGTCAGTAGTAAGGGGCATTGAACTCAGTCAGTAATAAGGGGCATTGAGCTCAGTCAGTAGCTAGGGGCATTGAACTCAGTCAATAATAAGGGGCATTGAGCTCAGTCAGTAGTAAGGGGCATTGAACTCAGTCAGTAATAAGGGGCATTGAGCTCAGTCAGTAGCTAGGGGCATTGAACTCAGTCAGTAGTAGTAAGGGACATTGAACTCAGTCAGTAGTAAGGGGCATTGAACTCAGTCAGTAGTAAGGGGCATAGAGCACAGTCAGTAGTTAGGGGCATTGAGCTCAGTCAGTAGTAAGGGGCATTGAGCTCAGTCAGTAGTAAGGGGCATTGAGCTCAGTCAGTAGTAATGGGCATTGAGCTCAGTCAGTAGTAAGGGGCATTGAACTCAGTCAGTAGTAATGGACATTGAGCTCAGTCAGTAGTAAGGGGCATTGAACTCAGTCAGTAGTAAGGGGCATTGAACTCAGTCAGTAGTAAGAGGCATTGAGCACAGTCAGTAGTAAGGGGCATTGAACTCAGTCAGTAGTAAGGGGCATTGAACTTAGTCAGTAGTAAGGAGCATTGAGCACAGTGAGCACAGTCAGTAGTAAGGGGCATTGAGCACAGTCAGTAGTAAGGGGCATTGAACTCAGTCAGTAGTAAGGGAGCATTGAACTTAGTCAGTAGTAAGGAGCATTGAGCACAGTGAGCACAGTCAGTAGTAAGGGGCATTGAGCTCAGTCAGTAGTCAGAGGCATTGAGCTCAGTCAGCTGTAAGGGGCATTGAGTTCAGTCAGTAGTAAGGAGCATTGAACTCAGTCAGTAGTAAGGGGCATTGAGCTCAGTCAGCTGTAAGGGGCATTGAGGTCAGTCAGTAGTAAGGGGCATTGAGCTCAGTCAGTAGTAAGGGGCATTGAGCTCAGTCAGTAGTAAGGGGCATTGAATTCAGTCAGTAGTAATGGACATTGAGCTCAGTCAGTAGTAAGGGGCATTGAGCTCAGTCAGTAGTAAGGGACATTGAGCTCAGTCAGTAGTAAGGGGCATTGTGCTCAGTCAGTAGATGAAAGATATAACATACGTTGTACTTACGTGTTACATTTCATCATTATGAGGGTGCAAGGGAGAAAGGATGATGAAAGAGACAATGATGAGGGGACTAACAACATCAACATATAATACAACTTTCAAAACATGTCAAAAAGATAAAAATATGTTCATTGTCTTGGTCGGTTAGTTGCCCTTGTTAAGGAAGCTTTAACTGTGTTTAAGGCACTTACGCTAAATTCAACTTAGACGTACTAATTGCTAAGACGAAATACCGGGACATGTAAACAGGGTTAGTGGGGTACTTTAGTACACAAATCTTCTCATGCGTAAAACAACCACCGTGAAATACAAAGGCCCTGTCATAGTAATTATCTAGATGTCTTATTTCAGTGTCGTAGTTTCTTAAATAAGTTATTGTATTACAGTTTGGACAAAAATGACTGCAGCATTAAAAATAGCTTAAGAAATTTTGAAATATAGATAATACAAGAGTATAGATCCGTAAAGCGGGCCAATCCAGAGGAGGAAGTAAAGTTTAAGATATTTTTGGGTGAGGGTGGGGATATAAAGTGATAGCGGTGGCGGGGGGGGGGGGGGGGTTTGGGGGTGCAGGGTGACGGAATACTAAGGGACAAGAAACTGATAGTGAATGTTGTGGGCGTGGGGAGGGTGGAGGGCGGTAGGGTTAGTAATGTGTTTATCTCCAGCAACCTTTATTCCGTTGTTTAAAGTCAATACCTTAAATAGTTTTGAAGTTGTGCTCTGGACACAAAACATAAAGTACAGATTTGACCTTGCTGTACCCTAGACCTTCGACCCTAACCAGGTGCATGCGCTGGAATACTGAGGCACAATAACATAAAAGTGATTGGTGGGGTGAGGGTGATAGGGTTGGAAGAAATGTGGATTGTTGCACTCCTCATCACCACCCACCTTTGTCCCAATTATAAACTCAATACTTTGAACAGTTTTGAAGTTGTGCTCTAGACACAAATACAAAGAACAGATTTGAATTCAATTTGTAACCATGACCCTTCACCTACGGACCAAGTTCTTGGGCTGTGCACATCGTCTCATAGCCACCTACCTATATCTATATGCCGAGTTTGAAGTCAATATTTTGAATAGTTATCAAGTTATGCTCTGGACACAAAATATGACGGACAGATTTCGCTTTGTTGTGACCTTGACCTTTAACCTACAGCCCTGATTACTGCAAACTGCACATCATCTAATTGCCACCTATCTATATATATATGCCAAGGTTGAAGTCAGTACCTTCAATGGTGTTGTTAAGTTAGGCTCCGGGAACGAAATATGAAGGACTCATTTGACCTTTGACCTGCATTTGTGTCTACCAGCTGGTTAATTTGCTCTGTACATTGTGTCACTGCTACCTACCTATACGCCAAGTTTGAAGTCAATACCTTCTATAGTTATTAATTAATGCTCCGTACACAAAATGTGAGGGTTAAATTTGACAACTGAGTTCCTTTTGTGACATTTACTTTTGACCTACCGACCTGGTTTATACACTCTGCATATCGTCTTTTGTTTTACCTCCCACCAGATTCTAGCCCTTTCATTGGTTGAGTAGTGTCACGTGGTTGCCCTCTATATTTCTATAGGTGGTCAGTGGGTGACACTACATGAGAATTGCAATTCAAAATGGCGAAAATTTGCATTTTCGATATTAAAATGACGATAAAGTAAAAGTAATTACAAGAAATTTTGTAAATTTCATGTAGATTACTGCTGAAGTAATTAAGCGGTCGATTAAACAAATCAATTATTGGGTTTGTTACTGACCCTCTACGGTAATATGTAGGGTCAGTATGCTTTATAGAGAGCTCTCTTTAAAGCATACTGACCCTACATATTTCCGTAGAGGGTCAGTAACAAACCCAATAATTAATAATCCCCACCTACCTATGCAAGTTTGAAGTCAACACCTTGAATAGTTATTGAGTTATGCTCCGGACACTAAATATGACGGGCGGACAGGCGGACAATCTTGCGGTACAGTTATGTTGCTACTCCTTAGGTATCTCTGTTGTTCTTTTTAGCCACGTAAAAAAGCGACTGTTATATATTGTTTTCCGCCAAGAAGCATGTTTATTCTAGAATTAAAAGTTAGATGTTTTGGAATTGACCAGCGTTATGGAAATAAAAAAAAATGCATTGGTAAGCCAAGATTTTCTGTGTTTAGCTTGGTAGTTAGAGCTAATGGTTATAACTAGTAAGGTTGAAAGTTTGTTCAGAGACACAACTATTGGTCCACCGCCATAAGCACTCGACTACAGTCATAGTATTTGTACTCAGAAGTCAACTTACTAGCTGAATCATTTATCAAGAATCGCCTAACAATATCATTGTCCCAGGAAAATACACTTGTAACACAGGAAATACTGAAATAAACATAAAACATAATAATGCTGAAAACATTGGAGGTACTAAAATACACATACTGTAAAAGCAGAAGTGTTCGCGAGGGTTTAATTTTCGCTATTATAGCGAGGCTTTACATCTCGCGAAAATTAATCCTCGCGTAAATATTCAGTATACTTCAAATTCAAGAATGACTCCATTTTTAAAATTTTGCGAATATTAAACCTCGCGAACATACACAAAATTTCAAATATGCGAAATTTTGACCCAGCGAAAATATATGCTTTTACAGTACAACGTAGGAAGTATATCAAATGGTTTCGTAACAGGTGTTATTCCTAGAACAACCATATAAGGAAAATCACTTCATGCACATAAGTTTTTCGCTTACCAACAAAAGTAAACAATTTAACAATCATTCATATCGTGTAGGTACTTCTACTCAGATAAACTTTCCATAAACAGACCGTAATTTATTATGTACTTGCTGATTTTAAACATCATTATTACCACTACAAATTTCAAATTTCAAAGCTATTAAAATTGTTGCAAACCTTTACAGATTCATAAAAAAAAGAAAGTCCGATTTTCCTAGAAAATAATATTTAATTTCTTGGTAGAATTCAAACCATTTTCCCCAGTTGTACAACTTAAAATTACCTGGGTAATGAAAAGTTATTTTTTACATAGTATGTAAAATGTAAGATTTATGATTTAATAAACTTCATTGTTTATTTTCTTGGTCAAGTAACAAGTGCTCAGTAACCATTATATTAAAAAAATATTTACCCCCCATACACAGTCAAAACCTAGGAAAATAAATCTCATAGAATATCATGACTGGTTGATCTTGCCGAGCCGAGGCATTATATTGTTTTACAGTATGTGCTGCCACTGCAAACGCTCCACACTGGCTTATATTAATAATTATCGTTGATGACCCGTAAGCCAGAAAGAAACTTCGAAAATATAAGACATCGTTGAGATAAGAATCAGTAGCCGCGCTTCAAGTTTTAGACGTTTTAAAATACTAAATGTGACCATAAAGAAGTTCAAAACGCCCACTAAAGCCACAAATAAAATCTGCAAAGGCAAACATTATCCCTGCATTTCATATTCTTCTACTTATAAATGTGATTCAGATAATGAACTGTCCTCTCAAGCCTTGACCTTCTTAAAACTTGTGATAAATACACTATATGTGAGAGATTATTTATTGTTGGATGAAAATATACTTTATGATTACATGGCTCCTTTATATAAGTTTATGCTATTGACCGATCTGTGGTTCAACAATAAATGTTGCTAGGCTAAAGTTAAAACCTGAAAATTGATTTCTGATATCATGTAATGAAACACTTAATGAATAGCTCGGACGCCGGGGAATAGATTTGGCTGTTGGTCGACAAGCCATTCAGTAAGTTTTATTAAATGACATCAGAAGCAAATTTTCATATTATTTCTTTCTTTCTGTTTTGACGTTAGCCCAGCAAAATTTAGTGTTGAACTGTCGACCGGTCAATAGCTCAACATATGGACCAGCAATTTATAGCAGAAGTCATGCAGTTAATCATTTTATAACATTGTGTCAATTTTTGCAAATATGAACAAACGGATTTCCTGTTGTTTCGCTTACACCGGTGCTAGGGGGCGTGAGAGGTGTTACACTTTTAAATACAGTTCATGAGCAGACTCAATCAAACTTTGTCTGTTATTATTTTGCTTATTTGTATTGTATTCTTCCAAAGGATCACCTTGCATAAGAAATAAGCGAAATACGTTTCATAAATTTAGATCAATCATATTAACTGCCAATGATATGAATTGTCCTGTGAAATAATTTTCACCACCAGGATAGATTCTAACATATTTTTTGTTATTTTGTAGGAAGTGGAAGACCTTGAGAGAGAAAATGATAAATTGTCTAAAGATGTGAAATTTCTACAAAAGATAAAACATTTACTAAGTTCAAAACTGACAAATCATCGATGCACAAAGCAGGACATGACGTCATCAACTGCAAGACTGCGTACAAGGAGGAATGGCGCGGGTACAAGCACGCAACCAACAGTTACACAACAGAACACAAAACTTGACTTCAACTCTACAACAAGTTGCATTGAATCTTCAACTTCCTGATAAATGTGGAAAAACTGTTGTTTCATGTTCGTTAAAATCTGCATTGTCCCTCTAGAATCTAGTTATCTGTTAATAGCTGCTTACTTTAAACAATTGTATATGTTCATACTTGATCTCTTGTGATGTAACATATTCCGGTGATACCTGTTGAACAACAGTCAAAACTAATTGCCTCATGTTGTGAAAGGATCCAGTGAGTTATTCCTTGATACCGATGATAGAGTTGAGAAACAAAAGAATTTTGCCCGGGAAAACCATTAAATATGTATTTCAGTAAATGACCAGTGAAATATAAAGGCTGTGCCTCGTTGTACAAGGTCTGCTAAGGATAAATACAAAACGTAGGCATAAGGGGGTTTCATGAAAATTATTTTATCTATTTGACTATTGGTAATACCTTATTGGAACGAAATTATGATAGTTCATAAAATTGAATTAAGGACATCTTATTCAGCTGATATTATTAATATGCCATGAACACAATGTGTTTTAAAAGTTAGGAGAGAACTTCGGATAAAACTTATGAGGTTTTGTGAAACGGGTCCCAGATTAATAAACCGCAACCACAAGGCAATGTACGATTTATTGACTTGCTAACTATTCACTTAGCATATTGCAAAGGACTGTTGAGTAGTCACGTCAAACGTCTTTATGATACGCTTACAAATTATTGTCATCATCGGGTAGATCTCCAGCTTGTTCATTATACTGCGGGTTTATTTTTCAAGTTACAAAAATAAAAAAATTACATATCATATAATCGTTAAACAAGTTTTTGAATGTGAACATTATTATTATCCCCGAAGTATATAGGCTATGCTTGGACTAGTAAACGAAATTAATCCTTAGTATGAATGTCTGTCCAGAACTTCCTAAATGTGAATAAATTTATGTACTGGTTGGGAACCTTTTTCCGGACACATTTTCATATTTCGGCTCCATTATTCCCTAAAAACAAATTCAACATAAATGAAGTCCACACTACACAAACTTCAGCTCTTTCCACATCTGATGTTGTAATCAGCATCGCGTTGTGACGTAAAATATGGTTTCTATGGGGCCTCAAATGGGGTCACTAAAATAAGTTATTTTTCCCGTCAGGTAAACCAGTATCCGGACAAATATTTTGACAGTGTTTTGTTGTTAATTTGATATCAAAATAAGTAATTATACTATTTCTACACATTTCTTAATCATTCATCTCTTCAAAATTGCACATGAAACATAACCCGACGTTCAATACCAGCTACGAAAGAAAACCGAGGTTGACTATAAAAAACTCGAATTTCGTCTTATACGAATTCTTGATCATTCCAATAGATATAGAATAAAATTAGTGCAAAAATCGACAACCCTGCATCGTATGTAACTTTTAGCGTGAAATTAAAAGTAGAACATGTTATCAGCGGACAATCATTATGTAGTTTGATTATTTCTTCCCCACTTGATACCTCGGCATGTGTGAACTACTGCGTATGCGCAATGCTATCTTCATGCCCCGTTAAGTCAAAAAGATGTTTTATGAACGCAGGTGAATTATCATAAAAAAAAAACCTAACATTTTACAGCCTTATAAAATAGTAATTTTTTGTAGACATGAAGAACAAATATCTAAATGATCTAGATGAAACAATTACATGAATAACAACGAAATAAAGCGAATATTACATGTTTCCGGAAACTGGTCCTGTCCGGAAAATGGTTCCCAACCAGTATTGAAAACATACTTCCAAAGGTTACCATAGCTTTTTTTTCTTTCTCACATCTCCCAATTTGTAAAATGAAATGCCCTATTTCCACTTTAAAATAAGTCAATCAATGATTCTGGATAATTTTACTGCATCTTCAGCTATTTCAAACCTTTCATTGACTATTTGATACAGTTACATGCGTTAATTCGCATATTTCTTTTGTTTGACATAGTTCACTGTAATTGTCCAAAGTGAAAACAGCTAAATGTAGGATTATTAAAAACAACAAGAGATCACAGAGTGATCTTGGCGCCCACCAATGTGCCATTTTTGAGTGTTCCAAATTTCAAGACTTACTGACTAGCTCAAGGTCAAATTTCATTTCCGTACACAACAGTGTGCATGTGGTCCAAATTCGAAAGCTGTAGCTTGAGAAATGTGAAAGTAGGTCACTAGATCAATTTCAAGGACGAAATGTGAAAGTAGGTCACTAGGTTAAAATCAAGGTCAAATTACACTTCAGAACACAAATTTATGCATGTGGTCCAAATTTAAAGCCTGTACCTTCAAAAATGTGAAAGTAGGTCACTAGGTCAATGTCAAGGTCAAAGTTTATTTCGGTACACAATCCTATGCATGTGGTCTAAATTTGAAGCATGTAGCTACAGAAATGTGAAAGTAGGCCACTAGGTCAATCTTAAGGTCAAAGTTCATTTCGGTACACAAAACTATGCAAGTGGTCCAAATTTGAAGGCTGTAGCTTGAGAAATGTGAAAGTAGGTCACTAGGTCAAAATCAAGGTCAAATTTTATTTCGGAACACAGAACTATGCATGTGTTCCAAATTTGAAGCCTGTACCTTCAAAAATGTGAAAGTAGGTCACTAGGTCAATGTAAAGGTCAAAGTTTGTTTCGGTACACAAAACTATGCATGTGGTCCAAATTTGAAGGCTGTAGCTTGAGAAATGTGAAAGTAGGTCAGTAGGTCAAAATCAAGGTCAAATTCCATTTCAGAACACGAAACTATGCATGTGGTCCAAATTTGAAGCCTGTACCTTCAAAAATGTGAAAGTAGGTCACTAGGTCAATGTCAAGGTCAAAGTTTGTTTCAGTGCACAAAACTATGCATGTGGTCCAAATTTGAAGGCAGTAGCTACAGAAATGTGAAAGTAGGTCACTAGGTCAAAATCAAGGTCAACTCATGTCAAGGTTCATCTTGCCACTCAAAACCATACAGGTGGTCCAAATTTGAATGTTGTAGGTTATTGACAAGATTTTAAAATCTTTTCCCTATATAAGTCTATATGAACCATGTGACCCCCCAGGGCGGGGCCATATTTGACCCTAGGGGGATAATTTGAACAAACTTGGTAGAGAACCACTAGATGATGCTACATTACAAATGCCAAAGCCCTAGGCTTTGTGGTTTGGACTAGAAGATTTTCAAAGTTTTTCCCTATATAAGTCTATGTAAACCATGTGACCCCTGGGGCGGGGCCATAGTTGACCCTAGGGGGATAATTTGAACAATCTTAGTAGAAGACCACTAGATGATGTCATATACAAAATATCAAAGCCCTAGGCCCTGTGGTTTTGAACAAGAGGTTTTTCAAAGTTTTTCCCTATATAAGTCTATATAAACCATGTGACCCCCGGGGCGGGGCCATATTAGACCCCAAGGAAATAATTTGAATCATCTTGGTAGAGGACCACTAGATGATGCTTCATACCAAATATCAAAGCCCTAGGCTCTGTGGTTTTGGACAAGAAGATTTTCAAAGTTTTTCCCTATATAAATCTATGTAAATTATAGAAATAAACAAAGGGCCATAACTCACTAAAAAATTGTTGAACCAGTCTGATTTTCAGGGGGACACAACTAGGGTACCAATACATCATTCTGACAAAGTTTGGTTAAAATCCCCCCGGTAGTTTCTGAGGAGATGCGATAACGAGAAATTGTTAACGGACGGAAGGACGGACGGACTGACGGACGGACGGACGGACGGAAGGACGACGGACCACGGACGCAGAGTGATTTGAATAGCCCACCATCTGATGATGGTGGGCTAAAAACACGGTCAATTTGATTAAATTGTGAAATATTATTGGCTGAAGAGGAGAGATCATTTTTGCATGCTGGACAGGATTTTCCCGTGCTTTCGTCGGTGATGGGAAACTCGTCTGGAGTTGACTAAATTCACAAACTACTGTTATGAAATGGTGCTACGTTTTCTTTGTTCTAATAAATGCGTTTGAAGAACTCGGAATGCAAGAAAAGAAATCTATCATTTGTTGAAGGTATGGATAAACCTAAACAGTTACCTACTGTCAGATCTTTTCTAGTGGCACATTCGTATATTCTAACAGACACAGAGCAATATGCGAGATATAATTCTTAACGGGGCTTACTATTGGAATGATCAAATATTCTAGAAACTGTTTCTAAGACGAACTCAGCGATACATAAATCTGAATATTTTCGCTTAGAGCACGATTTCAGACTACGGTAAGGCGACGTTAAAAATATTCCTATCTTCAAAGCAAAGGTCAGTCATGATTAAACATATACATCCCAATATTTAAATTCAAATAAAACGCTCCCAAATGTGATAAGTTTCGATAAGATTTGTTTGTGCCATACTTTAATCATCAAAAATTTAATTCTATCTATGACGTTATGAAAGGTCAGAGTACAAAGTGGTGGTTAAATGATTTCGTCAGATTTGTCAGTTTTATTTTAAATTTCAGATGATCTTGATGATAGGCATTCGGCGCATTTGTTTGGTCAATAATGATGATATATATTATAAAAATACAACATTTATAGACAGTCAAAAACAGACCCCAAAATAAGTCCAGCACCCATTTACTATATACTGATTGACTTATTTTTGGGTCCTGGACTGTCAATAAATGTTTTATATATTTCATCATTATTGACCAAACAAATGCGCCGAATGCCTATGATCATGATAGGCTAGACAATTTTTGGATTGGATAAGGACTTCGATAGTAGTCAAATTTAGTGAACAGTAGTGTAACTTATCCAATGTTACACTGAGCTAGGTCCCGTCAAGTATGCTCCTGACCGAGTTGCTGAATATCCATGATACGGTTAATGAAAATAAACTGTTGAAGAAGTACGATGAACACCGGACGTCGATGTATCCACCATTACTGACCAATCGGAACGGACTAAATGTTACCTTTATCCAAGGTCTCGCCTACTTATTCCCGTAGTAAAGGCTGTGACTGAAAATATATACCGGATTCAAGCAATTTGAACGAAAAGTATCTTAAATGTATATATTTTGTAACCATGGTGATACTAACCCTAACCTTTAGTCAGTATTATATCATATATATTATATATTAAATGCGTGCGGACATGCAAAAATTTGCGTATTTCTGCCGTGCGCTCCAACTGATAATCACTTCCGGGCATGCGCAGAACGGCTGCACCAGATCTGTAATGAGAAACATTCATTGCTGTAGTATTTCCTATACCTTTTCAGTGTTTGAAGTGGTGGTCTCTGACCTACTGGATACAACTGTTCAAACTTTGAAGCGTATTACTATGTTGTGTCGGCTCGTTTCTAAGATGTATAGAAGAACAAGCATTCTGGACATGAATTGTGAGTTTCAAAACAAATTTGCAGCAATGGCAGCTCTTATGTTCTAGAGTTTAACATTTCGGCTTTGACCTTGACCTTTGACCTACTTAACCCTAAAACTAGAGGGGTCATTTAATGACCACAGGAAATCATCCTTTGAAGTGCATAGCAATTGCAATTTCTAGTTATTGGTCGGAAACCAAATGGACAGACTGACTGACAGAAAATGAGACAAACAATATATACATTTTTTCTCGAAACGGGCGTAAAAACACAACAAAGTTTTATCAACTTTATATATATATATATATATATATATACACACACACACACACACACACACACACACACACACATACAGAGGGAAGTGACCAAACCCACTTATGGCCATGTTTTTTGACGAAACAATAATTTGTATAATCTTTGTATAGGGTCACCCAAAAAAGCATTTGTGTAAACTTAGACCGTGCTTTTTGAAGAATCAGATTGATTTTAACTTGATAGAGGGTCACAAAATTATTTTTAAATCGGACCAAGAAGAGATTCCACTATAATATACATACAGGGGAAGTGACCATGCCCTCTGGCAGCCACGTTTTCTTCAGGAATCGAAATAATTTGAACAGTCTTCGTAGAGGGTCACTCAAGGATCATCTGTGTGAAATTATTTTAAAATCTGGTCTGCAGTTTCATACACGATTTTTTAAAGTTTCCACTATATACATATTGGGAAAAGTGACCATGTCCTCTGGCAGCCATGTTTTTTTTTGACAAAGCAGGATAATCTGAACATTTTTGTAGAAGTTTACATAAAGGCAATTGTGTGTATTATTTCAAAACCGGACCAGCAGTTTTGGGGATGTTTAAAGATTTTTGTATTTTTAGCTCTGGCAGCTGGTATGTGCAATCAAGTGAAACAGTTTTAACAATTTTGGAAGAAAAACAACCAAGGAACATCAAGGCCAAGTTTCATCAATTTCCACCTAATGCCTTCTGAGGAGATGTCGTTTGAAGAAACGTGTGGACAGCCCAGTGATTACAATAGCTCACCCAGAGCACTTTGTGAAATTAGCCATTTCTGAATAATATTCTAGTTTGTTGTCCACTTAAAGGCTTTTTCTTTTAAATCAAACCTCCCGACTCAAAAGTAAAAATAAAGTCCATGACTTGAATTTTAGAAATTTTTTAATATAATGTGATTTTTTTTCAAAGAACTGTATACAGATCACTGAACATATTTTCATCAATACAGTATTTGTCAACATGTAAAACTTATAAAATAAATAATTTCTATTTATCAACAAACAACTAGATAACTGTAGCATATAACAGGACTTTTAATAGCAACCTACATTAAAGGGAGAGAACCAAACATTTTTGTCAGTAGAACTTTTTTTTCCAAACCTGTAACAAGTGAGTACCATAATTATTCATCTGCAAATACATCTAGTTAAAGAGGCACACTTCAAGATTTGTGAAAGACTTTCTAAACTTTTGAAAATTTGTAGATGTAACTAGAAAGTAACTAAATGACACAGTATGTAACAAGAAAATGCTTTAATTAGTTAATTATTGTAAATAAAATGTAAAAATGATGTGACATACAAGCCATTAAGTTTTTTAAAAAAAAGCACTCCTACAGTACTTCAAATTGCTCATCTTGAGGTACGCCCCTTTAAAAGTCATCTTGCAGATCACCAACTAGTTGTGAAACTAGGTTTAAAACTTTAATTAACACTAATAGTCTCATCACTTGCTGATCATTTTTACTTCAAACTCATAAAGTATATATGTATTGTCTTAGGCAGAAGGAACATATATTTCAATAATCTGCCAATTGTTTTTTTTTTTAAAGAAATTGAATAGGATGGTCTTTTCCAATGTTCTATATTTAAGTGGTTAATTTACTGCAGATGAGAATGCCGACTGACTACATGCTAAACTTTCCACAAATTTCATAACGATATAGAAGTTTAAGTAAGTTAAAAACAATAGTCAATCCAGTTTTCACAAGAAATGTCATTCCTTCGTGATCTACTGATGATGTTATAACACTTTACCACAAGGTACTTTCACAACACGTCCTTAACAAACAAGAAATTGTACAAAGAAATAAAGAACAATCCAAATATAATTACCTTGAATGTGTCTATTTGAATTCAGAAGAGCTTAAAATGGGATTTTAGGTATTTACACATTTGTTACAGCATATGGCAAATGATGTCAAACCGGGTACAAATCTTACATTTTTTTTTTAATGCCTGGTTCCTGGCCCCCTTATGATGATTTTTTCATATATATGTAAACATAACTTGTAACTGAACTTTCTAGAACTAAATATAAATTTGTAAAACATACATTTATTGTGGAATGCTGTGCTTCTGTATGCAATATATATCAGTCAATAAGCATTTCCACGACCTTATAAAATCATGATTTTACATACATTCTCTCAACTCACTGTTAAAACATCTATCAAGTCTATTGCAACTTTTCTTCAGAATAATAATCATCTATAAAGATTTTGGCAAAAATTTATGATGAAAAATATATTAACTTAATAAAGGTACATCTGTTTAAACTTAGGCTACTCTTAATTTCAAGGTGTTATATAATTGTTGAAATCTCAAAACTGTGAACTAAATCAATATTTTATTACTGATATTCTTGAATTTTCATCTACTGCCAGCCTTCACTGAATTTTTTTCATTGCAGATTCAAGATATACAGTCTTAAATGGAGCATTTCTTATTTACTGATACGGAAATACCAAATTTATGATCGGGATTTTACACAAAAACATGAAACTGGATGACCAAAAAGTCTTGATTTACTCTGAAGCATAAAAGCTTGTCAATAGCTAGTTACAATATCAGCATGAATACACAACCAACTTTATACTAACAAAAAGGTATAACAGATAAATAAACTAACCAACCTTTATATGGCATCAATATCATAATACTGAGCGAGACACAAGCGGGACTTCAATGAAACTAGGTACGTTTCCAATAAACACAGGCCTCCCTAACCTGGAAAACCTTGATAATTTCTGATTTGTCCATACAAAAAAAAAAAATTGTGAATTAAACACACCACTAACAAGTGTTAATTGACCATGACCAAGTTTCTTATATTATGTAAAATGTCAATTTACCTCCAAAAAAGATGAAATTTTCAGATAGGATTTCCAGGCTAAGTGCACCTTAAATTGGTAGTTGATAATGAGATTATAAAAAATTAATCAAGGGGCCTTAACTCAAAAAAATATTTCTGGCTTATAATAAATGATAAATTTAACATGCTTTCTGAGACAAAGATGAACCTTTTTACAAGGAAAAACTATACATCGCCGGATTATGAACAGGTACAAAACATTTCAGACCTTTCATGCATGTTATAGTTTTCACATTTTAAAACATATTTTGTAAAAAAAAAAAAACATTTGGATTTAATATATGAGCTTCTTAACGGGACATCTGAATAATCAAGTTCACCACTTTGTTTTTTTCAAATCGTAACTAAAGTAATCTATTCCTATTTTTCCCTTCAGAGAATCAGAGATTCCCATTTATACCACGAGACCTCTGTGTCGGATACAATCTATTCAAGTTTGAATTGAATTTCCATATAAACTAAACAATAAAAGCCAATCTCAGCAACAAAAAACACTTGACACCATGCTTTTTAAGGAATGGTACCCCTCTGATTGTATTCCTTTTGTACTGAGAAAAGTAAGTGTAGAATAAAAAGATTATATAATACTGTCCTGTTAAAATCATATGTATTACAACTTGTACCGATCCGAAAAGCATTTTGGGTCAGCCAATGTTGTTTCAAATTGGTACTTGTCAAAACATGCGGCATGCACAGGACAATGTTAAATAACCAAATAGTGTAAATAATAAGTTTCAATTTGTACAAAGTCACTATATTGTATAAATCTAGGTACTGTAAAAGAAAAAGTAACAATGGGCACTTACTAACAGAACAGTCCAATTAACAGTAAAACAAAAACAACTCAACAATTTTTCGATAACAACAGCTTGATTTAAACTGCTAATTGTACTCACACTTATGTGTAAGAAGTAACCAGAACAGGAACTGTAATTCATATTCTAAAATGTACACTAGCATTGCTACAATTTGGCATCGGAGTTCAATAAACACTTTTCACTGCTATTTGTTGATTAAATACTACCTTGTATTACTGAAATACATATAGAATTCCCCCACCCCCTAGTCACTCCTGCTTAATTTTATCAAGGTGGATAAAATCCCCCTGCTTAATGGCCAAGCTGGACAAATTTCCCCTTCATCTTAAATTTCAACATTTATCCTTATTTTCAGATAACTAACTTTAAAATTTCAATATTTTAATTTAATAATATGTTGATAATTTTGTTATTTTTAAAATCCAACGCGAGATTGTGTTCACCTTGGTGAAATAAAGCCCAGTGATTTTGCTTAAAAACACCCCTACTTTTGATTTTACTTACTAAGCTTTTATGCCTTACTTCTGTAGACATGGGTTTAAAGCTTTCAGCACAATGATGAACAAATAAAATATTCAACAAGAGAACCATTACAAAAAAAAACTTATTTTAAAGAAGCCTTGAAACTTGATAAACAAGAGCTGTCTCCGTAGGATGACACATGCCCCTGATGGCACTTTGAGTGAATAGTTATGGCCGATGTTAAGAGTTTAGGACCTTTGACCTACGGAGCTGGGTCTTGCGCGTGACACATCGTCTTACTGTGTCACACATTCATGCATAGTTATTTTAAAATCCATGCATGAATGACAAAGATATGGACCGGACATGCCCATCAATGCACTGTCATGAAAAATGATCTTTAACGTCTAAGTGTGACCTTGACCTTTGAGCTACGGACCTGGGTCTTGCGTGTGACACGTCGTCTTACTGTGGTACACATTCATGCCAATTTATTTGAAAATCCATCCATCGATGACAAAGATATGGACCGGACACGCCCAACAATGCACTATCCTTTAACATCTAAGTGTGACCTTGACCTTTGAGCTACAGACCTGGGTCTTGCGCACTGCACGCCGTCTTACTGTGGTACACATTCATGCCAAGTTATTTGAAAATCCATCCATCGATGACAAAGATATGGACCGGACACGAAAATTGCGGACAGACCGACCGACAGACCGACAGACGGTTCAAAAACTATATGCCTCCCTTCGGGGGCATAAAAACATGTTTGGTTGACACTTCTTTAACCTTGTCAAAGACAATTTTAAGTTTACAACATTACCCTCAAATTTAAGCAGTGTAGTAAAAAGTTACCCAAAATAAATAAAGTATACAGTTTGGTTTTAACATGGTGGTAACTAACTGATAATAATTCAACAGAAATTCTAACATTCCTTTAAACCATATCTATCATACACTCTGAACATTCAAAGTGTCTCCCACTGGTGAGGCATTATCTAAATACATATTCAAAATGAAGTCAACATGTCTTCATTGCAAAACTAACAACAAAGATATATTTCATAAATGATTTTAAATTTCGACTTGTATCAAATTGTAGAATTCAAAAATAAGGAACATACTGGAATAAAAGGTAAGTAATTAAATAAATAAGGAACATATAGGAATAAAAGGGAATTAATTAAAATTATCTGCCTCTAACACCAATACTGGTTTTGAAGCAGTTTCCGTCGGCTAGTAGTATCCGTCAACGCGTTATTTTACGTTTGGTGACGTTCTTCACAATGAAGTCGAGATTGTTTCCATAACACTACCCTTCAATCCAGAGCTCTGTGAAATTTCAGCAACAAAGGGTAAAAACTTTTCAAGAAAACTCAAATTGTTCATTCCATAATTGTTTTGTTTACATTCCGCACATGGGGGATTTCACGTGCAACCAATGCGCATGCGCAAAGAATAATTCCGTAATCCCCAATTAAGTTGAAAGTTCCTCCTTTTGGCAGTCGAAACCAGATGATTTACCAAAAATACATAATAAAGATAAAAATGAGTCATTTTTGTGCATCGGTAGAACATCGGCTTCACAAGCATGAGATCGCGAGTTCGAGTCTCAGGTTTTGCTTTTTTTTACCTCCTATTATCAACAAGCCTAATTTAACACATGAACCTTCAAATTTCTTAAAATTGTATTAATAAATTTCACCAGAAAGATTAAAAAAAACACGAATGGTGCTTTTCTAGTCGTATTCACTGTAAAAATGTACATAAATATTAAAACAAAAATTGATGACGGAAACTGCTTCTGTTATCAACCGATTCAGCTCTATTTATTCACCCCTTTTGGAGCCCTTCTGTGTGTTATCACGTGCGCTAGACACTATTGATATTCATGTTTTCGTAAAGCAGAAGAGCTAAGGTGTTCTCTTTGGGAGCATTTTACGGAACTGAAACGTTCAAGAAAAAAGATATTTTAAAAACTTTCATTTTATGACGGAAACTGCTTCGAAACCAGTACAGTTATCTTTGTCTTCCGAACCTAGCACATCCTGATTTCAAATGAACATATTATGGTGCTTACACTCATTTACAATGGAAATGACTAAGTGTTTATTATTGCTTCATGAAATCTTTGACAAAGTTTAAACTAAATGTATGATACTGCAAGCGAGTAAATAACAATATATATTACACATGATGTAATATCTTCCTTTTTACTCTTGGATAACTATGGCAACTATGTACCCCCCACACTCAATGCATCCCCCTACACTCTCACTATATCACTATACCTTTGGCACTAAAGCTTTGTTCCCTCAATTTAAACATAATATACCCCAAAAAATATCTCTTACTCAATATACCCCAAAACATATCTTTACCCATGATATATACCCCACTTTGTTTGCACAAATGACAAAATTTCAATTTATATCAGCCAAACAAAAATGAAGATCTTTCAACACAAGAACAATCTTTGTTCAATTCCCCACAGCATTTTTGTTGACACCATTAAACAAATGACTGTCAAACCATGTGTGACGCTACTATTCAATCTGCTGGCATGCTCTGGAAATGAATTTATGGCGCCGCAAAAATGAATTTTTAAATACCACTCGTTTATCCCTCAAAACATCGAAGTACCACTTTCAGCACCTGTCTGCACGTTATTTCTGGACATCAATCAAAAAGTAGACATTACGTGTAGTTCAAGTGACATAACGTATCTGATGATTTCGACTTTTCTCCAATAAATTGTAAGAATGAGCATATATATATCTACTTGGAAGCCGTAACATAGTAAATGCCACATACACAATGGCTTATACACATGCACAACATGTAGGCACTAAGAAACAACCGCTGAACGTAACTTCACAACTGGTCACTGGTTAGCTCAGGGCTGCAATATCACAACATTGGTTCTGTCTCTCTCTCCTATGAACTGGGAGAGTGTGCGTTCTGACTAGAGGTCTGAATGATGATGTTTTGACAATAGGGCTTCCAATAACTTTAATCTGGCTTTTATTTGCTGAAATGATGAGAAAAATGGTACATAAATGCTTGTTCAGAATAAAGTAAGACAAACTCATCTCAATGTTCACACTACAAGAGGACAGCAATATGCCTGACTATTCAAAAGCCTTACCAATGAAAATAATTCAATGCATGAATACCAAATTTGGCAAATGGGTATCTTTTGTGAGAGAGCTAAACAGCATTATGAAACCTGGACAATCCATGTCAGATCAGCTAATAAACAAGTGTGTGAAGTTTCAGTCAATTCCAACTAGTAGTTACTGGGGAAACCAGTTTACATACAAGAGGGCCATGATGGCCCTATATCGCTCAACTGTTATCATTGCACTTGAGGACAAGAAGGTCCTCAGAAAAAATATCTAAATCCAAAGGACAGGAACAACAAAGGGAAGAATTTAAACAAAAAGAAAAAAAAATTCTTACAAGGAAAAGATGTGTCAAAATACACCTAAAAGTTGGAGGTACCATCCATGTTGTACCACAGAAAAGTGGTCTCGGTTTTTCCCTACGGCCAATAATAAAAAAGTTACTAAAAATAAGCTATTTATAGTAACGAAAAAGGGAAGTAATTAAAAAAAAAATATATTGTAAGTGAACAAAAGAAAGATCCACCAAATAAATCTGTTGACATAAATGAAATTTCAGATCAGTATCTTCATTAGTTACAGAGATATACCCATTTTAATTTGAAATAAAGGGAGGTAATTTGACATAAAATCAGTCCATAGTTATCTACCCTGACTGTCTCACTCCAACTAATAACAATAATGAAATTTCAAATACGTCCTATAAGTACTAACTGATATAAATCCATTTTGATTACAATCAGGGGAGGTAATCAGATATAAAATAACTCTGGAACCTACGATTGGATCTGATTTATCATGGAATCCAAGATTTATTGTTGTTGAAGACATTTTGGACGTTTGTATCAAATAAAACCATAAATGAAGTCTCTATATGGCTGCAAAAGCCAAAGCAGCCAATTTTGGACCTTTAAGGGGCCATAACTCTGGAACCCATGAAGAAATCGGGCCAGTTCAAAAAAGGAAGCAAGATCTTGTGGTGATACAAGTTGTGTGCAAGTTTGGTTAAATTCAAATCATAAATGAAGCTGCTATTGTGCAGACAAGGTCAAAATAGCTAATTTTGGCCCTTTCAGGGGCCATAACTCTGGAACCCATTATGGGATCTGGCCGGTTCAAGAAAGGAACCGAGATCTTATGGTGACACAAGTTTTGTGCAAGTTTGATTAAATTCAAATCATAAATGAAGCTGCTATTGTGCAGACAAGGTCAAAATAGCTAATTCTGGCCCTTTCAGGGGCCATAACTCTGGAACCCATGAAGGAATCTTGCCAGTTCAAGAAAAGAACCAAGATCTTATGGCGATACAAGTTGTGTGCAAGTTTGGTTAAAATAAAATCATAAATGAAGCTGCTATTGTGCAGACAATGTCAAAATAGCTAATTCTGGCCCTTTCAGGGGCCATAACTCTGGAACCCATGATGGAATCTCGCCAGTTCAAGAAAGGAACCAAGATCTTATGGTGATACAAGTTGTGTGCCAGTTTGGTAAAAATCAAGTTATAAACAAGAGCTCCTCGAACATGAAATGCCCCCCTTGATGCATTCAGTAATTGCACAAGGAACAGAAATTATATGCTCACTGTAAACAAAAGTTCTCCATTCTGGTTTAATCTGACCTTGACCTTTAATCTATTAACCTAACAAGAGATTACAGAGTGATCTTGGCGCCATCCAATGAGCCATTTTTGAATGTTCAAAATTTCAAGACTAGCTCAAGGTCAAAATCAATGTCAAATTTAATTTCAGTACAAAACAATGTGTATGTGGTCCAAATTTGAAAGCTGTGGCTTGAGAAATGTGAAAGCAGGTCACTAGATCAATTTCAATGTCAAAGTTCATTTCAGTAGACAGAACTATGCATGTGCTTCAAATTTGAAGGCTGTAGTTTGAGAAATGTGAAAGTAGGTAATAGGTAAAAATCAATGTCAAATTTCAATTCAGAAC
This sequence comes from Mercenaria mercenaria, assembly GCF_021730395.1. Taxonomy (NCBI): domain Eukaryota; kingdom Metazoa; phylum Mollusca; class Bivalvia; order Venerida; family Veneridae; genus Mercenaria; species Mercenaria mercenaria. The sequence continues at coordinate 105,878,763 of NC_069362.1, read as the reverse complement.
ACAAAAATATGCATGCGGCCCAAATTTGAAGCCTGTAGCTTCAGGAATGTGAAAGCAGGTCACTATGTCAATCTCAAGATCAAAGTTCATTTCGGTACACAAAACTATGCATGAGGTTCAAATTTGAAGGCTGTAGCTTGAGAAATGTGAAAGTAGGTCACTAGGTCAAAATCAAGGTCAAATTTTATTTCGGAACACAAAACTATGCAAGTGGTCCAAATTTGAAGCCTGTACCTTCAGAAATGTGAAAGTAGGTCACTAGGTCAATGTCAAGATCAAAGTTCATTTCAGTACACAAAACTATGCTTGTGGTTCAAATTTGAAGGCTGTAGCTTGAGAAATGTGAAAGTAGGTCACCAGGTCAAAATCAAGGTCAAATTTTACTTTGGAACAAAAAACTATGCATGTGGTCCAAATTTGAAGCCTGTGCCTTCAAAAATGTGAAAGTAGGTCACTAGGTCAATAACAAGGTCAAAGTTTTTTTTCAGTACACAATCCTATGCATGTGGTCCAAATTTGAAGGCTGTAGCTACAGAAATGTGAAAGAAGGTCACTAGGTCAAGATCAAGGTCAACTCATGTCAAGGTTCATCTTGCCACTCAAAACTATACATGTGGTCCAAATTTGAATGATGTAAGTTATGGACATGAGGGTTCTAAGTTTTTCCCTATATAAGTCTATATGAACCATATGACCCCTGGGGCAGGCCATATTTGACCCTAGAGGGATAATTTGAACAAACTTGGTTGAGAACCACTAAATGATGCTACATTACAAAATATCAAAGCCATAGTCTTTGTGGTTTGGACAAGAAGATTTTCAAAGTTTTTCCCTATATAAGTCTATGTAAACCATGTGACCCACAGGGCGGAGCCATATTTGACCCTAGGGAATAATTTGAACAATCTTAGTAGAGGACCACTAGATGATGTCATATACAAAATATCAAAGCCCTAGGCCCTGTGGTTTTGGACAAGAGGTTTTTCAAAGTTTTTTCCTATATAAGTCTGTCTAAACCATGGGATCCCCGGGGTGGGGCCATATTTGACCCCAGGGAAATAATCTGAATAATCTGGTAGAGGACCACTAGATTTTGCTACATACCAAATATCAAAGCCCTAGGCCCTATGGTTTTGGACAAGAAGATCAGAAACCGTTTTAACTGTTCCTGGCCAATGTGACATTGACCTTTGACCTTATGACCTCAAAATCAATAGGGGTCATCTGCTGGTCATGGCCAACCTAACTATCAATTTTCCTGACACTAGGCCCAAGCATTCTAGAGTTATTGCCTGGAAACCATTTTACTGTTCCTGGTCACTGTGACCTTGACCTTTGGCGTACTGACCTCAAAATCAATAGGGGTCATCTGCTGGTCATGACCAACCTCCCTATCAACTTTCGTGACCCTAGGCCTAAGCCTTCTTGAGTTATCATCCGGAAACCGTTTTACTGTTCAGGGTCACTGTGACCTTGACCTTTAAATGTACTGACCTCAAAATCAATAGGGGTCATCTGCTGGTCATTACCAACCTCCCTATCAACTTTCATGATCCTAGGCCCAAGTGTTCTTGAGTTATCATCCGGAAACCGTTTTACTATTCAGGGTCACTGTGACCTTGACCTTTGACATACAGACCTCAAAATCAATAGGGGTCATCTGCTGGTGATGACCAACCTCCCTATCAACTTTCATGATCCTAAGCCCAAGCGTTCTTGAGTTATCATCCGGAAACGGATTGGTCTACATTCCGACCCGACAGACTGACATCTGCAAAACAATATACCCCTCCTTCTTCGAAGGGGGGCATAATAAAGCTGCTATTGTGCAGACAAGGCCAAAATAGCTAACTTTGGCCCTTTCAGGGGCCATAACTCTGGAACCCATAACGGGATCTGGCCAGTTCAAAAAAGGAACCGAGATCTTATGGTGATACAAGTTGTGTGCAAGTTTGGTTAAAATAAAATCATAAATGAAACCACTATCGTGCAGACAAGAAATTGTTGACGCACGCATGGACGGACAGACTGACGACAGACGAAGGGTGATCACAAAAGCTCACCTTGTCACTATGTGACAGGTGAGCTAAAAAGCAAAATAGAACAATGCATGCCATATTGTCACAATAGAACAAGCATTTGAAGTTTCAATCTGTTCCCACAAGTGGTTACCGAGATACCATCTACATATAAATATTAATCTAAATCGAAACGAGGACGCTGATGAATGAATGAGTGCAATAGTTCCACCTACTCCTAACAAAGCTGAGCTTAGAATCAAGAGACATGTTGGGTGTTCACTTTAGTCTCATAAAACAAAAGCTGTCAATTATCCTTTATACATTGTTAATGTTGAAATCTTCACAAGTTACTCAACAACTAAAGTCAGGAGCTTGATTTGACGGAAGTATATGTGTCCGTAGTTCTTTGTCCTCTACCCCTAATTCTCTAACTTATTTGAGGAATTTGTAAAACAAACTACCAAAATAACTTACAAGCTTTCTAGAAAGACTTACCTTATATTCATTATATTCTGTTTGCATAGGTATTCTGTCATCTCTAACAACTTTTCTACAATAGAAATACATCAAATGAATCACTTTAAGCAGAATTATCTTCTCTAACACTTCAAAATACAACAATTTGTGAAGCTTGTTATTTAACTATTATATATTTTTATCACGAGCAACACGTCCATCTTACATGAAACTCAACAATAAATACTTAGATCTATTTTTATGTACACTAAAATTCCTATAAATGCCCCTAAACTTTAACCCTTTTCAAAACTGTTCCTACTCTTACATGTAGAGATAGTAACTCAAATTGTGAACTATGAGAAACAATTCAAAAACTAGCATTGGATGCTTATATAATTATAATATTTATGACAGAGTACAATACTGTCTTGATTTTATCATTTTGGAGCATGTTGTTTAAGACTTTCAGATATTTTTCATTCAATTTCATGAAAATTGACATTACAATGAAGTGACTTATCACTAAGTTTTTAACCATACAGTTACTACACTGTTCCTTTTAATTTGTGTCATACAGGTGTATAGATGAATGCAAGGTAGAATTATTATTTACGTCACTGATTGATCTCTAGCACTACTTCTATTACACGGATCATTTTATAGCCAAGTAGTACAGAAAATAAACACAAAATAGCTATATATTTACCTTCCTGTTTTTCTGTGAAAAGCTTCTTCAAAATCTCGAAGTGTTTTCCTTAATCTTTTCTTTGTATTCCGAGACCGAATAAGCTCATCCTGTAATTCAGGCCTGCAAATAGAAAGTTCGAAACTAAATCAGATATTTCAAATAACAAGAGGACCATGATGGTCCTGAATCGCTCACCTCTTCCCACATGACCCAGTTTTGAGTATGACGTTGTTTTTTCTATTATTTGACATAGTGACCTAGTTTTTGAGCTCATGTGACCCAGTTTTAAACCTACCTAGATATTATCAAGATAAAAATTCTGACCAATTTTCATGAAGATCCATTGAAAAATATGGTCTCTAGAGAAGTCACAAGTTTTTTTATTATTTGACCTATTGACCTAGTTTTCAAAGGTATGTGACCCTGTTTTGAATTTTAACTAGATATCATCAAGGTGAACATTCTCACTAATTTTCATGAAAATCTCATGAAAAATATGGCCTCTAAAGAGGTCACAAGGTTTTTCTATTTTAATACCTACTGGCCTAGTATTTGACCGCACGTGACCCAGTTTCGAAACTGACTTAGATATCATCAAGGTGAACATTCAGATCAATTTTTATGAAGATCCATTGAAAAATATGGCCTCTAGAGAGGTCAAAAGATTTTAATAATTTTAGACCTACTCACCTAGTTTTTGACTGCAGCTGACCCAGTTTCAAACTTGACCTAGATATCATCAAGATGAACATTCAGACCAACTTTCATACAGATCCCATGAAAAGTATGGCCTCTAGAGAGGTCACAAGGTTTTTTTATTATTTGACCTACTGACCTAGTTTTTTAAGGCACGTGACCCAGTTTCAAACTTGACCTGGACATCATCCAGGTGAACATTCTGACCAATTTTTATGGAGATCCATTCACAAGTATGACCTCTAGAGAGGTCACAAGGTTTTTCTATTTTTAGACCTACTGACCTAGTTTTTTAAGGCACGTGACCAAGTTTCGAACTTGACCTGGAAATCATCAAGATGAACATTCAGACCAACTTTCATACAGATCCCATGAAAAATATGGCCTTTAGAGAGGTCACAAGGTTTTTCTATTATTTGACCTACTGACCTAGTTTTTGATAGCACGTGATCCACTTTCAAACTTGATCTAGATATCATCAAGATGAACATTCAGACCAACTTTCATACAGATCCCATGAAAAATATGGCCTCTAGAGAGGTCACAAGGTTTTTCTATTATTTGACCTATTGACCTAGTTTTTGATGGCATGTGTCCCACTTTCCAACTTGACCTAGATATCATCAGGGTGAACATTCTGACCAATTTTCATGAAGATCTCTTGAAATATATGGCCTCTAGAGAGGTTGCAAGGTTTTTCTATTTTTAGACCTACTGACCTACTTTTTGACCGCAAGTGACCCAGTTTCGAAATTGACCTAGATATCATAAAGATGAACATTCAGACCAACTTTCATACAGATCCCATGAAAAATATGGCCTTTAGAGAGGTCACAATGTTTTTCTATTATTTGACCTACTGACCTAGTTTTTGATGGCACGTGACCCAGTTTCGAACCTGACCTAGATATCATCAAGGTGAACATTCTGACCAATTTTCATGAAGATCTTATGAAATATATGGCCTCTAGAGAGGTCACAAGGTTTTTCTATTTTTAGACCTACTGACCTAGTTTTTGATGGCACGTGACCCAGTTTTGAACTTGACCTAGATATCATCAAGATGAACATTCTGACCAATTTTCATGAAGATCTTGTGAAATATATGGCCTCTAGAGAGGTCACAAGGTTTCTCTATTTTTAGACCTACTGACCTAGTTTCTGAAGGCACGTGACCCAGTTTCGAACTTGACCTAGATATCATCAATATGAACATTCTGACCAACTTTCATAAAGATCCCATGAAAAATGTGACCTCTAGAGTGGTCACAAGCAAAAGTTTACGGACGGACGCACGCACGCACACACGGACGCACGCACGGACGACGGACACCGCGCGATCACAAAAGCTCACCTTGTCACTTTGTGACAGGTGAGCTAAAAAGGAATAACCTCAACTTGATTTAGGTATAGTTCACATATTCCCCTCACAAATTCATGTTAATCAAATCAAGCAGGCCTTCGAAACTTGCTGATTTCTCGTTTTTTTTTACACCAATTTTTAACTTCTCAGGCTGATTTACAAGATAAAAAAATAAACAAGAGGGTCATAATGACCCTGGATCGCTCACCTGAGTAATATGAGCTACATGTATCAAATGTCAAACTGATGCTAAAATATTAACTATTCATGGTCATTGAAAGTCAGTTTTAGATCAGTGTGCAAAACTGTACATGTCACCCAAATTTCAAGGCTGTATCTTAAAGATTTTAAAGTTTTTTCCTATATAAGTCGATGTAAAAATTGGGACCCCCAGGGCAGGACCTCTTTTTGACCCAGGGGCATAATCTGAACAATTTTGGTATAGGACCACAAGTAAATGCTACATACCAAATATCAAAAGCCTAGGCCTTGCAGTTTCAGGCAAGAAGATTTTTCCTATACAAGTCTATGTAAAACTTTGGACCCAAGGGGCGGGGCTTCTTTACACCCCATGGTAATAATTTGAATAATTTTTGTAGAGGACAACAAGGCAATGCAACATACCAAATATCAAAAGCATAGGCCTTGCAGTTTCAGGCAAGAAGATTTTTTAAAGTTTTTTCCTATATAAGTCTATGTAAAACCTGAGACCCCTTGGGGCGGGGCTTTTTTTCAACCCAGGGTTACAATTTGAACAGTTTTGGTAGAGGACCATAAAGCAATGCTACATACCAAATATCAAAGGACGGACTAGGTCCTGTGGTTTCAGACAAGAAGATTTTTAAATTTTTTTCCTATATAAATCTATGTAAAACTTGGGACCCCCAGGGTTGGGCCTCTTTTCAGCCCAGGCGCATAATTTGAACAGTCTTCACTGAAGACCATTAGATGATGTCACATGCCAAATATCGAGGCTCTACACCTTGCAATTTTGGACACGAAGATTTTTTAAGTTTTTCCTTTTGGATGCCATGGAAACCAGAGTTCTGCGTGGAGTTCAATTCTTTTAATTCAATTTAATTTCAATTCCTGTGAAGTTTGGTGTAAATCTGCCCAGTGGTTTTCAAGAAGATTTTTTTAGAAATTGTTGATGGATGATGGACATCAAACAGTCACAAGGCTCACCATGAGCTTTTGGCTCAGGTGAGCTAAAAAGCTAAAGCGGATATGCTTTGGACGCCGCCCGCCATGGGTGTTCACAGAATACGCCCGGCTCTTTCAGAGACGGGCGCATAAAAAGTGCATCCCCACAATACAGCTTCATCTGAATGGAAGTGGTAACTGATATGTAATATCAGGGTATATGTTTTGTCAAATTTGTTACAATCCAGACAGAGAAAAAACCCTATTGAACTTTGGACATAAATTATGACCTTGATCTTTGAGCAGGGGTTACGGGTGTTCTGCACCAGTTGTTTCATTCTTGGAAATATTTGTGCCAAACAGTATTAAAATCCCTTGACAGATGGCAGAGTAATGGACCACACAGGAAAAAACCCTACTGAACTTTGACCTCCAAGTTTGGTAGTGCTGCTTGAAGTGATGTTAGACCTGATTTTTGTCTCACACCAACTGAATTTTTAAAAACCTTAAAATCAAGTACATGATACTTTGCTGGAACTAAAGAACTTGTTTGTTTTAACTGAACATGAAAACACTTTAAAAACAAAGTTCTTCATTTTCCAAATTATTGATATGACTTATAGATTAGTAAGAGTGCATATCATGGTAAGTTTAAGGTGATATACTCTATTTTCAGCGCAAATTTGTATTTTAACAAATACAATAACACAGTCTACATACACAGCTAATTCATGGAGATTTGAGTGTGTTGTGTTTCTATTTTCTATGTCTTCCCGTAACTCCAGTTTCCGACGAGCTTTCGGAGAATGAGGTCCCTGGTCATCCACTGATAGCGGCCGTTGTTTCAATATTGAGAAGTCCCGCGTGACGGCAAATTCCATCGTACCAAGTGGTGCCACATGTTCATCTTCCTCGTCATTCTCCATTACCGCTGTCGGCACTCGGATTGACATGGTCTGTCTGTTCTCAGAAAAAATGTGCTCCTCATCCTTGGTAAACATTAAGAAATGGGGTTACTACAAACTGGCAAATTAATCTTTTAAATGTTGGATGTAAAGCAGTAATGTAAACTTGGTCTGAATAAAAATTAAATCTCTTAATTTACTTCATGATTGTTAAGGACAGAAATGACAAACTGACAAAAATGAAATAAATCAAAGAGCACAAAACCAAAACAGCCAAAGTATTATCAATATTTTTGACACAAATTTCATACTGACACTTCTGAGAATTTAATACCCTAGAAATCTGACCAGTTCTTTGATACATACAGTTGGTTCACAAAAAAAATAAACCCCCTAACATCAAATATAACTTGTAATAACAACATCAAAACTTCTCCTACAGAGATCAAAATGATGTCCAAATATTGTGAAACTAATTAACTATCTATATTTATTTAAAGAATAGATAAGATCTACCGTCCGCCACCTCTGATTCATGTGGGGAATTGGCAGTTATTTGCAGAGAACAGGTTTATACTGGTACAAAATCCAGGAACACTGGTTAGGTTAACTGCCCGCTGTTACGTAACTGACATACTGTTGAAAAACGGCGTTAAACCCAAAACAAACAAACAAACAAAGAATAGATAATCCTTAAAAACTGCATCGCACAAAATAAGCTATAAACTTACAAATTTTGAGTGAATATCAATAGGTTTATCTTCAGGAACTGACTGAAGCTCCAAGTTTCCTCTTGGCTGAAATCATAGAGCAAATTTTTGTTTGTGTTTATATCAACAATGTTATTGTCAATAGTGCTCATCTCTTTTCAACAGTTATATTAACTCTGTCATAGGCCACTCTGTCAAAGGCCACTTATCTATTTGTAGATCTGGTAACCTATCTGACCTTGCCTATCAGAAAATTACACTACAGATATACTGTAAAAGCACATATTTCCGCTCGGTCAAAATGTTGTGAATTTGAAATTTTGAGTATGTTTGCAACATTCAATATTCGCGAAATTGTAAAAATGGTATCCTACTTTCATTTGAATTATACTAATGGTGAATATTTATGCAAGGATTAATTTTCGCGAGATGTAGGGCCTCGCAAATATAGTGATATAGTGGGTTAACAGAAGACAGATCCCTCCTTCAAATATACTTACTGACATTGGTTGCCGTGACAACAATCGTTTTATTGTTCGGTATCTATCATAAAGTGGTCTCATCAAATCTTTTTCATCTTTCGATTTCTGAAATTAACAGTGTATGTTAGAAAATCTTATCATTGCTTTAAAGCTGTGAAATGTTTACTACAACCTCTGTTTTTCATATACTGTGTAATAATTGAATCATTCATATACTGTGTATTGTATCATGTACAGTGTAATATATCATATACCATGTACTGTATCATACATTGTGTAGTTCATACATTTCCTTGTGTATCCTATATAATTTCTGTAGTGTATCATACATTGTGTAGTGTATCATATATTTTGTAATATATCATATTCCCTACAATGTATCATATACCGGGTAATTGTATACTGTGACTGTATCGTACACTGTGTATTAGGTACCAGTTAATATATCATACACCTTGTTATGGGCTATACACTGTGTGATTTGTCGAATTCTGTGTCATGCATCACACACATTTTAATATCATATACCATGTAATGCATCATATACCTTTTAATGTATGGTACACATACTTTGTAATATATCATATACTATGTAATGTTTCACATACCATGTGATGTATCATAACCCATGTAATGTTTCATAACCCATACTCAAACAAATCGTACATTCCAATTCAAATGAACAAATAAAATTCCCATCTATTTTACCCTGCTATATTTCTAAAGTGGACTGGCCCATCATTCAATTTGGGCAGTACCACTTATTATTCAAAGGGGTGCTCACTGAAAATTTACTGACTGAATAGCAAACAGTGCAGACCATAATCAGCCTGCTCGGATCTTGGTCTGCACTGGTTGCAAAGGCAGAATCATTTGCCGCCATCAGGCTGGAGGTAAAACTGGAAATACATAAAGTAAGAGTCTTTGTGATACAGTTGTTTGGGCCAAAACAACAAAATTTTCTCCTATATCATAGAGGTTGCGACTGAGCAAATCACAACAATCATGACTAAAGGTCTTAAATCAAACACACGTAAAACTGGTATTACTTCAATTTTTTTTAACTTAACCAATTCCGTGCTAAATTTCTACAATGAACCTGACTAAATGGCAAACAGTGCAGGTCATGATCAGACTGCATGGCTAATCATGATCTGTACTGGTCAGAATCAATTGTGTCAAGCATGATAAGGGTTAATCTACATTCCCCACAATCAAAAAATCTTACCGGTCGGCCATGAATTCCTTCAAAATGAAGTAGAGCTTTCTGTACTGCCAGTTTCTCATCCTGTACCTGTTCATGTTTCATCAGCTGAAATATATATCAAGAGTAATAGTGAGTCTTTGTAGAATAAGAGAGTGACAACAATAAACTGAAGATAAAACTATCTAAAATCACAAGAGCTCTTTGTGGACAGAAATGCTTGACTAAACAAAATCTTTGTCAACAAAAGAAATTAAAATAATGAAAACATAGACATGTTATATAAGTACAAAAGAGGCAATAACTTTCAGTTGACACATTAAACTCTTCTGATACTTAAAGAGATAACAAATCTGCTAAGTTGAAAAGGGGACATAACTTTAATAGTTAAAATGCAAAATAGATCGAACATGTGCACTTTATCTCAGATCATTAAAATGAACAAATGTGATAAGTTTCAATCCATTCCCATTAATTGGATACTGAGATACCATATTACAATCAAAACTTAACCAAATCAGGATGCCCACTATAATGCATGTTCCAGTGGAATAGCTCTTTCTATTTTTTGTATGGTCAAGCTAAAAATTCTTCGGCTTCTAAGAATACTTCCCAGAGTATCAAGGTGAACTTTATTCGCCTTTGGATTAACATGTATTGCTATATAATAAATTTATATGCCAGGTTTTGTTTTGTTCTTAATGCTGAGGCCGTACAAATTCAACTGAATATACCAATACCAATACAAATGTATGGTTATTACAGAGTGGAATTTTTGTGGCACAAATTATGACAAGATTTCTCTTGTAACTCTTGTGAGGGTGTCTTGTAACCCTTAAAAAAACTTGTACACTGTACCTCAATATCCTCAGGCCTCTGGGACTCTTTCCTTTTCTCTTTCAGCTTTTTCAGTATTACATCCAATGTCTGTGACATACTCGGATCATTTAGGAGGAAGTCAGGCGGATCCGTCCGCTCACCTGTGGAGGAAGCACCACTACCATGCCGGGACCGTGAACCCATCTCAGCCTCTTCTTTCAATTCTAAAAGCAAAATGGAATGTTCTAATACTTTCTCACATTTTCCAAAAACAAAAGGACCAATTTCATTCTCTGTCATCTCTATTAGTCAACACTCAGACAAATCTGAAGACCTTTGATATTCTGAACTTGCAAAATCAAACAAAAAATGATACTTGTCTACAACAGAATCACAGACCCATGAATTAATAAACAGTCTGTTTTCAATACAAGGAATAACATTGATCAAGTAGAACACCTTTGTTGACTAAGTGAAGATTCTTAGTACATTAGCTCTTAAATTATATTTGCATTCAAAAACAATTTTTTTAACCACTTGATAGCCTAGTAGTAGAGCGTCTGCTTCGAGTGCGAGAGGTCGTTGGTTCGATCCCCAGTCGCGTCATACCAAAGACGTGAAAAATGGTACCAGTAGCTCCCTTGCTTGGCGCTCTGCATTAAGAGGGAAACTGGCCTCTTCTCTCATACCCTCGTGGCGATGGATTCCATCAGGAATGAGGTGTCGAGAGTGATTAATATAAGTTGTAGAACTTTTTTCACAACTGACCTAAAATAAATTATGTATAAAATAAAAACAATTTTTTATAAACCACTTACTTTTAGCTTCTTTTCTTGTCCTACTCAGCTCCATCATAAACTTCTTTATCTCTGGTTTAGCTGCCTTCTCAGCATGCGATGGCTGTAATATAATCACCCACATTACTATTTTCATTAAAATATATACAGCGTTTACATGTATATAACATGAAGTACACCTTTCAAATATTTGAAAAAAAAATCACACTTCTCAGACTATGGGGGAACAGAGTGACTTAAAAGTAGACTGCTTTTAGTTTCTATTGTCTGCATTCAAATATTTCATTAATATCCCCTATCAAGATAAAATCTGTCACGCAAATGTAGTGACAGTAGTAAGCCAAGGTAAACATTATAGTGGCATTCTCCAGAAAATAACATTAATGGAAAAAGTTATATTTGTGGCCTACTGAAATTGATACAGACTGGAAAACTACTTGTTTGTTTTAATATCTGTGCAAAACTAAATAAATTTGAACTACTAATTTGATGATATATTTCTGTTTCCAAATATCAACTCCCACAGTTCACCAATGTTCCCATAAAGGAATGCTGTTTAGACACTAGAATAACATTTTCACATGTCACAGACAAAACATACACAAATTTAGCTTCACTTTCTAAAAATTTTTTGACCTTTTCTTTTTTCTTTATGGGGCCATAGGGTTTTCCCCCTTTTCCCCTTTTAAAGGGAAAGGCTTTTTTTTCATCAAGGGTGGCACCTGGTTAAAACCACAACCTCTCGTTCACAAAAGTTTAAAAGAATTCTACAATCGGCAAACTTTTGCACCAAAGTAATGAGGGGAAAGTTATTAAAATCAGGCCTTTAACCATTAATCAGAGATACCCCCCATTTCATAACTAAAGCCGTTGATTAAGAAAGTACTTATTTTAAAACCTTTCCCTCCTTTTCAAACGCCTCTTCAAACTGTCGGATTTTCTTCTTCAAGCCTGAAATTTTGAGAAGTTATGTTTAGACTTTATTCGCCATTTTAACTTTTCTACTGTACAAAAACCGAAAAGCATAAATGGTAACAATGCAGAGGCACCAGATACTCCCCTATTTCTTTGTATAAAAGTTTTGTTGTTGTTTGTTTTTTTTTATCCTACTGACCTCTTTTTTTAGTTGATTTTTTTTTAGTTGATATTTTTTCTTTTTACCAAAGAGTCAGTTAATCCTAACTATATTACATATACATGCTAATAATTCCAGATTATCCTCAACAACTTTATTACGAATTCCCCAGTTATATAATGTTGTATGATAATATGTGTTGGTGAAAATTTGTTTTGTATTTAGCCTTAAAATTTAAATGTCCTGGGTCAAAGACTAAAAACTCGGCTGGGAGCCAGTCTAAAACCTTTTTTGGGGCCAATCCTGAAACTAAACCTCCCAAGCTGCATTCTGGACTGGTTCAAAAAACTCAAGTTTATCTCTTGGCCCAAAAGCTACTGGCCTGGCTAAGCAGAAACTTGTAAAAATTTTTGAAATCTATACCTTGTATTTTTCTCATTGACTCTTCTTTTTGGCGGTGATTTCATCATCGTGTTTCCATGACTAAAAATTTAAACATAATTGGGATAAATATTCTTCCAATCACAATTAAAAACTAAACAGACAGAAAAAAGAGAGCTGTATCAAATTCCCCATCAAATATCATTTAATTTTTGATGTACAGTTGAAATTTTCCCCCCTTTTTCGGGCTATATCAGGATTTAAACTATTTTCAAAATTATGAAATTTAATATTGGCAAGCATTCTAAAAAGCGGATAAAGATATGACAAAAATATCAGTGCGTGTTGCGATAATACAAAAACTTATAAAAAATTTATTTTACTGAAAAAAAAAAAGCATTCAATGTGCTTAAAAGTAACACGAGTTTCATTCATTTAAAGGCATGCAGCTATATAAATGATATATCTAAAAGCTATAAACATTGGTGCTTTTTGTATCTATATAAATATAAACTGATTGCCAAATGCCCTATCAGCAAAAAATAATATCTTGCACAAAAAATTTAAAATGCAATTTTAACACTGAATTTTGTAGGTTTAAGGCAAAAAACTTCTGCATTTTTTGAAATTCTGTCAGCTTAAGGGGGTTTAGAAGAAAGAATTTCTCTCAATTAAATCGCATCTCACAATCTAATATTAATTAAAAACAGTTTAAATTCTAAAATTTGTCAAAATAGATTTTACAGATCCATGGCAAACATTTCAAGGGTTTTTTTTTTTTTAAAAAAAAGTACGAATCAAACAAAAAGCATATTTTTAATAAAATATATATTTAAAATCCCAAGCCTAAAAATTTTGTTGCACAAGTGATTTTTAAGAAAATTTTTTAAAAAGTTTGTATACAGGAAGCGTTTTAGAGGGGTTTTTTCATGTTATGTTTTATTTCCAATTTGACTGTCAAAGGTAATTAGTGCTGTAAGGTTTTCTTTCCGGTTTTGCTGATTACTGTTTTTTTTCAAAAAAGGCCATTTGCTTTTTAAATATTCAAGACTAGCATTTTTTTTTTGATTATTGCAAAAAAAAACCCCATAAAAATATTTTTCAATCTATGTACGTCCTGTTTGTCTCCAAACAAATTTGTTTTAAATGAAAACTGAAAAAATTGTATGTGAAAAAATGAATTTGAAATACAAAATTTTACATCATGTATCATGCCTATTATCAAACTGTATTTTCTTCAAAATATTTCCTTTTCTTTTTCTTTGTTACTAAGAAAAGTTTTATTACTTAAAAAAGATTTCAATAAGCTAATCAATTTTAAAAACGCAATTCTAAAAACTGCAAATTACACGTTTCTAATAAACAAATAAAAATATTAGAAAACCAAAAATAGTGCCAAATACCCCCCATGGTAGTTAGTCTGGGATATTTTTAAAGGATTTAGTTGATTAGGTAATTAACCGAGATACAATCTCACAAAAGCTGTCTTGTACATCTTTTAGAAATAGTGCAGCAAAGCAATAAATATGCAGACTGTAAAAGCATTCTTACATAAACCGTACATAAAACAAGTTCTAAACTTTTGTTTATTTTTTTCATTGTACTTCTACAAATAGATATAAATTTAATAGTGACCCACTTGTTTCTTCGAAAATAAAAATAAAGTGATTTTGAACTCGAAAAACAGAACTGAAATCACACAGGTACATATAACCAATGAAATCTTCAAATGAGCCACGCCATGAGAAAACCAACATAGTGCGTTTGCGACCAGCATAGATCCAGACCAGATTGCGCATCTGCGCAGTCTGGTCAGGATCCATGCTATTTGCTAGCGGTTTCTCTAGCTGCAATAGGCTTTGAAAGCGAACAGCATGGATAGTGAACAGACTGCGCGGATGCGTAGCTGGTCGGGACCCAGGCTGAACACAAAGCCTATTTTGGTTTTTCAAGTGCGCTCAAATGCTTTGCAGCTTTTTTTTTGCAGTTATTTTTTTCATCATGATTTTTTCACAGAATGATAACACATTCAGCTATAATACAATTATACAGGATGCAGTTTGAAAAGGGGACACTAAATCCTGTTTCAAAAACAAAATTAAATCTTCCAAAAAACAAGATGGCCATGAAGGCCCTGTATCGCTCACCTGAACTATTGACCTAAAGTCATAAGTTAACTTTCCGCCCAAGTTTCAAAAAGTAGGGTCATAAATGTGATCTCTAAAGTGTTAATCTTTTTTTCCCCCTTTGATTTGACCCGGTGCCCTAGTTTTTGAACCACATGACCCAATTCATGCCCTAAAGTCATAAAGATTAAATTTGACCATGTTTCTAAAGATCAGTCAAAAATGTGTCCTCTAAAATGTTTAAAAATTTTTTTTCTTTGATTTGCCCTGTGACTATTTTTTGACCCAATGTCCAGATTTGAATTTGATATAGTTATCAAGATAACATTCTGACCAAGTTTTTTAAAGTAGGTAAAAAATTTGGCCTCTACAGGTTAACTGTTTTTCCTTTGTTTGACCTGGGGACCTAGTTTTTGCCCCCCAAAAACAATATGTCGTCCAAGTTTTTTTACTGGGGAAACATTCGACCAATTTCCCAAAAAGATTGGGCCAAAATTGTGCCCAAGTGTTAACAAGCTTTTCCTTTGTTTTTGACCTGGGACCTATTTTTTGACCCAGAGACCCTATCTAACTCGTCCAAGTTTTATTGAAATTAATATTTGACCAAAGTTCCTTAAAGATTGGTCCAAAAAATTGTGACCTAAAGAGCTTTAACAATTTTTCCTTTTGATTTGACCTGTGACCTGTTTTGACCCCGATGACCCAATACAAACTCACCAAAGTTTTTATTGAGGGTAACATTTGACCAAGTTTCAAGTTTGGGGCCAAAATTGTGCCCTCTAGAGATTTAAAAAGCTTTTCCTTTGTTTGACCTGGTGCCCTATTTTTTGGATCCCAGAGCCCCCAATATGAACTGTCCAAGATTTTATTTGGGGTAACATTCTGACCAATTTCATTAATTTTGGGCCAAAATTGTGACCTAAAGAGTGTTAAAGTCAAAATGTTGTGCGGCGGGAGAAGACACAGGGCTTCACAAAAGCTCCCTTTTAAAGCACTTTGTGCTCGGTGAGCAAAAAAAATTTTGCTTGTAGTTAAACGAGAAAAGTATTTAACCTTCCCCTGCTAAATTTTTAAAAAGAACTTGTAACATTTCTTTTGAACTGCCATTAAACTTTTTAAAAGGGGTTGTTACCAAAACAGACATACTAAAACAGAAAATGTGAGATATGTCAGACTCCCGTGTGCAGGTGTCATGATCAAATTGGTCACAAGGGCAGATAAATTGGGCCCCAGCATGGTGGGGGTAAAATCACCATCTCTTTTCTGCTACAGGGTACAGGGGGGTTTGGGGGGGTTTGGAGAACTAAATAAAAATTTAAAACGCTGCTAAATTTAGTTCTATAATTGTTTTTGCCCTTTACTTTACTTTTTTTTCCAAAACCATAAAAAATGAAAAAAAAAGATTTTTAAATAAATAATGAAAACAAGTCTGTATCCCTGTGTACTAGGGGTGGGGGAAAAAAAAAATGAAATATTGCAATCTGATGTGCTGTGTTTTTTTTTTGCTGTTTCTTTTTTATAGTAAGCATGATGGGAATCGGGTCATATTCCCAATATTTTGACCCTAAAGTGTATTAAATTTTCCCTTTAAAATCGTATCAGGTTAGTAAAGGGTTTTTAAAAAAAAATACATATGGACATGTAGTACAAAAAAAAGGCAGTCTGAAAGAACTTTATCCCCCGCCGTGTTTGGATTTTGGCTAAATCCTTTGCCCTTGAGTTGTGCCCCTTGACATTGAGCCAAATGGTGGCTCAGGGTTACTAAACATTGTCTTGATGGTTTTTCATTTGCCCCCAATTTCATATTATCCTTAAAGGGGTTTAGGAATTAGGTGGGACAAAATGGAAGGGCAAAAACCTTTGCCCTTTGTTTGTGACCTTGCCCTTGGGCCCGCATGGCTGACTAAAGAGTTCACATGTTTGTTGAGGTGTCTTTTGACCCAAGTTTAAGATTACCCTTTAGGGGTTTAGGAGATATAGGGGGACTAAAGGGAAGGCTAAACCTTTGCCTTGAGCCGACTGGCTGATCAGGTTTTCCAATGTCTTGATGAGGTGATCTTTGACCCAATTTTAAGGGTTTACCCTTCAAGGTTTAGGAGAACAAGGGGACATGAAAGGGAAAGGCTCAAACTTTGACTTGAGCGACATGGCTGATTGGTTTGCACAGTCTTGAGGGGGTGATCATTTGCCCCAAAGTTTAAGTTTATTCTTAAAGGGGGTTTGGGGAGTTTTAAGGGGGGAATGAAATGGAAGGCTAAAACCCTTTGACCTTACGACATGGCTATCATGCGTTCTGCCATGTTTGATGAGGTGATCATTTGACCCAAGTTTAATGATTATCCTTCAAGGGGTTTAGGAGATACAGAGGGGACATGAAATGGAAGGCTCAAACCTTTGACCTTGAGCCGACATGGCTGACTCATGGGTTCTGCACGTAGTCTTGATTTTCATGAAAATCCTTCCAAGGATTTAGGAGATACGAGGGGGAATAAAATGTTAGGGACAGAGGGAAGGATGGATGGAGACCACCCATAACCCCCCACTTGTGGCGGGGGATAAAAAAAAGGCTCTAAAAAGTTCAGCAAAAAAATAATTTTTAAAGATTCAAAATGCAACTTTTAACATGAAGGCCCTGATTACCTTCTTTAAAAGGCCCTGAAAAAATAACACTTGGCTTAATTTTCCATGTATATAAACATTTAAAGCAAACCCAAATTTCTGCCCAGGTTTATGTTATTCGGGGAGGAAAATGTGGCCTTGATTAAACGGGTTTTTTTTCTATGACATTCTGACCTTGTTCTCAAATATAAATGACCCAGTTTAGAACTTAAATTCATAAAGATAAATATTTTGACCAGAGGCAGAAAATGTGACATCTTGAGAGAAAAAAGGCTCAAGAAAAAATATTTGTTTTACTCCACATAATATCAAACTTGGCCTAGATTACATAAAAGAAAAAACTTTAAAACCCCGGGCTTAATGTATATCGGGTGGGAAAGTGGCCTCTGCAGTTGAAAGGGCATTTTTGATGCCCTAAAACAAATTTTTGGCCCAAGCTGATCTAGTTTCACACTTGATAGACTAAGATTCATGTAGATAAAAAAAAACGGGACTTGACAGTTAAGACTTTTCTTTGATATGACCTACCGTCTTACTTACAGACACCAGGGGCCGGGTTGTTCAAAATTTTAACCCGGCTGTTAAACTAACCCCCAGTTAAATTTTGATTCAAAATACTACATTTGTTGAGAAACACAGGTATGATGTTTGATTTTTTGTAAATTGTTTTCACTGTTCTAGTTTTACCTATACATTTTTTTTTCAAAGTCGTATAAATCCCAAAAAAAAAACTCTAAAATTTAAATCAACCGTTAGCTTAATCACCTATTAAAGTTTCGAACAACTGGACCCTGATGACCCAACACTGAATTCATCAGATATTTTAGTGTGGCGAAATGTCCTGACAAAGTTTCCTTAACATTTGGCAAAATTCTTGAACTCTAGAATTTCATAAGCAATATAATTGCTGACAATGCACAATGAACCAAACAGGAAACAGGATGATCGAAAATAGCCCACCTTGAGCACAAAGAACTTGGGTGAGAGACTAAAAATTGTTGATGAAATGTCCCCAAAAGGTCCCCGGTTACTTGATTTCTGACTTTACCGAGGGGGAAAGAACAAGCAAATTCTGTTTGGTACCCCCCTGCTGAATGGTCTGTGGTTTGGGGAAGGGCAAAAAAATCAGCAAAAGTTAAGGATGTTCTAGAAGCAAAAAATTTTTCTTTATTTTAAACTTAATGTGACTGGGTGGTGGAGTGCCCCAGGATTTGGGTACCCCAATCACTGTGATAAAAATGTTCATTAAAAAAAAATAAAGAATTTTAATGAAATTCTACCAATGGTTTTGTTTGTTATGTAAAATAGTGGTTTTTAAAAACATTTAAAAGGGCACTACTTATGACCCTGACAAAAATTGGGGGTTCACTCCACATTATGGTATCTAAATTCTTTTAAGTTTCATAGTTCTAGGTAAAAGATACACAATTTATAAAAGCGAATTGCATATTTAAGTACCCGTATAGTAAACACTAGTAATACAAAGGGCCCCATAACTTGGTTTTTACTTGGGCAATCTGATGAAACTTGACTTCCCCTTTCCATATAGTGGTGAACAGTAAATGAAGTTTTTTTTAAAATTTTCCCAAACCGGGCTTCCTGGGTTGGCCCCGGGTGGACAGACAAGCCAAAATATTCCCTCGCCTTTGGGGGGGTTTATAACAAATGGTAACTAGGACTTACATTGCCCTTTTTATTCATTTAAAAAATATACAGAAATACTCTCTGATCAGTCAGTCAATATTCAGATATTATTACTATAGTACAAATCAAAATGGTCTTCCAGACAAAACTTAGTATCTATTAATTACGCAGTTACATTTTAAAACAAGGAGCTGCGTTCAATTAACGCTTGATGCCCCTGGTGGCATCCTTGTCAATACGAAGAAACCTAAGCCCAAACGGGGTAAAGGGTCAAACTGAGGTCAGGTGTGTTTAAGATGGGGAATGGTCACAGGTTACATCTGTTAGTACAATCATTTTTTAAACAATATTAATCTAGACGAAACGGCCCCATTGGTTAACCAAGAGAGGGCCCCAAATATAAAGCAACCTAAGTCCAAAATGAGGTCAAGGCAAGGTCAAACTGAGCTCAGGTGATGTTTGAAGGAGGAATGTTCACAGGTTACATCTGCATTAGATCAAGTCATTCTAGCAAGGGGTATTGATCTAAAAAAAAAAACGGTCCCATTTGGTTCCAAGAATGGCCCATATAAAGCAACACCTAAGCCCAAAAATAGGTCAAGGTCAAGGTCAAACTGGGTCGGGTTGTCTGAAGTGGGGAATGTTCAAGGTTACTCGCATTGTATCAATTTCATTCTAGCAAGGGGTAGAGCTAGCAAACGGTTCCATTTGGTTTAACCTCGTCGGAGGACGAAGGACAGGACGTCATATATCCCTCTCGCATAAAATAGAGCCGGGGGCATAAAATGGGGGGACTATAAATAAAATGTTGATTTATAACTATAAAATGTACATAGTTTTTCCACTTTAGCTGCTTTAAGATTTATATTTAATACAGCCCATTTTCTCCCTGTTGTAACTGAATTCCTGCACTGTTAAAGTTTGTATGCAAAATTTCTTGCCCTCGATCTAAAACTGCACAGAGTATTTCAGCCCTAAATCCCCTATAGTTTTGACATTTTCCTAATAAAAGATTTATAGTGAAATGAATTAAAATATATTTGCAATTTGTTGGTGTTATGTGAAACAGATAGCGTAATGTGTAGTTATTTTGTCATATTTCAACAATACTCAAGTTCTGCAAGCAACTTCACGGTGACCTTGACCTAACAAGAAATAACTGTCATTAAAAAGAATAGGAAAAGTTGGCCTGTTTTATTCTTAAAAGCTCTCACTTTCAAGAAATATATTTCCTTCCATCAACAGCATAAAAGATGTATGATATACCATATTCGTCTGTTAATATAACTTACAGGTATATCACTTAATTTCAACACATTTACGCGACTTCACCTGCAGAAATAAAACTATACTCCATTTAGATTTCCGACAAGTGATTCCCTAAAAAAAAGGGGACAGGGGTAAAATAACCCTTTTCTCACAGGATCCATAGAAAAAACACAACTGCATAAAAAATACAAATGTCACTTGTTTCTTTGTTTTTAAGCTTATTTAAATCACCATGATGGCCGTCCTGTATCCCTATTGGAAACCAAAGGGGAGCGGTGGTCTAGTGGATAAGGTGTTGGCCACTCAATTCAGGGGTCATGGGTTCGAGCCTTTTGGGGTAAAATCATGATTCTCAAGCCCCCGTCTGGTTATTCCAGGAAGCGGCCCTCGAATTTTTAAGCTTTTAAATCACAATAAGCTAAAATAAAAATGATAAAATAAACCCCCCCCCCGTTTTTTCCCCCCCCCCCCAACCCCCCCCATTTTTTAGCATTTCGGGGTTTTAAAAAGCACCGTACACAGATTTTTACTTCTTCTGATTGTTCAAAATTTTTTTTTTAAAAAGGGAGGAAGGGGGGGCTCAAATTCATGACCCCTGGTATAATAGCCAGACAGTGCCACCACTGGACTATTACATCAGCTCATACTTATGACTAAAATCAGTTACTGTGCCATTTAAGCTAGCAATTATTAAACAGATGTCTTCCAACTGTCAAAAATGTGTGAATCTGGAAACTTTTTTGTTTTCATTCATTTCATTAATAAAAGTAAACATTATCTGAGTCATGATACAAATTGATTAGTCATTGTTTCAATTAATCTTTCAACAATGCACTTTTAAGGACATGAGATATGGTAATAACAGGGGGCATCAGAAAACGTTGTGACCTACGGCTTTTATTTCGGTTGTAATTAAGTTTTCACTGAGTGAATAAAATTGCTACTGCATAGGCCATTATGACGTGCCAATATTGGTTTGACTCCAGGCCTTGGCTAAACATAATCTGTTTTATAAAATCTTAGCAAGAATTCACTGTGGCGAAAGAACAGAGGAAATCTGACAATGATTGGTGGTAAACACACTTTTGAATATCAAACCATTCTGACTATTAATAATATCTGGTCATCACCACTTGCACATACCTTATGTGCTTAGACGTGCACATACATAGTGTGCATTGATGCAAGTAAAGTGAAAATATTACACACACACATAACACATACATTGAGCACAAACTCACAAAAGATTTTGCAAAAGGAAAAAATGGTATTTTTTTAAATTTACCCACTACCCAAACATTAAACAAGAGCACCGCCCTTTCGGGGGGCTGCGCTCATTGATTTTTTTTTTGTTAAAAGAAATTTCCTACCCCTGATTTTCTAAGTCCAAAAAAGGGCCCTCTTCTTGCAAAAAGCAGGATAGGTTATGTTTCTTGATGTTCGTGCCACTTATGTGGGGAAAAACTGTTGCAAGTTTTTAAAACAATAGCTTTGTTTATTTAGAAAAATTGCTTAAAATAATACTAACCAAGAAAATGATTTTAAGTCAAAAAAGGGGGGAATAATTTTTGCAAAAAGCGTGGGGTTATGTTGCTTGCTGAAAAGGGTCAGTTATGATGGGGAACAAGTGTTGCAAGTTTTTAAAGCAATGCTTTGATAGTTTTTTCCTTTTAAAAAAAATTTTTTTGAAAACTTTAAAAAATTCCCAAAAACGATATTTTCTAAGTAAAAGGGGCCCCAAAATTTGAAAAAGCAAGGGTTTTTGTTTCTTTTCGGGAATTTAGGTAAAAGTTTCATTTTTAAACAATATTTGAAATTTAATAAAAGGGGCCTAAACTTAAAAAAAAAGAAAAAGATTTTTTTTCCTAAGGGTCAAAAGGGAAAATTTCAAAAAGCAAAAAAGTTTGTTTTTGATAAGGGTCCTTTATTAACATAAAAATTTCAAAAAAAAGCCTTTTTAAGAGGAAAAAGCCTGACCCAAACATAAAAAAACCCGGGAGCAAAACCAAGGCAACCCTTTTTAATAACAAAATATCATTTTTTTAAAAAAAATGAGCTAAAAAAATGGGGACTGGGGGGGGGGGGGGTATTAAACCAAAGAAAAACAAAAAATGAATTATAATTTTTAATTAATTAAAAGCAACACTGTTGAACTTAAAAAAATTAAAAAATAAAAAAATTTTTTTGTCATTTAAAATCAAAATTTTGCGTTACAACCTTTTGATCTCTAACAAAAAAAATTTCTGTTTTTTTTTTTTTAAAAATTAAGCAGAAATTAAACAAAATTGGGGTTTTTTTTCAGAAAATGCCGAAAAAAAAATTACAGTTTTTGCAAAAATTAAAAAGGAAAAAAGAAAAAAGGTCCTTGCTTTAAAAAAAAATAATTTTTTAAAAAATTTGGGTTTATTTGTGTGATCAGCTGACTGATCATGTGACCAACCTGTGCATTTTGTATTGGTCCTGATCCACTTGTGAAAAGGGAGGTAAGTCCTCATCATCCATTGTGGTGCTGTAATAACATGGCAAAAACCAAAACTTTGGTGAGAAACTTTCAACAGAACTCGTAACGGTAAAATCATCCAAAAAAAATATCAGTGTTAAAACATATGAATATGTTGGGTGTTAATGAATGACACTTGAAAAATGAAACATTTTAAAATACAAAAGCATTAATTTTCAGCAAAGAACGTAAATGTGAAAAGATATGAAGTATTTTATAAATGAAAAAAAGCAATAATTAAGACACCAAAAAAAATTGAAAAATTGGCATAATTTTTAAACCGTCTTTGTAATGTTTGTATTCTAGTACTTTTTAAACTCAATTAACCTGTTCTAGTACTAATTTTAAAAATTTTATTTTTTGTGACTGTAAGTTATTGAAGTTTGCTTTATAAGATTAACATGTTTAACATGTATTATATGTGTAATACTAACACACACTTCAATAAAACACACCTCACTTCAAATAAAACAAAAGTTGTTTCTCGAACACATATGCCCTCCATATTTCCAACCAAAGGTAAAGTGGTAAGTAAACAACTGGCCAAGAAATATCAAGAGTCAAACTTTGAAAAAATGAGCCCAAATAATATGGGTCATTCAATGACCTCAAGCAAATATTTCTAAAGGTCACTTTTACTTTTGACCTTTAGCCACAATAAAAGGTAATTTTTTAATCTCATGAAATCATCAGACATTAAGTTCCATACTTTCTCCACTTTATGTTTCTCTGACTAGTTTAATGCCGTTTTTCAACAATATTTCTGTCATGCAACAGCTGGCAGATCACCTTGTCAGTGTTCCTATACTGCCTTGTTCTTCACAGGTAGCTGGCAGGGCAGAAAAATGAAGGCACACTGTCTTCTATCTAACTGCAGAACATACACTTCCCCCTGAGAGTCACTATCTCTCATCCACATTCTGTGCTTTGCCACTGAGCTAAACAACGGCCCTTCAGTTTTTGATCTGAAACCCTTTTAGACCTAAAAATTTCGGGCCTTGACTGTTACAAAAAACCAAAAAAAACATTGTCTATAGGGGTCCCTTTTTATCAAAAGGCAATCATACATTTAAACTGTCAATCAGGGTCTCAAAGTCTCTCCGTATTTGGTAAAAACAAAAAAATTTACAAAAAAACATCACCTTTTTTTTTTTTCCCTTCCCCTGACGCAGAAGGAAAAAAAACAAACCCCTAACAACTATGATAAGAAAAGGTAATAAGATTTAGGTTAGTTCATAGTTTCCTTTTTTTATCATATTTTTTTTTAAAAATGAACATTGGAGAGTTCTCTTTACTAGTTAAGTTATGCGCTTTCAAAATTTGCTGGCTGGCAGGAAAACTGTTGTAACTCCTTCAACTTACAACAAGTTAAAACAGTTTTCCACTAAATGATTGGATTGTAGTTTATCATTAAGTATATGCAAAATAAGTTTATACGGTTACTTTGTAAGTGATGTTCCTATTTTCTATAACGCTGTTTTAAAGGGAGGTAAAATTTTAATTGCTTTTTTGGGACATGTTTTTCCCTATAGCTTTAGCTGAAGGCCTTTTCGAAGGACATTAAAATTTTTAAAACATATTTCACATTTTTGTTCCAAGGGAGATTTTGCCCCCATTTATAAACTTACTCAAAGCAACATATACTTCTAGCTTCAAAACTATGAAATTAGGCCAAAAGCCAAAACAGTGAAGATTTCCTTTGAATTTTCCTAGCAAAATTCTTAATCGCCATGTGCTAGTTTGCAGAATGCGCTGCGAGTTCACATCTAATTAAGGTTTTTGACAAAAACAGGGTTTATTTGCTCTTTCTACAGGGTCCAACAGACAAAGTAAGTGAATACCAATTCGGAAAGGACCTTTAAATTTTATTTTCTTAATCCCTTTTCAAAAGAACTGCAACTGTTTTTTTTCTTTTTACTTTTAAAGTAAATTCTGGATAGTTTCAGTTTTGTTTTATCAACCTAAAAAAATTCACAGCATGATTTTAAAAATGGTACCATTTTTTGTTTTTGCATGGAATTAATATTTTTAGAAATGGTAATAAAGCTTAAGCTAAAAATCATAGGTGGTTTATGAGCAAACATCTAAAATCACAGGCTGTATGACTTTACCCTGGGTTTCTTCCATGTTTGTTTCTACCCATTTCTTTATCATAACTCGTCCTTTTTAGAAAATAAATATAATGTACTAAAATCTGTACATTACACCTTGCCAAAGCATAATTTCCTTGACAAAATCTGTAATTCTACAATTACTTATATAGCAAGTTACAAATAAGCTTAATGTGATTCAAAATAAAATCTATTTTAAGTGTAGCTTTAAGACAAATACATTTTTCCTCTCTAGATTATATCAGCATATAAATTTTTTATTTTATACCCTTTTCCGATAATATAAAAACAGGTATTAAAAAAAAATGCAATTAGGCCCAAAAAAGATCCAACAGGGCTTGTCCATATTTTTTTAAAAAATTTTAAAAGATTTATGGACAAAAACCCGTGCACTATAGCCATCTGTTTTTAAAAACTTCTCATTTCATTTTCAAAATTGAGAACTTTCAGTTCATATTAATCAATTTATATTTCAGTAATTTTAACCCCAAACAATCATTTCAAATTTATTTGAACCCAAACAGTAGACCCTTGCAACATACCACATCCCCGTTCTTTGGTCTTTATAACAATTTTGACTGCAAATTAATATTTTCTTTTGACTTTCAAAATAAGGTCTTAATAAAATAAAATTTTGGGTCCCCTTTTAGTTGCCTTTTTGGGTTTCCCAAAAATGTCTTAAAACCTTTTGGCTTTCCCCCGGTTTGGTCTTTATATATGGTGGTTTTCCCCAAGTATGGTCTTTAACCTTTTGGTTTTCCCAAGTAAGGTCTTAATACCTTTTGGCTTTCCCAAGTATAGTCTTTACACCTTTTTGTTTCCCCAGGTATGGTCTTTACACCTTTTGGTTTTCACAAGTATGGTCTTTACACCTTTTGGTTTCCCCAAGTATAGTCTACCCCTTTCTGTCTCCCCAGGTATAGTCTTTACACCTTTTGGTTTCCAAAAGTATGGTATTTACGCCTTTTGGTTTTCTCAAGTATGGTCTTTACACCTTTTTGGGTTTTCCCCCGTTGGTCCTTTCAGCTTTTTTTCTTCCCCAAGTATGGGGCCTTACACCTATTGTTTCCCCGTATGGTCTTTTTCCCAGGGATTTTTTTTGAGTGGAAAAGCGGGCGCAGCGCCCCGCCCTTTTTTCGTTTGGCTACCACCTTTAGATTTTTTAAGTTATGGTCTTTACACCTTTAGGTTTTCCCAAGTATGGTCTTACATACAGGTTTGACAGTACTTTGATCAAGATGAACTGGTATAGTTCTTAAACAATCATTAGGAAAGTTTTATGTTGAAATGGAAAACTTATTGGACAATTCAGTCTAGACAGACAATTCTAAATCTTGTGAAAGATGAAATTTTGTTTGCTAAATATTTGCAGGAACAAGCCACAGGAAGTAATTTCTTTCTTTAGGCCAGTATTACTTGATTATTTAGACTAAAAACAGACATGGTGCAAAAGATTCAATGAGACGTGTTAAGTGAATTCTGTTTCCTTACCACCAAAAAAAAGAAGATTTAAATGCCAAATTAATGACCATTTCCCCTCGGGGAGTTGTGGCTTTTGAATGTAATAAGTTACATTACAATGTTAAGGATTTTTAGCAAAACTTATTTTCTTTAGCACGTAAAAGCCCCCACCCCTAACGAACAAGAATAATAAACATCACTCATTAAGTTGAAAGTTATACGTATCATGAAAAAAACAAACTTTACAATCTTTTAAAAATCCAACTTTTTTCACTTTTTATTTTTTCTACTGTTTACACTTGTGGTTAAAGGTCATAAACTTGACTTTCGGAATTTTACCGGGAACTGTTATAAGGGATTCCTGTTTACCCATTTCCGTTTAATTTTGCTAGGTGCGGTGCGGAGCCTCATTTTTATTTTCTTCTCCTCCCGCTTGGCGTGCTTGGTAGATGCAGACGTTGGTATGATTGACTGGCTTTTGAGGTGGAGGCTAAAATTAAAAACAATTTTTATTTTTTTAAATTTTTTTTAAAACTCCCTTGAAAGGAAAGAGTTTTAGTGGGAGCAAAAAGAAATTTATCAAAACTGCAAAAACGGCTTTCTACCAAAAATGATAAAAGAATACTGGGTTAAAAACCCCAAAATTTCCTATTACTGTTATTTGTTTTAGGAAACAAAAAATTTCCCCTTAGTAAATCAAAAAGCAAAAATTCTACCAAGGGGGTTTTGGATTTAAATTTCTCCCAGGAGGGGTAAATGCTGTCCATTCCAAATGGGTAGTCTTTTTCGTGGAAAAAAATTTCCGGTTACCTGGCAAAAATTTTAATCCCGAAAAAAAAATCTACTTTTTTCCATTTTTTAGTTTGAAAATTTTAAAAATTTAAAACTTTTCCCAAAGCAAAAAAATTATCCAAACGCTTTTTTTCGCCAAAAAATTTCCGTTTTTTACCTTTAGGTTTTGGATTCCTGAAGTTTTAAAAAAAAATCTTTCCTCTCCCGGTTAAAATTGTAATACAAGCAAAAGACTTCTTACATTGAATTTTCTATATAATCCTTGGCCGCCAACATTTTCATGTAAGTCGAGAAATCTGAGGAGGGGAAAAAACGGTTTGGCACCCCTTTGAGGTGATTACGGGTGAGGGGTTGGGTTTTTTTAGGGTTCTTGCCGAATATCGAGGAATGCTATTCGAGCTCTAGCATCATTCTGATTAACATCCACATCAGTTCGGTGTTCCCTAGATTTCGGTCCGTCAATCACTCCGTTCTGTTTAACTGTACCATTAGGTATGATTTCAAGATCATCTTGCTGATCCATAAACTCTTCATCCATATCCATGGAATTTTTACGCAGTCTACGGCTTGGTGAGCGACGATTGGGAGGCCCTGCTGGTTTCTTAAACTATAAACAAGAGCAAAATTTTAATTCAATAACATAGTAATAAACACTCACCCAGCTATACAATTCAACTGAATTATAAAGAGCAAAGTGTTTTACCAGAATTAAAATATTCATAGAATACTATATAAAGTGCAAAGACAAGAATTTCTATTTCTTCTTTCAATCTAAAAACAAAGGCCCCGAGGGCCTGAGTGGCTAATGATTTTTCTGCGTAATCTACCGTTTCAGTTGTTTTTAGTTTTTTTTCCCAAATAAAGAGAGATTTGTTACAAAAAAAAAAGAACATTCGGTCGATTCCTAGTCTTTGATGAATTTTAAAATATTTAAACCCAATTATTTCTCTAAAATTTGGGGGGTTGCAAAATAAAAATGTTGAAAATACAAATAAATTTGACAGCTGACACTAAGTTAATTGACAAAAATGACAATTTATAATTTAAAATTTTTGCGCGGACTGCCACATACAATTTGAACGGTTTTTACGAAAAGAATGTATTTTACGATTTTAATGGGCTTGGCGATAGCCTTTTCATATGTTAGGTATTGTTCTTTATATTATAAGTGATGTCAATTTAAGTATACTTTTCTTTTGCGTTTAGAGATAAATGTATTAAATGTTGCGGGGTCAAATTATGTAAACCCATATTTTAAATGCGTTTTTTTTTGTTAAAATATAATTTATTCTATTTCGTTTTTTAAACCCCCTTTAAAAAAAATGTCGTTATCCCCCAAGCCATCCACTTTTAATTATCCCTTTTGATTCATTAGACAACAGGCCTGACTGGGAGAAAAATGTTTTTGAGCCATTTTTTTCGGGTCGGGGCAGGGGTTTGGGATGGGAAGGGGTGTTCTTTCCGCTGTTAGGGCTGTAAAAGGGGGGAAGGGGGTGGGAGGAACCCTCCTGCAAGTAGGGTTTTGGGGTATTTCCACAAGAAATTTTTGAAAATGCAGACCCTTGATAAGCCTTCGGGCGTTTTTTAAAGGAAAAACTTCTGTTTAATTTTAAATATTACCTAATTCTTTTTAGTATTACAATATCCCAAAAAATTTTATGCACTTCATCTTTTTCTTTCAATCATCCCCAGATAGAATTGAGTCTGATTTTGATTATTGTAGGTGTAATAAAAAAAAATTCTGGAATATTTCTGTTACAATATTTTCTATCGTATGTTACTTGAATGTTTAAAAAATTTTATAACACAGCTGATATTTACCCAAAAATTTTATCCGGGGCGATTCACTTTTCTCCGTTTCAACAAAATATTTTACAAATTGTGATGTACGAAACATTTAGCAGCAATTGGCAGTATTTCTTGAAGTTTACGGGTTAAATTTCCTCTTATTTAAACTTTTTATAAAAAAAGCAGTCAAAACAGCCCCCCCATAGCAACTACTTTCGATTTTAAAAACAAGAAAAAACAATTTAAGTTTTGCGGGTTTGTTTATTTCTCGAAAAATAAGAAATAAAATCATTTTTAATATCAGTAGTAACTAAACAAAACCCGTAAGAGTTCTTCTTCCGATAATTATCCTTTACTGACTGCAAAAATTTAACCCCCGCAATTTTCATAGAAAACGTTGTTTTAACAGGTCACGCCCCTGTTTGAGACAAGGTCCAAATTAGTAAGGATTTTTCCGCGAAGTCCGCGGGAAGAATTAACGTACTGCACATATTTATTGGGTATTTAAAATGAAGCTGTCTAATTTAATTTCATCGATGTGGTAAACTCTTTTATAAGAGACCTTTTCCCAAAGCTTTCAAAGGGACCCACTCAATAAAAAACTAGCAGTATGTTCTGGAACTATATTTTTTTTTTCGTGGATGTTTTCCAAGCTTTTAAGCCTGCGCAATTTTTAAAAAGCACAGCGAATAAAAATTTTTTTTTTGCGCAAAAATTTTAAAGTTTTTTTTTTTTGAAAGGCGAGTAACAAATGGATAATTTGGTAGTAATTTATATGCGTTTTTATTTTAAGTTGTGAAACATATTTGCTTTTTGTGACAAAAAGGGGAAAAATTTTTTTGTAAAACCCTATCATATGCGCAAATGTATTTCCAAATCCTGCAGAATCGTTATGCGTGTTTATGTTAAGAGTTACCGCGGAAAAAAAAATACTGGTTCTTCGGAGCCAATTTCAAGTCATAAATTGACGAACTCGTATTTGGTTGCAAATAGGGTTTTTTAAAAATAAATGAACTTCATTCGATCAATGAACCCTTTTAAATTAGAGACAATCTAATGGGTACACACTTCGCTGTGTTGTGAGGCCATTTAAGAAAGAGAAATCGGGCGATAGCAAGGACTGTCAAACGTTTAAGCGTTTAGCTGACTCAAAAAAGCAAAAAGACTTTTATAATAAATCCTTTGAAATACAGTCTACTGCAGAAAATTCCCTCAATTATCTTATTTTGTCTTCTTATGTATAAGTTTTTAAAAAACAATTCAAAATAATTAAATTATTGGATCATTATTAGGTACAGGTATTTATTTGTTTTTGTGTAAAAAAGAAAAGCTTTCACAAATGACATTGCCACAAAGAAATTGTGTGTTGTGGGGACCAGAGTAATACATGTAAAACAAACAAACTTTCTTGAACTATATTGTACCCATTTTATATCTTACCACTGAAAAATCCCAGTGAAAAATAAACTTGATATTTTTCACTGTGAAAATACTAGATATATTTCATTCTTTAGTAAAATTCCCGTAACTATGAAACCATAATAAAAAAAAAGTTTTAATCAAACCTGTAAGTTAAATATGATGCATCATTTTGGGGTGGATCAGATGTTCTCCTTATTTTTTCAAATCCTTCCTGTTCCTTGATCAATTCATCCTCCACCTCTCTGGTTAACTTTGTTTTCTTTTGTCCATATTAGGGCACTGAAATAGAAAAAATATTTCTTTCAGTAAAAATATGTAACTTTTCCTTCTCTTAATATTTTTCATGTTTTCTGAAATTTTGTAAAATTTATCAATTTTAAAAAATTTGCATTCTTAAAACCCCTTATTTCAGAATTCACTATTACAGTTCCCCGTAAAATAAAATTTTAACTGAATTTTTTTCCCTAATAAAATAAATGAGCCCCCCCCTGTTAAAAACCAAATAGTGCATTTGCGACCGATGGGTCCAGACCACCGCACACTGCGCAGTCTTTTCAGGGGTCCATATGTTTTGGTAAAGGTTTCTCAATTGAATAGTGTCTAAAAGCGAAAAGCATGGATCCCCACCAGACTGGCGGGGCGCGGCTGGCTGGTCCATGCTGGTCACAAAAACACTAAAGTTGGTGTTTTCTGGTGCGCCCGAAATGAAAAAGCAATTAGTCCTTATTTTTAAAATTTACTGCAGCTAATCAATGTAATAAATTACGATATCTTCTTTTAAATCAGAAATTGCCAGATTTTTTTTTACATACATCTGATCAATTTCTTTTAAATTTAGACAAATGAGACATCAAGTCACTAATTAACAATCTTATCCTTCAAACAATCATTTCAGAATTCACTGAAGTCTTATCACCTATATTTTCCCATAATGCAAGAGGCTGTTATAACATGCATTCAATGCTTATTTTCATTAGAAATTTACCGAAGCGAGACATCACGTTTTCAAACAACTGTCATATGTCAGAATTCACTAAACATCCTCCTCAAATATTTTCCCCCATAATGAAAACTGTTTTTTTCCTAAAAAATATCATTCAATTTTTTGTTGCAAATTTTCATTAGAAATTAATTTGAGACTTCAGTCATTAATTCTATCCCTTTAACGACCAAGTCACTGCAGAATTCATGACAAGCTCATCACTTACCATATATCTTCCAGTAAAAAAAAGTTAACCGGGAAAAGGGTTTTTTTCATAAAATTCCCCCATAAAATAAATTTGGCCCCACCATGAGAAAACCAATAGTGCATTTGCAACCCTCATGGGTCATGACCCGCTTGCACGTCCCCCGCGTTGGTCATGATCAATGCTTTCGCTAAAGGTTTCTCTTACGCAAAAGGCCCTTTAAAGCGAACAGCATGGTCCTGACCAGACTGGTGGTGCCAGGTGGTCAGGACCACGCTGGTGCAAATGCACAATGTTTTATTTTTTCATGGCACAGCTCAAATGAAAAAACACTTAACTCCCCGGGGTTTTCATTTCTTTGAAGAGAAAACAAACCAATCAGAGCACCATTTCCGTTACATAATTTATAAATTTTCCCCAATGAGTAAAGGCGCTTCATGCTATTTTATTTTTGTCATTTTCTAATTAATTAAATTTCGACCCTTTGAGATCCACTGAGAATGAGGGCAGGTTAAAAACAAAAACATGATTTGTTTCAAGTTCTTATTTTTTTCTGACGTGCATTATTATTTTGGATATATTTTTATCTAAACCCGTTAAAAACCCTTTTAATATTGGTTTCACTGAATACATTTTGAAATGTTCTGAAAAATTTTGGATTGGGTACAATGTCCAATTTAAACAAATTTTTTTTTGTTAAATATTCAAATAAACTTTTGGGGTTTTTTTCCCATTAATGCAACTTTTGGTGGTAAAGAAAAAATTAAAAAAGGGAAAAAGGGGGATTCAATATATATTCCTATTTAAAGGAAAACAAGTAAATGTTCTTGCAGTTACAATCAATGCAGAGGTTTTAAATTAAATGAAATTTTCCTCGTAAAAGCGAAATATTTTTCAAAGGGGTTTTTTTTTCGTATAATCGCAAGGCCCCCCCATCTCGCAAAAATTTAAACCTCACGTAAATTTCACCATTTTATAATTCAAATTCAAAGTAGGATACCATTTTTACAATTTCACGAATACTAAACCTCGCACGATCAAAATTTCAAATTCGTGAAATTTTGACCCAGTGAAAGTATGTGCTTTTATAGTATACATAATTTTAACCCTTATATGTCTTCTATGTAAAATAGTTCATCAAATATAGTAGCACTATTTCTTTGCTGCTATAAATAGGTTGTCCAGACATCCTTCTTAGCATACATTAAAAGAAAACGTGTGTCATTTTCCAATTAAGAAAGTGAATTTTTCAGACATATTTGTATATTCTGCATCATTTATATACATTATGTTTTGTACTTCAAACAAGGTTTCACATTCTCAATATGAAACCTTGATTGAAATACAAAATGATCCTTAATAAAATTCCAAGACATTTCCCTGGTAACTTTTAAATTCCCTAATATTTTCTTCCTTTTCAAAATTTTCCTGGATTTTTTTCCCCCATAGATTGAAACACCATGTTTTGCGGTCCTGCATTTTTTAAAATTCTTTTCCTCCTTTGTAAGAATGTTCACAATATAAAGTAGTGTGGGAAAGGGTGTAACTTTTCATTGTCTCGTTTTATTTTTCAAAAGTTTACATGATACAACTGACTATTGTTTTACCAACAATTTTTGTAACAATTTGTCAATCGAAAAATCATGCTACAGCCAGATTGACAAATATTTTTCTGCTACTGGAAATAAACTGAGGAAATGATGGAATTTCATAGAGTCTGAAAGTAATCAGGGTTTTGAATGGCTTTCTTGGTTTTTTAATCCTTGTAATACAAACTGCAACATAGTTCTCAAAATGGTTGATTCTTGTCAAGCCATGAAATTGTCATGCAAGTACTGCATTTTATCTCTACACTGAAGAATGCATTTATAAGGTCTACAGAAGAATTTGCGTAGACTTATATCAGTCTTTAACTTCATTTTCTTTTTTTAACAGTAAAGCAATAGAAAAGTTATTCAGAAAGGTCATCTGGAGCTAAGGCAAGTAGTGACAAAAACAAATTTTGCACTACACTTCAGTCATTGTATATGTTAATCTCACTGAAAATAATGAAAGTTTAAAATATTTGTTACAAGGCATCCATATCTAAGTACCATTAAAACTACCATTAAAACTATCTTGTTACCTTGAAATTCAAGATATCAAGTTTCAAAAATAATTTTACCTCAAATAAATAAACAAACAAACATAATAGCCAAATATCAATAGTACCTGAGTTATGATAATGCCTTTATTCTCGAACATTTCAAATGCCTTCGATTTAGGTTTCTGTTTCACAGGTTTTGTTAAAGCATCATTGTCCTGGTTATTGGACGTCTCGAACATTTTCATTCGATCTTTCACACCAGCATTCACCGGAGTACTGAAAACATAAATCAGATTCTGTGTCTTTGCTGCGAAAAACAAATGGCAATTTTATAACCTTAAGACTGCAACAAATTTTGCAAAGTCTGTAATTTTCGCTGAGAAGGCAGGTTTTAATGTTAATATATAACCTCATTCACCAAGATCAATGATAACAGACAAGACTTCATTGTCTAGCAAAAGTGCATGTTTCTTTTCCTTGCAAGAAAAAAAGAAATTTAAGAGGACCTTAAACTGTTTATGTTAAATTTACTTTTAGATTAACACAAAGCCAGAGAAATGAGAAAATCATTCTTTGAAAAACATCAGGTATACATTCCTGGATTTTCCATTCCAGTTTTTAAAATGATATTATAGAATACAGCATATCTGTCTACGCATTATTTAGGCACAGTTCAAGAGATCCTACATCTTTACTAATTCTATGTTGAGCTACCACATATGTCCATAAATGTGACACTTTGTTAAAGCAACATTGCAATATCTGAATTGTAAAATGCTCATTGGTATTTAACTTAAGTTTTAAAAGCCTTTTCTCAGGAAACAGATACCTTTGTGGTGCAACGATAATTTATACTCAGACAAATAAATATCCTACTTAGCTGGGATGTCTTAACATCATTTTACATTTTTTTCTCAATTATAACCTCCCTTCCATTGTCAGCCTGAAGTCTCTGCTACTTTTCATGTAGCAAATAAAATTCTAGACAGGAGGGCCCCTGGACTCCCACTCTACTTTGCAATTCCCACCTTCAGCTTCAATGATCAATCAAACCCCTGACTGAGAATACTTAAATAGATACATTATTACTACCTAACAACTACCTCTTCAAAATACCTATTTGCTGCAAGAGTTGTCTTTCTTTGTAATCACAGGTATAGCAATTATCTCAAAAATTCTTTTATTTAATATTTGATTAAAACTTTCAGAAAAACAAGTTTGTAAAACAATTTCTTTTAATGTGGAAGACCTATTAAACAAATTTCTTATCTTTTGTGACACCTCTGAAAAAGTATAGTGCTATCTTTAAATAACTTTGCAAGGTCAATATTCAGAAAGACACATTCAATGTATCAGATTCAATCTTGAGACTATATCATACCAGTCTTAATTCTATGCTCAGGTCTCTGTAACACTTAACCTTTATTTTGTTATATTTCCAGAATGGACTGGTCCATCATTTAATTTTGGTAGTACCAATGATTCAAAGGGGTGTTCACTGAAAATTAATTGACTGAATGGCGAACAGTGCAGACCATGATCAGCCTGCACGGATGTGCAGACTGGTCTTGGTCTGCACTGGTTGCAAAGGCAAAATCACTTGCCGCCAGCAGGCTAAAGGTTAAACAAAACTTTAATTATTTGCTCATGGTCTAATTTTGGAGTAAACAAAACCTGGACGCAACTATTCAACTTACCTATTGAGATCATTTTGGCTACTGTTACTAAATACATGTAAATCTGCAGCTGAAAAGAAAAAAAATCACTGTTTAACATCTATTTTACAAAATCAAATAAAAAAATTTAAACTGAAAGTCACCTATTACGCAAGAAGGCAACAATCTAGTGTAACTAATACGTAGGTTAACCTTGATCTTTCCTGGAGCAAGTATGACAATATTTCAAAGTAACACTAAATGCTTAGTTTCAAAACTAATCAGATTCATTACTGAACAAAAATTAGGTTACAACAAATAAACAAAGTGCCGTTCCATGATTTCTAGCAATAGCAATGAGTCGCCTAGCCTGCTATTTAATTCAAGAAAACTAGTTCATTTCCATGATAACTTCATGAGATGTTCATTTCTACAAATATTACCTCAGATTCAAGAAAACTCTTTGAATACTTATATTATATCTTACTTGGACAACTTTCATATTATATTGCATTGTAAATCAAAATAGCAGACATTTGTTTAAGATTAGACAATAGCCACCTTGGGCTAGCATGTTGTAGACAGTATTTTGACAGTCCTGCCTGTCTAAGGAATACTTGATGTCCTATATAAAGGGCTCATTGTAACTTAAATGTGTCTCCAAAATTTATAATCATATTTTACATGTACAAACAAAGCTGGACATCTTGTGTTTCTAGTTATCAATAAACTAAGAAAATGCCCTGTAAAATCCTATACCAAATCATGTCATGAATACTATATATTGAATCTTTGTAGACTTACATTGTATAATAATTTAAATAAGGGCTGCTAGGAAGACAGCATGTTTGACTATTTGGAAATGTTTGCCAACAGAGAAGTGAAAATGACAGAAAACGGTGACTGCAATTGATAAACTGAACAGATTAGATGGGGGTGTGGGTGGTGCAGTAGTTAAGTACGAGTAATGAAACTGAGAAGATTGCCATAAAACTATAACCAACATTATTACAATATCTGACCTAGTAGTAAGGAACCTCAGTTAAAGTACACAGCATTATATTATAATATATAAAACTTTGGATTGAGTTCATTAAAAGATACCTGGTTCACTTTGGTCCTCTCTAATTGTTGTATCTATACTAGCATTCAGAAGTGATGACTCGTCACCAAATAAATGTCCTATCACAGTTGCTTTTATGGCTTTATCCACAAACCTGCAAGGAAAGTAAAAATAAAATGAAGTTTAACATAGGCTAAAGTGTTCCTTAGCTATTGAGCACAAAATATTTTCAGTCTTGAGGTCACTTTGAGCTTGATTCTTGAAGCATGCACACACGCACACACACACACAAAAGAACAGGGATAATCTACAGACTACGGAAAATCATCCTATAGTTTGACAATTGTAGGCCAAAGTGTTCTTGATTATTGAGTGGAAACTATTTTCAGATTAGGATAACTGTGACAAAGACCTTGACAAATGGATCCTAAAATGATAGAGATCATCTACTGACATATTAAGCTGAAACTGTTTCCAGTCTCGGGGTCACTGTGAACTTGAATTTTCTCATAAGTAACCCCAAAACAATAGGAGCTAACTACTGACTGACTGACTGAAGGCCAGTACTTAGTCTCAAGGTCACTGCAACTTTGACCTCTAACTAACTGACCCCAAAAACAATAGGGGTCATCTACTTTCTACAGGGCATCATTCTATAAAGTTTGTAGACTGAAGACCTAAGTGTTCTTAATCTTTGGTTTCTGGTTGGGAATCTTTTCAATTCTGAGACAACTGCAACACTGACCTACTGACCTGCAAAAAATAGGACTAATCTACTGACAACAGGATCTTACAGGCAATCATCCTGTCAGGTCTGACCAATGTGAAACCAAGTTTTCTGTAGTTATTAAGCAGAAACCAAGTAATCTACTGACCAGCAGACAGACTGACAGATCGATCATTAGCAAAACAAAATACCCTTATTCTTCAAACAGGAGCATTAAAGTAATACTGTGGCTAGGCAGAAACTGAATCTTTGTCTGTATCCTGTATAATCACCCCCACCTACACACAATACTGTTTTAATCTTTTAAAATCTTGCCCCACTCGTATGACAGGTTTTTCCCATTATTTTAAATTTTTCTGTTTTATCAAATTTCCCAATCTAACCAATCTTTTCGCAGAAATGCTGATGATGGATTAGGAAATAAACATGGTGGTTTCAAGGCCATTCACGGTCTGCAATTCCAGCACATAAACACATACTAGACGATGACTAATATATCCCAGTTTCAAATTCATTTTTTAAAAATCCTCGACATGGACTTAATATATAGTGAAATATATCAGTCTAGTAATTTACCGTGCATTTCAAATGCAGATGTACAAATATTTAGACAGCTGTAGCCACTGAAATAAGGGAGAAATATTGCCTTTGTCTGCCATAAAACGGAATAAATTAATCATTAAGGCTTGATAGGCTTTCTAGACACTCCGTTATTTACTAAAACACAATGATAGTCTTATGATAATAACTGCCTTATTGTTGCATATTTTAATTTTATGTAAAATGCAATCTATCTTGTAAAATGCAATCTAATCTACCTTTCAAAAAAATAATGACAATAATAAATGGTGACATTTCGTAAAAAGTATATTACTATGTTGTAAACAGATTGATAATAGCTATCAATAACTTTTCTTGACCTATACTTGCTGTCAGTCTATGATATCACATGACAATAACAATCTAAGCCTATAATTTTAAACTGATACTCAAACTACAAATAAATCAAGGACACAGCAAACGTTTTAAAGCAAATATAAAATTTCGAATAATTGAACGAAAATTCTATCAATAATAAAGAAATAATATAAAATTGAATTTAAATCAAATGCTTAAATCATCTTTATTTTTTCCTATGAAATATATCAATGAAATATTTCTTACCAATGCCACAGATCTGCTATTCCAACTGAAATAACTTCCATTATATTTCCCATTGATAAAATCTTTATCTGATCAGAACATTCAAAAAAATAGGTAACTATACAATCCATTCACAGAAATTTATCTTCCTTCTTTGCAGTATTTATAATTTATTAACTTCTCTGTGCACGTTTCCTGCACTACCATCTTAAGAGAGTTACAAACCCTTTAACATTGACAAGCAGTATTGGTGATGTAATCCTATCTGACATTTCACATTACTATAAATAGCACAAATTTATAGGTGCAGCTCCTGTCAAATATTTTATGCTATAAATAGAACACATAATAGGTGCAGTACCCCTAAATTATTATGTGGTAAATGCAAGTAATAATTACAATGAGAAAAAAAGTTTATTACAAAACAACATGAATGATGCAATTTAACTAAATCTTACCATCATATACATGGAATTATGAAAGTAGATTCCAACTTTAAGAATCATGTGAAAATATCGAAGTTTTTATTACCTCTTGTGAATTTCCTATATTGGACTTTTGCCAATGGTATGCAATGTGTATTTATTGTTTACTGTTTATCATACTTGATGACATTCAATTTTGGGATTCCATTCTGAGACCATTCATTGTATTAAGTGTTTATAAATATTATGTATAAACACCTATATTTAGGACCTTGCAAAAATGTCAGATTTTATTTTTAAAAACATAACTTTTATTTATAAACTCAGGTACTAGACTGTCCCTGCAAAACTATTCAAAATATCTAAGGATTGCTTTGGAACTTTAGTAAGACCAGAGCAGAAGCAGTGGCCCTGAGTGGTAACACTGTCTAACTATGAAACCAGGAGTAATGAGTTTGAGCCACTGCTCATCCATCTAAAACTACTAACATTAGGATATGAGTCCCATGTACAGATCTTTTACACCTGGAACGCTATAAAAACATTTATTTTTTATCTATTTGGGTTTTACGGCGCACCAATACAGTATAGGTTAAAAACATGGTATCTTCTGGAATCAGAACATCTTCTAGTCCAACTGAAAATCACTAGCAGTCTTCTGGAAAGCTGCCTATAGAGGTTTCTGGTAGCCACTATGAATAAGCTTTCAAATTTACTAAGGACTGCATAGGGGCTTTCTAAGGATTGCAGAGGGACTTAAATTGGCAGACATGTCATGAAATTGTCTATGTTTGCACTTCTCTACAAAATCAATATTCAATGTATACAGAGAGGCTCCTAACAAATGTATCTGACACGGATGAGGTGAAAAGACAAACAATGCCACTGACAGCTGTTTGTTTCATTCCAAAACATAACAAAATGCTGTCAATAAATGAAACATTTATAACAAACTTCCTTTCGATTATATAAAAAGTTGCCCTAAAATACTCCGTTTCTACTCCATAATGATGAGGTAAAAAGATGAGTTTGTTACTAAAAAGTAAAATAAGATATTGAAAGCTATTGATCCTCAAAAAACATTGCAAAAATTCATTGTAAAGGGAAAAACTATCCACTAGTTCATGAATACAAGATAATTAACCTGCAGAAAGTAGACCAAAAGACTGAAGCAAATGTTTTCAAGGATGATCTGACTCAGGACAATTTGTCTATCTTTGATACACGAGGGGAAATTGTCAGTTACTTGCAGACAGCAAGTTTGTACTGGTACAGAATCTAGGAAACACCATTTTATCACCAAGAAACCCTTGAAAAATGGTGCTTTAACCCCCGAAAAAATATTTCATATGTTTGATATTTGTGCAACAAACAAGATCCAAGATGAATAGTTTTTGACCTCCACCCAAGTACACAATTGATGCTTCTTTAGATCTCTCTACCTGACTTTATAATATTTTCTAAAACTAGGTTTTTAATGTACTTCAACACCCAGATGAAATAATTTTGCAATTCTGCATGACAGCAAGCCATATGCCCACAAACTGTTTCATAGACTTAGTAAATCAAATCTGTAGCTAACTTTAAACATCACCATTTTTTTCACTACACTACGCAGGCAACACAGAAAACAACATTATAATCTTTCAATTCTACACCCAGTACTTACTCTGAAGTTCTTGCTGATGGTACAGGTGATTCAACCAGACTGAAACCACTGTCACTGTCAAATATAGAAATATGAAAGTTAAATACACAATTTTGCACCTTCACTTCTCATATACTGCTGCTGTCGTATTCACACTCATCAATGTGGCCCAGGTTCAATTCCTGGTAGCAGTTAGAAATACTGGAAAGCAAATATAATTATTGGTCCCTTGTTTTGTGCAGCCATGTAAAAAACTTAGAAATGATTAATTTTCAATACTTTCATATCTGCTTATAACCACTAAGTTTATCTTTACTGTAAGAAGGAAGTCCCTGTCCTACACCCTCAAAATTCATCTGCAATGCATCTCTTTTTCAACTAAAAAACTTGACCTTAATATCAAATTTTGGAACTGGAAAAAAAAAAGAATCAGCCAAAAAACAAATTTCTACAAAAGTAAGTGCATGGCTGAAGACTGGTGAAAAAAAGTGACAAATGCATCAACTGCTACAAAAAAAGTTCCAAGTTACAAATTCGAGAAGTAACTGCAAAACTCAACATCAAGAAAGTTACAAGATGGTTACACAATCAACACAGATGCCACCTTATAACTGCACTGTGGCTGTCTACATTATAAATATACCTGTCTAAATGGAATGGGGACAATCTGCCAGTCATTTCATCATCGCTGAAGTTTGGACTACTGTACGAGTGAGAGTAACGTCCCTTGGAGGAAATGGAACTCTCGCTATGGTCTGGTTCCTCTATCTCCGGCACATGGAAACCGTCATGACCCTTCAACTTGCTCTGAAAAAGAAATCTACAAATTTACAAAGCTGTTCTGTAGATAATTAAGAGGTTGTTCAAGTGGCACTGTATATATTTATGTGTATGGAAAAATCCATGCAGACAGTAAATTAGGTATAAATTGATCTTTTAATTATTATGTTTTGCTGTCCAGAAACTTGTTTTATTTTATAAGTACTGGTATTCTGTATATCTTAATTTTGTGGATTACAATAAACAAAGAAATTCTACATTCATACTAGTTTCTTTTTTTACAAGCTAGATTTAAGAGTGTGTTAGTGAATTTTTTTAAATTATCAATATAATACCCCATGAGTTAAAATGCAGTACTGCAAATCTTATCAATAAATAAGGTGAAATATCTTCTTTAATGCCAGCTCTTGTTATTGGCAGTTTTACAAGGACAAAAAATAATCTCTTTTGCAATGAAAAGTATTTAATGTCATTTCCAGGAATTTCCCGAGAAATGAATGCTTTAACAGTTCATTTCCTAGAACGTGAAAATGTCAGTTTTGTTGAAGTTGGAAAGTGCATATAAAAATTGTAATATCTGGCAATACTTACACTAGATATTTCTGGTATGTGCAACAATCAAACAGGTGTTCAAGTGCTGAACATTGTTCACACATGATTATGCAGTGCCAAAACAATGAAGCAAAAAAAAAAAAGAAGATCCGTATCAAAGAAATACAAGGATGTGCTTTTTTTAATTTGTTAAAATCTGGCAGCAACTCTGAATAATTAATTTCCTATATTACAAAATCAATATTAATTTGTTGTTCTTCTTGGCCTGCTTAAGGCCCCTATTATTTTTATAATATCTATCAGACTCTAAGATTAAAACAGTAATGTGTTGAACAAGAATCAAGAGCAGCAACATCATTAGTATGAAAAATATCTAATATTAAACTAACTTACGTCTTACAACAAAAATTAATTAACAGTGTTTGATTATTAAATAAAACAAAAATAACTACTGTTTTATGGTTTATTTGTACTGTAAGTATCATCACTTTTCTAAGGACTGTAATAACCTGAACTTAGGAGAAAACAAAACTGAAGAATATTTCCAAACCTACAGTACTCATTTAAAATTCTGACTCCACTAATTGGCATTTCTCTCTTCGGTGAATGTCTGATCTAATGACTCAAATTCTTGCCTGATTTTCGTGGAAATCATTCTGCA
This sequence comes from Mercenaria mercenaria, assembly GCF_021730395.1. Taxonomy (NCBI): domain Eukaryota; kingdom Metazoa; phylum Mollusca; class Bivalvia; order Venerida; family Veneridae; genus Mercenaria; species Mercenaria mercenaria. The sequence continues at coordinate 105,836,361 of NC_069362.1, read as the reverse complement.
ACTTCATTATGAGACCAAAAAAAACTGCAATTCAATAAAACAATTCAATGTTTCAGACGAAATTTCTCCCAGCACTTGATTATCTAACAAAATTAAGGCTTTAAGACACCTTGTACATAATTCTACATTAAACTGTGATGTGTCCTGTATTATGTACACCAAATAAGTGACAATGAAATAAAAAGGTTCAATATACCACTTATATTAGGAAAAAATTGCTTAAATCTCAACCTATCTTCTATCAGATATTTGCTTCAACTTCAGATTCTTAATCATTTGAGATATTTGCACCAATTTGGTATTTATATTATTTTTTAAGACAAAACTAAAAAGGCAAAGTATAATATATTTTAAGCATCCTGTTGCCATGGTTACCTATAATTTTAAGGTATGATTGGGTACCAAGCTTAGTGTTTGATATTTTGTACATAAATTAACCCTGATAATCAATTCAGGTCATAAAGAAAATGGCACTGATATGGTAAAAAAACTCATTATCTACTGAGAGAAAATGATTACTGTTGAAACACAAACCCTGTGACTTGTATTTTCAGTTAATACAAACTAATAAAATTATCAACTACACTGTATTCTAAGTATAAGAGTGAAACAGAAAAAAGCTTTCAAAAAGTTTAACATCCATAATTTCCTTCTTTTCTTAATATGAAATTATCTTTACAAAGAAACTAATGGGCAGACAAGTGTGACTCCAATATAGCCCCTATATACTAAGGATATAATAGCTTATTTTTCTAAAGCATTCCATTTGTAATATTAGTAAATGTTAACAATATAAATAGCACAGAAACAAATCAAGAGAAAGTGATAAACAACACTAAGGGACTTTCACAGAGTTTTGGATGTACATGTTAAGGTTCAAGCACACTATAAAGGATATATGGTGTATATGCACTGCAAGGCTCATACTCAGAAGCAGAGAGTATCTAAAGCAAAGATGCTACATTATGCCTGCATGTGACATGATATAAGAACAAAAATCTACCTCAAAATTTGCTTAAGTATGAAACATTTATCACATTATGAATGAATTAAAGGCACTTGTTGCAGTTTCTTGTATGAGATGGGGCATACTTTGTATATGAACACAGTTTCGTGTTAGAAACAGAAAAATGCAAAAACAATCATAGGTCACCAGGCTTGTTATGGTTCTATCTGCCCTTAAAACTGGATTTTTCTTCAAATTTGCATATTCAAGGGCAGGTAACTCCTGAACAAGCATGGTGACCTTCGATTTTTTTCATAATTCTGTTTCTAACATGACACTGTGTTTATATACAAAGTTTTAACAAATTCTATTATTGGGAAATTTTTACCCAAAACTGCAGCATACATCCTTAAAGCCAAATTAGAGTCAGCTATGAGAAAACAATGGTCTCTAATCATTTATACGATCATAGAAAATTGAAATTACTATTTGATTAAATTATTTTGCAATAATAGTTCTTTTTATCAATTTTGTTTAAAATGCAATATTCCACTCACAGTGCAGCTTATAACTTTTACAGAATACCAAGGAAAACAGCTCTTTCACTAGAGAAAAAAATCAAATGCATGTCAATGAAAATGTTATGTGCGAACCTTAACAGAAAACCCAAGGCTTTTTTTTTTACCTATTAAGTGCTTGACACATTTAGTGCTAATGTTAAACAGAGGGAGCCAAAGCCACGCAGCATTTCTTACCTTCCTAGGCACTGGTGTGGGTTTCGAGTTTACCTCTATCTCCTCAGGTGCAAACTTGGGAGGGGGAGGTCGGGGCGGGACTAAATTGTGCTTTTTCCTCTCCTAATTAGATATGCAAAACAAGTTTATTATCTTAGTACTGAAGATTTACCGTTTAACAAAAAATATTGTAGATTATGTCAGCATTACATAAATCAAACATTTTTTTCAAATTTTCAAAATTACTGCCTAGCAACCTCAGGGGAAACATCTTTTTCAAAATCATCAGTAAACTTTGGTACCAATTTAATACAATGTCTAATAATATGCAAGAAGGCAAACAGAATCATCCCAGGAGTATTTCTTGAAATTAAAACAGGATGTTAAAATAAATAAAATTTCTACTGGTACTCTAGCATGCTCTGACACAAAAGGTGTTTTGAGGGTTTTTTGTGGGGGATAGAATCAGTAAATCTTTATACCAGTTTATCTGACTAATCATGCAAGCCAGCAGAAGTATAAATCATCCAAGAAAAATGTTCACTTGCATTTATCTAGGGGTATTAATATTATATATACTGATTTTGCAATTTCCTTCCTTAATTAACTGCAAAGTCCCTACACAATAGGAAGGTAGCACATAATCATAATCTTAGCTGCAAAGTAATTTAGCCAGCCTCTACATAGACATTATCTTCTTAGCAATAAATTTCCATTAGGGTACAGCCTTTGTCATCAGGGAAATAAATTTCCATTTTTTGCTATTGTGTTTACCACTTCTCCTTAATTCTGTATTAATGACTAGTCTCACACAAAAAGCTTCTAGTCTACGTATAAATCACCCGATTCACCACAAACAAAACATATTACTGTGAAGTCATTAGCAAAAAATAAGTCCTTAATAACCAAAAAACTCTGAACTTCTGACATATGTTGGACCACTGACACAAACTGTAGCTATCAGTGGAAGTAATTAATACCATCCCCTATCTCTTCAACACTGCTCATTAGATTTGTTCGTTTTTGTTGTCAGTCATTTTCTGAGCTTGTGGCGACTTTTCAGATTTTCATGTAATTCTAATAATTTACTATTTTCAATTCATCTTTTACCAGAAAACTTTATCTGAATGATAACTTATGTTTTGAAGTTGGATTTGCAAGGACATTGTTTTGAAATTATCTGGGGGTTTTTCTCAAGACTGGCTAGACTTTAATTCTTAGAAATACGGAGATGGGTATTTCAAAGGGGGTCCTTAATTGGAGATATACGGTTGTGTGTCATGGTATATACATGAATTTTCTTTCCAAAATATCAATAACTTCACAGTAAAAGAAACAACACTTAACAACTTATCTTATTTATCAGATAAAATTTTATTTACATTTTTTATCTTATTAAACTATCAAATATAAGAATCTACTTCCTTGTAAACAACCTGATATCCTCTCAAATCATAAAAAAACAACTTTCTAAGTTTGGTTATAAATCTCTCCTTGTTACATTGACTACTTAAAAACCTTTCCCTCCTAGTTGTTTAGCTGATCAAGTCCTTAAGGGTAAGGTAATCTTTGCAAAAGTACTTTCGAAATTAGGTCGGTATTTTTTAAAGTGCTGTCAGCCCAGAAATTTTTTTTAAATGCTTTGGTTTAATAGCAGTATTTTAGTGTTTAAGTTACCAATATAACTGCCTTGTTCCGATTTATTTCTGACTAAATGTAACAAAAGCTGTAAAAATTCAGCTAATTTTTTGTGAATACACTGCTTAGTAGGTGCTGTTTTGACAAAATGTCTGGTTTCCAGTTCACCCACACAACCACCGACTGAAAGACTGGGTCTTCAATCTGACTGGTCTAAAAAATACTAAGGATAATTCATTACCTGTCAAAATTTAACACTGAATAAAAGCTGTAACTCTAATTATAGTATAAAATACTGAGTAATAGTACTCGGCATTTTTCAGTGAATATTTAAAAATAACACAAATATCTTAAGGAAATTATAAAACTAATTCAAAATCGACCAGTTTTTAAATTGTTGTTACTGCTGTGGTAAGATCCGGTAAGTAAAGCAGTGTAAATTATCGACAAACAAGGTTAAGTATGCATTTTACGCAGTATTAAAATGCATCTCTTGTCAAAGATTACAAGCTTTTCAAGTAGATGCAAGTGTGTGCAGTCTATAAACTAAATGTGAGAATATAATTTATGTGAAAACATGACTGTGAAGTACAAATAAATGTTTAGTTTCTGTTTCTATTATAATAATATGTGCCGCACCACGAGAAAACCAACATAGTGCATCTGCGACCAGCATGGATCCAGCCCAGCCTGCACATTATGGTCAGGATCCATGCTGTTTGCTAACGGTTTCTCTAATTGCAATAGGGTTTGAAAGCGAACAGTATGAATCCTGATCAGACTGCGCGGACGTGCAGGCTGGTCTGGATCCATGCTGGTCGCAAATGCACTATGTTGGTTTTCTCATGGTGCGGCTCATATCCTTTTTCAATCATACATGTATGCAAGTATAAATAAGAAGCACATGAAAGCAAATGTAATATTCACATATTAGAGTAACTTGTGCACATATTTGCTAAGTAAAGGACTAAACTGCATTTTAAATAAAGTTGATGCATGTTTTCCTTTCCCATGTGAAATGAAAAATGATGCATTCACAAAATTTCTCTTTAAATGTGTGTCACTGTCTACCTCTATATTTCTTCTACACTTGTTGCATCAATCAATGTGCACTTTGTGTAGGCACATTCATTTATCAGGTTTTAAGGTTGCAATCTTTCTGTCTATTAAATTACTGGAATGATTTGTATTCTAAACAGAAAAGGCCACAAAACAAAAAGAAACTGTGCTTCTACAAAATGATAAATTGACTAAAGAGACAATACAAGGACACACAAATCTGTATGCAACAAATATAAATTATTCAAAACATCACAGGAATATCTTTATACTGCATTCTAACATGATCCAATTCATTTTCCTATTAAACAAAGAAGACTTTAAGAAAGTTTTCATCCAAAGATATACAGAACCATGAATCAAAATACATGTCAAGCTTTGCATTCCACAGGTTTGGCAACCCATCCTCAAAACATTCCCAACCCCGAGATATGGCATACCATCCTATATGTACCTAGTGACAAGACTGATAAACTTACCCAGTAAACGGCTGGTGGGTCTTCTGTGGCTTCTTTAAACAAACTGTTGTATTCCACTATGAACCTGTACACAATCTGGTTGGTGGAGCCCTGGTCCTTTAAGGCCACAAAGCCTTTACCACATCTATAAATAGAAAATTACGATAACAATATCAGTTATGGATAATATGTTCTTATGTCTTAATTCACACCAACACAGCTCAGGTCTTACGGTGACTTTCCAGCTTAAATAATGGAGGAAGACCCCAGTTTCTCCTCTGGGCATGATTCCAAAAACCTGTCAGCCCCTGGGTAAAACTTGAACCTTCCCTGAGCCAGCGGGATGACTGCGTAACAAGATGACTCATGCAGGGCTCAAAACCCACAGCCATGATGGGGAAGTCATTTTAAGACAGGGACCTTTACCACTGACCCGCAGAAGCCCGGTTATGTTCCTGAAGATTGCTGCTCAAGGAACGTAGCCCCAATGTACTATCAATACAAATGTGACCATTTTGTCTTAGTCAAGGTCAATAACCCTGGTGCTATTTGTCTACAAACAAGTAGCTCTACCACTCAATAAATGAGCCGTTCCATGAGAAAACCAACATAGTGCATTTGCGACCAGCATGGATCCAGACCAGCCTGCACGTCCGCGCAGTCTGGTCAGGATCCATGCTGTTGGCTTTCAAACCCTATTGCAATTAGAGAAACCATTAGCGAACAGCATGGATCCTGATCAGACTGCGCGGATGCACAGGCTGGGCTGGATCTATGCTGGTTGCAAAGCCACTATGTTGATTTTCTCATGGCTCAAATGCTTTAAGCTATAAAAATGTGTAACTATTGCATAAGGGTGTATCGCATTTTGTAAAATTCATTTGCATGGTATAGGAAACTATCCTAGTTTCTTTACAATAAGTTACAATGCTACAACTCTGTTCATGTGCAATGCCTGAAAATACTGTCTGTCTGGAATTATGGGACCCCCATTGGCAATATATGCATTTATGTTGCTTTGATAGGTTATCCCAACTCATAAGATCATACCTATTTTTAACTCATAGGATCATACTTATTTTTCTTTAAATTACTACTGTTTCTTTGCATGTTTTTCATCATTATGTGTTGATGTACTTATATCTCTATTTTATATGTAATCTTCATAAATTATGATCTTACACTTAAATGAATATGAATTAAATTGAATTTGACATATTGTGAATTTTCAAGTATCTATAATGTTCAGGATGTTATAGTAATGTCACAAGTAATGAACAGAGTAGCCATGTACATATTTACAGGAGACACAAACCTGAAAAGATTGGGTCCAAACACAATAGCCAAAGCCATAGGGCTCATCTTGTTCTCCCCTTCATTACAAGATACAATGACCAGGAACCGGATGACGTGTTTCAGGAGGTCGTAATGTTCCTCTGGCAACTCTTTCAACAACACTTTCAACTGGGATACACACTCTTTAGCATTCCGTTGATTTTCTGCAAGTAAAAAAATTTATTGAAATGTAAACTGTTCAAATAAGCCACTTCAATAATAGATAGAGACTGCCATTCATAAGGCAATCTCAGTAAGGCCAGAATGAATTTATAACAGCATTGAGTTTTCACCTCAGTTTCAATGACTTATTCATTTTGTTGGGTTTAATGGCTCATATGGCGACTTTCCAGCTTTTATGGTGGAGGAAACCCCAGGTGCCCCTCCGTGCATTATTTCATCACGAGCGTGCACCTGGGTAGAACCACCGACCTTCTGTTAGCCAGCTGGATGGCTTCTTCACATGAAGAATTCAACACCCCAAGTGAGGCTTGAACCCACATTAATGAGGGGCAAATGATTTGAAGTCACTTGGCCATAGAGGCCCCCTCAGTTTCAATGAAGTGTCTCACTTTGTGACAATGATCACATACTGTGGCATCATTCAGGCCCAAAAATGACAGAAGGCTAAGAAAGACCAATCTTAAAGTTCGCCGTCCAATCCCCCAGTCTCAATGACTAAAGATTAAACTTTCTTAACTGTATAAAGTTAAAGAAGCTGATAAAATAGTTCTGCACTAAGATGACAACATTTCCTTGGTGGCAATTACACCACAAACAGATCCCTGTTGCATATGAAGAAGTTGGTAATTCTTAGTGGAAATACTGAACTAAAATACAACTGAAAATGGCATTTTACCAAAATATAAATGGCAAACAAAACTCATGACTTTTTCAAGTATTGTAATCTGAAAAAAAATATTTGGAATAGATGCAATGAAAATCATTTCATTGTTGCCAAAATATCTTTCAGCTTCCTACATTTTCCAAATAGCTTGTAAGAAAAAATGCAAACACGGAAATAATCAAGCACAGCCTGCGCTTCAATGAATGCAAACATGGAAATAATCAAGCACAGCCTGCACTTCAATGAATGCAAACACGGAAATAATCAAGCACAGCAGGCCCTTCAATGAATCAAACACGGAAATAATCAAGCACAGCCTGCTCTTCAATGAATGCAAACACGGAAATAATCAAGCAAAGCTTGCGCTTCATAGACTAAAAACAGTTTTTTCTCCCTTTCTAGACAATAAATGATCATGTATCTTTATCTACTTGCAGACAAATTTCAAAAATTCAATAAATAAGTAACATTTGTCTGTAAATTGTATTTCCTCATCAAAGACTTGATTACTTTGATAGAGAAATGGTCATATATCAGACATAACACTCAGCAAAATATGTTGTAATCATGCAAAATATGCTTATATCGCGTTCTAGTGCCATTTATCACAACTACTTCTGTCACTGTTGATTGAGAAACACTTGCTATTGTTTATTTTCACCAAAACAACTTGCCAATCCAAAACTGTCTTTAAAGTGGTTCTTACTGAACGTTAGAGGCAAAATTCTATTTCAAGGCATTTTCAAGTACTTTCTTCACATTCTATAACATAACGTAATCGAATGGAAATTATTAGGGGCATACCACCTTAACTCATTTCACAAAAGTGCCTCATTCTGTGTACTATCTTAAACTTATTTCCCACAAATAATTGCCAATATCTTGTCACAGTAAAGAGAGGTGCGGAACAAAATGATCTCAGACAGAGATTGGCCTTGTTGTTGAAAACCTTGTTAGCACTAATGATGTTGTTTTAGTTTAGATTATTCTAATTTATTTTCGCTTGATTGTGAAAAAAGCTTGTTATTTGTCTGGAACAATCTGTTGTTGGCTTCCCTGAAAACAAAACCTGAGCCTACATTAATCACGTTACCAGAAAAGAGCTATCACAATTTTTCTTTGATTACCTTTAATATTTTATTAGCTTAGATTGCAGCAAAACAGACATTTCAGTGGAATCACAGTAGTAATGCTGGATTATGATGAAAATTATAATAAATCCAACAAGAGCTACCGGAAGGACAATGCTATTGGTTATCTGAAAATGTTTATCAAGTTACTGTTATATAAGTAAGTCTGAGAAAAATTAGAGGGTGTAAGATCCATCAAGCAGTTCATGAGAACTAGATGCCCATGGGCAACATGTCAAGCCCACCCTTTGACCCCTAACTGTGACCTAGACCTTTGAGATAGAGTCCGCCTCATTGAGTTGAACATTAACAGTTGCCAACGAGAAAATGCTTTTGTAACAAGAGGACCATGATGGTCCTGAATCGCTCACCTATCCCCACATGACCCAGTGTTCAACTGAGTATGACGTCGTTATTTCTATTATTTGACATAGTGACCTAGTTTTTGAGCACATGTGACCTAGATATCATCAAGATAAAAAATTCTGACCAATTTTCATGAAGATCCATTGAAAAATATGGCCTCTAGAGAGGTCACAAGGTTTTTCTATTATTTGACCTAATGACCTAGTTTTTGAAGGCACGTGACCCACTTTTAAACTTGACCTAGATATCATCAAGGTGAACATTCTCACCAATTTTCATGAAGATCTCGTGAATAATATGGCCTCTAGAGAGGTCACAAGGTTTTTCTATTTTTCGACCTACTGACCTAGTTTTTGACCGCACATGACCCAGTTACGAACCTGACCTAGATATCATCAAGCTGAACATTCTCACCAATTTTCATGAAGATCCATTGAGAAATATGGCCTCTAGAGAGGTCACAAGGTTTTTTCTACTTTTAGACCTACTGACCTAGTTTTTGACCCCACGTGACCCAGTTTCGAACTTGACTTAGATATCATCAAGATGAACATTCTGACCAATATTCATGAAGATCTCATGAAAAATATGGCCTCTAGAGAGGTCACAAGGTTTTTCTATTTTTAGATCTACTGACCTAGTTTTTAACCCAACGTGACCCAGTTTCGAACTTGATCTAGATATCATCAAGATGAACATTCTGACCAATTTTCATGAAGATCCATTGAAAAATATGGCCTCTAGAGAGGTCACAAGGTTTTCCTATTTTTAGACCTACTGACCTAGTTTTTGACCGCACGTGACCCAGTTTCGAACTTGACCTAGATATCATCAAGGTGAACATTCTGACCAATTTTCATGAAGATCCATTGAGAAATATGGCCTCTAGAGAGGTCACAAGGTTTTTCTATTTTTAGATCTACTGACCTAGATTTTGACCCCACATGACCCAGTTTCGAACTTGACCTAGATATCATCAAGGTGAACATTCTGACCAATATTCATGAAGATCTCATGAAAAATATGGCCTCTAGAGAGGTCACAAGGTTTTTCTATTGTTAGATCTACTGACCTAGTTTTTAACCCAACGTGACCCAGTTTTGAACTTGACCTAGACATCATCAAGATGAACATTCTGACCAATTTTCATGAAGATCCATTGAGAAATATGGCCTCTAGAGAGGTCACAAGGTTTTTCTATTTTTAGACCTAATGACCTAGTTTTTGACCCTACGTGACCCAGTTTCGAACTTGACCTAGATATCATCAAGGTAAACATTCTGACCAATATTCATGAAGATCTCATGAAAAATATGGCCTCTAGAGAGGTCACAAGGTTTTTCTATTTTTAGATCTACTGACCTAGTTTTAAACCCCGAGTGACCTAGTTTCAAACTTGACCTAGATATCATCAAGATGAACATTATGACCAATTTTCATGAAGATCCATTGAGAAATATGGCCTCTAGAGAGGTCACAAGGTTTTTCTATTTTTAGACATAATGACCTAGTTTTTGACCCTACGTGACCCAGTTTCGAACTTGACCTAGATATCATCAAGGTAAACATTCTGACCAATATTCATGAAGATCTCATGAAAAATATGGCCTCTAGAGAGGTCACAAGGTTTTTCTATTTTTAGATCTACTGACCTAGTTTTAAACCCCATGTGACCTAGTTTCGAACTTGACCTAGATATCATCAAGATGAACATTCTGACCAATTTTCATGAAGATCCATTGAGAAATATGGCCTCTAGAGGGGTCACAAGGTTTTTCTATTTTTAGACCTACTGACCTAGTTTTTGACCCCACGTGACCCAGTTTCGAACTTGACCTAGATATCATCAAGATGAACATTCAGACCAATTTTCATGAAGATCTTGTGAAATATATGGCCTCTAGAGAGGTCACAAGGTTTTTCTATTTTTAGACCTACTGACCTAGATTTTGACAGCACGTGACCAAGTTTCGAACTTGACCTAGATATCATCAAGATGAACATTCTGACCAACTTTCATAAAGATTCCATGAAAAATGTGACCTCTAGAGTGGTCACAAGCAAAAGTTTACGGACGCACGCACGGACGGACGATGGACACCGCGCGATCACAAAAGCTCACCTTGTCACTTTGTGACAGGTGAGCTAAAAAAGCGCATGTCTCCCCCAATGCAAAGTCCTATAGGCAAGAAGTCAATAGGGGTCAGGAGCGAAAGTCAAAGAGACACTAATGGTTGGCTGCAATAGGGATCATCTACTTGGCATGTCCAGTCATCCCGCTAAATTTCAACACTCTTGGCCTAGTGGTTCTCAAGTCACTGTTCAGGCTCCTGTGACCTTGACCTTTGATCAAGTGACCTCAAAATAAATAGGGGTCATCTACTCTGCATGTCCAATCATCCTATTAAATTTCAACATTGTAGGTCAAGTGGTTCTCAAGTTATTTCCAAAAAATGATTTTACATGAACAGGCCACTGTGACCTTGACCTTTAATAGACTGACCCCAAAATCAATTGGAGTCATCTACTCTGCATGTTCAATCATCCTATGAAGTTTCAACATTCTGGGTCAAGTGGTTCTCAAGTTATTGACCGGAAATGGTTTTCAATGTTCGGGCCCTTGTGACCTTGACCTTTAACAGAGTGACCCTGAAATCGTTAGGGGTCATCTACTCTGCATGACCAATCATCCTATTAAGTTTCAACATTCTGGGTCAAGTGGTTCTCAAGTTACTGACCGGAAATGGTTTTCAATGTTCAGGCCCCAGTGACCTTGGCCTTTAATGGAGTGACCCCAAAATCGATAGGGGTCATCTACTTTGCATGTACAATCATCCTATGAAGTTTCAACATTCTGGGTCAGGTGGTTCTCTAGTTATTGATTGGAAATGGTTTTCCATGTTCAGACCCCAATGACCTTGACCTTTGATGGAGTGACCCCAAAATCAAAAGGGGTCATCTACTCTTCATGACCAATCATCCTATGAAGTTTCAACATTCTGGGTCAAGTGGTTCTCTAGTTATTGATCGGAAATGGTTTTCAATGTTCAGGCCCCTGTGACCTTGACCTTTGACGGAGTGACCCCAAAATCAATAGGGGTCATCTAATCTTCATGACCAATCATCCTATGAAGTTTCAACATTCTGGGTCAAGTGGTTCTCTAGTTATTGATCGGAAATGGTTTTCAATGTTCAGGCCCCTGTGACCTTGACCTTTGACGGAGTGACCCCAAAATCAATAGGGGTCATCTACTCTTCATGACCAACCATCCTATGAAGTTTCAACATTCTGGGTCAAGTGGTTCTCTAGTTATTGATCGGAAATGGTTTTCAATGTTCAGGCCCCTGTGACCTTGACCTTTGAAGGAGTGACCCCAAAATCAATAGGGGTCGTCTACTCCAGCAGCCCTACAACCCTATGAAGTTTGAAGGTTCTAGGTCAAATGGTTCTCCAGTTATTGCTCGGAAATGAAGTGTGACGTACGGACGGACGGACGGACGGAAGGACGGACGACAGACGGACGGACGGACAGGGCAAAAACAATATGTCTCCTGGGGGAGACATAAATATAAACAAGATTCCTCAATGCATGTCAAAGTTATGGGCCATGGCCGGACAAGAACTGAAATGACCTTTGACCTCCAACTGTGACCTTGACCTTTGAGACAGGAACCTTGGGTTTGCGCATGACATTCTGTCTCACTGAAGTTAACATTTATGCCAAATATAAACAAGATTCCTCAATGCATGTCAAAGTTATGGGCCGGACAAGATCTTACATGACCTTTGACCTCCAACTTTGACCTTGACCTTTGAGATAGGAACCTAGGGTTTGCGCATAACATTCTGTCTCACTGAGTTAAACATTCATGCCAAATATATTGCTCCATGCATGTCAAAGTTATAGTCTGGACAAACAAATCCGGACGGACACACGCACATACACCGAACTGCCATTTGGATAACTATGTCTTCGCATCCTCAAGCGGGCTCGACAAAAATTGTTTAAAAGCATTTCTATTTTTCACTCTAGTATTCCCTAAAAGGCCAAGTGTCCCTATTTGAACAAAACTGGGATAGGATCTTACAATGATTCTAGAAGCCAAGTTTGATTTAGATCCATCAAGCAGTTCATGAAAATTCATTTTAAGCTTTTTTAAAACTAATTTTAACTCCAGTGGCCTGTAAAAGGGGCCAAATATTCCCATTCAACAAAATTTGCTGAGTACCTTATAAACGATGTTACAGACCAAAGTCTGATGAAGATCCATTAAGCAGTTCATGAGAAAAGTCCTCAAAAGTATTTCTGTATAAGCTCTAGAGGCCCCTAAATGGGGCCACATGCCCCCATTTGAATAAACTTGAGAGATCACCTTACAATAAGAGCTGAATTTAGGAGAGGACATTTCAATGATACTACAGACCAAGTTTGATGAAGATCCATCAAGAGTCATTAAAAGGTTTTCCTATTTTTATCTCAAACTGGCCCTTAACCATTTGAATGAAACTGAGGAAGGGCCTTGACAGGATGCTACAGACTAAGTTTGGTGTAATTCTGACCAGTAGTTTGACAGAAGATGTTTATGTAAATTGTGGAGGATAGACACTGTACCCAACACCATCCATCTATACGAAAAGTTCAGCTGACCTAAAAACATTATGTCTCATTTTATATAACAATTTGCAACAAAGAATTCTTATAACTGTAATTGCTCATTATTTTACAGTGTGCCAAGAACTGTCTTCTCATATTATACAGATTCCAGGGGTGAAAATCTATCTCTTACTGAATGTGTTGTCTGATTCCGTGTAAATAATGGACAACTTTATCTAGAAAGCCAGACAAAAAATATTTGTTGGCAATTATTGAACACAATTATTTATCAATTACAGTTCTTGAAAATGTTAACAAAACACAAATAGACAACAAAGTAGACATCAGTAGTTAATTCATTTTTGCTTCAATTCAATACCAATACAGTGCCAACCTGTCACAACATACATCAAATTACTAGTACAGCAAATTACTGTTAACTTTTAAAGTACTCTTAGTACAAAAGTAATTTTAAATTTAGGCTTATTCAAGTGCCATAACTCAAAAGCAAAGATCAGGTTATCAAACTTGGCAAAGATAATGGATTATAAATATTGTGACTAAGTTTGGTGAACACTGGATAAGCAGCATCCCAGAAATGCTAATACCATTACATGGACGCTGTTATTGTTTTGAAATCTTAAGTAATTAAACGGTCATAATTATAAAGCCACTCGGACAATCCAGATGGTTATTGAATTTGGCTGACATATTATATCCATTAGAACAGTGACCCAGTTTGGTGAAAATTGGATAAGAACGCAGTCAATTTTCGCAATATTTGAGTAATTCATGAACCATAACTCCAGAGATCTAGGAGATCTAGCTGGTTATCAAACTTGGCTGAGACACTTTGCGCATAACCATTGTGACCAGTTTGATGAACACTGGAAAAGAACTGCTCAAGTAAAAGATCAGAAAACTTTCATGGACGACACTGCAGGTGTTCACATAATAAGTCCCATTTATAAAAGCATATAACAAGAGCATTGCAATGCCAAGCAATATACGCCCGAAGGTATGACCTTTGACCCCTAAGTGTGACCTTGACTTTGAAGCGAGCCAACCAAAAACATGGCCCTGCATATCATCTCGATGTGGTTAACATTTGTGCTAAACTTCTAAGTTTCTTTAAAATCCTTCATGAAGTTCAAGAGTTACAGAGCCAACATGAAACAAAGTCATATGACCTTTGACCCCTAAGTGTGACCTTAACCCTGAAGCGAGCCATCCAAAACATTGTCTCGATGTGGTGTCAAGTTACAGAGCGGACACGAAATTTCTAATTGAAATACAAATGGACACCGGCGTCATAGCATAATACCCTCCCTTAAGAATATATAACAAGAGCTGTCAGTGGACAGTGCGCTCGACTATTCTCAGTGCTTGATAGTATAATATAAGCTATGAGTAAAACTTTAACATTACAATAAGCATATTCTAAGTAGAAAAGGGGCCATAATTCAGTCAAAATGCTTGATAGAGTTGTCTGCTCCTGTTTACAGACTGGGGTCATGATGGTAAACAAGTATGCAAAATATGAAAGCAATATCTCAATGGACTTTGAAAATATTTGGGGTAGTACGCAAACTTTAACATTCGTGTGATGCTCAAGCTCACGCTAACGCTGACGCCAGGGCAAGTAGGATAGCTCCCCTATTCTTCGAATAGTCAAGCTAAAAATGGCCTAAGATTATGTAAATGATTCTCTAACCCATTTCCTGGATAAATCCGGACTCCAAGTTTATAAAACTGACTATGCAGATCAGTCTCAGAATGCAATCTTTCCATTGGTTAATTTCAAGATTAAGAATCAACCAATCAGATGTGGAGTTTTGAGGCTGGCCTGCAAACTCAGTTTTATTACCTGGTATCTTGTATTGATTTCATAATTATGTCGAACAAGATTAAACCACAGCGTCTCTTGGCAGAGTGGGTAAAACTGTATCTACTGATCACTACCACAACCCAATTTATGAGGCAAAGATTTTCCCTACCTTCTTGAACAATAACAAATTTTTTAGTCAGGTGTTCTGGGATACAGGATTCTGGCAGCTCACGCAGGAAGAGTTTAAGAAGCCCTGCAACTGCCATAACATCATGATCCTCCTCAAAGTTAGCATCACCATGAAGGTCAAAGCTCGCCCTCATTTTCTCCACTACACGCTGACTTCCATTCACTCTAAATATACCTTCATGTTCAAGTCCTGAAAATGACAAATTGTTAACAGTTAAAACCACTGTATACATTGGAAGATAGTTTCCTGTGACTGGTACTCACTGGATGTTTGCAAATAACTTACAACTTACATACATAAACCTGGATAAAAAAACTCCTTCAGATAAGTTTCTATAATTGTTAAATGGTTACAAGGAACTTTGGGGGCAAGCTGGAAAGTAATCCATTCTTTCACAGCACAGACTTTCGTAAAGTTGGGAAATATGGCTGGACATTCGGTCCGGCAACATCTAGCAATCTGCCGGACCAAAAAAACAATCAACCGTACCGAAAATGAACTTGTAATGCAGAAGCAAAAAAGCCTCAGTAAACTACCAGTTTAACACGCTGTTTTACAAGCTAGGCATGAATCTTCCCCATTTATCATTTATACTAAGACAGAACATCTTCATTTCAAACTCATTTCTGCTTTCTGTACATTCGGCAGGCATGTTTTTTCATTAATTTCTGGATTCTGCACCAGTATTTTTTTAATGTTGCCATTTTGTCCAAGATATTGCGGTTCTCGGGATACAATAAATACCGGTCAGTTGGACCGCATCCGGGTGAAAAAACGGCAGACCGTGTCAAAATTTTGCGGTCATGTCCGTCGGACCGACAACTTTCCGGAAGTCTGCAGCAACGACCCAGAGCTGTTCATAACGTTCCTCATTATGTCACTGAAATACCTAAGACTGTACATTCATTATGGACAGTATTGAAACTATTGTGGCGGTTATTAAGAAACTTACACACATCTCTTTACTAAAATTCAACCAATATATGAACTAGATGCCCACGGGCAACATGTCGAGCCCGTCAGCTGTCAAAAGGACTGGGAGTTGCACACGACACTCTGTCTCATTGACTCATTGAGGCAAACATTTATGCCAAATAAAAAAAAGATTGCAAAAAGTTACAATATAAGTTATTTGTAGTAACAACAAAGGGAAGTAAATCTTAAAAAAAAAAAAAAAAAAAAAAAAGAATAAGTTCACACAAAAATCCTTACCAGTAGAGAAATACACCTCAAAATTGAATGTAACATGCATGTTGTACTACAGAAAAGTGGTCTTGATTTTTCCCTATGACTAGTAATAAAAAAAGTTACAATATAAACTATTTATAGTAACAACAAAGGGAAGTAATTCTAGATTTTTGCGCATGACACTCCATCTCATGATGGTGAACAATTGTGCCAAGTTACATCAAAATCCCTCTATGCATGAAAAAGAAATGCTCCGGACAATGTCATTCTTGTATCTGACCTTTGACCTCTAAGTGTGACCTTGACCTTAGACCTAATGACCTGGTTCTTGCGCATGACACTACATCCCATGGTGGTAAACATTTGTGCCAAGTTACATCAAAATCCCTCCATGCATGAAGAAGAAATGCTCCGGACAAAGTTGTCATTCTTGTATCCTTTGACCTCTAAGTGTGACCTTGACCTTAGACCTAGGGGCCTGAGTCTTGCGCATGACACTCCGTCTCATGATGGTGAACAATTGTGCCAAGTTACATCAAAATCCCTCCATGCATGAAGAAATGCTCCGGACAGTCATTATTGAATTTGACCTTTGACCTCTGTGACCTTGACCTTTGATAGGAACCTGGGGTTTGCGCATGACACTCCGTCTCACTGAGGTTTACATTCACGCCAAATATAAAAAAGATTGCTCCATGCATGTGAAAGTTATGGTCCGGATAAACTAATCCTGACGGATGTACGCACAGACGCACGCATGCACATACACCGAACAGCCAGTTGGACAACTATGTCTTCGCTTTCGCAAGCTGGCTCGACAATAAAAATAAAACTTTCTTTGGGTACCATTCATCAAAACTGGGTGAAAGAAAATATACAATCTACACTTTAAAGAACGAACACCATCAGGAAAACTGACATTTATTTACTGATATAGCTGGACTGCCTCTGTGGCCACCTGTCTTAAGCAGCACTTGCCTAAAGCAGCCGTCAGCTTACTTAACAAACCTACTTCTTTGTTCTAATATCAACTTCAGCAGCCACCAGCCTTAAGTAGCCAGACCATGCTGCTCCCTAGACTGGCTGCTTAATACAGGTTTGACTGTAATGCTTTAGTCACAAAGATTTTCACTTCATGGGAATATTATTAACTAGGTAATACTGTACTGCATATACACTAAAACTCTGCCCTTACCGTGATGTTCTATGTATGTGCAGATCTTCTTTACGATATACGGCACTTTATATCCTTGCGGTGCTCTTTGCACAAGCTCCATAAGCGGTACATTAAATGTTCTTGTTGCACCACCAAATTTTTTTCGAGTGCCTGGGCTCAACATTTTCTTTGATTTATCAACTGTGGCATTTGGGGTGAGTAGTCCCCTGGTCTGAAAATATAAAAGACGGACATTTATTAGATATTCATGATACAGATATTTCAGTGTTTACTGGTTTTCTTCTTTTTTTTTGTTTACAGGACTGGTTTTTAACCTTAACCCTGCTAAATTTCTAAAATGGACTGGCCTATTATTCAATTTGGGCAGTACGATTTAATATTCAAAGGGATGTTCAATGAAAATTTTCTGACTGAACAGTGAACAGTGCAGATCATGATCAGCCTGCACTGGTCAAAAAGGCAAAACCACTTGCCGCCAGCAGGCTAAGGGTTAAATAACACTTTTTGCACTTCAAGTTGTAATCAGCTAATCATTTGAGAAATGTAAACCAAATAAGGGTAAACTCTTCTGTACTTGACAATGTGATTGGGATTTTGGACCTAAAGGTCTAAATCTCGTGTGTGACACATCAACATTTGTGTAAAAGTAATAATCAGACCCGCAAGTGTGACACTGACCATGACGCTATTGCCATAGGTCTTACACATAACATAACCAGGGGTCACTCTGCCCCTTACCATATGACCTAGTTTTTGACCCCAGATATCCCAGTATTGAACTCGTCCAAGATTTTATTGAGGGTAACATTCTGACCAAGTTTCATTAAGATTGGGCCAAAATTGTGACCTCTAGAGTGTTAACAGTCAAATTGTTGACGACGGACGACTGACGACGGACGACAGACACAGGGTGATCACAAAAGCTCACCTTGGAGCACTTTGTGCTCAGGTGAGCTAAAAATGTAAACATTATATTTACTGACAAGATCATTGACAGAATGGTAATACTTTCAACCAAATTAAATATCAAATGACAAATTTGTTTCTTATAACCCTTTCCATTGGTCTAAATGCAGTCACATGACTGAATTCATAGACTGATAAATACTCATATCAACTTCATTTAACCTTTAGCCAGCGAGCAGCAAGTGGTTCTGCCTTTGCGACCAGTGCATACTAAGATCAGCCTGCACATCCGTGTAAGCTGATCACGGTCTGCAGTGTTTGCTATTCAATCAGTAATTTTTTCACTAAACACCCCTTTGAAGTGGTACTGCCCAAACTGAATCACAGACCAGTTCATTTAAGACATTCAGCAGGGTAAAGTGCTATAGTGGACGCAACTTGACCCTGATGGTTGACCTTTATATTATAATATATAACAAGGCACAACCTATTATTGAAAATGTGTGTACGTAAAACGCTGTATACAAACTCATTCCATATAAATATATACGGCCACCCTAAGCACCCCATATTTCTACAATGAAATAACCAATATGAATAATCGGCCTAAGGTCAACCATCGCGGTCAAGTTGCGACTACTATACTATTTAACTGATCAGCTGAAACAACACTTTGTGTATATTTACAGAATCAGGCAATCAGTGTAAGGTAAAGAAATTGACAGGATTCTCTAATGGGTCACTGTAACTATCGGTGACACACATTTTATCATTCTCGGCTACTCTTATATTTCTATTTTCTTTTTCAACAGAACAAAATATATGCTAATGGTTACAGTTTAAAGTAACACTACATCATTCCACTACAATTTTCATTGCTTATAGACCTACAGACTTAATAAAAGAGCAGTCATCAGCAAGAATCTGCCTATTTGCTTAGATCTTCTTTCACAAAAGTCTAGTTTTGTCAAATCAATAAAACGGCAATACCTGTATACCGAAATTAATTATTTAGGTTCCAATCTTTATAAATTTTACTACCTATCCAATTATCCTTACACTAAATACTAATTACTATTAAATCCGTTTTCTCAATGACAAATTTACTACAAACATGTTACTATAGCTGATTGCTTTACTATAACAATGTAAACATGATGTAATGTGAGTAATCATGACATCAAAGTTTAATGTTCTACCTTTTCCTGTTTTGAACGCATTAATTTCAGAGAGATGCTCATTTCATCATGTCCACCAATTGTAATTAATTACAATTTGTAATTACAATTTCTACAATAACATAATATATAAACAGCATGTAAATTAGGCAAGTAATAACTGTCTTGTCAAAGGAGAACAGGTTATAAAAATATAATTAAATACATCAAAACAACTATTTACATTAGGAGTAATACATCATTTTACATTGAAGAAAAATCCCACCCTTGATTCAAGTACTTGAAATTAATTACTTGATTTTAGAACATCAATCATAAACTGTAAACAACATCAATTATGTATAAACAATTCTATAACATCTTAACAGTGTATAGTTTAAGAAGCCAACTTCTGTTAAAAATGATCTTGTGGGAAATCCGTTAGCTAGTGGTACGGATTCCAAGAATTATACTTTTACATAAATTATATCATTTATACTTTTCTGGACCAGTTTCATCCAGATTTAACCAGAAACAACCTGAAAAAACTGATTTCAGTACAACTGTCATGATGAGTGCAAGTGCAACATTCATGAACTGTTTCCAAATATTAGTAAACTAGAAAATGCTTTTGTAAAAAAGCGCATGTCTCCCCCAATGCAAAGTCCTATAGACAAGAAGTCAATAGGGGTCAGGAGCAAAAATCAAAGAGACACTGATGGTTGGCTGCAATAGGGATCATCTACTTGGCATGTCCAGTCATCCCGCTAAATTTCAACACTCTTGGCCTAGTGGTTCTCAAGTCACTGTTCAGGCTCCTGTGACCTTGACCTTTGATCAAGTGACCTCAAAATAAATAGGGGTCATCTACTCTGCATGTCCAATCATCCTATTAAGTTTCAACATTGTAGGTCAAGTGGTTCTCAAGTTATTTCCAAAAATGATTTTACATAAACAGGCCACTGTGACCTTGACCTTTAACAGAGTGACCCCAAAATCGTTAGGGGTCATCTACTCTGCATGACCAATCATCCTATGAAGTTTCATCATTCTGGGTCAAGTGGTTCTCAAGTTACTGACTTGAAATGGTTTTCAATGTTCGGACCCCTGTGACCTTGACCTTTCACAGAGTGACCCCAAAATCAATAGGGGTCAATTACTCTTTATGACCAATTATCCTATGAAGTTTCAACATTCTGGGTCAAGTGGTTCTCTAGTTATTGATTGGAAATGGTTTTCAATGTTCGGGCTCCTGTGACCTTGACCTTTGACGGAGTGACCCCAAAATCAATAGGGGTCATCTACTCTTCATGACCAATCATCCTATGAAGTTTCAACATTCGGGGTCAAGTGGTTCTCTAGTTATTGATCGGAAATGGTTTTCCATGTTCAGGCCCCTGTGACCTTGACCTTTGACGGAGTGATCCCAAAATCAATAGGGGTCATCTACTCTTCATGATCAATCATCCTATGAAGTTTCAACATTCTGGGTCAAGTGGTTCTCTAGTTATTGATCGGAAATGGTTTTCAGTGTTCAGGCCCCTGTGACCTTGACCTTTGACGGAGTGACCCCAAAATCAATAGGGGTCATCTACTCTTCATGACCAATCATCCTATGAAGTTTCAACATTCTGGGTCAAGTGGTTCTCTAGTTATTGATCGGAAATGGTTTTCAATGTTCAGGCCCCTGTGACCTTGACCTTTGACGGAGTGATCCCAAAATCAATAGGGGTCATCTACTCTTCATGACCAATCATCCTATGAAGTTTCAACATTCTGGGTCAAGTGGTTCTCTAGTTATTGATCGGAAATGGTTTTCAATTTTCAGGCCCCTGTGACCTTGACCTTTGAGGGAGTGACCCCAAAAACAATAGGGGTCGTCTACTCCAGCAGCCCTACAACCCTATGAAGTTTGAAGGTTCTAGGTCAAATGGTTCTCCAGTTATTGCTCGGAAATGAAGTGTGACGTACGGACGGACGGACGGACAGACGGACGGACGGACATGGCAAAAACAATACGTCTCCTGAGGGAGACATAATTCTGGCATTGAGAGACATTACAGTCAACCCTGTATATAAAGACCACACTTCCACCTGCAAATTTTACTTGCAGAATGTCTATATTCCCAGGTACAGGTACACTACAAATGCTTCAAATGCTTCTAATCACAGGTTTAGGTACACTGTAAAAGCTTATTCACAGGTTCACATTACACAGTACATGCTTATTCAGAGCTTATGGTACACTGTAAATGCTTATTCACAGGATTAGGTACCCTATAAATGCTTAATCACAGGTTTATATTACATTGTACATGCTTATTCACAGGTTTAGGTAGACTGTAAATGCTTATTCACAGGTTTATATACATTGTAAATGTTTATTCACATATTTATGTAAGCTGTACATGCTTATTTACATGTTTAGGGTCACTGTAAATGCTAATATTCACATATTTATGTAAGCTTAGCCTGGCTCCCTGGCTGCATGGTTATTTTTTTAAAATAAATACTGCAAGCAAAATAAGTAAATCTTAAGCCTCTAAAATAGCACATTTTATCTGATGGCTGAACCATACCTATGTTCGGAGCCAGGGGCAATAAAAAATGCCAATGTAAAAACAACCACCTGGAGTTACTTCCCTCTTAATGAATAAACTTATATATATGTAAATAAGAACAAACATAGGGACGGGAGCCAGTCTAATGTAAGCTGTACATGCTTATTTGTAAATAGGTTTAGGTACACTGTAAATGTTTATGTTATTGTAAGCTGTATATGCTTATTTATAGGTTTATGTGCACTGTAATTTAAATGCTTATTCACTAGTTTATGTAAGATGCAGTACATGCTTATTTGTAAACAGGTTTAGGGACACTGTAAATGCTAATATTCACATATTTATGCAAGCTCCTGTACATGCTTATTTACAGGTTTAGGTAAGCTGTACATGTAAATTATTCACATATTTATGTCAGCTGTACAATGTCATGCTTATTTACAGGTTTATGTACACTGTAAATGCTTATTCACATATTTATGTAAGCTGTACATGCTTATTTACAGGTTTATGTATACTGTAAATGCTTATTCACAGACTTAGGTACACTGTAAATGCTTATTCACATATATATGTAAGCTGTACATGCTTATTTACAGGTTTATGTATACTGTAAATGCTTATTCACTAAGTTTATGTAAGCTGTACATGCCTGTTTACAGGTTTAGGGACACTGTAAATGCATATTCACTAGTTTATGTACACTGCAAATTCTCATATCAGAAATGTAATTTGCGGTACTAAGTAGTAAGACTTAGTGGTTCCTGTTCAAGTCCGACTCTTTCAAATGCACAAGCTTTATACGGTTGACAAAACTGTTGCCCAGAATCTTTTATATACCATGTATTAAACAGATGAACAGTCAGCCCTACCGTCTAAATCCTTATGGTTAATGTTGACAATAGGTAGGTTCTGATATGAAATGATACAAAACTAGAAATTGCTTTTGTAAAAAAGCACATGTCTCCCCCAATGCAAAGTCCTATAGGCAAGAAGTCAATAGGGGTAAGGAGTAAAAGTCAAAGAGACACTGATGGTTGGCTGCAATAGGGATCATCTACTTGGCATGTCCAGTCATCCCACTAAATTTCTACACTATTGGCCGAGTGGTTCTCAAGTCACTGTTCAGGCTCCTGTGACCTTGACCTTTGATCAAGTGACCTCAAGTTTTTTAAGTTTCAACATTCTGGGTCAAGTGGTTCTCTAGTTATTGATTGGAAATGGTTTTCAATGTTCAGGCCCCTGTGACCTTGACCTTTGATGGAATGACCCCAAAATCAATAGGGGTCATCTACTCTGCATGTCCAATCATCCTATTAAGTTTCAACATTCTAGGTCAAGTGGTTCTCAAGTTATTTTCCAGAAATGATTTTACATGACCAGGCCCCTGTGACCTTGACCTTTAATAGACTGACCCAAAAATCAATAGGTGTCATCTACTCTGCATGTTCAATCATCCTATGAAGTTTCAACATTCTGGGTCAAGTGGTTCTCAAGTTATTGATCGGAAATTGTTTTTACATGTTCAGGCCCCTGTGACCTTGACCTTTCACAGAGTGACCCCAAAATCGATAGGGGTCATCTACTCTGCATGTTCAATCATCCTATGAAGTTTCAACATTCTGGATCAAGAGGTTCTGAAGTTATTAATCGGAAATGGTTATCAATGTTCAGGCCCCTGTGGCCTTGACCTTTAACGGAGTGACCCCAAAAACAATAGGGGTCATCTACTCTTCATGACCAATCATCCTATGAAGTTTCAACATTCTGGGTCATGTGGTTCTCAAGTTACTGACTTGAAATGGTTTTCAATGTTCAGGCCCCTGTGACCTTGATCTTTAACGGAGTGACTCCAAAATCAATAGGGGTCATCTACTTTGCATGTTCAATCATCCTATGAAGTTTCAACATTCTGGGTCGAGTGGTTCTCAAGTTACTGATTGGAAGTGGTTTTCAATGTTCAGACCCCTATGACCTTGACCTTTAACAGAGTGACTCTAAAATCAATAGGGGTCATCTACTTTGCATATACAATCATCCTATGAAGTTTCAACATTCTGGGCCAAGTGGTTCTCTAGTTATTGATCGGAAATGGTTTTCCATGTTCAGGCCCCTGTGACCTTGACCTTTGATGGAGTGACCCCAAAATCAATAGGGGTCATCTACTCTTCATGACCAATCATCCTATGAAGTTTCAACATTCTGGGTCAAGTGGTTCTCTAGTTATTGATCAGAAATGGTTTTCAATGTTCAGGCCCCTGTGACCTTGACCTTTGACGGAGTGACCCCAAAAACAATAGGGGTCATCTACTCTTCATGACCAACCATCCTATGAAGTTTCAACATTCTGGGTCAAGTGGTTCTCTAGTTATTGATCGGAAATGGTTTTCAATGTTCAGGCCCCTGTGACCTTGACCTTTGACGGAGTGACCCCAAAATCAATAGGGGTCATCTTCTCTTCATGACCAATCATCCTATGAAGTTTCAACATTCTGGGTCAAGTGGTTCTCTAGTTGTTGATCGGAAATGGTTTTCAATGTTCAGGCCCCTGTGACCTTGACCTTTGACAGAGTGACCCCAAAAACAATAGGTGTCGTCTACTCCAGCAGCCCTACAACCCTATGAAGTTTGAAGGTTCTAGGTCAAGTGATTCTCCAGTTATTGCTCGGGAATGAAGTGTGACGTACGTACGGACAGGGCAAAAACAATATGTCTCATAATCGCATAAATTAAGCAGATGTACCTAAACATTCTATTTTGCTATATCATTGAAACATTGAAAATATGTATATCTACAACTATAAAAAGTTTCGTAAGACTTTCGTAAGAGACTTCATTGTGAAACTTCTTCTATAATTCAAAAAATCTCAATAAAGTACAATTTTCCCAATTAGAAGCCCAATGGGAAAATTGTCTGGAGGACCAATCACTTTCAAATAAGACAAACAAAAAAATCAATGATAATTTATGACCTTATCCTAAGTTTTTATATGTATAAAATGATGCTTTGAAAAAATATGGTTTAATAAAATTCTACATTTTAGAACAATACTTGTTTCAAATGTGCAGAATGACCTTAATTAAAGAGTGTAAGATCAAGTTTACCTGAACATGTAAATGTCATACTGATAGAATTAATTCTAATCTAATGCCAATACCCTCTAGCCTATTCAAACAGTCATATTTAAACAATTTACAATCTTGAATATTTGGCACACATTTCATTGATTTATTAAGATTTAAATTCCTGTTTATCAATAACACTTACCTAAGTATATTATCCTTTTAAAAAATTCCAGTAATTTGGTTCCTCGAGAAAAATGAAAGTCATCACCCACATTAAATAGTCATATTGGAACCTCCATGTAGGGACACACCCCTTTTTCGGACACACCCCTTTTGCATTTTATCAATGCAACCACTTCAGATTGTGCAAACAAAATAAAATAAATATACATGTTTGTCCCACCCTAAATCTGGTGCTTTAAGTTGAATCTGCAGGAAATAATTAGCTGAATATACATTATCAGTATGTATAATTATATATCAATTTCATATAAACAAATCGTAATCAAATATAGGCTAATATAATTTAAAAGAGGTGAAGGCCAAGATAAGCAAATAATGTCGAGGGTGTCCACATAAAAGGTTTATTGCTTTTGTCATCAAAATAATGATAATAAATTGATGAAATTTACTACCATTTCTCATAACTGTGAAAGCCTTTTATGATTCCAAACATTAATCTTTAGATTTATTGAACATGGTGCAGACACCAGAAATTTAATTGCCCTAGATATCCATTCACTTTGAAGTAAACTGTTGCATGCTAACCTAGGCATTTTTATTTATGTCTATACCCTTACTATATATCAAAAATTTCTGGTATATTTTTCTCCAATCTGACTTAAGTACTTGATCTTCTAAACGAAGATCTGAGAACAACCCATTCACATTCGTCTTCTGTATATTTTGGATTTCCAATATTGCTATTTTTAATTTCGTAAATCTATTTTGTTTGAACCAATCAGAAAACTTGTTCGAATTTCAAAGAGTAAGAAAAATTTGCAGTTAGTCCTGGGCTCGAACCCGGGACCTCTCGTTTACAGAGCAAGTGCCCTACCGACTGAACTAACCGGCTATCTGACATCTTTCGACATAAAAAGTGTTGATATCAAAACCCAAAGCTTTCTAAAGCTTGCAGAATGTTGTAAGGTAGCTTTTGATTGGCTAGCGGAAGAGTTGTCAGAACGAGGCCATCAATAGCTCGTTGTCAGATCCTATGCGTAGCGTAATAAGAGATGTACTTCAGTCAGATTGATTTTTCTCTACCCTACTTAATTTCAAATTTGATGTTTACTGTGGTTTATGTGTATGTGAATGTATGCACGTACCTGTAGTACCTGTAGTTCGCTACATTCTAACATAAAACTGATGTTCTTGTCACTTTTTGGGGGTGTTTTAAACAGGAGAGAAAACTAGTGTTTACAGAGAGATTCTCGCGCTCACGTGCTGTTAAAACACCTTTTTATATATAATATGCGCTTTCCGTGGCAAAGCATAATAGCATTACAGCCCTAAAACGGATAATTCAAACAGAAATGATGTCAATGTGAAAAAACAATGCAGACGTTCCAGTGCGTATCATGCAAACTGAATGATGTTGAGGGAAAATTTATTTGTTTATTAGTTTCTTACATGTTTAATGCTGGAATAGCCTTGACGCATGTTCATTTTGTGTTGTAACATCTTCAGAATCCCTCGAGAAATGTTGGTACCCTCGCCCTACTGGGCTCGGGCACCAACCAACCCCGAAGGATTCTGCAGATGTTATAACATGAAAAAACATGACCCCTCCATCCCTCCATAACAATATGCATTCGCTTAAATTGTTTGACAAGCTTAATGGAAAAGTTGAACAAGTTTGTCTTTATTTTGTGAATTACTCTCAATGCTTTGAATTTTGACACCTAAGATTCGTAACCATATATGCACATAAGAATGATATTGCAACCTCTCCAAAAATATTAATGATTTCACAAAACGCTCTTCAAACTATGCAAATTTATACTAATTCCTACAAAAAGTACATGTAATGAACGAAAAGTACATTAATGAATGGTACTATAATCAATATAGAACGTGAAACAAATTTATTTGATGCCAGAAAATCTGCCCTTGTATCTATCTCCAGAAATTGGAAATTAAATCAGGAGAACACATCTACATTCTGGCTGCCCTTAGCCAACAAAAGAACAAGCAAGTTGTATTAGTTATTGATTGTATGAATCATTGTTGTATCAGACTGCGGACTATAATATACTGTATAAGTGGATATATTCGTGGGTAAAAAAATTTACGCGTTACAGATTCCAGACATTTTGCAAGCAGAAATATTCGTGAATCACCGAAAACTTAAGCGCCAAGCTAAGTTGTTTATCTTTACTTGACTATAATGACATGCCTTGGTGAACACTGAAATTTAAGCTGGCTGATATTTTTACATATTTCTTGACTTTGCCCAATTTGTTGCGATCTTTTCCAATTTTATAGTACTCCCAGTATAATGTTTCTCCTGCAGTTTCTGTTAACTGTTCTATAGGATCTGAGAGGACGTACATTTAAGGGCTGTTTAAGCAAGTTCCAGTACTAGCCAACGTGAAAGCACATTCTTCCCGTATTCTTCTCATTTGAAGAAAAACATGAAGTCTAAGTTGGACAAGGGCCATAACTCCTCAAAACTTATGCAAATGAGTTATTATATCACAATTCATAACAATTATTATGCCGATATGATAACAACTTAAAAATTAATACAAAACTTGGTTATTTCAGCACACTTGACAGAAACATTGTATAACAGGGTTTTTCTTCAGCCGTTTTTATAGCCGTTATTGGGCTATATTCCCAATACCAAAAAGTATGTATTTTTCCCAAAATGAGTGCAAAAATTCCCAATCTACATTCTGAAAAAAATTTCATCAAAATTGCACAAACACTGACCAAATTATGGACAATTTTGTAATTGCAGTATCTTAAAGAGGTTGTACAATGTGAAACAAGTGTATGAGAAAGTTTTTAAACACATCCTACTGTATCCTATGGGACTAAATATTTCCCAATTTGGAACATTTACGTGTCAAAATTCCCAATATTGGGGGTACAGGCTATGTTCCCAAAACAGGAAGAACAAGGCAGTCTGAAAGACAGCTAAATCCCCCGCCAATGCTATGGATAGTGAAAGCGTAAACCTTTGACCTTTAGCTGTGACCTTGACCTTGAACTGACATGGCTGACTTATGAATTCTGCACAACGTCTATGTGAGGTGATCATTTGACCAAAGTTTCATGAAAATCCTTCAAGGGGTTTAGGAGATACAGAACTCAAACCTTTGACCTTAAGTTGTGACCTTGACCTTGAGTTGACATGACTGACTCATGAGTTCTTGATGCGGTGATCATTTGACCCAAGTTTGATGAAAATCCTTCAAGGGGTTAAGAAGATACAGAGTGGACACGAAATGGAAGGCTCAAACCTTTCACCCTAAGTTGTGACCTTGACCTTGAGCCAGCATGGCTGATTCATGAGTTCTGCACATCGCCTTGATGAGGTGATCATTTGATTCAAGTTTCATATGAATCCTTCAAGGGAATTAGGAGATACAGAGCAGTCACAAAATGGAAGGCTCAAACCTTTGACCTTCAGTTGTGACCTTGACCTTGAGCCAGCATGGCTGACTCATAAGTTCTGCACATTGCCTTGATGCGCTGATCATTGACCCAAGTTTGATGAAAATTTCAAAGGGGTCTAGAAGATAGGAGACGAAAGACATGAAATGGGAAAAGCTAAACCTTTGACCTTTAGTTGTGACCTTGACCTTGACTGACATGGCTGACTTATGATTCTGCAACGTCTTGATGAGGTGATCATTTGACCCAAGTTCATTTAATCCTTCAAGGGGTTTAGAGCAGAACAGAACTCAAACCTTTGACCTTGAGTTGTGACCTTGACCTTGAGTTGACATGGCTGACTCATGAGTTCTTGATGCGGTGATCATTTGACCCAAGTTTGATGAAAATCCTTCAAGGGGTTAAGAAGATACAGAGTGGACACAAAATGGAAGGCTCAAACCTTTCACCCTAAGTTGTGACCTTGACCTTGAGCCGGCATGGCTGATTCATGAGTTCTGCACATCGCCTTGATGAGGTGATCATTTGACCCATGTTTCATATGAATCCTTCAAGGGAATTAGGAGATACAGAGCAGACACAAAATGGAAGGCTCAAACCTTTGACCTTCAGTTGTGACCTTGACCTTGAGCCAGCATGGCTGACTCATAAGTTCTGCACATTGCCTTGATGCGCTGATCATTTGACCCAAGTTTGATGAAAATCCTTCAAGGGGTTAAGAAGATATAGAGCAGACATGAAATGAAAGGCTAAACCCTTTGACCTTGAGTTTTGACCTTGATCTTGAGCCTGCATGGCCGTTTCATGAGTTCTGCACATCGCCTTGATGAGGTGATCATTCGACCCAAGTTTCATATGAATCCTTCAAGGGAATTAGGAGATATAGAGCAGACACAAAATGGAAGGCTCAAACCTTTGACCTTCAGCTGTGACCTTGACCTTGAGCCAGCATGGCTGACTCATAAGTTCTGCACATTGCCTTGATGAGGTGATCATTTGACCCAAGTTTGATGAAAATCCTTCAAGGGGTTTAGGAGATATAGAGCGGACACAAAATGGAAGTTGTGACCTTGACCTTGGGCTGACATGGCTGACTCATGGGTTTTGCACATCATCTTGATGAGGTGATCATTTGACCTAAGTTTTATAAAATTCCTTCATGGGGTTTAGGAGATATGGAGCGGAAACGAGTGTTACGGACAGACAGACGGAAGGACAGATGGACGGACGGAGACCATTCCTATAACCCCTACCACTTGTGGCGGGGGATTAAAAAACCATGTGTAAGTTTCAATCTAATACGTGGTTTCCAGGGGTTTTTGTTATGACTGGGGGAAGGGGCCCCAGCCTGTCATTGGGGGAAGAAAATAGCGCGCGACGAGCACTTTTGGGGGATTTTTTTCACTCAGGGGGGAATTTACAATTATGCATAATAAACACTTTAAAGTATGTTTTTATTACATATTCCTGCAACTTTTAGCAACTATACACACTGTCACTTAGTAAAAGATGGGCATGCTCTAATGTTCACTTATCATTGTAACAAGGTGGGTGGGGAGAGTTGAAATGCTCAATTTAGCCGTATACAAGAAAGAAATCATTGAATATATAAAGGTCACATGGTTTTATTCACAAAAAAATGCTTTAAAATAAGAGTTGCTTTTGCAAGAGTCATCATATTATTATTAAATGCATACTTTTGTTGGCTTTTTATTTCAATTGTACTAGAAAATCTTGTAAGTTACGCATCAAAGAGTATTACCGCGAGACAAGCAAGACGCACACGGCATATTATGTGCGGGTCAGATACGAGATTTTATCAATTTTCGCGGTCAAAACCGGAACCTCGGGTCCACTGAACGCTCTTCTAACATTTTTCTACTATTTCTAAAGGTTTTCACACCCACTGAAAATTGTGAAAGACCGTCTGCAATTGTGAACAGGTCCGATATTCGGTCGGGAAAATCGCTGGGAGTAATCTCCCATGTTTTGTTTACCATTTCGGAGGGGGGAATTTTGGACGTAGGGGAATTTCGACTGCGGTAGGGGAAATCCTTGGTTGTGGGGGAAATCCTCGGCTGGGGGACGAGGCCGATATTCGGCCGCTGCTACAGAATAAAAAACAAGGAGCTGCGTTCAATAAACGCTTGATGCCCCCGGTGGCATCCTTGTAGATACAAAGCAACCTAAGTCCAAAACGAGGTCAAGGTCAAACTGAGGTCAAGTGATGTTTGAAGTTGAGGAATGGTCACAGGTTACATCTGTATAAGTATCAATCCATTCTTGTAAGCGGTATTGATGCTAGACGAGACGGGCCCATTTGGTTAACCAAGAGTTGGCCCATATAAAGCAACCTAAGTCCAAAATGAGGTCAAGGTCAAGGTCAAACTGAGGTCAGGTGATTTCTGAAGATGAGGAATGGTCACAGGTTACATCTGCATTAGTATCAAGTCATTCTAGTAAGGGGTATTGATGCTAGACGAAACGGTCCCATTTGGTTAACCTCGTACGGACGGACGGACGAACGGATGGACGGACAGAACGATCACTATATGCCTCTGCATCAGTAGATGCCGGGGGCATAAAAACCCTGGTTTCAATCTAATACATGCAGTTGTCACTGACATACAGCTTGATAGCTGCATTTGAAACCTTAGTAAAAAAGGGCCATAATTCAAATGAGATTCAATCAAGAGTTATATCTTACTTGGTTAGGTAAGTAGGTTTTATGACTGGGAACAGTCTCAGCATTGTGTGAAGTTATAATCCAATTGTTGTTACCAAGATACAGCTCGAGGCTTTAACCAAATTTTCTAATTTTTAAAAAGGGCCATAATTTGAATTAAATTCAACTAAGAGTTTTCTAACTTAATTATTTCAGTAAGCTTGGTAACTCAGACGCCTTGTTTAAAGTTTCAATCCAATACATGTAATGGGTTACCAAGATAAGAACTTTAACAAAGGCTGGACGCCAACTCACAGCTATCATTGCATGAATAGTAAAGTTAAAAACTGAAAGTTTTTTCACTCCTGTCTGCTTAACATCACATTTAATTTTGAATGTAGCTCTACAAATACTGTTAGTTTACATATTTAGTCAATCCAAACTCATTAAAAATGAGGACATTTACACTGTAAGTTAGTATAAAAAAAGCAAATGTTTTAGCAACAATATACACCGGTCACAATACAAATTTCTTTAGTATAAGCACTGCTTTACAAATGGAATGTCTAATTTGTGTTGTTACGAATCATATAAGGGTATTTTGTTTTTCTAAGTACACAACAAAAACAGTTCGTTCCAGGATAAACAGAACCCTGTAAAAACTTAAAATTATGAAAGTATACTCTAAAGTTTATTACCTCCACTAGAGAAAGTAGGGGTTCTTCTTTTTGTTCGGGCCTAGGGTCAACTATTAAAAAACTTACTAATTTTAAGTTATTTATATAACAACTAAGAAAATATGATCTTAATATTTAAAAAAAAAAAAAAAAATTTTCAACAAACAAAAATTTACACATCAAAGCATCTTTACAGTATTAATTGTCAAAATACACCTCACCACGACGAGTAATGATGCGGTACACAGAATAAGGGGCGGTTATTCGATTTTGCATGCTAGTAAAAAATTTTATTACAATATAAGTATTTTGTAGTACAAACAAGGTTAGTAAATTAAAGAAAAGGGAACTGCGCATGGGAGATTCAATCTCACATTTATGGGTGTTAATCTATGTCTGTTATAAGTTACTTCAAAACCACTTAGATGGAAGAAATTCGGAGTATTCTTTTTGACCATTGGAGCTCTAAGTTGACATGACCTGGACCTAAGAGGCCTGTTACTTATGCACTCTTTGTTACGGTGCATTAGAAATTTGTGCCAAAGTTCATTTTGCGTAATCTCCATGCATAAGAAGAAAGTCAGGCAAATTTTTCATTCTTGGTTCCTTTGCCATCTTAAGTTTGATTAATTAGGGACAAGGAACCTGTTTTCTGCAGTGCCCGTAATCATATAATATGAACAGTGTGGCAACTTTCAATTCAAAATCCCATCATATGCATGAACAACATAGTGCTTTTCCGGGACAAAGTTTGCAGTCTGTGTAGGTTTGCTTTAACCTATTGAAGTGCGACTTGACTTAGGACCAGGGACCTGGTCTTGCGCATGCGCACTCGGTCCATGTGAGAAACATATGTTGTTTCATGCCAAACTTTCAAACAAAATACTCTATACATACAAATAATAAACTCGGACAAGTCTACACTTGAATTTTACCTTTTCACTCTTTTAAGTTACCTGAGCTTTAACTAAAAACAGTGTTCTCAGCCATGAAATCCAAAACTCATGTGGTAACATCAAACTGATGCAACAAGTTTCAGCAAATTCTGCATGTAGAGATATCTAAAGTCAAGGGGGTCCACATTACCTCATAAATTACATGATTTCATCAGAAAAAGTTCTCGTTTTCCCTACAAACTGTTGGAAAAGGGTTATTACATTCAATAAGCTATTAGTATAACAACCCAAAGGGTAGCAGTACCTTCAAAGAAGGGACCTGCGCTTGACAATCACCTCAATGATGGGGTATTTGTCACCAAGTAACAAATCCCTTTATCCTGTAGAAAACATGCTTCGTTATTTCTGGTATCTGTCCTTTGTCCTCTAATGTGACCTAACCTTAATAGGGTCTGTCTTTCCAGACACTCCTTCTTTTGTGGTTAATCATTGTTGCCATATGTTATATTCAAAAATCCCTCCAAGCTGGAAGAAGAAATGCCCGGACAAATTATTCATTTTGATATTCCTTTGACCTTAAGTGTGACCTTGCTTAGGACCTAGACCTGTTCTTCGCATGACAGACTCGGTGAATATGCATATGAACAAATTTCTTATTTATTTTTCGTGCCAACTTTCTTCAAAAAAAACCCCAAATTACTATGAAAATATCAAGTATGATGCTCAGGTGAAATGTTATACTTATTGAACCATTTGACACTTAATGTGACATTAGACCATTAGACGGAGGAACTGAGTTATGGACGCAGACACTCAGTCTCAATGGGGGTGAGTTGGGCAGATAATAGTGCCAAGTTTTCATCCAAAATCTCAATGCATGTAGAAGATAGCTCCGGACAAGGTCTGTGGACACGCCGCCCGCCCCGCCGCCCCGCCATCCGCCCGCCAGGGGCGTTCCCATAATACGTCCCGTTTTTCAATCGGGCGTATAAAAAGAACTATTTTAGCAAAAGATAAATACACAGAGGATATCTTTAACTAATACAAAAGTTCCATGAAGGCTGTATGAGTAAGGTGGAGAGAAACAACTGCAACCAATACAAAAGAGCTCAATGCAAAGTAGTCCGTCTGGAACGAATCAGTCACATAAAGGGCCTATATAGAACCCCTATAGTTCAAATCACTCGTAGCAGACATATACAAGCAACGACGCAATAGACCATGTTCGATGTCCACAGTGAAATCAAGCAGAACCACTGTAACAAACTTGAGAAATGTTCCATGAATTGAGGATACTTCTGACCATGTTTATTGAAAATACCTCACACAATTCTAGAGAAAAGCTAGGGGTATTCTTTCTCTATTTTAGGTCTGGTGGGCCTGAGTGCTGTCAAGCACAACTATTAGAACAAACCTTAGGGAAGCTGAATGTTTTGCCAAGTCATTTGAATATCATTTTAAACGTATACAAAAAATCATTGATCTCTAAGTATGTTTCTTTTATATACCAAATTGTTTTGAAATCCAACCACACAGACATATTTTTCTGAACACACACATAAACATACACATGCATGCACTCATTTGAAATGGATATTAAATTCTAATATACGTCCTCACCACGACGACTAATGGTGCGGCACAAGATGATTAACGGTGCGGCATAATATTAAAATATTATGCATGCTAGTAAAATTATGTTGTCATTCTTTTATTACAATATTATATTTAACTGTATGTACAAAGTCAGGTCTAGTAAATTATTCAGAGAAATGGAAACTGCTTCTGGGAGATTTCAAAAAGTTCTCACATTTGTTGCCAGCAGGTTAACACATCTATGTCCTGTTATATAAATAGCTTCAAGTAACCAACAATAGATTGGCAATGCAATATCAGGATATTTATTTTGACAACAAAATGGGAAGTGTCTATGTTTGGCAAGACAGACTGGACCTAAAGCCAAGTAATTATCATTTTTTCCACGAGATAGAAAACATCCTAGGAAATTCTCTCTCTTAAATTCACTTTAGCGTTAATCTCCTATTTGCTAATATATCGGGAATAAAAAAACAGCAACATTATTTGGCAGACTCTCCTTTTGGCTTCCTGTGCCAAATTTGGCCAAGAAAAATTTGATTAATGATGAGGAAAAAACAAGCAAAATAACTTTTTACTAGCAGAGCTGTAATTATACTAATATTGTAAGCAGTGCCTGGAAACTTTCAAATATCAACTGCAATCCAGACAGAAAGTAATTAACACATGAGCCGTGCCATGGGAAAACCAACATAGTGGCTTTGCGACCAGCATGGATCCAGACCAGCCTGCGCATCTGCGCAGTCTGGTCAGGATCCAAGCTGTTTGCTTTCAAAGCCTATTGCAAGTAGCGAAACTGTTAGCGAACAGCATGGATCCTGACCAGACTGCGCGGATGCGCAGGCTGGTCTGGATCCATGCTGGTAGCAAAGCCATTATGTTGGTTTTCTCATGGCGCGGCTCACATATTTCAAAGCAAAATAATACCAAAATATTACCACACAAATCAAATAAACTACAGAATCAATGTCTGACACAGCTGACATTTTACACAGAATAATTTTCAACAAATACATTAATAACCCTGTTATACAGAGCTAACAAAATAACAGGTGATATAACAATCAGCCAGAAAATGCCAAAATATCATTATAAACATCAAAACGATGACTAAAACATGTTTTCAGCATAATTCTGACATTTCTGAGATATAAAGTAAGGATTCACACTACCATAATACTATGATATCATCAGAATAAAATTCTCTGTTTCCAACTAAAACAGCTATTTTGTTGGAACATGGATTCTTACATTTCAAATACAGCTGTTAGTTTAACAAATATGCCTAAATTGTGACCTGTAGGCAGTACCTTCAAGTCTTGAGTATGCTTTGACCTTGACCTTGGCCCTTGACCAAATCACCTAATAACAATAGGGGTCATCTCGTCACCAAGGCAACAATCCTTTATCTCTGTAGGCCCAAACATCCTTCAGTTATTTACTGGAAAACATGTCCAATCATTTCCAGTCTCAAATGACCTAAACACAATAGAGGTCTTCTACCAACCACAAAAACGCTATCTGATTGGCTTAATATAATGTACCATACATAAAATCAATGTTGTATGATACAGAAAGAATTCCAAGCTGTTGGCAATAACAGCAATGTAATAACTACATTATGATATTAAAACCACATAATAATGTAACAAATGTTAAGAAGATGTCTGTAAATAGGACACAGACCTGTCCCCCCTGCTTCCTGTCAATGTTCAAGGTTTCATGACTCTTGGTGAAATATTTTTGAGACATATGCAACACAAACTTTTAAGCACATTATGTGTATTTTTCAGTCAAGGGCAATAACTCTTGTCTTGCAGAGTGAAAAAAGAACACAGGTGCACAAATTCACATAATGAAAAATATTCCTACATAGTTTCATGATGCTAGGTGAAATGTTTTTAATATATATGAAACACAAAAGTTTTAAGCACTTTATATACATATAGCACAAAGTCAGACGGATGGATAGATGGACAGATGGACGGACAAGGGCAAACTCTAAGTGCTCGCCTAAAAACTTTGGGGGGTGGAAAAGGTTTGGTCAGATAATAGTTAATTTTGTCCTAAAGTTGATTCAACCCAAATTAAATATCAAGCTGTCTGATGTAAAGCTTGGTTCAAAAGGCAGATGTACAATCAAAGGTTTTTAACCATGTCCTTGATCATGTTGTTATTCACTGTTTGTGGCATTTTTTTACACCTCTATGGAAGCCCTGGAGGGACAATTGATTTCTGTACTTCCCACTTCTGACTTCTAACTTTTGCACTTCTCACTTCCAACTTCTTGACTTCCTACTTCAAACTTCTGCACTTCTGACTTTTAACATCCACCCTTCTGACTTCCAACTTCCTGATTTTCGACTTCTGATTTCCAACTTCCCCGCACTTCTGACTTTTAACATCCACCCTTCTGACTTCCAACTTCCTGACTTTCGACTTCTGATTTCCAACTTCCACACTTCTTACTTCCGACTTCTTGACATCTTACTTCCTTCTTCTAACTTCCGCACTTCTAACTTCCAACGTGCTGACTTTCGACTTTT
Organism: Mercenaria mercenaria; assembly: GCF_021730395.1. NCBI lineage: Eukaryota > Metazoa > Mollusca > Bivalvia > Venerida > Veneridae > Mercenaria > Mercenaria mercenaria. The sequence goes on along the minus strand of NC_069362.1, from coordinate 105,799,176 downwards.
GATTTCCAACTTCCACACTTCTTACTTCCGACTTTTTGACTTCTTACTTCCCTCTTCTAACTTCCACACTTCTGACTTCTAACTTCCCCACTTCTGACTTCTAACTTCCTGACTTTCAACTTCTGATTTCCAACTTCCACACTTCTTGACTTGACTTGACTTGGAAGTTAGAAGTAGGAAGAAGGAAGTCAAGAAGTTGGAAGTGAGAAATGCAAAAGTTAGAAGTCAGAAGTGGGAAGTACGAAAATCAATTGTCTATGGAAGCCCTGGAGGGACAATTGATTTCCATACTTCCCACTTCTCACTTCTAACTTTTGCACTTCTCACTTCCTACTTCTTGACTTCCTACTTCTAACTTCCACACTTCTGACTTCCAACTTCCTGACTTTCGACTTCTTATTTCCAACTTCCACACTTCTTACTTACGACTTCTTGACTTCTTACTTCCTTCTTCTAACTTCCTGACTTCCGACTTCCAACTTCTGCACTTCTGACTTCCAACTTCCTGACTTCTTACTTCCGACTTCCAACTTCCTCACTTCCGACTTCCTGACTTCTTACTTCCAACTTCCACACTTCTATCTTCCGCACTTCTGACTTCTAACTTCCTGACTTTCGACTTCTGATTTCCAGCTTCCACACTTCTTACTTCCCTCTTCTAACTTCCGCACTTCTGACTTCTAACTTCCACACTTCTGACTTCTAACTTCCTGACTTCCGCACTTCTGACTTCCAACTTTCCCTCTTTGGAAGTCGGAAGTAAGAAGTGTGGAAGTTGGAAGTCGGAAGTAAGAAGTCAGGAAGTTGGAAGTCAGAAATGCGGAAGTTGGAAGTCGGAAGTAAGAAGTCAGGAAGTTGGAAGTCGGAAGTGCGGAAGTTGGAAGTCAGAAGAAGGAAGTAAGAAGTCAAGAAGTCGTTAGTAAGAAGTGTGGAAGTTGGAAATAAGAAGTCGAAAGTCAGGAAGTTGGAAGTCAGAAGTGCGGAAGTTATAAGTCAGAAGTGTGGAAGTTAGAAATAAGAAGTAGGAAGTCAAGAAGTTGGAAGTGAGAAGTGCAAAAGTTAGAAGTGAGAAGTGGGAAGTACGGAAATCAATTGTCCCTCCAGGGCTTCCTTAATTGTCCCTCCAGGGCTTCTATACACCTCAGTGATTTGCTGCTGACATTTAATTGTCCATGCTATACATCACACCACTAAATTAACCTTCCATCTTGTTACTCAATGTGCATCATAACACTCCCAAAAATGTTATAATGAAATTCACAACACTCCCCCAACTTAATAATGAACTTCTGTCTCTCTTATTAATAAAATATAACATTAAACTGTTTAAACAGTTCATAGTATTACACTGTGTCTTTATAAACTTCAGTAATCAGTATAAGATGTTCACAATGTTACTACAGCCGAACGATACATTAACCTTTAGCCTGCTGGTCGCAAGTGATTCTGCCTCAGTGCAGGCTGATCATGGTCTGCACTGTTCGCTATTCGGTCAGAAAATTTTCAGTGAACACCTATGAATCGTAAGTGGTACTGCCTAAATTGAATGATACGCAGACCAGTCCATATTAGAAATTTAGCGGGGCACAGGTTAACATATTTCATCATGAATAAACGATGTTCAGGCTTCTTTTGCACCAATTAAGAAGCTTTGAAATTCTTGACGCAACAGTAATGTAGCACCAGCCAAACAGATTTTGGTTCAAACAATCACTCTTCAACAGGTAATTAAGTTATGAGAGAAATTTATATCTTTCAAAAAGGAGACAGAAGCCAGAAAAACTATCAACAATCTGTATGGTTTCTTCTTGAAATACAATCTCATATCTTCTTCAATGAATATCAAAACAATATAATCATTAATTAAGTGGCAAGATTTCAAGACTAATTTCATAAGCAAAAAACCTAAAAGAAGAAACTTCTGAGAAAATATCTGTACACATTGTTCAACAAACAAACCACAAGTATGTGCTGCAATCAGTCTTTCAGCAATATTATTTCATCAAAAGCCTAATCATATATTATAGTCAACTGAACAATGACTTAGTTAAAAGAAGGGGTTTAATATATGTTTATTCTGCAACGAATCAACCTTGTCCAAGACCAGAAGTGGTGTGTGCTTACCATGGACACTGTTATACAGGCAAGCACTCATATCTGAGGCGTGCATTCATCATGAAGGTTAAGGGTTTTAAGGCAAGCTTTCATCACATGGGTTATAAATCTGAGGTGGACAATTTAGTTTGAGAGAAGCACTCATAAAAGGGGGTTATGAATCTGAGGTGCGCAGTTTAGTTTGAGAAAAGCACTAATCAAAGGGGTTATGAATCCATGGTTCATACAGAATATCAGAGACAAAATTCAAGTACTTTTCAAGGACTTTTCAAGGACTTTTTACAATTTTTCAAGCTTTATTTTTTTTCAAAACCACGACCTAATCTGAAAAACTTTTATTATGTAATGCAAAAATAAAACAACCATCACTTGTCACACCTTTGAAAATGACGTAATTCGATTATTAGATTGATGTAATTCACTATTCTGCTGAGGTTTATCACTATTCTTGTGATTTTTTAGCACACTCCTACTAATGATACCTCAAAATTTTGTCATACGACGTACAAATACACTTAGTTCTGTCTGCTCTATAGGGCTTCAGCCACTGTTTATATTTGTCTTTTGTCTCCCGCTTACTTGAGTAAACATGTTTATTTTTCTTACTCATTTTAATTCACTGGAAACACTCGCAAATAGCTAAAAATTGCGAGTTATTATTCCCCGTACTTTTTTAAACGGAAACGGAAACATGCAAACGGTGATATAGTAGAAATAGCACTCTGTAAATATCGTTAAAGTGTGGCCGTAGACCACTGTAACAGCATACGAGTGACCCGATCCTGCAATTTCACGAATTTATTTTCATTTTCTCCGATTTATTTTAAGCCTTAAATTCTTTTTGCAAAGCAAAGTTACGGAAAGAATATTTTCAAGGAGTGAAAGGTCAAATTCAAGGAGTTTTTTTCAAAATTCAAGTACTTTTCCAGGTTTTTTAGGGGTTTTGTCATTTTCAAGGAGTTTTCAAGGACTACCATCGAATTCAAGGACTTTTCAAGGCCTGTGCGAACCCTGGAATCTGAGGTATGCAGTTTAGTCCGAGAGAAGCACTCATCAAAGGAGTTATGAATCTGAGATGTGCAGTCATCACAGAGGTTTAGGGTTTGAGGCAAGCACTCCTCACAGGAGTTAGCGAGTCTAAGGCAAGCACTCATCATGTTTAGAGTCTGATGTGAGAATTCATTCCAGAGTGATGCAGGCACTTATTCCCGAGGTTGATAAACTGAATCCAGGGATGATATGAATCAATTCCTACCTCATGCTGATCACCTAAATTATTATTCAGAAACTTTACTTTAATTAATCTGGGTGCCACTGCAGGAGCATGAGATCAATTCATCCCTAATGTACAACTGATAGCTCAACAATTAATGTGGTAGCATTGCTAAAGTCTATTTAATAATGGGCTTTTCAATCCAGGGAATTGAAACTGCTTATTTAATAGTAATCAAGGTCTGTTTCAAAGATAAATATTCACGTTTTAGATTCCTTGCCTGGGAATTGAAAAATCACCTTAAAGACAATGATATTTGTCACTTCAGTACAAGAAGTTTTATGTCAATGTGGTGACAATATTTTTGACTTTTCAGAAACTTTCATTTCAGTAGGTAGCACTTACCATGTTGGTTGAATCTGCCATGCTAACTTGTTCTCTGGAATGGTGGCTTGGAACTTTCATAGCTCAAAACAAAACTTCATCCATAGCAGCCTAATTCTTCACAAACTGAAATACAGAAAAGAAACACGTTTGAATCAAAAGTGGATCAGGGGTTGTAAGCAGTTGACATCAAAGAACAGTCATTGGCCATGGGATCAAGACTTGCAATGCTTGTGCTGACTAGCTGAAACAGTGCAAGTAGCACAGAGCACAGACAGGTAGTGTTTCCACCAGACTTTCCCGAGATATGCTGTATTTATTTACATATTTTACTTCATTGGCTTTTAAAGTCAAACCAACACAACAGTGACTTTCCAGTTTTTATATGGTGGACGGCCCTAGGCGCCACTCAGAGCTTATTTAAGGCACTGGCAGGCCCTTTGGGTAGCTCTAACAAATGATCTTTCATAAGCCAGTTAGATGGCTTTCTCACAGGACAGAGTTCTACATTTTCAACCCACTGCAATGAGGGGCAAATGATCTGAAGTCAGATACCTAAACCTCTCAACCAAGGAGGCCCCTGAAGGTATGTTACAAAGCAAGATGAATGCTATTATCCTTAAACAGCATTATATCAACCTATTGCGGTCACATGTCATATTTTGAAGAAATTATATGAGACACTGCATTTTCAGCAGGATTGAGACATGTTGCATGTGACATATGATACCTTAACAAGTTTGGTAAAACCCAAGTAAAGTACCTTTTGCCATGTCTATCATTGTCTGATGATTAGAACAAAAGCTATATAGCAGACAATTATTACTGGCTTGTGAAGCAGACAACATTGTATTGCAAACTGCAGACGTTATTCAAGAATATCCAGATTTTTTCACAATCATGTAGACCATGCGATCTTGTATTGCTATATGCAGAAAATATTCAAGCACATGTGAACCCAACAACCTTGTATTGATTAACACAGCTGACATTTAAAAGTATAAAGAGGATATGCAGGTGACCAGAACTGCTTAATGCAGATGATATTAATATTAAAGAGCTTGTAGATACAGGTGACCTTGTATTGCTATTAAACATTTAGATGATATTTAAGGGACCTTGTATTGCTAAATGAAGACAGATCTATGTACTTTTCAGAACATGAAGATGCAAAACTATTTAAGGACATGTACATGCAAGTAATATTGTACTGCTATGTGATATTCAAGCAAAATGCCGATGCAGACCATACTCAAAGACATGTAGACATGCACACAACCTTGTATTGTTATATTCAGATGTGATTCAATGATATGAAGTCCTACACAAACTTGTATTGCTCATAATATACAGATGAAATTCAAGGACATATAGATGCAGGCTACTGGTGTTGTTTTATACAACAGAAATTCATAGACATGTAGTCTTAGTAAGTCAACCTTACACTGCTAAAAGAAGACAGTATTCAAGAAAAGACCTTGTAATGCTTTATGCAGACATATCATATTCTAGTCTCAATTATTAAAGCCATATAAATTTAGACTACTTTTAAATACTTTTATACCCAGACAATATTTAAGGGCATATTCTAATATAGACAAAGCCTAGACGACCTTGTATTTTATCATAGTTTTTTATCTGTAATATCCTACTGTGTCACTGAAACACTCATGATGATAAGATTTCAAGTCTGATATCATCATCCGTGAAGAAAATCTTCATTTGCACTAATAAATATATTACATTACTAAACCAAAACAAAAATATTGAACACTACGATCCTGAACATGCTTTAACCCATAACCTGCTAAATTTCTATAATGGACTTGTCCATCCTTCAATTTGGACAGTATCACCGACTGTTAAAAGGGGTGCTTACCAAAAAGATACTGACTGAATTGCAAACCATGCAAATCTTGAGCAGACTGCATGGATGTGCATGCTTTTCATGCATGCTGATCAAGATCTACACTGGTCGCAAAGGCAGAATCAATCATGTCCAGCATAATAAGGGTTATTTAAAGAATTAACTGAATGAATGCAACATATGTTTGTTTCTTTTAATCCACTATCTGGTGGTCACATGTTGTGTGGTAGAGATGAATCATTAAACAGTAATACACTGAATAAAAGCAACATATTGTTAGGTGAACATGTGAAAATATAATGTACACATAGTTAGTTAAACACTGATAAAAATCATACACAGGACAAAGCAACCTAGTTTTTTTACCTTTGTGACACAGTTACAAATTGATGTGACCTATTTACAGACACAGGGTGATAACAAGAGCTCATAGAGCTGAAAATGCCCCCCTTGATTAATTCAGTCATTGCACAAGGAACAGAAATTATTTGGTCACTGCATACAAAAGTTCTACTGTTCTAGGTCAATGTGACCTTGACCTCTGACCAATTGACCTCAAAATAATAGGGCTCATCTGCTGGTCATGATCAACCTCCCTATTAAGTTTCATGGTCCTAGGCCCAAGCGTTCAAAAGTTATCGTCTGGAAACCATTTTACTGTTCCAGGTCACTTTACCTTTGGCCTACTGACCTCAACATCAACAGGGGTCATCTGATGGTCATGACCAACCTCCCTATCAACCTTCTTGATCCTAGGCCCAAGAGTCTGGAAACCGTTTAACTGTTCTTGGTCACTGTGACCTTGACCTTTGACCTACTGACCTCAAAATCATTAAAGGTTATCTGCTGGTCATTATTAGCCTCCCTATCAACTTTCATGATCCTAAGCCCAAGTGTGGTCAAGTTATCATCCGGAAACGGTTTAACTGTTCTGGGTCACTATGACTCTGACCTTTAACCTACTGACCTCAAATTCAATAGGGTTCATCTGCTGGTCATGACCAACTTCCCTATCAACTTTCATGATCCTAGGCTGAAGCGTTCTTGAGTTCTAATCCGGAAATCGTTTAACTATCCCGGGTCGCACTTTCTTTAGTTATTATTCAGAAACTGTTTAACTGCTATGGGTCACTGCGACACTGACCTTTGACCTACTGATCTCAAAATCAATAAGGGTCATCTGCAGGTCACAACCAACCTCCCTATCAACTTTCAGACCAACAGACCTACCGACATCTGCAAAACAATATACCCTCCTTCTTCGAAGGAGAGGTGGGAGGGGGTGGCACAACAATTGCTCATTTAAGCACTTTGTGCTCCGTTGGAAGTGCTCCTGTGAGCTAAAAATCCTCTTTGAACTATGCTTAAAACACAAAGCCCCCTCCTTATGGACAGTGAACAAAGCTTTAAGACATATTCTACTTAGTAAAATCTTTGGTAGAGGAAAACACAATGTAAAGGAATGGAAACACTACTTTATAAATAGCTAAAAATGCATAATTGGACATTAAATGACTCAGTAATTCTGAATTCATATATCATTATACTGACAAAATTCTTATTGATTATACATTCAAATCATAATCACATGAAAGTGCTTTTAGCTTCTCTAGAAAATGGCACTTGTACAATCTGGAAATCTCAGACTTTTGTCTTCATTCTAATTTACCTACAGCAAGCACAGCGCAATTATCAAGTTGTGATGTACTTTTCACAAGAGGCTTCTCCTATACTGAATATAGCAAAAACAGCTGTTATAGTAATACTAAAAATAGTAGTAAAATTCTGCAAAAAAAACCAAACAAACAGTAACTGAAACTGACCGGTTAAGTTTTAAGAGATGTCATCCAAAGAAAAGTGGACTGGCTGAGTCAGAAATTCAAAGCAGAATGCCGGGTTAACAACTTGACTGGCTTATATAACAATCCATTAAAGTCTGATGACTCTAAGTCAAACACTTTTTGAGATACATGCCATACAAACTTGTATACCATTTATGTATATTTTTGGATTATACCAAAGGCTATGACTCTGGTGTGACCAGTAGAAATCCCAATTAAAATAGCAGGTACAACTTCACAAGCTGAACAACAATCTTGTGAGGTTTAGATGACTTTGGGTGAAATAATTTTTGAGGTTACATATGTAATGCCCAACACAAATTCAGTGTGCCCCCTATCCACCCCTTCCCCCTTACATTTTTTAAAACGGGGGAGGCACAAAAAGTGATCAGAAAAAATCTTCTTGAGGATTTGAACTCATATTCAAAAGGATTTGATGATTTACAACTGGTATCTGCATTGTACCCAACAGAGCTATTTTGCCATATACCCATTAGGCAGTTAAAACTCACTTACCTGTCAAATTATCACTTTTATTTAAATGCACAAGCAATATGTTTAATTGCTGTTTTATCGACTATCATGAAACATGAAATGCCTTGGTGTCCTGAATCACTTTATCACTGGGGATCAGTATTATGTAATTTACACAGGGTTTAAAAATGTAAACACAAGGTTTTGTTTAAAGTAGGTTATCACTTGTTTATGTAATCAGATAATCTTTTAACATTAAAATATTTCAATTTCACTGATATCATCAACCACTAAAAAACAATCCAGGGGTTTGATAATACATTAGAAACCCATACACACAGGCTGTATTGACCAACTTAGTAAATTAATTAAAATTTTAAAAAAATCCTTATGTTATAATATCTTTCTATGACACACTTCTTCACTTTCATGACACATATTTTGTTCTAATTATGTCCTTCTAAATTAAAACAAGAGCATGTAGAACACAAAATGCCCCCGCTTGATGCATTCATTAATTGCACAAGAAACAGAAATTATTTGGTCACTGTACACAAAAGTTCTATTATTCTGGGTCAATGTGACTTTGACCTTTGACCTACTGACCTCAAAATCAATAGGGGTCATCTGCTGGTCATGATTAACCTCCCTATCAACTTTCACGATCCTAGGCCCAAGCATTCTGAAGTTATTGTTTGGAAATGGTTTAACTGTTCTGGGTCACTGTAACCTTGACCTCATGTCAAATCAATAGGAGTCATCTGCTGGTCATGACTAACCTCCCTATCAATTTTCATAATCCTAGGTCCAAGTGTTCTTGAGTTATCATCTGGAATCCGTTTAACTGTTCCGGGTCACTGTGACCTTGACCTTTGACCTACCGACCTCAAAATCAATAGGTGTCATCTGCTGATCACGATCAACTTCCCTATAAACTTTCCAAACCTAGGCCAAAGCATTCTCAAGTTATCGACAAGAAATGTTTAACTGTTCTGGGTCATTGTGACCTTGACCTTTGAACTATTGACCTCAAAATCTATAGGGGTCCTCTGCTGGTCATGGTAAATCTCCCTATCACCTTTCGTGATCATAGGCCCAAGCGTTCTTGAGTTATCATCCGGAAATCATTTAACTGTTCTGGGTCACTGTGACCTTGACCTTTAATCTACTGACCTCAAAATCAATAGGGGTCATCTGCTGCTCATAACTAACGTCCCTATCAACTTTCATGATCCTAGGCCCAAGCATTCTTGAGTTATCATCCGGAAACTGTTTATCTGTTCCAGGTCACTGTGACTTCGACCTTTGATCTACTGATCTCAAAATCAATTGGGGTCATCTGCTGGTTTTGAACAACCTCCCTATCAATTTCATGATCCTAGACAAAAGCATTCTTGAGTCATCATCCGGAAACGGATTGGTCTACATACCGACAGACCGACCGACTGACCATCTGCAAAACAATATACCCCTCCTTCTTCGAAGGGGGCCATAATAATTTTGAAAGTTTAATATTTTGTCTATGTTTATCTATTAAAGAATAAAGTAGTAATAATAAGTTCAAGGGAAAAACAATAAGCTTTTTCAAGTTTCCTGCACTCTTGTAATGCAATGGCCAAGAATGTGTCAACTAAACATTCTTCTACAATGCCTATCAATTAACCTGACCAGAGTTCCTGGACTACATTGTTCTCCAAAAGCCGGTGAAAGCTTCTCCACTTTTTCATCGATCAGACAGAGAGGATGACTCAAGCAGGCCATTGCCTAATCCAGGGGTTCAAACTCATGATCTCTTGATTTGTAACTACTGAGCTCACCTGCTAAGATCCTTTAACATTTCCAAGCAGTATTTTCTGATTTGTGACCTAAGTGAATAAGAGGCTGTCTTGTAATTCAATGGTTAAGACATAAAACAACAAAACAAAAGGTCACAAGTTAAAGCCTTACTGAGTTAATCTGCATTTGGGGGACTGCGTACCGAAGTTTTAGGTACATAAAAAACAAGAGGGCCATGAAGGCCCTGTACCGCTCACCTGACCTACTGACCTAAAGATCATCAAGATAACATTCTGACCAAGTTTCATTAAAATATGGTCATAAATGTGGCCTCTAGAGTATTAACCAGTTTTTCCTTTAATTTGACCTAATGACCTACTTTTTGATCCCACATGACCCAGATTTGAACTTTACCTAAAGATCATCAAGATTAACATTCTGACCAAGTTTCATTAAGATAAGGTCATAAATGTGGCCTCTCAAGTGTTAACTAGCTTTTCCTTTGATTTGACCCGATGACCTAGTTTTTGACCCCACATGACCCAGATTTGACCTTGACCTAAAGATCATCATTATTAATATTCTGACCAAGTTACATTAAGATATGGTCATAAATGTGGCCTCTAGTGTGTTAACAAGCTTTTCCTTTGATTTGACCTGGTGACCTAGTTTTTAACCCCACATTACCTAGATTCGAACTTGACATAAAGATCATCAAGATTAACATTCTGATTAAGTTTCATAAAGATAAAGTCATAAATGTGGCCTCTAGAGCGTTAACAAGCTTTTCCTTTGATTTGACCTCGTGACCTAGTTTCTGACCCCAGATAACCCACTATTGAACTCGTCCAAGATTTTATTGAGGGTAACATTCTGACCAAGTTTCATTAAGATTGGGCCAAAATTGTGACCTCTAGAGTGTTAACAGTCAAACTGTTGACGACGGACGGACAACGGACACAGGGTGATCACAAAAGCTCACCTTGAGCAAGCACTTCGTGCTCAGGTGAGCTAAAAACAATGCCTCTGCACAACCATTACACACCTATAATGAAAAGTACTCACATTATTTTATTCCTGTAAGCTTGGCTTAAATTTTTTATGAAAATCATCTGCATGCTTTTCTGCGGTAACATTGTATCTGGTATGATGCAATGACATCATGAAAACCTATCTCAAGCCCAGAAAAAAAGTTGGGTAGCTAGGGGATGAGAAAAATTCTTTGCGTTATCCTGGGTTTCTTGTTCAAACAGAGAAAATATACAGAAAATGATTTGGGACAACTTAATTTGCTTAAGCGGGTCAACATGCCCGACACACCGATACTCAAGAGAGCCGAGTTCCACAGTATTAACCAGGTTTTCCAATTATTGATAGACATGTACTAGCATCATTTTAAATAGCAACTTCATGATCCATGCAGACAAGACGATAATGATCCACATTTCTCCATCATTTGATACTGAAATAACTTACCTGATACTGAAATAACTTTTCTGGATGTTTAATTTCAAGGATACTTTCAAAGTGGTATAAAACCAAATTTTTATATAATACACCACTATGGAAAGGTCAGAAATACTTTTTGTGAACTATGCAGCATTCATCTTCAATTCAGAAAATGGTCATTATATTAATTACACAAACCTTATACAGGGAAGTTTAATAGTTCCAAAATAACAGCACTGGGGCTCATGGATATTACCAAAAGCAGTGCATGTATCACATAATTTTATTATTTAAAACAGCCACACATCCTTAATTACCTTATTTGGGGTATTATTTGGATGACAAATCGTTATTTACAATTAAAATTTTGGTCAACACTCATGTCATGAACAATTTATTTATGATTTGTCAACACAATGCTTAATCAGCACACTCCCTTTCTGCACAGAAAACTTTCTTCTTGTTATTCCCAGTACAAAATGCCAACACTCAAAAATACACGGATCTGACAGTTAATATCATACAAGGCCAGAGTCCACTGAACTGCAACAATAAAACATTAACTATCATGAATTAAAAACATAATTGTAACATAACCAGATGAAACAATATTAATCAAAGAGAAGTTTATAGGTTCAGAAAAACCTTTAAAAGCCATGAACATACGTCACTGTAATTAAACTAAAGATCATTTCATTTAACATTTACATTTTATTACCTTTTTAAAATAAAACACCTCATGTATATATTAATCTAAAAAGTTACAAAATATAAACATCACACATTAAAACATACCGGATATAAAAATGAACATTTTACTTATTTAAAAACTCACTCCACTTTTACACTTGTATGACCGTAATCCAATAATAATATTATACAAACTATATTCATGTATATGTATGTAAAAAAGTCATAATCAGTTTTCAAGTCACTAGTTTTAAATGCACACAATTTTAGGTGTCATTCAATAATAGTCTCTATTGATCTTTGAGCTCTATCATGCATGTTTCAAACTTATGAAGCCAAAAAAATTCAAAACTTTGACCAAGATAAGAGTTATAAATATCACACTTCCACACTGTAAGTACTACATGAAACGCTAGGACTCAAAACACCCTTGAATCCTGATTGAACAATGCAAACATCTTCAGTTTACTGCACTTGTGTACAATTTGAAAAGCGGGGAAATAAAGTAAAGAGAAAAGTAAAACTTGTACAAATTAATGTACATATTTGTTGCTTTGTTAAATGCATTAACCACAGGTAAATAATGCATTTTCAACGCATAAACACCATTTTTTGAACAGTAAGTCTGTAATTTAACAGCAATGCCTCTCCACCTGTCTACTACTGACCTCCACAAGTAACTGACAACTTTCCTTCATAAATCTGAGGTGAAGGATGAATGATTGCTGACAAACTGTCTTGTGTCAAATTCTTATTCATATTGTACATACTGTTCAAATTTTTGTTTGCTTCAGAAATGAATACAGACACACCTGTATTAAGCGGTCAGCATGGCTGTTTAATGGCGATGGCTGCTTAAGAGAAATTGAAACTAAACGAAAAAGTCAATTTGGAATAAGCTGAATGGCTGCTTCAGGCAAGTGACTGTATAATACAGGTGGCCGCTAAAGCAGGTTCAAATGTATTTCACTGCTGTAAATTTTATAATAATTTATAATTTTTGTAATAAATTTTATATGTGGCAAGTATATCTAATAGAGTGCTTTTTGAATAATGGCAATAAAAAATTCACAAAATCACAAGAAACAAACAAATGAATAAGGAAGTAGGTACTGATACCTAAATCTGTGTTGTGGCTAAAATAATTAAGAAATATGACATAAATGTTTACTGATTTACAACTTCTTTCGCAATACTCTGCAGAATTTGAACACAGAATAGCAAATAAACTATAAATATTTTATATATGTCAAATATCTATAACTCGTAACCAGATATTTAATCCAATGGATCAAACAGCACTTCTGTATTATCCGGCTACTGCTTTTTGGAGCCAGCACAGCAGTACATATTATACAGGGTGAGTTTACACCTTTACACTGGAATGACTTCAAAACAAAAACTGTCTGGAACACTTCCAAATAAAATGGTATTTAAACAGTACATGCCAGGTATTTGAGGAAACTGAAGACAGGAAAATAATTAAGATGTTCAAAACATATTATTCTACCCTGCAGTATGTCATAAACTGACCTGATTTGATAAGAGTACAACCTTGAAGAAGATATATAGAGGTTAATACAGCTGAGCTAGTGATTAACTGAGAAACACAGGTCTAGAAAAAGTAAACCCAACTCCCCCTTCTTACAACAGGGTTCAAATTTAGACAAGCATACTAGCTAAATGCTAGTGGATTTTTAAAATAGCTAGTGGGTTTGAAATGTACTAGCTAATTTCAGCTAGTCAATAATATAACAAGCAAATGTCTTCAGAGCTTTAATAAAATTTAATTGTTTTGAAGGTACACATTTTTCTTCATGAAAGAAATGTTATCATTTATGTTTATGATATTTTATTGTTCAACAAAAATGGCACAAGCTATTTTAAGCTAATTGAAAATATTTTTGTTTGTGACTGGCTACTAACAGAGATCAATCAGTAAGTTTTGGCCAGTAAAATAATAGTAGAGTAAATATTATTAACTTTAGCCGGTAGCTTTTCATTTTAGCTAGTGACCAAAAAGGGCACTAGCTAATTTTAGCTAGTACAAACTATTGTTAAACTTGACCCCTGTTACAACCTGCTGCGCATATATTTTCTGTGACCTAAAAATGTAGATCTGCAAAGGCAGTCACTAGCCAATCATATTGTTATAGTATCCCTTGAACAAAATGGGTAATTTTAGGGTGAGGACTTGGATGCAAAGCCCCCATGTATACAGTTTTTGGAAATTTACAACAAGGCAGTCTGAAAGACAGCTAAATCCCCCGCCACTGCTATGGATGCTTATGGACTCATGAATTCTGCACAACGTCTTGATGAGGTGATCATTTGACCCAAGTTTCATAAAAATCCTTCAAGGGGTTTAGGAGATACAGAGCTCAAACCTTTGACCTTGAGTTGTGACCTTGACCTTGAGCTGACATGGCTGACTCTTGAGTTCTTGATGAGGTGATCATTTGACCCAAGTTTGATGAAAATCTTTTAAGGGGTTTAGAAGATACAGAGTGGACACAAAATGGAAGGCTCAAACCTTTGACCCTTAATTATGACCTTGACCTTGAGCCGGCATGGCTGACTCATAAGTTCTGCACATCGTTTTGATGAGGTGATCGTTTGACCCAAGTTCTATAAAATTCCTTCAAGGGGTTTAAGAGATACAGAGTGGACACAAAATGGAAAGCTCAGACATTTGACCTTGAGTCGTGACCTTGATCTTGAGCCAGCATGGCTGACTCATGAGTTCTGCACATCGCCTTGATGAGGTGATCATTTCACCCAAGTTTCAAATGAATCCTTCAAGGGAATTAGGAGATACAGAGCAGACACAAAATGGAAGGCTCAAACCTTTGACCTTGAATTGTGACCTTGACCTTGAGCCAGCATGACTGACTCATGAGTTCTGCACATTGCCTTAGTAAAGTGATCATTTGACCAAAGTTTGATGAAAATCCTTCAAGGGGTTTAGGAGATATAGAGCGGACACAAAATGGAAGGCTCAAACCTTTGACCCTAAGTTGTGACCTTGACCTTGAGCTGGCATGGCTGATTAATGGATTATGCACATCATCTTGATGAGGTGATCACTTGACCCAAGTTTTATAAAATTCCTTCAATGGGTTTAGGAGATAAAGAGCGGACACAAAATGGAAGGCTCAAACCTTTGACCTTGAGTTGTGACCTTGACCTTGAGCAGACAAGGCTGACTCATGGGTTCTGCACATCGTCTTGATGAGGTGATCATTTGACCCAGGTTTCATGAAAATCCTTTAAGGGGTTTAGGAGATATGGACCGGACACGAAAGTGTTACGGACAGACGGACGGAAGGACGGAGACCATTCCTATAACCCCCCACCACTTGTGGCGGGGGATTAAAAAAGGCCTGGTATAAGCATCATACAATTGGGACACAGTTGTGAGGTCAGACACATGTACACACACAAATATTACCTACTGTCCATCCCTTGACATATCTGCTAAATTCTGCTTTGATTTTATACACAGAGCCTTTCCCTAGAACTACCATGAAACCTTCCCCCTTTTGTTCAAGGTCCTAGATCCATCCCTAGTTGTTATCAATTTTAGAACAAAGTATTTTTAAATGAGGAATTAATAAAACCAAAAAGTACAAAGATTGAGTAATATTCCCTACAGGGCATTTAATTAATTCTTAATGCCAATGAACAAATAAATGTCCAATTTCTGCTGACTGGCCATAAATTAAAATACGAATTTCCCTTGCTCAGTTCAGACAAAGAACAATCAATTCTTGAGTGCAACAATTACATGCTGGCATTATGATATTGCCTGCAAGTCAGTTCACTGACAATTTCCATCAACTCGAGATATAGCTGTCTACAACAGAACACTGAAACCCTTTGACTGCTTGAAGGTAACCATTAATCCGCTTATAACAACCAAAATGAATAACTGCCACAATGGTCAAATTTCAAACCACTCTAGACTTAATGTAGTAGTTTGTTAATTTCCTACCAAATCCCTCAAAGTAAAGAATCCTCTGTAACATTCTTATCAAAATTTTGACATTTTTTTCGTCATTTCACATAACATGTGAATTATAGCTACTGAAATTGTTTTGAGTATTTTGAAGTGATTCAACGCTAATGTAGGTAACTCAAATGCAAAAATAATCAAAAATAGAATTCTTTTCTACAGTCATGTGATTTCTGTGGTCACATGGTATTTGTTATAGCATTGATTAATGCAGCTCTAGTGTCATAGGGTGGATCTGTATATCATGGTCCCTGTAAACGTGATTATGTTTTATAGGCCTTTGTGTCCAATCAATAATTAAACAGGTCTATATTCTATAATAATCTATTTAATAGCAGAAATACTAAATTTTAATTAGTTTACTAGGTTAAGCATGTAGTTGTATTTAGTTCCTTAAACAGTCGCTGGACAATTTATACCAATTTGTTCGATTAACTTTTGCACTCTTCAAGAACTAATCATGCACTTTCTATTATTCAAAAATGTAAACAATGCCATCTTGTGCCCAAATGTAATTTCCAAAACGGGCATAAAAAAACGT
The DNA here is from genome assembly GCF_021730395.1 of Mercenaria mercenaria. Taxonomy (NCBI): domain Eukaryota; kingdom Metazoa; phylum Mollusca; class Bivalvia; order Venerida; family Veneridae; genus Mercenaria; species Mercenaria mercenaria. The sequence goes on along the minus strand of NC_069362.1, from coordinate 105,782,811 downwards.
TATCTGTACTTATATACATGGCAATCATGCGTAATTTGTATCGCTATATACGTATTTCATTGAACTGTATCAGTAAATTGATGTAACTGTATTTTGTCCATTATTGTTTTTTATACGTAAGAATGCATACATAGAAAGCATTTGCTAAATTGCGGTTAATTAAATATACCTTGATTAAACGAATGTGAAAAAGAGAAACTGATAAATTACCTCTTTAAAATTGACAGCCAAATGAAATTATTTAAAATAATTTGCAGCAAAACGTTTTTTTTTTCTGTATTCATTTTCATAGCAATCAATCATAATTATATAAATTATCTTTAGTAATACAAATGACAGCAAACACCAGTCCTCATGCTGCCTATCAAACAGGGATCTTTACTCGATAACCTGCACTTGTTTTTTAATGGGTCAAGTACGTAAGTTCTGAGTACCAGGTTCATATAGTACATTCACCAATTCTACAGATACCGTCATACTGCCAAACAAACTGATAAGAATGTGCCATTCCCAACAAAACTTAACAAAAGTTTGTAAAACACATACACCCCCATCCTGCTCATGATGTCAAAAGGTAAATCTGCATGTTATTTTCAGTTTTTAAGTACTCTGCGACTTTTACCTTTGACCTTTTCATCTCAAGAACCACAGGCAATCCTCCTCCTACGATAATGATGAGAAATTTAAATATGAAAGGAAAAAGCATTCATGATTAATTGATAGGAAATATTTTTAGTCCACAGGTCAGTGTAAGCATGATGACCAGTCAATGATAAATGGGTTTCTTATTTTCAGACTCAAGTATGCTGTGACCCTGACCTATGACCTACTGACCCAGTTAAACTTTACACACATTGTTTGTACAAGTTGATATCATTCAAAGCAATCATAGGCAGTTAAGCATCTAGATTCAGTATCAGATACATTCTCCTCTAGTAACATCCCAAATGAAACAAACCTTTTAAATGTAGAGGACAAAGCACTAAAGACAAAATAGTCTTCCGTCAAATTGTTACAGAGAACATTTACCAAGGATTCGAACTTGCAACCTTCTGTCTAAATACCTAATGAGCTAACCAGACAGACATACAATTCATCAAAATGAATGGTATTTACTATTAGTTTTGTCTGTGGGTATATGTTATAAAATAAACAGCTGGATAAGCACTAGTCTAAGGTACATATCCATCCATACTATAGAAGACACAAAAATACCGTAGATACCCGTGTATAATGCGCACCCGTGTATAATGCGCACCCCCGATCTTAGTCCAACATCCTGGGGAAAAAAAAAAAAAAAATTTTTGGTCAATTTTGAGGTGGATGGAAAACGAAAGTAGAGTTTACATCGACACCGGTAATAAATTTTATCTCCACGGCGGAGAGCAGCATCGGTCTCAGGGTACTATCGATTTTTGTTTTCTCGAAAATAAAACCAGTAAATTATTGTTATATTTGTTGTTTTACCTTTTTTAATTCACTATTTTGAATAAATAAATAGCAGCTGATTCAATATTTCGGAATGGTATCTTTCAAAATGACATGAGCTTCTCAATTTAAACTGATAACAAAAGGTGTGATAGTCTTTTTGTCACGATCATAAAGCCAGTAATTACCGGCAATCAACGTGTCACCTCGTGTCAATTATGTTGTTCACAGTTTGATCTCGGTTTAAGATAATTCTCGATCTTTAATTAGTAACATAATTTTTGTGATTTATAAACATTTCTTTCGTCAAAATACTTTTAAATTTATATGAAATTAATTTTGTTTGAAAGAAAAATAAACAATTCGATCTTTTACGGAACGTAACGGCAATCTTAGATTTTAGCGGAGACAGTAAGCGCCGGGAGTAGTTTCCCTTTACCAAAATGGCGAACATCGGTAACAAACTTGTTTTGAAGTTGGAAAATTGTCTATACCTGTGTATTATGCGCACCCACGATTCGGGGGTGGTCCCGGGGGTCAAAAAACTGCGCATTATACATGGGTATCTACGGTAGTGTTCAGCCCCTTCACAGTTGCATGACAAAATGCACAAATTCATTGAAATTTCAAAAATAAATTAATTTGAAACTTCATAACTGATTCTAATGTTTTGTGAAAGAGGCAAATACTTGGCAGTAACCAAAGTAAGTTTTCTTTGATATTGCCACTGGATTCACAGTATAATATTTGGATCCATCACAGAATAAACTATTCAGGTGTGCAAAATGGCACTTTCCTGTTTACAAACATAATTACTTATAGACAACAAATTACAATATTTACAGCCTTTAAACATGCTAAATGAGTCTACTCCTTTGGAAGGCTTTCATCTTTTCCACCAAGCTGCAGTTAAAACTAGATGTGTGTCCATAGGACAAAGGTGCCCCTCCCCACTCCCCCACTCCGCTCCTGTCTTCTTCTTCTTTAATGATAATGGCCTTGTTCAATTACTGATACATTTTGGCCATGCATTGGGGGGTTAAAAGTGAAAGACTATCAGACTTCCCAAGCTACTCAGTCCACCTAGTACTCCCTGACAGTTGGTGATAAAAGAAATTGTAAAACCTAACACCGTATAGCCCTAAATGTAAAACATGTACATACAATGATACATAAGCTGTTGTGCAGGAAAAGAGAAATATTAGTAGGGTTAAAAACAGGATAAAAGCAAGTATATATAGTCATTATGGTTGGAACATCGATGCAGCCAGTGCTGATTTGAATCCGAAGATTGTTTCAGCACTGAATACATGAGATGGTAAGATGTTCCACTCTACCCTAGTTCTGGCCTTCTGGGGAAGAATGAGTATTTGTAGTAGTCAACTTTGGTAGAAGGTATTTGCAGAACTAAGTGATGGTAATGTCCAGATTGTCTAGTGATTGGAGGGAGATATTGTTTATGATCGACATCAACATGATTATGAACCATTTTATAAAATAAAACCAACCAACTACATTTCCTTGTGGATTGGAGGGAATTCCAACTTAAATTTGTTAGGATATTTGTGACTGTGTCCGGGGTCTTGCTATAATTATTTACTACAACTCTCACAGCTTGCCTCTGAATGTTTTCTAATTTATCTATATCCTTCTGATGGTAAGGATCCAAAACACTGGAACAATACTCTAAAGTTGGTCTAACAATGGTGTTATAGGCAGCTGTTTTGGTACTCCTCTCAGCAGAATGTATATTTCGTTTTAAGAAACCAAGACTTTGACATGCTTTACTAGACATTTTGTTTATATGAGGGGACCAAGATAAATTTAATGTTACTTCTACACCTAGGTAAGTTACTAAGCTTGACTGACAACAAAGGCTGATCATACATGTAAGGTATAGACAGTATTTACTGGTTTTCTGGATCTAGAAACATGCATGATATGACATTTGATCACATTAAAGGACATCTTCCATTTCTGCTCCCATAATGACAGACTGTTAAGGTCCTGTTGCAGTTGAGCTGAGTCTGCCTGTGACTTAATTGTTAGATGTCATTTGCAAAAAGACGCAAATTGGAAGATACAGAACCCGGTAGGTCATTTATGTAGAGCAGGAATAGTAGAGGTCCCAGGACGGACCCATGAGGGACGCCTGATATAACAGGAGCCATGCCAGATGTTGACCCATCTACCACACCCTTTGTGACTTTGTGTCACTGTACATAGTTCCATGACTCGAGGTGAAATATTTTTTTAAGATGTTTGCTACAGCAAGTGTAACACAAACTTTAAGAACTACAACAATTCAGCTTTAGAGATGGTATAATTTTGTTGTTTTGGATCTCTGTGCTGAAATGTACCCTGAATTGAAACCTAACCAGAAATCGTGCCAGAAGTCTGTCATGCTATAATTTCGTCAAATCAAATGCCACAGACTCCACTTTTAATTTAATATATTTTAATCCATTTTTCTTTTAATCTGGCATAAAATAAACCACGCAACACTATTTGAAAATGAGTTGTACATAAAAGTTTCAAGTGAGTACTGCTGTCTGCAATATTTTGCCCACCTTTGCATTTGGCATGTGATCAAAGTACTATTCATTTTGAAAACAAATCTAGCTGTAAAGAATCGTTATTTATGGATTTTTGTGAATTTAAAATTTCTAAGGTATGCTTTTATGAACTTTGTTAGAAATTATTTAGAATCGTTATGGATTTTTTGTGAATTTAAAATTTCTAAGGTATGATTTTATGAACCCTGTTAAAAATTATTTCATTTTTAAGTCAATTAAATTCATTAAATATAAAAAACTTAATCCTGAAATTCAAAAAATAACCATGTGCCACGAACTTCGCATAATGTCATCAGTTTCTCGCGACAGTCAGTGCTCAGATGTTGTGGTTTGACCTGGTTAGGTAAACAAATGGGGTTATGACATAACTTATGTACGCGACCATCAGACAGCCATTAGAATATAAAATAGCGTCAGTTTAAGTTATGGAAGCCAGAACTACTCTGAAGCTGAATTGTTTTAGCTAGTACAATAGCAGCCAAAGCCTATCGGTCAGTCTAGTTAAGACTGCAACTTTTTCAGCTTTGGGAGTCCCAGTACCACAGCCTGGCACAGGTACATGACACATACCGAAAATTCTACTATAGTATATATAAAGAGAGAAGGTTTGAAATAAGCACTTATATTCGGGTGCGACACCTTATGTACCAGTCACTTTATGTACCAGACACTTTATGTACCACTTTGACACTTAGTGTACCACCTATCAATAATTCAGGTCACCAAACTTACTCTCTTTATATATACTATAGGTGGAATTTTTGTATGTGTCATGTACCTGTGCCCAGGACTGCAACTTAAAATTACTAGTGAGAACCCTACCCAATCCTGGTGAAGTCTCCGACCCAGAGTTCCATTCATACACTTTTCAGCTACACTGCACTGTCAGTCAAAATATGCATCATTTTAAAAATTCAGATATGAAAATAAGGTATACACATTAACTTTTCAACAAATTAAACCAAATAAGGTAGTGCCACTTGAAGAGAATTGAACAGTCCAAACATGTTGAGAATCATGCTTTTAAAATAAAGTCATTTCAGGCAGATTAATCATACTGTCTATTTAAGTCAGTGATTGCAATACCTTATTTAAATATTTCCTAAGCATTTTCTTCATGTTCTAACCTAAAACACTCCAAACATACCGTTCAAATATCAAATATTTTGGCAAAATGTGAAAATATTCCAAAGTTTGTTTCCAGCTGAACGTCAAGGACTCCTCTTGACCAATCAAATTTGTTGTTATTTTCAGTCCGTAAAATATAATATTTTTAAGTTGATGTGCAATGTAAAACTTACAGATTCATTTTCAAACAAAAGTATCACTTAACACCATATTTAATATTGATATAAAATATGACTGATGAAGTTTTTTTCAATAAACAGAGAAACAGCATTTTCTGTAACTTTCTGCTCGTATTTTATCAGTGGTGTGCATCACAGTTCAGTCGGATATGTTCTGATTTGTGCGTCAAAATTACTTGACCAAGATATCGAAAAAATACACACAATTTTTTATTGCAAAATTTGATAAATAGTTCTTTTAACAAAATCAAAAAGGCGTCAGGAACTTTCTACAGTAATGCAAGTTTAAGAAATGTATGTATGCGCTCACATTCAATCGTTGACTCTATTTTGGCTGCTTGAATCACAATGACAATAGTTAAAATAAAAATGCATATGAAAATTTTTCTACAAATTTAATTTTTTTATTATCATTATGCATAAGGCTATGAGTCATAAACAAGCTTAGTTTTTCCTTTTAATTCAGGTTAAGTGAAATTATTTCGTTTCAAATGGAAATCAAGATTGAATACAGTATCATTTTATCGCCTTGAAAACCAGGCATGTTTTAATGCCATTTCTAAGTTTCAGGAAGTGGCTTAAAATTAGTCCACCTTCTTGAAGCGGTCCTGCAATAAACCACTAAGGACCAGTAAGGAGGCACAAAGGACCACTAAGTGAGCACTAAGGACCACTAAGGGGTGACTTAGGGTACAATAAGGACCCTTAAGAAAAATCTAAAAAATAAATGTTAAAATAAAAAAGATATGAGTAAATTATTTCAGGCAGTTTTCCTAGCAAAGACCACTAAGGAGGCACTATGGGCCACTAAGGACTATTAAAGATGCACTATGGACAAATTAGGGGCAATTACGATAAGAATTATTGAAAGCAGTGCCAACAGATTGTATTACTTTAAGTCTTGAAGTCCTTCTCTTAGGCCCAGGGGTATGGAATTTCTATACCCAACTTGTCCAAGTCTTGACATTCTGATGGCAGACATGTACATTTTTTCTTTCCGTTTTCCCATGAAAAAGCATAAATTTTCAGGTATAAAATTAGTCCAACAAATTGACATGATCCTAGGAAATATTGAGTTATTTTTCTAATGGGACATATCTCCACTCACGTCAAACACTCGAAAGACTAAAATAGTGGAGAAAATTTCTGATGAAATTGTTATAGCTGCCGAATTAGGTTTAAATGCTGATTTTGTTGCGAATATGAGAAAAATTCAATGAAACTTACATGTATCAAAAGGGCCGGGATTTAAGTCATTGATTTATGTAAAAATTATCAACTATTTTCCAAAATTATGAATTTAACCTATGTATGTACTGTACACGATAAACATCTACCGCGTAGACCTACACTGCAATATACGTGCAAGCGATAAAACCAATAACTTCACATGACGATGTACTATGATTTATCCTCCATTATTTTGGTCCTTCTAAGTTTTGACGGTAAGATTGCCTGTCACAAATATAAACAAATTATTTTGACTAGGTATAAAATGAGAAAAGGGAAGAATGATTTAGAAACGCTGTTGCTTCAAGTTTATGGAGATTATAAAATAATTAAACGTACAAAAAGAATGTTTTACCCACCGAGGGCTTCTTGATTGCTGCAGTTTTGAAAAACCATAAACTGCTAAATAAAGCATCTCTTTCTGCATTCTGATTGGGGTTCTTTGTCTTGGTCTCGCACATGGTAACTTGGCAAATAGAAACTGGAGGCGTAAACAATTTTTGAAAATTTTAAAAATTGGTTGTTACAACTTCATCTGCCGACAAAAACTAGAGTCAACAGTCAGGCAAAAAAAGAAGCACAAAGAGATCTCGCAAGTACAAGTCAGAATGTTCTGTTAAATGTTCCACTGCCTCGTGGACTTGTTTTAAATTCAGACTTGCATACTGTCAAGCAAAAGTGTTGGCAGCTTATTTTGTGTCACAGTTAAAGTAATACACAGGGATATAAATTAACACTCGCCCAGTCGCCCAGTGTGACAAGATTTGAAGCTGGTCGAGTCAATTTTCCAAAATATTCGCCCAGCCGGCGAATGGCTTTGGATTCTATTAATGTCAATATTCTGGGTTTTTCCGAGACTGTCTTATTAATATGCACTACGTCACTTAAATCGACCAATCAAAATTACCGATATATACTACGACCAATCGGAATACGCGGATCATTTACTCCGTCACTAACAATGGCTGCGCCCGTAGAAATACAAGACTAGAAAGTAGAGGTTTATTGAAGGTTGTTAAAGAGCTTAGAATGGTCGGTCGCGGCGTCAAAAGGAAATATTATCAGGATTATTTAAAGACCTAAAGGCCAATGAGGACTTTAATGAAACATGGGCTGTTAATAGACTGCGGCTGCATAGAACACCGACCGAAACATGGTTTGTACTTTTTGTACAAGTAATAATTTCGTAATTGCGAGTCCTGTAACTCGACAATACAACAAAATACTAGAATGCAGACGTCCATAAGCGTGCAGCCTCAATCAAAATGCCCATAAATAACCCAAATCCTCTAGTGCTGCAAAAATCGCTCAAACTTAAATGCGTCTGTGTTTGAGAGGCTGTGTCCTATATTTAGAACATGTCATGCACTGGTTGATTACAGCTTTCCTTTTCAGTGTGAGTTTGATGAGTGTTCTGTAATTATATTTAAAAAATTGATGTATTTTGGCAGGAAGCAAATTACAAGACTTATTATTAAGTATGTCGATCTAAACCGCTGTTAGTATATTTTTCCGCTAAAAATAGCTGGGCCCCTAACTTTTAGGCTGGGCCCCTAGAATTTGCCAGTAAGGAGCCCAGTTGGCTAATAGGGTCTGAGTGTTAATTTATATCCCAGATACACTGTATTATAAGTGTTTTTATGCCCCCGAAGGGAGGCATATAGTTTTTGAACCGTCTGTCGGTCCGTCGGTCTGTCGGTCTGTCAGTCTGTCCGCAATTTTCGTGTCGGGTCCATATCTTTGTCATCGATGGATGGATTTTCAAATAACTTGGCATGAATGTGTACCACAGTAAGACGACGTGTCGCGCGCAAGACCCAGGTCCGTAGCTCAAAGGTCAAGGTCACACTTAGACATTAAAGGATAGTGCATTGATGGGCGTGTCCGGTCCATATCTTTGTCATCGATGCATGGATTTTCAAATAACTTGGCATGAATGTGTACCACAGTAAGACAACGTGTCGCGCGCAAGACCCAGGTCCGTAGCTCAAAGGTCAAGGTCACACTTAGACATTAAAGGATAGTGCATTGATGGGCGTGTCCGGTCCATATCTTTGTCATCCATGGATGAATTTTCAAATTACTTGGCGTGAATGTGTACCACAGTAAGACGACGTGTCACGCGCAAGACCCAGGTCCGTAGCTCAAAGGTCAAGGTCACACTTAGACGTTAAAGGATAGTGCATTGATGGGCGTGTCCGGTCCATATCTTTGTCATCCATGGATGGATTTTCAAATAACTTGCTATGAATGTGTACCACAGTAAGACGACGTGTCGCGCGCAAGACCCAGGTCCGTAGCTCAAAGGTCAAGGTCACACTTAGATGTTAAAGGTCATTTTTCATGATAGTGCATTGATGGGCGTGTACGGTCCATATCTTTGTCATTCATGCATGGATTTTAAAATAACTACGCATGAATGTGTGACACAGTAAGACGACGTGTCGCGCGCAAAACCCAGCTCCGTAGGTCAAAGGTCCTAAACTCTAACATCGGCCATAACTGTTCATTCAAAGTGTCATCGGGGGCATGTGTCATCATATTGAGACAGCTCTTGTTACCTGTAGATTTTTGTTTTAAACAAAGAATTATTAGTGGTTTCATGCAGGTTTTAATGTTGAAAATCCGGGCTAGTAAATTTTGACTGTGGCCAAGTATATTTTTCAGTCTCACTTGTGAAAAATACTGGGATTTCAACACCTCCGCCTAGGCCTAAAACAGAACAAAATCTGCTGTTTTAGAACATTGTCATACAAGGTGTATTAAAATGTGAAACCCAGTCATGTACATGTAGGATATTTGATCTTACCCATGGTTCAGTGTAATACTTCCTTCCTTTCAGGCATTTTTCAATGAGAAGTTTCAAGTGTAATGGAAGTAATTACTCCTTTCATTAGTGGTGCACATTGCTTATTTTTTTTTATTGAAAGAAAATAATGAATTTCTGTCAGTATAATGTTTTTTTTTGTTTTTTTTTTTGCATAGAGACACGCAGATGTGAAATATGGCCACTTCAGTGAAGAGTAATTTAGCACTAAGTCTATCTTACATACGAGATCCTGCAGCCAAGGTACGAGAACTGTGCAATCATGCAAGTCAAGTGGAAGCAGAACCTGCTGTGCCAGCACGGCGGTACCTACGATCTGGTCTTGAAATGTTGAGAATGGCCAAGGTCTATAAAGACGAAGGAGAATATGAAAGTGCATTCATATTATACATGAAGTTTATCACGTATGTTTTGATAACACTGTTTCAATACCACACATACATTTTATCAATCTATTGATAAGAATGCTTTATAGCTATCTTGACTATGTGGAGTATATGGAGATCTGTCTTACTTGCCCCAGCATGGGTGTCTTGTCTGCACATCAATATCTTGGTTAAAAGTTTTGAAACATTTTCACTTTATCTCTATTATTAATTGATGGATTTGCTTCAAACTCAAACTAGTTATTCCTCATCATTACCCACATAACATGACACAAAGGCCACTCTTGCACTAATATTTCATGAATTATGCCCCCTTTTTACTAAGAATTTCGAGTTAAATTTCATGCACTTTCACAATATTTTTGTTATTACTTGATGGATTTGATTCAAACATAAGATAATTCTACCATATCACTGTCCGGATCATATCTCTCAATGTCCATATCTCTGGCACAAATATTTTGCAAATTATACCCATTTTTTCATAGAATTTCTGTTTAATTTTGATGCTTTTTTACTATGTCTCTGTTGTTATTTTCAAACTTAAAAGTAGTTGTTCCACATCATCACCTGCATCATATGACACAAGGTCAATAACTCTGGCACAAATATTTTATGAATAATACCCCCTTTTAACTAAGAATTTCATGTTAAAAGTTGGGATGCACTTTTGCTATTTCTCATTTATTATGAAATGAATTTGATTCAAATGTAAAATAATTGTTCCACATTATTAGCCACATGATATGACAGATGGTGAATTACCTTACAGAAATATTCAATGAATTATGTCCCTTTTAGACCTTAAATAATGTTGTGACACACTTTAACGCTATCCCTGTTATTACATGATATGTTGGACTCAGACTTCATTATTGTCCAATATGGTCATCCACTATGAAATCATTAACACTCAAGCAATAACTCCAACTTCTTCAGATGTGTCCTATTTTGTGACCCATCATCAAAATAATCAAGTGCGCTGTCTCCTGTGATAGCTCTTGTGAATGTCAAGTTTCAGGGTTGACCAACAAAGCTTTATGGTTTCTTTTTTCGTAATTTAATATGTAGAAAATTAGAGATCTTTAGACCACATAGTTTGTTTACAACACTCTTTTCATCTTCTTCCTGTTGAAGAGTAAATCTGGTGCTAATAGCATGTGAAGTAATTACGATTGAAATTCAAAATTTGTGTTTCGTTCTGTGAAGCATATTAAAGTGACTGACAGTTATATATGTCAATTTGTCAGACAATGCAGTAATTGTTATTTTAAAAAGAATAACCAGTTCTACATATTTTTTCAGATTATTTGTGGAGAAGCTGCCAAGGCATCCTGGATACAAGGAAGCTCCACAGAATGAAGTAGCCAATATCAGACAGGTATAATTATATGTCACCTGTAAGACACAGTATTTTGAATGTAATTGTCACTGTATAGGACTTGAATATTAAAACGGGGAGAAAATGTGTAGGCCGCTGCGCCCGGTTAGCTCAGTCAGTAGAGCATCAGAATGGTATTCTGAGGATCCGGGTTCGAGTCCCGGTCTGGCTGCACATTTTCCCCCCGTTCTGCAAGTCCTATACCGTGACATATTTTTTTATTTTTATTTTTTTCAATCTTTTGAGATAATCTTATCTAACTTCACTGGTCTCAATACCAGTCAAGGATTTATGTATTTATTTGACTGCATCAGTTCTTTATAGTGTGACAGAATTAGTTTTGCATTATTTATGCTAAAGTTCAGTAAATCATTTTTACACAGTGTCAGATAGCTTTAATATTGAATATTTAGAAAATTCAACCATTTATACTTGATCACGTCATTGTAATATGAGGTCACTGCTAACAGTGGTATATATCTTCAAAGACATTTGATTAGTTTTTAAAAAATGATCAGAATGGTGAAAAATAAATCTACTATCATCTTTCACTGATCAGTTTAAGTTGTAATTATTTTTATTGTACAGAAAGTGAAGCAGGTGTTTCCTGTAGCTGAAGAACTGAAAGGCAAATTGACTGTCAAGTATACTGAACAAGAGAAACAAAGGGCAGAAGAAGAAGTAAGGACAGATATAAAGTTTTGTTAAGAACCGAGTCTGCTATTATTTAGCTTGGTTGCATTCTATGCTTCCAGTTGATCTTCTTAAAGACTTTATTATTTATTAAGAACAGTAGCCAATAGGCATTAATTATGCCAGTTTAGTAAAGTTTTTTTCACACGAAAAAGCATCTTTACATGACTGACATGCTGTTAGCACTATAAATATCAAAATTTTGAATTTTAATAATTTGAGGAAATTTCCCTCCCCCAAGCACACACACGCACATTCTCACACTATTACATCCCCTCACCCAAATCTTTTTTCTTTCTTCACATTTCTGACACGTTACACACTTTATATTTTATTTCTGACTGATATGCTGTCATACACTTAGGCCATATCCCGACACTTACACTTCATTCTTTTTCATTTGATTGTGTCCTGCGATATTGTTTCTTAGTATTACAGCTCCCACTTCCCCCTACCCCCCTCCTCTCCCACCTCAACAAACACACATCTTCACACTTCTTCTATTGCATTCACTTTTTTTCTATTGCTTATGTTTTGGATATTCTTGATTTAATGTATTGTAGAGGAAAAAAGCAGAAGAGATTGCACGAGAACAGGAAAAAATACGTGCAGAAGAGGAAAGACAAAGAAAGGAGGAAGAGGAAAGAAGCAGAAAACTACGAGAACAGTCAGAGGAATTATGGTTACAAGAACAAGAAGAGAAATTCCGCCAACTTCAAGAACGTGAAAAGGAAAAGCAGAAAGATAAAGACAGAAGGGATCCAAATATTTTAATCGATGACACGGGAGAAAACAGACCATCATCGGGATTGAATAATGAAAGAGGAAGCGTGCCATCCGGAAGCTTGAGTTTTGTACCAAATGATCTACGTCAAGGTCAGCGACCGAAATTAGAGAAAAATTTGTCACAGGATTACACGCCTAATATACCTGACAGGTAAAGTTTAGTAAATTTATTCTACAAAAAAACTGTTACTTTATTGGTCATTGCATGAGAAAACCTATATCAGTGACATTGCATGATTACACATGATAAACAGTTTAGGAATCCGGAAAAATCATTGTTTTTCTGGTGACCAAACAGAAACTTGAAAGTAGATAGAGGATATTTGTTTGTTTCAGTGTAAGATTGAAATATATTTCACCGAGTGAACACTATAATTAAATATTTTTACAAGTGGCGCAGCTAGGAGTGAAAATGTAAATTATGGTGTTCACAAGTGAAATATATTTCGATTTTATATTGAAACAAACAAATTTTCTTTTTATTTTATGTATTTTCAATGGTTTTAAACAAATTATATCCATTTTACCCACGCAGTGTCACGTGCATCACATCATGACGTCATGATATCTTTGTAGAAAAACTGTCAAATAGTTCTGTGAAGTTTCCAGATTTCTTTCAGATTTTATTATGATGGAAGGTATATGTTTACGATCCTGTAAGTATTTATATACATCTAAATCTTTACTGAAGTATATTTGCAAGGAATTTACGATTATATATATAATTTATATTTTATTTGCATTCAAGTGTAGTTCTGTACCAGAGAAAAATAAAATTGATATTTTCATTGTTTGAAGCAGTGAAAATATCAATTTTGTTTCACTGATAAATTTCAGTATTTCTTTGAAAAACATAAAATAAATGCAATATTTGTCTCATAAGTGACTTGAAATATACATAACATGAGCAACAACGTCAGATTGCTTTAATGACATCCTATTGTTATATCTGAAAATGCGTTTGGTTATTTACTTAATAGTGTTGTAACTCTTAAAGATTACTTTTCCAAATGTTCAGATTTGAAAGATTAAAGAATGATGCTTATGAAAATTTAGTTATCTCAATTTTGATATTTTGTCATTGACCCATATATGGAATTGATATTACACTGACTACTACAGTTGATTGATTTCAGTCCTTGTTTTGACACTTGTGACAATAGCTTCCTTAATACAGTTTACCTTTTTTTTCAGACCTGTTAGGGCCTCTGAATTGCCCCTCATTGATGTGAACTTGAAACCTTACTTGAAGTGTAGAATACTTCATATGAGGAAATGGTACAGCTGATTTAAGGATGGGGTATGGTTCTACCCAAGTGCCCATCCTTGCCTGAAACAATGCTCGAAGAGGATCCTGGGGGTCTTCATCCAGCGTCAAAAGCTGGAAATTTAACATATGACCTAAATTGTACTTAAAACCAAACAAAATGATCTTTCAGGCCTGAAATTGACAGATCTACTAAACCTCCACAGGACCAATTTGGGATAACTGATGGTTTTGGAGAAAACAAATATGGCTTGAAGAATGTTTTAGTTCCGAGAGATATTGTTACAAAGTTTATGAATATTGCGGAACAAAATACAAGGAGAAATGTGGAAACTTGTGGCATTTTATCAGGAAAAATGGTAATTGAACTAATTTTGATTATGGTTTGAATGAACTTAAATTGGGCACATACATTAAATTTCTGTTTTGTCAGTAATGATTGCTATAGAGTAATTTTAATTTCTGGGCAAGAAATTCTGTGGTTTTGCAAAAACAGCTTTTTCCTGGGGACATGAATTCATTAATATCAACTATTGCACATAAGATTGAATATGGATTTTACATGTCCTTTGGGATTCAGTTTATTGGATTGAGTGTAACAAGAAATCGACAGAATTAACTGCACTAAATGTTAAAAGCCAGTGAAGATAGAGAGCATTTTGTTTGGCTATTTCAATACAGTGGTTCTTTATCACAAATCATTTTTCAAATTTTACATCAAAATATTAGACTTATATTTGAGAAAGCAAGAAGTATTAGCTATCAACTATATGCTCTTGTCAGCTTTCTTATATTCATTGATTAAAGAAAAAAATATGTTCTCTGCCATTCTTTAATAATATATTTTTGAGCTTTCAGAAGTTTTTAGGAATGAGGAGCTTTCCTTTTTCTAAATGTGGAGCATTCTTTCATCTGAATGTAGAAAATTGTTTTTATCAACCTAATGTGCCTTTTGTCTTAATTTTGAGTTTATTAGTTGCATTTACATGTTGTTGAGTACTTCCAGGATCATGGAGTGTTCTTTATTACCCATGTGTTGGTACCGAAGCAGACGGGTACGTCCGACAGTTGTAATGCAGAAAACGAAGAGGACTTGTTTGAATTTCAAGACAGCAATGACTTGCTATCCCTAGGCTGGATTCATGTATGTCCATGTATTGTATACCTACAAATATTCTGTGAAAATACACAAATAAACAAGAACTGACAAACAAAGTCTGTATTGCAGTCTGTTGAAATCTGATTCAGTATTTTGTCTGTGCCTGGACTGCTTTCATTTATATTTATGATCTGGTTTATAAATAGTTCCTTGTCTCAGATGGGTTAAAAGTCATTCTTGAGTAAAATGATATACGTATAATAAAAGGATTACTAGTATTACAACAGTCATTTGGATGTATTCTGCTCTCATGGGTTTTACAAGACGTGGATAATGGTCAGTACTTGCTTATCACGTGATCAAGGTCTGGCTAAATTCACTTTAGTCCAATACAACATCCCGTATCAGTGTTCTATGATAATGATAAGCCAGTTTTAATTTTACTTGCATTTCAATTATCTGTTTTCATATATATTGGTTAAGTTCAGTTGGACAATAGCAAAAGCTTTCAGTTTGCTTCTTGTGAATGAGCACTTTGTGCAGAATGAAGAAAAAATTTTGTTACCCAGTAATGGCTAAAAGCCTCAGTCTTTTCTCAATGAATGAGTGTCTTTACATTCAGTAATTGTTCAGTTAAACATGATAAATTTATTTTGTTGTGTTGCTCTGTGACTTTCTGGTTTGTTTTAATGCACCCGCCATTAAATGTTAGTGTAACCCTATCCATAATTGTGTGTGTGAGTCTGTACGTGGGTATGTTTGTGTGAGCACAAAATCTTGTCTTGCAGATAATTTTGGTGTGCATTGTCGGATCAACATAATAAGGGGCCTCTCCAGCCAAGTGGTTAAAGTTGCAGACTTTGAACCACTTGCCCATCACTGATGTGGGTTTGAGACTTGCTAGGGGATTGAATTCTTCATGTTAGGAAGCGATCCAGCTGGCTTGCGAAGGTCAGTGGTTCTACCCAGGTGACAACCCATGATGAAATAATGCACGGAGGGGTACCAGGGGTTTTCCTCCACCATCAAAGCTGGAGAGTCGCCATATGACCTATAATTGTGTTGATGTGACATCAAACTCAACAAAAGACATTGGGATTCAAAAACAAATTAACATAATAAGATAATAAGTTGATTGAGAGACTTGGACCCCTAGATTACATTTAGAGGTCAAAGATGTCATGTTATTTTTCTTGTTTGGATGGTGTATAGTTTTCTTATGATAGAAGGATATTCAAATAATTTGGTAACAGTTTTCACCATAACAAGGAGATGTAACATTTAAACATTTAAAGATGAAGTTAATATTTGCTGTTAGTTTTCTTTTTCAGTTTGTAAATTCAATACAGATATGTTCCATTGTCAAGTGCCATTACCAGACTTGCACTTACTTGTCTTAACATTACAAAGTGGGGACATCTGTGTCCTTTGAATGTATTTCTAGTCTGACATGTAGTGATATAAATGACAGTTGAAAGACAACTCAAGTGCTCATGGTGAGGTATTGTGATCATGCTGTGTCCGTCATCCGTGTGTTTGTCAAATGTGCCGTCGTAACATTTGTGTTTTAACGACATCTCCTCCAAAACCACTGAATGGATTTTGATAAAACTTGGCCATGATGTTCCTTGGGTCCTCTACCAAAGTTGTTCAAACAGTTCCGCTTGATTGCACATAGGGGCTGCCAGATAGAAAAATCCTTCTTGAATTTTAAAATAATTTCACACAAATAGTCCTTATGTCACCCTCTACCTAGATTGTTCAAATTATACCAATTCATCAAAAAACATGGCTGCTAGAGAGGGCGTGGTCACTTTTCCCTATATGTATATAGTGGAAACTTTGAAAATCTTCTTGTATGAAACTGCTTACCCGATTTTAGAATAATTTTACACAAATGGTCCTTGCGTGACCCTCTACCAAGATTGTTCAGATTATTTTGTTTCATCTAAAAACATGGCTGCCAGAGGGCGTGGTCACTTTCCCTATATGTATATAGTGGAAACTTTAAAAATCTTCTTGTGTGAAACTGCTTGCCCGATTTTAGAATAATTTTACACAAATGGTCCTTGTGTGACCCTCTACCAAGATTGTTCAAATTATTTTGATTTGTCAATAAACATGGCTGCCAGAGGGCGTGGTCACTTTTCCCTATATGTATATAGTGGAAACTTTAAAAATCTTCTGTGAAACTGCTGGCCCGATTCTAGAATAATTTTACACAAATGGTCCTTGTGTGACCCTCTACCAAGATTGTTCAAATTATTTTGATTCGTCAAAAAACATGGCCACCAGAGGGTGTGGTCACTTTTCCCTATATGTATGTAGTAGAAACTTTAAAAAAAATTTTTATGTGAAACTGCTGGCCCGATTTTAAAATAATTTTGTACAAATGGTCCTTGTGTGACCCTCTACCAAGATTGTCCAGATTATTCCGTTTTGTCAAAAAACATGGCTGCCAGGGGGCGTGGTCACTTTTCTTCTCTGAATCAATGATAGCTAGAGCCTTGATATTTGGCGTGTGATATCAGATTGGAAATGTCTACCATAATTGTTCAAATTATTGCCCTAGGTTCAAAAGTGTGTGTGACATGTATATAATATAGGCTAACATAGAAGAAACCTAACTCTACTTATACAAATACACTTGAAACCTTGTATACAGGTGAGCGCTTTAGAGTCAATGACCCTCTTGTTTATTTTTAAGGGACTATTCCCTTTCAAAAAACTGTAGGAGGAGTGCCATTACTTAGAGGTTTTAAACAACTTTTCTTTTTCCTTTCAGACCCATCCAACCCAAACAGCATTTTTATCAAGTGTAGATCTACACACACATTATCCTTACCAACAACTGATGCCAGAGGCTGTCGCTATTGTGGTCTCACCAAAGTTTAATGAGTAAGTACCGGTATAGTCCTGAAGAGTGTGTTTCTACTTTTATTTTTAGTTGCCAGTTAGTTGCCAGAAGAATGTTAGTTATTTTAGGCCTATGAAGGTAGTGCAAGATACAGAAGATTCTCCAGCCTGGTTCTTTAACTTGCAAGGTGTAAAACACCCTACAGGGGACCTTGATTTAAAGTCACTTTCAAAACTGCTGTAATTTTAGTTGGAGGATCTTGAGATCTGATTCTTGACCCCTGGTTGTGAGTTCCAGCATCTTACCGTTGGACCATCGGGTCTGCTTTTTAGCTCACCTGAGCAATTATGCTCAGGTAAGTTTTTCTAATCGTCTGTCAACATTTTGCTTGTGTATGCGATAGAGGCTGTATTTTTCAATTAACCTTCATGAATATTGGTCAGAATGATAACCTTGATGAAATCTAGGCCGAGTTCGAAAATGGGTCATCTCGGGTCAAAAACTAGGTCACTAGGTCAAATCAAAGAAAAACCTTGTGTATGCGATAGAGGCTGTATTTTTCATTTAATCTTCATGAATATTGGTCAGAATGATAACTTTGATGAAATCTAGGCCGAGTTCGAAAATGGGTCATCTCGGGTCAAAAACTAGGTCACTAGGTCAAATCAAAGAAAAACCTTGTGTATGCAATAGAGGTGGTATTTTTCAATTAATCTTTATGAATATTGGTCAGAATGATAACCTTGATGAAATCTAAGCCGAGTTCGAAAATGGGTCATCTCGGATCAAAAACTAGGTCACTAGGTCAAATCAAAGAAAAACCTTGTGTATGCGATAGAGGCTGTATTTTTCAATTCTTCTTCATGAATATTGGTCAGAATGATAACTTTGATGAAATCTAGGCCGAGTTCGAAAATGGGTC
Source organism: Mercenaria mercenaria (assembly GCF_021730395.1). NCBI lineage: Eukaryota > Metazoa > Mollusca > Bivalvia > Venerida > Veneridae > Mercenaria > Mercenaria mercenaria. The sequence goes on along the minus strand of NC_069362.1, from coordinate 105,764,052 downwards.
ATCTCGGGTCAAAAACTAGGTCACTAGGTCAAATCAAAGAAAAACCTTGTGTATGCGATAGAGGCTGTATTTTTCAATTGATCTTCATGAATTTTGGTCAGAATGATTGCCTTGATGAAATCTAGGCCGAGTTCGAAAATGGGTCATCTCGGTTCAAAAACTAGGTCACTAGGTCAAATCAAAGAAAAACCTTGTGTATGCGATAGAGGCGGTATTTTTCAATTGATCTTCATGAATTTTGGTCAGAATGATAACCTTGATGAAATCTAGGCCGAGTTTGAAAATGGGTCATCTGGGGTCAAAAACTAGGTCACTAGGTCATATCACGTAAAAACCTTGTGTATGCGATAGAGGCTGTATTTTTCAATTGATCTTCATGAATTTTGGTCAGAATGATAACCTTGATGAAATTTAGACCAAGTTCGAAAATGGGTCATCTGGGGTCAAAAACTAGGTCACTAGGTCAAATCCAAGAAAAACCTTGTGTATGCAATAGAGGCTGTATTTTTCAACTGATCTTCATTAAATTTAGCCAGAATGATAACCTTGATAAAATCTAGGCCGAGTTCGAAAATGGGTCATCTGGGGTCAAAAACTAGGTCACTAGGTCAAATCGAAGAAAAACATTGTGTATGCAATAGAGGATGTATTTTTCAATTGATCTTCATGAAATTTGGTCAGAGTGATTGCCTTGATGAAATCTAGGTCAATTTCGAATATGGGTTATATGAGGTCAAAAACTAGGTCACTAGGTCAAATTAAAGAAAAATCTTGTGTATGTGATAGAGACTGTTTTTTTCAATTGATTTTTATGAAATTTGGTCAGGTTGATTGCCTTAATGAAATCTAGGTCAAATTTGAATATGGGTCATCTGAGGTCAAAAACTAGGTCACTTGGTCAAATCAAAGAAAAAACTTCTGTATGTGATAGAGGCTGTATTTTTCAGTTGATCTTCATGAATTTTGGTCAGAATGATTGCCTTGATAAAATCTAGGTCGAGTTTGAACATGGGTCATCTAGGGTCAAAAACTAGGTCATATCTAAGAAAATGCTTGTTTTATCGCAAGAGACCAATTTTTTGGTCCAATCTTAATGAAAATTGGTCAGAATATTTGTTTCCATGAAATCACTAGGTCAAACATGTTTTACACTGTTATGGAGTGTTTCTTAGGTGAGCGACCTAGGGCCATCTTGGCCCTCTTGTTAATTCATTTCCTCCAAAATAATTGTACAAACAACAATATTGATGAGGATAGATTAATTATTTTGTACATATATAATTGGTACAGTGTTGGAACGCTACTTTGCAGTCTCTCCATGTGTGTATTTCGGAATATGCTATAAATTTATACCACCTTGATAGCCTAGTGCAAGAATGTCTACTTCGTGTGCAGGAGGTTTAGGGTTTGATTTCTGGCTCGCTGTGGCTGGGTCATACAAAGACATGGAAAATGGTACCAGTAGCTCCCTTGCTTGATGCTTAATATTGAAAAGGGAAACCGGCCTCTTCTCTTGTTTCCTCACTGCAAAGGATACCATCAAGAACAAGATGTCTTCAATAACTGATACACTTTGTAAAACTTGTTTACAATTGACCTAAAATATATAAGGCCTAAAAAAAAATTGTTTGTTTCCAGTAACATGCTCAAAAAAATTAGGCTAGGTAGATTGGTAAATTCTTGGGACTTTTCTGAAATTATTTTCCTGTCAAAAAATTCCAAGGCCATAAAAGCATTCGGGTCTGGCCAAAAATTTAGATTTCCTTAGAGATATTGTATTTTATATATCTGTTTTGAATTAAAGGTACATATTATGGAACGGTATGGTCAGTCCATCACTTACCATTTCCGGACAGTTAAGTCAGAAAGTATACTAGCTTCAGCTTTCAGAATTTACAGGGTGACTAAGCACTACTTTAGTAGAATTCCTAATGTTTTTGAGATCAATAGGTTAAAGACATTAGGATTTAAACTATTTACTATTAAAGTCTACACCAGGAGAAACAATCCCCATAACTCTGATTTGAATTTTGACAGAGTTATGCCCCTTTTTAACTTAGATTATTTTTGGTTAAAGTTTTTGATAAAGTCAAATATCTCTGTTACTTTTAAAGCTTTGACTTGAAACTTAAAATAATCATACTATCAAAGTATTTGAAATTTGACAGAGTTACGCCCCTTTTTAATTTAGAATTTTTTTGTGAAAGTTTTTGATAAAGTCAATTATCTCTGTTACTGTCAAAGCTTTTGACTTGAAACCTGAAATAGTCATTTACTATTAAAGTCTACTCCAGGAGAAACAATCCCCATAACTCTGATTTGAGTTTTGACAGAGTTTTGCCCCTTTTTAACTTAGAATTGTTTGGTTAAGAGTTTATAAAGTTTTTACTTGCAAAGCTCGAATTCAGAGCCAAGCACTGAGAAAAGTCATGCGTGCTGTCTTATGGACAGCTCTTGTTATTATATCAATTACTTGTAACATTTGAGCCGTGCCATGGGAAAACCAACATAGTGGCTTTGCGACCAGCATGGATCCAGACCAGCCTGCGCATCCGCGCAGTCTGGTCAGGATCCATGCTGTTCGCTTACAGTTTCTCCAATTCCAATAGGCTTTAAAAGCGAACAGCATGGAGCCTGACCAGACTGCGTGGATGCGCAGGCTGGTCTGGATCCATGCTGGTCGCAAACCCACTATGTTGGTTTTCTCATGGCACGGCTCATTTATTAAATTATTAAATCTCAAGTGATATATTACAGAACGGGTGTTTTCATGTTGACACCAGATCGTGGTCTACCAGAAGTTGCCAGATGTAGTAAGAGGGGCCACCATGAACACACAAAACATCCACCTGTGTTTGAGGTTCGTAGCTGTTGTTGTTTGATGAATTTTTTCCCTGTAACTTCTATTACTTAATCCAGTTTAGTGATAAACATGTTTATATCATTTTCCTTTTTTCAAGGGATAAAATGAGATCTAAATGTAATATGAACAAGAAGTGAACATAAACTTTTTTCCCATTGTTTCTTCCATATTACTGTGTTACTTTTGTGTTTAAATATTCAACATCGGCATTGATTGAAGCCTGATCTAAGACAAAGTATTGAGATTTTTACATGTTTTTTGTGATGTGAAGACATGCCTTTAAACTAAATGAAGTGGTCACGCATTTATTTTTAGACACTTTTATAGCTTTTATAGCTGAACATTGATTTCAAGCAGCTCCACAAGATTTTTACCATTTTTTACTGAAGATTGTGGTTTTCTTCAAGAATGAGCTAAATGTCACTCAGAGTTAAACCAGGCCTTTAAACATGTTTGAGTACAATCTACTGCTATTATAAACCACATAAGTAACTTAATTTATATATTATTAACATCTCTAGTTCAGCACAACTGAAAATCAAATATAGTTGAACTTGTTCACTCGAAGTCTGATAACTTGAACGCCATCCTGGGCTCGAACTCGTCGGGTCCTAGCAAAAATCCCCATACAAAGTATACTTTTTGATGGCTCAAACTACCAATTACTCGAACCAATTTTTCATGTCTTGTTGAGCTCCAGCGAATGAAATTTGATTGTTGTAGAATATTCAGTATGTATTTTTTTTCTAACTACATTTAAAATGTTACACAGAAAATTCTTTTATTTTCAGACTTGTTCCCATGCAAGATTTGTAGATGATAGAAATGTTATTCTAGTTGATCTGAGGTCAAAATAACAGCTAGTTTGGCAGAATAGGTTTATACAAGGTGTTGACAAGGAAACAAACCTATATATATATATATATATATATATATATATATATATATATATATATATATATATATATATATATATATATATAAAGACAATTACTGGAAGTAGAAGTTTCGGGAAGCTACCACCATGTAACAGAGGCTTGTGAGAAAACAGTGAAGCATAACTCCAACATAACTGCAACATAGATTAAAATTAAATTGATTTTAATTTTGACTAAAAATTCTCCACTGATTCGATAATCTGTGTTTTTGAGCTGTTCCATACTTTCTATGGTTCATACAATTTTAACTTTTATATCAACTTTTAATGTGTAACCCAACAAAATTTCCAACTGTCATTACAGGTCTACTACATAAAGTATCTTGTAAGTGCTTATTGAATACTTTATTGGTATCCATGTAATGCTCCTTTTACTAAACATCACTTAGGTACAATGAAACAAAAACATAAGTTGTTAGAGCTGACCAAGTCCCAATCCATGACTCTAGTTACCTCCCCTGACGGTCCGTCAAAAAAATACATCAAAAGAGAACTAAAGTTTGGGGGAATCAGAGGTATTATTCAGAGGACAGTAATATATCTGACTTGTACCAATGCATCTATATGCATTACTTATATCTACACTGAAATTGAAAATAAACAGCAATACTTGTTTCAAAAGCCAGGACAGGAATTTTTTTTTTTTTTTGAAACTTGGAAAAATCTCGGGCTTCACGTGTATAATTTTCAGTTTTCTAACTTAAGTGCATATTTTTCAACATCTAAACTTACAGTTTATCTTATCAAAAATATTTATTAAATGGCATCAGAAACATATTTTCATAATATATTTCTTCAAGTTTTGACTTTAGCACAGCAAGATTTAGTATCGACTTACAGTAGTCCAGTCAATAGCACAAACTATAGATCAGTGATTTCTAAATATGTAATCATGTAATAGTTTCCAACAGAGGTCAAGTCAGTGTGCTTACAGTTCCATAATGCTTTCTGTATACTTTAAAAAAAACCCAGCATATCCTGATAAAGAAAGTTAATTCCTGAAGTAATAACGAATATCAAAGGGAGGCAATAACTCATTAAACTGATGTAAAAATTGCAAACAGAACTGTATGTCTTCAGAAAAACTTGAAGTCAGCGACTTGAACCACTTGGCCAAGGAGGCCTTTTATATATATATTTGGGTATATATATATATATGTGACATTCTCTGTAAACTGTGGCTTTGGCATTCTCTAGTATGAACAAAAAGCCAGGTATAAATCTGAACCACAATATCTTATGAAAGTACAGAAACATCATACAAAAGGCCTCCATGGCCAAGTGGTTCAAGTCGCTGACTTCAAATCATTTGCCCCTCATCAGTATGTGTTCAAGCCTCACTTCGGTCGTAAAATTCTTCATGAAAGGAAGCTATCCAGCTGGCTTATAGAAGGTCAGTGGTTCCGCCCAGACACTGGAGGAGTACCTTGTGTCTTCCTCCACCATCAAATGCTGGAAAGTCACCATATGACGTATAACTGTATCAGTGTGATGTTAAACCAAACAAAAAAACAAAAATAAAGAAACTCCATACAAGAATATGTAATTGCACGGAAATTACTAAATGCCGTTACAGGTCCACTACCTTAAGAAAACAATTATTTATCCACTTATTTCTTTCTACTGTCATTGACAAGATTGATGATGACGGAACATTTTTATAAGCTTTATAATTTTGTTTAGATACAATCATTCAAACTGTACATGAGAACAAATACTATATATTATGCTGTTGGAAAATACATCTTTAGCTCGCCTGATTGTTGAAAAAAAATCTACGAGTTATTGTCGTCACTTTATTTGTCGGAGTCGGCATTGGTTGAAATTTTTGTTTAGGTCCACCTTTTCTCAAAAACTATATGAGCTACAGCTTTGAAACTTTGCACACTTGTTTATCATCATTAGGTGACTATGTAGGCCAAGAACCATAGCTCTGATTTGCATTTTTGTCAGAATTATGGCCCTTTTTGCACTTGGAAAATTTGATTTTCTTGGTTAAAATTTTGTTTAGGTCCACTTTTCCCCAAAACTATAAGAGCTACAGCTTTGAAACTTTGCACACTTGTTTATCATCATCAGATGAGTAAGTAGATTAAGAACTATAACTCTAACCTGCATTTTATCTGAATGGCCCTTTTCGTTCTTAGAAAAACTTGAATTTCTTGGTTAAAATTTTTGTTTAGATCCACTTAACTTGAATACTATAAGAACACTAGCTTTGAAACTTCGCAGACTTGTTTATCAACCTTAGATGAGTATGTAGGCCAAGAGCCATAAGTCTGATTTGCATTCAGTCAGAATAATGGCCCTTTATATACTTAGAAAATTTGAATTTCTTTTTATTTAGGTCCACTTTTTTAATTCTATAAGAGCTATAATTTTAAAAGTTTGTACACTTGTTAATTATCATTACATTAGTATGTAGGTCAAGAACTATTACTCTCTTGCATTTTGTCAGGATTATGGACCTTTTTAACTTAATCAGTATTTCTTGGTTGTTTTTTGTTTAATTTCACTTTTTTTTGAATACTTACAGTAGCTTTGAAACTTCATATTGTTTTTTTGTCATCAATTAAGATGAGTAAGAAGGCCAAGAACCATAACATTTTTCTTACATATTGTCCAGCACCTGCAGATGAGCAATGGCAGCCGCAGGCGGTGCTGTTGTTATTTCATTGTGTCGCAAACTCGCAAAATGATGTTATGTGATCAGTATTGTTCCAAGCTGCTTAAGTAAATTTGTTGTTTAAACAGGTGTAAATATTTTACTCTAGTCATTCTCTAACTTTAAATGTAAATTGTTATATCATGTGATGCCAACTCCATAATTTAGATACCATAACAGCTAGATATCATTTGTGTCATTGCCACAGTAGTGTTAATGTCAGCCTTCCATAATAATTGTTGTCTTTCAGTTTCAGTCAGTGTATATAATTGATGGCTGAATAGTTACAATCACTAGCTTCAAATCACTTGCACCTCGCCGAGATTGGTTCGAGCATCACTGAGGGCGTTGAATTCTTCATGTGAGGAAGCCATCTAGCTGGCTTACAGAAGGTCGGTGGTTCTACCTAGGTGCCTGCCCATGATAAAATAATGCACAGAGGTGCATCTGAGAATTTCCTCCTTCGTCAAAAGCTGAAAAATCACCATATGACCTTTAATTGTTCTTCTCTGATAGCGTGTGTGTCTGTTCGTCATATTTCTTGTCCAGAGCGTAACATAATAACCATTCAATAGATTCACTTTAAAGTAGCATATAAGTAGGTGGCAATGACATGATGTGTAGAGTGCATGGACCAGGTCTGTAGGCCGCAGGTCACAGCAAGGTCAAATTTGTCCGTCATATTTTGTGCCCAGAGCATAACTAAAGTATAGACTTCCAACTTGGCATGTAGGTAGGTAACAATGATACGATGTGCAGAGTGCATGAACTTGGTCAGAGGTCAAGATCACGTGTTAAAAATTGTTGATTACATTTTTTTCCAGAGCACAGCTTCAAAACTTTTCAAGGTATTGACATTAAACATGGAATTAAGGTGTGTGATAAAATGATTTGTTTAGTGCAACAGTCTACTTAACTGTCCCCAAACCCAACTCCCACACACCAGTATTAACACCCCTTCCCCCCAAAATCACTCATTTTCTTGTGCCATAGTATTCACTGCTGCACAGAACCCCCCCCCACCCACACCCATCTTTAAATTATATATCCTCCTCCTCAGATCTAGAACTTGGGGTCCTAGTATATTGCCCTGCTTTCTCAAGCTCTTGTGCTTTCCCTGTATCAGGACAGAGTCTGAAAGTATAAAATCGCCTTAATGATAGCTCTAGTTGTCTTTTTGTGTTTGACTTAATATGTTGTTTTTGCAAGGAGGCATCTGAAAAGATGGGTTTTTTTAACGTGAAAAACTGTTAAAAGAGACTACCCGGTAGTGCCTGGTGTTGGTGTTTTTATCTCGACTGGTGATAATTTTAAAGTTTGAACTAATGATTTTCTGTTGAAACGTGTTGATTATGTTTGTGATGAATGTTGGCATTATTTGATCTTGTTGCTTGTATTATTTGAATTTTGTTAGTGGAGAAGCAAAACTTGTGCATGTGCTATAGTAAACCTTAAATATTGTTTTCTACAAGTGATGTAAAGTTTAACTTTTTTGTTGGGAAAATATTGAGAATTATAGCTTCTTTTTACAAACTCGTTTTATTTGTATTTTTATATACATACATAAAGCATAAAACATATTATGTTCAGATTTGAATTCCTTTTCATGTTAGAAAACTCTATACTTACTTGGTACATTTACAGCATGATTTTTAGTATATATATACATGTGAGCTATAACATAAAATACATGTAAATGATTAAAGCATTCATCTTCTTTCTCCCTTTCCTTTCTCACAGGTGAAGTTACAGTTTCCAACAAGGTGTAATGTCTTCCAACCCTTTACCAGAATGAAATTATGTCAAATTGGTGTCAAAAGGCAAATTTTTCGTTATTGAAAGTGAGATTTTTTAAAGGGCACTTTGTCCAAAATATTTTTTTTATATCACTTTTATTTCCCAACTTGATTGGAAACATGTTTTTGCATTGTTTGAAATTCAAGATTGATAGTTGTTTATGTTATTAGAGAACACTGGGGCCTCCTTGGTCAAGTGGTTAAGGTTACTTAAATTCAAGTCACTTGCCTTAGACTGCTCTTGTCATAGAATTCTGCTACTAGTATGTTAGAAATCCATCCAGCTGTCTTGTGGGAAGTCAGTGGTTCAACCTGGGTGGCTACTTTTGCTTGAAATAATGACCAGAGGAGCATCTGGGGTCTTCCTCTCTCATCAAAAGCTGGAAAGTCACCACATGACCTATAATCATGTCAGTGTGATGTTAAACCAAACAAAAAGAATGAGGAAACACTGCTGCATATGCAACAACATTCTGAATTCATGTTTTGCACTGATTTTAAATACTAGAAAAATAAAACCTTTATGAATATAATCAAGTCTACAATATGTCTGAAACTTTCTGATATTCAGTGTTATTTTTTATTATGTCTCAGATTTTAGCATCTTTCTCTGTGTAATGATAAAAATTATTCTAACATAGGTGATTTCCATTCATAAAGTCCAGCATTACACTCGGCCCAGTAGGACAAACTTTTCATCCTCTGAAACCATGTGCAAAGGAGAGGCCACGTGTCGAGTTTATAGTTTCTCAGTTCTACAAGAGCAAGATTCGTTGCCATGGAAATATCAACAATAGTCATGTCGTCACCGCACATATATTTCTGGCCCTGTAGTTGACGATTCATGTAGTCGAACGTTTTTCTCATGGCGCCTTCTTTGTCTGTGTCTGGGGGCTTCGCTTGAAATAATTGTGGATACTGAAAAATAAGATCGGACTTTGACGTTCTGCAGACAAAGAGCAAGCTTCGTAAATCTCATTACTGAAAATGTTCTCAGCTTTTCAAAAAACAAGAATACTAAATGACCTAGTTGCAGATTAAAATGACGGTTTTGTCATTATTAGTTGTCTACACCAGTTCTTCAACACAATGGTAAATTATTACTGCTGTAAATAAATAAATAAAACTAAGATTGCCTACACTAACCAACTATATATTCACATTGTTTTGAGAAGGTATCTTCAGCCAGGTATTCCAAAACACCTAAAAACTATCTCAGGCCAAATGTTCGTGGCCGTTTTTATGCCCCAGCAGTTAAATATGGTGGGTTGGAGGGGCATAGAATATCACTCTTGTCCATATGTGAGTACATGTTTGTGTCCTTGCATTTTAAAGAAGGTGAGTGGGGATGAGCATATTAGTTTGAGGTGTATTCTGAAATCACATGTCACGGCTTGTATAATTTTGAAACACCTCGGCACAAGTAACTATCATTACAATAAGTCCCCGCTTTGCCATACATGTGATTTTAAATGGATAGGTCATATATTTAAAGGTCAACTATTTAATGTGTATTTTTTGTATTGTCCTAATTCATGATAACACGGCGACACTTTAACCCCTAGCTCAAAATCCAAGGTTCTTGCTTAGGGTTCAGTCCAGATTGGCGATTGTCAACATATTACTGAAAGGATACAGACTTCTGTGCCCTAACATAACAGTGAGAATAGTCATCTCCCGTGTTAACATTTCTAGTAACAATTCCTCCGTCGTATACTTTGATACTGTACTTTATTCAGATCTTGTTTTGGAAAAGTTTCTATATATAACATGCCATCGAAATAAATGATGGTTACTTACCATGTATTCACTGATCGTTTTGTAGACGGAACCGAGGTCATAATGCAGAAGTCTGTCGCATACAGCCCTCTGCTGCAGATCCTTGGGATACAGTCTCGTGTTCTTCCCGTATCGGGACACGATATACGTCATAATTGGTCGGCTGTAAGACATCAACAATGAATTATTTAGGTAAAACGAAGATCTTTGAAGTATTAACTGTTATGGAACCCTCCGTAAAACGAACATCCTCGGAACCAAAGGGAAATGTCAGTCTTAAGAGGTTTCCAGCTAAGAAGGGTTTCCAAATTACAGGGGTTTCTAGTTTAGAGGGGTTTCTTGTGTTAGAGGGATTATTATTTTTAAAAAAGAACATATTCTGAACCAAGATAATTTTTGAGTTTGGATTTAAGTTTAAAGGTTTCCGCTTTTCCGTGGTCCCCACCATATTACTTTTTTGAGTGATAGGGTACAAATAAAGACAATACCTTTCCCACAAGGAGAAGTCGCCATCTTGTAGTGTAGGTACCGTTGTGTCGGGGTTAATCTGTAAATCAATAATCGTATAATGGAGGAGAATGGTCATTAGGCATGGTGCCATGCTGACTATGCATGCATTTGATATATTCTAAGAAAAGCCAGAATCCCTTTAAGAAATGAAGCTAGAAGTCAGGAGTCTTTGACACGCAAGTAAATAGCTCATTTTGACTTACATCGGCAATAAATCTAACACAGAGTTAAAATTACGTAAAACAGAATGGATACAAATAAATTTCCAGACTTGTTTTAAAATGTATTATTGCTATCTGTACATCATAGAAGTTCATTAATTATGACAACTCCATACCTTTGCAAATTCTGGCGTTTTATGTTCTCCCTTGAACAGATCTAGATATCGTATAGTGACTGGTATACTAGCTGCCTTGGCTGTCATCCATACTGCCCGCGAGGGGGCGCTCAATCCATGAATATACAGAATTAGGTTCTTTGGGGTAGTGGTACTGGGTCCGACTCCCATCTGAGATATGAATACAACAGACTAATTTATAACTCAACAACCGAAATGGGCGTTTTTTTTATTTAGGTAAGAATAGTTTCAGATATTTTTACACTACTGATAATCAATATCTTGTTTCACAGTCAAATAAGTATGAATTATGTAAAACCAAAATGGGGTGTTATTATTCATAAAGTATAAGTTGTCTTTAAATTTCAGATGGTCTGTTTGAAGTGATTTAGTTAAAAATAACTTACCGGCTGCAGTGTTATTTCCTCACCCTTCTCCCCAATACATAAACATAGCAACATTTTTTTCTTTATTATAATTTACAATACATATCAACAGAAACTTAACTTAAATGCGGTAACTTCGATCACTTTTTTGAAACAATACGCTCATTCAAAGCCACGGTTCGTAGACCGCCAAAAGAATTCTATTGTTTTCTTTCAGACAAATGATATAGAATTGCATACTATCACTAACGAAAAATATATAACGGAACACCTAGAACCTACTATTAGAAAACGGCACAGAAGTCATGATTTCCCAATGGTATCTAGCTTTACCAAGCAGCACTCTGGTGGTCAACTAGACCGCAATGCATAATGATAATACTGATGCCTCTTTGTACAGTAAGCGTTTCGGGAAATACTTTTGTCTAAACGCTCTGCACTGTCAAATGGTCCTATCTATCAAGATAGCACGTTTACTATGCCCAAATCCTGCTTTCATAGAGATGTAAGATGTCAAACAAAATTTCGATGAAGTTCGAAGACAATAGCATATCAGGTACGAACGTACCGAAACCTAGAAGACCTTCATAGCTTTTCAGTAAGTCTTTATTCAATAATAAAACATCTAAAGATACCACTACACTTTAAAGGCGCTCAATAGGTAGAGCGTTGGTCTACGGATCGCGGGGTCGTGAGTTAGATCCTCGGGCGAGGCGTATGTTCTCCGTGACTATTTGATAAACGACATTGTGTCTGCAATCATTAGTCCTCCACCTCTGATTCATGTGGGGAAGTTGACAGTTACTTGCGGAGAACAGGTTTGTACTGGTACAGCATCCAGGAACACTGGTTAGGTTAACTGTCCGCCGTTACATGACTGAAATACTGTTGAAAAACGGCGTTAAACCCAAAACAAACAAACAAAAACTTTAAAGGCAACATTGCTTCATTTCTAACTTACCCTCGGTTTGACAAACACCTCCTCCGGCTTTTTCTTGAAACACAAACATAAACATAGTCCACAACGACACATGGTGACAGTTTGCAAAAATTTACAGAAAATACACTAGGTTTATGAAGTCCTCGCGAAAATACGGTACCATTTTAGTTTTTACTTCATTTATACGATAGAATTTTTCCTTGTTTATAAAAGACTTTCATTTTCAACAAAATATAATACGAAAAAAAAAATAAGAATGAAATAGACAATAGGTCATTTAGTATCTACAAATAGTCCTTAAGTAACGTGATATGTTAAAGCGGCGAAAGACAAAGAGAAAGAAATAGTTTCTAAGTGTACAATTTCTTATTGATTTGTAGTGGTCGCCAACACCACACAACTGCACAGAAACCATGGTTAGAGTTTTAAGTACGTTTAACATAACCGGCTGAAAAAAACGTTAATAAGGGTACAGTGTTATGAGCCTCTATGACTGAGTGGTTAATGTTGCCGTTTTCAATTCTTTGTCGTTCACCGACGGGATGGGGGCCTGTGAGTTCGCATCCTGCTCGAGAATTGTTTCATGTGAGTAAGATATCCAGTTAGCTTGTAGTCCACCGAGGAAATAGTGCACAGAGCCGAAAACTGGGGTCTTCCTCTACCATTTAATGTTTAAAGTGTGTCGATATGTCGAAACGTTGGTGCGATAAATTACTTTACACAAAACTTATATACGTGTTGTTGTTGAAATACCTACCGAAACCCAAAGCATCTGCAATTAGACGAATTGTATTCACTTGCATTTGGTAAAAGACGATCAAGTACGTCCGATGATGTAGCTTTTAATAGATAAAATACATGTAGCATGTCTGTTTCATTTTTTCCTTTACTCCCAACGGAGATGGACGGGTAAAGTTTTCACGTTGGCCGTTCATCTAGTTTGTTTTACCAGTCCATATCATTTTTAACCAACCCCTTGGAGACTATTTATAGAGAAAAGATGAGGTGCAGAACAGATTTTTCAAGGAGACAGCCTAAGGTCAAGGGCACAACTGTATGAAACATTTTCTGAACTGGATCTCGTGTCCGCTTCATCAAGACAATTTGTAGTACGCATGTACTAATTTTGCTAGCCAGAGTTCAAGGTCACAACTGAACGTTGGACCTTGAATTTTGTGTCCTATCCATACTTTCACCTCCTGTAGAAAATTATGAAACTTTGGATGAATTATCTTCGAATTTGCTTCGGAACTTTGCATCATTATTCAGTGGCGAATCCACAGACCGCTCAGAATTACATCAATCTATTTTATTGTCGTGGCAAAATTTTACTGTACTTTGACATATCATGCTTTTCGTCGCAATGGAAATTTCGTGAAACAGATATGTGCTGCTTACAGCCAACTATCTAAAATTATGATCGACACGCGGGAATTTCATTGTAAAATCAATCCAGGAGTAAATGTCGCCCCCGAATAAAGGTCAGCATGTGAGTAAAGGCCAGTCTATGTGAAACATTTATTGGATCTTGAGCGTTAACTGAAATTTGGCAGCAAACTTCTATTGTCACGTTTGTACAACACGCATTTTCTGATTATTCCTTGAATGGGCACACAGGTTTCGTTTAATCTAACACTTTCATTGAATTAGACTTTGCCAAACAAATTACATGTTTCTCAGGAGCAGGGGACAACGCAAAACAGCATACACTTACTGAATGGCTTCAGACCTCGGGCAATAGTTCTGGCTTTTGACCCGTAAGCCATTCAATAAGTGTTTTATTATATAACATATGAAATAAACTTTCGTATTGTTTTTCTTTTCAAGTTTTGATTTTAGCCCATGCTGAACTTTAGACCGATCAATAGCATAAACTGTGGAGATATGATTTATAAAAATAAGAAACCATGTTATGATATTTATTATACGCTGATAATTGAAAACAAATACTAGTAGCTACACATACAATTTATTGTGAATATCAATTTTGCTTACACGCATAGGTACGGACATAAGTTTTACCATACCCTGTTATTCTCGTTTGTTGTGACTAGTTTAACGTAATGTTAACATCTTATTAACAAATAAATGAGCCGCGCCATGAGAAAACCAACATAGTGGCTTTGCGACCAGCATGGATCCAGACCAGCCTGCGCATCCGCGCAGTCTGGTCAGGATCCATGCTGTTCGCTAACAGTTTCTCTAATTGCAATAGACTTTGAAAGCGAACAGCATGGATCCTGACCAGACTGCGCGGATGCGCAGGCTGGTCTGGATCCATGCTGGTCGCAAAGCCACTATGTTGGTTTTCTCATGGCACGGCTCAAATGACATTCTATTAACTTTCATTCACTGTCCAATGCTTCGACATTTTAAAATTATTTCGACGGGTCCATAACGATTTTGCATGCAGAACCACTGAAGAGGGTTTTGAATGCTTCCTCGTACTGCGACATCGGGAACCTGTGTGTGATCACCTTGTCCACATCTACCTCCTTATCGGCAACCATTTTTTCCAGCGCCTCCCATGTATGGTATATACGGCGACCGTGGACCGTCTTTATTGTCAAGCATTTGAACACTGAAAAGGGGTAAAAACAAGGACAGTAAAAGGTGTAAAATGAAGTAAGTAAATTCTAGTCAGCTATGTAACGTAGAAACGAATAGCTAGAGGTTTCGAAATACATGTACGATGGTACTATAACAAAATGTGGACTCCGTGAGAATGTATTTTGCTTATATAGATTGACAGAATATAGTCTAACCTTAGTTAACAACACCTTAGAGGAGTAAATATCTCTCCACAAAGGCGCATATTTTCTTCCCAATAGACCGGTTTCTTAGTACAACACGCTATGCATTACTGCATTTCGGCTTGACAGCTGATTTAAGCAAGAGCTGTTCTAATTACTCATATGAAAATGCTTCTCTCTGAATACTCTGCATCTAAGATGAAACGCTGTTTAAATTTGAAAAAAAAATATATATGTACTGATATCCGGTAGCGGGTGTTCAACATGAAGTGGCTGTTTCGTTAGCCCAATCAGCACAACCCGGCCGCCCTTCCTCAGGTAGGAGAAACACGAGTTGAGCATTGTGGCGTTCCCGCTACACTCGCATATACGTCCTATACCAGTGCCGGAAGTAATTTCCATGATAACCTGCATTGTCAAAAATGAAACTACAGTTGTTTTTTTTTTTGTTTGATTGTTTTATATTGGTGAACTAATGCCAATTTAAATAACATAGGGGTTATATATCGGCGGTCAGTGAACTTTTTATTTTTCTTCCGTAAAAGTACTAACTTATTCCTATTAATAGATGTCAACTTCACAAGAAGAATCAGAGATTGGGGGACGAATTATTACAGCTGTATGTCAACTCGCCACAGAGAACGCTGCCTTGCTCAGAGATAGAGCTAGCGAATATCTGATTTGTACTTTTGAACCAACCAGCGAACTGGCATTGTATTTCGTCACATCATTTATTTTTCCTTTCTCGTCGTAGTTTAGATTTAATTTCATCATCCTTTCAGACATATCGGTCGGCCAGTTTGGATTAACCTGTACACAGATAGCTTCTAGTCCGGTGGGCTTTCCGTTATGGCTTTACAAAGTCATTGGCATACATCGGTATATGTACTCGACAGGGCTTTGGTATAGAACTAGAGTTAGTTATGTAGGAATTAAACGAACTTCTGCTTTTATATAAAGCAGCTCTCGGCACAGGTCTGCAGTCTGTAGTCTATGCTGTCGACAAGAACTGATTTTAAGGCAGATTACCTCTTTTATGTCTTTCTCCTTTGTGTTTATCACAATATCTGTTCCAATGTCTTTTGCCAGCTTCAACTTCCACTCCTCAATGTCGGCTCCAATAACTCTTTAAAACATAAACCTTATACTTATTTCATATTCTATTTCTATAAACTGTAGCTGTTACATTAATCACCAAGCTCTAGAACATTTTAAAACGTAGTTATAGTTGGCAAGAACGTAAACGTTGCCAGTTTCTTTCACATTTAGCAGCTATATACAGTCAAACCTGCACAATAGACCACCTCTGAACAGAGACCACACGGCTTTAAAGACCGCTGGTTTTGTTTCAAATTTTATCATTCACAGTGCACTGTACCCTGTGAATAATGACTAGAGCTAATTGCAAATAAATACCATTTTTGTCTCTTCCAAGGGTGGTCTTTAAAGACAGGTTTGACTGTACTATTGCGAAGATTTTTTGGAATAGTTTGATACAGAATCTGCATAGAACATAGAATGCAACAAAGCAAAATAATAGGATTCAGTTTGATCGAGCATGATCATGAGAGGTAATGAAATGTGCAACACCTTACACGCCCCGATGCACTGACTTAAGCTAGGAATTCTGTTCTGCAGACGTACTGAATGGATCCCGTGATCCAAAAACACCAGAAAATGTAACAACACTGAGTCCATGTAAGGGAAGACTTTTTACAGCCGCCACGCAGCACTTAAAGACTGCTGTTGTAAGAGTAATATAATCGTTAAGGAGATCCTTTGGAAGCGTAGAATCCAACCAAGCAAAATGACAGCTGCATGATGCAGTTCACGAGGGGAAGTAAAAAGTGTACCAGTGAATTTTACATCTATTCCTCACATTCAGTAAATGTGTAACAATTCTATGTCCTTGCTGCCCTTAAAATAAAAATAAAATACAAGTGGCATTGCTCAGGGTTCATGGTAATGGTTCTGAAATGTACTATCAAAAACTTTGAAACAATCTACCTCTTTCAAAACAATCGCCATCGCGTCTGATAGTTCGCATTGTATAGAACTTTAAGGTATTTTGAATATAACGGAACTATATTGATACCTTTTCGCACCCATAACTTTGGCTACTCGCTGTGCTAGTAGGCCTACAGGTCCACATCCAATCACCAACACATCCTCATCCTTGACCTTTAACCTTTCCACTCCATTATGCGCGACACCTAGCGGCTCTAACATGGTTATCTCTTCCGCATCTAAAAAAACAACAGTCAACCACTAGTAACCGGCATACTGGTACGGGAGAGCATTCAAGACAGGTTCATGCTACTTATTACTAGAAATGTCGAGATAATAACTCAAAATACGACACAGGTACTTGAAATTACGACTAATGTAACTAGAAATATTCAGATATGCGACTTAGATATTTTCTTCCTGTTGACAAAATTTGAACGTCTGTCCATCTGTTAAAGGCAAAAAATATTAATGGCTATTCCTCTTCAACATTTGATTTTGTAAGTCATTGTATTGACTCTTAGACGTAACAAATTTTAAGTGGATACATCTACATACACATCGAAATACGGTACCCACGAAGGGACTTGGAACGTATACTACCATACATCAATGTATTGCTCTAACCTGTAAGTTACTTCCGATTTCAAACTGTATCCAGGAAATATACCTACACCTATAGTACGTTCTGGTGGTAGGGGGTTGGAAACAGGTCGCTTATCTTCCTGATATGTGAAATATTCTAAATTCGATCTCTACCTGGTCACCTTCTACGACCTCTCCACAAAATCTAGAGATACCAAGGTACCATGAAGACCTTGGTCTAAAAATGTAGCTGAGACCAATAACTACACGTTGATGTAGTGTATATCAATATTACCAAATGGGCCAAACCTAAGCCTTAAACCTTCCAAACTTAAAAATAGTTTAGTGATATACTTTAAGAGCGAGGACCGACTCTTCTTAAGAGCTTATTGAGAGCTTTAAGGTATCGTAATCTTGGCTAGAGCCTACGCGTCTACGAATGCTATGGTAGTTTTCGCGGCTCAAAATTTCAAGCTACGTCACTCGAAATTTCGAGTTACAATGTGGAAATTTAAGGTTACACAAGTAACGTATCTCGAAACTTCGAGTATACTATGGTAGCTCACGACTCGAAATTTCAAGATACCTAACTCGACTTACGTAAGGCGAAACTTTGAGTTACAATGTGGAAATTTAAAGCTATTTAGTTAGAAATTTCGAGTTACGTACCTTGAAAGTTCGTGTAAGTATACTGACCTTTCAATATCGAGTTAATAAAGATCATGATAGGTTACGCACCTAGCACAAATGCGCTGCCCTATATTAAACTTATTGATTAGCTGACATATGGAGTTTATGTTACTGCAACAGCTTAAAGAATAAAAATAAGTTTAAGTATGACCTCATTTTATAGTTTTTCGTCTTTTGAGGTTTAATATACGTGTATGGTGTGTCTTCTGACCATAATGACACATCTAGTGCTGATAGCGACTTTTGCAGCTACCGATTGTAGAGGTCTGGAGGACTCCACGTGCCACCTCCGAACATTGTTTTCGGCATGAGTAGAACCATCGTCCTGTTGTATGTCAGATGGATGGCTCACATGTAGAAAGTCTAAACCCTAAGCGAGGTTTGGAACCCACAATGGTGAGGAGTAAGTGATTTGATGTCCGAACGAACTTAACCAAACACCATTGGGCATAGTGTACCTTACTTATAACATGCGTGCATGCATAAACAATTAAACTAAAGTCTTGTACTTACTTAAATCCTGTGTAATCTCATACAGATATTTCTGTGACACGATAGAATATTCTGAGCACCCTCCGTGCATTGTCTTCCTCCCATGTCCGTACTGACCCATGTTGATACATATTTCCTTCATTCCATTATTACACTGATAACAGTCTCCGCAGTAAAAATGATTCTCAACTCCAACGCGCGAGCCAATTTTCATCGTGGCATCAGGGCCACATTTTACGACCGTGCCTGCCGTCTCGTGCCCTGGGATAAAAGGCACTGTCGCAATAACACGTGCCATCTCGCTCCATTTGTACAGTGCTATGTCTGATCCGCATATAGAGACGACGTCTACCTTTATCAAAACTTCATCCTTTTCCGGTTCTGGAACTGGCATCTGTGTATATACATACGATTCTGTTTCCGTCTCTTTTAACAATGCTTTCATTGTTTTTGGGATGTCTGCAGTGGACGCCATCTTGAAAATTTAGATCAATGTCAAAAGTCAGTCTTTTCTATTCAAACGCGGCTGTTCGTCAATTTTCAACTTGTCGTCTGCACTTGAAGATTCAAATAACCGTATAAATTAACCCAGTTTTATGTTATCTTATCAGATATAAATGAAAGGTAATAATATAGTCTCCGGTCGCATGTAGAATATGTAGAAAGTCATGTCCACTATATAATACGAATTTTACGGGCTAGTTTATAGAGACTTATTACTTAGTACAACGTCAGGTTTTGCTGCTTTGTCCAGTGATCAATCAATTAATAGCTAAGCGTAAGACACAACGAAACCCCATCTACGACCGAGTCATCCTGTTACCGGCCTTTTTTATCTGGTTGCAAAGCTCATTCAAGTCAAAAGATGCAGTATGAAGAATATACCTGTAATTCTTTTTTATTCTCGACCCTAAAAGTCAAATGAGTTAGAGTCAAAACGTCGAGCTGGCCAAAGGTGGTCTTTTCGTGGGGAATTCATAGAATGGCATCCATTCTGAAGTTTGAGCAACGGTTGGCGCTGTCA
Source organism: Mercenaria mercenaria (assembly GCF_021730395.1). Classification (NCBI taxonomy): domain Eukaryota; kingdom Metazoa; phylum Mollusca; class Bivalvia; order Venerida; family Veneridae; genus Mercenaria; species Mercenaria mercenaria. The sequence continues at coordinate 105,744,288 of NC_069362.1, read as the reverse complement.
TTTGCAGGGAATTTTCTGTAGCGATTTTTGAATAAGTAATATTTTTTTCTTTTTTTTTTTGACAGCCGACTGAGAGAAGCCAAAATTCAGCGCTTGGGAAATGAAAAAACAACAACAACAAAACAACAACAACAACAAAAAAAACACAAGTAGTCATATTCAAATTGTACTGTTGTGTTTATTTCAGTTGTTTGGCTAATAGTCTCAGATATACGGGTTTGAAACTCATATAGTCAACTGTAGACCTACCAGTATGCGTCCCTAGCGGAAATATTGAACAGTACAGGAAGCGGAGCACGATTTTGAGAGACTGCTCCAACGTGTAGTATTTTTAGAAAAATGACCCTTAAGTCTCTTCTAATCAAAGCGATAATATGCGACCAACGTTTAATCTTCTAATGCCTAGGCACGTATAGATAAACGTATACAGATAGGGTAGGTAGCGAGATAAAGACGTACATAATCAATTTAATTCAGTCTCCTTCATTTGTCGGAAAGGTCACAATGAGTTGTAGAGATTTTCCTCGTATAAAGACTGTGCGTGCGTACGTATCTAAGGCTAGCGAGGGGGACCAGGGAGCCGACTGCCATGACGTCAACGACGAACACTGGATCAACGGTTATCCGACGCCGGTGGCGAATCAGATGTCAATGTATGAACTATACCAGCCATTCAGGAAATCATGGGGTATCAATGCCCTAGGGTCACTTGTTGTTGAGGTGGAGGCAGAAGACGGTTCGACCGGTGTTGGGGTAACTGTTGGTGGAGAACCTGGATGCTATATAGTTGAAAAACATTTAAGCAGATTTATAGAAGGTCAGGATCCTCGTAATGTCGAACTTATCTATGATCAAATGTTTCGCTCGACGTTGAACTATGGACGGAAGGGACTTCCTATCCAAGCAATTAGTGCCGTTGACTTAGCTTTATGGGATTTACTTGGAAAGATAAGGAATGAACCCGTTTACGCTATGATAGGGGGTAAAACAAAGGAACGACTTCCGGTTTATAGTACAACATCCAGACCAGATCTCGCTAAACAGTTCGGTTTCGTCGGTGCCAAAATTCCGTGTCCATACGGCCCTTCGGCTGGAAATGAAGGTTTAAAGAAAAACATCGAGTTTTATAAGGGATGGAGGGAGAAGGTTGGTGATGAGTTTCCTTTGAGTCTAGATTGTTACATGGCTTTGACTGTTCCCTATGCTACACGCCTTGCCAATGAGCTCGAACCGTACGGATTAAAATGGATGGAAGAGTTTCTACCACCTGATGATTACGAGGGTTACGCTCAAGTACGTGAAAATCTTCGTGGTTCAAAAGTTTTACTGACCACGGGAGAACACGAATACAATCGATACGGTTTCGATAGACTGATACATTCTAGATGCGTTGACATTCTACAACCAGATATCACGTGGTTAGGTGGAATAACGGAAGCAAGGCGCGTGGTTTCTATGGCAGCAGCCCACGATACAATGATCATACCGCATGGGTCAAGTGTATATTCTTACCATCTTCAGTATGCTTTTACTAACTGCCCAGTGGCCGAATACATCAACATGAGTCCAAAAGGAGACAAAATAGTCCCATATTTCGGAGGACTATTTCCAGATGAACCACTGCCAGCGGACGGATTCATTGATCTTCCGGACCGTTCTGGATTTGGTGTTACTCTGTGCAGGAAGACGCTAAACAGACCATACGAACGCTCCGCGGAGGAATCAAAGAAAAATGCTGAGAGAAATAAAAATTACAAAGGACCGAAAACGGCACACATGCCATTCTAATTCAATTGTTTTTAGGAGACATAAACTGCGAAAGTGAAAAAAATTATCTTTTTATCTTTTGTTGCGGAAGTTCATTTATTCATTTAGACGTGTATTCCCTGTTTTCGATGTCTTAGCTGAAATTACACTGAATTATCAGGGCTACATACTCTTAACAGATTTCTAGTACTCAAACTTAGTATTAATTCCCGTGAAAAATGTCAAAACGCTATCTAATAGGACGTGTGAAAAGGCAGGAAAATATGCGAATAAAATACTTCTCATATCACATAAACGTAACAATTATTTAAAATCAGTAATCAAACAATCGTCCCGAATAAAAATATATGAAGTTTTAAGTAGGATCCCCTCTGTTGTTATCTACTGCAGACGACAAGATGATTCTTTAAAGTAGCGGGAATTTGGATAGATCTCACCGATAAATGTCTACCAAACGAGATTTTAATGCATCCGTTATTTTAATGCCGACGTAAGAAGCTGTGATATCGCTTTGCCGGCGACACCGTTTTCGTTTCACTTCATGCTCGTCTAAACCCCACCGCTTGAAATTCGAAGATATCTCTAAGAAGGGATTATTATACTGTTTGAAACTGTATTTTGCACAATTTTATATTTAATACGGCACGCTTATACAGGAATTTACGTAGGTGATATCAGTTGTAAATCATTTCAAGTTATAATTTGTTATAATTTAATGTAAATTTTAACAGTTGTTTAGTACAAATATATAATGTACATTGATCCGTTATTATTAACACTTCAAAATGATTAAAATCTTATTTATGAAACCCTGACTTTTAACGCTTTTCTCTATGAAACTCCCATAAACGCTGCATTCCAAACAATTTACACTTCATCCAGAACATGTTGCCAACGAAAAAGTCAGCCATTTCAATACAACACTATGATTATCAACATGGTCCTTCTACTAAGATTACTGGCAGCTTGGCAGTGAGACACTGCCTTATAGCTGATACGTAGAAGAATCAGGAGAAGTGTCTGGGACTGTCCTGAGTGCTTTATATATCATGCACTTTCCGCTAAAATCTGAAATGAAACTGTTCTGAGTGTTTTATTATATCGTGCACTATCCACAAAAATCTGGAACTGTCCCGAGTGCTTTTATATCGTGCACTAACCGCTAAAATCTTGAAATGATCGAGTGCTTCTTCGTGCACTATCCACTAAAATCCTGAACTGTCCTGAATACTTATAGCGTGCACTAAGCACTAAAATCTGGAACTGTCCCGAGTGTTTTTTATATCGTGCGATTTCCACTAAAATTTTGAACTGTCCTGAGTGTTTTATGTCGTGCACTGTCAACAAAAATCAGTCCTGAGTGTTTTTATATCGCGCACTATCCACAAAAATCTGGAACTGTCCTGAGTGCTTTTTATATTGTGCAATTTCCACTAAAATCTGGAATTGTCCTTAGTGTTTTTATATATATGCACTATCCAAAAAAGTCTGGAACTGTCCTGAGTGCTTTTTATATCGTGCACTATCCACAAAAATCTGGAACTATGTCATATAGTGTATTTAGCTATAGCCAGTCCTACATATGGTCTAACAATAGTCCTCTAAAATGATAATTTAAAAACCCTTTCCCTTTCCTTACTATGTAACATAGACAGTGAACTTAAAGACATGAATTGAAATAATGTATTATGAACAAATCAGTTTTTAGTGGCATAAACAGTATGTAGTACAATGAAAAGAATTAAAAATCTAAACAATATGATATCAGAAGATAAAATGATGTACAAGTGGTTAAACATAAATGTTATTTGTAGTCCCCGCACCTCTCATGTAAGAGATCGAAGTATGGGAATGCTCTAATGTTTAGATATAGTATCTTTCACTATTTTGACATGACTGGAAGGGTTTCGACCTCGTTCAAGTCCCTTTCATGAGAATATATACCCGTACTATATGTATGTACATATAGTTGTATATCCTCGTTACAGTTTGTAATATGAAGTAGCTCTAGAGGCTAGGGTAGGTCATACACTGGTGTATGGTGGGGTACTATATGAAGTAGCTCTAGAGGCTAGGGTAGGTCATACACTGATGTATGGTGGGGTACTATATGAAGTAGCTCTAGAGGCTAGGGTAGGTCATACACTGATGTATGGTGGGGTACTATATGAAGTAGGTGGGGTACTATATGAAGTAGCTCTAGAGGCTAGGGTAGGTCATACACTGATGTATGGTGGGGTACTATATGAAGTAGCTCTAGAGGCTAGGGTAGGTCATACACTGGTGTATGGTGGGGTACTATATGAAGTAGCTCTAGAGGCTAGGGTAGGTCATACACTGGTGTATGGTGGGGTACTATATGAAGTAGGTGGGGTACTATATGAAGTAGTTCTAGAGTCTAGGGTAGGTCATACACTGATGTATGGTGGGGTACTATATGAAGTAGCTCTAAAAGCTAGGGTAGGTCATACACTGGTGTATGGTGGGGTACTATATGAAGTAGCTCTAGAAGCTAGGGTAGGTCATACACTGGTGTATGGTGGGGTACTATATGAAGTAGCTCTAGAAGCTAGGGTAGGTCATACACTGGTGTATGGTGGGGTACTATATGAAGTAGCTCTAGAGGCTAGGGTAGGTCATACACTGGTGTATGGTAGGTCATACACTGGTGTATGGTGGGGTACTATATGAAGTAGCTCTAGAGGCTAGGGTAGGTCATACACTGATGTATGATGGGGTACTATATGAAGTAGTGGGGTACTTTATGAAGTAGCTCTAGAGCTATGGTAGGTCATACACTGATGTATGGTGGGTACTATATGAGTAGGTGGGTACTATATGAAGTAGCTCTAGAGGCTAGGGTAGGTCATACACTGATGTATGGTGGGGTACTATATGAAGTAGCTCTAGAGGCTAGGGTAGGTCATACACTGGTGTATGATGGGTACTATTGAGTAGGTGGGGTACTATATGAAGTAGCTCTAGAGGCTAGGGTAGGTCATACACTGATGTATGGTGGGGTACTATATGAAGTAGCTCTAGAGGCTAGGGTAGGTCATACACTGATGTATGGTGGGGTACTATATGAAGTAGGTGGGGTACTATATGAAGTAGCTCTAGAGGCTAGGGTAGGTCATACACTGATGTATGGTGGGGAACTATATGAAGTAGCTCTAGAGGCTAGGGTAGGACATACACTGGTGTATGGTGGGGTACTATATGAAGTAGGTGGGGTACTATATGAAGTAGCTCTAGAGTCTAGGGTAGGTCATACACTGGTGTATGGTGGGGTACTGTATGAAGTAGGTGGGGTACTATATGAAGTAGCTCTAGAGGCTAGGGTAGGCCATACACTGGTGTATGGTGGGGTACTATATGAAGTAGCTCTAGAGGCTAGGGTAGGTCATACACTGGTGTATGGTGGGGTACTATATGAAGTAGCTCTAGAAGCTAGGGTAGGTCATACACTGATGTATGGTGGGGTACTATATGAGTAGCTTAGAGGCTAGGGTAGGTATACTGTGTATGGTGGGGTACTATATGAAGTAGCTCTAGAGGCTAGGGTAGGTCATACACTGGTGTATGGTGGGGTACTATATAAAGTAGGTGGGGTACTATATGAAGTAGCTCTACAGGCTAGGGTAGGTCATACACTGATGTATGGTGGGGTACTATATGAAGTAGCTCTAGAAGCTAGGGTAGGTCATACACTGGTGTATGGTGGGGTACTATATGAAGTAGCTCTAGAAGCTGGGGTAGGTCATACACTGGTGTATGGTGGGGTACTATATGAAGTAGCTATAGAAGCTAGGGTAGGTCATACACTGGTGTATGGTGGGGTACTATATGAAGTAGCTCTAGAGGCTAGGGTAGGTCATACACTGGTGTATGGTGGGGTACTATATGAAGTAGCTTAGAGGTGGGTAGGTCATACACTGATGTATGGTGGGGTATATATGAAGTAGGTGGGGTACTATATGAAGTAGCTCTAGAAGGCTAGGTGGTCATATGGGTATGGGGTACTATATGAATGTACTCTAGGCTAGGGAGGTCATACATGGTGTATGGTGGGGTACTATATGAAGTAGCTCTAGAAGCTAGGGTAGGTCATACACTGGTGTATGGTGGGGTACTATATGAAGTAGCTCTAGAGGCTAGGGTAGGTCATACACTGGTGTATGGTGGGGTACTATATGAAGTAGCTCTAGAGGCTAGGGTAGGTCATACACTGGTGTATGGTGGGGTACTATATGAAGTAGCTCTAGAGGCTAGGGTAGGTCATACACTGGTGTATGGTGGGGTACTATATGAAGTAGGTGGGGTACTATATGAAGTAGCTCTAGAGGCTAGGGTAGGTCATACACTGGTGTATGGTGGGGTACTATATGAAGTAGCTCTAGAAGCTAGGGTAGGTCATACACTGGTGCATGGTGGGGTACTATATGAAGTAGCTCTAGAGGCTAGGGTAGGTCATACACTGGTGCATGGTGGGGTACTATATGAAGTAGCTCTAGAGGCTAGGGTAGGTCATACACTATGGTGCTATGGTGGGGTACTATATGAAGTAGCTCTAGAGGCTAGGGTAGGTCATACACTAGGTGCATGGTGGGGTACTATATGAAGTAGCTCTAGAGGATAGGGTAGGTCATACACTGGTGTATGGTGGGGTACTATATGAGTAGCTTAGAGGCTAGGGTAGGTCATACATGGTGATGGTGGGGTATATGAAGTAGCTCTAGAGGCTAGGGTAGGTCATACACTGGTGTATGGTGGGGTACTATATGAAGTAGCTCTAGAGGCTAGGGTAGGTCATACACTGGTGTATGGTGGGGTACTATATGAAGTAGCTCTAGAGGCTAGGGTAGGTCATACACTGGTGTATGGTGGGGTACTATATGAAGTAGCTCTAGAGGCTAGGGTAGGTCATACACTGGTGTATGGTGGGGTACTATATGAAGTAGCTCTAGAGGCTAGGGTAGGTCATACACTGGTATTTGGTGGGGTACTATATGAAGTAGCTCTAGAGGATAGGGTAGGTCATACACTGATGTATGGTGTACTATATGAAGTAGCTCTAGAGGCTAGGGTAGGTCATACACTGGTGTATGGTGGGGTACTATATGAAGTAGCTCTAGAGGCTAGGGTAGGTCATACACTGGTGTATGATGGGGTACTATATGAAGTAGCTCTAGAGGCTAGGGTAGGTCATACACTGGTGTATGGTGGGGTACTATATGAAGTAGCTCTAGAGGCTAGGGTAGGTCATACACTGGTGTATGGTGGGGTACTATATGAAGTAGCTCTAGAGGATAAGGTAGGTCATACACTGATGTATGGTGTACTATATGAAGTATCTCTAGAGGCTAGGGTAGGTCATACACTGGTGTATGGTGGGGTACTATATGAAGTAGCTCTAGAGGCTAGGGTAGGTCATACACTGGTGTATGGTGGGGTATTATATGAAGTATTTACAAGCGGATACTGTGTTACGTTTTTACATTCATGATAGGTATCATATATGGCTATGTAGGTAGATGTATCTATGTTACATTTTTACGACCTACGAGTCAATAAAAAATAAGCCGCGCCATGAGAAAACCAACATAGTGCATTTGCGATCAGCATGGATCCAGATCAGACTGCGCACCCGCACAGTTTGGTCAGGATCCATGCTGTTGGCTAACAGTTTCTCTAATTGCAATAGACTTTGAAAGCGAACAGCATGGATCCTGACCAGAATGCGCGGATGCGCAGGCTGGTCGCAAACGCACTATGTTGGTTTTCTCATGGCGCGGCTCAAATGACTTCTGGAAGAAGTAGCCATGGCAAACATATTAAATAACATTGTCGACCTCTGACAGACGACAAGTTTGTATATAAGGAGGCGAGAACCTAAGTCGAAATGTCGAGTTAGTATGTCGAAATTTCAAGCAACTTGAATCAAGACTACCTAATGTCTTTTAGTTTATTCTAATCTATTGTAGCTCGATTGTGATGAAAGCTTCAAGATTATTTGAACCACTCTCGAGTCCGCTTCTTCCTCGAGTTTGGAAAAAACAGTAGTGGTGTTATTTGCGAGGGCGTGGTCGTGACCCCAGTGGGACTCGAACCCACGACCCCTGGATTGAGCGGCCGACACCATCACCACTACACTACCGCTCCCCTAATATCTTTCACAAGCCGCATTATGTCTTTAAGAATTTACGCATACCTTTTTTTTCAAGGTTTTCACACAGACTGTCCGATGTATACAAGTGTTGTTGCAGGATGTATAATGTCTTTAAAATTTGCACTGCGGTTCTCATGCTTAGTAAACAATAAACAAGCGTTATTTTATACTTAGCCTAGAAATTTGAAACTCAATAGATTTTGTTCATTGCAAAACATGCATTTGAAAAATGATATTCTGCTTCAATGTACACTAAGAAATTGTTGATATTGGGATTCACTTGTCACGAGAGCGTTAAAATTTCTTTGATGAATGGACGGCAGACGATCCCCAATATCGAACGGAGAAAAAAGTCCTGAAAATTTTATCGAGTAAGAAAAAAGTTTAGTGTCAATCTTATTTTATTTGTGTGTGAATTTAGACAGACAATTCTACGTTTATTTCAGTTTTGTACCGAAAACAAACAAAACTGTCGCTTATGAATAGAGATAATGGTTCCGAATTTTCTGTTATTTGCGCTAACTTGTTGACTTTTTGCCACTACGAGTTGCCCACCTGGCGATTTTGAAAACACTCTCTGTGAAATATCGAACCAATAGTCAACAAGCGGATTTAAGTCTCACAGGTGTTGAAATGCTCATTTAATAAAGGGGTATTCTCGTTTCATTAAAACAGAAAATCCTACCATTTACTCGTATTAAAATTTATTTCCCGGCCACCTTGTGTTTTTCAGCGTTGTTTTTCGTCTTTTTTGTGGGATAAAAGATCATACCGCGACATTTAAATATTTAACAGATTGTAGCATGAATTATTTATTTTTTCCTGCTGAATTTCTTTTCAAGTATCAAATTAACAAAGTTACTCTTGGTTTTGTTAAACTTTAAATATGGGTTACTTTATTAACCACCCTTTTCTGTTAAAGCTAATTATCTCCCTATAAGAATATAACTCCTTTTTGTCGAATTAAACAGTTGAGTAGCTTTGGATGGAAAGGATAATTTGACTTTTTGTAGGAGAGATGAGATAGTTATCCCATTACGACCAACACGAGACGAGGTTTTGACACTGAACGTACACAGAACGGAAGGATAGCTTATTTGAGAGACAAAACGGATTGATAGCTAATCTACTATTTTGTAGATGACAATTAACACAGTGGCGCGTTTTGTTTCAAAAATACTGTGAAAATAACCAAAAAGATTGTAATCAAAGTGTCGATAAGTGATTGGAATTTTGTTAACTGCATGTGGCAAGATGAAGATTAGCCGACATTTGGCGCTATTCGCGTAATAACACGAAGAAGATTGCAGACTTTTGTCAGAGTTGAGATGATGTATCTATGTATCTAAATGATTGATCCGTAGATTTCAAGTTAAACATCAAGATAGCTAATAAACTTGCCGGATTTATATCGCTCTTAAACGCCGTTTTGTTTCAACGCAAAGCAAAAAACTACAAGTGGCGAGCTAAATTAAGAGGAAAACATAAAACAACGTTTCTCAGAGATTTAAGAATACATCTCCGCCTATAGTACAATTAAGAACTGTTCGTTTATTCAACCGTGGTCAAAGTGGATTCTTTTCACAGGAATGCTTTATTTATTTTTCAATGAAACAATATATTTAACGTAAAAGGAGCAATTTTTATTTGCGGATTTTAGAGAAGTAGTTATATAGCTGTGGTAAAGCGTGCGTTTGCATATTTTATATCATATGGCAAGGCATGGCCAGGTGTGAGAAAAATATTTACCAGTGTTGAAAAAAATATTGGATTTGCCTCATTCATACTATTTGTTTGTTGTTTTTTTTAAGATGTAAAATTACACGTGATATTTGTATTATATAATCTGTAGATTTTCTTGAGCATGCAGTAGATCTATCACCAGAATGATGAACATGCTGTTGAAGTGAAACTGAAATAATTTTGCAGATTTTAAAAGGTTTAATAATGAATTTGATAGGTTTTGAAATAGGTGTGATTTAACAAAATGTTATCATTTTGTCTTGAAAATCCAGCTAATAAAAGAAATCGATTAAACAAATGGATGTGTCATTTGATTCGGATTTGCGACCTGGATAAATTTAAGTGAGAGAATATTTATATATCTTGACCAAAATCCTTTAAGTTCTCGTTCAAGTGCTTTTCGGATAAACATGTGGATTTTTAAGGCCCCCATAGGCCTTACGGATTTTTATGTTGTAGTGATATGTTATTTATTAACTATGACATACGTAGACGGCGGAAAGAAAAATAAAGGCAAGAAGTCGCAGGCGGAGGAGACCGAGGCCATGGAAAGACTGTCACGTGTGTTTGGGATCGAGCACGCTCCCCAACACAATGTACACTCAACGCCACCGCAATTTATGTTGGAGCTTTTTAATGACATTACCGACTCAGGAGGTCTAATTAAAAAAGATGGTCCTTATAATGCATCAACTATCGTCAGTTTTCCTGATAGAGGTGAGAAAATTAATTTGTCTTACTTAAACCGGAAGTATTCTTACGCACCAGAAATGATCCGGACTCACTCTCCGGGTACATAATTATGGTTCGATCTGATAAGCAAGAAATAATGTCATTTTGTTTTATGTATAATGATTTGTCAAAATCTTTTTTAAGATATATCCTGGATAAATGGGTATGTTACAATGTGTGGAAAGTTAATGAGTGCAATGTGCATTTAAATTAAAAGAAAACTGTAAAACAGTATTCAAAGAAAAACGACCACAATTCTCGTCAACAGTTTTTAGTAAATTTGTGGTCCTATGTTCGAGAGTTGAACGAAATTACTGGTAACCGTGCAGGTTGATAATCACTGCGCTGTGGAGAACAGAGACCGAACAGGTTCAGTTTTAAATGCCCAATGCAGTATATGAAACATTATATGGATGAATCACTCTGGGTTCTAATATGATAAGCTCACAAACGGCTTGGACTTAATTACATTATTTGTTGTGAAGAATTATTAAACTTGTTGAAAATAAAGTGATTTGTTAGGAACTCTTGATAAACTTACAGAACTGTTGATATGATTGTAAATTGATAACTACGAACATAATGAAAGTATACTGTTCTGAAATCGTGACTGCAAACACAAACAATACAATGAAAAATGTATCATTGAAAAGGAATCCGTGAAAATAATTTTCATCTGACAAAACAAGACAGAAAATGCATCCATTCTTAAATAACGTATCTCAGAACATGAAGAATACTGTATACTCATTTAAAATTAAAAGTGCGCTCGATTACCACTTCCTTGCTTTATATCCAGTATAGCGACAAGTCATGGAGTTCTCGTGGTCATTTTTTAGTTTAGCTTCGAAATATTGGCCTTTAAGACTTTACATATTTTTATTATAAGGGACCGCTCTTATTGTTGTTTTCTCCAAATCACAAAGTGTTTAAATAAATCAAAAATAAAGAATGAAGATCGAGACGCTTGAACCCGACATTATTTAGTCTTGCCATACATCAAAAACTGAAAATAGAAAGTTCAATTTCTTTTAGGTTTGATTTCAATCTTGAATGACACAAAACTAAAAACGGCTTATTAATTTCAGTTATCAGCCATTGAACACCGTCTTTTATGTTCATTTGGCGTACTTCTGTGTCCAGCGAAGTGAAGAAAGGGCACAAAAAGACGGATGATTAGAGAACCCTCAAATTATAGGGTTGGGAACATGAATCTTGTCATGGGGTCTGAAAACCTGAAGTTTTGTTTGAAACGGACTGATACTGATGCATTAGCCTTTCTGGTGTCAAAAATGAAAACAGATTTAACCTTTACCATACTAAATTTCTATAATGAACTGTTCCATCTTCCAATTTGGACAGTACCATTAACTGTTAAAAGGGGTGCTTACCAAAAAATATACTGACAGAGTAGCGAACAGTGCAGATCATGATCGTGTCTAGCATGGTAAGGGTTAAAACCTACTTTAAAATAGCTCGTATTTATAAATAAAGCTAAAATAAGTTATCAAGTGCTTTGGAGAGCAGAAAATATGGTGATTAAAGAAGAAACTGTCAATTTCAAGCAGATTCTTTGTAATAACTTAAGCTAAAATCTGACGGGTCGGTAATTCAGCGTAAATATGTATTTTCCGTTGTACCTAGATTTCCTATAATCGATCATATTGTATAGATATTAGAAGAGAGAAAAATGTTGCGAATGTGAAATACATATAGTTATATTAAAGGTAACCAAGTTAACTGATTTTATCGAACGTTATTTCTGATTTTGATCCAGAATTGTACCACTTTGGTGGTTATTTTTGCAATACTCTGGATGTTTCGTTCACTAAAATGTAACGTATTGTTACGAAAATGTTGAATACTTAGTGCTTTTGATGAAAGATATAAAATAATATGTGTTACAAGGGATTAGTCGTTACAATTCACTTCCAAAAATTAAATGACCCATAAAGTGAAATGAGTTTATATATATTAGTACATGTATAGCACATTTCATATGCTTCTTGGATGTTTTAGTACTTAGCACATTTGGGTCTTTTAAATTGTAAATACTATTAAACTGATATATGTATCAGTAAATTACAAAAATGATAATTTAATCTGAGTCGTTGATTTTGAAATACAGTGTTTCAGTTCAAATCTATTCTGGATACCTTAGGCTCGAATCACACAAGTTGAGCATGTTGATAAAGTGATTTGCCTTGTGTTAAATTATCCAATTTGAAAGTTAATGGTTTTGCCTGGTCTTAAATTATGCTTTTTTCAAGTATCATTAAAGATAAATCAGCATCGTTCCCATTTTTACAACTTGGCAAGCAGAGTAACTTTCCTATTTAACCCTTAACATGCTGGACACGATTGATTCTGTCTTTGCTTTGGTATTTACCACACAAGCAAACATCTATATAAAACGTAAACGCAAAAGCCTTCTTGGCAAGTTATTTCACTGTTACGAAATTATATCTGAGCGAGTCGCTTTAAAGCTCACTCACGAGAAACTGTATCTCTCAGCCTCTGTGTTTCTCTAAATTTTATATCGCAGTATGATTTTCTGTTTTTCTTCTACTGACGATAACAAACAACTTAACCCACAGTTCTAAGCTCAACCCACTGCGATTAGATACAAAAAGTAACATTAGACCTCTAAACGTTGTCCAATGCTAACATAGGAAACGGCAAAATATAAAGAAATTTAGAGAAAATGCATCTACAGTTGTGCTAACGCAACAGATATACAAGTACTGTATATAGAAAGTACATGTTCTCAAAAAACTGTTGTGTACCCTAACCGTATGTTCTTACGCCCACGTTGGACGCTGTGCGTTGTACTTATTCCAGCGTGGTGAACGTTGTCCGCTTCTACTTATACCGCCGTAAGAGGCTGCCTGTAATAATAATAAATAATAATAACTTTATTTTAAGAAGGTGACATATTAAGAGTACATAGTATACATACAACTTATTTCCAATATGGCCTTCTACATAAATGTTAAAACACAGTATCTACAACAATAAGAGTATCAGTAGCACAATTTTAACGACAAACACACTTTAAAAACAAACTCGATTTGAAATGATTTTACCAGGAGAATAAATCAGTGTAATTCATTTGCATACATGTACATTCATCCATCAATATCATAAAGTTTAAAAGGTACCCTATTCGGCATAAAATGCATGATAATTGATGAAGATTTGAGAAAAAAAATGAATAAATAGATAAATAGAAATCTCAGTATTAGGATGTTCTAATTCCCGCGCTTTGTGAAAAACTGTCCGTATTCTTAAACCCACCTTGTGGAAACTTTAATAAGATTCATTATGTTTAAAGTTACAAAGGTCGTTGTCATGAAAAGGTGTTTATATACAGAGAAAACACGTATCTTTCATCTCTTAAAAGTAAAAAATGAAGTCGGAGAAATGTATTCTGTCATTTCTTAAGAATTCTTTGTTAAAGTGCATATGCATTTCCGCAAATCTCAGGGAATTTACGGCTGATTAGAATTTAATAGACTTCACATCTGTAACTGTTTACTTTTCTTCAATTTCAGAAAGTGTAAGTGAAATCTTATGATGTAAGCATAATGGACCATACTTCATTCTGTCACTTTCAAAAGTTCTTCCGCAAGTTTAAAACGACTTCCTATCGTATACGTAATGGCAAAATGACAAAATAATTGTCGGTACTTAGCGCTCGTGAGCACTTGCTAATCGTGTACAAAATAACTTATAAGACTTCTATGAAATTGGATAAAAGAAGTCGTTTTTTTTCGTTTACACTCAGCTTTTAGGAGAATACCACCAACAGATGAATTTAATGTTCAGCTTAATTTCGAGTCACTTTTTCTGTGAATTTATAAGACTGAATTTTATATCAGTTATTTTACCTCGGTTGTGAAGAGCTTAATAACACTAGAAATGGCTTACTGGAAGTAAAGAGCAGCAGCAACAGATATCATGGTTGGCTGGGTTTTGCCCTCTAGCCTTTGGAACAAGCGGTCAGAACGTATATACTTGGTATTTAACGGACTTAAAACAAAATTCCACTTGATCGTAACACATTCACATTAATTTTGAATACTTTCCAAGTTAAAAGTACATGTCATGTATGAAGGAGATTTAGGTACTTAACATGCATACCACAAAACCTAATTGTTGCGTCATAATTTACCACTGGGACACTGGGTCACTGCGTAGTCCAAGAAAAAAAATTCAGTCAAAAATCATTTTATAAACACAAGATTGACTAATAACTGATAATGTACGATTTGATGCTAAAGTGTTAAAATATCAAATGGGATTGTTTTCCCGTGGCAAATAGCGCTCCCGCCTTATTAAATGAATATGGAATGTGCGTATGCAGTGCTGCGGCATTAAGCCACTATTTACATATAAACTTGCGAACACTTTATATAGCTATTGAATATTTGCCATTGTAATTTATTCCTAGAAATGTAAAATAATCGGACTGCTTTACGCTGAAGTATCATCCAATGGCAAAATATTTCTTTCTAAAATTGTCTAAAACTGTCGATCAATAAAACATACATAGGAAATGCATTGTCTTCAGGATTTTATATACCTAAAGATATGTGCTCTTTCCAACAACTTCACTATTCCGTTCAACATTATCTCTTCAACTTCTATCCTAAAACTTCTGTATCCTTACGCGTTATGTAAGCTGTATCATATGAATCGAGCTATCTCCAATTTTCGACTTTGGGTCAGTAAGGAAACGTAACAAAGATTGCCTATGTTATATACGAATCACCCCTAGGTTCCATCCATATCTTAGCCAGTCTATCCCTAACCAAACCCACTCGGTTCAGTATTATTCATAATGTATAGAAATGTATTTCCAACGAATCTTTGCGTCTAGCCTTGATGCGCGGCCAAGTGTTTAATGGAATTAGATTTATAACTCTTACTAGTATCCCAAGAAAGGGCATTTTGCTCTTAATTGATCTGATCAAACATGTCTGACAGAAAACCAAATTAAAAGAATAAAGATAGGAATGGTAGCCAGTCTACTGCACTATATGCAAGCAAAGTCATCGTTCTTCCGGAAATGTTTTAATTTCATCAATCACCTCACTAAGGCAAGGCTTATCAGCTGATGATTACTCGAATGCCATCTCGCGTCTAGTAGTTGAAATATTAACTGATATAAGCGTCTAGTAGTTGAAATATTGGCTGATACAAGTGTCTGAGAGAGATTTATAGATACCCACGATCAAAACAAAACGGATAATTCGATTTCACTTATGATAATATATATCTTTTATTTCTGTTGACTAAACGATGATTTTTCTGAGTTGATTAAAAAGGAATAACAGACCTTCAGAAATTAACAAAATCATGCTATTAGATGTCGGTAACCGGTACTTTTGAACGACTATTTAATGACATAACGTAGAAATGTAGTAGCTTAATACCTATTCTGAATCAACAGAGATTGAATACAATTATGACTTATGTTTCATACAGACACTGATTTAGTTTTCGGATGCTTCTGACAGTGTTGGTGTTTATCATAAATGGACGGAACTACACTTCGGGCGTAAAGCTTCTTCTTGGAGAAGTTGTTAGGTTTGTCATTACGTCAAAACTGTTTGCAGAAAATCATTATCAGCACGTGCTCAAGCACCGTCTCCAAAACGTTTCAACGAACTCAATTCTGATTCATAATTTGTACAGATCTGAGATGATGATTGAAATAAATTTTGGCATGTACAGGAACTAGTTTTGCACGAGGTTTTAACTTAAAGAATATTGAAGTCAACACTTCGGTACTGCAAACAAACTTATCAGTGTAATTATTCATACTGAAATTTGAGCAGATGCAAGGAAAATGTCAACAATTAAAGGCGTCGTGATACACAACTCCGAGGAATGCTTCTTTATAGACATGTAATAGATAGCAGCTTAACTAATTAAAATTTTCTCACAGGGTGACTATCACTTTAAGTACAATGTGTTGCAACATAATAGCTAAGATTGTTTACATTTTATAACAAAACCATGAAATGAAAAATTAATTTCCTGAATGAGGAGTTTCTCCACTTACATCAACTATTAAAGCGATTTACTTAAATTGCTAAATCATGTATCTTTTTACAACGGCTTTCTTTACTAGTTGCATATATATGCGATATTGATACCGAACTTTTGTTATATCGCCCACATATCCTTTCCGCGCCAGTAACGTAATAAATCGTATTAGCGTCTGATGGCCCTTTCACGCTTCCGTAGAATCATAATTTATTAAACGAAATTCATTTTAATGTCTAGGTCTGCAGCTCTCAATACGGAAATATCTAACATCCGAGGCATATACTGACACTGTTATAGACAACATCAAAATTTTACGAAGTTCCAAAAATCTCCATATACCCGTGCTCCGTTACGGACCCCTGTGTGATTTGTGTTTATTCTGAGTTCAAATATGTTTTCGTAGGTGGAAAGCTGACATGTCGTACTAAAGTCCATCTTTACAAAGTGCTGAAAATTGAATCCCCATTAGCAAAAAAAAAAAAAAAACAAGTCCACTCGCATACATTTAGACGAGGTGACCCCTGCGCGTGACACCTGACTACAGACCAATGGAAATGCAACTTTCGTTTTCAAGTTTAGCCTGTTTACTTTCATTTTCTTTACTTCCGGAAAAAGCTGAAGCACATATGACGTCATTTTCTGTGTTGTCTAAAACATACGTATGCCTCGCGAGATTGTATACAAATGTGCCCGTCGTTGTAAGGATATAGAGATGGCCCTAACTGAACACCGTATGAACACGGATTGTGAATGAATGTACAGAAGCTCGGATGATACGAATTTGATTAATTACTTCTATTATGTTTTGTGATGTAAAGATATGTAATATACAAGACCTGAGCTGTAGATGTATCACTTATGTCTACTGATACGATCATAATTATTTTTCGCGAGCCTGGGAGGTCAAAAGTCTAATATATGAGATTTTTCATTTCTTTCGTCGCTATTGATTAGGAATTTCTAGTTTATGAATTCTTATCTTAACTATATGAAAACAGTTCGGTGTTTTCCCTAGACTAGAGACTACACTCTAAAACGGGCATATTTAATTTGATCTCTCTAAGGTTACAGTAAGTCATTTTGAAAATATAATTAACTAACACTTAAACGTGTACACCATCCAATCAAATTATATTGACTGATCATCGATGTGAATGATTGGGGTAACCTCTAATTTTGTATCCATCCGCTGGAAATGTTTCATATGTATCAAAAATGTGCATGCATACTATAGGCACTATTTCAGCACCCTACGACCCGGAAGTAGTTTCATTGTGGGGTGACTATAGTGTCACTATAGACCTTTAAGATTTTTCTTAAGAAACGATTAAATTAATATATTCAAACCAACTTTTTTAGTTTTTATTGATATTCGAGTTGAGAATTCAAATAATTTATGTTAACTAGAAGATAGTGAATTCTTCACAGCTGCATTAATAAATTGCTCTCACTAAATCTATATTTACAAGTAGCTATTGAATTGAAATTTCAGTTAGAAGTGCGAATCCAAATAAACTTAAGTATGTTCTCAGTTGTGCATCATGTGTTTATTAGTTAGTTCTTGCACTAGTACAATTACATAATAACATTTTCCCATTTTGCTGATTCATGATATAACGTTTGCACGCGGTAGAATTATGCAAAAAATGCTGGATAAGTACATCCAAATTTCCGATCAGATTTCACTGAAATTACAAAAAGCATTATAGGATGCATTTATTATTTCAACTCTGTCAGGGTGGATTGTAATTGCTTGTTATTCGATACACTTTGACTCTCGAAAAGTTAGAGCAAGCTCAATTGAATAAATTTGTAGGTTTTGCCCACATTATAGTCTTTTCTGTGTTCAAAAATGCTCTGACGGATTCTCATTATTTAGAAAAGCCGATTTCATTTGTTATCCAACGTCGGCTGTTATTAACTGAAACGAAGATAATTGTTATAAGGGTCCCTTTGACTTTTTATGACGCTCCGTTTGCCCTTTTTAGGGTAATCTAATGATAGTGGTCTTAACTAGAAGTTAATTTTAATCTGACGTCATGCTGCGATCGTCTAAGATATTCTGCTTTGAAGAAATCAAGCCCAAGTTGTTACAGTGAATGGGGAAGCCTTTATAAGACCTTGTTAAGCATCTGTCGTTGGGAAAAGTCAGAGTGTTGAGTACAATTAGGGGTAGCTTGGGTTATATTTTTTGGCATGTTTTGTGCATTTACGTGTACTGTTTGTTATTTTTTTTTAAATGTGAGAAGATCCGTTGGAAGCCTTGAACGCAACCAACCAAAATGATAGCAGACTTGGTTTCATTGTGTCTGTTCATGAGAGGTAAAGGAATGTTCAGCATTTCTGATGTCCCCTAGCTTTTGCTTAAGCTGAGTTCTTTTACGGTAAAATTGAATGTTCTTAGTTGAATAATTACACAATCATCGTTTTCGAATGAAATTATGTATAAAATCTGATGAATACCCTGTTCAGTGAGTAAAATAAACACACGTGTAAGTTATTTCTCTCTTTTTTTATCAGGTCTGGAAGTCTTTCGTTTCCGAATTTTCTTAACCATGTCTTTATAGATTCCGTTATGAAAGAACGAATATTGAAGAGCTGTTAAGCGTAGTATGTTAACAGATCATCAATGTGTGATGATACTTTTCTGCAAAACATTGTCGAGTATGTGCAAAACGGCGAAAAACATTAATTTTACGATCTTTACACTGTTTAAGACATGGGTTTATCTTGTCGTCTATAGGCATGCTATTGTGGTAATTGATAAATTAGTATACATTTGAGACGACACAAGGATAAGAATGTTTTAAGGACTTTTGAAAATTCAAATATGAGATATATTATTTCACTTTCAGAAGTTTGCAGGAGAAAAAGTTTTAGTTGGTATATGACGAAAAAAGTTTAATCAATTTTAATCATATTCAGTTTCTTTCATTACATATATTTAAAAGACAGTAATAAGACTATTTTAATGTATCAAATGTGACACGTGCGCCCGTGCACATGACTAGGTCGTTTTCATGCTTATTTCGGACTGCCCAAACTCAGCACGGATGAAGGGACTTCCATTGACCAACGCATGGTCTCCTATAAAACGTGTCAAAACACTTCTCTCATTAATTTTTATCCATATAGATATGAGCGTAACAAGTTATAACTCTTACTCTGCTAAATTTCTATGATGAACTTTCTTTCAATTTGGACAGTACCATTAGCTGTTAAAAGGGGTGCTTACCAAAAAGATACAGACTGAATGGCGAACAATGCAGATCATGATCATACTGTACGGATGTGCAGGCTGATCATTTTCTACACTGGTCGCATAGGCAGAATCAGTCGTGTCTAGCATGATAAGGGATTATATAATGCCGATTTGGAGGCTGAATAGGTCAAATTGAACTTCTGTGTCATGACCCACTCCCAACTGTATCAATTCAAAACTGTAATGTATTAACCACAGAAATAGGATAGAATACGTGACAAAGGTAATGAAGATTTCTTTTTCATTCTGTTTTACATAGTTTGCGCTTTGTTAAGTTGGAATGTGAACATTCATCTTTTATATCTGCATTTGAGTCTCGAACTATAGCAAAACATTGTCATTTATAAGAGAGTATATTGATGCTTAAAATAAGGACGTCAGAGAAACGTAAATACGGTGCATGGGGGCTTGAATGATGTTTCGCTCTCATAACCTTTCACAAACATTGCCAGTCAAACCGATTTGACTTTGTTGCGGTGTATCCTTCCAAATAATCTTCTGGTAGATTTGACTAACTTTCTAAACAGCAGTATTTAGGTTTCGTTTGGTAGCCATAGAAAGTCGCCGCTAACTTGGAGTCATTGTTAACAATATATCTAATTGTTCCACTCATAGTTATTGTATTAGTTTGACAAAGCCGATGCAAAGGGGCGTGAGCTTTACATGTACGTCTCGTGAACAGACTCTGTAGCTGCCATTTTTATCTACTTTTACAAAACAAACTGAAATGTCACAGCAAGGTCATTTGTTTTTCGTGCAAATATTTTGTCCTCTGACTGCGGTAGGAGGCTGTTCTTTCTGCCAATCAATCGTCTAATCTATCAGACAGGATTTGGTTGCCTCAGCGCATAAAGTGGATAACTGCCCTGGCATAATGAAGCCTTTATCCACTTTTAGCGCTGAGGCGACGGTTAGTTGTGATGTAAGGATTGGTATGTTTGCTAGTGAGGTATTATTTAAGACATTAATTCATGAAAGGATTGCCACCTGCATATCTTATAGAAATATAATGTGTATGCAAAACAATTCCACTCCAGATATGTCCCTGAATACAAGAACTCTTCAAGTTTTGTCAAGATGTACATATCATGTCCTCTTGTAAAGATGTCAATAGACGGAATAAAAAATTCTCTCAAAGACGATCCAGGTATCCCACGGATTTTATCACTTGCCTATTCTCTGTAAATATGTGGCGTAATGCAATGATAGGATTATTGCATTACACAAACAAAAGTGTCAGAAATGTTGACATCCCCTATTAAAAATGAACTTTTCACATTTCTACATAAGCCCAATATTATTAGATTGGTTATTGTGAAGTGTAAATAATTAATGAAAGACTTTTGGTCCACATGGCATGACTAGACTCACGTTTCAGGGATCATCAGGAGCGACCATCTGTTAGCTTTCTCGGGTAGAGCAAAAACGTCCTACAAAATAAAACGAATAACGTGCTGAATACTTAAGTAACTGATGACCCGAAATTAAATATATGTGACAAGACGTTTGTTTTGAAGGGAACGGCTTCTTTAACTAAACCATACGATATTGATCAATGACATGAATAACTTACGGTTTTAAGAAAAGTGGCTCAAGACAAATTTTCTTGAGTTTGTTTATGAAATCAAAATGCATGTATTCTTACGAAATACGATCTATATAAATATAATCATATATACATACTAGAAAACGGATTCTTATACACAATAAATCAACATAGACATTTGAAACAATGTAAAAAACAACAACAAAAAACAAAAACAAAAAACACCTCAAAATAAATATTAAAAGATACGATATAATAACGTGACTATGACATGATCAAAATATCCAGTCTTATACAACATTTTATTGCCTAATTAAATCAACTGGAAGATCTTACAGTAATAGCAGTCTTGGTTAGACTGCGTCAGTTTATGGGAGATAATGGAAAGTACATCACCCCTCAAGCCCCAGCGGAGTTCAGTTACGCAGAGGACCAAATATTATTACAACACGGAGTCCAAGTATGTGGTGCAATGTTTCAATAGCATTATCAAGTAAGAATTCTTCTGAATGAGTAATCCCTTCATTTATATCATCAGGCTGATAAATACAAGTACTTTTAAAACTAATATCAGTGTCTTCTACGTCAATCGATTTTCTGTAAGATTAAAACAAGGGCGTGCACCTTACTTTGATTTGACAGACATTGTCTTTCTCAGTTTGACACATTCAATGAAAACAATAACACTGATTGCCATCTTAAAACGTAACAAAAGATTTACCAAATATGGTTGAAGATATCAATAAAGGAAAGGAACATGGCTCGTTTCCTGTCTGACTGGTTACCCATGACGTGTGTAATAACTTATTGACCTTTAAGGGTTGGGGTGAAAAGATTGAGAGTTTAAAGATCAGAGATAAATCATCTGTCGTCAGATGTCTAAACTTTACACTTGATGAGGTGCTCAGATAACTAACAGAGCAAATAAGCATATACAAATGACTGTAGCTTGAAACAGAAAGTGCAAAATCAGTCAGTATATACCTGCAGTTAATACATGAAGGTGGAATTGTTCGTATTTTGTAAACAAAAGATACCAATCGTATTGACTTGTAACATTTGGACAAAACAGCATTTAGATATTTGAGGAAGCTTATAAAAAGGTATTAGCAGGATCTACAAAATATTTTGTCAGCGCTTAAACGGAATTTAATATGACTATATTGCACGTGAAATTCGATCAGCATTCACCTGATTTTGTTTACATCTTTATACGTTATAAACCAATTCAAGTTTCGGTAGGTGTGTCAATTAATTATATTTCAATTTTTCGACACACCTGATATTCAAGACCGATTAAGGTATTAAATACTCTTAAACAATTCTTATTAAGCTAAATAAAAACGTTCTTTACATAATGATGGGAACTAAAGAGATTTGTGTGGGAAAAATATTAAAACTTCGTCCAATGACGGTGACTATACAAAAATAAAGTATGAATTACATTAAGACAAATGTTTGGTTAATGACGACCAGACCAAACAATTAATAGTGCTATTAATTAATCATTTGAGCCGTGCCATGAGAAAACCAACATAGTGGGTTTGCGACCAGCATGGATCCAGAAGTCTTTCGTTTCCGAATTTTCTTAACCATGTCTTTATAGATTCCGTTATGAAAGAACGAATATTGAAGAGCTGTTAAGCGTAGTATGTTAACAGATCATCAATGTGTGATGATACTTTTCTGCAAAACATTGTCGAGTATGTGCAAAACGGCGAAAAACATTAATTTTACGATCTTTACACTGTTTAAGACATGGGTTTATCTTGTCGTCTATAGGCATGCTATTGTGGTAATTGATAAATTAGTATACATTTGAGACGACACAAGGATAAGAATGTTTTAAGGACTTTTGAAAATTCAAATATGAGATATATTATTTCACTTTCAGAAGTTTGCAGGAGAAAAAGTTTTAGTTGGTATATGACGAAAAAAGTTTAATCAATTTTAATCATATTCAGTTTCTTTCATTACATATATTTAAAAGACAGTAATAAGACTATTTTAATGTATCAAATGTGACACGTGCGCCCGTGCACATGACTAGGTCGTTTTCATGCTTATTTCGGACTGCCCAAACTCAGCACGGATGAAGGGACTTCCATTGACCAACGCATGGTCTCCTATAAAACGTGTCAAAACACTTCTCTCATTAATTTTTATCCATATAGATATGAGCGTAACAAGTCTGGTCTGGATCCATGCTGTTCGCTAACAGTTTCTCCAATTCCAATAGGCTTTAAAAGCGAACAGCAAGGATCCTGACCAGACTGCGCAGGCTGGTCTGGATCAATGCTGGTCGCAAACCCACTATGTTGGTTTTCTCATGGCACGGCTCGTTTATTAACAACGAGATGACTTTGATCAGATTTCTCTTGTATTCGCTCTGATCAATACATATATGTTCTTCACCATCCATCACATTCTATATACAGATTACGCACAAAGCAAGATGTACATGTAGATACAACTCAGTACAGCTGCCCAGCAACACATAAATTCATTCGTTGCAGTTCCAACAATGATAATAACAATTGTCATGACTAGAAGAAGTTATCTGCAACAGTGGTTGCCCTGAAAATTAATTAAACGTTTACTGCATGCATACAGGTTTATCGCCTATACTTACAGAAAAGAACATATCACGACAACCTAAAAAAGGGTAAACTACATTGATACAAAGACGCAGAAAACCACTCCTTATAAATTCCACTTTATACAAAATTCAATACATATTAAGAAAAGGCACTATGCAAATGAACTGTAAGTGTAAGCATATATATCAAAGTAATTGAAATATGACAGGTTATATGAAATTAATGAGGAGATATAGGAATGTTTAGTGCCAGATCTGCTAAATGTATTTTCGCTGGAAATGATTGGGTCAGTCCCTATTTGTCAGACAGTCTGCATTTCAGATGCATTCATAGGAAAGCAATATGTCAAATTGTCTATCGGTACAGTCTTAAAAACATCCAACTTAACAGACATTAAAGAAATGACAATATTCAGACATTGTTTTAACAAATTATAACAGGAAAAGTTGCAGCAGTCTGATGCGTAATTTGCAATATGTGATTATATTTTCCTAATGGGAGTTGATGTGCAATAATTGTTACTATACAGACTGCAAATTCTGCAAAAGGATGAGTATGGAGTACTTAAATGTCTGCAATAAGAAAATTGGCGATGGTATCTTGAAATAATCATTACTTTTAATATGTGCAAATAGCTACATCATACATACGAGGAAGACATCCTCAATGTTGGTAAAAGTTGTGGTTCGACCCGTGGGTTGAGTGTATGTGACATTATTTATGCAATTTTGTAAAATAGATATGGCTACATTAGTAATATAAATGCGCATGTCCAATATGGCTCTTCCAAAGGGGCTGTCAGTCTTTTTTTCTTCTTAAAAAAGAAAAAACATTATGTCATGTAAAATTTAGCATATAAAGTAAATTTGAAAAACAAAACTTCTATGTGATTTCTCTTTGAACACCTGGACATTGCATTAAAATCCTCACCATGCAATCGTTGGACTTGATCCTTAATCGATTAAAATGACAATCACAGTCGCCAAAAGCATGTCAAGTATTTAACAATCGATTTAACAAGTATCAAACTTGGTAGGAAAAGCTATATGAAAACACGAACACTTTGATAAAGCAGTCGGCAGATTAGAAAATAAAGCCACAAACATATCCCTGTATCATCCCCTCAAAAAGAAAAACAGATATTCGTCTTAAGGGGTAGATCCGTAATAATAAGTTGATAACATAATGACATGAATTGCATATGCCATTAATATAATGCGATAATAAAACCCTCTCAGTTCCAAAGTAAACGTATTGGAAAGCACTTGAACCTAGCATCTGTTGGAAAGCTATTAACTTGTTTTTTTCCCTAAGCTTACTATTAGAATACATCCCATACGTGTCACAGGTGTGGATATGCTGGTCGAACACCTTGGGTTTGTGACAATACCCATATAAAATCACATTACAGAATTTATTTGCCAATTTACATAACACCCTCTCATTAAATTTTTCAAGTGCCCTCAAAAAAACCGAGAAAAATCTTTGCTCACGTGTGGAATAAATAGCTTAAATTGGATTACTTTGCAAAAATTGGGAACGTCAGTATTGAGGAACATTTTCAAAAATTATGAGAACAAGTTTTACTAAAGATATGAGTTCATTTTATATGCCGTTAAGATATTCATGTAATATGCTTTCAAAAACTTATTTGTCCTATACTTTAAATAACATGGTTTTGCAGAATCAATATCCACGTTCTTGAAAAAGCTCAACATAGATCTGTTTCGCAAAGAGTAGATTTTAAATAAGTACTTTTATAAAGTTCCCGATTTTCATTTTGTAGCCAGAATATAAGAAATACACGTATTATCTTATGAATAAGGTACATGTTATATATATTTCTTTTATGAATTTGAAGTCCGTTTAATCTAGCTGAAAAAAGTGTCTGACATAAAATGAAAACTACAAATTTCACATTTGCTTGCAAGCAGCCGTCCTATAATATCTCATGGGGTAAGTAGAGGTGTGTTTGAGGGTGGGGGTGGGGGAGGAGGAGGAGGGGAAAAGATAAAAAGTATTATAATGATTAAAACATATACATTGTTTAAAAGATGGAAATCAATCCAAATAACTTGTAGACAAAGAAAGGAAATTTAAAGAAAAGTCTATATAACCTTGAAGACAATGCGTCATTTATCATGATTCATCTATGAAGACATATACCAGATACATGGTTTCTATCAGCCCTGAATTATGTGCCATCAAATATAGACAAAGCTTTTATTCGTCCTGTCGGAGTACTTGTGTGGCAATAATGTCTAAATTAGGATCTTCGTGAATTACCAATGTCTGCAAAAGACGTGTGGGAAAATATCTGAGATAAAAATTGTTCATGTTGCATGTAAGTTTTCCTGTGTATGTGCTTCATAGTATATATGTTTAGAAGTTGAGAAAAACGTTTTTATTTTCTAACATAAAACATTCCAGTTTCATAGGCAGGGATATTTAGATAAGCCGGTTTCAAAACGGATGACCATATACATAATACAGCATTGAACTTTACTGTGAAGTACAGCTGTCCTGATGTTAGGAATAAATTTGGTATTCCTGCGTTAACGCTTGGAAACATTGTCTCTTGGAGTTTACAATCGAAATCAATAAAATTGTTTTAAATGTAAACGATTAATAACGTAGACTCTTCAAAGCATTTGAATCACTGCATTCAGAATACATAAACTTTATTAACATGTATTAACAAGGTTTATAGATAACAGATTCATGCAATATGCAAACAATAAACTAAAAAACAAAAACTTGGAAACATTAGAATGGGACTGTTTTCCATTTTTATAACAAGAAGGATTCCTCCAGTGGGAATTTTCGTCTATTTCAAAAGCGGGAGTATCCTCCCATGGCAAGTGGTAAAATTGCTATTAATTATTAAGTTTTAATTTTTACAAAAAAGAACATCTTTCAAGAAATACTAGTCAATAGAAGAGGCGAAAATGTGAATGATTGTATATCTGTCTGTCATCTCATTTACAAGAAATTAAATACTCGGAATTTAAAATGGGAGAAGTGAGCATTTTGATAACGAAGGAAATGCCCGTGCTGAGAATGGGTGAAAACATCCAACGGGAGAATCTGCCAGTGTCAATAATGGGAGATATTCTCCCGCGGGAGGATTTCGAGTCCATCTGTTTCTTTTAATTTGTTCTGTTCAACGTCAAACCGACATAGTCATATGTTGACCTTCCAGCTTCAGGTACCCCTCCGAACATTGCTTCAGGCATTGGCGGGCACATGGTTATAACCAGCTAGCCGAATGGTTTCCTCACATGAAGAATTCTGCACCTCAAGCTAGGTTTCTAACCCACATCGGTGAGGGGCAAGTGATTCGAAGTCTGCGACCTTAACCACCAGGCTCCGGAGGCCTTTCATCTCTAAAGCAATGCAGTGTGTTTGTTAAACCAGTTTATTTAGCTATAAACAAAACGTTCCAAATCTTAGAGGTGTTTTCTACCAGAGCGGCAGATAAAAAGCCCGCAGGGGTGGACCAAATAAAAAAAAAACGAACAAAAAAAAAACACACACACAAAAAGAAAAAACACCGTGCTTGACGACGTTTTGATTGTTTCTCATGAGTAACTGAAAATAAACGATTACGTATTGCATTTTTTGCATGATTTAAATACATAGTCTTAAATTCTGGCGGAAAAGGATTTGAGTTTACGAAAATTCCCGATTTGCAAATAAATCCGGAGACTGCTAACAATGTTTGATGTAGCAGTAACGAGTAACACAGTCAATAGAAATTACATCGTAGAAAATATTGAAAACAATGTAAAACAAATACATACAACAAAATAATTGGAATTTTTAGAGAAAATAATGAAGAAAATCGTTTTGACAGGATAACTGTCAGGTTATTTGTAATAAGCAACCCTTGCAGTGGCATATTATGACTGCCGGATTTTGCATTAAGTCTGCTTATCTTATAGGCCAAGTTCCAGAAATGAAAATACAAACAGCAGTTTTAATCAAAATGTTCATCTATTTTTTCGTCTATTTGCAGCTTACAACAAAGAGATGCACTTCTATTACAACGTATCAATGCATTCCAGTGATCACCTGTTAGAATCAGAGTTTCACTTATTTCGGATGACACCGAAATCTAACCACTCTCGACATTCATTGCCACACTCACGTCTTTCACATTTAATTCAGGTAGGTTTTCTCTTTTACTCTGTGCAAAGATATTTTAATACTTTCGCAGAATGTTTCTTTGGATCCTGTGGTTTTTAAATGACCACACGAGTATATAATATATAGCATTCCAAGGGTCTCCCAAAATTGTTTTATCATTTATGATGCTAATTAGTTATTTCAAGTACAGTTGTATTTCTTAGAACATCTTTATTTCCAATGTTAGCAAACATTTTAATAATTTGTACCAATATTTTACCAAAAAATGACGGGTTCTCGTTACCATTGGCATTTTTTAACAAATCTTGAACATTTTTCCTGTTTGAAACATCTGAAAAACTTAACATTTTGATTTTTTCTTAGTTCTGCTTAAATGTGTTTATGTATTTAATATTGTTCTTTCTTTCAGATAAAAGTATATCAAGTTTTAGATCCTAATAATATGTATTCCGATCAAGGTCGACACTTGCTTGACCATAAAAGAGTAAGGACCCATGATAGAGGATGGGTCATATTCAACGTGACTCGAGCAGTGAGGCAATGGGCCAGTGGTCAGTTAAAAAACTACGGTAATTATTCAGAATTTTATGTTATGGTACTTCACGTTTTTATTGGCTGAGTTGAACACAAACTGATCAAGCTGAGCAGTTGTGGTTCTCGGAGTCCGTCGTCGTTTGTCGTCTTGTGTTGCAGTCGTCGTCTGTCGTTAACAATTTGACTGTTAACTCTCAAGAGTTTTAAAAAATTGCCCAGTCTTAATGTCGGAAGGGTTCGTTACTGGGTCGTCTGGGGTCAAAAACTAGGTCATTAAGTCAATTAAAAAGAAAACCTTAACACTATAAAGGCCATATTTTCTATTTCATCATTATGAAACTTCATGAAATCAAGGCCAGACCTGAAACTGGTATTTTTCGAGGTCAAACACTAGGCCACTCGGTCAAATCATGGAAAACCTTGTTTTCATTGCAGAGGCTAATTTTTCAATTTCATCTTCGTAAAACTTTATCAGAATATTTGAAATTTAGGTCAAAATCAAAACTGGGTTCTCTCATATCTTAAACTAGGTCACTAGGTCAAATCATAGAAAAACATAGTGAACACTCTAGAGATCAGATTTTCTACCTTTGTCAGGATGTTTATCTATATAGAGTCTAGGGCAAATTTAAAACTCTGTTAGCCAAGATCCAACAAGGTCAAATCGTACACACTACAATTTAAAATTTCATACACAGAGTTTAAAATGCTAAATATTCTTTTTACTCTGTCATTCTCAGATTAGTGCAGAGAAACTTTGCTTGATTAATCATTCTGTAGCTATTGACAGTTCTGCAAAATTCTATAAGTACAGATACTCCAAAACCAATATATGACTACTTTGATATTTGCCATTCATGACTACGGGTCTTGTTATTTGATATTTAGTCTTCAAATTAGAAAATACGTATCGTAACAATGTTTTCCCTGATTTCGACTTTGTGTATTTATAAAATATAATCTTTTAGATTAATGACGCTATTCTGTGTAAATGGTGACGGTGTTTAGACATATATCATTTCAAAAATATGATTCGAGGCGCTGATCTTAATGTTTTAACAAGATGGTCAATCCCCTGTGTTAGTTCCGATTTTGTGATAAGTCTGTGCTATGGCATGATGCGTTCTGATGCCATCTGTCACATCTGACTGGCTTTCCGTGTCTGTATTACGTGCAGAATGGTAATATGTAGTAATGAATCTTGTCCTAGACAGAATATAGTCACGATCGGTCGTCAGAACACAAATTGCATCTGAATTTTTGAAGAGTATTTTTTAGAAATCAGTCACTAGTAATCAGTCGAGCTAAATATATTTTGAATATAATTTATTATGATACTTGGCAATAAAAACAAGTGATATTAGGTATAGAAACAACATGAAATAACAACAACAACAACAACAGCATTTTTCAGTTGTAGCAAGAAGTTAATTGTTACACCATCAAAACATATTGCAGTAATTGTATAAACGAAATCAACGTACAGAAAAATTTGCATTTTCTGAAGAAGAAAAAACCCGGCATTATATAACTAAAGCGATTATGTGCAAAATATCCA
The DNA here is from genome assembly GCF_021730395.1 of Mercenaria mercenaria. Lineage (NCBI taxonomy): Eukaryota > Metazoa > Mollusca > Bivalvia > Venerida > Veneridae > Mercenaria > Mercenaria mercenaria. The sequence continues at coordinate 105,714,171 of NC_069362.1, read as the reverse complement.
TTCACAAAATCCTTGAAATATGTTTTTCTGTTTTCATAGTTAAATGAAAAAAAAGATAAAATAAGATGATCACGAAGAAATATAAAACTATCAATATTTCAAAAATTAATGCTATTCGAAGTGCACGCATAGTAGACCGTAGCTAATATAACAAGAACTATGTTTATTTTTGATGTGACAGAATTTGCTGATTTTCTTTAGAGATGGTATCTATTTAAAATTTAAAAAAAAAACAAATATCACGTGACTTGATTCTACAGTAGTGTTTGCCTTTTGTCAGATTTCAAGTGCTAGATCTTTTAGTTAAATTGGGACTAACACAAACGTATGTGCCTTGCTAGGTATCTACATACATAGTTTTGTACGTCTATTGATACTGCTGAAATATTAATTAAAATGTTTCCTGGTGCTGAGTACAGATTAAGATTAGGCATCTAACAGTATCTAATAAACCTTTATTTGCAATACTGATTTTATTATATCTTTCAGGATTTTTAGTACTATCCGAGACCATACAAGGAGACCAGTTAGGTGAGGACGAAGTAAGATTTGCTCAAAGAAAAGCCCACCATGACACAAAACAACCTATACTTGTTGTCTACACAAACGACGGACGACATAGAACTCCGCATTATATATCTCCTCAAGACCAAGGTCGGTATTTGATACTAGTTGTGAAAATTATCGTTTCATAGTAAGATTTACAAATGCAAACGTTTGTGAGATTGTGTTTGTAAATATCATTACATTTTGAATACGATTTTAGTAGATTCATTTTCAGTATAATAAAATTTGAATTACAATCGTGATTTTTATGACAATACATTTACTACGGTGATGAGAGTGAAAAAGGTCTCTATTGCCTATTGCTCCTCGAAGAAAATGCACTTTTACATAGAAAGTTTTTTTAGATAAAATTATAAATCTGCCAAATATATCATGCACGTTTCTGTAACAATAGTGCCGGTCGTTCATTTTCAGAACATTTTACTTAGTGCTTCTTTGTTCAACTGAATATGCCATTGTATAGAAATAGGCGTTTAATCAAATAAATCAGTTTCAGTTTCAGTTTCTTTACGAGTTTGTAGATTTCAAGTAGCATTTAAATTTTGCAATAATGATTAATTAGTATTCTTAACCTAAACTCCAAAATTATCTTTTAATTACTCCTTCCATTCCTTATCTGTAATTATATGAGACGGAAAATATAAAGTTATAGAAATACGTCTGTTCTGTAGAATGGCTTACATTAAACATAATTAGTTAACGTTCAATCTGGCTACGTCGGATCCATTACACATAGAGACTGCCCAAAATTTCAATTAGCTCCGTCTAAGATTTTCAAGGGTTTAGAGGAATTCATAGATTAATGAAAATCTGCCATAAGATACTTGGTTGTTATTTCGAGCCAGGATAGACATACCCATTGTGTTTCCTTCTAGAAGCGCAATGATAGTCTTACAGTGCGGATGAAATTATAGGTTTAAACAAGATTAGAAGGAATCTCGTTAATAAGTTTTAAAGACGTGTTAAGCTCACTGGCGAGACCTTTTTATAGAAAAGACGCCGTTCAGATAAAATAATACTATGACTCTCGGAGGAAAAAATACTCAATTATTTTCAGTTGGAGCCACTAGGAATAAAATTTCACAATTGATTTTTAAAATCATAAGAAACTTCTGTTTATTGTTGTATCTTAAAGTTTCAAGTCTACCTTTTAAATTATTTTTAATTAGTAAAATGTGGACTATACGGAATGAGTGTCTACGTGTAAATACCACATCAATAAAACCCTTACAAAATAAATTCAAAATCTTTTTGTTGTTATTATGATAGATCACAGGAATAAATCTTGAGATTTTTTATTATATTACTTGAGAAAAAACATCTCTCTTTATCTAAATAATGTTTGAAATATAAAAAATGCTTAATATATAAACCGTTGTGATGGTTTCAATTAAATGTTTGAACGTATTTCATAATACAATGCGTTTTGATAGCTGAAGAATAACTACAATTTCGACTCCCTGCTAGACGCTAAAACTGGTATACTGAACCCAAATTTCATACTTCAACATATGAACAATTACTACATATAATTCATGTGAACATAAAGTTAGCAAGTTAATGTGTATTTAGTGTAATATACAGTAGATTTAAATTATTACACACTTAATACATGCGTAGCTGAACACAGTATAAATGTGTACAGCTTCTAAAAAAGGATTTTTTTTTTGCAAATCAGCAGTGAATGTATGCCATTTAATTATGAAAATATCCCTGTACACACAAAATTAATTTGCATATTTAGTAAAGTTTATTTGATGAGGATATTTTACTTTTGAAATACATATCTAAAGATAATTTTTAATGAAAGATGGGCATATCTTTAACATGTGCTTATTCCAGCTCTTTTACTCCTACTAGATAATTACCATTTATACATGTCGCTAACTGTCATTTGCTAAATATATCAATGACGTTAATTACGTACTCTGTCGGTCCACATTCTTGCGGCCTTCGGTCTTGCCTGATATTTACTCTAGACAAGCCTCTTGATCGACTTGAGCGATGAAAATGCACAGATCGACAAACGTAAAGTTCCTTATTTCTGATTGAAAACGCGGAAGTTTGTGATTGAACAGAGTCAGACGTACATCGCTTTGAACAGTTGGTGGAACTTTGTTTGACTACTCAGACAGAAGATGTTTTCAGTTCACAGAAATCCATTTGTTCTTCACATGCCCACTAAAATACGCCATTGACGTCATTAAAACTTCACATTTCTATGCCGTTTACTTTTGAAATGTCATATGCGTGGGTTTTGTTTATTTTGCAAGCCTCTGAACTATTTAAGACACCACTTCAGTAATTTTCTCCGTGTCTTTTCATAATCATGTTTCAGCTCCGAGATGGATTTTAACAAGTCGTCCAGAAGGTATCTGACGTTTGAAGACGAATCAATACATTGATAATTTGATTTAGGTATACAGTTAGTCACTGGAACATATATTGCAGGTCTTTAATCAAACCGAGTCTGCAATTTTCACTATTTGACTTGTTCTCGGAGCTTCCGAGGGATCTACTTTCCAGATTTTATTTATGTAGTTTGATTTTACTTTCAGAATATAAAGAAATAAGACGTGATATCAGACGACTGGAGAAAAAATATCAGCGGAAAATGCGCTACAGATATGACAACGCCGGATTGCAGACGGCAATAAAGTTCTTGAATGAAAAGGATAGAGAGGAATATGGACATCCATTCTTCACAAGGAAAAATAGTGTAAACAATAGCAGACGTAAAAGAAATGCTGACTTAAGCACAAGTGCAAATAGTGATAAAAGCAATAGAAAAAATCGGACAGGAAGAAAGGGAAAACGAGACACTGAGCGTCGTTTTAGTAAACATAGAAAGTCTTGTAATAGGCGACAAATGTATGTTGATTTTGACGAAATCGGGTGGGCGGGTTGGATCATTTCTCCGAAAGGTTACAATGCTTATCATTGTAAAGGAGCATGCCCCTTTCCTCTCGGTCAAAGCCAGAGGCCAACCAATCACGCGACAGTACAGAGTATAGTTCACGCCCTTAGAGTAGGAAAAGGCGTGTCTACGCCCTGTTGCGTTCCTAATAAGCTTTATTCCATCAGTTTATTATATTTTGATGATGCAGAAAATGTGATTTTAAAGCAGTATGATGATATGGTAGCAGCCAGCTGTGGTTGCCACTGATAGTGTTAATGTGATGGTAGATTAATTGGTAATATAGTGCTTTCTTCTAAATCGAAAATGTACCCATTTGCATCAGTTTGCGAAGTTCAAGACATCCGCATATGGGGCTAATAAATGTGAAACCAGTCGGACTGGAGGCTTGTTCATGTCCACAGCTCCATCGGTAATGGTTTGGTCGAGAGATAGAGCCAGATAAGTTATGGTAATTACAGGTGAAAGATTCAAAATCGTTAACTTATGTTAATGGTATCTTTCAAGAATTATTTTTAATAAAAGTGCTATAATTTTTGAGAACATTGTTTTGGTTCAACTTTTACCAAATTACCGAAAACACGCGATGAAAGCCAAAGGTACGTTTGAGGATTAAAGTGTTCTTTGGAGAGTAAAGATGCTTGGAATTATTAATGACATCATTTCATTGTTAGGTGTGCCAGTAATGTTTTATTTAAAGAATTTCATTTTACATGTGTCATATTGAACTTGTCTCGGCAAAAGTCACCAAAAGGAAGTTTATGCCACAAAACTAAAGCATTGATGATTCTTGTACTTTGTTTGCGAAAGCCAAGAATAACATAGAAAGTGATCTAGCAAAGTGCAAAGACTCAAATCTAGAATTTAGAAATGAATCACCTTTTCTAAACGCAACTTTTGATTTATGAAATAAATTTACAACCATTTTCAGTGTTTGCGCCAACGCGGGCGCTACGTAGAAACATTGTTTCTTTTGTGTTTTAAAAATATGAAATAGAGAGAACCTTTGTTTTCAAATTATGTTTAATTTTTATAGTTGCTACAACTTTATCTTCTTGTATGTTTTTATTTGTTTGTTGTTGGTTGTAAAGTCATGAAATAAAAGCTGAAACACGTTTTTTTTTTTCAATTTTACTATTTTTAGATCAGTTACTTGAGGGAATGCGTTGCTATTTCTACGACAACTACTACACTAGATTCATGTTGACTCTAACTGGATAATCCGTTCTAATTCTTTATTCTGGCGTAGAGGTAACGCAATCGGTAGAGGTCTGATTTTGTAAACTGCTGACGCCATGTTGAAATGGATTTGAATATCGTTACTGCTCTCGGATTGCATTTATAACTGATGCCTCTCCGCGAACAGTTGAAGCTCTTCTAAGTAGCATACTAAAAGCATAACATGTTTGTATTAGTTAACCTTTACATATAAAACTAGTATTTGGAATGCGATTTTCTATTGCTCTTCTTGTACTTAAAGCTGGTTTAGTTTCATATAAGGAAAAAAAAAGAATAGATTTGGCAATATTCTTCTATTTTTATGTGACAGACACGTGACTGTAACATTAAAAAACTGCTTAGGTTTAATAAAAATGAGAATCCGTCCGAAATGAAACGAAAAAATAGCACTATAAACTACAATTGTATACTGATGTGCGAAGCAGATCCCTACCTGACGAAATATTGTAACAGATATCTCCTCATAATATCAGCGTTTTGAAAGCAAATGTGAGAAAATAAAATAATTTATTGCGGTGTCTTCAGCTATAAGATAATGATCATTTGCAGTAGTTATAACTTGGGTGGTATGAAATTTAACAGTTGTAAAAATCTGTACCAGTGACGGTGACGGAGCAGCGTGAGATTTGATATGACGTGAGGAAATATTACGGGGGACCTATCGGACAGATCAGGCGCAATAAATCACACAGATAATACTGCACAATAGGTTTTTGTGCCTATAAAATGTAATTGGTGAAAAGTTCAAAAGCTAAATAGCTCACACTGGGAATAAAGTAGCTAATGTTTGAAATAAATGACAAAAAGAGGGAAATATGATATAAAAATGTCAAAAGATATATCAATTACCTATGAAGAAAGTAGAATTTGGAAAGAAGATTTAAAAAGGAGGAAGAATTAACTTTCCCCGATGATTTTCACTTTGCATTTAAATGTTTTTGTTGTCTGTCTGCTTATTGATCGCTTTAAAAAGAACACTGGAATGGCACCGTTTCCTGGCAAAAAACAACAACAAACCAAATCGTCATTCAACTGTTAAAAGTATTAAGACTAAATAAGACGGTGGGCTTTCTTCTTATCATCTTCTCGGCTTAACTTGGTAAAATTGATGTTTCAGTCCTTAGAATCATGCAAACAAATTTACGATGTAATCGTAGTTTTTTCTGTCATGTTGTTTTACAGATGTATATGGCGTTGTTCATGTCTTTCATATGAAATGAAATTTCATTGCTACGATATGGAATAAGTGCTGATACTTTCCATAAACTAATCTAGCTTCGCTTTATTGATTTAATATCATTACATACATTTTCTTTCGTTTGCTTCCGCCTCAAGATTACCCCTGAAGAACGTCGGCTTCCCTGTTCTTGTTTAAGACTGTTATCCTCAGTACCACTCGCAAGGTTATCTTGTTTTGTAAACATCGGCTCGAAAACGAAAAGACTATATAATACTTTTGATCTGTCGATCGAATTGTATGGTCATTTATTGTGCAAATTTCGTGATTTCAATCTGATTTTATTCGCGGTTTCGACACATTTCATGGTGTCTATCGATGTTAACAAAACCTATTTCGTCGTGTATATCAAATATACTGTATGCGGTTTTCATCGCGTTTATGAAACTGATTTACGGTGTCTATCAAATGCGGTTTTCATCCATCGCGTTTGTTGTATAATGTGGCTTTTGTTTTTCCATATTGTTTATAGAATTATTAGGGGTGACTATTGAGGCCAATTTTGACTATTACAATACTATTGATATTGCTGAAAAACTATTGCGATACTATTCTATTGCAGGTTACTATTGCGATACTATTGCAATAGTTATCGGCCACCATGTTTTATACAGTAAAACTACCAACTGGCATTATTACACAGTGTAAGACACAACACCGTTTATAATTGCTGTTAATAGTGTTAATAATACACATTGAGATGTTTGTATAACTGAAATGGACAGATATAAATCTAACATTAAATATTTTTTTTTTTTAAATTTCTATTTCTTGCCTTCCTTGGCTTTGAAACAATAAGTAAAACAATAAACCTATGGAAGGTATACTCAAACGAAACGGCCATTTTGTTACGAATCTCAACGTGTTTAATAACACAAAGCATCGAAAAAGACGAAAATTGACGGATCGGACTAAGGTGTACCAGCACTAAATGAATGGCCCTACCGAACAGTTTGCTATATCATACAAGTAGCCTACTTTCTCCATGTCCAAAGTACTTTTTCTCATTTAAGATTATTTAAATATATTTAATCAAAGTTTCTAAGAAAAACCCCTAAATTTATTAATTATCTCCCAGACTTCTCAGTCCTTTATGGTAGTTTAATTCCATGAGGGTAATTATTGTAATGGAGATGTAAACATTTTCCGAGGCGCAAATGAGAGCTGTCTCTGTTTCTTGGTTTATGAATTATTAATTATTTCTGTATTTACTAAAATTTCAAAACTATCGAAACTATCGATTGTTGAAGGAACTATCGGCGATTGTTATTGGATCGTGACTTTTCTATCGATGCATACTATCGGGACACTCAGTATCGCAATGCATCGATATTTCGATGTATCGTTACACCCCTAAGAATTATGCAATGGTGTCTGTTGAATGGTATACACGTACAAGCGATTTCAAATTATTGAACTGGAAATGTTGTTAAATTGATCAGCAGCATTTAACGTGTTACGCTTCTCAAAATGTACAAATGCATTTTTAAACATGCACGTGAAACCGGTTTCTTTGAGCAAGTGAAATGAGTATGCAACTTTCATCTTGTATGTCAAACTGGCTGCTATAAACAACAAAAAGGAATAAATCAAAAGCCTTAAAAGGCAAAAACCAAGGAGAAAAATGGAAAAAGCAAAAGTCAAAGTGCAATTTTGTCCTGTTCAAAATACCTATCGACAGAAATGATCAAACTGTTTGCCCGGTTGACCATGTATTCTTGGTATCTTTGTTAAGCGGTCGGCTTCACCTCAGTGTTGTTATATGTTCTGGTCCTTCGGGATCATTGATTTCAACTCATTTAGATTTGAAGATTGAATACTGCTTAGCCGGTACTAGGGGGCGTGGGCAGTGTTGCATTTTCCATTACTGCTCATGAACCGGGTATGCAATTTTCACTGTTTGCCTTGTTCTCGGTGCTTCCGAGGGATCTACTTTCCAGATTTTATTTACTTCAAAACAGCTGGTGTTAAGTGCTGTGTGGCGGCCGCCGTAAAAAGTCGCACCGACTTCATCTCAGTGTTGTTATATTTTCTGGTCCTTCGGGATCATTGATTTCAACTCATTAAGATTTGAAGATTGAATAATGCTAAGCCGGTGCTAGGGGGCGTGGGCAGTATTGCATTTTCCATTACTGCTCATGAACCGAGCCTGCAATTTTCACTGTTTGCCTTGTTCCCGGTGCTTCCGAGGGATCTACTTTCCAGATTTTATTCATTATGTCTTAGAAATCTTATAAATGTGGCTGAATCTTTTCTGAACACATTCCTTGTCGTTGACCGTATGTGTTATGATGTATCATCGTGCTAGTGCAAACAATTTCATGTGTTCTATAACATGCGTTTGTCATCATATGCCTTTTTGTACGGTATCTATCGTTAGGATATGTAGTATCAATATTGTCTGTTCGACAAAATTTATGGTATTTTTCGGCGTTAATCTGGTTTTTGTAAATGATTTCGTGGTGTCTTTCGAGTTGTTTGTTTGCTTGTTCGATCCGTTTCAATGAGTTTATAGAACTACAGATGATGATTTTATCTTGTCCGTGTAACCGACTTTATGGTATGTCATTGTAATCTTGGTTGCTTTACCAATTGCACAGTATGTGACATTGTCAAATTGCATTCAGTCGCCTTGTTTGTTTAGCCGGCCCGCTTAGGTCAGTAGATAGAGCGTTGGTCTACAGATCGCGGGGTCGTGAGTTCGATCCTCGGGCGGGGCGTATGTTCTCCGTGAGGATTTGATAAACGACATTGTGTCTGAAATCATATGTCCTCCACCTCTGATTCATGTGGGGAAGTTGGCAGTTACTTGCGGTGAACAGGTTTGTACTGGTACAGAATCCAGGAACACTGGTTAGGTTAACTGCCCGCGGTTACATGACTGAAATACTGTTGAAAAACGGCGTTAAACCCAACACAAACAAACAAACAAAATCAGCCAGTTTCTTGGAATAAATATAGATATTGTACTTCGATTTAACGGTCTCAAAAGAACTTAATAAGCGTTTGCTATCAAAATTGTTCCATTATGTATATCATATTGTGTCAGAGCTAAACGGGTCTACATTTCAGTCCTAGCATATTATTCGTGAAATTAATTTATACAACTCCTGGTCAACGCAAGGTTTGGTATTTGAAGGCATGATTGTTTTCGGATAGAGCGTCAGAGACTAGTTCCAAAACAGTTTCGTGTTCAAATTCCATACGAGCTGTTTACCCCAGTCTCTTTGCTATTTGTAATGTGCAAAATACACACACTTTAAACTGTAACTTTTTAATAATTTTTTTCTGTATGGCATACTTTGTAGTTTCTTATGCTCTCAATAAAGCATATAGTACTGAAATTTGCGAAAAAATATGTTACAGATGAAACAGTTATATTTAATTGATTGATTAATTTGCATTCATTTCAAATGGGAACTTTTACATTTCTGTTGCGAGGGACAGTTGGAAAACTTTGAGACAAGTCCTATATCTTTCGCTCTGTGTACATGGGCGTATTTCTTTCAATTTCATCCCTTCAAAATAATCTCTCTGCACCCTAAGACACGTGTAGCGTTGACATCCAGTCTCTTAAAGTTTCTTTGTACATAGTTTTCAACAGGTATACTCTTGAGGCAACGACAAATGGAGGACCCGGGACCGCTTTTGCTGTTATAACATATCTAAGCTAATTTGGGAATAGAAAACAGTCGCAAGGACTCAAATTAGAAGCAAAATGTGGTTGTGGAAGCTAAACAGCCCTTTCCTCTTTCAAATAATTTTGGCCCACTCCGCTTTTGCGGGCAGCACCGTTTTTATGCAAAATACAGATATCTCATAAAGGCGCAGGTCTCATGTTTTCGTTACTTGTGTTGACTTGTTCAATACAGTGTTCTTGTAAAATGTCCCTATAACAGTTTTACCATTTGGAGTTGCTATCTGAACAACAGGACCTTGAGAACTGTAAATACAAGAACATAAAAAGACTAAACGCGTTTAACAATGGTTGGCCTTGGCAGGAACGTGAGGTTTGGGCTCATAAAGTACATCTAAGTCTCAATACTTGCCTGGGGCTCCGAAATACGTTTACAGTTGTATTTAGTATTTCTGGTCAGTAGAATCTTGACAGTTTGCAGCCAGACAGTTTCCAGGGCATCTGTTAGGATAGAGGTACTAACCGTATTTACATGCTTAGAATCTTATTAACATCTGCCGTTGAGATGTCAACAACACGAGCTAAAACGTTCAATGTCCCTTCTTTTAGGCATTTTTACAGAGATGAGATGCTTTCTGGAGAGACAGCTGACTTCGACATGCCATGATGTTTTATACCACCTATAATTCGTGCTTCTATCGTGTCGGTCTCTCCTCGTTCACGGATAGAAAATATTATTTCATTTAAACTACCATTAGTATTGCTAAATCTATATTTTTTTTCAAAATAAATCACTGCAGTGATTATGTGGTAAAGTCTGAAATGTAATAACAGGGGTGTTGATTGAATGTATGTTTCGTGTATGTATATGTAATAACTTCTGTGTTGTTTTTTTCAACGCAATTGTAAACCACGACTGGCTGTAAATCAGGTACATGTCTATCAACGGTCTAGGTTCTCTGGTAGAAGTGGCAAGACTATATATGTACTTGATGCACCGGTTGGCACTGTTATTGATGTGGATCTTCCAACTCGTTCAAACAAGATAATCATCTAGAAGTTCGCAATCATCGCTTTAGGGGCATCTTCTGTTTGTTATCAAAGATAAATAACGTAACGAATGACACACGTTTCGTATTGTTTATTCGGAATGCCATAAACAATGACGTTCGTCTGTGAGAGATAGATTTGTTAGGCTTTCAAAGCGACAAGAAGTTAATTTAAAGGTGTTCAAAGCGATCTTCAAATAAAACCGGAAGGAACGGTTATTATATCGTCTGCAGTAAAATGCATAAGCGCATATTTTTTGTGCTAATGAAATGTAACCTGCGTCTAGTCTTTTTGTTTCAGACAGTAGTAAGACCATCTTTCATATACGAAGTGAGTCATATTTTACTACATACCTGATTAATAATGTATACAATTTAACCGGGGGACCATTCATAAAATAAAAAGATATCATACTTTTGGTGGAAATATTTAGTTATTTTATGGGAAGTATACCAAATCGCGATTGCAAAGTGACACTTGTAACATAGCCTGGTAACTGTATTTTAATTATTACTGGTTTTCATCATCTTGCGCTAAACTCTTTTTCGCTGGAATCAAAATGACATCCGATCAGTTAACTAAAACGTTAAAACATTTGAAAGTAAGAACATCTTACAAACTAATAGAAACATTTGTAGAATCACCTTTAATAAAAATATTTCGTTTGTATAAGGCACATACAATAACATGATTAACGGTGGCGTCACTGGAAGTGTGTAAATCATGCCTATTAGAAGCGTCTTAGAAAATGCCACTCAAGATGGATCAATCTTTTAATGGACATTTAAACAATCTATTCTAACCGAATACAAAGTTATCTGTTAGCGGTTAATTAGTATTAATGAAAATTACCACATACACGGAATTATTCTGTCATTTAAACAATTAATTTAGATAATGTCTTTGAGGAGTATACAAACAAAAAATGAGACTTTATACTTTAAATACAAAATGCCAATAACGTGATAACGTACTACTGACGAAATATCATACAAACAACTAATGTTTAGATCACCACGTGGTGCCTAATTTGTGTTAATTGTTTACGAACTATACAAATGTATTTTGAGAAAAAATATGATGTCATTGTTTTTTTCTTCTTTAAAGGCCTACAGCTATCACTCCACTACATAATATGTATCAAGTAATTCTGTCAAGAGTTATCTATCTTGATTATTTCAATAGGAAGGTACAGCTTGATAGTTGCAAGGAAAATTTCAATGAAAAATGGGCATAACTAGTATTAATTTAACCAAGAGTTATCTAACTTAGTAATTATAGTAGCGTTGGTGACTGCGAAGCACTGTGAAATTTCAATCCAATATAAGAGTTGTCACTGAAATTTAGCCTGATAACTAATTACACGCAAAACTTTAACCTTATTTTCCATGTCAAAAAAGGGCCATAATTTGTATTAGATTCAACCAAGACTTAATTAACTTTGTTATCTCAGAAATTTTTATAACTTGGAAGCCTTGTGTGAAGTTTCAGTGAAAGTTATACAATGGTTACTGAGATATGAACTTGCTGCCAAAACTTTAACAAAGATGTGACGGTGGCAGAGACAGAAACGATGGCACCAATACCCAGGCGAGTAGAAATAATATTGTCTGTTCATTTGTTTCGACTTGAGCATCATTTTTTCAACAATATTTCAGTTATGAAACAACAGGCAGTTAACCTAACAAGTGTTCCTGGATTTTGTAGGAGTATACTTGTTCTTTGCTAGTAACTGCCATTTTCTCAAGTCCCTTAAAACAGACAAAGCAGAACCATTTGAACATATTTGTGAGCGGACTTTACAACGGTGTATACAGACCAAGCTGATGAAGATCAATCAAGCAGTTCATAAGATTCTTTTTCTATTTTTAGCTCTAGTGGCTCCTAAAAGGGGCTTAGTGCCCTAATTTGAACAAATTTGGGAGAGAACCTTACATTGACGCCACAGACCAAGTTTGGTGAAAATCCATCATGCAATTCATAAAACGAAGTTGTTTAATGTTATTTCTATTTTAAGCTCTAGCAGACCCTGAAAGGGACCAAGTGCCCATAACTGAACAAAGTTGGTTGAGAACCTTATAATGATACTACGAATCAAGTTTGATGGTACTTTAATGGTTCATGAGAAAGTCATTTCTATCTTTAGCTCTAGCAGTCCATACGAGGGGTCAAGTGTCCCCTATTGTAAAACAGTTTGTAGAGGATATTAAAATGATGCTACGAACTACAAATCAAATTTGATGGAAATCTATCAAGCAATTCAGGAGAAGTTGTCTAAAGGCTTTTCTATTTTTAGCTCTAGTGGCCCTTAAAAGGGCCTGATTGCCCCCATTCGAACAAAGTCATGACAGGACCTTATAAAAACGCTACAGATAAAGTTTGATGAGGATCCATCCCTTGATTCATGAGGTCTATTAAAGGTATTTCCATTCTTAGCGTGTGTGGCCCCCACATTTGTAAAAATATTGGAAGAGGACCTTATAATGATGCTACAATTAAAGTTTGATGAATATCCATCAAGTGGTCCATGGTGTGAAGTTGTCTAAATGTATTTCTATTTTTATCTCTAGTGGCCCCTAAAACACCCCAAGTGCCCCCATTTGAACAAAAAAAGATTCGAGGGAGGACCTTATAATGATGCTACAGACCAAGTTTGATGAAGATCCGTCAGGTGGTTCATGGGATAAAGTCATTTAAAGGTATTTAAAATTTTAGTTCCAAGAGCCTGTTCAAATTTGAGAGCACCCTATAATGATGCTACAGACCAAGTTTGATGAATATCCAGCAGTAATGAGAAGTCATTTACAGTTGTTTTTTTGTTCTATTTTTAGCTTCAGCGGACACTAAAAGGGGTCAAATGCCCCCATTTGAACAAAATTGAAAGAGCACCTTATAATGATGCTACAGACCAAGTTTGATAAAGATCCATCCAGCGGGTCATGAGAAGAAGTTGTTTAAATGTATTTTTATGTTTAGCTCCAGTGCCCACTAAATAAGGGCCAAGTGCCCCCATTTGAACAAACTTGGGAGAAGAGCTTATAATGATGCTACAGGTCAAGTTGATGAAGATCCATCAAGTGGTTCATGAAAAGTCATTGAAAGTTCTTTTTATAGTTTTAGCTCTGGCAGCTCCTAAACTTGGCCAAGCTGAACCATTTCAAAAAATTGAAAGCGATCCAATCGCAAGGATGCTACTGACCAAGTCTGATGTAATTTTGCCCCCCTTCGAAGAAATAGGGGTATATTGTTTTGCAGATGTCGGTCGGCTGGCTGGTCGGTATGTCGGTCCGTAGACCAATCTGTTTTCGGATGATAACTCAAGAACACTTGGGCCTAGGATCATGAAAGTTGATAGGGAAGTTGGTCATGACCAGCAGATGACCCCACTTGATTTGAAGTCAGTAGGTCAAGGTCACAGTGACCCAGAACAGATTAACAGTTTCTGGATGATAACTCAAGAACGCTTGGACCTAGGATCATGAAAGTTGATAGGAGATTGGTCACGACCAGCAGATGTCCCCTATTGATTTTGATGCTAGTAGGTCAAAGGCCAAGGTCACAGTGACCCGGAACAGTTAAACGGTTTCCGGATGATAACTCAATAACACTTGGACCTAGGATCATGAAAGGTGATAGGGAAGTTGGTCATGACCAACAGATGACCCCTATTGATTTTGAGGACAGGGTTAAAGGTCAAGGTCACAGTGATCCGGAACAGTTGAACGATTTCTGGACAATAACTTGAGAACCCTTGGGCCTAGGATCACTAAACTTAATAGGGAACAGTAAATGACTGCTACTAATTTTAAGGTCAGTAGGTCGAAGGTCACATTGACCCTAAACAGTTAAAACCGTTTCTGGGTGATAACTCGAGAATGCTTAGGCCTAGGATCATGAAAGTTGAGGCTGATCATGACCAGCAGATGACCACTAGTGATTTGAGGTCAGTAGATTAAAGGTCAAGGTTACAGTGACCCGGAACAGTTAGAGAGTACTGGACGATAACTTGAGAACGCTTTGGCCTAGGATCACAAAACTTGATAGGCAGGTTGGTTATGATCAGCAGATGACCCCTATTAATTTTGAGGTCAGAAGGTCAAAGTCACATTGACCCGGAACAGTTAAACAGTTTCCGGATGATAACTGAAGAACGCTTGGGCCTAGGATTATGATAGTTGCTAGGGAGGTTTGTCATGACCAGCAGATGATCCCTATTGATTTTGAGGTCAGTAGACCAAAGGTCAAGTTCACATTGACCCGAAAAAGTTAAACAGTTTTCGGATGAGACTGTTTGGGCCTAGGATCACGAAACTTGATAGGGAGGTTGATCATGACCAGCAGATGACCCTTATTTATTTTGAGGTCAAAATCACATTGACCCAGAACAGTAGAACTTTTGAGTACAGTGACCAAATAATTTCTGTTCCTTGTGCAATTACTAAATGCATCAAGGGGGGACATTTCGTGTTCTATGAACTCTTGTTCTGACCAGTAGTTTCAGAGAATATGTTTAAGTAAAAGTGTTGATGCAGGACGCAGGGCAATGGAACATCCAATTATACGAACAGCTCACCCTGAACATAGTTCAGATGAGTTAAAAAATTGGGTAGGGGCAGTTTTTGTGGGTATGTAATGGTTGTAAAACAAACAATACCTAATCTTAGGTCTAGAGACCTTTTTCCTACTTGATATACATGAAGTTTGTTAGAATATTTGTCTAAAGGTAAACTCTGAAACAGATCTTCTGTACTTGACAATGTGATTGGGATTTTGGACCTTAAGGTCTCAATCTCGTGTGTGATACCACCTTTTTATGGGCAACATTTGTGTAAAAGTAATAATCAGACCCGCAAGTGTGACACTGACCATGATGCTATTGCCATAGGTCTTACACATAACACAACCAGGGGTCACTCTGCCACTTACCAATTAGATAACCCATAATATTATATTTAACATTATACTTGCTATAATATAAGGAATGTGGCTCAACCATTTTTCACCTGGATCCTTTTTAGCTCGACTATTCGAAGAATAGTCTAGCTATTCTACTCACCCTGGCGTCGGCGACGGCGTCACACCTTGGTTAAGTTTTTGCATGCAAGTACATACAGCCATCAATTAAAGGCATATAGCTTTGAAACTTATTTTTTTTCTTTTTCTAGGTCAATTACCAACCTCTCTGGGTCAAGTCCCATATTAACTCTGACATGTATTTTGAGCAAATTATGCCCCCTTTTAGACTTGGAAAATTTTGGTTAAAGTTTTACATGCAAGTTACTATCTCCAAAACTAATGCAGATATTGATTTGAAACTTCACATGTGTCTTCGGGGTTATAAAACTAGTAGATAGCAGCAAGTCCCATAACTGTGACTTTCATTTTGGCCAAATTATGCCCCCTTTTGGACTTAGAAAATTCTGGTTAAAGTTTTACGTGCAAGTACATACAGCTATTTCTAAAAGGCATATAGATTTGAAACTTATTTTTTCTTTTTCTAGATCAATTACCAACCTCTCTGGGTCAAGTCCCATACTAACTCTGACATGTATTTTGAGCAAATTATGCCCCCTTTTGGACTTGGAAAATTTTGGTTAAAGTTTTACATGCAAGTTACTATCTCCAAAACTAATGCAGATATTGATTTGAAACTTCACATGTGTCTTCGGGGTTATAAAACTAGTAGATAGCAGCAAGTCCCATAACTGTGACTTTCATTTTGGCCAAATTATGCCCCCTTTTGGACTTAGAAAATTCTGGTTAAAGTTTTACGTGCAAGTACATACAGCTATTTCTAAAAGGCATATAGATTTGAAACTTATTATTTCTTTTCTAGATCAATTACAACTCACTGGTCAAGACCATAACTTGACATATTTTGAGCAAATTATCCCCTTTAGACTTGGAAAATTTGGTAAAGTTTTACATGCAAGTTTTATCTCCAAAACTAATGCAAATTGATTGAAACTCACATGTGTCTCGGTTATAAAACTATTGATAGCGCAGTCCATACTCTGACTCATTTGGCCAAATAATGTCCCCTTTTGGACTTGCAATCTGTTAAAGTTTACGTGCAAGTACATACAGCTATTACTAAAAGGCATATGATTTGAAACTGTTTTTTTTTCTAGATCAATTACTAAACTCACTGATCAAGTCCATAACTCTGACATGTATTTTGCAAATTATGTCCCTTTGGACTTGAAAATTCTGGTTAAAGTTTACATGCAAATTTCTAACTCCAAAACTAATGCAGATATTGAATGAAACTTCACATGTGCCTTCGCGGTTATAAAACTAGTTGATAGCAGCAAGTCCCATAACTAGTATGCATTTTGGTCAAATTATTTCCCCTTTTGAACTTAGAACTCTTTTGATATTTAACCTTTTGGGGTAATATTTTCCTGCTTCTGGGACAATATTTCGAATAGTCGAGCTTGGCTGTCTTACGGACAGCTCTTGTTTAAAGTGAGGTCATTTTACGACAAAGATGTCAAATCCTAAATTATGTAAGTTTTTAAGTGAAAGAGGCTCAATCAGGTTTTGAACCAGTGTGACCCCTGCACAACATTTGGTTGTTTGGAACATTTGTGCCAGATAGTATTATGAGATACTAGATGGATAGAAACAAAACCTGGTAACACTGACCTCAAAGCGTGACTTTGACCTCAGAGATATGGGTCTGGTATTGGGTTACACACCTTCTCGTTATTGGGAACAAGTGTGCCAGGTAGGTTTATAATCACTGTAAACTGTTGACCTTCAAGTGTGACTTAGACCTTGGAGCTAAGGACATGCATCTTGCAAGAGATACATTGTCTTACATAGTGAACCAAGTAGCATAAAAATCTATTGATGAATGACTGCTGTAAACCATGACCACAATTTTGAAGCTGCCGGTATGGTTCTTGTGTGACACACTACCATCATTCTGTCAAACGACTGTAATACTACAATCAAGTTTCATTAATACTAGATCTACTTGATACAAATGTTCTCTACAACAGGACCTGACTTAATATTGTAATACTTCAAGGTACAGTGACCTACTTTACTGAATGGGGATGTAAGCTTAAATGTAATTTTATTAGATCTATAAGGTTACAGGCTATTTTAAGTAATTATTTATCTAGTTTGGTCTTGGAACTTTTGATTTAGACAAGTCTCACCTACTTTATAAATTTATATAAGCAGTAATTCTTGTTAGATCACTAGAAACAGCTGACTTCCTGGTTTTGCAGACATGCTGTTGTTGTTGTACTTGCAATGCATTGTGGGTAGATGCTTAGCAACTACTGCCTAGACTTTGTTTACATTGTTGTATATAGAAATGTCATTTAACTTTAAAGCAAATATGCTTCCTAGAAACTCACTTAAAAGGAAATTTGATGTTATAGATCTAATCATTTAGATTATTCATTTTTCTTTCTTTTCATACTAATTTTATTTATGATCTTTAATGTTTTAATAGAAATATTGGCTTTAGTTTCCTTACAGTCTAAAGTTCACAGCTTCCACAACTCCACAGTTTTTAGTGTGAAGCTGGGTTCACATTTATTTGTGTGGAGTTCACTTCCACACATTTTTGTGAGTCTGGCAGTACAAACCCACTTTTGTGGTCTGGGAGGTATAACAATCTTAAATCTCTGGCCTTGAGCGGCTGTTATAGTCAGATAATTTTAAAGAAATATTTAAAGAAGTCTAGCAAATTTTATACAAAGATAGTCATACTTGGTGTGTTTTTTTTACCTGCTGTATTTTAATATTCTAACTTTTGATAAGCATTTTTAAACTCTGAATAAAACTGCTATTTTTCATTGGATCAACTTTAATTTTAACTGTTGCTCTGAGTTGTGTACTAGAAGCTTACTGACAGTTTTCAAAATTATCAGAGGCTAGGCTTAATTATTATCTTTAATGAATAATAGACCTTATAAGTAAAAATACCATATTATCATACTATTCTTGAGAACTGTGAATTATTTACAGAATTATTGCATGAGTTTTTTTAATGATGTTTGATGCTGAACATGAACTGTTTCTGTTGAAATTCTTACTTCAATAAACTATAGTTTAACTGTCAAAGGAGTTGACAATTTCTGTAGTTAAGTGCAAGAAAACCGGCCAGCCTAATAGTACCTCCAGTTGTTTTGTTTAACAATTACTTATAGAAGAATTGTCTATATAAGTTTCCCAAAGGGCTTATACTTCAGCCATAGTGCAACACTTATAATCAGGCTACAACTATCTGCCAATTGCATCATACCAAGTCAGCATAATCATAGAAATAGATTCCATCAATTGAAGTTTACATAGAAACTACATCGGCCATAGCGTAACACAATTTTTGGTGTCAGAAGTGGGATCCTTAATTTTCTTTCGGATCTAGTGATACGAATCTGCGTCTAAAATGTCTAATGATGAGAGACCAATCTTCAATACGGAGAGCGTGACTGTACATGAAGTTGATGACTTAGTTACACTCCGCCTCCCTCGATCGGCTTGTTCACCAACATCCTTTACATCTCAACACTCTTCGGCTAGCAATGCTGATACGGTAGAAGAACAGTATAGGGTATCTGTAGAAAATGCTGCTGTTAACACATCTTTTCAGTTTCAAAACAGTCATGAACAAGGTGATAGTCCACTACAGAATATAGGTCAGGCTGTACATAGTATGGCAGGGATACTTAAAGATGTTGTTAAAGAGTTACACACACTGAAGGAGGGTCACAGTAGGGAGCGTAGCGTCCATCAGCCAAACTCACCTGCGGCGCAAACTCAGCGTCAACCTCATGCAGAATATGAGAGACAACCAGTCAGCTATGGCAACTATGGTAGGGGACATGGTTATACAGTAGCTGATGAGCATGCATATTATAACATGTCTCAGGGCAACAACAGGCAGGTGCCTACTGATGAGGCCACGAGATATAAACCATTTAGACAGTATCAAGGCCAGGCCGTTGGTCATCCCCAGTACAGTATCAGCACACTGAATTCTCCGACATATGAGCCGAGTTTTAGGCCGTTCATATGTTCTAGAACAGATGTCAAGATACCTTCATTTACTGGGAAGGAAGACTTGTCTGTTTGGCACTCAAGATTCGAGGCAATTGCTACTAGGTATGGGTGGAGCACAGAAGATAGATTAGATCAGCTACTTCCTAGACTTGAGGGTCAAGCAGCTCAGTTTGTGTTTGCACAGTTAAGGCCAGCTGTGTTACACAACTATGATACTTTAGTTTCTGAAATGAACAGCAGGTATAGGGTCATTGAGACTTCTAGGGCATTTGCTGCCAAGTTTAGCAGACGAATGCAGAAACCAGGCGAAACGGCAGAAGAGTTTGCAGCTGATCTCAAGAGACTTTACGATAAGGCCCATGGGTTTCGTGATCAAAGAACAAGAGACGAAGATTTGACAAGGCGTTTTCTTGATGGCTTATACGATGATGAAGTGAGGTTTGAAGTTGAATACCATAAGGAGCCGAACAATATAGATGAAGCGGTGTTCCATGTTGTCAACTTCATACAAACAATAGATACAGGCAAGGGTAATCATGAGAAAAGAAATAGAAAAGGCACAAGAAGAGCAGATGCAGACTGTGATGATAGCAGTGATGAGGAAAACCATACTTTGGATTGTCGCCAAGCAAGAAAAGATAGAGAACAGTTTAGACAGAATAATGAAACGCTTATGCAGAGAGGGAACAATAACAGAAAAACTGCTGATGTTAAAGATAATCAGGCAAGTATCTTACAGCAACTTCTAGAACGACTAGAGAAGCTTGAAGAGGCTCAAACACAGTCACCACACAACAATACCAGGATCAATAAAACCAAAGGCCAAAAACAAAACACTGAGTGTTTCAACTGCCATGAAATAGGTCATTTTGCCAGTGAATGTCCGAAGCCGAAAGAGTTTAGAGTATATAGACAAGAATCAATAAATGGACCAGGTGGGGCCCAGAAAACAGAGGAAGAGACTTGTCCTTTAAACTTCCGAGGAACAACCCTTGTGGCCAGAGGGAGGTCCAACTAGAGGATCAGGGCCAGAAAACAGAGATACACTGTGGCGGGATGGATAGGGTACACAGAGTAGGTGTAAGCAGAGAAGCAGAAACACATTCCGTGGATCTTGGGTCAGAAATAGAGTCTCTGTAAAGGAGTATATGTAAGAGGTACAGTTCAAAATGTGCATGTAGTATTTACAGCAGACACAGGGTCCTCTACAACTGTTATCTCTGCAAAGGTTTTTGACAAGATCAAAGAAGATGTTCGTCCTAAGCTCAGACTGGCAGGATGTCTTAAGGGAGCAGGCGGAGTACCCATTAAAGAACATGGTAAAGCAAGGTTTGCTTTGAAATTAGGAGCTTTGGAAGTCACTTGTGACGCTATTGTAGCTGAAATAGAAGATGACGCTCTGTTGGGATATGATGTACTAGTGGGTGGTAAAATGGGACCAGCAGATATTCTCCTAAGTCAAGGCAAGATCATTCTTGATGGTCAAGAGATTCCTTGCATACAGGCTGATGACATCCCTAAACTAAGAAGGACTGTCACGCCTGAAGACGAAGATAACAAGAAAAGTACGTACACTATTGCTGAACATTCTGAGCACTTGAGAGAGACCTTCCAGCTGGGAGAGAGTACAACCTTAGCGGAGTTAGATATGGCAGCCAGTGATGAGAAGATCAAAGTGCTAAACCTGAACACCACTGAAATGTCCCTTGGGCAGGACACTGTTGTTGGCCTCGCTGAAAAGTTGGATGAAGTTGGCACCATTTCACATGGATGTGAACATGCCGAAGTTCAGCAAGTAATTAATACTGCTTCAGAAAACTGCTTCAGGTCTGAAGCACATGCTGTTCCATCCTTGAAAAGGAGACCTTGCAGCCAGGAACAAAGAATCCCAGAGAAAGTCTCTGACTCAGATGTCAATCATCAAACAAGGTCTGACACCAGCAAGGACAAAGTCCTCCCAAGATTTACCAAACAAGAATCTTCGCACTGTTCCTTAAATTGGATTCTTATAGTTAACATGTTAACCATGCTATTTTTCAGTTTCATAGGCTTCAAGCTGATGAAGGTTGACATCTGTTTTAATCCAGACGCAACATCAGAAAATGGTTATGTGACTTGGCATCATTGGAGCTTATGGTTTAAGCATTGGCTTTATGAGAATGTCCAGAGCGAACGGTTTGTCAAGTCAGATAATAAAGTAAACATAACTGGGAGTTGTTACCAAACATACGGAAATCAAAAGTTTGGAAATTTAAGCAAATGGTCTTTAAGGTGCACAGTTGAAATAGGAAACCAAAATTTAATGTTAAGTTTCTCAATTCATATGAAAACAGATGATTTGTCAAGTCTTGAGCTTCACACCTTACATGCGTTGTATGAAGGTCCAGGACCACCAGCTGGAACATTGAGATATATAGTTTACTTTAGACGCTAGTGGCAGACCTAGTCACTGGGAACATCTCACTGATTTAATTTTTTTTTGGTTAAAAGAGTTGATTTTTTTTAAAAACAATTGTATTAGGATTTATTATTGATATATCATTAACTGAAAATTAAACTGAAATATAACTGAAACTTTTTAAGTACATGTATGTTTGGTGGACAAATAAAAGAAAACACTTTTGACAATTAAGAATAAGTACTGTTATAAGTTTCCTAAATAATGTATGGTAAAAAACTGTAGTGCAGTCAGTTTATAATATTTTAATTGATCATATTATCTCAGCATGGAAAACAGTTCCAGATTTTTTCTATGCTTTAATACGCGTTGCTTTAAAGATTGACAAGGTACCGGGTACTACATTACTGAAAGATGTGCATATTTCCGTGAACCACAACGGGAGCACTGAAGAGGCATTTGAGCAGTTCTCCAGACGGCACAGGTGGCACATGGCAATAGCAGATTAAATACAGTAAAGCCGAATTGCAGTCATGACAGTTTCAACTAATCATCCATTTGAGGAGTCATATCTAACTGTCTGGGAGGAAGTTTTTTTTTCGGAGGAACTCGATGAAACAATAATTTTCATACACAAGAGCTGGTCGTAAACTAAATGCAGTGAGTGATTCAAAGACTTTGCAGTTAGGTAACATAATGCTAGCACTCTTTATGTATGGCATAATGCAGCAGCTGTTATGAGATATTCTGGAGCTATCATTGTCCGGTGTGGCTAGTCGTTACCAAATCTCGAACCAAAGCAATCACCATGGACTACGGTGAGACCATGTTAAACCACTACCTAATGAAGGCGAGGGAGGATGATCGTTGGAAGGCATCTGAAGAGATACGAGGTATGATACTGCTTATGTTTGGAGCAGTGACGTAATTTATCAGTACAGACGTTGGTGTATGGATGAGGATTGCAATGATAAGCAACAGACCTGCATATACCACGGGGAATACTCATGCACGGAACCAGGAAAATCCTTCACTGAAGAGGCTTTACCGGATAATCTAAATCGGTGGTTAATAAAATATGACTTGCTAAAATGTGAACATGTCTTTGTGATATTACACTGACAGAAATACAAGGAATTTCATTGATTCATATTTCCTGAAATAAACAATCTAAGTAATATCAAAATTTACAATGAACTTCATACTAGATCTCATTTAGTTTATAGTGAGAGTAAAAAAATGTGCTTTTAAATACCTGCTGCAGTGGAAGACATTAATTATCAATGATTTATATAAAGCAGCAAATGATTTGAAGTTCTGATATTGACAGTATAATTATGTATGATATTTTGTGAAAGTGAAAATGCAATTTATCCACAGACATTTAAGGTGATAAAATTGTTATCTTTCCTGAGGTTGAACTGAAAAGGACAATTAACATGGTTGAACAGCTTGTGAATTGTTAAATTTAAAATTTGAAGATTTCTTTAGGTGTTGTCCACATTGTAACCTTTAAGGTAGCTACACACATAAGCAATAGTAAGATCATGAACTTTACAGATATTAACTTATTATTGCAAAGATGTTTGCCAAATACGTTTGTGTGTTAATTTCATGTCAGTTGGAACTTTGACATAATAAAAGGGGGGTAATGTAATACTTCAAGGTACAGTGACCTACTTTACTGAATGGGGATGTAAGCTTAAATGTAATTTTATTATAAGGTTACAGGCTATTTTAAGTATTTATTTATCTAGTTTTGTCTTGGAACTTTTGATTTAGACAAGCCTCGCCTACTTTATAAATTTATATAAGCAGTAATTCTTGTTAGATCACTAGAAACAGCTAACTTCCTGGTTTTGCAGACATGCTGTTGTTGTTGTACTTGCAATGCATTGTGGGTAGATGCTTAGCAACTACTGCCTAGACTTTGTTTACATTGTTGTATATAGAAATGTCATTTAACTTTAAAGCAAATATGCTTCCTAGAAACTCACTTAAAAGGAAATTTGATGTTATAATCATTCAGATTGTTCATTTTTCTTTCTTTTCATACTAACTTTATTTATGATCTTTCATGTTTTAATAAAAATATTGGCTTTAGTTTCCTTACAGTCTAAAGTTCACAGCTTCCACAACTCAACAGTTTTTAGTGTGAAGCTGGGTTCACATTTATTTGTGTGGAGTTCACATATCCTCACATTTTTGTGTGTGCACTTCCACAACTATTTTTGTGAAGTCTGGGAGGTATAAATACCCCACTCTGCCTGTTTTCAGGGTTCACAATCTTAAATCTCTGGCCTTGAGCAGCTGTTATAGTCAGATAATTTTAAAGAAATATTTAAAGAAGTCTAGCAAATTTTATACAAAGATAGTCATACTTGGTGCGTTTTTTTTTACCTGCTGTATTTTAATATTCTAACTTTTGATAAGCATTTTTAAACTCTTAGCTGAATAAAACTGCTATTTTTCATTGGATCAACTTTAAATTTTAACTGTTGCTCTGAGTTGTGTACTAGAAGCTTACTGACAGTTTTCAAAATTATCTGAGGCTGGGCTTGATTATTATCTTTAATGAATAATAGACCTTATAAGTAACAAGAGATCACAGAGTGATCTTGGCGCCCACCAATGTGCCATTTTTGAGTGTTCCAAATTTCAAGACTTACTGACTAGCTCAAGGTCAAATTTCATTTCCGTACACAACACAAATCTATGCAAGTGGTCCAAATTTGAAGGCTGTAGCTTGAGAAATGTAAAAGTAGGTCACTAGGTCAAAATCAAGGTCAAATTTTACTTTGGCATACAAAACTATGCATGTGGTCCAAATTTGAAGCCTGTACCTTCAAAAATGTGAAAGTAGGTCACTTGGTCAATGTAAAGGTCAAAGTTTGTTTCGGTACACAGAACTATGCATGTGGTCCAAATCTGAAGGCTGTAGCTTGAGAAATGTAAAAGTAGGTCACTAGGTCAAAATCAAGGTCAAATCTTATTTCGGAATACAAAACTATGCATGTGGTCCAAATTTGAAGCCTGTACCTTAAAAATGTGAAAGTAGGTCACTAGGTCAATGTAAAGGTCAAAGGTCATTTCAGTACATAAAACTATGCAAGTGGTCCAAATTTGAAGGCTGTAGCTTGAGAAATGTAAAAGTAGGTCACTAGGTCAAAATCAAGGTCAAATTTTATTTCAGAATACAAAACTATGCATGTGGTCCAAATTTGAAGCCTGTACCTTCAAAAATGTGAAAGTAGGTCACTAGGTCAATGTCAAGGTCAAAGTTTTTTTCGGTACACAAAACTATGCATGTAGTCCAAATTTGAAGGCTGTAGCTTGAGAAATGTGAAAGTAGGTCACTAGGTCAAAATCAATGTCAAATTTCATTTTGAAACAGGAAACTATGCATATGATCCAAATTTGATGCCTGTACCTTCAAAAATGTGGAAGTAGGTCACTAGGTCAAAATAAAGGTCAAAGTTTTTTCCAGTGCACAAAATTATGCATGTGGTCCAAATTTGAAGGCTGTAGCTACAGAAATGTGAAAGTAGGTCACTAGGTCAAAATCAAGGTCAACTCATGTCAAGGTTCATCTTGCCACTCAAAAATATACATGTGGTCCAAGTTTGAATGTTGTAGTTACTGACAAGAACATTTTAAAAGCTTTTCCCTATATAAGTCTATATGAACCATGTGACCCCCGGGGCGGGGCCATATTTAACCCTAGGAGGATAATTTGAACAAACTTGGTAGAGAACCACTAGATGATGCTACATTACAAGTATCAAAGCCCTAGGCTTTGTGGTTTGGACAAGAAGATTTTCAAAGTTTTTCCCTATATAGGTCTATGTAAACCATATGACCCCCAGGGCGGGGCCATATTTGACCCTAGGGGTATAATTTGAACAATCTTAGTTGAAGACCACTAGATGATGTCACATACAAAATATCAAAGCCCTAGGCCCTGTGGTTTTGGACAAGAGGTTATTCAAAGTTTTTCCCTATATAAGTCTATATAAACCATGTGACCCCCAGGGCGGGGCCATATTTGACCCCAGAGAAATAATTTGAATCATCTTGGTAGAGGACCACTAGATGATGCTTCATACCAAATATCAAAGCCCTAGGCTCTGTGGTTTTGGACAAGAAGGTTTTCAAAGTTTTTCCCTATATAAATCTATATAAATTATAGAAATAAACAAAGGGCCATAACTCACTCATAAATTGTTGAACCAGTCTGATTTTCAGGGGGACACAACTAGGGTACCAATACATCATTCTGACAAAGTTTGGTCAAAATCCCCCCAGTAGTTTCTGAGGAGATGCGATAACGAGAAATTGTTAACGGACGGACGGACGGACGGACGGAATGACGGACGGACGGACCACGGACGCAGAGTGATTTTAATAGCCCACCATCATCATGATGGTGGGCTAAAAATACCATATTATCATACTATTCTTGAGAACTGTGAATTATTTACAGAATTATTGCATGAGTTATTTTAATGATGTTTGATGCTGAACATGAAATGTTTCTGTTGAAATTCTTACTTCAATAAACTATAGTTTAACTGTCAAAGGAGTTGATAATTTCTGTAGTTAAGTGCAAGAAAACCGGCCAGCCTAATAGTACCTCCAGTTGTTTAACAATTACTTATAGAAGAATTGTCTATATAAGTTTCCCAAAGGGCTTATACTTCAGCCATAGTGCAACACTTATAATCAGGCTACAACTATCTGCCAATTGCATCATACCAAGTCAGCATAATCATAGAAATAGATTCCATCAATTGAAGTTTACATAGAAACTACATCGGCCATAGCGTAACAATATATACCCTTTAAACCTGTGACATTCAAAAGTGACCTTGGCTCAAGAACTTGGTGCCAGTGGCCTGCCCCTGACAAATCATCTGGTTGTAAGGCACATAGACTGAGAGTGGCAATACTATTAAAATCCTCTATACCTTGCAGAGTTTTAGTTTGATGGATGGATGCAGCCATTTTTCTACATGAAAGGGTAAGTAAAATAGCCCCAATTTCCCCAACAGCAAAGTTAAATTTTCTCTATTCTTCTGTTTACTACGTAGCTCCTAAACCATCATTTTAGCTCGACAATGGCAGCAGTTATCCTCTGTCACTCTAAATATTTTTAACCCTTACCCTGCTGTATTTCTAAATTGGACTGGTCCGTTATTCAATTTGGGCAGTACCACTTATTTTTCAAAGGGGTTTTCACTGAAAATTTACTGACTGAAGGCTACAGTTAAGGAACATAAATAACTAGTCCAAAATCAGAAGAGGTATCTTTATAATTTACGACATGACAAAGATTTTGCCAAAAATAAACAAAGATGCAAACAAAAAATTTAATAAATTATTTCCAGTTCTTAATACTCCAAGGTATTTATTGTCTTCTCATTATTTCCAAAGCTGCCAACATAGTCTGATACATTGTAAACTGAGCTCAAAGGACAAGTCTTTGCACCTTGATAACTTCAAAGATCCCTCGATATTCCATTACTTCCAATTTCTATCTAATGTAATAATGAACATTCTTGTTTGCGACTTTCTATTACCAAACACTATATATACAACTTCTCATACACGATACTATATCTGAGAAATCCATTTCAGCTTTTGTTTTCTTTTGTTGTTCTTCTCCATAGATTTTTAGGTAAAGTTCTTTGAGTGTTGTCTTCCTTTTTACCTTCAAACACTATAGGTTTACCCAGTGGAAATCCAAATCCTGAAAGAGACAAAATTCTGGATAAATATAAAAAAAAATATTTACATTATATTACATAAGTCATACAAGCTTCCTAGACTTTAGACTTTTTCCCGCTGTTTGTTTTTGGTTTACTCTGCAGGTTTAGCTTTTAAATATAATCTTGGGTAAATGTCCAATAAAAAATCATTTACAAATTACATTACAGAAGTTATACAAACTTTTAATACTTTCTGTCATTCATTGTTTTGTTGGTCTTACCCATAGATTTAGTTTTATGTTGTTTTATAGTCTACCCCCATAGATTTGGAGGTATATTTTACAAGATTGAACAGCTGATACTCTACGCTTGAAATACAAGCAGAACCATATTACGATTCATTTTTCCCCCCAACATAAAGAATGTAAAACTACCAGATAGTAAGGGAAACTTCTCATAAGGAAACAATGTATGGGTTTCCGAACGCTAACTTGAGAAACGCTTAGCCCTAGGATCATGAAACATAATAGGGAGGTTCATCACGACCAGCAGATGACCTACTGATTCTGAGATAAGTAGGTCAAAGGTCAACGTCACAGTGACCCGGAACAATTAAACCGTTTCCGGATGATAACTTGAAAAACAAGAGGGCCAAGATGGCCCTAGGTCGCTCACCTGAGAAGCACATCATAACACACCATAACAGTGTAAACATGTTTGACCTAGTGATGTCATGGGAAAAAATATTCTGACCAATTATCATTAAAATTGGAGCAAAAACCTTGAGTATAAACAAGTATTTTCTTTGATTTGACCTAGTGACCTAATTTTTGACCACAGATGACCAATATTTAAGCTTGACCTAGATTTCAACAAGGCTATCATTCTGACCAAATTTCATGAAGATCAATTGGAAAATACAGCCTCTATCGCATACACAAGGTTTTGCCTTGATTTGACCTAGTGACCTAGTTTTTGAACCCAGATGACCCTATTTGAACTTGACCTAGATTTCATCAAGGCTGTCATTCTGACAAAATTTCATGAAGATCAGTTGAAAAATACAGCCTCTATCGTATACACGAGGTTTTTCTTTGATTTAACCTAGTGACCTAGTTTTTGACCCTAGATGACATATATTCAAATTCTACCTAGATTTCATCAAGGCAATCATTCTGACAAATTTCATGAAGATCAATTGAAAAATACAGCCTCTATCCCATACACAAGGTTTTTCTTTGATTTGACCTAGTGACCTAGTTTTTAGTCCCAGATGACCCATATTCAAACCTGACCTAGATTTCATCAAGGCAATCATTCTGACTTAATTTCATAATGATCAATTGAAAAATATAGCCTCTATCGCATACACAAAGTTTTTCTTTGATTCGACCTAATGACCTACTTTTTGACCCAAGATTACCCATATTCAAACTTGAACTAGATTTCATCAATGCAATCATTCTGACCAAATTTCATGAAGATCAATTGAAAAATACAGCCTCTATCGCATACACAAGGTTTTTCTTTGATTTGAACTAGTGACCTTGTTTTTCACCCCAGATGACCCATTTTTGAACTTGGCCTAGATTTCATCAAGGTAATCATTCTAACCAAAATTCATGAAGATCAACTGAAAAATACAGCCTCTATCACATACACAAGGCTTTTCCTTGATTTGACCTAGTGACCTAGTTTTTGATCCAAGATGACCCATTTTCGAACTTGATCTAGATTTCATCAAGGCAATCATTCTGACAAAAATTTATGAAGATCAATTGAAAAATACAGCCTCTATCGCATACACAAGGTTTTTTCTTGATTTAATCTAGTGACCTAGTTTTTGAGCCCAGATGACCCATTTTCGAACTCGGCCTAGATTTCATCAAGGTCATCATTCTGACCAAATTTCATGAAGACCAGTTGAAAAATACAGCCTCTTTCGCATACACAAGCTAAATGTTGACAGAGGATAGACAGATGACAGACAGACAACAGACGCCGGACATCGAGCGATCAGAAAAACTCACCTGAGCATTGCTCAGGTGAGCTAACAAGAAGGTCATGATGACCCTGGATCGCTCACCTGAGTAATATGAGCCACATGTTTCAAATGGCAAACTGATGCAGAAATATTAAGAATGTAGGTCAGTAGGTCACATTCATGTAACTGAAAGTCAGTTTTAAGATCGCCATCATCGGTGTGCAAAACTGTCCATGTCATCCAAATTTCAAGGCTGTATCTTAAACAAGAGGGTCATGATGACCCTGGATCACTCACCTGAGTAATATGAGATACATGTTTCAAATGTCAAACTGATGATAAAATATTAAGAAAGTCAGTAGGTCATATCATGGTCAATGAAATTCAGTTTTACGATTTGTGTGCAAAACTGTGTATGTCATCAAAATTTCAAGGCTGTATCTTAAAAAACATGACAGCAGGTCAGTAGGTCAAGGTCACAGTCAAGTAACTTCATATTACTTGGGGTCATCAGGTAATTATAATTAAACAGTCTTGGAAATGGGATTTGATGATTTTTTAAGTATTTTTCCCATATAACTCACATAATAACTAAGTGACCTCAGGGCAGGGCCTCTTTTAACCCCAGGGGCATAATTTGAACAATTTTGGTAGAGGACTACTAGACAATGCATCATACCAAATATCAGAAGCCTAGGTCGTATGGTTTCAGACAAGAAGATTTTTAAAGCTTATTCCTATATAAGTCTATATAAAACTTGGGACCCCCAGGGCAGGGCCTCTTTTCACCCCAGGGGTACAATTTGAACAATTTTGGTTGAGGACCATAAGATAATGCTACAAACCAAATATCTAAGGTCTAAGTGTTGTGGTTTCAGACAAGAAGATTTTTAAACTTTTTTTCCTATATAAGTCTATGTAAACCATGTGACCCCCGGGGCGGGGCCATATTTGACCCTAGGGGGATAATTTGAAAAATTTTGGTAGAGGACCACTAGATGATGCTACACCCCAGATATCAAAGCCCTAGGCCCTGTGGTTTTGGACAACAAGATTATTAAAGTTTTTCCATTTGGTTGCCATGGCAACCAGAGTTCTGCATGGAATTCAATTCTTTGAACAATTTTGAAAGGCGACCACCCAAAGATCATGGTTTTCAAGAAGAAGATTTTTTTAGAAAATGCTGACGGACGACGGACATCAAGCGGTCACAATAGAAAGTAGGTCAGTAGGTCAAGGTCACAGTCAAGCGATCCCTTATCACTTGGGATCATCAGGTAATTATAAGTTAAGAGTCTAGGAAATATGATCTGATAATTTTTGAAGTATTTTTTCCTATATAACTCATAATTATAACAAGTGACCCCCAGGGCAGGGCCTCTTTTCACCAAAGAGGCATAATTTGAACAAACTTGTTTGAGATCCACCAGGCAATGCTGCATACCAAATATAAAAGGCCTAGGCCTTGAACTTTCAGACAAGAAGATCTTTATTTTTTTTCCTATATAAATCCATGTTAAACTTGGTACCCCCAGGGCAGGGCCTTTTTTCACCCTAGGGACATAATTTAAACAATTTTTGCAGAGAAACACTAGGAAAGGCAACATACTTAATATCAAAAGCCTAGGCCTTGCAGTTTCAGGCAAGAAGATTTTTAAAGTTTTTTTTCCCCTATATAAGCCTCTTTTCACCCCAGGGGCATAATTTGAACAATTTTGGTAGAAGACAACAAGGCAATGCTACACACAAAATATCAAAGGCCTAGGTCTGGTGGTTTGGCCCAGGATCTTCAAACCTGACATGGAGTTTGGGGGTCACTGTTTTGCTGATGTTGTTATTGGTTTGCCTGCCCAAAGACCTAACAGTTTCCTGATGGTAACTTAAGAACCGGTTGTCATCCTTTTTAAAATTATTTAAGAACCGGTTGCCATCCTTTTTTTTAAAAATTTCACATGATTGCTGCTTGTGATAAGTGGATGACTCCTACTGATTTGGAGGTCACATGGTCATGAGGAGATTCATACTGAAAATAGTTCCTGGATCAGTCATTATGTCGAGGCATATGTCATGGTGATTTTTGGGGTCACTGTTTTGCTGATGTTGTCAGGTCTGCCAGCCCACATACCAAAGAGGTTTCCAGATGGTAACGGGAGAACTGGTTGCCATCCTTTTTTAAATTTCACATGATTGTTGCTTGTTACAAGTGGATGACCTCATGCTCCTTTTCATCAGTTGTCTATATAATTATGAAAATAAGCAGCAGCTGCTCTGTTCAAGAAATACTAACTTTACTGTCTGATGATGTACATAATTACATAAAATATCTACTACAAGATGCTCCATTGCTCTTTCCTACTACATTAGTTTGTTATACTCTCTCTCTTCTACAACATAGCTGCTCCTTTCTGCTACAAACCTTATCCCTTCTACTGTAAGACAGCTCCCTTCTACTACACAACTACTCCCTTCTACTAAATGACAGTTCCCTTCTAATACAGGACTGCTCCTTTCTACAACTAGAACTGCTCCCTTATTCTACTCTACTACATTCCCTTCTACTACTAGACTCCCCCTTCCCCTACATTCCCTTCTACTACTAGACTCCCCCTTCTACTACATTCCCTTCTACTACTAGACTCCTCCTTCTACTACATTCCCTGCTTTTACACTCTCTTCTACTATAAGACCTTCCACTATATGACTGCTCCCTTCTAATATATGACTGCAGCATCTGCTAAATTCTTCTAATACAAGACTGCTTCCTGCTAATACAAGACTGCACTCCCTTCTACTACAAGGCTCCTCCTACTACAATCACTTCTTTTACATTATCTCCCACTACATTAGTACAAGACCTTCCATTACCTGGTTGCTCAATTCTATTTATTACTGCTCATTCTAACACACAACTATCCCCTTCTAATATATGACTGCTCTATTCTTCTAACACAAGATTGCTCCCTTCTACTACATAACTGCTAACCTCTACTACATATCTGCTGCCTTCTGCTACATGACTTCTCATTTCTACTACAAGACTACTCCCTTCTACTACAAAATTTCTCCCTTCTACTACAAGACTGCTCCCATCTAGAATATGACTTCTCCCTTCTGCTACATGACTGCTCCCTTCTACTACAAAATTTCTCCCTTCTATTACATGACTGCTCCCATCTAGAATATGACTTCTCCCTTCTACTACAAGACTGCTCCCTTCTAGCACATGACTTCCCCCTTCTACTACAAGACTGCTCCCTTCTAGTACATGACTTCTCCCTTCTACTACAAGACTGCTCCCTTCTGCTACAAGACTGCTCTCTTCTAGTACATGACCTCCCATCTACTACATGACTGCTCCCTTCTAGTACATGACTTCTCCCTTCTACTACAAGACTGCTCCCTTCTGGTACATGACTGCTCCCTTCTACTACATGACTGCTCCCTTCTGCTACAAGACTGCTCTCTTCTAGTACATGACTTCTCCCATCTACTGCATGACTGCTCCCTTCTAGTACATGACTGCTCCCTTCTACTACAAGACTGCTCCCTACTAGTATATGACGTCTTCCTTCTACTACACGACTGCTCCCTTCTAGTACACGACTTCTCCCTTCTACTACAAGACTGCTCCCTTCTAGTACATGACTTCACCCTTCTACTACATGACTGCTCCCTTCTACTACTCGACTGTTCCCTTCTGCTACAAGACTGGTTATTTATTTATTTGGGTTTTACGGCGCACCAACACAGTATAGGTTATATGGCGCCAAACAGGACTACAAATTTTGGTTTCACATCTCATTTACATCGAAATAAAAACAGAAGGTATGGAATCAAAATTTGCATACCTGCTGGAATCACAGAGTTACAGCAAAACCAAATGTTAAGACCCTATTAGTCGCCTCTTAAGATCATGCAAGGGTACAAGACTGCTCTCTTCTAGCACATGACTTCTCCCGTCTACTACATGACTGCTCCTTTCTACTACAAGACTGCTCCCTTCTAGTACATGACTTCTCCCATCTACTGGCCCGCCCGCTTAGCTCAGTAGGTAAGAGCGTCGGTCTACGGATCGCGGGGTCGCGAGTTCGATCCTCGGGCGGGGCGCATGTTCTCCGTGACTATTTGATAAACGACATTGTGTCTGAAATCATTAGTCCTTCACCTCTGATTCATGTGGGGAAGTTGGCAGTTACTTGCGGAGAACAGGTTTGTACTGGTACAGAATCCAGGAACACTGGTTAGGTTAACTGCCCGCCGTTACATGACTGAAATACTGTTGAAAAACGGCGTTAAACCCAAAACAATCAATCAATCAAAAATCTCCCATCTACTACATGACTGCTCTCTTCTAGTACATGACTGCTCCCTTCTACTACATGACTGCTCCCTTCTGCTACAAGACTGCTCTCTTCTAGTACATGACTTCTCCCATCTACTGCATGACTGCTCCCTTCTAGTACATGACTGCTCCCTTCTACTACAAGACTGCTCGCTTCTAGTACATTACTGCTCCCTTCTACTACAAGACTGCTCACTTCTAGTATATGACTTCTCCCTTCTACTTCAAGACTGCTCCCTTCTAGTACATGACTTCTCCCTTCTACGACATGACTGCTCCCTTCTGCTACAAGACTGCTCCCTTCTAGTACATGACTTCTCCCATCTACTACATGACTGCTCCCTTCTGGTACATGACTTCTCCCTTCTACTACATGACTGCTCCCTTCTAGTACATGACTGTTCCCTTCTACTACATGACTGCTCCCTTCTGCTACAAGACTGCTCTCTTCTAGTACATGACTTCTCCCATCTACTGCATGACTGCTCCCTCCTAGCACATGACTGCTCCCTTCTACTACAAGACTGCTCACTTCTAGTACATGACTGCTCCCTTCTACTACAAGACTGCTCACTTCTAGTATATGACTTCTCCCTTCTACTTCAAGACTGCTCCCTTCTAGTACATGACTTCTCCCTTCTACTACATGACTGCTCCCTTCTGCTACAAGACTGCTCCGTTCTAGTACATGACTTCTCCCAACTACTACATGACAGCTCCCTTCTACTACATGACTGCTCCCTTCTGCTACAAGACTGCTCCCTTCTAGTACATGACTTCTCCCATCTACTACATGACTGCTCCCTTCTACTACAAGACTGCTCCTTTCTAGTACATGACCTCCTATCTACTACATGACTGCTCCCTTCTACTACATGACTGCTGCCTTCTGCTACACAACTATTTACTTTAACGACATGACTTCTCCCTTTTTTTATATGACTGTCCTGTTTCACAATATATATCTGCTTCCTTCTACTACACAACTGCTCCCTTCTGCTATCTGTCACCAAATACACAACTGCTCTTCTACATGACTCTCCCTTGTTTCTTCAATCAGCCAAATTTCAGTTCAATACTAGGCTTATTTCATGAATATACTACTGAATTCAAGGATGTATTAATGCAAGTAAACATTTTACTTACCATGTGTAATAACTTTTTTATAAGGTGGTTGTGGATACATTTTTAATAATCTGTTGGTCTGTTTTGGATTCATTTTTCCGTCCTCAGATAATTTTCCAAGTTCATCTGAACTTGCAAACTTCTTCTGCTGTAGCCTTTTAGCCTGAAAAAAATCATATTTTAGGAAATGATGAGTATTCTGATGCATAGGAGAAATTCTTAATTTGGTATTTAGATATTGTTGGGCAGAAATATAAATTTACAAGAAATGCGGCCATGCCACGAAACCAGCTATTCAATGTTTGCAGAAACTGTTTTCCATTTATAGTACATTTTGTAATAGTGACCTAGACTAAAGTGACCTAATACAATCCCAAACTTTGTCTGGATAAAGGCTATCGAAACTCCAAGTTTGGTGAAAACAGGTCTAACCAAACAAGCAAATTCGATGAATTGGTATCCCCTGCCGAAAGGGTTTTTGGTGAGGAATGGCAAAACAGTATATCCGGCAAAAAGTTAAGGATGTTACTAAGAGGCAAATAATTTCATTAGTCAAAATCAATTTAACAGAAAATGAATGCTATTTTTTGGTGGGGTGGGGGGCAGCGGTGGTGACTGGGTGAGGGTACAGTTGATTATAAATATTGATGGGAAATTAAAAATGGGGGGGGGGGGGGGGGGGGGGGGGGGGGGGGGGTGATGCATGCTTGGGGTGGTGGGCATGACTGGGTGGAGGAGTGAGGTGGGGGAATGGTACAACTTTGCATGTTGATAAATATTCATGGAAGGTTTGAAAAAAATAAATAAAAAGGAATGAAAAATTATCTTTTTTTTTGGGGGGGGGGATGGGGGGGGAGGCGTGGGGTGGGAGGGGAGGGGGTGTGACCAAGGCAAGGTGGTGACCAGGTGTGGGTACACAACTTCACATGTTTATAATAAATGTTCATGGAAAAGAATGAAAGACGTTTAATGAAATTCTACCAATTGGTTGGTTTGTTATGTACAAATCTGTAGATTTTTAAACAATTAAAGGGCAATAACTCTAAGGAAAATTGACCAATTAAAAAAAAATGACAGGCATCATCGAAATATGTTGGTTTGTACTTATTTCAAGTTTCATTAAATTCTACCAGCTTGTTACTGAGAAATTGCTGCAGACGTGGATTTTTCATTAAATCAAGGGCAATAACTCTAAGAGAAATTGACCAATAAAAAATACAACTTGACGGGCATCATCGCAGTATGTTGGTGCATGTTTATTTCAAGTTTTATGAAATTCTACATGATAGTTACTGAGAAATGGCTGCGGACAGACATTTTTGGGCATTTTTCATTAAATCAAGGGCAGTAACTCTATGGAAAATTGACCAATCAAAAAAAAAAAACTTGACGGGCATCATCTCAGTATGTTGGTTCATGTTTATTTCAAGTTTCATGAAATTCTACCAGCTAGTTACTGAGATACGGCTGTGGACGGACGCACGCACGCACACACGCACGGATGACGGACGGACAACGCCATTTCAATACCCCCTCCCGATTTCATCGGCAGGGGATAACTAAAGATACTGAGCCAAAACATTTTTTTTACAGTAAAAATGACCTACACTTGAAAGACCTCAAATGCAATTCCTGGGGCTTTGTCTTCATAAAAGTTTCAACACTGGATAAATAACAAGAGACTACTTTTGAAAAAGTGCAAAGTGGTTTAAAAGGTTTTTTTGTTTTTAGCTCTGACAGCCCCTTAAATCAGTCAAGCAGAACCATTTGAACAAAACTGAGAGAGGACCTTACAAGGATGCTACAGACCAAGTTCGGTGATGGTCTTTCAAGCAGTTCATGAGAAGAAAATGTTTAAAGGTTTTTCTATCTTAAGCTCTGGTGGCATCTTAAATCAGTCAAGCACAAACATTTGAACAAGGACCTTAGAAGGATGCTACGATCTATCCAGCAGTTCATGAGAAGAAGTTGTTTTAAGGTGAAAAGCAAAGCCAGACAATGATGGACAACAAATGATGGATACTAGCACATCACAATAGCTCACCTCTTGTTCAGGTGGGCTAAAAAACAAAAAAATAGTAGAATTTTCAAAAATTGCTGTATTCCTCAATTTGTATTTAAAACCAGGGTATTCATGTAACATCAAAACATGATTCCTTTATAGGATAATTTGTTCAAATACTGCTTTTGCTCCTCAACACAGATTCTTACTGTATCTATTGTTGTTTCCATGCTTTGAAACGAAAGTGTTATCTTTTTCTATTTTACACGAGGCTCATCTACCCTGAATGTTGGTATCTTAAAAATTTGCACCAATCATTTGAATTGCTACATGCAGTTTTAATATCCAGGAAAGTTATAAGAAAATCTGTCTATTTAGAAAGAAACTACAGAATGTGCTTTTAACATTTACCCTGCTAAATTTCTAAAATGGACTGGTCTATCATTCAATTTGGACAATACCATTTACTATTCGAAGGGGTCACCGAAAATTTACTGACTGAATAGCAAACAGTGCAGACCATCTTGGTCTGCATTGGTCACAAAGGCTGAATAACTCGCCGCCAGCAGGCTTAAGTTCAAGGTCTAGCATAAAAGGATCAAAGGAGCTAAAAAAACGCCTCTCAAAAGGTGAAATTGACCTCTAAGATACTGATTGACCTTTTTACATCTTTAACAAAACAGAGAGGTTGCAGTTCCAAACACGGGTATACATACTTGTATGATTTAATTCTCCATTTTAATATGCATCAGGTGTCAAAATTCAGTATATAACAAGAGACTGTTTTTCTTGAAAAATGTATGTCTCACACAACTTACTACCATGCACAAATTGTAAAATGCAACATACAATGGGCCATAACTCCATGGAAAATCGCTGAACCTTAACATTCCAACTATATATACAACAAGACTTGACAGTGGTAACTCCTGTGATGTTTGGTGGAATTCCAACCAGTGATGTCAGAGAAGTAGCATTGATCAGGGAATTTTACAAATCAAGGGTCATGACCAATCTGACTAAAGTACTTGATCTTCTAAACGAAGGTCTGAGAATGAACCATTCACATTCGTCTTCTGTATATTTTGGATTTCCAATATTGCTATTTTTATTTTCGCAAATCTATTTTTATTTGAACCAATCAGATGACTTGTTTCAACAAGCATTTGACTGAACCATCAAAATAGCGTCAAATGTCAAAGAGTAAGAAAAATGTGCAGTAAGTCCGGGACTCGAACCCAGGACCCCTCGCTTACAGGGTGTGTGCACTACCGACTGAGCTAACCGGCTGTCTGATACTTTACGTGACTAAGTCCGTACCATGACATATGATTTCTCTCAAAACACGAGGGCGTAGTCGCGATGTGTTCGTCATAAGAAAGGTAAATATGAACAACCCAGGCTAAATATGGATTTACAAAATGTTGTAATTAAGCCTCTGATTGGCTAGCGGAAGGTTTGTCAGAACAAAGGCTATCAATAGCACGTCTTCAGATCCTAAGCATACTTGATGTACTTTAGTCAGATTGGGGTCATGACTCCACTGAAAGTAACTAAGTTAATCAGAACATATTTAAAGAAAATATGCACAACAGTTACTATGATTTATACTACTATTTATTTGTGATGTCTGCTAAAATTCAGCCTAACTGTAAAGTATAGTGGACGCAACTTGACCCCGATGGTTGACCTTTGCATTATAATACGTAATGAGGCACAACCTATTATTGAAAAGGAGTGTACGTAAAACACGAGCTGCACGAGAAAAAGGAAATATAAGTTTGTGCAAATATAAATTAATGTATTGGAAACTTTAACTGATCAAATGTAAGTATATATACTTTGATACTGCAGTATACACAAACTTATTCCATATAAATATACACGGCTACCCTAAGCACCCTTGATTTCTATAATGAAATAATCGATATGAATAATCAGTCTAAGGTCAACCATCGCGGTCAAGTTGCGACTACTATAGCAAGTAGTGTAAACACTGTAAGACATGACAAATCAAGGGCAATAACTCTACTGAAAATAACAGAACTGGAACGTGCCGATGATATGCATAACTAGGCTTGGCACTGATAACTCCTGTAAGGTTTGGAGGAAATCTGTCTAACAGTGTAAAAGAAGGAGCCAAAACAACATATAAATTTGATGAATCAAGGGCCATAACTACACTGAAATCATCAAACCTAAAAATGCTGATAATATGCATAATGAGGCTTGTCATTGATTACTTGTGTAAGGTTTGGTCCATTAAGCGTTTCATGAAAAGAAGTCGCCAAGTACCCCTATTTGAACAAATTTAAGAGAGGACCTTATAATGAGGCTACAGACCAAGTTCGATGAAGACCCATCAAGTGGTAGTTGTTTAAAGGTCAAGGGTTCAGGGGAGCTAAAATTTGAAACTTTTAATGCACAAATCACAGCTAGATCAAACAACTTGGTTAAATTCATCAACCAAATTTTAGCAAATGCTTAAGTTATTGTTATGTACCGTATATAGGCAAACATACAGATGTATTGAAATCACAGCCTCCCTGTTATAACCAAACATGTAGTTATGTCTCAATTTTCAAAATCATCTCTCATCTGTATTCAGGCATTACTTTCACTATGAATCAATCAGTGTCTTGCACTAAGACACCCTTCGTTTTCCCAGTGTCCACAGACTGGGTGAAATTTCTTCTCATACATCCATCAGAAGCTTATTTCTCATCAGATTTTAAATGAACTCCAGTGCTGAATAGAAACCGGGTAAAAATCTGGTTACAATTGTGTTTTACATAAATATCCCATTAAGCACAAAGCAGGGGTACTTTGAAGCTCTGCACCTTACACAAAGAATGCACACCTCTATCTTATACAACATGGCCAATTAATCACCTGTAATATCTTGTACAACATGGCCAATTAATCACTATAAATATTATTCATTAGCTACAATACTTACTGTTTTTACTGACAACTTTATTAAATGTAGCACAAAAATACAGAAACAATTCACAAAATTACTGTAACAATGCAACAAAGCTCTTCATATAATTGTCAACCCCTGAAATTTGAATATGATTTTGCTTTTTTAAATCAGAAAAATTTATGCCAAATGCAACTGCAGCTGTCATAGGAGTGACGAATTTTACCCCCACAATATGGCCTTGTCACAGAAGTAAGCCAATGTCAAAGTCAAACTCAAAATCAATAGGGGTCATCTGCTGGTCATGATCAACCTCCCTATTAAGTTTCGTGATCCTAGGCCCAAGCGTTCTCAGGTTATCGTCAGGAAACGGTATAACTGTTCTGGGTCACTGTGAAATTGACCTTTGACTTACTGACCGCAAAATCAATAGGTGTCATCTGCTGTTCATGACCAACCTCCCTATCAACTTTTATGACCCTAGGCCCATTGGTGTTCTCAAGTTATCGTCTGAAAATGGTTTAACTGTTCAGGGTCATTGTGACCTTTGGCCTACTGACTTCAAAATCAATAGGGGTCATCTGCTGGTTAAGGCCAACCTCCCTATCAACTTTCGTGACCCTAGGCCTAAGTGTTCTCAAGTTATCATCCAAAAACCATTTAACTGTTACGGGGCAATGTGACCTTGACCTAGGGGTGTAATGATATGCTAGTCTCACGGTACAAATTGAGTACCATAAGTAAGCATTTATGTGACAAAATGAAAAAAAAATCAATGTTACTACACTTGGAAATTTTACTTTTAAGTTTAAGAAACTGTAATGAACGATACATTTGTTTAGTTACTATCTTTAACACTGATTGAATGAAAGATATCATTCAATGTTTCTAGTTTTCACTATATTGTTTCTGTATTGTAAAACAGGCCTATGATACGATGCGCGTATCGCCAGACTAATGTATCGTGATACAATGATTTCGTTATTTCGTTACACCCTTACCTTGACCCTTGACCTACTGACATCCAAGTCGAACCTGACCTGTATTTTATGATAATACACCTGTGTACCAAAATTTATGATCCTAGGCCCAAGTATTCTCAAGTTATCATCCGGAAACCGTTTAACTGTGTACCAAAATTTATAACCCTTGGCCCAAGCGTTTTCAAGTTTTCATCTGGGGAACCATTTAACTGTTCCTGGTCACTGTGAAATTGACCTGTATTTTATGATGTTACTACTGTGTACCAAAAATTATTTAAATCTGTCAAGCCATTCATGACTTATTGTCTGGACCGACTGAACGACAAACTCACTCCTATATATCCCCTCCCCAAACTTCGTTTTGTGGGGGCATAAAAATGATTTCTTTTAAAGGTCCATTACTAAGGGAAAGTGAGTTGGCAATTTTTTTCATAGTCAGTGCATAGACTTCTGCAAGACACTATATAATGAAGATTGGCAGGTCAAAATTTACAGAAGGTCTTTGGAACTCAAAGAAATGTATGTGTATTATGTTGAAATTTCAATGAATCGACAGAATGACCCCCCAGGTCTTTTTAACTTTCTTCATACTTCATAGAAAAATAATTGTACATATACTGCGATTTATTTCGAATTTCTGCTTACCAACTTTCATTTTCCAATAAAATGAAATAGTTTCTGTGCTTTTTAAAAGAAATTAAAATGTTCACTTTCCTTAGTATTGGACCTTTAATATTTTTCAGCATTACTGAAATCCACTGGCAGATTACCTTTGACAGTTATCACTTTTATAGAACTAGATTCATGTGAAGTAGTTTGAAGATTTTTTATTCTCCTTTTAGCGATGAAAGCCTCTGAAAAGGACCAAGTGGAACCATTTGAACAAGGAGAGTTCCATGCCAGGATGCTACAGACCAAGTTTGGTGTGATGTTGATCAATAATTTCAGAGATTATGTTACGCAAATAATAATTACTAACAAAGAATGCAGAACTTCCAGGTCAGTTCAGGGAAGATGAAAATGGTAACACTTCAACATATATAAAGTACTTTTTAACATATATAAAGTATTAAATAAGCAGCTTCATTAAGGTGATAATCATGTTCTATGAATTTCTTTCTTTAACCCTTACAACGATGTACGTATGTACAAGTTGAAATAAGTTATATGTTCTGTTCCTTACCATACTGGACACGACTGGTTTTGCCTTTGCAACCAGTGTAGATCATGATCAGCCTGCACATCCATGCAGTGTGATCATGATCTGCACTGTTCGCTATTCAGCCAGTATCTTTTTGGTAAGCACCCCTTTTAATAGTTAATGGTACTGTCCAAACTGAAAGATGGACAAGTTCATTATAGAAATTTAACAGGGTAAGGGTTAAAAATGTTACATGACCAGCAAACGAAAGACCAAAGCCCATCAAATTATTTTTGTTATGAATCTTATGATGTCATGTAATATCCTGTTTCATGATGAAATCATCATGCTTTTTGTGAATGAATCATATATAATAATTAATATCCCCTTCAAACTAATTTTAACAGAAGGTTTGCTATGTTTTTGTGAGACAGTATCGTTGCTATCTTTTCAAAGATTGATAGCTCTGATATGGAAAGATTTGGTTGCTGCCTGCAGATTTAGATTTGTAATTAATAAACAAAATGAGTTATTACTCGTCAGACACGGCCCATCATATTTCACGATGAACTGTCAATAATATGAAAAGATTGTCGGAACATTTATCATAGAGCTTCCACATATTGCTGGGAATCTTGGGATCAACATTGCTATAAATCTGTCAAACATCACTCCATATTTTCCGGAACCTTTAGATACCAGAAAATACATCTTTTCGGAGCCTAGACAGGGAGTCACAGTTCATCAAACTGTTTTTTTGTTTAGTTTGTTTGTACTGTGAGTCTCACTGGAAATACTGGACTTACATGTGTGTGTATGTAACCATATTTCTAGTCACCACTGGTAGCCCATATGGGCGACTTCTCCAGAAGATTGTTGGTAATTTTTAGTCGGAAAGTAGTGCAATATACAGATGAAGCTTCCACAACTGTGTTGCCTTTAAATATGAATTTTTGGAATAGATCTCAGAAAAAATGGGCATTTTCTGAGTCAAGTAAACACGTCAGCTGGGTAAATATATTAGATATATTAGTCATGAAAAGTCTTGGGTGAAAAAAAAAAAAACAAGTAACAGAAATATACAAAAATTTAATTTGTTTCTTGAATTACCCCTCCCCACCCTAACACCACCCCCTTCTAAGATTGCTGACCCATTTTTCAAGTCCTGTTTTTTAAATCATTGAATTTCTCACTTAATCTAATCTGATATTATAAGTGAAGAATTATCAAACTGCTGAAAATCATTTTGCAACATCCTATCGTTCATACCATTTTCTAGTTTTTAGGAAAAGAAAGAAATTGTATGAATTAAAATAAAAACCACCACCACATCAAATTCTGCATGACATAAAATTAATAACTCATAAGTAGCGTAACATTTCAATTAGAAGACGTGTATATATTTTTCAACTTCACCAAATTTTAGCAATCACTTTGGCCAGGTGTTCAGTAGATGATGAAATAACTTTATTACCTTCTTGTTGTGTCTATATTGTTTGAATTAGGCTCAAATCACTACTTGGGGGTATTAAAATATCTTGACACCATTGTTGCCGCATTCATTACTATGCATAATAGCTGTTAGTGTATGCATAATCATTCTTACTTGAAAGTAAACAGAGAAACTCTTGATTAAGAAAATTTAATCCCGAAATATATATCAAGTACCGCGTCATTTTACACAGCTGGTGAAATGAGTGAAAGCAACATAAATGGACGAGTCTCATACGCTTGTGAAAAATTATTTGCAATAACGCTTGATTCAGTTCTTTTTTTTTTTTCAATTTAGAAAATTTCCTAATGCCTGTACTTTTACGTTTTTGTCCCTTTATCAGTAATAGCTTATTGCAGCTCTTTTTTTTTTGTAAAAATTTATTTTATATTAATTTCTTTTACAAAATTCTGATTTATAATGAGCATTGTTTTTTTAAAAAAAAACAACAACTCAAGCTTTATTATGCACAATGTAATTATCAGTACTATTATGTTTCTCTTTCAGATTGTCTATTATATTGTATACCCCAACCACTCACTTTCTACATTTTTTCTGTATCTTATTTATCCATAACTGGTTGTGTTTAGCATCTTAAGCTTGGATTTGCAATGTCTTCTATGATAAAATTTATTTAATTTGCAGTCTCTAAGGCACTGAATGAGCTGAATTCTGCCTTAATGGGAAACAATGTCATGCTATACAGGATATTATAAAGTGACATGTCCTTAGAAACATTGTGATTTTACGAGGCATTTTCAATGACTGTAAATTTAAGCCATTTTTTAAAACTGCATAATACAGAATACAGAAAGCTTTATTCAGATTTGAGCCATGAGCTCCTCATCACTACAACATGTACATATTAAAACAAGGTCATCGCATTTAAACATATTAACAAAGCATTTAAAACATAGTTATCACTATAAGTGTCAATTATATGTTTTATTTTACAAAAAAAACAAAAACATTTACCAATTACAAAATTCAGGTATCATCAGTA
Organism: Mercenaria mercenaria; assembly: GCF_021730395.1. NCBI lineage: Eukaryota > Metazoa > Mollusca > Bivalvia > Venerida > Veneridae > Mercenaria > Mercenaria mercenaria. The sequence goes on along the minus strand of NC_069362.1, from coordinate 105,669,399 downwards.
GAAGGTATAGATGAATAATATGATCTTGGTATATACAATTTGAAATACATATTAAATTTTAATTTTCTAATGTATTTCGTCTTACTTTCAAAGCACAGTTGATAAAACAGGCTAAATTATTAAGTGTCTCTTCGTTTGTACAAGACAAAAGTAAAAATAAATTTCCACATATTTGGTCTTTCATAGTAATATCTGTCAATATAACGTTTCCTCAACATTTTATAACGCGGACAAACACATATCATATGGAACTCATCTTCTATGTCTCTAGAACCACAGACATCACAAGTTTCATTTCTGGCAATTCTGTTTTGACCATAGCGTCCAGTTTCAGTTTTTAAATAATGTGCAGAGACTCTGAACTTGGTAAACAATGTTCGGTATCTTTTATCACTTACGATACTGAGGTATTTACTTGCATATTCATAGTCTTGTTTCAGATGCTTATATACAATTAGCAACTGATTTATTACTTTGCATACCGTTTCTCCAGGTTAAGGTTTGTACGAAATTGTCAATAAGCCTTTGCCTGAATAATGGTATGAACATTTATTACAGCAGGCATTTCCCATACATAGCCAAAACCATTTACATATAGCATGTCCTTTACTTAACAACACCAGTTTACTTTATTATTATACATATCGGTTTTCAGTTGTTCATATATAGTACTTATAACACAATTATTAGCTTTAATCACTTTAAACCAGTATTTCAATATTCTCACATATCGGTTTATATACAATGGGTAGCGGCACAATTTGCCATATATTGCAACATTACTCGTTGAAAGTTTTACATTCAAAATTCTTTTACAGAATTTCAATTGAATTCTTTCTATATCTCTAATCTTAGAATAACCCCATATTTCTGCTGAATAACTTAGAATTGACGAAACAAAAGAATCAAACAAACCTAACAGTTTTTGGTGAAAAGTTAAATTCCTTTGTGTTTGCTAACAAACAATTCATTGCTTTTAATGCTTTACCTATGAGCATTTGAGTATTGTGACTAAATTTACCATTTGAATCAAAAACAACACCAAGATAATTGAAATTATCAACAACATCAGACACCTAATAAAGTTCCATTGTAAGTCCATCTTTCGTAATTACGCACAGGACAACCTTTCCTGAAAATCATTACTTTAGTTTTATCAGTGTTCACAGTGAGACCCCAACGCTCACAATAAGTGTGCAGATTATTTATACTTCTTTGTAAACCTACATACATGACTTTCAGAACATCTTCATGATGTTAGATAGAATTATAAAGCAAGACTTAAATTTTTACTCTATTTTTTCCCAACTAAAATTACATTTTGCACTTAAAATAATTCAAGTTAATGGCCAAATTAAAAAAAAATATCTTTATACTATTCCCTAGGACATGGAGAATGATATATAACTAATATCTGTAATAGACATTTGCAAAAAAAGCCCCAAAACAACTTTATTAGAGACTTGGTGGATTACACCTTGAAATATGACAGGAGCAGTTACTCCCCTTTCTCCATACCTGAAAGATTCTTTCTGACCAAAATGACAGGCCGATTAGGTAAAAAAACTACTGACTGAAATCATTAAATGAACCAATTCAAAAGAAAAATCTGTCTGCTGTTGTAAGGAAAACTATAATTATGAAATTTTTATACAAACACTAACATGATACATATATTATATGCACATTCTTCTGACTGAAAACCAGATGGGACTTTTACGTTGTAATTTTACACTATCAAACTGTCATACCAAAAAAGCATTTTCTTCGATCTTTTGATTTTGCTGCTACATAATATACATACACGCACTGACATACCCTTTCTACTGAAGCACACTGCTAGGGATAGTGAAAGGGTAAACCTTTGATTTTAGCTGTGACCTTGACCTTGAACTGACATGGCTGACTCATGAATTCTGCACAATGTCTTGATGAGGTGATCATTTGACCCAAGTTTGATGAAAATCCTTCAAGGGGTTTAGGAGATACAGAGCTGAAACCTTTGACCTTCAGTTGTGACCTTGACCTTGAGTTGACATGGCTGACTCATGAGTTCTTGATGAGGTGATCAGTTGACCCAAGTTTGATGAAAATCCTTCAAGGGGTTTAGGAGATGAACAGAGTGGACACCAAATGGAAGGCTCATACTTTCGACCCTTAGTTGTGACCTTGACCTTGAGCTGGCATGGTTGACTCATAATTTCTGCACATCGTTCTGATGAGGTAATCATTTGACCCAAGTTTTATAAAATTCCTTCACGGGGTTTAGGAAATATAGAGCGGACACGAAATGGAAGGCTCAAACCTTTGACCTCGAGTTGTGTCCTTGACCTTGAACCGACAAGGCTGACTCATGGGTTCTGCACATCGTCTTGATGAGGTGATCATTTGACCCAAGTTTCATAAAAATCCTTCAAGGGGTTTAGGAGATATGGACCAGACACGATTTTGTTACAGACGGAAGGACGGACGCAGACCATTCCTATAATCCCTCCGCCAAGGCGGGGGATTAACAAACACATCACCTAGGACATGTAATTAAACGGAAATTACCAACCACTAACTTAAGTTAAACGTCATAACAATGTAAAACAAGCGGGCCATCATGGCCCTAAATTGCTCACCTGTTATCATTGCACTTGAGGACAAGAAGGTCCTCAGAAAAAATATCTAAGTCCAAAGGTCAGGAACAACAAAGGAAAGAAATTTAACCAAAAAGAAAAAAAATCTTACAAGGTACAGATATGTCAAAATACACCTAAAAATTGGAGGTACCATCCATGTTGTACCAGAGAAAAGTGGTCTCGGTTTTTCCCTACGGCCAATAATAAAAAAGTTACTAAAAATAAGCTATTTATATTAACGTAAAAGGGAAGTAATTAAAAAGAAAATTATTGTAAGTGATCAAAAGAAGGATCTGCCAAATAAATCTGTTGACATAAATGAAATTTCAGATCAGTATCTTCATGAGTTACGGAGATATACCCATTTTAATTTGAAATAAAGGGAGGTAATTTGACATAAAATCAGTCCATAGTTATCTACCCTGATTGGCTCAGTCCAACTAATGACAATAATGAAATTTCAAATAAGTCCTATGAGTACTTACTAATGTAAATCCATTTTGACTACAATCAGGGGAGGTAATCAGATATAAAATAACTCTGGAACCTACGATTGGATCTGATTTGTCATGGAATCCAAGATGTATTGTTGTTGAAGATATTTTGGAAGTTTGTATCAAATAAAACCATAAATGAAGTCTCTATATGGCTGCAAAAGCCAAAATAGCCAATTTTGGACATTTAAGGGGCCATAACTCTGGAACCCATGATGGAATCTGGCCAGTTCAAGAAAGGAATAAAGACCTTGTGGTGATACAAGTTGTGTGCAAGTTTGGTTAAAATCAAATCATAAATGAAGTTGCTATTGTGCAGACAAGGTCAAAATAGCTAATTCTGGCTCTTTCAGGGGCCATAACTCTAGACCCCATTATGGGATCTGGCCGGTTCAACAAAGGAACTGAGATCTTATGGCAGCACAAGTTTTGTGCATGTTTGATTAAATTTAAATCATAAATGAAGCTGCTATTGTGCAGACAAGGTCGAAATAGCTAATTCTGGCTCTTTCAGGGGCCATAACTCTGGAACCTATAAGGAATCTAGCCAGTTCAAGAAAGGAACCAAGATCTTATAGTGATACAAGTTGTGTGCAAGTTTGGTTAAAATCAAATCATAAATGAAGCTGCTATTGTGCAGACAAGGTCAAAATAGCTAATTCTGGCTCTTTCAGGGGCCATAACTCTGGAACCCATAATGGGATCTGGCCAGTTCAAGAAAGGAACCAAGATCTTATGGTGATACAAGTTGTGTGCAAGTTTGATTAAATTCAAATCATAAATGAAGCTGCTATTGTGCAGATAAGGTCAAAATAGCTAATTTTGGCCCTTTCAGGGGCCAAAACTCTGGAACCCATAATGGAATCTGGCCAGTTCAAGAAAGGAACCAAGATCTTATAGTGATACAAGTTGTGTGCAAGTTTGGTAAAAATCAAATCATAAATAAAGTTGCTATTGTGCAGACAAGGTCAAAATAGCTAATTCTGGCCCTTTCAGGGGCCATAACTCTTGAACCCATGATGGGATCTGGCCAGTTCAAGAAAGGAACCAAGATCTTATGGTGATACAAGTTGTGTGCAAGTTTGGTTATTTAAAATAAAATCATAAATGAAACCACTATCGTGCAGACAAGAAATTGTGAACGGACGACGGACGATCACAAAAGCTCACCCTGTCACTATGTGACAGGTGAGCTAATAAGGGTGTAATGATATATCGAAATTCACTGTACATATTACAATACATTAGTCTGTCGATACGTGTATCGTATTGTAGGCCTGTTTCACGATACAGAACGATACTGTGAAAAGTAGAAACATTGAATGAAAACTTTCATAAAATCAGTGTTAAAGATAGTAACTAAACAAATATTTCATTTATAACAGTTTATTTAATATTTAAGCAAAATTTCCAAGTACTTTCAAAGTGTAGGAACATTGAATTTTTTTTCATTTTGTCACATGAAAATGCTTAATGCTTACTTATGGTCAGGGCTTCGGAAATTTGCCGGTTTGTCGGTTTTGGACCGATTTTTGACTTTTCAGACCAATTCGTGAAGTGAAAAAACGAAAAAAATCAGCCCCATAAAAATGGAGAAAAGTATAAATTTCGGTCTGATATCTCAATACACGATCACCTGCCAAGCAGGGAATACTTGGTCGCACCTTCAGATAATCAATGAACGTGTCAATCGGTCTGATTGTCACTTTGATAATCGGTCTGTAATTAGCATGTGACGCAATCAGCGCTCGCGCGGCACATCCTTTAATGTTTGCAGACAGCCGACTGCAATGTATTAAACATTTTTGACTGGTTTCCAACTGTTTCTGACTGGATCCAAATCATTTCGATGGGGATCCACTTCTTTTATTTAGAATCAGACGGATGGTTTATTTCAAAAGGTTATGTTCGATCACGGGTAAAAAATAAATGGTCACTGCATTTAATCATGTACTCTTTGATTTAAATAGACATCACACGGAAAACCGATAAAAATTTTTTTTTTATAATTACTTGATTTGAAAAAATTACATGATTCATTTGTTGGGGCTCCAGTTGAAACAAGTGCAGAAAATCGTCATTGCAACCCGACTGTACAAAAAAGAAAAAAAGTGGACTGACAAACATGAATGATAAAGAAAACCGGAGTGGCGCATTTATCAAATTGGTCTTTTAAAAAACGTTTCAAAATGAAATTTTGTTTACATCAGAAGAGACATATAACTTTATAAAATGTAGTTGCTTATTGATTTGTTTGTTTGTTTTGGGTTTAACGCCGTTTTTCAACAATATTTCAGTCATGTAACGGCGGGCAGTCAACCTAACCAGTGTTCCTGGATTCTGTACCAGTACAAACCTGTTCTCCACAAGTAACTGCCAACTTCCCCACATGAATTATCAGAGGTGGAGGACTAATGATTTCAGACACAATGTCGTTTATCAAATAGTCATGGAGAATAGTTGCTTATTGAAGTACAACGTGGCCAACCCGCGTGACCTTTTGGTACTATAAATTCGATCTCAGCGTTCACATAACGTACACATTCGGTCCGCGGCAGAGTATTCTTAAAATACTTAGGCTGTTTTGCAGAGAATATGTGTCGTGTAATTCACTTTGACGCATTGTATTTTATAGAATTCCGTCAAAGAATGAGGAAACATCACAAAGTATCTGCCTTGTATACGGTACCGAAGTCACGTGCGTTGGCTTTTACACTAGTTACGTACACGGTGTCAATGCCGGCAATTTTATCCTTGCAGGAAAAACATCGAAATTTAAACAAAGTAACGATCACACATAACGCTGAATAACTGTCTTCATTGTATGGTAACTCCCGGTGACCTGTAGCTCAGTTTTAATGCATGACATGCTTATTTCTTTACTCTATCATCTTTTACAAAATATGTAATTTTGGGAATGCGGTGGGTCGGGTAACGCCGATGTCACGATTTTCGTTTCGGACCGACTGAGTTATCAAAATTTCCGGAGCCCTGCTTATGGTATACATTTGTATCGCGATATGTATCATATCATTGCATCTGTATCCTGATATGCATTGTATCGTGAGACTAGTGTATCGTTACATCCCTAAATTGTAAAATGTAAAAATACTCACCCTGATTTCTGATGAGCATTTGGCAAAGTTTTTATATTCTTCAGCACATGTATTTTCTCTGAATTCATGCCTCTTCCAGCATGCCATCAGTATCAACATTTCCTCTCGACAGACAGCTGTATAAAAACAAATACATATTGGTTAAAATATGACAAACATAATACTGCAAAATTATGTGAAAAATAGTTAAAATGCACCGCACATTTCTTCTGTTAGTAGTGCTGTAAATAGACGTAAACAGACATAATATATATGCATTTATGTAGAGACCAAGGTGCATATTCCACAACAAATCCGCAACCTCTATAATACTGCTTTATACACATGCCCAAACTGCACTGCACACTGGTACTGATGCAACATAAAAAATTTGTATATACACTGAAATCTCTGCTTTCATGTTTCACAAAGTAACAGTCATGTTTTATTCTGTTTAACGGATTGGGTCCAGAGAAGCTGTATACCATTTCCCAGAAAGTTAACTGGATCACAAGAACAAAATGACTCCACAGAGAGTACATGTATGCATGAAAGGATATAAATAAATGCTAGTCAGTGGTGGCATTCCACTCTAAAACAAGAGGACCATGACGGTCCTGAATCGCTCACCTCTTCCCACATGATCCAGTTTTGAGTATGATGTCGTTTTTTCTATTATTTGACATAGTGACCTAGTTTTTGAGCTCATGTGACCCAGTTTTGAACTTGACCTAGGTATTATCAAGATAAAAATTCTGACCAATTTTCATGAAAATCCATTGAAGGCACGTGACCCAGTTTCAAACTTGACCTAGATATCATCGAGGTGAACATTCTGACCAATTTTCATGAAGATCCATTCAAGGGTATGGCCTCTAGAGAGGTCACAAGGTTTTTCTATTTCAAGACCTACTGACCTAGTTTTTGACCGCAGTTGACCCAGTTTCAAATTTACCTAGATATCATCAAGATAAACATTCAGACCAACTTTCATACAGATCCCATGAAAAATATGGCCTCTACAGAGGTCACAACGTTTTTTCATTATTTGACCTACTGACTTACTTTTTGATGGCACGTGACCCACTTTTGAACTTGACCTAGATATCATCAAGATGAACATTATGACCAATTTTTATGAAGATCCATTCACAAGTATGGCCTCTAGAGAGGTCACAAGGTTTTTCTATTTTTAGACCTACTGACCTAGTTTTTGACCGCACATGACCCTGTTTCGAACTTGACCTAGATATCATCAAGAAGAACATTCAGACCAACTTTCATGAAGATCCATTGAAAAATATGGCCTTTAGAGAGGTCACAAGGTTTTTCTATTATTTGACCTACTGACCTAGTTTTTGACGGCACGTGACCCACTTTCAAACTTGACCTAGATATCATCAAGATGAACATTCAGACCAATTTTCATACAGATCCCATGGAAAATATGGCCTCTAGAGAGGTCACAAGGTTTTTCTATTATTTGATATACTGACCTAGTTTTTGATGGCACGTGACCCACTTTCGAACTTGACTTAGATATCATCAAGGTGAACATTCTGACCAATTTTCATGAAGATTTCATGAAATATATGGCCTCTAGAGAGGTCACAATGTTTTTCTATTTTTAGACCTACTGACCTAGTTTTTGACCGCACGTGACCCACTTTCAAACTTGACCTAGATATCATCAAGATGAACATTCAGACTAACTTTCATATAGATCCCATGAAAAATATGGCCTTTTGAGAGGTCACAAGGTTTTTCTATTATTTGACCTACTGACCTAGTTTTTGAAGGCACGTGACCCAGTTTCGAATCTGATCTAGATATCATCTAGGTGAACGTTCTGACCAACTTTCATGAAGATCTTGTGAAATATATGGCCTCTAGAGAGGTCACAAGGTTTTTCTATTTTTAGACCTACTGACCTAGTTTTTGAAGGCACGTGACCCAGTTTCGAACTTGACCTAGATATCATTAAGGTAAACATTCTGACCAATTTTCATGAAGATCCATTGAATATTATGGCCTCTAGGGAGGTCACAAGGTTTTTCTATTTTTAGACCTACTGACCTAGTTTTTGATGGCACGTGACCCAGTTTCGAACTTGACCTAGAATTTACCAAGATGAACATTCTGACCCATTTTTCATAAAGATCCCATGAAAAATGTGACCTCTAGAGACGTCACAAGGAAAAGTTGGAGGACGGACACTGCGCGATCACAAAAGCTCACCTTGTAACTTCGTGACAGGTGAGCTAAAAAGCCACATATTTGCTCTTGTCTGCAAATTCAATCCCTACTATAAATTTTAAATTGCTGACACTTGTCATCATTGGAGTATAAACATGAAAACTGTCTTATTTCATGCAGAATACATTCTTGCAATGAAAAAGTGTTATTAAAACACCTATTGTAACAAAATTGTGCACAGAATGGAAAAATAAGGAACTATTTACTCTAGACTTCCTTCAACTATACCATGGAAGCTTATTTTTTTACCAAATTATTGACCTTATTTCTATAAAAAATATTTCTTATTAACTTTCATACCTTTTTCAGCTTTAGTTTTAAGAAACTTATTACCAAGTTTCTTTGAGAATTTTCAAGTTTTCACACAGATGGACATTTGATTGAAACCTCCCTCTTATTTACAGGGCTAAATTTTGATGCTATACAAGTACTCATGTTACTGCAATTTTTGGTAAAATTTTTGGGCAGAATTAATATACAGTGATATCCGTGTAACAGCCCAGCTTTTCTCACCCCCCGTCAGTTTTTTCCCCGGGGGAAAAACCCAACTGGTTGATTTTTTCCCCGGGGAAAGAACTGACTGGGGAAAAATCTGACTGTTACACCGGGATTTACATCTTGTCATTTATCTTTGTTTATCTTATTCTCTGCCCACTTTGGTGAAAAAAAAACACATGATGTTTGTCTGTTGTTCACTTGTATATCATTTGCCTTTGAAGTGCGATCATCAGAATATTTAATCCATTTTCTTACACTCTTTACGACGACTACAAAAGTGAATGCATGAACTTTGGACTATTAATATTTCAATGAATTTTAATATGGATAACTAGAACACGCTTTTGTAGAAAAGTGCATGTCTCCCCAACTGCATAGTCGTATAGGCAAGAAATCAATAGCGGACAGGAGCAAAAGTCAAAGAGACACTGATGGTTGGCTGCATTTGGGATCATTTTTTGTTTGTTTGCTTTGGGTTTAACGCCGCTTTTTTACAGTATTTCAGTCATGTAACGGCGGGCAGTTAACCTAACGAGTGTGCCTGGATTCTGTACAAGTACAGTACTGTTCTCCGCAAGTAACTGCCAACTTCCCCACATGAATCAGAGGTGGAGGACTAATGATTTCAGACACAATGTCGCTTATCAAATAGTCACGGAGAACATATGCCCCGCCCGAGGACTGAACTCACGACCCTGCAATCCATAGACCACTGCTCTCCCTACTGAGCTAAGCGGTCGGGCTAGGGATCATCTACTTGGCATGTCCAATCATCCTATTAAATTTCAACATTCTGGGCCTAGTGGTTCTCAAGTTATGAGTTGGAAACAGTTTTCCATGTTCAGGCCCCTGTGACCTTGACCTTTGATCGAGTGACCCCAAAATCAGTAGGGGTCATCTACTCTGCATGTCCAATCATCCTATTAAGTTTCAACATTCTGGGTCAAGCGGTTCTCAAGTTACTGATTGAAAAGAGTTTTCTATGTTCAGCCCCCTGTGACCTTGACCTTTGATGGAGTGACCCCAAAAACAATAGGGGTCATCTACTCTGTAAGTCCTATCACCCTATGAAATCTGAAGGTTCTAGGTCAAATGGTTCTCAAGTGATCGACTAGAAATGGATTTCCATGTTCTGTTCGCTGCAACCTTGACCTTTAATAGAGTGAATCCAAAAACAATAGGGGTCATCTACTCTGTATGTCCTATCACCCTATGAAGTTTCAACATTCTGGGTCAAGTGGTTCTCAAGTTACTGACTGGAAATGGATTTTCATGTTCTGTTCACTGCGACCTTGACCTTTAATAGAGTGACCCCAAAGTCAATAGTGGCAATCTACTCTGCATGTCCAATCATCCTATGAAGTTTCAACATTCTGGGTCAAGTGGTTCTCAAGTTACTGACTGGAAATGGTTTTCCATGTTCAGGCCCCTATGACCCTGACCTTAAATAGAGTGACCCCAAATTCAATAGGGGTCATCTACTCTGCTTGTCCAATCATCCTATGAAGTTTCAACATTCTGGGTCAAGTGGTTCTCAAGTTATTGATTGGAACAGTTTTCCGTGTTCAGGCCCCTGTGCCCTTGACCTTTTATAGAGTGACCCCAAAACCTATAGCAGTCATCTACTCTGCATGACCAATCATCGTATGAAGTTTCAACATTCTGGGTCAAGTGGTTCAAGTTCTAAATTTATTGATTGGAAATCGTTTTCCATGTTCAGGCCCCTGTGACCTTGACCTTTAAAAGAGTGACCCCAAAATCAATAGGGGTCATCTACTCTGCATGACCAATCATCCTATGAAGTTTCAACATTCTGGATAAAGTGGTTCTCAAGTTATTGATCAGAAATGGTTTTCCATGTTCAGGTCCCTGTGACCTTGACCTTTGACGGAGTGACCCCCCAAAACAATAGGGGTCATCTACACCATAAGCCCTGCCACCCTATGTAGTTTCTAGGTCAAAGGGTTCTCCAGTTATTGATTGGAAATGAAGTGTGACGGACAGACGGACGGACAGGGCAAAAACAACTAGAGTCGTCACAAGATCGACGAATTATACCCCAACAATATGGCCTTGTCACAGAACTAAGCCAATGTCAAAGCCGAACTTGCTTGACATTTGACCTACTTACCACAAAATCAATAAAGGTCATCTGCTAGACATGATCAACCTCCCTATGAAGTTTGATGATCCTCTGCCCAAGCGTTCTCAAGTTATTGTCTGTAAAAAGGTTTAAATGACCTTTGACCTTTGACACTCAAATCCAATATGGGTCATCTGCTTGACATGACCAACCTCCAGATTAAGTTTCCTGATCCTAGTCCCAAGCATTCTCAAGTTATTGTATGAAAACTTCTGGGTCACTGTGACCTTGACCTGTGGCCTACTGACCTTAAAATCATAAGGGGTTATCTGCTAGTCATAACCAACCTCCCTATCAATTTTCATGATCCTAGGCCCAAGCATTCTCAAGTTATCATCTGGAAACTGTTTCACTGTTCCCAGTCACTGTGACCTTGACCTTTGACCTACTGACCTCAAAGTCGAACTTGGCCTGTATTTCATGATGTTACACCTGTCTACCAAAATTTATAATCCTAGGCCCATGCGTTCTCAAGTTATCATCCTGAAACCATTTAACTGTTCCGAGTCACTGTGACCTTGACCTTTGACCTACAGACCTCAAAGTCAAACTTGACCTGCATTTCATGATGTTACACATGTGTACCAAAACTTATGATCCTAGGCCCAAGCGTTCTCAAGTTATCATCCAGAAACCATTTAACTGTTCCGAGTCCCTGTGACCTTGACCTTTGACCTACAGATCTCAAAGTTAAACTTGGCCTGCATTTCATGATGGTACACCTGTGTACCAAAATTTATGATCCTAGACCCAAGCGTTCTCAAGTTATCATCCGGAAACCATTTAACTGTTCCGAGTCCCTGTGACCTTGACCGTTGACCTACAGACCTCAAAGTCGAACTTGACCTGCATTTTATGATGTTACATCAGTGTACCAAAATTTATGATCCTAGGCCCAAGCGTTCTCAAGTTATCATCCGGAAACCGTTTAACTATTCAGGGTCACTGTGACCTTGACCTTTGACCTACAGACCCCAAATTCGAACTTGACCTGTATTTTCTGATGTTACATCTGTGTACCAAAAATTATTTAAATTGGTCAAGCATTTCTTTAGTTATCATCCGGAAACCATGCAATACCAACGAACAGACGGACCGACCGACTGCCAAGCTCACTCCTATATACCCCCTCAAACTTCATTTTGTGGGGGTATAATAATTATTGACAACATCACTAGATTGTACAAGTTCCATAAAGCATAAGAATAAGTGTTGCTAAAATGATGCATCTGCACTTTGGAGCTTAAAGATAATTCATGTATTCAAGTTCTATGATTTTTCTGTGAATTCTTGTAATTTTCAATCAAAACCAATCATAACTAGAAAATGCTTTTGTAAAAAAGCGCATGTCTCCCCCAATGCAAAGTCCTATAGGCAAGAAGTCAATAGGGGTCAGAAACAAAAGTCAAAGAGACACTGATGGTTGGCTGCAATAGGGATCATCTACTTGGCATGTCCAGTCATCCCACTAAATTTCAACACTCTTGGCCTAGTGGTTCTCAAGTCACTGTTCAGGCTCCTGTGACCTTGACCTTTGATCAAGTGACCTCAAAATAAATAGGGGTCATCTACTCTGCATGTCCAATCATCTTATTAAGTTTCAACATTGTAGGTCAAGTGGTTCTCAATTCATTTCCAAACAATGATTTTACATGAACAGGCCACGGTGACCTTGACCTTTAATAGACTAAACCCAAAATCAACAGGGGTCATCTACTCTGCATGTTCAATCATCCTATGAAGTTTCAACATTCTGGGTCAAGTGGTTCTCAAGTTATTGATCGGAACTGTAAATCGTTAGGGGTCATCTACTCTGCATGACCAATCATCCTATTAAGTTTCAACATTCTGGGTCAAGTGGTTCTCAAGTTACTGACCCGAAATGGTTTTCAATGTTCAGGCCCCTGTGACCTTGACCTTTGACGGAGTGACCCCAAAATCAATAGGGGTCATCTACTTTGCATGTACAATCATCCTATGAAGTTTCAACATTCTGGGTCAAGTGGTTCTCTAGTTATTGATCGGAAATGGTTTTCAATGTTCAGGCCCCTGTGACCTTGACCTTTGATGGAGTGACCCCAAAATCAATAGGGGTCATCTACTCTTCATGACCAATCATCCTATGAAGCTTCAACATTCTGGGTCAAGTGGTTCTCTAGTTATTGATCGGAAATGGTTTTCAATGTTCAGGCCCCTGTGACCTTGACCTTTGACGGAGTAACCCCAAAATCAATAGGGGTCATCTACTCTTCATGACCAATCATCCTATGAAGTTTCAACATTCTGGGTCAAGTGGTTCTCTAGTTATTGATCGGAAATGGTTTTCAATGTTCAGGCCCCTGTGACCTTGACCTTTTACGGAGTAACCCCAAAATCAATAGGGGTCATCTACTCTTCATGACCAATCATCCTATGAAGTTTCAACATTCTGGGTCAAGTGGTTCTCTAGTTATTGATCGGAAATGGTTTTCAATGTTCAGGCCCCTGTGACCTTGACCTTTGACGGAGTGACCCCCAAAAAACTAGGGGTTGTCTACTCCAGCAGCCCTACAATCCTATGAGTTTGATGGTTCTAGGTCAAATGGTTCTCCAGCTATTGCTCAGAAATGAAGTGTGACGTACGGACGGGCGGACGGACGGACAGGGCAAAAACAATATGTCTCCCCCAAAGTGGGGGAGACATAATTATTTATTTGGTTGTTCCTTAAACTTAAGCATTTTTAAGGAGGCATTTAGTCAGCTTGTTTCTCTGTTTTTTCCTATACAAATCTATGTAAAACTTGGGACCCCCTGGGGCTGGGCCTCTTTTCACCCTCGGGGCATAATTTGAACAATCTTTATAGAGGACCATTAAAGGATGTCAAATGCCAAATATTGAGGCCCTATGCTTTGTGGTTTTGGACAAGAAGATTTTCAAAGTTTACCCTATATAAGTCAATGTAAACCATGTCAACCCCAGGGCGGCGCCATATTTGATCCTAGGAGGATAATTTGAACAATCTTGGTAGAGGACCACTAGATGATGCTACATGCCAAATATTAACGCCCTATGACCTGTGGTTTTGGACAAGAAGATTTTTAAAGTTTTTCTGTATGGAATTCAATTCTTTGAACAGTTTTTAAAGAAGACCATCCAAGGAACACCCCTGTAAAGTTTCATCAATCAAAGGCCTGAAGGGCCTGAGTCGGCTAATGACTGATGTACTCAGTATAGTCTACCAGTTTCAGTTTGTTTTTAGTTTTTTTTCTTAAAATTTCATAACACAGCTCGATATTTACCCAAAATATTATATCTGGATACGATTACACTTTTCTCCAGTTTCAACAATATATTTTACAAATTGTGATGATACGAAGACATTTAGCAGCAATTGGCAGTATCTGACATTGAAGTTTACGGTTAAATTACCTCTTATTTAAATCTTTTCATAAAAAAGTTGTTTCGTTACGTGAAAGCAGCCAAACATAGACGATCTACTTTCGATTTCAAAAACTACAAGAAAATACAATTTAATGTTTCGCCTATTTGTTTATTTCTCGAAAAATAAGAATTAAAATCATTTTTAATATCAGTAGTAACTAAACAAACCAGTAAGAGCTTCTTCTTCCGATAATTTATCCGTTTACTGACTGCAAAATTCAACCCACGCAAAGTTTATAGAAATCATACGATGCGTGTTTACGTTCAATGTGGGAGAGTTAAGGCTGATCGGCTATGTTACCTAACGCATCCAGACGATTCAGATTTTGTTTTTAAAAAAGCATTGTGTGCGTTTCTGTAATTTTATATACATTTTTATACGCTTAGAAATTATTAGACATGTGTATTTGCATTATTTCTATACATAATTTACGCTAATACGCATCTTATCTGGAGCCCTGTGGAACTATTTTTTGTCTTTCGCTGGATGTTACCTAAGCTTTGTAAGCCTGCGCAATTCTTAAAATGCACATTTATGCTTAATGAGTTACATTCGAGTATTGCACAATTACAAGTCATAAATATGACAGATTATATCGTATATTGGTCTTCATCTGTTGCCGAAGCCATTCGCTGATGTCACAACAATATTTTTAAACAACAATTACAGTGCTAAGATAAAATATAATATATTATAAATGTAGCAATTCCCCTACTTTCTTACCTTCATATTACATAACAGACATTACCATATTGCACTATTTATATAAAGTCATATTTCAACAAGTACTAAATATTACTACTGAAATTCCAACTTTCCGCTCTTCAAAAAATAAATTCTCCCAAGAGTAACTACTCCTTACATGTTTTCCCAGTCAAATTTTGTTCGTTTTTTTTATTGCAAAAGGAATCTAGTGGATATTATAGATTGATATAAGCAGATAAATATTCTAATACTAATGTACTCGATGTACAAATTTTAAAGCATAAAATAAATATTTTATATTATTTGTCCCGGCGCTGTATTTGTTGTTATTGCTAAATTGCGATCACCCTGTGTTCCATTCCGTAGCCGTAGGGTCTTATTGATAGCATTTCAGACTCCTGTGATGCGCCGATGTTGCGGTTCTACCTGCTTTAGGTAAACTAAGGCTACTTGTACTTGCCTTCCTTATTCTTCGGATTTTGTTCTGAAACACGATTGCCAAGAACATTTGCTTGATAAATTTTATTGTTTTGATATGTCTTTGTATAGTTCATAAACTTCTTAAAATTAACTTTTGTGTTCCTTGCACCTCCACTTTTGAACAATGTCTCTGTCAGCTGTGGCATGATCTTCCGTTATACTTTAACTGAGTAAAATTAATATAAACCATTAACCCATTTACACCATCACGTTGGAAAATTAAAACATTACACTCTAGGGAGATTGAAAGAAAATTTTCAGTTTGACCTCGAATTTTGTTATCGCGAAATCACATTACAAAACACGGGTCTACAATATACCACTAAGGACCACTAAAGGCCGCTAAGGACAATAAAGACCACTAAGGAGTACTAATGACCATTAAGGTAGTTATGCACGTTTGGGTCGATATTTTTTCTACAATGTAGAATTTGATTAAACTCTGATTTTTCAAAATTTTAGAATATACTGTACTTAGAAAATTCAGCAAATAAAAAAGATAGGGTCGTGTGCTGGATTTTTTGCTAGACTGATTTGAAAAATTTGGACCTCACGCAATAATTCATAATGGGAGTCTATAGGAAATTCATTGCTTTCATAACATTTTCGCGAATAGAAATTTTTCTACAATGTAGATTTTGATGAAACTTCTCACAGTTGTAAATAAACACATGGCCTATAATTTGGTGAAATAAAATGTATAGGTCCGTGTGCTGATTTTTGAGACATTTGACCATGATTAAAGTAAACCGGACATTTCACGCTAATTTTAAGACATTATTTTGATTATTTTAACGTGTCATATGTTTTAATATCATATTTTGACTTTAGAAATATAGCAAAGTTGCCATTGTAATAAATTTAATCACAGATTTCAATTAATTCAGGAAATGATTTTCATTTCCGTACGCCGAATCCAGGCTTTATTCTACGTTTTCCGGATAAATGACGTTACGCCATCACTTCCGGTTTATCAAAAGTGCAGAACTACCTTAAGAAAGAACTAAGGACCACTGAAGAAGCACTATTGCAGTAAGGATCACTAAAGAGACACTATATAAGGACTACTAAGCGGTTAAATAGTGCAAAAATGTTTAAATTTAGTTTTCAGTTCATCCAGTACTAGTCCAACTCGTGACGTAATTATCACTTTCATTTCATTTCTGTCATTAGACGGACCATCAGGGGAGGTAACTAGAGTTACGGATTGGGACTAATCCATTACCACTGATGACCGCTAAGAACATGTTTCACTTTGGAAATAGTGATATAGACTGTAAAATCCTTTTTGTAATTCATGTAGAAGTTAAAGTGTTATCAAATCTAGTTTATGCACATAGTTTGTAGACCAAAATTAATGATGCAAGGCAGTCTGAAAGACAACTATATCCCGCCACTGTTATGAATAGTGAAAGGGTTGATGGTATGACTAGGAGATACAGAGTCTGGAAGCAGACACTAAATGGAAGGCTCACACCTTTGACATTGAGTTGTGACCGTGACCTTGAGCCAACATGGTTGACTCGTAAGTTCAGTATATCGTCTTGATGAGATGATCATTTGACCTATGTTTCATGAAAATTCTGCAAGGGGTTTAGGAGATACATACCTCAAACCTTTGACCTTGAGGTTTGACCTTGACATTGAGCTGACATGGCTGACTCATGAGTTTTGCACATCGTATTGATGGGTTGATCATTTGATCCAAGTTTCATGAAAATAATTCAAGGGGTTTAGGAGATACAGAGCTCAAATCTTTGACGCTGAGTTGTGACCTTGACCTTGAGCCGGCTCATGATTTCTGCAAATTGTCTTGATGAGGTGATTATTTGACCTAAGTTTCATAAAAATCCTTCAAGAGGTTTAGCTGATACAGAGCAGACACAAAATGTTACGGATGAATGGAAGGACAGAAGACGGACAGACGGAGACCATTCCTATAACCCCCACCACTCGTGGCAGGGGATTAAAAACAGAAAAAGTGGAAACACTACTGTACTTGTAGCTGAATACGACAACAAGAACTGTCACTAATGGTGACAAATGCCCCCGCAGCGCCTTGACCTTTGACCTGGTGATCCCAACGTCAATAGGGGTCGTGTACTCAATAAGTACTATCAGCATGTGAAGTTTGAAGGTCCTGGGTGCAGTGGTTCGCGAGTTAAGTGCCTTCATGCAAAACGTTAACATTGGCCCCAGTGACCTTGACCTTTGACCTGGTGACCCCAAAGTCTGTAGGGGTCGTGTACTCAGTAAGTACTATCAGCAAGTGAAGATTGAAGGTCCTGGGTGCAGTGGTTCGCGAGTAAAAAGCCTTCATGCAAAAAAGATAACATTGGCCCCTGTGACCTTGACCTTTGACCTGGTGACCCTAATGTCAGTAGGGGTCGTGTACTCAATAAGTACCATCAGCATGTGAAGTTTGAAGATACTGGGTGCAGTGGTTCGCGAGTTAAGTGCCTTCATGCAAAACGTTAACATTGGCCCCAGTGACCTTGACCTTTGACCTGGTGACCCCAAAGTCTGTAGAGGTCGTGTACTCAGTAAGTACTATCAGCAAGTGAAGATTGAAGGTCCTGGGTGCAGTGGTTCGCGAGTAAAACGCCTTCATGCAAAAAGATAACATTGGCCCCTGTGACCTTGACCTTTGACCTGGTGACCCTAATGTCAGTAGGGGTCGTGTACTCAATAAGTACCATCAGCATGTGAAGTTTGAAGATACTGGGTGCAGTGGTTCGCGAGTAAAGTGCCTTCATGCAAAAAGTTAACATTGTGGCGAACGAACGAACGAACTAACTAACAAATGGACAGTTGAAAACTAATATGCCTCCCTTCGGGGGCATAAAAATGAAAATGTTGCAGGCTTATTTTGATTGAGTCTGTTTATGGACGGTAGGTAGAAATGCATGCTATCGTCCATGTCCTCTAGCCCCAGTGAGGTTGCGATTCAGCACGCATTTTTCACACAACAAAGCACCGTGACTTTAACTTGATTAATACAGAGATAAAATCGATGAAAATATGACCTAATAAGGCACTAAGGACATTTTTAGCACACTTACTGGTCATATATTAGTATAATGTTTAAAGCACTGGTATTAGCAATAGGGGTAAAACGACCTCAAGAGAGTGGGGGGGGGGGGGGGGGGGGGGGTGCGGTCATGGCTGTTTGTTACAATAAGGCTGTAAATATTATCATTGTTTATTTATGATATTGTTGTAATAACTATTATTTTTTATTATTATGTACAACGCCATTTATAAAAAAGGCGTTTAATCAAATTGTTCAGTTTCAGTTTTGTGATTACATGTGTCATGTTTTGTTATTTTCCTACATATCTGCGATGTGTCACATGTTTAATTGTAAAGCGCCTTTGAACGTATATTCCATATGAAAAGGGCGCTCAACAAATCTGGTATAATAATAACAATAATAATAATAATAACAATAATAATAATATAATAATTATTATTTTTAGTGCAATTTTTGAGTATTAAATTAAAGATCAGCTCAGGACCACTAAGAAGCTAAAAAGACACCGCTAAAGACAAGTTTCACTTTGGAAAATAGAACTCTGGAATATAAATTCCTCCTCTTGTATTTTTTAACTGCATGGGGACCATACACCGCTTTTCATGGAATTACACACTAGTGTATAATTGAAGGTTCCATGTGTACCGCTGCATGAACACATCTGCGGATGCCTCTAAATTGTATTTTCAGTGTGTACATACCACGTGTGTTGTGATGTCATTTTCGGGTATTACGGCAAGAAAATTAATAAATAAATCCGTCGATTCAAAACTTAAAAACACCGTAAGTATTTTATTTTTTCACCGATTTGAATAAATCTTTTACGAGGCTCAAGCCAAGATAGTGGGCTATAAACACAAGGTAATGTTTTTCTGAAATTCTAAGCAGTTTTTGCAAAGGTCCGTTCCAACACTGAAATTCGGCAAATTCTTGTAGGGTAATGCGGCAAGAAAAACCCATGTTTTACAAAATAATACAGAATTGATTTCCTTTACATTTTTGTGTCTTTCACCGCTGTTTATTTCCAAGAAGGCCAGCGAATCACTTTACTGGAAAGAAAATGGTGGGTTTATCTGTGAAAACATATGTCTTCGTAAAATGCTAATACGGCAAGAATGATATGACGGCAAGCAGATTAAGAGAATACACAGATTGTCCCTAACAGTTGAGACTTGGTTCTTTAAAACTACTTACTTCTGTCAGCAGGTAAGTAAACAGTGTCTACCTACTTAGTGCGTGGTATTCTAAACTAGACGGTAACCGTTTATAAACAGTAAAGCCCTGTTTCATTTTTGAAGTGTTGACAAAACATTTTTCCGTATGCCTTTATTAGAAAGAATAATTCAGTTGTCTTTTTTCAAAATTATTGTTTCCTTTTCATACACTTTCAGTCCATAGGAAGGATGGGGGCTTTGCTGTATAAGCAGTTGTATTATGTGAGCGATAAAGGACTGTCGTAGCCGCTTTGAGATTATTTTTAAAGCCTGCCTGTTAACACAACTTGAACATACTTTTTACGAATAATGTTGGCAAGTAAAGTGATTGTGTAGGCATAGTCTTACATTCCATTTTACGACCATGATTATGAAACGATATTTTTAACGATTGTTATATTGTTCATAAAAGATATTTATCGTTTGTCAAAAATAATTTGATACTATGACAACATACGTATAGGGGTCTGAAGAATGCATGTAATACTGTACAATTAGATTATGCAAAAGCTTAAGAAAATTCAAATTCATAATGTTACGTTTATCAAACAGGATAAACCTGCTTTTCTTTTCATACTTTAACTTTTATGCCCCCTTTTTAGGGCACAAAGTTTTAGCACTTTTTGGTTTCATCATTATATGATTGGATATATGATTTTTAAGTTTTATGATAAGCCCAAGTTATCATCAGTCATGATTCTGCGACCCTTACCATAACTAGGTTCATAATTTAGAAATAGACAACTGTTTCATTACATGACCTATATTTGGAAGATGTTACACCGACCCTTGATTCCATCTGTGATAACTATGTTAGATAGGCATGCCTCAGGAGCAGATCAATATCGCACTTATGTGTGCTCTTTGACTAATCACTAAGGCTTTACTCATAGGTTATGCAATATATTCTTTCTCTAACGTTTGTTGTGGTCTTTATGAGATACAAAGAAGTTTTACTCAAACTCCAATTTATTATATTCTTCTAGTCGTTGGTTTACGCGTTGAAAGTGTCCAGATATTTGAGAAAATATTTTAACACATTACCTTTTGTATATTGTTTTTATTTTTAAAGGTGAATCTGCATTTTACACGCTAGTATGACATACAAGAAGTATTGCATACACATGTATATTTTTGTTATTTATATATGGTTTACATTGATTGAACTGTGATTACTGGACGATACGACAAATGGAAAGTCGAGATGGAAATGCTTTACACTTACAATAACTTTATATCATATACATATGCTAGTTTGCCCAACGTCAGTAAAATTTTTATTTGAGTAAAAGATAATTTTAAACAAGAGCTGTCTCCATAGGATGCTATGCGCGACACGTCGTCTTACTGTGGTACACATTCATGCCCAATAATTTTACAATCCATGCATGAATGACAAAGATATGCGAACGCATAAATGCACTTACAATCTATTAAACATATGATTTAACGTCAGTAAATTTTTTGAGTAAAATGAACTTTAACGAGCTGACCTGGTGCTTGCGCGACACGTCGTCTTACTGTGGTACACATTCATGCCCAATAATTTTAAATCCATGCATGAATGACAAAGATATGGACCGGACACGCCCATCAATGCACTATCATGAAATATGACCTTTAACGTCTATGTGTGACCTTGACCTTTGAGCTACGGACCTGGGTCTTGCGCGCGACACGTCGTCTTACTGTGGTACACATTCATGCCCAATAATTTTAAAATCTATGCATGAATGACAAAGATATGGACCGGACACGCCCATCAATGCACTATCATGAAATATGACCTTTAACGTCTATGTGTGACCTTGACCTTTGAGCTACGGACCTGGGTCTTGCGCGCGACACGTCGTCTTACTGTGATACACATTCATGCCAAGTTATTTGAAGATCCATCTATGGATGACAAAGATATGGACCGGACACGAATGCACTATCATGAAAAATGACCTTTAACGTCTAAGTGTGACCTTGACCTTTGAGCTAAGGACCTGGGTCTTGCGCGCGACACGTCGTCTTACTGTGGTACACATTCATGCCAAGTTATTTGAAAATCCATCCATGGATGACAAAGATATGGACCGGACACGAATGCACTATCATGAAAAATGACCTTTAACGTCTAAGTGTGACCTTGACCTTTGAGCTATGGACCTGGGTCTTGCGCGCGACACGTCGTCTTACTGTGGTACACATTCATGCAAAGTTATTTGAAAATCCATCAATCGATGACAAAGATATGACCGGACACGAAAATTGCGGACAGACTGACAGACCGACAGACTGACAGACGGTTCAAAAACTATATGCCTCCCTTCGGGGGCATAAAAACAAATTTATCACAAAAAGATGCTGCACAGTCTTCATTTATGAACGTTGATTACTAAGTTTCAATATGCATATATGGAAACTACAAAACTAGCTTGGTGACCTTTTATTGATTTTGCATTTGTTATATCGCCATTGCTTTGTTGGGTCTGATAAAATGAATATTTCCAATTTTACTTATATTTCACTGTTATGTTTTACATTTCAAACGTTTAATAAATTTTATTTGTTACTATCTGCATATACATGTACTATAATTTAATGTGTTAATTTTATGTTAATAAGTAGTTTTATTGAAAATTTTATCTTCTGTACGTATCCACGATGTAACAAACTTTACATTTGAACTCGCTTGTTGGTTTCTGTGTCTGAACACTGACGTCTTAGATCGTTTCCCAAGTTTAAGTTTAGTCTTTGTTCTCGTCATTAGGCCTACTCTGAAAAAGTTAAAATACGTCATCCCAGTATTTGTCTTTGCTAACATCAGGCTTTATTTTATCAAAGTTTAGTAGATCTACCACCATAATCACGAAATCTCAAAGAGTTAATCCTATATAAAGTTTCGATACATATTCAATTATTTTATTTTATTATTTTCACTAATGCTTGATAAGTATACAAATAATGTGAACAAGTAGGATGTATTTTCAATTTTAAAAACTTTTTGTAGACATTTTGGCAGTTTGAATCTTTTAAGATGGTTGTTAGCGACCGCGGATGCAACAGTCTCATTTAGAGACTCGAGACTATAAATAAAATAGAAATTAGGAAACTTCTCTTGAAAGCTCTAAATTATTAGATAACAAGTAATGAAACAGAAAATTTTTAATAGATCTACTAAACGATCTTAAAGAAGCATTGAAAAAAAACCGTTCTTTCATATCACATCTTAAAAGCTAAAGAAATCTGCAAACAGGTATTACACATGAGGAAACGAGTCTTAAACTCAATAATCCGCGAAACTGTTCGTAAAGGAACAATAGGTGTATTCATGAATCTGCTTGCCGACGTATTATTTTTGCCGTTTTCGCATTTTCAGAAGACACATTTTTCTAAGAGAAACCTACCATTTTATTTCAAGTAAAGTGGTTTGCAGGTCTTCTTGGAACCGAAATAAACAGCGGCGAAAGACACAACAATGAGCCTCGTAAAAGATTTATTAAAATCGGTGAAAAAATGAAATACTTACGGTGTTTTTTAAGTTTTGAATCGACGGATTTGTTTATTAATTTTCTTGCCGTAATACCCGAAAATGACGTCACAAACCACGTGGTATGTACAAACTGGGTTTGATTGAGCCTGTTCATGGGCGGTAGTGGAAATGCATGCTACTGTCCGTGCCCTCTAGCTCCGGGTTGAGCAGAACTCGATATTTACACATGTTATAAGTACAAAAATCAATTACCTACGACTACGCTTGAGCCCCTGCTCTTGCATACATCAATGATCTCGCACAAAATATACAGTCTAAAATGTGTCTATTTACAGATGACACTACAATATACATATCACTTATCCCTGTCAGACAATCAAATACCCTCAAAAACGACATTAAAACACTACAAAAGTGGTAGTTGGACTGGGATATGGAATTCAATCCCTCCAAGTGTCAAGTTATCCACGTCAAAAGAAGGAAACATTCTACTCCCTCACAATACACTGCTAGAAAATATGTCACCTCAGCAAAATAACTTCGCGTGAATATCTCAAACGATCTCTCGTGGGACGCCCACATATATAGGTCAACAAAACAGGCAAATCAAACTCTAGATTTTCTTCGCAGGGATATAAAGGTCAACTCAAAACCTCTTAAGTCCATGGCATATCAGACCCTCGTCCGACCACAGCTGGAATATAGCTCCTAAGTCTAGTCTCCACACACACAAACCCAAGTAGACTAAATAGAAGTGGTCTAAAGATGAGCAGGGCATAGGCTATGTCCGACTTTGACTGCACTTCCAGTGTCACTGACATGCTATACAGCTTAAAATGGCTTAGGTTAGATCTCCAGCACATTGACTCCCGACTCTCTCTCTCTCTCTCTCTCTCTCTCTCTTATGTATAAATCTCAAATCAACTGGTTGCAATCCCGGAGGAAGATTATCTCACCCACTTACAAGGCAATCACGCCATTATCATCCGTCAGGTTAATGTCTGCAACCACTATCTACTATAAATACACATTTTCCGCAGGACTATAATTTTCCACCTGACAGTCTTCTTCTTCTTCTATTGACGATGCATCGCTGCTTGCGCAACATACTCGCATTCCTTCCTTTAAACCCTTGAGCAATTCAATACTTTGCTCTTTACCTCTGCTTTATCTTTTAAATCACTAACAAATTATCCTGTCCCTTTTATTTGTCCCGATTTTCTTCTATTTTCTATTAACAATCTTTGTGGCTTGACGAGCACAAAAGTGTATACTTTTCCGCCATTGTATTGTATTACAAGTAACTTCTGTCTGTATAGGCGCACCCTCTGGAAAGGTATTTTCATTTTTGTGCCCCCCCCCCCACGAGTGGTGGGGGCATATAGATTTGGTCTTGTCCGTGCATCTGTCCGTCCGTGCATCCGTGCGTGCGTGCGTGCGTGCGTGCGTGCGTCCGTCCGTCCGAAGTTCGTGACACGCCTAGCTCAAAAGTATTTGATATAGATTCATGAAACCTTGCATGAGTCTTTATCATGATATGAACTTGCGCACCTCCTATTTTTCGTCTGGCTCCGCCCCCTATTTTCAGAGTTATGGCCCCTGAAATAGTCAAAAATGCACATTTTTACCTTGTGACACGCCTAGCTCAAAAAGTATTTGATATAGATTCATGAAACCTTGCATGAGTCTTAATCAATTCATGATATGAGCTTGCACACCTCCTATTTTATTTTTCGTCTGGCTCCGCCCCCTATTTTCAGAGTTATGGCCCCTGAAATAGTCAAAAATGCACATTTTTACCTTGTGACACGCCTAGCTCAAAAAGTATTTGATATAGATTCATGAAACCTTGCATGAGTCTTAATAAATTCATGATATGAGCTTGCACGACTCCTATTTTATTTTTATTCTGGCTCTGCCCCCATTTTCAGAGTTATGGCCCCTGAAATAGTCAAAATTGCACATTTTCACATTGTGACATGCTTAGCTCAAAAAGTATTTGATATAGATTCATGAAACCTTGCATGAGTCTTAATCATGAATGAACTTGCGCACCTCCTGTTTTTCATTTTGGTCCGCCTCCTATTTTCAGAGTTATGGCCCCTGAAATAGTAAAAAATGCACATTTTCACCTTGTGACATGCCTAGTTCAAAAAGTATTTGATATAGATTTATGAAACCTTGCATGAGTCTTAATCATGATATGAACTTGCGCACCTCCTATTTTTCATTTGGTCTGCCCCCTATTTTTAGAGTTATGGTCCCTGAAATAGTCAAAAATGTACATTTTCACCTTGTGACGTACCTAGCTCAAAAAGTATTTAATATAAATGGTTGAAAACTTGCATAGGTCTTTATCATGATATAAACTTGCACACCTCTAATTTTTTGGCTGGTTCCACCCCCTATTTTTAAAGTT
The DNA here is from genome assembly GCF_021730395.1 of Mercenaria mercenaria. Taxonomy (NCBI): domain Eukaryota; kingdom Metazoa; phylum Mollusca; class Bivalvia; order Venerida; family Veneridae; genus Mercenaria; species Mercenaria mercenaria. Next base: position 105,643,534 of record NC_069362.1, on the reverse strand, counting down.
TTGGCCCCTGAAATAGTAAAAAAATGCACTTTTTCACCTAATTATGTGCCTAGCTCAAAAAGTATTAGATGTAAATTCAGGAAACCTTGCAGGAGTCTTTATCATGATGTGGCATTGCACACATGGCATTCTTCTTGAGAATCTTACTCTTATTACAGAGTTATGGCCCTTGAAATAGCCAAAATAGTAGATTTTTTGTTTGTGATGCTCATAGCTCAAAAAGTATAGGGCCTAGAATAATGAGCCCTTTTCATAAAATGTTTGTTGAGGCTATACCCCATTAAGACTGCAAACATTTTAATTATTGCCCCTTAATTGTGACAAATGTACAAGTGGGGGCACACCCTGTGTCCTACAGACACATTCTAGTTATATGAACTGTGCTCACTAAGTGCTATTATTTACAAGTGCACACTACGTGTATATATACAAGTGTCTGAAAGGTGCATACTTAAGTTGAAGAGACAATTATTCAGATACAAGGGAATCCGGGTACCAAACCTTAGCTCTTTCTGAATAGACCCTTGGTTCTTTAACGTACCCAGTGTATAGCACCGATACACGCAAGGATAGCCTATGTTTCTGACCAGTACACCTCTTGTTGGAAGGGAAACACTGAACAGCGTTTCTGAAAATTCTCCGCGCTAAACAATAATATGGTATACGGTACGGGTACAGCACGGGATCTAGACTGCTCATTCAAGCGTTTTGTGTGATACAGATCATTGTTTACAAAATGCAACGTGACACGCAAACAATATTTATCTTTGATGTTGATGGAACTCTCACGGCTCCTCGGAAGGTATTTTTTATCCAGAATTAATTGTTTTATTTCTGATCACATTGACGTAATTATTTTACATTACAATTCTGTGCAAAATGTAATTTTGAGCGATAAAAAAATTGCATCATACCTGTCACCACCGGCACCGGGCCTATGCTTGTCACAAATAAAATAGATGGCTGTGCGACGTATGAATACTGCAGACATCTGTAGAATGATTAATGGATATATGTGAAGTTCTCTTTGTTTATCTGAACCAGCATTAAACCATATAGGAAGCATTTTATTTTGCCAATTTAGTTAGTCTAAATAATGAGACCTCGGGTAGACCGATTTAACATTTTGATATTTTACGTTGTCTACCTAGAGGTCTCAACCAGAAAAAATCAAAACTGTGGTGGAAACTGTGGTCGATTGAAATTACGATTTATCAGTAGTCATGATTTTTCTTTAGCCCTAACAACTTACCTGTTGTTTTAAATCATAAATAGTAAATAAAAAACATAAGAACAGGACATATTTATGGTTATTAATAAAACCCAGCTCGGCCCAAACCACGGAAATAGCCGATTCCGATTGTACGGAAACCACCGGAAACTTACGGACGGAAAGCTAATATAATTACGAATGGTGATACCGTCATCTTTATCAAGGCAATTATGTGTATTTTATTTCATTATTACAAAAGTAGAAGCAAAGTATTTAATATTGATGATACGTATGTTTGACGAAGTATTGCACTTGACATAAGCAAAGACCTAAAATAACAAGATATTTGAATCACACTCAGTCAAAGAAGTAATACGTTCGGCAGTCGATGTGTCATTTTGTGTACCGGACAGACACGAGATAGCAGTTTGCAGGATACTTTCAGCAGAACTGGACAGGCTAGTTAAATGTACGTCGTTATTTCACACCTAACGATGTGACACTAGGTTGTGTAGTAATGCGAAGGGGTCTATACCGTGCACTGGAAGTATTTATAAAATTTGGTTGCCCGACCAAGATAGCGTTTTAGCATATTAAGTATTAATTTAATGAAAATATCTTGTCTTAGGGAACATATGAATATAAACACTCTTATATTAAGGTTGTCAAAGATTTGCATTGATAAGTACACATTTTGTGAAAATTAACTAGAAATGTAAGTTTATGAAATTATTATTATACTCCTTCTGCCTATCTCGGTTGCGCAACCAAGATAGATCGAAAATAGATGAACTACGAAGCTATGTGCTGTTTTCATACTTGCCATTTGTTTCAGGTTGTTGAAGTATTCAAATTTGAATATAAAACTAAACAAACTAATAAATTATATCAAAATCTAAAACCATAGTCCACTTTTTACATTTTTTTCATATTAAAGGGAGACAATTACAAAATTTCATAAAAAATATCAAAGTAAACATTTCCAGAAGAGGTATAACTCTATGTAATAGGTCTTTGTTCCTGAAATACAAGAAAACTGAAAAAAAAAATCATAAAATGTTGCTCAAATGTTAAATCATATGTTTTAGCTTTAAACAAAACCGGGTGATTTTGTATGGAGATGATACCCGGAGTTACAGTAAGTTGTAGAAATGAATGAACTGGAGTATAAAATATGAAAGATCGGTCGCAAAGTTTCGAACCCGGACTCCCCCACCACACACACACACACACACACACCCCGAAACATGTCCGCTCAGTCTGTTTAAAACAAAACAATAAAGAATGGTAAATATCTAATACGGATAAATGGGAGGGTAGTGATAGCAATGAACTTTCATGTTTTAACAATTTACTGCTAACGTTATTTTTGTTTTTAGATTATTTAATTTTTGATTTCTCTTTCTTTTATATTTGAAATAATACTAGCATATCTTTTTAACACAGAATTAAAAAAAAAACCGGTCCGGTCGGACTACGAACTATGCTTTTGCTATATGCTTATACAACTATTCACCCAAGATTAACTTTTTTGTTTTTAAAATGAACATTTTAAAGCAAGGATTACAAATGTGTGCAATTCAGATGTTAAATTATTATACCCCACACAATGTCCAATGCACTTTTCCCATTAGTTTAGCTTGAATAATATATCATAAGCGTTTTTATATCTCGTGCGCAAAATCGTTATTTTCAATTTCTGCGCATGTGATATTATACAATAATTGCCATTTGGTGAGGTCGATATGAGCCACGCCATGAGAAAACCAACATCCGCCCAGTCTGGTCAGGATCCATGCTGTTTGCTAACGGTTTCTCTAATTGCAATAGGGAGCGGTGGTCTAGTGGATAAGGTGTTGGCCGCTCAATCCAGAGGCCGTGGGTTCGAGCCCCATTGGGGTCACGACCTTGACTTCTCATATGACACCAGTACTGGTTTTTCCAGGAAGCGGACTCGAGAGTGGTTACAATAAGCTTGAAGCTTTCATCACAATCGAGCTAAAACAAATTTGTATAAACTAAAAACTAATCGCAATAGGCAATGTTGGTTTTCTCATGGCTTGGCTCATAGGTGGATTTATCGGCCTGATAAAAGCAGTATCAACCTTGAGCGAATTTATCGACTTGATATCGCTTTAACAGGTTGATAAATCCACATATCGACCACACATAAAAACGAAAATTGTTTTATTATCAAATCCAGCCTACTCAATGAGTCTCATAAGTATAAACATTAGATACAAATGTCTGCAGCCTTAGGTCATCTTTCGTGGTTAATTGTATACGACGTCGCATTGTTTTAACGTAATAACGCGTGGACGTCACAGCTGGAGGTCAATATGTGTGTTTGGCTCCGCCTTCGAGAAAATACGATTTTTTATCGTTGAACATGTGACTACATCTAGAACAATGGAAAGGACTATAAATATAGATTTAATGATAAAAACAATAATTTCATATCACATGCGCAACAACGCTATTTTGTTTTTCTGCGCATGTGATATTACATTTTCATGTCTCCCTATGAGAGATCCATACTTTCGTACTGATTAAAAGACGATGCGCTTATTTATACATAGGATTAAATTACTTTATCTTGTGTTCATACATGTGTGAACCCGGCCTATTTTTCTTTTCTGCTTTTGAATGATTTGTTCTACATGCAACATTTTGAAAACAATTTTTCATCAAATATCAAACTGAAACTATCACCATCAGATTGGAAATTAACTAACTGCTAACTACTAAGAAAATGAGTGCTCTCATTATATGTTCCGTAGTTATCGCCGCTTTTCGAATGTTACTGCTGCTGATTTTGTTGAAGTATGCCTATAAATACAGCGTTATGTAACCTCAAGACTATAGATACCTATCAAAAAGTAATGATTTTTATACAGCAAAGTCGCGACAATTTCTAAGTGCTTACTAGTAAAGCCTCCTTAATTCTGTCTTCATTATTTGGTAAGTAATGACTTTTTTAATGTTAAATAAATCATTTCATTATTTTTTTCGGTATAATAAAATAAATAATGTATTCCTGAGAGAGTGATCCCTCAAAATAACTCTATCCATGACTAATATTTTTCAATGCGACAATTGTAAGTTACTTTAGAGAAAGAATTTAGTATTTAAAATGTAAATGTATAATAAAATGTTGACGAAAATGGGCTTAAAATCCTAAAAGGCCACAACAGGAAATAATTCTTCCCGGCTAATTCTGACTTTTAAGTTGGTCGGGACTTTGATATGCACAATCAAAATTTTCCTAGCACCACAGCATAAAAATGAACCTGATAGTCATTTTATAATTTTATTTCATTCAAAAACATTTCAGGAACATTTTCAGAAAATAAAAGATACACACTTAGTGGCGAACGATCAGTAAAATGTTTAATAAGAAGTACTATATTATGTTTTTCATTACGCCGCTTTTGTGTGTAACATGTATTCAGGGATACACGCGTAACAATAAAGATCGGAAAGAAATCGAAAATGGCTAACAAAATAAGAATATAATTAAATGAAATTTATGCTGTTGTAAACTTTTTTGTGGTGATTAACTTATTTTTCCCTTAGATACAGCATTTGTATGTAAAAATTGAGTGTGCAATAGCTGCGCGTGAAAATAGGGTAAGAGAAAATTAAGACAATACGGCGAAAACGAAGAAGGAGATCCCTATTTATTTTTCGCTCATATTACAATTCAATTTTTTTTTATCATAATTGTATTTGTGAAAAAAGAACACGTACACTACTTAGTCATTCCATTTGAAAACATATAGGTTTCAATGGGCCTGTTATACCAAATGAAACATAATTACTTTTTGGATATAATGGAAACCCAAAAAATAAATTAATCTCCGTAAAACAGAAACGTCACAAATATATATATTTAGGGTTGAGCTAAAATGTGATTTCTCAACGCGATTTGCGTAAGGAGTACGAATTTTTCCTTTTCAATACAATGTAATATCGGGTGAAGATCAACTTTTACTATTATTTAAACAAGTTATGAAGGATGCAACTTGTTTTTGGAAAATCCCGCTCATTACACTTTCTTTACCGTAAAGTTGAAAAAAAAAATTGTAAGGTTAAAACTTTTCTGAGATGCTTTATGGATTTGGCCACACATGGGCAGTTTAACAAACCAATTATAGCTGAAGAATTACACTCAGATCTTTCGTAAAAAACTGCATACTATCGTACTCGGTATATACAAAAGAAGAGCAACAGTTTTATTTGCATAATTACAATAGGTTTGGTTCTACCAATGAAAAACTCACAAGAATGCGACAGCATTAAAGCTGCTCAATATAGATCCAAGTACAGTTCACTTCCGGTGTGGTCACGTAACCATAGTAAAGTAAGCAGTGTTAGAGTAAATCATCTGCAGTACATTGTGATATTGATAAATTTACAAAAAAAATCTTAATGAAGAAATTTGTGAGATTTGAAGAAACAACATCCGTTCAAAGTTTTATTTTGCTTTTTCGAGACTTATTTGTAAATTATGATTAGCGGGCTCAAACGATTCTTCAGTTGTTCTGTATCAAAAATGCCGAGCACTAGCAAACTGACTGAAAAGGCATTCTGTATACAATAATATATCAAATCAACCTAAATAAATTGCAAAGTTTTGCAAGATACGTCTAACCATTGAAGTTTAATTTTGAAGTATCTAAATGCATAATCTGAAAGTGTAGAGCATTGGTAAATATCCAAACGAACCTTAACAAGTTTTTACTTGGTCGTTTTTTCACGAAACAGTGTGAATCGTTGTATATATTGAGTGCAGTTAAATGGTAATTTTGTTCCCATTTAAAAGATTTCTTTTTCCTGTCGATTTTGGTTCACCAACTAATGTGAAATACACTTGATGACTGCTTCCTGGAAAGTAACCACTACTCGCACCGAAAGAAGGGACTGTTGGAGTCACGGTCAAAATCCGCTGACAGGATTCGACCCCGCGACCTCCGGTTTACGAGACATCTGTACAAAAATGAAAAAAGGTAAAATTTGTATCTCGATTCTACTCTATATAGTTTTGAACTAATTTGAATATAACTTAAGTAAGTCAGTTTATTCAGAGATTACTTGCAAACTTAAAAAAGAAAAAGAAAAACAAATATGTTAAAACATTATAGCAACCTGCCGAATATGAAATCGATTATCAAAAGTGCAAAGGCTATGCCACAAACTGCAATGTACCACAGTATATTCAATTTGTGACTTTCATCGTACGTCAGTTCAGTTGACTAAGTTCAAGAGATATTCAGAATACTGCGTGAACAAACCTATCTCAGTATTTGTTTCTATATATTTATACAGGAATATTTTAAAAATATGGGGTACCGTGTGTAAAACTTTTCAATATTCAACGCTGCATTCTTCGCGCGTAATCGGTATCCCAACCTATCCTATTTTTTTTACATGACCCTAAATGTTTTATGGTCTTTGAGATTTTTTAAAAACTTTTTAATAAAAAGTTTTAAAAAACTGCTCATTCTATTCTTTAAAAATTGTCAGTGATATTAGAAATTATTCGTATTCATTTTTTTGGACATAAAAATAATTTCCGTAAAGTCTCATTGAACAAAAAAGTATAAAAAATCCTGCCTTTTTACTACCTATTTTTAGCTCACCTGTCACATAGTGACAAGGTGAGCTTTTGTGATCACGCAGCGTCCGTCGTCCGTCGTCTGTGCGTCCGTCTGTCCGTCCGTCCGTAAACTTTTGCTTGTGACCACTCTAGAGGTCACATTTTTCGTGGGATCTTTATAAAAGTTGGTCAGAATGTTCATCTTGATGATATCTAGGTCAAGTTCGAAACTGAGTCATGTGCCATCAAAAACTAGGTCAGTAGGTCTAAAAATAGAAAAACCTTGTGACCTCTCTAGAGGCCATATATTTCAAAAGATCTTCATGAAAATTTGTCAGAATGTTGACCTTGATGATATCTAGGCCAAGTTCGAAACTGGGTCACATGCCATCAAAAACTAGGTCAGTAGGTCTAAAAATAGAAAAACCTTGTGACCTCTCTAGAAGCCATATTTTTCATGAGATCTTCATGTATATTGGTCAGAATGTTCACCTTGATGATATCTAGGTCAAGTTCGAAACTGGGTCACGTGGGATCAAAAACTAGGTCATTAGGTCTAAAAATAGAAAAACCTTGTGACCTCTCTAGAGGCCATATTTCTCAATGGATCTTCATGAAAATTGGTCAGAATGTTCACCTTGATGATATCTACGTCAAGTTCGAAACTGGGTCACGTGGGTTTAAAAACTAGGTCAGTAGATCTAAAAATAGAAAAACCTTGTGACCTCTCTAGAGGCCATATTTTACATGAGATTTTCAAGAATATTGGTCAGAATGTTCACCTTGATGATATCTAGGTCAAGTTCGAAACTGGGTCACGTGCGGTCAAAAACTAGGTCAGTAGGTCTAAAAATAGAAAAACCTTGTGACCTCTCTAGAGGCCATATTTCTCAATGGATCTTCATGAAAATTGGTCAGAATGTTCACCTTGATGATATCTAGGTCAAGTTCGAAACTGGGTCACGTGCGGTCAAAAACTAGGTCAGTTGGTCTAAAAGTAGAAAAACCTTGTGACCTCTCTAGAGGCCATATTTTTCAATGGATCTTCATGAAAATTGGTCAGAATGTTTACCTAGATGATATCTAGGTCAAGTTCGAAACTGGGTCACGTTGGGTTAAAAACTAGGTCAGTAGATCTAAAAATAGAAAAAATTTGTGACCTCTCTAGAGGCCATATTTTTCATGAGATCTTCATGAATATTGGTCAGAATGTTCACCTTGATGATATCTAGGTCAAGTTTGAAACTGGGTCACGTGGGATCAAAAACTAGGTCAGTAGGTCTAAAAATAGAAAAACCTTGTGACCTCTCTAGAGGCCATATTTCTCAATGGATCTTCATGAAAATGGGTGAGAATGTTCAGCTTTATGATATCTAGGTCAGATTCGTAACTGGGTCATGTGTGGTCAAAAACTAGGTCAGTAGGTCGAAAAATAGAAAAACCTTGTGACCTCTCTGGAGGCCATATTTTTCAAGAGATCTTCATGAAAATTGGTGAGAATGTTCACCTTGATGATATCTAGGTCAAGTTTGAAAGTGGGTCACGTGCCTTCAAAAACTAGGTCATTAGGTCAAATAATAGAAAAACCTTGTGACCTCTCTAGAGGCCATATTTTTCAATGGATCTTCATGAAAATTGGTCAGAATTTTTTATCTTGATGATATCTAGGTCACATGTGCTCAAAAACTAGGTCACTGTGTCAAATAATAGAAATAACGATGTCATACTCAGTTCAACACTGGGTCATGTGGGGATAGGTGAGTGATTCAGGACCATCATGGTCCTCTTGTTTTAGGCATGTTACCGGACACAAAGAATTATTTAGGCTTTGGGAATGCACAGGTGAAACAAAAACTCTTTGAGGCCCAAGAGGAATTCCTTTCTTCGAAATATAACAACTTTTTGGACAAAACGTGATTATAAAATAGTATATAATGATAACGATACAAAATATCGGGAACTAATTAGAAGGCTCGTCAAAACAACGCTATGTATAACGACTTCCTGTGTACAAGTTTACAAATTCTATTAAGACGTTTTTGCAACCAGAAAGAACACGCAGTTTTAACCCATTCATCAAAGAAGTTCCTCACGGGCACCATAAAGTTCAGTGGTTTTTTTTTACTAAATTCTAAATATGTAAGTTGATATCGACACGATATCATTCGTAATTATATTAGCCTTCCGTCCGTAAGTTTCCGGTGGTTTCTGTACAATCAGAATCGGCTATTTCCGTGGTTTTGGCCGGGCCGGGCCGGGCCGGGTTTTATTAATAACCCATATTTATCAAGAATTTCTGTTGTAAAAAATTTAAACCTCTAATGTTTCAATCGTCTTCATGTAATGGCGGTCGGAGGCGTGACCAATGAAAACGCTTCGTGTAGTAATGTGTTTACCTGTATCGGCCATTTTCCAATATGTAGTACACGCGATTTAAACGTCTGAATTTTTTTAACTGCCATAGTTTGAAAGTTTTTTAAGGAATCTAGATAATATATATATCATTGGAAAGGAAAAATTACAGGCTTTCTATGTATGTATTTCTTTTTTTGATTCGTCGCTTTATTATAACACAGTTCCCGCCCAACGGATTCAGTTGGGTGTTATTTACGCAAAGAAGGGGACAGTGCTATCACATTCTTTTCCTTTTCTGGTTTGTACCCGGAGGCGGATATCGACAAGTCAAAAAAATATAACGATATTCAACTCTCAAGTACAATTATTTGGACTACCAATTTAGTAAGCGGTCTTTTTTCTTGGCTCAGAAGTGACTAGCACTTTGGTAACAGGACCTATAAACCTGTTAGTCCAAATGATTGGACGTTTTAGACAGCATGATCACTTTTGACTATCTCTGTCCTATCAAGTCCAAATTAATTCTGCATATTTCTGTTAGGAAATACCCAGTGAAATCCTTTGGGAACGTTTTCTGGTACATGTACACTAAATTACAGTTATAAGAATGGATTTACAGTCAACTCATCCCCTAGTCAACTCGTCCCCCAGTCAACTCGTCCCCGATTTGGTCATTTCGTCCCCCTCGGTGATTTCAGATTGGTCATTTCGTCCCCCCTTTTTCGGCCCCCTTTTTAAAACATATTTTGAAAAAAATATAAAAGTATGATAAATTTAGTCTGTTTTTTCTTTCAAATAAGTATATTTATGCTAAAAATATACATACGTTTTTGTTTGTTTTAAGAACTTTTTGCTTTAAAAGTGATTGATTTAACAAGGAGGATTTTCAGGGTTTTTTTTCTGTTTTGTTTTTGAAAGTCTGCTATGTTGGACAACATGATAGCTGTTTAAATGTCCGTATTTGATGCTGCTTATTTTCAAACTCTTGAATAAGATTAAACTTTTTATTAAACGTTTTTTTTTTTATAAATTAAATAAATAATTTCCTCACTCCAATCAACTACTAACACATTTAATTCTACTTGGGGAAAATTTTCACACATTCCATCAGGTCAGTCAACAACTTCTCATGCAATTAAATACCATTGACACCTTCCAGTCAGCCCAATCAATGCCTTTTAATGTGATTAATAACCTTTAACACCTTTCGAATGCAGGTATATGCTCATTCTACTTTTTTTAGAAACCACTGTCTCCCTACTTTTGAAGTATTTCTTTTTTATTTTAATGACAAAAATTAATATAGAGCATGTGACAGATATTTTATTTATTCTTTATTGTATTTCTAAATAAAACTTTCTTTTATTATGACCAGGGGTAAGGATTTATTGCTCTCCCTCTCTTACTATGATTTTTAAAAAGTTAATTAGATTTCCTATTATATTATATTTTTAATACTAAGGACACTGTATTTATTTATTTTTTTTATTTCAGTTAATTGTCTTATATTTTCAGTATATTTCTTTTATTATTTTATCAAACCTAATTATTTAAAGTTAACTATTTCCATATAACTCCTTCAAAACATGATGATTTTAAATACAAGTTTTTAAAGTAAAAAATATCATGAAAAAGCAAAAATTCTTAAAATATTAAGGGGGACGAGTTGACCAAATTTTATGATGAGAGGACGAAATGACCAATTTTGGGGGACGAAATGACCAAATCGGGGACGAGTCGACCAAATTTTATGATGAGGGGAACGAAATGACCAATTTTGGGGGACGAAATGACCAAATCGGGGACGAGTTGACTGGGGGATGAGTTGACTAGGGGATGAGTTGACTTGATACCTAAGAATGCCTGTCAAACTACTTTTCGATGAAAATATAATTGTCAATTCCAAAACACCTTACTGAAACAATTAAAAGTTGAAATATAAAAATTATAAACAATTAAAGGGAGATAATTCTGAAAAACTACTCACTATTACTAGCACTGAAAATAAGTTATAAAACAGGTGCATCATGCTCGAAAGCTATTTAGATATGCATGAACCTATAAAGAAATCATTTTGTTAAAATGACAAATACTTTTCCAGCTCTATCCATCAAAACAGCACACCATAGACTTTCATTTGATCCTCAGAATGCCCAAATAATGTAACTGGAGCCTCAGCACTTAGAAGTACAAGTGAAATAACTATATTTTGTAATATAAATTCCAATTGAACCACTCAAACAGCACCTTTTACAGATTTAATCTGAGAATAAGTGATTCTGGGGCAGTTTTTTTTTATTAAGCCGATATTACAAACTTCATGTGTCCCTTCAAGTACTTTTTATACGCCCGAAGGGACGTATTATGTTATACCCCGGATGTCCGTCCGTCTGTCTGTTAGCAATTTCATGTTCTCTCTGTAACTCTTGAACCCCTTGAAGGATTTCAAAGAAGCTTGACACAAATGTTCACCACACCGAGATGATGTGCAGAGGGCATGTTTTGGATGTCTCGTTTGAAGGTCAAGGTCACACTTAGGGGTCAAAGGTCATATAAGTTTGTTTTGTGTCTGCTCTATAACTCTTGAATTGCTTGAAGGATTTCAAAGAAATTTGGCACAAATGTTCACCACACCGAAACGACGTGCAGAGCGCATGTTTTGGATGACTCGCTTTAAGGTCAAGGTCACACTTAGAGGTCAAAGGTCTGCTTTGTGTATATTGCTCTGCATTGCAGTGCTCTTGTTTTTATTTGGCAGATCACTTTGCTTTGTGTTACTAATAATATTGCTCTGCATTGCAGTGCTCTTGTTTTTACTTGGCAGATCACTTTTTTTTTCACTGACAATAAAAAAAATTGAATTACTTCCCTTTAATGTTACATTAAATAGCTTATTTTGAAACTTTTTTATTATTGGCCGTAGGGAAAAACCGAGACCACTTTTCTGTGATACAACATGGATGGTACCTCCAATTTTTAGGTGTATTTTGACATACCTATACCTGGTAAGGATTTTTTTTTGTGGAGTTAGAATTTTTTTTGGAATTTTTTCCTTTTGTTGTTCCTGTGCATTGGGCTTCAACAGTCAAGTTCTTTAAATTTTGCTCCCATCCTCTGATGTAATCCTTCGGGCGTATATTGTCCCGCTTGGCAGAGCTCTTGTTTTGACAAATATTTTTGAGCAGAAAGCTAAAAGATATCTTAATATTCAAGTTTCATTGTTACTCCTGCTTTCAATTCAGCTTTTGAGCAACTGAGTCATTGAAAAACATCTGAAATAAATTGAACATTATCAGTAGTCACATAAAAGGAGAAGACTGCAGGAGTAAATTTTAAACTATGCCTGTCTAAAAGAATGTATTTCTGTGTCATACCTTTACTATTCTTCACCAATAACCTTGAAGGCTGCAACCTGAATCACTCAGCCAGATTCGATCATGCCACTTTCCAGACAAGAAAAAAATATAGCATCAATACTTATACAATGGTAGAGTTGAACATTATTTTGCAAAATTGCACAAATATCTTTTGATCTGAGAAAATCAATGAGATGTACCATATGTGACATTGCTGTTATCAGTGAGGTAGAGACTTGAATATATTGACCGGTGTATTAAGATATTCTGATTTAGGTCATTATTTGGGTATATACCAGTACTTGCAGTATAGTTTAATATTCATCTAGCATCCTAATCATGGAGTCAAAGAAAATGATATTTATGTTTGATGTTGACACCACTTTAACTCCTCATAGAAAGGTATGGCTGGTTTAAATAACTCTTCAGATAGGTTTAAACTCTAACTCAATACTTTTTAATAGATTTCAGATTTCTTACAACTATTCTTAACCCTTATCATGATGGACACGACCGAGTCTGCCTTTAATTGCAACCAGTGTAGATCATGGTCAGCCTGCACATCCATGCAATCTGATCATGATCTGCACTGTTCGCCATTCAGTCAGTATCTTTTTGGTAAGCACTCCTTTGAACAGTTAATGGTATTGTCCAAATTGAAAGATGGACAAGTTCATGATAGAAGTTTAGCAGGGTAAGGGTTAAATGCTACATGTATTTCTGAGTCATAAACAATTAATGTAGAGAGATTAATATTTGTGAGGGTTTATTTTCACAAGTTTTCACTGTCTGAGCAATACTCAGATTCAGTACTCCTAGTCAAACTAATTTGACACGATCCTAGGAAATGTTGAGATAATATTTTCATATGGGCAATATCTCCACTCGTCCGTCACAAATATTAAACAGTCTGACTGTCGAATGATTTTGACTACAGTACTCCATGAAGCATTATCTCGAATAATATTAGCTACTATGAAGCACAAATTTCATAATAAAAGGAATAAGTTTGTTCTCACTGAACTAAAAGTGATTCAAAATGACCCAGTCTAGAGTATTCAATAGATGTGTTAAAATTTAATGTTTTTCAGTGAATTATTGAAATAAATTATGAAATACGTCTCGTATTTTCACAGAGAAAAATATCAGATATATTTTCCACTGGTAAGAAACGATAAAATGGGTAAATTTAGTCTAAAATGAAATAAAAAGATTGTTTGTTTTACATGTAAGATCAAAATATCTGTCGCTCATGAACACCGTATATTACATTTTCACTCGTGGCTATGCCACTCGTGAAAATATTGCATTTGGTGTTCGCTCGTAAAAGATTTTTCAATCTTACACTGAAACAAACAAATATCTTCTATATATACATCCTATTACTAAAATGTTTTGAATATTTAAAAGTTGGTATTAATTTGCTTTTTTTTTACCTCAGAGAGTGGAGTCGGACATGGAGCAGTTCCTGCAGAAGTTGAGGTCAAAGGTGAAGGTTGCTTTGGTTGGAGGATCTGACCTTCATAAAATAGCTGAACAGATGGGTGGAGATGATGGTATGTGCTGATCTTCATGAAACTTTTATATTCTTACATATTAAGTACAATTAAGAAATGTAAGAACAATTTTGGAAAGGGGAATTTCGAAAATAATCCTTGCTTCTTACCAAATACTTGTAGCAATAATTGTTGGAAATAATCTTTGAGTTGTGTTTCAACAAATATGTAAAAGTCACACGAGGTTTATGTAATCAGTCAGTGCACCAATCAGATTCTTTGAGTTGTCATTGTCAGTTTGAATGTCAATCAAAAGTAATTATGACTCCCCTCACAGGGGGAGACATATTGTGTTTGCCCTGTCCGTCTGTCCTGACTCCTTCCATCTGTCTGTCACACTTCATTTCCAATCAATAACTGGAGAACCATTTGATCTAGAACATTCAGACTTCATAGGCTGGCAGGGCTTATGGAGTAGACGACCCCTATTGTTTTTTGGGTCATTCCAGCAAAGGTCAAGGTCACAAGGGCCTGAACATGAAAAACCATTTCCGATCAATAACTTGAGAACCACTTGACCCAGAATGTTGAAACTTTATAGGATGATTGTTTATGCAGATTAGATGACCCCTATTGATTTTAGGGCCACTCAGTTAAAGGTCAAGGCCACAGGGGCCTGAATATTGAAAACCATTTCCGATCAATAACTTGAGAACCACTTGACCCAGAATGTTGAAACTTCATAGGATGATTGGTTATGCAGAGTAGATGACCCCTATTGATTTTGGTGTCACTCCATCAAAGGTAAAGGTCACAGGGGCCTGAACATGGAAAAGCATTTTGGATCAATAACTTGAGAACCACTTGACCCAGAATGTTGAAACTTCTTAGGATGATTGGTTATGCAGAGTTGATGACCCCTATTGATTTTGGGGTCACTCTGTTAAAGATCAAGGTTACAGGGGCCTGAACATGGAAAACATTTTCCGCTCAGTAACTTGAGAACCATTTGACCCAGAATGTTGAAACTTCATAGGATGATTGGTTGAATTCTTCATGTGAGGAAGCCATCCAGCTGGCTTACCGAAGGTCGGTAGTTCTACCCAGGTGCCCGCTCTGGATGAAATAATGCACGTAGGGGCACCTGGGGTCTTCCTCCACCATCAAAGCTGGAAAGTCGCCATATGACCTAAAATTGTGACGATGCGACGTTAAACCCCCCCCCCCAAAAAAAAAAAAAAGATCACCACTATTGGTTTTAGGGTCACTCTGTTAAAGGTCAAGGTCACAGGGGCCTGAACATGGAAAACCATTTCCGATCAATAACTTGAGAACCACAGAACCACTTGACCCAGAATGTTGAAACATCATAGGATGATTGGACATGCAGATTAGATGACCCCTGTTGATTTTAGGGTCACTGTGTTAAAGGTCAAGGCCACAGGGGCCTGAACATGGAAAACATTTTCCTGTCAGTAAGCTGAGGACCATTTGACCCAGAATGTTGAAACTTCATGGGATGATTAGTTTTGCAGAGTAGATGACCCCTATTGATTTTGGGGTCACTCTGTTAAAGGTGAAGGTCACAGGGGCCTGAACATGGAAAACTATTTCTGATCAATAACTTGAGAACCACTTTACCAAGAATGTTGAAACTTAATAGGATGATTGGACATGCAGAGCAGATGACCCCTACTGATTTTGGATTCACTCGATCAAAGGTCAAGGTCACAGGGGCCTGAACATTGAAAACCATTTCCAGTACATAACTTGAGAACCTCTAGGCCCAGAATGTTGAATGGACATGCCAAGTTGATGATCCTTATTGCAGCCAACCATTAGTGTCTCTTTGACTTTTGCTACTGTCCCCTATTGACTTCTGGCCCGTACGAATTTGCATTTGGGGAGACATGTGCTTTTCTACAAAGTTCAGTAACAATTCCACTCTTTTTTTTCAGTGATAGATAAGTTTGACTATGTATTTGCTGAGAATGGCCTGGTTGCATTTAAAGATGGAAAACAGATAGGACAAGAGGTTAGTTACTAGATTCAATGTTTAGGAAATTTCAGTTGTATTTAACAGATGGGCACCTGGGTAGATCCACTGACCTTCTGTAAGCCAGCTTGATTGCTTCGTCATATGAAGAATTTAATGCCCCGAGCGAGGTTAAAGCCCACATCAGGGAGGGGCAAAGGATTCAAAGTCAGCGGCCTTAACCACTCTGCCATGGAAACCCTGTATGTAGGTGAATCATATTTGAGCAACATATTACAACACTTCAGTTACCAAAGTGCTCATGGTGAGCTGTTGTGATCATGCTGTGTCCGTCGTGCGTGCGTCAAGTCGTCCATCCATCGTCAACATTTGTGTTTAAACGATATCTCCTCCCAAAACCAATGAATGGATTATGATGAAACTTCAAGCTTCAAACATCTCCTCCTAAACCGATGATCTGATTTTGAAATAATTTCACGCAAATGGTCCTCATGTCACCCTCTACCAAGATTGTTCAAATTATACCGATTCTTCAATCAGTGCACCAATCAGATTCTTTGAGTTGTCATTGTCAGTTTGAATGTCAATCAAAAGTAATTATTTCTCCCCTCACAGGGGCCTGAATATGGAAAACCAATTCCGATCAATAACTTGAGAACCACTTGAAAAACATGGTTGCTGGAGGGCGTGGTCACTTTTCCCTATATGTATATAGTGAAAATTTTAAAAATCATGTGTGAAACTGCTAGCCCTATTTTAGAATAATTATGTCTCCCCCAGGAGACATATTGTTTTTGCCCCCTGTCCGTCCGTCCGTACGTCACACTTCATTTCCGAGCAATAACTGGAGAACCATTTGACCTAGAACCTTCAAACTTCATAGGGTTATAGGGCTGCTGGAGTAGACGACCCCTATTGTTTTTGGGGTCACTCCGTCAAAGGTCAAGGTCACAGGGGCCCGAACATTGAAAACCATTTCCGATCAGTAACTAGAGAACCACTTGACCCAGAATGTTGAAACTTCATAGGATGATTGGTCATAAAGAGTAGATGACCCCAATTGATTTTGGGGTCACTCCATCAAAGGTCAAGGTCACAGGGGCCTGAACATGGAAAACCATTTCCGATCAATAACTAGAGAACCACTTGACCCAGAATGTTGAAACTTCAAAGGATGATTGTACATGCAAAGTAGATGACCCCTATCGATTTTGGGGTCACTCCATTAAAGGTCAAGGTCACAGGGGCCCGAACATTGAAAACCTTTTCCGGTCAGTAACTTGAGAACCACTTGACCCAGAATGTTGAAACTTCATAGGATGATTGTACATGCAAAGTAGATGACCCCTATCGATTTTGGGGTCACTCCATTAAAGGTCAAGGTCACAGGGGCCCGAACATTGAAAACCATTTCCGGTCAGTAACTTGAGAACCACTTGACCCAGAATGTTGAAACTTCATAGGATGATTGGTCATGAAGAGTAGATGACCCCTATTGATTTTGGGGTCACTCCGTTAAAGGTCAAGGTCACAGGGGCCTGAACATGGAAAACCATTTCCGATCAATAACTAGAGAACCATTTGACCCAGAATGTTGAAACTTCATAGGATGATTGTACATGCAAAGTAGATGACCCCTATCGATTTTGGGGTCACTCAATTAAAGGTCAAGGTCACAGGGACCTGAACATCGAAAACCATTTCCGATCAATAACTAGAGAACCATTTGACCCAGAATGTTGAAACTTCATAGGATGATTGTACATGCAAAGTAGATGACCCCTATCGATTTTGGGGTCACTCAATTAAAGGTCAAGGTCACAGGGACCTGAACATCGAAAACCATTTCCGGTCAGTAACTTTAGAACCACTTGACCCAGAATGTTGAAACTTAATAGGATGATTGGTCATGCAGAGTAGATGACCCCTAACAATTTTGGGGTCACTCTGTGAAAGGTCAAGGTCACAGGGGCCTGAACATTGAAAACCATTTCCGGTCAGTAACTTGAGAACCACTTGACCCAGAATGATGAAATTTCATAGGATGATTGGTCATACAGAGTAGATGACCCCTAATGATTTTAGGGTCACTCTGTTAAAGGTCAAGGCCACAGGGGCCTGAACATGGAAAACCATTTCCAATTAATAACTTGAGAACCTCTCGACCCAGAATGTTGAAACTTCATATGATGATTGTTCATGCAGAGTAAATGACCCCTATTGTTTTTGGGGTCACTCCGTTAAAGGTCAAGGTCACAGGGGCCTGAACATTGATAACCAGTTCCAATCAATAACTTGAGAACCACTTGACCCAGGATGTTGAAACTTCATAGGATGATTGAACATGCAGAGTATATGACCCCTATTGATTTTGGGGTCAGTCTATTAAAGGTCAAGGCCACAGTGGCCTGTTCATGTAAAATTATTTTTTGGAAATAACTTGAGAACCACTTGACCTACAATGTTGAAACTTAATAGGATGATTGGACTTGCAGAGTAGATGACCCCTATTTATTTTGAGGTCACTTGATCAAAGGTCAAGGTCACAGAAGCCTGAACAGTGACTTGAGAACCACTAGGCCAAGAGTGTTGAAATTTAGCGGGATGATTGGACATGCAAAGTAGATGATCCCTATTGCAGCCAACCATCAGTGTCTCTTTGACTTTTGCTCCTGACCCCTATTGACTTCTTGCCTATAGGACTTTGCATTGGGGGAGACATGCGCTTTTTTACAAAAGCATTTTCTAGTTTTACATAAATGGTCCTTGTGTGACCCTCTACCAAGATTGTTCAAATTATTTTGATTTGTCAAAAAACATGGCCGCCAGAGGGCGTGGTCACTTTTCCCATAGATATGTACAAATGTATATAGTGGAAACTTTAAAGATCTTCTTGTGTGAAACTGGTAGCCCGATTTTAGAATAATTTTACACAAATGGTCCTTGTTTGACTCTCTACCAAGATTATACAAATTATTTTGATTTGTCAAAAAACATGGCCGCCAGAGGGCGTGGTCACTTTTCCCTATATGTATATAGTGGAAACTTCAAAAATCTTCTTGTTTGAAACTGCAAGCCCGATATTAAAATAATTTTACACAAATGGTTCTTGTGTGATCCTCTACCAAGATTGTTCAAATTATTCCGATTTGTCAAAAAACATTGCTGCCAGGGGGTATGGTCACTTCTTCTCTGAATCAATAATAGCTAGAGCCTTGATATTTGGCGTGTGATATCAGATTTGTAATGTCTACCATATTTGTTCAAATTATTGCTCTAGGTTCAAAGTGAGTGTGACATGTAGATAATATAGGCTAACATAGAAGAAACCAAACACTGTACTTATACAAACACACTTGAAGTATTGTACACAAGTTAGCCCTTTAGGTCAATGACCCTCTTGTTTGTATATTCTGTTAAAGATTTATTTAATGATAAAAAATACCAGTTATATAGAGTTTTATCCCTATTAGAAATTTATGGGTTTTTAGCTCACCTGAGCCAAAGGCTCAGGATGAGCTTTTGTGATCACTCACCGTCCGGCCGGCCATCCGTCCACACTTTCCTTTAAACAACATCTCCTCCTAAACCATCTGGACAATTTTGATGAAACTTCACAGGGATGTTCCTTGGATGGTCTTCTTTAAAAATATTCAAAGAATTGAATTCCATATAGAACTCTGGTTGCCATGGCAACCGAAAGGAAAAACTTTAAAAATCTTCTTGTCCAAAACCACAGGTCATAGGGCTTTTATATTTGGTATGTAGCATCATCTAGTGATCCTCTACCAAGATTATTCAAATTATTCCCCTAGGGTTAAATATGGCCCCGCCCTGGGGGTAACATGGTTTACATAGACTTATATAGGGAAAACTTTGAAAACCTTCTTGTCCAAAACCACAAGGCATAGAGCCTCAATATTTGGCATGTGACATCATCTAATGATCCTCTATAAAGCTTTTTCAAATTATGCCCCTTGGGTGAAAAGAGGCCCCGTCCCGGGGGTCCCAAGTTTTACATAGGCTTATATAGGAAAAAACTTAAAAAATCTTCTTGTCTGAAACCAAAAGACCTAGGCCTTTGATATTTGGTGTGTAGCATTGCCTTTTTGTTCCCTACCAAAATTGTTCAAATTATGCCCAAGGGGTGAAAAGAGGCCCCGCCCCGGGGGTCTCAAGTTTTACATAGACTTAAATAGGAAATTTTTTTAAAAATCTTCTTGTCAGAAACCACAAGACCTAGGCCTTTGATGTTCGGTATGTAGCATTGCCTTGTGGTTCAGTACCAAGGTTGTTCAAATTATGCCCCTGGGTTAAAAAGAGGCCCCTCCCAGGGGGTTCCAAGTTTTAAATAGACTTATATAGGAAAAAATTTTAAAAATCTTCTTGTCTGAAACTGCAAGGCCTAGGCTTTTGATTTTTGGTATGTTGCATTGCCTAGTGGTTCTTTACCAAGATTGTTGAAATTATGCTTCTGGGGTAAAAAGAGGCCCTGCCCTGGGGTCCAAAGTTTTACATAGACTTGCATAGGAAAAATCTTTAAAAAATCTTCTTGACTGAAAGTTCAAGGCCTATGCTTTTGATATTCAGTATGTAACATTGCTTAGTGGCTCTCTAACAAGATTGTTCGAATTATGCCCCTGGGGTGAAAAGAGGCCCCACCCCAAGGGTCACATAGTTTTTATATGAGTTATAAAGGAAAAAATACTTCAAGAAATATCTGATCATATCTCCTAGACTGTTTAATTATAATTACCATAATGACCCCCAAGTAATTAGGGGTCATTTGACTGTAACCTTGATCTACTGACCTACTTTATTGTTTTTAAGATACAGCCTGGAACTTTGGATGACATGTACAGTTTTGCACACTGACCTTAAAACTGACTTTCAGTGACCATGAATGTGACCTACTGACCTAATTTCTTGTGTTTTAAGATACAGCCTTGAAATTTGGATGACATGTACAGTTTTGCACACCAACTTAAAACTGATTTTCAGTGACCTTGAATATGACCTACTGACCTACTTTCTTGTTTTTAGCTCACCTGAGCACAAAGTGCTTATGGTGAGGTATTGTGATCACGCTGTATCCGTCGTCCGTCCATGCGTCCGTCCGTGCGTTAAGTCGTCCTTTGTCAACATTTGTGTTTAAATGACATCTCCTCCAAAACCACTGAATGGATTTTGATGGAACTTGGCTATGATGTTCCTTGGGTGGTCCTCTACCAAAATTGTTCAAACAGTTCTGCTTTGTTGCACATAGGGGCTGCCAGAGCTTAAAATAGACAAAACATCAAACAACATCTCTTCCTAAACCGATGGTACGATTTTGAAATAATTTCACACAAATGGTCCTTATGTCACCCTCTACCAAGATTATTCAAATTATACCGATTCGTCAAAAAACATGGCTGCTAGGGGGCATGGTCATTTTTCCCTATATTTATATATAATGGAAACTTTAAAAATCTTCTTGTATGAAACTGTTTGCCAAATTTTAAAATAATTTTACACAAATGGTCCTTGTGTGACCTTCTACCAAGATTGTTCAAATTATTTTGATTCATCAAAAACATGGCCGCCAGAGGGCGTGGTCACTTTTCCCTATATGTATATAGTGGAAACTTTGAAAATCTTCTTGTGTGAAACTGCTTTCCCGACTTTAGAATAATTTTACACAAATGGTCCTTGTGTGACCCTCTACCAAGATTGTTAAAATTATTTTGATTTGTCAAAAAACATGGCCACCAGAGGGCGTGGTCAGTTTTCCCTATATGTATATAGTGGAAACTTTAAAAATCTCCTTGTGTGAAACTGCTTGCCCGATTTTAGAACAATTTTTTACAAATGGTCCTTGTGTGACCCTCTACCAAGATTGTAAAATTATTTTGATTTGTCAAAAAACATGGCCACCAGAGGGCGTGGTCACTTTTCCCTATATGTATATAGTGGAAACTTTAAAAATCTTCTTGTGTGAAACTGCTGGCCTGATTTTAAAATTATTTATCACAAATGGTCCTTGTGTGACCCTCTACCAATATTGTTCAAATTATTTTGATTCGTCAAAAAACATGGCCGCTAGAGGGTGTGGTCACTTTTCCCTATATGTATATAGTGGAAACTTTTAAAATCTTTTTTGTGTGAAACTGCTTGCCCAATTTTAAAATAATTTTTCACAAATGGTTCTTGTGTGAGCCTCTACCAAGATTGTTCAGATTATTTCGATTTGTCAAAAACATGGCTGTCAGGGGGCGTGGTCACTTTTCTTCTCTTAAACAATAATAGCTAGAGCCTTGATATTTGGCGTGTGATATCAGATTTGTAAAACCTACCATAATTGTTCAAGTTATTGCCCTAGGTTCAAAAGTGTGTGTGACATGTATATAATATAGGCTAACACAGAAGAAACCTAACTCTGTACTTATACAAACACACTTGAAGCCTTGTACACATGTGAGTGCTTTAGGGTCAATGACCCTCTTGTTTTAAGATACAGCTTTGAAATTTTGAGGACATGTATAGTTTTGCATGCTGATCTTTGAACAGACTTTCAGTGACCATCAGTGTGACCTATTGACCTACTTTCTTGTTTTCTAAGCTACAGCAAAAGGATTTGGACCACCTGTAATATTTTTTTTATAGATTTCAAAAGTAATTTTGCATAATTTTTACCTTGACCCACTCTTCTAATTTTTTTTGTTTTTAAAGCTTTAGCTAAGAAATTTGTTCAAGCAAGTAACTCTACTCAGGTGAGCGATATAGGGCCATCATGGCCCTCTTGTTATGTTTTTAGCTCATCTGAGCCAAAGCCTCAGGGTGAGCTATTGTGATCGCTCGCTGTCTGTTGTCTGTCCGTCTGTCCACACTTTCCTTTGAACAACATCTCCTCCTAAACCATCAGGCCAATTTTGATGAAACTTCACAGGGATGTTCCTTGGATGGTATTCTTTAAAAATTGTTCAAAGAATTTAATTCCATATAGAACTCTGGTTGCCATGGCAACCGAAAGGAAAAACTTTAAAAATCTTCTTGTCCAAAACCACAGGTCATAGGGCTTTTATATTTGGTATGTGGCATCTTCTAGTGGTCCTCTACCAAGATTATTCAAATTATTCCATTAGGGTCAAATATGGCCCCGTCCTGGGGGTCACATGGTTTACTTAGACTTATACAGGGAAAACTCTGAAAATCTTCTTGTCAAAAACCACAAGGCATAGAGCCTCAATATTTGGCATGTGACATCATCTAATGGTCCTCTAATTATTCAAATTATGCTCCTGGGGTGAAAAGAGGCCCTGTCCCGGGGGTCCCAAGTTTTACATAGACTTATATAGGAGAAAACTTTTAAAAATCTTCTTGTCTGAAACCAAAAGACCTAGGCCTTTGATATTTGGTATGTAGCATTGCCTTTTGGTTCCCTACCAAAATTATTCAAATTATGCCCCTAGGTTGAAAAGAGGCCCCACCCCGGGGGTCTCAAGTTTTACATAGACTTAAATAGGAATTTAAAAAAAAAATCTTCTTGTCTGAAACCACAAGACCTAGGCCTTTGATGTATGGTATGTAGCATTGCCTTGTGGTTCTCTACCAAGATTGTTCAGTTTATGTCCCTGGGGTGAAAAGAGGCTCCGCCCCGGGGGTCTTTTACATAGAGTTTTACATAGACTTATATAGGAAATTTAAAAAAAATCTTCTTGTCTGGAACTGCAGGGCCTAGTGGTCCTTTACCAAGATTGTTCAAATTATGCCTCTGGGGTAAAAAGAGGCCCTGCCCTGGGGGTCCCAAGTTTTAAATAGACTTACATAGAAATTGTTTAAAAAAAAATCTTCTTGACTGAAAGTTCAAGGCCTAAGCTTTTGATATTCAGTATGTAGCATTGCCTAGTAGGTGTCTAATAAGATTATTCAAATTATGCCCCTGGGGTGAAAAGAGGCCCCGCCCCGAGTGTCACATAGTTTTTATATGAGTTATATAGGAAAAAATACTTCAAAAATTATCTGATCATATTTCCTGTTTAATTTTGATTTTACTGGTTAATTATAATTACTTTATGACCCCAAGTAATTATGGGTCACTTGACTGTAACCTTGATCTACTGACCTACTTTCTTGTTTTTTAAGATACAGCCTTGAAATTTGGATGACATGTACAGTTTTGCACACCGATCTTAAAACTGATTTTCAGTGACCTTGAATATGACCTACTGACCTACTTTCTTGTTTTTTAAGACACAGCTTTGAAATTTGGATGACATGTACAGTTTTGCATGCCGATCTTTAAACAGATTTTCAGTGACCATCAATATGACCTACTGACCTACTTTCTTGTTTTCTAAGCTATAGCAAAAGGATTTGGACCACTTGTAATATTCTTTTTACAGATTTCAAAAGTAATCTTGCATAATCTTTACATTGACCGACTCTCCTAATTTTCTTGTTTTTAAAGCTTTAGCTAAGAAATTTGTTCAAGCAAACAGATACTCAGGTGAGCGATATAGGGCCATCATGGCCCTCGTCTTTTTTTAATGAAAGTATAATATTTGATTACTCCCCCTTTAATATGAGAGTATTCAAAAAGGGGACTATGTTGTTTAATTTCAGTATAATTTCTTCTTTTACATTTGTGTTTGATAGATAGTATTTCAACAAGTTGAACCTTAAAGCAAATTTTAAAATGACATGTAGCTGCTAGATTTATTTATTTCCAAGCTATTTTGGTTGATAGGTAAAGGGATGTTAAGATAATTTAACAGACATGCATCTCTTAAATTTTTTGGCTGAATATTATAATTATTTGTCAATAAAAAAATTTGACGAGTAAATTGTAATCTTATATTCATATCATTCCTTTTTTTGTTTAAATAAATTTATACATATGCTAAAATAACTTATCTTGTTCTGGTAACCAGGATAGGAAAATCATATGATATGAAAATTTTAAAAATACCTCTTCTGAAAGTCTAACTGGTATTAAGCACTCAATGAACATAAAAAAGTGTAAGAGGTCAGTTGCTGAAGTTTGGAACAGATCCATTACTACATTGAAATCTGAATAACCACCTGTAAAGGTGTTGAACTAAATATACATGTAGAACCAACTGGTCACATTTCATAACATAGCCTAGACAATCACAGTGCTTTTTATCCCGCGTCGATGAAATCGGGAGGGGTGTATTGAAATGGCGTTGTCCGTCTGTCATGTCCGTGCATGCGTCCGTCCGTCCGCAGACATATCTCAGTAACTAGCAGGTAGAATTTCATAAAACTTGAAATAAACATGAACCAACATACTGCCATGATGCCTGTCAAGTTTTTTTTTGTTTGGTCAATTTTCCTTAGAGTTATTGCCCTTGATTTAATGAAAAAATGCCCAAAAATGTCCTTCGAAACTGGGTCACGTGCCTTCATAAATTAGGTCAGTAGGTCAAATAAAAGAAAAACCTTGTGACCTCACTAAAGGCCATATTTTTCATGGGATCTGTATGAAAATTGGTCTGAATGTTTATCTTGATGATATCTAGGTCAAGTTCGAAACTGGGTCACATGCGGTCAAAAACTTGGTCAGTAGGTCTAAAAATAAAAAACCTTGTGACCTTTCTAGAGGCCATTCTTATGAATGGATCTTCATAAAAATTGGTCAGAATGTTAACCTTGATGATGGGGCCTCCGTGGCCGAGTGGTTAAGGTCGCTGACTTCAAATCACTTGCCCCTCAGCGATGTGGGTTCGAGCCTCACTCGGTGCGTTGAATTCTTCATGTGAGGAAGCCATCCAGCTGGCTTACGGAAGGTCGGTGGTTCTACCCAGGTGCCCGCTCGTGATGAAATAATGCACGGAGGGGCACCTGGGGTCTTCCTCCACCATCAAAGCTGGAAAGTCGCCATATGACCTATAATTGTGTCGGTGCGATGTTAAACCCAACCATAAATAATAACCTTGATGATATCTAGGTCAGGTTCGAAATTGGGTTACGTGGCATCAATAACTAGGTCAGTAGGTCAAAAAATAAAACATCCTTGTGACCTGTCTAGAGGCCATATTGATGATATCTAGGTATGGTTCGAAACTGGGTCAACTGCGGTCAAAAACTAGGTCAGTAGGTCTAAAAATAGAAAAACCTTTTGACCTCTCTAAAAGCCATACTTTTGAATGGATCTTCATGAAATTTGGTTAGGATGTTCACCTTGATGATATCTAGGTCAAGATTGAAACTGGGTCATGTGCAGTCAATAACTAGGTCAGTAGGTCAAATAATAAAAAAACCCTTGTGACCTCTCTAGAGGCCATATTTTTCATGGGATCTGTATGAAAGTTGGTCTGAATGTTCATCTTGATGATATCTAGGTCATGTTCGAAACTGGGTCAACTGCAATGAAAAAAAAGGTCAGTAGGTCTAAAAATAGAAAAACCATGTGACCTCTCTAGACGCCATACTTTTGAATGGATCTTCATGAAAATTGGTCAGAATGTTCACCTTGATGATATCTAGGTCAGATTCGAAGCTGGGTCA
The DNA here is from genome assembly GCF_021730395.1 of Mercenaria mercenaria. NCBI lineage: Eukaryota > Metazoa > Mollusca > Bivalvia > Venerida > Veneridae > Mercenaria > Mercenaria mercenaria. The sequence goes on along the minus strand of NC_069362.1, from coordinate 105,617,007 downwards.
CGTCCCGGCAATAACTAGGTCAGTAGGTGAAATAATAAAAAACCTTGTGACCGCTCTAGGGGTCATATTTTTCAATGGATCTTCATGAAAATTGGTCAGAATTTTTATCTTGATGATATCTAGATCATGTTCAAAATTGGGTCACATGAGCTCAAAAACTAGGTCACTATGTCAAATAATAGAAAAAACGACATCATACTCAGTTCAAAACTGGGTCATGTGGGGAAAGGTGAGCGATTCAGGACCATCATGGTCCTCTTGTTTTTTAATTAGTCAATTTTCCTTAGAGTTATTGCCCTTTAATTGTTTAAAAATCTACAGATCTGTACATAACAAACCAACCAATTGGTAGAATTTCATTAAACGACTTTCATTCTTTCCATGAACATTTATTATAAACATGTGAAGTTGTGTACCCACACCTGGTCACCACCTTGCCTTGGTCACACCCCCTTCCCCCCCCCCCCCAATAAAAAAAAAAGAGATACTTTTTCATTCCTTTTTAATTTTTTTTCAAACCTTCTATAAATATTTATCAATATGCAAAGTTGCAATATGCAAAGTTGTTCCATTCCCCCACCTCACTCCTCCACCCAGTCATGCCCTCCACCCAAAGCATGCATCACCTCGCCCCTCCCATTTATTTTTTTTTTTTTTGATTTTTAATTTTCCATCAATATTTATAATCAACATATGATGTTTTGTACCCACACCCAGTCACCCTCGCTGCCTCCCCCCCCCCCACCAAAAATAGCATTCATTTTCTGTAAAATTGATTTTGACTAATGAAATTACTTGCGTCTTAGTAACATCCTTAACTTTTGCCAGATATACTGTTTTGCCATTCCTCACCACAAACCCTTTCGGCGGGGGATACCAGTTCATCGAATTTGCTTGTTCTCAGGCCAATTTGGGGTGGATATTGAGCCCCAATCCCACCCCCTTCTCAATTTTTTTTTTTTTTACTTTTTCAACCAAGATCGTATCTATGAAGTCTTAAACATTTGAAATGTAAGACAGTATGCTAACTTGATGCATTTATGGCCATTTTTAGCTCACCTGAGCCAAAGGCTCAATGTCCGTCGTCAGTTGTGTGTCGTGCGTCCGTCAACAATTTCTAAAAAGTCTTCTTCTTGAAAACCACTGGGCAGAATTACACCAAACTTCACAGGAATGATCCTTGGGTGGCCTCCTTTCAAAATTGTTCAAGGAATTGAATTCCATGCAGAACTCTAGTTGCCATGGCAACCGAAAGGAAAAACTTTAAAAATCTTCTTGTCCAAAACTGCAAGGCACAGAGTCTTGATATTTGACATGTGACATCATCTAATGGTCCTCTATGAAGATTTTTCAAATTGTGCCCCTGGGGGTCACAAGTTTTACATACTAGACTTATATAGGAATTTTTAAAAAAAATCTTTTTGTCTGAAACCACAAGACCTAGGCCTTTGATATTTGGTTTGTAGCATTGCCTTGTGGTCCTCTACCAAAATTGTTCAAATTATAACCCTGGGATGAAAAGAGGCCAAGTCCCGGGGGGTCTCAAGTTTTACATAGCTTTATATAGGAGAAAACTTTAAAAATCTTCTTGTCCAAATCCGCAAGGCATAGAGCCTTGAGATTTGGCATGTGACATCATCTAATGGTCCTCTATAAAGATTGTTCAAATTTTGCCCCTGGGGTAATAGAGGCCCTGTCCCTGGGGGTTACAAGTTTTACATAGACTTATATAGGAAAAAACTTTTTCTAGTCTAAAACCAAAAGACCTAGGCCTTTGATATTTGGTATGAAGCATTGCCTTGTGGTCCTCTACCAAAATTATTCAAATTATAACCCTGGGGTGAAAAGAGGCCCAGCCCAGGGGGGTCTCAAGTTTTACATAGACTTAAATAGGAAAAAACTTAAAAAGTCTTCTTGCCTTAAACTGCAAGGCCTAGGCTTTTGATATTTGGTATGTTGCATTACCTTGTGGTCCTCTACCAAAATTGTTCAAAATTATGACCCTGGGGTGAAAAGGGGCCTGTCCCTGGGGGTCCCAAATTTAACATAGACATATGTATGGAGAGAAAAAAAATCTTCTTGTCTGAAAGTTCAAGGCCTAGGCCTTTGACATTTGATATGTAGCATCGCCTAGTGGATTTCTAACAAGATCGTTCAAATTATGCCCCTGGGGTGAAAAGAGGCCCTGGGGGTCACTTGTTTTATGAGTTATATAGGAATAAATACTTAACAAATTATCAGATCACATTTCCTAAACTGTTTGATTATAATTACCTGATGACCACAAGCGATTAGGGGTCACTTGGCTGTGACCTTGACCTACTGACCTACTTTCTTGTTCTTTAAGATACAGCCTTGAAATTTGGATGACATGTACAGTTTTGCACACCGATCTTAAAACTGACTTTCAGTGACCATGACTGTGACCTACTGACCTACTTTCTAATATTTTAGCATCAGTGTGCCATTTTAAACATGTGGCTGATATTACTCAGGTGAGCGATTCAGGGTCATCATGACCCTCTTGTTTCTTAAATGTAATATTTTAATAAAAAAATATATGACTTAACAATCTTAACAATTCCCAATTAAGATGTTTTACGACATATTTTTCCCAATTATAAAGGCCCCAGCCCCATTCCCAAATCATTGGGGAAAAAACCCACTGAATCAACATAAGAAATTACATCTTTTAGTATAAATTTCCATTTCATAACAGTTACAATAAAACCCAAAAGATACAGATAAAGACTTAGTTATAATATAACTTTATTTCAATTTCAGAATTTGCAAAAACATATGGGAGATGATATATTACAAAAAGTCATCAATTTTTGTCTACATTACATGTCGCAGTTAACACTTCCAGTTAAAAGGTAATTACTTTCTGGTATAAAACTTAAAAAAAGTAAAGTGTTTGTTTATTATAGTGTCACCCCTTCTGAAAGGACCAGTCATTTTGGCTAATGAGACTCCTACATACATTGAACAACATTACTTCCCGATTTCTAGTTTTTAATGCCAGGAACCATTATTTAAGTTGCTTGTGGCTCACCAACCAGTCTATCCCAGTTACAAGACCCGTCACTGACAGTGCTCGAACCTTCAACCTCCCAATTGCAGGGCAGATGCTTTATTCATTAGACCATGGCAGCTTTGTATAAATATCAATGTGTGCACATTTAGTCAAATAAAAAAATGGAGTTTTCTTGACCTTAAGGTATTAGATCACTGATAGAGAACCTCCTTTTTGAAGAGTATTCAATTCCTACCATAAACCTACTTTTACTGCAATTCTTAGGGGGTGTAGGTTCAAGCCCTACTGGGACCAAACTTTTTTTTCCTTATTTTCCTTTTTTTCTAGTAAGTTTTTACTTCTTTCAAGACTTATTATTGATTTCTTGTACAAAAATGGAAAAAGATCTTATAAGCGATTTCTTGGTGTTCAAAATGAATTTACTACTTAAACAGAAGGGGTAGAGTTACACATCTTTAAAAATATAGAGTTACATGCAGTGAAAGTTCTCTATTTTGCTTTCACTCTTAGATTATATATTGTGGAAGAAATTTATGTAGGTTTTACGTCTGCCCTAAGGTTATTTTTAAAATGGAGTCAGCAAAATTCAAAACAGAAACACAGCATTCGACCTTATTTTTTCAATGTTGAAGTATGAATTCTGTTTCATTAAATCCGTTTACTTGAGGCACCATAGAAAAAATGATATTGACATTTTTATTTTGTGTTTTATAATTGTTTACCAATAGTTTGATGTTTCTTTTATTAAAATTAATGGTAAAATGAGTTCTCTGCAAACGTTTTGGATAGTGGCTATCACTTTGAAATTTGTCTCTACTTGAGCTTGAGGAGATACCATAAGTTATACAAAATTTATAAAAAACGGCACAGTAAAAGTTGTTTAAAAATTGCAAAATAGTGCAAAACACGGTTACCTTTCAGAATATACCAGGCAAAGGCCATTTTGTAAACATTACTATTAGTGATCTAACACCTTAAGACGGCATGCAGCTGATCAAGTTAAAGATCTAGATCTTTGCCCTGGGCTAAGGAAATTTTGACTTCTGTAGCAGAGTAGGGGAAGAAGCACATTCGCAGTGTAAGTTGATGCAGAGATCATACATGCTGTATGTTTTAAACCTCACATGGGGTGTAGAATTTTTTCACTTGTTGAAGCCTTCTAGCTAGCTGACAGAATTTACCCAGGTGACAGCTTGTGCCTGAAATAGTACCTAAAGGGGCAACTGTGGTGACTGTCTTCCTTCAACATCAAAAGCCTGATAGAACATTACATTAAATTGTGGTAATGTGCCAAATAAAATAAAATACATACCTTATAATTTCCAGCTATGTGGTAGCAGTGTTGTTTACAGTATTATTAATAATTATTAACAGAATTTTTTGCAAGCTTTTTTATCTACCCTCCTATTGTATTGATTGGAAATCTCTAAAATGTTTCTTTTTGTGAAAATTGTTAACCCATTTCAATTCAGAAATTTTTGCCAGTTGTTTACCAGTTAGTTTTTCTGTTAGAAATGTCCTATTTATACAAATGGAACAGTTGGAACTAATGTATTGATATTATTGAAACATTCCAGGGGGACATTTGTAGAATTCCGCAGCAGTATGTTAAATATTTGTCCAGTGGGGAGAAGTTGTAGTCAGGCTGAGAGAGATGAGTTTTCAGCTTATGACCAGGTAATGGTTCTATCAATTTTATACAAAGTAAAACAGTGTAAAAGATTTTTTTTGTTGGGTTTAAGGTTGCACCGACACATGTGTCATATAGCAACTTTTCAGTTTTGATGTTGCAGGAAGACCCCTGGTGCCACTCTTTGCATTGTTTATTCACAAGCAGGCATCAGGGTAAACCCAGAGACCTTCGTAAGCCAGCTGGATGGCTTCTTACATGAAGAATTCATTGTCCCAGGCTTGAACACACATTGGTGAGGAGCATGTGATTTGAAGTCAGCAACCTTAACCACTCGGCCACGGAGGCCCCAGTGTAAAAGAAAGGAATAGAAAAAATATGTATATAATGGAACAGTAGCAATAAGATTTAAGAATATGCATTTGATGGGAAGAAAATAAGTTTCCCTTTCAGTGGAAACCTAGTTTTTATCCCTAAGAATTCATGTATGTTATGTCATTTGAGGCAAAAAAATGTATGAATAAAACACCATTCCTTTAATTGAGAGACTTGAGTTTCCAGCTAATAAAACAAGAAAACAGAATAATTTTATCAAGGTATTGAACTGATTTACAAATCATTCCATATGACCCTACCACAAGAACAGGAAGCCCAACGACTGTATATAATAATTTAATGTCAGAAGTTTGGTCAAATGATCTTACTTTACAATTTTTACCCCTTTTTAGCTCACCTGTCACTTAGTGACAAGGTGAGCTTTTGTGATTGTCCGTCGTCCGTCCGCCGTCCGTCCACAATTTCTTGTGAACACGATAGTCTCCACAGTTTGCAATCAATTTTAATCAAACTTGCACACAACTTGTACTGGCATAATATCTCGGTTCCTTTCGAAAACTGGCCAGATCCCATCATGGGTTCCAGAGTTATGGCCCTTTAAAGGTCCAAAATTTGCTATTTTGGCTTTTGCAGCCATATAGAGACTTCATTTATGGTTTGATTTGATACAAACTTGCAAAATATCTTCGACAACAATAAATCTTGGATTCCATGACGAATCTGTCAGATCCAATCATAGGTTGTTTCCCACGGTAAGAAATAGTCATATTAGATAACTCTTGATTGAACATTTATCGATATAAATACTTTTCTAATATATTGTTGTATATATTGATGTACTCTGTATCTTCTACATGCATATACCAATGCATGATTATCTCCCCTGATTTTAATAAAAATGGATTTATCTCGGTAAATATTTATAGAACTCGTTTTAAATTTTATTATTGTCTTTAGTTGTACTGAGGCAATCAGGGTAGATAGCTATGGACTGATATTGTGTCAAATTACCTTCCTTTGTTTCAAATTAAAATGGGTGTATCTCAGTAACCAATGAAGATACTGATTTGAAATGTCATTTATGCCATCAGATGGACTCGGACAATCAGGGTAGGTAACTTTTGACTGCATTTATGACAAATTACCTCCCTTTATTTTATGTAAATGAATATATCTCAGCAGCATCTAATGAGATTGGTTTTAAATGTTATTTAAGTCTTCCAGGGTAAGGAATAGTCATGCTAGTACAAAAATGCAGCATTTGAGCCTAGGACCCTCAAACTTGGTATGGAAATTGGCCCTGACTAGGTCAAAAGGGACTTACAAGCAAATAGTTTTGCAATGTAATTTCAACTGTAGCTTTATGCTGTAAGGTAAATAGATTTATTAATGTCATTCTTTCAGGAACATAAAATACGCGAGAAGTTTAAAGCAGCCCTGGAGAAGGAGTTTGGTAATGCTGGGCTTCAGTTTGCAATAGGAGGACAAATCAGTCTCGATATTTTTCCAGTAGGATGGAATAAAACATTCTGTTTACAGTTTCTAGAGAAAGACAGCTTTGAAACAATGCATTTCTTTGGTGATAAAACTGCAAAGGTACTTGATGAGAATTTATTCTGTATTGCAATGTATTTGAAATATACATATGTAAACCTTTACCATGAAAAGCCTGCTTTACTGATAGAATTCCTAAAAGTAAATGTTCTTGTGTTATTTCCATAAGCTAAATGGTGGGTAATGTATGGAAATTTCCAGTCTTGAAGTAAGTGTACAAGTCTTTTCCCTTGTCAAATCTGAGGTAATCATCAGTAATGGTAATTGTAATTAATCAGTAATGGTAATAATACTAATCACAATCAGTAATAACAATCACAATCAGTAATGGAGTAATGACAGTCATATTCAGTAATAGTAATCATAATCAGTAATCGTAATCGTAATAGCAGTCATAACCAGCAGTTGTAACAAGTTGTAATCGAAAACAATTTCTCACATAATCTTGAGAAATCAGTCATTTTTAAAGGATTGTTGTTTGGTTATTTGTCTGCAGAACTGAAGATGTTGTAGTCTTTTGCCTTTATATGCCAGCTGATATTGACCCTCTTTATCACAAGTATATGTTTATGATTGTTTTAGATTCTTAGTTGCAAACTGCTGTAGCAGTTAAATGATTCAATATCTTTATTTCAGGGAGGGAATGATCATGAAATCTTTGAAGATGCACGAACAATCGGACATACAGTGACAAGCCCAGCTGATACAATAAAACAAGTCACAGAAACCCTTAACGGGCTTGGACTTTAACAATAACTGATCCTAGGATTTTATATTGAATTATTGCATCTTCACATGACTGTGTACATCTATTTATCTGGTCTTGAATTCCTTCTGTCCATCATGTTCAAATTCAATGAAACTTCAAGTTGACCATCAAATTTTTCATTAAAAAATAGAGCTATAAGTCTGTCTTGTCCCTAAATGTTTTACTTCCATTGTTGGTCTGCCTCAAAATTTATTTAAGGTCAAAACTCCTCCAAAGTGTTCGTCTGGTTGTTATTATCCCCCGCCGATGAAATCGTGAGGGGGGTATTGAAATGGCATTGTCCGTCCGTCAGTACATCCGTCCGTCCGCAGCCATTTCTCAGTAACTACCTGGTAGAATTTCATGAAACTTAAAAAAAAACATGAACTAATATACTGCGATGATGCCCGTCAAGTTTTTTTTGGATTGGTCAATTTCCCTAAGAGTTATTGCCCTTGATTTAATGAAAAATGTCCGTCCGCAGCCATTTCTCAGTAACTAGCTGGTAGAATGTCATCAAACTTGAAACAGACATGAACCAAGATACTGCGATGGTGCCCTTCAAGTTTTTTTTTCGATTTGTCAATTTCCCTTAGAGTTATTGCCCTTGATTAAATGAAAAATGCACAAAAATGTCCGTCTCCAGCCATTTCTGAGTAACTAGCAGGTAGAATTTCATCAAACTTGAAATAAACATGAGCCAACATAGAGTTATTGCCCTTGATTTAATGAAAAATACACGTCTGCAGCCATTTCTCAGTAACAAGTTTGTAGAATTTCATGAAACTTGAAATAAATGTGAACCAACATACTTTGATGATGCTCGTCATTTTCTTTTTTTATTGGTCGATTTTCCATACAGTTATTGCCCTTTGTTTAAAAATCCACAGATTTGTACATAACAAACCAACCAATTGGAAGAATTTCATTAAACTTCTTTCATTCTTTTCCATGAACATTTATTATAAACATGTGAAGTTGTGTACCCACACCTGGTTGCCACCTTGCCTTGGTCACACCCGCTCCCCCTCCCTCCCCAACCCACCCACCCCCCCACCCCCCATTTTTTTTTTTAATTTTTAATTTTCCATCAATATTTATAATCAACATGTGAAGTTTTGTACCGGCACCCCTACCAAAAAAACCATTCATTTTCTGTTAATTTGATTTGACTAATGAAATTATTTGCTTCTTTGTAACATTCTTAACGTTTTGCTGGATATATTTTTTTGCTGTTCCTCACCACAGTCCCTTTCGTCGGGGGATACCAATTCATTGAATTTGCTTGTTCTTTATGATTTAGAGGGCATCTACTCAGTATTGTTTGAAAGTACTAAGGTTGCAATAGATACACTAGAACTAATGTTATTGACACCGCTGAAGAGAAAATATCTCAAAAAGAGTTTGATACTTTTTTTCTCCCCAAATAGACAACCTGTATAGATTTTTATATTGTATATCATTTAGACACCAGTGATAAATTTATATAATTATATAGGTTAACTAGTATTAACAACATTTATTTGCAAGTCAATATTTGCCATCATTGAGTAAAGAGGACTTTGTATTTCAACTAGTTTTGTTGCATGTGAATGGAACCTGTCCTCAGTGATAGCTGTTGTTGAAGCTATGCATTTCTACAATATACCAGGGGAGGTAATTACATCTTGCTCTTGTTGCAAATTCTGTTTTTGTAATCTGGTGTCAAAAGGGGATATTTGTATATACTCTGGGAAATAAAAAGAAAACATATAATGGAATATCTCTCATGAGCTGTTGCCTGTGATACAGTCTACAATATATGCTGGAATGTAAGTTATTAATTATACATTGTTACAAGGATTGTATGCGTTTAAAAATAATTTCTATACTTGACATAGTGTGGATATTATGTATGCTATACATTGTGTTAACATTCTTTTATACATGTAACAACTAACTAAAGTAGGGTCCAATTTGTTGCAGTTTATTTATATAAAATGGGAATTGTATAGTGTTTCTGGTTTTATCATATCCAAGCATCCTGAGCATACATTGATAGTGATATACTAAATGGATGTATTTTACAAGATGAAAATTTACTTGTGAAAATTTTTTTTTATCCCTATTTATGGGCCATTTTCATATAAAAAAAAGGAATTAAGAATGATATAAGTTTAGGCCCTTTATAAAGTATTACTCACAAATATGTTTAGCGATACATTTTGTTGCTGGACAACACAGAGCCAAAATATCCTGTGTCAGTGCATTTAAAGAAAACTGTGTGGAATTAAACATTTGTGCGATGTTGCAACATGAAAAAGCCTTCCTATCCTTATTTAATTATTACTCACCAGTCCAGTGAGGGATTACTTAGCACCAGCAACTGCTTTTAGGCACGGCTGACAGGCTCCCAGCTTGTAAAGTTTGCACAAAATAAGCAGGGTGGGAGCTAGTTTGACTTTTTACCAGGACCACGACTGATTGGTAACTTTAAATATGGGAGTAATTGTATTACGACAGCCTACCCCACCTACAAGCTTTCGTAAGAAAGTACCAACAGTGATACAATGAAGTTCTTTGTGTACCAGTTTCATTCACACAGTCTAATGTTGGATGTGCATTATGTGGGGTAGGGTCATTGGTTAGGGCATTGCATTACCATTTCTGGTGTGGTGAAATTTTGTGGTTAAACAAGCACAGTTGAATTTTTTATATTAAACTTTATTAACGGTTATGGTCGTCATCTTGTCTTTATTTCATTATCTTTGAAAGATGCCATATGCAGAAATGTGTCTTGTTAATTAAAATGGTCAAATTTAAGAAATAGAAGTTAAATACATCTTCAGAATATAGAAAATGTAATAAAGTTTACAGATCAACCTCAATGCTTCACTTTTTAGCTCACCTGAGCACGAAGTGCTCAAAGGTGAGCTTTTGTAATCGCCTTGTGTCCGTCTTCCATCAACAATTTGACTATTAACACTCCAGAGGTCACAATTTTGGCCCAATCTTAATGAAAGTTGGTCAGAATGTTACCCTCAATAAAATCTTGGACAAGTTTGATATTGGGTCATCTGGGTTCAAAAACTAGGTCACTAGATCAGATCAAAGGAAAAGCTTGTTAACACTCTAAAGGTCACAATTTTGGCCCAATCTTAATGAAACTTGGTCAGAATGTTACCCTTAATAAAATCTTGGACGAGTTTAATATTGGGTTATCTGGGCTCAAAAACTAGGTCACCAGGTCAAATCAAAGGAAAAGCTTGTTAACACTCCAGAGGTCACAATTTTGGCCTTATCTTAATGAAACTTGGTCAGAATGTTACCCTCAATAAAATGTTGGAAAATTTTGATATTGGGTCATCTGGGTTCAAAAACTAGGTCACCAGGTCAAATCAAAGGAAAAGCTTGTTAACACTCCAGAGGTCACAATTTTGGCCTTATCTTAATGAAACTTGGTCAGAATGTTACCCTCAATAAAATGTTGGAAAATTTTGATATTGGGTCATCTGGGTTCAAAAACTAGGTCACCAGGTCAAATCAAAGGAAAAGCTTCTTAACACTGTAGAGGCCACATTCATGACTGTATCTTCATGAAACTTGGTCAGAATGTTAATCTTGATGATCTCAAGGTCCAGTTTGAATATGGGTCATGTAGGATCAAAAACTAGGTCACCAGGTCAAATCAAAGGAAAAGCTAGTTAACACTGTAGAGGCCACATTTATGACCGTGTCTTAATGAAACTTGGTCAGAATGTTAATGTTGATGATCTATAGGTTACATTCAAATCTGGGTCAGGTGGGGTCAAAAACTAGGTCACTTGGTCAAATCAAAGGAAAAGTTTGTTAATACTCAAACGGCCACATTTTTGACTATATCTTCATGAAACTTAGTCAGAATGTTAATCTTGTTGATCTTTAGGTCAAGTTAGAATCTGGGTCATGTGGGGTCAAAACTAGGTCATGGTTAATCTTGATGATCTTTAGGTCAGTAGATCAGGTGAGCGATATAGGACCTTCATTGCCCTCTTGTTATTGAAATAACTTTAATAAACCTAAATATTTATCCCCCCTTTTATTTTTGAAGAAAAAAAGTGGGACATATAAATGTGCCGTGTCCTTTCATCTGTCCGACACACTGTGTCTGTTCCATAACCCTGCCATCCATAAAGAGATTTTGTACTAACTTGGCACAAATGTTCCTCATAATGAGATGTGTCAAGATGAAGGACCTTAATGTGGAGATGACCGTAAATAATGGGACTTTTATGTGGCTATTTTTAGCTCACCTGAGCATGAAGTGCTCATGGTGAGCTATTGTGATCACGCTGTGGCCGTCGTCCGTCAAGTCGTTCATCGTCAACATTTGTGTTTAAACGACATCTCCTCCAAAACCACTGAATGGATTTTGATGAAACTTGGCAACGATGTTCCTTGGGTGGTCCTCTACCTAAATTATTCAAACGGTTCCACTTGGTTGCACATAGGGGCTGCCAGAGCTAAAAATAGAAAAAACTTCAAACAACATCTCCTAAACCGATGGTCCAATTTTGAAATAATTTCACATAAATGGTCCTTACGCTACCCACTACCAAGATTGTTCAAATTATACCGTATTGTCAAAAAAACATGGCCGCCAGAGGGCGTGGTCACTTTTCCCAATGTGTAAATAGTTGAAACTTCAAAAATCTTCTCGTGTGGAACTACTGACCTGATTTTTAAATTATTTTACACAAATGGTCCTAATGTGACCCTCTACCGAGATGTTCAAATTATTTAGATTTGTCAAAAAACATGGCCGCCAGAGGGCGTGGTCACTTTTCCGTATATGTATATGTGGAAACTTAAAAATCTTTTTTGTATGAAACTGCTGGCCCGATTTTAAAATAATTTTGCACAAATGGTTCTTGTATGACCTTCTACCAAGATTGTTTTTGTCAAAAAACATGGCTGCCAGGGGGTGTGGTCACTTTTCTTCTCTGAATCAGTAATAGCTAGAGCCTTGATATTTGGCATGTGATATCAGATTTGTAATGTCTACCCAAATTGTTCAAATTATTGCCCTAGGTTGAAGTGTGTGTGACATGTATATAATATAGGCTAACAGCTCTGTACTTATACAAACACACTTGAAGCCTTGTACACAGGTGACCACTTTAGGGTCAATGACCCTCTTGTTTTCTAGAATTATGGCCCTTTCTTAATTTCACTAAATAGGCCATAGTGAAAAAATTTGATGTGTTCAACCCCTCATACACTTTTTGAAGGAATGGATTTGCTCAGATGCACAAACATGAATATGACCATAAAGAATGGCACAGTATGTGGAGGTATTCTTGTCCTATGGATACAATTCTAGTTTCCCACTTAGTGCACTGGAATACAGTTGAACTTCATTTACTCAAACTTGTCGTCAGGTCCTGGCAAAATCCTTAGGTGATCTTAAATATTCAATGGCTCAAACTACTGAAAACTCAAACAAATTTTGCCAGTTCCATTGAGTTTGCGCATAGGAAGTCCAACACTGTATGTGGCCCTGTTGACATATCACCGTGGATTTAAAAACAAAAATATTGCACTACTGTGACAGTTTATTTAAATATCCATAAATAAATTTTCAACAATGACAATATAATCACAATTCAGACAAATAAAAAATCTTTTCATCAACTTAATGTATATAATTACAGCAATGAACATACAGATCAAACACAAACAAGAATATATATACATGTAAAACAACCATTGAAGCTTACTTCAAGAAGAACTACCTATTAGTATGGCCAATATTAATAATATAATTACTATATTTTCTTTGTAACTTTTTCGGTTGCCAATGCAATAAACTGAAACTACATATTTAACCTAGAGCTCTACAGGAACGCGATATATACCCCCATACTATCACTAGTCTGTACAAATATTGTCCAAGGGTCCTTAACTCTTGCAATTCTTGGATCCAAAATGTAACACACGTCTATGCCATGGTGCCCATATGTATGGCAATTCCTTATAAAGTGTGATTTTATTTTTGCAACAAATTTTTAGCAATGGACCAACTGCAGGACTACAAAATGAAACTTCGGTTAGCCTTTAAATATGGAAATATTTATGTCAGCCTTGCCTATCAAACGAGTAAGACTGGCCAATCATGGAAGGCGTAGGTGGAATGGTTAAGGTTGTTGACTTGGAATTTTCCCCCTTATGGATGTAGGTTCTAAACCTCACTTAGGTTTAAGAATTCTTGTCAAGAACATCCAGCTGCCTTATTGAAAGTCAGTAGTTCTACCTAGGAACCCAGCAATGCCTGGAGGGGTACCTGGGGTCTTCCTCCACTAATGAAAGTTGGGGAAAGTTGCATTATGATTTTAATTGTGTCATGTGGCTATAAACACAACAAAATAAATAAATGAAACGGAAGTCATATATTTTTAGGCAGTATGATAATGATTGGTTCTCCTCTCTATTAAATATCAAGGAAATACAAGAACATATTAGTATTAACAAAAACTTAGCACTTTATGTTATTGTTTTAAGTAAGAAATCTTAAAACAACAAGTATATATCACTACTTACAGATGTATAATCTGAAGAGTTTATGAACCTGTAGTCACTCTCAATAACCTCCCCACTTCCCCAAACTGTTTTGTGACCAACCAAGCTACAAGTATGTATAGTCAAACCTCGGGTAAAAGCATAGCCTGACTTGAAAGGTCTGTCAATCTCCCTTTTCTGTTTACCTACCAACTGTGCAATTTTATCTGATATGATAGACCATCTGTTAACATAGTCCTGTCTATATTTTTCTTTGAAAGCATTTTCCCCCAAAACTGTCACTTCTTCAAAGAGATATTTTAATTCAAAATAGTTTATAATGTTATTATTAACTAGTTACCAAGTTTGGGCAATTTTAAATGGCATATTGTTTGTGTTGTCCAGTGTATTATTCTAAACTTACTACAATCTTTATAAAACAGACTGATGCACCTACTTTTAGTTTCAAGTTTAACTCCTGGACCCACAAGTTGAAAAACTGAGATCTTGATGAAGTGATCAGCAAACAATGTAAAATGAGGGACTTACTTTCTAAATCTGGGACCAACAACAACATTTAAAAGGAAAGCAAGCATGTGCATGTGCAAAGCGTAATTGCAAAAACACATGTTCAAAATTTTAATTTTTCAATACTACAACTGCAGGAAACTGAATGATTTTAAAATCCTATTGAGAAAAGCATACCAAACATACAAAATTCTATAAAACAGAATTAAACTATACAGTTTGTGTAATATACAAGTTTCATTATATACATGTACATTATTGCACAAATAAATTAAAAATGGAAACAAAAATATCACAACTCAATCAACCTTTACAACATGACAAACAAAAGAACCATTTAAATTTTTGGTACCAATCAACTACCACAAATGTCAAGATTAGTATCCAGTTTAAGGTCATAATATCAAGGTCGAGAGCTCAAGGTCAAGGTCTTTTACTCACAGAGGTAAGTGAAAGAACATTTTACATGTGTTCAGGTATCTCTATGGGATTCTGCAGCCTTGAATATACTAAATCCCTCAAGTATATGGCTTTTATTTTTGACTTCCCTTTGGAAGTGAAACAAAATGATTAAGATTCAATTATAAATTTTAAAGCAAAAATATAATCAAGTTTTTTTCTGGAAAAAAAAAACAAAAAAAAACTCTTGTAACCATTCTGAACACTTCAAATATAGTTTTATCCTTTTATAGACAATTTTTGATCGTTTCGAGTTTATATTTGATGCACCCTGTTCATTGGATAATTCATCAGTGCTGGATCCCTATGAACTGGACTGCCTGTGTGTACTGGGCTTGAGTGAACTGGGGCAGAATGAGCCGGGCTCAAGTGGACAGGGCTTGCGCTGACAGGACTGGAGTGGGCAGGACTGCCTGTGTTGTTCAGTAAAACTGGTCCTCTGTTATCAGACTGGTTGACTGGCTGCCCTCCGAGGACTTGGGCCCCATCTGAAAAACAAATTGAAGTTTACAAAATGATTAAATTTTAAATTAAAATTTACTCTGAAAACTGTGTGTCCATATGACACTGGTGCCCTCACTTCCTTTCACCATACAGTCACGTGTTACTGACAATACAACACTAAGTTAACTTTCATATAACCTTGGGTTAGGAGTCATCAGAGATGGTTGTGGTAGGGGTGGGGGTATGGATACAAGAAACATAAGATAAAACTGTATTTTTTTTTTGTGGGGTGGGGGGGGGGGGGGGAGGGTGTGGAGAGAGAGAGAGAGAAAGGAACGTAACTGTGAGGGGTTAAATACCAAAATAATATCTCAGGTGCACAACTTTACAAACTGCACAACATTCTGATAAAGTTTCCTGAATCCAGTCAATACTTCTTGAGATACGTGCTACACACCTTTTCAACCCCTCAACTCATTCTTTTTATGCCCCTGAAGGGAGGCATATAGTTTTTGAACCATCTGTCGGTCTGTCAGTCTGTCGGTCTGTCAGTCTGTCCGCAATTTTCGTGTCCGGTCCATATCTTTGTCATCGATGGATGGATTTTCAAATAACTTGGCATGAATGTGTACCACAGTAAGACGACGTGTCGCGCGCAAGACCCAGGTCCGTAGCTCAAACGTCAAGGTCACACTTAGACATTAAAGGATAGTGCATTGATGGGCGTGTCCGGTCCATATCTTTGTCATCGATGGATGGATATTCAAATAACTTGGCATGAATGTGTACCACAGTAAGACGACGTGTGGCGCGCAAGACCCAGGTCCGAAGCTCAAAGGTCAAGGTCACACTTAGACGTTAAAGGTCATTTTTCATGATAGTGCATTGATGGGCGTGTCTGGTCCATATCTTTGTCATTCATGCATGGATTTTAAAATAACTACGCATGAATGTGTGACACAGTAAGACGACGTGTCGCGCGCAAGACCCAGCTCCGTAGGTCAAAGGTCCTAAACTCTAACATCGGCCATAACTATTCATTCAAAGTGCCATCGGGGGCATGTGTCATCCTATGGAGACAGCTCATGTTTACTAAGTCATTGGCCAT
The DNA here is from genome assembly GCF_021730395.1 of Mercenaria mercenaria. NCBI lineage: Eukaryota > Metazoa > Mollusca > Bivalvia > Venerida > Veneridae > Mercenaria > Mercenaria mercenaria. The sequence continues at coordinate 105,600,647 of NC_069362.1, read as the reverse complement.
TACTTTGATCTTGCAGGGTGAATATCTAAACAAAACCCTAGGTGTACAAAATTCACATGCCAAATAATATTCCTATATGGTTTAGTAATTATAGGTCACCGTGGTCCAGTGGATAAGGCATCCGCCTCAGGATCGGGAGGTCGAAGGTTCGAGCCCCATGGGGATCGTTCGTCTGGGGGATGTTTGTCATGGGACTCGTTCCGAAATGGCCAGTTCGTGAGCCGCGAGCTAGTTAAATGAATGGTTACCGACTTCTATCCGCCTGGCATAGTGGTAGGAGTTGGGAGGTAATTGGTATGCACAATAAAGGTGTCTCATAAGCCAAATTGGCTGGCCCTTTCAGTAGGGGTGACACTATAATAAACAAGACCTTTACCTTTACCTTTTTTACTTCTTGAATTGTGTGAAACAATCTTCTAAAACCTTTATGCATATTTTATCACATAATCAAGGACTGTAACTCTGATCTGGCATTTGAAGTCTCAAATAGAACATCAGGGGCACAACTTTACATGCTACATAACAATTCCATAATGTTTCATGATTCTATGTCAAATACTTCAACATACATGCAACACAAACTTTTAGGCCCTTTTAGCATTGGTTTTTCTAAGTCAAGGGCCGTAATTCTTGGCTGGTAAGTCAAATCCCTGACAAAATCCAAGGGGCACAATCTTTTAAACCTTTTTATGCTTATTTGTGTCTTAATCAAGGGCCATAACTCTGGCCTAGCTCAGAGAAATCCACAACAAAACCCCAGGTGCACAACATTACATGCTGATTAAAAATCCAGTAAGGTTTGATGACTCCAAGTAATGTACTTTTTGAGATAAAGTACAAGACAAATTCAGACAGAAAGACATCTGTACAAGGTATTGACAAGGGCAAATCTAAATACCCCACTCCAGTTATTAAGAGTGGGGGAGGTGCACAATAAAATGCTGTATTCTAAGAATGCAAAATAAGAAGCATACTGTAAATAAGACAATTGGTTTTCTGAAGTAGTATGAAAGTGTCATTTTAGTTATCACCTTGCTGAACTATGCCATTTACAGGTGTGCATTTTCCTTCACTAACAGTAAAGGTACTTGTATTTAAAGCAAAACTAACTTTAATCATGTAATGGAAAGGTGGAAAGGATAAGAGTGGCAATATTCCCCTAGTATTAAAGTAAACTTGTGACCACACATAAAAATAAAATTGAAGAAGAAATATGTAATAAATGAAGTATATACTAGATGTGTCCATAGGACACTGGTGCCCACATTTCCCATCACCATACATGGTCCCCAAAAAGAACATCAGGTGCACAACTTCACATGCTATGTAACAATCCTCTCATGTTCTATGACCAGATCAAACACTTTTTGAGATACATGGGAAACAAACTTTTATCCCTTGAATGCATTTTTTCAACTAAGTCGAGGACCATAATTCTGGTCTTGCACAGTAAATATTTTTTTTTTAAGATGTATGCATCACAAACTTTAAGCACTTAATGTGTATTTTTCACTAAGTCAAGGACCATAACTCTGGTCTAGCAGAATAAAATCCCAAGCAGAACACCAGGTGTGCGGCTTCACATGCTAATTAACAATCCTCATTATCTTATGACTGGCACTAAGTAAAATACTTTTTGAGATACATGCGTAAACTTGTATGCCCTTAATGCATAATTTTGACAATCAAGGGCCATAACTGTGGTCTGACGGACAGAAATCCCATGCACAATTTCAGTTACTGAATAATAATCCTATGATGTTTCTTGGCTCTAGGTTAAATGTATTTTAAGACAGGTGCAACAAAATCTTTTATGCCCTATTAAGCATTTTTGACAAAGTCAAGTGCCATTACTCCGGCTGTGTGAAATCTCTTAACAACTTTACAAGCTGAATAGTATTCTATTATGTTTCATAATCCTAGGTCAAATACTTTTTGAGACACAAGTGACACAAACTTTGAAAGTCCTTTTTATGCATATTTTTGGACTAAGTCAAGGGCAATAACTCTGATCTGGCTGTGTGAAATCCTGTTCAAAACACTGCAAAACAAAACATGCTGAATTATTCAGAGTAACAATCCTGTGAGGTTTGATGACTCTAGGTCAAATACATTTTGAGATATGCACAACTAAAATTTGAATGGACTGACAGGGACATATCTATGAGCCCTACAAAAATTTTGGGACAAAAGAATTACTTAATACTTCCACCATTTTTAACTTCTAAATAATATGCAATATAATGGGTTATATCAGTACCACATAAATTGTGCAAGTATACCAAAGTAAGTAAAATTTGTACAATGTGTTACAACTAGCTGATTAGTTTGTATACTATATTAGTACAGTACAGGTATAATGAATCTATTTGTTAAAAATACATTTATATATAGCTCTTTTAGTTTTTAACTTGAAATGCTTTGTTCTAGCACATTATGTTTCAGAGAAATAAGACATGCATATTTGTTTTCCTTTTAATTACACAAGTGCACAAAAATTTATCCTAATAATTTTGGACTTCAGTCATACAGCAGAAACCCAGTATCTCATCTTCCATTTGACTGTCAGATGAGCGTTTGCCTCTATGCCATCACTGTTTTGGTCATGTCCCAATTTTCACATTTTGAGTTATTTAATAGCAAATACAAGGTACATATGGAATTTTATTGGACTTAAATTTTCCTTTAAAGAGAGTTATGGTACTTTACTTACTCTTCAGATGAAATTTTCATGGGACTTACTTATTTTTTTTTAACTAAAGCAAAGTTTGAAGATACCGAGTTTCAACTATTAAAGTTATGTTCAGTGAATTATCTATATTCATTAGAACTTTTATAGTTTTAACTGAAATGTTACTATTACTCCCACACATGCATGTAAATACTCTTATAATTTTAGAAAGAAAGATTTACTAGAAAGTATTTTTCAAAACAATAGGGCCATTACGACCGAACATTGCTCATCTGTGATCCATAGTTTGATTGAACAGTTTTGAAAGAGGGTCAGTAACTTTGTGATGGAAAGGTAGATTTGGTAAAAGATACAGAGCAGACCAATTTGTGATGGATAGAAAGACAGACAACCGATCAAAACAATGTCTCCCCCACAAATTAGGAGACATAACAATGCACCAATTCTTGTTTGCAAGTACTGAAACTCAAAATTCTAACATATTAATTACTTGAAAAAGTAAACAATTCCAATTATTTAACCCACATATCATTACATTTGTGCCACGCTAATGCCTATGATTTTCATTAAGCATTTGAAAATAATATGAAAACGATACAGTCTATTTTCAAAAATAATTACATCTACAAGTTTGATTTTTTTCAAATGAAACTGTAAATATGTATTCATTTTATAAACAAGACTTGAAATATTCAGTATCTGGACATTACCTGGCACAAATATTACCACTGATTAACCTTTAGCCTGCTGGTGGCAAGTGATTCTGCCTTTGCGACCAAGATCAGCCTGCACGTGTGTGCAGGCTGATCAGGGTCTGCACTGTTCGGTATCCAGTTGGTAATTTCAGTGAACACCACCTCGAATAATAATTGGTATTGCCCACAAGAGCTGTCGGATGACAGCGCGCTCGACTATTCGAAGAATTGATTGAAGAATGGGGTCAAAATATTTCCATAGATTTTCACACAAAAGAAAAAAATGGATTAAACAAAAAATGTTCCTGTATTTGTGGATTTCGATTAGTCTTGCACTAAATGGCAATGTGTAACCATGATGGCAAATATGTTAAGTTATATGTTAGGCAAAAAATGAACTTGTATAAAAAATTTTAACTAATTTCCAAGTCCAAAAAGGGTCATAATTCAGTCAAAATAGCTGAAAGAGTTCTGTACACTTGCCTACAGATGGAAATAATGTTGAAATACTAGTGTTAAAAGTTTCAAAGCCACAGTTCAAATAGTTTTGACAAAAATTTCAAAGTCCAAAAAGGGCCATAATTCAGCCAAAATAGTAGTCAGGGTTATGTACTCTTGCCTACAGATGGAAATCATAATTATAAACAAGTGTTTAAAGTTTAAAAGCCATATGTCAAATAGTCTTGACAAAACACGGACACATATGAAAACAGAACCAATTTCCAAGTTCAAAAAGGGCCATAATTCAGCCAAAAAAGATGACAGAGTTATGTACTCTTGCCTATTGATAGAGACTATAATACTAAACAAGATATAAAAGTTTCAAAGCCATATGTCAAACACTTCACACAAAATATAAACTGGTACGAAAAACTTAACCAAGAATTCTATGTCAGAAGGGGCCACAATTCAGCCAAAATGCTTGATGGAGTTATGTACTCTTGCCTACAACTGGACATGGTGATGGTAAACAAGTGTTGAAAGTTTCAAAGCTTTATCTCAAAAGACTTTGTCAAAATGTAGACTGGTACGAAAAACTTAACCAAGATTTCTAAGTCAAAAAGGGGCAATAATTCAACCAAAATGCTTGATGGAGTTATGTACTCTTGCCTACAACTGGACATGGTGATGGTAAACAAGTGTTGAAAGTTTCAACGCTTTATCTCAAAAGACTTTGTCAAAATATGAACTGGTACGAAAAACTTAACCAAGATTTCTAAGTCAAAAGGGGCCATAATTCAGTCAAAATGCTTGACAGAGTTATGTACTCTTGCCTATAACTGGACATGGTGATGGTAAACAAGTGTGGAAAGTTTCAAAGCTTTATCTCAAAAGACTTTGTCGAAATGTGGACTGGTACGAAAAACTTAACCAGGGTGTGACGCCGACGCCGTGGTGAGTAGGATAGCTCTACTTATTCTTCGAATAGTCGAGCTAAAAATGAATTATTTTAGAAATACAGCAGGGTAAAGGTTAATAGCATCCATACAGTTTACCATAAATGTCATGCAGGTTGGCAAGCAAGTCGGCAGGTATCCATAGACCCTCAAGGCATTATGGGATACTACTTAGCTTTATACTTACATGAACCTGCGGGGACACTATATGTATGCCAGTACCTTTCATAAGCTCTGGATTAAGCAGCAGGGGCACGCCCGGGCTCAAGACTGGCTCACTAGTACTTTTTGAAAGACTTGAAACTGTTTTTTCTGACGATACTGTTTTTGATGGACTAGAAGTTGTGGTGGCAATGTGAGAGCTTGGAACTGTGGGTAAAGGCGTATGCAGAAAGTATGAAGCGGCAGACGGCAAGTTTTCTTCTGTTGCTAGGCAACTACTTTCAGCATTACCTGGTGAACTAAGCCGATCATTCTCAGGTGATACATGACTTCCATCGACTGGAGCTTTAGTGATTTAATGAATACACAGCAAAATATTAGAATTTCGAAATTGTTAACTCCTGGCACTTCTCGCACAGGTTACACAGTGTAAAAAGCATTATAGTGAATATACAAGCAATGTAAAATATCTAGTAAATACAAATGTAATTAGTGACCAAAACCAGTTTTCTGATTACCATCATGAATATATGTTTACTTGATTAAAACTGATATGTTTCAGCAGTTATCCAGCAATATCATGCCTGATTATAAAAATAATTTTACATGTAATGAGAGGTTAGCACCCTCCTTTTACTGTGTATACTCACTTTCTTAAGGTCATAGCATCAATTCATTTTTGTAAAGTTTTCCCCAATTCAAAATCCCATTACAAACGATACTGCTGGAGAATGCTCTAGTCTGAATATTATAATAAGTATGATTTTTTAAATATCTTTTTAATTAACAATATCATTATATTGTATACATCTCTTTCTATCAAACTGCTACTCTACTGCATTATTCCAATGCTACTCTGCTATGTTATATGGCTGTATTCACATATATATATATACATACCTTTACCATCTGCCGGTTCAGACGTTACTGCAGGGTCAGGTGTTGTCCCTGACAACAAGGGAGTTGACTCTGGCTCAGGAGTCGGTGTCTCCTCACGATCCATAGCTAGCTTACATGGTTCTATAAGACATAGATCAACTTTTATAACAAGTATTTACAAAATAAGTTCTCTTCTTAAAATTGTGAGAAAAAAAACTCAAACAACTGTAGATGCAAATTTTGGAGAAAATACACCATGTATGAATGAAGTAATTAAACAGTGACCATCTATGAAATGTGGTGACAAAGCAATCTTCAGACATTTATTTCCTCATATCTCTTTATCAAAGAATATGGCTGAGATTACTTAAGTATGAGAAGATGTTGTGGAATGTAAATACTGTAAAATTAGAAATTTCTGCAAGGGATGTTTTATATCTGCTAACTGAAGATGGAAAAAAAACTATTATGAATACAAAAAGTCCTGTATGATAGCAAACTGGCCATACATCATGAACATTCTACCATGAACACCAGTGCCAATTTTAAAAAGCCAAAAAAAAAATTTCATCTGGGAAAAAGATCCAATTTTACAGTAAATCTCATTAACAGAAGTGATACCATGATCAGCTGGCTTGAAGAGTTCCCCTTTGAGATGAGGTAGGAATGTATCGATACGATCCCAGGTGAGACGCCACAGCTGGGAGTCAATGTCATCCCCAGTCTGAAAGATCCCTGCTGTATCCATCACAAGTAACATATTTTTGAGTGACTCGGGAATTGCTTCAGCCTGAAGAGTAGAAAATTTGGAAGTAGTTTTAAAGATTACTACTATAATCGTTTTAAGACAGCATTATACAATACTTTTACTTTGAGTTTATCTCCTTTCAAAAGAAATGTCAATGATTTTTACAACTATTTTTTCCATTTTACTAACGAAACAAGCTTCTAGTAACACAGTAAAGAATATGTGTAGTTTAAAAATCATTATCACCTTTGTTTCCTTTTAACAATGCTCTTGTTAACAAAGAAATTGATTCTCTGAAATATTAACAGTTCACTACATAAAAAATTTACCAGCAGGTCACTTCTGTCCGCATGCATGTATTTATCCATAAAGTCTAAAATAGTAAGCCAAAGTGCCGTAAATGTACTCAAAGACAACAATGGACTCAAATGCTGCAGAAATACCTGAAAATACAGAAAGCAAAGTTGAAGTAGGTATTGTGTATGTATGTTTCGGTTAAGCTTCTTTTTCAGTAATTTTTCAGTCAAACAGACAATGCTGTCTACTTGTAGCAGTAAGCACAATGCCCATCTTTATAGCACTACATCACTGGAACATCACACCATATACACATGACATGATACCCCATCCAGTCACATAATACTGACAATGGGCTGACCAGTCCTAGAACTATCCTCTTAATGCTGAGGGTCAAGTGAAGTGAGGCAGCTAACTGTGCCATTTTTCATGTCTTTTGTATGACATGGCCAGGTAGTGCACCTGCAACCTTCCACACTTGATGAGGGTGCTCTACCACATGGCTACTGAGGCAGTATAAGGAGTTGGTAAATATCTGTATATACTGAAGGATAGTTTGAACATTAAATGATCTCCATGTTACCTAACAAAACTTGTCTTTTGGTTTTATTAGAATCTACTTTGGCTGTAGTATGACAATGAGCAAAATTATTTCAAACTTGCCTCATTTCTATATTCATCCTCCTCACTTTTTCAATGTAACCTGGTTCAAAAAATAGTTCCAGGACACTGTGCTGATATAAATTTTAGACAACAAAACTACAAATAAATGTTTCAATGACAAAACTATAAACACAATATATGACCCTTCAGTTCATTTGCAATTCATTCACTAGGCAGTCAGACACAAACATGGATCACCCACTTGAATCAGAGGTGGAGGACGAATTATTTCAGACACAATGTCTTTTATCAAATTTTCACAGAGAACATACCCCTTTCACGGAGATCAAACTCACTGCTCCATTATCCATAGACTGATGCACTCTCTATTGAACTATGTGGGTAGACTTGAAAATAATTGTATAACCTTACTTTACAGAGAAGAGTAGAAGCTCTCATTCTAGTTTCTTCCATCCCTGAAGGATCCTGGGTATTTATGTTCTCTAACAATTTGGTCAGCAGTGGAAACAGTATCTGAAATGGAAACATTTTTGTTTTTCACATACTGCACGGCGAATGTCCTAGCAACTGCAAATTTGTTATGTTCATGAAACTTAGCTGTTTTTTTTTTTTTGTCCAAATGAAACACTTACCAATTGTCACACCATTAGCAAAAATGGTAATCTGTTAAATCATTTTGAAAACTAGAAATGTGTCCATGGGACACAGATGCCCCCACTACATGACATTAAAATGACAATTTTTTCCCAGGTCAGGGGCCACAACTCCTACAATACTGAATGAATCCGGATGCGAAACCCCAGGTGCACAACTGCACATACTGACCAACATTCAGGAAAACTTTGTTGACTCTAGGTCAAATACTTTTGAAGCTACGCATGACACACGTTAAAATGACCCATTTTTAACTAAGTCAGTGGCTATAACTACTACACGATTGAATGAATCCAGACGCGAAACCCCAGGTGCACAACTTCACATGCTGACCAACATTCCTGTATTCTTTGGTGACTCTAGGTCAAATACTTTTGGAGCTATGCGCGACACAACATTAAAATGACCCATTTTTTACTAAGTCAGGGGCCAAAACTCCTACATGACTTGATGAATCCGGACGCGAAACCCCAGGTGCATAACTACACATGCTGACCAACATGCCTGTAAAGTTTTGTGACTCTATGTCATATACTTTTGGAGCTAGGCACGACACAACACTAAAATGACCAATTTTTACAAAGTCAGGGGCCATAACTTCTACATGACTGAATGAATCCGGACGCGAACCCCCAGGTGCACAACTACACATGCTGACCAACATTCCTGTAAAGTTTTGTGACTCTATGTCAAATACTTTTGGAGCTATGCCCGACACAACATTCTCGGAAGGACGGAAGGACAGACGGAGGGACGGAAGGATGGAAGGACAGACAGACGGACAAGGGCAAATCTATATGCCCCCTCCCCCCAAAGTGGGGGCATAAAAATAATGTTCAAAACAAAAATTAATTAGAAATATCATGAAAGGAAATAAGGAGAAAGTTCCAGACAACTTTAAGTTTTGGGTACAAAAAGATGATTGAAGAAACTTCTATCACAATCCGTAAGGTAAACCATATCTTATTTTGAGTACTTCCAGTATTATATATTTACTGAATATCTTTACCTTATTGAAGCAGGCCTCCCATTCTACAGCAGACAAGGTTTGAAGGTCATGGACAAGCAGTGCTCTCTGTAAATAGGTCAAAGCTTGACCTCTGACCTGTCGTCTTGCATCACAGCATAGCCTGGCAATACCTGTCAATACCATTACACTAGTAATACAATAACTACTCTATCCTTTTGAAAGTGCTATCAGTAGAGAAATATCTTACAATCACTTAGTAACTTCGAGCATCTGTTGTTTTTTTTTTTATTTTCCCGACGAAACTTTTTTTAACAGATTGCATGAAGTAATAAAAAGTTTATACTATTTACACCATTAGCAGTTTAAGGTTCAGCCTTTGACCTTTACAAGTGTTCAGTACAATGTGTTTTGTTTGTCATCAGAAATACTGAGAAATCATGATTTTCATGAATGAACCTAGAAATGAAATGTACTGTAATGACAAAATGGAAGCTCCAATATATCCTATCTTGAAATCTTGAAATTCATCAATTCATTTTTCCATAAAATATTTTTTCTCACAAAAAACTATGAAATTCTATGCAAGTGAAATGATGTGATTTTCAAAGAATAATGATAATTGTAGCAAACATAAATTGAAGTTGGAGCAAATATGTCTTATTATTTTATGTTTTCCAGTGAATTATAGAGTTTTCTCAGTGAAATAAAAGTGATAATCCACAGTTTTGAAACAGTAGATTATCAATTTTATTTTCACTGTTTTTGCCGAACTAGTTCCGGTCCTCCGTCGCAATTGAAGTCAAATTGTATACCGGGCGTTATGAATACCGGGGACCATAATGACGATGACGTCGTTAAAATGACGTCATTTGTGTTATGCTTTCTGTTGATCTTTCCCGCGATTTTCGACATTTTTATAAATTACGCAACAAAAATAGAGTTTTACACATAAAATGAAAAGAAAATTTGCTTGTTTCAGTGTAATATCAATTTAATTTCACTCGTGAGCACCAAAAAAAAGTCATTTTCACTCGTGGCTACGCCACTCGTGAAAATATCAAATTTTGATGCTCACTTGTGAAATAAAACTGATATTTCACTGAAACAAACAAATATCCTCTATATATCAGAAAATGAAGTGAGTGAGTGAGTTGGGTATTATGGCGAATCGACACAAAATCATCATATATCGCTGAGGAGAAACATGGAAGTCACATGAAAGTCACAATAAATATGTAGTCAATTACATGTACTAAAACTGACCTTGTAAAAGTGGGCACCAACATTTGATCCAAAGGGACCCAGATCCAGCATCTACTATAACCTGTTCTGTATCAGCACGATCGTGGCTCTCCTCTGCCCATGAGGAATATATACTGTTAGCACGGGTATGCAATGTGTGCATCAGATCTAACAACTGAAAGTAAATATACAAATTGTTAACTGGTCATGTTTTAAGTCACATTTACACTGTTTAGGTCATGAGCCAAGTATGGTTGAACTCACAAGCGAGGGGCAAGTGACTGAAATGAGAAACCAAATTGCTCACGAATGTCCCACTCAACTGTAGATCTTCATTTGTCATAAAATGACCTGATTACCTTTCATCAATGCTTAGAAATATTTTGTCAAGCTGATAGTTTTACCACAGTTGTATGTGGTATAAGCCTTTAGGAATCAAAATCAAAAAGGCAGTTATTAAAACTGTAAGGTCTATAAGAGGTAATGAAACTTCTGTACGGACCATCTGGTCTACTCATGTAATGGCACAGAGGTTATGTTTTCAATTGACATTATCCATTTTAAATAGAACATCTTTGGAACAGTACTAAGTGTATTTGTCACAACAGGAAGCTCTGGCTTGTGACAATGATTCCAATTTTTTTCACTTGTAAGAAGTCTTAAACTTTTGTCTAAACTCAGATGTGTTTAGAAATTAAAGAAGACTTTAGGTAAGCAAAAAGTAATCTATTTTGGACATTTAAATGCTGTCAAACTATTCTAATCGGAAGTTTACCTGTATGGAAAGCGAATGGAGTTCAGCATCCAATCCCTCTGCTTCATTCTCCTCATCAGAACTTGTTGTCATCTGAATCTGACTCGGTGAAGAATGGGATTTTTTCATACGTGCAGCTGCTTGTTTCTTCTGTTTATATTTAGATTTTCTATCTTTTGAATGTTTTGGCGAAACCGTTACTTTTTTGTGACCTGAAAATTAAAACAATTTGTTTGCAAGTACCTAAATTTTCCAAGAAAGCAGTATGTAGGAATGGTACAACTCTGGCACCCACCTTTACTTTGGCAGGTGACAACTGTACAACAAAAATTACTTGTCCTTTTAATCAGTATTGAAGAAACTGTTGTCTCTGTCAAATATATACATATATTTAAAACATATTACATCAGTAAAAGGATCAACGTCTAAAATGCTTTTCAGGTTTGCATTACCATCATATTTTCATCTTCTTCCTAACACATGCTTCACTAGCAGGAAAGTTGAACAAGAGGGTCATGATGACCCTATATTGCCCATATATTAAACCTGGCCTTGGAATCATCAAGATAAACATTCTGACCAAGTTTTATAAAGACAGGGTCATAAATGTGGCCTCTACAGTGTTAATAAGCTGTTCCTTTGAAAGGTAACCTTTTTTTGACCCCACATGACCCAGTTTCAAACTTGGCAAAGGAATCATCAAGATAAACATTCTTACCAAGTTTCATGAAGATAGGGTCAAAGATATTGCCTCTAGAGTGTTAACAAGCATTTCCTTCGATTTAAGCAGGTGACCTACTTTTTGAATGCACATGACCCAGTTTCGAACTCTGGCTAAAAATCATCACGATGAACATTCTGACCAAGTTTCATGAAGATATGGTCATAAATGTGGCCTCAAGAGTGTTTACAAGCTTTTCCTTTAATCTGACCTGGTGACCTAGTTTTTGATCCCATATGACCCAGTTTTGAATAAGGCACAGGAATCATCAAGATAAACATTCTGACCAAGTTTCAAGAAGATAGGGTCATAAATATGGCCTCTAGAGTGATAATGAGCTTTTCCTTTGATTTGAACTGGTGAACTAGTTTTTGAACCCACATAATCAAGTTTCGATCTTGGCCTAAAGATCATCAAGATAAACATTCTGTTCAAGTCTGTATCAAATCAAACCATAAATGAAGTCTCTATATGGCTGCAAAAACCAAAATAGCAATTTTTGGCCCTTAAGGGGCGTAGGATAACTCTGGAACCCATGACTGGATCTGGCCAGTTTTCGAAAGGAACTGAGACATTATGCCAATACAAGTTGTGTGCATGTTTTATAACCATCAATTGCAAAATGTGGTCTCTATCTTCTTCATAAGCCAGAAAAAGCAAATTCTGGCCCTTAACGAGGCCATAACTCTGGAACCCATGACGGGATCTGACCAGTTTTTGAAAGGAACAGAGATATTATGCCAATAGAAGTTAATTTTAAGTTCAATAAAAATGAATTGCAAAATTTGGTCTCTATCATGTTCACAAGCCAAAAACAGCAAATTCTGGCCCTTTAAGGAGCCATAGCTCTGGAACCCATGATGGATCTGGCCAGTTTTCGAAAGGAACAGAGAAATTATGCCAATACAAGTTGTGTGCAAGTTTGATTAAAATTGATTGCTAAGTATGGTCTCTATTGTGTTCACAAGAAACTGTGGACAGATGACAAACAAAGGGAGATCATAATAGCTCACCTTGTTACTACATGACAGGTGAGCCAATAAAAAAAGAGAAATTTTAAGTAACAGTTCACTTGAATTTGATTTGACCATAGTAGTTTACAAAAGCCAAAACTGAAACTCACCCCCATTTAATGAAGCCTCAGCAAATGCTCTTATTGCATGGACACAGCTTTCAAAGTTGAGTGGTGTGACATGTGCCGCGTCTCGTACCAGGAATGACAAGGTCTCAGAGGATTTCAACAGAGATTTACTATCACAGATTTGTACATGCTCGTTCAGTTCAATACTATATTGATTCACTGGTGTAAGTTTCTTATATGGCTGCTCATCTTTATTTACCTGCAGAGAAAATACAACATTTTGCAGGTTTCCATGTTTATTATTTATAGTACAGTAGATCTAAGATACTGCTAATTCAACGCTACAGGTAAATTGCCTTCCTTAAGTTTTGTTTTATGTACGTGTTGAAAGAAAGGCTGATGACAGAAATATGAAAAATGAGGAAGTTTTAATTCATTCATGAAACACATCAACTTATTTATAATAACAATTTTAAATATTTTACCACCAAGCATACAAAACTAGATGCATGTGGGCATCATGTCGAGCCCGCCCTTTAACCCCTAACTCTAACCTGGACCTTTAAGATATAGTCCATCTCACCGAGTTAAACATTCATGCCAAATATAAACAAGATTCCTCAATAAATGTCAAATTTAAGGGCCGGACAAGATTTGACATGACTTTTGACCTCCAACTGTGACCTTGACCTTTGAGGTAACTACCAGGAGTTTGCGCAAGACACTTCGTTTACTGAGATTAACATTCATGCCAAATATAAACAAGATTGCTTCATGCATGTCAAAGTTATGGTCCGGACAAACAAATCCAGATGGATGCACATACACCGAACAGCCATTTGGACAAAGTTCTATGTCTTCGCTTCTGCAAGTGGGCTTGAAAATAAACCCCACAACATATTTCTATGAAAAGTGGATATTTCTAGACCTCAGAATCATGTTTATTACGTTAAAATAAAATTGCTTACCAGCATCCAGCTGCCATTTTCAGGTACTGCCCGCACCTCGAAGTCAGCAGGCGTGGTTCTATTACGTGACTGGGTCTCCAACTCACTGTCAGAGGTGTATCCCCTGTCAGTACCTCCAGATATCACACTACTATTACTGGGTAGTTCACTGTCACTTTGAGCACCTGTAAAATACATAGAGTGAACATCACTAGGAAAACTACAATATGCTTGTTTTACAGAATGCTGCTCTGCAGAGTTAAATATACTAACAATCTAATGGGAATGAAGCTATTTCTGTAGCTTTTTTGTCAGTTCTTAACATTAAACTGACACTAGCATAGGCCACTTGGTGATTTTCAGCTTCTCGTCTTGAGGGAAGACCCAGGCGCACCCTAGCATTATTTATGATAAGTGCAGGCACCTAGGTAAAACCACTGGCCTTCAGCAAGTGGGCTGGATATTTTCTCACATGAAAGAATTCTACATCCCATGTGAGGTTTCAAACCCACAGTGGTGAGGGATGAGTAACTATAAGTTAGCCACCTTAATTACATGGCCAGAGAAGCCCCTCTGCCTTTGTAGAGGTGTTAAAGTAAGGGTTGTGTTAAACAACAAAGGTTATATTATATAAATCTAAAGTTAATGTCTTATTAACCCTCTTTTTCTCTCAGATTCAGTATTTTCCTTCTAAGAACTAGTAGTTATTCAAATTAATGGTTACTTCCTTGTTACAATGTTCTAATTTTTGAATTATTCCTCAACTTGGAAACACATTTTTTCGATGAAAAGTTAGAAAAAGTTAGGAAAAATTAAAATTGGTCTAAATTCTTGGTGTATTTCTATCACACGTACCTGCTTCTATAAGACCCTCTGTAACATTAACTCCATTATTCACTTGTAACACGGGTGGAGGATTCACTCCAGCACCAACAACCTCTAAAAGCATAAATAACGTGTACCAGTCGTGACTGGAATGAATGTTTGCCGCGTTTGTCCTTAACAAGTCATGTAATCCGTATGACACCTGTTCACTGATGTGAAAATCATGTATCACTAGCGGTTTCATCATTAACAGAATCTGTATGGAAGACAGCACCTGTGGTGCTACTTCTTCTCGTCGTAACAGTCTTATTGATATACGTAAAAGTCCAACAACTACTCGTTCCACCATGAACGTGTGTTCTGTGGCATTCACTATCAAACTATAAATATGTTCACGCACTGACTGCCATATTGGGGTAACTCTGTCCCTGAAAGAAAAGATAACCCATTGAATGCCAAATTGGGAATGTAATCATAGCATAAAGCTTACATGACATATTTTATTATTAAAAGTTTTGTCAGAGGGGTAATGAAATGTTAATAATGGTGATTAAATTTGCTTTTGAAAAAAAAATCTAACAGTTCAAGAGAAAAATATTAATCGAATAATTATGTTGTCCAACTGGTGTTAATTTCTAATCATGACATTGCAAAATTAGTCCTGAATTCCATTTTTTATAGCCATATATTGAGGGCTGTCAAATAAAACTGGTTTAACTCAATAAATTGTTAAAGACCTCAATATATATCCTGACTAGACACAAACCTGTTTTGAAGTATACAAGTAATAAACTGTTCAAAGAAGAAAACAGCAGCATCTTCATCATAAACTGTTCCCATAGAATCATGAGCTTCCATTCCTTGTGATGCAAATATCAGTGCCTGAAATATAAATAAAACACTATGAGCAGAGACCTAAGTAACATGTATTGTCAAA
Source organism: Mercenaria mercenaria (assembly GCF_021730395.1). Lineage (NCBI taxonomy): Eukaryota > Metazoa > Mollusca > Bivalvia > Venerida > Veneridae > Mercenaria > Mercenaria mercenaria. Next base: position 105,585,022 of record NC_069362.1, on the reverse strand, counting down.
ATATTTCTAAATACACAGTAAAACTGTATTAATCCTAAAAACTAAACATAACATGCTGAAAACAGCCTAGGGTACCATACTAAATAGCAGCCATTCTGCTGACCTATCCACAGTGTGGATTCAAGGGTGGCTTGGGTTTGCAATATGTGACTTTGGTTGTGCATGATATGCTCAATGCTCCCTTGAATCACAAGTGGTGGTGGTTATGACTGTGACAGATCTATTTGATGCTCCATGTGATTCTACTACTACTTTTATCTATTGAATTTTTTTCCTTAATACCGTTACCTTTTAGTACAGCACAGGAAAGACCAAACAAATAAAAACATCAAGATTCTGATGGCTAATGCTCATTTTACTGTCTTCATTAAGTATTTATTAGCTGAAAGAAACTTCATTCATTAAACATACATATTCAAAGATAACTAAGAATGATGGACATCATTAACACTGAAAACAACTCCCCCTGCTCCAAGATTATACAACTCAATTTGGGGATCAATCTAGAAATACAAGCTTGCGTATGACCATTTTCTGGATTTTGCTCTGATAACCAGTCACACGACTATGGTTTTTGTTGGGTTTAAGTCAAAACCAACAAAATTTGGGTAATGTGTTAACATTTCAACTTTTAGTGGTGGAGGAAGACCCCAGTTGCCTCTCTGGACATATAGGTATGAGCAGGTACCCGCAGGGAGCCAAATTCTTTCAGCACGCCTGCTACATGGCTTCCACAAGCCATGACCTGAGCAGGACTCTAGATTCATAACAGTAAGGGGAAAGTGACACTTTAACTGCTCAGCCACAAACTCCTCAGTCAAGATGATGGGAGTTGTTAGACTGGTCTCCAAACAAACTTTATAACCTAGTACCCGACATTCAAATATTCTCCACTAATATGCAACATTACCAGGTCCTACAGGCTATAGAGTTAAATCATTAGTAACAATTACCTTTATTAGTTCATGAAGTGACTCTTCCCTCAAGAACTTGCTATCCACAATCAATTGTTCAAGTTGACAGTCACGTATACATTTTGTTGCTAGCTTTGTAGCTTCCTCCTCCTCTGGGCTCGGACCCTTACTGGCTGCCGGCTCTGGTGTGAAGTAAGAGTATACACTGCTCAGGAAGCCAGATTCAGACCTCTGGTGTGAGGTACTCTCTTCTTTTATCAGACATATCTTACCAGTAGGATTTAAGAAATCTTCAACCTGCAGAGGAAATACATACCCTTAATTAGTAGAGTTTAATTTCATATTTCTGCAGTATTTCAAGTTTGTACTGGAGGTTATCGAGGTGAAAAACATATCCAACAACAATGAAATCATATCACTTCAGCTCCAATACTCTTCACACATTTTCACATGAAATAGCATTTTGAGAAGAAAACTTTTATATTAAGTTATATCAAAATCTCTCATACTTGTAAACTGATGTACCAGGTGAAAACATACAATAATGCTGCCATTCTCTATCTTACTTAAAGTCGCAAAGTATAACTTTAACCTCGATTATATGTGGCTGAAGGTTACGCTCTTCACCTCATGCAATATGAAGAACAGTGTCAAAATATTTCAAAATCTATCAATTTCTTTAAACTGATCTGTTGTGACCAAAAATTCATTCCCGGCTTTTTATACCAAGTATATCCTTGTCCTGACATGGTTTTTATCACCAATAATAATATCACATATTTTTGTATACCTACCTCTATCATACTTTTGGGTAGAAGTTTAGCTCTATACAACTGTAACATACAATCAAGGATGTTCTTCCATCCCTCTCGTAGAATATCACCGTGTCTATGTGCTAGACTGAACACTGTTCTAGCTGCCAGCTGGGCTTTCTTGTTCATACCAAATAATATAGGAATGTTCTCTGGTGCCTATATATTGAAGCAAACTTTTTTTCAGGAAAAGTCCAACTAGAAAACCTTTATTCAATATATATTGTCATTGTACTGTTCACAAATCAACAACAGTTTTGCATGAAAATTCTGTAACAACCAACCATACATGCAATTACTGAAAATCCAGCTTCTAAATAATACAGAATTGCTGTCAGACCTTCTTGAAGTTAATTATCCATTCAAATATTTTTCTTTCTTTCTTTTTTCCATTTTTATTTTCATTATTTTCACAACTGACATCTTTGCAAAGTAACTGATGTCATATGTTCTCTACATAAATCAGAAGTGGAGGATAAATGATTTCAGACACAATGACTTCTATCAAATGATCAAGGAGAGCATATGCCTTGCTCTGGGATTGAACTCATGACCCCACAATCCACAGATTTGCTCTATCCCTACTGATGCTTAGCAGTCATGCTCTTAGTGTAGGACTGACTATTAACCTTACTGAAAATACAGGTTCAATATATGGAGTGTAAGTTAACAGTATTTAAATGCATCACAAAATAACAGAAATGTGGCAATTATTAAAATATTTCATGATCTGAAAACATACATTTTACTTTAAATGACAAAATCTTACCTCAACAGAGCTAAGCAGAGTTGTAAACTTGCACAAAGATATGACTAGATTATCAAAGACATCACTCATTCCATAGTGAGCCGATATCATTGCACACTTCCTGTTAAAAAGGAACCAAAAAAAAGTCTAAATAATACCAAACTCAAGATTAATAGATTTACAACAGTATTTTAATTTAATACATTGTTTATAACAAGTTTTCCTGCATTTCTTTTTTTTGGTGAGTTCCAAGTATACCGGCACAATTTTAGGTCTTACGGTGGTTTTCCAGCGTTTGATGGTGAAAACAAACGCAAGGTATCCTGCTGCGCATAGTTTCATGCATGGATAGGCATCTGGATAGAACCGCAGCTTGGTGGCTTCCTCATATGAAGGACTTCTATTTCCTTATTGAGGTTTTGAATCCACATTGGTGACAGACAAATGATTCAAAATCAGTAAACTTAACCACTCAGCCTCACAGCTCCTTCCTGTATTTTTTGTTTTGTATCTGTTTTTATCAGGTTTAACAACACACTGACACATCTACAGGCCATATGGTAACTTCCCAGCTTATGCTAGTGCAGGAAGACCCAAGGTGCCCCACTGGGCATTATTTCTGCATGGATGGGCACCTTGGTAGAACCAACAACCTTCCTACATGTTGTACCAGTACTAATTTGTTCTACAAAGGTAACTGACAACTCTCCAGCAAATTACAGGTGAAGGAAAAATAACTGTATGAGAATCATAATAGCCTCTTCTGCACATCAAACTCTATCTTAGCAATTCTGAACTATCAAAAAAAAGAAAGAATAAATATGTAATGAGACCTAAACATTTGACTTTGTACTAAGAAAATTTTTTCATACATTCGAGTTCTGACTGAAGAAGTTGACAGCAATTGTCTCTGTGAGAGTTAAATCTAAGGCAATAAGACAACAGAATTATGATTTGTCTGAGCCAAGTCTTAAACTACCAAATAAACTCCAATAAATAGGAGCAGGTAAATAAAACGTTACTTCACCTACCTGAAGCCTGATATAGCCTTTGAGATAATAGATTCATCTGAAGTCGACTTGTCAAACACGAAGGACAGTGCTGCCACTGTCTGTCCCCAGATCAATGTAAACAGATCATGATCAAATGCTCCAGTAGGGGCATGGGTAAAGACACCTTCTTTGGTACTGCCTCTCTTCAACAACACCTAGAAAGTTTCATAAAAACAAAAGCAAATGATTTTCATGTCCTAGGCTGTGTACCAGGTATGTTCTGAATTTAAACTTTAGACTTAAGATTTTAAAGTCAATGAAGACTGAGTTGCAGTAACTTCCCTTTTAACCTTTACCCTGCTGAACTTTTAAAATGGACTGGTCCATCATTCAATTTGGGGAGTACCATTTATTATTGAAAATTTACTGACTGAATAACGAACAGTGCAGACCATGATCAGTCTGCATGGATGTGCAGGCTGATCTTGATCTGCACTGGTTGTAAAGGCAGAATCACTTGCGGCCAGCAGGATAAATGTTAATGGAAATTCACTGCTGAAAATTTACATAACTTTTTGTTGTAGTATATGTTATACTAAATTAGTATTACTAATGCCATGTTTCATAAAAATCAGCAACTTCTCAACATAAAGCACACATGGAGGAATGTATACCCCTTAAATTCAATCTCAAACTGCATTCTCATGAAGAACATACACCTCACCCAAAGATCAACCTTAGCCCTGTTCTAGATAGGAAGACACAAGTACTCTCTTCCCAACTTGTTTGTTTTTGTCGGGTTTAACATCGCACCGACACATTTATAGGTCAAATGGTGACTTTCCAGCTTTTATGGTGGAGGAAGATCCCAGGTACCCCTCCATGCATTATTTCATCACGGGCTGGCACCTGGGTAGAACCAATACCTTACGTAAGTCAACAGACAAGTACTGACCTTCCAAAGATAGTTTTCTCTCACTAAACCAGTATGTTCAGATGGCATAACAATTTCTTCACTCCTGAAAAAAAAACCCCACATAATATGTATCTTTTTACAGAGAAAAGTTTACATGTATAACAAGAGAGCCATGATGGCCCTATATCACTCACCTGAGTTAAGTTGCTTGTTTGAACAAATTTCTTTGCTAAAGCTTCAAAAACAAGAAAGTAGGTCAGTAGGTCATATTCATGGTCACTAAAAGTCAGTTTTAAGGTAAGTGTGCAAAACTGTACAGGTCATCCAAATTTCAAGGCTGTATCTTAAACAACAGGGCCAAGATGGCCCTAGGTCGCTCACCTGAGAAACACACCATAACAGTGTAAACATGTTTGACCTAATGAATTCATAAAAACAAATATTCTGACCAATTTTCATTAAGATTGGACCAAAAAATGTGGTCTCTTAAGTGTAAACAAGTATTTTCTTCAATTTGACCTAGTGACCTAGTTTTTAATCCAAGATGACCTACATTCAAACTTGACCTAGATTTGATCAAGGCAATCATTCTCACCAAATTTCATGAATCTCAATTGAAAAATACAGCCTCTATCGCATACAAAATGTTTTTCTTTGATTTATCCCAGCGACCTACTTTTTGACCCCAGATGACCCATATTCAAACTTGACCTTAATTCAACAAGGCTATCATTCTGACCAAATTTCATGAAGATCAATTGAAAAATACAGTCTCTACTGCAAACAAGGTTTTTCTTTGATTTGACCTAGTGACCTAGTTTTTGACCACAGATGACCCTTATTCTAACTTGACCTAGATTTCATCAAGGCAATCATTCTGACTAAATTTTATGAATATCCAGTGTAAAATGCAGCCCCTATTGGGTACACAAGGTTTTTCTTTAATTTGACCAGGTGTATTAGTTTTTGAACCTAGATGACCCATATTCAAACTCGACCTAGATTTTATCCAGACAAACATTCTCATCAAATTTCATGAAGATCCGGTGTAAAATGCAGCCCCTATTGCATACACAAGGTTTTTCTTTGATTTGACCTAGTGGCCTAGTTTTTGACCACAGATGACCCATCTCCGAACTTCACTAAGAATTCATCAAGGCAATTATTCTGACCAAATTTCATGAAGATCAATTGAAAATACAGCCTCTATCGCATACACAAAGTTTTTCTTTGATTTGACCTAGTGACCTAGTTTTTGATCCTAGATGACCAATTTTCGAACTTGGCCTAGATTTTATCAAGGTAATCATTCTGACAAAATTTCATAAGATCAGTTGAAAAATACAGCCTCTATTGCATACACAAGGTTTTTCTTTGATTTGACCAAGTGACCTAGTTTTTGACCCTAGATGACCCATTTTCGAACTTGGCCTAGATTTCATCAAGGTAATCATTCTGACAAAATTTCATGAAGATCAGTTGAAAAATAGAGCCTCTATCGCATACACAAGCTAAATGTTGACAGACGACAGACAGACGATAGACACCAGACATTGAGCGATCACAATAACTCACCTGAGCATTGCTCAGGTGAGCTAAAAACAAAGTAGGTCAGTAGGTCACATTCATGGTCACTGAAAGTCTGTTTTAAGATCGGTGTGCAAAACTGTACATGTCAACCAAATTTCAAGGCTGTACACTTAAACAACAGGGCCAAGATGGCCCTAGGTCGCTCACCTGAGAAACACACCATAATACACCATAACAGTGTAAACATGTTTGACCTAGTGATTTCATGGAAAAAAAATATTCTGACCAATTATCATTAAAATTGGAGCAAAAACTTTGAGTATAAACAAGTATTCTCTTTAATTTGACCTAGTGACCTAGTTTTTGACCCCAGATGACCCATATTCGAACTTGACCTAGATTTCATCAAGGCTATCATTCTGACCAAATTTCATGAAAATCAATTGAAAAATACAGCCTCTATCGCAAACAAGGTTTTTCTTTGATTTGACCTAGTGACCTAGTTTTTAAACCCAGATGACCCATATTCAAACTTGACCTAGATTTTATCAAGGCTATCATTCTGACAAAATTTCATGAAGATCAGTTTAAAAATACAGCCTCTATCACATACACCAGGTTTTTCTTTGATGTAACCTAGTGACCTACTTTTTGACTACAGATGACCCATATTCAAATTCTACCTAGATTTCATCAAGACAATCATTCTGACTTACTTTCAGGAAGATCAAATGAAAAAAAAACAGCCTCTATCGCATACACAAGGTTTTCCTTTGATTTGACCTAGTGACCTACTTTTTGACCCCAGATGACCCATATTCGAACTTGACCTAGATTTAATCAAAGCAATCATTCTAACCAAATTTCATGAAGATCAATTGAAAAATACAGCCTCTATCGCATACAAAAGGTTTTTCTTTGATTTGACCTAGTGACCTACTTTTTGATCCCAGATGACCAATAACCAAACTCAACCTAGATTTTATCAAGGCAATCGTTCTGACTAAATTATTATAAAGATCAACTGAAAAATACAGCCCCTATCGCATACACAAGGATTTTCTTTGATTTGACCTAGTGACCTACTTTTTGACCAAAGATAACCCACATTCAAAATTGACCTAGAATTCATCAAGGCAATCATTCTGACTTAATTTCATGAAAATCAATTGAAAAATATAGCCTCTATCGCATACACAAAGTTTTTCTTTGATTTGACCTAGTGACCTACTTTTTGAACCCAGATGATCCATTTTTGAAATTGACCTAGATTTCATCAAGGCAATCATTCTGACCAAAATTCATGAAGATGAATTGAAAAATACAGCCTCTATCGCATACACAAGGTTTTTCTTTGATTTGACCTAGTGACCTAGTTTTTGATCCCAGATGACTCATTTTCGAGCCTCTATCGCATACACAAGCTAAATGTTGACGGACAGACAGACGACAGACAGACAGACGCTGAGTGATCAGAAAAACACACCTGAGCAATGCTCAGGTGAGTTAAAAACAAGAAAGTAGATCAATAGGTCAAGGTCACAATCGGGTGACCCTTATCACTTGGTGTCATCAGGTAAATATAATTAAACTGTCTAGGAAATATGATCTGGTAATTTTTGAAGTATTTTTTCCTATATAACTCATATATCAAGTGACCCCTGGGGTGGGGCCTCTTTTCACCCCAGGGGCATAATTCAAACAATCTTGTTAGAGATCAACTAGGCAATGATACATACAAAATATCAAAGGCATAGGCCTTGAACTTTCAGACAAGAAGATTTTTAAAGTTTTTTCCTATATAAGTCTATGTAAAACTTGGGACCCCCAGGGCAGAGCCTCTTTCACCCCAGGGGCATAATTTGAATAATTTTGGTAGTAGACCACTAGGCAATGCAACATACCAAATATCAAAAGCATAGGCCTTGCAGTTTCAGGCAAGAAGATTTTTAAAGTTTTTTCCTATATATGTCTATGTTAAATTAGGGAACCCAGTGGCAGGGCCTCTTTTCATCCTAGGGGAATAATTTGAACAATCTTGGTAGTGGACCACAAGGCAATGCTACATACCAAATATCAAAAGCCTAGGTCTTGTGGTTTCAGACAAGAAGTTTTTTTTATAGTTTTTTTCCTATACAAGTCTATATAAACCATGTGACCCCCCTGGGTGGGGCTATATTTCATCCTAGGGGGATCATTTGAACAATCTTGGTAGAGGCCCACTATGATGCTACATACCATGTCAGAACCTAGAGTGTCTTCTGTGTCTTGCACTTTCTTCCAAGTTAACTCACTAACATTCTCCTAGAAAAGATGCTGATGTGAGTAACTATAGAAATCATACATCAGCTTACCTAACAACAATTAACTTACCTTATAGCATTATAAATTTCCACAAGCATTTCACTCTCAAAATCTTCCCCTCCATTTGTCTTAGTCAGATTTTTCTTGAATTGCTGCAAGTAAAACAGAGACTTTATACCTAGTAAGGCTTATTGCCATTATACCTAATGTGCATATTATTTGCTATCCTACTATGTATTTATCCATCAAAATACTGTAGTTCTTTTCTTAATCAAAAGAGAAAATCTCTTTTATAAGCTATATCTAATAGTTTAAGCAATGCCAACATACAGGATTTATCAAATATATATATGCTTCCTTTATGAATAATGCGAAAAGCACATGCAAGTGTAACAGAAGCGACACTGAGATATCAATATTTGTATGCCAACTTTTGGCAAATGATAAAATTCCTAATAGCAAACACCTGTTAAAATCTGTAAAATACATCAAGTGGATAACTACAAGTAAATGTACATGTTTTTTACAATAAATTTTGACTTTAAAACAGCTACAAATGTGTATGTTTTTATTTTGTGAAAGCTTCAATACGACACACACTTACTGAAATCCATAATAAAAATCCTACGCAAACCCTTTCAACCATTGTATTATTTGCTATTCATGAATCATTTACCCGTTAAATACTAACAAAATTACATTTACCTAAAATTTGATTTCTGCAAAAAAGTACAAGAGGAAAATTGTTTACCTCAACAGTCATTGGAATATTCTGTTTCTTAACATTATGGTTGTGTTGATCAACATTCAACATTATTATAGCATAAGCCAGGGTGAACGCTGCATCAGCATTGAAGAACGGCTCCCCATTTGATTTCTGAAATATTAAGAAACGTATAGTTGAATATTTCTCTCTTCATGTTGAATGCTTGGGCATTAGTGCTTGAAACAACCGATGTAAATGAAATTTATTTGAAAGCTGGCATAGATAAACTAGGACCTTAATCAATTTTGAACATCAAAAATCTTTTGTTCAGCTTTTGAAATTAACCCTTGTTTCCTAATTATCTTAGAATGGTTCCTCAAATTATTACATAAAATACTGAAACTGCCATTGTTTTCACAGCACCAGACCTGTGAAAAGAATAATCCATTATGATATAACAGGGTATTTTCTACTGAACTAAAAGCTTGTTATTGTGCCCTGGGTTAAAGGTTATAAAATTAAGTATGGAGACCAGTCTTTTAAGCTCTAGTTTTGACTGGTTGTTACAAATTTGAAAATGACCAATGGAAAGTCTGCATTCGGAGACAGGTCTCCAAATCTCCCATGAAAGTGGTGTTTTTCACCATACAACTAAAAATGTTAAGTCTGGTGCACTGCACTAAATCACTGTTTACATACATGCCAATGGTCAGCAAAATGTTCCATGACCAAAGAAATGACTGGCGCTTCTCCTGGTAATCTGAAGGCTTCCAAGTACTGACGCAATGCTTCATCTATACGCAGATCTTCGAAATGGAATGATCTGAAATGTTTTATAATCTAGAAATCACAAGCATTCATTTCATCCATCAAGGGTAGAAAAATCTGCTTTATGTTAACTGATATGTTCACTCCTCTCGTCTTTATCTGACAAAAATAAACCACAGCTAACATTACTGTTTAACTTACTTGTTTTTGTTTTTGTTTTTTTTATTGTTTTTTTTTCTGGCTATTTCTTCCATCTGTATTATAATATGTAACAGAAACCAATAAAATTTCACAATGTTCTTTTCTGCAGCTATATATGGATTTTTCCTTTCGTAAAATTCTGTCCATGATTTTTTTTGAAAAATTAATTGCTTCGAACTTTTTACAATTTTCAAACACGAAAGCTTGCTATTATGCTAAGATATCCTGCAAGTTTTTCAGCAATCAAGGGACAAATAAAGTCAAAATGAAAATATAACATTTTGGTGTTCATAAGTCAAAAAAGACAATCTAAACCTATTTCATACTTTAAGTAATCAGGAAATTTGGAAAATTAAAAAGTTTCAATTATCAAACACTGGAGTCCTTTTGAATGAGGAATAGTATGATATCAGTGGTATTGTCTTCCATTTATCAAGGAAAAAATTTGTTACAGAAAAGGTGGTTTAAACAGTTGGTATGTATAAAAGCAAAGAAAGCAAAACAACTAACTAGAGCTGCTTTTGAGAAAAGCGCATGTCTCCCACAACTGCCTAATCATCTAAATAGTAAGTCAGTCTTTATATACTGTTTACTCACTACAAATATACCTTTGACGAGTAAAAAGGCTGATTCTGGGTAATTCAAGAGCCATAATTTCAAAGTGCCTGGGCCGATTTGGCTAGTTATTGAACTTGGCCGAGGACTTATGGTCAAACACATTTTGTTAAAGTTTGATGAAGATCGGATGAGAAATGTTCGACTTAGAGTGCGGATAAGTGTAAACAGGCATATTTTCGGTAATTCAAGGACCATAATTCCTAAGTGCCTGGGCCAATTTGTCTAATTATCGAACTTGGCCGAGGACTTATGGTCAAACACATTTTGTTCAAATTTGGTGAAGATCGGATGAGAAATGTTCGACTTAAAGAGTGCGGACAAGATTTGTGACAGACAGACACACAGACTGGAGTAAACCGATATGTCTCCCACACCACTGTGTGGTGGGTGACATAATAACTTACTTCACAAATACTTCCAGCAGTTTGCTATTGTTTCTCTTGGTAACGTATTCTCCCAACATTTTCTTATCAATTTTTGGGTTCTCTTTGATAAAGCTGACAACTTCCTCTGGATCCAGGGGTTCAGACAACAGACCCTGCTCTTGTAGGTACGCTATACCTTTGGCTGGCTTCTGGTTGAAATATTCTGTTCCAGTATGGTATACCTGAGTAAAGTTTGTTGCATTGATATGGGTGTTTAACAATATTTTTCTCTGTATGAGTTAGCCAAACCGATGTTGTTGGGTCAAGTACTGACTTGTTTTCTGTAAGTCACTGACAACTTCAAGTGAAATGGAGGATGAATGAATTTGAATATATTGCCTGCAGTCAAATCATCATTAAGAACATGTGACTAGCCCAAAATTGACACTTACAATTATGCAATACCTACTACATAATCCTGAAGGTTACAAATTAATGTAACAAAAACCATACGTAGCAGTTCAAGAATCTTTTATTAAGGCTTGAACAAAAGACATTTTATTACTGCGAAATTATAACTTATCACGGGGAACTAATTTTTCATGAATTTCATTGCTGCATGAACTCACGTAATAAAAAATCCTATTAATTATATTTTTCAAAAGTTAAAATCCATGAATTTTTTATCTCCACAAATTAACTGTTATGGCCAAAACCATGACATTAAATGGTTCCACAGGATTACAAATTATATTCAACTTCAAACAATGTTTTAAAACATCATTTTTACACGTTTTTCGATTTTGACCCTTCCTAAACTGAAATACAGCACGTCCAAACTCCATAGGATCATAATTAAACCACTAACGAAGACAAAACAGTTGAAAAATCAATCTTACCCTTTTTCTTTGTTTGAGTGCAAACAGATCCTCTTGTGTTGGTAGATTGCATGTAACCTTCATTCTGTTAGGTCTGATAAATGGACCTTTTCTCGTCTCTCGTGGTTTGCTTCCAGGTTTATTATCTGTTAACAGAGAAAATTATCAATAGAATAAATATACACAAGTATGACTTTAAAGACAGAAATAATGGAGCATTGCCAGCCCGAGCATTGATGTCTCAAGCACATGTGCTCACTCAGGCATTTCATATGGTTCCCCGCTGTCTTCCTGATATTTTCTATGTTTTGAGATCTCAATACCCTGGATAATTCAAGAGCTTTGATCATCCCCTTGTGTTCTAGATTAATTAGCGTTTTGCTGTACTAGAAACAAGAGGACCATGATGGTCCTAAATCGCTCACCTCTTCCCACATGACCCAGTTTTGAGTACGACGTCGTTTTTTCTATTATTTGACATAGTGACCTAGTTTTTGAGCTCATGTGACCCAGTTTTGAACCTGACCTAGATATTATCAAGATAAAAATTCTGACCAATTTTCATGAAAATCCATTGAAAAATATGGTCTCTAGAGAGGTCACAAGGTTTTTCTATTATTTGACCTATTGACCTAGTTTTCGAAGGTACGTCACCCTGTTTTGAACTTTACCTAGATATCATCAAGGTGAACATTCTCACTAATTTTCATGAAGATCTCATGAAAAATATGGCCTCTAGAGAGGTCACAAGGTTTTTCTATTTTTATACCTACTGGCCTAGTTTTTGACCGCACGTGACCCAGTTTCGAAACTGACCTAGATATCATCAAGGTGAACATTCAGATCAATTTTCATGAAGATCCATTGAAAAATATGGCCTCTAGAGAGGTCAAAAGATTTTAATAATTTTAGACCTACTGACCTAGTTTTTGACCGCAGTTGACCCAGTTTCGAACCTGACCTAGATATCATCAAGACGAACATTCAGACCAATTTTCATACAGATCCCATGAAAAGTATGGCCTCAAGAGAGGTCACAAGGTTTTTTTATTATTTGACCTACTGACCTAGTTTTTTATGGCACGTGACCCAGTTTCGAACTTGACCAAGATATCATCAAGGTGAACATTCTGACCAATTTTTATGGAGATCCATTCACAAGTATGGCCTCTAGAGAGGTCACAAGGTTTTTCTATTTTTAGACCTACTGACCTAGTTTTTTTTGACCGCACATGACCCTGTTTCGAACTTGACCTAGATATCATCAAGATGAACATTCAGACCAATTTTAATACAGATCCCATGAAAAATAAGGCCTTTAGAGAGGTCACAAGGTTTTTCTATTATTTGACCTACTGACCTAGTTTTTGAAGGCACGTGACCCACTTTCGAACTTGACCTAGATATCATCAAGATGAACATTCAGACCAACTTTCATACAGATCCCATGAAAAATATGGCCTCTAGAGAGGTCACAAGGTTTTTCTATTATTTGACCTACTGACCTAGTTTTTGAAGGCACGTGACCTACTTTCGAACCTGACCTAGATATCATCAAGGTGACCATTCTGACCAATTTTCATGAAGATCTCATGAAACATATGGCCTCTAGAGAGGTCACAAGGTTTTTCTAATTTTAGACCTACTGACCTAGTTTTTGACCGCACGTGACCCAGATTCGAATTACCTAGATATCATCATATGAACGTTCAGACAACTTTCTACAGATCCATGAAAATTGGTTTTTAGAGAGTCACAAGGTTTTTTATTATTTGACTACTGACCTAGTTTTGAGGCATGTGACCACTTTTGAACTTGACCTAGATATCATCAAGGTAACGTTGACAATTTTATACAGATCTATGAAAATACGGCCTCAGAGAGGTCACAGGTTTTTCTATTTTTGACCTACTGACCTAGTTTTGATGGCACGTGACCAGTTTCGAACTTGACCTAGATATCATCAAGGTGAAACATTCTGACCAATTTTATGAGATCTTGTGCAATATATGGCTCTAGAGAGGTCACAAGGTTTTTCTATTTTATACCTACTGCTAGTTTTTGACCGCACGTGACCCAGTTTCGAATTGACCTAGATATCATCAAGGTGAACATTCAGACAATTTATAAGATCCATGAAAATAGGCCTTAGAGAGGTCAAAAGTTTTAATTTGACCTACTGACCTAGTTTTTGACGCAGTGACCCATTGAACTGACTAGATATTATCAAGATAAAATTCGACCATTTCATAAATCCATGAAAATATGGTCTCTAGAGAGTCACAAGTTTTTCTATTATTGACCTATTGACTAGTTTTCGAAGGTACGTCACCCTGTTTTGAACTTTACCTAGATATCATCAAGGTGAACATTCTCACTAATTTTCATGAAGATCTCATGAAAAATATGGCCTCTAGAGAGGTCACAAGGTTTTTCTATTTTTATACCTACTGGCCTAGTTTTTGACCGCACGTGACCCAGTTTCGAAACTGACCTAGATATCATCAAGGTGAACATTCAGATCAATTTTCATGAAGATCCATTGAAAAATATGGCCTCTAGAGAGGTCAAAAGATTTTAATAATTTTAGACCTACTGACCTAGTTTTTGACCGCAGTTGACCCAGTTTCGAACCTGACCTAGATATCATCAAGACGAACATTCAGACCAACTTTCATACAGATCCCATGAAAAGTATGGCCTCAAGCGAGGTCACAAGGTTTTTTTATTATTTGACCTACTGACCTAGTTTTTTATGGCACGTGACCCAGTTTCGAACTTGACCAAGATATCATCAAGGTGAACATTCTGACCAATTTTTATGGAGATCCATTCACAAGTATGGCCTCTAGAGAGGTCACAAGGTTTTTATATTTTTAGACCTACTGACCTAGTTTTTGACCGCAGGTGACCCAGTTTCGAATTGACCTAGATATCATCATGATGAACGTTCAGACCAACTTTCATACAGATCCCATGAAAAATATGGCCTTTAGAGAGGTCACAAGGTTTTTCTATTATTTGACCTACTGACCTAGTTTTTGATGGCATGTGACCCACTTTTGAACTTGACCTAGATATCATCAAGGTGAACGTTCTGACCAATTTTCATGAAGATCTTATGAAATATACGGCCTCTAGAGAGGTCACAAGGTTTTTCTATTTTTAGACCTACTGACCTAGTTTTTGACGGCACGTGACCCAGTTTCGAACTTGACCTAGATATCATCAAGGTGAACATTCTGACCAATTTTCATGAAGATCTTGTGAAATATATGGCCTCTAGAGAGGTCACAAGGTTTTTCTATTTTTAGACCTACTGACCTAGTTTTTGATGGAACGTGACCCAGTTTCGAACTTGACCTAGATATCATCAAGATGAACATTCTGACCAACTTTCATAAAGATCCCATGAAAAATGTGACCTCTAGAGTGGTCACAAGCAAAAGTTTACGGACGGACGCACGGACTGACGACGGACGACGGACACCGCGCGATCACAAAAGCTCACCTTGTCACTTTGTGACAGGTGAGCTAAAAATAACCCAAACAGAATACCTGATAAATAAAACTGAACATTTAAAGAGACATTAATTTTTTTCACTGAAACTCTAGATGAAAACAAGAGCTCGTCGAACACGAAATGCCCCCCTTGATGCATTCAGTAATTTCGCAAAGAACAGAAATTATATGCTCACTGTAATCAAAAGTTCTACCATTCTGGTTTAATCTGACCTTGACATTTAACCTATTAACTAACAGTGATCTTGGTACCATCCACTGAGCCATTTTTGAATGTTCCAAATTTCAAGACTAGCTCAAGGTCAAAATCGATGTCAAATTTCATTTCGGTACAAAACAATGTGTATGTGGTCCAAATTTGAAAGCTGTGGCTTGAGAAATGTGAAAGCAGGTCACTAGATCAATTTCAAGGTCAAAGTTCATTTCGGTAGACAGAACTATGCATGTGCTTCAAATCTGAAGCTTGTAGCTTGAGAAATGTGAAAGTAGGTAATAGGTAAAAATCAATGTCAAATTTCAATTCAGAACACAAAAATATGCAAGCAGTCCAAATTTGAAGCCTGTTGCTTCAAAAATGTGAAAGTAGGTCACTATGTCAACCTCAAGATCAAAGTTCATTTCGGTACACAAAACTATGCATGTGGTTCAAAATTTGAAGGCTGTAGCTTGAGAAATGTGAAAGAAGGTCACTAGGTCAATCTCAAGATCAAAGTTCATTTCAGTACACAAAACTATGCTTGTGGTTCAAATTTGAAGGCTGTAGCTTGAGAAATGTGAAAGTAGGTCACTAGGTCAAAATCAAGGTCAAATTTATTTTGGAACAAGAAACTATGCATGTGGTCCAAATTTGAAGCCTGTACCTTCAAAAATGTGAAAGTAGGTCACTAGGTCAAGATCAAGGTCAACTCATGTCAAGGTTCATCTTGCCACTCAAAACTATACATGTGGTCCAAATTTGAATGATGTAAGTTATATAAGTCTATATGAACCATATGACCCCTGGGGCGGGGCCATATTTGACCCTAGAGGGATAATTTGAACAAACTTGGTAGAGAACCACTAAATGATGCTACATCACAAAATATCAAAGCCATAGCCTTTGTGGTTTGGACAAGAAGATTTTTAAAGTTTTTCCCTATATAAGTCTATGTAAACCATGTGACCCCCAGGGCGGAGCCATATTTGACCCTAGGGGAATAATTTGAACAATCTTAGTAGAGGACCACTAGATGATGTCATATACAAAATATCAAAGCCCTAGGCCCTGTGGTTTTGGACAAGAGTTTTTTTTCCAAGTTTTTTCCTATATAAGTCTATATAAATCATGTGACCCCCGGGGCGGGGCCATATTTGACCCCAGGGAAATAATCTGAACAATCTTGGTAGAGGACCTCTAGATTTTGCTACATACCAAATATCAAAGCCCTAGGCCCTATGGTTTTGGATAAGAAGATCAGAAACCGTTTTAACTGTTCCTGGCCAATGTGACCTATACCTTTGACCTAATGACCTCAAAATCAATAGGGGTCATATACTGGTCATGACCAACCTAACTATCAATTTTCCTGACACTAGGCCCAAGCGTTCTAGAGTTATTGCAGGGAAACCATTTTACTGTTCCTGGTCACTGTGACCTTGACCTTTGACATACTAACCTCAAAATCAATAGGGGTCATCTGCTGGTCCTGACCAACCTTCCTATCAACTTTCGTGACCCTTGGCTTAAGCGATCTTGAGTTATCATCCGGAAACCTTTTTACTGTTCAGGGTCACTGTGACCCTGACCTTTAACATACTGACCTCAAAATCAATAGGGGTCATCTGCTGGTCATTACCAACCTCCCTTTTAACTTTCATGATCCTAGGCCCAAGTGTTCTTGAGTTATCATCCGGAAACCGTTTTACTATTCTGGGTCACTGTGACCTTGACCTTTGACATATAGACCTCAAAATCAATAGGGGTCATCTGCTGGTGATGATCAACCTCCCTATCAACTTTCATGATCCTAGGCCCAAGCGCTCTTGAGTTATCATCCGGAAACGGATTGGTCTACATTCCGACCGACCGACCGACATCTGCAAAACAATATACCCCTCCTTCTTTGAAGGGGGGCATAACTAGAGATGCTTTTGAGAAAAGCGCATGTCTCCCACAACTGCCCCTATGAAAAATGTCTAGTTTCTCTAGATGGTTTAGACGAGTGGATCCAATTATATGGTCTGGACGAGTGGATCCAATCAGTAAATCAAGGGCCATAAATCAGAAGTGCCTGGGCGGATTTGGCTAGTTATCGAACTTGGCCGAGGTCTCATGGTCAAACACATTTTGTTCAAGTTAGGTGAAGATCGAATGAGAAATGTTTGACTTAGAGTGCCGACAAGAGTAAAAAGGCCAATTTTTGGTAATTCAAGGGCTGTAACTCCAAAAATGCCTGGACCGATTTGGCCAGTTATCAAACTTGGCCGAGGTCTCATGGTCAAACACATTTTGTTCAAGTTTGATGAAGATCGAATGAGAAATGTTCGACTTAGAGTGCGGATAAGAGTAAAAAGGCCGATTTTTCGGTAATTCAAGGACTGTAACTCCAAAATGCCTGGACCGATTTGGCCAGTTATCAAACTTGGCCAAGGTCTCATGGTCAAACACATTTTGGTCAAGTTTGATGAAGATCGAATGAAAAATGTTCGACTTAGAGTGCGGACAAGAGTAAAAAGGCCAATTTTTGGTAATTCAAGGGCCATAACTCCAATACACCTGGACCGAATTGACTAGTTATCGAACTTGGGTGAGGTCTTATGGTCAAACACATTTTGTTTAAGTTTGGTGCAAATCGGATGAGAAATGTTCGACAGAGTGCTGACAAGCTTGGTGACAGACAGACAAACACACACAAACACAGACAGACAGACTGGAGTAAATCAATATGTCTCACACACCACTGTGTGGTGGGAGACATAACAAGTACGCCCACAGGCAGAATGTAGAGCCTGCCAGCTGTCACGTGTGACTTTGACCTTAAACCTAGGGACCTGGTTCTTGCGCATGACATTCCGTCTCATAATGGCGAACATTCGTGCCAAGTTACATCAAAATCCCACCATGCATGAAGAACAAATGCTCTGGACAAACTTCAATTTGACCTTTGACCTCCAATTGTGACCTTGACCTTTGAGATAGGAACATGGGTTTTGAACACGACACTCCTTCTCATTGAGGTAAACATTCATGCCAAATATAAAAAAGATTGGTCCATGCATGTCAAAGTGACGACTATATCGAGCTCACCGCAAGCAGGCTCAAAAAACCGCCCAACTTTTCATTAGTTTATTTAATCTTTTTTTTTTTTTGAAAAATCAACACAGAACTGTTACCAGTATCACCTGACCATCAGCATCAGTGTCTGTCTTGAAATGACTTGTTCACTAATAGTCCAATTATACATTGTCAAGCTATAGCTTTGGAATTTTTAACACTCATTAACTATCATCAGTAATTAAGCAAGGGAGTCATAATTCTCTTTTGCATGTAATATATATCTTGGTTTTCTAGAACACACATTAGTAGACTGTGCCTTCACTAATTTTTCCCATATTAAACATTACTCACTGCCAGTATCCTACCTACCTGAGGCTACGTCTTTACTTTGTGCTGCTTTCTGACCAGGGGTGGAGCCTACTGCTGGAGGAGCTACAACTCCAGATTCATCCTTCTCCCCCTCCCCTGGGACAGACCCCTCCTGATCTGTGCCCTTCTTTGTCTGGTCTACTGTATGACTGGTAGTGGTAGTGGCCTTGAGGATGCGACTATGACAGTGCTGCTCTATACTGTCTACCACAGTTAACAGAGCATCCAAAGACAACAGGTGTGTGGAAAATAAGCCCGACACTGGGAATGCATTCTGTAATTGAAATAATTATACATCAGTTGTAACAGTTCAAGTCTGTACAATCAACACTGTGCTAAAGACCATATATGAACACAGACATCTGGACAGAAAGATCATTAAAGACTTCAGTTTCATTTTCAATTAAGATATTTACAATGAAATAACCTTTGACTATAGACTACTAGCAAATAGACCATTTTCAAAATCATGTCTATATACAGGTTTGACAGTCTCATCAGTTTATCTCAAGCACAGGGCATTTAAAAAGCAGGAGTTAAATTTCAGGTACAAAACAATTACAAAACTTTAATCCTGTTATTTACATAAATCTTAAACTTTTAGATTTACAATCTTGAATTTACCTGGAATTCAGTCAAAATCATGCAATAAATTGTACCTGATCTTTTTTAAATGTAAAACTCCACTAACTATAATAGGTCAGTTCAGCACAGTACTACCAACATTAAGACTTATCTTCAATCTTAAAGGTATTTTAGTTTTGAAAAGTTATCACAGGCCATCAAAATTTTCAATGTCACATATTCTTGCTAGCGTTAAACTCTGTTTTTCAGCAAGTTTTCTTTTTTGGTTTAACGTCACACCAACACAATTATAGTTCAAATGGAAACTTTCAAGCTTCTGATGGTGGGGTAAGACCCAAGGTGCCCTTACAGGCTTTATTTTAGTCATGGGCAGGTATCTGGGTAGAACCACTGGATAGCTTTCTCACATGAAAGAATTCTACACATCAAGCAAAGTTTCAAACAAATGGTAGAGAGGAGCAAGTGATTCTAACTCAGCGACTTTAACCATTTTGCCAAAGCAGCTCCTTACATTTCAGCAAGAGCTTAGCAACAAACTAAAATTCACCACAGCAGAACTTTTGAAACCATCCAATGGTATACTCCCTTAAACGAAAATGTTTTAGTTTTTTCATCTATTCTCCAAATACCACTGAAGAAACTGCCTTAGAGTGGCTCAGCCTAGCTATATTATTGTTACCACAACATGAGCCTATAACCAAAGAATATTAAGAATTGATTGAAATGTTTCAACCCAGTATTAGAATTATACCTTTGATAAAAGTTTTGTCAGATCCTCAAACAAATTTGTGCAGTAGAGGTCACAGTCATAGTTGAGATACAATTCTGTAACCAGTCCAGGAATCCTCCACAACTGAACAATGGCTTCAAGGGCAAGTTCTCTCACTTCATATGTTATCCTTGGATGATCGGATGTAATAACATCACATAGTTTTGTGAGGTACATCTGCAAACACAGAGAAAAGCGAAACATAATTTCATACTGTTAAAACATTAGTATTTGTACAGAATTAATATGTGAGGATTATGTGGCTGCATGAAACCGTGAAATTAAATCCAAATGAACAAATAAACTTTCCATTTATTTAATTTTCAAAAAAATTATCACATCCCCCTTAAAGTAGCCATTTAAGCATGAGAATGTAATGCTAGCAATATTAAATACTTTCACCAAACCGTAACTAACGGCTCAATTGAAAATGATAGCCTGAAAATTTTTCCTCTCCTATCTCCAATTTACATTTATTAACTGGCATTATTTCACCATCAGCAGGCACCTGGGAACCATCGACCGTAATCTTTTCTTGTTTAGGTGTCAATGTACCATAGATTGGTCAGTTTTAGCATGTGATTTATTGAGCTATTTCATAGCATCTTATTTGCTGAGTGTTTGTGTTTAGGACAAGTCGCAGTTTAATATTCACAAATATTGTGAATTCGCTAGTGGCATTATTCCTGAATATTAGTGGAAACAAGAGGGTCATGATGACCCTGGATCGCTCACCTGAGTAATATGAGCTACATGTTTCAAATGTCAAACTGATGATAAAATATTAAGAAAGTCAGTAGGTCACATTCATGGACAATGCATCATAACAAATATCAAAAGCCTAGGTCGTATGGTTTCAGACAAGAAGATTTTTAAAGTTTTTTCCTATATAAGTCTATATAAAACTTGAGACCCCCAGGGCAGGGCCTCTTTTCACCCAAGGGGTACAATTTGAACAATTTTGGTTGAGGACCATAAGACAATGCTACAAATCAAATATCAAAGGTCTAAGTGTTGTGGTTTCAGACAAGATTTTTTAACTTTTTTCCCTATATAAGTCTATGTAAAACTTGGTACCACATTTGACCCTAGGGGGATAATTTGAACAATCTTGGTAGAGGACCACTAGATGATGCTACATACCAAATATCAAAGCCCTAGACCATGTGGTTTTGTACAAGAAGATTTTCAAAGTTTTCCCTATATAAGTCTATATAAACCATGTGACCCCCGGGGCGGGGCCATATTTGACCCTAGGGGGATAATTTGAACAATCTTGGTAGAAAACCACTAGATGATGCTACAAACCAAATATCAAAGCCCTAGGCCATGTGGTTTTGTACAAGAAGATTTTCAAAGTTTTCCCTATATAAGTCTAAATAAACCATGTGACCCCTGGGGCGGGGCCATATTTGACCCTAGGGGGATAATTTGAATAATTTTGGTAGAGGACCACTAGATGATGCTACACACAAGATATCAAAGCCCTAGGCTCTGTGGTTTTGGACAAGAAGATTTTTTTAAATTTTCCTTTCGGTTGCCATAGCAACCAGAGTTCTGCATGGAATTCAATTCTTTGAATAATTTTTGTAGAGCTTCACCCAAGGAACATTCCTGTGAAGTTTGGATGAAATTGGCCTAGCGGTTTATGAGGAGATGTCGTGTAAAGTAAAAGTTTATGGCCGGACGCCGGACGAAGTGCGATCACAAAAGCTCACCTTGTCACTCCGTCACAGGTGAGCTAATAAAACCATAATGAATATTAATAAATCTACAGTGGCACAATTTTTGTTTATTTGTTTTTGTTGGGTTTAACATCGCAAGAACACAATTATAGGTCATATGGTGACTTTCCAGCTTTGAAGGTGGAGGAAGACCCCAGGTGCCCATCTCTGCATTTAAAATTATCATCATGGGCAGGCAACTTGGTAAAACCACTGTCCTTCCGTAAGCCAGCTGGATATCTTCTTTACAGGAAGAATTTATTTCCTCCAGAGAGGCTCGAACCACAGAGGCAAGTGATTCAAGGTCAGCAACCTTAACCACTCAGCCACGGAGGCTTCACAGTAAACATGTTACAAAACTCCTACCTCTAGCTGAAGTTTAAGATGACTTCTCATTGATTCAAACAACAGGAAACACACCCTCAATGCTGCAGAAGACAGAGACAGCCTCTCTGATTGGACAAGCTGAAAATACAGAAATTCTCAAGTTAAACCTAAGAAAATCAGAATTACTTCATGTATAAGAATTTTAAGAATGCTACTTTTTTAGACTATTGTTTGATCCATCAATCTCTTCCCAGTGTATTTTTTTTTTTTTTAGTTTTGGCAAACTGTAGCTTTATCTTGTAAGAACCAGATAAAAGTATATTATTCTGAAGGTCTCTAAGTGTGGTAGTAGGATCTTTTTTTTTTTTAAATTCTGTATTTTTTATGTAGATAGTTTTTATGCTAAGTAGGATATCCTAAATGTTTTACAACAATGTATCATTATATAAAATCAGATTAGGAATTTTAATACTTTTGGTGTTCAAACAGAAATTTACAATGAAATAACATACCGGAATAATTTTTTTCAAATGGTAAACTAAAAACTAATGAAGATATTTTTGATATTTTTTTATTGCTGCCCTTCTAATTCTTTACAATGATGCAAAATATATATGATAATGCCTTATATTTAAACAGAAATTAAGGAAAAATCAAAAGCTGGATCAAACAACAGAGCCAATATTTCTGTAAGCAGTCTTAAGCAATGACAAGAAATGCATTATTGCATTATTTTGCTTTAATACAACCTGTTAATATCTGTAAAGAATCAATCTTTTACAATATTTTACATGGAAATTTTTCTACAGTCAGGATGCATACTGTATGGTCTGTATTTGCTCGCAAACATATATCATAATGAAAAGACTTTGTTCAGCTGTTATCTGTATGCAGACAACCAAGAATATGAAAAGCAAAGCTTATATAATTGGAAAAATTGGGCCGGTGTATGAAAATTCTTACCATAAAAAGGTATCTACACATGTCGTCTTTGACTAGATATACAAGTGATGCAAAATGCCCGATATGGTCAGCCCCTGTCTCCAAGGCAACGGTCAACAGGCTGAGACCCATGTGTATCATCACATCAGTATTGTGTCTGTCCAGTGGGTTTGTGAGGGAGATAAGAAACCTAAACAACTCTCGTACACATGGCAAACCATATGGTATGAGGGGCACTGACCCTGAAATTAATCATACATGCATATATGTATATATATCACTTTCGAACATGCAACACATGATTTGGAAATGTGTCAACCCGTTAACATATATCCGCAAACTAAGAGTGACATAAACCAACTTTTCTAAAATCCAAGTTAAGTCAATACAATGTGAGCATTTGACACTGTAGTACACATTACAATGATGGTATTCTAACAAATGCAACCCAACACAGTTATCATATGATATGAGTGGTACAATACAAAGGTGAGAAGTGATATCTTCCTACGTTATTATACTTATATCATAATACAGAGATAATAAATTCCCTTTTGTCTTTGCTTCACTATTCATGAAGTACCAGTATCTATATTATACCACCTTGGTGCAGGAGGTTGTGGGTTCACTCCTGGCCAAATCATACTCAAGACTGAAAAATGGCACCAGCAGCTCCCCTATTTTGGCAATCAGCATTAAAAAGGAAATTCACTTCTCTTCTTTCATACCCTTGTGGCCATGTTATCCACAGCGATTAATGTAAACTGAAAGAATTGTTTCACAATATCTAAAATAAATTAGAATCAATTACCAATATACATATCTAAATAACTTTCTGTGAAGGTAAACAAACCTCCATATCCTTACCTTCATGGCCATGATGATGGTGGGGTATAAACCTTACACCTCTTGGATTCACAAAATTACCACCATCTGGAGCATCAGTTGGTGTTGTAGCTAAACCCTCAGCTGGTGATGGTGCTGATGTGTCAGCTGTAGATGGGAAAGACGTGACAGAATCCTCTTCCCACGTCTCCGACTGAGGTAAACTTACTTCGCTTGCTGAACGTACCAAACTGTCCTCGCCAGGAATCGTCAGAAAGATGTGGTCCTAGAAAAATCAACAATCTTGTTTAATTCAAAGTCCGATTCTTTCATCTTATATCATTAATTAAACCTGTAAGATCATACAATTTCCACAAACAAACAAGAATACAACCCTTAAAAGCATTCTGTTTAGTGCGTAACAGCTGTCAGTGAGACTGTCATTGAGAAAACAAACAAAACGCTTTTAATATACAACTATTTCAGCTCTTATAATTAAACAGACATAGTTACGTAAATACAATCTAAACATCTAGAAATGGCTGCAACTAGGCTATTCTTTGAGAGAATCACTACTGTATAAGCACTTTAATTTTTTATTTCCAAAACATTTCTCTTACAGGGGCATAGAAAGTAGAGACTGGGGTCACAAAGGGCTGGGACTGTGAGGAGTTTCCCCCGTTGACATTTAAGGGTTAAAACATGTATGGGGAAACAGCTTTCTCTTGTGTACTTTGATAGAATCTTTTGCCATAAATTTGAACCTCATGAGTAACATTTTCCAGCTGCCAGTTATCAGTTCTTCTTGTATCCTTTGACTTCTCAAAATGAAATATCATGCCTGTCTTTCAAAGTACATAAGCCGTGTATCTGCAGGCCAATTATCACAACTGACCTACATATTGGGGCTATAATTATGGCCCTAGAAGCCCAAGCACCTAAGCTCTATCATACCTTTAAGTCTGTGTTTGAACCCGATGTACAGTAGAGACCCTCTTCACTAATTTCTCCAGCTTGAGAAGCACCAATGACCTCAATATCATCTTGTGCTGCATCCTTAAATAACAAAGCTCAAGGCTGACTAACTATGTCAACATCATGCTATAATCTATGTGCTTTATTTAAGCTTAAATTTTTTTTAAAAATCCTCAGATTGTCCGTCAATTTAAAACTTTAAAACAAGGTCAGATTCTAAATTAAAAGATTTGTAACAGATGGTTTATATTTTAAGAATAGTATTTGCTAACACTGCAAAAAGGGACCAAATAATTGAATTATTATGAAATGATTTAAAAATGTAGTAAATGTAAGTAGTTACATTAAATATTTATGCTTGCTGATGCTTTTCAGGTAAGTTAAATTCAATTACTTATTGAAAAATCAGCAAACCAACGTAACCAAAGGCCAGCTGAGTTCAAGCAAAGGACATTGGACTGTATTTAGAAAGGTAAAGTTTCCAATAAAATCAATTAATAAAACAAAGATGTCTAATTTCTGATATTTTACCAATTTTTCATTGTATTCTTGTTGGCAATTTTCCCATTTGCAGACAAAATGTAATAATTTTCCATTTCCTACCTGGAATCCTTGTACAATATCTATGATGTTTGTTCCCTCTACAGGTGTGGTGGCAATACTTTCCCTGGATGCCTTGACGTACGCCATCCCAGGATCTACATTTCCATCACTTTCCTGACCTGCATTCTCCTGCGCTGTCTGAGATACCGTATCCACCATGCCAGAATCCTGCGATACCTTAAAAATAAGCAAATTGCAAATTGCTATTATCAAATTTCAAATTCTAAAACAACACGGAAAGAAATTTTTTATGAACAAGAGCTGTCTCCATAGGATGACACATGCCCCCGATGGCACTTTGAATGAATAGTTATGGCCGATGTTAGAGTTTAGGACCTTTGACCTAGGGAGCTGGGTCTTGCGCGCGACACGTCGTCTTACTGTGTCACACATTCATGCGTAGTTATTTTAAAATCCATGCATGAATGACAAAGATATGGACCGGACACGCCCATCAATGCACTATCATGAAAAATGACCTTTAACGTCTAAGTGTGACCTTGACCTTTGAGCTACGGACCTGGGTCTTGCGCGCGACACGTCGTCTTACTGTGGTACACATTCATGCCAAGTTATTTGAAAATCCATCCATCGATGACAAAGATATGGACCGGACACGCCCATCAATGCACTATCCTTTAATGTCTAAGTGTGACCTTGACCTTTGAGCTACGGACCTGGGTCTTGCACGCGACACGTCATCTTACTGTGGTACACATTCATGCCAAGTTATTTGAAAATCCATCCATCGATGTCAAAGATATGGACCGGACACGCCCATCAATGCACTATCCTTTAATGTCTAAGTGTGACCTTGACCTTTGAGCTATGGACCTGGGTCTTGCGCGCGACACGTCGTCTTACTGTGGTACACATTCATGCCAAGTTATTTGAAAATCCATCCATCGATGACAAAGATATGGACCGGACACGAAAATTGCGGACAGACTGACAGACCGACGGACGGACAGACAGTTCAGAAACTATATGCCTCCCTTTGGGGGCATAAAAACTGCTGATGAACAGCTTCTGCAATATTTTAAAAGTGCAAATGCATATAATACAAGAGGGTCATGATGACCCTGGATCGCTCACCAGAGTAATATGAGCTACATGTTTCAAATGTCAAACTGATGATTTTTAGAAATTTTTTGGAAAATTTTCCAATGTACAATCAAGTAACCCCTGGGGCTGGGCCAATTTTACCCCGGGGGTCATGATTTGAAAAAAGTTTGTAGAAGTCTACTAGGCAATGTTACATATCGAATATCTAAGATCTAGGCCTTCTGGTTTATTTTATGCAAATTTATGAAGATTTCCCTATGTACAATCAAGTAACCCCTGGGGCTGGGTCAATTTGACCCAGGGGGTCATGATTTGAAGAAATTTTGTAGAAGTCTACTAGGCAATGCTACACGTCAAATATCTAAGATCTAGGCCTTCTGGTTTATTTTTAGAAATTTTTTGAAGATTTTCCTATGTAAAATCAAGTGACCCCTGGACGGGGGTCAGTTTTGACCCTGGGGGTCATGTTTTGAACAAATGTTGTAGAGGTCCACTAGGCAATGCTACCTGTGAAATATCTAAGCTCTAGGCCTTCTGGTTTATTTTAAGAAAATTTTTGAAGATTTTCATATGTAAAATCAAGTGATCCCTAGGGCGGGGTCAATTTTGACCCCGGGGTCATGATTTGAACAATTTTAGTAGAGGTCCACTAGGCAATGCTACATGTCAAATATCTAAGCTCTAGGGCTTCTGCTTTTTGAGGAGAATTTTTTTTAAGATTTTCCTATGTAAAATCAAGTGACCCTTGGGGCGGGGTCAATTTTGACCCCGGTGGTCATGATTTGAACAAATTTTGTAGAGGTCCACTAGGCAATGCTACATGTGAAATATCTAAGCTCTACGCCTTCTGGTTTATTTTTAGAAATTTTTTGAAGATTTTCATATGTAAAATCAAGTGACCCCTGGGGCGGGGTCAATTTTGACCCCGGGGTCATGCTTTGAACAATTTTAGTAGAGGTCCACTAGGCAATGCTACATGTCAAATATCTAAGGTCTAGGGCTTCTGGTTTTTGAGAAGAAGATTTTTTAAGATTTTTCTATGTAAAATCAAGTGACCCCTGGGGCGTGAGTCAATTTTGACCCCGGGGTCATGATTTGAACAAGGTTGGTAGAGGTCCACTTGGCAATGCTTCACACCAAATATCTAAGCTCTAGGGCTTCTGGTTTTTGAGAAGAAGATTTTTAAAGTTTTTCCTTTCGGTTGCCATGGCAACCAGAGTTCTGCATGGAATTCAATTCTTTGAACAATTTTTAAAGAGGACCATCCATGGAACACCCCTGTGAAGTTTCATCAAAATTGGCCTTGTGGTTTAGGAGGAGATGTTGTTTAAAGGAAAGTGTGGACGGACGACGGACAGACGGACGGACGCTGGACGGTGAGTGATCACAATACCTCACCCTGAGCACTTTGTGCTCAGGTGAGCTAATAACAAATCCATAGCAAACATGGAATTTTGAATTTTTGATTAAGAAGTTCGATAAATATGAATCTTGTGTACAAAATTTTATAAATGATTAATACCTCTGTAGACTTCTCTAATTCTTCGTTCATTGCTTGTTCAATCTCTGCCTCCTTCTGTCCTTCTTTCACTCCATCAACCTGTCCTTCTTTCACCCCATCAACTTGTCCTTCTTTCACACCATCTTGAGAATCCAGCCCAGAACCCTGCTGTGTCTGCGAGTCCCCTGAAGCAGCAGGCACTGCCTGGGAACTACCTTGTGAAGAACTGTGTGTTGACTGAGGTGTAAGACTAGGTTTGTTCTTCTTTTGCTTTGGTTTAGGTGATCTCTTTCTCCTGCCCATCCTAGCCTGGTCTACCCCACCAGTTCTCATCTTTAACTGTAAAATAAGTTGCAATCACATTCTACATACAGTATTTTGACAGTTCTGTGTTGAAAAATTTTAGCATTATTTTCACATCTTAGCTATAGTATTTACAACTGTTCCAAATTTTTTAATCATTGTACCATACCCAGAAAATAAATTCTAATTACTGTAAACAATAACCTGCTGAGCCTAGATGTGGCTCAGTACGCTGTTATACAAGAGCTGTTTGGTAGACACATATGCCTGGCATGATGGCCTTTCAGAGGCAAGTATGTAATTCTGTGTGCTGTGACCCTGACTTTTGACAAGATGACTTCAAAAACCTATTTAGCTTGACAACCCAAGCATTCTTTAATTATTGAGCAGAAACTGTTTTCAGTCTAGCGGTCACTGTGACCTTACATTTGATCTACTGACCCCTAAAACCATTGGGGTCATCCACTAACCACATGCAATCATTCTATGAAGTTTGACCATTCCTCTCGTTATTGACTGGAAACCAAATGATCTACGAAGGGACCAACTTACAGACCAACAAGCGGACAATGAGTAAAACAATATGCCCCCCTTTCCTCTGAAGGGGTAACAAAAATTAATTATTACCTTTTTCATATTTGCTGTCCATTTTGGATCCTCTTTAAATTGTGGCAATCTAGTAAACAGTAACTGAACCATATCCATTAATGTATGCTCTGCTGACTTCCTTAGTAACTCTGAAATTGTGAGTAAAATTAATATTATATACATTTATACATATATACAAAGGTTGGTCACTGTAAACAGTCTTTACTGTATCAATGAGAACCCTCGTTAATAAAAAGGTGGATCAAAGAGTAGTTTTTTTATGACTATGTTTCTTTTCACCATCGTGAATTCTTAGCAGTACAAGAATAAAATTAACAGCTACAGTCTACCAAATAATGTAAAGTCAACCGAAGTACAGTATCAATGGCCTTTTGCCTACATGAGGGATAGCCAAAAACTTCCACCAGATAATACAAGGGGTGTTCAATAAATAACTGAAAATTGCTGTCGTTTCTTCACATATTGTCAAAAATCGATGAAACTGTTATATAAAGTAGATAAGGGAAGATTCTTTTGACATGTCAAAATTTTCTTTTCTTTGGACAGGTAAGTAATTGTAAGGGCTACCAGGTATTACTCTAGGTTTTCCAGAAAAATGATGTTAAGCCGTCACATTCGAATTATCAAATGTCACTCATTATGTGCAGAACTACCTTAATTTACTCATCAAGCAAAGAAATTGCCAACGATACTGTGATAAACACACTGTATAACATCTTACCACTAAGTCTCATCTCGAAGCAGATTCTGAAGCATGACTGCATTATTTCACACACCGACTCGTTGGTGAGGAGAACTCCTGCTGGACACAATAGAAGTGTTCGCAAAACCTGAACAGAAAAAACACATGAAAGATCAAACGTCATATATATTATATGTAATAATTAATAGATTTATGGGTGGCCAGATAGTACAATGGTTACAGACTTGGGAGGTTTTGAGTTCAAATCCCATTCCAGGCACTGGAAATTCTGAGTGGAAATTCTGAGATGCTCTTTCACCTGACTAAGAGGCCAATATTGGCTCTTCCCAGGATCCCTTGCATCTGAATCTGTCCCTCCAACTTATCTGCATCTGTCAGATAGCTGCAAGTACCTAGTAGATATTTGTATCTTACTGTCATGATAGTTATAGACTGTTTTGTAGAAACAGGAAATACATTTTTCACTCAATTTCAACAGTCTTTCTCTTATTACAGATTAAATGCTTTTTTATGTGTCTTTTATAATGATAATGTCTCTGAAATGTAAACAGAAACAGCTCACTTATTCATACAGAAATGAGCTGCGCCATGAGAAAACCAACATAGTGGCTTTGCGACCAGCATGGATCCAGACCAGCCTGCGCATCCGCACAGTCTGGTCAGGATCCATGCTGTTCGCCTTCAAAGCCTAATGCATTTGAGAAACCGCTAGCGAACAGCATGGATCCTGACCAGACTGTGCGGATGCGCAGGCTGGTCTGGATCCATGCTGGTCGCAAAGCCACTGTGTTGGTTTTCTTATGGCATGGCTCAAATATGCTATAATATCAAATAATTTTGCAGTAAAGCTACATGCAATAAATTCAGCAAGAATAATGATATTTTCATTAGTTGACTTTGGTTGGCTTACTTATAGCAGATTCAGTATATTTTACCAATGATTTCACACCTCTGTTTTGAAATTTCTAAAATTAATACACTAAAGCTACCATTATGCTTACATGGAGTATCTTCATTAGTACGACCTCGTCAGAGCCCGGGTCGGTCCCGACAAACCTGGCATGGGTAACAGCATCAGCAATATTCTCTATGGCAGGACACGCTTCTTCACAACTAGGGTCTGAAAATATATATCAATCAGGGTTTACACTTATACATACAAGTTTCTTTTCAATGGATTTGTTGACAAATGAATTGTAACTTTCTTCACATATTTCTTTTTCTCAGCACATGCTAAATAACTACTAAAATGTATTACCATGGTGAAGTAATTTTAATGTTAGATTGTGTAATAAAAAGACCAACAATTTCTTTAGTGTTTGTTTTTCCATTCAACTACATATATGATTATGTTAACAAAAGGAAAACATAAAGTGAATGGTATTTATGTAAAACAGAGCCATATATGAATACTAAAATTAACATCTAAATGACTGTCTCTTGTGAAAAAATACTAAGATGTATGTAAATGAATTTCATTTACACAGAATTTAACAAGCATGTGCATAACATTAGTAAAAACAAATACTGTAAAACCTGGTAAATAAGCGTATACTATATAATATTTAAAACTTGAAAAGAATTGTCTGCAAGCATGCATGAATTTTACAATGAATTGTTGTCACCGTATTAACTTAATATATACATGTTTTCGGGAAAGAGTTTCTAAAAAAGCTTATTAGCTTTCTACTCGATCCCTAGTTTTTGTAAATATGTATTGTAATTATATGCTATTTGATTAATAAATATTGTTTAAACCAAGCGTATACGCTTATAATAATTTTAGTGACACTTTTATGCGCATATTTTTGATAAGCGCTTATATTTAAGCCAAAACTATGCGCTTATATTTGATATGCACTTAAGGACAAGCCGTGTGCGCCTATTTTTGATATATTGAGACTATTGACAGTGCTTACCTTGGTTGAGAAAACGAAAGTAAAACATGGTCATGGACGTGCGCAGTGAACTACCTCCTTTTATTGCATACATTATTATTAGGTTATTTAACATTGTTCTGTACAATACGGTGATATATTTGGACGAGTACCCAGCTGAGAAAACCATATTGGACGAGCTGCTAGGCGAGTTCAATATGGTTTTCTCAGCTGGGTACGAGTCCAAATATATCTCGTATTGTACAGTACAATGTTAAATAACCTTTTTATTCTATATCTATTTTATCTTCCTATAATAATAGTTTAAATTAAAAATGTTTCACTGAATATTGTATTCCTGCCTTTTCTAGTATTTTCCCAGCCTGGTATGAGTGCAAATATATATTATACAGAACAATGTTAGACCTTAAATAACCTTTTTATTCTATATTTATTTCACTTCATACGTAATATACGTAATTCATTGAATGTTGTTTTTTCTGCGTATCATCATTAAAAAACGTATATGGTGCAACCTCCCTACAACAGCCATTTGGCGATTTGGGTGGTAATAATACTTGGCTGAGATATTATGCCCACAAACATTGTCAGCAAGTTTGGTGAAGACCGGATGAAAACTGTTCGACTTAAAAGAGCGGACAAGGCTAAATTCCCCGTTTTTCGAGTAATTCAAGGACTATAATCAAAGAGTGCCTGGTACAATTTGGCTGGTTATCGAAATTGGCCGAGATGTAATGCCCACAAACATTGTCAGCAAGTTTGGTGAAGAGCCGACGAAAACTGAATTATAGAGCAGACATGTTTTGGATGCTGACCGCCCGTCCGCTGCCATTCATAATCTTCTCCATTTTGTTTCTTAACCGTTGAACAAAAAATGCTAAGGTAGCTATTCAGATAGTCAGGGGTGATACCAATTTTTAGGTTTCGTCCGGAATGGCTTCTTTTAGCGACTTTTCAAATATTCCAACATCTGATGATCCTTTTTACTGTATTGCTAAGTTTTTGATTATTAACGAAAGTTTTAATATCTAAATCAGATAGCATTGTTATCCCTTGAATCGTTTTTATGTGTTGTAAACAAAAAAAAAACACTCTCAAATTAAATCCAGATTTCAAGACGCATAATCAAACTCTGTACACAGAGCGCCTACTTCATCCGATTTACATTCGGAACATTTTCACGCGTTTTGGGCTTTATCGTATGTTTAACATGGGACTGTTGAACCGTCCAAATACAGAAAATACAGGATTTTTTGTACGCGCGTGCGTCCAAATACAGAAAATACAGGAT
The DNA here is from genome assembly GCF_021730395.1 of Mercenaria mercenaria. Classification (NCBI taxonomy): domain Eukaryota; kingdom Metazoa; phylum Mollusca; class Bivalvia; order Venerida; family Veneridae; genus Mercenaria; species Mercenaria mercenaria. Next base: position 105,552,003 of record NC_069362.1, on the reverse strand, counting down.
TTTTGTACGCACGTGCATCCAAATACCGTAATATATTGTACGGTCACGTGTTGCAAATGAACGTTCGCGATTGGATAGATAAAATAGGTATAGAATAATAAGACATAATGAAAGCATAATGAATACATAATTTACAAATAATGTTTAATCTCTTGGACCATTCAATTATTGTTCAACACTAAGATTGTAGCATTTTATCTACATGTATATTCTTTTCACAGATTTACAAAAGAATGACAAACTGTTATGACAAGGCAAACAACTTATCTGTTATTCAAACTTTTACTTTCATTTACTGAAATCATTTTCTATTCAAAAAGCATGATTATCATAAACAATTATCGTTTTATCAGACAATAGATGTTAAAATCTTTTAACACCTATTGGCTATTTAACAGGTAAGAACACTTGTCGCCTGTATTTATAATAAACAATTATCACGGTATACAACCGTTAATTACGTCTTTGTGCTGCATCTGTTGTTTGTTTACCAGTAATCGGATATGCGCCTACTTTCGAGACAAAATTATGGTAAGGGCATGACATGTGCTTATTATCCCATACGGAATATGGGTAAGGCCGTATGCGCTTACTTTTGATATGCCCTTATATTCGAATTTGCGTTTATTTACTAGATTCTACAGTATGCTTTTTAGCTGGATATCTAGCTGTTGTATACACAGGGTTCTAGCCAGGCTATTATCGCCTGTCGTGTGCAACATGCCTTCAGGCTTAGAGTTGTATATTCAACATCCCTTATTTCCCCCGTCATCCCTTAATTGCCAAAGCGACATGTCTTAAAGGCATTCCAATAAGTACCTCGATTAATCCGATAGTGTATTCGAAAGTTTACCACGTGCTCACCTGATAGTTCAGGTAAAGCGATATCAGTTAAGATATACGATAAACCAATGACAGCTTCCTATGTAGAAACGTGTGACGTAAATTTCATCGTAGCTCTGCCTTTAAATCATCTTGTGATGTGTACATGAAGGTGTTTTAAGATTTTTTATGTAATCAGAAATGACAGATGACTTTCAACAATTATTGTCCGAATGTTTTTCGCAATCTAGAAAAGACAATGGGACGTACTTAGTCAAAAATTGTGCAACACGTTAAAATGATTTTGAACAATTCTCGGCGTAATATTAATGTTTTTCACATGTATGGATTGTGTTTTCTCGGGTAGAATATCGAAAAGACAATGCCAGAATTAATGTTTTCTGTTGTCACTTTCAAAATAGAACTTGTAGAGAAAAGTTTGAAATATTGTGGATGTATTACTTAATTACTGATAATGTCTGGAAATAAACGTAAATCAGAGTGGGACATTGTTAAATTATGAACTGTTTCAAGAAGGAGGAGAACAGTGTTAGTGACTCAGTAGTAATAGAGGAGAGGGAGACAGTGAGATGTGAAAAGCTAGACGAATCTGTGAATGACATTCTTCCTGGACCAGGTACACCTGAGAAAACGGTCACAAATTCAGAATCCCACCCAGCCACGCCGGATGACCTAAGGAAATCAGGCATTGATCCAAAATGGAAACAAGCGTTTCCCTGGATGACAGTCTCAGAGAACGGTAATTTAAATCATTTTTAAGTAATCCCAAAAATACTGAACGGTCTATTGAATGTATCATATCATATGTATCAAGCGATCTGTGAACGTATTTAAAAAAAGTGCAAACTATCAGTTGTTGAACAAATTATAAGAAGACCACATTTTATATTTCAAATCCGATTCCTTTGGGGAAAAAATATTGGACATGCATACTTAGAAAATAGGGAGGAAGAGCTGATGACTTACTAGAAATTAAGTTGTCATGGCTTTACACACAGGGCTATATTTTATGTGTTTGTGTCTTTTTTTTAGATATAAGTTCTTGAATTAATTAAAAAAACATTTAGATCTCTTATCATAGCAGTGACAGATCCCTTTGGCTATGCAAAAAACAAAATTGTTTTAAATTCTTTATTTCAGGCCAAGGTATGTTGTGTTCAGTATGTGTAAAGCACCAGAGAAGGCCAAAGAAGTGTACTTTAATAAAGGCGATCATCTTAAACTTTAGTAAATCATAAAGACTCAGACTCACATAAGAAAGCAGTGGTATTTGACGTTGCAGAAGCAAAAACAGGGGGTGGGATCGAGGCTTGTTTTGCGAGGGAAGAAAACATGTGAACCCTTGAGGTAACGACAGCATCTATGACACTGCTTTACTTTTCTTGATGGAGGAAATTCCCCACACCACCAAACACAAACCTTTAGTTGATGTAGCTAAGACATTAGGAGTGGATGTTCTAAATAGTCTGGAGAAGGGGGATAACGCCAAGTACACAAAATTGATAAGTTTACGTTGTCATTCAGCAAATAAATTCCACAGTAATAGAAGACTGAAACTTTAATGTGCAGTGCTAAAATTGTGTTGTTGTAAGTAAAATAAATATTGAACATTTTCAGAAACTTAAAATGGATAAGTTTACATTGTCATTCAGCAAATAAACTCCAGAGGATTTTTTTAATGACACATTATCTCTATTTGTTCTTGTTGAGCATGTAATATGATGCTTATTAAACACTGAAAATAACACTGTGTTTTTCACTCTGAAATGCACCAGAATGCACCAAAATGAGTTGTAGTAATACAAAATTTTCTGGGGGTGGCCCCCCCCCACCAGGAGTGGGTATCCATCCCGCACCCACCCCTTTGTCGTCGGCGCTCTTTTCAAAAATACCCATCAGCAACATGCCTTCAAAAAATCCTGGCTAGAACCCTGATACGTAAGTGTTGAATCTCATTAAAATCTGTATTACGGATGCATGTTCCTCTGAACACTTGTGTTATACTAGTATGTCATCTTTAATGAGAAATGTGTAGATGACTGTTGAGTGTTGAACACATGCAAAAAAGGTACACATTTAACAGCCTTATTTGATATCTAACTCAAACTAATATGAATTATGCAATTAAAATACATATAAATCCCCATTCGATTTAAGTGGTACACAACAAAGCAATAGAACACCTTTTGTTGCCTTTTTAAGCTGGGACTAGATATTTTTTCTGGATGTTAAATTATAAATTATGTGAGTAGTAACTTGCCCCATACATTCTTACTGAAATTTTAGCCTTTGAAGTTCAGAGAAATACTGCTGATATTCTAAATCAAGTCCACGGTTCTACAAAGCACAAATATATCCTCTGTTCAGTGACATAGTCACTTATCTTTCATCTCAGCAGAAAAAATACATGCAACATGCACAAAACAAGTTTAGTTAAACACTCGATTAAGTCTCAACAATTCTGCAGCTAAATAACTTACATAAATACAAACAAAACAAGAGCTGTCCGTAAGACAGCACACTCAGCTTTTCTCAGTGCTTGACTCTGAATTCGAGATTTACTGGTAAAAACTTTAACAAAAAAATTCTAGGTTAAAAAGGGGCATTACTCTGTCAAAATTCAAATCAGAGTTATGAGGATTGTTTCTACTGGTGTAGACATTGATAGTAAATAACTATTTTAAGTTTCAAGTCAAAAACTTTGATAGTAACAGAGATATTTGACTTTATCAAAAACTTTAACAAAAAAATTCTAAGTTTTTGATAGTAACAGAGATATAACTTTAACAAAAAAAAAAATCTAAGTTAAAAAGGTGCATAACTCTGTCAAAATTCAAATCAGAGTGATGGGGATTGTTTCTCCTGGTGTAGACTTTGATAGTAACTAACTATTTTAAGTTTCAAGTCAAAAGCTTTGATACTAACAGGGATATTTGACTTTTTTAAAAACTTTAAGCAACAGCGATGGCGACACTGGGGCAAGTGCAATAGCTCTGCTTTTTCTTCAAAAAGTCTAGCTAAAAATGAGGAGAACTTTGACTTATGAAATGGCTGTGATCAGCTGCCACTAAAATACGAAACATTTTTAACTATAAAAGGTCTGGAACAATATTTAGCTCCTAGACTTTTCATAAGTTAGTGAAGTATTAGAAATGTGTCAATGTGACCCAGGTGCTCCCTTAAAATAGCACTGCAGTCTATCCAAAAATAGATGAAATAACTAAATACAAATTTATAGCAATTATAGGCCATTCAAAAAGCTCTTTCTTTACAAATATGTACCGGTACACAGCATAGGTGAACATCTACGAAAGTATATATCAATTTCACCAAATAATGAAGGAAATGTTAAATATACAAAATGATTTCATGTGTACTGGCATTAAAGGGCAGGTTTACTCTTCAACTGGACAGAACATAAAAGTCTGAATTTGAAAATATCTATGACTGCATTCTCAAAGAAATGTGATGATACTGACCTACAAGTCCATAAGACAGGAACTTATTGACAGAGGTAAGTGCTAGTCCGGTGATAGGTCCAGTGGTATCTTCTGAACGTATTACTTCCAGAAATGGTCCAAGAAATGCATTAGGTTCAATTTCACTGAGTTCTGAAAATAATTAAAATTTTTGGTACATACTGCATATCAATAAATCTACTATAAAGTGTTATAAAATATTTTGTTTCCAAGTTTGAAATAAACTCTTACAAAAACTATCTTAGAAACAACAATCACTGCGACTTTAGAATATTTTTTCACTCCCAGTGTTTTGTAGCAAATCACTACTGTACAAATAATAAAACATTATTACAGCTCTAGCTGGTACACAAGCATAACAATAGCTGTCCTTTCAAAAGTAGTACAACTCATTTTCATTAAAGCACATACTTTATTTTCATACTGTTAGTGTGAAGAGCTTAGGCCTAAATTAAAATTTTGTTTGTTTGCCGCTTCCGCCCGACCCACAAGAAATGCGCCGGTCCAAAAAAATTTTTGACCAAAAAAGTATGATCTTTTTTTTTTATTTCTGTTCATTAAATATTCTTTTTGTCATGTATCTTCTCGTTGAATTTGCAGTCTGGATCATGCTTTAAATAGCAATGAGAGCGTCGTTGATCGCCGAAAGAATGATGTCAATCAAGATGTCCCGACGTAATGTAATTGTGCCACCGATTATTTACTGTATCTCGCACACGCATAGATGTCGATAATATCCGCGGAGACCGATTAATTCTTCCATTTCTCCCGCCATGTATCCAACTGGCACGTGGCGTTTTAATGCACTAACCTAGAACTCATGAATATTCCGTGTGTTTCCGTAATTAATTTTTTAGTGAATGAATTAAATAACGATAATCATTTAATTTATTAATTAATATCGCATGCGCAGATCCATCCCTTTTGTTGTAAGAAGAAGTCCTCTGTGTTACCATAACATTTCGTATTTCACGATGGGAAAATTGTCACGCATTAATATCATGATTTTCGTTCAATTTCGTGAAAAACTACCCTACTACTCAACATTAATATTATTTTTCATGCCAAAATGCTATAAAAATATTTTATACTTCTTTGTTCATGCATAATAGTTCCGCAAAACCGTTCTACGAAATGTCAATAGTAAAATTTTCGCGAGTAGGACAAGTGTTTTATTCAATAAACGGACATTTAAAAAAAACGGTCACCTGTACACGAAAAAAGATACAGGTAATATGGATACAATTACATTACATAGAATTAGTATTAATGGTCTGAGCAGAATTCGAACCCATGCTGACGTGCGTAAAAGCTGGAGAGCTTACCACTACGCCAGCGTGCCATTGATAGACAAATTTATATAGACATTTTCGGACAATAATTTCATATACTTGTAATGGTTTTGCATATGCACCAAAAGTGAACAGGGAAAAGAAATAGAATGCATTGCAGCTAACGAGAGTTGCAGAATGAAAACGAAGCTGAAACGAAAACGTGCTTGAATTGAGAACAAATTGTCTGTATGGAGATTACTTTTCCTTAAAACGAGTCGAATTTTTCTTTGCCCATACAAATACAATGTAGTAAAACAATTGTACAGAATCCTTGTGATTCGCATGTTTATAAATCACATGTACCCATTTCATTATCCGGCGGCGACGTAGTGCCATTGTATCAGTAACATATCATCGACATCCATAGACACAGGAATTTCTTTCATATATTTGTGAGGGCACTAGCCCATTCCAAAACGTTTTTGTTTTTTTTTGAAGAAAATATATAAGTCGCTAGGAAACCTCGTATCATAATGATCCCTGACAGTCCTCTATTAAACAGTTTACTTACTGACTGCAGTTTTTACCCTCGTTTTCTTTGCAAAGGTATGGCACGAAATTGCTAGCCCAACATGTGTTTAAGCTGTTGCGCACGTGTTTTGTCTGTTTTTCTGCCGAATTGTTTGGTAAGATTACCAAAATCAAGGATCAATAAGGATATAAATCAGTGCAATGCTAATTCTAAAGATCGTGAACATCCTTTTTATTTGAATATTTACATAAAGAAAACATTATATTTCCATGAGCATTGAAAAAACATTAATTGAATTGCAGGGTGAACTCTGCTGTTAGTTTGTCGTCAGATTAAAGAAAATGATAAGTAGCCCTGCAACTTTTTTTTACTTTAAATCACCACTGACAAATTCAGCTGTTTTACGATGTTGTAAAAAAAAGATGAGACTTGCGAAATACTTGTTATCGTTTCCAAAGCATATCTGTCTTAATAACTGTTAGTCCGGCTTTAAGTACAAATGTCGTATGTAACCAAAATGATCACAGTGTGTTATTTTCTCATTTTATCATTTTTAAAAGTGTTTGAAAACATGTTTACTAAAACATGTACTGCGTGATATCATTATTCTAAAAACTCGTGACTAATTTTCGATAAATCGTGGTCAAAAAAATGGCAAGCCTTGTTGGCGTCGGGACATGCCGATGATACATGTACGTTTTAAAATAAAAATGCCCTTGACTAAACAGGATTTTTCCAAAACCGTATTGCTAGATCCATATATATCGTCTAAGTATACATTTTTGTAGGTAGACTTTCCGAATATTTGGTTGAATGTGGGCGCAAGTTGTAAAGAGCCAGTCTTAACGAATGAAAACGCGTAAATATCGGCCCATTTTATACGTCAGAATGGATTTCCAATTGGAACGGGAAGCAGACGTTTCTTAAATTATTTTGGCGGGAAATCTGCACGTGTCTTCCATGATGTTCTTTGGTATTGTCCACGAGTTTACAGAAAATTTAGTATTTGCGTTATAAATTTGTATTAAATATCGGACCATCTTATACGCCATAATGGATTTCCAAATGAAACGGGAAGCTGACGTTTCTTCAATTATTTTGGTGGGAAAACTGCACGTGCCTTCCATGATGGCCGCGTGTTTACAGAAAATTTAGTGTAATGCGTTATATTTTCGTGTCAGCAGTCGTGTTCAAATTTTATGGAATGGTAAACAAAATGTTCACGATCTACAACCAAATGTAGGTACTTTGCCGGCCAATTAATTACTTTAATTAAGAACTCCAGTGAGACAGAATAATGTTGGCGGTGTTTTTTTCTGTGGGATGTATCATGGATGTTCTCCGGACCGTTTAGGTAGGGATTGGCCCAATCATCCGGGACGGTTTGCATGCTGTGATGCATTTCGCAGACATCATACCGTTTAATTCTGTCTGTTCAAAATGTAAGATATCTTCTGTTCTATTCTGCTCTGACCTGTGTCTTTGATAGGTCAGTTAATGTTTTATGATATTGTATTTTTGTTTCATGTTTTGATCTGCCTACCTTCCAATTTAAAATGCTTGGTATCTTATTACCGTAATGTAATTTTAATTTCTTCTATAATAGTTCAATTCCCATTTTTTTATTGAACATTATATAAATGTTTTTATGTAAAGTACTTTTGAACGTATTTTTATATGAAAAGAGTGCTATATAAATGTGGTATATAATAATAATAATAAAAAAAAAAATGAAAATACATGCTTCAGAGCTTGAATCTATTTCGTTTCTGTAGGCCAGCGGCCGTTTCTGAAATGGTTTAGTATATATTTTTCATTCGAGTTCTTAATATTTCATTGATGTGTTGAGCATCCAAAAAGAAAGGATGTTAATGTTTAAACAGCAACAGGCTGATAATGACGATTCTTTCACTTATTTCTTATTTTGAAAAAAAAAAAAAATTACCGACCTACCGACCTAGTCCTTGAAGTACTGGGTCGGAAGCGGCAAACGAACATATTTTTAAGGGTGGCCTTACAGGTTCACTTTCAGGTCAACAATAATTTCAAGGCAAATAAAAACGTGGACCTCTGATATGACAGAATGTACTTATACAATCTGTGTACAGGTGAATCTATGGAGGTAACTCAAGTCCCAAACTGGAACTGTCAAGAGTGATCACACTTACCAGTAATGGTATTGAGTACATCTTTCAGCTGCGAAAAGCTACTGAACAGTGGATCGCCGTCGTCATCTCGCTGAGAATGAGAACTCCATCTGGAAGTTCTTCTCATGGCTGTAACAACCAGGGAGATTTCTCCCTGGATGATATAGATACCATTGCTGGGAGAAGTCATGCCCTCTGGATAAAAAAAATATATGTTACCATATTTATATATATAAACTAAGTGCTGTTTGACTGTCCTTAAGAACAATATATATCAAAAGGCTGCATTTTAACAGCCAGTTATGTTAAATTAGTGCAGTGTTACTTGCGGAGAACAGGTTTGTACTGGTACAGAATCCAGGAATACTAATTAGGTTAACTGCCTGTCATTACATAACTCAAATACTGTTTGAAAAACGGCGTTAAACCCAAAACAAACAAACAAAATTACAGCAGTGTTTTTTTTTATGGCCAATCCCAATGGCAAAATGAAATAGTATGTTTTTTTTCCCAATTTCAAAGCTAAAATTCCCAAAGTTAAATTTATGTCTTTTTTTAACCTTTACAAACAAGACTGAACCCTTAGACATTTGAAACACATTAGACAGTTTGCTAACATAATGCTTAATGATAAATTATGGCAATTTGTTTCTTAAATGTGACATTTTAATAAACAAGAGCTGTCTCCATAGGATGACACATGCCCTCGATGGCACTTTGAATGAATAGTTATGGCCGATGTTAGAGTTTAGGACCTTTGACCTACGGACCTGGGTCTTGCACGCGACACGTCGTCTTACTGTGGTACACATTCATGCCCAATAATTTTAAAATCCATGCATGAATGACAAAGATATGGACCGGACACGCCCATCAATGCACTATCATGAAATATGACCTTTAACGTCTAAGTGTGACCTTGACCTTTGAGCTACGGACCTGGGTCTTGCGTGCGACACGTCGTCTTACTGTGGTACACATTCATGCCAAGTTATTTGAAAATCCATCCATGGATGACAAAGATATGGACCGGACACGAATGCACTATCATGAAAAATGACCTTTAACGTCTAAGTGTGACCTTGACCTTTGAGCTACGGACCTGGGTCTTGCGCGTGACACGTCGTCTTACTGTGGTACACATTCATGCCAAGTTATTTGAAAATCCATCCATGGATGACAAAGATATGGACCGGACACGAATGCACTATATGAAAAATGACCTTTAACGTCTAAGTGTGACCTTGACCTTTGAGCTACGGACCTGGGTCTTGCGTGCGACACTTCGTCTTACTGTGGTACACATTCATGCCAAGTTATTTGAAAATCCATCCATCGATGACAAAGATATGGACCGGACACGAAAATTGCGGACAGACTGACAGACCGACAGACGGTTCAAAAACTATATGCCTCCCTTCGGGGGCATAAAAATATGACTTTTAACGATTCCCAATTTAGGCATTTATCAACGCATTTTTCCCAGTTGTAAAGGCCCCGGCCCCATTCCTAAATTAGTGGGGAAAAAAACACTGTATAGTAAATAATTTTGGCACAGTCCGTATTAATTGGTAACACAAAAGAATGCTTACGATATATATTCATGTTAGAATAGTCATAAATATTGCAACATAACCTGGAAAAGTCAAGATGGCGGTCTACTGAAAAAATGCGTGAATCGGTTCAGAATTTGCAAAGATATCATAGTTTAGTCTAGTTGTTATAAGTTTATATGCAAAAGAGATTATTTTGGCCAATATCTTAAGTGAGAGAAATGCTCTCACTTGGCAAATTTTAGTAAGAGATTTAATTTTTTCAGGAGAGATAATATAGTGAGTGTAACTGTGTACAATTAAATTTGAATAAACATTTCATATTTTTCTAACTACATATAAAAGCATTTATTAATTTAAGTTTCAGATATCCTGAGACTTCCCTCTATCCTTAACCACTTTTTCAGTGAAGCTGTCTCTTTCAAAACTATCTGTGACCTTGGTAAAGTTATATTTAGTTAAAAAATGAACCTTAGGGCTTGTCGTAGATGCTTGAGAAAATTTATTTTTCTTTGAAGAAATTTCTGTAAAATTACAGTGATATACAGCTAGGCAGTTAGCTGTAACATTACTCTTGGAAGGGAACAACACTATCCTCCATAAAATCTACATTCATTCTCACATATTAAATTAAACAAGAGGGCCAAGATGGCCCTAGGTCGCTCACCTAAGAAACACTCCATAACAGTGTAAAACATGTTTGACCTAGTGATTTCATGGAAACAAATATTCTGACCAATTTTCATTAAGATTGGACCAAAAATTTGGTCTCTTGCGATAAAACAAGCATTTTCTTAGATATGACCTAGTTTTTGACCCTAGATGACCCATGTTCAAACTCGACCTAGATTTTATCAAGGCAATCATTCTGACCAAAATTCATGAAGATCAACTGAAAAATACAGCCTCTATCACATACAGAAGTTTTTTCTTTGATTTGACCAAGTGACCTAGTTTTTGACCTCAGATGACCCATATTCAAATTCGACCTAGATTTCATTAAGGCAATCAACCTGACCAAATTTCATAAATATCAACTGAAAAAAATAGTCTCTATCGCATACACAAGATTTTTCTTTAATTTGACCTAGTGACCTAGTTTTTGACCTCAGATAACCCATATTCAAAATTGACCTAGTTTTCATCAAGGCAATCACTCTGATCAAATTTCATGAAGATCAATTGAAAAATACATCCTCTATTGCATACACAATGTTTTTCTTCGATTTGACCTAGTGACCTAGTTTTTGACCCAGATGACCCATTTTCGAAATCAGCCTAGATTTTATCAAGGTAATCATTCTGGCTAAATTTCATGAAGATCAGTTGAAAAATACAGCCTCTATTGCATACACAAAGTTTTTCTTTGATTTGACCTAGTGACCTAGTTTTTGACCCCAGATGACCCATTTTCGAACTTGGTCTAAATTTCATCAAGGCAATCATTCTGACCAAAATTCATGAAGATCAATTGAAAAATACAGCCTCTATAGCATACACAGGTTTTTACGTGATATGACCTAGTGACCTAGTTTTTGACCCGAGATGACCCATTTTCGAACTCGGCCTAGATTTTATCAAGGTTATCATTCTGACAAATATTCATGAAGAAGAATTGAAAAATACAGCCTCTATCGCATACACAAAGTTTTTCTTTGATTTGACCTAGTGACCTAGTTTTTGACCCGAGATGATCCATTTCGAACTCGGCCTAGATTTCATCAAGGTTATCATTCTGACCAATATTCATGAAGATTAATTGAAAAATACCACCTCTATCGCATACACAAGGTTTTTCTTTGATTTGACCTAGTGACCTAGTTTTTGACCCGAGATGACCCATTTTCGAACTCGGCCTAGATTTCATCAAAGTTATCATTCTGACCAATATTCATAAAGATTAAATGAAAAATACAGTCTCTATCGCATACACAAGGTTTTTCTTGATTTGACCTAGTGACCTAGTTTTTGACCCAAGATGACCCATTTTCGAACTCGGCCTAGGTTTCATAAAGGTAATCATTCTGACCAAAATTCATGAAGATCAATTGAAAAATACAGCCTCTATAGCATACACAAGGTTTTTCTTCGATTTGACCTAGTGACCTAGTTTTTGACCCGAGATGACCCATTTTCGAACTCGGCCTAGATTTCATCAAGGCAATCATTCTGACCAAAATTCATGAAGAAGAATTGAAAAATACAGCCTCTATCGCATACACAAGGTTTTTCTTTGATTTGACCTAGTGACCTAGTTTTTGACCCGAGATGACCCATTTTCGAACTCGGCCTAGATTTCATCAAAGTTATCATTCTGACCAATATTCATAAAGATTAATTGAAAAATACAGCCTCTATCGCATACACAAGCTAAATGTTGACAGACGACGGACGACGGACGCCGGACATCGAGCGATCAGAAAAACTCACCTGAGCATTGCTCAGGTGAGCTAAAAATGAGTGAAGGCATAGCCGTCAGATGTTAAACACTGCTTGTGTTAAAACAACAGATACATGTAGGAAGAATCTTATCCCCCATATCTGACACATCTACTGCACAACAACATTGGAAAAGAAGTCCCCTGTATCAGTTTATATCATCAAGTACTGTCATCATTATGGGTATAAATAACATTTTTGGGAAAAAATTGCCTTTAAGTCTGCGTAACAAGTGGTGCATAGAATCACTGTAATAAGCATTGCGCTATCGGGGCGAAAGTTACCATAAACGCACCCGTACTTAAACACAAACTGCGTATCACTGACAATTGTCCATTTTCCCAGGAAAGCACTACTTTGAATGCTGTTGCATCTTTCATCAAAATAACTTTTAAACTTTGGAAACAATACAGGCCTGAATCGTTCATGGGCGCAGCCATTAGCCATTATTAAATTGTGTATCAAGCATGCTGATTGGGCGTAGTACATACCAGAAATTTCAACTGGTTGTTTACGTCACACATAAGACATTAAGTTTAAAAATAAAACTATAGGAATTCCCAATTGTTTTAGAAGGTTGACTTGTTCATTGGGGCAGGAATTAATCTATTATTCCGAAAAAAATATTTATCAGGAAAGATAATGACTAAAAACTTTGATGAGAGAATTTCTCTCATTTTAGTATTTTCATTATGATTTCTACAAATTTTTGTGAGAAGTCACGCCCCAAAATATGCCATGTTACCATATATTTGTGCCCCTTAGTGGTTAATTACATGTTACTCCTTTATGAAATAGACGTGTCACGTAAACTTAACAGTTTTCTGTTTTCTGCAACAACTGCACTTCTATCTTTGTTTGAACAACAAAAAACTGAAAAAATCCAAAAGGTTTCTTAAAATAAACACATCTTTGTCAGCCAGCCTTGACAGTCTGGATCGCTGAAACGCTTATCATCAAATTTGTGCCCCTTGGTTCCCAGCTTTCTACAACAGTCTCTATGATCAGGGAAACCAGTTCTATACTACACAACAAAAGTTTCTTCATATCACTGTGGATTAATGTTAATTTCATGAAGTTTGAAAGGCATTGTGGTAATTAATGCAAATAACTAAGAACACTGCCCAACTACTTACAAAATTTTAAAGGCAAAGTTTTAAACCTGAACTATGAACATCAACATTTCCTTCTTACTTTTTTAAAGATTTTTTTACAATTTTGATATTTGATGTAGTTTGACATTACTGCTGGTCACAGTTTAGGCATAGGAACTCTGCCTCATAATTTAATGACAGAAACCTCAAAGCATATAAGAATTTACTTTGAACAGACTTCAATCCATAATTGGATTTTAATTGGCATTTTGTACGATAATGCGTAGCGCAACTTTTCGGTGTAAGTATATGATACAGGTAATTTTCCACAATCATTATCACGTGACTTGAAGTCTTGAGTGTGTCAAGCGTCTCCATGTTGTTAGAATGCGTAAGATTGTAAACTATGCAAACTTAAGGATTTATGGGCCGTTTTAGACATAATTAAACATATTAAAAGCTTGAGGTATTAGGGTATTGTTGTAATAGTACTATTTAAACATGTTTCTTGCGTTTTTTGGGCACGAATTTGATGTTAAGGCATGAATCGATGGTAACTGGCCATAATACCTGTGCAAAAAACAATAATTATCCAACATATCTGCGCATTAAACAAGGTAATTTTTAAAGATTTTTTTTTTATCATAAATGTACTTACATAGTCAAAATGTACAAAGTTTAGAACTTTATTGTATGTAATATAACTATCATTTCACACTTCTCTGAAAGTTCTTTTCATAAATTTAAGCCCGAATGGGCAGTATCCCCACATCACTTATTACCGGTGGTTACCTATTACCGGTGCAATCCGAAAATCTCGAATATTTACTTCCTGAAGAGCACTTCCGGAATCCTTTGTTTACAAAATTACACGACTATTCGTCAAGTGTATCTTCCGTGAAATATGTCCTTCCTAAGGGTAAGTTACTTATTTATTCTATATGAATTGATAGAAAATATGTTTTTCCAGTGTACTTTACTGATAAACTTCAATAACACTCGATGAATTATGAATAATTCCCCAGAAAATAAGTGACAGAAGGAGTTTCCTCTTGTAAATGACGTCATCAAGCACTGCCTCACACATGCGCTTTTTGGCGCCCTTTTTGATGAACAATACTACTGGACTAAACTTCCGACTTTTCATTGTTAAGAACTGAGAAATCAAATTTCATTCAATATTGTGTGTATGTTATGCATGTGGTAAGGTTTTTTGTTTATTTCATTACAGTTACAAGCTAAAGTGTGATAAGTGTGGTCATTGGACACACCTGAAATACTGCTGTGCTGTGAAGTTTTTAAGGAGTCATGATGAGTTCTTTAAATCACCACTGAATGTGGTAATTCTGGTTTATCTGTGATTTTCACAAAAATGTGACAAAGTGCTGTTTGTGATATTATTCATTTATTTTATTCATGTTATAATATACTGTTCTTCTCCACAGCAGATTAAATAATCCAGTAGCCAGAACTTTAAGCTGTGTTTACTTGCTATTTTTGTGTTTCTGGATGGAAGTTTAATGCAGTAGCATTATTTCCCACAATTCCACCGATAATAGGTAACTGTAAACATCCAAGATGGTAGGTCAAAACATAACCTATTATTGACGATAATTCTGTTCCCAGTAGGGCTGTCATCGATAGAAACGATATCGATGTATAGTGACCTAGTTTTTGACCCGAGATGACCCATTTTCGAACTCGGCCTAGATTTCATCAAAGTTATCATTCTGACCAATATTCATAAAGATTAATTGAAAAATACAGCCTCTATCGCATACACAAGCTAAATGTTGACAGACGACGGACGACAGACGACGGACGACGGACGCCGGACATCGAGCGATCAGAAAAACTCACCTGAGCATTGCTCAGGTGAGCTAAAAATGAGTGAAGGCATAGCCGTCAGATGTTAAACACTGCTTGTGTTAAAACAACAGATACATGTAGGAAGAATCTTATCCCCCATATCTGACACATCTACTGCACAACAACATTGGAAAAGAAGTCCCCTGTATCAGTTTATATCATCAAGTACTGTCATCATTATGGGTATAAATAACATTTTTGGGAAAAAATTGCCTTTAAGTCTGCGTAACAAGTGGTGCATAGAATCATTGTAATAAGCATTGCGCTATCGGGGCGAAAGTTACCATAAACGCACCCGTACTTAAACACAAACTGCGTATCACTGACAATTGTCCATTTTCCAGGAAAGCACTACTTTGAATGCTGTTGCATCTTTCATCAAAATAACTTTTAAACTTTGGAAACAATACAGGCCTGAATCGTTCATGGGCGCAGCCATTAGCCATTATTAAATTGTGTATCAAGCATGCTGATTGGGCGTAGTACATACCAGAAATTTCAACTGGTTGTTTACGTCACACATAAGACATTAAGTTTAAAAATAAAACTATAGGAATTCCCAATTGTTTTAGAAGGTTGACTTGTTCATTGGGGCAGGAATTAATCTATTATTCCGAAAAAAATATTTATCAGGAAAGATAATGACTAAAAACTTTGATGAGAGAATTTCTCTCATTTTAGTATTTTCATTATGATTTCTACAAATTTTTTGTGAGAAGTCACGCCCCAAAATATGCCATGTTACCATATATTTGTGCCCCTTAGTGGTTAATTACATGTTACTCCTTTATGAAATAGACGTGTCACGTAAACTTAACAGTTTTCTGTTTTCTGCAACAACTGCACTTCTATCTTTGTTTGAACAACAAAAAACTGAAAGAATCCAAAAGGTTTCTTAAAATAAACACATCTTTGTCAGCCAGCCTTGACAGTCTGGATCGCTGAAACGCTTATCATCAAATTTGTGCCCCTTGGTTCCCAGCTTTCTACAACAGTCTCTATGATCAGGGAAACCAGTTCTATACTACACAACAAAAGTTTCTTCATATCACTGTGGATTAATGTTAATTTCATGAAGTTTTGAAAGGCATTGTGGTAATTAATGCAAATAACTAAGAACACTGCCCAACTACTTACAAAATTTTAAAGGCAAAGTTTTAAACCTGAACTATGAACATCAACATTTCCTTCTTACTTTTTTAAAGATTTTTTTACAATTTTGATATTTTGATGTAGTTTGACATTACTGCTGGTCACAGTTTAGGCATAGGAACTCTGCCTCATAATTTAATGACAGAAACCTCAAAGCATATAAGAATTTACTTTGAACAGACTTCAATCCATAATTGGATTTTAATTGGCATTTTGTACGATAATGCGTAGCGCAACTTTTCGGTGTAAGTATATGATACAGGTAATTTTCCACAATCATTATCACGTGACTTGAAGTCTTGAGTGTGTCAAGCGTCTCCATGTTGTTAGAATGCGTAAGATTGTAAACTATGCAAACTTAAGGATTTATGGGCCGTTTTAGACATAATTAAACATATTAAAAGCTTGAGGTATTAGGGTATTGTTGTAATAGTACTATTTAAGGGGGAATGGTACTTTGTCAAAATTTAAGATTTGCTAATAGTCGTATATACCAAAATAAACTTGAAGATATTTCAAATTTGTATCATCATCTTTTAGAGCGATAAACATGCGTATGACGTTACCATGACGTCGCAAACATGACCCGTTTTCGCGCTTTTTACGTCCGTTAATGGTTACCCACTAAAAGGTATAAAACTCGATACTACAAACGTATTGTTGGCGTCAATGCATTAGATTATATATCAAACGACAGAATAAAGCAATTTCTTAGTGATCATTAACATGAAAAGGTAATTTTCTATCCGAATTTTCGAAGGAGGTTCGAAACAGACATTTGGTTGTTTAAGAAAATTCAGGGAAAAAATCGCTTCTGATCCTTTTTTGCAAAAAAATGGCCCGTGGAATTTTTGCCAATTTTTGTATGTAAAAATTCATTATGTTGTTAATGGCTGTGCCAAAATAGAAAAAAGTTCACCGAAGCGTTTTTCTAGTACAACGTTTGAATTAGAGCATTGTGACGCAGTAAACAACGTCGCTTAAGACATGACGAAAGCACGTGAATATTTACATTATTAGCCTTATTTTTACACCAGTGGTTGCAAAGTGGTGCTCTCCATACATATGTGGAACTATGCTTTCTAGCGCCTGTATTAATTCAGCTTCTCCTTTTTCTTCAAGATTTATTGAAACTCACTTTGCACGGGGAAAACAAGCTTGCAATGGAAATTATTTTCTATTGTTAATTGTTCTTTTAAAAAAAAAAAAATATTCAGGACAATTAAAATGTAGAGTAAAAATATGTTTGTAAAATCAGTCCAGAATTGCTTGCCTCTTTATGCAACTGAGCACGAATATCGGGCTCCATAGCTTTTACAGAATTGCTCCATTTTTTTGGCATCTGTGAAGTTGACCATATTTAATTGTTTTCGTGTAAACTTTGATAAGTTTTCACACAGTTATGTTACTTTCAAACATTACATATGTTGCAACAATATTTGTTACTTATTTATAAACTTGAACCCATATAATAAAACAGTTATTGACTGTTAAGCCATCGGATATGATGTGATATTCAACGGAGGAGGACAATATTGACCTCTTCCAGTGAATACCATAGCATATCCAATGGCTCAAGGGTCAATAATAATATAATTTTCAAAACGAAATTAACATAAATAATTGACAAAAAACTCAATAAAAATATTGCTCTTTTTCACTCTAACTTTTAGAAAATTATTAACTTATATAGCAGTCATAGATAATTATCACTCACACGGGTGTGTTAAATTTACATATATATTATTTTTTATGTGTATTTATTTTATGTAATAAGTTGCTTTGAAACAAACATAATATTTTGATGGCAAATTTATTATTTATAGATTGATTTATTGATAATATTTCTTTAGTGCTGATATTTACGAGATTATCCCATTTTTGTTTTCATGCAAAAATATAGCCAAGGGAGACAACAGATACTGATTAGTACGGCGTTATATACATTCTTATTACAGAAACACAACCTAAATTATGATTTGTACCAGCATCGTGTTGACTTGTCAGGAAATTACCCAGTAGCGCGGTACGGTGACCTCGGAAAAGGGCGCATAACATGCGAGATTGTCGGCTTATATGGAAATTCCAAATGAATTCATATTATTGTTTTTTTTGATTGATAGAATCCTGTTTTACGGCCCTTTCAGTATTTCAGTTATGTCAGGCAGGTAGACAAGCTTACTGCCGCTCATTGGCTGTTTTTTTATTAAAAATATAAGCATTCTTAATTTATTAAGACCTATTATACAGCCATTCTATTCAAACTTATTCTTTCTAAAATACGTGTAAAATAAAAGCTCAGTACATAATCCAGGATCCTAGTGTATACTGCTAGTTTCTTTTTGGATCAACATTGCAAACTTTAATATATTTTTTATTGAATTTTAGGAAAGACAATATTGTGAAACAAGCCGCGGACGGCATATGGACGAACATTATCATTCTATATCGTTATGTCGTCATGTAAACGGAAGGGGCATGTCCGTGATGGCATGTTTAAAATTCATAATTTAGTCGTTTCTATTCAGGCTTTTTTCCCCGTCCTGTGCAACAAATAACTAATAACAGAAATATTTAAATGAAATGAGCCGCGCCTTGCGAAAACAACATACGGTGGCTTTGCAGTCTGGTCAGGATCCAGCTGTTCGCTAACGGTTTCCTAAATTGCAATAGGCTTTAAAAGCGAACAACATAGATCCTGACAAGACTGCGCAAGCTGGTGTGGATCAAAGCTAGTCGCAAAGCCACTTTGTTGGTTTTTTCATGGCGCGGCTCAAATAACATATGTTAAAACAGGTAGAACGGTATCCATTATGTAAATGTTTTGACGTGTAATCTTTGCAAACAGTACACGGCGGAATCTTAAAATTCTAACGTAACATTCGAATTTTAAAATTCCGTTGTACTGCTTGCAAAAGAAAAATAACGTATATATATAAACTGTCAACTTTTAGGACTGCCTACGTGGTCTGATTCACTGAGATTCTCACTGATGGAGGACTGTAAGTTCGAGCCCCGCTACCGAACATGGCTCTTTATGTGAGAACACTTGGTAGTTTGTGTCGGAAGTTAGGGGTTTAGTACTGGTCGTTCCCAGGAACGATGTTTAAGGAAACTACCCGCCATACTGTTGAAACGAGCGTAAAAACTTGATTCAGAAAATTAATCAACTTTTTTAACAGTCTTATTACCGTTTCTATAAATCTGCCTTTAATTGTATCATTAATACAATTTAAACGAAATTCACATTGGATAGAACTGTGCGGAAAAGGTTCTGTAAAATCATTCTAGGAGTTCGTCCCCAGACTTCCAATGCTGCTGTTCTTGGTGAGCTTGGTCGTTTCCCTCTTTCTGTTATATGTAAAGAGCGATCTCTAAAGTATTGGTTAAATATAATGAAAACTCCCAGTCACTTGTACACAAAATTTTTTATAGAACAGTGTGATTTGTTAAATAACAATATTGAATCTACTTGGGCTTCAGCTGTTAAAGACAATGGATATCTTAGGATATAGTTATTTGTGGAATAATCAGAACTATGATATTAATTATATGCCAATGTTAAAACAAAGATTACGTGACCAGTATGTACAAGACTGGAAATGATGTGATAAGTAACCAGTCCAAATTGTTTTTATAGAAAGTTTAAAAGGTGTACAAATTTGAAAATATTTAGATGTAGTAGGTAACGATTTACATAGAAAAGAAATGTCTCGTTTTAGGCTTTGTTTCATAATCTTGAAATTGAAAGTGGAAGATTTTTGGAGTTGAAAGAAACTTACGTGTTTGTAAACTTTGTACACAAAATGTAGAATCTGAATATCATTTTCTGGTATGCTGTCCAATTTATAGAAATCTTCGTCAAAAAGTATGGTATTGTTCAGTCATTTCCATGTATAAATAAATTTGCAAGGACATTATCTTCAAGTAATAATAAAAATATAAGAAATACAGCCAAATAGGTATATTATGCTATGCAATTAAGAAAGGAAAAACTTACAGATATTGCTGCTTCTTAATGATTAATATATATATTTAGAACCTATAGTTGTTTTTTTTACTGTATATTTTGTGATATCTTGGCCATCCTTTTTATTTCTGTAAATGGCCAAAGGTATATTGTATATGCCGATATGCCCAAAAAATCTGAATCTGAATCTGTATTTTAATTATCCCATGCTTACCTAATGCAGCTGCAAGTTTATTAAATAGGGGTTCCGTAAAAATGCCGTAGCATTTTAGATTTTACATTTTAAAATGTAGTACACTATATAGACCATACTTAGTTTCGGAAAATAGGTTTTTTCCAGTAAAGTCTTTGTTTGAGTTTAACGCATTTTTTCAACAGTTTTTCAGTCATATAACGGCGGGCTGTTAACCTAACCAGTTTTCCTGGATTCTGTACCAGTACAAACCTGTTCTCCGCAAGTAAACTGCCAACTTCCCCACATGAATCAGAGGTGGAGGACTAATGATATCAGACACAATGTCGTTCATCAAATAGTCACGGAGAACATACGCCCCGTCCGAGGATCGAACTCGCGACCCCGAGATCCGTAGACCAACGCTCTTACCTATTGAGCTAAGCGGGCGGGCTTCAGTAAAGTCTTTTTCCGCATATTTTGCAACCATTGTCAAATACATTACCAAAATATGCATAATCGACGATTCTTCTATTTTGCTTTTCTCCGTTTTATTATCACTCCCGACACTCCCTTTCTTCAAAAACTTAACTTTTCTAGCCCTTTTGAACTGTCCGTATTTTATCGCGACTTATTTTAGAGAGCAGCTGAGTTTGAAAAAGGTGCATGAAGTGGCTATTGAAATGAACATCAAGAACTTCTAGTAATTTAAAAGATACGCACTTTTCAATGAAAATATTTTGGAATACTGCATGTTATGAATGTGTAATATTTTTACGATTAGATTGAAATATTTAATTCATGTCTCATAACTGCTTGTTTATAGGTTTCCAGGTAGAATTATGACAAGCCATTTAAAATAAACACATGTAACGTTACATAACGATTACATGTCTTTTAAACGACGCTGCAGTAGTCAAGTTCAAACGGTTTTACTACAAAAACGCTTCGGTGAACTTTTTCTATTTTGGCATAGATATTAACAACATAATGAATTTTCACATACAAAAATTTGGCAAAAATTCCACGGGCCAATTTTTTGCAAAATGGATCAGAATCGATTTTCTTCCTGAATTTTCTTAAACAACCAAATGTCTGTTTTCGAACCTCCTTCGAAAATTCAGATAGAAAATACCTGTTCATGTTAATAATCACTAAGAAATTGCTTTATTCTGTCGTTTGATATATATCTAATGCATTGACGCCAACAATACGCTTGTAGTATCGAGTTTTATACTATTTTAGTGCTACCATTAACGGACGTAAAAAGCGCGAAAACGGGTCATGTTTGCGACGTCATGGTAACGTCATACGAATGTTTATTGCTCTAAAAGATGATGATATCAATTGGAAATATCTTCAAGTTTATTTTGGTATATAAGACAATCAGCAAATCTTAAATTTTGACAAAGTACCATTCCCCCTTAAACATGTTTCTTGCGTTTTTTGGGCACGAATTTGATGTTAAGGCATGAATCGATGGTAACTGGCCATAATACCTGTGCAAAAAACAATAATTATCCAACATATCTGCGCATTAAACAAGGTAATTTTTAAAGATTTTTTTTTTATCATAAATGTACTTACATAGTCAAAATGTACAAAGTTTAGAACTTTATTGTATGTAATATAACTATCATTTCACACTTCTCTGAAAGTTCTTTTCATAAATTTAAGCCCGAATGGGCAGTATCCCCACATCACTTATTACCGGTGGTTACCTATTACCGGTGCAATCCGAAATCTCGAATATTTACTTCCTGAAGAGCACTTCCGGAATCCTTTGTTTACAAAATTACACGACTATTCGTCAAGTGTATCTTCCGTGAAATATGTCCTTCCTAAGGGTAAGTTACTTATTTATTCTATATGAATTGATAGAAAATATGTTTTTCCAGTGTACTTTACTGATAAACTTCAATAACACTCGATGAATTATGAATAATTCCCCAGAAAATAAGTGACAGAAGGAGTTTCCTCTTGTAAATGACGTCATCAAGCACTGCCTCACACATGCGCTTTTTGGCGCCCTTTTTGATGAACAATACTACTGGACTAAACTTCCGACTTTTCATTGTTAAGAACTGAGAAATCAAATTTCATTCAATATTGTGTGCATGTTATGCATGTGGTAAGGTTTTTTGTTTATTTCATTACAGTTACAAGCTAAAGTGTGATAAGTGTGGTCATTGGACACACCTGAAATACTGCTGTGCTGTGAAGTTTTTAAGGAGTCATGATGAGTTCTTTAAATCACCACTGAATGTGGTAATTCTGGTTTATCTGTGATTTTCACAAAAATGTGACAAAGTGCTGTTTGTGATATTATTCATTTATTTTATTCATGTTATAATATACTGTTCTTCTCCACAGCAGATTAAATAATCCAGTAGCCAGAACTTTAAGCTGTGTTTACTTGCTATTTTTGTGTTTCTGGATGGAAGTTTAATGCAGTAGCATTATTTCCCACAATTCCACCGATAATAGGTAACTGTAAACATCCAAGATGGTAGGTCAAAACATAACCTATTATTGACGATAATTCTGTTCCCAGTAGGGCTGTCATCGATAGAAACGATATCGATGTATCAACGATATTTTTTTGTCGATCGATTATCGATTCCCATTTTCAAAAATCGATATTTTACAGAGAGAAAAAACTACCCAAATAAACACTCAGACCCTAAAAAACAACTAAAGTTCACAAAATTGTAAATTTGGATAAATGCAAAAAAAGGAGTGAAGGCAAAATAAAAATGAAAGATGTTATTAATTTTATGTATTTCTTTTATTTTATAAATACAAATACAACACAATCAAACAGAAATATGGAAAGTAGGCAATAAAACTACAAATAGCATTTACAGGAAGGTATATAGTATGCATATGAACAAATAGGTCGTTAATCTAACTTAATAATCAATATATCGATGTATCGTCGATATTTGTCTTCTGATATATCGGTATCGCCGATACGCCTAAGACCCAATCAATGACAGCCCTAGTTCCCAGGTGAATAAAATTAACTTTTAATGAAAGGAAAATACTTTTTTCTTGAAAATGAGTTTAATTTTAGTAAGCATATGAATCAAATGTCATGTATTGTGGAATATCAATCATTAATACACCGGTAATTGGTACATCCAGGATAATAGCTTGATTCAATGGGCACTTTGACCAGCCTGATTTAGATTGGACTGTCAACTGACAGTTCAAATATTAACAAATATTAGAAATTAGAAATGCAAGGAATAGTAAAATTTATGACAAATATTGAAATAAAATGGCAGGACAAACTGACGAATACAGAGTAGACAAAAATGGCAAATAGAAAGCTACTGGAGGTTGAACTGATAGCGATATATTGACGAGTTGACTCAGTCACTGCGAGACGCGTCAACAGATACAATGTCAATCACATACACAAACATAAGGAAAAAGGAAGCCTACCTTAATAAGCAAAGAGGAAATTCTATTAAGTTTTCCTGTAGATCTTCAACTTCTTGCGTGGGCTGTAAAATTTATATGATTTACATTTAGTGTCGGCTAACACGTCGTTAGCAGTTGTTATGTCTTTCCGTAAGACATTTTCTTATTTAAATACTTATTCGAGTTTTATTTGATGCAAGTGAAGTGAAAGTAGGCATCCAAATAATGGCTAAAATTGACAAAATTTGTGTGACAGCAGTACAAAATTTGCTTTTGACAAATGACGTGGTGAACGGCCTTTACTATCTCAAGAACCAAAGAGCTGGAATGGGAGATAACTATGCATCTCACTGAAGGTTATATAGTACTAAATAATTTTCTTATTTAGGTTACAACACACTAAATAGCTGTTCTTCTTTATTCTATCAAATTGGCATATTTCCAATAGCTGCAGCACACATCAGGACCCATTTTAAGTGTCTGTAACGTATCGATATAAAGATAAAGATAAAGATAAAGATAAATTTTATTTTGAGTCGGCAAGACAAGTAACAATACAACTATATGTTAACAAATTAATAAGGAACAAAAGTAAAACTAGCTGTAAAAGAAGGACATGGTTAAAAAACATATGAACATTAAAATAATTATTGTTGCAAATTAACCTAAAAATTACATCTAGCACAAAGACAGAACATTATAACAGCATTGTACAATCAGGGAGATCTAGTATATAAAACAAACCATACATATTAGCACATGAAAAGAAACATAAAAATGACATGGCAGCATTTTATATTTTCTTGAAGAATATTGTCAGCGGTGAATAGAAGACAAGCGGGGTCATGTTTGATGCAAGGAAATATTTTCAGTCAAACACACAAACTGCAAAATCAGCTAAAATGAGACCCCAAATTGTAGTGGTGGTGTACGATCTAAGTTTCCATGACAAAATCGGTCATGGTATTATTTCATTATGAAAATGCTACTTGAATTTCAATCATAGATCTGTCATGTGATTTCAGCAAAAAATGCAAAGAAAGTAAGGAAAATAGCTCTATAAAGCAAAAAAAAAAAAAAACAAAAAAAAACCTGAGGACTATTTGAAACTTTTTTTTCGCGCCATTTTCCTATTTAGTGTCTGTATGCCTCTATGAAGGGGGCAGAGAATAGTCGACATTGAAAAATCCGATATTAGTATAAAAAAAAAATCCATAAAAAAGAATCTTGAAGAAAAAAAAACATTCAAACCGTTACAAAGGAAACATTGCAACTTTTGAACGGTATCTAGAATTAATTAAGTTTAAGTTGGAGGTACATTGATCACTGTAGAAATGATGCAAAAAAAAACAAAGACAAATATCAAACAGGGAATGCCACGTACCAAAATCGCAGCCTCCCCAAAACGAAACCTACAGCACGCAGACGAGCACACCACAAACACACACACACACACACACACACACACACACACGCGCGCGCACACACAAAGCCAACACACGAGGACAAAACGAACAAACAAAGGAACACAGTGGGGCACCGCCTTGGAACGGTCAGTGGCAAAAACACCACTGGGGAGCTTAAACCGGTTTATGTTTAAAGGCAAGGCTTATTTTATGTTTCATAAAATTTACAATAACTTGATCGCTACACAACTTCCCCTTTATCTCCAGCCTTCTATTAGGATCATCCGCCTTATGCATCCTTATTGTCTCCGCCAGATTCATGTTGGCACAAATTATTTCAAATTCTCTTTTTTAAGTGCTACAGTATTCTGGAATGGTCTGCCTCATCACACTGCTGTCATGCCTAGCTTTGACGCTTTCAAGCAGGCTTTTTCAAAATAAAATTATTAGGTAATAAATAATAATAATAATAATAACTTTATTTAAAGAAGGTAACACATAATAGAGGAATATGGATATTAACTACTGTTTCTTGATATCTTTATTGAACATCTAGAATGATGGGGATCTGAAACATAGTAATAACACATATGAATAATTTAAGAAAGTATTTGTCATAGTACATGAATATGGATATTCCTCTACATAAAGATATATTTAACAGTGTTAGAACATATTAAACATCTTAAGTTTAAATGTGGCATTCTGTAAAATTAATACAACTGTTAAACACACAAACAATAGATAAAAACTGATTATCTAATTATAATAAAAAGACAGAATTTAAGTGATAAACATTTAAATACAACATTCATTCTTGACAAACACTCCATTTAATTAGAAAAAATATGTATACTTGTATAACAATCATAAAAAAAAATAAAATGTCAAATCACTCAGATAAACATTCACCCACACAAAAGAAAATAAATAAATAAATAAATAGCAATGGCAGAAAAAAAGTTGCAGCTTATTCAGATCCTATGTACTAGTGTTATAGATATTTTTTATATTTGTTTTTGAAAAAAGTAAGTGATATTCTGTGGAATGATATTCCATACTTTAGCACTATTATAGCCAAATGACCTTTTCATATAATTTGTACGATATTTAGGTATTAAAATATCATTATGTACAACTGATGTAAGGCCGTAAATTTCATTGCTGGAAAATGCTAAAATACCAGATATGTAAGATGGTACAAGATTTTTTGTAGTTTTATATATCATTACTCCATTATGGTATTTGCATCGTTCAGAAAATTTCATCCATCCGAGTTCTTTTAACATTTCAGATTTACTTGTTTGCAGTTCTTTATTCAAAACAATTCTAGCAACTCTTCCTTGAAGTGCAAAAATCTTATTCAATGAACCTTTACTGCCCGTATACCAAACTGTACAGCAGTAATCTAAAACAGACAAAATATATGCATTGTAGGGTAATTTTTTCATATCCTCTGTTAAAAAATAAACAATCCTCTTCAAAAGTGCAATTTTTAGTTAACTTTTAAAAATACTTTATCTATTTGTGTATCCCACGAGAGTGTATTTTCGATATAAATTCCTAAAACTTTTTGAACTTTTACATTTTCTATGACAGATCCACCAATAGTTAAGTTCAAATTGCTGCAGTTGCGTTGTTTGTGTTTTGTACATATTAGCATACATTTTGTTTTTGATGGATGTAACAGCATGTTGTTAGAAAAAAAACCATTTTTCGATTTTTTAAAAAGTTTTCTTGGAGTTTAATTTCAACAATTTTCATATCATAAGCAGATTCATATATTGTCGAGTCGTCAGCGTATAGATAAATATTACCTTCGTTTGTCGATAATGCTATGTCATTGATATAAAGTAAAAATAACACGGGACCGAGAATTGACCCTTGTGGAACGCCGGAAGTAACGGTCATTTGTTCGGATCTGAAGTTACCAACTTTGATCAGCTGTTTCCTGTTAGATAAATACGAC
This sequence comes from Mercenaria mercenaria, assembly GCF_021730395.1. Classification (NCBI taxonomy): domain Eukaryota; kingdom Metazoa; phylum Mollusca; class Bivalvia; order Venerida; family Veneridae; genus Mercenaria; species Mercenaria mercenaria. The sequence goes on along the minus strand of NC_069362.1, from coordinate 105,524,675 downwards.
TGGAATAATTTAATTGTACTATTAGGGGTGTTTTTAATACTTGTAACTTTCTCTTAAATGTACCTTCTTTCATACTTAACATGCTATCTGCTTTTATTTCACATTCTCTCTACCATAACACTCGTGACAGTAAACGATAGATAGATAGATAGATAGAAAGCAATGCATAGGAATGGAATAAATTGGAAGAGACTGTTGCATGTATTGAAGCAGTGAAGGGCGTTAAGTTAGCCTTATGCAAGAAATGGTTCTGCATCATACATGCGCAGACACAGAACAATATCAGGAAAGGGGGCAACTTCTTGAGTTGAGGTCTAGTGGCTACATTTTGGTAGCTCAACCCCAAGGTCATGGGTTCAAACCCAACTGGCTTTTCCATAAAGTGGACTCCTGAGAGTGACTCAAAAAAGTTTCAAACATTGATCACAATCAAACTAAATAAATAAGTATAAACGAAAAAAAAAATCACATAAAAACAAATTACTTTGAAGTCTCACGTTCATACAGTCTACAAACTATTATTATTATTACAGGTAATTGTTTTTAATAATGAGGCATCTCATCATTCAGTCTATAGATCAGAGTAGTCCCGTAAAAAGCGAAATACTGGAAAAGCTGATAAAAAGATGTATCACACACGCATGCACGCAGACATACATGCACACAAACACGCACAAACGTCTATATACAATGCGAAACATTTACACCCTTCTAACCTTAATAGCAAGAAATTAATGATTTTTGTCATATCGTATCTTCTCAAGAAATCAGAATATAATTAAACAAGCAAGTGATTGTAATATTTTTTTTTAAAAAACAAATCTACATATCTTTATTATAATCTACTTATACAAATAATATATTATTAAATTGAGTCTAGTGTTTAGCAGCTGTCCAAATAGAGAATATGCATAACTACATAGTTTGAAAAGCACTACTTTTATTGTTGCACATGAACTAATACTGCCTGAGCCATATATAGGGAGGTAATATAAAGAATGGATTCAGTAATACTTTCTACTATGTATATCATATATTCAAACTTCTGTCAAATCTGTGATGTAACATGTGCTGACAAGAATTTGATATATTTTATGTTGATTAGAAAAAATAATGACCAAAGCCAAGTGGATATAGTCAAGAAGTTAAGATAAATCAGTCTTCAATGAAGTTTGCACTGCCATCCATCCCAGCTATCAATTCATTATTTCATTCCATTCAGTTGCAACAACAAGCAAATTCAGCGAATCATTATACGCGGAAAAATGACGTATCCCTGGTTTCAGTCAGTTATAGAAATTTATGTCACTACTGATTTAACTGGTCACAGAAATGAAAATAATAAATATATACAGACTTAATTGTAGGTGAAAAGTTGTCCTACTTTTATAAATATTTCAGGGATTATCACTGTCATATGAATAGGGCAAATTGGAAAACATTTGCTGTGATGTATTTTCTGATATATAAAACCATTCATATAACTAGATTTGGCACTGGAGGGACAGAAAGTGTAGGTTTTCTAGTTAAATTAAGAATAGTAACTCTGATGTGAAGACGATTCAAAAGAGTTCATTTTGCTGAAAACACTCACCCAGTTCACATATACATTAAAATAGTACCCACTAAAGCTCATATACAGTAACTATGAAATTGACATCAGTAACAAATATCAAGGGCAGTAACACAATGTTGATTTTAACAAAGTTTGCAGGGGAACAGTATATGAGTATACCTAAACATTCACAACATATGCCAACTCAGTCTGACTTGCCGTTGCAAAAATACATGTACTGCTGCAAAAGTACAAAAGTGGAGCTTTTAATTAATCAAAGAACAATTACTCTCATCAAACTGATTTGTTCTCGAAAAGTTGGCAGAAATGTAGATTTGAATAAATAAAAACGCTGATCCAAATACCAACTCGATCAGTGAAATCAATCATTACCAATATATGGCTGTAAAAGGACAAAAAAAGAGAGAAGAAGTTTCTAATTAATAAAAGGGCTGTAACTCTTGTCATACTAGATTGATATTCAAAAAATATTGCAGGGATATAGATATGAGTAAATACAAATACAAACACTCATACCAAATATTAATTTAATGTGATGAATCATTACTAAGACATAGCTGCAGAACGACAAAATTGCAGTTTTTGAATAATTAAAGGACACCAACCCTGATCATGCTATTATAGACATGATTAAATAGAAACATCCGCATTAAATCTCGGCTTAAAGGACAAACACTGCAAATTTTAATCAATTTAAGGGAAATTACTCTCGCCATGCTATTTTGTGACTAACGGTCGTTAAGTTTTGGCTATAGGGCAGACAGACAGACAGACCAGACCAGACTTAAGACCCCCAAACTGACAGATTATGCAAAGTCTTTATCTCTCCTCCTTTTCAGATGGATAAATATTATTGTACAAAGAGGATTTAAATTAGAGAAACAAATTATTCAGGATCAGTTATTGTTGTTGCATACTGTTTTTCCTCTCATAACTATCATTATGTGAAGTATCTTTAGTATCCCTTCAATAGATGCAGAATTATCGCATAAAAGAAGAAGTAAATGCAATAAGGGCGACGATTATATATTTACTTAGAATAGAGTGCTCTACCTTTCTTCTACGACAAACTTTTTTAGTATCACTTCAGTGGCTGAAACGAACTGTCTGTTAAAAAATAAGATAATTCAAAATGATGGTTCTTCTACTCTGCACTTCCTCTCATATCTGCTTATCATCATGACAAGTTTCTTTACATTTCTAATATAGTAGTTCAAAAGCAATTGTACAGCCAAAATTGTATAACAGTAAAGTAAAAGAAGGGGGAACATCTCTGAAATTCTTCAAAATAGTTATGCTTTTTGCACTCTGCACTTCCTCTTATTTCCATCTATCAGTAAAGATACATTCTCTTTATTAAATGGTTTTAAATTTACACTGTCCAGACGGAACAATTGCGTTTGGGGCCTGGGGGTGTTTATAACAATGTCTATAAAACTCTTGTCCTCCCGTTTAGCTCAATAGAAGATTTCTTTCTTGCAAATTTTATTATTAAGGCAAGGCTAATACTTTTGAGACAATTGATTGACCAAAACCATTGTGTGTTACAACCATATTTCACGTGGAGATGTTGTCAGTTTCATCCGAAGTATAGTTAAGGCTTGGTATTTATACATACTGGTAGGTTTAGTGACTACATCACCAAACTGAATTAAAATTGAAAAAATCATTGACATCCAATATCTTTAAGCAATCTGAATACAAGGCTGTTCTAAGAAAATAGAAGAAGCTGTCATGTTTTGTTTATTTTCACATTGCTAACAGAAATATACAATCAAGTTGATGATCTGTTAATAAATCAGAGATATTGATGGCTTTTTATTTTGCTCGTACTGCAAGTTTTTATGCCCCGTGGGCATATTAAAATCGCACTGTCCGTGCGTGCGTGCGTCAGTGTAAAGTCTTGTCTGGGCTGTAACTCTGCTATCTAAAAGGGATTTTGAAATAACTTGGCATAAAAATTTACCATAATGAGACGACGTGTTATGCGCAAGACTAAGACCCCTAGCTCCAAGGTCAAGGTCACACTTAGAGGTCAAAGGTTAACAGGGTCTGTTTCGTGTCCGGTCCATAACTTTTACATCGATGAAGGGATTTTGAAATAACTTGGCATAAATGTTTACCATAATGAGACGACGTGTCATGCGCAAGACACAGACCTAGCTCTAAGGTCAAGGTCACACTTAGAGGTTAAAGGTTAACATGGTCTGTTTCTTGTCTGGTCCATAACTCTGCCATTGATGAAATGATGTTTGATTTTTTTCCGCAGAGAACTGTAGCATTCTTGGGCACGCTTCGGAGGCATTTGTCACCAATAGTGACAGCTCTTGTTGTTTTTTCTTTATACAATTCATTTTGCATTTGGGAATCAAATTTGTTTATTAATTTATCAAATTGCAAAGAAGAAATAAAGAGGAAATTACCCAGTTTGCAATACATGACCATGGACTGGCATATATTGTACGAATATTGTAATCAAGGTCTATCACAAATGTGAATCCTATCGAAGACTCATTTAGGGGTTTACAAAAGCATGACTTTTGTCTCTACTAGGGATTTTAACTGACAACTTGATGTTTTCTAGAATGATCAATATAGTTAGCCTGAGTTTCTGTAAGTCATTGTATTCAATATTCAACGATTTAATACATACAAATACAGTATATCAAGTATCAGACAACAATATTTCCTACATTTACCAACAAATATGCATCATATATCATACATATAACAACCAAAGTACATACCATATTCTACATTTAAAACCACAACATACCCTTTTAAATTTATCTACTGTCAAGCACATTCAACGAGTTTTAATATTTATTTTAGGGTACTGTCACATTTGAATTTGACTTTATCATCTCTTTAAATTTCTCCGTATGACCAGCTTTCTTTCCAGGTTTCAGCAGATCCCTTCAGTAACAGAAGTGTTAATCTTACAAGACAGTAAAGAGTTTGTTGTGTTTAATGGTAAAGCTTTTCCCCTGCCATCTGTATGAATAGAGAAGAAGTACTTTGAGTAAATGTTGCTATATAGAAGAGTCAACATTGACAAGACTTTAGTTAGTTAGTGTAAAGAGCTATAAAAATTCTTACAAATTTAATGATGTTAAATAAGTGAACACAATTTCAAAGCTGTAGTTCTAATAAATGTTAAGGCTGGTGATGAACCTTAGTGATAGTGGGTCAGTTCCACTTATAGACTGGTTGAAAGCTGACCACGTTCGACGAATATTTGTGTTATTCTGATACAGATGAGATGTCATATAGATAACTCTCGCTTGTTTTGTTGGTTTTATGTCACATTCTTTTGATGAAAAATGCTTTTAATTCAACGTTATCACTAATGTTAGCAAGTAAAAATATCATCCATTAGCTGCCGGACTTCCGTACGTACTGAATTGTGCAAGAGTTAAGTTATCGTTGTTACCAGGTAACAACTTGTTTAGCATGGAAAGTATCTTTTCCATCCAGCGTTGAATCACATATCAACATTATCTGCAGTATATTAAATGCATTAACACATTCACACTGTGACAGTAAGGTTCAGCAGAATAACGTGACAAGATTCTGGATCCATTAATTCTCAGCTAAAGATGTGTCTTCTTTAAGTATGTCTCTGTAGCTCAGTGTATGCTCTGCACTATGAAAACAATAACTCAATGTTTTGACATAGCATCTGGTACAATGTACTTGCAAGACCAATGTGTTTAGGAGTCCATTTTTATCATCACTCACTCCATAAACAATGTGTAACACTTAATTTTTTGTTTTGTTTATCAGATTCAGGATCCGTAGAGACAGATTCTTTATTCGGAGGTTCTTGGCCACCATGCACTAAATTGAGGAACATGAACAGACACTTAGGAACAGAGTTTATTGTATCATTTTCTGAAAATAATGTTTACATTAACCTAGTCTAATTGTGGTGCACGGGGTTTAGGCTTTACATAAACTCTGGTATTAGTTCGAATCCCGTCCAGGCAGAGCCCCGAGATCGTATAGTGGACTAGTTTTTCTTTTTAAAGTGAAAACTGACGAAATTAATATTTAGATGAATTTCATTTACCTGTCCATAACGCAGTAAAGTTATAACGTAATGAAATATAAAGTTGATCTGTAATTTACTAGTGTTTGGCTAACCAAACTTTCCCCGGCGATTATTCGCTATTATCCGCCTGGAACAAAGCGTTTAGTCTGTGGCAAATTGTAATCCTGTGATTTTTACCCCTATATTTTGAAACGTTATGTTTTTATGAAATCTTATGTGATACTTTTTAAGAATTCCATTGGTAACATTTTTTTCGGCCATCGGTGTGGCAGCCATCTTGAATTTAAAAATGGCTGCTATATTTCAGTTAGTATGCCCTTATATATTCATCTAGCCTTCAAATAAACCTGTTTTTTTCTAATTAAGAAATGGAAATTTATATTTCTAAATAGTAAAGGATTGTATTTATAAGGTTTCTATAAAGTTTTATTCAAGTATTGATTTTATATACATGAAAAACAATTTTCAAATGAAATTATAGGTAGAAAATCGTCTTTTTTATACATCTAATTTTTAAATGGTAAAATGTGGTCATTCTTTAAAAGAAATAGTATATCTATCCAAATACATGCTTAAGACATTCATCTTATTATTATAAACATAGTATAAATTATTTAAAGACATTGTATTTATAAATCTTAATTGACAGGATGTAGAAAAAAGTCACTGCTGCAGTGAATACCTATTATAGCGTAAGAAAACACAAATATAGCTAATGGTGACGAAATTAGAGTTGTTATCTGATTTTCTTTTCATTTAAACATCATCATTGTAACTAGAACACTCTATACATGTAAAAGTACAGCTTTTCCAAAATCTAATACATAACGCCTGCTACAAATAAAATATGCAGTTTAACTACAAAAAGATATATTTTTCACTCACAGAAACATTTGATACGTGTTCTTTCGGGATCTGATGAGTTCAGTCTTATTTAATCCAATATCTTCAGACAACTGAGTATTAACAGTTGCAAAAGGGGAACTTAAGTACTACAATCACCCGATGAAAGAGTCCTTTAAAAGGCCTTATTATAACATTTCTTGAAGAAAAATTTCATTTTTGAGCGCTACCACTTACAATTAAATACATATAAACATTTATTCAACAAAGCAAGATTCTAACATGACTAGGTTTGGTTTCCAGTTAAACAAAGAAGGAAATCAAGCTCTGTATATTCTGCGATAAACAACGGTTGACGATAAGAGAGCATTATGACGTCATCTATGACGTCAAATTGCCACATGACGTTCGATAATTACTCCTCGGTAACATGAAGTCCAGCATAATATTTATTAAGATATGTCAATAAGCATGTCAGAATGAAAACAATCAATGCCTTCTTGTGAATTATACTCTCATTTACCACGGTTCATCGTTCAGATGCTTCGGTATTTAACCTACGCATCAGAACTCTGAACCGTGGTAAATCAGACGATAAACCACTCGAAGGCCTTGATTATTTGTTAATTAATGGCTTGTCGACCGTAGATATGGCAATAACATTGTCAGACCTTAGTAAGCTTGTAGGGGAATTAATCTTCAAATCTACTTCCTTTCTATCTTGTATTTACCAGTTTGGTTTCACTATTACTTGAAATGTCAACTATCTCTAGTGACCAGAAAGAAAATGCCACAGAACAAAACTGAAGTGCCTTTACTTCCTTGACCTCTTGTGGTATTAAGAAATGGTAAGCAACCATATCTAAAAGGTGTCTTTAGTAGTGTATGAAATTCCTGAGATGAGGAAAAGTTTTACTACACATGCTAATATGTATAAATATTTTCATTTCTAGTTAAAATTGACTCTGGCTGAGCATCACCGAGTTTTACATTGGTACTTTACTTAATTCTTCCAAATTCAACGCCTTTGGTCCTCTTTTGTAATTATATATCATTCATCGTGGTCCAGTTAATGTTGAACTTTTTCTACATTTTAAAAGGATGTTATTGACATACAAATTAAATACTCAGTTATATGTAAATAATTTACTACATGTGTATTAAAAACTGGAAACCATTAATGCAAGAAAAGCAAGGGAAATATCTTTCTATTTATATAGAACCTTATTTTAAAAAAAAATATCATAATCAACTCATTGAATAACACATTACATTTTACAGAAATGTAAATAGTGTTTTATTTTTGACAATCTAACTGGTCTTCTAGTACAGTTAGCAAGGTACCTCTGTAGCCAAGTGAAGAAGGATGTCGGTATCAAATCACTAGACCATAGTCTCTAAGGGTTCGAGCCCTGCTTTGGTCATCATGTGAGTCATCCAGCCTGCTTGCGGAAGGTCAGCGGTTCAACCAGGTGCCCACATATGCCCGAAATAATGCCAAGAAGGGCACATGAGTCTTCCTCAACAATTTACAGATAGAAAGTTGCCATTTATCCTACACTGTGTCAATGTGATGTAAAACGTTTAACATATATAATTATGTACAACATAAGAGTGTCTTCAAGAAGTAAGCCATGAAGTTTTGTTTAATTTTAGGGTTTATGTCCCACCAAAACAATTTAGGAATGTGGCACATTTTCACAGGCGCCCACCATTATAGGCATGGGCAGATGCCCGGGTAGAACCAATAATCTTCGGTTAACAGCTGCTTTGCTAACATAACTGAAAGAATTTTACGTGACTTGAAGGATTCTAACCCCACATAAGTGGTGGCAAAGTGATTTGAAAGTCAATGTCCAGTTTTGAATCGTAAAGGAAGGCCTTTCAAGCACTCAGTCATGCATTGCTCTGAGACAGCTGCCATTTAATAAAAGTATAACACCACAAAGTGAACATTTGATAATAATAACAATAATTTATATTAAAATTACTTCCCGGTATTTCCTATTTATTCTATTCAAGTTAAAAGTTTTATATTAAAGCATTATATATCATAACTGAAGTTCCAAAATGGAGAAAAATTGGTACAGTGTGAATGTTCATTCTAAAATATCTGGATATATTTCTCACATTTTGTAATTATCTCCCTTTTAATTAAACCAAAAAGATAAATACTGATAATAACACACAAAGTTTACATTGACTTATTTAATGTAATAAATGCAATCGCTTTGCTGATAATGGAATAATTTCAATAATATAGGATGTCAAGAAGAAAATACACATTTTTGATTTTTACCTCCCTTTACTTTGTCTTTATCACGTTATCGCTATATGCGATAGGAACATGCCGATCAGTAATAAAACCTATATATTGTCCGTAAGTATTGACCTTGCACTCATTAATCTTCGCTAATATTTTCGGGCGTTTTTGTTATTTTACGCGATATTTGTGTCCTGAAAATATCTAGATTTATCAAAAAAATCAATTTAGATAACCAACGGCACAGTGGTGTCGTGTAAGCTCTCTGACTTGAGAACACGTTACCATGGTTTCGAATTCTTTTCTAACCATTTTTGAAAAAAATAATTCCTTATGTTTGTTTCTATGGTTATATTATTTTATGAATTGTCCGTTAAATGGAATGAATGCTTGTCCGGTCCTGAAGATTTTTAACGACTTTTTGTAGAACGGTTATATGTACGTAGAAGAATGGTAATAGATAATAGAGATTTTCGTTGATTAATCATGACAAGTGTATCAAGTTTTCCGTCTTTTACAGATAAAATAATAATATTAATAATAATAATAAAAACAAATTGGCCAGACAGAGGACTCGAACACGCAACCCTATAAATAAGGTTAGTGGCAAAACGCTATGTCCGCACAGTTATATCTGCACATGATACGATGGTATATAAATGGCTTTTCAATAGTTATATCGTTAATGTTTACGTTCGGACACCGAAAATTAATTTACGGAAACATGCGGAATATTCATGAGTGCCAGGTCAATACTTACGGAATTACATTATTATATATACAGTTTAATTTTAGAATTATTATCTTTCCTCCTTATTTTTAACAAGAGCCATGTTAGACATGGCTAATCCCCCCGCCGGGCATATTATAATTGAAGGCAGTTAGTGTCTGAAAGTATTAATTTTGGGTAAAGCTTTGAAGAACCGTTTAGTTGTGGTCCGCATCAGGGGTTTTAAAGATGTGGAAGAAAGAATGTCAGTGGTGAGGTGGTTTACTGCTAAATTTTATTAATTTTCATGAACAGTATAGCTATGATGTTTTTCTATATGGCTACTGTAAAAAGAAGGAATGGAAAGCTAACAGGGAACAAGAGTGCCAGAATGTCACAATATACGCCCGTCACAGCAAATTTCTTTACTCTAGCAGCTGTATTTGCAAATGGAATTTTAATTTTGTGGTTGTTTAGTAATCATTGTAAGTCTTTTGTTTTTCTAAGTCCACAAAAAACTCCTTACCAGGTAGAGATACCTTAAAATACACCTAAAACAGGAAAGTAACATCTATGTTGTACCACAGAAAAGTGGTCTTGTTTTTTCCCTACGGTCAATTATAAAAATGTTACAATATAAGTTATTTATAGTAACAACTAAGGGAAGTTAATCTTAAAAAAAAAAAAAATAAAAAAAAAAAATTGTAAGTCCACACAAAAGTCTTTACCAGGTAGAGATTGGTCAAAATACACCTCAAAATTGGATGTAGCATGCATGTTGTACTACAGAAAAGTGGTCTCGATTTTTCCCTACGACTAGTAATGAAAAAGTTACAATAAAAGCTATTTAAAGTAACAACAAAGGGAAGTAATTCTAAAGAAGGGAAGCGTATAATGAGTCTCATGATGGTGTATAATTGTGCCAAGTTACATCAAAATCCCTCCATGCATGAAGAAGAAATGCTTCGTACAAAGTCATTCTTGTATCTGACCTTTGGCCTCTAAGTGCGACCTTGACCTTAGACCTAGGGACCTGGATCTTGCGCACGACACTCCGTCTCGTGGTGGTGAACATTTGTGCCAAATGATATCAAAATCCCTTTATGCATGAAGAAGAAATGCTCCGGACAAGGTTTTCATTCTTGTATCCTTTGACCTCTAAGTGTGACCTTGACCTTAGATCTAGGGACCTGGTTCTTGCGCACGACACTCCGCCTCGTGGTGGTGAACATTTGTGCCAAGATATGTCAAAATCCCTCTATGCATGAAGAAGATATGCTTCGGACAATTTTTTTTGAAGAAAATATGATAAAGGGGAATAACTCAAAAAATAGGCAAGGTAGTGTAATTTTTCTTGCACACTGCACTTCCTCCCAATGTGTTCTATCAGTGTATGAAGTTTGAAGAAAATCCCTCCAGTACTTTTGGAGTTATGCTCCGGACAATTTTTTTAAGAAAATATGATAAAGGGGAATAACTCAAAAAATAGGCAAGATAGAGTTATTGTTCTTGCACACTGCACTTTCTCCCAATGTGTTCTATCAGTGTATGAAGTTTGAAGAAAATCCCTCCAGTACTTTTGGAGTTATGCTCCGGACACAATTTTAAAAAAATATGATAAAGGGGAATAACTCAAAAAATAGGCAAGGTAGAGTTATTGTTCTTGCACACTGCACTTCCTCCCAATGTGTTCTATCAGTGTATGAAGTTTGAAGAAAATCCCTCCAGTACTTTTGGAGTTATGCTCCGGACAAAGATCGTTGCGGATACACGGACGGACGCACACACGCAAGGACGGAGAGCATTTCTAATATCCCCTTCGCCTTTGGCGGGAGGATAATAAAAGGGTAAAACATGAAAAAATTAATAAAACCTAAAATGTTGGCCCAAATGAACACAGGTGGTTATTATTAGGTGTCGATTCCCCATTCATTATGAAACACATGTGCATCTGTCCACTATTAATTAATACATCTAATTAAGAGATAAACATCTTTTTGGCATAAAACGGCACGCACTAGAAAACTGTTGTCAATTTTGTAATCTCATATTAATTCTTTAAACGGCATTTAAGTTTAGAACTGCATAATAATATAATCATAGCCATTTAGACTCCGGAAAATGTAGGAACATTTCAGACAATTTGGAAATGATGATTAAGCTGCTTATTTCACCGAGCATCAAAATAACCCTGCAATAAATTATGTCATGTCATTTATTTCTAAACACATGAGTAAAGGAAGGATCTATCTTGACTGTGTACATTAAATTATCTCACAATTATTGCAATCCGTTTCAAACGTGACAATTATTATAAATTTTCTACTTACGTCTGGTGTTTTCTTCTTGAATATAATCCTTTCCACAGTATATGTTTGTGGCAACACTTTTGGTTTGACACTTGTTCTACTTTTTTGAATATGTATTGGAAAAGCACTTCCTTCACTAAGTTTTTTGTAGTCAACTCTTTCTTTGCGAGATTTTTTTACAAGTGGTTGTTCCATGGTTAAATCTTATTTAATAACTGGAACTCCTTACAAGGTGCGTATAATAAAAAAAAAAACTACAAATCATAGCCAATATCTTGTCAATTTTCTTAATGTCATTTTAATTCTAATACACTGATACAATCCGCTACTTTGACATAAATCACGCGTTTAAATTCAAATTCAATTATGTCATACATCGGCACGTGTCACGATGTTATACCTTCATTCATGCATGCCGTGATTACAGTGGCAACAAACGTGTCACTTTAAAATTTAATTAACACAATTTAAATTCTGCGTACACTGATTTTAGGCACATGACCATAAAACTTACAATGCTAATATCTTGTCCCGTGCCACGATGATATACATGTATACAAGAAACAGGATGCTACTTGGCCAAACTGACACTTTTAAAAATCTTAATTCAAATTTAACTAATTTACTGAAACACCCAATCACTATGTCAAAATCATGAAGTCATAATAAATATTTAGTATTATTATTTTGGTTATTACTATAATGCAACAACAAAGCTGCTTTCACTTTTATTTTCGAATTTTTTAAAACATATCTCAGTATTTTCAAAGGATAAAAACTTTAAAAACTTTTAAAAGAACTTTTGTCGGACGAAACACACCTAAAAATCATGCTAAACTCTGTTATATGATTATACATATGTATTCCTATTCCAAAACGGCTCTGTCTTATCATAAAACTTAGCACGTTTTTGTCAATATACAGAAAGCGTTGAAACCCTGTCTTTAAAGGAATTTTGAAGCAATCTTGAAAGAAATAACTTATTTTATAATAAAATATATATCTAGAATGTGCACGACTAGGACTTTCCAAATATATACGGGATGATAATTTAACTTTAACTTTTCCTTCAAAAATACTTAGTAAAAACAGGGTTATCGTGTAATTCTTCCAAATATGTATAGACAGTATATTGAATTTGAGAGACATTTTTCAAACGAATTTTGAAGCAACCAAATATTGACTTATTTTGAAGGAAAATATTCCATCGTAAAGGTATTAAATTGTTTTTTAAGGAAATATCCGGGATAGTGTAATAAAATAAACAGAAATGTGTAATTTATGACATTTTCTATGGTAAATGTATCATTTTCCCATATAAATCAATGTAAGTATAGGAATAGGTTTTATCAGTTGTGCTGTCTGATGGCTTATCAGATTTTGTGCCGTAGATGTACTGATAAGATCGCCAAAGAGGAGAATTGTTCAACATGTTCGACAGAATGCCAAGTGATACATACTGAAACGCGGTAGAGTGAAAGTAAACACGTTGCTATTGAGAAAGGCACTAGAAAAGGTAAAAAGATTAGCACTATTTATATTTGGACTACTTTCGACCTGCGAAGGCTTACATTTGTTTTGGTTGTGATCAGCCTTAACCAAGGAGACCCGACCAGAATATTCCAAGTGGAAATCGGGTATTTCCGTAAGCACCTATGCCGAAGAGAAAGTATCGGACAGATGACAATGGCTATAGTGGATGCAATTTGACCCCGATGGTTGAACTTTGTATTATAATACATAATGAGGCACAACCTATTATTCAAAAGGAGTGCATTGTATACAAACTTACTGCATATAAATATACATGGATACCCTAAGCACCCCTTATTCATACTAATGAAATAATCGATATGAATAATCAGCCTAAGGTCAACCATCGCGGTCAAGTTGCGACTACTATACTATATACTAATCCCTTTCATGCCTGATTTTCTACGATTATAATAATAATGAATAATGATGCAATCAAATTATCTTAACGGTATAAAGTATGTTATTGGTTGTCCCTTTGTTTTTGTGTAAAAATATTAATTTAAGTCTGCAAAACATTTTATAAAACCCCAAGAATAACATGCTTCTGGCTATAAAATGCACCATAAATTTTTAATCTTACACTTCAGTGTCATTTTTCTATTTTATGAATGACTTCGGATATTTTGTTTTATTTTCAATACGTTATGTTTAAACAAATCAAACTTGTTTGGCAAATCTACATAATCTGTTCTTTCTTTAGTTCTATTACAGATTATACGGATCGATAGTTTGTCTATTTATATCACCGACAAGTGGGTTTTCCCGAGATCGATATAGTAACGGAACGGTTTTTTGGTGCTTATTTTAGATCATAGGGTGATCAAGAGGGTGAACGGATAACGGAGTATTGGTATATTTTATCAGTTTTAGATTTTATTAATAATTTGAAAACAAGAAACACCAAAATGTTCTCGATTTTACGGAAATTACAAGATATTGATCCTGGTTGATGAACACGTAGAACATTGTTTTAGTATGGATTCACACGAACAGCAGTTGAAAAATGCGAGATATAGAGACTGGGTGAAGGCGGGTCTTGCTTTAAAATATCTTAAAGATGGAATACAGGAATTCGTAGATGATGAGGTCAAAGCTCAATGGAGGAACATATTAGAGGAGGTCCGGAAGGAACTTAGACGGCCTGACGCCACCTGTAATCAATGTTCCATTGATATATTACTTCCAGCTCATAAACGTGGCACTTGCGGACAGGGAAATCGATGCTTTTGTCGTTACGACCCGCAACATAGGCGAAGACCCTGTCCGAATGATGTCTGTGGAACAATATTTGATAAAATCGCCCAGCAACACATGAATGGTAGACCGTCCTGGGGAAACACGGACTCTACAAAATGGTGCACGAGTCACTGGGAGATTGCAAAGAGTTTCATAGATGGTGGAGGATATGTGGAAAATGTTAGCGCCGCCGACACCGACTGCAAGGGTCTGTTGAGTATTGTAACAAACAACATGTTTATACAAAAAAGTGTTGATACACCGATTGACAAATTCGAACCGAAAACCGACGTTTTCTCTAAGGTAATTCTTTTAAACGTGTTGTACACATTTATATTAAAGATCACCAAATGGTCATTTATTTTTTTTGGCAGTACAAATGAAATATGTGTCAGTTGACCTTTTGCATTAATACCATCACAAAATAACAAAGAACACGGGATAGAGGTATCAAATACTGCCATCTACTGTTTTCTTAAGTAAATGCAGCGCTCCTTGACGTATTTCCTTTAAGGTTTTATTACTTAATCGTTTGAGATTAATATATATCAACATTAAAGTATTTTTTTATATTCTTGATATCTAGATTCAGATCACTAACGTTTAAAAAGAATGAAAAATTGAAAGTAATTTAAGCCAGACAATTTTAATGCATTCACGTAAACCGTATAGTCTAACATATACATATATAGATTACTTAAAATCAAAGTTTCTCAATACAGAGTAGGGAGGCTAGGAATGAGATTCTTCACCTTGCATCGCTCGAGCTCCCAGCCGGAAAACTAAACAGCTATGTCGATGTTATGATACAGTTGCTCGGAGACGGAGGAAAACTACACACACGCCAAAATGCAAAACAAGCAATATCTAAACTCAGACAAGTATGGTTCTATTAAATATCACTATATTTTGATATCAGTACCTGCTTTTGCGGGCCGATGATATCTTACTAACATCATCTTTAGTTTATACTAACTTCAGTGCATTACAGCAGGAAATGACCAAGAAAAGAGTGAAATGTATATCAATTCCAGTTCGAATGCATGTTATATATAGACACAGTTTTTCACCAATGACGTGACTGTTTTGTGTTATCAATACGTATATATACGTTTTGAAATCGTCTCACTGGTGTTATACCAAAGTTAAATGTTTATATCTGCAAACTAAGGATGCATGTTATTTAAAGCACGAAGCTGCATACTTTATAGATATTTCAAGTCAAACATGGCAGCATGAATTAATAATTTTGGCACGATTATGCAATTTTCAGCTGAAGAAAACAGATTTAATCATAAGTACTGAAGACGAATGGGAAATTCGTGAATCAGCGTTGAAAGCGGTTCAGGAGAAGAGACAAGAAGCGCTTGATGAACTGGATGAGAAACAAAAAGAAATTCTAGAGAAACTCCAAATTGAACAACTTAAAGAAGCACTAGACAAACTGTCGAAAACATCCTCAGAAACGACACAGTCTTTGTCAAATAGACAAGAGATCTTAGAACAGAGACAGACACTGTTAGAAAGTACCATGACACAGATGCAGGAGTTACAGTCTAATACAGCAAAGAAAATAATAGATTTCCAACAGGTGTGTTTTCATATTGAAACGAAAATATACGCTGAAATGTCCGTTTAAGAAACTGTATACATTTTGTTTATGTATCTGACTATTATAGTGGTTGAAATGCATTTAATTAATATGAATGTTCAAACTGAACTGAAATGTTTATGCAAATTCGTTTGTAGCTATAATTTAGATAGTTTTCTTGCTGTCTTGTTGATATTTATTCTTTGATTACACAAAGTTATTGGAAGTTCGAAGGTAGTTCAAATCTAAGGACTGTTATACAGGCGCTGTACCGTGAAAAATACAGAAAGATGTCCGTCATCGTTAAAACCGAAAAATGCCATGCGATCTGAACTGTGACATACAGTATTCTTACTTTTTTAACCTTCTCAGTAATTGTTATTTGTTAGTTATATTTATAATTGCCTTTGGCGGGTTATTTACACATATATAAGATAACGTATATGTGTTTACAAATATTATTATTCATTATCTAAATGAAGAACCAACATTTGTTTTGAAAATGTGTACATGTACATGTATATTTTCCTTGCAGAAGTTGTCAAATTTGAAAACGAAACTAACGTCATCAGATGAAGTGACGTTGCTTCACAAGAAGAGGCTTACCTACCTTAAACACAAGAAAGGTATAATTAAAGTATTGTCAGACATTAACATAATTCTTAGAATTGATATATTAACCTTTAGCCTGCTGGCGGCAAGTGAGTCTGCCTTTGCTACCAGTGCTAATAATGATAATGGTCTGCACTGTTCGCTATTCAGTCAGTGAATTTTTAGTGATCACCCCTTTGCTAAACAAATGGTACTGCCCAAATTGAATGATGGACCAATCCATTTTAGAAAATTAGTAGGGTAAAGGTTAAAAGCATTCTTGTAATTTTGATCTTTAAACATAGCAGTGTGGTTTTGCATAACCACAACTTAAGATAAGATTAAGACAACATCAGATGCCACTGGTTTTATTCTGAGAAGAGGCCATATTTATCAACTTTTGAAGCGACTAGTTCGCATATTTTAGGAGGAATATTTTCTCCCGAAAATCCATAAAATGTTGGTACTCTCAAAGTGACCAGTGGTAAAAACATATTGACATATATGATGCAGAAAGCAGTAAACCGTTGCAACACTTTTGCAATAATGGAGACAATTAACATTAGTCTTGTCTTATTAAGCAATATCTAACACTCTTTTTATCACAGTTTAACATTTTCATTGTCATATACACTGGCGCCAGACCAGAAAGAAAATGCATCTGTATATGTTATACCCTGCCCCTAGGTATTCTATAAGAACCATGGTCATGAAGGGAAAAATATACTAACCGGTTTCAATCGCGCATTTCATACCTAAAACACGCAGTTCCGTAAATGTGTACTATGGATATCAAACAAGTGGTAATTTATCTTCCATTGTGTACCGGTCACATTTCTTCAATACATCTTATCTTAGAAAAACAACGCGTAGTTTATAGTTATTTCAACGTTATACAAAAATCTTGCTTGAACTTCCCTGGTGAAGTTCCGTTCTAGATTACAAAACCGTTCTGATTGGCTAATGTGAAAATGTATGTCAATCGTCATTTTAGTACACGTGTTCGCTAAAATGTGAAAATGCAGCATAAATGTGCAAAATGCATAAAAAACCCAGAACAGATGCAGACCAATGTACGAGTTCAAATTAAAGACCATATACAAGATGAATTTCATTCATCATTTCGAGTTTTATTGTAAAAATGTGTTTTTTTTTAATTCTGTTTTTGTTTGTTTACATTTCGCCAAACATGTGCACACTGCCGTGACCTCTAGACCGGATGTTCAATAGGGAAGGTCAAGCAAGTTTTTTCTGTAACGTTGACGAAAGCATAAAATATGTTGATAAACTCAGCAATATGGAATATCGAGACAATGTGACTGGTGCACGATGGTAGATAAATTATCGCTTGTTCAATATACTAGATACCCATTCACCGAACTGTGCGTTTAAGTTGAGAAATTTACGATTGAAACGGGTTAGTATATTTTCCCGTTCATGACCATGGTTCTTATAGAATACCTAGAGGTAGGGTATAACATGTACAGAGGCATTTTCTTTCTGTTCCGGTGCCAGTGGTCATATATACATATTATACCAAACTTGGTGGCAATGAACATGTTGAATACTTTTACCCAAAATGTTGTACAGTAGCTTGAAAGTTTGTAACTTGGGCTAAAGAACAGCAAATATACATTGTCTACAACTTCGTTTTTAGTAAAGGCTTGCTGGGCTGCATGTAACTGCAGCATGCACATTCATGCAAAGTTTAATTGTAATTTGTACGAATTTTATCAACGACACAGCAAACAATAAAAAGAAAATGATACATTTTAAAGTCAGACATTCCTCTGTCACAGACTAGTACGCGTTTTATTCAGAAAGCTGAATATTTTCCCTGGTATCGAACTAATATGTATAGATATAGACATACTTTCCGGATTCGTGTACATATAATATTTTTTGCGAAATTCTGCTGTATGTTCTCTTCTCATTTTCTGTATACATGTATATTACAATATATCTAAAATTGAACATTGTATAATGCCGTTTTCAGATTTGAAAAACGAGTTATGCAGTTTGTATTCGAAACACTTGTCAACAATACCAATATCTCCGTTACTGAAGCAACTTGACGCAAGAGTGGATGACTTTTATATGGAATTAAACGTCTGTGATCAGCTGGTACATGAACAGGGAAGAAAAGGAACCACCGAACAGGGCTATAATAATATTGTTTCAAACTATCGTGCTATTTTTTACAAAGAAAACAAAAGAGTTGAGAACATTTTTGTTTTAGGAGACGCAGGTGTAGGAAAATCAACGTGGTGTTTGAAACTGATATATTCGTGGATTAATGGCATAAAGAAACAAGAAAGTGGATCGCAAACAAAATTAAACGCAGACGAAAAAATGATTCACGAGTTTGATATTGTGTTGTTTATTTCTTTAAGACATGCATCAAAGGAAGTAGACATTGCTGAAATGATTCGAAACCAGATATTTCCCCAGACACCTAATTTATTTGAATACGCACAGGAAATTTTAAAGGAAGAGCCCGAAAAGTGTTTAGTTGTTATTGATGGTCTTGATGAATGGAATGCTCCGGAATCTTCATTGTCGTCACCTCTCGGTCAGGACCCTTCATTTCCAGGCCGGAAAGACATGAACCACTGTACTGTTCTCACCACTACTAGACCGTGGAAGTTGGATGACATCAGGCCAAGTCATGCAACTATTGATCGAGCCATTATTATAAAAGGAATCAAAAGTACTGGAAACGTTGGTGATTTGGCGAGAAAAGTTATTAGCAAGCTCAATCAAAACGAATCTCATCAAACAGACTCAAATAAGAAAAGTGCGGAAGACTTTGTGCTGGAAGTAAAAAGCCGCTTCCATGTAGAATCTGGTCTTCCAGATTTGATGAAAATTCCTCTTATTGCGATATTTATGGTTCTTAAATGGTTTAAAGATGGTTCGTTGGAAAGTACCATGGCTGGTAACTATTCCTCTTTGTTGGAAAATATTCTAGACCACGAGGAAGGGTATCGAAATATAATACCAAAATATGGACAGAAACGAAAATATGATGGAAGGCTCTCCGGTGTGCCATATCTAGAACAAGTCAAGATTGAATGGTCAAAGGAAGCCGATATGCTTCCGGAATGTTTAAAGAAACGACCAATTTCCTTACAGTACAGCAAACTTATTCTGAAGCTTGGTAAAATTGCATTTGAAGGACTCTTTGAAAATAAAATAAATACAGTGGTTTTCAGTGAGGATGCTCTACTAAGCAAACTTACTCCGGAAGAATTGGAAGTGTCGGTAAAATCTGGTGTATTATTAAAGACAAATGTCATTGGTAGTATTTCATTAGAAACGTCTAAACTTTCGTTTTTGCATAAAACTCTGCAGGAGTATCTGGCTGCCATTTATCTGGCTGCATATAATGACAACGAAGTTAATCCATTTCAAATATTTGAAAAATACTGTGAAACGTATAACAGAATCGATGAAGCGGAAAATGTGATATTGTTTGCCTGTGGAGTAGACACCAGACTTGCCATTGACATGTTGAAACATGTTGCCAACTTTGAGCATAGTAGGATGTGCTTCAATACAAATCGGCAATTTTCTTTCTTATTTCGTTTGAAATGCTTGAGAGAGTTCAGAAATGTAAAATCTGGGACTCTCGTGCCAAGTGTGCCATTGAACGTAATCGACTTTGTAGACCCGCCTGATTTTGAAGATTGTCTCGATTTGTTAAAGACAAATACAAACAGGGTAAGATGTATTACGATGCACTTGAATCGTCTCTCAGCAACAGAAAAGACCAGGTTGCTGGATTGTTTTTCTGCCGGAAAATATGATTTTTCTAACTTAACGACACTAGATATGCAGTTAAGTACTGCTGCACAAAAACTAATACACGTATGGCCATGAGTCTTTGCAATCTGAAAAAACTAGACATAACTTCTGTCAGCTGCAAATGTTCAGAAGGTTCCAAGGACCACAAACTTGGATATGTACTGTTCGATTTTTCAGAGTGTATAAACTTGGAAAAAGTCTATGTACATAAATTTGTGTCTTGTATAATGGTTTTCACAGATTATAAATTGAAAGATATGAAACTTGAAGATATGAGCTTATGTGTAATACACATACATTCATTTAACGAAAGGATTCTTTGGCAGGGAGAAAAATATGTTTCAGAAGAAATTGACTGTGTTAACCTGGAAAATTCTTCTTTCATACTGAGCTCTACTAATTTCACGTTGAAGTCTTTGAATGTCAAAAAATGCCATATGTTCAACGCGTATCTCGTTGACATCTGCCATAATGGACAAGTCACTAAAATGCTTAGTAATCAGTCATCAGATGTTGCGTCTTTAGTTTGTAAGAAAAATACACAATGTAAAATCGAGGTTTGTGCCGGCATTGTAATTCAAAGTGTATGTTTGCTCAATATAGATATGATTCCAAATATACCATGGGGGAAAGTACAGTGTATAATATTAAATCAAGCAAAGGATTTAAAAAACGAAGGCTTGTATTATGATATTTTAACTAAATTAAATTATTCAGAGAGCCTCATATCTTTACACTGTATTGGATTTACTACAAAAGTATTTTTAAAACTTCTGAATATAATAGAAACAACGAATTTTCTTCAGACTCTCGAAATTACAGACTTTAAAGAACCACTGAAAAATCTTAACATTAAGCCAAATATTCATGGAATAAAGCATTTAAAAATTCACGGTTTGAATAAACAGTTTTTAGAGAACTGTAGCACAAAAACGTCAAATCTATGCAACACTGAAACTCTAGAACTGTCTTCAAATGCCTATCAGGCTCGGTTCACGGATGTTATCTATCACCCAGTGGAATATAAGGAAGAAAACGATAAGGACGCAAAGGATCTAGAAAACGAATTTTCAGATGCAAGAGTAAACGGTATCGTTAAAGTGATGGAGAAATTATGTTGTGCAAATGTGTTACCTAGTGCTGTGTTTTTTTCAATGCGATCAATGGTTAATCTTAGATGCTTGAAATGTCAGGGCTTTACAGAAGAAAACTTCACCTTGGCAGGAGAATGCTTCACAGAACTTCCTCATCTTCAGGAGCTTGGACTATCATGTTTCATCTGGCAAATTCTAGAAAACCAGTCATTGTTCTTATGCTTAAGAAGGATTAAAAAGTTAAAAACCATTTACATAGAAGGTTTGTCTAAAAATGTATCATTGGCAATGGCAGAGAGTTTTCCAAATTTAGGATTCAATGAGCTAGTGATTGATGACTGGGAGATCTTAGAATGGATTGGTTGTGACTGTACTGATATAATGAATTCCCTTCCAAACTTGGAAACGCTAAAAAAGCTAACAATTGAACGATCACAGGAATATCATTTTACCAACCTTTATGCCACAATTCCAAAACTCAAAGAAATAGAATATATAATGCTGAGTGGAGAGGACGAATCTTGGATGCCTTTAATAAATTTATGCGATTTGCCTAATTTGAAAACGTATGTGTTGAAAGGGGCATATTTGGATGATAATGAACACCATTGGCAAACATTTGTTCAGCGTTTGCCTTGTAAAGGTCAGCTGCAGACTGTGAAACTTCTTGAAGCTTTAATCAGGTTTGAAGATACAGAGCGAAAAATAAAATCTACTCCAGTTTTTACAAGTCAAGAATGGGAATGTACAGGATACGGAACATATAATATTACTCTCAAAACATCTAACTGAAAATTATTTCACATGCATTTATTTATTCAAGGGAGATAAATGATATGAGAATAGTTGTGATATGATACAGTATACAGTTTGAACTGCATGTCTTAAAAATACTTTTGAAGTATAGAGAACGCTAAGAACGATATATTGTTAATTGGCGGGTAAGCTATGTTCAGTATAGACCACACGCAGTTCAGTTAAACACTTGTCTGTTAGCGGGTACTCGTTTTATCGTGTTTTTCTTTACTGATGTTAATGGGAATTTAAAGAAAATGCAAATAACTATGTGAAAGTTGTGACCGTATGTCGGAAATTAATAAAAATAATGTCATTTAAATTGTTTTTTTTTTGTTTTGTTACATATTATTTGTTGTTGAGAAAATATAATATACAATAAAAACCCATAAAACAACAGTGTAACGGAGACAGTTTTATTTCAAATACCTCCCTTATCCAAGTTTCTATATTTTTCCTAGGCACAAAAAAGACAAGACATATGTCATACCCTAATAATACTAATAACTACTATTGGATTCTTATGTTCTATTACGGTATTTCATCAAACTAAAATTGTGTCCATAGAACACGGATGCCCCTACATACTGTGCCATTCTCTAAATAGCAAAGTGTTTAGTTCAGACCATCTTCGCATGAAGGATGTTCGAAAAAAAGTTTCAATCAAATTGTATTCAAATAGCGTTGTGCATCTGAGCACCTTTGAATCAATCCTTTAAAAAGTGTATGAGCAGTTGAACACAACAAATTTATCACTACGGTCTACATTGCGAAATCAAGAAAGGGTCATAATTCCAGAAAAAATAGCCACAGAAAAATTCCATTATTTATGGTCATCTTCACATCAAAGTCCTTCATATGTGAAACTTTCAAGCATACCCTTTCAAAAGGGGTTGTGGGGTTGGAGACTTAAAATCTTTCTCTATAAAGCAAAACTATTAAATTGCCATAATTGCGGTAACAATAGTCACAACAAAAGTTCCTTCTTTTATGGTCACTTGCACATCAAGCAGGTATGAAGCAAATCATGTTAATAATGTGGGAGAAGTTGGACACAAAGATTTTGGGACGTACGGACGGACAAACGTTCGGATGTACGGACAGCAGTAACGCTGTATGCCCCCGCATAAATGTGGGGACGTAAATATTCTAGTCCGTCTCAACGGGACGGTATTACGCCAGGATTTTTGTTCAAAAACAACGAAAGAGACCAAAGCTTGCGAATCCCATGGATGATTTTTTCACCTTGCTTTCCATGTGAGCAATTGCAAAATGCATCGACCAGCTGAATACCAGCTTGTAAAATATAAACCAAAAGAGACTCTTACTATAAGAAATTAGTTTTCCTTTTGCGTAACTGGTCAATGGTATACAAGTATATGTACATGGCAGATCTTCCATTCTTAGTTACGTCAAACATAAACAGAAAAAACGGGCCGCTGACTAGCTTTTTACACAAGCTAACCTTGTGATGCCGGTGTTAGGGAAAGCGTGAGTGTTTTTGTACTTTCCTGAATAAATATGCTATGATTGCTAGACTGCGTTCTACGTTTCCGAAGAGTTTTCTTATAGACTTGATCTAACGTGGTAATTGGCCATGTCGTACTTCGACTCGATGTTATTATTTTAGGGATCGTGGAGTCCATTCAGATCTACTGTATGGTAGAGTGAGGTTTAAGTAATGTTACACGTTTTACTACCTCTTATGAAACACAATCAACCCGAATCTGCAATATTTTTGTGCAAAATTAGGATTTCTTTGCTGCCAAATGATCTTATGGGTTTGGTGAACTCGTGAAATGCTCCTCTGACTCGTTGTTATTATTACTGTCTTTTGTGACTAAGGAGTTAATTTGAAATACTTTTGAAAAACGGCGTTTCACCCAAAACAAAGAAGCAAATCAAAAGGGGCATAATGGACCTAGACCACTTCTCTGAATGTCAACGATAAAAACACAAGGAAATTTACCAAGCCCACTTTCGACCATGTTTGAATGAACCATTTTGGTAAAAGTTCTCCGAAGCAATAATATTTGAAAATAAGACTTTCAAATTTTCCATGATATACATACACGCCTTTGGTGACCGTACCTTTCAACAATCAAAATGGCGATAACGAGTGTCATCCAAGCAACGAAATGGAAAAAAAGTGACTTAAGTGAGGAACATTCTAACTGCCAATTATAGAGAATGTATAAAGAAAATAAGTACATCCTTTGAATTTGACGAATTTCAACGACTTAAACATCTTGATATGAGGGAACGTTTGTGCAAAAATACAGCTGCATTACTTTGTTTATGTTTTCCCATAATATTTCGAAATAAATTGCACAACATTGTCAATTTCGAAGAGAAATCACACAGTATCGAGAGAAAATATATCTTAATATAAGTTTATTTTTACGGTGTTGAGACATTATAAACCCATGTGCCTTTTCGTGATAATATAGTGAACTGAGCAAATTTCATGATACATTGTCATATGCAACATGCGGATGTATCCCAACAATGTGAAAGTAGACAATCCCAAATAAAAATATTTCATATACTCCGGTTAATGCCAACAGGACAGATGCCTTCAGTGTTTTGTTCAGTACTTTACAGACGTCACTTGTGCCAAAATATTATATACAATTCTTCAAACACTGAACAATTCAACAGTTATAATAATTCCAGTTAGAATAATCATTTAAAAATTGATTTAGCGCTTTCAGTACAGATATTGTGTAGGCAGAAACTCAGTTTTACAAGCAGGTTTTGCTCAAACACATCAATTGAAATTTCAACCTTTTTCATATAACTTGAAGGTAAATGCCCCTGAAAAAATTCCCAGTAATTATATAAAGAAATGTTTGGTTTGTCCAATATAGTATTACTTGTTTAAACAGAATCTACAATATTATATATTATAAGCAGGCAGCTAGTTTTATGGAATTATTCAACGAACGGTAACTCTTAAAGTAATATAATTTTAGTCTGCAAACGATTATGTTAGTTTCCATCAAGTGACAAAAACATTATTTAAAGCAAAACTCATATGAAGAATCATACTAAATATATATTTGCGATTTGGAACCGTAACCAATCATAAGTTTTCTTTAGTGTTGTTTTCAATTAAACTAAATGAACAACTTCAGTTCATTTAGTTTTGTGCATGATCATGACATTTTTATAATTATAATTAAATATCTAGGGGTGGTGATGAGGATGGGATGTTTGCGTGACTGTATGTGTGTAATTATACGTTTTTCTACTTTAGTATTTATTCATCGTACTGTACTAGGCAAACGTATTCTGTTTTTATTTTCATATGGAAGGATAAAGATAATTTTGTTGGAGTTCGTTGCCCGATGAAGTGACTAGATCCCAGATGTTTGGTCAAAGTTATCTTTTTCGTGATCCCGAACCTGAAGTGCGACATAAAAATAGTTTCTTTATTAAATCTGAAACTAAACTCTGTCGTGTGTACAACGCTATCTCAAGTAATAAGTAAATAAAAATGTAAATCCAAACCAATGCAAAAAGTATACTGTACTCTCACCACGACATTTTAAGTAATAACTGAATAAAAACCCTAACCGATACAAAAAAGCCGAAACGAACCGATGTAGTGTAATTAATGTATGCGTTTGCAACTTTACGACCTAACAAATTCATAAAGACAGTATAATTGTTATAACGCTTGTTCTATTGCACGTTATAACGGTGACGTTTAATACAGACACAATTTTGACAGCTTTCGTATGACCGCAACGTTAATATCAGATGTCATTGGTCACTTAAAAAAACACCACGCTAGTTTTTATTGCCTTCTTCTTTCAGTCAGACAGCTTACGTATTAACTACGTATTGAGGAAAACATGTTTGGACTTTCCCCTCAATATGGGTATAAATATGAAGTTGAGATGTTCATTTTCACTTTTGTCTTCAAAAACTGGATATTTAGTTTCACTTCGTTTTATTACTTCGTAAATTTCCAAATTTCTTACGAGAGATGAATACTTTTGCTGTCGTCTGCTTCTTTTTTGGCTGTTCTGTATTAGCGCAAGCCTGTAAGTATTATTATTATTTGGTTAATAATAATCTCGCAGTGAAATTATTAGGAAAACATTCACTGTTTAATTTCAATATACCACAGAAAAACATGAAATTAATTTTAATATTTGTTTTGTTTTATCAAGTGTAATTCTATTAATACCATCTACCTAAAATTTGATTATAAATAACATAAATTCTGTAACTATTAGCAGACATACCAGAAAGCGCTCCATAGAATTTCAGTTTTAATGTTTATAAATAAAAGAATACACAGCAATACTTCAACATTTTAATAACGA
The DNA here is from genome assembly GCF_021730395.1 of Mercenaria mercenaria. Lineage (NCBI taxonomy): Eukaryota > Metazoa > Mollusca > Bivalvia > Venerida > Veneridae > Mercenaria > Mercenaria mercenaria. The sequence continues at coordinate 105,497,934 of NC_069362.1, read as the reverse complement.
TTTTTACTTTCTTTGTTTTCAGTGTATGTGAAGCAAAAACGATCAATCAAGCAAGGTGAGTGCAATTTCTTCCGGTTTCTAAACGTTAATGTTAAATGTAAATTCTCGGTAACTTATTGTAAGTGTTATCGGCTGTTGGAGAGGTTCTACATACATACGAGACAATTTAACAATGCTTGAAGGTCGGTCTTTACATCATGAAATTATTTTGCTATTTACTTGGCCTATATATATCTTTTGGGTCTTTGGAATAATGGAGTTCATTTAACTTTTCTTCTTTATGAGTTTAAGTCGATGTTGAGGGGTTAGGGAGTGGGGGTGGGGGCGTGAGCGTGGCTCATTTACCTCGCATAATTATGTGCATGATCAAACCGAGCCTGCTGTTATTTTGCTCGGTCCCTGTCTGGGCTTCTAGCAGATTACATATTTACTTTCTAAAATGTTTGTCAATGATAAACGCAAGACAAATTTTCCCGGAATAAAGTGTAAATATGTAAAAGTTTTCTTTAAACAAGAAAAAAAAGCAAATTTCTGTGTTGATCTATGAGGTATTCAATACATCATATCTACTTTCTTTGTCGTCTGGTTCAAAACAGGAAGTTACATTGAGATTGTATATGGATAACGTGCTTCAAAAATCAACCAACTGAACTAAAAAGATTATATAAAACATCTACAAGTATTTCGAAACGAGGCAATGACACAATGTCTCACCGACAGTAAAAGTGCAAGATTTTGAATTTATCATATCTCCGTTTCGATTCATACTAGTAGTTACATGAATACTACAGGGAGGAGTCTGTCAAGATGAACATGTTCCAAAATTATGCAAAACAAATTCAGCTTTAAATAAAATTGAAATTCGGTGTGTTTTATATTATATCTATTTGCTTCGAGGAACGCCCATTATACCTTAATTAGCTACTATCACGGGCGGTTTCAAGGGGGGTTGTGGGCGCAGGCGGCGCCAACCTAAAATCCGGCAAGCATGATCTTTTTTGATATCCTAAAATTGAAGTGTCAGTCGTTTTAATAAAATTTTCTGCTCGCTCTGTTTGCATACTTTATATAAATGGTATTTATAATTACTGAAGTGGTTGGAGCAGAATTGGCAGTCCAGCTTAGTAAATTACTTTCACCGAAAATTTACAAATTTAAAAGATGATATTGTCTTAGATATTCATTCTCAAATATGTTAAATATACGTCTGATAGCGGCATTTGAGGTATACTTACCATTATATTTTCCGAGGTGGGGGTGGGGGGGGGGGGGAAGTGTTGGGCTTACCCCAGACATCCTTAGAAACTTCACACCCTTAACAAATCTTTGAATCGCCCCTGACTATGAGGGATGCAACATGTGTACCAAAAGGTACATGGTCGAAATCATGTAGAACGTATTCACCCTTAAGCAAATTTATATGTTAATTTTCTATTATTTATTTACAGTTTACTGCTATGACTATACGGGACGCCCGGTATACCCTGGCCAGAGCTACTATGATGGATGCAACACGTGTACTTGTGGTCCATACGGCAGGGTATGTCTAAATACTGTTTTACTTTCGCAGCAATTGAAATAGATTGTCATGAGCTCTGTAGCACCTGAATGTAGCAAAAATAATTAATGTACTCTTATATAATCTTGGAACGCATCTAATTTATTATTTCAATTCTAACCCGCAAAATTTTGCACTTACTGTTTCAAGCATACGGACCACAGGCTGTTACAACTAACACCCCGACTGGAAAGCATAACAACTATTTATTAACTAGTAATCCAACTTGCGAACTTTTTGTAATTTACAGAATTATGAAATAAATGAAGAAATTTTGTTATTTGACCTAGTGTTGTGAGCTTGTGTTGTGAAATAGTTCTGAATAATTATTAATGAACACGTTTCACAAGCTCGTATTATTTTCATTAAAAATGTGTTCTTTTAAAAGGTCAATAAGAATTTAAATTAGAGCACTCAACTATTTGTTTGTGATATAATACTGTAGATTAATTTATATATAGAAAGTTCTATTCATTCTACAGTAATTTACTACTTTTTAAATATTTTAGATACAATTTACTTCAAAATTAATAAAAAAGCTTGCTCGTTGATTAGGTAAACGACATGCTCCGAAAGACATTTTTCCTTTACACATGGATTCAGTTGTATTTGAATTTTCGCTTGTATTTACAGCCTACCATATGTACAAGAAGATATTGCGGAGGCAAAATTATCGATACAATAAGACCCATCTACCCCGTCAAGCCAGTGAAACCTGTTTACCCAATCCGTCCAGTGAAACCAGTTAAACCAATCTATCCCGTCAACCCAGTGAAACCCGTGTACCCAATCCGTCCAGTGAAGTCAGTACAACCAGTCTACCCTGTTAACCCAGTGAAACCCGTGTACCCGATCCGTCCAGTGAAGACCGTACAGCCAGTCTACCCAGCCACCTACTAGATGGTCACTACTAGAAACAACATTCATAAAATGAAAAACTAGTTCCAGTAAAACTGAAAGTCATTAATGATTTTCGAAAACCGAGGAAGAAATAATCAAACAAACTCTGACAGACACGGAACTATTTTCAGAGGCTGAACATAAGAATTTGATATTTTTAAAGGCATCACCATTTCGGAATATCTATTTCAAAACAAAGATCATCATATTTCTAACTGTGTATATGTCTATTCAATTTCGTCTCATTATCCAGGGACGAAGTTTCATTCCATTGTTTTTAATGTGCAATAAATTAAAAAGTTAAATGCAACGTTAAATTTTGTCTCTATTAATCCGGTCAGGATATCGACCCACTAGATTGTTAAAAGGCCTAAATCATTATACGTATATTAAAAAGAATGTTCTATGGTATGACACCAATATATGCAATTACTTGGCAAGCACGAATAGTGGTGAGCAAAGAACATTGGCAATGCTTCCTAAATCACGACTGAACACCCTGCCGCAGATGGTCCGTGTGAAATACTCGATATCTACGTATTATAAATAAACGAAACATAAAGGTAATTTATAATTAAACGATTGCGGATCCTCTTATCGGTTGTAGCAATGTGTGGGGGTCTTACTATCATACATGTACAAGATACTCCCTTTCTCTCAGAGGCAACTGCGGCTATATTTGCTCTTGCTTCCGGCAATAAATTCTCTTGTGCGAAAGTAGTAAGGGATGTTAAGTAGTTCAGCCAGAGTTCAGCCAGAGAAGTCATAGCTCTGGTTACTCTGGCTGACCAGAGTAGTCAGAGTTCAGCCGGAGTAGCCAGAATTCAACCAGGGTAGGCAGAGTTTCTAGATTTTTAACATGTTCTGGCTACTCTGGTCAGCCAAAGTAGCCACAGTAGCCCGCGTCACCAGGATATCATTTGCTCTGGTTACTCTGGCTGTTTCTAACAGAGTAGCCAGAGTTCAGCCAAAGTAGCTAGTGTTTCTAGGATTTTAACATGTTCTGGCTGCTCTGGTCAGTCAGAGTAGCCAGAGTAACCAGGTACCATGTTCGCAAAATATTTTCAGTCTTAGCTAAGTTTAATTATGAAACTTAATGTCATATTTCAGGTACATGTGTTTTTTACTTTCAATTTGGTGCCATTTTTTTTCAACAGAAGGAATGTGAGACAATACACTGGGGATAAAATATGCCATGAATAAGATCCAGAATGGGTCAATGCAAAACAAAAGACCATGACAGCCAGGTCGCACTGCACTAAATCACAGTCCAGTGTAGACTTACAAAGTCTGTTGAGATCAAATAATCTGTAGTAATATTATTTTCTTTATACTGACACTGATATTTTCTCAGAAAAACATTTTCTTTCTAGGCTCATCTCAACACTAAGCATTATTTACAATGTATATAAACAAACAGCCTTTGCATATACCCGTTTATTTATTTTTTTTTTTTTTTGAAAGTGTCATTTTCTGATTCGTGTTCCTCTTAACTTTGTTCGAAAATCATGACGTCTTACTGTTTCTTTGTTGTTGTTGTTGTTATTGTATTTGATATTTTTAGGCTTGTTTTAAAGATTTTCAATCTACCAGACATATATAGACCTGTTCGCTTTAATCTTTGTGAATTTCAGCCTTCATATACCACACACACAACACGCAACAGGTTTAACTTTTTATTTACATTATAATTATATACAACAGTTAGTGCAACCTAATCATGTATAATATGATTTTTTATGAAAAAGGGTCATACATTTTAAAAATGGCTCTAGTTTACATGTTTGTCTGTATTTTCTCTGGCTGTTCTGGCCAGCCAGAGTAACCAGAACCCGTGCGCATTTCAGTTATTTCTGGTTACTCTGGCCAGCCAGAGTAGCCAGACTATGTAAAAATTATGAAACAGGCTGACCTGGTCAGCCACAGTAACCAGAGTTCTGATTATTCTGGCTACTCTGGCAACAGGTTTTACTGTATTTTCTTTGGCTATTTCTGATTAGCAGGGTAGCTAGTACCAATGGCCATCTCGGAAATTCTGGCTGTTCTGGCTAGCCAGAGTAGCCAGAGCAAATGAAATCATGGTAGCTAGAACATATTAAAATCCTAGAACGTTTGACTACTCTGGCTGCTGTCTGAAAAAAAAAGACAATTTTTTGAAGTCCGTTTTATGAATCACTTGATACATATAAAACACTAAAAAATCAAACCTGAGAGAACCAAAAGGGTCATTTCGCAATAGGTATTACAGTATTTTCTCTGGCTATTCGGGCTAGCCTGGGTAGCTTGAACCAATGGACATCTCGGAAATTCTGGCTGTTCTGGCTAGCCAAAGTAGCCAGAGCAACTGACATCCTGGTTACTCGGCTACTCTGGCTGAACTCTGGCTACTCTGGCTAAACTCTGGCTGGACTCTGGCCAGCCATAGTGACCAGAGTTCTGGCTACTCTGGCTACTCTAAATAGCCACTTGAAAATAGTTAAAAAAATTAACTTGAAATTCAGTTTTAAACATGCTATATAGATAGAAATGCCATATGAGTCTCGCCATGAGAAAACCAACATAGTGGGTTTGAGATCAGAATGGATCCAGACCAGCCTGCGCGTCAGAATCCATGCTGTTCGCTAACAGATTCTCCAAGTCCGATTCGGTTTAAAAGCGAACAACATGGATCCTGACCAGACTGCGCGGATGCGCAGCCTGTTCTGGATCCATGCTGGTCGCAAAGCCACTATGTTTGTTTTCTCATGGCACGGCTCAATTATTAAATTTCATAATCAAATTCAGCTAAGACTGAAAAACTTTTGTGAACATGGGACCTGGTTACTCTGGCTACTCTGGCTGACCAGAGTTGCAAAAACATGTTAAAATCCTACAAACTCTGGCTACTCTGGCCAGCCAAAGTAACCAGAGCAAATGAAATCCTGGTGACTCGGGCTACTCCGGATACTCTGACTGACCAGAGTAGTCAGAACATGTTAAAATCCTAGAAACTCTTGCTACTATGGCTGAACTTTGGCTGAACTGTGGCTACTCTGGTTGAACTGTGGCTACCCTGGCCAGCCAGCCAGAGTAACAAGAGTTCTGGCTACTCTGGCTACTCTAAATAGCTACTTGAAAATATTAATTAACTTGAAATTCAGTTTAAGCATGCTATTTAGATAGAAATAACATATTAAGTTTCATAATCAAATTTAGCTAAGACGGAAATTTTTTTGTGAAACAGGTTACTCTGGCTACTCTTAAAATCCTAGAAACTCTGGCTACTCTGGCCAGCCAGACTAACCAAAGCAAATAAAATCCAGGCAACTCGGGCTATTCTGGATACTATGGCTGACCAGAGTAGCCAGAACATTTTAACATCCTAGAAACTCTGGCTTTTCTTGCTGAACTCTGGCTACTCTGGCTGAACTCTGGTTACTCTGGCCAGCCAGAGTAACCAGAGTTATGACTTCTCTGGCTGAACTCTGGCTACTCTGGCTAAACTCTGGCTACTCTGGCTGCTCTGGCTAATTTCACGCACATCCATTTAGAACTGTTTTAGTTCTAAGTAAGCAAGAATGAGGAAGTTATTTTACACTGTACAATACAATACTTGATATACTGGACTCGTACCCTGGACTTCAGATATATTAAACTGTCCGAATTTATCCTGATTGTACAGAAGAAAGTTATATAACATAAAAGAATGATTATTTTACACCCGAAAAATGCAAACAATGTACATGTATATCCTTGTTTTCTGCTTTATGATTACAAATTGGACTGTAGCGTAATTGGTAGTTTTTCATATATATAGTACTGTCATATTCGGTTTCTAAAGTACTCCACCTCCTCCTCAAAAAAGCAACAGTTTTTTTTTCTATATTGTACTCAAGTCCCGAAATCCACGTAAATTGCGTAATTCACAGGAAAACTTACATTTTTTTTAAAAAAAAGAGTCATTCGAAATTGAAATCGTGGCTGACATAGATTTATTTTGTCCCTCGTGTTCATGCACGTTAATATTCTGCCTTTTTATCAAATTTAGAAAGTAAACAGACCTGAATATTTATAACGGGCTATCAAATTTCTAAACGGATAAAACAAAACTGATCAAAAGTCTAGCCTGTTTGAAACTATTTTCACGGTACTAAGAAATGAACTGATGAAGACAACATAGAAAAGCTTACCTTGCTATTCTTTTCTCGTCACTGTTTTAATACTTTATCATCTAAAACGGAAATAAACTATAAAAGTAAAAAAAATTAAACATTTCAAGTCTTCATGTTTAATTGTATTCAGTAAATCAGGATTCAAGATTTATTTTGATCTAATGGCCCGAGACGGCATAAGAGACTACAAACATAAAATAACAAATACTGTATAGCAAAACGTGTCAAGAACAATATACAAAAGATATTCTGACATGATCCACACATTTAGTTCCCAAAGAGAAAAAAAAAAGAATAAAAAAAAACGTTAAGGTTTTTAAGTTATTCCACTGTGCAATTCATCTTCCCTCAATTAGAATTAGATTTTTTTTTGCTTTGTAAAATGTAACAGCTGAACTTTATCTTTTAGAATAATAGATTGCCAGTTTTCACATTTGTCTTAGATTAACGATTAAGGAGAGTCACATCAGAATAAAAATAATATATTCCACCTGTGCCCCGAAGGACGCCCACACACGGCCGGCCGGCCAGATACTTGAGACTTGTTCAATCGCCGTTATGGGCTCATGATCCAACACTCACGCACAAGAACCCCAAACCGTGTACACATCATCGCAAACACATGGGTAGGATACATCGCATCTTAAATAAATTTACATAAAGTTTTGGTAACATTTTGCATCCCGAGCTATCCTGGATCATTTATGTATTCAGTGTTCACTAATTTGTATATAACAATAACAATTCAGGATTACCATGGAATATAATATACAAACTATGGAGTGGCTAAAAGTTTGTAGTTTCAGCTAAATGACATATATAAGGAAGATAGTTCCTTAAAATTTCTGCATTATGAATTTTACAAATTGGCCTTATTTAATTAAGTTGTTTTTATGTGTTTTTTTTTCACTGGTTGCCATGTTCTCGGTGCTTCCGAGGGATCTACTTTTCAGATTTTTATTTACTTCACAACAGCGGGTGTTAAGTGCTTAAGTAAAAAATCGCCTCGAATTCATCCTAGTGTTGTTATATTTTCTGGTCCTTCAGGGTTATCGATTTCAACTCATTTAGATTTGAAGATTGAATACTACTTAAGCCGGTGCAACGGGGCGTGGCCAGTGTTGCATTTTCCATTACTGCTGACGAACAGACTCAGTCAAACTGAGTCTGCAATTTTCACTGGTTGCCATGTTCTCGGTGCTTTCCGAGGGATCAAATTTTCAGATTTTATTTACCGGTGCTACACATTAGCTTATGTTAATTCACAATGTTAGAGTTCTGAAAAGTATTTTGCGGGATATAAGTTTGTCTGTCATTAACAAAATTGTCACACTTAAAAAGATAGTGTGATTCTTATCCCCTTCGCAATCTATTACAGAGTGTACATAGCTTGCTTTCTGGTTTATTTCTTATCTTACCACGAGAAAACACTACTACTGTTCTTTTGTCAGTATTAACAGACAAATTCCACAGTTTACAATAGTCATGCATATAACTCAGTGCCTGTTGAAGTCCCATATTGCTTTCAGAAAATATAACAGTATCATCTGCACATAATAACAGATACATCTTGAATTACACTCCGACATCGATATTACTAAATTGTTCATTTACCTGATTTGAAAGAAAAGACAACCCTTCACAAGATTTGGACATATATTTTATACTTCAGAGGCTGTAAACGGTTGATTCAGGTAAAAACTGATTCAATATCAAATGGAGCGAAAGCACTATCAGAATCATCACTGATTAATTTCCGAAAGTGTTCATGGAAAGCTTCCAGTGATACTTTATTCAAAACTTCATTGCGTTCACCTGAATAGTTACCAAGCAGATTTCAGTAATCTTTCAGTTTGCTATATCGAAGGCTTTCAATGTTTAACGATGTTCTCATGGAAGTCATTCAATTTTGTTTCGAGCATATTTTTTATATAATCTGATATTCACTTTAGCGAAAGGGAGTTAATTCTATTTTCATGTTGCGTCATTATCATCAGTCTTACATATAGATCGGAGATATGAACTATTACATGCGTCCATCTAAACATCTTTTAAGTGTTTAACATATGACAATAAAATGTATAACAGTAAACTGGGTCAGTTTATCATTTCTTTTCACACAACATCCTATTTCAATACCATTTCCTTCTCCTCATTAGAACAGTGTAGGCATCTAAAAATGCTTGATCTCCTAAGAACCTGATGTCAGGTGGCTTGTGTGAGGTAGCAAGGTGAAAAGTATGACGTTACATTAATTTTCTCTGCCAAGTCAGTTAAGGTCAGGTTTATGTGCGACTAATGGTCATCGCTTTGTATAAGTACTGCAGGTCTGTCTTTGTTTCTGCATTGTATAAGCATACCCAACAATGTCCATGCGTTTAATGTAACGGGAAAGGTTTTCTTCCTCAGCCCAAGAGAACAAACTCAGGACCTTCACGAAAGCTAAGTGACATTATGCCAAAAAAATACCTTTGATGCTCTGTACACAGACATCCCAGTAGGTTTTCCTATAAAAAAGGAACACGAGGTTCTCTAAACGTCTACGTGTTAAAAACAATACAGGTCAGTGTTTAACTTTAAAAATATTCATGGGTCTGCAACCAACCGGAATATTTGACAGAAGACGCACGCAAATTTGGAATAACTTTTTGAAGTAAAAGCGATTTAAAAATTGAATATTTTTGATAAACATAAGTATTCTTATATGTACACTTACCGTAAATATGTTCATTGTGCAGTACGTGTTGAAAGAAAACAGTCCTCATAAAATGTAGGTCAATTTTCGTAGATGGCGCTGTAGTTTTTTATTGTCACGAAAATCAGCTCAGAAAAGTTCAGAAAAATAGAGTTCATTGACGGGAATAAATGCTTATAACTGGAAAGTTTTAAAGATCTGATATTAATAATAAAATATTTTGTTTATTTAATGGCGTCAGCATTATGATATCACCATGCGTGCGTGTATAGGTTGTCTTTCCCTATTAGGGAAAAGATAAGGCGATTTACTACAAGAAATCTTTGTCTTTCCGCGCTAAGCAGCCAAAAATGTAATTCATTTACCATACCTATACAAATGTACGTAACAAAGTGTTTTATTATCAGCCTTTTCGTAATATTAAAGAGAATATAAAAGCAAGCATAATTGTAAATAGAGTCTATACGATATATACAGTAAGACATACTAACCTATTCCTATTAAAGGACCTCTGTGGTATTGTCGTTAAAATTGAATAAAGATTACGTAATACGTTCATATCTTATTGACTGACATCATCAAAGTGTAATTTTATTATGTTTAGAATTATGTACAGAGTAAAGAAAAGTTTTGGTCCGTTATAGATCTCAAAACATACCAAACTGATTACTGTGCACACGACGTTTGTAAACAACAGACCATCGTTTGGGATAGTACCTGTGAACTAAGGTTACTAACATAAGGTCAAGCACATCAATGACTAAAACTTTATTTATCTTTATGTGCGGTCACGGATATTATTCAGCTATTTATGTAAACGCTTATGTAAACAGGGTAGTTAAGTAGAACACAATTTAAACGATAGATGGATGGATTTTGCATTTTGAAATTCAGAATATTCATTGACATTTTTATCAAGTTTGTGACTACATTTTCGTTGACTGAATTACATTTTAACGATGATTGAAATTTCTACTATAAGTGTTCTGCTCATTGCATTTACAGTAAACCTTTTACTTTTTAAACTTTTTGTTGTTGTAAAACGAAAACGGTATCCAAACGGACCAGTTGGTTTGCCAGTTCTCGGTCATTTGCCGTTTTTCGGAAAAAGTCCTCCAATCACGTTTTCTCGATGGAGACAAAAGTATGGAGACGTGTTCCGTATTAGAATGGGAAGCTGGAATACCGTTGTTGTGAATGGCTTTGAAGCAATCAAAGAAGCTGCTGAAAAACCGGACGATGCCTTCTCAGGCCGACCGGATTTCGTGACACAAAAACTGTTACAACAAGTTAATGGAGACATTTCACTTGCATTTGGACCTTTTGATAATATCTATTTACAACATCGAAAGTTAGTCGCCACTGCCTTGCGACATTTTACTTGTCGTAAAAGTATATTTACAGAAGATCTGATATCTGAAGAAGCCGACAATCTTATTGAGAATTTGTTAAAGAAGTCAGAAAAGGAGCCTGTAGATATTAGAGAGAATATACAATATGCTACCGGGAGTGTGATCTATCAGATGTTGTACGGACGTGGTAATGATTTGAATGATAAATTGAACGAAATGGTTGAATCTGCAAATAGATTTATCAAATTCACAGAAAGCGGAAACCCTGCTGACGTACTACCATGGTTACGAAATCTGATGCCTTGGAAAATTTCTGGCTTCAAAAATATGGCCATCCACAACACAGTAATCCGGAAAGGACAAATTGATAACCACATCAGATCATTTTCCGCCGGTAATGTAAGGGACATCACTGACACCTTTTTAGCTGCAGACCTGCGAGGAAAGAATAGAAATGAACGTGGATTGACTAGGTAATCATTAGCACATTTCATTTCGCGTTTAGACAACTAATTTTTGAATCTTAAAGATGATTCTGTCGATAAATATCAGCAGACGATATAAAATGTGTTTAATCCAAAGCGAACGAAGTTACTGTGTTAATTAGTGTCAGAAAAATGCTGTTGTCATCCGCACTTGTTTAAGAATATCCGTAGTATAGCTATATCCATGTAAATATATGTGTCAAAAGTTAAATGAATGAATGAATGTTAGGATAGCTAGTAACGTAGTTTAGTCATTTGTATCTCAGATATATATTTCATAAAAATATATTTTAAAATTTCTCGTAATTTCTCATTAATGAATTGTTAAATAATTTATTGAAATATTAACAAAAATGTTGATTACATTCATTTCAAAGTGAATACAGTCCATACCTTACATTGTATTCAATAGTTAATAAAATTTAATTTGCTTAAACAGGTCAAGACTTCTGAATAGCACTGCGGATCTGCAAGGTGCTGGATTCGATACAAGTAACAAATCGTTTCAATGGCTCATCTTATATATGTCCATGTATCCAGAAGTTCAAAAACGTGTCCAGCGCGAGATCGATGACGTCGTAGGAAGCGGGCGCAGAATCGAGTTAGTGGACAAGTCCCGTCTTACCTACACCGAAGCGACCATTTTAGAAGTAATGCGAATGACCACAATTGTTCCATTTGCACTGCCAAAACTTACAATTAAAGACACTACATTAGGAGGATACAACATTGATAAAGGAACCGTAGTCTTTTTCAATCTCCATTCGGTATCGTATGACAAGGAATTCTGGGGTGATCCCCAAACATTTCGCCCTGAACGATTAATTGACGAAAACAATAAATTGAATACGGAAAAGTGCAACCATATTTTACCATTTGGACTCGGACGGAGACGATGTGTAGGAGAATTCCTTGCAAGAATGGAGCTATTTCTTCTGTTTACAAACGTCATCAGAAAATGTAAATTTTCAAAACCTGCTGGTGAAAGTTACGATATGGAACCCGACCCTGGACTTGTATACTCACCAAAACCGTTTCGTGTTTTAGTGGAGGAACGACAGTAATTTGACTTCCATTTTTAAAATGATGTGTGCCATTTTTTTATTGTACGACAAGGAATTTTGGGGAGATCCGCAGATGTTCGACCTAAACGCAAAAAAGGTGACAGCGACAATTTATATACGGAAAAATGCAAACATATTTTATCTTTTAAACTTGGATGAAGACGATGTTTTGGATGATTTCTGGTTGAAAAGGAATCATAGCCTTTGTTTACAAACATCATAAGAAAAAGTAGATTTTCAACGCCTGCTTGTGAAAACTATGACTTGGACTTAGACCCTAGTCTTATATATTCAACAAAACGATTCATTGTAGACAGTTAACGAAAATTTGAGCCACACCATAAGAAAACCAACATAGTGCATTTGAGACTAGCATGGATCAAGACCAGCCTGCGCATCCGCACAGTCTTGTCAGGATCAATGCTTTTCGCTAACGGTTTACTTGATTGCAATTGGGTTTGAAAGCGTACAGCATGGATCCAGACCAGACTGCACAGATGGACAGGCTGGTCCGGATCCATGCTGGTCGCAATGGCACCATGTTGGTTTTCTCATGGTGCGACTGATTTTGGTACCATTTTGAAAATCTAAAGCACCGACATCAATCATAATTGTTAATATACATGATGATAAGATTACGTAATACAGTCGATGAAATTTTATTTGCCAATGTCTTAAAATATTTGTATCATCCATATTATGTTCATAAAATGTGTTAACCTGCGACTTTTGAAGATGTCATTACAGTCTCCAAACAACTAGATTATCGTTGTGCATGTTCCTACAATAGGCACATCCTACCAGTCATACAGTCGTTTTGGACAAAGCTACGGTAAACGATTTGATTGTGTTTAATACACTGTATTATGCACTAGATATTTGTATTACAGTTTTCAGAAAAAAAAATGTCCTGCTATGTATTGTTATTGAGAACCCCTAGCTGCAAGCCTAGCTGTAAACCTTGTTCAGTTATGTATAACCGTTTGTTACTTTTGTCATATAAATAGATTTAATCCGAAGTATGTGGAATTCAACATTTGTGTTAATTCTCAAAATCTAAATATTTCTAGTTTTCTTATCAATTACAAATTAGCTCAAAGATAAAGTAGGCTTATACTGTTTATGTTAAACGGGCCTTTTTCGTGTTGGTTCGAAACCAATTTCCCTTTTTAGGTCGACTTTTCGAAGAAAATGTAGAGCTACTGCACTCGCTCCAGCGTCGTTTTAAAGTTTTGATAATGTAAAATACCTCTTTTACTGTCAAAGCTATTGACTTGAAACTTAAAATAGTAATTTACTATCAACGTCTACGCCAGGAGTAGCAATCCCCATTACTCTGATTCGAATTTTGATAAATTTATGCTCCTTTTTAAATTAGAATTTTTGTTTAAAGATTTTGACAATGTGTTATTTCTTAATGTAAATCATGTATAATTATGTGGCTTTTCTTTTAAGCCGTGCTTGTAGTACTCGAGCCTGAAATGTAATGTACTTTTATTGTTCTCATTGTTAAATGTTGCTTTGGGCGTATCACATTACCTAGTCTTAAGCCGGGAATTTCATTGGTCAAAGCCGTTGCCATTGGCACTCCGACGGCTATAAATACGGGTGTCTGCGTTCAGTCGGTATCTTCTTCTCAACCGTAAAACCTTGAGAAGTAAAACTTACAGACGAGTCATTTCTATCCAGAAATACATTTCTCTATTCAGAAATACATTAAAAGCTCTTTAGCAAGGTGAAAGAAACACTATTTGGCAGTCTTAACTTTATTTTAAAGAGCAGAAAGTCAAATTCATAGAATAGGCACTTTTAGCCTTACAGAACAACAACAACAACAACAACAACATTATGAAGTAAATACAAGACCATGTAAAACCGAACCTTGCAGAATTACCACGTTATAGCAGAACCAAAGAGATGCATTGGTCTAGGTAATTCTACTTATATTCACATATATTACAATGCTTTGTACTGATGTAGATTCTATATATATCTGCTTTGACTGAAGAAGATCCTATTGCATAAGCCTAGGTCCTCCATTGTTAATCTATGACGATGTATTTATTTTCTACGGTGTAATATCATTTCTACGATGCCATATTGTCAACTTCTGGAACGTACTTTTGTGTTATGTTTACAAGCGTTACACGATTATTATGATGTCGCAATATTAAAGAGCTATTTTTAACCGTTCATCCGAGTTCTTGTGGTAATTTGAAGGTATTGATGTAAACCAGAAAGGAGTACCTGTATATATGCACTTCATCTTAACTGATGGTGATGTGTGTATACTGGTTATCATTATGGTCCGATATCCTGACTAGATAGGACCGAAAAGGTTTTCCCAATAGGTATATGATATATATATATATTGACGCATCTACAGAGATTGTCCAATATCGACGCATCCAGAGGTTGTCCCAGGTATACATTTCAACGCATCTGGTGTTAATCCCAACATACACTTGTATTTGCATGCTTTATCAGAGGAGATGTTGATGTGCAAATACCAGTTATTACTAAGTAGATCGGTATCCTGATTAATAAAGATGTGCAACTACCCAGGGGGTAGGTCCTTAGAACTTGGTGTCAGAAGTGGGATACCTTTTCTTTTAAGGTATCCATGAGACGAATATATCCTGGTGGAATGGAGAGAATACCAGATGGTCAAGCATTGGACACGAATCCATAGGAGTTCAAGATGTATATTAACTATACCATATTACTTTTAGACATATGAAGATGGCATCATATGCAGATACACTAGTTTGGCAATCGAAGACTTATGCAATGGTAGTTTTTTTTATTTTGTCTGTATCAAAGGACCCTTGACACAAACTACTAATCTATTGTTTTTTTTTATGTTTGTAAATAGCAAACCTGACGGATTCCGATTCCGGAGTACAGTTAAATATTCCGAGGAATGGGGACGATATACCTGATCGTGCACAGAATGATGACAGTGCAAATGAAGTGGATCAAGTGGCCTACTACACTATGCCGTCAGCATCAGATACAGACGTAGATGATGAGGTACATGATTTAACAGGACAAGGAAATGGTAGTAATGTTCCACAAGATAACAATGTCAATAGTAACAAAGCTGGAAGTTGAGATATACCAGATGATGAGCAGTACATAATACATCGATAGAGTGATGTTGAAAACCGCAGAACTAGACGCAGAGTAAACTTTGACAAACATGATGACAACATTAACGATATTGACGATACAAAAACAGTTGGACTTGACAGAAGACAGAGAAGACGTGGGACCACATCAAGGTATACAAACAACCGACAGCAATACACCGACTCTGACGAAAGTGAAGATGACGATGGCCAGGCTTTACTTAGACCATTTAGAGTGAATCAACAAGAAAAGGTAAAACGTGGTCCTAGTAACGTTGAAGAAGGTAACAGCAGAGGTTTCAGTGACGGTTATGAACCAGATAGAGAAAATGATGTTCTTACCCGCAAAGAAAATTCAAAGAGAAACAGGTCACATCTTCCTGTAATTAAACCTGGAATATATGATGGTATTGAAGATTGGGAAAGTTATTTTTCACATTTCTTAAATTGTGCCGACCTTGGTAAATTGTCAGATGAAGAAAAAGCACTTACTTTAGCATCTTGTTTGAACGGTTCAGCAAGAATGTTTTATTTAGGACTGCGAACAAGAGAGCAAAGACTGTATGTAGTCTTGGTGCAGAAACTATCAGAAAGATTTGGAAGTACCAGACAACAGACCAGATATTTAACCAAATTTGAAACTAGAAAGCGTAATCTAGGAGAAACTGTCGCATCTTACGGAGATGATTTGAGACTTTTAACACGAACAGCTTACCCCGACCTTGGAACAGAGGCACAAGAGCCCCTTGCTCTTCATCAGCTTTACAAGAATATAAGCCCTGATCTGAAGTAAAGATGTATGGACAGAAATTGCAACACAATTGAACAAGCCGTAGAAATTGTAGAAAGATATGAATCAGTCTTAGGAGTTGATGACAAAAAGAGGTCAACTGTACGTAATATTACAAACACTGGCAAGCCCAGTACTTTTTCAACAACAAAGAGGGCTAATAGCAACATTAATATAGAAGGTGAGATAATGAGCCAAATGCAAAACATCCTGAGCCGACTTGACAAAATGGAGACAAAAATAGAGAAGGTGGGTACGAATGAGAAAGATGACAGGGGTGACCGTTATGAACGAAGGTGGTCTGGTTGTTTCTTATGCAAGGGGATGAACCATTATGCAAGGATTGCCCAAAACGTGGACAGAAGTCGGAAAATTTCAGACCGCTAGCTTGAGTGGCCAATTGTTAGCAGATGATGAAAGCCAGGATGACGAATAATTAGAAAGATGATTAGATGACTTGATGATTTGACGTACCTGATTCGCACTTCAACTAAAATGGTACCGAAGGCGGTACACATTGACAGACTTCTTCCCTACCGAGGCACAAATCTACCACGATGGATTCGAGACTTTAAACAGATTACTTGAACAAAGACATGAGATAGAAGACAAAATGATGATATTTACTGTTGCAAGCTTTAGTTGCCTTATATTTTTCTTATATATATGCTCTAAATGATATGGTTTTAACTCGCCTATGTTTCATACGCTTGGTAGCGTACGGTGATTTAAAGGCTGATGTTTGATTTGCCTTTGTGTTTCATATATTTGGAATATATGAGTAACAGAGCCCAGGGTGGGTTCTGTGTCATTTATGTATATTGTAAATATACATGTGTTAGTCTTTACTTGTTACGCAAAAGTAAGACTGTTGTGATAGGTTGGGTAAATGAGGTGACCATAAACTCTTAGATGATATATACAAGTCTTAACATCATTAGTTATAGCAGCGGAAATATTTTCGACGTTTATAGGCGACGCGTATTTTCCGTTTCTTCCGAAACTGCTTCGGTAGCACACTTCAGTCAATAAAAGTCCAGCGAATCCATAACAATAATACCAATCTAAACCATTTGGATGACAGAGTCAGTGACCATAATGGCCTATGCAATATGGACCCTTTAATGAGTAAAGGATGACCCAAGTAACAAAGTTCTTTTACCACTATATTTTCAGTATGGTACTCAACTGTTGGTCGTGTGGCCAAGGGTTTCCAAACAAAGATCGCTTGAGGAACCACTTTATGAGTAAGCCTCATCGCTTTTTGGAGGTCGTCTGTGCGTGGTGCTCTGCCAGAATTAAAAGACCGATAGATCTGCGTGCACACATTGTCTCCAAGCATCGAGCTGTGGCGAAAGAGCATGGGAATGACTTTCCGTCTGTTGGAGAAGCCTTCTACGCAGCGGTTGTACCTAGGGCCTTCCGGACATGTATGAAAGGAGTCCCTGTCGAATCTCCAAGCGTCCTGATCATGAAGGAGCAGCTTTTGAAGGGTAACGCGCGAACACCTGACGAGTGGCAGCGAGGTTAGGAGAGGCATGGTCCCCACTCTACAGTAAGATACAGCACCACTGAAGTCAGTAAGCCAGAGGCTGGATCTTACTCTCCAACAAAGCCTGAGATTTGGACGGTCCAGTCAGTGGAAACTGGAGGCTTCGTTTCCAAGGTAGTTGCATACGGTGGAAGTGGGCTGCATCATCGTCTTACCCTGGAAAGTGTATAGCAAAGGTGCCGGGACAGACTGATGAGAGTTATGGGAGCAATCAGGGAGATACCAAACCTCCAGCCCAAGCAATGGTCAACATCTGAAGTAACACGGAAGTGGGCAAGATCCTTAAGACGATTGGACTAGATGGGATGACGGTGATAAAACTGAGGTCAGCCGTTGGAAGCCGGCAGACTTGAGCTCAAGCCCACCTCGAAAAAGGCTAGCGTTGTCACCTGCATTATCCTTCATATCACCAATGCTGTCTATGCCGCCTCTTTTTTCTCCTTTGCATGAGCCGGACCTGGACTACAGTTTCAGCGAGTCAGAGTCTCCTGATGCCACTACTACGACCTCTACAGCAACCATCACTTCATCCATCTCTGAATCTAGTACTTTAACTACTGCTCTCACAAGAACAACTGCCACGGGTACGACAATGTCTTCTTCATCAGCTGCGTCCACATCATCGTCTGGAACCACACATTCATCTTCTTGTGTAACGTCCTCTATGTGTTCATCCGTCTCTACTTCAAGCACTTCAACCACTGCTCTCTCAGGAACGACTTCTTCAAGTATGACAATGTCTTCTCCATCACCTACATCCTCATCATCCTCTGGAACCACTCAGTCATCTTCTTGTGCAACGTCTCCTTCTGATTGTTCATCAGCATCTGCCGTCTTCTCAACTTCTGACACTACTGGGCTACTGGCCACAGCTACTTCTACAGTTACTACTACAGCAACTGTGTGCTCTTCTTCATCATCTGGAACAACATCCCATACTTCATCAGTTAGACCGAAGTCTGTAACCTCCACTGTTTTATCATCATCTGTTTCTGGCAAGAAGACCGAAGTCATTTCTTCCATGGACAGCGCTTCAGAACTTTTCCTTCCTACTGTCTCTCTGCCAAGATTATCTTCCTCAGTTTTCCTACCAAATGATGTGACGAAGGAACCAGAAATTTATACAGCCACGCCTACTACCACAGATTCTGACAGCGAGATATCTATTGCTGAGTTAGCATCTCTTCTTCTTCTTTCTGGTGAGATGCCGCTTTTCCCTCCTGCCCGACGTGACTGGGACACTGCACCATCCATCAACTTACCAATACCAGGACCACTAAGAACTTGGCCACCTGCCGACTGGAGAACCCTCTCACCTGACAACCGCCTTCTTATGTGGCAGACTGTTTCTACATCATTAGCTGTTCAATGGGACATGCCTTTAGACCGAAGCTTCATCATGGATGCCTTCCAGTTTCTCGCCCTTCCAGGAACGAAGGAGTCTGATCTTACTTCAGCTGAATCCCGTCTTCGTCATGCAAACTTCTCCATTGTAAAGAAAATTTCTCAGAAGAAACCCGTCACTGGATCCACTTCTCTTATCGCTATCTACGAGTCAGGATATCCAAACAGTTTCAGCCCACAGCCAGGACCTTATCGCGACTTCCTTGCCAGCTTGAGCCATATTCCAGTTCGAATATGAACATTTTCGCCTGAAATAGAGTTTTAAAGGTGACGTAATTTGTTACGTAGTAACATTATTAAATATTATTATTATGGACTTTGTCAGATACAGGAGTATCTAATTCTTTAAGGTGGGGAGCGTGTAATGGAATTCTCCCTTACAAAATGAACGTCATGAAATTATGTGACAAATAAACATTTAGCCTACAAGTAACTGCTGAACTAGAGTAATTTAACTTAATTATTCCTTCTCTTGAGAATATTATAGTTCAATAAGTCACACTTGACTGAGCTACTGATACCGAAAGCTGTCGTCATTACAAGCTGGCCAATAAAACTCCGTGACCTTAGAAATAACCTCTGACGTTTGACTATTCTTTCCTAATTGAGGCGACTCTGACTGAACGCGTTCCGTGGATTACATATTACTAAACCCGAGGATGTTATTTCCTCCATTCTTGAAGAACATAACATACATTCATTCGACCAGATAGACATATATCAGCAAATTTAAATGTAAACAACTAAATATTATCGTTACCTTGAAATGCACAGTAAATATATGAAAACAAACCCCATTGAGACCCTCTAATTATGCGCAACAAATTCACGCATCAAATCGTAATGGATTGACCGGGTCAATGTCTTATTGCCGTATTTACTCTACTGAAAGTGGTAACAGATTTAATTTGTTGTTGGATTTAACAATTTATGTTAAATAACTAGCGTAAATACTAACTTGAAAATTTTTGGCAGTATAAAACAGACATTGCAACCAAAAGTTTACAAGATGATCATTTTATATTTATATAGATATGCCCTAGAAGGAATTTTTGCTATGCTTTAACTTGTACAAGGACTGTTTTCAATATTTAAAGTGTTTATATACATCATACCTAAGTAACTTTCCTTCAAATGAACTGTTTCCTACAAAGATTCTTCATAAAAATTAGAATGTCATCGTTGTTGACATTTCTCCTTGTAAGAGAGTAGTCTACATTAGGATACGTAACTCTTGCCATAATTAGTACAGGAGGCAGATGGTTCTCTTGGCAAATAAATAAATTACTACCCGACACGTACAGGAAGAGATTTTTACCACATCAGACTATCTACAGACGTATTGGAACATTTCTGACGATGCTGCCTTGTGCCATTTACGGTATTTAAAAATGGCGGACACGGAACTTTGGACTACTTCTACATTTTTAGGGTCCGGCTTTTCGTGAATGTATCTTTGTTATGAATAAAACTTTTAGGGATTCATATTTATGCTTAAATAACTTAAAGCCTGATGTAAGCCGGATATTTTACATCAATTTTAACATTTTACTATGTATGTACTATATATTGTTAGCGTAACAAATTTCGTCTGCATGTATCACTACGCTCAGCGTATAATGCTCCAGCTTTTTGTCAATATGTTATTTCTTAATGTATATCATGTATAATTATGTGGCTTTTCTTTTAAGCCGTGCTTGTAGTACTCGAGCCTGAAATGTAATGCACTTTTATTGTTCTCATTGTTAAATGTTGCTTTGGGCGTATCACATTACCTAGTCTTAAGCCGGGATTTTCATTGGTCAAAGCCGTTGCCATTGGCACTCCGAAGGCTATAAATACGGGTGTCTGCGTTCAGTCGGTATCTTCTTCTCAACCGTAAAACCTTGAGAAGTAAAACTTACAGACGAGTCATTTCTATCCAGAAATACATTTTTCTATTCAGAAATACATTAAAAGCTCTTTAGCAAGGTAAAAGAAACACTATTTGGCAGTCTTAACTTTATTTTAAAGAGCAGAAAGTCAAATTCATAGAATAGGCACTTTTAGCCTTACAGAGCAGCAGCAACAACAACAACAATATTATGAAGTAAATACAAGACCATGTAAAACCGAACCTTGCAGTATGCCTAGTCTGAATTACCACGTTATAGCAGAACCAAAGAGATGCATTGGTCTACGTAATTCTACTTATATTCACATATATTACAATGCTTTGTACTGATGTAGATTCTATATATATCTGCTTTGACTGAAGAAGATTCCATTGCATAGGCCTAGGTCCTCCATTGTTAATCTATGACGATGTATTTATTTTCTACGGTGTAATATCATTTCTACGAGGCCATATTGTCAACTTCTGGAACGTACTTTTGTGTTATGTTTACAAGCGTTACACGATTATTATGATGTCGCAATATTAAAGAGCTATTTTTAACCGTTCATCCGAGTTCCTGTGGTAATTTGAAGGTATTGATGTAAACCAGAAAGGAGTACCTGTATATATGCACTTCATCTTAACTGATGGTGATGTATGTATACTGGTTATCATGATGGTCCGATATCCTGACTAGATAGGACCGAAAAGGTTTTCCCAATAGGTATATGATATATATATTGACGCATCTACAGAGATTGTCCAGTATCGACGCATCCAGAGGTTGTCCCAGGTATACATTTCAACGCATCTGGTGTTAATCCCAACATACACTTGTATTTGCATGCTTTATCAGAGGAGATGTTGATGTGCAAATACCAGCTATTACTAAGTAGCTCGGTATCCTGATTAATAAGGATGTGCAACTACCCAGGGGGTAGGTCCTTACAATACAATACAATAAATATGAAAAATGTAAAAGGGGAGCATAAGTTTTAAAGATATATTTTTCAAGATCAGTTGCTTTAGGTTCTAGGGGAGGTAAGAGTTGCATGGAATTGCCACAGTAAGGCGAGAAGAATCTCGCAAATCAAATTCGTTTTAGAAACATTCTGACTTATGATGGAAGTAATATTGTAAACAGGGTTGGGGGTTGGGGATGGGGTTGGTAGATGTAAGCCCGTTATCAAATGCATTTGAGGTTATATTAAGATAGCACTTTATTTATTTATTTAATTTTTTGGTGGGGTGGGGGAGGGTAACATCGCACCGACACAATCATCGATCACATGGCAACATTCCAGCTTTGATTCAAGCTGCCCATTCGTGAATTATTTCATCATGAGCAGGGTACCTGGGTAGAACCACCGACCTTCCTACGCCAGCTCGATGGGTTCCTCATATAAGAAATTCAACGTTCGAACCCACATCGGTTAGGGGCCAGTGGTGCGAAGTCAGCGACCTTAACTACTAGGGCATGGAGGCACCTATTAAGATAACCACAGCGCAAAATGATCGCAGAGAACTCATTATACCAAACATATTGATGAAAGAAATCTCAAAGTATTGCTTAACGACTATAAAACACAAAATAAAACTGTCGATAACATTTTTTTTGGTGTGGGGCGGGGGGGGGGGGGGGGGGGGGGGGGGGGGGGGAAGTGGATAGACTCAAGCAAAATGATTTAATCGGACAGAAATTATGCTCCAACCTGAAATTATGGCATTGCTCTTGGCATTCAAAAGGAACCAAAGTGCAGAAGTTAAACCTACCTACATTTCTTCAACAATATGTAAACTAAAGAATAAATGCAAAATAAAGAACTTTTACCACATGTGACTCAGTATTTTTAAAGATGTCTAAATCTTCACCCTTCTCCATCAGAGGTTAAATTCACTTTAACTTTTAACAGCAAGACATTGTTAATCAAATGACAAATTTCAACTTTTGTACAACAAACCAATATTAAGTCTTGAAAAATGTTTATCTTACTAGTTAAAAGAAATCTAATGAGAAAAAAATACCCTTGGTCCTAGTGGGACTTGAACCTACGTCCTCCTGAAAAATTAGTTAAAGTAGGTTCATGGCAATCTGACTAAAGTGCATCTCCTATTACGCTACGCATAGGATCTGAGAACGAGCTATTGATAGCCTCGTTCTGACGACCCTTTCGCTAGCCAATCAGAGCTTAACTTACAACATTTTGCAAATTTCTATTTAACCTTGATTTTTGATATTTACAAATCTTATGTCGTAATGAGTCAGATAGCCGGTTAGCTCAGTCGGTAGGCCACTTGCTCTGTAAGCGTGGAGTACCGGGTTCGAGCCCTGGAATGACTGCACAATATTTTACTCTTTGACATTGGAACAAGTCGTCTGATTGGTTCAAATAAAATAAATTTGCGAAAACAAAAATAGCATTATTGGAAATCCAAAATATGGAGAAGACGTATGTGAATAGGTCGTTCTCAGATCTTCGTTTAGAAGATCAAGTACTTAAGTCAGATTGGGTTCATGGTTGCAATTGAATACTCTTCAGAAAAGGAGGTACACTATAACAGGTCCATCAATTTTCCTAATCATCGTATTAGGGAAGGAACAGAACTAGACCATAGTAATTAACAGTCCGGCAGGTCGCGGTTTTCGAACCTAACATTTCTCTCAGACCGACAGGAAAATCTTCCCTTCAGTACCCCAGTGCTTTGATTACACAAGTGAGCTACAGACTACAGTTACTGATATAAACTTATGGTACAATCAATGTGAATTTCATCAATTATCATGAAACTGATGTAGCCTCGCGTTTGCGCGGGAATCATGCCATCATTGAGGACTACCATAACGGAAACGTTGTTGTTAAGACTGTAATTGGATAGCCCGCGAATGTATGTAAATGAATTATTACTTCTACACAAGATATTTCGATCCATTGTTCGAATCTCTGGTTATTTCTTTTTTCATCATAATGAGTTATCATTTAATATGAGAAGGCTGTAGTGAACCAATGCCGTTGAGTGGCACAAAGAGTAGATGAAAAATAAAATGTGTAAAAAGATCCCTTGCAAGGAAAGTATTCAATCAAGAAGAATAATATCAAACTCGATTATATTGAGTCTATTCATGAGAGGTAATGAAATGTGTAACACCTCTCAAGCCCACTAGCACCGGCTTAAGCGGAACTCTATCACACATGATGAATGGCGTCCATGATCCCAAAGGACCAGAAAATATAACAACACAGAATCCAAGTACAGGGAGACATTTTACAGCCGCCAGACGGCACGTAAAGATTGTTGTTGTGACACGCTATAGATATTGTTACATACCATATTCAAGAGCCAGTTATCGCCAGACTAACAGATTCGCAAGGTGACATTGAAAATGAGTCATAGATTGATACTGTAAGCTACTATTTTTCAGTGTTAAACTCAAGCTGAGCACAGGTGACTGCCATAGAACACGTTTATTATTATCATAGTATTTCTAAAATGTTGAATGTTGTGCTTTAGATATTTTATTTTGAATGATAAACCTACTACGCTATCTGGTTTATTTTAAATAATATATTTTGCAATATATGGTTAATAAGTAAGTGGGTAATCGTTTTAAATAGCAACTCGATTGCAAAATTGTGTTAGCGTTGGGTGGGATGGATAGGGATTGGGGTAGGGGCACAAGTGTATTGCTCATGAAGAGAGGCGTTTTAGAAGCAAACGCTTGAATTTTAATTTCAACGCAAATTTAAAGATATTGGAAGCTTCTATAATAAATTATCATTCTGTTAATTCGATTTACATCAGGTGATGTCATAAACATTTAAACATAAGCCATGTTAGTTCTTCCGAAGAGGTGCCGATCCCTCCACGTGTATCTTCAATCAAAAATAACATAAACTATGAACAGTACGAAATATTGTTCAGCCCCAATTCTTATTACTATAGGTTGATAAAATCTGCACATTGAGTCCTTGACGAGTAATTAAGTGTTGTAATGGAATATTATCTCACAATCCCTTTTGAAGTTGTCACATTCCTATAGACATATTTAATCAATAAACATGCAAATAAATGGGTATTCTACATAACGTCTTTTTCATTTTGTTACATTTTGTCTACTCTTATGTATATAGGTGAGATTATCCTCCCTCCCATATTCTTACTGACTTCGTAATCATGACACTTATTGTGACTGGTATATAAAACTTTACGATCACTCCATTTCCAGTTCACGTGTAGCTCTGTTTGAAGTGTGTAGCTCTGGTTAGGTTCACTTTGACCAATGCTTCCTTAGAATCGAATTTCACATTTATGTTAATATGCAAAAAGCAATCTGTCACATTGCAATGTACAACTGTATTATCACCAGTGACACTAGAGTAAGAAGTAAGAAGAAATAGCCATTCATGTATCACATCCGATTTATTTTCTCTAAATAGATGACACAATTATGATATGACATGTAAACAATATGGAACACTTATTTGAAATAAACTTTAATTTTCTGCAGTCTTTTCGATGATAAAATACGTAACAAGTCTTTTGGCAATCATTAATATTTTCAATATATCACTAACATATCAAAGAAGATGCCTAATATCTTCTCCTTGGGTATTGTTTAATTGGCTTCGCCGGGTACACGGGTTCCACTGGGTTGACTTGGAACAAGGAATTGAGTGCGTTGGCTTGGTACGTGGGATTAACTGGTCGTACGAATGAAATTGGTCCTCCTCTGTTCATGTTATTATAGCCGCAGTATATTAGAGCTATCAATAGCTCGTTGTCAGATCCTATGCGTAGCGTAATAGGAGATGCACTTTAGTCAGATTGCCATGAACCTACTTTAACTAATTTTTCAGGAGGACGTAGGTTAAAGTCCCACCAGGACCAAAGGTATTTTTTCTCATTAGATTTCTTTTAACTAGTAAGATAAACATTTTTCAAGACTTATTATTGGTTTGTTGTACAAAAGTTGAAATTTGTCATTCGATTAGCAATGTCTTGCTGTTAAAAGTTAAAGTGAATTTAACCTCTGATGGAGAAGGGTGAAGATTTAGACATCTTTAAAAATACTGAGTCACATGTGGTAAAAGTTCTTTATTTTGCATTTATTCTTTAGTTTACATATTGTTGAAGAAATGTAGGTAGGTTTAACTTCTTCTACTTACGGACAATATATATGCGAATTTTTACAAAGCAAGTCATAAGCTGTATCCTAAATGTTTGCTTCTTATATAAACATATTTTGGAAACTGGTATCCCGGATGAACATTTAACAATTAAATTTAGAGGTCTGCAAGGTCTAAAGAATATAAAGTATTTAAATGAGGTTTTCTCATGAACTTCTGAATTTTGTCTTCACCAAAATGTGTCTGAAGCCTCCTTGTTTGCTCCTCTCTCAGATATTTTAGAAGATTCAGCTTTGCGGTCTCATTTAAGGGTCACCAGAGCTAAAACTAAAATAAAATAAAAAACACATTTTAACAGCTTCTGTTCATAAACTACCAAATGACCCTGAACCAGACTTGGTTTATACAAAATTACAAATAACAATTCATTTACAACATGTACATTATATCAAAAAGACATACAGGATTTAGCAGGAAGCTGAACGAATGTGGTCCTACAAAGCTCATTTGAAACTCTCTCCTTCAAACCGACAAATTGAATCTGACTTGATCTATAATATCCGTGTATGATCCTCTGTAAACGGTATTCAAACGTTTTACTTCGTCGTCCAGTTTAGGGTCCACCAGAGCTAAAAGAACAAACAAAAATTAAACGACTGTTATTCATGAACCACATGATGGATATCGAATTAATTCAAGCTACATATAAGCTGGACCTTGACAGGAAGTTTGAAGAGAATTCCTATAGTTTTTTATGCGCATCTTTCTGCGCAGCCAACACTTTCTATGGAAAACTGAACTGAAGTCAACATTTGTTGAAACGTGTTACAGACAATCTTAAATATGAGGAATCTTGAATGAAATAACATTTTTGATAAGTTTATCAATAATCAAATGTTGATACTGGTTTATGTTGTATTGACAAGTATCATGCCTGACAGGTATCTTGCTATTTTTGTGGTTGTGTTTTCACATCGCATTTCAGTACAAAGACAGTGTTGTTCATATAATGTAAGATAATTGACTTAGGCCTGTTTCGTCGGGCCCTTAAGGGTGTTTTCCTTGTTGCTCTGTCTTCTGCAAAGGCATTGAGTACTTGCGTATTAGGTTCTTAAGGACTGCATTTTTATATTATATTTACAAGGGCATCTTTGTGTTTTACATAACATACCTTCTGTTGCCTTTACGTATGTTAGGATTTCACCTGGCGGGGATTATTTTTATTTACACTGTCTTGTAACTTTGGAACATGGTGGGGGTAAGAGTGAGGTTAGGTGCACCATAAACCGGTTTAAACTCCCCAGTGGTGGTTTTGCCACTGACCGTTCCAAGGCGGTGCCCCACTATGTTCCTATATTTGTTTGTTTTGTCCTTTGGTGTTTCATTTTCTGCGTTGTGTGAGAGGGTTGTTCGTGTGTGTCTTTGGGGAGGCTGCGTGTTTTGAACATGGCTTTCCATGTTGGATATTCTTCCTTGTTTTTTAGTACTGATATGACAATATCACCTTTCAGATTATTTAGTATTCAATTATAGAAAGAACTAAGAATTTTTAAAACTTTTTTTTTAAATTTTTAGCAGACATACATGTAATCAATTTGGCCAGGTTCGCGCCATTTCCGTCCGAACAGGTGTTCTATTCTAGAGGTCTTCACATAAAATTTAGCCTAGTGACACATACATTTTTAGCCATTTTTATGCTCACAATACAATTATCTATACACAAGAAAAACAGGAAAAAAATCTACGAAAGAGTTTTTTTCAAAATTAAAAAAGAAAAATTCTTCACTATGGGTATTTTTCAAAAAAAGTTCACAGAATTAAATATGAAACAATATTTTATTTTTTTTTTCATTTGTACCCATTATTGTAAGGATAGAGTATTACAAACATGACTATGATATCAAATAAGTATATAATAAAATCTGTAAAAAGAAAAAACCGTATTGTGCTGTCTTGATGTATATTTTGGTTGGTATTTATAAAAAAGCAGAAAATTATGAAAATGTTGAAAAATCGCTGGCAGTTTCAGCATTAGTAGGTGTGTTCAAAACAATTTTTCACAAAAACAAGCCTGGTGACCTATTGTTTTTATTTGCTCATTGTTTTCAGCACAAATGTTCCTACCATATATGTTAATTTAAAAAAATTCTATGAAGGGAAAAAAACTATAGGAATTCTCTTTAATATACAAGAAACAGAACTAGTCATGTTAACTGTTTTGGAATGATCTCTTTTTGTTGAATATCATTGTCAGAATGATTATTTATTCGAACTCCATACAATGATAGAAGGCATACAGGGAAATTGCACTGTTTAAGAATCATACCTCTACTAAAAGTAGAGCTCTCTTTTTTAGCTCACCTGAGCCAAAGGCTCATGGTGAGCTTTTGTGACCGCTCAATGTCCGGCGTCCGTCGTGCGTCGTGCGTCGTCCGTCCGCCAACATTTCCTAAAAAAAAATCTTCTCCTTGAAAACCACTAGGCAGAATTACACCAAACTTCACAGGAATGATCCTTGGGTGGCCCTCTTTCAAAATTTTTCAAAGAATTGAATTCCATGTAGAGCTCTGGTTGCCATGGCAACCGAAAGGAAAAACGTTAAAAATCTTCTTGTCCAAAACCACAGGGCCTAGGGCTTTGATATCTGGTGTGTAGTATCATCTAGTGGTTCTCTACCAAAATTATTCAAATTATCCCCCTAGGGTCAAATATTGCCCCGCCCCGGGGGTCATATGGTTTATATAGACTTGTATAGGAAAAACTTTGAAAATCTTCTTATACAAAGCCACAAGGCCTAGAACTTTGATATTTGGTATGTAGCATCATCTAGTGATCTTCTACCAAGATTATTCAAATTATCCCCCTAGGGTCAAATGTGGCCCCGCCCAGGGGGTCCCAAGTTTTTCATAGACTTATATAGGAAAAAAAGTTAAAAAATCTTCTTGTCTGAAACCACAACACTTAGACGTTTGATATTTGGCTTTTAGCATTGTCTTATGGTCCTCAACCAAAATTGTTCAAATTGTAACCCTTGGGTGAAAAGAGGCCTTGCCCTGGGGGTCCCAAGTTTTATAACTTTCTTCTTACAAGCAGATGCGGCGAATAATGTATCATTGAAAGCGTAACTGGGGAAAATTGACTGCTGCGGACATGTTTCAAATATTGGTCATCAGTGTGCGCAACCCAAGGATTGGACGCAAAGACATGACCATTCTACCTTATTGACATATATTCCGCTTTTTCTGTTTAACATCCTAATGTAGTGATTTGCTGCGTTAACAGTCTACGTTCTCGCACACAACAAACTTAGCGGTCATTGATCAAGTAATTCGTAATCCTGATTGACTTACTGACAAAAATGACTTACTGACAAAAATCAAGATTCCTAGTTAGCGTAAGTGAATATGTTGGTGTCAGTAGTGGTCACTAACATACATTTTAAGCCTATTAAGATACTTAAGTGGATAACACGCAGTTTTGACACTTAACAGATAATTTTTTTATCAATATTATACCACATTTATATAGCGCTCTTTTCATGCACATGCATGTGCGCGTTCAGAAGTGCTTTACAGAATAAATTGTAAACAATACAAACAAATATGCATACAAAATAATAATGCATTCCACATTAACACAAATCATGAATGTAAAACATATAGATAAATCAAGACAAACATACTGACTAAACGGATATTTATGAAAACTGTAATTGCTTTTTTCCTGAAAATGAAACGTTGTATAAAACTGTGAAAGAAAGTGTTACTTTAACCGAGTACGATAGATGAATGTTTTCCAATTACAAATCATTGTAAAGCAAATATGGGGTATAAAATAGACCTACATGTGAAAAAGATTCATCAGCCCATCAACAACTTAAGCATCCTTGATTAATGCAATTTGAAAGCTTTTGCTAATGTCATTTGACATTTGTAACTGTTTTAAGAGGCTACGTCACACAGAAAAAGTTTAGTTCATATGACGACATCCCAATTCAAACCAAGGTGTCCCATCCGTTTATTATTTCAAGCACGGGCAGACACGTGGCCGGCCTTCCAAACAACCAGCTAGACGGCCTCCGTACGTGCACGAATTGTACATTTAAAGTGGGATGTGGAAAGGCAAAATATTGAAAGGCATCTTAAGCACATAGCCACGGAGGATACAAGATAAATGGTGTTCGATAGTGTCATTGTTTCGAATACACCCTCCTCTAAAGAAAATTAATGTAGCCATTTAGAAAAAATAAAAATTCGTATCAAGCAAGCCTCATTACCGCCTAATGCGCAGGTGCCCTCGGGACGGATATTTCTATCCGATTCGTAAACACATGACAGATATTATTATTCTTGCACTTAACCAATCTACGAATTTGCTTAAACATCTTGATTTTTTTTAAAACTTAGTACATTGTAGTTAGAAATGTGTGTAATCTGTAATACCGAAATTTAAATACTGTGAAATTGTGAAATCATATGATAGTATACGCTTACATACTTTTAAAAAATCTCGAAATGCCCATGCCGATATTGACTTTATCTACGATTTGAATTTCTTACAGCATACTATCGGTTACTCTTTATTTACGGGTTGCACCTTTCAAATGATTAATGCTCTACAAATAAATTCCAATAAATTAATTATTTGTACAAAGTTTCTACTTGACGATGTCGGCATCGAATCCTTCTTGTCATGAAACTCAATATGGGAATATTTTCATCTATGCAATTATCATCTTTTCTACCAGATTTTTCCTTAGTGAATCTTTTTGAAATTCAGATATATGTTTGTATACCAGTAAGTGTGATCGACCCTACAACAAGTCCAAATTTTCTTCCTGCTATCATCATATTTTCGACATTTGAGCCCCTATCCCGGGCTTTCCGACCTGCCCACAGCCCAATAGATAAGATAATCAAGTAGAATACAATGATTGCAATAAGCCCAGGTATATGAACCTCCATAACCGAATCTTGCTATTGCTTGCAGAAGCCTTGATCTGGAACAAATATGTTTAATGTTAAAGTTATCATTATGAACTGCAATGGCCCATATTACAAAAGTATTTTCTCAAAAGAAAGAAAACGGCATAAAGAAATTGACGTTTTCATATATTTTCTGTGTCCTTGTCCTAGTGTTATAGTCTTGCCTACATATTTTTGTTTGTTTGTTTGTAAGTTTGAGGTTTAACGCCGTTTTTCTCAGTCATGTAACGGCGGGCAGTTAACTTAACCAGTGTTCCTTGATTCTGCACCAGTACAAATCTGTTCTCCTCAAGTAACTGCCAACTTACCCACATGAATGATCAGAGGTTTGTCCAATCGTCACGGAGAACATACGCCCCGCCCGGGGATCGAAGTCCACAAAGGGTCATAATTCAGCCAAAATGGTTGACAGAGTTATGTACCCTTGTCTACAGATAGAAATTGTTATCATAAACAAGTGATAAAAGTTTAAAAGCCGTATTTAAGCATTTGAACTAAAAATACAAACTTCAAGTAAGCAGTATCTATTTCAGATATATGTGTAGTTAACTCCATCAAAGTACACATTCTGAAAAAAATATCTGAAATATCTTTTTCTAAAACAAAAAGTTATTTGATCTGAAAAAAAGAAGATCTTGATTAAAATATTTTGAAAAAATGGAGACAACTAGGCTTAGGTGACTGTGTACATAGTATCTCATACAAACCATGCACTTTTTGCCTCTAGGCAGGAAAAAAATTGTGCTTAATTATATTGATGGAGTTATGTACTCTTGCCTAAAACTGGACATCGTAATGGTATAGCCTGGTTAACGTCGTGTACTTATAGTACCACTGCGTAGCAGTAAGGGGCAGGTAATCAAGACTAGGTGATGAAAGTTTCAAAGCTTTATCTCAAAATGTTTGATCAAAATGTGGACTGGTACGAAAAACTAAACCAGGGTGTGACGTCGACGCCGACGCTGCGGTGAGTAAGATATCTCTACTTGTTCTTCGAATAGTCGAGAGCTAAAAATGAAATTGACATGAACTGACACATCGGGTCACTGGTGGATGTTTAAATGACAATGTAGATCTGTGTTGTCGCTGAGAAGAAAGGCCAGATTCTTTTTGTCTTATACACTCATGACCATGGTGAAAACTTGAGAGTGATTAATATCTGTTGTAAAACTTGTTTCACTATCGGCACAAACAAATAAGTATAGCCTAAGCTTTTGGTTAAAATTAAGGGTTAAAAAAAAGAAATTTATCAGCTAGAGACTCTGTATTCCAGCAAAAGACTTAGTACAGGTAGACAAGCAGGCGCGGAAAAGAGAGCGCTGATTTAATAATGTCTGTCTTCAAGATATGGTGAGTAACAACGTTGTGAATAAAATATTTATATGTATAATTGCAATTTTGAGGTAGTCTTAATTAAAAGTCTCTTTAATCATATACCAAATAGCGAAATAACTTCTATTCAATTACTTTAAACGAAAGATGAAAACAGATATATTAGGTAGATAATATGCGTGAATGAATCTAGGTATATAATCGTGCTAAAACTAGGTGGATTTGTAACATGATTTCTTTTCGTTTTCCTTAAATAAATTGTTTGTTTGTTGTTTTTGTTTTGTATTGTTTCTGTTTTATTTTGGAATTACAGGTTAGTCCTTCAACTTTATCTTTTTTAATGTTTACACTGTAATAAATAGCTGAAATAGCAAAGAAGAAGCGATTCACCAAAACATATAGAATTATCAACGAGGAGATGATTGCATATATTTTTTCTTTAATGTGTAGTTAAAAGCAGGTGATGCAAACAAAATTTGTTATCGGGGTAATTTGTAAATATAGTTTTCCTTTGTCCTTATACTAGAGCTTAATAACATGATAAGTAAGCCCGGTTATCGAATGTAAACCAGAATTATTGTTTGTTTAGACAGTAGGTGCAATTTAAACGAGGGCATGTTAAGGATGTTGTTAACCAGTCAAAAGATGTTACAGTTATGATACTCCTAATTAATCACTAAACTGAACGCTTTTTTAACTAGCGATTTGACTTGTTCGTCTGACTGTAAGCTTTAGCAGTAAAAAAATAGTACGTTATTTATAAAACATTTGACATAGATACGTCTGAGCATTTTATTTAAGCACAATATACCAGTTGTATAAATGAATCGAGAGTAGCCGAGATCACTCATTCGTTTCATATTTGTGAAATAAAATCCTATTAACGATGAAAACTATTACATTTATTGGGATAATTAGATGTATCTAGAGCTAAATTTAACACGGTAAAATAATTTTCCTGAATATTTGTTTTTAAACCGATGTCTAGGAACATAACAGTTAGTTAATTAATTCGTGTAAATCTTCTTTTGCTAATTGCAACAAACTCATTGAAAACAATGAGTTTATTCAACTATACATGATACGCATTTCAAAGTATTACTGTAATGTTTTCAGACCGGATGCGGTAGGTACGACAGTCGTAGCGAGTTTTAAGTCCACCAAAAGCATCTCGTGTACTTTAATCACAAACATCCGATCGAGTAGATAATGTAAACAGGATTTTTCTATGAGCAACATCCGGTTTACATGGGACCATTCAGATTATGCATGAACATATTACAATTACTAGGGATAGGTTCATCACAGTAAATACATTCAAACGTCAAATTGTTTATGCCTTTTTCTTTCTTTTGAGAAAATAGTTTTGTAACATTGGTCAATACAGTTCATTCTGATAACTTTAAAAATCTTTTGTACATTTGAACTACATTAATCATATTTGTTCCAGATCAAGGCTTCTGCAAGCAATAGCAAAGATTCGGTTATGGCGGTTCATATACCTGGACTCATTGCAATCATTGTGTTCTACTTGATTATCTTATCTATTGGGCTGTGGGCAGGTCGGAAAGCCCGGGAGAGGGGCTCAAATGTTGAAAATATGATGATAGCAGGAAGAAAATTTGGACTTGTTGTAGGGTCAATCACACTTACTGGTATACAAACATATATTTGTATTTCAAAAAGATTCACTAAGGAAAAATCTGGTAGAAAAAATGATAATTGCAAAGATGGAAATATCCCATATTGAGTATCATGACAAGATGGATTCAATGCCGACATTGTCAAGTAGAAACTTTGTACAATAGATTATTTTTTTAGAATTTATTTGTAGAGAATAATCATGTGAAAGGTTCAACTGGTGAATAAAGGGTAAACGATAATATGCTGTAAAGAAAATCAAATCGTAAATAAATTCAATATCGGCATGAGAATTTCGAGATTTTTAGAAAGTAGGTAAACGTATACAGTTATATGATTTCACATTTACATGGTATTTAAGTTTCGGTATTACAGATTACACACATTTCTAACTACTGAATTTAAAAGAAAAAAAAAAGATGTTTTAGCAAAATTCGTAGATTCGTTAAGTGCAAGAATAAACATTTACATCAGACAATGTATTGTCCAAATAAACTACCTTTCACATCCCAGTAAATTTCAGCTACCTGGATAGGAGGAGGTGCAATAAATGGAACAGCCGAAGGCGTTGTTAGATATGGTCTTGTATGGTGCCAGGGTCCTCTTGGATATGCATTATCGATGTTCATAGGTACATTAATTTTATAGTATAATATTAAATTCTTCACGTCTCGTAACTTTATTTTTATCAACAGATCTGATAGAAGATACATATATACATGTAAAAAGGACTTTCTCAAGTCATTAAGCTTCAGCAGATGATTATGCACAAAACAGGTGAATTAAACCTATTTTGTGACACGAATTATTATTTTTGCTAAATGGCTACATTAATTTTCCTTAAAACCCTTTAGAGGATGGTTTATTCAAAACAAAGGCACTTTCGAACACAATTTATTTTGCATCCTCCGTGGCTGTATGCTTGAGATGCCTTCCGATATTTTGCCTGTCCACACCCCGCTTTGGATATACGATTCGTGCACGTATGGAAGCTGGTTGTTTTGGAAGGCCGGTCACGTGTCTGCCCGTGCTTGAAATAATGCACGGATGGGACACCTTGGTTTGAGTTGGGATATCGTCAAATCAACTAAACCTTTCTGTGCTTTCTGTGTGACTTAGCCTCTTAAAACAGTTACATTGACTGTCAAATGACATTAACAAATGTTTTCGAAATGCATTAAGCAAGGATACTTAAATTGTTGGTGGGCCGATGAAATATTTTCACATGTAGGTCTATTTTATACCCCACATTTGCTTTAAAATGATTTGAATTTGCAAAACATTCAAATTAACACTTTCTTTCACAGTTATATACAACGTTTCATTTTCAGGAAAAAAAGAAATGACAGTTTTCATAAATATCTGTTTATTCAGTTTGTTGCATCCTTACACCATGCAGCTATTCTACTTTCTACTCAAGTTGTATTGCTAGTAATGTTTTTAAATGACTTCTAAAATAATTATAAAATTGTATTTGTTTGTAATTCGAAGTTGTTTTGCTTTAAACACTACTTGCGGTTAGATGAGATTTATTTGAATGTTCATTTAGGGGTTAATTAGAAGTAATACCTGTTTGTCTTTGCATACATTCTGGCATGTCAACAACTGTTTAGTAATTTGGTCTTTTGTTCTATGAAAACACTTTTTAGTCAAATGTTGGTCTTTAACTCTAGGAAAACATTTCTTTGTCCATTGTCTTTCATTCTAAGGGAACACTTCCTTGTCTATTGTTGTCACAAATTGACATACGGGCCTTATTTTATCTGTAGTGTAAAGGCAGGTATTGCATCATCTTTTTGTAAATTTTTGAGTTATTGAGGTAAATGTCAGATTTCACGCATGAAATACCTCAGAGACACTATCCTAGTAGTCGTAATGTAGGCACTAGTAATAGAGGTAGTAGCAATGTTGCTAATAGAGGTAGAGGTTATCAACCCTTTGGTGTACTGAAGTGTTATAAGTGTGGTCGAATAGGGCATAGTTCATATTACTGTAGGAGCGGAAAGTACGGCGGTAACAGTGCTAATGCATCAGCAGAGTTAGAAGTCCATTGTGACAGGAAAGGCCGTACCGGCGACAGTAACCATCAGAACAAATCAACACCCTTTACAATATTTACAAATTTATTTACATAAGATGATTATTAACAATGAATAGATATGAAAAGAAAAAAAAAACTGATTATAAGAAAGAAAAAAAAAGTTCAGTATCTCTAGATACAAAAGTTCTTATAGTCCATTCTAATCTGACGTGACACAGGTCTTTAATGTAATTGTGAACTTTAAGTAGCACAAACAAAACATAGCTTCTAAATTCAGTCCCTTTAAACCGTGAATACGTTGATTCCGTGTTGGCTTCCTATGGTGGTAGGTGATTGC
This sequence comes from Mercenaria mercenaria, assembly GCF_021730395.1. NCBI lineage: Eukaryota > Metazoa > Mollusca > Bivalvia > Venerida > Veneridae > Mercenaria > Mercenaria mercenaria. The sequence goes on along the minus strand of NC_069362.1, from coordinate 105,461,514 downwards.
ATCCCTGAGCTGACTTCAGAGGATAACAAAAATCATCGTCTTCGCGGTTTACGGCACAACCATGGGACGAAAGCTCTGCGCTGGGAATATCACATCCAGGCGAGTGAAGACAAGTGAACCTCGGGCATTGTACTTCCGGGTTATGACATCACCAGGAAAAATCGTCTGGCGGAAGAAGCTAAAATATATAACATATGGTAAGCACCATAGCAAAACAAATAAGTCAGGGCATAAAACTGCTCCTTTGGGTATACCATACCTCCGTAGGCCCCCATAAATAATACGTGCTACTTATACAAAATATATGTGCTACTAAGTTCAAACGTCACATGATTAAAATACGTCACTTATTACTTCCATTATTACAAAGATTACTTACTTAAAAGACTAAAGTTAAAGTATGAAATGATATGAAAAGTATATGAGGAAACATTATAGATACGGACATGATAAACTGCAGCCATTATTTACAACTACAAATTAACAAAATTCAATGTAAATCAAACGTTATATGATAGTTGGCATCCATATAATATCTAATGCCATACACTAAAACGGACATTGTATGTGTATGCAATAGACTGTCACACAATTTCATTAAATTCTGTTCAGTAATAAGAAAGTTGATATTTTATAAACTTCAGTAATTTATGTTTTTATCCCCAAAACCACTATAATGGGCCTCAAATTGTCAATTTAAATTCGCGCCAAAGTAGTTAGATTTCCCGGCTATATCGTGAATCCCGTGAAAATGACAATAGTCATAGCTCACGGCTTAGCCGTGAATCCCATGAAATTTAGTATTTGGCGGGACATTATCCTTTAAATAGACTGGACTAGATATGCCTTGCGCACACCACCTTCCGACATTATAGACGAATCTATGTCTGAATTATTTTCTTGCTAGAAATTTATGCTCGATCGAGGTAAGAAATTTATTTGTTAGATTTTTGTATGATTTTTGCATTACGATTTTTTTTGGATAAATTTTTGTTCATTCTACAGAATTCTGTAACATTTACTTTTCGGCATATGATTTTTGCTAGTTTCGGTATGTCAGGATGATTTATTAAATTTTTCAGACTTTTGTAAATTATTTCGAAAGAGGAATCTAAAATGTTTCATTTATATAAGATGTAAAATTTGTACTGAAATTTGTAACATGATATTTATAAAGTACTTTGTTTCAAAAACTTATGTCAAACATTTTGTTAATTATGGAACGCCATTACTGCATTGTATGGTTATGTATAAATCTATATGGCAAGTCTAGTGCCATGTTTGTAATATATTATTGTAATATGAAATTGTGTGACAGTCTATTGCATACACATACAATGTCCGTTTTAGTGTATGGCATTAGATATTATATGGATGCCAACTATCATATAACGTTTGATTTACATTGAATTTTGTTAATTTGTAGTTGTAAATAATGGCTGCAGTTTATCATGTCCGTATCTATAATGTTTCCTCATATACTTTTCATATCATTTCATAGTTTAACTTTAGTCTTTTAAGTAAGTAATCTTTGTAATAATGGAAGTAATAAGTGACGTATTTTAATCATGTGACGTTTGAACTTAGTAGCACATATATTTTGTATAAGTAGCACGTATTATTTATGGGGGCCTACGGAGGTATGGTATACCCAAAGGAGCAGTTTTATGCCCTGACTTATTTGTTTTGCTATGGTGCTTACCATATGTTATATATTTTAGCTTCTTCCGCCAGACGATTTTTCCTGGTGATGTCATAACCCGGAAGTACAATGCCCGAGGTTCACTTGTCTTCACTCGCCTGGATGTGATATTCCCAGCGCAGAGCTTTCGTCCCATGGTTGTGCCGTAAACCGCGAAGACGATGATTTTTGTTATCCTCTGAAGTCAGCTCAGGGATGCAATCACCTACCACCATAGGGAGCCAACACGGAATCAACGTATTCACGGTTTAAAGGGACTGAATTTAGAAGCTATGTTTTGTTTGTGCTACTTAAAGTTCACAATTACATTAAAGACCTGTGTCACGTCAGATTAGAATGGACTATAAGAACTTTTGTATCTAGAGATACTGAACTTTTTTTTTCTTTCTTATAATCAGTTTTTTTTCTTTTCATATCTATTCATTGTTAATAATCATCTTATGTAAATAAATTTGTAAATATTGTAAAGGGTGTTGATTTGTTCTGATGGTTACTGTCGCCGGTACGGCCTTTCCTGTCACAATTGTTGGTCTTTTATTCTAGGGGAACACTTCTTTGTCCGTTGTTTGTCTTTTATTCTAGGGGGAAGATTTCTTTGTCCATAGTTGGTCTTTTATTCTAGGGGAAAACTTCTTTGCCCATGGTTGGTCTTTTATTCTAGGGGAACACTTGTTTGTTTGTCCATTGTTGGTCTTTTATTCTACTGGAATACTTCTTTGTCCATTGTTCGTCTTTTATTCTAGAATACTACTTGTTTGTTACTTGTAGGAGGATACTTCTTTGTTGATAAGATGAGATCCCAAGGATACGTGACAATGCTAGACCCTTTTTCGCATAAATATGGAGAAAAGATGGGCGGACTTCTCTTTATTCCTGCTGTTCTAGGTGAAATATTTTGGTCAGGTGCAATTCTGGCTGCTTTGGGTAAGTGTTTTTCCAGTTTGTTCGCATATTTATTAACAGCTGATGAGGAACTGAGGAGATATGCCCATATTATGCAGATATTACTGAATAGTACTTGTTATAGTTATAATATGTGTTTTTTTTTTAATTTCCTGTCTTCGTTCTCTTATATATTTATCATCAATTTGAATATTTTGATTGACTTCTTTAAATAAAGTTATTTCATCCATTCCCTTTTATTACCCATATTTATGGCTCTGGCAGAATAAGTTCATGTGTAACATTAAAAGTAGTGCTTTTCTGAACGAGTTATTATGCATATTTGTATTGGACAGTATCTGTATTTAACACAAAATAAAAACTATTATTATATGAATCCGTATACTGTGGACCGGTCTATTTTTCGGCACTAATTTTTGCTGAGATAAGGTCAATTTTTAAGAAAAATATTACGGAATTTTATTTCTAATGTCAAGTGATAAAACATAGAGATAGTACCTACGTTTTTTCAAATCATAGGTATGAAGTTAAAAAGCTTTGAAATGAAGACAAATATCCATATATTTCTCAAAAATAGATATATTGACAATATTTTAAGCAAAAACGTAGAGTTATGAGAATTTAATATTTTCATGTAAAAGAAAATTTTGTGATCAAGGAAATGTAACTCTTCTTGAAACTGGAGAGCAGAAACATCAAAGGGACATAATATAGCGAATATTTTCTTCTTGGGTGCATTTGATTTAACATTCAACTGTGATCTGGATTTCTAAATAATGATCCATGATACTGTGTGCTAAAACTATAGAACAACTGGAACAGTCGTTTAACAGCAAAAAGATGCTGTAGCAGAATGAAAATTGTTAAGCTGTACCTGGGACTCGAACCCAGGACCTCTCACACCTGAGGCAGACACTCTACCACTTCCCTATAACAGCAGTAGCTATAGCTAGGCAATTTAAGTGCACCGATTACATTACGTAAACTGGAACAGTTTTGTGACAATAACACATAATCGGCCTACTCGGGATTATCGGCGTATTCGCTTTGTTACCTAACGGCAATTTTCGTGTAAAGAAAAAATAGAATCTAATGCTGTAAACATTTTAATCGGTCAAAACTGCCCAAATTTCTCTGACGTGTTTTTTAGAGTATGAACTTACTAACTGGTAGTACCAGTGAATTATAACTTACACTGAATCTTATATATTTGCCTTTTTAGTAGCTGGCGAATGGCAAAGACAGTGGGCTTCGTCCAAGTATAAGCAATTACTTTACCAATTTCGAGAGGATATCAATTGATAGGAAATCACAGTTACAAACTAAATACCTTTCTGCAACACAAGGAGTCATTAGCATTCACTGTCAATCAATATTATGACTAAGATCGACGATCATTCATTCATTCAAATAATTTATAGACAAAGTCCGTTGTTTACATTTTTAATCGTAACCGGTGCTCTTGTAAAAACCACTTTTTTTTTTTTGAAAAATCGAAGAATGCGAGCTATGGCACGGTCTCTATAAAACACTAGCAGTCAACTATTGCCCTCGGTCCAAAAATAAGTATATTATTATCATGGGTCTTTGCCTTTGTTTTTTACGAAGCAAACAATTTATGGGGTACACACATTTTAGTTTCGTTACACATTTTGTATTATTTATCAACTGAATAAAAGATTATACGGATGATATATGACTTCCTATGTAAGACAAGATTTTCCCAAAGTCGAAGAATAGTACACCGATCGCTAACGATGTTTTGATTAACGATTACCCGAGGGGCAAGGAAACATTCGGGCCGATATGTTAGATCATCTTTCTTGACCCAAAGATATTGTTAGTAAAAAATCACTCATGCACTATAACGTTTTGACGTCGCAATATGACGTTGATGTATGGCGTTCCTGTGCGCATATGTGACTTGCTTTCACTAGGGAAGAGGTTATTAATATTGTTTCCCCCCGTTAAGCAGGCATGAAAATGTGATCTCCTACCGATGTAATCTTGTCTTTCTTCAAAAGATAGGAAAGAAAAAAGATTTTTACTTAATTAAGAGTATGATGATTTTATGTATATACTCTGTAGAAAAGTATAAAATGTACCTTTTATGTATACACTCTGTAGAAAATTATAGAATACACCTTTTCTAAGCATTCATTGATTTAACAAGACAGTGATGACACAAAGTAATGATCCTCGGGACTGATAAGGACCACTTGAATTTTAAAAATATCACTGTTCCTTGATCTGCTATGTTGTATTTTGCTTGAGCGGATTTTGTTAAGAGCATTTGCGAGCGATGAGAGCGAGAGCTGAATGCATCATTGCAGATCAATGTACTGTTTTAATCAAATTTTATTATATAAACCTTTTTTTGTGTTATGTTAGTTAAAACTGGCTATCACTTAAATAAATAACTAATGGTTGTTGGCAGATTCGCCCAATAACTTGCGGATCAAGGCTGAGCGGCGGGTTGAGTCATCTGCCTATAATCTCGAGATTATTCCGGAGTCAAACGGGTTGTGCATGAAAATTTCAAGTCTCACTCAGTTGAGTAATAGATGATCGGCAAATCATGTTTATTGAAGTATTTACATGTATAGTATGTGTATGTGTATACACGGTATAGCATTATCAGATTGAAGATGCCCAGGCAAAAGGGCGTACTATTTTCTCCTTATGAGAAAGAAGTTTTAATAGAGCTTGTAGAGAACCATAATATCATAGGAAGCAAATGCAACAATGCGAAGATACTGTTTCAGAAGGAGGAGTCCTGGATGAAGATAGTAACATCATTTAAGTCGTACAATGCACTCTCCATAAATTTCTGTCAAGTTCCTTAAATATATCTAGGTAATCAAACGCAAACATATTTTAATTTACCTCATGTACAATTGAAAACAAACCATGTATATAAATGAAATATGTTTTGACTCGGCGATAAACCTACTAACAAACAGGTTTGTACAAGAAGTGTCCACTGAGAAATCATTACCTTGAAATTTTCGTCGTGCAACCCAGCCATATCTTGGCCAGAAAATGTAACGCTTACCTAAGATAAGAAGGCACTTCATGCAACCCTTTTTATCGGCGAATTATAGTTGTGTTGCAACCGGCCATAAGACTGAACACTCGTTTGTCACTGTGGTCTCTTTGACGAATAGAAAGTCGAGGTATCATCATTAAGTCGTTTCCGATTTGATAGTTTGCCATATCCGATGGGAGTTGATTAATTAGTGAAATACATATATTTTTCTCTCTAATACTTTAATGCTTTGTAATTACGAGATACACGCATTTTCATTTTGCATTTGGACTATTATTTGACATATAAACTTTATCTACTCCAGGTTCTTCCTTGTCCGTTATACTAGAACTGGATTCCACTATTTCTATTATTGTATCAGCTTGTATTGCGGCACTTTATACCTTCTTTGGGGGACTGTACTCTGTCGCATACACAGACATAATACAGCTAATCTTCATATTCATAGGTTTGGTAAGTTCAATAAAGTACCTTGAAATCTAATCAGTTTTAAATATATTAGTCAGATACATTTGAATTTTGAATTATTTGTTTAATAACCTATCCTTTCAAAAGAAATGTTTGACTTGAAATGTTATGGACACACCTACCATGCTGTTCTTCTTTATCACATTTTATTCAACACATTAAATTTAACGTTTCAGTTCAGTGTCTCAATATTTTTGTATCAATTTCTTAAATATAGTTTTGTTACATATTATCGCCTTTACTTAAGCTTACTTAAGATACTTCATATAAATAAATACATTATTTTTATTATTTCGACTATTCGAAGAATAGTGAAATCTATTCTACCAACCAGACGTCAGCGTTGGCAACGTCGTCGGCGTCACATCTTAAAGTTAAAGCGTTGCATGAAAGGTCGAATCTCAGTTACCACAGTGCATTAAATGCTTCCCAGTTGTCAAACTTACTAAAATGTTCAGTTAGACATCTCGTGAATTGAACGGAACTTATGGACCTTTCCGACATTTGTTTAAAGTTCTGCGTGCAGCTAACCATTAGATTGTATCTCCGTCAAACCTTTATAATGTGGATTGCAATTCCACACAAGATTTTCAAGTCATCATGCTTGCTTATAATAACCAAATCACATGACTCGTAATAAGTGGTGAAAGGTGTTCTTGACCTTTAAGTCTTGCATGCTACTTACTGTCAAATAGTATTTTAGCAGCAACTGTTAATATTGGAATTGAATTGTCCACAATGGATCCTTCTTATCAAACGTACCTATATGACCAAGTTAGGGAGAAGTTGCTTTAAACTGATTCATACATTATATACAAGCTGTTATCATTGCCATAATAACATTTGATTTTTAATACAATCACTCAGTAACTAGGTTTTACCTGACTATAATGAAAGTTTTAGTTCTTGTTAGACAAAGACATGGTCGAATAGTTGAGCACGCTGTCTTAAAGACATCTCTTGCCTTTAAAGAAAATTGTAAAATTGTATGATGGTCCCCTCCGGTACCGCGGTACTTAATTTCGCCGAAAAAATAGAATAATAAAAAGAACTTACTTTTATGTATTTCCTAGACCATGATGAACTGTTGTGTCTCAAGTATCTATCCACGAGGAATCAAAAATTTAAAGCCATGTTTTGAAATAGTTTATCAAGCTCAATCGGCCATATTGCATAACAGGTGCTCCCAAGGGAGTCCACTCTGGTACCGCGGTAATTCTGTCATTAAAAGTATGGTGTCCATGAAGGCACAACATTTTCAACAATGAACTGGAAAACGTTACTTAACACTGTTAAACCACAAAATTTATGAAAATAATTTATTTTACTTTTTTTGTTCATATTTTTTGCAAATTTTATATAAAAAAACCTCTAACTTGCTGTTATTTAGTCAATTTGCAAACAGTGATGACATCTAAATACACTGTTCCTCCTCAACACTTTCACCTCTGAGCAGTACCTTAAGTGTGTCCAGTGTGGACAAAAGTCACATTTTCCCCAGGTCACGAAAACAATAGTGTCACATCCCCTAATCTCCTCGGGTTGCCAGCCAGAGCAAACACAGCACAAATCTTCATTTTCCTGTTCAGAGACAATACTGTTATCTTAAATATAGGGGAATATAGCAATAACGACGCTGTTTCAGGTTCGATACCTTTTTAGTAATGACGTTACATACAAAACATTGCAAGGATGTGACGTTGACGTTTACATTAGTTTAAAGCGCACTAATTCCTGACATACTCGGGGCCACGAAATGATACTTTACACATTAAAGAAAATTACTTAATCACAATAAATCGCGTGTATCAGAATTAATACTTAAAAGTTCATGAATATTGCTATCACATATGAAAGTTCATTAGTTTATAGTTCACACATCGTCAGTGATGTGGTCTGTGGTGGGTACACTTCCTACTTCAAGTGGGTATAGCTTCACGATTGGTCGTGACGTCACACCTGTAGTAGTTCTAAGTTTGACTGCTCGTGTTAACCCGTCCATACCTGTGAGTAACTCGTCTACTTGGAGAATCGTCATGGATTAGTACAACGTCACCCACTTTTATTGTTTGGGCGTTACATCCTGTCTTCTGGTGGTGTTCACGAAGAGCTGTCAGGTACTCGGACATCCATCTGCGCCGAAAGTGGTCTATTAGCGTCTGCTGCATCCGGGCTCGCTTGGTAAGTGATGTGTGATCTGACGTTACATCACAGTTAGTGGCATCAATGTCGTTGGAATATTGTAATGATGTCGTCTGGCGGCCATACAACAGGTGTGCTGGGGTCAGTGGTCTAGGATCATTTGGACTGGATGGAACGTGCGTCAGCGGTCGATTGTTAATCATGCACTCTGCCTCTGTAGTGATGGTTTGAAGGGTTTCCAGGGTAACGTACGCTCGTCCAATAATCTTCTTAAGGGTCACCTTCGTCAGACCGATGAGTCTTTCCCAGAATCCTCCGTACCAGGGAGCTCTCTTAGGTATAAATCGCCATTCTGTATCCATTTCACTCAGTGATGTTCTAACAGATGCAGACTGGAACAGTTTTCTGAGACTGGTAGCAGCAGACTGGTATGTCGTAGCGTTGTCTGATATCATGACTTTAGGAAGGGACTTTCTGCTGACAGACCTTCTAAACGCTTGCATAAATGTAAATTCTGATAGGTCGGTGACAACTTCTAAATGTATGGCTCGTGTAGCTGCGCATGTGAAGAGACATATGTATGCCTTTGATGTGGTTCCTGTATTGTTCTTAGTTTGGATGGCTCCGGTAAAGTCAACACCTGTGACTGTGAATGGAGGTGCATTTTCAACTCGTATCTTTGGCAACGGTGGTGGATCAGGGGCACTGTAGGGTCTCCCGGTGACTCGTCTGCATGTCACGCACTTACGGGTTATGGCGTTCACACACTGTCTAATGGGGGATATCCAATACTTCTGACGAATGTAGGTTACTGTAGCGTTCGTTCCGGCATGCAGGTATTTCTCATGGACGTTCTGTACAATTAGGCGGGTAAGTAGGTGTTTCTTAGGCAATAAGTAAGGAAACTTCGTTGATTCAGCAACAGGGGCATTCTGGATTCTCCCGCCACATCGAAGTAGGCCATTACCGTCTTGAAACAACTGTAGCTGATTCACAAGCGTTGGACGAGGTATGCGGGACGTAGGGGACTTCAGGTAGGTAACTTCATCTGGATAAGCGGTTTCCTGGCAATCTCGCAATAACATTTGCTCAGCATCTTGTAGTTCTTGTGTAGACAGAACACATACCATTCTATGTTGAGTAGTTCGACAATTGTATACGAATCGTCGTACGTAGGCCGTAACACGAAGGAGCTTGCTGTATTTGCTGAATCTGGTTATGTCAATCAACTGGAGTATGCTTATGTCTTGGCTAGATGTCGTCTGCTGGTTGGCGAGTATGTTAGATTTATCAGCTAATGTCGTCTGCTCTTCACTGGTCGTCTGCATTAATGCCTGTGTAGAATCCCAAGTAGGCCACGTACTAGTGTCACATAACCAGGAGGGACCGGTACTCCATAGACTGCTACTCAGGAACTTATCTGCAGTGATGCCTCGGGTAAGTAGATCCTCTGGGTTACTATCTGTTGGGCAATATCTCCATGACGACCCTGGGGTTAAGTTAGATATCTCGGATACTCGGTTGGTAATAAATTTCTTGGTAGATTTCGATGACTTCAACCAGTGTAGGACGATCTGGCTGACCAATATGTAATGTCTGTGACCATGAGCGACTTCTGTAGATGGGAACCTAGTCTTGCACCAATCAAGGCAGCCATCGATTCTAGTTGTGGTTGTGTGAGTTTCTTGAGGGGTGCCACTCGATTCTTCGCCATGACAAGTCGTGCGTCGGTGCTATAGCAGATGTACGCTGTGGCTCCATATGATGCCATACTGGCGTCTACAAACACGTGTAACTTCCCTGAGGTCTTGTCACTCCGGAACTAGCGGTAGGCAGCAGTAATCTGGGGAAGGTCATGGTTTGTGCGGAATTCAAATCGAGGCTAAAGGTATGCCATATGTGCTGTATATCTTTTGGTAACGGGACATCCCAGTCATAACTCTTCTTCCATAGATCTTGTAGTAGAATCTTGGTTCTGATGGTTATAGGGCTAAGCAGGCCTAGTTGGTCATAAATTCTGGATGTATACTTCAAGACTGCTCTCTGTCACTTTGTCTAGTTGGGGAATAACTCTTGGGGGGAAATGACAGCATGTCACTAGTGGGATTCCAACGTAAGCCTAGGACCTTGGTAAACTCATCACTACTGAGTACGCCGACGGTACTTGCGGTATGACGTAAATTGTCGCTGTTAGAGGACCAGGAACGTGGATTCATGCCGGCGTTCGACATCAGTGTTCTGGATTCCCAGAAGTAGTTCAAGAGGTCTAATTCATTTGTAAAGCTGGATACTACGTTGTCTACGTAGAGGTCTCGCTCTATAATGGTAGCTGCTTTGAGGCTCGGGTTCAAACGTAGATGCTTTAGGAGGGTCGCATTCAGCATGAATGGCGAACATGTAGCGCCGAATAGCACAACTTTAAAGCGATAGGTAATCAAGGGACTGCAGGGATCGTTAGTGTTCTGTAGCCATAGGAATCTCGTAACATCTCTGTCACTCTCGTGCAGGCCCACGTGAAGAAATGCCTTTTCAATGTCTGTAGTAACTGCGTATCTGTTGTACCGGAATCGGGTTAGAAGGGAAGTCGTTCAGGATTGGCGGGGTTGATTCTAGGCAATCATTCAGGGACGGCTCATCACGGGATTTTCATCAGCTGCAATCATACACAATTCTGATGGGGGTGGTAGAGGAATCCTTTTTCACTGAGTGATGGGGTATGTAGTGCACTCTTGTTGTCTGGAAATCTTCGTCAACTTTCTCTATAAAGCCTCTTCTTTCCTGCTCTGCGATGATCTCGCCATACTTCTGCAGTATCTCTGGCTCAGCACTTAGTCGCCTGATAGTGTTCTCAGTTCTGCGTTTGGTAATCTGGTATTTTGTGGGAAGTGGAGGATGGTCTTGTTTCCATGGTAACTGGACAGTGTATCTCCCATTACTATACTGAATGGCATTCTGCTGATAATTCTCAAGGTAGTCTGTGATCTTCTCGTCATCGGTACTATCGGCGATGTGGATTTCATCTGCACAGGAAGTGATAACGTTCAGTGCATGCTGGGTAGAATCTCTGGAGGTCGAATCAGGTAAGCGTCCGGATAATAGGTAGCCAATCTTGGACTTTACTGCCGTGGGACCATCTCCGCGTCGTACCTCATCTTCAACAATATCCCAGTAGAAATCAGCGCCGATGAGTAGGGATATGTTAAAACAACTGTCACTGCTCACTGGATGGGCTAACTTAAGACCACGTAAGTATGATAAATTAACCGTGGAATCTTCCAGGTGATTAGTAATGGGATTTGCTATGGTCGGGACAATAATAGTTTTGATAGGGATCTTTTGCTTAGAATCTGTTATCAGGTAGACCGTGGTGGTATCAAGGTGCTGAACTCCGTCACTCCTCCCTCCAAATGCCGAAAAACAAATTGTCTCGGTTGTCTCCCTTGGCAGTTGTAATTCTTGCGCTAACGACTGTGTTATGTACGATCGTTGTGATCCTTCATCAAATAGGATAGTAGCGTCTAAAGAATGATTTTCTCTGGAGCATATAGGGCGATGGCTGTCTTCAGTAAAACTCCGGATAGGGATATTTGGGTTGATGATGCGTGCATCGTAACTTCCGGTTGGGGATAGGACGCTTGAGCTGGTGCCTTTGGGTCCCTGTAAGTCTGTGTAGGTCTACTAGGTTGCGGGGCGTTTTCTGGCTGGCAAATACTTGTGTGATGCTTCTTGTGGCATTTCTGACATGTACGACGTGACTTGCATCTGGACATCATGTGTGAAGCAAGGCAGTTGAAGCATAGTCGATTCTTTTTTACGACGGCTAGTCTGGATGCGATGTCAGGGTACTTGGTACAATCTATGGAACTGTGTGATTCCTGACAGAAGGCACACTTTACTGGGTTTCTATGTGATATTTTAGGGGGAATCATGGGGTTGGAAGAAACTGGCGCAGTTCGTTTCGTCTTTGTACCAGTATAAAACAAAGCTGTTCACACATACATGTCTACTTCCGGCTGATGACTTATAGGACCGCCTGCATCTAATATGTTTATTTCCCTGGATATTGCCTTGCGTAGATCTAGTAACTGCCAGTCACCGTCGCCGTGCTCTCGGGCTAGGTTACGTCGTTCTTCTCCTGGCAACTTATCTAAAATTATGGGAACTAGTAAGTTGTTGTACGTGTCCTGATACTGACCATTGGACTCTAGACTACGGATATACGATTCCAGAAGGGCTTGCATAGTGGCATGGGTAATTTTTTGTCGGCGACCATACCTTTCTTTCAGTAAATCTATCGCTCGAGCATAATTTGCATTGGTCAGCGTAAAACCTTCAATGGTATTGGCTGCTTCAGATTCAAGCTGAGAACTTTTGCACATCAGTTAGATTATAATTTAGATGTATGGTGGATTCGAATGAGTCTCAGAACGTTTGCCAACGTAAAATATCCCCGTTGAAAGTAGGAAGCGTAAGTTTCGGCAGTCTATGGAAAATGGACGAGTTTGTAGAATTAATAGAAGCATTACTTACAGGTTGGCATGTATACTGTACTCTGTCTGTGACTATACTCTGTGACTAAGCGATTGCGTTGCTGAATGGTTCTCCAGGGCAGACGTCAGTGGGATACAACTCTGTAGACCGGATACCCTCCGCAGACTGGACACGGAACTCTGAAGGATGGAAACTGAACCCTGTAGTTTGGATACTAGACCTGGTAGGCTGGACATCAATACTGGCGGTAGTTGCGGCTTGGATAGATGGTGTGGAAGATTTGCGGTTGTTCTTAAAAGCTTGAAGACTTTTGATCTGAATTTTTACGCTCAGCATGTAATCATCGGTCTCAGTCATCTCAGTTAGTAAATCTTCGCCATCAGTTTGCGCTAGTATCTTTTCATTAGTACCTTCCAGTGACTTGAGCTTGGCCTCTACTGCCTCAAGAATCGTGTCGAATTCCACCATGTCGACATCGCTACTTTTTACATCTTCAATCTTTTTCAGCTGGGCAGTAATGACGGCTTTCTGTGCCTCTCGTACCTGGAGTAGTTTCTGCTTCATTTCTGTTGATTTTCTTTGGTCACGGCACCAATATCTTAAATATAGTGGAATATAGCAATAACGACGCTGTTCCAGGTTCGATACCTTTTTAAGAATGACGTTACATACAAAACATTGCAAGGATGTGACGTTGACGTTTACGTTACGTTAAAGCGCACCAATTCCCGACAACTGTCTTCATCCTCTGACAGAAGATGTATAGGTCCACCAGTTTTATTCACTCCTGAGGTGCTTGGCATAGGGTCTTTCTGATTTTGTGACAGTGGTTCTGATTTTGTTTGGTTTTTTTTGCAGACTGTTCCATTATTTCAATGTTTTTTTCTTTCAATAAATTTCCAGTGAGGAAGGGAGGTACAAACTTTCGTTTGGTTTTTTTTACAAGAGCTTTAGTGACAGTTCGTTCAGCAAAGAATGACTGGTCATCTGTGTTAGAAGATACTTTTGTTTCACAGTTAATGTTGGTCGATGAAGGTTGCATTGGACTTGGAGTGCACTCCTGTGACAAATCAGAAGTTTTGCAAGATTCATAGATGACAGCTGGAGCAAGATCCACATCAGAAATGGTGGTTTTGTCAAATGGAAATATACCGGCTTTCCTAAATGCACCTTGTAGATTTTCTGTGGACAGAGCTTTCATGTATGGTTTGGCTGTCAATGCTGCCACACTGTACTTTGAAATGGTAAGACCAGGGTTCTGTTGCATGTAAGAGTGACAAGCCATACTATACATCTTCTTGAATGGTCCAAATACCCCAACATCCAGTGGTTGTGTCAAATGGCTTGTATGTGGAGGCAGGACAAATAATATCACATTGTTTCTTTCAGCCCACTGAGTAAGAGTAAGGGAAATGTGTGATTTATGTCCATCATACAGTAATAAGGTTGGTATCTCTGGTGACAGATCTGCATACATCTCAAAATGGTTTGAGACATAGTTCTGGAATACCTGGGTGTTCGACCAACCATTCTTTGTCATTTTACCAGATGATCAAACACAGGCGTCCTGGAGGAATTCAGGGTTCCAACGTTTCCCAGAAAAAACAAAGCATGGTAGTATAGAATTACCAATGGCATTACCTCCTGCAATGATTGTAACCAAAGAAGACGTAGGTGATGTAACAGCTTGCGGAGTTGTTTCTTTACTACAAACAACCTTTGGTGGTTGGTGCTCTGTGGACAGTCCATCTATGTTGAAAATCCGTTCTGGCTTGTCTAGTAAGTTGTGTTCTTTCAAGATAGATTCAAGTTCACAGTAATAGTTATCAATGGTTTGTCTTGATGCAGATTTGGCTCTAGATATGGCAAGTTTCTGTGGTTTTGCAATTTTTAAGTTAGGCCATCTCTTAACAAAGTCATAAAACCAACAATCACTGAGACTTTCAGCAGACTTAACAACTTTTCCAAGATGTAAGGCATAGTCCCTGGCCATGTACTTTATTTTGGACACATTATATCCATAGCCTATGCCTGCCATGTCAGAAATGTGCTTGACAAGCTTTTCTTCTTCATCTAGAGAAAACAATGGCTTAAACCCCACAGTTACGTCAACAGGAACCAATCCCCGTGTTCTGTCACGTAGAGTTGATTCTGAAACGTTATACTCTCTAGAAGCCCTGTAGACTGACATGCCCTTCTGTGTGGCTTGAAATGCCCTCAAAAGATTTGCCCTGTCGTATTTCATCTTGTTTTGCTTTGCATTCTGAAAATAAAATGTAAATCCTTTGAGCAAAATTGTGGAAGAAGAGAAAAAAAATTCATTATGATGGCACTTATCCGCTTCCGTAGATTTTTTTCATTGGCGATCTATGACGTCATATCACCATTTTGCAAACGGCCTTGACTTGTCGAACTTTCAATCGAACTTTTTAAGGGTGATTAAAGGATAAAAAATGGGTGAATGGTGCAAAGTTGAACAGAAATGGTGGGTTTTATTGTATTTTGTATAAATAGTAGGGTTACTTACCAGTATTGGAGACATTTTCACAAGTTTTCGTCCCGATGAAAAAAGAAACACTTCCGCTTTCAATTTCACGTGGTAAACAGTTGACAGGGGGCACTTTGTATGCAAATTAGGTAATATACGGATTACCTCGGTATCGGCGGGGACTCGGTACCAGCGGGGACGAGTATACTTGAATAAAATAGCAAATATTTAATACCTTAAAATTTCAACAATAATTCAAGAATTTCATTATTCAATACATACAGTGGCTTGCCCTTCCGTTTGCCTTCACGCACGATGCAGTCGGTGACATATCAAAGAATGCATCGGCTAAATGGATAAAATCGTTGGATCCAGCATCCTCAGGGATTTTCATTGACAATTACTTGCTTCTTATACTTGGTGGATTTCCCTGGCATGTAAGTGATGGAACTATTTGCTTTCAGAATGATGTTGTATTATATAAGAACGAAAAGACACCCATGAAAATAAATATACCTTATTTGTTTCCAAGATAGAAAATTATGAAATGAAGCCTTGAAATTGACTTTCAAGTTTTTTATGAACGTTTTATCTATATCAATATATGAAGTTTTGAGATTTTGTATACATTTGGCGCAAAGAACTGTAGCTCATGACTGTGCAGATGTTTGCAAATATTCTTCACTATATGGATAAAAAATTGATATCATTTAATTTTGTTTTGCACTGTTATAACTGTGCAAGAAATTCCAATCTGACTAAAGTACTTGATCTTCTAAACGAAGATCTGAAAACGGCCCATTCACATTCGTCTTCTGTATATTTTGGATTTCCAATATTTTTATTTTTATTTTCGCAAATCTATTTTTATTTGAACCAATCAGACGACTTGTTCGAATGTCAAAGAGTAAGAAAAATTTGCAGTCAGTCCAGGGTTCGAACCCGAGACGCCTCGCTTACAGAGCAAGTGCACTACCGACTGAGCTAACCGGCTATCAGACATTTTTCGACATAAGAATTGTAGATATCAAAAACCAAGGCTTTTTTAAACTTGCAGAATGTTGTAAGTTAGCTTTTGATTGGCTAGCGGAAGGGTCGTCAGAACGAGGCTATCAATAGCTCGTGTTCAGATCCTAAGCGTAGCGTAGTAGGAGATGTACTTTAGTCAGACTGCAAGAAATTCATTCATAAAGAAGACAAATAGGGTGTTTCCGAATGTGTTAGATGTACATCTGTATTGCAGCAAGCCAACATATTTTTGTCAGAAAAAATTTAAACAATGTGATAATAAACTGTGGTATAACCGCATTTTATGGTGGAGATACTATATTTTTGCTTGTAACAAAATGTCACATGAACAGTCAAGATTGATATTACATTGATCTGTAGTGCTCTGCTTTCATAAATGTTTCCATTCAAATCTGAACTCTTAGCTTTTTGGTGCTGACGTATAATAATGATAATAATAATAATAATAATAATGATACTGATGATAATAATAATAGTAATGATAATAATAATATAACGTTTATTATTATCATTATTATTATTATTATTATTATTATGTCAAAACAGCTTTGTCAGACATGTCGTGTTTTAAGTAATGGTGGGTTGGTAAAACATGTTTCTAAAATTTCTTTATACGGATACGTTTTTGTTATACCGTCCACATTCTTTACGCCCAATTAAATTCAAATTATTTTACTAAATTAAATAATTTTATCATTAACGGGTTTTGGAAAGCAATAGAAACAAGTGTTTATTTACATATTTGAAAATTTAAGGGAATTGACAAATCGATAACAAGTTTGCCTCTCATGAACAGACTCAGTGGAACCGATTCTAATATTTTGCTTGATTTCGTTTTTTACCTTCTTACACTTGAATTTATTAGTGTATAAAGAATATTTGTCATTTATAACATTATTAGTCACTTATATAACATTTGATGATGTCATCTTTACTGCCAACGTCAGTGTGAGTTAACGCTGTTTTGATTGGTGTTATTCGTAAACTACTAATTAATTTATTACGTGTTCATTGTACCTAATTGAATATTGGCGCATGAAACGACGTAGTTAAGAGCACCTGTTAGTTTGTTATCTTTGGCGTAAACTTTAAAGATGTATGAAACGATTCGGTTCAAAAGCACATTATATACATAACTGCCAAATACTACCTTGCGCAGTTGGAAAGTCCGCACGTGTATATGTATATGAAATTAAGATGCAGACGAAAATACCTTCAGAACCGTTTGAAGAAAAATTTCGTGATTATACTAGGTCACTCCATACTGAACAGTGGATTGCTTAATGTGGATTACAAACACTTAAAATGTGCTGATAGACCTTCATCTGAAATAGAAATAAAAACAATACAAAGAATGAAATTTTCGTCAGATATTGGTAAAATGTAAAAGTAACATTTTCCAATGTCCCCTATTTCAGACCTATTTTCAGAGAGTACTTGCCTGTTCAACGGTAAGAAATGCCCAGATTGCTTCATATATATCTGGAGTAGGTATATTAGTATTTACCACACCATCCGTTCTCATGGGTGCTATAGCAACCGTAACAGGTAATTGTGTTATTTTCTTATATAACGTTGAAACTTCAAACCGACACGACTGTATATAAATCTCACCCTTGAAGAATAAACGTAAGCAAAGTTGATTTCATGCACCAAATATGCGTTCCTAGTTGTTTCATTGCTATTTGAACTTCATTGTTTGTCCAGAAGCAAGCCCGTAGAAAACTCGTGTTATGGTCAATTTCTTAGTGCATAAGAAATACCCTAAGCACTGTCCAGAATTTTATTCTTTCTGTATATAACTGGTTCAAAAATATATGACTCTTTTGACACATTTGTCAAAACAAGTATTTGAAAATCTATTTATTTGGTAGAACGATGTAAGCATATTGCACTTAAACATATACAAGATTCAAGACTTATATGTTTATTAAGAAATATTCTGTCAGTTATGTATGATTACAAGACAGTCATCATATCTAAATAAATTACATTTACCCAGGCATTGTTGATTGATGCAGTACATTATTCATATTAAAGTAACAAAAGTCCATATATCTTGAGTGTAACCCAAACGACGTTATTTACAAATACATGTATATATTTCAGACTGGAACCAGACGACTTATTCTGAAGAAGTGCAACTTCCCGAAAAAGACTTAAACCTTGTAGTTCCGCTCGTTTTGGAGTATTTGACACCTAGAGTAGTGGCATTTATTGGATTAGGTGCAGTGTCCGCTGCAGTTATGTCGTCTGCTGATTCAACAATATTGTCTGCTAGTACTATGTTTACCCGAAACGTGTACAAGATCGTTTTCAGACCAAAGGTACATACTTGATTAACTTCTTGAATTGTAACTTGCAACATGGTACTGGTTTCAAATGATATCAATTGTTGAACGCAATACTGTCGTAACTCATTGTAAGTACAGAAGGAGTTATAATAGTACTGCGTTCAAATCTTGATACATCTAATATGCAGTAAACAGAGTTTCAAACATACCAGTCCCCCCATCCCCACATCCCCGACAAAAAAAAACAACACCTTTACAAAGTTTATGAAATACGGGATAAAAATGTGCCTGTCAAATTCATTTAGCTAATACAAATCTATAGCAGATATGGGAAGAATGGTTATATATTTTGTTTCCAATGCATATTCATTAAGCCCCAGTCAAACTGTCAAGTATTAAGTGCTATGTATTCCTATGTTTCCCATTAAAAGGTAGCTGTTCTATTACGAAGTGATGCCAAACAAAACCTGCCAAAGACTAGGTCCCGTGTTCACAAAACGTTTTCAGTCTCAGCTGAGTTTGAAAATGGAACTTTGTCATTTACATCAAAATGGTATGTTTAAAACTTAATTTCATGCTAAAACATATTTTCAAGTGGCTATTCAGTATTGATGATCTGTCTCAGATGGAATTTAACCTTGAAGTTTTAGTAAAATTGATATTGAAATATCAAACTCAAACTCAGCTGAGATCGAAAACTGTTTTGTGAATACGGGGCCAGAATTAAAAAGAAAACAAGGTTTTTAAACGTACCCCTTATAGTATCCGTAATAATACTACGTGATGTCAAACAATGTATGCCAAAACTAAATGAAACGTAGAATAGGATGTAATAGACTCGTATTTAATCCTAGATAATACGTAGTAGTGCGCTGATGGCAGCCAAATTTGACTTAACAACGTTTCTGTACGGATTTAATACGTTTTTACTATGTTTTAGTAGGTAGGCTACTTATCTTGAAACTCCACTTTTGTCTCGAACAGTAACAGAAATAATCATTTACGTTTATAGCCATATCGAATACATTTTTCTACGTAATTATTTTGCCGTTTCATTACGTTTTTAAAAACCTTTATAACTGGCTTTACAATGATAGTATTGCATTTTACTGAATGTTACATATCATTTCTTTACAGGCATCTGACACCGAGCTTATCTGGGTAATGCGAATATCCATACTATTTGTCGGTACCTTGGCAGCTGTAATGGGCATTGTGGTAGAATCCATTTATACTCTCTGGTTTCTTTGTTCGGATCTTATTTATGTTCTGGTATTTCCACAAATATTGTGTGTAATCTACTTGCGTTGGACTAACACATACGGGTCAATAGTTGGCTATATACTTGGTGCATTCTTTCGTTTGGCAGGAGGAGAAGCGGCCCTTGGACTTCCGGCTCTGATTAAATACCCATTTTATCATGACAAAGATGGTCAGCTATTTCCTTTTAAAACACTTTCCATGCTTATATCCTTAACGGCTATTATTTCTGTTTCCGGTGTAACCAAATACTTATTTGAACATGGTGTATTGCATAGCAAATTGGATGTGTTTAAATGCGTTGTAACCATGGAAGGTGAAAACATAGAAACTGGTGGAAGCATAATCGAAATGTCAAGAAATAAAACAAAACAAGGAATAGATGGTCGCATCAACGAAGCATTAGATATATCAGGAGAAGATATGAATACCGGTAAACCAGAAAATAAAGAAAAAATAATGTAAATTTTTTAAATGAAAACCTTTAGAATTATTGAAAATGTTTTCTCAGTACTAGTAGATAAAGATCCTAATGCCCAAAATTTAAGAGAGATATGAACAGCATTTTGGATAACAAGTTCTTAAACACTCGGACACATTGTAATACAACAAAATACTGAAAACCTGTTTTAATGTTACCTTTTGTATTTGAACATACATAAGTTGACTATAATCTAGTGGTTTCATCGATCACTTAGACTATCATCGGCGTCAGAAAGTTCGCCACTGTGTATATTGTACTATTTCATATTTTAAATGATATATTATGCGCATGTTTTCTCTTACTTTACATGACATTTTGTGTATATAATTGATTTTTTATGGTACTTACTGTCCTATGCTTATTATATTGAATAATCAACCAGCCAGGGTAGCTCTTTGAGATGTTTTAGAAAAGTCATGAGAATGAGATACCACCGTCTACTCGTTAGCATTTTTGCACTTTCAACTAGCTAAAGCTATGTACTTATATATGTTATATGGTTACAGTCAATAAAATAAATATGATTTGAGCTTAGTTGCTATCATTTATGTCTAGCCTAGCTTGTAGACAAAGTAATTATACTGTTTTAACAGATCATGTTTCAAACAATATTCAGTTGGTAGGATCGGTCTAATGCACTCCTATGTACAAAGGGTAGAGGCATCTTGATCAGGATTGGGTAGAACTACAAATACCTTGATGCACTAAGAAATACAAATCCACTGTCCTGGTCACTATCGATAGATAGCAAACTACTTCTTTCAACTGAGCTCGCCAGGAGGTATAAAATCTTTTAAAAGTAAGACGTTTCTAAGTAAACGTTCAACAAAGTGCAAAGGTTTTCCTGACCTATGTAAACAAATGTTCATTGTAGACATAATCACTGTAGACATTTCATTTGATCTCTCTTTGTCTACAGTTTATATAGCTATTAAAATATCATGCCACATAAAACGGCCATGTCAGAGACGATAGGTTCTGATTTTAAATTAAAATGACAACAAGTCCGCACTGTGTCTTTCAAACGCATTTACTAGAAACACGTTATATAATTATCATATTAAATCAATGTTCGTTTTGGTAGATTGTTTCACTTTTTATGGTCAAAACCATTAAGTCCATTCTGTTATTTCTATTTGAAGCCACCGATTCTAAAAATGTAGAGAAGCAGTTAAAAATATGAAAAAAAGTATATACATTTAAATGTTTCTGGTGTTATTCTTGATTATTGATTTTCAATTTTTAATTAATAAAAGAACATTGACTGGCAAAGCCACTCGCATATATCAGCAGCTAAACATTTGACCATGTGCCATGAGAAAACCAACATAGTGGGTTTGCGACCAGCATTGATCCAGACCAGCCTGCGCATCCGCGCAGTCTGGTCAGGATCCATGCTGTTCGCTAACAGTTTCTCCAGTTCCAATAAGCTTTAAAAGCGAACAGCGTGGATCCTGACCAGACTGCGCGGATGCGCAGGCTGGTCTGGATCCATGCTGGTCGCAAACCCACTATGTTGGTTTTATCATGGCAAGGCCCATTTATCTGAGATGCACAAACCCACAAGTTCCCTTCACAGGGACCGGTTAACGAACTACACAAAATGGTTCAGAGATTTTAGAATCTACATAGAATCATCTAGACTCTCGTGACACATAATTTGGTATACAACTAGTTCAAGATGTAACTGATACTAAAATGTCTCCCATAATCTTATCACAAATGACAACGAAATTAAAAGACAAGTGCTCAATTTCATAATAATAAGATAAATTCTGCACGAGAAAAATTTTTCAAAGTATCCTAATTATCCGTTCTACCATTTGACGATTTCTAATATGTTATAATATGTACATGATTACGTGGTTATATATCTCAGATTAGCTGACATGTTATCCTAAATTATTAACCCTTACCCTGCTAAATTTCTATAATAAATTTGTCCATCTTTCAATTTGGACAGTACCATTAAATGTTAAAATGTGTGCATAACAAAAGGATACTGACAGAATGGCGAACAGTGACTGCACGGATGTGCAAGCTGTTCATGATCTGCACTGGTAGCAAAGGCAGGATCAACCGTGTCCAGCATGATAAGTGCTAATAATTTCTAGAAATTGCTTGAATAATTTTTCATAAGTTTGATAATATAAGAGGATAACGGCGAAAATGTCAGGATGTAATTTGAAACATTTTTCATAAATTGGTAGCAATTTGTACTCTTATAAATTCGCTGCTTCAGAATATCCCCGTTCGCAGTGGTAGATACTTTTATCCATAGTAAACTTACTTACATTTTAAAATATGTTTTACAAATATTGCTTTGCCTATTTGTTGACTTTGAGTGTAGTAGCGGCACAAGGAAGACTTTTTTCTGAAGAGGAAAACTGCTCTGGAGTGTAAGTTAACCTTTTAAAATTCTTAAGACCTTAAGCCCATTACATTGTGTTTTTATCATTTATATTTTATTGGAATACATGCAATGAATTTACAAGACCGTGCGACACACTTCACACGTAATAAGTTGTAAGGTTTTACACCTTCATTTGAGCCGTGCCATGAGAAAATCAACATAGTGGGTTTGCGACCAGCATGGATCCAGACCAGCCTGTGCATCCGCGTAGTCTGGTCAGGATCCATGCTGTTCGCTAACAGTTTCTTTAATTTCAATAGGCTTTGAAAGCGAACAGCATGGATCCTGACCAGACGCACAGTCTGGTCTGGATCCATGCTGGTCGCAAAGCCATTATGTTGGTTTTCTCATGACACGGCTCATTTACGTGTTCAAGTTAATTTAAAGTTTACACCATCGCATTAAACAGTCATTTTAAACACCTATTTCAGCATGTTATTTTTCTTAATTTGATTCAAGTATAAACGCATACAAAGATATAATGACTTTTGCACCGTCATTTGAATTAATATTTATACAGTTTATATTATAGTGGTAATCAAATATATGTATTTATAGGAGCGACTGCGCATGCGGAGAACAATGTGTTGATGTCACAGATGTCACAGACCTTACTGACCTAATGGACTCCACTGATCTAACACTCTGCAACAGTTCATCATGTGCATGCATACCAGGTAATGTACTGAATTTACACATGTTGACTTTTGTCATCATATGTGTGATTTCTTCAAAATCCGTTCAACAAAGATATACACCAAATTGTATCATTTTGAATAAAGGCTGAATTATGTTGTTTAAGGCAGAACTATATTGTTTCAGGCTGAAGTTTGTTTTGTGAGGTTTAATTATTTCTTTAAAGACTGAACTATGTAACCTAAAGTATGCTATTCAAAGCTAACATATGTTGATTTAAACTTAACTATATTGTATAAGACTGAACTATGTATTCAAGGCTGACTATGTTGTTTGAGGCCTAACTATTTTGTGTAAGGCTTAACCATGTTGTGCAGGAGGTCGTGGGTTCGATCCCCGGCCGCGTCATACCAAAGGCTTAAAAAATGGTACTAGTAGCTTCTTCGCTTGGCGCTCAGCATCAAGAGGGAAGTGCTAGGACTGGTCAGCCCGGTGTCAGTATAATGTGACTGGGTGGGGTATCATGTCACATGTCTACGGCGTGATATTCCAGTGAGGCAGCACTATAAAGTTGGACATTGTGCTCGCTGCTACAAGTAGACACCGTCGTTTATATGACTGAAAAATTGTTGAAAAAGACGTTAAACCCGAACACACACATAACCATGTTGCAGAAAGGCTTTTCTATGTTTTTAAGGCTGAATTATGTTTTGTAAGGCTTATCCTGGTTGTATTAAGCTGAACTATGTTTTCAAGGCTGAACTATGTTGCTCAATGCTTAACTGTGTTGGATAATGCTGAAAATGATGTTTAAGGTTGTACACTGTTGTTCAGGTTTGAGAATATACTTTACTTTTTGAAATTGGGTCATGTTTTTTAAGGTTGAACAATATAGTTTTTTTACAAGCTGGGTCATACTGTTTCAGGTTTGATCAAAATATACTTTCATTTTTAAATTGTACTATGCTGTTTCAAGTTGAGTTAACCTAATTCATTTTTTACTACAAATCCGCCTCCTGAAATCTACAAAAAGAAACGCGACTTCTGGCTGAAAAAGTTTAGAATGCCTTTGATACTATATCCTTTCTCAATATAATTACTCGGAAACAAATGTTTATAGAACTCAAAAGTTCTTACGATAAATCATAGTTCCTCATATATGCTTGAAAAAACTTGAAAATTGCCAAAATCGCAAAATCTTTGTTAAGCGAGAAACACGCTTGTTTAATTTATTTTCAGTTTAGTGATTTTGCAGTAATATTTTATTCGAAAAGAGGTACTGGAATATTAAGGTGTTCTACGCTAATAATCTATTCGGAAAGAGGGGCTTGAATATTGCTTAAAGCATTATAGCATTATGCAGTAATATTTTATTCGTTTTTTTTTTAATATTGCAAGTATTCAGCAACTGCTACACAAACGCGCTAAAAAGAAAATTTTAAGTTTGAGCATGTCCTCGACAAATGTACCTTTGACTTTATATGTCAGTCTTTAAATGGGTTATTCGTTTCTCTGCATACGTTACAGGCTGGACATTGTTATTTCAGAATCGAGTATAAGGGAGTAGGTATCTTTCAGTCTCGGAAGACTACGGAGTTGCGCTCTAGGTGTTTATTCAGGTACAGCGTCGGGTGTGGTTGGCCAGTCCAGCGCGGGAATGACAGTCCCTGTAGCAGAGGGCGCTTATGAAGTCTGACGCTGGTCTGTCTGCCTGGGCTGCAGCATTTCTTCTCATTCTCTTTGCCTCGTGTGGCTGAGCAAGTGTCTCTTCGAGTTTGGAGAGACCTTTCTTCACAGTCTGTCTCCAGACTGACCGTTTGCGGGTTGTTGCTTCCCAGTTGGTCTGGTCGATGTTCAAGGCTTTTAAGTCCCTCTTGCACACGTCTTTGAATCGCAGCTGCGGTCTGCTTGTTGGACGTTTTCTCTGCACAAGTTCTCCGTAGAGGAGGTCTTTAGAGACCCGTCCGTCGTCAAAGCGCACGACATGGCCAAGCCAGCGCATACGTCTCTGTTTCAGTAGCATGTACATGCTGGTGCATCCAGCTCTGTCTAGGACAGTGTTGTTTTCGCTCTTGTTGGGCACGCAAAGTCCAGGACTGCAATACAGGAGCGTGCAAACAACGCAGGCTCTGTAGATCTGGATCTTTGTGTGCTCAGTCAGCTTGCTATTGTTCCATGCTCTCTTTGTCAGTCTTGACACGGTGGTAGCTGCCTTGCCGATGCGCTTGTTTAGCTCTGCGTCAAGTGAGAGGGTGTCTGAGATAGGTGAGCCCAGGTACACGAAATCATGGACGACATCCAGTTCATGGTCATTCATGCTGATGGCTTTGGGAGAGTCAACATCCTGTCCCATGACTTGTGTTTTCTTCAAGCTAATGGTAAGCCCGAAGCCTTGGCAGCCATCGCTGAAGCGAGTTATGAGATGCTGTTGGTCTTCAGCGGGCGGTTACTGCTGCGTCCTTTGCAAAGAGGAAGTCACACAGGCACCTCAGCTGGACTTTATTCTTGGCTCTTGGTCTGGAGAGGTTGAAGACCTTTCCGTCTGACCTGGTTCCGAGGTAGATTCCTGCAGGACCAAATGCGTGTTTCAGCATCACAGCAAAGATGATTCCAAACAGGGTGGGAGCCAGGAAGCAGCCGTATTTCACTCCGCTCCGTATGCTGAAGACAGGTGCCTTTCATGTCTTCGTGGCCATCCCTACTGACCAGATCGAAAGCCTTTGTGAGGTCTATGAAGGCAATGAATTGGCTGCTTTTGCTCCCTTCATTTCGCTTGAAGTTGTTTGAGGGAGAAGATCATGTCTATAGTGGATCTGTTTGCACGGAAACAGCACTGCGATTCAGTGTAGACTTGCTCTGCAAGTGCTTGGAGCCTCTTCAGTACTACTCGTGCAAAGACTTTCCCAACGATGCTGAGCAGCGATATGCTGCGATAATTATTGCAATCGCTTCTATAAGCTTTGTTTTTGTACAGTGTGACAGAGGCAGAGGATTTCATGCAACTCGGTGATGTGTGTCTCATTGCACTACTTCAGTACTTCGGCGGGAATACCGTCATTCCCAGGTGCCTTGCCGAAGGCAAGAGAGTCCAAGGCTTCGCTGATTTCATCTCTGGGTGGTTCTCTATCAAGATCTTCCAGATCTGGTAGGCGCTCTATGGCATTCAGGACATCTTCCAGGGCTACATTTTTCTTGCATATAGCTCAGTGTAGTTTTCTACCCAGCGCTCCATCTGTTGTTCTTTGTCTTGAATCACCTCACCTGTAGCTGATTTCAAAGGGGCAGTTTTCTTTTGTATTGGGCCCAATGCCTGCTTGATGTCGCCATACATCGCCTTGATGTTGCCTATGTCAGCTGCGATCTGAATCTGGGAGCAGAGCTTAAGCCAACAGTCGTTTTTACATTTCCTGGCAAACTGCTGGACTTTGCTACAAGCAGCACGGAGAACCTGGAGGTTCTGCTCGCTGGGATTGGTTTTGTATGCTGTCAGGGCGTTTCTCTTGGCCTCGATGACTGGTGTCATTTCTTCTGAGTGGGCTTGGAACCAATGAGCTGACTTGCTGGTCTTTTTGCTTAAAGTGGACATGGCGGCGTTGTAGACATAGTCTTTGAAGTGTTCCAATCGTTCTTGGGCATTTGCAGTTAGTTGGCTAGGGAGAGATTCCTCCAATACACGCGCAAACTCCTCCACTTTTCCCTGATCATGTGTTGTGCTGGTGTCGATGCGAGGTCTGTGCAGTCTTTTCGCACGGAGCTTCACATTGCTGCACACCAAAGAGTGGTCAGTGTCACAATCGGCGCTCTGGTAACTGCGAGTGACCCAAGCAGGTAGGCCAGGATCTGTGGTCGACACCTACTCTGGCGTTGAAATCGCCGGCGATAAACAGTAGTTCTTTGTCAGGAGATCTCCTTATAGCAGCACTGAGGTCGTCATAAAACTTATCTTTTGTATATGGGTATAAGGGTGTTGTTGCATAAAATATGATATATTCAATAGAAGCTGTTAAAATTACTGTTTCCTATCTAAATTGAAACCATTTTTTTCAGGTTGTGCAGTTGGAGCAATCTTCATTCCACGCGGTGTGAATCGACCACGTACTTACTGCAACCTATGTTCTTGTCCCAGTGGCCACACTGATGGTATCCCTTGGGTAATACTTTTTAATTGAAAGTATTCGATGAAGAAAGAAAATGTTTTTTTAAAGGAAGTGTTAACATTTTGACTTCGGCAGTTTAACTGGAATGTTTGATTCCATATATTGAACTATTTTCTATGCATCAATATAAACATAAAATGAAACGACTTCGAGCAAATTATTATCAAGTTCAAACTTTGATACAAAAAAAAATCAAATTAATTTTGATAAACGAAATAAAGTTTGAGCAAACATATTTTTACAAATCTCGACGTGAGTCAACTTATAATTTACTATATTTATTTTCATTTATATTTAGTATGATAGTAAGTATTTCTCACTGTTTTTGTATTTAAGTGTACAAGAATGCCAATGTGTAACCTGCCTGATATAGGATCCGTTTACCAAGAAAACCCAGCCTGTCACGGACAACAGCAAACAATTTTCGAGGGATAATTCTATTTGTACAAAGATACACAAAAGTGAAACGAAGATGCAACTTCTACCCGAGAATAATTCCGTCAAATCATGGCACCAGAAATAGCGTGGTCTTCTCTTGTAAAATGAAAACCTCAAAAATGAAAAAATTAAGTGAATGAAATGGTTTTTGACAGCTTTTCTTGGACATAATTAAATTTTTCTGGCTGACGTTGGCGGCCTAACGGCCTGAAGTTGGCGGCCTAGCAGCTTAATGGTAGCGTTGGACTGGCGGCCCAGCGGCTCAACAGACTCTAGTATTTATTGTAAAAAAACTGATTTAGAATATATGAAAAATATCAAGAAAACCGTGAAAACAAATGTTATAACTCAGTAAAACTCGAAGAAGAATGTTGCAGCCTTGTGGTCTAGCGTCCTGTCGGCCCGGAAAACTCGTGTCTTTTTTTTTTTAATAAGATTAATATAAAACTAAGTATAGAGAAAACTGTGAATACACACAGTAAAGCACAAAAAGGAATGTTGCTTTCCTTTTGAAAACTAGCAAAGCAAATATGAGAGTAATTCATGCTTGATAAAATACTTAAAATAAATTTTCCATTCCAGCAGTTATTTTTTTATTTAAAAAATTGAAATATATATAGCAACAATTTTAATTTCCATCCCATTGGTTCATTTATTGGTGAATGAAATACATTAAAAACACTGGATTGGAATTTTTCAGAGCAATTAAACGTTTGTTTGATGTATTGTATTGCGCATAAATTAATCTCTAACAACTGTTTCTCAGTCTCTATAATAGTCTACTCTCATAGGCTGCTTTGCTAATTTTCAGTATAAAGCAACATTCTTTTTTGCGCTTTGCTGAGTATTCACAGTTTTCTTCATATTAAACGTATTTCCAGAATTGTTATTTTACATTTAATGAATGTTATCCAGACCGACAGTCCTCTAGGACACCAGGCCACCAGGCCGCTGGATTGGAAATTTTTAGAGTAATTAAAAATGTTGTTTTATGTATTTCATTGAGTATAAATTAACCACAAACATGATGGTTTCTTAATTACTTTGTATTAAATGTACTGTATTAGGCTTATATGCTAAATTGCAATGTTAAGTAACATCGTTATTTTGTTTTATTGAATATTCACGACGGTAATCAGACTTTTTCCTATACTAGTATATTAATCGTCTTTTCTGGATTATTATTTCAAAAGAATATAAGAGTCTGCCGGGCCACAAGGGCATTACGACGCTAGACCGCTGGGTTTGAGAAATTTTGAGAGTAGTTAAGAATTTTGTTTAAAGTATTTCATTGAGCATAAATTAACCAAAACATGATTGTTTCTTAATTTCTTTGCGGTAAGTCTACTTTCATAGGCTGCGTTGCAAACTTTCATGGTTAGGCATCATTCTTTTGTGTTTCATTTAGTTGTAACGTTTGTGTTAACAGTTTTGTTTATATTAATCATATTTTCAAAAACTTTATTCTACAACAAATACAAGAGTCAATTAAGCAACATAATAGGAAACTTACAGAGTAATTAAAATGTTGTTTAATTTATTTCAACGAGCTCGAATTAATCACAAACTTAACTTTTTCTTAGTAGTAAGTCTACTCTCACAGGTTGCTTTATTTGGAGAGTTTCGTCTTTGTGTTTTACTGAGTTTTAATGTTTGTATTCACAGTTGTCTTTATATTAATCGTATTTTCATAACCATTATACATTATATATACATGTACATGTCTGCCGAGGAGCTGGATTGAAATTGTCGCGCAAACTTTCACTTGTCGACCCGAAATTAGCACGAAAAGTAAGAGTTTAAAGGAGCTTACTCTAGCTTTTCGCGGTAACATAATACCTTGAGAAATTGAGTTCGACATTTGTCGTGCAAACTTTGAACTGTCGACTCAACAGTTTAGGCGGAAGTAGAATTTTTAGCTAACGCAAAAACTTGAAGTTATCCTAGATTTCCGTGGTTTCATATGGGTCGGCAAGTTGACGTTTGCACGAGAAATGTCGCGTGAAGAAACTTTTTGACTTTTCGATGTATTAACATACTGCGAAAAGTCGAAGTTAGCTCCTTTAAATTTCTACTCTTCGACCAAATATCGGGTCAGCAATTCGAAGTTCACGCGACAATTGTGGAAAACAAACTTAAGTTTTTTCTACTTTTCGCGGTGGATTAGCAAGTTGAAATCAACATGCCTTATTTCAAGTTGTCAAGTGTCAAGCAGGCCAACAAATCGATGGTAGAAACAGGAATCCGTAGCAGAGTCAGCGAGTAGGACTAACTGCAGTGGACAAAGCGAGTTGCTGAAGGCTACTATCATTTTGCAGAAATATAATTATAAATTGATATAGGTGCCATCAGTTTTAGAGGAATAACATCAGAATAAATATACACTTGGCGGCAGGTATTTTTGATGGTAACAATGGCTTTTCCCTGTTTTTAGTCAGGGACAACACCTAATGATTATTGAAAGTATCCCGAAATTTTTACAACAACCTTTAATATTGTACTAAACCCATATTCAGTTGAAGCATATCTCGAAATTCCTCGATAAGTATTTGCAGATGAAAGTGATATCAAAATGTCATTCATAATCATCCAACGAAAAGTTTAGTAGCTGAATTCAGCGAATATGTGAATGATAGGTTTTAACGACAAATAATTTATTACACCAAATTATTTTAATGTAGATAAGACATAAGTATATCAAATAATGATATTTATTGTATATTATCAAGGGTTTAAATGAGAACCACGATTACAATTGTTTTCCATAACTTGTCCACCATTACGTGACTCCAAATGATTAGATTAGATATATTTTATTACATTTATATACATGTATATGCAGAATAAAATGCACTTTATCGAAAACGCAAATGGACTGGATCATTTTTGTCCAACATGAGCAGTCAGCCCTTTCCTCAACCCCTACACCTCTCCCCCTCCCCCGCCCCTCCCCCCTAAAAAAATGAATGTTGTACCCAAATATTAATGGCATCGTCATGAAGTGTGTCTAACAGAAATACATATATGGCAAAAATAACTGAAGTTTCGAGTAAAACTTTAGCAGGTTCTTCTAGCAGAAATCAAAGTTACTCCAATAAAACGACTAGTATCCAGTACCGTTCTATCTCCCGCCACTTCTCCCCCGCCCCCGCCACTACCCCCTAGTCACGGGTCAGGGGATTATAACGGCAATGACACAGCTTTGTTATTCAAAGGCAGAATACTAAAAAGTAAATATTACGCCGATTGTAATGTTAGGTAGAGTTGAAATATTTTGTGTTTCACGAAGCTGAAAATACACAGTGTTTAATCTATAATTTTGTTATCTCAAAACTCGAGTTACTCAGTAATGTCAAATTGTACAAAATTTGCGTTAAGTGGATGAAAGGCTCACGAATGTGCCGCATTCTCAATAGTATACCAACAATTACGTATGGGATATTCTCTGAAGCAGATTTTAAAAAGGTCAACGTGCAAATAACTCCAACTCTTTCTCAAATGAACAACTAGAACTGATCATAAGGTCCCTCTGAGTAGAAAAATCGAACATTTCATTCTTTATTCTTTATTCAAATATTCAATTAAAATGGTTCTAGAGCTAATAATAGAGCGTAATATGTAAAAACGGCTTTGTTTTTGATGCACTTTACATTGAAATTTGCAAATTAAAAGTCAAAACATTCCTAATCGTCTTAAACGGTTTAAATTCGCCACTAGATATAAAGTAGAAACCAAGATTAATCCCTTATGATAGGAATACTATACTAGCTGAGCTGGACTGAATGTCGTTGAAAATGTAAACAAACTGACGCTAAGACAATACAGGATCGATCAAGAGCTAACTTAATTACTGACAAGAATGCATGAAAATACTGAAACACAAATGATAACTGGAGGATGACGGAGAGCTTCCAGGACAGAAGGATTTATCTTTGATTTATTTTTATGTCAACAAGTGTAGAATAGTCAGATATCATGGAGCAACTGTTTACCTCGCAAAATAGTATAGAATACTCATGGATGACTCGAAGTAAGATAGGCATAAATATTGGTTAATATTAAAGAAGCCAACGGGCATCATTACCTCAAGTTGTGAAAACTGTATATACAACTGGTGTACAATACTTAAAGTATCTGTATAACAGAGTTCCGCTCAATCTGATAGAGGGTGTAAGAGGAGCTTGAAACATTTCATTCCCTCTCATGAACAGATTGATTCAAACATAGTCTGTTGTCCTGCTTTGTTGCGTTCTTAGCTTCCAAAGGATCTTCTTCACGTATTTTATTGATTTAATATTATAGATTTAAAGATCTATGGCAGATAACGACTAGCTTGGTACCAGGAAGTCTAGTTTAGTAATGATTTAAATTGAAGATTGTTTGCACTGGTATTGACCGTGGAATGATACCAATTTTTATCAAGTATTAATCAGCTGTTTGTGGACTTCACGTTATTATGCTTCGGTAACATTTCCTCAAGAAATAACCAACGTTTGACGTTTAATTTGAGATTCATCTTAGAAAACGGACGCCGGTGCTGTCTTGATTTCAAAGTGTTCTACATAGACAATCAACTGTGAACATGTGAAAATAGTTATATAAAACAAAACGCGTATGTCGAAACACGTGCCTTTTTGTTATCAATTTTAGCAAATGTATAACTATGTGAACTTTAAAAACGAAATTGATCAATATTTCAAACATTCCACGAGAATTTAGTATACATATGTCTAGTAGAGACCAAAGCATTATACTTTGTTTTTCGTCCGTTTTGATTTTCAAAT
The DNA here is from genome assembly GCF_021730395.1 of Mercenaria mercenaria. NCBI lineage: Eukaryota > Metazoa > Mollusca > Bivalvia > Venerida > Veneridae > Mercenaria > Mercenaria mercenaria. Next base: position 105,428,776 of record NC_069362.1, on the reverse strand, counting down.
GCAATCATTAATGTTTATAATGCTTATCCACGAGGTTATTCTACTATTTTGAAGCAAAAATCAAAAAGAGAAGATGACAATTAAAAGCCATATAAACCTTCAGCCGTAACACATTAATCAGTGTGCTATCTGACAAAAACAAATACCCGCTATCTTTCGAAATTGGGCTGATCATTCGAATTGTACTTTATTTCACAAATTTTATCATGTTTATATTTAACACTTACTTTTTATTTGTAAAATGACAGGACTTACAGTTTTTCTGGGATTAACTGTACTATGCCGGTATTATAATTTGATTCACTTGACTGTCAAAGTTAATAAAAACATTTTTTTAATAATTGTCATAACTTTCGTTTTATGAAAAGTTAGTTTAATCATATTTTATTGTATATATATATATATATATATATATATATATATATATATATATATATATATATATAATACACACACACATACAATAAGCATACATAAATACATCAATGTAAATATACAAAAGGGTTGGGCCAGAAGTTGTAACAACATTATCGGGGGCCCTCCCCTGGCAAAGCAGACTATATGTTATTTAGAAATACTGTCGTTATGTGATATATGTGAACAATCAAATCAGGAATTGAAAAAAAGAAAAGAAAATGAGAAGTTAATTGATATATCTTCCATCCACCTATGTCAAACTTGGCGAAATTTTAAAGAACCTTACAATTTTAAGCACCTAGTGACTTGTTACTAAATCTTGTGATCTCTTCTTTGAATATGAAAAATCAAAAATAATTTTTATTTTCAATTTACGTTTCCTTTCCGTGTTACCAGAGGCGTCAAATTTTATGTCGGGTTGTGAGTAAATTTGTATTTAGTATCGATGAACATGTACAAAAAAGACGCTTCTAAATTCACGCAATATCTCCGCTGCAGTCATAATGCATATTAAAAAAAATCATATGAAAACCTGGAATAAAAAGTTACACATCGTGGTTAGTATAGGTTAAATCCGAGTGGAAATAATGAATAATAAATGGGGCATTACCTGGGTAGCGTAAAGTGGCTGTTCCTTGAAGTAAAATGTTTTCAGTCGTAATTGAAGAAAGTTCTTTATAACCTGTTCGTCGCTAGCCATTTCGTAACAAAGGTATGAAATAATTTAACACATTTGACAGATCTGCTTCACACATACACATTGATATATGGCATTGTAATGGGAATAATACAGAAAAGATAAGATAAGATAAGTTTTATTTTAAGTCGACAAGACATATAACAATACAACATAAGCTCTGACTCAGCTAATGAACCGACTACTATAATGTAATACCTATTACGAAAATGGAATTGTTTACTTACACTGTATACAACAGCACCAGTCTTGTCTCTTTCTTGTGCGCTTGTGCTTTTATAATAACCAGACAGGAAAGAAAATCACACACAATTCTGTTTCAGCAGGGACTAAATGAGGTGCATAAAGGATCGCATATATATAGAAACGCATACATAGAAAAAGTCGCTGTTTATTGACGTAATCTGATTAGCTCAGACGTTCTGCATATTTTGTTAAATAGGGAAGGGCCCACAACAAATATAAAAAAAAAACTTATAGACACTGTTTCTTATATGTATATTCTTGTAGTCTGGACTATAATAGACATTAAGAATCATATCAATCCGATATGTACATATAAGTTAAACTGAATTCATGAAGAAAAAATTGACCTATAAATGTGTCGGTGCGACGTTAACCCAAACAAAATTAAATAAAAATAAATGGAGAAGTAACTATGTATGTCTCATTCACGTATTATCTTTAATTTTTGTTACTGATTCTTTCTATCCCGTATTTTTATCCTTTCTAGTTTGATATTGACGCTGGACACTTATCAAACATGACACTGATATTGGTTTAAGCATATTTTATTTATTCAAATCAATACATAAATAATTTGCAATAACAGTGATAAGATAATTATCATTATTATTATTATCATTATTATTAAACCAGGTTTATGTAGCGCCCTTTTCATGATAAACACGTTTAGTGGTGCTTTACATAATAGCAAACGCAGCCACACATGGCGCGAAATTCATCCTCTACTAGTACAGATACAGAGAGATCTGACCAGAAGGACAAAGTGAGATAAATCCGCCAGAACAGATAGAGAGAAATCCTTTTTAGATACAGGCCTGTCCGGCTAACTTAGCCTAGGTCTTTGCGAATAGACAGCCTGGTTCTTTTAACGTACCCGATGTATAGCACCGATACACGCGAAGCCGTCTTTCGTGGGAATATCAAGTACAGGCCTCTTAGGTATGTGGAAGACACTCAAGAGCATCTAACAAATTTCCAGCGCCTGGACTAGGATTCGAACCCCGGACCTCTGGATTTACAGTCAAGCGTGTTACCACTAGCCCACCGGCCCACCTACAGTAATTGGACTGAAAGCTTATTAGCCTTTAGCCTACCGTTGTCCTTTTCCTAATACTGATTTTGCTTAGTTTAAAACGATGGACAAACATACATAAATGTTATATGGAAATATATATAAATGTATTGTGTTTTCTAGTGTTAACAAATATTGAAGCTACGGGATTATTTTTGAAACCCGATTTTGTAAGTCCATGGCACGATATGAAAGCTCAGGCTGGTACTAACACCACCTTACTATCTGTTGCACATGGACTTGGAGAGGCACCATTGCTGGTAGACGTACAGGTCTCAGTCACTTCTGGTGGTAACAAGGGATACATCTTTCCAGGGTCAGGTAACCTAGTTTTAAATCAATGATTTAATTAATTAAAAACGAACAGTTTTAAAACAGTAAAACAATATTCAGGAAAAAACGTATCGTTTTTTTTTAAAAAAACAAAATAAGTAAAGTTCCAATACCAATATTCACAATGATAAATGACAGCGTCTTCCAATTTGATATAATGTTTTGCCAGTAGTACTGATTTCAAACAAGTACCGCTTGTTTTGTTTAAACTTGTTGATTTTGGAAAACTACGATACGTGTTAAATTAAACATGAAATTAGAATATCAGTAAAACAACAGAAAATAAACTGTCCATATGGCAGATTGGTAAATATACGCAATAACACTCTACGAGATATGTTACTTTCTTGGCAACTGCATCGAGTTTAGTTTATTTTGGTATAACCTATGAAATCAGTAAAAAGAAATAATAATGCAGATATTAAGAAAAATGAATTTAATTAATAATCCATTTAGAAATGTTTCTGTTACAGGTTGTCGTGCTAGGGACGATGACCAGGATGATGGATACGGCGGTATTATTTACATATACAACGATGTTTATATCAAAGTCAGTTCTCCAATTCAGGCCAATAACCACCTTGGACGTTGCGTATACACAGATTGTATCAAGAAGGTTTTCAGTCTTAAAGTTACCGCACAATCATTTGATTGTGTTGATTGTCTGAACAAAAATTTACAACAAATTTGATCCGGGGTTTTTGGACACATTAATTTTGTATTAATTTTGACACATATTGTTCCTACATTTTCAAAAATTACCCCGATAGATGATAAACATTTAAAAAAGACTTTGCAATGTCTAACAATTGTCAAATTACTCCCTCCCGATACCCTTGGCAATCAAGATGATTCTACTGACTCGAACTTTTATATGTAATGTCTGCAACTTGTTTCATATCACAGACTGTAATCTGCATGCTGGCAGGTTTACTATAGAGTTAAGATTATATACATATATATTATGTGATGACATTGATTAATAAGTTCATAAATTAAACTTTAGGAAAATCACCATATTGGGAAGGGCCTTACAGTACTGACAGTTACACAGCAAAAGTAAGTGTCCGTGCATGGAAGAAATCTATCTTGCCGTCTGCTGATTTCACTGAAACTGGTATCTTAATATCAAGAGGTAATACTAAGTTTAAATTAATTAAGCGCGGAACCATTAGAAAAATGTTTTACGTACAATAGTTTGTTAAACTTCTAAAACATATGTTGACATTATACACACTTTTACATTGACGTATATATGTTCTTGATGGTAAAACCATATAACGAAAAAGTTGTATGTAAGTGGAATGTATTTTGTTAAAGGTACACCAAGTTATGTCGAAAGATTACATGGTCTTGGTGACTATCCTACTTTAGTGATATCAAGAACCAAGTTCCCGGCGTCATTGAAAACAAACCCTGATTGTTATTCGGACTCTGTCGGTAAATGTTTTTATATACCTCTCAAATGTAGCATGTAGTTTACTTACAAATACAAAACCTTGTAAAAACTCCTATATGATACGGAAAAAGTTCAATCAGTGATGACGTAATAATTACGTTTCATCGTTCGACGCGTCAAAAAGTTTACTGTTTAAATCGAGTTTTCAATCTTAACTACCTATAGTTATAGTACATTTTGTCTGATATAACACTAGAAAGATGTACATACATTGCATATCTGATATAATTGTCATTAGAACAATACCTTGATCTCCAATGCTGCTCTGGCCGGATCACACTCGGCGCATGCAGACATTTCAAAATCCTCTCAAGCCAAATTCAACATTGCAGATCTAGGGACAATTTTGATTTGTTTTTAATAAGCTTTATAAAGTAAAAGAATAACATATATCATAATAAGCAAATGAAACGTAACAGCTTAGTTTGCAAAATGCAAAATTTGTTGTTCATTGTCACCGAGCTAGAACGTCAACGTTTTCTGATGACGCTGATGACATTTCTTTCCAAACATTTGTTATAATTTATGTATTGTAAGGTCAGCCTTATTTTACTGTCATAGAAAAGAAAACAAGCAACTTATCATCCTGTCAATTAATGGAGATGTTAAACTTGGATGTTTTGCTCACCAAGAAGTTTGCATCATATCACACTGATAGCGGGCTCATGCTGCTAATGTACGTTTAAATTCAGTGCAATTTTAATACAATATTTAATAACATAGGCAATACTTTAAATAATTAAGTCCATTACTGGCAATATTTAGAATACTAAAAGTTATATCATATTATGTATTGCAAGCATATGTATAGACACAGTTATATCCATCATATGAGTTATTCTGAAATAGTAGTAAAGTTTTTTTTTGCAACCTTTTATTGAATCTGTAACAATTAACAAGGAAGAAAAAAAAACTAGTTTAATGTCTTTACACTTTTCCCGTTTTGTAGTTTCTTGATTTTCAAGATACATTGTAATGATTTTAATGACAAGCCTGAATACATGTACACTAATTGACTAAAGTAGTGAGCTTTTGCGAGGGTCAATATACTTTCTTTGTGTGAATATCAGATCATCTTCTATAGCCCGTTAGTCAACGTCTGATTTATAACATGAATGAAGAAGATGGTGATAAATGGATATAATGACTGATGATGATGATGATGATGATGATGATGATAATAATAACCAACGAAAACAATGAACAAGAATGATGATGAATGATGGTTGGATGAAAGATGTGATTAATTCAAATGATGAATGTTGCTCATGTTGGAAAATGGGTGATGCTAATAATGAATGGTGATTGATAAGGGTGATAATAAATGATGAAACGGATGATTCTGAATAATTATGATGATACTAATGACATTAAATAGATGATGATAATGACTAAAGGAATGATGATTAGCGATCCTTATGATAAATGCATAATCTATGATGATGAATGATGGTAAGAATTGCTGCTACTTCTGAGTAATAATGATAGTTAATGATGACTGGATTGATGATGAATTATGATGATGAATGCTTATGATAATGGCAGATGGAGATAATGATGATGGTGATTATATTGAATTAGAGTGACGATTGATGATATGATGAATGATGCTGATGAATGAAAGAATAATGACGACAAGAACGAAAGATTATAATGAAGAAGAATAAAGCTGATGAATAAATGATAATAATAATATGAGGATGATGAAGAAAGGATGATGATGATGATCAATGAATTATAATAAATGGATGACGAAGATAATGAGGACGATAGATGAAAACTGATAACTGATGATGAATAAGCGAGTATTGTTTAAGTAATGAAAACCTCAGTATTTTTGAACTTGCATTCCGCAGGGGAATACTAAAGACAACGTTTAATATTAGCTTTTTTTTGTCAATGGTAGCTGACGTAGATGATCTTTTTATCTATTTATTTACAAATGAGTAATTTCACTAGATGTCTCTCCTTCTATAACTTCTGGTACTTCTGAGATATCATTCTTCGAGACTGTAGATACAAGTGCATTATGGTGTATCTTATCCAAAAGGTATTTATCTTTAGTCTCCGGCAGCAGAGATGTACCTATCACACACAGGACAGAAATGCCACCACAAAGATATAGCAGCAGGCCTGGCACATATGCATTCTGCAAAGAAAAGTGGATAGTTCTAATTGCAATATCTATTTAAAGCATTTATTGTTCCAGCTTTATAAAGATGTTTGCTTCTTTTTAATCATATGTAGAAAGTAAAGTTCAAACTCGTATCTCGAAATCCAAGGAATCGAGCGTTTTACTTCTAGATAACCAAATCAGACATAAAATTATAATAATAATTGCGCAAGTGTTTTCGGGATAGGAATTAAGAATGTATTCGAGATATTTTGAGATAAAGGGCTCGAGATATCTAGTTTCAATTGTATAAGGAAAGATCTTTTAAATCTCTGAACAGGCAAAGCTAAACTGATCACATATCTTATGTAAACAGCAAGATAAAGGTAAATTTAGGGATAACGCATGTTCTTCGAATATTTATTTTGTCACAGTATATAATCTGCGATTCCAGAAAGACTGGTTGGTGTCCGAGCCCGGTACGACGAGGGTACCAATTCTGAAGATGTCATAACACGAAATGAATATATGCTTAAACTATTCTAGCACAGAACATGTAAACACTAATAAATGACTATATTATCCACCAACTTCATTAAATTTCCACGAAATGTCCCAGGAATGTCTGCATTGTTTTATCAAGTTGACGTCTTTACCTTTTGAAATATCTGTTTTAGGGCCGTAATAGTTTCCGCTTTGACACGGAATGCGCATATTAAAAAGGTGTTTAAAAGCATGTGATCGCGAGAATCTGTTGACACACGTTACCCCCTGCTTAGACAGCCCCGAAAAGGGACAACAACAGCACTTTTATGGGATAGAATATTTCATTCATCATCTACCTTTGAACAAGGTTTCGTTGTAACCCTCTGTACCGTAAAATTCTGCGTTATTTTATAAACTTTCTTCTTTATTAGGGAACACTGTTACAGATTTAGAGAAAAAATAATTTTGTTTATTTTACCTTTTTGTATGATTTAGGAAATACAAACCGCTGTTAGTGCACATATAAGGGCACACGATTAATTTCAATCTGTTGCAAGGTTCCTCAAACCGGACATAATTTATGAAGTACTGTAATACGTTTTTGTATAGGAAGTAACCCTTTATGGTAACACTTGATGGTTTAGACGTTTTAGTTCCCTTTGTGACCTATGTCTTTTTGTAGTCATAATACTATAGATAGTTTCATATGTTAAGAGAGTGAACAGACCTTTCCAGAAATGTATATGTTTAAATATTTTCTGAATATTATATAAAAGAAACGAATCTTTAAATATTGTAACAAATTCTTTTTTATAAAAGATAATAGGTGTAGGTAGATTTCTTGGAAGCGCAGAGCACTAAAAACTCAGCCTTAGAGCCAAGCATTTGTAAAGTAGACCCACAACAAAAGAAGCTATAATGGAAAAATATTAAAGACGGGTTGATTCAAAAATCCAACAAGTGCATGTAAATTTTATGCAATATATAGATGATGCGAAGGAAAGAGTAAGGAGTAGAAAGGGGAGAGGAGGTCGAAGGGGAAAGTAGAACAAGGATGAATATAGAAACGAAATGCTACGTTCCTTAATCGGACTATTTTAATCCTGATTAAAATATTTAATTATACGAACAATTTATACTTCATTCAGGTAATAGTTAATTTGGTGGTCTCTTACCTTGTTTATAGATTACAAATTCATCGATTGGATTAACTCAATATATGTATCAGATTATCTCATTGGTTATCGATTCTTATATATCGGAAATTTCAAACTTCACCGGTTACTGTTTTTCTTTGTTTGGTCGTGTCAACACGTAATTTTAAAACATACTGAGTAGTTTTGGCGGGCTTCACAGTGCCCACAATTATTTATAACATAGAGATTTAAATTATGGAAAACATCAGAAGAGAGAAATGCCATAGACAACTTCTTCAACGCAACGTCGGGAAAAATCCAGTGTAGAATAGAGAGAAAAATTTTCAAGTAAGACATTTTAATAAACTTTGTGAAAAGTGTACTCGTATCACGGACAAAAAGTGATAAAACTGGACAATTGTAAGTTGTACGATGGCAGACAGCAATCAAGATAAGAGGAAGGAAAGAAGGGAAAGAATAGATTACAAGCGATTACATGAAGGAAAATCGGCTGTAAAGTTAGAATACGAGCCACAAAGTCCAGAAATCGCTCGAGGTGAAGTTAATCAAAGTTACACTACAAAGTAAAACACAATAGCGCAGACATACATGTACCAAAGATAAATACACACAGCCACATCCAACTAACATATTAATAAAAAGACAAGTTAGATACGACAATACTGTGGGGCACCGCCTAATTCACACAAGCACACAAACGCACACATATAGGCAGAAGAAAAAAATCGTGTACCGCTTTAAAACCTAAGGTATAAAACAAATGTGTATTTACAAGGAAGTATCTACGATTTCAACAGTTTTTAAACATTGGATAGAGTATAGCAGAAAGAAAAACTTATTGTATAAAGTATACTAGAGCTTTTTTGGTCTATCACATTTACTGGATTAAAAACACCAAAGGAATACAACAAATAAGTAGTAAATGGGCGATTATTCTGTTAATGTTCAAAGATCCTTTTCAATGAAAACAGTACTTGCTGCATATATCTAAATCACGTTATTTGTTACATTTTCCTTGAAATGAAATATCTTAATAACTTACAAGATAAACAAGCTGCGGCCCGATCACTGAACCAATTGCTCCGACAAAACTTAGCATCCCAATACCAATGTTTCTAGAAGTTAAGAAGAACAAGATATCATTTGCATTTTAAACGTGAATTTGGTTTATTTAAAATGAATGGCACATAAAATATATGCAAATGCTTTTCTGGCAAAACCATGATTTATAGTAAAGTGCACGTCATGTCAATAAGTCCGCATTTGAAGTTCTTTTTTTTAGAATCGGATAAGAAGGAAACGTTGATACATATATTAATCATTTAGTTGTTTATATGGTCGTATACCAAGAAATTAAATCAAAATATATCTATGTAAAAGAGATCATCGTGTGATGTATTGACATCCATGACAATTTATAAATTTGTTTCACGATTCAAACGGCTACTGCTGAGAAGTCATCATGGAAGCTTTACAATTTACCCATGTATGAACTGCAAATGAAAAGGCGCCAAAATTACAATAACGCTGATTAGTAATAATACGGTATTAGTTTAAAGGTGGTTAATCAGATTTTGGTCAACAAACAAATATAACCAATTCATTATTTACACTTATTTGTGTTCACTGAGTTCTAAATACACATCAGATTTTCACTGGACGTATCTTTGAAATTTCATTTTTCTATCCTGATTCCCTAAGTAAGATGGCGTTATTTCGGCATAAGTATAAATTTAACAAACACATTTTACCTAAGTTACAATAATATGAATATAATCAATTTTGTTTAAAATTGTCAAATACCACCGACTGGATGAGCTCCTTCATGTGAAGAATTTTACACCTTAAGGTATTAGGCCCCTAATAGTAATGTTTAAAAAATGGCATTTGCTTGGTATATTCTTACAGTTGACCGTGCTTCGCACTTATATGCAAATTTTTAAAAACTTTTACCGTGCCGTTTTTTATAAATTTTGTGTAATTTATGGTATTTCCTAAAGCTCAAGTAGCGACAAATTTCAAAGTAGTGGTCTTTATCCAAAACGTTTTCAGAGAATTTATTATTCCATTATTTTTTATGAAAGAAACATCAAACTATTGGTAAACAATCATAAACCTTAAAATTAAAACTGTCAATATCATTTTTTCTAGGGTACCTCGAGTAAACGGATTTAATCGGACAGAATTCCAACTCCAATATTGAAAAATTATGGTCGAATCCTGCGGGTCTTTTTTGAATTTTGCTAACTTCATTCAAAAATAACCTTGGGGCAGAAGTAAAACCTACCTACATTTCTTCCACAATATGTAATCTAAAGAATAAAGGCAAAATAGAGAACTTTTACCGCATGTAACTCAGTATTTTTAAAGATGTCTAACTCTACCCCTTCTGTTTTAGAGGTAAATTCACTTTTAACAGCAAGAAATCGCATATCAAATGATTTTTTTTCCATTTTTGTACAATAAATCAATAACAAGTCTTGAAAGAAGTAAAAACTTATTAGAAAAAAAGGAAAACAAGGAAAAAAAATTTTGGTCCCAGTAGGGCTTGAACCTACGCCCCCCTGAAAATTACTGTCAAAGTAGGTTTATGGTAGGAATTGAACACTCTTCAAAAAGGAGGTACTCTATTATGGGCCTAATACCTTAAGAGAAGCTTTGTACCCATATTGGTGACAGTCAAGTGATTTGAAGTCAGTGACCTTTATTGATATAATTATATTGAAACATATTGAGTACCTAATTACAGTTGGATACAGCTCCACTGTCATTGTCTGCACAGTTCCCCATGCCGCCATTATACTTGCGTTTGCTGTTATAGCTAGCACAGTGGTCAGTATCTCTTTGTATTCCGCATCTGTTTAAAGACAAAGCAATTAATTTAGTTGTCTAATGTCAAGCTTTTTAATATATTATTATGATATACCGATAATCATATCCCAACACACCTATCGTTTTTCATGATTTAATCATTAAACATTTTAACATGTTTTTCCACTGAAAAAAATTAAATTTGGATATACACACATTTCTAACATAATTATACCAAAACACGTGACTTTTATTTCAAATTTATGAGTTTTAAACATTCATTTAGTATTACACATTTCAGCCATTTATATACTTCCTTATCTTACACATGACTAGAGCAAAAATAAAAAAATCAAGAAATATCAAAGTACCACCGTGTACTGTGTGTCTCTATACATGTATGAATTAAAAGTGTAGTGTGCTCGAGTAAATTTTGTGTGTTTCAATTCTGAAGTTTTAGTTACTGGTTTTAAAGCCAGTAAGAAATTACATCAGAAATAAACCCACAAAACTAGTTTTATTTTCTGCTAAAAATTGACTTGTTGGTCATGTCAATGGCAACACGTCATTTTGGTTGGTACGCTCTTGCTGTAATTACAGATCGAACTATTTAATGAAAAATATTTTTTTGAATAGGCAATGATGTTTAGTACCCATCAAATAATAAACTGTTTGTGTAAAGCGAGTAAAGCAGTTAGCTTTAATGTCAACGTGCTATAATACTAAATAATAAAAAAAATAACAAAAGCTTGTATGCAGGCAACAGAAGTTGGTAAATAATCTACCAATACAGTCAGATAATGATGAATTTGCTTTCCGCACATTAAATGGAGGTTTTAGACTGCCCCTTCCACTCACTGGATCATAATTCGACAAACTTTTACTAAAGATGCTTAGATTCGTGGAGCACATTAATATCAAAGTTGCCACAAACATATTTGCATTGAATAGAAATTCCTACGTAAAACTGTTGATTAGGAGCTCTGTATACGGAATTCTTGTTAAAAGACAAGTAATGAACATCGTATTACATGTCTACTTAAAAGTAAAGTTAATTCAAAAGTCATCAAAAGGATTATAAATTATACATATCTCATACTCGTAAACAAACAACCAATATTCTTTCCAAACCTATTTACAACCTTTGACTAATTTTAAGCAAGAACGAAGAAAGAAAAAGAGTAAACTTTAAAACGTTCAGTGGCTTTTGTTACATAAACACTTGAAAATGCCTTCCGATGTTCATGTAAACTTACCTAATGTTTGCAAAACTCCTCCAGTAATACCTGCTATTCCCACAATGATAAAACAAATGCCTGTTGCTTTCTTGCGACCAAGTCTGTAATTTATAAAAAAAAAAAATCTAAATTGAAAATAATTCTTTCGTACTTGTACCTTGTAATACATTCATTGTGCATAACTACGTTATCGCGTTATAAAAATATACAAACGTATTATATAACAGCTAGTGCCAAGTTAATTCAGTGCCTTACATTACAATAGAACTTGATCTTAATAATCTTACGTAGTCATCATGGAGGAGATGATTTTAAAATCATCACGAAAATGGAGGGAAAAAGATAACACGACCCTTTCAGATATAAAGCCCAGATACTTCTTGAAGGATCTTAACAATTACCTATTAGTAAGCCACATGCCGATTGCTTTCGAAGGAATACTGGCTAGACTGAATAGAAAAAGGTTAAAGTATAAGTCTCCTGAGAGAGTCTGTATCCCAAATGATAAACCGAATAATAGTGTGACCAGTTAAAAAAGGTTGTGTAATAGTGGACGTTACTTCTGAACATGATTTGCTTACTGCTTAATCGCAAAACATAGATACTTAAAAGTATTTAAACAGTAAGTGCAAGACAATGCGAGGCAACTCATATGCAATTAAAATAAACAGTCGATACATGATTTTATTTAAATGTCTGACGAAATGTAAACTATTCCGAACTATAGATAAAATACCATGTAACGTTTTCGCGGTAAAATTAAAATAACCTCATTGCATGATATACAACTGTACAAACAATACTCCTTAGTATGTGGTTTTAACAGACATGGAAAGATAACACACGTGCTCCTTGAGCTTACTTAAATTTTGAATGGAAGTCAACGTTTGGACAACAGTCGTAGTACAAAAATAATTCTGTCACCATGTTGGCAGTTTTCAAAGCATACTTTTAAAACATTTTTCATATATGTTTTATTTTGGGTCTAATTCAGAAGTAATTCATAGACATATATATAACATTTTTGTAAATTTGTCTTCACTTGGCATTGACCTTTGTCAAAGCTGCCATTACTCGTGGTCAGGTTCATTTATATATGTTACTACTGTTCATACTATTGTTCATACAGTTTAATTAGAAATTTAATATGATATTGTAGGTTTTCCGTTACTGATATAAGATTTTTACGCAGTTTTCTTGTTTCTTTCTCATTAGATATACAAGGTGTTTTAACCTTCCCCCCCAAGCCCCCCCCCCCTCCCCCCACCCTCCCTTCCCCACACAACACACACAAAAGTTGCTTTATATTATTTTTTGCAACTGAACATTGAAAGTCGAAGCCTCATACTTCGCTTTAAAACATACCTGAATCTCAGAAACACACTTTCGAAAGTAGGAATAGGCATTTTTTTAAGATAAGGCTATGGTTGCTAGAAGGAATTAGTTCTTGCTTCGTTATTTCATTTGTTCAGTGCAGTTTTTGTTTTGTTTCTTTCTATATTTTGTTATTTGGATCAGTCTGATAAAACAAATACTGTATCAGAGTAGACGCAGTAACTTACCAATTAAGCATTGACAACAATGTTATTTTAGCCAGTTCACATGTTTGAAACAGGTTTAGTAACGTATATCGCTGTTTGGCTGACGATTCGGGCCTTCCAAGGGAAATGTCCGTGTTAAAAGTATTATTGCGGTTGTACTTGGCTATTGATTTGACGATGTATTTTGCTTTGTCAAACTTCTCATGAGCTATGTACCAGCGGAAACTCTCCGGTACTATACTGAAATCAAAACATAATAATAACATGTATTATGATTATCATTATTATCATTACTGTCGTAAAAAGTACCAACCGAAACGTCGATAAAATAAACAGTTTAATTATTGTTAATATCATTTTGATATTTTGTTTCATATTATTATTACTATGATTACTATTATTTGATCTAACTGACATCAAGTTTTGCATGGCACGTGATGAGCTTGTTGGCTAGGAATGATCTAAAATTTGTTAAAGGGGCAAGTGTTTTGTTGAGTACATCGCATTTGCGAATTTTCAATCAGCTTTATTAATAATAAAATGTATACAAGATTGTTCATTTGATGTATACCAGATTGGTCATAAAATTTACACTTAAGGGGAGATAACATATATAATTATGATATCGAACAGAAGTACATATATATATATATTCCTTTTTTTTAGCAATATCAGCACAGTCTATTCGACCTTTGTTCTAACTGTTCGACCTGTTTTTCTTTCTAGCAGACATGGAAATTGTGTTTTGTAAATTAAATCGCAATATCCAGAATTCATTTGTGCCATGATTTGAAAAGTATTTCAAGGGAGTGGAAATGTATTGAATGGACAAGCGTTTCTGCCTATAACGCATTTGTTTTGTATGTACGGATCTGAGCTTGAACGGACATTGTAACAAGTTAAATTCATGTTTGCCGCCTGTCGGTCGGTAACGTTCATACTAAGTACTACAAACAAACTGTGCGGTTTTAATGGATAAGAAATGCAGTCTTTGACATTTGATCTCAACTAAAGATCTTGACCTAAAATCGACATGACTTATCCCTTTATTTCGTACTTTTTATAAATATGGTAAATATTTAAATGTTTGTATCAATTTAATTGAAATTCAATCAAGAGGAATTGATACAGAGCCGACACGATTATGCAGGTGACGGAATATCATACGGATGGCCTCGTCCCCGCAACGTACAGATACAATTAATGCCGTTGACAATGATGATGATGATGATAATGATGATGATGATGTTGGTTTGTGCTACCTGATGTTAACTTCGCATATTTAACAAGCATAGGACGAAGCCAGGAAAACAATGTCAGACCCGGTTTCATTGAGTCTATACATGAGAGGTAATGAAATTTGAAACACTTTTCACTGGCTTAGGCGGGAATATATTATACTGATACAGTAAGTAGCTAAAATGATCAGACATAATCTATAAGAAGGTCTTCTGGTAACATAGTACGCAGCTAGGTTGTCTCATCATTATTGTCAATGCTATTGTGAAGGCATACATGAAAGCAGCAACGGTAGCTTTTTTCATAGCTGATGGATACAATACTTTTTCAAACCAATTGCAGATTGTACATCGTTTATGTGGTATATATCCAAACATAATTGAAACTAATCGCTACATGTTCCACAATCAAATCAATAGTTCCTAGTATGTGAAATTAAATTTAAGATTGTAAAACAAATAAAATTGACCATGTAATACAGAGAAGAAACAAAACAAATATCTACTTACAAGTAAGTCGCAAAGAAACATGGTATTGCTAAAAGTGATGTCATTAGTAAAAGATAGCGCCAGTCTCGAATCAACCAAGCAATTAGTGACAGCAAACACTGATGTAAGGCTAGTGACGGGAACCCTATTACCAAGACTCGCCACTTTGATGGAGTATACTCTGACATAATGCTATGTTGTGTAGTTAAAAAATCACCTCGTCCAAATCCAGTAAAGAATGTTGACACTGCAAACATTTTCCAAGAAACGGAGAAAAATCCAACTAAATTGAAACAGAATACAATAAGAATGGCGATAAGAAACGTTGGTTTTCGACCGAACCGGTCTGCTACATGTCCCGAAATGACATAGCTGGTCAAAGTTCCTGCCATTTGAATGGAATTAATCGTACTTGGAATAAAGTCGTTTGTGCAAATCAGTTTGAACTGAAAGAAAAAATGAAAAGTAATTTTACACAATTGTTACACAATCAAGTCTGTTTACACCATATAAAACAAATCTTAGTGCTTGAAAATAAAAGAGAGGATATTTGTTTTCTTTCAGTGTTAGACTGTGAAAATACCAGATAGATTCACTGAAAAGCATGTTATAAAAGATTGTTATCTTGTGTATATGGTTTCTGTATTATCGATAATGTGTACAGTTAATATATCATATAACTGTAATTTATACGTAATATTGGTTTCGCAATTCAACAGTTTAATAGGCTTAATAGTTGAAGCGTCAGGACATGCAAAATAAATTAATAACTTTCAAACATTTACAAAAGAAAGCAAATGTGTCATAATTTACATTTAAAGGCTTACTTGTAAAGAATAGTTTTACCTGAAATGTGTGCGTATTATATTACTTTAAGACACAAATATTTAGAGGTGTTAGATAGTATCGTTTTACTTTAGCTATGAAAGTATATTAGACATATAAAGTCCAGTTGAAAAGACAACTTTCGATTTTACTTCGGAATCTCTTTCGGAACTGCCGGACATATACCCAAAACTGTCATTTGCTGCCATATTTAAATGAGTAAGAACGTTTTTCAATTTTTATAGTAACGGTATAATTTGCTCCTTAAAAAAGAATTTCTTAGGCATAGAAATTCACAACAATATATGTAAAAAATATAGTTCATTTACCTAAACGGTAGAGTTTTATTATTTTATAGTAACGGTATAATTTGCTCCTTAAAAAAGAATTTCTTAGGCATAGAAATTCACAACAATATATGTAAAAAATATAGTCAATTTATCTAAACGGTAGAGTTTTATTATTTTAATGTATTAATACTGTTTTAAGATGTTCTGCATAAAAATAAATGTATTTCCATTACTGGATTTTTTTCCAGTATTTACAATCAAAAGTATAATTATTTGTTTTATTTTCAATCGACATGCAGTTAATAAACTTACGGTAAATAATTTTGCGTTTAATGCGTCTTTTTTGCCATAATGGAAGCAAACTGGTTGTCCAGATTTTAGCTAGTTTTGGTAAGTAGGCCATATTTTAATTGAAAATATTTTGAGAATGTATAGTGATGAAACAACAGTATCGTTTAGTCCGGAATTTAATTCTTCTCATATTTTTTTTTTTATTAAATTATTATCGTTCGTTCTCCAAATTTCAATAAGAATAAACAAAAAGAAGTTAATATATTAATTCCAAAATTTAGATAATTTCTGTGAAAGAACGTACAAAAAAATAACAACTAGATAAAAAACTATATTTTACAACAAAAATATATCAAAATCATTTACACGTACGTGTATACGTCCACGTTAGAAATCGCAATAACGCTTTCCAACTTATTAATTTATGCGTGTACCCGATTGATATGAGACATATTGTTAGTCATGTATTGAACTTTCCTCTGTTTTCGAGTCACTTAGCGGCATACCTTGGAGTGACACCGATACGAACTCGTAGCACCCTTTGTTTTCTTCTTTTTATTTTATTTTAGTTTATTATTATTATTATTTGGTTTTGAAACAGTATCGGACTAAATTAAACGTGACTATGCACAACTGACAACTAGTTATATTTTTGAAAAAGTAGTCAAATATTAATTTAGTTTTTCATTTAATTAGATCTCAATGAATAGCAGGGTTCTGTCTTGATTTCGATGTCAATATTAGTAATATACAGTTAGAAACTTTTTTACCTCGCTTACTATTGTATTGGTCCCTTCTTCAAATGAAAATGAATGACATTCCGTACCATTTGTAGTTGAACATGACTGTGTCCCAGACGATTCCAGAAATGTACCATTGTTATAAATGTTTTCTTTACACCACCATGTCGGCACCGACGTCATTATTACCAGGCTTGTGTAGCTGAAACTGAACAAGGTTTTCACCAGGTGGACAGTGACACTCAGCCGTATTTGGTACCTTCCACAACCTCCCAAATCCTTAATTACTTCATCTGGCTTTGATTGGTCTACTGAAGCGGACATTTCGTCTTCTTAAATATATAAATTTCGGAGAAAACGATACCTAATGGCAAAAATAAGCGAACAAACAATTTTGCATAACATCCCTTACCTCCATCCTACGTTCTTTAATTTAAAATAGGTGGACCTGTTTACAACACGTATACTTACAAAATTTGACCAGCGCTTCACGCTTCTTATACCACAAATATCGCAGAAAAATGCCTAAAAGGATACTCATATCTGTTGCACCTAGATAATGATAATACATGCTTAAATTGAAGGAATTTAATGAAATCTCATCTGAATTTATCGTTGTAGTGTATACTGATCGGCCTGAACGTGGTCATTTCATCCATTACTGCCATAAAATCATGGTATATAAAACATACAACTATGAAATCACCCGAAGTAACCATTTAATGTCCTCATGTTTATCTATGGCTTACCATTGAATGCTCAGTTATAGCAGATTTACCAGGCTGTCGATATAAAAATCTAATTTCATTGTATTTCACTTCAAGAATATTTTCAATTTTTTTTTAATTTTCTCTAAAGTTAAATTATATAATTTCTTTATTTTGCTTATTATTTAACATAGACTACTAGAATTCTTATGAAGGTTGAGTACTTACATTATCACAGTTTCCAATTAACATCATAATAATAATTATCCGTGCTATATGTTGCATCGGGCAACTGCTTTTCTCTATAATTTCAAATAAACCCTTTACCCTCTCCTGATAAAAAGAAAAGCACCCAAATATATATCATGTAATTTTGTAAATTGATCTCTGGTACTTAAAGAATTATGCATATAATGTATGCAATGATACATGAGGCAATTTTTCTCTTTATGTGGCAAGTAATTATTGATATCAATATCTTAAAGACCCACCACAGCCTTGTGACCTACTTTTGCCTTCCAAATAAGCTTCATGAAGGTCATCCTGACACATGAATACATGTATAATACAGCCATACTACAACATAGCGCCTTAATTTATTAATGTTTTCACAACCTCAGGTATATAGACACTAAATAGGAAAATGGCAGTCGCATATTGGCGGATTGAAATAGTTCTTTTTGATCTGTAGAGCTATTTTCTTTATTTTCATTACAACATAGTTTTGCTGGAATCTCATGACAAATCTAAACTTGTCATCTATTAGGTAAAATTTTCATTGTGCAAAAATAGCCATGGAATCTTAGTTTATATACCGCAAGTACAATTTTGTTATCATTTTAATTCATTTTACAGTCTGTTCATTCAACTGTAAATATTTTTTTTGCATCAATATGTCCCCCACTTTTCTTTTGCTTTCCATCCAGCACCGAAAATATTCTTGAAAAAAATGTATGTTAAAGACATTTAAAATAGGTCCTTGTGTGAATTGCAGCCATTCGGAATTTCTCAATTTCATTTAGAATAATTTAAAAGCCAGCTATTTAGTGCGTTTATGCCTTTATCTGCAAACTTACTCAGTTAGTCTCTTTTCAGTATGGTTTTAAAAGTATTTTAAGATAAATAACTGTCTTACACTGTAGAAACACTTATCTAGATACATCAATTTACACGGTACTGTGCATAGTACATAATGCTACATTACATAAAAAGTTAACACAATTTAAAAAACATTATCTTGGCCTAATAGTATATACATCACTGCCAGTTTGTAAATAGATACTTGTTTTTGTGCAAAACAATTACGGAAACACAAAACAATATAAATTTATTCTCTGACGGGTCTTTAAGGTTCCATAAGGTAGAGTGCCCTATATTTTGGAGACTTGACCTATATTTGGGTGACCGAAGTAATTATGTCTCCCCCACTATTAAATTAGAGGTTATTTGCTATCGACCCTTTTGACGTCCTTAAATGTCAAATCAGTGATAAATGCCAATAAAATTAAAGCAATTTCTGCAATTTAAAATCACCACAAGGCTAGCTTTTTGTAAAAGGGACCGTTTATTGCACTAATGTTCAACACAATTGAAAGATCTATGAAGTAAAATCTTTCATTCATTCAGAGCCTCTTCGGGTTAATATATTGCATTGGCTGGTTTAGCTGCCAAACGCATCTGCAATTGCTCGCGCAGAATGCAAGGTATGAAAATTCTTCATGGTATTCGAAAGCTTCGGTTTTATTCGTTGTTTTTAAACAAAATCCTATCGTAATACCGACCGTCGAGACGTGCCGAATTTACTCCGTGAACAAACTTGATATTAATTAAGATAGAACGCGATTTTAAGTTGAAGTTATAAGGTTCCGTTTCGACATTTTCTTTAATAATAAAATGCAGCAACCTCCTCCACCCCCACCCCCACCCCGCACGACACACACAAAAATTGCTCATTTTACATTTTTTGGTTTTTCAGTAATATTTTTCTCTGCAAAATTACCAAACAAGCCTATTGACGTCCATTTGTGATGAACCGTGATTTCATGTCCATCAGACTATTTTCCTATTTTCACAAATCGTGAAAATTGGTGAAAAATTTGTGAAGATCATTTTTACAAAAAAAAATCCATTTATATGTTAAAATGACGTCAGAGCGTACAAATATGACTTTGCACTTTGAATAAAAAGTTACCTTTTTTTCTTGGCTTATGTAAAACCCAAGCGAGAGAAATTTGCAAAAAACAAAAGGTTAACCTGATGATGAAAACTTTATTGTCTGTTGATTCCAGGAATATAATGATGGGGTCGTTGAAATATTTTTCTCGTAGATCATACTACGTTACATCTACCCCGAATTTACAAAATGGCTTAATTTAGTATTTTACATATATATCTCTTTTCAAGTCATAGTATTTTACATTCTCATTCATCAGAGGTTCTACATAGACGCAGAGCGAATCCGAGGTTTAATTAAAAAAGAGGTGTTAAGAATTGTAGACTTGTGACTCCAGGGTGAATTGATTTCAATGCAGAATGTTTAACATACGACGAAGCGACAAATGTTGCATTATGTTATTTTTGAAAATAGCTTTGAATATATTTTCTATATTTTAATGATGTTTTTTAAAATTTGAATTCAAAGTACATGTACCAATAAACAAGTTTTCCGTTGAAATACTCAGCTAAAAATGAAGTATTTATGCATATGCAATTGTGTATATAGTTCGAAGTTTTCACACTTAAAAAAAAATAAACAAGAACAAAAAGAACAGAGCAGAACAGAGCAGAACAGAACAGAACAGAAGGAATAATTTATATTCGACTTGAACCACTTGGTTCCTCGTCTATACACACAATCAATATACACAGTCAAAGTCTATAAGTAAACTATCGACATATATATATATATAACAAATAAAGGACATTTCTCAAAGGAGAGTGTTCAATTATTACAAATCACACTGGATTATTAATTGTCATCGTATTTCAAATTTTCAGAGCTTTAGATATATATTTTGCTAACTTATTTAAAATATTTTTATTTTGAACACTAAAAATTTACCAAAAAAAAATAAACAAGCATCATATTATTTTGACTCGGAGTTCCGTCAAGATATTACTCGAAGTGACTCGGTGAAATTCCGCTGAAGTAATAAAACTACAATTGCCGGTACTTTAATTTTGAGGGTATCTAATCCTTTTAACTTCCAATAAATGTTTTACTATTGTTATGCTTATCAAAAAAAAAGCTGAAGTCTCACACATATATACGTACTAGTACAAATCCTAATATCTCCTAATTACGAAGCCAGGGGTCGCAGGTTTGAGCCGCCGCTCCTCCGCACAAAATTACGACTCTTGAGTTGTCCATACAGAAAGTGGCAAATACAATTTCGCCCATATAAATAATGGCAATATACAATTACACACATATTTTCTGCCATGTTTAACTTTCAACCGCTGATAAATGACATCGAGTCTTAATCACAACCCCTATGTTTTTGTTTGTTGTTGTTTTTTTCTTTCTTTTACACCACCCGCTTAGCTCAGTATAAGAAGCGCAGAACTATGTATGCTAAGCTCGATCATCTAGCTAGTATCTGAGCAATTTTGTTCCAAACGTTGCGGTTCTGACGGAGGTGTGTCAGTATTGGTCAATCAGAAATAAATTTTCAAAATACCAAGTCAAGTCAAGTTTATTTGCAAATCGGCAGTTATCTGCATACAATTCGTACAATATAAAATAGTTTTAAAGCGTTAACAAAGAAATTTCATACGTTACATCGAACAAATTTGTCAACAGTTGGAAACGCTGATGGTATCTTATGAAGAATTCTTAAATCTCTATATACTGGACAACATAACAAGAAATGAAATTCATTTTCAACAAAATTCTGTGAACATAATTTACGAAGTCTATCTTGTCTGTCCAAACCACTTTCAATTTCTAAGGAATGCGAACACAATCTAAAATGAAACAACTCTTTACGTAACTTATTGTATCCTACATTATCTAAATATTTCTCAAAACAAAAAACATCTTTGTACTTTCTGTATAAATCAAGTTTCGACATATTTTCAATAGAGCCGTGCCATTTCTGTACGAATTGGTCACGCAAACGTTGCTTATAGAGCTGTGTAGTTAACATTATTGTCGAAGTGTTCCATAACATCTGTATATCCTAAGTTATTGATAAGGTTATGAATATTAGTAGCCCAGCAATTGCCTCTTACATTATTCAGCTGATCAATATAAATGTTGAATAATTGTGATGTGGGTTGTTTCTTAATCTTAATCCAAAATTTCAAGGCTCTTTCTTGACATAAAACGGACAATGGAAATCTACCCAATTCTCCAAAAATCGCATAATTAGGTGTTTGTTTTTTTACCCCTAACAAATATTTACAAAATTTAATATGTATCTTATCTACTTCACTACAGTTGTACACTCCCCAGATTTCAGATCCATACAATAGATTAGGTGCAACCATAGAGTCAAAAAGCTTTAATTTTGTTTTAATGTCAAAATCAACGCAGGAATTCTGATCAATGGCGGACAATGCAATCGAAAGACGGACGGAAAAATAAAAAAAGTAAATATCGAGTGTAGCAAAAGTGAGAGACCTAAATTTACATTTTTAGTAATATTTGTTAGTAATGACAAGTGAATTCGACTCATACTCGGCTGACAATTATATTTTAGTCCTTGTTTAGTACCGTCTCGCTGTGCAGCATTTCTATCTACATTGGACTTGCAGCAGAAAGGCACTCGTTTTCTGATAGATATTTCATAAACGGGAAGCGCTAGAGACTTTGAGTCGGTCTCATTTTGTTACTGAATGCAAACGTGACACAGAGATATACAGCTTGTGTAATTGTCTGGAAAATTTATTTCGCAACGGCTTGTCAAGTGAACCCATTGCTCGCAGGCTCGAATCTCGAGATTCTGGCCTTCAGTAGACACTACATATTTTCACTCATTGGACTCATTTAGAATGAAACAAGGGTTTTTATCAGTCTGGTCATATATTTTGTTCCAGATCCGATACTCGTGCCTGTGCTTGTTTATCATAACAATATGAAAACATTTTAACTTCATATTTGTAAAAATAACTAAGGCTTTAACTGTACGTAATCCACTAGATGGTAAAACTGTAAAGAACTAGAGCTTCCTCGAAAATAATTAGCTCACGTCAGTTATATGTTTTTAAGTAATCAAAATCTGCTTCCGCGTACTTCTAAAAACAAACATTGAATATCGTGCGCTGAACGAAAATAACAATAAATGCTTCTTAGTGATTTTCTTCCTATAGAATTTCAAGCATTTTAAAATAGAAAAGTTTCGTACTTACATGTACAGACATAAATATCCTTACGTATTAATAATCGTCCATTAATTTTTGTCCGAAAAATATTAATGAACTGCTTTTTTACGTAGATCTGTATGTTTCACAACTATATATTATATATTGTACGGCTACATGTAAATGAGGCAAATATTTCAGAAACCTATAAAGTTCATTGAAATAATGAATAATATCATGAACTAACGTCTACCTTTAAAAGTATTAAAAAACAACCTTATATAATAATGTCGTATCGAACCAATAAATTCATTTAGCGCGACAATTACGCTTGCCATTGAATAAACCAATACAAATAACTTTAGCTTATCAAGTTTTTTCTGAAGTATTCATAATTCATTATAGCGTATAGGTTATAGGGAAAAAAGGTTTCTTTTGTAAAGAAAGCTCGAAACTTTGCATATTATTATTTTGAAGTATGCTGAATCCATAAAAAAGAGGAGACACGCCGTTAGCACCTCAATCAGTTTAAAGTGAGGCCCTAAAATGGGACCTATGTCATATTCATTTTAATCTTATATTTTTGAAAGCAATTTCCTAAAACGTTTAATTTATGACCTCAATAAGTAATAATTGTTGGAACAATATTTATTCAGTTACATAATATACACGTTTGATATTTAATGATATCAAATCAGTATTTAAACACTCATTACATTTTGAGGTTCATTAAGGGTATTTCATAAAATATGTATATACTGTAATTCATAATATAATCTGCATTCCTGTTCTGTACACGTTTCATTCTCACACTAATACTGTACATGTAGATTTTCGTTTGAATATGATTATTAGGCAATACATTTACATTCAAAGAGAAGCTAAATAAGGGGTTATTTTGTGTTTTCTTGTATTGCAACATCTCATTTAAATCCCCTGTAAATAATATTATATAAAACATGATTTTATATTTTTTCAAGACAATTAAAAGGAATTCCTATAGTTTTTTATGCGCATCTTTCTGCGCAGCCGACACTTTCTATGGAAAACTGAAGTGAAGTCAACATTTTTTAAAACATGTGACAGACAACCTTAAATATGAGGAATCTTGAATGAAATAACATTTTTGATAAGTTTTAGCAGTAATCAAATGTTGATACTGGATTATGTTGTATTGACAAGTACCCTGCCTGACAGGTATCTTGCCATTTTTGTGGTTGTGTTTTCACATCACATTTTAGTACAAAGACAGTGTCGTTCGTATAATGTAAGGCAATTGACTTAGTACTGATAAGACAATATCACCTTTCAGATTATTTAGTATTCAATTATAGAAAGAATTAAGAATTTTTAAAACTTTTTTTCACTTCTAGCAGATATACATGTAATCAATTTGGTCAGGTTCGCGCCATTTTTCGTCCGAACATGTGTTGTATTCAAGCGGTCTTAACATAAAATTTAGCCCGGTGACCCATACATTTTTAGCCATTTTTATGCTCACAATACGATTATTCATAAACAAGAAAAACAGAAAAAAATTCTATGAAACAGTTTTTTCAAAATTTAAAAAAAAATATTCTTCGCTATGGGTATTTTTCATTGGAAAAAGTTCGCATAAGTGAATAGGAAACAAGAATTTTTTAATTTGTACCCATTATTGTAAGGATATAGTATTACAAATATGACTATGATATCAAATAAGTATATAAGAAAGTCTGTAAAAAGAATAAACTTTATTGTGCTGTCTTGATGTATATTTTGGTTGGTATTTATAAAAAAGCAGAAAATTATGAAAATGTTGAAAAATCGCTTGCAGTTTCAGCAACAGTTGGTGTGTTCAAAACAATTTTTCACAAAAACAAGCCTGCTGACCCATTATTTTTATTTGTTCATTGTTTTCAGCACATATTTTCCAGTCATATATGTGAATTTTAAAAAAATCTATGAAAGGAAAAAAAAAACTATAGGAATTCTCTTTAATGACTTCAAGCTAAAGTATACCATCATCCTAATGCTTTCTTTACAACGAAAGAAAATGGGATGTGTACTAAATGTATTATTGTATTTATTATTGTTAGTTTATACATGTACCATATTTAATGATACAAATGATTCAGATTCCAAGTGTTATAATTACCATAATCTAAATTCCGGTTTCTTGAAAAGAACACTGGTAACGTTTGAGATTGACTTTTGTACGGTTTGAACCAACGACCTGTGTATTGAGCTGGCAACATCTTTACTACTAGACTGCCTCTTCCACTGAACCCCTCCATAGAACCATAGGTTTGTGTTTATAATTATACACGTATTATACACGTTTCTAAAATGCAGTGATATACTGCAGACACCACACAAGAAATCAAAAAGTTACATATAAAATTTGCTACAGATGAATACAATTATATACAAAATGTAATACAGACATAAAAAGAAGCCATACAAAGATTTAGATGTATATCATTGAAAATAAAGATTAATTGATAAGTTAATAAACATTATCTCCTTCACCTTTAGACTGCTGTGGGCAAGTGGTTCTGCCTTTGCAACCAGTGCAGACCAAGATCATGATCTGCACTGTTTGCTATTCAGTCAGTAAATTTTCAGTGAACATCCCTTTGATAAACAAGTGGTACTGCCCAAATTACATGATGGACCAATCCATTTTAGAAATTTAGCAGGGTAAGGGTTAAGATAACTGATGTCTCCTTAAAATAGCTGAGTTACACTTATCCTACATAAGCCTTTTGGACAAATAAGGAAACTGTATTTTATTTTAGGTTCCAAATCGGCCTATATATTAATATCATGTCTCTAATAAGATTTAGTCAACAAACGTATATGTTATCCTCCTCTTTATAATAGTTAAATACAAACTTTCATGCTTTCTTCATAAGAAACCTCTTTTCACACTCATTTTAAAATTCAACATACAGTAATTATCTGATTATATCCTTTTTTAGTATAGAAATATTTTGGGATAAACTTTATATATTTGTCAATATCAAATGGTTGTCGGTCTATGTCAGTAATATGTTATTCACGTTAAGATAATATGAAACATTACTATATAGATAAATTTCAATTTAAAGGAAAATATTTTTTCAAGGCATTTTACCTCCCTTTTTTAAAATTGATTTGAGACTCTTGTAGGATTTGGGATCCCTTAAAGTAATTTCATGCACAATTTAGTGCTTTTTTCACAAACGAGAACATCTTTGCCATTTTTTGTTCCATATCTTATTCGCTATTATCTACCCGTAATTGAATATAGGCATTGTAAAACAAGACTCAGTGTTTGATGTCTAAGACTACGTAACTTTAAAATGTTAAATAGGATGGTATTTCCTTGAAACTTGAGTTGCATGAATGTTAAATTTTAGAGGCATTATAAGACGACATGGTCAAATGACTTTGATGACCTGTAATATTGTATTTTTCCATCATAGCAGATTGATGAGATGTGAAATTGCTGTTACTGTAAAAAAAAAACAAAAGAAAAAAAATCATTTTCACTAAATGATAACACTGGTATTATAGCCTTACCTCAATTTCAATATGGTTCTTTATAGCTAAAGAAAGGCATATGTCTCGCGCGTAGAATTGTTGAAAAAGCTGACTGTATGCGAAACATCCGCAATAGTCCTCGTTATCTACAAGACAAACGTATATCGTCTCAGCTTAATAATTCTACCATAGTGTAATGTTTTTCATGAGCCAAATACATAGCATATCTAAAGATTCATCACTTTATTTCAATATTTTCTCTTGATTTTATTTGCAATGTCCAGCAATTTACATTCAAAAAGTAACTTTTATACTGTTCTACTTAAAATCTACATTCTAGAGACATTCTAGAGACATGGGAGGTGAGTGATGATGATAATACTTTGCAAGTTACATTTGTGATGAAACGGCAGAAAGTTAATTAACATATCAACTGGAGTTCCACGGAAATTTAAATTTGAATTGACTTTGATGACATTGTTAAGATAATTGAAAATCTGAAGCCTACGAGTAAAACCGGTCGCATGTTCTCTGTTGACGTGCTCAGTTGCTGTATGGATAGAGATATTCAGGAGTTGTTTTGAAGAGTTTCACACTTAGACAGGTTTAAAATTTACCCTGATTGCATAGCCAAATAAATTATCACCATGTAGTGTTAAAGGTGATTAGTTCCATTATTTTGTACATGTATATTCTCTTAGAAATTTATTGAAGGCACAAAAAGGACCAATTTCCAACAGACTGATACTGGGATATTGCAACAATTTGAACCAAACGGCGTAGCTTGGTTATTAACTTGTTTCCATTTGGTTGCGAAACCAAGATACGCAAAAGGGAAACACAATAACAAATTTGCAATTCTAAAGAATTTCAGCTTAATATAATAGTTGTAAATGAGACTGTTTGACAAATGGTATTGACAAATATCAAACCCTTGCCTAAAATGTTTATCAAATTTATAATTCTGCTAAAATATCTTTATCTTTTTTGCGCAACCAGGAAAGAGAAATCAAATTATAGAATTATTCACAGCTAAATTCTGATATAAAATAAGCCCCAAATTATCATGATCAGATGTTAATAGACAAAATTTGTTCAACCATATTTAAAAGCAAAAATGTGTGTGACTATTTTTGTACGTGTTGGTCATGAGAATCAAGATTGCAAAAAGTCTGTCTTGGCTATCTTAAATGCAAGATTAAACGTTCTTAATTTTCCAGATGTGTTTGCTGGCACGGACGGATGGAATTTCAATACAGTGGAAAGTGGTAAATTGGAATTCTACGCCTGGAGCCAAACGTCACTAACTCCAAATATCACAGGAAACCTTACACTTGGTCCGTCAGTCATTGGTTGCTCTCTCAAGGCAAATTTCTCATATATCGGGAACACTACTGGAACATATACAAAAGCTTGGGTACAGTCATTTATAATATTCATTCTGGTGCCAAATCGCGTTTTACAAATAATCTTGTCTTTAGAAAAGTGTCTTCTATATGCCGGTTGTAGTTCATTTTGATACCTTGTATGAAATCGTATACTGTCAGTGAATTATGTTTTAAGGTCCAAGCTTTAAGTGGTACAAATTCTGGATTTCAATTTGTTGGTAACGGAAACCTCGCCTACGACGAAACAGCCACGGCTGCTGGATGCAGTTTTGGTGGCCTTCTTTACGCATATTATGAAACTTCGATTCGTTTTTGGCAACCTGGAGCAGGTAATGGGAAGTCAAATGGTGCTTTGATCTGCATAGCCATAGCGGACAACATGAGTGGTGGTAAAAATGTACAAGCTAGTTCTGGAGGCGCTGCAGTGTACTATTCCTGGACACTTGGTAGCATTACTTCGTATTAGTCAATTTATATAAACTACAAGCCGTTTTATTATATCGTAATGCTATCCACTAATACGTTTGGCCCAGTACAATCAGTGAACATCTTAGTATATTGAAATTGAAAGAAAACAAATGAAAAAAGCAAAACTCAATCAGGCTGAAAATATGTCAGAAACCTGATTCAGCAGAAAATGTTACCATATGTGTGCTATCATTGAATCTCATAAAACGTGCATGGAACATCCAGTAAGTGACGTAATGTTTCAGCTAACGTCATGTTTCAGCTAACTGACGTAATGTTTCAGCTAACTAACGTAATGTTTCAGCAAACTGACGTAATGTTTCAGCTAACTAACGTAATGTTTCAGCTAACTGACGTAATGTTTCAGCTAACTGACATAATGTTTCAGCTATCTAACGTAATGTTTCAGATTCTGACGATTGTATCACTCCGCCCTGCGAAAATGGAGGAACCTGTAGCAATTATGCTTGGGGATATGCATGTTCATGTGCCACAGGGTATGAAGGGTATAACTGCCAGACAGGTAAGCAGACAATATCACTCAAACACACAATATTTAACCTATGATCCATTCAACATTTCTTCTGTAGATCAGGTTAAAATATCTGTCTTCTTGTCTTGCCGACAGCTTTATTCCATTAGAACTGATTTCCATTTTAATGGATTTTATGTGTGTATAGCATTTGCAAAATCACGTGCAAATTGAACGCGATTTAATGTAGAATGTTTTATCATATATAATTTATGTGATATTTTCACTGAAGAAATACAAAATCTATCTAACAATTCACTAAAAGACTTATAATAATTAAATTATCTTTCAAATAACAAATACCCATACCCCCTTCGTAGACTGTTCCCTTGTGTACAAATCAGCTTTCAATGATATGATAGAAACTGTGTGTATGATGAATAATAAGCTTCTCATTCCATACTCCAAACTTTACAGTAATAAATGGTTCCCAACTCCCCGGTCGTGGAGTAATGCCTTGTTCCAAACTCCCGAACTTTGGCGTTGTAACTGGTTCCAAACTCCCACACTTTACAGCAGGGACTGGTTCTAAATTCCCAGAGTTTAGAGTAATGACCGGTTCCAAACTCTCAAACTTTTGAGTAATGGTTGGTTCCAGACTCCGAAACTTTAGAATAATGTCTGGTCCCAACCTCCTATATTTTGCAGCAATGGTTGGTTCCAAAGTCCCAAACTTTGGAGTGATCACTGATTCCAAAGTCCCAAACATTGGAGTAGTGACTAGATATATGCTTCGAAACTTTGGAGTAATAGTTGGCCTAAACTCACAAACGTTGGAGTAATGACTGGTTCCAAAGTCCAAACATTAGAGTAATAGTTGGTTCCCAATAAATACTTCAAACCTGTACGAAATTGTACAGCTGTTAAAGGCCTGTATTCTGTAATATTGTTCACAATTACAGATCATTTCAAATTTACACCTATATATTTTATATAAAAACTTCAATTTATAGCAGTAAAACGAAGAATTACATACACAAAATACAGCTGTAAAACACCTGTTAAAATGATAAAGTCACAGCTGTAGATATACCTAAAAGTTACAGCTGTAAGAATGCTACAGGTGTTAAAAAAGAGGGTAATATTATTTTAAGAGGCAAAGGCAAAGTACAAAATGTTTTAGAATGAAATGTAATGCCTTTGAAATTATAGTAATTACTATTAAAATGGCAAAATAAATGATTTGATAATTAAAGAACAATATGAAATATGATTACGGTATAGCAATTGCAAAATTCAAGAGTGTGATAGAAAGTAGAAACTATGCACCAGATCTTGTTTATATATGTTTCTTTGTCATGAAAACATATGAAAATCATAAAATTATTTCTTTCAAACTGATCATCTTCAAATATACTGTAAACAGTTGATGTATGTACTTAAACATATCATTTTACAGCTACTTTAGATAATTAACTATTTGCACTTACTCCAAAAATTCAAATGCCGTACATTGGTGTCTCTGAAATTATCTGTATTATTTTCAGTTATATTCCGAAAAAAAAATGCATAAAAGAGATTTGACCATTTTACAGCTGTCAACTGTATTTACAGCTGTAATTTTGAGACCTACATGCTTCACACCTGTAAATTTCAGCTGTATTTCAAGAAATTTTCCACTTACAGGTCTTTTACAACTGTAATTTTAAAAAAGAAGTCTTTTAAAGACGTTTTACAGCAGTAAAACATGTCTTATTTTCATACAGGAACCTCCGAAACTTTGGAGTAATGACTGACTCCAAAGTCCCAAACTTTTAAGTAATGGTTGGTTCCAAACTTCCAAACTTTAGTGTAATGACTGGTTTCATTACATCTTCACCATTTCTCATTAACTGTAGGGGTGGATAAGATCTGACATGAATATCAGAAACATTAATTTATTTTTCTATAAAAATCTCATTTATTGTTTTCCGTAATTCTTCAAATTCATATACTTTCCAAAGGCTTTAGCAGAATCCTCTCTACTACAGATAAACAAATTTCTTTTGTATAATCCGAACAAGCATGTATCATTTAATGAATCGTCACTCACCGATGTACCAAGTTACCTTGCAAGATCCGCCTCTGAAGATTCAGAATCCATTTTATTTTATATGGCGTTGTTGGAAAATCGTGATACATTCGCATTTATCCTGGCCTATGTGCGGACATAGCAGACGATAAGCAAGTTAAAAAACAAAGAAAAATATCAAACAGGGAATGCCACGCACCAAAAACGCAGCCTCCTCAAAACGAAACTCCCAGCACGCAGAAGCGTGCACCACACACACATACACACACACACCCACCCAAAGCCAACACATAAGGACAAAACGAACAACACACACGCACACAAAGCCAACACACAAGACGAAACGAACAAACAAAGAACACAGTGGGGCACCGCCTTGGAACGGTCAGTGGCAAAAACACCACTGGGGAGCTTACACCGGTTTATGGTGCACCTAACCTCACTCTTACCCCCACCATGTTCCAAAGACATGGGACAGTGTAAATAAAAGTAATCCCCTCCAGGTGAATCTCTTACACACGTAATGGAAACAAAAAGGCATGGCATGTAAAACACAAAAATGCTCGTGTATAAATATATAAAAAACAAACCTTAAGAACCAAAAACGCATGTACTCAATGCCTTTTCAGAAGACAGAGCAACAAGAGAAACCCCCTTTAGGGCCCGACGAAACAGGCCAGAAGACAAATATCAAAACAGTTCAGTCCTGGTAGGATTTAAAAACTGCTTATCATAGAGTCCTCCCCCTCTTCCGTCAGACGCAATCAAAGAGGGAAGCGTAGTGTCCAACTGTAAACGGGTTGAACACTAAACATGCGGTATGTCTCAAAACAGTTGGGTCGTAACCTCTTTTAATAAAACGTTTGATAATCTTTCCAAATACATTTGGAAAATTACCGTGACCCAAGATCTTACGAAGTTTGTAAACCACATCCCCATAAAAAACGGTTTAGAAATACCTTCTCGCAGAAGTGTCTTTAAATTACTATTGAATTTTAAAACTAAATCAGAATTACGATAATAAAATTTAGCAAAATATTTACGCAATTTGTAATAACGGTAGCCTTGCTGAAGAAGTTTACCTGCAATATATTGATTACGTTCATTGAAATGCTTGACATGACTACACGCTCTGGCAAACCGAATTAATTGAGAAATATATACCCCATAAGATGTAGCCTGAGGTACATCCCCATCCAAATGGGGAAAATTTACAATACTAAAATTAAAATCATCCGTCTTGTCATAAATTTTGGTATGTATAAAATTGTCATAAATAGAGAGATGTAAATCTAAAAATGAAGCATCAGTATCCGAATTGTTAGTTTTAATTAACTGAAGCTCCCTAGGATAAATAGTACCCACAAATTGACCAAAAAACGGATTATCCATATTAAGAATATCATCTAGATAGCGTGATGTATTATTAAATGCCGTTATAATATCTGCCTGCGTATCTGGAGAGAGGCTCAACATAAAGTCTCTTTCATAACAATATAAAAACAAATATGCGACAAGGGGTGCACAATTTGTTCCCATGGGAATACCAACAACTTGTCTAAAAACTGCATTCCCAAACCTGATGTAAATGTTGTTCAATAAAAAGGAAAGGGCTTTACAAACTTCGTCACAGGTGCACAATTGTATAATGTTTAATAATATTGTTAGTAAAAAAAGCTTTATCAAATTGCAAGCAATAAATGTAGCATTCTCTCTGGCAAAAGTCTTTTGAATTAGGGCAGTTAATTTGTCATTTATTAAGTTATGTGGTAAAGTGGTATACAAAGTAGAAAAATCGTATGTACTGACTGTAGATACCTTGTAATTATTAATTTTCAACTTATCCAGGATTTCACCAGAATTTTTAATCGACCAAAATAAGTGTTTACCAGAGTTTTCGTATACTTTATCGCAGTATCTTTCCACGTGGGCTTTCACAGCAGTTAGACATGATGTTAATAGTTTTGAAATATTTGTAGTTGTACAAGAGCTTGAATTAGCGATGAAGCGAGCTTTATATGGCTGTTTATGCAATTTAGGAATCCAATACATGGTCGGTAGTTTAATTTGGTGATCGTCTATACGAACTTTTAAATTAGAAACTTCAGTGATGTGATCAGTAATCAACTTATTTTCAACAGAAGGACTCAATGTATAAGTGTTAGTGCTATTTAGTTCGTTTTGTAAAACATTAATATAATGTAGGCGTCAAATGATGAGCGTTCATAATGTCAGTGGAAATTTGCGTAATTAGGTTAGAAATGTCATAGATTTATATAATGGTATCTGTATCAACACAAAAAAAGTTGAAGAAAAAAGCACATTTGGATACAAGATGTGGATGATTAGGCTGAACTATTACTGAAATAGACGAAGTTCATGTAGACCCGAAGGTTGTGTTCAACTGTAATATAGATGAGGATTGTGTACAGCTATGGACACATGAAGCATTGAATGAGGAATGTGCATAAAATGTTTGGCATAATTATTGTGGTAAGTTTCTTTTTCTAAAACACTTTGCTTTCGGTTTACATGTCCATATGTAGAACATTTTTCAGGATCATCGTATATTTTAAATCATTTTGATTTCGGTTGGTAATTTATCTATGGTTGCAAAATGACACTTCGGGACATGATATTACACCACAGATTCCCATTCATTTATTTTAGGTCATGGTTACAATATTGATAATAGTATTTAAATGCATTATTTAAACTTTAAGGAAAACACTGTTCACATACACTGAAACGCTATAGATGCTTTCTAACAATTAATCGCCAAAAGTTATAAAAACAAAATGAGCACAAACCTTTGACGTATAATGTTACTCTTTAACATTGTAATCGGCTCGTAGATAATTTAATGCTTATATCCCGATTTCCTGTCTGCGATAAATTCAATATCACATATGCACGGGTACTAAACAGTGCCTGCGGTACTGACTGTGCCGACGAGGATTGAAGGCACTTCGCTTCCTGTACCGCAGATACTTCGTCAATGTTTACAAAACGAACGAGATCGGTGAGTAAGTTTTGTCATTTTGTTACTGCATGGAGTATTTTTTCAAAAATCGGGGAATGTAGCGGGGTGTAGATGTATCTTATCTACATATCCATGCTAAAATTTGTGGCAAATGATCAATTTCCTAGAAACGTAAGGATAAATAAGTTGAGAATGAAACGTGACTTTTTCACATCAGTGACTGTTTAGACTCGATTTCTTTTCGCTGACCCAAACGATGTCGTAAATTATATTTAAAAATGACATGTGATCTGTTAAATCATAAAATGTGTCCAGGAAATTCAGAATTTGAACGTTATGCCACTTTTGGAAAAGTGCCGCAGGCATTTTGACGATGCCGCAGTCCCTTCTAGGTGCCGCAGGCACTTTCAAGTAGTATCTGGACATAAATTTGGCCGGAACTAGACAAACAGACAAATGGAAGAACAGAGAAACAACATTTCTTTCGAGAAAACGAAAAGAAAAAGGGGTGTTGAATAGTATGCAGTGGAATGCAAGTCAACTGAAGTCAGGTACCCTCATATTGCCGCATTTCAGAAAGCGGTCCGCAGAATAAAAACCCTACTTTCGTTTTCACGTAAAACAACTCGAAAACAAGCGAATATTAGCATGAAAAGTGTCCTATTTTATGTAAAATTCATTCCACGAGTGGAATGTTGCCCATTTGGCTCCCGATTTATGCGAAAATGCGCGAAAAATAGAAAACTTAAGATCTATTTATTAGGGACTTCTTTCGACTACACCTACACCACGGAAGCACATTTTTGACCAAATTACTGCATTATAACCTCTGCCACGAGATAGGTAGGTAGCTGTCACGATACTTCAAGAAATTATCGTGATAAAGCGAAGTTTTCTAATAAGAGTCTCAATAGTCAAAAGTTTCCTGTAAATATTATTGCGATGATTCACATTATAATCTCGATACCATTTGTATAAGAGCCCATTGTGGACAGCTGACATTTACTAGCTAGACAGTTATTACGGTATAAAATCAGAAAATATATCGATGTTTGAAATTTTCTGTAGTTATTTTAATAGCCTAACGTTTCCTGGAAATATTAAGTATATCTACAAAAAAAAAATATTTTAAAAATGTTTTCAGAAAAAAAGAGAACTTAATAAGTATATCTCATAAACGATCAAACGGGATAATTTTAATAGTTTTTACATGTACGTAAAAACCTATTTTATTCCCTGCAAACAAAACTTTGAAAAAAAAAACATATCGAGCAGCATAGGACGGGCAGAGAAGGCAATTTTCAAAAAGCATAATGTTTGGGAAATACAGTTTGCTTCAACTGACCGGAACAATCGCGTACTATAGTCAAGATTACCCGCGATGATAAACCGATTGCTAAACTTTTTATATTTGTGAATATAAAATGTAATCGTACGAATGCGATTTATTTGAGATTTGGTTAGTTATGGGCTTTTATGAAACTTTTCGAAGTGCCTGCGGCACCTCGAAGGGGCTGCGGCATCGTTGAAATGCCTGCGACACTTTTCCAAAATTGGCGTAACGTACAAATTCAAAATTTTCTGGACACATTTTATATTTCAGCAAATCACATGTCATTTATAAATATAATTTGCGACGGCAGAGACGACATCGTTTGGGTCAGCGAAAAGAAATGAGCCTAAACAGTCACGGATGTGAAAAAATCACGTTTCATTCCCAACTTATTTGTCCTTGCGTTTCTGGGAAACTGATCATTTGTCACAAATTTTAGCATGGGTATGTAGATAAGATATATCTACACCCCGCTACATTCCCCGATTTTTGAAAAACAATCTTCATGAGTAACAAAATGACAAAAATGACAAAAATCACTCACCAATCTCGCTCGTTTTGTAAACTATGACGAAGTACCTGCGGTACAGGAAGCGAAGTGCCTTCGATCCTCGTCGTCACAGGCAGTACCGCAGGCACTGTTTTAGTACCCGTGATATGAGATCAGTTATGTTGAAATCTCTCGGTCCTAATTATTTTGTCTGTAAAAGATGTTGACTTGGCTAATGTCGACTTTTTAAGTCTCAATGCATATAAGGGGTGATTTTACGACACAAATTGAATATTCGAAGGGCCATGTTCTAACGGGGTGATGAATCCATCTGAAGTTAACCACGAAACATGATATTTTTGTAAATTCATTCCAAAGTATTCAAAATTTTCAATTGATAATGAATCGCTTTTGTTTACATCTGAAACTCAATGTTTATAAGCAAGCACTTGGTTGAGGTGTTTTGATCTTTAAAAAAATCAACAGGAATGAAAAATTCTACATTTTTACTGATTTGATCAGCATCTTTGGCGAACGCCTTTATAACGACGAATTTTGGGTTATTTTAAGTTTTATAGTATTATTCGATGAAGTATTCAGTTATGCGAATATCGTTTTATATTTGAATCCATCTTTACCACGGCTTTCTAGCTTTCCAAGACATCAAATTCACTTAATATTTTGTGTTGGGCGCATATCTTAACACCTTCGGTTTGTAGTATTATACTCAATTTATTATGCTTGATTTTGTTTCGGTTTCGATATATGTATGAAGCTTTTATTCCGTTCTGTCGTTTTTCAACATCGTATCGTCGATCGGTTAAAATTTAATTTGGGGTGTGCGAAAAGGCAACAAGCGCATATGGCAGTACCTGTGTTTCGTATTAATCCATAAAACAGGGTTATCTAACCTTCTTATCTGAGCAATAAAACACTTTATAAATTTTAATTACTGTAACGACCTTCAAGCAAGATAACAAACCCCACCGTGTCTGCAAATTTTTACAAGGTACATGACACGGTGATATAACTTTCGGAAGAAGGAAGAAAAAATGGAAATATTATTCTTTTTATTACTATTTATTTTTGTGAATATAGGTAAGACAATTTGTTCTTTGATTAATGTCATTCAAAAAGTATAAATTATACAATAATTTAGTATGAGACCCAAATAGTTTGAATGAAAACATAAAAAATAAAGTATGCTATTACTCAATTTATACAAACTATAAATTTTCTAATGTCTTTAAAACGTTTTCTTTTAGGCTTTTCATTAAAAACTCTTTAGAAAGTAATTGATTTGAATAAAATAATTACAGTAAATTGTTATCAAAATTACACAAATTTATCCTAAATGCATAATTACAACAATTTTCCAGGCCTTTAATCTACTGATTTCAAGGTTAACCTCTATTTAGTTTGTTTTAAAACATTTAACATTGATGTGTAGTTTTCCTTAGTCATTTTATTATAATGCTAATACAGATTTGAGGTAGACGGTACAAGGATTTTCATATAACAACAGGTCAAATGTACTCTATGTGTCTTTATGAAACTGGTTCGGACATGTGTCTGTTCGGTGTTTGAAACTGTAGCTGTAGTGAAATGAAATAGTAGATTGCTAGAATGTAGTGCAGCTCGCAAGTTTTTCAAATTCATAGAAGAATTAATCTCCTCACTCAATAAAAACTAGTCCCTGGCAGTGTGCATAGATAGAGGCCAATGTTTTAAAGTAGGATTACCAAACGGAGGGGACGCTCTAAGTTACAATTTCATAAAATAGAGCATGTCTTCAGTCGATTGTTATCAACCTTTTAAGATAGAGACGAAAATGCAATTCACTTGCAGTTTTTATTTCAATAGGAACTATTTTATGTTCTTTTTATCTTTTTAGTTTTGAATTTAGCGCCTAAACGATTTTCCATATCAAAGGGGTATGTAGGATTTTCGAAATTTTTGAACGCTAAGGGTAGCATGTAAAATAACTTGCTTTTATAACATTGGTGTATTATTTTAAACATAGATCTCATGAAAGCCATGAACACCCTGTTACGAATTTTGTGAACGATCCAGTACAATTGATCTTAGTTATTGCTACGGCTTCCAAGATAATTTTTTGTCTTATAGACAAATGATTTTACGAAATGTTTTTTACATGTCGCGTTTGGTTTACAGTTTGTAAATGTATACGTATAGTTTGAAAAGTTTTATCCGACTTCGTAGAAGTACGTAACTGTGTGTTTCTAATTGAAATATTCTTTACACCATAATGTCATACGATACATACTCATTGGCAATTACTGTATCAGGGTATAACTTATTATCGTTAAAATTGTTTTTGGCAAGCTAATCTAAATCTCATTGATAAAACTGCTACGTACTAAACTAATAAATTGATGAAACTAGTCAGCCGAACTTCTAAACACTTGCGGCATTGTTTGCACGGACATTTAGCAAAACAGTTCATAAATAGATATTCTAGCATAAAACTGCTGTTCTTGTCGCTTTTCGGGGATGTTTTAACAGGAGAGAAAACGTGTGTTAACAGAGAGATTCTCGCGCTCGCGTGCTGTTATAACACCTTTTTACATATGCGCGTTCCGTGGCAAAGCGTAAACGTCATTCGGCCCCATAATGGATAATTCAAAACGAAATGACGTCAACGTAAAAAAAACAACTCAGACATTCCCGCGCATTTCGTGGAAATTTAATGACGTTGAGTGACATTGTATTCATGTTTTCAGTTTTTACGCGTTTTATGCTAGAATAGCGTTAGCGCATGTTCATTTTGTGTTATAACATCTGCATAATCCCTTGGGATTCTGCAGATGTTATAACACGAAAAAACATGCGTTATCCCTACAATTTAATTATTGATATTGCTATCATTATTTGGAAAAAGATGGATGTATTATATTGTCGCATCTTTCCCGCGCGGAAAAAAAGCAAGGGTGTCAATAACAGACATCCAGCATTTACAAGTCAAGTGCTTTTCGACTGAGCAAATTGAATTTACACAGGTGTTACAAAACAATTGTTATAAAATGCATGCAACATATTTATACTCTGTACTACCTAGCTTCAATGAAAATGGTCGACTGGCTAGCTGCCACATCAAGTTCAGCCGGGACGCGCGTTCAATACAACATAGATAATTCCTACAAACTACGTGCTTAAATCCTTATTTATATTATACAAAACAATTAACAAGAGTCCAGTGTACCGCAGAAAATCGTTTTAATGCGATTTTTAAATTATACAACATAAGACAAAACTATATAAATGATATTGAATTACAAATGTATCTCACAATAAACGGTGCGGAATATCATGGAGTCGACGTCGGGGTGAAAGAAACGTCAATAAAATATAGAAAAAAAACCTATTCATATTTTGTCAAACCTACTTTTGGGCAATACAATGGTAATTCAAACATTAGGTATTGGTCCTAAAACGTGCAGGTTTTGGGCCTTAAAAGTGCCCCTCTGGCAATTTTAGGATACTGACTGGGCCATAAAAGTGGCCCTCTGGCTGTCTAGAAGTTAATAATTTGTTACTAGTTTTTGATGCGGATGGAATATCCGGCCGAAGGGTTACTGTTTTGGCGGTAACAGGTCTCTACCGAGAGCCAGACATTCCAATCTGTATCTACAACCAGTGGTAAATTATTTTTCTTGTATACCGTATTTGTCCAAATTATTGAATAAATAAAGCATAACCAAATACTTTCTTTGTAGTACTCTTTGTTCTGGGGGTGGTCTGTAAACGGAAATGACGACATGATATTTCATTGACACACGAAAGCAATGTTCTGGTTTAGTTCAAACGTTATGGTTTTTTTTTTTTTTCGTTAAAAAGTCTTATTTTGAATCGAGAAATATATCAGGAACGAAAAGCAATGATCAAGGTTTTTGATTTTCACCGCATTTTACATGAAAATATATAATTAACTCAAATCGCTAGTTGTCATATATTGCACTGGAGTTATCTACCATGCGGGTGCCAAATTGGTTTTGCCGGCATACTATATTAAGTAAAAATCCCGAAAACCCCAGTCCGGCCTGGAAGAAATACAAAAGCATTATACAACTTATACAATTCAATATTTATTTTTAAATTTTAACACTTACTATTTTGTTTATTAAGCATCTCCTTTTGATATGCTTTTATTGTTTTACAAATAAATATCTCCCATTTTCTGGTAGACAATGCAATCTTAGATTTAGTATTATTCCGCAGTTAATGAATAAATTGCAATTATGTAAGGAATCGTATTTGTATTTTATTGGAAAGACTTTAATAGATAATGTAAAATAGGTATATCGCGTATCAAAATTATTTTTATTTTCTCGCATATAATCGTAACAAAAATGGGCAATTCAAAATTTTCTTACAAATTTTGCAATGCAAATGTTCCTTCTAGAACTTGTCAGAAATGAAAAAAGTACGTATCGAATACGGAGGACGGCATATTCGAATCATGGTCATTTTTAGCTCACCTGTCACATAGTGACAAGGTGAGCTTTTGTGATCACCCTTCGTCCGTCGTCCGTCCGTGCGTCCGTCAACAATTTCTTGTCTGCACGATAGTGGTTTCATTTATGATTTTATTTTAACCAAACTTGCACACAACTTGTATCACCATAAGATCACGGTTCCTTTATTGAACTGGCCAGATCCCGTTATAGGTTCCAGAGTTATGGCCCCTGAAAGGGCCAAAATTAGCTATTTTGACCTTGCCTGCACAATAGCAGCTTTATTTATGATTTGAATTTTACCAAACTGGCACACAACTTGTATCACCACAAGATCTTGATTCCTTTCTTGAACTGGGCAGATTCTATAATGGGTTCCAGAGTTATGGCCCCTGAAAGGGCCAGAATTAGCTATTTTGACCTTGTCTGCACAATAGCAGCTTCATTTATGATTTGATTTTAACCAGACTTGCATACAACTTGTATCACCATAAGATCTCGGTTCCTTTCTTGAACTGGCGAGATTCCTTTGTGGGTTCCAGAGTTATGGCCCCTGAAAGGGCCAGAATTAGCTATTTTGGTATTGTCTGCACAATAGCAGCTTCATTTATGATTTGAATTTAATCAAACTTGCACAAAACTTCTGTCACTATAAGATCTCGGTTCATTTCTTGAACCGGCCAGAGCCCATAATGGGTTCAAGAGTTATGGCCCCTGAAAGGGCCAAAATTAGCTATTTTGACCTTGTCTGCACAATAGCAGCTTCATTTATGACATGATTTTAACCAAACTTGCACACAACTTGTATCACCACAAGATCTTGCTTCCTTTCTTCTTCAACTGGCCAGATTCCATCTTGGGTTCCAGAGTTATGGCCCCTTAAAGGTCCAAAATCAGCTATTTTGGCTTTTGCAGCCATATAGAGACTTCATTTATGGTTTTATTTGATACAAACTTCCAAAATATCTTCAGCAACAATAAATCTTCGATTCCATGACAAATCAGATCCAATCATTTGTTCCAGAGTTATTTTATATCTGATTATCTCCCCTGATTGTAATCAAAATGGATTTATATCAGTAAGTACTTACAGGACATTTAAAATTTCATTATTGTTATAAGTTGGACTGAGACAATCAGGGTCGATAATATGGATTGATTTTATGTCAAATTACCTCCCTTTAATTCAGATTTAAATTGTTATATCTCCATAACTTATGAAGATACTGATCTGAAATTTCATTTATGTCAACATATTTATTTGGCAGATCCTTCTTTTGTCCACTTACAATATATTTATTTTAATTACTTCCCTTTTATGTTACTATAAATAGCTTATTTTAGTAACTTTTTTATTACTGGCCGTAAGGAAAATACAAGACCAGTTTTCTGTGGTACAACATGGATGGTACCTCCAATTTTTAGGTGTATTTTAACATATCTATACCTTGTAAGATTTTTTTTTCTTTTTGGTTAAATTCCTTCCCTTTGTTGTTCCTGTCCTTTGGACTTAGATATTTTTTCTGAGGACCTTCTTGTCCTCAAGTGCAATGATAACAGGTGAGCGATATAGGGCCATCATGGCCCTTTTGTTAGTACTTTCATTGGAAATTTTCGTTTCATTTCTTTCCGTGAGATGTGGTCAATGTTTACTTTGCTATTGTTTTCATGCGTAGTATTTTTGTCTTGTTGTCACATTATATGATAAATGCAGTCAATGAATACTAAAATTGTACATAATACAATTGCCGAAAAGCTGCAATTGACATAGTATTTCAGATTTTTTTGCATTTCTCCTTGGTCCGTCAAGTATGTTGTGCTTTTTTCATTTTGACAAAACAAGGTGCGAATCGATGATTTTGGTAAAGCCTAATCTTCCCCACATGAATAAGAGACATGGAGGATAAATAATTTCAGAAACATTGTCTCTCAGAATATTGGCCTTTACCAGGGATTGAACTCACCATCCTGTGATCCATAAATCTGCGCTCTCCCTACTGAGCTTAGCGGGCGGACTTCAATTTCTAGAGAATAGTGGGGTAGAGGGTATACGTTCTGAAGTATATTCAAAGTTTGTAAATTTTCAAGAAAAGAAGCTTCTTAACAGCTTGTCATTTTGGCGCCGATCCTGTTCCATCACCTCAGCAATTATAAATACTTGTGATTTAAAATGTTACGAGAAAAACAAGACGGTTTCTGAAAAAAAATGATGTTTCAAATTTAACTTATCAAAATGTATGCTCCCCGGAATTTAAATGTGTGCTTATTGGGAGAGGGGAGCGGATGCAGGTGCCCCTGTCCCCTCGCCCTTGAAGCCGGTCTTGATTACGTAACATACAATTTAACAACTATTAAGAAGTACCAGATATTAACTATCCTTCCTACGCTTAAAATGTAAATTTTGTCTTATAAATTGAGATGCTTTCAAATTGATATAGTCATCGCACCTATGTTAGAAAAAGTCATCTATTAAACACAATTTAGTTTAAAGCATATATGAATACACTTTTGTGCTTATCCACGAAATATTTGTACAAATGTGAACAAAATGCCACGTTTTCTTGCTTATATGTGCTTTTCTTGCATGTCTGACAGGATTTTTCTGAGTTATTGCCTATGCTAGAAAACTCGTCTTACACCAGGTGTAAGGTGACTCACGAATGAATGCATAAATTCATACGCTACTACACTTAACAACCTTTCTACGCTACCAGTAGCCTTTTCAACTACCGAAGATAATTCCGTGAACAGTTAAAGGAATATAGAGACATAGTTTGATGGAAAATTTCCGTAACTTGAAGATTTTGTATTTTATTTGATGTAGACCCGATGATTTACACAGTCACAAAATTTATCCAATAAATACAATTAATACTGACACGAACGTCAACGTTCCAAATCTTGAAAAATTCCATTTGATTGCCACCAATATAATTCTTAGTCGATTTGATAAACATGTAAATTGTTATCATCATCAATGTAAAATTGCAACCATATGACGCGTGATATTCAGACGCATGAAATGATACAACACGCCGCCTGTCGTGTATTACACAATAAACTAAATTTAGTACGTATACTGAAATTATCAACTTTAAAACTTGTTTAAAGCTTGACTCTGCAAAAGGGCGTATACGTAGCGCCCATTACGTACAGTACGCACGTGCGTAATGTAAAAACATATAAGTATGTGTGTTGCAAAAACAAGCGTTACTAAATTATAGCATCTGTCGCGGGGAAAGCTATGAGTGTTGTCGCGCCCATCACCGCCTGGAGAGACCTTTGGAGAGGTCGAAACAGTTTATGTCATTGTTAATATTTCTCATAATCTTATCCACACTGGTATTTTCAGCGGTTAAAATTTTCGAAATATTGACCTTTTAAGAGTCCGAAGTCTCCTTGAATTATATGTCACAAAATGCATCAGAATGCACCATATGCTCCCCCGCACGGCACTTCAAAGCTCTGGACTATGCAGTGCATTATTGAATATTTAAAAATAACCAGTCTTGTATAAAAACTACTTTTTTCACAGGATCCGCCTATGTATCAAAGGGAGAAAAATCATGTGCAAACAAGAAAATTCACATGCTGTTAATACATGATGAGGACGTATGTGTATTTCTGCGCAGATTTACATCCGGTATCTGCGTCTTGTTTCTTCCATAATAACCTCTTCTTGTAGCATAAATATGCAGTTTAATCCATAGTATGTTTTGATGTATCAGTTACCGGCCCTGACAATGTACCTACTCCCTTTTTAAACTCGGCATCGTTTCAATTTTTGTCGATAACC
Source organism: Mercenaria mercenaria (assembly GCF_021730395.1). NCBI lineage: Eukaryota > Metazoa > Mollusca > Bivalvia > Venerida > Veneridae > Mercenaria > Mercenaria mercenaria. The sequence goes on along the minus strand of NC_069362.1, from coordinate 105,384,339 downwards.
GCGAATATATAAGAATCGCGTGTAATTTATACGATTGTTTGTTTAAAGGAATCATATTATGATTTTGGTAAATATCAGTCGGTTTGTTTTTGCCTAATTTCTCGGAGAATTGAAAGCATGTCACTATGTTCGTACTCATCCGTACTCGAAATGTGTTCGTACTCAAAATAACTCGAATGTTAAGTTATTATTTTTGAAAATGTGTTCCTGTTTACCAAATGTGTGAGTAATATGAAAAATTATGTAATATCATGTATGTAATAGCAACAGATAAAAAGGTCGTTTAAAAACCTTCATATAAATGCTATTGGTAGTGTTGTTGATTTCTGGGCCCTGGTTATGGATATTTAAAACATGTTTACCGTTTCAAAGAACAACAGAATGGTAATTAAAAAATGTACCGGAATCGTTAGATCACATATGAAAACAATACATTTAGTCGTCATATAATGTTTTTTATGCAAGAATAGCGACAATACACGTTTGTTTTGTGTATTAACGTCTGCAGAAGCACTTCGGCTATGTTTGTGACCTCGGTCTTCGTTGTCGGTCACAAACATTCCCGCGGGCTTCTGCAGACGTTAATACACAAAAAAGTGTATTATCATCTAGAGTGTTTCAATCACGTACTACCAGGATTAATTTAACTTGAATTAATGCAGGTGCGTCAGATTCTGTGGAGCTTTTCTTCTGACAGCCTTACCGAATACATCACAGATATGCTCAATCGGATTTAGGTCCGGTGAGCGGGATGTCATTGTCAGAACATTTACCCTGTTTGCAGCTAGAACAGCCGCTGTGCGACGTGCGGCGTGACAAGGTGCCCAATCCCGCATCAATCGCATGCCCCTATAATTCTGGGAAGCAAAATCTCATTTATGTACCTGTCAGCATTTACATCACCGCGAGTTCTGACAGCAACAGATTTTGTGTTCACTGATATCCCTTCCCAAATCAAAATGGAACCCCCACCAAATGTTTTCTTTCTGATTACACAGATATCTCTGAGTCGTTCATTTCTCATTCGGTAAATTCGTACACAACCATCTTTGTCGTACAAATTAAAGTGTGATTCATCAGTTAACAATACTACCGCCCAGTCCGCTCTGGTCATCCGTAAGATACGACCGGGTTTGTTTGTGCTGATCAGTTAAGATTATCCCATGAAATGGGCGTCTGCAGCGCACACCATTTTCTCTCAACATTCTGCGCACAATCTGAGCGCTTATAGGGCGATCATGCTTTCCAAATGTTACACTTGATTATCAGTAGCTCGACGTCGCCTGTCTTGAAGGTGTATATTCAGAATGTTTCTGTCCTGATTTCTGGAAGTAACACGTCATCTGGGTTGGTGTGGCAGGTCACGGATAGAGCTCTGTATTTACACAGCAGACGTATTACTGAGGTGCAATGCATGTTCAGCATTCTTGCAGCCTGGAAGCGTACAAAATATACAAATTTCTGATAAGTTAGATTTTAGATTTTAAAAAATCCGATCAGAAACAAAATAATCATTACTGGCGGAAAATAAGTAACTGAACACTTACAACATTTCAACTCGCACCACCTTCAACTAGACCCATCGCTCTTGCTCTTTCATGAATTGACATTTTCGCCATTTTTTAATATCAAGAAACTTTGCTGATAATTGCTTCAAATGTCAAAGAAGTTAACCGTTTATATTTTTTTATCTAAAAAAATACATGTATAACTTACCAGTCATCACTCGTGTCACTTGCACCGCGCCTCATCTAAAAACAATTTCTCGAAAAAATAAAGCAATGCTTTCATGAGCAGTTAAACAGTTTTTATCTGTATTTGGAAGCATGCATATAAATCAACACTAAAACTTTAATTTACTGACAGAAATTTAATGTATTATAAATTTGCAAGAATACGTTAACTTTTGCGTTAGTTACTACTGTAGCATAATTATTGGCTAAATTTGCGACTTTGCAAAACAGCGAGTTCGTCGAATTAGTAACAAAATCTGTTATTTTTAGACTTATTTCATTGTTTATTTTGCATCAAACGATGTCTTATATATTGTTCTGAATTGAAAAAATTATTCAGTCCTCTTTGGTAGTTTTAAAGTTATTGCGAAAAGGCTACAGGTAGCATTAGAAAAGTTGCTGAGTGTACATGTATAATAAATTAGTGCTTAAAAGAAACGCATTCGTTTAACATTATTTCTTTTATTGAGAGTAGAATGTGGCATTCAAGAAAAAGAATATATCACCAGTTGAAAGTGCGGATGGAGCCTTGTTACCGTCTAAACAGTTAGTCTTGAGCAAGATATTTCCATCCACAACTCCAACCAGTGAAAGTTTGTTACACTCTATGTTACTCTGAGTACAATGAATTCCAAATGTTTATAGGTTCGTCATCATCCTCAACAACATCAGCTTCACCTAGAACGCAAACGTCAACCTCGTCTACTTCGCCATTTTCGACAGTTTCAAGCCTTTCATCTAAATACCCCGATACGTCATTTTCTTCGACTGTGTCTAATTCATACACGACATCAAATAAAACAGCAAACGAATCGACAGTTTCAAGCTGTTCATCCACAATCTCCGATACATCATTTTCTTCGACTGTGTCTAATTCATACACGACATCAAATTTAACAGCAAACGAATCGTCAGTTTCAAGCCGTTCATCTACATATCCCAATACGTCATTTTCTTCGACTGCGCCTCATTCACACACGACATCAAACATAGAAGCAAATGAATCGACAGTAACAAGCCGTTCATCTACATACCCCGATACGTCGTTTTCTTCGACTGCGCCTGGTTCATACATGACATCAAATATAATAGCAAATGAATCGTCACCTACGTATCAGCTATCGTCTGCTAGTCCTAAATCTGAGTCAACTACAGTATCATATTTTCAACAACGTCAGTGACAAGCCCAAAATCTACATTTGGCCCAAATACAACTTCAGCTATGTCAACACTATCATATACAGTAAATACAACAACATCGTCGAATGGTACTAGTACAAGTTTACCTTTAACAAATTTTTTCTCAAACAACGAGCACTATGTCCTCGTCATCCACTACATTTTCATTTTTTTCTTCTACTTCTGTATCACCCATTTCAGCTTTTAATTCAAAGACAGAAGCACAACCTGATTCAACGGCAGCATCTGTATCATCGTCACTACTACCAACAAATTCTTCAGGATCGTCACAACCATCGACAACATCTACATCATCAACACGACCATCGACAACAATTATATCAACAGCAGAGACATCGACAACATCTACATCTTCCATACAACAATCGACAACATCTGCATCGGGAACACAACCATCGACCAAATCTACATCAACAGCAGAGCCGTCGACAACGTCTACATCCTCAACACAATCGACAACATCTGCACCGGCAACACAACCATCGACCACATCTGTATCAACAGCAGAACCATCGACTACATCTACGTCTTCCGCGCAAACAACGACTACAGTATCTACAGGACTATTAACATCTACATCAGCGACACAACCACCGACGAAATCTACATTATCGACACAACTGTGGATAACATCTACATCTTCGGCACAGCCATCGGCAACATTGACACCAGTGTCATCAGCTGCACCAACCACACCTATACCTGGTATTATCTTTGCTTTTACCTTTTATGTTTAGTTATAGTCTTTTTGATTTTTTGAATGCTAATTTGTGAGTGTTATGAACAAATAAGGTATGGTATCAGTTTTAGTATAACATCAGAACAATTTATAATTAATTTAACTGTTTTATTTACTCAACTACAGTTTTGTTTCATTGTACGTGACTGTATCGTTCGAGACGATTACCTGACAATCTTTTACGAGTGATTTCAGTAAAAATATAATCGAGATTTAAATTGTGCACACTTGGTTTTTATTTGATAGATAAACTTTCGATATAAATTGTTTGAAGGGATACATTTGAATACAGAATAAAACTTATGTTTTTTTTTCACGTTGAGCTACTCCAACCTGCACGTGATTATAGATAGCATAAATGTGTATTTAGGAATTGTAACGGTCGCTTACTCATAGCTTGTAAGTTACAACTAATCTCTGACAACTGCGTCAGGCAGTTGGGATTTTCATCATAAAAAATCTTTCCTCTTTAATTTCTGAGTCGTAAGATTGGGGCTCGTCCGGGTGGAAAGCCAGTGACCTAACCACTGAGCTAAAGAGTCGACTCCCTGACGCAGTTTTCAGAGATTGGTTTTAAACTTTCAAGTTATCGATAAGCGACTGTATCAGAATTAAATTAATATGTAAAACGGAGCTGGTTCTTCTTTTAACCAATCAGTTAAATATGATTAAAAGTTAATGCCTCGACTGAAAAAAATTACTGATGCTCTTAAAGCAGCGAAATATTAATGTAATATTTTATATGTGCACACGTTTAAAAAAAACAATTTCGAGAATGAATAGATTGAAAGCCAAAAGAAGTTTAAAGTAAGAATATCCATGTCAAGTCCGCATTGGCAATAAAATAAAAACTGTTAAGTATTATTTTATCATCCAAGTTTTTCTGTCCATTATTGTACACAGTGATTTGAAGCATTTTGATATGAATTATTCAGGACAACATTTGAGCATGCAAGAAATACGAGCAGAAACCATTTTGGCCAAATCTTCATGGTCTCTTGTTATAAGAAAATGCGCGAAACGTCAAAAAATTGTTCTACATATCTTTGCTATTTAAAAGAGTGCGGAGATCCACCGTTACTTGAACTCGGCTGGAGAGAATTCAATGGAACAAGTGCCGGATCCATCGCCGAATATTTTTGCCGTCCAGGATATAACATCACTGATACTAGAGCAATTACCTGCCAGACAAACGGCAAGTGGGAAGCATTACATATTGAATGCCTTCCGATCGGTAAGTACGACAAGAGTAGGACTTTTATACTTCGATCATCTTGGCCATTTATGACATTCTTTTGTCGAATCGCCGTAAAATCCTACTTTTTCCTTATTCCTTATACACTGAACAGATTATGAAGTCTTTTGAAAGAAACTGCTTTTTCAATCCGTTGGCAGTATAGCTGTCCTACATGAGAACCAGTATTCAATAAAAAAAAATTATTCACTTTAATTTAGACTGCGGGCGTCTGAATTTGTCAACCAATGGCAACCTCACATATATTCCAAAACATACAACCCACTTTGGAAGTGTTGCAGTATTTCAATGCAGACCTGGATTTCTGATTTATAATAAAGATAAAAGTACGACATTTCTTTGCTCAGAAAACGGATTGTGGAGTGGAAACTTTTCATTAGAGAAAGCCTTTATGTAAGTACATCAATTTTCATTTCAGGATTTATTCAAGGATTAGTCACATGCCTTCTACGATGTTACTTTATTTAAAGGATATGGCTTATCAGATACGTGTTGTCTGTTTAAACATGAATTTTTTTAATTACTTATACATGAAAATAGAATGAAGTTCAACATTATAAACCGCCTCGTTAGCCTGGTTGTAGAACACCCGCTTCGAATGCAGGAGGTCGTAGATTCGCTCCCTAGCCGTGTCATACCAAAGACGTGAAAATGGTACTAGCTTCCTCGAGTGGTGCTCAGCGTTAAGAGGATAGTACTAGTACTAGTCAGCCCGGTGTCAGTATTATTTGACTTTGTCGGGCATCGTGTCAATTGTCTACGGTCTTATATTGCAGAGAGACAGTGCCATAAAGCTGGGCATTATGCTTACAGCTACAATATACACCTTCGTTTATATGACTGGAAAATTGTTGAAAACGATCCGAACCCGAACCCTATAAAACATTGTCGTCATTTCGTTCTTTCCTTGGCACAAGGATTGTAAAATGAAGCTTGCAGAAATCAACCATAATATGACGTTTCCGCGTATTTAATATGAAAAATTGATCTCTCAAGGTTCTTGTAAAGCCTTTTGAAACCTTACCTCAGGTGATTTTTTGTTTTAGTTTTTTAACGACACATAGGCCTTGGTTAATTATGAAGAATATCTAAGCTGTTTATAATAAGTAGGAAAAACTTTCAAGACATGTTATTTTCCATTGAGCAGCACATTTTGTCCTATATCACATGAACTTTCAAATTGACTGTTCTCGTTCTACTTTGTAGCAGATCTCAAACATCTCTTTAAAAGTATTTTATCATTACTTTTATGATTATTGTGCGTCTAAAATATTCCTCCAGTTGCTCCGAGCGTTGAAAGTTTAACAAAAGATAATAAGTAAGGGTAGATTTCTCGGAAGCACAGAGTACCACAAACACGGCCTCAGAGTCACGCATTTGCGAAGTAGGTTCACAACAAAAATAATCTGTGACGGAAAAACATTATAGACGTGTTGCTTCAAACATCCAACAAGTACATATTAATATTATGCAAAATATAGAAAATGTCGAGGTGGGGGTGGGGGGGGGGGGGGGCGGGGGGGGGGAGGGGACCATGTGCATTAAAAACTACAAAAAATGCGAAATGAATGTAAAAGAAGAACTGTCAAAATGACAAATGTCGCAGTGCATGTGTTGTAAGCCAAATTACAATCGAACAAGGTCACCTCTATAGGAAGTATTTTATATTCCCTCTTAACAATTCTTTATATACATGAATATACGATATCTGTCGCAAAGTACTGCGTTTTCATTTCAGATTGTGAAAAATTGACTTCTCCCATTAATGGTGAGATGACAGAAGCAAATAATGCAGTAGGATCGGACGTTACGTTTGAATGTGATGACGGTTATACACTGCAAGGATATAAATCCCGTATATGTCTCACTTCTGGTAAATGGAGTGGCAGAAATCCAAATTGCAAGCAAGGTAACTATTGTACCAGCATGACATTCGTATAATTTATTTGAGAACATTGTTTTTTTCATAACTTACTTCTTTTTGTTAAGACGATCGATTCGGGGGAGTAAAAACTCTGTATTTAATTTTATATATTCGATTATGTTTTCTACTAAGTATATCAAAATCATTTCATTTCAAATTTATACATCTTCTCTCATAAAATAAAATATACCGGTTGGCCGTTTCGTTTCCACATGTTATAAATACGTAAATTTGTTTTCCTTTTTCAAAACTGGACTATACACTATTATATGGTGTAAAGGCAACCACTTTCATACTTATCGTAACATTGCGTCGCAACTTAATTTTTAGCTCACCTGTCACAAAGTGACAAGGTGAGCTTTTGTGATCGCGCAGCGTCCGTCGTCCGTGCGTGCGTGCGTGCGTGCGTCGGTGCGCCCGTGCCTAAACTTTTGCTTGTGACCACTCTAGAGGTCACATTTTTCATGGGGTCTTTATGAAAATTGGTCTGGATGTTCATCTTGATGATATCTAGGACAAGTTTGAAACTAGGTCACGTGCGGTCAAAAACTAGGTCAGTAGATCAAATAATAGAAAAACATTGTGACCTCTCTAGAGGCCGTGATTTTCATGGGATCTGCATGAAAATTGGTCAGAATGTTCATCTTGATGATATCTAGGTTCGAAGTTCTAAGTTCGAAACTGGGTCAACTGCGGTCAAAAACTAGGTCAGTAGGTCAAATAATAGAAAAACCTTGTGACCTCTCTAGAGGTCATATTTTTCATGAGATCTGCATGAAAATTGGTGAGAATATTAAGCTTGATGATATCTAGTCAAGTTCGATACTGGGTCAGGTGCAGTCCAAAACTAGGTCAGTAGGTCAAATAATAGAAAAACCTTGTGACCTCTGTAGAGGCCATATTTTTCATGGGATCTGCATGAAATTTGTTCAGAATGTTCATCTTGATGATAGCTAGGTTCAGTTCGAAACTGGGTTAACTGCGGTCAAAAACTAGGTCAGTAGGTCAAATAATAGAAAAACATTGTGACCTCTCTAGAGGTCATATTTTTCATGGGATTTGGTTGAAAATTGGTGAGAATGTTCATCTTGATGATATCTAGGTCAAGTTCGAAACTGGGTTAACTGCGGTCCAAAACTAGGTTAGTAGGTCTAAAAATAGCAAATCCTTGTGACCTCACTAGAGGCCATATTTTTCAATGGATCTACATGAAAATTAGTCAGAATGTTCAACTTGATGATATCTAAGTCAGATTTGAAACTGGGTCAAGTGCGGTCCAAAACTAGGTCATAAGGTCAAATAATAGAAAACCCTTTTGACCTCTCTAGAGATCATATTTATTATGGGATCTGCATAAAAATTGGTCAGAATGTTCGTCTTGATGATATCTAGGTCAAGTTTGAAACTGAGTTACGTGCGGTCAAAAACTAGGTCAGTAGGTCAAATAATAGAAAATCCTTGTGACCTCTGTAGAGGCCATATTTTTCACGGGATCTGCATGAAAATTGGTCAGAATGTTCATCTTGATAGTATCAAGGTCAAGTTTGAAACTGGGTCACATGTAGTAAAAAACTAGGTCAGTAGGTCAGATAATAGAAAAACCTTGTGACCACTCTAGAGGCCATATTTTTCATGGGATCTGTATGAAAGTTGGTCTGAATGTTCATCTTAATGATATCTAGGTCAAGTTTGAAACCGGGTCACATGCGGTCAAAAACTAGCTCACTAGATCTAAACAGAGAAAAACCTTTTGACCTATCTAGAGGCCATATTTTTCAATGGATCTTCATGAAAATTGGTGAGAATGTTCATCTTGGTGATATCTAGGTCAAGTTCGAAACTGGGTCATGTGCGGTCAAAAACTAGGTCAGTAGGTCTAAAAATAGGAAAACCTTGTGACCTCTCTAGAGGCTATATTTTTCATGAGATCTTCATGAAAATTTGTGAGAATGTTCACCTTGGTGATATCTAGGTCAAGTACAAAACTGGGTCACACGCCTTCGAAAACTAGGTCATTATGTCAAATAATAGAGATACCTTGTGACCTCTCTAGAGGCCATATTTTTCAGTGGGTCTTCATGAAAATTGGTCAGAATAAACGACGTCATACTCAGTTCATGTGGAAACAGGTGAGCAATTTAGGACCATCATGGTCCTCTTGTTTAAATAGTTTCTTTATTGCCAAAACTTCATTTATAGCAATTTAAATCTAATAAGTAGTTACATTAAAGCTCAAGCACAACCAGCTAAACCATGCCCACAGAGTAAGGATAGTCATGGCTTGTTATGGAACGAAACAGAACCTGGACAAACTATCACTGTATCCTGTTCTTCCACAAGTAACAGTGAAGGTGTGTGTTCAATTAACCATTTACCATCTGCCAAAAATAATTGTATCAATCATATTCACTTTGACGCTTTACATAAGAAATTGAAAGCCAAATTGAAGAATTCTTGGCAGACATATTATACTTTGCATTAGCTTCAACAATTGTGTCTGTCTGCTTCTACGGCAAACACAATTTATTGCTACAGAGGAGAGAATACAGGTAACACGTAAATGCAAGTAGCTTTCTAAATAAAATAATATTTTACTTTTGGACAAATAGATGTGCTTTAAAGGAAAAATGAATATATAATTTACAGACCTATCAGGAGAAATAACAAGAGAATGCATAGTAGATGGAGTGGATGGAGTGTGGTTACTTCCCCATTATAACCGTGTACGAAATGAATTAGAGTCGATAAAAGAAATGGTAATTTACCTTAGAATTTTACCCCAATTATGTGTTACTTTTGACGCCAGCAATTCATTTTCTTGTCCTCGTCTAGTTACTAGTAATAAATGATGAAGTGGACTTCAAGAAAGGTACAAGATAAATAATGACTATACAATATTTAATGCTGATTATTTATCCTTATTCCCTTTTTCGCATAGCTGTCTGAGCCAACTGCTGACCTACTTAAAGAACATTCTTCAACCAATAAAAACAGCGGGACTTGAAGAAATGAATACATGCATCCTTTCAATTGGCTGAAATTAATACACTTTTTCACGAAAAGTTTCGTTACATTTCAACAGAGTATTACATAGATACAGTACTGTTTCTGTTTCATATGACGTTTATCTGAGAAGCACAACATATTAGTGTAGACAGGGGGTATTTATACAAGTAATATTCGATTTTTACCCGAATCATGATTGTTTTAGCACACGAACTTGTATAACTGTTTATGTATAGTGTAGTTGATGGTCGGGATGAGCTCGGCCATCTGTAAAGTTTAACTCTGTAAGGTACTTGTGGATTGATTTCCACCGCTTGATTTAACTAGTAAAAGTAATAAATGCAATTGGTTAATATGACTTTGAACCACAGAATACCGTCTATTTCCTGGTGTATATACCAAAAAGTGCCAGAAATGCAGTATTTAGAATTGCACAGGAATATTCTAACTCTTTTGTAAAGGGTCATAATTCTTTCAATTCTTATGGAAACAACGTGTGGGAGAGACTATTCTTTATCTATACTGCAATCCAACATGTTCAATACATTAAGTTACTACCAATGCCGAATGTCGTTCGAAAAGATATTTCTTGTTACATCTTGTATTTCTTTCTACTAACGTACTTTAACACGTATGTCTTTATCTAATTCACTCACGGTTTCCTTGTGAAACTAGTGCAATGTCATAATTGAGCCGCTCCATGAGAAAACCAACATAGTGCGTTTGCGACCAGCATGGATCCAGACCAGCCTGTGTATCCGCGCAGTCTGGTCAGTATCCATGCTGTTCACTAATGGTTCCCTAATTGCAATAGGCTTTGAAAGCGAACAGTATGGATCCTGACCAAACTGCGCGAATGCGCAGGCTGGTCTGGATCCATGCTGGTCGCAAGCACACTATATTGGTTTTCTCATGGAGCGGCTCAATATTATAAAGATTTGCGGTCATGACAAAAGAGTTGACCTCAGTGGCCGAGTGGTTAAGGTCGCCGGCTGACTTCGAATCAATTGCGACTAGTTAGTGTGGGTTCGAACCTCGCTTGGTGGTAGGAATTGACAAAGCCCCTCACGTAAAACGTTGATACTTAGCACGTTTAAAGCACAAACAGCTTTTTCATATTGAGTTATTTTCTTGGTTTTCATTCTTAGCTTTTACAAGAAATAATATGTTTTATTTTTCCTTTTCCTTTTTTTGTCTCTGGCTAATCGAAACATTTGCCGTTGAATAATTTGCATTACATATTTATGCTTTATCGGATTTACTCTATGTATTAGTGTATTAGTGCTACAGAAATCTTTAAATATTAATTTGATATTGTTTTCATGTTTTATCTGTTATCATGAATAGATATAATATCGGTCATTATTTTAGATGATGTTTTTCAAAAATATATGGATCTGTAACTGGTAGATACAGGTACTAGGATTGGGATAATGTGATTTTTGATTCCTTCCTTAGTTCATAAATGCATACTAATTGCATTGAGACTACAGAGAATACATGTGCTTACATACACAAGCAACGAAGTAATTGCCAGTTGTGTTATAGTATACTTTCATCACTTTCATTTATTATTGAGGCAGTTGCCGTTCATGTTATGATATCTTTTCATCACTTTCATTAAGCAATATTGAAGTAATTGTCTTTCATGTATTGTACGTTTCAATCTCGTATGTTTTCCTCACATTCATTACATTCTTTTAAATAACTATGAAGAATTTCAAACACTCAAATAATTCATTTAGCATGTTTTTGAAAACAAGTTTAGTTTTACTTGTATTCAAGGTCAACACCATCAAAGATAACCCAACGGCAGCAACTGTAGATGATGTTCTCAGTCAACTGTCCACACTAACAGAACAGGAGGAGCAGAGTACCTATAGCGGTGAACTAGAAGTTGTTACTTCAACTTTGGCGGTTATAGCCTCTATCGATTATACAAATATAACGCTCACCGAGACGCAAAATACAGTTAGTATTGATACAATATATGGCATCAACGAGCTGGTACTTTCCTAACTGCGCCATTGCTCTTTGTTAACGGAACTGTGTATAAAGTCTTTGACGTCTATATGCGTACGTCAACGTGTAAATAAAAGCATTCCTTATACGATTTATTCAGTTATATCAAACCGCAAACGTACCTTGATAACTGATAATGACGTTGACCTGTTTCATAGCTTTGCCAAAACTAATACTCAAAATCAAACTATAAGACAAATTTCTTGAGCCGTAAGTGTTCTTAGAACAATAGTCCTCAAACCAAAAGCTATTTACAAAACTTAAAAACACCATCTTTTAATAATTTAAATATTTGCGGACAATAATGAATCTATATACGTAATCCCTCTCCAGTTTGCGGTGTCTGAAAACAATAATTATTGTTTTATGATTGTATTTTGTTCACCAATTAATTGAAAAACAATGTATGCTGAAATACGTCAGATAGCTTTGATTACTTTAGTTTTACATATGCCTTCCACATGAAAATAAGAAACATGTCTACTTAGATGTATCAGTATAGGTAACAAGTTATTTAAAAGTCAAATGGAGCAATATAAACCAGGATGCAATGTTTATTGAAATGTGGTAAAGCTAAGAAAAGATACGTAAGATATTAGATTCACAGTTCAGATACAGTTCACTTAATATGCCACCTTGGTTTTGTCGTGTTGTTTAACGAATTCGTGTTATTTTACAGGCCTTCTTAGAGACGACAAGTAATTTACTCGATCCTAAAAACGCCGAGTCTTGGCAAGCAATAGATGAACAATCGTCAGAACCAGGGGTCCGTATTTCAACATTTTAGTAAAAACTGTAATATACAAGTAAAAGTATCGGCTCTAAAAACATTGAATGTAATGTTATTATTTAGGTTGTATGTGATGCTGTATTCTCCACATGATATTCAAGTATTATCTTATTCTGGTGAATTAGGCCGCAATCAGTTTACCTTTCTTCTGGTGAATATCACTTCATATCAAATGGCTTATGTGTGAACTATTATTGTTTAATTGTACAAGGGCATATAGTAAGAATCGAACTTCAACAAACAAGTTACATCAAGCTTTTGGATATGGGAATCAACTTTATTTTCAAAACGAAGACAGCATGTAATGCAGAAAAGCAAATGTTCTATTTTAGACCTTTTTCGCAGGGAAACACTTTTGCATATGTCATTAATTCTGTAAGAAATGAAACAAAATAAAATAACGGTTAATTTTTGTATTGGTTAGTATATTTTTCTGCAAGTTTTCCGACTGAAAATTGATGTCGTTTCAATTCAGGCTAAAAATTAATGTAGTTTCAATCTCCACGGCAAACATTTTACAAATATAGTTCCTTCTTAATACTTCATTCCGAACACTATTTTAAGAAATAGAAATTACGATATAAAACTTATGTTTAGTAAATATACATTATATTCATGAATATAATTTTACAGACTTTTTCTCTGAAGCCTCTGTTACTGTAAAAGATTTTCTTGCACACCGGAATGACGTTTCTTGTGATTTTACCCATGCCGCCAAAACCTGGTACTTTCCATACAGATGACTCTCGTGATGTTAATGACAACATACGACTCGTGCATTGATTATATACTGTTAATGTAACATTCAATAAAAATGTTTTACCTTGATAGTTGATTTTTGTATATTTCTCAGTTAAAAAGTATTTTACGAAAAAAAGCATAACCTCATGTTACAAATGGTAAAACTGTAGAACTGTGTTGTTAAGAGCCTTTGAAACGTCTTGACATCATTTCTGTTTACTACAAGAAAGAGCGATAAAAAGTATTTTACTTTATTTATATTTATTCTATTATTTGTAAAGTACCCAATGAAAGAAAAATACGGGAATAATCGGATGTCGGTAACTGTTCTGCGAACCAGCCAAAACAGTTACTTTCGACCCGGATATACCTATCTACACATACAGCAAGTATATATTTTATTAGTTTAATATTGATTGATATTGGCACTGTTTTATGTATCAAATCATGTTTATTGGCCAATTTATAATTTATTTTACAAAGGAATCTTCAGGAGCCTCAAAAATTCTTGATGTTGTAAGTACATATACAGATGCAATTTCAAACTCATTGGACGAATCTGAACTGAACAGAACTATCTCCGTTTCAAATATAGGTGAGTTAAATAAAAATTCTGGATTATACACTTGCATAATATCACAATGTTACGCTTATAACATATCTATAAATACAAATTTGCTTTAAAGACTCACTCAGTGTAGATTTATGAAAGATTGACATTTGTATATCTTATGTGCAAGGTACTTGTTTTCTTCGCTTTGACTGGCAATATAAGTATGGGTGTAGCATAATTCATATCAAGCGTGTCATTGTGTCCATTATTAGTCTCTTAGGTATCACTGAATATAAAACATTGTTATTTTTATACAAAGTGCTGGAAGTGCGAAAGCTCAACAATTCTAAAGATATAGCGTTCCCATCTACTGATGAGTTTGAAAATATTTCTACTGCCTTGGCTTTGTCTCGGGCTTCTCTTAAAGGTAGAGTGTGATTTACCAAAATGTATGTTAAAATCTTTATTCTGTTTAACATGCAAATGTATATCGTATGTATATATGCCCATTTTGCGGCAAACTTGCGAAAGGTTGTTCTTCGGTAATTTCAAGAAGAGCACTTCCTTAAATCCAAATAGAAAAAGTGGAAACTCCAAAGTAAATTTTCTTTCATTTCTGTTAAAAGAATTTAAGAAAAATTGAAATGTTGATGTATGTTGCGTTATAGAGTCAAACTGAAGGCTGCTTCTACGGAATTGAAAATTATAGTTTTTTAATATAATGCTGCCAATATTGATGGAACAGGTTTGTTATTTCGGATTAGTTTTCGATTATTACATATCTATTTTCAAAGGTTCGACAAAATATTCAGCAGTTGTATACAAGAATCTCACAGGTGTTATGTCAACCAACGCATCATATAGTTCGTAAGTGAGTTTGTTATTTAGACAGTTATCAAAGAGTCTCAGCTGTATTTTGAATGATATCTAATGACGGTAACGTTATTACATCTGCAGTTAAGTGTCAGCAAATATAATACGATAAACACAGACTGTTGATTAACTAGATGAATTTAAAAAAAAAAAACAATCTTCTTTTTAGCAGATCATATAAAACTGCCACTGTGACAATACATTTTTATACATTTCCTGTTTTCGTTTATCATTGTCTTTTTTACATATGGAGGTCATTAGAATGAAATTGCCAACATTATCTTTTTATTTCCATTCCAGTATAAACACGTAGTTTTTCAATATTAAGATATAATGAAAAGGTTTGTTTTCAGACAAGACTTGGAGCTTGGCTCGTCGGTAATGTCAGTAAAACTTGACCAAAGGAAAAGTGTAACTGGATTCAAAATAACAATTTCATTTCAACACTTCCAGGTATTTCCGAAATATTTAAAATACAATTACCATACACAATTGTCAGCAACTGGAATGCACAAATGCCTCCAATCTCCTTTCAAACGGTCATAGTAGGAGATGGACATTTTTCGTCAGAATGATTAATTGATTATAGCTGTTCATTTAATGTGTTTAATGTGTTCTTTGCTACAATGTAAAGGATGAGTGTATTAAAAAGAGAAAGGTTTTTTTCGAAAATATATTTAATACTACTTTTTTGCATTTTCAGACAAGGCAACTGTTAGCAACATGTAGTTACCGCAACGAGAACAGGTAATCCAGTCGCAAAAGGGCACTTACACAGCGTACGTCTTAAAAAAGTTTAAAATATTAGATTGAGCTTAATTGTTAAAACAGTTATTAGTCATGTTCCAATTAAAGCAACAGGAGGCAGGAACTCAGAATGGTTTGATACATCATAAATACAATAAATGAATATAAAATGATCTATGTAGGAAGTATAATGTATATGTTAGAATTAAGTAAGGTTTAAGCCACTTTTTTCTGAGAACAATACGCCGCTTTTCATGGAATTGCACTCTGTGCATCACTGAAGGTTCCATGTGCACCGCCGTATGAATACATCTGCGGATGTTTCTAAATTATATTCTGGTACTTATAACATGTGTAAATGTTGAATTCTGCTCAATCCGGGGTTAGAAGGCGTGGACGGTTAACCCTAACCCTAACCGAGCCTGCAACATTTTCATTTATGTCTTGTTGGGCGACCGGTGGTTTTCCACTTTTTTATTTTAAGTAAAGCGACTGTTAATTTATTTCAATTTACCTTGTACACTCTTATACACCAACATGATTTAATTATTTTTAAACAACAAAACAATTTAAACAGTATTCTTCATTATCCCGTATTCCAAGAATCAAATTTCTAAATTGAAGGAACGTTTGGGAGAAAGACGGTTGTCGTGTGATGCATTCAAATTCTTCAGAGACAGTCTGCGAATGTGACCATCTCACGAATTTTGCTATTTTAATGAGTCCGTGGACGGAGGTAAAACATACTCATATTTTTTTAAATGCAAATTCATCATAAAGAATAAAGTTTAATTTTCAGTCTACAAATTTACTTATAAATTTACTTACGTATGAAGTTACAGGCAACGAAAGTCATATAGATAATTATGATTCAAGAGCTTTTGTCGTT
Source organism: Mercenaria mercenaria (assembly GCF_021730395.1). Taxonomy (NCBI): domain Eukaryota; kingdom Metazoa; phylum Mollusca; class Bivalvia; order Venerida; family Veneridae; genus Mercenaria; species Mercenaria mercenaria. Next base: position 105,367,867 of record NC_069362.1, on the reverse strand, counting down.
AAATAAGTTAATCCAATACTATTAAGTATTATGTTTACAGAACAATGTCGACACTGAAGCAATACGCATTTTATCTATTGCTGGATGTTCTGTTTCAATGCTGTGTTTGGTTGTAACGGTGCTTACACATTTATTCTACTGGAGGTGAGTACGTTTTGATATACATGTTTTAACACAGTCTCTTAACATCGTTGGTGCCTTAATTTTACTTTAATTAGGTTAAGTATATACTTCTTTTATGGATAATTTATCGATTATTAGTCTTTTTTACGATGTCCACGATTTAAAAAAAAACGCGAAGCTCCACGATTTATTGCATGAATTTTGTATTAATACGCTTTCCTACGATTTCTTACGCTGTCAGTACGTTTTGTTACTATCTGTAGCGTTTTGTTACGAAACCAACACGTTTCTGCTCAAGATCTGCTACGATTTTCATCACGTTCTCTCAAGTTCTCTTACGATTACCACGATATGCAATCACGTTTTGTCACGTTCTGATTAGATCCCTCACGTTATCAAGTTCTGTTAGGCTCTCCTACGATTTATGACTACGATTTGATCAAGATTTCACGTTTTGAGCACGATTGCAGTATATATTTGAGGCATGGGTCATCCTCTCATTCTCTCCAGAGATTCCAAAGAGGAACGAACTGTGCTAAGAAGATGCTGAATTGGCAATATTCATGTATACCTACATGTATATTGTTACTCGTCGGTAGCAGCAACAAGGGACGGAACAGGTCAGGATAGAAGAGAGAGGAAGGAGAAAAAAACTTTATTTTACAGAGTCAATTAAGCAGCATGATAGGAAGCTTAGAGAGTAATTAAAATGTTGTTTAATTTATTTCAACGAGCACGAATTAATCACAAAGTTTAACTTAACTTTTTCTTAGTAGTAAGTCTACTCTCATAGGTTGCTTTATTTGGAGAGTTTCGTCTTTGTGTTTTACTGAGTTTTAATGTTTGTTTTCACAGTTGTCTTTATATTAATCGTATTTTCAAAATCATTATACATGATTGTATATACGTGTCCGCCGAGCAGCTGGATTGAAAACTTTCAGAGTATAAATATTTTGTTTTAAATGAGCAAAAATTAACCACAAACTTGGCTCTTTTTTTTAGATTTTTATAGTAAGTATACTCTCATAGGCTGCGTTACATTTATTCCAAGTTAAACAACATCAGTTTTTTTAATACTTTTATTGATTTTTAACTTTTGTAGTCACAATTTTCCATACATATTTTCGTATATCAAATCAGTATTTTACAAAAAAAGAAAGAAGAAGTAATAATAAAAATATAATTAAAAAAATCCTCATGTCTGTTGGACCACCAGGTCCTAACTCTATGCTGCTTCATTTATAAGAAATTCAGGCAACATACATTACTGAGTACAGAATCCTGTTTACGCCATCGACTTGCTGACCTGCTTGACACGCGACAACTTGAAATTCGGCATAAAGTCTAGTTTTGAGTTTTTTTTTTGAGTTTTTGACTCGACAATTGTTGCGCAAACTTTCACTTGTCTATCCGAAATTAGCACGAAAAGAAAGAATTTAAAGGAGCTTACTCCGGCTTTTCGCGGTAACATAATACTTTGAGAAATTGAAGAGTTCGACATTTATCGTGCAAACTTCGACTTGTCGACTCAACAGTTTAGGCGGAAGTAGAGGTTTTAGCTAACGCGAAAACTTGAAGATATCGTAGATTTTCGTGGTATCATTTGGGCCGACAACTTGACGTTTGAACGAAAAATGTCGCGTGAAGAAACATTTTGACTTTTCGATGTATTAACATACTGCAAAAAGTCGAAGTTAACTCCTTTAAATTCTACTCTTCGACCTAAAAATTGGTTCGACAATTCGAAGTTTGTGCAACAATGTCGGGTCAAAAAACTTCATTTTTTCTCCTTTTTGCTGCGGGTTTACAGCACGACAAGTTGACATTAAAATGCTTTATTTCAAGTTGTCGAGTGTCAAGCAGACCAACAAGTCGACGGCAGAAACGGGAATCCGTAGCAGAGTCGGTGAATAGGACTAACTGCAGTGATCGAAGCGGGTTTCTGCAGGCTACTATTATTTTGAAGACTACTTTGACCAAAAAAAATTACTAAAAAGATCATTTCTGTGTTAAAGCAGTTATTCTCTTGAAATATAATTATGAATTAATTTAGGTGCCATCAGTTTTTGAGGAATACCATCAAAATAGGTATTCGCTTGGCGGCAGATATTTTTGACGGTACCACTGGCTTTTCCCTGTTTTCCCCCAGAAACAGCACTACTGATTATTGAAAGTATCCCGAAACATTTTACAACAACCTTAGATATTGTACTAAAGCCATATTCAGTTGAAGCATATCTGATAAAATATTTTAACATCATTGGAATGTAGACAATAAAACGCAAGGTTTAGGATCAAAATTCCTCGATAAAGTATAAGCAGATGAAAGTGATATCAAAATATCACTCATAAACATCCAACGAAAAGTTTAGTAGTTGACTTCAGCGAGTATGTTTTAACGACAAATAATTCATTACACCAAATTATTTTAATGTAGATAAGATATAAGTATATCAAATAATGATAATAATGATTATATTAATTGTACAGTATCAAGAGTGTAAATGAGAACGACGATTACAATTGTTTTCCATAACCTGTTCACCATTACGTGTCTCCAAATTGTTAGATTAGATTTATTTTATTGCCTTTATATATAAATGTATATACAGAACAAAATGCACTTTATAGTAAACGCAAATGGGCTGGGTCAATTTTTTTCCAACATGAGCAGTCAGCCCTACCCCACCAGAAAAGTTAAATAAATGCTGTACCTAAATATTAATGGCATCGTTATGAAGTGTGTCTAACAGAAATACATATATGCAAAAATAACTAGTTTCAAGCAAAACTTTAGCAGGCTCCTCTAGCAGAAAGCAAAGTTACTCCAATGAGACAACTAGCACCCAGTACCGTTCTATCTCCCGCCACTTCTTTCCCCTCCCCCTAGTCACGGGTCAGGGGATTATACCGGCAATGACACAGCTTTGCTATTCAAAGGCAGAATACTAAAAAGTAAATATTACGCCGATTGTAATGTTAGGTAGAGTTGAAATATTTTGTGTTTTACGAAGCTGAAAATACACAGTGTATTATCTCAAAACTCGAGTTTGTCAATGTCAAATTGTACAGTTTGCGTTAAGTGGGTGAAAGGCTCACGAATGTTAGACATTCTCAATAGCATATCAACAATTACGTATGGGATATTCTCTGAGGCAGATTTTAAAACAAGAGGGCCATGATGGCCCTATATCGCTCACCTGTTATCATTGCACTTGAGGACAAGAAGGTCCTCAGAAAAAATATCTAAGTCCAAAGGACAGGAACAACAAAGGAAAGAAATTTAACCAAAAAGAAAAAAAGATATTCTTACAAGGTACAGATATGTCAAAATACACCTAAACATTGGAGGTACCATCCATGTTGTACCACAGAAAAGTGGTCTTGGTTTTTCCCTACGGCCAATAATAAAAATGTTATTAAAAATAAGCTATTTATAGTAACGTAACAGGGAAGTAATTAAAAAGAAAACTGTTGTAAGTGAACAAAAGAAGGATCTGCCAAATAAATCTGTTGACATAAATGAAATTTCAGATCAGTATCTTCATTAGTTACGGAGATATACCCATTTTAATTTGAAATAAAGAGAGGTAATTTGACAAAAAATCAGTCCATAGTTAATCTACTCTGATTGGCTCAGTCCAACTAATGACAATAATGAAATTTCAAATAAGTCCTATAAGTACTTACTGATATAAATCCATTTTGACTACAATCAGGGGAGGTAATCAGATATAAAATAACCTACGAGTGGATCTGATTTGTCATGGAATCCAAGATTTATTGTTGTTGAAGATATTTTGGAAGTTTGTATAAAAAAACCCATAAATGAAATCTCTATATGGCTGCAATTTTGGACATTTCAGGGGCCATAACTCTGGAACCCATGAATGGAATCTGGCCAGGTCAAGAAAGGAACCAAGATCTTGTGGTGATACAAGTTGTGTGCAAGTTTGGTTAAAATCAAATCATAAATGATGTTGCTATTGTGCAGACAAGGTCAAAATAGCTAATTCTGGTTATTTCAGGGGCCATAACTCTGGAACCCATGATGGGATCTGGCCGATTCAATAAAGGAACTGAGATCTTATGGCAACACAAGTTTTGTGCATGTTTGATTAAATTCAAATCATAAATGAAGCTGCTATTGTGCAGACAAGGTCTAAAGAGCTATTTCTGGCCCTTTCAGGGGCCATAACTCTGAAGCCCATAATGGAATCTAGCCAGTTCAAGAAAGGAACCAAGATCTTATGGCGATACAAGTTGTGTGCAAGTCTGGTTAAAATCAAATCATAAATGAAGCTGCTATTGTGCAGACAAGGTCAAAATAACTAATTCTGGCCCTTTCAGGGGCCATAACTCGGGAACCCATAATGGGATCTGGCCAGTTCAAGAAAGGAACCAAGATCTTATGACGATACAAGTTTTGTGCCAGTTGGTTAAATTCAAATCATAAATGAAGCTGCTATTGTGCAGACAAGGTCTAAAGAGCTATTTCTGGCCCTTTCAGGGGCCATAACTCTGAAGCCCATAATTGAATCTGGCCAGTTCAAGAAAGGAACCAAGATCTTATGGCGATACAAGTTGTGTGCAAGTCTGGTTAAAATCAAATCATAAATGAAGCTGCTATTGTGCAGACAAGGTCAAAATAACTAATTCTGGCCCTTTCAGGGGCCATAACTCGGGAACCCATAATGGGATCTGGCCAGTTCAAGAAAGGAACCGAGATCTTATGGTGATACAAGTTGTGTGCAAGTTTGGTTAAAATAAATCATAAATGAAACCACTATCGTGCAGACAAGAAATTGTTGACGGACGCACGGAGGCACGGACTGACGACGGACGAAAGGTGATCACAAAAGCTCACCTTGTCACTATGTGACAGGTGAGCCAAAAAAGGTCAACGTGCAAATGACTGCAACTATTTCTCAAATGAACAACTAGAACTTATCGTAAGGTTTCTTTGATTAGAAAAATCATCGGTACATCTCGAACATTTCTTTCATTCTTTATTCTTTATTCAAATATTGAATTAAAATGGTTCTAGAGCTGATTCCTTTGTATAGGTAGGCCAAATAAAAGCTTTTGCCAGATTTCAATTACCTAGTTTTCAAACAAATGTGACACAAAAAGGCTTTTTAACAACTTTCAAACTGCTGCTAGGAGTGGTTTTGAAATTATTGTCATCCAGTTAGTGCATCATTTGTTGCTCTACGAGGGGTATTGCAAAACATTCACAACAACTACAAAAACAGACATATTTTCCCAACCATTTCCGTTATTTTTATTCTCAAATTGTTTGTAATATGCAAAGACTGCTTTGTTTTTATCATTTAACAGTGATGCATTTTACATTGAAATATGCAAATTATAAGTGAATTCATTCCTAATCTGCATACTCTTAAACGGTTTAAATTCAACTCTAGATATAAAGATTAATCCCATATGATAGGAATACTATACTAGCTGAACTGGACTGAATGTCGTTGAAAATGTAAACAAACTGTCACTAAGACAATATAGGATCGACCAAGAGCTAACTCACTGACTTAAAAGTATTCACAGGAATGCATGAAAGTACTGACATATCAGTGATAACTGTAAGATGACAGAGAGCTTCCGGGGCAGCAGGATTTATCTTTGATTTATTTTTATGTGAATAATTTGTATCAACCACTGTAAAATAGTCAGATATCATGGAGCAACTGTTTACCTCGCAAAATATTATGAAATACTCATGGATGACTCGCAGTACAGTTAGGCATAAATACCGGTTAGAATTAAAGAAGCCACCGGGCATTAATATCTCAAGTTGTGAAAACGTTATGTTCAACTGGTGTACAATAGTTCCATTATTTGTATAATAGAGTTCCGCTCAATATGACAGAGGTTGCTAGAAGAGTTTGAAATATTTCATTCACTCTCATGAATAGTCTGAAACAGAATCTGATGTTCTGCTGTGTTGCGTTCTTAGCTTCCAAAGGATCTTCTTCACGTATTTTATTGATTTAGTATTATAGATTTAAAAATCTACTAGTTTTGGTACCAGGAAGTCTAGTTCAGTATAGATTTAAATTGAAGATTGTTTGCACTGATAAACTTGATCTACTTAAAGAAATGGTACGAATTTTTATCACAAGTATTAATCAACAGTTGGCGGACGCTTCCTCATGTTTGATACTCTATGATAGTGCCATAGAATCAACAGTTGGCGGACGCTTCCTCATGTTTGATACTCTATGATAGTGCCATAGAAACTATGCGTTTAACTCATCTAGTGTAGTTCCCCACGAAATAACTTTAAATTAATCAACTGTGAACATGTGAAAATAATTATATAAAACAAAACGCGTATGTCGAAACACGTGCTTTTTGTCAAGACCTGCATATTACATTTCGTTATCAAGTTTAGCAAATGTATAACAATATGAACTTTAAAAACGAAATTGATCAATATTTTAAACATTCCACGAGAAGTTAGTATACTTTTGATAACGGCTTGGAGAAATTACATTATAGGTTAAGAACACATAGTAATACGTCTAGTAGAGACCAAGGCTTTATAATTTGTTTTTCGTCCGTTTAGATTTTCAAAAGATCATTAATGCTTATAATGCTTATCTTATATGAAATTTGAAAATCTTCTCTTAACATTTCTAACTTAACCACGAGCTTATTCCACTATTTTGAAGCAAAAACAAATCAAATAGGGAAAATGACACTTAAAAGACATATAAAACTTCACGCTTAACAAATTATTCAGTGTGCTATCTGACAAAAACAAATATCCGCTATCTTTTAAAATTGGGGTGATCATTCGAACTGTACTTTATGTCTCAAAGCATGATAGCGAATTTTATCATGTTTATATTTAATAGTTGCTTTTGATATGCAAAATGACAGGACTTATAGCTTTTCTGGGATTAACTGTACTCGGATTTGCCAGTATGATAATTTGATATTTTTCACTTGACTGTCAAAGTTAATAAAAGCATTTTATCATAATTTTCATAACTTCCGTTTTAAGAAATGTTAATTGATATATCTTCCATCCACCTATGTCAAACTCTGTGAAATTTTAAGCATCTGACGATTTTAAGTACCTAATGACTTACTAAATCTGATGATCTGTTCAAAATCAAGAATAATGTTTATTTTCAAACTACATTTCTTTACAGTGTTACCAGATGCCTCAAATTTTATGTCGGTTGTGAGTACATTTGTATTTAGTATCAATGAATATGTACAAAAACATAACCCATTTCAAAATTCGCGCAATATCTCCGCTGAAGTCATAGTGCATATTGAAATAACATAAGAAAACATGGGATACAAAGTTACACATCATGGCCAAGACTAAACTTGTCAAGTATAAAAATAATTGTAAAATATTTAGGTTAGATCCGAGTTGCAATAATGAAATATAAATTACCTAGGTAGCTTAAAATAGCTGCTTTTCGGAAGTGCAATCAGTATCGAATGACTTTTGCAAACTTTCAATCGTTATTCAAAGAAGTTCTTTATAACCTGTTTGTCGCTGGCCATTTTTTTAAACAAAATTATGAAATAATTGAACAAATTTGACAGATCTATTTCACACATATGCATTGATATATGGCGTAGTAATGGGAATAATGCAATTACGAAATTACACAGTATACAGGTGCACCGTGCTTGTTTTTTCATTCAAACAGCAAGATCACATACAGTTCTGTTTCAACTGGGACAAAATGAGGTGCGTAAATGATCTCATAGATAGCAACGCATATATAGAAAAGTTGCTGTTTAATAAAGTAATCTACATAGACAGCTTTTTTCAACAGGGAAGGGCCAGCAGCAAATATTAAAACTTTGAACATACCAGTAATATGTTCAAAAGCTTATGACAACATTCTAGCAGCCCAGTTATCTCGACTATGATGTTAAAACTGAGTAGGGCATTTAGAATATAAACCCGATATGTACACGTGTGTTAAATGGAATTCATGAAGGGATCATAAACGATAGAACTACTAAATATTCTATAGGTTCTCTTTGCTATATCACATTCACGTTTTATCTCTTTTTTTTTGTTACTCATCCACTCTATACTTCCTAGTTTGATATTTGACGCTGGAAGCTTTCTAAATCTAACACTGATTTTTGTTTAAGCATGTTGTATTTATTCAAGTCATTGCATGAATAATCTGTAGTGACAGGGATAATGCAATTAGACAGAAAACAAATTAGCTTACGGTCATTGTGGGACGTTGAATTCTTCATGTGAGGAAGCCATCCAGCTGGCTTACGGAAGGTCGGTGGTTCTATCCAGGTGCCCGCTCGTATTTAAATAATGCACGGAGCGGCACCTTGGGTCTTCCTCCACCATCAAAGCTGGAAGGTCGCCATATGACCTATACTTGTAACGATCGATGTGACGTTAAACCCAACAAAAAGAAATGTCCCTAACATTGACTTTGCTTCTCACCCCTCGAGTATGTTTAAAACGAAAAATAAACATACGTATATACGAAAATTCTGGTCAGAAAAAAACGGGAATATATATATCAATATGTATTGTATTTTCTAGTGTTACTAAGTATTGAAGCTACGGGATTATTTTTGAAGCCTGATTTTGTAAGTCCATGGCACGATATGAAAGCTCAGGTTGGTACTAATACCACCTTACTAACCGTTGCCCATGAACTTGGAGAGGCACCTTTACTGGTAGACGTGCAGGTCTCAGTCACTTCTGGTGGTAACAAGGGATACATCTTTCCAGGGTCAGGTAACCTAGTTTTAAATCAATGATTTACGTGTCTGTATTGTGAAACTGACTACCCCTTAGTGCAGCAAACTAAATTAAAAGACGAACAGGTTTAAAACAGTAAAACAATAACCAGGAAGAAAACGTGTCGACTTTTTAAACCAAAATAATTAAGTTCTCATATTCACAATGATAAATGACAGCGTCTTCCAATTTGATATGTTTTGCCAGTAGTATCGGTTTCGAACAAGTACCGTTTGTTTAAACTTGTTGATTTTGGAAAATTACGATACATGTTAAATTAAACATGAAAATTAGAATATCAGCAAAAACAACAGAGTGTACAAGAAACTGTCCATATTATGGCAGATTGGTAATAATACGCAATAACACTCTAGGAAATATGTTAATTTCTAGTCAACTGCATCGAGTTTATTTTGGTATTTCCTTTGAAATTTGTAAAAAGAAATAATAATGCAGATGTTAAGAGACATGAATTTAGTATTTTATTTAGAAATGTTTCTGTTACAGGTTGTCGTGCTAGAGACGATGACCAGGATGAGGGATACGGCGGTATCATTTACATATACAACGATGTTTATATTAAAGTCAGTTCTCCAATCAAGGCCAATGATCACCTTGGACGTTGCGTATACACAGGTTGTATCATAAAGGTTTTCGATCTTACCGCACAATCATTTGATTTTTCTAAACAAAAGTTTACGACAAATTTGTGGACACATTTGTATTAATTTTGTCACACATTGTTCCTACATTATCATAAATTACCCCGATGGGTATTTTAGAGACTCGTCCAATGTGGGAAATGAATAGAAGTTTCGGTGGACCTTTTGGTCGTTTATTTTGATGGAGGCAACCGACGGAATAAAGAGAGAAAACAGCTGGAAAATGTAATATTCTCTGTATAACAAATACATGCTAGGCCTTTTTTTCATATAGATTAAAAGTACAAAAATGTACATGGAGTTACCGTGATATTGCAGGTGTACAAATATGGTTTTTTGATTATACTAAACATTTGGAAAAAAAAACTGGGCAATGTCTAACAATTATCGAATTATTCCCTCCCGATACCCTTGGCGACCAAGATGATTCTACTCGCTCGAGCTTTTATATGTAATGTCTGCTACTTGTTTCATATCACAAAATGTAATCTTTATGCTGGCAGGTTTTCTATAGAGTTAAATTTATACGTATGTGATGACATTGATTAATAAGTTCATGAATTAAACTTTAGGAAAATCACCATATTGGGAAGGGCCTTACAGTACTGACAGTTACACAGCAAAAGTAAGGGTCCGTGCATGGAAGAAATCTACTTTGCCGTCTGCTGATTTCACTGAAACTGGCATCTTAATATCAAGAGGTAATACTAAGTTTATATTAAGCGCGGAACCATTAGAAAAATGTTTTACGTACTATAGTTTGTTAAACTTTTAAAACATATTTTCACATTATACACACTTTTACATTGACGTACATATTTGTTTTTGATGGTAAAACCATATAACGAAAATGGAATGTATTTTGTTAAAGGTACTCCAAGCTATGTTGAAAGATCACATGGTCTTAGTGACTATCCGACTTTAGTGATATCAAGAACCAAGTTCCCGGCGTCATTGAAAACATACCCTGATTATTACTCGGACTCTGTTGGTAAAATTTAATGTTTTTATCATATATCTCTCAAACGTAGCATATGATATGATATGATATGATATGATATAATATAATATAATACAAAACCTTTTAATAACTCGTATCTGATACTGAAAAATGTTCAATCAGCGATAACGTAATAACTAATCAAAAAGTTTACCGTTTAAATCGAGTTTTCAGTCTTATTTATCTAAAGTTAGAGTAAATTTTGGCTGATATAACACTAGAAATGTGTGCATATATCTGATAAAATGGTCATTAGAACAGTACCTTGATCTTCAATACTGCGTTCTGGCCGGATCACACTCGGCGCAAGCGGGCCTGTCAAAATCCTCTCGAACCAAATTCAACATTGCAGATCTAGGGACTGTTTTATGATTTGTTTTAAATTAGCTTTATAAGGTATAAGAATAACATGTAACATTTATGTACATGAAATATAACAGCTTAGTTTGCAAAATGCTATAAAGAATGACATTCAACACTAAAATATTTAGTCATACAAAGATCAATAGTGCCTGAATGCCTAATAAATTCCTTTACATAACCTTTAAGTATAGCAATTGTTAGGATGCAAAATATACGTTTTGTTTTCCATATCCAGGTGCTTCAATGGGAATGTACGACGGTACGTCAACCCAAAATGCTTTTGTTGTCTACGGCTTTAGCAAGAACAACATCAGAGCTTGGGCACCCTCGGCCAGTACTGACTGTAAGTTGTTATTATGATCTACTATTTTGTAACATGTTTCCGTTAATTTCTGATATTAACTTCAGTATTTTCCATCTTTGGCGACCGGTTAGTAAAATTTAAAATACATTATGCTATCAAGTCGAGTTGGTCAAAATACTAGTAGTAGAAAGTGGCTAGAAGAATTATTGCATACAAATGTATGTAATGATAGGAAGCTTTTAGCAATTTTGCGGACAAACAATGATCTCATTCTTAGGAATAAGAACCAAATCTTATGTTATTAATGACAAACTATATGAAGGGAAAAATCCTGAATTTAGAAAGTGTGCCAAATTTAGGAATTACAATGCTGCTGTGGCTTAAGGCCGTATTGGCATGGAATCAGAGGTATTGGCCTGAGGGCTTAAGCCCTGTTTTGTAACCTTTTTTATTAGATATGTTCCACTCAATGTTTAATTTTTAAAAAAAGAGTTAAACAATATTGCTGTTCATTGTCACAGATGTTCATTTGATGCACTGGAACGTCAGGGTTTTCTGATGACGATGACGTCATGTCTTTCCAAACATTTGTGATAAATTTATGCATTGTCAGCCTTATTTTACCATGCTAGATGAGGAAACAAGCAAAGCCATATCAGTTGTATTAATTCATCATTTTTACTTATGGAAAATGAATGTAAGTTCATGTTTCTGTCTTTCCTTGTGTAGCTACCTAAACATGGGGCGTCCTTGGGCGTTGTTTTTTTCTTCTTCTGTGTCCAACCCAAGATAGAATCGCCCTAATTACGCGAACAAGGCACAAGAACATTGTTTTTGGGTCAGACTTTCATACCACCTCCTAAGCGGGAGGACCGCATACAATGCAAAAACAATATGGCGGAATGAGAAGGTACAACTTTAATGTCAAAGAAACATCGTAGCAAAATAAACATATGATAAAGTTATGACTTAATAAAATATTACTTGAATGAAGAAATTACACTACTTTTGTAAAAATGTTGGTTTACCCCCGTCGGTAATGTAAACAAGCGCCGTAAACAAGGCTGTAAAACTCCACTTCCTGTTCCCGGTGTTAGAGCGTTTAAATCGAGGTACGTGATCCGACTCGACGCAATTCCGTCCGAGGAATAAACGTCAAAAGACGTCCTACATTATTAAACATGAGCGAAAACAACATTGAATCGTATGTGATCGGTCAGTTTATTTTAAAATGAGGGCATTTAACAAGGTAGCTGTTAAGGCTATCATGGACTCTAAGCTGGATGATTACAGTGATCTGCAATAAATTTCTGCTTTTAGAGGGTGAAAAAAACCTTGTCATATTTTTCAAAGGTTGCAAAAATGTTTTTCTAAAGCCTGCATATCCCGTTCGATATTTCGTAGCTGGGTTTCATAGCTAAGGGAGGGTAGGACAAGTGTGAGGGACATGTCTATGTATTGTTTTATATGTAAATCGGTCAAGCGATCACTTTATCTGCAACCATGGGATCATGACATCGACTGGACATTACATTCAGGTGGTACAGGTCTTGGTGTTTCCTGCTAAGCTTAAATTATACCTACATATGAACGGGTATTTTGTAATTCCAATATCATTTCAGAAGCAATTATGTATTTCTTAAACACGCCTTGTTTCTGTTCCAGTCTTCCAATCTAGGGAATACTACGTCAAAACGCCTGTAGAGTGTGAATGTTCCTTCAAGTGGAAAAGTGTTGTTTAAACTTATAAAGCCACCTTTAACGTTGAATTCAGAGAGAAGGATAAAATATAGTTGCCATTCAGTGAAGAAACTTAAAAGTGTATTTTAAAGAAACTTCAGTAACAACATAAACGTCTCCCAATACTTAGCCCTTTTGGTTTTTTTTCAAAACAGTCCCAATAGAGGATTCATTACGACTGAAGGAGTGTAAAAAAAGCGAACGCTTCTTAGAGTTGATCTCTACACTTACCAAACTGTGAATTATTTTAATAAGATAAAAAGTTCAGTGTATTGTTTTCAGTCGAAAATACGGGTTCAATATCTGTGCAATTTTTTTTTTTCAAGAATTTAAACATGTTGTCTACAGTACAATCAGGTTGTCAGTCAATATTTCTGAGGACATCCTGTAATTCATGAATCTAAATCTTTGCTATTCTTCCTTAACAGTGGACGTAATTTAACCTTTAACCTGTAAATTTTCTAAAATGGAGTGGTCCATTATTCAATTTTGGCAGTGCCACTTATTACTCAAAGGGGTGTTTACTGAAAATTTACTGAATGAATAGCGAACAGTGCAGACCATGATAAGCCTGCACGGATGTACAGGTTGATCTTCGTCTGCACTGGCCGCACAGGCAGAATCACTTTCCGCTAGCAGGCTAAAAGTTAATGGTTTATTTGCCTCGTAGTTCAAGCTCATTTGCAAAATTTTAATAAATGCTAACGACGTTTATCATAGCAATTTCCAGATTCAGATTATTGAAATAAAATAGATGTTGTCATGTGTTAATACACATAGAGACAATATAGATTGTATATTTTGTAAAATAAATGTTTTCGAAATTGAATACTACATAATTCTTTTTAATATTTCCCTCGTATAATTATTTCAAATGACTGTCGACATGTTCATGTAGTAACAAATTATATTTTAACTAATCTGAGAGCCGTTGAAGATGTTCAAAAGCTGAAATAGTAGTACAATTTTCGCAAACCTTTTATTTAAAATGTAACAGTTGAATAGGATTATTAACACTTGTTTAATTTTTTTACATTTTTCCCGGTTTGTAGTTTCTTGATTTGCAAGATACATTGTAATGATTAAATGACGAGCCCATACACAATATACAATTATTGACTCTTGAGCCATTGGATATGTAGCCGAGGTCAATATCGCTCCCTTCCGGTGAATATCACATCATATCCAATGGCTCAAGAGTCAATAACTGTTTTATTATATGGGTTCAGGTTTATGAATATAAACAAATGAAGTATTTGTTGCAGCATATTTAATGTTTGAAAGTAACAATAACTGTGTGAAAACTTATAAAAGGTTAATTAAATGAAGACACTTAAAATTCCTAGAATCATTCAGTGTGTATACAGTTTCTTAAATTATGGCTGAAATATATTGTAGTTGATTGTATTCTGAGAATTTTGGTCAGTGGAGTCTGTAGCTGATTTTCCCACTATTCATATTGTAACTAGAGCAACATGACAGTTCAACTTCCATTCTGTTTTTAGAAAGTAATGTTTAATGGGAGAAAATCCACTAACCATTAAACATGAAATAAATTTTGAAAGATGATGAGCGTTTTCGGCCAATGGAATAATTGGAATTCATGTTATTTTTAGAACATATAATAAGTACAATTATTGACTAGTGAGTTTTTGCGAAGGTCAATATACTTTCTGCCTGTGAATATCATATCATCTTCTATGGCCCGCTAGTCAACAATTGATTTATTATATGAATAAAGAGGATGATGAAAAATGGATATGATATTGACTGATGATGATGATGATGATGAAGATGGTGATTCACGAAAACAATGAATAAGAATGATGATGAATGATGGTTGGATGAAAGAGGATGATTGATGCCAATGATTAATGCTGCATATGTTGGAATATGACTGATGGGTGATGCTAATTATGAATGGAGATAAGGGTAATGATGAATGATGAAACGGACGATGCTGAATAATTATGATGATAATAAGTATGATTGAATAGATTTTTTATTTGGGTTTGACGGCGCACCAACACAGTATAGGTTATATGGCGCCAAACAGGACTACAAATTTTGGTTCCACATCTCATTTACATCGAAATAAAAACACGAGGCATGGAATCAAAATTTGTATACCTGCTGGAATCACAGAGTTACAGCAAAACCAAGTGTTAAGACCCTATTAGTCACCTCTTACGATCATGCAAGGGTAAGACAGTGGTTCCAATTCTTTTCATACACAGATCGTCCCAGAACCACATGGGGCGATTAAATAGATGTTGAATATGGCTAAATGAATGATGATTATGGATGCTGATGATAAATGCATGATTTATTATCCTGAGTAATGATGATAGTGAATGATGACTGGATGAATGATGAATTATGATTATGATGATAAATTCTTATGATAATGACAGATGCGGATAATGATGATGGTAATCATAATGAGTAAGAGTCATGACGATTGATGGTTGGATGAATGATGCTGACTGATGAAAGAGTTATGACGACAAGTGCGAATTATTACGATGAAGAAGAATTAAGATGGGGAATAAATGATAATAATTATATGTTGATGATAAAGAAAGGATGATGATGATGAATGAATTATAATAAATGAAAGTTGATGATAATGATGATGATAGATGAAAAATGGGATAATGATAATTGATGATGAATAAACTGAATTATATATAAATATTGTTTGATTAAGGAAAACCTCAGGTCTATTTTGAGAACTTGATACCACAGGAGAAAACTAATATTACATTTATTTTTTGTCAACGGTAGATGTTGTGACAAATGGGACGTAGTCTATTTACAGAAAATATAACAACTGTTGCTTTAAATATCTATTTATTTACATATGAGTAATTTCGCTAGATGTCTCTTCTTCTGTAACTTTTGGTTGTTCTGAGATATCATTCGAGACTGTAGATACTGGTGCATTATGGTGTATCTTATCTAAAAGGTATTTATCTTTAGTCTCCGGCAGCAGAGATGTACCTATCACACACAGGACAGAAATGCCACCACAAAGATATAGCAGCAGGCCTGGCACATATGTATTCTGAAATGAAATATGGATAGTGCTAGTTGCAATAACTATTAAACGTATTAATTGTTCCAGCTTTATAAAAATGTATGCGCTAAAAGATTTGTTTCTTTTTAATCATATTTAGAAAGAACACATGTTTAGATTAAGCCTATATATATTGGAAAGGTCCTTTAAATTTCTAAGCAGGTAAAGTTGAACTGATCACATAGCTTATGTCCACAATAAGATAAAGATAAATTTAAGGATAAGGCATTTTCTTGTTATAACATCTGCAGAATCCAGAGAGTTTGGTTGGAGCCCCATTTTGAATATGTCATAACACGCAATAGCACAAAACATGATGACTATATTGTCCCTCAACGTCATTAAATTTCCAAGAAATGCGCAGGAATGTCTGCATTGTTTAATCACGTTGACCTCTTTTCCTTTTGAATATCTGTTTTAGGGCCGTAATATGTTTCCGTTTTGACACGGAACGCGCATATATAAAAAAATGAGTTTAACAGCACGTGAGCGCGAGAATCTCTTGGTTGACACACGTTTACTCTCCTGCTTAAACACCCCCGAAACATGACGACAACATCAGTTTTATGAGATAGAATATTTCCTTCGTCATCAATCTTTGAACGAGGCTTACATCATAACCCTCTATAACGTAAAATTCTGCTTCATTTTATAAACATACAAGGGCAACTTGAATATGTTGCAAGTTTCCTCAAGCCGGACACAATTTATTAAATACTGTATATTACGTTTTTGTATAGGAGGTAACCCTTTGTGGTAAAACTTGATGGTTTAATCGTTTTAGTTCCCTTTATGACCTATGTTTTTGTCATAATACTATGGAGAGTTTCATATGTTTAGAGACTCAACAGACCTTTCCAGAAATGTATATCTTTAAATAATTTCTGAACATAATATAAAGGTAACCAATCTTTGAAGAATTTAACAATTTTTTTTTTATAAAACATAAGGCATAAAACAAATGTGTATTTGCAAAAAAAAGTATCTAAGTTTTCAACAGTTGTTTTAAACATTTGTAATGCAGTATAGCAGAAAAAAATCTTTTTGTGTAAGGTATACTAGAGCATCATTTGTCAATCACATTTATTGGATAAAAACACCAAACATACACCATACAACAGATAAGTAGTAAAAGGGCGATTATACTGTTAATGTTCATAGTTCCTTTTCAATTAAAATAGTACTTGTTGCATGTATCTGAATCGCTTTATTTGTTGCATTGTCCTTGAAATGAAATATCTTAATAACTTACAAGATAAACAAGCTTTGGCCCGATCACTGAACCAATTGCTCCGACGAAACTTAGTATCCCAATAGCAATGTTCCTAGAAGTTAAAAAGAACAAGATAGCATGTGCTTTTTAAACGCGAATTTGGTTTCTTTAAAATGAATGGCACATAAAACATATGCAAACGTTTTTCTCCGCATTTGAACTTTTTCAGAATTGGATAACTTAAAGGAAGAAACGTTGATACATATATTAATCGTTTAGTTGTTTATATGGTCATATACAAAGAAATTAACTCAAAAATGTATCTATGTAAAAGAGGTCATTGTGTGACCGGAAAAAGGTATGACAGCCATGACAATTTTTAAATTTGTTTCATGATACAAACGGCCGCTGCTGAGAAGTCATCATTGAATTATGTATGAACCGCAAATGGAAAGGCGCCAAAGTTACGATAACGCTGCTTAGTAATAGTGATTAATCAGATTTTGGTCAACAAATAAACTTAATCAATTGATCATTTACACCTATTTGTGTTCACCGAGCTCTTGATACACATCAGATTTTCATTAGAGGTATCTTTAAAATTTCAGTTTTCTATCCTGGTTCCCTAAGTAAGATAGCGTTAAATTTAATTAACACAGTTTGCCTAAGTAATAATAATATGAATATAATCATTTCTGTATTTAAATTGTCAAATATTTGTACTGAAAATTACAGATTTTGCCAAAATTCATTACCAAGTCATTATTACTCCCTTTGTCTATCTCGGTTGCGCAATCAAAATAGATTAAAAAAAATATAGAAGAATTCTGAAGCTAAACTCAGTTTTAAAACTTGCCTTTTGCTTCAGGTAACTTTATTAAATGCAAATGTAAAGCTAGAAATTATACTGCATCGAAAGAAATAGTCCACGTTTCAAAACTTTTATATTTTAAGGAGATAATTACAAAAAATCGTAAAATGTAATAAAATTTACATTTCCAATACGGATCTTACTCTAGGTAATGCGTCTTCCTGTTTGTTGCTTAAGTAAATCTCTAACATAATATATGAAAACTAAAAAAGTTATAAAAGATTACTTAAATGTGATTAATCACCTTAAACAAATTAAACATGCATCGCTGGCGCTATCCACGGATCTATCGTTCATTTCTCATGAACACCGATAAAAATCATTTCTAAATTATACTTTATACTATTCAAATACAGAAAATGCACTGCGTCCCAGCGAAATTGCCACAAGAATACAAGAATTAGGAAGTCTCATTTAATTTTCATACATGTATGTGTTGAGATAGTGACATATTCAGATAATAAAACTCGTCAAACACAATTGATATGCAATATACTATGTTGACTTGTTACCAAGTAAAATCTACTCTACTAATATTTAACATTGTAAAATATTTTTATTGTCTTATAAAGCACTTTTGAACTATTTATTATCTCTAACACTTCTTTACTTTGTTTTAATGTTAAGTCGTGGTTTTATATTAATATACGGATGTTCGTTTGTTTCTTGAAAAAAAAAAGTTTGTAAATTCCAAAGAAATGCAGCTTACCTTAGTTGACGTGCGCAGTACCATTTTTGTCAGGGAGGTGTCAAAATATTAACTTTTAATATGTGTAATGTGTTCTCATTCTTTCTGTGCAATACATTTTTAAAATCTCCAGAACTGATCATTTTGTTAAAGACCTTCCTGCACAAAATGTTTTCAGCAGGTGGGTAGGCTTTACGAGTATAGTACGCCAATTGTTCAGTAATTACATGAACCCAGGTTCACGGTCGAAAAACTAGGATTAACGATCGATAAACCAGGAATACGACCGAAATTCAAAGTTCAATCCTAGTTTATCGAACATAAACCTGAGTTCACGAGTATAAACTACGGTTTACGCCCGTTATGTTATGTTTTCGCCCGAAAATATAGGTCAGTATGCGAAAAACCTGGTTTTACATTAGAAAAACCTAGTGTACCGCTCGCTAATCCAATTATCCAATAATTACGTGAACCCAGGTTCACGGTCGAAAAACTAGGATTAACGATCGATAAACCAGGTTTTTCGAACGTAAAACCAGGTTTTTCGAATACTAACCATTTGTTCGAGCGAAAACATACAATAACGCCGTAAACCATAGTTCACGCTCGTAAACGTAGGTTCTTGCTTGTAAACCCAAGTTCACGGTCGTAAACATAGGTTCACGTTCGTAAACTATGGTTTACGAGCGTGAACCGGGGTTCACGAGCGTAAATATAGGATAACGACCGTAAACATAGGATAACGACCGAAATTCGTAGTTCAATCGAGAAACCTCGTTTATCAAACGTAAACCATGGTTAACGGTCGATATATTAGGATATAAAAAACTACGAATTATGGTCGTTATCCTATATTTACGCTCGTGAACCTATGTTTACGAGCGTGAACCTATGTTTACGAACGTGAACCCATGTTTACGACCGTGAGCCTAGGTTTATGATCGTGAACCATAGTTTACGGACGTGACATGTATAGCAATTGTCCAATAATTACGTGAACTCAGGTTCACGGTCGAAAAACTAGGATTAACGATCGATAAACCAGGTTTTTCGAACGTAAACCCAAGTTTTTCGAATACTAACCATTTTTTCAAGCGAAAACATAGAATAACGCCGTAAACCATAGTTCACGCTCGTAAACGTAGGTTCTTACTTGTAAACCCAAGTTCACGGTCGTAAACATAGGTTCACGTTCGTAAACTATGGTTTACGAGCGTGAACCGGGGTTCACGAGCGTAAATATAGGATAACGACCGTAAACGTAGGATAACGACCGAAATTCGTAGTTCAATCGAGAAACCTAGTTTATCAAACGTAAACCATGGTTAACGGTCGATATATTAGGATATAAAAAACTACGAATTTCGGGCGTGAACATGGGTTTACGGCCGTGAACCTATGTTTACGAGCGTGAACCTACGTTTACGAACGTGAACCTATGTTTACGAGCGTGAACCTACGTTTACGAACGTGAACCTATGTTTACGAGCGTGAACCTACGTTTACGAACGTGAACCCATGTTTACGACTGTGAGCCTAGGTTTATGATCGTGAACCATAGTTTACGGACGTGACATGTATGGCAGTTGTCTAATAATAACGTGAACCCAGGTTCACGGTCGAAAAACTAGGATTAACGATCGATAAACTAGGTTTTTTCGAACGTAAAAGCATGTTAACCTATTCTTTCGAGGAAAAACATAGGATAACGTCGTAAACCATAGTTCACGCTCGTAAACATATGTTCACGTTCGTAAACCCAAGTTTACGGTCGTTAACATAGGTTCACGTTCGTAAACTATGGTTAACGCTCGTGAACACAGGTTCACACCCGTAAACATAGACTCGTGGTTTACGCTCGTGAACTTAGGATAACGACCGAAATTCGTAGTTTAATTGAGGAACCTAGTTTATCGAATGTTAACCTTGGTTCACGAGCTTAAACTATGGTTTAAGCCTGTTATCTTATGTTTTCGGTCGAAAATATAGATTAGTATTCGAAAAACCTGGTTTTATGTTCGAAAAAACCTAGTTTATCGATTCTTAATCCTAATTTTTCGACCGTAGACATCAGGTGCATAATTCCATCATGGGCAGGTAACATGGAAGAACCATCGATTTTCCGTAGGCCACCTGAATAAGCTCCCTCATGTGAAGAATTTTACACGCTAAGAGAAGCTTTGTACCCACATCGGTGACAGTCAAGTGAATTGAAGTCTGTGACCTTTTTTGACATAATTATATTGAAACATATTGACTACCTGATTACAGTCTGTGACCTTTATTGACATAATTATATTGAAACATATTGACTACCTGATTACAGTCTGTGACCTTTATTGGCATAATTATATTGAAACATATTGACTACCTGATTACAGTTGGATACAGCTCTACTGTCATTGTCTGCACAGTTCCCCATGCCGCCATTATACTCGCGTTTGCCGTAATAGCTAGAACAGTGGTCAGTGTCTCTTTGTATTTGGCATCTATTAAAATACAACAATTAATTTAGTTGTCTAATGTCAAGCTTTTTAATGTATTATTACAATATAACGATAATCATATCACAATACACCTATCGTTCTTCATTATTGTATTGCGTAATAACATTATGACATGTTTTACCACTGAAAAGGTAAATTTGGATATACATACATTTCTTACAGATACCAAAACACATGACATTTTTTATCAAATATATCAGTTTTAGATATCCATATACACATTTCAGCCATTTATGCACTTCCTAGTCTTACACATAACAAGAACAAAAAATCAAGAAGAATCAAGGAAACATTGTGTATTGTGTGTTCTATACATGTATGAATTAAACGTGTATTGTGCTCAAGTAAACCTTGTGTGTTTATATTGCTAGTAAGAAATTATATCAGAAAAAAAAAACACAAAAATAGTCGGTCTTGTCAATGGCAACCCTTCATTTTGGTAGGTACATTCGTGCTGTCGTTACAGTTTTTTATGAAAAATATTATTTAAAATAAAGAATGGTATTCAGTACCCATCAAATAATGATTTTTGTGTAAAGCAAGTAAAGCAGTTAGCTTTAATGTCAACGTGTAATTATACTCTACAAACCATATTATTTTGTGTTATATCAGATAATAAGAGCTTGTATGCAGGCAACAGAAGTTGGTGAATAATCTACCCATTACAGCTAGATAATGATGAATTTGCTTTCCGCACATTAAGTTGAAGTTTTAGACTGACCCTTCCGCTCACTGGATCATAATTCGAGAATCTTTCGCTGAAGATGCTTAGTTTTGTGAAACACATTAATATCAAAGTTGTCATAGACATATTTGCATTGAATAGAAATTCATCAGAAATGCCAGTTTTAAAGACATATAATATTAAATTTCTGACATTTACTGTTTAGCTACGCGAGACTCTTGATTTGGAGCTGTATACTGTAAAATCATTTAATTTCTTGGGCACGAAATTTCGTGGTTTTGGTCAAAACGACAATTTCGTGGGGATATGAATTCGTGGCTTTCAATTTTTTAACATAAAATGAATGGAAATTTTACTTGTTCATTGGGATTAAATTTCGTGGATTGACTCAACCACGAAATCCACGAAAATTTGTCCCCCACGAATATTAATGATTTCACAGTATACGGAATTCTTGTAAGAAGACAAGAAGTGTACATCGTATTACATGTCTGCTTAAAAATAAAGATAATACAAAATTCAACATAAGGAATATATAGTAAACAAACAAATATTATTTCCAAACCAAGTTACAACCTTTGACTAATTTTTATTTAAATGTGCCAAATCTGCAAGAACGAAGAAAGAAAAAGAGCAAGCTTTAAAACATTTACTGGCTTTTATTACATCAATACTTCAAATACATCAAAATGTGATCAGATGTTCATGTAAAATTACCTAATGTTTGCAAAACACCACCTGTAATACCTGTTATACCCACAATGATAAAACAAATGCCTGTGGCTTTCTTGCGACCAAGTCTGCAAATTATAAATAACATTCTAAATTGATAATACTTCTTTCATGCTTGTACCTTGTAATGCATTCATCGTAAATAACAGCGTTTTTATCTTATGTAAATTTAAATAAGCACTCACGCGTTATAAAATTAAATAAACGTATTATATAACAACTAATATCAAGTAAATTCAGTGCCTTACATTACAATAGATCTTTATTTCATTAACATAACCTAGAAAGTTATTGCAGTCATCACGGACGATCAGTCATCTAGGAAATTGGGAAAATTGATAAAATAATTGAATGAAGTATTGCCATGCAATACAAAGTCCCCTACTAGAAGGCACCCAATTTTCTCTTTTTTTTATTTGTAGTAACAACAAAGGGAAGTTAACTCTAAAACAATCTGTATAATGTAAGTCTACACATAACTCTTTACCAGGTAGAGATAAGTCAAAATAACCTAAACTTGGATGTAACATGTCTGTTGTACCACAGAAAAAATGGTCTCGATAGTAAAAAAGTTACAATATAAGCGATTTATAGTAAAAACAGAGGAAAGTTATTCTAAAAAACAAGGGTGCCTCATGGTGATAAACAATTTTGCCAAGTTACATCAATATCCCTCCATGCATGAAGAAGAAATGCTACGGACAAAGTCATTCTTGAATGTGACCTTTGACCTCTAATTGTGACCTTGACCTTATACCTAGGGACCTGGCTCTTGTGAAAGACAATGCCTCTTATAATGCTGAACATTTCAGAATCCCTTCATGCATGAAGAAGAAATGCTCCGGACAAAGTCATTCTTGTATCTGACCTTTGGCCTCTAAGTGTGACCGTGAACTTAGACCTAGGGATCAGGTTCTTACGCATGACACTTCTTTCTATTGTTGTCAACATTTGTGTCAAGTAATATTAAAATCCCTTTAAGGATTGTTGAGTTACAGACTGGACAGGAAAAATGCCCCTTTGGCCTTTGACCTGGACCTTCCAGCTAAGGGCCCAGTTTTGTTCTTAACATCAAGGGGAATATTTGTTTCAACTGATATTTATAACCTGTTTGGCATGACAAAGTTATAGACCGGACAAAAAAAAATTCCTATTGACCTATGCTCTCCAAGTCTGACCTTGACCTTTAAGCTAGGGTTCTGGGTGTTGCGCGTGACACGTCATCTCATCATGGGGAACATTTATGCGAGGTAATATTGTTATCTCTTTATGAATAACAGAGTTATTAACCGGACAGGAAAAAACTCCTGTTGACCCTTGACCTCGAATTGTGACATTGACCTTTGAGCCATGGGTCCGGGTCTTGCGCATGACACGTCGTCACATCATGGGGAACATTTGTGCCTAGTAATATTAAAATCCCTTCATGAATGAGTTATGGATCGGACACAAAATTGCGGAATGACGGACGGAAAAGTGTATTCCTATAGTCCCCGAAACTGGTTTTCAACCAGTAGGGGACTAATAATATAATAACACAATCCCTGTCAGAGATAGAGCCCTAATTTCTCTACAACTTCTGAACAGTTACCTATTAGTAAGCCACATGCCGATTGCTTTGGAAGGAATACTGGTTAAACT
The DNA here is from genome assembly GCF_021730395.1 of Mercenaria mercenaria. Classification (NCBI taxonomy): domain Eukaryota; kingdom Metazoa; phylum Mollusca; class Bivalvia; order Venerida; family Veneridae; genus Mercenaria; species Mercenaria mercenaria. The sequence continues at coordinate 105,343,489 of NC_069362.1, read as the reverse complement.
AAACAGGAAAAGATTAAAGTATAAGTCTCCTGAGAGTGTCTGTATCCCAAATGATAAGCCGTATCCAACGACGCCTAATGCTATCCTGAAATATACATTCAAATTATTTCTCGAAAACAATGATTAGTGGAAAAAATCTTGTCATATTTGAATACCTTTGAATTAGTCCATGAGCCAGACCCAGAAATTTTGGCTAGCGGTACCATCCGAGGGGATTAAAGTTCAATGCTATTTTTGGATAGGTAAACATCTGACAATTCAGAAACCGTGTGATAGCATTGCAGTGGTGGTAGCTTTTTGTGCGTTATTAGCCATGTAGTAACACCACCCCAAAATAGACTTTCATCAAACTTCCGTTTCAAACAAGTTCAAACTAATGGTTCTCTCTTATTTTGAAATATATTTACTTGGAAACTGATAGACAAACAGCTCAGTTTATGTATTTTATGTATTTAATAGAACTGTAATTAAAATATTGCCTCTTTAGTGTTTAGTGGTTGCAATTACAGACAAACATAGACCAGTGCTTAAACATAATTAAAGAACACAAATATTGTTTCATAATATGCAGTTAGAAAGGTATTTTGCTCATTCTTGAACTAATATTAAATACATAGAGTATAAGGTAGTAGAATTCTACATATCACAAAACCAAGTTGTCTGCCATTGGCTGTTATGGCGCTTGTAACTTACGGCATATAAATGTGCGTAACCTATTTGTTTGAAATTAATTAATACTTCTATACATGATATAGAATAGAAAAAGTATGAATATCGTTAAATCAAAGCAATTTCTGAACTACTTTTGATATGTTAAATTAACAATTAGACAGTTATTCGCAGACCAATAATTTTTCATATCAAAGCCTCCTTGTTGTTATTGTAATTTACGTGAAAATACACGTGTAGACGGAAAACACAAAATGTGTTGTTTAAACATGATGTTTTACTGTCTGATCTGCCAAAAAGGTGCAAATTCATGCCTACTTCTGTATCAATGTTCTTATGCTTAAACAGTAAACATTTTTTGGCTGAATAATACCAAATGGTACTTTTATACAGCAAAATACGTTACCATAAAATCAAGATTTTCATAATATTTCATATAAACATGTTAAAGTCGTTGTTTTTAGTATTATGTTTAAAAAAGAAATATTTTAACTAATCAATAAAATCATTCTTCGGTTAGATATCAAATGCCATGTTAATTCATTGAATGTAAAAGTGTAATTTACGTTACAATATGTTACCTTAATCGGTAATATGCTACCGTTATTATTTTCAGTCTTTATCTTTCTATATCATGTCAAGTTTATTCTTTGTTTTCAATAAACCACATTTTCTATCATGTATTCAACATACTTGAACATTCTTCGTTATGACTCTTCATTACTGTCTGAATCTTAAGATATCGTCAATATTGGTACGCGAATTATCTTCATCAGTTTCACTGGTTTCGTTTATGTCAACAGATTTATCAGGAACGATCTTTTTGTCACTCAAGTTGTTCACTAACTGTTGTTCATCATCAAAGTCCCAGCAATTTATAACAACACCTGGAAGATAAAGACTATTCTCATGGGCATTTAGTCAAATATACACCTTTAAGAAAAGATCAAGGTTGTTTGATTTTGATATAAGGCCGCTAGTGCCAATTTCTGCTTTGAATGGACACATGCCTTTTTCTACATCTGTCATCACTTTTTTACATCCGCATAATCGGCTTTGATCTGCGCAGGTTCAACTTCTTTGTGTGTTGATTTGTCTTCTGAAGTCATGTCTGTTTTCTGTTGTGTAGCTTCAACACATTTAGCTCGCATGTTCTGTGTCAAACAAAACCTGTAGTATGATAAATATTGTCACTTGAAGCTTATGATGCTTCCCTTTTTCTTGGCATGAAGTCTGATAGTCTGTTCTATAGTAATTTACACATTCTGTGATGCTGTTGCGGCTGATCTAGACACACTGAAGCGAAGCCACGAACCCTCAAAAGCTTTTCTGCACAAGGGTGGGTTAATTCAAGATTTATTATTAGGAGCAGATAGCGGAGCGGTGGTCTAGTGAATAATGTGTCGGCTCAATCCAGGAATCGTAGGTTCGAGAGCCCCACTGCGGTCACAACCATGTCTTTTCTAATGACACCAGTACTGGTTTTCCAGGAAGCGGTTTCGAGAGATACCAATATGCTTGAAGCTTTCATCACAATCGAGCTAAAACAAATTAGTATAAACTAACGGACAAGCAGGTAGATACATTGCATCGTTCAGATGATTGGACGCAGATAATAATGGGTACAACTTGTACATCTGGGTCGCTGACATTTGTGGCCTGTATTAATGCCAGTATATAATGAATAATATCAATAAAGTATAAACAGAAGTGTGCCCTTTTCTGTGATCTCTCTCTCTCTCTGACACTTTTGAAGTGTTGACTTGAATTGTCAGCAAGTTCCTTTACTTGTTTACATAAACATCGGTTGAAGGTCAAATAATTAAGGTTGAATATATGTGTCATCTGTTAATAAGTAAGTGTCAGGAGAATTTGAACATTTAAACTAAGAATGATTCTGTCCCTATGTAGCCATGGTGTTCCAGTGAGTATCTATTTGTTTTCTACCTGTTTAAGGCGCATTTCTAAAATGTATTTCAGTATACATCCATGTATAATTATGTTCTTAAACATTTATAATTGGTTTGTACAGATGTTATTGTCACGTAAAATCCGCACAACTATTAAAATGAGATGGTGATTCACTGCATTCTAGTAAATATCTTGTTCAACAACACAAATTATGTATAGTTATTATAAAATCTTATAATTTTTTCCCGATCTGTGCAGGACATATTTTTCACTTCAAAAATTTCAGTTTTGTACATTTTGGTAACATAAAACTTATACGGAGATTACATCATGGGAAAGTTCCTATCACTGCAGAAAAATAGTTATAAGAAACACTATTCAGTCTGTACTTTCAATTATATTGAAGAATCATAAACATCTTGGTCATTGGGTTATTAGTACAAGTAGAATATCTATAATGTTGGTAATAAAATCACTGTTACGTAAATTACACTAATTAAAATGTTAACGGGTACGTGAAAGATGTATTGTTTAAAAGCACACTCAGTTCATTGTTATACATGTATAAGAGTGTTAATAAACTACAGACTGCACTTTTTCTTAATCATTGTGTGGCAAAATTTCATCGTCTTAAATGTTTTTAGGAAACATATTAAATGTCACGTAAGTTACAAAAGCCCTTACGTTTAAACGGCATTCATGTAGGAATAAAAAGCATTCGGTATGTACTTTCCGAAAGTCATAATGTTAAATATTCCTTGATTCCTTAGGGAAGGCAGGGGGAAATGGTACCTCAAGGCGTAACATTTATTGGAAGAAAATCTAATTATGAACTATAATTATGCTTATTAGTTGTCCATGCCATTAAGATGTTCTTCATAATCATTATTTTAATTAACATTTATTCAAAAAGGAGCAAACCAAAAAATGTTGAAAATTAAGGAAAAATTTTGTTTGTTTTTAAATATTTGTTACAAATACATCAATTATTCAAACTGAAAAACATATGTTTCATAATTCCTATGTCTACATTGGATATATTTTAGCTCACCTGAACTTGTATCTAAGTGTAGGGATATAACAGGATGATATCACACCAAAAGCTACCATCGATACATTGCTATCACACATTATCTTACTCCAGGGTTGTATGTCTTTCCAAAAATCGCTATAAGATATATCCCTCCAGATGGTACCAATTAACCCTATGGCTCATGTACTAAATCGGAAATAACTTGGAATGGGACATTTGTTAACTAGTCTTCAGGTTCATTTGTTTATGTTACTGTTCTTGTTCATACTTTTATACGCCTTAATAACCAATAAAATAAAATATTGTAAGAAAAATACGTTTGGATGATTTCTTTAAGTAAACTTTATAACATTTTATAGGTCAGGATTGCTGTTACTGATGTGAGAGTTTTACTCTCCACTATGGTGTATTACTACGATTCGTTTACGCTATGTTAATTGAGATAATTGTGAAGTTGAAATAAGGTGAACTATTTTAACTACTACTTGCTTTTATTTTTCGTGACTGAACATTCAAAGGCGGAGCCCTAATTCTCAACGTGTTATTAGAGGGAGTATGTTGTTGTATGATTGACGTGTCTCCTCTTGCGCTTAACATTTACTCTGCTAAATTCCTATAAAAGACTGGTCCATCATTAAATTTGGGCAGTTCCACTTATTATTCAAAGACGTGTTCACTGAAAATTTACTGACTGAAGAGCGAACAGTGCAGACCATGATTAGCCTGCACGGACGTATGGTCGCAAAGGCAAAATAACTTGCCGCCAGCAGGCTTAACATTAATACATTTTACCTTTAAAATTTCATTTGTTGCTGGATATTTCATTTTTCGAGGTGGCTATGGTTGTTCTAAAAGAATTTGTCTTTGTGTCGTCGTTTCCTTTGTTCAGTTCATCTTTTTGTTTTGGTTCTTTATCTACCTTGATGTTGATGTGTCAGTTAAAGAAAAAAATTACATCAAAGTAGAGGCAATAACTTACCAATTAAGCATTGACAACAGTGTTATTTTTGCCAGTACCCATGTTTGAAACAGGTTTAGTAACGTATATCGCTGTTTGGCTGACGATTCGGGCCTTCCAAGAGAAGTGTCCGTGTTAAAAGTATTATTGCGGTTGTACTTGGCTATTGATTTGACGATGTCTTTTGCTTTGTCAACCTTTTCATGAGCTATGTACCAGCGGAAACTCTCTGGTACTATACTGAAATCAAAAAAAATACTAATAACATGTATTATTGTTATTATTATCATTATTATTATCATTGGCGTCGTACTAAAAAAGTACTAACCAAAACGTCGATAAAATAAACTGTTTATTTATTTTTATATCATGTTGATCTCTTATTACTATAATCATTCAATGCTCAAGTGATATTTAAGTTATGTGAATTCTACATACGTAGCAATTAATCTCACCGATATTAATGCGACAAAGCTTTGCAACGCACAAAGTGAGCTTGTTGGATGCAACTGGTCTAAAATTAGTGAAAGGGGAAAAGATTCTGTTAAGATCGTTCTTATTTTGAGCAGAATGTTCGGCTGACTGCTTTGTTTTGTTTATTTGATTACTTTTGATGGTCTCATCCTCGTTGCAGCGCTGGCCTTCCAGAATCTCATCCTTATATTCGCCATATAAAGACGTCGGACATTCCATCTGAGTGTGTCCTTCTTGTAAACAAGAATGACAAACGATATCACGAGTACAGTTTTTTCTCTCATGGTCATGACTTTTACAGTTAAAGCATTGCTTTGTTTTTACAACGGAACTGTATGTTGGTGATCTTTTGTCCCCCTCTGCTTGCCTGTCTGAGTGTTTATTTGGACATCTGAAGTAGGCATGATTGGTTTCGCCACATATTTTGCATGCCGTACGGTTATTGTCCGCAAAAAGGCGGAGGGTAAACCGACCTATTTCCATTGTGTGGGGGAGAAGTGGGACACAGTTCAGTATTTTGACATAACGTGTTCCATTTTCTATGTTCGTGTTTCGTATCTTTCCTCTAATAACACTGCCATTTAAAACCTCTCCGAACTGGCAAAGCTGACATAATATTGTAGTATCTGCCATTTCAAATGGAACATCTTTGATCGTCAAATTTGTTATTATATTGTCAACATCAGACAACGTATATAACGGTTATGTAACGTGAGTCCGCTCAGTATGAGACTTTGTTTCATATCTGAATCAGTCACAGTTATAATGCATTTTTTCTCAGTTATTTGGATCGCTTTAATTGTAGTAATTGTACCTTTTCTTGTACAGCTTCCATTACTTCGTCGTGTGTAAGTCTATTCAAATACTTTGTGTTGAAACTTAAAGACATCGGCCTTGACAAAATCCCTAACGTATCTTAATACGTATGTCCTTATCTAAATCACTCACGGTTTCCTTGTGAAACTAGTGCTGGTGTCATATGAAGCTTTACGGTCATGGGAGCTGGCCGCCGGCGTCGAATCTGTTGCGTCTAATAAATGTGGGTTTGAGCCTTACTTAGTGAGTGGAATTCTTCAGACGAAAAAAAAATATTCAGCTAACTTGCGGAAGATTGGTGGTTCTACCCAGGATGCCTGAAACAATGCAAACAGGTCTTCTTCCACCACTAAAAGAATAAATAGTCATCGTATGATCTAAATCATGACTATGTTACTCTAAACCAAACCAAAAGATGCGTAAACCCATGACAAAGCCGCAACATTTTTAATATCTAGCACGTTTAAAGCACTTACAGCCTTTTCATATTGTGTTATTTTCTTGGTTTTCATTCTTAGCTTTTACATGAAGCGTATTGTTCTATTTTATTTTTCCTTTTCTTTTTTTTTTTTTTTTTTTTGTCTGTAGCTGATCAAGACACTTATCTTTTAATAATTTGTTACACATGCCTCATCGGATTTTATGTAAGAATTTTCTCAATATTGTTTCCATGTTTTGTCCGTTTAACATGAATAGATATAATATCAATCATTATTTTAGGTGGTGTTTTTCAAAAATATATGGATCTGTAGTTGGTACTAAGATTGGGATAATGTAATACTTGATTCCATCATTAGTTCATAAAATCATTCTAATTTCATTGAGACTGCAATAAATACATGTACTTTCATTAAGCAATGAAGTAATTTCCAATTTTGTATCTTTTCACCACTTTCATTACATTCTTTTAAATAACTATGAAAACTTCCAAACACTCAAGTAATTCATTTAGCATGTTTTTGAAAACAAGTTTAGTTTTACTTGTATTCAAGGTCAACACCATCAAAGATAATCCAGAACTTGTAACGGCAGCAACTGTAGATGATGTTCTCAGTCAACTGTCCACGCTAACAGACCAGCAGGAGCAGAGTACCTATAGCGGTGAACTAGAAGTTGTTACTTCAACTTTAGAGGTTATAGCCACTATCGATTATACAAATATAACGCTCACCGAGACGCAAAATACAGTTAGTATTGATACAATATATGATCCGCGCCATGAGAAAACCAACATAGTGGCTTTGCGACCAGCATGGATCCAGTCCAGCCTGCGCATCCGCGCAGTCTGGTCAGGATCCACGCTGTTCGCTTAAAACCTGTTAGAATTGGAGAAACTGTTATCAAACAAATAATTGCGGACAATGTTGAATCGATATAATCCCTGTCCAGTTTGCAGTGTCTGAAAACAATCATAATTTTATTATTGTATTTTGTTCACCAAATGATTTAGAAACAATTTATGCTGAACATCAAATAGCTTTGATTACTGTAGTTTAACACATGCCTTCCAAATGAAAGTAAGAAACATGCCTACTAATATAATTCTATGTAACAAGTTAGTTAAAAGGCCAATGGGGTGATATAAACCGGGAATGATTATTGACAAGTGGTAAAGCTAAGAAAGGATACGTAAGATAGTTCAATATATCTGGAAATTGACGGTGTCTTTGTCTAAATTGACATCTGAATTTATGAAAAAGTGCCTGTTTTTCTGAAATAATCTTTATGCGAGACCTTCAACTGTTCAGTCTTGTTAAGCTTTATTAGTATTTCATACTGCGATTTTCTTCACTACTTTATTTTAACGCTATAGTTGAAATGACCAACATTGCATGATGTCACAGAAAATTATTTTTCGTCATTTTTCTCGATTTGTATCAGGTAAACTGGTATTACATAGTTCCACAGATTATTTTTTTTTGTTACGGCAAAAATTTATTTAGCGATTGAATGATAACCATGTTTCAGTATGCTATACAAACTGGTTTTGTCCAGTTAACATATAGGGGAATATTTTGTTTATCATGTTTACTTGTATATAAATGTATATAGAGGATTGAATAATGTGCATGTATACGTTCATATGTATTATATCAATTTACATTTGTAATTTGTATTTATCCACATTGACAACACTTCTTTTCATATTCGCACTATGTCTGATAATACGTGCCTGTTTATCTCTTACAAGGGACATTAACTTGTCAACAGTTTTTTTTCATTCTAACAATAATTACCTTTCTTCTAAAGATTTTGTAATTGATCTCTGCTTTTTCCTAATATAAGCTACAATTTTGCAAAAAAAACCAACGACTTTTGTCTCTCGCAAATTACACTTTTCATTGAACTCCATATTATATCAGTATAAAATAAGATATAACAAATTTCTAACTTCTATTTACTACATTCCATAAGAGTTCCTTGGAGTTATTTCTGGGTTATTTAATTTAAATTATTTTTAAATTTCAATTTGGTAAAATAAGGAATATGAACTCTGTTTTGATATTGTGCTTCTTGTTGTGGTGTTCCGATGTGCTGCCCGACCGTCCTACGCTCCCGTTTACCCCGATTCGCGTACTGTTGTTCTGCGATTAGTACATACAAATGCTCTCATTAACCGATTTTCGCTCCGATTCTTTATTCCTGTGATGCTATACCCAAATGGGTAACGACTTAAACTTATGGAGAGCGTCAAGCGGTTTGTATTATAACAGGGGGCAGTGTGTCACAAAACTAAGCTCGTTCAGGCTAAATTGTTTTGATATTTTGGTGTTTGCGCAGTATGTGTTTAAATTGAGGTCAGTGATTCAAATACTCATTTTTCACCTGTGTGAAATTATTCTAAACGTGCGCTTTGCTCTTGTCACATGTTTTCTACTCCAAGATTGTATTCTAACTTCTTCCTCGAATGAGAAACTAACGCCGAGTCTTAACAAAAACTCTTACTACCTTACCGAAAACTTAAATGTTATGTACTTCTTGAAAATTTTGCTTTATCTATCTGGCGATATCGAAACAAATCCAGGACCGGATAGTTTTAAGAATAAATTTGAGTACATCAAAGATAATTTTCTAGACTTCGACATTCTTACATTTACGGAAACTCATCTCGCGCAAGAGATTTCTGATGTAGATATAGTGCTTTAGGAGTTTGACAAGGTATTCCGCAAAGATGTTTCATCTCATTCTGGAGGTATCCTTACCTATTGTCATTCAAGTCTAAAACCAAAGCGAGTATTCGAACTGGAACATATTTTACCAGAATCTTTAAATATTCAAATACACTATAGAACAAAGTCCTTCCTTATCTGTACAATATATCGAGCACCAAACCTTAAAGTTGAATTCTGGGATAGACTAAATGTATTTATCGAACAGGCATCTGAAATCACAAGTAGTATTATTCTGGTGGGGGACATCAATGAAGACCAACTTAATATATCAAATCATAAACTCCGTGATATTCTTCTTTTGAATAGCATGAATAATATTATAACAGAGCCTACTCGTGTAACAAATAACTCAAGTACGTTGTTAGACCCGATAGCCATTTCCAGTGATATTATCCCTCTATACTCGGGCGTTTATTACACACAACGCGACATAAGTGATCATTATGGAACCTTTGCTTATATTAAAAGTGATTTTATATCTTCTACCTCTTATAAACGGAGAGTATGGAATTACAAACAAGCTGACTTCCAAACATTGAATAATTTGGTATTGTCGACAGACTGGTCTTTTTTATATTCTGGATCAATTGATGATGCAGCTCACCTCTTTCATCAAAAATATTTAGAATTAGTCGATTCCTGTATCCCTTCTCGTATAGTAACAATACGGCCTAACGATAAACCATGGTACAACTCTGAAATTCGCCGTACCTCGAGACAACGCGACCGTTTAAAACGAACCGCATTAAGATCTGGTAAAAATTCTGACTGGTTAAATTTCAAAACAATACGAAATAAAGTTAATAATATGATAAAGTACTCAGAAATATTCTTTAACAATTTAGAATTCTCGATGAATTAAATCAGTTCTTCTAATACTCGGCAATACTGGAAATTGGTAAGAATGTTAGTAAAAGAAAACTCGAGCAATATTGACTACATTCCGCCACTTTTAAATGACAATAATGATTATACTAGCTCCGACGAAGACAAAGCAAACCTTCTTAATAACTATTTCGTCTCTATTTCAACGCTTGATGACTCACAAACTGGTCTTCCAGAATTCAGTCTTAAAACCAATAGCATCCTCAACAACATTGTAATAACAGAACAAGATATAACGGACATTTTATCGAATTTAGTTATTAATAAGGCTAGCGGCCCGGATGAAATAAGCCACCAAATGTTAAGACAGACGTCAAAGTCAGTATGTTTCCCGTTAAAAATCTTATTTAATCGATCACTATCTGAACAAATATATCCGAATCCATGGAAACTAGCAAATGTTATGCCAATCTTTCAAAAGGGCGAAAAATCTTCGCCTTCCAACTATAGACCTATTTCCCTAATAAGCTGTTTAGGTAAAGTAATGGAAAGAATCATGTTCAAGAATATATATAATCATCTCCATTCTAACAACCTTATATACAAACATCAGTCTGGCTTCCTACCTGGCCATTCCACAGTCTACCAACTTATTGATATCTATAATCAAATATGTAAATCCATTGACGAAAAACAACCGACATGTGTGGTATTTTGTGACATATCTAAGGCATTTGATAGAGTTTGGCATAAGGGGTTAATATTCAAACTTAGACAGTATGGTATCTCGGGCAATATTCTCAGCTGGATAGATAACTACTTAAAAGACCATTCTCAAAAAGTATTCGTCAGACAATCATTTTCCGATACAAAATATGTGAATGCTGGGGTTCCTCAAGGATCAGTGCTTGGTCCCTTACTATTTTTAGTTTACGTTAATGATATTGCTGAGTCACTTGTAAGTACTACTCGTCTATTTGCCGACGACAGCTCCCTTGCAGTTTCTACCAACAACATTCCTCTCATGGAAGAAATGTTAAATTCTGATCTTGAAAAAATTTCTTCTTGGGCAAAGCAATGGCTGATCAAGTTTAACCCAGCTAAAACAGAAGTGATGTTCTTCGGGCTATCTAATTCCATGAAACCATCCCTTATTTTTGAAAATACACCGCTTAGTTTTGTCGACCATCATAAACATTTAGGAATTACTTTCAGCCAAGATGGCAAATGGCATGACCATATCAATAATATTTTGGCATCAGCATCGAAAGTGCTCGGATCTATGCGTCAATTAAATACAAACTGAAACGCGTTACACTAAATCAATTTATATAGCTTACTTAAGACCTCTTATTGAATACGCATCAATTGTTTGGGACAGTTGCACGAATATGAAAAGAACTCTCTGGACAAAATTCAATATGAAGCTGCCAGAATAGTGACAGGTCTCACGCGTTCCGAATCAATAGAACGTCTTACACAAGAAATAGGTTGGTCTCCTTGTCAGATCGTAGAAAAATTCAAAACTGAATCTGATTACAAATATAGAATGGTCTATTGCTAGAATACCTTAGGGAACTTTTTCCCAACTCTGTTGAAGATTCGACTCCATATAACTTAAGAAACAATTCTGAATTCGTCACGCTATCAAGACGTACTGAAATGTACTTTAAATCTGTCGTCCCGTCATCACTGAATCTATGGAACGAACTCGATAATAGTATCCGTGAATCACCGACGCTTGCTTCTTTCAAATCCCAGTTAAAAAATATGTTCAAACCACCAAACGTACTAAATACTTTTTATACGGAGAAAGATTACATTCAGTTCATCACGCACGCATGAGAAATAGGTGCAGCAACTTAAATTTTGACCTTTTTACAAACCATCTCAGAGATGATCCTATTTGCGCATGTGGAGATGGAATTGAAGATACAGAACACTTCTTTTTCAAATGTACCCGTTTTCGAAATGCAAGACTACAACTCTTTCAAAGTATTCGCTCTTTTCATCCATTAAGCCCACGCAAACTTCTTTTTGGTGCGGATACTTTGACTGATTCACAAAATGAAAAGATCTTTAATGACGTACAGGTATACATAAAAAATACAGGACGATTCCATCAACAAGTATAATTATAGCGCTTCCTGGTCACAGATTAAATGTAGTACCTAGTTCAACAGGGGGTCGAGCATTGGGGGGGAAGGGGGGGGGGGGCGGTCGGTCGCGTTGGTGGCATTGTAACAGAAGTACAATTTTTGTACAATCATTTTTTCCCTTTTTTGTTTCCACTTTTTTTCTTTCTTTTTTTTTGTATAATTGAAACATTTTTCTATGTGTTTTTCCTTATTTCTTTAAATTATAAAAATCGCCATTAGTTTAATCTACAATTATTTGACGCAGTGGGAGGGCTGCTTATAATGTTGGTATAACTTAAAGTCCAACCCATTTGCTATTTTCATACTTCTGTATTAGATATGTGTATATTATGTATATAATGAAAATATGCAATAAAATATGATTAAACTAAGATAGCTCAGATACATTTCACTTAATATGCCACCATGGTGCATATATGTATACGTGTTTTTTCTTGTTGTTTAACGAATTCATGTTATTTTCAGGCCTTCTTAGAGACGACAAGTAATTTACTCGATCCTAAAAACGCCGAGTCTTGGCAAGCTATAGATGAACAATCGTTCAAACCAGGGGTCCGTATTTTGAACATTTAGTAAAAAATGTAATGTACAAGTACTAGTATCGACATTGAATATAATGTTATTATTTACGTTGTATGTGGTGCTGTATTGTCCACATGATATTCAAGTATTATCTTATTTTGGTGATTAGAACGCTGTCAATTTACCTTCCTTCTGGTAAACATCACTTCATATCAAACGGCTTAAGTGTGAACTACTATTGTTTAATTGTGTAAGCCTAAGGGCTTATAGTAGGATTCGAACTTCAGCAAAAACCTAACATTAAGCTTTTGGATACGGGAATCAACTTTTTTTTCAAAAATAAGACAGCATGTAATATAGGAAAGCAAATGTTCTATTTCAGACAGTTTTTCGCAGTGAAACATGAACTTTTAAAATGTCATTAATTCTGTAAGAAATGAAACAAAATAAAATAATGGTTCACTTTATGTATTGGTTAGTATATTTTTCTGCAAGTATTCAGACTGAAAATTAATGTCACTTCAGTTCAGACTAAAATTAATGTTATTTCAATCTCCACGGCAAACATTTTATATATATAGTTCCTTCTTGATACTTCATTTCGAACACTATTTTAACAAATGAGCCGTGCCATAAGAAAACCAACATAGTGGTCATGACCCATGCTGTTCGCTAACAGTTTCCTTAATTTCAATAAGCTCTGAAAGCGAACAGCATGGATGCTGACCAGACTGCGCGACTGGTCTGGATCCATGCTGGTCGCAAAACCATTATGTTGGTTTTCTTATGGCACGGCTCAAATAGAAATTACGATATAAAACTTATGCTTAGTAAATATACATAATATTAATGAATATAATTTTACAGACTCTTTCTCTGAAGCCTCTGTTACTGCAAAAGGTTTTCTTGCACACTGAACTGACGTTTCTTGCGAATTTATCTATGCCGCTAAAACCTGGTACTTTCCATGCCAGATGACTCCCGTGGAGTTAATGACAACATACGATTCATGCATTGATAATATATTGTTAATGTAACATTCAATAAAATTATTTTACCTTGATAGTTGATTTTTGATAGTATATTTCTCAGTTAAAAAGTATTTTACGAAAAAAAAAGTGTAACCTCATGTTACAAACGATAAAACTATAGAATTGTGTTGTTAAAGAGCCTTTGAAACGTTTTTTACATCATTTCTGTTTGCTATAAAAAGAGCGATAAGAAGTATTTTCCTATATCTATATTTATTCTATTATTTTAACATACCCAATGAAAGAAAAATACGGGAATATCCGGATGTCGGGTACTGTTCTGCGAAGCCTTTTTACCGTAAAACAGTTAGGCTTGACCTGGATATTCAAATCTGCACAAGTATATCTTTTATTATTTTAATATTAATTAATATGGACATTGTTTTATGTAGCAAATAATGTTGACTGGCCAATTTATAATTTATTTTACAAAGGAATCTTCAGGAGCGTCAAAAGTTCTTGATGTTGTAAGTTATTATACAGATGCAATTTCAAAGTCATTGGACGAATCTGAACTGAACAGAACTATCAACGTTTCAAATATAGGTGAGTTAAATAAAAATTCTGGATTATATACTTGCATAATATGACAGTGTGACGCTTATAACATTTCTATAACTACAAATTTGCTATAAAGACGCACTCAATGTAGATTTATGAAAGATTGATATTTGTATATCTTATGTGCAAGGTACTTGTTTTCTTCGCTTTGACTGGCAATATATAACTATAGGTTAAGCATAATTCATATCAAGCATGTCATTGTGTCCCTTATTAGTCTCTTAAATATCTCTAAATATAACACATTGTTATTTTATGCAAAGTGCTGCAAGTGCGAAAGCTCAACAATTCTAAAGATATAGTGTTCCCATCTACTGATGAGTTTGAAAATATTTCTGCTGCCTTGGATTTGTCTCAGGCTTCACTTAAAGGTAAAGTGTGATTTTCCGAAAGGTATGTTAAAATATTTATTCTGTTTAACACGCACATGTATATCGTATGTATATATGCCCAGTTTTCGGCAAAATTGCATAAGATTATTCTCTGTTTTTTTCAAGAAGAGCACTTCATTAAATTTAAAGTAAATTTCCTTTCATTTTTGTTAAAAGAATTTAAGAAAAAATGAAATGTTGATGTATGTTTCGTTATAGAGTCAAACTGAAGGCTGCTTCTACGGAATTGAAAATTATAGTTTTTCAATATAATGCTGCCAATATTGATGGAAAAGGTGTTGTTATTTCGGATTAGTTTTCGATTATTACATTATCTATTTTCAAAGGTTCAACAAAATATTCAGCAGTTGTATACAAGAATCTCACTGGTGTTTTGTCAACAAACGCATCATTTGGTTCGTAAGTGAATTTGTTATTTACATAGTTATCGAAGAGTCTCAACTGTATTTGAATGATGTATTATGACCTAGATAACGTTTTTACAATTGATTGTAGTTAAATGTCAACAAACATAATACGATAAACACAAAAGGTTGATTAACTAGATGAATTTTAAAATCAATCTTCTTTTTAACATATCATATATGATATAAAACTTAATTTTTTGTTTGCCACAATACATTTTTATAAATTTCCTGTTTTCGTTTCTCATTGTCATTTTTACATCTGGAGGTCATTAAAATGAAATTGCCACCAACATTTTTTTATTTCCATTCCACATATAAACACTTATTTTTTTCACTATTAAGATATAATGTAAAGGTTTGTTTTCAGACAAGAATTGGAGCTTGGCTCGTCGGTAATGTCAGTAAAGCTAAACCAATGGAAAAATGTAACTGGGTTCAAAATAACAGTTACATTTCAACACTTTCAGGTATTTCAGAAATATTTACAATACAATTACCATACACTATTGTCAATAATTGAACTGCATAAATGCTTCCAATCTCCTTTCGAACTGTCACAGTACAAGAAGATAGACATTTTTCGTCAGACTGCTTAATTAATTATAGCTGTTTATTTCATGTATTTATTTTGTTCTAGAATGTAATTTTCAAAATATATGTTATACTACTTTTTTGCATTTTCAGACAAGACAACTGTTAGCCACATGTAGTTACCGCAACGAGAGCAGGTAATCCAACCGTAAAAAGGGCACTTACCCAGTTAACGTCTTAAAAAATAAATATTAGATTTAGCTGCATTGTTAAAAGTTATTAGTCATATTCCAATTGAAGCGATAGGAGGCAGGATCTCATAATGGCTTGATACACCATAAATGCAATAAATGAATATAAAATGGTCTATGTAGGAAACATAATGTATTATTTAGAATTAAGTAGGGTTTAAGCCACTTTTTATATGAGGTCCATATGCCACTTTTCATGGAATTGCACTCTGTGCAAAATTGAAGTTTCCATGTGCACCGCCGTATGAATACATGCGAGTGTTTCTAAATTATATTCTGGTACTTATAACATGTGTAAATGTTGAATTCTGCTCAACCCGGGTTAGAGGGCGTGGACGGTAGCTTGCATTTCTACTACCGTCCACAAACCGGCTCAATCAAACCGAGCATGCAACATTTTCATTTATGTCGTGTTGGGCGACCTGTGGTTTTCCACTTTTTTTTATTTTAAATGAGGCTTCTGTTAATTGATTTCAATTTACCTTTTACACTCTTATACGTCAACATTTAATTCAATTATTTTTAAACAACAGAGCACTTTAAACAGTATTCTTCATTATCTCATATTCCGAAAATCAAATTTCTAAATTGAAGGAGCGTTTGGGAGAGAGACGGTTGTCGTGTGATGCATTCAAACTCTTCAGAGACAATCTGCGAATGTGACCATCTCACGAATTTTGCTATTTTAATGAGTCCGTGGACGGAGGTAAAACATACTCGTTTTCATTTAATTGCAAGTCATCATAAAGAATAATGTTAAATCTTCGGTCTATAGATTTACTTACAAAGTTACCCAGGCAATGAAAGCCATTTAGATAATTATGATTTTAGAGTTTTTGCCATTACATAAGGTAATACAATACTGTTAAGTATATATTTACAGAACAATGTTGACACTGAAGCAATACGCATTTTATCTATTGCTGGATGTTCTGTGTCAATGCTGTGTTTGGTCGTAACGGTGCTTACACATTTATTCTACTGGAGGTGAGTACGTTTTAATATACATGTTTTTAACACAGTCTTCAAACATCGTTGATGCCTTCACTTCACTTTGAAACTCAATTCTATAAGTTGTTGACGAACTTTAATTATGTTGCATCAGCAGCTTAGATAATATAGGCGTTCTTAGGGTGTTCCTCGGATGCTGAGGCACTGTCGTATCTGTACTATAATGCACAAGCAACAATTTGATAAAGTCAACTTGTAAAAAAACTCATCATGGCAGCAGTAGAGAGCAATGTAATGGGTTATTTAGTAACTGACATCCTTTAATTTTGAATGTATCATTCATTAACTTTCATTAAACAAATTAACATTCTGTATCTTGAGAAAAAATTGTTTATTGTATGATGTAATGTGTACAAGACAGGATTCAAATTGGAAAAAAAATGAGCGACGTTAATTAGTCTTATTACATGCCTAAAATTATTTTCCATTGAGTTTCAATGGACCGCGATCGTGCAATATTTTTCCATATTGACGTGGAACGCTTTCATATCGGACGTGGAATGTTTTCTTAACGTTGTAATAGAAAGAACTGCGTGACGTTCATGACGTCCACGCGCACGTTGCGATAACAAGTTGACGTCATTTTCGCGAAAAATATTAATGCGCGTCAGTTTGATTTGTTTATTACATTTTTGGAGAAAGTCTTTTCGTATTTCTCTTGTCCTGTACAGAACGATAATTTAGACATAAATTAATTATTTCATAGTAGGTATGTAATAAAAAGGTTATCAACTTTGTATGTGGATATATACACTCGTTCTTTCGCGGATAATATTGCGCTCCTAAAGTCACGCAATATAACCGCTGCAGAACTCGTGCATATATCCACATACAAAGTTAATAACTTATAAATATTGCACTGTGATATATTGTGATGTTAATAGAGAATATTAGGTTACTGTCTTTCTTAACTTAAGTTTATCCACCGAGTTGGAGAAAGGTTTATCCACCCGAGGCTTGCCGAGGGGGATTAACCTTTCGGAGACGAGATGGATAAACTTAAGTTAAGAAAGGCAGTAACCTTATATTCTATTTATCCTACAGTCGATAAAATCTGTGTATAACATATATTTACTTTCAAAATGTTTTTTTCTATACAAAAATAATCCAGAATTTCACTCACTTGTGAATTCCTACGCCCTTCAACCCATTATCTGCTTGATCCAGTTACACACGATTCTTTAAAATAAAACATTATTTCATACCTCATACTTTGCCTTCTGAAGTTCTGTGTATTATAAATCATCGGTGCTAACAGGGCATTCGCGTACAAAACAAGCAGAATGGTTTTGACTCGGATAAAATACAGCCGAAAACCACGCTTGAGATGAATTCAAATGCCCGCAGTCTTAAATTTACTCCATTTTCGTACAAGACAATGTGAGGTAATGAAATTCCTTCCACTATGAATGGTTTAGATCCAATAATTACAATAAACGACTGCTTAAATCTGGTTATTTGTGTAAATTTCTAACTAAAATTGAGTGAACGCCAAATTATACAAAGTCAAGGTCGATTCACACAGACTTTAAAAACCGTCACCGTACCATTCCGTATGGAGGTTTACTAGGATAGAGTGAACCAATTTTTTATTTTTTATTTTTTTTTACCGTGGCTGTTCTCATAAAATGATGAAATGTTTGAGCTTCGAACTCTTGGCCCAGTTTACATAGCTTATAGCACATATACTTGAAAAAATAGTCCGTCAGTTGCATTGACGGTATAAACCTGCATTGACTGAATAAACCTCTAGTTTACACGGCAGGCAGATATCGGCCTGATAAATGCATAGTGGTAGGATAAAACGAATACCCCTGTTCCCCTGTAAATCAAATTAACGCTTTTTTCACCAAGCGATTGAGACGTCTAATTAACATGCATGTGACACATAAAACATTACGTTGTGTGTTACGCAGTTGACATGTATTATTTGTCCGTGCTCATTTTCAAGCCGAATATTTTCTACATGATGTTATCATGTAATAAAAGAATTTATATTTGCCCAGTATGCAAACGTACAAATGAACCTCATTGTCATGTCAGTTATTTCCATTATCGGTGTCTCTATCTTCAGTGTAGTTGTTCAATTATTATAATAACATCGGTAGTTAAGTGCGATGGGGGCGACTGTAAAACGTTGCAACGTACTTGGACTCGGTGCTGTTACTTTTAATAGTCATTTTAGATCATGGAGTACATGTATATTACAAGGAAATTCATTGATGCAAGCATCAAAGACGCTGCCAAGTGTTGTGTCTGAAGTACATTTTTTGCAATATGAGAAATCACCTAATTATTAGTTTGGTTAGTCTGACTGGCTACAAATTATCAACATTAGCACATAATACAATATACGTTAAAAGCATGAAAAATAAGCAAGATAGAAAAGTATTACCATGCAATACAAATCCTCTACCTGCAATGACATTGACATTGCGAGTAGGTGGTCCCTTTACATACAAAATTAAAGTAATTATTTCACCAACTAAGGTCAGCACCTGTGAAAATTAAAGTTCTTATATACAGGAGTATGTGTATGAAGTTTCACAGGAATGCAGTTTGTTGGGAAATGAAGAAATGTTGAAAGATAATTATTTCAAAGTTGTGGTTCACAGAAACCATTATTTTTATTATCATATAATGTAATAAGTGTTTTCTATTTACTGATGAAGTTTCATGGTCCTTTGTCACCTACATTATAGAATATAGTGCATATTATATACAGTTTTCGTTGCCAAAACAACCAAAAAATTTGTCCAAGAAAAGAATGATATAACATGAATAATCTCTATATATGCCCCTGCGTTGCAGTATGGTATATATGCGGTGTGTTCTATTTATAGAAAGTTAGATAAGTAAGTAGGTCATGCCAAGGTCAGAAATAGAAAACTTGACTTACAGAGTAACCTCCCTTATCAATAAATCGGATCAACATTTTGACGAAATTGTAAATAAAAAAATATTTTCTGCTCTACAAATAAGGAGAGGAAAGACAGATAACATTGTTTTATATCACATAATAAGTTGCATTACATACATTTCTTATGTTTTCTTTTTGCCATTTTTTGTTTGTTCACTAAAATCTATCGTGCAATATCGTGGGTCCTTTTACAAACTATTCACTGTGTTCAGTTTATCATTCCGAAACTATTCATTACCATCTTTACATGGTCCAAAATAAAAGTGTATCCCATATACTCGACACCGCCTCCTGGCGGCGTCGAATAAATGCTCATCGGTGTAGGAGTTTCAGTTACAAACTTTTGCCAGGGGACTAAAGGAATGTTGCATTATTCATTAATTACCACTCATGAACAGGCTCTTAGGAATTATTTTGCTGTGTTGCGTTCTTCTACTTTAAAGATACCTTCTTCCATCTTAAATGAGTTTTTTAGTTATACACTGCATTTACATATTTCATAAACTGTCGGTATGCAGTCACAATGAAACAGTATTTCACACATTCTTCATCATTATACAGTAGCCTCTTGAGACAACTGAAAACATAAACTTGAAGATATTAAAGACAGAAACTTTAGTAACATATTATAGTAAGTTTAAGGCAACATATTAAGTTTGATATTAGATCTGGTGGCACAGACTTAGATTAGTTTTTTTCAGGTTGTAATAGTTTTTCCTTTTAAAAAATCAGGTATGTGAAATCAGATCGTGTTAAGATACTGATGAACCTCTGTATTGCATTGCTAGTTTCATATGGCGTATTTCTCGGAGGTGTTGACAGAACATCAAATCAAGTAAGATCAAAAATTCAATTTTCATTGTCATTGATACAAACTAACACTATATTGTAGGATGAAAATGAATTTTAAATTTAGATATAGATGTCTAATAATTTGTTTTGTTTGTATTGGGTTTAACGCCGTTTTTCAACAGTATTTCAGTCATGTAACGACGGGCAGTTAACCTAACCAGTGTTCCTGGATTCTGTACCAGTACAAACCTGTTCTCCGCAAGTAACTGCCAACTTCCCCACATGAATTATCAATTAAATCAATAATAAGTCTTGAAAGAAGTAAACAATTACTAGAAAAAAGGAAAATAAGAAAACAAATTTGGTCCCAGTGGGGCTTGAACCTAGCCTCCCTGAAAATTGCAGTCAAAGTAGGTTTATGGTAGGAATTGAATACTCTTCAAAAAGGTGGTACTCTATTATGGGCCTAATACCTTAAAACCTTTCACGTCTAAATCACGTCTGATATATTACAGGATGTATGCACAACAATAGCAGTGCTGCTACAATATATCTATCTCGTGGTCTTTTTCCTCATGTTAGCGGAAGGCATAGAGATCTCCGTTGTCGTATTATATGTGTTCACTACCAAATCTAGATTGAAATGGATTCTACCGTCCGCGTGGTGTACGTAACGTTGTTAGTTGACATATCTAATTAGTGAAGTAGAGATTATAGTTTTTTTACTGGAATGCTTAAAATATTTAATTGTAAAATATAATTTACTATGTTCATTATTAAAATTTTGTAGAATATGCAGGTTCCTGAGTACTTTGATTTGTTTTTCCCTTCAAAATGGAATTAAATATTGCGGATAAAGTTGATTATTTAAAATACAAACAGGAAAATGATCGTATGTAAGCTATTTCTTTAGATTTCTAAATTCATTATTTATAAATAACACACAACGCAGGTTTAGATAAAGAAATATGACAGTAAACTGTACTTAAACAGCTGAATTTATAAACTTAGTAATAAACGATAGCTAAAACTTTTACATCGTATTAAATTATGGAAATATCAAGTATGCGTTTTAATCAAGCATATTTAAATCGGATGATTCATCATCTGCCGTTATTCATTTCAGTATTTCCGGCTTTGATAGTTGGTATTTCACTCGCAGCTACCCAAACTAAAGGCTACGGTAACGAAAAATCGTACGTATTTGTGGCTTTATCAACACATTCATGTATCGATTTATCAATTTATCTGTAATTATATTTTTGTGCCTGAATGGTTTATTGAGTTTTCCCGTTAGGACAATAGCCGGATATTTTGATCTAGAAACAAAATAACGTTCTTGAAAAGTCGAAACAACCAAACTAAGATGGTGAGAAGATTTATCAACATTTTGGTTTTGTTATATTGACCTTTCAACATAGTAGTTTCCTTCTTACCATCGTAAGTTCTACTTTTCCCCAATTATAGTATCGCGTTCCTGTTACATATGCACAAAATATTCAAAACAATGGATGAAAACCAGAGTAACAGAGTACCTTCCAGACGACATAGTTACATTCTACCAACAGATCTGTGCGCATGGGCGACAGAAAGGCAACCCTACGATGCTGAAAACTCGAAACCCCAATGGCGAAAGTACGAAATATATTTGACTTTTACCATCGTATTTTCATCGTGTCAACTTTTCAGCATTGTAGTATCGTGTTTTCATCATCGTGGTTTCAACTTTTCAAGATCGTAGTATCATACTTCTGCTGTTTTGAACTAACAATATGCGGCGATACCATACTGGTTACGAGCAGGAGCATGTATGCTATTACTTGTAGATAAATAGATAGTAAGTGCAGATCAATTTGCTAAAATATGCATAATTTTCCACATTTAGCTGTTGGTTATCCATTGACGACGGTGTTATCTGGGCATTTGTAGGACCAGCTCTCCTCATTATTCTGGTATATAATATTTCGAGTTATTTATTTATATATATTCGAATATTATTCACATTACATAGTGCCAGAAAAGAAATTACGAATTTGATTATATTAAATACATGTTTAATGTCTGCACCTTGTATCAATTTGATATGTATTAATTGGTCATTTCAAGTCAATGGCAGTGAACGATGTACTATCTTTCGCTTATATGTTTCATATATTAACTTTAAATGTAGAAAATCCACATCAAATGTAATATAAAACTCACTGTTTATGTTAGAACTGCTTTCGAAGTTAAATTTCTTGTAGTCTAGTACTGACGCTTGTCCAAATTGCCAGTTTTGTGGCCGAAAGGTTAAGGATGCTGACTTCAAATCATTTGCCCCTCACCGATGTAGGTTCGAGCCTCTCTCTGGTCGTTGAATGCTTCATGTGAGGAAGCCATCCGGCTTGCTTACGAAAGGTCTGTGAACTGTGGTTCTACCCAGGTGCCCGCTCGTGATGAGATATAATGCATGGTCTTCCTCCAACAAGAAAGCTAGAAACTCACCATACGACCTATAATTGTGTCGATGCGACGTTAATCCCAACAAAAACAAAAAACAAGAAGTTTTGTCAGCGGCAACACAAATTCATATTGTGTCCAGTTATACATTTGTTACCTTACCTTAAACACAGTTAATACACACAAATATGATTATCTCGTGTTACATAAATGATGTGTTAGAATTCTTTATTGCTTTCAAACATGAAATATGGGCAAAATCCCTTTACCTAGTTTCTGCTTGTTAAATACTAAATCAGCTTAAGTGTATATATTTAAGTCTTTAATACTTATGTTTAAAAAAACATAAGCATCAGTTTGATCATTTGTAGGGAGAAATGCTGACCTATCTTAATAATCTTGATAAATTAAATGGAGAGCGACATTACATAACTGACCTTTGTAAGGTATATCAATATATGTAAATACATCATCACAGTAAAAAGTTCTCTGGGGTCAGTCTACAAATGCCAGCTTTAGCCAAACTGACACAATTATTCATTTGTCACTCAAAACAAAAGTTCTAGCTGTACCTTACACCTAAAAATTCCGAGGAACATAATAACTATTAATTAATAACTGTGTCGATCCACTGGAACTTCACAGTACATGAAATAATAATTTCATACATCATTTTGCAAATATTTACAAAACAAAATTTCAGTACTTTTATTAGAGCATGCAGTAAGTTTTCTCAGAAGCGATATAACTCTTTTATAGATATACATACAGGAATAAAACCAAGTTCGCCATAATATATCATATTTGACGGTGTTCATTTCTCAAGTTTAAGGAATATATTAATAGTTTTCATTGAATATAGAACACCAACATTTCCATAACCAAAAATTTCAAAAAGAAAATACCTTAAGACTTGTTTTACCATTTTGTAGTTCATAAGGTTTATGGGTCTGAATTTCTTCAACAAAGAAAACAATGCCTTCTGCCCCTGGTCCACATATTTTTGTTTACTGTAAAAAAGGATCCATCCAAAGTTAAATAAATGCTAAGGGACTTTTGTCTTTGACAATTTATACCTGACTCTTTTAAGTATAAAGGCACATTTCGTCTAGTTATCCCTTTCAAAATACAAGTTGTTTTGTTTTATCATAAAAAGATAAATAGATAATTTTCTAAAGCCTTTAAAACCTTAAGAATTGAAAAAAGAATTGAAAACTTTCCTAGTACTTCGACGCGAGTGTTGATATATTTTCTAGTCATTTGAGACTTTGATATGTCCAATACCTCAACTACTATTTTAAATGTGTTTTGAACTTCTGAGAGAAAATATGTTTAAACTTATTTAAACTAACTTCTGTATGAGCATCTTTAAACGGTGTTAAATATGTCTGGATTGCCACAAAATGTTGGGACGTTTTTATTTACATGGTCATTACACAATAAGTCCAATACCGTTTTCTTTTGATTTTCAGGTAAATTTCATTTTGATAGTTCTTGTGATGAAAGCTATTTTCAAGACGAAAAATCTGTCGCAGAAATCAAACAAGGAAAGAACAATGTATGCTTTAGATTTTTATCAGTTGCATTTATTGATATTTGTTTTCTTTAATTTCAAACAAGTATCCTCAAAAGACAAACCAAAAACGTTAACAGAGCCACCGACATATTTTTAAAGAGCCACAGGACAGATGTTTGGATTTCGTAAAAAAAAATTTTAAGGCATCTTTTTTCTTAAATTTCAAATGTTTTCTTTATTATTATGTCAGTAAAATTCAAGTTGTCCATAGCTGTTATCAAAATGTGTTTAGGAAAAGCTGTCGAATTACTGTTGTTTAAGCAATGTAAGCGTGTCAAGGATGATCCGAAAACCCTGGGAGAGGAAAATGATATCAACTTTATTGTGGCGGTTACTCCAAATTCATTTACATTCCGAGTATGTTATAACTAGACTGTAAAAATGTGGACTCGATTGTTGTCTCTGACTAAAATGTTAACATTAAACTTCTGTTACAGAGCGGGTGTTCGTTGTCTTTGTGTGTTGCTCCCTCTGGTTGGTTGCACCTGGGTTATCGGTATATTTTATGTAAATGAGGATATGGCTTGGATACAATACGTCTTTGCAATTTGTAACGGGCTACAGGTATTATATTGTCTTTCTCTTTTTAAACGGTGAAGCATTTTTGGTATTGGCAGCGAAAATATCAAGTAATATGATCATATGCTCATGATGCAGAATGTATAAAATCAATATTTCTATTTCTGTACGTGTTTGTCTATATGGATAATTTAATTAGTTGTTATTAAATAATATTTCATTACATATGCATGCGCAATGTTTCTTAGGTTTTTAATTTTATCTATTTGTTTCAGGGAATGGCGATATTCATATTTCACTGTGCA
The DNA here is from genome assembly GCF_021730395.1 of Mercenaria mercenaria. Classification (NCBI taxonomy): domain Eukaryota; kingdom Metazoa; phylum Mollusca; class Bivalvia; order Venerida; family Veneridae; genus Mercenaria; species Mercenaria mercenaria. The sequence continues at coordinate 105,318,214 of NC_069362.1, read as the reverse complement.
CTTAACACACAGGTAAAACACAATTACAACAATTATGCCTTTTTCCTTTGCTTTTGAACTACTTTATTACCATACGACATTTTACAATACCTTTGGTTGTTTGATAGAAAAAAGTGGCCATTTATGATTCCATAAAAACATGACTGACCCCGTCGGTTGTTCGTTCGGTCCGTCCGTCTTTCATTCAAGTTTATGTCCATATCTTCTTAACCGACGCGAAAACTTTCATAAAACTAACAACTTATTGAACCTCATCCAGACGAAGTGCAGAGCGTACAACACAGGCCACTTGGTTCAAAATCAAGTTCACACCTGGAGATCAAAAGTCACATAGTTTTTCTAAGATTTCTACAAAACTAGTATCAGTTATTCACATCGTGAAAATGACGCGTATAGCGCGCAACCCATGTCCCTAGGTCCAGTGTTAAGGTCATGCTTGATCAAAGATCAAATAGCAAAAATTCTCGTCCGATCTAAAGCGTTTAAACTGCTTCGCAGATTATCATATGTTTGCCTCGTCAAGACGACAAGCAAAGCATATGACCCGGGAAACAAAGTCCAGTTTCAATATCAAACTTAGATGTACAAGATCCACCAGCTTTAATTCGTGTTCATAATCTTATAAACCAGTGAATTGAATTTCATGAAAATAGCATCAATTGTTAATTTCATCCAGATTGCACGAAGAATACACAATCCAGGACGTTAGGTCAGAGGCCTAGGTCACACATGGGGCTCAAGGTCAAATAGCTTAAAATTGTATCCGCTCCATATCTTCTTAACCACTTGAAGGATTTTAATGAAACCATCAGTTGTTAACTTCACCATGCCGACATGTTGTGTGTTCTTAAGGGATGACACCTTTCAAGGGACCTAGAACAAAAAATAAATGTATGCTTGTGATGATATACATGCACTCTCTTATAAACGCACATCCTCTTATTAACCTCAAAATTAAAAAAAAAAAAACAATACTTACTTTTTCATATTGTTTAAAGTACGATACACGTACTTCCGTATACAGCACTATATGTTGTTCGAATATACATGCATTACTACTATATTTCCGAATATGAACAAACCCTCTCTCTCCTATAATAAACGCATCTTCTCCTAAATAGTGTTTATTCCATGTAAGAAATAAATATAATAGGTAGCTCGATCTGGAATGCTGTATTCGCGGCTCGAGTGGATTTTGCCAGATCGGATCTCACGAGGCGAGCATGCGCCGAGTGTGATCCGTCCTTGCAAAATCCACGAGATCCGAATACAAAATCTCAGATCTAGCTACTGTTGTAATAACCCTTTTATTATATACCTCCATCTTTTTGTTTGTTTATTTGTAATTGAAATGAAATGAGTGATGTTTTTGTACGCGCTGTTTATACATAACTGTGTCAGCTCATGCATATTAATGAAAGTAGTCCGGCAACACACAATACGGAACGTACAATACGGGATTTTGGAAGGCACAATACGGGATTTTATTCAGCCTGTTCGTATTTCCTTGTGATATGCAAGCTATATTTTTGAAAGAATTTATATAGGTATATAATAAATTCACGACTACTGTACACTGCAGTATATTTTGTAAGGGTATACATGTAATATTGTATACCCCTCTCCCTCCATCCCTTCTTAATAGCGTTCTTTTTCATATTGTCAATATATGCAAGTTTTACAGTGTACTGTATTTTATATTGTCAGCGTATATAAGTACTGCCATATACCCATTTATAAACGCACCCTTCTGCTATTTGCAAAAAAAAAAATACTTTTTTCATATTTCAATTTATTCTACCGTATACACCAAAAACTACCTTTTTATATTAGTAAGCGCACTTCCCCTCTCCTCGTAACCAAATATTTTTACTGTTATTTTAATATATACATGTAACTAGCTCTATATTAACTTACGCAATTATAAAATAATAGTCTGGGTCTCTAAATAACAACTCCCTTTTGAAAAATGCAAAAAGCATATGAAGCTGCAGAATGTAATTGCAGTGTCAGCGAGATGAACAGTGTGAAGGACTTTACTTATTTATATTTCTTAAACATTGCACGTACTGAATAGACTTGAATTAAACTTAATATGCTAGAAACATAACTCTCTTTTCTATGTTTCTAAGTCTTATTCTTTCATGTCCTGTAAGCAAATGTTGTAGCACCTCCCATGTCCAGGATATATTCGGGGAGCATGTACCAGTTTACTGACAGGGATGGTTCATAGAGTGAAAACATTGAAAACTGCCCGTTTGTACTTGAAAAAAGTTAAAGTGGAATCATAACGATAAATGTCTATGTTGTTTGATCTTTAGTCATGGTATAACGTTTCCAAAATAACATACAGATTGAACTACTTACGCGTGATTTTACAAATGGTTTATATAAAATATAGAAACAAAGAAAGGAAAGCAAAATTCAATCATTAAATAAATTACATGATTTGAATTCTTACTACGAAGATGAAAAAACTTCCAAGAGCACTACTGTAACTGTCTATAACTCATATTGTATTTTGATGCTTTACAGATAAGGAATGCATTCAATAGAAAACAGAAGTATTCTCAGTCAGCTTCTACCACAAGATCGACATCAAACCCACTTCTCATTGTAAGCAATTGATGGTTTTATACATTGGATGTTGCGCAGTATGCTGGTCTTTTTAACTTTTAGGGTTGAACTAATTCCAACATAATTTTTTTGGTGCGGAATAAGTAGTATGTAAGGGAATGAAACATAGGAATAAAGTCCTTAAAATATCATGGCACATTTTTGAGATATTGCATCTGGAATTCTGACACAGCCTCTACATCTAATACTGATAGTGACTTGCTGTGGACCATAAGCTGTATCGTTCTTCTACTGGTAATCTACAGCATGTTCTTTGAATATTTTAAGATTTCTAGCACTTACTGGTAGCTTATCTTTAGTATATTACCATCTTTGTCAAACAGCTTCAGGGTGTCAAAATTCAGAACATAGGTGTAAAAATTCAGAATAGACTTTTTAACCAAATTTATACACTATATTGCTAAAACAAACTTGTTGGCATTGGGGTTGGAAAATGTTTAAACAACAAACATGTGTATCTCAAAGTCAAAAAAGAAGAAAATAACAGTGATTGAGGATTCGTGAAGAATCAAAAATGAATTCACATTGTTACTGCAGATGGTGGGAACCTTGATAAAATCAATACTTGCTCGAAATTGATAAACAGACAATTATTTATGCTTCTTCAACTGTTTTGTTATTAAATGCATGCACGTGGATAAAAATGATACATATATTTTGTGCTGCCCTTAAATATTATCTAATTTCCAGAGTTTGGCTTTGATTTTTGAGGACTTTTTCTAGTATTGTATACCTAACAAAAATTATAAATCAGTAATAAAAATCCATGTTGGAATTAGTTTGAGGTGCTGACATTTTTGCTAGTATAAACCGGCCTACAGTGTTTTAGGGAATAAAACAAAAATACATCAACAAATATTAAGTTGAAATGACTTTATTCAGTGAAAACTGAAATGATCATTAGATTGGTTTATTGACATCATGAAATAGAAATGTTTAACAAGTGAATTGACAACGATTTAAGATCTATAATAATATCAAAAGTTAAATAAAATGAAATTTAGTTCTGTAACCGGAAAACATGACTACCGTTTCCTGTTCGAATTGTTGAATATGATATAGGTATATATTTCAATGAAGAAATTCAGTTTCAATGTTCAAATTGTTTGTACGTTATGAAATCAAACTGAAGAATCAAATTTGTAAAGACCGACACAATTTTCAAACAACCGCGTTACTAAACGTTTATTCGTCAGAAATGGCTCCTCTTTTATATCTAAATCCTTTACGTATTCATAACATCTTTTATGTGTTCCATTGAGTACAGAGTAGTCAGTTTTAAAAGCAGAAAAAAGCTTAATGTTTCTATGAATATTTAAATTGCGACTGCTTACACTCTAAAAAGCATCAAAGAGAGAAAATGTTCTCATTTTCACTCGCGCTACGGGCTCTTATATATTTAAAATTTTCTCACTTCTCAGTAAGAGCGGCGTGCCAAGAATTTCAGCCTTGTTTTTCGCCCGGACACTTTTACGCTATCCATCATGTTGTCGCTGTTTTAATATAAGAATTACATTCAGTGCATGCTTATACAGAATACTATTGTTGTAAATGAGTTGTTGTTGTTTTAGTGTAAAACCCCAAGTTGATAATTTTGCGAAGGTATACAGTATGTGCGGTGTAAAAAAAATTAAGGTCATTCATAAAACAGTGAACAGATCTATACGCTTATCAATTTTACGATGCGATTTGCTTACTAGTCATAGCTATGTCTTGCATTACTTGTGTATTGCTTTCCATCCATATCATATGTACGTATTTAACATTTCAGCCCAGGGCAAAACCTAACTTATCTTCAACTGATTTGTATCTCAGCACTAGCTACGGAGAATGTACGTACCTATTAAACCTACAATAGTCTCCGGGTATACTGTACAAAATGCAGTATATTTATAAAGGCTCAAATACAACATAAATTGTACGATGTCATGCAATAAGTTCTGTCACAAATGGGCTTCCGTAGTTTTATCTCCGGTATTTTAAAAATACTTTATTGCTTTATTAGTGTCTGTCTAATAGCTAACGATATCCGTGTATTTCGTGCACTTTGCTTTTCAAATGACCGAGTAATTTCAAATTGAAATGCATGTAGTCATAACCACTGACCAATCATTTGTAACATTGTAAAATGGACGAAAAGACTGATATTCATAGCTATATTAAATGCCGCATTAGGCTTGATATAGATATAAAGCAGATATTTGATGAAATGTGTTTCATTCATTGACCTCAGGCCATTTCAGTGCGCACAGATTTTAGGTGGGTTAAACCTTTTAAGCTGGGAAATTATCTGTGGAAGATGATACTCGTTCAGAAACGCCTAAAACCTCTCTTTCCAAGGCAAATTTCGCTGTTGTAAGAACTGTGGTCGAATAGGATGCGCGATTGTCGGTCAAAGATATAGCCAATAGTACTGGCATATCAAACGGCAATGAACAAACAGTTCTGAAAAAGCATTTGGACCTGAGAAAGGTTTGCGCTAGGTGGGTACCTCATTCGCACACTGAGGAGCAAATGAAATAACGCCTTAAATGATATAAGGATAATATCTAACTTACTAACAGGTGACAAAAACTTGATGCAAATGCCACAGAGAAGAGCTGATTATTAGCAATTGAAGCGAAAAGATCAAAAACGCCCCTGTATTGCCAAGATAACCATAAGTTCAAAAAATATGTTGTACGCAGTTTTCTTCAATTCTAGAGGGTCAGTCATTCAAGTATCTTGTCCATCTGGACATACAGTCAATGGATGATTCTACAAGAGCTTAATACCAGAGAAAGTAAAACAGTTTAACAATAAGAAACGTTCAAATAAAGGACGATCAGGAGTCCATGTTATGTACGGCAACGCCTCCTCTCTCAGAAGTGCGTTATTGTTAAGTCTTTTCTGATCCGTCGGGATCATTTATTTCAGTTCATTTATCCGTTTGTTTTTTTAGCTCACCTGAGCCAAAGGCTCATGGTGAGCTTTTGTGACCGCTCAATGTCCGTCGTCCGTCGTGCGTCGTCAGTCGTGCGTCGTCAGTCGTCCGTTGTGTGTCCGTCAACATTTTCTAAAAAAATCTTCTTCTTGAAAACCACTGTGCAGAATTACACCAAACTTCACAGGAATGATCCTTGATGGCCCCCTTTCAAAATTTTTCAATGAATTAAATTCCATGCAGAACTCCCATGGCAACCGAAAGGAAAAACTTTAAAAATCTTCTTGTCCAAAACCACAGGGCCTAGGGCTTTGATATCTGGTGTGTAGCATCATCTAGTGGACCTCTACCAAAATTGTTCAAATTGTCCCCCTAGGGTCAAATATGGCCCCGCCCCGGGGGTAACATGGTTTATATAGACTTATATAGGGAAAACCTTGAAAATCTTCTTGTCCAAAACCACAGGGCCTAGGGCTTTGATATCTGGTGTGTAGCATCATCTAGTGGTCCTCTATCAAAATTGTTCAAATTATTCCCCTAGGGTCAAATATGACCCCGCCCTGGGGGTCACATGGTTTATATAGACTTATATAGGGAAAACTTTGAATATCTTCTTGTACAAAACCACATGGCCTAGGGCTTTGATATTTGGAATGTAGCATCATCTAGTGGTTCTCTACCAAGATTGTTCAAATTATCCCCCTAGGGTCAAATATGGCCCTGCCCCGGGGGTCCCAATTTTTACATAGACTTACATAGGAAAGAAAGTTTAAAAAAATCTTCTTCTCTGAAACCACAACACTTAGACCTTTGATATTTGGTTTGTAGCATTGTCTTATGGTTCTCAACCAAAATTGTTCAAATTGTACCCCTGAGGTGAAAAGAGGCCCTGACCTGGGGGTTCCAATTTTTATATAGACTTATATAGGAAAAAACTTCAAAAATCTTCTTGTCTGAAACTATATGACCTAGGCTTTTGATATTTGGTGTGATGCATTGTCTAGTAGTCTTCTACCAAAATTGTTGAAATTATGCCCCTAGGGTTAAAAGAGGCCCCGCCCTATGTTTACTTAGTTATTATGTGAGTTATACATGAAAAAATACTTTAAAAATCATCTGATCCTATTTCCAAGACTGTTTAATTATAATTACCTGATGACCCCAAGTAATATGATGTCACTTGACTGTGACCTTGACCTACTGACCTACTTTCTTGTTTTTTTTTAAGATACAGCCTTGAAATTTTGATGACATACACAGTTTTGCACATCAGTCGTAAAACTGAATTTCATTAACCATGAATATGACCTACTGACTTTCTTAATATTTTATCATCAGTTTGACATTTGAAACATGTAGCTCATATTACTCAGGTGAGCGATCCAGGGTCATCATGGCCCTCTTGTTTTTTTGCGATTGGGTAAAATGGTAACAAAAATTGTGTTTTTGGTAAAGTGGGAATACCTTAAAGGTTTGTAATGAAAACAGTTTTGATACAACGTAGCACTTAAGATATCCGAACCCAATGACAGAACTTTTTGCTGGACCCTCGTATCTTCATAATAATTTCGATAAGCTTGTTTTGCACATTTATATTTGCTAGAGAAACTACAAATTTTAGACTATAGCAAGCACTGCAAAAAGAGACCGGAAATCCGGTTGAAATGCGATTAACAAAGGCAGAGGTATGTGTAGACAACCCAAAATGAACTGGATCAGGATTCTTAACAACAGGCATCGAACGATATTTGGATATATTTCTACATTTCTATTAGCCTGGGTGAAAACTACTGGCACTTTCAAAAAATATCAGGATAACACTGTGTATTAGATACGAAACAAATATATATATTTATCGTTTCTAATAAACAAGTAACTTACTGGATGTACTTTTTATTTTCAATTGTTTGATAGCTTTATAAAATATTTTTTTATGATATTAATAAATGTTGTTATCTTTGATAATTTAGGGTTAGGGTTGCTATAAATATCATTGATGCAGCTTTGACTTCGAATCAGGGAAGTACATAATGTGCTGCGGAAAGTTATCTTTATATTTCTTTATATTTTGAAAACAAAATATTACAAGATTGTGTTACATGCTTGATTTATATATTACACATCTATTTAGCGATACATCAGCGCAGAAGACGGAATGAGGATAGAAGGAATGACAATTTAGAAATGGTGAGACGCAATATAAATTTTATGTAAAAATAAAATTGCATTTTCCGTAAGATGTTAAACATTTAGATTAATCCATCTTCGTTAAGTTATTTTTTCGTAAAAAAGAAACATAATAGAAAACACATTATTATCATATTTTAATACTGTGAAACATGAGAATGAGCACTTAAAAGTTTGTGTTTGATTTTACGTAAATTTCCGCTTTTATTTCGTTTCCAAACCGAGCAAAACATATTCAAGGGCAGCATTTTGAAATAGCATGTCATAAATAGTCAGGGACTAATGCAAAAAAATAGCAAAATCGTTTGGAAAGGTTGAAATTAAGGCGAAAGGTGGTTTATGAATATATTGCAGGTCTCTTAACTAAAGCACCAGGTTTGACTGAAATATTAACGCTTCATCATTTATAAATGAACATTTCTAGAACATGTGTTAGATATCGGTATTTGCTATAGTCTACGATAAATAACTTTTGGTCAAATGTTTACTATCTCTAAAAAAAACCTGGGAGACCGCCGCTGAAAAACTATACAACATAATATACATAAAGATATCAATCATACCGTTATTTTGTATAAACGGTCAATGTATAAGTTTCTTGTATTGTTTACTGTTGCTTTGATATTAAACGTATAAAAGTCGACAGACTGAATACAAGGTAATGCTATTTAGGATATTGATAGAATGCAGATTTGTTGACTGCTTTATGAGTAAGATTTTTAAGAAAAATAATTTCCCCAACAGTTAAAATAATTTCCCCAAAAGTTGACAACAGTTCTTTTGTTTTCAGAAACAATATTCTTACACCTTAGACTACTTCGACTGATGATACGATCCAATGTTCTCCAGTGTTACGATTTCTTATTTGATCAACAGGACGGGTGATCCTTTCGGTCACTGTATTTATTCAGATGTTTATTGAATCAGATGTTCCTGCTTGACGACATAACCTACCAGACCTCACAGAAGAATTACTTCAGTGTTTTTTGTGCTATTATAACATTTCAGTGTTTATAGACTACAATATTTTCACCTTTAAAACATTTTTCCTTTGATGTGGTCAAATATACTTTTGTTTATGCCACAGACAAAGGTACAGTTATTCTATGTAGAATGCTAGAAACATTTTTTCAGATGTGTATTCTGGCAATAGTTCATAATATTTTCTTTCAACATAACATGTTGTTTAGTAGACTCTTCAGCAAAGATAAACGCATTTTGTCATTAGATACAATAAAAATGCACTTATACCACAACCATGACTACGTCCCGAAAATATAAAGCACCTATATTTTAAGATTTAATACAGTAACAGTATATTCGGACTTGCAGTGTACCATAAGTAGCATAAGAACTTTAGACAAAAATGTTTTTGTGTTCAACTTTATAATAAAATGCTTGTATTATTGTTGTAAACGGGTCGCAATGAAATGCTGAGTCTTGCCATTCGTTCAAATTAGACTTTAAAACCTGGTGTTATAAACAGACGCGCGTATATGAACATGTCGTCAGACGTGTTGTGCCGTTAGAATGACGCACACGACATAAAGTTCCATTTTTCTGCATAACGTTATGAAATTCTCATTAAGTAAAATAATTTGAATAAGGAAATATACTGTAAAGAACAAAGTGCGACTACAATTTTTATCCTGTTTTAAGCAAATAATTAAAAAGGTTATACACAATGTACAGGTAGATCGGCAAAGCTATACCATTTACAGCGAGTGATATGCAGTGAGTGATATGATTTATATCTCACTGATAAAACACAATATTTCATCAGTTAGCATGAAATAAAACGATATATCAAATTTAATTTGAGAAATTCATACATGTTGTAACTGGTAACAGATATTCGTTAAAGAGATACAAACATGTTTCAGACATGTGAAACACTTTAAGACCAGAACTGCACAACATGAAATCATTAATGTAATAATATTTTTCACATTTTTTATACAATTTTGCTTATTACATGCCATACCAGAAATAAATGCAGGGTCATTCATAAGGTAGTGGATCATGACAACCGGAAATTTCCGGAAGGAAGATATCAGTTACCATTCTTATATGCTTGTTTCTGTTAAAAACACGCTGATGCTAAAATGACGTCACGTAAACGTGCGATGACGTCATTGTTTTTGATGCGGCCAAGAAAGAGCATATTAGAATTGAAAAAAATGTATAGCAAAATAGAATTGAAAAAATGTATAGCAAAATCGTTTCCCTAAATTAATACACTCAAAATCGGTTATACGTCACCAGAATAATTCACTCGGGCTACGCCCTCGCGGACGTGTAACCTCTTTCCGTCAATTAATAACGTTAAAACACGGGTTTTCTATACACTATTTCTTAATAACGGGTCTATTACTTTAACTCTTACCCTGCTAAGTTTCTATAACGAACTTGTTTATACTTGAGTTTGGATAGTACCTTTAACTGTTAAACATGTTAAAAGGGGGACCAGCCATAAAGATACAAACTGGTTGGCGAACAGTGCAGATCTTGATCAGATTGCATTGATGTGCAGGCTGACCATGATCTACACTGGTCGCAAAGTCATAATCAATCGTGTCCAGCACAGTTATATACAAAGAATGGAAACATTGTAGTTAATGTGGTTAAAGGAAAGTATCAATAGTTATGTATCAAAGTTGACAAGGAATGACAAGAAGCATTTCATCCAGTAGGCAGTCCTTAAAATGGATTGATTTGTGCTAAGCAGTTTTCTTTATAAACATTTTTGTTTGCATTAAAGATTATTAGATTCTGAAATGTGTTGTTGTTGTTGTTATTCTGAACGTTAAGTATTACTATTTTCTGTCAAAATGTGTTGCTTTGTCTTTTTTATGCAAAACAAACTTTTCTGAAGTAATTTTCTTTACTTTGTGACTATATTTGAATGCAAAATTGTACTTCTGATTAGGAACTCCGGATCCCATGCAAATCATAGTCCAGAAATAGTCCAGATCTTGCCAAACATAGTGACACATATCAGGTAGATTAGGGCGTGCAAAAATCAAAGCACTGAAAGGACTGATAGCCAATGCTTATTGAGTGATATTTCAACCGATACACCTGAAGAATCAGTATTTCATTGTGCATAGACCGGTCATGATTTGAACAATGTATGTAGAGGTCCACTAGACAATGTAACATATCAACTATCTAAGCTCTGTGTATTGAAGATTTTTAAAGGTTTTCCCTGTATCACTCTTTGTAAAATTAAGTTTGCCCCAGGGTGGGGTCAATTTCAACCCTAACCCTAAACCGTAACCGTAACCCTTACCAAGGGATTCTGAATATTTCGAATGTGAATATAAAGTTCATAATTATTCTAGAATCCGTTGCTGCTTGTTTCTGTTTTTTTAAAACAGTAGTCCTCAGTTGATAACACACACGCACAATGCCAATATTATAAAAGATAAACATGGGACTATTTTCTACACGTCCAGGATATTTGAGTGATATGGCCACATACAAATAGAAGGAAAACTCAAACGATGCTAGGTAAAACTTGGTAGATGATTTAGAGCTATAGCCAGCTGATAAAGCACTTGAAATTGTCGTAACAGGTTACACAACATTTGTGAACATTTTTATGTTTACAATATATACATAAAGGAATAGTGACCCCAGACTGCCATGTTTTATAACAAATCAAAGCAATTTGAAAAAAAAAATCTTGGTAGAAAGTCACGCGCAATCCAATTCTCGCTGGGAAAACGATTAAAATGCGTTGCGTCTGATGCGTCTTTTTGTGCGTAAAAAGAAATGCGAAATTAAGGTATGTGAAGTTATGATTTTGCTTAGTATGAGAAAGAATATTTTTTCTAGAAAAAAAAGCAAAAGGCTTATCGACACATATATAATAATACATCATATGTGTAAACAATCTTTCCCCAAAAAGCAAAATTTTATTCAAGTCTATGTAATATTCATGACTGTTTTACACGTGTTTGATCATTAAAAGCGTCACATTTCCAGAAAGTATTCACAAAAGATAGAAAATTTGCATTTTTCATGATTCAATACTTTTTTTACAGTTCGAGCCAGCAGACTTTTCGTGATAACAGGGCTGATTCTTAAATAGATAAGCTGGTGTTTCACACATATGATCTTTATTCATTCTTGTGTCGAATAGCATATTGCATATTTCGAAACCACTCGTAAATGTATCATTATTTACAAAAACAAAAGCCCAACAACCTCGATATTGTATATGTTGATGGGCGACACCAGCAACGGCTAAAATTGCACCTTAATAATTCATAATATCTGTGACTCATCAACCTTATATTTTCTGTTGCAATCTTTTTATTTAGCAATCATCATGAGAGAAGAGAATAGGCAACAACTTTATACACTGATGATCATTGATATGATCATCATATATAGATCTAGTTTGTTAAAATTGATCTTTTATAATTTACGTAGGAGATTTCATCTACCCATTTCGAATATATTTTTCCTAAGAAATTTTTACCATCAAGGACACTCCGTCGAGATTTTGACCACACTTTTAGTTCTGATGAGAGGATATTTAGCACTCTCTTTAATTGGTTGATCAAAGGGACCTGCTATCTATAAAATAGCTTAAGGCAGGTCTGTATGTTTGGGTTATTTTTTGCTTTAATGTAGATTTTGGTTAAACCCTGATTTTTCAAAACCGAAGAATATACCTAAAACATTAGGTAAATAAAAAGATAAGATCATGTCCTATTTTTTAGTAGCCAGATTAAAAAAAAATGGACCATACACAGGTTTTCATAACGGGATTATCACAATATTGATAAATCTTCCGCGAATAAAATTTTTTTCTAAAATGTCAATTATAATGAAACGTCTCATAGTCACAACTAAGCATTGCTGTTTGATTATTTTTCTCACTGCTTGCCATTAATGCATAAAATATTTTCATTTCCGGATGTCAAGTCCTGATTGTTTTCTACGTTGTCCAGATACATGACATTACCTACCTTAAAAGTGTTATAATGTTAGCGTTATAATAACTTTATTTCGCACACTGTTTATATAAATTTATATAGGGTCGATTGTGAAGCAAGTTCTACAACTTATATTAATCACTCTCGACGCCTCTAGCCTGATGGAATCCATCGCCACGAGGATATTAGAGAAGAAGACAGTTTCCCTTTTAATGTTGAGTGCCAAGCAAGGCAGCTACTGGTACCATTGTTCACGTCCTTGATATGACGCGGCCGGGGACCGAACCCACGACATCCCGCACTCGAAGCGGACGCTCCACTACATTGTTATTGAGGCGGTTAACTTTAATATTCGGAGAGCAAAGCAATTGCATTTTTACAAATATTCTTATATATTCAATTTATTTTAGTGTTCGTTCCCATCATTAGGAAAATGTGTTTGTCTTAGTATGTAATAATGAGTGTTACAATAAAGTAATTGTAAATTGTGTTTGCGACACACAAGGAATAAATTATACATTTAACAGAAAGCAAAACAAACAAGATAAATGACGGTTATTGATCATCTGTTTTTGCGCAATGCATTAAAAGGACATGCATCCAAATTAACATAAAAATTCGTTTTTGGAACAGATAAAATTATAATAAATGATCAAATATTATAAATCAGTATCATCTAATTGTATTTTTAGGAGTTAAATAAGACGTGAATTCCCACTACTTTACATCACAAAATCAGAAAAAAAAGGTTTGCCACATATTTTAAGAATACACGGGTGTTTTTTATTAAAAAGTACTACCTATACGTCACAAAATCACTTTGATTGCATTCTTTTTCGTTTATAATAACATGCAATATATAAGATCATTCAAATTGTTATAAATCTGACAGTAGGCTTCAACTTTAACCTGCCGTTTATGAAACAGGTTAAAGGGAGTAATTTCAATACGATATGTCTTATCACTGACATAAACGTAGTTATTTAAGAATAAGTATGAAACCTTTGAAATTTAGAAAGGTTTAGTTAGTATATGCCGTTGGATTTCAGCTCATTGAAACAGTTTGTATCTGAAAGGATGTTTAATAAATACATGTGCAATAGTTTGATTTTACTGGCAACATGTCTTGGGGCTTTGTCCGAACGGCAAGGAAATAATATATGTGCTGCTGGAGGACGCTGTAATAGTCTGTATGTTATTTTTACATTATTGCTATACTTTTGATATTTATCAATATTCGTATATACTGTCTCGAAATTCAACTGCCAACATTATGAAATATGGCATGTCTGTAATATTCAATATTTTGACAATTTTGGCGTTGATGTGTGGTCGTTACATACCTACGACTAACAAGCTGTCTCGTAATTCCAGATCGTACTCGAGTTTGGTCTCAGCTTGTATAGTTTCCCTTAGCATACATATTGCGCATATTGTAACGCCGAAAACATGATTTTGTACAGATGGGTAAATTTTGATGTATATATACGCTGACAACATGATGTTGGGCAAATGGGTAAAGTCTTATATATATGTGACGCTGACAAAACGATGTTGTTCAGATGGATAAAATTGTATATATATGTAACGCTGACAACATGATGTTGTGAAATGGGTAAACTTTTATATACTCGTAAATGTAACGCTGTTAAAACGATGTTGTGCAGATGGGTAAAACTTTATATATATGTAAGGCTGACAACATGATTTTGTGCTGATGGGTAAAATTTTTATATATATGTAACGCTGACGAAACGATGTTGTGCAGATGGGTGATTTTTTTTTATATTTGTAACGCTGACAAAACGCTGATGTACAGATGGGTAAAATTTTATATATATGTAACGTTGACCAAACGATGTTGTGCAAAATTGGTGGAATTTTATATATATGTAACGCTGACAAAATGATGTTGTGCAGATGGGTGATTTTTTATATTTGTAACGCTGACAAAACGATGTTGTGCAGATGAGTAAAATTTTATATTATATGTAACGCCGACAAAACGATGTTGTGCAGATGGGTGATTATTTTTATATTTGTAACGCTGACAAACGGATGTCGTGCAGATGGGTAAAATTTTATGTATATATAACGCTGACAAAACGATGTTGTGCAGATGTGCAAAATTTATATATATGTTATGCAGATGCGTAAATTCTTATATATATGTAACGTTGACAACATAATGTTGTGCAGATGGATATTTTCTAAAAAAAACATTAAAAGCCATAAAATAAAATTTTGTTCACCGTCGAAACGTATTTAAAAATGTTCTGCATGTTTGATTACATAAAGAAGTTTACATCTCTTTTACAACATTTCTGATAACTATTCGACATTTTTATATCACAGTTTACCACAGTGTTTATCATCCATAAGGTTGTATAAAATTGTCGCCACTGAAAAAGAATCTGGCGTTCTTCTATTTTTCTAATGAACATACATTTCTGCCAGAAAAAAATGCATGAAACGGATTTATAGATGACCTCTCGAGAACGTCTGCAATCGCATTTAATTTTACTTTACAACATATTATATTTCCTAATATACGGTATATGCGCCTTTTCCCAAGTAAGTTCACGAAAGCGCATTATTCTTATAATACGTAGCAGCATGTAGAATAATGTATGTTTCAAATTTGAATATTTAAGGGAAGACTGTCGCTGCGGAGAGCAATGCATTGATGTGTCGGACCTTAAACCGTGCCACAGTAAACTATGTCAGTGTTTGCCAGGTAATATACGTAATATGGCCGTACGGAGCAGCAATTTTATCAGATCAATATGACAGAAATAGAGCTGAATGACATTAAAAATACCAGCACCTGTTTTACCTGCTTTACATGCAACAGTCTTGTTGTGTATTTTTGAATACTTGCCAACATGTATTTCAGCATAATAAAACTTCTTGCACATTTACGTTTGCATTGAAACAAAAATTATATTCCCAGTCACCCTTTGTCACCTTCGTATGAACAGGGTCTGAGCCTGTCATTGTACTGTGATTCTATCATTACCAAAAAAAAAAAAACGGCTTTGAATATAAATTTTCCAATTTTGAAATGAGTCATTATGCCGACATGAATTTCAGCTCTTTAATTTACGATGTATATGCATGAGGCTATTTATCAACTGTTTCTTGAGCAATGACATATAAACAGGCATTAGATTAAAAACTTTTAATCTTGGTTTAATGTAAAATCCGGGACAGCTATTTTAGTATTTAGTCTAGGTGAATGATCGCGTTTTCGCTAACTCCAGTAGAATGAGCGTATTTAAGTTCAGTCTAGTTAAATAAGAGTATTTCAGTTTAGTCTAGGAAAATTGACATCTTTTAGGTCTAGGAGAAATCAAGTTTTTCAGTACAGTGTAGTCAAATGAGTGTGTTATGTCTTTTTATTATCACATGGTGGCTTATTGTATGCGATGAGCTGACTGCTTCCTAGGAGTCTTTATTTTAGATTTTATTTAGGAGAATTAGCGGAAAAAAATTACAATTCATGATTAGTAGAGTTTTTAAATTATTTGTAGTTAGTTTATTCATGTGAACAACAACTTGCTGAAAATCTCTTGAGCGCTTCTTTTTTTACTAATATTATCTAACGTAGGTTGTGTTGTTGGAGAAATTTTTATTCCACCGGGAGTAACTCGGCCAGATACATATTGTAACTCTTGTGGCTGTCCCAGCCGTCCCGGCAGTGGAACAGGAATGGTAATTTTCTACTATCTTGATACTGATTGCAAAAAAAATCTATACTAGCAAGAAAACTGTTTTGTAAATTTAGTAAGTTTGTCTTTTAATTAGCTCCCTTAAACATGTATGTCTTTTTAAAGCCATTTACAATGTTGACAGAGATGGCGGAAGTGTTATTAACATCCTCTATTTTGAATGTTACTAATATTACTGATGTGACTTTAAAATCGATATCAGCTGATAATGGAAGTGGCTCACCTTAAAAAATATAGTGTATCACGGAAAACCGCATAATGTATTTATACACCACTGAAGTTCTCTACTTTAGATGTACAAACGAAGGATGTTATTGTGGCGGCTGATGAAAATCATACATTTCAACTTACTCCGTACATTGGGAAAACTCTTATTAAATTGTAAAGAAGTAATTGTATTTGACAAAATTCACAGTGACACCTGACCATTTAATGTCAGGTTACATTATATTCATATTAATCAAAGCAACAAGAAGCAGCATTTCGTTTTCAAATGTAACTGTGTAAATCTAATTAATATATTTCTCTTTTACATTTTCTTTACTATATAGATATGCATGTTATTCTCGTGTTTTACAGTGGTGCACACTTGCAGCATGGTGCAACCTACCTCAGAATGTATCGTTATTCAAGGAAAACCCAGCATGTCACGAACAGCAGGATGAACAAACACAAGAATAATTTCTCTAAATGATACATGGATCTATGGACTCTTTTAGTAAAAGTATCTGAAGTCAATAAATATATATGCAATTGATCTGCGGTGTGTTTCACAAAACTTCGTATGATATTATTTTCACATATAATAAAAATGGTATTTCACAAAATGTCTTATACGAAATATATTATAATCGTATGAATTTGCAAGTCAAGAAATTTTTTTGCAATGTAATAAAAGCCGCTGTAAGGACTTCATAAATGTTGTTTAACATTTAATTTGATAAATTGCCTATATGATTTTCTATTTTGTCGTTATGGCGACCTTCGTTGTTATCAGAGGAGAATGAAAGTACTCCATCTGAAAATTTTTTATAAGTTATAACGACGTGTCTGACTTCCAAAACCTACAAACACCCTACGTACAGATCCCATGCAGCACTTTGCTTTTTGTGGCTAAAATTTTGCTTAAAGGGGCAACCCTCCAGAGTTTTGTCTTTTCCCTTCCGAAATGTAGAAAGTGCTTTGTTTTTAGTAACTGTAAAGAAAACTGCGGAAAAGTGTTTTATAGTTTATTTTTCTAAAACACTCATGAAGTCTGTAAATTATGTAGAACATGTCTTCACTGTGTTAACTACCCATTAAAAGTTGTCAAAAGACGGAATAATTGGGTACAATTTTTGTACAGAACGTATCAATATAAATTATCAAAGATAAAATGTAAGGGTAGATTTCCCGGAAGCACAGAGCACCCAACACACAGCCATAGAGCCAAGCATCGCAAAGTACGCCCACAACAAAACTAAGCTGTAATGGAAAAATATTGTAGACAGGTTGCTTCAAAAATCCAACAAATACATTTTAATTATATGCAAAACAGAATACAAAAAAAGGCGGGAAAGGGGTAAGGGTAGAAAAAGGTCTGGTGTAGAGGGAAAGTGGAGCAAGGATGAATATTCAAAAGGGAAAGCCACGTTCCTTAAACGCAGAAACCCTACAACATAAGCCACAGCAGCGCAGACACCCACGTACAAAAGACAAACACACACACAACTAACAGACACAGATAAACAAACAGACAAGTAAGATAAAACAACACTGTGGGGCACCGCCCAAGACACATACACACACACACACACACGCACGCAAACAGTCGAGCACCGGCTAAGGACGGCCGGTGTAATGAAGTATTTCGACCCCCATAGAATAACGACCCCCCGGTACCGGCAGCCAAAATTATGGTGTGCACAATAACATTCTCATAGTAAAAGGAGAGGGGGTGGGGGTAAAAATGCAAGGGAGCGCAAATACAAAGGGGAAGGATGGGAGGGGGCGATGGGAGTAGTGAGGAGACAGAGGAAAGAAACGCCAACAACATACAGGACAACATAGGCAACACAAAATACGAGACGGACAGAAAACAAGTTGGAAATAGGGGCACCGCCTTTGAACGGTCAGTACCCTATATAAAGGTACTGAGGATTTAAACGCGTTTAGGGCATGTCAACCTCGCACTTACCCTATTTTCAACAAGTTAGACAAGACAATGCAAATAAAATAACTCCCCACTGAGACATGATAGAATGATTATTGATTTTTTATAAAACATTATTAGTAATACTAAATCCTTTCCCGGATTCACGTTCTGTGTAATAAACTGTTTTAAAATCCGAACGTAAACTTGTGGATGAAGAATCCGTATTGAGATACAGGGAAATGTATGTCCACGACCACTTTTTCCCCACTAGAGGACGAATTCATTTGCCAAACCAAGCCACGACAGGCACCGCTACGGGAATTGATGGTATTTTTAACAGATTATGAGTCATGTAAAGGCGACAAGTTATCATAACCGAAGTGTCTGCACTAGTTATGACTTGTTCTCCACAAGTAACTTATAACTCCCCCATTTGTATCAGAGCTTGAGGGCGAATTACTTAAATGAACAATGATGTTGTGTTCGACAAAGCCAAAATCTGTTTCTCAATATGAGATAAGTTCGCAAAGTAAATTATAATAAATCATAATGATTGATACACATTTCCATGAAAAAAAGGCCTATTGTCCAAAAAAAAAAAAGATCAGTTCGCAAAAGTGACGTTTATATTATAAGATTTGTAATTGATTGTTATTCTACGGTGCCCCTAAAGTGACATGTTACGCACTTTTTTTCCACTTAGGTAATGTGAGACTTTTTTTTATTTCGTTTTAACGAAATCATTTAAAACGAAAAATATTATTTCGTTTAAACGAATTAGTTATTTCGTTTAAACGAAATAGTTATTTCGCTTAAACGAAATGATTTCGTTTAAACGAAATAGTTATTTCTTTAACGAATGATTCGTTTAAAGAAAATAATAAAAAAAGTCCACATTACCTAAGTGGAAAAAAAGTCGCGTAACATGTCACTTTAGGGCACCGTATTATTCATCGTCTGTTTTCACAAACAAATCGGCAATAAGTGTTTCAACCATCTGTCATTTTAAGAGGACAAGCAATTATTAGTACACGATAGAAGATATGTCTCATACTTTGAATAAACATAAAAGGTCGTTATATTAATAAAGATTTGGAAACTTTGTCTTCTGAATTTTAGTGTGCCAATATCTGAGGAAAATGTGACGTCTGGTGGCATTTTTTGTTAATGCTCGGATATTTTTATAAAAGTGATCCTTAGGAATCAAACATGACATTTAAAAAGGGGCTGTCGCCTTCTAGGGTTTCTCCTTACAGAATAATGGGGTCAAAGGTCAAATGAGTGCAGTTACAAATAAACTGTTGCTCTGTGCACTTGTTTTATTTTCATATAACCCCCTAAATTGGTTTAAATATTGTGTCTCAATGCCAAATTATTATATATTATATATATATTATATATAATATTAAAATTATATTAAATATATATATATCTGGAAAAAGCGGCCTGCGATAACGAAGTGTGTTGTGCTTGACATGTGTGACATCTTTATATATTGGTAAACTGCAGAAATATTTTTGGTTTTGTCGTAATATCCAAGGGTCATTTCAATGTCATTTCAAGGTCACAGACAGGTCAAGGGTCAAAACGGAACTGTAAAAATGTACTTCTAACGCATTAAAGATAGCAAATGGTGCGTATATTCAAAATATGATTATAAAATAACACTTCAAATGCATTTCTTGCATTTCAGGCAGCAATAAAATTTGAATTTAAGCTTTGCACTGACTATAAAACGAATGTTGACTTATCGTACACTTTTTGAGAAATATTTGCGAAAGGGAAAATATAGTATGTTTTGAGAAAGAAGACTACGACGAAAAATGAATTATACATAAATACTGTTATAATCTCTTTACTATCGTGTATGCGACTAAGTATATTAAGCTCTATAAGGAAAGCGGGGTCACGAGTTCGATCCAAGGGCGAGGCGTATGTTCTCCATGACGACTTGATAATAGATACTGTGTCAGGAGTAATTTTGCCCTCCACCTCTGAATCATATGGAGAAGTTGGCAGTTACTTTCGGGGAAAAAGTCTAGTACGTACTGGTACAGAATCCAGATACACTTGTTAGGTTAAATGACCGCCGTTACATGACTGAAATACTGGTGAAAAAACGGCGCTATACCCAAAAACGAATAAACAAACCAAGTCTTTCAATTAAAGAAAGATAATAATAGCTCTCTTAAGATATTTATTCGTAACTACAGCATATAAAAGATTTTCCTTATTACAAAAACAACGATACTGTGTTCTAACTTTTGTCGTATAAACATCAATGGGGTGCCTCCATATATCATGAGAAAGAAAACATTATATTGTTGTTGTTTTTTCTGAAAATCGCCCAAATTTTTAGAACGAAAATTGTCACAGGTCCCATATCTTTACATGCATGATATACTGAAAGAAATAAACTCTTGTACGAAAACACATTTCACTTTCTAAATAAAATTTACATATATGGTATACTTCTTCAGCATACAAAGTTATGATTTCAATACTGGTGATAAATTCATTATAATTATAATAATATTTATATCAATTTGTCTACGCGGTGATGGTTAAATATGATCATTTTAGAGGAATAACTGAAAGGTTGATCACATTATACGTGTACACAGTACATGTACTAAACGAAACAGAACAGATCTGTAGGATTTCAACTAGTTAATCTGTACACTATTTCTTTGATAAACTTTAATTTTTTTACTGTTGGTCAGGCATTAATCATCATGTTTTATGTACTTGTAATTAAGTAGCAAATTTCAAGAACTAACATCGAAGCTGTTATTATTTTATTCTTAAAATTCAGCTATTTCTGTTTCGACTGTTATTATTTTGGTTTTGTTTCCACATTTTCTATTCCTTTTCAAAACAAAAATTGAAGTCGAATCAGATCGTAACAATTTACACATCTGACATCTGGTTTTATACAGGATGTCCTTGACAGCATTGTGAAAACAAAGTTTGTATCATTAGTTATTCATGTTTTACAACAAGAAAATATAGAAACATCAGAAATGTTGTTTAGGCACATTCAATGACATAATAAAGTCATACCTTCCGATATTTTCATTATTACTGACAGATAATGGTTCAACTAATCAAAATTATCAAATATGGTGATTCGATAGTAACTAAAAGATGCGTACCATTTTACTACCATGCGTAAAATAGCTTCATGCAGGATAAGAAGAGCAGGAAGAAGAGATTTGAAATTCAAATCAATAGATTTATAATAAACAAAAACTGGCAATTTAATATGTCAAGCTAAGACGCTTATCTATATCTTGTGTAGTGGGACTATTATGGGTTTTATTCATTTCTAATATATAGCTAAGAAGTCATTTTAGTTAATTTTAGCATTCCGCACTGATTTTGATTGACAATATATTTACTTTTACACATTTCAGCCTAGAACAGCGTTAGCGCATATTTGTTTCATTTTATAACATCAGATTCCCTCGTGATTGAAACGTTCGCTCTATCGGGCTCTGTCACCAACCACTCCCTTAGGATTCTGAACATGTTATAACAGAAAACAAACATACGTTATCCATACATTTACAGTCATAAAGATCGTGCTAATGTAATTCGATATACTATAAAATTCACAGTTAGCTATTAGGCAGTTTTGAAGTTACGAAATCCATAGAACCAGCATAACATAATTACATAATTGTAGATGTCTAAAACACTTGAAGAGCGGTAACAAGTTCTTATAAAAGCCTGATATTAATGGGCAAAGAAATAATTTTAATTTTAGCTGATTCAAAGATATGGAGAGCATCATTTTCATGCTAAAGGAATGAAAAAATCCGTAACATATGCAGTTAACTAATATCTATTTTCAAACTTTGATATCGCTTGATTTTTGTACATAGATGGTATTTTTGAACGCCCAAACATTCCTGAAATTACTTCAGCACCTGTTTCTAGGCACTTTTCGCACTTTTGGCTCCCTGGCTGGCCGGGTAGCCATGGCATGAAAAAATGGGTTTACATTTTATGAAAGTACAAAGTCTCGCGGATCAGAAATATCGGGCCTGCAAAACAAAAGCTCTTGCGAAATTTGAGAATATCAAGGGGAGATAACTCTGTATATTTGCAGTTTTTTAAGATTCAAATCGTGTTTTTACTAACAAAACATGGCACCATGTTTCTAAAATCAGTTCAAATATATATCTATTAACATTGCTTTTACGCATAAGGCTTATGTTTGAAAAATACGCAAAATGTACTCATTTTATGTACATTTTATTATAAGATTTGGCACCTAAAATACCTGAGAATAAAATAAAAATATTTAACCTAAAATTTACAGTTAGAAGAGGTAACCTTTAAAATGTTCTTATTTCTCAAAGTCATTTATTAATACCGCTGCGAAACAGTCTGTTAGAACAGAAAATCATCTAGATACACCATAAACCACTGGAATAGAGTTTTCATTGGCAGCATAGGCCGGTTTAGATAATGTTTGAGCGATTTGCACATTTCAAACTATCTCACGAACAGACTTAATCAAACCAAGTTTGTTAAATTTTTTTACATCATTGCGTTCTATGCTTCCGAAGGGTATCTATATATCTATCAACAGTTAATACAGTCGAACTTTGTTCGCTGGATCTGAACGAGACAAGCAAAATTTGTTCGAAATATCAGTAGTACGAGCCAATGAAAAATATACATAATATAAATATTGTGCCGGGACCTGACGACGACTTCCTGTCAAGGGTAGTGCGCGTATTATCTGAGATCGAGCAAACGGAGTTTGACTGTACTAGTTTTGATGAAATACACTTAGTAGATTATTTCGTCCTGTAATTTCACACAGACGACAAACCAGCCTTTTTTTTAATTGTTAGCCTAAAAACGGAAGTTTTAGTATAGCCTTTGTATATTAACAATATGTCATAGTGTACGAAAAGTTTAGCTCATTCTGTAGAAATAATTTTAGCCTTTTTGAATTTTGTATGTCTTAAATTAAATAAATATACAGAGTAATTTATTTTACCTCTCAAATGCATAATTATGACAGAAACATTACATGTTTTTATTTTTAAAAAATAGCAAAAAATGGCAAAAATATGACGTTCATAATAAAAATGCACCCATTGACCTTTGACCTTTTGCTATGACCTAAATATGACCATTACAAGGCGACAGTCCCCCTGAAACTTTTCCAATTTTTATAAAGTTAACATTGGATATGGCTGTCGGGCATTAACAAAAAATGCCATCAAAGGCAATTTCTAGGCCTCTTTTTCGGATATATAGGCGGTTTATTTTGAGAATTATAATCAATTTCGTAGCGACTATTGGCAACTTTTATGCCGTGTAAATTTCTTGCAACACATGCCAAATGATCACCATAGACGTTGTCAACAGTCGCTACACAATATATTATAATTCTCAAACGTCCAAAGCCAAAGATCAGACCGTATTAAATCAAGATTTAGTTTTTAAAACTCATTGATATCCGATCAGAACATTATGTCTCAAAAGTAAAGTAAATTCACTTAGCGAAAATCTTCTCAACAGATGGCTAGCGTACAACTGTTGACGCCTTCAATTGGTGATCATTATCTAAAATGACTTGGTTTTAATAAAACTAGTACCTGATGTTCTAAAAGCTACATTCACACACGCCAACTGGGACTTTAAAAATAGAATATAAAGCACTGAACATTACATAATAAACTTTTTAATAATCTGGTCATAAAATAGCCTTATAAGTTCTTAAGATCCTGTCATAACATACAAAGTACAGAAACTGTTGTCGCCTAGCTGAAAATGTTTGATAGAACAAAATATAATGTCAAAAACGAAGCAAACTCCACAAACAATCTGACATTCTGTTTTTCTACCTTTTTAGACATTCTTCTTACTTGTTTAACAAGGAAAATGTTTTATATGTATTCAGCAAGAACATCTTCGTTTAATCTTTATTAACCCTTACCCTGCTAAATTTCTATAATGAACTTGTCCACCTTTCAATTTGGACAGTTCCATTAACTGTTAAAAGGGGTGCTTACCAACAATATGCTGACTGAATGGCTAAGAGTGCAGATCATGATCAGACTGCACGGATGTGCAGGCTGATCATGATCTACACTGGTCGCAAAGGCAAATTCAATTGTGTCCAGCATGATAAGGTTTAAAGAATCAGTACAAAATTACGTTTGTTTATGTGTATTGTGGCATCACTGTTCAGTATTTACCCTTTCACTGCTAAAAGAAGATGGCAGATATCTCATTAGGGCCATTAGTTTGTCAATAAGCGCTATTGTTAGAACGTAAAACATAAATAAAATGTACAAAAATGTGTAAAGAATATAAATGTGTTTACAAATGAGAATAGAATACCTACTTTATTTATGAGATGTCTATATTTAATTGATGAGTGAATTTTTGCCATTCTCATTATTTTGTTGTCGTCAGATGCTCTTAAATGGGCATTGACTTTATCAATAACCTTGATTTAAAACTCATAATGAGATGCATGTATTCTATTTGTCTGTTGTTTTGTTTAATTTATGAGTCAATGAAATACGTGTTAAGATTTTTAATAAGTTTTAATTGTTTTTGTGGTAAAGTTGATTAAGTGTTTTATATATAAAAGGCAATTGTTTTCAGTATAAAAGTAAAACAGTTTTAATCTTAGTAACGTTTTAGCTAACTGAATAAAAACGATGCTTGTCAAATACAGCACTTTCATTTTATTGGCTTCAAGTCTGATATCTTTGTCAGAAGGTCAAAATCCAGGAGGGAGTTATTGTTCTGCTGGACCATCATGTAATAGTGTGTACGTATATTTTATTTTATTATTTTATCGTAACAAAACTGTTAGAATGCTATCAATGGTGTCACTTGCGCTGTTGTTTTTAAAAACACCCATATTCATTTGATGAAAAGGGCTTCTTCAGCATATAGATACATTGAACAAAACTGTTCTACAATTTTCAACCGTAAACAATTTAGACGCATTTCCAAGGAAGGAAATAAAATAAAACTTTCAGAGAATATATCCCAGCCAACAAAGTATAACATAAAACATTAATATTTGCAAAATGTCAAAATACAATGTCACTGATATTTGGGCTGATAAATTGATTAAATTTATTCATGTCTACATTTCTTTTAGCAAAAATAAGACTTGTTTGTTCTTTTTATACAATTCCGAAATTCGTAAAAAAGTATCGTTATAGATATGTTACTTTCACCATCTTTCCAATATCCAATGTAATTCTGGAATGATTGGACCAATGCTCAGCGTTTACCGATGCTCGGCATATGTAATATTTAAATATGAATGTTACCAGCACTTGTTAAGTTTTAAACTATTATTTTTTTTGTGCAGAACTTGATTAATTACTCCCGATTTTCTGCCGCAGCATGAACTTCCGGTATGGTCACGTGACAGCTCCGGTATCAGTTCTGTATCATTTGTATTTTTGTTGTAAAATCAATGCATCAAGTTCATCTTCAACATGTGGTATGTACCTAACAACGAATTTGTCTTCATAAAATGCATATAATTTTTTCATGTATTTTAAATCAGCACCACAGGATTTGCCCTCGTAAAATAGAAATAAACGTTGCTTGTGAGATTGAACTAATCTACAATACTTATAAAATTCAAACCACGAGATTCGAAATAAATCAGTTTTGATGCAGTGAAAGTAAACGTTACGTAACAAAAGGAATAAACTTTGTTGTTTGATTTTTACCCTTTTTTAGTCCTCTACCGGTGGAACATCGGAGAGGACTATATGAATGCCCTCCGTCCGTCCGTCTGTCCGTCCGTCTGCCGTCAATCAGTCTGTCCGTCTGCAAATCTGAATCCTACAATAACTCAAATACTATTCAAACCAGATCAATAAAACTTGGTATGTGAATAGAGGACAATTTGTGAATCATGCACGTACATGACTTACGATTGTTTTATTTATTTTTATTTTGTTGGGTTTAACGTCGCACCGACACAATTTTAGGTCATATGGCGACTTTCCAGCTTTAATGGTGGAGGAAGACCCCAGGTGCCCCTCCGTACATAATTTCATCACGAGCGGGCACCTGGGTAGAACCACCGACCTTCCGTAAGCCAGCTGGATGGCTTCCTCACGTGAAGAATTCTACGCCTCAAATGAGGTTTCGAACCCACATCGATGAGGGGCAAATGGTTTGAAGTCAACGACTCTAACCACTTGACCACGGAGGCCCCACGACTTACGATTGTAGGTTAAAGGTCAAGGTCACTATTAAAGGTCAAGTAAAAAATTTTTCCGCTCCATAACCTTTAAATGCATTGATGGATTTTCTTAGTGCTACACAGAAATGTTCCCCGTGATTAGACAATGTGTCAAGACGTGATCTATGCTTGTCGGTCAAAGGTCAAGGTCACTATTGAAAGTTTTCCACCGATAGGGGACTTCAGTACTGCAATACTCGGTCACGTGTTCATTTAGACATTACTTAATTTAACTTTACATCACTTTTTATGCCCCCCCCCCCCCTTCGAAGAAGGAGGGGTATATTCTTTTGCAGATGTCGGTCGGTCGGTCGGTCTGTCGGTCGGTCGGTAGGTCGGTAGGTCGGTCGGTCGGTCGGTCGGAATGTAGACCAATCCGTTTGCGGATGATAACTCAAGAACGCTTGAGCCTAGGATCATGAAAATTGATAAGTAGGTTGGTCATCACTAGCAGATGAAGCCTATTGATTTTGAGGTCTGTATTTCAAAGGTCAAGGTCACAGTGACCCTGAATAGTTAAAACGGTTTCTGGATAATAACTCAAGAACACTTGGGCCTAGGATCATGAAAGTTGATGGGGAGGTTGATCATGACCAGCAGATGATCCCTATTGATTTTAAGGTCAGTATATTAAAGGTCAAGGTCACAGTGACCCTGAACTGTGAAACGGTTTCCGGATGATAACTCAAGAACGCTTTGGCCTAGGGTCAGGAAAATTGATGGGAATGTTGGTCATGACAAGCAGATGATCTCTATTGATTTTGAGGTCAGTATGTCAAGGGTCAAGGTCACAGTGTCCAGGAACAGTAAAATGGTTTCCGGGCAATAAATCAAGAACGCTTGGGCCTAGTATCAGGAAAATTGATAGTTAGGTTGGCCATGACCAGCAGATGACCCCTATTGAATTTGAGGTCATTAGGTCAAAGGTCAATGTCACATTGGCCAGGAACAGCAAAACGGTTTCTGATCTTCTTGTCCAAAACCATAGGGCCTAGGGCTTTGATTTGGTGTGTAGCAAAATCTAGTGGTCCACTACCAAGATTGTTCAGATTATTTCCCTGGGGTCAAATATGGCCCCACCCCGGGGGTCACATGGTTTATATAGACTTATATAGGAAAATGTTTTGAAAAACCTCTTGTCCATAACCACAGGGCCTAGGGCTTTGATATTTTGAATATGACATCATCTAGTAGTCCTCTACTAAGATTGTTCAAATTTTTCCCTAGGGTCAAACATGGCTCTGCCCTGGGAGTCACATGGTTTACATAGACTTATATAGGGAAAAACTTTGAAAATCTTCTTGTCAAAACCACAACGACTATGGCTTATATATTTTGTAATGTAGCATCATCTAGTGGTTCTCAACCAAGTTTGTTCAAATTATCCCTCTAGGGTCAAATATGGCCCCGTCCCAGGGGTCACATGGTTCATATAGACTTATATAGGGAAAAACTTAGAATCTTCATGTCCATAACTTAATCATTCAAATTTGGACCACATGTATAGTTTTGAGTGGCAAGATGAACCTTGACATGAGTTGACCTTGATCTTGACTTAGTGACCATCTTTCACATTTCTGTAGCTACAGCCTTCAAATTTGGACCACATGCATCGGTTTGTGTGCTGAAACAAAACTTTGACCTTGTTATTGACCTAGTGACCTACTTTCACATTTTTGAAGGTACAGGCTTCAGATTTGGACCACATGCATAGTTTTTTTTTTTGTTCCAAAATAAAATTTGACCTTGATTTTGACCTAGTGACCTACTTTCACATTTCTCAAGCTACAGCCTTCAAATTTGAACCACAAGCATAGTTTTGTGTACTGAAATGAACTTTGATTTGAGATTGACCTAGTGACCTACG
Organism: Mercenaria mercenaria; assembly: GCF_021730395.1. Lineage (NCBI taxonomy): Eukaryota > Metazoa > Mollusca > Bivalvia > Venerida > Veneridae > Mercenaria > Mercenaria mercenaria. Next base: position 105,289,532 of record NC_069362.1, on the reverse strand, counting down.
TTCACATTTCTGAAGGTACAGGCTTCAAATTTGGACCACTTGCATAGTTTTGTGTCCTAAATTGAAATTTGACATTGATTTTTACCTATTACATACTTTCACATTTCTCAAGCTACAGCCTCCAAATTTGAAGCACATGCATAGTTCTGTCTACCGAAATGAACTTTGACCTTGAAATTGATCTAGTGACCTACTTCAACATATCTCAAGCCACAGCTTTCAAATTTGGACCACACACATTGTTTTGTACCGAAATGAAATTTGACCTTGATTTTGACCTTAAGCTAGTCTTGAAATCTGGAGCATTTAAAAATGGCTCAGTGGATGGCGCCAAGATCAGTCTGTAATCTCTTGTTAGGTTAATAGGTTAAAGGTCAAGGTCAGATTAAACCAGAATGATAGAACTTTTGTTTACAGTGAGCATATAACTCCTGTTCCTTGTGCAATTACTATATGAATCAAGGGGGGCATTTCGTGTTTGACGAGCTCTTGTTTAAGTAAAGTTATTCATGCTTTTTCGTTTTCGATGCGCCTTCGAACTAGGCTTCACCAAAATAGCACGACTTTCTTATGACTTCACATCCATTTTTCTTTTGTATACAAACCAAAGTTAGTGCTTGGAAAAAGCTTGAATTCGGACAGCAAAAATTGAAAGACAGGTTACTCATTTATTTGTATGAAACTCATTTAATACGTGTTTACGCCAAACATTGGTCTCATCGCTTAGTTGATTAAAAGGAACTTCAGACATAATAAAGGCTTAAATGTATCAGCAATTAAGGTTATTTTCAAGCCTTTAATAATGCTGATGGAATATTAAAATCGTAGCACTAACGAAAAAGTTGAGACAGTTTCGAGGGATGGGGTGATCTTGTGGTTAAGGTATTGGCCGCTCAACCCGAGGGTCGTGGGTTCGGTCCCAACTTGTTTTCATCATGGCATCAGTATTCTGGAAGCAGACTCAAGCTTTCACCACAATCAAGCTCAAACAAATCAGCTTCATGTAAAGATATGGCATTTCGAAATTTCAGAAATTGGTTGATCACGGAGGCAGAACTTTAATGCATTTATGATGTCAATTAAACACTGCTGAATTCATTACTTGGCAAACAATCTAATCTAGTTTGATGGTTTTTTTTCACTTCTTTTAATGATTAAAGAAATCCAAGCATTTGCATTAGAACAATATTGGCTTTCCCTTTAACAAAATATGATAATATTTGCAACTATTTTAAAGTTTATGTGAGCATTACAAATTGGCCTATGAATATTCCGATGGTTTAAGCGTTTTGTTCAGTGTATATTTGCAATTAACAACGCTGCTATTCAATTAATCTGACATGTCTATAGAGTTCACTACTTACGCAACGTTACTAAGCGCATATTGTGATGAAAATTTTAGCAATAAAACTAAATCATGTGTACTCTTACATATTGTAGGAAAGACTGCCACTGCGGAGATCAATGTGTTGATATGACGGACCTTAAACCGTGTCACAGTACAAATTGTCAGTGCTTTCAAGGTAATATACTTTATGTATGGCGGCAAAATTTAAGGTACGGGTCCAGTTTATTTGTCCAGTTTAATAGTTTAGCACGTTGGTCATTTTTTTAAATGTAGAATATAAACTTAATTTTCAAATTGATATAATAAGAGAAATTCAGCATAATAAAAATTAGATAGGGTGGTGTCTTGGTTTTTGCTAACTGTCTTTGTAATTTTCATCTGGCATCATTTTCTAAGGATAGCTTATGAAAGAAAAATCGCAATTTTATGGCATTTCGGAATAGAAATTTTTCGACAGAATTTAGATTTAGATGAAAAACTCTAATTCATCTTGAACAATTAACTATATGGCCTTTAATTGGTGAAACAACATTGATAGGTCATGGTTCTTTCAATATGAATATTTGCCCAGTTAATGTAAACGTATGTATAAGCTATGTTTAAGCTTATTTTGATATTTAATTAAGTGTTTCAATATCATGATGTTTAGAGTTAAGTAGATAGTATAAGGCATTTGTATAATTTTACATCTACGTGTGCTCTTACTCATAGGATAATTACTCCACTGCGAATCAGGTTGATTGACGTTTGTCACAGTATAAATGACGTGTCGTATACTTCGGTATATAACGTGTCAGTAATCCATTAATCTAGGCGTACGGGCAATTATTAGAAGTGTAGGTCAATGGACGTTTAATTAGTCATTTGTATGAGATTCAGCGTTTATAAATTTAATGTGGTATTATTTCTATCAGTTTAGTCTAGATGTATAAGCTTTATTCATTTTTCTCTAGGAATATCAGGATTTTAGTGGAGTATGAGCATTTTCAGTTAAGTATAGACGTTTGAGCACTTTTTCTTGCATGTAATTATTTTTGTGGACAACGATGGTATGGATCAAGTATTTCAGCCATGTAAACGTATGTGTGCTTGTTTATTTTTTTTTATTTTTTTTTCCTCAGGTTGTTGTGGGAATCTTATTACCCGGGGTTTTGAATACTTCTGTTTTCTTTAGAAACTGTGTATTTGTTATTTCATCTTTTACAAAGACTAACTTTCATGAAGCAGTTCCTTGTTATTGAATTTATTGTATGTAATATCTCTTCATCATGTTCGACTCAAACCCTTGAAAGAAATGTTGTGTTTTTTTCTGACTGTAGAATTATCAATAATAAGCTCTATTTTTTTAATTTATACCATAAGAAAATTCGCCCTGTCGTGTTCATTTTCGTGCATGTACTAAATAACGAAAGCTGAATAGTCCCATTTGGAAATTATATAATATACCCTTCGTATCGCGTAATTACTGGACCTTTCCTCGTGTTATTATTCACCTAACATCTCGTTATTACTGAATCTCTTCCCGTTCTATTCATCAATTACCTTCTCGTAATTACTTGATCTCTCCTCTTCTTATTAATCACTTAACATCTCGTAAATACATGACCACTATTCGTGTTATTACATACTTAACTATTCGTAATTACTGGATCTCTCCTCTTCTTATTAATAACTTACCATCTCGTAATTACTGGATCTCTGTGTAATTACTCACTTACCATCTCGTAATAGCTGGATTTTACCTCGTGTTATTAACTATTTACTTTTCGCGTAATTAATTTATCTTTTGTCGTGTTATTAGTCAACTACCATGTCCTAATTACTGGATATTTTCTATTTTATTAACCACTTACCCTCTCGTAATGACATGCTTTTTCCTCGTTAATTACTGGATCTTTCCTCGTGTAATTAACCACTTACTATCTCGTAGTTACTGAATCCTTCCTCGTTAATAACTAGATCTTTACTCATATCATCTCGTTATTAATGAATCTGCCCTAGTGTCATCAGCTTAATGTGCACATATTTTGCTTAATCTGTTACACTGCAAATGTCCCATTATAGCTCACCAGAGTAAAACATAATCAAAGTGAGCTATTGTGACTACTGTGATAACTCAAAGTTAAGCGTCTGCCCGTCCTGTCTTCTTCATTTTTCTTTAAACATCATCAGACACTCATCTGAAATCAATGGGTAGATGTTGACAAAATTTTGCATATATGTTTATTGTTTAGTCCTCTCGCAAAGTCATTCAAACGGTTTCGGTTGACTGAGCATTGGGGCTACTAGACTAAAATAGAAAAAAAGGAACTTTTGCTAAATCTCCTCAAAAACTGCTGATCCTGTTCTAAGACGTTACATAAATATTACATAAAAAGGTTTGTTGGATGACCCTTTATGAAGGCTGTACATGTATTTAGATTCTAGTGGAATAAAAAGAAGAAAAAAACCTTGTCAGAAAATGCTGGTCCGATTTTGAAATAATATTACACGAATGTACCTCAGGTAAGACTTTAAAAGTAATGTTCAAATTATTCCGATTTATCAAAAGACATGACCGTCATATAGCTAAAAGTAAAAATATTCAAGCAACATGTCCTCCTAAACCACTTGTCCTGTTTTAAAGTAATTTCGCACGAATTATCTACTGGCGATTCTCTACTTATTTTAATGTGTCAAAAGCATGGCTACCAGAGGTTGTCACTTTCCCTTTTATGTACTGTATAGTATGGCCATCAGAGCTTAAAAAAGAAATATATATAAACGCTAAACTCTATTTCCTTTACCATTTTCCATATCTTGAAATAATTTCACATGACTGTTTTAAGTCGACTATCAAAAGTCATCTTGGTTTATCAAAAATACAAATAAAAGACATGACTGCCGAAAGCTGGTTAAGTTTTACTGGCTCTTTGGAAAACTCTGAAAATATACTTCTCTGGATTTGCAGGCAAATTTTCAAAGTAATTTGACAATAACAGTTCTTGCTATAAATTTCAAGCTGTTAAGCTCTGTTGAGCGAGAAAGTGTCATTGGCCCTTTTGTTTAATCAATCTAATTCATTTCTACACTGGATGAGAATCTAATAAAATTGAATTTGTTATGGTTGGAAAATAGCCATGAAAACAGTAATATTTCCTGTAAATGCAGAGTGCGATTAAAACAAACGTTCTACATGAAAATGCAACAAAGATTGGAAAATGTAAGCCCTACGTACTGTGTATTTTAGCTCCTTGATACTCTTGTGCGTTCAAGAATAGTACGGGAATACTCGGGAAGGTGTTTCTAAAAAGCTTATTAGCTAACTACTCGATCCCTTGCTTTTGTAACATATATTGTAATCACATTTAATATTTTGAATAAAAAATTGTTTAAACCTAGAACAGTACGGTCCTGTAAAATAAAGCTTATTTCTTCTTTTTTAGGACAGTGAGTTTATCTGTCTATCTTTATTGATTACTATAACTTGTAAAACTATTCAAAACCTAACAAATGACTGGAGTATGACACTGCCTCGCATGTTTTATACTTATTTTAAATAGACGTGCAAAACAAATGATGCAAAATTATTCACAGGGCGGACAGCTCGTTCATTTACGTTTAGAATCTAAGCACAATATTCGTACATTACGTGTATATATATATATAAAGACAAAACCTGTGTCCCTTACGCTCATTTAAACATCCATACAAAATCCTCACTTAATAATAATATTAACTTATAATGATTAATGAAAAGATAAGCTTATTAAATAAACCTTATATTCTTCAATAACTGCATTATTTAAAATTTTACCAAAAGTCAAGGTTTGATTTGAGAACATAAGCAGAGATGGTTTTGTTCTACACACTGTTGGGTCCAGATAGCATTTAAATGTATGTACTAATTTCTCGCAAACATTTGGTCGGTTTCAGAATATTTTGTACAATAAAACGTCAACTCAGTGACGATTCCATGAAGTTTGAATCACACGTTGAGGATATTCTCTATGAGATCAGACAGATACCGAGTTAATTTGCATGTAAATGAATAAAAATGTAATAAATACGTATTTGTTTGATATTTCCTGTACATACACGAGAACATCTCTACTTTGATAGGTTTGTAAAGTCCAGAAAATAATCGACATGTCATTACCTTTACTGTCAGCGTAGTTCTAAATATTGTCTTTGAATGCTTGTAAAATCTAGAGAATTCATGAATAAAACATTACTCCCATTTTATTCTTTAGCACGCCATATCTTTTTAAAAATCATTCAAATAATGAAATTATCGTTAAAAAACTGCATTAATTAACACTAAGAATATTAACAGCTTCTTCCCTGTGCCAGAAATATCACGTGCGATAGCCACCTTGACCTCGGTTTATATGCAGTTTACGGACATTGCAGTCAGATGGAAATGTTAAATTGAACTAGACTCCGCGTTGGTCCTTGAACAAAGGTATTATACTCGCCCATATACGGTACACAATCCCCGTAAAAACAACAACATCTCTCTTGTGTTTCCAAACATATTACAAGTGTATATACATGGGCTTTTACTACAACGATTTATCTTTTATTCTCTTGTTAATACTTAGCGCACGTTTTCTCATGTTTTACAGTGCACAAGGAGAGCATGGTGCAACCTACCTTGCCATGCGTCAATATACCAGGAAAACCCAGCATGTAAAGGACAGCGGACGGGACAAGGATATGAACATTGAAACGTTCAATTCGCCGGTTCTGTAGCATATGGTTTTAAATGATTCCTTCGTATTTGTTTTGAAAGGGAGATCAAAAGAGGTCTAAGTGCATATTAAAAAACTTCTTTCACTTTCACTTCTTTAAATATAATAAGCATATGTACTGTATTTCAATATAATTACACATTTCCTAATCAAACCTGTTATGTATTACAAAACCTGTTCGTAAATTTGATACTTAGTAACAAGCAAAAATGTCGTATCTCAACTATAAAATACTGTGTGATATTTCACTTTAATATCGATTTGGTAAAATATGTTTTTCCAATTAAATAAGCTCACTAAACCATAAGAAGCAGTGAAGCAACTGAAAACAATATACATTCAAACATGTCCGATTTGACCATGTTTTAAAAAAAGTATATATTGTGTCTAAACACGTTTTCATTTTCCGCTCCATTGTGACAATGCAAGGGGAGTTAACTAGTACATGTAGATATCTATGCTTGAAAGTACCTGATAAATACCTACACTTGTGGCAAAAGTTGTCGTTCTTTACGGACAGAGGTATAAAACAATAAGAATTCAGTTGTTGATATAAGCAAAGCTTTCATTAAATTCCTAGTTGTAAATTAAATATATTTCGTTTTTTAAGGGGTTCTATGCTTTATTTGATGTGATGTGTGATTGAGATTCTGAGATTCTATTCATTTCTTAATGTAAAACATATAATTCGATAGATCTCCTGGGTTGGTAATAAGAACTTTTTGAATTTTGAAAAATCGTTTAATTATTTGGCCAGCATGTATATTTCGCAGTTGTCTCCCGGATTTGAGCAAGAAAATATCGAAATATATTATGTAGACATGTGCTTCTATGCTAATTAACATTTCCTTAAATGGCAAAAATTGCATTTTTACAAATGTCTGGTGTTCTAGCATAAGACTTTATTCGTTATTAGGGAATCGATCCTACCAATTTTCGTCGTCGCGAAAATCGGGATCGATCCCTCTACGGTAACATGCGATATACCGAATGAGATATATACTATCGAATAAAAAAATGTGTACTTCCGGCACGTGCACAGAGCGTCTGATTCCGGATTTTTTGGAAGAATACGCTTTTTCCTTGTGCCTAATGAGCGTTCATATAACTTGTTCAAACCGCAACGTCTTGTACATCAGTACAAATATGGATATATGGTATATATACACGTAGTGTGCACTTGTAAATAAAAGCACCTAGTGAGCACATTTCATATAAATAAATATACCTCTCCGGAGGATTCGCCTATCTAAGAGTAGGAAATTACCTGTAATACAAAACAATATGGGCAGTGTTGATTTTTATCCCAAAATCTATCTTTAAATTGATAGGGAAACGATCCTACGCGTAGCGACGAAAATCGGGATCGATCCCTCTACGGTAACATGCGATATATACCAAATGAGATATTTACTATCGAATTAAAGAATGTGTCCTTCCGTGGTATCATTAAACGGTTCTTTTCAAATGTTATGGGATGAGTTGAATTCGGATCGATTCCCGATTGAGGCAGTGCCTTATTTCATATTATGTTATCCACTCTACAAAAAAAAGTACAAACGACTTTTATCACAAAGAGGGCGAAAATTCCACATTCCTATATAAATTTATCACTGATACACTATACTATACTATACATATCACTTAATTTAAAGGACATTGATATTTCTTCGTCAAGCACCTCAGTCAAACTCCAGACCATTACCATACAATATCCCAATGAGCTAAAAGGAGAGCTTAAGTCACTTCTCCATTTCTCCACTTAGTTAATACATCGTAAAAGATGAGGGCAGAGTTACATATTATCTAAACCTAACGGTCAAAATATGTTTAACATAGTCTGCGTGAAAAATATTCTTTAAATTTCCTTTACCAATTATCCATGTTTTCTCTGCAATACATAGCTTTGACCGGTGAGTTATATATATTTCACTCTTGTTTACAACCATGCCTTCGTTTCCTAATATTACTGGAAATACTTAAAAATATTTTTAAACTATGTCATCACTAACTATTTATACCCCTTCCTGGGCGTTTTAACTTTGTTTTCTTTTTTCAATGACATCATCAAGTCAACATACCCTGCTGCGTCGCGCTGAGCCATTATCATTAAGTTGAGTAATCGATGATATATAATGTTGCCGTTAAATTTTTGACGATGACCCTTTAGAATCCAGCCTAGAAAAATAATAGACTCAGTTTGATTGAGTCTGCTCATGAGAGATTATGAAATGTGCAACGCCTCTCACATTCTCCAGCAATGGCTTAAGAGGTGCTCTGTTGTAACACAAATAACGGGGAGACTTTTACAGCCGCCACATGGCACTTGAGAACTGCTGTTGTGACAGTTTATAAAATAAAACAGCGTAAGAAATTTAATATTAACAAAATGGCAATCTCTTTTTATGGTTATTTCCACCACAAATGTCCACTACACACGAAAGCTATGGTTGTGGAAACAGAAGACAGAAGAATACAATCCGCTGCAGATTTATCAGCTGTCGAATTTTTTCTAGGTAGAAAATACAGGTCAGCTAATTCCACTAAAAGGAATCAAATACTGATTCTGTTTTAAAGCCATTTCAGCGAAAACAACAGCCTGAATTCGTCAATATACAAGGAGAGAAGCCGGATCTATACCTATTAGGACATACAATCAAGATTTTGTATTAATTACAAAAGAAATATCTTGTAGTTTGCTATGATCACAAATGAAACTGGTGAACTGTATTAAATTAAGAGAGATAAGAGAAGTTAACAAATAAATGCTACAAATTGTTATAATTGTACTGTTAGATTCCTCATACCGTTATACAAGAATAAACAGACAACACATCTAAACGCGTGTTTTAAAAGAAACTGGTAAGCAGTGGGAGTAGCGGAGATTGACAAATCAATCAACAAACAAATATGTTGGCAGGAACATCCTATTATGCAATGTTTTATTCATTGGGCATGACATCAAGAAGTCTGCAGTGAATGGTCAATTCAGTCCCCTGTTGTTAATAATTAGTGTGTTTTAATTATTTTTGTAGTCAAACCTGTTTACCTGTGCATGTTATCAAATAGTACTAGTTGATTTGTTATCAGTGTATCTTTAAAATACTTGGTCTATAATACTCGCGCATGAGGAATTTCGGTAAACATAGGATCGAGTAGGGCCTCCATTGCCGCATTGTTAAGCTCGCTGACTTCGAATCCTTTGCTCCGCACGGTTTCGGTTCGACACTTCGGCTGGAATGTAGAATTCTTTCATGTGAGGAAGTTATTCAGTTGGCTTCCGGAAGGTCGGTGGTTCTACCCAGGTGTCTGATACAATGCCCAGAGGGGCACCTGGGGCGTAACTCTGCCACGAAAAGCTGGAAAGTTGCCATATGACCTATAATTGTGTCGTTGAGGCGTTAAACACAATAAATAATGGCAGATTAAATTTTAATTTCTTGCGTTGATACGTTTTTAAAGCAAATGATGTCACCGATAATTTTAATGGCTTGTACCTTTTGGTAGGATAATACATGGAGAATATATGATTCGATGAACGCGCTTATTTTCAGTAAAATACCCAGACTAATTTAATCTGCCTTTAAAACAAAATTAATATACTTTGACCAACTAAACACAAAGGGAGCGACGGTATATTATTTAAAGTGCCGACCGGTAAGAAAAGTGGTAATGGATTTTAGACTCGCTGAAGTCACAATCACAGCTCCTGATGTGACACAAACACAGGCTTAAGTTCGAACTGTAATATTTTAAGCAACGCAAAGCAAGATCAGTAAATGGATTGGTGACCGTCCGTGAAAACCGGGTGCTGAAGATTTTAAAAGAAATATTGGAGTTTTATTTTCGTGTTGCTATTACGAAGAGACGCGTATAAATAGCTTACATAAAATAAAAAGGCTCCATGGTCAAATGGTCTAAAGTGTTATGTAATGAATACTTCATTCTCATCGTTTCAGCTAGCGGGATCGATTCCTTATTCCAAATGGGATAAAATCAAAGTTAGAACTTCGAATAACACGTATCCATTCGACCAAAACACTCCTCGACACAATTTTATATTCAAGTGAGCGAAAAACTACATAAACTATGTTGCACAAACGTGAGTTGATAGTTATGATGCAACTAAACCTGCAAGAACTGCCGATGTTTCTTGCTCTGCAAAGAATCAAATAAACAATAATGTTGTTTTTGACACATACAATATTCTTAGTTTAACGTTTCTTCAATGCATTAGTATCTTCAGTTTAATAAATTTGCAGGCAAGTGCATATCAATTCATAATAATTTTAACATTTTCCAAGAAAACAAACAATTAATCTTGCTATTCATCATGTACAATAATTATAATTTTAACAAAAGTGAAGACTGATGGCGGTTATTAATCGTCTGTTGCTGCACAATGCATACAAATATTGTCACAGTTAGTTGAGATTGTTGTTTAAGTAAACATGTGCGTATATAATGAGGAGAAAAGAGATAAAATCGAAAAAGTGAAAAGCCACATGTCGCCCAACACGAGATAAATGTAAATGTTGCAGGCCCTTGGACGGTAGTGGAAATGCAAGCTACCGTCCTCATCCTTTAGCCCCGGGTGGAGCAGAAGTCAACATTTACACGTGTTACTTATACCAAAATAAATTTTAGAAATAACCCCATACAGAATTGTACATGGAACCATATACGATACATCTAGTGCAATTCCAAGAAAAGCGGCGTTTAGCCCCCAGTTCAAATAATGGGTAACAATGGGCAGAATTAAACAAACTGGAATTTAGAGAGGGCATCTGAAGTTATGGAGCCTGTATTATATCTCAGACACTGCTATATGTTAGGACCATATCTATGGAGTGATTAAACAATAACTAAAGCTACTAGATCTGGAGTTTGGAACCACCCAAGTCAAAATGATCAAGCTGAGAAACACTAACGCAACATAAATGTCGTGTTGAGCGATATGAAGACACCTTTTTAGCTGACTGAACCAGTTTATATCTAAAATATGTAACTTTCATGTCTGAAAATTAGAAAGTCCATTCGGGCATTCTTGTCCCGCTGGACATCCATGTAAATGTGTTTACGTAATGTTTACACTTTTTATATATACGGAACTAAAGAACTAAGCCACCAACTGTTATTTTGCTAATCTCTTGATATTTACTGAAAATACCTTTTTGAAATTTAGCGTGTGCTAAAAAATAATATGTTGTTGATAACATGTTCAAAATGATAGCAGACTTGGTTAGATTGTAGTAGTATAAGAAATACCGCTTCTGGCACAGTTTTTTCAATTTTAATTAGCCACCTTGTTTTAAAAAATCCAAAGCCGATCAATTTAAAAAAAAAAAACAGATTTTAACAAATTATTGTTAAAACCTTTGGTTTAACCAACGAAGACTGATAATTGTACAAACAACTGAATCACTCAAGAGTAGGATTGTACAACAATCACACGCATGACTGAACAATAAACTTTCGTGTTACTGAAATCACTCAACCGTATGATTGTTCTACAATCACACGCATGACTGAACATTAAACTTTCGTGTTACTGAAATCACTTAACCGTATGATTTTTCTACAATCACACGCATGACTGAACATTAAACTTTCGTGTTACTGAAATTACTCAACCGTATGATTGTTCTACAATCACACGCATGACTGAACATTAAACTTTCGTGTTACTGAAATCACTCAACCGTATGATTGTTCTACAATCACACGCATGACTGAACATTAAACTTTCGTGTTACTGAAATCACTCAACCATATGATTGTTCTACAATCACACGCATGATTGAATATACGCTTATGATAGTAGTAAAGAATATTATGTTTTGATACATGTTAACTCTTTTTATTAAAATAATTTATAATTGTTTGTTCATTATGTTTTACATTGTTGACTTTCAGCATTTTATATAATAAATCATAACTGTTTATACCATTTTGTAACATTCTTATGAAAAATAAACAATAATAACCACAGAGTATACTTGTTTTGTTTTGATATTGTATGATTTAAATTTAAATACATATAATATAGATGAGTTTACAGAATAAAATATATTGTTTGAAAGAAAGAAGATTTATTGATAATATGAATCCTCATTATGTTACAACAAAAAACGGGAGAAAAATGATAATGGCTACCTGTTCATCTTGTGGAAGAATGAAATCAAAGTTTGTTAAAAGTACTACAACGGGGAGCAAAGTTTCCAACTCTGAGCCTAAGCTCACAGCAGGTAATTTAGATATTCACAAAGCAATGTTACCTTTATTACCTAAGAAAGGTTTGCTTTTGCCAGGCTTTCGTTATTGTGGGCCAGGAAATCCTTTAGATAATGGACCCCCTGTCAATGAACTGGATGCAGTATGCAAAACTCATGACTTTTGCTATAATGATACTAGTACAAATAAAAGCGAATGCGATAAGCAAATGCTTTCCAACTTAAATAACACTAAATGAAAAACATTTGGGGAAAAGATTGCAAAACATTTAGTTGTAAAACCTGCAATTAAAACGAAATACAAACTTGGTCTCGGACAAAAACGAAAATCAAAAAACGGGAAAAGGGGGTAGAGTATTTACTCAAAAAGACCCCCGAAATAACGTGGAGTGATGAATTAGCAGAAGAATTACATAAACCAATAAAACGAAAATTTACAAAACGGCGGGTGATTGTCCCTGACATTGATGATACTTGGTCAGCCAATTTAGTTGATATGCAAGCTTTTTCAAAATATAATAAAGGAGTAAAGTACTTGTTAACCGTTATTGATATATTCAGCAAATATGCATGGGTTATTCCATTAAAGAATAAAACTGGAGAATTTGTTACTGAAGCATTTGCAAAAATAGTTTCAGAAGGTAGAACACCAATAAATTTATGGGTAGATGAAGGAAAAGAATTTTATAATAAAAAGTTTGAATCATTTTTGAATAAAAATAAGATTAACATGTATCATACATTTAATGAAGAAAAAGCTGTAGTTATTGAAAGATTTAATAGAACACTTAAACGAATAATGTGGAAATATTTTACAGCAAATAATACTTATACTAATTTAGATAATTTGCAGGAAATGGTTGATAAATATAGCAAAACAAAACATTCTAGTATAAAAATGACACCAACCGAAGCCAGTAAAAGCTTAAATAAAGGTACTGTTTACTTTAATTTATATGGTAATTTAAAGATACCAAAGAGTAAACCAAAATTTAAAACTGGTGATCGAGTTCGCTTAAGCAAACTTAAAAGACATTTTGAAAAAGGATATACACCAAACTGGACAGAGGAGATATTTTTAATATTTGGAATTAATAATACAAATCCAAGAACATACACTATTAAAGATTTAAATAATGAAATAATTCAAGGTTCATTTTATAAACAAGAACTTTTACCTACTAAACAAGAGGTTTTTAGAATAGAAAAAGTTATTAGACGACACTATAAGAAAAAACAAGCTTTAGTAAAGTGGAGGGGTTATAGTGAAAAATTTAATAGCTGGCTATCATTTAGTGAATTGGAAGACATTTAAATTAAAAAATATATTATATAAATGAGTAATAAAAATCTAATTTCTACTAAAATAGAAACAATAGATCAATTAATAGGTCACTTAACTAAACTTGCTGCTGCTTATAGAAAAGTTATAAATTTTGTGGAAGAGTAAATACAGGATTACAGATTACAGCAGGTATTTTTGGTTGCTCGGCTGCATTAGCACTTGTTCCATGTGACAGGAAAGGCCGTAACGGCGACAGTAACCATCAGAACAAATCAACACCCTTTACAATATTTACAAATTTATTTACATAAGATGATTATAAACAGTGAATAGATGATAGCAAAAAAAAACAAGAGCTGTCGGAGGACAACAACGCTCGACTATTCAACAGCCTTGTCGACTGAATGAATACGAAAGTCGAAAAAGGGGCATAATTTAAAAAAAGCAAAATAGGGTTATGGAACCTGCATAGTGCTTATCAGCTCATGACAGTGGACAAGTGTGTGAAGTTTCAATCCATTCCCATTAGAGGGTACTGAGATACCAGCCTACATATGAGAATTTAACCCAAAACTCCTAAGTTTAAAAAGGTGCATAATTTTGTAAAATGCAAAGTTGAGTTATTGACCCTTTGCACTGCATGTCATATCATGACAGTGAACAAGTGTGTGAAGTTTCAATCCTTTCCCATTAGTGGATACTGAGATACCAGCTTACATACAAAACCTTAACCAAAAAATTCTAAGTCGAAAAAGGGGCATAATTTTGTAAAAAAGCAAAATAGAGTTATGGAACCTGCTTTGTGCATGTCAGATCATGACAGTGAACAAGTGTGTGAAGTTTCAATCCATTCCAATTAGTGAGTACTGAGATACCAGCTTACATACAAAACCTTAACCAAAAAAATTCTAAGTCGAAAAAGGGGCATAATTTTGTAAAAAAGCAAAATAGAGTTATGGACCTGTGCAATGTAAGTCAGTTTATCACAGTGAATAAGTGTGTGAAGTTTCAATCCATTCCCACAAGTGGTTACTGAGATACCAGCTTACATACAAAACCTTAACCAAAAATTTCTAAGTCGAAAAAGGGGCATAATTTTGTAAAAAAGCAAAATAGAGTTATGGGACCTGTGCAGTGTAAGTCAGTTTATCACAGTGAATAAGTGTGTGAAGTTTCAATCCATTCCCACAAGTGGTTACTGAGATACCAGCTTACATACAAAACCTTAACCAAAAATTTCTAAGTCGAAAAAGGGGCATAATTTTGTAAAAAAGCAGAATAGAATTATGGGACCTGTGCAATGTAAGTCAGTTTATCACAGTGAATAAGTGTGTGAAGTTTCAATCCATTCCCACATGTGGTTGCTGAGATACCAGCTTACATACAAAACTTAACCAAATCGGGACGCGGACGCGGACGCCGACGCATGGGCGAGTCCAATAGCTCTACTATTCTATGAATAGTCGAGCTAAAAACAACTGATTATAAGAAAGAAAAAAAATCAAAGTTCAGTATTTCTAGATACAAAGTCCGACACTTCCATTTTATGTGACGTGGCACAGTTCTTTCATTTAATTGCGAACTTTAAGTAGCACAAACAATATATGACGTATCTTTAAATCAAGTCCCTTTAAACCGTATTTACGTTGATTCCGTATTGGCTCCCTATGGTGGTAGGTGATTGCATCCCTGAGCTGACTTCAGAGGATAACAAAAATCATCGTCTTTGCGGTTTACGGCACAACCATGGGACGAAAGCTCTGCGCTGGGAAAATCACATCCAGGCGAGTGAAGACAAGTGAACCTCGGGCATTGTACTTCCGGGTTATGACATCACCAGGTAAAATCGTCTGGCGGAAGAAGCTAAAATATATAACATATGGTAAGCACCATAGCAAAACAAATAAGTCAGGGCATAAAACTGCTCCTTTGGGTACACCATACCTCCGGAAGCTCCCATAAATAATACGTGCTACTTATACAAAATATATGTGCTACTAAGTTCGTGATTAAAATACGTCACTTATTACTTCCATTATTACAAAAACTACTTACTTAAAAGACTAAGTTAAAGTATGAAAAAGATATGAAAAGTTTATGATGAAAAATATAGATACGGAAATGATTAACTGCAGCCATTATTTACAACTACAAATTAACAAAATTCAATGTAAATCAAACGTTATATCATACTTGGTATCGATATAGCATCAAATGCCATACACTAAAACGGACATTGTATGTATATGCAATAGACTGGCACACAATTTCATATTACAATAATATATTACATACATGGTACTAGACTTGCCACATAGATTTATACATAAAAATACAATGCAGTAATGGCGTTCCATAACAACGAAATGTTTGACATATGTTTTTGAAACAGAGTACTTTATAAATATCATGTTACAAATTTCAGTACAAATTTTACATCTTATATAAACGAAACATTTTAGATTCCTCTTTCGAAATAATTTACAAAAGTCTGAAAAAATTAATAAATTAACCTGACATACCGAAACTAGCCAAAAATTACATGCCGAAAAGTAAATGTTACAGTATTCTGTAGAATGCACAAAAATTTACCAAATAAAAATCGTAATGCAAAAATCATACAAAAATCTAACAAATAAATTTCTTACCTCGATCGAGCATAAATTTCTAGCAAGAAAAATTAATCAGACATAGATTCGTCTATAATGTCGGAAGGTGGTGTGCGCAAGGCATATCTAGTCCAGTCTATTTAAAGGGTAATGTCCCGCCAAATACTAAATTTCATGGGACTCGCGGTTAAGTCGTGAGCTCTGACTATTTCTATTTTCACGGGATCCACGATATAGCCGGGAAATCTGACTACTTTGGCGCGGATTGAAATTGACAATTTCAGGCCCGTTATAGTGGTTTTGGGGATAAAAACATAAATTACTGAAGTTTATAAAATATCAATTTTCTTATTACTGAACCGAATTTAATGAAATTTACATCGAAATTTAAGTTATGAAATACAGAAAAGCATTAGAGGTATTTTATGCGTGAAATCTGACATTTACCTCAATAACTCAAAAATTTACAAAAAGATGATGCAATACCTGCATTTACACTACAGATAAAATAAGGCCCGTATATCAATTTGTGACATTCCAGCAATTTCTATATTTGTAGCAGTTGCTGGCGCTGTTCCATCAGTAATTACTATATTTATTAATAGACTAAAAGTTGAAGACAAAAAAAACTATTATAAAATTACATCACCACAAAATAAAACAACTTATAACAAAAGCACGAATTGCAGCTTCAGCTGTTCATGACCTTAATGATCCTGGAAAAGTAAATAAAGAAGAAGAGATAAAAGTTATTCAAGATATTTTTACAATACTGTTAGAAATGCAGAAAGAAAAAAACTATTCAATGCCTTTTGAAACGTATATGAAGGAATTTAAACTTAATGGATATAGAAATAAAAAAGAAGAGCTGTATTAAAGATTTTTTTCTATAAGTATTTTATATAAATGAGAAAAATTATATCAGTTGAAGGTAATATTGCATCAGGAAAAAGTACGTTTTTAGATATTATTAAAGAATATAATCCTAATTTTAATATAATTCCAGAACCAATTCATGAATGGCAAAATGTTATGGACCCTGATTATAATTCATATAACCTTTCTGAACTTGCTGCTCAAGAACCTTCCAAATATTTATTTTCTTTTCAACTAACAACTTTAAACAGTCATATAAAAATGTTATCTTCTGCTAAACAGTTTGATGGTGTTTCTGTCCTCGAACGTTGTTATTTAACTAACAGTAACGTTTTTACAAAACAACATCACGACAACGGTGTTATAAATGACCTCGAGTGGGCAGTATACAATCTTTTCTTAACTGATCATATTATAAAAACATACGGAAAAAACCCAATTGATGGATTTGTTTATGTTAAAACCGACCCAGAAATATGTCTTAAAAGACTTCAAAAAAGAAACAGAACTAAAGAAAACAGAGTTGGTTTAGATTATTTAGAAAAACTACACAAATTACACGAAGAATGGTTAAACAGAATGTCTCAAGAAGGTATAAAAATGTTAACAGTTGATAACAATTTAGAAAAAATAACTTTAAAATCTTATTCAAAAGATATAAATAATATTAACTATTTTTAAAATGTTCTTTAGGTGAGTTGTTAAAGATATTTTTTTCTTTAAGTATATTATATAATGGTTAATAGAAAAGTAGACAGAATGATTATGCCAAAATTATCTACGTGCGTTGTTGGTTTTTTTGTTGTTGTTGTTGTGTTTTTCATTTCAGATTTAAATCTGGGAAAGGAAGCGTTTTTTTACTATTAAGTATATGATCTTGAGTGTTGTTTTAGTTTCGTCCAGGAGTCGCTTTTTTCTAGTTTATTTCACGATTATTTTTATATAAACGAGACTGAGAATGGAAGCTGTTTAATTTTTAAATGTTATAAAGGTACATTTTGTATGTTTTGCCTAAGTATATTAGCGTTGTTTTTCCTACGAATGTTCATTTTGTTTTAGGCGTATGAGTGTTTTATTTTAAACTAAGAAAATGATCATATAGGAGAATTGGCATATCTAGGAGAATGAGCGCATCTTAGTTCAATCTTGGACAACTGCTTAGGCTTAGAATGAGCTTATTTTAGTTTAATCCAGGAGAATGAGCTTAGTTCAACCTAGTCTAGGTGAATCAACTAATTCAGTTTAGTCCAGGACATTTACTTAGTCTGCGTGTATGATCGCGTTTTTATTTAATTCAGGAAAATGAGCGTATTTAGTGTATAAATACCTACAACAGTTCTTAGGCTACATGAAGGAGCGTAGTTTAGTTAAGTCTGTGAGAATCAACGCTGGGACAGCTATTAAGGCTAGGTGAACGATCGCGTGTTAGCTAACTCCAGTAGAATGAGCGTATTTTAGTTCAGTTTAGGTAAATGAGAGTATTTCAGTTTAGTCTAGGAAAATTTACATGTTTTAAGTCTAGGAGAAATAGAGTTTTTCAGTTTAGTGTAGGCAAATGAGTGTGTTATGTCTTTTTATTACAGTGTGGCTTATTGTATGTGATGAGCTGATTGCTTCCTGGGAGTCTTTATTTAAGATTTTATTGAGGAGAATTAGCGGACAACATTACAGTTCATGATAAGTATTGTCCGTAAGTATTGACCTGGCATTCATTAATCTTCGCCAATATTTTCGGGCGTTTTCGTTAAATTACGCTATATTAGTATCCTGAAAGTATCCATATTACTAAAGTAACATGTAAAGCTAATCGATGACACGCTGGCGTAGAGGTAAGGTGTCTGACTTCCATGCACGTTACCACGGGTTCAAAATCACTTACTGAATAGATCTCTTTTTTCAATTATTGTATTGTATTGTTATCGTTTACATTGTTTTATGTATCATACTTTATGAATTTTAGTTGTTTTCTCGTGTACTTTTTATTTTTTGGAACGCTGGCGACAGGTAATTTGTCTTTTTTATCTAAGATACTTTTAAAACAATTTTATTCCACTTTTTTACAACGGGAAAATATGATTACTCTTAATAAATGAACCGTAAACATCACGATACGTTTGATCAAATGAGTAGTATGTCTGCATATAAAATTTGAGGGGAAAAAAGGTATGGCCAGACGTAGGACTCGAACCCACAATCCTGATATTGTGGTATTGACAGGTAAACGCTTTGTCCGTACAACTACCTGCACATGTGTCAGTTTATCAACTAAGAACGATATATGTAATATTTAGTAATATCGCTGTTTATGTTCGGACACCGAAAATTAATTTACGGAAATATACGGAATATTCATGAGTGCCAGGTCAATACTTTCGGACAATACAGTTTTTAAATTGTTTGTAGTTAGTTTATTCATGTGAACAACAACCTGCTTAAAATGTAATCATTTAAGCGCTTCTTTTACTAATATTTTCTAATGTAGGTTGTGTTGTTGGAGAAGTTTTCATTCCACCGGGAGTAACTCGGCCAGAAACATATTGTAACATCTGTGCCTGTCCCAGCCGTCTAGTCAATGGAACAGGAATGGTAATTTTCTACTATCTTGATACTAATTGCAAAAATAAATTAAATAAACTATACTAGCAAGAAAACTGTTTTGTAAGTTTTTTAAGTTTGTCTTTTGATTAGCTCTCTTAAACATCTTTTTAAAGCCATTTAGAATCTTGAAAGAGATGACGGAAGTGTTATTAACATGTTCTATTTGATCGATCCCTCTACGATAACATGCGATATATACCGAATGAGATATACTATCAAATTACAAACTGTGTCCTTCCGGCACGTGCACAGAGTGTCTGACTTCGGATTTTTTTTGGAAGAATACGCTTTTTCCTTGTGCGTAATAAACGTCAACATAACTTGTCCGACGCGCTACGTCTTGCACATCAGTACAAATATGAGCAGTATATTTTTAATCCAAAATTTACTTTTAAATTGATACAAACACATATTTCTGGGCAAGCTGATGGACTGTAACGATTCCCGATTGAGACAGTGCCTTATTTCATATCATTACTGATGTGTCTTTAAAATCGAAGTCAGCAGATATTGGAAGTGGTTCACATTAAAATTGGTAAAATATACATTGTATCACGGAATATCGCATAATGTTTTTACACACCACTGAACTACTTTAAATGTACAAACGAAAGCCATGTTACAATTGCGGGTGATGGAAATTACATTTCAACATACTCCGTAGAGTAGGGAAATAATACTCTTGTTAAATTGTAAAGAAATAATTGTATTTGACAAAATTCACAGTGACACCTGACCATTTAATGTCAGGTTACATTATATTCATATTAATCAAAGCAACAAAGCAGTATTTCGTTTTCAAATGTAACTGTGTAAATCTAATTAATATATTTCTCTTTTACATTTCCTTTACTATATCGATATGCATGTTATTCTCGTGTTTTACAGTGGTGCACACTTGCAGAATGGTGAAACCTACCTCAGAATGTACCGATATTCAAGGAAACCCCAGCGTGTCACGGACAGCAGGATGAACAAACACAAGAATAATTTCTCTAAATGATACATGGATCTATGGACTATTTTAATAAAAAATTATCTTAAGTCAATAATTATATAATGCAATTGATCTGCGGTGTGTTTCACTAAACTTCGTATGATATTATTTTTACATACAATAAAAATGGTGTTTCAGAAAATGTTTTATACGAAATATATTACAATCGTATGAATTTGCAAGCCATGAATTTGTTTTAGAAATGTAATAAAAGCTCCCTTAAGAACTCCATAAATGTTCTTTAATATTTAATTTGATAAATTGCCTATATGATTTTCTATTTTGTCGTTATGGCGGCCTTCGTTATTATCAGAGAATGAAAGTATTCAATCTTAAATGTTTTTCTTTAAAACGACGTGTCTGGCTTCCAAAACCTACAAACACCTTACGTACAGATCCCATGCAGCACTTTGCACTTTGTGGCTAACCTTTTGCTTAAAGGGGCAACCTTTCAGAGTGTTGTTTTCCCTTTTGAAATGTAGAAAGTGTTTTGTTTTAGTAACTGTAAAGAAAAGTGCGGAAAAGTGTTTTATAGATTATTTTTCTAAAACACTTATGAAGTCTGTAAAATGTGTAGAACATGTCTTCACTGTGTTAACCACCCATTGAAGGTTGGCAAAAGACAAACTAATTGTGTGCAAGTTATGCCATGTACAGAACGTATAAATATAAATTATCAGAGATAAAATGTGAGGGTAGATTTCCCGGAAGCACAGAGCACCCCAAACACAGCCATAGAACCAATCATCACAAAGTAAGTCCACAACAAATCTAAGCTGTAACGGAAAATATTGTAGAAAGGTTGCTTTAAAAGTCCAACAAGTACATTTTAATTATGTGCAAAGTACAGAAAAAAGGCGGGAAAGCGGTAAGGGGTAGAGAAAAGGTCGTGTGTAGAGGGAAAGTGGAGTGTAAACGAAGAAACCCTACAACGCAAACTACAGCAGCGCAGACACCCACGTACAGAAGACAAACACACACACACACACACACACACGCACACACACGCGCGCACACACACACACACACACGCGCGCGCGCGCACACACACACACACACACAACTAACAGACACAGATAAACAAACAGACAAGTAAGATAAAACAACACCGCCCACGACACACACACACATACACAAGTCAAGCACCAGCTAAGGATGGCCAGCAGCTCAAATTATGGTGGGCACGATAACATACTCATAGTAAAAGGAGAGGGGGTGCAAATGCAAGGGAGCACAGTTGCAGGTGGATAGGATAGGAGGGGCGACGAGAGTAATGAGGAGAAAGAGGAAGAAACGCCAACAACAAACAAGACAGCATACGCAACACAAAATACGATCAAAACAAGTTGAAAATAGGGGCACCGCGTCAGTACCCTATATAAAGGAAACTAGTACTGGGGATTTAAACGCGTTTAGGTCATGTCAACCTCGCATTCACGTTCTAGGTAATAAACTGTTTTAAAATCCGAATTGTTGAGATACAAGGAATTGTGTGTCCACGACCACTATTTTCCCCACTAGAGGGCGAATTAATTTGCCAAACCAAGTCACGACAGGCACCGCTAAGGAAATTGATGGTATTTTAACAGATTATGAGTCATGTAAAGGCGACAAGTCATAATAACCGAAGTGTCTGCACTAGTTATGACTTGTTCTCCACAAGTAACTTATAACTCCCCCATTTGTAACTGAGCTTGAGGACGATCTACTTAAATGAACAATGATGCTGTGTTCGATAAAGCCAAAATCTGTTTCTCAAAATGAGTGTTTTTGTTTTGAGTTCGCAAAGTAAATTATAATAAATCATAATGATTGATACACATTTCCATGAAAAGAAAGACTAATGTCAAAAAAAGATCAGTTCCCAAAAGTGACGTTTGTTATGGTTATTAATCGTCTGCTATTGCATAATGCATTTCACAAAAAATTAAATCAACAGTTAGTGTTTCAACCATCTGTCATTTTAGAGGACAAGCAATTACTAGTACAAGATAGAAGATATGTCTCATACTTTAAATAGACATAAAAGGTCGTTATATTAGTACATGTTTGGAAACTTTGGCATCTGAGTTTTGAAAATTTTAATCAATTTTGTAGCGAATGTTGACAACTTCTATGCCGTGTAAATTTCTTGCAACACATGCTAAATGATCACCATAGAAGTTGATACACAATATGTTATAATTCTCAAAAGTCCAAAGCCAAAGATCAGACCGTATTAAATCAAGATTTAGTTTTCAAAACTCATTAATATCCGATCAGAACATTATATCTCAAAAGTAAAGTAAATTCACTCAGCGAAAATCTTCTCAACAGATGACTAGCATACAACTGTTGACGCTTTCAGTTGGTGATCATTATCTAAAATGACTTGGTTTTAATAAAACTAGTACCTGATCTTCTAAAATTGGGACTTTAAAAATAGAATATAAAGCACTGAAGATTACATAATAAACATTTGAATAATCTGGTCATAAAATAGTCTTATGAGTTCTTAAAATCTGAAATTGTCATAACATTCAAATTACAGAAACTGATGTTGCCTGAAAATATTTGAAAGAACAAAATATAATGTCAAAAAAGAAGCAAACTCCACAAACAATCTGACATACAGCTTTTTTTTTCCTTTTTTAAACATTCTTCATAATTGTTTAACAAGGAAAATGTTTTATGTATTCAGCAAAAGCATCTTCGTTTAATCTTTTTAATAACGCTTACCCTGCTAAATTTCTAAAATGGACTGGTCCGTCATTCAATTTGGGCAGTATCACTTATTATTATACGGGGTGTTCACTGAAAATTTACTGACTGAATAGCGAACAGTGCAGACCATGATCTGCCTGCACGGCTGAGGGTTAAAGAATAACTCCAGTAATAATTTACGTTTGTTTATGTGTATGTTGGCACCACTGTTTCGCATTTACCCTTTCACTGCTAAAGGAAGATGGTAGATATCTCATTAAGGTCATTAGTTTGTCAATAAGTGCTGTTGGTAAAACGTAAAATATTAATAAAATGTAGAAAATGTGCAAAGAACATAAATGTGTTTACAAGTGAAAAGAGAAATCCTACTTTAATGGGCATTGACTTTATCAATAGCCTTGATTTAAAACTCATAATGAGATGCATGTATTCTATTCGTCTGCTGTTTTGTTTAATTTATGAGTCTTAAGGTTTTTGGTTGCGGGTTTATCCCGCTACCAAAGTTAAGTGTATTTCTGACAATCATGTAGCATCTTTATTTGATTCCAAATCACATCCAAAGGAATTTGTTCATGTGCTACA
The DNA here is from genome assembly GCF_021730395.1 of Mercenaria mercenaria. NCBI lineage: Eukaryota > Metazoa > Mollusca > Bivalvia > Venerida > Veneridae > Mercenaria > Mercenaria mercenaria. The sequence continues at coordinate 105,265,568 of NC_069362.1, read as the reverse complement.
CAAAGTAGTCCCATTCATGAGCAATGCGAATGAATTATCAATGATCAAACAGTTCTTATTCATCCTCTATCCATTCACACTGGCCATTTAGATTATATAAGATCTGTCAATGATTAGGTATTCCAGCCCATGGTTACATCACTGACTTCCAGCTGTTCATGTAAGGTCAGGCAGAGGTTATCTTAGATATGAGGCACATTAGTATTTGTTTCTTATACATGTATATTTATAGATTGGCATTTAAAATGAAAATAACTCTAGCAAAACCCGCAACCACTAGACATCTCAAGGCTTTGATTGTGGTAAAGTTGATAAATTGTTTTATATATAAAAGGCAATTGTTTTCAGTATAAAAGTAAAACAGTTTTAATCTTAGTTTCGGTCGTAGGATAACGTTATAGCTAATTGAATTAAAATTATGCTTCTCAAATACAGCACTTTCATTTTGTTGGCTTCAAGTCTGATATCTTTGTCAGAAGGTCAAAGTGGAGGAGGGAGTTCTTGTTCTGCTGGGCCATCATGTAACAGTGTGTAAGTATACGTATTACATTACATTATATTATCGTAACAAAATTGTTAAATTCCTATCACTGGTGTCACTTGCACTGTTGTTTTGAAAAGCACCCATCTACATTTGATGACAAGGGCTTCGTCAGTATATAGATACATTGAACAAAACTGTTCTACAATTTTCAACCGTAAACAATTTAAACGCATTTCCAAGTTAGGAAATAAAATAAAACTTTTAGAGAATATATCCCAGCCAACAAAGTATAACATAAAACATTAATATTTGCAAAATGTCAAAATAAAATGGCACTGATATTTGGGCTGATAAATTGATTAAATTTATTCATGTCTACATTTCATTTAGCAAAAATAAGACTTTTTGTTCTTTTTATACAATTCCGAAATTCGTAAAAAAGTACCGTTATAGATATGTTACTTTCACTATCTTTCCAATATCCAATATAATTCTGGAATTGGACCAATGCTCAGCTTTTATCGATGCCCGGAATATGTGATATTTAAATATAAATGTTATCAGCACTTGTTAAGTTTTAAAATATTTTTATGTGCAGAATTTTATTAATTACTCCCGATTTTCTGCCGAAGCTTCAACTTCCGGTATGGTCACGTGACAGTCCCGATATCAATTCTGTATCTTTTGTATTTTTGTTGTAAAATCAAAGCATCAAGTTCATCATCAACATGTGGTATGTACCTAACAACGAATTTGTCTTGATAAAATGCATATTCTTTTTTCATGTATTTCAAATCAGCACCGCAGGATTTTCACTCATGAAATATAGATAAACGTTGCTTGTGAAATTGAACTAATCTTCAGTACTTACAAGTAAAATTTTGATGCAAAGCATCAAGTCGCCGGAGAGCTGTCGGCTAATATTTTGGAGATTGGATTGGAAAAAAAGGCTTATAAAGCTATAACTACTATTGCGGTGCATTGCATGCCATTGAGAGGCTGAAAAACGTCGCATCCTTGGTGAAACATACCCTAAAACCGTTACCCTCTTACCATCTTAATCTTTTTTCTTTGTTTACAAAACCCGCGCTAAGCCTCGTTCTGAAACCCACGTGCCAGCATTCTGACGAATAAGAACGGAAATCTACGACGGAAAATATTGTTCACATTTTCAACAATGAATGCAAAAGATTTCTTGTAACCGAAACATTTTAACAAATTATATTATATTATATATCTTCTACTGAAAGGCCCATAGTTTGACAATAAAGTAAAAAAGAATCACGAAATTTATAGACTTTTCTTACAGGTTGAAGGTCAGTAATTTTGTCTCATATAAAAAACGACAACTTCAGGTCGTCTTTACGTATCTTTATAGAACATCACTTTTTCCTGCACCTATTTTTCATGAAAGTTCTATCATAAATTAATGACAAAAATGAAAAGAAAGTAGAGGGTTGAATAGTTCCTAGTGAAATGCCAGTCAGTTGTGGTCTGCTACCCTAAAAAATGGCGCATATTTGCTCTTGTCCGTACACTAAACCCTAGCCTGGGAATCCAGTCTGACAATTTCTAACTTTTTTTCTACCTGCAAATATCAGAAACTCCATGAATGCCTATTAACACTAATTAGCGAAAATTAGGTGGGATCTTTAATGCATAGATATTAGGTATGATTTCTTCTGATAAAGCACAAATATTACCAACGGCTTCCCAAGCTAAATAAACCCCTGCTTTCGGTACCATATTATCTGCAGATGACTGACCTAAAACACATGTGTATTTCTAAAGCATGTGACCAGACGAAAATAATGATGGGAAGAAAAGTGTCTCATAACCGTTTACTTTTTAAATTTGAGCTGAATCTGGATGGATAGATGACCTTTTCCTTTTTGTCTGACTTCCGTTACCTCAGGTAAGATTTTAGACCCGGCCGTCTAAACGGAGCTAGGGAAATCGATTCAAGTACATATTAATTTTACACAATAATTACTCTTACGCAGCAGGAATCCATAGTTCTACAAACATCATAAATAACCAGTTGAATATATATGTACATCTATCTGTTTTATTTAAAATACGTACCCGGGCCAAATGCGTTACTGGCCCCTGCCACTCACAGTCACAAATTATGCCCTTAGATTGTGTTACTTCCCTTATCTTACATGCGTTCATGTAGATTTGTTTTTCGTCTGCAGTAGTATATTCTAAATATACGCAGCGTGACGTAAACACAGGAAAAGACTCAGCCAATCATTGCTCGCTGGAAATCTCTAGCAGTCGTAATAATTTATTTATAGCCTAGGAATAAGTTCTTTATACATTTTTCATATCAGTTTCCTAAAAATGCTATCTTTTGAAATAATAAAAATTTTATGCTGTTTTCAGCTCCTAATTCCTTTTTGTAAGCATTTCAATAACTGCCTTATATATCTTTTATTTACAATATCATTTTTTCATTGTCATATTTTAATAACTTCTCTATACCAGTGGCAAAATCCTAAAGTGTATCAAATATAGCCGCCGGTTCCTACCGGCAACTAATAAAATGAATAAAATTTGGGGATTTATGGGTAATCAACTTATGTATCACGTTTTTTCAACTCTAAAATTCAAACCATGAGATTCGAAAGAAATCACTTTTGATGCAGTGAAAGTAAACGTTGTAACAGAAGGACTAAGCTATGTTGTTTGAGTTTTTATTCCTCTACCGGTGGAACATCGGAGAGGACTATAGGAATGCCCTCCGTCCGTCCGTCTATCTCTCCGTCTCCCGCCAATCCGTCTGTCCGTCCGCAAATCTGAATCCTGCAATTACTCAAACAATATTCTAGCCAGGTCGATAAAACTTGGTATGTGGACAGAGGGTAATATATAGATTATGCACGTGCATGACAAACGCTTGTAGGTCAAAGGTCAAGGTCACTATAATTAAAGGTCAAGTAAAATTTGTTTCCGCTCCATAACCTTTATATGCATTGATGGATTTTCTTAGTGCTAAACAGAAATGTTTCCCGTGGTGAGACAATGTGTCAAGACGTGATCTATGCTTTTCGGTCAAAGGTCGGGGTCACTATTGAAAGTTTTCCACCGATAGGGAACCAGTATTGCCACTGCAATACTCGGTCACTTGTTCATTTAGGCATTGCTTAATTTAACTTTGTATCACTTTTTTAAGTAAAGTTATTCATGCATTTTTCGTTTTCGATGCGCTTTCGAACTAGGCTTCACAGTGTTTTCTCAGTCTAAACTAGCACGACTTTCTTGTGTCGTCACATCCACTTTTCTTTTGTATACAAACCAAAGTGGACAGCAAAAATTGAAAGACAATTTACTCATTTATTTTTATGAAACACATTTAATACTATTTTACGCCAAACATTAGTCTCATCGGTTAGTTGATTAAAAGGAACTCCAGCAATTAAAGTCAAACCGATTTAATTTCATGTAAAAGTTATTTTCAAGTCTTTCAAAATGCTAATAGAACAACTTTTTTTCATCATGACATCAGTTTTCTGAAAGCAAACTCAAGCTTTAACCACACTCAAGCTAAAAAGTCAGCTTAAGGTAAAGATATGGCATTTTGAAATTTCAGAAATTGGCTGATCACGAAGGCAGAACTTTAATGCATTTATGATGCCAACACTGCTGAATTCTTTACTTGGCAAATAACCGTATCAAGATCTTTTTTTTTACTTCTTTTAATGATTAAAGAAATCCATTAGAGCAATGTTGCCTTTTCGTTTAACAAAATATGATAATATTTGCAGCTATTTCAAAGTTTATTTGAACATTACAATTTGGCCTATGAAGATTCCGGTGGTTTAAGCGTTTTGTTCAGTGAATATTTGCAATTAACAACGCTGTCTGACATGTCTACAGAGTTTATACTTACTCAGCGTTACTAAGCGCACATTGTGATGAAAATGATTACTTTTATATATTTAAGGAACGAATGCCACTGCGGAGATCAATGTGTTGATATGACGGACCTTAAACTGTGCCACAGTACAAATTGTCGGTGCTTTCGAGGTAATATACTTTATGGTATGGCGGCATGGGGTACAAGGTCCAGTTTTTTGTCCAGTTTAATTTAGGCGTATGGGCAATTATCAAATTAAGTGTAGGTCAATGGGCGTTGTTTTATCAGTCAAATGTATGAGATTCAGTGTTTATCAATTTAGTGTGATAGTATTTCTATCAGTTTAGTCAAGATGTATAGCTTTATTCATTTTTCTGTAGGAATATAAGGGTTTTAGTGGAGTATGAGCATTTTAGTTTATTCTATTTTAAGCTCGATTATGATGAAACCTTAAAGCTTATTTGGAACACTCTAACGCCGTTTCCTGCAGAAACCAGTACTGGTGTCATATGAGAAGTTATGGTTGTGACCCCAGTGGGGCTCGAACCCACGGCCCCGGGTTGAGCGGCCGACACCTTAACCACATTACCACTGCTCCCCTTTCATGAGTATTTTCAGTTAAATATATAGACGTTTGAGCCCTTTTTTTACATGTAATCATTTTTTGGACAACGACGGTACGTAAGTATTTCAGTCATGCTTGTTAATTTTATTTTTATTTTTTCCCTCCAGGTTGTGTTGTCGGAGAAATCTTCATCCTACCTGGTGTTTCTAGGAAAAACACATATTGCAATGAGTGTACTTGTCCACCTAATGCTGGCAATGGTGTTCCTTCGGTAATATTTTAACTATCATAACATTAAAGAACATTAGAGGTTTATCACTAATAAAAAGCCTTTATGTAAGTTTTGTAGCACAATTGAAAACGCAAACTAGCACATAAAAAGGAAATATATATTTACTTTACGGTACCTCTAGTCATTGGAAGTGTTTTATCACTTTTAAAGATTACTTTCGAGGAAGTAGTTATGTTAGATTGTAATTTGGTAACTTCTCTTCATCATTTTCGACTCAAATCCTTGAGATACATGTTTTTTTCTGATTGTAGAATCATCAGTAATAAGCTCTATCTTTTAAATTTTTACCATAATTAAATTTGTCCTGTCGTGTTCATTAGCTGAATAGTTATTAATCACCTAACCTCGTTATTACCGAATCTCTCCCCATCCTTTTCATCAATTTCCTTCTCCTAATTACTTGATCTCTCCCCTTCCTATTAATTACTCTGTTTTTGCTATTACTCACATACCGTCTCGTAATAGCTGGATCTTGCCTCATGTTATTAACTATTTATTTATGTTATTAGCCATCTATCATGTCGTCATTACTGGTTCTTTTCTATTGTTTCACCACTTACCTTCTCGTAATGACATCGTTTTCGTTTTCACTCGTTAATTACTGGATATTTCCTCGTGTTATTAACCACTTACTATCTCGTAGCTACTGAATCCTTCCTCGTCGTATAATCTTGTTATTAATGGATCTGCCCTTGTGTCATTAACGTGTTAAACCCCTTTTTTTCAGCTTCAATGCGCACATCTTTTATTTAGTTTGTTACACTGAAAATTTCCATTATATAGCTCACCAGTGTACAATGTAATCAATGCGAGCTATTGTGACTATTGCGATGGCTCAAAGTTAAGCGTCTGTTCGTCTTCAAGTCTTGTCTTCTTTATTTTTATTCAAATAACATAACTTCTCTGAAATTGATTGGTAGAAGTTGTTGAAACTTGACATATATGTCTATAAAAATTCATTCAAACTGTTTCGGTTTGACTGAACATTGGTGCTACTAGAGTAAAAATAGAAAAAAACCCTGTGCTAAATCTCTTCAAAACTGATAATCCTATCTTAAAATATAATAAAAATGTTCATTGGCTGACCGAAGGTTGTATGCTGAAATAAGAATAATAAATATAGTCAGAAAGAGCTGATTCGATTCTAAAATAGTTTTACAAAAATGTCACCCAGGTAACTCTTAAAAAGAGTGTTCAAATTATTTCGATTTATTTAAAGTCATGGCCAATATAGCTAAAAGTAGAAAATATTCAAACAACATGTCCTCCTAATCTACCGGTCCTGTTTTAGAATAACTTAATACTTAAACTTAATTATGCTTTGGGGATTCTCTACCAAGAGTGTTAGAATTATTTGAGCTAAAAACAGAAGTCTGTTTTTACGCCATTATCTTTACCATTTTCTGATTTTAACATAATGTTATATTAAAGTTCTACTAAAATCAGCAGAAGTCATCTTGAATTATCAAAAAGAAAAAAAGAAAGAAAACATGGTCATTGACAAGTTTTCGCTGTAAGGCTCTTTGGAAAACCTTTAAAATGTTCTCTGGATTTGCAGGCCAGTTTTCAAAGTGATTTGACAATAACAGTTCTTGTTTTAAGTTTCTAGCTGTAGAACTCTGGTGAGCGAGAAAGGTTCATTGGCCCTTTTTTTGTATCAATCTTATTTATTTCTACACTGGGTGAGAATCGAATAACGTGCTATCGTTCGAAAAAGAAAAACATGGAAAGAATATTATTTCCTGCTTAAAGCCAGTTTTCCGCATGAAAATGCAACAAAGATGACTTACTTACTTTGTATTTTAGTGTATTGATATTCTTGTGTGATCAAGAATAGTGCGGTCATAACGCTTATTTCTTCTGTTTGAGGCAGTGACTTTATCTATCGTTATTGATTACTAAAACATGTAAAACTATTCAAAACCTAACAAAGGTGACTGCAGTCTGACATTGTCTCGCATGTTTTAGGTGGACGTGCAAAACAAATGAAGCAAAATTATTCACAGGGCGGCCTTGGATTTTTAGGAAGCTCGTTCAGTTACGTTTTGAATCTAAGCAGTATACATTACATGTATATAAAAAGACAAAACATGTGTCCCTTTCGCTCAATTAAACAAGCATGCAAAATACTCACTTAATTATAATATTTACTGATGATAATTAATGAAAAGGTAAGTTTATTAAACAGACTTTATATTCTTAAATAAATAAACTTCATTATTTCAAGTTTTACCAAAGTTCAAAGTTGGATTTGAAAACATAAGCAGAGATAATTTTGTCCTCCAAACTGTTGAGTCCAGATATCATTTTATGCATGTACTAATTTCTCGCAGACAATTTGTTGGTTTCAGAATATTTTGTACAATAAAACGTCAGCTCAATGACGATCCCATGGAGTTTGAATCACACGTTGAGGATATCCTCTATGAAATAAGATAGATACCGAGTAAAAGTATAAAAATGTAATAAATTTGATATGTCATGTACATACACGAGAACATCTCTACTTTGGAAGGTTAGTAAAGTCCAGAAAATAATCGACACTTCATTACCTTTACTATCAGCGTAGTTCAAAATATGTGTCTTTGAATGCACGTAAAATCTAAAAACTTCACGACTAAAACATTTTTTCAGTATCCCATTTTATTCATTCGACGCCATATCTTTTTAAATACCATTAAAGTAATGAAAATATCGTTAAAAATAGTAACAGCGTCCTCCCTGTGCCAGAAATACCACGTAGGATAGCCACTTTGACCTCCGTTTACATTCAGTTTACGGACACTGCAGTCAGAAAAAAATGATAAACTGAACTCGACTCTGCGTTGGTCCTTAGACAAAAGTATTGTACTCGCCCTTATACGGTACCCCATAAAAACAACAACTTCTCTCTTGTGTTTCCAAACATATCATAAGTGTATATATTTGTGCTTTTTCTACAAGCACGTTTTCTCATGTTTTACAGTGCACAAGGAGAGCATGGTGCAATCTACCTTGCCATGTGTCAATATACCAGGAAAACCCAGCATGTAAAGGAAAGCAGACGGGACAAGGATATTAACAATGAAACTTTATTCGCCGGTTCTGTAGCATGTGTTTTCAAAGGATTCCTTCGTATTTGTTTTGAATGTGGGAACAAAAGAGTTCTAAGTGCATATTAAAAGAATTCTTTCACTTTCACTTATTCAAATATAAAATATAAGTAGCATATGTACTGTATTTCAATATTATTACACATTTCCTAATCAAACCTGTTATGTTTTACAAAACCTGTTCGTAAATTTAACATTTTGTAACAAGCAAAAATGTAGTATCTCAATTATAAAAATAATGTGTGAAATCACTTTGTTATTGATTTGTTTAAAGTTTTAAAATAAGCTCACTTAACCATAAGCAGCAGTGAAGCAACTGAAAATAATAAACATCAAAATATGTCCGATTTGGCCATGTTTCGAGAAAAAAAGTATATATTGTGTCTAAGCACGTTTTCATTTCCCGCTCTATTGTGACAATGCAAGGGGAGTTAACTAGTACATGTGGATATCTATGCTTGAAAGTACCTGATAAATACCTACGCGCATGACGCGTGTGGCTAAAGTTGTCGTTATTTTCGGACAGAGGTATAAAACAAGAAGAATTCAAATTTTGATATAAGCAAACCTGTCATAAAATTCATAGTTATAAATTAAATATATTTCGGTTGTTTGAAGGAGGTCTATGCTTTAATTGATGTGAATGTAAAATGCAGTTCGATAGATCTCCTGGGTTGGCAATAAGAATTTTTTGAATTTTGAAAAAAAATCGTTTAACTATTTGGCCAGCATGTATATTTCGCAGTTGTCTCCTAGTGTGTGTGTGTGTGTTCGGGTTTAACGTCTTTTTCAACAATTTTTCTGTCATATAAACGACGGTGTCTGCTTGTAGCAGTGAGCACAATGCCCAACTTTATAGTGCTGCCTCACTGGAATATCACGCCGGAGACACGTGACATGATACCCCACCCAGTCACATTATACTGACGGCGGGCTGATCAGTCCTAGCACTACCCTCTTAATGCTGAGTGCCAAGCGAGGAAGCCACTAGTACCATTTTTTACGTCTTTGGTATGACGCGGCCGGAGATCGAACCCACGACCTCCCACACTCGAAGCGGACGCTCTACCACAAGGCTACCGAGACGGTTGTGTCTCCTAGGTGTGAGCAAGAAAATATCGAAATATATTACATTGTACGTAGACATGTGCTTCTATGCCAATTAATATTTCCTGAAATCTTTTTATAGGAATCTTACAACAAATATTGCAAACATTGCAATTTTACAAATGTCTGGTGTTCTACCTTTGAGTTCTTTAGCATAAGATTGTATTCGTTTTTATGTTATCCACTTTACAAAATGAAATGCAAACGGCTTTTATCAAAAAGAGGGCGGAAATTCCACATTCCTATACAAATTTATCACTGGTACACTATACATATCACTTAATTTAAAGGACGTCATCCACCTCAGTCAAACCAGACTATCACCATATAATATCCTGGGTAAATGAGCTAAAAGGAGAGCTTAAGTCACTTCACCATTTCTCCACTTGATTAATACATCGTAATAGATGAGGGCAGAGTTCCATTATATCTAAAGTAGTACATGGCGATTTGTAGGGATATGGTCCGCCGTGAGAAAAATATTGAGAAATATAGAGACCTATACCACATTGTAGACTGAAGTGAGATATGGTAATTTCCCATGTATCTCTTTCCGGGGACGCGACTTGAAAAAGTTATGACGTCATATATATGGCGGCAAAAGAGAAAATAAGAAAGGCAAAAAATGTATGACTGCTGAATAATTACAGGTGACAATGTCCTTTGAAACTATGTTATAATTGTAAAAGTGATATATTTAGTGAAGTTAATGTTTATTCTAGCAGATAAAACACTTTTTTTTTAAAAAAAAGAAGATAGAATTTATTATACTTAAATTGAAAAAAAAATATCCATAAATGTCAGAAAATGACTAAATAATGGTATTAAGTGAGCAAATTTCTGTTTAATGGCGCAATATGTTCGATTAGTCTGATTATCTATCACTTCCATGTTAAAATAGCATAATTGTATTTATCTGTATACCCTTGTTATCTGTATGAGTGTGTGAGATCAAATAAATGCCCCGACACTGTGGTCAGAACGCAAAATCAATAGGAAAACAATTTGTTACATGGTTCAATCTTGAGAATACTGTTTCTAATGCATAAACAGCTTTGAAACGTAAACTATTTCATAGTGTCGATTCTCCTATTAAAATTGATAAATCCAATCACATACTTCCCCGTAAACCTGGGTTAAAGACATCTCCGAAAGGAATCATCAGAAGTTTTCTTTATGTATGTTTTAGTCCAGCATACTAGGTGGTCTATGATGTATAACAATTTATTAACGTTTTACATAAAAAAATTTTATAGTACTAAAACATATACACTAAGTCCTTCCAATAAACAGGATTTGGTCATAATCATATCCCTGAAGTTTGTATTTTCAAAGATCGCATAGATGATCAGCAAGATTATATTGGATTCCTTAATTACATATACAATCACATTAAGCTGGTTCCATAGATAATTTAACCTCCTATATATGTACCACAACTAATTTATTTAATCATATAACTTCATGTCGAACTGCTTTTTTACCCCAGGTGAAAAGATATTGCGAAAAAAGTATATGCAAACTCTGGTAAAAACATTCGTAGTCAGTATAAAATCTTACAAAATCCTAGAAAAATGAAAATCCAATAATCACAAGGTTTGCTGTTCAGTCGTTTCATATGATTTATTTACTCTTTATACCTATTTACCAAATAATCTAATGAATGACAAAAGAAACTGCTTTAATTAAATGCACTTTTTGTGCCTTTAATTTCAGTTAAGTCTTTTCTGCTTGTAACATTTCTTTTCCATGTGAACTTGTGAGGCAGTTTGTAAAATCCTCTCCTTCTTATTGAACAACATTGATGTCCGGTTAAGGAATGCAATTAATTTCAGTTAAGTCTTTTCTGCTTGTAACATTTCTTTTCCACGTGAACCTGTGAGGTAGTTTTAAAATCCTCTCCTTCTTATTGAACGACAATGATGTCCGGTTAAGGAATGCAGTTTTTCGAGAGGTAATTACATTCCGTGAGAACTGCATCTGCCTAACTTGTCGCAGATTTTTTCGTATGACTTAGAAAACATCATACAGAGTCAGATGAGGTTACTATATTAACAATAATTTAATGCATTCTTGATGATGTTTCCTAATACGGACAATCAATTGTTGCTCGAATAGGTGACAATTTTTTATGCCGGGGAGGTGCACTTATTAAATGAAACTTACAAATCAAAGACTGCAATACTGCATCTCTTGGATTGTCATAACTCCATATTTAAAATTTATTTAAGTATACAGATTTACTCGAGTTTTTTCTCTATGCAGATGAGGATGTTCCCCATACAATCTTTTGAAATATATCAGCTCAGGTAAGTATCTGTTACTAGATACCTGGTTTGTCGTACAATATCTTTGTAGGTCTTGTTGTCTGTCGGTTTTATGCGACGTTAAATAAATATCTTTTCCTGTACCTTTATATAACCGGCAATACATCTTAGAGAAAATTTCAAGAATTCCATGAATTCTTTTGCAGAACTACCACTGTTATCAACTGCGAGAAAATTCTACTAAATGTCACTATCGTATTTTAGACTCGTGTGTGTATTTTTAAGTTTAATAGAAATTTAAAAACACTTCTGTTACAAGGTGCATCAAAACCGTAGTTATTTATCAAATTCAATGGAAATTTTCCCAAATGTATTTGGTAAAATGATAAAATGTTTTATTATAATTATGCGGTTCTGACCTGCTTATTTTAAGATACAGGGCATATTTGATTTTCAGTCCTTTGTCAGCTGAATGTTACACTTTCCTCTTGTATCGTGTCTAACGAAAGAAGTGGACGACGCCATGATAGATAGTTCATAAAGCCCACTAGTACTGAGCTGCTTTAATATATTTCTGCTTTCCTGATTCGTCGGATCTTTAATAATGTTCTGCTGCTCTTCTGCATTCTGCAACGGTATGGAGAACATGCGTAAATGGTTGTTTTTGCCCTCTAGCACCAGCTTAACTGTTGAGTGGGGGCTTAATTTAATGTATACTGTTCTATGACATTGGAATAGGATGGGATATAGAGTGTGAGCATTTTTGCCAAACACACCAGCGTTGTTTTGCAGGCGTTGCCGCACTACGTGCCTTTATTTTTACGTTTTGAGCTTGCTTTACTTTGTTCATGTATTCATCATGTTTTAAACTATACATGAATTGTTGCAGTGTTACAGTTTTGAAAACTGAGGCTGTTTTGTTGGAATGTTGCATTACCATGAATCGGTGTATATCACATATCGGATTTGTTGGGAAATACTTTCATTTGCAGAGAAGAAATGATGAAAGAAAGAAAGAAAATGAAATTATTGCTTTATTCCAATTATAACAGCATAACCACCTGCCGCTGATGCCTGTCCTACTGCAATTAGCTGAACGTAATTGCGGGGAGCCCATGTTAAACTCAGAACGTTTTAAATGCAAGGGTAATGAATAATACTGTTTGTAGATAGATTTGTTGTCGCGGGGCTGAAGACGAATTAAGTAAAGCACTCTCAGTATTGGTGTGAAGTCTGAATGAATATCATTAATCAGTAATTTTGAGTAATTAAGAAGACTATCATGAATTTAACATTAGTGTTAAATAATCTGTATAACTTCTGCTGGCATAATTGTCTTGATCATGTGTAAATCTGATCAAGGTAAAATTGCAAACAATACATGTAATTTGCAAAGAGCATAGACAACTGCTTGTACCTACATTGATTTGTACTGAATTTTCGTCAAATTCCTTTTCTTTCAGGTTCTTATTTAAGCAGATATTGATAACTTATATTCCCTTATTGTATGTTATATTTGTTGTAACTTTCGGAAATAAACATATTTCAAATTCAACACTAAGAATAATCGAAGATAATTAATATTAAGAGGTAGAAGCGACGTGTAAAAATGCAAATTAAAGTGTCAATTAAGTGGGCGGGGTACGAATTAAACTGTTAAAATAAATTAAATATATTCTTTTCCTAGAAAAATAATAGACTCAGTTTGATTCTGTTCAGTCTGTTCATGAGAGATTATGACATTGCAACACTTTTCACATTCTACAGCACTGGCTTAAGAGGTGCTCTGTTGTAACACCAATAACGGGGAGACTTTTACAGCCGCCTTATGGCACTTGAGAACTGTTGTTGTGACAGTTTATAATATAAAACAGCGTATGGAATTTAATTTAATGGTAACCTCTTTTATGGTCATTTCCACCATAAATGTCCACAACACACGAAGGCTGTGGTTGTGGAAATAGGAGACAGAAGAATACAATCCGCTGCAGATTTATCAGCTGTCGATTCTTTTTTAGGTAAAAGATACAGGTCAGTTAATTTCGCTAAAACGAATCAAATACTGATCTGTTTGAAAGCCATTATAGCGAAAACAACAGCTTGAATTCGTCAATATGCAAGGAGAGAATTCGAATCTATACCTATTAAGACATACAGTCAAGGGTTTTGTATTTATTACAAAAGAAATATTTTGTAGCTTGCTATGATCACAACTGAAACTGGTGAACTATATTAAATTAAGAGAGAAAAGAGAAGTTGACAAATAAATGCTACGCATTGTCATAATTGTACCGTCAGATTCCTCATACCGTTATATAAGAATAAACAGACAATACATCTAAACGAATGTTTTAAAAGAAACTGGGATGCGGCTGGAGTAGCGGTGATTGACAGATATTTAACAATCCTATTATGCAATGTTTTATTCATTGGGTATGTTATCAAGAAGTCTGCAGTGACTGGTCTATTCAGTCCTCTGTTGTTACTAATTAAAACATCTATTGCATCTACACTCAGTTTCAAAAGAAAGTGTGCACTTAGTTTTCTGTTATTTTTTCTCGGTTATTTTCATGAAAACTTATAATGTTTGGTACCAAAATTTAAATCAGTTCGTAAACAAATTGGTGTGCATTTTAGATTTTGAGTTATAGCTGAGAGTTAGTGTATGAAAAAATGAAACAAAAACGTCGGGGATTTTTTTTGAAATATTTAAACTTAAAAAGTGCAAACTTTCTTTTGGAACTGTGTGTGTGTTCGGGTTTAACGTCTTTTTCAACAATTTTTCAGTCATATAAACGACGGCTTTTGGAACTGAGTATATAATACTCTCGCATGAGCAATTTTGATTAACATAAGCTCGTTTAGGGCCTCCATGGCCGCAATGTTAAGCTCTCTGACTTCGAATCTTTTACTCCTTCCCGTTGTGGGTTCGACACTTCGCCGGAAGTGTAGAATTCTTTCACGTGAGGAAGCTATCAAGTTGGCTTATGGAAGGTCGGTGGCTCTACCTAGGTGCCCACAGGTGTCTGATACAATGCCCGGAGGGGCACCTGGGTGTAACTCTGCCATGAAAAGCTGGAAAGTTGCCATATGACCTATAATTGTCGATTGTGTTGATGAGATGATAAACACAACTAAAACAAAAACCATCGTATCTTCAAATAAACACTCTCGGCGATATATGACCATTTTGTGTCGATTCGCCGTAAAACCAAACTCACTCACTCAAATAAACACTAGTCACAATCAAATGCAATTTTGCTAAATGTGTTGTCATAATAGTTTATGTAAATCAATGGCAGATTAAATTTCAGTTTCTTGCTTTGATATGTTTTTAAAGCAAAAAGATGTCACCGATAATTTTTAATGGCTTGTACATCTTGGTAGGACAATACATGGATAATATATGATTCGATGGACGTGCTTATTTACTGTAAGATACCCAGACTAAATTTATTTTGCCTTTAAAACAAATCAATATACTTTGACAAACCCGACTCAAAGTGAGCGATGGTATATTTTTAAAGTGCCGGCCGGTAAGAAAGATGGTCATGGATTCGAGACTTGATGAAGTTACAATCACAGCTCCTAATGTGACACGAAAGTTTGAATCGTAATATTTTAGGCAACGCGATTAGTATATGGATGGTTGACAGTCTGCCAAATCTGGGTGCTGAAGATTTTAATAGAAATATAGGAGTTTCATTTTCGTGTTGCTATTACTAAGCAGATGAATTTTCAAATCCATAAAATATGAATTTATTTATATTTTGCTTCAGAAGTCAATTTTACAAAATAAGAGATGAGGACATATGCTGTTCTAGGCAGGTTTTATGAGTTTCATGTTAAATAGAATAACAGACAACTGTCTTCTGATATCAAAGTTATCAGGCTCGGCAGATACGTACGGAAGCCTTCCATCCCATATCAACCTCGACCTGATAACATTGATATCAGAACACAGATGCCTATTATTCTCTATTTATTTTACTGGTGATGGAAGAACCTATTATGAATAGCCGGCATTATGTATAGCTACTTCATGTGCATGAGCACGCAAAATATGAATTAACTTTCTACATGTATACATAATAGTCAGCGTTTGCCAACGACTATCAGATAATCTCTACCTGATACATGACTTGATCATGCGAATTATTTTTACTTTCTGATTTTGTCGCATGGGGTACTCTTTGAACGAACCTACATGCATGTGTATCCACACAAGTACCAACTCGCAACCTCTTTTACAAAAATATACAGCCAAAACCTATATTAAGCAGCCCACTTAGGAATGAACCCATGCGGCTGCCAAAGGCAGGTGGCTGCCTAAGTCTTGATACTATGACGAACCTAAGACTGGTTAGGACCAAGGTAGAACATACAGAAATGTAGGAGGTTCACAATATCTATGACAGCCGTTGCAAGACATCAGAACAAATATTCTGAAACTATTCAGAAAACATCAAACACAAAGAGCTTGATGGGAAATGGCCGCGACTTTATTTCATTGGTATAATAGCATATAGCATGTTTAAATTTATAGAAAATGAATATAAACAGAATCAAATTCACTAGCTAAATTGCTTAGCACCTTACAGACAACGCAAAGATGCTGAAGCCTATGTTATTAGCTGACAATGCAGAAACTGCCAAATGCAGAGATTTCTGCATTAATAGCTGATAAAAAAAGCAAGGCAAATTATTCATGGTTTGCTTTAAGTTATAACCGAAATACACATGCGGTCGCATGTGTATTGACGGCCACTAAATATTTTATGACATAAAATTCGTCCGATCAGCAAACAGAATGTTATATATCTGTTGATTTTCAAGCTCTTTGTCAAAATATTATGCTTTATAAAAGGAATAACTCAGCTTCACTGAATCAAGACTTAAACAAGACGCTTTTTATTATCATTTATAAAGAAGTTCCATCTTTACGCCATTGTACAGTAAAGAGCACTTTCAAATTTATGGCTGAAACTAGATGTTTTCTTGTACTGAAATTTAAATCAAAGGACTTGACGAAATACGAACATTTATTATTGTGACATCTTAATAATCTTAAGGAAAAGTAACCGAATAACCATACCCGTATAAGAAACAAGACAGGAGCGAGCGCTGCAGTAGAACATTCGATTTTATTATTATTATTTATTTTACTATTTTTTTTAAACCAGCTGGATTGCTTTTTACATGCTGCATTTAACCTTTAACGTGGTTCGAACACCCAGCAGAGAGGAAAAAGTAATCGATAGCATATGACATAAATCACAAAACGACGACGGCCTATTTGAAATGCATTTTGAGTTAATAAATATATTATAATTTCTTTTAAAATCAAGTTCCTGAAAAATTTTTCCATGAAAGCAGTTCCAAACCGCTTCAAATCAAGCAAAAAGTTATCATACCTTTAACCTGTCTTTTACCTTTTACCTTTAATTCATTTTACCTGGTGTATCACCCTTCAGAATATCTGAGTATCATTTACAAACTGAAAATACTTAATGATTACAAGGCATTAAAACGAATTAGTAATATGGAGCATTATAACAATCATATTCAAATAAGTATCTGATCATCATCATCATCAACACAATCATCATCATCATCATCATCGACGTTGTCGTCATATCGCCATCCGAATATTATCATAATCATTATCATATTAACATTTTCATCACATCATCAACGTCACAATCGTTATCATCATACCATAATGTACCAACGTGAAATCATATCATTATCATTTCATAATTACACAATCATCATCATCATCATCATCATATTCGTCCTACCATATCATCATCATAATCGTACCCGTCTGCTTGGATAATTAGATAATATTGGAGAAATTTTTAATACTTATTAAATAGGATTATGAAATAGAATTATGAAAAAACATGGCATAATGAAAGAATCATTACTAATGTGAAGACATCAATTGCAGAATATCACTAGCAAATATGCATAGCGATAGGATAGCAACGCGAATTTCAGAAGCTATCCGGATAAGCTCAAAATAATAATCTGGCAAGTTGCAGAGATTAAACATTCTTAGCTGAAGAGAACGGAGGCGAAAATTCTCAACATTTTCTCTTGTAAGCAGTAGAACATAATTAAAGAGACAGAAGGTTGGTCAGCAGGCATGTGGAAATTTATATTTAGGCATTTAAATGAAGCTTAAACTTACATTATGCCATACCGAAGAACAACTGCGATTACAATTAGTTCGTATAATAGAAATAAAAACCGATATACACTTTATACGCAGCTAAACTTTTAATAAATACGACAAATTTAAACTATTTATTTATTTATTTTGTTGGGTTTAACGTCGCACCGACACAATTATAGGTCATATGGCGACGTTCAAGCTTTGATGGTGGAGGAAGACCCCATGATCACGAGCGGGCACCTGGGTAGAACCACCGACCTTCCGTAAGCCAGCTGGATCGCTTCCTCACATGAAGAATTCAACGCCCCGAGTGAGGCTCGAACCCACATCGATGAGGGGCAAGTGATTTGAAGTCAGCGACCTTAACCACTCGGCCACGGAGGCCCCCAAATTTAAACTAAAAGAATAGATTAAGGGAAGGGCTTGCAACCGGCGGCTATTGCTAATGAATTAGAAACCATCCCGAAAAAAGGCTGTACTAATCGGACAGACAATTAGGAGCTGGAAGCGGATCCATATAGCAGTGGGGATATGGTTGTTCGGCAACAACGAATCCATGAGTTAGAGGTATGTAGCAAAGGTGGTCCACAAGTATGCAAACGTATGTACGACCTTACTCGTACATAGTATTATGCTCATCACCCCCGATACTATATATCATGCTGTGAAACTGAAACCACATAGATAAATGACGATGATTATACAAACCTTTTATATAGTGGTAATAAAAGAAAAATTAGTTTTAAGAAAATTTCTATGATTTTAACTGAGATTATATCATACATCACCTAAAAAAATTGTTTGCGAAGAATCACATCAATATTGACCAAGAAATGGCAAAGCTATTGCAACTCAATTTCTTCTCTTTTTTTAAATTACCCCCCTTGATCCGTGAATATACGTAAACGAACATAAACAATGCGCTTCAGCTTATAATAAATTAGACTGACTGAACTCCGCAACCAATACGTCAAAAGGGTATAGTGGCTGATTTCTGCCATTTCGTGTGTTCGTGTCGGCGAGGCGAAATGTCGAAGTAACGAAAACACGAAAGGGCGAAATAATGCATTTTTGTTCGTGTTGGCGGGGCGAAATGTCGAAGACACAAAAACACGAAAGGTCGAAAACTGCATTTTTGTCGTGTGTTGAGGCGAATACACGAATAACGAAACATTGAAGGCGAAATATCGAAATTTCAGAGGCGAACACACGAACTTTTGTATTAATTACTTTTCGTGTCGGCGGGTATCAAAACTTCGCCCTTCTTTTTTTTTTCGTGTATTCGTGTATTCGCCTCGAAAGTCGAAAGGCGAACACAGACAAATAAGCAGTTTTCGACCTTTCGACCTTTCGTTACTTCGACCCGCCGACACGAACACACGAAAAATGTGCAATTTCGTCCTTTCGTGTATTCGCCTTCCGGTAGGCATGAACATAACAATTATACATATGCTGCTGAAATGAATATGCTATCTAAATTTAATAATGTGTTTTACCATTCATAAAATAATATTTGTCCAAAACGAAAGATAATGATTTATATTCCATAAAAGATGTCATTGTGTAGATATTTTATCACTAGTATTAGATTTGTACATACATAAAGCTTCTGTCAGTCTTATAGGGCATATCATTACGCCGACCTGAACTTTGAATGCTATCTGCTATACAAATGTATGTGTTTTAACATTTATACAAAAGATCTTCTAAATTTATGATAGAAAATGTTTCATATGCAATAAAACTTGTCACTCTTCAAGTATTTCAGTTCTGGTATTAAATTCATTTATACACTACGCCCCATTTTGCGCTATTATAGTGTATTCAGGCAGACCCTACACGAAAAATTTGTCGTGTGTTCGTGTCGGCGGGTCGAAGTAACGAAAGGTCGAAAACAGCTCAATTTTCGTGTGTTCGTCTTTCACCTTCCGAGGCGAATACACAAAGTAACGAAACATTGGAGGCGAAATAACGAAGTTTTTATACCCGCCGACACGAAAAGTGATTAATACAAAATTTCGTGTGTTCGCCTCTGAAATTTTCGTTATTTGGCCTTCAATGTTTCGCTACTTTGTGTATTCGCCTCGAAAGTCGAAAGGCGAACACACGACAAACGACAAATAAGCATTATTTCGACCTTTCGTGTTTTCGTTACTTCGGCATCTTGCCTCGCCGACACGAAAACACGAAATGGCAGAAATCAGCCACCATTTTTAGGGGGGGGGGGGGGGGTAAAACGACAAACGTAAGACTGCCTTGAGTGTAGTCCCCTTAATTTTCTCCCTGTGATATCGGTAATTCTAATCATCGTTATCATCATTGCCACCATTTTAGTTGTTATCTCCAATCACAGTAAAATATTCATTGTAACATGATAATTGTAAAGTTGTAAATAATCATACATGTGCGCAGAGCTGGAGGTTTTTGAATGAATTGTTATGCAACGCTGAACAACCAATGTTATGCATTACAACGACAAAATTATATAAAACTTATCTGCATATTCGTGTCACAACCATTCTCTATCCATCTATCCAGAATACCCCAACGAGGTAGCCATTGTACAGCAATTTTTCTATCGATGTTGTTCGGACGATCTCAGCTAGAAAACTGGTTCGAAGGTCAGCTATTGACTTATATGTTAAAAGAAAACTTCGTTTACGAAGGTTAAGATGAAGCTAGTATTTCAAAATGTGCTTTTGTGTTATGCAAATCAGTGACTGAAAACAATGTTTAACTTTCTTGGTACGCTATTCTTTTACATGTATTACAAATTTAAGATTAAGTGAAGGTGCTCAAAATCTAGAACAGAATGAAATAAATCACCATTAAAACAACCAATTTAATACTTTGGCCAGTCCAACGAAACGGGAACAATTGTCTTTTTTAATTAAAACGATGATTGAATACCCGGTTGTCCTATATTCGAGCCCCGGTGATGTTTTTCTGTTTATGTTGGGTTTTATGTCACACCTACACATTTATACGGCGTCCCAGCTTGTAGTGTCGTAGACAGATACCAGGTGTCACTCCATGCATTATTTCAGGCACGGACGGCAATCTTTGTAGAACCACGGACCTCCAATAAGCCTGCTAGATAGCTTCCGTCCATGAAATAATTCTACACTCCAAGCGAGGTTTGGAATCGACAGCGGTGAGGGACAGGCAACTTTAACCACCCTGCCACAGAGACCCTCTGAAGATGCTACTCCTCATATGACACCTACACTGACTTTTCTCCAGAAGCGATAAGAAAGTATTGTGTAAGAACTGTCCACATTACAGCTTAAGTCAGCGCAAGCAGCAGATTAAATATGAATATTAGGGCTAGTTTGATAGAAGGGAGGTAATAATCATTAAACTAAACGAAATACTAATAAAACGTTCTTCCTGCCAAATTTTAATGCTTTCAAACGTTGGTTTAAAGTTCCAAGTTAGACGTACATTAATAATCATATATAATATTTAATTTCCGTGTTACAACGTCTAAGTTGAGTTTCGACTCAATAACACATGCATATACTAGCATGTGCGTGACTCTATATGACTATATGTGAATTCCTTTGGTCAGTAAACATTTGAAGCATTAAAGCTATTCGCTCACAGTTGGGTGAATTGTTGCAAATTCCTTCAAGGGGCTTAGGAGATATAGAGCGGACGGGAAATGGAAGGCTAAAACCTTTGACCTTCAGTTGTGACCTTGACCTTCAGCCGGCATGGCTGACTCATAAGTTCTGCACATTGCCTTGATGAGGTGATCATTTGACCCAAGTTTGATGAAAATCCTTCAAGGGGTTTAGGAGATATAGAGCGGACACAAAAATGAAGGCTCAAACATTTCACCCTTAGTTGTGACCTTGACCTTGAGCCGGCATGGCTGACTCATGGGTTCTGCACATTGTCTTGATGAGGTGATCATTTGATTAAAGTTTTATACAATTTCTTCAAGGGGTTTAGGAGATATAGAGCGGACACAAAATGGAAGGCTCAAACCTTTCACCCTAAGTTGTGACCTTGACCTTGAGCCGGCATGGCAGACTCATGGGTTCTGCACATTGTGTTGATGAGGTGATCATTTGACCCAGGTTTTATAAAATTCCTTCAAGGGTTTTAGGAAATATAGAACGGACACAAAATGGAAGGCTCAAACCTTTGACCCTTGAGTTGTGACCTTGACCTTGCGCCGACAAGGCTGATTCATGGGTTCTGCACACCGTCTTGATGAAGTGATTATTTAACCCAAGTTTCATGAAAATCCTTCAAGGGGTTTAGGAGATATGGAGCGGACACGAAAGTGTTACAGACAGACGGACGGACGTTCCTACATATGGGTATTTATGTGGCTACTCTTTTGTTCTCTCTATTGTTCTTTTAGCCACGTAAAAGAAAAATAGCTACAAAAAAGCCTTACGGAATGAATGACATCAAAGAAAAAGTACAGTTACCTATTGTTCCTTTAGCCATTTAAGTATGCAAATGTGGGCTCAGAAGGACGAACGGAAGGACGGACGGACGGAGACCATTCCTATAACCCCAACCACTTGTGGCGGGTGATTAATAAATACAAAGTCTTACAGGTATAGTTCCGGCTTCTCTCTTTGCATACTGACGAATTCAGGCTGTTGTTTTCGCTAAAATGACTTTTAAACAGATCAGTATTTGATTCGTTTTAGTGGAATTATCTGACCTGTATTTTCCACCTACCTAGAAAAAAGTCGACAGTTGATAAATCTGCAGCGAATTGTATTCTTCTCTCCTGTTTCCACAACCATAGCTTTCGTCTCTTGTGGACATTTATGGTTGAAATAATCATAAAAAGAGGTTACCACGTTGTTGATATTAAATTTCTTACGCTGTTTCATTTTATAAACTGTCACAACAACAATTCTCAAATGCCGTATGACGGCTACAAAAGTCTGACCGTTATTTGTGTTACAACAGAGCACCTCTTAAGCCAGTGCTGTAGAATGTGAGAGGTGTTGCACATTTCATAATCTCTCATGAACAGGCTCAACAGAATCAAACTGAGTCTATTATTTTTCTAGGTTGGATTCTATGCTTCCAAAGGGTCATCCTCAAACTTTTAACGGCAATATTATATATCATCGATTACCTGTCTTATTGACAATTGCTCAACGCGATACAGCAGGATATGTTGACTTGATGATGTCATTTTATAAGGAAAACAAAGCTAATACGCCCAGGAAGGGGTCTAAATAGTAGGTCATGATATATGTTTAAAAATATTTTGAAGTATTTTGCTAATGAGATTTCCAGTAATATTAGGAAACGAAGGCTGATGATGATGATGATTGTAAACAATAGTGAAATGTATATAACTCACCGGTCAAAGCTATGTATTGCAGATAAAACATGGATAATCGGAAAAGAAAATTTAAAGAATTTTTTTTCACGCAGACTGCTAACCATATTTTGACCGTTAGGTGCAGACGAGCAGAAGTACTAATATATCAGTAATGCAGATTAAATTATCAGTTTAACATGATTTTTTTTTAATTCATTGGGGAAAATGTTATTAGTTCAACTTAGAAAAATCTTATGCTAGAACAAATCACTTTACTTTAGATATAATGGAACTCTGCCCTCATCTATTACGATGTATTAACCAAGTCGAGAAATGGTGAAGTGACTTAAGCTCTCCTTTTAGCTCATTTACCCAGAATATTGTATGGTGATGGTCTGGTTTGACTGAGGTGGATGATGTCCTTTAAATTAAGTGATATGTATAGTGTACAAGTGATTTTGTATAGGAATGTGGAATTTCCGCCCTCTTTTTGATAAAAGCCGTTTGCATTTCATTTTGTAAAGTGGATAACATAAAAACGAATAAAATCTTATGCTAAAGAACTCAAAGGTAGAACACCAGACATTTGTAAAATTGCAATGTTTGCAATATTTGTTGTAAGATTCCTACAAAAAGATTTCATGAAATATTAATTGGCATAGAAGCACATGTCTACGTAATATATTTCGATATTTTCTTGCTCACACCTAGGAGACACAACCGCCTCGGTAGCCTAGTGGTAGAGCGTCCTCTTCGAGTGCGGGAGGTCGTGGGTTCGATCCCCGGCCGCGTCATACCAAAGACGTAAAAAAAATGGTACTAGTGGCTTCCTCGCTTGGCGCTCAGCATTAAGAGGGTAGTGCTAGGACTGACCAGCCCGATGTCAGTATAATGTGATTGGGTGGGGTATCATGTCACGTGTCTCCGGCGTGATATTCCAGTGATGCAGTACTATAAAGTTGGGCATTGTGCTCACTGCTACAAGTAGACACCGTCATTTATATGACTGAAAAATTGTTGAAAAAGACGTTAAATCCGAACACACACACACACACACACTCTAGGAGACAACTGCGAAATATACATGCTGGCCAAATAGTTAAACGATTTTTTTTTTTTCAAAATTCAAAAAATTCTTATTGTCAACCCAGGAGTTCTATCGAACTGCATTTTACATTCACATCAATTAAAGCATAGACCCCCTTCAAACAACCGATTTATATTTAATTTTTAACTAGGAATTTTATGACAGGTTTGCTTATATCAAAATTTGAATTCTTCTTGTTTTATACCTCTGTCCGAAAATAACCACAACTTTAGCCACACGCGTCATGCGCGTAGGTATTTATCAGGTACTTTCAAGCATAGATATCCACATGTACTAGTTAACTCCCCTTGCTTTGTCACAATAGAGCGGGAAATGAAAACGTGCTTCGACACAATATATACTTTTTTCAAAACATGGCCAAATCGGACATATTTTGATGTTTATTGTTTTCAGTTGCTTCACTGCTGCTTATGGTTAAGTGAGCTTCTTTTAAAACTTTAAACTTGAAATCAATAACAAAGTGATTTCACACATTATTTTTATAATTGAGATACTACATTTTTGCTTGTTACAAAATGTCAAATTTACGAACAGGTTTTGTAAAACATAACAGTTTGATTAGGAAATATGTAATAATATTGAAATACAGTACATATGCTTATTATATTTTAAGAAGTGAAAGTGAAAGAATTCTTTTAATATGCACTTAGACCTCTTTTGTTCCCACATTCAAAACAAATACGAAGGAATCCTTTGAAAACACATGCTACAGAACCGGCGAATAAAGTTTCAATGTTAATATCCTTGTCCCGTCTGCTGTCCTTTACATGCTGGGTTTTCCTGGTATATTGACACATGGCAAGGTAGATTGCACCATGCTCTCCTTGTGCACTGTAAAACATGAGAAAACGTGCTTGTAGAAAAAGCACAAATATATACACTTATGATATGTTTGGAAACACAAGAGAGAAGTTGTTGTTTTTATGGGATACCGTATAAGGGCGAGTACAATACTTTTGTCTAAGGACCAACGCGGAGTCGAGCTCAGTTTATCATTTTTATCTGACTGCAGTGTCCGTAAATTGAATGTAAACGGAGGTCAAAGTGGCTACCCTACGTGGTATTTCTGGCACAGGGAGGACGCTGTTACTATTTTTAACGATATTTTCATTACTTTAATGGTATTTAAAAAGATATGGCGTCGAATGAATAAAATGGGATACTGAAAAAAATGTTTTAGTCGTGAAGGTTTTAGATTTTACGTGCATTCAAAGACACATATTTTGAACTACGCTGATAGTAAAGGTAATGAAGTGTCGATCATTTTCTGGACTTTACTAACCTTCCAAAGTAGAGATGTTCTCGTGTATGTACACGAAATATCAAATTTATTACATTTTTATTCATTTACTCGGTATCTATCTTATTTCATAGAGGATATCCTCAAAGTGTGATTCAAACTCCATGGGATCGTCATTGAGCTGACGTTTTATTGTACAAACTGAAACCAACAAATTGTCTGCGAGAAATTAGTACATGCATAAAATGATATCTGGACTCAACAGTTTGGAGGACAAAACTATCTCTGCTTATGTTTTCAAATCCAACTTTGAACTTTGGTAAAACTTGAAATAATGAAGTTTATTTATTTAAGAATGTAAAGTCTGTTAATAAACTTACCTTTTCATTAATTATCATCAGTAAATATTATAATTAAGTGAGTATTTTGCATGATTGTTTAATTGAGCGAAAGGGACACATGTTTTGTCTTTTTATATACATGTAATGTACTAGTATACTGCTTAGATTCAAAACGTAACTGAACGAGCTTCCTAGAAATCCAAGGCCGCCCTGTGAATAATTTTGCTTCATTTGTTTTGCACGTCCACCTAAAACATGCTAGACAATGTCAGACTGCAGTCACCTTTGTTAGGTTTTGAATAGTTTTACATGTTTTAGTAATCAATAACGATAGATAAAGTCACTGCCTCAAACAGAAGAAATAAGCGTTATGACCGCACTATTCTTGATCACACAAGAATATCAATACACTAAAATACAAAGTAAGTAGGTCATCTTTGTTGCATTTTCATGCGGAAAACTGGCTTTAAGCAGGAAATAATATTCTTTCCATGTTTTTCTTTTTCGAACGATAGCACGTTATTCGATTCTCACCCAAGTAGAAATAAATAAGATTGATACAACAAAAGGGCCAATGAACCTTTCTCGCTCACCAGAGTTCTACAGCTAGAAACTTAAAACAAGAACTGTTATTGTCAAATCACTTTGAAAACTGGCCTGTAAATCCAGAGAACATTTTCAAGGTTTTCCAAAGAGCCTTACAGCGAAAACTTGTCAATGACCATGTTTTCTTTCTTTTTTTCTTTTTGATAATTCAAGATTGACTTCTGATGATTTTAGAAGAACTTTAATGTAACATTACGTTAAAATCAGAAAATGGTAAAGATGATGGCGTAAAATCAGACTTCTGATTTTAGCTCAAATAATTGTAACACTCTTGGTAGAGAATCCACAAAGCATAATTAAGCTTAAGTATTAAGTTATTCTAAAACAGGACCGGTAGATTAGGAGGGCATGTTGTTTGAATATTTTCTACTTTTAGCTATATTGGCCATGACTTTAAATAAATCGAAATAATTTGAACACTCTTTTTAAGGGTTATCTGGGTGACATTTTTGTAAAACTATTTTAGAATCGAATCAGCTTATTCTGACTATATTTATTATTCTTATTTTTTTCCCCTAGAATCAGCATATAACCTTCGGTCAGCCAATGAACATTTTTATTATATTTTAAGATAGGATTATCAGTTTTGAAGAGATTTAGCACAGGTTTTTTTCTATTTTTACTCTAGTAGCACCAATGTTCAGTCAAACCGAAACAGTTTGAATGAATTTTTATAGACATATATGTCAAGTTTCAACAACTTCTACCAATCAATTTCAGAGAAGTTATGTTATTTGAATAAAAATAAAAAAGACAAGACTGTTTTTAGCTCAAATAATTCTAACACTCTTGGTAGAGAATCCCCAAAGCATAATCAAGTTTAAGTATTAAGTTATTCTAAAACAGAACCGGTAGATTAGGAGGGCATGTTGTTTGAATATTTTCTACTTTTAGCTATATTGGCCATGACTTTAAATAAATCGAAATAATTTGAACACTTTTTTTAAGGGTTACGTGGGTGACATTTTTGTAAAACTATTTTATAATCGAATCAGCTCTTTCTGACTATATTTATTATTCTTATTTTTTTCCGCTAGAATCAGCATACAACCTTCGGTTAGCCAATGAACATTTTTATTATATTTTAAGATAGGATTATCAGTTTTGAAGAGATTTAGCACAGGTTTTTATTCTATTTTTACTCTAGTAGCACCAATGTTCAGTCAAACCGAAACAGTTTGAATGAATGTTTATAGACATATATGTCAAGTTTCAACAACTTCTACCAATCAATTTCAGAGAAGTTATGTTATTTGAATAAAAATAAAGAAAACAAGACTTGAAGACGAACAGACGCTTAACTTTGAGCCATCGCAATAGTCACAATAGCTCGCATTGATTACATTGTACACTGGTGAGCTATATAATGGAAATTTTCAGTGTAACAAACTTAGTAAAAGATGTGCGCAATGAAGCTGAAAAAAGGGTTTAACACGTTAATGACACAAGGGCAGATCCATTTTTACGAGATTATACGACGAGGACGGATTCAGTAGCTACGAGATAGTAAGTGGTTAATAACACGAGGAAATATCCAGTAGTTAACGAGTGAAAACGAAAACGATGTCATTACGAGAGGGTAAGTGGTGAAACAATAGAAAAGAACCAGTAATGACGACATGATAGATGGCTAATAACATAAATAAGTAGTTAATAACATGAGGCAAGATCCAGCTATTACGAGACGGTATGTGAGTAATAGCAAAAACAGAGTAATTAATAAGAAGGGGAGAGATCAAGTAATTAGGAGAAGGAAATTGATGAAAAGGACGGGGAGAGATTCGGTAATAACGAGGTTAGGTGATTAACAACTATTCAGCTAATGAACACGACAGGACAAATTTTCTTATGGTATAAATTAAAAAGATAGAGCTTATTATTGATGATTCTACAATCAGAAAAAACATGTATCTCAAGGATTTGAGTCGAAAATGATGAAGAGATGTTACCAAATTACAATCTAACAGAACTACTTCCTCGAAAGTAATCTTTAAAAGTGATAAAACACTTCCAATGACTAGAGGTACTGTAAAGTAAATATATATTTCCTTTTTATGTGCTAGTTTTCGTTTTCAATTGTCCTACAAAACTTACATAAAGGCTTTTTATTAGTGATAAACCTCTAATGTTCTTTAATGTTATGATAGTTAAAATATTACCGAAGGAACACCATTGCCAGCATTAGGTGGACAAGTACACTCATTGCAATATGTGTTTTTCCTAGAAACACCAGGTAGGATGAAGATTTCTCCGACAACACAACCTGAAGGGAAAAATAAAAATAAAATTAACAAGCATGACTGAAATACTTACGTACCGTCGTTGTCCAAAAAATAATTACATGTAAAAAAAGGGCTCAAACGTCTATATATTTAACTGAAAATACTCATGAAAGGGGAGCAGTGGTAATGTGGTTAAGGTGTCGGCCGCTCAACCCGGGGCCGTGGGTTCGAGCCCCACTGGGGTCACAACCATAACTTCTCATATGACACCAGTACTGGTTTTTCCAGGAAACGGCGTTAGAGTGTTCCAAATAAGCTTTAAGGTTTCATCATAATCGAGCTTAAAATAGAATAAACTAGAATGCTCATACTCCACTAAAACCCTTATATTCCTACAGAAAAATGAATAAAGCTTATACATCTTGACTAAACTGATAGAAATACTATCACACTAAATTGATAAACACTGAATCTCATACATTTGACTGATAAAACAACGCCCATTGACCTACACTTAATTTGATAATTGCCCATACGCCTAAATTAAACTGGACAAAAAACTGGACCTTGTACCCCATGCCGCCATACCATAAAGTATATTACCTCGAAAGCACCGACAATTTGTACTGTGGCACAGTTTAAGGTCCGTCATATCAACACATTGATCTCCGCAGTGGCATTCGTTCCTTAAATATATAAAAGTTATCATTTTCATCACAATGTGCGCTTAGTAACGCTGAGTAAGTATAAACTCTGTAGACATGTCAGACAGCGTTGTTAATTGCAAATATTCACTGAACAAAACGCTTAAACCACCGGAATCTTCATAGGCCAATTTGTAATGTTCAAATAAACTTTGAAATAGCTGCAAATATTATCATATTTTGTTAAACGAAAAGGCAACATTGTTCTAATGGATTTCTTTAATCATTAAAAGAAGTAAAAAAAAGATCTTGATACGGTTATTTGCCAAGTAAAGAATTCTGTAATTTATCAGATGTTACACATGCGTTTTATTTTTTAATTTCCTTTTAATTCATTAGTCATACTTATGACAGTCAGATAGAAATTTGAGAGGTTACATTACAACAAAATATGGTAACAATCAAAAGCTCATTTAGTAGTAACGTAAAAGTTATACATGTACTATGTTCATTTCAGTGTTTTAACTTTGTTTCATTTTTAGTTTTGAAGCTCTACTGTGATATATTCCTCGGTATGAATATATGATATAATATTTAAGGCTACTTTTATTTCTTTTCCTAGTCTATTCATCTGAACAAAGCAAGAACTGACTCTAAATTCAGTCAGTTGTTTGCATACTTTACAGCAAGTTATATGTTATTACTTTATTTGTAATAGAACCATATTGCAATGTAATACCATACATTTTATGTTAATGAGTGTAATACAGTGCAGCTTGCATGAGGAGACTCCTCAAAGGTGGTCTCTTAACACAAGTGATCTCTTGATATAACATAGTGTTCTTTAGCTACACAAAAAACCTGAAAAAGTCATAAGGAAAAATGCTCTTTAAAGATATTGTCTCACAAGGACATTTGACACATTGACACATTGTTTCATTGTGTGTGTAAAACAAATTAGAATTTTGGTTGCCATTACAGATTAAACTTTCATTGTTGATCCATCACAGTTTATTACACATCAACCTTAAGAATGTTTCATACCAACAGTGTTGGAGATTCAGAAAGCACATAATAGTGAACTGTCTTTCATTCCGTCTGTCTGTCACACTTTCCTTTGTACTCCTCTTGCTGTTAACACCTAATTAAAATGAAATTCTGTATACATGTTTAATATTATGTGGTCAGGCGCATATTGTCAGGCCTTTTTATCAGAATTTTAGTTAGACAATACAAAGTATATGGAGATTTATCCTACTGGACCCGGCGTCAGTGTCTGCCTCCCAGTCGGCATCCATTCCGCATCCACACGACGGTTAAAGATTTGATGTACTTTATATTTTTATCTCGGTAATTACTCGATGGATTTGCTTCTAACTTGAAATAGTTAATCCTCATCATCACCCTCATCATGTGGTTCAGTCACTAGCATCACTAGCATCATATACCACAAGCTCAGTAATTCAGTCACCAATTTTTCATGGGTTATGCATACTCTTTACATAGACTTTTAGGTTATTTTTATGCATTTTCATTATATATCAGTTATTACTAAAGAGATTTGATTCAGACATCATCACTCACATCATATGACACAAGGGCCATAACTCTTGCAATAGTATTTCATGAAGTATTCCCCCTTTTTATTTAAAGTTTCACGTGAAAAGTTTTAATACACTTTCACTCTATCTCTGTCATTACTCAACGATCTGATTCAGATTTAAAATAGTTATTCCTCATCATCACCCACATATTATGATACAAGGGCCATCACTCTTGCAGAAATATTTCATGATTTATTTCAGTTCAATTTTTACCGTATCTCTGTTAATAAATGGATTTGTTTCAAACTTAAAAGGATTACTCTGTGTCATTCACCCACATCAAATGAAACGAGGTCCTTAACTCTGGCACTAATATTTTATGTATTATGTCCCATTTTTTCTTAGAATTTCATATTCTGGTCTGATGATTTTTCACAGTTCTTGCCCTTTGACATTTCAACATGGGTATACTGTAGCTCCATTTCTTGTCCAGAGAATTCCTTAGAAGAATAGGTGCTGGTATTCAGTGAAACTTTACGGGAAGCTTCCCTTACCAGTATGAAATACGCATTAATTATCTTTATGTTCCAGTCAGATATATTTTCACTTAATAATTTCCCTTTGATTATTCAACATTAAAGACTCTATAGTTCTCATTCAGTTTTATTAACGTTTCGGCCTTAAGGCCTTTATCAAAATGACAAATTCCGAGAATTACTCTACATCATGGCGTCTCATAATATAACAACATATGAAATACAAAACCGGAACTGACGTAACGTTATTAAACGTCAACGTCATATCCCGCTAAAAAGCGGTACACATTTATGATGCACAATGACTGTCTTCTGGCCTAATGAAGATCACAATGAGTCCTTGTGCATCATAAATGTGTATCGCTTTTTAGTCATTTTTTTTGTCATTTTGATAAAGGCCTTTAGGCCGAAACGTTAATAAAACTGAGTGAGAACTATAAAGTCTTTAAACATTTGGTACCCCTTAGGGTAAATACTGTATTCAACATTAGTTAACTATGACGTCATCCTTTTTTTTTAATAACAACTGGCTGGAATTCAGCAAAAATTCATTGGTTGCTTCACTACCAAGAGGAGATGTGCACTTTAAGTGCAAGTTTTGTTAACAGCTACTTGCTGGAGTTTTAAGCTTTTGTTCTAAGTCGAGGTTTGTGCCCAGTCAATGAATCCACATTTTATGCATTTAAATATACATGTATTTATATTTCAGGGAGTATTCATTGAATTCATTTTACCGATATTTTCTTGTTCAAATGGTATCGCCTAACCCCTTTTGGGGGCTGTTGGAGCTAAAAATAGAAAGGTCTCTTAACAATTTTTTCTCCAGAATTGTTTGAAAGATCTTTGCTAAACTTGGTCTGTGGTATCCTTGGATAGACCTTTCTCATTTTGAAGGACTGCATGTAGGGCTAAGAATAGAAAAACTTATTAGCCTCAGCCATTGAATTTCAAGCCCACGAGATAAAATTTCACTGTAATGGTATTTATCACAGATCAAACTCAAATGTAGTGATGTAACAAAAAAAACACCTTCAGACAAGTTCTATTAACTTTCACTTCAGATTTGGAACCCTATAAGTGTGAACCGTGACCCACGTTTGCTGGTGATAACAATATACTGAATTTGCTTATTATTCCTAAAATCATATAAGCAAAATTTACAAGGAATATTTATGCCGACCAGTTTAGTGACGTAAGCATCGCTTGTAAGTAGAATGCAATGTATGTTGAAAAAAGAAAGTTTGCTGTTTTGATACCCCAGATGTTTTTAGGGGGCACTAAAATTTGCCCTTGTCCATACGACTGTCGATCTGGATATCTGTTTGTCCAAAGTAGTGATGAAAAGAATATGGAGAACATCATATGATTGTTATTCAGCAGGTAAGTTATATGGCATTTTATTTTAAGGTGGGACAGCGTTCTAGTGGTAACACGCTTGACTGTCAATCCAGAGGTCTGTGGTTCAAATCCCGGTCCAGGCACTGGAAATTTCTGAGATGCTGTCAAGTGTCTTCCACCTAACTAAGAGGCCTGTACTGGTTCTTCCGAGGAAAGGCGACTTCGCATGTACCGGTGCTATACACCTGGCACTTTAAAGATGTTTTTTGTGTGAATAACTTGCATAACTATACAGCTAGTTTGTGCACCAGTGTATAATGGACACAGATTTAGTTTATTTAAATTTGATATTGAATTTTATGTACTTAATATCTTTTCGATAGGGTTACATACATAGGTTAAAATATTGGAATACTCATTTGTAGGGGCCTCCGTGGCCAAGTGGTTAAGGTCGCTGACTTAGAATCACTTGCCCCTCACCGATGTCGGTTCGAGCCTCACTCGGGGCGTTGAATTCTTCATGTAAGGAAGCCATCCAGCTGGCTTACGGAAGGTCGTATGTTCTACCAAGGTGCCCGCTCGTGATGAAATAATGCACGAAGGGGCACCTGGGTCTTCCGCCACCATCAGAGCTGGAAAGTCGCCATATGACCTTTATTTGTGTCGGTATGACGTTAAACCCAACTAAAACAAAAACGCTCATTTTTGTTAATTCTAAATACAAAAATACCATTTTGATCTGCACTTAAATTTTTAATGCTTATCTCTCATACAGTTTATATTAACACTGAATGTTCTATAAGATAACCATATCAGTGTGTCAAATAACACACCAACAATGTATATTTCCAACAAGTAACCTGTACTTTTTCTGCATGCATTTTAATCTTCATTTAAAACAAATGTTTTCTTTATAAAAGATCGTGTTTTTATTTTTGTCAAATCTAAATTCTTCTTTTTCCCAAGCATTTGGTCCATCAAGAAGAACTTTCCATATTTCTGAATTGCGAATATACGTTTTAAATGTATTATAGTCCTCCTGTGGCAGTATTTTACACTTCCATAGTCGTACCTCAACATACTCTGGATAAGTCTCTAATCTGTTGACTAACTTGCGGAGTGAGGAGCATGTCATTGATGTTTTAAACATAAACAGATACTCTAAGCGTTTCATTTCGAGAGGCAGCAATAATTCCTCATCACCAAAATCACAGTGCCGTATAACAAGGTTTTGCAAGCATGTTAGTTTTTGCAATGCTGTTATCATGTAGGTTACATTGGAGCAAGTTTTCATGTCATGGCAGTACATAGTTTCAAGATTTTCTGCTTTCTCAAGTGAGTTGAAGGCGGATGCCATTACTTCACTATCGGGATACCAACTTATTCTGTATTCCTGTAGTTGTAGAGCATTAAATAACAATTTCTGCACAGGAAAATATCCTAGTCTCAGTACTTTCAATTTACAATGTTTAGAAAGGTCTAGAGTACCATCACCACATGTATATCCACCATGTTGTTTGCACATAATATTGTACAATCCTACATATTCCATGTCTGTTTTCAGTGATATGACAGCACGTAACTGTCTTATCTGATCATGAAGCATCATTGCATTACGTAAGTAGAGGACTTGAAGATGTTTCATCTTCTGAAATACATGTAACCTTTTATCGTAGAATGGAATGTTTCGAGGTGCATCCACATTACTTTTTATTGATTTTCGGCCATCAAATTGAAAATTTTCTATTGTTTGAACAGATCCTGACAAAAGCTGGTATATGTCGTCTGCTCTGAAGTAGCCAGGTAAATGCAACCTTTGCAGAGAAGGTAGGTTCACTAATCCGTAAGTTGCTATGATATCAGATATTTCTTCTGGGTCATCATAGTCTAAAATACATACTGATTTTATGTTATCTTTGTTCCAGCTAATGATATCCTTTAGACAACGCTTGTGATTATCATGGTTAATGTCATCCTTTATAAAGAAGAGATCTTTAACGTCACAGTGGACATCTCCGTTTCCAGTTTCCCGAGATATGCGTAATGATGTTATCATTTTATCTTGAAAAAGCTTCAATTTATGACTTCTGATTGTATTATTACTAAAATGAAAGGAATAGCCTGAACGTCTATATCTTGTCGTGCATGTATCTTCTTTCAGTAGACGCCCAACGCCAGCAATAATATGACTTGTAGCGCCTGGTGAAAACCCGCTTAAGAATTTTAACATTGGCCATAATTCATTATTGAAATATCCTACAGAATTCCAATTTCTTAATACTCTGTCAAAACTGTCGGTTTTATTGCTAGATGCTATGAATAAAGCGGCAAAATAATCTTGAAATAGTTTGTGCTGAAATGAAATAGCAGCCATTCTTGCAGAGAGATTATTTGATCTACTCTGTGTTAAAAGTCCTAGTTTAAAACAGTACTGTAACTGAAAAGCTGTCATATAATTAAGAACATATTTCCTGTCAAAGACGGTAACCGTTGTTAACTCATTGTTATCACCGAAGGATGCATCATAAGCAAGATGTCCTAATATTTTTAAAAGTGTGAACTGTTTCACAATGTATCCATTCCTCTTTAGGCACTTTGGAATAAGATCTAAATCAACAGTTCCTGAATTTTTCGAATCATTTTCACTGTCTTCACATTGTTCCAAATCGTGCTTTTCGTTTTCCAGTTCCATGCGTAGTTCTATCATTTCGCTAAAAACTTGACATGAGGTTTTCAGAATGGCTTTTCCATTAAACCATAGACAGATCAGTTGTATCAGCATTATGGGAACATATCTTATGTGATCAAAATAAAGCTGTGTGTAACTTAATTGGTCAGAAAAGGTTTCAGGCTTTTTATTCTTCCCGTACCGATAATTAAGCTTTGATAACACATTGGCAGTGAGTTTATCAGATGATTCTTTGTCGAGGTACTTTAACTCTATGTTCTTATCGATGTTCGAAAATGCTTCTGAATAATTGCCCATTTTCCACCGTCTTGTTGTAGAAATGAACGTGGTTTTAAGTCTAGCTTTCTTATGAGGTATTTTTGGCCTTGTTGACCAGCAACTTAATTTCGGGGATCGTGTTACAGGATGCATCCATTCGTCAAGGCCGTCTAGGATTACCAAACACTTTTCTTCATGCAATATTCTTTCCATGATGTCAGCTGTATACTGACGAGCGCGAGACAAATTTCTTAGAACTTGACTTTCAATAAAATCATCTACACCACATTCAGTGAGGTTTGCCTCTCGTAATATAATGACAAACAAGAACTGAAAATGTCCCATGCTTTCTAGATCATCATTTTGAAAGTAAATTTCTTCAGTCTCCAGTTTGGATCGAGACTGACACCACGTGAGAGCCATTTTTTGTACGAAAGATGTTTTCCCAGATCCTGCGTCAGCTGTTATATAGATGTTTTTACAGCGATAAGTTTCAGTGTAAAAAATGTCTTGGTAGGATCGGATTTCCGTGTTTGAACTGTCATTACTATGCGCTTGATTTGTACAATACATTGTTGGATTCACGTAGAACTCTATTAGTTTCGCGTCATTTTCTTGAACCATCGGTGAAATCGGCAGTGTCCAATACCGATGTCTGTACCATTCAACGAGATCTTCTTGAAGATCTAAAATTATAAGACAAGATAACAGAACATTTCTTTTTGAAAATTTGCATAAAAGTATACTTCTTTACACTTAGATATGATCTTTATATAACGGAGTCTACAGACAACGTGAATTTCCTTCAAGCAATTCATCTTAAGTACTCTTACGTGGGTTTGTATTTTATAACTTCTTCAGACATGTTTATCACACCATTAAGCATGATACATGCGACAAATAAGATTGTTAAGGTCAGTTTTTAGATAAATGTTTCTTGCCATAAATATTTTTAAAGAAAGAATAATTTTGTTTCACCATCTGTGTAAGATGCAACTTTATTTTATGCTAACTAATGAAATACTGTATTCTATCAGTTAAATATTTTTATATCTCACCACCCACACTGTGAAAATATGAAATCTATATTTTCACACTGTGAGAGATATAGCTCCGCCCCCTCATACATTGGACCCCTAATAGTAATGTTTACAAAATGGCATTTGCTTGGTATATTCTCAACGTTGACCATGTTTCGCACTGTGTTGCAAATTTTTAACAACTTTTACCGTGCCGTTTTTTGTAAATTTTGTATAATTTATGGTATTTCCTCAAGCTCAAGTAGAGACAAATTTCAATGTGATGGCAACTATCTAAAACATTTGCAGAGAATTCATTACAGCATTAATTATGATAAAAGAAACTTCAAACTATTGTTGAACAATTATAAAACACAAAATAAAACTGTAAATATCATTTTTATAGGGTGCCTCAAGTAAACAGATTTAATGAGACAGAATTCTAACACCAACACTGAAAAATTAAGGTCGAATCCTGTGGGTCTGTTTTGAATTTTGCTCACATCATTCAAAAATAACCTTGGGGCAGAAGTAAAACCTTACTGCATTTCTTCCACAATAAGTAATCTAAAGAATGAAGGCAAAATAAAGAACTTTTACCGCACGTAACTCAGTATTTTTAAAGATGTCTAACTACCCCTCCTGATTCAGAGGTAAATTTACTTTGAACAGCAAGAAATCGCTTATAAAATGATTTTTTTTTTCAATTTTGTACAATACATCCATAATAAGTCTTGAAAGAAGTAAAAACCTATTATGAAGAAAGTAAAATATGGAGAAAAAAATTTTGGTCCCAGTTGGGCTTGAACCTACGCCCCCTTGAAAATTGCAGTCAAAGTAGGTTTATGGTAGGAATTGAATTATTTTACTTAATGAGAATTTCATAACGTTATGCAGCCAAAATAAAATCAAATAAAAATGGAATCAATTACGTTCAGATGTGGCATTTTGCAACAATGTTTGATCTCAGCGCGCGAAACAGACATGACGTCAAACGTGTTGTGACGTTAGAAAGACGCACACAACATAAAGTTCCAACAAATATCCTCTATGAAGTTGTAGTTTTAATTTTGTAGTTAAAATTAAACGTTCATTGCGTTATTGTGGCTATGAACGTTTTATAAAAAGAAAACATTAACACTGTATCATAATATAAACATACTTTATATGTAAAAATGTCATTCAGGACCTCAAAATTGTACACTATCTATCCCTTGGCAACCAGTAATTCCATCAGCAACACATGAAAAGCATGTATAATTGGTAGGGGTATAAATAAGCATCTTTAAAGACGCACCACAGAATAATTGTATTCATTTGTTTTCCAAGATTGCAATTATACATGACTTGCATAATAAACCAAGACAAAGTGTTAAATGTTTAAATATTTTACTGAATTGATGCAGCAGTATGCCTAGTATTTGATGCATTTAGTATGGCCCACACCTTGTTTCTGCGGTATTATGAGTAATTTCTCTACGTTTTCAAAACTATACTAAAAGAAATTGACCTAATAAGTCAGCAGTTGAAGCTGTGAAAACACATTAGGGCCCAAGTGTAATACCTCATCGTAGTTTGTTACCTGATTTTAATCGGAGATAATCGGTATCATTCCTGTGTGTTATGCATTCTGCCTCTGTCTTCTGAATGTCACGTATAGCTGTCTCTGCTGTCATTTGAACTTCAGCCAATTTCGAGCTAACCAAACGCTCAATATTATCTATCACTTGTTTAGAAATTTGTTGAAGTGATTTACGTTCAAGGTCTCCAGTCTCTACCAAGTACTTTCTTTCTTCTTCGCCAGACTGCTTTAACAGAGCTACCATATCATCCACTTCCTTCCTAATTTCTTCAATCTGGATTTCCTTTGCCTCAATTAGTTCAGCAAGGCTTTCATTTGTAATATGCTTTAGTTTTCCCATCTCATTTTGTATTTCTTGCAGCAGCTTAACTTTCCGCTCATTAATATCTTTTCTGTGTTTCTCAATTAAGTCTCCAATAATTTCTTCTTTCTGACTGATACTTTTGATGGCCTCGTCATGACGATCTTTCATTTGTCCAACACTGGTTGACAATAGATTCTTTGAGGTATCTTCAAGAATCTTGGTTATGTCTTCTGTTGTTATCACAAATGACCCAACTTTTAGCTGCATTTGTGAGAAATGAAAAGACATTTCTAACGTTATGGTATAGTATGTAAAGTAAGTATTTAGTTGTCAAAATGCAGAAATATAGGTGAACTATGTTTATTAAGTCTGACCAAAAGGGGTTTTCATTTGCTTAACAGTTATGGGTATGTTTGATAACATAACTGTAAAGAAACAGGTTGGAAAATCAGTGTTTTGTGAGAGAAATTTCGAGCTACCTCGCCAAAATAACAAAGACCAATATAAGCTGTTAAACAGTTCAAAGATAATTTGTGCAAAAATAAAATATATGACTTAGGGCGTTCACACAGCCGAGCCACTGTACAATGATATATATACATATTGTTACACTATTAATATTACCTTTCTCAGTTTATCTACTGCGTCGTTTGCCTTCATATCAGAGGACAAGTACTTTGCATCAGATAAAAGATCAACCAGTGCATCGATATATCTGTTAAGGTCATTGTCTTCTATTGACAGATCCGACGAATGACGTACAGCTCTACCTATATCTCGAGCCTTCAAAATATACATACAGTTTAAATAAAATAATTGAATTAAGTATAATTATTTCTTAATGCTTGTATAAAGTGTATGCACTTAATGTGACAGAGAAGCAGTACAATGTAAGTTATTTAAGTGTATACTT
This sequence comes from Mercenaria mercenaria, assembly GCF_021730395.1. Lineage (NCBI taxonomy): Eukaryota > Metazoa > Mollusca > Bivalvia > Venerida > Veneridae > Mercenaria > Mercenaria mercenaria. The sequence continues at coordinate 105,226,069 of NC_069362.1, read as the reverse complement.
TTTAAAAGGTTCGTGGACGTAATTATTGATGAAGAACCATGCAAATTTGGCATTATTTCAAACATGTATGATTAAATCTACTACCTTTGTGCATATATTCGTTTTCAGAAATAGATTTATCGCCAACTTGTTTTGGAACCTCTTATTGGTAAGAATCGCACTGATGACCCCATTGAAATCGACCTCTCTGATGGACGTGGCCCCACCGTAACCATCTGGTGGCAGGTAACATTTTGCAATATAGAAGGCGTCAGTACACCATAACGTTGCATCCGTGTTCTTCCAAGATGGATTAGTGAACCGATGCATGGTTCGTATTGAATCAGATAACCTTTGGCAGATCCGATTCGGACATTGCTGATTGGGCGTTTTGTTGGGGACTTTTGAATCGTGCACGAAGCATTTCTTTCCAACGGAGCAGAAATTCTTGGTACCACAAGGCAGAACATTTGCGGTTGTACAAAATGTGCAGACTGTATATGGTTTAACTCCATAATTAGTGTAGATATTTTGTAGAATATCTCGTTGGAATTGTGTCATTTCATCCAACACAAAATCTTCCAGTCCTTCTTTGCAAAAGATTATTGCAAGAGCTCCCTTTAGCCAATTCTTAAACCTTTCATCCTGTAGCTTTTGGATGCAGTAAGCCATATTTCTGTCTGTTTATGGTCTAATGTCCAACGCGAAACAAGTACTAAACGTTGTTCTTCGTATTATACTCTGATGTCTGAAAATATAACCATGTCCAGGATGTATAAATGGCGTTAAAATGGCATTGTTGAGAATTCATTTCGTTATGTACGCACTCTTATTGGAAAACGAAATTTACAGTAACGTAAGAAAACCCATAATTTACCTTATTCTTAAGTACATGTGCACTAATGCATTATTATGTTCCATCTAGTCTATTTGCTCTGATTAAAAGGCTCTGAAAATATACAGAAAAAGCAAAAATACACAAAAAAAACTTTGAATGGATCAAAATATTATGACACGTCATAAGTGCCGAAAACAAATGTAATATATCCTGTAGGTATGTAATCTCTTGGTGCTTTTGTAACCGTACACGTTTTGTGCAGTACTTTAAGACAATGCCAATTTATAGACGAAAGGTTAATGACACCAATCAAATGACTTGGAAAATGTAAATCTCTCATACCATTTTAATGTATTGTAAAATATGAGCTATATGAACTAGAAGTTATATTGTTGTTACTAATGATAACATATAAACGTTATCAGTGTCCAAATCATGTCACATGATTGTCATTATCACGGCACATGATTGTCATCGGTCTATATTGTAAACTGTAATTCAGGTACTAATCAATTTCGATAATACCTCCACTCAAAAAAAAAAGTATAATTTTATTTTTCATAACCCACGATTGTGCAATAGGTAACTTTTTACAAAAATGCTATCAATATACATCCAAGTGTGAGTAGGCAAAAATGAAAGTAGTATCTTGTTTTATGCCCCCATCCTTTAAAGAAGAAAGGGTGTATTGTTTCTATCAATAACTAAGAAAGAGGAGTTGGCCGATAGTTGTCAAGCGTCATAAGATGATTGTCGGTGGTTTCGGAGGACTCTAGGTCAAGGGGCAAGGTCACAATGACTGCAACTGAAAACCGTTTCTGGTCAATCACTAAAGAAAACTTTGACCCTACAGTCCTCAAACTTCATAAATTGATTACCTGTTGTCGGTTGTAAGGATCAGTATGTCAAAGGTCGAGGTCACAGTGACTTTGAGACTGAAAATGTTTTCCGCTAAACAACAAAAGAACACTTTAGCCTACGGTCGCCAAACTATAGAATGGATTACCTGTTTTGGGGCCAGTAGCCAAAGGTCTAGGTCACAGTGACCTCTAGACTGAAAATTGTTTCCACTAAATAAAAATGACTTCATACCTATTGTCTTCAAACTTCATAGGATGACTGTATGTGGTTTTTAGATAAGCCCTAATGTTTCGGGGGTTACTAGTTCAAATGTCAAAATCACAATGACCTTGATAATAAAAAACAGTTTCCGCTCAAACACCAAAAAACGCTCAGACATACAAATGTCAAAATTCATAATTATAAAAGCCTGTCAATTGATGGCACATGTTGTATTGAGGGTCGCTAGGTCGAAGGTTTCTGATCCATATCTGGGGAATGCTTAGGCCTGTGGCCTAATACCTCCATAGGTTGATTGCCTACAGGCACAGATGATAACATATCTTTTCGAGGTCAAAAGTCATAGTCATAGCATAAACATTAAATGCCTCCAACGTGCCATGAAGTGGACATATGTGTTTTACAAACATTTCTTATCATTGTTTCTTTTGATAGTTTAACACAAAAATAGATGAAGCTCACTATAGCTATTTAGAGCGTAACGTTCGTTAAAAGAGAGAAATTGACACATAACCACATATTAAAAGGCTTGCATAATGTTATTTACATGTATTTTGTAAAAGGTTTCAGTTTTTGGAACCAACATTCATTTATAATTTGTAATATTGCTTCTTGCTTCGTAAGTCATTCGTTTTTTAAAAAAATTTTTAAATTTTTTTCCTAATTATTAACATAGCTCTGCTGTACTGACACAGATGTTTATATATTGAGTGATATGATAGATATAAAAGTACTTGACCCTCAAAAATCTGGTAAGAGTTGATACATTAATTTTTGTTGACAACTAATATTATTATAAGATCACGCAAACGATAAAATTTTCCACGCTCACATAGGCGCAAAACCGAGTGGTCAAAGTCGCTGAGATCGACCCCTTGACGGGGGCCTCCTCGGCCGAGTGGTTAAGGTCGCTGACTTCAAATAACTTGCACCTCATCGGTGTGGGCTCGGACCTCACTCGGGCGTTGATTTCTTTTATGTGCATGAGAGGAAGCCATGTATATGATATATAATGACTGGTATCATAGATATAAAGTTATATGACCTTCACAAATCAGATAAAAGTTGATACATTAAATATTTGGACAGCTAATATTAATAGAAGGTTAAAAACAAGGGTGCTTACAAATAACTTTTCAACGTTTTGAAAATTGAGGCTCTTGCTTACACCATGACCCCATGGCATGGAATTTGGCCCAGGAATAAATCATGCTCCAAGTAATGCCTGAGATTCGATCAAGATGTTCTTCTGCATATATGTGATATCAATTAAAATTAACCGCGGTCAAGTGTTTTAAGAAACTAATATGGTGTTTATAGTTTTGGTAGAGTTCTGTTGTACTGTTCTGTACATTTGGAACATGATATGATCAGTTCGCGATCGAACCACACAAGTGGCAATTTTTCAACAAACCGTTCCGAGACTTTGCCCTCAAACCTAAATATGTTTTGCCCTCTTTGAAAGTTATTTGTAAGCACCCTTGTTTTTAAGCTTTTTGACAAGACAAGAATGATTGTCTTGTCAAAATACTATCATACAAAATGTATCAATTGTTGCACCTCAAAATAGCAGCAACGCATTTTGGTAGTCACTACCAAAATTCGGCCGAGTTTGGTAGTCACTACCAAAATGCGTTACACTACAAAAATGTAGTACCAAAATGCATTGGATATGTACACATCCTACGCAAAACGGTATTTATAATAATCTCATGATTTACTAAAAGAATATTTTGTGACGAATGGACAATATTATTTTAAAGAGAGTCATGACGGAACTTAGTCGCACTGTAGATAATAATAAGATACATGGAATTATTACAGAGGAAGTTTCATTTCTGAGTAAATGATATATTTCTTACCCATCTAAACATACAGAACCCACCATTTCGATGCGTTGTTCGGGGAGGATCTAAGAACACCACTCACATGTATACACCAAAATAAAAATCTAAATCCAACGACGGACAATTTAGTTTTTGGAAAATTATTTGAGTAAGTCCACGCCCACATTTTACAATTCTTTTACGTTGTGTTTCAGAGATATCTGTAGTGGACTCTCAAAACCCCTCGAAAAATCTTTTTTGCCGGAAATATTTATCTAAGACCTATAAAACACGCACAGAATCCACCATTTATGTTTATGTGTGATGTTTGAGAAAAAAAAATTAGGTGGAGGATCCACATGCCATCCTCACATTTATACTTCGTTTTACAGAATTCAACATTTTCGTGCTTTAAAAAATCTAGGTTGACTATCCCTCGGACAACACTAGCACATTAAACAACAAAACAACACAATGTTATAATAAAGGAAGCGTCGTTTGAGGCCCCTTTCACACGCTCAGGAATCTACATTTTTGTTGTTTTTATACGATAACTATTTCTCGGGAGGGGAACTCCGAACCCTTTCCCCCTCGATTTTTATAGGAGACATTCTCTCCTTTTATCTCTATCTTTTGTGCGTAAGGTAAAAATGAGCACAGCCCCTGAAGCTGAAAAAAAATACTAAAATACGTTTCATTCCATGATCCTTAACATTTCATATGTATCACTGCAACGCATTTTGTCGCTACCAAAACTCGGCCGAATTTTGGTAGTGACTACCAAATGTTGCTACCATTTTGAGGTGTAAAAGTATCATTATTTAATATATTGTTCACATCATAATACATTTGATTTGCAGAAACATCGCCGCTAGTGTAGTAGTCTGGAGTTCCTTCCCCTTTCACTAAGTTTGCAGTACGACGGGAACCAGACTACTAGTGTACCGGACAGGTTGTTAGTTCTATTTCTGTTTTAGGTTTAAATTCAGACGAGTGATGTCAGCCTTCATTGTCATCTTGTTTTTTACAGTTCTCAAATCGGTAAAAAGACGTATCACTTTAATACTAATCTTGCCCCCGTGGCATGTAAAATACCGTATAAGTACTTATTTCTGCGGGCTTAAGGGGACGCATACTTTGAAATTAGAAAAAAGTGGGTGGGGTATGATAAAATTTACCTGCAAAAAAGTACAAGATTTTGGTACATGAAATGGATACTGTTTCAACTGTTATAAGTACACAAAGGATTGCTCACTAAAATAAAAATGAGAAAAAACTGAAACAAGGAAGTTATTGTTGAATTATCATAAGACTTGTTGTGTACATTCAAAGTCAACAATTAATACTTTTTTGTGCGAAAATAATAGTGCTTCACCTTGTCCAAACATTTATCAATGACCTACAGATTCTAATTTAAAGAAAGAATGTGAAATACGTTCACTGTCTTGCTTTTCATTTCGCATATGTAAGCTAAAACACATTATTTAGTTTGTTTACAAAGTAGTGCATAAGAAAAGATACGGTGGTCAAGGAATGCCAAATTCCAAAACTTAAAGAGTATATTCCCCTTAATACATTAAACATTTATCGTTACAGAAGTCTAGTGGCTTACAATAAGGGCCTAGAAATGTTGCCATTATTAATTTTTAACTTGGTATTCATGAACTACAATGCACTTAAATATCAAAACACATTCAACAAACTTTTGAAAATGTATTGTCTTAAACATCCCTAAAATAAGGTATGGAATTTGGTTGAGAGGTCCAATCAATGTGTATATGTGCAAAAGTAACATTCTAATCTTGTTCACAAAACTTACTAGTACACAGCAGGAATGTCAATGATCAAAACTGGACGAATATACAGTTATCCTCACTTTGATGTCATTTATAATTTGTCCTTGAATTCTCCACCATACTTTTCATAACTCTGTTTGCACGAGTTGCACGAGAATGCTGTCATTCACGTAAAAAAACGGGGTCAAATAAGTTGTAAATGCAATATCATCATAACGTAATTAATGGATTATGCTGTTCAAGATAAACTTTATCTCATAACGTAACGAACATGTATAATGTTGTAACAACAATATACTTACACTGATTTAAGTAGCAATCGGTTTATAAGTGACTTTATTGATTCATTTTGTGTTTTGTTATTGTTGTCAAAAAGTATAACGGAAGTGCCTCACAACTGAAGCGGAAACCAGTTTGATGCGCAAAGTAGTCAACTGTAAGTAATAGTTTTTGATAAATGTCCACAGAAACTAATAATTTTCTAATATTAAAGACGAATATCTGAATAGGATTCATTATTTGATAAGAATTTATAATCATCGGCATGTTTTTTTTTTAAATCGTACACGTGCTGACACCTAAGTTGTCTCCCGTTGTTTATTAGAGTTACCTTTCGTACGGCGCAGTAATACATTTGCAGTGAATCGCCGAGAAGTCGTGGGAAAATTAAAAACCATGTAAACAAACTAAAATTAATCAGCTTTTCAAGATGAATTTCAAGTGATCGACATTATGCATTTAACCCGCCTGACCTGTGTAGCATCTTAGATATCTGATCTAAGGTATTCATTGTGTAGAATGTCATGTTATGCCCTTGCAATGCTAATCCCACTCTGATTTTTTTGTTTACATTTTTTATCAATGAGAAATATGGCGTCCATCCCGAGCTAAAATAACGTGGCGTTAAATTTTTACATGTTTAAGCAAACCTGGTGTGTTAGAAAGAAAACTTCATCCCTTCAACATTAATTGGAACGGTTTAGGAATATGTTTTTTTATTTTCCCACCATCGATTTCTTGAATATGCACCCCTTCCGCATTTCTGTATGAACTGTGAATGTAGCAAGATGCGTCCCCTTAATATTCTGCGATTTTTTCAAAAATGATGTGGTATTAAATTTCTGCGTACCTTATTTCTGCGGTGTCTTCATTCTCACGTTGATTAGATTTATTTCTGCGGTTCTGTATTCGCCGGTTGTTTCATTAATTTCAAATAGACAGGTACGTATTTTGTTGTTATTGTGACAGTTATGTTGGCTTCCGGATTAAAAATAAAAGTTGACGAATACTAATGTGGCATCGTCATCATCACATAATGTTGAGTGTTAAAAAACGCAAGAAAACAGTCATTTTATAAATACAGTCATGCCAAACAGACACGAAAAATGCTTGAATCTATATTTTGCAAACATTCTCATCCGTGCATTGTAACGGTATGATAATTTTTGTTAATCACGCCTTTTTCAAGTCCCATACAAATAACGCTAAATATGACCACCACCAGACGAATCGGTTAACAATAGACACAAAGGATACAATGGATTGTGTTTGTAACATAATTTATGAAAATTAAAACTGAAAGCTGACTGTTCAATAGTGAACGAAACTCAAAACAAATTTGATGTTTTTATTATGTTTATTCAACAGCAAAACAATAATAAAACAGTTCTGTTATATTACCGTTACTACTAAAAATTTTAACTAGCTTCGTTGGTCTTCGGCTACATGTGGGACAAAAGCCGATAACGCTATCGGACATTGTCTTATACTTAACCGGATTATAATGGCGGCTTCTATCATCGTATCGCGGCATGTCAGGATAAAATTTTCTGCGGATTTTAAATCTGCGGTCTTGTTGCCTTCCGCAGAAAACGCAGAAATAAAGTTCCCGCAGAAAAAAGTACTTATACGGTAAGATACTGATTGTTAACACCAAGTGAACATGTGCGTAATACGTGAAGAAGTTATATAATGACAAGAAAGAATTTATGTAGAATATTACATTCGGCCTTTTCGATGTCATTTTTGATGTCAATTTTGAACTTATATATACTATGCCAAAACAGAGTACAAGTGACTCCGGCGTTACCGACCAGAAGAGACTTATAATACCGATGGCTTTAGATATAAATGACCAAACATTAAATGACAATTTACTTCAAATTAAGAAAACTTTTATAAATATTTAATATCATTTATTTGGCACCATGAGAAAACCAATATAGTGCATTTGCGACCAGCATGGATCTATCCGCGCAGTCTGGCCAGGATCCATGCTGTTCGCTTTCAAAGCCTAATGTAATTAGAGAAACCGTTAGCAAACGGGCTGGTCTGGATCCATGCTGGTCGCAAATGCACCATGTTGGTTTTCTCATAGTGCGGCTCAAATCGTAGCGACGTAATGATAAAACTCCTTTATCAATTTATGACAGCAAACAAAGCCTTAACTACCTGAATTTGAACATAACTGTTCATTTCTAATTTGTCTTATTGGTGTATTATCAAATTATTTTGGAATGTTTGGCAGGACTCATTTTATAAAAAAATAATACGTGCATAATGACTAGGCACAAATTTACCTCTAAAATGAAATGAACGTAATATCGCCCCTCCCCCGACCCGCTACCCAAAATTAAAGAATGCAAAGAAAGAAAACAAGAGCTAGAAAATATCGGCAGAACCGATGGATTTCCCCAAAGTAAGATTATTGCATGTTGAAAGCAAGAAAGCGGAAATCAACCTCGTCTTAGCATTGAAGCTTCCAAAGAAGATTTCTAGAACTCCAACAAGTAGTTTTTGAGACAAAAACACACACAAGATATGCGTTGCACTGAATTTCAGCCAGGAGATGCTTAGGAATGTTCCGGACAAGGATGGTGAAATAGTCTAGGGAAATAGTTCACTTAAAAATTATTGGACCGGAACATTAAGAAATTAGACGCACCTCATTTAGGGAGTGAAGCTTTATATGAAGTTTTGCTGAATTCCATCAAGAGGTTGCTGAGAAATGATCTGAAAATAAATGATGCTGTTATATATTATTGATGAATAATCAAAGGGCAATCGGAACATAAAGACAAAATGCGCAGTTTCTAATGAAGTTTCGATGAATTCTAGCCGCCAAACGATTGCTAAGAACTACTTCGGACATGGATAGCACTAGAGTCTACTTATGTTAAAGGGCAATAACTCCGTGAAAATCATCGGAACGGAACGCGAACCGCTTTTTTCGAGAGAGGTTGTTCAATTCCAGAGAGCGCTTGCCTAGATATGCTCCGGACAGGAATTGCAAGGTGGACACACGGACGGACGAAGCGGCGACTGTATGCATTCCGTTTCGGAAGCATATAAATATTGAATAGCAACTGGACTGCATATCGGGTATAAATCTAAGCCCTCAAGATAAAAAGATTATTTTATTTTGCTTTTTAGTATATAGTAAACACGATAATAAATATGTTAGTACCTGATTGAAATTTTCAGAATTTGTTCAATAAATGTCTACAATAGTCATTAACAGGAGTAATAGATTTACATGGCTCAGAAATGTATCTATAAAAGTTTACTTACATCGTTTCTGAATGTATATAATCCAAACTGTAACGACTGTAAGTGCGTTTTATTTCAAACATCATATGACATTTTATCAGATGTAATCAGATTAGATTAACTGTAACAGTCAGAGTCAGACATTATAATCACACCATATTTTGATTTTTGACCTCATGATATCATGTTTGTATCAGTGTAAGGGTATGTGAAACCTTTAAAACGAATCGTTCACATTTAAGGCAAAATTATTTTTTACACAAAAGCTGATGTAATAAGGGTACTGAGAAAGTGGCAAGTGGTACAAACTTACTGATGTTATAATTTTGCATAATTGGTTTCAAAAAAATATTATGAAGAAGGCAGTAAACTGTACGTAACGATTCTGAAATAATGAAGAAAATCCACATTCTTCTTGCTTTTCTTACAATATTTTAAACTTATATATACATTTATACCAAAACTTGAAGGAAATGAACATGTTGCAACAATTCACCTAACTGTGAGCGAATAGCTTTAATGCTTCAAATGTTTACTGACCAAAGGAATTCACATATAGTCATATAGAATCACGCACATGCTAGTATATGCATGTGTTATTGAGTCGAAACTCAACTTAGACGTTGTAACACGGAAATTAAATATTATATATGATTATTAATGTACGTCTAACTTGGAACTTTAAACCAACGTTTGAAAGCATTAAAATTTGGCAGGAAGAACGTTTTATTAGTATTTCGTTTAGTTTTATGATTATTACCTCCCTTCTATCAAACTAGCCCTAAAATTCATATTTAGTCTGCTGCTTGCGCTGACTTAAGCTGTAATGTGGACAGTTCTTACACAATACTTTCTTATCGCTTCTGGAGAAAAGTCAGTGTAAGTGTCATATGAGGAGTAGCATCTTCAGAGGGTCTCTGTGGCAGGGTGGTTAAAGTTGCCCGTCCCTCACCGCTGTCGATTCCAAACCTCGCTTGGAGCGTAGAATTATTTCATGGACGTAAGCTATCTAGCAGGCTTATTGGAAGTCCGTGGTTCTACAAAGGTTGCCGTCCGTGCCTGAAATAATGCATGGAGTGACACCTGGTATCTGTCTACGACACTACAAGCTGGGACGCCGTATAAATGTGTAGGTGTGACATAAAACCCAACATAAACAGAAAAACATCACCGGGGCTCGAATATAGGACAACCGGGTATTCAGTCATCGTTTTAATTAAAAAAGACAATTGTTCCCGTTTCGTTGGACTGGCCAAAGTATTAAATTGGTTGTTTTAATGGTGATTTATTTCATTCTGTTCTAGATTTTGAGCACCTTCACTTAATTTTAAATTGTAATACATGTAAAAGAATAGCGTTCAAACAACAAAGAACCAAGAACGTTAAACATTGTTTTCAGTCACTGATTTGCATAAATACAAAAGCACATTTTGAAATACTAGCTTCATCTTAACCTTCGTAAACGAAGTTTTCTTTTAACATATAAGTCAATAGCTGACCTTCGAACCAGTTTTCTAGCTGAGATCGTCCGAACAACATCGATAGAAAAATTGCTGTACAATGGCTACCTCGTTGGGGTATTCTGGATAGATGGATAGAGAATGGTTGTGACACGAATATGCAGATAAGTTTTATATAATTTTGTTGTTGTAATGCATAACATTGGTTGTTCAGCGTTGCATAACAATTCATTCAAAAACCTCCAGCTCTGCGCACATATATGATTATTTACAACTTTACAATTATCATGTTACAATGAATATTTTACTGTGATTGGAGATAACAACTAAAATGCTGGCAATGATGATAACGATGATTAGAATTACCGATATCACAGGGGGAAAATTAAGGGGACTACACTCGAGGCACTCTTACGTTTGTCGTTTTACACCCCCCCCCCCCACACACACACACACACCCCACTAAATGGTGGCTGATTTCTGCCATTTCGTGTTTTCGTGTCGGCGAGGCAAGATGTCGAAGTAACGAAAACATGAAAGGTCGAAAACATGCTTATTTATCGTTTGTCGTATGTTCGCCTTCCATTTTTCGAGGCGAATACACGAAGTAACGAAACATTGAAGGCCAAATAACGAAAATTTCAGAGGCGAACACACGAAATTTTGTATTAATCACTTTTCGTGTCGGCGGGTATTAAAACTTCGTTATTTCGCCTTCAATGTTTCGTTACTTCGTGTATTCGCCTCGGAAGGTGAAAGGCGAACACACGAAAATTGAGCTGTTTTCGACCTTTCGTTACTTCGACCCGCCGACACGAACACACGACAAATTTTTCGTGTAGGGTCTGCCTGAATACACTATAATAGCGCAAAATGGGGCGTAGTGTATAAATGAATTTAATACCAGAACTGAAATACTTGAAGAGTGACAAGTTTTATTGCATATGAAACATTTTCTATCATAAATTTAGAAGATCTTTTGTATAAATGTTAAAACACATACATTTGTATAGCAGATAGCATTCAAAGTTCAGGTCGGCGTAATGATATGCCCTATAAGACTGACAGAAGCTTTATGTATGTACAAATCTAATACTAGTGATAAAATATCTACACAATGACATCTTTTATGGAATATAAATCATTATCTTTCGTTTTGGACAAATATTATTTCATGAATGGTAAAACACATTATTAAATTTAGATAGCATATTCATTTCAGCAGCATATGTATAATTGTTATGTTCATGCCTACCGGAAGGCGAATACACGAAAGGAAGAAATTGCACATTTTTCGTGTGTTCGTGTCGGCGGGTCGAAGTAACGAAAGGTCGAAAGGTCGAAAACTGCTTATTTGTCTGTGTTCGCCTTTCGACTTCGAGGCGAATACACGAATACACGAAAAAAAAAGAAGAGCGAAGTTTTGATACCCGCCGACACGAAAAGTAATTAATACAAAAGTTCGTGTGTTCGCCTCTGAAATTTCGATATTTCGCCTTCAATGTTTCGTTATTCGTGTATTCGTCTCAACACACGACAAACATGCAGTTTTCGACCTTTCGTGTTTTTGTGTCTTCGACATTTCGCCCCGCCAACACGAACAAAAATGCATTATTTCGCCCTTTCGTGTTTTCGTTACTTCGACATTTCGCCTCGCCGACACGAACACACGAAATGGCAGAAATCAGCCACCATACCCTTTTGACGTATTGGTTGCGGAGTTCAGTCAGTCTAATTTATTATAAGCTGAAGCGCATTGTTTATGTTCGTTTACGTATATTCACGGATCAAGGGGGGGGGGGCGTAATTTAAAAAAAGAGAAGAAATTGAGTTGCAAAAGCTTTGCCATTTCTTGGTCAATATTGATGTGATTCTTCGCAAACAATTTTTTTAGGTGATGTATGATATAATCTCAGTTAAAATCATAGAAATTTTCTTAAAACTAATTTTTCTTTTATTACCACTATATAAAAGGTTTGTATAATCATCGTCATGTTATCTATGTGGTTTCAGTTTCACAGCATGATATATAGTATCGGGGGTGATCAGCATAATACTATGTACGAGTAAGGTCGTACATATGTTTGCATACTTGTAAACCACCTTTGCTACATATCTCTAACACATGGGTTCGTTGTTGCCGAACAACCATATCCGCCCCCCCCCCACCTTGCTATATGGATCCGCTTCCAGCTCCTAATTGTCTGTCGGATCAGTACAGCCTTTTTTCGGGATGGTTTCTAATTCATTAGCAACAGCGTTGCAAGCCCTTCCCTTAATCTATTCTTTTAGTTTAAATTTGTCGTATTTATTAAAAGTTTAGCTGCATATAAACATGTATATCGATTTTATTTCTATTATACGAACTAATTGTAATCGCAGTTGTTCTTCGGTATGGCATAATGTTAGTTTAAGCTTCATTTAAATGCCTAAATATAAATTTTCACATGCCTGCTGACCAACCTTCTGTCTCTTTAATTTTGTTCTACTGCTTACAAGAGAAAATGTTGAAAATTTTCGCCTCCGTTCTCTTCAGCTAAGAATGTTTAATCTCTGCAACTTGCCAGATTATCATTTTGGGCTTATCCGGATAGCTATTGAAATTCGCGTTGCTATCCTATCGCTATGCATATTAGACATTTACGGATTAAGTCTACGTGGACTGTGGACACCTAAGGCGATAGATTTTTCAAGGGGACCGTCTCAACATAGTTTAATTATATTATGCGCGATATGAAAAAGTGTTTATAACGGTAATAGGGTTTGAGTTATTATATCATCACTATGCGGTAGGTGATATAAATTTGGATGTGCCTGTTTTTAGCTCGACTTTTCGAAGAAAAAGTAGAGCTATTGCACTCTCTCCGGCGTCGGCGTCTCCGTTGGGTTAAAATTTTTGATCAAGTCAAATATCTCTGTTACTGTCAAAGCTATTGACTTGAAACTTAAAATACTTATTTACTATCAAAGTCCACACAAGGAAGAACAATCCCCGTAATTCTGATTGAATTTTTACAGAATTATGCCCCTTTTTAATTTAGCATTTTTTGGTTATAGTTTTTGATAAAGTCAAATATCTCTGTTACTATCAAAGCTATTGACTTGAAACTTAAAATATTTATTTACTATCGAAGTCTTCACCAGGAGAAATAATCCCCATAACTCTGATTGAATTTTGATAGAATTATGCCCCTTTTAACATAGAATTTTTGATTAAAGTTAAAATGTGATAAAGTCAAATATCTCTGTTACTATCAAAGCTATTGACTTGAAACTTAAAATAGTTATTTACTATCGAAGTCTACACATGGAAGAACAATCCCCATAACTCTGATTTGAATTTTTACAAAATTATGCCCCTTTTTAATTAAGAATTTTCTGTTAAATTTTATTATAAAGTCAAATATCTCTGTTACTATCAAAGCTACTGACTTGAAACTTAAAATAATGATTTACTATCGAAGTCTACACCAGGAAAAACATTCTGCGTTACTCTGATTTGAATTTTGATAGAATTATGTCCCTTTTTAACTTAGAATTTTTGGTTAAAAGTTTTGATAAAGTCAAATATCTCTGTTTCTATCAAAGCAATTGACTTGAAACTTAAAATACTTACTTACTATCGAAGTCTACACAAGGAAAATCAATCCCCATAACTCTGATTGAATTTTTACAGAATTTTCTGTTAATTTTTTTGATCAAGTCAAATATCTTTGTTACTATCAAAGCTATTGACTTGAATCTTAAAATACTAATTTACTATTTAAGTCTTCATGCGTAGAAACAATCCCCATAACTCTGATTTGAATTTTGTTAGAATTATGTCGCTTTTTAACTTAGAATTTTTGGTTCAAGTTTTTGATAAAGGCAAATATCTCTGTTACTATCAAAGCTATTGACTTGAAACTTAAAATAGTTATTTACCATCAAAGGCTTCACCAGGAGAAACTATCCGCATAACTCTGATTGAATTTTGATATAATTATGCCCCTTTTTAACTTAGAATTTTTGGTTGAAGTTTTTGATAAAGCCAAATATCTCTATTACTATCAAAGCTATTGACTTGAAACTTAAAATAGTTATTTACTATCGAAATCTACAACAAGAAAAGCAACCCTCATAACTCTGATTTGGATTTTGACAGAATTATGCCCCTTTTTAATTAAGAATTTTCTGTTAATTTTTTTGATCAAGTCAAATATCTTTGTTACTATCAAAGCTGTTGACTTGAATCTTAAAATACTAATTTACTATTTAAGTCTACACGCGTAGAAACAATCCCCACAACTCTGATTTGAATTTTGTTAGAATTATGTCCCTTTTTAACTTAGAATTTTTGGTTAAGGTTTTTGATAAAAGCAAAAATCTCTGTTACTATCAAAGCTATTGACTTGAAACTTAAAATAGTTATTTACTATCGAAATCTACACCAAGGAAAGCAATCCCCATAACTCTGATTTGGATTTTTGACAGAATTATGCCCTTTTTTAACTTAGATCATTTTGTTAAAATTTTTGATGATTTCAAATATCTCTGTTACTATTAAAGCTTTTGACTTGAAACTTAAAATAGTTATTTACTATCGAAGTCTGCACAAGGAAAATCAATCCCCATAACTCTGATTTGACAAGAAATTATAACTCTATGTGGTCACACCTTTGAATTGTCTCCCTTTTGACACTTCTTGACTGGATGATAAACTAAATAAGTATTGAAGATACCAAGTCGTAACTTTATACAATGTTAGACCTCATTGAAAGGAAGTGCAGTGACAAGGAACCATAACTGTAGTTGGTCCCATTTTTAATAATCTCCATTTTTAAACCTTCTTTGGGGCATAACTCGAATACTATGCAAGATAGATTTCATACTTTACAAACTGATAGAAGTCAGTGAGAAGGAGTGTAGGGACAAGGAACCATAATCTAGGTCGTCCCATTTTTTAATTATCTACCTTTTTTGAAAACTTTATACTTACTTTAGATGCCACATTTTCTTTATGAAATTTAGTCCAAAGACAGAACATTTCTCTTTTTAAATATATAAAAAATTAAAATACAGTTATCTGGGATACAAAAGTCAGTCGATAGGTCATATCATAGAAATACCTTTTCAACAGTCTGAAGGCCTAGTTTCTACGTACATGTCTGTGCATCCCTTGTGTGTAGAAGAAAACATAACGGATTGAGTGTATAAACTGAAAACTGTCAACAAGAAATGAATTTCATTTAATTCATGTTTATGCCATAATACAGTATAAATCGGAAGATTTTTTATTTTGATTATTTTCCTATCTTCCGTTCATTTATCTAGTAAAAAAGCTGTCCATCTCTTCGTCCATCTACTACTGACAAATTAAAACAATAAAGTTATACGAATACAAAGTCTTTAACGTGGATAACACAGAAATAACAAGTGCTCCGCCAAGCGGGGCAATATACGCCCGAAGGATTATATCAGGGGATGGGAGTAAAATTTAAAGAACTTTACTGTTGAAGCCCAAACGAAAAGGACAACAAAGGGAAGAAATTCCCCGAAAAACTCTAAGTCCACTAAAATCATTACCAGGTACAGAAATGTCAAAATACACCTTAACTTTGCAGGTACCATCCATGTTGTACCACAGAAAAGTGGTATCGGTTTTTTCCCTACGGCCAATAATAAAAATGTTACAAAATAACCTATTTATAGTAACATAAAAGGGAAGTAATTCAATAAAAAAATATTGTAAGTGAACAAAAAATGGGTATGCCAAATAAAACCAAGAGCACCGCAATGCAAAGCAACATAATCACAAAACAAAGTCATGTGACCATTGACCCCTAAGTGTGACCTTGACCTTGAAGCGAGCCATGCGCTCTGTACGTCGTCTCAATGTGGTGAACATTTGTGCCAAGTTTCTTTAAAATCCTTCAAGCAGTTCAACAGTTACACATCGAAACAAAGTTATATGACATTTGACCCCTTAGTGTGACCTTGACCTTGTATCTAGCCATCCAAAACATGCGCTCTGCACGTCGATTCGATGTGGTGGACATTTGTGCAATGTTTCTTTAAAATCCCTCATACAGATCAAGAGTTACAGAGCGGACACGAAACAAAGTCATATGACCTTGACCCCTAAGTGTGACCTTGACCTTAAAGCAAACCACCTGATACAGGCGCTCTGCACGTCCTCTTGATGTGGATAACATTTGTTTCAAGTTTGTTTAAAATCCTTCAAGGAGCGGAGTCGACACGAAATTGTTAACGGACAGACAGACAAACAGACAGACAGACAGACAGACAGATGAACACCTGTGGTATCCCAAAATACGTCCCTTTGGGCGTATAATAACAACAAAGGAATGGAGACGCAAGATATTACGTTTTCTACAGTTTTCACAATGTTTTACCTGCTGACCTACATTTTGACCCCAACTGATCCAGTTTAGATTTTTTCATGTTGGACGACGACGACGATGGAATACGGATACATTGCGATCAGACTAGCTCATCTTTTCAACTTTGTCGCAGATCTATGCGCAACTTATAATATTGAAGAACATTTCAGGAAAGTGTTATGACGCTAGATCAAATACTTCTTGCGATATGTATAACAAAACATTTCTCTGGCGAACAGACGGACGGACAGACAAATCCAAATATTATCCTGTGCAGTGACATATTAAGCCAGACCTTACCATCATTATAGAAATGTTTTCCTACCAAACATAAATTAAAATTATCATGCTGAGACGGTCCCCTTGAAAAATCGATCGTCCTAGGTGTTCACAGTCCACGTAGACTTAATCCGTAAATGTCTATTTGCTAGTGATCAATATTCTGCAATTGATGTCTTCACATTAGTAATGATTCTTTCATTATGCCATGTTTTTCATAATTTTATTTCATAATCCTATTTTAATAAGTATTAAAAATTTCTTCAATATTATCTAATTATCCAAGCAGACGAGTACGATTATGATGATGATATGGTAGGACGAACATGATGATGATGATGATGATGATTGTGTAATTATGAAATGATAATGAGATGATTTCACGTTGGTACAATATGGTATGATGATGACGATTGTGACGTTGATGTTGTGATGAAAATGTTAATATGATAATGATTAAGATAATATTCGGATGGCGATATGACGACGACGTCGATGATGATGATGATGATGATGATGATGATCAGATACTTATTTAAATATATAATTTTTATAATGCTCCATATTACTAATTCGTTTTAATGCCTTGTAATCATTAAGTATTTTCAGTTTGTAAGTGACACTCAGATATTCTAAAGGGTGATACACCAGGTAAAATGAATTAAAGGTAAAAGGTATGATAACTTTTTGCTTGATTTGAAGCGGCTTGGAACTGCTTTCATGGACAAATTTTTCAGGAACTTGATTTTAAAAGAAATTATAATATATTTATTATTCTAACACGATCCGCAGCAGTTGCTATATAAACATATAGAGAAATCGCCTATACATGAATCTACGATAAAATATAGCTGTTCCATTCCACCCTACGATTGTAACATGACTGTGAGACCTTTATATGCCGACTAAATACTCGACTTTTTCAGTGCTAAGTAAAACATGTAGTAATAAAAAGTATATCAAATTTTCTGAAACAAACAATTTCTAACTGATAAATTTATTTGTTTATATTTTTACCGTAAGAAAATGTTTCAGCCAGTCTAGACAGTACCGCTAAGTTTCAACTCCAACATCAGTGCATCTATATCTGGCAGTGTGCGTAGATTACAATTTCTTCGTTGTAGACACCACAAATGCCAACTAGATTCTACTTTGACAGTAAATAAATTATAATTCATGTTCCAATCTTCCAGACTCAAGTGTTTACATGTTTACAATATTCTGGCGTGCCATCATGTAGGCGACACGTGCTTTTTTAGCATAGATAAACTTTGAAGAAGCATTTACATCTGATTTCTATATCCGACCTTAGATGTTATTGAAAATAACATTTTTCACAGCAGTAACTACTTAACACTTTAATTAAAATTTACCAAATATCGGAAAATTCCGTATTATGTAACGCTTTCCATTCGTGGGGAGGATTTTATAATAGCATATAGCCAGCCGAATGACATACCCAGCTAAAAGTTGTGCTGTAAAACGAGAAGAATTTGCGTGGTTAGAATCGAAATAATAAATATGTTCCAATAATTTTATCAGTTAATAAAATATGGGCAGTCGTTCGGATGCGAATATTTAAGAAATAATAAGTTCCCAAACGTGGTTTATCGTAGAATAACCCGAGTTTTGAGTTCTTATGCGTAAGAATATATAGGCCTGAGTGATATATTGTGTCGCATAAGAACGAAAAACTCGGGTTATTCTACGATAAATCACATCTGGGAACTTATTATTTCGATTCTTACACGACATACTAGCATCAAAAGTGTTAGAAAAAATGGTAACTACTTTTTACGACCGTGCTACGCACGTGGATCGGATGACGTCATTGCACGCGAGTGGTATATTGCAGAATAACCCGAGATAGATTTTGCTCTACATGTATGTAGGTTATTTGCTGGACGTGTTAGAATAAATCACTCGTGCTACGCGCTCGTGATTTAATTATTACGCATCCGACCTCCTGCCCATATTATTAACTTATAAAATATAGGTACATATTTATTATTTCTTAAACTTAAAGGTATACTAGACCCAAATTTCATATTTGAAAACATGAAAATAAATACTACCAGTAATTTATGTAAACATAGAGTAAACAGATTTATGTGTATTAACACTGATGAATTTGGTTGATAATAGTACACACGGTATACATGTACAGGTGAAAGCAGTATAAATGTGTACTATCATAAAAAAACTGGAAGTTTTTTTACACGATCAGCTGTTACTACATGACATTTGATTATGAATGTATCTCTATATGGACAATTTATTTATATATTTAGTGAAGTTGAATATATTTGATGAGGATTATCTGCATTTGAAATAAATAGCTTAATATAAAATATTTCAATAAAAGATAAGCAGAATACATCTTTAAAATTCATTTCAAATAGGCCGTCGTCGTTTTGTGATTTATGTCATATGCTACCGATTACTTTTCCCTCTCTGCTGGGTGTTTGAACCACGTTACAGGTTAAATGCAGTATGTAAAAAGCAATTCAGCTGGTTCGTTACTTCGACATCTTGCCTCGCCGACACGAAAACACGAAATGGCAGAAATCAGCCACCATTTAGGGGGTGGGGGGGGGTGGGTAAAACGACAAACGTAAGAGTGCCTCGAATGTGTAGTCCCCTTAATTTTCCCCCTGTGATATCGGTAATTCTAATCATCGTATCATCATTGCCAGCATTTTAGTTGTTATCTCCAATCACAGTAAAATATTCATTGTAACATGATAATTGTAAAGTTGTAAATAATCATACATGTGCGCAGAGCTGGAGGTTTTTTAATGAATTGTTATGCAACGCTGAACAACCAATGTTATGCATTACAACAACAAAATTATATAAAACTTATCTGCATATTCGTGTCTCAACCATTCTCTATCCATCTATCCAGAATACCCCAACGAGGTAGCCATTGTACAGCAATTTTTCTATCGATGTTCAGTTATAGGACAAGGGGTAGCTGGAGAATCAATTTTGATTTTGGAACTTTCAGGCTTAATGTCCTCTCAGCTTGATGCCCCATTAAGAATCACATAATGTGCATTAATGGCACTGACCATCTGATAAGCTTTGAATCTGTTCTAACTGTGGTTAAACATGTTTTAACTTTTAGTTAATGTTGAATTTTGACTCTCACAACAAGAATGAATGTTCTATCTCAATAGTTGTTGTATTTTGAGATGTGTTTATTAAAATTGTTTAACACGATGAAATTATGGAATAAACAATGTCATCATTTTATATAATTGTAACTCACGATAAAACATGAAGTTACACTGTTTTTACACAATAATGGTGTTTTCAACAATTTGAAGGAGTTGTTGAATATGACATAACAAAATTTACTGGTGAAAGTTTGCCACATTCCCTGAAACAGAAAAACTACAGACATCAGCGGCAACAAAATGGAAATGTAGGTAATTTATTACATATATTATACAATAAAATGTATATATTAACATTTTTAGTAATATCTTAGGGGATGACCATTTATATGGGGTTCGGCATGCTTCCCTAGAAAAATTTTACATTATAGATACAAAATGAGGGTCAAGGGACATGCGCGCCCCCCCCCCCCCCCCCACCCCCACTCCGGAAAAAAAAGATATATTCAGGATGCAAAATAGTGTGTTTTGGCGCATTTTTGAAATCTTTCCAGTGTTTACGTCGTCAATGCTGCAGACTAAAACACTGGAAAGGGAATGCACAGACATTGTTTAACAGTGATATATATATTTTTTAATAACCAGTAATATTGTGTAATCTTAGCAAGGAAGAAAAATAATTGCATTCACCCAGAAAAAAAAAACACCAAATTACCTATGTTCGGGCGATATTTTATTTATTTCCTGTTACTTTAAGAATAATTGATTTCATTTACATTGGGGAAATATTATTTTTCTCAAAACTCAACCCCTCTCCCCCCACTCCCCACACGCAGGCACGCTGACAGTTACGCACGCATGCACGCACGCACGCACGCACTAAATGGTCGTCCCCTTACGTTAAGTACTTGAAACATTCTCTGCCTGTGTTCAAAAGTCGAACACAAGTCAGAATGACTCTGACTTTTTTTCAGAATGCCTTTAAATTGAGTTCAGATTGCTTATGCCATTAAGTCAGAATGAATGTGACCTTTATTCAGAATGCCTTTGATTCCTGTTCAGACTGCCTATGCCCTTAAGTCAAAATGACCGATCACAAGTCGGAATGACTGTGACCTTTATTCAGAATGCCTTTGAATCCTGTTCAGACAGCCTATGCCCTTAAGTCAAAAAGACCGATCACAAGTCGGAACGACTGTGACCTTTATTCAGAATGCCTTTGAATCCTGTTCAGACAGCCTATGCCCTTAAGTCAAAATGACCGATCACAAGTCGGAACGACTGTGACCTTTATTCAGAATGCCTTTGAATCCTGTTCAGACAGCCTATGCCCTTAAGTCAAAATGACCGATCACAAGTCGGAATGACTGTGACCTTTAGTCAGAATGCCTTTGAATCCTGTTCAGACAGCCTATGCCTTTAAGTCAAAATGACCGATCACAAGTCGGAATGACTGTGACCTTTATTCAGAATGCCTTTGAATCCTGTTCAGACTGCCTATGCCCTTAAGTCAAAATGACCGATCACAAGTCAGAATGACTGTGACCTTTATTCAGAATGCCTTTGAATCCTGTTCAGACAGCCTATGCCCTTAAGTCAAAATGACCGATCACAAGTCAGAATGACTGTGACCTTTATTTAGAATGCTTCTGAATCCTGTTCAGACTGCCTATGCCCTTAAGTCAAAATGATCGATCACTAGTCAGAATAACTGAGCCCTTTTTTCAGGATGTCTTTAAATTGAGTTCAGATTGCCTATGCCAATAAGTCAACATGATCAATCACAAGACAGAATGACTGTGATATTTATTCAGAATGCTATTGAACTGAGTTCTGATTGCCCGTGCAGAATGCCTTTAAACTGAGTTCAGATTGCCTATGCCATTAAGTTAAAATGATTGATCACAGGTCAGAATCATTGTTACCTTTTTTCAAAATGCCTTTAAATTGAGTTCAGATTGCCTATGCCATTAAGGCAGAATGACTGTGACCTTTTTTCAGAATGCCTTTGAGTTATATTCAGACGGCCTATGCCTTTAAGTTAAAATGATCGATCACAAGTCATAATGACTGAGACCTTTTTATACGCCAGTCTCCGAAATATCGGGTCATATTATGTGAAGGTGGGTGGCGGGCGGTTGGCATCCAAAAGCATGTCCGCTTTCTAAGTCAAACAGTTTTCATCCGATCTTCACCAAACTTGGTGACAATGTTTGTGGGCATAATATCTCGATAAAGTTTGATAACCAGCAAAATCGCACCAGGCAGTCTCGAGTTATGACCCTTGTATTACTCAAAGTTCGCAATTTTAGTCTTGTCCACCCTCTAAGTCAAATACTTTTCATCTGATCTTCCCCCAACTTGGTGACAATGTTTATGGGCATAATATCTCGGCCAAGTCCGATAACCAGCAAAATCAAACCAGGCACTCTTGGATTATGACCCTTGAATTACTTGAAAAATTGCAAACTTAGCCTTGTCCGCTCTCTAAGTCCAGTACTTTTCATCAGATCTTTACAAACTTGCAGATAATATTTGTCGACATAATCTCAGCCATGTTTGATAACCAGCCAAATTGCCTCAGGCACTCTTGGATTATGGCCCTTGAATTCCACGAGATCTGCGAATTTAGCCTTGTCTGCCCTTTAAGTCGAACAGTTTTCATCCGACCTTCACACCAAACTTACTGACAATGTTAGTGGGCAAAATATCTCTGTGAAGCTCGATAATCAGCCAAAGCGCCCCAGGCATTCTTTGATTATGGCCCTTGAATTGGTCCGAATTCGATGACAGGCGTATTTTGTGATTGAAATGATCGATCTCAAGTCAGAATGACTGTGACCTTTATTCAGACCATGACACTAATCAAGCAAAATATTGAATATGTAAAGAAGAAAGTTCAGTTAGTGGCCTTGATTGTGATTTAAGATTTGTCTTTACAATTATAGGTAGCTAATGGAGGTTGCAGCAAAACTCAGATGTTTAAAAGACTTAAATTTCTTCAAAGTAGATGATACTATATGGACAGAGTGTGAAAATCTTGCATCATTCCTTCAAAAGCAGAGACAAGAAAATGAATCACCTATAATAAACAGCAACCTGCTTCGAGAATTACGTAATTTTAAGGCTGGACTGTCTGACTTAAATGGCAAGAAAATTGTTTGTGCTGCATCTGTTGTTAAATACTGTGTTAAACATTCTGACAAGTATGCAATATGTAATAGCGTGCTGTGTGAAATAACAGAAACCATTTTTGGCAGTCAAAATAATAAAAAATTCCCACTACAATATATTGGATTTGTATAATAAAATAGCTGACTCTGATCTATGGTGTGAAGAGCAGCTTGAACACATAGATATAAGAGAAAGTCCTACATTGTATTCAAACTACAGAAACAACTTTACCAACACGGAGTGGAAAAAAGTGTGCTTCTTTGAGTTTCATTTTGCAAAAACTTACCAAAAGGTTTTGAATTATGAAGAAGAATTATGCGAGAAGCTTAGCTACTGGCAAAAAATTCAAGTTTCAAAAGAAATAGCTGATGACAGTTTGAAAAAGTGCGAAAAAGCCTTGCAGACAAACCAACTTAGGAAGTTGGCTGCTGAAGAGATTCATGGACAAAACTGCATTCATAATGGAGTGACGCACTCATATATTAAACTAGACAAATCATTAAATGACTGCTTGGTTGATTATTCCCAAGGATGTGGGCAGTGTGTATGTGTAAGTTGCAACACTTCTTGTGCTCATTCAGGGGACATACATGTGATAGTGGAACTAAAGAATAATTTGAACAATAGTTATGCAGAAATAGCGGAATTACTTTCGTTTGAATTACTCGGAACACACAACATAAGTGCAACATTTTACATCTTTGTAAAAGATGGAACACTTGATAGCTATCGTTGCCATTTTTGTGATCAAGGAAACACACATCGATTTCAGCTGCAATGTGACATAAATTCTAAATCACAAGATGTTGTCCTGAGCACTATGAGAACAAGTCAGTTAGACTATAATGACCCAAAGGTTTTGGAGCAAGCATCAAACCTTAGGCTGTGTGAACTCTGCTTTGACAAAATTTCACTCCAATTGAATGACACCCTCGACTGGCGCTCATTAGACGTCATGGCAGAATGGATAAATCACGTTCCAGTTGAAGTTCAGTTGTTTTTTTTCAACTTGGTTTATAAACAAGAAGAGCTTAAAGAAAAGTGATGACCCTAGATCACTCCTGAAGAACAAGGTTACAAGACTTTATGCCCTCTTTGACACAGGACTTTCACTCTTAAACAGAAATTATCAAGGGATAATTCAGCAGCTTAATTCAGAAGAGCTTCTTGTAAATTATCATTCACTTACAACAGTGTTTGACATCACAGCCAGTTCTGGATGTACCCAAAGCCTAAAGACAGCCGACAGGTGGTTGAGAATGGCTTCAGATCCAAATGTTTCACACTATGAGACTTACATCAAGAGGTATCCATTGGATTATCAGTCTCTTTATGAAACTGAAGTACGTACCCACCATGTGAACCTGAAAGACTGCTTTCTGGTATTCTTTATGGACAATCTTGTGCGACTGTCAACCCATGAAGATCCTGATCCTGGACGTAGCAGAACATCACAAGTGTGTACACTCCCAATTACATTTAAAGGTCTGCCACGAAACAACAAAATCACCGAAACATGGCACACAGAGGACTGCACAGATATGTCCACTGATTGCAAATGCATGGATCCTGTCAAACTGGATAAGGAAGATTCCAAAATTCTTTTTCAGTGTACCCAAACAGAATCGTCTGCCTGGAACACATTTAGCTTGCAACTTACTTGGGGTATTGTAAAACAAGCAGTGAAAGATGAAATATTTTTCCAATTTCTGAACAGAAATACTGAACAAGACAGTACTACATCCAGTGGAAATCCTGATGATCAAAATCCCTCTCTGATATGTCAGAGTGAAGAAGACCATGAACAGGTAGAAGATGAACAAGATTTGAGCATTTCCAATATCAACATTACCACAGAAGACACCAGGTTTGAAGTCAACAGCCAGGATGTTGGTCTGATAGACATGGATGATTTGGAAATGGAATTTAATAAGTCCCTTACCATAGACATGTCTTTAGACGAGCAGCAGTTCATTAATGATTTACAGGATCAAATGAATGAAACTACAGTGCATGATATGCAAGTCACATTTGAAGAGAAAGATTCTGTAAGAGAACAATCAGATACCATTTGCAGAAATGATTCCGTGGATATCGAGAAGGCTGCCACAGATCACTTACTGCCTGTGTTCCAAGTCCCTCCTTTGCTATGTAGGCATCCAATTCCAGCAACAGGCAGAGATGACAGTATCTCAAACATTCGCCATGTCTTAGATGATACATTGCAAAAATTGGACAGAAGCAACAATCAGAAAGACAGAATTATATTTGCACCAGACCATAAGATTTCACAAAATGTGATAAAGTTAATGAATGAAAACTCAAAATATCAACAGTTTCTGCCAGAATTTCCAGCTCTCCACCTTCGGAAATCGAAAATTGTAAATCTCTTTGCAGCATACCAAAAGGCAGGGTTACAGCATTTGTTAAAGTTTATGAAAGACTCTGAACAGGAAAATGATTGGCATAAACTTATAACATTACAGAACATTGAAACTGCTACAAGAAATATCATTCGACTCTCTGCAGGTCTTCATCTAGCCCAATTTGTTCAGTTTTGTTCATCCCTTGACCTCAGTGGACAAAAAGAAATTGAACAAGATCTTCTGAAAATGACAATAGTAGATGTGTCAGAAAAATGGGGACACAAGTTCAACAAATTCTGTCAAAAAGGTTGTAACAAAAATGCCACATTTGCTCTGCACCAGGATATAACAAGGCACTGTGACGAAATTGTAGCTATAACAGTTGCTGAAAGAATAGGTGGACCCAGTGGATATAACCTACTTTTAGCATCTGTGAAAAAGTCATTGCCATTCGCATTCCTAAATGGTTCTTCGTCATATGCAGCTTTTTGCATAGATTTGCTGTATGAACACTACAGGGCAGGTTTATTTCACCAAAATATAAAGATGACCTTGTTTTCAACACCTCACAAAGAAGGGCTAATTAACGTGGCTCTGGATACTCAGCGAGAAATGGATCACAAGGATGCCATGAAAGCATTTAGACCTAGATCTACTTTAGAAACTGTGGTACCAAGGATGGCTATTGTAGACCATTTCTTAGAAGTTCAGAATGTCAGGGAAAATGTCCTGAAACAAAGCACTGCGGATGACAATGAGTCTGGCTGTCAAAAGGCAAATGCTTGTAATAGTAAAACATATGAAGACAAAGATCTGCAATTTTCTGTCTCTGGAAAGGATTGGAAACACATTGTACCTGTAGTGAAACTGCTTTTAAGACTGAATGCTTTTACTTTAGTTGAAACATTAGTGCCACAAAACATATATGACACCCATCAATGTATGCTGCCTTGTGAAATTCTTGATTAAAATTCCTACAAAGTTGGACAATTCCTGATTATCAAGTATGCTGCTACCAAGAAGCTTTCGGACTGAAGAGAAAGACATTCCTGACAAAGAATGTGTAGACGGTCCATCAGTGCTAGTAAAAAAGGCAATGGGAAAAAGTACTACATTACGCCGAATAACCAACAGTCAAACTAGTCAGAAGCCTATGAATGAAAATGATATTGCAGAGAAGAAGAGACAGTCAAAAGTGAAAAGAGAGTCTAAAGTCATCGATTGTTTGAGTTCATCTATGAATACCTGTCAGTCACTTATCAATCCTGACGGCTCAAAATCAACTGTCCAAAAATCCACAGGAATTAAAAAAGCCATTGTAAGGGCTGTTCAGTATTTGAAAACGCCAGAACAATCAACACTGAATGAACACGCTTTCCTAATCAATGGTTTAGAAAATCTTTCACAAGAAATTAAACTCAGCATCACACATGCCACCATTGAATTTGCAGGGATAAAGTTCAGATCCAAGGCAACTTCAGGAGATGAATATATTTTACACATTGAAAACGGCATATTGAGAAAAACTCTGTCTATGTTTCCAAATGTATCTAGCATGGTAATTTGTGAGAAAAATATTCTTACACACCCGATGACTTCAAAAGTGCAACTCGGAAAAGAGAACAAAAAATGAAATATCATCAATAGCTCATTTAAAAAGCGGAGACGAAATTTTAAGCAGCAGAAAATTGTCAAAATCTGCTGTAATCAATACACAGGAGGGGAAAAAAATGATAAGCAATTATTTGGCCAGAAATCTGTCCAAGCTGGACTTAAAGAAGCAGTAGAGATTACCGTTGACAGTGAACTGATTGTCGTTAAATGTGAGTGTGCCGACCCTTGTGACCACCAAAGTTATACATTGCCAGTGAGAGCCTTCTTCAATGAAAATGGATTTGTCCATCAAGAAATTATCAATGATGTGCATCAAAGAAAGGGAGAGGCTGAAATGGCACAGGTAGATTGGTTAGCCGACATTGAGCCCAAACTAAAGGACAAACATGCTGCTCTAAGCATTCTTACTTCTGGTGACATTGATAGTGTTTTGATACATATGTTTGCTCTCTCTTTACATTGGCCAAGAAATACAGATGGCTCCTTTAAGAAGCCAGTTTACATTTTGCTTCAGAAGGTCAATACAGAAATGTACAGAATCACAGATTTGATAGAATATTTTGAATCTGTCCTGGGTTTCAAGTATGCAGCACTTAACATTGCAACTATATGTCTTCTAGGAGGCAATGACTTTATTCCAAAACTTCATGGAATGTCTCATGATAAGTGGATGTCAGTCTTTCTTGAAGATGTGAATTCTATAAAAGCTATCATCAACATAGAAAAACGAAATGAGGCCGGAGTCCCTATGGTGGTAACCATCAATGAGGATGTTTATATCTCTGTTGTTAAAAGACTGTACTCTCCCAAAGGTTTAAATCCTGATGAGCTTACACTTGATGAGCTAAGACAACTGACCATACGAATGCCTGGAAAAAAGGAATTCCGACATCCAACGTCATGGATGCCACCATATTCTGCCCTACTCTGTGTGGTTCAACTCTTAAATTGCCAACTTGAGTACATGTTATGTTCATGGGACCATGCTGCTGTTCTTCCAGACTTTCTAGAGAAGGGATGCCTTGTTAAGGATACTGCTGGACAAATACTCTACAATTTTGGAACAGATTGCCATGTTGAAGACATCAATGACCTCATTACAATCGATGAATCGAGTTTGGGCGAAAAAGTCAGTAAAAGAAGGAAAAAGTCCAAGA
Source organism: Mercenaria mercenaria (assembly GCF_021730395.1). Lineage (NCBI taxonomy): Eukaryota > Metazoa > Mollusca > Bivalvia > Venerida > Veneridae > Mercenaria > Mercenaria mercenaria. Next base: position 105,197,446 of record NC_069362.1, on the reverse strand, counting down.
GAACTATTGACACCCATACACCGCAAAAAGAGGTTTCTCAGAAGCGCAGACCAGTTATGTCTACACCTGTGTAAGTATATCATTTATTAGTACAAATTGTTTTTCAGTAATTGCTGTCAATAATACACTTTAAAAAATATTCAAATAATAGAAAATCTTGCACATCCATAAAAACAAGAAATGAAATAAATTAACACTATTTTATGTTAATATAATATTAGTAAAATGTAGAAAACTGTTACGTAGATTCCTGGTTTTATGTATCACAAACAAAATGTTATTATTATACATAAAACCAGGAATCTACATAACAGTTTGTCTTTTAATTGTCTTCAACTTTACATTGTAACAAATATTTAATGTAGATTTTTTATTACATTTTCAGAAAAATGAAGAAAGTAGCCTGTGCTAAATCACTGCATCTTCCAGGGTCTCAAGCAAATATGGAAAGGTAAAAACACTTTAATTTGATAATTGTAAAAACATTTCAATTTCATAATTTAAGTCCTTTCAAAACTGAAGAAATATCACAAAAAATTACACTTATTCAGTATAGCTATATTTTTGCTATCTATGTGCATGGCTCAGATTTTATTCTGCTAATATAAAAAAAGATTTTTTTAAGAATACATGTATACAGTTTTGAAATGCTTTAATGCCTTTATTTTCCTATTAATCTTTTATTTTTTCAGCTAAGACGTAAGAAAAGACATACAGAGGATGTGTCAACGGAACAATGACAAAGTGAGCTATTTTATACATTAGTAAAATCATGCAACAGTGGAAGCTAAGCCATCAAAACTTTGGACTTAAAAGACTCGGTGCTGTTGAAATATACATGTATATTTTGTTATACTTTGTACATCATGTTAAATGTTAAAATTCTTAAGAAATTCTTAAGAAATAATGAACATTTTAATAAACTTTGTACATATGTTAAATATTGAAATTTTTAAGAAATAATGAGCATTTTAATAAACTTCTTGTACATAATGTTAAATGTTATTTTTTTTTTAAATATTGAGCATTTTAATAAACTTCTTGTACATAATGTTAAATGTTAAAATTCTTAAGAAACAATGAGCATTTTGATAGAAAATACATAGGTTTTCAATGACTAAATAGTTTAAGCTTTATAATCACATCATTGTTTTGTATTTCAACAAATTGATGTACTGTTCCCTGTACAAACTAATAACAAATCATAGCATGTTATGTATCAAACTATATACATGTTTTTTTCCTAAGTCTTCTTTTTCCTAAGTTCAGAAATCAGACAGGACAAATATTAATAATTAATTGATTTAGTGGAAGGTTAAACAAGAGGATTTAATCTGAGTTGCACTTGAATCTATATGTCAAGTTTTAAGCTACTAGTACTTTTCTGTATGTCTATTAAATTTGAATGTACATTTTAATGTAATTTAATTCACATGTTTCTATTTCATGTGTAGCATAATAACCTTGTTTTTTATGCCTGCATAGATGCTTGAATAGAGTTTTTCAAATTCATGAAATATATATATTAAACTGTATCATATCACATTGCTTGTTGTTTTACACATTCCTTCTTATCATTTCACACATTGTCCAGTGAAATTACCAGAGCTGACCAATGCCCTAATTTATAGCCCCGCTGCTGAACGTTAATGGTCCTTTTATTGACTTGGGGGTTAATATTAATTACATGCATCATCTTGGCAATCTAGGAGAAATTCCCTCTCTGCCCTTGTCCTATAACTGGTTGTTCGGACGATCTCAGCTAGAAAACTGGTTCGAAGGTCAGCTATTGACTTATATGTTAAAAGAAAACTTCGTTTACGAAGGTTAAGATGAAGCTAGTATTTCAAAATGTGCTTTTGTGTTTATGCAAATCAGTGACTGAAAACAATGTTATACTTTCTTGGTTCTTTGTCGTTTGAACGCTATTCTTTTACATGTATTACAAATTTAAGATTAAGTGAAGGTGCTCAAAATCTAGAACAGAATGAAATAAATCACCATTAAAACAACCAATTTAATACTTTGGCCAGTCCAACGAAACGGGAACAATTGTCTTTTTTTAATTAAAACGATGACTGAATACCCGGTTGTCCTATATTCGAGCCCCGGTGATGTTTTTCTGTTTATGTTGGGTTTTATGTCACACCTACACATGTATACAGCGTCCCAGCTTGTAGTGTCGTAGACAGATACCAGGTGTCACTCCATGCATTATTTCAGGCACGGACGGCAACCTTTGTAGAACCACGGACCTCTAATAAGCCTGCTAGATAGCTTCCGTCCATGAAATAATTCTACGCTCCAAGCGAGGTTTGGAATCGACAGCGGTGAGGGACGGGCAACTTTAACCACCCTGCCACAGAGACCCTCTGAAGATGCTACTCCTCATATGACACTTACACCGACTTTTCTCCAGAAGCGATAAGAACTGTCCACATTACAGCTTAAGTCAGCGCAAGCAGCAGACTAAATATGAATATTAGGGCTAGTTTGATAGAAGGGAGGTAATAATCAGAAAACTAAACGAAATACTAATAAAACGTTCTTCCTGCCAAATTTTAATGCTTTCAAACGTTGGTTTAAAGTTCCAAGTTAGACGTACATTAATAATCATATATAATATTTAATTTCCGTGTTACAACGTCTAAGTTGAGTTTCGACTCAATAACACATGCATATACTAGCATGTGCATGATTCTATATGACTATATGTGAATTCCTTTGGTCAGTAAACATTTGAAGCATTAAAGCTATTCGCTCACAGTTGGGTGAATTGTTGCAACATGTTCATTTCCATCAAGTTTTGGTATAAATGTATATATAAGTTTAAAATATTGTAAGAAAAGCAAGAAGAATGTGGATTTTCTTCATTATTTCAGAATCGTTACGTACAGTTTACTGCCTTCTTCATAATATATTTTTGAAATCAATTATGCAAAATTATAACATCAGTAAGTTTGTACCACTTGCCACTTTCTCAGTACCCTTATTACATCAACTTTTGCGTAAAAAATAATTTTGCCTTAAGTGTGAACGATTCGTTTTAAAGGTTTCACATACCCTTACACTGATACAAACATGATATTTATTTTGCCAAATCATGAGGTCAAAAATCAAAATATAGTGTGATTATAATGTCTGACTCTGACTGTTACAGTTAATCTAATCTGATTACATCTGATAAAATGTCATATGATGTTTGAAATAAAACGCACTTACAATCCTTGCCTTGCAGTTTGGATTATATACATTCAGAAATGTTGTAAGTATACTTTTATAGATACATTTCTGGGCCATGTAAATCTATTACCCCTGTTAATGACTGTTGTAGACATTTATTGAACAAAATCTAAAACATTTCAATCAGGTACTAACAGATTTAATATCGTCTTTACTATATACTAAAAAGCAAAATAAAACAGTCTTTTTATCTTGAGGGCTTAGATTTATACCCGATATGCAGTCCAGTTGCTATTCAATATTTATATGCTTCCGAAACGGAATGCATACAGTCGCCGCTTCGTCCGTCCGTGTGTCCACCTTGCAATTCCTGTCCGGAGCATATCTAGGCAAGCGCTCACTGGAATTGAACAACCTCTCTCGGAAGAAGAGATTCGCGTTCCGTTCCGATGATTTTCACGGAGTTATTGCCCTTTAACATAAGTAGACTCTAGTGCTATCCATGAAGTATTTCTTAGCAATCGTTCGGCGGCTAGAATTCATCGAAACTTCATTAGAAACTGCGCATTTTGTCTTTATGTTCCGGTCGCATGATCTACTGAGTTATTGTCCTTTTCATCAATAGTATAACACCATCATTTATTTTCAGATCATTTCTCAGCAACCTCTTGATGGAATTCAGCAAAACTTCATATAAAGCTTCACTCCCTAAATGAGGTACGTATAATTTCTTAATGTTCCGGTCCAATGATTTTTTAAGTGAACTATTTCCCTGGACTATTTCACCATCCTTGTCCGGAACATTTCATCTCCTGAAATTCAGTGAAAATTCATAGGCAACGCATATTTGTGTGTACAAAAACTACTTGCTGGAGTTCTAGAAATCTCCTTTGGAATCTTCAATGCTAAGACGAGGTTGAATTCCGCTTTCTTGCTTTCAACATGCAATAATCTTACTTTGGGGGAAATCCATCGGTTTTGCCGATATTTTTTAGCTCTTGCTTTTTTTTTTTTTGCATTCTTTTAATTTTAATTTTGGGTAGCGGGGCGGGGGAGGGGCGATATTACGCTCATTTGATTTTAGAGGTTAATTTGTGCCTAGTCATTATGCACGTATTAATTTGTTACAAAATGAATCCTGCCAAACATTCCAAAATAATTTGATTATGCACCAATAAGACAAATTAGAAACGAACAGTTGTGTGAGAAAACCAACATGGTGCATTTGCGACCAGCATGGATCCAGACCAGCCTGCGCATCCGCGCAGTCTGGTCAGGATCCATGCTGTTCGCTAACGGTTTCTCTAATTGCATTAGGCTTTGAAAGCGAACAGCATGGATCCTGGCCAGACTGCGCGGATGGATCCATGTTGGTCGCAAATGCACTATGTTGGTTTTCTCATGGTGCGGCTCAATTATGTTTACCTGACTGTCCTCGAGTTAGTTTATGCAACAGATTCGTCACATAAATGATATTAAATATTTATAAAAATTTTCTTAATGTGAAGTAAAATTGTCATTTAATGTATGGTCATTTATTTCTAAAGCCATCAGTATTTTAAGTCTCTTCTGGTCGGTAACGCCGGAGTGACTTGCAATCTGTTTTGGTATAGTATATTAAGTTCAAAATTGACATCAAAAATGACATGAAAAAGGCTGAATGTAATTTTTCTACATAAATTCTTTCTTGTCATTATATAACTTCTTCACGTATTACGCACATGTTCACTTGGTGTAAACAATCAGTATATCATTTTACGTGCCACGGGGGCTAGATTAGTATTAAAGTGATACGTCTTTCTACCGATTTGAGAACTGTAAAAAACGAGATGACAACGAAGGCTGTACATCACTCGTCTGAATTTAAACCTAAAACAGAAATATATGGGGCAAGGGACAGTTAATTTGAGAATTCAACAAATCTGTGCTGATACCAGTGCGAAAAAAATTCATAAAAAATCCGATTTTGATTAATTCAGGGCAAGTCTCGAGCGAATGTCTTGCATAGACGTAGCACTACATTTTTGACATTTTCAGCCTGCCGATCCTTTTGCTTCTGTGATAAAAACGAGTAAAACGCAGGTTTCAGGACACTACATTTTGAGACAAAAATGGCCCAAAATGCACACCTTGTGCGACCCGTATCGTATTATCTGCAAATGACTGGCTTAAAACACATGCATATTTTGAAAGCATGTGGTCAGACAAAAATAATGGGAAATGAGGAAAATAATTACCTCAGGTAAGGTTTTAGACACGGCCGTCTACACGGAGCTAGGAAAATCGATACAAGCATATATTTATTTTACACAAGTATCACTCGTACGCAGGAATCCTTAGTTCTATAAACATCATAAATAACCAGTTGAATATATATGCATGTAAAGTACATCTGTCTATTTTATTTAAAAAGCGCACCCGGGACAAATGCGAAACTGGCCCCTGCCACTGAACTAACAACCTGTCCGGTACACTAGTAGTCTGGTTCCCGTCGTACTGCAAACATAGTGAAAAGGGAAGGAACCCCAGACTAGGTACACTAGCGGCGATGTTTTTACAAATCAAATGTATTATGATGTGAACAATCTAATTTCGGCCGAGTTTTGGTAGCGACAAAATGCGTTGCAGAGATACATATGAAATGTTAAGGATCATGGAATGAAATGTATTTTAGTAGTTTTTCAACATCTGGGGCTGTGCTCATTTTTACATTACGCACAAAAGATAGAGATAAAAGGACAGAATGTCTGCTATAAAAATCGAGGGTGAAAGGGTTCGGAGTTCCCCTCCCGAGAAATAGTTATCGTATAAAAACAACAAAAATGTAGATTCCTGAGCGTGTGAAAGGGGCGTCAAACGACGCTTCTTATGTAATAACATTGTATAGTTTTGTTGTTTAATGTGCTAGTCTTGTCCGAGGGATAGTCCACCTAGATTTTGTAAAGCACGAAAATGTTGAATTCTGTAAAACGAAGTATAAATGTGAGGATGGCATGTGGGTCCACCACCTAGATTTTTTTTCAAACATCACACATAAATATAAATGGTGGGTTTAGTGTGTGTTTTATGGGTCCTAGATAAATTGTCCGTCGTTGGATTTAGATTTTTATTTTGGTGTATACATGTGAGTGGTGTTCTTATGTCCTCCCCGGACAACGCATGGAAATGGTGGGTTCTGTATGTTTATATGGTTAAGAAATATATCATTTACTCAGAAATGAAACTTCCTCTGTAATAATTTCATGTATCTTATTATTATCTACAGTGCGACTAAGTTCCGTGACGACTCTCTTTCAAATAATATTGTCCATTCGTCACAAAATATTCTTTTAGTAAATCATGAGATTATCATTAATACCGTTTTGCGTTGGATGTGTACATATCCAACGCATTTTGAAACTACAAAACTACCAAATTGCGTTAAGTATAACGCATTTTGATAGTGACTACCAAAATGCGTTGCTGCTATTTCGAGGTGCAACAATTGATACCTTTTGTATGATAGTATTTTGACAAGACAATCATTCTTTCAACGTTTTCAAAATTGAGGCTCTTGCTTACATCATGACCCCATGGCACGGATTTTGGCCCAGAAATGAAGCATGCTCCAAGTAATGCCTGAGATTCGATCAAGATGTCCTTCTGCCTAGATGTGATATAAATTAAAATTAATCGCGGTCAAGTGTTTTAAGAAATTAATATGGTGTTTATAGTTTATGTAGAGCTCTGTTGTACTGTTCTGTACATTTGGAACACGATGTGATCAGTTCGCGATCGAACCACACAAGTGGCAATTTTGCAACAAACCGTTCCGAGACTTTAACCTAAATATGCATTGCCCACTTTGAAAGTAATTTGTATGTACCCTTGTTTTTAACCTTGTATTAATATTAGCTGTCCAAATATTTAATGTATCAACTTTTATCTGATTTGTGAAGTTCATATAACTTTATATCTATGATACCAGTCATTATATATTATATAAAGATGTGTTCATTATTATTACTAGTGATGAGCAAATCGGTTAGATTTGCCAACCGATTAATCGGCATAATCGGACAAGCCAACTGATTCGATTAATCGGATATAATCGGATAATCGGTTACTCTAGTTGCATATCTATTAGTTCACCTCACAGTGTATGTTTTATGTCATTACTTAAGAAATGAACCATACAGACATCAAATATCCTATTTCTATTGCATCCCTTCATAAACACGGGTAAGTTAACGGCATAAAAGTTAAATATTTGTGAAGATAGTAAACTTCAAATCAGGTACTCGTCTTAATTTCACCAGGGACTTATCCAGTGATATTGTGTTATTAAATTAAAATTATTTGGAGCAAAAAAAAAGTATTAGCGATTTATTCATTCTTAGATAACAACTGGAATGATTTCAATCCCACAAAATAAAAAATTGAAAATACCCTTGCTAATATGCTTACCTAAGTCTTACGGCATGCTATGCAAACTGCCATACTAATGTCAAGAGTTTAGGTTGATGGTTTTCCCCGTTTAATTTTGTAAAAGCCATATATTTTCCAAATTCTGGGTGATCACAGATGACCTCAATTTCTGTCGAGACTTTGGAGGAAGCCAGTTTTACGTAGAGTAGTTTCCCTTGGCGTATTTGCCCCAAAGAATCGTTAATACCAGAAAGAAAAAGGTCAGAAACAACAAAATTATCCGTTTAGGGTGCCAAGTAATTAATCGGTCAGGGAAAAGTGAAGTCGGCGATCGCGCTCATGAATGCAACGCCGACGATTATTCAATTGTCGCCGATTGTCGACCCATCACTAATTGTTACACCAACATCAATCGGTCATATGCCGACTCACCAGCTTTTGATGGTGGAGGAAGATCCAAGTTGCACTTTCGTGCATTATTTCAGGCACGGGCGGGCACCTTGATAGAACCACCAACCTTCAGTCATCTGGATGGCTTCCTCACATATCAAATTTCTATACCTCAAGCGATGTTTCGAACCCACAGCGGTGTGAGGCAAGTGGCTGATTTATTTATGTATGTATTTTGTTGGGTTTAACGTCGCAGCGACACAATTATAGGACATATGGTGACTCATATGAGAAGACCCCAGGTGCATCTCCGTGTATCATTTCATCACGGGGTGGACCTGGGTAGTAAGCCAGTTAGATAGGTTCCTCACATTAAGTATTCAACGCCCGAGGGAGGCTCGAACCCACATCGATGAGGTGCAAGTTATTTGAAGTCAGCGACCTTATCCACTCGGCCGCGGAGGCCGTCGTCAAGTCGTCGAACTCAGCGACTTTGACCACTCAGTTTCACGCCTATATGAGCGTGGAAAAATTTGTCATTTGCGTGATCTTATAATAATATTAGTTGTCAACAAAAATTAATATATCAACTCTTATCTGATTTTGAGGGTCATATACTTTTATATCTATTATATCACTCACTATATAAATATCTGTGTCAGTACCGCAGAGCTATGTTAATATTTAGGACAATTTAAAAAAAACAAACAGCGAATGACTTACGAAGCAAGAAGCAATGTTGCAAATGATAAATGAATGTTGGTTCCAAAAAAAACGAAACCTTTTACAAAATACATGTACATAACATTGCGTAAGCCTTTTCAATATGTGGTCATGTGTCTTTTTCTCTCTTTTTTCAATATCTTCATGTCAACACTTTTTAGAATAAAAGCTATTATTTTGCTTGTTTCGCAATTTATAACATTTTAACCATGGGTTTAAGCTAACGAACGTTGTACTGTAATTAGCTGTAGTGAGCTTCATCTGTTTTGTGTCAAAAGAAACAATGATAAGAGAGGTTTGAAAGCACATATGTCCACTTCATGGCATGTTGAGGGCATTTAATGTTCTATGCTATGACTTTGACTTTTGACTTCGAAAATATATGTCATCATCTCTGCCTGTAGGCAGTGAACCTATGGAGGTATTCCCCAGATATTGAACAGAAACCTTTGACCTAGCGACCCTCAATACAACATCAATTGACAGGCATTTATAATTATGAATTTTGACAATTGTATGTCTGAGCGTTCTTTAGTGTTTGAGCGAAAACTGCTTTTATTATCAAGGTCATTGTGATTTTGACATTTGAACTAGCAACCCCCGAAACATTAGGGCTTATCTAAAAACCACATACAATCATCCTATGAAGTTTGAAGACAATAGATATAAGGTCATTTTTATTTAGTGGAAACCAATTTCAGTCTAGAGGTCACTGTGACCTTGACGTTCGGCCTACTGGCCCCAAAACAGGTAATCCTTCTATAAAGTTTGACGACCGTAGGCTAAAGTGTTCTTTAGTTGTTTAGCGGAAAACATTTTCAGTCTCAAAGTCATTGTGACCTCGACCTTTGACATACTGATCCGCACAACCGACAACAGGTAATCAACTTATGAAGTGTGAGGACTATAGGGTCAAAGTTTTCTTTAGTGATTGAGCAGAAACGGTTTTTAGTTGCAGTCATTGTGACCTTGCCCTTTGACATAGAGTCCTCCGAAACAAAAGGTATTATTTACTAACCATGTGTTATCATCCACTGTATGGCCAATGTTTTCTTTAGTGATTGAGCGGAAACATGTTTCAGTATCAAGGTTATTGTGGTCCTGGTCCGTGAACAACACACTAACCACCGGCAATCATCTTATGACGTTTGACAACTATCGGCCAACTCATCTTTCTTAGTTATTGATAGAAACAATACACCCTTTCCTTTTTAAAGGATGGGGGCATAAAACAAGATACTACTTTCATTTTTGCCTACTCACACTTGGATGTATCTTGATAGCATTTTTGTAAAAAGTTACCTATCGCACAATCGTGGGTTATGAAAAATAAATTATTCTCTTTTTTTTTTTTTGGAGTGGAGGTATTATCGACATTGATTAGTATCTGAATTACAGTTTACAATATAGACCGATGACAATCATGTGCCGTGATAATGACAATCATGTGACATGATTTGGACACTGATAACGTTTATGTGTTATCATTAGTAACAACAATATAACTTCTAGTTCATATAGCTCATATTTTACAATACATTAAAATGGTATGAAAGATTTACATTTTCCAAGACGTTTGATTGGTGTCATTAAACCTTTGGTCTATAAATTGGCATTATCTTAAAGTATTGCACAAAACGTGTACGGTTACAAAAGCACCAAGAGATTACATACCTACAGGATATATTACATTTGTTTTCGGCACTTATAACGTGTCATAATATTTTGATCCAATCAAAGTCGTATTTTTTGTATTTTTGCTTTTTCTGTATATATTCAGAGCCTTTTAATCAGAACAAATAGACTAGATGGAACATAATAATGCATTAGTGCACATGTACTTAAGAATAAGGTAAATTATGGGTTTTCTTACGTTACTGTAAATTTCGTTTTCCAATAAGAGTGCGTACAAAACGAAATGAATTCTCAACAATGCAAATTTTAACGCCATTTATACATCCTGGACATGGGTATATTTTCAGACATCAGAGTATAAGACGAAGAACAACGTTTGGTACTTGTTTCGCGTTGGACATTAGACCATAAACGGACAGAAATATGGCTCACTGCATCCAAAAGCTACAGGATGAAAGGTTTAAGAATTGGCTAAAGGGAGCTCTTGCAATAATCTTTTGCAAAGAAGAATGGAAGATTTTGTGTCGGATGAAATCACACAATTCCAACGAGATATTCTACAAAACATCTACACTAATCATGGAGTTCAGTCACATACAGTCTGCACAGCTTGTACAACCGCAAATGTTCTGCCTTGTGGTGCCCAGAATTTCTGCTCAGTTGGAAAGAAATGTTTCGTGCATGATTCAAAAGTCCCCAACAAAACGCCCAATCAGCAATGCCCGAATCGGATCTGCCAAAGGTTATCGGACGCAATACGAACCATGCATCGGTTCACTAATCCATCTTGGAAGAACACGAATGCAACGTTGTGGTGTACTGACGCCTTCTATATAGCAAAATGCTACCTGCCACCAGATGGTTACAGTGGGGCCACGTCCATCAGAGAGGTCGATTTCAATGGGGGCATCAGTGCGATTCTTACCAATAAGAGGTTCCAAAACAAGTTGGCGATAAGTCTATCTCTGAAAACGAATATATGCACAAAGGTAGTAGATTAAACGTTAACAAATATTGCGTATCATACATGTTTGAAATAATGCCAAATTTGCATGGTTCTTCATCAATAATTACGTCCACGAACCTTTTAAAAAGTATACACTTAAATAACTTACATTGTACTGCTTCTCTGTCACATTAAGTGCATACTTTATATAAGGATTAAGAAATAATTATACGTAATGCGATTATTCTATTTAAACTGTATGTATGTTTTGAAGGCTCGAGATATAGGGAGAGCCGTACGTCATTCGCCGGGTCTGTCAATAGAAGACAATGACCTTAATAGATATATAGATGCACTGGTTGATCTTTTATCTGATGCAAAGTATTTGTCCTCTGATAAGAAGGCAAACGACGCAGTAGATAAACTGAGAAAGGTAATATTAATAGTGTAAGAGTATGTATATATATCATTGTACAGTGACTCGGCTGTGCGAACGCCCTAAGTTATATATTTCATTTTTGCACAAAATATCTTTGAACTGTTTAACAACTTATATCGGTCCTTGTTATTTTGGCGAGGTACCTTGAAATTTCTCATACCCATAAATGAAAACCACTTTTAGTCAGGTTTAATAAACATAGTCCACCTATAATGCTAGATTTTACAAATCTTATGTAGATTATAATGCTTATTTACATACTATACCATAATGTTAGAAATGTCTTTTCATTTCTCAATAATGCAGCTAAAAGTTGGATCATTTGTGATAACAACAGAAGACATAACCAAGATCCTTGAAGATACCTCAAAGAATCTATTGTCAACCAGTGTTGGACAAATGAAAGATCGTCATGACGAGGCCATGAAAAGTATCAGTCAGAAAGAACAAAACATTAAAGACGAAATTGAGAAAAACAGAAATGATATAAATGAGCGAGAAGTTAAGCTGCTGCAAGAGTTAAAAAATGAGATGGGAAAATTGAATCATATTACAAATGAAAGCCTTGATGAACTAATTTAGGCAAAGGAAACCCAGATTAAAGAAATTAGGAAGGAACGAGAGTCACTTCAACAAATGTCTAAAGAAATGATCGAGAATATTGAGCGTTTGGGTATCTCAACATTGGCCAAAGTTCAAATGACAGCAGAGACAGCTATAAATGATATTCAGAAGACAGGGTCAGAATGCATAAATTACAGGAATGATAACGATTATCTCCGATTGAAATCAGGTAACAAACTACGATGAGATATTACACTCGTATTATGCAAGACCTTGCATCATAATCATATGAATACCAAGTTATAACGAATACTATTGCATATTGTCCTATATTACAAAAATTGCTTGTGTGTGGTGTGAGATCGTAGTTTCCATCATATCATCGGTTAATGTCAATTTCCCCGCAGCGGTACTAGCGTCATAATTTGTCTCACAGGCATTCCTAACGTTGTATTACTCTTTTATACCCTCTTCAGTACTGTTTCCAATCCCTGCATAATTTACAGCAATAACAAACTTCTGGGGTTTTTTAGTGTCAAAAGTAATAGTTTACCGATATCATATCAATTTGTGTCACTTGTGATCACAAAGTGCTGATTATCATAGTGACTAGTTTCTACCATATTGTGCCTTCGTGATGTATTCGGACACTAAAGGAAGGAAAACATCTGTTTTGTCGGGTCTTCGTGTCCACGCTTCACAGTCCTTTACCCCCCCCCCCCCCCCACCCCCCACTCCCCACGCCCCCGAATACACTTCATAAAATTAATATATGAATAATACAGCTATACTACAAGGTGACAGGTGAATAAATTAGGCCCTTCCTGAATTAATGTGTTTTCACAGCTTCAATTGCTAACTTATTAGGTCGATCAATCTCTTTTAGTATAGTTTTTAAAACATAGATAAATTACTCATAATACCACAGAAACAATGCGTGCAAATGGTCCATACTAAATACATCAAGTACTAGGCATACTGCTGCATCGATTCAGTAAAATATTTAAACATTTAACACTTTGTCTTCGTTTAATATATGCTGCTATCAGTTTGTAACTAGATACTTACATTTCTCAATCATTTATGCAAGTCATATATAATTGCCATCTTGGAAAACAAATGAATGCAATTATTCTGTGGTGCGTCTTTAAAGTTGCTTATTTATACCCCTACAAATTATACATGCTGTTCTCGTGTTGCTGGAAGAATTACTGTTTGCCAAGGGATAGATATGTGCACAATTTTGAGGTCCTGAATGACATTTTACATGCAAAATATATTTATATTATAATTCAATGGTAATGGTTTCTTTTGTATAAAACGTTCATAGCCACAATAATGCAATGAATGTTTAATTTCAACTATTAAAACTACAAATATAGCCATGTCACTTCAGTTGTATATTTATCTTACATAGATGGTGAAACAAAATTATTCTAACTTTAAAAATATTTATAGCGGGAAACATTTATCTTAATTCGGTCCTTAATCATCTCATATGTATCATGATTAATGGTGTGATGAACAGATGTCTAAAAAAGTTACACATTACAAACTCTCGTAAGAGTACTTAAGATGAATTGCTGGAGGGAAATTCACGTTGTCTATAGAATCCGCTACATTAAGATAATATATAAGTGTAAAAAGTATACTTCTTTGCAAATTTTCAAAGGGAAATATTCTGTTATCTTGTCTTTTGAATTTAGATCTTCAAGAAGATCTCGTTGAATGGTACAGACATAGGTATTGGACATTGCCGATTTCACCGATGGTTCAAGAAAATGATGCGAAACTAATAGAGTTCTACGTGAATCCAACAATGTATTGTACAAATCAAGCACACAGTAATGACAGTTCAAACACGGAAGTCCGATCCTACCAAGACATATTTTACACTGAAACTTATCGCTGTAAAAACATCTATGTAACAGCTGACGCAGGATCTGGGAAAACATCTTTCGTACAAAAAATGGCCCTCACGTGGTGTCAGTCTCGAAGCAAACAGGAGACGGAGGAAAATTACTTTCAAAGTAATGATACAGAAAGCATGGGATATTTTCAGTTCTTATTTGTCATTATATTACGAGAGGCAAACCTCACTGAATGTGGTGTAGATGATATTATTGAAAGTCAAGTTTTTAGAAATTTGTCACGCGCTCGTCAGTATACAGCTGACATCATGGAAAGAATATTGCATGAAGAAAAGTGTTTGGTAATTTTAGACGGCCTTTACGAATGGATGCATCCTGTAATACCATCTCCGAAATGCAGTTGCGTGTCGACAAGATCAAATATACCTCATAAGAAAGCTAGAAGTAAAACCACGTTCATCTCTACAACAAGACGGTGGAAAATGGGTAGCTATTCAGAAGCATTTTCGAACGTAGATAGGAACATAGAATTGACATACCTTAACGAGGAATCATCGGATAAACTCACTGCAAATGTGTTATCAAAGCTAAATAATCGGTACGGAAAAGATAAAAAGCTTAAATACTTTTCAGACCAATTCAGCAAGGTAGGACTATATCTATATCACATAAGATATGTTCCCATAATGTTAATACAACTAATATGCCTTTGGTTTGATGGAAAGGCCATTTGGAAAACATCATTTCAAGTGTTTAGCGAAATGATAGAACTACTCATGGAACTGAAAAACGAAAAGCATCATTCGAAACAATTCGAAGAAAATGAAAATGATTCAAAACATTTAGAAACTGTTGATTTACATCTCATTCCAAAGTGTCTAGAAGAAAATTAAAACATCGTGAAACAGTTCACACTTTTAAAAAGATTAGGACATCCTGCTTATGATGCATCCTTCGGAGAGAACAGTGAGTTAACAGCAGTTACCGTCTTTGATAGGAATTATGTTCTTAATTATATGACAGCTATTCAGTTACAGTACTGTTTTAAACTAGGACTTTTAACTCAGAGTAGATCAAATAATGTCTCCACAAGGATGGCTATTATTTCATTTCAGCATAAGCTTTTTCAAGATTATTTTGCTGCTTTATTCATAGCATCTAGCAATAAATCAAATGTTCTTGACAGAGTGTTAAGAAACTGCAATTCTATAGACTATTTAAATAATGAAACATGGCCACTTTTAAGTGTTTTAAGCGGGTTTTCACCAGGCGCTACAAGTCATATTATTGCTGGCGTTGGGCGACTACTACAAGAAGATACATGCACAGCAAGATATAAACATTCAGGCATTTCCCATCATTTTAATGATAAGAAAATCAAAATTCATAAATTGAAGCCTTTTCAAGATATAACTGTATCATCATTATGGATATCTCGAGAAACTGGAAACGGAGATGTCCATTGTGACATTAAAGATCTCTTCTTTATAAAGAATAACTATAACCATGATGATGATCACAAGCGTTGTCTAAAGGATATCATTAGCTGGAACAAAGAAAACATAAAATCAATATGTATTTTAGACTATGATGACCCGGAAGAAATATCTGATATAATAGCAACGTACGGATTATTAAACCTACCTTCTCTGCAAATGTTGTATTTACCTGGCTACTTCAGAACAGACGACATATACCAGCTTTTGTCAGGATCTGTTCGAACAATAGAAAATTTTCAATTTGATGGCCGAAAAACACAAAAAAGTAATGAGACTGCACCCCGAAACATTCCATTCTACGATAAAAGGATACATATATTTCAGAAGATGAAACATCTTCAGGTCCTCTCCTTATGTAATGCAATGATGCTCCATGATCAGATAAGACAGTTGCTTGCTGTCATATCACTGAAAACAGACATGGAACATATAGGATTGTTCAATATTAAGTGCAAACAACATGGTGGATATACATGTGGTGATCGTACTCTAGACCTTTCTAAACATTATAAATTGAAAGTACTGAATCTAGGATATTTTCCTATGCAGAAATTGTTATTTAATGCTCTACAACTACAGGAATACAGAATAAGTAAGTTTCCTGATAGTGAAGTAATGGCATCCGCCTTCAACTCACTTGAGAAAGCAGAAAATCTTGAAACTATGTACTGCCATGAAATGGAAACTTTCTCCAGCGTAATCTTCATGATAACAGCATTGCAAAAACTAACATGCTTGCAAAACCTTGTTATACAGCAATGTGACTTTGGTGATGAGGAATTATTGCTGCCGCTCGAATTGAAACGCTTCGAGTTTCTGGTTTTGTTTAAAACATCAATTACAGGCTCCTCACTCCGCAGGTTGGTCAAACGATTAGAGATTTATCCACAGTATGTTAAGGTACGACTGTGGGAATGTAAAATACTGCCACAGGAGGACTATAACACATTTAAAACATACATTCGCAATTCATAAATATGGAAAGTTCTTCGTGATGGACCAAATGCTTGGGAAAAAGAAGAATTTAGATTTGACAAAAATTAAAACACTTTTGTAAAGAAAACATTTGTTTTAACTGAAGATTAAAATGCATGCAGAAAAAGTACACGGTTACTTGTTGGAAATATACATTGTTGGTGTGTTATTTGACACACTGATATGGTTATCTTATAGAACATTCAGTGTTAATATAATCATACTGTATCAGAGGAAAGCATTAAAAATTTAAGAGCAGATCAAAATATTAGTATTTTTATATTTAGAATTAACAAATTAGCGTTTTTGTTGTTTTGTTTTTTTAGTTGGGTTTATTGTCGCACCAACACAAGTAAAGGTCATATGGCGACTTTCCAGTTCTGATGCTGGCGGAAGACCCACGTGCCCCTCCGTGCATTATTTCATCTCGAGCGGGCACCTGGGACCTTCCGTAAGCCAGCTGGATGGCTTCCTCACATGAAGAATTCAACGCCCCGAGTGAGGCTCGAACCCACATCGGTGAGGGGCAAGTGATTCTAAGTCAGCGACCTTAACCACTCGGCCACGGAGGCCCCTACAGACGAGCTTATTCGAATATTTAAACCTATGTATGTAACCCTATCGAAAAGATATTAAGCGCATAAAATTCAATAACAAATTTTGATAAACTAAACGTGTGTCCATTGAACACTGGTGCACTAACTAGTTGTATGGTTGTGCAAGTTATTCACAAAACAAATAAACTTTCAAATAACTTGAATTTGGAGTGCCAGTCGTGAGGGGAGTTGGGTGAGAAACTGAGACAGTAAAACAACATTTTTGTCTGAGTTTGTTGTTGGTAAGTGAAATCCTTAATAAAACCTCGGGTGCACAACTTCATATGCGGAGTAACATTCCTATAGTTTCATGACCATTGCACGCATACGGATGTCTGTCGCACGAAGGAATGGTTTCGGACGAACCTTGGTAATTAATTTGTCTGCAGTCTGTCACGGATTTCAGGACAATTTCTGTGTTTTATGTCGTCATTGAAAACGAGAGTATGTACGAAATTCACCATTCGGGGATTTGACAGTAAAATGAATATATGTCTCAATAAGAGACCTAAAAGTTACTTTAAAAGGAAGATACACCAAGGGGCATAATTCTGTCAAGAACACAAATCGAGGGGTAAGTGCCAGAACCTGCTATGTGCTTTTTTTTTTAATTTTACAGGAGAGCGTTTTTTTTCTTTTTTCTTTTTAATAGTAGGGTATTTTGAGATATCAAAACTATGGTTTTATTTAATTTATCAACATGATATATGTATTTTGTTGATATCTTTAGTAAATTAGGTCAAATCCAAAATAAATGTTTTGGCACAACGTAAAGGCCATTTGTTTGCAAATATCAGAATAACTAAAACATTCCATTGAAAGATATCTGGTTTTGGCATGTACAATTCTGTTAAAACTTTCGAAACAGTACTGAGCCAGAACATGCTATAAATTGATAGCTGGTGAGAATGTTGCATGTCATAGTTTTTGTAAGTGTCGAAAACATTCTATAAAGCAATAGAATCTTCTAGCATATGCAGAGTTGACATAAATGTAAGTTTTTTGGCAAACAAATACATTCTATAAAAACATAGATTCTTATTCTTTGTCTTAGCTTAAGACTTTTCAAGTCACAAATAGCCTATATGTATATAGCTCCATTTAGCTCTTATTAGACAGTCTTATCATGTATTAAGAATCATCTACAACGTTTTAGTTCATGTGTTTATGTATTTCATAATACATTAATGTAATGGTATGAAATATAAACACTGCATTAATAGAGATATAAAGTTTGATACACATGTTTATGACTGTAATCTATGTAACTATCATTATTGTCACACACTAAAAAAGATAATAGGCAAGGGTAGATTTCTCGGAAGCACAGAGCACCAAAAACACAGCCACAGAGCCACGCATTTACATAGTAGGCCCACAACAAAAAGAAGCTGTAATGGAAAAATATTTCAGACGGGTTGCTTCAAACATCAAACAAATACATATTAATATAAGCTAAATATTAATAAAGGGGAAGGAAACGGTAAGGGGCGAAATTGGGTCGGGGGTAGGGGAGGAATCCGAAGGGGAAAGTTGAACAAGGACAAATATACAAGGGAATGCCATGTTTTTTAAAAACAGTCGCACTACAACGTAAACCACAGTAGCGCAGACACTCATGTACCAAAGACAAACACACAACGAAGATCAACTGAATAATATAGAAAAACGAACAAGCAACACATAAGAAAACAATAGGGCACCGTTATAGACTCACAAGCTTACAAACACACATACACAAGTACGAAAAAACAATCAAGTACCGTCTTTGGATTCGGCTGCCAAAATAAAGAGAAGCCACGAAAACTTACTAAAAGTAAAGGGGATGGGATGCAAAAAGTAGCATAAATGCAAGGGAAAGAAGAGGGCTAAGTCTTGGGAACCACATTGTCAGTCACATTTAAAATGTAGTGGTAAATTTATCTGACTCTCAGTGTTAAGTTACTATTGGAGTCATTGCTTGAATCTTGAACAGAATTTGGTTCTGGTAAACAATCTCTGGTACTGTTTTTACTGTTAATTAAAGCCATGTAATACATGGAAATATTCAGGAATATTACCACTCTTGCATAGTTGCGATAGACACTTTTACTCTGCGGCAGAAATAGGTAGCTTTGAATGATACTTAATTGGCAACAATATTTGCTTGTTGTCTTCTGGAAGGAAACATTTTCTGTTTTTCAAATTCATTACCTATAACCTTTGTAAAACTCCTTTAGTTCACTGATACATATAAAAATATTAAACTTTTTATGTCAAAATATGTTGTTTTAAAAACTATTGTCCCTAATTGTTGAGTCTTAATATCTACTGATCACTACAAATATTATTTTATAAAATTGTTTATAATTAAATTTTTACACCCTAAACTTATTAAAACTGTCTCATAAACCTAAACAATGTTTGGAAAGACAGTTAAGTTTGCAAGCTTGCGCAATCTTGTTATGTTTATAAGGTTGCACGGGACTCGCAAATGTTTTTCAGTACACTGATATATGTGTGTGTAAGCTTGCAAGTTTGCGCAAGCTTACAATCTTGTTATGATTGTGCGAGTTTGCAAGATTGCGCAAGCTTGCAATCTTATTATGATTGTGTAAACTTGCAAGGTCGCAATTAAGATCGTTAGGGTTCCAATCACAAGCTTGCAAGATCTTAAATAGGTTGTAGGAAGCACGCAAATTACTTTGCGCAAGCTTAAATTATAGTTGCGATGGTTCCAATCGCAATCTTGCTGCATCTTGTTAAGATCGCAACTGCAATGTTGCTGCGACCTTAATGCAAACTTTGAGCCTGTAACATTTTCGTTTTTGTCGTGTTGAGCGACCTGTGAAGTTTCCACTTTTCTCTATTTTATTATCACAGCAGCGTTGTTTGTGCCGTGTGGCGGCCGTAAAAAGTCTCCCCGTACATTCAATCAGGGCTGTTATATTTCGATCTTCTCAGATCGTTCAGCACGACTTTTATGTCGTGTTATTGGTACTGTTTAGTTTCTCAACATGACCATTTCGGCCTGGGTGGTTCCAATACTCCCGCTTTCATAGCCTTGGGTATTGTATAATCACCCCTTGGATATGGTGCCTGCTTTTTAATTTTTTTTTTTGACAGTTCCTGTGATACGCAGGCTCCATAACCTCAGATCCCCTTCCTAAATTCCAGTTTGTTTAGTTCTGCCCATTGTTTTCTCGTTTGGGGCAAACCTTTCACTTTATCTGGGGACCAAACGCCGCTCTTCATGGAATTACACGCCTCAACACTTGTATCATTGAAGGTTCCATGTTCTTCGCCGTTTGAATACATCTGCGGATGTCTCTAAATTGCTTTTTGTACTTTTAGCATGTTTAAATGTTGAGTTCTGCTCAACCCGGGGCTAGAGGGCGTGGACGGTAGCCTGCATTTCCACTACCGTCCATGAACAGGCTCAATCAAACCGAGCCTGCAACATTTTCGTTTTTGTCGTGTTGAGCGTGTGGCGGCCGTAAAAAGTCTCCCCGTACATTCAATCAGGGCTGTTATATTTCGATCTTCTCAGATCGTTCAGCACGACTATTATGTCGTGTTATTGGTACTGTTTAGTTTCTCAACATGACCATTTCGGCCTTGGTGGTTCCAATACGCCCGCTTTCATAGCCTTGGGTATTGTATAATCACCCCTTGGATATGGTGCCTGCTTTTTAATTTTGTTTTTTGACAGTTCCTGTGATACGCAGGCTCCATAACCTCAGATCCCCTTCCTAAATTCCAGTTTGTTTAGTTCTGCCCATTGTTTTCTCGTTTGGGGCAAACCTTTCACTTTATCTGGGGACCAAACGCCGCTCTTCATGGAATTACACGCCTCAACACGTGTATCATTGAAGGTTCCATGTTCATCGCCGTTTGAATACATCTGCGGATGTCTCTAAATTGCTTTTTGTACTTTTAGCATGTTTAAATGTTGAGTTCTGCTCAACCCGGGGCTAGAGGGCGTGGAGGGTAGCCTGCATTTCCACTACCGTCCATGAACAGGCTCAATCAAACCGAGCCTGCAACATTTTCGTTTTTGTCGTGTTGAGCGACCTGTGAAGTTTCCATTTTTCTCTATTTTATTATCACAGCAGCGTTGTTTGTGACGTGTGGCGGCCGTAAAAAGTCTCCCCGTACATTCAATCAGGGCTGTTATATTTCGATCTTCTCAGATCGTTCAGCACGACTTTTATGTCGTGTTACTGGTACTGTTTAGTTTCTAAACATGACCATTTCGGCTTGGGTGGTTCCAATACGCCCGCTTTCATAGCCTTGGGTATTTTATAATCACCCCTTGGATATGGTGCCTGCTTTTTAATTTTGTCTTTTGACAGTTCCTGTGATACGCAGGCTCCATAACCTCAGATCCCCTTCCTAAATTCCAGTTTGTTTAGTTCTGCCCATTGTTTTCTCGTTTGGGGCAAACCCTTCACTTTATCTGGGGACCAAACGCCGCTCTTCATGGAATTACACGCCTCAACACGTGTATCATTGAAGGTTCCATGTTCATCGCCGTTTGAATACATCTGCGGATGTCTCTAAATTGCTTTTTGTACTTTTAGCATGTTTAAATGTTGAGTTCTGCTCAACCCGGGGCTAGAGGGCGTGGACGGTAGCCTGCATTTCCACTACCGTCCATGAACAGGCTCAATCAAACCGAGCCTGCAACATTTTCGTTTTTGTCGTGTTGAGCGACCTGTGAAGTTTCCACTTTTTCTCTATTTTAATTAAGCTTGCCATTTTGGTTTGGGTTCTTCCTTTGCAAAAGCATTATTTTGTTCATAAATCATAATTCATTCTTGCTGTGTCATGTAAAACTGATTACATCTGTTGCACTGGTCCTTCTTAGGTACAACATTAATCTGTATCCTTCCAATAAAATTGTTTTAATTGTTTTACTCCTCCAGATAGAGGTCATACATTTTTGGTAGTGTGAGATGCAAATCAAGGAACTGTCTCCTTTTCCCTTCTCGTACATAATGTGAACTTATGGGTGGGAAAGATTCAGTATGCTTTTTCACTACATCTACTTTGAGAAATTACGTTATGAGGGTTTTTTTCCTCTCTAAGCACTTCCTGTAAAATGTCTGTCCTTTTTGTTCTTCAACGTATGATCAATATAGTTATGCCTTACCCATTGAAGTTTTTTTTTTTAAAAAAAACGTCTTACAGACTGAATACCTTTTTTTCAATTTCGAAAGAAATTCTTCTTGACACCTGTTTTCATTTTGATTTGGCTTTGATATGTTTTAGTGTCTGTCTCTTCTACAACTGACAAACATCTTTTTGTCTATCATAATTTGTCAGTGACCAAACTGATTAAAAGAATTGTTGCCTTTGTTCTGATGTAACTTTTGTGTCACATTTTGTCTGCAGTTGCTACAGCCTACTGGCTCAACTAGTGGTGTTTGGCTTTCCATCTGCTGATTTATACTCTGCACCTGACAGCCTGTAACATTTTTTCACATTGATTCCATGTTTCTGGTATTGCTGTTCCTTTCTAGTATGGAACTCCTCAGGCATTATAAAAACTGCTGTTTTCTTGATGTAGCTCTTTTCTGTGGTGTTGATTTATCAGTGGTGGTAGGTGTATATTTGTTGTTTCTGTTAGTCAAATTGTTCATCTTGTAACGGCGAGGTAAAGTATATTTTAGAGTCTAGATTTTAAAGGTATCTTTCAAACTGATCCAAAATTCCAGAAAGGATGTATAGAAGTTACACTTACTTTTATCTGCAGTGGCAAGTAAATCACTTTTGGTTGGTTTCATTATGCTGACTGGCTCTTCAACATTATTTGTGTAGAATATAAAATTGCGCTTTGTGTAATTAGCCAGTACTAATGGGAAAAGGTCTGCCACTGACACGTAATGAAGCTACAGTTATTCCTTCATAATCTGAATAATGCCAGTTTAACACAAAGACAATATACTTTTCCATTCTTTCTTCAAGAGTGTCATAAATGTGAAGGATTTTTGCCAATGTGTTTCCAACTAGCTTATAAAAAGCAGTTACAATTAATAAGGTTTGATTTTTCCTCTTCCAGGATCATTTGCTGACAGTAGTAAGTCTACTTCACTTTTAATAACTTCCACTCTTTTTTCTAAAACATTTAAACAGGATGAATGTTCAACATTCCAGAGCAAAATACAATATCATCCACACACTCTAAACTTGATAGTCCGTTTTCATCACCTAATTATTGAAAAAACAGTAAAAGTCAACACTGCCAAATAAACCTATCGTGGAATGTCTGCTTCTTGACATGCAAATGACAAACAATCTTACTACCGGGCCTTCAACCAGAATCTTCTATCATAACATAGCACAATATGGCTGTTGCACTACTGTAAAATATCAGTAAGATTTAGTCCTATCTTTACATGACTTTTTCTGGCTCAGTTGGGTTAAGGTGGAATGCGCCTAATTTGAAGTTGTTGGGTTCCGTTTCGAACTTTTGTTTAATATAAAATTCAGCATATTCCTCATAGAATGCGTATTTTACTTTTTTGATATTTCTGTAACTTTTTTCTCTACAAACCTTCAAACACGACTATTGACGTCCATTTTTGATGAACCATTATTTCACGTCCGTCAGGCTGTTTTCTTAAATCGTTCTGTTCAGTCAACAAGTATCGATTTGCTTGTTTCTCATCATAATTTCATTTTAAAATGTCTTTGAAATGGTGTATAAGTTGTGGAGATCATTTTAACGTTGAAGCCGATATTTACGTTAAAGTGACGTCAGAGCGAAAAATACGACGTTTAGTTTTGAATAAAAAGTTTGCTTTAATCTTGTCTCATGTAAAACCCAAACGATAGACTTTGACAAAAAACTAACATGATCATGAAAACTTTATTTTCTGTCGATTGAAGGAAAAAAATTATGGGGTCACCGAATTCATTTTCGCGTAAAATTACGTTACGCTACCCCTACCCCCAAATAACAACATAGCTTAGTTTGGCTGTTTTTCTGATATATCTCTTTTCAAACCTTAATATTTACCTTCTCATTCGTCAGTTGTTCACTACAGGCGTGATAGTATATTTCAGCTGAGGGAAATTTTGATGATGTTGTTATAGAGAGGTTTTTGCTTAAGAGAAGGCCGCTCTGGAGAAGTTTTACTGTATTATCCCTAACCCTCCCTAAGTACGCACACACGCACGCACGCACATCCCAAGGTCTTACCATTTTACTATTTCGTTTCTTACTTCACCACCCTAGTAACATCTGACCATAAGATAAGTTGCCATGGGCTTGCCCGGTTAATTACCCGCTCCACGCATACGTTCGCATAATTTGATGGCGGAATTTGGTTTCACGGGTCAGAGTTAATTTTTCATTATTTTGAAATTTTATACCACAGACGCTATTTGAAATAAATCATAACTTCTACAAGTTCATTATTCATGATATAAGAGAGGTTTGTTGAGTCACAACCGCTGCTTTCTTTCTTTCTTTCTTTCTTTTACCCCATCCGCTTAGCTCAGTAGGAGTGCAGTTCTATGGATCGCGAGTTCGGTCCCCGGGTAGGGCATGCCGATTTGATAGAAGGCACGTGTCCGAAATCATTCGTCCTCCACCTTTGATTTATGTGGTGAAGATAGAAGTTATTTGTTGAGAATACAGAATCCAGGAACACTGGTTAGGTTAACTGCCCGCAGTTACGTAGAAAAACAGAGCTAAACCAAAAAAAAAATTTTTTTTTTTTTATGTCATGGAATGTTTTCTTTACTCGTATTTCTTATTATGTTTCTAATATTAGGAAACAGTATTATATATGGAATATGTTTCTATTATGTGTCTATGAATACAAGGATAACATTTGTACACACATCTCCGGAGAGCTAAAACCTCTTTGCAAATGATGGTGTTTCTATCTAGCCAAGCTGCTAAATAAATTAACCTTTTCAGAGCAACAGCCTCCGTAGCTGTTTTCCAGCGGTTATTCAGGAGGATTCACTATATTCGAAATCGGGGTGTCCGACTACTCTCCAAACAATCGAAATATTTCCAAAACGTAAAATTTGTAGTAAAGTTAGATAAAATAATGTTTACTCGAACATGATGTTATAATTACAAAAAGGCTTCCTAAATTTTAAAAAGTTGTATTAGCACTTTTTTCCGAGTTATGTTAAAATGAATATTTCTCATTTTCATCTACGTTTTACTTTTTTTCGTACTGTGCCGAGGTTGGCCAGGTTCTGTTTACCCCAGTATTATTTTCTGAAGACTGGTTGTTGTTCGAATCTGCTTCATTAAGAATGCACCTATATTAACTAATAAGATATTTATGGCATAGAGGCCTATATTTATAAAGTAGGCCTATATTTGTTTGCCTCAGTTCTATTAGCGGCATGTGATGGAATTATATACTGGTACTTGTTAAAATTAAAAGGCTGAGATAATTCAAATAAAGGATTTTCATTATATTCTGTCGTTTTCTTTTAAAATTTATTTTTGTAAATGTTAACAATGTAATGTGCATCGATACAAGAGTTTTCAAGTATTATTATTAACTTGCGAGATAAATTATTTCACTTGTAACGTTTGTAACGAATAAAATCATTAATAATTGTAAAGGCCTCTTTTGATTAAATTCTACTTAAATAGGTTAAAGATGAGTTTGTCTTTATCACGAGAATCAGAAAATCCATTGAATTACGCATTTTTTTATCAGGGATAGGAGTATAGTAAAGTAATTCAGAGCAAAGGGTAACGAGGTGTTGGTTTTGTCGCATTCTCAAATATCAAATATAATCTAAACATTAAAATCTGAGTTCTACACAGAAATTATTTCGCTAATGTAAAGGCTATTTTGATTTAATTTTACTAAGAAAAATAAAATAGTAGAGTTTATCGTAAAAGGAGAAGATACATGAAAATACTCAATTGCGCTATCTTGTGATTTGGGGGGTAGGGGTAGCGTAACGTAATTTTACGCGAAAACGAATTCGGTGACCCCATACTTTTATTCCTTCAATCGACAGAAAATAAAGTTTTCATGATAATGTTAGTTTTTTGTCAATTTCTATCGTTCGAGTTTTACATAAGACAAGATTAACGCAAACTTTTTTTTCAAAACTAAACGTTATATTTGTCGCTCTGACGTCACTTTAACGTAAATATCGACTTCAACGTTTAAATTATCTCCACAAATTTTACACAATTTCAAAGACATTTTTAAATGAAATTATAACGAGAAAAAAAGCAAATCGATACTTGTTGACTGAACAGAACGATTTAAGAAAACAGTCTGACGGACGTGAAATCATAGTTTAGAGATAGTACCTAAGTTTTTCAAATCATAGGTTTGAAGTTAAAAAGCTTTGAAATGAAGAGGAATGTCCATATATTTCTCAAAAACAGAAATATGGACAATATTTTAACCAGAAGTGCGGAGTTATGAGCATTTAATATTTTCATAATAACGAAAATGTTGTGATCAAGGAAATGTAACTCTTCTTGAACATGGAGAGCATAAACATCAAAGGGACATAATATAGTCAATATTTTCTAATTGGGTGCATTTGATTTAACATTCAACTTTGATCTGGACTGCTAAATACTGATCCATGATACTGTGTGCTAAAAATTTAGAACATCTGGAACAGTCTATTAACAGCAAAACTATGCTTTAGCAGAATCTTAATAGAGTTAAGCTCTAACTGGGACTCGAACCCAGGACCTCTCACCCCTAAGGCAGACACTCTACCACTTCCCTATAACAGCAGTAGCTAATAGCTATGCAGTTTAATTGCTGGATTACATTGCGTGAACTGGAACAATAATCGGTGAACTCCGGATTATCGGCGTATTCGCTTTGTTACCTAACGGCAATTTTTGTGTAAAAAAATATAATCTAATGCTGCCAACGTCATAATTGGTCAAATCTGCCCAAATTTCTCTGACGTGTTGTTCAGAGTATGAACTTACTAACTGGCAGTACCAGTGAAATATTACTTACACTGAATCTTTTATATTTGCCCTTTTTGCAGCTGCCGAACGGCAAAGACGATGAGATTTGTCCAAATATAAGTAATTATTTTACCAGTTTTGAGAGGATTTCAATTGATGGGAAATTACAGTTACAAACTAAATACCTTTCTGCAACACATGGAGTCATTAGCATTCACTGTCAATCAGTATTATGACTGAGATCGACTGTCATTCATTCATTTCAAAGTTTCATAGACAGAGTCCGTTGTTTACATTTTTATCGTAACCGGTGCACTTGTAAAAATCACTTTAGTTTGAAAAATCAAAGTATGCGAAGAGCTATGGTACGGTCTCTACATAGTTCATCAAAAATGGACGTCAATGGTCGTGTTTGAAGGTTTGTAGAGAAAAAAGTTACAGGAATATCAAAAATGTAAAATACGCATTCTATGAGGAATATGCTGAATTTTACATTAAACAAAATTTCGAAACGGAACCTAACAACTTCAAATTAGGCGCATTCCACCTTATTGCATAATATGTAGAAAACTGCTCTGCTAAAACACGCTATCTTTACATAACATGTTATGGATTTTGAAAAATCCTTCCAAAGCCTTAAAATGCAGTCTACCAAAAGCAGCTATTAGTATATAGATTGTTTTGGTTCATTTCAAATAAGATAAACTTACTTTGATAACATGCTATGTAATGAAAACTGTTTTTGGCATAACTTATTAACAGAGATTCTGCAATGACTGGTTTGATCCCAATTAAATAACTTAGGAAAGAAATATGATATAATGACGCAAATTGGTGCAAAATGTGCAGCTTGAAAAACTCTACCAGAAAATGCAAAAAAGTGAAAAACGTAAAATATGGTACATAGCACCTTCTGGCACTTACCCCTCGAAATTAGGGTTATTGGGATTATTACAACACATCTTGGGGTAAGTGCCAGAAGGTGCTATGTACCATATTTTACGTTTTTCACTTTTTTTTAGGGATGGGAACGAATGTTCGAATATTCGAATATTCGAAAATCGGTCGAATATTCGAATATGAAAATCAAATTCGAATATTCGTAAATTATTGTATTTTTTTTTTTTTTTTTTTTTTTTCAAAATAAGTTTCACTGATTTTGGGCAATATGAACCAGACATACAGAATAAAACCATGTCATGTTAGTTTATCACGTATCAAAAGATGTCCAATTAACAAGAAAATAGCAATGCATAATTGGCAGGGGCCATCGTTACTTATTAACAGTTTGCAACAGGCGTCAATGTGTCAGATGCATGTCAAAAGATGTCCAATTAACAAGAAAATTGCAATGCATAATTACCTGGGGTCATCGCTACGGATTAACAGTTTGCATTAGGCGTAAATGTGGTATCTTTTTATCTTTTGTTCATTTTTATTGGCGCCTGTTTTATGTAACAAGTTGTAGATTTTTTTTTTCGAAAACAATACCAAACTTGTAGATATTGTCGATCTTTTCACAATATTTTGTACGACGTTTCAGACCATCCGCAGAATCGGTTTTCATCCGCAATCGGCCGTATTCGAATTAAATTTTGAAGTAGTTAATAATAAAGTCAAGAAAAACGTATGACTGATGCACAAGTTCGTGTTGAAGGAGGTTTAAGTCTGCCTGATTTGCATTTTACACGACGATTTTTACACGCCGATTGAAATTTTTCAAAATGGCGGCGGTAATACAACAGCGCGTCACGTGTTTAAATGGGACGACCTGCTATTTTTAGATAAAATTGCGACGGTCTAAATTATAATCGTTTGGATTTTTTGTATCATTTTGAAGCTAAAACACTGAATTAGTTAAATATGTTCATGATTATACTGAAAGAATCGTGAAATAAAACGCTAGGATCGGAGGGTTTCGCTATGTAGGATCGGGTTACCCGAAACAAACATTTTTTTGGCCTTAGTTACGATGATCCACGCTTTAAACAAATGAATACGTTGTGTATATGCCAATCACTTAATAAGAATTTAAGGCTTCCATTAAAACTAACCGAATATTCGAATATATTCGAATATGGCAAACCGAATATTCGAATATTGATTTCAGTATTCGTTCCCATCCCTACTTTTTTGCATTTTCTGGTAGAGCTTTTCAAGCCGCAC
Source organism: Mercenaria mercenaria (assembly GCF_021730395.1). NCBI lineage: Eukaryota > Metazoa > Mollusca > Bivalvia > Venerida > Veneridae > Mercenaria > Mercenaria mercenaria. The sequence goes on along the minus strand of NC_069362.1, from coordinate 105,168,136 downwards.
ATTTTGCACAAATTTGCGTCATTATATCATATTTCTTTCATAAGTTATTTAATTGATATCAAACCAGTCATTGCAGAATCTCTGTCAATAAGTTATGCCAAAACAGTTTTCATTACATAGCATGTTATCAAAGTAAGTTTAACTATATTGATCATACGTTGAAGAACAAAAAGGACGGACATTTTACAGGAAGTGATTAGAGAGGAAAACATACCCTCATAACGAAATTTCTCAAAGTAGAGTAGATGCAGTGATAAGGCATACTGAATCTCTCCCACCCATAAGTTCACATTATATACGAGAAGAGAAAAACAGACAGTTCCTTGATTTGCATCTCACACTGCCAAAAATGTATGACCTCTGTCTAGAGGAGTGAAAAAAAATTTTTATTGGAAGGATACAGATTAATGTTGTACCTAAGAAGGACCAGTGCAACATATGTAATCAGTTTTACATGGCACAGCAAGAAGGAATTATGATTTATGAACAAAATAATGCTTTTGACAAACCTAAGCAAAGAAAGAAGTGATCAAGTGAACTGAAAGCTAACGATAAACAGAAATGTGAATCTCAATGTAATAGTTATGTAGCATGTTTTGATCTCCAGTCAGTGGCAAATGTTCAATGTTTGGTGAGCCTGATGTACTAAATGCATAAACTCTGTCATACATTTTACAAACATTTAGCATGCTTTGCCTGGTCTGGGGTTTATGCAAAAAGAAGAGCATCAGAAGTAGTTACATCACCAGTAACTTCCACCAGAAAAAGATGTGTAGTTGAGTCCACAGATATTTGTACCGTCAAACTAAGATACAGTTATTTAGATGGCCAGATGTGAAATCAGTATATGGTACACTGACCTCATAGACTTTAAACACTATCAGAGTAACAATATGAAGGTACAGAAAAAATCAGAAACAGGAACCAAGGTTCTCTGGTCAAAATTGTTTAGACATACTAAGTAGAAACCAGATTGTGTGTTTTTCAAATTTGATTTTAATAATGAATTTGAAAAACTGAAAATGTTTCCCTCCAGAAGACAACAAGCAAATACTGTTGTATCTCTGCCAATGAAGTATTATTCAAAGCTACCTATTTCTGCCACAAAGAAAAATTATCTATCGCAACTATGCAAGAGTGGTAATGATCCTGAATATTTCCATGTATTACAAGGCTTTAATTAAAAGCAAAAACACTACCCGAGATTGTTTACCAGAACCAAATGCAGTTCAAAATTCAAGCAATAATTCCGATAGTAACTTAACACTGAGAATCAGATGAATTTACCACTACATTTTAAATGTGACTGACAATGTGGTTCCCAAGTGTGTGACAATAATGATAGTTAAATAGATTACAGTCAAAAACATACGTATCAAACTTTATATCTCTATTAATGCAGTGTTTATATTTCATAACATTACATTAATGTATTATGAAATACATAAACACATTAACTAAAACGTTGTATGAGGGTCGTTCAATATTTAATGTTACTCCATACGTAGTTCCGTAACCGCTAGTTATTTTTAGATGCGGTTTTCGGCACATTATAGAGCAATTTATTGAGAACACATTGCTATATGAATTATAAAAATCGGCAGGTTCAAGGTGAAAATATAATTATTTGAGTGAGGTGTACTCAGGTATACTGGACAATAATTATAATTTAAGTTTGCCCTGGGTATCAATAATCTCAGAAAAATAGAATAACTTGTAAAATCACAAAATTCTATCATTTTTCTACGAGGTACAGCAATTTGTGATGAGTTTGCGTTTGTTTTAAATTATTTATTGCATTTAATTTTACAACACAACTAAAAAATCTAAACTCGAGGTTGATTCCAACTGGAATGGGTGTTGAAAGCGATTAATCTAAGTTGTAAGAACTAGTTTCGCAATCGAGAATTAAGATACTAGTATCAACTTAAAATACGAGAATTTTTTAAACGATGATTATCGCGCCTGACAAAATTGCAGAAGCTTATTGTACTCACCTTATCATTTTTCGAGTAAAAATGTACACACTCAATTTAAAACTGTTATAAACTTCTTTTTTTTTAGTTTTCATATATTTTTGTGAAGATCATGAATTGTTTCCTCTGTTTAAACTGAAAATTGTTTGTTTGATTTTTGTTTGTTTGATTTGGGTTTAACGCCGTTTTTCAACAGTATTTCAGTCATGTAACGGCGGGCAGTTAACCTAACCAGTGTTCCTGGATTCTGTACCAGTACAAACCTGTTCTCCGCGAGTAACTGCCAACTTCCCCACATGAATCAGAGGTGGAGGACTTATGATATCAGACACAATGTTGTTTATCAAATAGACACGGAGAACATACGCCCCGTCCGAGGATCGAACTCGCGATCCCGAGATCCGTAGACCAACGCTCTTACCTATTGAGCTAAGCGGGCGGGCCAAACTATAATTCTAGTTGTTGAATAGCAGAATCAAGGAATTGCATATTACAATTTCAATATTTTGGACATAAAATTGTCCAGTATATCTGAGTACACCTCACTCAAATTATTATATTTTTATTTTGAATCTACCGATTTTTATAATTTATATAGCATTGTGTTCCCAATAAATTGCTCTACAATGTGCCGAAAAACCGCATCTAAAAATAACTAGCGGTTACGGAACTACATACAGAGTAACATTACATATTGAACGCCCCTCGTAGATGATTCTTAATACATGATAAGTCAGTCTAATAAGAGCTAAATGGAGATATATACATATAGGCTATTTGTGACTTGAAAAGTCTTAAGCTAAGACAAAGAGTGCATCATGCCATAATAATCTATGTTTTTACAGAATATATTTGTATGCCAAAAAATTTACATTTATGTCAACTTTGCATATGCTAGAAGATTCTGTTGCTTTAAAGAATGTTTTCGACACTTACAAAAACTATGACATGCAACATCTTCACCAGCTATCAATTTATAGCATGTTCTGGCTCAGTATAGTTTCAAAAGTTTTAACAGAATTGGTAATGCTAAAACCAGATATCTTTCAATGGAATGTTTTAGTTATTCTGATATTTGCAAATAAATGGACTTTTAGTTGTGCCAAAACAATTTTTTTGGATTTGATCTAATTTACTAAAGATATAAACAAAATATATATATCATGTATTAAATAATGATAAAGTAAATAAAACCATAGTTTTGATATCTCAAAATACCCTACTATTAACAAGAAAAGAGAAAAAAACGCTTTCCTGTAAAATTCCAAAAAATGCACATAGCAGGTTCTGGCACTTACCCCTTGACATGCAGATGATGATGGTAAAGATATATTTTGAGTTTCAAGTCATTGTCTTATATAGTACCAAAGTAATGTCCCTAAAACGAAGTTTGTTAAAAGAATTATAAAAGGGGCATAATTTAAAAATACATATCAGAGTTATGGGGATTAATACCACACATGCAGATGATGATGATAAAGATATATTTTAAGTTTCAAGTCTTTATCTTATATTGCATTAAAGTAATATCCAGAAAGCGAAGATTGCAAAAAAGTTTAAGTACAAAAGGGGCATAATTCTGTCAAAAATACAAATAGAGTTATGGGGTTTGTAACCACACATGCAGATGATGATTATAAAAAAATATTTTTAATTTCAAGTCATTATCTTTTAAAAGTACCAAAGATATGTCTATAAACGAAGCTTTCGAAAAAATTTAACATAAAAATAATTATAGTATAACACCTTGGTGACCTTGACTTTGGATAAAATGGACCCAGCCCCTGCACATACTTTGTTTGTATGCTGGACAATGTTTATGTAAAGTTACAGTAATATATAAGCAATAGTAACAAAGATATGACAGAAAAACAAAAGTTTGCCGAAAAACTATAACCAAGAAGGGTCACGCCGACGCGGACGACAATGCCGGGGCGAGTAGTATAGCCCCCCCCCCCCCCACTTCACTCCCCTCTATTCTCCGAATAGTGGTGCTAAAAAGCAGTGACCCTACTGCAAATTTCTTTCTTAAATGTCACGGTTTTCATGAAAACCCATTTTCTGTGTCACGGATTTTTGTCTACAAGTTTGACAGAATGAAGTGGCTATTCCAGGATATAACATTGCTCGTCGAGACAGGAACAGGAATGGTGGCGGAGTGTGTTTCTATATTCGCAAAGACATTGCTTTTTCAGAAAAACCAGAGTTACAAAGTGATAAAATTGAAGCAGTGTGGGTAGAACTATATCTCGTGAAAACCAAGTCAATTTTAACTTGTTCTTGTTACAGGCCTCCATATCAAAATGACTTTATTGAAGAATTCGAAAATATTTTGTCTAAAATCAGAAGTGACATCGAATGGTTTATTTTTGGAGATATCAACATTTGTCTTAAGAATAAAACGACTGGGTTAATCAATAATTATCGTTAGTTGTTGATTATGTTTAATCTTATTACAAGTCCTACTAGAATTACTGACACTACTCAATCACTATTGGACAATGTTCTTGTTAGTCATACTGATAAAATCTCTCAGTCTGGCACATTACCTTTGAATTTAAGTGATCATTTCCCTATCTATTGCACAAGGAAGGTAACTAGAGGTAAATTCAGTAAGCATAATACTGTTAATGACAGATGCATAAGGAACTATAATGTTGATGATTTTATTACATATTTGAAACAGAAGGATTGGAATCAAATGTTCACTGTTAAATCAATACAAGAGTCTTGATTAAGTTTCAAGGACACTTTTTGTCTGTTTTGAACGATGTAGCTCCAATTAAAGAAGTACGCTTAAAACAACACACAGAGCCATGGATGGGTTCAAATATTTTAGATGTGATAATAAATAGAGATAATTATATGTATAAATACAAGAAATATGGTGACAAAGATTTTTATAAACAATTTTGTTCTTATAGAAATAAAGTACAAAGAGCTGTTGATAAGGCAAAGGCAAACTATATCTCTGAACAGCTGGAAGAAAATAAGCACAGCCCGAAACCACTCTGGTCTCAATTAAAAACTTTAGGATACAGTAATAACAGCAAATCATCACCAAATGTTGTTCTAAAGATAAAAGACCGTCTTTGTTTTGAAGCAAAATTGATAGCGGACCATTTTAACCATTTCTTCACTACTGTAGCTTCTGTGTTGGTAGACAAGCTCCCTGCAGCTCCAAATTGTTTTAATGTTGCGTCCGATGCATTTAAATACTTTTACAAAATAAGAAATCCAGATTCCAAAAGTTTTATGCTTCAAACAGTTTCCGAATCTTTTGTTTATAAAGAATTGGGTAAATTGAATTGTTCAAAAAGTACTGGATAAGATGATATACCGGCTAGGTTTTTGAAAGACTCAGCACATTTTATAAAAATCCATGTAATACAACGCCATCTAGATTACGCATCAACCTCGTGGTACTGTGGTCTTACTAAAAAGCTGAAGAGTAAACTACAAGTGGCTCAAAACAAAGTAATTCGTTTTATTCACAAGTACCATTGTAGATCATCTCTTTGCGTCGCAGATTTTAAAGATCTTGGTTTTTTGAATATTGAATACAGGTATAGACAACTGAGACTGAATCATGTCTGTAAGATTTTCCATAACAAGTCTCCCAGATACATGCATGAACACTTTACAAAATGCAGTGATATCCATTCTTACGGGAGCAGATCTCATTTAAATTTTTATATGCCACAAGTTGATGGGTTTACATCAAATTCATTTTATTACAATGCAATTAAGGACTGAAATAAGTTACCAGCTGACATAAAATCAGCAAATTCCAATGCTACTTTTAAGAAACTTTTAAAGAAACATCTATTAACAGAAATGGAAAGAGATGAGAAATCTTTATATATATTTTTTTTTAACTGGTTTTGTTTCAACATTTTTATGGTATTTTTATGAAATTTGTGTTTAGTATTTGTGTTATCATGCCAATTCGTGTAGAAAGTTATTAGACTCTTAGTTTCTGCATATGTTTGTATCATAGTGTCATTGATTTTGTAAGACCTATATAATATGCTTATGACACAAACACCTAAATCTTTAACGTCACTCATAAGATCATGACGTGTTAACACCTTTGTATTCAAAAAAGGAATACTGTTTTAAAATGGAATGTATCTACCACTCTATAATATGTAATATGACAACGTAAGATCATTTTCTTATGATTTCATTATCACTTTTATACCATCATGTGACAGTTCTATGAAGAGTAATTAGTCACTTAAGATCTAAATGTGACAGCATGGACCCCGTTTTTGCATGTAAATGCCGAAGCTTTACGGGCAATCCAGTGCACTATCTTCTATTTGAAATTATAAATACTGGAACAAGTATTACAACTATCTAGAGGTGATATCGATATCTTATACATTTTTTGTTTCAGTAACTATATATTCAAAACAAGAATAACATCCTGTGATAAATTATAATCAATAATATATGATAGATGACATTAATATTACAACTGTGATATCTGTGAAATACTGTGATGATTTATTATGCTATGTAATTTGTATCGACATGAAGAGCACAAATAAATCATATATTATTAATGACCTAAAAATATTGGTGATCTGGACATTTTCTTTTCCGAAAACACATCTGTGATACATGTAACAGACATTTCATGTATCAGTAAACAAGTGCATTTCAGTATCCGACAGTTTGTTAAAGTTTTTCAGTTAACGTTGATTGTTCAAACTCGAATGACAAGTTCTCTCACTGATAATTTACCAAATACTGCTGAAATATTTTTACAAGCATCTATTCACAACTTGAAGATTTGAAAATTGACAGTAGTGCATCGTCCGAACCTATTTCTTCGTGTGACCAACATCTCTAAGCATGCATAGGTCAAATACTTTTTGCGATATGTGGGGCAAAAACATTTCGGCCCTTTCAGTATACTTTGACAAGGTCAAGGATCATACTCTAAAATCCGAAACAATCCTTCGATTTACAACTTTACATGATGAATAACATTCCTATACAGTGTCCTTACTCTAGGTCAATTATTTTTTAGAAACGTGTGATACAAACTCTATGCCGTTTAAGAGTATTTTTTTACTAAGTCAAAGGTCGTAACTTTGATCTGGCTGAGTGTTATCCCAAACGAAAATAAAACCTACAGCACAACTTCACATCCTGAAAATTAATCCTTCATCTTTCATGACCATTGGTCATTAACTTTTGAGATACGTGCAATAAAAACCATTAGGACTTTTCTGCAATAAAAACCATTAGGACGTTTCTGCACATTTTACTAGGTCAAGGGCAATAACTATGGCACTTCTGAGTGAACTTCAAAATTATTATTATTATATTATCATTATTGCACCAGATTTCTACAGCGCCCTCTTCATGATAAACATGTTCAAAGGCCATTTACATATAGCAAACGCAGCCACACAGGGCTCTACTTGTACAGACAAAGAGCGATCTGCCCGGAGGGACAGAGTGAGATAAAGCCCGCTGGTACACCTTCGAATAAAATGCCAGGTAAATTCACACGCTGAATAACAATCATATGATGTTTAATGACGCTAGACCATATTCTTTTTGAGATACGCACATCACTACTTTGGACAAACAGATATCCAGATGGACAGTCGTATGAACAAGGGCAAATTTTAGTGTCCCCTAAAAACATCTGGGGTATCAAAACAGCAAACTTTCTTTTTTCAACGTACATTGCATTCTACTTACAAGCAATGCTTACGTCTCTAAACTGGCCAGCATAATTATTCCTTGTAAATTTTACTTATGTGTTTTAAGGAATAATAAGCAAATTCAGTATACTGTTATCCCCAGCAAAAGTGAGTCACGGTTCACACTTAAAAAGTATCATCGCCTAAATCAATTGCAGCTTTTCATACTGGATATCTCTTTGATCCCAATGTCTCATTGCTTATTTGAGTTATTCAGCCAAAAAGATTATACATGTGTTTGAATTGACAAATAATATGTGTGCAACATCTGTCCTACAAATAGGGTTCCAAATCTGAAATGAAAGTTAATAGAACTTATCTGAAGGTTTATTTTTGTTACATCACCACATTTGACTTTGATCAGTGATAAATATTAGTACTGTGAACCCATTCAATCTCGTGGGCCTGAAATTTCATGGCTGAGGCTAATAGATTTTTCTATTCTTAGCCCTACATGCAGTCCTTCAAAATGAGAAAGGTCTATCCAAGGATACCACAGACCAAATTTAGCAAAGATCTTTCAAACAATTTTTGAAAAAAAATTGATAGGAGGCCTAATCTCTTTCTATTTTTAGCTCCAACAGCCCCCAAAAGGGGTTAAGCGAAACCATTTGAAAAAGAAAATATCGGTAAAACCAATGAATACTCTCTGAAATATAAATACATGTATATTTAAATGCATATAATGAGGATTCATAGACTGGGCACAAACCTTCACTTACAACAAAAGCTTAAAACTCCAGCAAGTAGCTGTTGACAAAACTGTGCACTTAAAGTGCACCTCTCCTCTTGGTAGTAAAGCAACCAATGATTTTTTGCTGAATTCCAGCCAGTTGTTATTTTTAAAAAAAGGATGACGTCATAGCTAACTAATGTTGAATAATCAAAGAAAATTTATTAAGTTAAAATATTACGGACTGGAACATGAAGATAATATGCGTATCTCATACTGGAAGGGAAGCTTCCCGTAAAGTTTCTCTAAATACCAGCACCTATTCTACTAAGGAATTCTCTGGACCAGAAATGGAACTACAGCATACACATGTTGAAATGTCAAAGGGCAAGAACTAAGTGAAAAATCATCAGACCGGAATATGAAATTCTAAGAAAAAAATCGGGCATAATTCATAAAATATTGGTGCCAGAGCTATGGACCTTGTTTCATTTGATGTGGGTGATGACACTGAGTAATCGTTTTAAGTTTGAAACAAATCCATTTATTAACAGAGATATGGTAAAAATTGAACTGAAATAAATAATGAAATATTTCTTCGAGAGTGATGGCTCTTGTATCTTATTATCCGGGTGATGATGAGGAATAACTATTTTAAATCTGAATCAGATCAGTTGAGTAATGACAGAGATAGAGTGAAAGAGTATCAAAACTTTTCACATGAAAATTAAAATAAAAAGGGGGAATACTTCATGAAATACTATTGCAAGAGTTATGGCCCTTGTGTCATATGATGTGAGTGATGATGTAGAATTTTTATAAGTCTGAATCAAATCTCTTCAGTAATAACTGATATATAATGAAAATGCATAAAAATAACCTAAAAGTTTATGTAAAGAGTGTGCATAGCCCATGAAAAATTGATGACTGAATTACTGAGCTTATGGTATATGATGCTAGTGGTGCTAGTGACTGAGCCACATGATGAGGGTGATGATGAGGATTAACTATTTCAAGTTTAAAGCAAATCCATCGAGTAATTACTGAGATAAAAATAAAGTACATCAAATCTTTAACCACTCTGAGGATGCGAAATAGATGCCGACTGGGAGGCAGACACTGATGCCGGGTCCAGTAGGATAAATCTCCATATACTTTGTATAGTCCAACTAAAATCTGATAAAAAAGGCTTGTCAATATGTGCCTGACCATGTATTAAATATGTATACAGAATTTCATTTTAATTAGGTGTTAACAGCAAGAGGAGTACAAAAGGAAGTGTGACAGACAGACGGAATGACAGACAGTTCAAACAGTATTATGTGTTTCCTGAATATTCAACACTGTTGGCATGAAACATTCCTAAGGTTGATGTAAACTGTGATGGACCAACAATGAAAGTTTAGTCTGTAATAGCAACCGAAATTCTAATTTGTGTTACACAATGGAACAGTGACAATGCGTCATTTCAATACTAATAAGTCTACATAAAAGAGACACAGATGTCTATTGTGAGTTGGTAAAATATATGTTTTCCAATATAACCGATACAGCATCATGCTTAAACAAAATTCAATGAAAAACTGCTGTGGAATCTATGACGTTAGCTGGCAAGTGATTGTTAAATTTTGGCAATAATTTATCCAGAAAAGTACTATTTCAAATAATCAGGAGTGTCATATTTTTTTTCAAATTAAACAAACAAGGATGCAAGTACACTACAGTCAAATGTGCTTGTGAGGCCATGTCTTTTAAGAGACAATTTGCCTTAAGACATCACTTTTTAAGTTCTTTTTTTTGTGTAGCTAAAGAACATATTATATTATATCAAGAGACCACTTGTGTTAAGAAACCACTTCTTGCCCTCCCTTTGTGAGGACTCCTCATGCAAGTTAATGTGTATAACACTCAATTACATGAAATGTATGGTATTACATTCCAATATGGTTCTATAACAAATAAAAATAATAACAATTTTACAGTTTTATGACATGCTGTAAAGCATGCAAACAACTGCTTTTAATTTAGAGTCAGTTCACATCCTTGCTTTGTTAAGTAGTCCTAAATATTAATTATATATTAATACTAGGGAATACATAATAGCAGAGCTTCAAAACTAAGATGAAACAAAGTTAAAACACTGAAATGAACATAGTACAACTTTTACATTACTACTAAAATGAGCTTTTGACTTTTATTATATTCAGTTGTAATATGATTTTTTAAATTTCTCTCACACTACATAAGTCTAACTGATGAATTTAAAAGAAATTAAAAACTAAAACGCTTGGCTAACATCTGATAAACCTGTAACCACTCTCTGAAATAGTTCAAACTGCCCTTAATATGTCGTTTTTCATTACTGGATCCCAGGTTATAAAACCCAGTTTGGAAGTGTAGTTCCCTGATTCATCAGTGTCATTAGTTAATTTCATAAGTGAGCTCAAAATAACAAGCTCAAAATAATGAGCTCAAAATCAAACAACCACATACTACAATTTTGAGACTGATCTCCAATCTGAGTTTTATAACCTCTGTTCTAAGTCTGCTTTTCTTCTGTTAATACTTAATGTGTTTATAAAATAATTCCATTGAAATAACTCAGTAACAATATTTATATATCTCAATAAGGTTATAGTCTTCATTTACTGTTTGCTGATTCAAACAAATCAGCAACTCAAAAATGTCCTCTTTAGTGTTCGTAGCTGTACAAGCTTGCTCACAATTAATGTCTTTACCTGCTGTTATTTAGTTTTACGTGCTTTGTTGGTAAATAAAACACGGTTTTGAGTTAAGATGCATAGTAGTATAATTACGAAGGCTGAATGCTTTAAATTTTACTGAATGTTTTGCATATTAAACATTTTTGATTTTCCCTGCGCTCAGGTAAGCGAGTATTTAACTTTAAAGTAATGTAAGAGCATTACAATCTGTCTGGTGTCTTTAAAGTGTCATGCGGTGGCGGTAAAATAACTCCGTACATGGACTCAGTGTAATTATTTTATTTAGCTCTTTCATATTAAGCCGGGGCTAGGGGGTGTGATGGATGTTGCATATTTCCTTTCCGCTATTTAGATCGAGTATGTTATTATTTTGCTCGGCTGCGTTCTATGCTTCGGAAGGACAATCCATCAAGTTGTCTTTGTTTGGATGTATGTCCATGTTTATTTAATTCATTTATTAGCAGGTTTGAGATTTTAACTCGTTTGCATTTTAGTATAATATATAAATAAAAAGGATGTCTTTATGAAAATAATCAACACGTTTTTGCTAAGACGAACTCAGGCAATTCTAGTGATTGGCATTTTTCAGAGTTGAAATACAATCGGGCTTACGCCAGCCGCTTGACATTGACAACGTCGATTGAAAAACACGCAAAGTTTGCATACGTGTTTTTAGACCTCTCTGTACCTTCGAAGAGCTGCTAAATGTATTGATTGCCGTTGTACAAATGTCTTTAAAGCTTTGCAAGTATTAATGCTATCCTAGCCGCTCATGTACGTGCCGATAGGAACCGGCAAAGAAAGAAAAACGTAACAAGGAGAAAAAGTCGAACGTTCCCTGGGCATAAATCCATTTTGCGTCGGTTAAATATAGATGCAGAAACTCTTTACTGATGTAAGAAAAATATTTGCGTCCACGTGATATTGCATCAAACTATATGACTTCTCGAACTTTCATACTGACTGTCACATGTATTTTCAGATATTTGTTGTATTGATAACGAATGCATTATTTTCCGGGCGGCGTAATACGAGTTAAATGCAGAAATCGGGAATTTCGTCTTTAATGTGCAACAGGTAGGTGTAAGATAATTGCATCTGTTTTCGGCATTTTATAGACCAAAATGGCTAGAATCTTCAACTGAAAATTTCTTTATTTTAATTTACAATATTATAAATTCTTTATACGAGATATTACAAATATCAATATACTAAAACTGCAACCCATGAGGTTATTTAGTATGTCGTATTATGTCAATATTTAGCGACTGTCACGACATACAATATACGTTTTAACTTCTTCCTTGAAAACCTTGAAAATGTTATCTTTATAAAATACAATACATTTTGTACATTGAATGTTTAACATGATATCTTGTTCATAGGTTTTGTAATACATATTTTGTCGAAGCACAGTAATATTATATCCTAACAAGGAAGTTTCACATCAATATCTAAACTTCTGCGCAGTATTACAGTTTACTTTGATACAAACTTGAAAGATTTAAGGATGTAAACTAATAACAGGTAAATTAAAAATTTTCTCTCTTTTGCTGGTGTTCTTTAGAATTAAAGTAAGAGAAAATATTTAACTTTGTAAGCATCTTCCTTTAATAGATATAACAAGAGCCACGAATCCACTACAAGTAAGGGTGGAGCAAAGGAGAACACGCATATCCCTGTTATAAATGCTAATTAATACGGTCAGAGTACTTATCACATTGCTTGCTTCTGTTCTCGTGATTTTCAATATTTTCCCAGGAATACAGTTTTACGACTTTCTACCATATCTATGATTTCTACCACTTTTCTTGGACTTAAATAATACCTAGGTGATTATTGCATGGATACCTGAAATCAGTTTTTCACCGCAGGGAATCTCGGGGATATCAATACCACATGTTATCTTGAGATACAAGATAAAGATCAAGTAACGTTTTCTTTCTCTATTACATAAGTGCTTTCAAGCTATACGGACCCTATGCATGTTAAGTTAGGCTGGTCGTCTGAAGCAGCTGTTATCCGCTCACTTCAGGCATATTTCCAGTGTTCTTAATACGTGTAATTTTATTTTAATTGCTTTATATTGTTTTACGATCATAATAGTCTGGGAGCCAAGGCGAGTCAAGCTCAAAAAAATACAATTTTTGCTCACACCCTACCCCGCTATACAAATCATTTCTAGGTTATTATGTTGGAGGATGTCCAGTGTTTATGAAAAGTGACATTGGCCAGCTGACCGCTCTTTCGAATCTGAGAAATCCAAGATGGCCACCAAGATGGCAGCCAGTTCATAGAATATGGGTACATTTTCAAAATTGAACTGAGCATTTTTAATAAAAATGACCGTGCCACTAAAGTGTTAATTTAAAACTTAACAGTGTGTGTGACTTGAATGGCACATACTGAACATTGCACGGTATTCTGTTCTTAGTAATAGTAAAATAAAGTGTATGAAAAGATTTAATAAAATCATCTGAATGATGAAAGCAAATTCGCCTTTGACATCTGATTGCAAAGGACCATGTATGATAAGGCACGGTTTTAGCCCCCAAATTTTGAAGAAAATGAAATTAAAAATACATATCAACGTTACGAATTATTTGAAACATAAAGGATTAATCTTGCATTTTTTGAGGTAAAAATGTAACAGTTTTGCGTTAAAAGTCATAATGCATGGTCAAGTTTCATGTCATCAACACAGATTTTGTACATTTTTAGACATTGTCATGCACTTTATCACAAAAATACGATACGAGCGCAGGGGAGAACAATTTTAGTTTTTGGATATGTTTTGAGGATTACAAAAACACGAAGAATGATACATGAGAAAACATTGTTCTAATGTGCGCTCATAGTAAATTTCGAACAAATACCGTATTTTTATCGGAAAATTTTACTCTAAAAATAGCCATTTGAAGGGACGAAGCTCTTGAGCTTGGCGTAAAGGTAAGAAAAAACTGGTGTGACGTCATGCGGGAAAATTAGCGTTTGTTGTCAAGATGGATTTCTTTTGAAATTATGGGTAAATTAGACAATTTTGCAGTATTTTAAATGTTGTTATTACTGTTATAAACAATGCTCTCGATGATATTTAAACAGAGTAAATTTGTCTACGTATATATTCGCCAGTCGGCTCTAATTTTGGTGGATAAGCGAGTGATGGGCAGTAGGTCAATCAGCTGATCAGAATAGAATAGAATAGAATAGAATATTAAGCCAATCAAGGTTCATATATAATGACATGTATAATCAGAATTATAAAACATAATTATAGGGAGGACATTGACAAAAATATAAATAAGGACATGAAGGCAAATAAAGCTCCATTCGTATTGTTACGACACAATTAACATAAGCTTATAACAATGAAAAAAGAAGACAAGAAACAATTACTGAGATTAAAGTAAATTCCACAGTAAACTATGACTTTCATTCATTGTTGGTGCTACATGATCTGACTAGTAAGCTAGCAAGAGAGTTCTTTTATTATATATATCATGTATATATATAGAAAATATCAATAAAAGCCAGGACCTTCAGAGGACATTAACCATATAAATTTTTGTTCATTATTTAATAAAGAAAAGTTTCTATGTGGACCAGTCCGTTTCTGGATGATACTTCAAGTACGCTTAGGTCTAGGATCATGGAAGTTGATAGTTAGGTTTGTCGTAGCAAGCAGATGACCCTTATTGATTTTGAGATTAGTAGGTTAAAGATCAAGGTCACAGTGACCTGGAACATTTAAACGGTTTCCGGATGATAACTCAAGAACGCTTTGGCCTACGATCATGAAAGTTGATAGTTATGTTGGTCATGACCAGCAAATGACTCCTAGGATAATCAAAGTTGATAGGGAGGTTGGTCGTGCAGATGACCCCTATTCACTTGAGGTCAGTAGATCAAATGTTAAGGTCATACCCGGAAGAGTTAAACCGTTTCTGGACGATAACTTGAGAATGCTTAGGCCTAGGATCAGGAAACTTAATAGTGTGGTTGATCCTGACCAGCTAATAACCCCTGTTGATTTGAGGTCAATAGGTCAAAGTCAAGGTCACACTGACCCAGAACAGTAGAACTTTTGTGTAGAGTGACAAAATAATTTCTTGAATGGAACTCTATCATAAAGGTATTGAATGGACTCCGTGATCTAAAAGGATCAGAAAATATATCAACACTAATTCCAAGTAAGAGCATCCTTTTTATAGCCGTCACACGGCACTTAAAAACTGCTGTTGTGATAGTTAACAAAATCTGTAAGAAGATCCCATTGAAACTTAGAATGCAACCAGGCAGAGTAATAGCAGACTCGGTTTAATTGAGTCTATGACATAAAGTGTACTGTTAAGCTGAAGTGGGTACAGCATAAGTATTTACATTTTACTTGATCTTATTGCGATATACTGTTTGATCCGCCAATTACGTAATACGATTTGCGTTAATTTTTACTTAATTTTGGAAGACCCAGAAAGAAGCTATACACTAGATATCATTTCCTAATTACTCCATCAGCAAATAAAACCAAACTCAAAATTTCAAAACTTCGCGTGTCCTAAATTGATTAAATTTACAATGGAAATATGCTATCACAATTTGTTTGCAATAAGTTATGACTTTTTTTTTCAACTAAAAGGTTCATGTTACAGACCTTAAGGTTATGAAATTATTGCTGTATGTTGTGAAAGGTATTGTTTTATATTCAAAGAGAAATCATGCACAGATTTCTAACGGAAAAGGTTGATCAAACTGCAAAAACAACAAAGTACAATTTAAATTAAGTTACAGTGGGCACAAAATAATCTTAACATTTATCGTCCCCTTACGGTCTATGTTTTGCAATTTAGAGGGCAAAATATCATTTCTCTGTACATCTGCATTACCCAAAAACTGTTTAACTTGTTGAAATAAAAGAGAAGACAATTTCAAAAGATATCGTTTGGTAAAGTTATGTTAAGTTTTGACAATCCATCATAAGATCATCACAAATAAACGTTAGTGACACGCAAACAAAACATTAAACAAAACTGGATGACATTAAATGTAGAAAGGAATGTGTTGCTTTGTTTTAAATTGAAGTTAATATTGCTGAAGTTTGCTGAAGGTAAAAATCTATTTACCTAGGTTTTGTTTGAAAATCAGATAACAAGAAAAGGATTTTATCATTATTTTTCATCAGAAACAGTTAAGCATATTGTTCACGCAATTTCGCATCTCGCAGACAATTACATTTGTAGATATTCGTTTGTCATCAGTTTGCAAATCTTAACAAACAGGAAAATAATAAAAGGGCTGCATTCTTTTATAACGAACATCACGACATTCTCAACTCATCGGTCTTTCCCCGTAAAATGGTTTGGTGTCACTCTTAAGTAGGGTTTTGGAGCGCACATTGTATACTAGAATGTAAGTATGTATTTACAAATTCCCGATTCAACTCCTTTCCACGTGTATGGATAATAAACTTCCGCTTAAAGGGAACTCGTGTTTGAAACCAATAAGCATGTAATGCACAACGTCTATGTAAAATCAAAGCCTTGAGATGTCTGATGGTTTCGGGTTTTGCTAGATTTATTTTCTGTTTTAATTCCAATCTATAAATATACATGTATAAGAATCAAATACAAATATGCCTAATGTCTACGATTAACTCTGCCTGACCTTACATGAACTTATCTAAATTGACAGCTGGAAGTCAGTGATGTAACAATGAGCTTGAATACCTTATCTTTGATAGATCTTCCATAATCTAAATGGTCAGTGTGAATGGATAGAGGTTGGATAAGAACTGCTTGATCATTGATAATTCATCCGCATTGTTAATGAATGGGACCACATTGTGTAGCACATGAACATCCTTTGGATGTAATTTGGAATCAAATAAAGATGCTATATGATTGTCAAGAATACACTTAATTTTGGTATCGGGATAAACCCGCAACCAAAAACCAAAGCATGTTTCTACACTCATAGACATTTATTGGTATACCAACCTCCTCGCAGAATTGTAAGAAGGATGACAGGTAAAAGTGACATACTGTGGATGTTTTACCAAAGAGAAGGAAGTCATCTAAAATATGAACCAAGTTTGGTATTTTAAGCTAGACGTGCGCTATCCAATGAATAGCAGAACTAAAAGTTTCAAAAATTGCACAAGAAGAGGAGCTACCAATTACCAGACAGACATTGTAGTAAAATTTGTCTCTAAATTTTAAACCCAAAAGCTCATGATCTGCTGAGCGAATGGGTATGATTCTGAATGCATTCGCAATGTCAGTCTTTGCCATATAACAGCCTCGCCCCAACTTCCGAACTAATAATGTGGCATCCTCAAAAGTCATGTATCTTACAAAAGCTAAATCTGACCTAATGTGGTAATTGAATGAATCACCTTTTGGATGACTGAGATTCTGAATAAACCTAAATTGGCCCGGTGTTTTCTTTTTAACCAACCCTATTGGGCTTAACTAAAGGTTCGGAAATGGTTTCGATTTGAACAGACCGCGTAATCGTGAGGCTGCCAACTCTGTATCAATATGCTCCTGAATCAGTTCTGGACAATCTTCGCAAGTTTACATATTCATACAATCTACGGGACGTCTTGGACCGGTATAGCCAATATCAAAACCCTGTGAGAAACCCTGAACTAAATAGTTTGTGTGTGGATGGCCCTGCAAATAATATTGCAACAGTCTTACTTTTATTGGGGTGACCAAATCATTTTCTGCCTGAACGGGACTGGACTGGGTGTGGTTTGGAATTAATCGGAGACAATTCTGCCGCGGCTTGCTTCTTACTGCTGAATGAACATGACTGGGCGTGATGCTTACCCCTGCAGTATCCACAGACGTGTGGATGCCGGCAGCTTGGAAATCTGCAGTTGCCGACCTGTTGTTAAACACCCAACATGTGTTTTCCAAGAATTTATTTGGACGTTAACTGGGTCTTTTTCTTTGGTGAAAACGGGAACCCCCTTGTTGAGAGTAAGTGGTGTTCCGAAAGGGACGAAAAGTTGGTTTGGGCTGTGTGTAGAAGCCATTAACCAATATTCCATGTAGAGGCGATCCCTTGGGAAAGTGACATTTTCGCGCAACATACGAAACTGGGTGTCATAGTGCTGCCAAGCTGACCCCGGGTGCCTATACGCTAAATCCCTACCAATTTCTATATATTTCATGAGCGCTGGCATTTCCTTCGGAAATTTCAGCGCATATACAGCACAAAATCTTATAAAGGCTGTAGTCCATAACTCAATTGAAAGGATCTTTCTAGATCTTTGTTGGGGAACAAAATTAAAATTGTTGGCATTGTCCGCCTGTATCATAAATTTGTCATTATTTGCCATATTTGGTTCATGCATTGGCAGAAAAACACCTAAATCTATATATCTGTTATCACAAATTTTTTTCTGAACCTTAATATCAATTTGTGACTCAATAATAGTGGAGATAGGTTCTACCAACAGAAGTCTATTACCTCCTGGTACAATGTCATTTATGTGGCTCTGTATAGCCTCCCCAAATGGCAGCCTTTCCTCCTCATCTGAAGACACTGGAATGTTCGAGTAACTGCTGGAGGCGTCAGACAGATCATCCTCCGTGGAAATTTCCTCTGAATTCTCCTCTACAAGTTCACCTAAATTTCTCTGTGTGGATGATTTCCCTTTGTTTTCATGCTTTTGTGCACTTTTGACACGGATGATTGCACTTGAATGTCATTCTGATTTTGTTGGACGCGAGAGGATTTACGTGCTTTTAGACTGTTTCCTGTTTGTGATTTATCCGTATCAACCGAAGGCCTTTGTGCTTTTCGGGATTTACGACTAGTTTCAGTTTGTATGTCGGCAGCGGGCATGGGAACCTGAAAATTAACTGTTTCTGCTGGCCCTTTTTTTTCGTGGTTTTTTCTCTGATGGGCCACATGGACAGGAAGACACTGTGGAAACAGCTTTGCGTTTAGACAGCATCTGAAATACAGAAATTTGAATAAATCCATGTACTTTAGACAATAAACAAAAGTGAATAACTTTAATTCGCCCTGCTGGGCCATTTAAACTGTCTTAAACAGACTCACCGACAGATCAGCACGGAAATTTCTGTCTGTAAATAAATGTGCGAGTAGATTTATAGACAAAACAATTCATTCAGATAACCAATCCAGCGTTGCTGTATATCAATACTGATTCCATTATTAGTAAATGATTGTGTAAAAGTAATAATGTGTATAATGACCCCAGACATATGACAGGAAGCCATTCGGGTTAAAACCACTGCCGAATAATATATGTTCTCAAGAAGTAATTACGCAATATTGCTGAAAAATATGATATATCAGATGTCAAGCATATATTACGTATGTCATATACCCGGTATATGCACTGAAAAATATATATAGTGAAAAAGGACTGCAGAATAGCCTTAGCTCTCAAGCAGTAACTAGATTACAATTGCCGACACACAATAACCTATAATATTCAAAGCATATGTATGAAAATTAAAAATAAAATGAACTTAAAACAATACGTATCTTATAACACAAGACTGCTCTGCAACCACCGCCGCCCGGATATTGTTGTAGAGTTTCTGTTGACCCCTCTCTGACAAATGAACCCCGTCACTGGCTAGGACC
Organism: Mercenaria mercenaria; assembly: GCF_021730395.1. Taxonomy (NCBI): domain Eukaryota; kingdom Metazoa; phylum Mollusca; class Bivalvia; order Venerida; family Veneridae; genus Mercenaria; species Mercenaria mercenaria. The sequence goes on along the minus strand of NC_069362.1, from coordinate 105,148,410 downwards.
TCCGTCAGCACTTCATCTGACCAGAAACCTTTTGGCACCCAAAAGCGAACACGTTTATGAGAACAACCATTTATCTTTGCAGTGAGAATGCCATTTGTTTCATAAACCCCGTTATTGAACCAGGGAATATCCACTACATGAGGGATTGAAATTTTGTTAACCAACCTATAAAAGATTGGTAACACTATTACATATGGTACTGCTTGAATAAATAGCAACGTATCCACCAAGTCCATAATGGCCGAACTGACTGATTCGGAACTTTTTTTCGGCGAAGCAAGGTAATTAGTGCCAATGATTAAAATCACAATGTCCGGATCAAAGTTCTTCAAATACACTAAATTTTGTCTTAGTGTATCCACGTTTCCTCCACTGAAACTCGTGTATTGCACTAGTGTACTACTGTGGATGAAAATCATCGTGCGACAAGACAAAATTCTTCAAATGTTTCACAAATGAGTGACCAAACAATTTCAATGTCCGATCCGCCATCTTGAACGCTGGGTCGATGTCACGTGGCTGTGATAAAAAAAAATTGCAGTCCGATTCAGGTTGTAGTTTGACCTAGTTCCCGCTAGGCTATTCGCACTATTGGTGATAGCCTACATCCTTTGTTATGAAATTAACATTCACACAAAATTATTCCGAGCGACGGTGGTTGTGCTGACAAATTAAATATGCCGAAAGCACAAACAATATCTCTAAAATCTCATACCATTAAAGTTTTTAAGGTTAACGTCTTCAAAACATGATAAAACTGTATTTTGTTAAGAGAAAATGCACATTTAACTGATCCTTTCCGCATCCAAAACAAGAATGCTTTACAAGACGGCGATTGGTGTAATCGCATCACGTGACTAGGGATCTCGATTCTCATTGGCTCTACTTAATAATCTCATCCACGATGCTACCTTCTATCGCATGCGTCATAAACTTAGTTGAATTATAAAACATGTAACTTTAATAGAAAATACAAATGGTAAACAAATACATAAATCCTTTTATATAAGTTTATATAAAATTTATTTATTCATTATGTTATACATATATGGTTTTGTTTGGGAATTCACTCAGCAGGAACACACTTACGGCCATTATCGTAGTCAAAAATAAACATAAATGGCTTAAACGTTCTTGATGCATATATCTCAAAATTTATTTGAACTAAGATTCATAAAACAATATAGGATTGTTATGCAGCTTGTGAAGTTGTGCATATCCAGTTTTGACTGGGATTTCAGCCAGCAGACTAGAGTTCTTGGCTGAGTCATAAATACACATTGAATGCCTAAAAGATTGTAGTTTATTCCTCGGTTTAACGTCAAGGTTTTCGTATCTGCGGTGGCCATTTTTAATTCCAATCTTAGAAATAGGTTTATTACAACCAGATCAAATGTAAGCCTCCGCAGGTCTAGTCACAAGTAGTCAAACTATAAATTTTGCTAATCCTTTTTTCCTTTCCTACTGCCTTTTCTCAATAGCAACGTTTTTACTTTTACTCTACCGCGTTTCAGTATGTATCACTTTGCATTCTGTTGAAATCGGCATGTTCCTTTCGCATGCTAGGTAAAAATGGCGGCGTAAGAATTTAATGTCTCGAAAAGAGAAACTGAAAGAAGCAAAAAGGAGTAAATTCAGCGGGTTGTATTTAACGAACTGTAGTTTTCTTATATAAAAGTTAAAGTGGCATTATGCGCATCTTACTGCACAGTGTGTTTTAGGTGAGTGTTCTATAAAAGCAAGTGAATTTAAATGTGTTAAATTAACGATAATGCCACATAAGTATTTGAAGTTAATGCTTTAGAAATAAAGAAATCGGGCTAATGAAATAATAGAGCTTTTCTTCAATCTTCTACACAATTATCTCCCTTACCTAAAGATAGAGATTTCTGAAGTAGAAGGGAAGCAACTCCTGCATGCAGTTTGACTTTTCTTAAAAAGACTGCCCCACTCAAAATAAGAAAAGTCATATTTGGAAACTTATCATTTCGTTCTGGTAACGGGAAGAGTTTGGTATGTTGGGTTAAAAGCTATAATTTCCTCCATCCTTTTTTACACACACTTCTATTTCAGCTGGATTTTTACTTGAAAATGCTTATAATTCCACTTTAACACCCCCTTTTTGTTTTTCTAAAGTAGCGATATAGTTCTTTGTTGGAATATAAGTCTCTGAAAATCTGATGTGCTAGAAAATGTCGAAAACCAATTATAAAGTAAGTGGATTTTAAAATAAAGAACAACCGGATTTTAGTGGTGTTCAGCCTAGAATGACGTTAACAATAACAGTTGGCAGGGGCGGAGGAGGAGGGGGTAGGGTTCTGACCCCAAGTGTCTGTGGTAATATATAACCGTAGAGCGACAGTAAGCATGGGCTTGTACTTTGTCTAATATTATCAATTTAGTATTTTGATCCGATTTCTCATATTTTATGTAAGGTTTGACATTAGGTCTCCCTTGTTTCAAAAATAATTACTTAAAAAAAATAAAAAGTGTCAACCCTCCCAATTTTTTGCATCATCCGGATGAGAATCTAAACCTTTATTATCTCTGGCCTAATACGAACGGGTTTTTTTTCTCCAAAATCTGTAGGCGTTTATTTTTATCGATTAAATTATGTATCATTTACTTAAAACGTAATCGATTTTAGAATTTGCTAATATAAATGAATATTCCGTTTTATATTCAATATACAAATGAATTGTTGTATTATTCCGTCACAATATAAGAAAGGTAGATTTAGACTTTCAAGTCACGTTCAAGTGTATAAATCTACGTGCTTGAAACAGCTTTATTTGGCTATAAGCATCCGAAGTAATTAATCTTTATGTCTCTCCCCACTGGGGATGGGGGAGACATATTGTTTTTGTCCTGTCCGTCCGTCCATCATTCCATTCGTCACACTTAGTTTCCGATCAAAAACTGGAGAACCATTTGACCTAGAACCTTCAAAGTTCATAGGGTGGCAGGGCTTATAGAGTAGACGACCCCTATCGTTTTTGGGATCACTCTATCAAAGGTCAGGTCACTGGGGCCTGAACATGGTAAACCATTTTCGATCAATAACATAAGAACCACTTGACCCAGATTGTTGAAACTTCATAGGATGATTGGACATGCAGAGAAGATGACACCTATTGATTTTGAGGTCACTTTATTAAAGGTCAAGGTCACAGGAGCCTGAACATAGAAAACCATTTCCGGTCAGTAACTTGAGAACCACTTGACCAAGAATGTTGAAACTTCATAGGATGATTGGACATGGGGAGTAGATGATCCCTATTGATTTTTTTTTTTGGGGGGGGGGGGGGGGGGGGCACTCTATTAAAGGTCGAGGTCGTAGCGGACAGAACATGGAAATCCGTTTCCATACAATATCTTGAGAACCATTGACCTAGAACCTTCAATTTTCATAGGATGATAGGACTTACAGAGTAGATGACCCTTATTTTTGGGGGGCAGGGGGTCACTCTATCAAAGGTCAAGGTCACATGGGCTGAACATAGAAAACACTTTTCAACCAATAACTTGAGAACAACTTGACCCATAATGTTGAAACTTAATAGGATTATTAGACATGCAGAGTAGATGACCTCTTCTGATTTGGGGTCACTCGATCAAGGGTCACTCTATCAAAGGTCAGGGTCACAGGGGCCTGAACATGGTTAAACTGTTTCCAGTTCATAAGTTGAGAACAACTTGGCCCAGAATGTTGAAAAACAGTGGGATGATTGGACATGCCAGGTAGATGACCCCTAATGCAGCCAACCATAAGTGTCTCTTTGACTTTTGCTATTGTCCCCTATTGACTTCTTGCTTATACGACTATGCATTGGGGTAGACTTGCGCTTTTCTACAAAGTTTCAGATTTAAGATTAGCATAAGGATAAATTCTGAACGTGCACGATTAAATTGTATAAATATTGCTATGTTCAGGTGATGAATGAAATACCACACGTATCTATAAATTTACAATTATCGAATCTCAATCCCTCAATCAATTTTATAGTCATGGTGTCATCTAAAACACAAGTCAATAACCCTACTTTTAATTTGGTTTTCATAATATGAGATTTTTCAGTTATTCTTAATTGATCGTCCTGTGGATCGATATCATATAGGGAGAAGAATTGGTTCAAATAACCTTTGTAGTATGTCTAGCTGTTTATAAAAAAACAGAAAGTGTTAGTGCAGCGTAGAAAAAAGGGCAAATGTCGATAATGGTCGTTACAGAATGCATTTAGACCGACTAATCCACACATTGTGATTTGTGATTTTTTTTAAATATCGTCCATTTTAATCGACCTGGCGGGGTGGGGTTTCGCGACGGTCCACTGCATTATTGTGCAGGATATGTAGTATATTCGGCAACCTGATTTCTTATTCACTGGCCATTTACCTTACACTGTGACCACTGTAGCTCAACCTATTTGCTCGTTTTTTTAGATTACCATTATTTGCATAAGCCAGAGATTAACTCCGCCCCGCCAGGTCAAATAAAACGCACTATAAATATCACCAAAAGGCAAAATGCCGCCATGGTTTTATATATTCACTTGAAATTTAACGGTTGATGTCACATTTGTCGTCTTTAATCGTAAAATTTGAAAATTTGCATCTGCTTAAAACAACACTGAAATTATTAAAGGGCCAATTTCAATTTCAATTTGGATCGCATGGCGCTGATCAGAATGAAAGGTATCTTTAATCCAACAATGTCACTGGTCAAAGAAAATACTCAGAGTTTAATTGGTTTCTTCTGAGTTAATATTATCAATATGAATGCATTTTTACGATCTATTTTGTTATGTATTCTTTATTCTGCATTGTGATTAACGTATCATGAGCGGGTTATTTCTGCGGGCAAAAAAATCTGCGGTTTTGTCCTAAAATGGGCCTAATCTATTTCTGCGTTTTTTATTCCTACGACCTTCGAGATAAGCATGAATTAATTTTTACGGTTTGCATAAACCGGAAGTAAATTCTGCGCATGGGTAAAAGCTACCGCATTAACTATGCCATAATAAATCTGCTGTACCCAGCAGCTCTGATAGTCATGGGGTGGACGTGTTTTGCATTTTGCTGCTTTTTAGGCAAGGAAAATGCTGTTTGCAGTTCAAAATGGCGTTATTTGTTTACCTTTTGACCTAATAGAGGACATATTTTGCAGTGGTGTGTTTATTATATACAAAATTCAAAACGATAACGCCCAGTCGGTGGCCATATAATTGATCTTCACTCGGCTTCTCGCCTTTTAGTCTTACATGTTTATCGTTGTTTGTTAAAAAGTTATTGAAGGTACAGTGCCAGTTTATAGTGACGAAAAAATCGTAGCCGTGCATGAAAAAGTAATTCCTGTACAAAACGAACTCTTTACGGGTTGTACATATACATAAATTTACACTGTAATTTAAGATTTTTATCTGCTACTTCTAAAACCTTCTATTGCAAAAATAGTTTTTGTACAAGCAACATATGTCCTCTTAAAGTTTTCAATCAAATATAAAGATTGGCAACTAAAACTATTTACAAAATATATATATATATATATATATATATACATGTATATACCAGAAATATATATGTGTTTTCCTACAATATATGTACAATTAACAACATAAAAATGTCAGTTTATAAAAGTTTTCAGATGGAACAGCTGTTTAATTTCATTCTAATTATATCACTAATATTATTCATTGTTTTTGGATTAATAACATATCTTCATACTGGTATAATGAAACATATACTTTCTTTCGCGTTTTTGTGCGGAACCTACATAAGTCTTGTGGTCCTACCTAGGGACACTTATTTGCCTGTAAATGACACTGATGCGTTCAATCATTTTAGATCTTTCTATGTAGCCAACACGCAACATGGCATTCTTCTTCTTCTTTCTTCTCATTATTTTTATTGTTATTATATGATTTTCATTATTAGATTACTAGATTTACTCAGCACCCGTCCATTATGAACAATTTTACATAAAGTGGCAGGCACTCCGGGTGCCAAATTCATCCTCTTTCAGTACAGACACAAAGCGATCTGACTACAGCGACAAAGCGGAGATCTAAGTCCCAGTAATAGAAAGAGAGAAATCGTTTAAAAACAGACATTTCTGGCTTACTGAACTTAGCTATTTTTAATCATTAGTGTGCTTAGTGTACAACATCAATACACACGTAGCACTATTTCATTGAAAGAACCAATGCACACCTCATACCAAGGTGGTCTACTCTAAAGAGCATCTCATAAATGTCATGTGCTTGACTGGTATTTGAACCCTGGGCCTCCGGACTGAAAGTCAAGCGTGTCATAATAATAATTTACTTCACCAAAATATTCATTACCAGACCGGATTGTAACATAATAATTAACGGACTTTTGCTGTAGATTATCAAAACGATGTAAGTTTCAAAATTACAAATCAATGTCATTAACTGTTTCCTTTTTAATTCTCAATCCCATGAATGTGTTTTTTATTAAATATATTTTCTTCATTTTTTAGAAGTATTTTCTTGGAGTGACTAAAGAAATCAGTTGTGAGTACATTGCAGGATGTACAATTTTGATATTTCTTTAGAGAAGGTGCATTGTTCCTTACTCCTCAAAGTAATCTGCAATTTTATTTAAGTTCTTTCTATCATTTGTACTTAACGGACTCGTGCATATCATAAATATGAACTTTAACCTTTAATTGTGACCTAAACCTTAAAACCAGCCATTCAAAACTTGCACTCTGCACGTTGTCTCGATGTGGTGAAAATTCTGTTTTAGTCTCCAGGTCAGTATGTTCTTGACCTTTGATCGACTAAAAACAAAAACACACACCATCCTTCCAAAGCGGTGCTCAGTCGAAATGTTAACAATGTTGAAGGACGGACAGATGGACGGATAATAGCATTCCATTATACGTCCCGTTTTTTTTCAAAACTGGCGTATAAAAAAAATAAACAAACTATTTTAAGGTATATATAACTTATGCATAGTCTGTAAAGTTAGATACAGACTTATGCCCTATATGAAAGAAATTAATATAGGGAGATATCATTTTAAAAAAGTGTGGTAAAAGTTATGTCCTTGTACGCTGCACTTCATCTCAATGCCCTCTGTCATTGTATACTATCTGCGTTACTTACTTAAGGGACATAACTCAAAAAGTAGGGTAGAGTAATCATCGTGTACGTCGAACATTTTCACTTGAACCAGTATTACGTGCAAATTATAAAGGAAGATGATTAAACAAATAAGGAGGATAGAGTTATGTCATGTTGTTGAGCTGTCCGTAAGACAGCAAGCTCGACTTCTCTCAGTGCTTGACTGAATTAGATCAGTAAAACCGTTATAAAACATAAACCAAAATATATATATATATTTAAAAGGGACATAACTGTAACAAATTCAAATCAGAGTAACTTGAATTGTTTCTCCTGGTGTTGCAGTAAAATATCGCAAAATGCTCATTTTTATTTTCCCAAATTTATATAACGTTTGTCAAACTTTTCATACACCTAGCGTGTATTGTGATATACGCTTGCAAAGATTACACGCCCAAAAGTAACCATTCATTCGTGGACAATAGATTGATACAATAACAAAAACAATCTACCGCAATCGATACGGTATGAATAACTTGACAGCAGACGAAAACTCTAAGATAAAGTTAACGGTCATTAAATTAACTTTTTTTAGACGCGCCACAAAATAACTGTATTCTTTTGCATTTCCATGATGGTAATTATACATGCTTTGCTTGAAATATATATATTATTTCTTTATTTCAGTCTCATCAGTGTACAACATATATTACATAATATACATAATAAAATATCAATAAAATGCACACTGCCACTCTATAAAAGAGTTATAAGAGACTTATAACTAAAACATACCAATATTACTTTATTATATACGCACATTTAAAACACCATGTTAAAAGAAAGATGTAGTTGCTAACCTAAGCTCAAATAAAATGTTGAGACAAGCCGATAAAACCGTGAATAAGAATACTAAAATGTGTTTATCTCATCAAATTGTTGATGAGGTAATTAGCATTCACTTCTTAGCAAGAACTATAAATGAAATAAAACAATCGTTTAAATTATGAGATATACAAGCATTTAGTTTCAAATAGTTTTGTTTGTTTTGGTTTTAACGCCGTTTTTCAACAGTATTTCAGACATGTAACGGCGGGCAGTTAACCTAACCAGTGTTCCTGGATTCTGTACCAGTACAAACCTGTTCTCCGCAAGTAACTGCCAACTTCCCCACATGAATCAGAGGTGGAGGAATAATGATTTCAGACACGATGTCGTTTATCAAAAAGTCACGTAGAACATACGCCCCGCCCGAGGACCGAACTCATGACCCCGCGATTTGTAGAGCAACGCTCTTACCTACTGAGCTAAGCGGGCGGGCTAGTTTCAAATTGACAGTGGCATATATTAATATAGGCCAAGACAATGCGTTTAATGTCTTAACATTTTATTGAATTAATGTAGCAATATGTAAAGAAATCAGTGTATTAAGTTAAATTTCAATCACATTCCGTTTCTACATTGTAAGATTGACTGAATAAGTTCGCAGATGAAGTTGCGAAAACACCTTTATTCAGAAAGGACCTAAATCGTCCATCTGAAAACTTGTAGTATAGCTGTATATTACCTGTATTTTAAAAATGATTTCCATAAAGTTTTTGTGGGTGGAAAAAGGAGGTCACATGGTCGTAATGGGTCTTCAAGCGAAATATCAAAGTTTATTTCTGCTTCAAAAAATATCTGCTGATGTTTAAAGCTGCGGAATTTATTTCTGCGTGACAGCCTCGACCCGCAGGATAAGCAGAAATAAAAACCCGCAGAATTCACCCGCTATACGGTATTTGTTTCATTGGAATATATAAACTATTAATATTTGAACAATTTAGAATATTGTGATTTGTGATTATGGGTTGGGGAAATACAAGTGCAATTTCCATGCGGATCGTGCAGAAAGAATACAAGGCCGAATGCCTAACGCGTTAGCTAATCAATGCTAAAAAGTAATAAATATTTGGATCCTTACACAATTTCAAATAATAAACTATGTAAGGCAGATATCACTTTATGTACATAATATACACTTGGTGAATATAAGTGTTGTTACACGGAACTACATTCTCCGATTTTCGAAAAAAGTTCTATCAATAAAAATATAAGATCAAATATAAATTTTACTCACGTGTTTACAAGCAGAAACGGGCGATAGCTGCACCACGGAAATATCGATAGCTCTTTTCCTTATCACCACAATTTGGTGGTGGCGCTAGCGTTTAGTAGCCGTGTGGTATGCCACAAGTTTTGTTTAGACATGGTTAGAGTACATGCGTTTTAGGTTCTTAAAGTGGAATTATATGCATTTTCAAATAAAAATCCAGCTGAAATAGAAGTGTGTGTGTAAAAAAAGGATGGAGGAAATTATAGCTTTTAACCCAACATACCAAACTCTTCCCGTTACCAGAACGAAATGACTTTTCTTATTTTGAGTGGGGCAGTCTTTTTAAGAAAAGTCAAACTGCATGCAGGAGTTGCTTCCCTTCTACTTCAGAAATCTCTATCTTTAGGTAAGGGAGATCATTGCGTAGAAGATTGAAGAAAAGCTCTATTATTTCATTAGCCCGATTTCTTTATTTCTAAAGCATTAACTTCAAATACTTATGTGGCATTATCGTTAATTTAACACATTTAAATTCACAGCAACCGAAACTTGCTTTTATAGAACACTCACCAAAAAACACACTGTGCAGTAAGATGCGCATAATATTTTATATCATTCTACAAGGGCATCTTTGTGTTTTATATTACATACCTTCTGTTGCCTTTACGTATGTTAGGGTTTCACCTGGCGGGGATTACTTTTATTTACACTGTCTTGTGACTTTGGTACATGGTGGGGGTAAGAGTGAGGTTAGGTGCACCATCAACCGGTTTAAACTCCCCAGTGGTGGTTTTGCCACTGACCGTTCCAAGGCGGTGCCCAACTGTGTTCCTTTATTTGTTTGTTTTGTCCTTTTGTGTTCATTTTTGTGTATGGTGTGCAATAGTTGTTCGTGTGTGTCTTTGGGGAGGCTGCGTTTTTTGAACGTGGCTTTCCCTGTTAGATATTCTTCCTTGTTTTTTTTACAGTTAAGAGTCATTGAAAGTTAAATTTATTTCTAAATCTTGTTATTTCTTTGACAGATAGAGGGTGGAAAGATGCCTGTTGAAGAAAATTATCTGAAGCAAAACCAAGATTTCTGTCGAAAATAGGTAAAATTACTAGATTCTATTGATTTTATTAATTTTGCCGAGAAATTTATTTATTTTATGACTGTCTATATCTTTCATTTTTCAGTATAACATAAGATGTAGCTAGGGTCTACATATTTCAAAGATATACAGAATATAAAAAAGATAATTGTTTCATGAAGTACTATATCTACATACAATTTCGGATTCAATATCAAAAATATAGGCCCTACTTTGCCTCTTAAAGGTTTTTATTGAGTCGGCTAAAGGCTAAAGCCTTTTGACGAGCCCTTGCTGTTCAGCGATTCTCTAAATGGACCGAATAACACGTGAAGGGATGTAGTTCCATTAGATTTCTCAAATTTCAAACAGATCACTGCATGAATGAAGTTAAGTTGTGTCAATTCCCTTTGCTATGACCAATATACGATGTAATCTGTCATATGTATAACTTGTAATTTTGCAATACTCGAATGTAACTCATTAAGCATAAATGTGCATTTTAAGAATTGCGCAGGCTTACAAAGCTTGCGTAACATCCAGCGAAAGACAAAAAATAGTTCCACAGGGCTCCAGATAAGATGCGTATTAGCGTAAATTACGTATAGAAATAATGCAAATACGCATGTCTAATAATTTCTAAGCGTATAAAAACGTATATAAAATTACAGAAACGCACACAATGCTTTTTTAAAAACAAAATCTGAATCGTCTGGATGCGTTAGGTAACATAGCCGATCAGCCTTAATTCTCCCACATTGAACGTATACACGCATCGTATGATTTCTATAAACTTTGCGTGGGTTGAATTTGGCAGTCAGTAAACGGATAAATTATCGGAAGAAGAAGCTCTTACTGGTTTGTTTAGTTACTACTGATATTAAAAATGATTTTAATTCTTATTTTTCGAGAAATAAACAAATCGGCGAAACATTAAATTGTATTTTCTTGTAGTTTTTGAAATCGAAAGTAGATCGTCTATGTTTGGCTGCTTTCACGAAACGAAACAACTTTTTTATGAAAAGATTTAAATAAGAGGTAATTTAACCGTAAACTTCAATGTCAGATACTGCCAATTGCTGCTAAATGTCTCCGTATCATCACAATTTGTAAAATATATTGTTGAAACTGGAGAAAAGTGTAATCGTATCCGGATATAATATTTTGGGTAAATATCGAGCTGTGTTATGAAATTTTAAGAAAAAAAACTAAAAACAAACTGAAACTGGTAGACTATACTGTCAGTACATCAATCATTAGCCGACTCAGGCCCTTCAGGCCTTTGATTAGATCTACTATTCCCAACAAGATATCCTACAATGTGAAACAATATTTTGTCTGTAATTGCGTTACGTATCAACGCATTGCAAACTGATTATAAGCAACCTCCGCACAGAATATTCTCAAACAGTCATCCTTTTGGAGTTCCAATATAACGCGAATACGCCCTTGATGTAAAACCTACATTCTGAATTCACACAACATGAATAAATATCCGAATAGAAATCTTCAAGCCCCGCCAACTAACGGTCATAGACATATTTAAGAAATAATATATCTCATTAAGTGATTTGTCTTTGAATAAATCATTATTTGGTGTTCAGATGCGAAGCCTTCAGGAATTATATGATTGATAATTGATAAAATAGTACGCATCTGAAGGACGTTTGGTTTGTTGGTTTCTTTTTCAACGCGTTGCTATGTCGTTTTACGCTATGACGTATTAATTGTGACGTCAGAACAGTGAACACACAACTTTCAGCCTTATTTTTAATAGGAAAATGAATCAATTCGTGTTAGAATTATCAATAAAAATCTAAACATGATTAATAAATAGAGGTATTTATTTGGTTCAGTGTAAGATTGAAATGTCTTTCATGAGTGAATACCAGATGTAATATTTCCATAATTCACTGTAGATCTATGTTTGTTAGTTTTATAAAGAAACGAATGGCTCTTGTACAAAATGTAGTTTTTGGTCCATGTCATTCAATAGATGATAAGACAATAATTATTCTGGTTAAATTTCATTAAGATCTGATAGAAACGTTTTGTAGGACTAAGTACTGCATGCTCAGTATTTCTATGTGCTATCGGATATACTAGAGGTGTATAGTTCAATGCTACTAAAGTTTAATCTTGTACTTGTTTAGCGTTCGGCGTAAGACCAGAAACAGACAAGAATAAATGGCTCACTGCATCCAAAAACTACAGGAAGAAAGGTTTAAGAACTGGCTAAAGGGAGCTCTTGCAATAATCTTTTGCAAAGAAGGATTGGAAGATTTTGTGTTGGATGAAATCATACAATTTCAGCGAGATATTCTACAAAACATCTACACTAATTATGGAGTTAAGCCACATACAGTCTGCACAGCTTGTACAACCGCAAATGTTCTGCCTTGTGGAACCCAGAATTTCTGTTCAGTTGGAAAGAAATGTTTCGTGCATGATTCAAAAGTCTCCAACAAGAAGCCAAATCAGCAGTGCCCGAATAAGATCTGCCAAAAGTTCTCTGATACAATACGAACCATGCACCGGTTCACTAATCCATCTTGGAAGAACACGGATGCAACGTTGTGGTGTACTGACGCCTTCTATATAGCAAAATGCTACCTGCCACCAGATGGTTACAGTGGGGCCACGTCCATCAGAGAGGTTGATTTTAATGGAGTCATCAGTGCGATTCTTACCAATAAGAGGTTCCAAAACAAGCTTGCAATAAATCTGTCTCAGAAAACGAATATATGCACAGAGGTAGTATAAACGTTTACAAATATTATGAATAACAAAATACCCTTACATATTGAAATAATGCAAAATGTACATGTTGTTTTATCAGTTATACTTCTACAATCCTTTTAAAAAGTATACTCTTATATAACTTACATTCGACTTTTTCTTTGTCATTGAACTTATAGAAAAAACTTTACAAAGGCATTAAGAAACATTTAATGTGTAATTCAGTTATTTTATTTAGGCTATATACATGTATGTTTTGAAGGCTCGAGATGTAGGGAGAGCTGTACGGCATTCGCCGGGTCTGTCAATAGAAGACAATGACCTTAATAGATATATTGATGCACTGGTTGATCTTTTATCTGATGCAAAGTACTTGTCCTCTGATAAGAAGGCAAACGACGCAGTGGATAAACTCAGAAAGGTAATATTAATAGTGTAACAATATGTATATATCTCATTGTACAGTGGCTCGGCTGTGTGAACGCCCTAAGTCATATATTTTATTTTTGCACAAATTATCTTTGAACTGTTTAACAGCTTATGTAGGTCTTTATTATTTTGGCGAGGTAGCTTGAAATTTCTCTCACAAAACACTGATTTTCCAACCTGTTTCTTTACAGTTATGTTATCAAACATACCCATAACTGTTAAGCAAATGAAAACCCCTTTTGGTCAGACTTAATAAACATAGTTCACCTATAATTCTAGATTTTGACAACTAAATACTTACTTTACATACTATACCATAACGTTAGAAATGTCTTTTCATTTCTCACAAATGCAGCTAAAAGTTGGGTCCTTTGTGATAACAACAGAAGACATAACCAAGATCCTTGAAGATACCTCAAAGAATCTATTGTCAACCAGTGTTGGACAAATGAAAGATCGTCATGACGAGACCATGAAAAGTATCGGTCAGAAAGAAGAAAACATTAAAGACTTATTTGAGAAACACAGAAACGATATTAATGAGCGAAAAGTTAAGCTGCTGCAAGAAATACAAAATGATATGGGAAAACTAAAGCATATTACAAATGAAAGCCTTGATGAACTAATTGAGGCAAAGGAAATCCAGATTGAAGAAATTAGAAAGGTTGTGGATAATATGGCAGCTCTGTTAAAGCAGTCTGGCGAAGAAGAAAGAAAGTCCTTGGTAGAAACTGGAGACCTTGAACGCGAATCACTACAACAAATGTCTAAACAAATGATGGAGAATATTGAGCGTTTGGGTAGCTCGAAATTGGCTGAAGTTCAAAAGACAACAGAGACAGCTATAAGTGACATTCAGAAGACAGAGTCAGAATGCATAACACTGATGAATGATACCGACTATCTCCGATTAAAATCAGGTACCAAACTACGATGAGGTATTACACTTGTATTATGCAAGAACTTGTACCATATGAATACCAAGTTATAAAGAATACTATTGCATATTGTCCTACATAAATTGATATTGTGTGGTGTAAGACTGTAGTTTCCATCACCATATCATCGGTTAACGTCAATTTCCCGCACAGTGGAACTAGTGTCATAATTTGTCTCCAAGGCAGTCATAACATTGTTTTACTCTTTCCTACCCTCTTCAACACGGAAGACTGCAGTTTTGTCGGGTCTTCCTGTCCTCGCTTCACAGTCCTTTTCCCCGAATACTCTTAATAAAAGTCACTTTAATAATATAGGAATAATACATCTATACTACAAGGTGACAGATGAATAAATTAGGCCCTTCCTGAATTAATGTGTTTTCACAACTTCTACTGCTAACTTATTAGGTCAATCTCTTTTAGAATAGTTTTTAAAAAAAACAGATAAATTACTCTTAACACTACAGAAACAAGGAGTGATCTACATTATATACATCAAATACTAAGCATACTGCTGCACCACTTTAGTAAAATATTTAAACATGAAACACTTTGTCTTGGTTTAATATCTGCCGCTATCAGTTTGTAACTAGATACTTACATTTCTCAATCATTTATGGAAATCATGTATAATTGCCATCTTGGAAAACAAAAGAATACAATTATTCTGTGGTGCGTCTTTAAAGACACTTATTTATACCCTACAAATTATACATGCTTTTCCCCATGGTGCTAGTAGACTTACTGGTTGCTAAGGGTTAAATGTATGCACAATTTTTACATACAAAATATGTTTATATTATAATTCAATGTTAATTAATAAATAATCAAGGCCTTCGAGTGGTTTATCGTCTAATTCACCACGGTTCAGAGTTCAGATGCAAAGGAATTGAATCACGAGGGCGTTTGCTCGAGAGGTTAAATACTGAAGTATCTAAACGAAGAACCATGGTAAATTAGACGATAAATCACAAGAAGGCCTTGTTTTTCATTCTGACATGCTCATTGACATATTTTAATAAATATTATGCGGGACTTCATTTACCCGAGGAGTAATTATCGGACGTCATGCGGCAACTTGACGACATAATTGACGTCATAATGCTCTGTAACCGGTCCGCGCGCCAACCGTTGTTGAATATAAAGAGCTTGATTTCCTTCTTTGCTTAACTGGAAATCAAACAGAGCCATGTTAGAATGTTTTCTTTTGTATGAAAACATTCATAACCACAATAATGCAGTGGATATTTATTTTCAACTATTAAAACTACAAATGTAACCGTGTCACTTCAGTTGTATATTTATCATAGATAGTGAAACAAATGTATTCTAACTTTAAAAATAATTATGGCGACAAACATTTATCTTAATGCGACCCTCAACAATCTCATTTGTCACATGTATCATGATTACTGAAGTGTTATGAATAGATGTTTATAAAAGTTGTACAATACAAACCCACGATGAATTGCTGGAAGGAAATTGCACATTGTCTAAGTAAAAGAAGTAGATTTTTTTGCAATTTTTCAAAAAGAAATGTTCTGTTATCTTGTGTTTTAATTTCAGATCTTCAAGGAGATCTCGTTGAATGGTATAGACATCGGTATTGGACATTGCCAATTTCACCAATGGTTCAAGAAAATGATACGAAACTATTAGAGTTCTACGTGAATCCAACAATGTATTGTACAAATCAAGCGCACAGTAATGACAGTTCAAACACGGAAATCCGATCCTACCAAGACGTATTTTACACTGAAACTTATCGCTGTAAAAACATCTATATAACAGCTGACGCAGGATCTGGGAAAACATCTTTCGTACAAAAAATGGCCCTCACGTGGTGTCAGTCTCGATCCAAACTGGAGACTGAAGAAATTTACTTTCAAAGTGATGATCTAAAAAGCATGGGATATTTTCAGTTCTTGTTTGTCATTATATTACGAGAGGCAAACCTCACTGAATGTGGTGTAGATGATTTTATTGAAAGTCAAGTTCTAAGAAACTTGTCTCGCGCTCGTCAGTATACAGCTGACATCATGGAAAGAATACTGCATGAAGAAAAGTGTTTGGTAATCTTAGACGGCCTTGACGAATGGATGCATCCTGTAACACGATCCCCAAAATGCAGTTGCGGGTCAACAAGGACAAATATACCTCATAAGAAATCTAGACTTAAAACCACGTTCATTTCTACAACA
Organism: Mercenaria mercenaria; assembly: GCF_021730395.1. NCBI lineage: Eukaryota > Metazoa > Mollusca > Bivalvia > Venerida > Veneridae > Mercenaria > Mercenaria mercenaria. The sequence goes on along the minus strand of NC_069362.1, from coordinate 105,131,847 downwards.
AGACGGTGGAAAATGGGCAGTTATGCAGAAACATTTTCGACCATCGATAAGAACATAGAGTTAAAGTACCTCGACAAAGAATCATCTGATAAACTCACTGCCAATGTGTTATCAAAGCTTAATTATCGGTACGGGAAGAATAAAAAGCTTGACTCCTTTTCTGACCAATTAAGTTACACACAGCTTTATTTAGATCACATAAGATATGTTCCCATAATGTTGATACAACTAATATGTCTTTGGTTTGATGGAAAGGCCATTCTGAAAACCTCATGTCAAGTTTTTAGTGAAATGATAGAACTACTCATGGCACTAGAAAACGAAAAGCACGATTTTGAACAATGTGAAGACAGTGAAAATGATTCGAAAAATTCAGGAACTGTTGATTTAGATCTTATTCCAAAGTGCCTAAAGAGAAATGAATACATTGTGAAACAGTTCACACTTTTAAATAAAATAGGACACCTTGCTTATGATGCATCTTTCGGTGAGAACAAGGAGTTAACAACAGTTACAGTCTTTGATAGAAAATTTGTTCTTAATTATATGACAGCTGCTCAGTTACAGTACTGTTTTAAACTAGGACTTTTAACACGGAGCAGATCAAATAATGTCTCTTCAAAAATGGCTATCATCGCATTTCAACACAAACTATTTCAAGATTATTTTGCTGCTTTATTCATAGCATCTAGCAATAAAACCGACATTTTTGAGAGAGTAAAAAGAAATTGGAATTCTGTAGAATATTTCAATAATGAAATATGGGCAATTCTAAGATTCTTAAGCGGGTTTTCACCAGGCGCTACAAGTCATATTATGGCTGGCGTCGGGCGACTACTGAAAGAAGATACATGCACGACAAGATATAGACGTTCAGGCATTTCCCATCATTTTAATGAAGATGAAATCAAAAATCATAAATTGAAGCATTTTCAAGATATAATGATATCATCATTATGGATATCTCGAGAAACTGGAAACGGAGATGTCCATTGTGACGTTAAAGATCTCTTCTTTATAAAGGATGATATTAACCATGATGACGACAAGCGTTGTCTAAAGGATATCATTAGCTGGAACAAAGAAAACATAAAATCAATCTGTATTTTAGACTATAATGACCCGGAAGAAATATCAGATATAATAGCAACGTACGGATTAATGAACCTACCTTCTCTGCAAATGTTGTATTTACCTGGCTACTTCAGAGCAGACGACATATACCAGCTTTTGTCAGGATCTGTTCGAACAATAGAAAATTTTCAATTCAATGGCAAAAAACCACTAAAAAGTAATGAGAGTGCATCTCGAAACATTCCATTCTACGATAAAAGGATAAATATATTTCAGAAGATGAAAAATCTTCAAGTCCTGTCCTTATGTAATGCAATGATGCTTCATGATCAGATAGGACTGTTACTTGCTGTCATATCACTGAAAACAGACATGGAATATATAGAATTGTACAATATTAAGTGCAAACAACATCATGGTGGATATACATGTGTTGATCATACTCTAGACCTTTCTAAACATTGGAAATTGAAAGTACTGAGACTAGGATTTTTTCCTATGCAGAAATTGTTATTTAATGCTCTACAACTACAGGAATACAGTATAAGTAAGTTTCCTGATAGTGAAGTAATGGCATCCGCATTCAACTCACTTAAGAAAGCAGAAAATCTTGAAACTCTGTTCTGCCATGCCATGAAATCTTGCTCCAATGTAACCTACATGAAATCAGCATTGCAAAAACTAATATGCTTGCAAAACATTGTTATTGAGCACTGTGACTTTGGTGATGAGGAATTATTGCTGCCTCTCGAAATGAAACGCTTCGAGTATCTGTTGATGTTTAAAACATCAATGACATGCTTCTCACTCCGCAGGTTAGTCAAAAGATTAGAGACTTATCCACAGTATGTTGACGTACGTCTATGGGAATGTAAAATACTACCACAGGAGGACTATAATACATTTAAAATGTACATCTGCAATTCAGAAATATCGAAAGTTCTTCTTGAAGGACCAAATGCTTGGGAGCAAGAAAAATTTAGATTTGACAAAAATAAAAACACTTGATTTTTTTTTAAAGAAAACATTTGTTTTAAATGAAGATTAAAATGCATGCAGAAAAAAGTACACGGTTACTTGTTGGAAATATACATTGTTGGTGTGTTATTTGACACACTGATATGGTTATCTTATAGAACATTCAGTGTTAATATATACTGTATGAGAGATAAGCATTAAAAATTTAAGTGCATATCAAAATATTGTTATTTTTTTATTTAGAATTAACAAAAATGAGCGTTTTTGTTTTAGTTGGCTTTAGTCGCACCGACACAAATAAAGGTCATATGGCGACTTTCCAGCTCTGATGGTGGCGGAAGACCCAGGTGCCCCTCCGTGCATTATTTCATCACGAGCGGGCACCTTGGTAGAACATACGACCTTCCGTAAGCCAGCTGGTTGGCTTCCTTACATGAAGAATTCAACGCCCCGAGTGAGGCTCGAACCCACATCGGTGAGGGGCAAGTGATTCTAAGTCAGCGACCTTAACCACTTGGCCACGGAGGCCCCTACAAATGAGCGTATTCGAATATTTTAACCTATGTATGTAACCCTATCGAAAAGATATCAAGTACATAAAATTCAATATCAAATTTAAATAAACTACATCTGTGTCCATTAAACACTGGTGCACTAACTAGCTGTATGGTTATGCAAGTTATTCACAAAAAAACTTCTTTAAAGTGCCAGGTGTATAGCACTGATACATGCGAAGTCGTCTTTCCTGGGGAGAACCAGTACAGGCCTCTTAGTTAGGTGGAAGACACTCGACAGCATCTCAGAAATGTCCAGTGCCTGGACCGGAATTCGAACCACAGACCTCTGGATTGACAGTCAAGCGTGTTACCACTAGAATGCCGGCCCACCTTAAAATAAAATGCCATGTAACTTCACATGCTGAATAACAATCATATGATGTTATCTATATTCTTTTTGAGATACGCACATCACTACTTTGGACAAACAGATATCCAGATGGACAGTCGTATGGACAAGGGCAAATTTTAGTGCCCCCTAAAAACATCTGGGGTATCAAAACAGCAAACTTTCTTTTTTCAACGAACATTGCATTCTACTTACAAGCAATGCTTACGTCACTAAACTGGTCGGCATAAATATTCCTTGTAAATTTTGAATTTATATGATTTAAGGAATAATAAGCAAATTCAGCATATTGTTATCCCCAGCAAAAGTTGGTCACGGTTCACACTTAAAAAAGTATCATCTGCCTAAAGAAATTGCACCTTTTTAAACTGGATATCTCTTTGATCCCAATGTCTCATTGCATATTTGGGTTATTTAGCCAAAAAGATTATATTTGAATTGACAAATAATATGTCCGCAGCAACTGTCCCGAAAACAGGGTTCCAATTCTGAAGTGAAAGTTAATAGAACCTATCTGAAGGTGGTGTTTTTTTTTGTTACATCACTACATGGCTGAGGCTAATAGATTTTTCTATTCTTAGCCCTACATGCAGTCCTTCAGAATGAGAAAGGTCTATCCAAGGATACCACAGACCAAGTTTAGCAAAGAACTTTCAAACAATTCTTGAGAAAAAATTGTTAAGAGACCTTTCTATTTTTAGCTCCAACAGCCCCCAAAAGGGGTTAGGCGAAACTATTCGAACAAGAAAATATCGGTAAAACCAATGAATACTCCCTGAAATATAAATACATGTATATTTAAACGCATAAAATGGGGATTCATTGACTGGGCACAAACCTCGACTTAAAACAAGACTTAAAACTCCAGCAAGTAGCTGTTAACAAAACTGAGCACTTAAAGTGCACATCTCCTCTTGGTAGAGAAGCAACCAATGAATTTTTGCTGAATTCAAGCCAGTTGTTATTTAAAAAAAAAGGATGATGTCATAGTTAACTAATGTTGAATAATCAAAGGGCAATTATTAAGTGAAAATATATCTGACTGGAACATAAAGATAATATGCGCATCCCATACTGGAAGGGAAGCTTCCCGTAAAGTTTCACTGAATACCAGCACCTATTCTACTAAGGAATTCTCTGAACAAGAAATGGAGCTACAGTATACCCATGCTGAAATGTCAAAGGGCAAGAACTGTGAAAAATCATCAGACCAGAATATGAAATTCTAAGAAAAAATGGGGCATAATACATAAAATATTGGTGCCAGAGTTAAGGACTTTTTTCATTTGATGTGGGTGATGACACAGAGTTATACGTTTAAGTTTGAAACAAATCCATTTATTAACAGAGATATGGTAAAAATTGAACTGAAATAAATCATGAAATATTTCTGCAAGAGTGATGGCCCTTGTATCATAATATGCGGGTGATGATGAGGAATAACTATTTTAAATCTGAATCAGATCGGTTGCGTAATGACAGAGACAGTGTGAAAGTGTATCAAAACTTTTCACGTGAGGTTTTAAATAAAAAGGGGGAATATTTCATGAAATACTATTGCAAGAGTTATGGCCCTTGTGTCATATGATGTGAGTGATAATGTAGAATTTTTTAAGTCTGAATCAAATCTCTTCAGTAATGACTGATATATAATGAAAATGCATAAAAATAACCTAAAAGTCTATGTAAAGAGTGTGCATAACCCATGAAAAATTGGTGACTGAATTACTGAGCTTGTGGTATATGATGCTAGTGATTGAACCACATGATGAGGGTGATGATGAGGATTAACTATTTCAAGCTAGAAGCAAATCCATCGAGTAATTACTGAGATGAAAATAAAGTACATCAAATCCTTAACCATCGTGTGGATGCGGAATGGATGCCGACTGTGAGGCAGACACTGACGCTGGGTCCAGTAGGATAAATCTCCATATACTTTGTATTGTCTAACTAAAAATCTGATAAAAGGGCCTGACAATATGCCTCTGACCACATAATATTAAACATGTATACAGCATTTCATTTTAATTAGGTGTTAACAGCAAGAGGAGTACAAAAGAAAGTGTGAAAGACAGACAGAATGACAGACAGTACAAACATTATTTTGTGCTTCCCGAGTCTTCAACACTGTTGCCATGAAACATTAAGGTTGATGTGTAATAAACTGTGATGGACCAACAATGAAAGTTTAGTCTGTAATGGCAACCAAAATTCTAATTTGTTTTACACACACAATGAAACAATGTGTCATTTCAATACTGATAAGTCTACATATAAGAGACACGGATGTCTATTGTGAGTTAGTAAAATATATGTTTTCCAATATATAAACGATAAATAAAACGTTTAAACAAAATTCAATGAAAAACTACTGTGGAATCTATTACATTAGCAGGCAAGTGATTGTTAAATTGTGGCAATAAAATATCCAAACCAGTACTATTTTAAATAATCAGGAGTGTCATAATTTTTTTCAAACTAAACAAAACAAGGATGCAAGTACACTACAATCAAACATGCTAGTGAGACCATGTCTTTTGAGTGAAAATTTTCCTTAAGACATCACTTTTTCAGTTCTCTTTTGTGTAGCTAAAGAACAGATCATGTTATATCAAGAGAACTGTTTCAAGCAAGTTGAACTGTATTACACTCAATAACATAAAATGTATGGTATTACATTGCAATATGGTTCTATTACAAATAAAGTAATAACATATGACTTGTAAAGTATGCAAACAACTGACTTAAATTTAGAGTCAGTTCACATTCTTACTTTGTTCAGATGAATAGACTAGGAAAAGAAATAAAAGTAGTCTTAAATATTATATTATATATTCATACTAAGGAATATATCACAGTAGAGCTTCAAAACTAACTAGAGCTATCACTAAAGGTGATGAATGTACCCCCCGCATGCACTGACACAGTACATTGCAATTTGACACACACGAGATTGCATAATTATGTGGACTGTATGTATACAGACTGTATGTATACAGTATAGTAACAAAAATCAAAGTCCCATAACTATGCAGAATATTTATCTAAAAGAACGTAACATGCACCATGCACAACTAGGGTTGGTACTGATCACTTGTGTGAAGTTTCATTAAATTATGTGCAAGGGTTCGGAAGATTAGGTGCGCACAAGATTGTATATGCAAACTGTATGTACATAGTATTTTAACAAGAAACAAAGTCCCATAACTCTGCAATTTTTGTTGCTGAAAGAACCTAACATGCCCTATGCACAACTACTGTTGTAACTGATCACTTGTGTGAAGTTTCATTAAATTGTGTCAAGGGGATAAGAAGAGATGGTGCGCACAAGATTGTGTCTATGTATATAGTATAGTAACAAAAAACAAAGTCCCGTAACTCTGCAAATTTTTTTTCTGAAAGAACCTAACATGCCCGATGCACAACTACTGATGTTACTGATCACTTGTGTGAAGTTTCATTAAATTGTGTCAAGGGGATGAGGAGAGATGGAGCACACAAGATTGTGTCTATGTATATAGTATAGTAACAAAAAACAAAGTCCCGTAACTCTGCAATTTTTTTCCCTGAAAGAACCTAACATGCCCCATGCACAACTACTGTTGTTACTGATCACTTGTGTGAAGTTTCATTAAATTGTGTCAAGGGGATGAGGAGAGATGGAGCGCACAAGATTGTGTCTATGTATAAAGTATAGTAACAAAAAACAAAGTCCCATAACTCTGCAATTTTTTATTCTGAAAGAACCTAACATGCCCCATGCACAACTACTGTTGTTACTGATCACTTGTGTGAAGTTTCATTAAATTGTGTCAAGGGGATGAGGAGAGATGGAGCGCACAAGATTGTGTCTACGGACAGACAGACGGACAGACAGACGGACGGACGGACGGACCGACAGACAACCTGAAACCAGTATACCCCCCCTTACAACTTTGTTGTCGGGGGTACAATGAGTGAGACTGATTTCATATTTATTTGGGTTTTACAGCGTACCAACACAGTATAGGTTATACGGCGCCAAACAGGATTACAAGTTTTGGTTTCACATCTCATTTACATCGAAACAAGAGCTCGTAAACACAAAATGCCCACCTTGATACATTCAGTAATTGCAGAAGGAACAGAAATGTTTGGACACTGTACATACAAGTTCTACTGTTCTGGGTCAATGTGACCCTAGGCCTTTGGTCTACTGACATCGAAATAAATAGGCGTAATCTGCTGGTCATGATCAACCTACCTATTAAGAAATCTTCAATCTTTATCAATGTTAAAATGGATCTGAGCAACCCTTGCTACATAACAGCAATAATAAACTTTGGAGTTTAAAGGCTGCAGACAAATTTAAGATTCTTTAAATAGAAAAATAAGCCAGCCTTCCTCTCAAAATAAGTGGACACAAGAATTGAATCTAACAAACCCAATCTGGAAAAATATTTATCAATTGCCTTTTAAGTGCAGTGGTTTTAGTTTAGGATAAATTTCAGAACTTCAGTTTCAAGTACCATCCATGAAAGGGTGTTTTTTTTTGTGGTTTTTTTTTTTTTTGTTTTTTTTTTGTAGCCCAGACTGTATTATGGTATAACTTTGTCTTTAATGTTAGATCAAACATTTCAAAAAATTTTTGGACACTATACATACAAGTTCTACTGTTCTGGGTCAATGTGACCTTGACCTTTGACCTATTGACCACAAAATCAATAGGTGTAATCTGCTGGTCAGGATCAACCTCCATATTAAGTTTCCTGATCCTAAGCCCAAGCATTCTCTAGTTATCGTCCTGAAATGGTTTAATTGTTCTGGGTCATTTTGACGACCTTCAACTTACTGACCTCAAAATCAATAGAGGTCATCTACTGGTCCTCCTTATTAAGTTCCGTGATCCTAGGCCTAAGCATTCTCAAGAATCATCTGGAAACAATTTACATGTTCCGGGTCACTTTGACATTGACCTTTGACCTACAGACCTAAAAATCAATAGAGATCATTTGCTGGTCATGACCAACCTGCTTTTAACTTTCATGACCTTAGACCCCAGAGTTCTTGGGTTAACATCCGGAAATCGTGAACTGTTCTGGGTCTCTGTAACCTTGACCTTTGAGATAGGAACCTGGGTTTTGCTCATGACACCCTGTCTTACTGAGGTTAACATTCATGCAAAATATAAACCAAATTGCTCTATGCATGTCAAATTTATGGTTCTGACAAATTCAGACGAACGGACACATGCACATACATCAAATAGCTGTTTGGATGACCATGTCCTCACTTCCGCTTGCGGGTTCAACAAAGAGTATTATAACTATTTGCATAAGTAGGGTGGAGTGTAACTTAATTGTAAAGAATACCAGTGCTCTACAGTGATCACAAAGTTACAGGCCAATAAAATACGGTTATTATAATAGTAGCTCGATCTGGGATGCTGTATTCAGCCGAGTGGTTTTTTGCTAGATTGGATCACACAAGGCACGAGCGTGATCTCTCTTGCAAAATCCACAGGAGCCGAATACAAAATCCCAGATTTAGATACTGTTATAATGACTCATTTATTATGTACCTCACTCTTTTTGTTTGTATGAAATCTTCAATCTTTATCAATGTTAAAATGGATCTGAGCAACCCTTGCTGCATAATAGCAATAATAAACTTTGGAGTTAAAGGCTGCGGCCAGATTTAAGATTCTTTAAATAGCAAAATAAGCCAGCCTTCCTCTCAACATAAGTGGACACAAGAATTAAATCTAACAAACCCAATCTGGAAAAATATTTATAAATTGCCTTTTAAGTGCAGTTGGTTCAGTTTATGATAAACTGCAGAATTACAGTTTCAGGTACCATGAAAGGGTGTATTTTTTTTTTTTTTTTTTTTTTTTGTACTGTTATAATGACTTTTATTTTATACCTCACTCTTTTTGTTAGTATGAAATCTTCACTCTTTATCAATAATAGCAATAATAAACTTTGGAGTTAAAGGCTGCCAACAAATTTAAGATTCTTTAAATAGCGAAATAAGCCAGCCTTCCTCTAAAAACAAGTGAATGAAGTATTGCCATGCAATACAAAGTCCCCTACTGGAAGGCACCTAATTTTCTCTACTGCAGTATAACATAATGAACTGATATCTGTCAATGATGTATAAATAATATTGAATATATACAATATAATATAACAAAGCACTTGGATTAAAATTTGCATATATAAAAACGTACAGTTGTTTTCATTTGGAATTTTTTTTTTTGGACGATTATACAAAAAGTTATCATAAAAGTTATTTATAGTAACAACAAAGTGAAATAAACCCTAAAAAAAAAAAAAAAAAAAAAAAAAATCTATAAAATATAAGTCCACAAGAAACTCTTCACCAGGTAGAGATAGATCAAAATACACCTAAAATTTGGATGTACCATGCATGTTGTACCACATAAGTGGTCTCAATTTTTCCTTACGGCCAGTAATAAAAAAGTTACAATATAATCTATTTATAGTAACAACAAAGGGACATAATTCTAAAAAAAGTGTGCCTCATAGTGGTGAACATTTCAACTAAGTTACATCAAAATTCCTCCATGCATGAAGAATTAGAAATGCTCCGGACAAAGTCATTCTTCAGTTTGACCTTTAACCTCTAAGTATGACCTTGACCTTAGACCTAGGGACCTGGTTCTGGCGCGCGACAATTCGTATCATGGTGGTGAACATTTGTGCCAAGTTACATTAAAATCCCTCCATGCATAAAGAAGAAATGCTCCAGACTAAAGTCATTCTTGAATTTGACCTTTGACCTCTAAGGATGACCTTGACCTTAGACCTAGAGCCGGGGCTTTGCGCACAACATGTTGTCTCATCCAGGGAAATGTTTGTGCCAACTGATATTTAAATCCTGTTTTGCATGACAAAGTTATAGACTGGACAGGAAAAAAATCCTATTGACCTTTGATCTCAAAGTGTGACCTTGACCTTTAAGCTAGGGTTCTGGGTGTTGTGCACGACACGTCGTCTCACCATGGGGAACATTTATGTAATATTGTAATCCCTTGATGGATGACAAAGTTCTGGACCGGACAGGAAAAAAACCCTATTGACCTTTGGCCTCCAATTGTGACCTTGACCTTGAGCTAGGGGTCCGGGTTTTATGCATGACATGTTGCCTCATCATGGGGAACATTTGTGCCAAGTAATATCAAAATCCCTTCATGGATGGCAGAGTTATGGACCGGACAGCAAAAAAGCCCTATTGACATTTGACCCCCAATGGTGACCTTGACCTTTGAGCAAGGGCTCCGGGATTTGCGCACGACATGTTGTCTCATCATGGGGAACATCTGTGCTAAGTAATATAGAAATCCCTAAATGAATGACAGAGTTATAGACTGGACAGTAAACAGACCCTGTTCAAGCCATGTTAACATTTGACTGCTAAGTGTGACCTTGACCTTTGAGCTAGGGGTCTCAAAGTTGTGCACGACACATCATCTTATTATGAGGTACAATTATGCCAATTGAAATTAAAATCCCTTCATAGATGGGAGAGTTATGGACCGGACAGGAAAAAAGCCCTGTTGACCTTTGACCTCGAATTGTGACCTTGACCTTTGAGCTAGGGGTGTGGGTTTTGCGCATGACACGTCGTCTCATCATGGGGAACATTTTTGCCAAGTAATATTAAAATCCCTTCATGGATGAAAGAGTTATGGACCGGACACGAAACAGACCCTGTTCATGCCATGTTAACATTTGACTGCTAAGTGTGACCCTGACCTTTGAGCTAGGGGTCTCAAAGTTGTGCATGACACATCATCTTATTATGAGGTACAATTATGCAAATTGAAATTAAAATCCCTTCATAGATGGGAGAGTTATGGACCGGCAAGGAAAAATGCCCTGTTGACCTTTGACCTCAAATTGTGACCTTGACCTTTGAGCTAGGGGTGTGGGTTTTGCGCATGACACGTCGTCTCATCATGGGGAACATTTGTGCCGAGTAATATTAAAATCCCTTCATGGATAAAAGAGTTACGGACCGGACACGAAATTGCGGACGGACGGAATGACAGAATGACGGAATGACGGAAAAGCGCATTCCTATAGTCCCCGAAACTGGTTTTCAACCAGTAGGGGACTAATAAGTGTATACAAGAATTAAATCTAACAAACCCAATCTGGAAAATATTTTTAAACTGCCCTTTAAGTTTAGTGGTTTCAGTTTAGTATAAGTTGTAGAATTTCATTTTCAGGTACCATGAAAGGGTGTTTTATTTATTTTTTTGTTTTTTTTTGTTTTTGTAGCCCTGGTTAGAACTTTGTTTTCAGTGTTAGGTCAAACGTTCTATTCTTTTATATACATGCAATATAGCACACCTTCCTATTTCCGTCCCTGTAAATATCATGTTGTCCTTATTACTGATCTGTAAAATCATACAAGTTTGTCTGCCTAACAGCTGCATATGCCAAACTCTGTTATTATTATCAAGGGTGGAGCATGGTATGGAAGAAAGTAATTGTGAGTGAGTGTTGACTAAATTTCGCCCGACCACACATAACTTTGCTAACCCCATGAAATACCTAATTCCTGCCATACTAACATCTCTTGGGCATTCTTTTCAAGCTGTTCCATGTGAATGGACTGATTTCATATTTATTTATTTATCTGGGTTTTAAGGCACACAAACACAGTACAGGTTATAAGGCGCAGTACAGGACTACAAAATTTTGTTTCACATCTCATTTACATCAAAACAAGAGCTTGTAGAACATGAAATGCCCCCTTGATGCCTTCAGTAATTGCATAAGGAACAAAATTAGTTGGTCACTGTACATAAAAGTTCTACTATTCTGGGTCAATGTGACCTTGACCTTTGACGTACTGACCTCAGAATCAATAGAGGTAATCTGCTGGTCATGATCAACCTCCCTGTCAAGCTTAATAATCCTAGGTGCAAGCATTCTTGAGTTAGCATCCAAAATATGCTATTTATAGTAACATAAAAGGGAAGTAATTCAATTTTTTATTGTAAGTGAGTATTGTATCATTTTTTTTATAAGTTTTTTTATTTTTAAAGGCTCTTACAGTAATCTTTTACTGTAAATCCACCATCATGATACAATAAATTATTGAACTTGTAAGACTGTATATTGTTCATACATGACCCCAGCCACATTTTCAGATGGGGTTTTATAATTGTTATACTGTATCAATGAGATCATGTAGGATATGTGTTTGACAAACGGACCACTGCCTTTATCTCAAAACCTGACACTGCCAAAAAAAAATATATATATTTTACTTTCAAACTTATTGCATGTTCATAGTTCTAGAAACATACAGAATGACAGGGGCAACAACAAAAATACTGAATGAATATAAGAGTAAGTGACATGCTGAAAGCCATTGTTAAAAAAAACTCTTATGGATTTTTTTTTTATCTTTTTAGTGAATCTGACTTTTAACATTTTATTTTCAAAAATACTGGACTGATTTCAACATTCTAGTTAAATTGGTTCGCAAGTTATTGATTGTAAAAATATTTCTATTTTCAGGCCCCTGTGACCTTGACCTTTGATGAAGTTATCCAAAACGACAATTGGGGTCATCTACTCTGTAATTCCTATCACCCTAAAAAGTTTAAAGGTTTTAGGTCAAATGGTTCTCAAGTTATCAATCTGAAATGGATTTCCATCTTCTATCTGTTGCGACCTTCACCTTTAAAAGTGACCCCAAATCTATACGGGTCATCTACTCTGCATGTCCAATAATCCTATGAAGTTTCAATATTCTATGTCAAGTGGTTTTTCAAGTTATTGATCAGATATGGTTTTCCATGTTCAGACCCCTGTGACCTTGACCTTTGATAAATCGATTTGGGTGATTATGCTCTGCATGTCTAATCATCCTATAAAATTACAACTTTCTGAGTCAAATGTTTCTCAAGATACTAAACGGAAATGGTTTTCCATGTTCAGGCCCCTGTGACCTTGACCTTTCATAGAGTGACCCGAAAATCAACTAGAGCTATCACTAAAGGTGATGAATGTACCCCCCACATGCACCGACACAGTACATTGCAATTTGACGCACACAAGATTGCATAATTATGTGGGCTGTATGTATATAGACTGTATGTATACAGTTTAGTAACAAAAAACAAAGTCCCATAACTATGCAGAATATTTATCTAAAAGAATGTAACATGCACCATGCACAACTAGGGTTGGTACTGATCACTTGTGTGAAGTTTCATTAAATTGTGTTTAAGGGTTTGGTAGACTAAGCACGCACAAGATTGCATATGCAGACTGTATGTACATAGTATGTTAACAAGAAACAAAGTCCCATAACTCTGCAATTTTTGTCGCTGAAAGAACCTAACATGCCACATGCACAACTACTGCTGTTACTGATCACCTGTGTGAAGTTTCATTAAAGTGTGTCAAGGGGATGAGGAGAGATGGAGCGCACAAGATTGTGTCTATGTATATAGTATAGTAACAAAAAAAACAAAGTCCCATAACTCTGCAAATTTTTTTTCTGAAAGAACCTAACATGCCCCATGCACAACTACTGTTGTTACTGAGCACTTGTATGAAGTTTCATTAAATTGTGTCGAGGGGATGATGAGAGATTGTGCGCACAAGATTGTGTCTATGTATATAGTATAGTAACAAAAAACAAAGTCCCATAACTCTGCAAATATTTTTTCTAAAAGAACCTAGCATGCCCCATGCACAACTGCTGTTGGTACTGATCACTTGTGTGAAGTTTCATTAAATTGTGTCAAGGGGATGAGGAGAGATGGGGCGCACAAGATTGTGTCTATGTATATAGTATAGTAACAAAAAAACAAAGTCCCATAACTCTGCAAATTTTTTTTCTAAATGAACCTAACATGCCCCATGCACAACTACTGTTGGTACTGATCACTTGTGTGAAGTTTCATTAAATTCTGTCAAGGGGATAAGGAGAGATGGTGCGCACAAGATTGCGTCTACGGACAGACGGACAGACAGACAGACGGACAGACAGACAGACAGACAACCTGAAACCAGTATACCCCCCCTTACAACTTTGTTGTCGGGGGGTACAAAAATGAAACAAAGTTAAAACACTAAAATGAATATAGTATAACTTTTACGTTACTACTAAATGAGCTTTTGATTGTTACCATATTTTGTTGTAATGTAACCTCTTAAATTTCTATCTAACTGTCATAAGTATGACTAATGAATTAAAAGGAAATTAAAAAATAAACGCATGTCTAACATCCGATAAATTACAGACCTTTAAGAACGCTATGAAATAGTTCAAACTGTTGTTAATATGTTGTTTTTCATTACTGGATCCCAGGTTATAAAACCCAGTTTTGAAGAGCAGTTATGACCTATGCCCCAGATCTGATTTTTGTCTGTTAATACTTCAATGTGTTTTTAAAATAATTGAACTAACTCTCCTTTGTAGCTGTACTTATATTTCTCCATAAGGTTCTAGTCTTTATAGTTTGGTTCTTGAATATACCAATTTGCAAAGTGCATCTCAAAACTGTTCTCAAATTATTATTAAAATCCATTTACTAAGCTGAGTGCTGATGTGCATCAAAAGAAGTTTTTGATGATCTTGGTTACAAATCGTACCCAAAGTGGAACATATCTGTCTGGACGTTGAAATGTTTTCTCTGTCACCTTATATGATGTGTCATATAGTCGCTCATGCTCCTGAAAATTGGGATAAAAATTAGTGTCTGGCACAGCACAAATTTTATTTAAATCTATCCTAAAAATCACTAATATTTCCTCTCGCAATGTTAGTCTCATTTATTCTAGGTTATTTAATTGCGTGATGCTAAATTTATTCCCTTGATTTTACCTTCATGATGTTGTGAAAAGTGAAACCAGGATATACAATGGGATATACGATGATATAAATTTGTCAGATTTTTCTTCAAAACTTCCAACAGGAATGAAACTCAGAAATGTATGTGAAAATTAAGTTAATGCTCATAATAAGTGTTTTACAGTAGATCATATTCAAATAACACATAATTCTATAACAGACTACAAATGTAAATGTTCAGTGTAAATATTTTTCAATTAAAATATAAAAGGGCAAAATGTTGATACATCTCAGAACAAGACAACACAGACAGAAGCAAGTAATTAAATACACCTTTGTGGAAATTAGATGTCTATATCAACTCAGGTGAAAGATCAATAATCAGAGACATCTATATAACTTAATGCTGAACTTGTTTACTTTGAAAAATATATTAGAAACAGTAGACACACTCTTCTTCAAATGCTATTTGTCAGAAAAATAACTGCCACTTATGCTAGATAATCAAAGGTCAGTTTACAATGTTATCTTCAGTCTTATTTTGCTATGACTTAAACGTTCAATATACAGACATCAAAAATATCTACTAATCACAGGCAATCATCTTTTGAAGTTTGTCATCCCTTAATTCTAAAGCGTTCTTCAGTTATTGATCTGAAACCATAATAGTGTAATGGTTACTGTGACCACGGACTTTTAGCTACAAGGCTCAGAACAATAGGGGTCATCTTTGTACCAAAGGCAATCATCATAATTTTTATGATGTTCAAAAGGCTGTAGGCCAAAAAAATCTGAAATATTTTCTGTCTTGAAGCCACTGAGACCTTGACATACCGACCTCTAAAACAAGTGGACTTTTTAAATGTAGGCACAAACTTTCTCAACTCAATGAATGGAAACCTAATGGTCTAACACCACAGTGACTGGCCAAGTCTCGTAAAACAGTAAAGCGTGGGTGAAGGGTGGGTGAGGGGTGGGTAAGGGGTGAATAATAAATATATACACCCTATTATTCTTGGTGAAATGACGTCATAATAAAAGCATACCTGTTTCAGCTGATTTTGTAATGAGATATTTGTTGTGAGAACAGCCACTTGACATTCTAAATCTCTGTATATAGATCTGTAGCCTACAATGGAAGACAGTTTTCAGGTCATTATACGAATACGAATATTTTTATTAGCATAAAACATAATAACAATGTTTATAGCCATTTCAAAATGAATACTGGTTACAATATTAAATCAAATTTGATTCACAATAATTTCACACTCAATTTAAGTAAACACATGTGAAACCTAAAATTAACAAAACACACAAACTGATAAAAACATTTTTACTTTCATCAATGGTATACCTATTTTCTTTAATGCTGTTATCTATATTTGTTTATTTTAATGGTGCTAAAGTCAAACCATAACAATGTTAGCTCAAATGCAAACTTTCCGGCATTTTATGGTGGAGGAAGACATCACTATGATGTAGCTACAAGTTAAAAGGAAATGCATACTGTCCATATTCCCCTTATCTATGTACAGTCGAGTCCATTAATACGAACTCGCTTGATATGAATTTTCGGATAAAACGAACAAAATCTGGATTCCCCGGCCGAGTCCTTCTATTTCCTTCGTAAAATTATTTCGTTAATAGCGAACTCACTTCATACGAATAATCGGCAGATATGAACATATTTTGGAAGCCCCAATTAGCTTAAATGTTATAATTTTAAATCTTTTGATACGAATTAATTTTAGAAGTCTGCGGTCATTTCGCCCTTGTTACGCTTGACTATTTAATAGTTTGAAACTGTACAGTGCTGATATGTAATCGAAGTAAATAAAATGTGTTGAAAATAGTAATATTGTCAACCTTGTGCGGCAAATTGGACAATAGAGTAGCTCACGCTTATTCAAAAACAAATACTCGGTCCTTTGTGTATCATGTCAATAGAAACAATTTAATTAATTGACAGGTCAACATTTAAAGAGGTGACATGTAAATAATTTTAAACACATTATTGACGTTCTATTGTCGATAAAGGTAAGCCGTGTCTTACAAAATATACAAACTTTTATCCCTATAAGAATGATTATATAGTACAAGTTTCATAACAGAAATACTGTTGGAGGTGGATATAATTTGGTGCTCCTGACCTCGACCGCACATTAACATTTAAATTCATACAGTTTTACATGTTTAAGTATGACTTTTGTTGAGTAATTTCAATGTTATCTGAATAAATTACTTTAATCAGTTTAAAACTACTAACTACTTCCATAATATTGACATCCGAATCTATTCACCGATGATACTGCCCAACTTGCTCAGACAAATTATCCGGTGAGTCATACATTCATTAATACGAATTTTGTTTGATACGAACATATTTCCCAGGTCAAGATGAGTTCGTATAAAGCGAGTTTGACTTTACCATATTTCAGGAAATAATATCTTATACTTTCAAAAGTTTAAAAGTTATCACAGAATCTACTTTTTGTGACGGGCAGGCTGAAGAATCAACTGACAGATGGCTGATGGGAAACAATTCATAAGTAAAGTAAAGTGTTTGCTTTATCATTGTGTCACTCCTTTCACTAGGCCATCCATTTTAACTTACAAGACACCTTAGCCTTGTTCACATTTACTTCCTGAAACCTATGCTTTATTGCCAGGTACAATGCAGGCTCTACTGCTAGGTACCTGGCAGATAGGCAATGTTAAGTTTTACTGCTGGGTACCAGACAGGTAGGCTAATAGTATGTCATTTACTGAATCCTATGCTTCACTGCCAGGTACCAGGCAGGTAAGCAATGTTACTTCCCGAATCCAAAGTTTTACTGCTGGGTACCAGACAGGTAGGCTAATAGTGTGTCATTTACTGAATGCTTCACTGCTAGGTACCAGGCAGGTAAGCAATGTTACTTCCCGAATCCAAAGTTTTACTGCTGGGTACCAGACAGGTAGGCTAATAGTATGTCATTTACTGAATGCTTCACTGCCAGGTACCAGGCAGGTAAGCAATGTTACTTCTCGAATCCGAAGTTTTACTGCTGGGTACCAGACAGGTAGGCTAATAGTATGTCATTTACTGAATCCTATGCTTCACTGCCAGGTACCAGGCAGGTAAGTAATGTTACCATTCTTTAACTAGCAAGTTACATATCAAACTGGCACAAAAGAAAAACTTCAACCTTTTTTTCCTTAGGTTGATGCTTTAACCACTTGTCCATGGTGTATGTATATTACAAATTAATTTTGAATAGAGCTTTCTTAAAATGTCCTTAATTAATCAGTTAGACAGAAATTTCAGATCCTATAAATATTCAATCACAGTAAAATTGGCATCAAATGGCTAAGACTTTATATTTACCAAAATTTGGAGATCCTATTAAGGTGAGCACAGGTAACCTTGAGTCTGGTATATAGTACCACAATCCTTTGACATGAAATGTCCAATGAGGTTTGTAATATTCGTAAAGAGATATACGTTGATCTTGACACTGTTTACATGTCTCTTCATGAAACTGTTTGGCAATTCTTGTGTATGCATCAGGTACAAAGCCCGAAATCCCTGATGATCCGAAGAATCCATTTGTCTAGTTTGAAATAAAGAAAAAAGTATTAAGTGAGGATGAGATGGTAAAAATTCTAAACAAATAAAAATATTACTTTGTTACATGTATCATTTCTATAACAAGAGCTGTCACAGGAGACAGCGCGCTCAACTATTTCGATACTGGATAGTGAAACTGGGTACATCTGAGGAAACTGGAGCTGGCACTGGAGTGTTTAATGACACCAATGGTGGATGAAGATACTGCACAATAGCTTGAGTCTGTGTCAAAAATATTAAGTAATAAGCAGTCTGGGGTGTAACTGTTTTAAGTTATGTAGCCTATTTCAGTTACTTTTTCAAGCATTTTATAACCTGTATTAGTTATAAAATATAGTTAACTCAGGTAAGTTATTCAAAAAAAGTCTTTTTGCTGTTCTCACAAAGTGACCTTTAAAGTGAAATTAGTAGCAAACTGTGGTTAATCAAATTCTCTTTTAGTCTGAGCATGTCCTGATAAGCATAATGGGATATTAAGAGTTTTATAGCTTTAAAATGTTTGCGTAAAACTTTTATCAGCCTTGCGTAAAATATTTTACTGCATAGCTGGAAAGATAAAAAGTCAAGGATTCAAGAAATAATTGCATTAGTCTCATTCATAATGACGAATTGGCACAGGAGGGCTTTGTAATATTTTATGATAACTGAAACAAGTTATGAAAGTTTAAGCAATAACTCAGATGGGTTATAAACTGCGATAACTTGAAATAGTTACACCCCTGACTGATAAGAGAGGTAAAATTCAAGTGTATCAAAACACTATATAAGTATAATTCTAAGCAAAAAAGGGGCATAATTCATAAAATAATTGTGCAAGAGTTATGCATCTTGTATCATATGATGTGGGCGATGATGTGGAACAACTACTTCAAGTTTGAATCAAATGCATTTTGTAATAACTGAGATGTAGTGAAAATGCATCAAAATTAAGCTTAAATTCTAAGTATAAAGGGGGAATAATTCATGAAACACTGGTGCAAGAGTTATGCACCTTGTGTCATATGATGTGGGTGATGTTGTTGAACAATATATTTAAGTTTGAATCAAATCCATTCAGTAATAACAGAGAAAGAGTGAAAGTGCATCAAAACTTTAACCTGAAATTCTAAATAAAAAAAAAAGGGGGAATAATTCATGAAAAATTTGTGCCAGAGATATGCACCTTGTGTCATATGATATGGGTGATGATGTTGAACAACTATTTTAAGTAGGAATCAAATCCATTCAGTAATAACAGAGATTGAATGAAAGTGCATCAAAACTTTAACCTGAAATTCTAAGTAAAAAGGGGAAATAATTCATGAAATATTTGTGCCAGAGTTATGCACCTTGTGTCATATGATGTTGGTGATGATGTTGAACAATTATTTTTATTTTGAATCAAATCCATTCAGTAATAACAGAGATAGAGTGAAAGTGCATCAAAACTTTAACCTGAAATTCTAAGTAAAAAGGGGAAATAATCATGAAATATTTGTGCCAGAGTTATGCACCTTGTGTCATATGATGTGATGATGATGTTGAACAATTATTGTAAGTTTGAATCAAATCCATTTAGTAATAACAGAGATAGAGTGAAAGTGCATCGAAACTTTAACCTGAAAATCTAAGTGAAAAAGGGAGAAAAATCATGAAATATTGGTGCCAGAGTTATAGCCCTTATGTCAGATGATGATGGGTGATGATGAGGAATAACTATTTTAAGTTTGAATCAAATCCATCAAGTAATTACAGAGATAAGAAGAAAAAAGAGGAAGTGTAAAAAAAAACTTTAACCAAGGTGGGGACGCGGAAGGACGCCGACACTGGGTTGAGTAGGATAGCTCTCCTTATACTTTGTATAGTCAAGCTAAAAGTGTGAAAAGGTCAAAATTCAGAATGCATACTTTTTAACAGAATTTGTATGTAAACTTTTATATAAAAATATTTATTCTTTGCGTTAAATTTTTTAAAGAATTTATTTTCTTGTTTTTGCCGGGTTTAACATCACACCAACACAATGCTAGGTCATTATGGTCATTTTCCAGCATTTATAGTGGGTGCAAACTAAAGGTGCCCATCCATGCATTATTTCATTATCAGCAAGCACCTTGGTAGAACAATCTACTTTCAGTAAGACAGACAGATGGCTTCCTCACACGAAGAATTCAACACCACAAGTAAGGCTTGAACCCCCATTGGTGAAGGGCAAGTGATCTGAAGTCAGTGACCTTAACCACTTGGCCACTATGTATATCTATCTTAATTGAGATATTGGTTTGTTTTATTCATCCGGCATTTGTGCAGATGCTTAAAACAAAATACAGGTCTTTTCTAAAGTGAGTCGACTTATTTTTACACAGGGACTTCCAGTTTATCAAATTTGCAGAACTACCTTTACATAGTTTTGAAAATAATGTTAAACCTAAATGTCATGCAAGAAAAAATGTCACACGTCATAAAAAATTTTCAGTATCACAAATAGTTTTTCATTAGCCATTTCACAATCTTACCTCAGGTGAAGCAGTGAGAATATCAAACACGGCACTGGATCTATTTATCACAAAATCTACATAGCGACTGGTCAGATTAAAATATCCTGAGGCTAACAGTATTCTATCACAGATTTCAGAGCTTGTGAACAGACGTTCAGTCACTATTTCATCATCTTTTATTTTAAATGGACCCATTTGTATCAAGGGATACAACCATGTATCTACACTGCTGTCATTTGAGGTAATTTGAGTTGACGCCCTTGATTCCCTCCAAACTTTGTTCAGTTTTGACATTGTTCCTCCAGCATAGTCTTTGAACACTAGGATACCTTCTGAACCTGTAAAGTAAACACCAATTCTTTTACCAAAGTCCATGACAATGTTTGTTTTTGCTGGGTTTCAGTCATAATGTGACTTTACAACTTTTACCAAGTGAACACATGATGTAATCTTTTCACGAGTGGTTAGAGAATATGTAACACCTGGTGTTTACATGTGAAAGATATTTTGATCTTACATGCAGACAAACAAATTTTCTTTTCATTTCATGTCTTTTCAATGTTTTTTTTTCTATTTATACCACTTTTACTTTTAGTAGCAACAAATTATGATCATTACACAACACTACACACATTATATTAGAAAAGTTAGATAATTCTTTGAGATTTTTATATTTCTATTTCATTTTAATATTACCGGGTACACAACATGCCCTATATACCTTTACTGATGTAATTTCATGAAGTATGTTTGATAAATATATTCTCTTTCATTTCAGGTTAGCTAAAAATGGTGCTGTGTTGATTATATTTAGAGCCAGGTCTTGCAATTTTTGAACAGTAAATATACAGAAAGAAAAACCAACATTTAACTTCTACTTTCAAATCAATAATATTCGTTTCTGACCATTTTTGGCAGACTTCATTGATGGGTCAATCAATTAACTAAATTCCAAATGAAAAAGAAAATTCCTGATTAATTTAAGTTATAAATAGAGGATATTACATGTTTTTTGCATATTGAATTTATTAAACGAGTTGAATAAATGATAAAATGCGAGGCTCTGCTGAGCATTTTATTAATTTTATTCAACGAGTTTAATAAATTCAATGTGGAAAGTCACAAATGTAATATTCTTTTTATCACATGTTAACCTTTCCTGTCGAAACATCAAAAATTCTACCTTTTACTATATAAACAAGTCAATTTGACCAACGTCTCCTATACTATAAACGACACCGATGTCAAAGCTTTATTACACTAGCGTATTATCATTTTTATTTAATGGCTTTATTACACTCCCACGATGTCAAACATGTGATAAAGCTGAAATCCATGACTTCATATCAGCTTGAAACAGACGTTTTTCATGCTTGCAAAATAAAATGATTTCACAGTAACAGAAAACATCCTGTATAATATACTCATACATACCATCATAAGGATGAGGGGCTTCTTCCGGATATATAGTGGTATTATTGCACTGCAGGTGGAATGAGAACCGAGATACTGCACATACAAGATCACAGAGGTAGTTGGACATTTCTGGACAAGATCGAAACTGTATATATCTATCCTGGCGATTTGTGAAGTACGAATCACTTAGATTGGCACTGGAAAATAGTGCACACAGTACATAATAAATGATCAATGTTTTTTTTCATTAAAGAAAGAGGTTTAAACACTATTCAGCTAAAATAACATTGTAAGAAATATCAAATATATACAGCAGTTTTAAGCCCTTTTCGTTACTTTAAAACACCACAAAGACATAAATCACCTAGATTCTGGAATAATTTCACTAGGATGTAGCTTAAATGAACTATTACTTACGGAATGTAACAGATTCAGACTGTTAACACTCTTCTCCTGTATAATATTTCTTCAATTCTAAACTGTCTTGTATGTAAAAGAGTAGAGATTAAATATGATAGCACTATCATTTCGTTTTGTTAGTCCTTTTCAGTTTTCTTCTTCTTTCCATCCAAGTGGGTTGGCATGACATGACATAAATTTCAGCGTACATTATCAACAAGAGGACCATGATGGTCCTGAATCGCTCACCTCTTCCCACATGATCCAGTTTTGAGTATGACGTCGTTTTTTCTATTATTTGACATAGTGACCTAGTTTTTGAGCTCATGTGACCCAGTTTTGAACTTGATCTAGATATTATCAAGATAAAAATTCTGACCAATTTTCATGAAGATCCATTGAAAAATATGGTCTCTAGAGAGGTCACAAGGTTTTTCTATTATTTGACCTATTGACCTAGTTTTTTAAGGCATGTGACCCAGTTTCAAACTTGACCTAGATATCATCAAGGTGAACATTCTGACCAATTTTCATGAAAATCCATTCAAGGGTATGGCCTCTAGAGAGGTCACAAGGTTTTTCTATTTCAAGACCTACTGACCTAGTTTTTGATCGCAGTTGACCCAGTTTCAAACTTGACCTAGATATCATCAAGATAAACATTCAGACCAACTTTCATACAGATCCCATGAAAAATATGGCCTCTAGAGAGGTCACAACGTTTTTTCATTATTTGACCTACTGACCTACTTTTTGATGGCACGTGACCCACTTTCGAACTTGACCTAGATATCATCAAGATGAACATTATGACCAATTTTTATGGAGATCCATACACAAGTATGGCCTCTAGAGAGGTCACAAGGTTTTTCTAATTTTAGACCTACTGACCTAGTTTTTGACCGCACATGACCCTGTTTCGAACTTGACCTAGATATCATCAAGATGAACATTCAGACCAACTTAAATGAAGATCCATTGAAAAATATGGCCTTTAGAGAGGTCACAAGGTTTTTCTATTATTTGATCTACTGACCTAGTTTTTGACGGCACGTGACCCACTTTCAAACTTGACCTAGATATCATCAAGATGAACATTCAGACTAACTTTCATACAGATCCCATGGAAAATATGGCCTCTAGAGAGGTCACAAGGTTTTTCTATTATTTGACCTACTGACCTAGTTCTTGACCGCATGTGACCCACTTGACCCTGTTTCGAACTTGACCTAGATATCATCAAGGTGAACATTCTGACCAATTTTCATGAAGATTTCATGAAGTTTATGGCCTCTAGAGAGGTCAAAAGGTTTTTCTGTTTTTAGACCTACTGACCTAGTTTTTGAACGCACGTGGCCCAGTTTCGAACTTGACCTAGATATCATCAAGATTAACATTCAGACCAACTTTCATACAGATCCCATGAAAAATATGGCCTTTAGAGAGGTCACAAGGTTTTTCTATTATTTGACCTACTGACCTAGTTTTTGAAGGCACGTGACCCAGTTTCGAACCTGACCTAGATATCACCAAGGTGAACGTTCTGACCAATTTTCATGAAGATCTTGTGAAACATATGGCCTCTAGAGAGGTCACAAGGTTTTTCTATCTTTAGACCTACTGACCTAGTTTTTGACCGCACGTGACCCAGTTTCGAACTTGACCTAGATATCATCAAGATGAACATTCAGACCAACTTTCATACAGATCCCATGAAAAATATGGCCTTTAGAGAGGTCACAAGGTTTTTCTATTATTTGACCTACTGACCTAGTTTTTGAAGGCCCGTGACCCAGTTTTGTACTTCGCCTAGATATCATCAAGATAAACGTTCTGACCAACTTTCATGAAGATCTTGTGAAATATATGGCCTCTAGAGAGGTCACAAGGTTTTTCTATTTTTAGACCTACTGACCTAGTTTTTGATGGCACGTGACCCAGTTTCGAATCTGATCTAGAATTTACCAAGATGAACATTCTGATCTACTTTCATAAAGATCCCATGAAAAATGTGACCTCTAGAGATGTCACAAGGAAAAGTTTACGCACGGACGGACGGACGGACGACGGACACTGCGCGATCACAAAAGCTCACCTTGTCACTTTGTGACAGGTGAGCTAAAAATATACATGCTTTGACATACAAGAAAAACACTGATCAAGCAATCAACCTTGAAAACATCCTAGACACCTGGACCAAAGGATAAAAGCTGGCTTTGGAGACCAGATTCTGACTGGTTGTTTCTGAGTACAAATTCAAAATTTCCCAATGACAAGGCTGAGACTGGTCTGAAAACTCATCTCTATAACCATGTAGCCTGAATAATCTGGTTTACTTTCTTTTTAGCGTGCTTAATCTGTCTTCTCATATGCTTTGTCATGTCTAATGAATCTTTCCACAAATGAACAAATTAAAAAGCTCAAAACAAAATCTTTAATTTAGCCTTGCTCATGGTATATGCTTGTATTGTCTTTAAATTCTTACTATAAACTTATGATGTTACGTATAATCAAGTTTTGTTTCTTCAGAGTCTTTTTAGCAAGTTAACAGATAACAAAAGCCCGCCTATTTAGCTCAATAGGGAGATCGCATATCAACAGATCTCAGGGTCATGAGTCCGAGCCCTGGGTGAGGCATATGTTCTCTGTGATGATTTGATAAAAGACAGTGTGTCTGAAATCATTCTTCCTCCACCTCTGATTCATGTGGGGAAGTTGGTAGTTACTTTCGGAGAATAGGTCTGTACTGGTACAGAATCCACGAACACTGGTTAGGTTAACTGCCTGCCGTTCAGAAAAAATGAAATACTGTTGAAAAATGGCGTTAAACCCAAAACAATCAAACTGATGACAAAAATCATGACCACTCAAGCTTCTTTCTTCTCTCTAAGGACCACGGGGGAGGAACTGTTACACGAGACTCAGTTGTGGAGGATATCATGTTACAGATTTAGGATGCTACTGTTACAGTATTCCTGGATAACGTTACAGCATTCGGAGGATAAAAATCACTGTCGGTGTTTTGTTTGCCAAAAAAATAGTAAATATTTATCTCTTTTTTGCAAAAGTAAAAATTGTTTCTCTAGATCAGTGGTATGTACATCTGCTGAGATATTGTTTAACACGTGAAACACAGTATATTGATGTCTATCAAGCATTTAATGACAAAACCTGAAATTTTGATAGAAAATTATCTAAAAGAAGTTGATTAAAATATGTTTCAGCCATATTTTATGCTCATTTGCATCGATAAAGACCCTCTTTAGGCATGCAGTTATAATACGAGGTAGAAATATCAATGTGGGTCTAATTTTTCGTGGTTTTATAGAATGTTACAGTTGTGGGGTGCTTCTTCTGGATGTGTTACAGATTTAGGATGATACTTTTTGGAATACATTTTGACAATATACAATACCAGGATAGCAAATAAAATTTAGATACCATGAATTATGCGGGATTTTTTGTAAGATGTAACAAATATATTATACCAAGTGCATTTTTTTCTAATTTCGAAATTCTAAATCTGATTCAACAGCTATATATAATAAAATGATATATAAACATTTTCAATGGAAAGCTAGTGTTCTATATCTAATGTATATGATACCATAATCACAAATTCGCATTGAATCGTCGTTTGCACTTTAATAAGCTGTTCTTTCATAAATAGTACCTGTTTATGCTACATGTATTAAGCTAGCAAACGATGTGCCCTAGCTTCAGAAGAGCTTGGCAATGCGTGTCTTTATCAACGATTTCAATTACTAATAAGCTTAAAAGAAAATATCCTCTCGGAATCGGTAATGGAGAACTTAAGAAATTAATTGGCTTTTCTCACGACAACTCGCACATGTGCAATAAAACTTCATTTCAAATAACAAAAGATTCTTTTTTGCTAAACATGTATATGTGTTTACTGTTGGAACAACCATCGAATCATAGTCTGCCTGCAGGCACGTAGCTGCCTACAAGCAGACATGCATCTGCGCAATGAAGATTTGGCAAGCATGCACAATCAAATAGGCTAATCTGAAGCACTGAATCTGTTTGGTCACAGCTAGGAGCCTAAATCATTTAACAGAGGAATTTATACGCAGTTCATAGTTAAAATGGATAATGTTTCAGGATTTTCATCTAAAAGTATATGCGTCTTTGTCTTTGTGTGTATGACGGTGGCAAGGGCTCTTCAGGACTGTGCGCCATTAGAAGGCATGTCTCAGGACTGTAGGCATTGCGTAAACGCGAGCACGAGCACATTAAATTCGGGTTGTTTAAAAATTAGGAGTTACCTTATAAACATAGTAACTCACTCCCTTTTTAGATTTGAATGAAAGTAACTAATCTATGTGAATATAAATAAATACACACTTAAAACATTTTTCGATTTCGCTCCGCGATATCTTTGGTGATTTATTTAGAGGTTATGGAAAAACATTTAACAACCGAGGTATTTAGAGATTGTTCAAACGATCGGTCAATTTGCATGAAAAAGGGAAGGGAGATTTGCTCTGCATAACTTGTATCATCAACTGTTCATCATATGTGATTCTTGACATATCACAACCGACATCTTCTCCCGTTAGGTGGACTTTCCTGTGTTTCTAAACGTCGTTACAGCAACGCCACTCTAGTACATGTCTGACTGCCTCAAATGACAAAATGAATGTTGTTTAGCAGTATTTACATCTAACAACAGAATCCTGAGGAAGGAAAAAGTATCATCCTAAACCTGTAACACATTCAAAAGCAGCACCCCACAACTGTAACATATCCGGCTAAACTGCAACATTCTATAAAACCGCGAAATATTAGATCAACAGTAATTTTTTTCTACCTCGTTTTATAAGTCCATGCCTGAAGAGGGTTTTAATCAATGCAAATTTGCATGAAATACGGTTGGAATATCTTTTAATCAATTTCTTTTAGATATTTTTCTATCAAAATTTCGAATTTTTTCATAAAACGCTTGATTGGCATCAATATACTGTGTTTCGCAGGTTAAGCCATGTCTCAACAGACGTGCATATCACTGATCTAGAAAAACAACTTTTATTTTTGGAAAAAGAGATAAATCTTTACCACATTTTTGGCAAACAAAATACCGACAGCTATTATTATCCTCCGAATGCTGTAACGTTATCCAGGAATACTGTAACAGAAGCATCCTAAATCTGTAACATGATATCCTCCACAACCGAGTCTCGTGTAACAGTTCCTCCCCCGTGAGGACATGGCTTTGTAAAAGATTACATTTCACCAAATCACAAATGGCATGAAAAAACAATATCTTAGGATTTTCTAGGGAACTATAACACATTTCATGCTCATACTGTTTAAACTTTTGAAAACAATGGTACTTAGTGAAAACACTGATAAATTTGCCTTACCCACTTATGATAAAATTATCATCAGCCAGGTATATTTTCATGTGATTCAAGCCAACAATCTCATTGAATCTTTCAGGCAGTATTTTCTTCCAAATTCCACGTAAATCTGGTGTATGATATAGGTACACTTGCACTTTGCCTCTGTATTTTTCCAACAAGGGAAGTAACATTGTTCGTGAACTTTTATTATTTCCCCTTGATCCTCTGGTATAATCTAACAGTACATGGACTTCAAAACTGTCATTGTTATTTTGTACAGCTCTTTCACATGCTGACTCTATACTCCTGATCTGTATAAACAAAAGCTCAGTCAAAACTCAGCAACAAAAAGTTTAACTAGAAAATGCTTTTGTAAAAAAGCGCATGTCTCCCCAAATGCAAAGTCCTATAGGCAAGAAGTCAATAGGGGTCAGGAGCGAAAGTCAAAGAGACACTGATGGTTGGCTGCAATAGGGATCATCTACTTGGCATGTCCAGTCATCCCGCTAAATTTCAACACTCTTGGCCTAGTGGTTCTCAAGTCACTGTTCAGGCTCCTGTGACCTTGACCTTTGATCAAGTGACCTCAAAATATATAGGGGTCATCTACTCTGCATGTCCAATCATCCTATTAAGTTTCAACATTGTAGGTCAAGTGGTTCTCAAGTTATTTCCAAAAAATGATTTTACATGAACAGGCCACTGTGACCTTGACCTTTAATTGACTGACTCCAAAATCAATAGGGGTCATCTACTCTGCATGTTCAATCATCCTATGAAGTTTCAACATTCTGGGTCAAGTGGTTCTCAAGTTATTGATCGGAACTGGTTATCAATGTTCAGGCCCCTGTGACCTTGACCTTTAATGGAGTGACCCCAAAAACAATTGGGGTCATTTACTCTGTATGAACAATCATCCTATGAAGTTTCAACATTCTGGGTCGAGAGGTTCTCAAGTTATTGATTGGAAATGGTTTTCCATGTTCAGGCCCCTGTGGCCTTGACCTTTAACAGAGTGACCCCAAAATCATTAGGGGTGATCTACTCTGCATGATCAATCATCTTATGAAGTTTCATCATTCTGGGTCAAGTGGTTCTCAAGTTACTGACCGGAAATGGTTTTCAATGTTCAGGCCCCTGTGACCTTGACCTTTAATGGAGTGACCCCAAAATCGATAGGGGTCATGTACTTTGCATGTACAATCATCCTATGAAGTTTCAACATTCTGGGTCAAGTGGTTCTCCAGTTATTGATCGGAAATGGTTTTCAATGTTCAGGCCCCTGTGACCTTGACCTTTGACAGAGTGACCCCAAAATCAATAGGGGTCATCTACTCTTCATGACCAATCATCCTATGAAGTTTCAACATTCTGGGTCAAGTGGTTCTCTAGTTATTGATCGGAAATGGTTTTCAATGTTCAGGCCCCTGTGACCTTGACCTTTGACGGAGTGACCCCAAAATCAATAGGGGTCATCTACTCTTCATGATCAATCATCCTATGAAGTTTCAACATTCTGGGTCAAGTGGTTCTCTAGTTATTGATCAGAAATGGTTTTCAATGTTAAGGCCCCTGTGACCTTTACCTTTGACAGAGTGACCCCAAAAACAATAGGGGTCGTCTACTCCAGCAGTCCTACAACCCTACAAAGTTTGAAGGTTCTAGGTCAAATGGTTCTCCAGTTATTGCTCGGAAATGAAGTGTGACGTACGGACGGACGGACGGAAGGACGGACGGACAGGACAAAAACAATATGTCTCCTGGGGGAGACATAATTCTTATATATCCTGTAAGTTTTGAAGATAGAGATAATGGCTCGTTTTTTTGCAAGTGTATATGGAATATATTCCAATGTCACCGAGAAGTGCGACAATTTTTATAATGAAAATTGTTTCACTTCAAGGTCAGATGAGCCGCACCATGAGAAAACCAACATAGTGGCTTTGCGACCAGCACGGATCCAGACCAGCCTGCACATCCGCGCTTTCAAAGCCTATTGCAATTAGAGAAACAGTTAGCGAACTGCATGGATCCTGACCAGACTGCGCAGATGTGCAGGCTGG
The DNA here is from genome assembly GCF_021730395.1 of Mercenaria mercenaria. Taxonomy (NCBI): domain Eukaryota; kingdom Metazoa; phylum Mollusca; class Bivalvia; order Venerida; family Veneridae; genus Mercenaria; species Mercenaria mercenaria. Next base: position 105,101,729 of record NC_069362.1, on the reverse strand, counting down.
TCTGGATCCATGCTGGTCGCAAAGCAACTATGTTGGTTTTCTCATGGCGCGGCTCAGATATATAACATATTCACAGCAAACAAACGAACTTCTTTTAACATTATGTTTATTTACATAGAAATACGCATTTTGTAACAAATTTTAATCTAATCTTGAGAAACAAAGATGCGCAAAACATAAAATTTTATTTCATTTTATTATTTGAAGCATACTATGAAACTATCGTCATGTAACCTTATTTCAGACTTTTGGCAAATAGTTATGATTATTGACTAATAAGCTATCAATATGTGCTTTTATAACATGGCTTTAGAAACAACTTTTCACAAATTTTTTTTTCTCAAGGTTTAACTTTTGTCCAAAAAATGTGTGCTGAATATAAGAATCATGTAGCACTAATTATGGACCGGCAATTTATATACATGTAATGAGTTATATTACAATATCACTTAGGTGATTTTACTATAAGCTTACCAGGTCTTGTTCTAAATCATCTGTTCCAAGATAAAGGGAGGCAATAACAATACGATTTCTGGCATTTCTTGTCATGTTCTGAAATTTACATGGAAATATTTCTTGGTAAAAAGATAAATCATTTTTGCATCACTTAAAGAACAAATTAAATACAGTATATGACAGAAGTTGTGCACATTTACAAGTAAACACAGTAGTAACATTTTTTTTTCATTTAGCCCACTTTCACTGACTTTAATTAGGTATGACTTTAGAACTTCCTGCTAATTCTGAAAGATGAGTTTCTCATTCAACAAAACTTCCTCTAGAAGCAATTCATCATAGAAAGTATTTGACACACTCATGAGCTGAACTCATGGCCTCTTCATTCATAGTCTTTAACTGCAGTGATAATTTGACAAGCTTCGTAACTGTATCTACTATGAAATCATTAAAGTTATTCCCAGGTAGTTAGTTATTTTACCACATTTTTTTCTAGCAATTCACTATTTTCTCTTGTTTTCAGTAGACTACTTAAGTGATTGTTTACTGATAATGCTTCACTCGAGGTTAAATATTTGACAGTGATTGTGTATTCCCTCCCGACTGCCCTTTCATGCATGTCTAGTTCCTGGTAGTTATTACTGCTGGCTTGTTGTAGCTTTATTCAAACATTAAGGAGATTCTTCATTCCAGGTTCTATTTTTCCTTTAAGTTCATACAGAAAAATATATAATGTTCCCAAGTACGTACTAAATGTATATCCATATATTTTATGGATTTATTGTAACAACACTGGAATATTAAAGATAGATTTATATCTAGCATTTCGCTTGGCTGCGTTTTTATAAGAGTATTTATTTAAATCTAGGAATTTACTCACAACATAGAGTGAGCAATTAAAATCTGTGATGGACTACTTTCTGTGGATTTTACTGTGGCATTAATGCACCAAATCAAACCCGTACAAACAAGTAAAATTCCTGTTTGTTTTATCATTTGAATTTGAAATCCCTCAATTCATGCCCCTGAGAAATAGCAATCTTGTCCCAGAACACAAAATTTATGCCATTTTACAGGAAATCACATTCACCACTCATATACCTATGCAGCAGCTGTCAAAATATACTGACCATCAAAGTTCAAAGCCTTTAGGCTATGGAGGAAGTTGTTAAAATGTCTTCTATTCTTACAATCAAGTTGACTTAAATAGTAAAGATGTATATGTAGTAGCATTAAATCCATTTATTTATTTCTTTTATAGTTTTATCTTGGATTTAATGCTTCTATTTCAGCAGTATTTTGTTAATGAAACAGTACCCAGTCAACTTAATTTCTAGAACTTCTATATTTTCACCAGAACAGTTCTAACATGTTCTTTCTTATGCTAGTGACAATTTCCTAATCAACTTTTATGCACTGTCATGGCCTCCCATTTTAGAGATCTGTTCACTCTAGTCTATAAACTAATGCAACCTCTAGGTACATGTAGGCCTCAGATGCTTTCACAACCTTGTAAATAACATAAAATTCAAAATAGTTTACTTTAATACAACACATTATTAATAAAACCTATTTACTTTAAAAGTTTCGTAGAAGTCCACTGGCTGATTTATCACAGTGATATTGTCACCATTCACACCAAAGCAAGGAACATGCTCATTAATCCAGCCAAACTTTTCCCGTAAAACCTCTGGCCTCACAGTCATCCTTGGAGTGGTGTTCTGACTTTCTTGTTGCTTATGATTTTGATCTTCAGCTAAACAGTGTCTATGTCTTCTAGACAACAAAAGAATTGTACTAGAACATACTGGAATACCCCTGAAAAATACATAATTATGTAGCAACTGTTTCCCGAACTCTGAAATATATTCAAATATAAGAAAACCTTAGGCGTAAAAAAAATGTTTGTTTCCAGTATCCCGACCTTCCCTAAATTTTTGGCCCGACCCTAAATGTTTTTATGGCCTTGGAGAACATTTTTTCAACGTTTTAACAAAAAGATGCAAAAGTGCACTTTTTATGCTGTAAACATGGCCAGTGATGTTGCAAATCAACTTACTGATGCTCCAAAGGCATAACCCTCTATTTGTATTCATTTTTTGACACAAAAATAATTTCCAAAAAGTCTCCCTTAAAAAAAAAAAATCCAAAAAAAAAAGAAATGTTTCCGACCTACCTTATTAACCTAATTTTTTTAGCATGTTACCGGAAACAAAGAATTTTTTTATGCCTTATTGAATGACTTGCTGGTAAATAGACAAACTATTGCCCAAGGTCAGATGGAGGCAAATAGTCTCCACTACTGGCTGACAGGCTGTTCAGTTAGTGTTTACAACATGACATAAGAAATAAATTTTCATAATTATTTATTTCAAGTTTTGACTTAAGCCCAGCAAAACTAAGTGTTGGGCTTCACAGCCGCCAATAACACAAATTATTTACTGGTGATTTATATAAAGAGTCATGTAATAAATTGCACACTGCTTGCTGAATGGAAATTAAGAGTTATATTTTCACACAATCTAATATAAGTAAACTGGTAAAAATTTATCATTCAACAAGGAGCTGCGTTTTCAAAACGCAACATCATACCTCCAGGTTTAACTAGAACTGTCACAGGAGTGACTCATACCCCCACCATACGGTCTTGTCACAGAAGAATGGCAACCATAAGAAATCTTAAAAATACTTAAAATAATATAAAAATGTCAAAAAAAGCTTAATACTTAAAAAGAATTTTACTCGTCTTTGGAGTACTTCATCCTGGGCTTCCACATATAAGTAATACTAGTATAATACTAGTATAGTAATACTAGTAAATATAAAAAATCTCTAATATAAGAGATACACTAAAAGTGAATACAAAAAAGTGTCTTACCGACCCATGTTACCACAAAAAATGTATTTACTTTTTACATAGGACTTATAATAAAAAAGTTAGAAAAATACCTAAAATATTGAAAATCTAAAAATAGGATTTCTAAAAATAGACTAATTCCCGGAATTTAAGAGGAAGAAACTCAGTACAAAAGTTAAAAAAAGGTTACTTCCCTTTGACTCTAAGCCAATCAGAATGAGATATAGTGAAAATACATCAAATTTTACCTTAAATTCTAAGTAAAAGGGGACATAATTCAAGTAAATTTGGTGTCAGAGTTATGCACCTTGTGTCACATGATGTGGGTGATGAGGTGGAACATCTATTTTAAGTTTGAATCAAATCCATTCAGTAGTAACTGAGATATAGTGAAAATACATCAAAATTAATCTTAAATTCTAAGTAAAAAGGGGCATAATTCATGAAACATTGGTGTCACAGTTATGCACCTTGTGTCACATGATGTGGGTGATAAGGTGGAACATCTATTTTAAGTTTGAATCAAATCCATTTTGTAATAATTGAGATATAGTGAAAATACATCAAAATCAACCTTAAATTTAAAGTAAAAGGGGACATAATTCATAAAAAATTGACGTCAGAGTTAAGCACCTTATGTCACATGATGTGGGTGATGAGGTGGAATGACTATTTTAAGTCTTAATCAAATCCATTTAGTAATAACTGAGATATAGTGAAAATACAACAAAATTAACCTAAAATTCTAAGTAAAAGGGGACATAATTCATGAAAACTTGGTGTCAAAGTTATGCACCTTGTGTCACATGATGTGGGTGATAAGGTGGTACATCTATTTTAAGTTTGAATCAAATCCATTTAGTAATAACTGAGATAATAGATTTCGTGACGGGACGCGACAAAACTGACTCCTATATAGCCCACCCCCCCAACGTGTTTGGTGGGGGTATAAGTCACGTCGCGTCACGACGCGACAAAACTGACTCCTATATAGCCCCCCACCCCCCAAAACATGTTTGGTGGGGGTATAAATATGGCCAAAGATGTTGTTTTCTGAGGTTTTAAGTTTAAAGGTGAAGACCATGTGATAGGTAATTTCTTCCCATGAGGTTTGTCAAATTTGAGTAAGAACTAAATTGGGTCATTGATGTAGGCTTTAGGACTAAAATGTTGATATTAAGGCTTTAAGTTTAAAGGTAAAAGTCATATGAAGGTCAAGGTGATTTATAATTACTTAGGTCAGTTTATAGGTCTTGTCACAACGTATGTAGAGGGTGAGTAAAGAACTAAACTGGATCAGTTATGTGGACTGTGGGACCTAAAATGTTAGTAAGGTTTAATTCATTTGACCCTGTGACCTAGTTTTTGCCCCAACATGACCCAGATTCAAAATTAACCTAATTAAAGATCATCAAGATTAACATTCTGCAACCTGCTGGCATAAACACCAATCTGATAGATTCAATCAGTATGTGTTTCCGACAAATCTTACTTTTAATGACAAATTTGTGAAAAATATTCTAGGTATATGCATTAGAATTCAAAGAAGTTTTTGAAAGAAATTCTGTCATTTTTAATACTACCGAATATTTCTGCCTAGAGTGAGCCAGCTCGTGCAGTTGCAGCATTTGATTTGCTACTTCAAGGACCTGCCTTGACCTGGTTTCAACATTTACCAAACAGATCATCATGGGAACTTGTGCAGAAAGGTTTCGAAGTCTACCGGTAGTTTTGTGACTTGATGAATGATCTAAGGTACATATATGTAGTCATGGAGATGAAAAATGTGAGGGCTCTGCACCAGATAAACACATTATGGACCTTTGTACATGTACTACCGGTAAGCTGTATAGTAATTTCTTTGCGGGGCCACCAGATTCATAAGTAATATACACATTATCAACACAGACTGGTTAAGCATCCTTCGCTCAGCATTTGTGTTAATCAAGAAGCAAATCCATATATGAGGGCAAGTTACTTCTGCACTGAATTCAGATTTTATTACTGTGGTCCAATAACATCAATTTGTTGAAACATAAAGTTAGGAAGTATCTAGCCAACTTTTCTTTCCTCTTTCTCCTCACTACCCCCATCACCCCCTCTCATCCCTTGCCCTTGCATTTGTGCTAACTTGCATTTGCACCTCTTCTCTATTGATATCTTAAGCAAATAACAGGTAAAATTGTATTAAAATTTAAATAATTACTTATTCAGTAACAAATTGATTACCGGATGGCTACAAATTTTCCTCAGGACTTGCTAGCCGTCCAGTTAAAGACAGCTAGACACTTCAATAAAGTTAACTAAACTAAGTTACTAACAGATTTTTTAGGAAGTGGCTATTCCTACAGTCCTGTAAGAATAGTAAAATAGCCCATTGGTAGCTATTCCTAAGGCTCCTATGACAGTTTTGTATTGCATTCAACAGTTACTGGTATATTTTTATCTGATATTTCTTTAATCCAGAGAAGACAAAAAAATATTTTTAAAAGATAAGACTTATAAACAACAGCTGTCAGTTGACAGCGCTTAACTATTCTCAATGCTTGATAGTATAATATAAGCTATGAGTAAAACTTTAATATACAATAAGCATATTCTAAGTCAAAAAAGGGGCCTCCTCCTTTTTACAGACTGGGGTCATGATGGTAAAAAAGTATGCAAAATATCAAAGAAACATCTCAATGGACTTTGAAAATATTTGGGGTGGTAGGCAAACTTTAACATTGGTGTGACGCTCACGCCAATGCTGGGGCGAGTAGGATAGCTCCACTATTCTTTGAATAGTCGAGCTAACAAGAGCTGTCACAGGAGACAGCGCGTTCCACTATTTTGATGCTGGATAGTGAAACTGGGCACATCTGAGGAAACTAAAGCTGTCACTGAAGTGTTTAATGACTCCAATTGTGGATGAAGATATTGCACAATAGCCTGAGTCTATGTCAAAAATATCAACTTAAAGTAATAAGAGAGGTAAAGATACAAGAGCTGTCTGATGACAGCGCGCTCGACTATTCGAAGAACTGATTGAAGAATGGGGTCAAAATATTTCCACAGATATTCAGACAAAAGAAATAAATAGATTAGACAAACAATGTTCCTGTATTACTTTGATTTCGATAAGTCTTGCACTAAATGGCAATATATGAGCCAATTTCAAAGTCCAAAAAGGGCCATAATTCAGTCAAAATAGTTATGTACTCTTGCCTACAGATGTAAATCATAATGATAAGCAAGTGTTCAAAGTTTAAAAGCCATATGTCAAATAGTTTTGACAAAACATGGACTTGTATGAAAACAGAACCAATTTCAAAGTCCAAAAAGGGCCATAATTCAGCCAAAATGGATGACAGAGTTAATATGTTCTCTTTCCTACAGATAGAGAGACTGTTATACTAAACAAGTGATAAAAGTTTCAGAGCCATATGTCAAACACTTTACAAAAAAATGAACGGGTACGAAAAACTTAACCAAGATTTCTAAGTCAAAAGGGGCCATAATTCAGCCAAAATCCTAGATGGAGTTATGTACTCTTGCCTATAACTGGACATGGTGATGGTAAACAGGTGTTGAAAGTTTCAAAGCTTTATCTCAAAAGACTTTGTCAAAATATGAACTGGTATGAAATATTAACCCAGATTTCTAAGTCAAAAAGGGCCATAATTCTGCCAAAATCCTTGATGGAGTTATGTGCTCTTGCCTATAACTGGACATGGTGATGGTAAACAAGTGTTGAAAGTTTCAAAGCTTTATCTCAAAAGACTTTGTCTAAATATGAACTGGTACGAAAAACTTAACCAAGATTTCTAAGTCGAAAGGGGCCATAATTCAGCCAAAATCCCTGATGGAGTTATGTACTCTTGCCTATAACTGGCCATGGTGATGGTAAACAAGTGTTGAAAGTTTCAAAGCTTTATCTTAAAAGACTTTGTCAAAATATGAACTGGTACGAAAAACTTAACCATGATTTCTAAGTCAAAAGGGGCCATAATTCAGCCAAAATCCTTGATGGAGTTATGTGCTCTTGCCTATAACTGGCCATGATGATGGTAAACAAGTGTTGAAAGTTTCAAAGCTTTATCTCAAAAGACATTGTCAAAATGTGGACTGGTACGAAAAACTTAACCAAAGTGTGACGCCGACACCGACACCGACGCCGTGGTGAGTAGGATAGCTCTACTTATTCTTCGAATAGTCGAGCTAAAAATGTATCAAAACACTATATAAGTATATCCTAAGCAAAAAGGGGCATAATTCATTAAATATTGGTGCCAGAGTTATGCACCTTGTGTCATATGGTGTGGGTGATGATGTTGAACAACTATATTAAGTTTGAATCAAATCCATTCAGTAATAACAGAGACAGAGTGAAAGTGCATCAAAACTTTAACCTAAAATTCTAGGTAAAAAGGGGGAATAATTAATAAAAATTGGTGCCAGAGTTATGCACCTTGCGTCATATGGTGTGGGTGATGATGTTGAACAACTATTTTAAGTTTGAATCAAATCCATTCAGTAATAACAGAGAGAGTGAAAGTGCATCAAAACTTTAACCTAAAATTCTAAGTAAAAAGGGGAAATAATTCATGAAAAATTGGTTCCAGAGTTATGCACCTTGTGTCATATGATAAGGGTAATGAAGTTTGAATCAGATCCATTCAGTAATAACAGAGATAGAGTGAAAGTGCATAAAACTTTAACCTGAAATTCTAAGTAAAAAGGGGAATAATTCATGAAAAATTGTGCCAGAGTTATGCATCTTGTGTCATATGATGTGGGTGATGATGCTGAACAACTATTTTAAGTTTGAATCAAATCCATTCAGTAATAACAGAGGTAGAGTGAAAGTGCACCAAAACTTTAACCTGAAATTTTAAGTAAAAAGGGGAAATAATTCATGAAAAAATGGTGCCAGAGTTATGCACCTTGTGTCATATAATGTGGGTGATGATGTTGAACAACTATTTTAAGTGCATCAAAACTTTAACCTAAAATTCTAAGTAAAAAGGGGAAATAATTCATGAAAAATTGTGCCAGAGTTATGCATCTTGTGTCATATGATGTGGGTGATGATGCTGAACAACTATTTTAGGTGGCAGGGGAGCGGTTTCGTAGTTTGGCCCCTGTCGATTTTCTGTATAAACAGGACAGGGTAGATATAAAGGCATATCTATCTTACTGGTTATTTATCATTATTAATTCTTTAATATATCTGGGGAATGAGGAACGGTTAATGATTCTACATGGCGGGTGTTTTAAAATTCCTAGCTCCGTACTTCCGGTTGAGGCTAAAACATAAACATCAGAACAAAAAGTCGGCCAGACGCTCGGCTGTTATCCATCCACTTTTTTTCAAGTGAAAATTAGGGAAATAAAGTGGTGGTTGGGAGACACATTCCACACCACCTGGGTATGCATCTATGTTCGCACTATACATAAATGCTATGAAATTGGATTTAAAAATACAAAATGGATGAATGGCAGAGTTCAAAGAGAGGCCCAGTTAGGCTAATTTTGGTCTATAAAATTTGGGTGATTTGGCCAATTTTCACTACATCTGGCATGGAAAGCGACAGGTGCATAGGACCGGAGAGTTGTCTTTATGTAGTCTATAGTATCTGCAATAGTCCATAGTAGTTTCAAAGAGAAATAAGCAAAAACGAGATTTCTATGGATATTTCAACACTGGTACCCACACGTCAATGTGGAATTCGCAAATCTGCACTCCCCAGTGCCACCTTAAGGAAAATAGACAAATTTTCAAACCACTCAAATATTGACTTTTTGCATGTATTTAAATCCATTACGGAATGAACTGTAACCTATAGTGGTTTTTATTCATTCCTGAGTACTAAATTCGGCCTAGCGAGTCCCAAAATGGCAGTAAGTGGCCATATAATAATGAAGCTAAGGACCCCCAGCCAGTAGGATTCGTATCATAAAACGGCCAAAAGAAGAAATTAGTGCCTAAATAATGACTATTCATGCCATTTTGTTTAAAAGCAACACATGTGTCTATATCTAGCAATGCCATTAAGCTATATAGTGGCTGGGGTGGCACCAAAGGATGGATGGGTGGCCTTTAAAGGGTGTCCCGATAGGATAAGTACGGTAATCTGCATTTGTATACCAAAATTATGTTAAAAGTACATGGTTTTAACATTTGAAAGGCTTTAAAATGTAAATATCATGTGAAATTAACTTTAAAGGCAGTAAATAGTTTTTCGGGGTTACTTTGATTCAGAATGCAAATTTTGGCTGATTTTTGCGTGGAGGGGTGGGCACATTTGTTGGCTTATTCACCGGCTATCTTGCAAGGTACGGCAACACTTTTTGTTCAGTTGATATCACTATAAGTGTCTTAGGATTCAGGACAGGTTACATTTTATTTTATTTAAACATCTTAAAAACTTAAGGTGGCAGGGGAGCGGTTTCGTAGTTTGGCCCCTGTCGATTTTCTGTATAAACAGGACAGGGTAGATATAAAGGCATATCTATCTTACTGGTTATTTATCATTATTAATTCTTTAATATATCTGGGGAATGAGGAATGGTTAATGATTCTACATGGCGGGTGTTTTAAAATTCCTAGCTCCGTACTTCCAGTTGAGGCTAAAACATAAACATCAGAACAAAAAGTCGGCCAGACGCTCGGCTGTTATCCATCCACTTTTTTTCAAGTGAAAATTAGGGAAATAAAGTGGTGGTTGGGAGACACATTCCACACCACCTGGGTATGCATCTATGTTCGCACTATACATAAATGCTACGAAATTGGATTTAAAAATACAAAATGGATGAATGGCAGAGTTCAAAGTGAGGCCCGGTTAGGCTAATTTTGGTCTATAAAATTTGGGTGATTTGGCCAATTTTCACTACATCTGGCATGGAAAGCGACAGGTGCATAGGACCGGAGAGTTGTCTTTATGTAGTCTATAGTATCTGCAATAGTCCATAGTAGTTTCAAAGAGAAATAAGCAAAAACGAGATTTCTATGGATATTTCAACACTGGTACCCACATGTCAATATGGAATTCGCAAATCTGCACTCCCCTGCCACCTTAATTTAAGTTTGAATCAAATCCATTCAGTAATAACAGAGATAGAGTGAAAGTGCATCAAAACTTTAACCTGAAAATCTAAGTGAAAAGGGGGGGATAATTCATGAAATATTGGTGCCAGAGTTATGGCCCTTATGTCAGATGATGTGGATGATGATGAGGAATAAGTATTTAAAGTTTGAATCAAATCCATCAAGTAATTACAGAGATAAGCTGAAGAAAGAGAAAGTGTAAAAAAACTTTAACCAAGGTTGGGACGCGGAAAGACGCCGACGCCGGGTCGAGTAGGTTAGCTCTCCTTATACTTCGTATAGTCGAGCTAAAAATAGAAAAGAGAAATGAATATTGACAATACTGAGAGAGTTTCTTTGGTGAAAATGTACTGTCTTAAAGAGGACTTTATAAGTCCTTAAAAGGACTGTTTTAAAAGGTAGCTAAACAATGCAGGGCATTGGCGATACTTTCTGCGAATTCTGTTTCTTTTAATCTTTTCAGATGAGTCTTGTCTCTTGGATCAATATTGATGGTACGTATCAACAAGTACTACTTAAGGACCTCCATAACATAGGAAGAACAAAGAACAAATCCAAGAGCATCAACGACTTAACGCTTCTGCAATCAGCAGTTAACTCGTTCTCACAATGTCCAGGTGCTCATGTCACGCTTATTGTGAATGATGAAAATGAAATGAGAGGTTTGTTCTTTCAAGACACACAGATGCGTACCATATTTGATTCGTATACAGAAATATTGTACGTAGATGCTACATGTACATATAAAGTAAATGACTTGAGAATGCCACTGTATGTTCTAGCGGTCAAAAATGGAAATGGGCAAACAGAAATAGTAGGTCTATGGCTAGTTGCAGATGGAACTCAACAAAGGATTACTGAGATGAGATGACACAATTATTCTGCAACCAAAACTCAAAATAAGACTCCGTGAAAACCATCATGATGGACAAAGACCTTGTTGAACGCACTGTATTCTCAACTCTTTTCCCAGATGCAGAGTTAAGAATTTGTTTGTTCCATGTACTTTAAGGACATTCAAGCACAAGATAACAACAGATAAAATGGGTATCACAAGACCCGAACTCAACAACATACTGGAAATTCTGCGAAAAATCTGCTATTCGCGAAACATTGACGTGTACGAAGTCACCCTAAAAATGCTCAACGACACAAAGAAAACATCGGTACTGGCAAAGGCATCCAGTCTCAGAAACAATACTAACAATTAATTGGAATCTATCAATCAGAAAATTAAACAAGTTGTAGATAAAAATGCAAAATTGGACAGTTTCACGTCCGACATGATGACCTTCTTAGCCTTACACAGACTAGAAAAAGATGGGAAACTATGCTGTGTCACATCGAAAGCACAGTACTAATCCACCGACAATTTTTGACAGTGACGTCATTTTGTCAACAAACTATAAATAACCACGGTATATCCCCAAACGAATGTATACTTGTGATAGATAGAAATATGTCCTTATCATATGAGAAACTCAAAGTAAGGTATAGGCCAGAGGATGTGTTGGCTACTTGTCACACAGGCGATGTAAGTTCGAAACCAGTGGTAGGCGAGGTATATTTCATGTATTTTTGTAGCAAAAACATTTATATGTTTTTCTTGCTAGTTTCTTTTCTTTTCTTTTTTTTTTTAAAATATCAATCATTTATTATATTATGAAGTATACCAAATGTTAATGCAACATATGCCTGTGTTAGCGTCAGTTCATTATGTTTTAGAATAGATATTGCTTTCTCGTTATTCTCCAAAAGCTCATTACAGTTAAAAACGTGTTCATAGCCATTTTAGCCATTTCTACAATATTTATTCTGTACACATAATTCATGAAGCACTAGAAAATCAAGATAACTATTTAGTTGAATAAGAAAATTTAGTGCGGAAAAAAGGTTCCCCCGACCGGAATCGAGCTCGGTACCTTTCGGTTATTACAAAAGCGCCGTTATCCTCTGGGCTACGTTTCAATGTAGGCTATAGGTAAAGAAACTTAATGATAATCCATAACAATATAAGGTAAACATTGGAAAGTAAACACAATATGATGTCACTGTCAGGTATCCCTGGTCGGATAGTAGTTCTAATTTATGGCAGTGCGTATATTGACTTTAGGAAGAAGCTGACACCTTTGCGTATGATATGATGCAACCAGAGTTAGAAAATTATGAGGGCACAGAAAATACGCTAAGTGCCATAATAACTTCTTGTGAATGCAGCTTCCACCGCGACTATGTTACCATATCGTCACATCCTAGCTATCAGAAAACGGAACAATTTGGACCTGTATAACAACAGTATTATCCATAAGAGGTGGACACGAAACCATTTCATTGGTACATTCGCAATCAATGAAACAAACGTGGTTGTTGACCAGTCCTCACAAACACCAGTCAGAGCCAACACTCAACAACAAAGATTCAAACTAGCATCTAGTGTGTGCCAGTGTACTGCTGTTTGCTAATCAGAGGAATCGAACAGCGACTTTGGTCAACGATTAGATCAACTGAAGCAACTAGTTAGACTTAGAGCTTGGGAGACTGGAAAAAGTGTAAACATTTCAATTCCGGAAAATGAAATCAATGAACTTCTATATGAAAATACACAACCAATAAATGAAACTCGAATACTCAATGAAAATTAAGTAGTTCTTGAGGAAGCATGTGTAGATGAAAACATTAGCAAAATGACATTGCCTCCAAATCTAAAACAACGCGGTAGGCCAAAGGGTTCAGAGCTGACTGTGATAGGAATTCCTAAGAAAAGACTGAAACTTATGAAAAAACCAAAGGCTTTTGAAAATCTCCCTGAAAATGACAAATGCCTTGTAGTGTTAAAAGTGGTTCATTGGAGAAGATATTTCAATCTCTTGTATCAATGCCAGTCATATCATAAGTGAAAACGAAGTTGAAACATGCCCCGAAAACATCAACATGGCAGTTACAGAAATGGAATTATAGTATATATAATATTATTTCATATTTCATACTTATATTACATGTTTGTATTTAAGTATCCTTCCATATCTTATACAACACTGAAAGCTCGTGTACTTACAAAACCTATAAGGACATTGAACGTAAGAAACGAGTCGCAAAATTCAAAAGCCTCTGTGAATTTCAATATACAGCATTTTTACCGGGCAAAAAAAGACAAGTTTCATCAGAATCAGATACTGTGAGTGTGAACACTGTAAACCATGAAAGTGAAAACATCCCAAATCCCGTCCCCAAAATACAGACAAAGACTGAAATCAAACCCCTAGCCATTTCCCAACCAGAACAAATAAAAACAGCACCTGAGCATGTAAATTCAACCTCAGTTGTGACTCCAACAAAGTTGTATTTGTCGCCTTGTATTAACAAATCGAACTATAGTTCTGAACTGTTACATGATGCAGATGAGGATACAGATGAGCTAGTGTTACTAAGTCTGAGGCAATGCAACTCAGATTTAAGTTTACCACAGAATGTGACAGATAGAAAATTTAGTAAAAGTGAAGAACGGTCTCTAAATTTATACGAGTATGAATTAAGTAAAAAGGAAAAGGTCTTTAAAAAGCTGACAAATGATATAAAACAAGCTAAGCAAGAACTCGAAAATTTAAAACTGAAGATTGGCCACTACACTGTGCGCAATGTGAACAAACGTGATGAAAGAGCAAGAAAATTCTTAAGATCACTTCGAGAGACTGAACGACAGCTGTTACGACAGAGAAGGAAAGATTTAGAGAACTCTGAAACAATTCAAAAACTGACAGATGAATGCAGGGCGAAAGAAGAAAATGAACATGCTGAAGTGTTGAAAAATGCAGAACAGAAAAAACTTACTGCTCAAAAGAACGCTAGCTACTACAAAGTAAAAGCTTCGAAGATGATGGCTAAGTTAAAAGATGGCTCGGTTCAGGACACTCCTGTTCAACATTTAAAAAGTCTTCTAAAGAGTACAGACGTCAAAATTCGGGACCTTGAAGTTACTAACAATATGTTGATGGAACAAATTAAAGAGAACTCTTGTCAAACAAGAAACAATGATGGAACATTTTCAGATAATGTTCGCATGTGTGTTATAGAGTTGAGCAGTCTAGAAGTAGCATGCGCGAAAGTACCGAGCGTAATTGTAGCTGTAGCTAAGCATTTATTCGGCAGCAGAATTAGTAATGAAGATTTACCATCCAGTACTACTGTGCAAAGAATTGTAGATCAGGGACATTATATCGCCAAGGCATATATTTCTCAAGAGCTTGCAGAAACAAATAATTGGGGTTTGAACAGAGATGGTACAACCCGACGAAAAATCAAAATCGTGGACACTTCAATAACACTTGCCTCTGGTGATGTTATGAGTCTCGGATTCCGTCGTGTTGCCCATGAAACTGCTGACACTATAAATGATATAACAAAAGACCATATCACCGAGTTAGCCAATTTGAATTCAAATATTGATGACAGAATTGACATGGAGTCATATGTAAAATCTTCCCTAGAAAAACTTGCATTTACGATGAGCGATCGTGCTAGCAATGAGAAGAAAGCTGATCGACTCCTCGATGAATGGCGCAATGATGTCTTGAAACACTGTGATGATGAAGAAAAGCATCAGGTACTCCATTTCCATTGCATGGTGCATGTGTTGTTAGGTTTCCACAGATATGTTTGCATGGATTTGAAAGAGTATGAGACAACACTAGCATCATCAAGTGGTAAACTTGGCCGTGATGGACTTTCTGTATTCAAGTTTTGGAATACAAAAGGAACAGCTGTCGAAAGGACACTGCGAACAGTTTCTGATGTGTTTGGATCTTCCGGAGACCACCATGGGGTACGTGACCTTTGGGAAGCGCACTGTGCTGCTAAAGGTATAAAGTCAACAGTAGGCAACTACAAAGACAACCGGTTTAATGCATTGTTCCAGACCGCAGCAGAGGTTTTCCTGCACAGACAAGACTTCATTGAAGTTCTAAAGACTGTGAAAACTCCCAATTTGAAACTAAAGTCAGTACTTGCAGACCTTCAGTCCTTGCCAGTAATGACCATTATTCAATGCCTTGGCCTGTTCTACTTGAAAATTACTGGTCCTTACTGGAACTTGGTCACAAGTAGTTGTGTTCCATATGTACAACTTTACACGGAGATTACAGAGCTTCAGGATTACCTTGATCTTTGTTGCAAGGACCCGACAACAATCCTTAAATTAAATGAACACTGGAGTTGTGAAGACAATCATAAAATTAGAGACATTCATCATGGTAAGATCTTTGCAGAGCCATTGAGTCAGATACCTGAAAATGAGTTTCGCGATATCCTGTTCACTTCAGTTTCCCTAGTAGCCAAAGCAATGAAAAGGACTGTGGAAAAACAATTAGTTGACTTTCTCCCTGGCGGTTCATTCCATAAAGCTCCTACTGTCAAGGAAATGAAACGCACTAGTTATGCCCATGTGACCAACCTAGGTTGTGAGCACCATTTCGGTGACTTGGATAGCAGTCAAAAGCGGAGACCTAATGCTTCATTTCACCACCACTCCTCTGTGCAATTACTGAAACGAAATAGGGAGCCTATGATGAATTGGCTCGAGAAAATGCCAGAGGAAAAACTGAAACTGCTAATGAAATCTTCTAGAAAGGGATAAAGGAACTGCGTGTGAAACAGAGAACATGATAACAGTGTTCTTCAAAAATCCATGATGAAATGACAAAGGAACCTGTCCCCAAAAATAAGAAACACAAAGTTGCCAGTGAAAATTCCCGTAGTAAGAAACCCAAAATTAATCCCCCAGTCAAAGACAGTGACTTACAAGATATATCCCCTCCTGATAATATCAAAGAAAATGACTATGTGGCAGTTGCCTACCAGGATGCTTGGTATCCCGGTATTGTGACTGGTGTTAAGTCGGAACAAATGCTAGTTGTTAAATACATGACTCCAACAAGGAAGACTGGTCATTTCATGTGGCCTTCAAGAGAGGACATACAAACTGTTGATCTGGCTTTTGTTTTAAAGACTGGTTTCATCCCTGACTGTATGAACTGCTCAGAATGACTAAATGTGTGTCATAATTAAGAGTAAAATAACAAGTTTTGTTTGTTTGAGAAAAGCATTGCTCTTCATTCATGTAAATGATTATATTTGTAAATATGTTTCCCTGAAGTTTTAATCTCAAGCAATGTAAAATGAATTGATCAGCTTCAAAAAAAAAAATAAATTCAGAAGTATTTTTTCTGACAACCCGTACATATTTCTACAACAAATGCCACCAGGCAGAATCAGTTGTTATTTATTGCAAGTTAAACTTCAAACTGTGATGAAATGTATGAAGTTGTATCTTCAAATTAATTTATTACATGTGTTAGTTTCTTGTGTAATGGCTGTGTAATGCGATGAAATGATATTCGAAAAAAAAAAGATATTAAATTCAACTGAACATGCATTTTGTGATTATTTCTTTGTTCTTCATTACAGAACTATTTGAATGTTAAATACTTATTAAAATGCAGCACTTCAAGATCTATGTGTGTTCCAAATTTCATTAAGATATCTCAAATAACAAAAAAGATATGGCATTTTTTCTAAATTCTTAACACCCTGATTCCGTTATTCGGTGCCATCGTCGCGGTGCGAAAGATAGTAATTATATAGTGAAAAAATTCTTAATATTTGCGTAAAATTAGGGTAAATAAATTGCCATAACTTTTTTATTTTTTGAGATATCTAAAAAAGAAAAACAGTTCTGAAAAGCTCTCCAAGAGACCTTTACAATAGAATGATTTCCAACAAAGTTAAAGGAATTTTAAAAATTAAGGTGTGGTTGCTATATATACTATCTTTCATTAACACATATCTTTACATGTATCTTATGTATTCTATTATTTCATATTTCATACTTATATTTTATGGGCTATGATTGAAAGCCCCTCCCAGAGATATGCCCTGGATGTAGTTGAATACAGCTAATCAACTGGATAGAGTTGAAAACTGTCAATCAACTACAATGAAACGCTTTCTGTAACTAATATACACTATTCATAACTTTATCATGACATCACTGTACATCAGGGGTCCTAACTGACCAATCAGAGAGCTGCATTTTCCAGTACCTGCCAGTTTCCACTTGGATATAATGAAGTATATTTACAATGAACATTATAGTGACTTTAGAAGTAAATATACACTATTTTAGAAATCAAATTAAGATTTTTCACTGCACATGCCTCAAAATTTTGAAGTTTCATTGAAATATTATAGCATTTTAATAACACAGTTTCTTTTTTAGCAATGACATTTGGTATTATCATATTAAAAGTATGCAAATTGTGATACTGTGCTATTTAATGTAATAGAATTGTGATTTTTTTTTTAGAAAATGTTTTTATGAAGTCACGTCTGTGATATTTATGTATTGTAATGTGTTCTTTTATGCCATGACCTAAATGTAAATAAATAAATAAATGGATTTAATACCTTGAGGTTTTACACAGGGAGTCTATGCTAAAGTCCGAGTAAAATGTAATAATTACCCAAGTGAAATTGATATCATTTCGCAATGTTTTGGACATGTTAAAATTATGAATATGATGACAACAATATTGCCCATTAGACATAAGATTAGCCTTTTCCTATATACAAAATCACTTCCTTTTTTGGTCTTCTCTTGATGTGAGACTGAAAAAGAACTTGTTCAAAAATATACCAGTTAAAATAATTAAGTACAATGCAATACAAAATGGACATACAAAACTATCGTAAGAGTCGTAGTAATAGCCACCTGTGGGCTATTTCACTATTCTTACGGCAGAGCAGTATGTATAGTCACTTGTAATTTTTTATTATTAATAATTGTATGTTATGAATGACTACAACTATACAAGCAGTGTAACTGAAATGCTGAAATCCCTAGAACGGAAAACTCTCCAATATCGTAGGTTAAACTGTTCACTACTTTTGTTTTACAAAGTAAGGACCCAGACCATTGCAACTGACCAAGGTTACCTGACCCCCATTAGAAATCTGAACTACTTGATCCCATATTCCAGCACTCAGTACTTTGCTAACTCTTATTTCCCTAGAACCATCCGTCTCTGGAAGTGGAATTCCCTCCCCACATCAGTCAAAGCTAGCCCCAGCCTCAGTATCTTTATAGAGGCTGGCAGCAGTCACCATGTAATTCTTCCATTCTGTCCTATTTTAACTGTAGCATACTGTCCTTTTATCTTTTACTTTTATTATTGTAATATACTAAATTTCTTTAACACCTGTTTCTGTGACAGTGCCAACCAGTCATAATCAGAAATCGATTGCTGGTTGTACTGATGTAGATGTAGATGTGCTCCTCTCTTAGTTTGTCTTAGTTTAGTTAATTTTATGTAAATATGTACTGAAAGTTGTTGTGTTTTTTATGTTTTAACTTGCTTGCTTCTTTTTTCCTCTTCTGGTGTGGCTTCATCGCATGTGGAGTGGCCATACCTCTGGCATAGCTAGTCGAGGTAAAAAGAATATGAATGTGATATAGGGTAGGTGACAGATGTCAGGGATCAGCCTAGGTCAAAATTTTAGGGAGAAGTGACTTCTCCCTCCACAGAATTTAGGGAGAAGTTGAGAAATTTAAGGAGAAGAATCGGCATAGCATTCAGTTTCTTGCCCATATATATCCACTTTCTGTGGGTCTAGCTGTAACTTATAAACAGTAAATATTTAAGGAAATTGATTCTTGCATTATCATTTTCATGAATTTCTAAATAAAGTATAAACTTAGCTATGAAAAAGTCGCCTTTAAATTTTTATCCGAAATTTACATGTCCGAAATTAGTAAATTTAACAGGTGCACGATCAAAACGGCGTGAAAATTTTCATTAATGTTTCGATTCTCGTACTTTTATAATGCCCGATTTTTGCACCAATTTGTTCAGATTTATACATTTAATTTATTCATTTATTATTTTTTTCGAAAATAATACCAAACTCGTAGTTAATGGCGATCTTTTTACAATATTTTGTACGGCAGTTCTGACGTCCGCGAAATCATTTTTTATCCACAGTACCCGTGCCGTTCATTTACAGAAATTGACCGTAATTATGGTAATTGAAATAATTTTTGAAGTAATCTTTAATAAAATGAAAGAATAATATACAATTGTTGCATAAAATCATGCTCTCGTTAAGTTTATCGGCTTTTTACACGCCGATTGAAAATTTTCAAAATGGCGGCGGCTTACAATATTATTGATTGACACTGTTAGATATTAACGCTACGATTGGCTGAAGTTTGACAGGCGAGTAGGCGGGGTTGACTATGGATTTATCGATAATTTAATCTAGAATATGCATCAAGTTTTGCAACTTAAGTAAACAGATAATAACTCGCTGAAAAACTCGGCGATTTGGATTTCGCCCGGAGGCGATAATTAAGCGAAGTGGCCGACTTTAAAGCGACGATATCGCTCAAATCGCCTTGTAGGCTGATCCCTGGATGTAGGTGTGGTGAAGTG
The DNA here is from genome assembly GCF_021730395.1 of Mercenaria mercenaria. Taxonomy (NCBI): domain Eukaryota; kingdom Metazoa; phylum Mollusca; class Bivalvia; order Venerida; family Veneridae; genus Mercenaria; species Mercenaria mercenaria. The sequence goes on along the minus strand of NC_069362.1, from coordinate 105,081,841 downwards.
TATGTAACTGTATGACCCCTCCAGGCCCTTTTCCCAAATCTACACCTTTCTTTCGGTTGTTTCTGGGACACTTTCTTTGATAGGGTTTTTGTCTTACACTTGCCACAATACCCATATGTCATATACTTATTTGTAATAAACTGAATTTTACTTTGCCTATTTTGTATCCCTGTTTTCTGCATGTATAATTAATCTTAATTTGCTTCAAAGGGGAGTAACAAAGTCAGTAATGTATATATTCTCGATACCGACATTATAGGATAAATCCCGTTTACGATAAGTGGGGTATTGGCCATTACGCTACATGGCGGTAGTGTTTAGATTATCCTTTTTTCAAGAATGAATTTAAAAAGTATTACAAATTATCATTAAACATTGTTGTAATTAAGATGTAGCAAAAATATCCTCAAAGTTTACTTTATTTTTGAAATTTCATCTTTTATTCTACACTGCCGCTTCCGTGGCTCGATACCCGAGGTGAAAAATTATTTGCATTTTTCAAGGTAAACAGATTATTTTTGCAAAAAAAATGTTGCCGAGGTCGTAGAATAGTATTTCCATTGTGAGAAAGTAAGAACTTTCCTAAATCCTTATCTTCATGCAAAAATAATTGCTAATATTGTACACGGTCTTTTTATCGGTTAATCTTGTCTATGTTCCCGCAAGGGGTTTGACGTCTACGGAAGATAGATCTCGCCAGCCCCCCTGACCCTATTTACGGAAATACCGGAAAACGGGATTTATCCTTAATGTCGATGTGGTCAATACTGTTACAGAGTTACTTCCCTTGCTCTTTTATGACTGCTTTTTCTTTTACAGCTGTTTTTATTTTATTTTGTTATTACTATATCATTTGTTTGTCGGAAAATAGCTTTAAGCTAATGTTGTTAATTTCATATCCGACGTTAAATAAAGTTTCTTGTATCTTGTATTGTCTTGTAAGTTTCGAATTGAAAAGATAAATAAAATATATGAATTAATTAAAAAGAATTAAGAATACAAAAAATATTAGGGGGTGTTTTGACCAAATTCTATACTGAATGGGGGACGTTTTCAACAAAATGGGGTGTTTTGACTAGGGGACGTTTTGACTTGATACCTTTGTATTGATGATCAGTCATATTAAACATCTGTAACACATTGCTTAAACAGATTTTCTTAAAAGAAGGAATATAATTGCGCTAGGAGGAACTATTTGCTAAGTTTTAAAAAATTTGTCACATGATACGGGGGCAAAAATTGGTACGGCATATGTGTCGCGAGAATTTTCGGAACGAATTTCAATTTCATCATCTGTTAGTCTTATGCAATTAGCAAAATATAGAAAATACCAAGAAAATTGTTTGAAAAAGCACTTTAAATAAAGAGAATTTGATTCATACTATTGTTTCAATGAAATAAATTACCATTTTCTGTGAGGAATAAAACTAAAACTTCCTAAAATATATTTTGACATTCGCAAATTTCCACAGGCAGCCATACCACTTCCGCTTTTAACACTGACGCTAAAATCCGTCCGTGTTATGGTACCCGTTACATGGAGCGTACAGTATATGGTAAAAGATGAAATTATGTTCGCTTAAACAAAAGTGATATCATTCCCCATTGCTATTCTGACATCAGTCTTTTTACTGTTAAAAATATTTGTGTCTTTATTAGTCATAAGAACTGTCAAGCAGAAAAAAATGGTTGTCCTTCCGTCAAGTCCATAATGAAGCAAATTACTTCAAATACTCCTTTTTCCCTTAAACTGTCGTGTTGTGGAACCACCTGCCTTCTCAAACTGTACTCCAGCCTGACCTTGAGGGGTTCAAATGATGTCTTGTCCCCTCGGTCCTCTCTTACCGTCCCTGAACTCACAAAGCGGATGTTTCTACCCCCTTTTAACTTTCACTGATATTTTTCATCTTACTTAACACTCACACTTTTATCTTCCTTCTCACTATCTTCTTTTTTGAAGCTTTAATTCCTTTTCACTGCTTTTAAACAAACTTTTTAAACTTTTATCTGCGTGACGTGCAACCCGGCTGTTATACCCGTGAGGGAAGTTCAGCCGTATACATAGATAGAAATAGGTGATTTATAATTGAAACATCTGTGCACATGGCATTTTTTTTAAGAGATGGAATTTCACTTATTTTCAGATTTCATACCTGAAAAAAAACTGATCAACTTTTCATGAACTGGTACAAAATTAATGAAAAGTCATAGTTCCGCCTACTTATGATAACTCACCCACATTTAAGGAAGCGGAGATTAATTAACTGCCAAAATACTTGCATCAAATTAATGTTTCAATGTAATAGACAGACCTTGGCTTGAGTCTAGTAAAAGAAGATGTAAATGATTTTTTTCTCCCTTTAAACGCAAATTGTACCTGCACAGTTCAAGTTTTACAACTTACAAGTTTTAAACTTCGCATGTTTATAATAAATGTTCATATAAAAGAATGAAAGAAATTTAATGAAATTCTGCCAAATGGTGAGTTTGTTATGTACAAATATGTGGATTTTTAGGGAATTAAAGGGCAATAACTCTGAAGTTACAAAAGAAATCTGTACGAAATTGTGTGTGCACAACCACATTATAGCGCTCTAAATTCTGTTTAAGTTCCATAGTTCAAGGTCAAATATATCAAAAGTTATGATGCAGAAATTTCCAAATCTATAGATCTATAGTACCCTATATAGTTAACACTAGAAACTTCTAAGGGCCATAACTCTGGTGTTACTTGGGCAATCTGACTGAAACTTGATGGGCCCCATAACCTTGTAGTGGCGAACATGTACATATGAAGTTTGTTTGAAAAAAAATTCTAAAATAATGATTTTTTTTGGGGGGGTGGGGGGGGAGTAGGGGGGGAAGGGGGAGGGAGGGGAGGGGAGTGATCAAGGTAAGGGGGTGACCAGGTGTGGGTACACAACTTCACATGTTTACAATAAATGTTCGTGGAAAAGAATGAAAGAAATTTAATGAAATTCTACCAAATGGTAAGTTTGTTATGTACAAATATGTGGATTTTTATACAATTAAAGGGAAATTACTCTTAATTTACAAATAAATCCGAACAAAATTGTGTGTACACAACCACATTATGGTGATCTAAATTCTGTATAAGTTTTATAGTTCTAGGCCAAATATATCAAAAGTTATGATGCAGAAATTCCCATATTTATAGTACCCTATATAGTTAACACTAGAAACTTCTAAGGGCCATAACTCTGGTTAAAAGGGCAATCTGACTGAAACTTGACAGGCCGCAAGAACTCATAGTAGTGAACATGTATATGAAGTTTTATATAAATATTCCCAACCATTTCCTAGATATGGCTCCGGACGGACGGTAAGACCCACGGACGGACGGACAGACAACGCCAAAACTATATCCCTCCGATTTTCGTCGGGGGATAAAAAACAAGGAAGTAGGTCAGTAGGTCAAGGTCACAGTCAAGTAACCCCTAATTACTTGGGTTCATTACATAATTATAATTAAACAGTCCAGGAAATATTTTTAAATAATTTTCAAATTTTTTCAATATTTAACTCATATACAAGAAGTGTCACCCAGGGCGGTATGTCTTTTCACCCCAGGGGCATAATTTGAAAATCTTGTTAAGAGAAGCACTAGGCAATGCTAGTCATACCAAATATCAAAGGTCTAGGCCTTGAACTTTCAGACAAGAAGATTTTTTTTCCTAAATTAGTCTATGTAAAACTTTGGACCCTTTTCACCATAGGGACTTATTTGAATAATTCTGGTAGAGAGCTACTAAGCAATGCAACATACCAAATATCAAAAGCCTAGGCCTTGCAGTTTCAGGCAAGAAGTTAAATAGGTTAAAGTTTTTTTTCCTATACAAGTCTATTTAGAACTTGGGATGCCCTGGGTCGGGCTTCTTTTCACCTCAGGGACATATTTTAAATAATCTTGGTAGAGGACCACTAGGCAATGCAAAACATCAATTATCAAAAACCTATATAGGTCTAGTGGTTTCAGTCAAGAAGATTTCCACCCCCACACCCCCTACATATTAAGTCTATGTAAAACTTGGGACCCTCAGGGGACCTCTTTTCATCCCAGGGGCATAATTTGAACAATCTTGGTAGAGGACTACAAGGCAATGATACATACCAAATATCAAAGGCCTAGGTCTTGCAGTTTCAGACAAGAAGATTTTTAAAAAAAATTCCTATATAAGTCTATGTAAAACTTGGGACACCCAGGGAGGGACCTCTTTTCACTTCAGGGGCATTATTTGAAAAAATTTCATAGAGGACCATTAGATGATGTCACAAGCCAAATATCAAGGTTCTTTGCCTTGCGGTTTTGGATAAGAAGATTTTTTAAGTTTTCCCTTTCGGTTGCCATGGCAATCAGAGTTCTGTGTGGAATTCAGTTCTTTGAACAACTTTTGAAGGGGACCAACCAAGGAACATCTAGGTTGGACGGACGGTCGGATGCTGGACAGTAAGCGATTACAATAGCTCACCCCTAGCACTCTGTGCTCAGGGTAAGCTAAAAAACAAGAAAGTAGGTCAGTAGGTCAAGGTCACAGTCAAGTGACCCCTAATTACTTAGGGTCGTCTGGTAATTATAATTGAATGGTCTAGGAAATATGATCAGATATTTTTTAAAGTGTTTTTTCGTGAATAAGTCATTTAACAAGCAAATTTGATGAATTGGTATCCCCCGCCGAAAGGGCTTGAGGTGAGGAATGGCAAAAAAATATTTCTGGCAAGAATTTATGTTACTAAGAAGCAAATAATTTCATTAGTCAAAATAATTTTAACAGAAAATGAATGCTTTTTTTTGGGGGGGGTGTGCAGCAGGGGTGACTGGGTGAGGGTACAAAATCTCACCTGTTGATTATATTGATGGAAAATTAAAAATGAAAAAAAAAAAAAACTGGGTGGGGGAATGGGGATGCATGATCGGGGTGGTGGGCAAGACCGAGTGGAGAGTGAGGTGGGGGAACGGTACAACTTTGCATGCTAATAAATATTCATGGAAGGTTTGAAAAGAAAATAATAAAAAGGATTTTTTTTTTTTGGGGGGGGGGGGGGGGGGGGGGGGGGGGGGGGGGGGAGGGGGAAGGGGTGTGACCAAGGCAAGGTGGTGACCAAGTGTGGGTACAAAACTTCAGATGTTTATACTAAATGTTCATGGAAAAGAATGAAAGAAGTTTAATGAAATTCTACCAATGGGTTGGTTTGTTATGTACAAATCTGTAGAATTTAAACAATTAAAGGGCAATAACTCTAAGGAAAATTGACCAATCTGATAAAAAAACTTGACGGGCATCATCACAGTATGTTGGTGCATGTTTATTTCAAGTTTTATGAAATTCTACCCGATAGTTACCGAGAAATGGTGCGGACGGATATTTTTGGGTATTTTTCATTAAATCAAGGGCAATAACTCTAAGGGAAATTGACCAATCCAAAAAAAAAACTTGACGGGTATCATCGAAGTATGTTGGTTCATGTTTATTTCAAGTTTCATGAAATTCTACCTTCTAGTTACTGAGAAATGGCTGCGGACGGACGGACGGACGTTCCTACATATGGATACTTATGTGGCTACCCTTTAAGTTGTTCTCTCTATTGTTCTTTTAGCCACGTAAGAGAAAAATAGCCACATAAAAGCCCTACGGAATGAATGACATCAAAGAAAAAGTACAGTTACCTATTGTTCCTATAGCCACCTAAGTATGCAAATGTGAGCTCGGACGGACAGACAACACCATTTCAATACCCTCCTCCCGATTTCATCGGCGGGGGATAAAAATTAAGTGACCCTCGGGGCATAATTTGAACAATCTTTATAAAGGATCATAATAGATGATGTCACATGCCAAATATTGAGGCTCTACGCTTTGTGGTTTTGGACAAAAAGATTTTCAAAGTTTTCCCTATATAAGACAATGTAAAAAATGTGACCCCCAGGGGGATAATTTGAACAATCTTGGTAGAGAACCACTAGATGATGCTACATCCCAAATATCAAAGCTCTATGACCTGTGGCTTTGGATATCAGAAATCTTATGAAATTCAATTCTTTGAATAATTTTTAAAGAAGACCAACCAAGTAACATCCCTGTGAAGCTTCATCAAAATTGGCCTGGTGGTTTAGGAGGAAATGTTGTTTAAAGGAAAGTGTGGACGGACAGACACCAGATGTATGACGTACGGTGATTCATCACAATAGCTCACCCTGAGCCTCTGGCTCAGGTGAGCTAAAATACCATCAGTGGAAATCTAACATGTATTAAGCAGTCAATAAACACAAAATTGTAATTGATCATTTGCTAAATTAACTTAATCTAAATCTGACTAACCACCTTTTAATAATGCAGAGCACAAACAAAGAAAACTACTTCATAATCAACTCCATTTTTTTCATGTCTTTAATATGATGTGGCCAGGGAGTAAAGCCATGACCTTCTGCATTTGAAGCCACGCTCTACAATTAGGCTACGCTTGAAGGCAGCTCTGCATATTATGGACCATTGTTGTACAATACTGGATAAAGATAATAATAACAAAAAGAATGGCTAAAGTCAGTCTACAGAAACCTCAGCTCAGAGCTTAATAAAACACTTAACTGCATGGTTACAATTCCTTGATAGATGTGATAGATGTAATATATGTACTACATAGCAGTACTATTTTCCAAAATAATAGAGTATGTAGATATATGTCAGAACTAGAGACGTTTCAAACAGTTAAATGTACAATTTGGCATCAATTAAAATCATCGCATTATGTACAAGTACAAAGATAATAAAACAATCTAAAATCATATTTTCTTATAATATTGATGCTTGCAATATAACTAAGGGCACCTCCAGATTGTAGTAGTCTTGGAGTCACAGTCAACCAGTTGGTCTGCCTGTTGGTCTGTCCACCTGTAATTCCTTTCAAATCACATACAATGTTCACCCTGATATTATTAAAGTAATTCTGCATGTTTGGACAAAAACTTTTTCTACAATGCAGAATTTGATTAATCCCCGATTTTTCTTCGAAATTTATGGGAAAATAACAGTTTTGATGGCATTTTCATATATAGTAAATTTCCTACAACAGTAACATTAATTAAAGTTCCCATGATCATAAATTAACATACCCTCTGTAATAAAATGAAAGAAAATATACAAGTTTAGGTACCTGTTTTTGAGATATTTGCTCATTAACCTTTAGCATGCTAGATAAATTGTCGTCTGCTGGAAATGTCGTCTGCTAAAATTGTAAAGTTCATTCAATTTGCTCCAGAATTGGAAGAAATATTGTCAGAGTAGCAAACAGCTTGGAACCTGATCAGACGCCGATTTAATCGGCTTCCAAGCTGTTTGCAAAGGCTGTTAAATTCGCCTGCAGCAGGCTAAGGGTTAATAATCAATCATGTAACATTTCAAACTGTTTACTAAGTATCAATTATATTTCTTTATAAAGACAGTAAATCAAAATGTTTCCAAATTTTCAGTAAATTTAATTACTCATGGATTGCCATTAATTCATGACATGAATTTCATTTTGGTTTGTCAAGTACATGCTTTATTCTATATAGATAAATGGCATTGTGTCATCACTTCAGCAAAACTACATTAAATATGACAAAAGATCATGTATGATGCAGGTCACTGCATTCAAACTCAAGGTCAAACTTCGAGGTCACTGGCCAAATACCTTAATTTCAAGTCCACTCCATATCTTCTTCACTACTTGAAGAATTTCAGAAAACTGGCAATAATTTGTTTGTCATAAATACAAAACACAGCCATATCATCCTGCCTAGTCTTTATAGCTCCAAGGTCAAAGTCACACTGGGAGGTCAAATTTTAGACTGGCAAATTAATTTCCTAATACAGTAATGCAGAAAAATGATGAGACTCATGCACGACTACTTCAATACTTGAAAGGTCTGATGGCTTTACTTTTTACATCACTTCATGTTGATGATGTATGTACCAAGCTTCATTTGAAAAGGATGAAAACTGTTGGGAGTAGTGCATCATTGCATACACAAGCTTTTTTTTTGATATGACTTGTAGAGATCACTGATTCGTAAGGGCACAGGTAAACGGTTAGCATGGGAATAACTGGAGTATTGTAAGGGTATTATAAAGGCTAAATGGTAAGTAACAAGCAAATTCGATGAATTGGTATCCCCCGCTGAAAGGGTTTGTGGTGAGGAATGGCAAAAAGATATATCCGGCAAAAAGTTAAGGATGTTAATAAGAAGCAAATAATTTCATTAGTCAAAATCAATTTAACAGAAAACAAATGTTTAATTAAAGAGTACACAATAAATGTATGATACTTTGATCCGGACTAAAGAATTTATTTTGAATGGGATATGCTTACTGTAATAAGCTTAGCTTTTAAAATTAAATGCAGTTAATTGAAATGTGAGCTAGAAGTTTAACTGGAATGAAATATTGTCTTTGAGTGGTTTGGCACCAGGTGTTGCTGTTTTACATGTACATTTGAACTTAAAAGATCAGATGTCCTTAAGAGAACACAGATAAGATATCTTGAACATGGCTGAGGGCAAGGTTTGTGCAGTCACAACTTAACATGTTGAAGGTTTGAACATTTAAAAAAAAAAAAAAAAGGATGGAAATATATATATCTATTTATTTTTTTAGCGGGTGGGGGTGCAGGGGAACGGGAGAGGAAACAAAATTTCACATGCTGATTATAAATATTGATTGAAAATTAAAAATGAAAAAAAAAACTAGAATGTGTCTGTAGGACACAGGGTGTGCCCCCCCACTGGTACATTAGTCACAAATAAGGGGCAATAATTCAAATGTTTGCAGTCTTAATTGGGTATAGCCTCAACAAACATTTTATGAAAAGGGTTCATTATTCTAGGCCCTATACTTTTTGAGCTATGAGCATCACAAACAAAAAATCCACTATTCTGGCTATTTCAAGGGCCATAACTCTGTAATAAGAGTAAGATTCTCAAGAAGAATGCCAAGAGTGCAAGGCCACATCATGATAAAGACTCCTGCAAGGTTTCCTGAATTTACATCTAATACTTTTTGAGCTAGGCACATAATTAGGTGAAAAAGTGCATTTTTTTACTATTTCAGGGGCCATAACTTTAAAAATAGGGGTGGAACCAGCCAAAAAATTAGAAGTGTGCAAGTTTATATCATGATTAAGACTTATGCAAGTTTTCAACCATTTATATTAAATACTTTTTGAGCTAGGCGCGTCACAAGGTGAAAATGTGCATTTTTGACTATTTCAGGGGCCATAACTCTAAAAATAGGGGGCGTAGCCAGACGAAAAATAGGAGGTACGCAAGTTCATATCTTGATATAGACTCATGCAAGGTTTCATCAATTTATATGAAATACTTTTTTAGCTAGGGGTGTCACAAGGTGAAAATGTGCATTTTTGACTATTTCAGGGGCCATAACTCAAAAAATAGGAGGCAGACCCAAAGAAAAATAGGAGGTGCGCAAGTTCCTATCATGATTAATATACATGCAAGGTTTCATGAATCTATATCACATACTTTTTGAGCTAGGCACGTCACAAGGTGAAAATGTGCATTTTTGACTATTTCAGGGGCCATAACTCAAACAAGAGGACCATGATGGTCCTGAATCGCTCACCTCTTCCCACATGACCCAGTTTTGAGTATGACGTCGTTTTTTCTATTATTTGATATAGTGACCTAGTTTTTGAGATCATGTGACCCAGTTTTGAACTTGACCTAGATATTATCAAGATAAAAATTCTGACCAATTTTCATGAAGATCCATTGAAAAATATGGTCTCTAGGTTTTTCTATTATTTGACCTATTGACCTAGTTTTCGAAGGTACGTGACCCTGTTTTCATGAAGATCTCATGAAAAATATGGCCTCTAGAGAGGTCACAAGGTTTATCTATTTTTATACCTACTGGCCTAGTTTTTGACCGCACATGACCCAGTTTCGAAACTGACCTAGATATCATCAAGGTGAACATTCAGATCAATTTTCATGAAGATCCATTGAAAAATATGGCCTCTAGAGAGGTCAAAAGATTTTAAAAATTTTAGACCTACTGACCTAGTTTTTGACCACAGTTGACTCAGTTTCGAACTTGACCTAGATATCATCAAGATGAACATTCAGACCAATTTTCATACAGATCCAATGAAAAATATGTCCTTTAGAGAGGTCACAAGGTTTTTCTATTATTTGACCTACTGACCTAGTTTTTGACGGCACGTGACCCACTTTCGAACTTGACCTATATATCATCAAGGTGAACGTTCTGACCAATTTTCATGAAGATGTCATGAAATATATGGCCTCTAGAGAGGTCACAAGGTTTTTCTATTTTTAGACCTACTGACCTAGTTTTTGACAGCACGTGACCCAGTTTCGAACTTGACCTAGATATCATCAAGATGAACATTCAGACCAACTTTCATACAGATCCCATGAAAAATATGGCCTTTAGAGAGGTCACAAGGTTTTTCTAATATTTGACCTACTGACCTAGTTTTTGATGGCACGTGACCGAGTTTCGAACTTGACCTAGATATCATCAAGGTGAACGTTCTGACCAATTTTCATGAAGATCTTGTGAAATATATGGCCTCTAGAGAGGTCACAAGGTTTTTCTATTTTTAGACCTACTGACCTAGTTTTTGACGGCACGTGACCCAGTTTCGATCTTGAACTAGATATCATCAAGATGAACATTCTGACCAACTTTCATAAAGATCCCATGAAAAATGTGACCTCTAGAGTGGTCACAAGGTTTTTCTATTTTTAGACCTACTGACCTAGTTTTTGACCGCACGTGACCCAGTTTCGAACTTGACCTAGATATCATCAAGATGAACATTCTGATTAACTTTCATGAAGATCCCATGAAAAATGTGACCTCTAGAGTGGTCACAAGGTTTTTCTATTTTTAGACCTACTGACCTAGTTTTTGACCGCACGTGACCCAGTTTCGAACTTGACCTAGATATCATCAAGATGAACATTCTGACCAATTTTCATAAAGATCCCATGAAAAATGTGACCTCTAGAGTGGTCACAAGCAAAAGTTTACGGACGGACGGACGCACGGACTGACGGACGGACGGACGACAGACGACGGACACCGCGCGATCACAAAAGCTCACCTTGTCACTTTGTGACAGGTGAGCTAAAAATAGGGGGCAGAGCCAAACGAAAAATAGGAGGTGCCCAAGTTCATATCATGATAAAGAATCATGCAAGGTTTCATCAATTTATATGAAATACTTTTTGAGCTAGGTGTGTCACAAGGTGAAAATGTGCATTTTTGATTATTTCAGGGGCCATAACTCTGAAAATAGGGGGCGGACCCAAATGAAAAATAGGAGGTGCGCAAGTTCATATCATGATTAATATACATGCAAGGTTTCATGAATCTATATCTAATACTTTTTGAGCTAGGCGTGTCACAAGGTGAAAATATGCATTTTTGACTATTTCAGGGGCCATAACTCTAAAAATAGGGGGTGGAGCCAGATGAAAAATAGGAGGTGCGCAAGTTCATATCATGATAAAGACTCATGCAAGGTTTCATCAATTTATATGAAATACTTTTTGAGCTAGGCGTGTCACAAGGTGAAAATGTGCATTTTTGACTATTTCAGGGGCCATAACTCTGAAAATAGGGGGCGGACCAAAATGAAAAATAGGAGGTGCGCAAGTTCATATCATGATTAATACACATGCAAGGTTTCCAGAATCTATATCAAATAGTTTTTGAGCTAGGCGCGTCACAAGCTGATAATGTGCACTTTTGACTATTTCAGGGGCCATAACTCTAAAAATAGGGGGCGGAGCCAGACGAAAAATAGGAGGTGCGCAAGTTCATATCATGATAAAGACTCATGCAAGGTTTCATGAATTTATATCAAATACTTTATGAGCTAGGCGTGTCACGAACTTCGGACGGACGGACGGACGGACGCACGCACGGACGGACGGACGGACGGACGCACGGACAAGACCAAATCTATATGCCCCCTCCACTCATGGGGGGGCACAAAAATGTAAAAGGGTGAAGTTGGGGGGGGGGGGGGGGGGGGGGGGGGGGGGGGGGCGCAGAGGATGCATGATCAGTGGTGGGCATGACTGGGTGGAGAAGTGAGGTGGGGGAATAGTACAACTTGGACGGTTTGAAAAAAATCTAAAATAAATGAAAAAAAAAAAAAAATTGGGAGGTGGGAAGGGGGGAGGGGAGTGGGGTTGGGAGGGGGAGGGGGTGTGACCAAGGCAAGTGGGTGACCAGGTGTGGGTGCGCAACTTCACATGTTTATAATAAATGTTCACAGAAAAGAATGAAAGAAATTTAATGAAATTCTGCCAAATGGTTAATTTGTTATGTACAAATATGTGGATTTTTAGACAATTAAAGGGCAATAACTCTGAAGTTACAAAAAGAAATCCGTACAAAATTGTCTGTGCACAACCACATTATAGTGCTCTAAATTCTGTTAAAGTTTCATAGTTCTAGGTCAAATATATCAAAAGTTATGATGCAGAAATTGGCATATCTATAGATCTATAGTACCCTATATAGTTAACACTAGAAACTTCTAAGGGCCATAACCCTGGTGTTACTTGGGCAATCTGTCTGAAACTTGATGGGCTCCATAACCTCATAGTGGTGAACATGTATATGAAGTTTGTTTGAAAAAAATCTAAAATAAGGAATGAATTTTTTTTTTTTTTTTTTTGGGGGGGGGGGGGGGGTGGGGTGTCGGGGGATAGGGGGGGAGGTGTGTGATCAAGGTAAGGGGGCGACCAGGTGTGGGTACACAACTTCACATGTTTACAATAAATGTTCATGGAAAAGAATGAAAGAAATTTAATGAAATTCTACAAAATGGTAAGTTTGTTATGTACAAATATGTGGATTTTTATACAATTAAAGGGCAATAACTCTTAATTTACAAATAAATCCAAATGAAATTGTGTGTACACAACTTCATTATGGTGATCTAAATTCTGTTTAAGTTTCATAGTTCTAGGTCAAATATATCAAAAGTTATGATGCAGAAATTGCCATATTTATAGTACCCTATATAGTTAACACTAGAAACTTCTAAGGGCCATAACTCTGGTGTTACTTGGGCAATCTGACTGAAACTTGACGGGCCGCAAGAACTCATTGTGGTGAACATGTATATGAAGTTTTAAATAAATATTCCCAACCATTTCCTAGATATGGCTCCGGACGGACGGACGGACGGAAAGACGGAAGGACGGACGGAAAGACGGACGGAAGGATGGACGGACGGACGGACGGACAACGCCAAAACTATATCCCTCCGACTTTCGTCGGGGGATAATAAAAGTACTGTATGATGGACTATATATGTTATGCTGCCATTACATAATATAATTTAGGCATGCACATGCAATGAAAAACAACAACTACTTTATTTATTCTATTTATTTATATTATGATGTTACCTTTGCTATGACATACACAAGGCGTGACTGACGAAAGGATGGATAAACAGTTGAAACACTATGATCCTCCAAGGTCTTTGACACCAGCAGTATACAAGAGGGCCAAGATGGCCCAAGGCCGCTCACCTGAGAAACACATCATAACAGTGTGAACATGTTTCCCAGATGACCCATATTTGAACTTGGCTTAGATTTCATCAAGGCAATCATTCTGACTAAAATTTATGAATATCCAGTGCAAAATGCAGCCCTTATTGCCTACACAAGGTATTTCTTTAATTTGACCAGATGACCTAGTTTTTGACCCTAGATGACCCACATTCAAACTCAACCTTGATTTCATCCAAACAAATACTCTGATCAAATTTCATGAAGATCCGGTGTAAAATGCAGCCCCTACTACATACGCAAGGTTTTTCTTTTATTTGACCTAGTGACCTAGTTTTTGACCCAAGATGACCCATATTCGAACTTGACCTAAATTTCATCAAGGCAATTATTCTGACCAAAATTCATGAAGATCAATTGAAAAATACAGCCTCTTTGGCTTACACAAAGTTTTTCTTTGATCTGACCTAGTGACCTAGCTTTTTATCCAAGATGACCCATATTCGAAATCCTCCTGGATTTCACCAAGGCAATCATTCTTACTAAATTTTATGAATATCTAGTGTAATATGCAGCCTCTACTGTATACACAAGGTTTTTCTTTAATTTGACCAGGTGACCTAGATTTTTACCCCAATAATCCATATTCAAACTTGATCAAGGTTTCATCCAGACAAACATTCTGATCAAATTTCATGAAGATTCGATATAAAATGCAGTCCCTATTGCATACACAAGCTTTTTCTTTGATATGACCTAGTGTCCTAGTTTTTGACTCAAGATGACCCGTATTCGAACTTGACCTAAATTTCATCATGGTAATCATTCTGACCATAATTCATGAAGATCAATTCAAAAATACAGTTTCTTCTGCATACAAAAGGTTTTTCTCTGATTTGACATAGTGACCTAGTTTTTGACCCCAGATGACCCATGTTCAAACTTGGCCTAGATTTTATCAAGGTAATCATTCTGACAAAATTTCATGAAGAGCAGTTGAGAAATACAGTTTCTATCGCATACATAAACTTTTTCTTTGATTTGACCTAGTGATCTAGTTTTTGACCTCAGATGACCCATTTTCAAACTTGGCCTTGATTTATCAAGGTAATCATTCTGACAAAATTTCATGAAGATCAGTTGAGAAATACAGTTTCTATCGCATACACAAAGTTTTTCTTTGATTTGACCTAGTGACCTAGTTTTTGACCTCAGATGACCCATTTTCAAACTTGGCCTAGATTTATCAAGGTAATCATTCTGACAAAATTTCATGAAGATCAGTTGAGAAATACAGTCTCTATCGCATACACAAAGTTTTTCTTTGATTTGACCTAGTGACCTAGTTTTTGATACAAGATGAACCATTTTCGAACTTGGTCTAGATTTTATCAAGCTAATCATTCCGTCAAAAATTTATGAAGATCAATTGAAAAATATATACAGTCTCTATCACATACACAAGGTTTTTCTTTGATTTGACCTAGTGACCTAGTTTTTGTTCCCAGATGACCAATTTTCGAACTTGGCCAAGATTTCATCATGGTAATTATTCTGACAAAAATTCATGAAAATCAATTGAAAAATACAGCCTCTATCATATACACGTTTTTCATTGATTTGACCTATTGACCTAGTTTTTGACCAAAGATGACCTATTTACAAACTTGGTCTAGATTTTATCAAGCTAATCATTCTGACAAAAATTTATGAAGATCAATTGAAAAATACAGTCTCTATCGCATACACAATGTTTTCCTTTGATTTGACCTAGTGACCTAGTTTTTGTTCCCAGATGACCAATTTTCAAACTTGGCCAACTTATTTCATCAAGGTAATCATTCGGACAAATTCATGAAGATCAACTGAAAAATACAGCCTCTATCATATACACGTTTTTCATTGATTAGACCTAGTGACCTAGTTTTTGACCCAAGATGACCCATTTACAAACTTGGCCTAGATTTCAGAAATTTCAATTTTCTATACCCCGGTAAAAAAAAATGGGCCATAATTCGTTCTGACAAAATTCAAGTTTAGGCTATGGTTCTTTAATTTAACTCAGTTAATTCTGACAAACAAGCTTGTGCAAAGTTTCAAAGCTGTAGCTCTTCATATTCTAAGAAAATGTGGACCTAAACAAAATTCTTTATCAAAGTCATCGCGGGTGATTGATTGATGGCAATAGCATTTTTTTTTAAACAGACAAGTTAAAAATCATCGAGTCAGTTACAGGATTCATGAAATTTTAGTAATTGTGAGCACAATTTTTAGAAATCGTCAATTGTCACAATTCAATCAAAGACAAAAGTTTAAACGCACACAATATTTTTCCTGGATTTAATTTCTTTTTGGAGCATTTTTAGTAAGTCTGAATCAATGGACTATGAAAAGCTTGGTGGATGATCATGTCATACACCATTATTCAAAATTCTTTGAAGGTATCATTAATCTGCCATCAATGACCAACTGAAGACTTTTTTCTCAAGCCATGCTACAGAGCCTACCTTATTAATCTTCCAACAAAGGATCTTCAATTGTCCAGCATCTTCAGGCATGTCCATTTTTTGTTAATCATATGATAACCAAGTTTCATTTGAAAAATATGAAAATTGTAGGAGGAGTTGATTACACGAGAGTTATAGACAGAGGGACAGTTGAAACACTATATGCCTCCAAGGTCTTTGACCTCAGGGGTAGACTTAAACAAGAGCACCTCCTGCAGGTGCCAATGCTTGTCTTAAGTGCTCAACTTAAAGCAATATGCAAGAAAACAGTTATGATGACATTTTTCAGTGCTGAATTATTTAAAACAAGAGCACACCAACAGGAAAAGAGATGTATAGTTCAGATTTTCTAAGTACAAAAACAGCCATAACTCTGATAAGATGCAGGTTAGAGTTATGGTTCTTGACCTACATAGTCCCCTAATGATGATAAACAAGTGTGCAAAGTTTCAAAATTGTAGCTCTTATAGTTTTTAAAAAAAGGTGCCTAAAACAAATTATTAAGATAATTATAGATATATGTTTTGGAGAAACCATTGTCAATTTACTCGTATATGTATTGAATTCCAGAAAGGGACTGCATGAAGGGGCCATACTTCTGGACAGTTCAGTGCCTTTAAAAACTCACCATTTTTAAAAAGCTGTTACACGTCTTCATTCCGATGCATTTATAACATCGCACGAGTGTTTAAACTTTACGTAAGTAGTTAAAACATCATTTTTGATAATTGTTTACATTTAATTGTTTACAAATGGCATTCTTATTTAAAGGGAGACAATTCCTTTAGAATATTTTAAGTATCCAACTCTGTGGGACAAAACAGTAAAAAAATGTATTGGACAGATAAGTTGTTGGTCAAGATGCTGTTCATTTATTATAAAAATCTGTTGTTTTGTGATATAGTGCTAAACCTTAACTAGAGTTATCACAGGAGTGATGAATTATATCCCCACAATATGGCCTGGTCACAAAACTAAGCCAACGTCAAAGCTGAACTTGTCCTTTGACCTACTGACCTCAAAATCGATAAAAGTTTCATGATCTTCAGCCCAAGCGTTCTCAAGTTATTGTCTGGAAAAGGTTTAAATGTTCCAGGTTACTCTGACCTTTGACCTTTGGAACTCAAAATCAATACAGGTCATCTGCTGGTCATGACCAATCTCCCTATTAAGTTTCGTGATCCTAATCCCAGGCATTCTGGAGTTATTGTCCGAAAACTGTTTAAATGTTCCAGGTCACTGTGACCTTGACCTGTGACCTACTGGCCACAAAATCATTAGGGGTCATCTGCTGATCATTATAAACCAACTCCCCATCAATTTTCATGATCCTAGGCCCAAGGGTTTTCACGTTATCATCCGGAACTGTTACGAATATTGTGACCTTGACCTTTGACCTACAAGCCTAATAGTCAAACATGACCTCTATTTTATCATGTTACACCTGTGTACCAAAATTTATGATCCTAGACCTAAGTGGTCTCAAGTTATCATCTGGAAACCACTTAACTGTTCCGAGTCACTGTGACCTTGACCTTTGACCTACTGACCTCAAAGTAGAACTTGACCTGTATTTCATGATGTTACACCTGTGTACCAAAATTTATGATCCTAGGCCCAAGCGTTCTCAAGTCATCATCTGGAAACCATTTAACTGTTCCGAGTCACTGTGACCTTGACCTTTGACTTACTGACCCAAAATTCAAACCTGACATATATTTTCTGATGTTACACCTGTGTACCAAAAATTATTAAAATCGGTCTAGCCTTTCATGAGTTATCATCCGGAAACCATGAAAACCAACAGACCAACCAACTGTCAAGCTCACACCTATATACCCCTCCCACCCCCTCCCCCACAAACTTTGTTTTGTGGGGGTATAATAAAGTTATTTCAAGATCCATTCATTAATGGCAAAGTTATGCACTGGACACAAAACAGACGCTGTTAACCTTTGACTTCTAAGGGTGACCTTGACCTTGGAGCTACAGGTCTGGATCTTGCACATAACACGTCATCTCATTATGGTGAACATTTTTGCCAAGTCATTTCAAAATCTCTTAAAAATGATATGGATGGCAGTTACAGCCCAGACAAGAACTTACACAGATGGATGCATGCACAGACAGACACACACACACACAGATAAACACACAGTGCAATATTAATATACATGGGAGCATAATAAAAACAAGAACTTCCGTAAGACAGCGCACTCCACAATTCGATGATTTGACAGTAAAATGAATGTATGTCTCAGTAAGAGACCTCTACTTTTAAAAGGAAGATACACGAAGGGGCATAATTCTGTCAAGAACACAAATTAGAGTTATTGAGATTGTTACCACATATACAATTAATGATGGTAAAGATATATTTTGAGTTTCAAGTCATTATCTTATATAGGCCTAATACCGAAGTTATGTCCAGAAAACGAAGTTTGTCAAAAAATTGTATGAAAGGGGCATAATATGGTCAAAAATACAAATCAGAGTGGGGATTGTTACCACACATGCAGATGATGATGATAATGATACATTTCAAGTTTTATCTTATATTGTACTAAAGTTATATACAGAAAGCGAAGATTGCCAAAAAAACAGTATGAAAGGTGCATAATTCTGTCAAAAATACAGTAAGAGTTATGGGATTGTAACCACACATGCAGATGATGATTATAAAGAAATATTTTTAATTTCAAGTCATTATCTTTAGAAGTACCAAAGATCAATCTATAAACAAAGCTTTCGAAAAAAATTTAACATGAAAATAATTCCAAGTATAACAACTTTTTTATCTTGACCATAGGTAAAATGGGCCCAGCCCCTGCACATACTTTGTTTGTATGCTGGACAATGTTTATGTGAACTAACAGTAAGATATAAGCAATAGTTACAAAGATATGACAGAAAAAAAAAGGTTGCTGAAAAACTTTAACCTTAAAAATAACCAAAGTATAACACCTTGGTGGCCTTGACCTTTGGTATAATGGGCCCAGCCCCTGCATATACTTTGTTTGTATGCTGGACAATGTTTATGTGAACTAACAGTAAGATATAAGCAATAGTTACAAAGATATGACAGAAAAACAAAGGTTGCTGAAAAACTTTAACCTTAAAAATAACCAAAGTATAACACCTTGGTGGCCTTGACCTTTGGTATAATGGGCCCAGCCCCTGCATATACTTTGTTTGTATGCTGGACAATGTTTATGTGAAGTTACAGTAAGATATATGCAATAGCAACAAAGATATGACAGAAAAACAAAGGTTGCCGAAAAACTTTAAACCGAGAAAGGTCACGCAGATGCTGACGCGAGTGGGATATTGCTCCTCCCTATTCTCCGAATAGTGGAGCTAATAATCAATAAATACCACTTTTCTAAGTAAACAGGGACACAGCTATAAAAATGCAATATAGATATGCCATGTTTACTCACAACGTTTAATGACACGATACAAAGAATACAATGTGTTTGATATTCTGCATATATTTCATTTAGGTCACAAGGCCTAAAGAAATTCTTTGTTTCTGGTAACATGCTAAAAAAAGTCAGAGTAGGTAGGTTGGAATTTTTTTTTTTTTTGGATTTTTTTTTATTGAGACTTTTTGGAAATTATTTTTATGTCAAAAAATGAATACAAATAAGAGGGTTATGCCTTCAGAGCATCAGTAAGTTGATTTCTAACATCGCTGAACATTTTAAAGCATAAAAAGTGCATTTTTGCATCTTTTTGTTAAAACGTTGAAAAAAATATCCCCAAGGCCATAAAAAACATTTAGGGTTGGGCCAAAAATTTAGGGTAGGTCAGGATACTGGAAACAATTCTTTTTTTATGCCTTAAGAAAATGGCCCTGAAGCCATCAAAAAGTTTATCATGCAGTGCTTGAAAATGAAAGAAAATACATTACCACAGATATACCAGCCCCACAACATACACATTTTAGCTTTTATCAGAAAGCAAATGCATATACTTACACAATTATCAACATTGCAGACTTCTATGGGTAAGAGTAACACTGAAATAAGCTGAGGTCTTAAATTTCAATTATAATTTACCTTCTTTTAATATGAATTAACTTTGAAAGGTATAAAAAATTTACTTGAAGTGACCAAGACAAACAAACATGAGATTTTAGCAGGTAAAACATTTAACTAGACAATGTATTATGAAATGCTAACATTCAATAAATTTGTATCTACCCTGCTGGCATGTTCTCCTTCACCCTTCTAGGGGCACCTACTGACACCGCAGGCAGTCTTTACATGAGGTTTGATGGATGGGACCTCCTGAAAATACTCCATTACTGATTAAAAATACATTTCTACAGTCATCACTGAGACCTTGGCATAGACCTAGAAATCCCTAAAACGAGGGGGAAAATTAAGTGAGCACAGACATCCTACGACGTTTGTATATTTCAGTTACAGATTGGGAACAGTTTCCAGTGTTGAGGTCACTGTTATCTTGACCACTGATGTACTGAATAAAAGGGAACATCTTGCAACAAGCGTTTTACCCCTGTAAGCGGAGGCCCCGCTGCTCCATGACAGACAGGAGTGGAACAATGAACCTTTTTGCATTCAAAGGGGAGAATAAGAATGTTACTTGGAACATTGTGAGTAGATTGTTTGCAAAATTGTAAAGGGGTAGTTTCACACTAAAAGTTCAGATATGCAGTCAATACCCATTTGAAATATATGAATAAGTTACTTTTATATGTGCCCTTTTTATACACATTTTTTTTTTAAACAGTTTTGTAGTAGTCAATACAAATGAAACAGGAGTAAAACTTCTTTGAAATGTGTATGGGCTTAGGGGTGTAAAGAAAGAGAACAAAAGGAAGTACAAAAATTTATTCATTTGAAAAAAAAATCAATTGTAAAAGTTAAACACAATGTATTTGAGAGAACACTCGAAACATTTATTCAATAATGCTGTAAATAAAATCTACAAATATAACGGTTTCTAATCAGAAAAAAATATAAACAATTGATCTTTTAAACTTTTTTGTGATTATTATCTACAGAAAACATTCTGACAGTTTAAAATTTCTTTTTTACTCCTGTAAAACACATAATTATTAAATCAAAGATTAAAATATTTTCTTTAATTGTTTTTTAATCTTTTTGATTTAAATTTTTCTACTGAAGAATTGCAAACTTTCATGAAAATTATTTTACAAAATAAAATCAAGTTAACATTATGTCAATGTAATGATTCATATTAAAGGCATATATTCCGGAGCTTAGCAAAGTGGAAGCATAAAATAAAACAGAGCTGAATATCCAAAAAGTAAAAAAAACCTGGGGCTCAACATAAATTTAATCAACATGCTTTCTTTTAAACAAAACTCCTTCAAACAATTCCAAAATACAAAAAAATCATGATATAGAAAGTCCTGGAGTGTTGCTACCTGTCTTAATTCATCAATGGGTTTATTTGTATGCTTTGTAAAATCATTAGTATTTGTGGAGAACAATCTTTTGTGGATTCTGTGATGTTTCATGGTCGTGCAAAGCCACAAAAGTAATTTAAACTCCATTTACTTTCATCATCCACAAAATCATGTATCTACAAAATAGTCATTTGGGCAAAAATGTTCATGTCCACAATATTAGATGATTTCACTGTAGTCATTCTTTCACAAAAAATATGCAGATTCTTTCTAGTTCTTCTAACATAGATTTTCTTCTTTTCATTTGATCATTCTTATTCTCTTTCTTTCCTTTTCATTCATTCATTCATTCATTTCACTCATTTACAGTTTTGTTCATTCATTCATTTCACTCATTTACAGTTTTGTTCATTCATTCATTCATTCATTTCACTCATTTACAGTTTTGTTCATTCATTCATTCATTCATTCATTCATTCATTTCTCTCATTTACAGTTTTGTTCATTCATTCATTCATTCATTTCACTCATTTACAGTTTTGTTCATTCATTCATTCATTCATTTCACTCATTTACAGTTTTCATTCATTTCACTCATTTACAGTTTTGTTCATTCATTCATTTCACTCATTTACAGTTTTGTTCATTCATTCATTCATTTCACTCATTTACAGTTTTGTTCATTCATTCTTTCATTTTGCTTTCTTTCATTCTTTACAGTTTTTGTTCACTCTAACCTTTCCTTTCAATTTTCCTTTTGATTTCATCCATTCATTTATTTTGTTTTCTTTCATTCTTTACAGTTTTACTCATTAAATTCTTTTTCTTCATTCATACATTCATCACATTTTTTTTATTATGTCCATTTCTTTCTCTCTTTTCCTTTTTGAATGGGGTGCAAAAGGCATCATATTACCTGTAAACCTTGAAAAAATCTACACTATTCAAAGCTAATAAGTGTCAAGTTTTAATCATTCACAGATGACAGATTGTTATTTCATATTATACAAAAATTGTAATCCAAATCTGTCACATGTTACTTACTATATCTTGTAATTTGACAAATGTATAACTTATGTTTTTACTGAGTTATAGGCTTGTGACGTTTTATGATGTGTTTCAATAGTAAAGTTCGTAAATATTAATATACCCGCTATTAAAATTATTATATAATAAATTACTCCAATAATCAAACTTCTACAATTTCTGACTTCTAAAAAAAGATACTATCAAAATTATGTAATGATATCATATACAAAATGTAAATTAAAATTAAAATCATTATTTGAATAGAAAAAAATGTAGCAGTATTTTTCTTTTTTGTCAAATTACTTCGCTAAAAGAATAAATCTTAAATTGCTTGTCAATCCATTAATAGGCTAATTTTCAGACTGGGCAAGAAAAATGACATTGGACCTTTAATTACTACATTTTATTTTCATGTGACCTCTGTGCTTTAAGTGACCTGAGTATGCTATTATTTTGCTTTGTTGCATTTCATTCCTCCAAAGGGCCTTCTTACAAATTTTATCATTTTTGTTATCACCAACAGACTGTGCCTAGTAATGCAGAAATTCCTAGACGAATACAGTCAAACCTGTCTATAATGACCACCCTTGGGAGAGCCAAAATGAGGTCTTTATTGGCAGGTGGTCTTTATTCACAGGTTGAAATATACTGTAAATGTTAAAATGGTAAACAAAACATGTGGTCTTTAGAGCCAGGTGCTCTCTGTTTAGAGGTGGTCTTTAACTCCGGTTTGATTGTATAAGAATTAATGGGCATGCATAGATCAGACAATGGAATACCTTGACCTTGAAGTTAGGGGCATGGTTCATGTACACAAAACATCATCTCTTGTACTAAGTAATATCAAAATCCCTTGATGAAAAAGTTATAAACAGGACACAAAATACAACTGATGGATGGTCTGTGACCAATTGTATGTCCTTTTTTTTCTTTGAGAAAAGGCAATGAACGAAAAAAAGTTAAAATATTGATGCAGTGAACATCGAGTATTAAATGTAAACACGACATTTAACATTTTTAATTACCTTTAATATTAACTGCTTGAAATAATCATTTCACTCAATTAAAGCTTATGTACATGATTACATTATGCTCTTTTTTAAGAATACTTTTAAAAGAACATGAGTTAATATGAAAATGGTAAAATAAATGCACATATAGAGTCATATATGATAAACATGAAAACATATTAAAACCTGATTTTAACAAAACTTGGGAGATTTACATTCAAAGAACACATGAAATCTGAAATCCAAGAACCCAAATTGTTTCTTTAGCATTTAACTTCGAAATGATCGATAAAAAGTCAATATGACTTATTTATACATGTAGATACTTAGAAGACCTGTCATTATGTTCAGAATTTACATATTTTTAGATTTTCATACTGACAGTTTCATGTTGAAATAGCCTAATAGTTACACTTCAATTGTTTAAAAACTTTTTCATGTACATATTAAAATGATACTTTCAATAAGCAACAGTATTAATATAACCTGTAATTTTTGTACTGTGTGACATCAGGCTATAACGGTAGGAGCAGCGGTTACTAACAAAATGGATACTGTTTGTATTGGTATCATTTGTACTTCCACAAAAATGGGAACAAATTTGTACAGCCTGTCATATATTTTGAGAACGAAAATATAACCTACTGCTGTCTATTTTTTCCACTGACATAGAGACTAAGTGGTTTGTGTTTGTTGTATAGTGGTAGAGTCAATGGTAACATCATTCTGTACTCAATAGTAGTTTGTACTTTTGAATATTAATCACTAATTATGGCTTAAAATGGCAGACCAGATCTGTCTTGTTGAATTTTTAAAAATTTCTCTAAAAGTGGGGGGAACTCCCAAACACCCTTCTCTACCTGCATTCCAATTATCCAGACTGCTAGTAGTGTACTTAACCTGATTTGCTTACTACGTTTTGTCTGAAAATGGCTTAAAAATGTATAATTTGTCTAGTAAAATTTCAAAACTTTAAAGGAAGGACCCCAAAACCCCCATCGATACCCAGTATTTAACAAGCAAATTCGATGAATTGGTATCCCCCGCCGAAAGGGTCAGTGGTGAGGAACGGCAAAAAAATATATCCAGCAAAAAGTTACGAATGTTACCAAGAAGCAAATAATTTCATTAGTCAAAATCAAATTAACAGAAAATGAATGGGTTTTTTTGGGGGGAGGGGTGAGGATACAAAAGTTTACATGTTGATTATAAATATTGATGGAAAAAAATGAAAAAAAAAAAGATTGGTGGGGAGGGGTTGTGACCAAGGTAAAGTGGTGACCAGGTGTAGGTACACAACATCACATGTTTATAATAAATGTTCATGGAAAAGAATGAAAGAAGTTTAATGAAACTCTTCCAATTGGTTGGTTTGTTATGTACAGATCTGTGGATTTTTAAACAATTAAAGGGCAATAACTATATGGAAAATTGACCAATAAAAAAAGAAAATGACGGGCATCATCAAAGTATGTTGGTTCATGTTTATTTCAAGTTTGATGAAATTCTACCTGCTAATAACTGAGAAATGGCTGCGGACGGATATTTTTGTGCATTTTTCATTAAATCAAGGGCAATAACTCTAAGAGAAATTGACCAATCGAAAAAAAACTTGACGGGCATCATTGCAGTATGTTGGCTCATGTTTATTTCAAGTCTCATGAAATTCTACCAAGTAGTTACTGAGAAATGGCTGCGGACGGACGGACTGACAACGCCATTTCAATACCCCTCTCCCGATTTCATTGGCGGGGGATAAAAAACTTTTCAACCTGATTTGCTCCGAGTATTTGTTAATAGTGGCTTAAAAAATAGCATTATTTGTAATTTGTAGGAGAGAAACAAAACTCACAAACACAAAAAAATTCCTGCCTGAATTGTTTTTCAGCATGGATATGGCACTGTATGTTGTTTGATACCTCTGTATTTTAAAACAGCACTCATTAATATTTATGTATAATATTATGTGCTCAGTGTGTACATATATATACAGTAACCATATTTCAATCAATGATGAGTGCTGTATCAAGCTGGCTATGTTCCTTGAATGGGGCTTTTCCCTATTAGACTTTTTCCCTTTTTTTTCTTTTTTTTCCTTAAATTTACTACATGTGTGTTACACCAGCTGTGTATTACACCAGCTACAAACAGTATAAACACCTAATCAAAAGTCTGATTTATGTACTCGAGTTTTTGGTACAGTATATGAAAAGATTGTATCTTCATTAAAGACCTATGTGTACTTTGATATTCAAAGAAATAATACTAACTGAAAGAGAAAGATGCACGCACATTTCTATTCCTGAAATACCAGTTATGCAGACATTAAGACTCTTTTAGCTTCAGGTTCCTATCAGCAAATTTTATTTTTTGAATTGCAAATACAAATAATACAGTTATTGCTTATTACAACACTTTGGCTTTCCTACTTCTGAAATATTGACTATGTAGACACTGGACTGCAAGTCTTCCGCCATTTTTGTATTTCTAAACTAAGGTATGCAGTTATTGGAAAGCTACATGTCTTATCAAATTTCTATTTTTGAAATACCATTTAATAGAAGAAATTTTAAAAAATGGTTATAAATCCTAGCACATTTCTTATCTAAACAGATGTATGCAACAAAACATTGGGCCATAAGTGATAGGATATCAGACATATTATATATGTGGGCTACAAGACTTTTTTCAAATTTCTATTTCTGAATCATAAGATATGCAGAGTAATTGTTAAACTGTGGGCTTAAGTTTAAACTTATGTCTTTTTTAAATATCAGGTCTGTATTACCAGGTATCACAGTTGGTAGTAAACATCAATGTTTCAGAAAAAATAATAGGCAGCTATTACTTAACTTCTGGATAGAAGTCCTAACACATTTATATTTCTGAACTTTGGATTGCACTTATTGTAAAGATTAAAGCTCTAGGAAAAAAGGTTTGCATGAATAGGACTGGTAAAGAAATTATGGTCAATAGTAGAAACATGATTGAATATAAGGTCCACATCACTAAAAATCAATCAACCAAATATCTATAAAATAGGCACAACTAAGCATGGGACTAAATAATTCCTGTAAGATTTCATTCAAATCCAGTCAGTACTGTAGGAGAGGTAGTCTACAAAACTTAATCAAATACAAGTATTTTAAACCGTAGACTAAACAGTAATTCTAGCAAAAAACTAGGATATGCATTTTTTGTAAAAAAAACTTCTTACAGCATTTTTTCTCTTTAAAACATCAGGTAAGCCCTGGTACTGTTAATCTTTTAACTACAAATCCTTGCACATTTCTGTTTCTGGATCAGAAGGTATACAGAGTTTAAGTCCAATCAAATGTTTGTTTTTAAAATATCTGGTAGGGAGTCATTGCATGACTTGAGAATAGCAAATTTTAAAAACAAATAAGCAAATTTTAACAAGAGCTCATAGAACACAAAATGCCCCGCTTGATGCATTCAGGAACAGAAATTGTTTGGTCATTGTATACAAAAGTTCTACTGTTCTAGGTAAATGTGACCTTGCCCTTGACCTATTGACCTTAAAATAAATAGATGTCATCTGCTGATCATGATCAACCTCCCTATTGTGTTTCATGATCCTAGCCCCAAGCGTTCTTGAGTTATCATCCAGAAACCGTTCAAACTGTTCTGTGTTACTGTGACCTTGACCTTTGACCTATTGATCTCAAAATCAATAGGGGTCATCTGCTGGTCATGTTCAACCTGCCTGTCAATTTTCATGATCCTAGGCTTAAGCATTCTTGAGTTATCATCTGGAAAGCACAGTAACTAACTTTTAGGTTGCAAGTCAAAGCTCTTTTCTATTTCTGAAATACTAGAAGTCTAAGAACACTGGGGTATGCAGTGTTTTTAAAATGACAGATGTGCAATGATTGTAAAACTTCCTGCTACAGATAAAAGCAATTTTTTATTTCATTTTGTTGGGTTTAATGTTACACTGATACAATCATGGCCATACTGCAACTTTCTAGCTTTGATGGTGGAGGATTTAGACCCCAAGTGCCCCTCTGTCAAATATTTCTTCATGGGCATGCTCCTAGGTAGAACCCCTGACCTTCCGTAAGCCAGCAGCATTGGCTTCTTCAGACGAAAATCTTAGATCATATTTCAATCTTTCTGTTAGTTATTGCAGGAGGAAGTCCCAAGGCATCCCTCCAGTCATTGTTTCAGGTATAACAAGGCAGCAAGGCACCTGCGTAGAACCACTGACCATCTGTTAGCCAGGTAGATGGCTTCCTCACATGAAGAATTTTACACCCCAAATCTTCAAGTCCAAGTCATTTCTATTTCTTAAATACCAGTTATGCAGTTTATGTAATACTTTGGTCAACAACTCTAAGAAAAGTCTTATTTTTGAGATACCAGTTATGCAGTTATTGTAATTATTTAGTCTACTATCAAACCAAATTTCTATTTCTGTAATACCAGTTATGCAGTTTTTGTCAACAAAAGATAACAGGTAAAGAGTAGATTTCTCAGAAGCACAGAGCACCAAAAACACAGCCACATAACCACGCATTTGCATAGTAGGCCCACAACAAAAAATACCAATTACGCAGTTTTGAAAATACTTTGGTCAAACAAGTCCAAGCAAATTTCCAGTTGTGTATTTTTGAAAATCTGAAAAAGTTCTACTTGTGAAATACCAGTGGTGTAGTTCTGAAAAGTCCAAGCAAAATTCTACTTGTTAAATACCAGTGGTGTAGTTTTGAAAATACTTTGGTCAACAAGTCCAAGCAAAGTTCTACTTGTGAAATAACAATGGTGTAAGTTTGAAAATACTTTGGTCAACAAGTCCTAGCAAATTTCTATTTCTGAAATACCAAACTACCAGTTATGTAGCTTTAAAAATACTTTGGTCGATAAGTCCTAGCAAATTTCTATTTCTGAAATACCAAACTACCAGTTATGTAGCTTTAAAAATACTTTGGTCGATAAGTCCTAGCAAATTTCTATTTCTGAAATACCAAAATACCAGTTATGTAGCTTTGAAAATACTTTAGTCATCAAGTCCTAGCAAATTTCTACTTCTGAAATACCAGTCATGTAGTTTTGAAAATACTTTGGTCAACAAGTCCAAGCAAATTTTTATTTCTGAAATAACAGTTATGCAATTTTAGTAAAACTTTGGTCAACAATTCCTAACAAATTTCTATTTCTGAAATACCAGTAATGTAGTTATGAAAAAAACTTTGGTCGACAATGCAATTTTGGTTATATCTTGTTCAACAATTCCAAGCTAATATCTATTTCTGAAATATCACTGTCCTGATATGCAGTTTTGGTAACACTTGTCAACATTTCCAACAAAATTTCTATTTCTGAAATACCAGTAATGCAGTTTTGGTAATACTTTTGTCAACAAGCTCCAGCTAATTTCTACTTCTAAAATACCAGTTACTTAGTTTTGAAAATTCTTTGGTCAACAAGTCCAAGCAAATTTCTACTTCTGAAATACCAGTTATGTAGTTTTGAAAATTCTTTGGTCAACAAGTCCAAGCAAATTTCTACTTGTTAAATACCAGTTATGAAGTTTTGAAAATGCTTCTGTCAACAAGTTCTAGCAAACTTCTACTTCTGAAATACCAGTTCTGTAATTTTGAAAATACTTTGGTCAACAAGTCAAAACTTCTAGTTAAAAAAGTCCAAGCAAACTTCTACTTCTGAAATACCAGTTATGTAGTTTTGAAAATACTTCGGTCAACAAGTCCAAGCAAAATTCTACTTCTGAAATACCAGTTATGTAGTTTTGAAAATACTTTGGTCAACAAATTCTACTTCTCAAATACCAGTTATGTAGTTTTGAAAATATTTTAATCAAAAAGTCCAAGCAAATTTCTACTACTGAAATAACAGTTGTGTAGTTTTAAATATACTTTGGTCAATAAGTCCTAGCAAATTCTATTTCTGAAATACCAAAATACTTTACATAGTTTTGAAAATACTTCGGTCAACAAGTCCTAAAAAATTTCTACTTCCGAAATACCAGTCATATAGTTTTGAAAATACTTTGGTAAACAAATCTAAGCAAATTTCTATTTCTGTATTAACAGTTATGCAGTTATTTTAATAGCTTGGTCTAAAATTCCAAGCAAACTTCTATTTCTAAAATGCCAGTAATGCAGTTTTATAATATTTTGGTCAACAAGACCTAGTGAATTCCTATTTCTGAAACACCAGTTATGTAGTTTTGAAAAAACTTTGGTCAACAATTCCAATCAAATCTCTATATTACTGAAATACCATTTGTGCAATTTTGGTTATAATTTTTTCAACAGTTCCAAGCTAATTTCTGTTTCTGAAATGTCACTGTCCAGTTATGCAGTTCTGGTAACACTTTGGTAAACAATTCAAACAAAATTTCTATTTCTGAAATACCAGTAATACAGTTTGGGTAATAGGTTTATCAACAATTTAAAGCAAATTTATATTTCTATATTACCAGTTATGCAGTTATGGTAATACTTTGGTAAAAATTTCCAAGCAAATTGCTGTTTCTGAAATACAAATAATGCAGTTTTGACAATACTTTGGTCAGCAAGTCTGAATTAATTTCTATTTCTGAAATACCAGTTAATATGCAGTTTTGACAATACTTTGGTCTGCAAGTCTGAATTAATTTCTATTTTTTGAAATACCAGTTTTAATATGCAGTTTTGACAATACTTTGGTCTGCAAGTCTGAATTAATTTCTATTTCTGAAATACAAGTTATGCAGTTTGGGCAACACTCTGGTCTACAAATATAGCTGTGCCAACACATTTCCATTTCTAAACTGAAAAATGCAGTTATCAAAAAACTTTTTGCTGCAAGTTAAAGTTCTATTAATTTTCTAAATTATCCGGTATGAACTTATTGTAAAACATTAGGCTTCATCATTTCTATTTATAAACTGATAAATGCAATTTTAAATAGCAAAACATTGAAACAATAATATAGGTCTTAGAAATTTCTATTTCTAACCTGAAGTAGTAAGGGCCATATCACTTTACAACTTCAGGCAACAGGTCATGGCAAATTTTATTTTGTATTCGTGACTTATCCACTATGCAGTACACTTTCGACTACAAGTTCTAGTAAATTTCTTCTCTTTTTTTGACCTTAGATAACGCAGTAACAGTTCACTTCAAGTAAGTAATTCTTACATATTACGAATTCTTAACTGCTATAATTCCTAACAAATTTCAATGTTCAAATTAACTGAATTATTAAGACCTTAAAATCATTGTTGACATTTTGACAAAGCTTGCTGTCCTCACAACTCAGCTGGTACTTAAATGTAAATATAACAAGAGGCCCAAGTGGGACTAAGTTGCTAACCTGTGGCCGACTTTGACCTAATTAGATCTTGCATGCGACAAAGTATTAAATCTAAAAAAAAAATAAGAATTATTTTAAGCTCTAGCAGCCCCTAAAAGGGGCCAAGTGCCCCATTGAACAAACTTGGGAGAGGACCATATAATTATGCTACATACCAAGTTTGATGAAGATCCATCAAGCAGTTCATGACAAGAAGTTGCTTAAAAGAGCTCTAGCAGCCCCTAAAAGGGGCCAAGTGCCGCCATTTAAATCAACTTGGGAGAGGACCATGTTATGATAATTCTGACCAAATCTGATGAAGATCCATCAAGCAGTTCATGGAAGAAATTGTTTCAAGGTTTTTCTATTTTTAGCTCTTGCTGCCCCTAAAAGGGGCAAAGTGCCCCTATTTGAACAAACTTGAGAAAGGACCTTATAATGATGCTACAGGCCAAGTTTGATGAATATCAATTAAGAGGTTGTGATAAGAAGTCATTTAAACGTATTTCTACTTTTAGCTCTAGCAGCCCCTAAAAGGGGCTAAGTGCCCTCATTTGAACAAACTTGTGAAAGACCCTTATAATGATGCTACAGACCAAGTTTGATGAAGATCCATGGAGCGGTTCATGAGAAGAAATTGTTTAAAGGTTTTTTCTTTTTTAAGCTCTAGAGACCCCTAAAAAGGGCCAAATGCCCCCATTTGAACAAATTTTACAGAGGACCATATAAAACGCTACAGACCAAGTCTGATGAAGATCCATCAAGAAGTTCATGATCAGAAGTTGTTCAAAGGTATTTCCATTTTTAGCTCTAGCAGCCCCTAAAAGGGGCCAAGTGCTCCCATTTGAACAAACTTGACAGCAGACCATATATGATGCTAAAGACTAAGTTCGATGAAGATCAATCCTGTAGTTCATGTTAAGATGTTGTTTAGAGGTATTTCTGTTTTTAGCTCTTGCTGCCCCTAAAAGGGACCAAGTGCCCCCATTTGAACAAACTTTGGAGAGGACTTTATAATAATGGTAAAGACAAAGTTTGATGAAATCCATCAAGCAGTTCATGAGAAGAACTTGTTACAAGGTTTTTCTAGTTTTAGCTCTAGCGGCACCTAAAAGGGGACAAGTGCCTCCATTTAAACAATTTGGGAGAGGACCTTATTATGATGCTGCAGACCAAGTTTGATGAAGATCCATCAAGCAGTTCATGAGAAGAAGCAATTGAAAGATTCTTCTATTTTTAGCTCTAGCGGCATCTAAAAGGTGTCAACTGCCCCCATTTGAACAAACTTGAAGGAGGACCTTATAATGATGCTACAGACCAATTTTGATGAAGATCCATTAAGCGGTTCATGAGACGAAGTCGTTTAAAGGTTTTTCTACTTTTAGCTCTAGCGGCCCCTGAAAGGGGCCAAATGCCCCTCACTTGAACAAACTTGATAGAGCACCTCACCAGGATGCTACAGACAAAATTTGATGTTATTCTGACCAGTAGTTTCAGCGGAGAAGATGTTTAAGTAAAAACATGGACGACAGACCATCCACCCTATACTAATAGCTCACCCTGAATCTTCGGTTCAGGCGAGCTAAAAATATCTGTGTCAGACTCTTGGAAAGTTTATACTCTGAAGAACATGTAAAAGAAATCTAGAAAAATTGACAGATAAAAGTTTGAAAAACTATAACAAAGTAAAACTTAGTGTAAGGAGTACTCTAAGCATGTTCTTTTCTAAACAAAATTTCAGCTTACTAATTTTAAAATTGCTTATGATAGGGCAGGTTATGAGACTAATTAATTGTGATATTTAGGCAGAGTACCAAACTGTAACAGGGTTCTACTTTTTGCTATACTGGACCATTACCAATTTGAAACTCTGTTGAATGTCAAATGAAAGAAACCCAAAAGAAAAACATTCCATTATTATATCCCTTTGATATTTCTGCTCTAAAAGTCGAAGCAGAGTTATAAATCCTTTCATCACAAATTTGATATCAAATGTAAATTCATTAATTTAACTGTAGTAAATAGATTTGTAGCATGCATTTCCACTATCTTCTGCAAACAGGCTGCAACATTTTTTATTGTTTTCATATTGGGCAACCTATGGAATTCCCACTTTTTCTCTTGTGTTTGAAAATTTGATGAATATTTACACCTATCTCAAAGCTTTTAAACTTTAGATCTATTATTTTTAAATAATGAGCAACTCTCTCACAGTTGTTGTAAAATTTTGTGATAAAGTCCAAGAACATTTCCATTTTTAATAGATCAGGTACTGAGTTATTATAAATTTTTGCTGCATGTCCTTACAAATCTCTATTTCTGAAATGCCTTGTATGAATTTAATGTTGGATAACTTTGAGCCTATCAAATCTTTCTGAATGTGTCAATCAGACTCTCCCCTGCCTCCAAATCATTTTCTTTAATCTTTTTTCATTGTCATTTCCACTGGTAAAAACATTTTAATTAAAGCACATTTGCATGAAATAGTTTACTTTTTCAGACTTCTTGATTCTGTAGAGTTTCAATAAAGTTTTTATTTTACCAAACATTGAAAATTTTAATGCTTGGTAACAAGACATTCCCTAGCTAAGGTACATATACCATGCACTGAATATTTCCACTGGTTCCATCTTGATTTTTGTTGGCTTTAACATCATATCAACACAAGTATTTGTCATATGGCGACTGTTCCAGCTTTAATGGTGGAGGAAGACCTCATGTGCACCTCAAGAGTAATATTTCATCACTGGTGGGCACCTTGGTAGAACCACCGACCTTCCAGAAGCCAGATGGATGGTTTTCTCACATGAAGAATTCTACCCACTGAGTGAGGCTTGGACCCATATCAGTGAGGGCAAGTGATTTGAAGTCAGCACCCTTAACTACTCTGTGAGCCATGGAGCCCCCTACCATCTTGAGATGTACATAATCTTTATAATCAAATTTATCATTTCAGTTACTTAATTGTAGAGATGTTTAATATGTACAGTTTTTATCAACAGTTTAGTTTTCTTCTACAACAGATGAATTTCATGGGCTTCCATCCTCCCTACCACCCTCTATTAAGTTACCTTTGACAAAGTCTGTAGTCCTAGAGTACACAAAAAAGTTTTTTTCAATGCTAAATTACATTTCCCAAATAACTGTTCTTTACTGTAAATGGTTTTCTGACAAAAACAGTTTTGCTGCTTTGCAAACTTACAGGTTTTAGTGGGCTAGAGAATACCAGTAAGTGCTGAAAAATTATCAAAATGTCATCCCACATTAAAATCTATTTTCATATTATATAGCAGCTTGAATTTTCCCACTTTAGACAACAGACAGATATTTTTCCAAAATTCCAAAAATTGAGATGTTCGGACCAGTTCTAGTCAAAATGGAACATCAGATTTTATTGCAATTAACTGACATCATATTTTTTGTTGATTAAATGATGTGGAAGTTTTCACTCATTTCTAGATGCTACAAATTACAAGCAGATAGATAAAACTGCATACTATATAAATTGTATCAATTCAATCTCATTCTTGGTTTAGAATACCTGAGGATACCATATAGAATAAATAAAATCTGTAAATTGTAGACAATTTGTCTGATGTCATTTGTCCCAAAACTACGATTCATGTGAGGAAGTTATTAGTTACTTGTGGAGAACAAGTCACTACTGGTAGAGAACTAAGGAATACAGTTATTAGTAGGTTAACTGACTGCCACTTTACAACTGAAATACTATAACCCACCAATAATAATTATGGGCATGCACGCTTTGTTTCAATAATATTTAACAAATATGCATACTGCAATAAAACATTTATATCTATTTAAAAATAAGTTTGTAAATGTGCATTAAATAATTCTTGACAATAATTTCCATAACAATTTACTATTTCAAACCTTGAAACAGCAACTGATAAAAAAACAAGATTATTGTCAACACTGTTTGGAACATGTCCCATAAAACTTCATAGAATCATATCATTAGGTCAAAAAAGTTGCATAACCTAAAAATGTTCGAAAACAGAACTGCAGGTATGAAAAAAGGGTATGTCTGCTTGATGCTACCAAGAGCACTGCCTATGGGTGCCATACTGCTCGTCTGCAAGTGCTGGACAGTATGTAAGGAAAGAGGTACAGTTCAGAATTTCCAAGTACAAAAAGGACCATTATTCTGACAAAATGCAAATCAGAGTTATGGTTCCTCACCTGAGCACAGTCATCTAATGATGATAAACAAGTGTGCAAAGTTTAAAAGCTGTAGCTCTCAGTTTTTGAGAAAAGGTGGACATAAACAAAAATTTTAACCAACGCCAACATAGACGATCAAGTGACGACAATACCTTGTAGATTTTTTTTTCCAAAAATCAGGTAAGCTAATAATGTTTCTCAAGTTTGTTTCAATCGGATGGACATTGTAGGTTGAGTTGAGTACATCACAGAACAGTTGTTTTGAACTTCATATTGTTACATCAGATATTTTCGTGTTAACACAGTTACGCTAAAATCAAAAGAAGAGTCCAATGACATGATATTTGAACTCCCTATATGCAATAGTGTTTTTCTATATTTGCAATCAAAATTAAAAATGCGAAAATAGTAAAAATCAATCTCTCATGAATATTTCAGATTTTACAATAGACGATATTAAAATGATCCGATCTGCAGTGATTTTTTTACATTTCTGCTATTCTTACTTCATCAAAAAATATTTAACTGACCATGTTTTACTTCTACCATCATTAGCACCCTCAGGAAAAACATTTAAAGATTGGCAATGCCTCATTATAAAGCAGAAGACAATTATTCCCAAGCCCCTTACTACAGCTGCAAGAAACTGTTACAAATAGTCATTTGTCATACAAACTATAATTCTGAGACCCTTAGAATTACAGTTTGCATGACCTGATGACTAATGAATTAGAATTTCTGGGTCTCTATAGAAATTCCAATTCTTTTTGACACAGTCCTTGCAAGCTTACTGTTTAACTTGCATTTTGCTGCTTGTATTTCACTATGGCACTCTATTAGTCTTCATCATGATGACAAATCTACTCTCCCATTCCTGCCTACAGAAAAACACAACCTAAACTACACAGCACCTTATAAAGACAACCAACAGTTATAAATTTGCAAACACACCAACACAGGAAAAAAACACAAGTAAAACAGCCATTAAGAACTTATTTGGTGGGCCCAACTATCAAACTGAATACAAATACAAATGGATAAGGAAAGAAATCACTACTCCAGCCTGCCTGAAGAGTAAAACCACTATATTAATATGCTATGATGAAGACTAACAATGTGTGTGATGTGTCTACAATGATGTCTATAAATATAATCAATTATTATAAAAGTATGTATTTCGGTTGAACAGAAATGTTAATTATCACTGCAGACAATAATATAATGATTTTATAATTTGCAAGTTAGACATTTAAATAAAAAAGTCTTTATAAAAATGCTGTTGCAACTGTACTAATCTAAATGTATCAGATAAATACGCATTATTTCATTGGTTAAAATATTTCACACTAAATGTTCATGATGACCTATTCAAATTTTTGGTATTATCTTAGGTATAAAGGTGAAAACGAGCACCACTTACAGGTCATTATTAATCTGCAGCTGAACATCGTTTATAGATTTAAAAATTTCAGAATTTCAAAGTACTAGAGGTCAAAATTTGAAAAATACAGTAACTGGTTAGAGATATGGTTCTTGACTATATAGTATTAATAGATGAATAAGGTGAAAATTTTCAAAAGCTTGCTCTTAAATTTTTTTAGAAAAGGTGACCGAACAAGATTTTAAAGATTTTTTTAAGTACAAAAGTCCATTCTGAAAACTGCAAAACAGAGCTATAGTTCTGGCCTACAAACAGTCAACTTTTGATGATAAACAAGTGTACAAATTTCAAATGTAGCTCTTATAGTTTTGCGAAAAGGTGGACAAAACAAATTTTAATTTTAAGTACGAAAAAGTGCCATAATTTTTGTCTTATTTAAAACTTTTATACAAACTGGAGGAGAAATTTGACAAACTTAATTTACCGTTTTTGGTACTGTTAGCCATTTACTTAACCAAACATTTTCATATGTTCATTAGCACTATATCTTAGAAGACACCAGGTGCCCTATATAAAACCCCATGAGCAGATTTTAGGCACAAACAGGCACTTGGTAGAACTTATAATATTTGCAAGCCAGGGAATGGCTTCCTCAATTAACCCAAGGGCTCAAAACCTACATGATTGGCCTAAGATGCAAGCACTCCAATGTACATTATTACGTTTTGTTGAGACAAATTTTTCACAAGAAACTGTCAACTCTCACATGAAGCCCTAAATACTGTTGCCATTTGGCCACAAAAGGACTATTAAGGACAAGTTCAGAAAGAAATTGCAAAATAGTTATATCGTAACAGTATTACTTTGTTGTTCCAAATTTTCTAAGTATTTCGTGTTTCAAGAATTCCACAGACTTACTAGAAATTAAACAATGAGATATATTTATTAAACTGAGTCATCTGACAGTATTAGTTAATGAAACAATATGAACAATTATAAAATTTTTTTCACTAAATAAATTGTCAAATTAAATAGAGCTGTCATAATGGTGACAATGCCCCCTCAGCAGCACTAGACCTTGACCTTTGACCAGGTTGACCACATCTGTCAGTAGTGTGTACTCAATAGTTACATAGCAATGTGAAGTTTGTGTCTAGTAAATGTTGTAAAAGCCTTCATGCAAAAATTGTTAAGTTGTGAATAAGAACGAAGTAACGAAACGGGTTAAGTTGAAAAACTTATATTGCACCCTTCTGGGGAAAAAAAAATTGTTTGTTGTTTATTTCGCTAAACTGTTAAGTGAAAGCATTATAATAATATTATAACATGCAGCCTTCTGATTGGAACACTACTTAAGTAAATTATTGTACAAGATATTAGCTTCACACACAGTATTGGCATTCAATGTTCCTTCTAAATGTATCAGTTTAATACCTTATTCAACTTTAAAGCAGCCCAACCATAAAACATTTATTCAACTGTTACTTTTCAATGATACTGTCTATTTTATATCTTCCTAAGTTTTTTATGATTTCCCGAGTTCAGGCTCTCCGACTGCACTACGATATAAACTTTGACCTTCAAATTTCTCAATTTTCTATTGTGCAAGAAGAATTCTGGATATTTTGATCGTTTTTTTAACTGGAATACTGTTTATGTTAAACCACAAATACAATTCGCTACAAAGTTTTAAACAGCAGACAAAATCAAAGGTCATGCTATAATTATTCCCATAGCTTAATTGATCATGTCTGTTATCAAGCACCTTGAATGTGTTACAAAGCCAAGTAGAGACAAGAGTTTTTTAACTGATATGGTTCTTAAGATAGATCAACATTTTCTCTGCAGTGTAAAATTTCATTAAAGCAATATTTTGAGAGATTTTACCATAAATTCACATTATTACTTGTAATAAATGTCAACCAAACTCTGCACACAACCTTTGCTGAATTTCGCATTCTTTAGTGATAGTACCTACTTTTACAAAAACACAGAATGAAGTTAAAAAGTTTGAAATGCATGCAATGCCAAATTATTTCTGAAAATAAATTTATTTATTTTTAATTGGAGTGAGTATTGTGATTCAAGGTAATGAACTCTTGGGACATGTAGAGCAGAAACATCGGAGGACAAATAAATGATATTTTTATTGGTGTGTTCATTATGAATATTCAGCAGTGATCTGAGAGGCTAACAATGGTCAAATGTATAAAACTGTTTAAAAATACCAACGTCTGGAAACTCATTCACCTTTCAAATATTGGTTTAACAGAATGTACATTTTGATAAACTACAGTCTCAAACCCATGACCCAACTCTAAGAAAGACACTACAATTCACTATTTTGAAAAAATGCAAAATTGTATGTACCCTATTCTCACATTAATTAGTAAGTAATGGAAAAATTTATTGAGGGCACTGAGATGTTGTATTCATTTTTCAAACTTAAGAAAGAAAATAATCCAATTTTTCCAAAAGTTTTCAATTGTTTAAAAATGCCAAATTATTATATAGTTACAAACGTCAGTTTACAGTGAAAAATAAATTTTACAAGTCTTTTATCTGCCCCTGTTAGCAGCAGAACAGTTAAAACAGTGACTATGTCAATTTCAAAAAAGGTTTTAAAGTTTTGTGAGGATTTCAAATAGAAGGAAATTTCAGTATAAATAAGCTTAATACTGTCTGATCACATTAAGCTTTTTATATTTGCTATTAATCGTATATCATCGATCGATTGTTCGTTCATTTTTCATATAATCATTATCCAATTCATTCATTCAGTTATTCATCATTCATCTTGTTATGTTTATTCTTTTATCAGTTACTATAAATCACTTTCTTCTAAAATCAAATTTATATGAAAACTCTTTAATATGAAATCTCTAAATTCTTGTTAACCTTCCCACTGTTTTTTGTAATCATTTTCTAAACCAGATTTTTTAACATTTATAATAAAGTTTATATATCAAGTTGAAATTAAGGTATTTAAAAAATAAGTATATCAATTTGGTAGCAGAAAAGAATAGCACTATGAGATTCTCCATGTGAGGTATAAACTCTAATTCCCTTAAATATAGAAAAATCTATCACAAATATGTATGATGCGGAGAACCTTTATTGTTTTTGGTTTAAATCGTCATTTACTAATTAAACATCAAACTGTATTAAATTTAATCCAGATGTACATTTTAAATATCAGTATGCTCATACTTTGCATCTTTGCAGAAAACTTAACACAGCAATGCTTAATTTGCAGAAATTTTTAATGCCAAGAGAACAGAGATTCTTTAATTACAGGCATGCTGGAGATTAAATAATTTTTCAATTCAGGCATGTTAAAAAAGCCTTGAAATGCATGCAAATGTCAAAATATTTCCTGAAAATAAATTTATATGATACATTTTAATTGAAGTGAATATTTTGTGATCAAAGTAATTTAACTCTGTAAACTCTTAAAATTTGGAAAAGTGAGCAGAAACATCAAAGGGGGCTTTTAAAAATGGACTTTTTATTGGGTGGTTTTTTTACATTTTAGCTGTGATTGGTTTTAAACAATGGGTTTTTTACGTTTGCTAAAAAAACACCATCGGAAAAGTCCTTACCTTTCAAAATTGGTTTTAAAAGAATGTAAATATTTATAAACTCTTGACAAGTCTCAAACCCAGGACCTCCCTTACCTAAGAAAGACACTGCCACTTCATTATTAGAGCAAAGGTCTATAGCAAGGCATTGTAAGTGTACCATTATTCTCTACACTATTACATTATGTACATAACCTGGAAAAAATAACTGAGAGTACTCCCGCTTTTTGTTGTATTTAATTTTTTTTTAATGGGCAATTTCAGTAAAGAAAAAATATAAACCAATTTTTCCAAAAAATTTTTTTTTAAAACCCCAAATTATTTTTTATAAGAACGGGAGTACCTGTAAAAAAATTTTAACTTTCAACAAATCTTTTATATTTTTGCCCCTTTTAAAAGCGGCAAACGTAAGGAAACGCTTTTTTTGTCCCCTTTTAAAAAAAAAAAACGTTTTACAAATTTTGAGGGGTTTCAAACGATGGGAAAATTTCGTTATAAAAACGGGAAGCTAAATACTTGTCCGCATCACATTAAGTCTTTTTACTATTTACTATTAATAAGTATTAACGATCGATCGATTGTTCATTCATTCATTCATATATTCATTCATTCTCATTCATTCATTCATTCATTCATTCATTCATTCCTTTGTTTATAGTTTACTCCTTTAAACAGTGTACCTATAAATCCCATTCCATTACAAAAATCAAATTATATGAAGAACTCTTAATATGATCTCTAAATTCTTTGATAACCCATCCCACTGTTTTTTGTAATCATTTTCTACACATACAGGCAGATTTTATTAACATATTATAATTAAGTTTATAGATATCAAGTTACAATATAAGGTATTTAATAAATAACATATATTCCAATAAGGCAGTAAGCAGACAGAGTATCAACTATGAGAGTTCTCCAGGTGAAGGTATAACTCTAATTCTTTGAAATATGAAGAAAAATCTATCACAGATTATGTATGATGCTGTGACAGAACCATTTATTGTTTATTGTGTTTTCAAATTCGTCATTTACATATTAAACATCAAACTGTATTAATGTATATTCCAGATGTACATTTTAAATATCAGGATGCTCAGACTTGCAATCTCTTGCAGAAAACTTAAATCACAGGAATGCTTGAATTTGCAGAAATTTTTAATCACAAGAGAACACGGACAGAATCTTTAATTACAGGCATGCTGGGAGTTTAAAAATAATTCAATCACAGGAGTGCTTGGACTTGTTAAAAACTTAACTCACAAGAGTGCTCAGACTTAATTGTAGAAATCATAAATTACTGGAATGTTTGGACATGTAGAAAACGTATGTTGTTAAAATTTATTGTTTCACAGAATGATTGTCAGTAAAACTGATTTTTAACTTTACCTTTGCTCAGACTTGCAGAAAATTTAAATCAAAGGACTGCTTGGAGTTGTAGAAAACATAAATCACTGCAGTGCTTAGACAGACCAGTAGAAATCTTTATATCACTGGTATGCTAAGACTTTCAGAAATCTTAAATCACAGGAGTGATCAAACTTGAAGGAAAGTTAAATCAGAGTGAGTGGGTGCTAAGACTTATAGAAAACTTAAATCACAGGAAAGGTTTGCCTTGCAGACACTTAAATCACTGAAGTGCTAAATCTTGTTGAAATCTTAAATCACTGGATTTATTGACCTTGTAGAAAACCAAACCACATATTACTTATATAACTTACATCACCAAAGCCTTAGGACTTGTAGAAAACTCTAAAACTTTTAGTCTGACTTGTGCAAATCTTAAATCAATGAAGGGCTTGGACTGTTAGAAACATAGATAACACTGGAGTGCTTGGTTGGACTTGTACAGAACTTGCATCACTAAAGACTCAGATTTATAGAAAACCTAAATTTGTGCAGTGCTCAGACTTGTACAAAAGTTTAATCACATAATTGCTTGGACTTGTAGAAACATAAATCACTTAAACACTAGGATTTGCAGAAACCTTAAGGTGAGAACTCATACTTGTAGAAATCTTAAAACCAAATTTCTAGGACTTGGAGAAAACTTAAATCAAAGGAATATTCAAATCTTTAGTCACAGAAGTGGTTGAATTTGTAGAAACTTATTTCAATGCGGTACTGGGACTGACAGAGGCTTAAGTGCTTTCACTTGAAGAGAAATAAGTCACTTGAGTGCTTGCACTAAAAAAACCTGTAGAAGATAAATCAAACATGAATTCAGACTTGCTTGTACAAAAGTTTAATCGCAAGATTGTTAAAACCTGTAATTAAAAACTTAAATCATAGGAATGCTCAAATTTGTAGAATACATATCAGAGGAGTACCTAGAATTGCACACAAGAGTGCCAAGTCCTATAGAAACTTAAATCGCTGGAGGGCTCAGTCTTGTTGAAAACTTAAAATCACATGAATTCTCGAAATAAATTAATGAAAGGGGTAGTTGTAGTAAACTTAAATCATTAAAGCCCTCCAATTTAAAGAAATCACGGAAGTGCTTGGACTTACAGAAATCTGAAATCATTGAAAGTACTTAAATTAGTTCTTGTACATCTTAACTCACAGCTGCTGTGATCAGACTCTAAGCTGAAGTCACAAAGAGCTCAGACTTGGTAAAAATTTAAATTACAGGAGTGCTTGAACTTGCAGAAAACCTTACATCACAAGTAGCAGATAACTTAATGCTTGAACTAGCAGGAAACTTAAATCATATGAATGCTAAAACTTGTATGAAACATAAAACACAAGACTGCTTGTACTTGCAAAAGTCTTAGTTTACTGGAAAATACATCAAGGTTCTGTCTTTTAGGGAACATAACCAACAAGAAGTGCTTAGATGTGTATGCAGCTTATAAATCACAGAAATACTGAGTCTAAGGCAAACAGTCACACAAGGGCTAAACTTTGGTGCAACATTAAAACTGTTCTTGTCGGCAACTATTATCACAGACAATCTTGGTCTTGTAGGCAATTTAAATCGGTCACCCTGGTATGCATTACTTAAATGCAGAAAAGTTTATGTCATATGATTAATGCTTAAATTGTTAATTAACCAGAGCTGTCCATAAGACAGCCAATGCTCGACTATTCAAATTATTGTCCCAAAAGAAGGGAAATATTATCCTATAATGTTAAAATATCTATAGAGCTTCAATCCAGTATCTGCATTAGTTTTGGAGATAGTTACTTGCATGCAAACCCTTATTCAGAAGTTTTATGTTCAAAAGGGGACATATTTAAGGTAAATATCAAATGGAA
Source organism: Mercenaria mercenaria (assembly GCF_021730395.1). NCBI lineage: Eukaryota > Metazoa > Mollusca > Bivalvia > Venerida > Veneridae > Mercenaria > Mercenaria mercenaria. Next base: position 105,038,584 of record NC_069362.1, on the reverse strand, counting down.
ATACTGATCTAGTCAGAAGTTGCAAGAAATACACAAAGTCATTTCTTTTGATGAATTTTCTTTTTTCCTTAAAAGTACAACTTCAAAGTTTTCATACTTTTGCATTTTGTAATATATTGTATATTGCAGAAGCTTTACTTAAATTGTGAAGTATTTAGACTTATAAGAAGTTATAATTATAAAGTTACCTGACTTGTCATGTAAAAGCACAAAGGCAACATCACAAAAGTATTCTGCCTCAAAGGCAACATGAATCAAAGACAAGTTCAAATGTGTTTGCAGCTTTGATTTTAATCAAAGATCAGACACTTGGACCTGTAGCAAACATAAATCACAGAAGTGCTTGTACTTGTAGGTACTTCTCATGACCGAACATCTTTCAGCTGTTGAAAGTTTATGTCTCTGAAAAGCTTATATTTTTAGACAGAATTGCAAGACCTTACTTGCAGTTTAATAACAGTAGTGCAAGGACTACTTTGCAGCATAATCACAGAATAGCTGGGACTTTTTGACAGCTTAAATAATGCAAAGACTTGTAGACAATTAAGTGGCAACCCAGAGAACTAGTAGGCAGCTTTATTTGCAAATGATGTCAAAGTCATATGTAATGTATTATGTCTCAAATAAACTCTGATCTTCAGGTAATACAAATCACAAAATTGCAAAGATTTCCCTGGAGATCAAATCACAAAACTGCTTAAGACCTGGTTACTGAATAATTGGAGTTTGAGCAGGTATACATAGCCAATTTAGTAATTTATTTATTTATTTTGTTGGGTTTAACGTCGCACCGACACAATTTTAGGTCATATGGCGACTTTCCAGCTTTTAATGGTGGAGGAAGACCCCAGGTGCCCCTCCGTACATAATTTCATCACGAGCGGGCACCTGGGTAGAACCACCGACCTTCCGTAAGCCAGCTGGATGGCTTCCTCACGTGAAGAATTCTACGCCTCAAATGAGGTTTCGAACCCACATCGATGAGGGGCAAATGGTTTGAAGTCAACGACTCTAACCACCCGGCCACGGAGGCCCCAATTTAGTAATTTAGGTAGAGCAAATGCACCACAGAGCTCAGAAATGTTCATACTAGTAAGTAACATATTTCACAGACATGATCAGACTTACAAGTTGCCTGGCAAATGCTCGGCCTTACAGGCAACAATAATTATAGGAATGCCTTGACTTGTTATTTACATCAGTACTTTGTTAATTGTAGGTAATATAATGGAACAACTGCTCGATGAATAGTTAGCAGCTTACTGGGAAATCTTATATTTTTGTTGGCAAAATAAATAAGTGCAAGGATTTGTAGGCCATATAAATGACAGATGCACAAAGACAAGAAGGCAACAGCATGGTCTTCGTCTGTAACTGAAATAACACAAGTACTGACACTTGTTGGTAACATCAGAAGCACTAGGTTATATTAAATGGCAAAATAAACCACAGAAGAGCTGAAGAACACGTGGACAACATAAATGAAGAAATGCAAAGACTTGCAGGTGAACAACGTAAATGAAGACATGCAAAGACTTGCAGGTGGACAACATAAATGAAGAAATGCAAAGACTTGCAGGTGAACAACGTAAATAGAGACATGCAAAGACTTGCAGGTGGACAACATAAATGAAGAAATGCAAAGACTTGCAGGTGGACAACATAAATGAAGAAATGCAAAGACTTGCAGGTGGACAACATAAATGAAGAAACACAGACTTGCAGGTGGACAACATAAATGAAGAAATGCAAAGACTTGCAGGTAGACAACATAAATGAAGAAACGCAGACTTGCAGGTAGACAACATAAATGAAAAAACACAGACTTGCAGGTGGACAACATAAATGAAAAAACACAGACTTGCAGGTGGACAACATAAATGAAGAAATGCAAAGACTTGCAGGTGGACAACATAAATGAAGAAACACAGACTTGCAGGTGGACAACATAAATGAAGAAATGCAAAGACTTGCAGGTAGACAACATCAATGAAGAAACGCAGACTTGCAGGTGGACAACATAAATGAAGAAACACAGACTTGCAGGTGGACAACATATTATGCTATTAAATCACACAAATGCAAGGACTTTTAGGCAAAACAAGCGCTGTCACTAATGGTGACAAATGCCCCCGCAGCACCTTGACCTTTGACCTGGTGACCCCAAAGTCAGTAGGGGTGGTGTACTCAATAAGTACTATCAGCATGTGTGTGTGTGTGTGTGTGTTCGGGTTTAACGTCTTTTTCAACAATTTTTCAGTCATATAAACGACAGTGTCTACTTGTAGCAGTGAGCACAATGCCCAACTTTATAGTGCTGCCTCACTGGAATATCACGCCGTAGACACGTGACATGATACCCCACCCAGTCACATTATACTGACACCTGGCTGACCAGTCCTAGCACTATCCCCTTAAATGCTGAGCGCCAAGCGAGGAAGCTATTAGTACCATTTTTTACGTCTTTGGTATGACGCGGCCGGGGATCGAACCCACAACCTCCCGCACTCGAAGCGGACGCTCTACCACTAGGCTACCGAGGCGGTTAATCAGCATGTGAAGTTTGAAGGTCCTGGGTGAAGTGGTTCACATGTAAAGTGCCTTCATGCAAAAGGTTAACGTTGGCCCCTGTGACCTTGACCTTTGACCTGGTGACCCCAAAGTCAGTAGGCTTGGTGTACTCATAAAGTACTATCAGCATGTAAAATTTGAAGGTCCTTGGTGAAGTGGTTCGCGAGTAAAGTGCCTTCATGCAAAAAGTTAATGTTGGCCCCTGTGACTCTGACCTTTAACCTGGTGACCCCAAAGTCAGTAGGAGTGGTATACTCAATAAGTACTATCAGCACGTGAAGTTTGAAGGTCCTGGAGCAGTGGTTCGCGAGTAAAGTGCCTTCATGCAAAAAGTTAATCTTGGCCCCTGTGACCTTGACCTTTGACCTGGTGACCCCAAAGTCAGTAGGGGTGGTGTACTCAATAAGTACTATCAGCATGTGAAGTTTCAAGGTCCTGGGTGCAGAGGTTCGCGAGACAATGCAAAAAATTAACGTTGGCCCCTGTGACCTTGACCTTTGACCTGGTGACCCCAAAGTCAGTAGGGGTGGTGTACTAAATAAGTACTATCAGCACATGAAGTTTGAAGGTCCTGGGTGCAGTGGTATGCGAGTAAAGTGCCTTCATGCAAAAAGTTAACGTTGTGACGAACTAACTAACGAACGGACGGACAGTTGAAAACTAATATGCCTCCCTTCGGGGGCATAATAAAACACAATACACAGTTGCTTGTGCCTTTAGGCAACGTAAATCCACAAATTATGTACGAATTATTTTTTTTTTATATCAATTTTAAATCAAAATCATCTAACTAGAACGTGTTTTTGTCAGAAAAACATATGTCTCCCCCCACCCCCCTATGTTTCTAAGGATGGAAGAGGGGCATGTTTATTGGTATGCAGTGCAAAAGTCAATTGGTGGCCATTCTGTGCAGCGAAAAATAGAAAAATCTTATCTGGCTTTCACGAGTCAAACTGTTGGCTGGAATTCGATATGCTGGATTTATAAAAAAAATGCCAATAATGCAATCAAGTCTGTACATTTGAATTAATTATTATACTGCTAAAACATTAACACTACAGAAGTTCTATAAAGTCCAACAGGAAAAGACATATTCAAAGAACATGACGACTCATACAGCACCTCACAAGGAAATATGGGTTAATGTAAATGAAGAAAAATTCTTATTTTTTTCCAATTATATCAAGTTTATAACTTCTTTAAATTTAATCTGAATTTTGAAAGTATTATGCTGAAGAGGAAAGTATATTCTTCCCAAAGTATGTGCCAATTCTGCAAAATTTCAAAGCTGTGATACATGCCCGAGTAAGCCACTAAATTATATATGAGAATATTTGCGCTAAAAACTGGAAAAACCATAATGACCTCCTCTTTAACAGAATAAAGAATAAAGTATATTTTAAATTATATTTGAATTTTTAGTACATTTGTAATGTAGGCAACTTCATGCATTAAAATATTTGTCATAATTCACTTTCAAGGTCAAGGTCTTACTACTTAAATGAGTTTAGACCAAAATCGAGTTTAGACCAAAATCCCTTCCAGACAAAACTTTCTTGCACGCTGTTGATGAAATTAATAAAATATCTTTTTACAGATAGGACAAAACCCATTAAGCTAAAATTTCAATGTGGACAAAACCCCTCTTGCTAAACAAAACCCCTCATCTGAAAGTAAGTGTACACAGAATTACCACCTTTAAAATATGTAAGAAAGCTGTATGCAAGTATGTTAGAACCATTTTATGTGTACATGAAAAAGGTCTCCATTTTTTTTTTTTTTTTTTTTTTTGCATTAGATATTTTTTTAGATTTTCATCAAACTTTTTCTAGAGCAGCCAAAACAAAAAAGTATACTCAATCTATACACTTATCCATGATTTTTTTTTCTTATGTTATTATATGAAACCATATTAATAATGCACATTTCAAAATTGTGTTGCAGTGACAAAAAGACGACAGAGTTTTTTAAATCTATATTATTATCTAGTTTGAGAGTACTTTGATGCACTCAGCACCACATTTTTTATATGGGGTAACCTCTGTTAGTGAATGAAACCCAGAAATCTCATTTTACTAAAGAATTTACAGAATTCATGAAAGCTAAAATAATCACTGACAATTTATAACAATCACTGCATGTTATACAGTGACTTTCATGTAATGTTATTTACCAAGCATATTATTTTTAAAGAGTTCAATGCATGGAGTATGCACAATGTAGACTCATTGTGATCATATATATATATACAACTTGTTAAATGTAACAGTTTTTAAAGTTTCAAGGTAAATTCATATATTAAAGAAAGATGTTAAATTTTGTAATTCCACAGAATAAACAAATAAAATAGAAAGTTCACAGTGTTGAAATGCTTGCAAAAAAATCTCTCAATGTTCACTGCATCTCAAATTAAAAACAGTATAGAAACCAAAGCATTAAAATGTTAGATGCCTGCAGTACACTAAAATAGAGAAATGCAAGGGGTCTATGCTCGATTTTCAGAGATAATTATGAAAAGAAAACTTACTGTTGTGACTACCCACTCATAATTGTTGTTTTTTTTAAATCACAACAACTAGTTCATATTGCAGCTTTCTAGCTTTAATATTCAAGGAACACCCAATGTACCCCTCTAGACCTTCCAGATAAGACTGTCTCAACAACCAACAGCTCCGTGCAACATAGCTGTATGGCATCTTTATATCATGACCAACCCAGGGGTTATGTAGAAATGGACGGGGGCTCTAGCCCCAAAAGACGTTGGACAAATTATTCTTACTGATCCGAAGCACATATGGAGGCCCCTCTTTGTTAAAATATTTGATATCAACCCAAAGACATCAGAGTTTAAATACCATGGACAGAATATCGTAAGAAACACATCATAAAACTACAACAAGAGCACTGCCTATGGATGCCATAGCTCGTTTGCAAGTGCTGGTCAGTATGTAAAAAAAGTGTTATAGTTAAGAATTTCTAAGTATAAAAAGGGTCATAATTCTGACAAAATGCAAGTTAGAGCTATGGTTCTTAGCCTACATAGTCACAAAATGACGATTAACAAGTGTGCAAAGTTGCGAAGCTGTAGCTCTCATAGTTTTTGAGAAAAAGTGGGCCTAAACAAAAATTTTAACCAAGAAACTCAAATTTTCTAAGTACAAAAAGGGCATTAATGCTGACAAAATACCAAATAGAGCTATGGTTTGCCCTACTAAGTCAACTAATGATGACAAACAAGACTTAGTGTGCAAAATTTCAAAGCTGTAGCTCTTATGGTTTTTGAGAAAAGGAGGACCTAAACAAAAAATTTAACCAATGCTGATGCCTACAATCAAGTGACAACAATACCTTGTAGATTTTTTTTTTAAAAATCAGACCAGCTAAAAACACATACACGTAATTAAACTATGAAAATTTTTGGCAGAACAATATAATTATACTGTAGGTATTGACTTCTCACTAAATGAAACTGGTGCATCATTCAAACCTATATCTATAATGCCTCAATATGCAACAGATAATTATGCCTTATTTGATTTAACTTCTGTTGTTTTTATGTTACACTGGTTAGGTTTCACAAGATATTTCTGTCATTTTTGTAACAGGAATGAGACTGTTTGGAATTATTAATTAATAAAATTGAGCCAATTAAGTCCTATCTAAGATGCAAAAGCATTGGAGAAAATGCCTAGCTAAATCAGCTAGTGTTGTTATTTGCAGGTGGTCTTTAATCCCAGGCTGAAATATACTAATCATGTTCAAATCACATGCTATACTTCCTATATGTAATTTTATTACACCCTTGACAAAATTTACTTAATTTATATGATAACTTAGTTTATATATTTTGAAGTTTTGGTCCAGGCTAAATATAAGTGTATCTATGATATAATTAATTTTGTTGATAGTCCTTCATTTACAAAAATAAAAAATTGCACCCCATTCACTTTCATATAATCAATGAGCATTATGCAGTTCTTCTGGGTATAGCAGATGGCTAATGGAACTCTTTATGCATTCCTGTTCAAAGCAAAAATATCCACGTTTTTTTCTCTCAAAATATTCAGCATTTAAAAAAGATCAAAATACTTTTCACTCCCTGTTGGTTGTTTGCATACACATTACTTTGAACAACTGTGGTCATTATTTGACTGAGGTAAAATATACAATAAAACTTACGACTTTCGGAAATAAACCAGATTATATTATTTTTTTCAAAGCATTCAGCTTTTCTTTACTTTCAAATGCTTTTCATTAATTGTCTGCTTGCCATTAACATATACACTGATTTAGTCTAATCATCATATTGTCCATACCTTAAAATCGTCTATATCCAAAAGAACTGTATGACTTTTACACAATCTACATATTATAAAATTTATGAAGAAAAACATAAAACATACTAAAACTTATCTCTTTTCCTTGATCTTATTGAATTGTAACTTTTCTCCTAATTTATAAGACTGTTCCCAAGCTTGATTCTGGGGTCACTGTCATTCAATGTAACTTGCCTGCTTTGTTGCCTGTCGCTAGTAAATTCAATATGACATCCCTGCTTTGATGGTAAATTCAATGTAGCTTGCTTCGTTGTCTGTTGTTGGTAAATTCGATGTAACTTGCCTGCTCTGTTGTCTGTTGTTGGTAAATACAATATATTAACATCATTGCTTTGTTGCTGGTAAATTCAATGTGACTTGCCTGCTTTGTTGCCTATTACAGCTAACTTCAATATGATGCTGGTGAATTCAATGTACCTTGCCTGCTTTGTTGCTGGTGAATCCAATGTAGCTTGCCCGCTTTGTTGCTGGTGAATTCAATGTAGCTTGCCTGCTTTGTTGTCTGTTGCTGAAGCTAACCTGCTTTATTGCTGATAAATTCAATGTGACTTGTCTGCTTATTACCTTGCATTTCTGTCTTTGAAACAAGAGATCTAGGACATCCTGAAACAAAAGGTTTAAGTACATTCATAATCTTAGGTATCTTATCAATATTTCCTTGTATCATAAGTCTTAAAATGAACAGTTGTTCGGAGAATAAGGGTGCTACTCTACTCTCCCCAGCGTCGGCGTTGCCTTGTCGCTTTCTTGGTTAAAGTTTTTCGGCAGCCTTTGATTTTCCTTCATATCTTTGTTATTATTGCTTATATCTTACTGTAACTTCAGATAAACATTGTCCAGAAACTATTAACAAAGTATAAGCAGGAGCTGGGCCAATAACACCCAAGCTCAAGGTCACCAAGGTGATATACTTAGGGGTTTTTTTAGTTAAAAGTTTTTCGGCAAACTTTGTTTTCCTGTCATATCTTTGTTACTATTAATTATATCTTACTGTAACTTCACATAAACTTGTCCAGCATACAAATAAAGCATGTGCAGGGGCTGGGCCCATTATACCCAAAGTCAAGGTCACTAAGTTTTTATACTTGGAATTATTTTCATGTTAATTTTTTTCGAAAGGTTCTTTTATAGACATATCTTTAGTACTTCAAAAGATACAGACTTGAAATTAAAAATGTATTTTTGACAGAATTTTTTGGCAATCTTCACTTTCTGGAGTTTATAACTTTAGTACTATATAAGGAAATCACTTGAAACTTAAAATGTATTTTTATCATCATCATCTACATGCATGGTAACAATCCCCATAACTGATTTGTATTTTTGACCAAAGTATGCCCCTATCATACTTAATTTTCTTCTTTTTTTTTTTAAACAAATTCATTTTACTGTCAAATTACCAAATAGTGGAGTGCACTGTCTTATGGACAGCTCTAATGTTATTTAACATGTGACCCATGATTTAGGTAAAAGATATTGGAATGGAACTTGTGTCTTTCAGCCAAAGTTTTTGATGAACTTACAATGTTACAAAATTTACTATCACTTTTTTTTTTTTGAGAAAAATAAAGGCATTTTCAATTCAAATTATTTTTCATGTCTATAACAGATTTTCAAATAAGTTTGAACACTAACATGATTATGGTTCCACATACAAGGCATGCCGGAAGTCTGTACAATCTCTCAATGATGTACATCCTTCACAGCATCTTGCATGTCTGATGCTGTCCTCCCTGCAAGACCCTGAGTGTCTTATGGCGTCCTTTCAGCACGGACCTTACAGTGTGTCTTATAACGTCCTCCTGTCAGGACCTTGTGTGTCTGATGTCATCCTCCTGCCAGAAACTTGTAAGACCTTGTATGTCTGATGCCATCCTTCAGACAGGCCTTTAACTGTTCACAAATAAGAATCTTTCTGAAATTCTGAAATTGTACTATGCAAGTTGTTCCATAATGCCTCAATGACTAGCTTTCACATTTTATTTTATTAAACACCTTAAATCTTATGTACCATTTTTACTAATGTGGCCCCTATTAATTAAAACATTTCACCTTTATAAAAGTATATATTGCCTTCCTTAGATGAATGCAACATTTTGATTCTAGAAAATGTTTTGTTGTCTTCTATGGAGGATTAAAAGAGTCTATCTATCTTAAATTTTATTTTTCTAGGCTGTAACAGTAAGTCATTACATAACATTTATTTATAAAACTAAGTTTCTCAACTGTTCCACAGAAACAACCAAGAACCTCTCCACATGGAAGTAAGTACAATAGTTTTTTTTTTTTTATTTTGTTATAAAAATTCTTTCAAAAAGATTCATATTTATTTATATCAGTTTTAGATCTAATACTCGGTAAATAAAAGTAATAAGAAAGATACCATTTTATCAAAATAAATCCTGCTGTGATAATAACTGTATGACTATAATGTGAAGTCATGAAAATATATGACAAATCCTCAAACCAAGACTTGGACCATAAAACTCTACCTTACTTTGTCCATGGTAATTAAAAATACCTAAAATGGAAAGTGCAAGTTAATAGCAATGTTTATGTGTTATCCCAGCCTGGCATATGAGGATTAGACTAGTAAATTTATGAGAACTGCACATGCCTCAAAGTAAACAAGAGGGTCATGATGACCCTGAATCCCTCACCTGAGTAATATGAGCCACATGTTTAAAATGGCAAACTGATGCTAAAATATTACAAAGTAGGTCATATTCATTGTCAATGAAAGTCAGTTTTAAGATTGGTGTGCAAAACTGTACATCTAAATTTCAATGCTGTATACAATCTTAAAAAACAAAAAAAATTAGGTCAGTAGGTCAAGGTCACAGTCAGATGACCCCTAAAGACTTGGGATCATCAGGTAATTATAATTAAAAAGTCTAGGAGATATGATCTGATATTTTTTCAAGTATTTATTCATATACAACTCATATAGCAAGTGACCCTAGGGGGGGTCTTTTTTACCCCAGGGGAATAATTTGAACAATCTTGTCAGACATCCACTAGGCAATGCTACATACCATATATCAATGGCCTAGGCCTTGAACTTTGAGACAAGAAGATTTTTTTCCTTATATAAGTCTATGTTGAATTTGGGACCCCCAGGGCAGGGCCTCTTCACCCCAGGGGCATAATTTGAACAATTTTGGTAGAGGACCACATGACAATGCAACATATCAAATATCGAAAGCCTAGGCCTTGCAGTTTCAGGCAAGAAGATTTTTAAAGTTTTTTCCTATATAAGTCTATGTAAAACTAGAGACCCCCTGGCCAGGGCCTCTTTTCAACCCATGGTTTTAATTTGAACAATTTTGGTAGAGGACCTCAAGGTAATGCTACAAACCAAATATCAAAATCCTAGGTCTTGTGATTTTAGAAAAGAAGATTTTTAAAGTTTTTTCCTATATAGGTCTATGTAAAACTTATGATCCCTTTAGGCAGGGTCTCTTTTCACCAAGGGCACAATTTGAACAATCTTCAGAGAGGACCATTAAATGTCACATAAAAATATCAAGGCTCTATACCTTACAGTTTTGGACAAGAAGATTTTTAAGGTGTTTTCTTTTGGTTGCTATGGCAACCAGAGTTCTTCATGGAATTCAAATCTTTGAGCAATTTTGAAAGGGATCATTCCTGTGAAGTTTTATGCAATTCTGTCCAGTGGTTTTCAAGAAGAAGACTTCAGTGCGAAAAATGTGTGGGATTTATTTGGGTGGAGAAATCACTATCGTTTCGTAAGCCGTTGCTGGCTCGTGATGCGTTACAAACGGTTTGGAACTGGGTTTTGAAGTAAGGTTTTTCTGAAAGATTAATCTTTTGCCAAAAAGGCGACCAATCATTGAAAAGGAAATATTGTTTTGAAAAAAAATACAGACCTGGAAGCAGTGCATGTGTCAAACTGTTCATATCTACCTTTATTATGGCTCATTGTCACAGGAGCGAAGTTTTTTTCAAAATGACTTTTTGTCATTTTTTTCCTAAGAAAACATTATAATTGTAATGAATTTAAGTGCATATGGCTCATGGACCCATACTGTATCCTAGGTACGTTACTGCCACCTGTGGACTGCCTGGGTAATTTATGATGCAGATGCCTAAGCATCATGATGGGGAGTTTTCATAAGATCTGCGAAGGCCATTAAATGAAATGGGTACTATGGAACATATGCCAGCATATTTAAGTGATTGGAGATACTTTGTTAGGTTAAGCTAGGGTCTTTTAAGTGATAGAGACATTTGTAAGGTGTGTCAGGGTTTTTACATACGAAAAAGTTTACAAGGCCTTCATGTCTTTAACAATTGATATTTTACCAGATATGCTTGGTCTTTAAGATGAATAGTTTGTGTCGTGTAAGGGCCTTTATGCAAGAGGAATATCTGCAGTTTGTCAGCGTCTTGAATAGGTGAAGATATTTTCCAAGGTCTGCCAGGGTCTTTCAAAAATGAAGATATTTCACAAGGTTTGCAAAGGTCTATAGTAGATGAAAACATTTTACAACATCTGCCAGGGTCTTTAAGAGATGAAGATATTTTACTGGAAAGCATGGGGTATTCAGTTGGACAGCATCTTTATGCTATGCAGACATTCTATAATCTTTAATAATATAACAATTCTTTCTTAATTGTGATGTATTTATATGAATCATTGAGTAATGTGCTGGTTTCTGCACATGAAATCTTTTGTAATAGAATCATAAAAGTTAAAGTATCCTAACCTAAACCAAAGATATCAGAAAGAATTTTACGTTCTTCTTAGGAAATGTTGAGTAACAATTTAAACTCTCCCTTGAATCTTTAAGTGTCAGTATCTTAAACCTTTAGCCTCTAATTCTCAAGGACTGGGCACATCATCAATTGGCATACATTTATGTTTGACATGGTGTTCACTGAAAATTTACTGACTGAATACCGGTAACGAATGTGCAGGCTGATTTTGGTCTGCACTGGTCTCAAAGGCAGAATCACTTGCCTCCAGCAGGCTAAAGGTTGAAGTGATTTGTATATTTCAATAGGTCTGCCAGGGTCTTTAAGCAGTATAGATATTTCATAAGGTCCTCTAGGGTCTTTAATGATGGAGATGCCAGCATATCATAACGGAGAGTTTTCATAAGATCTGCAAAGGCCATTAAATGATACATATCAAAGTGATGGGAGATACTTTGTATTAGGTAAGCCAGGGACTTTTGTAAGATGTGTACAAGGTCTGTCAGTGTCTTCAAACAAAGCAGATATTTTACAAGGTATACCAGGGTCTTTATGATATAAAAATATTTTGTAAAGCTTACCAGGGTCCTTAAGCAAAAAGGATATTTTACAAGTTCTATTAGGGTCTTTAGGAGATAAAGACATTTTACAAGGTCTGTTGGAGTCTTTAAGAAGTGAAGACATTATTCAATGTCTGCCACAGTCTATATACAAGAGGAGAAGAAAATTTACAAGGTATGCAAGTTTCCTTTAGCAATTAATCAGCATATTTTACAGGTCCTGCCAGTGTCTTTAAGAGATAAAAATATTTTACAAGGTCTGCCAGGTAAAGATATTTTTAAGATCGCCAGGGTCTTTAAATGATGGAAACATTCTGTCATGTCAGCCATGGTCTTCACATAATCATGGTATTTTTTTATCAGACAGGGTCTTTAAGAAATGGTGATATTTTGTAAAATTTGTCAGAATCTTCAAAAATTTGAGATACATGTATTATGTCAGGCCTAAATGTCACTAGTGTATGTATATTTTATAGGATCTATCCAGGTATTCTAGTCATGGGGCTATTTGTCAGGCTGCCAGGCTTTCTGTTATGGAGATATTTTGGACACTGTGTCAGGGTCTTTGAGCCATACAGATAATTCATAAGGCTTTTTCGGTGTTCAGGGTCTTCAAGCAAAGGGGATATTTTACATGGTTTGCCAGGGTATTTACGAGATTAAGATATTTTACACGGTCTGCTAGGATCTTTAAGATATAAAGATATTTTAAAAGGTCTATGCGGGTCTTTCATTAATGAAAATATTTTACAAGGTATGCCCAGGTCTTTAAGACAAGAGAATATTTTAAAAGGTCTGTAGGGATTTTAACAAAAATAGATATTCTACAAGGTCTGCAAAGGTCTTTAAGCCTTGAAGATATTTCAAAAGGTCTGCCAGGGTCTTTAAGGAGAGGGGATATTTCAAATGTATGACAGGGTTTTTCAGAGATGAAGATATTTTACACAGGTGTGTCAAGGGCTTTACGAGGTGAAGTTATTTTACAAGGTCTTACAGGGTCTTCAAGAGCTGAAGAAATTTGACAAGGTCTGTCAGTTTCTTTAGAAAATGGGGATAATTTTTCAGGCTGGAAAGGTAATTCAGAAAAAGAAAATATTCTATAAATGATGACATTTTGTAAGAATATGTATGTAATGTGTCAGGGAGGTATCAAAGTTAAGGTTTTTCGGTATCTTTTACTGATGGCAATTTTTGTAAGGTTTGCTAGAAACTTTATTGATAAGGAAACACAAGTTCTCTCAATGAATTCAATTTGATATAGATACTTTGTAACTTCTCTCATAAGTGAATGAAATATTTTACAAGGTATGGGCCTTAAAATGATAGGTATATTTCATTAGGTCTGCCAGGGTCTTCAAGTGTTGGGGATATATGTTATAAGGTGTGTCATGGTCTTTAAATGATGGAGATGCCAGAACAGCATGATGATGTGGGGGGGGGGGGGGGGGGGGGGGGTTCATAAGATATGCTATGGTCATTAAATGATACTGATACTTTGGAATATATGCCAGCATCTAAAGTGATGGGAGATATTTTTTATGGTAAGCCAAGGTTGTCATAGTTGATAAGCAATACATATAAATTACAAACCCTGTCGGTGTCTTTATGCAAAGGGGATATTTTACAAGGTATGCCAGGGTCTTTCCGAGATGAAGATATTTTACAAGGTCAATTAGGGTTCTAAGAGATGAAGATATTTTACAGTGTCTGAGAGGACTTGAAAGAGGTAAAGATACTTCACAATTTTTGCTATGGTCTTTGAGCAATAGGGATAAATTATAAGGTCTGTCAGGTTCTATACATGTATAGAACATGAATATAATTTACAAGGTCTGCAAGGAGCTGAAAATATTTTACAAGGTCTGCCAGGATTATTTCAAGCTGGTCTGCCAGTGTCTATAACATATGAAGATATCTTACAAGGTCTGCCGGTGTCTATAGGAGATGAAGATATCTTACATGGTCTGCCAGTGTCTATAGGAGTTAGATGAAGATATTTTACAAGGTCTGCCAGGATTATTTCAAGCTGGTCTGCCAGTGTCTATAACATATGAAGATATCTTACAAGGTCTGCCGGTGTCTATAGGAGATGAAGATATCTTACATGGTCTGCCAGTGTCTATAGGAGTTAGATGAAGATATCTTACAAGGTCTGCCAGATTCTGTAGGAAATTAAGATATCTTACAAGGTCTGCAGGTGTCTAGAGGAGATAAAATTATCTTACAAGGTCTGCCAGTGTCTATAGGAGATGAAGATATCTTACAAGGTCTGCCAGGATCTGAGAAGAAATTTTTCACAAGGTATGCCAGGGTCTTCAAAAGATATCTAATACAAGGTCTGTCAGTGTGTGTAAGCAATAGGGATAGTTTTTCAGGTTGGACAAACTATTTAAAAGAAATGTATATATTCTACAAGGTCTGCCAGGGTCATTAAATGATGATGATATATTATATGAATATCTAAGTAATTTGCTGGGGTCTTTTTGTCAAGATAATCTTTTATAAAGGTATCAGGTATGGTTCCTAGCATCTTTTACCGTTGAAAATATTTTGTAAGTCTGCCAGTAACATTATTGATAAGGATATGGATAAGTCTTTTCAGGCTATTTGATTTGATGTAAATATTTTGTAACTTTTCCCATGGTCTTTCAGTGGACCAGACATTTTGCAAAGGATCTTTAAGTAATGGGTATATTTCATTAGGTCTGCCAGAGTGTTTAGGGATTAGATCTGCCAGGGTCTTTAAGAGATGAAGATATTTTACAAGGTCTGCCAGGGTCTTGAAGAGATGAAGATATTTTCCATCTGCCAGGGTCTTTAAGACATGAAGATATTTTATAAGGTCTGCTAGGGTCTTTAAGAGGTGAAGATATTTTCCAATGTCTGCCAGGGTCTTTAAGAGATGAAGATATTTTACAAGGTCTGCCAGGGTCTTTAAGAGGTAAAGATATCTTCCAATGCCTGCCAGGGTCTTCAAAGAGGAGAAGATATTTTACAAGGTCTGTCAGGGTCTATAACAGATGATGATATTTTCCAATGTCTACCAGGGTCTTTAAGAGGTGAAAGTATCTTATAACATCTGCCTGGGTCTTTAACAGATGAAGATATTTTACAACGTCTGTAAGGGTCTTTAATAGTTAAAGATATTTTACAAGGACTGCTTGGGGCTTTAGATAGGTAGATATTTTACAATGTCTTCTAGGGGCTTTTAGAGGTAAATATATATTAATAAGGTCTGCCATGGTCTTTCATCGATGTAAATATTTAACAAAGTCTGCCTGGGCCTTTACGAGGTGAAAATATTTTACAAGGTCTATCAGGGTCTTTAAGAGATGAAGATATTTTAAAGGGTCAATCAGGGTTCTAAGAGATGAAGATATCTTAGTGTCTGAGAGGACCTGTAAGAGGTGTTTTTGCTAGGATCTTTGAGCAATAGGGATAATTAACAATGTCTGTCAGGTTCTATACATGCATAGGACATGAATATATTTAACAAGGTCTGCCAGGGCCCTTAGGAGCTGAATATATTTGACAAAGTCTGCTAGGTTCTGTAGGAAATAAAGATATTTTACAAGGTTTGCAAGGATTATTTCAAGCTGGTCTGCCAATGTCTATAGGAGATGAAGATATCTTACAAGGTCTGCCAGGGTCTGTAGGAGAGTAAGATACCTTACAAGGTCTGCCAGTGTCTATAGCAGATAAAGATATCTTACAAGGTCTGCCAGGGTCTATAGGAGATGAAGATATCTTACAAGGTCTGCCAGTGTCTATAGCAGATAAAGATATCTTACAAGGTCTGCCAGGGTCTATAGGAGATGAAGATATCTTACAAGGTCTGCCAGGGTCTATAGCAGATAAAGATATCTTACAAGGTCTGCCAGGGTCTATAGGAGATGAAGATATCTTACAAGGTCTGCCAGGGTCTATAGCAGATAAAGATATCTTACAAGGTCTGCCAGGGTCTATAGGAGATGAAGATATCTTACAAGGTCTGCCAGGGTCTATAGGAGATGAAGATATCTTACAAGGTCTGCCAGGGTCTATAGGAGATGAAGATATCTTACAAGGTCTGCCAGGGTCTATAGCAGATAAAGATATCTTACAAGGTCTGCCAGTGTCTATAGGAGATGAAGGTATCTTACAAGGTCTGCCAGGGTCTATAGCAGATAAAGATATCTTACAAGGTCTGCCAGTGTCTATAGGAGATGAAGGTATCTTACAAGGTCTGCCAGGGTCTATAGCAGATAAAGATATCTTACAAGGTCTGCCAGTGTCTATAGGAGATGAAGGTATCTTACAAGGTCTGCCAGTGTCTATAGGAGATGAAGGTATCTTACAAGGTCTGCCAGGGTCTATAGCAGATAAAGATATCTTACAAGGTCTGCCAGTGTCTATAGGAGATGAAGGTATCTTACAAGGTCTGCCAGGGTCTATAGCAGATAAAGATATCTTACAAGGTCTGCCAGGGTCTGTAGGAGAGTAAGATACCTTACAAGGTCTGCCAGTGTCTATAGCAGATAAAGATATCTTACAAGGTCTGCCAGTGTCTATAGGAGATGAAGATATCTTACAAGGTCTGCCAGTGTCTATAGCAGATGAAGATATCTTACAAGGTCTGCCAGTGTCTATAGGAGATGAAGATATCTTACAAGGTCTGCCAGGGTCTATAGCAGATAAAGATATCTTACAAGGTCTGTCAGTGTCTATAGGAGATGAAGGTATCTTACAAGGTCTGCCAGGGTCTATAGCAGATAAAGATATCTTACAAGGTCTGCCAGGGTCTGTAGGAGAGTAAGATATCTTAAAAGGTCTGCCAGTGTCTATAGCAGATAAGGATATCTTACAAGGTCTGCCAGTGTCTGTAGGAGATGAAGATATCTTACAAGGTCTGCCAGTGTCTATAGGAGATGAAGATATCTCACAATGTCTGCAAGGGT
This sequence comes from Mercenaria mercenaria, assembly GCF_021730395.1. NCBI lineage: Eukaryota > Metazoa > Mollusca > Bivalvia > Venerida > Veneridae > Mercenaria > Mercenaria mercenaria. The sequence goes on along the minus strand of NC_069362.1, from coordinate 105,021,460 downwards.
CTACTGCAGATGATGATATCTTACAAGGTCTGCCTGTGTCTATAGGAGATGAAGATATCTTACAAGGTCTGCCAGTGTCTATAGCAGATAAAGATATCTTACAAGGTCTGCCAGGGTCTGTAGGAAAGTAAGATACCTTAAAAGGTCTGCCAGTGTCTATAGCAGATAAAGATATCTTACAAGGTCTGCCAGTGTCTGTAGGAGAGTAAGATACCTTAAAAGGTCTGCCAATGTCTATAGCAGATAAAGATATCTTACAAGGTCTGCCAGTGTCTGTAGGAGAGTAAGATACCTTACAAGGTCTGCCAGTGTCTATAGGAGATGAAGATATCTTACAAGGTCTGCCAGTGTCTGTAGGAGAGTAAGATATCTTACAAGGTCTGCCAGTGTCTGTAGGAGATAAAGATATCTTACAAGGTCTGCCAGTGTCTGTAGGAGAGTAAGATACCTTAAAAGGTATGCCAGTGTCTATAGCAGATAAAGATATCTTACAAGGTCCGCCAGTGTCTGTAGGAGAGTCAGATATCTTACAAGGTCTGCCAGTGTCTATAGGAGATGAAGATATCTTACAAGGTCTGCCAGTGTCTATAGCAGATAAAGATATCTTACAAGGTCTGCCAGCATCTGTAGGAGATGAAGATATCTTACAAGGTCTGCCAGTGTCTATAGGAGATGAAGATATCTCACAAGGTCTGCCAGGGTCTGTAGGAGAGTAAGATACCTTACAAGGTCTGCCAGTGTCTATAGCAGATAAAGATATCTTACAAGGTCTGCCAGTGTCTGTAGGAGATGAAGATATCTTACAAGGTCTGCCAGTGTCTATAGGAGATGAAGATATCTTACAAGGTCTGCCAGTGTCTATAGGAGATGAAGATACCTTACAAGGTCTGCCAGGGTCTGTAGGAGAGTAAGATACCTTACAAGGTCTGCCAGGGTCTGTAGGAGATAAAGATATCTTACAAGGTCTGCCAGTGTCTGTAGGAGATTAAGATATCTTACAAGGTCTGCCAGGGTCTGTAGGAGAGTAAGATACTTTACAAGGTCTGTCAGTGTCTGTAGCAGTTAAAGATATCTTACAAGGTCTGCCAGTGTCTGTAGGAGATGAAGATATCTTACAAGGTCTGCCAGTGTCTGTAGGAGATGAAGATATCTTACAAGGTCTGCCATTGTTTATAGCAGATGAAGATATTTTACAAGGTCTGCCAGTGTCTATAGCAGATGAAGATATCTTACAAGGTCTGCCAGTGTCAATAGCAGATGAAGATATCTAACAAGGTCTGCCAGTGTCTATAGCAGATAAAGATATCTTACAAGGTCCGCCAGGGTCTATAGGAGATGAAGATATCTTACAAGGTCTGCAACGTTCTGTAGCAGATAAAGATATCTTACAAGGTCTGCCAGTGTCTGTAGGAGATGAAGATATCTTACAAGGTCTGCAAGGGTCTGTAGGAGAGGAAGATATCTTACAAGGTCTCCAGTGTCTATAGCAGATAAAGATATCTTACAAGGTCTGCCAGGGTCTATAGGAGATGAAGATATCTTACAAGGTCTGCCAGTGTCTATAGGAGATGAAGATATCTCACAATGTCTGCAAGGGTCTACTGCAGATGATGATATCTTACAAGGTCTGCCAGTGTCTATAGGAGATGAAGATATCTTACAAGGTCTGCCAGTGTCTATAGGAGATGAAGATATCTTACAAGGTCTGCCAGGGTCTATTACAGATGAAGATATCTTACAAGGTCTGCCAGTGTCTATAGCAGATAAAGATATCTTACAAGGTCTGCCAGGGTCTATAGGAGATGAAGATATCTTACAAAGTCTGCCAGGGTCTGTAAGAGATGAAATTTTTCACAAGGTATGCCAGGGTCTTCATGAGATGAAGATATCTGCAAGTGTATGTAAGCAATAGGAATCTTTTTTTCAGGTTGGATAGACTATTCAAGCAATGTTTATATTCTACAAGGTCTGTCAGGGTCTTAAAATGATGATGATATCTTGTATGAATATCTGAGTAATATGCTGTGTTCTTTTTTTTAAATGTAATCTTTTATAAAGGTATCAAGTATGGTTCCTAGTATCTTTTACTGATGAAGATATATTGTAAGCCTGCCAGAAACATTACTGATAAGGATTCAGGCTATTTGATTTGATGTTTTTGTAACTTCTCCCATGGTCTTTAAGTAGATCAGACATTTCGCAAGGTTTGTCAGGATTTTTAAGTGATGGATATATTTCATTAGGTCTGCCTTGGTCTTTAAGAGATGAAGATATTTTACAACATCTGCCTGGGTCTTTAAGAGATGAAGATATTTTACAAGATCTGCCAGGGTCTTTAAAATATGTAGATATTTTCCAACGTCTGCCAGGATTTAATAGGTGAATATATCTAACAAGGTCTGCCATGGTTTTTAAGACATGTAAATATTTAACAAGGTCTACCAGGGTCTTTAAGAAGTAAAGATATTTTACAAGGCCTATCAGGGTCTTTAAGAAGTAAAGATATTTTACAAGGTCTATCAGGGTCTTTAAAAGATGAAGATATTTTATAAGGTCTGCCAGGCCCTTTAAGATATGAAGATATTTTACAAGGTCTGCCAGGGTCTTTCATAGATGAAGATATTTTATAATGTCTATCAAGGTCTTTAACATGTGAAGATATTTTACAAGATATGCCAGGATCTTTAAGAGATGAAGATATTTCCCACTCTCTGCCAGGGTCTTTAAGAGGTGAAGATATTTTACAACGTCTCCCTAGGGCTTTAAGAGATAAAGACATTTTATATAAGATCTGACAGGTCTTTAAAATATACAGATATTTTCAAGGTCTTCTTGGGTCTTCAAGCAATAGATATTTCACAAGTCATCAAAGGGACTTATGGGACAGATATTTCTCAAGGTCTGTCAGGATCTTTAAGAAATAGAAATTCTACACAGATTCCCCCATGGTCCTAAGTAATGGGGATATTATATAAAACTCCGAAACATTTTTAAGGGATGAAGGTATCTTTACAATGTCTGCCAGGATCTCTGAGCAACAAAGATATTTTGCAAGGTCTCTCAGAATTTTTAAATGATGAGGTATTTTGTAAGGTCAGCCAGTGTCTTTGAAGTCAAAGGAAATTTTAAGTCTTTAAATGATGGAAATCTTGACAATCATTCCAGGTCTTCTAGTGATGGTATAACATCTTCTGGTGTCTTTAGGTAAAGATATTTTACAACATCTCCCTAGGGCTTTAAGAGATAAAGATATTTTATAAGGTCTGACAAGGTCTTTAAAATATATAGATATTTTAAAATGTCTGCCAGGGTTTAAGAGGTGAATATATTCAACAACGTCTGGCATGGTCTTTAAGAGATGTACATATTTAACAAGGTCTGCCAGGGCCTTTAAGAGGTAAAGATATTTTATAAGGTCTATCAGGGCCTTTAAGAGAAGAAGATATTTTACAATATCTACCAGATTCTTTAAAATGAGAAGATATTTTATAAGGTCTGCCTGGCCCTTTAAGATATGAAGATGTTTTACAAGGTCTGTGAGGCATTTTAAGGTATGAAAATAGTTTAAAATGTCTGTCAGGTTCTTTAAGAGGTGAAGATATTTTACAATGTCTGCCAGGGTCTTTAAGAGATAAAGATATTTTTCAATGTCTGACATGTTCTTTAAGAGGTGAAGATATTTTACAATGTTTGCCAGGACCTTCAAGACGTGAAGATATTTTGCAAGGTCTGCCTGGTCTTTAAGTGATGAAGATATTTTATTAGGTCTGCCAGGGTCTTTAAAATATGAAGTTATTATCCAATGTCTGGCATAGTTTAAGAGGTGAAGAAAGTTTACATGATCTGCCAGTTTTACAAAGCCTGCCTGCAGTTTTAAGAGGTGAAGTTATTTACAAGGTCTGCCTGGGTCTTTAAGAGATGAAGATAATTTCCAATGTCTGGCAAGTTCTTTAGGAGTTGAAGATATTTTACAATATCTTCATAATGTTTGCCAGGGTCTATTACAGATGAAGATTTTTTCCATTGTAAGCCAGGGTTTTTAAGAGGTGGATATATTTTACAAGGTCTGCCTGGGTCTTTCAGTGATGAGGATATTTTACAAGGTCTGGCAGGGACTTCAAAATATGAAGTTATTTTCCAATGTCTGGCAGGGTTTAAGAGGTGAAGAAAGTTTACAAGATCTGCCAGTTTTATTGAGCAATGGGGATATTTTACAAGTTCTATCAGGGTCTTTAAGTGGTGAAGCTATTTTACAAGGTCTGGCATGGTCTTTAACAGGTGTTGATATTTTTCAAGATCTGTCAGGGTCTTTAAGTAGTGGGAATATTTTATAAGGTCTGCCAGCATCTTTAGGAGATAAACTGTTAAATTGAACAAGATCTACCAGACCCTTTAAGATATGTAGATATTTTTCAAGCTATGTCAGGGTCTTTAAAAGATGAAGATAGTTTCCAATGTTTGCCAGGGTCTTTAAGAGGTGAAGATATTTTACAATGTTTGCCAAGGTCTTTAAGAGATGAAGATATTTTACAATGTTTTCCAAGATCTTTAAGAGGTGAATATATTTTACAGTGTTTGCCAAGATCTTTAAAAGGTGAAGATATTTTACAGTGTTTGCCAAGGTCTTTAAGAGGTGAAGATATTTTACAGTGTTTTCCAAGGTCTTTAAGAGGTGAAGATATTTTACAGTGTTTTCCAAGATCTTTAAGAGGTGAATATATTTTACAGTGTTTGCCAAGATCTTTAAAAGGTGAAGATATTTTACAGTGTTTGCCAAGGTCTTTAAGAGATGAAGATATTTTACAATGTTTTCCAAGATCTTTAAGAGGTGAATATATTTTACAGTGTTTGCCAAGATCTTTAAAAGGTGAAGATATTTTACAGTGTTTGCCAAGATCTTTAAAAGGTGAAGATATTTTACAAACACTTTACAGTGTTTGCCAAGATCTTTAAGAGGTGAAGATATTTTACAGTGTTTGCCAAGATCTTTAAGAGGTGAAGATATTTTACAGTGTTTGCCAAGGTCTTTAAGGTAACTTGACATGAACAACCAAGATGGCGTCACGAAATTAGGGTTGGTCACATTGTTTACCTCTATAGACAATATGCTGCTACAGAGGTCTAAAGATGCATTTTAATCATTTAACACACACATAAACAATTGTAAAAATGCATTTAATTTTTAAAATTATAAAATCAAATGTTCTGAAACTCACCATGAAAAGTCAATTTTTGTGCGTATTTTGCAGAAAAGTTATGTATCCAAACTGAAAATAATTTATATCATCATATGTTTGAATATGTCCTTCAGATGCTCCACCTATGAACAAAAGAATTTATCCTCTGAGTTTTATGCTATTTGCTCTGGAATTTCATCAGTAAATTATAAATTTCAATATTTTGTTGCAAATAAATTCAGTAACAAGGGGCTATGCAATTTCAAAAATATGTTTATTGTAAAACTCACCCAGTCCTATGAATGGAAAATAAACCAAAACATAGCTGATTTTGGGTAAATTACATTATTTTTTTATGACTCTTCATGTTCAAATGAAAAAATCCTTATCTAAACTGTCTCTTTATTTTTTGGGAAGCAACAGAAAATCAAGAATATGTACTTTATCAATTACATTAAACATATATTAATTTAGTATGGCCTAAGATCCATGCTTTCCATGAGATTTCCATGCAAGTCAGTAAAGTTTTGACATTGAGGGTTATTCAAACAGTAGCAAACACATTTGAACTAGGACACAGATTGAAAAGATTGTAAATGTTTTATAAAATTTAAATAGAAACAATGTAGAATTACTAAGAAATGAACACATCACTCAAAACTCTTAATATGTGAGGATGTAAAGTCTCAGAAATAAGGACAAAGTAAACTTACATGTACTTTGAATTTTTTTAACGACCCTCATACTGCCAGCAGGTTTCAACATTTTAGGGTGTAAAATATAGAAATTTATAATTTACTGATGAAATTCCAGAGCAGATAGCATAAAACTCAGTGGATAAGTTATTTTGTTCATAGGTGGAGCACCTGAAGGACACATGCAAACATATAAGGATATAAATTATTTTCAGTTTGGATACATAACTTTTCCGCAAAATACGCACCAAAATTTACTAGATTTCATGGTGAGTTTCAGAACATTTGATTATATATTTTTATAAATTAAATGCATTTTTACAAGTGTTTATGTGTGTGTTAAATGATTAAGATGCATCTTTAGACCTCTGTAGCAGCATATAGTCTATAAGAGTAAATAATGTGACCAACCCTAATTTCGTGACGCCATCTTGGTTTTCCCTGTCAAGTTACCTTAAGAGGTGAAGATATTTTACAGTGTTTGCCAAGATCTTTAAAACACAGACAGATACTTTATTCACCCAAGGTATATGATATACAACATGAGGATATGCAATATGTTTGGTTTTTTTTGGTTTTTTTTTAACAATGTATTGTTTGTTCCGGTCGCAGTCAACAGAATATAAAATATGAACTATTAAATTAGCAGTATACATAAGTGTCAAGGGGGAACTCACAGAATTGTATCTCATAACTCATTTACATAGGTGCAAATTACTTGTAATCTTTCTATTCAAGATTATATCTGATTATTTCTGGTTCATTAACATACATATTTAATTATAAACACATGTATACAATGCACTAATAAGCAAAGTTATTTTACTATAATATGGGTAACTATTTCTTGCGCGGAGTAGACGAATGACAAATGTAATTATGTCTGTGAATGAGGACACATTTACATATGCACGCAAAAAACAGAAAAAGTGATTTTTACGTTGCTATATTTAGACTGTAGAGTTAAAACAGGTAAAAGTAGTGCTGAGAATGTCAACAACTGGATTAACTTCTTAAGGTAGGCAATGTTCTTTCTATAAATACTAGCGTCTACTTTCTGAGTTTTGTATGATTGGGTGGTACTTCTTAAAACTTAGCTAATATTACTCTTATCAATTTACAAAAGTCAGCTAATTTAGATTCATCGACGGTCTGCATAAATGCTCGCAAAGAGTGATCATTATCGGTGAAATTACAGTTTTTAAGTAAATATTTCTCTTACTACTGAAATAATCGCACTTAAATAAATAATGCTGTTCATTACCGATACAATCGTTATTGCATAGCGTGCAGATACGTTCTTGGTAAGGTGTTCCGTCGTAGCGCCCAGTTTCTACTGGTAGTCTATGATTACTAGTACGGAATTTGAAGAACGTTTTGTAGTCTGTTGTTGAAAGGATATTAAAAGTATTTTTCGTAATTCTAAGTTATATTTAAAGCTGTTATAAAAAAGTCCTTTGTTTGAAAGCTGCATTTGACCATGCCAGTTTTGCTTGAACTGGTCGATTAACGTTTGTTTTATTAATTTGTGTGTGCTTTTTTTAACGGCAACGTGCTGGTTTAGCCATAGATCTGGCCGTCCTACAGAATTAAGAATTTCCTTGATTTTTGAGACCCATTTAAAATTTACATTGTTATTGCGCAACATATAGTGGTATAATAAAAAGGAGATCTTACTTTCTTTTCCTAGTAATAACCTTGTCCAAAACGTTTAGCATATTTGTTTTCACGATGATTGATACAGGCATTGTTCCTGTTTCACCATAAAGCATATAGAGCGGTGTACTTTTACGAGCATTAGTTATTCTCCGGAAAAATTCGTTGTTTACTTTTTCGAGTTAAATCCAGGTTTTCAAATCCATATATTTCAGACCCATAGGTTAAAATAGGTAATACAGTATGTTGATAAAGTTTAATAGTTAGGTCGATTGGTAAATCTGATTCTGAGATTTGGTAAACAAAAGGTACATAGCTTTGCTAGCCTGTTGGGCTACGTGTTTCTAGCTTTTAAAAAGGACCGTTGCTTGAGAATGTAACACCTAAGTAGTGGTAACTGTCAGTAATTTCGATGCGTTCATCTCCTAAATGAAAATGAAAGTTTGCAATATTTCTAGCACCGAATACAATTACTTTAGTTTTATTTCTATCAACACTTAGTTTCCAGTGTTCACAGTAGTTATAAAATAAATTCAGACTATTATGAAAGTCAGACTGGTTACTTGCGATTATAACAGTGTCGTCTGCGTAAAGCAGAAGCAACAGTTTAAGCCATGCTTCGTCAGTGATTGGATCATTTAGCAATATGCCTGTGACACCGTATGTTTCTAGATATGCTTGTAAATCATTAAGATAGATTGAAAATAAAATGGGACTTAAATTTTCCCCTTGACGCACCCAATTTCGGAAAGGAAGAAAGGAGACTGCTCACCATTGTGCAAAACGCAAGACTTAATGTTTTGATACATATTAAAAATCACTTGGAAAAATTTACCATTTACGGAGGTCTGAAGTAATTTATGCCATAGACCGAATCTCCAGATTTTATCGAAACACTGTGAAAAATCGATAAAGCTGCAAAAAGTTTTGTTTACGTTTCTTTAGAATCTCTATAAAGTGCATGCAAAGTAAAAATATGATCAGAACAAGAATATCCATTCCTAAAGCCGCCTTGGTTTTCATTAGTAGATTGAATTCCTCTATATAGTCGTTAATCTAAGATTTAGTATAGCGTAAACAATTTTCCTAAACATGACAGTATCGTAATGGGCCTGTACGCCCCACAATCCATAGAGTTGCCTTTGTTTTTAAAAATAGGGATAATAGTACCTTCCAGCCAAGATTTTGGAATAATGCCTGTATCTAGGATATTGTTAAAATAGACGCTTATAAACTGGGAGGAGTAATGTTTTTGTACTCTTAATGTATTCATTTAAAATGTTGTCAGTTGGGCTAGGGGCTTTCCCGTTGTTTAATTATCAATACACTTTATAATTTCACGATCGGTTATGGGCATATTCAAAAACGCATTTGAATCATCAATAAAATGTTGGTTATTAAACGCACGGTTCTCGTCAGGATTTTCGTTTGGGTGCATATTTATACGTTTAAAGTGATTGTAAAATTCTCTTATGCTACGAGAATCGTTTGTTTTATCCTTAGGTTTTAATTTTTTTAGAAATTGCCAGTACTGCTTAGGTGAAGATATTTTACAGTGTTTGCCAAGATCTTTAAAAGGTGAAGATATTTTACAGTGTTTGCCAAGGTCTTTAAGAGGTGAAGATATTTTACAATGTTTGCCAAGGTCTTTAAGAGATGAAGATATTTTACAATGTTTTCCAAGATCTTTAAGAGGTGAATATATTTTACAGTGTTTGCCAAGATCTTTAAAAGGTGAAGATATTTTACAGTGTTTGCCAAGGTCTTTAAGAGGTGAAGATATTTTACAGTGTTTTCCAAGGTCTTTAAGAGGTGAAGATATTTTACAGTGTTTTCCAAGATCTTTAAGAGGTGAATATATTTTACAGTGTTTGCCAAGATCTTAAAAGTGAAGATATTTTACAGTGTTTGCCAAGGTCTTTAAGAATGAAGATATTTTACAATGTTTTCCAAGATCTTTAAGAGTGAATATATTTTACAGTGTTTGCCAAGATCTTTAAAAGGTGAAGATATTTTACAGTGTTTGCCAAGATCTTTAAAAGGTGAAGATATTTACAAACACTTTACAGTGTTTGCCAAGATCTTTAAGAGGTGAAGATATTTTACAGTGTTTGCCAAGATCTTTAAGAGGTGAAGATATTTTACAGTGTTTGCCAAGGTCTTTAAGGTAACTTGACATGAACAACCAGATGGCGTCACGAAATTAGGGTTGGTCACATTGTTTACCTCTATAGACAATATGCTGCTACAGAGGTCTAAAGATGCATTTTAATCATTTAACACACACATAACAATTGTAAAAATGCATTTAATTTTTAAAATTATAAAATCAAATGTTCTGAAACTCACCATGAAAAGTCAATTTTTGTGCGTATTTTGCAGAAAAGTTATGTATCCAAACTGAAAATAATTTATATCATCATATGTTTGAATATGTCCTTCAGATGCTCCACCTATGAACAAAAAAATTTTATCCTCTGAGTTTTATGCTATTTGCTCGGGAAATTTTCATCAGTAAATTATAAATTTCAATATTTTGTTGCAAATAAATTCAGTAACAAGGGGCTATGCAATTTCAAAAATAGTTTATGTAAAACTCACCCAGTCCTATGAAGGGAAAATAAACCAAAACATAGCTGATTTTGGGTAAATTAAACATTATTTTTTTATGACTCTTCATGTTCAAATGAAAAAATCCTTATCTAAACTGTCTCTTTATTTTTTGGGAAGCAACAGAAAATCAAGAATATGTACTTTATCAATTACATTAAACATATATTAATTTAGTATGGCCTAAGATCCATGCTTTCCATGAGATTTCCATGCAAGTCAGTAAGTTTGACATTGAGGGTTTTCAAACAGTAGCAAACACATTTGAACTAGGACACAGATTGAAAAGATTGTAAATGTTTTATAAAATTTAAATAGAAACAATGTAGAATTACTAAGAAATGAAAAACATCACTCAAAAACTCTTAATATGTGAGGATGTAAAGTCTCAGAAATAAGGACAAAGTAAACTTACATGTACTTTGAATTTTTTAACGACCCTCATACTGCCAGCAGGTTTCAACATTTTAGGGTGTAAAATATAGAAATTTATAATTTACTGATGAAATTCCAGAGCAGATAGCATAAAACTCAGTGGATAAGTTATTTTGTTCATAGGTGGAGCACCTGAAGGACACATGCAAACATATGAGGATAAAATTATTTTCAGTTTGGATACATAAACTTTTCCGCAAAATACGCACCAAAATTTACTAGATTTCATGGTGAGTTTCAGAACATTTGATTATATATTTTTATAAATTAAATGCATTTTTACAAGTGTTTATGTGTTAGTTAAATGATTAAGATGCATCTTTAGACCTCTGTAGCAGCATATAGTCTATAAGAGTAAATAATGTGACCAACCCTAATTTCGTGACGCATCTTGGTTTTCCCTGTCAAGTTACCTTAAGAGGTGAAGATATTTTACAGTGTTTGCCAAGATCTTTAAAACACAGACAGATACTTTATTCACCCAAGGTATATGATATACAACATGAGGATATGCAATATGTTTGGTTTTTTTTGGTTTTTTTTTAACAATGTATTGTTTGTTCCGGTCGCAGTCAACAGAATATAAAATATGAACTATTAAATTAGCAGTATACATAAGTGTCAAGGGGGAACTCACAGAATTGTATCTCATAACTCATTTACATAGGTGCAAATTACTTGTAATCTTTCTATTCAAGATTATATCTGATTATTTCTGGTTCATTAACATACATATTTAATTATAAACACATGTATACAATGCACTAATAAGCAAAGTTATTTTACTATAATATGGGTAACTATTTCTTCGCGGAGTAGACGAATGACAAATGTAATTATGTCTGTGAATGAGGACACATTTACATATGCACGCAAAAAACAGAAAAAGTGATTTTTACGTTGCTATATTTAGACTGTAGAGTTAAAACAGGTAAAAGTAGTGCTGAGAATGTCAACAACTGGATTAACTTCTTAAGGTAGGCAATGTTCTTTCTCTATAAATACTAGCGTTCTACTTTCTGAGTTTTGTATGATTTGGGTGGTATTTCTTAAAACTTAGCTAATATTACTCTATCAATTTACAAAAGTCAGCTAATTTAGATTCATCGACGGTCTGCATAAATGCTCGCAAAGAGTGATCATTATCGGTGAAATACAGTTTTTAAGTAAATATTTCTCTTACTACTGAAATAATCGCACTTAAATAAATAATGCTGTTCATTACCGATACAATCGTTATGCATAGCGTGCAGATACGTTCTTGGTAAGGTGTTCCGTCGTAGCGACCAGTTTCTACTGGTAGTCTATGATTACTAGTACGGAATTTGAAGAACGTTTTGTAGTCTGTTGTTGAAAGGATATTAAAGTATTTTTCGTATTCTAAGTTATATTTAAAGCTGTTATAAAAAAGTCCTTTGTTTGAAAGCTGCATTTGACCATGCCAGTTTTGCTTGAACTGGTCGATTAACGTTTGTTTTATTAATTTGTGTGTGCTTTTTTAACGGCAACGTGCTGGTTTAGCCATAGATCTGGCCGTCCTACAGAATTAAGAATTTCCTTGATTTTTGAGACCCATTTAAAATTACATTGTATTGCGCAACATATAGTGGTATAATAAAAAGGAGATCTTACTTTCTTTTCCTAGTAATAACCCTTGTCCAAAACGATAGCATATTTGTTTTCACGATGATTGATACAGCATTGTTCCTGTTTCACCATAAAGCATATAGAGGGGTGTACTTTTACGAGCATTAGTTATTCTCCGGAGAAATTCGTTGTTTACTTTTTCGAGTAAATCCAGGTTTTCAAATCCATATATTTCAGACCCATAGGTTAAAATAGGTAATACAGTATGTTGATAAAGTTTAATAGTTAGGTCGATTGGTAAATCTGCATTCTGAGATTTGGTAAACAAAGGTACATAGCTTGCTAGCCTGTTGGGCTACGTGTTTTCTAGCTTTTAAAAAGGACCCGTTGCTTGAGAATGTAACACCTAAGTAGTGGTAACTGTCAGTAATTTCGATGCGTTCATCTCCTAAATGAAAATGAAAGTTTGCAATATTTCTAGAAACCGAATACAATTACTTTAGTTTTATTTCTATCAACACTTAGTTTCCAGTGTTCACAGTAGTTATAAAATAAATTCAGACTATTATGAAAGTCAGACTGGTTACTTGCGATATAACAGTGTCGTCTGCGTAAAGCAGAAGCAACAGTTTAAGCCATGCTTCGTCAGTGATTGGATCATTTAGCAATATGCCTGTGACACCGTATGTTTCTAGATATGCTTGTAAATCATTAAGATAGATTGAAAATAAAATGGGACTTAAATTTTCCCCTTGACGCACCCCAATTTCGGAAAGGAAGAAAGGAGACTGCTCACCATTGTGCAAAACGCAAGACTTAATGTTTTGATACATATTAAAAATCACTTGGAAAAATTTACCATTTACGGAGGTCTGAAGTAATTTATGCCATAGACCGAATCTCCAGATTTTATCGAAACACTGTGAAAAATCGATAAAGCTGCAAAAAAGTTTTTGTTTACGTTTCTTTAGAATCTCTATAAGTGCATGCAAAGTAAAAATATGATCAGAACAAGAATATCCATTCCTAAAGCCGCCTTGGTTTTCATTAAGTAGATTGAATTCCTCTATATAGCTCGTTAATCTAAGATTTAGTATAGCTGTAAAACAATTTTCCTAAACATGACAGTATCGTAATGGGCCTGTACGCCCACAATCCATAGAGTTGCCTTTGTTTTTAAAAATAGGGATAATAGTACCTTCCAGCCAAGATTTTGGAATAATGCCTGTATCTAGGATATTGTTAAATAGACGCTTATAAACTGGGAGGAGTAATGTTTTTGTACTCTTAATGTATTCATTTAAAATGTTGTCAGTTGGGCTAGAGGCTTTCCCGTTGTTTAATTTATCAATACACTTTATAATTTCACGATCGGTTATGGGCATATTCAAAAACGCATTTGAATCATCAATAAAATGTTGGTTATTAAACGCACGGTTCTCGTCAGGATTTTCGTTTGGGTGCATATTTATACGTTTAAAGTGATTGTAAAATTCTCTTATGCTACGAGAATCGTTTGTTTTATCCTTAGGTTTTAATTTTTTTAGAAATTGCCAGTACTGCTTAGGTGAAGATATTTTACAGTGTTTGCCAAGATCTTTAAAAGGTGAAGATATTTTACAGTGTTTGCCAAGGTCTTTAAGAGGTGAAGATATTTTACAGTGTTTGCCAAGGTCTTTAAGAGGTGAAGATATTTTACAGTGTTTGCCAAGACCTTTAAGAGGTGAAGATATTTTACAATGTTTTCCAAGGTCTTTAAGAGGTGAAGATATTTTGCAGTCTTTGAAGTCAAAAGGGAAGTCTTTAAATGATGGAAATCTTGACTATCATTCAAGTCTTCTAGTGATGGTATAACATCTTCTGGCATCAGTGATAATTTGTAAGGGCATCTTAATCTGCTAGAGATCTCTGGTTTTCATTTGGTGTTTAATGTTGTCTAATTAATCTGTAAGACTTTTCTAAAATTGTTGGTTTTTTAAGGGTATTGTAATATCTGCTTGAGATCTCCCAATGTTGACGCTATTTTAATGGTATTTTGATAACCTACAGAGGTGTTCTAGCATATGTAATATAATTTACGATTATCTTTATAACCTGTCTGTCATTTTATATAGTATTTGTATTCTATAAGATTATCTTTATAATCTGCCAGAGGTGGTTGTTACCCTGAAACCGATTTTCACTCTCAATATCATTATGGCCTTGACCTTTGACTTATTAATCCAAAACACAAGAGGGATTACCTACTGACCACAGACAATCATCCTTTGAAGTCTGAAGGCAATATGTGTAAGGCTTCTCTATTTTGTGAGCAGAAACCATTCTCTTGGTCACTATGACATTGACCTTAGACCTCCTGACCCCCAGATCAATAGAGGTCTTTTAAGATTTTCCTAGGGTTATTTTGAGGATTGTTACTTAAAAGCAACATAAGACTATCCAGCTGGTTATCAAACTTGGCCAAAGACATCCTGACTAAGTTTGGTCCACATTGATAAGATCTGCTTATGTAATAAAGTGGACAGTCTCAATTTTCATGGACATAATAAGCATTTGCGGTGCATTTAAAGAAGTACTTATATTTTCCTAACTACAAAGTCATATAAATCATCCAAGCTTCTCTAATTCCTATAAAATCAATTTATTAATAAATTTATTTAAACTGACATCATCTACAAAGAATTTTTATCATATACTTAGATAGACTCTTCATAATCCTCCATAACAAGACATAATATATGCTCTGCTAGTTTATAGGGTTTTAAATTATAATTACACATTTCAGATTATTCTTTTAATAATGTAGAAAGATCAAAGGTGCCACTCTAAGCATTATATCATGTATGGGTTGGCATTAGAGTAGACCGTCTGACTTTCCAAATGATGACCCAGGCAAGGCACAATCCCAAATTGGTCCAAATATGTGAGGGGCCAGATAATGAAAACCTAATTTTTATACTTAGAATAATTACAAAATTGTTTTTATCTGCATTTTCTCCAAAGTTAAAACCTGCAATCTGTAAATAATTATTAAATAAACATAGATGTCTTTGCTACATTTTAATAAAGATAATGGAATGTTTTGACTTGTAATAACAATATCATTAGAGAATAGCTTCAACAAAATTATAAGTCTTTGACTTGGGAAATTTTCAAATAGGAAAAAAAGAAAAGTTAGTTAAACCGTGCAGTGAAAACGTGAAAGAGAAATATGAAATACAAGAGTAGATTTCCCATTTGAATATTTCAAGTAAAAAACTTTTGACTTTTATGTAGTTGAATAACCACTTAAGAAGTGACTGTTAAAATTCAAAGATTTCAAAAGTCCTTCTGTCACTGACTTAACTTAATCTTTTAAATAGAAACAAAGATATTTAAACAGAAATGTTATAATCTGTAACAAATCTTCAAAATAAATACAGATACATTTTAAACATGGAGAAAATACAGATATTCCATGATACAGACCACAAATTTTAATGAGCTAAAATTATTTTAATTTAATAATACAACATCTGATTGCAAAACAGTAAAATTTTTAGCACAGGTCCTGGTAATTGTAGATCACATGCTTGCAACAATTATTAGAATACACTAAGCCTTACTGAATAGCTTGCTAGTCAAACATTTCTATTATTGACCAGAAAGCCATTCGATAAATGTTTTATTACATGACATCAGTCGATATTTTTCATATTTTTCTTTTTCAAGTTTTGAAATATTCAGATAAGTTTTCATTAATCAAGTTATAAAGTTTTTAACTAATCTGCTTATATGAAATATAAATAATTTTGAGTGATATTATTAAGAATGTATCTTTCTTACTTGCTCACACTGGCATTTAATTTTGTTAACTGTTAATTAAAGAACAAACTAATAATAATATCCTAACCCAAAAATAGATATACAGTGTTAAAAAATAAACCCAAGAGGAAATGCCCAGTTCCGTTAGATTTACAGTCTTCAAATTTACCAAAATTTCCAGAACTTCAGAGAAGCTACAAAAATATGCATTGAGAAAATGTGGATACATTTTTTTTATCTATTAAACAAGTAATATACTTTTTTACTGCATTCCTAAATAACATTAAACGTTTTTTAATCAGGGTAAAACCTTACTCAGCAAATGGCCATAACAATTTAATTATGAAACTTATTAAATTGATCAACATTTACTATCTAATAAGATTATTTTAATTTTTCTTTGCTTACAAAAGTTGCACTATTGAGTAACTGTTGCCAAACAACCATCTAAGACAGTATTTTTCAAAGTGTAAAATAATTACTGTAGACTTCAGAATTATCTTATTTAAATTGTGGAATTTCAAGAAAAATTACCATTTATGGATCTTTGCCTGTCCCTGCCCTTTGCTTAAAGCTGTATGTACATAAGCTTCTGTCTGGTCTGAAAGTTTGTCTGCCTCTACCCTTCGCATTACATTTGATGCATTTTTGTCTGTATTTGTTCTGAAACTTTGCGCAGGGTTCTGATCTTTGGTTTACTGTGTGTGGACTTATATTCAGTCTGAAACTTTGCCTGCCTCTGTCCTTCGTTTTCTTTTATGTATACTTTTGCCTTTGTTTGGTCTGAAAAAATGCAATGCTAGATCATCTCTACTTCTTACATTTGAATAGGCTGTAACAAATTGCCTGATTATCATCTATGTCTGCCATTTATTTTTCATACCATCAACCTTTCTATTGAACAAAAGTTGTCAAATGACAGCAAACTCAACTATGAGAACCTTCCATATAATACTGAATTACATACAAAAGCTTTAACAAAATTTTCCAAGTTGAAAAAAAGGCATAAATAATCTTATAAACCATTAGTCAGAAATATGGAACCAGTTAAGCCTTTATCCTGCTAAATTTCTAAAATGAATGTGCCCATCTTTCAATTTGGGCAGAATCATTTATTATTTCAAGGGGTGTTCAATGAAAATGTACTGACAGAATAGCAAACTGTGCAGAGTGACCATGATCAGACTGCACAGTTTTGCAGGCTGATCTTTGTCTGCACTGGTCGCAAAGGTTGAATGATTTGCAAAACTCATAAAATTTCTTGTATGCTTAAACAAGGAGCACAGTTTTGACAAATTGTAAGCCAAAGTTATGAAATAATCTCACGATATGAAAGAATTTATGTGATGAGTTTAAAATCATTTTACAAAATTTCGCTGTTTTTAATATATATATGTAATTTCAATCAAATGCATGCAAAAGTTACTGAGATATGAACATCATGCGAACCTTTAACCAATAACTATGTGACACTGACGGCAAGTAATGCCAACATCTAGGTAATTAAAACAACTCTCATTATTCTTTGAATAGTCTTTTTGATAAATGCACATCATCTGATAACTTTGCTCTATGAAAGGATGGGCATATAGTTGTCACTTTGTTTTCATTCAATTTGATATTCCGGTGTAATTCAAGAAATACAGAGTCTTAATAAAGGCAAACCAAGAACTCTCATCTTGGAGTTTTCAAATTATCTCCCTTTGTTTTGATCTTTTTTAAAATTTGTCTTGGCAACAACTTTGCAGTTTATTGAAAGGAATTCGAAGAAACTTGTCAGAATACAGGAATGTGCTTGTCTGTGTGAAAGTTAAGAGCACAAGGGTTTTAATTCTATCTTCAATATTTCTTAAATTATTTTTCCATAATACTCTGGCCCCATGCTAGACCCCAAACCAACAGCAAGTCGTAAGGTTTTAACCACACCATAATGTCCCTCGTTAAAGTCCCTGACATTATAGTGTCATGACTACTTAGTAACCTACCTCAATGTTATCATTACTGTATCTATCAGGCTCTAACATGACACACACACATTCTTTCTGCTTTTGTAGCAGTCGAGACGACCTCAATGGGTATATAACATGGACCAGACTATCAGAACCAGCTTCTCTGTATACAGTTGTCTATACCTGAAAATGATTTATAAGGATATATTATGATTTTTTCTATCACAACTATATTAAGTAACTTGTCTTAACCCTTATGTTGGACACGATTGATTCTACCTTTGCGGCCAGTGCAGATCATGATCAGCCTGCACATCTGATCATGACCTGCACTGTTCGCCATTCAGTCAGTATCTTTTTGGTATGCACCCCGTTAACAGTTAATGGTACAGTCCATACCGAAAAATGGACAAGTTCATTTATAGAAACTTAGTAGGGTATTGTTAACATTCAATCAGCATCCAGCGATTTTGAAAAATTTCAAGTTCCCATTTACCTGTATATTATGCCAGGTGATAAACATTTAACAATACTTGGAACTGAAATCCATTGTAGCGCTGATTAGAGGTTGCTAATGGTTACCTACAGTCTATTTACTAATCTTAATAGTTTAGATATAAATAACTTAGAACACTTATTGACCTAATAATAATGTACATGTATTTGCATTCCCTTAACTCGATATATAGCGAAATTTGATTTTATCAAACGGTCAATAAATGATCTATACTATATTTGTAATAATATACTGAGAGTAAAATATTGCGATAACTTGAATAATGAACTGTTATACACAGCGTGTTGAACGCATTACAGTGAGTAAAGTAATTTAAGAAACACAATTAACAAATGCCCATCTTACTCTTGTCTTTTATAATCACTTCTTAACAGACGAGGTATACAATTTTTAACACACTATAGAGCTCTATGGAATCTGCTCACCATTTTGAACTGCTGTAAGTGCCTTTACCATAACACTCAATTACACAAACATCTCCCCCTCTGTTAAAGCATCATCTCTACCTCAAACACAGTTGACACCTTCTTTAATTTTCAAACCTGAAAACATAAAAAAAATCCAAGTTATATTTTCATTCAGACATAATTAAAGCAATATTTATTTACAACCATTACATATGGTGTGTTAGAGCATGTTTGTTTGTTTGTTTGTTTTGGGTTAATTTCATTTTTCAACAGTATTTCAGTTATGTAATGGCAGGCAGTTAACCTAACCAGTGTTCCTGGATTCTGTACCGTACAAACCTGTTCTCCGCAATTAACTGCCAACTTCCCCACATGAATCAGAGGTGGAGGTCGAATGATGTCAGACACAATGTCTTTTATCAAATCATCACAGAGAATATACGCCCCACCTGGGGATCGAACTCGCGACCCAGAGATCTGCACTCTTCCAATTGAGCTAAGCGGGCGAACAGATGGCAGTAGCGTACCTAGGATACAGTATGGGTCCATGAGCCATATACACTTAAATATATTACAATTTTTATGTTTTCTAAGAAAAAAAATGCCAAAAAGTCATATTATGATTTTTTTTGCCTAAGTGACAATGAGCCATTAGATATAACAAGGCAGTCTGAATGACAGCTAAATCCCCCGCCCCTGTTATGGATAGTGAAAGGGTAAACCTTTGACCTTTAGCTGTGACCTTGACCTTGAACTGATATGGCTGACTCATGAATTCTGCACAACATCTTGATGAGGTGATCATTTGACCAAAGTTTCATGAAAATCCTTCAAGGGGTTTAGGAGATACAGAGCTCAAACCTTTGACCTTGAGTTGTGACCTTGACCTTGAGTTTATATGGCTGACTCATGAGCTCTTGATGAGGTGATCATTTGACCCAAGTTTGATGAAAATCCTTCAAGGGGTTTAGGAGATACAGAGTGGACACAAAATGGAAGGCTCGAACCTTTGACCCTAAGCTGTGACCTTGACCTTGAGCCAGCATGACTCGTAAGTTCTGCACATTGTTTTGATAAGGTGATCATTTGACCCAAGTTTTATAAAATTCCTTGAAGGGTTTAGGAGATATAGAGCGGACACGAAATGGAAGGCTAAAACGTTTGACCTTGAGTTGTGACCTTGCCCTTGAGCAGGTATGGCTGACTCATAGGTTCTGCACATCGCCTTGATGAGGTGATCATTTGACCCAAGTTTGATGAAAATCCTTCCTGGGATTTAGGAGATATAGAGCGAACACAAAATGGAAGGCTCTAACCTTTGACCCTCAGTTGTGACCTTGACCTTGAGCCAGCATGGCTGACTTGTGGGTTCTGAACATTGTCTTGATGAGGTGATCATTTGACCCAAGTTTGATGAAAAGCCTTCAAGGGGTTTAGGAGATATAGAGCGGACACGAAATGGAAGGCTAAAACCTTTGACCTTCAGTTGTGACCTTGACCTTAAGCCGACATGACTGACTCATGGGTTCTGCACATCGTCTTGATGAGGTGATTATTTGACCCAAGTTTTATAAAATTCCTTGAAGGGGTTTAGGAGATATAGAGCGGACACAAAATGGAAGGCTCAAACCTTTGACTTTGAGTTGTGACCTTGACCTTGAGCCGGTGTGGCTGACTCATGGGTTCTGCACATCGTCTTGATGAGGTGATCATTTGACCCAAGTTTCATGAAAATCCTTCAAGGGGTTTAGGAAATATGGAGCGGACACGAAAGTGTTACGGACGGACGGAGACCATTCCTATAACCCCCCACCACTTGTGGCGGCGGATTAAAAATTAGCATTAGCAAAAAATTTCAAAGAAGGCTTTTTGGTATTTTTTTCATTAGAAAACATATATCCTTGGCATGCTGTGTACCATTTAAACTTGAATGTGAAGTACCTTGTTGCTTGCAACCCTTCCTATTAGACAAGCTTACTGTCGCTGAGTGGCTGCTTTTTAATTTCTGACTTTTGCAGCCACCATTACAGTTTGACCGTTATAATATAAAACAAACTGTATACGTTGGATAAGTTCGACTACCCTTCCTATCTGTTGGAAAACCTAATGATAGTGTTTATATTTTTAACTATGGCACTTCTCCCCATATTCCTGGTAAACCTGTAACTAATTCATCTTTTAAGCAGTTTTAAACCAAAGATGGTAGGATTAGCATGTTTCTCATAAGACTTTATGTTGCAAAATAAAATCTATCTTACGTGGCTCCTAAATATAAGGACAATCTGTAAATATACCACTTTCCTAGACCTGTAAATATAAGGACAATCTGTAAATATACTGCTTCCTTAGACCTGTGTGTTACAGACCACATGAAAATACACTTAGTGCTAAACTTAGTGTAAATGTTCAAGACTTGCGTCGAACCATTATCAGGGTACATCTTGAATTTTTTTTTTAAATTTATTTCCATTTCCACATCAAAGTATCATACATTCATCACAAACACTGATTTTGTGTGCCAGAAGAGATATTTACATATATAATATCAAGCTAGTTTGAGAAATAAATCTACCTACATAAACAAGAATTTTTTGAAAGTGCATAAATGTACATGTCTAAGCAAATAAAGAAATAAATCTACCTACATAAACCAGAATTGTTTGAAAGTGCATAAATGTACATGTCTAAGCAAATAATGATATACATTGTTCAATATCAAGTAATACATGTTGTGTTCGGGATGGAGACTATTCTAAAAAGAAAGACTAGTAATATATTAACAGTGAAAAGACCGTGCACAAGATCAGATAGTTTTTCAAATGCTGTTTGAGTAACTTATCAGTAAATAAGTTTAAACTTAACAGCTTGAAATTTTGTTGACATTCAGTATATTACCTGCAGGAGTTGTCCATCTTTTTGTATATATGACACTGCACGCGAAAAACATCAACTTTGTGAGAGCTGAAATTGAATAAAAGATATATTTCTTTACCTCGGTGTTATACTGTCTTCTCACGGCCATATATTGCATTATCTTCTTGCATGTGTGTTTTCAGGTTTCGATGGAGGCCTTGAGAAACAAAAATCAAACAACACCAAATCATAGAAAGAAAGAGTTGTTTGACATGAAAATTGAACAGCATGTAAAACATGTATATTACTTTATGAAACAAGTGTCAGTACACTGATATAAACATTGAATTCCGGAAAAGGGCTGCCTAAAGGGGCTCCACTTCCGGACAGTTAAACGCCTTTAAAAACTCACCATTTTCAAAGAACAGTTACACATGTTTGTTTTGATGCATTTACAATAGCGTGCGAGTGGTGAAATTTCACGTAGCAAGGTGGAACATAGTTTTCAGCAATTGTTTATCTTTTTTTCTTTACAAATGGCATTCATTTTCAAAGGGAGACAACATATTCTCAAAGATTACTTAAAATAATCGGAAAAAGTTGTTTCCCTTTGAAAATGAATGCCATTTGTACTTAAAATAATCGGGAACAGTTGTCTCCCTTTGAAAATGAATGCCATTTGTAAAGAAATAAAGATAAACAATTGCTGAAAACTGTGTTCCACCTTGTTATGCGAAATTTCACCACTCGCACGCTATTGCAAATGCATCAAAACGGACATGTGTAACTGTTCTTTGAAAATGGTGAGTTTTTAAAGGCGTTTAACTGTCCGGAAGTGGAGCCCCTTTAGGCAGCCCTTTTCCGGAATTCAATGTTTATATCAGTATACTGACACTTGTTTCGTAAAGTAATATACATGTTTTACATGCTGTTCAATTTTCATGTCAAACAACTCTTTCTTTCTATGATTTGGTGTTGTTTGATTTTTGTTTCTCAAGGCCTCCATCGAAACCTTCATTTCTTTTTTCAACGTTTTCTCTAAAATGGCGGGTATCTCGTGAAAGACAAGTATAATAATGTCACGTGACGAGATAGATTGTTCGGGTGAACGATAATCACGAATTCAATGGATTATATGCCATACATACATTTACCTTGCCTTAGCGTCTACAAGTAAGATTAAATTGACACAATTATTAAACTGTTACATTGTGCAAAATATATAGCGTCGCGTTTCAGAATCACTTTTAAGTGAATGACTTTGTTTTGTATGTTTTTCTGTCGTTTTATGCAAAAAGAAAAATAATCAAGTAAATATTATCTTTAAATACACGTATTGCCACGCCCAGTTTAATATGATCATTAACATATTTCTGCGGAAGAGCATTAGTGCGAGACGTCTTAATTTATTAACTTGAATTTTTTAGATACTAAAATTTTGACTAAGTTACGTATCTTGAAATTTCGACATAGAACTTGCTTTTATCCTTAAAATTTGTACGTCCGACTGTCGAAATAGGTTACTTTTATGTATTCTTATGTAGTAAAATTTGCTGAAAAACATTGAAATATTTAGTCTTTTAGAGTTCGAACACTACACCTTTTATGACATGTCCTCAAAATTTAGAGCTACCCAGGTACCCGCCTGACTCATGCAGGGTATGTGTATATTTATTTTCATGTGACTCAAACTGGGTTGAAAACCTTCCAAAATTTAACGTGGTTAAAAGAGTGAACGCTGCACGTTAATGTTTCATGACATTATAATTAAGGTTATATGAAGGCTACACATAGTACCGAACCGTGGCCAGGACCTTTATATAGTAGTCAGCAACTTGAAATTTTGGAGCTGCTAAGTCGAAATTTCGTGATATATGTAACTAGAAATTCCTAGTTAAATAACTCGAAATTTCGACTTTGTAACTCGGAATTTCGTGTACACCTTGCTCAGTCGTAAGTTATGGTATCTTTCACATTTTGTAAAATTATGATTTAAATTAATGTCCCCCAAAAACTAAACGACTAATTATTCGCTGTGCTCCCCTATTTTCATGCGATTTACACATGTAAGACTCGTGTCATAAATGCGCGTATAAAATCATATATTGGCCATCTTTGTACTTAAAGTTGGAATCTCTGACAGTAAAGCTGCACATAATACTCGCAGAGAGGAGCGCTGCAGTATAAATAGATAGATAGATAGATAGATAGATAGATAGATAGTAAATTTTGACAGTTATGTCAAAAACTTTACTGCAATTTTAAACAATATATAGGGTCGTTAACGTTAATTAGCGGAAGTGCTGCCATTTGGAAAAAAACTTATTTTGGAAATGTTTTAACCATTACATATATATATTGTAATGCTCAACGTCTTTTCTTTTCTGTAATCCACTTTGGGAACTGGTTTCCAATTATGCGTCTCATTAATTCCTTTGTATTGTAACATGTTAACCATTATTTCTCATTAGCTCACCTGAACAGATACAGTCAAGTCGGATCTGCAATTATTTTGCTTGATTGCATTCTGTGCACCTTAGTTTTCCTTTAGCCACACTAGGTGGCGACAAAAAATCCGAACCACTTTAAATGACCGGTGTGCACACACTTTCTTGGCGCTATAAATACATACGCATCCTCTGGCATGTTTCTGTGTCATCCGTAGCTAGGCAGGGGCACATCAAGGTAAATGCTATGGAACTGTAGAAATTATGCACAGTTACGCACACAATCTTATGATAATTCTTAAAAAAAAATTCTGTGGAACCCAAATCATCAGAAACTTAAATTTGTAATGTACCCTTTGCTAATTCTAGCGCTGTTATAACACTATCAGTACATTAATGAAATGTCTCATACAGCAAGGAAATATATAATTAGATCTAATAACATTCTGAAGTTTCACCAAAGTCAAAACAGTATCTCAATATTTTTGAAAGGTACATAGAAGCTATGACGGTTAATGTAACAAAAGGTGTTGATTTGAAGTAAATGACAGGCGCAACAGGAAGTCGAAAGTCAAAACCGATATAGTAAATGTCGAAACAAAAACGATTAAGTCGAAACCACGACTATGAAGAGGAAAGTCGATTAAAAAACAACAACAACAAAAAAAAACACGAAATCTCGATCGTGAAAACGCGAAATCATATATTTTCATCATCCTCATTTCGAGCATTCAATTTTCATACTTGTGGTGGTTTCGACTTTTGCCGTCGATGTTTCGACTTTCATCGTCGTAGGTTCCGGTGATTTCACTTGGATTCTGTTTATGCCCCCTTTCAAAAGAAAAAGGGCATTTTGTTTTGCTCATATCGGTTAGTCCGTTCGTCAATCCGTCTTATCCATTTTACACGTACTTCTTTTTAGTAACTGAAGAATAGTGTAACTTAAATTCACATAAAACTTCACAGAGTCGTGGACTGTGATCAGTCTATGACCCTATCGTTTTATGGTCAATAAGTCAAGAGCCAAGGTCAAACATGGCATGCTGCATTGAAACTTCGTTGGCAGATTGCCTGTAATCAGCAGATTAATATGACTTATGTTTTTGGGGTCCAATACGTCAAAACTCAAGGTCACACTGACTGGGAAGTGTCTCCGGTCAGTAACTAGAGAACACTTAGTCATATAGCCGCTGAACTTCGTGTGATGATTTCCTGTGCAATTTGATTTTTGTGTCAAAGGCCAAGGTCGCTAAGACCTTGAATCTAAGAACAGTGTCCAGTCGATACCTTGAGCACTCCTCGGTTTACAACCTTCAGACGTCATAGAATGCTTGCGTTTTGAACGTAGATGATGTTATAATGAAGGTCAGTATGTCATGGTCACGGTCACGTTCATCTTGAGGCATAACCTTTTGAACAAACTTTAGAGAGGACAATACCAGAATGCTTCTGATCAAGTGTGGTTTAGATCCATTTAGTGTGTTATAAGACGAAATTGTTCAAGATCTTTCGATCTTTTGACTCCTAATAGGGCTGAAGCAGAATATTCTAAACAAACCGGAGGGTGGGTCATACAAGAATGGGACAGATCTAGTTTGGTCAAAATCCATATAGTGGTTCATAAGGAGAAGTTTTCTTTTCTTCATTTTTAGCTCTGGCAGCACATAAAAGGGACCAAGCATAAGTGGTAGAACAAACTCGGCGGCTGTGAAAAGTCTCCACGATTTTTGTATTTTCTGATCTTTTAGGATCATGGAGAACGTTCAAGTTTAATGTAATAGAATTCCGCTTAAGCCTTTGCTAGTGGACGTGGGGTTGTTGCACAATTCATCACCTCGCAAGAACTGACACAATCAAACCGAGTCTGTTATTATTTTGCTTAGTTGCTTTCTATGCTTCCCAACTAGATATTTTCAAAGACACATATTTCATTAAGAAAGGCCAGTTCAATGATGCTACATACCAAGTTTGATCAACATCCATCATCTTAAATTGTACATAAAAATATGTTGTTTTAGTGTTGTTGTTTTTCTTAGCTGTGGCGACTCCTAAAAGGGGAATAGCGGACTGGCCCTGCGGTGTTTGCGGCTATTGAAATATAGAAGAAGAATCCGTTCTTTTTAAAGTGGTATTTATAGCATATTGGTCTTAGTTTGGGCTCTTCTATTGTGTACGTAATAAGCAGTCATATGTTTGACGAATGTATGAAAATAAGAAATGCACAGTGGTCAAAGCTTTCACAAAAGAGATGTTTTTCAAGATATCGTGTCGGCGGAGCATTCATCGCCGAAAATGTTAATAAACAGTGACGAGTGACGGTATTTTCGTTGTCATCGGTTATCTTTTTAATGAGTTTTACCTTGTTCTTTTGCTTTTGATTGAAAGGAGCCTTCAATTAGTAAAACTCAATAAAATTTACCCGACGAAAACGAAAGTGCTGTCACTAAGCTATTTCCGCGATGAGCCTTACATCGGTGCGCGCTTTTGTGAAAGTAATGACAAAATTGAAATGGAAGAGTCCATGTCATTTCGTAGATTGAACTTGGAAACAGTTTTGCTATTTATACGACAGAACGACAAAAGAAAAGATTCAGCGAGGAAAAGATTTTTGCCAAGAGTACGATCTAAAGGAAATAAAACACAAAATAAAGTTAATGTTCTTCCGCTGACAAAACAAATTAGTATAATCATTCACAATATTATCAAGAGATATTTTGCAACCTGGTCGTGGTACAATCTTGTTTTGTTATATTAACACGTAATGTAGATGTAGATGTAGATGTGCTGTACACCTAATAAGGCCGTCTTCGAACATGTATTAAACTACATAAATAAGCGCATATTTGTTTGTAAAAAAAGACACTTTAATAAGCATAAATTATGGTGGCATATTTCTGCCACGAGATTGCTAGGTAGCTATCACGATAATTTGTAAACTTTCCAGGAAATATGTGCATTTTTTTTCTGAAAACATTTGATTTTCAGCAATGAATAATATTTTCTAGATATTTTCATTCATTTCCTGAAAATGTTTTTGCGCAAAATTTCGCGTTAATGCTTGCAGCTGCCGCAAGATGTTCAGTAACTATCACGATAATATTTTAAACTTTCCAACAAAGTTGTACATTTTTTTGAAAACATTATCGCAATAAATTATTTATTCTCGATATGCCTTTTCTTTCCATGAAACCTTAGGTTATTACAATAAACTTTTCAGAAAAGTTCGAAATAGACCTTTCTAACGTAAACGTAATTACGAAACGGAATACTGAATTCGTAAAATTTTAGGCTAATTTGTGGTCTAGCGGAGACAATGTCATCCAATAGTAATGCAATAGTATCTCCCTTAGACCATTATTTGCAAATAACATTTACGAATTCAGTAATCCGTTTCCGATTTACGTTTACGTTAGAAAGGTCTAGTATCAAGATAACTTCTGAAAGTATCGAGAAAGGTAATCTAACTAATAAATGGCAGTTGTGGGCACTTAAACAAAAAGTATCGAGAAAATAATGCAAAGTATCGCAATAATATTTCCATGAAACCTTACACTATTGAGATAATCTTTTCAGAAAACTACGCTTTATCAATATAATTTTTAAAAAGTATCGCGATAGCTACCTAACTATCTCGTGGCAGAAATATGCAACCATAATAAATAAACACATATTCATAACAGATATTAAACGAATGAAATATTTAAGAAATAATATATCTCATCGGTGATTTGTCGCTGAATAAATCACTGTTCGGAGTTCAGATGCGAAGGAATTATATCACGAGGGCGCAGCCCGAGTGATATAATGTTACGCATCTGAACGACAAACAATGATTTATTCAAGAGCAAATCACTAAATGAGATATATTATTTCGATTCTAACACGTTATTAAGGACTTTAAAGTACATCCTTGTCGGCATGCATTAAATATTTGCCCGTTTTCAGTCGGGGCCGCTACGCCGCTTGACGCTATGACGTAATAATTGTGACGTCAGAGCAGTGAATTGTTGTTTAATAATTCACTGTTTCCAGCCTTCTTTGTTTAATAGGAAAATGAATCGGATCGTGTTAGAATTTATGATTTTTGTTGGAAAAGTGGTTGGTACGGAATAATCCGGAATAATGACGAGATAAACGGATTTTATTTATTTTTCTCATTTCAAAGAATTACGTCCCCTTATTAAGCCTACGCCATTTGCAGATTTTCCTAGGCTATATACCAATATACATTGCAACCCTGCCTGACCTTGAGTCCTTCAAGCAGGCAGTGGCCCAGCTCAGTTATTAAGTAAACTGCAATTGTTTTTATCCTTTTACTCTATTCTTTAAACATTTTAACAACATTCGTCACTCACTTTCTTATTATTGCTGAAAGAACTGTTTTTCAGTTTTTATTCTTTTATTCTGTACTAATCAGCAACACGCACCCTGCCCACAGACACTTGGGGGTCAGCACCCCTCCTCCCATGCCGCCCCTGACAACCTTCAGTCAATACATTTTTGTTTTTTTAAAACAAACTGAGCACGCATGTCTTGATCATCCAACGACTTCTGTTACCATTTCAACATGTTTGAAAAATTCCCATACTCTATCAATGCTAAAAAAAACTAAAGACAACTTACTTCGCAATGTAAACACGATTTTCTTGTCCAAGGAATAGGAGAATAGATCCCAGCTTGATGTTGCGCAGTCAAATTTACTATGCAGAGCCGGGACACAGACAATATCGTTAGCGGTTAAAATAAAAATACTTGCTTAAAAAGTCAACAGCCGCGATGGTCGAGATAGTACAGACGCTGGGTTTGAAAGAATATTTTTGGGCAGGGCCACGGGTTCGCTCCGCGCTTCGGGCATTCTTTTTTTCTTTTTCTAATATAATATTTTCATTTTCTTTTTAAACAATATATTCTCAAGATATAAAAAAAAATACCTAAAAAAGGAAAAAAAAGATCGCCCATAGCTCGGAGCGAACCCGTGGCCCTGCCCAAAAGTAAGCTAACAGAACCAGCGTCTGTACTCTCTCGGCCACTGCGGCAGTTGACGTCATGGGCGAGTATTTTTATTTTAACCACTAACGATATTGTCTGTGTCCCGGCTCTGTGTAGTTAATTTGACATCAAGCTGGGATCTATTCTCCTATTCCTTGGACAAGCTAGTTTGTGTTGAAAACGCTCGGAGTAAGTTGTCTTTAGTTTTTCTGAGCATTGATAGCATATGGGAGATTTTTTAAACATATCGAAATGGTAACAGAAGTTGTTGTATGATCGAGACATGTGCTCAGTTTGATTTAAAAGCGAAAATATATTGGTTGAATGTTGGCAGGGGCGGATTGGGAGTGAGGGACAGGTTCTGACCCCCAAGTGTCTGTGACCCTGCCCATAATACTCGTGAGAGGTGTGAGGCAGTATAAATTTAATAGATAGATGTATCTATACATTTGCTTAAAAAAAACGAAAAGAAAAAGGGGTGTTGAAATGTATGCAGTGAAATGCAAGTCAGCTGAAGTCGGGTACTCTTGTATTGCCACATTTCAGAAAGTGGTCCACAGAATAAACACCCTACTTTCGTTTTCAAGTAAACAACTCGTAAACTTGTGAATATTAGCCTGTAAAAATCATTCCATGAGTGAAATAATGCCCATTTGACCCCAGATTTACGTGCAAGTGAGCAAAAAATGGAAAAATTAGAATTTATTTATAAGGTACTTCTTTTGACTACACCACTGAAGCACATTTTTGACCGAATAACTGCATTATAACCTCCTAGGCTAGCCAAAGAAGTCAGTCGTCCAAAGTTAAGAACAATGTCAAATGACATGCTTGATGACAATTTATATTGCTGTTTCAATATGTCAATATTTTTTTAAGGTTACAAACCTTTTTTGGGACACATATGTAGGGCACTAGACTGTCGCTGAGTGGCTTCTTTTTAATTTCTGACACTTGCTGACACCGTTTGACCGTCACAATATAAAACAAACTGTAGGCGTCGGATTAGTTCAACTACTTTCAGTGACTGGACTAAAAAGTTAAATAATTAAATATTAACAAATCCAGTGTTTTAAAAACATTGTTTTTCTCTCAAAAAGGCTGAAAAAGGTCATTTTCATAAAGGCAGTGGCTAGGTAGCAGTGAAATATTTAACAAGTAAATCACAAATACATGTAGTAAATAATAAATCACAAGAAATGTAATTTATTGAACTAACAATGATCCTTTATAATAGTTTATTAAGACCGGTTACCTTAGTGCCTTACATGTATATTCATATACAATATGTATATATATATATATATATAGCCGGCTACCTAGACCTTTAGTCTAGGTAGCCAGAACCAGCTACGTAGACCTTTGGTCTAGGTAGCCCCAGCCTATGCCTTTCATAAATATAAAATACACAGAATGGCAACAAGAGATAATCTCATGTTAGCTTGTATCACTGTGTTAAATCAACAGACACTTTAATATTAAAGTATTACACTGGCAATATGGACGGTACGTAATAAAGCAAATCGGGTCCAATTTTCAAACAACTGCTGATTTCTCAGACTTCAATTATATATTCATTCCTTTCCCATGTAGAAAACAGCGATAACATTAAACTAGAATGTGTCTGTAGGACACAGGGTGTGCCCCCCACTGGTACATTTGTCACAAATAAGGGTCAATAATTCAAATGTTTGTAGTCTCAGTTTGAGGGTATAGCCTCAACAAACATTTTATGAAAAGGATTCATTATTCTAGGCCATATACTTTTTGAGCTATGTGCATCACAAAGAATCCACTATTTTGGCTATTTCAAGGGCCATAACTCTGTAATAAGAGCTAAGATTCTTAAGAAGAATGCCAAGTGTGCAAGGTCACATCACGATAAAGACTCCAGCAAGGTTTTCTGAATTTACATCAAATACTTTTTGAGCTAGGCACATAATTAGGTGAAAAAGTGCATTTTTTTGCTATTTCAGGGGCCATAACTTTAAAAACAGGGGGTGGAGCCAGCCAAAAAATTAGAGGTGTGCAAGTTTATATCATGATTAAGACTTATGCAAGTTTTCAACCATTTATATTAAATACTTTTTGAGCTAGGTGCGTCACAAAGTGAAAATGTACATTTTTGACTATTTCAGGGGCCATAACTCTAAAAATAGGGGGCGGACCCAAATGAAAAATAGGAGGTTCGCAAATTCATATCATGATTAAGACTCATGCAAGGTTTCATGAATTTATATCAAATACTTTTTGAGCTAGGCATGTCACAAGGTGAAAATGTGCATTTTTGACTATTTCAGGGGCCATAACTCTGAAAATAGGGGGCGGAGCCAGATGAAAAATAGGAGGTGCGCAAGTTCATATCATGATTAAGACTCATGCAAGGTTTCATGAATCTATATCAAATACTTTTTGAGCTAGGCATGTCACAAGCTAAAAATGTGCATTTTTGACTATTTCAGGGGCCATAACTCTGAAAATAGGGGGCGGAGCCAAATGAAAAATAAGAGGTGCGCAAATTCATATCATGATTAAGACTCATGCAAGGTTTCATGAATCTATATCAAATACTTTTTGAGCTAGGCGTGTCATAAGGTAAAAATGTGCATTTTTGACTATTTCAGGGGCCATAACTCTAAAAATAGGGGGCGGAGCCAGACGAAAAATAGGAGGTGCGCAAGTTCATATCATGATAAAGACTCATGCAAGGTTTCATCAATTTATATCAAATACTTTTCGAGCTAGGCGCGTCACGAACTTCAGACGGACGGACGGATGCACAGACAGACGGACGCACGGACAAGACCAAATCTATATGCCCCCACCACTCATGGGGGCGGGGGGCACAAAAACACCATTATCATTATTAAGTAAAACAAAGGATCTGATAGGAAGTTTTTCACAATACAGATTTTTTTCCTTCTGCTGTCTGTTTCTTACACCGGTAAAATAAGATCTCATTCAGTTGCCATGTGAAGTTGGCGAGATTTGCTCTGAATGACTTTCAAGTTGCCGATCTATTTATATCTATAGCTCTTTGTATTCAGATACTGTTTCAATAGGATCTAAGACAGTGACTGTCTGTTTGGTATTTAAAAACCTTATGGATCAAGTCTAACTGATAATAAAAAAACTGGAAAGTGTGATATGTAGAGGATAATTATTTCTGTCACAGTAAAATTGAAATACCTTTCACAAGTTAGCACTGCAATATTTTCTCAATTGGCATAGCCAAAAGTGAAAAAGTAAGACATGGTGTTTACTAGTAAAAGATAGTTTGACCTTACATGTAAAACAAATTTTCTTTTTATTTCATGTTTTGACTAAATTTACTTATTTTATACAGTAAAACACGGCTTGTTCTAGGTCACAAGGGGATGAGCAAACTGCTCAAGTTATCCATGGTTTCGAGCGACCTAAACATTGACCAGCATACGAAGAAATAGAAGTTTGTTTTACCAGTTTCAATTGTCATCAGGACCTTTTGCAGACTAAACAGTGATAGGTAATAATAACATACTTATGACATTTAAAAAAAAAAGTATTACAAGCGTTATCTATGATTGACGTTTCAATATGTAATTTGTAAATGGCACATGTGAAGAAACAACTAAGACTTTATTATTATTATTTTTTATCAACAAGTGCATAACAAAATTTTCGTCTCAATTTTATGAAAACTGGCTATATTATTTCCTTCTTTTGAATGTAAACAACTGCTGATTAAGGTACTAAGATCTCATAACTATCTTCTCGATCCAGCTAAAAAGATGTTTTAAGTAATCAGTAATTGATGGATATTTGATCAGTAAAACTACCCAGCCATGGTAATTTCAAATGGAAAATAGAAGGAAATCAGCTGGGACCACATAAATTGCTTGAGCCAGCCCGGGTACTCGAGTCATCGATGCTCGAGGGAGTGGTGTTTCACTGTATTTCGGTGTGTTGTGACATATTTGCATTTTTCATGGTAAACAAATAATATGTAAGATTTTTTGTCAAGTTCGTAAAATAGTATTTTTATTGTGAGAAAGTAAGAGTTATCCTAAGTGGTTATCTTCTGCAAAAAGTAATCGTTAGTATTTTACACTGTCGCTAAATCGGTTAATCTCGCCAGCCCCAATCCCTTTTCTGGAAATACCAGGTCACAGGATTTATTCTGTAATGTCAAAACAGAAAATCTGGTTAGACTTTCCTATATATGATTAAGTGTAGGGATACATATCAGTTTAAACTTAAATTTAGTAATATTTGTATACCCGGTAATATCTTGTAATTAAGTCAAAATAAGTCACTTTCAAGTAGTTGTGCACATCTGATAAACCGGAAGTAAAGATGTTATGTCAATTATCCGGATAACGTAGAATAAAGCCTGGACTTGGTATATGGAACGAAAATCTTTTTATGAATAAATGGCAACCTGTAGGCAAAATTATTAATATAGCAATGCTACTATCTTCCTAGAGATAACATGATTTTAAAAAGTTTGATATGTTTAATAAAACCAAATAATGGTTCAAAATCAGCTTGAAATGTGCATGTCTCTTTTATCATGGTCAGATTTCCTAAAAACAAGCACACAAACCTATACATACTATTTCACTATATCATAGATTGTATGTTAGCTTATAATCATGAGAGGTGTCAGTAAAATCTACATTGTAGAAAAATTCTTGCAAAAATGTCATCAAAATTGTGATTTTCCCATATACTTCCATTATAAGAAAATTGTAGGGTCCAAATTTTTCAAATCAGTCTAGCAAAAAATCAGACACACACCCATATCTTTTTTATTTGCCTATTTTTCTGATTACATTTTGAAGTTCTGATGTAATAGAAATTAATCAAATTCTATGTTGTAGAAAACATTTTTATTCCAACATGCAGAACCCCTCTGTATCTCTCATAACCAAACCAAATTATTTTTTATAGTTTTAATGCATTTTCACAAAGTGTCATGGTGATTGACCTAGAGATATTGAAATCTTTGCTCAGTGCTTTGTTGGTTGTACATATTTGAAACTTAACACATATGTGTCTCTTTTCTCACAGGAAATGGAAGATATACACAAGCCATTCATCTTATACCTGACATCAAGGCAAGAACAAGAGCTTTGGCAATATTTTAGACAATCTTGTTGGCAAATTGGAATTTTCAAATGTGAGTAGTGCAGTTTGATTGATTATGAAAATGCTGAAAATCTAGAACACTGTACATCAACTAGGATCATGAAAATTCCAAAATATAATTATCGGTAATGTCATGTGTTAAGCACATGCATTTGTAAGTTTGCGGCAAATATGTTTGTAATGTTTTATATACAGTTGATTGTCTTTATATTAACAGCACACCAGATTTTAGCAGCTGCTGTCAGAAACTTCATATATATGAAAAGTCATGAATTTGTCTTCTTCTTACCTTGGTTCCTTGTTTAGAATATCTAAAACTTGCCACTTGATAATAGTTGAATGTACTTGCGATGAAAAAATATTAGGCATACAAGATTGATATGTTTGAAAAGAAAAGTTTACCCTCTGTTTTTTAGCTCGACTATTCGGCGTCAGCGTTAGCGTGAGCATCACACAAATGTTAAAGTTTGCGTACCACCCCAAATATTTTCAAAGTCCATTGAGATATTGCTTTCATATTTTGCATACTTGTTTAACATCATGACCCCAGTCTGTCTGTTAAAAGGAGGAGGCAACTCTATCAAGCATATTGATCGAATTATGGCCCCTTTTCGACTTAGAATATGCTTACTGTAATGTTAAAGTTTTACTCAACTTATATTATACTATCAAGGACTGAGAATAGTCGAGCGCGCTGTCCACTGACAGCTCTTGTTAAATTGATAATGTTTATGTTGAAAAATAGAACATGACTGTTTCATACTTTTTCAGGTGTACATCAAGACTTACAGTTTTTGGTTGATTTGATGATACATGATGAAAAATTAGCATTGGATACTTTAAAGAAATGTAGTAAGTTTTGTGCTTTCTGTTATATTAATTAGCTAATGATTATGTCAGAAAAGCAACTATATATTTCAGTTTTCAGTCTGATTTCACGTAAGTGTTGACAATATTTGTTATAAATCAGTTTTCA
Source organism: Mercenaria mercenaria (assembly GCF_021730395.1). Classification (NCBI taxonomy): domain Eukaryota; kingdom Metazoa; phylum Mollusca; class Bivalvia; order Venerida; family Veneridae; genus Mercenaria; species Mercenaria mercenaria. The sequence goes on along the minus strand of NC_069362.1, from coordinate 104,986,228 downwards.
CAATTGACTGAAACTGACGCTGCATAATTTGATTAAATGCCTACATGTATTTCAATACAATGACATATTCAGTGGCATTGTACATAATAATAATAATAATGATATTATGTATAATAATAATAATGATAATTACTTTATTTAAACAAACAGTCATGACCCCCTGCCCCTATAGGTCATTTTACCCTTACTGCCAATTACCAGTGCTTAAAGCCTGCATGTTACACCCAGATGGGCTGCATATAGAGATTCAAACTCCCGGATTGATGGTGCCATCATTTATCATTATGTCTCCCACCACACAGTGGTGTGGGAGACATTGATTTACCCCACTCTGTGTGTGTGTCTGTCTGTCACAAATCTTGTCGAACATTTCTCATCTGATCTTCACCTAACTTTAACAAAATGTGTTTGACCATAAGACCTCGGCCATGTTCGATAACTAGCCAAATCAGCCCGGGCATTTCGGAGTTATGGCCCTTGAATTACCGAAAATCGGCCTTTTTACTCTTGTCCGCACTCTAAGTTGAACATTTCTCATCCAAATTACACCAAACTTCACCAAGGCACTTCAGAATTATGGCCGTTGAATTACTGAAAATTGGCCTTTTTACTCTTGTCCGCGCTCTAAGTCGTACATTTCTCATCTGATCTTCATCAAAATTGAACAAAATATGTTTGATCACAAGTCCTCTGCCAAGTTCTTACAAAAATCTAAAAACTATCACCTGCTGTTATCCTGTATAAAACAATTATCAAAAAATTTAAAACAATTCCATGAAGTCTGAAATACAATGTCTTAAGATTTTTTAACGTATCGAGTGATTTATTTTTGGGTAGTTCTAACGGCAGTTCTTTTGGACCAATAATATAGAAAATTTGATCATTAAACGTTTTGCACTTGTTGAATAGAACAACATTATACAACATTCAGAATTTTCTGATGATCTCAAACCTTGTCTACTAGGAACATACTCTGTAATCAGTTCTGTTAAATACATTGGTGCTCTGCCAGTGTGACAGCTATACATGAAAAAAAAGTATCTTAAACTAAATCCTTACTAGAGACAAAACTAAAATTTCAGATGTTCTTAATTCGTAGGTAGTTCAACATGGCTGTGCAACATTTGCGATTTACATGATTTTAAAGTCAAAGGTTTTGTCAAGAAATGCATTTTCCAGAAATGCAACAAGATATCTAATTGTGCTTTCACTTTTGATATCATCACCAGCAATGTTAATCAAATTTGTAAAACATTTGTTCATTTGAGGTTTGCTACCACACATAATAAATTCAGTTTTTGAAGTGTTTACTTTAAGTTTGTTTCTATTCATACAGTCATTGATGATAACTGTGCACCGTTTGAGGTCTCCAATTGCTTGTGATTCTATGGAAACAGATATGGGATGAAAGCTTTTATTTGCTATTTTTGACATTGCCACAGTATTTTTCAGAACTGCATAGTAAAGGAAAAAGGCAGGCAAGGAAAAGACAGTATGTAAACAATGGCACAAAGTTTGGAGGAAAAAAGTTTTGCAGAAAGAACAAAAACCAGCATGCAGATACAAGTGAATACAGAGACCTTACGGCCAGTGAAAATGGGAACAATTCTAACTGCAGTCTAGACCAATTGGAACAAAACAGTGTATCTAAAACTATGATTGGAACGGTTGTACAAAGTAGCAGCGAAAAGATAGAGGATATAATAGATGAAGACTCGTCCATAAGAAACACAAAGGTGAACACGGTAGAGACATTGCACAAGGAAAACATGCAGGACAAGCAGCCAAGAGAAAACCTACAGAAAGAGTCATTGGAAGGAAATATAAATGGAAAAATAGAACAAAGTGTTGATAGTGATATATGTATTAAAACAAATGAAAGAACCAATCGAAGATTAAGATCTGCCAACAGTATAACACAGAGTAAGAACTTGGATAGATACAAGCTGAAGCAGCTTGCTAATATGGCTGAGAGGCGGACTAATTTCAGTTGTAGAATATGTGGGAAAGTGGCAGCAAGTGAGCAACACTTAAAACGGCACACTGCTAGAATTCATTCGGAGGAAGCATTGAAGAAGAAGAAAGAGGAAAAAAAGAGGAAACAACAACTGGAAGTCATTGCTTGTCATATATGTAGAAAACAGTTTGCTGACAGTAAGTTTATTTTCCTTGAGTAAGTCAAGATATGTCCATTCCCTCAGTCATCTATTTATTGTTATTGGAATTAAGTATCCTTAAGTATTTTAAATTTTGTTTTCATGAACTGTTGACATTGACATTTGATTGAGTATCATGACTGTTGTTTTAATCACTGTCAGCAGTTTAAATGCAAATAATACATTTCATGCAGGATTTTTGTTTTGCTGGGATATAGGACAAACATTAAGCTTTTAACTAGTTTAACTGTACATGTACTTTCATCTTTACAGAACATGCGCTAAATACCCATCACCTCAACATGCATAGTGAACTGAAATCTGGTTATCAGTGTGACCTCTGTGGAGCTGTGTTAAAACATATGGGTAACCTTGTGCAACACAAGAAGTCTTTACATAGTGATACTCGTCCACACAGGTGTGATGTATGTGGGAGTACGTTTAAACTGCACCAGCACTTAAAAACGCACATGCGCCGTCATGATCCAGATTATGTTGAAACTTGCACAGTTTGTGGGAAAACATTGAGGAAGGGTCATTTGTCAACGCACATGAAGCGACATACAAGTGAAAAGAAGTTTAATTGTGACAAGTGCGGGAAGAAATTTTACGAAAAACAAGATCTTAAGAGACATGTTATTTTGCATTCAGGTGAAAAGCCAAATAAATGTCCATATTGTCCATATGCTTGTGCATTAAAGGGCAATCTTACAAAACATATAAATATTCGACATGAAAATGAGATGTGTATATCTGATCTGCAAAGAGCAAACAGTAAAAACACTGCGAGCATTAGCTTAGAAGAAGGAAACAAAGGGAAGCAAAGCAAGTCTGACCCAGTGAAAGTAAATTCCATTCTCAGTAGCAACATTAAAACTCCAAATATAATAACACCCTCTTCGTCTGTGTCATATGTAAATGTTGGACATCTTGAAAATGACAAAAATTGTTATGGAAATAAACTAAACTCGGAAACAATGAACAGTATTAGTAATAGTAAATATTTTGGTGACAATTTAAGAAAAAATATTACATCCAGTGCCGTGACTTTGATAGACGTAGATTCTCGTGGTGAACAATTTACTTCTGACACACAGTTAGAAAATCTCATTTGAATGAACAAATAGGACATAGACTAACAAGTGTTGAAAGGTGTATTGAATAGTTTGTTTTCTTGATACTGGGAACGAATATAATATATATTAAATCATGATATTGAATATTTAGTGTTTTCAAATTGCATTGTATATTTTTTTATTTATTTTTGGCGCTTTTCTAACTGTTTAATATGCCTATTTTCTATTTAGACACCATTTTTCATGTTTTAACATAAAAATAAAAGCCTTATAGAACTTTAAATTGTTTTAGTTAATAATAAATGTAGTAGGGTAGAGTATAAGGGTGCACTTATACGTCCTTGCTATAGAGTTAGCTTTTATAGCGACGTGGTAGATTGTCCGCCATAGGTGTGAGAGGTTATGGGTTCGATTCCCGGTCAGGGCTGCAGGTCAGCCCGTGACATTAACAACTACTGTTTTATCTAAGCCTACCAAACTGTTCATACTGTCACTAAAATGATGAGGTAATCCTGCCGCGTTAGAAAGTCATCCAGCTGACGTACAGAATGTCAATGGTTCTACCCAGGTACTTACCCGGTCTTGAAATAATGTTCCATTATCAAAAGTTGGAAATTGTTCTGGTGTGACATAACTGACATTATACCCAACAAAAATAAAACAAACTGATGAGGTAGGATGAACATTCTTTTGTCTGAAATGGGTGTAACACCATTTACAGTGTTTTAGTTACTTAACATTGGACCAATGAACTTTCGAGCTTGTCTTAATCTCAACAAGTAATTGACATTTCTCCACATGAACCAGGGATAAAGAAACGTCCGCTTAGCTCAATAGGGAGAGTGCAGATCTATGGATCACATGGTTACAAGTTTGTTCCCCAGATTAGGCGTATGTTCACTTATGATTGATAAAAAAAACATTGTTTTTGAAATGATTTGTGCTCCACCTCTAATTCATGTGGGGAAGTTGGCAGTTACTTGCAGAGGACAGGTAAGTACTGGTACAGAATCCAGGAAAACCAGTTAGGTTAACTGCCAGATGTTACATAACTGAAATACTGTTGAAAAAAGGCAATAACCTAAAAATAAACAAAGGGATGAAGGATGAATTTTGATCACGATTCAATTTGTTTATAGGTCTAGATCAACTGCTATATAAGTGTCCCTCAAATTCAGTTAACAGCACCAGTTCTATCTGTTTATTAGCAACTATATAGGTGCAAGAGTGATGGACCTTATGTCATATGATGTGGGTGATGATGTGGAACAACTACTTTAAATTTGAATCAAATCCATATAGTAGTATAGCCTTATTTTGTATAATAAAGGGAGATAATTCAAAAACTAAGTAAGGTAAAGTTGTGGTTCTTACACTGCACTTCCATCAATGGCCTCTATCATTTTGTAATGTTTCAATGAAATGCCATTTATTCTTTTCAAATAATGCTCCAGACAAGACTTATTTTGTATAATAAAGGGAGACAATTCAAAAACTAGGTAAGGTAGAGTTATGATTATTTGACATTGCAGTTTGTTTCAATGGCCTCTATGATTATGTTAAGTTTCAATCAAATGCCATTAATACTTTTCAAGTTATACTCTGGACAAAAAGTGCGATGGACAGATGGATAGACAAAAGGCAACTATATGCTCACCCTTTGGGAAGCAAAACAAGAGCTGTCTGTAAGACAGCATGCTCGACTTTTCTCAGTGCTTGACTCTTAAATTAGAGCTTTGCCAGTAAAAGGGGTATAACTCTGTCAAAATTCAAATCCGAGTAGAGTTCCAAGTCAACATCTTTGAAAATAACAAGCTCTGACAGTAACAGAGGTATTTGACTATCAAAAACTTAACCAACAGCGATGGCGACTCCAGGGTGAGTGCAACAGTTCTACATTTTCTTTGAAATGTCAAGCTAAAAATGTATACCCTAACAGTTCTGATGGTGGACAGCACAATATTGTACAGGCTAAATATCAGCATACAATCGTGTGAATAGGACTTGGAGATTGTAGACTTCCAAAAGGGGAATTATTTTGCGTTTTGTGGGAAATGTACACAGCTACTACACATTTTTTCCAAAGTTTGTTTCTTTAGGTCATTGTATTAACCAAATAATATAAATACATGTACACTGGAAATATCAGTTTCACTTTATTATATGACATTTATACCAATTCACATATCCTCATTTTACTATGTCTACTGTCACATTTAAACATAATTTTAATAGAACATGCAGTGGTTCAAATATCTAATCTAACATGGTCACACCTGAATTTTACAAGTAAGTATTACTGTCTCTTTTTCACTGTCATCTGAACTTTAATGTCAAATTCATAGTTTTCACTATCACCTTTAAACATTACTTAAATTGTTACTTAAGTGAATTTTAATGTTTATCTTTCGTCACATTTGAATAAATTTTGCTCTAAAGTCACACTCGATGAGTCTTATGTTTATTTCACCTCAGCAGATTCCAGCTTAGGCTTTGGTTATAGCCTTCAGTATCAGGTCTGTTACAGATAAACATTTTTTGTGGTTCCATCTGTGAAGTGTGTCCTGCTACCTAGTTGGTAATCAATGACTCCCTGTGGGACAGGTCCAAGTTAACTTCTTGACTAAGACACAGCTGAAATAATACAACATTACTCAATAAGCAAAACAATAGCTAACAGAGGAGACAAATTGCTCTTCACTTTTATAACTGGAAAGTGAAATGTTGTTGAAATAGTGTTGGGTTATCACCATTTTTCGACAGTATTTCAGTTATGTAACGGCAAGCAGTTGACCTAACCAGTGTTCCTGGATTATGTACCAGTACAAACCTGTTCTCCCCAAGTAACTGCCAACTTCTCCATATGAATCAGAGATCATGAACAAATGATTTCAGACACGATGTCTTATTGTCAAGGAGAACATATGGCCCGTCGGAGGATCGAACTCACTACCCCGCGATTCATAGATTGGCATCTTCCCTATTGAGCTAAGCAGGCGGTTATAGGTCAGTGAAATAAGACCTATATAAAGACACTTGAGCTATCACAGGAGTAAGCAATATACCCAAAATAGTTCTTAATCTGAGGAAACAACATTTCTAGACTAACAAGAATTTAAACTGGAGCTATCACAAATGACATACCCTCAAATGCAGCTATATATAGATACAGAGGAAGTAAAGTTGTGACCTTAACCTTGGATCTAGTTACCTTGGTTATGAACTCTGCATGTCATCTGGATGATGTTAACAATTGATGCTACTTTTATTAAATTCCTTCTAGTGATTAGAAAATACTGAGTGGACACAAATTTAAGATCTTTGAGCTTTGTGACCTTGACCACAGAACTAGTGATCTTAGTTATGTGCTCTGCAAGATGTCTTCATGAGATAAGTAACTGGAGCTATAATTGAAAATCTTCCAAACAGTTTAGAAGATATGGAACAGAAGTAAAGTTAGCTGTTTGACCTTTTACCTCTTAAGTATGACCTTGATCTTGGACATAGTTAAATGGGTTGTGTTCTCCGCATGTCATCCTGATGAGGTTAACAACCAACTCTTAGTTTTATGAAAATCATCCTAGCAGCTAGCAAGATATGGAGCCGACATGAATCGTAGATGGAGGGACATGGGAAACTCTATCTTATTCTTTGGGTCTGAAGATAATAGGCGAATGCGGTGAAAAAAAAATCAAACAAGTTGAATCTGTTCGGTTAAATGGTACTTAATTAGCCATATTTTAATTATGTGCCCCTATGTGCAACCAAGCAGAACCATTTGAACAAATTTGGTAGAGGACCACCAAAGGAAAATCTTGGCCAAGTTTCATCAAAATCCATTCATTGGTTTTGGAAGATATGTTGTTTAAACAAATGTTGACGACGGACGGACGACTTGACGGACGGATGCTGCATGACAGACAACGGACACAGAATTGTCACAATAGTGCAACATGAGCACTTTGTGTTCGGGTGAGCTAAAAACGAGCTGTTGGGAGGACAGCAATGCTCGACTATTCAACAGCCTTGATACAAGTTGAATTTATTTATTTGGATATTACGGTGCACCAACACAGTATAGGTTATATGGCGCCAAACAGGACTACAACTTATTATTTTGGTTCCACATCTCATTTACATCAAAATAAAAACATGAGGTATGGAATCAAAATCTGCACATCTGCTGGAATCACAGAGTTACTGCAAAACCTAGCGTTAAGACCCGATTAGTCACCTCTTACGATCATGCAAGGGTGAGGCAGTGGTTCCAATTCTTTTCATACACAAATCGTCCCAGAACCACTGTGGCAAAATTTTGTAAAAATGCAAAACAGGGTACCCGTTATGGAACCTGCACACTGATTATCAGCTCATGACAGTGCACAAGTGTGTGAAGTTCAATCCATTCCCAATAGTGGGTAGTGAGATATCAGTTTACATATAAGAATTTAACCAAAAACTGTTAAGTTAAAAGGGGTATAATTTTGTAAAAATGTGAAGTAGAGTTATTGGACCTTTGTACTGCATGTTATATCATGAAAGTGAACAAGTGTGTGAAGTTTCAATCCTTTTCCATTAGTGGATACTGAGATACCAGCTTACCGGTACATACAAAAACTTAACCAAAAACTGCTAAGTGGAAAAAGGGACATAAGTATGAAAACAAAACAAAGTAGAGTTATGGGACCTGCTTAGTGCATGTCAGATCATGACAGTGAACAAGTGTGTGAAGTTTCAATCCTTTTCCATTAGTGGATACTGAGATACCAGTTTACCGGTACATACAAAAACTTAACCAAAAACTGCTAAGTGGAAAAAGGGACATAATTATGAAAACAAAACAAAGTAGAGTTATGGGACCTGCTTAGTGCATGTCAGATCATGACAGTGAACAAGTGTGTGAAGTTTCAATCCATTCCCATTAGTGGGTACTGAGATACCAGCTTACATACAAAATCTTAATAAAAACTTTCTAAGTCTAAAAAGGGGCATAATTTTGTAAACTAGATGCCCCCGGTCAACATGTCAAGCCCCTCAGCTGTCAAACTGACTGGGAGTTGCACACGACACTCTGTCGCATTGAGGCAAACATTTATGCCAAATAAAAAAAAAGATTGCAAAAAGTTACAATATAAGGTATTTGTAGTAACGACAAAGGGGAAAAAAAAATATAAGTCCACACAAAAATCCTTACCAGTAGAGATAGGTCAAAATACACCTCAAAATTGGATGTAACATGCATATTGTACTACAGAAAAGTGGTCTTGATTTTTCCCTACGTCCAGTAATAAAAAAAGTTACAATATAAGCTATTTATAGAAAGAAAAGAAAGTAATTCCAAGTTCTTGCGCATGACACTCTGTCTCATGATGGTGAACAACCATGCCAAGTTACATCAAAATCCCTCTATGCATGAAAAAGAAATGCTCCGGACAATGTCATTCTTGTATCTGACCTTTGACCTCTAAGAGTAAGAATGAACTTGACCTTAGACCTAAGGACCTGGTTCTTGCGCACGACACTCTGTCTCACGGTGGTGAACATTTGTGCCAAGTTACAACAAAATCCCTCCATGCTTGAAGAAGAAATGCTCCGGACAAAGTCATTCTTGACTTTGATCTTTGACCTCTAAGTGTGACCTTGACCTTTGAGACAGGGGTTTGCGCATGACACTCCCTCTCACTGAGGTTAACATTCACGCCAAATATAAACAAGATTGCTCCATGCATGTCAAAGTTATGGTCCGGACAAACGAATCTGGACGGACGCACATACACCGAACAGCCATTTGGACAACTATGTCTTCGCTTCCGCAAGCGGGCTTGACAAAAATCAAAATAGAGTAATGAAACCTGTGCAATGTAAGTCAGTTTATCACAGTGAATAAATGTGTGAAGTTTCAATCCATTCCCACAAGTGGTTACTGAGATACCAGCTTACATAAACAAGAGGACCATGATGGTCCTGAATCGCTCACCTGTCCCCACATGACCCAGTTTTGAACTGAGTATGATTTCAGTCTAGTTAGCCAATATGCTAGGCATTATAATAACGCTTGTTTGTAAACTTATATCATGCAAATGCATTGCAGCCATGATTTTTGTATACATGTAATTAATAAGATACTTGGGGACGTACAGATTTGCCTAATATTCTCATAATAACAGTACTCACATGTATGAAGATACATAAGGAATGTCTGGGTTACTGCCAAAGTCATTTTTGCCTCACATTCTGACTGCTACTGGTCATCAACATGCCGATTTTTCAGGAACTTTAATTTTCACTATCATGACCAAGTCGGCTGAAGTGATTGCAGATTTCAGTGAGCTTGCAATGTTTCTTGGTTAAGATGACCAATCATACACTGAACATCCTGAAACAAATCATTTATTGTTCATGGTATTTCCATAATATGAAAAAAATTTCAATAAAAGTAAAACATAGACTTTAATTAAACTGATGCTGGCAACAGTGGAAACAAGCTGGATTTTAGATGACTGAAGAGTTAGGTCCATGTTTCAGAGAAAAAACTTCGAACATCACCAAATCATAGAAAGAAATAATTGTTTTACATGAAAGTTAAACAGCATATAAAACATTTATATTATTCTACAACACAATTGTCAATTTACTCATATCTGTATTGAATTCTGGAAAGGGATTGCATGAAGTGGCCACACTTCTGGGCAGTTCAATGCCTTTAAAATCTCATTACTTTTACAAAGCTGTTACAGGTCTTCATTTTGATGCATTTGCAACAATGTGTTAGTGCTTAAACTTAACAAAACTAGATTAAACATCGTTTTTGACAATTGTTTGCTTTTATTTCTTAACAAATTGCATCCTTTATTGAAGAGGGACAGCTCTTTTAGAATATTTTAAATATCCAATTCTACGGGACAGAACGGTAAAACAAGAGGGCCATGATGGCCCTATATCGCTCACCTGTTATCATTGCACTTGAGGACAAGAAGGTTCTCAGTAAAATATCAAAGTCCAAAGGATGGGAACAACAAAGGGAAGAAATTTAACCAAAAAGAAAAAAAAATTCTTACAAGGTATAGACATGTCAAAACACACCTAAAAATTGGGACGTACCATCCATGTTGTACCACAGTAAAGTGGTCTCGGTTTTTCCCTATGGCCAATAATAAAAAAGTTACTAAAAATAAGCTATTTATAGTAACGTAAAAGGAAAGTAATTAAAAAAATAAATATTGTAAGTGAACAAAAGAAGGATCTGCCAAATAAATCTGTTGACATAAATGAAATTTCAGATCGGTATCTTCATTAGTTATGGACGGATCAAAAAAGGAACCAAGATCTTCTGGTAACACATGTTTTGTGCAAGTTTGATTAAATTCAAATCATAAATGAAGCTGCTATTGTGCATACAAGGTCAAAATAGCTAATTTTGGCCCTTTCAGGGGCCATCACTCTGGAACCCATAATGGAATCTTGCCAGTTCAAGAAAGGAACCAAGATTTTATGGTGATACAAGTTGTGTGCAAGTTTGGTTAAATTCAAATCATAAATGAAGCTGCTATTGTGCAGACAAGGTCAAAATAGCTAATTCTGGCCCTTTAAGGGGCCATAACTCTGAAACCAATAAAGGAATCCGGCCAGTTCAAGAAAGGAACCAAGATCTCGTGGTGATACAAGTTGTGTGCCAGTTTGGTACAAATCAAATCATAAATAAAGCTGCTATTGTGCAGACAAGGTCAAAATAGCTAATTCTGGCCCTTTCAGGGGCCATAACTCTGGAACCCATAATGGGATCTGGCCAGTTCAAGAAAGGAACCGTGACCTTATGTTGGTGATACAAGTTGTGTGCAAGTTTGGTTAAAATAAAATCATAAATGAAACCACTATCGTGCAGAAAAGGAATTGTTGACGCACGGACGCACGCACGGACGGACGACGGGTGATCACAAAAGCTCATCTTGTCACTATGTGACAGGTGAGCTAAAAATCTATGACAGGAAGGTTGTTTGTAAAGATGTCGTTCGTTTACTAAAGATTTCAGTGGTTTTGTGATATACTGCTTAACTTGAAGCTAAATACAAACTTTATACCCTATACCATATCCAAAGTCTACTACAGAGGCAGTCCAAAGTGTAATACAGCATTGAATCAGCTACACTGAATTATATATATATTTTTTTTAAGATATGAGACCCAAGTAAACAAATTCTGTTTATTTCCATTTACTGAATTTAGCCTGCTGTGTAAGCTGTTTTACAAAGAGCTATTTCCTACTTGTATGTGCAAGTTATATAGTAAAATGTGGTGAAAGCCATAGTATCTGTTTGTCTAACAGCTGATTTAGCCAACCCTGTTTAAATGAATAACTGTAGCACAATACTTACTAAATTGGGAGGAAAACATGTCACTATGTTAAAAAGTTGATTGGTTCACAGAAGATGTTTTCTGCACATGGTCAGGTGATTTCATGCTCACAGCCATATTGGAATAGAAACATTCTCATGCCTGTAATTTAAAATAAAAAGAAAAGAAAAAGCTGCCAAAAAAAAATGTAAAAAACATGGCTAAAATTTAAAATCTAGTTGATATTAAGTTATCAAGAGATACTGTCAATTTTCAGAGCACTGGCAAATGTTCTGGAGAAAGATACTGTTAGGAACTGGCTATTTGATAATGTTACCAAACTGTAAATAAAATTTAGTGCAATACTGGCTTACTTCAAAGAAAATTCTTTTAGTTATTGAACAAATGTTATCAAATGTTACAATTTTGACTAAGACAGCGGGCTCAACAAAAATGAAACCTAAACTTATACTGGCCACATGTAATTTATTTCAAAATATACTTTTCTAAGCTTTAACTTGTATCTCAATACCAGTAATAATTAAAATGGATTTAAATTCAACAAGGCAGATTATGGAACTGAAATTTTCACTTTACATATGCAGAAATAATAAGGCTACTGTACAATCAAATATTAGATTTTTGCCACTGGTTTACCTGAATTAAACAAAATCCTATTTGACTTAAGTGCGTAACGTTATTCTATTTAATGAAAAAATTGCAGACTTCCTCCAGTTTTGTGAATTTACCACTGTATTATTCAAACTATCTATTAGAAATTAAATTCAATGAAAAAAGACATTGCTATGGTGTGATACAAAAATTAAATCACATTTAACCTTGCCACTGTATGTTAAAAATTAAATAAACTTAAAGTATAACAAAACAAGAGTGCAAGAATGTCACAATATACGCCCGTCACAGCAAATTTCTTTACTCTAGCACCTGTATTTGCAAATGGAATTTTAATTTTGTGGTTGTTTAGTAATAACTAAGTGTTTTGTTTTCTAAGTCCACAAAAAAACTCCTTACCAGGTAGAGATACCTTAAAATACACCTAAAATTGGAAAGTAACATCTATGTTGTACCACAGAAAAGTGGTCTTGGTTTTTCCCTACAGTCAATTATAAAAAATTTACAATATAAGCTATTTATAGTAACAACAAAGGGAAGTAATTTTAAAGAAGGGAACTGCGCATGACACTTCGTCTCATGATGGTGTATAATTGTGTCAAGTAACATCAAAATCCCTCCATGCATGAAGAAGAAATGCTTCGGACAAAGTCATTCTTGTATCTGACCTTTGGCCTCTAAGTGTGACCTTGACCTTAGACCTAGGGACCTGGTTCTTGCGCATGACACTACGTCTCGTGGTGGTATACATTTGTGCCAAGTTATATCAAAATCCCTCTAAGCATGAAGAAGAAATGCTCCGGACAAGGTTTTCATTCTTGTATCCTTTGACCTCTAAGTGTGACCTTGACCTTAGACCTAGAGACCTGGTTCTTGCGCATGACACTCCGCCTCATGGTGGTGAACATTTGTGCCAAGTTATGTCAAAATCCCTCTATGCATGAAGAAGAAATGCTCCGGACAAAGTTTTCATTCTTGTATCCTTTGACCTCCAAGTGTGACCTTGACCTTAGACCTAGGGACCTGGTTCTTGCGCATGACACTCCTTCTCATGATGATGAACAATTGTGCCAACTTTCATCAAAATCCCTCTATGGATGAAGAAGATATGCTCCGGACAAAGTCATTCTTGAATTTGACCTTTGACCTCTAAGTGTGACCTTGACCTTAGACCTAGGAACCTGGTTCTTGCGCATGACACTCCGTCTCATGATGGTGAACAACAGTGCCAAGTTTCATCAAAATCCCTTCATGCATGTAGAAGATATGCTCCGGACAAGGTCTGTGGACGCCGCCCGCCCGCCCGCCCGCCAGGGGCGTTCCCATAATACGTCCCGTTTTTCAAACGGGCGTATAAAAATCACTACAGTACCTTGCCACTGCTTCAAATTATATCAATTAGAGTTAGATGTAACTCACCTAACCCTGCCACTGTTTAACAAAATCTTCAGTTTTACAGTCCGGTCTTTTTTTTTCAAAAAGCAATTTACTTAAAAAAATTCTTATTCACTCACACAATTTTACAAAATAATTCATTCATCATTCATTCAATGTACTTTCTTTCACTGCATTATACGAGATAATTCATTTAACATTCATTCAATGCACAAAAACACTACATTTACAACATTATTTATTTAAGTAACTAGTTTCATTTAACATTCACTTCCTGAAATTTCCTGTAGATTTTCTTTTTTAATTGCCTTTTTAACAAAAATTCAAAAGCTGACCTTTTCTATTACTGTACCGTATCTCTTATTTCTTGAAATTTTGTCCAAAAATACATGCAAGCAAAGCCATCATTCAACAATTTACTATGTATTCATGGTCTGGCGGAAATATTCCCGTACCACTGGAAAATGTCATTTAAAATGCAGATTTCATAACCAGAAGTAATAAGCATTCAATTAAGCTTGTCAGCTGATGATTTTGTCTGAACTGGCTACTGTTACAGTTGAGCTAATATAATGATATGGTACTGTAGTGTCTTCAGACTGTCAAGTGTCACAGTGGCTATAAAACAGTAGAGTCAAGGAGATAAGAGAACCTCACAGAACAGTCTCGTCAACAGTCAGAATGACAAACAACACAATCACACAGCTCAAACACACATACTTGAAAAAAAAAAATGTAGGAAGACCTCAACCAAACATATTTGTACTTTAACCTGAATTTTGAACTGAACAAAAGCTTAAGTGCATTCTGTTGTATACATTATAATTGGAGACATTGTATAACCAATTTGGTGCTTTTGTACAGGTTGCTGGACTAGCTTCAACTAAAGATTCTGTAACAATAAAATGTTCATTTAGTATCTACAAGACTGTTTTTCCAAAACACACATTACTAAATTAAGTTAATATGCCAATCAATATGCAGAACTAAATATGTACTGTAAAGCAACCTGCTGCTAAAAATGCTATTACTCTATTTTTGTGTTTGTCCAACTAGACAGTAGTTCAGTGTATCTACTAACTGACTCAAAATCGAAAGAAAAGTAACATGTAATTGTTTTAATTTCTTTAAACTGTTCAAGCTTAGAACTGCATAAACTTCTTGCTGACTGATTAAGTATTAATAAGGAAAATATTTTTCTCCCATCTACCACTGTTTACCTATCCTCATGGCAACAGTAATGGAAAGCTGGCTTGGTGGAATTCCTCCTCAGAAGCTGTATGCGACAGATGGTTTGCTGGAATCCTTCTCCAATAGCTGTATGGGACAATTGGCTTTGTGGAACTCTTCCCCATAGCTGTACAAGACAGGTGTCTTGGTGGAATTCCTTCCCAACAGTTATACAGGACTGGTGGCTTGGTGGAATTCCTCCTTTACAGCTTACTTGGACATAAGTATAGGGCATTAGGTAGCTTGGTGGAATTCCCCAACAACAGCTGATTGGGATAGCTGGTTTGGTTAAATTCCTCCCCTGGATAGCTGATTGGGACAGCTGGCTTAGAATTTGGACATATTAAGTACAGGACATTATAGGACCGTATAGGAAAGGTAAATGGAAGTCTGCTGGCTTGTGGAATATCCTCCTCGGCAGCTGAGAGAGAGCTGGCTTAGTGGAATTCTACACATCAGCATTTTTGACACAGCTAACAGGTTTGAGTTTCCACTCTTAGGAGATTGGGACAGCTATTCCTGGGAGAAGTATAAGACAGCTAGCTTGGTTGAATATCCACCCTGGCAGCACAGTTGGAAGTTGGCTTTGGGCATCTGGCCATAAGGATAGATAAAGCAAGTGAGTAGAGGAGAGTCTTTAACATTTATTCTTTGTAAAATAGACCTTCCATCTGCTGGTTCTTTCAAGAATATAAATCAATGAATCAGTTAGTAATACCAAACTCAAAAGAAAACATCAAGATTTCCTTGATGGCAGAACTCTTTGAAAAATTAATCAACTTAATAATTGTAAATAAAACCTTCAAATATTTCAGAAATAAATCTAGCCATGCAGCAACCCAATGCCTAACTTCTGTACAAGTTAATACTATTGAGATAATCTATGGACAGTAGCAGATTTAAGGTCAAGCACCCTTCATCAAATTTTAGAACAAGTCCCCAACCTTTTATTTAAATGTGTAGGTAAAGCCATTTGAGTATATAGGTATAATGTTAAGAAAAAACACAGCTTTATACAAAAGTGAATGGTTGATGATCTTCCTACATTCTACCATATCATCCCTATTACTGAAATTTAGTCCAAAAATATATGATGGCCAAACATTGCCCTTAAGATGTGGTGATATGGTAGTTTTCATATAAACCCAGTAGCCAGAACTGAACCTTTGCCTTATACTACCATATCCCAAACAGGATTTAATCATTAAGAAATTATGAAATAGGTAAGACATAGTTTAGTTTCAATTTTAACCAGTAGCCATTTTTTATTTGGCTTTTAACACCAGTACTATAAACCTAGCAATGATATTCAGTGTTCTCCATGAGGTTCTGTGATGAATGATTACCTTAATTTTGAACAGAAAGTGTTCAAAAATTTACCCAGCAAATTCTGAACTTTGAAAGTGGCCAGTGAGATGATTCCCATTACTATTAATACTGTTGATCAGAAATATAAACTAAGTCTTAATAGTAACCCTAACTTAACTTTGAATTTATGCTTAATACACCTTCAAAGGCATTAAATAATTCCAAAAAACACACTATGGTCAGTGAGCTATGACTTAAAGAAACGTTCAAGTAGAACACTGAAATCATATGGGAATAAAAAAAATTATGGCAAAAAAAAAATCAATGTCCTACAAATGCAAAAAAAAAAACATTATGACCAGCAACCCTCAGATTTTGATGTGTGGATTTTCACTAAACCAGGTAAATGGCCTGGCTACAACTTTTATTGATATGGTAGTACTATTACCTTGTTATTTTTTAGGGCTGACTTAAAACACTATCGTACAGTACTCTATCACACTAACAGTGGCAGAAAAACACCTTATTCTACCTTATCATCCCTATCCACTGAAATTTAGTCCAAAAACAGAAACATCAAAATGTGGTGATATGGTAATTTCTAGAAACCTGTAGCCAGTATGTTTTTGCCTAATCCTACCATATCCCTATCAGATTATTTCTAAATGCATTAAGTTACAGCTTTTCAGATCTTAACCTGGCCTCCGCTTGATGGTATAAACTGGCCTGGCTATCTATAAAAATTGACAAAGTAAATGATAAGGTAGTATCTTAAACTGTACTTAATTGTGGGGCATAAAGCATATTGGCAGACACCTTTCCTAAAACACTAGTATGATTATTGCATTTAATTTAGAACAGAATCAATGTCTGCACTTCATAAACATTATATGCTTTATTGAACCTAACCAGATGTAATATTTTGCTCTAACTTAATAATGTAGAGATATGATATAACAACTATAGTCAACATTGTTACAGTGACTTACAACTTTGACCTTTCCTATTACAAAAGCAGTTGCTGGCACCTTCCTTCTATTTTACAGTGACTGATACTTCAAAATGTTATTTTAGTTGGTAAAAGCATTGCAGTGCCTGAAACCTTTCTTAAAATATTTTTTTTCCTTTTAATGAGGTTAATGAACCAATGTAAACTGATTGTATAATTACATCCAGTTTTGAACCCAACTGGGTTTTTTTTTTGGTGAAAATAACTTAACTTCGTGAAATAACATTATTAAATATATGAACATGAAACTCAACCTGTATTATACTATTATAGCAGTTCAGTAGCCAAACATTTCTGCAGTAATAAATAGCAGTCCAGTAGCCAAACATTTCTGCTGTAATAAATAGCAGTCCAGTAGCCAAACATTTCTGCAGTAATATTTAAGTAAATACTTATAAAATGTAGCCAGTACCTAATGACAAGTAAAGAGTAAGCAAGCATTATTTCTATTCTATCACTTAACTGGAAATATTCCTACATCTCTTTGTCATATAAACATATAACAATACAGCACAGCCAGAAAGTCTCCCTTAATCTGTTTTCAAGAATTTGAAAAAGAGCATGCAGCCAGTATATTTGGATCAGACTGATTCAATATAAAAAATGGAGCCATCAATTCTGGCCAAAAATATTATGAAAAAAGCTAAATTTTTCTATTTTGGACAATAATGTAATTCCAGTATTCTGATTTTTAACACAATGCCCAGAAATTGTCAGTTTTAGTTTAATATATGTTGGGTATTTTGCAATGAAGGAGGAGTCAGTTTATTTATATCTCTGCCTTAATCTGTCATTATCTGAATAACCTAGAGCTAGAATATACTATACAAACAAGAGGACCATGATGGTCCTGAATCACTCACCTTCTCCACATGACCCAATTTTCATGAAGATCCATTGAAAAATATGGCTTCTAGAGAGGTCACAAGATTTTTCTTTTATTTGACCTAATGACCTAGTTTTTGAAGGCACATGACCCAGTTTTGAACTTGACCTAGATATTATCAAGGTGAACATTCTCACCAATTTTCATGAAGATCTCATGAAGAGTATGGCCTCTAGAGAGGTCACAAGGTTTTTCTATTTTTATACCTACTGACCTAGTTTTGACCACACGTGACCCAGTTTCGAAAGTTATCTAGATATCATCAAGGTGAACATTCAGACAAATTCTCATGAAGATCCACTGAAAAATATGGCCTCTAAAGTGGTCAAAAGGTTTTTCTATTTTTAGACCTACTGACCTAGTTTTTGAATGCAGTTGACCCAGTTTCGAACTTGACCTAGATATTATCAAGATGAATATTAAGACCAACTTTCATACAGATCCCATGAAAAATATGGCCTCTAGAGAGGTCACAAGGTTTTTTTATTATTTGACCTACTGACCTAGTTTATGACTACACGTGACCCAGTTTCAAACTTTACCTAGATATCATCAAGATGAACATTCTGACCAATTTTCATGAAGATTCATTGAAAAATATGGCCTCTAGAGAAGTCACAAGGTTTTTCTATTTTTAGACCTACTGACCTTGTTTTTGACTGCAGTTGACCCAGTTTCGAACTTGACCTAGATATTATCAAGATGAACATTCTGACCAACTTTCATACAGATCCCATGAAAAGTATGGCCTCTAGAGAGGTCACAAGGTTTTTCTATTATTTGATCTACTGACCTAGTTTATGATTACACGTGACCCAGTTTCAAACCTGACCTAGATATCATCAAGGTGAACATTCTGACCAATTTTCATGAAGATCCATTTAAAGTACGGCCTCTAGAGATTTCACAAGGTTTTTCTATTTTTAGACCTACTGACCTAGTTTTTGACCGCAGTTGACCCAGTTTCGAACTTGACCTAGATATCATCAAGATGAACATTCAAACCAACTTTCATACAGATCCCATGAAAAATATGGCCTCTAGAGAGGTCACAATGTTTTTCTATTATTTGACCTACTGACCTAGTTTTTGAAGGCACATGACTCAGTTTCGAACTTCACCTAGATATCATCAAGGTGAACATTCTCACCAACTTTCATGAAGATCTCATGAAGAGTATGGCCTCTAGAGAGGTCACAAGGTTTTTCTATTTTTATACCTACTGGCCTCGTTTTGATCACACGTGACCCAGTTTCGAATGTTATCTAGATATCATCAAGGTGAACATTCAGACAAATTTTCATGAAGATCCATTGAAAAATATGGCCTCTAAAGTGGTCAAAAGGTTTTTCTATTTTTAGACCTACTGACCTAGTTTTTGAATGCAGTTGACCCAGTTTCGAACTTGACCTAGATATTATCAAGATGAATATTAAGACCAACTTTCATACAGATCCCATGAAAAATATGGCCTCTAGAGAGGTCACAAGGTTTTTTTATTATTTGACCTACTGACCTAGTTTATGATTACACGTGACCCAGTTTCAAACTTGACCTAGATATCATCAAGATGAACATTCTGACCAATTTTCATGAAGATTCATTGAAAAATATGGCCTCTAGAGAAGTCACAAGGTTTTTCTATTTTTAGACCTACTGACCTTGTTTTTGACTGCAGTTGACCCAGTTTCGAACTTGACCTAGATATTATCAAGATGAACATTCTGACCAACTTTCATACAGATCCCATGAAAAATATGGCCTCTAGAGAGGTCACAAGGTTTTTCTATTATTTGATCTACTGACCTAGTTTATGATTATACGTGACCCAGTTTCAAACCTGACCTAGATATCATCAAGGTGAACATTCTGACCAATTTTCATGAAGATCCATTTAAAAGTACGGCCTCTAGAGATGTCACAAGGTTTTTCTATTTTTAGACCTACTGACCTAGTTTTTGACCGCAGTTGACCCAGTTTCGCACTTGACCTAGATATCATCAAGATGAACATTCAAACCAACTTTCATACAGATCCCATGAAAAATATGGCCTCTAGAGAGGTCACGATGTTTTTCTATTATTTGACCTACTGACCTAGTTTTTGACGGCACCTGACCCAGTTTCGAACTTGACCTAGATATCATCAAGGTGAACATTCTGACCAATTTTCATGAACATTCGTTGAAAAGTATGGCCTCTAGAGAGGTCACAAGGTTTTTCTATTTTTAGACCTACTGACCTAGTTTTAGACCGCAGTTGACCCAGTTTCAAACTTGACCTAGATATCATCAAGATGAACATTCAGACCAACTTTCATACAGATCCCATGAAAAATATGGCCTCTAGAGAGGTCACAAGGTTTTTCTATTATTTGACCTACTGACCTAGTTTTTGAAGGCACATGACCCAGTATCGAACTTGACCTAGATATCATCAAGGTGAACATTCTGACCAATTTTATGAAGATCCATTGAAAAGTACGGCCTCTAGAGAGGTCACAAGGTTTTTCTATTTTTAGACCTACTGACCTAGTTTTTGAAAGCACGTGACCCAGTTTCGAACTTGACCTAGATATCATCAAGGTGAACATTCTGACCAATTTTCATGAAGATCTTGTGAAATATATGGCCTCTAGAGAGATCACAAGGTTTTTCTATTTTTAGACCTACTGACCTAGTTTTTGAAGGCACGTGACCCAGTTTCGAACTTGACCTAGATATCATCAAGGTAAACATTCTGACCAACTTTCATAAAGATCCCATGAAAATTGTGACCTCTAGAGTGGTCACAAGCAAAAGTTTACGCACGGACGCACGGACGCCGGACGCCGCGCGATCACAAAAGCTCACCTTGTCACTTTGTGACAGGTGAGCTTAAAAACACTGAACAGCAGTTTTGATCAGTAAATATATGAAATTTACAGAACTTTCCATGTCTATTCTGCATTGTATTAATGAAAGTAAGATTACCTTAATGAAATAAATGATGGGTGATGACCTAGTGGTTAAGTGCTTGATGCTTCCCTCAAGGAATGGTGGGCGATGACCTAGTGGTCACTAGTGGTTAAATGTGTGACACTTCCCTTAAGGAATGGTGGGTGATGACCTAGTGGTCACTAGTGGTTAAGTGTGTGACGCTTTCCTCAAGGAATGGTTGGCGATGACCTAGTGGTCACTAGTGGTTAAGTGTGTGACGCTTCCCTCAAGGAATGGTGGGCGATGACCTAGTGGTCACTAGTGGTTTAGTGTGTGACGCTTCCCTCAAGGAATGGTGGGCGATGACCTAGTGGTCACTAGTGGTTAAGTGTGTGACGCTTCCCTCAAGGAATGGTGGGCGATGACCTAGTGGTCACTAGTGGTTGTGTGTGACGCTTCCCTCAAGAAATATGGTGGGCGATGACCTAGTGGTCACTAGTGGTTAAGTGTGTGACGCTTCCCTCAAGGAATGGTGGGTGATGACCTAGTGGTCACTAGTGGTTAAGTGTGTGACGCTTCCCTCAAGGAATGGTGGGTGATGACCTAGTGGTCACTAGTGGTTAAGTGTGTGACACTTCCCTCAAGAAATATGGTGGGCAATGACCTAGTGGTCACTAGTGGTTAAGTGTGTGACACTTCCCTTAAGTTTAAGTTAGGGACTACTGGTTAGAGCCCAATAACACCAATATATACTTCAAATCTGCAGATTATGGACTGATGACCACCACATACTAAAACATTGCTTGCTTACTTAATGCAGATGTGAGAAACTAGACAAATCTTCCCTCCCAATTTAGGCATACTTATTTCTCCAATACTTTAACTCAAAACCTTTCCACTGAGAAAGCAGCAAACATGCAAAGTGCAGTGCAGTGCAAGGTAGGTGTAATGTGCAAGGGAGGAACGCATGCCACCTTCTCAACTGAATGTTCCTTGTCAAAGATCAGAGAAATAGAGGATTGCAGAAAGTTTTTAAAGCATTTATGAAAGAAAAGCACAATGTTAAAAGTTTGTAGATTTAGCACAGCAAGCTTGGATTCAGTACATGGTAAAATATAATAGACCTATTCTGGAGTTACCAAGATGGAATCCTCCATGATATTCTCTAGACCCAACCAGATCATATCTGTATATTTAAAATAGTGACCAAGTCACAACATATAGCACATTAATTTGGGACATTCTACATTGTATTTATTTAGTTTATTGACACTGCTAATCAATGCAGTAGCTCTTAGAGATCTTGTCTGGATTTGTATTGTTTACAATTTCAAGGGACATAACTCTGAAGTAACTTATCTAAACTGGCTTATTCATCAATCTTGACCAAGATTTTGCGGAAATAAGTAAGACCAATTTAAAGTGCACACACAATTTTCTGAACATTCAGTAATTCAAGGGCAGTTAAAAATACTGGTCAAAACTGACTGTTAACAGAAACCTTGCATTTTATAGCGAGTAGTGTCCTGTATTGCCATAGTCGAGATAAATAAACCTATCCTTTTGCTTTCTCCTACTCACGTTCAATTTTTTACAAATTCCCACGGCATAATTCAGCACAATGATACCTGAGAGTGATAAACTTTTGTTCAAGATTTTGCTGGCAGTTGACCCAAAGTTCCTAAAGGCTGCTACACATTCTACACCATTAAATGTAATAAAGTCAAAGGATACCTAGTGTTAAACTAGCGATAAGTAAAGAATGGCCATAACAAAGGCACCATTTCTAAATTTTAAGTGGTTGCAACTCAAGCAGAAACAAGAGCTGTCTCTGTAGGATGACACATGCCCCCGATGGCACTTTGAATGAATAGTTATGGCCAATGTTAAGAGTTTAGGACCTTTGACCTACGGAGCTGGGTCTTGCGCGCGACACATCGTCTTACTGTGTCACACATTCATGCATAGTTATTTTAAAATCCATGCATGAATGACAAAGATATGGACCGGACATGCCCATCAATGCACTATCATGAAAAATGATCTTTAACGTCTAAGTGTGACCTTGACCTTTGAGCTACGGACCTGGGTCTTGCGTGTGACACGTCGTCTTACTGTGGTACACATTCATGCCAAGTTATTTGAAAATCCATCCATCGATGACAAAGATTTGGACCGGACACGCCCATCAATGCACTATCCTTTAACATCTAAGTGTGACCTTGACCTTTGAGCCACGAACCTGGGTCATGCGCATGACACGTTGTCTTACTGTGGTACACATTTATGCCAAGTTATTTGAAAATCCATCCATCGATGACAAAGATATGGACCGGACACGCCCATCAATGCACTATCCTTTAACGTCTAAGTATGACCTTACCTTTGAGCTACGGACCTGGGTCTTGCGCACTGCACGTCGTCTTACTGTGGTACACATTCATGCCAAGTAATTTGAAAATCCATCCATCGATGACAAAGATATGGACCGGACACGCCCATCAATGCACTATCCTTTAATGTCTAAGTGTGACCTTGACCTTTGAGCTACGGACCTGGGTCTTGCACACTGCACGTCGTCTTACTGTGGTACACATTCATGCCAAGTTATTTGAAAATCCATCCATCGATGACAAAGATATGGACCGGACACGAAAATTGCGGACGGACCGACAGACTGACAGACCGACAGACAGACAGACGGTTCAAAAACTATATGCCTCCCTTCGGGGGCATAAAAAGTATAAAATTGTTTTTGAGAATCTATATTGTAAACAAAAAAATTCAAGCCAAACTCCTGATATTCTCAAAAAATCCTTACCTCTCAAGATGCACAGCTTCTGCCTTGACACACCTTGTTGCTTTGTGAGAAAAACATACATGCTGGCTTTACACTATACTGCACTTGCTATGCTGGAATTGCAATTCGACCATAATCATGGTGAAGATTGTAGAATTGTTTTGTCGTGTCATCAGAGTTCCTACAAGATACATCACAAAAGAGGAATTATTTAACATCACATACAAGAGCTGTCACTATTGGTGACAAATGCACCTGAAGCGTGCCTAAGAATGCTACACTTGTCTGTGCAAAATATGCCTGAATAGTTTAGGTATGAATCATTTTGTAACCTTGACCTGAGAGACCGGGGTCATAAGCACAACACACATTCTTAATAATTTTGGTTAACATTTGTGTGAAATTATTTTCAAATCCCTTGATAAATGACAGATTTATGGACCAGACAAAAAAAAGACCATATTAACCTTTGACGGCTGTTACCTTGACCTTGGAGCCAGAGGTCTTGGGTCTTGCACATGACATGTCATCTCGTTATAGAGAACATTTATGCCGAGTAATTTTAACATCCCTTCATTCAGGAGTTATGGATCAGACAAGAAACAACCCATGTTAACCTTTAACCTCCAAGTGTGACCTTGACCTTAGAGCTAGGGATCTGAATCTTTTGCTTGACACATCGTCTCATTACGGGGAATTACATTTATGCCAAGTAATTTCAAAATCCCTTGATGAATGGCAGAGTTTTGAACCAGAAACCTGTTAACCTTTGACTTCTGTGACCTTGACCTTTTTGAAATTTGGAAACGGGCAGATTTATTCTGTTGTTTTTTTTTAATTGTTCATTAAGATACAAGTGACTTATATCTAATTGCAAAGTCCAAGAACAAATGCATATATGAACCTTAACCTTTAGCCTGATGGCGGCGAGTGGTAGAGCCTTGCAACCAGTGCAGACCAAAATTAGCCTGCATGTCTGATCATGGTCTGCACTGTTTGCTATTCAGTCGGTAAATTTTCAGTGAACACCACTTTGATAAATAAATAGTATTACCCAAATCGAATGATGGACCAGTCCATTTAAGAAATTTAGCAGGGTAAAAAGTTAAAGTAGATAATACATACTAAATGGAAATACTGAAGATCCATGCAGTCAAGGTCTTGTAGATTGCAGGCAGGTGACATACACAACACCTGGCATCATTTCACATTTCCATGGGTACAAAGTGTCTGGCTTTCTACAAAAGGACTGTCATCATTTAACATTTCCAAGCATGGAAATAGTAAAAGACTGCTCTCAAGCCTGTAATTAAAAATAAGCCAAAACAGGAAAAAACCTGCCAAATTATGTTATGTTAAGAAAGTTTGCTTTAATAAGGCAAGAATTCAATACTGCAGAAGTGAGCTACATGAAAAAAACTTCCGACAGACTGGCCTGTCCTGGTTAAAGAAAGGCAAACATTCATCTGAAAGAGAAAAAATCCTGCCCGTTCCTGGCAGGCCTTGAACCTGAAAGAAATACAAAACCTGCCCAATGTATGTTCCGTCCAAGTAAAACATGCATTAGAAGACATAGGCAGGGCATTGACCTGAAATAAATAAGAAATCCTTGCAATTCCTGATTTCCATCTCACTCAACAAAGGAGCAACTATCGTCTAGCAACCTGCCGGCAAAGAATTGTAGAAAAGTTGCCCCCAAACGCTCCTATCTTGCGGACATATAGGCACCGGGTCCTCGATAGTCACGATAGCAGTCTTGATCAACAGTTAAGGAATCTGCAAGGCCTGGAAATCTGAAAGAAAAGTTTTGCCACATCTATATGTTCAGTTGTCTTAGGCAGGCCTTGGACCTGGAAAAGAAGAAATCCTGCCCACCTCATAGAGACTGCCCTAGGCAGGTCTTGATGCTGAAAGAAAATCCTGCCGACTGTACGTATGGACGGGACATACAGTCAGTTGTCATTGGCAGACTGTGTACCTGAAAGAAATGAAAATCCTCACAATCCCTGATTCCCATCTCTCAAAACAAAAAGGAACAACCTTCATCTAAACACTGCTGGCACAGAATTATAGAACCAGTCACTCCCACACGTCTCCACCTTGCGGATATATAGACACCAGATTATCCTCGATGGTTACGGCAGCATGTCTCGATCAATAGTTAAGGGATCTGTCAGGCCTTGGAAGCTGTAACAAAAAGCAATTCTGCCAATCTTTTGAAGCAGCATCTCATCCTTAGTTGTCTGAAAGATTGGCAGAAAAACAAAACAAAATAATGCTCACTCCTACCCTCTTAAAGTAAGAAAAAAGCCCTTAACCTAACCATAACTTTATGCAATATCAAGTGTAAACCTGATTTAAACTGAAACTTACACAAAAATTACTTAAAACTTTACAAAAATCAAAAGGGTCACAATAGTGCTAGATACTGAACCAAGTTTCACATCTCTTACATGTATATAACTAGAGTGTAACTAAGGATTTTTCTTTGATCTAGTTTTTGACCTCAAATGATGCAGTTTCCAACTAGATATTACCAGGTGACCTTTTACATCAGATGACCCAGTTAAACTTGAATTTAATTTAGTTCCATAGGCAAACATTCAGAATGGTTTTATTTCAATTACATAGAAAATTTAGCTTCTGTATTGGTAAGTTTCTCTATAAACTGACCTAGTAACCTACTTGAAATCCAAAATGACCAAGTTCCTATTTATAACAACCTTGAATATTTTACCAAGAAAATTTTGCTTCTGTATTGGTAAGCAACACTACTAAGACATATTCAAGGGCTGTAACTCATGTGTAACTGAAGCAATCTTGCCAATTATTGCCCTGTAGCCATTAGTATTCCACATTATATTCTATAAGATTGTTCAAGCACAATAACCATTGGTTTACTACAGAACTCTCTATTTTACATGCCATGAAAACTGTTAAAGGAATGTGGCTGCTATTGTCTTAACAACATGGAAGTATGGAAACTAAATACCATAACTCTGATTTTACAAAATAAACTTGGTCAAACTCTTGTAATCATATACATTCTAGAATATGAAATTTTGTTTAACAATATGAAATTTGACCATGTTAATTTATGCTCATTCCAGCGCTGTAACCTTTGTAATTTTTGGAACAATTTTGTTCACTATTGAGCTTGAATGAACAAATTACCTTCTATTACATAATTACAATTTTGTTCTGTTTCAAAAAAAAGTTGCCATTAGGATTGGGTGTTCAGGAAAGTTAGGATCTGCACTCATTCAACTCATGCCAGTTGAAGGTTAAAAAATATATCAACTTTCTGACCTTGTCACTATATTGTACAAAATTATTCCTTAAACAGCATTACAAATGACTTGTCCTAGATACCAATCTATTTAAAAACACAATTCATTTCAAAAAAATCAATTCTTAAAGAAAACATGACTTAAAAGACAATGCCAATGTTTTAAAAAGTATCACATTTCAGTTACATTGCCAGCAACATCAAAATTAATACCTAATTTAATAATACATATTGTTACAAAAGACCTGGTTGGAACTAGTACCCACAGAAGTCTTGATACAGCAATTCTCTATCTTAGCAATCCTACTTTATATTTCGCTTTTTTTTTTACCTTGTAACCAAGCAACCTAGTCAGTATTATAAATGTTTGTTTTAACAAAATATACCATTTAAAATTCATTCATTTTCAAAAGGACTGACTGTCAGAATTTGATTCAAACAGAGCCAGTGAATTTAGTACAAATATTAAGAAACAGCAACCAACCCTTCACTTCCTTGTCAAACAGTGCCAGAAATACCAACAGTACCGAAGTCACAATAAATAACCATCAAATTAATTTCTGTTTGTGTAATACTCTTCTAACAAGAGATTTAATTTTGCAATTTTGACTAATTCAGGGGCCATTACTCTGCAGAAATGGTCTTGACTAGCAAAATATCAAACATGACCCAGAAATAATGTGTATGATTGAGATCAAAGAACCAAAACTCTACTTATTATCAAGTTTTCACTAATTCAAAGGTTATTACTCTAAAGATTTTTGTCTTTACTGGGTGTTTATTGACGACTATTCTGTAGAATTAATTCTATTAAATCACAGAAAAAACACTGTCACTGAGCATACACCTTCAGTTTTGAAATTTTGACTTATTCAAGGGCAATGACTCTGGTGATATATTATTATGAAACTTGACCTAGATTATATAAAAATACACATTTTGTTTAAGTATAGTCAAGTTAAAGAAAAGTAAATTCTGAGCAGACACTATTAACATTTTCTATTTGACAGATAAGGGCAGTAACTGTGGAGATACAAACTCTCTTCTTATCAAACTTTGACTAGATTGTTACAGAGATGCACACTTTAAAATAAATTTAGTCAAGTACTGTGCAAAGAATATACTTCGGTTTTCGGACTAGAATATAAATTTACTAAGTGAAAATAATGCTCTTTTACAATATTTTGAAAATAACCGTAATAATGCAGAGTTCAAAAATTTCAAGTTTTGTTTTCTCACATTTATTAAGAAAGGATTCTATCAAACAGGGAAAACACATACAAGCCTAACTGATTTGAATTATTCTCTGTGGTAGGTTAAACTGCAATTGCTACACTCATTAATTAATTGGCCCCATATTTCCATGCTAATATATTGATCTTCTAGTTTAAATATTTTTGAAATCAGAAATATTGAAAGACTGAAAGACTAAGGTCAAGAAGAACTGGAAGGTATAAGGCCTGTAAGAAAAAAAGAATGCTGGCTGGCTGTATACAATCATGAATGAGATACACAACCCGGCAGCAAATAGGAAAGCTAGTTAGATGTAATGTATAGCCAGTATTGTAAAAATGTGCTTGCTGCAAGGAGTATACTGCCAGTAAGACCTATAGGATAGATGAGCTTATTGGAATATATAGGGTAGACTATAAGAAGCAAAGCATGATAAATGCTCCCTAGAAGAAACATGGGCTGGCTGGCCGTATGCAACATCTGTCTCGGTAGCAGGTTTGGCTAGCTTGATGGATGAAATATACAACCTGGCAGTACATGTGAGAGCTAGTTGGGTATAATATTTGCCCTAATGGCAATATGGGATAGTTAGCAGGAAGAAATATTTACCCTAGTTAGCATCATGGGGGGACACCATGGGATAGCTAGCTAGAGCTAGGTGGATGTGATAGTTAGCAGAAAGAGGTATATACCCTAGTAGCATCATGGAGGCAGTACCATGGAACAGCTAGCTAGAGCAAAGGTGGATGTGATAGTTAGCAGTAAGAAAAAAAACTTAGTAGGGCCATGGAAGCAGCACCATGGGATAGCTAGCTAGAGCTACGGTGGATGAGATAGGATCAGAAAGGAAGCTGGATGGGAATGTCAGCTGAATGAAGATACAAGCACAGCGGACAAGCTGCATTGATAGGAAAGTAAGAGAGTAGTATAAAGAGAACTGATCTTATCTTTCAGTCTTTAAATAAACAGCTTTTTCAAATAATTCATTCAATAATTCATTTGCTTGAATGTTTTACACTGATTGAGAAAACTGTCGAGAAATATGGAAAACTACTGAAAATAACCTACTAAGACTTGTGCATATTGGACACCAGAGGCATGGCACATTTCATTACCTCTCAAAATATGGAGCTCATTCAAATCAATTATGCTTCAAAAAAAGTTTTTCTTATGCATTTTTCTTTCAAATTTAAAACATGTTCATTTTAAATACCAAAACTGTGTGTAGATTCAAACTGCTCATTTCATACTGCATTAACCTCTCATGTATTTTCTCTATGTTGTAATATTTTAAATCTGCACTAAAATGGTTATTCTCATATCATATTATGACAAACTATAATGTTTAAGCTAAATTCATTTCATTAATGTAAAACTTTTTTTCACCAAATACCCTTTCATTAAACTTAATGAGTGAATATATCTGTAACATCTCTATGTATCTTAAGATTACGACGCAGGCCCTTAAGAACTATTATAACAAATGCTTGTCCCAAGTTATTTGAAAATATTTCCTCTAAAACTACAAATCAGACCAGAAAAACTGCCTATTTGACCTTTCACTGTGTAAACTTGACCCCTGTAGTATTCAGCCTTGACTGGTGCAGGATGCAAACAATTTTTCTAAGTTATCTTTTTCTGGGTTAAATTTATTCCGATACTTAATGTGCTCTCACACTTGCCTATCTGACCTTTGATATCACTATATGACCTTGTGCCTGAAAGATGCATTCTGCATGTCATATCTTACTTTGGTTAACCTTGTGCTAACTTTTAAAAATTCTTTCAAATAGGTGATTAGAAAAAGCAGCATATATAAAATACTGCCTATTTGACCTCTGATATCACTATATGACCTTGACACTAAACCAACTTTTTCTGCATGTCATTTTACTTTGGTTAACCTTGTGCAAACTTTTAAAACAATTTAAAAAAAAAAACAGCATACATGAAATGCTGCCTACTTGGCCTTTGATCTCACCATACCACCTTGACCTTGAACTGACATGACTTACAAGGTGTCCCATTAAGATGAAAAATTATGGCAAAGTCAATCCAAGAATTTGATGAAAAGGCATATTTTATTTTCAGCACAAAGTAGTGAACTGTTGATCTCTATTTCATTGTACAAATTAAACAACATTATTTCATTATATTGTCAAAGAGAGAAGATTTGGTTGGATAATTTCCAAAATAGTGAAATTTTGTCAAAAATATCTTCTACATGAGTATCTATCTTTAGGCTATTTCAACAGAATTTCTAAAACCTACATATACATAGATATGTATGTGGCATTTTAGGGAACAGAAGACACAAACATTTTGCTTATGTCTGTGCTGGATTGGCTATAATTTTGCTTATTGCATTATATGCTCCTAAAAGATCTTACCATATATTTTAAGACAAAATGTTTTTCCCATCATCCGGATTGCAAAGACAACAAGAGGACCATGATGGTCCTGAATCGCTCACCTGTTCCCACATGACCAAGTTTTGAGTATGACGTCGTTTTTTTCTATTATTTGACATAGTGACCTAGTTTTTGAGCTCATGTGACCCAGTTTTGAATTTGATCTAGATATCATCAAGATAAAAAATCTGACCAATTTTCATGAAGATCCATTGAAAAATATGGCCTCTAGAGAGGTCACAAGGTTTTTCTATTATTTGACCTATTGACCTAGTTTTCAAAGGTATGTGACCCTGTTTTGAACTTGACCTAGATATCATCAAGGTGAACATTCTCACTAATTTTCATGAAGATCTCATGAAAAATATGGCCTCTAGAGAGGTCACAAGGTTTTTCTATTTTTATACCTACTGACCTAGTTTTTGACCGCATGTGACCCAGTTTCAAAAACTGACCTAGATATCATCAAGGTGAACATTCAGACCAATTTTCATGAAGATCTATTGAAAAATATGGTCTCTAGAGAGGTCAAAAGATTTTTCTACTTTTAGATCTACTGACCTAGTTTTTGACCACAGCTGACCCAGTTTCAAACTTGACTAGATATCATCAAGATGAACATTCAGACCAACTTTCATACAGATCCCATGAAAAGTATGGCCTCTAGAGAGGTCACATGGTTCTTTTATTATTTGACCTACTGACCTAGTTTTTGAAGGCACGTGACCCAGTTTCAAATTTGATCTAGATATCATCAAGATGAACATTCTGACAAATTTTCATGAAGATCCATTCAAGGGTATTGCCTCTAGAGAGGTCACAAGGTTTTTCTATTTTAAGACCTACTGACCTAGTTTTTGGTCTCAGTTGACCCAGTTTCAAAACTGACCTATATATCATCAAGATAAACATTCAGACCAACTTTCATACACATCCCATGAAAAATATGGCCTCTAGAGAGGTCACAAGGTTTTTTCATTATTTGACCTACTGACCTCCTTTTTGAAGGCATGTGACCCAGTTTCAAACCTGACCTAGATATCATCAAGATGAACATTCTGACCAATTTTTATGAAGATCCATTCGCAAGTATGGCCTCTAGAGAGGTCACAAGGTTTTTCTATTTTTAGACCTACTGACCTAGTTTTTAATTGCACATGACCCAGTTTCAAACTTGACTTAGATATCTTCAAGATAAACATTCAGACCAACTTTCATACAGATCGCATGAAAAATATGGCCTTTAGAGAGGTCACAAGGTTTTTCTATTATTTGACCTACTGACCTAGTTTTTGACGGCACGTAACCCAGTTTCGAACTTGATCTAAATATCATTAAGGTAAACATTCTGACCAATTTTCATGAAGATCTTCTGAAATATATGGCCTCTAGAGAGGTCACAAGGTTTTTCTATTTTTAGACCTACTGACCTAGTTTTTCACCGCACGTGACCCAGTTTCGAACTTGACCTAGATATCATCAAGGTGAACATTTTGACCAATTTTCATAAAGACCCCGTGAAAAATGTGACCTCTAGAGTGGTCACAAGCAAAAGTTTACGCTCGGACGACGGACGCTGCGCGATCACAAAAGCTCACCTTGTCACTTTGTGACAGGTGAGCTAAAAATGCTCTATCAAAACTTTTTTACATGAAAAAAACCTTCAATTGTTGCTGGCAGGAATCTGTCTAATAAACATTTGCTTAGAATTTCATAAAACAAAACTCATAAAAGAAAGGTATCTTTGTACTATTTGATTTTTTTCTCCTTAAAATGATCATGAAGTAGTTCTCAAGATTATAAAGATTACATGACATACAAATTTAAAAATCATGCAATGTCTATGAAAGAAATGAAATTCACAATAATTTAGTATTTTCGTAAATAAATCAACACTAACAAAAACTATGCACTTTTCTCCATATCATCCTAATGAAAAATAGCCTGTACATATCTTAAAATATTTATTATTACACACGGAATACCGGTAAATAACAAGCAAGACAAATAGACTGTATCGGACAGAAAATCTTTGAATTTGTTTTACTCTAATTGTCTGAAACTTATGAACTGTTTTAGATAAATATAGGATACATCTGTATGTGGCAAACAGGGTTGGTAGGCTAATAGGAAAACAGACCATACTTAAATGCTGAAATACAATAGTTCAACATTATTTCTTTACCCAGTCTTACAAATATGCAGTATTCTGAAATTAACCAACAGCAAGCTATTATAATGAGCTGCATGTATTTTTGAAAGATGACTGATACTATAGCAATTTTGACTCAACTTTTGAGAATAATAACTGTTTTTGAATTGTGTTTTATGCCCCTACAATGACTATTATGAAATCCGTTGAAAGCGGACCCTGAATGCAGTACACACCCTGTGGCAATTACCTGCCCTAGAATTATGAATGACATTGTCTTGCAGATCAATGAACCAGCAGCCAGTCCAACTATTTCCCTTACCAATGACTTTTTTTCAGTATTTTTAAAATGACCTATACCCTTCCCTTTGGAAAATTTATTGGTATTTTGGCCAAAAGTGTAAAGAATTTCTAGTTAACCATCAAAATAACAAAAGCATAATATTATCCGACATACACATAAAATAGCTGAAAAATAACAAATGCCTCAGAAATGAATGATGTCCTTAAATGCAATTTAAACATGAACCAGCTAGAATCACTTTCCCCCATTTCACATTATCAGCTACTGATGTAATGTATGTAAAGAATTTTTATCAAATGAAATACCTGTAAACTTCTGACAGTAAGTATTTAGTATCCTAATGTATCACACTTTCATGTTCTTTATAGAATCCCCGAGTCCTGTTTTGATAATATTCTTATAATCAGTATGATTGTAGTCAATTATGAATCTGTCCTTAAAGTGCAATGCACTTAAGACACTTTATTCATAAACCTTTCACCAGTACCTCTTTACCATATTGTCTTAGGTAATTATTGACCAGAAACTGGTTTTTTCTTTATTTTTAGTACCAGTGACCTGACTCTAAATTCTAAAGCAATGTAACTGTACAAACTAGGAAACTGTAGCTCTCTACAAACCACGTTCGGTGACAATTTGCTGTTTAAATAACAGTGACCTTGACTGTGAGTCCATATAATATATCATTGAAACTGGTCAGAATAGGTCATTCCAAAACGAACTTACTGACCAGAGCCGTTTTAAGTAACACAGATTGTGTCCCTGGAGACCCCCAAGTGGTCTTAACCTTTTTCTCCTCAAAAGCTTATCAATTAAGTTTCATTGCAATATCTCATTCATAATGATTCAGTACTGAATGAAAATTCTTCTTCTATTTTAAGATAACATCTTGCTCCCAACTGCCCTGTGTAAAAACCATGCTAGGCTCCAATAACCTTGCTATACATCATGCATAGTGACAATATGTCATTACAAACCCAAGTTAATTGCTGGGATCTGAACCAAACAGCCTCAAATAATATCTCAAACTTGTTTCACACCATGTTTGGTGACAGTATGTGGAGACGAGTGAACTTAAATAACTGATCTGAAATCCTGACGTAATGATGTTAAATTAACCAAATCTAATTACCATGACTGGCAGAAAACTTTTTTTCTACTTTAGAAACAGTGACCCCAGCTGCCTGAGTACAATCCTAAGCTAGGATTAAACATAAATTTGCTACACACCAAATTTGGTCACAAAATATCAATTTGAACTACAACCCAGACTGACCCTGTT
This sequence comes from Mercenaria mercenaria, assembly GCF_021730395.1. Lineage (NCBI taxonomy): Eukaryota > Metazoa > Mollusca > Bivalvia > Venerida > Veneridae > Mercenaria > Mercenaria mercenaria. Next base: position 104,951,816 of record NC_069362.1, on the reverse strand, counting down.
TATCAGCCCACCTAACCAACTTACTTGGGGATAGGATTTTCAGAATTGAACCATGTGATAATGATTCATTGAAATCCCTTGAATCTTATATTTTTATATTAAATATTATATGATGAACTTGGACGAAAACAGTGCTGTTGTCTGTGACCTAATCTTCTAAGAACAGACCTGACTCTCACCACACCTTCTCATTATACTTAACATTTGTTTAAAGTTTCATTGAAATCCATTGAACTGTTTAAATATTGTTGCACAGATACAAAATAAGTACAACTACTTTAAATCAATATGTAGTACTAGTGCCCTTGTATGTGACCTTGACATATGATAAACTGACCTGACTAGTGTACACAACATAACATCATGCTGAACATTTCATTTAAATTATACAAAATGTTTTGGAGAAACTATTATACTAACAGAGTCATTATATGAGCTGAAATCTGATGGCACATTATACTAAATTTGACTTGGAACTTTATGAGAAAGAGGCAAGCATAGTGCAGGGTGTGTGCTGGGATGCTGAACAATGCAGAACAGTGCAAGGGGAGGATGCAACAGAAGGATGAACATAAAGTCCCATATCAAAATTGTAGTATAATGAGCTTAGAAAATTCTAAAACCATAAAAAGATAATGTAACAGCAGATGTATATTATGCAAAAAGCCTGTCGCCACTTTACCGAGTTTAATTAAATTTGAATTTTCTGCAAAATATTAAGCCAAACAGAAAAAGAGCAATTTATTAAGGCTTTGTGTGCCAAATATACAAAAATCTCATTATTTAGATGTAATACAGAAAACCTATGCCAAAACAATTGCTTTTAAGATGGTACTGGTTGAGAGCTTAAATATCTGTTCCAAATGATGACAATGGCTTTTAGATGACAACAACTGGTTCAGACCCCCAAAATCTGTTCCCTGTTAAGACAATGCCTTTTAAAGGAAACTAACTTTTTCTGAAGAGCATGACCGTGCAAGAAAATTACTATTAGGATTGTAGTGGTTGGCTCAGAGCCCACCGATATTTTCCCAATTATATTTTGAGGATACTCAGGTTCAAATTCATTGAAAACCAACTTGACTATTTAGAGGATATTGATTCAGACCGGACATGGTTTTCCCAATTAACTTTTTGAGGATACTGGTTCAGATCTATTGCGAAATCAATGTAACTATTGAGAGGATACTGGTTCAGACCAGACATGGTTTTCCCAATTAACTTTTCGAGGATACTGGTTCAGATCTGATGTAAACCATATTGACTACTGGGAGGATATTGGTTCAGACCAGACATGGTTTTCCCAAAAATCGTTTAGAGGATACTGGTTCACATCTATTGTAAACCAAGTTGACTATTGACAGGATATTGGTTCAGACCCGAGATGATTTCCCCAGTTAACTTTTAGCAGGTATTGTAGACCAAGTTGACTATTGAGAGGATATTGGTTCAGACCTGACATGGTTTTCCCAATTAACCTTTAGAGGATACTGGTTCAGATCTATTGTAAACCAAGTTGACTATTAAGAGGATATTGGTTCAGACCGGACATGGTTTTCCCAATAAACTTTTAGAGGATACTGGTTCACATCTATTGTAAACCAAGTTGACTATTAAGAGGATATTGGTTCAGACCGGACATGGTTTTCCCAATAAACTTTTAGAGGATACTGGTTCACATCTATTGTAAACCAAGTTGACTATTAAGAGGATATTGGTTCAGACCAGACATGGTTTTCCCAATAAACCTTTAGAGGATACTGGTTCACATCTATTGGGCCATACCAAATTGATTAATAGTTCTTCGGAAAATTTTCAAAAAAAATTGGAGCGGGCGAGCGAAATTTTTATTTTATTTTTTTTTTCTCAATTTTGATTTTTTCAGAGGCGGGTAGATTTTACATGGAGCGAGCGGGCTTTTTTTATTTTTTTTCCCAGCTTGGACCCTTGAGGAGGCGGTTATGATTATACATGAAGTTAACATTTCTTTAGAAATAACACAGAAATCAAACATTTACAGTGTGGGTAACACAGTATATAGCTTTTCTATTATGTTTTAAAGACTACATGAATGATTTTGCAAATAAATTCTTGCCAAACCTCACTGAATCACTTTGTTTTTTTTTTAGTTATAATTTCTAAAGGATGAGTGTCTTATTTTTAATTTTGATTTTTCTACATTAATCTGAAGGCCTGCCTATTTAACGGCACAGCATGAGGAATATTTAAGACAAAACAGGCACATGTGTGGAATAACATTTCTTCTGAAGCACAGTTAGATGGCTTCGGCACATGAACAACTTTTTGCCCCTAGTGGAACTCCAACCCATAGAGGTGAAGGGAAGTAACAAACCACTTGACCAGTGAGACCAAACAGAGTTGGTCATACAGATGCTTCGACATTGCTCGAATCCCTTTGGAATAATTTCTTAACAGATCAGGCTAGCTTATGTTTTTGTGGTGGAGATTCATTTCAGGCAAAAATGATAACAAGACTGACAAAGAATGATCCCAATATGGCCACCCTTAAAGTGTTATATGGCCACCCTTAAAGTGTTGTTTGTTTTGCTTTGACTGAACTAGAAATTTAGAGTTGGGGAGGTCTGTTTTTTTTTCCAGTTTTTTTTTTCGTTCTATCAATTCACAGCCAAGTAATAGACAAACAGGCAAAATTGGGGTTACAAAAGGACAGATTTTATATCTACACTACTTATTTGAAAAGCTAAACAATTTTTAAATTGACTAAATGCGTTTCGATAGAATATCTGACTGCTGTACTAAAGAAGTTATGTTCAAAAAGATTTGGCCTAGACAATGTGATAGGTCGGTCTGGATCTGTGAACAAACATTTTTTTAAGATAGTAGTCGGCCTCAGCTTTGGGCTCTAGATATCACATACTGAACTAAACAACTGATAACAAATGGCTTGAAAACTATATCTGAACAATATTTCCAAATATTTTTAACTGCATCCCCGTGCACGTCTTACAAGTCGTGCTTCGTTTCTTTCACTGTATTGAACAAAAGTAGAACGTGCCTACTTCATTACCTACCGACACATCGAAGGCCATGTGTGGCACTAGCACAGACACTCCAGATTTAAAACAAATGATGAACAACACCATAATTCTGACTTTTTGAGTTTTGGTCATCAGTAACATGTATTACGGATGCATGAAATCCGATCAATATCACTTTGACGCATTAAAACAGCGATAAAACCTGCTTTGCCGTTATTATTCCGGACCGCGTAATCGGGAAAAAAATTTTTTTCGGAGATTTTTATGTATGCGGGCGGGTGATTTTTATTTTTTTTTCTCGGGAATGAAATTATTGATGCGGTAGTTCCGACGAACGACATATCAATTTGGTATGGCCTTGTAAACCAAGTTGACTATTAAGAGGATATTGGTTCAAACCGGACATGGTTTTCCCAATTAACCTTTAGAGGATACTGGTTCACATCTATTGTAAACCAAGTTGACTATTAAGAGGATATTGATTCAAACCGGACATGGTTTTCCCAATTAACGTTTAGAGGATACTGGTTCAGATCTATTGACAAATTGTGTCAATTGACAAGGTACTTTTTCACAGAATTATGTTTTTCCCAAATTAATATTTTAGAGAATACTGGTTCAGATCTATTGCAAATTAAGACAACAACAATTGAGAGGATACTAGTTTAGAGCACCAACATATTTTTCCCCGATTTATTTACTGACAGGACACCGGTTCATTTCTCTGGCAAATCAAAATCAATTTCACAGTTTTTGAAGGACTTGACCTAAACAAATCAAAATACTTTTTACTTATCAGCAAACTTGAACATATAATCAGGATATACATGTGCTATGCAAAATAAATGAGTTATGGCCCTTTTCGTGGTTACCACATCCAAATGTATCACCATTAATAGCAAACAAAGCTGTTTCATGTATTAAATTTTTTTGACAACCTTCAAAGTACAGCATTACTTACAAACTGAGACATTATATCAGCAAAACCACACAATGCTCTTAACTAACCTTTTGTATGTGACAAATGGAATGATGGTCCAGGCAATGAGATGAAGTGCCAAGACCTTGAACTATAACTCAATTTTAGGATATGTACAGTTTCATCTCCCCTTTTTGTACTTTAATTATTTTACATTTTTGTTATTTTATACCTGTAACATTATAATCAGAACTCAATTACACTGAATATATTCACAGATGGCAATGAGAAGAAATGGAATGAGCAAGAACCATAACTCTGTATTAAATATTTACAACTTTAAACTTTTTAAAATTTTAAATATATTATCAGAATAATTAGAAATCATCTATATCAAAAGAATGGTAACCCAGATGTTTAAGGATTTAAGAGAAGTGTGCAAATACCGAAACTAGAATTTTGAAGCCCAAAGGGCAACAATATCAAGTCAATTATTTTTTGACACAACTATCTGTGAATTGAATTTTACACAGTTAAAAAAATATTGCTCATTGCATGTAAAAGTTACAGCCTGGAGTGGACATGATCTATCTTTGTACTCTGTTAATGAAACCTTGACCTTTTAAATAGAAACCTGCATCTTACTCCCAACACTGTTTCACTGTGGCAAACATTTATGCCAAATATACAAAACGCTCCTGTTAAAGTTCTGTTACAAGACTTACATGACCTTTGACCCCTAAGTGTGACCTTGACATTAAAAATGAATTTATGTTAAATAATATGAAGACTGTTCCATGTATGTTACACCTTGAGCTGTTACCCTTTGTTTTACAAAGTGTGACCATAACCTTTGAGATACGAACCTGTGATTTGTGCATTATACTACCATTCTTATTTAGGTAAATAATTATGCCAAATTAAGAAAAGATTGCTCATGCATGTCAAACCTTAAAACAGACAAAATTGGATAGATGAACAGATACCCAACAGCAATTTTGAAGGAATGCCGAGCTTACCGCAAGAGGACTTGACAAAAACAATGACAGGGGATGTAAATTGGTAACCAATGCAGAAAAATGATGTTCCAACATCAATAGATGTGACCAGCAAAAAACAGGTTCAAACCAAACACTATGTTCACAGGAGAGGCAATGAATTTTAGATATTACAGGATTAAAAGCCTAACGGACAATTTCCAATTAACATGATGGCTTTTGAGGGCAATGACATTCTGGTTCAGACTACCACTATTTTACCAGCAAAGAAAATAGGCTTATTAAAGACAATAGATTTTTGATGGAGCAACAAGCTGTTTTTAACCAAAACATCAGATGATGCTTGTCAAAACTCAACACCAACAATGAATTCCCCCAATCAACGCAAAGTATCAAGAGAAATTCAGTTCAGACATAACAAATTGTTCCAAATCAAGGCAACAGATCTTTAGAAATCAGAGGATGTTGGTTTTGACCTGATAATATGTTCCTAATCAAGATCTTTGGAATAAATATTGAGAGGAACACTTCAAACATAACATAATTCTCAATGCAGGCAATGGTTTTTATTGGATAGATCTACTACCTGGATCTGACTTTGCAAATAACCATGGATTTCATAGGAAATTGGTTCCAGCCTAACACACCATGACCACTGCTATATCAGAAAAGATACTTATCTAGTACAGTAGCCAAATCACACTCAAGAAAATCAGGAAAATTGTTGCATTTGTTCATACAAAACACACTCTGAACATCAAATAAAAGTTTAAAAAGCAAAACTTTAATTAAACATTACTTTTAAACAAAAATATTTACCTTCCTTCTGCGCTTTGTGTTCGTTCTTTGTCCCCAAACGTCTTTGTCCTTCGGCGACTGCCTACTAAATGAACACGAGTTCACTGGCAACCGTCACGTGATTCGCACTTCATTCGGCATAAACTACACTTTCACTAGCTATTACCTGCTACACAAGAATAACAATTCAACCGAACATGTGATATGTCGATATTGAATAAGGTTTATTTTATTGGACACTGTTCTTTTTTCTGGACCACATCTCAGATTTTTGTTACGGCTAGTTTTGAAAGAGTACTACTACATTATTCGGTATGGAATTCTGTGTATTTTAAATTTTACTACCAAAGTGACTGAAAACAGACGTCCCTAGGATAGTCCTGAGCTTTCTTTTGTAAAGTTAGAACCTTAAAGAAAATGGAACAAAAATTCTCAACTAGTACTAAGAAACGAACTTGGCTTTTAACTGGATTTTGAATTCTGGTATTCTACGGGCTGCACCCGGTTACCGCTCTTGTTTTTTTTTTTTTTTTTTTTTTGTTCTTTTTGTTTTTTGTTGTTTTTTTTTTCTTCTTTTTTCGCTCGCAGGTCTCGGCAGGAACTACATTTGATTTCATTCTCGAAGAGCAACACCAAACTACTCTTTCTGGTGGTGAAAATAATGCTGTAAAACATATGATATACTCATGGGCGAAATGATTGGACATATGGAAGATATAATGATGGAAACTGGCGACTATGATAAATAAACATACGGGACATGCATTGTCTATTATTTACCAAATTGGTTTTAATTATGGAAGAGGCTTGGAAGACGTATGATTCAGTCATACTGTCTTTTATCAGTATAACAGAACTCTCGACTCCACGATCAGTAGGTTTGTGCTGGGTCGTGAGTTCGGGTGAGGCGTATGTACTCTCTGGAACAACTGATAATGATACGTATTAGACCTTCCTGGTACTCTGTGACGATTTGATAAAAGCCAGACAATTGTTTCTGAAATCATTTATTCTCAAAGTCTGATTCATGTGGAGAAATTGTCAGTTACTTGCGGAGAACATTTTAGTACTGGTATAGAATGCCGGAACACTGGTTAGGTTAACTGCCTGCCATTACATAACTTAATTAATGTGGAAAACGACGCTATAGCATAAACAAACACATACAATTCATATCTTTTCTCGTCTGTTAATTCTTTATAATAATAACCAAAAGGGACATAATACAATACGGGATAAAATGGAACAAATGGCATATAATGATTAAACAGTTGGGGTGTAGGCCCTAGTGAAGAAAACGGAGGTGACGTAATGATAAAGCAGACTGGATACGGTGAAAAAAACGGGATATAATGATAAAATGACTGAATATAGACGGACTGCAGTGACAGAATATATGAGATCGTATGAAGATACGGACGAGCGAGATATAATGAAGGAACAAATGAAGGAACAGATGAGATATGATGAAGGAACAGATGAGTGAGTGAGTTGGGTTTTACGGCGAATCGACACAAAATGGTCATATATCGCCGAGAAGAAGTCATATTGCAAACGCCAACTGTAAAGCCTAAACATTGATGTAAAAATGTTGTGAAGGAACAGATGAGATATGATGAAGGAACAGGGATGAACGGATATAAACAATGAAGAATACACGCACAAAGCCGCCTTATCTAACATCAAAAATAGTACATAAGTAATTAGCAAGATTAGTGTAATGGAGTAATGTGGATTTCTGAAGTATTTCGTAAATTGAGGGTAGACGGATTAAACAGTAATTCGCGTAGCAGGTAATAGTATGTGGGAAGAGAACACCCTTTCCAAATAAGGTAACGCACCTGATGATTTTATGTTGATTTATCTACACAGTTCAGGTGTGTCGTATGTATATCGTAACAACAGCCGTTAATCCTTCTATTGTATCAGCACACACCACTCGAATAATACATGGCTCTTTATGAGAGTCAGAGCTTCAGAAATATGATCAGGGGCGGTTCCAGGAGGCAGTGGCCCGCTCCTGCTGGTGAGGGTACGGGGGCCTCCCCCGGAAAATGTTTATTTCTCGGGGGTCAACGGAGAGCGAATTTCGAGCGTCTTTGAGTGAGAACAAAAATAATCAAAATCCCATCAAAAATGTAATCAGCACTTCGAAAATTAGAAATCCAAAATTATTTTACATTTTCCCATGATACGAAAACGAGCGGGTGTACGTAGTGGGGGTACGGATGAACAATTATGAAAAAAATCATGATTTCGTAGTAGCTTCGCCCTGACTTCTAAATAGTTAGGCTATTAAAAATATAATTTAAATCATGTACATTTGTACGTATTGCCATTATCGATGTGGATGTTTTCGTTTGATCTCAAATGTTACCAGTTCTAACCTCACCGTTTAGAACCAACATAGGAAAACTAACCCAGAAGACTTTATTTAATGTTACTAATAAGCGGATACAGGAGACACTTCAGTACATGAGATAACCATCTGTCTCTAGTTGCAGACGCAGATCTATGGAAATATTCGCTTAATTTTGATTTGAGGGCAACTGTGTTAGCGGTAACGAAGCTATGCCGAACGTCGCCTGCACGGGTATGAAACGTTGCCTGCGGCACAAAATGTGCCGCACTGAAATGAAGGCATCGCGCCTCCAACGGCGCAGGCATTGCACAGGATGTTTACAAAAATAACGAGCAAGGTGAGTAAAATTGAATGTTTTTGGTTATTGTCTTTTTACAGTAAAAACTTTTTAGAAATCGGGGAATGCAGCGGAATGTAGCTGTGTCTTGCCAACAAATCCATGCCCAGTTTGTGAAGAAATATGTAATATTGTTATTTTGCGCGTGTTTTTCATCGGATACAGTAACGTGAAAATTACAAAAGCAGTGAATATTCCGAGTCATTTCACCTCCTGCTGAAAAAGGAATGATGCATTTCTGTAGTATATTTTATAAAGACATGATATCTGATCGACTGAGATAAAATACTTGCCTAGGAAAAGGCATATCCCCTCGTCCTGCCGACTTTTCAGTCCAGTGCCGCAGGCATCTCGATGGTGCCGCAGACATCGTGAGAGGCGCAGTCATCTTGAATACTGCGGCTCTGGACTGAATAGTCGGCAGAACGTGGGGATATGCCTTTTCCATGACATGTATTTTATCTCAATCGATCAGATGTCATGTCTTTATATAATATACTACAGAAATACATCATTCCTTTTTCAGCAGGATATGAAATGACTCGGAATATTCACTGCTTTTGTAATTTTGATGTTACTGTATCCGATGAAAAACACGCGCAAAATAACAATATTATATATTTCTTCACAAACTGGGCATGGATTTGTCGGCAAGACACAACTACATCCCGCTGCATTCCCCGATTTCTAAAACGTTTTTACTGTAAAAAGACAATAACCAAAAACATTCAATTTTACTCACCTTGCTCGTTATTTTTGTAAACATCCTGCGCAATGCCTGCGCCGTCGGAAGCGCGATGCCTTCATTTCAGTGCGGCACATTTTGTGCCGCAGGCAACGTTTCATACCCGTGGCCTGGTGTCATATCTAAACAGTGTCATAGTGTTACTGTCATACTTATAACTTTTTCTATGCACTTACATATGTAGTGACTGCGGGTTATACCCCTTCAGCCGTACCAAAAAGCATAAAGATCTGATTCAGAGTTTTTAAGAAAATCTGTGACACAGTTCCCCTGGCTCCTGCAAGCAGGGACTACTGCTTGGTCCACCTTTTCCGTTATAAGTAGTTCCTTGATTTCTCAATAAAAATTCATATTTTATGCCATTATGGCACACCTATAGTGTCATAATTGCCCGAGGACCATTATGAAACTAGTTGAGCCAGTATGGTTAGAAGGCACAACCAACCGTTTATTGACCTTTTTATTAGATCTACAAATAAGTAAAAGAAGACTTTTAAGTTAGTCGTAGACATGTAGCGGTGTACGTTTCCGTGGCAACGGTTGATGAAACTGGTCAAGTTCGAAAATTCCGGTTTTAAAACATAAATTTCAACTAAAACTACTGAATATTATTTTAGTGAAACTTGACATACGATATAACATCAGTACCCATGACATAGATTTAACATAAACGAAATTACTATCGCAATGTCCAAAATTTTGGGCGCACGTGCGAAATTACGTAGTCGGCACATGCATAATGATAATCTTTTTTAAGGATTTCTTCTTTAAAATTAGATTCAAAGCTTTATTTGATATTACTGCTAGCATTTATAATCTCTATTAAAACTAACAGAAAAGAATATCACATAACAGAATTGTTTTCCAGTCCATTTGTCATTCCTTTCACATTTTATCACAACGCACTTAGAGAAATATTAACCGGCCACTTTAAAATCCAAAATATTTTTTTTTCTGAGGATGCACAATTCATTTTTATAGATCAATTATTTGGAAGATTAAACAAGACTTACCGAGTAAGTTGAAGTTTGATCGAGATTTTATCCTTTTTATTTTTGCACATTTTGGACTACTTCACATGTAACACTGAGTTTGGTAAAGACAGTCCTACAAGATACGGACTACCAGAAGTTTAGCTTCATTCGCTCTGTGACTATGCCCGATGATTGAATTGCGGAAACATATGGCGGCCAAAATATTTTGATAATCTAACATCACCTAAAATGCTTGGCGAACTTCTCTTTTCATAACACATGGGCTCTTTGTCCCTGCGAAGTTAGTATAGACCGGTGCGCTATGCTAACTGCCAAATTCCTTAGGTTCTTAAAGACTTTATTGAAGATCAGAGACACAGTTTTTCATTCTAAACTCGAAGCCAAAAAGTATAATTTCTATGGCTTTTAAACTTTACACAATGAAGATCTCTATTAGTTTTAGCATTAGTGACATGTACAGCAATGACTTTCATCCTTTATGCCACATCTAAGTATTACTTGAGGAAGATCACTGATATTTTTGGAGCAAGGAGCTAAAAGGTCAAGGCCACAAAAACATAACACTTTAATTTTGTATATTTTTTTTCCATTTTCATGTCATAGAAAGTTAATTTAGAAAACAGCAGCAATGACTTTTAAACTTTATACACTGATCTAGTGATGTTCTCAGGAGTCTGTAAAGATTGATAAAAGACCATTCGCATTCGCACCCCACTCCCCCACGTCCTACTCGTTGTGGGAGTTTGGAAAATTAGTAATTGCTGAGAACAGGTAAGTACTGAATCCAGGAAAACCGGTCAGGTAAACTGCCAGCTCTTACATAATTGAATAACTGTTGAATATTGACACTAAACCCAAAGGAAACAAATAATGGGTTGAACAGGATAAATTACTTAAACTAAAATCGAACTTTTTTCCTCAAGAACGCTGGGTCATTTAAGGTCACTCCATAGATCAAGTCCTGTTGTTATTTTTGGTGTATCTGGATATGGAGTACATTCAGTTTTTGAGAGTAATTGTGTACCTTTTAAACGTTAGCCTGCTAATGTTCTAAAATGGACTGGTCCATCATTCCATTTGGACAGTACCATTTATTATTTGAAGGGGTGAAATAACTTTAAATTTACACACTAAACTGCGAACATCTTAGAAGTACAGTAGGCTGAACGTGGTCTGCACTGGTTGGAAAGACTGAACCACTTCCCGACAGTAGGCTGATCTTGGTCTGCACTGGTTGGAAAGACTGAACCACTTCCCGACAGTAGGCTGATCTTGGTCTGCACTGGTTGGAAAGACTGAACCACTTCCCGACAGTAGGCTGATCTTGGTCTGCACTGGTTGGAAAGACTGAACCACTTCCCGACAGCAGGCTGATCTTGGTCTGCACTGGTTGGAAAGACTGAACCACTTCCCGACAGCAGGCTGAACGTGGTCTGCACTGGTTGGAAAGACTGAACCACTTCCCGACAGCAGGCTGATCTTGGTCTGCACTGGTTGGAAAGACTGAACCACTTCCCGACAGCAGGCTAAAGGTTAATACTGTATTACATTGACATACACGTGGATATTTTCAGTATTTAATAGAAAATTATGATCTTTACAATATTCAGAAAGCAATAAAATAAAAATGTTAATAGATCTATGTTTAAAGACACATGGACCAGAATAAAACACACATGGACCAAAATAAAAATCTGTATATGACATTAGTACATGTGCACTGCATTTTGCTCACAACTTTGTCATACGTTTTCATTACATTATAAAGTACAGTAAACACCAGGAAACATATACAAGAAAATAATAACCACAAAACAAAAACATCAAAAACATATCAAAAACAACATACCTTGAAGAAATACAAAATATACTGTAAGTAAGGTTTTGCAAAAAGAAGATAATTATATAAGCTCAAAATATGAACAAGAGGACCATGATGGTCCTGAATCGCTCACCTCTTCCCACATGACCCAGCTGATAAACATTCAGACCAACTTTCATACAGATCCCATGAAAAATATGGACTCTAGAGAGGTCACAATGTTTTTTCATTATTTGACCTACTGACCTACTTTCTGAAGGCACATGACCCACTTTCGAACTTGACCTAGATATCATCAAGATGAACATTCTGACCAATTTTCATGAAGATCCATTCACAAATATGGCCTCTAGAGATGTCACAAGGTTTTTTCTATTTTTAGACCTACTGACCTAGTTTTTGACCGCACATGACCCTGTTTCGAACTTGACCTAGATATCATCAAGATGAACATTCAGACCAACTTTCATACAGATCCCATGAAAAATATAGCCTCTAGAGAGGTCCCATGGTTTTTCTATTATTTGACCTACTGACCTAGTTTTTGTAGGCACGTGACCCACTTTTGAACTTGACCTAGATATCATCAAGATGAACATTCTGACCAATTTTCATGAAGATCTCATGAAATATATGGCCTCTAGAGAGGTCACAAGGTTTTCCTATTTTTAGACCTACTGACCTAGTTTTTGAAGGCACGTGACCCAGTTTCGAACTTGACCTAGATATCATCAAGATGAACATTCAGACCAACTTTCATACAGATCCCATGAAAAATATGGCCTTTAGAGAGGTCACAAGGTTTTTCTATTATCTGACCTACTGACCTAGTTTTTGAAGGCATGTGACCCAGTTTCAAACCTGACCTAGATATCATCAAGGTAAACATTCTGACCAATTTTCATGAAGATCCATTGAGAAATATGGCCTCTAGAGAGGTCACAAGGTTTTTCTATTTTTAGACCTACTGACCTAGTTTTTGACCCCACATGACCCAGTTTCGAACTCGACCTAGATATCATCAAGGTGAACATTCTCACCAATTTTCATGAAGACCTCATGAAAAATATGGCCTCTAGAGAGGTCACAAGGTTTTTCTATTTTTAGATCTACTGACCTAGTTTTTGACCGCACGTGACCCAGTTTCGAACTTGACCTAGATATCATCAAGGTGAACATTCTGACCAATCTTCATGAAGATCCATTGAGAAATATGGCCTCTAGAGAAGTCACAAGGTTTTTCTATTTTTAGACCTACTGACCTAGTTTTTGATCCCACATGACCCAGTTTCAAACTTGACCTAGATATCATCAAGGTGAACATTCTGACTAATTTTCATGAAGATCTCATGAAAAATATGGCCTCTAGAGAGGTCACAAGGTTTTTCTATTTTTAGATCTACTGACCTAGTTTTTGACCGCACGTGACCCAGTTTCGAACTTGACCTAGATATCATCAAGATGAACATTCTGACCAATTTTCATAAAGATCCCATGAAAAATGTGACCTCTAGAGCGGTCACAAGCAAAAGTTTACGCACGCACGCACGCACGCACGCACTGACGCACGGACGACGGACGACGGACGCCACGCGATCACAAAAGCTCACCTTGTCACTTTGTGACAGGTGAGCTAAAAATGTGAAAAAAGATTTACAATAATGTTAATGGCACTCTGAAGGAATTATGCTGAAAAAAAACAACAACATAAAACATACATCCAGTAGGCACTGAGGTGTATGTAACTGCTACAAGGTTATAGAATGCTAGAAAAATAAAGTGATTTTCATGAAAATGCTTTAATGTATGTATGAATTAATCACAGTGTTCATGGCGAGTATTCCCAGGTTAGTAAGAAATCCTTCAACAAGCTTATTCTCGGTTTCAAAGTGGGCATCTTCAAAACCTGAAATGATAAAAAGTTACATCGGTGATCAGTTTACCCTTATCATGCTGGACACGCCTGACTGCCTTTGCAACCAGTGTAGATCATGATCTGCTTGCACATTCATGCAGTTTGATCATGATCTGCACTGTTTGCTATTCAGTCAGTATCATTCCGGTAAGCACCCCTTATAACAGTTAATGGTATTGTCCAAATTGAAAGATGGACAGGTTCATTATAGAAATTTAGCAGGGTAAGGGTTAAGGAACCCATAATCAGAAATACAAACTTGAGAATTCTGCTGTACAAAGTATAGTGCACATATTCTGATTCATGTACTTAGGAAAATAATTTTCTCAAATGTTTATTAAAACAACTGAGATCCAAATATGCTTGCAGATTCCTTTGCAGTCCAAAAAAGTAAACCTGACATCAGTTTAGAAAAGACCTTCATAAAAACATATTGTGGAGAACTTTTTATAAAGAAGAATATGAACGGCTTTTAAAGTATTTCTCATATTTTTTCTGGTTTAAACCACTTTATGATTGAGATTTCTTCCTAATCTTCACATATTGAACTCTGCATTGATTTGTCATAAAGCATGTTTATCTTTAAAAAATGCTATCTGATTTTCAGGTGAAGTATGTGCTTACTTTATAACTGGAATCATATGCAAATGCTTGGGCAGCTCCGTTCATTGTTACGTTTACGGGGCACAGATCCACTCCATATATAGTTACATTCTTCATCAACATCCAGTCCTCGTATCTTGCCACTTGAACTTTAGATCGAACCTTATTCTGTAATATTGGATGTTTGAAAATGATTTCTGGCACGATTTTCTAAATATGTGAAAAACTGAGTGAACTGTTTCTCAAAAAAAAAAAACCCATCAGTTTTGCTCTTTAGTTCTATTGATATTTAATACACACAGTACTGCACTGTTCCCTCAAACACAACATACAGGCAAAGCTGCAGCTTGTTTTGTTTTGAAACAGGTTTTAGACCATTTCATACAACTAAAGCTGCATTTCAAATAGATACATGAATTAAATTTACTTACTAAGTACCACACAGGTGGTGTGCCACATACATTAAAGCTTACTAAGAATGACTTTACCTACAAATATTTTTCTGATCTAGTGTTCTTTTTTTATGTACGTTATATGCAAACAAGAGCTCGTAGAACATGAAATGCCCCCTTCCCCACACCTTGATGCATTCAGTAATTGCACAAGGAACAGAAATTATTTGGTCGTTGTGCACAAAAGTTCTACTGTTCTTGGTAAAAGTGACAATGACCTTTGACCTATTGACCTCAAAATCAATAGGGGTCATCTGCTGGTCATGATAAAAATCCCTATAAAGTTTCGTGATGCTAGACCTAAGCATTCTCGAGTTATCGTCTAGACACATTTTCACTGTTCCAGGTCACTGTAACCTTGACCTTTGACCTCCTGACCTCAAAGCAATAGGGGTCATGATCAACCTCTCGATTAAGTTTTGTGATCCTAGGCCCAAGTGTTCTCAAGATATCATCTGGAAATGGTTTCACTGTTTCAGGTCTCCATGTCCTTGACCTTTGGCCTACTGATCTCAAAATCAATAGGGGTCATTTGCTGATCATGACCAACCATCTTATCAACTTTCATGATCCTAGGCCCGAGCGTTCTTGAGTTATCATCCGGAAACCGTTTAACTGTTCTGGGTCACTGTGACCTTGACCTTTGACCTACTGATCTTAAAATCATTAGGGGTCATCTGCTGGTTAAGACCAACCATCCTTTTAACTTTCATGATCCTAAGCCCAAGCGTTCTTGAGTTATCATCCGGAAACGGATTGGTTTACATACTGACCGACCGACAGACCAACCGACATCTGCAAAACAATATACCCCTCCTTCGAAGGATAATAATCTATATATACCTCTGTCAGAGTGAATTCCACAAAATTATAACTTCCCATTTCCAATGATTCTGAAATTTCAAAGCAGGCATCTAGTTAATTATCATGATAGATATGGATGCAAACAAGTTAAATGAAGACAACAAAGACATTAAGGGGCACATTGTGATGCTGTTTTGGCACAGTCGATGGCAAAATTCACATGAAAGTTTATTAAATAAGTTCATGGTTTGCAGTTTGCACAACCTCACTTGTAATCCCCACCATTCCACAAAGTGTTACAGAAATGTTCTCCTTGCCAGGTAATTCCATAACAAATGCAAATGTAACAATATCACAAAGCACAATGTTTAGCTTGTAAATATATACTGAACCACTTAAAAATGCAACATTTTTTGACGTTCAGCTAGACCTTATTGTGAATACTTGATGCAATATTTTTATATCAAAATAAACATTAACTTGTGTATAATTTCTTATGTTCAACTTTAAAATCTTTCATGCATGAAAATGGAGTAAATAATCTAGGATTCCAGTCTGCGATGTGATATATGAGGTCATTAACGATGAAGAAAATCTGTTCAATATTAACTGTCAGTCCTAAAAAAAACATTTTGTCCTTAAAATGATTTTGACATGGGTCATATTGACTGTTTTCATCTAAAGGCACAAAAGGGTAATTTTACAACACAAAATTACATTTCAATGTACCACGTCCAAAAGGGTTGACTTCAATGGCATTCAGTATATATGATTAAAAGAAAACTTAGCTGAACACGTAACAATGTACTAGATGCTGTTCCAGAAGTAAGAGCATCAAGAGTAACAGCGTTTAATTCCTTCCAATTATGTAACCTTTGTATCGTATTTTGGTATTCTGCCAAGATCAAATTCGTTTAATGGAAATTGCCGATGTGTCAACTACCTTTAAGGCCCCAAAAAATCATTCTCATCTATCAGATGTTCGTCAAAATCCCGAGACGAACCTCTGATTTATTTCTGTCGTTTATTTGGTGAGCATGCGCACTCGTAATTACTACCGGGAGAAGTTTCAGCCAATCAATGTTCGCCACTATTTGGCACGCTGAATTGAAATTTCAAACAATATGTAAGCAAGGTAGTTGCTAACGATAGATAAAGGCGATATTCCATGATTGCAATTAATAAAGATTTATTTCTGTTATTCGATGTTAAGAAATTGACCTGAAGAAATAATAATATTCCTCGTAAGTCTTTATCGATATGAAAGGACGTGGTCACACTTTTCACGGAAGATTTTGATTGGTTCGCTACATTTTGTCGTTAAACGACGCTGATTGGCTGAAACATTTTACCTGTAATGTAACCAAACCACAAATATCGGCGAAATGTGCCAGAGGTTCATCCGGGGAACCACGGTAGACCTCTGGTATGCGAGAATGCCAAAAAATGGGCCAGTAGTAATCTGGGCAAACTGGGTTTAAGAACAAAACTTGTCAAACCTTGCGTTATACCATCATCCCAATATAGAGAGCCAGAAGCCGTGCCGTTGGTTCCCATAGCAATCAATAATGAGAAATCTTTCAGGCGGCTGGAATAGAAATTAAAACTTCAATATGTGCTATGGATGCAGATGTATAATTCTGAAAAATGCTACGGTACAAAAAATGATATGTTCAAAAATACTTCCTTTACCTTTAGCCTGCTGGCGGCATAGCGACCAGTGCAGACCAAGATCAGCCTGTATATCTGTGCAGTCTTATTATGGTCTGCACTGTTCCCTAATCAGTCAGTAAATTTTCAGTAAATACCCCTTCTAATGATAAATGGTACTGCTCAAATTGAATGACAGACCTGTCCAATATAGAAATTTAAGAAAGTAATAGGAAGGATACGAAACTGAAATACCAGGAAATACTGAACTTTAAACATCATCAGATCATCAGGGGTCTGGTCTAAAATTTAAATATCATATTAGCTCTTATATTTAATGTCATAGAAATATAAACAGTAGATGTAAAAATACTGAAAACAATACAGTCATATTACCATAAGTGGCTCATATCTATGTATGTCTACAAAACACACATAAGCAAAATGGGGTACCCTTGGGATTTTTACTGTAAGTACAACTTACAATATGACTGTAAGGATTTTATCTGGAGGTAAAAAAAACAACATTCTAACATGGCTCGATTTAATTGGTTGGTAACAGAATATCATAATGTCAAATTGCCGTTTGACATTCAGTTCATTACTACTCGGATAAATGATAACAAGCATAATTTTTATCAAAATATTTAGATGAACATTTAAGAATGAAAACAATGCCTTCTTGGGTGTGGGAATTTAGCCAGAGCAACCAGAGCAGCCAGAGTAGCCAGAAACCAATCCTAACACTAACCCTAACCCTAACCCTGGCTACTCTGGCTAAGTTCATGCACATGGCCTTCTTTGGGTTTATCATCTAATTAACCACGGTTCATCATTCAGATGCTTAGATATTTAACAACTCTGGCTAATGCCATCGTTGTTCAATTCCTGCACATCTGCACTCTAAACCATGACAAATCAGACGACAAACCACTTAAAGCCACTTGATTATTTGTTAAACGAAGAATGCAGAGATGACATACCTTTCCGTAGTGGTAAGAGCATATTCTTGCATCGGTATAATGGATCCAGCTTGTACCAGCAGGTTAATGATATTCAGTGGAGCAGGCAAGGTCATGTTCTTACCCTTGCCAGTCAACCGCTGACCTGAGTAAAAGTTGTACCATACACTGTTCAATGGCAAGTATACGTCGACAGATCTTGATTTCTGAAAAATAAATCCATGTAAGTGCAATACCAATGTCCCTGAATAACAGAAGATATCATTTTAAAATGTCACCCTACCCCATTCACTAGAAGTGGATGCTTTTAAAAGAAACTAATATAAACACAAAATTGTTCTTCACTGCTTGAAAATTAATGACAAACTATTATGTTTGCGATTTCTTGCATTTTACTGTGCTAATTAAATACCTCCTTGATTAATTTAATTCTGGTGTGGTGAATCACTTCAATATAATATATTCTAACACAACCCGATTTGTTTTCCTATTAAACAAAGAAGGCTGAAAACTGTGTGTTTTATTCAGCAATTCATTTTTCTGATGTCACAATTATTACGTCATAGTATTAGACAGCATAGCAGCATGCTGGAAAAGAAATCATCAGAAATCAGACAAATATTTTAATGATATAGTCAAGTACGTACATAATAATGATAACGTGATAACGTGTTAGAATCACCCTCGTGATATAATTCCTTCGCATCTAAACTCCAAACAATGATTTTATTCCACGACAAATCACTGTTTTGGCTATATAATTTCTTAAATAATAGAGACTGAGGTAATAACTGTAAAACTAGGTTTAAACCTGCATGTGTAAGATGAAAATGAATGTGAACATCTAACAAAATTCAGTTGCTAATTCTCTAAATTATAATTATGCAAGTAACTGTTAACAACATCAAGCATGTGCTCATTCCTATCAAGTATAAACCAAATCTCTGATAAGAAAAATACTATTCGAGAGAAAGGCTTTATAGTTAGTTGCCCAAGTAGTATTTTTTGTCATTATTCTAAGAAGTAAAAACAAGAACGTTTCCAGTACCTCTGTTAGAACTGGCGCAATGAGAAGCCCTGATCCCCACATGAATTGATTATCAATATGGTAGGTATCCTTGTTATTTGGAAACCTGGAAAAGATATTACAATGAAAGTACATGTCGCTTGCTTTGGTTGCATCAAAGTTAATCTTCTTTGACAGAAATGCACCTCACATGCAACAAGACTAGCAACATAGCATTAAGTTATAGAATAACTAGGTTTAAGTCTATGAGATTTAGTAAATGTTCAGTCTTTCTGTTTGAATACAAATGCTTTCAGCATTTTCGCCAGTTTTTACATATAATATGATCAGCTTTTACATATAATATGATGATAATTTTGGTAAAAACTCCGATGGTAATCAACTGATATATTTTTAACTAATGGTCATTTATAAAGTTAATTGCTTTATTATTCTAATTCCCATTGTCCTTTCTATACCTACAAAGTAGATTGTATCATTTTACTGTTTTCATACTCCTTAAAGAAGACTAGGAAGTAAAGCACAGAATTTACTTTAACCACAGAAAACTTCAGTTATAAATTTAACCCTTACTCTGGTAAATTTCTATAATGAACTTGTCCGTCTTTCGATTTGGACAGTACCATAAACTGTTAAAAGGGATGCTTACCAAAAAGATACTGACTGAATGGCGAACAGTGAAGACCAAGATCAGCCTGCACATCCGTGCAGTCTGATCATGGTCTTCACTGTTCGCTATTCATACACTGGTCGCAAAGGCAGAATCACTTGCTGCCAGCAGGCTAAGCGTTGATATACCCACGTAGCTCTAAAAAAGCAATATCGTACAAAGACCCGTGGAACAACTTACTCATAAAACATGGCTCTTGCAACTGGAGTGCCCGTTGTGTAGCTTTCGTAGAATAGTGTATACAGATATGGCAACAATGAATATCTTGTTTGGTAAACATCTCGCACACTTGCAGCAAAAAAATCATCAAAAGCTCCTGGGTCTTGATATCTCTACAAATCAATGTGAATAATTAATATCTTTTTCAGTACAGATAAAGAACAATTACAGCAAGAAGTTACCAAAAGCACACAATTTGGATACTTGCAGCAAAGTGTCATGTGTTGCACTTGATGATTGATATATCTATAAAATAAGTGAGAATGATAAATATACTCTTATAATGCTAATACCACGGACACTCGCTGCAAAACAGTCTTCAAAGGAAACTGAGTCTTGCCATATCTACAAAATAGTGTGAGAAAGCAAGTATCCTGCTCGGGCCTTGTTATGTGTATGAAATAGTGTAAATAATAATAATCTTATCAGGTAAGCATCATGGACAAATAGAACCAGGCCTTAATTGATTTATCTACAAAATACCTTGAATATTAAGTATATTATAAATTAAACATGGCAAAAACTTGTAGCAAACTGTTGTCAAAAGCGCACAGTTCTTGTATATCTGTAAAACAATGTGAACAAGAGCACCACAATGCGGAGCAATAAATGCCCAAAGGTGTAACCTTGACCTTGAAGCGAGCTATCCAAAATATGCGCTCTGCACGTCCTCTAGATGTGGTGAACATTTGTGTCAAGTTTCTTTGAAATCCTTAAAGGGGTTCAAGAGTTACAAAGGGGACATGAAATTGCTAACGGACAGACAGACGGACACCGGCGTCATAACATAATAGAGTCAGTGTACCTGGTTTCGCACACTTTTTACACACTTCTTGAAACAGACTGAAATATGTGGAAGCAATTTATTATTTTGCATTTTCAGACAGAAGAATAGATACATGGCTCTTTATTTATGCACTAGGTTATTCTTCATGTGATAACTGCTCACCACTGGTAGCTCTCCAATATAGCCAGAAAATGACCCATTATTCGGACATATTTGTACCCGGTTTCGCACACCGTGACTAAAAATTCTCTAATTCTTTGTACAGTACGGATATTGGTTGAATCGAAATTGCACAACACTGATACTTCTGTAGAAACTGTATTTTTAGCTGTCATTATCATAATGATGTCGCTATACCATGCACAAGCAAGGTACCCTCAGTGGTGTCTAATTTTATGCTGTCTGGGTGATACTTTTACTACACTTTTATATATCTTTGTCTTTTATCAGGATGCCTGCTTGTCGTTTAGAAAACTATAGGAACATTCAAAAGGAGACCTGGTCCCTTGATTTCACCAGTTTAAATTTCTCTTGGCAAGTATTTCATTACAAGAAACGGAAAATTCTTTGGTGTGCGAAACCGTGAACTGTGCGAAACCGAGTACACTTACTCTACATCCATTTGGGCATATAATAATAAGTATATTGTTAAGTATACATCACGGACTTGCCACAATATTGAACACATTATCTACCATTTTGATGTACCGATATACTTGGCATAGATTTCAAAACCATTGTTTCTTAAATGTTTTCAGGGGTATATCACTGCCAGGGCTTTTAATATAATTAAGAGAGTAGTTTCATGTGTACAATGTGTGGTAAACTGGTGAACTGAAAACAGCAATTAATGTAAAACAATTAAATATGCTGCTTATTCACTATGGGTGCCAGAAACAGGACAAACAGACACAGCAACTGAGTGTTGGTGAGTTACGTTTGTGTAAACAATCAAATGTGCTGCATTACCGTGGGCTTATCACTGTGGGTGCGAGAAAATGGATAGAATGCTCCGAGTTGATACCATCTTAGACACAACTCATATGTTGTATCGTGCTGAAAACCGCATATATCTGCACCAACCATCGGTATACCAGCCATATTGAATGTCAGAATAACTGAAAGTAAACAAAATAAAACAATTTGTCTTGGTCATCTGAACCTTTTCAAACTCAAGTATGGACACTTAATGGCACTGTACATAACAAAAGAAAGAATGTAAGACTCTGACTGGCCCGATGGTGAATTCTGCACATTGGTGCTTTTTTCGTCATCTACACAAATAAAATTTATCACATGAAAGCTAACACATTTATAAAAGATAGCAAATTTAGTGCAACCTATTATACAAATATATCCACAGATGTATTCAGATAAATGTTGCAACTACCTGTACTCTTGTACACAGAAGCAGAAATCTCAGATGATGAGCAAACTAAATTGTAGTTACCTGATATAGATTTATATAAATCATAAAATGTGGCTATATTGTCTCCAGTCCAATGACCTCCATAGTGACCTTGACCTGAGAAAGTTGACCTTGAAATCACAAATGGTCTTCTCCGTAATGGTAATGACTTCAAAGCGCTACAAATGAACATATATCGAATATTAAAATATTGCATTTATTAATGCCATATAGAGGATATTACATGAGTGTCTTTTCATACTGAATTTATTAAACCAGTTGGATCAAATAATAAAGCTGAGCATTTTATCAATTTTATTCAACGAGTTTAATAAATTCAATGTGGAAACTGACAAATGTAACACTCTTTTTATCACATGTCTAAGCCTTTCCTGTCGAAACATCAAAAATTCTACTTTCTTTTACTATATAAACGAGACAATTTGACCAACATCTCCTATACTATAAATGACGTTAACGTCAAAACTTTATTACGCTAGTGTATTATCATTTTTATTTAATGGTTTTATTACACTCCCGTGGCATCAAACATGTGATAAAGCATTTTATAAAATACATATTTTGATTAAGAAGAAAGTCAACTTTGAAAAATGGCACACAAATGCTCTACCACACATCTGTTTAGCTCCACTGCGAAATTTTAGTGTTCTTTCTCCAGGTTTTTGTTTTCGTTTTCATTTTTTTATTATATCCTAGTATTTTTTAAATATTGACATCATTCAGTAGCGCTATAACAACTATGTAAACTTTTGCAAACATTTCTTATTAAAGCATTCAATTACTTTATGTCATGTTAAACAAGTGAATTTACATGTAATAGTCTGTAATGCATTTTGTTTGCTTATGCATCAGTTTCCTTGAGATGTTATTGTTTGCTTTAATTAACATACGTGTTTTCCCCCATTCTGTAATAGCACTATTTGCTTAAAAAGACAAGGCAGTCTGAAGGACACAAGTCCTATATCCCCGCTGCTGATATGGATAGAGAAAGGGTTGATGGTATTGGGTGGAATGGACGTTGTTAAGTATGTTTTATGGTCCATGTTTGACAACATCAATGGCTTCGAAAATCCTTCAAAGGGTTTAGGAGATACAGAGCAGACACAAAATGAAAGGCACAAACTTTTGACATTGAGCTGTGACCTTGACCATAAGCCAACATGGCTGACTCCTGAGTTCTGCACGTGATCATTTGACAAAAGTTTCAAGAAAATCCTTTAAGGGGTTTAGGAGATACAGAGTGGACACAAAATGGAAGGCTCAAAACATTGACCTAGAGATGTGACCTTGCCCTTGAGCCAACATGGCTGACTCATTAGTTTTGCACATCGTCTTGATGAGGTAATCATTTGACCCAAGTTTCATGAAAATCTTCAAAGGGTTTAAGTTATATGGAGCAGACACAATTGTTACAGACAGATGGACTGAGACCATTCCTATAATCCCACCACTTGTGGTGGGGAATTAATAAAAAGCATTCTGGTACCAATTACTTGTTCCATTAATATGGCATATAGAAACTTTCAGTGACCCAGTTTCCTCCTATATATAAATTCCCATATATAAAGTACATTTATATCACTATTGTTATATACAAAACAAATTTCTGAATGTTATGGAAATCCAGTCATGCACAGAACTTAGTAGAAACTTCTAATGCTACTTTATTTAAAAGAATTCTTACCAGAGTATTGGATTAAACTGAGGTTTTATTTCAACACATTCTTGGAATTATTCTGACAATGAATTTTGGTATTAGTGTTTATACAGTGTTTTGTATGGATTAAACATGAAGGAACATACTTTAAACTACAAATCCAGGATAAGTGAAGATTTCATTCAGTGCTTGGATATTATACATTTTAGAACTTTGTTTTAAGTATTCAATTAAAATAAATATTTCATTCTGTAAATTTAATTGAATAAATTTTGTTATTGTTAAAAGTTAAAGCCAGTTCTTCTTTCCAGTTACCGGTACACTTTGATCGTAACAATCATCAAACCTACTGATATGTTGCATTGGTTTCCATCATGCCATACATATTATGCAGATTATAATACGTTGACAATTTCTGTCTAGCTGAGGGACAAATCGTTCTGCTATACAACGTGCCACCCGCTACATCTAAAAAAATATACCACAATGTGTGAAGTATTATTCTGATTTGGAAAACAAGAATTTGATTATTTATGAACAGTTTAAAACATGCATATTTATGTTCCAGTAAGAAAAAGTGCCATTAATTATCTAAAATGAACATGTGAAATTTTAGTGTACATGGTTTGAAAAGCCTTCTTATAACTTAAACCAAAATAACAATTTGATGAGCTGATTTTTGTTTTCGTTGGGGCTAGCGTCACAATCATACATCATGTGGCGACTGTTTAATTTTTCATTGTGGAATAAAGAATTCTACACTCCTGACAAGGTTTCAAATCTACAGCTATGAGAGGCATGTGATTTAAATTCAGCCACCTTAACTGCTCTGCCACAGAGGCCCCCAAAATAACAATGGCATCGGACAAGAAATTGTTTTCTGATAAGCAACATTTGAAACATTTATGAATAGACTCTATGAAACAAGGGTTTTCAGACACTGTTTGATGTCAAACCTCAATTCTTTGACATACCAGGTAAGTAGGGTGGTGAGTTATATTCAGAATTTTTATCACAACCGGTCACGGATCCATCAGCGAAAGTGCCTAGTTCATCCATGTCCTAGAACATTGACGTTACAAACTGTTTTGTACAAGTAACTGTGATATTTTCCTGATATACAAAATAATGTACCATACGAGAAGCAAAGGAAAGTGAAGGAAATTTTTAACTTGCAAACTTCAAGGGCCTTTAGTCATGTAAAATACAATACTTGTAGTTTTGCAAATAAATTTCTGCAGTTTAACAAATGATAAAGCATAAAATTTTAATAATGACATTTCAACCAGTTGTTATAATTGTGTTTGACACTGTACTGCATAGAAGTATTTCTCAACTAAGGCCTGCCAGTCAACGACTGTTTTGCATGGCACTTATACATAGTCGTCTCCAGGCGGCTGGTCTGTAGTGCTGTTGGATCTGTATAACTAGCGTCGAAATAAGCATTTTTGTCAGTCTATAATACTTACAATCCACAATCCATCTACGGCAACATGTTTCCAAAACTCTCCAATTAGTTTAGCCCAGTATGTGTGAGACTTCCCGTTACTCCAGTCAGGAAAAACGGTTGTCCCCGGCCATAGCTAGACATTAAGAAATGTAAACGAAATGTAAACAAAAGCTTATGTGGACACAAGGATTAACTGCCAATTGATATTAATAATGAATATAGTAAGTATTGTTAATACAAAATTGTTTGTACAAATATATATATATGCCATATCTATTTAAGTATAATATGTAGAACACTACAGCCTATGCCAAAATTATTTACATGCAGTTTCAAAATAAATGACATTCTAATTTCTATAAGATCGTTTTCAGCCTGAACCATATTAGAGTATAAAATTCATGATTTGTTATATTCTCACCCGTCCAACAAAGAGTTTATTCGATTCATTCTTGATGAAAATGTCCATCTCAACTCCAAGATCATAGGGACTGTAGGATCCCAAGGGTTGACTATTGCTAATGCCTGGGTCCTGCAAGGAAATATCCATCAATGTGGTATCTTACATGTACCAATAATATTTTGCAATGAGACAGTACTTAACGTTATACATCAATAGGAGTTGTTTGGTCTTCAACATTTACACGTATTAGAAAAGCAATTATGTCAGCATGCAAATTAAAC
Organism: Mercenaria mercenaria; assembly: GCF_021730395.1. Lineage (NCBI taxonomy): Eukaryota > Metazoa > Mollusca > Bivalvia > Venerida > Veneridae > Mercenaria > Mercenaria mercenaria. The sequence continues at coordinate 104,925,511 of NC_069362.1, read as the reverse complement.
CGTGAAAAATAATACAATAAAGAATCTGCTCTTTTTATAACCTCTTGCCAATCAGAAATATTTTTACCCTTTTTGTTTAATATTAATAGTTAATCAAACTGTTCACTAATCATTCTTGACAAAGGATTTGTGAAAATTCTTTAAGGATGTGGCTATCTCTCTAAGAGATATCACTACAAAATAAACTGTTCCTATATATATCGGTAGTCACTGAATAAAAAGTAAAATGTCCGCTTGCAATCACACTCATTTTAAGGCATGCATTGTTGGCAACCATATTCTGATAATCATACAGTCATTGTCAATGCTGAAAACCATTGATAAGTTTATGTTCTTGGTTCAAATGAACTTGATTAAATATTGTTTTTAAATGGAATTAATTTATAATGCTGGCTATCATCACAATTTATGCACTGTCCAGTTGATGACATTCCGCGTATTTGAACGGAACTAGATACACAGTATCTAAGATCGAAATTTTTACTTTAAATCTCTTTTGAAAAAACATATAATAATAAATTATTATCTGGTTACGACTCAAATTCAATTACCAGCCAAGGTTACTATATAGATAATGTTTACAAAGAATTTCTGTTTACATTACTGCTAAAAAGTAAAAAAATAATGATAATGAAATAATTTTTAATAATTGATATGCACCACTATGATAATGTATTTCATTCCCCTTCTATGTAGTTCATCTACCATGGCAGCTTGATCACCAAATCTTTCAACATCTGTTGTAAAATCTAGTCTACCAACAGCATAGTCAATATCATTCCACTGTGTATCCTGAAAGAGATCACAGATGGGTTAAGAATCTATAATAATTCAAAACATAATGTGGTCTATACAAAGTTTCCTTTGACAAGTTTCGACAATTTCGAGTATCATGGATTCATACAATAGTGCTGCTAAATTTTCATAAGCTCATACTTCTAGGTCGAAGGTTCTTAGATGTTCAAAAATGTCAAACCAGTATGAGAGTGTTTGACAATACTGCCGAATTACATCTTAAAGTCGCTGGATTCAAATCACTTTCCTTTCACAGCTGTGGGTTTGACACCTCACTTGAGATTTGGAATATTTTCCTTCAGATAAAGAAGCCATCCTGTTGGCTTTTGGAATGTCAATGGTTCTAAACAAGTTTCTGCTCACACCTGTAAAAATGCCTGGATGGGTTCCTAGGGTCTTCCACCATCATCAAAAACTTAAAAGTAGCTATATCACCCATGATTGTGTTGGTGTGTCATTACATCCTTTGAATAAACAAGCTTATTAACTATAACAGCAGAAAGACATTCAAAAAGCAAACATATGAAAGAAAAGGAATCAACATGCAACTACCTTCGTTTTAGTTAAAAGTAATATCAATAGCTACAAGATCATAATTAGACGTTTAAGCAGCCTTTCAAGTAATGTAACTGGCATGGTGCCTAGGTGGAAGCTAAGTTGCCTTCTAGAAGCCAGATGGACAGCCTCAACTCAACAAGCACTCAACAACAACATTACAATATTTACATAATTAAGGAGCCTTTCGAATATAAGGTAACCCCGAAGAACTTGAGCTACTTACATGGGGAATTTCAGCTTTTCTTACTCTGTTTACAACCATCATAGTATCATTGACCGACTTGTAGCCAAATTTGCAAATATGAAATCCAAGACTCCAATATGGTGGCATAAATGTTCGACCAACAACATTTGTGTATTCTCTGACAATATCAGCAGGTTTCTGACCAACAAAAATATAGAAATCCAGAATTCCGCCAATGGTTCTCCAGGTAACAGCTGGATACGGCTGCAAAACAACGTCTGAAATAAAAAATACAATGTTACCTCACTGAATGTGACTGAAACACAATATCTGCAATGAATAAACAATGATACTTGACTGGATATGGCTGCAGCACAACATTTGCGACAAATAATCTCCTTATGTAATCAAACCAGGGCGTCCAAGTTTAAACTTTGCTGTATGTTGCAGGTCAGAAGAACAGCCAGGCCAACAGAAGGTGAACATTAAACATTGATGCAAAGACAAAACACTTTATATGTTGCGAATTAAATAACTACATACAAGAAAAATTCTTAAACAAGATGGTCATGATGACCTTTGATAGCTCACCTGTGTAATTTGAGCTACATGTTTCAAATGTCAAACTGATGCTAAAATATTAAAAAAGTAAGTCTCACATTCATGGCCACAGAAAGTCAGTTCTAAGATCGGTGTGTAAAACTGTGTATGTCATCCAAATTTCAAGGATGTATCTTAATTTCTTGAAAAACAAGAAAGTTACATAGTTCATTAGGTCAAGATCACAGTCAAGTGACCCCTTATTACTTGGGGTCATCAGGTAATTATAATTAAACAGGCTAGGAAATATGATCAGATATTTTTTGAAGTATTTTTTCATATATAACTCATATAACAAGGGATCCCCTGGGCGTGACCTCTACTGACTCCAAGGTCATGATCAAAATTGATAGTTGACCACTAGAAAATACTAAATATCTAAACTGGACCTTATGATTTAAGACAAGAATATTTTTAAGGGTTTTTCCTTTACAAGTCTTTCTAAACCATATGCCACCCGGGGCGGGCCATTTTTACTCCTAAAGCCCGTACACGTTTTTTAAAGAAGACCATCCAAGGAACATCCCTGAGAAGTTTCATCAAAATTGGACTGGTGGTTTAGGAGAAAATGTTTTTAAAGGAAAGTGTGGATGGATGGATGGACGCCGGACGGACGGCCAGTGAGCAATTACAATAGCTCACTTCAAGCACTTTGCGCTCAGGTGAGCTAAAAACCAAATCAAGCTCTAGCGTGCAAAAAAACAATGTCCAGAAACATGAAGACCAGGGTATAGAAAAGACGAATGTGCAACTACAACTGAGAGTTTTATGAACAGCCACATCAAAAAATTTAACTTACCCATTCCATTGCTGTTCAGGAGGAAGAATCCATTTGCTTTTCCACTTTCTTCCATGACGAGATAAAAAGGATGAGAACCATACATATTTGTACCTTCCTGAAAATGGGAATGCAGCTTAAGAATATGCGTTAACAATATACGGTATCAGAAGTTTATCAATTTTACAAAAAATGCATTAACTTCATAACTGCTGATAACAATTCTGAGGAGGAGCAAAAAAACTTTTGTATAAAGATAGATATTGCAGCATTAGGCAAAATTCTTCGAAAATTAAACTCCCAAGAGTCACATTCTGTACATTTTCCAACCAGGTAATTTTAGTTAATTAAGCTTCCAAGGACCACAACCTCTGTATTCCCTATTAAGATAAAATTCTTGACAAAATTAATATCCTAAGAGCCACAACCTCTATATTTCCTGATTAATTAATTGTCTTAGCTAATTAACCTCCCATGAGCCACAACCTCTGTAAACAAACACATTTTTTTCTCCTCACTGATGTTCTTTCCTGAGACAGTGCACTATACTAGATTTTACATATAATTTTAACAAAAATGGGTAAACTATAGTGAATGAATATTTATATGAATTCTCAACAAACCAAAGGGTAGTGGTCTCTGTTCCACAACGTTTTCCTTGTCCAGTTCATGTTTAGCATCAAGTTGTTTCTATGTTCACCAATACCATAAATATATGGAGATGGTAGCAGAGATGATAACTGGAGGAACTGATCTGTAAATATCAACGGAGCTGCTCCTTTTGTGGAAAACCTGTAATAAAAATACCTGAAGGTGAAGACCAATCATTATTATTTAACTCTTCAATTTAAAATGAAAATGCGATGCCCAAAAAGGTGCACATTTTAAACTGTTCCAGAATCATTTTAGACTGTCTACCACTTCTGACTAAAAATTGGATAAACAGGAATGTATGTGAAAATTGAATCCTTCACTTACAGAACAGAGTTGTCACATTTTCTAGTTACGCTGAGCCAGAATGGCGTTCCCGTCTCACTGACTGTCACTGTATAGGCAGGATTGGCGGCTCTCTGGTCTGCCTTAGGAACACTCATTGGTACTTCATAACGTTTGATATTAGGATCATAAACCTAAAAAGAGAAACATTTCCACTTTTAGGAACAACTGTCTCGGTGGGTGTATAATTACGTTTACGCATTAATTTGGCAAGAATAGGAAACAATCCAGTGAACAGTATAAAAACGAATTCCTCAGTCCTGAATTTAATTTCTTTTAGAAACTAATACGCTATCAATGAATCATTCAAGATTTTATTACAAACCAAAAATGTATGTAACAAAGACATAAATAAAACGAATATAACCAATGAATAATATCTCCAAGACGTATTAAAATTGTCAGTGGATGTGTTCATATTGTAGTGCGTCATCTAGGTGTCTTAAAACAACACCTTCCTCATATGGTAAGAATGCTTGTAGTTAAACGGTTTCATATTTTATGCTTATCTTGTTCAAAAAAATCAACCTCACCTTAACATGTAATCGTTGATTAGTTTCATAGTAAACTTCTACTGCAAGCTGTCTGACGCCTCTAGGGTAGTAGGTTGGTGGTTGTCCTGAAAGATTCATACTAAATCCAAGTGGTGTGTCTTTTCTTTCATCAACAGAATAACCAGGAAAGTTTCTAGGATAGAAACAGTACGGTACATCTACAGGAGCTTGAGTGTCATTTTCATTCCTGGACTTCAGTGGTTTTCTTCTAGTCGCATCTTTTTGCCAACAGCAACCCCTTCTCATACAACCTTCTTCTGAAATACTTTTTTCAGGGAAGCAATCAAACTTCTCTGATGGATTTGTAATGTCACACTGCTTTTTACTGGAGGGAATGTCCAACGGAGGACCTATCATATCATCTTCAGAAATACTGTCTAAATTAACAGTTTCAAAACGTTCAAAGGAGTAATCTAAGTAAAGATACGATGCTGTCTTCTCTGGGGCATGCTTCCAAGAGTTTGACCTTTGTTTATCAGACAGGCTTGTCTTGAAATCATTATTCTCCGAGTCACCAAATGGTCCCGACTTCGTCATCCACAATACATCCATTGACATTCCAAATAACGAATCAAGGCCCAAGAATATTATAAAGATAGCGATTGCCACCAATGTAAACTTTTTTATATCAAAATTAAGTTCTGATTTATTGGAAACTGCTATATTTCTATCTGTTCCTGTTTTCAGGCACAAGCCCATATTTCTATCTGCTTCTCCTGTTTTATTACAAACTTCCATACTTCTATCTGCTCCCTCTGTTTTATTACAAACTTCCATACTTCTATCTGCTCCCTCTGTTTTATTACCAACTTCATTACTTGTATCTGCTTCTCCTGTTTTATTACAAACTTCCATATTTCTATCTACTTCTGTTTCAATGAAAGCCGCTGTATTGTCACTACTTCTTATGTTCTAAAAACAGACAAAAATGGTTGTAAGAATAAACCTATACCCGTTCTTTGAGACTGCCTATATAAAAAAGTACTTACAAATAAGAAATTAAATTCCTCTCTTCAACATTACAAAATCAGGCTGTATTAAAACTTTTAAGTTGTTTTACCTTCCTGGATACATGACTTAAGTTTGTCATAAATGCTTGCACACTTCATGATTATTTATGAATACTTGAAATGTTACACACAAAAAAACTGGCATACATTACGGTAGCTTTAGCCTTCAGTTTACGATTTATATCTTAATGGATGAATAAAGTCATTATGTTTTTTGGTTAAAATAATTGCTTCCCTCGGATTAAATTACAAACTGCATTATGGTAATCTCTAAAAATTGCATATGGCGGAGGAATAGGGAAAAATCATTGAATGTTGCATATTTTAATATAACGACAATTTTTATAAGCATTTTTCGTGTTTTATTTGACATTCAATTTTCACATATAGCACAACTACAATGTCACTCTGGGATACAATACTGATTTTATGACTATTCCACCTGTTTTATCCACATGCATAGATTATATGCCATGGATTATTAAAAAAACCCCTGAAAACTGAATTCTTCATGTGAAGATTACGGAGGTCGGTGATTCTACCCAGGTACCCGCCCATTATGAAATAATGCGCGGAGGGGCACCTGGGGTCTTCCTCCACAATCAAATATATGACCTATAATTGTGTCGGTGCGACTTTAAACCCAACAAAACAAAACAAAAAACCAACAACAACTACAATGTACTTCTTTCTGTAGTTTACAATCTCTATTAGCATTATAAACATGTTTTATTTGATGTTCATTTTCCATATAAAGCACAACTCTTTCTTCCTGTGGTTTGGTAATATATAGTGATATGCAAACTGAACATCAAATAGATTCTATAGTAACAAGTTTTGACAGATTGTCGACTTTAGTAGGCTAATTAAGTCGTAAGAAAAAAAAACTACAATGTTTTGTAAAACAAAGGAGCATAATGACTTTCATGAAAAAGATTTATCTATAAAAAGAGAATATAAATCGTAAAATGAACTTCTTACATGTTTTACCGTAAACGGTTGTCCCCCTTTGAAAAAAGAATTCCATTTGCAAAGAAATAAAAATTAACCATTTCATTTTCAAAATTTATGGAAACGATGTTAAGCCTAGTTATATGAAATTTCTGCCTTGGAACATTATTGCAAATGCATCAAATTGAAGATATGTAACAGGCCTTTGAAAATATTGAGTTTTTAAAGGTGCTGAAGGCATCACCCATAGTACAGACTGACACTCGTTTCTAAGAAAGATATAGAAATTTACATCTTTTATACGTTGTTCAATTTTCAAACTCGCTCTTTCTGACATTTTTTTATGTTTAAATTTCAAAAATTACAGTACCCATCGAATCATCTACATTGTACATGTAAATACACAAGCATATGCCTATATATAGAGTACAGGCCTACTCTGGATCTTACAAAATTGATTAAACTACACGTAAAATGGAAAACGTTACACAATACCTTTAAACATTCACCTGTATATAGTCACTTCCAACTGCAATGCAGCATTCATATGAATTCATAAACTTCCTATTATCTTTAACAAAAATCGTCAATATTTAAAGCTTGACTTGTTTAACTTAAAAGTTGAAATCGATTTGACAAGGGCGGATAGATCCGGTAAGCTCAGCTTGCGCACACTTCTCTTAGCTTAACTGAAGACATCAGCCATTTTCAGATCGCTTTAAACGTAGAACTTGTTTTAAGTTGCAATTTTTAGTGATGACACTGTGTAAAATAACACTGTAAGATTACACTATCTGAGGTATATGACTCGTAGAACATGACCTTTTCTAAACAGAACCTGATTAAAGTACACTAAAGGTTAAGTTTCTTGTTTAACGTGGGTAGTCAACGAAAGTCCCCACCTGAAATGGATGGAACAACTTTTTTCCAGCCGAGCCCACAGCAGGCGTCATATTTACCTCCCCAGCATCCTGTCTATAGGCCGATACTGCTGGAAACAGTAGCCTACCAGTTTAATTAAGTGAATCACCAAGAACTGAACACTAGTCGGGATATCAGCCGCGACCGGGAATCGAACCCGGACCGCTGGCGTTGCAGTCCAACCTGCTAACCACTGCGCCACTGACTCCCTAGTGATGCGATGCAAAGTTTGAAAACCTGGAATTTCCACTTTTTGTTGTTGTTGTTGTTGTTTATTACAACAACTGGCTATTACTTAATTTACTTATTACTGAATGTATCCTATATTTAATCAAAATTAATAGGCACGAGAGACTTGGACACTTGAAACCGAATCCGAAATCAGACCTTTTATTTGATCGAATTCAGTAAATGATTATATATGGCAAAAAAACGTGGCGCATTTTATACTAACTACTTTAACAAACTGTAATGTGCCTTACAGCCTTACACAGAGTAATGAAATGCTATCGGGATATTTCTCACTGACTAAAGAAATATTTTAAATTTCTTGTATGCCAGACGGGATTTTCCTGTGTTATTTCTGGTGCAGAAGAAAGTCATCTCACATCCTGGGGTGTAAGATGACTCTGGTGCTGTAATTTATGAATAAATGCAAGAATTTATAGGCCTACACTAATGGAATAAAATAGTGCTTTAAAGAAAAACAGTATTTTTTTGTTTTATTTCTTCTAATTTTTTTTTAAAGAATACGGTATGCATTTCACAGATAGACCGACATACAGACAGACAGACAGATTAATAGTCAGACTGACCGGTCAGCACAGGACAGGACAGATATATTATAAGAATATTTCACTGGTTGAAGGTGCGGATTGAATATCTGGCACTCGGCGATGCCTCGTGAACCACCTAAACAGCTACTCTCAAGCTAGATATTTCAAGCCGCACCATCAACCTGTCCAGTTATAATACTGTTTGTTTTGAATATTCATAGTTAGAAATGCGTTATTTGTCGCTAATAGATTTATCATTTTGTACAAATATTACACCATTGATTGCTGTGCTTTTCTATACATTTTCGAGACTGTTCCTACAAGCAATAGCACGTTATTAATTAGACTGTTCAAGACTACGTTACATTAATTGTGCCGCACCATGAGAAAACCAACATAGTGCGTTTGCGACCAGCATGGATCCAGACCAGCCTGCGCATCCGCGCAGCCTGGTCAGGATCCATGCTGTTCGCTAATGGTTTTTTAATTGCAATAGGCTTTGAAAGTGAACAGCACGGATGCGCAGACTGGTCTGGATCCATGCTGGTCGCAAACGCACTATGTTGGTTTTCTCATGGTGCGGCTCAATTTATTTTTACATTCTCTATTAGTTACATAGTATTAACTGAGTTTTAAAGTCATTGTATGAAGTTTTGAGGAGTGGCTTTTTATCAAAGTGTGGCGGACGAGTGAACGGTAACTCCCTCAAATAGCCACTCATTTGTTTTCCCCCATACACTTATACTTACTACCTGTATGTACTCAGTCTCTTCAATCCTTGTCTGTACTCCAGTTATCCAGGGGGTAGAGTGTAAGGGTGCACTTATACTTCCTTATATACTAGCCTTAGGTGTGAGAGGGCATGCCGGTTTGGTTCCTGACTTGGGCTGAAATATTTTCATTCCGTTACATAGGTGTATATATAGGCCTACATAGTTGTCAACCTGATGTTCTCAGATTTTTGTCCGAAATGACTTTCAAATGCATCAGTTGTCTTGGAGATGTTCGTAATTTCGTAAAAGGACCCATGAACTCTCACCCCTACATGTACTGCAATTATTCACACTAGTACGATAAATACTTAACAATCTGATTTTCTCAGAGAATTTTGTATGAAATGTGTCTTAAACATTCTCGGGAGGACCCCAGACCCATCCCTGCATGTACTGTAATTATTGAGGCTATATAGTAGGATGTACTTGTCAACATGATTTATCTGAATTTTGTATGAAATTGCTTTAAAATGCACTATTTTGTCTCGCGGAATTTTAAAATGTATTGGGGAGGACCTCCGTACGTCTATACCTACCTGCACTCCAACTATCCAAACGAGTACATTTCAATCTGATTTTACTTAGATTGTTTCGTTTGAAGTGGTTTAACACTGTACCATTTGTTTTTTTTTTAGATTCAAATTTTCTCGGGGAGACCCGCACCCCTATCTGTATTACAATATCCATACTAGTAGGTACATGTACTTTTAACCTGATTTACTCACACTGCTTTGTCCGAGATGGCTTTAAAATGAACCAGTTCTCGTGTAGAATTTCAGAATGTCTGCAAGAAGACCCCTAATCCACTGCCTTAACATTTGCCACAATTATCACTGCATGGAGACGTACTTGATATGTAGCTTTATATATCTATGGGTAAGTGTACACAATTCACTGGTTAATTTAAGTTTTTACCTAAGCCCATATATATCCATACGCCTTCCCCGAAAAAAAAAATCTGCCTTGGTGGGTTTTTTTTTCTTGTGCGGTTATTGCAGCTTTGCTAAATAAACCATAATTAGTTGTAAGAGTCACCTTAAAATATTCGGAAGTTCCACTTTCTGTGGTCCGTATTTCTTTGTTTATTTGCGTTCTTTAATAAGGTCAATTTCACAAACTAAATTTCATAGAATATCTATTATTCATTCTGTTTTATCTTGAAATGCATTAAGGATACCCATAAATGAATTTAAAATGATATCACAAATTAATGAATAAAGGAATCAACAGTGCGTGGACAAATATGACGTTTCATAGTTGTAATAAATAAGAGAGTTCCAATTTAAAGCATGCCCCGTAACGTCACTGTGTGGTTGGTTTTTGTATTATTATTTCAGGTGCGTGAAGTTGGCGAGAAGTTCGACATTCGACATTGAACATTGGATAAGAGAACGACATTGAACATTTGAAGCGTGAAGATGGCAATAAGTTAAACTTTCGACATTGAACATTCGATCTCAGAACGACACTGGACATTGGAACTGAAAAGGACATTGGACATTCAATTTCAGAACGACATTGGGCATTCGATTTCAGAACAACATTGGACATTTGATACCAGAACGACATTGGACATTCTGTTTCAGAATTACATTGGACATTCGATACCAGAACGACATTGGACATTCAGTTCCAGAACGACATTGGACATTCGATACCAGAACGACATTGGACATTCAATACCAGAACGGCATTGGACATTCGATACCAGAAGAACGACATTGGACATTTGGTTTCAGAACGACATTGGCCATTCAAATTCAAAACGACATTTGACATTCAATACCAGAACGAAATTGGACATTCGATTTCAGAACGACATTGGACATTCAATTTCAAAACGACATTGGACATTCGATTTCAAAACAACATTGGACATTCGATACCAGAATGATATTGGACATTCGAACCCAGAAAGACATTGGACATTCAATTTCAGAATGATATTGGACATTCGAACCCAGAAAGACATTGGACATTCAATTTCAGAACGACATTGGACATTCGATACCAGAACGACATTGGACATTGGGTTTCAGAACGACACTGGACATTCGAACCCAGAATGAAATTGAACATCTTATTTCAGAACGACATTGGACATTCGACACCAGAACGACATTGGACATTGGGTTTCAGAACGACATTGGACATTCGAACCCAGAACGAAATTGAACATCCTATTTCAGAACAACATTGGACATTCAATAACAGAACGACATTTGACATTCAATTTCAGAACGACAATGGACATTCTATACAAGAACGACATTGGACATTCTATACAAGAACGACATTGGACATTCGATACCAGAACGGCATTGGACATTGGGTTTCAGAACGACATTGGACATTCGAACCCAGAATGAAATTGAACATCCTATTTCAGAACGACATTGGACATTCGATACCAGAACGGCATTGGACATTGGGTTTCAGAACGATATTGGACATTCGAACACAGAACGAAATTGAACATCTTATTTCAGAACGACATTGGACATTCAATAACAGAACGACATTTGACATTCAATTTCAGAACAACAATGGACATTCTATACAAGAACGACATTGGACATTCTATACAAGAACGACATTGGACATTCGATACCAGAACGACATTGGACATTGGGTTTCAGAACGACATTGGACATTCGAACCCAGAACGAAATTGAACATCCTATTTCAAAACGACATTGGACATTCGATACCAGAACGACATTGGACATTGGGTTTCAGAACGACATTGGACATTCAAACCCAGAACGAAATTGGACATTCAATTTCAGAACGACATTGGACATTGGGTTTCAGAAAGACATTGGACATTCGAACCCAGAACAAAATTGGACATTCGATTTCAGAACGACATTGGACATTGGGTTTCAGAATGACATTGGACATTAGAACCCAGAAAGAAATTGAACATCCTATTTCAGAACGACATTGGACATTCGATACCAGAACGACATTGGACATTGGGTTTCAGAACGACATTGGACATTCGAACCCAGAACGAAAATTGGACATTCAATTTCAGAACGACATTGGACATTCGAACCCAGAACGAAATTGAACATCCTATTTCAGAACGACATTGGACATTCGATACCAGAACAACATTGGACATTGGGTTTCAGAACGACATTGGACATTCGAACCCAGAACAAAATTGGACATTCAATTTCAGAACGACATTGGACATTGGGTTTCAGAACGACATTGGACATTCGAACCCAGAACAAAATTGGACATTCGATTTCAGAACGACATTGGACATTGGGTTTCAGAACGACATTGGACATTCGATAACAGAACGACATTGGACATTCGATACCAGAACAACATTGGACATTGGGTTTCAGAACGACATTGGACATTCGAACCCAGAACGAAACTGGACATTCAATTTCAGAACGACATTGGGTTTCAGAACGACATTGGACATTCGATTTCAAAACGACATTGGACATTTAATACCAGAACGACAATGGACATTTGGTTTCAGATCGACATTGGACATTCGAATCCAGAACGACAATTTTGTTCGGAAATCGAATGTCCAATGTCGTTCTGAAATCGAATGTCCAATGTCGTTCTGGTATCGGATGTCCAATGTCGTTCTGAAATTGAATGTCCAATGTCATTCTGAAATCGAATGTCCAATGTCGTTTTTAAATTAAATGTCAAATGTCGTTCTGAAATCGAATGTCCAATGTCGTTTTTAAATCGAATGTCCAGTGTCGTTCTGGTATTGAATGTCAAATGTCGTTCTGAAATCGCATGTCCAATGTCGTTCTGGTATTGAATGTCCAATGTCGTTCTGAAATCGAATGTCCAATGTCGTTCTGAAATCGAATGTCCAATGTCGTTCTGAAATCGAATGTCCAATTTCGTTCTGGTATGGAATGTCCAATGTCGTTTTTAAATCGAATGTCCAATGTCGTTCTGAAATCGAATGTTCAATGTCGTTCTGGTATCGAATGTCCAATGTCGTTCTGGTATTGAATGTCCAATGTCGTTCTGAAATCGAATGTCCAATATCGCTCTGGTATCGAATGTCCAATGTCGTTCTGAAATCGAATGTCCAATGTCATTCTGAAATCGAATGTCTAATGTCGTTCTGGTATCGAATGACCGATATGTCCAATGTCGTTCTGAAACCGAATGTCCAATGTCGTTCTGGTATCGAATGTCCAATGTCGTTCTGAAATGGAATGTCCAATGTCGGTTCTGGTATCGAATGTCCAATGTCGTTCTGAAATCGAATGTCCAATGTCATTCTGAAATCGAATGTCCAATGTCGTTCTTGTATCGAATGTCAGATATGTCCAATGTCGTTTTCAAATCAATGTCTAATGTCGTTCTGAAATCGAATGTCCAATGTTGTTCTGGAATCGAATGTCCATTGTCGTTCTGAAATTGAATGTCCAATGTCGTTCTGTTATCGAATGTCCAATGTCGTTTTGAAATCTAATGTCCAATGTTGTTCAGGGTTCGAATGTCCAATGTCGTTCTGAAACCGAATGTCCAATGTCGTTCTGGAATAGAATGTCCAATGTCCTTCTGGTATCGAATGTCCAATGTCCTTCTGGTATCGAATGTCCAATGTCGTTTTGAAATCGAATGTCCAATATCGTTCTGAAATCGAATGTCCAAAGTCGTTCTGAAATTGAATGTCCAATGTCCTTTTCAGTTCCAATGTCCAATGTCGTTCTGAGATCGAATGTTCAATGTCGAAAGTTTAACTTATTGCCAACTTCACGCTTCAAATGTTCAATATCGTTTCTCTTATCCAATGTTCAATGTCGAATTTCTCGCCAACTTCACACACTTTATTATTTCAGTACATGGAGGTGTTCAATACAATGGCCAAGACAAAAGTACATGTAGCATGAAATTCGGCTCTCATAGATTTCATCAGAACTGGTTGCATTTTGATGTTTGCGCGCCTCGGATGGTCTGAGCTCAGGCCGAAAACATCTACGGCATCACAAATGATCGAACGCTAATGCGATGTATGTTCATTTAACTTTTGAGGCCCATATATGACACTTGTCCAAAGATACGTTTTTTCCTTAAATAAAGTTGTTGTTGTTGTTGTTGTTGTTGAATCATCATCATTTATTGTTGTTTTTCATATTGTTATTATTATAGTATGCGTCTTTAATGTCAAAACAAGAGCTCGTAGAACACGAAATGCCGCCCCACCCCCCTCCTTGATGCATTTAGTAGCTGCACAAGGAACAGAAATTATTTGGTCACAGTACACTGCATGTTTGACATACTGACCTCAAATCAATAATAATTATCATGGGTTATTTATCAGTCATCAGTAAACTCCATATCAAATGTGATCTAACACCAAAGCATTTTCTAGTTATTTGGCAAAAAAGTTCTTCTGTTCTGGGCCAGTGTCACCTTGACCTTTGACCTACTGACCTCAAAATCAATAGTGGTCATCTGCTGGTCTTGATCAAGCTTCCTATTTAGTTTCATCATCCTAGGCCCAAGCGTTCTTGAGTTATAATCCGCAAACCGATTGGTCTGCAAACCAATTGGTCTACGGACCGGCCGACATACCGACCAATAGACCGACCGTCCGACCGACAGACGTGTGCAAAACAATATAGCCCCCCTTTTTCGGAAGGGGGAGGGGGAGGGGGCGGGGGCATAAAAAAGATGACAATCTTTTTAACAATCGAAATAGGTTCTTGTCTCAAAATATACTTTTGCTGTAAAACTGTCGTGTCTTAAAATTACAGCTGTAGAATCTTTAATGCATTTTGGCACGATATAAACTGAAATTCAGGGACGCACCACATGTTTAAAAGTAATGGAGTTAATCTAAGTTTCGTTTAAACAAGAGTTTCAAGAGTTTATTTTATAAACAACCAGAAGGTCATAAGACCCATGAGGCAACATTTACATGATAATATGGCGTACAATTGCACATGAAGTGTTCAATATAATACAAAGTTGTAATAATATTTCCAAAATACGAAATAGCAATGGCTAATGAAGACAATAGCAGAAAGTTATATCAAAGCTAGCACTGTCATTAATAAAAATCAGCTCAACAGAAAACGTATAGTTTCCCTTAAACCATATTATAAATTGCACTTGTCATTACTAATAAAATCATACGTTTACATATATATATATACCGTGCATAGTTATTCTTGCAATTTTTTTTATAGAACATGACCATACTAAATATCACAAATCAATAGCGAATCAAGTGATACAATTATTATACAAAGGGAGGGAATGAGCAGACTGAGACTTGAAATTCTGTTTTTCACCTAAATTTCAATATTTTCAAAAACGTAAACAAAACTTGACTTCCATTGTCCGCCATATTTAATCACATTCAAATCTAATATAATCTAATATAGATGTAAAATGGTCTAAGCACAGACATTAATTAATTAACGTATATTTTAAGCTGATAAGTTTAAAAGAAATAGTTACAAAACGGCAATATACGTTTTCATGACAAAGGGATCTTTTATGAAAAGTCTCGAATTTTGCATTTTCTATATTGTAAACATATTCCATATTGTTCTTTACCTACTAGATCATTGCTTTGCCAAATTGTAGTAATTGCTACGCTTTCGAGGGACACTTTGTCATAAAACTTTTTGTACCTCTGCTTTCGTCCCATAAAATTACTTTTCAACACCTTAAGATTTTTACAGCTGTAACTTTTAGGCATATTTACAGCAGTAACTTTTTTCATTTTTACAGCTGTATGCTTTTTACTGCTTTATCTTAGCATAAATCGAATGTTATACAGTCGTGTTACATCTGTAAAAGGAAATATCCAGCTGTAAAATCAATGTTTTATATAAAATCTACAGGAGTAAATTTGAAAGGATTACGACTGTTATTGTAAAATTTCTTACAGGTCCATATATCATCAGAAAAAAATCTCCCTAGAGGCATATTTACTTCGTTCAGTCTAGTTTCTTTCTATACTAAAGTTTTCTTAATCTGACTATCAAATTTTCCCAGTCGGAAACATTACAGACGCGGAAATTCAAAGAACTTTTTTGGCTCTCTTGTCTCTTTCGGAAAGGGTAATTTTCTAACCCCTTCTACTACGATCAAATGAAACTTAATCAAGTGAAAATGAAACATAAAATCTTTGGTCTTGATGCCTTTATTTAAAGTGTAGATGCCAGTTTTTTGTTATAAATACAAAATATATTATGGAACTTTTATAGCACACAAGCCATTAGTAATATCATGAGAAATTTTCCCGAGACACGGAAGTCTACCTAATAGCGTGTAAAACTTCCTTACTAAATACAAATCTTCATAAAAGCATGCAGATCTTCCTAATTATAGCGTGTAAATCTTCCTGAAGTGTGTAATTAGTTCTAATTGAAATTAAATTTTCCTAAAAGCAATAACATGTAATTCTCTCTTCTTCCCTGTAGAAATATTCATACTGACACGGGATGTCTTCCTCACAACATTTAATATCTTCGTAATAATAGTTGTATAAAAATCTTGTAAATAGCGGGGAAATTTGTCCTGCCAGCAAGAACATCTTTCTTGCACAGTTTGAAGAATCTCCCTAATATAGCTTTCGAAATCTTCTACATACCTTTCATATCCAAACCAGAATATAAAGCATATAATAAATTAAATATAATAAATCTAAAATAAATAAATCTTAAAATCACCAATACTTCAATACATTTAAGTGCTTAAGAATCAAAATGACTTTTTCTTGAAAGGTTTTGAGGTATATGCTCCAATAGTTGCCCCAGATATCAGAGCCAGTACAATGTTCCATAACATCCACATAACGGAAATAGCCGTTCTTAATAATCCTCCGAATGACACATTATGCCGCACTACTTTGAACGCGAGATGAGCTCTCTGTTGAATTACACTCCAGTTTTCTTTTGCTGTAAACATGAAATTCAACGAAGTTCTGGCAATGAAAAACAAGACTGTTAAATAAGCCATAATCATTTGTAAGATCCATCCTAAAACACTCGGAATTTCCACTTTCTGTGATCCGTATTTCAACATTTTCGTTTCTCTGTTTATTTGTGTGGTGTCTTCTTTGCGGTCAAATTTCAAAAACCAAATTTCATTTCTGGAACTTACGAGCTGGAATGGACTCTCGTAAGTAGCAGTTATATAAAAGTCTGTCCGGATGTCCTCTTTATTTCGCAAAACCTCCGCAAGTCTTTTTGTCTCATAAGTCCATTTTTCCTCACAAGCGATGCCCTGAAATATAATGATCATTCAATGTCATGTCTATTTTTGTTAACATTGTTGTAATAAGTAAGCAAGTTTTAACGGAATGTTTCTTTCCATAATCAAGAATATTTTATTAAGAATGCGAACAAGGCTCGAACCCATAGCTGCATGTCAGGGTCAAGTGATTGGTGTAAATGAGATTTAACTAATATATGTGTAGGTTTTTAATTTATTTATTTGCCGTTCTATAAAGGAAGAAATTTAAGTAATATCTTCAATAAAGCAATGACAATAATTTGTCACTCAACCAAAATTATATGACGATTTAAATTAATTAAAGGTTATGTTTTATATGCTAATAAACACAAACATAACGAACTCAGTACCTGGAAATTTCTGACAAAGACGGTCATTTCTGGTAAGTGCTCGAGATACACGTGCTTGCTGCTGGGCTGCGGATGCTCTCCTGTATGGTCTTCACACAGGTAGGTAGACACGACAAACTTCCGGTCAAATCCGGCCCCACTGTCCGAGGACACCCGAGTGAGAATCGGAGGGTGCATGGATAGATGAGCAGCTGCAAAATGTTTAAAAATATTAATATTGGTACACAACAGACTTTTTTATTATTTTTTAAAAAATGAGAAACATCAGTCGATCGCACAAACTCTACGTGCAGAAAAGGCCACCATATTCAAAATGACACCAGTAGAAAGCCGATACAAATATAATGTATGAACTTAACCCTTACCCTGCTATAATGAACTTGTCAATCTTTCAACTTGGACAGTACCATTAACTGTTACAAGAAGTGCTTACCGAAAAGATACTGACTGAATAGCGAACAGTGCATGTGCAGGCTGATCATGAGCTACACTGGTCGCAAAGACACAACATGATAAGGGTTAATGCATGCTATGATTTAAGGCTTTCTATGTGAGAAATGCCATTAAATTGGAAAAGGAAATTAAGTTTTTAATTAAAGAGTGTTAACTGACGGACTTGCACTAAGCAATCTAGTGCATCTTTAGTGTAATGTAAGCGATAAATTATTCATCTTATAATTCAAGGGTGATATTATGCAACCGAACTGATTTCAATAAATAAAGTATGCATAAGGTTTTTACAATTTTCAATAAATACATGATGTTTCACAATTTCCATAAATACATATTGATAATGATTTTACATTTTTGAAGAAAAGCGTGTTATTTTGCAATTTTCAGTAAAATACAAGCTGTTTTACAATTTTCAATAATTACATTATATGTGCGTTTCAATAAATAAAAAACATAGTTAATGTCGGTGTCAGATTTCTTCACTTAAAAAAAATATCATTGTTTATGTAAATAGTACCATTGTCTATTTAAAATGCAGGTTCCGATATTTTCATGTAGGGTATAAAAATATGTTTAAAAGGGGTCGGATATGTACTAATACATAACACGTTTGTATATGCCGGTGTAATGAAGTATTTCGACCCCCATAGAATAATAACCCCCCGGTCATTATTCTATAGAAAAAGTGACCCCCCGGTCATAGTATTATGACCTCCAGATCATAGTACTATGACTCCCCCACGTGAAGTAAACTGAACCTCACGAAGAATATTGACTCCCATAAAAAAAAGACCCCCGGTCATTTGGTCAAATTTAGTGATAACTCGTGTATCTAAGGCCTAATTGCTGCATTTTATGCCCCCACTCGGGGGAGGGGGGCATATAGATTTGCCCTTGTCCGTCCGTCCGTCCTTCCGTTGGACCATTAGCCCCAGATACCATCACTTGACACAGAAATCAGAGCATTCCGCAACGGGAAAAGGGATTCAATTCTAGACGCTGTATCTTGGTGTATACATTTTTTTCAGGAAAATAACAATTCACAATACGTTCACAAAACACACCAGTGTCAATAATCCCTGCAAACTTCGGTATGAAGTAATTCTTCAGAAGAAAACTGCACAAGAAACTGCTAGCATAGAACTTAGTATTAATAGAAGTTGCAATACTTAGCAGTGGCAGTAAAGTACGGTAGCGGCAACAATAGAAAGTAGTAGTAGTAGTGGCAGTGGCAGTGGCAGTGGCAGTTGCAGCAGCAGCAGCAGCAGCAGCAGCAGCAGAAGAGAAATAAGTGACAGCAACAACAGCAGCAGGAGAAGAAGAGGTAGATGTACAAGACGTATTAGTGGAAGCAGGTATAGTAGTATCAGTAGTAGCAGTTGTAGTAGTAGTAGTAGAAGTAGTAGTAGTAGTAGTAGTAGAAGAAGAAGAAGTACATGTAGTATTAGCAATAGAAGTAGCGGCACCAGTAGTAGTAGTACAATCAAAATGTTAACTATTGGCAATGGAGGGTATTAGAGTTGTAGATCTAGTAAAATTGTCCGTTAGGTTTGGTGGGGATCACTTTTTAATAGATATTATCGTCGAAAGTCTTTTTAGGAGCCGGTGTTTTACACGGAAAGCGTAACTTTTTTAAATAGAATAATGTCCGGGAATCGATATTGTATGAGAATTCGAATGTAGTAATTTCGGCAATGAGTATTTTACATGGAAGGAGTCACTTTTTCTATAGAATAATAACCAGGGTCGTTATTCTATGAGATTCGAAGGGAGTCATCTTTAGGGAGTCAGTATTTTACTTGGAGGGGTCAGTTTTTCTATAGAATAATGACCGGGGGGTCGTTATTCTATAGAGTTTTCAAAGGGAGTCAGTTTTTTATAAGGGGAGTCAATATTTTACAGGAAAGGAGTCACATTTTCTATAGAATAATGACCGGGGGGTCGTTATTCCATGGGGGTCGAAATACTTCATTACACCGGCAGTATCTGTGTGTTCTCAGTTACGTAAAAGCAATTGACTTTAATATTGTCCAAATAAACAATCATGGCTCCATATCATTACAATGAATGCCATCTCTAGCATCAGTAAGGAACGCACTTATTGATTTAGGGAACAAAGAACAGCAGTACAAATAGGAAAGTGACATTGAACATAACTGCGTTTACTATATGCATGTGATAAGTAAGATATAGTGTAATCTGTACCAAAACATTGGCAGCAATGGCTGAAACAGGCAAGTCAATCTAGAAATGCTTTGGGGTACCAGCAAGACGATTCTGGTACCTGGCTACCCATGAAACCGACTACCGCAACAGTTGCTTTGTGAATACACAGATAGTTCGATAAAAATCCAAGCATCTACTAATTATTGTTTTCATTATTTTCTTGATAACATCTGCTGTTTCCCAATGTGTTAAGAATCAGCAGACTGCAATACAGACTACAAATACCAATGCACATGCTATGCGGTTAATCTATTTCTATAGTGCGGTTTCAACGCAACCAGTCATGAGGGTAGCTCAACTATTTGTTATGGTTCACAGTTTCTTTCAGAGAGATCTTGTTGTAATAAAAACCTAGTAGTGCTCCGAGCCCATAGTAAAGAGCGGGCGTATTAGCATGCTTTATTACACAGCTATGTATATCAAGTCATTCTATATTTGGCTACAAACAAAAATACCTACAAGCACTGTTGTGCCCTTGTGCATACGTTTGCAAATGTCTGAAAGCCTCTATCTTGGCTGTATCCTGGTAAACTCCGGTTACCGTTGTGCATACCCAGGTTGATGCCGGGTACCGACGCTCTTCGTAGTCCTATGAAATAGATACACATTATGCTTGATCAAATTTTAGACAGAAAAAAGTAAAATAAGGGACCTACTTCCAAATGTACACGACAATATTTTTAAGAGATGACAATGTTTATTAAATATCAGAATATTCATTACTCAGTATCGCTTAAGTAAATATATTAGGAGTAAGACAAACATTCCTTTCGCGCAACGTTAAAACGTTACGCTACAAACGTATGAAATTTTACATCTAGTGTCTCCGCATATTTTGCAAAATATACGAGTGTTTTGTTCTGTTCTATGAAACGAAAGACTCGCTGAACTTTTCAGCGTTTACTAACAAATTTAAATACATACATTTTAATTTCATGAAAAAAAACGACGTAGGATAAGTCTGCACGTTTTTCCAATTATTTTTGACTGGATATACGCTAAGATCGCGATATTATGGAGCTACTGGTGCGACTTTTTCCGTTTCTCACTTATTAAAAAAACAACAAAAAAAATGCTTGTTTGACAAGTTTTACAAATGTAACATAAAATTCATTTTCAAGAAAAAAAACAACATACATAACGGAGTGTCATAAGTGAACTATATTAGCATTTTTATAATATATAGTTTATTCCTCATTTCATCATGTTATGTGCTTAATTAGTACTGTTTGTGTATGAAAAAGTGTTAAAGACAAGGATAGATTATAACCATATGTTGAGCCACCTTCATATACATGTATATAGATAATTAATCATAGAGTGCCCTTTATTTATATTTGTATATATGATTGCATATTGTTATAGACCAGAAACTGAAAAGTTTAGAGTCTAATAAAATGTTCTTCTTCTTCTTCATATAATTTAACTGACAAATTCTGTCGCGTGAAGTATTACAAGTATATGTATATAGAAATAATAAAATAACTATTTGATAAACCCCTTTGCTGTATAAAAATCTACTTACATCTGTTTTTGTGACGACTTTATATTCTATCATGTGTTTTGGCTTTTCCGGAGATTTTGGCATAAAGTTCTTTAAGGTTCCCATCACAGTATCTGGTAATAGAGATTCAGCTGACGTAGGAAATAGAGATTCAGCAGACATATCAATACTCCTTAGGTTCACCATTTCAAGTCATCTACATGCACGTCCTTTAAAAAAATCCAGTTTCCGAAACGAACCACAAATAAAGCACTGTCTTCACAAATACATCTAATTGTATAAACAGATTGTCGTGGAAATGATATTACTTCCGCCCAGATACACAAAAATAGCGTCCCTAATTAGCTCCCTGGGGGCATTATGATATCGATCTTGCGAAGACACGTCATTAACACGTCGGTACCTGTACAGACTGGACTCCGTGATCAGACCAATATACCAATATTATACAACAATACACAATTGACACTTCTTTTGTTGTTGTTCTGTACTTGATCGCTCAGTGAAATAAGCTACCCGTTACTTGCAAAAAAAATCTATAGACAAGAAAAGCTTACCAATCGTAATTCCTTTGTTGAAGGCCAGTGGGCAGTCAATACACAACTGACCTAAAGTGACCAAAATCGACTCCATTATCAGCTGACCTGAGGCCATAAACATTAATATGTGATCACACAAACTTGTCAAAATTACCCTTCAAAATGACTGGACGTTTATATAATTGATAATAAATGATAACAAAGTTGAAAAGGGCATACCGGTATCACGCTG
Organism: Mercenaria mercenaria; assembly: GCF_021730395.1. Taxonomy (NCBI): domain Eukaryota; kingdom Metazoa; phylum Mollusca; class Bivalvia; order Venerida; family Veneridae; genus Mercenaria; species Mercenaria mercenaria. Next base: position 104,903,052 of record NC_069362.1, on the reverse strand, counting down.
CGAATATACGTAAACATTTTCTTCAGTCGTGACGATAGAATGGTTTGTTTGTTCTGGTCGGTCAAAGGTCCGCCAGTCGTGCCGAATGCACCGGATGGAAATAAAATAATCACGCTGCATGGACGTAAATAATGTCTAAATAGTCTGTGTGCTGTGGTCAGCTGCGGTCAAAGGACCGACCGCCTCAAACCACCAACCAGTAGTGTCCAATGAGTGGACATGCCATTAGCACGTACACTACGAGGATGCGTAAATATTTTCTTCGGTCGTGGTACTTTAACTTTTTAGATTAAGTCTTGTATTGTGGCTAATGGATCGCCATTCTGCCACATGTTGTAACGTCTTTTGAATGCCGCGTACATGTCCTTATGTCTTGCTTTGTGTTTCTGCATCGAGGTGTAAAAAAACAAACTAAACTCAATTTGCACCAAAAAACAAAGTCAGACATTGTCAGCGTGGATTTCCAGGCTACTGCGACTGGCGAAGTAATGATTAAAGATAGTAAATTCGTATTTGACGTTCTGACAATACCCGCCAGTAAATAACCAAATCTTCAACATGTAACAGTGTTGTCGTCCTTCTAAAAGACAAGTTGCAAGGAAAATGGAATTTTCCAAATAAAAGGAAGAAAATATATTTGACGCTATATATAAATATAGTGAAGTGATGTCTGAAACACCTGTTTTGTTAAGGGCACACAATGATTTAACATCGTATCGCGTCGGCCAACAGAATAGAACAGAAAACGGTCATATAGTATATACAAATGCTAGATAATTAATGACATCTGTGCACATCGCAAATACAGATAACAAGGCTGTTAAACGGTTTAAGACTTATTTAAAATGGTGCTAACAAGATGTAATGTAAATATCAACCTTATGTAAAACTAATCCCAAAATCCTATTATGACTGCCCCACAACTGATATTGTAGGGATCACAGATAAATATGTAAATCACCATAGCGTTATATTGCAGTAAATAAACAATACAAAATTGAAAACGTGCATGATCAAATGAACGGAGCGTGTATTTACTAAGTTAATACCTATCATCTTTGTACAAACGTAATAAACACCATATTTATTCAGTAATGTACATTATGGCCGTTCTGCCTACAAGAATTATAAGAGACCAATATAATATTTACTGACAAACAACACATCAAGATGCATGTTTGCACAATATAACTAGAACTATTGTAACGACAGGCAGTTAACCAAACCAGTATTCCTGAATTCTGTATCAGTACAAACCTGTTCTCCGCAAGTATGCTAACTTCCCCACATGAATCAGAGGTGGAGGACGAATGATTTCAGACACAATGTCTTCTATCAAATCGTCACAGAGAACATAAGCCCCGCCCGGGGATAGAACTCACGACCATGAGATCCACAGGCCTGCGCTAAGCGGGCGGGCTTAGTATATAATGAGAGGTAAGATATTAGTAACATCATGTATTGGAAAAACCATAAACCCCTTTAATCAGACTATGTACTGATAACCAGCACCTCTTTAAACGTATATTACATAAATTGAATTTATTTATTTTGTTGGGTTTAAAGTCGCATCGACACAATTATTGGTCATATGGCGACTTTCCAGCTTCGATGTTGGAGGAAGACCCCAGGTGCCCCTCCGTGCATTATTTCATCACGAGCGGGCACCTGGATAGAACCACCGGCCTTCCGTAAGCCAGCTAGATGGCTTCCTCGCATGAAGAATTCAACGCCCAGAGTAAGGCTCGATTGGGGGCAAGTGATTTGAAGTCAGCGACCTTAACCACTCGGCCACGGAGGCCCCTCAACCACTCATCAATTAAAATACAAAGACATTATTTACACGTAAAAAGGTTTTCTTCAAAATTTTAAAATAGTATTTTGCATAATTTTTTACCATTTCTTTGTTTGTAGACAAAAAAAAAACAACTTATGACTGAAAGGGATTCCATTTATCACTGAAAATATTCACCCATTATACCTTTTGGAACGGAATAGACGTGGTGCACCAAAATTTGTAGATTAAAAGCGGAATTTCAAAGTTATGTTATAAAACAAAGAACACATTGCTTGGTTATGAACAACATTGACACAAGAAAGGACTGGCCGTACAACAGAATTATATAGGTTCAAAGACTCCATTGGCTACTTTACATATTTTGCACTTTTGAGCTTCATTTTCTTTCATCAACATTTTAACCAACATGTTCATGTAAAACAATGCCATGATAGATATCAACTGAAGTAAGAAATTCGACTCCTTATTTAAAGATAACACTAATTTTGATGACCGACAATGGCCTGAAATGAACAAAATTACTCTTCTATTAAAATTCCCTGAATTATGGCAAGAGTTATGAGGTGGACAAAAAACTATGTCTATATACATTTAACCAGGAGTGACATTGACCTTTAAGCCCCAAGTCTGAGTTCAGTGCATGACATGTTGTCTCATCATGGGTAACATTTTTGCCAAGTAATATTAAATTCCCTTGATAGACGACAGTTATGGACCAGACACTGAGATGACCCTGTAAAAACTTGACCTTAAAATTCAGTTATTGGCCTGAATCTTGCACATTGCATGTCACCTGGATATAAAACAATTGTGCCTAGTAATACCAAACTCCCTTGATGGATAGCAGATTTATGGATCAGGCAGGAAATGGACCCTGTTAACCTTTGACCTCCAAGTAAAATCTTGATCTTTAATACAACATGCCATCTTGTTATAGGGAACAACTGTGCCAGGTAATATTAGAATCCCAGGACGGATGGCACAGTAGTAAACTGGGCATGAAGTTTTCAAATTGGATATACCATTTTAAGTTATATAAGCCAAATGGTGGCATGAAAATGTATACTTTATAACCAAATGCATAACAGACAAAATAAAACATTTTAACACTTCCAGAATAACAATACAACTCTAAACATGTCTGAGAAGAAAAATGATAAAAAATCTGTCTTCATAACATTTTAATAAATTCAATAAGATACAACAATCATTTGGATTTTTTTAAGTAACATGCCAGATTCAATGATGTCAAATAGTTGTATAGCATTTCTAGAAGTCAAATTTTAAAAAGTAACATTTAGATGGAAGCAACTGAAATCAGAATAATTACAGGAAAAATACACAACGTATTGCTAACATCTATGATTGGTGAAAAGTTTTTGTTTTTCCAGAAATTATGTTCTACCAAAACCCTGTGCATTGTCCTGTTTTTATCACAGTATACAATTCCGCTAACACATACACTTTTAAAAACATTATACTTTAAAGAAAACAAGAGCTGTCCTCAAGACAGCGCGCTCCACTATTCGGGGATTTGACAGTAAAATGAATATATGTCTGAATAAGAGACCTCTACTTTAAAAGGAAGATACACCAAGGGGCATAATTCCATCAAATACACAAATTTGAGTTATTAGGATTGTTACAACACATGCAGATGATGATGATAAAGATATATTTTGAGTTTCAAGTCATTATCTTATATAGTACCAAATTTATGTCCGGAAAACAAAGTTTGTAAAAAATTTAAGTATAAAACGGGCATAATTCGGTCAAAAATACAAATCAGAGTTATGCGGATTGTTACCACACATGCAGATGATGATGATGATAAAGATACATTTTAAGTTTCAAGTCTTTATCTTATATTGCATTAAAGTAGTATCCAGAAAGCGAAGATTGCAAAAAAGTTTAAGTACAAAAGGGGCATAATTCTGTCAAAAACACAATTAGTGTTATGGGGTATGTAGCCACACATGCAGATGACTATAAACTAATACTTTTAATTTCAAGTCATTATCTTTTAAAGTACCAAAGATATGTCTATAAACGAAGCTTTCGAAAAAAATTAACATGAAAATAATTCTAAGTATAACTCCCTGGTGACCTTGACCTTGGGTATAATGGGCTCAGCCCCTACACATACTTTGTCTGTATGCTGGGCAATGTTTATGTGAATTTACTGTATGATATAAGCAAAAGTAACAAAGATATGACAGAAAAACAAAGGTTGCCGAAAAACTTGAACCTTAAAAATAACCTAAGTATAAGACCTTGGTGACCTTGACTTTGGGTATAATGGGCCCAGTCCCTATACATTCTTTGTTTGTATGCTGGACAATGTTTATGTAAAGTTACAGTAAGATATAAGCAATAGTAACAAAGATATGACAGAAAAACAAAGGTTGCCGAAAAACTTGAACCTTAAAAATAACCTAAGTATAACACCTTGGTGACCTTGACCTTGGGAATAATGGGCTCAGCCCCTAAACTTACTTTGTTTGTATACTGGACAATGTTTATGTGAAGTTACAGTAAGATATAAGCAATAGTAACAAAGATATGACAGAAAAACAAAGGTTGCCGAAAAACTTTAACCTTAAAAATAACCCAAGTATAACAGCTTGGTGACCTTGACCTTGGGTATAATGGGCTCAGCCCATAATCATATATTGTTTGTATACTGGACAATGTTTATGTGAAGTTACAGAAAGATATAAGCAATAGTAACAGATATGATAGAAAAACAAAGGTTGCCGAAAAACTTTAACCAAGAAGGGTCACGCCGACGCCGGGGCGAGTAGTATAGCCCTGCTATTCTCCGAATAGTAGAGCTAACAAGAGCACCGCCTTGCGGGTGCTGACGCTCATCTGATTTTTTTTGTGTAATAGAAATATTGTCCTACCCATGATTTTCTAAGTCTAAAAAGGGCCATCATTCTTGCAAAAAGCAGGATAGAGTTATGTTTCTTGATGTACAGTGTCCACTTATGATGGTGAAAAACTGTTGCAAGTTTTAAAGCAATAGCTTTGATAGTTTATGAGAAAAGTTGACTTAAACATAATACTCAACCAAGAAAATGATTTTCTAAGTCCAAAAGGGGCAATAATTATTGCAAAAATCAGGATGGAGTTACGCTGCTTGCTGTACAGGGTCAGCTTATGATGGTGAACAAGTGTTGCAAGTTTCAAAGCAATAGCTTTGATAGTTTAAGAGAAAAAGTTGACCTAAACATAAAACTTAACCAAGAAATCTGATATTTTCTAAGTCCAAAAGGGGCCATAAATCTTGCAAAAAGCAGGATGGAGTTATGTTTCTTGCTGTACAGGGTCAACTTATGATGGTGAACAAGTGTTGCAAGTTTTAAAGCAATAGCTTTGATAGTTTAGGATAAAAGCTGACCTAAACATAAAACTTAACCAAGAAAACTGATTTTCTAAGTCCAAAAGGGGCAATAAATCTTGCAAAAAGCAAGATGGAGTTATGTTTCTTGCTGTACAGGGTCAGCTTATGATGGTGAACAAGTATTCCAAGTTACAAAGCAATAGCTTTGACAGTTTGGGAGAAAAGTTGACCTAAACATAAAACTTAACCAAGAAATCTGATATTTTCTAAGTACAAAAGGGGCCAAGAATCTTGCAAAAAGCAAGATGGAGTTATGTTTCTTGCTATACAGGGTCAGCTTATGATGGTGAACAAGTATTCCAAGTTTCAAAGCAATAGCTTTGATAGTTTAGGAGAAAAGCTGACCTAAACATAAAACTTAACCAGGCAACGCCGACGCAGACGCCGACGCCGACAACCGCTCAAGTGTTGACAATAACTCATCATTTTTTTTCAAAAAATCAGATGAGCTAAAAATGGTTGCTACATCAGGACATTATTGTATCTTTTACTAATTTGACTAACAATTATTTGATATAAAATAATCAGAGTCATATAAAATAATCAGAGTCACAATAACACAAGTAGGTGTCACAGAGTCATCTGGATCCATTTTCCCCCTTCATGACACTGTTTCATAGGGAGGATCTGACCTAAACAAATCTGACAGTTATAAACTGGAACAGTCACTAAAACACTGAAAATGTTTTATTACATTATACTGTCTAGTATTTCAATAGTGACTTCATGTCTCCTTCACAAAACACCAGGAACTACTAAAACAATTAGCACTGGAAACTACATGTCACTTTCTCCATGTACAGGAGATAACTTTTGGCTTTGCATTGACACATTTCAAATCATAGCGCCTCCCAATCATAATCATGAACAACTGCTCGGAAGGAACATGTAGATGTAGAAATCAAGACGTGATAAATGCCCAAGAGTGCATATTAGCTTTCAAGTAAGTTAAACTCACTTCTGTAGCAAGTAGTCAAATGGATTGCGTTGCATCTCTGTGCTCAACACATTACATTTAGCTTGTGATCAAACTTTAACTTTTAATTTTTACACTTTGAATTCTGTATTAGAGCTGTCAAATTTGAGAGATGACACTCTCGTACTGTTGAGCACTAGCCTGAGCTAACAGATTGATTGCCGACAAAGCCTCCTCGTCTCCAACATCGCCGACACACTCCACCTCATATTGTACTGCTGGCTGACCATAAATGAGTTCCTGGTTGCCCTGTATAGTCACTTCACCACTACTAGAGGTATACATGTACTGGGCACTGGATGCTGCTGCACCTATATCGTAAAAGAGGACAAATTGGTCCAGTGGAGTATGAGTTTATATCACTTTGACACTTGCAGAACATAAATCTTACAAAAGTATTGCAAAGCTGCTGGGTAGAAAATTTTATTTCCTTCTTTAACAAAATATTATCCAATTCAACTTCCATTTTCTTTTCACTATTTCCCTTAACACTGTAGATCATAACAGATATTTCAGTAACAAATGTTTGCCATTTTTCAAAATGATTCTGTGTCAGTTTAAATGAGGGGCAAGTGATAAATGATTTGAAGTTAGTACCATTCTAAACTCAAGGTCCCTCAAAAGAAAGAAATATAATCTTTAGACATATCTATATCTTAAACAACAACGCACTTTTATGAAACATCAAATATCTAGAAATAATATTAAGGTATTTCACAAGCACTGTATGTACTGGTAAAAAGTTATAACATTATAAACATACCATCATTTTCACTGATAATATATTCCCTAGGTTTCTCCTCTTCTACTTGCTGGTATTCTATATAACTATGTTCTTCTATTGGTACTTCCACTATTTGTTCTTCTGTATGCTCTACATGTACAACCTGTGGTTCACCACTTGGCTCTTCTATCTGTAAAATATATTACAGGTAATTTATATAACTATGTTCTAATGGTGCTTCCACCGCCTGATTTTCAGTGTGCACCACATCAAAACTCATGGTTCTCCACAAGTCTCTTCTATCATTTATATATATATTACATGTGCTCTGTATAACTACATTGTATATTCTATTGGTACTTCTACCACCTGTTCTTCAATGTGTCCAACATGAACAACAGAAATAGCCTCCGTGAGCTAAAGTTTAAATTTATTCAATATCTTTCCAATGTATTTTAACATGACTCATTTTGTCTGTGTAACATCATTTTCACTTTACTTATTTTATCTGTTTGGGTTAAAAGTCACATCCAAACAATTTTAGGTCATACAGCAACTTTCAAGCTTCTGATGGAGCACAAAGCTGAACAGGGCAATATTTCATACATTCATACTATCCATCACAAGAGCCACCCCCCCCCCCCCCCCCCACCTAAATATTTTAACTGAAAAAGTAAAATAATCCGAAGAAACTTTTATAGAGGATATATGTTTGTTTCAATGTAAGATCAAAATATATTTCACCGAGTGAAAACCATAGGCAATATTATCACAAGTGGCATAGTCACGCGTGAAAATGTGAATCATGGTGTTCACGAGTGAAATATATTTCAATACCCATTTTACCCATGCAATGTCATGTACACTGCGTCATGATGTTACAATGTTGTGATGTCAAGATATCTATGATGAACGATTGTCAAACAGTTCTAAGAAGTTTCCAGATTTTCTTTATATTTTATCACAATTGAGCATTTATATACATCTTACTGAAGTATATGTTGCAAGGAATTTCTGATTATCTATAATTCATATTCTTTCGCATTCAAGTGTAGTTCCCTACCTGTGAAAAATAACAAGAGCTGTCTGATGACAGCGCGCTCGACTTTTCGAAGCATTGATTGAAAAATGGGGTCAAAATATTTCCACGGATATTCAGACAAAAGAAATAAATAGATTAGACAAACAATGTTCCTGTATTTCTTTGATTTCAATAAGTCTTGCACTAAATGGCAATGTATGAGCCAATTTCAAAGTCCAAAAAGGGCCATAATTCAGTCAAAATAGTTATGTACTCTTGCCTACAGATGGAAATCATAATGATAAACAAGTGTTCAAAGTTTAAAAGCCATATGTCAAATAGTTTTGACAAAACATGGATCTGTATGAAAACAGAACCAATTTCAAAGTCCAGAAAGGGCCATAATTCAGCCAAAATAGATGACAGAGTTATGTTCTCTTTCCTACAGATAGAGACTATTATACTAAACAAGTGATAAAAGTTTCAAAGCCATATGTCAAACACTTTACAAAAAATATGAACTGGTACGAAAAACTTATCCAGGATTTCTAAGTCAAAAGGGGCCATAATTCAGCCAAAATCCTTGATGTAGTTATGTACTCTTGCCTATAACTGGCCATGGTGATGGTAAACAGGTGTTGAAAGTTTCAAAGCTTTATCTCAAAAGACTTTGTCAAAATATGAACTGGTACGGAATATTAACCCAGATTTCTAAGTCAAAAAAGGGCCATAATTCAGCCAAAATCCTTGATGGAGTTATGTGCTCTTGCCTATAACTGGACATGGTGATGGTAAACAAGTGTTGAAAGTTTCAAAGCTTTATCTCAAAAGACTTTGTCAAAATATGAACTGGTATGGAATATTAACCCAGATTTCTAAGTCAAAAAGGGCCATAATTCAGCCAAAATCCTTGATGGAGTTATGTGCTCTTGCCTATAACTGGACATGGTGATGATAAACAAGTGTTGAAAGTTTCAAAGCTTTATCTCAAAAGACTTTGTCTAAATATGAACTGGTACGAAAAACTTAACCATGATTTCTAAGTCAAAAGGGGCCATAATTCAGCCAAAATCCTTGATGGAGTTATGTGCTCTTGCCTATAACTGGCCATGATGATGGTAAACAAGTGCTGAAAGTTTCAAAGCTTTATCTCAAAAGACTTTGTCAAAATGTGGACTGGTACGAAAAACTTAACCAAGGTGTGACGCCGACGCCGACGCCGACACCGACGCCGACGCCGTGGTGAGTAGGATAGCTCTACTTATTCTTCGAATAGTCGAGCTAAAAATGATATTTTGACCATTTGAAACATTGATATATCAATTTTATTTCACTGATAAATTTCACTATTGCACAGAAAAGCATAACACAGGTTTTTTTATATTTTCAAAATACATTCTTTGGTGTTGTATTTCAATAAACAACCAGAAACGCACAAGATCTTTCTTTCTTGAGAGGTTGAAAATAAATAAGATACGTACATGAACCACCATAGTCTCTCCAGCTTCACCACGAGACAGACCTCGAGCCTCCAACATTTTCTTCACCTCTCTTTCTGTTGCCATGTCAACCACTCGCAACTGACCATTTTCATCTTGTGTAAGTATGATTCTCTGTACCTAAAATAATGCAAAACTCTGCAAGTATTTTATGTATAAAAGCTTTATTCACAAACAAGAGCTTTAAGAAGTTCAATCAAGTACACAGAATGGTATATTCCCTAGAGTCTGACTTTCACCTAATCACTCATTTTCAAGCCAACACAAAAATAATTTAGGACAGTCTAAGTCATAATTTTGTTAAAAGTTTCTTAAAGGTTTTAGCACAATATTAGAAATTAGAATTTCCCTATAAAAGAAATAATTACTGTATATAATTATTATATGGTTTAAGAACTACTACTAACCAAATTTAACTTACAAGGTTTTTACCTAAGAGCTAGTGGTAATTCCAATTACTGTTCTCGTGGTATAAGCTAAAGAATTCTTCAACTTTCTTAATGGCACAGCAAAAAATATTTTTCTTACCGGACATTATGACGGAAATACCCAAATATTTGAAATACTAAAACCAAACTTAATAATTATAAATTATGCTTATTTAAGAAAACGTGCTACGTCTGTGCATTCAGCCAGGCAATAACCACATTGGGACCTCTTGAAAATCCATAAATTGTGTTAATGTTTTTTTTTGGTGAATGATGTCAGATCACAGGTGTAATCTCTTGAAAAGGACCACACTTAATATTATTGCTTCAAGGTTGTTTATATTAAAATAAATGCTTTTTTATTTCTATACATATCACTGTAAATATTATTCTTTATTTGCTAACATTAAATAAACTGATGGAAAATTCATACATTTTGTAACTACACCCCCAGCAATAAATTAAAACTATGAAATTACCTACCCCCTCTTCTCTCGAATCATCTTGCATTTCTTCATACTCCTCACCATCTGTTTCTCCATCCGGCTTTAACCTCTTTAATTCGTGAGACACATTGAAGACTGAGGGCCGTGGTTTAAATGTTGACGGTCTCTGTTTCCTAGGTGTGAGGCCCTCCGCTGCCGCCCCACCATGCTGTATCAGATGACCAGTTAAATATTCCTTCCTGTAGAACGACTTCCCACATAGACCACATACATGGTTCTTTATATTCAGATGGGAGGACATAAAGTGACGCTTCAAACTTCCTGAAAGTATGTAACATTTGTTTACAGCACAACAAAAAACCCAAATAATGATATAACTTCCTCATTCAAGCATACAAGAGAAGGCTTGAATTAAGCAAAAGCAATTATCCCTACTGTAAAAGTTTTATTATCCATATCACTTTGTCAGTGAACTTGCATTATGAAATCACCATAAGAAGCCAAAAAAATCTTGAAATGTCTGCTTGGATTAGAATTATCACCGTTTTACCATAAAATAATTTAATTTTGTAATTCTGGCCAGGATGGCTATTTCATGGGAATATAGATTTATGGACTTTAACTTTAAACATAAAATAAATTGGAATTTACTACTTTATTGTGAATATATTTCTTAGATTGACTAAACAATGAAATTCATGAGAATTGGTGCCCCATGAAATTAAATGATTTCACTGTGTCCAGAATCAAGAAGTTTTAGTGAAAGTAACTGACATATTTCCTTATTTAAAGTACTCTGTAATGCCATCTGAAAACAATATTTTTCCTGCTGAGATCATGGCTATCTAGTTTCACAGTTTGCATGCTTCTACTGATATATTCTGGTCAATTAAAACTAAACATAAATACCAAATACTTAAACCTTATCATGCTGGACATGATTGAGTCTGCCTTTGCGACCAGTATAGATCATCATCAGCCTGCACATCCGTGCAGTCTGATCATGACCTGCACTGTTTGCTATTCATTTAGTATCTTTTTGGTAAGCACCCCTTTTAACAGTTAATGGTACTGTCAAAATTGAAAGATGGACAAGTTCATAATAGAAATTTAGCAAGGAAAGGGTTATGGTTCACTTACTTTGATGACTGAAAACTTTGTTACATTCTGTACATTTGAACTCTGTCTGTAGATTAGTGTGTTTGTGAAGTTTGTGTCGCTCCATCAGATGTTTACGAGAAAATACCCTGTCACAGATGTCACACTTTGCAGGGAAACCTCCACCGTTACCATCGTGACATTTCAAGTGAGATTTTAGCGCTATCTTACTAGGACATCTTTTACCACATAGACTACAACTGTAAACAGGAATGTACAGATTCCCACAATTGCTAGAACTAAGTGTCGGACAGACAAAATAAATTCAAACAACTGTAAATTTTTTTCTGTTTAAAAGCTAAAAATATTTTTATCCAAACTTTCCACTGACAGTGAGCCTTGCATCATATTAGTGACTTTTCAGAAGTAGCAATCAGCTGTAGCAGCTCGTAGGACTTAAGCTGAACTCACAGTAACACTGGTTTATTCAAATAAACAATTATTACAGATATCATAACTGTGTGCTGCACAAACCACTACTAAAGCTACAAGACATTTTAATGGAAGATGGTTTAAAGATGTGAGTAATGCAATATATGATACCAGCTTACACAGGCTAGTGCGAAAATTACAAACTGCAGAGGCAATGGAATCTCTTTTCTTACATTTCAAAAGTGTTCATATTTTTGTTTGAGATTTATTTTACATTATTAGACTTAAAAAAGACTAACTGAATTAAACAGTATATACCTTTGAAAATCATAAATTGATACTTACAGAAAAGGCAGTTCTCCTGTGTGGATTTTCTGATGCAGGACAAGAGATTTCTTGTTTGTGTATTTTTTGTTACAAAGGTTACAGGGAAACGGTTTCTGCCCGGTATGTTTGTACATGTGCACTGCAATAGAAGATAATTAGCACTTTTCTTCATAGAATGTTCAAGAGAGAAAGAACATCAGTATAAAAACTGACAGTCAAACAAAATTTCATGATGGATCTGCCTATTTATATAATATTTCTTCTACTTTAAATTTTATGCATTTATGTTCATCAGCACAAACTGTTAGTGCATTTTTAAAAATATTTATTTCATTTTATGGGGGGAAGGGGGTGGGGAGGTTCTTTCATTTCAAAATTTATCACTAACATGATTTGATGCAGATCAAATACTGGACTGGAAGAATTTTATCTTTCGAATCTTCCAACAAAGAATTAAAAGTGACCTCATTGAGCAGGTGCAGATAACAAAATGTCTATGTCAGTCTGTTTCAATTACATTGTACTCACTTTTGAACTTGAGAGGTCCATAAAATATTTTGTTACACTGGCTACATTTAAAGTGTTGTCTGGGGGTGACAGGCTTTTTATCAGAGTTCTTCATCAGGGCCTCGAGCATGGAGTGATCCTTCTCGTTGTCATCTCCCTCGTCCTCGTCCTCGGAGCCGTACGCCCAGCTGTCACTGTCCTCACCTTCCTCTATCACATCCTCTGTATTTGTACCCTCTTCTGCAGTACCTACTGTTCCTGCTACTGCCAGTTCTGAGATAAAAACAAATTTATCCAATAACAATATGCAACTGTTCAAATTATTTTCAAACTTCGCTGTTGTTTTTTGTGTCTCAGAAAAAATTCACATAACATTCGATTACACTTATTTCCTTAGGCAGCTGATAGCTTATGTCTAACATTTATTCAATTTATGTACTTAAGTTAGTGCATAAGGGACTTTCAATAAAATTTGTAAATTTACTTCTTGTCAAGCTTGCCATTGCTTGATTAACTATCACTTGACATACATTGTAATTTACTTCATTAGCCAGTGAACTGTCACATGAGTTTTATTCCAACTTGGAGAATATATTTCATTTTTTTTTGTGTTTCAATTAAAACTTTTTCATAGGCCATTAAACTATCAAATGACTTTTAATTAAACTTATTCCATTTTTCAGTGTTTCCCATTTTTTATTGATCAGTGAACAGTCACATGGCTTTTTATCAAACTCATGTCACAGTCACATGACTTTATCAAACTTATTTCATTGATGAATGACATTCCCAGTTAAGGTATTTGTCAGTAACAATGAAATTCCTGTTTTACGGGCTTCTTTTGGCAGTGCTTCTTGAACAGACAGATATAGCTGCAAAGGTGATTTGTCCAAACATGCATCTAACAACAGATGGGAATAGGCGGCATTTAGATCTAGTCCAATCTAACATTTAAAAGACGAAACACGGACAGTTTTTATACCTGTCTGAGTATCCATTATGTTTTGTTCCGATGGCTGTATTTCCTCTATAACTGTCTCTGACACTTGTTCCCCTTCTGTCGCAGTGTCTCCATATAATTGTCGTATAGCCACTGAAATAAACAAAAAGTGTAAACTTATAAACACTTTTACATCGATCTAACTGTCAGTCTTTTCTTTAATTTCATCAGATTTTTAATTTACCCAATATATATTTGATGGTAAAATATTTGATAACCCCTACTGAAAAATAAACATTACTCCTAAAATATCTTTTCAAATCAAGCTTTTTTTTTATTTTCACTAGTAAGTTTCTAAATTAACAACTTTCTAAATGATAATCATTCCTGTTAAATATTTTGACAGCCATATTTTAAACAGAAAGTACCTGGATTTAAATAAATGTAAGGAACAGTAAAGGCATTCCTGAAAAATTAACAAATATTAAGCCTACAGTTAACAAACCTGTATCACTGAGAATTGATTTAACAGCTGCACTGGTAACATCATCACTATTAGTGGCTGTTGTGTTATTACTGGTTGTTGTGACAACCTCTGATGCTCCATCCACTTGCATTTCTGCAGATTGTTCAGAACCATCTTCCCGCATGATGATCGCCTGTCCATCTTCTGTCATCCTCACAAGTATGGTAGTTGGAGGCTCTTCAGTGGGAACTTCTATAACTGTACCTAAAATTCAATTTTACCGGTTTTATGTATTTTGCCAATATAAACAAAAAAAGAAAAATGTATCAAATATCAGAGTTATGGTTCTTGGCCTACATAGTCCTCTAATGACGGTAAACAAGTGTGCAAAGTTTCAAAGCTGTAGCTCTAACAGAGTTTGAGAAAAGGTAGACATAAACAAAAATTTTAACGAATGCCGACAATCAAGTGACGACAATACCTCTTAGATTTTTTTCAAAAATTAGACAAGCTAAAAATACTGTGACAAAACACATTTTCAGCAGAGGAAAGTCTGAAGTCCACCAGTTACTGAACCTTTATCTGCTGTTCATCTGTATGTCTTGTTTCTGAGATGGCTACATAGTTCTTATAGACTTACCATCAATGGCTTCTTGAGTATGTTGTGTTCCACCATCTTCACTCTCTGTGACAACATTGCCACCATCTCCACTCTCTGTGACAATTTCTGATGTAATTTCTGTGTCCGGTTTTCCTGTCTCAACATCTGCTTCATGTTTCAAGGTTGACACATATATACCTGCTGATTTTACAGGAGAGGCCAGGAGATTCTCTTCCAAAGGGATTTCTGTAGTAAATTAAAAAGTTAATGAAATATCATATTATTAATATTTTGGGGGGTTTAATATACTTAACATCATCATGAACGCCTAAGATTTTATGGGTACTTCCAGTGTAGTAATGGTCAAAGTCCGTAGATGTCTGGGCATATCTACAATCATGACCAGACACCAGGGTAAAAACATTCATTAGTTAGCCTTCTGAAAAGCACATTGATGGCTTCTGCCAATATTCTTGTTGTTTTTTTTTTAAACCCAGGCTTAAACTCAACAATTACCTTCAATAACTGTATGTTCAGCTAGCTCCTGTACTGGCCCCACTTCAATATTTTGTTCTGGTACCTCTGTTATCACATCCTCACTGCTACTAGCAATTTCCTGTGACAGTGGCTGAAATATGAATACAAGGTACATCCAGAATTCTCTGTTAGTCACTAGTGGTCAACTAAAGGAACATGTTGGACTTTTCATTGTCTTTAGAACAGACTCAATCTAACAAACTTTGCTATTGCTATGTGGCTGGGTTTTATATTCTTCTAAAGTATATCTTTATAGATCTTTTTATAGATTGACAGGTTACTACTACAAAACAAGACTACAGCATGCACTTGCAACACTGGTTTAACTTTTGATTGTGCAAAAATAGATGACTAGAAATCTGACCCCAGTAAAAGTGTGAATCAGGCATAAAAGCTTGTTAGATGAAAAAATATACAAACCAATATAACCATGTTTACTGTACAGCTTGCTGAATCGTAAAAAAGGTTAATACTTATCTAGAAAGGGTTTTAATTACATTTATTCTCAGAGCTGAAATACCTGTTTCATATGATATTCTCGGAACTGGAAGTATCTGTCTAGCAGATGTTTGTTCTCGGCAGTGCAACAGTAGTTTACATAGATCTTCACATCAAACTTCATACCGAACCAGAATGACGTATCTGCTAGCTGGTGGTATGTGTTTGTTGGGTCAGAGTGGGTGCCTTAGGAAGATAAAAAACATATAAATCTAGATAAAAATAACTTCATTATTGTCACAATTATGATATCCTGCATACTGTGAAACCTTTTAAAAATTCTAAACTTAAACATACAATGTAAAAAGAAATCATCATACAGATTTGAAACAGTATAAGGTATGTGAAATTGAGAAGCTTGCCATGAAAGTTAATCTTGAATAAAATGCCTACACTGACGCTTTTGTAGATTCTTCGAATAGTCAAGCTAAAAAAAAAAAAAGCTGAGACTGATCTATTTTCAGTCATTTTGCAATTTTTACTATTTCCCAAAAATTGCAGACTTGTTATTTCAATTACATTTTTTTTTGAAAAAATGTACATCTTATACAAATATTAAACTGCTCATTATTAGACTGTTTTCAAACTTTGCAAAATTTAGGTTGTGCGAAAATATCTGATATAGAGGCTCAAGTCTAGTAGGACAGACAATATCTAGTTTTCTTTCGTGATAATTATGTCCAAAACAAATAAACACTGAACATACCTTTTCTGAGATGAGCTTCAGCAACAGCTCTCTGTCTCTCTGTAGCCGATGTGATCACCTCATGCTTCTTCCCGCCAGTAAAATGTACAAGATTTTCATTCTCCACCTTGAAGTTTTTTATCTGTCTCTGGAGATATTCTAGACGTTTTGAGGCCTCGTCATCAGAAAACACGTCATACACTAGATAGTTACTGATCTCCTGGTATGTATCAAATCTGTCATACAGTAACTGTCTCTGGAAAAGTAATATGATTTCCAAATGTTAATTTTCTCATAAACTTCTCTTCCAACATCTACTTTTTACATTTTCTATGCAACTATTATGAAAACTGCCTGATCATGCTAGTCCAACTTTTTTTCTGTTTTACTTTTGGTCAAACTGACATTAAAACTGGCCCCTCCCATAATTAAAGATCACTTTTTATCAATATAGCTCAAATAAATTATGTTCAATATGCTTGCTGACTCTTTCATCAATTTCAAATCACTAATAATAACTAAGTAAAAGTTTGTGGAAAACATATTCCCCTATAACAAAAATTAAACCTCTGATACAGTAGTTAAAAGCTGTTCTTTTAATAGATGAATTACAGCATTTCCATTCTTCACCCTTTCATGCATGCTAAAATTGTCTTTAGAGATGGACTGTTCAACTTCAAATAACTGCCACAAATTAACACTGAAAGATATCTACAGCTGATTAGCCTTTTCCTCGAAAGAAAAAGACTGACAAACAGGTGGCCTTACCTTAGCTTCACCCATGTTTTTGAATGCCACATCTTTGAGTTTATTTTGATCTACTTTATCACAGTGTGGACAGGCAAGCAGGAATGCCTCACAGTCAACCAGCTTCCCCTTCCAGTGATAATTCTCTAATGACTGTACCATTTGAACTTTACCTAGAAGAAACAATTGCAATAATTATCATAACATTTCTTTCAGTTTTCTTAAGTACTAGATTAAAGGTCTGACCTTGTGCTTTCTGGTATTTATGGGTTTTAATACAATAAAAATTCAAACTAATGAAATTATTTTCTAAACTAACATTTAAATGGAACAAATCTTTAGGTTTGGTGCTTTAAAACCCCCCAGTTACCAGTATCTAGGTAGGTGGTACACAAGACTTCCAGCAGTTTTTGAGAAATCTGCTTACATGCAAAGCTTTTGTGACCCAGGCGAAAGGGTGACAATAAAGCTCTATTATTTGAAAAAAAATAATCAAATATTTGAGCTAGAAAGGGACATATTTTGACAAAATAAAAACTAGAGTTATGTAACTTGCAATTTAAAGTCACTTCATGATGCCAAACACATGTATGAAGTTTTCAAGCATTTGACCTAGAAGAGAAACCTGCTTACATGCAAAACTTGTGTGATGGTGTCAATAAAAGCTCTTCTATTTGAAAACTTTCAAATAGTCAAACTAGAACTGAACAAACACCAGTAGCAAACTTACTTGAGGATTTGAGATGTGTCTGTGCCAGAATTTTCAACCTCTCCTCCCTACTCATTACAATTTTCTTCAGATCTTTCTTGGAACCAACTTCATGATAGAGGTCACCGTCTTTTACTATGTAGTTACGAGCCTGGTCTCGGATAAGTCTTTTAAAGCTAGGAGATGAAGCTGGAGGGTAACCATCGCCACACAAGTACATCTTAATAGCTACGTAATAATCATCCAGATCCACCTATAGTATATAAACAACAGCTGTCCTGAGACAATAAGACACCACTCTTGACTATTCGACTAAATGTAAGTTAATCCTATGTACATGTATCTACTAGAATCTATTACAGAAAAATATACACATTTTGAAAGTTTATACAGTATTTTCCGTAAGTTTTAACTTTAATAGTCAAAACTAAGCATGGCAACAACACACCCTTCATCCACGACCTTACAAACAGATCTGTATATCCAATCAGTAACCAATGCTATTGTACTTTTCCCATTTAAAACAGCACCCTGCCACTTTTAAACATCAATCTACTTCTCTTAAGCCCAAGAAATATTACGAGGTTGGCTGTATGGATATAAAGAACTTTGATTATAAGGAACAAACTTCTCCTGAACCAAAGTTTGCATTTACAGAGTTTCACTGTAATCAGAACTTTGTCTCAACTATTATAAAGCTTTTTACAGTAATGTTCGCTTATTTCTACAATATCATCTTTTTACATACTTTCTGAATTTCAACATGGCCTGTTTATTCTAGTTCATGATAAAACAAAAATTCACTGGTAATATTGTTAGAGTAGCTTTTTCTTTAAATACAAGATATACATTTTTATATAATCATAAACTCAGGTGAGCCTTAAACTAATTGTGATCACTCATAAATGAATAAAAAATACCGTTTTCTTGGAAGAACCACCATGTGAAATGCCAATCTCTAGATCACTGGGACTACTTTCTACCTCTTTAGCAGCTTCAATCACCATAGTTTCAGGAGTTGCAACATCTATCTTTATCTTTTTCCTTGTCACTGGGCTCTCCATCCCACCTGTGCTAGCTTTACGTTTTGGTGTGGGCACTTCATAATTCTCCTCATCCAATGTCTTAGGCTTTGTATTGCCAGTTCTACTTCTTGTTACAATACCTATACAGAAAGAAAACATGTTGATCTTATTTCATACCTGTTCAAATTTAAACTTGGTGACAGAGGAAGTTAAGGAAATTGAATTACAAAGTATGATATACAATGGTTCAATGCAATTGATATTATGCAATTATTTATTAATATCAGTTCATCATACAAAATTAATCTTAAGGATTATTTCTAGATTTTGTGTTTGCTTTGTTCAACATCACAATGAAACAATGTCTGGTCAAATGTCAACCTTCCCGCTCTAATGGTAGAGGGAGATCCCAGGTGTCCCTTCAGGCATTACTTCATCACTGTAAGACACCAGGGTAGAACCATCAATCTTCTTTCAGCCTGCTGGTTGGTTTCCTCACTTCAGAGAGTTTTATATCTCAAGCAGTGTTTCCAACCAACACCAGAGTAGCGCAACAACCTTTACCACTCATCCGCGGCAGTAACAATCTTAATGATTAACCACACCTTTAAATCCCCTTCATTTAAATGGAAATGATCTGTGCCTGCTCTTCTTAAGATTTCAAGTAGTTCCGACTGGTACAAAAATTACTGAAATCTTTTTTTTCTCAACATCAATATCATACCTCATAAGCATTCATCAACAACCATGCCACTTTGATTAGCAGAGAGCATATCACACAATAACTGATAATTTTTTGTAACATACCTCTAACATTTGTGCTTGGAATCTTACTGGGAGAGACATGTAGTGGTGATTTACTCTGACCTTTATGTACAGACATCAATACCTCGGCAGCATTGTTCACTTCTTCCTCATTGGACAATGTCTTTGGTGACCTCTGCACAGCTGGGCTTGACCCTGACTGCCTGTAATTAAACATTGGCTATACCAAAACAAGAAATTACACTTAATTTCTTTTGACACAATTTACAGAAGAAAATTATTTCATTCATAAATTTTTACTTGACTAGATCATTTAGATAAAATCGTACTCATCTGCGACTTAATACATTCTCTTTCTTAATATCAAATTCAACATTGGCTAGAAATTATTTAATTTCTACAACTACCGAAAATCTTTGCAAAATCAGTATTTAATGTTTTTACTACAGCTCTGAATTTTGTTTACAACAAGAGCTGTCTCCGTAGGATATCACATGCCCCCGATGGCACTTTGAATGAATAGTTATGGCCAATGTTAGAGTTTAGGACCTTTGACCTACGGAGTTGGGTCTTGCGCGCGACACATCGTCTTACTGTGTCACACATTCATGCATAGTTATTTTAAAATCCATGCATGAATGACAAAGTATGGACCAGACATGCCCATCAATGCACTATCATGAAAAATGATCTTTAACGTCTAAGTGTGACCTTGACCTTTGAGCTACGGACCTGGGTCTTGCGCACTGCAAGTCGTCTTACTGTGGTACACATTCATGCCAAGTTATTTGAAAATCCATCCATCGATGACAAAGATATGGACCGGACATGCCCATCAATGCACTATCCTTTAACGTCTAAGTGTGACCTTGACCTTTGAGCTACGGACCTGGGTCTTGCGCACTGCACATCGTCTTACTGTGGTACACATTCATGCCAAGTTATTTGAAAAATCCATCCATCGATGACAAAGATATGGACCGGACACGCCCATCAATGCACTATCCTTTAACGTCTAAGTGTGACCTTGACCTTTGAGCTACGGACCTGGGTCTTGCCCACTGCACGTCGTCTTACTGTGGTACACATTCATGCCAAGTTATTTGAAAATCCATCCATCGATGACAAAGATATGGACCGGACACGAAAATTGCGGACAGACCGACAGACTGACAGACCGACAGACGGTTCAAAAACTATATGCCTCCCTTCGGGGGCATAAAAATCACTGTCAAAATGTCCATGGAATTCTGCTTCAGGTACACATGCACAAGATGCTGTCTTGTGTTGTAGACTACCCCACAAGTTTCTTAAATGAATGCGTTTCCAACCTGGCAAGTAGCCTTCCAACTTAGTGTGATAAGGAACAAGCACATCATACCCTGAGAGATACCTATGAATAGTCCAGCTAAATGTTATGTTCATGTTCTAATACATAATTTAATTTCTTTTATGTTTATGTACACATTTTTTATTGCTAACTATTATACTGGAACATTTATACACATATGCCAGTCAACTCATAATGTGACGCCCATATTTTCCTACACACTTACCTTTTTTGTTTTGACATTCTTAAAGGTAACAAACAGAAGTCTATTTTTTCTGGCCAAGTAGTTGGATTCTTCTTTATAAATTCTTCTATCAAATCCTCTGCTTTCTTGAAATAATCACCTGAAACAGGAGTAAATAGAAATATTATCTTCATTTAATACTTGTTTACTTTTTTTCTTCAATTGTAACAGCTGACTGAGGTTCATTTCATGGCTGTGTCCTGGAAATAAACAAGTTCTGGGGTCATGTAAGGTATGCAATCATGACCCAATATGCACTCCTGGTTAAGCAGCTGATATTTCAACCATTAGACCACTGGTTTAATACTAGCTTTAGGTCTGCTTTCAAAAAACTTACAATATGTAAACCCCAAAAACATGTAAACTGAGCTTACCAGTATTCTTTCAAAAAAAAATTCAAATATTTAACCAATTTTAAAAATTTCTAAACAAATGATGTAACGATAGACAATTAAGTTTTTCTCTTTAAACTCATGTAACTTTTCCATTCATGAGGAACTTGCCATTTATTAATCTAGAAATAGTTGTAGAACATACTCAAGGCAGTTGTGCTTTCAGGTCCAACAAAACTCAAAGCAACATCCATATCCGATTCTGTTTTCAGAGACACTAAGGCATCATTCAGTGATAGAGACAGCTGGTCATTATGAACACTTGTTGACACAGAACCCATCTGACCATACCTATAAATTATTGTTTTTTTTTAATTTTCAAATATCAGTACAATAATGAAAATACAATAATGTGAATACAAAGCAATATATAGTTGAAATGGCAAACTGACTTTTTAACATCCAATATTTTCCAAATAAATGATGTTTATTGATAAATTTGTATAAATTTCTGATATTATTATTTTTCAGATTTGCTTATTAACAACCATTATCTGCAATACACTATTTAACATTCTGTCTTGATTGACATGGAAGTTTAAATATTTGCTGACTTACTCTGAAATATACCAATTTACAGAATTACTAATAAAGTTATTTCAAAGCCAAACTTGAACTAAGCTCCAAATAGTCTACAACATCAAGTGAAGAAATGTGATTTTTAAACAGACTAGATTTTCACTTTTACATTTTAAATTGAGATTTTGCATAAATGTTAGAGATACCAACATACAGAAGCGGAAGTTTTAATATACCTGCATATCATCTGTAGAAGACTGCGAGCCACTGTATCAGAGGATACAGCATCTAGTACAAAAGCTTCCACCCACTGGAACTCAGACTCTACACCAGTCAATATATACCTGTCACCCTCGGTGACTTGATATGGACCCAACAGTCTCAGATCAACCTACAAAAGTAAACATGCTTTTAGTGTGCAATGATTCAAGTACAAACTTGTATCTGTATTGAAGGCTTCTTCTTTATGGGCTCTTGAGATCAAAATTCACCGACTTAATTTGTAAATTACCCATACACTGATACTCTCTTGATGAATTTACTATGTAAAATGGTTTTTGTTTTACAATATCTGCTTATGTCCTACGTACTTTTAAAAGAATATCCAACTAGTCAGTATTCATTGTTTATAATAGTAAAATGGACCACCCGTTTAAATTCTGAATTCATCGGCTGCTTTTACATGTATACACAAAAAAGAAACACTTTCTGTGTTAGGCAACAGGTACTGCACAATGTATTTTCACTTGTTTAGATTTTTTTTTAACAAAACTGATAAAATTTTGGGTACTAAAAGAACTATTCAACATATAATTATATGCAAGAGAAATTATTTTAAACCTTTGACCCCACTTTCACTTCCTCTTCTTGCCCTTCCCCTCCACTGTCTGTTTCCTCTCCATCATCTACCTCTTCAGTTGTTGCCTTTTTTGCAAACATTTTTGGATTTCTCTCCACACACACTTTGCACTGACGGATATACTGCTTGATAAATCTGTAGATGCCATTCCAATGATACTGAGCTGTGATATTTTCTGCTGTCCTTTCCAGACCAAGATGAGTCCCTAGAAGAAATACAGTTTGTTTGAAAATCATGAAGGAACTCCAGATTACATACGAAAGTTTAGTTTAAGGGTGAAGAAAACTGGATTGATGACCAAGCTAGTAAAGTCTGATGACCAAGCTGGTAATGTCTGAATATCATTGATTTGCTTTATTTATTCGGACACTAAGCAAAGTTTGAGATGATGAAAAGAAGATGGGTCTAATCTAATGAGTCTGAGTTCCATGAGCAGATAACTCTGTAACCATGTTTCCTGACTTGGATTTGTACTCTTGAATTGTTCAAAGTAGAATATTTTTTAGTATACCTCACAGTTTCTTAGATAAAACCACACAAATTTGGTACCATTTTGAAGAGTGAAACACACACTTTCATAGGAATAATGTGATTATGAATTTTTGATTGACTTTGATGAAAAAAAGTGCCATCAAGCAGAGGCGGCCATTCAATCAACTGAGGATCACCCATTTCAGGGATAATCAAAAGGGTGTTTATTCTGACAATCTGCTTAAAAATACAAATCAATGCTTGATTTTATGTAATGGTTTAAACTGGCAAATTTAGATAAGGTTCTGTGCATCGATATTTTGATTTTAGTTTGATATATAGTTGGTGATAATCATGCATAGAAATGCAACTGTGAAAACTGGCGCTATATTCTTTTACCTAGTTTCTCCCGTTTGAAATGTGAACATACTGATTCTCATTATATTATGCCTTGAAACGTTTATTTCTAATACCACAGCCATGTTTTGTCAGAAAAAAACTATTTTTAAGTGGATAGAAAATATGATAAACTAGGTGACACCCTATTGGCAAAAGTGATCCCTTATTGGTGAATCGGACAGGTTTAAATATTTCATCATAACTTCAGACAGAAAAGATAGATTAAAATAAATCAAACATTTATATGAATGCGAGCAATAGTTCTAAGTGTTAGTAAGTTTAGATATCATGAATGTCTAAACATTCTTCACGACAGTACATACTGGAAGTGTGTAGATAGTTACCTGCTATTGGAAAGTTATCTGTAGGCTAGCCTGTAAAACATCAGCAGTGATGAAAATTTCATTGGAAATTTCCTCTTCTATTTTGGTCTTTCGAGTGTTTGACACGAGTGGAGATATTGCCCATAAGAAAAATATATCAATATTTCCTAGGATCACGTCAAATTGTTGAACTAGGGGTAGTACACTCTGTCAGATTACTGTAGTTTGGCTAGGGGGATGTTTTCCCTACTTATGCTTGTCCAAGGGGGTATTTGGGACTTGAAATGCCTTATCATAGGGGGGTACATATATTTTGGCCTATAATTTTCCTGTTGCCAGGGCAGGTGCTAGGCAACTGAGCCGTCTTACCTTCACCATCAACATGACACTCCGCCACCTTCTCCCATCGTTCTTTAGGTGTCAGCAAAACTTTTCTTGTCTTTTTTCCTAACGACTGGTCAGTCGGTGTCCCCAAGTAATAAAGCTCCTCTTTCCAGAAACAGAACCTTTCCGCCCTTTTTCTAACCATACGTTTTTCCGTAAAGCTCAAACCTGGAGGGTATACGCCATCCCTGAGGTATTTTTGTACCCAGGCTAAATCAACCTCCTTCTTTTGGGCTGACTTCTTATCGTTCTTATTGGCCATACTGCAATGTTTTTGTGAAAATTTGACGCAGATGAAAGTCGCTACATCACCGCCATTTTGTAAAAAATTACCCGGATAAAATATCCTGGTTATGCCAAGTTTAAGATTCAGATGCAGTTTTGAACGAAATTACACAGGGTATAGTAGTTATGTCCCTTCACACTCCCGGCAGATTTTTTTAATTCATGGATGTTAAAAAGTGTATTGCAGATACTGGTAGATCTACTGAAAATGGCATTTATCAATATTTACATGTAAATTTTCAGTTTCTGCTGTATTCACACTGGCCATAGCTTTATCAGATCAAGTGGTTCCTACGTTGTTTTAGCGGTGAATTTTACGCAGATATTGTATAAATTTCCGGTCTTGTATGTATGATTCAAAGGAATTTCTATCCGTTATATAACAAACTGAATGTAAACAATGGGTGCATCTGGAGCGCAAATGTCTCCGTTTCTTAGCACATGTATCCATTTAGTTCACATTTGTGCCTTTTTATAGTGTTTGAAATTATTTTTTGTTTCCGGATGACGTCAAAGCGAATAAAATCAACAACACACCTCTTGTCCCTTCTATACACATGACTAACCTGATTATGATAAACGACTGCAAGTTAATGCTGATTTACTAAAATAAATTTCCCGAAAATTTGAAAAGTACTGCAATGTCACAGGACCAAATGCAATTACGTGGGTCTCAACATTTTCGTGAGAAGGTTGAGGTAAATGGAGGTAGCAATTATAAAAATGTGTATATAATGGCCCCTTTTCTGAATAATATATTTCCAATATTGTTCTAAATAAACTAGATTTATCTTTTCAGTATAACAATATATAATATGAAATTAGGTGCTACCTAAAAGGCAGAGCTCCCTTGAAAAATCACCAGTGCCCTTAAAAATTAAAGGAGTGGTGTTGGAATTATCTGGAATTATGGATTCGTTTAGGAAGTTTATGTTCTATTAGATCTATTAAAATTATATGTATTAAAGATAATTCATGATTTCTGAATGCATTGTTTTAGACTGCATCAAGATTAATTCTTGACATGTAAAAACTCGATAGATATTCTATATATAATCAAAATAAAGTTCGATATAGATTAAAATCGGCACCAAGATAAAGAAAAAAGAACGTATTTGAATAATTTCTGTTATTCTTATTAAAACGTACTGCATCAAAAATTTTACATAAATTATTATCATACTGGAAACCAGTCACAAATGATAACTCCTTCAAATTGAAAAGCTTGAACCTTGAAAATTTCAAACCTAACAGAATTTCATTAGGCCAATAGAAAAGGGAATTCTGTCTCTTTGCGTGTGAACGTTTGGCAATAAGGGCTTAATGTAAAAAGTTAATGTTCCAATTCCAAAGTTAATAAAATTAGAATTTACGTAATCCTGGAAATGACTATTGTTATTCTCTTAAATGTCATTATTGTCAAATTTTGCTTCTTTTTGGAAGGAAGAATGTGTCCAACTTTCAGTCAAAAATACTGCTATAATAGACGCCTGGTATGGGAAAATAACTATCATTTACATGACTGTACAAAGCTTGTTTTAAACCCAAAAGACTAGCAGTTTTTAAAAGTTAATGATCAGAATTGTACCTAGAGAAAAACAGTGTTTTCCGAAATTCTCGAAAACCCCTGTTTATTTACTGAACTTCAAAGCAGTAAGCGAGACGCTTTTGTCAACCGTAAACAGTAAGCGTCTACTGACGTCTTTACTGATTAATTACTATGTGCATAGTGCACAAGAAAAAATCCGAACAACACCGATTCCAAAAAGTACTACGAATTTTCCAAACTCCCCGCAGTGATTACCTCCCCTTACAGCAGGTGCGTAATTATAATGAACGCAAGGGAAGATAACCGCTGTGAGGAGCTTGCGAATTTTCAACTCGATAGTAGGCTATACACAGTTAGATCTATTCATTTTCTTTTTCATACGTCTAACCGTAATGCGGCGCCGGTAGCTCAGTATTACTGAGGGCTCAAAGTGAGGATGAAAGAAAACCTACACAATTTGGTTTTGGATAAATCTAGCAATCTAATGATATAATACGCGTTCCAAGGCGGTTGCTCGTGTATTGCTTTCTTTGTGCGTTTTGTTTTCGTATGCTTTCTTTGTCTTTATATTTGGAAATGTATGAGTTAATTAGATTGTGTGTGCGTGTGCTAGTCGTATGCAAGTCTGCGTGGTGTGAGTTGCAGTTTGGGGAGGCTGCGATTATTTAGAAACTAGATTTGTTTTGATGCGGTATTGCAAGAATTTTGATACTGACTGAAAAAACTTATTGCTGCACTAATGTTAGATGCGCAAGTTTAAGTCTCGAGTAAGGTCTTATCGGGAGATCGCTAAACATTCGCGTCCGTGAACATTCCTACAAGACGCGCTACCGGTGCAAAGCTACTACTTTTCATATATAAGAAATAAACCCAGTAAACACCTGACGTCGTACCGACGTTGGTTAGACGTTGGATTTTGGTCGCGACGTCGGCGACCTGAATCCAACGTCTAACCAACGTCATATCTACGACGTCTAATAGACGTCAGACTTAGACGTCTAGAAGACGTTGGAATTAGGTTGGATAGAAAGTCTGATAAATTTTTTAGTTATAAAACTAACTGGTATAATTTTGCTAGTATAGTTTAAAGATATTTACTTGTTTTCATAAAGGCCTGGACGTGCGCTTATTATAATTATGTTACAATATCGCATGAGATTGTCTATTATCGGAGACGGATTTTTTCACGAACTTTAAACTGTTCAAGATAAAAATGCATTCTATACACATGTATAAATTATTCTAAATTCACATAGATCTTCTCTTCTACACATGCTGTCTATTAGTCACACATTCGCGAGATAAGCCTGCATCGGTTTACACAGTCTTCCTGTAATTTGATATTTATTGGGATAAGATAGAGCAAGTTTATAAATACTTTACACAAAGGGAAAGATCCGCAACGTGAGTAACAGATTTTTAAAAATTATACTTATTTTAAAAGTTATACTGATTTATATTCCGTATTTTTTTTTAAATTGACTTATTTTTGTTTGTTACTTTAAAAAGCAATTTCATTTAATTACATTTTACGAAGTTATAGAATATTTTTTTCATAGAATTTAAAATATTACATATTTGTTTGGCACGTATTAATTATGCTCTTAGTAACAGCACTAGTATATTTGTATATGTTAAATAATGAAACTGGCAAATTTTTATATACATTTCAGGTGGAAATGTTGGCGGAGTTGAAGATTCATACAAAAATGACGAAACTTGAAAGTTTCAATTACTGCATTACTTTTTGGACTTATTGTATTAGACTTACGTCGCCATAATATGAAATAAAGATGATAAAATACATGTGTTGATTACTTGTTTGATTGCAAATTACGTTGAAAATTTGGTCAGATTTTGGTTGAAAAATGGTTAGATTTAGGTTGGAAAATGGTCGGATTGCGACGTCTAGCCAACGTCAGGATCCGACGTCTAAACGGTTTGCAAATCCAACCAAAATCCAACGTTAATCCGACGTCGGGGTCCGACGTCTAAACGACGTCTAACCGACGTCAAATGCCTACTGGGAAAGGTATAGAGGATAATTGTTGGTTTCGGTGTAATATCACGTTATAATTTCACCGAGTGGGAACCAAAAGTGATATTTTCACGAGTGGCGCAGCCACGAGTGAAAATAACAACTTTTGGTGTTCACGAGTGAAATTACCGTGCTATTACATCGATACCAACAATTTTTCTGTTTATTTTATGTCTAAAACTCTACTTTTGTTGTGTTTATTTCAATAAAATGTCGAAATTTGCGGGAAATTTTATCAGGAAGCATCGCAAAGATGACGTCATTTTAACGACGTCATCGTCATATTGTTTCCGGCTTTCAGTACGCTCGGTAAACTTTTTGACGTTAATCCGGGTATCAGATTTGATAATTTTCACTGAGTGGCCAGTGAGTTTATCAGGATATAATTCACCGTTATATTTCGATAAACCACCGATAAACATAAAATAATAGTGTATAATTATCGGAATCACAGAGCACTAATCACAGAGCACTCTAGGACAATCACAACAGGATTGCCATGCATCGCAAAGTAGGCCCGTAACAAAACGAAAACCCAGTGGAAAGATATAGAAGACTTCCAACAATAAGTATATTTTAATCATAATAGTAAATGCAAAACTCAAAAATTGGTAAAGGGTAGAAAAGGAATAGGGGTGTTGGGAAGTGGAAAAAGCAAGGATGGCGGAACTTTATGAATCTAGCCATATATTGAATCATGAAACTATACAGCTAGTAGATCAGATCGTTTATGAAGTTAATCTTACTTCTAATTTTAAATAACAAACAGCATAATTCTAATAGAATAAACTTTCTGTTGTTTTGAACTGGTAATATATATCAGGAAGGTAATATTTTTTAAAACTTTGATATTTATAATTATTACATTTTCTGTTTCAAGTTTTCTTAAGCGTTAATCTCAGTAAGTCTAAAGGAAATAGGCGCAATGGTTATATTAGATAAATGAAATAGTAAAATAGAAAAAGTGGAAACTCTACAGGTGGCTCAACACGACAAAAATGAAAATGTTGCAGGCTCGGTTTGATTTAACTAGTAAATGTAACTGATGCAGACTTTGTGCTAAAACTTTCAGAATCTGGTTCATTCCACGCTCGTCTCACCTGTTAATGTACTCAGTCCCTTGAAAAATAGACGAGGAAGTTTACAAGTACATCAATTTTAAGCTGCAGCATGTCTTACTCACAGCTATTCACAACACCTTTTCCGTCCATATTGACTCTTAATCTGACCAGACATGTAATGACTTAACCCATTATTTGACTCCATCATTCACGAGGTTATATATCTGGTGCAAAAGAACTACATGTAAAAGAATAATGGACAGTTGTTGCACCTCAAAATGGTAGCAACGCATTTTGGTAGACACTACCAAAATTTGGCCGAGTTTTGGTAGTCACTACCAAAATGCGTTACTCTCAACGCAGTTTGGTAGTTTACAAAAATGTAGTACCCAAATGCGTTGGATATGTACACATCCAACGCAAAACGGTAAGAATAAAAAGAATATTTGGTGACGAATGGACAATATTATTTCAAAGAGAGTCATGATGGAACTTAGTCGCTCATCCGACCTTGACTTTTTGACCTTGAAAATATAACGATCCTTGATTCAGTCAAGCAGGACCCTTGGAACACGCGTGAGAGAGGTCAATCCAACTCTAACTTTGGCACACATGGAGAGATATCGAAGGAACTTGGCGTAACCGTTCACCAGAATTATTTAATGCGTCGTTCGCGTGACCCTGGCACAGGTTTCACAAACGCCCATAAGTAAGTATAGACTGTCAGGGGCGTAGCGTGATCAATTTAAATGTTACTCAAGGGGAGAGTGTGGAAGGAAGAATCCCCTCCTCCGCGGGGTCCGGGGGCCTCCTCCGTGGAAATTTTAGAGCAAAGAAATACAAAAGGTGGTTTTGGTGACTTTCCTAACCAAAGCTATGCTCCTTTAGTTTAGAACAAAATATTCACAAACGGCTTGGAATGTAAAGAAAGGTCTATATAAGTTGATAAACGTTACAAATCGGGGTCGGGGAGAGGAGTGGGGGCTAACATTTTGGAAGGACTTAGACTAGGCAGGACGAAATTTGTTATTCACAAACTAACAACATGAGTCCTTTTTCCAAACTTATTTGTTGTGTACAAACTTTGCATTCACTATACATTTTACATGGAAAAGACAACTGCGTTAATTTTCCTATAAACAACATTACAGTTATGACGACCCTTACCGCGAGATTGCTCGCGTAATCTGACGTCCTTCACCAAAAACATGGTCACGGTCTAAAAATATTTCAAAACTGGACACCAAAACTTTGAAAAAGAACATTTAATTATAGCTTTAACTAAGTCAAAGATCACAAAACACGACAGTATGAATTTTCACTGGAGTTTAAATATTTCAAACAAAAACCAGGAACTGTAAGGCGAATTATAGTTGAACGTGGGCGGGCCTTTTTGACTGTTCTGTTATTGGATGACGGAAAGATTAATATCTTGACATTTATTTTGATTTTCTGATACTCCTAGAAAGCAAATCAGTTATTTGTGTAGCAAGCTATCGTAAAATGTAAATACAAGAATTGAATCCTATGTTTTTGTGCGTTCATATGGGTATGAACCACACTGGAAGGCTTCTTGCTAATCATCCAAGAATCGCTTGCGCGATTCATGAATTTGCAGTAAGTCCCAATGTACTTGATACCCTTATAAACGCACAGAAAATCTTATTCAGTTCTTAAATGTACCGGGATACGTGTTACAACGGAATATGTGCAAATTACCTTGCAGTACATACTCTAAAATGCGTAGGAACTGGTCAGACTGCTGAGGAAAAATTTTGACTTGTGCACAATTTCAAAACAGACAAAATGATGAAGCTATTTTAACAGATTCTTATTTCTTTCTTCAACTAAATTAACGGTAAATTCTCTTTGAAATATTGCAGGTATGGGAAAATTTGTAAGCATTATACTGATTTCTAGACCAAGTTTATTACTAAGAGTTATTGTTTGCCATCTGTTGAATGTTTTTGATATCACAATAATTTACAATTTCCGTGAATTGTATCACTACATTCTTTGAAACCATCAAGTAAATAACGATACAGAGACAAAAGTCCTGCGACAGATGTTTAGGCTGAAATATAAAATCTATATCACGAAACAATAATAATGGAAATGTCCAGACGATAATAGTAAAATAAATATTTGCTAGTTCTGAGTAATTATTACACATGTATAGATAGATAGTTTATTCAAACAAAAGGCAATATGCACATATGTGTATCCTAGGTTTCTAAATTACTTTCTGGTATTTGTAGCATGTGTAGATAGATAGATAGATATCTTTATTACCACCATATAATGATAATCATACAAACATATAAAACATGAACATTGCAGACAAAGTACAAATGGGAAATGAACAATACACAACAGTTTAACAATAAAACAGTATTTACAATACGAAACATGCATTTAAACATTCGAGAAGTTTATGGAAATTTCACTGTTATGAAGAAATCTCTATGAATCATAGACACAATTTCACATTTATAGACAACATGTCGCTTGTGTGACCAACACTAAACCTTGACGAAACGAAATTCAAGATATAAATAAGGCATGAAGACGAGTTATTACATGTACATATGAAATCGTAAACATGGAAACATAAGAGAGATCTTCTACGGTTAATATTTCAGCAGCACATAAAATAAGTATGGTGTTCAATGTAAACAAGTAAACAACAGATACTTTTACTTGAACAGACTATTTCTAACTTACTAGTAAAACGAAAAGACATAGTACATGCATTTTAATAAAAGTACCTTTCCTAACATTTCACATGTCAAGCCTTGATCATGCAGTGAAACACTTTTGCACAGTGCAGGACTATATCATCTTTGTCCAGAGTATTACTTTCAAATGAAACACAACCAGCCAGTAATTCAAATATTTGATCTATATGATTGTGTCACATGAACCTTTTATAATACTCAACATTCGTCGACGTAAGCAACTTCACCAAAAGTTGTCTCCGTAGATTTTCATTTGATGTACAATATTGAATCTTGTGAAGAATTACATTTACAACCAAAGAATCACATTTGTCACATATTGAACGACCAGAATAGGACCGAAGCTTTGTCAGTATAAATACGGCACTGAAACAGATCCTTTTTGAAGCTGGAAATTTACGACATAGGTTCCATAGGTAGCACGCCCCATTCTCCATAAATATACCTGGATAGAACCCTTCCAACATTCCATTACATAGTCTGGTCTTAACTGTATCAATTTGAACACCGAAAACACTTTTCTTTAGCATATTTTTCCACGCAAATTTAGATGGAAAGCAAGCAGTTTTCATAAATGTTTGTAAGAGTTCAACAAGGTTATATTTCCTCAACAAATTGAAAATATCAGGAATAAAGCCTAAGCTCTGTTTTTCGCAGCATTGCTCAAATCTGAAGAGTCTATGTACGAAGATCTTCTTTGCCAGGTAATTACAAGGAAGTCTACACAATTGCCCTAGGAAGTAAAGTTTAATGTAATCAACATGGGTCATTATTGATGTAAATCCAAGAGAATGCAATGCGAAGTCATTATTGGCATTAAGTGGAAGTTTTTGAACAAACTTTACGCAGAATCTATGTGCACGTTCCAGTTCTAAAACGTTCGATCGTGTCATATAATTCCATGTGGGACACCCATATAGAGCCTTTGGTAGCACTATACATTTGTAAATCTTCGCAGACGTCAGAGGGTTTAGTGTTCCCGAAGAAATATCACTGTTCAAAACACTTAACAATGTACCACGCAGCCTTATACTAGCTTCATGAACAGATCCATCTACAGATAAGAATTTGTCAGTTATTATCCCTAGATGTGTATATTTAACATTTTCACTGATTGTCTCTTCACCAAGCTTCCAGATTCTAGTATGATTTGCATAGTCATTCTTAGATTCGTTGAATACCAGTACCGAACATTTTGCTGGATTGTATAAGAAGCACCATTTTCGGGAATAGGTGTAGCAGATGTCTAGCATTCTTTCAAGTCCATGTTTGGATAGTGAGAGCAAGACCATGTCGTCCGCGACAGTAGGGCTACAAATGTTCATGTTATATACGCAGAAACCTTGTTTGGACGCTTCTAGCTCTTTAATTAGGCCGTCTATGAAGAGGAGGTATAGGAGAGGTGAGCTTTTCCCCCCTTGTCTCGTCCCTTGGGTGATGGTGAACCAATCAGATGTGAAGCTTTTATTGCGTACACAACTTGTCATACTGCTATAGAGGTTAATAAACGTTTTAAGTGACAGTGAATCTAAATCACACTTGCTTAATTTGTAGATAGCCCAGTGTGCCACACCCTGTCGAAAGCTTGACGACAGTCTAAGTAACATACGTACGCCTTACTATTGTTCTCTCTGGCAAAAAGTTTAGTCTCTTTAACGGCAAATGAGGTCATCGTGCACCCAAGCTGTGCCTGGAAACCACCTTGTTGGTCACTCAGCTTACTTTGTAGCTGGCTTTTACAACGCAATAAAAGGACACTTTCAAAAAGTTTAAGGATGACTGAGGTCAGAGTTATAGCTCTATTGTTTTGAGGTTCGTCCTTTCGCTTCCTACCGCCTTTGTGTAAAGTAACAATCACACCTCTGTTCATTTTAGGTGGAACATACGAAAACTTAATCATAGCACTGTAAAGGCGACATAATGCCCACATAAGGTTGTCTTCACCAAAAAGAAGATGCCCATAAAACACATTGTCAAAGCCACTCATTTTTCCTCTTTTACATGATTTAAGTAACAGAATCAAAGTATCAGGAAGAATACGTACTTGACTAAAGTTAACTGTATTTGAGTTCAGTCCAGCTATAAGATCGCTAACTCGCGATTCAATTTCGTTTTTCCACTGTATGTCAAAATCTGCAGAATCGGATTCAGTATAGAGATCCTGAAAGTAGTTCTTCCACTGATCTGTAATTGCACGAGCATCCCGAGAAGTTATGCCACCGAATTTAATTTCAGATCCACACTTAGAGGAATTGTTATTACGTTTATAATTATAAGTAGGCCAGAACCGATCCTGATCCAATTCGGCACTTTTATCAAGTTCAATATCTTGTTCAATTATGTGTAATTGGACACTTTGTCTGTGTGTACGTCGAAACATTCGCTTGGCATCTTTATAGTTTTTAAAAGTCTGTGAGTTTTCAGTACATCCCTCTTCTATCCATTGTTGCCTTTTCTTCATCAAATCCTTTCGAAGAGAGGATAAATTTATAGTCCAGTATGGTTTATAGCTGACACAATATCATCATAAAGAGCATCAATGTCAAAAGTACTCTCTATAGGTTGGAATCTAGCACTTAATAAAATTTCAGATTCACATAAAACATTTCTGTAGGAAATCAACTCATCATCGGACAATTTTTTCCAGTTGATACGAAATGGTGCACTATCGGGTACTTGACTGTTTGTTGGCACATGTATTCTTAAGTTGCAAACAATTGGTCGATGATTAGATACATTTAAACAATTATCATCCAATATTTTGCAAGCATATATACAGTCACACAATTCAATAGGTAAACAAATATGAGCTATAAGTGTTTCAAAGTTACCATTATATGATACAAATGATGATTGAACACCAGAACATAAAGGTAGAGTATCGATAGCAACATAATTGATGTCATTCAAAAAGTTATACAAGTACAATTCTCGACTATTGCCATTGTCACACACTTTTGCATTAAAGTCCCCCATAAACAATACAGTGCCTTTATCAGAATATAGACTCCATAAGTTAAATAACATATCAACATAATCTCGGTATTTCTGCAAGGAATGATTGCTACATGGAAGATACAACTGAAAAATGTAAAAGATGTTATCGTTTGACACTTCAAATTGTATACCAATAATGCGATCATCATCAGTTGATAAGGGTGTTACATAATTGTCATGTTTTTATGCCACATGAGGGCCACGCCCCCTTTACCAAGTCTATTTCTACTTGAAAGCAAACAATCTCTGTCAGATACTGCATAACCATTATAGTTACTATCTAAACTATTAATAAAGTTCAAATCTCGCTCAAACAACCAATGTTCTGATAAACCGATAAAATCAATATCATTAGGTTGTAAAATATCACACAAATATGCACAACTACTCATTAAGCCCGTTGCGTTCCAAGAAAATAGAAAATAATTTCAAATGTTTGAGTTGTTTATCCATAGAGAATAATATGCGAACAAATTTTAGAATAAACGGATAAACCGTACATTACACTGTAACATTGTTTCAATACATATTGGGATGTTTAATCAACATCAATATCCCAGTCTAGTTCAGAAAAGGGGTTGTAACTGGAAAAGTTTGGTTCCAATCTATGCCCGGATGAGAACTGCTGTCTCCTCTAAGTGGCCCAGATGACGAGCCGTTCACTGGACCATTCCACTGCTGGTGTCTGGCTATACGTTCCGCACGCGATAACCACGGGTAACACGTAAATCCCTCGGGCCAGAAACCAGTAGACTAGAGCAAAGGCGCGTATTCGTTATCATTGACGTTAACGCGCACAACAACGTCATTCCTGTTGCGTTTTGAAGGAAATATACGCACCATGGTGACTTCTGGACCACGGCTAGTAACGTACTTGTAAATCACGTTTACTGATATACAACGACTTTTGAATCCGCCAACAAAGTAACGTTTTGTACGGGTAGGCTGGGATGTTGAGAACCCACCAGCCGTATCACTGTCATTACTTTTTGCTTGTTTATTGTATAACGGTTCCGATCTCGTCCCAATGGTATCAATGATATCACTAAATGTCACATGGCGAACAACAGGATTTTCCCATTCATGCGGGGTATCAATACGTCCCCGACGTTGCCTTTGGTTCCTAGTTGAAGGGTTGGACATACTAGGCGGATGTGTTATATCTAGATTGCACTGTATATCAGCGTTTACCCCAGTGCTTTCTGTCTGTACCGATATTGATCTTTTACCCACAACAAACTCTGCAAGAGCATCAATTTCAGGGTCTGTCACTGGCGGGTAGAAAATGGCAAACGGGTCGGGAAACTCGGAAAAATTGTTTGCCTCGGAAGCATCAGTGACGTCAATAACCTCAGTGACGTCTGTAGTATTAGTGGCGCCGGTAGCAATAGTGACGTCGGTAGCCTCAGTGACGTCTGTAGCATTAGTGACGTCAATAACCTCAGTGACGCGGATAGCACTAATGACGTCGGTAGCCTCAGTAACGTCTGTAGCATTGGTGACCCCGGTAGCAGTAGTGACGTCGGTAGCTTCAGTGACGTCGGTAGCATTAGTAGCGTCTGGAACCTCGGTAACAGCCGGATCTACAGTTACATTTGCCATCGGAAGAGCCTTCTCAACCGTGACAATTCCCGTTGTGTCAAGGAACGATTCAATGACTATAATACGACGAGCAGCCTCTTCAAGTTTTGAATGTAAATTTTCATTGACGCTAGACTTGATCTGCATTTCACACAGTGACGAACTGATTAATTTTACATTCGTGTCAAGAGAAGATACTGCTTCCGATATGCACTGTTTGATGTCATTTAAAGCACTAGAAAACTTTTTCATTTCTTCTGCTCTTAAAGTATCACAGGCAATTTGACTCTGTTTATGCATTAGTAAATCACTACGCAGGGTTGCGACAGCGTCATTCAAGAGTGTGATGTCACCAGAACAGTTACATGATTGGACAGTGACCGACTCATTATCACTCACACGCTGTACCGCTCTCGGTGTTTGTGGGACTGAAGATTTACGTTTTGACGAATTTATCATGCTATTTAGTACAGTATAGTCGTCGCCTTCTATCACTGAAACTAATAGTTTAATGTCTTGTGCTAGCTTCAGATGTACAGGATCACCATTTCTCGTGTACATCCGTGGATTTTACTAACTAATTAAAAAGATACATTAGATGTTATTCTAGACAATGGTGTTTGACATGTGTTCAAAAAGTGATCTATTCAAATAGCTGGATTATATTATTGGATTATTTAACCGGAGGGCATAGAGCTGGTATTGATAAACTTTATATCTATTGTTGGAAATAATAACATTAAATAACAATATAATGCTGTCCTACTAAAATTCGTCCTTTGTCCATTTGAGAATTTCTTGACGGTTTGGGACAGTGCTAAAACCTCACCTTGACGCGGCGTTCGTCACGCATGAGAGCAGCGCACTACAAGAACATTTTACGTGGAAAGAGTCAGTGAACGCTGGCGGCGTTGCGACGTGCCTGTAGCGGTTCACAGAATGATAGTGAAGTACTGACACAAAATTTGTCACGGTCTGGTGAGCCGCACTCTATCCATTACGATGGCCGATTCAAAGATTATAGAGTACGAACCAAGTGACAATACTGAGTGTAAAGTTCCCATCATTCCGAATAAAATTCAGAATGAGGAACTGACTGTGAGACGTGACCATACAGTAACTATAGAAAATGTCGATGAGGCCAGCGAGGATCTTCTGAACTGGTGGACGTTTCCGACGTATCTATACCTGTAAACGCCGAATTCTTGGAATATAACAAACTACTGCAGTTCCATCGTCAGTATCCCGGCGATATGTTTGTAACAAAGATTCTACAGGAATACAACTGCTGTGAGAAAACACTTGATGATTTACGCGGACTATTGTTCGAATCCTTGAAAGCAAATGAGGATTCAGTGATTGATATGGAGGCTAGTTCTGCTCAACTCGGGGCTGGAGGGCTTGCACTTCCGCTACCGTCCATGAACAGGCTCAATCAAACGGAGCCTGCAACAGTTTCGTTTATGTCGTGTTCGGCGACCTGTGGTTTTCTACTTTTTTATTTTAAAGAAATCGAGGTATTACTGTATTTCAAAGGTATTGAGGTGTAGGATGTATAATTATTTCGTGCGTTAAAGAATTTTGATTGATGTATTTTTTCTGCAATAAATTTTGGGAAATGAGTGTAAGGGCATAAGAAGAAGGTGACTGGAATTGAAATTTGGTTTCTTTATTCTACCCCCTCCCTTGACGGAGTAATGTAAGGTTGAGTAGGTGCTTTGCAGTATAATGACCCGGAAATATATAGTCATATCGGTATGTTTTCCATGTAGAAATTAATGAATTGATAGTTTATACCGGTATGACTGAAATTGAGTGTTATACCTATGGCAATGAGGATAACAAAGCCTAAATGTTAATTTATGAATCTGTTCTTTTCGCTCTCGTTGATTCTCTTTGATTATGAGATAGATAATTTATTTTTGTTTAGGAAATAATGCTTGGGAATTCATAGTTGTTACAGACACAGTTATTTATCCTTCCAAATTTTACTAGTGATGGACAATTGTCATTAAGAAGATTGTTCCTATGGTCAATACCAGTTATCGTATATATGCATCTGAAATAATATATGTATTTAGAATTTTGAATGTATTTAGATTTAAATATATATGTAAGTGGAGCAAGAAAAAACAACAAAATTTATAAATTTTGATCGAAATTTAGATAAAAGAGCAAAAGCAATCTGCCGTCACAAAAATTATAACAAAGTCAAGGACCAAGATAACTGCATACTCATATGCTATGACATTGTCCCTACCACCTTACCCACTCCAGATCAGTTTTATATTGCTTCTACAGAGTTTTTAGCATTTTTTATATTTGGATTTTTATATGTTATTCAGCCGAGTAACTGAGTATGTCACAATACGTGCATGACTGTTTGGAGATTCACGTTATATATAACAAAAGTTATACCTTATTGCGGAAGAGGCTTCATTTCTGAGTAAATGATATATTTCTTACCAATCTAAACACACAGAACCCACCATTTCCATGCGTTATCCGGGGAGGACCCCAAAACACCACTCGCATGTATATACCAAAATAAAAATCTAAATCTAACGACGGAGAATTTAGTTTTTTCGAAAATTATACGAGTAAGCCAACGCCCACATTTTACCATTTTTTACGTTGTGTTTCAAAGATATAAGTGCTTTTACAAATCTTGGTGGACTATCCCTTCGGCAACACTAGCACATTAAAACAACAAAACAATACAATGTTATTGCATAGAAAGCGTCGTTTGAGGCCCCTTTCACACTCTCATGGATCTACATTTTGGCTGTTTTCATACGAACTATATCTCGGGATGGGTGCTCCGCCGAATTTTGGTAGTGAGTACCAAAATGCGTTACTACCATTTTGAGGTGTAACATACCGTCAATGTATCATCCTTTTAAAACACCTGACTCTCATGATTCACGATTTTTGGAGAATGGCTGTTTAATGTTCTCTACTCGTTTTAATCTCCAGTGGTGTTTTTGTGCCACTGACAGTTCCAGCGGTACCCTAGTATGTTCCTACTTCGTGTTTATTTGTGTCAGATTATTATATCTGTATTAGTATTGCATTCGGTTGTGTTAATATGTGAATGTAGTCTGTGCACGTGTATACAGCTAGTACACATACCCATATTTCCATGTGGAGTCCTGTGGCGGGCGTTTACGTTCCTTGAATGTGCTTCTTCCTGTTGGACTTTTGTCCTTTTTTCTTACACCGTCTTTTAAGACAAAGTAGTCTGCTCGAAAACAGCTTTTCTAAGACATGTTTTTGACCATTTACTAGTGATTTACCTGAATGGAATAATGTACAAATTCTCGAAAGTTTGGAACCCGTTTTAGCCTTAAGT
Source organism: Mercenaria mercenaria (assembly GCF_021730395.1). Classification (NCBI taxonomy): domain Eukaryota; kingdom Metazoa; phylum Mollusca; class Bivalvia; order Venerida; family Veneridae; genus Mercenaria; species Mercenaria mercenaria. The sequence goes on along the minus strand of NC_069362.1, from coordinate 104,862,895 downwards.
CAGACTTCTTGCAAAACTGGAATCGGGTTTAAACATCCCAAGAGTAGCCGAATTAATTTGAGCCGCACCATGAGAAAACCAACATAGTGCATCTGCGACCAGCATGGATCTAGACCGCATCTGCGCAGTCTGGTCAGGATCGATGCTGTTCGCCAACGGTTTCGCAAAATTGCAATAGGCATTGAAAGCTAACAGCATGGATCCTGGCCAGACTGTGCGGATGCGCAGGCTGGTCTGGATCCATGCTGGTCGCAAATGCACTATGTTGATTTTCTCACGATGCGGCTCATTTCGGCTCAGAGATGTTTATAAGCTGTGACGGATCTCTGTGCTGAAACAAATTCCGTATTGAAACCTAACCAGAAATCGTGCAAGAAGTCTGTCACGCTGTACTTCCTCAAATGAAATGCAATGGACTCATCTTTTACTTTAAAACATTTCTCATCCATGTTTCTTTTGATCTGACATAAAATAAACCCCGCAACAAATTCTGCACACAAATTATACACATAAGTTTCAAATGGGTACCACTGTCTGCAATATTTTGTCCGCCATTGCAGTTGTGACCTGATCAGGATACTCTTCATTTTGAGAACAAATAGGCCGTATACAAACGTTATTTATTGATCTATTCTATGAATTTAAACTTTGTAAGGTATGTTTGCATGAACCTTGTTGAAAATGGTTAGATTTCTATATTTTTATTTCAATAAAATTAAAAAATTCGAAATTTTTATTTTTATTTTCAAAAATAACCATGTGCTATTAACTTTGCATGACGTCATCTGTAGCGCGCAGATGTTGCAGCTCGACACTGGTTAGGTAACCGAATTGGGTTACGCCATAACTACTAGAAAATAAAAATAGCGTCAGTTAAGTTATGGTAACCATAACTATCCCAAGAGATGCTTTAGCCACTGGTGGCGGTCTCGTGTTGTGTACTTTGTGTGTTTGTATCTTGGCCCACTCCATTGTGCCATAGTTTTTGTAAACAGATATTCTGTTTTATAGTTATACATAAAAACTATTTGTATTTTACATATCGTTCCTTTTGCTATCATTGAGTGTAAAAGGAGTCTATTTCATGGGGATAAATGCTGTTTAAAGCCAGTGTAGAGGTAGTAATGAATATTATTTTTCTGTGTGTCTTTTGCTTGCATTTCTTTATTTTTTAAACCGAGTAAAAGATAATTTCTGTTTTGGTTTAACTAGACATTTAGGCTAGCACTCACTACAAAATAATCACGTTTCTTTACATATCTCACGATGTAATTGACAATATCACAATAACTACAAAAAGCATGATAGCGAGAGAATAGTCACGTGAAAATAACAAATACGCGTCAGTTTGCGGGAAGATCTTACAATGGAAGCACATTGTAATGGTAAATAGGCAATGTCCACCAAGGGCAGTTTGCTAGTACTGGGACGGGAATGCAGTGCACAATGATAGTGATGGCTGCTCTTGCGACCAGAACTTAGGTTTGCCCAAGGCCAGATCATGGACTGCGGCGGAGATTGCCAAAATCGTTTCTCATGGTAGTGCTTTATAAGACTCGTACATTGCCATGGGCACAACTCAACTGTCATACCCAGAAATCTAAGTCAATTTGCTGGCTTATTGACGAAATTGTCTCCCTTGAAAACAGCTTATCGAGTGTATCGATTAGCCAGTATCGGTCAATTTACGCCTATTGAAATATAGAAGGGAAAAAACTTTAACACATCAAAAGACATCAAAAGCATCATCTGACAATATTTATTAAGTTATTGAAGTAATCTGCAATATTTGCACTTTCTTTCAATATAATTTTTAATAAAATAGAATATGATCTTCTTGCTTCCCTGAGCGTTTGAAATAAGTAACTATTTTTGATCCCGAGTTCCATTGATTTCTGTAGGAAATGACAGATTTTAAGCTTTCCATGGTCTTTTTAAATGATATTATCTCATATTTATACTCATCTCACAACATTTATTAAGTTATAGAAATAAACTAGAAAAGTTAATTTTTCTTTCATGAGTTTATTTTTAAGTTATTTTTATGTCTTCTTGCTTCCCCAAACGTTTCAATATCACTGATTTTACTAATTTGGAAAATTTTGATCGTCATAGTACACGTGTACTGATGACACCGGATGAACAGGTACAAGTCTCTGAATTAGATTCTATATCCAGGCGTTTAATGTCATTACTTTGTGAAGATTAAATAAAAAAATGTTATTTTGAATTACATGTTTAAATATAAAATATTTATTTTTAATCAATTTAAATACTAGTTTTCCTAACTCTACTGGAATTATAACATTCATAGCATGAAGCTGATTAACATATAGAAACTACATGTTCATAGTTAAACTTGAATACTGTACGTGTAAAAGAACACATGGACATTAAAAGTATATATTTAGTTTATAACATATATTTGCAGTTAACTTTTTTTTCGAGTTCCTCTTTTCCACATACTTCATTTAAAAGTAATGGGAAAATATGAAACATATTTTAATTCTGCTGCAGTTATTGAAATTATTGCATTATATGTACATGATTAAAATCAAATCAAGCATCACTTTCGCATTGTCATATAAATGCTGACATCCCGTATTTCTGTATATTATGGTAATTATAATTGGATTAGTGTCTGATTGTCTGACATGCCCCGCGGCTAGGGACATTTATCCCAGCTCTTGTCTAAACGCTTTAAATCTAAATCATGGACATGAAGTTATAACTTTTGATAAATCATATTACCGTTCAAAATCGAATTTACATCATTGTAAAGTAAGATGCATTTGTGGGCCACGGATCCATAATATTAAAAACTTTTTAAATTGAAAAAGACACTTTTTCAAGGAGATTCGAAATACACTACATTTTGCCCTATATGAAAAAGTACATATTTAGAAAATACGCTGAGTAAAGGGAATAACATGCTTCCCGACAATTTTAACAAACAGCTAAAAAATTGTATTTCATACTATTTGGTTTTAAACAAATACCACATTATCACTCAAAATCACCATTTTGAAGAAATGTCAAATATTTATGCATATCAGATATTTACATGTGCGTCGATCTAATTCCGTGTTTGTAGAATTAAATAAAAAAAATTTTAAATTACATGATTGAATTAAAATCTTTGAATTAAAAAAAAAATATTTTTTTTAATTCATTAACTTTAAATTTGTGATTTTTCATTTTTTTTTGCCTTTTTAAAAAAATAATGAAAGATTAAAAACGTATCTAAAAGTTACGCTGAGTCATGGGAATAACCTCAATAATTGTTTAATAATACACGTAGGATTTTTCTTTCTTTTTCTTTTTTTTTTAGGGTGAGGAGGAGATAGATTGAATATTAAAGAGAGAAATATTTCTTATTGTTATAAAAGAAACGTTTGTATCTCAAAATAAATATACAATATATATACCAGATAAAGAACTTTGACAGACTTAACCAAATCTGTATTCTTTGAAAACACATGCCTTTTTTTCAGCGTAAATGTTAACAATCTCCGCTGATGTGCCTACATGCTTGCGCGATTAATGAATTTGCAGTAAGTCCCAATGTACTTGATACCCTTATAAACGCACAGAAAATCTTATTCAGGTCTTAAATGTACCGGGATACGTGTTACAACGGAATATATGCAAATTACTTTGCAGTAAATACTCTAAAATGCCTAGGAACTGGTCAGACTGCTGAGGAAACATTTTGACACAATTTCAAAACAGACAAAATGATGAAGTTATTTTAACAGATTCTTATTTCTTTCTTCAACTAAATTAACGGTAAATTCTCTTTGAAATATTGCAGTTATAGGAAAATATTGTAAGCATTATATTGATTTCTAGACCAAGTTTATTACTAAAAGTTATTGTTTGCCATCTGTTGCATGTTTTTGATATAACAATAATTTACAATTTCCGTGAATTGTATCACTACATTCTTTGAAACCATCAAGTAAATAATGATACAGAGACAAAAGTCCTGTGACTGAAATATCAAATCTATATCACGAAACAATAATAATGGAAATATCCAGACGATAATACTAAATTAAATATTTGCTAGTTCTGAGTAATTATTACACATATATAGATAGATAGTTTATTCAAACAAAAGGCAATATGCACATATGTTTGTTTTGTTTTGTTTTACTCATTTTTATTTGTTTACGCTGCGCTGCGTAGTTATGACTGATTCCAGTCAAACTAATCAATCGTAGGCCCAGCGAGATTTGAATTTTGAGACCCGTTGCCAAATACAGGTCGATGCCTGGATTGGTTCCAAAGAATTAGATCAATATGATATAATAAAAAGGGGACCTTAATTCAAAGCCCGGTTGTTAGTTTGAAACATGTCTGGGTGTTGGCTAGAGTATTTTATTGTTTTTTGCAATGTATTAATTGTTGTATCCCCCTGAATTTTGTCTAAATTGCCAAAATATTGAATAGATTATGAGATATATAATTAAATTTATTAAACATTATCATCCAGAGTAACAGCCGCGATTACCTTTCTTACTTACACTCATGAAACGCCAGAGAAGAACTGCCACTTACCATGAACTGTATCTATACTCTAAGCTTTATTTTATTAACATTAAAACTAAAGTCTAAATTTAATGATTATTCCGGTATTATGTACTTTACTTTACTCATTGTATAAAAACGTTATTTACGATCGCGCTGTATGAATTTAACAGTTGATTTTATCAAAATTCGACCGTTTCTTTGTAATTTTGCTAAATTTTATTTTATTATTTTACTAAAAATGCCCTAGTGTTCTAGCTATGTATGTTCTTTAGCGATACTGAAAATTTGGAGCAAAACTATGGACTAATAAATGTTTTACAAGCGAATCCTGTGTACCTGACGTTTAAATTACGCGTGAGAGTTTTTACCTAAACTTTACCTGTTTACCTGTTGTTTGTTTACCATTGCATGTTGCCGTCTGTATGTTTACTGATCATCATCACTACTGGATATTCCTATGGTGGCGTCTTTCTAGTACCTGTTTTCTCGGACTGGGTGTTGTTTATGCCACCATAGGTCCCTACTACATATATACACTGCCGGTGTAATGAAGTATTTCGACCCCCATAGAATAACGACCCCCCGGTCATTATTCTATAGAAAATGTGACTCCTTTCCTGTAAAATATGACTCCCCTTAAAAAAACTGATTCCCTTTGAAACTCTATAGAATAACGACCCCCGGTCATTATTCTATAGAAAAACTGACCCCTCCAAGTAAATACTGACTCCCTAAAGATGACTCCCTTCGAATCTCATAGAATAACGACCCCGTTATTATTCTAATAGAAAAAGTGACTCCTTCCATGTAAAATACTCACTGCCGAAATTACTACATTCGAATTCCATACAATATCGATTCCCGGACATTATTCTATTTAAAAAAGTTACGCTTTCCGTGTAAACACCGGCTCCTAAAAAGACTTTCGACGATAATATCTATTAAAAAGGATCCCCACCAAACCTAACGGACATATTTACTAGATCTACAACTCTAATACCCTCCATTGCCAATAGTTAACATTTTGATTGTACTACTACTACTGGTGCCGCTACTTCTATTGCTATTACTACATGTACTTCTTCTTCTACTACTACTACTACTACTACTACTACTACTTCTACTACTACTACTACAACTGCTACTACTGATACTACTATACCTGCTTCCACTAATACGTCTTGTACATCTACCTCCTTCTTCTCCTGCTGCTGTGTTGCTGTCACTTATTCCTCTTCTGCTGCTGCTGCTGCTGCTGCTGCTGCTGCTGCTGAAACTGCCACTGCCACTGCCACTACTACTACTACTTTCTATTGTTGCCGCTACCGTACTTTACTGCCACTGCTAAGTATTGCAACTTCTATTAATACTAAGTTCTATGCTAGCAGTTTCTTGTGCAGTTTTCTTCTGAAGAATTACTTCATACCGAAGTTTGCAGGGATTATTGACACTGGTGTGTTTTGTGAACGTATTGTGAATTGTTATTTTCCTGAAAAAAATGTATACACCAAGATACAGCGTCTAGAAATAGAATCCCTTTTCCCGTTGCGGAATGCTCTGATTTCTGTGTCAAGTGATGGTATCTGGGGCTAATGGTCAAACGGAAGGACGGACGGACGGACAAAGGCAAATCTATGTGCCCCCCCCCCCTCCCCCGAGTGGGGGCATAAAATGCAGCAATTAGGCCTTAGATACATTATTCTATCACTAAATTTGACCAAATGACCGGGGGTCGTTTTTTTATGGGAGTCAATATTCTTCGTGAGGTTCAGTTTACTTCACGTGGGGGAGTCATAGTACTATGATCTGGAGGTCATAATACTATGACCGGGGTGTCACTTTTTCTATAGAATAATGACCGGGGGTCATTATTCTATGGGGGTCGAAATACTTCATTACACCGGCCTAACTTTAATTTAACGGAATACATGTATTTTAAATTTTGATATTTCCTTTATCATGATTTTATTATCTTTGTTCTTATATTATTAACCATGAATTTAACTTGTTTAAAATTTGGTTAAGATTGGTAAAATTTGATAAAAGTCTGATAAAATTGGTAAAATCAGAATCGGCCTTTGCCGAAAAACGAAAACACAAAGACTTTGTTTCTGATTTTTATTATGCCAAAAGGGTTTAAAAATTTTCTTTAAAATTATATTAAAACTAATTGGATAAAATTAGGTGACTATCCTTACCGAAAATATAAAGAATAAAGGATATGCCCCCTGGTTTGTTTAAAATCATAGTCTAAAATTAGCCTTAATATGGCTTAAAATTAGTATAATGTTTAAAATTAAAAGTTTTAAAAGTTTTAAAGATGGTAATAAGTTCAGCCTTTTTATTATGTAATATAAAACATTATAAATAAACCTTGTATATGTACATTTAATTGAACTAAATTTATAATGTAAAATAATAAAATTTATAATAATTAAACCTCTTTCGGGCTTTTCTTTGGTATGTTTCATAGACAATCAGCTCCTGATACTATGTTATTTTTTCATTGCTATTCACACTTGCGGCCCGACCATATCAACTTTATTAGATAGCGCCTTTCACCCTGAGGATATATCGCTTGTATTGACCGCACCAGTGCCGTTAAGCCTTACATGGTACCCCCAGACGGGTGCATATACAAGCTCAACCCCCCCTGATTATTGACGCCAACTCTTTTGAACGAAGTTTATGATTTTAATATGTATACACGTTTCCCCTGAGATTATATTATCTCTATTGACCGTACCAGTGCCGTTGAGCCTTACATGGTACCCCCAGACGGTGCATATAGAGATTCAAACCCCTGGTACTATGTGATATTAAATAAGGCCAAAGTTATAAATTAGTTGTTTGGTCGGGCCCCACCTATGTAATGTTATGTTTTGATTATATTCTGTTCAAATAACCTATTTGGTGATGAAATGTATTAGAGGCTGTAGACCTGCTGCTCAACTCCTTTGGAGGAAGAGTTTTTCTGTCAATACAGACCAACCCGAGTTTCAGGAGTCCACATTCCAGTTCCAATCTGTGCTCTGCATTTCGTGTACACTCTTTGTGTATGTCAAAGAATACGTGGTTGAATGTTTCGATTCTGGACAGTGTGGGCATAGATGGTTATCTGAGTAGTTCTCCCAGCCCAGACCGTTCCGCCCCAGCCTTAATCTGGTAATGATCTTGTCATGGCCGGTGTTTGTGCTATAAATTTGCATTTTGCTGGGAATATGTTCTGATAGGGCGCAGCGCATTGTATCTTGTTGCAACCATCTCTGTCTAAAAAACTCCCTTGATTTGGCCTTTATTATGCTATTTATCTCAGATACTGCTAATTTGACCTCTTGGGGTTCCATTTCGGACCCTTGCTTTGCTAATTGACCGACCCTTCGTTTCCCATAATGCCTACATGACTCGGGACCCATATTAGGGAAACATGTATACCTATTTTATTGAGATGGCTGATTTTATGATAATGTCAACTATTATATCAGATCTTGATTGTGACCTGCCTGTACTATTGATTGTAGCACAGACAAACTATCTGTAAATATAGCTATGTTACTGGGTCTGTTTTCGGGTATCCATTTCAGTGCATATTGGATGGCTATTGCCTCACACGTGAATATGGAGACCCTAGGGTCTAGTTCAAGGGCCGACGAGCAAATTTCTTTGCCATAGGGGTCAAAGATAACAAAGGCCGCGCCCGCTTTATTTTCGCTGGGATTTTTGCGTCCGTCTATATGAATATGGTGATGTGACCTATTATGCTTCATTAGATGCATTTCTGTTATATTTTTGGCCTGGGTGGTATCTTCTGTTTTATTAATGAGAAGCATTTAAGGCTTAAGTCGGGGGTTGTGACCTTGATCCCAGCATTATATGAAAATACCGGCTCTTGTACATTTACTTCGTTTAATTGATATTTATCTAGTAACCTATTAACCTCTCGAGTGTACGGCTGTGTTCTGAGCTCTTTCCTACCCGTGTGACTGTTTCTAACCCTTTCTATGGTACTGGGGCAGTCTTTCATCGTTTAGATTGTATTATTTATGGGCAGATTTTCACCTAGGCGGCTTGATCTGGCCCAATATTTGAGCATATTGACCTCTCTTGTTAGATCTAATGGTAGCTGGGCCGTTTCTGCAGTACTGCCATATATATGTTGTTTATATGCCCAATGACTACTCTTAGGGCCTTACTTTGTATTATATCTAGCCTTTTAATTGTGATTTGGCAGGCTGACGCATATGCTGGCTACCATAATTAATTTTGCTCATATTAAGGAGTTTATATAACAGAGTTTAGTTTTTCTTATTAGCTCCCCAGTTTGTTCCTGATAATTAGTCCAAAGGTTAATATCCTTTCACACCCAGTTAACTAGATTATTTATATGATGGTGCCACGTTAAATGTTGACCAAAATACTTTCCTAAGAATTTGGCGGTCGGTGCTATTTCAAGGGTTTTACCACATAATTTAAGTTCCTGCGTTACTTTATTTGATTTGCTAGAACTTTAAGATATGGTTTGCCGGCACACCATTAGCACTTGTGTTTTATTAGGGTTTGAGGGTGAATCCCCATTCATTACTCCATTTTTTCTATTACCTCAAGGACCTTTTGACCTTTTAGTAATGTACTAATGAGGGTTTGGTGATGTAACCCATGTGGCTCCATCATCTACAAATTGGCGAGTTCGGTCCGTCACCGGGAGGAGACTGCTTGTTGTGTGTATCTATAGCCGTGTTTAGAGTGTTCATGATGAGATTAAAGATCAGTGGGCTAATCACACTTCCTGGGTGTGCCATTGTCAGGTTCCACTGTATCTGACAATTGGCCATTTACCTTTACCTTAACTTTTCTGCCTTCCAGGAAATTAGCGATCCATTTAAGCATTCCCCCTAATGCCTAGAGATATTAAATTCAAAAGAAACCCTTTATTCCAATGCCTATCAAATGCATTACTTAGATCTAAAAATATGCCTAACAGGTAATAGCCTTTGCGATTGGGCTCTTTACAGTCATGATTCGAAGCGAAGAGTGATCTTCGCACGAATGGCTTTCCTACATCCTGACTGATATGGGGAGAAAAAGTTATTATTTGCAATAAGTTTTCCAGTCTTGGTTTTATCATTCTTGCATGACCTTAGTAGGTTGACGTTAGGATGATGGCGGTATGAAGCAAGGGTAGTTTTTTCCTTACTGGGCTTAAGTATTGGTTACTAATAAATGGCCTCGCCCCAGCTTCTGGGGCGGAACCTCTTTCCAAGACTGATGTATAGCTTTAAAGAGTTTTTCTTTGGCATGTATTGAGTAAATTTTTTATCATATCATAATGATCGCATCTTCGCCTGGGGCAGAACTATTACATTGATCAAGGGCCATGTTTAATCAAGGAGGAGAATGGTTTATTATACCAATATCGCATGGTGGGGCTGTGTTATATCATTATAGAGATCGTATTCTTTGCTCTTTATATTGTTTATTGCCAAAAATTCAGCACTGTAATTGTCATTACTGCTGATTTTCTTATAGTGTTGCACCAGAAAGTTTGCCTTATCTTTATCCATAACCATAGGATCGTTGTCATTCAGAAGTGTACCAATAGAGCTAGATGATTTGCCTCTAAATTTATTGACAACGTCCCATACTTCTTTTCATGTTGTTTTGTGATTTATTTGCGTTATGTACTTTTCAAGACTGGTGCGTTTTGCTTTTTTAATGATCTCTACAGCCTTATTGCGGAGTGACCTGTATTTTCATAATTCTTATTTCTACTATAATTTTTCCTAGCATTCTCCCTTTGTCTAACTGCATTTGCGCATTCCTCAGTCCACCAGGGTATAACCTTTTTCCTATTGTTGTTGCCTTTGACCAATGGTATACTCTTTTTACTAATACTATAGATATCATTTATAAATTGTGTGTGATTTTCATCCACTGTCTTGCCCTCAGTGTTATAATGGAAATGCCTGATTGCGAAGTCATGATATCGGTCCCAGTCTGCTTTACCTATCTTATATTTGCGGGTGGTATGAATCGCCTCTGTTTTTATTGAAAATTCTAATCCCAGCAATATTGGAAAATGGTCACTGCCAAAAGTATTATTAATAACTCCAAAGAATGCATATTGTGCCAAAGTATGAGAAACTATTGCCAAATCTATTGCTGAGTCTTTTCGATTTGGTGGATCACTTAGCCTTGTTATATTTCCATCATTTAGTACAACTAGATTTTTCTGTGATAATAGAATTAACATAGTCTCAGAGGCCGATTCACACCTTGGATCGTCCGGGGGATTCCAGAGTGGGCTTTTAATGTTGAAAACTCCCAGAATTACTGAGTGGTTTCGTATGTTAGAGAACATTTTTTGATAGTGTTCTTCGGTGTTATATTTTTCAGGTGCTACATAACAATTGTAAATTGTTATGTGTTTGCTGTGACCATATATAGTTATGCCTTTAATTTCATATTCATTGTGAATTATTGATCTTTCGACTGTGAATTTGATGCCCTGTTTGACATATATTATTGTACCGCCCCCTTCTTGATCTGTGCGTTTTTGATATGTGGCAATTTCATTATCATAAAGCTTTGGTGGTGTTATTTTTTTTACCATATCTAAACGCTTCCTGAATACACACGGCATGTACTGTATCTGTGGATGACTTAAGGAAGCTGTTTAATTTGGTGACCTTTGTATTTTTGTCCCCTGCAAACCCCCGGGCGTTCCAAGTTATTATATTAAAATTACGATTACCTGCCGTCTTGGAACCTACACCGGACATAATTAATTAGTTAATTAAATGGGGATTATTGTTTAACATTTTCTTTTTACTTAACAGTGATGTCACCTAATAGGGGCCATATCCGGCATACCACTGGGGTGGTGGTGGGGGTGGTGTGGGACCCACCGAGGGCGTCTGCGACCCATTGCACCCCGTGGCCTTACGTTTCTGTTTACGTTGTTATAATGTCGTGGTCCAGATAACCTCCTACTGTGGTATCTTGGTGCACTGGTAGTTTGTGTGTAAGTGGGTGGGGTATGTGTTTGTCCCGCCAAAGTTTCTTGTGGTTGGTCCTGTTTTTCTGGTGTGATGTCGCCCTTTGAAATTGCTTCATCAACCATTTTTTCAATTGCTTGACCATCAATATCTTTACCTTGTATCTTAGTTGTTAATTGCATGATGATATCTTTAAACTTGACTTGTGTATATATTCATTTATGTTTGGTGGTTGCTGCGATTGTGTTTTATGGTTCGGTGCTTCTGTTGATGTGAGACCAGCATCTTTCATTCTGGTTTCCTATTCATGCTTAATTGCTGTTTTTGTTATGGATGCTTTGCAGGTAGTTGGTGTACACTGCACAACCTTTGTATGCAGCGCTATGTGGTCCATTGCAGTTAGCGCATTTTTTTATGTTGCGGTATTGACATTCTGTAACGTAGCGTGGCCATTTAATACAACAAACATAACCTTTTAACCAGTTTTATTTAGCATAGCAACAGTCTTCAATATTTAAACATAACATTTTAGCTAGATATTATTAAGTAAAGGTGACCTTATCAATCTAGCATCTATAACCCATCTTTCTCTCTATCTCTAAATCTCACTCTCTCTCTCTGACCGTAGATAATTATATTTCAGCATATATATTTAATTAAGCAGTCTAGCCGCTATGTAAAATTACACAATACGTCGTGCATTTTTCCTTAACATATCTAACTTTGATCCCGGAAGTAAATGATATAAACGACTAAGTATACCTGTTTAACCCTTGGGCTATATGTTTTGTGACAGGTTTGACAATTCAGCTTTTCAATTTAGATCAAGTATTATAGTTTATCATCTTTCTACGTAGCATATTAAACAATGATTTTATAGAATATACAATATTCCGAACCTTTCAAACCTGTTACATTACAAATCCCTTCATTTCTTCCACAAAATAATAAAAAAAGATTAATAGTAAATCTAAGCTAAAACAAATCCTTAATGTGATCGTTTAGAAATGTTGCCGAGGTTCGCCAGGTATAATTTATAGTAAACATAATTAGCTTTTGGATGCACACTTAAACAGTTCGGGAAAATTTTAACCTACTTTAAAAAAAGACAATTTAAAAAATAAATTACAGATAAAAAATTTTCCAGTTTTTTTGGCATCAAATATTATGCAACTAATACAATATAATCAGGAATTTCTTAAAACTGATGTTTTCTTTCATACAAAAAAAAGGCATTTAATTTTTTTCCCCAAAACTTTCGCGTATTTTACAACATTCATTATCAGAAATTAAACTTTTTCTTTTCAAATCAATCTGTCTATATTTTCCACGATTGCTTTGTAAAAAAACAAATATAGATATAATATATAAACTCAAAAACCCTTTTTGTCGATAAAGGGTCTTTTTGTTTCTTTTTATCGTTTTTTTTGGGGAAATTCCTCTTTCTGATGCATCATAAAAGCTTGTCATACATAAAAAACAAAGGGTTCTGAAATTAAAAAGAAAAAATTACATTCTGGTTTTTAAATACACATGTACGTTTAAGATATCAACACCGTAAAAATCAATTTTCTATGAAGATATATCTTTTGAAACATGCTAATTTTTTAAAATTTTAAATACGCGCACATGTAAAAAAATACAGATTAAAGATCAAGGTATTTATTCCTGAACATGTTTTTTTTTTTTATTGCGCTCACACAATGTATACGCCGAATCGGATACTATTTTTTAAAAAGTATAAATTCTGAAGACTTGTATCTAAGATACATTTTGATAGAGAAAACTTTTTTAAATAATTTTACACCGAAACTTTTTTTATTTATTTTTTTTACAAATTTCCTTTCTTTTTTTTTAAATTCAAAAAATAAACAATAAATGATACAAAATTTTAAACAACTCCCCCAACTTCACCGTTCCCGCAGAGTAGAAACATCTTGTCGTCATGTGGCACCAAGTCGGGCTTTTTCCGCGTTTTCACATGGGCGTCCCATTTTTCCGTAAAAATTGTCTGTTTTTGTTAAATTCTATATCACACATCTCGTGCGGAGTAGGCCGGGGATCCTAAATTTGGAAAATTACAAAAAACTGCCTAAAATTTCCAGTTATTTTTAATATGTAATTTCCCTTTCAGTTTTCAGCTAGGGCAAAATATAGTCTTTCAATCATCTTGGAAAAATAGTCTTCAAATCTTTTTATTTGAAACGTGTCGGAAATTTTCAAAAAGAATTCATGGGAATAAAAGTAAAATACTCTGCGAGACTGACATGGAAAAATATTGTTGCAAAAATTTTTCTTGTTTGTCTTTTTTCTTTGTTTTTTTCTAAAAAGAATTTCAAAATTATTTCCTTTTTCTTTTAACTTTTTCATAAATTCGTCAAAAACAAAGTTTCTTTAATTGTAATGAGAGAAAGATTGAAATAGTAAGCTGGGGGTTTTTTTTCGTTGATTTTTTGTTTTATTCTGTTTTTATTTTTTGCACTTTGGCGTTCCCCAAATTTTCTGATATATTGACGAAATAAGCCCCTTGAGGGCTTATTGTTGCGCATTTCTCATTGGTAAATATCGTGCTTCACCGTGAATTTGTCATTTCCCTTTTGATATGTAGCAAAGCTGTTAGCTAACTGCTTGTCTTTTTGCTTTATTGTGGCAAGTGTTTTAGAAATTTTGCTTAAAATTTAAATTAAAGTTCCACCGAAAACACACTCAAATATAAAAGGATAAAACAATGGACATGAGGAATGTTTAAACCTATTAAATTATTAAAAGGGTAAGTACTTTATATATTTATTTTAAACTGTAAAAATTTTGTTTAAAAATAAAATACTCTAACTTTTAATTTCATTTGCAAAAACCCTTATATTTTATAAATTATTTCCCCAAAAATTTATTCGGGCAAGTAAATTTTGATACAAGTTAAACGAATAACATTTTTTTTACTTTTTTCCCATTTTCTTTTTTTCACATCTTTTTGTGACCATTTTTACTTTATTAAAAAAAAAATGAAAAATAACTTTAAATGAAAATTTTTTAGGTATGAACTTTGAAACATGAAATTTTGAACAAAAAATAAATTAAATACGATTAAAAGAAATTTTATTCATTTTGGGGAATGATCGTGAAAATGTGCTTTAACAAAATTTGCTGTTTAAATAATGTGCTTGTTCCAAAAAAAAAGGAAATGAAACACAAAATCAAATCAACAAAATCATTTCAAAAAAATAATTACGTAGGAAAGCCTTCTTTTTTGGGCTTACAGATATTTTTAAAATTTTTTGTTAGCCAACATTTTAGTTGTATCTCTTTTTACTTTTAAAACCCCAATCGTGTAAAAATTTCAAAATCATTAGATATGGCAAAGCGTCGTGCTTTTAAAACATAAATCTCGTAAAAACTTTCAGATGGGTTGAATATAACTATTTCTTTTTTTTAATCTAAAACAAAATCTTCAAAATACGTTGAAACAGGGAGGAGATATTTACCATACACCGATTTTGAAACAGGTGCGTGTATAAACCTTTCATGACACCGGGGGTTTCTGAAACAAGGCGGGAAAAAATCTATCATGACAGGGATCAAAAACGGTGCGTGGAGAAATCATCATACACCAGTAAATGTAAACAGGTGCTGGAAAAAAACTTATCGGGAAAAACCGGTTTTAATATCCCCGACTGTAGCTGCTTAAATTCCCCAAAAAAAAACACAAAAATATATAAAAATGTTAGCCGCTTTTTTTTACTTTTGTAAACTTTAATCTTTAACCATTATTGTAAACCCACATACACGTTTCATGCTGCATCTTACAATACTAACGTATGCTAAACAAGGGGAACCTCACATAAAATTTGTTCCACAGGTCTCAAAACACAAAATGTTTTGAATTAAAATATTCTGATAACAAATAATTCAAGGGAATAACAGCAAGGTATTCTGTTCTAAACAGAATTAAAGAAAAAAATTTTACTTTGGGGTTCTTCTTTTTTTTTCTACTACCCCTTTTACTATGAAAAATATAACTTTGTGCATTTAAAAACTAACCAACACGAACAATTAAATAATAAGATGAACAAAAATTTTAATTAAAGATATTTACAAAACATACATGTAATGAATATACACCTGGTAATCTTTTGGATTTACAACGTCACATAAAAGCCTATTTTTTTTTCCCAATCCCTTTTGGTTCATTTTAGCTAAAAAATACAAAATATTCTCAAGATAGACCTTCGTTAAGCCTGAAAAAATTTGTCTAACATTTTAAGGCTAAAAAAATGCTTTAGCAAACCTTGCATATGTCATTTTTTTTTTTTTTTCATTTTCCACCATGTGATTAATTCATTTCATGCCAAAATATTTTTGTTTGTCATCATACATGTTTCAAAACAGATTAGATGTTTTTGTGTGTCTTGTTCTTTTCCCCAAAACCCATTTACTTGATTATTTTCAACTTTTTGAAAAAACTGTTTCCATGCATCTGCCCTTGGGGACGATCAAAATCAAAGCACCTGATTCCATACGGTTTCTTTAAAAGGAATTTTTTTCCCCTTCTGTATTGTTACCTATACTAGCTAAAATTTCGCCAGTATTGCTGCTTTTGTTCGTTTCGAGTCATTTTTTTTTCCCTACCTGTTCTCTAAATGTTTTCTTAACTGAGAAAAAGGAATGTTTTTTCTGGGGAAGAATTTTACTTTCTTGACGGCCCATTTGTGTTTTTAGGCATTTTAATTTTTCTGACTTTTTTTGTTTTTCCATCAAAACTCAGTTTCTCGTTTTTACTGCTTAGCTAGAACATCTGAGTTTTTACATAGTTAACCCTTCGCTTGGTAACCTTTGACAGCTTTAGTTCGGGCCATTCAGCAATGTCAGCAACCTATCTGTCTGCATGCCTAAAAACTAAATTGTCAAGCGGTTCTAAAAAGGGTAGAAAACTGACCTTTTTGTTCAAAAATTTCTGAAATGGTTTCCAGCGATCTTCAAGCTGTTTTTTTTTTGATAGTTTTTTAATAGACAGACTTTATTTCGAACTTAAAGTCTTTTGCTTTTTTTTTCTACTTGTGCCTTTTGTTTTCGTTTGAGCGTTTTAAATGTCTTAAGCATAAGGAAACTTTCATGTTCTTGAAGAACAATCTTTGAAACTCTTCGCCATGGGGATTTTCCTAGGGTTTTGCAAATTATCAATAGGTAAATCGGGGCTCTGTTGTAAACTAAAAAGAAAAGGGGATTTTTAAATTGAAAAAACATTGTGACGTATGCCTGCTAAAGACATATTAAGATGGGGAAACCCATTCCCCCGTTATTCCCCCTTTAAATCTTTTTTCCCAAAATATCAAGCAGAACTCTGTGCATTTGTTCTTGTTTGGGATTACTTTCTGGTGGGATGCGTACATGATACATTTTCAATATTTAACTCTTTTAGGACCCCCAAAGGCAGAATTTAAATTTACCCTCGGTCTGATTATCTGGGGAGGAACCATATCTAGGATATACTCTTCAAAAATAGTCTATTACGTATTGTACTTATCGGGGCTGCGAAAGCTTCTGGAAACCACGAACAGTCAACAAAAAAAATGATGTAAGATTGCCACTGTTTTTTTCTCAAAAGGGACCACATGTCTATTGAAACAAAACAAAAGGGAAAAGGGGCAATTTTGTTTCTTTAAGGGGGCTTTAACCTTTTTCAAATTTCTAGACTGGCAAACAACACAAATTTTACTTCTATAATTCTTTTAAAAAATTTTGGCCATAGTAAATTTGTTTTTTTTAAATTGAAAACAAAACTTGTTCCGGGGTGCCATTGTTGGAATTTTTTTTTATAACATGATTTTCAAATGACTAAACATATATCTCATAAATGGTTCTTCATCTGGGTTTAAAATATGAAAAATTTTCTACTTCAAATACTTTTTCAAACAGCCTTAAGGGGGCACCATCTTTAAACTGCATTTTTATCTAAAAAATTGCAGATCTTTTTCTGTTCTAATCTCATATCTAAAATCAAAAGCTGGGCGTTTCACTAAAGAATCTTGTTTTTTGATATTTTTGTTGGCTACTTTTTCGGGTTAATTTGTTAGAGTTTTAACATTTATACTTTAACTTCATACTTTCAGAAACTTTGTAGGTATTTTCGTTAATTTCTGGTTCATTTTCCCGCTCACTTTCGCTTTTTATTTTTAGATTCTGGTGGGCGGAAAAGAAATCACAAAAACATTGCCTTTCCGGAAAAACTCTATCTTACTTGTAACCCTAATAACAATGCCCATAATGAATTTTTTTGTTTTGCATTTGGGCTTTTTAATAAATCTGAAGCGAGAATGGTCGCTTTGATTGTAAATTCAGCATTTGAAAAAAAATCTAGACGTTCAAAGAAAAAAATGGCATATGCCCCTTCTCAATAGTGCTGTATTTTTTGGTTTCCTTGTTTATGAGATAGAAAAAAATTTTGCCTTCTTTATTTTCTCGATTCTGGGGAATTACACCTTGAGTTAACAGCTGCCACTGACTATCGCTGGCATCGGGAACGTGTAAAGGCTTTTTGGTCTGGGGGAAAAAAAAAGGAAAGCGTTAATTTTTCTTTTATTTCTCAAAAAATTTTCTGCATTCTCGTCCAAAAAAAGGGACTTTTTCCTTGTAAGGGTTTAAAAAGAGGGTTTTCTATTTCTGAGAAAGAGGGGATGAACGACGTAAAACGAGGATGCCCCCCAAAATTTTTTTGAATTTTTACGCACTTTTTTTTGGGAACCCGGAAGTGACCAAAAGCTTTTAAAATTTTTTCAGGATTTGCCTGAGCCATCTTCACTATGACAAATCCTAATATTCGGTTTTAGCGCATGAATTGCCTTTTTTAACTAAATTTTTAAATTTATGCTCTCTTAACCTTTGAAAAATAATGTCTAATTTCGTTTATGTTTTTCTAATGTTTTTCGAATATAGAAGCATCAAATATCCACAGCAAAATCAAAACCCCCTAAGACTTTAGACTTAATTCCTGGAACACCCCCGGGATTAAATAATCCCCAAGCACTAAAAGTTAAATTCAATAGACCTCTGAAAGTGGTAATGCAGTTTTTTTTTTATCTTTTTTTATCAAAACGATTTTTCCAAATCCTAGGGGACAGTCAGGGTAGTAAGTATTTTTAATACCTAAAAGAGCCAATAATCATCGTTGAGGAAGATATGCTGTGGGTCCCACCAGGCGTTGACCTCCAAAAACAACAAATTTCTGGTACTTTTTTCTTTTTTTTAAAACCCCAAAAGGACTCGCATAAGGCTTTGAGAAGGTCTTATTCTTGCCAACATTTCATCTATAGCTCACTCTAATTTTTTTATCATTTTTTGGGACTCTAATGGTCGCGTTTTATCGGTTCTTTCCACAGTAGGAATTTTTATTGTAAACGTTCTGTCTGTGACAATCTGATATTTTGCCAAAAACGTCTCTGTTTTTTTTGAACAATTTTTCACATATTTAAATGTTCTTTTGTGCTACTATTCTTTTGTATTAATCTTGATTTTTCACCCTTTATTTTGTGATAATTTATTTTCACAGAAACAAAGCTAACTTTTTTCATCAATTTTTTTCAACAGTTGCAACAGCACATCCCTTTTCCCCAATTTAATTGTTCTATTTTTTAAATTTTTCTACATAACAGGAAACCACATGTTTCGTAAATTTTATGACTGAATACACCATTAAACCGGTTCTGTACTAAGATAAACCCTCTTCAACACTTTTTTTTTTCAAGTTTTTTAAATTCTTTATTTAAGTCTTTTCGTATTGTCCTAACAAATAGCACTGTCTGAGGTTTACAGTACTTTTTTCAATCTAACACTGAACAATAGTAAATCTTCTTTTAATGTACATAACATTTTTAACTCTCATTGATAAAAGATCAAAAAAAATTGCTTTGTTCGAATGGAAAGTCCCTTCCAAATTTGCTTTTCTATTCTATTTGGACCACATAAAAATTTATGTTCATTTTTTTACCACCTATTTGAAAAAAAGATTGGTTATCCACACATGCGTGAGTTACCATTTTCAACTGTAAAAACTTTATTTTTTTAAATGTTTGGCTTTTTATTTAATATTCATATTCCTCCTATTAATTTAAAAACTTCTGCTCCAGATCTACAACCCAATCTTTTGTTTCCCTATTTTAAATTTTACAAGAGTTTGGATTTTCCCCACGCTATAAAATTCGTTGAAAATCATTTTCCTACCCTCACTTTTAGATAGGAAGACTTGTTAAAGGCCCAAATATATTCCCTTTTTGGGCCCAATACACTCTTACATTTCCCCATAAAATGTCCCCATTTTTCCCCAAATTTCCCGCAATCAATAATTTTTTTTCCCAATTTAATTGTTTTTAAATTACTTTGGCTTAATTTCTGCATATGTCTTGGCTTTTTTCGTAATAAACGCATAACATATTTCTGACGTTCACTTTCTTGACATTATGACCTAGCCTTCGGGGAATATTACAACGAATTTGTGGCAAAATGATCTAAGTCTTTACTTTTTGACAATTTCGAAAATTTTTCTGGCAAGGGCATTTCCAATCGTAAATTAAAGACTCTTTAAATTTGTTTTATTCATAGCTGACGTAACGCAGCCTGTATTTTTTTCCGGGGAACACGCATAAAATTTTATTTTTAGATAATTTTTTGTTTAAACCTCAATAAAAAAAACCTATTAAATGTTTCTGAACCAATTGCTAAATTTAAAAGTTGATTTTGACCTTGATCTTGATTTTCATAGGGATCTTTTTCCAAATTAATAACTTTCAGCATCACATTACATTTTCCCAGGTTTTTGTTTTTTCTTGCAAAAGAAAAAAAAGCATGCTGGATCGTGTATCTCGAAAAACTGAAATAAAGCTGTTTTTAAACCCCAAGACAACTTGATTTTTTGTTTTATAAACCCATGATAAAAACTGAACTGGCCCTGTTGCAGTTGATAGCAATTAATTTCTTTTTACTCTTTAAATCATTTTAAAAAAGAATATTTTTCTATTGTTTACCCAGACTTAAAAACTTCAGTTTACCATCAAATTTTGAATCAAAATTTTTTCCCTCGATTCCTATTGCGGTGGAAACATTTTTAAATTTAAAAAGCCAAAACTTTAAAAATTTGCGAAAAGAAGCGTTGTCCCCGCCATTTTAAAATAAATTATTTAACAACAAAAAAAATAGACATTTTTTTAACCTTGTTTTTCGCGTTACTAGTGGATTGCGTACTTCATCGTAGGCCCTGACAACATTCCCAAAAATCCTCCGTCTTCCCCCACCAAAACGCGGTTGAAAATAGCGTGGGCCCTTTTAATACAACAAACTAACCTTTTAACCCGTTTTTTTTTTAGCAAGCAAAAGTCTTCAATATTTAAACATAACATTTTTGCAGAATTATTTAAAAAAAGGTGACCTTATATCTAGCATCTATAACCCTCTTTCTCTCTATCTCTAAATCTCACCTTCCTCGACCGTAGAAATTATATTTCAGCATATATATTTTTTTAAGCAGTCTAGCCCCTATGTAAAAATTCACAATACTTTGTGCATTTTTTTTCCTTTAAAATATTATTTGATCCCCGGGAAATAAATGAATAAACGCTAAGTAACCTGTTTAACCCTTGGGCTACATTTTTTGACGGTTTGAAAAATTCAGCTTTTTAATTTAGATCGTATTAATTTTTTCACTTTCACGTAGATATTAAAAAAATGATTTATAGAATATACAATATTCCGAACCTTTCAAACCTGTTACATTACAATTCATAGTGTGAGTGTGGGCCCGCACAGAATGGGCATATTGGTTTTCCTGTGCATTTGTTTGCAGAGTGCCCGTGTTTTTGACATTTATTACACCGGAGGGGAGATAACAATGATGGGTAAACTGGTACTTGAGTTCCGTCATTCAGTTTCACCTTCAGCGGTGCCTTTTCTGAACTAAATGTGAGTTTAATTGTTGCTGACGGAACCTTCCTTCCATTAATTATTTCGAATCCCCCGTGATAAACTTTAATGTTATTTTCGTTGGCAAACTGCTTTATGTTGTCATTTTATTTGATGTCTTTAACTTGTATGACTCCTTTTGATACTTTATTTGTGTTTTGACTGGAACGTTTATCCGATAACAACGGTTCCAGAGTGAAATAATATTTATCAAACGTAAACTGTTTAGCCAGGTCCAACTTGTCGTTATGTATCCTAAAAGTAGGACACCCTCCCTCGGTGGATGGGTCCTTAATGAAACACCTCCCCCCCCCCACCCTACATAGGCTATGAATGCAGAAGAAATCTCCTGCAGCTTTTGCTTTTGGAAAGCACATGCAACTGTACGCAGCGTCATCGCTACGTAACACATGTTAAGGGCCTCCCCCACCGTTGTTTTCCCAGTTGACTTTTTTGGCCCCTTGGTGTGCCATGGATTGCTAGAGGATGTATCATCCTGTACCGACATATCTGCCGTATGCACCTCATTATGGGCGGTTGTACAGGGTGGGTCTCCGCCATTACCAGTGACCGGTGTTCCTGGTGGAGGTTGGTGCCTAGTCTTGGTAGTGATGGGATGGGAGGGGTATCAATAGTGTCAGTCCCTTGGGTCGATGGTGAACCAGGGTGATTGTTTCCTGATCCTTCCGGTTGACTGACACCGGTTGTACAGGGTGATGATGTCCTGGTGTCAGTCCCTTGGCCTTGCTTGTTACCTTGTTCCCTACTTTCCCGATCAATAACTTTGGACTTTATAGGGGTTTCTGGTATACCATCCCTATCTGCGGCCGGTTGACTAGGGTGATTGCTATCCTCTGATAGGGAGGGGGGGGGGGTTACTATCAATAGTTAGCCTCCCCGGGCTTCCGGTTGAGTCGGATTGGTCCACTCCCACCGGGCTCGGGACCAGACTTGTTGCAGTACTAGGGGTATAGTACTGAAGTACCAGTACCAGTACTTGCACATTTATGCAGTACCAGTACCAGTACTTTTATTTTACGAGTAATGCAGTACCAGTACCAGTACTTTCTTGAGGTCAATTGTTATGGGTACTTCCAATAAACTGACTCATCATAAAACATTACATTTTCTCAGCTATTTTATTTCTTACTTAAATCTAGTGCATATTACATTAGTGCGAGAATATCATTTATGTATTTGTTTAACCTTGAACACAGCACTTTATGTATAGTTATTCATGTTTAAAGTTTCAACACACTTGTTAACTTTTTATGCATTTTTAGCTTCTGAATTGCATTTCATGTCATCATATACTCCTCCCTGTGCTTGCACTGTAATATTGAAAAGCAAACATGATTGACAAACTTCACTGAAGACAAAGGCTTGTGTGTTTGTTTGTTTTGGGTGGCAGCATTCTTATGCAAAGATAACAATACAGTTAATTACCACACTTATGTGCATAATAGATATCTGTGAATACAACTTAAATGATATGCATCCATTGTTCTTATTAACACCTTCTTCTACTGTATATTGTATTGTTTTGTCACAGTGTCAGACAATGTCTAAGGGATGTTAACATAAAGTTATGACATTTCATTGATATTTGTTATTGCCAGTGCTAATATTAAATATTTCAAATAATTCAATATGTAAAATCTACTACTTACTTTCGAATGCTTGATGAAGTTAGAAGACACCTTTAATGATCCAGATATTTCAGAAGGGCAATGCAAGCATTTTGCTTTGAACGTGCCCTCTGTGTTTTCCGGTAGTTTGAAAAATTTGTTCCAGCTCATTTTCAAATTCAGAAAAAAAACATCCACATATCCAGAGAGACCAGCAATGACTGTTTCATACAAAAAATAAGTTACTTTACTCTTAATACTTTACTATTTATACTGAAAACTGAGCGAACTGACCATTTCATTGTCATTGATGACAGCTCAAATCAGTGCAGGATTGCTATTATATTGCTATCATACATTCAACAGCAAAACGGGTTTATCCCATAATTGCTGTTCTGTGATATATGCTTCAGTCATGTCAATAAATATGATTGCTTAAAGGCATAACATCTAAATTATTTTAAAGGCAGCATGTATTAGATGCTAAGTTATAAAGGCACCATTTCATGAAAATAGTACAATATTTTGAAAATCAAAACAACAAAGAAAAAAAACAACAAAAAACAAAGTACTGGTTGAGTACTGCAGTACCAGTACCACTTTTTTGAGACAGTAATGCAGTATCAGTAACAGTAGTCGCCAAATTTTGACCAAGTAATTCAGTAGCAGTACTAGTAGTTGCTAAAATGGCTTCAGTAGTACTGCAGTAGCAGTACTACTGGTACTGCAACAAGCCTGCTCGTGACAGGGTAGGTAACGTTGCACAATGGATTGAGTCTTGTACTTGACAGTTCCAAAGACCCGTCCGTGGAGTCGGAAAGGGCCTGTACCTTATTAACGGGACTCCCTGATGACGAATTGAGAGAGGTTTCTCTCGTCCTCTTTTTCCCAGTTACTTTCCCCAGTGACTGTATTGAGTCTATAGGCGTAGACCAACCCACTGGTGCAAAATCTGCACTTAGCAGCTTTCTGACTGTCCCCGTGACTTTAACCTTGGGGGTTGTACCGGGTGATGATGTCCCTGGTGACTTATTGTTTTTTCCTGATTTTTTCCCCATTATTCTGTTATTTAGTTATCTATTAAATATTTCTTGTAAAAATGATACACTTAACCATATCTATTTCTATATGAGTATGCGCCTATTCTCTTGCTTCCCGCGGTCAAGACGAGGAACAGCAAGTCTCACAGTCACTGAGGACAGATCATTCGCTAATGGGTTTTTAATGTCTTCACTACCTAGGGGAGTCGTTGGTATGCTCAGCTCAGTTTTGAACTCTCGGTTGAGTTTCTTTGCCTCATGTACGAAGCTGCTGCGTTTGAGCCGATTCTTTGTGTAGCCATCTAGCTTGGCTTCATGGGATGGTCTTGAAAAGACCTGAACTTCTCTGCTTGAAGCAGAACCTTTGCATGTCTTCTGTCTTGTAACGGCTGTGTGCATGAAGGAGATTGGTGTAGACTTTGTAGCACCTGTCATGATCCGCAATGCTTGGTTCTGGACCTTGTCTAAAGCCTGTTGGTTAGTTTGGGCAGTAGTGGACCAGGCAGTTGAGCTATACTCTAAATGGGGTCTCACTGTTCCCTTCTGCTTGACTAATGTGGGGCTTCCAGGTTAGCCGTTTGTCAAAGGTCACTCCGAGGTATTTTGCCTCGTCTGCTTCAATCAGCGAAGAATTTCCCATCTTGATTTTACCCGCCCTCTGCTTTGACGACAGGGAGAATACTGTGGTGGACGATTTCTCTGTATTGATCGATACACACCAATCTTCAGCCCAAGCTGAAAGCTTGTTGATGGCTTCTTGCATCCTGTATGTGGCTGTAGTGGCATGTTCTTCCTTACACCATAACACCAGATCGTCAGCGTAAAGAGCAGCCTTAACTCCTTTCGGTAGTTCAGACACCAGATCATTGATGAAAAGCAAGAAGAGTGTAGGGGATAAGACTCCGCCTTGTGGGACACCATGACGCAACAGGAACTTCCTACTGCTGGCATGTTCTAAACTGACTCTTGCTCTCCTGTTGTGGAGATATGACTTAATCCACCTCAGCATGTGACCTCCTACTCCAGTCCTCATCAGCTTGACGAGGAGTCCATCAGTCCAGACTTTGTCAAACGCCCTCTGCAGATCAATCCATGCTGTAAGCACGACTTTCTGCTCTTGGAAGGCGTCCTCTATCTCTTGAGATAGATAAGTGGTCTGGTCCTCAGTGGAGCGGAATTGTCTGAAGCCAGCTTGTTGCGTTGCGAATAGGTTGTTAGTCTCCATGTACCACTTCAGGCGTGCATTAACAATCCTCTCCATGGTCTTTCCAACACAGCTGGTTAGGCTGATTAGGCGGTAGCTTGCAGCCTTCTTTGGACCCTTCCCTTTCTTGTGAATGAAATTGAAAATTCAGTATAGATGGAACACAGTAATTTGATTTAACCCAGTAATATTATATTAAAATAATGGTGGTCACATGAATACGAGAAAATTATTTTCCCATTCTTTTTGTCAGTATTTGCGGGATTTAACGAGGTATGGATGTATCCGGAATCTATAAACTTAAATGTATTTATACCATTGCTACGTAATCGTTTAAGAGATATATATATATATCACACATTGGAACTCTAGTGTAAGTCTTTGCTCTTCGTTACATTTGTATAAACATATTAAGACAGAATTTAGCAAGTCTGGATACCTTAAAATTGTATATAGTATGAAATTAAGAAACACATTGGCTAAACTCAGATTATCGTCACATAATTTATCTATAGAAACAGGAAGACAAAATAATATTGATAGAAGTGAACGAAAATGTTGTATCTGTAACAAAAATGACATCGAAGATGAATACCACTTTATATTGATTTGCTCTTTGTATGATACTATAAGAAAACAGTATATATCTAATTATTTTGTAAGAAACCCTAGCGTGTATAAATTCATAGAATTGCTTAATTCAGAAAGGAAGTCAGTGTTAATCAAATTAGCTGTATATTGTAATAAAGCCTTCAAAATGAGATCGAATGCATTGAATGCCGGGTAGTATTTCTTACCATCCTAGCTAACATGTATATAGTTATATAGATTGTGTTACATGTGATGTATTGCACTCTCACAAATTTACTGGTATATGTTTATTATACTAGGTATTACCATGTTTTCGTATTCATACATGTGTATATTGTTGTATATGAAGATGAGCTGTATATGCTTAATTCAAATAAAATGTATGTTCTGTTCTGTTCAGTATTCTATATAAATATAATGGAAGGATCACCTTCATCAATATCTTCTCCTTCCCTCCGGAGCGTGCACGTCGCGGAGAAGGCACAGGGCATCGACAGAAGTGGAGCCAAGACAGCTGTCGGTGTCCTGACTAATCCGGAGGGTGTGGCCCTGCAAAGGTTGGGACGACGAGGATGGGCCATGCAGACTTCCAACAACCCTACCCGCGGGAGCCAACCTACTCAACTTCTGTTGTTTTAATAACAAAAGGCTTCGGCCACCCGGCTCCATTCAACTCGGGTGGTAATGATGGAACTCCTGCATGGCGATAGATGGCAAGACAACAACAGAACGCTTCGACAGATCTTCGCGGGACACTTCTGAGTGGATGTGTGGACCAGAGAGAAGACATGCCAGTACTTAGACGGCATGCAGAGAAGACCCCGAGCCATTCAAACTTCACGCTCAACGTGAGGGGCGAGTGGGGAGGGGCATCAACACCACGGGAGACACCTTGCACCAGCGGCCCCAACCGCCCTTTTAAGGGCGAAGCTTGCCACACCTTCTTGCATATTGTCTATTGGCTACCATAGGGGAGCTGTCATTTAGGTCTCATTGGCCGCGACAGTGACCCATTTTTGGCATCAAAATTACTTATCTTTGGCATATACTCTACGGAAATTGCGTAGAGGTAAATTTTCACCACTTTGGCTTTAAAAAGCATCTTTAACGGCATGCCTGGTGACATGCCGGGGGTCTATACTCCACATAGCGAAAGCTATACTGTGCCTGAAAGGGCGGATGGACCCTTATTAAACTTAAATATGGAATGGAATGGACCTTCATCAATATGACCTTTTTCATTATAATGATGATATTGTAAATATTGTTTGTCAACACAAAGAACTCATCGAGTTTTCACTATACCCGTGTTTTATTATCATTATTATTTTTGATATCATTACAATATTTATTATTTCTTTTATTTGTTATATATAATAATAATTATTATTATTATTATCATTGTCTATATAATATTAAAATAATAATAATTATTATCTATATAATGTCAAAATAATGATAGTTAGTACTATTATTCCACATTCACTGAAGGAAAATTAATTTCTTTCAACTCCACTGCATATATCTTCATCACCCTTGTTATCCGGATAATATGAAATGTTGTGATAATTCCAAAATGCTACAAAATGACAGATGAACGCTTCTGAAAATTTTAGGTTTTTCGGTAAGTTGCTGTGGCTTGATAAGAGATTTTACCATGGATAATGCCCTACATGTGTTGTCTTTGAAAGTGGATAATAGCCGTCATTGACTTCTTTCATTACCATACCATTACATATTGACCAGTTTTGTGTGTGTGGACATGTTTTGGTGAATGAGTTTGTAACAACATGATTATTTGAACTTGTTTACGATTTTTAGCTCGACTATTCAAAGAATAGTAGAGCTATTGGACTCACCCATGCGCCGGCGTCCAGATTTGGTTAAGGTTTTGTATGTAAGCGGGTATCTCAGTAACTACTTGTGGGAATGGATTGAAACTTCACACACTTATTCACTGTGATAAGCTGACCTACACTGCACAGGTTCCAAAACTCTATTATGTTATTTTACAAAATTATGTCTCTTTTTCGACTTAAAAATTGTTGTTTAGGTTTTGTATGTAAGCTGGTTTCTCAGTTCTCACTTGTGGGAATGGATTGAAACTTCACACACTTATTCACTGTCATAATTTTACATGCACTGTGCAGGTCCTATAACTCTATTTTGCTTTTTTTCAAAACTATGCCCCTTTTTTTAACTTAGCAGTTTTTGGTTTTAAGTTTTTGTATGCAAGCTGGTATTTCAGTATCCACTAATGGGAAAGGATTGAAACTTCACACACTCAGTCATGAGTATCAGTCATGAGCTGATAAGCACTGTGAAGGTTCCATAACCCTTTTTCCCATTTTAACAAAATTATGCCTTTTTCGAATTTTGTATTCATTCAGTTGACAAGGCTGTTGAATAGTCGAGCATTGCTGTCCTCCGACAGCTCTTGTTATACTGGTAACAGGCACAGCAACCTAATAAGTAGAGCATATGAAACCCATCGCAGATTAAGAGTTTTTGCCTCATATGTTATCGGAAAGAAATTTTAACACTCTCTTTCCATGAAAGTAATTCTTACAATTACAGGGATAGTCCGAATGATGACTTTGGATAAAGACCCGGTAATGAATGCCGAGAAGATATGGCCATATATTGGCGCGTGTTTCAGTGCTGGTGGGGGGGGGGGGGGGGGGTACCCGGCAGTCAACCTATACAGATCTTTGGCTCCTTTAGAAATGACTTTTGGAGTTTGGCTGGAGGTTATCTTCAACCTACCAAGATCTACGAGACGTATAATACTGTCATCAAAAATGCCCAGAATTTTCAACACCACAAAACATACCACAGATTTTGAACAGCAGTCAAAATACCATGGTTATTATAGCTCAAGGAACAGAGCAAAAAAACTGATCTCAATTACAATTCATAACACCAACTTAATGTATTGAACTTACAGAAGAAGAGGGAATGGGATATTGAACAAATATTAAGTTAATGAACATAGATCTTATCCTATACACTGGGACCAACTCTTTGTATTTCAGTATAGAAATGCATGTGAGTCTTGTATTGCAGATGAAATTTTGGTAGGGGGACAACTTTGTATGGAAAAGTTAACAAGTGTACTAAATTATTAAGTACAATATCAAACTATTATAAGGGATTAAGGGAATGTATTTCTATGAATTCACAGCAGTATTCAACATATTCCAGCAAAACTGACCTGTTAAAGTGCCATTATTTTCACAGTCTTCAAATGCTAACAGACCCCTAGCATACTTAATTTCTAAATATGGGTGTACCCTCTCCCCCTGTGGAATCTCAGCACATTTAGATTCAGGTGTTAAATTTACCTGTTCTGGCTTGTTTAATTTTTTAACAAAATCTAGCAGAAAAGATTCAGGCGTGTAAGCTTTAGAACCTTCTGACAGCGGACTTGAGTTTTAAAACAGAATTTTACAAAGATATAGACAATTACCCTTTTGAGAAAATTTTTCAGGAACATCTGGTACTGACCATGTGTATAAAACATTACCTTGGGCATGCTACAGCCATTAGTTACCACATTTTATGAGTATACTTCTTCAATATACAACAATCGGTACCTTTAGAACAGCATATGCAAAATTTCAAACTACAATATTGGCTATTATCCTAATAGCATTTCGGGCTTTATCTTCGAAATTTCTATGAACACTTGGGTCAGTATCCATTGACTACTACATATGCTTATATATTTGTCAATGTGGGTTATTTGATCTAAAATAAAAACTTTTGAACATGTTCATATCATTGGTTATATAATAACTGAATAATACAAAATAATATTCATTACCGAAAGTCCATTAAATGAGGTTGACAACGCTTTGAATCGCCAAACTCATTCTCAAAAGCAAAATGTACACATTGTTTGGGGCTGTCCGTACTGAACAATATGTCCAATGTTCAAATTGTTTAGTGCAAATAGTACAGCTTCTAAACCATGTTGAATCAGTTATAACACTTTAAACAATCAGAATGAGTAATAAGAAAATATTGACAAAAACAATGTCCATACCAAGATTGACATTTCCTCCAGTTTGTAGCATTTTGGAATTATCACATCATTTCGTATTATCCGGATAACAAGGGTGTTCATGGTCTAGTTGGGACCCCTGCTGTCCGAATTGCCCTCTAATCAGCTACTGTTACATAATCAGAAGATAAGATGGGAGTTGTTTATTGGATTTGGGGCGGGGGGGGGGGGGGGGGGGGGTACACTTATATAGTAGTGGATCTAGGAATAAGGTCAGTAATTCGGTCGAAAATTTGCTTCCGTGGTGTAGTCGAAAGAAGTCCATAATAAATAGATCCTAATTTCCCCATTTTCTGCGCAAATTCGTGTAGAACGAGTGCTTTAATCACACTTTTTCGCTACTAGAATACATTCTGCATGAAATGAGACGGTTTTCATGTTCATACAACCCACATGGCAAGTTTTGCAGATCGAAACCGGAAGTAGGTGTTTATTGCGCAGAGGAGAGCAAATGTGCGCCATTTTTAGGGTAGCAGACCACAACTGACTGGCATTTCACTAGGAACTATTCAACCCCCTATTTTCTTTTCATTTTTTAGTTAATTTGTGATAGAACTTTCATGAAAATTGATGTAGGAAAAAGTGATGTTCTCTAAAGATACGTAAAGACGACATGAAGTTGTCGTTTTTTATATGAAACAAAGAAGGCCCTTACGAAATGGTCAAAAAACTGCGAACATGTCGCGAACATGCTGCGAACATGCCGCGAACATACCTATGCGCAGGAAGTATTCGCGGGATATTCGCTTCTACCGCGATCATGCCGCGATTGGTTTGATACTAGTTCGCGAGGTTATTCGCAGGAAGGCCAATGACCGCGGCATGTTCGCGAGAAGAACTTAGAAGATTAAAATCTTTTGGTAAACTGTTACTGAAGAGCATTTATAAGAGCAGGTAATTGTAGATCAATTAATTTGTAACATTATCTGTAAGGTCATAGTATGAGTCTGATAAGTTAATTACAACCAGACATTCTGGACATGTTTAGAAGGAAATCTGTGTGCATTACAGACAGTTTTCATAAGTGATTCTTAGAGGCTGATAGGAATATATACTTTTTTATGGTAAGTCAGAAAATTTATGTTTAATATCTATAGTCATAAAATCTCAATAAACATAAGAAATTTTGAAAACGAAGTAGATATGCTTAACCTTTTGCAGAGCTGTATCAGATTATCTAAAAAGAAATATAAAACCAGCTTATTTTGACAATTTCTAAGCTTCATAAGTCTGATAATTAACATGTAAAACTAAGACAGATTTGTAGTGATACATATAACTTATAAGCAGTGTGAAGAAAAAACATTGGGATGAAATGAATACATGCACTCAGACACTGTTATTGAAATGACAAGTAACAGTTAAAATTCAAACATATTTTATCATTAAAACTTTGTTTAAAATGTTCCAAAAATGATATAAAAAAGTTCAGACATAGACAATTTGAATTTGTTACAACCTCAGTTTCAAGTTTATTTAATAAACTTAGATCCCTGATTCTTATTAATTTATTTGTTTTTGCACTTTTTCTGTACATGATTGTTTGTACACAATTTCTGTAGTGATGGTTTTCAGCTAGTTCGCGGCATGTTCACAGCAACTAGTTCGCGGGATGTTCGCAGCAACTAGTTCGCGGGATGATCGCAGCAACTTGTTCGCGGGATGTTCACAGCTACTTGTTCGCGGGAAGTTCGCGGCAAAACTAATTTGCATGTGAAAAGTGAACACCAAACGAACATCCCGCGAACAATTATACCAATTGTATCAAAAGTGTTCGCGGCATGTTCGGCGGATATTCGCGGCATGATCGCAGCAAGTGTTCGCGGCAATCTATAATATTTCCGTAAGGGGATTTGAATTACTGACCTTTAACCTCTAGGCCTTTAACATATATGTACCCCTTGCTACGCATTTTGTCGCTACCAAAACTCGGCCGAATTTTGGTAGTGACTATCAAAATGCGTTACTACCATTTTGAGGTGTAACATACCGTCAATGTATCATCCTTTTAAAACACCCGACTCTCTTGATTCATCTCCTGCTCTTGACAAGACTATCCGTATATCTCGTCAACAGTAGAATAACAAAGTAAACAAACATATGGTATGTAACAAGTCACTTTATCTAAGAAATGTTTGGACACTTTATTGCACAACATTAACCTGACTTATTCAATAAACTTTAAACTACTTTGATAGTATATTTTACAGCCATTCTCCCAAAATTGACTCGGCGACATGGTTTTTTTCCAGTATGAGTCGATTTCACACTGGCCATAGCTTTATCAGATCAAGTGGTTCCAACGTTGTTTGAACGGTGAATGTTACGCCGATCAGATGGAGAAATATGGCCGATACTACAATTTTCCGGAATTGTAAATATGATTTAAAGGAATTTCTACCCGTTAAATAACGAATCAAATGAAAACGATGGGTGCACCTGGAGCACAAATGTGTCTATATTTTAGCACATGTGTCTATTTAGCTGAGGTTTGTGCCTTTTATTCAAACACTTCTGTACAGTCCGGCGGGGGAAGGAGATTTTTGACAGTTTTTGACAATATCGCCTCAAATTTAGTGTTTATCGGGAGCAAGTAACTGTTAAAACACTTTTTATGTAAAGGGCTACCCCTTAAAACAAAGTGTATGTATTTTCATAGAATTATTTATAGTTGTTTCTGAACAATCAGCCGAAAACCTAATGCAACGCCGTTTCGAGTGGGTCGCTATGCAACGCAATCAAGTGGATACCGTTCTGTGTCTTACTTGCAAAGTCTTATCCGTCTTAAAAACAGTCATTATTTTCAAAGCCTAACAATGAATAAATTAATTTGGATAGTTTTATATCATCATATTGATCCCACCATTTCTAATATATTGAACTTTTACATTTTTATGCTCGCTTAACATTCAACATATTTTTGCGGACATTGTCAAAAAACATCAACACATAAACATAAAGCAAAGATGAACATCGAACAATATCGTTAAGTAAATAATAGTATTAGTTCGTAAAAATAAGAACCAGTTCACGGATATTTTTCTCCTCCACGAATGGTACTGAACAGCATGCCAAACTCGGGTTGACTCTTTAAATCAGTTTAGTTACAGTTGGTTATTTTTAGTCCCTTAAAACCAATACATTGCGATTTCATTACTGATTTGTTGTGCATTTAAGCTGTTCATACAAAATAAATAAAGTTGGGTCCATGATAAAAGTATTGATCAGTTGTTTGTATATATTTTCATTCATATTCCTGTGAAACGTTCATTTATTTTCAGAGAGATAAATCACAGAGACCGTTAAAATTGGCCAGGGAAAAGGCAAGATTTTATTTGTCCTCCATAAAACAGAAACGATGTAATAAAACTCTACGGTCGCCGTTTAAAAATCAAAATACAAATGAAATACAGACACCAATGAAAAAAAATTGTTGGAAACAGTTAAATAGTACAAGTGTAACACGTCTCTCTTAGTATTGCTAGTCCGTTTATTTTCTTTCATTGGTGTCTGTATTTTATTTGTTCATTTATACATTGATACCACACCCATTAAAATCCGTTCACTTTAGCTGTGTCTATCGCTCGCTAACATTGCCTACTCGTGTATACTAATACAAAAATTGTTGGAAGAAGGTCAGCGTACGCTGTACGGTCCTGTATTAAGAACCGTTGTGTTCTTGGCATAGGGTGTAAAGACATTCTTGATGATACATGTTCTGTTTATGGGCATAATGAAATATATTTTTCGACAGTTATTCGTTGGTTTAAGAAATTCAAATGTTAGTTAGTTTCAACAGAAGATGAACCACATGGCCGTCGACCGAAAACAGCAACGTCTGCCAAGATGGTTGCTAGAGTGAAAGAAATAGTTGCTACTGATGCAAGATACACCGCTAGACAAATAGCTAGTATGGTTGGCATCTCATAAGAGCAGCTCATACAATTCTGAAACGTAATTTGAAAATGAGAAAGATCTGTGCTAGATGGATTCCCCATCTGTTGACAGATGAGCAGAAAAAGGCACGCGTGCAATGCGCAAACTTGTTGCTTAAACAGTTTCCAAATTACAATGCACGATCTTTCGCAAATGTCGTCACTGGTGACGAGACATTGGTTCACATTTTTGAGTCCAAACGAAAGATTCAGAACAAAATATGGGCAACAAAGTCTGGCAAAAGACCATGCATTGCACAGCGGACCACGAGTGTCAAGAAGGTAATGTATGCCAAATTCTTCACAACTCAGGGTCCTGTCATTCAGGTTGCTGTACCTAAAGGTAAATCCGTAAATTCGAAGTTTAACAAGACTAAATTTCTTCGAAAACTAAAGAAATATTTCAAAACTCGAAGACCCACAACTGGTTTGGCTAATGTCAGATTGCTACACGAAAACGCGTCATCGCACAAGGCGTCTATTGTACAAGACTTTCTGACGCAGGAAAAGGTTGTTGTGCTCCCTTCATCACCCTCCTTATTCGCCTGTCCCTGCCCCGTGTGACTTCTTTTTGTTCCCAAGGCGCAAAAATACCTTTCAGGTCGAAACTTTGTGCAGCGCAAACACCTCGGTTCTGCAATATTCCAGTGTCTTCACAGTATACCTAGAAAACACTACGAAAAAGGCTTCAAGGATTGGATTAGAAGACTGAAATTTTGCAAATCTGTTGAAGGTGAATACTTCCAGGGGATCAATTAAAACTTTCATTGAAATTTGCCAAGGATACATTTTATGTGCTCAGATGCATTCATATTTAAACAATCCTCATAAAGGGTCCACCCGCTTTTGGCATGCTGTTCAGTACCATTCGTGGAGGTGATAAATGTCCTTGAACTGGTTCTTGTTTTTACGAACTATTACTATTACTTACTTAATGATATTGTTCGATGTTCACCCTTGCTTTATGTTTTTATGTTGATGTTTTTGACAAGTCCGCAAAAATATGTTAAATGTTAAGCGAGCATTAAAATGTATTATATATATTTAGTACAAGATATTAGAAATGGCGGGATCATTATAATGATATAAAAGTCACTAAATTTAATCATTGTTAGGCTTTAATTACTGTTTTTAAGACGGATAAGGCAAGTAAGACACAGAACGGTATCCACTTGATTGCGTTGCATAGCGGCCCACTCGAAACGGCGTTGCATTAGGTTTACGGCCGATTGTTCAGAAACAACCCTGAATAATTCTATGAAAATACACACGCTTTGTTTTAAGAGATAGTCCTTTACATAAAAAGTGTTTTAACAGTTACATGCTTCCGATAAACACTATATTCGAGGCGATATTGTCAAAAACTGTCAAAAATCTCCTTCCCCCGCCGGACTGTACAGAAGTGTTTGAACAAACGGCACAAACGTCAGCTAAATAGACACATGTGCTAAAATATAGACACATTTGCGCTCCAGGTGCACCCATCGGTTTCATTTGATTCGTTATTTAACGGGTAGAAATTCCTTTAAATCATGCTTACAATACCGGAAATTTGTAGTATTTCTCCATCTGATCGGCGTAAAATTCACCGCTCAAACAACGTTGGAACCACTTGATCTGATAAAGCTATGGCCAGTGTGGATTTTAGGAGAATGGCTGTTTAATGTTCTCTACTCGTTTTAATCTCCAGTGGTGTTTTTGTGCCACTGACAGTTTCAGCGGTACCCTAGTATGTTCCTACTTCGTGTTTATTTGTGTCAGATTATTATATCTGTATTAGTATTGCATTCGGTTGTGTTAATATGCACGTGTATACAGCTAGTGCACATACCCATATTTCCATGTGGAGTCCTGTGGCGGGCGTTTACGTTCCTTGAATATGCCTCTTCCTGTTGGACTTTTGTCCTTTTTTCTTACACCGTCTTTAAGACAAAGTAGTCTGCTCGAAAACAGCTTTTCTAAGACATGTTTTTGACATCATTTACTGGTGATTTACCTGAATTGAATAACTTTCATGTACAAATTCTCGAAAGTTTGGAACCCGTTTTATCCTTAAGTCAGACTTCTTGCAAAATTGGAATCTGGTTTAAATATCCCAAGAGTAGCTTAATTAATTTGAGCCGCACCATGAGAAAACCGACATAGTGCATCTGCGACCAGCATGGATCCAGTCCAGCCTGCGCATCTGCGCAGTCTGGTCAGGATCGATGCTGTTCGCCAACGGTTTCGCAAATTGCAATAGGCATTGAAAGCTAACAGCATGGATCCTGGCCAGACTGCGCGGATGCGCAGGCTGGTCTGGATCCGTGCTGGTCGCAAATGCACTATGTTGGTTTTCTCACGGTGCGGCTCATTTCGGCTCAGAGATGTTTATATGCTGTGACGGATCTCTGTGCTGAAACAAATCCCGTATTGAAACCTTACCAGAAATCGTGCCAGAAGTCTGTCACGCTGTACTTCCTCAAATGAAATGCAATTGACTCATCTTTTACTTTAAAACATTTCCCATCCATGTTTCTTTTGATCTGACATAAAATAAACCACGCAACAAATTCTGCACACAAATTATACACACAAGTTTCAAATGGGTACCACTGTCTGCAATATTTGTCCGCCATTGCAGTTGTGACCTGATCAGGATACTCTTCATTTTGAAAACAAATAGGCCGTATACAATCGTTATTTATTGATCTTTTCTATGAATTTAAACTTTGTAAGGTATGTTTGCATGAACCTTGTTGAAAATGGTTATATTTTTATTTCAATAAAATTCAAAAATTCGAATTTTTTATTTTTATTTTCAAAAATAACCATGTGCTATTAACTTTGCATGACGTCACCTTTAGCGCGCAGATGTTGCAGCTCGACACTGGTTAGGTAACCGAATTGGGTTACGCCATAACTACTAGAAAATAAAAATAGCGTCAGTTAAGTTACGGTAACCATAACTATCACAAGAGATGCTTTAGCCACTGGCGGCGGTCTCGTGTTGTGTATTTTGTGTGTTCGTATCTTGGCCCACTACATTGTGCCGTAGTTTTTGTAAACAGATATTCTGTTTTAAAGTTATATATAAAAACTATCTGTATTTTACATATCGTTCCTTTTGCTATCATTGAGTGTAAAAGGAGTTTATTTCATGGGGATAAATGCTGTTTAAAGCCAGTGTAGAGGTAGTAATGAATATTATTTTTCTGTGTGTCTTTTGCTTGCATTTCTTTATTTTTTAAACCGAGTAAAAGATAATTTCTGTTTTGGTTTAACTAGACATTTAGGCTAGCACTCACTACAAAATAATCACGTTTCTTTACATATCTCACGATGTAATTGACAATATCACAATAACTACAAAAAGCATGATAGCGAGAGAATAGTCACGTGAAAATAACAAATACGCGTCAGTTTGCGGGAAGATCTTACAATGGAAACACATTGTGATGGTAAATAGGCAATGTCCACCAAGGGCAGTTTGCTAGTACTGGGGCGGGAATGCAGTGCACAATGATAGTGATGGCTGCTCTTGCGACCAGAACTTAGGTTTGCCCAAGGCCAGATCATGGACTGCGGCGGAGATTGCCAAAATCGTTTCTCATGGTAGTGCTTTATAAGACTCGTACATTGCCATGGGCACAACTCAACTGTTAGGTCATAATGACCTCCCAAGTGGTTAATAATGACCTCCCAAGCACAATTGATGGTCTGTACTATGGTGTTGTTGGTGAATATGTGGACCCGTTGTCTTTGACAACTGATTTAAGAGAAGTGTTTACTAACGGAAGGACAATTTCCAATGCCTTCCTATTTACTGCAAGGGCCATGACTGTGTCTCTATTCTGGGATAATAAAGGTATTTTTCTTCTTGACTCCTATGCGAGAAGCGTGATGGTTTGCCTGATCCAGTTGGTTCTGCTGTTTTGCTTGAGTTTAGTTCTGTTGATATGGTGAGGTTTCATCACGTTTGTGATAGGTCTAGTTGAAAACATCTTCCTGTATTGCACGTTGTCTGCTGAGAGCGTAGTGTGCCATCTGGTACTGTGTACGTTATTCAGCAGGGTTTTAGGGGCTTCATGTTAAAAATGTTCATTACATAATGTAACGGCAGGGTTAACGCATGCATGAACACCAAAACATTTTTTTTTCAATCCTTATCATTCAAAGAAATCAGGTTATTTATTATGACAATTACAATTTTACAAAAACGTCACTGCGTGAATAGGATCTAGTTTAAACAGATTTTGTTTCAAACATATGTGCATACTATATTTTACAATTTACAATATCGATATTATACATGTTGAAAAGGGATAGGATCCGAAAGCTAGGCTTTATAAAGGTCTTCTCCTATATGGGATAAATTACAGTAAATTTTGCGGTATTACATAATTTGTTTGTAATGTGTTATCGAATAGACGTTTAGCTAAAATGCATTGAATAGAACAAATGACATGAAACAAAAAAATTAGTATCAAGTGAGAAATTAACAAAGTTTTGAAATAGGATCTAGAGAATTCATCATAAATGATGCTATGAACGTATAAGGACTATGTATTCCGTGACTGGTGCATAAAAAGAACTGTGATTTCAGATTATTTTGCACACAAATTTATTTGGAATATTCAGTACCATACGAGAAAAAATATTTCAAATGAGAAACGTATGATCTCGTTCACGTATACCATCCTCTACACTTGACAGGGTTCTGAAAGGGAAAAAACAAAGTCTGTGTGAGTTAAAAGACTTATAGCGCTTTGTGGTTGCATTTGGTGTTCGGTCGTATTCCTTTACAAGTTACTCATTAAAATCTTTTAACCGTCGTTTTAAAATTTGCTTCAGACAGATGTTATTCAGATATGTGTAACGTGTTACGACTAAATTTGTTTCTTCTTGAAAATAGAAAAATCTGCATTGTTTTTAAAAGTGCTTTCAGTTATAACTTACCGTCTTCCAACCCTATGAAATACCATTCAAGTCCATCAACAAGTCCAAATTTTACGCCTGTTGTTATCCACAGATCCTCGGCAATGTCATTTAGTGGAACTGTACTAGGAGTTATCGAGTCACGTAGGAAAAAACCTAGAATGATTTTACCTTATAGGTTTTATACGTTTACAATAGTTTACGATGATGAAGATAATTATACAAAGTGAGCACACAACAGAGCTCTGTTTTGAATAAGATGACAAAATTAATATGAATGATTATGCGATTGTTTGAAATTAAAGGAGGCAAGAAAAAGTATAATAACTGAAACACTTTAACAGGAGAAGGTATTCGTGTTCAACTATATAAAATAAACGCTGCAAAATGTTCATACTTAGCCAGGTGTTGCTTGGTGGACACTCTGTATTACCGGCATAGTTTGTACACCGTATTCTCCAAATAAACTTCGTCGGACAGCGAGACCAGTATGCTTCAGTTATATTACCTGTATTATAAAGTATTAAAACAGTGTCATCCTATACACAGATACACAAGTATTAGTCAAAATTAACAGGCCACTCATGGTAGGAGTATTGCCTCACATTTGGCGTTCATATTTATCATATTTCTCCATCATGGTAGGAGTATTGCCTCACATTTGGCGTTCATATTTATCATATTTCTCCATCATGGTAGGAGTATTGCCTCACATTTGGTGTTCATATTTATCATATTTCTCCATCATGGTTTTGGCATTTTTGGCGTTCAAATTCAGTCGTATTTCTGTATCATTGTAGGAGTATTGCCTTATACTTGGCGATCTCTACTATCGGTGGCTGTTGGAATTGCAAACGTCCTGACGTCGCATCACAAGGAAAACGTTTATTCAAACTGCACTACCCTATTTCATAAGATGACGTGACGTACAGAAACAATCGAGCGTTACTCAGTATGACTTGCAGAATGTTTTGCCTTTCCGGCCCAAAATACTGTAATTGAACCAGCGGCTTTTCTTATTGTACATTCTGATGATAATAGAGATTTGCTTCTTTCAATTTGTGTTGAGAAATTAAGTATACATGAATAAAATCTAATTCATAGAATTTAAATATTACTTGCAGGTTTTGATCATGTCTTTGCATGTAACATAACTAATATATAAACTAATGTCTTACTTCCGCTCCCAGACACATAGGTAAACATAGCTGAGTCCGTTCCTGGCTCGGTGGATAGAGATATATTTAATTGAAAGCATTGTGGAGCTCTGCAAAAAAGAGACAAAATTGCCAAATTTTGAGTGTCAAAATATGTGAGCATTTTGAAAGACAAGCGAATAGTAAGCTTCGTTTACACTCTGTCATTCCTGTTCACAATTACTAAATAAATCCTATTTACAATGAATAATGAATTCATGCCTGCCACAGTTGCTTAAAATATATACTGTTTTACTAATTACATCAACTAAAAGATAAAATGTAAGGATAGATTTCCCGGAAGCACAGAGCACCCCAAACACAGTCATAGAGCCATGCATCGCAAATTAGGCCCACAACAAAAAGAAAATGTAACGGAAAAGTATTGTGGACGGGTTGCTTCAAAAATCCAACAAGTTCATTTTAATTATATGCAAAATACAAGAAGTGTGTGGGGGTGTAAGGGGTAGTTTACAGGGTGGTGTCATTGCCTATCAGTATCTTGTTAGAGCTGTCACATGACGCATTATTGAGATGTCCTGAACAATACACATGTGTATTAGACTGTGTTTAAATTCAGAACGTGCCAACAATACACATTTGTATTAAGAATAACAAACTCATAAGTACGTCAAATATTATGACACGTAGGATCTTATTTCTTCATTTAATATCATTTGCGTTATAACTGAAAGAGAAATAGTGATTTTTTTACGGATTATGGTCATATTTACTTTATTTAAGTATTAATTATTATGACGATACACCACAAAGCTAAAAAATCTTACAAATATTAAGTTAAAACATAACGCTTTTTGACATATGCTCCATCGACATCTATGTATGTTCTACTTACTGTCCCCCAGTGCAACTTCGCCAGTATAAGTTCTCGCCGAGTTTTGTTATTGTGCATTGAAAATTCGAATCTGGAATGAACGGAGGGTCCACAGGAAGTGCGAGGTACACTTGTCCTAGCCCGGTACCAATTACCTAAAATATCAACAACAAAATGTTCAATCACACAAGTCATTTTCACAGCATAGTTCAAATACATATAGTTAGTGATCGGTAATTGTCGTAAACATTCAATTTGTTAGAAGAAACAAACGTCTATTCAATTATGGTAATATATTTTACATAAAATTAAAACAATTGT
Organism: Mercenaria mercenaria; assembly: GCF_021730395.1. NCBI lineage: Eukaryota > Metazoa > Mollusca > Bivalvia > Venerida > Veneridae > Mercenaria > Mercenaria mercenaria. The sequence continues at coordinate 104,821,686 of NC_069362.1, read as the reverse complement.
ACAGTCTGACACAATTTTTGATTAATAAATGTTTATTTCTGTATTTTATAATAACAACCTTGGAAAATCATTATTACAAATTTGACATTGTTTCTAACAAGAGAAACTCTATTTACATTTGTTAACTTCTGACGATGCAAAATTGAAAATGTTTAAATCTTGTAAATTTTAATTATGCTGAAGTTAATTGGATATAAATTATAATTTATAGAGCATAATTATGCTCAACACGGTTATTAATCAGTTTTATAATTTTGCCTTATCGCTAGCAATACCATCAATTATGTCGGGTCACTTAGCAGTGCAATGGTAATTCCAGAAAAAATACATCAATCAAAATTATCTAACGCACGAAATAATTATACATCCTACACCTCAATACCTTTGAAATACGGTAAAACCTCAATTTTTTTAAACCTACGATACACATATGTAATAAATGCTCATAACCAGCAAATATTTAATTACTAATGTCGTCCACACATTTCATTTATTATCGTTTCGAAAATTTAGAATTTATATTTAAGCCTTAACATCTGTCACAAGACTTTTGTCTCTGCGTCATTATTTACTTGATTTCCAAGAATGTAGAGATACATTTCACGGAAATTGTAAGTTTTGAAAATCAATGTTCATGGCAAGGGCGATTAAAGTGCAACATGCATCATGCAAACATGGTGGCAAACAATACTTTTTAGTAATTACCTTGGTCTAGAAATCAATATAATGCTTACAACATTTTCCTATTTAAAAGAGAATTTACCGTAACTGTTGAAATAGCTTCATTATTTTGACTGTTTTGAAATTGTGCATAAGTCAAAGTTTGTCCTCAGCAGTCTGATCAGTTCCAAGGCAGTTTAGAGTATTTATTGCAAGGTGATTTGCATATACTCCGTTGTAACACGTATGCACACATGTGTACTTTATTTAAGAATTGAATGCTATTTTCTGTACGTTTATACGGGTATAAACCACAGTGGGACTTCTTGCAAATTAATGAATCGCGCAAGCGATACTTGGATGATTAGCAAGAAGCCTTCCAGTGTGGTTCATACCAATATAAACGCAAAAAATAGCATTTAATTCTTAAATTTACATTTTACGACAGCTCGCTACAAAAAAATAACTGATTTGCTTTTCAGGAGTATCAGAAAATCAAAATAAATGTAAAGACATCGATCTTTTTGTCATCTTATAACAGATCAGTCAAAAAGACCCGCCCACGTTCAACTATTATTCGTCTTCCGATAAAAATACAGTTCCTCAGGTTTTTATTTAATTTTTTTTTAACTCCAGTGAAAATTTATACAGTCGTGTCGATTCAATTGTGATCTTTGACGTCCGAAAAATTAGTTAATTTTAAAAGCTATATAAAATGTTCTGTTTGAAAGTTTTGTTGTCCAACTTTGAAAGAAGTTTTAGAACGAGGCCATTATGTTTATGTTTTTGGTAAAGGACGTCAGGTTACAGGAGCAATTTGGCGGAAAGGGCCGTCATTGAAAATTAACACTTTTATCTTTCCATATAAAATGTATAGCGAATGCAAATTTTGTATACAACAAATAAGTTTGGAAAATGAGCCCATGTTGCTTAATTTGTGAATAACATATTTCGTCCTGAATAAATAGACAGCCTAGTCCAAGTCCTTCAAAAATGCCAGCCCCCACCCCTCTCCCCGACCCCGATTTGTAACGTTCATGTATTTATATGGACCTTCCTTTACAATCCGAGCCGTTTGTGAATATTTTGTTCAAAACTGAAGAAACACAGTTTTGGTTAGAAAAGTCACCAGAAGCCACCCTTTCTATTTGTTTGCTCTAACATTTCCACGGGAGAGGCTCCCCGGTCTCCGCCCGAGAACAGGATTCCTGTCCCCTACACTCTCCCCTTGAGTAACATCTAAATAGATCACGCTACGCCTCTGTACATGCGATAAACATAATTTACATAACAACATATTAATATGATAACAAATGTATTTAATGTGTCTAAGATTTGCATTGGCAATTATACATTTAGCAGAAGTGTTGTTTGAATGACACATTAATCGGGCTGTAAGTAAGTATTCCTGATTCAATTAAATTTCATCAAAAAGTTTATATTTTACAATATCTTAGACTGTGTCGCATTCCCAGTGTAATCTAGCATAATATTTTTGAATAATTTAACTTTCAAAAAAAAAGTATAAAAGCTAAAGTATTTAACATAAAAGAATCGGAAAACATACATTATGCGAATAATATTTTGGACAAACTTTACTATTAAGTCATTTTGATTACTTACATGTAGTGGCAGCGTTAAAGATGCGTCCAATCCTAACAATTAATAAAATATTTTACTCACATTGTTTTCAAAGTATTGTAGTGACAATAACTCATTTCTTTCCGGAAATCTAACGTGAGTCAGGGTTAATGGTATGTCGCATGACTCTCCAGAACTTGACGCATACACTCCACACGTAAAGCAAATAATTGCAATTATTCTGAATTTCATGTTAAAATACCCAGTTTGCTCTTTCGTACAAGACTGTATGAAAGTAATGTGCTTTGCTTAAGTGAATATTTCTTTATTGTATTCTGATCAGTGTATTATAGTGTTAAGATAGATTTGATTGGCCGAGGAAAATGTAGGCAGAAAGGTTTAAACTGAACAAAGCTTATTGGTTATTATCGAGGATGTAGAAGAATGAAATATATATCATATTATTCATGAATACGTTATGTAGTTTGAAAATGTCTAAACATCGTTTACTAGTATTGATGAATGTTTTCAAATGTCAATATCTGTATTTTAAAGATTTAATTGATTTTATTTTTTTAATTGGTAAGAAAAAATAAACAAAAACACAATGAAATATTTTATCAAATTAGAAGGAGGTAATTATTAAACAAATCAAATGCATGACATTTATATGGTACTAGGGAAACCTGTTTAGAAATAACACTCCAGAGAAAGTTAATAACACTTATCAACCTAATGTATTGCAGTTATAATAACGCTGCATTTACCTTTATATACCATAAAGTTATAACTTGTGCATAAGTTTGCATTTTAAAAGTCTACAATTCTTAACAGTTTTTATATGTATCAATATCAGTCATCTTATTTTATACATAATTTCATATTAAAATTAGCGGGAAAATTGATATAAAACACATGTATTCTGCTTTATCATATTTAAAGGAAGTAATTTCATGTATCAACAAAAAAGAAAGTTAACTTGGGTGCCTGTGATATATTTATAACCCTGTCTTCATGAAACTTGGTAAGAATGTTTATCTTGATGATTCCTTGGCCAAGTTAGACACTGGGTCATGTGGGGTCAAAAACTAGGTCACCACCAATCAAAGGAAAAGCTTAACACTTTAGAGGCCACATTTATGACCCTATCTTCATGAAACTTGGTCAGAATGTTTATCTTGATGATTCCAAGGCCAAGTTTAACATGTGAGCAATATAGGGTCATCATGACCCTCTTGTTTCGTTTTATTGGTGGCTGCACAAATATTTTTTTCCGTGTTTGGCGACTTGTGGAGTTTCCAGTTTTTCTATTTTCTAAAGGCTATGAATAATATCTTATGCAATCAACTTTACAGGAGAAGTTATCTGCATCCGTATTTTTCAAAGTTCAATGGGTTCCTTTTGATATCTTGAAATATTAGACATGAGGCGACCAATTTTAAATTTTGATCAATGTATTTCATTAATCAAGCGATTATGAACAGACAGAAAGTATAGATGTTTATCATCAGATTACGAAAATTTCCCTCGATAACAGTATCCTCGGCCCACTTAGGATCAAAGTTTAAAGACCCAAATTGTGTCGGGGGGGACAAAAACAATCACCCATATAACAACGTGCTGTCAGCTTTCGGGAACCGGTATGTTAGCCATAGAGCAAAATGTTAAGTCAGGCATTTTTTGTTACAATTGCGCAATTTAATTTTTAATTTATGGAAACTTTCCTTTTGTGTCAGGTGTCCCGATGGGGGGGGTTATTTTTCTTCAAAAAAGAATAAAAAAGGTTTATTTCAGATTTGAGCTTGAGCTCCCTCACACAACATGTACATATTAAATAAAGGTCACAAATTTAAAATATTTCAAAGTTTTTAAAACATAGTTATCATATAAGGTCTTTTATAGTTTTTATCTAAAAAAACAAATAAAATTTACCAATTGTAAAATTAAAGGTATCACATAAAAGGATAGTAAAATTTAATTTGGGTATTACAATTAAAAATACATATTTTTTTTTTGATTTTTTTATTTTAAAAAGCACATTTGATAAAAAGGGCTAATTATAAGTGTCTTTTTCTTTTGTACATGTAAAGTTTAAGAATTTTCCAAAATATTTGGTCTTTCAATAAATCTGTCATAAACGTTTTCAACTTTTAAAACGGGGAAAAAACACTATCATTGGAACTATTTTCTTGTTCAGAACCACAGCCCAAAAGTTCTTTCATTTTGGCAATTTTTTTCCCATAAGGGCCCAGTTTCGTTTTTAAAAAATGGCAGGATTTAAAAACTTCTTTAAAACAATTTCGGTATCTTTTATCACAAACAATCGAGTACCCGGAAATTTCAACAAACCCTTTTTGATATTGTAGGTACATCGGGAAAGGCGCGAAATTCCATTGCGATTACCGTATCCAATTGTATCATTCTTAGACAATACCGATTTGCCTATGTTTAGCGTTCTCTGGCTGGTTGTTGATCGGGGAAAGACATTTGAGCCGCGCCATGGAAAACCAAAAAGTGAGTTTGCGCCCCAGCATGGACCCAAACAACCCTGCGAATTCGAACGTTGGTCAGGACCATGTGTTCGCTAACGGTTTCTCAAATTTGATATGGTTTGAAACGAACACAGGGTCTGCCCGATGCGCGTCGGTCTGGATCCAGCGGGTCCAAACCCACTATTTTGGTTTTCTTGTGGCGCGGCTCATTTATTGTTTCGTAAAAACAAATCAAAAAACCATTTCTATCCACCCTTTGAGAATTATTGAAGTATTTAAATTTTAAGATATTAAAATTTTAAAATTGCGGCAAAAACGAACAGGTTTAATTTAGTAAATTTTTATGGGTGAACAAGCAGAGGTAACGAAGTTTGTTTTATACTTTTCGGTTTTTTTTCCCGGCCCTGGGTGCGTTTAAAAAGATTGGACGTAAAAAGAAACCCGGGGAAAAAGCCAAAGAAAAAACCCCTATAGGATGTTTTTTTTTTTCCCCCAAAATTTTTAAACACTTTTTTCAAGTTTTTCAAAAGACTGCCTTATGTGATAAAAAAATTTTTGGGACTTCACCCCAGTTAAAACAATTTTTGGGGTAGGAAATATAAACCCTTCACTAGCTTTAGTGGGAAAACAAAACACTTCCCTTCAAATCCCAAAAGTGTGGGTTTCTTGTATGGGGATTAACTGGCTACAATGGCATGCAGTGATATTTTTCCTTATAGGAGGAGAACTTTTTTTTAATAGAACTGAAGTTTATACACAAGGCAAAAAAGAAATTTCAGTTTTCTATTACCCCACCCACATACGGCGCGGATGCTCTTTTGACCACGGATCGAAACTGGTAATCCGTATCGACTGTACCTGACCGTACCTTAAGGTAAAAACCCGTATCAGTCTGTCCAACCCGTGCGGTGAGGTGGTCGACGGATACTACGCTACCCGGGCTAATTTTATCCGCCCCCTAGTGTATGGGGTATACAATATTTCTCAAGTTCACGGTTGTTTCTGTAGCACAAACTAAATGTTTTTTTTGTGAAGAAATAACTTACGAAATAAAACGCCTGATTTAGAGGGGAAAAAATGGGGTACAGTTCTTTTTTCATATGTTTCCCACAATGGACAAAAAAAAACTTATAAACTTTTGTCCATGAAAAGAGGTTATAACAAGAAGGTACAACAAATACAATACTAACAATAATTTTTGTTGACTTGTATTGCCCTTGCCTTGATCGAACTTATTGGAAAGGTTTTTCTGCATAGAAAAGGGGATTAAAAAGTCTTAAAAGGAATGGTGGATGTTCCGTCTTATACCAGAGTGAGAACAAACATACTTTTTCGGTTCCCAACATTTTGTTCCAAAAAACGTAAATTGGGTTAAAAGCCTTTTGAATGCTTTGAAGTTATATATTATATTAATTTTTTAAAATTTATATATAAAATATTTTTATATAATATTTTATATTTATATTATATATATATATATATATATATTTTATTTATAATTTATATATAAGGAAAGCCTGCATTATGAAGTATAATTAAAAATTGGGTTTTTAAAAATACTGGAAAATCATGTTTTTTATGTTTTTTCCCGAAATAAAACAAATATTGTGATTCGTTATTAAGGCAAATCAAATCTACCTTTTTTTTTATAAAATGTTTTTTGGGTTTTGTTGGAAAGGGGAAATTTCAAAAGCCCCCAGATATAAAATATAGGGTGTAAGAAAAAAGGGCCCGTGATGAAACCAAAAATATACATTTTGTTTATTTTGCAAAATCACTTAAACTTTTCCAAAAATTTTCAAATTAGGGTCGTTTTGGGGAAATACGCTAATTTGTTCCATTAATGATTGAAAAATCAAAATGTACAACGACGAATTGCTTTCATGACATAAAAGCCTTGGGGATTTTACTTAATAAAAGCCTTGTAGCTCTTAAAATGTCGAAACTTTTCAAATTTTCAGTTTTGAAGGTTTAAAAAGGTTTTCTAAAATTTTTATATCTCAATTTTGAATTTTTTGTCCAATCGGTTTTTTCATTGAACCCCCCTTTAAAATTTCCACTGGAAGGATTAAAGGTCTTGAATAGTTTCGAGAAAGCTGAAATTTTGTTTGACAGATTTCCTACTCACCCCACCCCCCGACAAAACCCCTTGTCCCTCAGTTTTCAAATCGCGTTGCCAAAGCAAGGGGTTAAAATCGTTACCCCAAAAGTATTGTCCCCCCACCGTTTTTGGCGAAACCCTTTTGAGACGCGGAAAATTAATAAAAAGGGGCCATTTGTTGTCTTCCGAGTTAAATACACCTTAAAAACCTCAAAAAAGCCCAATGGGGATCTTTTTCCACAAATAGGAAATCTAAAAAAGTGAACAAAAAAAAAGCGGAAATGGTTTGGGGGCCAGTTTCTGAAAGCCCTATTTTTCGATTTTCGTACCCGAAATTAGGCAAGGTTATCCCTTCACCCATTTATACATTCTTTCCCGGGGGATGTTTAAGCCCGGAGTCCCTTTCCCCGATTCAAATAAAAATTATACACATTTTAGTAAACCTTGTGTGGGGAAAAATGGGGAATTTCCTTCTTTGAAAGTTTTTTGGCTACACACGAATCTTAACAGATTGTTTCTAACTACTTTCGTTTTTTTGAGTTTTGCTTAGTAACTGTTCTAATAATTAAAAGTTCACGTAACAAAGTTTTTCCAAATTTTTGAGTTTTCCCCCAAAATTTAGGGGTCAAAATCCCCCACCCACCCGTACTTTTTTGCCTTTTTAAAAAACCATAAAATTATGAAAAATTTCTATATTTTTTAAAAAAGACTATTAAATAAGTGTTAAAAATTCCAATTTTTTAAAATTTTTTCAGAGAAAATTTGAAAAATTGCAATCACTTTTGGAAAACAAAGTGCATCAAATGTAATACAAAAATCAAGCTGTTTTTCCAAAAATCTGCCCCAATTTTGGGTTTCTTCAGAAAGGTTTTGGGTACCAAAAATTTTTCTATTTTTAAGTCAAAGTAAAAAAACATTAGATTTTTTCCTTTTTTGTAAAAAATACTTTTTAAAAAGTAACATACGAACAGCCGCCCCTAAATTTTCCACCCTTTAAGAATTTAGAACTTTAAAATACTCCGAAAATTTCTTTGTTGCTTTTTAATTAAAATAAAATATGCACACATGGCGTCAATTTTGTTGGACTAAAACCCCGTAAAATTTCTCAAAATTTAGGGTTCGACAAATCAAAAACAAAGTGCCCCTTTCAGATCCGTAAAGATAGCATGATTTTAAAGCATTTTATGGATTTTGCTTAAAAGATTGCATATTTATAAAATTTAAAAAGCCTTTGGGTTTCGTTTGTCGCAGCTGAAATTTTTTTGTCTTTTATTAAAATAAATACAGAAGGGGGGGATCTAAGAAACAAAAGTACGTTACCTAGGTTTAGTTATTTATTTGTTATAGCTCGATTGTAATGAAAGCTTCAAGCCTTTTGAACCACTCTCTGAGTCCGTTCCCGGAGAAACCAAAATGGGCCCAAGAAGGTCTGGGCGTGATCCTAGGAGGGTCGAAACCCGAACCCCTGGATGAGCGGCCGGGACCTTTCACAGACCACCCCTTACTAGGTTTTTAAAAATCACCTATTTAAATTTTTTTTTTTGTATTAATTATTCTAGGTAATACTTAAAACTGTTACTGGCATCGCAAAGACCAACTCGTCGTTTTTACAGCATTACAAAATGAAATGATTATAATTTGAAATACTTCCAAGTTTTTCCCGTCTTTGTAAATTAAAGCTACATTTAAATAACATTAAAGTATTTTGTTTTGGGGGTTTTGGGACTTAGGCGGTTTCAGCAGAGGATTTTTCATTTTTTAACGTTGTTTTTTTATTAAGGAAGGGAAAATTTTATTATCACTGAAATTATCGGGTTTTTATCATTATGTGTTCAAATTGCGATAAATTCCTGAAGTAAATAAACACGGACATTTTGAATTTTGGAGCACGTACATATACAGTAAACAGGGTCATGTATGAAAAAAATGACACTTTTTTTAAAACAGCTTTTTAAAAAGTTCTGTTTCTGCCATAATGATTTTCAAATATCACTTAAATGGGGAGGTTATGAACCGAATTCAATTTTTCCCCTTTCGGAAAAAAGATAAGCCCCCTTGTTATATCCTGTTGGGTATCTTAGTAGTTCTGCTTTTACTAAAAATTTAATATTCTATTTTCAAAAATTTTAACAAATACAAAAAAAAGTTCGTTCAAAAATTTGGGTATTTCAACTGTTACATTTGAACTTGGTATGTAACGTGTTTCAACCCTTAAGTTATAACTACCTTTTCTAAATTCGGGAACGTATGTTTCAGAACTACACAAAAGGGGAAATTATAACACCTATGTACCCCATATGAAGAAAAAATATCCCAAATTTTGATATAGAGGGTTTCGTGGAACACTTTTCGGGCATTCAAATAATTATCTAAGTTAAATCCTTTCATATTAAAGCTGTATATTTGTTGGAAAAAGCCTGGTAATTTGATATTTTAGAAATTGTAAAAACTCTTTTTAGTTAAGTGCTTTATTCCGGTAAAACATTAGCAATCCAAAAGGATTTTAAAAAACGTTACTTTAAAAATAAACAAAAACCAAAATTTTTGTCATACAACCAAATAAAAAAAAAAGATAAATACACATTTTGATTCCCGGACTTGCTCAATTTAAGTGCGAAGCTTGCTCCTGTTATTATGTCAAAAAAATGGACACAGATTTAAAATTTATAACGTTTGGGACTTTTCGAGGGAAAACGCATTGAAAGGATTTTTTTGAATGATGTTGTATACTGACTATTTTTTTCAAACAAAACAATAAAACTTTCAAGCACAACCAAAGGTACATAATTAAGCATTTAAATTGTTTTAAGGTTTTTGAACTGTTATGCTCTTTCAGGGTTCTGTATGTAACATCTTCAGGCAGCCTTCTGATCAAAATTTAAAATTTCATTTTAGCACATTCAAAACCCCTTTTAATAAAATTTGGGGTAAAGTTAGTTTTAAAAGAAAAAAAAGCAGTTTTTTAAAAAACATATTACATTATGTCTTTTAGGTACGCATTTTGAAATGGGCCATTTTGATTAAAACAATAAAGTTTCAAAGGTAAGTATTTTTAATTGAACTTATAAATCCTTTAAATGTTTTTAAAAAAAAAGGTTTGACAAAGCTTTTTCACTACCTAGAAGAAAGGGCAATTTCAGATATGTTCCCTTTCCTTTCCTTATTCCCAAAGGGAAAATGTTTTTGTAAATCTATCAGGCACATTCTATACAAATTAATATTACATTTAACTACATTCAAAACCTTTGAATGAAAAGAAGGGAAATGTTTAGATTTAAAAAAAAATAAAGCAGTATTTTTAAACAAATTTGTTAGTCTTTTATGGGCCATTTTTTAAAAAGGGCCCATTTTATTAAAACAATAGAAGTAGTTCATATTTGGTAACGTGTTTTCAATTGAAAAAATTTTAACCTATTTCAGCAAAGATTACTTAAATTTTTCCAATGTATGTTTTCAAAATTATTTTGGGGACCCCTTTAAAAAAACAGGCAGTATCTTTTTTTGATTGATCTGGATAACCAAATTTTTTCCCTTTGGAAAAAATTATTTGGTTGTTTTAAATATGAAAACTAAAATAGTAGTATCAATATTTTTCTGTAGCCCATTTTAGGTGGGGCATTTTGTGAGCGGGGAAAAACCCTGTAACAGGGTTTTAAACAAAACCCCCGTGATTCGTGTTATAGTTTTGACTTTTAAAGAGCTACGCCCTTTTTATATGGAGTGTGTCAAAATTTAAAAAAAGTTTTTCTGGAATTTTGGAAAGGGTGGGCCCTTAAATTTGTTGGGTGCGTAAAATAAAAACCTAAAATGTTGGTGTTTAAAAAACAGGGTTTGGGTGATTAATAAATACGTACAAAAAGATATAAGAAGACAAGCTAGAAGAGAACTAAAGTCATCAAAATTAAAAAATTTTGTTGCTTAAATCAATGTATAATAATTTGGATTTAATTTTTAAATAGTGTATCTTGAATAAAGTTATATTTTGGATTGTTTCCTTTTGAGTTTCCATAGGGGAAATTCCATTAAAAAGTTTGCGATGTTTTGTTTTTGCAAAATTTCATCATTTTTATCATAGCAAAGTAGGGCTGTCTTTTGCATTTTCCCCCGAAAAAAACAAAACCCGGTTTTGCCCAGATATAAAGGGGAAGGTGTCTGAAATTTTATTAAATTTTCATTCATTTTTTTTTCCATAGTAAAATTAGGGGTTCTGGGTTTCCCTTTTTAAAGGGTTAAAGTTTTAAAGATTTCCCCCAAAAATAGATTGGGTTTTAATTGGTGGGTGGGGTACATAACCTACTTTTTCATTTTTTTCAGTTTAAAAATACATATGTGCATTCTTTTTCAAAAAAAGTAAATTTTTTGATTTTTTCAGAATTAAAAGTAAGATTTTTTATAAGAAATTCGCATAAATGTTTTTTACCCAAAACGGCGATATCCCTATGCAAGCAAAAGTATTTATTAAAAACCCCGTTTTTAAAATCGTCATTAAATTTTTTTGACATGTCGCTCAGACCGACATCCACCCTTAAAAGTTTTCTGAATGATAGTATAACATCATGGTATAGCTCAACCTTTGCCTAATTTCTGGGTTACGACTTTCAAATTTTTTGGCCTTGGCCCACGGACCAAATTGTAAAGTGTGATGTAAAACTTAACAAACAAACAAAACAATGGGATGAGCATTTCAATCAAATTATGTTAAAATCAATGTACTTAGATTAAGAAACATGGAGAGCAGACAAAAAATAGCATATTAAACTCTTTTGTAATATTAACCGGTGATACGTTTTTCCTTTGCCACAATGAGAAGACTAATTTTGCGTACGGTCATTGCTATACAGAATTTGGTAACTGAAAAGTACTGTCGCGCTTCGCCACCGTACCGTCGTACCTTCGCGCTTCGCGTTCGCAGGGAGGAAGCGCTACCGTATCCTAGACTGTTGAAGAATACTGCAGTGTAGGCCTGGCCATGGATGAGTAGGCAGCTACTTTAATGTATTTGTTGCAATCTGTAAGGTTCCTTCTTACGAAGTCAAGTATTCTTTGGGCTTCTGCAGCTGTTGCATTGGTGTGCCTTTCCAGTTAAGGTGGAATGCGCCTAAGATGAAGCCCTAGGGTTCCGTTTCGACATTTTGTTTAATATTCCTCATATAATGTGTATTTTACATTTTCATATTTCTGTAACTTTTTTACTCTCCAATCTTTCAAGTCCGTCAGACTGTTTTCGCAAATCGTTCTATTCAGTCAACATTAATCAATTTGCTTAAATATTACTCATCATTTTTTTCATATAAACATGTTTTTTAATTTCAAAGTAGTTCAGTCCGTGGGTACAGCGCTGACTACTAGACTCTAGTATACAAATTGACCATTTTCATCCGACAAAAGACAAAATTATATATTAGCCCATTTTTGAAGAAGCCAAGAATCACATTGGTACGATATTAAACGGAAATTTGGCGACTTTTCCATTTTCTGATGGCGAAGAAAGATACCAAGGAGTACAAATGTTTTTCCTAAGATAATGCTGTATACTAAGCTACTGCATACAAATACCCAATGGATCTTGTGGCCGGAGAATAAAACCATTCCAGAGAATGGCTAAATTCGTCACGTGGACAACTTTTTTTTTTACCCGAAGTTGCCGATTCAGCAGTTATACTCTGTCAAATTTGCCCACTTGTCAACTGGCAGGCTGTCGTTGTTTTCATAGACGATGTTTTTATCATGAAAATATTTAGTAACAGAAGAAGCAACGATGTATTCCAAAGGCTGGTGATACAATGGGAGAAACTGGCCTATAATTTGTAGGGTTTGACCGATAACTTTTCTTGTAATCTGGAGCCAATTTACATTTTCCCAAATTTTCCAATGTAATGTCAAGTTATTTTTCGGCAAAACTTTGCAGAATAGGATATAATTCAGCATGGAGAGCTGCAAGAATAATTGGTCTGATTTTGTCTGTGGAAGCAACTGGAGTCCTCGAAATAGTCCTAATATACCGGCATCTCCAAAATACATGCCGTTGCCATATTTAACAGAAAAAAAGAGTGTTAATTTGGTTTTCTAATTTCAGACTGAATGCAGACACGCAGAACATATCATAATTCGCGGAGCAGATAAAGCGTAGGGGAGTAGCCTTATAAGTTATGATGAGAACAATTCTGGACCCGAGGGTATACATCATATGACTGACCAATCAGAAAAAGCAAACCATTTTATAACGGTATTTTCACAAACTTGTTTTCCTGTGCAGACCACGACTACGATAGCACAGAAGGAACACGACTATGACCAGAACGGGTAGGTTCAATATACTTTGGTTCAGGGCCTTTCCCGACAACTTGCTTAAGTATTAATATTTGAATGACTCGCAGCCAGCCGGTTTAAGTATTTTTACCACGATAGAATAATGACCCCCGGTCGATCTTTTATAAATAAATGACCCCTTTTCCGTAAAATAACGACTCCCCTTATAAAATATTGGCAGTGGAAAAGTGACCCCCTTTTGTACACCACTTCGAATACGACTAGTACCACCACAACCACTACTACTGTTGCTGTTTTTGCTGTTGTGTCTGGTGCTACAACAACAACAACAACAACTTGCATATTATAACAAACACAAACATCGATATGTTCATGTTCAAAACTGTAGCAAATGGATATAAATGTTGAATGTTCTTCTGCGTACTTACTTTGGTAGCTGCTATTTAGCCTTGCCATCAGGTAGAGTTCAAACATTACGCTTAAATCTCGTTTTAAAAGAAGTAATTGGTAGGAAACAACGCGTTCTTGGGACGACTCACTCTTAAAATGCCATCTGAAGTTTCTCCTTGCCGGCTGCGTTTTTTGAGCGACCGTCACTCACTCACAATGGTTTTCACAGTGTTTTTTTTCCCTTGTTTTTTTTTTTATCAATATCAACCCTTGCACACATTGTGTGTATCCACCGGTAATAAAGTGAAGGAAAATTAAATATTGGTACCGCACAGCAAGATTTACATCACTTGGTTTGTTTAAAGACGGGACCGGTTTAGCCATGTTTTTAACGGGACTGAACTGTTTCATTAAAAATATATATTCATCTTTGTTTTCGAAACAAATTTCTTTGCTTGCTCGATCAGCCTAAGTCAGAAAAAGTATGATGCAAATACAACAATTTCACACTGGCCATAGCTTTCGCAGAAGCGGTGGTTCCAACGCCGCGGCGGTGCAGGATTCGTCGCAGAAGCGGTGGATAAATCTGGCCTGCTGACTACATTACGGTAAGTTTTCTAATAAATTTACCCATATTTTTTCACATTTGAATGAAAACAACTAGTGAGACAGGAGCCCAAATGTGTACTCTTCCAGCCACAAACACTTGTTCAGTGCAATTCTGTGTCATTAATGTAAACACTTCTGTACAGTTTGACGAGGGACTGCCATTGAATTTCCTTCGAAAATGGTAAAATCTTGTACAAAACGAACCATGGGCACGTTTGCATTAAACCGAAAGTATGACACTGTCAAGCAACAATTATTTCTTAGTAATCGGTGAAATGTCATTGCAGGCATATAAGATAATCGACCAAAAATGATTCCAACGCAGTGGCGGTGGGTACAGTTGCAACACATTACGGTGTATCTTGTTTCTTTTATGTTCGTTATGGACTTTTAACTTAACTAAACAGAACTTTTCCCGGGATTTTGCTTGAGGTAGGTCCATGAAATAACTTTGACATTACTCAGCAATAGAAACTTAATGTTTAGTAATAATATAGTATTGATCTGCACTTCCGTTCTGTTGAATACATACACGAAAAGTAAGCTTAATGTTTTGAACCATCATTATGTTACTGAATCTACTGCCTGTTCCTTCGTACCAAATACTGCTTATATGAACGTATGAAAGATTTCTTTAACTTCATTTTCCATAAACATATACAAAATATCAACTAACAATATCGAATGTTTGATTACATGCTGACCACATGCGACTTTTATATCATAAAACATACCAACTTGACTGATTACAATACAATGGCTAATACGTAGCATACCATAACAAAATGCCAATGAGTAGCTGCGTTATATGTGGTAAGACTTTTTACAAGTAGTCCGATTTGTCTCTTTCTAACGTTTACCACAGCCTTTCAAAATGTCAATTTCTTTCTGCTTCTTTGGCTGGAGACGGTTTAAGTGGTATAATTGTCATTTACATAGATGATGAAGCAAGCGTTGTTATGTAAGGGAATTGCTTTTTTACAATTTTTAGAATCCAGTGGAAAAAAAGAACCCTGCCTAGAAGTTTTTCTAAAAACTTCTTTATTGATTTTATTTAAGAATTTTTCTCTCCAAAGTTTCCTCGGGAATTTCCATCAATAAAAGTGTTCCATTTTTTTTCCTCCAATTATCAAATCTTTTTTTTTTTTTTTTAAAATTTTTTTTTGACGTCGTAGGGGAAATTGTTTATTTGTTTTCTGGCACATAAAAAGGGAAAAAAGTTCTTGTATTTGATTGGCTTTTGTGACAGTTTTTTGGGGGAATTGAAGTTATGGTCTTTTTTTTGCTCGGGCTTTCTTTTTGTTTTTGTTAATTTTTTGTACTCTTTTTTCCCCGTTTTTTTTAAGTGAAAAAAAAAATTAAACTTTTTTTTTGACATTTAAATCCGTGGAAAACCCTAAGAAATAAAAAGGATATTGTAGAATTTAAACGGATAAAAGGCGCTGCTCAAGGGCTTTGGGTTTGCTTGCAAATTAGAAATTCCGTTGTACATTAGAAGTTTTTATTTAAATTGAGATAAAATGAGGGGTCACATTTTAAAAAAACAAAGGGTTTTGCAGTTGTTTACTTTGTTATGTTTTACAAAAAGAATTAAAGAAATATTTCATGCGTTAAAAATAAACATCATAAATGGGGTTATTTTGGTACGAAGAACAAGTCATTCTTGGCATTGATTTAGAGAAATTTTGGTTTAAAACTTAAGCTTACTTTTTGTATGTATCACAGAAGGGAAGTGCAAACAATAGTACATGTTTTTATTTTTTTTTTCTATTGCTGTTTAAGCCAAAGTGTTTCATGGACCTGCCCAGTAAAAACCCCCCCCGGGAAAAAGTCCGTTTGTTTTGGGGAAAGTCATAAGGTTAAAAAACAAGATAAAAGTTAATGCGGAAAGTCCCCACCGACTGCTTGAATCTTTTTTTGGTCGATTTTTTTATTGCCTGCAATGAAAATTCACCGTTTTTACTAAAATGATTGTTGCTTGACAGGTAAAGGTCTACAATCTGACTAAAACTTGATCTGAACAAAGATCTGGATGACCTATTCAATTCGTCTTCTGTATATTTGGATTTCCAATATTGCATTTTTATTTGCAAAATTTTTTTTATTTGAACCCCTCAGACGATTGTCGAGAGTAAGAAAAAAATTTTAGTCGGGCAGGGTTGAACCCAAAAACCCCCCGCTTCAGGCAAGTGCCCGCGACTGAGCAACCTCTATCGAATCTCCTAAAATTGTTGATACAAAACCAAGGCTTTTTTAAGGCAGAATGTTTAAGTTAGCTTTTGATTGGGTAGCGGAAAGGGTCTTTAAACGAGGCATCAAAAGCCCGGGTTTGTCCAAGGTATCGATTGAGTTCAAATTTCATTTGAGCAAAAAGTGCTAGCCCCCGCTTTTTTTGGGCCAGTAGGGTAAAGGGCGTTTTTTTTTTTCTACGGATCTCGGGGTCCCCCGAGTTCGATCCTCGGGGGGGGTGTAGGTCTCCCCCTGACTATTTATAAACGCTTGGTCTGAAAACTTTTGTCCCCCCTTGGTTCATGTGAGGAAGTTGGAGTTACTGCGGGAGAAAAGGTTTGTCTGTACAAATCCCGAAATTGTTGGGTTTTTTTCCCCCCTTTTTTTGTTTTGAAAAACGGCGTAAACCCAAAACAAACAAACAGCAAAGTGTCGGGCGCTTTTTTCAAATTTAACCCTTTGTGATGGAAATTCGTAAGTCCCTCGGCAACGTTTCAGAAGTGTTTACATTAATACAAAGAATTGCACGAATAAGGTTTTGGCTGGAAAATCCTATTTGTCTTTTGTTTTTATTCAAAAATGAAAAAATATGGGAAAACTTTAGAAAATTTCCGTAAAGTAGTCGCCCGGCCCAATTTTTCCATCCTTTTGCAAGAATCCCCCACCGCCGCGGCTTCAGGAACCACTGTTTTTTGGGTTTTGGGGATGGAATTTGAAAAAGGATAATCGGAAAATTCGTCATTTTTATTCAAAAAAACCCTTTCTAACAGATGTTTTTGCTTCGGGGCGTTTTTTAAAAAAATTCCGGTTTTTCTTTAATTTTATAGAAGAATGTGACCACTTGGACCAAACTTTTTGGCACATTTGTTGGTCAAAAATGAAGCTTTTTTAAAGGAAAAAAAAACCGACATTCCGGACCCCAAAAAAAAATCCAGCACCTAAGGGAACTATTATCAATTTAAATATTCATGCATATGGTTCTTTATGTGAGAACGTTCAGTTTTTTCATACTAAGGATAAGTTTGTATGAAAGAAACCCAGGAAAAAAAACCCCGGGGAATGAGGTAGTCAAAGCCTGCTGTACCGATAGGTGGCAGTGAAAGTTTTAGGAACCATTTTTTTAATTCTACCAGTACCAAAAAATGAAATTACTAAAAAAAAAAATGCAGTCAGGTTTTTTTAACTTCCATATTTACAGTTATGATCATTCAAGGGAAAACCGCCCACCCCCAAAAAGGGGGAGCCCGCATGCTGTTCGCTTTCAAAGTCTATTGCAATTAGGGCCCTAGGGTTTGAAACCGTTAGCGAACAGCATGGATCCTGATCAGACTGCGCGGATGCGCAGGCTGGTCTGGATCCATGCTGGTCGCAAACGCACTATGTTTGTTTTCTCATGGTGAGGCTCATTTATAAATATTATTCTTTTGTTCTTAGATACTAGTGTAACTATTATTATCTTCCAAAGGGACTGAACTCCAGATTTTGGTTAAAAATGGTCGTTCTTTTGAATTTTAGTTTGGTTTTATCATAAACATTAGAAGTTATTTTGCTTCTAAACTATTTAAAAAGCTAGAAATGTGTCACATACACGGATGCCCCCGCAACATGAGAAAGGTCACAGGCATACAAACTAAAAGAATGACCCTTGGCCCTATTTATTTACAAAAAAAAATATTGTAGGAAATCAAGAAAATTTAGTATTCTGTATATGTAGTGAAAGTTCAACCAAGGACTGTGACCTTGACCTTTGAGGTAGTGAAATGGTTTTTACGCAAGACACATTGTCTATCCATGCTTATCATTTGTGTCAAATTATTTTGAAATCGGACCATGCATGTCAAAGTTATAGACCGGACACGAAGACCACATTATCAGTATATTGGTTTTATCATAAACATTAGAAGTTATTTTGCTTCTAAACTATTTAAAAAGCTAGAAATGTGTCACATACACGGATGCCCCCGCAACATGAGAAAGGTCACAGGCATACAAACTAAAAGAATGACCCTTGGCCCTATTTATTTACAAAAAAAAATATTGTAGGAAATCAAGAAAATTTAGTATTCTGTATATGTAGTGAAAGTTCAACCAAGGATTGTGACCTTGACCTTTGAGCTAGTGAAATGGTTATTGCGCATGACATATTGTATCCATGCTTATCATTTGTGTCAAATTATTTGAAATCGGACCATGCATGTCAAAATTATGGCCCGGACACGAAGACCACATTATCAGTATATATGTAGTGAAAATTGGCTAAGTTCAACCAAGGACTGTGACCTTGACCTTTGAGCTAGTGAAATGGTTTTGCGCATGACACATTGTCTATCCATGTTTATCATTTGTGTCAAGTTATTCTGAAATCAAACCATGCATGTCAAAGTTAAGGCCCGGACGCGAACACCACCCTTTCCCGAACACACAAACACGCACGCACGCACGCACGCACACACGCACGCACACACATACACACACACGGACAGGGGTAACACTATATGCCCGCCCCCAACCCCTCCCATTTTATGGCGGGGGCATAAAAACTTAATCAAGAGAAAAAGGTGTCTGAGTCGGAATCGAATCCGGGCTGCCCTGCCTTACCAGTACACCACATAGGAAATCTACTTAACGAGAGTTAATACAAAACTTAACAATTATGGCAATTTACTTTCAACTGGTACCCTGTGAAAAACGTTCACGGATAAAATAGTGAAAAAAAAGTAACTCTCATGTGTTTCCATAAGAAATGATGTGTTAGTAACTAAGTTTCATCTAAGCCATCTTTAAAATATATAGAAACAACTTTATGATTTCTTAAAAAAAGTTTTTGTTGTTCACAATGTACGATCTGGAGGTCAGTCCAGTAACGAATTCGATACCGAATACAGATAGATATGAAATTTGTCTTTAGCATTTAGACATGCATGTAATAACAACAAAAAAATGTAAATAATGATACCTTTCCACAGGATCACGAAGGATGACTATGAGTTTGACATTCGGGTTCACGTGCTTGATTAGATGTGGTGTGATGAATTTTGGCTCTTTAAGACCATGGTTTTGTGGGATGCTCACCCATCCACTCATGTCCCAGATATCCATTGGAGTCCCGTCACCTGAATATTGAGATACCATAAAAAGTGATCAATGTTTTAAGGTGATGGACCGAAATGACAATCTGCAAAGTACGTACTCTTCATATGCGATTTCAGAATTATCCGGCTTTTACGGAATGTCATGTGCGCGTTGCGCTATATTTACATTCGAAGAATGCCGAATAGCCTGACGAGATGCGTTATTTCAAGTAAATTTACGCGGGACATTACGGTGTTACTACCTTAAACACATAAAACGGGAATTTGGCTCATATGTTTAACCCTTACCCTGCTAAATTTCTATAATGAACTTGTCCATCTTTCAATTTGGACAATACCATTAACTGTTAAAAAGGGGTGCTTACCAAAAAGATAGTGACTGAATGGCGAACAGTGCAGACCATGATCAGACTGCACCGATCTTGGTCTCCACTGGTCGCGAAGGCAGAATCACTTGCCACCAGCAGGCTAAGGGTTAAACGCACGTAATGGGAATTTGGCTCAAATAATTTATATGCACGTAATGGGAATTTGGCTCAAATGATTTAAACGCACGTAAGGCCTCACCAAATTAAAAAGTTGTTCATCGGATTTGCCGCTCGTATATTTTAAGAAACACAAAAAAAAATATTTTTTTTTGTTTTTGGCTTGCGCTCGCCCCATTGGAAAAAATCGATCCAAAATTTTTTGGTGCGCTACTTTTTACGGACGTAAAAGTGTATAAATGCTTATAATTCCAGTCCCAGATTGTTCTCAAACGGATTTTAATCAAAATAATAAATACATACTACGCCACATCGTCTATAATAAATCATAACACTTATATTTAGTTGCATTAAAGTTATTTCCCCTTTATGCAGTTACGCCATTTTCTTCAAATGTTTACCAAATTACATTCTCCAAAAATCGATTTATTTCATTGAAAACTGGATGAAGAAAAACATACTAATTTGTTTGATAACATCAATCTACATTATTTTGGTAAGGGTAAATACTTATTGATGCATGTCACTTATCTGTTTTCTGTTTTTTCATGTCCAAATGATCAGCATTTGCATACGAAAGTTGGTGGGGTAAGGAATTTACATTACGAGTTGTTTTCAGAACAGTTTTGATTTTCAAATTTTCCAGTCATTTAGTAGACTAATGTTAATGCACGTTAATCTCCATTTCAGACTTTAATTGAGACTTTGTTTCAACAAATTTAGTATGTTATGAAAGTTTAAAGTCAGAAAAAGAGCTGTACATAGCACATCATGCTCGACTTTTCTGAATCAGAGCTTTGCCAGTAAAAGGGGCATAATAGTCAGAAGCTATTAAAGTACAGAGCTATTGGTCATTATATAAAACTTAATTAAAAATATTCTATGTTAAAAAGGGGCATAACTCTCAGTCTGTCTAGATTCAGAATTAAGAGTATTGTTTCTCCTGGTGTAGACTTTGACAGTAAATAACTGTTCTAAGTTTCAAATCAGAAGCTTTAATAGATCTAGTAACACTCACATAGATATTTGATGTATCAAAAACTTTGTAAAGTTAGCTAAGAATGCTACATTTTCATAGCAGTAAATATTCAAGTCACGTATGTATGTGATAAGTATGGTGTAAGGTTATGCATTGTTGTTTATTACATATTTTCTAACAGCATTTTCAAAAGCATGCATTATTTGATTACAGTGTACTGTATGACAATGTTATTACCTTTTTTTCCCCGAGTTCGCTTTTTTGTGTCTGCATGTCAGATTTTCTCAACCCCTGGGGACTTACTTTTTAATTTAAAAGGGCTATACATTCTATTTTAAGGTTTTTATTAGTCAGTCGAGAGACAAATGAAGACAAATATATTTCTTCGCTCTTCGCTCGCTCCTGATATTCTCAAAAACCAAAAAAAATATTTAAATTATTTTTTCGCTCGCCGCCTCAAATTTTTCAGAAAAAAATCCGATGAACAACTTATCAATTTGGTGTGGCCTAATGGGAATTTGCTTCATTTCGGGAACATTTCGGCGACCTGGAAGATACATTTCCTGTAACGCGCGCTCTCGCGGTATAATGTCTTACCTAACTTTTTTCTAAAGCAAATAAAACGCAAGTCTCTTCTGTGCCACCGTAATTTGTTCACGATGCTCAGTATGAATATTTTTTTTGTAACGTTGTGCTGATATTAGTTCAAAATGTATTTGACGTTGTTACAAATAAAGAATGTTATATCTATTTTTATACATAACATAAAAAACATTTATCCTTTCGTATCATGATTAAAATGGAAAAAATACGCAGTACCATACTCTGCGTCCATATATAATACTTCATAAAAATATACAAAAGTTTATGTATACAATAGGGAAAATGTGCATCATTTTCAACCGAAACATTGAAAGATATACATAAAACTGTGTTATGTACTAGATGTGTCATTTTTCTAGAGGTTCAGATCTCGTGCGGCATAAAAGCTGGAGGTTTCATGTGTCTGTGTCAAATTGACTGTGATACGTACCTGTGATGTACCCAGTGTTGGGTTGTGAACGAATGGTTCTGGCAGCAGTATCAAAGTATTTAATGTAGTATTTAAACGGCTTTATTTTTTTTCGACCTTTTAACCAATGTCCTGAAACAGAATAACAGTTTTTTTTTATAATTTTGTAATGCGTCCGGACGAATACCCGAAAGTCTCATAGGTTTTTGAACATACCGCCTATAACTCGAAAAAGGTCATTTTTGATTAGACTATACAAAACAATGAAATAATATTAAGGTTATTACAACAGTGCCTTCCTCTGCAACGTATTCGGCTTGAGTGGATGATGCCAGGCTTGATCCAATGAGGCGCATGCCAGGCAAAATATATATGGGAGACGAATGATCAAGATACTGTGATCTGTCATAACCGACTATGCTTTTAGAGAAATAAGACTGACAACTTGTTTGAAACGGTGAACTTCTTGACGCATGGAACAACGGACCCATCTTGCGTCTTTTTTTCCATTTTTGGGCCACACTGCGTTTGGTGACATCAGTTGTGTCGTAGATTTAAAGTTCTGCAAGAAAATTTTTTTAATTTTTCTGGGTCGAAAAACAAATTCATTAAATTTTTTTTCTTTAAGTGTGAGGGGTTATTAAAGAAAATTGCATCAAGGTTGCATTCGTTTTTACGGGGAAAAAAATTCGCTCCTAATTTGCCAAAATACCACAATAACTTGTCAAATCTAAAAAACCAAAAAATTGGTTTTTTTTAATGCTGCCCAAAAAATATAGGTCAGTATGATAATAGCGGGGGGGTCGAGGCCCCCTTGGATGAAAATAAGTAATGGGTTATCCATTTAAAAAAGCACCTGTTCGTAAAATAACCATGAGTTAGACGGGGGTTTTCAAGACGTAAAAAAGGGTAACGACGAAATTCGTATTAAATCAAAAAAAACCGTTTATAAACTAAAACTTTTTTTACGGTCGATTTTTTGGGTTTTATAAAAAAACTGGAATTTCGGCGTGAACCATTTTAAACGCCCTAAGCCTAGGTTTATGGCCGTAACATAGTTTACGACGTGCTTTGGGCTTGCCCCCAATAATTTAACTCAGTTCACGGTCGAAAACTGGGTTACGTCGTCGGGGTTTTTTCGAACTTTAAAAGCATTTTAACCTATTCTTTCGAGCGAAAACTTAGGATAATGTCGTAAACCATAGTTCACGCGTCAACCCAAGTTACGGTCGTACACATATTACGACGTAACTCTTTTTTGCTCGTAACTCCTGTCACGTCGTGAACTTTAAAAAAAATTTCCCAAAATTCATAGTTAAATCGGAAACCTTTTCATCGAACAAATAGGTTTCTGGATATACTATGGGTTTTGAACAAAACTCTATTTTGGGTCGAAATCATGGGTTCTGTTCGCACTCGTGATCCCCGGTCAGCCCAAAACAAAGGTTCACTTTTGAAACTTGGGAAACGCCCAATTTTTATATTAAAACGAGAAACCTATTTTAAAACGAACGAAAACATGGGTTAAAGGCGAAAAATTTGGGTTTCCCCGTTACCTTCCTCGAAAAATTGGGTCAGATTCATAATCTGGGTTTTTTTTTTTCCCAAAGAACGTAATTTTTGGGAAAACCATATTTTTAGGGATGTGAACCCCTATGTTTGCGTTCGATAAACTAGGTCCCTCGAACAAAACTATGATTTTGGTCGTTATTCTGTGTTCAAGAACTGCCTATGTCTTGGTCAAAAAAACCCTTTTCCGGTCGAAACCCAAAAGTTCACGGTCGTTAACAAGGTTCCGTTCGTAAACATGATTTACGCCGGGAACCGGGTTTTACTCCGAAAACATGGGTTCCGCTCGGAACTTAGGAAACGCCCGAAAAAATATTTAAATCATGAACAAAAACCCGTTTTCAGGCATAAACTTGGTTTACGCCCTTATTTTATTTTTTGCTCGAAAATAAAGGTTCGAAAACCTATTTTATGGTTAGTCCTGTTTTTGGGCCGGCCCTGGTTACGTAATTTTTGGGACAACGCGTCCCAAAAACGCTATTTTTTTGCATCCAAATATAAAAGAGCAACTGGGCAAATAAATTAGTAAAACGGAAAACGCTTAAAACTTTTAAAAAAATACCTTTCTGGACCAGGACCCCCACTTTGTTTCTTTCTTTAGTGAAAACCCCCTTTTTTCAAACATCCGGATGCTGGCAATTCTACGAACAAGTCGTAGCCCACTCTTGTCAAACCCAATAATCAAAAGTAGGGCGGGCACCAAAATGCCCCTCGGGAATTCCAACAGGGTTCTTATATTTTGGAAAAAATCGCGGGGGCTTCTGAAATGAACAGATGAAAACATGTGGGCCTCAGCGGGGTTGTTAACTTTTACGCTGAAAAAAAAAGGCATGCGTTTTCCAACGAATACGGGTTTGGTTTTTAAGTCAAGTTGTTTATCTGTATATTTCGTTATTAATTTTGGATAAAAACGTTTTTTTTTATAATAAAAAAATTTCTCTCTTAAAATAATCAACCCATCTCCCCCTCACCCAAAAAAAAAAGAAAAGAAAGAAAACCTTTGTGTTCATTATAAAATTTTTGACTAATGGCCATGGGTATGACCTAATTTTCATATTTACCGGGGGCATATACTTTGACTGCGAAGCAGGTCGTATGTTCAAAAAAATGTGTAATTAGATGACACTGTTATCTTTCTATATTCAAATTTATTCAATTTCATCATTACAAATAAGAATTATATTTCTATTGTTCACAAATACCTTTCATCCCTTCTAGATATTTTTTTTCTCGACTTAAGTAAAGGAATAACTGTGTAAAAAATGTGAGACGATAAGATGTTATGATGGGGTGTTGTTGTTGAATGAGGGTGAGATGTTGATTGGGGTTGGGATTATGTGATGATGGATGATGATAAGGGGGGAAAAATCCCCATCAAAGATATCACGCGAAAAGAATGTTCAACAAAAATATTCTACAACTAAAGTTCAAAAGAAAACCTATAATTAAAAAAAAAGGCATTTTCCGATCAATTTTCCCCAAAACACGACGTTCAGTTTTATTTTTTTTCGACTTTTTTTTCTCGGCCTAAAGCACTTTAAAAATTGATTTGAGTTTTTTCAAGAACCTAACTGACTTTATCTCATTTATTCAATATTTTATATTACTTATTACTTCTTCTTTCTTTTATTTTCTCAAACGGGGCTTTAAAACAAATTTGGAAAATTTTTTCAGAAAAAATCCGATGTCACTATCATGCAGTTTAAAAAAAAAAGTCAGTTACCACATTGCCCTGCCAAAAAGGGACTCGATGTTTTTTTAATGGTTAGAGATTGTGCATGTGCATTCATATTTTCTTTATAAAAACTATTTCGCTCGGGGCATTGTTTTAAGACAATTGTTTTTTTTGCACATAACATAAATTTCTGTAATTAAACCGCGACGTTCTAATTAAAAAATTCAAGCAGGAAATACACTTTTCTTGTTACTTTGCTGTTTTTCAGGCTGCATGCGCCTTTGTGGGGGTACTTTAAATTTAAAAACAAAAATTTTTCCCCTTTGGGTAGCTATTGTCGATGCACAAAACTACGCCCACTTACATACAAAGAAATCTTCAACCCCTTGTTTAATTTTTGGGTTTCTGGGGGGAAAGGGTTAATTTGAGTCCCCCCCCGTACCATTTTCCCCTTTTTTGTCGTGTCACTCCGTTCTATTTCCTCAATCATTGTCAATATACGTTTGTTAATCTGAACCACAACTTTCTGTTTTTCAGCAGGAGCAGGATTTCTTCCTATGCCGCTTCTGTTATGTTTAACTACATCTTTATTTTCCCTTAAAGTTTTTTCAGACCCTTCTTTAGCGAGGGTGTCACGCAAAGGCACGCGGATTACGGCATACGCCGTATCTGGTGCTTTTAGAATTCCGTCTTTGCTTATTAGCAATAAACATAATACTGTTATTGATACTGAAATGGTAATTAAATAAATACAGACAGTTCTCCACGTTACCCTTGCACGTTTCATAGTTTTTTTAATAAATTAAACGAGATCACAGTATTAACCCGTATATCAGCAATTCCAGATTCTTTAAACAGAATTAAGACATCATTACAATCACAGTCTAATGTAAATACGAGTAAATGTATATGCAACAAGTCTTATACATACGGAAGCACTTACAATCTCTCTTCTTAATATCCAATTATTAAAGTGGTTTCCTTTTAGTTAGAAATAATTTGTTGTTGTTGTTTTTTCTTAACTTTACGTATTTCACCTGCAAAAAAACCCGCAAGGATTTTTTAATGTTATCCAAATTGCCTTACCGGTACAAATACAAATTAGGATAATTTTATCATTACAATTTTAAAACACTGTAATGGCTGGTAACATTCGTTTGTTCATAAACCGTGGATACTTTGTCCCCTGTGAAACTTTCCCGTGACTTATTAATTGTGTAATATTTTTCAACAAAAGAGCAAAATTTTTTACAAAAAGTTTTTAAAAACGGAACATACTGTCCAAGTAGCGGCGTGCCCAAGTATGGTAAATACGTGCGTGCTATAGCAAAAATACCACGTTAACAGTTACAAATAAATATATATTATTATATATAAACTGTACAACACAGCTCACCCGCCGTTATTTTTTTTCCCCAAAATTTAAAAAAAAATGAAGGGTTTATCTCCCTTTTTAAAACAAGGTTGTTTGAAAATTTTTCCAATTCAACAAAACAAATTATCAACATAACTATGATTGAAAGCCCAAAAAATCACTAAAAACATTAAAATTTACAAACGTGCAAAAACGTTTGAGGGAAGACAAGACACAAAACAAAAATGGCGTTGCATGTCGGATCAAAATTTGTGGAAATTAAAACATTTCCTAGAAAAAATCAAAATTGCACTTCCTTTTTTTTTCTAAAAAGGTTATATTCTTTTTCAAAAAAATTTTCGTGTGTATTTTTGTATTTTTTTAAAAACGTATTTGGTATAAAATAATAAACTTTATTTTTGGGTAATTTAGTACTATTAAAATTTTTGTATGTTAATTTAAAGTCGTTTAAATTTCTGCTAAATTGGTGGCTTTTTTTTCCCATCTCGTTTGGCGTGGGCGGTTTGCAGGGGCCAGAACGCCGACGACAATTTTCGCGCCAAACAAAACAAGGTTTTTGTGTTTTGGGGGGGGGCGCCACCGCAAAAAGGGGGAAGTTTTCGTCATGGCGTTCTGGCGCTTGGCGCTTTTTTTGCCAGGCAAAAATTATACGCGCCAAGACGAAAAAAATTCAATTTGTTGTTTTGGGCGTTAAAAGCGTTTTGGGCGGTTTTGGTGCTTGGGGGGGGCCAAACCCAACACGCCAAGACGAAAAGGAACGCCCAAAAACGACAAATATGGATTTTGTCGCTTGCGCGTAAAATTGCCCCGGCGTTTTGGCGTTTTGGCGCCCGCAAACCGCAAAGCCCCAGAACCCCAGGACGACATTCCCCAAATTTTAGCGTTTTGGGCGCCCCCGCCAGAACGACAGATCCTTTTTGTCGTTTTGGCGCGAAAAATTTGCGTCCTGGCGCCGGCGTTTCTGGCCCCCCTGCAAACGCGCCAAACGCCAAAACGAGATGGCAAAATCCCCCATAGCAAAATGATTTTCAGAAAATTTTGAAACATTTTGCAAAATATTTAAACCCTTTTTTGTTGGGTAAAAAATAATTTATTTCGCGTCCAGTATATCTTCCTTTTTGTGTACATAAGCCTAAAATATGCAGCATTTTCAAATGCCAGGTTTGCAAAATCTATTTAGAAAAAAGGTGTTTTCACATTTTTTTTAAAATTTCTTTTCTGCTTTCCCTTTTTGACAATAAAAATTTTATCCAGAAACCCGGGTTTGAAACCCCCACGTTCCATGAAAAACCATTTAATGTTCCAAAAATTTTATTTTACACCGAAATTTTGTATGGTTCAGAATATCCGGTTACATAAATCCCCTTCTTCCTTTTCCCCTTCGAAACATATTTGTCTGTATAGATTTATGAACTTAATATTTGAATTTCAGTTAATACTCTAGCGTTCAAGAGATAAAAATGCAATATAAGTTCCCTGCTTATCCAAGGTATTAACTTCCTGAACCTGTATACAATTAGAAATGAATTGCTGCTTGTATCAAACTGTTTTTGGGTTTTAATTTAATTGGCCAAGCATATTCCTTTTACATGTACCGCCTAGTAAAAAAACAGATACTCAGAAACGAGTTTTAAATGCAAAAAATAACGAAACATTTTTTTTCTAGTCCTTATTTTTAAAAAACACTTTTATGCATATTTTGGCTTGTAAAATGTTAAATTTTGGGTTTAAAAATTCTCGTTTTGTATTTGCAAAAAAATTAAGACTTTTTATTGAAAATGTACTTTTAACTAATATAAACAAATGTAATGGAATTCTAATTAACATAAATGAAAAATTAAACCGATTTTTTTCTTAAAATTTCCCCTTTTTTTCAAGCCTCAAAATAAGTTTAATCGGGTGGGGGTTGGTGCACGGAGTCTAAATGAAATTCCTACAATAACCGAAGGAAGTTAAACCAAATAAATTTCTCAAATTAGGCCATTCTGTAATTTTTTATAAATACGTCGTTCGTTTCGAACCTTATATAAATGAAGTGGTATTATCAGGGTCTTATCATAGAGTTGTGAATGAAAGGTGTCTTGTAAACATTTCAATTTTTTCAAATGCTTTTAATATAAACCAATGGGTACGCCCGACCCCCCTCTATCTACAGTCCTTCGAAGTTAAAATAAACCTAGCAAATTTGAAGCTTTGTTGTGAAGGTCTCTGTTGTTCAGGAGGCGGTGTAATGGTAATTCATCAGAGCTACTTTTTACATTATGTTTCAACGAAATATAAATTTTAAATTTCCAAAATGTTTTTGTGTAATAAAAAAAATGGTTGTTGTTACATAACAATAACGTGGGTTTTTAAAAAATTTATATCACTATCAAAAATTAGATAAAATTGGTAGTTCAAATTTCCCCAATTTTTTTAAAGTAATCCAAGGATTCATTGATAAAGCTTATAAACCCTTTCTGCAATGTTTCCAATCACGACAAAAGTCAACAGTTTATTTTGTTTGTTTTAAAAATTTTTTTTAAAGTTTTTTAAATTGTATATATTTTTCACTTATCTAACAAAACATTTTCTGTAAAAAAACCCCCGGAAAACCCACTATCGTAATGGGAAGGAACCATTTCGTTATTTATACTGAGTGATGCAGACCCGATATTCTTAACTTAAGCTGGTGTATTACCCAAGCGTCCAATGCCATTAACCCTTCGCTAACGGAAAGAAAATCATTCAAATATTTACAAACGTTTAAAAAAAAATTTTTTAGTTTCAGGGGAAAAAGCAAACGGTTTGGGCATAGATCAAATGAACCCCCTGTACAAAGAACTGTCCAGTTTTTTTGTGACTCACGGTCCAGTTTTTCGTGATTTTTGCAGTTTAATTAGGAGGGGTAATATTATTAAAAAAGCAACGTCTTACAGGTTAAATTTTAAAAAATGTTTCGTTACATTTTTTTTGTTTGGGATTACTTTTTATCAAACGGCTTTGGTATGTTCATTGGGAAAAAAATGCTTTCACACCTTAAGATTTTTTTAAAAATCATTTACTTCTTAGAATGTCATTGTCAAATACGAAACAATCGTTATCCGGTTCAGTTATAAGATATTTTAGAGTATTTGTAATGTTTTCATTTCTTTTTTGTGTGATATCAAATGCTGTTATTCAACATCCAGAAAAGGAACGCGCAATTCGAAATACGCGTGAATATTGAAACGTTTTTCTTTGATTTTGTATCAGAAACTAACTTCCATTAAAAAAGTAAATATAACAGCGCGTCTTGGGGAAAATTCGAATCACTTTCCAAAAATTTTTGACTCTTTGGGTTAATCGGCCAGAAAGAAAACGCGAAAATCCAAAGGGAAAATTTTTTGAAGTTTTTTCCCCAAACCCCCCCCCCCCCCCCCCCCCCCCTCCCCCCACCCCACATCGTTTCATGTTTTCAGCTTTAATCTGGACTATATTATCAGTCAAGGAAATGCAAGGGGTCAGAATAGCCTCCTTTTTGATTTTTTTCCATAAAAGAGAGCAGGCATTTGATAAAAGGGAAAATTACTTACAATTTTTTCAAAAAAGCGTTTGTTGGGGATATTTTTTGAAGGCTAACAAAATTTTTCCTTTATTACTAGCGGACCCGGAGGTATCCCCCCTTGGATAACGCGGCCATGTACCACCAGTCACAAAACCCATCCAAACCTAGATTCGAGTCTCATAATCCGCACTCTGGCCCTCAGGGAGCGGTCTGGCATTCCTAGAGCTGGAAACCCCCAGGGGATTACCAATTGTATAGACAACAAAAAAATCTGGGGGGAGTTCCTTGGATCTGCAAGGGTGTGGGTAAACAGCACCCCCGACCAGAAATCCGCTATGGTGGATTGGTGGAATTTAACCAACTGATCCTACCCCATGGATGGTATGATTTGAAAATTTTAAAGGGCAATTTCGAATTTTTAATACCGTTGAACAGGAATATTTAATCCATTAAAAAACAGGGGAAAATTAACAAAATCATTTTTTTTGTGACTTCTTTTTGGTCTACGGTGAAAAAAGGGTTTTCACTTTTTATTTTTGCCCTCCAAAACCCATTTTGATGGAAAAAAAACCGCCATAGGATGAGAGAAAAACCCAAAGCCCGTTCTCAGTTTTAAAATTTTTATCTCCAAAAATACTATCTTTCCATCTTTGGTTTGAAGCTGTCTGTGAGCCAATCCATACGCATTAAATTCAATGCGAAGAAAAAAAAAAGAATAAACAAGAAAATGACAGTGATCACAAAAATTTTTTCGCATTTACAGGGTCCCCCGTACTCTACGTTATAAATCCCGGGGCGCTGGTACACTTTCGACACGTGGGTCTCACTGCAGCTCACTGTTTTAGCGGGTAGGTGTATTGTTTTCCCACATTTTCCCCTTTTCTTGTTTTTCAATTTCTGTTTTTTTCCAAAATCGAAAGATCATTTATGGGTGTAATAACCAAAACCGACTTTTTTCTAGTAATTGGGCCATGGGGGGTAACATATCTTTAAATTGCAAATCATATTTTTTTTAAGCAAATTCAGGTTTGGTTTAACACATGTTTTTTTTTAGTATCTGGTTTTTGGCTGGTTCTTGTTTTAACCAAAAAAAAAGCTTTCTTTACTTCTTTCAAAATTCTAATCTTCTTAAAAATCTTTTAGTAAAATTACAAATGAAGCTACGTTTTTTAAACCCAAAGTTTCGTTAAAACTCCCCTAAACACCACCAGTCCCGTGGCAAAATTTTGCTTTTAAAAAATTTACATTTTTGCAAAAATTTGTCTACCTTTTGGGGTTGTATTACATTTTTTCATTAAAAAAATTCAATGCATATTTTTATTTCAGGCCCTTTTCCCTTCCCTCGACATGGACATTACATTTGGGGGGAAAACAAGCATCTGCTTTCCGAAACGGAGACGAGCAAGTTCGGGCCATCTTAATCTCAAAAAACACCCGGGTTCAACGACGTTTCTTTAGATTTCAGGTTCATAATGATATTGCCAAAAAAGTTGGATCGGCCTGTTGGGGTTTAACAATCTGCTTCACCGTGTGCCTTGTGAGGATTCTGATCACGTGACGGACCGCACAACCGGAAATGATGTACTTTAAACCGGGTACGGAATTTCTGAACAACAGACGGTAAGATTAAAAATTTTATTTTTTTGCATCGTCATTTTGTGCGTCGAAACACTTGGTACTCTGTCCAGAGGCGAAGGAATATCCAAAGCAGATGCGTTCGTTCTTCGACAAAAATTATTTCTCAAAAGCATGTGCGTCGGCCGGAATCGAACCCGGATCGACGCTGGAAGGGAAACCCTGCAACCTTTACACCACCGCGCTTTTAAAACAAAATTGTAAAAAAGGGAAAAAGTCAAAAAATTTCAAGCCTTTCAAAAAAGATGTTTCCCCGGGGAATATTTCATATACAAAGTCACGATTGATACAACTTCCTAAAAAGATATTACATCTCAATTTATCAAATTTATCTCAATAAAAGGTGGAGACATGATAAATTTGTGGCCCGAGCCTCGGGAGACTGTTTACTGAGACAAACCTGGGTCGACTGCTTGGTTGGCACCATTTGTCAACAGTTTAGACTAGATTCAGTAAAATTTCACAAAGTTCGATACAATTTAAAGGCCTGCTCCAGTCCTACCTTTTAACCTTAAACTGCACTGAAAAAACAGAAAATCTTTATAGAACAGTGCGCCGTCAAATAGTCAATTTTTATATAAAATTCATATAAAAAACCTGTGTTTTTTGGTGCTAAAATGTGGCGCGTGGCCGTTAATGTTCCTTTTTAATCAGGGGTTGCATACCACAATAGAATTTGAATAGACGCGGAGCAGGGCTTTAATCTACATGTATGTTATTGGCGAAAAGAAATGTTTATTAGGCAATAAAGCAGTGAAAAGGAGACAAAGACAAGACGAAATGAAATTGCATCTTTAGTCAATCGCAGCGATACAATACATGAATAAATTTAATATATATTTTCCAAAGAAACAAGAGGACAAAACGTCGAGATGAAATTTCATTCATTTAAAACCTAATGGCGGATTAAAAAAAAGAAAGGGAAATTGACTGGGCCCCTTTCACCCAGCGTTTTTTAAAATTCACCCCGATTTAAATGAGTGAATTCTCTAGCGTCTTCCCAAAACCCAAACCCCCGTTAAATTACAAAATTCAAAACTTATACCAAATGTCGGGAAAAAGCCTGGTTCGGGCCCAGAATAGACCCGGAAACTGCTGGTGGAAAAAAAAAACTGCAGACTTTACCCCGACGCAAAAGAAAATTATAAATGCTATTGAAATTTCCATTTTTAAACAATTTATTCAATTTAAAGTTAAAAAAAAAAAAAACACTGTATCAGTCTGATTTATTTGTAAAATTAAAACGAGGGCATTTTTAAATCAAAGCAGTTCGATGTTTTTTCGGATATTTTAATTTTGTTTTTTCGACAGGCTTGGCCATTCAGTAAATGGGAAATTAAAGGTTCAGTTAAAATTTTTTTTTTCAGTTTTTTATATGAAAGATTGTTTTGTAAAAAAAAAGGGAATAGTTGTCAAGATTTTGGACAAGACTCAATAAAATGTCACATGCAAAGCCAGCGGCGCAAATGAGCCGACGTAATCTCACAAGATACATTTGTTAAAATTTATAGCAGTGAAACGGAATTCAAAACTAAAATTTAAACACGGTTTTGTCTTCGCCGGGTAAACTTTTTTCATAAGAGACAAAACACAACTCAAATTCGCATATCAAAAATAAAACTTAAAAACTCATATAATTCATTAAACTGATGCGAATTCGAACAAGAAGGGCATCATTCCACATCGCAATTCAAGCAATAAACTTCGAAAGTCGTTAAAAAAATTTACAGGAAAATTAAATCGATTTTAAAAGAAGGAAAACTTGTGAGTCCAGACCCAAACTTTGAATTGGTTTCTAAAAATTCAAAACGCACACTTAAATACGGCAAACGGATTTGGTCGGTCGTGAATCGAAAATTGAAAATTAATTGGAACAGGTTAAATCTATCAAAAAGGTTTTATCTATGAAATGAACAATTTTTGTTTTTAGACTAATTAATTTAAATTTGACCCAGCGATAAAAAACCAGCACTGTGGTAGGCGAAAAGAAAAGTTTGTTTAAAATATTTTTAATATAACGAAATTTTAAAAGTCAAAGGGAAAACTAAAGCAAAAACACATTTTTTTGACACAAAACAAGAAAAACACCTAACTCCTCAAAACAAAGCAGAAATTTAAAACACTTGAAAAAGCAGCAATACCCAAAGCCATTTTTCCGCATTTGTTTTCTTAAGTGAAAGAAGAAAATTTCATAAATTTTAATCAGTGAAAAAAAAAACTGAAAGATCCAGATTTAAAAAAGCTACAACAGTTCATAAGGCAGTTTAAAAGTGCAAGACAAAATAAACTAAAGCACATTGATTCTTAAAAAACAAGAAAGACGACACGCCTTTACCCCCAAATCCCCAAATCAAGCAGTAAAACTTTTAAACACCCTTTTCGTGTAATGATTTTTGCGAATTTAAAAATTTAACTTAACTCATGCCCCACTCCCCCAAAATTGCAAAATTTGAAAACCATACAAAAATTCACCACGATCAAATTTTGGGCGTTTCAAACTAAAGGAATTCTTGCATTCACCAACCACTCACGCTTTTAAATCAAAAACATAGTTTTGTTATTAAAAGTTGACAAAAGGGGTTTTGGGGTCGGCCGGGGGAAAGAACCCCGGACGACGCTTGGGGGGCAACCATGCTAACCTTACCCACCCCCAAATTTAGAAAACCGTTGCCATTTTTCAGGCAAAATTTTTAATCTTTAAATAAGAAGAAATTCGCATTTTTTTAATCAAAAACAAAAAAACTTCAGTTTTTTAAAGCTACAAAGAGTACATTAAGCCTGTCCAAAACTATTTGTGGATGCTTTGTCATTCAGTAAAGGCAAATAATAAGTCCCGCATTTTATTTTTTTTTATTTTTTGGGGGTTTTCCATTTTAATTCTATCAAGTTTGTTTGACTGCTGAGTAAAAAAACATTTTCAGTTCTTTTAAAAGATTTCATTTCTTTCACTCTCTGACAAAACCAGCGACCCAAGTCGGGAAAATTTTTTGTGAATTAAAACGTTCGTTTTTCCAAAAATAGTCAAAAGGGGAAACAATATGATTACATTAAAGCATCATTCCCCCCCTAATCAGAAATGTGCTCAAAACCACGAAATAACAGTCCACGAAATATAAAATTTTTTTGCACTTTTTGTCAATTGGTTTACTTTTCAATACGGGAAACTGAAAAATTGAAACGAAATTTAATCAATTTTTTTTTAAAAAAAAAATGGCGGAAAACACTCACTGTAAATAGGCGAAAAGAACGTTTGTTAGATATATTTTATACTATGTCAATGTTGGCAAAAAGTGCATCGGGCCCGGGGAAACGAAACCCCCGGGCGACTGCTTTGGGAAGCAACCTGCAACCTTTACACCACCGAACCAATTGAAGATATCCAAATTTCCATTTTTCAGGCAATTTGTTTTAAAATCTTAAAAATGAAAGAAGAAAATTGCATTAAATTATAAACAATAACAAAAAAACTTTGCGATCCAGTTTAAAAACTACAAGATACATTAAGCTTGTCCAAAACTATTTTGTGGATCTTAAGATTTAGAAAGGCAAATAATAAGCCCGCATTTATTTATTTTTTTATTTTTTTTTTGTTGTGTTTTCCATTTTTTAAACTTATCAAGTTTTTTTGCTGCATGATAAAAGACATTTTTTCAGTTCTTAAAGGTTTTCCCATTCTTCACCTCTGCAAAAAACCAGCGACCCCAGTCGGAACATTTTTTGAATTAGAAACTTCGTTTAAAACCCTCAATAGTCAAAAGGAAAGACAATATGAATAATTAAGCATCATTTCCCCCACTAATCAAATGCCCCCCAAACCACAAATAACATGTCCACAAAAAAAATTTTTTCTTAGCACAAAAGATCAGATTGGTTTACTTATCAAACGGAAAAGCTGAAAACTTGAAAAGAAATTCACAATTTTTTTTTAAAAAAACTGGGGAAATAACCACTCACTGTATACGAAAAGAAATTTGTTTGATATATTTTAACTAGTCAATGTTTGGCAAAAAGTGCAGGTCGCCGGGAATCGAACCCGGGTCGACTGCTTTGGGAAGGCAAACCCTGCTAACCTTTTCACCACCCGCTATTGATTAATTAATTGCCATTTTCCCCCAGTTTGTTTAATCTTAAGTGAAAGAAGAAAATTCGCATAAAATTGTAATCATGAAAAAAAAACTGAACGATCCAGATTTTAAAGAAACTACAACGAGTACATATGAGCATTGAAAAGTACAAAACAAAACTAAACAAAGCCGTTGATTCTTAAAGAAAAAAACAAAAAGAGACACCGCTTTCCACCCAAATCCGCAAATCAACATAAACTTTAGAAATCATCCATTTTTGTAGTAATTGGGAAATTTATGCAATTTCAAATATGAACTTAAAATCAGCCCCCTCCGCAAATCTACAATAAATTTTAAAACCATACAAAAAATTACCACGAGCAATTTAGTGTTGATTCAAACTAAAGGGAATTCTATCATCTCACCAACCAGCTTCACAACTTTTAAAAGTTCAAAAGATAAAAAGTAAAATGTTACAAAAAGGGGCGTCGGCCGGGGGAAACGAAACCCGGTCGAGCTTGGAAGGCAACCAGCTAAATTTACACCACCGACGCAATTAAAAAACCAATTTTCCATTTTTCAGGGAATTGTTTTGTCTTAAGGGAAAGAAGAAATTCGCATTTAAAATTTAACAAGCAAAAAAAATGAAGGCCCTTTTAAAAGAAAATAGGGTCTGTTCAAAAATATTTAGTGGGAGCTTAAAGGGGGTATGCAAATTACCTGTATAAAGGGTGGGGGAAAATTTTCCCAATAAAAGAATTTTTTTAAACTTTGGATATTTAGGGACAATCATCTAAGAAACAAAAATATGCAATAAAAATCATAGGTCACCGATATCAAAAAAGAGTTATCTGCCCTTGAAAACGTCATTTTGGGGGGAAATGCCGTTTTCAAGGGCAGATAACTCTTTTTTGATACCGGTGACCTATGATTTTTATTGCATTTTTTTTGTTTCTTAGATGATTGTCCTTCAATATCCAAAGTTTGAAGAAATTCTGTTATTGGGAAAATTTTCGCACCAAATTCTAGCATACGTCCTTAAGTCATTCAGTAAAGGCAAATAATAAGTCCCGTATTTATTTATTTATTTATTTATTTTGTTGCGTTTTCCGTTTTATATTCTTATAAAGTTTGTTTGCTTGCATGAGTGAAAGACATTTGTCAGTATCTTAAACGAGATTCACTATTCTTTCACTCTCTGACAAAACCAGCGACCCAAGTTCGACATTGTTGTGAATAGAAACGTTCGTTAAACCATACATTCTAACACGATCCGATTCATTTTCCTATTAAACAAAGAAGGCTGAAAACAGTGAATTATTACACAACAGTTCACTGTTCTGACGTCACAATTATTACGTCATGGCGTCAAACGGCATAGCGGCGCGCTGGAAAAGAAACCGATTGAAAACGGGCAAATATTTAATGAATGTCGTCAAGAATCCTTGGTAACGTGTTAGAATCGAAATAATATATCTCATTTAGTGATTTGCTCTTGAATAAATCATTGTTTGTCGTTCAGATGCGTATTATTTTATCACTCGGGCTGCGTCCTCTTGATATAATTCCTTCGCATCTGAACTCCAAACAATGATTTATTCAACGACAAATCACTGGATGAGATATACTATTTTTTAAATAGTCAAAAGGAGAAGACAATATGATTACATTAATTAAAGCATCATTTCCCCCACTAATCAGAAATGTCGGTCAAAACCACGAAATAACATGCCCACGAAATATATGATTTCTTAGCACATAATGATCAGATTGGTTTACTTATCAATACAGGACATGCTTGAAAACTTGAAACGAAATTCAATCAATTTTTTCTTAAACAAACTGGCGATAATAACCACTCACTGTAATAGGCGAAAAGAAACGTTTGTTAGATATATTTTATACTATGTCAATGTTGGCAAAAAGTGCATGCGTCGGCCGGGAATCGAACCCGGATCGACTGCTTGGAAGGCAACCATGCTAACCTTTACACCACCGACGCTATTGAAGATATCCAATTGCCATTTTCCCGGCAGTTTGTTTGAGTCTTAAGTGAAAGAAGAAGATTCGCATAAAATTGTAATCAGTGAAAAAAACTGAACGATCCAGATTTAATGAAAGCTACAACGAGTACATATAGAGCAGTTGAAAAGTACAAGACAAAACTAAACTAAAGCACAGTTGATTCTTAAAGAAACAAACAAGAAAGACGACACGCGCTTTACCACCTAAATCCGCAAATCAAGCAGTAAACTTTAGAATTCATCCACTTTTCGTAGTAATGGAATTGATGCGAATTCAAATAAGAACTTCAACTCATGCCCTACTTCGCAAATCTAGCAATAAATTTGAAAACTCATACAAAAATTCACCACGATGCAATTTAGTGCTGATTCAAACATAAAGGGAATTCTATGCATCTCACCAACCAGCTTCACAGCCTTATAAAGTTCAAAATGCATAATTATGTAAAATGTTGACAAAATGTGTGTGCGTCGGCCGGGAATCGAACCCGGATCGACTGCTTGGAAGGCAACCATGCTAACCTTTACACCACCGACGCAATTGAAGATATCCAATTGCCATTTTCAGGCAATTTGTTTAAGTCTTAAGTGAAAGAAGAAGATTCGCATTAAATTATAATCAATGCAAAAAAAAAACTGAAGATCCATATTTAATGAAAGCTACAACGAGTACATTAAGCTCTGTTCAAATATATTTAGTGGCATGCTTAAGTCATTCAGTAAAGGCAAATAATAAGTCCCGTATTTATTTATTTATTTATTTATTTATTTTGTTGCGTTTTCCGTTTTATATTCTTATAAAGTTTGTTTGCTTGCATGAATGAAAGACATTTGTCAGTATCTTAAACGAGATTCACTATTCTTTCACTCTCTGACAAAACCAGCGACCCAAGTCCGACATTGTTGTGAATAGAAACGTTCGAAACTACGAAATAACATGCCCACGAAATATATGATTTCATAGTACATAATGATCAGATTGGTTTGAATGTATCAATACAGGACATGCTTCAAACCTTGAAACGAAATTGTTGATGGTACATGTAGTTTACTTTCAATAATGTTGAGTAAACTTATGTTAAATGGCTCTGCCAAATACTTTTTTAGGACAAATTGTTTAGACATGTATAATCGACGATAGTTTGTTTTATGTTTTCAAAGATAGTAATTGAAATTTGACTATTTCAAGTCCAACTGAAGTACATTATGATTAGAATTAACTTAAAATGAGGGACGTTTTGATTAGTGTCCAGAAAATAACAACTTTATTACGATAGCTATGTTTAAAACATTTGAGTGAAAAGCTTATGTCATTCAGTATAGGAAGATTGTAAGTTGTATTCATTTTCACAAAACAGGACATTTGTCAAGATCTTAGACGTGTTTCAACGGAACCTTATTGACTAAAGCAGTCACCAAATACAAACCAATCACTGTAATGGAGCAACAGAATTGTTTGTTAAAGATATGTTATACATGTACTACATAGTAGTTCAAACTGAGGAGACCGGACTAAACTTATTCACCGTTTTGTCATTCGCTGCGATACAATATATTCTCAAAGAAACAAGAAAGACGTTTACAGTGATGCTATTGATCCAAATTCAATCAAGAAAGACAATTCGTAACACTGCAAATGAAGCAATGAATTTGAAAACATATTCAAACTTCACCACGATGTCATTGACCAACCAACATCGCAAAGTAATGTGTGCGTCGGCCTGGAATCGAACTCAACCGTGCCGCGTAACTCTTTTTTAAAAATGTTCAGTTGCCATTTCTAAATTTTAAGACAATTTATTCAGTTCTAAGTTAAATTGAAAAATGAAATACATAATGATAATACTCAGTTAAAAAGGAAGGACATTGTTATTACTAAATGACAGGTGTACTGGTCAGGAACCCAGGCAATCCTTGCGTGTATCAGTGCTATACACTGGGCACGTTAAAGAACCAGGCTGTCTATTCGCAACGAGCTAGGCTAAGTTAGCCGGACAAGCCTATATCTGATTTCTGATCTCTCTGTGGGGGCTTTGTCTCACTCTGTCCCTCTGGTCAGATCGCTCTGTGTCTGTACTAGTAGAGGATGATTTCGCGCCCTGTGTGGCTGCAGTTGCTGTAAAGCGCCTTTGAACGTGTTTATCATGAAAAGGGCGCTATATAAATCTGGTATAATAATAATAATAAATGACAATTACAACGTTAGCTATGTTTGACACAATTTACCGACAGACTAAGACATTCAGTTAAGGTGAATTGTAAATTCTGTATATTTTTTTGCAGCTAAAGGTTATTGTCAGATTGACTTGTTTACGAAATGAAACAAGATTATAGACGAGATTGATAGAATAATATTTTTTTGTTCATTTTAATTCTAGTGCGCAGGGAGCTGAATGCACTGCACGTGGCCGACGTGCCGCTGATTGACCAGAAGACATGTTCGCTTGTCAGCGAGTACAAAAATCAAGTGACAGACCATATGATATGTGCAGGTCTCGAAACTGGGGGTGTCGACTCGTGTAATGTAGGTCTTCTTCTCAGATTCCTTTCTTAAATACACATGTATATTTTATGCATGCGAACGAATTAGATTTTATTTCGATGTCATTGACATGCATCAAATATTATAATTTTTAAAAGTTCGATTTGTTGGTATGGTAACAGCATATGACGGTAATCCATTCGTCCGTCTATTTTGTTTATTGTAGGTCTATCCGCATTGTTGTCGGAAGAATATGTCTGAACGTGACTTTATATTCATAATTTTTTGACAGAAAGTGCGGATTACAACAACTATTATCTGCTGCGGGCATGTGCACTTAAAACATTTAACCATACCATTCAAAGTGTTTTCCAGTGATATGATATACGTGCACGTAATATGCCGGCTGACTTGGAGGAAATACAGTGCACAGTTTCGAGGCTCTGCATGACAGACTTTACTCACAACATTTTCACATAATTTAAGTAAAATGAACCTTTTTTGTTAAGGATAACAACATTCAAAGTTGATATTTTTATATCAGTGGCATAACGTAGTTAATTGAACTGTGTTGGTTAGATGTCTTTAAACAATTCGCTCGTTGAAAATATGTGCGTGAACACTTGCTGATATATTACAGGGAGATAGTGGTGGACCATTACAGTGTCAGATAGACGGAACATGGTATCATGTCGGTAAGTTATATTCTACAGTCAAAATAATAGCAAAATATACTCCTTATATCATTTATTCTGAGAAGAAAATAAGATAAGAAATAAGATGGGAAACATCTGCATTCTAGGTAATAGTAGGGAGTAGGCCTAATGTGAATCGTATAATTTGAATTATGAAAAGATTACGTGTTT
The DNA here is from genome assembly GCF_021730395.1 of Mercenaria mercenaria. Classification (NCBI taxonomy): domain Eukaryota; kingdom Metazoa; phylum Mollusca; class Bivalvia; order Venerida; family Veneridae; genus Mercenaria; species Mercenaria mercenaria. The sequence goes on along the minus strand of NC_069362.1, from coordinate 104,780,570 downwards.
ACATATAAGCTGAATTTAGCCTATTACATACTTTTTATGTGTATATATAAATTCGCATTAACAGTGAAATGTAATTGCTGAGCGTACACTCTTTTCCTGATGTACGATATCTCGTTATCTAAGCATTTTAATAGCATATTATTTAAGAATACTCATTTATTACATGTATGTGTTTGAATGCTTAATATTATCTTGTTTATTTTTGTCTTTGTTTATATGTTTGTTGTTGTCATACTGTAAATATGTTATGCTCTTCAATAATGGAGGAATAAAAGGTATCTATCTATCTATCTATAGTAGTGTTAGAGACGATTTGATTTTATCACTCCGAAATATTACTTTTTGGTGAAAATAAATAAATGCATATACTCCTACGTATGCTTTCAAATCCTGAAATAATTTTTAATAGTGCGTCTGTTTTTATATTTTGAATAAAAGGAAAAATATTTTATATACAACGTAATTGTTGATTTGTAAATTATACACAGAATTCAATGTGTATGCTATGTTTATAAGACTAGCAGCTTCCACTTCTAGATATTTTGTAGCATCTTTCGATACAAGTTAAAATCAAGTATAGGCTGTCATATTTACATAGGACATGATAATGACAGTAAAGCATTAGTTTCATTTTCAATGCGTTTTTTTTGCCGTTCAAGAAGTAAAAACAAATAGGTTAATCAGGTTCTTTCGCGCCAAAAAAATACAGTGATTTTGAATTTATTCCATTGATATGTCGTTTTGTAAAGAAATTCATTCCCCTGGTGGAAAAGTATCCTTTAGAGAAATTATAGATCTTATAACAATTAAATACTAAATAACTAATATCATCAACATTAATGTCTTATATAACCAGTAAACCTATTCTAGTCATGTGTATTTTTGCAAATAAACACCTTAATTTCAAACGACAGGTATTACAAGCTGGGGCGCAGACGAGTGTGCCGAGCCCCGCAAGCCTGGTGTCTACACAGATGTGTCTAAATACACAGACTGGATCTATACACAGATCTTCAGTGATAATACAGACAGAAACGCATGACAACGGTTTCCATGGATAACATAAACTATTGCAAACTTTGTGCATGCGCTCTTAGATAATAAAATGATGTGCAAACCATATTATTTGCTTATTTTTGTTACTTTGGAAGGCAAGGTTACTTTCCAGCAGCTCAAGTTTGTGCTCCAGCGGACAATAACAAACTGAAGAAGTAATTTTCGCATGCTACGACCTAAACACATCTGCTTTGAAGCAATGCATTTGACCTTGACAGTGGAAAATAACAAATCGCAAAATCACGACATAAATGAAAATGTTGCAGGCTCGGTTTGATTGATCCTGCACTTGGACCCTGCTTTGAACGTTTATCCTCTGGTCCAAACCTTAGTTCAAAACCCCATCGAATATTAAATGGAATGTATGTATAAAAACTGAATCTTGTAGTGTGGTTTATATCTTGCCGTGGAAGCTTCTAAATATGCACCATCTTCTTCTCTCGCACTGTATAACTGAATAATTATTTTGTTACTGTAAAATATTGTGTAAAACTAGGAGTAAGTAGAATGTAATCACAAATAACTAGGTGTTGTTTTCTTTTCACAAAAACATATGTCTCCCCCTATGTATTCCTTTAGCTCTGGTTGCCATTTTGTGCAGCGAAGCGGAACATGTCGGCGATATGCACAACTAGGCTTGATACTGACAACTCCTGTGAAGTTTCGTCGAAATCCGGACAGCAGTTTGACCTGTGGAAGCCGGACAAGCTTAATGCGGACGGGTGGGCGGACGGACGGACAGACAGACAGCAAAGGCAAAAACAATATGTATGGGGCAGACATAAATATAAAATCAAATTAAGCATATCTTACAAGGTATGGAGTTCGCTGTTACAGTAGACAGACATTATGCCGAATGAACCATCATCGTGTGGTGGTGTGCGTTGGTTCTTGAAGTTCATCCAATGTCGAGTCGTTGTAGTGTGTCGTTTCTACGTAGCCGTAAATATCTCCAAGATTACAGACCTCGTCGGCTGGAAGTATGACGTGATCATTGGATCTTCTGATGCTGTTCTTTCACAGATAGGAGGAACGGAGTGGCCATGTATTTCTCTAAATATAGAAGTTTTTAAGACTGTGATCAATTCCTGGTCGCACATGTCCTTCGAAGTTGAAGACTTTAACTTCGCAAAAACTGATATGTTGAGCATTTGTAAAGCAGAGTCTGGGTCAATTGCAGAGATCTGATGTGCCACGTCGCCGTTCATTTCATCAGCTGCTGATTTCACAGCAATTGGAGTTACCGAGTAGATGAAGACTTCTATATCGGATCAGAACTTCAGTTTCGGCCATTTCGCGTAACAGTAACTTGAATTGTTTTTCTCTGTGTGCTTTCACAAACTTTGGAAAGGTGCGGGTTGGCGTCTGGATCGGATGCACAGAATGGTCACAGATTTTCTTAGACTCGAGCCTCGGATGAGTCACAGGCAATTACCCCGCATGATAGATTGATAGTAGGAACCATCGCGTGAATGTAGACGTTTAATGGTGCGGCAATCAGAGTGATAAAAGGCACGGTTTCTTGAAATGTAAAATTCCTGTTATTCAGTTGTACAATACATTCATTGACTGTTGCAGCTGTTGGAATTGTGTCGGTAGGAGTAACCATATGCCTTATCATAGCTTTGGTCGATGATTGCTTGTAGAGCAACGGTGTCGGTAAGGTGAAAGCCTGTTTAACTGTTTGGTTACTATCCGTCATAAAAATCTCGTGTTTGAACACACTGCCTGATATATGTGTACGCCTTCCATGGTAGAAAGAGTGTTTCCACACTTCACTGCTTTTCACACGAATCAAAACTGTCTTCATAAGTTGTCCCGGGAATTTTACTAGCCGGTTTTTTTTCTTGAATACCAAAATTATCTTTTCTTATTTTCCTTATTCTCGAGGGTCTTACAGCGAAACTGTATAAGCCCTCGCCTTGTACTACTCCATCATCTTCTGAATATTGAATGTCAGCGCTTGGTTTCTCGTGATAACTCAGAAATGCGTCCACACCGTTCGAAAACTGAAAGCAACTTGATTTAATAAAATGAGTTTTTGGCTGCCTTTCTTCATTAAACTGTCTCTTAAGTTTGCTAATTAGACTGTCTACACGACTAGCTATGGTTTCGACATCAGGCTTTATAAATGGTTGCCATTCAACTTTGCTTTCTTCTTCTACTTTCCTCTTCAGTCTTCTCTTATCAAGTATACTGACAAATCGGTCCGAAACTGCAAACTCTTCGTTGGAAGGATAACAAGCTTTTACTGCCTTATCGCTGTCTACAATGCCATCGAGTTTTACAAGTTTCTCGGTATGGCCATCCCCAACGCCAGCATAGGCTGCAATAAGGTCGTCAGGGCTTAACCCGGAGAGCTTAATATCGGTAGAATTCCCGGCTATCGTGGATATGCGGTATAGAGGTTGAATCAGTCTTAAGTGTTGTTCGCATCTAATGTGATATGATGATGATGATGATGTATTTAGCCTAGCTAGGGCATCCTCATTTTGTTACTCCACATGGATCAACAATACGAAGTACAAAAGACTATTTATATTTTTAATGATTGGTACATGTGACTTGATAGTGGCATTTCATACTCACTATTCAATGTGTACTTAAATACGTGTATTAGTATCTATAGCATCTTAAACTTGAAACACAATATTGTATATTTATAATAATAATAATAATAATAATAATAATAATCAATAATAATCATAATAATCTAAAGATCAAATATTGGAAAAAAATAGGGTTTGGCTTTCTTACTCTGATGTAGTAATCAGATATCTGTCATAGCACTAAAGTAATAGCGCACGGTTTAATAACACAATCTTACAAATAAAAATTATGTGCATCGGCCGGGAATCGAACCCGGATCGACTGCTTGGAAGGCAACCATGCTGACCTTTACACCACCGATGCAGATGTATTTTCGAGGACATTGACAACTCTCTTATTTGTGTACCATACAAATTAACCTATATAAGTAAGTTCAAGATAAGATAAATCATCTTAAACTCTTTACTGAACAATGTAAATCATAAAGCCCGCGGATACTCACAATCAAAGCTAAAAACACGTATAGAGATACTTCAAATCAACATATTAAAAAATGCTTCATATTGCACAGCGCATAACAGAGCTTCTGAATGAGCAATACGTGCAATAATTATATAAAATTAACCAAACCTTCATGCTAATGCACAGACGTATGTATCGCTCCTGGGATGAAAAGGCATATTTTTAAACATCAGTCTGATCTGTTGTTTATAATCACAAACAAAGCAAACAAAAACGAAATGTAAGTAAGGCCTCTCACAAATCAAGCCAAAAATGGAAAAATATTTATGTTCTATATTATAAGGCTATGGAAATACTAGTATCATATAAAATAGGTTTATATTTCACAAGTATTTTACAGTTTGGGTTGATCTGAGATGAAACATATGTTGGATGAAAGCAGATGTTATCATATTTTTACATCCCACATCCCAGGTCCAATACTCGAGCCTTTAGGCTAATTCAAGGCCATGCAATATCAATGTTACGGGGTCTGAAAATGCTCGCATATGCATGTATGTGATGAATTTTATTTTGACAAACCATAGCAAAATGAAACATTTTTGTAGATCACCTATCAATCAGTGACAGATTCTGGATAAAAATTCATGCATAAAAATATTGGACACAATATGGACTAAGAAAAACTGAAACCTGGGGGCCGGATGGAGAGGGAGGCACACATACTCATATGGAAAACCTTACTTCATATCTCTATGTTGACATACCTCTATGTTGATGTGTGCTTTTCGAAAATGAACTTTTTCTGATTTTTTTTTTGTAAAGAAAAAAATGTACGAGAAGACAAATAGTGCATTTGATGGGATTCGAACCATGATCGACTACTTTGAAAGCATTCAAATGCGTTGGACAACACGTTATAACACAAAGTTAATATATTATAAACAATACAAGATAATTGACAACCACATAGTTTGAAAAATTTACAACTCAACTAGGCCGTAAAATGCGCACAAACGTAAACATAAATGGCCCCAGGTGGTATTTGTTACGGAAATTAACTCAATGTGTTTTGATATCCGACACATCCACGCACAGACACATTAATTGGTGTCAGCCCCACTCTCATCCCCTGACCCTGCCAATATCTTTCAACATTTATAAACATGCTGAACACAGGTCTCGAATATAAAACGTGTTTCGTAACTATTTCAGCATATTTAAAACTTCTCCATTGAAAGTGTAACAGGCTGAAAGGTATTGGCTGACAGTTGGCATGGGGTGTGGGGCTGACCCCCAGGGTTTTTGCATCCACGTGCTCGTAATAGCAGAGAGAGAGAGAGAGAGAGAGAGAGAGAGAATTACTATTTATTCGAGTTGTTTTAGATCTGTAAGGTGATATTAAAATTATCTAAATACGTGCGTTACTTCTGTCAATTGGTGGGGGGGGGGGGGGAGGGGTTGGACAGCGATCCTTGCATGAATGCTTATTTGTTTTTTACTTAGAGGAAAATGTAAAAAATAAAATAGGTTTTATGTAGGTGAACAATTTTGTGCGTTATATGAAATTATTGTCGTTAAAGGACCATTTTTCCAACGTGTGCTGCACATATTGGATACTTTTTAGCGTTTCTTTTTCTATTTCTACTTTTTACTCACGAACGATCGTTGGGAGATGCTTAGATGATCTATCTGACGGGTGCAAATAAGCTGGATAGACTGATTTAGACACACGGGACGGGTGCGATACAATGTGGGTCTGCAAATACACCCATTGGTTTTTAGAGGCTCAGTAATATTTACATTCCCGGATTTCTCGTCTGACAGTAACTGTTATCATTATGTTTGTTAACAACGCCCTACTGTACTATTGACAAGCTTATGCGCGTATGGCAGAGAAACTGGTAGTTAAATACAATTAAGTTTTCTATAACACTTTCTTTCAGAAGCAACTTTAAAAAAATGTATAAATGCCTGTAGTTTAATGTCTAATTGACAGTTCACAGTACGTTGCCCTCTCACAACCTTAATGCAAATTCCTTGTGCAAGGATAGGCAGACATCACGAAAAGCAGGTAGCTCCACTAGCGAAAGTTTTCATAATTTTAGAAGAAAATAATTCATATTTTACTTACTCATGTCGCTCAACGTTTCTAACATTCAAAAGTCCATCTACATGGTAGATTTAATTCTTCTTTGTTGCATTTAGCTTAATTAAACTGTTTAAATTTTGCTCTGTTGGATGTATACGCAACAGGAAACGTTTGTAACATATTGATCTCTATAGACCCAGCAAACACACCACGTTGTTACAACGTTGTTATGACGTCTTTTCCTGACGTTGTAACAACGTTGTTTTTTGGTTGATAATGAAAGGTGCGTTGACGTCTTGTCACAACGTTGGAAAGACGTCTTTTTTGCAACGTTGGAAAGACGTCTTGTCCACAACGTTGGAAAGACGTTGTTATTTGGTTGATAATGAAAGGTGTGTTGACGTCTTTTTCACAACGTTGGAAAGACGTCTTTTTCACAACGTTGGACAAACGTTGTTTTTTGGTTGATAATGAAAGGTGCGTTGACGTCTTTTTTGCCACCTTGGAAAGACGTCTTTTTCACAACGTCTGAAAGATGCAGTTTTTTCTTTGATTGTGAAAGGTGTTTTGACGTCTTCTGCAGTGTTGGAACTACATATTTTTCACAACTTTGGAAAGATGTATTTTTTACATTTGAATGACATCTTTTCTCAATGCTGTTTCTTCTAAAAGCATAAAAAAAACCCCAACAGTCTATGGTTTTAAACAAAAGTGTACTGAATAATAGAATAGTCACAAGACGTATCATAACATACTGGGTCTAGTAAGAAAACATACTGAATATGATTCAACTGAAATGTTTTTATTAAAAAGTGCATATACCATTCAATCAAAAATAAATTTTGTTGATGCATGTAATCTGTAAAAAGAGCTGTTCAGGGACAGCAACAGTCAATCGACTATTCAATAGCTTTTTAACAAAATATTTTATCAATGAATACAACGATAAACACTTGTGGAAATGGGCAACCATTTTGCTTGAATGTAATAAAGTGTCATAGCATATAAAAACAAGAGCTGTCATAGAAGCAGCATGTTTAACTATTTTAAAACTTGATACTAAGTGAAGAAACATTATCTTGAATTCTAGCATAAAACTGCTGTTATTGTCACTTTTCGGGGGTGTCTTAACAGGAGAGAAAACGTGTATTAACAGAGAGATTCTCGCGCTCACATGCTGTTGTAACACCTTTTTATTTATGTGCGTTCCGTGGCAAAGCGTAAACGTAATACGGCCCCAAAACGAATAATTCAAAAGGAAATGACGTGAACGTGATAAAACAAACTTTACCGCGCATTTCATGGGAATTTAATGACGTTGAGGGACAATATATTCATTTACTTGGTTTTGCGTTTTATGCCAGAATAGCGTTAGCGCATGTTATTTTCGTGTTATAACATCTACAGAATCCCTCGGGAATCATTGGTACCTGGCTTGGGTACCAACCAATCCCTCGGGATTCTGGAGATGTTGTAGCACGAAAAACATGCGTTATCCCTACACAATTACTTTATGTTTGAACAAAAAGCATTGAATAATAGCCATAAATGAGTGAAACTGCCTAAAATTCCTTTAAATAATTCAAGAAATACTGGTTCGATACCACACTTCGGTCTGTGAAATCTGATCTTAGATGCTGACAGAAAACAAGTAGGATAGCTCTGCATATAGTTTGTACAGTCTAGCTAAAATCTTAAAGTTACTCACCCACAGTTTGGGTGAAATTTTTCAACATCTTCCTTTCAAAAAGTTTAGCAGAGAATGTGTATTTAACACAGAAATGTGATCTAAAACGGTTGAGAATAAAATTTAGATATTGGTAAAAATGCAACAGGAATGTAAATTTTCTGCAATATTTCAAATTTAGTATACTACATTCTGCACAAGATTTATTGTTATTTAATGGAATATCTTGCTTAATCATTCCAATAAGTTTGACTGAACCAATTTCCAACTCCAAAAAAGACCATAATTTATCCAAAACTCGTTGACAGAGTTATCTGCTCTTGCCTACAGATGGAAATCATGATAGTAAGTAAGTAAGTGTTCAAAGTTTCAAAGCCATATGTCAAATAGTTTTGACAAACACGTACTTGTACGCAAACTGAACCAATTTCTAAGTACAAAAAGGCCATAATTCAGCCAAAATAGTTGACAGAGTTATGAACACTTACTTACAGATGGCGATCATATAATAAACAAGTGTTCAAAGTTTCAAAGCCACACATCAAACAGTTTTCACAAAACATGGACTGGTAAGAAATTGTACCAATTTCCAAGTCCAAAAAGAGTCATAATTTAGCCAAAATACTTGTAAGAGTTATGTACTCTTACCTACAGATACAGACTATGGTATAATAATAATCAGTGATAAAAGTTTCAATGTCATATGTCAAACAGTTTACACAAAATATGAACTAGTAGGAAATAAAAGGTACCCTAATTCAGCAAAAGTCCTTGATAGAGTTATGTGCCCTTGCCTAAAATTGGATATGGTGATGATAACAAGTGTTGAAAGTTTCAAACCTTTATCCCCGAAGGTTTTGCCAAAATGTAAACTGGTACCAAAAACTTACCAAGGTGTGACGCAAAGCTGATGCCGTATCGAGTAGGATAGCTATTCTTATAGTTCAAATAGTAAAGTTATAAAGGTCCAATTGCGGCGTCTTTTATGCAGTTTCCGAAAATGATTTTAATAAAAAATCTTGCAAAAAAGTTCTATGTAGAACAATCTAAACAAAATACATTTTTTTTCATATATAACTTTCAGCCAGGTCATTTAATATTGATTTATGTGACAAATTATTTTAATTATTCTCAAAATCACTACAAATGGATAAAGTCTGCCCATCACTTAGCTTGAGACAACATTAACCTTAACCAACAAATTCTTGATTTTGCCTTGTGAATGAGTAATCTAATCCATTCACAAAAATATTAAGAATAAATAAAGTAAAGTTTAAGTGTAATGGACTGGCAAAACAATGAACAAACAACTGCAAATTTTTGAAAAACAATTCATTGTGCAAACTTTTTTTCTCGAGATACTATTTGAAATATCTTCACCTTGTAGAATTTTAAATTATCTGAAAAAAATTCCAATAACACTGTGCATCCAGAAAATGAATTGGATACAAGTTCTTCAGTTTTGTATACAACAAAAAATCAAACTTAACTTGCACTGTTTTCACACATTTCATGTATATCACTTTTCAGCTGCATTTAGAATTTACTGAAAGATTCATTTTGTAAGTAGAACTGTTTTGCATTTAACACATTTTAAATTCAAATGTTTGTGTTTTAGAGCAGATTACACAGTATGTAAGTCATGATTTCTGCTATTTCACTATTTCAGATTTCCTTTTGAACTGGATTTCTATCTGATAGTGCATATATCAGTCACAGGCACTTCTCCCACTCCTAGCTCCCCTTCCTGGTCCTATGTCTACGCAGGCTGAAATATACATTTTAACACACATGTAAACTTAAACGTTTTGTTAAAAACTAGAAGATGATCACACATATTAGAATTATGTATAAAGTTAAATGTATGGTAAGGTGACGGTGTATCATTTTTAATGCATGACATACTAATTTCTTTACTTTATCACAAAGTTTATACGGTAATACAGTGGGTGGAATAGCGCCGATGTCGTGAATTCATTTCGGACATACTGAGTTTTCAAAATTTCTGGAGCCCTGAATACATTGGACGGGTTCATTCAAATGCTAGAATTTCTATTCTTACTAACACCATTCTCACGTAAGTATGATCAAATATCATTTCTTAAATATTTACCCTTCAAGATCGAAAACAATGTTGTCCTTTCTTCTCCCAGTTTGCTTTTCCTCTGATGTTAACATGGTCATTAGTTTCATTGTCATAAACCCTGTGAAACAGAATGAATTTGGTGATAAAAAGTTAATAAAAAAGGTACAATTTGAATCTATATCACTAAAAATTAAATCAATAAGACAAGTATGCCAAGGAGCAGAGTGTTGAGCCGCCAGCTGTCAGGTGGACCTTGGACCTAGGGACCTGGTTCTTGCGCAGGACACTCCGTCTCATAATGGTAAACATTCATGCCAAGTTACATCAAAATCCCACCATGCATGAAGAAGAACTGCTCTGGACAAACTTCAGTATGACCGTAGGCCTCTTAACTGTGACCTTGACCTTTGAGACAGGAACATGGGGTTTACGCATGGCACACCTTCTCACTTAGGTAAACATTCATACCAAATATAAACAAGATTGGTTCATGCATGTATAAGTTATGGTCCGGACAAAATCAGACAGACACAAGCACATACATCGAAAGTGTCGACTATATCGAGCTCACCGTAAGTGGGTTCAACAAAAACTTGACACAAGACAAATACAACTCTTGCATAATTATTATTTTTCATTCTCTTAAAGTATTCTTCTAAATTTAAAACATGCACAAAAATGCTTGTGAAACACGATTCAGATGAGTTTCAGTTAAGTTCACGCATATTTTATTCAAGAGGAAGTAAAAAACAGGTAATAAATTTATGGAAACTTTATTCCAATATTACTTACTTATCAAACACCATGATTCCTTGTACAGCTAGAAATTGTGCCACTGGCCCATGAGTAAGTGTTGTATATAAGCAGAAGATAAAAGATTCTATTCACAGTCCCTCATAGATGTTCTTCCAACAGCAGACAACATGGAAACCTGTCAACAGCAAAAAATTTCAAATTAGAGCTACTTTGTAATAATCTACATTTTAAGCACACACAACAGTAGTACACCCATGCATAAAATAAATTTTGAGAATTTACTGTCTTGCATTTTAGATGTAAACAACCTTGAATCAGTTTCACAACTAATTTACGGTTAACCTTTAGCCTAATAGCAACAAGTGATTCTGCCTTTGCGACCAGTGCAGACCAAGATCAGCCTGCACATCTGTGCAGGCAGATCATGGTCTGCACTGTTCGCTATTCAGTCAGTAAATTTTCAGTGAACACCCCTTCGAAAAACAGATGGTACTGTCCAAACTGAACGATGGATCAGTTCATTTTAGAAACCTAGCAGGGTAAAGGTTAATGAAAACTTATGCCTGACTAAACTCAGACATACCAAAGTCTTTGTAAAACAGATCCTAGGTTTTCTGCACGAGGCATATATGTTACTAGTCAAAATAATTCGCCGTTCAGATTGTTTTATATTTGTGACGGGCAATCTAAACGTCAAAACTTTGAAGGACCAAAATAATGGAATATAAATCACAGTACACAGTCATGTAAAGTTATTGGTTTTGCGTTTTCGCATATTTGCATGTAGAGACACGGTAAACTTTAATCGTGTACAGTACATACATACATTTAAATCACCAGAAAATAAGTAATTTTGGATATTATTTGATAATTTTGGCATAAATCATTGAGAAATTGAATCCCCGTTCAATACATGTAAGTTTATTTGAATTTAAGACTAATGTTTGAAAATAATTGGCATTTAAACCTATAGCATGTAAAGCGTTGGCAGCGATGAAAATTTCATCGGAAATTGCTTCAACTATTTTGGTCTTTCGAGTGTTTGACGCAAGTGGGGATACTGCCCATATGAAAAGAATTATCCCAACATTTCCTAGGTTGCATCAAATTAGTTGGACTATTATGTTACTTCTGAAGAGAATCATCAGGCATCAAACGAATGTGAAGCAGTATAATAAATTATATTATATGGAGATGTCCAAATACAACGTAACAGGATGTTTCGGGACAGTGTGATAACTTGACTGTCGCTGTCTCAACATGTCTAAACTTATTTGGCACGATTTCTTTCAGGAAATCTCTAAAACATGTGACGTCACGCAATGGCTTTGACTACAAACAAAATGTAAAAACTGTTGATTTTATGTTAGTCAATATGGTGACAGCGACAAGTAAGCATAGTTCCGGCTATATTTCTGTTGCCTTTAGATAATGGATGGCACTTCTGTTAAATTTTCTTGTTGTATGGTGGATGGCGTGTGAATGCATTGCACGTTATTATGCAGAAGGGGGGATGGGCAGGGACTTTTTTCATATACAGACTTTTGGTGGCTTGATAGAATTTTGATCAGAATTGATAAAAAAAAATATTGATAGAATCTGTGTTTTAAGAATATTGATGCAGTTAGAAAAACATCACTGTTTACAAAAAAAAAAACATGGACGTCTAGCCGCTCACTGTCTTATCAGTTCTAAAAATAGAAACTACAACAGATTTGTTTACAAACACCATCTAGTCTAGTCCTATATCATGACCCGCATAAAATTAGTTTGACTACCACACCCCTAGCCGCTTCCAACAAGTCATGCTGTTTGGTGACAGATATCAACATACAAATGGCATGTAACTGTTAGACACTAAGCATACGTGAATTTATAAACTAAAAACCCTTTGTCAAAACCTTTATAATTTATGGAAAGTGCTAACTATTTTTTGCACTGTAAACAGCAAAAGACTGCAAAATGTTGAAAGTCTGATCTTCATCGCATGCAAGATATTTTAAGTAAGTCCATTTCTAGCCTAAAATGCATAATTATTAATTTATCCTCATGCAGCACAACAATGTCAACATACAAATTACCGGTAATAGGCCTACCGCGAAAATATATGACAATATAAGTTATAGCTATAACTTCAACAGTTTTAAAAACGTCATGACAAAAAATAACTGCTGTAAAAACTAACAACATACTTACAGGTGGAGAAGCCATGATTTGACATATAATCTGTACAGGGCGCTTTTTAAATACTTCCACGAATTTTCAAAACTCCGATCAACAACATGAACGAGGGCAAAAAGGCACGTGAGCTAGACCTGTTTTGATTGGTCAATTTCGAACACATGTCGGAAATCATGGGACGGAACTCTTTCGAGTTAATGTTAGATGGTTAATGTTACTAACCTCACGACATGACGAATAGCGCTAAACGACAAATATGCAATAAAGTATTCACGCAATGAAATTATTTTTGCAGCTTGAAATAGTTTAAAGTTTCAGTAGATCTAATGACGTTGTTCCAACGTTTTTACAACGTCGGAATAGCGATGTCGGATTTTGGTCGCTGTAAAGCCGTTGGAACAACGTCGGAATTAGCGACGTCGGATTTGGTCGCTGTAAAGCCGTTGGAACAACGTCGGGATAGCGACGTCGGACTTTGGTCTGTGTAAAGTCGTTGGAACAACGTCTGATTCTGGTCACCGACGTCGCGACCCCAAAACAACTATAAAAAGACGTCTTTGCGACGTCGTGTGTTTGCTGGGGAGCTTACGTCTTTTGAAAGTTTACGGAGCATTTGTCTGAAATGTCCTATACTGAAATTGTTTCACTTTGCGACGTTGAACCCGTGTCCCACATATTTCTTATATGTAGTTTACTTACCCATATCGCTCAACGTTTCTAAAGTTCCAGTGCCCATTTAAATCGAATTTTTGTCTCTACTTTGTCGCATTTCTTCTTAAACTTTTAAAATTTTGCTCTGTTGAATGTATACGCAACAGGAAACTATTGTAACTTATTGATCTTTATAGAGCTTACGTCTTTTGAATACGTCATCTTTTTCTGACGTCAGTGACGTTTTACACATTACTTATACTTATTTGTAGAGGTAAAATATTAGTCCCACTTTAATGGCTGAATTTCCTCTTTGCTCTATCTTTGCTTTTGCACCTGTTGTAATGAAACTGCATGCATTGTCATCAATATAAACTTTCTACCATGATGGCACATTGAATATTTTCCGTTCGTCCGTTCCAGGTTAAATGAATACAGGCAGGGAACCTTTACCTTTGACCTTATGACTTCAAAATGAATAGGGGTCTTGTACTGACCATGGCAAATATACTTAAGTTTGTGGACCATAGGTCAAGGCATAATCCAAGATAATGAGAAGAAAAGCTTTAGACAGCAACATTCGTTAACAACTAAGCTAAGATTGCGATGTACGCTGTAATTTGGCACTTTCACGAAATATAAATACAACAACACTAAATTGAAATTGACATTAAAAGTATATATACAAATTTCAGCTCTGTTCAGTTACAAGATATCACAGTCTGCACAGTAGAAGTAATAATCTGTTTTCCGAACAGTCCTGGGCTGAAAACGCAAGTGAAAGTTGGCATAGACGGGGTATTAAGACGGCACACACACACGCGCGCACGCATGCACGCACGTATTTGCTTAATCCTTTTTTGTCTCCCGTCATGTTATATTCTAGTAAAGCAATGGTTGCGCGTTTACGATTGCTAATTTATATAAAAATTGCGTATAATATAGAGGTAAGATAACTTCCACACATTATTATGATATTGGCAGTATTTTTGCCAATACAATGTAAAACCAAATTACCATAATTACACCTTAATGCTTAAGAGTACTTACAATCTTTAATTTGACGCAAGTGTGATGGACTGGCAAATACCAAAGCAGGAGAAAGGATTTTGCAACTTATTGATAGGAGGACGCAGAACAGTTTAGTGCGTGTCATTCAGAAATCCAGAAAGGTTTTCAGTACATGACTAAAATTTGTTGTATTGAACAGTAAATGTTCGCCTGGACAAACTATACTTAGTAAGTATGCATTTTTCCGCGTGGGGCGGTGCTTATAGATACAGGAAGAAAGTATTCAATTATACAGTAGTCTATTTATTCAACAACTACATTTTCATCAATGAATGATAAATATCCATTACATGTTTTTCTTTTCTGTCTGTGCAATTACCTCTCTGCCTCTGACACCTTGTCATACCTGTAAAACAGAGACACACAAATAACAGTAAATTCTTTATCAAACATTTTAAAGCTAAGGTTGCGATGTACGCTGTAATTTGGCACTTTCACGAAATATAAATACAACAACACTAAATTGAAATTGACATTAAAAGTATATATACAAATTTTACGAAAATCTGAAGTTAACTTACAAATGCCAAAAATAAAAATGTGCAAGTGAATATCAGCTCTGTTTAGTAACATTAACAGCTTACAAGATAGCACAGTCTGCTCAGTATAAGTACTAACCATTTTCTTATTAAACTGTTACTAGTAAATATAAATCAACCTTTATTTTCGTACCTAGAAATCCTTATAAAGTAAAATAAATCTTACATGGAATGCAATTCGCTGTTACAGTAGACAGACATAATCCCGAATGGACCATCATCGTCTAACTCGTGTATCGTGGTGTTGTGCATTGGCGGATCATGAAGTTCATCCGAAGTCGAGTCGTTGCTGGATGTTGTTTCCATGTCGTCGTTGATGTTGCCAGTATTATGGAACTCGTTGATTGGAAATATTACGTGATCATGTACAAGATGCACTTCTTTTGGTGTTCTAAAACTGATAGGAGAAACGGTGCGGTCATGTATTTCTCTAGATACAGGAGTTTCGAAGATTGGGAGCACCACTTGATCATACATGTCCTCGGAAAACGTGGCCTTTAAGTTCAAAGAGACACTTCTGTAGAACTTTTGTACATCAGTGTTTCGATTAGTTGCATAGATCGGATGTACCTTGCGGTCGAACATTTTATCAGCTACTAACATGTCACCGATTGTAGTTTCCGTAAGTTGGTAGTCTTCTTTAGCTGAGAGCGTGTATTGGATTATAGCTTCAAACTTGGTCATTTCTGGTAATGATATCTTGCAAATCATGTCTGTGTACGTTTTCTCAAACTTTGGATAGGCTCGAATAAGTGATATCATATTATGATAGACGTCCTTCTGTGTTATCAGGTTGGAGAGTGGAGGTCCAGTGTGACCGTAGATTTCTTCGTTTGGTGATATTGTGTCTAATAGAGCTACTATTGACCATACCTTTCTGGCCATGTCGGTATTTTTTCCACAACTTTTGTTCTGCGGCCAGATACATCTTTCCGGGTGTAGTGTTGTATCGGATTTCTTGTAGATCTGAGGTATATTGCGGCCATAGATTTCCGCACTTATAGCAAACCTCATGATCGAATGCATGGCATGGTCGCAGATTTGCTTACATCTGTTGTACTCGAGCCTTCTGGGATTCACAAGACCGATAACTGCTCCGCATGGTTGAATTTTATAAGAAGCCATGGCGTGAATGTAGATGTTTGGCGGTGTGACAGTCAAGTTGAAAAAAGGCATGGTTTCTTGGAATGTCAATCTCTTTTTATTCTGCTGTATAATGCATCCGTTGACCGTTACAGCAGTTTGAATGGTGTCAGTTGTAGATAACATCTGTCTGATCTTAGCTTTGGTCGGCGGTTGCTTGTACAGCAGCGGTGTTGATAAGTTGAAAGCCTCATCAATTGTTGGGTTACTGCCGGTCAAGTACACATCGTGCTTGAACACATCGCCTGATTTATCGCCATGCTGCTTGATAGAAAGTGAGTTTCTACATTTCAGTTCCTTTTTAAACTCATCACCACTGTGTTCAGGAGTTGTTCCAAGATATTCACTAGGAGCCATTTTAAAGATGTTGGAATTTTCTTGAACGTCAAAAGTATCTTTCTTTCTTTTCCTTATCTTTGACGGTCTTACAGCGAAACTGTATAAGCCCTCGCCTTCTGTGATTCCATCATCTTCTGAAAATTGAATGTCAGCTCTTGGTTTCTCATGATATCTCAGAAATGCGTCCACACCGTTGGAAAACTGGGAATAATTTGATTTTACGACAGTCGATCTGGTCTGCTTTTCTTCATTAAGCTGTCTCTTTAGTTTGCTAATTAGACTGTCTACACGACTGGCTACGGTTTCCACATCAGGCTTTATAGATGGTTTCCATTCAACTTCGATGTCTTCTTCAACTTTCCTCTTCTGCCTTCTCTTATCAAGTATACTGACAAATCGTTCCGCAACTGTTAAACCTCCATGGGAAAGATCATCAGCTTTCGTGTCTTCACTGGTGTCTACAACGCCCTCGAGTTTTACCAGTTTCTGTGTATTACAATCCCCAGCGCCATCTGTGTTTGCAATAATGTCACCATTGCTTGACCACAAGAGCCCCTCGGTCAAGTTCCTATCCAATGTAGGAAGTATGGAGGTCGAGTCTGAAATATACCAAAAAAATGTTATCAATAATAATTAATACAAGATCTGACATCCTTTCATGAAGTACGAAAGACTATTTACATTTTTAATGATTGGTAGGCTACATATGACTTTTAAAATAAAGTGAGAGTGTTGATTTAGTAATTCTGCATTTGTTAAAAACTTCGATTTTTAGCGGCATTACATATTCACTATACATAACAGTAAACATTGTTTACTTATAGTAAGTGTATTATGTTTGTAGTTTAAACCTAAATCACAATACTGTTTGTTTAGGTTCTTGAAAGAAATAGGGTTTCGCTATTTTATTTTAATATGCTCTGTCTATCATACATATAATTTTATATAATATCACAATGCTTGAAAAAATACATACACAATAAAAAAAAAAAAGTATGTGCATCGGCCGGGAATCGAACCCGGATCGACTGCTTGGAAGGCAACCATGCTGACCTTTACACCACCGATGCAGACGATTAATCATGCACCATGAAAACAACCAATTGACAACTCTGTTAACTTTGTGTAACCAGATCAGTAGGTCATGACTCATAAGTTAAATAAGATTTTATTGATCGTAGGTTTTCGAATACGTTTACGTAAAGATACTTCAAATCAACACTCATAAAGCACAGCGCATGATAGACAACATTTTAATGGTTTAATGAACTGTCAGCCAGTCTATACCCTGTATCGATAATTTTAACATCATTCCTCAGTGAAAATATCTAAAATAGACTGGCTTTTATCTCTACGAAATGGGATTAGACAAAAATGGGGGAAAATGTAGAAATAGCTTTATTATCAGTCTAGTGGCTAAATGGACCAACCCTTTATTCTAATGCACATGCTTATCGCACATGTGATAAAAAAAAACTGCATCTATTTTTATCGATATTAAATAAATAAATGCCTCTCACAAGTCAAGCCAAAATGAGACTGAATACCTATATATATTCCATATATCATAAATAGTTTGAACGGGACCAGTATTTCACTATGAAAATATATATTTCGCTATGGAGTTTTCATTTTTAGCTTATCTGTACGTTGGATGAATTTTATCCCAAGTCAACCATAGGCATACGGCACCTTTATTTGGTCAATAATGATAATATATGATAAAAATATGATAAATATTGATTTAGAGTACTAAAGTAAATGGGTGCTGGATTTATTTTTGGGTCCAGGAAGCTTGATTATTGACCAAACAAATACGCCCATTGCGAATGAGTTCCAATACTCCCGAAGCTGTATTTTGTTCGAAGGAGAGAACTCCAATAAGGCTATTCAAAGTTTCATATTTATGCCAGTTTTCTTCTCAAAACATAGATAACCACAAGCCTGAATATATAAGAGAAACTGATTTTATTAGGCCGTGCAATACCAGTGTCACGGGGCCAGAAAAGACTCGATGCGGTCAATCCATACATTTCTGTGGATTATCTGTCAATCATCGAAATATTAATTTTAGTAAGTTTGTACAAATTTGTTTTAGCTCGATTTTGTTGAACGCTTGGAGCTGATTTGTATCATACTCGAGTCCGCTTTCTGGAAACATGTGAAAGGGTGTTGTTGTGATCCCAATGTGGCATGAACCCACGACCTCTGGGCTGGGCGGCCGACACCTTAAACGCTACATCACCGCTTTTGAACAAAAATACTGTCTTTGGTAGTCACAGAGAGGGAATACTATCACAAAGGTTGCTGAAAACTACCCATGGTTATCATGTGGTTTTTTTGTATTTTGACGGAGACTTGCAAGCTAAAATCATATAACTTGTTACTTATCGCACAAAAAACGGAAACCCTCACAATCTATGTTGATATACTAATATACTCTATGCTAATGTGTATTTTTTTAAAAAATACTTTAGAAAAAAAAAAATAAAATAAACAGAACTAAAAAAAATAGTACATCTGTCCAGAATCGAATGGGTCGACTACTTGGAGGGCACACATATGGGTTGGACACCACGTTTTAACACCAAGTTAATATATAAGGTACCAAAAAGACAATTGGCAACCATAGTGTGATGACTTGACATATCGGCATGGCCACAAAATGCGCACCAACGTAAACACAAAAGCCCCAGGTGTTTTATGCGAAAAGGGATCTCATTGAATGAATAACTTAGGGTCAACATGTTGATGTATGGAACTCAATAGTTCAGAACACCGAGTGCTGACTTGTTAGTCTTGGACATACACTCAGTTCCAAAAGAAAGTGTGCACTTAGTTTTCTGTTATTTTTTCTCGGTTATTTTCATGAAAACTTATACTGTTTGGTACCAAAATTTAAATCAGTTCGTAAACAAATTGGTGTGCATTTTAGATTTTGAGTTATACCTGAGTTAGTGTATGAAAAAATGAAACAAAAACGTCGGGGAATTTTTTGAAATATTTAAACTTAAAAAGTGCACACTTTCTTTTGGAACTGAGTATAGTGCTGACTTGTTCCCCGCATTTCTAAAACGTTGACAGTTCCTTAAATCAACTCATCCCTCATCCACAAACGTTCACAATTGACTACATTGCGGTTACCTCAGACTAGCAACTAACGGCTCGGTTACCTCCTGAGCCGCAAGCTTAAACAACAACTCAACCCAACATTTGAACTATTTAGGGAAAAAGGATTTCAGTAGGATATTTGGCTAAGATTTGGTTTCTGAAAATTTTGTTGGGCGACCGGAGCATCATAATTATTCTTAAGGAGGACCAGACCCATTTGCCACATTGTATATATTTGGCGTTGCTATTTTAGAAGTGGCAAGTTTCGGCGGTAAATTGGTCAATGATACTTTTTAGCATTTTTTCTGTTTCTATTTCTTACTCTCAAACAATCGTTGGGAGGCGCTTATGTCTTACTAACACCTATTATACTGGACAATCTACGAACAGGCCCATCCGTTCTAAAAGTGAGCACAGATTTAAACGCGGAGTTCTATTTTCTATCAGTGGCCTGGGTTGAAGACACCATTATAGCCCCCGGATATCTTGACTGACAGGAAAAAATGTATTTCAGCTATAAACCTCCGGGTTTTATTTCTATAACATCGACATGTTTTGAAAATTTTTGCTGAAACCAAGAAAATGGTTGATGAATGTATTTCAATAAAATAGCATTGGTCTTTCCTTTAAAATTAATAAATGCGTGCAGTTTAAAAATTAGTTTTTATTTGTTACTGCACTCAACGTCAAGTTTGAACAAAGCGGCTTTTCCTCGAACAGACACCATGACAAGTAGGCCTAATAAATAGCGTAAATTCTACACAATTTTAGAACAAAATGTAGTTTACTTACCCATGTCGCTCAACGTTTCTAATGTTCCGGTGCCCATCTAAATCGTACTTTTGTCTCTACTTTGTCGCATCTTAGCTTAAATTGTTTAAATTTTGCTCTGTTGAACATATACGCAGCAGGAAACTGTGCAACTAATCGATCGCTATAGAGCTAACGTCTTTTGACCACGTCATCTTTTCTGACGTCAGTCACGTCATTCTTTTCTCCATATGTAATTCGTAGTGGTTAAAATATTTCCAGTGTTTGGACACCTTTATTTGCTTTTTTAGACCAAAACGTTTGAGGCCGGTTTCTAGGGTAAACTGTATGGCTGTCAAAAATTGGCTGTGTTAGTTGTTAAGCCGCAAGTTCAATACCTGTATAAATTTTCCCTCCGATTCCGTATTTTGCTCGTACCTGAACTGTTTCAAGTAATAATCTTGACCCGATAAATAAACAGTTCTTCGTTTCCAATGTATTTATAGTCATGTTTGTGTAAAAAAAAACAAAACAAGAGCATCCTTGTTTTTGCTAACGGACGAACTATCCGCGCCGTTACGTACCCGCCTTGCCCAGCCTGTCTGTCTGTCTGTCTGTCTTAAGTACTGTTCCCCTTTTCGATTTTACTCACAGACGCTCATTGTTTTTTTTTTTACAAAAACATGACTGAAAACAGCTTTAAGTGTTAAATATACATTCTAGGCTCGTTTACAAGCAGAATCGATCAAACAGGACAGCAAAAATGGGCATTGAAAACAGCAATTATTTTGAGGTTTGGTATGGTAAGAGGAGGGAGTGGGGTTCTAAAAACACAAGAAACTGCGGATAAAAACTTGGGGAAGGGTGGCAGGGGAAGATGGTACTTAGAACAAGTAACTGAACTAAAAAGTAAAATAATACAAGATGCAGAGGAATCTTCCTACAGCGATTATTGTCAAGTTTGAAAGTCATAGCTTTTCAGAGTATACTTCATGACTAAGTTTGGAAACCATTTCATTCATCGGGTCACTGTTACTTTGACCCTGCATGAACGGTTCTTAGGCAGCACACAATGTTTAAAAGCTGCAGCTATTATGTGACATAGAGTCCGGATACGGGAAATGTTGACTGACGGGCAACGCCATTCATAATACATCCATTTTTCGAAAACGGGCGTACAAAATGACGTGTCCCAAATCGAAAGGTGTTGTAAAAACTAAATTATTTTGGTAACTTAACCACAAATGTAGACCAGTATAGAAAGTCACATAAGCTTTGACGTCAAAAAGTGCCAGTGGCCGTTCGTCTAGAAATCACTGATGCAGACGAAAATCAGTAAGCGGTTGCATGTCCCATGTTAAAATTGTAAGGCAGCGACACCCAAAATTGAGTACATTTGTGTTTACGTCAGTAAGCTGCTTAAAGCATAATTTGAATTGTCTGTAGTAGTAAGGTTCCTGTAGAATACGTCTGAAAGACCATACGTACATTCTGAAGTATTGAAATGGTACGGTTAAGAACTTTTTGAATGTAGCAATAGATGCTTGCAATAAATTCCCTATCAACTACCTACACCAGTACATCAGTAATTATTTCCAGTCACCCTTATTAAACGCATACCCGTTTCTTTGCGTCTGGTATTGGACAAAAACAAAAACTACACACTCCAAAATAATAAATCCTTTTATTTCCATTAAATACACTGTATCTGAAATAATAGATGGTAAAAAACAATGCCTGCATTTGAGATAACATTGCATATTTTATGAAACGTTGTTTTTGAAAAAGCCTCATACATGGAATATCTTTACAAACCATGCAATGTTTATCTGGAAAAAAAACATTCATTCATTCCAAATATTAAGATCAACCACAGAAAACGAAGACGATATCTGTATAGGTTTTCTTAGAATTTCTTTGTTTTGTAACATTGCTATTACTACATACCTCAATGCAAACCTAAATCAAAACATAAAGACACAAAAATAATGACTCCTTGACTTGAAAGACATCATGGCGACATGATGGTGATCAAAGGTTCATGAAAATTGCATGAACACCGATGACACATCAATTTAGAGCCCAGTAACTCAGTGTTTGCCCAATCAACAGGGTTTTCGTTAATTTTAGCCTAATTTGGCAAGATCCAGATCTACTTTTTACATCATTATAACGGTCCCCATGGTTTTGAAGATGTCTTTCACAAAATCAATTTAAGAAAAAAAAATGTACTTTCCATCTTTCTATGTAAAATGCTTGCCCAAACATTTTTTAGAAATCGTAATTTTTGAAAATTTTGCAAATTTTTTCAATGAAAACGTTCCTTTAATTTATAGATATACTACAATAAAATACAGATTACCTGAAGGTGCAATAGAATGAGCCAAACTCTTAAGCTATCCCGGGTCTAAAGTGATCAAAACATAGAAAATTATATGGAAAATGGCTTGGTACCACATAAATTATTAAGTGAGCCCTGAGTGCTAAAGATACTGATGCTCAATCAAGCAAAGTTCCACTGTAACTAAGATATCCTGAAAATCATGTAAGTTTTATAACAAACCATTAATACATAAAACCAAAACTGAAATGTTTTAACTTTTTTATATCCAAAATGGCTGATACCTAAAACAGAAAATCTTTTGAGGGCAAAAAGAATTCAAAAGTAATCAAAATACTTAAAAAAATTTAACATGTTACTACTGCCATATTTGGAAAATTTTAGAATAACAATATATTAAATCATAGCAATTGTCTTCTATTTAAAGAGGAATCAAAGACAAACCTTGGTATGGAAAAGTTGAATCAAACATAATATAAAACTAGAATGTGTCTGTAGGACACAGGGTGTGCCCCCCACAGGTACATTAGTCACAAATAAGGGGCAATAATTCAAATGTTTGCAGTCTTAATGGGGTATAGCCTCAACAAACATTTTATGAAAAGGGTTCATTATTCTAGGCCCTATACTTTTTGAGCTATGAGCATCACAAACAAAAAATCCACTATTCTGGCTATTTCAAGGGCCATAACTCTGTAATAAGAGTAAGATTCTCAAGAAGAATGCCAAGAGTGCAAGGCCACATCATGATAAAGACTCCTGCAAGGTTTCCTGAATTTACATCTAATACTTTTTGAGCTAGGCACATAATTAGGTGAAAAAGTGCATTTTTTTACTATTTCAGGGGCCATAACTTTAAAAATAGGGGTGGAACCTGCCAAAAAATTAGAGGTGTGCAAGTTTATATCATGATAAAGACTTATGCAAGTTTTCAACCATTTATATTAAATACTTTTTGAGCTAGGCGCGTCACAAGGTGAAAATGTGCATTTTTGACTATTTCAGGGGCCATAACTCTAAAAATAGGGGGCATAGCCAGACGAAAAATAGGAGGTACGCAAGTTCATATCTTGATATAGACTCATGCAAGGTTTCATCAATTTATATGAAATACTTTTTTAGCTAGGGGTGTCACAAGGTGAAAATGTGCATTTTTGACTATTTCAGGGGCCATAACTCTAAAAATAGTGGGCGGAGCCAGATGAAAAATAGGAGGTGCGCAAGTTCATATCATGATAAAGACTCATGCAAGGTTTCATCAATTTATATGAAATACTTTTTGAGCTAGGAGTGTCACAAGGTGAAAATGTGCATTTTTGACTATTTCAGGGGCCATAACTCTGAAAATAGGGGGCAGACCCAAAATGAAAAATAGAAGGTGCGCAAGTTCATATTATGATTAATACACATGCAAGGTTTCATGAATCTATATCAAATAGTTTTTGAGCTAGGCGCGTCACAAGGTGATAACGTGTATTTTTGACTATTTCAGGGGCCATAACTCTAAAAATAGGGGGCGAAGCCAGACGAAAAATAGGAGGTGCGCAAGTTCATATCATGATAAAGACTCATGCAAGGTTTCATGAATTTATATCAAATACTTTTTGAGCTAGGCGTGTCACGAACTTCTGACGGACAGACGGACGGACGCACAGATGCACGGACAAGACCAAATCTATATGCCCCCACCACTCATGGGGGGGTGGGGGGGGGGGGGGCACAAAAATCCTGATAAAAATGCCATTGTCATCACGGTAATGAACGTGTCTGGTGGAAGCTTTCTCTTTTCAGTGTTAAACTGTTTTCAGCAAAAGTATTTCAACATCAGTAAATAATGAACAAGGAGACATATTTAAACTAAAATATTATGTTTAAAAATCTCCTCTTAACACTGACATGTAAAATAATCTAAAAATAAAGTTATAAAGTAACAACCATTTTGAACAATTCAAATCCTTTTATGCAATAAATGCATTTAATTGCACATTAAAATGTTCGAAAATCATCCAAGATCTGTGTTGGCTGTAATATCATCCAAACATCGAGTTGTGTAAAGTGTCCAATTCATATTCACGCTGTTTCGCTCTAGCCTGTGTAAAAATAAAAGAATGGATTTAAAGTCATGCTGTCAATTCTAGGGATTCTACACTGAGAAACAGTGGAAGGAAGAGTTCCAGGATGGGTACATGGTTACATCCTCAGACAATGTTTCTTCTGCTTTAAAAAAAAATAAATATTAAAGCATATTTCAATATTAACATAATTATGTAGATGTTGTCAAATGAAAGGGGCACATCCCAAGATAGGTGTGGTCAAATTAAAGAGGCACACCTCCAGAAAGGTGTGGTGAAATTAAAGGAGAACTCCTCCAGAAAGGCGAGATCAATTTAAAAAGGCACACTTTCAGGTAGGTACTATCAATTTAAAGAGGCACACCTCCAGACCTGTGTCAGCTATCTCAGTATTAAGCATTTAAATAATGTGAAGGCAGTACTTATTTGAAAAGTTACTTTAGTCCTCTGTGACATAAGCAGAAAAGCTCCCAAGAGTGTTAGTCTCACAACAGAAATGTGAAGTAAAATAGAAAAAGTTTAGCTTGATTTTATATCATAATATATTCATAAAACATCAAGTAAAATGAATTTGATTTGTGGTCTTTTATAATTTTGATATATGCTGCTATTCATTTTATTTTTGTTTGACATTTTGATGTTCATCCAGTGCCATGACCTTTCATGACTGGAAAAAACTACACAAAATGTAATTTCTACATTACCTTGTGTTTTCTGTAGTTTTCATAGTCTGGATCATCTGTGGGAAGTTCATGTCTACATAATGGACATGAGTTTACCTACAAAGATAAAGATGAGGTCATAAATCATATCTGAAATCTGTTTATACAAAATTCTGATATAGATAAAACCATAATAAAGCATTATCACAAAAACTTGTGAAAACTTATTCTGAAAGTGAACATGAACAAAATTCTATCTTCCTTCTATCTATTATAAAAACATGTTATTACATTCTGTAAATATCTTTGTTAAAAAAATAATGAAAATTATCTCTGATAACAATGCTTAAACTATCACTCCATTTGAGTACTCTGTTCCTATCATACATAACCCAGTATTCTCTTTCTATGTACGAAACTCTCCCTAACCCTCAATGTGTACCGGAGTTTGTGGCAACTGGGTTTGAGCAAGACTCGAGAGTTACCAAGTTACCACTGTTTAAGGAATGATACTAGATACAGCAAAGTATGTAGGGAATCCATGGAAACCTACCCTCTGCAACCATGGTATAATACAGTTTGTATGGAATTCATGGGCACCTGCCTTCTGTAACCATAGTATAACACAGTTTGTATGGAATTCATGGAAACCTCCCCTCTGTAACCTTGTTATAATATAGTATGTAGGGAATCAATGGGAACCTGCCTTCTGTTACCATGTTATAACACAGTATGCAGGGAAATTCATGGGAATCTACCCTCTGTTACCAAATTATACTGAATCCATGGGAACCTACCCTCTGTAACCATGGTATGATAACAGTATGTATGGAATCCATGGGAACCTATCCTCTGTAACCATGGTATAGTACATCATGTATGGGATCCATGGGAACCTACCCTTTGTAACAATGGTATAGTACATCATGTATGGGATCCATGTAACCATGGTATAGTACATCATGTATGGGATCCATGTAACCATGGTATAGTACGTCATGTATGGGATCCATGTAACCATGGTATAGTACATCATGTATGGAATCCATGGGAACCTACCCTCTGTAAACATGGTATAGTACATCATGTATGGTATCCATGTAACCATGGTATAGTACATCATGTATGGGATCCATGTAACTATGGTATAGTACATCATGTATGGGATCCATGTAACCATGGTATAGTACTTCATGTATGGAATCCATGGGAACCTACCCTCAGTAAACATGGTATAGTACATCATGTATGGGATCCATGTAACTATGGTATAGTACATCATGTACGGGATCCATGTAACCATGGTATAGTACTTCATGTATGGAATCCATGGGAACCTACCCTCTGTAAACATGGTATAGTACATTATGTATGGAATCCATGGGAACCTACCCTCAGTAAACATGGTCTAATACAGTATGTATGGAATTTATGAGAACCAATGTTATGTAACAAGAATGTATTATAATTTGCATGGAATCTATACTTTTTTCAACAACAGTACAATACAGCTGTTATGGAGGCTGCTAACCCATCTTCTTCTTAAACCATGGTACATGTGCTATAAAACTGGAATAGAATTTGACTCCCTGTAACCATCATTTCTATGGAAAATCTTAACCTACTCACCACAACCAACTACCGGTAGTATCGAATATATATGATTTTACCCTCTGTAACCACAGGAAAATACAATTTATTTGGAATCTGTATAAACTTACCCTCTGTAACCATGGAATGATACAATTTGTATGGAACCTATGTAAACAAGGCAACTGCTTTACTTCATCCTCTTCATCAAACAATCCTATACACACTGGACATTTCTTCTCTAATGCTGAAATTACAAAAATACAGATGTCAAATGTCTAACCACATACTGTTGAAGTACCTAGATTTGGTCACTGGTATACCAGACCATAAGGAAAAAGACAATAAAGCAGAATGCTAATAATTATAAGCCATGTACCCTACCTTAATGTATAATATTATACATGCTATAGACAGCTTATGACAGTTACACATATAGCCTTCTGATTTTGCGTTATTTCATCCTATTGCCTCCAGACTTGTGGAGAGCAAATCCTATTGTAAAGTAATAGTAATTGGATATCATTTGAATTTTACATTATTATTAATTTGGTATTTTATGTTCCTATTTTAATTTACATAAAGACCTATTACTGTTGATTTGATAATTTCATATGGGTTTAAAACATTTTTGCGGCATAACAACTATAGCAGACACTTACACCTACCCAGTACTTTTAGAATTAATACTTTTGAGCAAACTACAGCTATCACTAAAAGTGATTAATACCCCCAGATGCAACTTACATACAGGGAAAGTAAAATGCTGTGCCTATGTGACCTTGACCTTGAACCTAGTGACCTGGGTTGTACACTCTGCATGTAATCTTGGTTAATAAGAGATGCTTATTTTATGAAAATCTTTCCTGTGGTATTGAAGATATGCAGCAGACACAGATTAACCCTTATCAAGCTGGACACAAGATCAAGATCTGCACTGTTTGCTATTCAGTCTGTATCTCTTTGGTAAGTACCCCTTTGAACAGTTAATGGTACTGTTCAAATTGAAAGAAGGACAAGTTCATTATAGAAATTTAGCAGGGTATGGGTTAAAGCCACTTGATTTCTTTGTGACCTGGGCTGTACATCTTCCAAACAGTTTGGAAAATATGGAGCAGACATAAATTTAAGCTTTCTGATCCTTGACCTCCTGATGTGACTTTGACTTTGGACTTAGAGATCTGGGAGATATACTCTGTAAGTCATCATCATAGGTAAACAAATGATGCTAGTTTATGAATGTTAAGCTACTTGGTATTTACTCTGAATGTGTGACCATGACCTTGGACCTAGAGACCCTAGT
Source organism: Mercenaria mercenaria (assembly GCF_021730395.1). Taxonomy (NCBI): domain Eukaryota; kingdom Metazoa; phylum Mollusca; class Bivalvia; order Venerida; family Veneridae; genus Mercenaria; species Mercenaria mercenaria. The sequence goes on along the minus strand of NC_069362.1, from coordinate 104,752,128 downwards.
TGTTCACTTTGCACATCATTTTGTTAAGTTAATAATTGATGCAAAATCTATGAAAATCTTCCTAGCAGTTTTGAAGATAGTAATGGGGTAGAAACAGATTACGAGTAGATGGATGGACAGAACAACATGTGTGACTTCAATATGACTCCCATATACTGTGTATTTACAGGCATAATAACAGACAACTTAAAGCAGAGGTGGAAGACAAATGGAGATGAACGACCTTATACATATACATCTTCAATCAATCATGACAAGAGCGTCAGGATTTGAATATACGACCTAATGACTGGAAGTCTAGTGCCCTACTTGCTAAGCTTAATGCAAGGGCAAGTTTGTCCGCTGTATAACGAATTGCGAGCTAGATACTTTAGAAATGAATGGATTACAGCAGTTGCGTGTGAACATTTGTTTATATAACTATAATGTCTTGACGTTAGAATTGATAGTGTTTTCTCTTTGGTAAGATTTCTGGTCAATGCGTTTGAACTTAGAGACAGTAACTTGTAACTTGCACAATCATGAAATGTAACTATGTTTTGTATCAAAATGTTTTGTGATATATTTTGTATTACAAAGGTTAGCAAAACTGCGCCTAATGTAATAACATGCATTTACATTTACCTAGAAGTATTGTTTTAATGTATGTTTGTTTATAATGTTACCTTAAATCTGAAGTAATGTTATTTGTATTTTAGGCCGGAGGCCTTGTATTGCAATAAAATCATATCGTATCGTATCGTAAAGCACTTAAGGCGTAACCAATATATTTTTATGATTGTGTACCTGCTTCTGCTGGTGTGATAAGGCTGGTTGGTAGATTATTCACAACTTCTTTTGATGCTGGGGGAACTTTTCTCTCTCCACCAAATACTCTAAAATGTATCAGGTTTCTTAAATTATACATATAGCAAAATACTGCAGTGTCTTCATATGAAGATACAATTAGCTCTCTCTATACTATCTTACACCAGAAATATTTATGAAAAGTGGTCAAAACAAACTTAACAGTCTAAAATAAAAAGCTTCAATACAAATGCACAAAAAGTGAGGATCTTAAGTTTCCCATAATAAAACATACTTTACTTTAGTCTATCATTATTAAAACAAAGTTAGTATTTTACCTGTCATATTCTAGTTCCCAGTCTGCAGCTAAACCACTGTCTAACAACAGTCTGAAATATTCATGTAAAACATTTTGTGAGTAGCATAATAGGAGGGCACAGACTTTTGCTGTCAAAAGCCATCTATTGTATATAGTGCAATATGAAATATAATTATGATTTGTAATTCGCAATCTTTGTGTAATTTTGTCATATATTTTTGCAACATTTTTGAAAATAGGCGAAGCGCGTAGTACGTTTTAATAACCATAGATACGCTTAACCAGTGCAGTCACCTTTTCATCTGTCATGAACTGAATTCCACCGTTAATGTTTGAGCCAATAGTCCATGTGTCTGCCTGAAAATACACAGAAGTGCAGCAACACATCCAGGCGGCATGCACCAAAATTATGGCATCATTCTGGGGTTGGAGGCGAAAGTAAATGTCAAATCTGCAGTGCAATTAGTAGAAAGATTGTAAAATATGATAGTGTTTTTCTTGTTTTGCTTCATTAAAGTAGTGCAAGCTAGAGAAAAAGTCTATATTATTTATGAACAGCCCTCATATTGACCCTCCCCACTTAGCCCTTGCTCTGTATCATGCTCCCTATGTACCTATTTGTGATATGAACATTCAGGGGTGATGTAGGAGGCCTCAATGGCCAGATGGTTAGTGACTAAAGTCACTGCTGATAAAGGGCAAACTTGATCCAATGATAGTGCAAATTACATTTTTTCATATGGGCAATATCCCCACTTGCGTCAAACACTCGAAAGACCAAAATAATGGAAGCAATTTCCGATGGAATTTTCATCGCTTCCGACGCTTTACATGCTACAGGTTTAAATGCCGATCATTCACGAATTGGCTATAAATTCAAATAAAACTTAATGATCGTAAGGGATTCAATTTCCCCATTGATTAATTAAAAATTTTCAAATAAATTTCCAAGAATTTGATTTATTCTGTATATAAACTATGTATGTACGGGGCGCGATTAATGTTTACTGTGTCTACACGCAATATGCGCAAGCGATAAAACCAATAACTTTACAAGACTGTATGTTGTGATTTATTTTCCATTTATTTTGGTCCTTCAAAGTTTTGACGTTTAGATTGCCCGTCACAAATACAAAACAATCTGACGTTGAATTATTTTGACTACATTGCCTTATACTCCTGATTTACACTCCAGTATATAGCAATATAGTTTTTTATTTTATGCTAACTGATGAAATACTGTGTTTTATCAGTGAGATATAATCCATACCACTCACTGCATATCGCTCCTGTAAATGCCGATCTACTTGTACATTGGTATAAATTTAAAATATTTGCTTAAAAAGGGTGAAAATTGAGTCGAACTTTGTTTCTTTATAGTATATTTCTCGATTCAAATTATTTTACTTAATGAGAATTCATAACGTTATGCAGCAAAAAATGAAATAAAAAGGAACAGTTTCAACTTTGTCTTGTGCGTCTTTCTAACGTCACAACACGTCTGATGTCATGTCGGTTTACGTGCGTCTGTTTCCCCCGCTGAGATTAAAATTTGTTGCAAAATGCATATCTCAACGTAATTAAGCATAAAATAAAAAGAAAATTTGTTTGTTTTTCATGAATATAGAATATCTCACCTCAAAGTGAGAAATTTTCCATATTTACTCAAAAGAAACAAATATCCTCTATTTATTTCATTTAATTTTTCACGTAAGGTCTATCTCTCACTTTTAACAACTGTTCACAAAAATTGCGCCTCATCCATAAAATCAGTACTGTACTGATTCTGTAATGTCGAGTAGATCTATGTGAGATTCTGACAGTTATTGTTAATGGATTAAAAATATAAGTTACCTAGCCATATGAAGTAGATGATTCGGTTGTTGTCCATCTGCTAGAGGTTCACAATCATGTTCATCAAAGTAAGAAGCCATACTCAGAATATGGTACGACACAGAGCTTAAAAACTGTCTGTTGTTGATGACTTGCAAAAAAAGTCTACTTTCACTTTGAAATATCGCTTAAGCAAATAATTATTCTTAGAAAATGAGTATTTTAGAAAGGGATATTTTACCAGTTAAATCAGTTTTAACTCTTCTTAATAGAGCGTCTCATTATTCTTTCGTAAAAAGTAGATTTAATTAACTATAAGGTAAATTTTAATTGTTGTAAGCGGTAGATAAAATGGCCGACAAAAACCAGGAAGTAAATTCCGGCAGAGAAAATACACAGGAATCGGGTAAGTTTTGATGTGGCACGTGTGAAATTGCATATGAAAGTGGATTAAAACAGTTAGTTCTACTGAGGCTTGAAATTTCCCTCGTTGCGGACGAGATGAAGAGTTTACTGATACTGTCACATCACAGACGTTTAGAAGTTGGAGGCCAGGCTCCTCCCCTGCTAAATTTTATCCAGTAGTTTTAGCCTTTTAAACCACACTGACCATATATCTGGATCATTAAATATATTTTGTTGCAAGTTCAACATATTTTAAAAATTACCATTACCAAAAAGTTCTGACTACCTGACGCTGTTTTTATTTTCTGATGGTCGCATCCATTAAGTTATGGTGAAACCCCATTCGATTTAATCAACTATAACCAGTATCAAACCACAACATCTTGCACAGTCTCTCGTGAGAAACTGATGACATCTCTGAGCTGAAATATTTTAGCTAAATTACCATTTATCATTGTGTATGTCGCAGGTGTGAACTGACTGTGAAAATTGCTCCAGAAACACCAAAGACAGTCTTCATGAAATCAAAGCTTTTTCCAGGAAAGTGCCCCAGGACACAATTCTCTTTATTCCTATTTTATCAGGCCCTTGACATGTATAGGTTTAATAGTTACTAGTAACAATGCTAATGGCTGCTACTCTGTGAATGGTTTGAAAACCAGCTTTCGTCCAAACAAGCCATGAACAGGCTCAATTAAAGCAAGCCTTCAACTCTTAATTTTTTTAGTGTTGGGCCCACTGTGGAGTTTCCACTGTTACTATTTCAGCATAACCAGACATATTTAATTTCCCTTGATTTGGCTTATATGATCTTTAGCTGATTTAATTTCTTGTTATATTAAATGAATAAAGTATGTTTTTGACAGTCTTAATCTCTTATAAAACATTGAATGTACAATTGTATTTTCTTTTGTAAGAAGAGGGTAGTGTACAGAAGGAACAGAATGAACCTCCTCAGGATGTTGTTGAACTGTGCAGGGAAACTTTCAAGAAAACTGCTGAATATCTAAAAGGAGAATTGGAAGGTACTGTAGTTTCTAGCTGTTATAAAAAATATTACATTGCTCAAGAGTTGAACAGTAAATATTGTCAGTATGAGGAGAATAATGGTCAGCTGAGCAGAGCCAAGACTGACTGTATTGCTCTGAATGTCAGCAATATAATACTGTCAGTGACAAAAAAAAACCCAGAGTGATATTTGTTTAACTAAAATGAATACAAAAAAATAAAAATAGATATGTGATTTGCACATTTCACAAATTATTTCTGGGATGTTCTGGGAAATATTTAAACTTGCTCCAGTCTTAGTAGTAAAGACATGTACATTGATTCTGAGCCACTCTGATTAAAAAAGCCAGTGTCTTACAGTACCAACAGTCCACTGGAGTTGTCAGTACCAGTATTTTTCATGTTAAAATAGAGACAGTATACTTTGTCCATGTAACAAATGTTAGATTTTCTCACAGTTACTGTCATTTGTTGCATGGAAGTTTGCATAAATTACTATAAAAATGAGTTATGATAATAGCTAAAAAGATTGTAAATCCATTTATATGTATCTGTTATGCTGTTTAATTTGTTTTCAATGTGGATGTTAGCAAGTCTAGAAGCTGTTCTGACTGCATTAAAGAAATGCAAAAAGAAAACAAATTTGTCAGTGCCCAAAGAAATTACTATGTCCTTTTTTGGTTGTAGGTACAGTAGAGGATTACAAGTTGTTAGAGACGATGAACAAAGTTACAGTGTCAAAATATTCAGAAATGAAAAATTCTGCAGCGGATATTGGCACAGCCCTCCAGGCTCTAAATGAAAAATGTGAGTACTGTAGACTTTTTGTTCTAGTTGATGAAAATTAAATTTAAGTACATAAAGTTAACTGCTTTATTGGGGGTCTGAAACAAATATGCACATGTACTTTAATATGTGTCAAGAAAAAAGGAGGTACTTTGATCACAGTAGAAGATAAAAACAGGGTTTCTTCTTTATAAAGACAGTATCTGTATAATTGTGCTTGTATAATAATTATCAAAACCTCAGACTTCGATTTCTATCCACTAATGACATTTCTAGTGATTTTGTAATTTAAATGTTTGTGCTCATGAACTTAAAGGAAAGTTTAGATGTAATAGCAATGCTTATACAATTGAAAAGTTATTGGAGATGTCATTACTTTTGTATCTTGAATACTCTAGTGTTGCCATCGGTGACCCAGCTTGGTTAAAGTTCTGTGTGCAAGATCACACTGCAATTAACATTGCATGTTTTGGACTGAAACTTCTCAAAAGATTTCTCAGACCTACTGAAATAATTAAGTTAGAGAACTCTTGATTAAATTTAATGTTTATTGTTGCCCTTTTCAACATAGAAAAATTCAGTTTTGAAATAACAGAAATTTCAGTTTAAACAGAATTCAGCTATATATGAACTGAAATTTATCACTTTGCTTCCCACTCAGCAAACCTACTGAAATATAAAAGTTTAAGATAACTGGTTGAATTGAATTTTATGTAAATTATGGCATTTTTTTACTTAGAAATTTGTTGCTGTATATCTGTAACAGCTATGCGTACTGGATTGAAACTTCAAGCGATGCTTCTAAATCTTCAAACCTACTGTAATAATCGAGGTTAATTGACTGTTGAATTTAATGTCTATGAATGTGTTAGGCAAGTTCATGCCAATTAAAGGCTGTGTTATGTTATATTACGAATTTAATGTAAATTGTGACACTTTCTTTTAAACTTTGTTTTAAGCTTTGCTTGCAACTACATGTGTATCAAGTTGTATCTTGGTAATGCCTACATAATTATGTTGAATTTAAACTTCATGCAAGGCTTCCTAGTCATCAAACCTTCTTACATAACAAAGTTATATTATCTTTGGTTGAATTTGATAGGAAAATTTTGCCTTATGTGACTAAAATATTGTGTCAATGTGTTGTGTGTAACTAACTGTCGAGCTGTATCTAAGTAACAACTAGCACATATATTGGACTGAAAGTTCAAACTTCACACAAGGCATCCTCCTCATCAAACATACTGTAAACAAACATAACTAGATTAGAGAACTCTCACTTGATATAAATTATAGCCATTATTTTACTTGGAAAATTTGAGATAGTTTTGCATGCACATTGCAATCATTTCTGAAAAAGAATTCTAATTTGTTTTAACAAGTTGTAATATAATAACTAAGTTACGTAAGTCTTGTCTGACTGTAACGATAATTATGACCCCTGGCTTGAGTTAGAAATTGTCCAAAGAGTCACTCTTCCATTCTCCACCTTAGCCATTTGCTACATTTTCATGAAAGTGATTTAAATGTTTTCCATAAGGCTTTAAAGATTACACTTCTTACGTAAAATGTTACTTTTGTACTGAATGTGGTTAAAAAAATATGTTGAGGAAAATTAACTTTGACAACTCTTTGCAATTACTGTAAATCATTATTACAGACAGAAACTTGCAGCCATTCTTGGACCAGGTAGACCAGATAGAAGACAGTGTGTCCTCGCTAGAACAAGCTGCTTATAAACTTGATGCTTACTCCAAGAGATTAGGTAATTTAATCTCTATCATTCCTGCTTTCTAACGGTCTAATGAGGATAGAAATGTGTCAGAGCAAGTCCTGAAGTCATGTTACCAGATGGTATATGGCATAAGTTTTTAGTTGTAAGACTGTAGCTTTATCATAGCAAGGAGTGTTTCAGGTATAATCAGGAATTTTTCATGTGACTATTAAGAAAATATTATGCCATGAACTTGGGTACTCCAGCAAGTACCTGTGACTAGATGGGGACTGATTTCCAATGTTGCTGATTATACATTGTACTAGCATAAAACATGAACATAAACTTTAGAATTAAGTTACTATTTATCTATGTTACATTTTTAATTTTAAATTAACTTGGAAGTTCTAAATCTACCTCAGTCTGCTGGTAGCTCTGTAGACAAATTATGATGGACTACACTTACCTTACCATGCTGGACACAATTGATTCTGTCTTTGCGACCAGTGTAGATCATGATCAGCCTGCACATCCGTGCAGTCAGATCATGATCTGCAGTTTGCCATTCAGTCAGTATCTTTTTGTAACCATTCCTTTTAACAGTTAATGGTACTGTCCAAATTGAAAGATGGATAAGTTCATTATAGAAATTTAGCAGGATAAGGGTTAAAAGAAAAAATGCAGATTTGTTAGCAGGAATAATGACAGTTAATTATTTCTTGCATTCTGTAACAAAAAAAAATTAATTATTCGATTGGTCAATTAAATGGTCATACACTTTACCAAAGGTACCATTGAAAATTGACCAGACTTAATTGTTGTAGTCCTACACAGCTTAAGGCTTCAGCAGGTTATTATAGCATAAATCCTTAGTTTCTTTAGTAAAACAGAAATTTTAATAGTATTTTATGTACGATGAAAGTTTTAGAGAGAATTGAAATGTTTCAAGTGGTTCATGTCTAAACTACATTTTCTCTATTTCAGAAGCCAAATTTAAATCCTTGGAGAAGAGATGATCTTTATACAGCTTTACTGGATGAAATAACAAAGTGTAGATATTCCTTACATAAAGAAGGGACCAGTGCAATTATTTGTAAAATCTGAAATACTTGAGAACATACAGGTTGTTAAACAGTGACAGTTCAATGTAGGGCCATTTTTGTTAAAGTTATAAAAATAGAGACAAGATTGCTTTAAAATTCACAAAGATCAAAGGTGACTCTACAAACAATTAAGTGACTCATTTATACATGTAATATTTTGCTTGAGTGGATTTTGACAGGCCTAGGTCCCAAAAGGCACTTGCGCCAAGTGTTATCTGGTCTGGCAAAATCCACAAGAACTAAATGTGTCATTGCAGATCAAGTTTTACATATACCTATTTGTACTGTAATATCAGCCAAAATGATCCTGAAATCTTGTTTGAAATGGTTAACTTTTTTAAAAATGCTTGGAACGTCATATCTAAAACAAACAGTCACACCATTGAATATTTTTCCCTGTCCAATTGGAGTTGAATGAAGAGTTTTGTATTCATTACTGAAATACAGGCTGTAGTTTAGACAGAAATTTCATTGGTTTATCATATACAGAAACCTTTACTCAATTCATTTTTAAGATAGTGTTTGATAAACTGGAAATAGTGGGGTAACATCATTTATCCATTTAACTTAGAATAAAGCTTGGACTCAGCATACATAGGGGAAAATCTTCTTGAATTAATTGCAACCTGTAAGTAAATTTATTAAAACAGCAAAGTTACTATCTTTCTAAAGATAAAAATGATATTAAAAATTTTGACACAAATATTTCAAAATAATGTCTTAATATCAGTTGAAATATTTAGCTCTCTTTAACCATGGGCAGATATCTTAAAAGAGATACACAGATCTACCCATTTCATTTCACCACATCGTAGACCATTTGTTATTTATGAATGTTAAAATCTAAGTTGTGGAAAATTTCTCTTTGCAAAATGATATCAAAATTGCGATTTACACATACTGGAAACTCGTCCACATATATCAAATCAGTCTAGCAAGATATCAGGCACACTTTTTTACCCAGTTTTCTAAGTATATTTAGATGTTTTATAAGATCAGGGTTTAATCAGATTCTGTATTGTAGATGTTTTTTATCTGAACATGCAGAACTACTTGAATGCTAAAAGATATTTGATAAATATGTATTTAAATGGGAATGGGTCAGCTCTTGTGTTTAAAGGACCCAGTCTTAAGTGTCTGGGGTTGTGATTAGTAGCAGCCAGTGGGGCTTTTTTTCAGGTCAATTTGGGGCCTTAATCCCAATAGAAGATAGTATGTTTTTTCCAAATTTTGAAGCACAGAAGAGAAAAATACTGAATATATTTGTGATAGTACAGAATTTTGTTATAAAAATTTGGAGATGAAAATTATGGTAAAACATCAGACAGGTACTGGTATTTCACAGTGACAGGTTCAGCCAGGTGCTGCAAATTTCTCCTGATCTTATTTTGCCCTTGACTGCATATGCTCCTAGTCTACATTATATTTACCTTGTTTTCTATAGAACATAGAAATGGTTTTCAAGGTCCTGTGTTTGAGTACTTGTCTGCCTGCACAATTTTCTCCTATTTAATATATATTTTGTAAACATGTGTTTATTATGTTCAGTTTTATGAATATTTGATCCTAAAATAGTTGTGCTGAATTGATGTGTTTATTGAGATTTTTATGCCCCCAGCATCTACTGATGCAGGAGGCATATAGTGATTGTCCGTTCGTCAGTCCGTCCATTCGTCCTTCCGTACGAGGTTATCCAAATGGGACTGTTTCGTCTAGCATCAATACCCCTTACTAGAATGACTTGATACTAATGCAGATGTGACCATTCCTCATCTTCAGACATCACCTGACCTCAGTTTCACCTTGACCTTGACCTCATTTTGGGCTTAGGTTGCTTTATATGGGCCATCTCTTGGTTAACCAAATGGGACCGTTTCATCTAGCATCAACACCCCTTACAAGAATGAATTGATACTAATACAGATGTAAACTGTGACCATTCCTCATCTTCAAACATCACCTGACCTCAGTTTGACCTTGACCTCGTTTTGGACTTAGGTGCAAAATCTATCGACAAGGATGCCACTGGGGGCATCAAGCATTTATTGAACGCAGCTCCTTGTTTGTGATTGTAAATATTTACAATGCATTAAATTAAATTTTATTCACAGGACATTATGTTTTTTGTAACATGTTGAATATAATGTTATTTAATTCTTGTCCAAATGCTATAATCCATGTTTTCAAGGGGGACTCTGGTCCTATTTTGTTTCCTGTATCATGTGACTAGCCTAGAGGAATGCAGTTTGGCTTAGTCAGACCCATTTTGACGAGAGTAGCCAGTTGAAAATTAGCTACTACATTTTTATCCTGAAATAATAATTTAACAGTAGTAATCTAAAATCTTGCCAAAAACAGGACAAACACTGCAGTAAGAGGCCAGACAATAAAACCAGGGCCCTTCCAACGTGCAAGTAAAATTAACTAACATTCAGACTTCCTTTTAGATAAGCTTCTGTAATTGGACTTTCTTCTATATCTTGAACTTTCCTCCAAAACCAAAAATCAGTAACGTTACTTCAGGAGCTGCTGACAAATTGACAGCTATAAATAAACTCTGATATAGATGTTTCCTATGGAGGATACAAGATTGACAGAAATAGTAGCAACTAAAAATATATGGTAGGTACTTTAAAAACAAGAGCTGTTGGAGGACAGCAACGCTCGACTATTCAACAGCCTTGTCGATTGAATGAATAAGAAAGTCGAAAAAGGGGCATAATTTAGTAAAAAAAGCAAAATAGGGTTATGGAACCTGCATAGTGCTTATCAGCTCATGACAGTGGACAAGTGTATGAAGTTTCAATCCATTCCCTTAAGTGGGTACTGAGATACCAGCTTACATATAAGAATTTAACCAAAAACTCCTAAGTTGAAAAAGGGGCATAATTTTGTAAAATGCGAAGTTGAGTTGTTGACCCTTTGCACTGCATGTCTTATCATGACGGTGAACAAGTGTGTGAAGTTTTAATCCTTTCCTATTAGTGGATACTGAGATACCAGCTTACATACAAAAACTTAACCAAAAATTTCTATGTTGAAAAAGGGGCATAATTTTGTAAAAAAGCAAAATAGAGTTATGGGACCTACTTTGTGCATGTCAGATCATGACAGTGAACAAGTGTATGAAGTTTCAATCCATTCCCATTAGTGAGTACTGAGATACCAGCTTACATACAAAACCTTAACCAAAAAATTCTAAGTCGAAAAAGGGGCATAATTTTGTGAAAAAACAAAATAGAGTTATGGAACCTGTGCAGTATAAGTCAGTTTATCACAGTGAATAGGTGTGTGAAGTTTCAATCCATTCCCACAAGTGGTTACTGATATACCAGCTTACATACAAAACCTTAATCAAATCGGGACGCGGACGCATGGGCGAGTCCAATAGCTCTACTATTCTACGAATAGTCGAGCTAAAAACAGAACAAGAATTAGCAGCAACATAACTGTAGCAGCCATTAGCAACGCTGACCATTAGCAAAGCTGATTACAACAGGAACAAATTAATGCAACCAAAGAAAACAAGGTTTATTACAAGATAATATTTATTTAGAAAGGAAATGAAATGGAAGGCAAAACTTTCAGAAATACAGGCAATTGTTTCCTTTCATAAAAAATTCCCAGTTGGCATTGCATTATTTTTTCACTGTTTCCTTGATCAGTAGAATATTACATATAATTCTGCTAATTAATGTAGATGCCTTTGATCTTGTATAATTGTAAATTTGTGTCTGACATTTGGAATGAATGTGAAAGTTCAAAGAATGTCATTTTACAGCTGTTAGTAATGGATTAAAAGCTGTAATGAAATAATCATTCTAGACTGGGACCAGTTTATCTTTTTTTTTCTGTATACAAAAATTTTTTTGTGTTTTGGATTTTAAGTCCCACCTACTGTTTTGGTCATATGGCGATTTTAAGCTTTAATGGAAGAGGAAGACACAAGCTTTCCCTCTTGACATTATTTCAAGGCACAGGGGATCACCTTAGTACAAGAGCTGACCTTCTGCAAGCCATCTGGATAATCTCTTCAAATGACAACCCGAGTTGCACTTGAACCCCCAGAAGAAAGGCAAGTGATTCAAAGTTGGGAACCTAAATCACATGGTCGCAGAGGCCCCAATGTATACATAAGTTTACATAACAAGATGTTCAACATAGCAATTTGCATCTACAGTTGTACTGCTACATACACAACTTTCCTTATTTATGGAAAGAGAGTACAGCAGTCCTGTATGTTTTAGTCACCTGCGTAAACCTTCAAAATTAAGGTGTTTTATTTTACTTCTTGTGTTATTTGAATATGGTATGAAAGAAAAAGAAGTTGTCAGTGACTGTAGGTGCTGATGGGAATATCCAGCTCTTGGGTTACTGTTTTACCAGCAACTCATCACAACCAAAACAGTTGCCCACCAACCAAATATTCCCAATTTGCATCTGCAACCAGTTAAAGATTCTTATTAAAATTTCTGAGCCCTAATCTATGCTGAACCAACTATAACAGAGTTTCTTTGCCATTAAATCTTGTTATGACCTCAGTAATTTACTTCCTTAATTAAAAAATCTTATTAGATGTTTATGATTGTAAATGTTATGAAATAAACACAGATTATTACCATAATTTTACAAGGAAACAATAACTTTCTGTTGGTCATTCATGGGTAGCACGGTGGTCTAGTGGTAACACACTCGACTGTCAATCCAGAGGTCTGGGGTACAAATTCTGGTCCAGCCACTGCAAATTTCTGAGATGCTCCAGAGTGTCTCCCAAGAGACTAAGTACCCGTTCTTCCAAGGAAAGACGGCTTTGTGTGTATTGGTACTATACATTAAAGAACCAGTCCATTCACAAAGAGATGGGGTAAGATAGCTGGACAGGCCTGTATCTAAAAGTATTCCACTCTCTATGTTCTGGGGCCTTGTCTCCTCCTGTCCCTCTGGTCAGATCACTCTGTCTGTGCTAGTAGAGGATGAATTTTGCAGCCCGAGTGGCTGCCTTTACGCTATGTAAAGCGCCTTTGAATGTATTTATCATGAAAATGGCGTTATATAATCCTGGTATACATGTAATATATTTATTTCTTTTTTACATGTTAGCAAACACGTGTATTGAAATAATGTATTACTAAGTATCCAAGAGTTTTTCTACAGCCATTCCCTTATGTATTTGGCATTTATATGTTACAGATTTTATGGTTTAACAACTGCAACATCCTCTGCTTAAGTAAGGACTGCTTTTACTGTATATTTCAGGGCAGCTATCAGCTTACAATCTTTTTTTCCTAATGGTTCACTGCACATCACTAAAGAAAAACTGGTGATTTTTGCAATAAGATGATGTGCTTTTCAATCATTTGCACAAGAATGAAAACATGCAAAAACCAAGCTTCTCTTTTTGCTAAACAAAGAAATAAGTATGCATGGCCTAACACTGTAACAGTTTATATGTTGCATAATCAAGGCATCAGGGAATAAAACAAAAACTTTATGGGAAAATATAACCTTTTCTGAACATTGAGCTCACCCAAACAAACCTAAACTTAAGTATTTATTTTATTGTGAACAAAACTTATAACTAGACTCCACGTAATAATGGCTGTATGAATTGTTTCAAAAAATCAAATTTAAATTATTTGAAATTTTACAAGGAGTAATTTGTTACAGGTTTTATAGCAACGTTCTGATAAATTTCATTGAAAATCAACTTCATACTGACATCTTGTGTCTGGCTCTTTATTATGACAAAAGGTGTGTACCAAACGAGCAGGACCACAGAAACTGATTTTAGCTTGTTTATTCTCAGAATATATGGGCCGTGCCATGGGAAAACCAACATTGTGGGTTTGCGACCAGCATGGATCCAGACCAGCCTGCGCATCCGCGCAGTCTGGTCAGGATCCATGCTGTTCGCTAACGGTTTCTCTAATTGCAATAGGCTTTGAAAGCGAACAGCATGGATCCTGACCAGACTGCGCGGATGCGCAGGCTGGTCTGGATCCATGCTGGTCGCAAACCCACTATGTTGGTTTTCTCATGGCACGGCTCATTATTATAATGCTTTAATACTCAACAGTTCTTCAAATGCATAAATTACATAACAGTTCTTCGCTTTTTCCCAGAGTTATGCCACTTTTTCAAGTTACAAATGTTTGTTCAAGTTATTGCATGTAAGTTGATTTCTCAGTAACCATGTGTTGGAATAAATTGAAGGTTCACACACTTGTTCAGTGGGATGATCTGACATGCAATGCAAACATTAAGTGGCTTTTTTTTTTTTTACAAAGTTATGACCCTTTTTGACAATGTTTGGTTAAGTTGTTGCATGTAAGACAGTATTTCAGTAACCGTTTGTTGGAATGAATTTAATAGAAACTTCACAGACTTGTGTACAAAAATGATGCAAAGAGCAATGTTTAGATTCCACAACTCCAGTTTGCTCTCGTAATTTTTCCACTTTTTTAGCTCACCTGTCACATAGTGACAAGGTGAGCTTTTGTGATCACCCTTCGTCCGTCGTCCGTCGTCCGTCCGTCCGTCCGTGCGTCCGTCAACAATTTCTTGTCTGCACGATAATGGTTTCATTTATGATTTTATTTTAACCAAACTTGCACACAACTTGTATCACCATAAGATCTTGGTTCCTTTCTTGAACTGGCCAGATCCCATTATGGGTTCCAGAGTTATGGCCCCTGAAAGGGCCAAAATTAGCTATTTTGACCTTGTCTGCACAGTAGCAGCTTTATTTATGATTTGATTTTTACCAAACTGGCACAAAACTTGTATCACCATAAGATCTTGGTTCCTTTCTTGAACTGGCCGGATTCCATTATGGGTTCCAGAGTTATGGCCCCTGAAAGGGCCAGAATTAGCTATTTTGACCTTGTCTGCACAATAGCAGCTTCATTTATGATTTGATTTTAACCAAACTGGCATACAACTTGTATCACCATAAGATCTTGGTTCCATTCTTGAACTGGCGAGATTCCATTATGGGTTCCAGAGTTATGGCCCCTGAAAGGGCCAGAATTAGCTGTTTTGACCTTGTCTGCACAATAGCAGCTTCATTTATGATTTGAATTTAATCAAACTTGCACAAAATTTGTGTCACCATAAGATCTTGATTCCTTAGTTGAACCAGCCAGATCCCATAATGGGTTCCAAAGTTATGGCCCCTGAAAGGGCCAAAATTAGCTATTTTGACCTTGTCTGCACAATAGCAGCTTCATTTATGATTCAATTTTAACCAAACTTGCACACAACTTGTATCACCACAAGATCTTGGTTCCTTTATTGAACTGGCCAGATTTCTTCATGGGTTCCAGAGTTATGGCCCCTTAAAGGTCCAAAATTGGCTATTTTGGCTTTTGCAGCCATATAGAGACTTCATTTATGGTTTTATTTGATACAAACTTCCAAAATAACTTCAACAACAATAATTCTTGGATTCCATGACAAATCAGATCCAAGCATAGGTTCAGAGTTATTTTATATCTGATTACCTCCCCTGATTGTAATCAAAATGGATTTATATCAGTAAGTACTTATAGGACTTACTTGAAATTTCATTATTGTTGTTAGTTGGACTGAGCCAATCAGGGTAGATAACTATGGACTGATTTTATGTCAAATTACCTCCCTTTATTTCAAATTAAAATGGGTATATCTCCGTAACTAATGAAGATACTGATCTGAAATTTCATTTATGTCAACAGATTTATTTGGCAGATCCTTCTTTTGTTCACTTACAATATTTTTTTTTTTTAATTACTTCCCTTTTACGTTACTATAAATAGCTTATTTTTAGTAACTTTTTTATTATTGGCCGTAAGGAAAAACCGAGACCACTTTTCTGTGGTACAACATGGATGGTACCTCCAATTTTTAGGTGTATTTTGACATATCTATACCTTGTAAGAATTTTTTTTTCTTTTTGGTTAAATTTCTTCCCTTTGTTGTTACTGTCCTTTGGACTTAGATATTTTTTCTGAGGACCTTCTTGTCCTCAAGTGCAATGATAACAGGTGAGCGATATAGGGCCATCATGGCCCTCTTGTTTTGTATAGCTTTTGCATAACATTTTTTGTGTCAAGGCCGCTTGACTCACAAGTCTGTCACATAGTGTCATGTCATATTAAATTGTTTTTGTTCTTCATTTTGAGAGATATTGACTACACAATTTCAATTTAAAGGCTCATAATGCCTTTGTTCACGATGCGGCTGCCACATTTTTTATTATGAACATAAAATATATTCATTTCTTTCGAAATCATATTCTCAGTAATTGTTTTCTCTAACATTTGTCAAAGGTTTGAATATTGATTAACAATTAAACATATTACAAAGTTTTATTGAATACATTGTTTTTGATAACCTCCCTTTACAGCTCTTAATGTACAAGTGTGCAGTATTTCAAGTAGTGCCTCTCCTACCAGGTAATTATGCATAACATCTATTTGGACAGCTTTATCATATATTTTCAATATAAAATTTAAAGCCTTATGGGACTTTGATTATGCAAAATGGTGATTTGATATAAAATGAAAATAAAACTTATGGGCAATAACAAGGAGGTAGAACTGTTTGTAACTTCCAATATTTTCACAGTAAATGGTGTTGTAAATATTCGAGTTGCATGGCTTATAAAAAGTGATTGCAAAACAAAATCCGACTGGTTGATTCTGAGCTCAGTCTTCAAATTGACCAACAGCAAAGCAGCTTTCATAAACTGGTCTCCAAACTCTTATTACATAACCTTGAACCTGTTCTTTGTTCCTTACAAGATTTTGGGATGAATATTTTAATCACAGTTTTTATGGAGAAAGGAATTTGATTTGTATATACAGTCGAACTTCCTTCACTCGAACTAATAATTTGAATGCCACCATTCGCTCAAACTCATTGTCAGGTCCTGGCAATATCCCTATATGATGTGTAATTTTCTACGGCACAAACTACTGATAACTGGAACTAATTTTGCATGTCCTGTCAAGTTAGAGCAAACAAAGTTGAACTATATATGTTAAGTGTGCCCATTAACCAAACTACAGTTCCAGGTTCTAACTATATACAGTATAGCCGTGAAAATTTTGTTCGATTGGACAAACCGTTATAGATGAATGTTGTACTCATATTATCAAGGTTGACATTTTTATGGTCAAAAGCTAAATTAAATTATTTGCAAGAGAATATCTTGACAGATACAAGTCTCATACTTCCTGTTTCTGGAATTTTATTAAAAATGTTTCTGTGAACTAAGGCCAGTCAGTTCCAACATTTTTTAACTTCCCATTACTAATAAAATCAGGTGAGCAGTATTGGTCTGAATGAATACTTGTATTACATTATGATATATTAATTGTAAGAAATTACAGAATCGTTCATAAATATCCTGATCCACACAGTTTATAACATTGCTATGGAAAAAGTCTCGACTTATTATGATCTGCTACCAAATAAACAACAGAAATTTATATTTAATGCATTATAAAGATACAGATAGAACTACTGTTTTACATTGGGCACTTAAAATGGAAGTTGAGGATTTTTACAATTTAACGTTTGTGTTATTGTGTGTTGTTATAACATTGGGAACAACTGGAAACATTATTTCAGTTATTGTATGGTCGAAAGGTGCCAGGTGTCGGACAAGTGTCTTTGCATCCTATTTCAAGATTCTGGCTGTGTGCGATCTTTTTGTTCTTTTGGTACCAGGCATGGACAGTATGCTAAATTTTGTCCCGGAAAATAGTATTCACTTGCGCACATTGAATGGATTTCTTTGCAAATTCATGATTTTTATGGCGTACTTTGGAGTACAGCTTTCTGCTTGGGTAACTGTTGCAATGTCTGTTGAATGTACAACTGCATTATGTTTTCCGGTGTTATTTTACCACCGAAAGGATAAAACCAGATGTGCGTGTCTAGTTTTTGTCTCAACTGCTCTTCTGCTAACAGGCTTAAATATTCCCATAAGCCTCTCTGCTGATCTTGTCACAATGAAGTGGCATGGGAAAAGTGTTCAGAACTGCAATGTTGAAAGCCAGTCACAGACGCAAATAATAACAGTTTTAAAATACTCATCAAGTATAGGTTTTTATGTTGCTCTTCCAGTCTTGATATTTATAATTTGTGACTTAATAATTGTAATTAAACTGTGTGAAATGAGGTATTCTACATCTGTGCATCGAATTCTTACCAGAAACATAAAAAGCACAGCGAAGTTGATCGTAGGCATAAACTTGATGCACTTAATAACAGACGTTCCTGTGGTATTAACTTTTCTCGTACGTTTTGACATAATCGAAATGGACGCTATCAATCTTCGAATTCTTTCAGTGACGTCTTATGGATGTTTGTATTTAAGTAATGCCATCAACGTACTGTTGTACTGTATGATGAAAACTACTTTCAGATATGACTTTGCGATGTTGTGTAGGAGATCTTTTGTACACCATTCATCAACAGTAAGAAGAGCAAATGATGAGGAAATGGAACTCGAAGCAGGAGCGTTAAATACTGTGAAAGGGCTGAAATTAGACTTTCAAAATCGGGATGACTTTTGGGTATGAATGAGATAACAGCTGACAATAATGCCTAATATCTCGACATGTCTGCAAATTAATCCCGATTTAGAGGGGAAAATTGCTTTCTTGTTATTTGTTGTTGTTGTTTTTTACTCAAAACACTACTGTTCAATGTTTTCCAACAACTGACAAAGTTGAACATGTAATGATAATTATTTATTTGATAGAAAGGGTCTTTATTTCAATTTCTAACATTTCAATAAAAATATAACATACTGATTTTTTTTTACTTTTATTTCCACTGTAGTACTACAGGGTGAAAGAAAATTAATACATCACAAAATGAGAAAGTAGTCAATAAACATGGAGCTGAAGTTAAACCTGATGTTTGACATTGGATGGTGAAGTCTGAAAAATGTTTGTCGATGGATGGCAAAATTTAACAAATGTTTGTAAGATATGCAAATGTTCTAATGATAAAATGCATGCCTATTTGATGATAAAATGCCATACATGTGTAAAAATTTTATAATGGCATAATTACAATGCTACATTTACAAACTTGCCCAAAGTCCTGTGCTCAAAATGATAAAATGTTAATAGAAAAAGATGAACTTGCATTTACAAAAATTGCATTTACAAAAATGGTTGAACTTTTTTTCGAAAAATGTATCAATATTTTTTAATGATGCAAGTTTCTTTGCTGCCACAACATTATTTTAATATTGGCAAAAATTCATTGACACTGACTCTATGCAACCTATTATTAAACATCTAGAAAGAAAAAAAATAGGTAAAAAAATAATGTTTACTCCCCCTGGCAATTTTGTTACTTTGTAGTCATTTACATTTTTATAGATACTTTTTTGCCTGAATATGTTGTATTTGTTTATGATAAAACAATTACTTACAGGAAAAAGAAGTGTCCATTTTGCTATTCAGTAAAGTACATTTGAGCCACGCCATGAGAAAACCAAAATAGTGGGTTTGCGACCAGCATGGATCCAGACCAGCCTGCGCATCTACGCAGTCTGGTCAGGATCCATGCTGTTCACTAACAGTTTCTCTAATTGCAATAGGCTTTGAAAGCGAACAGCATGCACCCTAATCAGACTGCGCGGATGCGCAGGCTCGTCTGGATCTATGCTGGTCGCAAAGCCATTATGTTGGTTTTCCCATGCCGCGGCTCATTTATCATTTTACATCTTTTATAAAGGATTTCAAAGTGATAACAGCTTTTCAGGAATCAGTTACTGCCTTTTTTGTTTGGTCCGCCTCGATAGTTCAATGGTAGAGATTCTGCTTTAAGTGTGGGAGGTTGGGGTTTCCATTCCCTGCCGTGTCATACCAAAGGCATGAAAAATGGTACTGGTAGCTCCCTTGCTTGTCACTCAGCATTTAAGGAGTTGTACTGGAAGGTAAAATAAGCCCAGGTAAGTATCGGTTACTAGATACCAAGCTTTGTCACACAAAAGCTTTGTAGCTCATGTCTGTTGTTGCAAGTCAGCTGGATGGGTTCTATAGGTTCGAACCCACACAGGTGATGGGCAAGTGTTTCAAAGTCAGTGACCTTGACCGTGTAGCCACAAAGGCCCCATTGAGAAATCAGGCCCTTTATCATATAAAACTACAGTAATAAACGAAAGCTGATAGGCCAGAGGGAATAAGCATTTATATATTTGGCCCATTATGATTATCACAAACAAAAGAATTAAATATCTATCACACTTTGCTATAACTAACAAGGGGAACAACTCTACAGCAACTATCACAATGTTAAAAAGACCACACTGGACCTAACAAGGGGAACAACTCTATATTAACTGTAACAATGTAGAAGACCATTACTTATAAAGGGAACAACTCTGCATCATGTATAACAATGTAAAATGGATCATTAATATTATGGATTTATCAAACTTTTAAATAGGCATCATTACTAAAATTCTAAGCCAACAAATTGACCTTTTTCTAATCACAATCTCAAAAATAATAGCACAAAAATTCTTTGTGTTCAATCCATTCAACGCATTACATTAAAGATATATATATTATGAACATTCTCTTTAGATGGTCAAGAAGCCATAAATATATTAAAAACTAATGCATTGCATCAAACATGATTTTTGTTGACACTGACAATAACAAAACAATGTCAATAAACCATTATCTACTTTGATCAAGTAAAGGTTGCAACATACACATTAAAAAATCATGTAATACACAGCATATTTGTGCACTTTGAAAATTAATCTATGTTTGTGTCTTCACTGATAAAACTATCTTAGGTTTGTACAACGGATTTATTTTTGAAGAGACAACTCAATACATCGACCTTTACCCTGCTAAATTTCTAAAATTGACTGGTCTATCATTCAATTTTGGCAGTATCATTTGTTATTCAAAGGGGTGAAAGTTTACTGACTGAATAGCAAACAGTGCAGATCAGACTGCACAAATGTGCAGGCTGATCTTGGTCTGCACTAGCTGCAAAGGCAAAATCACTTGCCACCAGCAGGCTAAAGTTAATCAGCTAGTTTATATTGAAAACAATGCCAGTTTTTTTAACAATTTTGATTAGCAAGCAGGACAACATCAATTTTACAGTCACTGTAAGCATCCAAGGTGTCAACATTCAGAACATAAAAATTACAATAGAACTCAGGCATACACATTCATAAAACACTTGTCAAGTCTCTTTTTGGAGTTTAAAACATTGTACAATGTATCTGTGATCATGAAGCGCTACACAAGAGGTTTTTTCTATATCTACATTATATGCATGTTAAAATTTCAGCTTTTCTTTTACTACTGTTCAGGAGGTGTACTAGTCTGCGAAGGAGACTTTAAACTAAATAAATTAATAACTGATAATTGAAAAATATACCATAAAATACTTGTACATAAAAAAGCGGGACAAAAAAAACAACAAAAGGGATATTTCACTCAATATATTCAACTTATATACCACAGCTGTAAGCAAATAAAAAAGCCATAAATGCCTATAAAATAAAGCTAAAGCATAAATAAGAACATTTAATCATTGTGCCCTGTGAAAAAGTAGAATTTTCTCATCACAATATCTAATACAAACATTTTATGATACTAAAATAAAACTTGCAAACTGGACACACACAAGTAACCTAGTTCTACCTACAGTGAAAAGAATCTCCCAGGGAAGCTGCCATTATGTAAACAGTATAACCTCTATAAAACGACATTTCTGAAGAGAAAACGCCTCTCTACAATGACAGATTTTTCCCAATTCTATAAAACGACATCTCTGAAGAGAAAACGCCTCTCTACAATGACAGATTTTTCCCAATTCTATAAAACGACATCTCTGAAGAGAAAACGCCTCTCTACAATGACAGATTTTTCCCAATTCAATAAAACAACATCTCTGAAGAGAAAACGCCTCCCTACACTGACAGATTTTTCCCAATTCTATAAAACGACATCTCTGAAGAGACGCCTCTTTTCAAACAGATTTTTCCCAATTCTATGAAACGACATCTCTGAAGAGAAAACGTCTCTCTATAGTGACAGATTTTTTCCCAATTCTATAAAATTCTAAGTAAATTACTCTCTCAAGTGTGACAACCTCTCTATGACAATATAAAATATTTCAATTTTGCCAGTGGTGCCACTATAAAGGGGTTGCACTGTATTTTCTTCTGTCAATTTAACTCTGTCATTACCCAGTCAGTTTTTATCTTAAATAATACTTATCATGCCATTTACATCGCTTTATCTTGAAAGCCCCTGTTTCTAAACTGGACCTGGCAGTGATTGTTTACTAATACTAAACATTTTCAAAAACATGCGAAAAAATTATAGTACTCTAGAAAATTTATATACGATAACTAATAATGAAACAGTTGTTAACGTTAACTGTATATAATATGATCACAATCGCAAAATAACAAAAAACTTTTTTAACAAAGTATAGAATAATATAAGCAAGAACAACCTTGAAATGAATTTTCAGACTATCTTATCAAGATACCCCTTAATGTTCGATACTGTTTAAAGAAATAAATCTATGTCATAATGACATGTACCTTATTTCTGCCTTTCATCTTTTTTAAAGTTACCTTTGAATGGCTTTGATATGTATCTTTTAATAAATATGAATAACGGACTCATCTTTCTATCAGTTTTAAAATTTCTACTTTTGATCACATCATTATCATGCCATTTTAACTGTATATTAACAAACATTGATATTACACAGCATTTGAAAGAGAATTTTCAACAAACTTTGTTCCTTTAAAAATACATTTTAAACAACTTGCACATATAAGCTATCACATGTTTCAATATGTTAAACTATATCTATAATCTTACTATTTCATCAAGCTACAATGTACTTCAGTTTTTATTTCTCTAAAATGTTTATCAAATCCTCTAAGCATACTTAATTAAGCAGAATTCTAAGGCCAGCACTATAGCTAATTAACATAGATTTTAGAGTTAAGAAATTATTTATCCTAAACAATGATTTTATTCAAGAGAAAATCACAGTTTGACATATTTTATTTCGATTTTGAAAATAGTCTTGAAAGATGGCATGCGCAGCTAATGTTCCAAACAAAATTTACAGTACCAACTTTGATCACAATCCAGTACAATATATATGTTATTACCCAACAATTAATCTAACAATACAATATATATATTATTACTCAACAGTCTATCAATATCTAGATCAGTTATACAATGCTTAACAATCTAATCATTCAAGTTGAACTTAAATAAAAGTTGTATAAATCTATATAATCCTGTAAGAATTATGTAAAAACAAAGATATGGTAATATTAAAGAATGCCTAATCTCAATGTGGTCATGTGACTACACTGACTTTATAAAACTTCTGGTATAATGAATTGCCTGTATGTATGTATTAAGAATTAAGTAATTATTACCGGTATATAAATGCTGTAAAAACGTGTAGCAGTGATAAAAAATTGACATGTGAAGATGGTAAATAGTCATGTTAAAGGTTCTAAAATGCAGTCTGGGTAATGTAAAAAATATAGATATGGTACATTTGTATTTTCACGTTATAAAGATACTTACATATGCCTATACAGATGTAATATACAGAACTGATCCATACCTTATATCATGCTTAAAATAGTTAAGCATCCGTTAAGCAGGAAGGAGACAGAATTGTCACATAATGCAGGACAATTCCATAAGGACATAACTTTTGTTTATCTGGTTAAGATACCGTACTAGGGCGAAGAAAAAGTATACGTGGGAATTTTTTTTTCTTTTGTTCACTTTCTAAATTCATTTCTCTATCTATATGCATTCCTAAGATGTTTCCCATAAATTTGAATGATGTACACCTTACATCAACATTATTATCATAACAACAGACAATAAACACCATAATGTCTATCAAACATAAAGTCAACAATAATTAAAACAGGCATTTCTATGAACATCACCAATAATTTATATAAATATCCTATCAAACAAACAGTAAAAAATGTAAAATAGTAGTGGACAGTTTCGTGAGTTCTGTCTCAACCAATGACATCTACAGATGGTAGTGGATAGTTCATGAGTCGAGTCTCTGAAGCTCTGTTGTATACACTGTGACACTCTCTACATCAAAGAGAACAAAATACACCTGCTTGATAGAACTTGCCATGCTCGAAGCAAAGTAGCTGCTGATGGCACGTAGAATAATCTGTGCTGCTGTCTGCTTTGGAAATCCAGCACTGAAAGTACAAAATTGATAATTTAGACATTATTATCTGTAACAAAAGAGACATATACTGTAGACTGAGTTATATTCATAATGGTTTTAGTTTTTCTAATATTTGAGAAATAATGTATAAAAAATCGTGTTTAAATGTTAATAATACAAAGAAAAGAGATTATATTTCCGCAGAATAAATTCACAAGGGCGTAGTCTGAATGAATTATTCTGGCAATGTATAACCAATTTTGAGTGTATCATTATAATTTATAAATGAAACACAATTTTGCTCAACATTATTTCAATTCTAATATGCCCCTTATCTTAAACAGAAGATAAATTATAGGAGCATGCCCTCTTTCTTGATTGCAACGAAAACATTGATATCATCGCCTCTTCGTGACATCATTTTAGCATAAGAGAGTTTTAACAGAAACAAGCATATCTGAATCGCAAATAATGCTACTTGCAAGTTCAAAATATTCATAAATATTGATCTGCATCATGTCCTAAACACTCACATTTTGCAAATTCTTAACACATTGAATAAGGCTGCTAAACATGAAATTGTTAAATAAAGCCCACAGAGCTCCAGGTAAGCTGTGTATTTACAGATTTAAGCAATTAAAGTTGCAGAAAACCCAACTGAATTCATACAGTGTGCGTACTGAATCGCAACTGAAATTCCTAATACCCAATTTATTAATCACTTGCGTATCGCATTTTCTGTATTATAGACCAGGAACTAGACTTTAACGCTGGACAACAGACTGGTTATATGTTACTGCAGAACAGGTTGCTATTTATCTGAAAAATCACAGGATCATTCAGTCTGATCACTGTTATCTAGACGCTTTGTAAACAACTTTAAATTACGCTGATTCTAGTACTAAAAGAGGTCTCAGAAAGAACATTTTTACAGTACAAACAAACAAAATAGAAAGATTTTTTTTTGTTGTTCAACAAAGACAGTTATCTGTTTGTGATGATAATTTATAGTGTCACCAATACTGGCTGACATCTTATGGGAGAGAACATACTGAAATGAACACATTGTTCAGGATATTGCGAATGAATTTATCTCTGACTGCATTCAAAGTGCAAAAAAAAGCCACAATGGAACAAAAGTTTCCCAGAAAACAATAAATGACTGGTGAATGATATATGCTGTAAGCATGATTCATCTAGAACAATTTAAACTACAAGAAAAAAAATACTCATTTGTTCGGGCGAGATTGGTGAAATACCCAATTGGTTTTACAAATACCCAAATTACTTCTGAAAAGGCCGGGTTATAATATTTTTTTACCGTATTCAGATTTCCAGTATCAAATTCAGACAAAAAGTGATGGGTAAATACCTAATTGCACCAAAAGCTTATCTGGAGCTCTGAAGCCTACACAAAAATTATACAATCTACAGTAAACAGGCTAGGAATTTTCATAAACAAGAGCGCCGCCAAGCGGAACAATATACGCCCGAAGGCTTACATCATAGGATAGGAGCAAAATTTTAAGAACTTGACTGTTGAAGCCCCAAAGGACTGGAACAACAAAAGGAAAACTTCAAAAAACAAATCTAAGTCCACAAAAAAAAAATTCAAAGTCTACAAAAAAATCTTTATCAGGTACAGGTATGTAAAAAAACACCTTAAAATTGGAGGTACCATCCATGTTGTACCACAGAAAAGTGGTCTCGGTTTTTCCTTACGGCCAATAATAAAAAAGTTTCAAAATAAGCTATTTATAGTAACATAAAAGGGAAGTAATTCAAAAAAAAATTATTGTAGGTACAAAAAAAGAGATCTGCCAAATAAAAACAAGAGCACTGCAATGCAGAGCAATATACACAAAGCAAAGTCATATATGACCTTTGACCCTTAAGTGTGACCTTGACCTTGTAGCGAGTCATCCGGAACATGCGCTCTGCACATCGTTGCAATGTGGTGAACATTTCTGCCAAGTTTCTTTGAAATCCTTCCAGCAGTTCAAGAGTTACAGAGCGGACATGAAACAAACTGATATGACTTTTGACCCCTAAGTGTGACCTTGACCTTGAAGCAAGTCATCCGGAACATGCGCTCTGCACGTCGTCTTGGTGTGGTGAACATTTGTGTCAAGTTTCTTTGAAATCCTTCAAGGGGTTCAAGAGTTACAGAGCGGACACGAAACAAACTGATATGACCTTTGACTCCTAAGTGTGACCTTGACCTTGAAGCGAGACATCCGGAACATGCGCTCTGCAAGTCGTCTGGGTGTGGTGAACATTTGTGTCAAGTTTCCTTGAAATCCTTCAAGGGGTTCAAGAGTTACAGAGCGGACACGAAATTGCTAACGGACAGACGGACGGACAGACGGACACCAGCGTCATAACATAATACGTCCCTTCGGGCATATAAAAATATGTAATAATGTTTCTGGATAACAATAAAATTTGTAAAATGTCTCATTCTAAATATTTCATATCAATTAATTTTAATACAGTAGGCTGTAGTGAAAAACTGCTAACCTAAGAAATAAATACTGCAGAATAAGTTAATAATATCATACGACCTAGTAATTTAAGATCCATGCTTAGCTAGCTTTCTCATAGGGAAGCACAATTAAACAGAGAGGAATACTATTTGGGTAAATGCAGTGAAATTATATCATAAACACATAAGATACATGAGAGAAAAATAAACAAGAAGATACTGGAAAATTTATGGAAACACTTGTAGTACAAGTCGGAAAGCCAAGCAACAATTAAGTAATTTATGTTGGCAGACACTAAATAACTGGAAAATGCTATTAACCCTTATCATGCTGGACACGATTGTTGAACAGGTTCTTTGAGATTCCATACAGCCGGAGTTACAGTAATCTTTTTCGATGAAACCAGAGAGTTCACAAGAGACTTGGTAGCATCAGCTGTGCTGCCTAATGTGGCCTATTTGCCGATGTTTTGCATAATTAGGTCTACAAAGAGAGTTAACATGCTGTGTCATGACCGTGTTTGAATCCATTCTAACACCGACATTTTTCACACATATTGATGGTTAAATCTGAGAGGGTCCTACTTTCACGCAGATATCTTCGGGTTTTTTGTGTGATTTGTGTGAAACAAAATGACCTTAGTTTTGTCAGTATTTAGCTTCAGCATGTTCTGATGCATCCAAGAGACTATGTCGTTGAGACAGATTTCAGTTCGAGATAGGGCTGGGCAGTGTTGCATTTTCCATTACTGCTCATGAACAGACTCAATCAAACCGAGTCTGCAGTTTTCACTGTTTGCTTTGTTCTCGATGCTTCCGAGGGATCTACTTTCCGGATTTTATTCATGTTGGTATGAAATATTTTTTTGGCTTAAACGACAAGTATAGTTGTGAGTCATCGGCATAAAAGGGGTGATTCAGTCCATGGCTTCTGTAGGCAGATTGAACCAACGGGTTTTGTGTACATGATGTAGTTTTTCGGTCCTAGGACAGATCCTTGTGGTACACTGTATTTCATGTGGACTGGAGTAGACAGTTCGCCATTTACTGAGACTGTTTGGTAGCGGTCGTTCAGATAAGAAGTCATCCGCTGTAGTGGTTTGCCAATGATCCCGAAGTCCTTTTCCAAGCGTTTTAGCAACGTTTCATGGTCGATAGTATCAAACGCAGCTGATAAGTCAAGCATTACCAAATTGTGATTTCGTTTATATCCAGGGATTGAAGAATGTCATTTTGAACTTTGAGAAGTGCAGTTTCTGTCGAGTGATGCTTTCTGTATGCAGACTGGTGCTGTTCATGTAGGTTCCAAAGAAGACTGCAAGCTTTCGCCCAATCAGCCTAACCAGCTGTGTTTGAAATACCATGGAGAGGATTGTGAATGCACGCCTGAAGTTGTACATGGAGACTAACAACCTATTCGCAACGCAACAAGCAACACTTCCGCTCCACTGAGGACCAGACCACTTATCTATCGCAACAGATAGAGCTAGGACGCCTTCCAAGAGCAGAAAGTCGTGCTTACAGCATGGATTGATGTGCAGAGAGCGTTCGACAAAGCCTGGACTAATGGACTCCTCGTCAAACTGATGAGGACTGGAGTAGGAGGTCACATGCTGAGGTGGATTAAGTCATACCTCCACAACAGGAGAGCAAGAGTCAGTTTAGAACATGCCAGCAGTAGGAAGTTCCTGTTGCGTCATGCTGTCCCACAAGGCGGAGCCTTATCCCCTACACTCTTCCTGGTTTTCATCAATGATCTGGTGTCTGAACTACCGAAAGGAGTTAAGGCTGCACTCTACGCTGACGATCTGGTGTTATGGTGTAAGGAAGAACATGCCACTACGCAGGATGCAAGAAGCCATCAACAAGCTTTCAGCTTGGGCTGAAGATTGGGGTGTATCAATCAATACAGAGAGGCAAAATACCTTGGAGTGACCTTTGACAAACGGCTAACCTGGAAGCCCTACATTAGTCAAGCAGAAGGGAAGGGCCGTAGGAAGCTTGCCATGATGCGCAAACTTGCTGGAACAACGTGGGGAGCAAATGAGCAAATACTCAAGACAGTATATCAGAGAACAGTGAGACCCCACTTAGAGTATAGCTCAACTGCCTGGTCCACTACTGCCTAAACTAACCAACAGGCTTTAGACAAGGTTCAGAACCAAGCATTGCGGATCATGACAGGTTCTACAAAGTCTACACCAATCTCCTTCATAGAGAAGCTAACAGACACACAGCCGTAACAAGACAGGATACATGCAAAGGTCCTGCTTAAAACAGAGATGTTCAGGTCTTTTCAAGACCATCCAATGAAAGCCAAGCTAGATGGCTACACCACAAATCGGCTCAAACGTAGCAGCTTCGTTCATGAGGCAAAGAAACTCAACCGAGAGTTCAAAACTGAGCTGAACATACCAACGACTCCCCTAGGTAATGAAGACATTATAAACCCACTAGCGAATGATCTGTCCTCGGTGACTGTAAGACTTGCTGTTCCTCATCTTGACCGCGGGAAGCAAGAGGATGAAGGCATTCGGAAGAGCCTCACACTTGCTATGATTAATGAAGACTATCCTCCGGAATCATGGACTCATGTCTATACAGACGGATCAGCCACATGCGCCGTCAAAGATGGAGGAGCAGTAGTTTTCATTCAATACCCATCTGGCAAGAGAGAAACACTACATGCAGCCACATGAAATTACAATTACAAGGCAGAGACTGAAGCACTCATGAAGACCGTCTCAATGGTTGAAGACTCGGCAGAAGAAAGCTCCTCGGTCGTCTTTCTCACAGATGCACTGTCTGTCATGGAAGCTCTGATCAACAATAAAGCTCCGCAGCTAGACAGGAGAATGCAGAGCCTGAGTATAACCTGCAAAGTAGCACTTCAGTGGATTCTATCCCATTGTGGACTTGCAGGCAATGAAGAGGCAGACAAACTGGCTGAGCTAGGAGCTCAGTCAGAACAACCAACAGAACCTGTGAGTTATAAGGAGAAAGTCACCATCATCAAGGCACTTATGAGACCAAGGATGGAGGAAGATGCTTTTCATCTCCTTGATCGGTCTGAACAAGTGATGATGGTCAGGCTCCACTCAGGGCACAACAAGCTCATTGCATTTATACCTTTTATACACTAACTAAAACGTTTTCTGTAGTGGGTTGTTATTCCTCTGTGGAATAACACTGGTCCTATGGCGCGGATTTAGACTGTAAGTGACAATGAGACACCATTCATCGATTGTGACAGTCAATGATATACTTTGAACAACTTTATCTTGACAGAAAGTATAATGCGAAACAGCCAAGTTGAAGTGAATATACAGAACATATTCCGATCATAAATAGCTAGCAATTTCCTGAAGAAGAAGGTGATATGATCATCTATTTAATGTCTTCAGTATGATCTGGAGACGGTGACAAGCTCATGTAAAACACGCACGCACGCATTCATACATACATATTTACATTCACTCTATTCCTATCCATTGAAAATTATGACATTCATTTTGTATGAACAGCAAAAGGAAAGGTGCAAAAGTGACGTCAGTGATGCTAAGCGACGGACCCTTATTCTCTGTAGTCATGTGCATTACCCTTATTTCCCATGGACACATGCATGATATCGCTGGATTACCCAAAACGTAAAAAGAAAACATGCTCTTATGCTGACAGCAGCGTTACGCAATCTTTTGCACGTCACGTATAACAAGCGACGTGTTTTACACGCTCTTTATGATAATATACTGGACGGTTTACTAAACGGTGCAGTCATATGAATTGTTGATTTGACTTAAATGAGAGGTGGGCATACACGGCACTGAACGAGAAGAGGCCCTTGAGGGCTTGAATCGCTCTTCTTGACATACAAATAAGGGTAGGATTGTTCTTAAAATGAAAACAAGCGTGATGAGGATCAGGCCAAAACTAGTTGTTACTTAGTTTTAACCCCATCCCAATATCCAGAAATGAGACCGTGTTTTGAACCTCTGGCCCGGTTTCAAACATGGCATAGACTTTATTAATAAGGTGTTAATAAGGTATGTGTACACCGGTATGACTAACATTGTGATATGTGTACACATACTATGTCTTTATATGTACTGTCTTGATATCATACTATGTTATGCGCCGGATGCCTAGATCATTTTGTAAATAAATAAAGTTGTAAAGTGTTGCCAGCATAAATGAAATATTAAGACGTTTCAAAAGGATCATGCCAAAATTGTGCCTCTTGAGCGCTCACAATATTTTGACTAGTATTTGATTTTGTGACCTAGATTTTGACTCCATACGTGGCCAATAACTTACGAAAATACCTACTATATCCAAATTTCATAATGATTTACAAATCTAATTGGATATTGAAAGCAAAATAATGCATTATTCCACTAAATGAAGGGCCATAACTCTTGTGGTATTGGTCTTATCAAGACCATTATCAATCTCATCTAAGAGCATATTGGTCATGCACATTCTGAACAAGTTTGATTAGTTCGGTTAAGAAATAAACAATACAACAAGAAATCTTTGCATAATAAAGCGTTTTGGCTTATCCAGTGGCCATAATATTTGCGTTCCCTGTCGGAACTTGTCCATCGAACTTGTCCGAGGTCTGCGGTTGTACACATTCTATTTAAGTTTATGCAAGATTAGCGATGAATTAAAGACTTTATCGCGTAAACAAGGCATATTAAGCAGGTTTACTTTCTGATGAGTTTGGTTCGATCTGATCCATCATCGAATTAATCCGATATCCAGAAGTTATATATACAATCTTACCACGCTTGGTTAAGACTGCATCAAAACTGTGGAGTTTATCACGTAAACAAGAAAGTTTTACGGGCGAACGGACAACGTGCAATCCACCACGACAATAGGTCCGGTCCGATGTATCTCGGCAATATGGCTCCTTGTGTAAGCTGACAGTTTTATTACGGAGGATAGGGGTCTGGTTGCGAAAAGGTACCCAGAATGGTAAGCCTGTATGTGACTTAAAGGTTTTTTAATAAATGGGCGCCAAAAACCTAAAACCAGAAAAAGTCACCCGACTACGTTAAAATTCAATGCTCCACCTCTTTGGAGGTAGGCGGTTTTCACCTTGAATGTTCATAACTGTAAATACTCGAGAATGTTGAAGAAAAAAAAACCCCTGACTTATGCGATTTTTTTATTAGTGAATGTTCATTTGTTGGTACTATATATATAGTAGAATTAAAGAATAGCTTCCTAAAACTTTCACTGACACTCTATCACGTACAGGCAGTCAATTGATCTAACCATCATTCCTGGGTTCCTGGGTTTCTTACCAGTATCAGACCTCTATCCTCAGTATGTAAAACTAAACGTTCTCACATCAAGAACCATATGCATGAATACTTAATTGATATATAGTAATACCTGTAGGTGCTGGATTTATTTGTGGGTCCTGGAATGTCTAAGAGTGTTGGTTTTTTTATCCATATAAAGCTTCATTATTGACCAAACAAATGTGCCGAATGTCGAGCGAGCCCGGGTGCTCGAGTCATCGATGCTCGAGCGAGCGGTGTTTCACTGTATAAATTAAGAGAAGCGGATTTTCTTACAAACTGCACCGAAGCTTAACATCTGATCAGAATGGTTTTTTGAATGAAATGACTGATATTTACCGATTATTCTTATTCAAATTCACACTGGCCATAGCTTTCGCAGAAGCAGTGGTTCCTGAATGCCGCGGCGGTGGAGGCAAGTCCCATAACTCTTACATGTATTTTGAGAAAATTATTCCCCTTTTTTGGACTTAGAAAATCCTTGTTAAAGTTTCGCGTGCAAGTACATACAGCAATTACTAAAAGGCATATAGATTTGAAACTTATTTTTTCTTTTTCTAGATCAATTACCAACCTCACTGGGTCAAGTCCCATAACTCTGGCATGTATTTTGGGCAAATTATGCCCCCCCTTTTGGACTTAGAAAATTCTGGTTTAAGTTTTACATGCGAGTTTCTATCTCCAAAACTAATGCAGATATTGAATTGAAGCTTCACATGTGTCTTCGGGGTTATAAAACTAGTTGATAGCAGCAAGTCCATAACTGATATGCATTTTGGTCAAATTATGCCCCCTTTTGAACTTAAAACTCTTTTGATATTTAACCTTTTTGGGTAATATTTTCCTGCTTCTGGGACAATATTTCGAATAGTCGAGCTTGGCTGTCTTACAAGGTCACAAGGTTTTTCTATTTTTAGACCTACTGACCTAGTTTTTGACCGCACATGACCCTGTTTCGAACTTGACCTAGATATCATCGAGATGAACATTCAGACCAACGTTCATGAAGATCCATTGAAAAATACGGCCTTTAGAGAGGTCACAAGGTTTTTCTATTATTTGACCTACTGACCTAGTTTTTGATGGCACGTGACCCACTTTCGAAGATGAACATTCAGACCAACTTTCATACAGATCCCATGTAAAATATGGCCTCTAGAGAGGTCACAAGGTTTTACTATTATTTGACCTACTGACCTAGTTTTTGATGGCACGTGACCCACTTTCAAACTTGACTTAGATATCATCAAGGTGAACATTCTGACCAATTTTCATGAAGATTTCATGAAATATATGGCCTTTAGGGAGGTCACAAGTTTTTTCTATTATTTGACCTACTGACCTAGTTTTTGATGGCACGTGACCCACTTTCGAACTTGACCTAGATATCATCAAGCTGAATGTTCTGACCAATTTTCATGAAGATCTTGTGAAATATATGGCCTCTAGAAAGGTCACAAGGTTTATCTATTTTTAGACCTACTGACCTAGTTTTTGACCGCACATGACCCTGTTTCGAACTTGACCTAGATATCATCAAGATGAACATTCAGACCAAAGTTCATGAAGATCCATTGAAAAATAAGGCCTTTAGAGAGGTCACAAGGTTTTTCTATTATTTGACCTACTGACCTAGTTTTTGATGGCACGTGACCCACTTTCGAAGATGAACATTCAGACCAACTTTCATACAGATCCCATGTAAAATATGGCCTCTAGAGAGGTCACAAGGTTTTTCTATTTTTAGACCTTCTGACCTAGTTTTTGACCGCACGTGACCCAGTTTCGAACTTGACCTAGATATCATCAAGATGAACATTCAGACCATTTTTCATACAGATCCCATGAAAAATATGGCCTTTAGGGAGGTCACAAGTTTTTTCTATTATTTGACCTACTGACCTAGTTTTTGATGGCACGTGACCCACTTTCGAACTTGACCTAGATATCATCAAGCTGAATGTTCTGACCAATTTTCATGAAGATCTTGTGAAATATATGGCCTCTAGAAAGGTCACAAGGTTTATCTATTTTTAGACCTACTGACCTAGTTTTTGACCGCACGTGACCCAGTTTCGTACTTGACCTAGATATCATCAAGGTGAACATTCTGACCAATTTTCATGAAGATCCATTGAAAATTATGGCCTCTAGAGGTCACAAGGTTTTTCTATTTTTAGACCTACTGACCTAGTTTTCGACGGCACGTGACCCAGTTTCGAACTTGACCTAGAATTTACCAAGATGAACATTCTGACCCATTTTCATAAAGATCTCATGAAAGCTGTGACCTCTAGAGATGTCACAAGGAAAAGTTTACGGACGGACGGACGAAGGACACCGTGCGATCACAAAAGCTCACCTTATCACTTTGTGACAGGTGAGCTAAAAATATTGCCGGTACAATAATTTCAAGGCAGATTTTGTCCCCGTATATCTGACGTCAAAAGTGCGCGAAGTGGTCATGTTTGCGACGTCATGGAAACATCACTGATGCATTAAACGTAAAAATATACACAAATCTAAATCAGAAATATCTTCAAGTTTTTGTTGGTACCAGTCAATAATGTGGGCTCTGAAAAAAAGTTATAGTGTGGTTCCTCCTTAAACTGCACTCATGAATATGTTACTGATCAGGAATTTCTAACAACTATTTCCTGCCTCCAAGCTCTCGAGACTTAATATACTCTAAATATTTGTTTGAGTGCAAAGACCTGTGTGTAGTTTTTTCAAAAAACTGGTTTTGTACTAAAGATATGAAAACAGTAACACTTAGGGAAACATCACAAAATCTAGCATGCACAATTAATTCACAGTTATTGAGTTATCAGTGTACATGAATGACATAGGAATTTTTTTCCAAAAACCAAAACTTGGTTAAAACACATATAATTTGTTTTATTTGTCTACTGGACATGTATCCTTAACATTTCTGTTATATTCAAATTATATTCTGGAATTTCTAAAACAGCCCCCAGGTTCAACCATGGACAGGTCTTTTTAAATTCTTTAAAAATTGCTATTTAAAAGTCGTACTTGAACACTGATAACTAACATAAGATCTCAGACCTTTTAAACTTACTTTCCACTACTAATTGATGGAATAGCTACAGATTTCAAATTTTTCTCGTCGGCTAATTTGAGAACATTTTTAGTGGCAGTATCCAGTAACTGCTGTGCATTGCTTGATCCCCAGCCAGGACTGTTTACGTGGATAACGTATTTTGCTGGGAAATTCTTTCCTTGACATATTGCAGCTGTAAACAATATGCATACAAAGTTTATTACAAAATTAAATCATGGTAAAACATGTCCTTTTCAGTTAAGGAAGATGACAAACCACCTTAGGTTTAATGTCATTCAAATCTTTGAGTCAATTCCCTTAAATTGTTGCCCTTAAAATTAAAATAAAGTTTCAAAATATACTATTATTATGTCCTATACTGTCTTTGAGGACTTGTATAAATGAAAGTCCAAAATTCTAAAAGACTTTGAAATGCAAATTTTGTAATGTGGAATTCAGCTGCATTTTGCATAATTAAATAATTACACTCCTGCAGGTAAGTTTGATGTTATATCAGACAGGAATTATAAGAAAGTGATAATTACATAACATGTTGAACTAGATTCAAACCAGCACTGACACAGTGCCTGCAGGAACCAACCAGACACGTTTACTCTAGTAATAAACAATAAAAAACCATACCACTGGCAGTGTCGAGTGAGCCATGAGACGACTGTAGTGACTTTATTTCATCCTGAAACTCATTACCACCTGCTTTCTTCAATGCTGAACCTGTAGTGACAGAAAAATAAATCACCCTGATTCTTCTTTATATCCAGTAGTAATATGACACCTTTCCAACAAACAAACTTACCCATGCTAGTGGCAGGTATGTGAAAAGTGTAACTAAATCTTAAAATTTGTGGAATATAGTGAGATTCACATACCTGTTGAGTTGCAAGCAAAATGAATGCTACAGATGCATTGTGAATTTTTATCAGGACTCACACTCAGCATATTTAGTATTAATATATTTTGAATGCAAAACATCAATTAATATGATGTCATTAGTGATGACACACCCCTAATGTGAGATAATTTTGTCAATAGACGTAATATTGGTGGATGTTGAAACTTAACAGAGCTGAAAAATGAACATCAAATAATATGAATAACATCAACGCCACTACTTTTACTTGTGCTGCAGTTACTCATTTGAGATTTTCTATTTGGGTTATCTTACTGTAACTGTTACAGAACAACAAAATTTCCACCCAAATGTTATTACTGTTATATCAAAACAAAATGATCATATAAAACTGTTTCCAATTTTCATCCAAATCTTAACAATTTGGCAGAGGTAGCATAAAAAATTCAAAGTATGGAGTTAGGAAAGTGTAGTATAATTGACAGCTATGACTTCACAGTGTATACGCTGTTAACAGTGGCAGGTTCTAATTTTCAATGACTTCAAGAAGACACTTCTGTACCGGTACTCGATAGTTCCACTGTTTCATTTAAAAAGAAAAATCATATTTTTAAAGAGAACAAACAACATCAAATATACATTACTGTTATGATGTCATCACAGACTATAACAATCATTTATTTTAATAGGTAGTTTAAATTGTCAAGATGCAAAAACAGTACAATATTTTTCTAAATATATTTTTTAAAATATACTCCATATTTAGTTTACTATCTACATAGGTACAAGTAAGCCAAAGACTTGGAGCTGAAGGTTGCACAACAAGATAACGTAGATTGTCAAATACTAACCAACTTCTCCTCCCATATAGAAATTGCTGCTAGTTGGGTGAACAATGGCATCTGCTGTAACCTTGACAATATCACCCTGTAATACTGTCAGCTGAAATTACAGGGAAATACACTTCTTAGAATACAATGATAAAATCCGTAAAAGAGCCAAACGTCAAAAGCAATATTACAACAAAAATGTTTTCCCCGTACTAGCTTTACACAAACAAGAGGACCATGATGGTCCTGAATCGCTCACCTATCCCCACATGACCCAGTGTTGAACTAAATATGACGTCGTTATTTCTATTATTTGACATAGTGACCTAGTTTTTGAGCACATGTGACCTAGATATCATCAAGATAAAAAATTCTGACCAATTTTCATGGAGATCCATTGAAAATATGGCCTCTAGAGAGGTCACAAGGTTTTTCTATTATCTGACCTAATGACCTTTTTTTGAAGGCACGTGACCCACTTTTAAACTTGACCTAGATATCATCAAGGTGAACATTCTCACCAATTTTCATGAAGATCTCGTGAAAAATATGGCCTCTAGAGAGGTCACAAGGTTTTTCTATTTTTCGACCTACTGACCTAGTTTTTGACCACACATGACCCAGTTACGAACCTGACCTAGATATCATCAAGAAGAACATTCTCACCAGTTTTCATGAAGATCCATTGAGAAATATGGCCTCTAGAGAGGTCACAAGGTTTTTCTATTTTCAGACCTACTGACCTAGTTTTTGACCCCACGTGACCCAGTTTCGAACCTGACCTAGATATCATCAAGGTGAACATTCTGACCAATATTCATGAAGATCTCATGAAAAATATGGCCTCTAGAGAGGTCACAAGGTTTTTCTATTTTTTAGATCTACTGACCTAGTTCTTAACCCCACGTGACCCAGTTTCTAACTTGATCTAGATATCATCAAGGTAAACATTCTGACCAATTTTCCTGAAGATCCATTGAAAAATATGGCCTCTAGAGAGGTCACAAGGTTTTTCTATTTTTAGACCTACTGACCTAGTTTTTGACCGCACGTGACCCAGTTTCGAACTTGACCTAGATATCATCAAGCTGAACATTCTGACCAATTTTCATGAAGATCCATTGAGAAATATGGCCTCTAGAGAGGTCACAAGGTTTTTCTATTTTTAGACCTACTGACCTAGTTTTTGATCCCACATGACCCAGTATCGAACTTGACCTAGATATCATCAAGGTGAACATTCTGACCAATATTCATGAAGATCTCATGAAAAATATGGCCTCTAGAGAGGTCACAAGGTTTCTCTATTTTTAGACCTACTGACCTAGTTTTTGACCCCACGTGACCCAGTTTCGAACTTGACCTAGATATCATCAAGATGAACATTCTGACCAATTTTCATGAAGATCTTGTGAAATATATGGCCTCTAGAGAGGTCACAAGGTTTTTCTATTTTTAGACCTACTGACCTAGTTTTTGATGGCACGTGACCCAGTTTCGAACTTGACCTAGATATCATCAAGGTGACTATTCTGACCAACTTTCATAAAGATCCCATGAAAAATGTGACCTCTAGAGTGGTCACAAGCAAAAGTTTACGGACGCACGGACGCACGCACGGACGACGGACGCCGCACGATCACAAAAGCTCACCTTGTCACTTTGTGACAGGTGAGCTAAAAACAACAACTGATTAACAGAATTTAAGTTAAAAGTTTTCTTGCAAAATCACATCACCCCATCAATTTATCAATTTTGAATGTACTTCTCAAGTGAATTGCATTGAATGTCTTAATTGATCATAAAAGATTGAGTGTTACAAGAATTTCAGATCTGTTCTATTCATATAACTTATCATCAAACTATTTCATTAAGACTTCTACTAGACTTTTGTTATGGCTTGTCAACATATAAACATTATGTTTCCTGATGGTACGTTACCTTTTGTCCCAGAAAGAGTTTTTTCTCGTGAAGTATGGTGAACCCTCCGGCTGTTGTCCCTTTAGCTGCTGGAGCAGAATCTGTACTGTCACTCCCAGCCTGTAAATTTCAAAAATATATAATTGATATGATGTAACAATTCTCTTTGCAACTGGACATAGGAAACAGTGCAAACTGATACCAAGAACATCTGCTATTTATCATCAGCCTGTAAATTAACTGAATTATCATTAAGTTTATATTTATAGTTCATTCCATTGGGTTAAACACAGTCATATGATCATACTGGCAAACCCATAAACACATACTGAGCTGCAATAAAATCCTCATGAGCATGTCTGTCAGTCCCATGATTACTCTGGCTAGGTCCACCGTCAAAATCATTTGAGCCGTGCCATGAGAAAACCAACATAGTGGCTTTGCGACCAGCATGGATCCAGACCAGCCTGCGCATCCACGCAGTCTGGTCAGGATCCATGCTGTTCGCTAACAGTTTCTATAATTGCAATAGGCTTTGAAAGTGAACAGCATGGATCCTGACCAGACTGCGTGGATGCGCAGGCTGGTCTGGATCCATGCTGATCGCAAACCCACTATGTTGGTTTTCTCATGGCACGGCTCATTTTTCTGAGGTCTAAAAATCATCATATTGACCTACTTTTAAGGCAATAACTGCATCATAAAATGATATTGACTTCACTAAAAGGCAAAACATTATTACTTACTGATATATGTATATACATGTATATACACAAAAGTAAGTGCAAATGTTGTAGGCTGCATGTAAATATGGAATACTGATATCATGTATTGCTACTTCAAGTTGTCTGCAAATGTAAAAGTTACAACGGCTGATCTCAAAAATCCATATTTATGTACAGGTCAAAAACAGATTAAAAACTCACATACAGTTTTTATAACTTTTTTTATTAAATACATCAACCTAATGTTACAAATTACCAAAAATAGCATCATTGCTATAATATTTCAATGATAAATTAAGAAAAAAACATAAATAAAAGTAATATAACTAACAACTAACATTTTGCAGCAATTTAAAATTCATAGAGTAAAAACCAGTCTAATGGCCACAAAAAACATCACTATATGGAACAATGTAATACTATATACTAAAAAGTAAGAGTTGTATCTCCAAACATAATTCACCCACTTCACTCAAT
Source organism: Mercenaria mercenaria (assembly GCF_021730395.1). Classification (NCBI taxonomy): domain Eukaryota; kingdom Metazoa; phylum Mollusca; class Bivalvia; order Venerida; family Veneridae; genus Mercenaria; species Mercenaria mercenaria. The sequence continues at coordinate 104,712,263 of NC_069362.1, read as the reverse complement.
AAAAAATCTTTCCTTTCCATAATGTTAAAATTTTACCTCATTCCATCTGTAGACGATTTCGAGATTAAGACTTAAGATTTTTAGGATGTACATGAATGGTCAGAAACAATATTTTCAGGACTTATGATTGATCAAATACAAGATTTTCTGGACTAATGACTGGCTGGGTGCAAAATTTTTTCAGGATACACACAGATAGACAAGTACAAATATTCAAACTATGGCTGCAAAAACAGTGCAGAATTATACTCCTCTGCTTATAAAGCAGATACAAGAAATGCAATGAATCCAATGTTAGAAACATCTATTAAGTCAAACGAATTATTGTTGTTCTTGTTTTTGCTGCTACTGTTGCAAAGACTCTCCAACTGTCAGGTTAACATTAAGATGGACCATGGGCAGATTTAATAGTCGTCTCCTATCTTCCCACATATTACTCCTCCTACTGACTGTTAAAGTTACAGTTGTTTTACAGCATACACAGTTAATTAAACAGCTCTTGATGAACGCAGAAAAACTATATAAACACCATAAAGAAACTAAAAATCCACTAAACAGAACAGAATGAAAATGAACATAATGTCTTGCACCATTTTTCTTCAGTTTTTTTTTTTGTCTCGCAACACAATGTTTCCTACCAACACTTTTTAAGGGTTCTGCTTAAACTGTTACCTGAAAAGAAAAAGAAAATTTTCCAAATTTAACTCTGCAAATTTGTAACAATTTTATTTAAAAAATAAATATACATGTATATCACTTTGAAAAAAAAGCATTTATATAATTACATTCAATCAATAATAATCTATTTAAGATTATAAATTGTATAATATTTTTATTTATATAAATGCCATTATTATATCAAATACAGTGTGAGCCACACCAACAGTAACAATCGCGTAACTTGTTAAATAATTAACAACAGAAAAAACAAAAAGTTTAAACTCAATATCTCAAATTCCAAGGGATCAGGCATTTTTTCCCGAGATAACCAAAATTTGACTTATCATAATAAGATGATATTTTGTGCATTATGTTTTTGGGACGGGATATGAAAACATCTTCGAAATAGTTCATATAAAAAAACTCTGACTATTAAATTTTTGGAAAGAAAACATGAAACTTTAATGAACTTGTCAATAGGAATATCTTGTAACTCACCTGATATTCAGTGCAATATAACTATGAAAAGCTGTAAAATAAGCATAACTGTTGAAGTGCATTGTTAGAAAACAAAAATTAAATAACCCTTAGCCTGTTGGCGGCAAGTGATTCTGCCTTTGTGACCTGTGCAGACCAAGATCAGCCTGCACATCTGTGCAGTCTGATCATGATCTGCACTGTCTGCCATTCAGTCAGTATCTTTTTGGTAAGCACCCCTTTTAACAGTTAATGGTACTGTCCAAATTGAAAGATGGACAAGTTCATTATAGAAATTTAGCAGGGTAAGGGTTAACTTTATGTATTAGTAAAGGTTACTGTTTGATCCACCTTTCTCATTAGAAGATTATTCCTCAATAATAACTTCTTTTAAATATATAACACAATGTTACTATATTTTCAAAGAACTCAAAGAGTGGTAATGTGAACTTTTTCAGTTTTCTAAATATCTTGCTTATTTTTGAATTTACCATCAAACAAGAGCTGTCCATAAGACAGCACGCTCGACTTTTCTCAGAGTTTGACTCTGAATTAGAGATTTGCCAGTAAAAACTTTATAAAACTTTAACCAAAAACTTCTAACTTAAAAAGGGACATAACTCTGTCAAAAATTCAAATCAGAGTTATGGAGATTGTTTCTCCTGGTGTAAACTTTGATAGTAAAAAAAAAATAGTTTTAATTTCAAGTCAAAAGCTTTATTATTAATATTATACCAGATTTACATAGCGCCCTTTTCATGATAAACACGTTCAAAGGCGCTTTACATATTGCAAACGCAGCCACACAAGGCGCGAAATTCATCCTCTGCTAGTACAGACACAGAGCGATCTGACCAGAGAGACAGAGTGAGATAAAAGCCCCCAGAACAGATAGAGAGAAATCCTTTTTAGATACAGGCCTGTCTGGCTAACTTAGCCTTGCTCTTTACGAATAGACAGTCTGGTTCTTTAAAATGCCTGGTGTATAGCGCCGATACACACAAAGCTGTCTTTCCTGGGAATAACCAGTACAGGCCTCTTCGTTAGGAGACACTCAAGAGCATATCAGAAATTTCCAGTGCCTGGACTGGGATTCGAACCCCGGACCTCTGGATTGACAGTCAAGCGTGTTACCACTAGACCACCGGCCCAGCTTTGATAGTAACAGAGATATTTGAATTATTATCAAAAAACTTTAACCAAAAAATTCTAAGTTAAAAAGGGGCATAACACTGTCAAAATTCAAATCAGAGTTATGAGGATTGTTTCTCCTGGTGTAGAATTTGATAGTAAATAATTAGTATAAGTTTCAAGTCAAAAGCTTTGATAATAACAGAGATATTTGACTTTATCAAAAAATTTAACCAAAACATTCTAAGTTAAAAAGGGGCACAACTCTGTACAAATTCAAATCAGAGTTATGGGGATTGTTTCTCCTGGTGTAGACTTTGAGAGTAAATAACTATTTTAAGTTCCAAGTCAATAGCTTTTATAGTAACAGAGATATTAGACTTTATCAAAAACTTTAATCAATGGCGACGACAATGCCAACACCGGCACTGGGGCGAGTGCAATAGCTCTACTTTTTCTCCAAAAGCCGAGCTAAGAATGATTTTGATCGGGTATTTTCAACTGCAGACTTCAGCCATTACGGGGTTTATTAGTTAGAATAAATCAAATATTTTTCTGTATTTTTTCTTACAAAGAGCAGACTTAATCAGGAAAAAATACATCTTACTCATAAAAATTTACATTATTACAGATAATTCTACAGTTAAAAAAGATCTCACTATCATTTGTGAAGACCTTTAGAAATATTTATAACTAACATCTTACAAGATAAAGCCAAAATTTACACAAAAAAGTTACAGATTTGGCAGATCAAACAGCAGATACAAAGCAGCATGCCTCCAGTTTTGACTTTTGAGTCAAAATATGTATAATTTAAAAACATATAAAAATCTTATCATTGTTTCTTATAAGCTATGAACAATAATAGCTGTTTGTAAAACACACAGGTCCCTTATGATGTTTTGTCAGAGGCAAAAGGGTGTGTAATTGTGAAGGTGTTGACTTTGACCTTTGACTTCATGACCTCAAAACATTAGGGACCATCCATCTACTGATTACAGGCAATCATCCTATGAAGCTTGAAAGGCACAGGCCAAAGTGTATCAACCTGTTTTCAATCTCTTGGTCACCATGACCTAGACCTAGTGACCCAAAAAACAACAGAGATCATCGCTTGATCACAAACAATCATACTAGAAATTTGATGGCCATAACCCCTGTTGTGCTCCAGATATTAATAAAACACTGTTTTCATTTCAAGGTTACTGTGACTTTGACTTCTGACCTATCAACCCCAAAAATAAAGGGATCGTTAAAGCTTTAAGCCAAGTTAGCATAATATATGGAGTTGGTTCTTTCAAATAACTTTTTGATAAATGGTAAATTGTTTATAATTTGAGAAATAATTCACCAAACTGATACAGAAAATAAATATGACAAGCTTAGTCCAATTTGAAATGTTAATCATTTGGGACTTAAAACCATGTACAAATAACACACTAAATAAGCACGTTTTTACGTAACAAAGTCTGCATAAACCCATGTTTTCACTTTCTATTTTTAATTTCTTACAAATAAAAGTGAAATATGAATCCAAGTTTTTAAAAAACAATAGACATATCAAACTTGAAGCATGCTGCTTTGTAATGTATTTTAGAAACTGTAAATAAGAACTGAAAACTGGAACAATTTGTAATACATTTTACAATTCTCGACTTCTTTCCTGCAAAGTAAGTACATATTTAATAAGAAACAGTTACAAATGATATCAAATAATCAATTGTCTTGTTCACTTAAGATAATTAATTATATACACTTTTTTTTTCCTTTTTCAACTTTTCACAATAGGTTTCAAAGACATCACCATACAGATTTTTCTTCCCTTAAATTAAAAACTGGATTTCTATTTTTTTAAATAGTAAGATGTTTTTTAGGTGTCTTTCCAGTGTCTATAGTTTGGAAAGACCCCAAATTTCCTATTGGCAACACAATTTAAGCACAGACATGTACAAAACGAAGGTTGAGTGCAATACTGCTGTAACACCTATTAAATAATGAAGGAGTTACGGCAGTATAGTGCCAAACCCTCGATAATTTTATTAGGCAGAACCGTCAGACCTTCCACTAGCCAGCTTGATGGCTTTCTCACATGAAAGAATTAGGCCTCTGCCTAGTCTTGAACCAACACGGCATTAAGTGGCAAGTGCACTGAAGTCAGCACTCTTTCAAAACCACTTGGCCGTGGAGGTCCCTAAAAGCAAATTTTATGAGCTGATACGATTATGAATGAATATGCTGACATTTCTGACTATCACTTTGATGTAACATTTTTTTTGCTACACACAACCAGAAGAATCACACCTAACATGTATTCTTGAAGAGTATACTGCCTCTTGGAGGGAAAATTGCAACATCTACTTCATAGACATGCTTTTAACAAAAACTTTCCTGACCCTTAAGCAGAACATACGCCGAAAGTCTTTATCATATATAATCACAAGACTTCTTATACAAATCACTGGTCTGCAGTTTGTGCTGTATGGCAGTCTATATGCAAGGGATGTTTGCTGGGCTTAAGTCAAATCTTGAAAAACAATCTGTGAAAAGTTTTTATCACTAAGTTATCTCTTGTAATAAGAAGTACTGAATGGCAAGCTAGTCAATATGTACATGTATTATATCTTTTCTCAAAACTTGTCATACTAAACTATTAAAATGATAAAACTCACAGCCTTCCCCTTCTTTCCCCCTTTCTTGGCCCCTTTAGCTGCTGCCTTTGTTGGTGTTGGAGGTGGTGCTGGAGCTTTAGCTTTCTTATTTGTGGTTTTCAGTAAGTTTGTAGTCTTTGCTGCTGGTTTTGAGGCTGCTGCTGGTTTTGAAGCTGAGGGAAGCACTACTTTACCACCTTTTTTCCGCACAAGAAGTTCCGGATGTATGCGAGGTATTACACCACCTGAGGCTATTGTTACATGTTTAAGCATCTGAAAGAAAAAGAAAAAAAGTGTTGTGTTGAAACGTTGGGCAACTGACGCAAATTGGTGCTTTCATCCAACCTTCTAATTACCTACATCCTTATTACTGCAAATACCTATATAGATAAAATAAATTATTGTATGAAAACAGAGTACTCAATTTAAGCGCGACATTAACAGGGGGAATTTTCTGGCCACAAGGGGATAGTGATACAATATTTTTGATAATTTCCTAGAATGATCAATGTAATTACTTTTAGTTTAAGCCTTTGTATTACCCAGATGAGACCTTAATAAAGACATAAAAAGTATCAATTAATAACAGCTTTTTGCTGTACTATTTCAAATTTTAAAATTCATCACAATTTATAATTCATATGAACACATTTCTATATATTATGAAAATCTTTGTGTCAATGTAACTGCAAAAAAAAATGAACAGCAACAGATAATATACCTGATGAAGTTCTTCATCATTTGCCACAGCTAGGAGTATATGTCTTGGGGTTACTCGAGTCTTCTTGTTGTCACGAGCAGCATTTCCTGCAAGCTCTAAAATCTCAGCTGAAACAAAAAATCAACATATTTGACTATCCATCTAAAAGTACAAGTATGAAGACCCTGGTAATGAATATTTCAGTTTTACATATATCATGTCCAGTCACACTAAATTAATCCAAGACACTTAATAAAAAGACAGGTTGGTGTGAAACACTTTTTCTATATTACAAGTCTGGAAGAAATCCTTGCCTCTTAAAGTCTTATAACAATAATCTTGTTATGGCAGTAAATACTTTAAATGTAAAGTTAGACACAGATTTTAACTGTAAATGACACAGGTTAAAATTAGTTCTTTGAGGTTCAATACAGAAAAAAGTTTGATGCCATAAAATATTGTAAGTTAGAAGAACTTGTGTCACCATCAAAATGAAATTAATATAAAACTTTAGTGACATGAATATACAGTTCTACGCCTAACAGAAATTAAATAGATTTTTTTTTCTAGCAAAGGATGCAATAAGATGAAATCTTAACAACTCTTTTGCAAGTGAAAAACTGTCATTCAGTGCCTAAAAATCGTAGATTGTGACGAGGGAAGCATTTATAATAACATAATAGATGGCTTGATAGATGTCTTTATCAAGGTCACAAAAATTTAGATAGAAGGCATTATATTTTATAGGTCACACACAAAGATTGTTCTCTTCAGCAATATTAAATTATCAAACAGAATACATTACTCTTGTTGTCTTTAACATAAAATTTCTGCATTTTCATTTAAACAAATAGTTGTACCCTTCATTAATTAATTATTGAAGTAGAAGGTTGAAGTTGCAAAGTAGGGCTCTGTCTGTTTAGAACTTTACTCGTACAAGAAAAGTAGCCAGATCTTCACACTACTAGAGTAGAGGGAAATAATTACAACTTATTTGACAGCCAATACTAAATGATGTTTCTGATAGTGTGATAACTTTTCCTATCCAGTTCACTCTCTGCATCTATCTACCTTCCAATTAGTCAAACCCCTGCTGGTGACCTAGACTTGACGCGTGTCAACCGACAAGAAATTAGTAAGATAAGAAATAAAAGATCATAAAAGATTGAAGGAAGGTTGCTTAAAAACAGGTTAAAAACAGAGCAGGTATATTATGGAGAGATATGTTCAATCTGGCTTATGGCCAGACTGAACTCAGGGCCGGACAAGGTGACAATGTCCGGCAGCAATGCATTCCAGTGAACAATGGTTCTAGGGAAAAATGAGAATTTATGATAATCTGTTTTGGTCTGGATATATTAGAATGCTAAGGAATGGCATGAACGTGAAGATCTAGAGACAGGGACTAGGTAGCCTGGAAGAGGGATGGCAACCTGGTTGTTCAGGATGTTATGGAACATTGCCAGGCGTTGGTCAATTCTGCGAAGGTCAAGGCTTCTCCACTGAAGGAAAGCTAACATGTCTGTAACATTTGACATTCGGCCATAGTCATGTTTGACCCCAGTGGGCAGCTCTGTGCTGTCGAATTCCAGTTGGTCTATGAGAGTTCCAGTGTATGAGGCCCAGACTGAGGAGCAGTACTCCATTTGAGGTCTTACAAGTGTCCATTAGAGGGATGGCAAATATAGGTCTTTCAATGACCTTGACCCTATTGTCAACAAAGCTTTTTAAAGGGGAAAGTGTCTTTAAGCTTAGTCGGGAATCAATAAAGTCACCAAAAACTTTGCTTATTAATCTTCAAAAATTTTGAATTGGTTATAACAACTTTGCAGAAATTCTTTTTATCCAAAATAAGTTAAAAATTAAAAAAAATGGGGCCACTTCCAATAATTCCTTCTACATCTATATGAAAATTTCTGAGAAACTGCTAACTCTTGGAATTTATAAACCATTCATGCTCAATACCTAAACACATAATTAGCGGAAAAATACAAGAATTAAAATATTTGTTCGCTGAAATTGATTTGTTACACCCTTTTTTATGAAAAATAGTGACCTACAAAATATAGGAGGCGAAAGTTGAAAAGTGCTGTAATTTTTTAGTAAAACAATTTATATGGTAAAAAAACTATATTTTATGAAAGACATAATGTTAATGAACACATCTACATCATTTCTGAAATGAAAAGTCTTTATCTTAAAAAGTCACTGAAATACCTAGCAAATATAATATTTGTACTTCTAACAGTAAAATAAGCTATCCCAATAGACCGAATATGTAAGGCAATGCTAAATAGGAAAAATTTCTAAAATGCTTTATCTGTTATCTGAATACGCTCATTTGATTTCAGTCTGTATTAAGTTTATCATATATAAATGCAAACAAAAATTAGCTCCCTTGAAAAAAAGTCACACTCAGCAAATTTTTCACATAGGTTTCAGTATTAATGCAAAATTGCAATCATTTCATGTGGGTCAAGTTCGGGTTCTAACATATCTGCCAAATTGCTAAAGTTACGAAAAACGTCCATAATAACCTGTCAAATACTCAATAACTGCAGCCATATACACAGGGGCACCTGACCCGATACGGAAATGATGAGTGTCTCTTTTCAAGTATCTTTGCATTCTAGCAACAGGAAACAGCACGCCGGACCGTGCTGATTTTGATAAAATCTTTGCTTTTTTCTTTCCGCCTCTTCCTGACATGTTTGCCTCTGTCTATATACCGGTCACAACAAGAGATTAGCAACGCACAATTTGTGTATTGCAAATGTCAACAGAATGAAACCGGAAGTGACGCATCTGTCAAATCAATGGTATAGACTAAGACTTATACAATTGTTGTTATCGTCTCTCTCAAATACACCACAAAATGTATTATTTTGTATTACTATGTTATGTTATTTATGTTGTATTTCTTTGTTAAGTCAGATGTTCTAAATGAGCCTTGACTTTTCTAAATAAACTTGTAAACTGTGTTACTTTCCTTGTCTTACAGAAACTAATATTTCAGCCTTTTTTTGTTCCTTTTCAATCTTATCTATATCTTTTTTAAAGGGTCCCAAACTGATGACTTATAATCTAAGGTTGGTTGGACAACAGACTTATACACTGCCTGCATTATTTCTTACTTAGCTGAGTGAAAAGGCTGTCAGTCACATTTTATGACATTTTTCAGTTTTCAAACATACTAAAGTGTAAATAAAATAAAAATTATTTTGACAAAGAATATAACCCCTTTTTAAAGAAATATTGAATCAAATAACTTTTTTTGCTGATTATTATAGTGTAAAGAATCTAAGTGTTACAAAAGTATGGTAACAAATAAAAGGTATTAATAATTTTCTATTATTTTCCTTTTGTTTATTAGTTCTTGAATAAAACTCTGAAGCTCTGAAGTATCTTAATTGGTAGGACATTGTAGTTGGTAACTTACTTTACATTCCACATCAATGTTTGTACTTGAAATTGCTTTGTTGAGCTCACTGAAGTCCCGTAAAAATTTCTATTGTTTTAGTTTATTGTCTGTAATAAAGGTACCAAACCTTGATATTAAAGTATAAGAATTGTTCTTTTATGGTGGAAAAAGGAAACTATTTGGTTGAATCATAACATTTTGGAAAGAACCGATTATTCTTTTTTTTTTGTCATTCACCAGAAATTAAAAACTTGATGACACCCCATATACTGATTGTAAAATAAATATCTGACTTCAAGTATGAAGTACATAGCACGATTCATCTTTGAAGGCAATGCACTGCATCAAAATATTACCAGTAATGAAGAGGCACTTTTTAATCTTTATTATTATGAAGAGTGAGTGTGTGTGTGTGTGTGTATTCGGGTTTAGCGGCTTTTTCAATAATTTTTCGGTCATGCAAACAACTGTACTTACTTGTAGCAGTGAGCACAACGTCCAACTTCATAGTGCTGTCTCACTGGAATATCACACGTGGACATGTGATACCCTGCCTAGTCACATTATACCGACACCGAGCTGACCAGCCCACTGTCCTAGGACTTCTTAATGCCAAGCGCCAAGCAAGGACGCTACCAGTACCATTTTTCATGTATTTGGTATGACGCGGTCAGTGATCGAACCTGCGACCTCCCGCACCAGAAGCGGTTGCTGTACCACTAGGCTACCAAAGCAGTTTATTATGAAGAACTTGAATGAGGAACGGTGGACAGATCCCCTTAATGAAGGGGATTTCTGTGGCCAAGCGGTTGAGGTTGCTGACTTGGAATCACCTCAGCATGTCTGTCTGTTCCTATTATTGTGTTAAGAAACATGTAAGGCCAGTGGTCCTAACCAGGTGCCCATCATCTCTGTCCCAACAGGGCACCATAACTCTTCCTCCATATTTAATAGCTGGAAAATGAAAGCACGACTTGCATTGTGGTGAGGTCTAGAAAAACCCATGAAAAAGCAAACTCTTTAAAGCTCCAGTAGAACAAAACGATAGTCGCATATATTATGTAGTTTTTTTTTTTTGTTTTTTTTTTAAGAGTCTTGTGGCAACATGGTGTAACAATTCAGTCTTTATCACATACATTTTTCAAACGTAAGACTGGCAACATGCAGCACAGAAATAAAACTAACAACTATAAAATAAATGTTTATTTTTCTATTTCGTACACATGAATTACAAAACATTTTATTGCACATGATTCATAGCCATTACATAATGAATTTATATCCTGATAATGTATTAATGGAGTACAAATACATCACTTAATCATCCAAAACAAACAAGATTTCTTCATTTGGGGATGGACACAGCAACAAAAAAACAATACTGTTAGTAAACTGTTACCAAAATCTGTGAACCCATTCCCAGCCCCCCTCCTCTCCCCCAATACCCCACTAACAGCAGACAGTCTTTGGAGGATACTCATTAAACAGGCATTTACAACTGCATAATAACACTTCTGAAAATATTGTGATATAATCAAAATTATACAGTATTTTTTGTTAATAAACCACTATAATTACCCATAAACTTAATCATCCATTTATCCATTACAAATTAAATCACATACTTAATGTGATATGGTTTCAATTTATGTCTTTTTGTTTCTCTTTGTACTGAATGATTGCCCAAAAACACTTTTCCTTTTCATTACACAGACTTACTGACCATAACAATACTTGAATTATAATTCTTTCATATTCCCCGGTCACATTTCCTTTTTTGATATGTAGTGTTATCAACATATATGTGTTTTAACTCATAAAAAAAGCAATAATCTTTAAAAATATGCATGAAATACCATTCTTTCAGATTTACAACACATTATGATTTTAAGAAATAATAATCTTATCTAATGTGTTCCATGGATACTAAATCAATCAATTTTTACCACTGGCATATCAACATAAAATCAATATTCATGACACCAGATTGCCTGGTTTGCCCTATGTTCTCCTCCATGATTACGGAGTGTCAAATTATTGTTTTTATCACAGTTGTCAATATTCATCCTATCTCTTACATCAGTCTTGGAAGAATATACTGTTGAAATTAAGGCTACACAACTTCTTCACTTCATCTGAAATAAATACACAAACATTTCAACGGCAAATAATTTCCAACTTGTGTTAGGATGACATTTAGATAAGTAACAGAGTCTAATATAATATTTCTTTGGTTCAATACCAGTTTTCAACAGTACAATGTATTTCTTGTTATATAAAAGCTGTTAAACTTTAGCCTGCTGGCAGTAAGTAATTCTGATTTGCAACCAGTGCAGACCAAGATCAGCCTGCACTGTCTGCTATTCAGTCAGTAAATTTTCATTGAACACCCCTTTGCATAATAAGTGGTACTGCCCAAATGATGGACCGGTCCATTTTAGAAATTTAAGCAGGGTAAATGTTATTTAACCTAATCTGTTTCTGGATAAAGTATCTAATTTGTTCATGGATTGACTCAACAGCAAAACCTACAAAACTTAGTCATCCTGCCCACTTATCTAAACAGGGAGAGCACAGATGAACATATATCATGGCATTGTGAGTTTGATCCTCAAGCAAGGCATAAGTTCTCCGTGACAATTTGATCAAAGACGTTGTGTCTAATATCAAATTGTCCTCCACTTCTGATTCATGTGGGGAAGTTGTATTGGTACAGAATCCAGGAATCCTGGTTAGGTTAACTGTCCACTGTTATTTAACCGAAGTACTGTTGAAAAACAGCGTAAAACAAAACTTAATCCCTATGAATATTAATGATTTAACTATAATCATTGCTAATGTCTACTATACAATTTTGATAATTTTGTGCAAAACACAGATCATACTTTACCACTTCTATTAACTACTAATCCAAGCCTTCTGATTTCGTAAGAATAATTTAAGTTTTGTAAATCCCAAGAAAAAAATTATTCATAAAGAAATACAAACCATTCACTTCAATAAGGTTTAGATTTTTCTGGTTTATAACAACCACCATTTCCCTTTGATCTGACTTCTTGCCGACCACCCAACAATCTGCCATTGTTTTAACAAATGTTTCCCCATCTTGGTGATTTCTGTTAAACACAAAATTAACAACAGTTGTAATTCTATGTGTCAAGATAAGACAGAACAAGAGCACCGCCTTGCGGGTGCTGACGCTCATCTGATTTTTTTTGTGTAATAGAAATATTGTCCTACCCATGAATTTCTAAGTCTAAAAAGGGCCATCATTCTTGCAAAAAGCAGGATAGAGTTATGTTTCTTGATGTACAGTGTCCACTTATGATGGTGAAAAACTGTTGCAAGTTTTAAAGCAATAGCTTTGATAGTTTATGAGAAAAGTTGACTTAAACATAATACTCAACCAAGAAAATGATTTTCTAAGTCCAAAAGGGGCAATAATTATTGCAAAAATCAGGATGGAGTTACGCTGCTTGCTGTACAGGGTCAGCTTATGATGGTGAACAAGTGTTGCAAGTTTCAAAGCAATAGCTTTGATAGTTTAAGAGAAAAAGTTGACCTAAACATAAAACTTAACCAAGAAATCTGATATTTTCTAAGTCCAAAAGGGGCCATAAATCTTGCAAAAAGCAGGATGGAGTTATGTTTCTTGCTGTACAGGGTCAACTTATGATGGTGAACAAGTGTTGCAAGTTTTAAAGCAATAGCTTTGATAGTTTAGGATAAAAGCTGACCTAAACATAAAACTTAACCAAGAAAACTGATTTTCTAAGTCCAAAAGGGGCAATAAATCTTGCAAAAAGCAAGATTGAGTTATGTTTCTTGCTGTACAGGGTCAGCTTATGATGGTGAACAAGTATTCCAAGTTTCAAAGCAATAGCTTTGACAGTTTGGGAGAAAAGTTGACCTAAACATAAAACTTAACCAAGAAATCTGATATTTTCTAAGTACAAAAGGGGCCATAAATCTTGCAAAAAGCAAGATGGAGTTATGTTTCTTGCTATACAGGGTCAGCTTATGATGGTGAACAAGTATTTCAAGTTTCAAAGCAATAGCTTTGATAGTTTAGGAGAAAAGCTGACCTAAACATAAAACTTAACCAGGCAACGCCGACGCAGACGCCGACGCCGACAACCGCTCAAGTGATGACAATAACTCATCATTTTTTTTCAAAAAATCAGATGAGCTAAAAACATGTCTGCCATAATGTCATTTACACTTAGACAACTACTAAATACTTATTTTTTTTGTAATATTAAATGTCAGAAAAAAAATCTTATTATTTTCATATTTTGCAATGCTTTAAATATATGTGTAGTTTTTAAAATATATTGAAAAGTCATTTTCTGTTAGTTACATAACTGATACTGGAGTTAAATAGAAGGAATTAGCATACACACAAAAAAATCAATGAACCAGTCTACAATCTTGATGTTTTTCCTTATGTGTAATGATCATAATGACTTAACCCTTATCATGCTGGACACAACTGAATCTCCCTTTGCGACCAGTGTAGTTCATGATCAGCCTGTACATTCATGCAGTCTGATCAAGATCTGCACTGTTTGCCATTCAGTCAGTATCTTTTTGGTAAACACCCCTTTTAACAGTTAATGGTACTGTCCCAACTGAAAGATGAACAAGTTCATTATAGACATTTAGCAGGGTAAGGGTTAAGTTATAAAAGAAACAACTGCAATACTATCTCAAATGTTGCTTCTCTTTGCTAGCCCAGTTTAAATGTTGGGAAGAAGATCCCAAGTGCCCCTTTCCCACATTATTTCACACTAAAGCAGGTATCTGGGTAGAACCACTGGCCTTCTGTAAGCCAGCTGGATGACTTCCTTACATGAAAGGCTTCTACACCCCAAGCCATTTGTGGTGAGGAGCAAGTGATTTGCAGGCAACAGCCTCAACGGTCAAACTGTTTTTTGTACCTCTGTAGGTCGGAACTGATATCACACAGCAGTTTGAGAGTGTCCTGACTGATAAACACTCCCAAATTTTTTCTGCTGTCTACATGTACTGTCGTCTTCTGAGCAAGGTTCATATGGTTGAAATAGATGTACTTGAATATTGGTTCGGAACTGTAATGCAAAATAGAGTTCATAAAAAACTTTACAAGGAAGAATTTGATAAAACAAAATACATCATTGCAATCAAATCAGGACTGAAACAAGTAAATTTGACTGAATGGAGTGTGAAACAATATAACTCCTCTTCCCCTAAGGGGGCATAAAAATACGGGTAATGTTCATTTGAAACATGCTAACAAAATAATTTCAAATTAAAATGGTGACATATGATTTTAGTTACAAAATATTTTGTAGGCTCACAGAAACCAGAAAGGGTTAACTGCTATACTTACATTGGCTGTTGTTTCTTTGATGAATATTGTTCCCCTATCTCGGAAGCCAGATTTGATAACTGCTGACCGAGAAAGCTGTCTAACTTCTTACATAGATCTATGTTCACTACAGTACTAGCTGTAAAAATATAAAATGTCATTAATCTTTGTTATATACATTTCTCAACAAATTATCTGTTAAATATCTCCTTGCAAAATCTAAATCTCTACCTGAAATATAGAGAATAAATGTATACCAATCTCATATTAGCATTTAAAACTGCCAGTAGACAAACTTATACAAAACAAGAATAAGGCACAGTTTGCATTTCAAGAATGTTGTTGTTTTCTTTTGAGATATAAAAAAACAAGAGGGCCAAGATGGCCCTAAGTCGCTCATCTGAGAAACATACCATAACAGTGTAAACATGTTTGACCTAGTGATTTCATGGAAACAAATATTCTGACCAATTTTCATTAAGATTGGACCAAAAATGTGGTCTCAAGTGTAAACATGTATTTTCTTCAATTTGACCTAGTGACCTAGTTTTTGAGCCAAGATGACCTACATTCGAATTTGACCTAGATTTGATCAAGGCAATCATTCTGACCAAATTTCATGAACCTCAATTGAAAAATACAGCCTCTATCCCATACAAAATGTTTTTCTTTTATTTATTCTAGTGACCTAGTTTTTGACCCTAGATGAACCATATTCGAACTTGACCTTAATTTCATCAAGGCTATCATTCTGACCAAATTTCATGAAGATCAGTTGAAAAATACAGCCTCCATTGCATACACAAGGTTTTTCTTTGATCTGACCTAGTGACCTAGTTTTTTGACCCCAAATGACCCATTTTCGAACTTGGCCTAGAATTCATCAAGGTAATCATTCTGAACAAAATTCCTGAAGATCAATTGAAAAATACACCCTTTATCGCATACACAAGATTTTTCTTTGATTTGACCTAGTGACCTAGTTTTTAAACCTAGATGACCCATTTTCGATCTCGACCTAGATTTCATCAAGGTAATCATTCTGACAAAATTTCATGAAGATCAGTTGAAAAATACAGCCTCTATCGCATACACAAGCTAAATGTTGACAGACGACAGACAGACAGACGCCGGACATGGAGTGATCACAATAACTCACCCAAGCATTGCTCGGGTGAGCTAAAAAGACAGAAAGTCCTATATCAATCATAAATATTTTTTTTTTTTTGTAAACTATTAAAGACATCCATGTGCATTGCTAAAAAAGTTTATTTTAAGACAGTAACTGTAAAGTTTAAATTTAAACAATCTACTTTAAATGAATTCAACTTGATAAACTGGCTGTGTTAGGGCTACATTAATGATTTACAATTAAATGTCCTGAATAACAGTCTTTTGTTAAAAAAACTTCCAGCTTTTTAGTGGTAGTACACACTGATATTGCACTTAGCTATGTAAGTAATTGTTCTGTACTGTTTTAAACTTAACACATAACTGTTTATGCACACAAACATGTTGATTTTATGTTTATTTAAGAAATAATTTATAGCAAAAGAGTGCTTTAACACTATTTATGCACCATGGGTTGTTATACATTGGGCGTAATAATTTCACGAGGGCGCAGCCCGAGTGAAATTATTTGAACGACGTATTACCACCCGAGTGTATAAATAGTGTTAAAGCATGCTTGTGCTATAAATTATTTCGATTCTAATATGCCCTTAATCTCAAACATTAGATAGACTAGAGATGCTATGTAAAATGTCTAGCTTCTTTAGATGGTTTAGACGAGTGGATCCAATTATATGGTCTGGATGAGTGGATCCAATCAGTAATTCAAGGGCCATAAATCAAAAGTGCTTGGGTGGATTTGGCTAGTTACCGAACTTGGCTAAGGTCTTATGGCCAAACGCATTTTGGTCAAGTTTAGTGAAGATCGTATGAGAAATGTTGGATTTAGAGAGCGGACAAGAGTAAAAAGGCGGATGTTTCAGTAATTCAAGGGCCGTAACTCCAAAATGCCTAGACCGATTTGGCTAGTTATCAAACCTGGCCGAGGTCTCATGGTCAAACACATTTTGTTCAAGTTTGGTGAAGATCGGATGAGAAATGTTCGACTTAGAGTGCGGACAAGAGTAAAACTGCCAATTTTTCGATAATTCAAGGGCCGTAACTCCAAAATGCATGGACCGATTTGGCTAGTTATCGAATCTGGTGAGGTCTCGTGGTCAAACACATTTTGTTCAAGTTTGGTGAAGATCGGATGAGAAATGTTCGACTCAGAGTGCGGATAAGAGTAAAACTGCCAATTTTTCGATAATTCAAGGGCCGTAACTCCAAAATGACTGGACCGATTAGGCTAGTTATCAAACCTGGCCGAGGTCTCATGGTCAAACACATTTTGTTCAAGTTTGGTGAAGATCGGATGAGAAATGTTTGAATTAGAGTGCGGACAAGAGTAAAAAGGCCGATTTTTGGTAATTCAAGGGCCATAACTCCAAGACGCCTGGACCGATTTGGCTAGTTATCGAACTTGGCCGAGCTATTATAGTCAAACACATTTTGTTCAAGTTTGGTGAAAATTGGATAAGAAATGTTCGACTTAGAGTGCGGACAAGCTTTGTGACAGACACACAGACTGGAGTAAATCAATATGCCTCCCACACCACTGTGTGGTGGGAGACATAAATATAGAAGCGCTCTTTCTTGGTCGCAATAAAAACTTTGACGTCATCGCACGTAAACTTGACATCATTCTAGCGTAAGAGTGTTTTAACAGAGGCAAGCATGTTAGAATTAGATATAATGAAGAAAGCACTCATATTTCTAAATATAAATTTGGGTCTGATATATCTTTAAGAACAGACAAAGGCATGCAATTCTGCATCTTAACAGTTCACATGTGGCAGGAGTAGTGCCTTTCAACACATTTTTGTTTTATTGTTGTAGTTGTTTTTAATAAATAATTCCTAAAACAGTGAATCTCATTGTTTTCACTTTCTCTTTCCCTGCATTAACATATAAGAATAAGATACTTTCTAAATTTAACTAGTGCTGTCCGTAAAACAGCAGGCTCAATGCACTTTTCTCAGAGCTTGACTCTGAATAAGAGCTTTGCAGGCAAAAACTTTATAAAACTTTAACCAAAACATTTTAAGTTAAAAAGGAGCATAACTCTGTAAAATTTCAAATCAGAGTATGGGAACTGTTTTTCCTGGTGTAGACTTTGATAGTAAATAAATATTTTAAGTTTCAAGTCAAAAGCTTTGATAGTAACAAAGATATCTGACTTTATAAAAAACTTTAACCAACAGCGACGGTGACAGGGCAAACAGCTAAAAAGTTGAAATAGCTCTACAGGCAAGTTGTTTTATAGTGATCTTTTCACCATAGTGATAACATGACATATATGAGCCGTGCCATGAGAAAACCAACATAGTGGCTTTGCGACCAGCATGGATCCAGACCAGCCTGCGCATCTACGCAGTCTGGTCAGGATCCATGCTGTTCGCTAACTGTTTCTCTAATTGCAAAAGGCTTTAAAAGCGAACAGCATGGATCCTGACCAGACTGCGCGCATGCGCAGGCAGGTCTGGATCCATGCTGGTCGCAAAGCCACTATGTTGGTTTTCTCATGGCGCGGCTCATATGTAAATTTCTAACACTTACAGTTAAGGAGCAAACATACACTGGCACTGAGAGCTCTATACACTATAAGAAAGCACTCTTCATTTTCGTGTTCTGTATTTATATACAGCCGTGGAATCTTTCCCATGTTCTTCTCATCATTAACATTTGGTGGACCTGTTATAAATCTGAAAAATATTTCACAATTAACATTACAGCTCATCACATGCTGTGAAATCATTTTATTTTGTTGGTATAAAATTCCCTGGTTTTAGCCAAAATGGCTGTTTCCTGGTAAATTTTAATTTGTGGATATCAGCTGGTGAAGATACAACATTTTATTTGTTCTTTGGGATTTAAATTCCTGGACTGACATAACCACAAATTCCACAAAAATTAATTCCTCATGTGTACTAATAAGTCTACAGTACTAGTTTTTAAGCTCTGTTAAGTTATAACAGAACTTCATAAAATGGAATATCAATTGTTACAAAAGATGAATAATTGTATAACATTAATATATTATTCTATCACAAAGATGATATCCTGAAGTCTGTCTTACCTATCAGTTTAACATCATCTAAAATATACTGGAAAATAAATTTTATGATCTGATAAAAAGACAACAGGGCCATGATGGCCCTATATATCGCTCACCAGAGTTGATCTGGCCTACTGACATAGTTTTTTACCCCACATGAGCCAGTTTCCAATTTAACCTAGAGATCATCAAGACAAACATTCTGACCAAGTTTCATAAAGATCACAAACTTTTCTTTTGATCTGACCATGTGACCTAGTTTTTGACCCTAAAGGACCCAGATTAAAACTTGACCTAGAGATCATCAAGACAAACATTCTGACCAAGTTTCATAAAGATTGAGTCACAACTGTGGCCTAAAGAGTGTTAACAAGCTTTTCCTTTGATCTGGCCTACTGACCTACTTTTTGACCCCACATGATCCAGTTTCAAAAATGACCTAGAGATCATCAAGGCAAACATTCTGTTTCACAAGTTTCATAAATAGTGCGTCACACCTGTGACCTCTAGAGTGTTCACAAGCTTTTCCTCTGATCTGGCCTACTGACATAGTTTTTGAACTTACATGACCCAAATTCAAACTTGACCTAAAGGACATCAAGACAAACATTCTGACCAAATTTTTTATCATAAAGATTGAGTCAAAACATTGGCCTCTAGAGTGTTCACAAGCTTTTCCTTTGATCTGGCCTACTGACCTAGTTTTTGACCCAACATGACCAAGTTTCAAACCTGACCTAGAGATCATCAAGGCTAACATCCTGAACAAGTTTCATAAAGATTGGGTCACAAATGTGGCCTCTAGAGTGTTCACAAGCTTTTCCTTTGATCTGGCCTACTGACCTAGTTTTTGACACCACATGACCAAGTTTCAAATCTGACCTAGAGATCATCAAGACTAACATTCTGACCAAGTTTCATAACGATCGGATCACAAATGTGGCCTCTAGAGTGTTCACAAGGCAAATGCTGACAGACTGTGCACGCCGGACGCTGACGCACGACGGACAATGACCGGTCACAATAGCTCACTTTGAGCACTTTGTGTTCCGGTGAGCTAAAAATTCTCAGGACATCTTTTTTATTTTTTTGTATCAAAATTATTTTTATAATTCTCAACCAGTCCCTGACTTACTTGCCAAAATGTACATTTCCTAAGCTTGGCATGGACATGTTTCTGCTGATTAATGTTGAAGAGTGTTGCTGGCCGCTGGACTGAAGTTCTTGCTCCAGATAGGCTGGGAACAAACTTGTGGTGAGGTACTTGTACATAATTCTCATATCATCTTGCTCTAAACCTGACCTACAATACACATGTAAATTACATTTTTTGTTTACTTTTAAAATGTCTTTGATGTGTTTCAAATGACACCCGACACAATTTAAGTTATTCAGCAACTTCAAAGCTTTAATGGTGGAAGACAACTCTATGTTCCCTCCAAACATTATTTCAGATATGGTTGGGCACCTGAGCAGAACCACAGATCTTCCTCAAACCAAATAGATGGCTTCCTTACGTCACAACCAAACGAGGACTCAAACCCACAGACAAATGATTTGAAATAATAGCAACCAAAAGCACTTGGGCACAGAGGCTTAATTGGTCTTTTATCATTTCATCAGAAACATGTGTAACAACATGAGTGCTTGAGTGAACATCCTTTAAATGATTAATTAAATATTAAAGGAAAATGGTAGTTACTGCATTTCATTTGTGATTTTCCAAAATGCCATATAAATACTGAGCTGGGTATAAAATCTAGTTTTACTGACATTTTCAACACTTCAAAAATGGCATAGTTAGCCGACACATATGAGAAATATATACAGTGAAGGGTAGAGCTGGTTAGTTAATTGCCAGAGTCTGCAGAAGAAAAAATATTCCTTGAGTATAATTTGTCTGTAAAAACAACAGGCAGATGTTTTAGCTGGCCTATTGTGTTTTCCAACAATCAAAAACATTTATCACACTTTGAAAGCTCACCAAGTGGCAATCATCAGTTTCTCAATCAAAGGTTAAAAGCCACTAAATTGCTATGTTTTATGGCAATCCTAAAATGACAATGACTTTTCAACCACCTTTGTCTTGAAAAAAGAAGTTTATACTGATTTCAACTTGTAAAAAAAAACACAATGAAATAACATCATAAACGACAAATTCTTACCAGACCAGCTGGTCGTTATAAAGGAATGCTGTATATTTCACCCCTGGGAATGTTGACTCCAGACTGTTGATAAAACACTGTACTTTCAGATAGGTGTTCTTATCCAATGGTAGAAATGATATCCCACTAAATACATCTAATAAATCACTCTGTCCTAGACGAAGAGTTAGTAAATACTGAAAAAAATATATTAACAGATGTCATTATCCATTCTGAACAAGCAACATATTAAAGGAAACAACTAGACAAATTGAAGTAAATAAAAATAATTCCCAGAAATAAAAATATTGTTCAAAGCTGTGGTGACAAGAGCTCCGCCAAATGGGCCAATATATGCCCGAAGGGTTATATCAGAGGATGGGAGCAAAATTTAAAGAACTTGACTGTTGAAGCTCAAAGGACAGGAACAACAAAGGGAAGAAATTTAAAAAAAAAAATCTTAGTCCACAAAAAAATCCTTACCAGGTACAGATATGTCAAAATACACCTAAAAATTGGAGGTACCATGCATGTTGTACCACAGAAAAGTGGTTTCGGTTTTTCCCTACAGCCAATAATAAAAAAGTTACAAAATAAGCTATTTATAATAACATAAAAGGGAAGTAATTCCAAAAGAAAATTACTGTAAGTGAACAAAAAAGGGATCTGCCAAATAAAAACAAGAACACCGCAATGCAAAGCAATATACACACGAAACAAAATCATATGACCTTTGACCCATGAGAGTGACCCTGACCGTGAAGCAAGCCATCCGAAACACGCGCTCTGCACGTCATCTCGATGTGGTGTACATTTGTGCCAAGTTTCTTTGAAATCCTTCAAGCATTTCAAGAGTTACAGAGCAGACACGAAACAAAGTCATATGAACTTCGACCCAGAGTGTGACCTTGACCTTGAAGCAAGCCATCCGAAACATGCACTCTGCACGTCAACTTGATGCATTAAACATTTGTGTCAAGTTTCTTTGAAATCCTTCAAGGGGTTCAAGAATTACAGAGCGAACATGAAATTGCTAACAGACGAACGGACAGACTGACACCGGGGGTATAACATAATACGTCCCCTCTGGCGTATTAAAATTAGAGGCCTGTACTGGTTCTTCCTAGGAAAGACGGCTTCGTGTGTACCGGAGCTATACACCGGGCACGTTAAAGAACCAGACTGTCTATTCGCAAAGGGCTAGGCTAAGGTAGTCGGACAGGCCTGTATCTAAAACAGATTTTTCTCCGTCTGTTCTGGGGGCTTTATCTCACTCTGTCCCTCTTGTCAGATCGCTCTGTGTCTGTATTAGTAGAGGATGAATTTTGCGCCCCATGTGGCTGCATTTGCTATATGTAAAGCGCCTTTGAATGTGTTTATCATGAAAAGGGCGCTATATAAATTTGGTATAATAATAATATAATATGGTAAAAATTGCAAAAGTCCTTTCCTGCCATACTTATCCCTCGAAAAATGACCACGGTGAAAGGAAGTATATCTTTCAAGCTGCAAGAAAATGAGTATTTGCCGAACTAAATATTTAACTGTAAAAGTTTTACTGCATTAATAAACTTTTCAAGTTTGCTTCAATCTAATCAACTTTGTACTTTTTGTATGTATGATTTACATGTATATCCCAAAATAAGAACTTATATCTCCATATATATATGTTCACAGACTACTGTTATATATACATGTGTTTACCCTAGAGAAGAAATGGTCTAGCCTTTGCTGTAAGGAACTTGTCTGGCCATTAACTTTTTCTAGAAGGTAGTAGATGGAACCATTGAACAACTGAAATAAAATATGTCTCTACAATTTCTCTACAATATTTCTATTCTATAACATGTAGCCAAAGCTGGAACAAGTAAATTTTTAAACTGTTACTAATTTTTTTAAACATACAACTATAACTCAGGCAATACAGTGCATAATTATGACTTTGTCATCTACATGCAACTATTACTCGGCCAATAATATTCAACATTTACAACATTTACTAATTTAAGATACATTGTGTTACATATAACTGTTCTTTTCAGCAAATTACTCTTAATTGTTCCTCTAGGCAAATTGCATGTAACTTTTAAAAAGGCTATTACATGTAACATGATCACATTCAATTACAAATAACTATCTATTAATTTATACATTTACACCACTGTGGAATCATTTAATTTGAAAAACAGCTATTTCATGGGTACAGAAATTTGAGGATTTCAACTTTTGAACATAAAATGAATGGGAGTTTTACTTGTTTATTGGCACAGAATTTAATGGAATGACTCCACCATGAAATTTGTGAAAAATCTGTCCCCAAAAAATACCATATAAATGATCTCACAGTATCTGTTGGTTCTGCTTTTTGCTTAATTTTGATGTTTATCTGGAGTCATGCATAACTAAAACTGCTTTCCTAATGATACAATGTATGTACATGAAAATAAAATAAATACTTATAATTTTTGTAAGACTAGATTAAAGCTTACAGTAAACATTCTATATGCCTGTCTGATTACTGACTCCATGACAGGATCTTGAACATCTTCTTCATGGTACTCCAGATATACTTGACCATCTTTCGTCTTCTCACTAAATGGCACACCAACTGTCTGTAGAATTTTTTTTACAATTAGAAAATTGTGTATATAGAGTTACAGTACAGTACAAATTACTAAACATCTGTTAATACTTCTGTTACCTAAAGAACTTAAAACAAGAACTGTCACTATTGGTGACAAATGCCCCCGAAGTAGGCCCAAGAATGCGACAGTTGTATGCGCAAAAAATCACGTATCATTTTGTGACCTTGACCTAAGAGGCCTCGGTCATAAGTGTGTCACATCTTCTCAATATGGTTAACATTTGTGTCAAATTATTTTCAAATCCCATGATAAATGGCAGAGTTATGGAACAGACAAGAAACACCTTTGACTTCTAAATGTGACCTTGACCTTCGAGCTAGGGGTCTGGGTCTCGCACATGACACCTCATCTTATTATAGGGAACATTTATGTCAAGTAATTTCAAAATCGCTTCATCAATGGCAGAGTTATGGACCGGACAAGAAACAGACCATGTTAATCTTTGACCTCTAAGTGTGACCTTGACCTTGGAGCAAGGGCTCTGGGTCTTGCTCATGACATGTTGTCTCATTATGGTGAACATTTATGCCAAGTAATCTCAAAATCCCTTAATGAATGGCAGAGTAATGGACCCGACACGAAATATACCCTGTTAACCTTTGACTTGTAAGTGTGACCTTGACCTTGGAGCTAGGGGTCTGAGTCTTGTGCACGATATGTCGTCTCATTATGGTAAACATTTATGCCAAGTTGTTTCAAAATCCCTTCATGGATGGCAGAGTTATGGACCGGACATGAAACAGACCATGTTAACCTTTGACCTCTAAGTGTGACCTTGACCTTGAAGCTAGGGCTCTGGGTCTTGCGCGTGACATGTCATCTCATTATGGTGAACATTTATGCCAAGTTATTTCAAAATCCCTTTATGGATGAAGAGTTACAGCCCGGACAAGAATTTACTGGACACACGGACGGACAGTGTGATTTTAATACGCCCGCCTTCAGGGGCATAAATAGAAGCCCTAACAACAGAATTTTTCTGATATTCCACGATCATATTAAGTACAGTGAAACACCTTTCACTTATCAGCAACTTGAGCACCAGAGCTCACTTGAGCAATTAATACCATCCCCTGTTGTATTCCTTACATTTTCTAATTTTGAATTGCTTGAAGTCCCTGGACAACTAAAGCATTTTGTTCACATCCCTTGGGACCTCAAGTGATCTGTGTTTACTGTATATCCAAAGGACCTAAGACCTATAAATTAGACAGAATCTTGAGTGAAATTTTCAGCAAATCTTGTAACCATATGAGATCTACATTAACAATAAAGACATTTTTTTTGTAAACTGCTTCTAAGCGTCTGATAAGTTGATCCGGGTGATACATGTTTTTAAAAAAAAAAAAAAATCGGCGAAGCTATGATTTTCTTGCTTATTATTTCTTTCGTATTTCTGACAAATGTTTAAACAGAAATGAAGCTTGCCACAATGCCGTAAAACTAACTAAACTTACAGCAAAATCAAGATATTTTAGTACAGCAAAATTTTCAATAACTTTTTTTATTGAATAATATGAGTGAGATTAAAATTAGCATCACTGTGAAAACATCAAAGTACCTTAGGGCTATTTTTGGCATAAAGAACAGCCTAACTCGCTATACCTACTCTTGCTGTTGAAAGACAAAAAATGAAATTTAATAACAGTTTAAAATCAAATACAATAAATAACAAAAGGCATAACCAGTAGTAACTGGACAACTATTAATTAAATATCATATAATTTTGAGCTGCACCATGCTGGTCACAAATGCACTATGTTGGTTTTCTCATGGTGGGCTCAGTTTTATAGTATAATACTTAAAATACACAACTCTTACCATAATCATCCAGAAGTCTTTCTCTGGCTGGAAGAAAATCTGTCTGGTTTTCTGTGTATGTAAACTCTCACATGGCTTATCTGAGAATGTTCTGTGGAAAAAAATCAGCCAAATATTAAATTTTTCAAGTTTTAGATCAATATCTGTCAAAAAATAAGTAAACAGGATATTATGTGATAACCAGAATTCTGCTACATGTTTCAGCATAACTTAAGCTATAACTTAACCTTGACCTTTTTTACAAAACATTCTACCCAGATAATTCATTTATTAAACATATAAGGTATTTTTTAATGTGAACATCATTCAAGATTTACAAAATTATAATGTTACAGAAAAATGAAAGAAAAGATGACAGCTATGTATATTGACAGTGCTCCATTAAAGATATTGAGATATCTGCATCCTCTTAAAGATACTCAAGTATCTGGATCCTTTTTGAGGAATTTGGATGCTCTTACAAGTTGAAGTATGTAGATGCAGTTAAAGAGATTGAGGTATACAAATCCTCTTCAAGAGATTGAGGTTATCTGGATCCTCTTAAAGAGACTGAGGTTATCTGGAATACCCTAAAGATACTGAGGTACCTAGATCATTTTAAACTGACTGAGGTTTCTAAATCCTCTTTAAAAATTGAGGTATCTGGATCCTTTTAAATATACTGAGGTATCAAGATCCTCTTAACAAGACAGAAGTATCTGAATCCTCTTAAAGAGACTAGGGTTTCTGGATCCATTTAGAGACTGAGGCATTTAGATCCTTTTAAAGAGACTGAGGTATCTGGATCCTCTTAGAGACTGAGGCATTTAGATCCCCTTAAAGAGACTGAGGTATCTGGATCCTCTTAAAGAGACTGTGGTATTTGGATCCTCTAAAATAGACTGAGGTATCTGGATCCTCTTAAACAGACTGGGGTTTCTGAATCCTTTTAAAGAGGCTGATGTATCATGTATAATCTTCTCAAAGAAACTGAAGTATCTGGATCCTCTTAAAGAGTCAAAGGTTATCTTGATCCACTTAAAGATACTTAGGTATCTGGGTCCTCTAGTTTAATGCTTCAAACCAGCAAGCACAGAGTATCAGAATCTTTCTTTTCTTTGGTATTATTTCAAATGATTCAAAATAAAACATGTATGTAATACACTTACTGTGTAAATGTGATTATAGCTTCACAAAGACCAATATGTTTGATTTGCGTGTCTATGTCCGTGTTCTTAGGAAAATAAAACATAATCTTCTTGTCCTCCTGTAAATGAAAGTATGGGTCAAAGGTTTTGAAGTTCTACAGACATCATGACTTGAATAAATAAAGATGCACATGAGAAGACAAGATAGTTCAGAAACAATAGCTACTTAAGCTCTTCATATTGGCTATAACTGCTCCTCTATTCTATTCTACAGCACAGACAGTTGTTCCATTCACAAATACTCTTATAAAGGCTGTATGTAAAAAAATCATTTAATTTCGTGAGCATGAAATTTCGTGGTTTTGGTCAAAACAGCAATTTCGTGGGAATATGAATTCATTGATTTCAACTTATGAACATAAAATAAATGGGAATTTTACTTGTTTTTTGGGATTAAATTTCGTGGATTGACTCAACCATGAAAGCCACGAAAATCAGTCCCCCACGAATATTAATGAGTTCACACTACATTTCCTCCCTTAAAACCATAGGTCCACTCTAGTGAAACAAAAGGAGGAGACTATTAAACTTAAGCTTTCATCATCTAGCTAAAATAAATTTGCACAGAATTATTCAAATGTTCTCCTTGATGAAGACAAAACAATTATCTATATTCGTTTCTCAGCTACCTTAAATTCACTACTTCGTAGATACAGTGCCTAGGATTTATGTCTTAATTTCAGCTTAAATTGTGGATATGAATCTATTTTATTAGACTTAAAACATTTTCTGATGTCATACAATATGCAAGCATCTGACAACCTTTTTACATTGAGATAAGTTCTTCTCGCATTAACCCAGTTATAATTGGGGATTAAATATTTATCAATGGCTTGATAGGTAGGACTAATTGCAAGAGCGGCTACACTGAAATTCAGGGGTGGCGAAATCTGATTTTGACTTGCTTGTCCGTTTTTGTCAATTGCTATTTTGTACTTGTCCGTATGATAGTTATATAGTAAATATTGGTCAAATTTCACTTGTTCGTTCAAGCTTTGGGACAACCTGGGCGATACGGAAAATTGAATTTGCCACCCCTGAAATTAAAATGAAAGTTTCTGAAAAACTTAAATAACATGTTTCAAAATGATAATTTCAAGACTTAAATATTATATTCGGTCTCAAATATTGTATATAAGAAACCAACCTTAATTTTTTAATTGTTTTTCATAACTTAAAATTTTAGGTACTATCTCTACACTACTGGGTAGTCATCAATTTCTTACAAAGAACAAGTCTGTACTTCTAAGAAATCACGAATGCTACTAGTCATGTTAACTGACTGTCACATACAGCCAAAACTGATGTGAAAAAAACAACAAGACAAACCCTCAATATCATATTTTACCTCTCCCTCTCTTGGTCCATAGGTTGGGTTAAATATGAAGAAGTTCTTCAAACAAATCTGCCCTTTTGACTGAGACATGGCTGGTCTTTTTAGCACTATCTATAAATATAAAACAGTAGAATATTTTAAGGTATTAGATCACTAATAGTAATGTTTACAAAATGGCATTTGCTTGGTATATTCTGAAAGGTAACCGTGTTTTGCACTATTTTGCAATTTTTAAACAACTTTTACCGTGCCGTTTTTTATAAATTTTGTATAAGTTATGGTATCTCTTCAAGCTCAAGTAGAGACAAATTTCAAAGTGATAGCCACTATCCAAAACGTTTGCAGAGAACTCATTTTACCATTAATTTCAATAAAAGAAACATCAAACTATTGGTAAGCAATTATAAAACACAAAATAAAAATGGCAATATCATTTTTTCTATGGTGACTCAAGTAAACGGATTTAATGAGACAGAATTCATACTTCAACATTGAAAAAATAAGGTTGAATGCTGTGTTTCTGTTTTGAATTTTGCTTACTTCATTTGAAAATAACCTTAGGGCAGACGTAAAACCTACCTAATTTTCTTCCACAATGTATAATCTAAGAGTGAAAGCAAAATAGAGAGCTTTCACCGCGTGTAACTCAATATTTTTAAAGATGTGTAACCCTACCCCTTCTGTTTAAGTAGTAAATTCACTTTGAACACCAAGAAATCGCTTATAAGATTCATCTTTTTCCATTTTTGTACAAGAAATCAATAATAAGTCTTGAAAGAAGTAAAAACTTACTAGAAAAAAAGGAAAAGGAAAAACAAGAGCTGTCTCCATAGGATGACACATGCCCCCGATGGCACTTTGAATGAGTAGTTATGGCCGATGTTAGAGTTTAGGACCTTTGACCTACGGAGCTGGGTCTTGCGCGCGACAAGTCGTCTTACTGTGTCACACATTCATGCGTAGTTATTTTAAAATCCATGCATGAATGACAAAGATATGGACCGGACACGCCCATCAATGCACTATCATGAAAAATGACCTTTAACGTCTAAGTGTGACCTTGACCTTTGAGCTACGGACCTGGGTCTTGCGCGCGTCACGTCGTCTTACTGTGGTACACATTCATGCCAAGTTATTTGAAAATCCATCCATGGTTGACAAAGATATGGACCGGACACGCCCATCAATGCACTATCCTTTAAAGTCTAAGTGTGACCTTGACCTTTGAGCTACGGACCATGGTCTTGCGTGCGACACGTCGTCTTACTGTGGTACACATTCATGCCAAGTTATTTGAAAATCCATCCATCGATGACAAAGATATGGACCGGACACGCCCATCAATGCACTATCCTTTAATGTCTAAGTGTGACCTTGACCTTTGAGCTACGGACCTGGGTCTTGCGCGCGACACGTCATCTTACTGTGGTACACATTCATCCCAAGTTATTTGAAAATCCATCCATCGATGACAAAGATATGGACCGGACACGAAAATTGCGGACAGACTGACAGACCGACAGACTGACAGACGGTTCAAAAACTATATGCCTCCCTTTGGGGGCATAAAAAAATTGGTCCCAGTAGGGCTTGAACCTACGCGCCCCTCCCCCCCCCCCTAAGAATTGCAGTAAAAGTAGGTTTTGAATACACTTCAAAAAGGAGGTTCTCTATTAGTGATCTAATACCTTAAAGCTTTATTTTTGGTAACATAAACTGCATGGGTAACAGATCCATTGCAACATACTTTTGTAAACATGGAAAACCTTTAAATGTTGACTTATCTGTTCCAGACTACTAATACTAAATGGTCAACTTAAAATTGTTTCTGTGTTCAGTAATCAAATCAGTAAATGATGTTATTCAGTACCAGGGCTTCGAAAATTTGCCGGTTTGTCGGTTTTGGACCGATTTTTGACTTTTCAGACCGATTCGTGAAGTGAAAAAACGAAAAAAATCGGCCCCGTAAAAATGGAGAAAAGTACCGGTATAAATTTCGGTCTGATATCTCAATACACGATCACCTGCCAAGTAGGAAATTGTTGGTCGCACCTTCAGATAATCAATAAACGTGTCAATCGGTCTGATTGTCACTTTGATAATCGGTCCGTAATTAGCGCGTGACGCAATCAGTGCTCGCGCGGCACATCCTTTAATGTTTGCAGACAGCCGACTGCGGTGTATTAAACATTTTTGACTGGTTTCCTAACGTTTCTGACTGGATCCAAATCATTTCGACGGGGATCCACTTCTTTTATTTAGAATCAGACGGATGGTTTATTTCAAAAGGCTATGTTTGATCACGGTAACAAACAAATGGTCGCTGCATTTAATCAAAGAGCTATAATTGTACATTATAGGTCTTTGATTTAATGAGACATCACACGGAAAACCGATAAAAATAATTTTTATAATTACTTGATTTGAAAAAATTACATGATTCATTTGTTGGGGCTCCAGTTGAAACAAATGCAGAAAATCGTCTTTGCAACCCGACTGTACAAAAAAGAAAAAAATGGACGGGCAACCACGAATGATAAAGAAAACCGGAGTGGCACTGTTTATTAAATCGGTCTTTTAAAAAACGTTTCAAAATGAAATTTTGTTTACATCAGAAGAGAACATATAACTTTATAAAATGTAGTTGCTTACTGAAGTACAACGTAAGTGAAAAGAAATATCCGTGGCCAACCCGCGTCGCGTGACGTTTTGGTACTATACATGCGGGAAATTCCATCTAGGCGTTCAAATAACGTACACATTCGGTCCACGGTAGAGTATTCTTTAAATACTGAAGCTGTTTAGCAGAGAATATGTGTCGTGTAACTCACTTTGACGCATTGTATTTTATAGAATTCCGTCAAAAAATGAAGAAACATCACTAAGTATCTGCCGTGTATACGGTATCGAAGTCACGTGCGTTGGCTTTTAGACTAGTTACCCACACGGTGTCAATGCCTCGTATTATCTCGGAAAAACATCGAAATTTAAACAAAGTAACGATCACACATAACACTGAATAACTGTCTTCATTGTATGGTAACGCGCGGTGACTGGTAACTCAGTTTTAATGCATGACATGCTTATTTCTTTACCCTATCACGTTTTACAAAATATGTAATATTGGGAATGCGGTGGGTGGGGTAGCGCCGATGTCAGGATTTTCGTTTCGGACCGATTGAGTTATCAAAATTTCCGGAGCCCAGTTCAGTACTGACAGGAGGAAGGGCACAAAGATCTTTCAAAAACGTTAGACTATTCTTGATTTGTTTTTTTTTCACAGTATAGTATAAAATATTGATGTTTTCTCCTCCATCCTAAATATTGTGGATTCATACCATGGTCAAAAGACAAACTGACATTCTGAAAATGCATTTTTGTAACATGGTTTAAAAATATAAGAGTTTTCCATTTCTATAGTATATGCATATGTGTATATATGTCAAGGTAGACTAGCCACTAGACTGATAATAAAAATATTTCTACATTTTCCCCTTTTTTTGAGGATTTCAATTTCAGAGACAATAACCAGACTATTTTAGAGATTTTCACAGAGGAATGATGTTGAAATTATCATATTGGACACAGGATATAGACTGGCTCAGTTCACTATGTAACATTTAATCATAAAAATGTAAAAAGATATATCATAGTCTAGGAGCTAGTCTAATGTCAAGGTAAAATGGTTAAACCTAGGCCATAGTTACAAAAATGTTTGTTTGCAGTAACTGTGATGACCAAAACTTTTTTGTGTAGGTAGGTAGGAAATTTTTTTGCATATAATCATATAGGTAAAAAAAAATCATCAGACTGGCCAGAAAAAAAAATTGGGTTGCAGCGATTTTCACGGGTAGGTCCCGTTACTGCAAACAAATGTTTTTTAATGATAACCCTATATACCATTGGACTTGAGAATATTTTCCACTTAAGCACAGTTTTTTTGTTGCTGTAACTGTTATGTTCTTGTTGTTCATAATGCCACTACTAGCAGGGACACTGCTTTGCAGTGAATTAAGAGCAGGAATCATTCAACTGATCAATAACATTAATTATATTTATCAGACCAAAAAACAAAACAACTGTGACTGGCCTCCATTTAATTGAAAAAATGATAAAAGTACTTGACAGATATACTTTTGAAAGGAAATGGAACAAAATTGCGTTATAAATTACTCTTTGATGCCAAGATCAAATGTCATGCTATTAGCACTGATGTCATTATGTTACGCAGACACACAAAAAAACTATTTATGTGTAAACTGTTGTTTAAGCTATTCTAAAGACATGAAATAAAAAACTTGTAAGATCAAAACTGTCTTTTAAACTTGTGAACTCAAGATTTTAACGTTATTAATTACTTTGGTGTTAAGTACAATGCAACAACTGAATATAACTCATAAACTGAAATAAGAGACTTAAAATATGAAGCGACAGGTGTGAGGAAATATCTAGACTACTCTGACACCGGTTTCAGTACACATCAGACTGCCAATAACACTAAATTGCAGAAACAAAACACAAAATATACATTCATAAAATGTCAGCAAGGTAAGTTTATGCTTTTGTAACAGTCTCGGGAAAAATGTGCAGCCCTGACCAGGACTCGAACCTCGGACCTTTGGCTTACCGTGCCAACGCTCTACCAACTGAGCTACCGAGGCCACCCGATACGAGAACCGCTACACATCTTCCCTTTTATTGCGAGACATTGGCACTCCTGGCCAATGTCTGCCGTAGACTGTTAACTGAATTCAGATGCACACCCCAGCCAAACTGCTTCGCCCGCATGGGCTCCAAGGGTGAGCATCCCGGAGGAGCCCCCAAATGTAACAGTCTCAGGAAAAATGTGCAGCCTCGACCGGGATTTGAACCTTGGACCTTTGGCTTACCGTTCCAATGCTCTACAAATTGAGCTACAGAGGCCACCTGTTACGAGAACCGCTACACATTAATCTCACAATAAATTCATTATCAGAGATGTAATCATTGCAAATACTTTATACATGAACCAGAAAATGTTCCTAATGGATTTCTATTGGGGATTTCCTAACAGAAATATGCAGAATATGTTTGGGCATGACGGAGACAGTGGCAGTCAAAAGTTATTGCGCTATCTCTATCTATCTATGTATGTTTACTAACTCACACCTCTCACTGTCCCAAAACGTCCTATTATTTGGACGTACCTGTTCAACAGGCAAAACTAATTTCATATCATTATGTATAAGAATTACTGGAGTCACAATGATTGAAAATATTATAATGTGAGTTTATGTAACACAACTTAAAGTACTTGAATCACTATGGGTACGAATATATTTGAGTACGAATCATAAAATTCATGAAGGAAGATGGCGAGCCTTAACGAAATATGAGCACAATGTACCACAAAGGAACGTCTATATATTTGATGCTTACATTCCAGTTGTGGAAAATAGCTATGTATTGTCTTTAATTACCAAAAATTCTGATTGAACTCCAGTTTCATTAAAACCGGAAATTCAATTTGTAAACATCCGGCGGTGTCAAAGTAAATGTTTCATTTGTGTTTTCTAAAATTTAAATCCTCCATTCTGTAGTTTTTGACAGAAATTTGAAGCTACTACAGTGCTTTAGGGTGTAGCGGATTTTAGGGTATAGAGGATAGGTTGATAAATTTTATATTTAGACTTGAATTATTGTATAAATTTTCATATCATTCTTTTACTGGCATGCAAACAGACATTCTGACATACATTTTAAATATTTGCTCGTTGTGTTATTTTTCATATGTCATCAAATGTAAAATAAAGCTATCCCCTATAGACTAAATCAGTGCATATGTAAAAAACGTCAGTGAATGAAAAGTATTTGATAGAAATTTAAAAAGTTGAATGTTTTTGAAAAGAGAATACATTATTATTCTGATTTATAGTAAAGAAGTCTTGGCTAGTTTGTTAAGGTGTGGATTTTAAACTAATAATGTAAAAAATGACCAAAGCTATCCTGTACACCCTAAATCAGCTCATATGTAAACAATGGCGTGGAGAGAAAAAACACATGAATTTCTATGAAAAGCTGACTGTTTTAAGAAGACTAGATGTTTTCTGTCTGATATACTAAAAAAAAACTATTATTGTCATTTCTTTGAATTGGAATGCAGGAAAAATTAGTTAGCTATCCGCTATACCCTAAAGCACTGTAATTACAAAATAAATAAAGAATTAAACTTCAGTAAATGATAGCGTGTAAGTTACGCATCTGAAATACATTAAGTTCCAGTTTTCCTCAATTGTTTTCATATTTCGCGACCATATGATATCACATTATTTTTTGGACATGACTAAGGTCATGTGGATCCAACTCAATTTCCATAGGCCCACATTGTAATGTTTCCGGTCATGGGCCTTTCCTAACATTTAAACTTTTGATGCCACCTACTCAGGATGAAAGAACAATCCAAGAACTATAGAAAAACTGCAAGAAATGTACAAGTTGACCATCACTTTTGGGCACTTTTTTCTCTTTTGAACTCGGTTACCCATAGCCGGGCATTAATTTTTTTATTTTTCATAAAAATGCTCTACTGATAAAACATGCATATTTCTCACACAAAATGCATCATTCCATATTATTTTAACCAGTAATCATGGGTTACAGTTTTATTTTATGAAATAAGATAGTTTCCAAACACAGCCAGCATATTTTACACCAATGGGAGATCACTTTACATGTTAAATGTACACAGCGGAATACCATATACTTTTTCAACCAATCAGTGATCTCGTTAGTTGGTTCTTTCTGACCTAATACCACTCTGGTATAAAGAAATTCACCATGATGTTTCAGTTAGGCTTTTCGGCATGTTCTGTAGCTGTCTGTAATTGATGAACATGCAACTATCCCGAATGAAAGGAGTACTTGTAAATTTTTTTATTAGTGACAGTATTAGTGTACAACCCGGACCATGGGACAACCCAACCAAACAATCCGGACCATACTCAGGACAACCCGGACCATGTGGACCATGTCTCTAAGTTTTTTACCACTAATTTTAACCCAATATATGTTTCTTTATGTTTCAAAATAACTAGTACAATCGAAGACTAATATTAATGATGATCATTTTTAATAAACCTTAGTTCTAGGTCAATGTTATGGACGACCAGGACCATACTATGGATGGCCCGAGATAATTAGGATTCGTAATTTACTGAGGAGATGGATGATGTGCTTTAATATCGCAATTAAACATAACATCAGTGATTGTAATAAATTATGACTAAAGACACGTTTGTCGCATCTTTAAAACACGTGAAAAGGCCAACATAATTGGATTTTAGCAATCAAATATGGTTAATAAAGACACAGTTAAAAAAAAATACAATAAAAGGATTTCAAACCTTGATTAAAAATACATATTGAATGATGGTCTGGGTCTTTCACGATATAGTCTAGATCCTGCATAACGTTTAAAGTTTATTGACAATAAATACTGTTCATCTATGACACTACTAGAAATTCTGAGACATCAAAATAACATATATTTCGAAGTAAATAGTGGTCTAGAACTTCCCAGAAACATGGTCTGGGTTGTCCCATGGTCAGCGTTGTCCCTGATTGGCTAAATCAGGGTATACCATTGAGCCCTACCTATTTGTACACATTTCATTAGGATTGTGTGGCACATTATGATGACCACATTTCTACATTTACCTTATTTCAGAACAGACGTTAGCAATTAAATATATACAAAATAATATAACAACTTCTATAAATCATTAAATGGGTCCCCATGACAGTTATGCCAATTAGTTTCCATGTATGCATGAAAGTCTTACCGACAGGGCACTAGACAACTTTTGGGGACAGGTACCCATACCCTCAGAAAGGGGAATTTTTTGTTGTTTTAAGACAAAAAGGGGAATTTTAGTCATTTATATAATTATATTACTACTTTTCACACTTATTAATACTGTTTTTCAATCATTTCTATCAAATGTACACTAAGTCTTATTAATACTGTTTTCAATTATTTATAACAAATGTAACTATATTGCAGCAGTAACCTGCAGGAAAAAAAAAACTATTTTATGAGGGGAATGCGGCCCATATTCGGCCCCAAAAACGGCCAAACGAGTGCCCTGACCGATAACTAATCTTATCCACAATGTGACATCACGGTCTAGGCCTAGTGACTACTGACAGTTATAGGTCATTGGTGTGTGTGCAAATTTAATTTGTGATGAAGGGGGTCTCCTTTCGCCGCAATCCATATTTTTCCTGAAAACATTTTGGACAACAAAACGAAAAAATTAGACTGCCATTGTTTTTGATAGCTCTAATCCCCAGTGAAGACTTACAGTTTTATCTGAATGCCCTTTAAAATAAACTTTTCAAAGTTTAGTAACTGTTTTTTCCACAAAAATAAAGATTTTCAGGCCGGAAGTTTGGGGAGGCCAATGTATTTATGTTGCTCCAGCAGTATGCAAAAAAAGTAATGATTGGTTTACAGGCTGAGGGTCATTATGCAAAAATTAGTGATCAATGACCCATTATTCCTTTACAAAGAAGTTATATTTTGATTCATTGTCAGTTAATGTTGGACTAAGTTAATTTATGTTAATGCTAATATGTGTATTATACATAGCTGAATTAGTAGTTAAGAAGCTCGGAATTGCAGATCTTTTCTCAAATTCTGTTTAACTTTTAGATAGATAACATGCAAAATAAGTGGCTCCAGGAAGTACTGTTACAGGTTCAGGCTCATACCTGACAATATGGCTAACCTTTGTTTCAAGTTAATATTAACATTGGTTATACAAAATGTACCTTCATATCTAGAGATGGCAATGAAACATACATTCATTATACATCTCATTTTAATATTGTTTAAAACCACATTTTCTTCAGTGATTAATGTCTAACTTTTTATTATGCCCCCACTTTGGTGTCGCACCTAGCTCCAAAAGTATTTGACGTAGAGTCACCAAAGTTTACAGGAATGTTGGTCAGCATGTGCAGTTGTGCACCTGGAATTTTGCGTCCGGATTCATTCAGTCGTGTAGGAGTTATGGCCCCTGACTTAGTTAAAAATTGGTCATTTTAATGTTGTGTCGCTCGTAGCTCCAAAAGTATTTGACCTAGAGTCACCAAAGTTTACAGGAATGTTGGTCAGCATGTGCAGTTGTGCACCTGGGGTTTCCCGTCATGATTCATTCAGTCTTGTAGATATGGCCCCTGACTTAGTTAAAAATTGGTCATTTTAATGTTGTGTCGCACGTAGCTTCAAAAGTATTTGACCTAGAGTCACCAAAGTTTACAGGAATGTTGGTCAGCATGTGCAGTTGTGCACCTGGGGTTTCGCATCCGGGTTTATTCAGTCATGTAAGAGTTATGGCCCCTGACTTAGTTAAAAGTTGGTCATTTTAATGTTGTGTCACGAGTAGCTCCAATAGTATTTGACCTAGAGTCACCAAAGTTTACAGGAATGTTGGTCAGCATGTGCAGTTGTGCACCTGGGGTTCGCATCCAGATTCATTCAGTATTGTAGGAGTTACGGCCCCTGACCTAGGAAAAATTGTCATTTTAATGTTTAGTCGCGCGTAGCTCCGAAAATATTTTACATACAGTCATTACGAAGAGAAATGAGTTAGTTGATCTGTGTCCTTTGTCATGTAGTGGGGACATCTGTGTCTCATGGACACATTTCTAGTTCTGGCTGTTTATAGATCTATCTTTACTACAACTGATCAATATAAATTGTAGAAAAAAGGTAAGATGAATTTATGATTTAATTGAACATTTTTAAAATATGTTAATTAATTAATGTATGATTTTATTATACTGTTACACCAACAATTGAATGTCATCATTTTGTTTTTGTAGACATAACAAAATGGAGGCTGGAAGTAAATTGTCATGGAGAAGTGTAATGACAGCAGGTTGTCTACCTCTTGTATTTAAGCATGCTGTGGATGAGTGGCCAGCACAGCAGTGGACACCAGAATATTTGTGCCAAGTTTTAGGAGACAAACTTTTAGATTCCAAAATATCACTTATACAGCATGAAGGTTTGTTTATAGAACTGATGAGAACTTTTCAACCAAAAAACCTAAAAAACTGTTTTATTACAGGGCCATAGGAACAGGGGGGGGGGGGCGGCAATAATTTGACTGATTAAGGTAATTATCTTTGCAATTTTTGACAGCTGAACCTTGCAGTTTTGTAAAATTGTTTTAGGTGGGCTAAGCACGCACAACTAAAAACAAGAAGGCCATGATGGCTCACCTGAGTACCATTGCGCTTAATGATAAGATCAAGTTTTGACAAAGATTACATGGGCATACAAATTAAATATCATCAGGATAAATATTTTCTTGTAACAGTTCCTTTTGACCTATGGGTCACATACTAGTGAGGGTCATTCTCCATACCAAGTTTGAGGGTCCTAGGCTCAAATGCTGCATTTTTGTACTAGCATGAATATTCCTTACCCTGGAAGACTTAAATAATATTTATAACCAATCTCATTAGATGCTGCTGAGGTATATTCATTTACATAAAATAAAGGGAGGTAATTTGTCATAAATTCAGTCAAAAGTTATTTACCCTGATTGTCCGAGTCCATCTGATGGCATAAATGACATTTCAAATCAGTATCTTCATTGGTTACTGAGATACACCCATTTTAATTTGAAACAAAGGGAGGTAATTTGACATAAAATCAGTCCATAGTTATCTACCCTGATTGTCTCAGTCCAACTAATGACAAATAATGAAATTTCAAATGAGTCCTATAAATACAGTTAATACTTACTGAGATAAATCCATTTTTAATAAAATCAGGGGAGGTAATCATGCATTGGTATATGCATGTAGAAGATACAGAGTACAAGCCTTTACAACAATATATTAGAAAATTCATATCAATAAACATTCAGTCAAGAGTTAACTAGCATGACTATTTCTTACCATGGAAGACATAAATAATGTTTCAATCCAGTCTCATTAGAAGCTGCTAGCTATATTCATTTACATGAAAAAGGGAGGTAATTTGTCATAAATTCAGTCAATATGTATCTTCACTGATTGTCCAAGTCAATCTGATGGCATAAATGACATTTCAGATCAGTATCTTCATTAGTTACGGAGATATACCCATTTTAATTGGAAATAAAGGGAGGTAATTTGACGTAAATCAGTCCATAGTTATCTAACCTGATTGTCTCAGTCCAACTAATGACAATAATGAAATTTCAAATGAGTCCAATACGTACTTACTGACATAAATCCATTTTGATTAAAATCAGGGGAGCTAATCAGATATAAAATACTCCGGAACCTATGATTGGTTCTGTCAGATTCATCATGGAATCCAAGATTTATTGTTGTTGAAGATATTTTGCAAGTTTGTATCAAATCAAACCATAAATGAAGTCTCTGTATGGCTGCAAAAGCCAAAATAGCAAATTTTGGACCTTTAAGGGGCCATAACTCCAGTTTTCAAAAAGGAACCAAGATATTATGCCAATACAAGTTGTGTACAAGTTTGATTAAAGTTGATTGCAAAATGTTGTCTCTATTGTGTTCACAAGCCAAAAATAGCAAATTTTGGCCCTTTAAGAGGCCATAACTCTGGAACCCATGATGGGATCTGGCCAGTATTCGAAAGGAACCGAGATATTATGCCAATACAAGTTGTGTGCAAGTTTTATTAAAGTTGATTGCAAAATGTGGTCTCTATCATGTTCACAAGCTAAAAATGGCAAATTTTGGCCCTTTAAGGGGCCATAACTCTAGAACACATGATTGGATCTGTCCAGTTTTCGAAAGGAACCGAGATTATGCCCATACAAGTTGTGTGCAAGTTTGATTAAAATCAAGTACAAAATGTGGTCTCTATCTTGTTCACAAGGAAATTGTGGACGGACGGACAGACGACGGATGAAGGGCGATCACAAAAGCTCACCCTGTCACTATGTGACAGATGAGCTAAAAAAACAACAACAAAAAACGTTTAATGTTTCTTTGATCTGGGTCTGATAAAGATCGGCTGATTTTCAAAATGTGCCCCCCCCCCCTCTCCGCCCAATCTGAAAATGCTACCTTCGTGCCTGTATTACATTTGATGGCTATTATTATGATGCAATTTTTTTTTTCTGAAAAATAAATGTCTTTTGTTATGTACATTTTTGTGCCCCCCACCCCCACCCCCATGAGTGGTGGGGGCATATAGATTTGCTCTTGTCCGTCCTTCCGAGAATGTTGTGTCGCGCCTAGCTCCAAAAGTATTTGACGTAGAGTCACAAAACTTTACAGGAATGTTGGTCAGCATGTGTAGTTGTGCACCTGGGGTTTCGCATCTGGATTCATTCAGTCGTGTATGAGTTCTGGCCCCTGACTTAGTAAAAAATTGGTCATTTTAATGTTGTGTCGCGCCTAGCTCCAAAAGTATTTGACGTAGAGTCACAAAACTTTACAGGAATGTTGGTCAGCATGTGAAGTTGTGCACCTGGGGTTTCGCATCTGGATTCATTCAGTCGTGTATGAGTTCTGGCCCCTGACTTAGTAAAAAATTGGTCATTTTAATGTTGTGTCGCGCCTAGCTCCAAAAGTATTTGACCTAGAATCACCAAAGTTTACAGGAATGTTGGTCAGCATGTGCAGTTGTGCACCTGGGGTTTCGCATCGGGATTCATTCAGTTATGTAGGATTTATGGCCCCTGACTTATTTAAAAATTGGTCATTTTAATGTTGTGTCGCGCGTAGCTCCAAAAGTATTTGACCTAGAGTCACCAAGGTTTACAGCAATGATGGTCAGCATGTGCAGTTGTGCACCTGGGATTTCGCGTCCGGATTCATTCAGTTGTGTAGGAGTTATGGCCCCTGACTTAGTTAAAAATTGGTCATTTTAATGTTGTGTCGTGCGTAGCTCCAAAAGTATTTGACCTAGAGTCACCAAAGTTTACAGCAATGTTGGTCAGCATGTGCAGTTGTGCACCTGGGGTTTCGCGTCCGGATTCATTTATTATTGTAGGAGTTATGGCCCCTGACCTAGGAAAACATTTTAATGTTTTGTCGCGCGTAGCTCCGATAATATTTTACCTACAGTCATTATTTCGCTACACAAGACCAGACTTCTTGTCCAGACTTACTTAAAAAAAAGTTTGTGAAACATATCTGTTAAAATGTACTTGACCTAGAATCATAAAACATTAGAGGATTGATTTATAGCCAATGAAGTGTTCTCATTAGGATTTTACTCAGCTAGGCCAGAGTTATGGCCAACTAAGTGAAAAATACACATAAGGTTCTTAAAAGTTTGTGTTGCAAACATCTTAAAAATTGTTTAACCTGAGTCATTAAACCATGTTACAGTGGCAGGAGTGGGGGCATCTGTGTCCTATGGACACACATCTAGTTTAAATTTTTTTGCATGACGTTTGAAATGACTAACGCAGGCTTTGGTACGTAAATTATTTAGGCGTTAAAAAAAAAATTGTTTGTTTTCGGTATCCCGACCTACCCTAAATTTTTGGCCCAACCCTAAATATTTGGAGAATAATTTTTTCAGCTTTGCAAAACTGCAATTTTTATGCTTTAAACATGGTCAGTGATGTTAGAAATCAACTTACTGATGCTCTC
Organism: Mercenaria mercenaria; assembly: GCF_021730395.1. Classification (NCBI taxonomy): domain Eukaryota; kingdom Metazoa; phylum Mollusca; class Bivalvia; order Venerida; family Veneridae; genus Mercenaria; species Mercenaria mercenaria. The sequence continues at coordinate 104,670,949 of NC_069362.1, read as the reverse complement.
AAGGCATAACCTCCCTATTTGTATTCATTTTTTGACACAAAAATAATTTCCAAAAAGTCTCCCTTAATAAAAAACTCCAAAAAAAAAAAAAAAATTCAGACCTACCTACCCTAATTTTTTGGAGCATGTTACCAGAAACAAAGAATTTTTTTTTTAGGCCTTAACAGCATTTGATGTTTTGAGATTTTCTTTTTGACAACTATAGATAAATTAAGTTATATTTCTATATAATAGATTTTCCTTTAGCAGGTTTTCATTATTTATTCTGAAGAAAACCATTTATGCTCTGGAACACCAGTACCAGTATTTGATGAGTCAGGTTTTTGCTTGCAGATTTTCAGTGGGAGCCAGACTGTTTACATCTGAAGGTCACAATGAGACAGTATACAGACTGGCTACAGGGTGACACTGACAGGGACAATCCACTTAGATTGATTGATAAAACAAAATTCTCCTGTTACATTGATTACAAATACATGAAGGACATGTTTGAAGAGCAACCACAAGTTCTGAAGGTAAGGTCTTTGAAAAGAAGCAGAAATACTTCATAGTTTTGTAGTATTAATTGAATTAAACACAAATTCCACAAAATTAAAGCCTGAATAATAAATAAATTTCCATTTATTTTTTCTTCAGAAGTTGAAATCCACAATTTTATTTTTCCCAAAAAATATCCAGTTTGCCTGGAATATGAAATTTTATGCCCATGAAAGTAAATAATTTCTCAGTACCTGAAATGTTTACTGTATCAATGTAAATGAGCCGTGCCATAAGAAAACCAACATAGTGGGTTTGCGACCAGCATGGATCCAGACCAGCCTGCGCATCTGCGCAGTCTGGTCAGGATCCATACTGTTCGCTAACAGTTTCTCCAATTCAAATGGGCTTTAAAAGCGAACAGCATGGATCCTGACCAGACTGCGCGGATGCGCAGGCTGGTCTGGATCCATGCTGGTCGCAAACCCACAATGTTGGTTTTCTCATGGCACGGCTCAAATATGTTTTCATATGATAACTTACTAAGTAATTGATATAATATCCAGGGTTTTAACATTGCCTGACTAGTTAGCTGAAAAGAAAGAGTGCATGGTAATAAATCATGAGGCAGTGTGTTCAGTTCCATGATGAAGCAAATGTTCTCAATGGCCATCTGACAGAAGACATGTCTACATGTGTTTGTTTTCCACTGCATATTCTTGTGTGGAAGCTATCAGGGTTTAGTGGAAAACAAATATAGCTGTTTACATCAAAACCTTGAAATTGTGTACCCGCAAAATGAACTGATTTCTCGATAAGTGTGATAGAATTTAGTCATATTAAAATGGATTAGTCTTAGTCTGGTATAAGTGTTTATTTGTGAAAAGTTGTTTTATGGTTAAGTTTGAACTGTTGTTTACTTCAGTCAGTTTTCTGGGATATATTTGGCTTGGATGAACGGGGCGGAGATCACAGTACAATATGGATAGGGAGCTGTGGGACGTACACTCCATGTCATCAAGATACATATGGCTTTAATTTGGTAGCTCAGATACAAGGCAGGTATGCCTCTATAGTCTTCTTGTTGTGATAAAAAGAAAAACATACTGCGAAGCCATTAATATTTATGAGGGACCTTGGGCTTTGTAGTTGCATCTGTCAAAAAATGAAAATTCTTAGGATCAAATAAAATTTCCTTTGGTTTATCTTTGAAATTGAAAAACTGAAACCATGAAATTTAATGTCAGCGAAATTTGGAAGTTAGACTTTTGTAAAAAGTTGTATACTGTAGTGCTATATTATGTTGATTATGTCAAAGAGCTATAAAAATAAACATTTTTTCCTTCTTTGATTATGAAAAGAAATGACTTTATTTAAAAAGATAACATTTTTGCCAATGAACTATTCTAAATTCTGCTCTTCAAAATAATTGTTTCTTCATGTTCAGCTAAATTTTCATTGTTAGACCATGCAGTGTGATATTGTGCAAGAAATGTTTTTTTAAGTAAAAGCTAAAAACCATTTATTTTGTAAGGAATCATCATCCTTTTTAGCTTGACTGTTCGAAGAATAGTCTAGCTATTCAACTCACCTTGGCGTTGACGTCGGTGTCACACCTTGGTTAAAGTTTTGTATGCAAGTACATATGGCTTTCATTTAAAGGCATATAGCTTTGAAACTTGTTTTTTCTTTTTCTAGGTCAATTACCAACCTCACTGGGTCAAGTCCCATAACTCTGACATGTATTTTGAGCAAATTATGCCCCCTTTCGAACTTAAAAAATCCTGGCTGAAGTTTTACCTGCAAGTTACTATCTCCAAAACTACTGCAGATATTGAATTGAAACTTCACATGTGTCTTCAAGGTTATAAAATTAGTTGATAGTATCAAGTCCCATAACTCTGACTTGCATTTTGGCCAAATTATGCCCCCTTTTGGACTTAGAAAATCCTGGTTAAAGTTTTGCGTGCAAGTACATACAGCTATTACTAAAAGGCATATAGATTTGAAACTTATTTTTTCTTTTTCTAGATCAGTTACCAACTTCACTGGGTCAAGTCCCATAACTTTGACATGTATTTTGGCCAAATTATGCCCCCTGTTGGACTTAGAAAATTCTGGTTAAAGTTTTACATGCAAGTTACTATCTCCAAAACTACTGCAGATATTGAATTGAAACTTCACATGTGTCTTTGGGGTTATAAAAATAAATGATAGCATCAAGTCCCATAACTCTGACCTGCATTTGGCCAAATTATGTCCCCTTTTGGACTTAGAAAATTCTGGTTAAAGTTTTGCGTGCAAGTTACTATCTGCAAAACAAATGCAGATATTAAATTGAAACTTCACATGTGCCTTCGGGGTTATAAAACTAGTTGATAGCATCAACCATAACTCTGACATGCATTTGGGTCAAATTATGTCCCCGTTTGAACTTAAAACTTCTGGTTAAAGTTTTGCATGCAAGTTACTATCTCCAAAAATAATGCAGATACTGGATTGAAATTCTATAGATATTTTAACATTAAGGGTAATATTTTCCTGCTCCTGGGACAATATTTCGAATAGTCGAGCATTGGCTGTTTTACGGACAGCTCTTGTTTGCAAAATAATAACATTATGTTGATATGTTTGCAGGAAGCGCTGGTATTTGTTTAATCCTGACCAGACTGACTGCATGTATCCCACAAGAATACCTTATGAAGAATCCAGTATTTACAGTGAGGTGAATGTTAGATACCCAGACCTTGATAAGCATCCATTGTTTCAGGTAGGTCAGAACATGTCAGATACCCAAATGTTAGATACCCAGACCTTGGCAAGCATTTGTTGTTTCAGGTAGGTCAGAACATGTCAGATACCCAAATGTTAGATACCCAGACCTTGGCAAGCATCCATTGTTTCAGGTAGGTCAGGACATGTCAGATACCCAAATGTTAGATACCCAGACCTTGGCAAGCATCCATTGTTTCAGGTAGGTCAGAACATGTCAGATACCCAAATGTTAGATACCCAGACCTTGGCAAGCATTCATTGTTTCAGGTAGGTCAGAACATTTCAGATACCCAGATGTTAGATACACAGACCTTGGCAAGCATTCGTTGTTTCAGATAGGTCAGAACATGTCAGATACCCAAATGTTAGATACCCAGACCTTGGCAAGCATTCATTGTTTCAGATAGGTCAGAACATGTCAGATACCCAACTATTAGATACCCGGACCTTGGCAAGCATTCATTGTTTCAGGTAGGTCAGAACATGTCAGATACCCAAATGTTAGATACCCAGACCTTGGCAAGCATTCATTGTTTCAGGTAGGTCAGAACATGTCAGATACCCAAATATTAGATACCCAGACCTTGGCAAGCATTCATTGTTTCAGGTAGGTCAGAACATGTCAGATACCCAAATGTTAGATACCCAAACCTTGGCAAGCATTCATTGTTTCAGGTAGGTCAGAACATGTCAGATACCCAAATGTTAGATACCCAGACCTTGGCAAGCATCCATTGTTTCAGGTAGGTCAGAACATTTCAGATACCCAAATGTTAGATACCTAGACCTTGGCAAGCATTCATTGTTTCAGGTAGGTCAGAACATGTCAGATACCCAAATGTTAGATACCCAGACCTTGGCAAGCATTCATTGTTTCAGATAGGTCAGGACAACAGTGACTGTTACACAGCATTCACATTTGTTAATGGAATGAAAACAGTGTTTTGATATTAAACTAAAGTCAGCCATGGTTGAAAGAAAGTGAAAGTCAATACAATAAGTTAATTACATCTTTCAGAGGATCATGCCAATTTTATTTTGGTTCTACCTCCTCTATTAATGTACAATTCTTATAAGCAACTGAAAAAGGCTGTTAACTTTTCTTTTTTAACTATTCTAACCGTTTCCAAGATGTAATTGACTAAAAGTATTATGAAAGCTTTGGGGGCCTTCGTAGCAGAGTGGTTAAAGCCACTGACATCAAAGCACTTGCTCCTCACTGATGTGGGTTCGAGCCTCACTCAGGGTTTTGAATTCTACATTTGAGGAAACCATCCAGCTGGCTTACCAAAGGTTGGTGGATCTACTCAGGTGTCCGCTAGTGATGTAATTATGCATGGAGGAGCACCTGGGGTCTTCCTCCATCATCAAAGCTGGAAAGTTGCCATATGACCTATAACAAAAACCCAACAAAATAAATACATAAATATGAAAGCTTTGTTCAGTCTCAAAGTAAATGATTATGCAGTTAGTTTATCTTCCCGTCTTGGTTGAAAAAAATAAAACTGTTAGCTGAAAATATTTGTTCTAATTTTCTTTTTATCTGTCAGATGTAAATTGATTCCAAGGAAAATACCATTTGTATGCATCTAGACAGATCTGATAATACTGGTAATAAAAATTGGGAAAAGGATCTTAGGTAGGCTAGCTATCAAAGCAAGGGAATCAAATTGCTATAGTAACTGTATAACATGTATGTTAAAACAGAAAACCACACCATACATCATTGAACTGGTTCCTGGTGATGTGCTGTATGTACCAAGACATTGGTGGCATTTTGTTGAAAGCTTGGAGCCATCTATGAGCATCAATACATGGGTACCAATGGTAAGTTTTTTTTCAACACATTTGCAAGTAACTGCTATCCAAAAAGCAATGTAAAACCATTGAATTTCATGGGCATGATATTTTCATGGTTGCAGTAAACAGGACCATTTCTTGAGGACATGAATTCAAATTGAAAGATAAAATGAATGGAAATTTGCTTATTCATATGGGTTTAATTTCATTGATTGACGCCAGAATGAAATTTACAGATATTTAGTCCACCACGAAAATACTACTGTTTGCAGATCAAATTGCCCTTTCGCCTTTTCTTAAATCGATAGACTTTTACCTTTACGTCACAAAAGCAGCGATGCTGAAGCTATTTTTGGATCTCGTCTATACAGGTAACTCCGCCTTTCCGACACGAATAAAATACACTGAATGAAATTGTTTACATTGGCTGCATGACCGGGAAATGCTGATTTAAATATGTTGGAAATGGTGTTTAAATAACCGGAATGTAACAGATGTACTAGATCTAATCTTCATTTAAAATTTTGCCACAAAAGTCAATGCACACTACATTTAAGTAGCGTTGATGTGAAATAAAAGACACCCTCTTATACATTACAGGCCTTTTCTGCCTAAATTTCAGTACCTTTTGCTGCAGACTTTTCTTTTAAATAATGTATCTCGTGTTTAGTTTTCACCATAATTATAAAACGCGACTGACTCGAGTTGTTAGATTCACACATCATTGATTGAAGGGCATAAGTTCGATTCCCAGAACCGACCATGCCTCTTTAGCTGAAAAAAGTCGACAATTTCTTACGAAATATGTGAGTCTTAGTCTAACTAATTTGACGTAATCCTAGGGAACAGTTACGTGTTATTTTCTCCACTCGAAAGAAATTGTCATCGCTAGATTTGGGTTTAAATGCTGATTTTGTTGCGAATATGAGATAAATTCAAATAAAACATACATGTATCTAAAGGTAGTCCAAATTATTGTACTCAAGAGTTGAATATCGTTATATTTTTGACTGGTCGATATCCCCTTTAAAAGTAGACAACGTAAAACATCAAAATGTAAAATCGGTCTACCCGAGGTCTCATTATTTAGACTAATCAAAAGGGGGATTCAATTTCTCATTAATTTATGTAAAAATTAACATAATTCCCCTTAACACGATTAATGTTACACATATGTGCAAGCGATAAAACAAATAACTTTACATGACTTTTAGAGTGACCGTCAAAAATATAAAACAAACTAAACGTCGAATTATTTTGATTTATGTGAGTCCATAACTGGTTCTTTCCATGAATGAAGACATCTGAAGACAAGGCTTATCAACTGCCTGTATGTAAATAACTGAAATAGTGTTTAAACGACTTCAAATGAATAGTTGATAAATTCACATACTGCACGTAAACCCCACCAAAAAATAAAATAATAATTAAAAAAACCAGATATATAATGGAGTTAGATTTGCGATAGTTAAGCTACGGAAGACTCTGCAAAAGTTTGAATATCAAATAAATCAGTTTTTATGGATATGACAATAAGATCTACAAGTGTTACTTGGCAGCTTGAAGTTCAATGATACCTTTCTATAAAACCTTGTAGATCTATACCTTGCGTGGTTGGAAATTTCGTCGATATATTTGTCATAACAAACAAAAACGCTGTTTTCATTTGAACGTAGTTGAAATATTCTATATTCTACTTTTAAAACAACATATCTAATATCACCTTAATGCAGTTTACAATGTAAGCAAGTACGGCGATACTTCAAAGATAGAGTCAGAGCGCTCGCAAGATAAAGAAAAAGTTTCACAACAAGGTGAATGAATAATTGATTGTGGATGAGGCGGGGTTAACCTGTCAGGATTACTCCAAAAATAGCTTCAGCTTCACCGTTTTTGTGACGTAAACGTGCAACTCTATCGATTTCAAAAATGTTGAAGGGGCAATTTGATCTGCAAACAGTAGTAAGTAATTTCGCAGTAGTCAGTTGCACATTTCGTTGTTTTGAGGGGATTGTACTGACATGTAATAGTCTTGATACTGCTGTTTCTTAAGCCTACCTTGTGTCCAAGAGTTTTTTTAATGACATTTAAAATGAGAGTTTATGTCCCTCTTATATGTTACGCCTTGCTTGGATTTGATGTTTTGATGAAAAAGAAAATATTGAAGAGAATTTGCCTTTGATGTGGCATTTTTATTATATTAAGCATGTGTACTATCTGATTTGTAGATGATTTTATGCTGTTAACGGGCATTCTCTTTTTACCAGCAAATGGATATTTTTGTTTTGTTAATTCACACCAACATAGTAAAGGTTATATGACAACTACAAATGATAATGGAAAGCCCCAAGCTTCTAGAGACTGACAAGTTTCCATAGGCTGACACCTGGATAGAACCACAGATATTTCCCAGTATATCAGCCAGATACCTACCTTGCACAAAAATATTTGATATTGGCGAGGCTTGAGCCCACAACATTGTTAACAACCTTAACCACTTGTCATGGAGACCTGTTTGTATCTCAGTTTGATTATAGTTACTACTGGTTACTCATATGAACAACTCCTCCAGGTAAATGCTAATGAGTTTTAGGTTGAGGATGGTGCAAGATGCTCCAATACTAGGAGCTTTCCTATGGTGACTGATTTCTGCCATGTCAGTGTGGCATTTTGGCATTTTTGATGAGCACCAACATGCCAGAATAGTAAATTAGTTTGCCAATATGACAAATGAGATATTTCTCCTTCTGGTGGGAATGCCAACACGCCAGTCAAAAAATTGCCATGTAGGTGCCCCACCGACGCAACAAATTCACAGTTGTTATTTTTGCACCACAGCTAGACAAGAGGTACCTTATTTGTTGTATGGGTGTATCTTTTTATAAATTTGCTAATTAGCACTGCCACCAGGATGCCAAATACCGGTACCTCATTTGATTGATTGGCATGCTAATATGTCATACTCTCGGGCTTGCACAGAAATCAGCTACCATTTGCGATTCTCTAGGTTCTTTAGTTTGCCAGGTGTAAAGCATCCATAGATGGGACTCTTATCAGAAAGAATGCTAGTAATTTATGTTAGATAAGCTAGTGAACAGCAGTCCCTGGTTTTGTAGTCTAGCATCTTACCACTTGACCGTTGCATCTGCTTTAGCCAATATAGAGACCCCACCAACAGCCAGAATATTATACCTCTGCTACTGAACTTGACTATATCTGCCTGTTTATTCTAAACTGACTTTTGTACTTTCTTATTTAAGGTAGAAGATGCTCAGTCCCATTTAGAGGAGTCAGTCTCTAGATTGTTGTACACATGTTTATCTACAACCTTGCTGACTGAGACAGAACAAAACAGTTACCTGAATACAGGAGAGGTAGGTAGCAGGCAGTGCTGTATTATAGTGCCTTATTCATTTAACTGAAAACAAAATTCATCAATATCTGCTCACAATGGTTAAAAAGTTATTAACCTTTACCCTGCTAAATTTCTGAAAGGGACTGGTCCATCATTCAATTTGGGCAGTACCATTTATTATTCAAAGGGGTGTTCACTGAAAATTTACTGACTGAATAGCGAACAGTGCAGACCAGTCTAAAGGTTTTAATAAGGTATTTGAAAATTTGAGAATTTTAAGGGCATTTTAGAGATAGTTCATGCCGATTTGGTTTTAAATCTTTTCTTTTATTTTAACTGCTTTGATTGGTTTTGTGCCATTAGATATTTGAAAACCAAACTAAAAAATACCTGTTACAGCTTTGTTTATATATATGCTAGTATCTGCCAGTATGTAAGTTAACTTTCTTTTTCTTTGGACAGTAAAATTATTGAAAACCATGATTATGGGTTCAAACAGCTAAGCAAAGTCCATCGGCTTTTGTTCAGTATTCTTACTTGATTTATTTACCTTTTAAGCGATGTAATTTATTTCTTCAGAAACTGGTTAATGCTGAAGTAAATTTACAGTACGTTCAGAGAGCTGTTCAGGCTTTGCAAAACAGTCAACTTGCTGAGGAAAGTCGTAACAGGGATTTGAACACAAGGCAAACATTTTCTGCTGATGTGAAGCAAGGTCAGTTTGATGGACAAAAGCAAACTGTAGAGCACTCCTGTAACAACTTGGAGAAACTTTCCAACAAATTTCAAGATTATCTTGTCACAGTGGCTTGTCTTTGTGGTGTTAATATAGATCATACAGAGGGATACTATGGAAATAGTGTAGGAAAAAGAAAGGTTACTCATGATAATGAAAATGAAAGTATCAAAGAATGTGTTGCTGACATACCATCTGAAAAGAAGAATAAACGAAGAAAAATTGAATCAGATGCAACGCTGAATGTTGAACATGGGATGATAACTACAGATGAAGCATCATTATCAGGTGTAATGGTTGATTCAAATACAGCTGCTTCTAAGTATGCTGTTTTAATGAATGATGACTGTAAAACAAATAAGTCTGTGATTGAAATATTTGCAGCAAAACCATTTATGTTTAATGAGTATCTAAGATTTCTTGAAATAGTGTTTGATTATGAATTGAAAGACAGAGAGAATTATTGTATTGATAGTAACTTTGATAAGCAATTTAAGTTGTTTAAGTCATCATTGATGAAAGAGTCATCAACAGTATCATCATCATTATCAACACTGTCACCATTAGTACCTGTATCAACTGAAGATCCATTACATTCAGCAGTTACATCATTGGACTCATTAACATCAACAAAATCATCATCAGAAGCAGCATTGACTTCACAAACATCAACATCTTTGAAACAATCACAGTTTTCAGTAACGTCATCATTTTCATCAATGTCGTCGTCATCTTTATCACCCTCAGGAACAATCTCATTCATACCAGATATATCCTCATCAGAAACAACATTAATTAAAGCATTCACTACCGATGCTGATAACACTAATGAATCATTAGACAGAAACGCTGAAGTAAATTATTCTGATAATGATGAAAGAGTTGTTAAAATGAAACCAAATTCTGAAAAAGATGAACATAGATTTATTTCAGATATAAATGATCAAAATACTCCTAAAACGCTAGAGGTTTCTGATGATGAACTGATGAATGCTGACGCACCTGCAATAAGTAATGCTGATGTTATTAATAGCATACTTGACCCTAATGTTATTAGACACATTGGGTATATTTTATTGAATAAAATAAAAAAATAAATAGAAATAGTGTTTTATATTTGACTTTAGAAGGTCATTTTATGTGTATTCAACCCCCTTCCCCCATTGACACCGTAGTGGAGTTGTATTTCTCAAGTATCGCATGTGCAGAATTATAGTCATTTTGTGTTTAAGATACTTTTTCAACTAGTCTTATGCAAGAATGTTTTTTAAAGTTTTCGGTAATTGTTCCTGTAGAGTGTATGTCAGGTACTATAACATATCAGCTTCTTCACTGTGCAGAGTTTTATAAATATTCTGACCTATTTAGAGTGGCACAGAAAAATTTGGAAATACAAAGTATAGTATATGAAAAGAAATTTTTCTGTTGAAAATAATTTTATCCAACAAATAAACGTAGATATACTTGTGGATATGACATGGTCAAATTCGAAACTTAAGTCATTGAACTGGGGTCAAAGAGTTTTAAGTCTGAAATTAAGACTGACTTAAAATGGCTAAAACATCATATTACTGTAACTTCCTCTGTAATAAATCTTCTTTGCTGTAACTTTGCACACCTTTTGGTTGTAGTATATGCCACCTGCATGCCTAGTTTCATTGAAATCCGTGCAAGATTTACATTGTAAGGCAAAAGGTAATTTTAGCATTTCAGACATGTTTTAAGTTCCATACTTAAAATGTTAGTGAATGTGGGGAGAGGACACTAGGTTACAACTGATACGGGGACTGGAAACCGGCATTTATCTTATCTTATGCTGTCGTCCGATCGAAGCGTATGCCGTAGGTTATTCTGCTATTACTCAAACACTTACGCCTTACAGTTTAACTTGTCCTTTCAGTGAAAATCTGGGAAAGCATTTGTTGAATTTTTTGTTGAAAACAATAGTTCTGCCATGAAATTATTGCCTGCATCTGTTTTTAAATGGAAAATATCTACATTATTGTTACTTTTCGCCCTGTGAAACTGGCTAAATCTAGGCTTGTCTTACCCAGAAAGAAAGATGTCGTTTTTTACATGATATTTGCCTTGTTGATTCAGAGTATTTAGAACAATAAAATTAGGACATATTCTAATGAAAATAGCAAGTCGAAACTGTAAACTGTTGCCTGAAAATATTTGTTTATGATATTGCTTTGTTCTTCACCATTTAAATGCGTGTTAAACCTAGATGATTTTCTGCAGTTGTATCTAAAAGTTCAAAATACTAAATGTAACTTCGTTGTCGGCCTTTTTTAAAAAAAAAATATTGTTATTTTAATTTAAATACATTGTATTTTTCACACATCAGTTTTAAGATTAAATTATTAGACTAATTTTTGGAGTTTAAACAACAATTTCGTTTGAAACATTCTCTGCGTTCAAGAAGAATGTTTGTTTCTGTATGTAGAAATCTGACATTATAAACAATAATTATAATTATGGCTCTACAAGATTAAGAAAACTGTCAGCTTTCTGGTTTTTTCCATTTTATTTATTCAAATCCAACAAAAATTGGTCCTTTGATAAAGGTTTGAAGTTACGTGGTAAAATATTTCTTCAGGGAAGTGAGCTCGAGTTAATTCATAATAATTAAGCATAACACCACATGCAGCCGCATGCTGTTTTTCCTTCGGAATCCCTTTAGATCAATCTCTGATCATCTAATTATCGCCACTTAACATGTGACTGGTAAACCCTTTGAACAAAAAGTGTTATAGCTCCATGATTAACATGAGGTAATATGCTAATTACACGCTAATCGATTGTGGCGAAAACAAAATATCGATCGCTAACGACTGGTCGATATTTACAGGTATGGACGACAGCATAATACAGATAAATGTATTGATTTATACGGAGTTTCTACTCCCCGTATTAGACCTTCCTGGTTACAGTGTAGGAAACCCTTGTGAACATTCTAGTTTCATGAATCACTGGATGGAACTACATCAAATGTGCATTGAGCTCTCTCAGATCCGCAGCAACTTACTCTGAAGCAGTTAAAGAAAAGATCAGGTGAGTGACTCGCAGTCTTCGTGACTGTCTTATAGTGTTTTCATTTCTATAGACCATTTGCTATTGAAATTTAGAAATATTGACAAAAATGAAAAATACCTTATATAATGGATGTGAGCGAAACTTTCCCCAAAAAAAAAAAATGCACCTGTCATGTTGTTGCCGAGTAAACTTTATCGCAACATGTACGTGTACATTATACAATACTGTACAAAATAAGTTGAATTGTGTAATAAGTACTGGGACCCGAAAACGATTCAAGCTTTTACACAGTTTAGCTGAAATTCAATAAAATATGAGCCTAAAGAAATCTTCCGTTTATGTTACAAGGAAATATCAGTCAACCGTGATTCAACAAAAAGCATTCTTAAAAGGAAAACCCGAGGCAATATTTCTTTTTTAGTCCCATAAATAATATATTTCCTATCGAGATCAAATGATAAGTGTTTCCGATTGTGCCGATGGACTTTCCTAAGAAGGCACACAAAGTATGTTTTAATCACGCCCTGCGGGTCCGGAAGAAATTGCCATTTCATTACTATTCATTCTCTATTTTTGATGACCTTAATTCGTTTAAAAATATACTTAAAAGTATGTGTGGTTCTATTCCATAATTCGACTTGCGGATTTCAATCTTTCGTGCACAATGTTTGAACAGCATTATTATACCGTCTGTTTCTACTCCTATCACTCACCCGCTTTCCCGCTATTTGTGTGCTTTTTAAATTATTTATGAAAAGTCCGAAAGTAGGAGAGAAAGCAATATTAGGCCTATATCGTACACAGGGCAACTCATCTTTCGACAATGCTACTTCTGAAAATAATTAGACTTCATGATTAAATGCAATTACAGGATCAGCTTATCTTGGCTTAACTTGTTTGAGATTTCCCTCACATAAGCATTGTTATTAACTTATAGTCATTTTTATATATTTTGCTGAATGTTATTAGAATCTAATGCCATTCTGAAATATCTCAGATTGACATAATATTGACGTGTTTTGTCCATGAAGATCGACGTTAACTAAGTTCCGCAATCTAAAACACCCCAGGTTACCTTGAACCAAGGACGCCAATTTATATCCTTGCTTTAACATAGATCTATATTTTTTGGAATCTAAACTTTTGAAATATAGATCTCGTACTAGCTACCTTATGAAATAAATGTATTAGATCTAGATCTAGATTTCTAAGATTAATGGTTAAATTAATTGATCCAATTAGAAATCTAGCCCTATATATCGTGCAATGCCGCTATTCTAGACATCGAAAAAGTGTTGAGGTAAGTTTGCGTGTATTCAAGAATCCCTATAGCTACACCCCTGACGCATGAGACTCTCATAAAATAGGCTAGTAGCGCCCGAAACAACCTCTGCACATGAGGGTCCGATTCTGTGTTTGTTTACCAACACCATCGGCGGCCAATAACATAATTTTGATTAGATCTAGATTATCTAGTGCTAGATCTATATCAACTTTATTTAGAATGTCAAAAACTCATGTATATCTATAAATCTTTTGTGAATTGCATAACCGCGCAAACTGAACGATTCAACCTGGCGGGTTTATTTGTCAAAATTGCGGTAGCGGTAAGGAATTTTTAAGTTTGGCGCGAAAATGTTGTCCGGATTTTCCCGAAATAAGGCGGAAAGTAACGGAAATGGTAGCTTTGCTTCAAAATCGGATAGAAAATTAACCAATGAAAATGAGATAAAGTTAGACCAATCAATCCCCCGTCTTTTCCTTATTTGAACCAATGAAACTAATGAATTTTCAGCCAATGGAAAAGAAGTAGATTTGGACCAATGAAAATCTTTGTTTACCTGACGTTTCAAAGTTCATGAACCAAAAATAATTCAATAACCCAGAAATCATTGCGAAAATAACCCGCTAGTTTTGAGCATCAGTAAGAAAGGTAAGAAAAAATAAACAAATCTGTTCAAATAAAGTGAAATAACATGTTGAAAGTTTAGTAGAACACTTTAACTATTTCTTGTACGTTTGTTTGTTGTGCAAGATATTTCTTATACGTAAAGGTGAGCGGTGGAAAATCGGCGAAACAAATTTAACCGCTAAGCGTGTGGCCGCCAAATTTTGATCGATTAATCGTGTTTCTTGAAGTAGTTATGCATTATGTTGTTTTCTGTCCACTAGTAATGCTCCTTTTACAATTCGTTTGAGGGAATTTTAAAACGTTTATCTTAAATTAGTGTTGTTTTCCAAGATTTTTTCGACAATGTACAGCTTACAATGCAACTTCCGGTTTCTAAAAATAGATCTGTGTTTTCCAGTGTGTCATAATACACCTGCAATTTCACACGTTTAGACGATAGGTTCAGCATTGTTTTACGAACGTAATAAAATAACTTGATGATTTTAAGACAATTTCACAACTCTGAAGTTATTTTGCGTAGACCTATTTTAGATTGAATCTGTTTTTCAGAATTGAAAAATGGCTCGTACAAAGCAGACTGCCAGAAAGTCCACAGGAGGTAAAGCTCCTCGTAAACAACTTGCTACTAAAGCTGCAAGAAAGAGTGCACCCTCCACTGGAGGTGTCAAGAAACCTCATCGTTACAGGCCAGGTACCGTTGCTCTGAGAGAAATCAGAAGGTACCAGAAGTCCACAGAATTGCTCATCAGAAAACTCCCATTCCAGAGATTGGTCAGGGAAATTGCACAGGACTTCAAAACAGATCTGAGATTCCAGAGTGCTGCAATTGGAGCTTTACAGGTGTGCACAAGTTTTATTTTTTAAAAGGGATGTTAAAGAAACTCATACACATACAGTACAAATATATTGGAGTACATCTGTCTGTTTTTTAGATCATTTTAGTAATGTCATGGCATGAAAGTGTTTCCCTCCATTTTTGTCAGAATCGGCTCCTATTCCTCTACATACTACAGCCATTCCATAAGTATTGAAAATCTAGAAGGTGGTTAATCAGATTTTAGTACTGGTGGATTTGTTTAAATCTAGCAATTAATCATTAAGCCAAATTTGTGTTCCGCGTTCTTGATGAACGCAAGATTTTCTCTGAAATATTTTCAAGATTGCTTTTCCTATCCAATAGCATAAATTAAGCACAAGTATATAAATTAAAGGATTGGCATGAATATAATACTTTATTTATTTCATTTGTCAAAGATTTGCATTGATAGGTTTATATTTTGGCAAAATTGTTTACATATATGCAAGTTTGTGAAATTATTATAACCTACATTTGCCGGTCTCGATTGAGCAACCAAGAGATTGAAAATAGATATTCTAAAGGTACATGCTGCTATAAAAATTGCATAAAATGTCTGTATAAGTAGATTGATATATTAATTGTCGAAATTTTTATTGCAACTAGGTAATTAATCTGACATGCTAATGTTTTCTGTTCACAGGAGGCCAGTGAAGCTTACTTGGTTGGACTTTTTGAAGACACTAACTTGTGTGCCATTCACGCTAAGAGAGTCACAATCATGCCCAAGGACATTCAGTTGGCCAGAAGAATTCGAGGAGAGAGAGCATAATAGATCTCCATCCACCATTCATAAACACAGTATCATGTGATTTTGTGATAGACAAGCTGGATTTACATAGTGTTTCAGGACTATATTATCTCGAAATCATTAGTGTCATGACCAACAAAAACTCATTTCATTGTTTCATAAGTTCAGATTTTTAACAAGTTAAAATATTTTGTACCTTTTATAACAATTCAGGGGCATGCCTATAGAATTTTATCCATTTTAAAAATCATGATTACAATTTACATTGTCTCCAAGTAGATGACTCTCTGTGTTGTATCAGTGTAGTTTTATTTTTGTTGTAAGTTGATTTCCAAGACAAAAAATATCAATCTTTGATTTTGATTTGATTACTTTAAAAATTTGGCAAAAGTTGGTACGCTTATTTCTTAAGTTCTAAGTACAATATTTCCAGTATTTGCAATTGTAGCTGAAATTGATAGGTATACTCAGTGAATTTTATTTTTTATGTTGTCTTAATCATTAAAATTTAGTTTTAAAACTTGAATTCTTTTTGTCATCTTTGATACCTTTTAGATAACGTGCACTTTTATCACCTTCATGAAAACTGAAGATAATGCAGAGAAAAGTAAAATGGCTGTTGAATCCATATATTTAAAATAGACTGCTTCATTTTAAAGTAAGTGTGGACTTTGTAGGGGTTATTAGACCATTGTGTCGAAATTCTTTTAAGGAAAATACTAGTTAAATTTATGGGTTTGATTGGCAGTCTTGCTTAAAAGGAGTTGTCCATTAGTCATTAT
Organism: Mercenaria mercenaria; assembly: GCF_021730395.1. NCBI lineage: Eukaryota > Metazoa > Mollusca > Bivalvia > Venerida > Veneridae > Mercenaria > Mercenaria mercenaria. Next base: position 104,654,466 of record NC_069362.1, on the reverse strand, counting down.
CGAAGTATTGACTGCATCCAAGAGGTGTTCCTGTGCTTAGGAGCTGGCTTTCTTAAAAGCATGTAATGGTAGTTACTGATGAGATGCAGTGTTGTTTAAGTCTTGTACAAAACATAGAAAATTTTGGTTATTATTATTCCTTCTGTTGAGAAGGAATATTATAGTTTGGTTAGTCACATTTGACTGAGCCACTGATATAAAAAGCTGTTGTCATTACAAGCTGGCCAGTCAAACTCCGTGACCTTACAAATAACCTCTGACGTTAAAACTATTCTTTCCTAATTGAGGCGACTGACTGAACGCGTCCATAGATTACATATTACTAAACCCCGAGGATGGTTGACTGATTCTAAAGAATCTTTTATTTCCTCCATTCTTGAAGAACATAACGTATGTACAAACAAATTTACATGCGAACAACTAAATATTATCGTTATCTTCAAATGCATGGTTAATATGTGAAAACAAACCCCATTGCGACCCTCTAATTATGAGTAACAAATTCATGCATTGAATCATGACGGATTGACGGGTCAATGTCTTATTGCCATATTTACTCGACAAAGTGGTAACAGATTTAATTTGTTATTGGATTTAACAATTTTTGTTAAATAATAACTAGCGTAAATACCTACTTGACATTTTTGGGCAGCATAAAACAGACATTGCAAACAAAATTTTACAAGATGGTCATTATATATTTATATAGATGTGCCCTAGAAGGAACTTTTGGTATGCTTTAACTTGTACCTATGGTATGCCTTCTGTCTATAATGGAACATTTAATGCACAGAGGGCCATTGTGGTCAAAGGGCACACCCCGATTGGTAATTGACATTTTTAGCTTGACTATTCCAAGAATAGGTAGAGCTACTGGACTTGCCTGTGCGTCCGGATTTGAAGTGCAACATTGTTTTTCAACACCTTTTAAATTGAACAATAACCTTCAGAACATTTACACAAGCAACAATAACATATTTCTAATGGTTCGCGAAAACTGGTGACTCGTTTACATAGGTTACAGCTTAGTTTCGTAATCTGTTATTTTAATCATTTTTAGCTCGCCTGTCACATAGTGACAAGGTGAGCTTTTGTGATCACCCGTCGTCTGTGCGTCCGTCCGTCAACAATTTCTTGTCTGCACGATAGTGGTTTCATTTATGATTTTATTTTAACCAAACTTGTATCACCATAAGATCTTGGTTCCTTTCTTGAACTGGTCAGATCCCATTATGGGTTCCAGAGTTATGGCCCCTGAAAGGGCCAAAATTAGCTATTTTGACCTCGTCTGCACAATAGCAGCTTCATTTATGATTTTATTTTAACCAAGCTTGCACACAACTTGTATCACCACAAGATCTTGGTTCCTTTCTTGAACCGGCCAGATTCCATTATGGGTTCCAGAGTTACGGCCCCTGATAGTGCCAGAATTAGCTATTTTGACCTTGTCTGCACAATAGCAGCTTCATTTATGATTTGAATTTAATCACATAGTGACGAGGTGAGCTTTTGTGATCCCCCTTTTTCCGTCGTCAGTCCGTGCGTGCGTCAACAATTTCTTGTCTGCACGATAGTGGTTTCATTTATGATTTTATTTTAACCAAACTTGCACACAACTTGTATCACCATGAGATCTCGGTTCCTTTCTTGAACTGGCCAGGTCCCATTATGGGTTCCAGAGTTATGGCCCCTGAAAGGGCCAAAATCAGCTATTTTGACCTTGTCTGCACAATAGTAGCGTCATTTATGATTTTATTTTAACCAAACTTGCACACAACTTGTATCACCATGAGATCTCTGTTCCTTTCTTGAACTGGCCAGATCCCATTATGGGTTCCAGAGTTATGGCCCCTGAAAGGGCCAAAATCAGCTTTTTTGACCTTGTCTGCACAATAGCAGCTTCATTTATGATTTTATTTTAACCAAACTTGCACACAACTTGTATCACCACAAGATCTCAGTTCCTTTCTTGAACCGGCCAGATTCCATTATGGGTTCCAGAGTTATGGCCCCTGATAGTGCCAGAATTAGCTATTTGACCTTGTCTGCACAATAGCAGCTTCATTTATGATTTGAATTTAATCAAACTTGCACAAAATTTGTGTCACCATAAGATCTTGGTTCCTTTCTTGAACTGACCAGATTTCATCATGGGCTCCAGAGTTATGGCCCCTTAAAAGTCCAAAATTTGCTATTTTGGCTTTTGCAGCCATATAGAGACTTCATTATAATTTTATGTTTTGATTTGATACAAACTTCCAAAATGTCTTCAACAACAATAAATCTTGGATTCTATGATGAACCTGTCAGATCCAATCATAGGGTTATATTATTTTTGATTACCTCCCCTGATAGTGATCAAAATGGATTTATAATCAGTAAATACTTATAGGACTTATTTGAAATTTCATTATTGTCATTAGTTGGACTGAAACAATCAGGGTAGATAACTATGGACTGATTTTATGTCAAATTACCTCCCTTTATTTCAAATTAAAATGGGTATATCTCCGTAACTAATGAAGATACTGATCTGAAATTGCATTTATGTCAACAGATGGACTTGGACAATCAGTGAAGATACATATTGATTGAATTTATGACAAATTACCTCCCTTTTTTTTTTATCTAAATGAATACACCTTAGCAGCTTCTAATGAGATTGGTTTGAAACGTTATTTATGTCCATGGTAAGAAATAGTCATATTAGATAACTCTTAATTGAACATTTATCAATATGAATACTTTACTAATATATTGTTGTATAGGCTTGTACTCGGTATCTGCTACATGCATATACCAGTGCATGATTACCTCCCCTGATTTTAATAAAAATGGATTTATCTTGGTAAATATTTATAGAACTCATTTGAAATTTCATTATTATCTTTAGTTGGACTTAGGCAATCAGGGTAGATAGATATGGACTGATTTTATGTCAAATTACCTCCCTTTGTTTCAAATTAAAATGGCTGTATCTCGGTAACCAATGAAGATACTGATTTGAAATGTCATTTGTGCCATCAGATGGACTCGGACATAACTTTTGACTGAATTTATGACAAATTACCTCTCTTTATTTTATGTAAACAAATATATCTCAGCAGCATCTAATGAGATTGGTTTTAAATGTTATTTAAGTCTTCCAGGGTAAGGAATAGTCATGTTAGTACAAAAATGCAGCATCTGAACCTAGGACCCTCAAACTTTGTATGAAAATTGGCCCTGACTAGGTCAAAAGGGACTGTTACAAGAAAATGTTTATCCTGATGATATTTAATGTGTATGCCTATGTGCTCTATGTCAAAACTTGATCATATAATTTTGAGCAATGGTACTCCGGTGAGCGATACAGGGCCATCATGGCCGGCTTGTCTTATTTGTTTTGATAGAATATGAAAAAGTGTCGTATACATGTATTTTGTAATTAATAATAGGTTAACATAGTTTAAAACGTCGGGAAAAGAAGTTTTTCAAATAATATTTAGCATACGAAACTATTCGCAGGAGCATGTTAATTCAAGGGAGGTTACTCAGAGCGGTGTCACAGTAAACAAGGTCGATCGTGTTGTAACGATATTATGCTTATTTTGCCGCAGATTTGGTTAGAATTGTTCTACTTTTATGGAAATATCGCAACTTGGTATTGTGCCGATACCAGGTACCGGTGTCCAACCCTAATCATCAAAACACAGAAATATTTTATAAACATCTTTACCAACATTATAACAATTGCTGAAAACTGCATTCCACCTAGTTCTGTGAAATTTCAACACGTACATTATTGCAAATGCATCAAAACTAACAGTTCTTTGAAAATGGTGAGTTTTTAAAGGCAATTGCAATTTAACTTTCTGGAAGTGTGGCCCCTTTATGCAGTCCTTTTCCGGAATTCGATGTTTATTTCGTTATACTGACACTTATTTCGTAGAGTAATATACATGCTGTTCAATTTTCATGTGAAACAACTCTTTCAGATTCTGTGATTTGGTGTTTGAATTTTGTTTCTCAAAATGTAAGGCTAGGCGTTAAGGTTTTGTATTTAAGCTTGTATCTCGGTACCCACTAATTGGAATGGATTGAAACTTCACACACTTGTTCACTGACATGCAGTATCACGTTCCATAACTCTACTTTTGCCTGCTGCACAGTAAATGGGCCAAATGTGTTAGCATCAAAGTCAAAAATTAAAGTTAAAGATTTCTTACCTGTTAAGCCTTTTTCATGAAGTTATATGTTTTAACTTCATGAAAAAGTAAAATAATAGATAACTTTTTGCTAATTTTTGTTTTTATACATCATTTTCTGTCAGTGGTTGGGCAAGGGGACGGACGTTACATGGGAATGTAAAAAGCTTGTTTCTGAAGCTGTTTACTGTCATTAAGATGAGAAAATTCACCAAATCAATAAACCAGTATATCTTTACAAGAAACTTATAAAAAATTTGCCAAAAATTGGAAAAAAATAATTTTTTGTTATTTTACCTGTCGAAGCAGAGAAGGAAAAAAAACAGCCATACTCATATTTTTCCTGTTACCATTTATAATATTATACTTAATTGGATAACAACCTTTTAAATGAAAACACAAGAACATAAGTTATTAAACATTTAAGTTTTTTGTATATTTCTTTTTTATTTAGGCTTCAAAACTAGTAAAGAGAAACTGATTGCAAAGGGGGACGGACGTTACATTATGAGGGGACGGACGTTACACTAATTATATACATTTGTTTTTCAAGCTTTAATGTGGCTCTACTGAATAAAAACAGATTCTGTTAATGTTAAACCTATCTAGATGAATGAAAAATGGTACAAAGTGATAAAATAAAAAGAAATGTGCTGAATTAGAGTCTTAAAATATGGAGGGAAAAAGAAAACAGTAATATTTTTTAATCAGAAAATTGATAGTGTTCGTCTTATGTATTCACTGACTTAATGAAAAGTGTTTCTAAATTTTCATTATTATGCTAATGTCATTCAATAAAAGATATGTGTGTGGTAATGGTACATCTTACTGCTATAGTTAAGTAAATTAGGATGGACGTTACAAACATCATAATTTCTAACAATTTTTTTTTTGCAAAAACTATGTTGAAGAATAAAACAAAACGAGAAAACATATTAAAATACAAAATTAATGTATTTCTTTTCATGAACATGTAAATGATATGTATCGTATACTATCATACACTTTTAAGAAAGTGACAGCAATCATCATCTCAGCACAAGAAGGGGATAAGAGCTCTGACATCAAACACTTTTTTAACCGAGGTGAGGAGGATCATTTTGTTTCACTTTGAATTTCACAGATACCACTATAAATCATATTGATATACATAGATTAAGAAAAATCCCTTAAGTATGTAATCTGAAAGTAATGCTGAAAATACATTTAGATAGTATTTTCTATTCCCCAGTTTTGGGGATTGAAGGAAGGATCCATTAGGAGGGGAAAATATGTTGTAATGACAAATACTATTTGGGTCCTTAATTTGAGTTTGAAAAAAAAAATACCCTGGACCCTGTTACAACAGTTGGTACATTTACTTAAAATATCTGTGGTTCATTGCTATGACACATCAGATTTTAGTTATGAAATAATCATAATTTAGAAAAAAAAAATATTCAATTTAAGGGTCTACACAACCATATGGCCATCATCACTGGCATGAGCCTGGATCATAAAATTAGTTCAACTTAAAAGAATTTCACACATTTAGTCCCACTCCTAATCTGCATATGACAGCAAGCTCCTCCCCTTTCTCAGTTTTTTCAAAAGAAATCACTTTGTATATACAAGGTTCATTAACGAGTCAGTGTTTTTACAAGGACAAGGTATGGATCCAGAAATGTATATACAGGGTCCAGTTTTATGGCACCTTGTATAACACTTAAGTTTTCCCAAAGTATGTGTTTATACAAGACTCGTTAAGAGGGTAAGTGTTGTTTTTAGAATCTTACAAGGATCCAGAGATATATACATGTATAAACTGGGCCCAGTTAAGTGGATCCATTTTATCAGTTTTGTATATTTTTCTCATGTTGTTTTTATAGCCAACTGTTGTTCCAGCGGGGTCTCGTTACATGTGACATATTATTCTTTTGAATAATGGCCTCATATTTGTAAATAAATGCTTCATTGGGAATGATTTAACACACAGCATCTTTATTTATCAATATATAACCTTCAAAAAGTTACTGATGGATAACAAAATCAGAACATATGAAGTATTCAATTATCACAATTTTTGTAACATCCGTCCCTTTTCTGTAACGTCCGTCCCCCTATGTTTCAGATGAAGATGATACAACATCATATAAATCTAAATGAATCTTTTTATATATTTATTACTTATTGATGCATGTCCTATCAAACAGGAGTTAATTTCATTTAAATTTCCTCACACAGCATAAAAAAAAAAAAAGATTTTTGCTCTAATTTTCATTTTTTTTTCTAGTTTTCAATTTAAAATCCTCAAAAGTATGAAAAAAAATTTTTTTCAACATTGTTTTTGATAATTTCATACTTTTTACATACTCTTGTGAAATAATAGTATCAGATATTACCATCAAAACATGAAAACACTACATTTTGTACATGATTAAGAAAAGCATATATAGGGGGACGGACGTTACACATAACTTTTGATATTTCGTCATTTTTTTCCCAGCAAGGCTGCAGATCTATTTATTTTTCATTTTTTCATGATAGGTATGTCATTAAGCATATATGAAAGTAATAAATATCAATATATTCATATTCAATTATAAAATAATAGTGGGGGACGGACGTTACACTTTTTTTCACGCAAATGGTTTTTTGGGTGCTTAAGTGGACTTTTCTACTAAAATGTCCATTGATAAGTGCTGCAAGCATTTTTTTCATATTCTACAAATACATAGTAAGACAGTGAGCAAGAAAATTATTTTGAATATGTAAAATTAAGACATTTTGTGTTCAATTCAAAATTTAGCATTTTTGTTAAAAACAGTGGTGTTACACGAGTCACTCTTTATTATCATATTCATAAAAATGTAACGACTTCAGTGATCATCAATGTTATATATCATTTTAAAGCTAATAAAATTATCTGTTTAAAGGTATTCAAAACAAACTTATATTTTGTTATTTGAAAATACTGTAGCATTTTTTGAAAAGTGTAAAAATCCAATGCTAACGCATTACATGAAAAAACGGCCTATTTTCAGCCATAAAATGGCTTTCAAATTTTTTTTTGGTTGATTATGTGATTTTTTTTTTACTGCAGCATTTGAATACTAATAAGACACATTGAAAACAGTTTTAACAAAACTTGAAACAGATGTTCCTCTATAAATAAAATGCAGTTACATGTTTTTTGAAAAAATTGGCCCATTTACTGTGCAGCAGGCACTTTGTATTTTTACAAAATTATGCCCCTTTTTTGACTTGGTAGTTTTTGGTTAAGATTTTGTGTGTAAGCTGGTATCTCATTACCCACTAATGGGAATTGATTGAAACTTCACACACTTGTCAACTGTCATGAGCTGATAACCCTATTATTTATTTGTACAAAATTACATGTATGCCCCTTTTTAGCTTACCTGTCGCATAGTGACAAGGTGAGCTTAGTGATCGTCTGTCGTCTGTCCACAACACTTGTTCACCATCAATAGTATACTCTATACAGCAAGAAATGTAACTCAATCCTGCTTTTTGCAAGAATTATGGCCCCTTTTGGAATTGGGATGTACCAGATTTCTTGGTTAAGTTTTGCATTTAGGTCAACTTTTTTCCTTAATGGTCAAAGCTATTGCTTTAAAACTTGACTGCACTGCAAGTACCGTAACTTTACATTTATTTTTGCAAGAATTGTGGCCCCTTTTGGACTTTGAAAATTGTGGTTTGAGCTATTCTACTCGCCCTGACGTTGGTGTCACACCTTGGTTAAAGTTTTGCATGCACATACGATTGGCTATAATTTAAAGGTGTAGCTTTGAAAGTTATTTTTTCTTTTTCTTAGTCGATTACCAAGTCAAGTTCTAAAACTAACGTGCAGTTTGACCAATTTATGCCCACTCAGAAAATCCTCGTTAAAGCTTTGCATGCAAGTATATATAGCTATAACTTAATGCATATCACTTTGAAACATATTTTTTCTTTTTCTAGGTCTATTACCAACCTCATTTGGTCAATTCCCATGACTCTGACATGTATTTTGGCCAAATTATGCCCCTTTTGGACTTAGTAAGTGGTTGAGGTTTTGCATGCAAGTTACTATTTCAAAAACTAACGCAGATATTGAATTAAAACCTCTGTGGGGCTATAAAACTAGGTAATAGCATCAAGTCCCATAACTCTTGACATGCGTTATGGCCAAATTATGTCCTTTTTAGACTAGAAAATTACTGGTTTAATTTTTGCACTATAACTTAATTAAAACTTATTTTTTTTTTCTAGGTCAATACCTCTGACATGTATTTTGGGCAAATTATGCCCCCTTTGGGAAATCCTGGTTGAATTCTTGCATGCAAGTCACTATCTCCAAAACTAATGTTGATGATTTGAAACTTTAGATATGTTTTCAGGGTTATAAAACTAGATGATAGCATCAAGTTCCATAACTCTTGACAGGTATTTTGTCCCCTGTGAACTCCAAAACAAATGCAGATACTGGATTGAAACTAGATATTTTAACATTTAGGGTAATATTCCTGCTTCTGGGACAACAATCGAATAGTCGAGCATTGGCTGTCTTACGGACAGCTCTTGTTATACTTGTTGCTGGACTTGCAAGCAACTAAGGAGAAATAATGCTAACTAGGCGTTATAAATTGACTAAAGTGCAGTAATCAGTTTCCTTCAGGCAAAGTAATAGGTCATAACTCTGGTGTAAGCTAAGCAGTCTTGCATGGCGAGAAACCTGTTAGTCTTGTTGCTGTATAAGAAAGCTGTTAGTCTTGTTGCTGTATACATTCTACGAAGATGGCTCAAGAAATGAGGTCTCCAGTTTGTTGATAAATTGTTTACAATAGCTTACCCTTCAGCACTGAGCTCAGATGTTAAAGTTAAAATTTCTAAAAGGCCAGAACATGGCACTAATTCCTAAAACAAAGCTTAAATTGCTTTGTCGAAGTGCAATAAGTCTTAATCCTTAATGAAAGTAGTATACCAAATCAGCATCCCAGAAATGTACATTGTGACCTATATTCAGAAACTGCATTCAGAGAATCATATTCTGAACCTAAAATGATGTATGTAACGCTATTAACCTAAACATGACATTTCAAAATAATAAAAGGTTGTATCTGCTACTTGCTAACCATTTCTGGTCAGTTTGAGAAATATCCACTGAAGAAAAAAGTTTTATCTGCAACTTAAAACCTTATAAGATTGGCATAACTTGCAAATAGATACAAAAAATGATTTAGTAACAAGGATTGTGAATGATAGATACCACTTTTCATTATAATAATTACAATGGCCCTAAGTGGCTCACTACGAAAGTGTGTACGTTATCAACACAGTCCACAAGAGCACCGCAATGCAAAGCAATGTAGGCCCAAAGGTATGACCTTTGACCCCCAAGTGTGACCTTGACCTTGAAGCGAGCCATCCAGAACATGTGCTCTGCACATCAGCTTGATGTGGTTAACATTTGTGCCAAGTTTCTTTAAAATCCTTTAAGAGTTACAGTGCAGACACAATACAAAGTCATATGACTTTTTACCCTAAGTGTGACCTTGACCTAGAAGCGAGCCATCCAGAACATGCACTCTGCACATTGTCTTGATGTGGTGAACATTTGTGTCAATTTTTTTCAAAATCCTTCAAGAGGTTCAGGAATGACCTTTGACCCCTAAGTGTGACCTTGACCTTGAAACGAGACATGCGCTCTGCATGTCGCCTTGATGTGATGAACGTGTGCCAAGTTTCTTTTAAATCCTTCAAGCAATTCAAGAGTTACAGAGCAGACATGAAACAAGTCATGACCTTTGACCCCTAACTGTGACCTTGACCTTGAAGCGAGCTATCCAGAACATGTGCTCTGTACCTTATCTCTTTGTGGTGAACATTTGTGTCAAATTTCTTCGAAATCCATTTAAGGTTCAGGAATGACCTTTGACCACTAGTTGTGACCTTGATCATGAAGCAAGCCAGAAGCAAGTATTCTTGATGATTGTGTTGAACATTTGTGCCAAGTTTCTTTAAAATGCTTAAAGCGGCTTACCTCCAGATCGTTCGACAACAAAAATAAATTTTTTAGATACCTCGAAATAAATGCTATATTTCCAAAGAAGGCTTTAAAACTTAATTACTGACAAACTTTATGTTTAATACGGAAACACATGAGAATTTGCTGTTTTTACTACTTTTTACGATGAAAATCGAAAAGTGTTTGTTACGCTTTTACTCCAGGTAAACTGTCTCGATTATAAATATCTATATTTTGAAGTCATTATTCACTACTTCAGCTATAGCGCTATTGGTTACGACGACGGGAAAATGTCTTTATTGCCGCGGCGGTCTGGAGTTTGATTCCTGACGCGGTCCTCTTTTTTTCTTGATTTGGAACTTTTAAAATATTTTAGAAACAAAAATTCATATTCTTATGTTCATAATATGACCAAACTTCAATTTGGAGGCATCTGGAGGCATGCTGCTTTAAAGCACGAAACAAAGTCATATGACCTTTGACCCCTTAGTGTGACCTTGAAGCAAGCCATCCAGAACATGCGCTCTGCATGTCGTCTCAGTGTGAACATTTACAAGTGTCATGTTTCTTTGAAATCCTTCAAGGGGTTCAAGAGTTACAGAGCAGACACGAAATTGCTAACGGACAGACAGACACGGGGGGTACAACATAATACTTCCCTTCGGGCATATAAAAAGCAGTTGGATACACACTGGTTATTCGGATACCTACTCGTATGAGCGATACCGCCCTCGTGTGATTAATGTACATGTAGGTTGTTTAGGGTATATAAAAACAATGCCAACGTATGTCACATATTTAAGAATGTTGAACATTTTAAAGACAGATTCGTCCGAGGCAATGCATTAATTCGCACTGGTGAAAATATCATGCCTCAATAATATTGATACGACTATAAAATTTGAAGAAATGTAGCGAAAATTACGTATTTTTACGTTTTGAGACGTATTTTTCTTTGTTCAAAGTTGAGATAACTGAATTTGCCACTCACTTTGGTAGAACTATACATACTCAACTACAAAACGTTTGGATCATGTACCTGCAAGTTCTTTTTGTTGATAAAATTTCAATTATATGCATCCTGATGCTGTTTTTGATGGTACCTCTGACGATGTATGAAAATAAACAAAGATACCTACCCGTTTGCACATGGGTACCGTCCTCGTTATGTCAATGAACATTTATAAAACTCCCCGCGGCGATTGCTTCCGCATACGGTACACTAAATAAACGCAATTGAAGGTAATTGCTTTGATGATCTAGAAATAAGAACTGGAAATGTGAAACCCGACCTTTAGTCGATCTATTTGATTAGCATTTTAACTTTAAAGATGCAAAGAATGGGAGTGGATCGTGTTAGCAGTATTTCACAAAGATTAAATCTTCCCTCACACCCACCCTCTATTCTACGCATTCTATCATCTTGCCTTCTTAAAGTTCTTCTTTTTTTCCTTCAGTCTCATAATGAAAACGACCAAATTTGTCGCACACCGAGCAAAAGTGCTTATGTATAGACCATTTTTTTCTCCTTGAAAGGGAAAGTGGACCCTCTCTCTGGGTATGTATTCGTTTATGGAGATGCTCCGGCTTCATAAATCTGCCTTTTATCGTATCTTGTAATATTCACCTCTGTTCATAGGCGCACCCTCCATTAAGGTAGTGCTAATTAGGTGACCATTAAGGTAGTGCTAATTAGGTGACTTGTTTACAAGTGCATACAATATACACTACTGTATGAGTGTCTTACAGATGACTAACTGAAGAAACAGAAGCAGATATGGAAGTCTGGGTATCAGATGCTATCTATTTTTATTGTTTGTTCAAACACTCCTCACAGCGGTTGTAAACGTTAAATGTACGTCTAGGGAGGAAATCTGTGAGATTCAAGATTTCAAGACTTTATTTATAACTAGGCCTATACGGCATCAGCATTATAATAACAACATTTAACAAAACAAACACTAATACATAAAATAAAACAGTAGTTTTACGGCCATAATAGATCTAATACAAATATTTTGTAAGCTAAAAAATAGAAGATAGTGTACATTTAGAATTAACCAGGTTGAAAACATTGTTTTAACTGGCCAGAAATAACTGCCAGTGACAAAAACCTATCCCTACCTAAAAATTTGAAGTATTTTCTGTACAAACAATGCTTACTTAAAAAGAGTACTATCATTACTTTGAAATAAACTTTGGAATGACATTACATTTAACAGTTGAAAGTCATTTGGTATATATTTTACTCCGTCCAAATCAATGTAGGGACATTCTAAAATAAGAATATTGCGGAAATACACTGGTGAAAGTACTGACTGATTCAACCAGAATTCAGCAGATCCAAGTTGTTATAAAGATTCTTTTACATATGAAATCCAAGAACAATAATTTACCTTTTGCTGATGGAGTCTATACATGAACCTGTAAAGTATACAGTTTATCTTTTCTTGTTTACCATTTAATAAATTGTACACCAGTAATTCAATATTCTATTTCTAATTATAATATATACTGGTAATACCCCAAGCTCACTAAAAACCATGACATAAGGTGTTGACTTTTTAACCTTCAGTAATGTTTTTAAAAATTTAAGCTGAAAACTTTTAACAATGCTAACATCACCATATCCCCATACCTCTGATCCATACAATAATATTGGTTGAACCACAGACTCAAATAAATGTAACTGTGAATCAATACTAAGCTGCAACTTCCTACATTTTTTTTCAACAGAGCATACATAGCCTTTCTAGCTTGGTCAACCAACTATATTTTAGTTTTACTGAAGTTACCACTGTAGTTCAACAGGACTTTCCCATCAATGCTATGCTGTAGTAATTTATTCCATAAACACATACGTATTCCATAAACACATACGATCGACAGAATCAAACGCTTTCTTGTAATCTACAATGGCACAATATAAGAGTAGATTGGTTTTTTATACTTTAACTTACTGCCTTTAGATTCATAATTACCATTTGCAATACAGAATTAGCAACAGACTATAAGACAGGTAAGATTATATTTTGTTAAAGTTTAAGTATCAGACGAGCTGTAATAACTTTGAAATAATGTACAAATGGTTACCAAGAACAAGCAAAATTTCTCGTCGCTTTTTTTTCTTTCTTTTCATTTCCCACCATTTTAGCTCTGCTTTCAACAGTTGGATGATAAGCAAATTGCTCGGGGCTTGAATTGCTCGACAAACCTGCAAACCTACTAAATTTCATGCCCTGTTTACCTACCTTAATAGAACATCACTTTTTCCAACACCTATTTTTCATGAAAGTTCTATCACAAGTCAAAGTAACGATAAAATAAAGAGGGAGCTGAATAGTTCCTAGTAAAATGTCGGTCAGTTGTGGTCTGCTACCCTAAAATGGCGCTTATATGCTCCTGTCCGCACAATAAACCCCCTACTTTCGGTTTCGATCTGCAAAACTTGTATGTGAAGTGTATAAACATATCTCATCTCATTTCATGCATTATGTATTCCAGCAATAAAAAGGTGTGATTAATGCACTTGTTCTACACGAATTTTCGCACAAAAAATGGCGAAACAATGATCTGTTTACTACTGACTTCTTTCGGCTACTCAAACGAAGCACATTTTCGACTGAATAACTTGCTTTATTCCTCAAAACGAAGTTAAACGTGGGTCGATCGCAATACAATATTTGACAAAAATCATAATTTCTGAACAAATTTAATTTTGTTTTGGTTGCAAACATTTTGTACCCCATAACAACTTAAATAACAAGACGAAACGTACGGTCGCAATATTCAATTGAAAATACACCTAAGAATGTGTCTATATGTAGATGGATCTTGAAAGCGAACTTGAAGAACTTATTAGAGTTTTTCTTCGGATAGGCTGCTTCCAGTAGCTGGTGGGTATAAAAGACCAAAGTTTTATCTTCATCCTAGCTGGTCATTGCATATTATCGCTAAATTTTAGAAAAGGGGTCTGCGTCAATGTAATGTTCATTTCAATAACGAGGACGGTATCCGCTGGATTGACAGAAACAACGAGGATGGTACCATGGTACATCGTCAGAGGTATCTTATTTTCTAGACACTGTCTTCGAAAAAATCGATCTAATTTTACTGTGCTTCAAGTTTTTGTGAAATAAAAGCAATGGCTTATACACAGAATGACTGCTTTTCATTTTCCTAACAAAAAATTCCCAATATAATCCGAAATAATACCATTAATCGTGAAAATATATACCATCGCCTTAAATATCTTCATTTCCGCGACAAAAAACGTATTTTTTTTACAGTTATTCAGATAATATGAGATAGATATTTGACATGGATATAGTTAAGGTATGCTCTTACACATTTAATACTAAAACTTTTCAAATCTTCAGTAAAATACGGAATAATTACCTGTTATAGGTGTGAATTTCCTGTTCACCAACATGTACATTAATCACACGAGGGCGGTATCGCTCACACGAGTAGGTACCCGAATAACCAGTGTGTGGATAAAGTGTTTGGGAAAAGTACTGAGAACTGATGGCATAGGCTTTGTGGAGGCAAGCACTATGTATATGGAGAGCTATCCTACTCACCCTGGCGTCGGCGTCTTTCCGCGTCCCCACCTTGGTTATTAGCTTACCTGTCACGAAGTGACAAGGTGAGCTGTTGTGACCGCTTGATGTCCGTCGTGTGACGTGCGTCGTCTGTCCGTCAGCATTTTCTTAAAAAATCTTCTTGAAAACCACTGGGCAGAATTACACCAAACTTCACAGGAATGATCCTTGGGTGGCCATGCAGAACTCTGGTTGCCATGGCAACCGAAAGGAAAAACTTTAAAAATCTTCTTGTCCAAAACCGCAGGGCCTAGGGCTTTGATATCTGGTGTGTAGCATCATCTAGTGATCCTCTACCAAAATTATTCAAATTATCCCCCTAGGATCAAATGTGGCCCCGTCCCGTGGGTCACATGGTTTATATAGACTTATATAGTGAAAATTTTGCAAATCTTCTTGTACAAAACCACATGGCCTAGGGCTTTGATATTTGGTATGTAGCATCATCTAGTGGGCCTCTACCAAGGTTGTTCAAATTATCCCCCTATGGTCAAATATGGCCCCGCCCCAGGTGTCCCAAGTTTTACATAGACTTATTATATAGGAAAAAAAGTTTAAAAATCTTGTCTGAAACCACAACACTTAGACCTTTGATATTTGGTTTATAGCATTGTCTTACGGTCCTCAACCAAAATTGTTCAAATTGTACCCCTTGGGTGAAAAGAGGCCCTGCCCTGGGGGTCCCAAGTCTTATATAGACTTATATAGGAAAAAGCTTTAAAAATCTTCTTGTCTGATGAAACCATACGACCTAAGCTTTCGATATTTGGTATGATGCATTGTCTAGTAGTCCTCTACCAAAATTATTCAAATTTTGCCCTTGGGGTTAAAAGAGGCCCTGCCCTGGGGTCACTTAGTTATTATGTGAGTTATATTGGAAAAATACTTAAAAAATCATCTGATCCTATTTCAAAGACTGTTTAATTATAATTACCTGATGACCCCAAGTAATATGATGTCACTTGACTGTGACCTTGACCTACTGACCTTTCTTATTTTTAGCTCACCTGAGCACGAAGTGCTCAAGGTGAGCTTTTGTGATCGCCCTGTGTCCGTTGTCGTCCATCCGTCCGTCCGTCGTTAACAATTTGACTGTTAACATTCTAGACGTCACAATTTTGACCTAATCTTAATGAAACTTGGTCAGAATGTTACCCTCAATAAAATCTTGGACGAGTTTGATATTGGGTCATCTAGGGTCAAAAACTAGGTCACCAGGTCAAATCAAAGGAAAAGCTTTTTAACACTCTAGAGGTCACAATTTTGGCCCAATCTTAATGAATCTTGATCAAAATGTTACCCTCAATAAAATCTTGGACGAGTTCGATATTGGGTCATCTGGGGTCAAAAATTAGGTCACCAGGTCAAATCAAAGGAAAAGCTTGTTAACATTCTAGAGGTCCCAGTTTTGGCCCAATCTTGGTCAGAATGTTACCCTCAATAAAATCTTGGACTAGTTCGATATTGGGTCATCTGGGGTCAAATATTAGGTCACCAGGTCAAATCAAAGAAAAAGCTTGTTAACACTCTAGACGTCACAATTTTGACCCAATCTTAATGAAACTTGGTCAGATTGTTATCCTCAATAAAGTTTTGGACGAGTTCGATATTGGTCATCTGGGGTCAAAAACTAGGTCACCAGGTCAAATCAAAGGAAAAGCTTGTTAACACTGTAGAGGCCACATTTTTGACTGTATCTTCATGAAACTTGGTCAGAATGTTAACATTGATGATCTTAAGGTCCAGTTTGAATCTGGGTCATGTAGGATCAAAAACTAGGTCACCCGGTCAAATCAAAGGAAAACCTAGTTTACACTGTAGAGGCCACATTTATGACCATATCTTAATGAAACTTGGTCAAAATGTTAATCTTGATAATCTATAAGTTAAGTTCAAATCTGGATCAGGTGGGGTCAAAAACTAGGCCACTGAGTCAAATCAAAGGAAAAGCCTGTTAACACTCTAGAGGCCACATTTATGACTGTATCTTCATGAAACTTAGTCAGAATGTTAAACTTGATGATCTTTAGGACAAGTTCGAATCTAGGTCATGTCGGGTCAAAAACTAGGTCACTGAGTCAAATCAAAGGAAAAGTTAGTTAACATTTTAGAGGCCACATTTATGACCATATCTTAATGAAACTTGGTCAGGATGTTAATCTTGATGATCTTTAGGTCAAGTTTAAATCTGGGTCAGATGGGGTCAAAAACTAGGTCACTAGGTCAAATCAAAGGAAAAGCTTGTTAACACTCTAGAGGCCACATTTATGACTGTATCTTCATGAAACCTAGTCAGAATGCTAAACTTGATGATCTTTAGTCAAGCTCAAATCTGGGTCATGTCGGGTCAAAAGCTAGGTCGCGGGGTCAAATCAAAGGAATAACTAGTTAACACTTTAGAGGCCACATTTATGACCGTATCTTAATGAAACTTGGTCAGAATGTTAATCTTGATGATCTTTAGGTCAATAGGTCAGGTGAGCGATACAGGGCAATCATGGCCCTCTTCTTTTTTTTTACACTTTCTCTTTTTTCTCCTTGTCTCTGTAATTACTTGATGGATTTGCTTTAAACTTAAAGTAGTTATTCCTCATCATCACCCACACCAATATGGCACAAGAGCCATAACTCTCTCACCAATATTTCATAAATTATCCCCCCTTTTTACTTAGAATTTCAGGTTAAGTTTTGATGCACTTCCATTCTATCTCAGTTATTCCTAAGACTGAAAGTAGTTGTTCCACATCATATGACACAAGGCCCATAACTCTGGTACCAGTATTTAATGAATTATCCCCCCTTTTACTTAGAATTTCAGGTTGAAGTTTTGATGCACTTTCACTATATTTCAGTCAGTGAATTGTTTTGCAGATGTCGGTCGGCTGGTCCATAGACCAATTGGTCAAGAATACTGTCTTGGGCATAGGATCATGAAAGTTGATAGGGAGGTTTGTCATGACCAGCAGATGATCCCTATTTGATTCCGGATGATAACTCAAGGATGCTTGGGCCTATGATCATGAAAGTTGATAGATAGGTTGGTCATCACCAGCAGATGACCCCATTTCATTTTGAGGTCAGTATGTCAAAGGTCAAGATCACAGTGACCGGGAACAGTTAAACCATTTCAGGACCATAACTTGAGAATGCTTGGGCCTAGGATCATGAAACTTAAAAGGGAGGTTGATCATGACCAGCAGCTGACCTCTATTGATTTTCAGGTCAGAGGTCAAGGTCACAGTGACCGGGAACAGTTAAACGGTTTTCGGTCTATAACTTGAGAATGCTTGGGCCTAGGGTCATAAAAGTTGAAAAGGGAGGTTGGTCATGACCAGCAAATGACCCCTATTCATTTTGAGGTCAGTAGCTCAAAAGTCAAGGTCACATTGACCCAGAACAGCTTGAGAATGTTTGGGCCTAGGATCACGAAACTTAACAGGAAGGTTGATCATGACCAGCAGATGATCCCTATTGACTTTGAGGTCAGTAGGTCAAGGTCACATTAACCCAGAATGATAACTCAAGAACGCTTGGGCCTATGATCATGAAATTGATAGATAGGTTGGTCATGACCAGCAGATGACCCCTATTCATTTTGAGGTCAGTAGGTCAAAGGTCACAAATGACCGGGAAGAGTTAAACCATTTCCAGACCATAACTTGAGAACGTTTGGGCCTAGAATCACGAAACTTAAAGGGAGGTTGATCATGACCAGCAGCTGACCTCTATTGATTTTCAGGTCAGAGGTCAAGGTCACAGTGACCCGGAACAGTTAAACGGTTTTCGGTCTATAACTTGAGAACGTTTGAGCTTAGGGTCATAAAAGTTGATAGGGAGGTTGGTCATGACCAGCAAACGACCCCTATTCATTTTGAGGTCAGTAGGTCAAGGTCACATTGGCCCAGAACAGTTAAACAACTTGAGAATGTTCGGGCCTAGGATCACGAAACTTAATAGGGAGGTTGATCATGACCCCTATTGATTTTGAGGCCAGTAGGTCAAAGGTCAAGGTAGCATTGACCCAGAACAGTAGAACTTCTTTTGCCAAATAATTAGGGAATGCTTTGGTTTAAGATCACATTTGATACGGAGGTCACTTATGACTGGTAAATGACCCATGTGATGTCAGTATGTCAAATGTCCAGTGCACAGTGGTCAAATAATTTCTGTTCCTTGTCCAGTTACTGAATGCATCGAGGGGGGCATTTCATGTTCTACAAGCTCTTTTTACTAACTACATGGATTTTATTTAAAACTTTAAATAGTTGTTCAACATCATCACTCACATCATATGACACAAGGGCCATAACTCTTGCACCAATATTTCATTAATTATCCCCTGTTTTACTTAGAATTTCAGACTAAAGTTTTGATACACTTTCACTCTATCTCAATTATTACTAAATGGTAAATAGATTTGATTCAAACTTAAAATAGTTGTTCCACCTTATCACCCGCATCATATGAGACAAGGTGCATAACTCTGGCACCAATTTTTCCTGAATTATGCCCTCTTTTACTTAGAATTTAAGGTTAATTTTGATGCATTTGCGCTATATGATATATCTAAATTATTACGAAATGCATTTGATTCAAACTTGAAGAAGTTGTTCCACATCATCACCCACATCATATGACACAAGGTGAATAACTCTTGCACCAATATTTTACGAATTATGCCCCCTTTTTGCTTAGAATTATATTTACCGGTATACACTTTATTACCTCTCTTATAGCTTAATATTTTTGGCACAGACTCAAGCTATTGTGCAATAATTTCATCCACCATTGGAGTCATCTAACACTCCAGTGACAGCTCAATTTTCCTCAGATGTGCCCAGTTTCACTATCCAGCATTGAAATAGTCAAGCGCGCTGTCTCCTGTGACAGCTCTTGTTCTGTCTTCTATGCACTTTATTAATACATTTTGTATACTAGTAGGCAAAATGTTACCTGAATCGAGACCTTTTCTCTGTGTGTATGGTATCAAAAAGTCATGTTGATTGGCCACCTTGTTACAAGGATGCTACAGACCAAGTTTGGTGATTATCCATCAGGCAGTTCATGAGATGTTTAAAGGTTTCTCTATTTTAAGCTCTGGTGGTCACTAAAATCAGTGAAAAAGAACCATTTGAACAAATTTAAGAGGACCTAACACGGTTGCTATGGACCAAGCTTTGTGCTGATCCATCAAGCAGTTCATGAGATGTAGTTTAAAAGTTTTTCTATTTTTAGTTCTGGTGGTCCCTAAAAGCAACACAAAAATTTTGTGAAAATATTTTATTTCTTTGTCATAAATATTTGTCACTGTTACACTATACATTAGTAATTAAATAAATACAAATACTATTTACAACTTGTACATAAAAATACCACTTTACATCACTAGTATATTTAAGACTAAACAAAGAATATTTACAAATGAAAATAAGTGTACAGTCATGTTCTAACCCTGCAAAAATCTCTTGATTTTATAAGTAAATTAATCACCTAATGCCAACTGGATAAAAAAATTCTTTATGACTTAGTGAAGTGTGTTTTATTCTGCGATAAAACTACACAATAATAACCCTTTAACAATAAATCATTAGACTGTTATGCTGCCTCTTTTAATAATACACAACAATAAATCAATTCTAGGCATTGTTTTATGATAAAAAAATTTATATGTCAATCAAATCTGAGAAAAAACTGGAGATTTCATTTCACAATGGATACCAGAAAATAAATTTTAAAATGTCCATTCTTTGAAAAATCTATTATTAATGGCAAAAAATAGTTCTTTATTACCTTGCTTTCAAAGAGGCTGTTAATAATACAGGCAATGTAGAGCAAAAGATGAACCTCTGAGCACCAATGATACACAGAGCAGCTCAGTCTAACAGATACTGACTTAAATTAACAATAAAGATATGATAATATAATGTCATAAAATGACAAATACAGACTTCAACAATGGTATTAATAATCTGTCTTAAAAACAAGAGCTGTCCGTAAGACAGCCAAGCTCGACTATTCGAAATATTGTCCCAGAAGCAGGAAAATATTACCCAAAAAGGTTAAATATCAAAAGAGTTTTAAGTTCAAAATGGGGGAATAATTTGACCAAAATGCATATCAGTTATGGGACTTGCTGCTATCAACTAGTTTTATAACCCCGAAGGCACATGTGAAGTTTTAATTCAATATATGCATTAGTTTTGGAGATAGAAACTTGCATGTAAAACTTTAACCAGAGTTTTCGAAGTCCAAAAGGGGGATTATTTGCCCAAAATACATGCCAGAGTTATGGGACTTGATCCAGTGAGGTTAGTAATTGATCTAGAAAAAGAAAAAATAAGTTTCAAATCTATATGCCTTTTAGAAATAGCTGTATGTACTTGCACGCAAAACTTTAACCAGAATTTGCTAAGTCCAAAAGGGGGCATAATTTGGCCAAAATGAAGGTCAGAGTTATGGGACTTGCTGCTATCAACTAGTTTTATAACCCCGAAGACACATGTGAAGTTTCAAATCAATATCTGCATTAGTTTTGGAAATAATAACTTGCATGTAAAACTTTAACTAAAATTTTCTAAGTCTAAAAGGGGGCATAATTTGCTCAAAAAACATGTCAGAGTTATGGGTCTTGACCCAGTGAGGTTGGTAATTGATCTAGAAAAAGAAAAAGTAAGTTTCAAATCTATATGCCTTTTAGAAATAGCTGTATGTACTTGCATGCGAAACTTTAACCAGAATTTGCTAAGTCCAAAAGGGGGCATAATTTGGCCAAAATGAAGGTCAGAGTTATGGGACTTGCTGCTATCAACTAGTTTTATAACCCCGAAGACACATGTGAAGTTTCAAATCAATATCTGCATTAGTTTTGGAAATAATAACTTGCATGTAAAACTTTAACTAAAATTTTCTAAGTCTAAAAGGGGGCATAATTTGCTCAAAAAACATGTCAGAGTTATGGGTCTTGACCCAGTGAGGTTGGTAATTGATCTAGAAAAAGAAAAAGTAAGTTTCAAATCTATATGCCTTTTAGAAATAGCTGTATGTACTTGCATGCGAAACTTTAACCAGAATTTTCTAAGTCCAAAAGGGGGCATAATTTGGCCAAAATGAAAGTCAGAGTTATGGGACTTGCTGCTATCAACTAGTTTTATAACCCCGAAGACACATGTGAAGTTTCAAATCAATATCTGCATTAGTTTTGGAGATAGTAACTTGCATGTATAAATTTAACCAAAATTTTCTAAGTCCAAAAGGGGGCATAATTTGCTCAAAATACATGTCAGAGTTATGGGACTTGACCCAGAGAGGTTGGTAATTGACCTAGAAAAAGAAAAAATAAGTTTCAAAGCTATATGCCTTTAATTGATGGCTGAATGTACTTGCATGCAAAAACTTAACCAAGGTGTGACGCCGACGCCGACGCCAGGGTGAGTAGAATAGCTAGACTATTCTTCGAATAGTCGAGCTAAAAATCATCTTGTTTTTTTCTTTAAAGATTATACACATCTTTTTGAAAATTATTTTATCCTAGTGAGAGTCACTATACCAAGTTTGTAAGTTTGATGCATGTCTAGTATTACTGTAATTTCAAACACAGCATAATTCTCCATACTTTGTCCCAAAAGTATTGTATAACATTAAAGATATCCAATGACCATCTTTCACTGAACACATTTTATAATTACTGACCTAAAGTCAATACACCTGACTGGACACAAACTACAATTATGGTCAAAGGGAGATAACTTAGCTTTAAAACCTACTTAATCCAAAGCCTTAAAATCAAGACTGCCACATTAAGATAAAATGTGTTCAGTGAAAGATGGTCATCAGTAAAGTTAAATACATTTAATTGGATTTTATACATTTGAAGTAAATATATAAATTAAGTTTGCACATTCACAATTAAATGTCATACAGTAACAGTTGATTGTTAAAAATCCAGTTGTTTTTAGTGGTAGTGTTTACCTATAAATATATTCAGTGTGTACTATTTCAAACCTAATGCATAGTACTGCTAATACACACAACCTTGTTAATTTTATGTTTACATAAACTATATAAAGTAATTGTTCATGTTTGTAAATATGAAATTTGGATCTAATTTACCTCTAAACCACACTAAGCAAGGAAAACAAGGCATAATATCTTGTTTACTAAACCTACACATGAATGTAGAGATCTGTTATAATATTTGCGAATAAGTATGATGCAGATCTATGAAACTGTACAACCACAGAAAAGTTCCTGGACGGATGAATCCTTCAAATATACCTAACTCCTACTTTAATCTTACATTACCCAGAAGCACATGCTAATCATAAGTTTTTTCTTCAGATACTGAGCATAAGCAAACTATTTAGGAATGTAAAAGTAATTGCATAAAATCATAAATAGTTATTTCATGGGTACATAAATTGATTTCATTGAAATATTTTATTTGGAAATTAACTGTTTGTTGGGATTTGATTTTTCATATTGATACAACCACAAAATCCATGTAAATTAGTCCCATGATGTCTCAACATGTTTTTAAGATTTAACAAAACCTTTTCTAAACAATGATTACAGATTTTAGAACTCTTAAAGTGCTAACTGGTATTTCTGTGTCCCTAACCTTTAATTCAATGGCGTTACTTTACACTTATTCCACTTTCATTGTTCTGACAGTACTTTCTCTTCATATACTGAAAATACAACCTAATTATGTATCACGATTGCTTCTAGTAACTAAAATGTCTGAAGTTGTAAGAACACTATTTCCTCTTTCCACCTTTCAACTGTTTCAGTTCATTTTCATGGTAATGTGAAATGGCTGAGGTTTCTGCTAACTGAAATTTAAAAACAGTATATATATATTTCTAAAAGTATTTTGCTTGATCTATGTCTATTCTTTAATGTTTCTGAACAAAGGTTAAAGATAACGATTTCTTTTTAAATATGGGTACTGCGTACTAAAATGGTAGTCATTACCTAAAATGCAAACATCCATTTAAGTCCTGCTTAGCCCATGACAGGTATCATATTTACTTACCATACCATCTTCCAGTCTGGGCCAATACTGCTGGAAGTAGTACCAGTTTCAGAAATCACACAGCACTGATCACTAGGCATGATATCAGTTGTAATCGGGAATCAAACCGAAGTTGCTTGCACTATAGTCCCAGTCTACAAACAACTGACTCTATGCATCACTGACTTCCTATTGATGCACTTTTGTTTTTCAAGATATAAAAGTTACTTTGCAAAACTATCAATTAAATGACAGACAAATCTAGATACATATAAAAATGTTAACAAATTCATGCTAGGTTTTGTGAAATGAATTTTAACAAATCAACTGCATCAAATAAATTCAGCGACAAAAGGTTTGTATTAAATAAATAAGTATAAAAGCATTCTCTCTGTCTTACCATATCTAACAAAATGTCTATCTTTAGCTTGAGTAGATTATTTTCCTCAGAAAGATTTTGGTTGTCACGCCGTAGTTTCATCACCTCCTTGTGACTAGCAGCACTAGGACCAGTCTCTGGAAAAATTATGTATGGTTTGATAAGATATGGTTTACATAACGCTAGACTGTAAAAAAAGAGAAAGACTGGAAGTGCAACAAAACTATGTTTAACCAAAGAGCTATAAAAATAAATAGATTGGCAACTTGAAAGGCATATAGAGCAAATCTCGCCAACCTCCCGTGACAAAAAAATCAGATGTCGTTTACCGGAAGTGGCGCGTTCTCCATGCGCCATTTTGTATGCGAAAGCAATTATTCATCGGTAAAATAATTATCACCGTATGACCACGTTTCCTTCGATGGCAAAAAAAACACGTGTACTTCGTGTCTTAAGACCATTTCAAATTAAACTAATTTTGTTTTAGAAGCTAACATGTATTTTAAATGTAGTTTTAAAGGTACAAATTGTAACTCCATGCTCGCCGATGTTTGATTTTAGTAAGATAACGCTGAATCACGCTCTGACACAATCTCACGCGAGATTACAGCCAGTTGCCATTCTGTGTATTTTATACTTCTTTGGTTTAACCTGAAATTCTAAGTAAAAAGGGGGCATGATTCATGAATTGTTGAGAAAGTTATGACCCTTGTATCATATAATAATGCGAAACATTCATTTCAAGTCTGAATCACATCCATTTACTGGTACAAACAGTTAAAGTGAAAGTGCATCAAAACTTGAACAGTTAAGCTCTTGATGCCAATGCCGACACAAGGTGAGAAGGATATCTATCCACATACTTAGTAAAGTCAAGCTAAAAAGGTTAGTTCTAATGAGCTTTTGTAAGTGGATACAGGTTATACCTTGAACCCACATTCCATTCTCAAATGCCACTTCCTGACCACCAAGTTTCAGTTTGACAGGACCAACATCTGGTCCAAATTCTTCCCGAGATTTCTCTGCATCCAGATGAAGATTTGACAGTGACTGAGCTCTTCTTGGAGGTGTCTTCTTTGGAGAAAACTTGTCACCAAATGGAAACAGTGGCATATTTTCAAATTCTGAAACAGAACAAGAGAGTTAAAACATGCAAAGATTCCTGTAATATTTGACACAACTTGAAAGCTTTCTCTAAAGTGGTAAAGTATCTTTACAATCTAAATTCTGACTACATAAAATATTAATTTACTTGTTAATAAAATCGCAATGCAGCTTGGGTTTAAACAATCTGTCTTCAGAGTTATCCAAAGTGGATTATATCCGAACCCCTGTAACCTACACTCTGTTAAGTTACACAATAACTATTCTTTCTGAGATCGGAAGCATAGATTATTATTAAAGATCGTATTATTCAAATACTCTTTTGCCAGAAACATACCTGTAAGGGATCAGCGATTGCATAAAAATGAGGATTTTTTGTTCTGATTTTGTTTGGACTTGTTACCGGAAGTCGAATGGAAGACGCTTTGAACTGAATTGTGCGTTTAATTGACACAGACTAAAACAAACACCAAAGAGGAAGTGATTGCCAAAACACACTGAATTTTTAATTTATTACTTAGATCAACTTTATTATATCGGTATCTTTTTACATAATCCATTTCTTACAATGTCAGTTTGTGTCAATGAAATATCTACAATCACAAATGATCTAACTTCTTTTCAACTGTCCCGCCCAACTCTAGGCTAGCCTTACTCATTCGGGATGACTTATTTTATGATCTGATATTTTATAGTTGTCATCCCTTTAAGCCATAACCATATCTGCATTTTACTGTTAGGAAAATGAAGACATTAAAAATCCAAAAAAGTCATAAGACAAAGATTGCGAATTAAAATGATATAGCTCACATAATAATAATAATTTGATCTTTACACAATTCTCGATATCAACATTATAGGATAAATCCCGTTTCCCGTTATTAGCCACCAATAAACGCCTGTTCCCGGTTTTACGGTGAGGGGGGTATCGGCCATTACGCTATATAGCGGTAGTGTTCAAGATTATCCTTTTTTCAAGGCTTTAACTAGGATATTTGAAACGTAACCTGAAACACTGTCCACAGAAGATAAAAGAACGAGCATATCTCAGCCTAGTCTGCCCGAAACTTGAAAATGCATCATCAGTCTGGAACCCACAACAGAACACACAGATCAAACAACTAGAACAGGTCCAACGTAATGCTGCTCGCTTTGTATGTAACAAGCTGTATAACCCTAACAAACCAGACAGTGTCTCTGCTATGATCACCAACCTGAACTGGACTCCATTATACCAACGCGGAATTAACGCCGATCTCATCCTACTGTATAAGACGGTCAACGGCCTAGTAGCCATTCCAGTGATTTACCACCCAACGCTAGCACTGATGAGAAGTACATGACTCAGCCATACAGTCAAGTTCATACCATTCCAGTGCCGCCTCAATATCTACCAGCATTCCTTCTTCCCCAGAACAGTTACTCATTGGAACAGACTACCAGAGTCAACCGCTACAGCTCCCAGCTTGGAGGCATTCAGATCAGCCATCCAGCAGGTGCCAGCAGCAACAGTATTCTGAGAAGTGAGGGATGTGTGTACAGTGTATTATACATGTTTGACTTTTAAATTTGGACATTTTTAAAGTTTTTACCGTGACAAATTCACACTACACGCATGTACAGTTTCACCCCTCGTTAGTAAATGTCTGCTTGCGGATTTTGACGAGTAACCAAGTTGAAGTTGAATAAAAAAGTATTGCAGATTATCATAAAATATTGTTGTAATTAAAATATTTCAAAAATATCCTAAAAGTTTACTTTATTTTTGAAATTTTATCTTTTATTCTACACTGCCTCTTCCGTGGCTCGATACCGATGGTGTGAAAATATTCGCATTTTTTCAAGGTCAACAAATTATTTTGCAAAGATTTTGCTGCCGAGGTTGTAAAATAGTACTATCATTGTGAGAAAGTAAGAACTATCCTAAATCCTTATCTTCTGGCAAAAATAATTGCGTTATATTGTACACGGTCTTTATATTGGTTATTCTCACCAGCCCCCCGACCCTATTTACAGAAATACCGGAAGACGGGTTTTATCCTATAATGTCGATATGGTCAATATGTATACGTCTTCTGACACCAAATGTCTACGTTATTTTTGAACCGCCCTCGTATATTTAAAAAATGAATACTTACTCGTCTTTTAAAGTTGAAGCTTACTGAAAATCAAAATGGCAACTTGAATAAAAAGATAAATCAAAAGATAGGTTTATATGATTTTATTAAAGCAGGTATTAAAAGTGTTTCAGATTCATTAATCATTATGATTTTTTTCAATGAAATTCTGTTTTATGGTTACACTTTATTTCATAAGGGAATATTATATTATACCATTAAAAGACTATTTTGAAATAATTTAAACCAAACAATCAGAATTTTAAAGAAATTTACCTACCTAAGTTAAAAGCTAACAAAATAATGGCGATTGTAGTTCATCCACCAGTGCGCAAATTTCACGTGCGCTCAACAAATTTTCAACCTCGTATAAAAAATGTTTTGCGCATTTTAATTTCTTTTGTAAATTAATTATTTATTTTAGATATGATTTAATTCTGTCATAAACCCTAAAAGTACGAATTATTAAAGAAATACGACTGTACATAGAGAATTTTAGGACATGGAAATTCAGTCACAAATGCGCATATTTCCAATACGCTCGCCGATTTTTCAATCATGTACAAAACGTATGGGCAAAAGTATTTATATTTCATTTTGAAAATTAATTATTTATGATATATATATTTGAATTCAGTCATAAACCGCTTCACAATTACCATTTGTTGAAGAAATATGGGTGTATTTCGGTTACGATGTCGGTCGGTCGGTTGGTATGTAGACCAATCTGTTTCTGGATGATAACTCAGAACGCTTTGGCCTAGGGTCATGAAAGTTGATAAGAGATTTGTCATAACCAGCAGATGACCCCTATTGATTTTGAGATCAGTAGGTCAAAGGTAAAGGTCACAGTGACCCAGAACAGTGAAACGGTTTCCGGATGATAACTCAAGAACGCTTAAGCAAAGGATCATGAAAATTAACAGGAAGGTTTGTCATGACCAGCAGATGGTCAAAGGTCAAGGTCACAATGACACGGAACAGTTAAACGGTCTCCGGATGATAACTCAAGAATGCTTTGGCCTAGGATCATGAAAGTTGACAGGAAGGTTGGACATGATCAGCAGATGACCCCTATTTATTTTGAGATCAGTAGGCCAAAGGTCAAGGTCACAGTGACCCTGAACAGTTAAATGGTTTCTGAATGATAACTCAAGAATGCTTGGGCCTAGGATCATGAAAATTGATAGGGAGGTTGGTCATGACCAGCAGATGACCCCTATTGATGTTTAGGTCAAAGGTCAAGGTCACAGTGACCTGGAACAGTGAAACGGTTTTCGGATGATAACTCAAAAATGCTTGGGCCTAGGATCATGAAAGTTGATATGGAGGTCAGCAGATGACCCCTATTGATGTTGAGGTCAGTAGGTCAAAGGTCAAGGTCACAGTGACCCGGAACAGTGAAACGGTTTCCTGATGAAAACTTAAGAACGCTTGGGCCTAGGATCATGAATGTTGATATAGAGGTTGGTCATGACCACCACATGACCCTTATTGATTTTGAGATCAGTAGGCCAAAAGTCAAGCTCACAGTGACCCGGAACAGTTAAACCACTTCCGGACAATAACTTGAGAACGCTTGGGCCTAGGGTCACGAAACTTAATAGGGATGTTGATCATGACCAGCAGATGACCTATGTTTTTTTAAAGGTCAAAAAGTCAAAGGTCAAGGTCACATTTACCCAGAACAGTAGAACTTTTGTGCACAGTATCCAAATAATTTCTGTTCCTTGTGCAATTTACTGAATGCATCAAGGGGGGCATTTCGTGTTCTATGAGCTCTTGTTACTTTTTATTTAATAAACTGTTATGTACAGCCAAAAAAACAATCAAAATATGAGTATACTAATAAACTTTTTTTCGACACTGTACTTTAATACTTGTACATTATTTTAAACTGGCATTGATTAAGACTATGTTTAACATTGTAGTCATACTGGCCTGTGGATGATTGTGAGATGCTGCACTTTTAAGGCATACAGTATTGTGATAAAGCAAAAGATATGGATGGGCAAGGAAGACCAGATCCATACAGGGGGCACAGGGAACAGATTCCACTTTCAAACAGTAAGTTGTTAGCATTTGTGTATCAACTTGGAAATTTAGCGGGTAATATCTAACTAATGGTAATTCCTGTAGGACATAGATTATAGTCAGGTTGTTTGTTAGCTCATCTATACGAAATATGGAGAGCTACTTGACCTGGCTTCGGCTTCGGCATCTTTTCGTGGTCCCACCTTGGTTAAAGTTTTGATGCACTTTCTCTTTATCTTTGTTATTACTTGATGGATTTGCTTCAAACTTAAAATAGTTATTCCTCATCATCACCCACATCATATGACACAAGGGTCTTAACTCTGGCACCAAAATTATGGCAATATTTCAATATTTCATGAATTATCCCCCCCCCCCCCCACCCCCCACTTTTACTTAGAATTTCAGGTTAAAGTTTTGGTGCACTTTCACTTTATCTCCAATATTACTGAATGAATTTAATTCAAATTTAAAATAGCTGCTACATTTCATCACCTACATCATATGACACAAGGTCCATAACTCAGGCACAAATTTTTCATGAATTATGCCCCCTTTTTGCTTAGAATTTTATGTTAATTTTGATGCATTTTCACTATATCTCTGTTTTTTCAGAAAGGATTTGATTCAGACTTAAAATAATTAATCATCAACATCACCTTCATCATTTGACACAAGGACCATAACTGTGACACCTGTATTTTATGAGTTATCCCCCTTTTTTCTTAAAATTTCAGGTTATAGTATTTATGCACTTTCACTCTATCTCTGTTATTACCAAACAGATTTGATTCACACTCTAAACATCATCATCCACATCATATGACACAAAGACAATAACTCTTACACAATATTAAATTTTGTTTAATTTAATATCACCCTTTTTAGCTCACCTGTCACAAAGTGACAAGGTGAGCTTTTGTGATCGCGCGGTGTCCGTCGTCCGTCGTGCGTCCGTGCGTACGTGCGTCCGTAAACTTTTGCTTGTGACCACTCTAGAGGTCACATTTTTCATGGGATCTTTATGAAAGTTGGTCAGAATGTTCATCTTGATGATATCTAGGTCAAGTTCGAAACTGGGTCACGTGCCATCAAAAACTAGGTCAGTAGGTCTAAAAATAGAAAAACCTTGTGACCTCTCTAGAGGCCATATATTTCACAAGATCTTCATGAAAATTGGTCAGAATGTTTATCTTGATGATATCTAGGTCAAGTTCGAAACTGGGTCACGTGCTGTCAAAAACTAGGTCAGTAGATCTAAAAATAGAAAAACCTTGTGACCTCTCTAGAGGCCATATATTTCACAAGATCTTCTTGAAAATTGGTCAGAACGTTCACCTTGATGATATCTAGGTCAAGTTCGAAACTGGGTCAAGTGCCTTCAAAAACTAGGTCAGTAGGTCAAATAATAGAAAAACCTTGTGACCTCTCTAAAGGCCATATTTTTCATGGGATCTGTATGAAAGTTGGTCTGAGTGTTCATCTTGATGATAGCTAGGTCAGGTTTGAAAGTGGGTCACGTACGGTCAAAAACTAGGTCAGTAGGTCTAAAAATAGAAAAACCTTGTGACCTCTCTAGAGGCCATATATTTCATGAGATCTTCATGAAAATTGGTCAGAATGTTCATCTTGATGATATCTAGATCAAGTTCGAAAGTGGGTCACGTGCCGTCAAAAACTAGGTCAGTAGGTCAAATAATAGAAAAACCTTGTGACCTCTCTAGAGGCCATATTTTTCATGGGATCTGTATGAAAGTTAGTCAGAATGTTCATCTTGATGATATCTAGGTCGAGTTCGAAAGTGGGTCACGTACCTTCAAAAACTAGGTCAGTAGGTCAAATAATAAAAAAACCTTGTGACCTCTCTAGAGGCCATACTTGTGAATGGATCTTCATGAAAATTGGTCAGAATGTTCACCTTGATGATATCTAGGTCAATTTTGAAACTGGGTCACGTACCTTAAAAAACTAGGTCAGTAGGTCAAATAATAAAAAAACCTTGTGACCTCTCTAGAGGCCATACTTTTCATGGGATCTGTATGAAAGTTGGTCTGAATGTTCATCTTGATGATATCTAGGTCAAATTTGAAACTTGGTCAACTGCGGTCAAAAACTAGGTCAGTAGGTCTAAAATTATTAAAATCTTTTGACTTCTCTAGAGGCCATATTTTTCAATGGATCTTCATGAAAATTGATCTGATGTTCACCTTGATGATATCTAGGTCAGTTTCGAAACTGGGTCACGTGCGGTCAAAAACTAGGCCAGTAGGTATAAAAATAGAAAAACCTTGTGACCTCTCAAGAGGCCATATTTTTCATGAGATCTTCATGAAAATTAGTGAGAATGTTCACCTTGATGATATCTAGGTAAAGTTCAAAACAGGGTCACGTACCTTCGAAAACTAGGTCAATAGGTCAAATAATAGAAAAACCTTGTGACCTCTCTAGAGACCATATTTTTCAATGGATCTTCATGAAAATTGGTCAGAATTTTTATCTTGATAATACCTAGGTCATGTTCAAAACTAGGTCACTATGTCAAATAATAGAAAAAACGACGTCATACTCAAAACTGGGTCATGTGGGAAGAGGTGAGCGATTCAGGACCATCATGGTCCTCTTGTTTGCTTAAAATTTCAGGTTGTCGTTTTGATGCACTTTCACTTTATCTCTGTTATTACCAAATGGATTTGATTCAAACTTATAATAGTTGTACCACATCATCACCCACACCATATATGATACTAGGGCCATAACTCTTGCATCAATATTTCATGAATTATGCAGGGCTCCAGATAAGATGCGTATTAGCGTAAATTACGCTTTGAAATAATGCATATACGCATGTCTGATAATTTTTAAGCATATAAAAACGTATATGAAATAACAGAAACGCATGCAATGACTTACTTTTTACTGGCATAAACAAAATCTGAATCGTCCGAATGCTTTATGTAACAGAGCACAGTCGGCATTAATTCTCCCACATTGAACGTACACACACATTGAATGGTACTCTATAAACCTAGGTTAAACTATTTTTTACACTCAATGTCTGCTTATATCAAATAGTTGGGAATTAATATTGATGCCATTATGGTACGGTAGTGTATTTTAAAGCGGTGTCGATTTAAAATATCAACTTCCAGTGCGGAATAAACAAAAATGTCTCTTTTCTAAGAATGTATAAGTGAACAAACACTACGCATTTTTTAAACCAACAAGACTGATCCCCAAAACATAGCTAAAGGTATATTGAATATTCTATTTTATTCGGTAGCGAGTGTGAAGCCAAAGCAAGCCAAGGGAAAAAAAAAAGCAAAAACTTAAATGATGAATTGAAACTCAACTGCAAACAAATGCATGGGTGTTACACCCAATAAATATGTTATAAAACTGATTTCTGTTTTTTTTTCACATTAATAAATTTTCAGGAGTAAAATTACTTCTAGTCAATTTCAGATTTTACCATTTTACTCATTCACAAAAAATATGTTGAATAAATACTCATTGGCCAAAAAAATTATCTGGAGCCCTGATTATGTCTCCTTTTTACTTAGAATTTCAGGTTAATTTTGGTGCACTTTTATTTTATCTTTGGCATTACTTAA
Organism: Mercenaria mercenaria; assembly: GCF_021730395.1. Lineage (NCBI taxonomy): Eukaryota > Metazoa > Mollusca > Bivalvia > Venerida > Veneridae > Mercenaria > Mercenaria mercenaria. The sequence goes on along the minus strand of NC_069362.1, from coordinate 104,621,407 downwards.
TGAATTTGATTAAATCTTAAATTAGTTTTTCCAGATCATCATCCTCATATCACACCAAGTCAGTAACCCTGGTGCAAATATTTTATGAGTTATATCCCCTTTTTACTTAGAATTTCACTCTAATTTTTATGCTTTTTATATCTATGTTGTTGCTAAATGGATTTAATCAAACTTAAAATGGTTGTTCCACATCATCACTCACATCATTATAACACAAATTTGATAAAGCTGGCACCAGTCTGTTCTGAGTTATGCCCTCTTTTTGCTAATAGAATTTCCGGTTCAAGTTGCAATGCACTTTTGCTGTGTCTCCAGTATTACTTAACAGATTTGATTCAAACTTAAAATAGTTGTTCCGAAATAGCCACAAGATATGACACATGGTGCATTACTTTTGCAGAAGTTTTCCATGAATTATGTTCCTGTTATACTGATTTAATGTTTTGAGACTTAGGCTATTATCCAGTATCTTCATCCACATTTGAGTCATTAAACACTGCAGTGACAGCTTCAGCTTCCTCAGATGTGCCCATTTTCACTATCCAGCATAAAAATAATCAAGCACGTTGTCTCCTGTGACAGCCCTTGTTTTTAGGTACATTGTTTGCTTGATGGGTGAAACACTATTTTTTCAAGTATTTTAGTTCTGTAAGGGAAATCAGTTAATCTAACTGATGTTTCTGTATTTTGCACCAATATTGACTTTTTCTCCACACATGAGTCATTGGTGGCATATGAATGGTTTTAGGCACACTGTCTTTTTTTTTTTTTTTTAAACTGTCATTGCGAACTTACACCATACAATGATTTTTGATAGTAGAGAGAGTTTAACAAGGTGTGCATAATATTTTTGTATGCTGATGGGCATAATGCTTTTCTACATGTATAAAAAGAAATCTATCTGTCTATAAAGTTACAGCCCTTACAGCAGTCTCGGATACCAGATTATGTGTTTCCACAAATCTTGAGACCCAGGGTGCTGTTAAACACTGTTATAAATTGAATACATATATTTCAGTAAACCCTGGATATCAAGATGAAATTGTAACAGATTATCCACGTGCATCATACAGTGAACATGGACCTGCAATACCGCTTGAACGAAGAGGTTCTGATGCTTCGAGTTTTAACTCGGAGACTGGCATTGGGGTACACAGAAGGTCACAGTGGGCTAAAGAGGAAGGGCCAAGAGATACTGCTGTTTTGTTAGAAAGTCTTCCTAGCAAACAATTAGGTAAGTGAAAATCAGTTATTCTAGGGCTTCGACTTACAGGGTTTTGTTGTTTTTTTACCAGGAGGGGAAGGGGCCCAGGCCTGTGATTTGGGGGAAACATAGCTCGGTATTTGGAAAAAGGGGAATAAAAAAACTGATGTAAAGTCAATTTTTGGGGAAAGCTGCATGATTTAAAAGAAATTTTCTAAGGGGAAGGGCCTGTTAAAGGCCCCTATTATGAAGGAAAAAAAACCCTGACATGTAATAACTCGACATACAGCTCAGTAAGTTTCAGATACATTGTAGCTATGTATTTGGAAACAAGGCTGTAAATTGTTGAGTTTTTTTGTATGAAATTGCATGTTTGTCACAGTGGTTTTAAACTGTTTAAAATCCCTTACTAGCCACTTTAAGTACAGCAGTAGCAAAATTAAAATTTATGTAAGAAAATAGTTTAATTTTAGGGGTCACATAAAAATGTTTGAGCCACATGTGGTAATGTGACCCCTGTGCTCATTATTCTCCTGCAGCCAAATTAAGCCTTTAGTATTACAGTTGCCAAATTAAGCCATTCTCCAATGTCAATAGTATTCCAGCAGCCAATTAAAGCCTCTCCAATATCAATAGTATTCCAGAAGCCAAATTCAGCCTTTCTCCAATATCAGTAGTATTCAGACAGCCAAATTAAGCCTTTCCAATAACAATGGTACTCCAGTAGCCAAATTAAGCTTTTCTCCAATATCAGTAGTATTCAAACAGCCAAATTAAGCCTTTCCAATATCAATGGTACTCCAGTAGCCAAATTAAGCTTTTCTCCAATATCAGTAGTATTCAAACAGCCAAATTAAGCCTTTCCAATATCAATGGTACTCCAGTAGCCAAATTAAGCTTTTCTCCAATATCAGTAGTATTCAAACAGCCAAATTAAGCCCCAATAATCACACCTAGTTCTTGCTTTATGTGATGAGAATTCACTGCAAAAGTATTCCATTTTGTTTCATTACAGAGAAGATGGCCAGTGAGATTGCACATGGTCAGACAGTGAGAAAGAAATCCAGTAGAAGGAAATCTTTTCACCCTAACTTACATTTTCCACAAGGTAGAGATGTTTCCGAGGACTTTATTCGGGCAGTGCATGATAATCCAGATGCAGCCGAACTTGAAGATGATGATATCAAGGCCATGACGATGAATCTGTCGCAAAAACGAAGACTTAAGTAAGTATTGGCTAGCTGAGAAGTTACGATATTGAATGATGTGGGTAGAAGATACCCTGTATGTTTGCTAAACTGCTGAATATGCACTAAAATAGACTGGTAGAGTTAGTCTAGTATGTAGCTTGATATCCCAGTATTGGCATTTTCCTTACCTGCTTTAGGAGGCAGTAATTGTAAAACATCAAACAGTAGGCTTACTAGAATGTGTTTAGAATAATCACAGAATGTGTTTAGAACAGTCACAGAATGTGTTTAGAATAAGCACAAATGGAATGACAGAAGTCTTTAACATGAATTTTGTGGCTTTCATGTATTTTGTACTAAAGTATATTACAGTTCTCCAAATTAGTATCTTAATTTTCTACAAGTGATACAGATTTTCAATTTTCAGTCAGCATCCTGCATTTTAAATTTCTGTACCTGACGAGTTACCAGCTCATTAGGCAGGAATTTTCATGATTAGATAAACTTGTAAATGTTTAGCAAAGGGAATTGGCAAATGGGTCCATTATGTTTGTTTAAATGTGAGTGGATTGAGTTCAATGACCTATTCTAGTGCCCTTGAGCCAAAATACTCAAATCCGCATACTACTGTGACTACACCCTAAAACCTTGTCTTAGTCATAAACAGCAATCCACCCACATTTCAACACAGTCCACCAATGAGCCAGATCCCTTTGATGTTTAGAAGGTAGTGAAAATAAAACCCACAAAGAAATATGTGGTGTTAAATGATTTTTGATTTTTGTACCCTTTTCAAAATTGAAAAATGTGAATTTTCAGTTGATTTGGCGTTTGGAGGTCTGGATTAAAAAACTTTATTATATTAGAGTGTTAACTTTAAATATTATTGCAGTTGAATTTCCAGTTAATTTCTTGTGTTTGATTATCTTCCATATTAAGCTAGTTTTAGGCTTTTGATTGAGCTATTCTTAGCCATCATTCCTTGCAGTTAAATGTAAACTTCCTTAAACTTCACAAATACTGCATTTTTGAGTAATCAGTGGATTTATGTTGTTAGCTCACCAGAGCAAGAATTGCTCAAGTTGAGCTATTGTTACCAGTCATTGTCCGGCATCGTGCAGTGTTTAGTTTATACATAATTTATTTTAGGTCGATTGTGAAGGAAGTTCTACAACTTATATTAATCACTCTCGACACCTCATTCCTGATGGAATCCATCGCCACGAGGGTATGAGAGTAGAGGCCAGTTTCTGCCCTTTTAATGCTGAGCGCCAAGCAAGGGAGCCACTGGTACCATTTTTACGTCTTTGGTATGACGCGGCCGGGATCAAACCCACGACCTCCTGCACTCGAAGCGGACGCTCTACCACTAGGCTATCGAGGCAGTGTTTGTCGTGTGTCGTGCGTCAACATTTGTCTGTTAACACTCTAGAGGCCACATTTGTGACCCAATCTTTATGAAACATGGTCAGAATGTTTGTCTTGATGATCTCTAAGTCAAGTTTGAAACTGGGTCATGTTGGGTCACAAATTAGGTCACTAGGCCAAATCAAAGGAAAATCTTGTTAACACTTAGAGTCCACAGTTTAAGTTTGAAACTAATGAGAATTGGTCAGAATGGTTGTCTTGATGACCTCTAGGTCAAGTTCGAATCTTGGTCAAGTGGGTTCAAAAACTAGTTCACCCAGTCAAATCAAAGGAAAAGCTTATTAACACTCTAGAGGCCACATTTATGATCCTATCTTCGTGAAACTTGGTCAGAATGTTTGTCTTGATGATCTCTAGGTAAAGTTTGAAACTGGGTCATATGGGATCAAAAACTAGGTCACTAGGCCAGATCAAAGGAAAATCTTGTTAACACTAGAGTCCACAGTTTAAGTTTGAAACTCATGAGAATTGAAAACTTGTTAGCACTCTAGAGGTCACATTTATGACCCTATTTCATGAGACTTGGTCAGAATGTTTGTCTTGATGACCTTTAGGTCAGTTTTGTATTTTGATCATTTGGGGTCAAAAACTAGGTCACCTGATCAAATCAAACACTCTAGAGGCCAGATTTATGACCTATCTTTATGAAACTTGGTCAGAATATTTATCTTGATGATTCCTAGGCCAAGATTGAAACTGGGTCATGTGGGGTCAAAAACTAGGTCACCTGCTCAAATTAAAGGAAAAGCTTGTTAACATTGTAGAGGACACATTTATGATCCTATCTTCATGAAAGTTGGTCAGAATGTTTATCTTGATAATCCCTAGGTCAAGTTCAGATCTGGGTCATGTGGGATCAAAAACTAGGTCACATGCTCAAATTACATGAAAAGCTTGTTAACACTCTTGAGACCAGATTTATGATCCTATCTTCGTGAAACTTGGTCAGAATGTTTGTCTTGCTGATCTCTATGTCAAGTTTGAAACTGGTTCATGTGGGTCAAAAACTAGGTCAGTAGGCCAAATCAACTCTGGTGAGTGATATAGGGCCATCATGGCCCTCTTGTTTCTTTTAACTTGTTTCAAGACTACCTTTTATTCTTTCTTTCTCTCTGTTAAGTGTGCCTTTCAGCTGTTATGCGATTTCTGGAAGAATGGAGCCTGTGGTCCGTGGCACACAAAGGTCAAATATCATAGATATAATAAAGTCATCGTTACTTATGATTAAATCACAGTTTTTTGATATCATAAATTCTTTACTGTGTAAGGTGCACCAGTGTTTGCTTTAAAAAAAACCTGCAACTACCCATACCTTAATTCATGCAATATTATGAATGAAAATGTTCAGTGCTTAACACAGAAGAGCACAACTGTCCGTGAAATTACGCTGTTCTTATCAGTCTGTAGACCATTTTATGCAAGAATGCATGGAAAAATCCTTGCATGAAACTATACAACACAAATATACATCTGTTTGCAGCTGTTTTCTTGCTTAAAACCATTCTAGTTTCAAACCATACATGAAACCTTGCATGAACTTTCAGTATCATATGATTTAATTATTAGTAAACACATGCTTATTTTGCTAGAATTAATATTTCCACAGTCTCGTTTAAATTGACTTTCAAATTTCTTGCCCGTATCCACTGTGTTGCAGATGGTCAGTATTTTTGCCTGTCATCTGGAATGGATCTCTTGCCAAAGTACATCTTTGCTTGTTAAGTATTTTCTTCCCAAATCCTATTCTTCAATACAAGGCAACAGTCAGGTTGGTATTAAACTTGAAGCCTATTTGAGTCATTCTTGGGTCCACTTCCTGGAAAAAAACTTTATTGGTGAATGTACAGTCATAACTTTAAATAGGTTAGGTAGCTAGGGATTGAGCAACTGGCATCACTTATTCAAACCTTTGACCTGCTGTTGCTGAGACAGGTGCTTTAAACCACTGAGCCTCTGACAGGCTCTGTGTACAAAGAAAGTGACAGCAGCCTAAATTAAAGAATGCACCCAAAATTAAACAAATAAAGTTACTTTAGAACAAAGAAATTCAAGAATCAAGTCTGTTGGGCTTAACTACAGAATACATTGACATATTGGTCATATTAACATAAAATACACATTTAAATCTTCAGTGTACAAAGTAGACACAATCTGAAATTATCCTGTATACCGTACATGCACTTATGTATAAAATTATTCCATTATCTGTTACACAAAGTATATTTTATGAATATTTTAGCTCATTGAAGCATGTATAATTACTTTTTTTCACAGGAAATGTAATTTGAGACTGAATTTTATTTTCATTATAGATGTACAAAATATTAGAATACTTTGAAATTTAATACTACATTAATTCCTTTTTTCACTGCCACTGTGATATTTTATATTTTAGCACATTTTAACGTATTATAATCTTGTATAGAAACATTTAACATTATTCTGGTCTAATAGATAGGAGAAATTAGGATTTAAATTGTTTATTCACAGTTTAATGTGCTTAAAATGGAGAAATACAGTTAAAATGTTTTGTTTTTAAATACAGGAATAATTATAGATATTCTTGATTAAGAATCTGCTATAGATTGGGTAATATTCGTAGTTGAATTATTTTTGATAATATTCCATACAGTGCAAATCGTGAATTAAAAACAGACAGGACACTCAATAAGTGTCATCTTTTAATGCAGTGTATCCAGTTATACACTGTGGACTCCTACTACCGGTAATACAAATACAAATATAGTTGCTAACAGGCAGGACACAGTTGCACAGTGTGGATTACTACTTATACAAATATAACTTCTGACAGACGGGACAGTTATTAACTAGCATCATTTAATGCAGTGTAACCAGTTACACACTGGGATTTCTATACAAATAAAGTTGCTGACATCCATGTTAGGAAATAAAGGTGAAGCGAAAAATACCCAATCTGTAGTATTTAAGAATTTACATAGTTTATTCATAGTTAAATATATTCAGTGATGACAGTTTGTTTTGAACAGATGGAACAATTAGCACTGTATATGGAGGCATTCGTACCGCCTCAGTAACAGGGTGTTAAGGTGTTTAGCACTTATTTGTTGCTGTAAATTTTTAAATGACGAAATTAAGGTGCATGTTCACCAGTGTCTGCGATAAGATAGGTAGTGCTATGGTGGATCTGTATGTGAATTTTTTAAAAGAGGAATGTTATTTATTGATCAGGAGTGAAGTAAGCCTTAAGAGAAAACAGCCGAAAACATTGACACGATGGAAAAGATTCAAATATAACTGTAGTATAGTAAGTATATGTCTGTTGTGTTTATTTTATTTTATCACACATTCTAACACGACCAGATTTATTTTCCTATTATTAAAACAAAGAAGACTGAAACTGTGTGTTATTATGCAACAGAATCATTTCTTGTAAGCCACAATTATTACAGCATAATGTCATAATCATCACAGCGATGTGCTAGAAAAGAAATATAAATAAAGCAAATATCTAGTAGATGTTGTCAAGGATGTACATAATAATCGCTGATATCGTATTAGAATAAAAATGATGTATCTCCAACAGTGGTTTTCTCTTGAATAAAATGATTGTTTGGCATTCATATCATCTCAGTTGTGTATTATTATATCACGTGTGATATTTGTGATATAATTCCTCCTCATCTGAACTCCAAACAATGATTTTATTCAACAACAAATTACTGTTTGGGATATATTTATTTTTTAAGTACGTGCACTTTCCTCAGAATTGTTGTGTTTTCAAAAGAAAATTATTTGAGCTAATATAACTTGCCAATGTGTACATGACATGTGTCTACATTTATTATGTCTCCCCCAGGAGACATATTGTTTTTGCCCTGTCCGTCCGTCCTTCCGTCCGTCCGTCCGTACGTCACACTTCATTTCCGAGCAATAACTGGAGAACCATTTGACCTAGAACCTTCAAACTTCATAGGGTTGTAGGGCTGCTGGAGTAGACGACCCCTATTGTTTTTGGGGTCACTCCATCAAAGGTCAAGGTCACAGGGGCCTGAACATTGAAAACCATTTCCGATCAATAACTAGAGAACCACTTGACCCAGAATGTTGAAACTTCATAGGATGATTGGCCATGAAGAGTAGATGACCCCTATTGATTTTGGGGTCACTCTGTCAAAGGTCAAGGTCACAGGGGCCTGAACATTGAAAACCATTTCCGATCAATAACTAGAGAACCACTTGACCAAGAATGTTGAAACTTCATAGGATGATTGGTCATGAAGAGTAGATGACCCCTATTGATTTTGGGGTCACTCCGTCAAAGGTCAAGGTCACTGGGGCCTGAACATTGAAAACCATTTCCGATCAATAACTAGAGAACCACTTGACCCAGAATGTTGAAACTTGCCTGTCCGTCCGTCCCTACTTCTGTCCGTCCATCCTTCCGTCCGTCCGTCCGTACGTCACACTTCATTTCCGAGCAATAACTGGAGAACCATTTGACCTAGAACCTTCAAACTTCATAGGGTTGTAGGGCTGCTGGAGTAGACGACCCCTATTGTTTTTGGGGTCACTCCATCAAAGGTCAAGGTCACAGGGGCCTGAACATTGAAAACCATTTCCGATCAATAACTAGAGAACCACTTGACCCAGAGTGTTGAAACTTCATAGGATGATTGGCCATGAAGAGTAGATGACCCCTATTGATTTTGGGGTCACTCCGTCAGAGGTCAAGGTCACAGGGGCCTTAACATTGAAAACCATTTCAGATCAATAACTAGAGAACCACTTGACCAAGAATGTTAAAACTTCATAGGATGATTGGTCATGAAGAGTAGATGACCCCTATTGATTTTGGGGTCACTCCGTCAAAGGTCAAGGTCACAGGGGCCTGAACATTGAAAACCATTTTCGATCAATAACTAGAGAACCACTTGACCCAGAATGTTGAAACTTCATAGGATGATTGGTCATGAAGAGTAGATGACCCCTATTGATTTTGGGATCACTCCATCAAAGGTCAAGGTCACAGGGGCCTGAACATGGAAAACCATTTCCGATCAATAACTAGAGAACCACTTGACCCAGAATGTTGAAACTTCATAGGATGATTGTACATGCAAAGTAGATGACCCCTATCGATTTTGGGGTCACTCCATTAAAGGTCAAGGTCACAGGGGCCTGAACATTGAAAACCATTTCCGGTCAGTAACTTGAGAACCACTTGACCCAGAATGTTGAAACTTAATAGGATGATTGGTCATGCAGAGTAGATGACCCCTAACGATTTTGGGGTCACTCTATGAATGGTCAAGGTCACAGGGGCCTGAACATTGAAAACCATTTCCGGTCAGTAACTTGAGAACCACTTGACCCAGAATGATGAAACTTCATAGGATGATTGGTCATGCAGAGTAGATGACCCCTAACGATTTTAGGGTCACCCTGTTAAAGGTCATAGCCACAGGGGCCTGAACATGGAAAACCATTTCCAATCAATAACTTGAGAACCTCTCGATTCAGAATGTTGAAACTTCATAGGATGATTGTTCATGCAGAGTAAATGACCCCTATTGTTTTTGGGGTCACTCCGTTAAAGGTCAAGGTCACAGAGGCCTGAACATTGATAACCAGTTCCGATCAATAACTTGAGAACCGCTTGACCCAGAATGTTGAAACTTCATAGAATGATTGAACATGCAGAGTAGATGACCCCTATTGATTTTGGAGTCAGTCTATTAAAGGTCAAGGTCACAGTGGCCTGTTCATGTAAAATCATTTTTTGGAAATAACTTGAGAACCACTTGACCTACAATGTTGAAACTTAATAGGATGATTGGACATGCAGAGTAGATGACCCCTATTTATTTTGAGGTCACTTGATCAAAGGTCAAGGTCACAGGAGCCTGAACAGTGACTTGAGAACCACTAGGCCAAGAGTGTTGAAATTTAGCGGGATGACTGGACATGCCAAGTAGATGATCCCTATTGCAGCCAACCATCAGTGTCTCTTTGACTTTTGCTCCTGACCCCTATTGACTTCTTGCCTATAGGACTTTGCATTGGGGGAGACATGCGATTTTTTACAAAAGCATTTTCTAGTTTATAATTGCCAATAATAACACATATTGGCGACATCTTCAGAAAAATGTTTAGTAATATTAGTTGAAAGATTTGCTTAAGATACAGTTATTTCAGATGCTTCACTGGTTAATAAACACCCATACACAGGACTCGTATCAGAAAGAATTTTAGTTTAGTGTAGGATAACACTTGCAACCCTTGGTTTTGTAGTTAGGCATCTAACAATTGGATCATGGAGTCCACCCATAGTATAATTTACTACAAGTTTAGCTTTGTCTAGAAGCTAGTCAATAACTTATTTATTATGCTAATGTTCAACATAACTGCAGCTGAAATAATATACTGATATAATATTGACCAGTTATGCAAAAAGGAAACAACATTCATCTAGAAAAAGTCTCTTTGGGTTTATGTACTGCAAAACCTGGTTCTCTAATTTACAATGCATTTGCAATTGCTCACACAGAAAGCAAGGTTAAAAAAAAACCTCCATGGGATTCGCAAGCTTTGGTCTTTTTCGTTGCTTTTAAACAAAAATCCTACATCGTGATTCCGACCTGTCAAGACTGGCCGGAGGGGAGACATATTGTTTGTTTTTGCCCTGTCCGTCCGTCACACTTCATTTCCGATCAGTAACTGGAGAACCATTTGACCTAGAACCTTTAAACTTTATAGGATGGAAGGCTTATGGAGTAGACAACCCCTATTGTTTTTGGGGTCACTCCATCAAAGGTAAAGGTCACAGGGGCCTGAACATGGAAAACCATTTCCAATCGATAACTTGAGAACCACTTGACCCAGAATTGTGAAACTTCATAGGATGATTGGTGGTGCAGAGTAGATGACCCCTGTTGATTTTGGGGTCTTTTTGTTAAAGGTCAAGGTCATAAGGGGCCTGAACATGGAAAACCATTTCCTTAGGAACCACTTGACCCAGAATGTTGAAATTTCATAGGTTGATTGGACATGCAGAGTTGATGACCCCTATTAATTTTGGAGTCACTCTATTAAAGGTCAAGGTCACAGGGGCCTGAACATGGAAAACCATTTCCAGTCAGTAACTTGACCCAGAATGTTGAAACTAAATAGGATGATTGGCCATGCAAAGTAGATGACCTCTATCAATTTTGGGGTCACTCTGTTAAAGGTCAAGTTCACAGGGGCCTGAACATGGAAGACCATTTCTGATCAATAACTTGAGAACCACTTGACACAGAATGATGAAACTTAATAGGATGATTGGACATGCAGAGTAGATGACCCATATTGATTTTGGGGCCACTCTATAATATGTCAAGGTCACAGGGGCCTGAATATGGAAAATCATTTCTGGTCAGTAACTTGAGAACTACTTGACCCAGAATGTTGAAACTTCATAGAATGATTTGACATGCAGAGTAGATGACCCCTATTGATTTTGGGATCACTCTATTAAAGGTCAAGGTCGCAGCAGACAGAAAATGGAATCCATTCCTGGTCTATAACTAGAGAACCATTTGACCTAGAACCTTCAAACTTCATAGGGTGATGGGACTTACAGAGTAGATGACCCCTATTGTTTTTGGGGTCAATCCATCAAAGGTCAAGGTCACAGGGGCCAGAACATAGAAAACACTTTCCATTCAATTACTTTAGAACCGCTTGACCCAGAATGTTGAAACTTAATAGGATGATTAGACATGCAGAGTAGATGACCCCTACTGATTTTAGGGTCATTTGATCAAAGGTCAAGGTCACGAGGGCCTGAACATGGAAAACCGTTTCCAGTTCATAACTTGAGAACCACAAGGCCCAGGATGTTGAAACTAGTGGGATGATTTGACATGCCAAGTAGATGATACCTGTTGCTGCCAACCATTAGTGTCTCTTAATTTGACTTTCGCCCATGTCCCCTATTTACTTTTTGCCTGTACTTTGGGGCAGACATGCGCTTTTCTACAAAAGCATCTTCTAGTTTTGATTTAAATTTTGCTGCATTATTTCAGACTTGGAAACACTTTAAATATAATCTAGCTGAGTTTGGATACTTCCTAAAACTATGGAGAGGTCACATGAAGAAGATAGAAGGTCATTTTGGTACAGGAGTACTCTCGTACTTCCTGTTTCTCAAGTGGCTATTTTACATCAATATACCTGTGTTTGTGCTGACCTTTGGCTTCGTGATACTGCCTCAGATCCTGTATAGACACATGGTCCAGGAAGGGAAGGCATACCCACAGAATGTATCGTTTACCGGAAAAGAGCTGCTTACTGGAGCAGTAAGTTACGATTTGAAGCGCTGATTAAACTGCAAAAAGTCTTGCGTTATTTTCAAGATTTTCATATTCTTGTAGACTTGAGATTTCCCCAGCATGATATATCTTTTCCATTATGTTAGTATCGTAAATTTAAATTGAATTGGCAAAAAGTGATTTATTGCCATTTTATTACATGAATCCTTACATAAATTGCCAGTCCATAGTTTTTACTATAGACCATAGGTGTTCAGGGCTGAAGTCAAGAACTTTGAAATTTGTTTACAGTAACATGCAGTGAAATACTCATTGAATGGCTTACCGATCAACAATCACATGTACATGGCGGACATCGGGCTAATAGTTTGAAGTAGATTGTTTTAATCAGAAAGCAAGCATCAAGGTTTCATGTCTGGAGCCAGGGGGCTATCAGAAAATTCTGTCGGACTACTAATTTTTTTCAAAGCATACCAGTTGGGCTACCTTGATGCTCTATATCAAGTAGCCCGGAAATCAATACTCAAGTCTTCATGATGGCGACATGAAACGTAATTTAGACAGTTGTCAGTAGTCCAATTGTTTTATCGAGTGATGCATGCCGGAGGCATTAATTATCTTACCACCAACTGTAACAATCATCGCAATAATAATGTTCAGCTCTCAGGTGTGAACAATATTTTATTATCTTACCAAAATTATATTCTTAGTTTGGACTTGCATTTTAGGTATTTATCAATTACACTCATTGCATTACACTGTCTTAAAATATGTCATTTATATAAAAAGAACTTTTTACATGTAATGTTTAACTTGTACATTTTTAGGGTTGGTTTGAAGAGACAGAGTTGTATTATGGTTACTACACGTATGAGACATTCAGCATCACTAAAGACTCGTACTACAACATGAAATATGCTTACCTGTTTACATGTGGAGGGTACTACCTCCTCTGTCTGATTATTTTAGCTTTAAGGTATGTAGTTAGGGTTATATTTGTTTATGCCCCCTTCAAAGAAGGGAAGTATATTTGAGCCGTGCCATGGGAAAACCAACATAGTGGGTATGCGACCAGCATGGATCCAGACCAGCCTGCACATCCGCGCAGTCTGGTCAGGATCCATGCTGTTCGCTAACAATTTCTCCAATTCCAATAGGCTTTAAAAGCGAACAGCATGGATCCTGACCAGACTGCGCGGATGCGCAGGCTGGTCTGGATCCATGCTGGTCGCACACCCACTATGTTGGTTTTCCCATGGTACGGCTCATTTGTTGTTTTCCTTAAGTTGCTTGTTTCATCTGTTTGGTAGACCATGGTCAGTAAAATAATGGAGAAAGCTTGGATACATGACCTATACTGTTTGTTTGATCGTTACCTGTGGTCAGTGATTTTTGGGCTCAGTACATAGCCAATTTCGCCACATATGATTCTCATATGAAACGATTACCATATGAAATCCATATGAATTTCTTATGATAATCATATCGTAATACGATCATATGCTTTTCATATGTACTATTTCATATGATTTTCATATGAAGGTTTTCATATGCTACTCATATGAAACAATTAACATATGAAAATCATATGAAATATTGTCCATATGAGACCCATATGTTTTTGATATGAAAACCATATACATATCTCAATGCATTATGAAAACAAAATGGCGGAGACAATGATGGTCTGTACAACATACTCCTCCGGGAACTGTTCAGAATTAGAGCTACATGTGATTTTGCGCGTTTCGGTCTTTTTTAGATGGAATGGCCTACCACCAAAGGGATGGAAATGACTGATAGGCCTAAATCAATGTACAAAAATATATGCAGCGCGGGTCATAAATCATGAGGGTGGAGTTGGGGGATCTCCATAATAAAGATTTTGTAATTTTAACTTCAATGTAATGAGTTTAAGATGCGATTTTTAGCCCCTTTAAATGCTAAAACTTTATTTTTCGGACAAGCAGTAAAATGTATAAACAGACAAAGCGGTTGGTGTGTGGGCTTTGGCAAATTAGGGGATCTCCCCTAAGAACATTTTTAAGGCGAAAATCGTGCACTTTGATGAGTTCTCGGTATAATTCTATGTTCTGTTTTCCTTGAAACTTGATACTGTAACAAAAACAAAAATCGGACGATTTTGCGGCCTCTCCTCCCCCACCCACCCCAACACCACTGAAGTTGCGGCTACGCTATATACTGCTAAAAAGATCTTTGGCATCTAATCGCTACAGAATAGTTCACATTTTGAGAATATTACCGGACTTTGATCTATGACCTTGACCCCTAACTGACCGGGTTCGAACCCGACTTGACCTGTTTTCTCTAGGGACAATTTTTGTTTTGCAACAATGTATCATTTATTAAAATCAGACATCAGGTTATAAAGATATGACTCCTCTGATAAGGCACACCTCTCTGCTCTCTTTAATATAATTATAAAGAATGCATATTTTCACGAAAAATGATACATTTTAAGACGGTCCCACGACGAAACTGTCGGCTGTAAAAATATACAAATTATATATCTCTTTACACAATGTATTAGATTTAATCATAAAAGTTATTTCATAAACATATTTTGTTATTAGAACATTCTACAATTATTTGAAGTTAATGAAAAACACGGGCGTTTTCCGTACAGAAAATTACGGAAATACACCTTTTATCCTAAATTACGTACAGACGGACGAACATATGTTGTTTGTTCTTGTCACAAACTTACAGATTTTGTCATTTCTATCAAAACAAGTATTTACTTGCTGTTATTTACCCAAAATAAATATTTTATACGCAGTTTTTCCTTATTTTACGGCTAATATTTTAAGTCAAAAAGGTTAAAGTTCATGCAGGAAATGTTCCCGGCGTGTCCGTCGAGGAAGAAAATTGTTTTTCATATTCGTTTAGACAATATTTCCAACTACTTATTAAAAGAAATTTCAGTTTTATAACGTATTCCTAACGTTTTTTATAATAAAATGAAATTGATGAATTTTTCGAAAAAATGCGACGAGAATTAGCGTTAATTAAATGGTCCCTATCGCCAGTCTACAGATCGTACAGACAGACAAAACTTACTGAAACTATTTATTTCAGTAGAAATAATTGATATACACCCAAGCGTGTTACTTCAGAGCCTTAGTTGATGTACTTTTTTTTAGAAAAATAAGGTGTATTGTCGTGCATTCTTTGCTTTTTGACATGGTACCCATATTCGAGCCTGTAGGCCTACGACTCTTATGGTCGGGTTTGAGCCTTTATGAAATAGTTCTTAAATAGTTCTACAAATACATGTAATATTTATTTATACATCTTTAGTACTTTTGTCGTAATATCTGATTGAAAATGACTAATTTTTGAAAGCAAAATATTAACAACATTTGATCTAAATAACCTCGACATGCGATAATTCTGCGATATTTGAGCGATAGACTGTCGTGTGTCGTTGCTCGTTGTCGTGTGTCGCTTTGAATGTCGTGTATCGTGGTTAAGCATTTTATGTAGACAGTCGACAATTCCACGACATGATATAATATCGAGTTTCGTTGTACATTGCCGTGTCCAAATTAATGAAACAGTTCAATATTTTTCATAGTGTCAGCACTATCTAGATCTAGATTTGTAAAGAGAATTGAGACAAGCAAAATACACTGAAACCGCTATAAACTGGAATCCTTGAAAACCGGAAACTCATCCAACTTTGAGAAATTTTGGTGTCGCAATTGAAAAACATCCATGTTAACTCATGAAGTTGTACAGCTATTAGGCCCCTAACCCACGTGAAAAGTGAACGACCTTAAAGGCAGTCCAACTGTTAATTTGCAGTTACCATTACCATGATTGAATGCTTAATTCAATCTTTAAGTAGGCATAGGACATAAATCTGGTAAATTAAAGATAAGTAACTGAATAGGATTAGATATTAAACATAGGCCTATCAGATTTCCATGTAATTAAATTAAATATTTTGTTTATTTTGTTAACTTATGTAGGAATTATTCTCATTAGAAAACCACTTTAAACAAACAAACAAAAAAAAACAAAAAAAAACAAAAAAAAAAACATCTCCGCATTGAACTTAAAGAAATTAACTTTTATCTGATAGCTGTTCTTTAAGAAAGGTTCCACTATACTGCCACACTGTGAACAAACAACACGAACGGATATGAGTTAGTTTGAAAATACAGCACTAATTGCAATAGGAATACAAATGTCAAAACAGGGGCGTAGCTAGGCCTTGGAGAATGTGTACGCAAGGAATCTAGGGGGGTTCGGGGGCATGCTCCCCCGAAAAATTTTCGTTTCCTAGAACGTTTTTGGTGCAATCTGGGAGTATTTTCACAAGAAATAGAGTCAATAAAACGTGTTAAATACCAGGGTTTCATGAAATAACATTTATTTTTCAAAGTGGATTTTTTGACATTACAAGCGATATTGTCATTTAAATCTTTTTCATTTCAAAAAATATACAGAAAACATTTAAATGCTCACTTCCGCGATGTCTTCCTAATGACGTTTCTCCAACAATAATGAATTTTAAAAAATAAAAATGATATTTCGGCCTGGTAAATGTTAACTTAAATTTAGTAGTATAACTTTAATTTGTATAAAGTCGTGTAATAATATCATATGCATATTATTCTGATGGTAGAATACCGAATTGACGATGTAAAATACAGTGGTTACGTCGCACTAGAAAAATCAAACAAAGAACAACATAAACCCGACGTAGGCCTACAGACATTTAACAACATGTTTCAGTTCATTAAAAAATAAGCGCCAATTTCATATTCTTCCTTCTAGTGAAGTTGTCTAGAACAGACTCGCTGTTCAGTTCCTTTTCGCAGTAAACGTTTAACAGCCCAAGTCCCAGAAGCCTGTCCGAGGTCATTGTGTTCCGCAGGTATGTCTTTACTCGTCTCATTACACTGAATGATCGTTCAGTGGTAGCTGTTGATGCTGGAATACTAGAGCTATCTGTCTTAGCGAATAGGGGCCTACAGAGTTAATATGTAGTATTTAACGCGTGGAAGAGTCTAGAATACTAGCAAGAACACAGAGTACAATATAGATGGACGGATATAGGTCTTGGTGGGCAGCTTTAATGGTGTCTGGAAAGCTGAATGGAATATCTATATCAATGGCGCCCGCCCAATGGCAACAGTGTTTGGGAACGTATTTCAACGAAATTATTATGTTTCCAGTTAATGCACTGAACCGCTTTCAAAACGCCCCACTTACATAGAACTGTATGCTTTATAAGTCGAACACTACAAAAATGAAAGTTACAAATTGACACAAAAATTGTTAAAGTAAGGAATTTTGCGTAAATGCTAATCAGATCGACTTTTTTCCATCAAAATGGTTTTTAATGCATTCGTCATTACCTATTAAACATTTTTATGATCAAAACAGACAAAACCCGTGCTTATTAACATTGAATTTCAGGTGCAAACCAAAAGGCTCTCTTTACGGCTATTTCTTTATAGATTTGGGAATAAGGAGCCTAAAATTTTGAATCCTTTGAAACATTTTACCAAAATGAAATATTATTTCATGTTAAATACAAATCAGCCGTCCTGTAGAACACTGTATTTCGAAATTTCTACTTCTGTTGTACATATAGCCTCGTATCACAACTTTTCTTACGCTACCAGTAGTCTTTTCGCAATTTAACTTTAAAACTATAAAAAAAAACAACAAAAAAAAAAAAAAACAAAAAAAAACTGAACACATTTTCCAGGGAATTTAAAACAATGTATAAGACAACGTTTGATACAAAATGAACAACGAAATAAGGCTAAAATAGCAGATTTTATCACTAATCCGATTAAACCCTAGTTTTTTCAAAGTCACAAATTTAGCCAATAATTATGCTACAGTAGTAACTAGCGCGAATGTTAATGGTTTTCATTAGAAATATTCTTGCAAATTTAAAATAAATTGAATCCTGATAGTACGAGACTGAAACACTGGAGTTTTTTGAATACTAGTATTCAAATATGCAAAGTCGAGCTTTAAACAAGCTTTAAAGTTGATAATTTTAATACACACACGCATCGTTTCATGAGACGAACATCACGCGTCATGTGGTTGAAAACTTTATATTAACACAATGTCCAAAGATGATGATAAAAATTTACACGTTTATTAAATCGACTGGGAACTATATTGGTAGTTATCAAATATTTTTTTTTAATAATAAGAACGTCGATCAGTCATGAATTGTATTCACTGGAAATAATTGCGACTTGGTAAATCATCGGGGCTACATCAAATAAAATGCAAAATGTTCAAATTACGGAAATGTTTCAAACAATGTCTGATATTCCTTTATCTGTCCTGAAACTTTCACGGAATTATCTTCGGACGATGGTAGTTTTAACATTATAGGGAAAAGACTACTTGTAGTGTTAGAAAATTTGATGTGTATGCCCCGAGAACGTTTTACCTAACTTCATCATTTAGTCTTAGGTTCCCATGTAAAACGTCTGGATAAGACAGACCATCTGACTGGCATTCGGTCATATTTAAACTTCACGGTGAAGACAGTTTAATATGTAGGCCTACTTATTACATTGAAAGCGCAACAAAGATCGCTTTTAAGAATTCTTCTGAAAGAAAGGAAATATATCAATATATACCCCCTTCCCTCCCCCCCCCCACTTTCAGTTTTTATTGCATTTTTAGACTTTTTGTTTTTTTAAAACTTGAGGACCATGTGTACGCAACTGCGTTTTTTGCGTATAGGTAGCTACGCGCCTGCAAAATATTTATCATATGACGACCGACTACAACGTAAGTTACAAAGAAAAAAAAATAAAACACGTTTGATAACATAGGCTAATTAAAAAGTTCAGTTTGGTATCAAGCAATAACAGCGGTTTGGTGTATATATATAGCGTCTTTAATAAAAGTTGTGACACATAAAAACCTATTTTTTACCAAGTATAGATCTACATAAAAATATACTATTTCCGAACACCGTATCCGGTACAGGTACGGCACTGAAACTGAACATCGGATGGAAACCGAGTTGTTCCGAATTGAGCGTTTGTTTACAAATGGATGACATACACGCGCGCACTGACAAATTACCGACAAGAAAGACAAATGGCAGGTCAGCTCAAAGGCTACGCACTGACTGAATCAAGGGCAATCATGATAGATCTATGCGACACCATACTGATTCCGTAAAGGCGAGCAGGAAGCGCCGCAGATGAATTTGTCATCTTTTTTAAAAAGTTCTTAAAGTTCTTAAACTTTTATGTTTTATAGAAACAGATGTGACATTATGTAAAATCTACAATGAAATGTCAAGATAAAGTAATGTGGTGGTGGAAATTGAGTCATTCGGTTTAACAAACTTTCAAGATGTGCGTATCCAGGTGACATTATTTTAGTTGCTAGCCCAATGAAAATGATGGGTATACAGATATGTTTAATACATAATGTTTTTACGCTCTTTGGACAGTAAAGATGAACTAATCTAATGGAACTTAGCATTGTGCCATCACTGCCTAGCTGCAGGGCAAACCAGGAATATCTTCATCCACTTTTGATCAAGAATCTGTTAGCGCCATTAGCGGCTATTTTGATATGACCGGAGGTTCCACAGCCTGAGGCAAAACCTGGTGACCACCAACTCTCAGTCTCTTGCAAATTATGAAATGTCTACGTTCCCGCAAGGGGTTTGACATCAACGGAAGATAGAGAAGAACTTAATTATCATGGACTGGTGCAGTGCAACCTAGCAGAATCAGCCTGTCATGTGAATGGATGAAAAAAAAGTAAGTTTCCCATTTATACTAGATATGTGAGCTCTATTGTGATGAAAACTTAAAACTTATTTGAATCACTCTCTTGTCCACTTCATGGAAAAAAACACTACTGGTCGCAGTGGTGTCGTATGAGAAGGCATGGTCGTGACCCTACAGTCAGGTGCTCAAACTCACGACTCCTGGATTGAAGTTATGAGGTCTTAAACTTGTGTGTGGTTTATATAAAGAAAATGGTCTTAGACTCTATATATTGTTATTTAGTAACCTTCCATATTTTCAAACTTATTAATAGGATTCTGCCATAAGTACATGTATGTACTATGCATACGAGTACCCATTTCTTTTCTATTGATCTTTACACGCAAATGATATGCACACTTTGAAAAAAATATTTTGTAGAATAAAAACCAGATTATATTCAAATGTTTACAGTGTATACAGCGGTGATTCATTTTCTTTTTAGCCAATGACATTGAATACTGAATAGTAAGAAAATACAAACAGTCTCATTAAATTTTTAATTATGTTTTATATTTTTCACTCTAAATTTTTAATTTTGATACTATTTCTTGGCCCTCATTTATACATGTATGAACAACAAAATGATTAATTAATCACACAAACATATTTTTCAGAGACACTGGAGCCTGAATGGGTGCTTCAAATGGTCCTGTTACCAGAATATTTGGTCACAGTTAAAACAACTGAATAAGAATAGTATATAAACTTTGAAGTCTAAGTGCATGCTTGACATATTTTTTGGGCAAGTGGAAAAAGCTGACAATTATGAGCTACATTTACAGTACAGAGTATTCTAAATTCTACATAGGCCAGGAACAAAGTCTGCAAAGATTTGATTGTTACAATAGTGCAGAATGAGATACTGATAATTAACTGGATTAGCATACATGTCAGCAGTCAATCAAAACTTCGATGTCAGAAATGCTTGATATCTATGGAAATCAGATGTATCGTATCTGGCCTAATAGGAAATAAAGAGTTAAATTATTTTGATTTTGGGCAAAGACTAAAAAAATTTTCTGTTTCCAGTAATATGCTAAAAAAATTGGGGTAGGCTTAGGACGGGAAAAAAAAAAAAAAAAAAAAAATTTATTAAGGGAAACTTTTCGGAAATCATTTTTGTGTCAAAAAATGAATACAAATAAGTTATCATATAATAAATTCAGCTTAGCAACTTTTTATTAAAAAGTTGAAAAAACTATTCTCCAAGGCTATAAAAACAAAGGGTCGGGCCAAAAATTTAAGATAGCTAGGTTGGAATGTCGGAAACAAACAATTTTTTACACCCTATTGAGCCTATATATCAGTATTCTGATTATTTTGAAAACAATGCCAAGAAATTGGCATTTGTCACAATTGTGTGTGATAATGAATCGTTTTACATGCAGGGTTGGAATAATTAAGCTCGCATACTTGCAATGTGCATGTGTCTGTTGCCCAAACTCAGTATCACAAAATTTTGCTTGTGCTAACTTAAATGGAATCGACAGCATTTATCATTTCTTTGACTTCCTGTTTCGATCTGCTGTAAACATGTATTCATTCATGGTACTTTACATGATACGCACAATTGATGATGTTTTTACATAGTGTGCGGCCTGGCAGGGGTGGCAAAAGCTGATTTTGACTTGCTTGTCCGTTTTTGCCAATTGCTATTTTTAGCTCGACTACAAAGAATAGGGGAGCTATCCTACTCGCCCTGGTGTGAGCGTCACACAAATGTTGAAGTTAGCGTACCACCCCAAATATTTTCAAAGTCCATTGAGATATTGCTTTCATATTTTGCATACTTGTTTACCATCATGACCCCAGTCTGTAAAAAGGAGGAGGCAACTCTATCAAGCATTTTGACTGAATTATGGCCCCTTTTCGACTTAGAATATGCTTATTGTAATGTTAAAGTTTTACTCATTGCTTATATTATACTATCAAGTACTGAGAATAGTCGAGCGTGCTGTCCACTGACAGCTCTTGTTTACTTGTCCGTATGATAGTTATAAATATAGTAAATTCTGGTCAAATTTCATTTGTCCGTACAAGCTTTGGGACAACCCCAGGGCAATACGGACAATTGAATTTGCCACCCCTGCCTGGTTACAACATGATATTTTATTTGTGTCTGCTTGTGTATTGTGGCGTAAGACATTTTCTACAATTATATTGTGGAGTAAGTAAGTATGAAGTGTGACTGCAGTTGTATTGTAGAGTAAGTATATTAAAGATATATTAAAGTAGATCTATGGTAATTATTATGAATACTTTGTCATGAAGTAAGTATGAAGTGCGTTCACAATTGTGTCATGGAGTACTTTTGAAGTACAACCACATTTATATCGTAGAATAAGTATGAAATATGTCTATACAGTATGTTGTATTGTGAAGTATAAAGTAGAATACGTATGAAGTATGTCTACAGATGTATCATGGAGTAAGTATGAAGTATGTTTACAGATGTATGGTGGAATACGTATGAAGTATGTCTACAGATGTATCATGGAGTAAGTATGAAGTATGTTTACAGATGTATGGTGGGATAAGTATGAAATTTGTATACAGATGTATCATGGAGTAAGTATGAAGTATGTCTACAGATGTGTCATGGTGTAAATATGAGTATATCTACATATGTATCATGGAGTAAGTATGAGGTATGTTTACAGATGTCATGGTGTAAATATGAAGTACCGGTATATCTACATATGTATCATGGAGTAAGTATGAAGTATGTCTACAGATGTATGGTGGGATAAGTATGAAGTTTGACTATAGTCGTATTGTGTAGTATTTATAAAGTATGATAACAGAACTTTGTGTCATGGAGTAAGTGGCAGTGTGAAATATGTCTATGTAGCTAACTAGTTGAGTATGCATGAGGTATACCAGCAGTAGTATTTTGGAGTAAGTATAAAGTACCTCCACAGTTTTATACTTGAGTAAGTATGAAGTAATTCCATAGCTGTGTCATGGAGTAAATATGAAGTGCATCTACAGTTGTGTCATTGAGTAAGTATAAAGTACACACACAACAGTGTCATGGATTTAGTATAGAGTGCTTTCACAGTTGTAATTTGTTGATCAAGTATGAAAAGTTATAATGAATGTTTAAAGTTGTATTATGTATAATATGGAATAAGTATGAATTATGTCCTCAATTGTATTGTGTATCAAACATTAGATTTGTCTACAAGTTATGTTATGAATTTTTTATACTCACTAAAAAGCATTTGAATTCTAACCCTGACATGCACATTTATAGTACATATAAGCTGTGGCTGTTTTACTGGTGGGCATTAGTATCATGTATAAATTTGTTAAAGATGATAAATTTTGCAGATGATCACATCATGTACTGTTAATTCCTGATTCAACAATGCCATGATTGAACAGCAATTCACTAGTAAACGTTTCACTGCATATAGAAACAAGCAACTCCGCATTCTTCTAAATTTCTTTTGAAAAGTCAACTTTGATCTTAAAAGTTGTATGATACTGTTTAGTATTTTCCTTTTTGGGATGGCTACCAATTAGATAATCTTAAAAAAAGTCACATTATATTTTGACCTTATCAGTCTTGCAGTGTACGAAATTCAGATTTGAATCCAATAGCCCGTTCGGGCTACCAGATTAAAAATTTTCCAAGCCCGACACCAATTTCACTAGCCCGAACTTTTTTAGGATCCACACTCGCCAATTACTGCAACTCGGACTGTTGACAATTTGTAAGATGTAATACCGAGTGCTGAATACACGCTGATAACATAATTTAAGCCCCGCCTACTGCAGGTACTTGTGAGATTTTCGCGAGAAGTGTGAAAGCTAATCAAATTATCCGTTACGCTAGAGGTGATTGTATTCAGCCAATTAGTGCTGCGGTTACGTCTTTGACACTGTTTGATTCTCAACACGTGAGAGTGCAAAAACCAGTAATTCCATAAGCGTTTCTCAGTCTGGAAAATCACGATGCAGTACTCGTTTAATTAGCATGTTTTTTTAAACAAATGAGGAAAATTCGGTAGCCCAGTCGGGCTTATACCTGTGGAAAATCGGTAGCCCGAGCTGAAATTTGGTAGCCACGGGCTGTCGGACTACCGTGAATTTCGAACACTGGTCTTGGCTTGATTAATCATTAAAAGTGTTTTGAGAAGAAAATAGATATAATTACACAAAATTTGAATAGCCTTAGGAGTTAATATCAGGGTCTGAACACAGACTAATGTTTATTTTTCTGTTTTAGATAAATTGTTCTTCAACAAACAATAATTGCATTTTGTTTTTGACATAGCTTTGCTGTTTAACCTTGTTAGATATTGTATGTCACTATAAACACACTTATTATTTTAAAAATCCTTGTTAAAGAGATTTGAGACAAATTGTTTATAGTGTAATAGTAACATGATATCTACAGTCTGATGTATTACTATACACCACAGGCATTGGGTTATAATTACATGTATTGTCAAAATATATCATATCAGATTGTTTTTGTTTTTTTGTTAATCTTGAGAAATATGCACAAGTTGTGCTGTAGAAATATTGCTTAACCTTTTTAGTGCAGCATTACTATGCAAAAAGAACAGAAACAAAGCATATTGTGAAGTCAGTGATTCAGTTCTCATCAAACATATTTAAGAAACAGTTTACTAAATCTTCAAAGATCATTAAGTTGCATTTCAATACTATTTTCAAAAGAATGTATTTTCTGTTGTGAATAAGAAGTTGTTGAGAACTTTTTGTGATTGCTTTCTTCTATTTACTAAGGCTCCCGTGTTAACATGTTTAAATGAGTCCTTGTCATGTTTGACTGGTAAATGTTTACAAAATTTCTATCCAGTTGAGCAAAACGATCATCCTTAGAACAACCATGTCTTTCTGATTGAAATACGTTTTCTGTCTGTTAAAGATAGATATTAGATTTGTCTTTTGCAGTAAACAGGGAGTTGCCGTGTTTGCCCATTTTTTCAGTTCAAAAATTGATTAATTTAAAAAATAGATTGCTCCATTTTGAAATATATTTGCATCAAACAATAGGGAAAATGTTCCTGGATTATTTTCTTTTAGCTCACCTGAGCCAATGGCTCTGGGTGACCTTTTGTGACCGCTCAATGCCTGTTGTGCGTTGAGTGTCAACAATTTCTAAAAAATCTTTCTGAAAACCATTGGGCAGATTTACACCAAACTTCACAGGAATGATCCTTTCAGGCAGGAACATTTTTAAAGTTTTCCCCTTATACTTTAGCCTGTAGCATCCTTTATTTATTGATTGACCTGTCCCATTTTTAGCTCACCTGACACATAGTGACAAGGTGAGCTTTTGTGATCACCCTTCGTCCGTCCGTCCGTCTGTCAACAATTTCTTGTCTGCACGATAGTGGTTTCATTTATGATTTTATTTTAACCAAACTTGCACACAACTTGTATCACCATAAGATCACGGTTCCTTTCTTGAACTGGCCAGATCCCTTTATGGGTTCCAGAGTTATGGCCCCTGAAAGGGCCAAAATTAGCTATTTTGACCTTGTCTGCATAAGAGCAGCTTTATTTATGATTTGATTTTTACCAAACTGGCACACAACTTGTATCACCATAAGATCTTGGTTCCTTTCTTGAACTGGCCAGATTCCTTTATGGGTTCCAGAGTTATGGCCCCTGAAAGGGCCAGAATTAGCTATTTTGACCTTGTCTGCACAATAGCAGCTTCATTTATGATTTTATTTTAACCAAACTGGCACACAACTTGTATCACCATAAGATCTCGGTTCCTTTCTTGAACTGGCGAGATTCCTTTATGGGTTCCAGAGTGATGGCCCCTGAAAGGGCCAGAATTAGCTATTTTGACCTTGTCTGCACAATAGCAGCTTCATTTATGATTTAAATTGTATCAGACTTGCAAAAAACTTGTGTCACCATAAGATCTCGGTTCCTTTCTTGAACCGGCCAGATCCCATAATGGGTTCCAGAGTTATGGCCCCTGAAAGGGCCAAATTTAGCTATTTTGACCTTGTCTGCACAATAGCAGCTTCATTTATGATTTGAGTTTAACCAAACTTGCACACAACTTGTATCACCACAAGATCTTGCTTCCTTTCTTTAACTGGCCAGATTCCATCATGGGTTCCAGAGTTATGGCCCCTTAAAGGTCCAAAATTGGCTATTTTGGCTTTTGCAGCCATATAGAGACTTCTTTTATGGTTTTATTTGATACAAACTTCCAAAATATCTTCAACAACAATAAATCTTGGATTCCATGACAAATCAGATCCAATCATAGGTTCCAGAGTTATTTTATATCTGATTACCTCCCCTGATTGTAATCAAAATGGATTTATATCAGTAAGTACTTACAGGACTTATTTGAAATTTCATTATTGTTATTTTAGTTGGACTGAGACAATCAGGGTAGATAACTATGGACTGATTTCATGTCAAATTACCTCCCTTTATTTCACATTAAAATTGTTATATCTCCATAACTAATGAAGATACTGATCTGAAATTTCATTTATGTCAAAAGATTTATTTAGCAGATCCTTCTTTTGTCCACTTACAATATTTATTTTTTTTAATTACTTCCTTTTTACGTTACTATAAATAGCTTATTTTTAGTAACTTTTTTATTATTGGCCGTAGGGAAAACACGAGACCAGTTTTCTGTGGTACAACATGGATGATACCTCCAATTTTTAGGTGTATTTTAACATATCTATACCTTGTAAGATTTTTTTTTCTTTTTGGTTAAATTTCTTCCCTTTGTTGTTCCTGTCCTTTGGACTTAGATATTTTTTCTGAGGACCTTCTTGTCCTCCAGTACAATGATAATAGGTGAGCGATATAGGACCATCATGGCCCTCTTGTTTAGCTTGACTGTTCAGAATGTAGGTAGAGTTATTTGACTTAAGATAGTTATGCATGTTTGATAAAATAAAGCCTGAATTTGACGTACAGAAATGAAAGTCATTTTTAGCTCCACTATTCGGAGAATAGGGGGACTATTCTACTCGCCATGGCGTTGGTGCGGCTTACCTTTCTTGGTTTAAGTTTTTTGTCAACCTTCGTTTTTCTGTCATATCTTTGTTACTATTGCTTATATCTTACTGTAACTTCACATAGATATTTTCCAGTATACAATCAAAGTATGTGTAGGGGCTGAGACCATTATACCCAAGGTCAATGTCACCAAGGTGTTATACTTGGGTTATTTTTAAGGTTAAAGTTTTTTGGCAGGAAGAAGGAAGGGTATATTGTTTTGCAGATGTCGGTCGGTCGGTATGTAGACCAATCCGTTTCCGGATGATAACTCAAGAACGCCTGGGCGTAGGATCATGAAAGTTGATATGGTGGTTGGTCATAACCAGCAGATGACTCCTATTGATTTTGAGATTAGTAGGTCAAAGGTCAAGGTCACAGTGGCCCAGATCATTTAAACAGTTTCCGGATGATAACTCAAGAACACTTGGGCCTAGGATCATGAAATTGATAGGGAGGTAGGTCATGACCAGCAGATGACCCCTATTGATTTTGAGGTCAAAGGTCGAGGTCACAGTGACCAGGAACAGTTCAATGTTTTCTGGATGATAACTCAAGAATGCTTTGGCCTAGGTTCATAAAGTTGATAGGGTGGTTGATCATAACCAGCATATGACCCCTAAAGATTTTGAGATCAATAGGTCAAAGGCCAAGGTCAGAGTGACCCAGAACAGTTAAATGGTTTCAGGATGATAACTTGAGAACAATTTGGCCTAGGATCATGAAAATTGATAGGGAGGTTGATCATGACCAGCAGATGGAACCTATAGATTTTGAGGTCATTAGGTCAATGGTCAAGGTCACAGTGACCAGGAACAGTTGAAGTGTGTATGGATAAAAACTTGAGAATGCTTGGGCCTATGATCACGAAACTTAATAGGGAGGTTTGTCTTGACCAGCAGATGACCCTTATTGATTTTGAGGTCAAAGGTCAAGGTCACCTTGACCAAGAACAGTAGAACTTTTATGCTCAGTGACTAAATAATTTCTGTCCCTTGTGCAATTACTGAATGCATCAAGGGGGCATTTCGTGTTCTACGAGCTCTTGTTCTCTCATATCTTTGTTAATATTGCTTATATCTTACTGTTACTTCACATAAACATTGTCCAGTATAAAAACAAAGTATGTGTAGGGGCTGAGTCTGTTATACCAAAGTTCAAGGTCACCAATGTGTTATACTAAGGTTATTTTTAAGGTTAAAGTTTTTTGGCAACATTTGTTTTTCTGTCATATCTTTGTTGCTGTTGCTTATATCTTACTGTAACTTTACATAAACATTATCCAGCATACAAACAAAGTATGTACAGGGGCTGGGCCCATTATATCCAAGGTCAAGGTCATCAAGGTGTTATATTTAGGTTATTTTAAATGTTAAAGTTTTTTGGCAACCTTTGTTTTTCTGTCATAATCTTTGTTATTATTGCTTATATATTACTGTAAGTTCACATAAAGCATTGTCCAGCATACAAACAAAGTATGTGCAAGGACTGGGCCCATTATACCAAAGGTCAAGGTCACAAAGTTGTTATACTTGGAATAATTTTCATGTTAAATGTTTTTAGAAAGCTTCGTTTATAGACATATCTTTGGTACTTTAAAAGATGACTTGAAATTAAAAGCTGTAATTTATGATCATCATCATCTGCATGTGTGGTAACAATCCCTGTAACTCTTGATTTGTATTTTTGACCAAATTATGCCCCTTTCATACTTAAATTTTTATCTGTATCTCTCTGATTATTTGATATTTTTTAACACAGACTCGTGCTATTGTGCAATATTCATCCACAGTTCTAGTTGGTCTTGTCAGTAACTTTACTATATTCAAGTAACTTGCCACAGTCACCATAACAAATTAATTTGTTGCATGTAAGATTCAGACCTCTAACTCAAGGTTAAGGTCACCTTTAGAGATGAAACATCTTGGTATTTTTTTATCTGGTCTGTTACTTTTTTATGCATTGGTGTATATCTAAATAACTTTGCATACATAATAACCATTACAAGACATTGTGTCATGTACAAAGGTCACAGACACTTAAGTTACCCTTTTTGTGTACATGAAATTTCTTCTCTTTTATATGATAAAAGTACAATACATGTGCTTTATGTCAGTTTTCCCACTAATTTAAAAATGAAATTATGTTTATAATTATTAAATAAGGTGATTGTAATGATACATGTAGATATAAAAAGCTATTGATAATTGTAGAAATCCAGAATGCAAAACCCAAACACAGGATATAACTTTATGGTATATATAGGTAAATAGAGAATTACTTTAGTTGCAATACATTTATAATAGGTTGATATGTAGTGCAGCTCTGCATTGAAAAATAGTAGAATTAACTTTTTTTCTGGTGTGTTATTTAAAAACAAAGTTTTGTAGTAGCATGTAAATGTCATGCATTTCATTTATTAGCTCACTTGAGCCAAAGGCTCAGAGTGAGCTATTGTGATTGCTCACTGTCCGGTGTCAGTCCACACTTTCCATTAAACAACATCTCCTAAACCACCATGCTGATTTTGATGAAACTTCACAGGGATGATCCTTGGATGATCTTCTTCAAAAAATTGTTCAAAGAATTGAATTCCGTATAGAACTCTGGTTGCCATGGCAACCGAAAGGAAAAACTTTAAAAATCTTCTTGTCTAAACCGCAAGGCCTAGGGCTTTGATATTTGGTATGTAGCATCATCTAGTGGCCTCTTCCAAGATTGTTCAAATTACCCCCCTCAGGTCAAATATGGCCCCGCCCCGGGGGTCACATGGTTTATATAGACTTATATAGGGAAAACTTTGAAAATCATCTTGTTCAAAACTATAAGACCTAGGGCTTTGATATTTAGTATGTAGCATCATCTTATTCTAGTGGCCCTCTACCAAGATTGTTTAAATTATCACCCTAGGATATAAAATGGCCCCGCCTTGGGGTGGGGGTCACATTATTTCTATAGACTTATAGAGGGAAAAACTTTGAAAATCTTCTCGTCAAAAACAAAAGGGACTAGGCCTTTGATATTTGGTATGTAGCATCATATAGTTGGCCTTTAAAAAGATTGTTTAAATAATTCCCCTAGGATGAAATATGGCCCCGCCCAGGGGGTCACATGGTTTTGTATAGTCTTGTATAGGAAAAAAACTTTTTGTCTGAAACCACAACACCTAGGCTTTAGATATTTAGTATGAAGAATTGCCTTGTGGTCCTCTACCAAGATTATTCAAATTATTCCCCTGGGGTGAAAAAAAGCCCTGCCACGGCATTCCCTAGTTTTACATAGACATATATAGGAATTTTTTTTTTAAATCTTCTTGTCTGAAAGTTCAAGGCCTATGCCTTTGATATTTTGTTTGTATCATTACCTAGTTGATCTCTAACAAGATTGTTTGAAATATGCCCCATGGGTGAAAAGAGGCCCCGCCCCAGGGGTCTATTGATATATGAGTTATATAGGAAAAAATACTTAAAAAATGATCAGATTATATTTCCTAGACTGTTTGATTATATTTACCAGATGACCCCAACTGATAACACCCGACTGTAATCTTGACCTACTGACCTACTCTTGTTTTTAGCTCACCTGAGCACAAAGTGCTCGGGGTGAGCTATTGTGATCGCTCACCGTCCGGCGTCCGTCCATCCACACTTTCCTTTAAACATCTCCTCCTAAACCAACAGGCCAATTTTGATGAAACTTTGCAGGGATGTTCCTTGGATGGTCTTCTTTAAAAATTGTTCAAAGAATTGAATTCCATGCAGAACTCTGGTTGCCATGGCAACCGAAAGGAAAAACTTTAAAAATCTTCTTCTCAAAAACTAGAAGCCCTAGAGCTTAGATATTTGGTGTGAAGCATTGCCTAGTGGACCTCTACCAAGTTCATTCAAATTATAACCCCGGGTTCAAAATTGACCCCGCCCCAGGGGTCACTTGATTTTACATAGGAAAATCTTAAAAAATCATCTTCTCAAAAACCAGAAGGCCTAGAGCTTACACATTTGACATATAGTGGACCTCTACTAAAGTTGTTAAAATCATGACCCTGGGGTTAAAATTGACACTGCCCCAGGGGCCACTTGATTGTACATAGGAAAATTTTCAAAAATTTTCTAAAAATAAACCAGAAGGTCTAGAGCTTAGATATTTCACGTGTAGCATTGCCTAGTGGACCTCTACAAAATTTATTCAAATCATGATCCCCGGGGTCAAAATTGACTCCGCCCCAGGTTCACTTGATTTTACATAGAAGAATCTTCAAAAAATTTCTAAAAATAAAGCAGAAGGCCTAGATCTTAGATATTTGACATGTAGCATTGCCCAGTAGATTTCTACAAAATTTGTTCAAATCATGACCTTTGGGATCAAATTGACCCCACATATTTCACATGTAGCATTGCCTAGTGGACCTCTATAAACTTTGTTCAAATCATGACCCCCGGGGTCAAAATTGACCCCACCCCAGGGGTTACTTGATTGTACATAGGAAAATCTTCAAATTTTTTCTAAAAATAAACCAGAAGGCCTAGATCTTAGATATTTGACATGTAGCATTGCCTAGTAGACTTCTACAAAAATTTTTCAAATTATGACCCCCAGGGTCAAATTGACCCCGTCCCATGGGGTTACTTGATTGTACATAGAAAAATCTTCAAAATTTTATAAAAATAAACCAGAAGGGCTAGAGCTTAGATATTTGACATGTAGCATTGCCTAGTGGACCTCAGCAAAAGTTGTTCAAATCTTGACCCCTTAGGGTCAAATTGACCCAGCCCCAGGGGTTACTTGATTGTACGTAGGGAAATCTTCATAAATTTGCTAAAAATAAACCAGAAGGCTTAGATACTTGATATGTAACATTGCCTAGTAGATTTCTACAAACTTTGTTCAAATCATGACCCCCCGGGGTAAAGTTGGTCCCGCCCAGGGGTTACTTGATTGTACATCGGAAAATCTTCCAAAAAATTATAAAAATCATCAGTTTGACATTTGAAACATGTAGGTCATATTACTCAGGTGAGCGATCCAGGGTCATCATGACCCTCTTGTTAAAGATACAGACTTAAATTTCGGATGACATGTATAATTTTGCACACTTATCTTAAAACTGACTTTCAGTGAACATGAATATAACCTACTGACCTACTTTTTTCGTTTTTGATGCTTTAGCAAAGAAATTTGTTCAAGGAAGCAACTTAACTTAACTTAGGTGAGCGCGATATAGGGCCATCATGGCCCTCTTGTTTATTAATTACCTCCCTTTAATATGATAAACTATTTTATTATAATTGTATTTATTTTTCCATGCCAGTTTAAGAATAAAATCACATTAAATCTTAAAATAAAAAAAAAACTTTTGAAAGCATTCACCAGACATTTTTCAAACTACATGTACATAATGTTTTATGAATTATATGATACATAGTAATGATTTATATACATTTTTAGTATGTTGCCCTATAAAATAGAAGATGTAGTATGTTTTGTGAAAAACGTCCCTTGTTGGGGACGTTGGTAACTCTGTTACAAAATTTCGTTTTACATTAGTATTGACGACACATGTTATGCTGTTATGTTATAATAACTTATTCTGTAGATACTTGTTTACTGCGAAATCATTAAATTTCGTGGACATGAATTTTCGTGGTTTTGGTCAAAATGGCAATTTCATGGGTATATGAATTCGTGGATTACAACTTTTGAACATAAAGTGAATGGGAATTTTATTTGTTCGTTGGGATTAAATTTCGTGGATTGGCTCAACCGCGAAATCCACGAAAATTAGTCCCCCACGAATATTAATGATTCCACAGTATTTTGTAATTCCTTTTGTGTGTTACTCGGAGTTTCTTTTCTTGAATTGTTCCATATTTCTGTAAAACTTTAATTCACATGCTTTCTGTGTAAAACTTTGTTACTTAATGTAATTATATACATAAATGTACCTAAATGTAATTGTTAAACATACTCATTATTGAATGTAAACAAATCACAATGGTTTCGTTTGTAAAGAAAAAGAAAAATAAAGACGGAAATATCAATATTCCTTTGTATTTGTTTTTCTTTTTAAAGATGATTTTGTTCCAGCCTGCTCTAGCAGTCTTTTTCGAGAAAGAGATGCCACTTTTCAACCAACAACAGAGATGGACCATAAAATGTTTTTTACGAAAAAGGCTTGCATATGACCAGCATAAAAAAGTACTACATGAGTAGCATATGAAAGAGATAACATATGAAAAGCATATAAAAGTAGAATCATATGAGTTGCATATGAAAGGAGCTAACATATGAAAGCATATAAAAGGAGAAGCATATGAATAGCATATGAAAGGAGGTAACATATGAATTTGATATCGGTATCATGCCCATATCATATGCTAGGCCTTTCAATTTGCATATGAAATTCATATGCTAATCATTTCATATGAAACTGATATAATTTTCATATGAGAATCATAAACCGATATCATATGCTTATCATATGCGGCTCTTTTTTTATGATTAGCATATGAAAGGTCTCATATGAAAATCATATGATTATCATATCGGTTTCATATGTGGCGACATTGGCTGTGTAGGTGAAAGTTCATGTTCACAGTGACCTTGAGACTGACCATTGTTTCAGTCAATGTGTGCAGAAAAGTGGTGAAAGGTTTTCTAAAAACGCAATGAAAACTGGACTCCCAGTTTAGCCTAAATCACAAAATTCTGTAGAATAACATTTTTGGCAAAAGAGGCAATTGATTATCTGAAAATGCAATGGAGGACCTACAGGCTGGCTTATGTCGTTCCATCTACATGCGCATTCTTAACACAAGAATATGGTCATATAATATGACATGTTTATATAAGAAAGATGTAATATAAACCTAGTTTTAAACATTTAAATTTACATCTTTTTTTTTCACAGTATATCAAAATCCTACAAGAAGAATTACATAGAGGGTAGTGGAGCCTTCGATTTCTACTATGTGAGTCGAGTGTTCTGTGGATGGGACTATGGTATTACAGCCAAAAATTCTGCTACGCTGAAACATAAAGGAATATTTAATGAACTTAAAGTAAGTAATCAAGTGCTAGTAAAGTTCAGCAAATATCCTGTTGCATAATATTAATAAGTCTGCATAGCTTAGTTACTAGTGGCTTGAACCTCACAAGATGCTGAATTAATTCATGACAGGATGTCATTAAGATTGGGTATTGGATTTTGTTGGTTATGCCATGCTGCAAAGGCATGTCTGAAATGATTATAAATTTCCATATGACCTTTTTTACATGACCAGCAAAACAAACAATACTAGTAATTGTTGATACTAATTTTACAACTTACGAAAACAGGTAAGAATTTCTGTAATAAAATTTATCAGTTTGCACCGTTTGAAGGAAGAATGCATGCATTTGTCTTGTTTTATACATAACAGGAATATTTATCTGGTTCGAGAAAAGAAGAGAAGGAAAAAACATTTGGCGAGAAATGTAAATGGTTCAGTATACGAGTGGTGACAAATCTTCTGATTCTGGGCATGATAGGTGGATCTGGTTATCTTATCTTCTACATATCAGATACTCAGTCTGTTAATGTAAGTATAGTCCTAGACACAGACACAGTTTGTTAATGTAAGGACAGTTAGAGACATAGTCTGTTAATGTAAGATCAGTCTGAGACACAGTCTGTTGATGTAAATACTGTCTTAGACACAGCCTGTTAATGTAAGAACTGTCTGAGACACAGTCTGTTAATGTAAGAACTGTCTGAGACACAGCCTGTTCATGTAAGAACTGTCTGAGACATAGCCTGTTAATGTAAGAACTGTCTGAGACACAGTCTGTTAATGTAAGTACTATCTGAGACACAGTCTATTAATGTGAATACTGTCTGAGACGCAGTCTATTAATGTAAGCACAGTTAGAGACATAGTCTGTTAATAGGACTTCCATGGAAACAATCTGAGAATGATATTTACAGTCATAGACAAAGTCTGTTAAAATGATATCCAAATTCTTTTATCGTAATGACTGTCATAGTCTGTTAATACTAGTACAGTCATAGGCAAAGTCTGATAATGAAAATACAGGTAATGTCGTAGACAGGTTTTGTAATGTAAGTACAGTCATAAACACAGTCAGTTAATGTTAGTACAGTCATAGATACAGACTGTTAATGTAAAGTACAGACTTAGACACAGTCTGTTAATATAAGTGCATTTATAGACACAGTCTGTACAAATACAGGGGCATACTTCGGTTGTAGCAAGAGTTGTTAGGGTTCTTGACTTAGCAATAGAAGTGTGTGTTGATCTTCAAGTGTTCCTATGTTCCCAGTTTTAACCTATGCCTAAGCCGAACGAGAACCAGTCCTTGAATCAATGGCTTTTATTGGCTGACTTATTAAGGACATGAGTACCAACATCAGTCAAGGTAGCAATGGTAGTTCTGTCGAAGTATGCCAGTCAGTTCAATGACATAAAGTTCTATACACAGTCTGTTCATTCCTTTCATGATATCTCATTCATCAGTTAAGAATTTCTTTTTTATGTAATGCATCCCTTATAATATACTACCAGCAGATGTTTTTATTTAATGTTTAATACTAATTTTGAAGACATTAATGACAATGGACAAATATTATGCATGAGGCGCTGATCATCAACTTTGCTGTTGTTTTATTCAGGAAGTATCTACAATTAACATACATATTAGGTTAACATTTAAATGCACTTCTTTATTAGAAAGTAAATACTTTAAACAAAATGACTACGTAAACTAATTCAGTCTTAGTTTTCTTAAATTTTAATACAGAAAATAATTCTTACATCTGACACCATTACATGACATAAATATTAGTTTAGTTTGATGTTTACAAATGTAGAACAACTAGAAAACTAAAAATAGACATTTCAAAATTGGTGGGTTTTTTTCATGATCACAAAGCATTTAAACTTAATGTAATCTGCTTAGAGTTAATGAAGCTATGTACTGGCATATGTAGACATTAAAGTATGATCTTAAATCATGTTAGTGAATGTGTTGTAAATGTTAGTAATTGACCTTGTTTTAATATTTGTACATTTTCTAGGAACGACAGGTGACCAGTCTTACACATAAACTTCTCTCTGCCAGCTTATTACTCTGTTGTGGTTTCTTTTTGACATTTTGAATGAAAAAATAATTTGCACCAAGCAGTAAAATTGTTTATACAATAAATAAATCTAAAATTATGGTACTATTTTTAGCTCACCTGTCACATAGTGACAAGGTGAGCTTTTGTGATCGCGCAGCGTCCGTCGTCCGTGCGTGCGTCTGTGCGTGCGTCTGTGCGTGCGTGTGTAAACTTTTGCTTGTGACCACTCTAGAGGTCACATTTTTCATGGGATCTTTATGAAAGTTGGTCAGAATGTTCACCTTGATGATATCTAGGTCAAGTTTGAAACTGGGTCACGTGCGGTCAAAAACTAGGTCAGTAGGTCTAAAAATAGAAAAACCTTGTGACCTCTCTAGAGGCCATATTTTTCAATGGATCTTCATGAAAATTGGTGAGAATGTTAACCTTGAAGATATCTAGGTCAAGTTTGAAACTGGGTCAACTGCGATCAAAAACTAGGTCAGTAGGTCAAAAAATAGAAAAACCTTGTGACCTCTGTAGAGGCCGTATTTTTCATGGGATCTGCATGAAAATTGATCAGAATGTTTATCTTGATGATATCTAGGTCAAGTTCGAAACTGGGTCAACTGCGGTCAAAAACTAGGTCAGTAGGTCAAATAATAGAAAATCCTTGTGACCTCTCTAGAGGTAATATTTTTCATGGGATCTGCATGAAAATTGGTCAGAATGTTCATCTTGATGATACCTAGGTCAAGTTCGAAACTGGGTCACGTCCGGTCCAAAACTAGGTCAGTAGGTCAAATAATAGAAAAACCTTGTGACCTCTCTAGAGGTCATATTTTTCATGGGATCTGCATGAAAATTGGTCAGATTGTTCATCTTGATAATATCTAGGTCAAGTTTGAAACTGGGTCACATACGATCAAAAACTAGGTCAGTAGGTCAAATAATAGAAAAACCTTGTGACCACTCTAGAGGCCATATTTTTCATGAGATCTTCATGAAAATTGGTGAGAATGTTCACCTTGATGATATCTAGGTCAAGTAGAAAACTGGGTCACATGCCTTTAAAAACTCGGTCATTATGTAAAATAATAGCAAAACCTTGTGACCTCTCTAGAGGCCATATTTTTCAATGGATCTTCATGAAAATTGGTCAGAATTTTTATCTTGATGATATCTAGGTCAAATTCAGAACTAGGTCACATGAGCTCAAAAACTAGGTCACTTTGTCAAATAATAGAAAAAACGACGTCATACTCAGTTCATGTGGGGACAGGTGAGCAATTCAGGACCATCATGGTCCTCTTGTTAGTTGTTGAGATTCTGTTTAGTAATTTAAATTATGCAAAGTAATTAATTTCAGAAGTTTTTTCGATTTTGTTTTCACATCTAAATCTGTAGTGTGGTTATGTCTAATTCAATTGTTACGAATAAATAATATTCTCCTAGTCTCTGATAGGTTCAGTTATTGCTCCCCACGAACCTTGATTATACTAGATGTACAGTCATAGTAAGGAAATACAGTCGACTTTCGTGAACTCTGATAATTCGAATACCACCCTTCATTGGAAAACATCTTCAGGTCCAGGCAAAATCCCTATGTAATGTATAATTTTGGATGGCTGTAACTGGCGATAACTTACAAATATTGTTGGTCCTGATAATTTTGGGAGAAGGAAGTTTAACTATAAATTTACACTAATCTGCAATGTTTATTCATGTAAAAAAAAATTGATTGCAATGTGTTGGTATCATGTTACAATTCTTTTTAGTCAAAAAGAAACCACAATATCTATGTCTTCTTGAAGTGTAATTAATTGTCTGTTTCTTTTGCCTTTTTTATAAGCTCATTTTTCTGCAGCCATTCTGATAGGGAGTGAAAAAATAAAATATGCTGGTAAACTTTTAAAAATTAAAAAAAAGAATATGTAAACTATAAGGAATTACATTTTTTACTGAAATTTTGAAGAGCTTTTACCGGTATATAAGATGATGCTCATAAACGTGTGTTGGATTTCATACAGAGACTGAATAATTTTCATCTTTGTTTTATAATTCCATTGTTGCATTTGTTTTATTTTAGAATGCTTATATAGTTGTAAATGTGCTTTATTTTTAGTATGAGAATAACAGCATAGATATATGATATTAATTAAAGCTGTTTGTACTGCTTAAGCCTGATTTATTACTGCAAGGTACTGCAGTGTGTTAGTTTTTAGCATGCTTAGAATTTGCTCATGAATAAGTTATCCCTTAGGCAAGTCTCTGCTCCTTGCAAGGTTACTGCGACAATGTGGACCTAGTTTATTGACTGCAAGTTGCTTGCCCCTATCTGCTGTTTGGAGGTCATATCATTTCATGAAAACAAGTTATTCAGCTGATTGATGGGAGGTTGGAGGTTTTTCTCAGATGCCAGGCAATGTTTGAACTAATACTGATGAAGGGCACCTTGCAACTTTCAACTCTGTATGTGTAAGAGGAGTCTTCAGTATATACATTTAGTACTGGTTGTTACAGATATAGAACAAACAAGATTTTCTTTTAGCTCACTGATTGACATTCTAAATAGTACAGCTATCATTACCACCCTTAGTAGGCATTCATGTCACAATAGATGTTCGTTAGTTTTGTACGTATGCAAGTTTCCAAGAAGGGCAGAAGGCTTTCAAAGTCCACTCAGGATTGTGAGCTGGTCTCTGTGGGCCTCCGTGTCCAAGTTGTTAAGGTCACTGACTCTGAATCTCTCTTCCCTTACCTAACTTGGTTTGAAATCTCACTTAGGGTGTAGAATTATACAGGTGAAAAAGTCATCCAACTGGCTTGCGTGAAGTCAGTGGGTCTGCCCATACCAGAAACAGTACTCAGAAGGACACCTGGGGGTCTTCTTTCACAAAAAATCAACAGGAATCTCAGAAACTACCAGAATAATGCCTTTATACTCTACATAAGTCTTTTTCATGATGAAATGACCTCATTACATTTTGGAAAGTTTTATAAATCTGGCTTTCATTTATTTATCAAAGTCGATTGATTATACAATTTATAATCATTTCTGCACACTCTTCCATCTTTCATGCCATATATGTTAGCAGTATATATATGTTATAATATTGTATAAATAGGTAGATCTTGTACTCGTAAGTATATACCTTATCACGGTTTACTGGGAATTGCACAGGTATTGTGTATTTATTTTTTCTGTATGTTAGTTGATGAAATATATGTGAGGTTATGAAGTATGAATTCCATTAAAAGTATTCATGCAATTTTCCAATAGGTGCACAGCTTACATGAAGAGACCACACAAATAGTCTTTTTATACAATATCATTTGTTCTATAACAGTACAAAATTGAACTGAAAAAATAGTGTCTTAATGCAAGTGGTTTCTGAAAAGGCATGATTCCTTTAGCAAGTTTTAATTTTCCTTTAAAACTTTTCCCTTTTTTTTTCCTTTGATAGTATTTAGTTTGACATCAGAAGTTCAGTTTTCTATTAAAGGTACATGTATTCCCTTTTTCCTCCCATTTAAAGTTTTTTTTTTTTTATTAAAAGTGTTCAATTTTCCATTAAAACTATTCAAAAAGAGATATTTTTCATACAGTTAATAGCTAATAGACCATTGTTACGGGGGCCTCCATGGCTGAGTGGTTAAGGTCTCTGTCTTTGAATCACTTGTCCCTCACTGATGTGGGTTCGAGCCTCACTCTGGGTGTTGTATTCTTCATGTGTGGAAGCCATCCAGCTGGCGTACGAAAGGTTGGTGGTTCTACCCAGGTGCCCGCCTGTGATGAAATAATGCACAGGGCACCTGGGGTCTTCCTCCACTACCAAAGCTGGAAAGCCACCATATGACCTATAATTGTGTTGGTAGAACTTTAAGTCCAACAAAAACAAAAAAAAGAATTGTAACAATTTGGCCCTGTCATACTAATGAAGATGAACTGTTAAGATTCATTTGTAATCTGAGCTGAAGCAGTGTACCTTTTGAGTCAAAATAATTGTAGGTATGAACTGTTGTTTTTCAGATTATAGGTTAACAGTTTGCTTGAATGTACCATACTGAGTTCATACCCCTCTGTGTTGACCAAGATGTGTGTCTAGGGTGATATTTTAACTAAGTTTTGTGTTTAAAAGTGACATACTTACCAGTTTGTGTGTTTTAGGGTGACAGTACTAAGACTTTGTGTGTTGCACACCAGGATTTGTGTTTAAGAGTGACATATTTAGTAAAATGTATGTATAAATGTGACATAACTAAATTTTGGTTTAAGAGTAACATTTCTGTATGCCAAGAGGTTAAAATTTTGCAAATGGAGATCTTTTTGTGATATATACCAGCAGGTTAACATATTTGTATGTCTTGTAGGTTGACATTCCTGTTCTTAGTGAGATGGCAATGCCATTGTGTGTGTCTGGAGTAAATCTTGTGCTTCCATTTATATTCTCTGTAATTGCTAGAGTGGAGAGTTACGAAAAACCAAAAAACGAGCTATACATAAATATGACAAGGTATGTATATATTGTTCTTCAGTCTTTTGTTTTTTTAGTTTTCTAGTTAGCTTTTAAAACTTTAGTCTTCTGGCAACAAATGATATTGCCTTTGCGACCAGTGCAGACCAAGATCAGCCTGCACATCCGTGCAGTCTGATCATGGTCTGCACTGGTCGCTATTCAGTCAGTAAATATTCAGTGAGCACCCCTTCAAATAATAAATGGTACTGCCCATTCTAGAAATTTAGCAGGGTAAGGGTTAATATAGTTGAGGCTTCATACCTTGCCATTTCTGTGGAACATCACCCAGTTTAAAAAAAAGGTTTTGCCAAAGGGAATATGTCCTCTTCTGCATTTTCTTGCGAAGAGGTTGTCATTTACAAGGGGAACTTACCAGAATATATTGTAATTCAAAATCCAATACTTTGAAATCAGTACTATTAGTAGGGGGCTATTTCGTGGATATCATAGTTTTATCAATTCACAAAATTAAATTGCCAATGGACAAATAAGATTCCCATTCTTATTATGTTCAGAAGTTGAAATTCCTGAATTCATGTCCCTGTGAATTAGCCTCTTTGGTCAAAACCATAAAATTGTGTATGCCTAAAGTTAATGTATTGTACTGAATGTCATTAGATAATCAAATTTGCTGTTGAGCAGTGATATAGTTTTCATTGCAATGGGTGAAAAATGCAAGGATGGTAACCTAACTATACACTGTTCTGAAATAATTCCCCACAAAATATCTTTCTTGGGGCAATACCGTGAAGTTTTATGCAAAGGGAATTGAATGATCTTACAGTATGATGATTTGTTTTGATTTACAGTTGTTCAGTTTATAGTGTCAATCTTTTAAGCAGTGAGGTCAAGTAACCATGATATGTATATTTTATGCTTTCTGTATTGTATAACCAAGTGAAGTTTTTCTATTATTTAGGACCATGTTATTAAAAGCTGTCACTCTGGGTGTGCTGGTGTATTTCTGGTATCAGAGGCTAGAACATAATGTAAGTTGATAGATTTATGTGTATTATTTTGTTTGCAAGAGTATCAACAGCCCAAATGGTAAAGATCACCTGCCACTTGCCTCCCACCTCTGTGAGCTCAAGCCCTGCTTGACTCACCATGAAGCCAAATATCGGTGGTTCTACCCTGGTGCAATGTCCTGTTTGAAATAATGTCCAGATGGCAACTGGGGTCTTCCTCCACCATGAAAAATTTGAAAGTTGCTATTTGACCTGAAATGTGTCAGTGTGACGAAGTCCAACTACAAAATCATTTTGCTTACATTTGCTTGTTAAGAGATATTCAGGGAGGGTAATAAGGTACACAGAGTTTCCCACTTAAGAACAAGGCAAAATTTACTGAGCTTAGGTAAAGAAATGAATATCACTTGTCCAAAAAGTACTTTTAATTGCCAGATATTTTCAAGAAAAGAAATTGCAACATTTTTACATGCAAGTAAGAAGTGTAACTCTAAAAGAACTTTGTTTTACATGTCATGGGCATTTTGTAGAGAAATACTACACAAAGATGGAAATTCACATTTGGCCTCCACAGGTTTTATATGCCAAATATATTTCAAACTATTCCAAATGTTACAATACTGTGTTTCAGTTCTTAACACAGCCTCGAGACAAGTTTAAGTTTTACAAAACCATGTAATGATAGATACATAGCCCATCTTGGACTAATATAAAATTTGACAAACAGAGGATTCTTGTCCATCTCCAGTGCTAATTTCTTCCAGTGCTGATTCTTGTCCATCTTCCAGTGCTAATTTCTTCCAGTGCTGATTCTTGTTCATCTCCCAGTGCTGATTTTTGTCCATCTTCCAGTGCTAATTTCTTCCAGTGCTGATTCTTGATCATCTTCCAGTGCTGATTCTTGTCCATCTTCCAGTGCTAATTTCTTCCAGTGCTGATTCTTGTTCATCTCCCAGTGC
This sequence comes from Mercenaria mercenaria, assembly GCF_021730395.1. NCBI lineage: Eukaryota > Metazoa > Mollusca > Bivalvia > Venerida > Veneridae > Mercenaria > Mercenaria mercenaria. The sequence goes on along the minus strand of NC_069362.1, from coordinate 104,578,919 downwards.
TGATTTTTGTCCATCTTCCAGTGCTAATTTCTTCCAGTGCTGATTCTTGTCCATCTTCCAGTGCTAATTTCTTTCAGTGCTGATTCTTGTCCATCTTCCAGTGCTAATTTCTTCCAGTGCTGATTCTTGTTGATCTCCCAGAGCTGATTCTTTTCCATCTCCTAGTGTTGATTCTCGTCCATCTCCCAGTGCTGATTCATTTCAAAAGCTTCCGGTTAAAGTTTCATAAAATTTGATCAGAAGCAGCATTAGTTTAGGCATATTCAGATCTGTTTCTCAAAACTAATGAGAATGTTGTGAATGTTTTCTTTTTATATTTTCAGTGTAGAGAGACCTTTATTGGCCAGCAAATATACAGGCTAGTGATTGTGGATTTCATCTTTATACTGCTTACAACATTCTTTGTTGAGTTTGTTAGAAGGTAAAATTTTTGTCAGATTAATTCAGTTGTTACGCTCTTTCCTGTATTTAATCAGATTGCCTTTTTTCCATATATTCTTGATCAGATTGCCTTTTTTCCATATTCTTGATCAGATTGCTTTTTTCCATATTCTTGATCAGATTGCCTTTTCTCTATAATTATTTCTTGTTTTTATGCATATCTGTTAGTTGAGTTACATTCTATGGAAACTTTGTTAACTTATGTGCGCAATTTTTGCCCAGGATTTCAGAAATCCCATGTCGAGGCTTGGGAGGGGGGGGGCTACCAGAAAATTTTATCAAGCTACTCCAGTGTGATCCCGCTGGGCGACCTTGAAATGTTATGTAAAAAACTAAAGAATATTTGGGACAAACATAAATTTGGAAATATGAATGCACAGTGTCGAGAAAGAAGCAAACCTCATTTACTCAAATCTATTTCTGTTTCGGAAATTACTAATTATAATATGTTCAGAATTATACAAATATTATAGGAAACTGGTGATTTATATTGGGGAAAAAGGCAGTACAGTACACTGGAGAAAACATGTTTGTTGTACAGAGGTAGTTGCTCAAGGGAAGTCAGTTTACAAATAGGAAGGAGAATATCTGCCTTTGTAAAGAGTATTTGCCTCCTGGAGGTGCCATTACTAGGGGTTATTCTGTACTTACGTCTAAAATTAAAACATCTGGTTTAGGTTAGAACTTTTCTAATTTGTTTGTTAATATAGAGATGCTTACATAGAGCTGCAACAGGTATTAATTATACAGGAGCAAACCAAGGCAGTAAAAGCCACTAGTTGGAGAAAGTTACTTATGGGCTGAAATACGTCTCTGCTGTATTTTCTCTTCTATAGTCTTCTATAATTATTGTATATTTGGCTTTTATCTTGCTGATATTTTTTCTCTCTCTTGTTTATCATATATTCAGCCAAGCGTCTTTGATATATTAAATTCTTTATAACTTACTAGTGGGGCCTCTGTGGCAAACTGGTTAAGGTTGCTGACTTCAGATCACTTGCCCCTTGTGGCTATGGGTTTGAAACCTTGCTTTGGATGTAGAACTCTTTCATGTTAGGAAGTCATCCAGCTGGTTTATGGAAGGTCATGCTTCTACCTAGGTGCCCACTTGTGTCTGAAATATTGCCAGGTGTGTACCTGAGGTCGTCTTCCATCATGAAAAACTGGAAAGTCACCGTATGACCTATAACTTAGTAATGCATTCAAAATTAAAAGAAATCAGCCTCGCTGACTGAGTGGTTATGGTCACCCTTTTGGTATGAGTCATGTCTGGAGTTTTAGGTCAGATTCTGTCATGAGGAAATCATCTAGCTGGCTTGCAGCTTTCATTAAGATACAGGGAATTGAAACAGCTAGATGACAAACAGGTTGCAGCTCATGCCAGTATGGATAATATAGCCTCATCGTTGGGCACACCATTGAATAGAATTTAATGAAAAGTGATTGACTAATGGCTGAATATACGAGGGTTGATCAAAAAGTAATGTCGCTGCATCCATTATGCATTTACTCGTCTGATGTCTGTGCAATCAATGATGTGCAGCATTTGCAGTTGCCATGCATTTTGTATTTGTCAATATTTTGATCTCTTTATGGTATTTTTTGGATATATTACAAATATATCAAGGAATATAGATGTGAATTCTTGTTGTTGCCTTTTTATTACTGGTATTCAAAATTTTACGGCTCCATTATCATTACTTTGAGATCAACCCATATATCTTTTAATTCTTGTTAATCTTTTGTGTGATATTTCTGTCTTTTTTCACATCAATCGGAAAATAGAATAATATGGGAAAGGTAAGCTGGAGTAGAAAGTCAAAGTTATAAATGTATAACACAGTACTCACAAATATTGTGCTTCATTTATTTTCTCTTTTTTTTTTCGGTAGGTGAAATGTGTGTTTATGTTTGCATCTCAGCCCCTTTTGACTCCTGTTGCTTTAACCTTACGTTTGCTCAGAGGCAAAGACTTACCTGTATGTGATAGCCTTATAGTGTTCCAGGTCAAAAAGAAGACTAAGTTGATAGTATGTGGAAATACAGACTTCGTAGAAACAATTTGTTGGGTTGTTTTTAGCTCGACTATTCAAAGAATAGTCTAGCTATTCTACTCACCCTGGCGTCGGCGTCGGTGTCGGCGTCGGCGTCACACCTTGGTTAAGTTTTTACATGCAAGTACATACAGCCATCAATTAAAGGCATATAGCTTTGAAACTTATTTTTTCTTTTTCTAGATCAATTACCAACCTCACTGGGTCAAGACCCATAACTCTGACATGTGTTTTGAGCAAATTATGCCCCCTTTTAGACTTAGAAAATTTTGGTTCAAGTTTTACATGCAAGTTACTATCTCCAAAACTAATGCAGATATTGATTTGAAACTTCACATGTGTCTACGGGGTTATAAATCTAGTTGATAGCAGCAAGTCCCATAACTCTGACCTTCATTTTGGCCAAATTATGCCCCCTTTTGGACTTAGAAAATTCTGGTTAAAGTTTTGCATGCAAGTACATACAGCTATTTCTAAAAGGCATATAGATTTGAAACTTATTTTTTCTTTTTCTAGATCAATTACCAACCTCACTGGGTCAAGACCCATAACTCTGACATGTGTTTTGAGCAAATTATGCCCCCTTTTAGACTTAGAAAATTTTGGTTAAAGTTTTACATGCAAGTTACTATCTCCAAAACTAATGCAGATATTGATTTGAAACTTCACGTGTCTTCGGGGTTATAAAACTAGTTGATAGCAGCAAGTCCCATAACTCTGACCTTCATTTTGGCCAGATTATGCCCCCTTTTGGACTTAGAAAATTCTGGTTAAAGTTTTGCGTGCAAGTACATACAGCTATTACTAAAAGGCATATAGATTTGAAACTTATTTTTTCTTTTTCTAGATCAATGACCAACCTCACTGGGTCAAGTCCCATAACTCCGGCATGTAATTTGGGCAAATTATGCCCCCTTTTGGACTTAGAAAATTTTGGTTAAAGTTTTACATGCAAGTTACTATCTCCAAAACTAATGCAGATATTGAATTGAAACTTCACATGTGTCTTCGGGGTTATAAAACTAGTTGATAGCAGCAAGTCCCATAACTCTGACTTTCATTTTGGCCAAATTATGCCCCCTTTTGGACTTAGAAAATTCTGGTTAAAGTTTTGCGTGCAAGTACATACAGCTATTTCTAAAAGGCATATAGATTTGAAACTTATTTTTTCTTTTTCTAGATCAATTACCAACCTCACTGGGTCAAGACCAATAACTCTGACATGTGTTTTGAGCAAATTATGCCCCCTTTTAGACTTAGAAAATTTTGGTTCAAGTTTTACATGCAAGTTACTATCTCCAAAACTAATGCAGATATTGATTTGAAACTTCACATGTGTCTACGGGGTTATAAATCTAGTTGATAGCAGCAAGTCCCATAACTCTGACCTTCATTTTGGCCAAATTATGCCCCCTTTTGGACTTAGAAAATTCTGGTTAAAGTTTTGCGTGCAAGTACATACAGCTATTTCTAAAAGGCATATAGATTTGAAACTTATTTTTTCTTTTTCTAGATCAATTACCAACCTCACTGGGTCAAGACCCATAACTCTGACATGTGTTTTGAGCAAATTATGCCCCCTTTTAGACTTAGAAAATTTTGGTTAAAGTTTTACATGCAAGTTACTATCTCCAAAACTAATGCAGATATTGATTTGAAACTTCACATGTGTCTTCGGGGTTATAAAACTAGTTGATAGCAGCAAGTCCCATAACTCTGACCTTCATTTTGGCCAGATTATGCCCCCTTTTGGACTTAGAAAATTCTGGTTAAAGTTTTGCGTGCAAGTACATACAGCTATTACTAAAAGGCATATAGATTTGAAACTTATTTTTTCTTTTTCTAGATCAATGACCAACCTCACTGGGTCAAGTCCCATAACTCTGGCATGTAATTTGGGCAAATTATGCCCCCTTTTGGACTTTGAAAATTTTGGTTAAAGTTTTACATGCAAGTTTCTATCTCGAAAACTAATGCAGATATTGAATTGAAACTTCACATGTGCCTTCGGGGTTATAAAACAAGTTGATAGCAGCAAGTCCCATAACTGATACGCATTTTGGTCAAATTATTCCCCCTTTTGAACTTAAAACTCTTGATATTTAACCTTTTTGGGTAATATTTTCCTGCTTCTGGGACAATATTTCGAATAGTCGAGCTTGGTTGTCTTACGAACAGCTCTTGTTCAAGCTGATAATTGATACATTATTAGCAACATAAGCACACAAACTTCAAGCTTTAGATATTTGTATATGTAAATATTATGCTTTTAAAACGCTTTTAAAAATTATTTCACACACACAGTTCACAAGGTTAATTGTATTTATTTGGTAATGCAGATGCTGTTATGAAAAATCATGTTTATTTTCATTAAAAGATGGCAATGATGATGTCACATGGACATCACAGCAAATTACTATTTGTTGCCATACATGAGCTAAGAAAAAGTGTTCCTAGATTTCATCAATTTTTTATATGGAAGACATTAGAAATAAATTGATGTATAACAGTATTATGTTTTAATATATTTGAATACTCTGAATTGGTTGTATACTGTATAGAATGTCTCCGCCCACGTGAAATTATAATTTACTCTACAGGCATATAATCTCTTTTTCATGTTTAAATATATTGAAACATGGTTTTGCTATATAATTTTTCTTAAATAAGTTTAATTTTTGTGACCATGTTAAGTTTCTTTTGAAGTGCAATATTTCATTTTTTTTGTGTGTTGGTATGTATTGAACAGTGTTTACTTTCATTCCATATTACATGCTAAAAGTTGCCTAAAATAACTATATTAACGCCCCCTAGCAGTTCATTGCTTTTAGCAGTTTATTGTTTTTACTTTTTTGTTAACTAAACACTGTTACAAGTTAAACAAACATAATTTGGTATGAAACAGTTCCAAAGCTATTTTGTGACCCATATCAAAATTTATAGCATGTGCATTTTTCAACAGCTTTAACAGGCATCCCTTCTGTTTATAATGAAAACGTGTAACAGAAATCTGGCCTGAAAGAAATGCTAGAGAGAGCAGCAGGCTAAAAATCCACCAAAACCTATCAATTTTGTGATAATCCAAATATTCAGTTTGTAGCATTCCAAATTTTCCTCTAGGATAACATCTGTATTGTAGTTTACAACCAGAACATTCCAGAAAAAAATACGAGAAGAAACTAATTTGCTGCTGCAGCCATCGGAGGAAATTTTTAATTGAATTTTGGTTGCAATATCTATTAATTCATACTGGCACATTGTAGTGACAAATGTGTGTTTTGCCTAGAATATTTCACAAGCAGTGTTATCAGATGTGGATTCCTTGATGCAAGGCAGATTGTTTCAGATTTTTGTAAGACTGTCACTGATTGAATATATTAAGTTATTTGTCCATCCAAAACACTTCATGTCATAGCTTTATCTTTTAATTAATTCAAATAATTTCATTGAAACTTTACACAAATATTATACAGTGAAAGTTCAGTAAACTGGTAGACTGTCAGAAAAGCTGGCTCAATACAGTTCTTCAATATGCAAAATTACAATGCATATACTGTAAATTTCACAACCTCATATTTAAAACCAACTTGAATGCTGGCACAGTTTGAGTTAATGTAGTTTGTATAACGGGATAGATTTTGTTCCCTAGTTTAACCCTTACCCTGGTAAATTTTTATAATGAACTTGTCCATCTTCCAGTTTGGACAGTACCATTCACTGTTAAAAGGGATGCTTACCAAAAAGATACTGACTGAAAAGCGAACAGTGCAGATCATGATTAGACTGCACGGATGTGCAGGCTGATCATGATCTACACTGGTCGCAAAGGCAGAACCAGTTGTGTCCAGCACGGTAAGGGTTAAGTTAAGGGTTTACCAGACAGTGAGGAATTGTTTATAAAAGTATGCAGTTTGATGGAGAAGTTTTGTATTTTATCATGTACATGAAGCGGAGAAGTTTTGTATTTTATCATGTACATGAAGCATTATTTTAGTTCAAAAATTTGTTTTAGGTTTATGGTATGTAGAAGGCAAGTTGTTGGAACCTCTGCATCTTATTCATGTTTTATATTTTATTATTTAGGTTAATGAAAGAGTATTGCTGTAAATCTTTGAGTTATCCAGAGTTTGAGATAGGCAGGAACACACTGAACCTGATCTACTCACAGGCACTATGCTGGTAGGTTATATACTTTGTCTTTCTTGAGATACTAAATGAACCAAAATGATATTGAAACTTTTTAAGTATGTCAGTGAATAAATCTCATATGTATGATAGCATAAATTATGTGACAATTCTAGTGAAAAAATTATGGACTAATCTTGCACCAGAATTTGTTAATCCTTTCTTAGTCTCCTTGAGTGTACAACTTAATGGAAGAAACCTGATGTCAGTAAACATAACAGGTCGGTAAATTCTGGTTACACTGTCTTGTTAACCTGCTGTAGAGAAACCTTATCATACAGTGTATTTAAAGAGGTTGGGCAGATATCAGATTGCCCTTGCTCCAAAAAATTTGGTGTCTTGCAAGTAGAGAGATTCATATACAAAATATGAAACAGGAAGCTTTTTTTTGAGCACATAACTGTTTAGGTAAACAAACCTGGAGGAATTCCGCGTGTATGTAGATATTTCGTGATATTGTTATATTTATTTTATATATTTTCAGGTTAGGGATGTACTTGGCACCAATGTTATCTATATATTTTCAGGTTAGGGATGTATTTGGCACAGATGCTATTGACCAATGTTATTTTATATATTTTTAGGCTAGGGATGTACTTCGCACCAATGTTGTCACTCATTATGATCATCAAACTTTTCATCATCTTTTATGTCAAAAGAGTAAGTATGACTGTGTATTCCTGATGAATTTCTTGTTTATAATTTTACTTTCTGAACAAGCACGTTACTTTTTGCTAACAGCAATCCCTACAGCATATATATTTCACTTAAATATCCTAAAGAAATTTGTATACTTTTTGATTTTATGTAATAATACGTCTTCTAAAATGCAATAATTGAGATGCGTTCTTTATCAATTTTTAGGTAAGTGTGATACAGAATTGTAAACCATCACTACGACCTTGGCGAGCATCCAGGGCACACACGATCTTTATGGGCTTTCTCTTCTGTTTCTTTATAATGGCAACAGCCGCTGTTGCTTGTGCCATAATATTGTAAGTATGGTTAATGTTGGATCACATATTCTGTTTTTGTGCTTACCCACATCCCTAAAAAAATACAATTTTGGGATTGGGGGCTTAGATTTGCTTTTGCTCATCCATCCATCTGGATGTCTGTCTGATATTTGCGTCGGTTGTACAAATCTCAAAAAGTATTAATGAGTCGCGTCATGAGAAAACCAACATAATGGGTTTGCGACCAGCTTGGATCCAGACCAGCCTGTGCATCCGCGCAGTCTGGTCAGATCCATGCTGTTCACTAAAGGTTTCTCTATTGCAGTAGGCTATAAAAGCAAACAGCATGGATCCTGACCAGACTGCACGGAAGTGCAGGCTGGTCTGGATCCATGCTGGTTGCAAAGCCACCATGTTGGTTTTCCCATGGCGCGGCTCATTTGACCTTGAGCCATGATAGGAAAGTGATTAAGCAAGTGAAGTTTTACAACTGGGGATTTGTTTGAGATTTCATTTGGCAAGACCAGACAACCACTCCAAAAGTTGCTTTATTTCACTGGTGACATCATCCTCTAGACCTAACTTTTCCAGTTTGATTTCTCAACAGTGAAGATAATTGAACATTTAGTTAGTCTTCCTTTGTCAACAAACAATATTATGCCCATACAATGACAGTAATGGGGGCACATGTGTCCTGTAGACACACATTTTGTTTTTCATAAATTTCTTATTTTTAATCTTGAAAAGCTCTGTCAGTGGTAAAAGGTATTTCATATCACTGCGGAAAAAGGTTCCGTATACGTGAGTGTACGCATTCCGTATACTCCTTATATACGGGCGTATACGGAAACATTTTTCCCATATATGGAACATTCCATATACGGGAATCCCGTATTCTTTAATTGGACATTCATATTTTTCTCACATGGATCTGTTCATTCATACTTAGCATAAATACGTTTCAACAGTTCATGTCAGTATTCAAAGTTAGGGATTGTCAAGGTCCAAAAGTATGTTTAAGGCGTAGGTTTTAATCATACTTTCAGGAAAGATACCTTTTATATGATATGCATATATTAGACATATACGGGACCGTATACTCCCGTATATGCACATATTTTTCGCAGTGTATGTATCTCAAAATCTTAAGTAGTTTATCATCAGTAATTAGTTTTAATGGATAGCATTTTCTGTAATAAATTTTCAGAAATAATAGGTCATAGAATTTTGAAAATTGCATAAGTTACATTTAAGATCATGTTACAGAATAATATACATGTATGTACTCATGTCATATTTAAACTTGTTAAGGCACTGCCAGTTTTGCTGTAAGTTAATGTTTAAACTAGACAGTTTCACATCTGAGTTAACTTTAGTTACATTATACGTGTATTTCAACTTGGCAAAAATAAATATGGTAATCCATTATTCTTCCTGTTAGCTGTAGTAAGTCTTTAACTCTGTCACATACAGACTTACTACTGCTCTGCTGTAATACCATAAAACAGAGTGAATGATAAATTGGCAAAGTTACTTTTTATGCAAGTGTTTAGTGAGGCAAACTTGTCTAAGTATAGAACTTTGTTGGGGAGGGGGAGAGTGGGGATTGTGTAAGTGATTTGACAGTTCAGTTAATAGTGTCATTACAGTATTCTGAGACCCTGTTTTTATTAGCTCACCTGTCACATAGTGACAAGGTGAGCTTTTGTGATCACCTGTCGTCAGTCCGTCCGTGCGTCCGTCTCGTGCGTCCGTCCGTCAACAATTTCTTGTCTGCACGATAGTGGTTTCATTTATGATTTTATTTTAACCAAACTTGCACACAACTTGTATCACCATAAGATCTCGGTTCCTTTCTTGAACTGGCCAGATCCCATTACAGGTTCCAGAGTTATGGCCCCTGAAAGGGTCAAAATTAGCTATTTTGACCTTGTCTGCACAATAGCAGCTTTATTTATAACTTGATTTTTACTAAACTGGCACACAACTTGTATCACCATAAGATCTCTGTTCCTTTCTTGAACTGGTCAGATTCCATTATGGGTTCCAGAGTTATGGCCCCTGAAAGGGCCAGAATTAGCTATTTTGACCTTGTCTGCACAATAGCAGCTTCATTTATGATTTTATTTTAACCAAACTTGCACACAACTTGTATCACCATATGATCTTGGTTCCTTTCTTGAACTGGCCAGATTCCATTATGGGTTCCAGAGTGATGGCCCCTGAAAGGGCCAGAATTAGCTATTTTGACCTTGTCTGCACAATAGCAGCTTCATTTATGATTTGAATTTAATCAAACTTGCACAAAACTTGTGTCACCATAAGATCTTGGCTCCTTTCTTGAACCGGCCAGAACCCATTATGGATTCCAGAGTTATGGCCCCTGAAAGGGCCAAAATTAGCTATTTTAACCTTGTCTGCACAATAGCCGCTTCATTTATGATTTGATTTTAACCAAACTTGCACACAACTTGTCTCACCACAAGATCTTGGTTCTTTTCTTGAACTGGCCAGATTCCTTCATGGGTTCCAGAGTAATGGCCCCTTAAAGGTCCAAAATTGGCTATTTTGGCTTTTGCAGCCATATAGAGACTTCATTTATGGTTTTATTTGATACAAACTTCCAAAATATCTTCAACTACAATAAATCTTGGATTTGACAAATCAAATCCATTCGTAGGTTCCAGAGTTATTTTATATCTGATTACCTCCCCTGATTGTAATCAAACTGGATTTATATCAGTAAGTACTTATAGGACTTATTTGAAATTTCATTATTGTCATTAGTTGGACTGAGCCAATGAGGGTAGATAACTATGGACTGATTTTATGTCAAATTACCTCCCTTTATTTCAAATTAAAATGGATATATATCCGTAACGAATGAAGATACTGATTTGAAATTTCATTTATGTGAACAGATTTATTTGGCAGATCCTTCTTTTGTTAACTTACAATCATTTTTTTTAATTACTTCCCTTTTACGTTACTATTAATAGCTTGTTTTTAGTAACTTTTTTATTATTGGCCGTAGGGAAAAACCGAGACCACTTTTTTTGTGGTACAACATGGATGGTACCTCCAATTTGTAGGTGTATTTTGACATATCTATACCTTGTAAGAATTTTTTTTTCTTTTTGGTTTAATGTCTTCCCTTTGTTGTTCCTGTCCTTTGGACTTAGATATTTTTTCTGAGGACCTTCTTGTCCTCAAGTGCAATGATAACAGGTGAGCGATATAGGGCCATCATGGCCCTCTTGTTTTTCTTACCCAGTAATAGAGTTATATCAGATACCAACATTTATTTAACAGAACTTGCAATAGAGACAGAAGTTGCTATTTTCCAGTTTAAAGCCAAGCACAGACTGTGGTCCTTTCCGGAATCACACAACAAGCTATGAGGTTGTGGAGCAACTTGTAGAGGGCTGGAGGAATAAATACGAAGTGTTGCATACCATCATCCAAGTTATCTCGTCTTCCGGCTTTATCGCTGCCACACTAGTGGTACTGTTGTAAGTTACTGTTCTTATGTTACCTCCCCTGTTTTACCTTAGTGCACAGATGGATAAGTTTGATGCAAATAGAGTACAGACCTTGTTCTGTTTGGACAGGTTTCTGGTAGTCAGGGGTTCAGGTTTAGAGGGGTTTCACTGTAGTTGCATGGTAAGTCATAGTGACAAAAGAAAGACGTGCTTTGGTGTCGGTCAGATATGGATGCTCAAATTATAGCAAAGAGGTGATCTATTTCTTTTTTTGTTGGCAATTTTAGAAATCATTTTGCTGTTCAGAACAACATTTTAATGACTTTGAGCTTCTAGAGGAATAAATGGATATTTTAATACCTCTTGCATTAGCATAGCATAAATTATGTCCCCTGCCTGTTGCACAGTTGTCTCCATATGAAGTTTTGGATTTTAAAAGTTATTATTCATATTGTTCAGCAGCAAAAAGCAAAATAAATATTATAGAATGCTCTTAGGAAAGAAATTGATTGGCTTCAATTCCTTACGATAGAAACTGGGTTGTCTGAGGTCAAAATAAGACCATTATGTCAAATATTCAAAAAACCTTGCCAGAACTCGAGAGGTCACATTTTCTAACCAATCTACAAGAAACTTAGCCAGAATGTTTGTCTAAATGAAACATAGTTTGAAGCAGGGTTATCTGGAGAAAAAATCTAGGTAATGTAATATGAAGACCGTCTTTTTGGTTCAGCCACTTGCTTTGATGCCATAGTGTTCCAAACTACAGTCAAACTTTGAACAAATTTTGCTGGTCCTGTTGAGTTCGAGTTGACAAAGTTCAACTGTACTTACATTACAATCTTTTCACACAAAAAATTTAATGCTATTATTTGTATGGACATAAATTTTGTAGACAGTGAAGTCTTTCCAGATCTTAATATTTAAATGAATTACAGAGTGTTGACGTACTATATGAGGATTGTGATGGTAGGACATAAAGAGATGGTAGACTTGCTCAGACAACAGCTTTCTATGGTAATATTTCTTTTTATGATATACCTACATAAATTTTGTCAAAAGTACGGATCAGGCAGAAAAAAATACATACTATACCTTTTGTATTGTATTTTGCTGTACAACTTTCATTTAATATGCATGATCTGACACAGTTCTGTAAATAGCACACAGTCACAAAAACTACTCTCAGTTCTGTTTTAACATCGATAAACTGTTAAAACACTGAATATTTAGTTTGAACAAAACGTCGAACAAAACAGTGGTCATTGTAACTGTAGCCAGATCTAGGATTTTGTATTCGGCTCTTGTGGATTTTGCTAGGTCGGATCACACTCCTAGCTAGCAAAATTCACACCAATCAAATACAGCATCCCAGATTAAGCTACTACTGTAATAACCCTATTGTATTTCGGGTGTCTTAGACAGACTATATAGCCCACCTGGTCACAACAGCATCTTTGAAAAATTGCAAAGTGAAATGTCTATAAATGCATACAAGGGGAAAGAAGATAATGGATCAGATGAACAAAGCCAAAAAACTGCAAAAAATTACTGAAGACCTTTATGTCTGCTCTGAATCAAATAATGCAATGTATGAATATGTGATACATATTGGAGTTAATAAAATTTACTCCTGAAGTTAACCTAACAAGTAGACTTAGTGTTTTTCGATTTTACACCTCTTCTTAATGTTCTATGCATGTAACTGACAACTTTCCTACAGGAATCAAAGTTGGAGGAGGAATTACTTAAAATGTACATGTATAGTCTTTTCAAATCATCATGTAGATCATTGTCTCAACTAGGGCTTGAACTCTTGACCACTGTGCTAACCATGCAGGTAGTATAGGAAGTAATTATGCCATTAAGTTTCTTGTATTTTACAGGAGGGTAGAGACAAGGCATATTTGTTGAACATGTTGCAAGCTGCTAACAAGAAACACAAAGATCGTCCAAAAGGTCCGAATCGTATACTGTCTTCTGGGTCAGAGGCTTCGGGGACTCTAACCAGCACGGCACCAGGTGAGAGGCTCCAACCTTTGTTATTTGTTTATCCAAAATTTAATTTAAAACCTCCTGCAGCCCATTTTGAAATGGAAATTGTTTTGTTTATTATTATTTGGTTATGATGCATGTAGGTAGGAGTAACCTAGAACTGGATCTGAATATTTCAGTTACTCATCAACATGTTTTTATTGTCATTATTGTACACTGTATGCAAAATAAGAACATTCACCAATTAATGATATATCCATATGTTTTGTAAGTACCGTAGTAGTCTTGGCATTAATTATAGTAATTATGCAACTGTCAGTGTTTCCATTTTTGAATAGTGAGAATAGTTACATACAGGCAGTATAAAAAGAGCTTCAGATCATAATTACATATGCCTGTTTTGAGAATTTTCATGATTTTCAGAGTACATGTATACTTCAAAACTGACACATGCACATGTTCACTTTACACTAGTAGTCACACAGTTTTGAAATTACAATCATGTGTAATCAGATTTCATCAATATTACAGTGTTATTAGTTTTAGAGTTTTGATTTTGCATGTTGGCTCAATTAATAAAAAAATTTTTTTGTTTGATGCATAACATACCCCATTTTAAAAATCCATTTTGCTAGAAAACTGCATGATGATAGGATAGGAGAAATAATATATCTGTTTGATTTTCATTGTTGGTTCATTTTTTTACTCTATGTCCCAGAAAGAAGGTATATTTGCTGTAGTGTAAGCATTTCGCCAGTGCTTTATACAGGGGCCCATATTTATAAGTACTTTGAGAAAATGTATATTTAGTTTCTTTTATTTACTACTGTGACAAATATCTCTTTCATCAAAGATAGATGCAAAAAAAATTTAAATCATGAAAAATATGGGTCCAGCTTTAATAGGCCATCAGAGCTGCTTGTTGCAAGTTGATTTTTTTTTTCTTGTGGATGCCATTTTTATTTTGTATTTGTGAATAACAAAACAACAAATTGAGGAGTGTGTGGAAGTCATGAACACCACTGGAATTCATAAACTGTGCAAGTTATAAAAATTGGTAGTTATTATTATTCATGGAGAGGATGCTAGACTATTATACTGGATTTGTAGTAGAGACAGTCCATGAAATCATATTCCAGACAACAAATATGTTCAGTAAAGTGTCTTTTTAGTTTGAAATCATATTGTTTTGTAGTATTTGTTCAGTGTTACATGTTTTAACTACATATTTCACCATTTTAACTACATTTCACTGTTTACATTTCACTTCATTTTGTTTTGCACTTTTTCTTGCGAAAATTCAAGATGGCAGCCAAGCAACAGTTTCAGCAGAAGTGCACAATGACTGTGATGTTATGTTATGAAACCAGTCTGTTATCATGTATGTAACCAGTCTAGGTAACTATGGTGATGTTACCTTGACAACAAACGAGCATGTTATAAAATGGTTATTTTTGTGTGCATCATATATTGTCACAAGTTTAACATGAGCATGCACTTGAATGTAGTTTGGCTTAAGAACATAGTCAAATAAAAATAAATAATATATGAGGAGATAAGGGGGATAATAAGGTAAAAAGCCAATTGTGGAAGTCACATTTATCTAGTTTAGATTGTACTTTGCACGAAAGCTTTTTTCAGCACCTATTGCTTTCATTTTTGTCTCACAGTCACATTGAAGAATCGTGTAATAATTATACTGAAGTGCTTTTAATGCCAAACATTTAATGTGTGTATGTTAACTATTTGATGCAAGGGTGTGTTACAGTAATGAACATAGTAAAAAGTATATCAGGTTGGAAGGAAAGGTTTACAATGCTTTCTGCGATATTTTATCCTTGCTTTGCATGTTATATACAAAGGTTTAAGCTATGCTGCTAGGTTTGAAGTGTGGATGTTTTGCATGTGTTGAAGCTTGTGTTTTATGCATGCCTTCATGAGAGTTTTGCAAAATCAGGTAAATGTTAAGCTTTTGCAGGGCCTGGTGATAGTATGATAGTGTATTTAATTGGTGAAATGTGAAACTATTTCATTTAATAGCCATCTCGGATTTAATTAATTGTTTTCATGTAAAAATAATTTAGCATAGGAAGTAAGTCTTTTGACAAATAATATGTTGCATTTTCAGATGACTTAAATAATTTCATATGGTTCTTTTTATTTGATGAAGCATAATTTAGAAATTAGTTAGTGCTTTTAATTTCAGTCACATTAATCCTAGCCCAGCTCTCTCTGTTGTTGAAGAAGGGTTCGGACAAGTAGAAATTTTGGGCCCAGTTCCCAGCAACCAAATTTCCTTGCCTTTAATACTTTTCTGTTTTATTCATTAGCATACACGTTTTCTGTATCTTGTATGTACATGTTCTGTAAATGTGATTGTTCTCAGTGCCACTTAAAAACTCTTTCTGAGAACTATCTTCTGTCGAAGCTATGTTGTTTTGTTATGTTGTGTGAATATATTGTCGGAACTACTTTCTCTGAGAGCTATGTTGTTTTGTGTTGTTTTATGTAATATATTGACAACATGATGTCTTTCTTATATCAATGCATTTATTATGTGAATATTTATTTGTTTTTTTCACGTAAGGAAGCGTTGCAGATGAATTTTTAACATTTAAAAGAAAAGTTTTGTGTTTGAGTTTGTTTTTTATGTTTGTAAAGAATGAACCATACTGGTGAATTGACTTTTTCTGATTTGATTTTCTTTGAAAATAAACTGACGCTGGTTTACATCTAGTTTCCTTGTTACTGTGAAATCATTAATATTTGTGGAGGACTATTTTTTTGTGGATTACATAGGTATCAATCCACAAAATTAAATAGCAACAAAGAAATAAAATTCCAGTCCATTTACTCTTCAGAGTTTAACTCCACAAATTCATATCCTTACAAAATAATTGTCTTGGCCGAAACAACCAAAAGTCATGCCCACAAAATCAAATGGTTTTACAGTATACATTGTTTGAAACTTCTAGAGCTTTAAATGAGGTTATTGTATAAAACAGTACTATTTTGACATTGATGTTATGTTTTACAGGTGGTAGACAATTTGTGAAACAATTAGCGGCAACAGCAGACAAGATTAAAGACGGGAACGCACAACAGCAAACACGACGGAGAAATCGAGATGGAGCAGGAGCTGGGGCAGCCTCTTCATAATCATGCCATGTACTTCATGTATTCCCTGTTATGACTTAAATACAGTGAAACAACACTCGCTCAAGCATTGATGATGCAAGCACCTGGGCTCACTTGAGTAATGTGTCTCTCATCATTTTCCTTAGATTTTCTATGTCTGGATTGGTTGTAACAGTGGATGACAGTAGGATTTTGCTCATTCCTTTTTGATATCAAGCAAATGGTGTTTTACTGTAATGCAGGAAAATCAATTATACATTAGAATGCTTCTAGCATTTTGAGTGATTGTGCGAATGCACATTTTTGTCATTGAAATAACTACACTAAGTCTTACTTCTTCTGACAAAGCACAAATATTATCAATGGCTTCCCAGGCTACTTGAAATATATGAATGTCATATAATTGTTATACACAGTATTTTTTGTACCTCATTGAAAAAGTTTTATATTGCGTAAATGTCGTAGTCTTTGAAATAAGAGAATCAGAGTTTTAGATTTCTGTTCTTATGAAGCCTAAGCCTGGTCTGCAATAAATTAAAACTTTTTTGAACAAAATTTTATATTCTTTACAAGTTTTTGGGGCTTCAGTTTGAACAGTCAAACCAGAGAACAAAGACAACTTGGCTTTAAAGTCCACTTCATTTAGGATTTAAATCTTTACAGTACTTACAGAGCTTTTTTATTTGTGAATAGAGCTCGTGCTAAATATGACCTTTTCATATATATTCAGGTTTGACTATTTTGTTTTATTTTGCACAGTCATTTTGAATAGATGAAACTTTATTCATACTATCCAGATAGCAGATTGCATTTGATTAAACAGAAAAGAAAAAAAAAAACATTGTTACAGAATGCAGAATATAGAACTATGACATATCAGAGTTTTATCATTTTTCTAGGGATAAACAATCCCAGACATTTTATCTTTGTTGAAGAAAAAAAAGAGCAACTAGGGATAATACTTGGCTCTTACACAGGTGACCTTAAAAGGACACTGTACCAGATAAGATGAACATTGAAATTTCACGGTTTTTAAAAGGTAGCAATTCATGATAGATTAAAAATTTCCCGAAACATTCAGATTTCTTTCTATTATTATAATTGCTTACTAATGAAAGCATTTTCTAAACTTTGAAAAATTTTACCCAAATCCAGAGGCATGCAGCTTTCACCACCAATTTTGCTTTATTCAGGGTGAGAGTAAGTGAAATTTGCATAATAAAAATAATGTGTTATAGATGTGTTGTAATCTTGTATGCACAAATATCTTTGTATTTTCTCATAAAATATGTCAAAGTGATCTGACTTTTTAATGTATTACATTTTTACCACTACATTTCATTATGTTTCAAAATAGGCTTTCCCCAAATTATTGTATGGGTTGTAGCACGGTTGTGATCAGTGATATTATATTTCACCTTGTACATATTATGTAAGGAAGAATTTTGTGTCTTGTTGTATGTCTTAGATTAAAAAAAAGTGACTACTTAAAACACTAAAATCATATGCTTATCCTCTTTCACAGAATATTTTCGCATGTGAGGATGGTGTCAGTTCCTCATGTGGGGAAGTTGTCTGATTCATGTGTCATTTTTACAAACAGAGTTGCATACATATGCAGAATGTTTAGAATTGACCTCACATATTGCTGTAAATTGTAATACTTTCATTTATTTTTATGCATCAACCTTGTGTATTCTGTCTCCTCTTGCTCTGTGATAAATATCCTCGTATGTTATGTCTTTCGAATTTCACTCTGGCCCTCTCATCTGGGTTCAAAACCTTGCTTGTTGTGTAGGATTCTACGATGTGAGGAAGCAGTCTAGCTGGTTTATGGAAGGTTGGTGGTCAGAAATAATGCCGGCAACAGCCCCTTGGGTCTTTCACCAACATCAAAAGCTAGAAAGTCACCATGTGACCTACGTTCATTCTTTATCAGCCCTTCTTTCACAAAGTTTAAATCGAAAATATTTCAGCCCACATTTTAACATATTCTGTAAATGTCATGTTGTTTTTAAAAAAAATAGCGATTTCTTTTTTTGCTAGCAAAATAGCAACTTTTCAAACTAAGATATCACGTTTTCCTAGCAAAAGTTTTATTCAGAGGGCAATTTTTGATCCAATTTTGGTAAGAGTTTTTTAAACAGTATAAAAAAATGCAGTTGAAAATCAGCATTTTGGTTATTTTCAATCAAGTGTCATCAAAATTACTTCTCACTATATGTATTTTCATTCAGTCTAATTTGACAGAATACGTCTTGGATTGTGACTGTGCAAATTTGAAGTCACTTCAGTCAAATTTCTATGTATTTACATCTTACAGTGTCAAATAAAATGAAAATTTTGTTGCCTACATAAAGGAATGAACATACATTGCAAACATAAAAAAACTTGGAAAAAATGTGTTTCAAATAGCGCAATAGTCCTAAAATGTATCTTAAATATACTGTATATGTCATATTTGTAGGGATAACGCATGTTTTTTTGTGTTATAACATCTGCAGAATCCCAAGGGATTGGTTGGTGCCCGAGCCTGGTAGGGCGAGGGTACAAATTTTTCCCGAGGGATACTGAAGATGTTGTAACACGAAATGAACATGCGTTAACGCTATTCTAACATAAAATGCATAAAAAACTAATAAACGAATAAATTATCCCTCAACGTCATTAACTTTTCATGAAACACGCGGGAATGTCTGCGTTGTTTTTTCACGTTGACGTCATTTCCTTTTGAATTATCCGTTTTGGGGCCGTAATGCGTTTATGCTTTGCCACAGAACACGCATATATAAAAAGGTGTTATAACAGCACGTGAGCCTGAGAATCTCTCTGTTAACACACGTTTACTCTCCTGTTAAAACCCCCGAAAAGTGACAAGAACAGCAATTTTATGTTAGAATACATGTACATGTATATGTGTGTGAGACTTTATAGCGAAAAACACCTCTTACAGGTATCATTTTTAAGTTGATTTCATGTCGTCTTGAAGTAAAAGGCTTCTAAAGTCCCTTTGAATTTGAGGAAGTTAATCGAGTTCAAGATATCCAGTTGGAACTGTACTTTGAAATTGTTTAAATGTAAATGTTTCACAGACAAAATCAAAATTTGTACATATTATTAGTAAATTAACAGCAGTAATTCAGTCACAGAAGCTGAAGGAATGATTGTCTTTTGTCAAATGCCTGAGCTGCCCTGTTCTCTTTATATTTTATACGTCAGTGAATTTGTATCCCAAATTAATAGATATTCAAGTTAAATTTACACTGAAAACTTCTTGTACAACTAAATTTTGATTTTGCCAGAACTTTGTTTATAGTGCATAACAAATGTTTTACACCTGCAGACAAAATTATATTTTCGGGGAAGTTTTGATTGTTAGGAGCCCTCCATTGTCAATGGTAAAGGTTACTGACTTTGAACAGCTTGCCGCTCACTACTGCAAGTTTGAAACATTGCTTTGGATGTTGGAATCTTTTTTACAAGGAAGTCATTCAGCTTGCATGCTGAAAGGTACCGTAGATGGTTCTACAGAGTTAACTGCCTGTGACTGAAATAATGCAAGTATGGGTACCATTGATCTTTGTCTAAAAGCAGGAAAGTTACTGTATGACATATCATTGTTTTGTTGTGAATTAAAACCCAACAAATCAAATCTTGATTTACTCAAGTGAATATTATTATAGCCCTTTGGTCAGTATTCCTCAACAACTCAAGTCTGGAAATATGACTCTCAAAATTTAGAATAAGTACAGATTGTAATGAAATTTTGTATAAATATGCCTCCAGACCTAGTTTTACACATCCCAGAAAAAAAATCTTCAGTTAATATGAACAACCAAAACAAAGTTATGGCAAATTCAGTGTTTTGGGCCCTATTGCCGCTAGTCCTTTTTAGACTCCAATATATTACTGAATGTGGACCCAGGTAATAAAAGGACCATCAGGCAACGACTTAAAACTGGTTTTGTTGAACATGCAATAAACTGATGCATGTTTGTTTCTATATGCAAAAATGCACAGAATACACAATATATTTTGATATGTGCAATGTTTGAATTAAATAGCTATTAAGTTTTCTTGATTGTATTCTCTTTATTTAGCATATTTTAAAGTTGTTGAAATAATTTTATATATAAATAAACAGATATACATTACCTTGTTTAGTTTCTTTCTTTTCTACCTGCCCCATTAGGTTCTGGGACAACCTTTGTATGGAAAGAATTGGTGCATGATCGTAAAAGGCGACTAATAGGGTCTGAACACTTTTTGCCATAACTCTGTGATTCGGGCAGGTAAAAGTTTTCATTCCATACCTCATGTTTTATTTTGATGTAAATGATATGTGAAATCAAAATTTTTAGTTGTTTGGCATCATATAACCTGTACTGTGTTGGTGCACCTTAAACCAAAAGAGAAATCAAAGTTTTTTTTTATACCATTTAAGTAGACACGACTGTACCTTGGACTTGTACTGTAAATTATAACGAACATGGCGATTCCATTTTTGTTTTTGATAAAATGGTTTAAAATTGAATTTCTTTAATGGCCGTCTTTGACCAGCTATGCATATTTTAACTAATTTCCGTCAGTTCCTCAGTTTTGTTGTTAATCCCCCGCCACGAGTGGTGGTGGGGTTATAGGAATGGTCTCCGTCCATCTGTAACACTCGTGTCAGCTCAATATCTCCTAAACCCCTTGAAGGATTTTCATGAAACTTTGGTCAAATGATCACCTCATCAAGACGATGTGCAGAACTCATGAGTCAGCCATGTTAGCTCAAGGTCAAGGTCACAACTCGAGGTCAAATGTTTAAGCCTTCCCTTTCATGCCCACTCTGTATCTCCTAAACCCCTTGAAGAAATTTTATAAAACTTTGGTCAAATGATCACCTCATCAAGACAATGTACAGAACCCATGAGTCACCCATGTCGGCTCAAGGTCAAGGTTACAACATGGGGGACAAAGGTTTGAGCCTTCCATTTTGTGTCCGCTCTGTATCTCGTCCGCTTGAAGGATTCATATGAAACCTGGGTCAAATAATCACCTGTTCAAGACGATGTGCAAAACTCACGAGTCAGCCATGCCGGCTCAAGGTCAAGGTCACTACTTGGGGTCAAAGGTTTGAGCCTTCCATTTTGTGTCCACTCTGTATATCCTAAACCCCTTGAAGGATTTTCATCAAACTTGGGTCAAATGATCACCTCATCAAGAACTCATGAGTCAGTCATGTTACCTTAAGGTCAAGGTCACAACTCAAGGTCAAAGGTTTGAGCTCTGTATCTCCTAAACCATGAAGGATTTTCATGAAACTTTGGTCAAATGGTCACCTCATCAAGACGATGTGCAGAATTTATGAGTCAGCCATGTCAGTTCAAGGTCAAGGTCACAGCTCGATGTCAAAGGTTTACCCTTTCACTATTCATAACAGTGGCCGGGGATTTAGCTGTCTTTCAGACTGCCTTTTTATGCCCCCGGCATCTACTGATGTGGGAGGCATATAGTGATTGTTCTGTCCGTTCCTTCGTCCGTCCGTACGAGGTTAACCAAATGGGACTGTTTCATCTAGCATCAATATCAATACCCCCTACTAGAATGACTTGATACTAATGCAGATGTAACCTGTGACCATTCCTCATCTTCAGACATCAGTTTGACCTCATTTTGGACTTTGGTTCCTTTATATGGGCCATCTCTTGGTTAATCAAATGGGACCGTTTCGTCTAGCATCAATACCGCTTACAAGAATGAATTGATACTAATACAGATGTAATCTGTGACCATTCCTCATCTTCAAACATCACCTCGTCATGTCAGTGCAGTAACTCAATAAGTGTATATGTATTATATAAGCACTTATTGAGTTATTGCGCTGACATGACGACCTGACCTCAGTTTGACCTTGACCTTGAACTTGACCTCGTTTTGGACTTTGGTTGCTTTGTATCAACAAGGATGCCACCGGTGGCATCAAGCGTTTATTGAACGCAGCTCCTTGTATTTTTTTGTGTTAAAACTGGTAATATCACAGTTTACCGTTTGTTATTAAATATTCTAACCAATGCTAAGATCAACAATTTAAATTACTTGCCCGATTTAAATGAGCCCTACCTGGGATGCAGATTTCTATTTTACAAGGAAGCTGTTAGGCTGGTGTGCAGGTGTGTTGTTCTACCTATGTACTCATCTGTTCCTTAGTTATCGCCAAGAGGTGCACCTTGGTTCTTCCTCCATTAAAGTGGGAAAGTTGTTGGGGTTGACACAACATCATATCCAAACAAAAACGTCTTGACTTGGATATTGGGTTTAACATCATTACTTCATTATTGAATGTTGTTTAGTTAACCTAACCGGTGTTCCTGGAACATTACAGACTCTCTGTTTACCCACATGCATCAGTGGTGGAGTACATAAATCTAACATACTGTCGCCTGCCTTAACATTCTGGAGGGCATTCTCCAGGGGAAAGAACTCTTACCTCTTAATGTATTCAAATTTTTCTACAGACCTTAATAAGGCCAGGCATATTTGTAATATTAACAGAACAAAAGACATCATCACAAACAGTAAAGTTATAAATAAATTTATTCCCTAATGCAATAATAGTTATAAAAACAGAAAAATCTAATGGAGTGTAAAGCATTAAAAAGATGCAAAAACATTTAACGTACCAGTCTACAACAAGAGTATCACAGTATAGAAACATACAACAAAATACAATAATCGTCATCAAGAGATATGTTCATCTACTAACAAAAAATATACATTTAAATATTTAACAGAATAAAGTCAGCATGACTTGTTTACAATATCTCGAGTCATTTTAACAAACTGACGTCTGCAGCTATCTCTATAATCAGAAACATACTGGTATGTCACTCGAACATGCGAAACAAAAGTGACAATCCAGCACTGCTGATAGCATTTTCATTTTCTATGAATTCAAGGTAATGTTTCCATTGATTTCCCTGAAAAATTGGTCAAGCTGTCTCCAAACAAATAGAAATGAGTCGTGCCATGGGAAAACCAACATAGTGGCTTTGCGACCAGCATGGATCCAGACCAGCTTGCGCATCCGCGCAAAATGGAGCTTGCCATTACCTAGCCAGTTATGTCCAGTTTGTGTTTTTAAAAAAAAAACGTGGAAAGGTACATCTTCTTGCAAACAAACAGCCTCTATATTTCTATATTAAAAATTCTGTTTATTTTGTTTTAAAAGCCCTAAAGAGGGTAATAAATAAAAGTTTAAATTCAAAAATATCTAAAACTTCAACAAAGTAATACTGGAAAAATATAAACAACGAAATATCTAAATAAATATTTTTATACTTTCTACAAATACCTAGCCAATTATGAAGTCTAAACGGATAACAAATTTACATATAAATCTTGACAAAAACATACAAGCTTCATAGACCTCAACGGGCTGTTGTATATTGCTGTCCAAAAAAACTAAAATATATTTATTAGATAGACGTAAATTCATTTTAGACTCGAGCATTTTCCCATGTAAATGTCTACATTTTATGATGCAAATGTCTATATTTTATGTTGAGAATGTCTATACTTGAGGTTTTGAATGTCTATATACAGACACAATTGGCACTTGCTAAAGTAAAGTCTCAATATTTTATTACCAAGAACAAAGAAATATTTCCAGATTCTTCTCCTTTAATTCCCTGAAGCTACAAGCACCGTTAAGTCACAAACTCACTGACAAATCTTTTTGTAGCTAAAATGAAAGTAACACAAACTGGTTTTCTTAAAGGAATAAAGCCCGACATGCCCACAATTAAAACTTTGATAAATGTTACTATGCTGCATCGAGTTTCTCACTGATTTTTTTTCTGAGACGGAATTTGAAAATAACAGAGCATTCAACCTTTCAAACATAAATTATTGCAATATCAAAGCAGAAAATTTAGATATAATGCAGCCACCTTTTTGTTGCTATGTTACTATTAATGTATTGTAACCCTGGAGCAAAACTTCTGGAACAGAATATACAGGCAAACCTGTGTTTAATACTACCTCTTTATATATATACAACAACCTTAAAACTTGCCTTGAAAGGCAAACCTATTCTTGTTGACCATACACACACCTTTACCAGGTGGGACAAACCTGCTCAAAAATCTCTTAATCTAGTATAGTCTTTAAAGACAAAACTGACTTTAAATAAAAGAGCAAATACAAGAGATTATGACAGTATGGGCATAATCAGGAGTTTTACTAGTGCAAGAGCACCAAACTTATCTGCTGAAGTCTGAAATTCTTCTATCACCAAAGTATGTTTTTATGCCATTCTAAGTATCCTCTGCTGCATTATATTAGCTTACTGTATTTGCCAATATGCCTGTATCTATTATGTGCGTTTCCACCAGTGCATGTACTTTTATTGTTGAAAATGCATTCTGACTTTGTTTCTTTGACCCCAGCCACAGCAGGATCCCTTTCTGCACCAAACCTCTGTACAAAATCCTGGCTATTCTTGTGAACATACATCATCCATTTTCAACATTTTAACACCACTTCAAGTATATTATGAAGGGAAAACAAAACCAGAAACAAGCTAATATAATATCAACTAAAAGAAATAAAAATGTAGATCTATACAGAATGAAAATGTTTACATTTAGAACAACAACTTTTAAACAGTTTCGAAACATTTATACAGTACAAGAAAATGTCTACAAACGTAATAAATATCACAGAATGTCTTTATCAACAGCCAGTGAAGCAAAAACCTTGGAGTATTTATTCTATGTCTTCAGAGCAAGTTTATTAGAAAAATGACAAAATAATTTCAAGAGCTGACAGGGAAAGCATCACAATGCATGGGATTTTTGAGTTTCCAATTAAGCACGGAAGATTTGACTTCTTAAATTGAGTTACAAGTATAAAACCAAGACAAAAATGTAAATACATGCAAACATATGATGTTGGACTGTGACAGGTATAGTAATGAATGAAATATTTTATACTAGCCTTAAGAAGAAAACTAAACATGGGCAAGACTACCGGGTTACTACATTGATATTTTGAGATGATTAACAAACAATTGCATTGAGCTTTAATATTAAAGAAAACATATGCACTATACACATCAATAAGACCACTAACCATTCTTCTAAAAATTGTCTTAATTAAGGTGGTGTAATATGGGATTCTAGTCTGACTTGCCATTGTCACCAAAAATCACTCGGAAGTCTTGTGTGTATACCAAAATGGTGAAACGGCCCAGACTTCCAGGTTACAAAACCAAGTCTGCAGACCTGTCCCAGAATACAGCCCCACCATTGGTTTATTCCAGACTGAGCTCATGAACAACCAATAAGATGCCGGAAATTTGAGACTGGTATCCAGATTCTGTTTTATAACCTTGGGCCCTGATAATTAATACCAATCTAATAAAGAAACAAAGGTTACCTCTAAAAACAATGACCAGTTATAATTACAACAGGCTTATTTTTATGTGTATATGTAGAAAAACAGCCAATCAACTAATAGAGTACCTCTTCACATACATACATGCTGTTTCAACTGAAACAGTTTTAACAGGTTTTCATAAATATAACAATCTTACTTCTGTTAAGAATTCCCGCACTTGAAGCTAAAGACACTAAACATCTGTACAAAAATAAATTCAATGCCTTTCTTTATCTATATGTAAGTGAGAAATATCAGCATCTCTTTTTTCTCTCTACAAACAAGACAAATCATTTGAAGCTAACATTCGGCACAATACTGTCATTTCTCCAGTTATCCAGCAACTGAGAATTACCTCTAAAATCATTATTTAGTGTGTTTTTTTCTCAGGAAAATAGTTAATTCTTTATATGCACTGTTATAACATATTGAATCCCATAAACATTTTCCTTACTTGTGTTATTGGAAAATTTTCCCTCTTGGCCTAATCAACAAATTTCTCCTCGAGTAAGTCAGTTTAATACCTGAATATGTCATAGCAAGAAATCAATAGCAGTTTAAGAGGTAAATTCGCTAGTCACCATACAAATAAATGCAAAAAATTGCCTAAATCTACATACTAATATATGAATATTTCAAAACAATAAAATTTATATACTCGTTAATATCATTCAATAACGGCAGATAGACTATAGTCAAAAATCGTTGCGTAAATTAGTAAAATTTTCCTGATAAAATAAACGATGTTAATGCAACAGCAAATTGCATTAAATCACCAGCATTTAAGGTAGTTCTGCAAGTCTGATTAACCAGAAGTGATGGTGTTACGTCATTTATCTGGAAACTCTTAGAACAATGCCTGGTAGCCGTTATATGGGCAACATATATGTTGCTGGGAATCTATTAAATCCTGTGTATGAAATGATAAACACAGAGTGCTACTGTCTTCCTTAAGACTGATTTTCACAAAAGATTTTTTTTTTCCAAATAGGAAAAAATGTAAGCTCAGGAATCTAAACAATTTATTTGGTCATGTGACTGAAAATAGGTAAACCTAAAACTATGGAAAGTTTCATTAAAATCACATTGTGGAACTTTTTCTATATGCAGCAATGTTGTCAAAAATGTGATTTCCCCAAAGAAGCCCCTTGTGAAAATTTACCTTAAGGTTGAATTACAAAAAAATCAAGCACTATCCCATCTTTTTTTTTGGCTGAATTTCCTTCAGATACAATGATGCTTTGAAAAAGTGTGGGTTTATAAAATTCTATATTGTCAAACAAGATTTGTTTCAAACATGCAGAACTATCTTTAATATGTGTAAAGATGTCATGCTCTCCTAATCTGCAGTCTATTTCATAATGATTCATATTCATTAAATTTTTTACCAATATAAAAAAAACCTGAATATTAAAAAAACTGATGCTCTGAATCCTTCACATATAAAACTAACATTCTGTACATATCAAAATAGCCTCCTTTATGCATAACACAAGCTTAACGACTGACTCAGTGTGTAGCCTGGTCCCGGATACTGTCTAGAAACGATGTATGTGTTCTCTCCATATAGTTTTGTTGTTCTTCATACAGTCGTTTCTTCTCCTGAAAAACATAAATTAATTAAAATATTTCAACATCGGGGGCAATTTCAAGTTGAGAAATTGTATGAATACAGCAATGACAAATAATTTAGCTACAAAGAACACTAAAACTGTCTACTTTATACAATAATTAAACTTTGCAAACTGTAACAAGTATTTCTTATTCCAACCGAATAATTATATTTAAATATGCAGGGTTTTGCGTTTTTTTTAAATTCCTCTTTTTAACTCTTTTTTTTCTATCATGATACTACCGGTATTTAATAACATGAAATATGTAAAATCTGAAATGGCATAATCATATATAATGGCACACATTACACAGTAGCTACTAGAACAACATATAATATTACACATAATATGCCTACTGGTGATGTGTTCTCATTTTTGACTAAGATGAGTAACATAAGCTAATGAAGTGAATGTGTTAAGTAATGGTGAGCTGTTGATGATTTTTGTATTTTTTTAATATTCAAAGTCAAGTTTAACAATTTACAGGAGAAATACTAATAACCTCTCTTTATACATTCGAGCCGCACCATGAGAAAACCAACATAGTGCGTTTGCGACCAGCATGGATCCAGACCAGCCTGCGCATCCGCGCAGTCTGGTCAGGATCCATGCTGTTCGCTAACAGTTTCTCTAATTGCAATAGGCTTTGAAAGTGAACAGCATGGATCCTGACCAGACTGTGCAGATGCGCAGGCTGGTCTGGATCCCTTCTGGTCGCTAACACACAATGTTGGTTTTCTCATGATGTGGCTCATTCTGTATTTCAGAAGGAAAGAATACAACGTTTTACAAAAATCAATGTTACCACATTTTCTTGAGCTTTTTCCTTTGAATGTTCCTCTTTCTAATTGAAGTAGTAAAATGCTATAAAGTCCCTAAGTTTAGCAAATGTCCTATTTTGCATTTTGCAGATAGCCTTAATTTAACCTCAATTAAACAATATAAGAAAATAGAACTATTGAAAGTTCTAGCAAAAAGGCATAGATTGAGCAGAAAGTTTCAGAGAAAATCAAAACAAAGCATAAATTGCTGAAGGTATAATAAAGCAACAGGTCTACTTGGTTTTCCTTACTTTTTTGAGATTTTAGTGAGTACTAATAAAATCAATCAGAAATTTTTCAATATGATTGCAATTCTTTTTTTTTATAGGACCCAAGTAAAAATTCCAATACACAGTGAAATGTGTGCAATGTGACAGACCTTTACTTGTGCTACATTGTTTTTTCTACCTTCACTCTCGCTGCCCACGTTGGCCCGTGCTGAATCCGGATTAGTCTGGAAAGAAATCAAGCCAAACCCAAGTAGCTTCATTAGTTCATGCATCCAAACTTTGAAAAACAAATAAAAAACACCTCAGTATTTCCCCATCTAAACCCTCTATCCCACCAGTCCCTAAAAGTGACTGAATCTGCAAATGAAAAACAGCAGTATAATTTCTGCAATCAAGCTCTGGTTTTTCTTAAATAAGCAGATTTTTCTCCCTAGCATGTCCTCGAAATGAGATATGAGAGTAAAAGAAAGAGTGTTTCTAGCCCTGATAGAATATACAAGAAAACTGAAAGATCTAAAACTCGCAAAGGTCTACACTATATTTAATATTCCTAAGTAATACATTTATAATTTTTTCAGGAGTATCACTAATATTGCATCTGCTCTCAGTCCTTGAACTTTTTTTATACAACCTGTAAACAATCCCAAATCCCAACCAATTATAGTATTTGGTGTTTTCAAAAACTGAAATTTGAAGGTACCTCCCAAACTTTTACAGTTTAAGCTGTTTAAAACTGATTAGATGCATCATCACTCACAAAATTATCACTCATATAACTGCACTTCATGAAAACAACACATCTTTCACAATTTTAGATATTATAAGTGCACTTTTTTTGAGATATTCGTTTGTTCAAAACAGAAATCAAATAAAGAGAAGAAATTCTGGTTCCAAAGTCATAAAACTGATACTGGAGACCAGTCTCAAACTTTCAGCATCTGATTGGTTGATTTTAAGTTTAATCATGAAACTGACCAATCAAAAGGTTACATTCCAAGACTGGTCTTCAAGTTTATTTTTATAACTTTGGAGCCTTAATTATATCAAAACTTTATTCAGCTAACCATTCTACTTCTGTGCACCTGAGTGTATTGATAAAAAAAAGCAGAAAATTTAGTACATAGATGTTGTCAAGGAAGTCTTTTTGATGAACTTATTGCACTAAATTCCTACCATATTTTGTGTTTTATTGAATGAAACATTTCTAAATTTAATGCATGGATTGAGTTTTGAGTAATATGTTCAAAGTAACAAAGCATGTTCATGGTTCTGCTAACCAATGCCAGTATCTGACAATATTCCCAGGGAGAACAGAAGCAATCAAATCATTTCCTCAAAAACTGACCACAAAGAAACTTTGGGGGAAAGCTGTTAATGCTTTACGATAGTACTGCATGATGGTAACAACAAGTTATGTCTAAAGTACCACATTATTTGGTTTATCATAGAATATAGTCAAATATTCCTAGAGAAAAATGAAGCAAAACTGATAGTTTTCTCAGTGTAACCTTAAAATTTATAATCAAATCAAACCCTACTTTATAGAATTTTTTATCTTTATATGCACAACCACCTTAAACTGGACTGGTTAACTTGCACTCTTTTAAGAAATTTGAGTATAACATGCACTTTTTTGAGAGAAGATTTTCTTTTTCTTTGTGAAAGATGTATTGTCAAAAACAAGCTCTGTTTTCTTGTGCATAGCATTAACAATGTTACCATATTTGGCAGCTATGGCTTAATTTTTAATTTCTTCTAAAATACAGAAAATCATAACTGAGATTACCTAATAAAGATTAACTATTAAATGGAATAAACTACATGAAACCTATAATTAGTACTTAGTACTGTAAAATACTTAGTATTTGTGAAAACTTTACTTTTGCTAATATTCGCACATTTCACCCTCGAATGTTAAAAGCTTTTCACAAAATTTTTAAAAAGTTTGTATGTGTATATACTTAGCCAAATACTCTTCCCATTTCAAAACATCCCTTATTCAAGGTATTGCGAATAAATAAAATAGGACAAAAATTGGGAGAAATTTGTGAAATAAAGTTTGCACAAAGGTTTTAAAGCATTTTCAGTAAAATAAAAAAAAAAGAATGCAGAAAAATGAAAACAACTATAGTAAGAATATAATTTAACATACTTTTAAATAAATAAAGAATAGCACTAGAATATTAAATTTTTAATCATGTTAATCCAAATACAGTTTCTAAGCATGACAGGACTATCAAAAGACATAGAGCAGAAGACAGTATAAACACTCAGACTAGCTTACATCATTTTGCCACATACTATCCGAATTCCTCTCTCTTTGTCTATCCTCCTGAATTGGATCCAATCTGTAATACAAATGGTATAACTTGAGGGACGCACCATATTCAACAGTCTACAGGTGTTAATATCAGGTAGATTTTATTTTCTAACTTGTTAATATGGTGTAGATTTTTAAATGGTTAAAAATGTACAATGTAAATTAAAACTTGCATGAAGTAAGGAAATATCACTAATGCTTATTTAAAACAGATCTGTCATTGTTTTTTCTTAATTTGAGCCGCACCATGAGAAAACCAACAT
The DNA here is from genome assembly GCF_021730395.1 of Mercenaria mercenaria. Classification (NCBI taxonomy): domain Eukaryota; kingdom Metazoa; phylum Mollusca; class Bivalvia; order Venerida; family Veneridae; genus Mercenaria; species Mercenaria mercenaria. Next base: position 104,547,995 of record NC_069362.1, on the reverse strand, counting down.
AGCGCATTTGCGACCAGCATGGATCCAGACCAGCGCAGAATCCATGCTGTTCGCTTTCAAAGCCTACTGCAATTAGAGAAACCATTAGCGAACAGCATGGATCCTGACCAGACCACGGATGCGCAGGCTGGTCTGGATCCATGCTGGTCATAAAAAGGTAATATGTTGGTTTTCTCATGGTGCGGCTCATTTGATGATTTATCTTTTTTCAAGCTCCTCAATGATGACTCAATGTATAATATTCAATGGCTTAGAGTTCAGCTGTGCAAGAATTTAACCATTTGCCCTCTAATGCCTTCATGGCTAAATATCCAAGGACCTAAATTATGAAACATGGTATATCAAACAATCAATCACAAGGAAGGCCTTAATCATTCTTTTTGTTACACATTCATAAATTGAAATGCTATGATAAAAAATATTCTGCATTCATAGCATTGTTACAAATCTGGTGAGTTGTTGTGAAATCTGTTACCATAATGGTCTCTGGCTGGCCTTCAACTTAAACCTGATGTTAACGGCAGATACATATGAGCCGCACCATGAGAAAACCAAAATACTGCATTTGCGACCAGCATGGATCCAGACCAGCCTGCGCGGATCAAGATCCATGCTGTTCGCTAACGGTTTCTCTAATTGCAATAGGCTTTGAAAGCGAACATCATCGATCCTGACCAGACTGCGCGGATGTGCTAGCTGGTCTGGACCCATGCTGGTCGCAAACGCATTATGCTGGTTTTCTCATGGCATGGCTCATATGAACCTGCCTTAGCGATCACCTGTATTAAGCAGCCTTAAGCAGCCAGTCGTCATACCTCCAAAATAATTTTTTGTTCTAATTTTAACTTGCCATAAGTAGCCACCTGTCTTAAGCAACCAGACTGTGTTGCTCCTATCACTAGCTGCTAAAGGCAGGTTTGACCGTACATAAAACAACTGCCTTCTTCTTTGTATAAAACTTTATTACTACTAAAGAAATAAAATCTAAAAATTTCTTACCCTTTTCTGTTGCTAGTCCTCAATGCATGTAGACTGCTATTTGGGTCATGTGCCTCATCGATACATTTGCGTATAAAGTTTGCCACTTCCTGATGCTGGTACTCCTCGGCCAGGTCAAGTGGTGTACGACCTAGTTGGTCTTCTGCTGACAGGCTTGAACGGTTGGCTATCAACCATTTAACACATTCCAGGTGACCACTAATAAACATATTGGATATTTTCGTTAAAATGTTCAAGGACATTTTTTATCTAAAATGAGAACTTGAATGCAACTGTAATATCATCATCATTTTTCAGTTTTTATGCTAAAATTATATCAAAATGCTACAGTTTTAAATATTTAAATAGTAGCTAATTAAAATCAACAAATCTGAATATTTGGAAAGTTTTTTCTTGAGTTTCCCTGAGGATGCAGATAACCATTTATAGAGATTTTCTTTAACACCCTCAACCTTATCCAATAGTCTTTGTGTATAATCCACCCAATTTCAAAGACCTAAGAAGCATATAGTGTTTGAACTGTTTGTGATGTCACACTTATTTATGTTATCACCTTCTACTGCCTCTTGAACTTAGTACACCTGGAGCATATTATTATGCTCTTCCAAATTTTCACACACTCTAGCCTGCGTAAGCTCTTAAACCTAGGTTAGTGATCTAGGGTCATCAGCGCCCTCTTGTTTTGCTTTAGCCCACAGGCTTAGCTCAATCTGTTTAAATTTGTAAATAAAACATAATTCTTTTTTTCAACTTAAGTCTCTGAATTACATGTGTACCTCTTGTTAGTACACAGTCATCTGCAAAAGACACACATTAAAAGATACAGAACCCGGTAGGTCCATTATGTAGAACAAGAATAGTAGAGGTCCAAGGACAGACCCCTGAGGGACGCTTGATATAACAGGAGCAAATCCAGATGTTGCTCCATCTACCACCACCCTCTGATGCCATAATGATCTAATTTTGATAAGAGCCAGCCATGGTGAACTACAACAAATGCTTTACTAAAGTCCACGATGGCAACATCAACTTGGCTTTGCTGTACTGATTTAGCTAAGTCATGATTAAGATCCACAAGTTGGGTCTCACAAGGCCAGGCACGAAAACCATGCTTGTTGTCCACCAGGATGTTAAATTTGTCTAAGTGATCCAATATATCACTGACCACAATGTGTTCTAATAGTTTGCTAGCTATACATGTCAATGAGACTGGTCTATATATTTAGAAGCTTGAAACTTTTCACCCTTTTTAGCTCACCTGTCACATAGTGACAAGGTGAGCTTTTGTGATCACCCTTCGTCCGTCGTGCGTGCGTGCGTGCGTCCGTCAACAATTTCTTGTCTGCACTATAGTGGTTTCATTTATGATTTTATCTTAACCAAACTTGCACACAACTTGTATCACCATAAGGTCACGGTTCCTTTCTTGAACCTGTCAGATCCCATTATGGGTTACAGAGTTATGGCCCCTGAAAGGGCCAAAATTAGGTATTTTGACCTTGTCTGCACAATAGCAGCTTTATTTATGATTTGATTTTTACCAAACTGGTACACAACTTGTGTCACCATAAGATCTTGGTTCCTTTCTTGAACTGGCCAGATTCCATTATGGGTTCCAGAGTTATGGCCCCTGAAAGGGCCAAAATTAGCTATTTTGACCTTGTCTGCACAATAGCAGCTTCATTTATGATTTTATTTTAATCAAACTTGCACACAACGTGTATCACCATAAGATCTTGGGTCCTTTCTTGAACTGGCCAGATCCCTTTATGGGTTCCGGAGTTATTGCCCCTAAAAGGGCCAAAATTAGCTATTCTGACCTTGTCTGCACAATAGCAGCTTCATTTATGAGTTGAATTTAATCAAACTTGCACAAAACTTGTGTCACCATAAGATCTCGGTTCCTTTCTTGAATCGGCCAGATCCCATAATGGGTTCCAGAGTTATGGCCCCTGAAAGGGCCAAAATTAGCTATTTTGACCTTGTCTGCACAATAGCAGCTTTATTTATGATTTGATTTTAACCAAACTTGCACACAACTTGTATCACCACAAGATCTTGCTTCCTTTCTTGAACTGGCCAGATTCATTCATGGGTCTAGAGTTATGGCCCCTTAAAGGTCCAAAATTGGCTTTTGCAGCCATATAGAGACTTCATTTATGGTTTTATTTGATACAAACTTCCAAAATATCTTCAACAACAATAAATCTTGGATTTCTTGACAAATCAGATCCAATCGTAGTTTCCAGAGTTATTTTATATCTGATTACCTCCCCTGATTGTAATCAAAATGGATTTATATCAGTAAGTACTTATAGGACTTAGTTGAAATTTCATTATTGTTATTAGTTTGACTGAGACAATCAGGGTAGATAACTATGGACTGATTTTATGTCAAATTACCTCCCTTTATTTCAAATTAAAATGCGTGTATCTCCGTAACTAATGAAGATACTGATCTGAAATTTCATTTATGTCAACAGATTTAATTGGCAGATCCTTCTTTTGTTCACTTACAATTTTTTTTTTAATTACTTCCCTTTTACGATACTATAAATAGCTTATTTTAGTAACTTTTTTATTATTGGCCATAGGGAAAAACCGAGACCACTTTTGTGTGGTACAACATGGATGGTACCTCCAATTTTTAGGTGTATTTTGACATATCTATACCTTGTAAGATTTTTTGTTCTTTTTGGTTAAATTTCTTCCCTTTGTTGTTCCTGTCCTTTGGATTTAGATATCTTTTCCGAGGACCTTCTTGTCCTCAAGTGCAATGATAACAGGTGAGCGATATAGGGCCATCATGGCCCTCTTGTTTTTAAAGATAGGTGTTACATAAGGCTCAGACCAATCTTAGGGAACAGTACCACTATCAAGAGATTTATTAAACAATATTGTAAAGAGTGGAACTATTTCAGTTGCACAGTCTTTTAAACTGGACCTGCTGCTTTGTACAGGTTTAAATTTTCAAGCCATTTTTTAACACCATTCTCAGTTACTTTTATTCTGGGCATGCTTGCAAATGGGCTAGGACTAAGATTTGGTAAGCTAGGACTGGGGTCATTTGTAAATACTGAAGAAAACCATTAATTAAAAATTTCTGTCTTATCATGGGCACTAGATTTCCAGACACCTTTTTCTCTCAGAAGACGACACCACAAGAGTCATTTTCGAACATTTTATAAAAACACAGAATCATTTGGTCGTGCCATGTTTATGTGCTTCGGACACTTTTGGAAATATTATAGTTTGCCGTGAACACTTGCAACGATCATGCCGCGAATATCCGGCAAACATGCCACAAACACTTTTGATACAATTGGTATAATTGTTTGAGGGATGTTCGTTTGGTGTTCACTTTTCACATGCAAATTAGTTTTGCCGCGAACAAGTTGCCGTGAACTTCCCGGAAACAAGTAGCTGTGAACTTCCCGCGAACAAGTTGCTGCGATCATCCCACAAACTAGTTACTGGGAACATCCCGCAAACTAGTTGCTGCGAACATGCCACGAACTAGCTGAAACCATCTCTACAGAAATTGTGTACAAAAAAGCATGTACAGAAAAAGTGCAAAAACAAATAAATCAGTAGGAATCAGGAATATAAATTTATTGAATAAACTTGAACACCTAGGTTGTAACAAATTCAAATTGTCAATGTCTGAACTTTTTCATATCATATTTGGAGCATTTTAAACAAAGTTTTAATGATAAGATATGTTTGAATTTTAACTGTTACTTGTCATTTCAATAACAGTGTCTGAGTGCATGTATTCATGCATTTCATCCCAATGTTTTTCTTCACACTGCTTAGAAGTTATATGTATCACTACAAATCTATCATAGTTTTACATGTCGTATCACAAAAAATTATTATATTCCTATCACTTATGAAAACTGTCTGTAATGCACACAGATTTCCTTCTATTATTCTCCAGAATAATATAATTATCTGGTCGTAATTAACTTATCAGACTCATACTGTGACCTTACAGATAATGTCACAAATTAATTGAGCTACAATTACCTGCTCTTATAAAAGCTCTTCAGTAACAGTTTACCAACAGATTATAATCTTCTAAGTTCTTCTTGCGAACATGCCGCGATCATTGGTCTTCCTGGGAACTTGATATCCCACGAACTAGTATCAAACCAATCGCAGGATGATCGTGATAGCAGCGAATATCCCGCAAATACTTCCTGCAAATAGGTATGTTCGCGGCATGTTCGCAGCTTTTGACCATTTCGTAACGGGAACTACAAAAACATTATTCGTGTAGCTCTAATCGCAGTATGAATTCTATGTTTTCTTTTGGATAAGAGTTTTAATATATTATAAGTCTAGAAAACAACAAGACGTATATATATATATATATATATATATATATATATATATATATATATATATATATATATATTTTATTATTTTTCTTTATTTTACTTTAAAGTCTATCCCGTTTTTTAATTATTTTTTTTTTAATTTCAGAGTTCAACCATGGAAGATGATGTCTACCTGAGACAAGTTTGCTCAGTACATGACTTGATACTAGCTCATCTAATTTATTTTTAAAGCTCTGCCATAATTCTTGAACACCCAAGTTTTGTGTTTTATGCTTACTTTTTAGATTAATTCTTGCTGATGATAAAAGGTCAACAAATTGTATGCAATGGTCACTAAAACAAGGAATGACTTTTTTGCATCAAACATGACCCCAACCTTTCTTTTGATTTTTATTCGGCACTTACAATATCTATCAAGAAAATGTAAGTTTTAGGCATTTAAAATGGGTACTGGTGTACATTTACTGCAGCCGTTTGAATTTTCTCAATTTCATTTTAAATCAGACCATGGTGTATTTATGCCTTTAAAGTTGTAGGGTTCAGTTTCAGTTTTCAGCCAGTTTATTTTTAATACAAGGCCCATAAGGGCATCTGCATGGCATAATACCATAACAATTTCCACAAAACAGTTCCAAGACAGTTCAAACATATTCAAAATGATAATTCTATCTAAGCGTGACTAGACATGTGTAAAAATAATTGAATGTAAAGTTACATTTAATGGAAGGTGGTAATATTACCTTACCTTTTGCATAACATTTTTAAGAAATATTGCAAGTTTTAATAAAACAGTCCTATCCGAGCTTTGAAACAATTTTTGAAAAGATACAATATTGCATATTCTTAATTCTTTTGGAATGTATTTTTCCTTTCTGAAATAAAGTGTACACAATCAAAAATATAATGGAATTCATCCCCTATAGAGTTATTACTACACAAATGACAAGTTCTCTGACTAAGATCAATATTATATCTTACACCCTTTTCTACTGGTAATTTATTGTTACGACATCTAAAATGACAAAATGACAAAGCCAAGTCTCTTGGAAATAAATTAAAATAATTCTCAAAAGTGAAATCTGTTTTAAATATTCTGTAGTTAATACATTTGCTAGATGACTGCAACTGCTCATTCCATTTCTGCATAAACTGATCTTTGATTCTTTGCTTAATAATAGTACTAAAACATTTTGGGCTAGGAGCCGACTGATTAATCCAAAAATCTGCAAAACCTAATTGTTCTTACGACGTTTTCACAAACTTTATCCAAGGACATGAATATAGGCCTACATTTTCAAAATCTAGTCTGTATAATAACCTATACATAATAACATTGATTTTTTCTGTTCTACTGTTCACAACTCTACTCCAGTAATTCAAAACCCTACTCTTAACAACTGAATCTAATGGTAAAACACCAAGCTCACCAAGTACCATATTATTAGGCGTAGATTTCTTAACATTTAGTAATAATTTTAGAAATTTCATTCTGAAAAGTGCATGTAACACTAAGGTCTTTCACAGCCCCACACTTCATTTCCATACAACAAGATGGGACTGACCGTTGTTTCAAATAAATGCAAAACCAAATCAATTCCTAACTGCAATTTACGACATTTCTTGAGTAAACTAAACATTGCTTTTCTAGCTTGCTCACATAAATACTTCTTAGTTTTATGAAAACTACCATTATAATTGAGTTTTACTCCAAAGTAACTAAAGTCATCAACAATTTCCAGCTCATTGTTATTTAACTTATTATAAGTAAAAGATGGCTTATTCCTAATTTTCCCTCGAGAGAATACGACTACTGTTCACTTCTAGCTTCCACACGTCACAATCTGACATTGAATCTAAAGCATATAGCAACAGGTACAGTTTAAAATAAACCTTAATTGTATTATCACTAAGAACAGTCTTTACTGAGTTTGAAAGTAATTCAAGGCCACTGTAGCTATGTGATATGAATGACACTAAATCATTTAGAAAAATAGAAAACAAAATGGGACTAGAAATGTTGCAGAGTGTTCTCCCTTTATTTCGAGCACGCCATTTGCAGATAAAGATATTTTGTGTTGTATGTGTTCTTTATAGAGTCGTTTTTCTGCCTGTATTCATAACTTTATCATGACATCATAGAACATTAGGGGTTCTAGCTGACCAATCAGAGAGCTGCATTTTAGAGTACCTGCCAGTTTCCACTTGGGTATAACGAGGTATTTTTACAATGAACATATAGTGACTTTAGAAATAAATATCACACAATTTAAGAAATCAAATCAAGATTTTTCACTGCACATGCTCCAAATGATGCTACAAACAACAAAACATTGAAGTTTCATTGAAATATTATTTCGATTTGATACCGTTATTTTAGTTAAAACTTCGAGATTTTATACAGGGAGTCTATGATAAAGTCCGAGTAAAATGTAATCAATACCCAAGTGAAATAAGTATCATTCCACAATGTTTTGGACATGTTAAAGTTATGACAAAATCAGAGACAGAATTGTTTTCAGTTAACATTAATTAGTGGAGTCTTTAATGCTCAATGTTTAGGTATGATTAATTTTAACAAAGTATGAATGATCAACGACTTATTTATAGACTAAAAGCTACTGCTAAATCTGGTTCTTTAAAGGGACGCATACTTTGAAATTAGAAAAAAGTGGGTGGGGTATGATAAAATTTACCTGCCAAAAAGTACAAGGTTTTGGTACATGAACTGGATACTGTTTCAACTGTTATAAGTACATAAAGGATTGCTCACTAAAATAAAAATGAGAAAACTGAAACAAGAAAGTTATTGTTGAATTACATAAGACTTATTGTGTACATTCAAAGTCAACAATTAACTTTATTTTATTAAGACTTTTTGGTGCGAAAATAATAGTGCTTCACCTTGTCCAAACATTTATCAGTGTCCTACAGATTCTAATTTAAAGAAAGAATGTGAAATATGGTCACTGTCTTGCTTTTCATTTCGCATATGTAAGCTAAAACACATTATTTAGTTTGTTTACAAAGTAGTGCATAAGAAAAGATACGGTGGTCAAGGAATGCCACATTCCAAAACTAAAAGAGTATATTCCCCTTAATACATTAAACATTTATCCTAACAGAAGTCTAGTGGCTTACAATAAGGGCCTAGAAATGTTGCCATTATTAATTTTTAACTTGGTATTCATGAACTTCAATGCACTTAAATATCAAAACACATTCAACAAACTTTTGAAAATGTATTGTCTTAAAAATCCCTAAAATAAGGTATGAAATTTGGTTGAGAGGTCCAATCAATGTGTATATGTGCAAAAGTAACATTCTGATCTTGTTCACAAAAGTTACTAATACACAGCAGGCATGTCAATGATCAAAACTGGACGAATATACAGTTATCCTCACTTTAATGTCATTTATAATTTGTCCTTGAATTCTCCACCATACTTTTCATAACTCTGTTTGCACGAGTTGCACGAGAATGCTGTCATTCACGTAAAAAATGGGGTCAAATAAGTTGTAAATGCAATATCATCTAAACGTAATTAATGGATTATGCAGTTCAAGATAAACTTTATCTCATAACGTAACGAACATATATAATGTTGTAACAACAACTTTACTTACACTGATTTAAGTAGCAGTCGGTTTATAAGTGACTATTAATTCATTTTGTGTTTTGTTATTGTTGTCAAAAAGTATAACGGAAGTGCCTCAAAACTGAAGCGGAAACCAGTTTGATGCACAAAGTAGTCCAATGTAAGTAATATTTTTTGACAAAATATCCACAGAAATTAATAATTTTCTAATATTAAAGACGAATATCTGAATAGGATTCATTATTTGATAAGAAATTATAATCATCGACATGTTTTTAGCTGGACTATTCGAAGAATAGTCTAGCTATTCTACTCACCCTGGCGTCGGCGTCGGCGTTGGCGTCGGCGTCACACTTTGGTTAAGTTTTTGCATGCAAGTACATACAGCTATCATTTAAAGGCATATAGCTTTGAAACTTATTTATTCTTTTTCTAGGTCAGTTACCAACCTCACTTGGTCAAGTTCCATAACTCTAACATGTATTTTGAGCAAATTATGCCCCCTTTTGGACTTAGAAAATTCTGGTTAAAGTTTTACATGCAAGTTACTATCTCCAAAACTAATGCAGATATTGAATTGAAACTCCACATGTGTCTTCGGGGTTATATAACGAGTTGATAGCACCAAGCCCTATAACTCTGACCTTCATTTTGACCAAATTATGCCCCCTTTTGGACTTAGAAAATTCTGGTTAAAGTTTTGCGTGCAAGTACATACAGCTATTACTAAAAGGCATATAGATTGGAAACTTATTTTTTCTTTTTCTAGATCAATTACCTACCTCACTGGGTCAAGTCCCATAACTCTGACATGTATTTTGGCCAAATTATGCCCCCTTTTGGACTTAGAAAATTCTGGTTAAAGTTTTGCGTGCAAGTACATACAGCTATTACTAAAAGGCATATAGATTGGAAACTTATTTTTTCTTTTTCTAGATCAATTACCTACCTCACTGGGTCAAGTCCCATAACTCTGACATGTATTTTGGCCAAATTATGCCCCCTTTTGGACTTAGAAAACCCTGGTTAAAGTTTTACATGCAAGTTACTATCTCCAAAACTAATGCAGATATTAAATTGAAACTTCACATGTGTCCTTGGGGTTATAAAACTAGTTGATAGAATCAAGTCCCATAACTCTGACTTGTATTTTGGGCAAATTAAGCCCCCTTTTGGACTTAGAAAATTCTGGTTAAAGTTTTGCGTGCAAGTACATACAGCTATTACCAAAAGGCATATAGCTTTGAAACTTATTTATTCTTTTCCAAGGTCAATTACAAACCTCACTGGGTCAAGTTCCATAACTCTTAACATGTATTTTGAGCAGATTATGCCCCCTTTTGGACTTTAAAAATTCTGGTTAAAGTTTACATGCAAGTTACTATTTCCAAAACTAATGCAGATATTGAATTGAAACTTAACATGTTTCTTCGGGGTTATAAAACTAGTTGATAGCATCAAGTCCCATAACTCTGATATGCATTTTGGTCAAATGATGTCCCCTTTCGAACTTAAAACTCTTTTGATATTTAACATTTTGGGTAATAATTTCCTGCTTCTGTGACAATATTTCGAATAGTCGAGCTTGGCTGTCTTACGGACAGCTCTTGTTTTTAAAAATCGTACACGTGCTGACACCTAAGTTGTCTCCCGTTGTTTATTAGAGTTACCTTTTGTCCGGCGCAGTAATACATTTGCAGTGAATCGCCGAGAAGTCATGGGAAAATTAAAAACCATGTAAATAAACTAAAATTAACCACCTTTTCAAGATGAATTTCAAGTGATCGCCATTATGCATTTAACCCGCCTGACCTGTGTAGCATCTTAGATATCTGTTCTAAGGTATTCATTGTGTAGAATGTCATGTTATGCCCTTGCAATGCTAATCCCACTCTGATTTTTTTTGTTTACATTTTTATCAATGAGAAATATGGCATCCATCCCGAGCTGAAATGATGTGGCGTTAAATTTTTACATGTTTAAGCAAACCTGGAGTGTTAGAAAGAAAATCTCATCCCTTCAACATTATTTCGAACACTGTTATTGTAAAAAACCTGTTTTTAGCTCACCTGTCACATAGTGACAAAGTGAGCTTTTGTGATCACGCAGCGTCCGTCGTCCGTCGTCCGTCCGTCCGTGCGTTAGTCCGTCCGTCCGTAAACTTTTGCTTGTGACCACTCTAGAGGTCACATTTTTTGTGGGATCTTTATGAAAATTGGTCAGAATGTTTATCTTGATGATATCTAGGTCAAGTTCGAAACTGGGTTACGTGCCATCAAAAACTAGGTCAGTAGGTCTAAAAATAGAAAAACCTTGTGACCTCTCTAGAGGCCATATATTTCACAAGATCTTCATGAAGATTGGTCAGAATGTTCATCTTGATGATATCTAGGTCAAGTTTGAAACTGGGTCACGTGCCTTCAAAAACTAGGTCAGTAGGTCTAAAAATAGAAAAACCTTGTGACCTCTCTAGAGGCTATATATTTTACAAGATCTTCATGAAAATTGGTCAGAACGTTCACCTTGATCATATCTAGGTCAAGTTCGAAACTGGGTCACGTGCCATCAAAAACTAGGTCAGTAGGTCAAATAATAGAAAAACCTTGTGACCTCTTTAAAGGCCATATTTTTCATGGGATCTGTATGAAAGTTAGTCTGAATGTTCATCTTGATGATATCTAGGTCAAGTTCGAAACTGGGTCACGTGTCATCAAAAACTAGGTCAGTAGGTCAAATAATAGAAAAACCTTGTGACCTCTCTAAAGGCCATATTTTTCATGGGATCTGTATGAAAGTTGGTCTAAATGTTCATCTTTATGATATCTAGGTCAAGTTCGAAACTGGGTCACGTGCGGTCAAAAACTAGGTCAGTAGGTCTAAAAATAGAAAAACCTTGTGACCACTCTAGAGGCCATATATTTCATGAGATCTTCATAAAAATTGGTCAGAATGTTCACCTTGATGATATCTAGGTCAAGTTCGAAAGTGGGTCACGTGCCATCAAAAACTAGGTCAATAGGTCAAATAATAGAAAAACCTTGTGACCTCTCTAGAGGCCATATTTTTCATGGGATCTGTATGAAAGTTGGTCTGAAAGTTCATCTTGATGATATCTAGGTCAAGTTCGAAAGTGGGTCACGTGCCGACGAAAACTAGGTCAGTAGGTCAAATAATAGAAAAACCTTGTGGCCTCTCTAAAGGCCATATTTTTCATGGATCTGTATGAAAATTGGTCTGAATGTTCATCTTGATGATATCTAGGTCAGGTTCGAAACAGGGTCATGTGCGGTCAAAAACTAGGTCAGTAGGTCTAAAATTATAGAAAAACCTTGTTACCTCTCTAAAGGCCATATTTTTCAATGGATCTTCATGAAAATTGATCTGAATGTTCACCTTGATGATATCTAGGTCATTTTCGAAACTGGGTTACGTGCGTTCAAAAACTAGGCCAGTAGGTATAAAAATAGAAAAACCTTGTGACCTCTCTAGAGGCCATATTTTTCATGAGATCTTCATGAAATTTAGTGAGAATGTTCACCTTGATGATATCTAGGTAAAGTTCAAAGCAGGATCACATATCTTCGAAAACTAGGTCAATAGGTCAAATAATAGAAAAACCTTGTGACCTCTCTAGAGACCATATTTTTCAATGGATCTTCATGAAAATTGGTAAGAATTTTTATCTTGATAATATCTAGGTCAAGTTCAAAACTGGGTCACATGAGCTCAAAAACTAGGTCACTATGTCAAATAATAGAAAAAACGACGTCATACTCAAAACTGGGTCATGTGGGAAGAGGTGAGCGATTCAGGACCATCATGGTCCTCTTGTTTCCTTATACAAAAGCTTAATATTTTGTGTTGAATGTACTTTCTCAAAGACGTCTGTTTTCCTATTACATTCATAGTACCACATCCTTATCCACAAAATACTGAATATTACAGGTGTCCATCAGTATTATATCAGTTTAGGAATATGTTTTTTATTTTCCCACCATCGATTTCTTGAATATGCACCCCTTCTGCATTTCTGTATGAACTGTGAATGTAGCAATATGCGTCCCCTTAAGGTAGTGCACACACAGTAATTAACAGATCATATATAAATCAATATACCACCTGTAAATTTATATATCTACACATATTTTAATCAATATACCAGTAAGTAAAATTGTTTAAAAAAAAAATTCACAGTAAAATCCACACCATTAAACGCACATCCGGGGTTTATTTTTGGGAAGTGGCTATTCTTACGGTCCCGTAGGAATAGCCTCGCAGGCTATTCTTACGGCTCTCGCGTAAGAATAGTGAAAAGCCTGCAGGTTGTTATTCTTTTTTTTTATTACAATACATAGTACTGAAGTCATTCAACTCATATATTTTCAACCGATTTCGGAAATGATGTGTAAACACACTTTGTCATTGTGTTACAAATAATTTGTCAGGTCTGAATTGCTGCAAATGTCAAATGTCAAGCTGATGTGTGACAAACGTCCAATTCCTAACTAATGTTCTGTAAATGTTTCATGTATTACTGAAATAAAATATGTTTAAACTAAGTATAAACATAAATTAAAGGTCAGTTAACATGTTTAGAGTCAGGTGAGAGATTCGTACTGTTGAAAAATGTGCATGCATATAAACGAAACATACTGCAGTAGATCAATAATTCTCTAACTGGTTTAGTTGAAAACACTTGGTAAATATTTTTAGTGTTTCAGTATTAATAACATGTGTATTTACATCTACATCTGTACAACCAACGATCTTTTTCTTTCAAATTTCACTTAAATACGTATTTTACACTAATGAAAAATTACAAAGAGCTGTAGGAATAGCCACAGGCAGGCTTTTCACTATTCTTACGGGAGAGCCGTAAGAATAGCCTGTGAGGCTATTCATACGGGACCGTAAGAATAGCCACTTCCTTATTTTTGATTTTATTAAACCAGCACATTTGTGAAGGTAATTTCAAATTCGAATGCTGCAAAGTTTGCTTTTGGGGACATATTTTCAAAGAACTATACAAGTGAAGGACTTCAGGATTATAATATACCCCAGAAATGCAAAAATAACTACAATTCATTTCTCTGCCTTTCTTTCAATTCGCTGGAAGCATTTTGATGTTGACTGGTGCATTTATTTAAACAAGCACTGTGATTGATGTTGACAAAGAGAGATGCTATTCATTACTAAGAAGCTGCTGATGAAACTGAATGACGATGTTGTAAACCAGTCAATCATGACCTTCACCTTGGAAAAGAAAGGAGAAGAATTTCGACATTATTAATTGAATAAGTTGTATTTTGACGTATTTATAGCATTTGAAACTGTTAAACATTCATATGTGGTTTAATATACAGATATGCTAATGCAGTTTATTTTACAAACACACATTTTTTTTATCATAAAATGAACATTTACAGTTTTTTGTCAGTCTCCATTGTTGAAATCTTTGCGGAAATGATTTGCGTTAGAAATAACATTTATGAAGCGGCTGATACTACTGTTTGCAGATCAGATTGCCCTTTCGCCTTATCTTAAATCAATAGACTTGTACCTTTACGTCGCTGGAGCTATTTTTGGAACTCGTCTATACAGGTAACTCCGCCTTTCCGATACGTGTAAACAAAAATACTGAATGAACTTGTTTACATTGGCTGCATGACCGAGAAATGATGATTTAAATACTGTTCGAACGGGTGTTTAACCGGATTGTAACAGATGTACTAAATCTAATCTTCATTTAAAATTTAAATGAATCTTGCCACAATGCACAGTACATTTAGGTAGCTTGGATGTGAAAAAAGACACCCTTTTATACATTACAGGCCTTTTTTCTGCCTAAATTTCAGTAACTTTTGCTGCAGTCTTTTCTTCTAAATAACGTATCTAGTGTTTAGTTTTCACAATAATTATAAAACGTGACTGACTCGAGTTGTTGGATTCGCTCATTATTGACTGATGGGCATAAGTTCGATTCCCGGAACCGACCATGCCTCTTTAGCTGAAAAATGTCGGCAATTTCTTATGGAATATGTGAGTCTTAGTCTAACTAATTTGACGCGATCCTAGGAAACAGTTACGAGTTATTTTCTCAACTCGAAAGATCACTAGATTTGGGTTTAGATGCTGATTTGTTGCGAATATGAGATAAATTCAAATAAAACTTACTATTGTATCAAAAGGTAGTCCAAATAATTATACTCAAGAGTTGAATATCGTTATATTTTTTGACTGGTCGATATCCCCTCTAGGTAGACAACGTAAAATTTCAAAATGTAAAATCGGTCTACCCGGGGTCTCATTATAAAGACTAATCAAAAGGGGAGATTAAATTCCTCATTAATTTATGTAAAAGTTATCATAATTCCCTTTAACACGATTAACGTTACACGTAATGTCTAAGCAATAAAACCAACGACTTTAAATGACGGTGTGCTGTTATTTATCCTCGATTATTTTGGTCCATTTAGAGTGACCGTCACAAATATAAAACAAACTAAACGTCGAATTATTTTGACTTACGCGAGTCTATAACTGGTTCTTTCCATGAACGAAGAAAAGGTTTATCAACTGCCTGTATGTAAATAACTGAAATAGTGTTTAAACGACTTCAAATAAATAGTAGATAAATTCACATACACGTAAACCCCACCAATAAAATAAAAATGAAATAAAATTAGATCTAAAATGGAGTTAGATTTGCGATAGTTAAGCTACAGAAGACTCTGTAACAGTCTGAATATCAAATAAGTCAGTGTTTATGGATCTACGTACAAGTGTTACGTAGCTTGAAGGTTCAACGAGATACCTTTCTATAAAACCTTGTGTACCTTGCGTGGTTGGAAATTCTGTCGATAATAATTGTCATAACAAACAAAAAGTGCTGTTTTCATTTGAACGTAGTTGAACTATTCTATATTCTACTTTTAAAACATATCCATTATCACCTTATTGCATTTTACAATGTATGCAAGTACGGCAATACTTCAAAGACAGAGTCAGAGCGTGCGCTTTGTGTGACGTCAAGATAAAGAAAAAAAAGGTTCAGGACAAGGTGAATGAATAATTTATTGTGGATGAGGCGGGGTTAACCTGTCAGAATTACTCCAAAAATAGCTCAAGCTTCACAGTTTCTGTGACGTAAACGTGCAACTCTATCGATCTGAAAGAAATTGAAGGGGCAATTTGATCTGCAAACAGTAGTATACCTATGGATTAAAAGATGTGTTGATATATAAATTTCCAGGTGATGTATTGATTTATATATGAACTGTTAATTACTGTGTGCTCTACCTGCTTTATGTCATATAAAATTAACATAGTAATACTTCATAACAGTTTTTCGACATTTTCTAGCATATTAGATTTTAAAGACATTTATTTCCATAACTATATCGCTAGATCTCTACTTTAGGAAAAAAAGCAACTTTTATATAAGAGAACTACATTTCCTCTACACAGCTATTCTCCCTAAATGCAGCTTGCGAATAGTTATGTCTCCCCCAGGAGACATATTGTTTTTGCCCTGTCCGTCCGTCCGTCTTTCCGTCCGTCCGTAAGTCACACTTCATTTCCGAGCAATAACTGGAGAACCATTTGACCAAGAACCTTCAAACTTCATAGGGTTGTAGGGGTGCTGGAGTAGAGGACCCCTATTGTTTTTGGGGTCACTCCGTCAAAGGTCAAGGTCACAGGGGCCTGAACATTGAAAACCATTTCCGATCAATAACTAGAGAACCACTTGACCCAGAATGTTGAAACTTCATAGGATGATTGGCCATGAAGAGTAGATGACCCCTATTGATTTTGGGGTCACTCCGTCAAAGATCAAGGTCACGGGCCTGAACATTGAAAACCATTTCCGATCAATAACTTGAGAACCACTTGACCCAGAATGTTGAAACTTCATAGGATGATTGGCCATGAAGAGTAGATGACCCCTATTGATTTTGGGGTCACTCTGTCAAAGGTCAAGGTCACAGGGGCCTGAACATTGAAAACCATTTCCGATCAATAACTAGAGAACCACTTGACCCAGAATGTTGAAACTTCATAGGATGATTGGTCATGAAGAGTAGATGACCCTATTGATTTTGGGGTCACTCCGTCAAAGGTCAAGGTCACAGGGGCCTGAACATTGAAAACCATTTATGATCAATAACTAGAGAACCACTTGACCCAGAATGTTGAAACTTCATAGGATGATTGGTCATGATGAGTAGATGACCCCTATTGATTTTGGGGTCACTCCATCAAAGGTCAAGGTCACAGGGGCCTGAACATGGAAAACCATTTCCAATCAATAACTAGAGAACCACTTGACCCAGAATGTTGAAACTTCATAGGATGATTGTGCATGCAAAGTAGATGACCCCTATCGATTTTGGGGTCACTCTGTGAAAGGTCAAGGTCACAGGGGTCTGAACATTGAAAACCATTTCCGGTCAGTAACTTGAGAACCACTTGACCCAGAATGTTGAAACTTCATAGGATGATTGGTCATGCAGAGTAGATGACCCCTAACGATTTAAGGGTCACTCTGTTAAAGGTCAAGGCCACAGGGGCCTGAACATGGAAAACCATTTCCAAACAATAACTTGAGAACCTCTCGACCCAGAATGTTGAAACTTCATAGGATGATTGTTCATGCAGAGTAAATGACCCCTATTGTTTTTGGGGTCACTCCGTTAAAGGTCAAGGTCACAGAGGCCTGAACATTGATAACCAGTTCTGATCAATAACTTGAGAACCACTTGACCCAGAATGTTGAAACTTCATAGGATGATTGAACATGCAGAGTAGATGACCCCTATTGATTTTGGGGTCAGTCTATTAAAGGTCAAGGTCACAGTGGCCTGTTCTTGTAAAATCATTTTTTAGAAATAACTTGAGAATCACTTGACCTACAGTGTTGAAACTTAATAGGATGATTGGACATGCAGAGTAGATGACCCCTATTTATTTTGAGGTCACTTGATCAAAGGTCAAGGTCACAGGAGCCTGAACAGTGACTTGAGAACCACTAGGCCAAGAGTGTTGAAATTTAGCGGGATGACTGGACATGCCAAGTAGATGATCCCTATTGCAGCCAACCATCAGTGTCTCTTCGACTTTCGCTCCTGACCCCTATTGACTTCTTGTATAGGACTTTGCATTGGGGGAGACATGCGCTTTTTTACAAAAGCATTTTCTAGTTGAAATTTAAAGTCCATGGTAGTGTAATGGTTTATATGATATTTTAAGCTTTGAACCCTCTGCAGTTTATCAGAAAAGAATCACATAGTGACAATTTTAGCGAATAAAAATATGAGCCGATCCTTGGGACTCATAACTTTAAAATCTATCGGTCCCAACAAAGAAGTATAAAATACACAGAATGGCAACTGGCTGTAGCTCATGGTGAGCTATTGTGACCGCTCATTGTCCATCATGCGTCGTGTGTCTGTCAACATTTTCTAAAAAAATCTTCTTCAAAATCACTGGGCAGAATTACTCCAAACTTCACACAAATGATCCTTTGGCGGTCTCCTTTCAAAACTGTTCGAAGAATTAAAAACATGCAGCACTCTGGTTGCCATGGCAACTGAAAGGAAAAACTTTAAAGATCTTCTTGTCCAATGCCATAGGGCCTAGGGTTTTGATATTTGGTTTGTAGCATCATCTTGTGATCCTCTACCAGAATTGTTCAAATTATCCCCCTAGGGTCAAATATGGCTCTGCCCCGGGGGTCGCATGGTTTATATAGACTTATATAGGGAAAACTTTGAAAATCTTCTTGTACAAAACCACATGGCCTAGGGCTTTGATAATTGGTATGTAGCATCATCTAGTGGTCTTCCATCAAAATTGTTCAAATTATTCCCCTTGGGTCAAATATGGCCCCGCCCCGGGAGTCACATGGTTTATATAGACTTATATAGGGAAAATTTTGAAAATCTTCCTGTACAAAACCACACGGCCTAGGGCTTTGATATTTGGTATGTAGCATCATCTAGTCGATATAAAATATTTCGGGTTGGGTCAATTTTCAAGGATCGGCCGGCAAAGGCATTCAACAGTCAAAAGTTTAATTTAGAATATGTGTGACAATCAATCTACATTTTGAAAGATTACAACCTTTTAAAATAATTATCGTTTAATTGACCGTTATCAGCCATTTCTTCCAATCAAGGCTACATGTAGCTTCACCGCCTACGTGCTAACAACAACGAGATTTTCGGCTATTGTTCCTAATATTAAATTATCATAAACTGTTACTGATTGCATAATTTTGTCAATTCATAATCAGGGTCTGTAAATTAATCTGGGTCATCAAAAGATTGCAGTGCGCAATATGAGTGGTGACCGGAGCTAGCTTTATCAACATGTGTCCTGCTCGAGGGCATGAAACTGATTATCGGATAATTAGGAATAAACAATGTGACACCGGTGACTGTTTATTGTGTTTTATTCATGTAAAATTCAACAATTTATAGGCAAAAAAACTAGTTTTTTGGGGGGTTATTTTTGTTTTTCTGTATTTTTAATTTTCCGGGACATTTCAACACTGTCCGGGACACCGGGACGAGTATGTGATTTCCGGGACAATCCCGGACAATCCAGGACGTATGACATGTATGCCTCTAGGATCAAATATGGCTCTACCCCGTGGGTACCAAGTTTTACATAGATTTATATATGAAAAAAAGTTAAAAAATCATCTTGTCTGAAACCACAACACTTAGACCTTTGATATTTGGTTTGTAGCATTGTATTACTGTCATCAACGAAAATTGTACCCCTGGGATGAAAAGAGGTCCTGCCCTGGGGGTCAAAGTTATATATATAGACTTATATAGGAAAAAAACTTATTGTCTGAAACCATACGACCTATGTTTTTGATATTTGGTATGGTGCATTATCTAGTAGTCCTCTACCAATATTATTCAAATTATGACCCTGGGGTTAAAAGAGGCCCTGCCCTGGGGTCACTTAGTTACTATGTGTGTTATATACTATTAGGAAAAAATACTTAAAAAATCATTTGATCCTATTTTTAAGACTGTTTAATAATAATTACCTGATGACCCCAAGTAATATGATGTCGCTTGACTGTGACCTTGACCTACTGACCTACATTCTTGTTTTTAAAGATACAGCCTTGAAATTATGATGACATACACAGTTTTGCACACCAGTCATAAAACTGAATTTCATTGACCATGAATGTGACCTACTGACTTTCTTAGTATTTTATCATCAGTTTGATCTTTGAAACATGTAGCTCATATTACTCAGGTTAGCAATCCAGGGTCATCATGACCCTTTTGTTCAATTAATCTTCCTGAATTTTGGTCAGAATGATTACCTTAATGAAATCTAGGCCGAGTTCAAAAATGGGTCATCTAGGGTCAGAAACTAGGTCAAATCAAAGAAAAACCTTGTGTATGTGATAGAGGCAGTATTTTTCAATTAATCTTCATGAATTTTAGTCAGAATGATTACCTTAGTGAAATTTAGGTCAAGGGCTAATATGGGTCATCTGGAGTCAAACACTAGGTCACTAGGTCATACCAAAGAAAAAGCTTATGTATGCAATAGGGACTGCATTTTACACCGAATCTTCATGAAGTTTGATGAGAATGTTTATCTGGATGAAATCTAGATATGGTTTGAATATGGGTCATCTAGGGTCAAAAACTATGTCACCCGGTCAAATTAAAGAAAAACCTTGTTTAGGCAATAGGGGCTGCATATTACACTGGATATTTATAGAATTTAGCCAGAATGATTGCCTTATTGAAATCCAGGAGGATTTCTATTATGGGCCATCTAGGATCAAAAGCTAGGTCACTAGGTCAAATAGAAGAAAAACTAGAAGAAAAACTCTGTGTATGCCATAGAGGCTGTATTTTTCAGTTCATCTTTATGAATTTCGGTCAGAATGATTTCATTGATGAAATCTAGGTCAAGTTCAAATATGGGTCATCTTGGGTCAAAAACTAGGTCACTAGGTCAAATCAAAGAAAACCCTGTGTATGCAGTAGGGGCTGCATTTTACACCAGATCTTTATGACATTTGATCAGAATATTTGTTTGGATGAAATCAAGGTTGAGTTTGAATATGTGCCGTCTAGGTTCAAAAACTAGGTCACCTGGTCAAATTAAAGAAAAACCTTGTGTATGCAATAGGGGCTGCATTTTACACTGGATATTCATAAAATTTAGTCAGAATGATTGCCTCGATGAAATCTTGGCCAGGTTCAATGTTTCTTTGGTGATTGACCTAGGGCCATCTTGGCCCTCTTGTTTCCAGTATGAGTCGATTTTGGGAGAATGGCTGTACAGTTTCTTAAATACAGCCTGCTAAATTAACACCTATTCCCTTCTTTCATTGTCTCTTTTAGAGACATTAAAATTCTTATGCCGCCATTTTTACCTAGCATGTGATAGGAACATGCCAATTTCGATAGATTCTGTGTAATACGTACTGAAATGCTGTAGACTAAATAGAAAACATGATACTATTGAGAAAGGGCATGAGGAAAGAAAAAAAGATTAGCACTATTTATATTTGGAATACTTGTGATTAGACCTATGGAGGTTACATTTGATTCGGTAGTGATCTGCCTTTGACATGTATTTATCTGACTAAACCATTATCTTGTCAAATGATTTTAAAGAACAAAAAGTGCTCAGCGTGAGCTTTTGTGATCGTCCTGTGTCCGTCTTCCATTGTTGTCCGTCTATTCATCTGTCCGTCATCAGCAATTTGACTTTTAACACTCTAGAGGTCACAATTTTGACCTAATCTTAATGAAACGTGGTCAGAATGTTACCCTCAATGAAGTCCTGGATAATTTTGATATTGGGTCATCTGGGGTCAAAAACGAGGTCACCAGGTCAGATCAAAGGAAAAGCTTGTTAACACCCTAGAGGTCACAATTTTGGACCAATCTTAATGAAACTTGTTCAGAATGTTACCCTCAATAAAATCTTGGACGAGTTTGATATTGGGTCATCTTGATTCAAGAAGTAGGTCACCAGGTCAAATCAAAGGAAAAGAAGTTAACACTCTAGAGGCCATATTTATGACCATATCTTAATGAAACTTAGTCAGAATGTTAATCTTGTTGATCTATAGGTCAAGTTCAAATCTGGGTCAGCTGGGGTCAAAAAACGAGGTCAGCAGGTCAGATCAGAGGAAAAGCTTGTTAACACTCTAGAGGTCACAATTTTGGCCCAATCTGAATGAAACTTTGTCAGAATATTACCTTTAATAAAATCTTGCATAAGTTTAATATTGGATCATCTTGGGTGGAAAACTAGGTCACCAGGCATGGCTCTCGTTTGGCAAAATTTGGGGCCGAATATCGGCCCCATTCCCCCCTCAAAATGGTATGTTTTTTTCCCCCAATTACAAAAAAATTCCCCCCTCAAGTCCAAGAACATCCGTGCTAAGCGCTTTGCAGTTGATTTGTTGGCCTTGAAATGTTATTGTTTCCAAAAATTCAGTGGCTCAGAGGAAAAATACAAAGTGTGATTTCTGAATAATGTTTATATTTGGCAGAATTCATACAGCAGAGTTTATAATCAACAGAATTCATGTTTGGGTCAGTAAAGTTGAAAAGAATGTTTATATTTGTTTGCATTTCTTTTCACGTTTGAAATTCCCCCTCAAAAGAATTTTTTTTTGAAAAATCATGCGAAATTCCCCCCTTGCATGGACCCTGGCCCCAGTCCCAAAAAAGCAAACGAGAGCCCTGCCAGGTCAAATTAAAGGAAAAGCTTGTTAACACTGTGGTGGCCACATTTATGACCATATCTTAATGAAACTTGGTCAGAATGTTAATCTTGGTGATCTATAGGTCATGTTCAAATCTGGTTCAGGTTGGGTCAAAAACTAGGTCAAATGAAAGGAAAAGCTTGTTAACGCTCTAGAGGCCACCTTATGACTGTATCTTCATGAAACTTAATCGGAATATTAATCTTTATGATCTTTAGGTCTGGTTTGAATCTGGGTCATGTATGATCAAAAACTAGGTCACAGGGTCAAATCAAAGGAAAAGCTAGTTAACACTTTAGAGGCTACATTTATGACAATATCTTAATGAAACTTGGTCAGAATGTTGATCTTGATGATCTTTAGGTCAATATGTCAGGTGAGCGATACAGGGACTTCATGCGCCCCCCCTACTTGTTTTTCATGTGGTGAATAAAAATGAAAGCACCATCACCCAGATCTGAAAGGGAACATTGCAAGCAAAGTACTGGCAGATTTGGTATGGTTTAGTCTCTTTATGAGAAGTTACAAAATGTGAAAAAACCACTAGTGCCCTTTAGCATTGTCTTTTAAGCATAGCTGTATTATACTGAAATATTGATTTGTTTTCATTACCATAGGATCTGAAATATAGCAACACACAGTCAAGTACAAGGACTTTTATGGCTGTGACACAGCAGGCAAATAGGGCTGTTGAGATAGTTAATTAAATATGTGAGAAGATCCTTTTCAGTGTTTAGAATGCATTCTATCTACTCACTCCAGCATGTATTTATGTTTCTGGTAGTGAAGTGTTCAGCACAGGTCCATAAACACCAGCTGAATCAGGACTTCGTTGTATAGAAACACTATTGGACAGACTATATGAACATAAGGTTTCTCTGATTCAAGGTTCACAAAATCTTCAGAATAAATTATTACAATAGTAAGTTTGGCTAATGAAAATATTTGATTGTATGTTTGATTTCGTATCAGACTTAACCACAGTTGAAAAATAATTTTGACAACATTTTGACATAGTATCGGTAAGACATTTATTTGAAGGAAACTTCCTGCTGCAGTATGTTCGATATATTTTATGTCCAATAACCAGGTTCATGTGCTTATATTGGAAATATTTGCTAGATGATTAATGAGAAATATTTTTTCATTACCTGACAGAACTGTTCTCCACAGTAATATGGTGTAAAATGAGCAATTTACTGCCAGTCATGTATGATCAAAGTTATCCTGTGGACGTCGATATCAAATGATATATAGGTATTTACAGATTGTTTCTTTTATACTTTATTGAAGTTTCCAATAACTATATTAGGGTAGTCCATTTGGTTACGTAATTTTCACTTTTATTCATTTCAGTCTGATATTAAGTCCAACACATCCGTGTCTGGGAACAGGCGTTATCATTAGGAATTCACATTCAAACATAAATTGTAAGCCCCAGAGTGTAAAAAAACAATTTATTGTTGCTAATACATTTATCTCATGAACTTAAACGTTCTTTAGCATGTTCTGCATATTAATAGCTATTCGATCTAAATAATGCATGAACATACAGTATTAATCACAGTGTAATGTTGTGCTCGAGATGTCCCGAGTGTTCATGAAAAAACAAGCACATGAAAATCGGTATAAATATATCTCTCCCCATACATGTTTTACATTCAAATGGTGTAATTTGATGTTTTATCCATGTAAAAGTAATAATGCAGTAATACACTTGGAATAATTAGCCTGCAATTAACTGTGTTATGATTTATCAAATAGTAACCTGGAACATATGCACTGCCCGAGGACCGAACTCCCGTCCCCTTGATCTGTAGACCAAAGCTCTACCTACTGAGCTAAGCGAAAGAAGAAGAATATTTTTCTTTTTACCATTAAATCATCACTGTGCTAGCAATCATATCTGAAAGTCTGAAGTATGTCAATTACACTGATTTTAAATAGCCAATAGTAACTAGAGTCAAAGATTAGGAATACTTCTAGGGAAGCCACGATTATTTGTAAAAAAATACCATTTGTATTTGATAGAAAGTCACTCTGCGTCATGGTTGAGTGTCTGGCTGGTAACCCAGAGGCTGTGAGTTCCAATAACCCAACTCTCCACAATCCCTAACAAAGGCACAGGTACTTGAAAGAAATGTGGATAATTTCGCCCCATTTGATGTAAATTGTAAGGGCTTTCTGTGCAATTGATAGATTTTGATTAAATTATTTTTATCTTGTTGCAGATTGAAAAGAGCAGAACATAGCAGATATTATGGCACATATTGTTCTGAATCCTGAAATTTCAAAGGGTGATGCAAGTTCTGTCATAGACTGTCCTGATACACTACAGGACCTATGTGTTTTCTACCTAATGAACAATATAGATACACTTGTGCAATCTCTGAACAAAACACAAGACACAAATGAAGAGTTCACTTCATTATTTTCGTTGTTGCATGCCAACAGAATGTTGGGATATTACAGTAAATGCTGCATACCGTGTGATCATGAACTCCCATACATTGATCAGCTAATGGAAAAATGTCAACAGTGTGATGAAATAAGTGTAACTACTACATCACCCTGGACAAATATTCTGATGTTTGCTGATTCATGTAAGTCAGTTAGAAGACTTGATCTTACAATCTTTGATAATGACTTACAACTCTCAGCCTACAGTGAATTGCTGGAAAACAATTTGCCTCATTTGACATCATTAAAACTTTCACAGAAATGTGAAGAATTATGTGCAGTTGGCTTTTTAAATATGCTTGGTGGAAAAGACTTTGATGCCGATATTATAGTGCCTGACTCAAGTGATGATAATGACAACAATGATGATGACAATGACAACGATGATGATGACAATGACAACGATGATGACGACAATGACAACACTGATGATGACAATGACAACAATGATGATGACAATGACAACGATGATGATGGTGATAATGATGCTACTGCTGCAGCTGCTGCTGATGATAAGCAAGGAGCTACCTGTGATTTTAAGAAGACAGAAGGTTATAGTGCAAAGAAAACAGATTTGCAAAAAGGAAACTTAGATACCGAGACTGTCACAGACACAGAAACTGTTGAATCAGAAGACAAACAATCTGAAAATGTATCCGACAAGGTCATTTCCAATTTGAAATCTTTTAGTTACCTACAAATTGACTCCAATGCTCATCCAAACTTTGAGCCATGTAGAAGTTTTGGGTGGTTTTATGCACTTCTTTCAAGGGTTATCAGCTGTAACCAACATCTTCAGTCTTTCAAGTTAGTTACTATTATCTCAAACCCAATCGAATGGTTCCTGTCTCAGCCAGATCTACCAAGGCTCAAGGATCTTCAGTCATTGTGTTTGTCTTTAGAGTATTTTGATGACTATGTAGCAGATAGTGATGAAATCAAGATGCCATACACCGACAAGTTCTTTACAAACCTACCTGTTCTTCAAAACCTGAGGTAAGTTCACTGGTTTAAACTTAAACTAACCTGATAAGTGCATTGAATGACATAAAAATGTCTTAGTCCTAATTAGCTTGACCAATTTTCAGTATCTGATCTGGGTAGCTTTTGAGATGCTTGTGTGGTCCTTAGATGAAGGCTTTTGTCAGAATTCAACAATTTTCTTCCAGTTTAAGACTCCATTTCCACATATTAGTTATAGAGCTAGTGTTAAGCTTATTTTTGTTGTTGATTCTGAATTGCAGATGTAAAATGCATGTTTGTTTATTTACTTTTATGACTGAATTACTGGTATTTTTAGCTCACCTGAGCCAAAGGCTCATGGTGAGCTTTTGTGACCGCTCAATGTCCGTCGTGTGTCGTACGTGGTGTGTCCGTCAACATTTTCTTTAAAAAATCTTCTTCAAAACCACTTGGCAGAATTACACCAAACTTCACAGAAATGATCCTTGGATGGCCCCCTTTCAAAATTGTTCAAAGAATTGAATTCCATGCAGAACTCTGGTTGCCATGGCAACCGAAAGGAAAAACTGTAAAAATCTTCTTCTCAAAAACCTGAAGCCTAGACCTTAGATATTTTGTGTGAAGCATTACCTAGTGGACCTCTACCAAATTTGTTCAAATCATGACCCCGGGGTCAAAATTGACCCCGCCCCATGGGATCACTTGATTTTACATAGGAAAATCTTGAAAAATTTTCTTCTCAAAAACCAGAAGCCCTAGAGCTTAGATATTTGACATGTAGCATTGCCTAGTGGACCTCTACTAAAGTTGTTCAAATCGTGACCCCGGGGTCAAAATTGACCCCGCCCGAGGAATCACTTGATTTTACATAGGAAAATCTTCAAAAAATTTCTAAAAATAAACCAGATGGCCTAGGACTTAAATATTTCATATGTAGCATTGCCTAATGGACCTCTACAAAATTTGTTCAAATCATGACCCCCGGGGTCAAAATTGACCCCACCCCAGGGATCACTTGATTTTACATAGGAAAATCTTCAAAAATTTTCTAAAAATAAACCAGAAGGCCTAGAGCTTAGATATTTCACATGTAGTATTGCCTAGTGGACCTCTACAAAATTTATTCAAATCATGACCCCCGGGGTCAAAATTGACCCCACCCCAGGGGTCACTTGATTTTACATAGGAAAATCTTCAAAATTTTTCTAAAAATAAACCAGAAGGCCTAGATCTTAAGATATTTGACATGTAGCATTGCCTAGTAGACTTCTACAAAATTTGTTCAAATCATGACCCCCGGGGTCAAATTGACCCAGCCCCATTAGGTTACTTGATTGTACATAGAAAAATCTTCAAAATTTTCTAAAAATAAACTAGAAAGCCTAGAGCTTAGATATTTCATATGTAGCGTTGCCTAGTGGACCTCTACAAAATTTGTTCAATCATGACCCCCCGGGGTCAAAATTGACCCCGCCCGAGGGGTCACTTGAATTTACATAGGAAAATCTTCAAAAAAAATTCAAAACATAAACCAAAAGGCCTAGAGCTTAGATATTTCACTTGTAGCATTGCCTAGTAGACCTCTACAAAATTTGTTCAAATCATTACCCCCGGTGTCAAAATTGACCCCGCCCCAGGGGACACTTGATTTTACATAGGAAAATCTTCAAAAATTTTCTAAAAATAAACCAGAAGGCCTAGATCTTAGATATTTGACATGTAGCATTGCCTAGTAGACTTCTACAAAATTTATTCAAATCATGACCCCGCCCCAGGTGTCACTTGATTTTACATAGGAAAATCTTCAAAATGTTTCTAAAAATAAACCAG
Organism: Mercenaria mercenaria; assembly: GCF_021730395.1. NCBI lineage: Eukaryota > Metazoa > Mollusca > Bivalvia > Venerida > Veneridae > Mercenaria > Mercenaria mercenaria. Next base: position 104,520,033 of record NC_069362.1, on the reverse strand, counting down.
AAGGCCTAGATCTTAAGATATTTGACATGTAGCATTGCCTAGTAGACTTCTACAAAATTTGTTCAAATCATGACCCCCGGGGTCAAATTGACCCCGCCCCATGGGGTTACTTGATTGTACATAGAAAAATCTTCAAAATTTTCTAAAAATAAACTAGAAGGCCTAGAGCTTAGATATTTCACATGTAGCATTGCCTAGTGGACCTCTACAAAATTTGTTCAAATCATGACCACCGGGGTCAAAATTGACCCCGCCCGAGGGTTCACTTGAATTTACATAGGAAAATCTTCAAAAAAATTCAAAAAATAAACCAAAAGGCCTAGAGCTTAGATATTTCACTTGTAGCATTGCCTAGTAGACCTCTACAAAATTTGTTCAAATCATTGCCCCAGGGGACACTTGATTTTACATAGGAAAATCTTCAAAAAATTTCTAAAAATAAACCAGAAGGCCTAGATCTTAGATATTTGACATGTAGCATTGCCTAGTAGACTTCTACAAAATTTATTCAAATCATGACCCCAGGGGTCAAATTGACCCCACCTCATGGGGTTACTTGATTGTACAAAGGGAAATGTTCATAAATTTGCTAAAAACAAACCAGAAGGCCTAAATCTTAGATATTTGATATGTAACATTGCCTAGTAGACTTCTACAAATTTTGTTCAAATCATGACCCCGAGGTAAAATTGGCCCGCCCCAGGGGCTACTTGATTGTACATCGGAAAATCTTCCAAAAATTTTCTAAATATCATCAGTTTGACATTTGAAACATGTAGCTCATATTACTCAGGTGAGCGATCCAGGGTCATCATGACCCTCTTGTTAAAAGTATTACATTTTGAGATTGCTCTTTGAATTGTAGACGCTCTGGTAAAGGAAGCTTTGGCCTTTTGTGACTAACTTAGTCTGATACATCACAATTAAGTGAATACTGTTCTGCTTTTTACTTTCGAAGCCTTATTCTTCATAAAAAAGTCATTCTTACCTTACATAACATAATCAATAGACATTTTATTTCTTTGTATGCTGTATAAATGCTCAAGAGTTTATGCCCTTTTGTAGTTTTGTTTTCTAGCAGACTACTATTTTATGAAGCAAGATCTAGCATGGTTCTTAAGGTTTCTACTTGTGTGTAACAAACCTCTTCAATGATTAGAGATTAACCATGTATGAAAACAATGAATGTTTTATGAAATCAAGATGAATATTTTTATTCTAGTCAAAATTTCTTAAATCACTCTGGTGTGAAGCAGTGCGAAACCAAATGGAATGAATAACAATTCATTTGAAATCTTTACCATTTTGTAGTTTATTGCAAACTCTTACAGTTGCAATATGAGATTTGTTTTATATGTGCAGACATTTGGATATCTCATGCAGTGTACCAATGGAATACTTCATGTCATCAATGTTTTCCTACTCGGAGCAAACGGTTGAAATGTTCATCGAGGCATTGAAGGTGATGCCACAGTTGAAATCACTGGATATATCTGGCACAAACCTTGCTACCATTATTTGTCACACAGATAAAGAGTAAGTCTTTTTTGGATAAAATATAGTGTATAAGTGGAAAGTTAGTGACATAGAAATGTTTGGAATTTCACAGATTGAAAATATCAGCCAGCGTAAATTTGATGTTTACCAAGACACATGTCATTAAAGTCAAGTAAAATAAACAAACTAAGCTGTTGGTTTTGGCGATTTTCAAATATTTGTGTTTTGCTATTTTTTTACCCGCAGATATGTCCACGTATACAGTAATGAATTGATACTTCAGGCAGTTATTAGCCACAAAGAATTTTGCAACCAGGTTGGCATAACACCTGGGTATCATTTTGCCCTGTCCAGAGGGTAATACTAGCAAAAATAGGGTTTTGTGGGGCTTTAAGGGTTCCCAGACATCAACCCTTCTGAGATAAATAGTTAACTAAGTTTGGTCACATTTCTTACTTTTTGTGACCCGTTTTGATTTAGAAAATTCTGTAAAAGTTTTGCATGCAACTAACAGTATAGTTACATGTAGCTGTTTCTCAGTAACAACTTTTGATGTTGAAGTGAGACTTCATACAATGCTTCGTAATCAACTGACCTAATAAAATAAACAAGTTAAATAGCTTAAGGCAGGTTTTGTTGTAAACTTTGGTATCTTTTTGACTTAGAAAAAGTGGTAAAACATTTGTGTGCAACTGTCAAGCTGTATTGTCGTGAGTATTGAAACTTCACACAAGACATCCTTTTCATTTAACACACTGATATACCTTTCTCCCACATTAAGCCCCTACCCTCATACACTCAGTTTAACCCACTCCCCCCCCCCCCACCACCATTCCCGGGTGTTATTGTTTTGTATGATCTTAAGTTTAAAAACAAAGGGTACAGAAGTTACTATTTTCAGAGATCAGAAGTGGTGTATAGGTCACTGTATGCCAGGATTTGAGGGTAGACGGTTTGACTTTCTTGGACTATATGGTACTGATGCATGTAAACACAAGTTCATTCCAGCTGATAGGGTATGTATGATAGAGATATCTTACAGTTTTCATATTTGTAGAGTGAATATGTGTGTTATTACAGTGAAAGTTATGTTTCTACAAATAATAGGTTGTAAGCGCACCTGAGCTACAGTCACGTTGATTCTTTGATTTGTTAGCAGACGTTCATTGAAACAACTTCTTCTTTGAAACATTTGCTATGAAGCATCCTCCTAGTTTCACAGCTCTCAAATTTGTTTAAACTTTGCCAAAGATGACATCATACCCATCAAAAATGACTTTTGTTTAAAATTGAAGGTTGGTCATATTATGAACAATAGAACATATGTTTCTGTTTCTAAACTATCATAAAATGCCAATATAAAAAAAGAAAACATGATGATGAGTCCGGAATCAAAACTAGGTCTCCCTTAGCAAAGAAAAATCACCTGCGTTCTTAACCTATACACCACGGAGGAAAAGGTTCTAATATCCAGTTCTCCAATACAAACTCTTTTCAGACTTGAATGGAAAAAATTGTAAACAACAACTAATTCTTGTGTGTTTCCAAACCGTGTAATCTGTCTTTCTTAAGAAATATATCAATAATTTCCTGATATCTGAAAAAATTCTTTTTTTATTGTCATACGATCTGGAGGCCAGTGCTTATAAAACTGCTGGCAAAAGAAATTTATATCAGAAAGTGCATCTCTATAAAATATAAGCCAAGTTTGATATCAGCAAGATTTAATAAATATCTCAATTATAAGTTTAATCCTTGACCTCATAAGATTGTCCTGATATCTTCCTCCTGACATCTTCCTCCCACATCATTAACTGGATTTGCTTCAGTCTTTCAAAGATGAACAACCTTGATATGCAGATAACCATAAAGGAAGAATGTTTTTCTTGACTATTTTTACAGCAGTTATGGACCTTTTATAGTTTTGCTATATACTGTGAAATCATTTAATTTTGTAAGCACAGAGTTTCGTCGTTTTTGGTCTTAATAGCTGTTTGACGGGGACGTAAATTCCTGGAATTCTAATTTCTTATTTTTTTTTAGCTAACCTCTCAGGTTGTGACAGGGTGAGCTTTTGTGATTGCCCTTCGCCCCTCGTCCGTCAGTCATCCGTCCACAATTTCTTATAAACACGATAGAGACCACATTTTGCAAGCAATTTTGATCAAACTTGTAGAAAACTTGTATTGGCATGATATCTCGGTTCGTTTCGAAAACTGGCCAGATCCCATCATGGGTTCTAGAGTTATTGACCCTTTAAGTAGAGCGTCCGCTTCGAGTGCGGGAGGTCGTGGGTTCGAACCGCGGCCGCGTCATACCAAAAGACGTAATAAATGGTACTGGCAGCTTCCTCGCTTGGCGCTCAGCATTAAGGGGATAGTGCTAGGACTGGTCAGCCCGGTGTCAGTATAATGTTACTGGGTGGGGTACCATGCCACGTGTCTATGGCGTGATATTCCAGTGAGGCAGCACTATAAAGTTTGGCATTGTGCTTACTGCTACAAGTAGACACCGTCGTTTATATGACTGAAAAATTGTTGAAAAAGACGTTAAAACCCGAACAAACACACACACTTAAAGGGCCGCCCGTGCATGTGTCAACAATTTTTTGTCTGCAAGATAGTGGTTTCATTTATGATTTTATTTTAACCAAACTTGCACAAAACTTGTATCACCATAAGATCTTGGCTGCTTTCTTGAACTGGCCAGATTCCATAATTGGTTCCAGAGTGATGGCCCCTGAAATAGCCAGAATTAGCTATTTTGACCTAGTCTGCTCAATAGAAGCTTCATTTTTGATTTGATTTTAACCAAACTCGCACACAACTTGTATCACCACAAGATCTTGGTAATTTCTTGTACTGGCCAGATTCCATTATGGGTTCTCGAGTTATGGCCCCTGATTAGGGTTGGATAACGCTTGAAAGGACCAACAATAACATATTTCTATTAGTTTGCGAAAACCGATGACTTGTTTACGTAGGTTACAGCTTACTATCGTAACTTTTTATTTAAATTTCATTTGTTTTGATAGAATATGACAAAGAGAAAAAAAGTGCCGTATATTTTGCAATTAAGTATGATTTATGTAGTTTCGAACGACGGGAAAAGAAGTTTTTATAATAGGGGATTTGTCCACGGCGAGAAGCGCCAGGGATGAAAATCCCCGAGACGGTAACGTCCATATATAGTTATTCGTCTTTGTTGTTTGCATATACTGAGGCAATTTTTTCGATGTTTTCCGGTTCCGGTTTATGTACACACCGCAGACTGGTGGTCTGCATGATCATCTGAGCACCCCGAATCAGTCCCAGAAATTCGTAAACCACGCCAACATGATTCTTTTACTTCTTTTTCGTAATGAAAACTGTACATGCAACTGAAAAATAAAAAACACTTTTAAAACAGTAAGGAAGTGTAAAGGCCGTTAAGTTTCTGTGTGGAGTCCAAACAAAAAAAAATCATAAAGCCAGTGCGAGAACGCGTTGAATGACGTCCCCGTCACGGCTTCTCATACAATTTGCAAAATATGATATTCGCTGAAAGAGGTATGATGACACTAAAAGTAAACTGTTTATTTGAGCTAAGTTTCACTTTCTTTTGAGTGTTGAATATTTCTTCGTAAGTAGATATATTAAAGATAAGTCCCCATGCTATAGGCGGTGCCTTAGTTATTAATATTTAGCATACGAAATTATTCACAAGGCCAGCTGTCCATGTTAATACAGAGGTTACTCAGAGCGGTGTCACAGTAAACAATGTCGATCACGTTATTACTGTGTTTCAGATACTATTTGCTTATTTTCTGCTTTCTTTTGCCACGGATTTGGTAATTATTTTGTTTATTTACTTTTATTGAATTATCGAAATCAGAACCGGTTCTTTACGAAACGGTATATACCGGTACTTTGATTAAGTGATTATTCGGTACAGTACATATACCGGGAACTGGTATCCAACCCTACCCCTGATAGGACCAGAGTCTGCTATTTTGACCTTGTCTGCATAATAGCAGCTTCATTTATGATTTGAATTTATTCAGACTTGCACAAAACTTGTGTCACCATAAGATCTTGGTTCCTTTCTTGAACCGACTAGATCCCATAAGGGGTTCGAGCGTTATGGTCCCTGAAAAGGCCAAAATAAGCTATTTTGACCTTGTCTGCACAAAAGCAGCTTCATTTATGATTTGATTGTAACCAAATTTGCGCACAACTTGTATCATCATAAGATCTAGACTCCTTTTTATACGCCCAAAGGGTGTCTGTATGTCTGTCTGTTTTTGTTAGCAATTTCCCTTCCGCTCTGTAACTCTTGAACCCTTGAAGGATTTCAAAGAAACCTGACACGTGTGTTCATCTCATCGAAATGACGTGCAGAGCGCATGTTTCGGATGGCTCACTTCAAGGTCAAGGTCACACTTAGGGGTCAAAGGTCATATGACTTTGTTTTGCGTGTATATTGCTGTGCATTTGCATTGCATTGCAGTGCCCTTTTTAGCTCGACTATTCAAAGAATAGTCTAACTATCCTACTCACCCTGGCGTCGGCGTCAGCATCGATCAGTATCGGCGTCTGTGTCACACCTTGGTTAAAGTTTCGCATGTAAGTACATACAGCTATCATTTCAAGGCATATACCTTTGAAACTTACTTTTTCTTTTTCAAGGACAATTACCAACCTCACTGGGTCAAGTTGCATAACTCTGACATGTATTTTGAGCAAATTATGCCCCATTTTTGACTTAGAAAATCCTGGTTAAAGTTTTACATGCAAGTTACTATCTCCAAAACTAATGCAGATATTGAATTGAAACTTTACATGTGTCTTCTGGGTTATAAAACTAGTTGAAAGCATCAGGTCCCATAACTCTAACCTGCATTTTGGCCAAATTATGCCCCCTTTTGACATAGAAAATCCTTGTTAAAGTTTTGTGTGCAAGTACATACAGCTATTACTAAAGGGCATATAAATTTGAAACTTATTTTTTCTTTTTCTAGATCAATAATCAAGGTCACTGGGATAAGTCCCACAACTCTGACATATATTTTGGGCAAATTATGCCCCTTTTTGGACTTAGTAACTTGCACATAAAACTTTAACCAGATTTTTTTAAGTCCAAAAAGGGGCATAATTTGTACTTGCATGCAAAACCTTAAACGGGATTTTCTATGTCCAAAAGGGGGATAATTTGGCCAAAATGCAGGTCAGAGTTATGGGACTTGATGGTTTCAACTAATTTTATAACCCTGAAGAAACATGTGAAGTTCCAATTCAAAATTTGCATTAGTTTTGGAGATAGTAACTTGCACGCAAAACTTTAACCAGAATTTTCTATCTCCAAAACTAATGCAGATTTTGAATTGAAACTTCACATGTGTCTTCGTGGTTATAAAATTAGTTGAAACCATCAATTCCAATAACTCTGACCTGCATTTTGGCCAAATATGCCCCCTTTTGGACATAGAATAGCACGGTTAAGGTTTTGTGTGCAAATACATACAGCTATTACTAAAAGGCATATAGATGTGAAACTTATTTATTCTTTTTCTAGATCATTTACCAACCTCACTGGGTCAAGTTCCATAACTCTGACATGTATTTTGTGCCTTGTCTTGATGATCTTAAGGTCAAGTTGGAAAATTGGTCATGTGGGGTCAAAACCAGATCAGTAGGTCAGATCAACGGAAAACTTTGTTTACAACAGTTTAAGTTTGAAATTTATGAGAATTGGTCAAAAAGTTTCGAAGAATTCTAAATTTCAAAGTCAGTCATGTTACATTGTATTGTCATAGGTTAGGATTGTAATAAAGTTGGTAAATGGGTAAAATACTTTGTTACTGACAAGAACAATAATTCTGTCTTGTAATTTAAAAAATGTCTGACTTCCATTTGATGCACATTTGGCTCCCTCGGGCATGACCCTAAATTCTGTTTTGTAGTAAGAAAAGAATCATTTTAAAGTTTAAGGTCAGTGCGCAAAACTTTGAAGTTTTCATGGAATTTATAGAGCTCTTTGCTATATCTGTTTACAGGTGAGTGGGACTGCAAGCATTGAACAGTTGGTAGAAGCTCTGAAATCTCTGCAGCACAATAGGATGCTCATGTCTGCGGTTATCAAAGACATAAGCCAATGGTTAAAGGAACATAGGGTTGGCAGTACTGCAGGTCTTGCCTTGGTAGATGTAAGTTTGAATAAGTTTTTGTTACACAGATCAGTACAAAGGTTGATATGAAAATAATATTACTGCATCATTGCCACATTTTCTTGTCATGGATTAAATTATGGATAAGTTAATTCAATTCTGGTGACATTTTGAATTATTATACCTCTTTTTTGTCAACAAAGATAAAATCTCATTACCTGAGAAAGAGATATTTTGACTATCAAAAGCATTTTCAATGTTTTTGACACATGACCAAGCGAAAGTGACTGTCAGGTCATGTGACCAGCCTGATAATTTGAATGTCATATAAGGGCAATTAACTGCTTCATTTTTTTATCCAAATGATTGCCTCCCTTGTATATAAATAGTAGTGACGTCACTATTCAATGTGTACACAAGCGATTACCATGCTAAAGATGAAACTGTTCAATTAAATGAATTAAACATATTTAGAGATTTTTATGTACTAAATTTTGTTCGGTATAATAAAATAAATATCATATGGCAGTGTGTGTGACATTGATATTGTCAACCCTCGAAACAGAACGTTGCCATTCGGCTTTCGCCTCGGGTGACATTCTGCCCTCGGGTTGACAGTATCAATGTCACACACGCTGCCATATGATATTTATATAATATCATATTCTAGCCTTATTCAGTTTCTTAATAAAAATAGAAATTCAAGTGATGAATCCTACCCGGTTTTGCTCTATAGTGCTAAAGTAATGTTTGTTTTGTAAACAGAAAAAACGTAAAGACAAAGAGGTGTTAGACTGTTTTTTTGTGAAAATGTCTTTTTTATAAAGATTTTTGTGTGCTGTTACTATTTATGGAGTTATGTCCCTATTTTAGACTTAGATGTATTAACATTACGTCATTTGAACATGATATTTACACTCGACTGCAGTTTCCATCCTATTAAAAATGAAACTCAGGTCAACATCATCAGCATGAAGTTGTCAGCCCTGTTGTGAAATCTATAATTCTAGCAAGCATTTTCAGGGTGTCATACAATGTTGGTATCATTCTTTGTCACTGGGAGTAACACAGCACGAAATACAAAAAGTTCTCTTAATGCATATCAATAATGTCATAGTACTAATCTTAAATCATTGAACTCCGGCATTAAGAAGAGTTATCTACTTACGCAAGTGAGCTTCTGAAGTTTATCTTGTATGAAAAATATATAGGTAATTTCCCTTAAACATTTTCGCCCAAAGGGACGTATTATGTGGTAATGCTGATGTCTATACATCAGTTTATCTGTTAGCAATTTCGTGTTCATTCTGTAGCTCTTGAACCCCTTGAAGGATTTCGAAGCAGATATGTCCTAAAAACACAAAACTTTCCATATAGTGTGTTAAATGTAGCCTTGGGATACAGGATACAAAATTATATACGATACTTTATATTTAGGCAAAAGGGATGCAATGGTTTTGTCAGGCAATAGTGGGATACAAGATCAATTATTACCACTAGATTTTTAGCTCACCTGAGCACGAAGTGCTCAAAGGTGAGCTTTAGTGATCACCCTGTGTCCGGCGTCCGTCGTCGTCCGTCGTCCGTCCGTCCGTCCGTCGTCAACAATTTGACTGTTAACACTCTAGAGGTCACATTTTTGGCCCAATCTTAATGAAACTTGGTCAGAATGTGACCCTCCATAAAATCTTGGATGAGTTCGATATTCGGTCATCTGGGTTCAAAAACTAGGTCACCAGGTCAAATCAAGGGAAAAGCTTGTTAACACTCTAGAGGTCACAATTTTGACCCAATCTTAATGAAACTTGGCCAGAATGTTACCCTCCATAAAGTCTTGGACGAGTTCGATATTCGGTCATCTGGGGTCAAAAACTAGGTCACCAGGTCAAATCAAAGGAAAAGCTTGTTAACACTCTAGAGGTCACATTTTTGGCCCAATCTTAATGAAACTTGGTCAGAATGTTACCCTCCATAAAATCTTGGATGAGTTCGATATTGGGTCATCTGGGGTCAAAAACTAGGTCACCAGGTCAAATCAAAGGAAAAGCTTGTTAACACTGTAGAGGCCGCATTTATGACTATATCTTCATGAAACTTGGTCAGAATGTTAATATTGATGATCTTAAGGTCCAGTTTGAATCTGGGTCATGTAGGATTAAAAACTAGGTCATCTGGTCAAATCAAAGGAAAAGCTAGTTAACACTGTAGAGGCCACATTTATGACCATATCTTAAAGAAACTTGGTCAGAATGTTTATCTTGATGCTCTTTAGGTCAAGTTTAAACCTGGGTCAGCTTCGGTCAAAAACTAGGTCACTAGGTTAAATCAAAGGAAAAGCTTGTTAACATTGTAGAGGCCACATTTATGACTATATCTTCATGAAACTTAGTCAGAATATTAAACTTGATGATCTTTAGGTCAAGTTTGAATCTGGGTCATGTTGGGTCAAGAATTAGGTCATGGGGGCAAATCAAAGGAAAAGCTTGTTAACACTCTAGAGGCCACATCTATGACTGTAACTTCATGAAACTAAGAATGTTAAACTTGATGATCTTTAGGTCAAGTTCGAATCTGGGTCATGTGGGTCAAAAACTAGGTCACGGGGTCAAATCAAAAGAAAAGCTAGTTAACACTGTAGAGGCCACATTTATGAACATATCTTGATGAAACTTGGTCAGAATGTTAATCTTGATGATCTTTAGGTCAATATGTCAGGTGAGCGATACAGGGCCTTCATGGCCCTCTTGTTTAAAATATTTTAGCAAATTGGTCAGTCATACAGGGATACAAGGGATACATAAGGCAACAGAGGGATACAAGGGGGTTACATGCATACTTTTTAATATTTCACCAAATTGGTCAGTCATACAGGGATACAAGGGATACATAAGGCAACAGAGGGATACAAGGTGGTGTGGAAAGTGTTGTGTTTTTGGGCTATATATGTTTCGAAGAACTTGAGACAAATGGTCACCACATTGAGTCGACGTGCAGAGCACATGTTTTGGATGGCTTGCTTCAAATGTTCATCACATCGAGAAGACATGCAGAGTGCATGTTTTGGATGGCTCACTTCAAGGTCACACTTAAGAGGTCAAAGGTCATACCTTAGAGTGTATATTGCTCCGCATTGCGGTGCTCTTGTTGTCTTATTTCAAATTATGGAAATTTTGCAGGTTTTGTTTGCTTTTGCAAAAAATCGAATATGAGAATGTGAGGTTCAATGTGTGGTTCAAGAAAAACAAAATAACTTTGGGTAATTTACCTATTAGAAATTTTATTTATATGATCTGTCTATAACCACAGGGTCTTATAATGTATATGACACAATCAGGAGAATGGACTGATGGTGGAGCATCAGAAGAATTTGAAGAGAAAAGTATTTGTATCGCTTTGTGAGTACAAGTTCTTTATTTTAAAACTTTGTTGAATATTGCATACATTTAAAATACCGTACAGCGAGTTATTTCTAGGGGGTGATAATTCTATGTTTCTGCAGTCTCTCGGTATAATTGCAAAAATATTTCCAGCAGAATATTTACCCATCAAAAATTTAAACTGCAAAAATCTGCACTTTTTATGCCGCCAAAGGTGTGCATGTTAAAATCGCACTGTCCGTCATCCGTCCGTGAATGTGTGAGTCCGTGCATCCGGTAAGTTCCTGTCTGGGCTGTAACTCTTCCATCCATAAAGGGATTTTAAAATAACTTGGCACAAATGTTCACCATAATGAGATGATGTATCATGCGCAAGATCCAGACCACTAGCTCCAAGATCAAGGTCAAGGTAATCAATACCCCAAAAATCACGCTTTAAGGACATTATAAGGGGCATGTCTGCGTTCTATACTCTACGTGGCATTTCTATGCTTCATTGTGTCCAAAAGAGCGAATGGACCATTATTAAACTTAAACACAGACAGACAGATCTGAATTTCTATTTTGTTCCATACATAATTATTTATAGTGAAAATACCATCTAAATGAAGCTCTTTTGAAGCTAAGTGGTTGAGCTTTGCAATATTTACCCCGTGTACCAATGCTTTACGTTGGGCACATGAAAGAACCAAAAGAACTGCTTTAGTTCATTTGTGTCTCAAAAGTCTTCGAATGAAATTTTATGACCACCGCAATTGAATTTTCCGAATGGGTAAATTCATTTAACATTGATATTTTATGCTTGCACAAATTTTATCTAATATCAATATTTTTATGATTGCATAATATGTATTTTATGATAGCGATTTGACGTGTCATTATTTCTCGCATATTTTCGATCTTGATTACTTTTGCGAATCGGGTTGTCATTAAAATTTATCGATTCACCTCGTCATTAATATTTAGCTCACGTTTTTAGTATCAAGAAAATGGATAGGGCTTCAGACGAAGCATGCAGCTAATATTTCATTTCATTTGCTTTCGTAGAAGAAGGCAGGGCTAAAGGTGAATCAGATTGACTGATAACCATTTTTGCATGGAGGAATACTCTCGTGACTCGGCGAAGTTTAAAATTATACCCCGAGGTGTAAATCGATATTGACACATCGGTGTATTGTCTTCATGTATTGCTTTGATTATCCATTACTACTTCCTTGAGAATGATCAGAAGATCAGATCGACGGTTATTGTGTTTGCACCAATGAAATTCGCAAATTGAACAGTTTTAGCGCCATAATTTATATTTTGTCTCATTTGGCGCCTTTGCCGACCGACAGTAGGAACCCTGCCTAAAGGTGTGGGTCAAAACCTTGTACTGCACCCTGTATTACTGGCTCCTTCAGAACCAGTGTAATATGATTGCGACGGGGCATCTTAGTGATGACGCGAGCTGCCGTGTTCTTGACATGTTGCAACTTGTTTAGTGCTATTTAGAATACTACTTAACAAGGCATTACAGTAGTCTAACCGTGAAGTAACGGGACTGTTGATAGGTGTCTTTGTGGCATCACTGGTAAGATACCATGACCTGTTCTGCGGAGTTGTGAATATCCAGCCCAGCACACAGAATTGACTTGTTATTCCATATCCATACTGTTGTCAAATACTGCATCAAGATTCCTAACACATTTTGTGGATTGTGCTTGGAGTTACTCTTTGATATGAATAGCATTACCTCTGTTTTATCAGCATTGAACTTCAGCATGTTGCAATGCATCCACGAGACAATTTCAGCTAGACAGCTCTCAGTGCAATGCATATCTTACAATGTTTCATTAAAAGCATGTTTACTTTATAGCAGTTACGGGTAATTTAGTTCAATGTTTTTCACCAATTAGTCATTCTCACAACAATTCATCCTCCTTGGCATTGAAAACGCAAAAAATTCTCTTCCTTTTATGTGAAAACACAAAAATAAAAAACGCAGAAAATTATGCCTTAATTTTTGGAACCAAAACGCAAAGTTTTTTGAACGCTGAAAGAACTCACTAAGTGGTAATCTTGATATCTTGCAGTGAATTTATTGTAGAAACCATTTCATTTTGTACCAGCAGTAAAACTTACACTGTTGGGAACTCAGATACTGTGAAACTTTGATGGCAAAAACACAGTTTTAAGCCTCTATTTAGTCATTAAGTGTAATGCTTTAGTTTCTGGCACTCAGTTTGTTCCTTCATTATATATTAGTTAAAATTGTTAAGCTCTCTCTAAGGAGGCAGTACACAGAGTATGAAGTCTAGATTCAAAATAATAAGACTCAGCTGTCTGGTGACGTATAGTATACTTGGGATTGGAGGGAGTAAACAGCTGTAAAAGAATTTAAAAGTTCCATGTTGTTTATGCTTTAATAGTTTTGTACTTCTTGAAGGGGAAGCATAGTTGCCACTTCTTCCGTGAGTCTGTGTCTGGCTGTCTGGTAATTCTTGTCTGGAATATGTCTAAGTAACAATTAGTTAGAATTAGAATTTATAGAAAGCTTTACTCTCAAGAGGAGATTAGCATATCATATTCTTGTTCTGCTATGTTGATTTTTCACTGAGAAATTGCCATTTGATTATTCAACGATAGTGTTCTATGATACCTTTTTATAGAGTATTGCTCAGGAACCTCTTGTTGGAATTTATTAAAACTTCATAGCAATAGCAGCTGCACTCCAAAGAGGACACACACATCTTGTCTTCATGTTCTGGTGGAAAGATTTTTCATCAAGCTATCCTCTAATCACCGTGGCGTCGGCTTCGGCATCACACTTTGGTTAAGTTTTTTGTACCTGTCCACATTTTGACAAAGTCTTTTGAGATAAAGCTTTGAATCTTTCAACACTTGTTTACCATCACTATGTCCAGTTATAGGCAAGAGAACATAACTCCATCAAGGATTTCGGCTGAATTATGGCCCTTTTGACTTGAAATCTTGGTTAAGTTTTTCATACCAGTTCATGTTTTGTGTAAAGTGTTTGACATAAGGCTTTGAAACTTTTACCACTTGTTCAGTATAATGTCTCTATCTGTAGACAAGAGTACATAACTCTGTCAAGTATTTTGGCTGAATTATGGCCCTTTTTGGACTTTGAAGTTGGTTCTGTTTTTTGTACAAATCGGCGTTTTGTCAAAATTATTTGACTTGTGGCTTTGAAACTTTAAAGACTTGCTTGCCATCACCATGTCCAGGTAAAGGCAATAGTACATGACTGCATCAAGGATTTTGGTTGAATTATGACCTAGAGATCTTGGTTAAGTTTTTATTACCAGTTCATACTTTGTGTAAAGTGTTTAACATACGACTATGAAACTTTTACCACTTGTTCAGTATAATGTCTCTATCTGTAGACAAGAGTACATAACTCTGTCAAGTATTTTGGCTGAATTATAGCCCTTTTTGGACTTGAAAATTGGTTCAGTTTTCATACAGGTCAATGTTTTGTCATAACAGTTTGACATGTGGCTTTGAAACTATAAACACTCGCTTATCATCATGATTTCCATCTGTAAGAGTACATAACTCTGTCGACTATTTTGGCTGAATTGTGTCCCTTTTTAGCTCATCTAATTTTTTGAAAAAAGATGATGAGTTATTGTCATCACTTGATCGGCGTTGGCGTTGCCTGGTTAAGTTTTATGTTTAGGTCAGCTTTTCTCCTAAACTAAAGCTATTGCTTTGAAACATGGAATACTTGTTCATCATCATAAGCTGACCCTGTACAGCAAGAAACATAACTCTGTCCTGCTTTTTGCAAGATTTATGGCCCCTTTTGTACTTAGAAAATATCAGATTTTTTGGTTAAGTTTTAGGTCAACTTTTCTCCTAAACTATCAAAGCTATTGCTTTGAAACTTGCAACACTTGTTCACCATCATAAGCTGACTATGTACATCAAGAAACATAACTCCATCCTGCCTTTTGCAAGAATTATGGACCTTTTTGGACTTAGAAAATCATGGGTAGGACAATTTTTCATCATAAGCTGACCCTGTACAGTCTGTACATCAAGAAACATAACTCCATCCTGCTTTTTTCAAGAATTATTGCCCCTTTTGGACTTAGAAAATCAGTTTTCTTGGTTAAGTTTTATGTTTAGGTCAGCTTTTCTCCTAAACTATCAAAGCTATTGCTTTGAAACTTGCAACACTTGTTCACCATCATAAGCTGACCCTGTACAGCAAGAAACATAACTCCATCCTGCATTTTGCAAGATTTATGGCCCCTTTTGGACTTAGAAAATATCAGATTTCTTGGTTAAGTTTTATGTTTAGGTCAACCTTTTCTCTTAAACTATCAAAGCTATTGCTTTGAAACTTGCAACACTTGTTCACCATCATAAGCTGACCCTGTACATCAAGAAACATAACTCCATCCTGCTTTTTTTCAAGAATTATTGCCCCTTTTGAACTTAGAAAATCAGTTTTCTTGGTTGAGTAATATGTTTAAGTCGGCTTTTCTCCTAAACTATCAAAGCTTTTGCTTTAAAACTTGCAACACTTGTTCATCATCGTAAGCTGACCATGTACAGCAAGAAACATAACTCTGTCCTGCATTTTGCAAGACTTATGGCCCCTTTTGGACTTAGAAAATATCAGATTTATTGGTTAAGTTTTATGTTTAGGTCAGCTTTTCTCCTAAACTATTCAAGCTATTGCTTTGAAACTTGCAACAGTTGTTCACCATCATAAGCTGACTATGTACATCAAGAAACGTAACTCCATCCTGCTTTGTGCAAGAATTATGGCCCTTTTTGGACTTAGAAAATCATGGGTAGGACAATTTTTCTATTATAAAAAAAAATCAGATGAGCATCAGCACCCGCAAGGCGGTGCTCTTGTTGGACTCGGAATCAGTTAATATTTTTATACAAGTCCATTATTTGCCTAACCTGTTTGTCATGAGGCTTTCAAACTTTGACGACTTGTTTACCATCACAGTTTACATTATGTAGAAAAGACTTCATAACTAGGCCAAGGACTTTAACTCAGTTGAGCCCTTTTTTGACGGAAATTTGTTTAGTTTCTCATACCATTCTGTATTTTGTCTAAACTGTTTGACATATGACTTTGAAACTTTGAACACTTCATTACCATTATGGTTACACATTGTCATTTAGTGCAATACTTATCCAAATCTACAAAATTTGTAGGTACATTGTTTGTCTTATCTTTTTTCATGCCTCTGAAGGGAGGCATATTAGTTTTCAACTGTCCGTCCGTTTATTAGTTTGTTCGTTAGTTCGTCATAATGTTAACTTTTTGCATGAAGGCACATTACTCGCAAACCACTGCTCTCAGGACCTTCAGACTTCACGTGTTAATAGTACTTATTGAGTACACGACCCCTATTGACTTTGGGGTCACCAGGTCAAAGGTCAAGGTCACCAGGTCAAAGCTCAAGGCGCTGCGGGGGCATTTGTCACCATTAGTGACAGATCTTGTTTTCTGAAAATCTGTGGTAATATTTTGACCCCATTCTTCCATCAATTCTTTAGATAGTCAAGCGCGCTGTCATCCGACAGCTCTTGTTCATGATGTTCTCTGTTTAAACAATAAATGATAAAGGATGGATGAGGCATTTCCTTTGACCCAGTAAGTGTTCTATCATTGTGCTTTTTGTATTATTCTAAAGAGGGTATGGATGCTTTTCTTTCAAGATCCGGCATAAAACAGATGTATGATATGGGTTTTTATCTGGCAGCTTGTGCCATAATTGTGTCCTTGAAAGATATACACATTTTGGGCTAGCTTTAGAGTTATTGAGTATATTATCTACTGATCACCCTTTCTGTATGTTAAGGGCTTAACAATTGGGTATTTTGTCAAACAAGTGAGCTTACATTGGTGGGGTATTATTTTATATAAACTCTTGTATCTATCCCTTTCCAGTTCTAAATACATGTATAGTGAACTATGAGCATCATGAAAATAAGTGACATAACAGTTTGTAGGATTCCACAATATTCAGATATCCTGTATGTACAATGTCTGTGGTATTATTTGTGCCCTTCTCCCCAAACAAATTTGTCTTTATCTGTCTGTCCAGATTTGTTTCATGCATAATAATTATCTTAGAAAGTATTTCACAAAGAGTCATCAAACCTCACAGGAGTGTTACTATGTGTTTGAAGTTGTGCACCTGGTATTATAATTATGATTTCACACAGTTAAACTACAGTTATTGCCCTTGACTTAGTCACTGATATGAACACAGTGACAGGAGTGGGGGCACCAGTGTTTTATGGACAAACATCTAGTTCTTTTTATCTATATTTATATAATAAAGCTGCAAAAACTTATAAAGGACCTTTACAAGCACCTGTGTATATTTCAGGGAAATTATGTTCAGTCTGGTTGTAGACCATGGTCTGGTGGAATGTTTCACTGTAAGAAGGAAGAGGTATAATTTTATTGTCCTTTCATACCTTTCATACAAGCCTTATTAAGCCATAATTTGTGAGCTTTTTTAAGACATTATGTAGTTTAAATATAGGCAGTATAACCTTTGAATATATCAAGTCCTTGTAATCCAAATACCTCTTTGAAACAGCTGATTTAAGACTTTATTATACCCCCACCAAACATGTTTGGAGAGGGGTATATAGGAGTCAGTTTTGTCGCGTCCCGTCCCGTCCTGAAATCTATTATCTCAGTTATTACTAAATGGATTTGATTCAAACTTAAAATAGATGTTCCGCCTTATCACCCACATCATGTGACACAATGTGCATAACTCTGACACCAAGTTTTCATGAATTATGTCCCCATTTACTTAGAATTTAAGGTTTATTTTGTTGTATTTTCACTGTATCTCAGTTATTACTAAATGGATTTGATTCAAACTTAAAATAGTTGTTCCACCTCATCACCCACATCATGTGACATAAGTTGCTTAATTCTGACATCAATTTTTAGCTCACCTGTCACAAAGTGACAAGGTGAGCTTTTGTGATCGCGCGGTGTCCGTCGTCCGTCGTCCGTCCGTCCGTCCGTGCGTCCGTCCGTAAACTTTTGCTTGTGACCACTCTAGAGGTCACATTTTTTATGGGATCTTTATGAAAGTTGGTCAGATTGTTCATCTTGATGATATCTAGGTCAAGTTCGAAACTGGGTCACGTGCCATCAAAAACTAGGTCAGTAGGTCTAAAAATAGAAAAACCTTGTGACCTCTCTAGAGGCCATACTTTTCAATGGATATTCATAAAAATTGGTCAGAATGTTCACCTTGATGATATCTAAGTCAAGTTCGAAAGTGGGTCACGTGCCTTCAAAAAGTAGGTCAGTAGGTCAAATAATGAAAAAACGTTGTGACCTCTCTAAAGGCCATATTTTTCATGGGATCTGTATGAAAGTTGGTCTGAATGTTTATCTTGATGATATATAGGTCAAGTTTGAAACTGGGTCAACTGCGATCAAAAACTAGGTCAGTAGGTCTTGAAATAGAAAAACCTTGTGACCTCTCTAGAGGCCATACCCTTGAATGGATCTTCATGAAAATTGGTCAGAATGTTCACCTTGATGATATCTAGGTCAAGTTTGAAACTGGGTCACGTGCCTTAAAAAACTAGGTCAATAGGTCAAATAATAGAAAAACCTTGTGACCTCTCTAGAGACCATATTTTTCAATGGATCTTCATGAAAATTGGTCAGAATTTTTATCTTTATAATATCTAGGTCAAGTTCAAAACTGGGTCACATGAGCTCAAAAACTAGGTCACTATGTCAAATAATAGAAAAAACGACGTCATACTCAAAACTGGATCATGTGGGAAGAGGTGAGTGATTCAGGACCATCATGGTCCTCTTGTTTATGAATTATGTCCCCTTTTTTACTTTAAATTTAAGGTTGATTTTGATGTATTTTCGCTATATCTCAGTTACTACTAAATGGATTTGATTTAAACTTAAAACAGATGTTCCACCTCATCACCCACATCATGTGACACAAGGTGCATAACTCTGACACCAATTTTTCTTGAATTATGTCCCCTTTTACTTAGAATTTAAGGTTAATGTTGATGTATTTTCACTATATCTTATTCTGATTGGCTTAGAGCCAAAGGGAAGTAACCTTTTTTTTAACTTTTGTACTGAGTTTCTTCCCCTTAAATTCCAGGAATTAGTCTATTTTTAGAAATCCTTTAGATTTTCAATATTTTTGGTATTTTTCTAACTTTTTTATTATCAGTGTCGGTAAGACACATTTTTTGTATTCACATTTAGTGTATCTCTAATATTAGAGATTTTTTATATTTACCTCATCCCTCATCCAGGGCACATAATTATACTAGTATTACTTATATGTGGAAGCCCAGGATGAAGTACTCCAAAGACGAGTGAACTTCTTTTTAAGTATTAAGCTTTTTTGACATTTTTATATTATTCTAAGTATTTTTAAGATTACTTATGGTTGCCATTCTTCTGTGACAAGACCGTATGGTGGGGGTATGAGTCACTCCTGTGCAGTTCTAGTTATTCCTTGTTGATGAAAGCTTTGTAAAGATTTGATTTTAAGTAGGAAAAAAATAACAATTGAAGTAAGATATATTTACATTTATTATTTGTCACCTAAGTAAAATGATGGTATTTTGACAGAATGGTCAGCACAAAAATTGCATTAATTCTAGAATAGTTCATCGGAAGAAAGACAGATTATGTTGTGTTATGAATGTTTTTTACTGAGTTATTGAAATATTAAACTGAGTGTGTAATATACTGTGTGTTCACAGAGAACAGTTTTAATATATTTTTCACTTAAAGAATCGATAAATGGGTAAAATTAGTCAGAATATGAATAATGTTATTTTTGTGGAGCCCACTTGCTGAAGCGAAGGCATATTCCTATAAATGGCTGTTCGATGTGTGCTTGCATCATGTGTGCGACCGTCCAACCTTATTTGTTTTTCTGGACCATAAACTTGACATGCATAGAGCAATCTTGTTTATATTTGGCATCAATGTTAACCTCATTGAGACGGAGTGTCATGTGCAAACTCGGGTTCCTGTCTCAAAGGTCAAGATTACAATTGGAGGTTAAATGTCATGTCGGATCTTGTCTGGCCCATAACTTCGACATGCATTGAGGAATCTTGTTTATAATTGGCATGAATGTTTAACTCAGTGAGATGGAGTGTCATATGCGAACCAGAGGTTCCTATCTCAAAGGTCAAGGTCACATTTTAAGGTCAAAGGGTAGGCTGGACATGATGCGTATGGGCATCTAGTTTTTGTTTTTCATGTAAGATCAAAATATGTGCACATAGCTACAAGTAGACATCATCATTTATAAGACTGAAGGATTGTTGAAAAAAATACTAAACCCAAACACAGGCAAACTATAGCTTTGTAGAGTATTTTGCAGCTTTCTAGTTCATAAAACAGTATGTCAATTATTTAGTACTTTGTTGCATTCAAGTTCATAAAACAACGTATAAATGATAAATATCTTATTATTTAGATTGCTTCTGGACCAGCTTCTTAATATTTGTAACATGATGTGTACCAGAATTCGCTGGAACCTAAGTGCCACAAGGATCACAGAACAGAGAACTAAGGTAAACATTCTATGATTCAACCTTACAATCTTAGAGACACCTTCCCCAAATGCCAGCCTCTGATTGGCTGTTTCAGAGCACAAAGAACTTGTGAAATTCACCGATGGCAAGGATGTATTTGGAGACTGATTCTATATTTATAGGTTATTAGCTTTGCATCGGGAAATATGCACGTGTTCTTCGGTGGAATATTGCACGACTTTAGGAGCACAATATTCTTCCGCTGAAAAACGAGTGCATATTTCCCGATGCAAAGATAATAACCTATTATTACATACGCATCTACACGTATACATATTATGTAAATATCATAAATATGTGCAATAGTCTGAATAGAATTGACAATACTGAACTAAATAGAAAAAATAGTGCAACAACACACACTGAATTACCTCACACACCCGATATGAAATTCAGGCGTCAGTGTATGGAAAAATATTGATACTTCCGGTACCAATGTAACTTAACAGGGAATAGAAACGAGTATGTAATAATTACTGTTGTATGATTGAAATCAGGTCCTTTGTTTATCAACATTCAGATGCGGAATTTTCTTAATATCTTTTAGAAATATTTATCTTACTGCAACAGAAACTGTTGCAACATAATAAATTTAGTAGTGTAGACAGGTCGTAAAATAGATTAAAGGTAGTTGAATGTCTGATGCTATTTCTCTATTTGAGGAACACTCGTGTCAGTGATCATGTGTTTATGAGGAAACCGGTATGACTTTCTAGGAATACTTGCCTTTTTCTCTGAAACATTTCTTATGTGCTGTCTGTTGTTTAGCTCACCTATCACATAGTGACAGGGTGAGCTTTTGTGATTGCATTTTGTCTGTTGTAGGTCATCAATCCATCTGTCATCAGTCGTACGTTCTCTATTTTTTGTGAACACGTTAGAGACCACATTTTGCAGTCAATTTTAACCAACTTGCACACAACTTGTATTGGCATAATATCTCGGTTCTTTTCGAAAATTTGCCAGATCCCATCATAGGTTCCCAGGGTTATCACCCCTTTAAGGGCCAACATTTAATTTGCTATTTTTAGCTCACCTGTCACGAAGTGACAAGGTGAGCTTTTGTGATCGCGCAGTGTCCGTCGTCCGTCGTGCGTCCGTGCGTAAACTTTTCCTTGTGACATCTCTAGAGGTCACATTTTTCATGGGATCTTTATGAAAATGGGTCAGAATGTTCATCCTGGTAAATTCTAGGTCATGTTCGAAACTGGGTTACGTGCCGTCAAAAACTAGGTCAGTAGGTCTAAAAATAGAAAAACCTTGTGACCTCTCTAGAGGCCATATATTTCACAAGATCTTCATGAAAATTGGTCAGAACGTTCACCTTGATGATATTTAGGTCAAGTTCGAAACTGGGTCACGTGCCATCTAAAACTAGGTCAATAGGTCAAATAATAGAAAAACCTTGTGACCTCTCTAAAGGCCATATTTTTCTTGGGATCTGTATGAAAATTGGTCTGAATGTTTATCTTGATGATATCTAGGTCAAGTTCGAAACAGGGTCATGTGCGGTCAAAAACTAGGTCAGTAGGTCTGAAAATAGAAAAACCTTGTGACCTCTCTAGAAGCCATATATTCCACAAGATCTTCATGATAATTGGTCAGAACGTTCACATTGATGATATCTAGGTCAAGTTCAAAACTGGGTCACGTGCGGTCAAAAACTAGGTCAGTAGGTCTTAAAATAGAAAAACCTTGTGACCTCTCTAGAGGCCATATATTTCATGAAATCTTCATGAAAATTGGTCAGAACGTTCATCTTGATGATATCTAGGTCAAGTTCGAAACTGGGTCACGTGCCATCAAAAACTAGGTCAGTAGGTCAAATAATAGAAAAACCTTATGACCTCTCTAAAGGCCATATTTTTCTTGGGATCTGTATGAAACATGGTCTGAATGTTTATCTTGATGATATCTAGGTCACTTTCGAAACAGGGTCATGTGCGGTCAAAAACTAGGTCAGTAGGTCTAAAAATAGGAAAACCTTGTGACCTTTCTAGAGGCCATATATTTCACAAGATCTTCATGAAAATTGGTCAGAACGTTCACCTTGATGATATCTAGTTCAAGTTCGAAACTGGGTCACGTGCGGTCCAAAACTAGGTCAGTAGGTCGAAAAATAGAAAAACCTTGTGACCTCTCTAGAGGCCATATGTTTCATGAAATCTTCATGAAAATTGGTCAGAATGTTCACCTTGATGATATCTAAGTCAAGTTTGAAAGTGGGTCACGTGCCTTCAAAAACTAGGTCAATAGGTCAAATAATAGAAAAACCTTGTGACCTCTCTAGAGGCCATATTTTCCATGGGATCTGTATGAAAGTTGGTCTGAATATTCATCTTGATAATATCTAGGTCAGTTTCGAAAGTGGGTCATGTGCCATCAAAAACTAGGTCAGTAGGTCAAATAATAGAAAAACCTTGTGACCTCTCTAAAGGCCATATTTTTCAATGGATCTCCATAAAAATTGGTCAGAATGTTCATCTTGATGATATCTAGGTCAGGTTCGAAAGTGGGTCACGTGCCATCAAAAACTAGGTCAGTAGGTCAAATAATGAAAAAAAGTTGTGACCTCTCTAGAGGCCATATTTTTCATGGGATCTGTATGAAAGTTGGTCTGAATGTTTATCTTGATGATATCTAGGTCAAGTTTGAAACTGGTCAACTGCGATCAAAAACTAGGTCAGTAGGTCTTGAAACAGAAAAACCTTGTGACCTCTCTAGAGGCCATACCCTTGAATGGATCTTCATGAAAATTGGTCAGAATGTTCACCTTGATGATATGTAGGTCAAGTTTGAAACTGGGTCACGTGCCTTAAAAAACTAGGTCAATAGATCAAATAATAGAAAAACCTTGTGACCTCTCTAGAGACCATATTTTTCAATGGATCTTCATGAAAATTGGTCAGAATTTTTATCTTGATAATATCTAGGTCAAGTTCAAAACTGGGTCACATGAGCTCAAAAACTAGGTCACTATGTCAAATAATAGAAAAAACGACGTCATACTCAAAACTGGATCATGTGGGAAGATGTGAACGATTCAGGACCATCATGGTCCTCTTGTTTGGTGTGTGAACACGATAGAGGCCACATTTTGCAATCAACTTTATCAGACTTGCAAACAACTTGTATTGCTATAATATCTCGTTGTTTTTTTTTTTTTTTGAAAACTGGCCAGATCCCATCATTGGTTCCAGAGTTATGGTCCCTTTAAGGGCAAAAATTTGCTATATTTGGCTTGTGAACACGAAAGAGACCTCATTTTGCAATCAATTTTAATCAAATTTGCACACATCTTGAATTGGTATAATATCTCGGTTTCTTTTGAAAACAGGGCAGATCCCATAACGGGGTCCAGAGTTAATGGCTTGTTAAAGGGCCAAATTTGCTATTTTTGGCTTGTGAACACAGTAGAGACCACATTTTGCAGTCAGCTTTAATCAAACTTGCATACAACTTGTTTTCAAAAACTGACCAGATCACTTCATGGGTTTCAGAGTTATGGCCCCTTAAAGGGCCAAAATTTGCTGTTTTGGCTTTTGCAGCCATATAGAGACTTCCTGTATGGTTTGATTTGATAAAACTTGCAAAATATCTTGAACATCAATAAATCTTTGATTCCATGATATGAATCTGTCAGGTCAAGTTATAGGTTCCGGAGTTATGGCCCCTGATTGACCCCTTGGGAACACGATAGAAGTGACGTTTTATATTTGATTTTAGCCACACTTACACTCAACTATTGTCATAATGAGATCTCAGTTTCTTTCGAAAACCGGCTAGATTCCATCTTGGGTTCTGGAGTCACTGCACCTGAAAGGGGCAAAATTTTCTATTTTGGCCTTTTCAGCCATATAGAGGTTTCATTTTTCTTTGATTTTATACAAACTTGCACAGAATGATTATCTTCATGATTTCTAGGCCAGAATCGAAACTGGTTCATGTCGGTTGAAATCAAAAGAAAAGCTTGTAAACAACACAGAAGCCACATTTATGAACCTGTCTTCATGAAACTTGGTCAGAATGTTTATGTTCATGATTCCTAGGCCAGGTTTGATACCGGGTCATATGGGGTCAAAAACTAGGTCACCCGGTAAATTCAAAGGTAACACTCTTGTTCATTAGTCAGAATGTTTGTGTACATGAAATATCTTATGAATTTTTATCTGGGTCATGTAGGGTCAAAAACTAGGTTCCCAGGTCAAATCAAAGAATAAGCTTGTTAACACTGAAGAGGCCACATTTTTTATCCAATCTTAATGAAAGTTTTTCAGAATATTTGTCTCCATGAAATCACCAGGTAAAACATGTTAAGCTGTTATTGTGTGTTACTCAGGTGAGTGACTTAGGGCCATCGTGGCCCTCTTCTAAATATAAAAGCATGTACAACCTAAATGGAAAAATTGGTCAGGCCATCAGTGAAAATTGCTGAATGTATGATAGTAAATCTCATTTGAGACCTGTGTGTCTTGTAGTTGTCACTGCGATATGAATTACAAACATGGTCAAATATTAATGTCCAGCATAATTATAGCTTTTATAAAAAGTTGTCACTGTGGAATTTTTTTGTTTTTCTGTACTTGGAAGACCACACAAGATTTAGTTAGTCCAGCTGACAATATCTTTTACAGATATTTGAGAAGTCCATGTTGTTGATTCGTCACCTTGGCTTGGAGCATACAGCAGTAAGTTGTCTTTTGTTTTGTTGGGTTAATCCTTACCCTGCTTAATTTCTTTAATAAACATCCATTTATTAATTTGGACAATGCCATTGTCTGTTAAAAGGGATGCTTATCAGATAGATACTAACTGAATGGCGAACAGTGCAGATCTTGACCAGACTGCACACTGGTCACAAGGACGGAATCAGTTGTAACAAGCATGATTAAAGGGTATTCTTCGGCAGTATTTCTGTTTCATGTGACATTCAGTCAGTTTAAACATTGTTCAAGGACCCTTTGTTCTCGACACCTATAACAGATGTTTCCATATGAACTAGAGACATTAGAGACTTTGTCTGTAGTGAGTCTTCACCGAAAACATACACTTTACCTAAAACATTGTAGTAAAAAGTTCGACTTTCCTCTGTTTTTAAGCTTTGAAGGGTAGGTAAGTTTTCAGTAGGAATTGAAATCCCAAAACTTCTGTATGTGTATTTGTCAGAAATACCTTTATATTAGGAACAAAAAATACATATAGATGAAGTTTGTAAATGTACATGCATTAGGTTTGAAACAAGACAAAAATATGAAGTATGATACAGCTTTCTATATGTTTGTAAATAAGCTGAGTACATGTTGGGAATAGTTTCCAAGAAAAAAGGAAAACATTTAATAAGTATTGGAAGTCAAGGTATTTTGAAACCCTACAGTTCATTATAACATAATTTCATAAACTGCAGTGATGAAAAAATATTGAGTACATTATTTTGTACTTTTATCTTCGTATTAATTTACAGATGTACAGTTACAGATTCAAGCAGTATGTACAAGTTTTGCTTGGAATATTTCACAGTCCAGTGGGACAAACAGAGAAATTGTGGTATGGGAATTTGCCCCTCGATTTGCTGTATTCAGTTTGCAAAAACAATCTAGAATACAAGGTGGTTGCTGGCAGGAAGTTGGAAATTGTTAAGGTCAGTAAAGTATTTTTATTGCTGTGTGTCTGCAGCACTTTCCATCAAGGGTGTCTAATATTACTTGATTCAAATGCTTCTATAATGAGACAATACGCCACGGAGAAGACTCCGAACCCTAACTCAAAGGTCAGTGTCTTGCTTTGAGGTCAAAGTCATTTTCATTGTCTAGTCTGTAACTTTTTCATGGATATGATTTTGATGGATATTCAAATAACCTTTCGTAAATTTTCAATTTTTAACAAGCTGATGTATCATTGGGGGCAAATTAAAAATATGTTGGGGTATTTCTTCTTAATTACTTCCCTTTGTTATGATGACGTACATTGTATTTCATAGCATTTTTCTCAATTTTCCAACAATTTACAAATAAAATGTTGTTATTATACCCCCACAAGGAGTGAGCTTGTCTGTCGGTTTTATGGGTTCGGGATGATAACTCATGAAAGAATTGACCAATTTAAATACTTTTTGGTAAACAGGTGTTTAGAAAATACAGGTCAAGTTTGACTTCGGGGTCAGTAGAACAAAGGTCAAGGTCACAGTAAACCTGAACAGTTAAACGGTTTCCGTATGATAACTTAGAACACTTGGGTCTAGGATCATGAATTTTTGTTTAACAGGTGTAACATGATAAAATAAGGTCAGGGTTCGACTTTGATATTAGTAGGTCAAAGGTCAAGCTCATAGTAACACAAAACAGTTAAACGGTTTTCGGAAGGTTACTTGAGAACGCATGAACCTAGGATCAAGAAAATTGATAGGGTGTTTGGTTATGACTAGCAGATGACCCCTAATGATGTTGAGGTCAGTAGGTCAAAAGTCAAGGTCACAATGACCCAGAACAATTAAATGGTTTTGAACAAAAACTACAGATCGCTTGGGAGCCCACCCGCTTAGCTCAGTAGGTAAGAGCATTGGTCTACGGATAGCGGGGTCGCGACTTCGAACCTTTGGCGGGGCATATGTTCTCCGTGACTATTTGATAAACGACATTGTGTCTGAAATCATTAGTCCTCCACCTCTGATTCATGTGGGGAAGTTGGCAGTTACTTGCGGAAAACAGGTTTGTACTGGTACACTGGTTAGGTTATCTGCCCGCCGTTACATGAAATACTGTTGAAAATGGCGTTAAACCCAAAACAGACAGACAGACAGATCGCTTGGGACAAGGATCTCGAAACTTAAAAGGGAGGTGTCATGACCAGCAGATGACCAGTATTGATTTGGAATTCCAGAGGTCAAAGGTCAGAGTGACCTGGATTCTAGACAACTTGAGAACGCTTGGGTTGAGAATCATGAAACTTCATAGGGAGGTTAATCACGACCAGCGGTTTACCTCTATTGATTTTGAGATCAGTAGGTCAAAGTTCAAGCAAGTTCGGCTTTGACATTGGCTTAGTTCTGTGACAAGGCAACATTGTGAGGGTATAATTTGTCACTCCTGTGACAACTCTAGTTATGTCTCCCACACCACTGTATGGTGGGAGACATATTGATTTACTCCTGTCTGTCTGTCTTTGTGTCCATCAGTCACAAATCTTGTGCGCACCCTAAGTGAAACATTTTCATCTGATCTTCACCAAAATTGAACAAAATATGTTTGCCAATAAGTCCTCGGCCAAGTTTGATAACTAGCCAACTCGTCACAGGCACTTGGGAATCATGGCCCTTGAATTACCCATAGGCAGATTACTCCAACACTTATCCAAAAGGCCGCTTACTCCAACGTTTACTCCAAAACTATCAAAGGTGTATTTTCTGTGAGTGAACAGTTTATAAAGACAGACTTACTGTTCAAATGATTAGGCAGTTGTGGGAGACATGCGCTTTACTCAAAAGCTGCAGTAGTGTTTTTTTTCATATATGTATCTATAAATGTTTAAAAAGAATTAACAACAGTGGACATACAAATTCAGACCAACATTTTATAATATATATTGTTTATATAGCGTAACATTGAGTATACATCATTAACAGATATCAGATGAGTAGAATATGCTACAGTTTAGATTAATTAGTTAATTGATAACATTGGTGTTCCTTTTAATCTGAATCAGTATGTAAGGAAGCTATCCAGCTTCAGTGGTCAAGTTTTTGTGATAGAGGCTGTATTTTCAATTGATCTTCATGATATTTGGTTAGAACGATTGCCTTGATAAAGTCTAGCCATATTTGAATATGGGTCATGTAAAGTCAAAAACAAGGTCATTAGATCATATCAAAGAAAATACTTGTTTAAACTCAAGAGACCACATTTTTGGTCCAATCCTAATGAAAATTTGTCAGAATATTTGTTTCCAAGAAATCACTAGGTCAAATATATTTACACTGTTATTAGCTCACCTGTTTTGTAGTGACAGGGTGTGCTTTTGTGATCACCCTTTGTCCATCCTCTGTCGTCTGTCCGTCCACACTTTCCTTGTGAACACGATAGAGACATTTTATGTTTGATTTTAAGAAACTTGCACACAACTTGTTTGGGCATAATATCTCGGTTCTTTTCGAAAACTGGTCAGATCCCATCATGGGTTCGAGAGTTATGGGCCCTTATAGGGCCAGAATTTGCTATTTTTTGCTTGTAAACAGGATAGTGACAACATTTTGCAGTCAACTTTAATCAAACTTTGATTTGATACAAACTTGCAAAATATCTTCAACAACAATAAATCTTGGAATCCATGATGAATCTTAGGTTCTGGAGTTATTTTATATCTGATTACTTCCCCTGATTTTTATCAGAATGAATTTATATCAGTGAGTCCTTATAGGACTCATTTGAAATTTCATTATTGTCATTAATTGGACTCAGACAATCTGGGAAGATAACTATGGACTGATTTTATGTCAAATTACCTCCCTTTATTTCGAATTAAAATGGGTAAGTCTCCGTAATTAATGAAGATACTGATCTGAAATTTCATTCATGTCATCAGATGGACTTTGAATTACCTCCTTTTTTATGTAAATGAACATACCTAGCAGCTTCTAATGAGATTGGTTTGAAACGTTATTTATGTCTTCCATGGTAAAAATTTCTACTTTTACTTGTTTTTAGCTCACCTGTCACAAAGTGACAAGGTGAGCTTTTGTGATCGCGCGGTGTCCGTCGTCCGTCGTCCGTCCGTCCGTCAGTGCGTCCGTGCGTGCGTCCGTAAACTTTTGCTTGTGACCACTCTAGAGGTCACATTGTTTATGGGATCTTTATGAAAGTTGGTCAGAATGTTCATCTTGATGATATCTAGGTCAAGTTCGAAACTGGGTCACGTGCCATCAAAAACTAGGTCAGTAGGTCTAAAAATAGAAAAACCTTGTGACCTCTCTAGAGGCCATATATTTCACAAGATCTTCATGAAAATTGATCTGAATGTTCACCTTGATGATATCTAGGTCAAGTTCGAAACTGGGTTACGTGCCGTCAAAAACTAGGTCAGTAGGTCAAATTATAGAAAAACCTTGTGACCTCTCTAAAGGCCATATTTTTCATGGGATCTGTATGAAAGTTGGTCTGAGTGTTCATTTTAATGATATCTAGGTCAAGATCGAAACTGGGTCACGTGCGGTCAAAAACTAGGTCAGTAGGTCTAAAAATAGAAAAACCTTGTGGCCTCTCTAGAGGCCATATATTTCATGAGATCTTCATGAAAATTGATCAGAATGTTCATCTTGATGATATCTAGGTCAGGTTCGAAAGTGGGTCATGTGCCGTCCAAAACTAGGTCAGTAGGTCAAATAATAGAAAAACCTTGTGACCTCTCTAGAGGCCATATTTTTCATGGGATCTGTATGAAAGTTTGTCTGAATGTTCATCTTGATGATATCTAGGTCAAATACGAAAGTGGGTCACGTGCCTTCAAAAACTAGGTCAGTAGGTCAAATAATAGAAAAACCTTGTGACCTCTCTAAAGGCCATAGTTTTCATGGGATCTGTATGAAAATTGGTCTGAATGTTCATCTTGATGATATCTAGGTCACTTTCGAAACTGGGTCAACTGCGGTCAAAAACTAGGTCAGTAGATCTAAAAATAGAAAAACCTTGTGACCTCTGTAGAGGTCATACTTTTGAATGGATCTTCATGAAAATTGGTCAGAATGTTCACCTTGATGATATCTAGGTCAAGTTTGAAACTGGGTCACGTGCCTTAAAAAACTAGGTCAGTAGGTCAAATAATAAAAAAAACCTTGTGACCTCTCTAGAGGCCATACTTTTCATGGGATTTGTATGAAAGTTGGTCTGAGTGTTCATCTTGATGATATCTAGGTCAAGTTTGAAACTGGGTCATCTGCGTTAAAAAACTAGGTCAGTAGGTCTAAAATTGTTAAAATCTTTTGACCTCTCTAGAGGCCATATTTTTCAATGGATCTTCATGAAAATTGATCTGAGTATTCACCTTGATGATATCTAGGTCAGTTTCGAAACTGGGTCACGTGCGGTCAAAAACTAGGCCAGCAGGTATAAAAATAGAAAAACCTTGTGACCTCTCTATAGGCCATATTTTTCATGAGATCTTCATGAAAATTAGTGGGAATGTTCACCTTAATGATATGTAGATAAAGTTCAAAACAGGATCACGTACCTTCGAAAACTAGGTCAGTAGGTCAAATAATAGAAAAACCTTGTTACCTCTCTAGAGACCACATTTTTCAATGGATCTTCATGAAAATTGGTCAGAATTTTTATCTTGATAATACCTAGGTCAAGTTCAAAACTAGGTCACTATGTCAAATAATAGAAAAAACGATGTCATACTCAAAACTGGGTCATGTGGGAAGAGGTGAGCGATTCAGGACCATCATGGTCCTCTTGTTCTAATATGTTGTTGTAAAGGTTTTTACTCTGTATCTTCTACATGCATATACCAATGCATGATTACCTTTCCTGATTTTTAGCTCACCTGTCACAAAGTGACAAGGTGAGCTTTTGTGATCGCGTGGCGTCCGTCGTCCGTCCGTCCGTGCGTGCGTGCGTTCGTGCGTGCGTAAACTTTTGCTTGTGGCCACTCTAGAGGTCACATTTTTCATGGGATCTTTATGAAAGTTGGTCAGAATGTTCACCTTGATGATATCTAGGTCAGGTTTGAAACTGGGCCACGTGCGGTTAAAATTTAGGTCAGTAGGTCTAAAAATAGAAAAACCTTGTGACCTCTCTAGAGGCCATATTTCTCAATGGATCTTCATGAAAATTAGTCAGAATGTTCACCTTGATGATATCTAGGTCAAGTTCGAAACTGGGTCACGTGCGGTCAAAAACTAGGTCAGTAGGTCGAAAAATAGAAAAACCTTGTGACCTCTCTAGAGGCCATATTTTTCATGAGACCTTCATGAAAATTGGTGAGAATGTTCATCTTGATGATATCTAGGTCAGATTCAGAAGTGGGTCACGTGCCTTCAAAAACTAGGTCATTAGGTCAAATAATAGAAAAACCTTGTGACCTCTCTAGAGGTCATATTTTTCAATGGATCTTCATGAAAATTGGTCAGAATTTTTTATCTTGATGATATCTAGGTCACATGTGCTCAAAAACTAGGTCACTATGTCAAATAATAGAAATAACGACGTCGTACTCAGTTCAACACTAGGTAATGTGGGGATAGGTGAGCGATTCAGGACCATCATGGTCCTCTTGTATTAAAAATGGATTTATCTCAGTAAGTATTTATAGGACTCATTTGAAATTTCATTATTGTCATTAGTTGGACTGAGACAATCAGGTTTGATAACTATTGACTGATTTTATGTCAAATTACCTTCCTTTGTGTCAAAATTAAAATGGGTGTATCTCGGTAACCAATGAAGATACTGATTTGAAATTTCATTTATGCCATCAGATGGATTCAGACAATCAGGGTAGGTACATTTTGACTGAATTTATGGGTAATTACCTCCCTTTATTTATGTAAATCAGTGTACCTCAGTAGCATCTAATGAGATTGGTTTTTAATGTTATTTAAGTCTTCCAGGGTAAGGAATAGTCATGCTAGTACAAAAATGCAGCATTTGAGCCTAGAACCGTCAAACTTGGTATGGAGATTGGCCCTGACTAGTATGGGATCCATCGGTCAAAGGGGACTGTTACAAGAAAATATTTATCCTGATTATATTTAAAGTGTATGCCTATGTGATCTATGTCAAAACTTGATCTTATCATTAAGAGCAATGATACTCAGGTGAGCGATATAGGGCCATCACGGCCCTCTTGTGGTGTGTTTCTCAGGTGAGTGACCTAGGGACATATTGGCCCTCTTGTTTGTCTTGCTTTGCTTCCTACTACCAAATTTATGGGTCCTGAAATAGTAAAGGCTGTACAGTTTCACCTTGTGATGTGCCTAGCTCAAAAAATATTTCATATAAATTGATTAGACCTTGCATGAGTCTTTATCATGATATGATAAAGACACATTCTGTTTTTCTGTCTGGCTTCTCCCCCACCCTCCCATATTTCCAGGTTAATGGTTCTAAAATAGTCGAAAATGCACATTTCACCTTGTGATGCGCCTAGCCAAAAAGGATTTGATATGAATTGATGAAAACTTGCATGAGTCTTTAAAATGATATAAACTTGCACACCTACTATTTTTAGCTCACCTGAGCCTGGTGTTTGTCTGTCTGTCCTTTGGCAATTTCGAGTCAGCTCTGTAACTCTTGAACCTCTTAAAGGATTTCAAAGAAACTTGACAAAAATGTTAACCACATTGAGACAACCTGCAGAACGCATGTTACAGATGATTGCTTCAAAGTCATGTTCAAGGTCAAGGTCAAACTTAGGGGTACAAGGTTATATAACTTTGTTTCTTATCGCTCTGTAATTCTTGAACTGCTTGAAGGATTTAAAAAAAAACTTCACACAAATGTTCACACCATTAAGACAACGTGCAGAGCTCATGTTTCGGATGTCTTGCTTCTAGGTCCTTTCACGCTTTGGGGCCAAATGTCATACCTTTTGGCGAATATTGCTCCACATCGCTGTGCTCTTGTTCGGCTTTTATATTCATTCATTTGACAAGGCTGTTGAATAGTGGAGTGTCCTATGAGAGGTATTGATGTTGTATATTCTTTAATTAAAAAAAAATAAATTCTGCATGATACAGAACAATTTCTTAACTGTTTTGCTGATTTTTAGTCTATGATAACCATTTGAGGCCACATTTCTAGGCCAGTCTTTATGAAACCTCCGCAAGATTTAGAATAACATGAAGGTAATTTTGAAATTTCTTTCAGATATTGTTAAAAGAAATCAAAGAAAAAGCAAGTTCAGCTTTTGTGCCAAAGATATGGAATATACTGTGGACACTTACTGGTAAATTATCATAATTGTCATAAATTTACACTAATTATTGAGTTGAGGAAGTATGATTTAGATTTTGATAGCTCAGTATGGGTTTAATCGAGTTATTGAAAAATATACTTACAACACATTAGTATTAGTAGATTGAAAAATGTGTAAATTGGTAAGAATTTGTCTCACAAAAAAGTTCCTTAAGTTAGAAATATTTCTATAGGCAGCACAGATTCAGTTGCTGTTTGTTCTTCCAGTTTTTACATTTTCGCTCACCTGAAGGCTCATGGTATGCTTTTGTGACCACTCAATGTCCGGAATGCGTCGTCAGTCATCCGTCCGCCAACAATTTATAATAAAAACTTCTTCTTACAAACCACTGTGCAGAATTACACCACACTTGGGTGGTCCCCTTTCAAAATTGTTCAAAGAATTAAATTCCATGCAGAACTCTAGTTGCCATGGCAACCAACAGGAAAAACTGTAAAAATCTTCTTGTTCAAAACTGCAGGGCCTAGAATCTTGATATTTGGCATGTGACATCATCTAATTGTCCTCTATGAAAATTGTGAAAATTGTTCAAATTATGCCTCTGGGGTGAAAAGAGGCCCTGCTCGGAGGGTCCCAAGTTTTGCATAGACTTATTTAGGAATAAACTTAAAAATCTTCTTGTCCAAAACCACAAGACCTAGGACTTCGATATTTGGTATGTAGCATTGCCTTGTGGTCCTCTACCAAAATTATTCAGATTCATACCCTGGGGTGAAAAGAGGCCCTCCCACAGCGAAGGGGGGGGGGGGGAGGGTCTGAAGTTTTACACGGACTTGCATAGGAATTTTTTTTTAAAAAACCTTCTTGCTTGGAACTGCAAGGCATAGGCTGTTGCCATGCCTAGTTTTCCATTACCAAAATTGTTCAAATTATGCCCCTGGGATAAAAAGAGGCCCAGCCCTGGGAGTCCAAAATTTAACAAAGACTTACATAGGAAAAAATTAAAAACTCTTCTTGTCCAAAAGTTCAATGTCTAGGCATTTGATATTTGGTGTGTAGCATTGCCTACTGGATCTCTTGTAAGATTGTTCATGTTATACCCCTGGGATGAAAAGAGACCCTGCCTTGCGGTCACATTTTAGCTCACCTGAGCCAAAGGCTCATGGTGAGCTTTTGTGACCGATCAATGTCCGTCGTCCATTGTCAGTCGTGCGTCGTCCGTCCGTCCATCAACATTTTCTAAAAAATTCTTCTTCTTGAAAACCACTGGGCAGAATTAAACCTAACTTCACAGACATGATCCTTGGGTGGCCCCCTTTCAAAATTTTTCAAAGAATTGAATTCCATTGAGAACTCTGGTTGCCATGGCAACCGGAAGGAAAAGCTTCTTGTCCAAAACCACAAGGCATGGAGCTTTGATATTTGGCATGTAACATCATCTGATAATCCTCTAATAAGATTGTTCAAATTGTGCCCCTTGTGTGTAAAGAGTCCCCGCCCCGGGAATCACAAGTTTTACTTAGACTTATTAAGGAAAAAAAATTAAAAATCTTTTTATCTAGAACCACAAGACCTAGGCCTTTGATATTTGGTATGTAGCATTGCCTTATGGTCCTCTACCAAAATTGTTCAAATTATATCAATGGGGTGAAAAGAGGCCCTGCCCCGGGGAGTCTAAAGTTTTACATAGACTTATATAGGACAATTTTTTAAAAATCTTTTTTATCTGAAACTGCAAGTCCTACGCTTTTGATATTTGCCTTATGGTCCTCTACTAAAATTGTTCAAATTATGCCCCTGGGGTGAAAAGAGGCCCTGCCTCGAGGTGTCTCAAGTTTTACATAGACTTATATAGGAAAAAACTTAAAACAACCTCTTGCCTGAAACTGCATGGCATAGGCTTTTGATATTTGGTATGTTGCATTGCCTAGTGTTCCTCTACCAAAATTGTTCAAATTATGCCACTGGGGTGAAAAGAGGCCCAGTCCTAGGGTTCCCAAATTGAACATAGACATATCTATAGGGGAAAAACCTTCCTATCTGAAAGTTCAAAGTTTAGGCCTTTGATATTGGGTATGTAGCATTGCTTAGTGGATCTCATACAAGATTGTTCAAATTATGCCCCTGGGGTGAAAAGAGGCCCCGCCCTGGGTGCCACTTGTAAAAAGTGTTATATAGGAATAAATACTTCAAAAATTATATTTCCTAGAGTGCTTAATCATAATTACCTGATGACCCGAAGTGATTAGGGGTCACTTGACTGTGACCTTGACCTACTGACCTACTTTCTTGTTTTTTAAGATACGGCCTTGAAATTTGGATGACATGTACAGTTTTTAACACCATTTTAAACATGTGGCCCATATTACTCAGGTGAGCCACTCAGGGTCATCATGACCCTCTTGTTATATGACTTATATTGGAAAAAGTACTTAAAAATATTAGATCAAAGTTCCTAGACTGTTTAGTTATAATTACCTGATGACATCAAGTGATTAGGGGTCACATGACTGACCTTGACCTACTGACCTACTTTCTTGTTTTTTAGCTCGACTATTCGAAGAATAGGGGAGCTGTCCTACTCGCCCCGCCGTCGGCGTTAGCGTGAGCGTCACACAAATGTTAAAGTTTGCGTACCATCATGACCCCAGTCTGTAAAAAGGAGGAGGCAACTCTATCAAGCATTTTAACTGAATTATGGCCCCTTTTCAACTTAGAATAAATGTTAAAGTTTGCGTACCACCCCAAATATTTTCAAAGTCCATTGAGATATTGCTTTCATATTTTGCATACTTGTTAACCATCATGACCCCAGTCTGTAAAAAGGAGGAGGCAACTCTATCAAGCATTTTGACTGAATTATGGCCCCTTTTCGACCTAGAATAAATGTTAAAGTTTGTGTACCACCCCAAATATTTGCAAAGTCCATTGAGATATTGCTTTCATATTTTGCATACTTGTTTACCATCATGACCCCAGTCTGTAAAAAGGAGGCAACTCTATCAAGCATTTTTACTGAATTATGGCCCCTTTTCGACTTAGAATATGCTTATTGTAATGTTAAAGTTTTACTCATTGCTTATGTTATACTATCAAGCACTGAGAATAGTCGAGCGCGCTGTCCACTGACCGCTCTTGTTAAGATACAGTCTTGAAATTTTGATGACATATACAGTTTTGCACCCTGATCTAAAAACTGACTTTCAGTGACCATGAATGTGACCTACTGACCTAATTTCTTTATATTTTAGCATCAGTTTGCCATTTGAAACGGGTGGCTCATATTATTCAGTCGAGTAATTAAGGGTCATCGTGGCCCTCTTGTTATTCCTCACCAAAGGTGGAGGGATATAGCTTTTGTGTTGTCCATCCATCTGTCCGTCCTCCATATTATTTCGTCCTGCCGACATTTGCATAGTTAGGTGCTATAGGAACAAAAGGTGACTTTACTTTTTAGCTCACCTGAGCACAAGTGCTCAAAGGTGAGCTTTTGTGATCACCCTGTGTCAGTCGTCCATCTGTCCGTCATCAACAATTTGACTGTTAACACACTAGAGGTCACAATTTTGGCCCAATCTTAATGAAACATGGTCAGAATGTTACCCTCAATGAAATCCTGTACGAGTTTGATATTGGGTCATCTAGGGTCAAAAACTAGATCACCAGGTCAAATCAAAAGAAAAGCTTGTTAACACTGTAGAGGCCACATTTATGACTCTTATCTTCATGAATCTTGGTCAGAATGTTAATCTTGATGGTCTCATGGTCCAGTTTGAATCTGGATCATGTAGAATCAAAAACTAGGTCACCAGGTCAAATCGAAGGAAAAGCTAGTTAACACTGTAGAGGCCACATTTATGATAATATCTTAATAAAACTTGGTCAGAATATTGATCTTGATGAACTTTAGGTCAAGTTCAAATCTGGGTCAGGTGAGGTCAAAAACCAGGTCACTAAGTCAAATCAAAGGAAAAGCTTGTTAACACTCTAGAGGCCACATTTATGACTTATGACTGTATTTTCATGAAACATAACCAGAATGTTTATCTTGGTGATCTTTAGGTCAAGTTCAAATCTGAGTCATGTGGGGTCAAAAACTAGGTCACCATGTCAAATCAAAGGAAAAGCTAGTTAACACTTTAGGGACCACATTTATGACCATATCTTAATGAAACTTGGTCAGAATGTTAATCTTGATGATCTTTAGGTCAGTAGGTCAGGTGAGCGATACAGGGCCTTCATGACCCTCTTGTTCTTTGATGTAATTTATTTGGTAAGCTTTATATTACTATGATAATTTTTAGCTCACCTGAGCACAGAATGCTCAAGGTGAGCTTTTGTGATCGCCCTGTGTCCGCTGTCGGCGTTGGCGGCGTTGTTGTCGTCAGCAATTTGACTGTTTACACGCTAGATGTCACAGTTTTGGCCCAATCGCAATGAAACTTGATTAGAATGTTACCCTCAATAAAATCTTGGTCGAGTTCGATATTGGGTCATCTGGGGTCAAAAACTAGATCGCCAGGTCAAATCAAAGGAAAAGCTTGTTAACACTCTAGAGGTCACAAATTTGGCTCAATCTAAATGAAACTTGGTCAGAATGTTACCCTCAATAAAATCTTGGACAAGTTCGATATTAGGTCATCTGGGGACTTATTTTTTTTTTAAAGATTAACTTCCTTTAGCTGTTACTATAAACAGCTATATTGTAAATTTTTGTTATAATTAACCGTAGGGAAAAACCAAGACCAGTTACTTTCAAATTTCAGGTGTATTTTAAGGTATCTCTACCTGGTAAGGAGTTTTTATGTAGATTTAGAAAAAACAAAAGAATTACAATAATTAATAAACAACCACAAAAGATAAATTCCATTTGCAAATGTAGGTGCTGGTGTAAAAAAATTTGCTGCGAAAGGCATATAACGTGAAATTCTGGCACTCTTTTTTGCTTGTAAACATGGTAGAGACCACATTTCTTATTCAACTTTAATAATACTTGCATGCAATTTGTATTGGCATGATACCTCAGTTCCTTTCAAAAATTGGCAAGATCCGATCATTGGTTCCAGAGTTATGGCACCTTAAAGGGCCAAAATTTACTATTTTTGCTTTTGCAGCCAAATGGAGACTTCATTCAAATGGTTTAATTTGATACAAACTTGCAAAATATCTTCAGTAACAATAAATCTTGGATTTCATGATGAATCGGTCAGATCCAATCATAGGTTCCATAGTTACGGCCCCTGATTGACCCCCGAAAGAGCCACAATTTGTTTATTTTTCCTTCTGAAAACGATAGAACTTAGATTTTGTATTTGATTTTAACCACACTTACACACACCTTAAGTAACAATAACTTATAAGATCTCAGTTTCTTTCGAAAATTGGCTAGATTCCATCATGGGTTATAGAGTTACTGCCATGAACCAAAGGAAAAGCTTGGTAACAACCTAGAGGCCACATTTATGACCATATCTGCGTGAAACTTGGTCAAGGTATCTTGATGGTTTCTAGGGCAAGGTCAAAGTTTGGTCATACGGGGTCAAAATCTAGGTCACCCTGACAATTCAAAGGAAAAGCTTGTTAACATTCTTGAAGCCACATTTATGACCCTATCTTCAAGAAACTTGGTCAGAATATTTATCTTGATGATTCCTAGACCAAGTTCGAAACTGAGTCAGTTGGGGTAAAAATCTAGGTTGCTCAGTCATATCAAAGGAAAACCTTGTTAACACCTTTGTTCATTTGATGTGCATGAACTTTTTATGTTTCTATCTTCATAAAACTTGGTCAGAATGTTTGTTTTTTTGAAGTCTTGGATAATTTAAGATCTGGGTCACATTGGCTTAAAAACTAGGTCACTAGGTCAAATCAAAGGAAAAGCTTTTACATACTCTGGAGGCGACTTTTTGTTCCAATCTACCTAAACTTTGTCAGAATGTTTGCTTTTCATGAAATTTTGGACAAGTTCGAATTTGGGTCATGTGGGTTATAAAACTAGGTAACTAGGTCAAATCAAAGAAAGGGATTCTTCATACTCAAAGGGCCACATTTGTTTGTCCAGTGGTATTGAAAATTGGTCAGAATATTTGGCTCCATGAAATCACTAGGTAAAACATATTTACACTATTATAGTGTGTTACTCAGGTGAGTGACATTGGGCCTTCTTTGCCCTCTTGTTTATTAGCTTACCTGAGCACAAAGTGCTAAAGGTGAGTTATTGTGACCAGTCACTGTCTGGCATCTGTTGGCATCCGTCATCAGTCGTGCACCGTTCGTCAACATTCGCATTGTGAACACTCTAAGAGGCCACCGTTGTGACCCACCCTATATGAAACTTGGTCAGAATGTTTGTCTTTATGATCTCTAGGTCAGATTTGGGACTGGATCATGTGGGTCAAAAATGAGGTCACTAGGTCAAAACAAAGGAAAAGCTTGTGAACACTCTAGAGGCTATAGTTTTGACACAATCTTTATGAAACTTGGTAAAAATGTTTGTCTTTATGATCTCTAGGTCAAGTTTTATCTGGATCTTGTGATGTCAAGAACTAGGTCACCCGGTCAGATCGAAGGAACAGCTTGTGAATAAACTAGAGGCCACAGTTAAGATTCAGTCTTCATGAAACTTGGGTCAAAATGTTTGTCTTGATAATCTCTAGGTTAAGGTTGAAACTGGGTCTTGTGGGGTCACAAACTAGGTCAGTAGGCCAGATCAATGGAAAATCTTAACAGCACCACAGAGGCCACGTTTTTGACCAAATCTTCATGAAACTCGGTCAAAATGATAAACTTGATGATTTTTAGCCCACCATCATCAGATGGTGTGCTATTCAGATCACTGCGTCCGTGGTCTTGTCCAAACCACAAAGCCTAGGGGTTTGATATTTGCAATGTAGCATAATATAGTGGTTCTCTACCAAGTTTGTTCAAATTATCTCCCTAGGGTCAAATATGGCCCCGCCCCGGGGTCATTTGGTTCATATAGTCATAAATAGGGAAATGGAAAATCTTAACAGCACCACAGAGGCCACGTTTTTGACCAAATCTTCATGAAACTCGGTCAAAATGATAAACTTGATGATTTTTAGCCCACCATCATCAGATGGTGTGCTATTCAGATCACTGCGTCCGTGGTCTTGTCCAAACCACAAAGCCTAGGGGTTTGATATTTGCAATGTAGCATAATATAGTGGTTCTCTACCAAGTTTGTTCAAATTATCTCCCTAGGGTCAAATATGGCCCCGCCCCGGGGTCATTTGGTTCATATAGTCATAAATAGGGAAATACTTTTAAAGTTTTCTTGTCCATAACCTACAACATTCAAATTTGACCACATGTAAAGTTTTGAGTGGCAAGATGGACCATGAAATGACTTTGACCTAGGGACCTACTTTCACATTTCTGTGACTACAGCCTTCAAATTTGGACCACATGCAGAGTTTTGTGCACAAAAAAGAGCTTTGACCTTGACATTGACCTAGTGACCTACTTTCACATTTTTGTAGGTACAGGCTTCCAATTTGGACCACATGCATAGTTTTGTGTTCCGAAATAAAATTTGACCTTGATTTTGACCTAGTGAATTACTTTCACATTTCTCAAGCTACAGCCTTCAAATTTAGACCACATACATTGTTTTTGTGCACCGAAAAAACTTTGACCTTAACATTGACCTAGTGACCTACTTCCACATTTTTGAAGGTACGGGTTTCAAAGTTGGAATATTTGCATAGTTTTGTGTTCCAAAATGAAATTTGACATTGCTTTTGACCTAGTGACCTACTTTCACATTTTTCAAGCTACAGGCTTCAAATTTGGACCACGTGCGTATTTTTGTGTTTTGAATTGAAATAATGTCTCCCACCACACAGTGGTGTGGGAGACATCTTGATCTACTCTGTCTGTCTCAAAGCTTGTCCGCACTCTAAGTCGAACATTTCTCATCCGAGCTTCATTAAACTTGAACAAAATGTGTTTGATAATAAGATCTTGGCCAAGTTCGATAACTAGCTAAATCTGCCCAGGCACTTTTGAATTATGTCCCTTGAATTACTGATTGAGACCATCCGTCTAAGCCGTCTAACCGGGTCCATTCATCTAAGCCATCTAGAAAACCTAGACATTTTTCATAGGGACAGTTCTGGGAGACATGCGCTTTTCTCAAAAGCATCTCTAGTTTGACATTGATTTTTACTTGGTACCTACTTTCACATTTCTCAAGCTTCAGCCTCCAAATTTGAAGCACTTGCATAGTTTTGTATACCTAAATGAACTTTGGCCTTGAAATTGATCTAGTGACCTACTTTAACATTTCTCAAGCTATAGCTTTCAAATTTGGACCACATGTATGGACTACATGCACAGTGTTTTGTACCGAAATGAAATTTGACCTTGATTTTGACTTTGAGCTAGTCTTGAAATTTGGATCATTCAAAAATGGTTCAATGGTGGGCGCCAAGATCAGTCTGTGATCTCTTGTTACTTCTAAGTTGAATCTTGATCATCTGTGGTCAAAAACTAGATCACCTGGTAAAAGCAAAGAAAAACCTTGTGCATGCAACAGGGGCTTCATTTTTCATTTGATGTGCATGGAACTTGGAGAGAATGTTGTCTGCATGTAATATCGCATTAATTTTTTATCTGGGTCATTTATGGTCAAAAACTAGGTCACCAGGTCAAATAAAATAATAAGCTTGTTTACACCCTAAGGGGCACATTTTTTATTTTATCTTCATAAAACTTGGTCAGAATGTTTGTTATTATGAATTCTTGGACAATTTAAAATTTGGGTCATGTAGAGTCAAAAACTAGGTCACCAGTCCAATTCAAAGGAAAAATTGTATACACTCTAGAGGTCACGTTTTTGCTCCAATCTTCCCGAAACTTTGTCAGAATGTTTATTTTCATGAAATGGACAAGTTGGAATCTGGGCCACGTTTGGTAAAAAACTACATCACTTAGTCAAATCAAAGAAATTGCTTGTAAACATTCAAGAGGCCATGCTTTTTGGTAAAATCTTGATGAAAATTGGTTAGAATATTTGTCTCCATAAAATCACTAGGTAAAACATGTATACACTATTACGGCCTGTTATTCAGGTGAGCGACCTATGGCCATCTCGGCCCATTTATTTTTCATCAATATTTATTATCAACATGTGAATTTTTGTACTCTCACCCGTTCTTCCCACATTTTTTTCATTCCTTTTTATTTTAAATCTTCAAACCTTCCATGAATATGTATCAACATGTGAAGTAGTAACACCCACTCCCTACCCCCATTCCAGATTACTTACTTAAATGTGCTTTCTTTAGAACAAACATCCTTAGCTTTTTTGCAGATTTATTTCTTTGCCATTTTTCACCATAAACACATTTGGCGGTGAATACCAATTCATCAGATTTGCTTGTTGCATCTTTGTTCACAGTTAGTTGTTGATATTGTGGGTTTAGTCTGGTACCATCATGCTGTGTCCTGCATTTGTCATTCTGCATCAACACGTAACTTCTTGTTAGAATTACACCAAACTTAAAAGCTTGGTCTGTATTGTCCTTGCATAGCCCTGTCTTAAGTTTTTAAAATGATTCACATTGATACAAGGGTGATACAGACCATGTTTAGTGAAAATCCATCAACCTAAAGTTCTTATTTATAAAAGTTTCTTGTTTACCGTAGGTAGTTTCCGTGGATGGATCAACTTATTTCCAGCAGAGCCAAAGGAAGGTGTTATATTTACCTCCACAACATCCAGTCTTGGCCTGTACTGCTGGAACCAGTACCAGTACTGAACGCAAGTTGGATTATCAGCCTCGTCCAGGAATCTAACCGGGACTGTCGGCGTTGTAGTCCACTATGCTAACCACTGTGCCAATAATTCCCATTAAATCATGCATTAATTGCCTTCTTAATGATATCCATTTAAATTTTAACTTTCAGGTATGGGTTTAGATATTTGCTCACAAAATGTGCTAATTCTTCTTTCAGACTTGTCTATCTATTTGTATATGCAATGTTTTGCTAGTTTTATAAAGAAGAAATTTATTTTTCATAGCTTGCTTTGTTTTCAGAAGGCGTACCATGTAACTGTGAGTTGTTTGTACAGAATGAAGGGTTGCAGGTATCCAGGACGTGTATTGATGTAAGAACTCTTTCATGCCCCAGCGGGGTTCATTTCTTGCTTTTCAGTAGTTAATTGAAATATAATGGTAGGCTGTTAGTCTCCTGGTTGAAAACAAGTTTCGAGGACTAAAGCAATGCACGTAAAAAGTCGTTTCTGTCTGTCCTTCATTCTGTCCGCAATTCCATGTCTGGTTCATAACTCTGTCATTCATCAAGGGATTGTAGTATTACTTGGTGTTGCGAAAAATGTCCCTAGGCGGGGGACGTTGGTATCTCTTTTACAAATTCTTGTTTTCACTGTTATGGAATTACTGTTGATGCAAATGAATAATAAAAAAATCAGTGTTCTTCCGAAAATACACATCAGTAAAGGTATAGAGTATATAAATACCTACAAAAATGTAAAAGGTAGCCTATGTACTGAAATGTTAAAGAACTGTTAAGGAAGTTTTAAATCTTTTCTCGATATAAACGTTGTGATGTCATAATTTTGCATGTGATGTGAACTATATTTAAGAAATACTAAGTTCCCGTACGTGGTTTATCATAGAATAACCCGAGTTTTGAGTTCTTATGCGAAATAATATATCACTCAGGCCGTAAAAATATATCACTCAGGCCTGAGTGATATATTATTTCGCATAAGAACTCAAAACTCGGGTTTTCTACGATAAATCACACTTGGGAACTTGTTATTTCGATTCTAACACGACATGCTAGTACAACAGTGTTAGAAAAGAAATGATAACTACTTTTTACAACCGTGCTATGCACCTGAATCGGATGACGTCATTGCACGCGAGTGGTTTATTGCAGAATAACCCGAGATAGATTTTGCTCTAC
Organism: Mercenaria mercenaria; assembly: GCF_021730395.1. Lineage (NCBI taxonomy): Eukaryota > Metazoa > Mollusca > Bivalvia > Venerida > Veneridae > Mercenaria > Mercenaria mercenaria. The sequence goes on along the minus strand of NC_069362.1, from coordinate 104,475,534 downwards.
ATGTATGTAGGTTATTTGCTGGTCGTGTTAGAATTTGGTTTTAAATGGAACCAAGCAAAACACCCTATATATACATATATATTGATTTGCTCATGTCTGTCAGTGAAAGTCACTAGGGTACATATTGTTACAGTATTGGTTTAAAGTTTATTACATGGTTATCAAATTCACCATTTCTTAACTTCTGCCCCTATCATCATCAAATATCACAGATGGATTGGTCTTGCGGAGGGACAGACAGTATTTGGTGTAAGGACAGGTAACTCAAATGTCTAGTTAAAAAATTCGTCAAATGAAGTCTCAAATAAGAAATTTGAAAAAATTGTATTTGATAAAAGTAGCCTTTTTTATTGCCGGATTGACAAATTTGTTGCAAAAAATAGGGGACAAAGTTCTTACAAAAAAAAAAAAGGCAACAATATTTAGCATGAGTTTTTATCTACTACATCCTGAACTCATTTTGTTATACGTTATTTATTAGATTTTCCTTGTAATCTCGAGTGTGTAGATGGAATAAATACAAATGCAGTATTTAAGTATTTTAATTTGTGTTATTTTTGTTGACTTTGTTTCAGAAATATTCTGATGACAAACCCCTCCGGGTAGTGATCTTCGCGACTTTGGTAGGTTTCTATTTTGTTTTTGCAAAATTTACCACTGTTACATGTACTATACATAATAAGCATCAGCTACAAATGAGTCACGCCATGAGAAAACCAACATAGTGGCTTTGCGACAAGCATGGATCCAAACCAGCTTGTGCATCTGCGCTGTCTGGTCAGGATCCATGCTGTTCGCTAACGCAGCTACTTCTTTCCTGCTTATAGGGGTGCGATTGTGTGTTTGTGAGTCTAAAGCGGTTCAGGGGAGCTTTTAGTAAAGGTAGATGTTCGGGCATCCATCATTATCATACTGCATCCCTCGTAGTGCGTCTTGCGTAAACCTTTTTAGCTCTGCTTTAAAAAGTACGTGAAGAACTATCCTACTCGACCTGGCGTTAGGGTCTGTAATGGCGTTCATTCCATGTCAACAACTTGGTTAAAGTTTTGATGCATTTTCTCGTTTTCGCTGTAATTACATGATGGATTTTCTTCAGACTTGAAATAGTTATTCTTCCTCTTCACCCACACCAAAGGGAACAAGGGCCATAAATCTGGTACAGATATTATCACCCACATCCTGTGACACAAAGACTAAAACAGTCACACCAGTCACCTGAACTGTGTTGTTGTCTGCTGTTGGTCCTCCTTAGTCAATTTTTTTTATGTAAATATCTTGTCTGAAACTACCAGTCAGATTCACTTCGGCTTCTTATAGGGGCCGCCAGAGCTAAAAATAGAAAAAAAGTCTTTAAACAACTTCTTTTCTAGGATCTTTATCAAGCTTGGCTTGTAGCATCATTATAAGGTCCTCACCCAAATGTATTCAAATGGGAGCGGTCAATCCTACTAAGGCTTAAGATAAGAAAACCTTTAAAAGACTGTTATCATGAACTGCTTCATGACCATCAGTAAACTTGTTCTGTAGCATTATTACAATGTCCTCTCCAAATTAGTTCATGTGAGATCACTTTGCTCCTTTAAGGAACAGCTAGAGTTAAAAAAGGTATTATCAATAAATGACTACTTCCCATGAAGTACATGATGGATCTTCATCAGACTTGTCTTGAAATGCTTGATAGATCGTTTGGCCGTTTAAGGGTTAGCAAGAATCAGAAATGAATGAAAAACTTTAAGTGACATCTTCTTATGAAACTCTGGTTAGATCTTCATTAAACTTCATCTGTAGTGTTGTTGTAAAGTCCTCTCTCAAACACGTTCAATTCGGGGCACTTTGCCCCTTTTACAGGCCTTAAGAGCTAAAAATAGAAATACCTCAGAAGGTATTATTCCACGTTTGTTAAATGAATTTTCTCTTAGACGCTTGATTGATCTTCATCAAACTTGATCTGTATTATCCTTGCAAGGTCCTCTCCCAATAAATAGTAATACTCGTGGACTACCTGATGGATCATTAATAAAACATGGTTTAGAGCATCATTAAAGGTCCTCTGCCAAGTTTAGATGGTAGCACTTGGCCTGTGTTAGAGGCTACTGGAAAGAAAAACAAAAGAAATACCTTTAGATGATTTCTTCTATGAACTGCTGAATAGATCTTCATCCAACTTGGTCTGTAGCATTATTGTAAGGTTCTCTCCTAGTATTCGTCAAAAATGCTTAGAGCAAAAATTGGAAGTACATGTAGCTTTAAATGACTTCTTCTCACGAACCGCATCAGATTTGGTCTGAAGTATTAGGTCTTCATGCAAATGTATTCGAATGAGCGATCTGTATCCATGGCTGCTAGATTAAAAATGGACAAATCTTTACATTACATCTTCTGGTGAAATGCTGACTTGTTCTTATTCAAACTTAGTTTGTAGCATCATTGTAACGTTCTCTCCAAACTTTGTTTTGATCTTAGGTGCCAAAAGTAGAAACGGTTTAATGACAATGACTCATCAACCATTTGATGGTTCTTCATCAAATTTGGATTTTGGGGCAATTGTTATTGTTTAGCTTAACCCCATTTGGTAGACACCAGAACTAAAACTAGAACATTTTTAAACAACTTCTTATCAGAAGATTTGATCTAATGGTTATACATTTTGGGCTGTAACTGCAAAATATAGACAAGAACAATGTAAAATAACTTTTGGTGATCTGCTTAAAGTATGTTCACCAGGCTTGGTCAGAAGTAAGGCCAGATAATGAAGTTCTCTTAAGGGAAGCGATTTAGGCCCATTTGACCCTGTTGTGTATTGTTTACAATATTTTTCAGGTTAATGTATCTGAAAATCCTGGTTTGATAACTTGGCTGATGACTTCGGACATGATATCAATATTAAAGTAAGTACATAGTGTTCATAAATGTTTTTATATGCCCGTTTTGGAAAATTTGGGTTTATATTATTAAAGGGATTTTATCTGTCCATCTGTCTGTCTGTCAGATTTCATGTCCCGGGCATAACTTTATAACCATTCAAGAAAATGACAATAAACTAACTAAGTAAGTAATGATGAAACATTGGGCAAAATGCATGAAAGAGGTCAGTAGACAAAACGTTAAGATCACAAATTCAGCTCAGAAGTCAGAACTGTAGTTTCCATATTTTGTTTCAAGAGCATAACTTAAAAACTGTCAAAGAAATTGACTCGCAAGTTGGAATATAGAGAAGTGGTGATAAGACGAATTGCAGTGTACAAAAACTGACATCACTTACCCACCTAACCTTGACAAAGCTTCCATTAAAAATGTTGCCAAGAATAGTTCGTTGTGCTTAAGTATCTCACCTCTGTGTCTTACAAAACAGTAAAAAAGGCTCTGCCCAAACACCAACCCACTGCCAAATTACGTCCTCTAAAACCCTCACCCCTTTACACATGCATGCACATGCATGAACACACATGCACACATACACATACTGCATGACAGGGGAAGTCTCCTTCAAGTCTCGATATATGACCATTTTGTGTTGATTCATGCTGAAACTGTTGTCAGTCAGTAGGTAGGTTAGCATTTCAGTAAGTAGACAGTTTGATTTTCCATCAATAATGCTTTAACTTTAAGCAATCAAATGTTACTGAATGATTGTCTGTGGTCAGCAGATGACCCCTATTAGATTAAATCAAAGTGACCTTTAGACTCAAATATGTTTTCCATCAGTGACTGAAGGGCTCTTAGACTTGTAGTATTCAAACTTCAAAGGACAGTTGCCTTTGATTGCTAGATGGTTTTTGTTGCTAGGGTGGGATGGGGGATTAGAGTGGGTCTAGACGGCCACAGTGACTTTGAGACTGGAAACGGTCGTTGATTAATTGAAATAAAATAGCACAACTTCATTTTAAGTTTGTATATTATCAGTAGATGGCTTGAAGCATTTATAGTATTTTAAGCTCACCAGAGCACAAAATACTCAAGGTAAGCTATTGTGACCAGTCATTGTCCGGCGTCCGGCGTCAGTCATGAATCGTGCATCAGCATTTGCCTTGTGAACACTCTAGAGGCCACATTTGTGACCCCATCTGTATGAAACTTTGTCGGAATGTTAGTCTTGGTGATCTCTAGGTCAAGTTCGAAACTGGGTCAAGTGGGTACAAAAACTAGGTCAGTAGGCCAGATCAAAGGAAAAGCTTTTGAACATTCTAGAGGCCACAGTTGTAATCCAACATTTATGAAACTTTTGTCGGAATGATTGTTTTGATGATTTCTAGGTCAAGTTCGAATATGGGTCATGTGGGGTCAAAAACTAGGTCATCCGGTCAAATCAAAGGAAAAGCTTGTGAACACACTAGAGGGAACAATTTTGACTCAATCTTTATGAAACTTGGTCAGAAGGATTTCCTTGATGATTTCTTTGTCAAGATTGAATTTGGGCCATTAAGGGTCAAAAACTAGGCCAGTTAAAAGGTCAGATCAAATGAAAAGCATATGTACACTATATAGGCCATAGTTGTAACTTGGACGCAATGTACAAGATTCAGACCCCAGACTCAAAGTCTTGGTCACACTTTGGGGTAAAATTTTAACATGATATTTTTCTGCCATTTTTGTAGGTGTTCCATCTATCAAGGGATTTTAAAATTGCTCGGGACAAATGCTCCTATATGCCCTGTGCTAGACCCAGACCCATGGCTCAGAGATCAAGATCACATTGAGAAAACAACTGTGTAATGTCAAATTTCTTGTCAAGTCTGCAATGGTTTCTTGCATGCATATATATTCCAATACAGTCTAACCTGTCTTAAGCAGCCAGCCAAGGGAAGCAGACAATTTGGCCGCTTAAGCCAGGTGACCGCTGATCGGAGGTGCAGCCAGTATATGTATTTTCAGACTTCTGACCAGTTTAGCCTTTAGGCCAATTTCTTTTTGGGTTTTCCATTATTATTTTACCTCGATACAATGACGTGCATTTGCCTTCGCAATACGAATGGTCTTCTTAGCAATTTAAAACTCTGGCGTGTTTTTTTTTTTTTACAACAAAAGTTGTTACAATTTTCCAACTTCAAAACAAGTTTGTTTACAATTTTCGCCATTTTGGTAAGGGAAGCTACTCTCTGCGCTTATTGTCTACGCTAAAATTTCACATTGCCGTTACGTTCCGTAAAAGATCGAGCGGTTTATATATTTTATTTTTTCAAACACAATTAATTTCGTATAAATTTAATAGTATTTTGATGACAGAAGTATAAAAATATCACAGATATTATGCTACTAATTAGTTATCGAGTATTATCTTTAACCGAGGTCAAACTGTGAACAAAATTGACACGAGGTGACACGCTAATTGCCGATAATTACTGGCCATTTGGTCATAACAAAAAGGGGATTACACCTTTGGTTATCAGTTTTAATTGAGAAGCTCATGTCATTTTGTCGTTTTTTGGTGAAGTCACGCGAAAATTAGCAATCACGTGTTTCTCAAAAATCGGGTATCTTCGGCGATTATTGCCTAAAAATAATTGGTTTTGGAAGAAAAATGGCCACTGAAAGGGGTCAAATACGACGATCGGGAGGCAATTTCGGTGGCCGCTGAATAAAGTGATAAAATAGAGGAAAATCCGTCGGGGGCGTCATAAAATGGCCGCTGAACGGAAATGACCACTGATCGGAGGTGACCGTTAGTACAGGTTAGACTGTAATTCATCTAAAACTTATAATGTAATAGGTAAATATGTTTATGTGGACCCAATATATTGGTGTATTTGCTTTAGATTTGCTTCAGTTAAATATGATGAAATATTTAGTTACATTTTTAACTTTAAAATTTCTTCAGGAAGCTGTTGTCATATGAAAATGAGGAAGACTTTGGTGTAAGTTTTAAAGCTGCTGATTTTCTCATCATACTGGCTTCATATGGTCCCGAGGCATGGACGATGGTGAAACCGTCTAGAGATGAAATATTAGAGAAAATAGACCAAGTAATGCACAAATGGGATATTAATAAACCTATAGGCAGAAAAATCAGGTATCAGTAGTGTTTTTTTAGCTCGCCTGAGCACAAAGTGCTCATGGTGGGGTATTGTGATCATGCTGTGTCTGTCAGTCCTTGTCAACATTTTTGTTTAAACGACATCTCCTCCAGAACCAATGAATGGATTTTGATGAAACTTGGCCATGATGTTCCTTGGGTGGTCCTTCTACCAAAGTTGTTCAAACGGTTCCGCTTGGTTGCACATAGGGACTACCAGAACTAAAACTAAAAAAGTCTTCATAAGACATCTTCTCCTAAACAATAGTCCGATTTTGAAATAATTTCACACAAATGGTCCTAGAGTCACCCTCTACCAAGATTGTTCAAATTAATTTGATTCATCAAAAAACATGGCCACTGGAGTGCATATATGTATATAGTGCAAAATTTAAAAATCTTCTTGAGTGAAACTGCTTGCCCAATTTTAGAATAATTTTATACAAGTGGTCCTTGTGTGACCTCTACCAAGATTGTTCAAATTATTATGAATCGTCAAAAAACATTGCTGCCAGAGGGGATAGTCACTTTGCCCTATAAGTATATTATGGAAACTTTAAAAATCTTCTTGTGTGAAACTGCTGGCCCGAAAATCTTCTTGTCCAAAAGCATAAGGCATAGGGCTTTGATATTTGGTATGTAGAATCATCTAATGGTCCTCTACCAGGGTCAGATATGGCCCCGCCCCTGGGGCCACGTGGTTTATAATATTATAGACTTACATGTATATAGGGAAAAACTTTGAAATTCTTTTTGTCCAAAACCATAGGTCCTAAGGCTTTGATATTTTCTGTGTGACATCATTTAGTGATTCACTACTAAGATTGTTCAAATTATTCCCCTAGGGTCAAATATGACCCCGTCCTGGAGGTCAGATGGTTTATATAGACTTACATAGGGAAAACCATTAAAAACCTTCTTGTCCATATCCTACAAGATTCAAATGGACCACGTGTATAGTTTTGTGTGGCTAGATTAACCTTGACATGAGTTGACCTTGATCTTGACCTAGTGACCTACTTTCATATTTCTGTACCTACAACCTTCAAATTAGGACCACATGCATAGATTTGTGTACCGAAATCAACTTTGATCTTGACATTGACTTTCACATTTTTAAATGTATTGGATTCAGATTTGGACCACATGCATAGTTTTGTGTACCGAAATTACCTTTGACCTTGATATTTGCTTAGTGACCTACTTTCACATTTCTGTAGCTACAGCCTTCAAATTTGGACCACATGCATAGGTTTGTGTACCGAAATAAAGTTTGACCTTGACATTGACCTAGTGACCTACTTTCACGATTTTGAAGGTACAGGCTTCAAACTTGGACCACATGCATCTTCTCTGAATCAATACTAGCTAGAGCCTTGATTTTTGATGTGTGATGTCAGGGTTGTACTGTCTAACTATTGCCTTAGACTAAAGAATGTATGTGACTGTAGAAGAAACCTATGAATACTTGTATCATTACGTTATGCAAACACACTTAAAGCCTTATACTTAGGTGAGTGCTTTAGGATCAGTGACCCTCTTGTTTTTGTTTAGAATGTTACTTGTATATTTATGCCTTAATTGAAAAGTTACTGTTTGATCAACGAGATTTTCACCAAATTTCTCTTTAAATATGAAACAATACCAATGATACTGTATTAGTTTAATAACAAATTCTGAGGGTGGTACTAGGTTTCTTCTAGTCTTCAAAATACTTTTATTAAATTCAATTTCATCATCAGAAACAATTTCGATAGGGTAGTATTTTCCCTGGCAAGTTACAGCCGGTTTGGACATTTAAATGTTGTATCATTTCAGTTTTTAGCTCACATGTCAAAAAGTGACAAGGTGAGCTTTTGTGATCATGCAGCATCCGTCGTCCGTCGTCCGTCCATGCGTGCGTCCGTCCGTCCGTCTGTGAACTTTTGCTTGTGACCACTGTAGAGGTCACATTTTTCATGGGATCTTTATGAAAATTGGTCAGAATGTTCATCTTGATGTTATCTAGGTAAATTTTGAAACTGGGTAAGGAGCGGCCCAAAACTAGGTCATTAGGTCTAAAAATAGAAAAACCTTGTGACCTCTCTAGAGGCCATACTTTTCAATGGATCTTCAAGAAAGTTAGTCAGAATGTTCACATTGATGATATCTAGGTCAAGTTTAAACTGGGTCACGTGCTTTCAAAAACTAGGTCACTAGGTCAAATAATAAAAAACCTTGTGACCTCTTTAGAGGTCATATTTTTCATGGGATCTGTATGAAAGTTGGTCTGAATGTTCATCTTGATGATATCCAGGTCAGATTCGAAACTGGGTCAACTGAGGTCAAAAACTAGGCCAGTAGGTCTAAAAATAGAAAAACCTTGTGACCTCTCTTGAGGTCATACTCTTGAATGGATCTTCAGGAAAATTGGTCAGAATATTCATCTTTATGATGTCTAGGTCGAGTTTGAAACTGGGCCACTTGCCTTCAATAACTAGGCCATTAGGTCAAATAATGAAAAAACCTTGTGACCTCTTTAGAGGTCATATTTTTCATGGGATCTGTATGAATGTTAGTCTGAATGTTCATCTTGATGATATGTAGGTCAGGTTCGAAACTGGGTCAACTGCGGTCAAATACTAGGTCAGTAGATCTAAAAATAGAAAAACCTTGTGACCTCTCTTGAGGTCATATTCTTGAATGGATCTTCAGGAAAATTGGTCAGAATGTTCACCTTTATGATATCTAGGTCGAGTTTGAAACTGGGACACGTGCCATCAATAACTAGGTCAGTAGATCAAATAATACAAAAACCTTCTGACCTCTTTAGAGGTCATATTTTTCATGGGATCTGTATGAAATTTAGTCTGAATGTTCATCTTGATGATATGTAGGTCAAGTTCGAAACTGGGTCAACTGCGGTCAAAAACTAGGTCAGTAGGTCTAAAAATAGAAAAACCTTGTGACCTCTCTAGAGGCCATACTTTTGAATGGATCTTCATAAAAATCGGTCAGAATGTTCACCTTGATGATATCTAGGTACAGTTTGAAATTGGATCATGTGCAATCAAAAACTAGGTCAGTAGGTATAAAAATAGAAAAACTTTGTGACCTCTCTAGTGGCCATATTTTTCATGAGATCTTCATGAAATTGGTGAGAATGTTCACCTTGATGATATCTAGGTCAGATTCAAAACTGGGTGACGTGCCTTCAAAAACTAGGTCATTAGGTCAGATAAAGAAAAACCTTGTGACCTTTCTAGAGGCCATATTTTTCAATGGATCTTCATGAAAATTGGTTAGAATTTTTATCTTGATGATATCTATGTCAAGTTTAAAACTGGGTCACATGAGCTCAAGAACCAGGTCACTATGTCAAATAATAGAAAAAATGACGTCATAATCTGTTCAAAACTGGGTCATGTGGGGACAGGTGAGCGATTCAGGACCATCATGGTCCTTTTATTACTTGATTTGTTAATGGATTATTAGAAACTTTAAGGATACTTTAGCATGAAAGTAACATATTCGTGTGGAATAATTGTAAGTTTTGAAACATTTAATTTGTACACAGGAAAAATACATTTTTTGGCAATAAAATTTTGTCTTAATGAAGTTGATTCAGAATGAATATCGATAACTTCCGTGTGATTACGTTTTCTCCATATAGGACTTCGTCATTCTCTGCCTAGTTGCTCATACAAGCTCATTTAGCAGCTGGAGAATTCAGAAGAAGCATCAAGAGATTATGTAATTTCAAATAAATCGCTGATTGTCATTATGAATTCTAATCTACTTTTAACTCTGGAAATAAGAAAAATATGTTACTTATATCTGGCTCTTGCAAAATGAAGCTGCAGTTCTTGTATAAAACCTGTTACAGAAACTTTTATGGATCAGACAGTTTGAGTTTGATTTTTTTCCTTTTCTCAGGTGGTCATTGCCTACTGTTTTGTCACACCTAGACAGTTACAGCACTCCAGTTGTACAATATTGGGCAGCTTGGCTCATATGTAATTCGATCATTGTTTCACGTAAGTGTCTTTGGGTTCAGACCAATTTCAGATTAGGTTGCACTGTTAAAGTATTGTTACTGTTATTTGTTTTAAAAATGTACATCATTTTAAGATACTTTGTTTTTGTTTTGTTTAACATCACATCAAAACAATTATAGGCCATATGGTGACTTTCCAGCTTTGACGGTGGAGGAAGACCCCAGATACTCCTCGGTGCATGATTTCATCATGGGTGGTCACCTGGGTAGAACCGATGACCTGTAATCCTGCTGAATGGCTTCCTCACATGAAGAATTCAAAGCCCTGAGTGAAACTCAAACCCACATAAGTGAGGGACAAGTGATTCATAGTCGAGGACCTTAACCACAGAGGTCCCTGTTTAAAGAAACTAAAGTCACTTGAATAATCAGTTACAAAGGTGATAAAAGAAACTTTTAGTGTTTCCTGTAATTTTAGCACATTTACTGTTGACTGTCTTAACTTGCAAGCGCACCTTGAATTAAATTATACAGTGTCTAAATTTTTATTTAATTGGCTGGTTTTCCTTAGTAATATTCGGAACACTTTTTTCAATGTAAATATTGAACATATATGGTGTTTATGAAACGTTGAAGGTAATTATATCAAAAGTATTCTAAACCATTATAGCATAATGTTTTAGTCCTCTGTAGCCTAGTAGTCTTGGTCCCAGATTTTAAATTTGCTTGCAGTCTCCTATCTATGCGGTTTCTGAACACCACTTGGGCTGAAGAATTCTTTCTTGTAAGGATGCCACCCTTCTGGCTAATGGAAGGTTGTTGGTTCTATCCAGGTGTCGGCTTGTGCCTAAATAATATTTAGAGGGACGGCTATGGTCTTCTGCACCATTATAAACTTGAGATGTAATGTGACTAAACTTATGTGTGTGAGACTTAAAACTGCACAAACACTAAAAATGATAATATTTTGAAGTGTTTGTCAGCTCCTCATATCCATTACTGCCTTTATGTCAACCAGAGGTTTAACTTTGATAAAAAACGCGAACATGTCTTTCAAACAAAAAGAAAAATCACTGCTTTATTTATATAATTGTGAATGTGTATTTAATACAGCACAGCGTTATTGTGAAATGTTACTATCTGGTGATGGATTGGCCAAGATTGACAGAATGATACAACATGGAGGACTCCGAGATGACATTGTGATTCTCCTAGAAAAGATCAGAACATTAACCGTGGAGTACAAAGAGCAACGATGAGGAAAAATACATGCAACACAAACGGAAAATAAAAAAATAAGAGCAACAAATGCGGAAATTTCAAACAGTTATGAGCAGTTGAGGAAAAATAAAAACAGATAAAATGGAGTACAGGGAGAGAGAATTAGGAAAAATACAAACAGCACAATGAGGAAATACACAAAGAGTTAAGAACAATATGTGAGGAAACATACAAACAGTTATGGGCAACAAATGAGGAAATATACAAACAACATGATGAGGAAATATACAAAGAATTCAGAGCAACAAATAAGGAAATATTGTTAAGATCAGCAGATGAGGAAATACACAAAAGATGAAGAAGTACGCAAACAGTGAAGTTCACCAAACTAGGAACTTTACAAACAATGAATAGCAACAGTTGAATTATTGATTAAGCAATGCTTTGGCTTGTTAAATGTATAGTTATACTATTATGTTACGAACTGTTTAATTGATACGTGCATTGAAAATATTTGAATTAAAATACAGGTAATTGGATACATGTAATATGTTAAAGATATCTAGTGTCCATCTTGCACCATTATTTTATCTTCAGTATTTACTTCAGAAGTAGAAAATCGTCATCAGAGGTACTTAACATTTTATTTAACTTTACTAAATATATAAATAAATTGTGTATGTAAAGCTGCATTCATAATTAAATGTTGTACAGTAACAGACATTGGTTAAAACACATTCATACTGTGTATAACTATACATGTGTCAAGTTGTAAACATATTTAATCGAATGCATATTACTGTCAATACACATAAAATTGTTAATATTTTGTTAGCTCACCTGAGCAAAAGGCTCAATGTTCGTCGTGGGTCGGGCGTCCGTCAACAATTTCTAAAAAATCTTCTTCTTGAAAACCACTGAGCAGATTCACAGGAGTGATCCTTGGATGGCCCCCTTTCAAAATTGTTCAAAGAATTGAATTCCATGCAGAACTCTGGTTGCCATGGCAACCGAAAGGAAAATTTTAAAAAGCTTCTTGTCCAAAACTGCAAGGCGTAGAGCTTTGATATTTGGCATGTGACATCATCTTATGGTCCTCTATAACGATGGCTCAAATTATGCCCATGGGGTGAAAAGAGGCCCCTCCCCGGGGGTCACAAGTTTTACATACACTTATATAGGAAAAAACTTAAAAAGTCTTCTTGTCCAAAACTACAGGACCAAGGTCTTTGATATTTGGTATGTAGCATCACTTTGTGGTCCTCCACAAAAAATTGTTCAAATTATGCCCCTGGGGTGAAAAGAGGCCCAGCCCCGGGGGGTCTCAAATTTTACATAAACTTATAAGAAAAGGAAATCTTCTTGCCTTAAACTGCAAGGCCTAGGCTTTTGATATTTGTTATGTTGCATTGCCTTGTGGTCCTCTACCATTTATGCCCCTGTGATGAAAAGAGGCCCTGCCCTTAGAGTCCCAAATTTAACATAGACTTATATAGGGAAAAAATCTTTTTGTCCAAAAGTTCAAGGCATAGGCCTTTGATATTTGATATGTAGCATTGCCTAGTGGATCTCGAACAAGACTGTTCAAATTTTGCACCTGGGGTGAAAAGAGGCCCTGCCCTGGGGGTCACTTTTTATATGAGTTATATAGGAATAAATACTTAAAGAATTATCAGATTATATTTCCTAGACTGTTAATTATAATTACCTGATGATCCCAAGTGATTAGGGGTCACTTGATCGTGACCTTGACCTACTGACCTTCTTTCTTGTTTTTTAAGATACAGCCTTGAAATTTGGATGACATGTACAGTTTTGTGTACCGTTTTGCACACCAATCCTAAAACTGACTTTCAGTGACCATGAATGTGACCTACTGACATACTTTCTAATATTTTAGCATCAGTTTGGCATTTTAAACATGTGGCTCATATTACTTAGGTGAGCGATTCATGGTCATTATGACCCTCTTCTTTACATAAACTATAAGTTGCAGTTGTTTATAATTCAAGTATACCTTGAAGAATATTTTTAAACTGGATTCATTGACACTGAATCAGATATGTAAACAATATATGACTATTAAGTTATTTGAATTTAAAATTAGATGTTATGTAAACCAAGATATTTTATATTGTAAGGGAAGTTAACTCAAGGGGAAGAGCATATTGTTAAGCTTTTGAGTTATGGTACTGTCTTTGAAAATTATGTGAACTCGTATAACATTGAACATTTTTATAAGTACAATACTGCGAAATTGTTCTGTTTTTGTAGTTCCCCATCTTTTTGAAAAAGGGAAATAGAATTTGGCTGCACAGCCCGCCTGCTTAGTTCAGTAGGTAGAGCGTTGGTCAACGGCTCGCGTGATCGTGAGTTTGATCAACGGGCGGGGCGTATGTTCTCCGTAACAATTTGATAAACGACATTATGTCTGAAATCATTCCTCCTCCACCTCTGATTCATCTAGGGAAGTTGGCTGTTACTTGTGGAGAACAGGTTTGTACTGGTACAGAATCCAAGAACACTGGTTAGGTTAATTGCCTGCCGTTGCATGACTGAAATACTGTTGAAAAACGGCGTTAAACCCGACACAAACAAAAAAGAAATTGGCTGCTTCACTTCGTATCTGGTCCATAAAGGAAATCTAGGGTAAGTATTAAAGTGGATTATCTGGGCCAAAAATTAGGACACTAGGTCAGATCATAGAAAGACATCATTAACATTCAGAAGACCAAGTTGTCTACCTGATTTTCATGAGACTTGGGTGGAATGTTTGTCTTATAAAATCTAGGATAGATTTGTGACTCCATCAACAGGAAAAAAACATAGGCCATTCAGTCAAATCTTAGAACAACTTTGTTGACACTTGAAAGGCCATTTTTTCAACTTGCTCATCATCCGTTTTGTCAGAAAGGATGTCCATATGAAATCTAGGTCATGTTCAAATGTTACATGCTGATTGGGGTGAATAACTAGGTCATTTGGTCAAATCACTGACTTTCAATGCATTTTTTGGCATGACATGACGGCCTCTTCTAATCCTGAGCTTAAGCAAATCCACCATACATATTGCTTAGCCCCGCTCCCTACATTTGGCTTTTGCATGATGTGAGACACATTCTAGTTAAACTATCATTTTATGACATGTTTTTATCACATCTGATATGGGGGCCTCCGTGGCCGAGTGGTTAAGGTCGCTGACTTCAAATCACTTGCCCCTCATCGATGTGGGTTCGAGCCTCACTCGAGGCATTGAATTCTTCATGTGAGGAAGCCATCCAGCTGGTTCTACCCAGATGCCCGCTCGTGATGAAAAATAATGCACGGAGGGGTACCTGGGGTCTTCCTCCACCATTAAAGCTGGAAAGTCGCCGTATGACCTATTATGTGTCGGTGCGACGTTAAATCCAAAAAAAAAAAAAAAAAAAAACTAATATAATTATATCATTATCGGAACAATATAAAGCAGCCAGTAAGTCCACGATTTGACCCAAAGGTGATTTCGGTATGAACGTCTTAAAAGAACGTACGCCACAGACCGCGGTAAGTTTTGACCATAGGCATGAACGGACTGTCTCATAACGTGGGCAAAATAGTATACAGTGTATTTTAGAATTGTCCACAGTAAAATTGCACTTTTTCCACCCCTTCGTCTTATTAAATGAGAGCAACTTATTGGGTATCTTTGTAGCCGTAAAGCAATATATTTCTGTTGACGGGTATTTCCTGCTAATTGTCCAGAAAATACATGGACCTTTCACATCAAAAATGTTTAAACACTGCTCAACTGTTATAAGCTGGCACAGGTTTCTAAGCGTTTCTTACGCTGATGCTGGAAAATGGAACCCTGTAATACTGACTACCATGCTCCTTTGCTTGGAAAGCATGAGGTGTCTATGAAAACATTCATGTAACTTATCAAATAATATTTTTGCAGGATCTTAAATATATCTGTCATAAATCCTAAATACTGTACAGGTTGTCCGTTGTAAGGTCATACACCGGTTAGAAAACGCAGACAATAAGTTATATAGGGAAAACGCAGACGATAGAGTAAGTGCATATATATGTCGTATGATTCTTTCTTTGTATGTAAGTGAGATGGTGTATGTTTGCTGCAGTCGAATTTCATTGTCCGATGACATTAGTAACAAGAGGACCATGATGGTCCTGAATCGCTCACCTCTTCCCACATGACCCAGTTTTGAGTATGACGTCGTTTTTCTATTATTTGACATAGTGACCTAGCTTTTGAGCTCATGTGACCCAGTTTTGAACTTAACCTAGATATTATCAAGATAAAAATTCTGACCAATTTTCATGAAGATCCATTGAAAAATATGGTCTCTAGAGAGGTCACAAGGTTTTTCTATTATTTGACCTATTGACCTAGTTTTCGAAGGTACGTGACCCTGTTTTGAATTTTACCTAGATATCATCAAGGTGAACATTCTCACTAATTTTCATGAAAAATATGGCCTCTAGAGAGGTCACAAGGTTTTTCTATTTTTGTACCTACTGGCCTAGTTTTTGACCGCACGTGACCCAGTTTCGAAACTGACCTAGATATCATCAAGGTCAACATTCAGATCAATTTTCATGAAGATCCATTGAAAAATATGGCCTCTAGAGAGGTCAAAAGATTTTTCTAATTTTAGACCTACTGACCTAGTTTTTGACCGCAGTTGACCCAGTTTCAAACATGACCTAGATATCATCAAGATGAACATTCAGACCAACTTTTATACAGATCCCATGAAAAGTATGGCCTCTAGAGAGGTCACAAGGTTTTTTATTATTTCACCTACTGACCTAGTTTTGGACCGCACGTGACCCAGTTTCGAAGCTGACCTAGATATCATCAAGGTGAACATTCTGACCAATTTTCATGAAGATCCATTCAAGGGTATGGCCTCTAGAGAGGTCACAAGGTTTTTCTATTTCAAGAGCTACTGACCTAGTTTTTGATCGCAGTTGACCCAGTTTCAAACTTGACCTATATATCATCAAGATAAACATTCAGACCAACTTTCATACAGATCCCATGGAAAATATGGCCTCTAGAGAGGGCACAACGTTTTTTCATTATTTGACCTACTGACCTACTTCTTGACGGCACGTGACCCACTTTTGAACTTGACCTATACATCATCAAGATGAACATTGTATACAATTTTTATGGAGATCCATTCGAAAGTATGGCCTCTAGAGAGGTCACAAGGTTTTTCTATTTTTAGACCTACTGACCTAGTTTTTGACCGCACATGACCCTGTTCCGAACTTGACCTAGATATCGTCAAGATGAACATTCAGACCAACTTTCATACAGATCCCATGAAAAATATGGCCTTTAGAGAGGTCACAAGGTTTTTCTTTTATTTGATCTACTGACCTAGTTTTTGACGGCACGTAACCCACTTTCAAACTTGACCTAGATATCATCAAGATGAACATTCAGACCAACTTTCATACAAATCCCATGAAAAATATGGCCTTTAGAGAGGTCACAAGGTTTTTCTATTATTTGACCTGACCTAGTTTTTGATGGCACGTGACCCACTTTCGAACTTGATCTAGATATCATCAAGGTGAACATTCTGACCAATTTTCATGAAGATCTCATGAAATATATGGCCTCTAGAGGTCACAAGGTTTTTCTATTTTTAGACCTGACCTAGTTTTTGAACGCACGTGACCCAGTTTCGAACTTGACCTAGATATCATCAAGACGAACATTCAGACCAACTTTCATACAGATCCCATGAAAAATATGGCCTTTAGAGAGGTCACAAGGTTTTTCTGTTATTTGACCTACTGACCTATTTTTGACGGCACGTGACCCAGTTTCGAACTTAACCTAGATATCATCAAGGTGAACGTTCTGACCAATTTTCATGAAGATCTTGTGAAATATATGGCCTCTAGAGAGGTCACAAGGTTTTTCTATTTTTAGACCTACTGACCTAGTTTTTGATGGCACGTGACCCAGTTTCGAACTTGACTTAGAATTTACCAAGATGAACATTCTGACCCATTTTCATAAAGATCCCATGAAAACTGTGACCTCTAGAGATGTCACAAGGAAAAGTTTACGCACGCACGGACGGACGACGGACGCTGCGCGATCACTTTGTGACAGGTGAGCTAAAAATTGAAATCTGGCCAGATGATGGTGAAAATGGGCTACTTTGATTAGAATTTGATAGAAAATGACAAATTTATCGCATTTTTGTTTAAAATGAGGATAAAACCCAAAAATAGCACATTTTCACTGTTTTTAGTGTATTTTTTCAAAAATTGCATATTTATAGCCTGTTGATTGCTAATTTATGGCCATCAGAGGTAAAAGTGAACATATTTAACACTTTAAATGTGTAATTTGTATGCAGATCAGAGTAGAAAATGTCAAAACAGGGCAAAACAAGGCTGCATTTAGAGTAACTGCTTCAAAATTATGTCCGACACCTATTTTTGACAAAATCTGACGCTTTGTCTTACGGTTCTAAAAATGCCATAAAACCTAAGAAACTGTTGATATCAAGCTAAAACCTTATATTTTTTCATGCATTTAGGTTTCTTGTACATTTCAAATGAAACTGGCACAGTGTCAGAGAAAAAAGTTTTTCTTATAGGCATACAGGCACTAAATAGAAAAATGGCGCGAAAAAAAAATGGTATAGCATAATGGCGGATACAAATAGACCTCAGTTTTTTGCTCTGTAGAGCTATTTTCCTTATTTTAGCTAACCTGTCACAAAGTGACAAGGTGAGCTTTTGTGATCGCGCAGTGTCCGTCCGTAAACTTTTGCTTGTGACATCTCTAGAGGTCACAGTTTTCATGGGATCTTTATAAAAATGGGTCAGAATGTTCATCTTGGTAAATTCTAGGTCAAGTTCGAAATTAATTCACGTGCCATCAAAAACTAGGTCAGTAGGTCTAAAAATAGAAAAACCTTGTGACCTCTCTAGAGGCCATAATTTTCAATGGATCTTCATGAATATTGGTCAGAATGTTCACCTTGATGATATCTAGGTCAAGTTCGAAACTGGGTCACGTGCCTTCAAAAACTAGGTCAGTAGGTCTAAAAATAGAAAAACCTTGTGACCTCTCTAGAGGCCATATATTTCAAAGATCTTCATGAAAATTGGTCATAACGTTTATCTTGATGATATCTAGATCAAGTTCGAAACTGGGTCACGTGCCATCAAAAACTAGGTCAGTAGGTCAAATAATAGAAAAACCTTGTGACCTCTCTAAAGGCCATATTTTTCATGGGATCTGTATGAAAGTTGGTCTGAATGTTCATCTTGATGATATGTAGGTCACATTCGAAACTGGGTCACGTGCGGTCAAAAACTAAGTCAGTAGGTCTAAAAATAGAAAAACCTTGTGACCTTTCTAGAGGCCATATATTTCACAAGATCTTCATGAAAATTAGTCAGAACGTTCACCTTGATGATATCTAGATCAAATTCGAAACTGGGTCACGTGCCATCAAAAACTAGGTCAGTAGGTCAAATAATAGAAAAACCTTGTGGCCTCTCTAGAGACCACATTTTCCATGGGATCTGTATGAAAGTTGATCTGAATGTTCATCTTGATGATATCTAGGTCAAGTTCGAAAGTGGGTCACGTGCCGTCAAAAACTAGGTCAGTAGGTCAAATAATATAAAAACCTTGTGACCTCTCTAAAGGCCATATTTTTCAATGGATCTTCATGAAAGTTGGTCTGAATGTTCATCTTGATGATATCTAGGTCACGTTCGAAACAGGGTCATGTGCGGTCAAAAACTAGGTCAGTAGGTCTAAAAATAGAAAAACCCTGTGACCTCTCTAGAGGCCATACTTGTGAATGGATCTCCATAAAAATTGGCCAGAATGTTCATCTTGATGATATCTAGGTCAGGTTCGAAAGTGGGTCACGTGCCATCAAAAAGTAGGTCAGTAGATCAAATAATGAAAAAACGGTGTGACCTCTCTAGAGGCCATATTTTTCATGGGATCTGTATGAAAGTTGGTCTGAGTGTTCATCTTGATGATATCTAGGTCAAGATCTATGCTTGACGTGTAGGTAGCATTTCATAATGAAATAACAACATAACAACATTTTTCATGGAAACCTAGATCATACACCACCAGTATAATTTGGGGTCTCATCTTGTAGCTGATTTTGCGGTTTGTGTGTTTGACTGAAATTATTTTTCTTGCATCAAACATGACCCCCACTTTTCTTCTGATTTTTATTTAGCACTGACAATATTCTTCAAGAAAATATAGGTTACAGACATTTAAAATGGGTCCTGGTGTGTGCTGCGGCCATTGGAAATAGTTCAGTTTTATATAGAATAAAGAACAACAGTTATTTAGTGTTATAACCTTATTGAGACATAGATTCTATATTCATTTTACTGTCAAATCCCAGTGGAGCGCGCTAGATACAAGATACAAGAATCTTTATTTTGAGTCGGATGTTTTAACAATATAACATTAGCATTAGTAATAAGCTATTTGCCGACTATTAAGCAAAGACATAAGAAGCATTTAAAATAACAAACAGCCTGTAACTAAAAGATTAAGTTATGATTATAAAATACATATACATTTAAAACATTGCATATGGTTTAAAGAAACATGACAAGCAAAGTAAGGGTCCATAAATAAGATAATAAATTATTAAAATTAATCATATTAGACACTATTTTCATATACATATCTACACGTACACCCATACATATACATACGCATACACATATATACATTACATAACATACATATTTACGTGCATACATACATGTATGCACTTACCCACACATATAATATACATACACATATAATCTAAAAGCACATGAAATATAGCACATTTAACCACTTTTAGAATTAAAAATCTGCGGGAAAGCTGCTGATCCTGACCAATGGCCTAAAAACTGCTATAAAACTACATGTAAATAAGAAACTGAATTTTCAATACCAGCACAAAAGTGCGACAGGAAAGAAAAATAGTCTTAAGAAATCAAATATTCCCTCAAATTAGATTTGTGAAGAACTGATCAGCAGCTAACTCACAGAGAGTCAAAATACAGTATAGTCTAGCAGCATGCTAACTAGCTGACAAAAGCTGGTGCTAAAGACTGAGTCATTATAAAATAAGGTTAAAAATACATAGTCTATTGGCATGCTGACTAGCTAACCAAAACTTGAACTGAAAATTGAAAGATATAAAATAAATAGCAACAAGAGGACTAAAAAGCAAGCAAAAAGGAAGCATGCAATAGGGCATTAAGATGAAATGTAACTGAGGATGGAAAATACAGGGATAAATAACTATATAAGTACATGTATGTTGTTTGGCAGACTCTTCCAGAGCTGGGTCGCCTCAAACCGGAAAGATCTCTTACCGTAGGTAGTTGTTCTCACGTTTGGAATTTCGACTGTGTTGCTGTACCTACAAAGAGTATTTAGAGTTTTTGAATGTGCCTAAATCATGTAGATATGGAGGTGAAAGGTTGTACAAACATTTAAAAGTTTCAATGGCTAAAGTTCTTAATCTGCCAAGATGTAGTGTTGGCATATTCACTCTATTGAGGAGTTCACTGTATGATGAGTCAAAATCATTATAGACGATCTTAAGGCTCTATGCTGTAATTGTTCTAATTTATCTGTATTTGTTTTACTGCAGAAGTGCCAGATAACTGGACAATAGTTGAAAGTAGATCTTACAAAGGATTTGTATATAAGTAATTTGCACTCAAAGTTTAAGAATTTGCTTAGTCTTAGTATAACATTTAATTGGTGTGCGGATTTTTGACACATTTTTTTATCTGCTGATCAAAATTTAGGCTCTAATCTAAATCAATACTTAGAAGTTTTACAGATTTTTCACATGTAATGTTGTTGCGTTCGATGGTAATAGTTGATAGTTTAGAATTTGTGTTTTTACCTACAGCTTTTCTCTGGATTTGCTTGCATTTGGCGTAATTATAAAGGTTTGATTTTTCCACAAAATAAAATATATCATTTATAAAAATGTTGAAGATTAGCGGTCCGAATATCGAACCTTGGGGAACGCCTTTAATGGTCTCGAGCCAAGAACTGTGGGTTGGACCAATTTTTACTCTTTGTTTTATGTTTTTAAGGTAGCTATTTATTAGACTGCATGCATCTTTTGATAAGCAATATGCTTCCAGTTTTGCTATGATGAGGTCATGTGAGAGACAGTCGAAGGCCTTGGATAGATCCATCAGTACTGCTGCTACGTACTCGTTTCTATCCAGTGCCTCCTTCCAGTCTTCCACAAGACGTAATAGAGTTGTCTGACAACCATATTTTCTTCGGAAGGCACTAAGGAAGTCATGACATATTTGTTCAAAATGTTCACTTAGTTGTTCATTAATAATTTTCTCAAAGATTTTGGACATAGTAGGAAGTATACTTACAGGACGGTAGTTTTTAAGAGTAAATGGGTCCTCTTTTTTGAAAATTGGTGTAACCTGGGCTGCCTTAAGACTATTTGGAAAGTCATTTGTTTTTATCATGGTGTTAACCATATTACTGATGGGTTTTGAAATTGCATTAGCTGAGCATTTGAGTATTTTAGGTGGTATTGCGTCTTTTGGGTCGATAGATTTTAAGTGTTTTTCGATATTCTCAGGTTTTACTTCACTGAAATTAAAGTTAATTGGGCGGGTTTGGGATGTTATTGTGGATTTCCTGAATACTTCTATGGTTGTCATCTATTTTAGAGTTTGAATTTATACCAATATTTTTTGCAATATTTACATAAAAATCATTGAATAATTCACATACTTTTGATTGGTCTGATATAAAGAGAATAATAGGCTACTCTCTTTTGATATCAATGTTATCAGGTCGAGGCTGATATGGGCTGGAAGGGGTGAGGGAACCGAACCCCTTCCGCCCATATCAGCCGAGACCTGATAACATTTGATATCAAAAGACAGTAGCCTGTTATTCTATTTATCATGAAACTCATACAAACTGCCTAGAAAAACATGTCTTCATCTCTTATACGTAAAAAATGTCTTCTGAAGCAAAAAATTAAATTTATATTTTACAGTACAGATTTGAAAATTCATTCGCCCCTGAAACTTCTGAACGAAACAATACGGCAGCCATACTGAATTCAACTCCGACAATGTTTTTGACTTTCTGATATTCTTGTAAAAAAAGATAACAATGAAATAAACTCTTACCTGCATAAAAATAAAAAAAACATCCTCTTGAATAAACCAGAACATGCTTTATTTCCATAGATCTATCATGAAATATTTGACTCAGACAACTACATCATGTCCAAAGCGCTGAAAATTTCACTTCCAGTTCCAGACTTTATAGTTTTTTAAATCACTAAATTTACACTGATCCAAGAATTATAATTAACTGATTCAAGAATAATAATAAACACAAATACTTTAGCTAATACTTGATAAAATGTGCATGCCTTAAATAAGGCATAAATCAAGAATAAGTATATCATACATTGTCAAGTGTATTGTTAACCTTTCCGAGAATCGATCCATGTAAACATTGTGATGTCATGATGAACGTTTCACAATGACGTCATTCAGTGCTATTGTCTTTGTGATAAAATTAGAGACAACCATATTCAAGGAACTTTGTTGAGATTACTGAATCTATTTAGAAAAAAAATTGTGCAACATCGAAACTGGACTCTGTAATAAAATTCAATCTGGAATGATGTAAAAACTAGTCCGTCAATATGGGAGGGGCTTAATTTTGATATCAGGTCAATGACCTGATAACAAAATAAAATATCAGGCAAGTGATATCAGGCATTTTGCATAGTAGTTGCATGATAATTTTCTTTTATGATAATGTCATTATTGTTTTTATTTATGGATTTCTTTGACAGGAAAGGTTTGAATGTAGGCCAGAAGTCCTTAGACTTTGGTCCACCGCCACACCTTTCCTCAAAGTATACTTTTATTGAATCTCGCTTTATAAATGTTTTGCGGTTTCTTAATTTTCTGTAATTTTCCCAGTCTGTTGTAATTTTGGTTTTTAAATATCTATTGTGTGCTTGGCGTGTCTTGTAAATAATCTTTCTGTATTGTGAGTCCATGTATGGTGGTGGATCTTTTTAGGGTATTTTGTTTTTATGGGTGCGTGGTCATTAAGGATGTCTACAAACATGGTGTTGTGTGCCCAATATATATCATCTACGTCATCAAAAATATGTGCTATGTGAAATGGAGCTTGAAGTGGGTCATTTTAAAATGGTGTTTCATCAAAGTTTTTGTACCAGCTACGGAAGATTACTTTTTGTTTAGGAACTGTTTTTACTTGTTCCTTGAGGCTAGTGAAAATCATACTATGGCAGTCACTTATACTAAAAGTTAAAAGTGTCTAAAAGATTTCCTACTGGTTTGCCTTTGTCTGATTTCATATCATAATTCATGTCTCCAATCGTGATAATATGATCAAAATTTATAAATAATTTATCTAGCATATATGTCATCTCTGTATCAAAAATTACATTTGACTGTGATAGTGGTCTATAAACAAATAGAACCCCCCATTTTCTTTTTTGAAGATTAAATTCAAAGCATAAGCACTCCAAACCTTTACTTTCCATATCTGGTCTATGTTTTATAGGTAGATCTGCTCTAACAAAGGTCATGAACCCTCCACCTTTAGAGTTTCTGTCTCGGCTTCTATGCAGTTTATATCCTGGTGTCCAGACGTTTCCCCCCCCCCCCAAGACAGTTCCTCCCAAGACGTTTCCTCCCAAGACTTTTCACCCCCATTTTGGGGGGGGGGGAATTGTCTCTGCTTTTAGGACATTTCACCCCCAAATTCATTTAAGGTATTAAAAGATGTCATATAACATACAGGCTAATAGATATGTAATAAAATGAATGATATGTATGGAAATAAAACTGTTTTTAAAAAATGTGTTTAAAAGAAAAAATACCAAAATTTGGTAAGGAGACATACAATAATAATAATAATAATATATATGTATAAATATACAAGTTTTAATATTAATAATAATTAGTATGAATTGGGAAAAAATCCCTATTACTCATTATTTAGCCCATGATGGTTGTGAGTTACCTTATATATATATATATATATATATATATATATATATATATATATATATATATATATATATATATATATATATATATATGTTTGCACTCATTAAAAGTTTTGTTTTTCAAGTTTGCTAAAATGAAATATGGATTACCTAAATTGATTTCTTTTATGTTTCTTTGATGTACACCTCCTGAAAATGGTAGGATTTTTGGGTACTTATGTCGTAGTCAAATATTTGTTACTCGATGTTCCATTAACATCATTTAGTGTTTGAAATTATTTTTTGTCCAATGGCATTGCAGTACTTTTCAAATTTTCAGGAAATTTATTTTAGTAAATCAGCATTAACTTGCAGTCGTTTATTTAACAGGTTAGTCAGGTGTATAGAAGGAACAAGAGCTGTGTTATTGATTTTATTTGCTCTGACGTCATCCGAAAACAAAAAATAATTTCAAACACTAAATAGATCTAGGTTAGTGTTTATTAATGTGCATTTACAAAACTTAATCAGCCTCGCGGCTGCGCCGCTCGTAGCTGATTAAACTTTGTAAATACACATTAATAAACACTAGCCTATACTAAATTTTAGAGTTGCATCACTTACACTTTAAATAGATGTTATGATCTGCTTTTCAATGGGAAAGATATAAAGAAGAAATTCATCACTTAACGTTCCCAGTTAAATTCTATGAACTATAATTATATTTGAAGATGATTTTATTTACAGAACAGAACAGAACACAGGTTTATTTTGATTTAAGCATGTACAGCTTATCATCAATAATACATACATATTACAATATTACACAAGCATGCAAATGGCAGGAATTGCATATTAATAAAAGGTGATATCTGAGAGGGTAGTCTTTATACCCTAATATATATATATACAAAGAAACGTCAATAGCTCACGTCAATACCAAGAAGTCTTATCACGATATAACATTGATCATACTGTTCCGAAGTTGTAATGCCTTGATGGTGTAATTTGCTAAACGGTACAATAACTTTTTATTTTTGCTGCTTAATAGTTCTATAAATTTAATCATACTAGGTCTTCGTGTATAATATGAAATACATCTGTAATTGACTATGTTATATGTACAATTCCTTTTTTTGAATATCTATCTAATTTTGATATAAAGGAGGTCGACCCGATTTTTTCGGATGGTCACTCCCTACTTTCTCTCTCTATTGATAGCAATGTAATATTAAAAAGATGTGGTTATATTAGTCAGAATGAAGTGGAACAAATTAATGATAATCAGTATCAAAATTGCAAACCACCAAAATGGCAAAACTCGCTCGAACCAACTTTTATTGAAAATCTGGACCATAATAGCATTGCTGAAATAAATAATACTTTGACTTCTATTAAGGCATGCGATGTGACTAAGTCTACAGTAAACGCAATTTCAGAAAAAAATCGCTAGTCTGTTTAATCAAGCGGCTTTCGATACCTTTCCTACACCCTTTAACTCTTACTATAAAACTTGTAATAGTAAATCGAAAACTAATAGACCATGGTTTGGGCCTCACTGTGAAAAAGCAAGACGTAAATATCACTCAGCCCGCAAAAAATATAATCTACATAAAAATGACCTATATAAACAAGTACTTGCGAGAGCTAGCAAATTTTACAAGCAAACAATGAACACCTATATAAGGCAACACAAATTTAGTAACGAACGAAAATTACGTGAAAACAGTACAAATAAACCACGTGATTATTGGAAAATTTTGAATAGCGTAAAACAGCAGTCGTCTCATCCAATGCCCGAAAATAAAACTTTCTATGATCATTTTAGAAACATAAACATACAAACAGAAACTGAAGAACAAACTCCATCCGACTTTCATTTCGATTTAGATGATACAAATGAATTATTAAATGGACCAATATGTGAAAATGAAATACATAAGGCCATTCTTAAATTAAGCAGCGGCAAAGCTGCTTCGCCGCAAGATTATATATATAATGAATATATTAAAAGTACAAAAAGATACATGACACAAGTATACTGTAATTTATTTAATATTATTCTTGATACTGGTCAAATTCCAGACACATGGCTTATCGGTACAATCAAACCTATTTTCAAGCGAAAAGGTTCTCCGTTAGACCCAGGAAATTATAGGCCTATAACAATTTTAAGTTGCCTTGGAAAACTATTCACTTCAGTTCTAAACAATAGAATAACGAATTTTCTAAACGTTAATAACATTCTGTCTGAAAACCAGGCGGGGTTTAGGGCAAAGTACTCAACAGCTGATCACGTGTTTGCTCTTAACTTTTTGATAGAAAAACTTAGGTCCCAAAAGAAGAAACTTTTCGTATCCTACATCGATTTTTCTTCTGCTTTTGATAAAATCTGGCGCATTGGCCTTTGGAGTAAACTTATCAAAACAGGTATAAATGGAAAAATATTTCAAGTTTTGCGCAATATGTATGCCGATATAAAATCCTGTGTATCCTCAAATAATGACATTTCTGCTTTTTTTCTCTAGTACATGTGGAGTTAGACAAGGGGAAAATCTTTCCCCGATTTTATTTTCTATATATTTAAATGACCTTGAAAGTTTCTTAGAGCAAAACAACCCTGGAATTACTGTAGAGTATCATAACGATAACCTGGATGTATATTTGAAACTGTTTGTACTATCATATGCAGATGACACAATAATTGTTAGTGAGGACCAAATATCATTCCAGTCTACACTGAACGATTTTTTAAAATACTGCAAAAAATGGAAACTTGAAATTAACATGAGTAAATCAAAGGTTATGATCTTTGGAACAAACAAACCTGAAAATTATATGTTTACTCTTGATGGTACACCTCTTGAAATTGTAAAAGAATACAAATATCTAGGAGTGATATTTTCGTCCTCATGTAGTTTTCTTAGTGCAAGGAAATCGCTTGCCTCTCAGGCAAACAAAGCCATGCACGTTTTGTATAGTAGAATATTCAATCTAGACTTGCCTGTTGACCTTCAACTTCAGCTGTTTGATCAAACAATATTACCTATTTTAACATTTAATTGTGAAGTGTGGGGCTACGAAAACCTTGACATTTTAGAAAAAGTGCATACTGACTTCCTCAGAAAAATCACACATTGCAGAAAAAGCACACCCTTATATATGCTGTATGGTGAACTAGGGCGTTACCCTTTAGAAATAACCGTTAAAACCAGAATAATTAATTTTTGGACTAAACTCTGCACTTCACAAGAAAATAAGATATCTAGACTATGTAATGATTACATGTATATGTCTGGGTTTAGTTTTAAGTGGCTCCGACACGTTAAGAGTATACTTGATAATACCGGCAACAGTGTTATATGGTTAAACCAACAACTTGTTGAAAACCGAAATCTTGATAAGTTAATTAAAAGAAATTTATTGGATCAATTTTTTCAAACTTGGTCAGGTCTACTTAACAATTCATCCAAAGGAAGAAATTATATGATGTTTAAAAACACTCCAAATTTTGAACCTTATCTTAAGGTACTATCTTGCAGTCATCGCATTACGCTTTTTATTTTCGAACTGGCAACCACCCATTGCCGGTTGAAACTGAAGATGGCGTCAGTCCTTTGTAGAACATGATCAACGAAAATGCATCCTATGTAATCAGAATGATATTGCCGACGAATATCATTATATGTTTAAATGCCCTTTCTTCTGTCTGGCCAGGAGAAGACTGATCCCAAGTAAATATCATAATAGACCAAATGCACTAAAATTTAATGAACTAATAAACTCAACATCCCCAACTTTACTGAAAAATGTTGCTATTTTTTCTAAACGTATAATGTCTTTTTTTAACAAGTGATCATATTTTAAAGGATGCAGCTAAAGTACGGTATACCCTTCCGTTTCCGCTCTAGCAAATGAGATGCTTCTCCCCCGGCCCGTCATGTGGCAATATTACAATCTCTATTTATGCTACTTTATGGCTTCTTAATTCAGGAGAAGTCATACCATATTTTAGCTGTAGCCCGAAATTTTCCAGTACCACAAATATGTAACAAGATGTACTATGTATCAATGAATATTATACACACAGATTCTAGTATAACACTTAGAAATAACTTACCGCAGTCGTATATTTATCCCACCATGAATAATATACATGTATATCCATTTTATTTATTTTCATTTAATTAAACAACTGTTACGACACTTATTAAAATAAAAATCACATTAGTGAATAAACAATACAGCTCCACGTGTACACATTCACAACGCGCACAGAATTCTCACTCATTTTGACCTATGTCAACTAGACCGTAAACTCCCCCGCACATGGGGTTTTCCACTAAAATTAGTCGATAAATTCAAGGTCAGTATCACCCTTGTGAATGTGTACCGCGTTAACTGTATTGTCCACCACTTAGAAACTAGAATTATTACCTATTTAAAAATTACAAACTGTCCCCCATATATGTATTTATATATAAAACTATGTAAATGTTTGTTTCAGTATTGCTATGTACATACACCCACATTTGTTAATATAATAAATCATGTTGTTCTCATGTATACATGCTGTAGAACCTGATTGTAAATAAAAGTATCTGTCTGTCTATCTGTCTGTCTGTCTGTAGGTATATATTGTTTTCTCACGTCTTTATAAGATTCACATATAAGAACAAAGTGGAATTCGTCTTCTATGTCGTTCTTTTGACAAAGTTCACATTTCCGTTGTTCACGTGGTATGTTTCGGTGCCTTCCAAGTTCAATATTAAGTCTATGCGACGACAAACGTAGTTTTGATAAGGCGTATCTATGTTTACTATTGTCTAAAACACTTAAGTAGTCCGATAATTGAAAGTTTGGTCGGATCTCACGAAACAACGATAGCGAGCTAGAAACTCGAACACTTTCTCTCCATTGTGAAATATAAATGTCCTTTAGACGTACCTTAAATACTGATAAAAACATTTTAACATTTATGACAGAATCATAATATATCCAAATGTCATTAAAACCAGTCTCTTGTAGTAGCAATTTAACGTTTGTTAACCAGGAAGTTTTATTGTTTTCACACCTATAAAGCATATTATTATATACAGCATTTAAAATACAATTGGTGTTAAAGCTATTCATAAGTTTAAACCAATATTTCACAATATGGACTTTCCTATTAATAATGAGCGGATACCTTCCAGTCTCTCCGTATAATGCTAGGCAATTCGTAGACATTTTAACATTAAGAGTTCGTTTTAAGAATTTTCTGTGGACCTTTTCAATATTTTCTGCTTGTAAAAATCCCCATAGCACCGAGCAGTAACTGAGTATGGATGCGACATATGTGTCAAATAAATCAAATGTAATTTTCAGTGGCAAAGCCATATCTTTAGTCAGATTTCATTGCTTTAAGTGATTTAGCAGCTAAAGTCTCTAGTCCCTTGCGAAATGAACCACCTGTGCTGAGTACAAATCCTAGGTAATTAAAACTATCTACTATATCTATTTTCTGACCGTTATATGTCCATTCCTCATTTCTGGCTAAACGACCGCCTTTACGGAACACCATTATTTTCGTTTTATCTATATTGACACTTAAACTCCACTTTTTGCAATATGTTTCTAATTGATTTAAAGGGATTTGTAACCCCTCAGCTTTTCCTTAGCATACACAGCATCGGCAAACAAAAAGGTATATTGACAACTGGTCTAAAGTTAATCCCGAGAATATTTTTGCGTAAGCAATTTCATGTCATTTATAAAGTGACAAAAAAAAATCGGTGAGGTTTTTATCTCCCCCTGAAAAAATCGACGCGCAGTTTAAAAAAATCTGATAATTATTGTGTTTCACGCATGACTTTACCCGTTTTACTGGGTCTTAATAATTTCAACATTTCCCTCGTTCCCCTTCCCCTATTATTTACCAGAGGCCATTTCTGTATATTAGGTCAAAAAAAACTTTCGGTAAACGACAAATCGCGTAAACTCTTTTCGTTGATCTAATATGTTTTTTTTTAAAAATTATGCAATATAAATATACTCCCCTTTTGGTGGCCAGCTTTGGGGAAAGCCAAACTGGGCACCAGACAATTTTTTCGTATTTTCGTGTCCATGACTTTAACCTTTCATTCAATACATTTGTAAATAACTTCCCCAAACAACTAATCAAAGTAATTCCACGATAATTATTTACGTCACTCGATGGCTGCTTTTTAAGAACCGGAACTATTACTCCCTTCGACCACTGACGTGGGAATTTTCCAGTGTTTAGTATCCTGTTAAAAAGTACGATTAGTGGTTTAATGAGCACATCAACACCTTCTATAAAATACTCATTTAATAGGTTATCGATGCCTGTGGCTTTGTTTCTATTTAAGTTTTTTACAGCCTTTCTAATTTCCGTTTCCGTTATTGGAACATCTAACTCTTCGTACATGGGTTCTCGATCGGTTTCAGTGTCAAAATTATCTAAAAACATATCAACGTCGTCATTAAATTCATTATCCTGGGTCTGAGCAAGCGACTTAAAGTGAGACAAAAAGTCATCTAGAGAAATGCGTTCATCAGTTGCTTGTCGGGTTCGTTTAAATTTTTTCCAGAAATCCCTTGGATTTTTTCGCCTTAGCTCATGCATTTCTTTTCCTTTATTTATATTGAACTGTTTTCTTGTTTTCCGAACACAGTATTTATAGTCTTTTTTGCATCGTTTCATCAAATCAGATCTCTCAGCACTACGATCACACGTATATTGTTCTAGAGCCTGAATGTATGCGAGGCGTTTATTTTCACATTCAAGATTAAACCACTGTTTACGGTCCGAAATTTCATTATCAACAAATGTGGGACGTACATTTTTAATGGTCTTTTTGAAGTACTTTTCTGCTGTTAAAGCGATATACTCAGAGAAACATGAAACTGCATCCTCAACGTCATAATTATTTTGTAGGCTTTCTGTAATACCGTCTATATTTAATGATAAATCGTTTAAAAAAGCCAATTTATCATTTTCGTTCCATTTATAAAACTCTCTCTTCTGTGAGTTATTGTTACATTTGCACATGCCGGTAATAATTTCAAATGATATAGGTGAATGATTGGAATATTCTGTATAGTTGTGGACGTTAAAATTACGTATTAGCTTGAAATTGCCGTAGGATGTAAGTACGTAGTCTATTAAACTTTCTCCATTGTGTGTGAAACAGGTAAAATTACCGTTATCCCCATTACAACCCGAACGACCATTCATAATACAAATATTTGTAGATTTGCATATATCCAATAAATAATCTCCGAATCTGTTACTTGAGTGATCCATTGACGTACGGCTAGACGGTAAGTCGTTTAAGAAGTCATTAAAGTCTAATCCCGTTATACGTTCATTCTCAATATAGTCTGACTTTTGACCTACTCTGCTATTTAGGTCACCAATCCACAATATTCGTCCCTGTTGTGAAAACTGTCCTATTTCGTCTTCTATTTTACTAAAAATATCAACGTTATACATATCGTGCACAGGAGAACCTTCAGGCGGAATATATGTTGCAGCAATGTACCAGTCTTTGTCAGTTTGAAAAAAATCTTTCGAAAGCTGTAATCATACAATACAATCGCAATCGTTTTTAACAAGTTTGACGCCTTTACGTATAGTACCTTTTATATAAATAATGACCCCACCACTAGAACGTTTCGCACGACGATTTTGGAATTTTCTGAACGAATGTATAGGGTTACTAAATCCATTTAGGTCAATATTTGTATGTTTATTTGTCCAGGTTTCGTAGAGACATATTATTTGGTACTGGGTGAGAAACGATGTAAAATCATTTGAAGACCTTTTCGCGCGTGTGAGCCCTTCAACGTTCCACGAGAGAATATTTACACTACCCTCAGGCGGATCCTAGTCCCGGGTCGGAGGTACAAATTCTTCGCCATCAATGTACAGTTTATCATACCGGAAGTATACATTTTTCTTGTCCCTTTTCGCCTGTCTGAACCCGCCGCTCAACGCTTTTCGCTTATCAGCTTTGTCCCTGGGATTTACAAGAAGTACTTCATAATAATATTTACTTTTCATTCAGAAATTTATAATAAAATCTAAACATTAAATGAAGTCTTCAATCAAAATTAAATGTTTGATTGGATTACCTCACATAATAAATGTGGCATTTATCACCTTCAGTAATTACCATTTAACACTTTATTAAGTGAATGCAGTGGATCCTTTTCTGTAACATTCATCAAAGGAATTGCCAGTACAATTTGTTTACACTCAATTATTACTTTGAGAAATATCAATTAAATTGAAAGTTATATTCAATTCAATATATTTATTGCATTAAACATGTTACACACATTTATAGCAACACAATACATTAAATACAATAGAAGACATGGACTTCTTAAACAATATACATTTTTTGCAAAAGAGCATAGATGTTTGTGGATATTAGAAAAAGGTTCTTAGTTTCGTGTCAGATTGCATGATATATAAATTTACTCAAGTTCTGTATAATTTTCCGATTAGTCACTGTTAGTAGGTTGATAACTTTTGTTTGGGGGGCCAAGTATAATAATAACGTTTTAAATATTTAACTCTAAGATCTCTAAATCTAGGACAGATTAGAGAAAATGATATTCATTTTCGATTATTCCATTGTTACAATATGTACAATTTCTTTCGTTCCTTGGTACATTGTTGTAACGCCCGCGTTCTATTGCTAAGTCATGTGATGATGTACGGAATTTCGTAAATGATATTCTGAATTTAGGTCTTGTATATGTCAAGATATTTTTCTACTTTAAATTCATGCTTAAATAAACAATACGTTTCAAGACGAGGAGAGTTATTAATTGATGATTTACCATTGTTGGTTATACATATCTTTTTTTCTTTGTTTTAAATTGTATTGAAATTTAATAGCATATTTAACGGGTTTTTGCCAGATGTAGGTTAAACCGTGGTCATAAAGGATAGTTTAATTTTATGGGCCCAAATTTTACTGCCGTTGTATGTCCCAGCCTCTGCATCGTTCTTAACATATTGTATACTTAAAATATTGACTGTTTGTCTAGAGTTAGTAATTTTTTAATCCATTTTTAAATTTTAAAAAGGTATATTCTCTAAATAATTATTAGTAGTATTAGGGGCCACTTTGCTTGAAAACAATCGGGGCCATTTGGATGACCTATTTATATAATTAGTAACTCATTTTCATATAAAAATTTCGTCATAAGTGGCGTGTGGGGCGGCATTTTGATTCTAATCACGTATTTAGAAATTTGTTAGGTGTCTTTGTTATTCTAGGGCGTGTTCGCGCATATCGAGGGTCACCCCTACAGGTCCATTAGCCTAATAGTTTTCCCTATATATTCTATATAAAACTGACTTTTTTCAAAGAGCTAGCAAACAAAAGCTAGACCCATTTAGAGAACAATCCTTACCTCTTTTTAAAGAGTTATATAAAACTGATATAAAATGAAGAGAAAAGTGGGTCATGTTTCTTCCCGAATACAACCTGCTCTCCCACGTTTCCAAACCAAAATGTCAACAATACATTCCACAGTGAAATTTAAACAAAAAATTTGCCTCAAATTAGACCTCTGTTAAGCGAAACATTAGTATTCAAATATTGACAGCCATTACGCGATAGACCAGATGGGCTCTACACGCTGGTTCCTTTTAGTTTAGTTAGGCCGGGAGAAAACACGAAACAAAGCTATACGCATGCGTTATAAAAAACCTCAGTAAAATCTTTTCGAAAAAATGTATTAATATAATTACGTACTGCTGACCAGTCATTAAAACTATACGAGAATACCTATTTATAAATGAAATTAAAAGACAAACTATTACGCACTAAACGGGTGTAAAACACGTCGATATCCCACGCTAAAATGAACCAACATTCTTTATCCGTTTAGAATACAGATTAAATTACGTCGTTTCTAAACATAAAATAGCCAATCAAAAGGCAGGGAAACAAACCCAATAAAAAAACTCCAATTAAATCGTTTGACCAATGAAAACGTCGAAATTTTTACCAATCAACGCTCAATATTATTAACGTTGACATCGCGATTCAGAGAGCGAATCGTATATAAGAGAGTGCACAACCCGTCATCCTTTGGGAATTCATACGGGTGACAATGGAAAACTTTACCGTTAACATTTTCCCGGCGCAGACGAATTTTGCGGGGATACGGGCGTTTCTCTTCTGCAAATGGACAACGGTAAGTCTGATATCTGATCAGAGAATAAACTATTTTGACAGGTTTAAAAACCCGTACTATAACGTACAATACGATATTTTACATAGTGCGATTATGGGCGCATTAATATAATGATTACAATTTCTTTAAAAAAACCGATACGAAATACAATAGAAATAATTAACTAAATTATTCATACAACTTACCCAGTCCGGAAAAATTTTCGCCTAATGATCAATGGTTGAATAGAAATATCGTTTCACTACCAACAGCCAATCGGAATGCATTATTTTGACAAGCGGTAACGTTTTTCCAATACACCTGACAGGTTGTGAACAACGTATCGCTTTCGTCTACTCCACGTTAGATTACATTTATTGATTTGATCAGCGCCGTTAACGCTTTATACATAATTATAAAAATGATTATAGCAAAATGTCTTTAAAAAAACCCGATACGAAAATAAACAGAAATACCTAATTTAATCGTTCATACAACTTACCTGTCCGGATAAATTCGCCTAATGAATCAAATCTTTAGATGGTTGAATAGAAATATCGTTTCACTACCAACAGCCAACCGGAATGCGTATTTTGACAAGCGGTAGCGTTTTCCAATACACCTACGGTTTAAGACCCTATCGCTTTGCGTTACTCCACGCTACACTTTATATCGATTTTAAACAGCGCCGTTAACGTTCATACATAATATAGAAATGATTTAGCAAAATTTTCTTTAATAACCCGATACGAAAAATGAAATAGAAATACCTATTTAATCGTTCTACAGCATAAACCGTGATGTGCGCTTTACTAGATCCTCAAATTTCGAATGATATTTCCCTGTAGAACTCCAGTATATAACACATCACTCCCAAATCAGCCAATCGGAATGCAGTATTTTGACAAGCGGTAACGTTTTCCCAAATACACCTGACAGGTTGAGACAACGTATCGTTTTTGCGTCTACTCCACGCTATTATTTATCGATTTAAACAGCGCCTTTTAACGCTTCATACATAATTATAGAAATGATTATAGCAAAATGTCTTTAATAAACCCGATACGAAAAATGAAATAGAAATACCTAATTTAATCTTTTCATACAGCATAAACCGTGATGTGCCTTTACTGAGATCCTTTAATCGAATGATATTTACCTGTATATAACACTTCGCTATCAACACCAAATTTCAGGAAGCAGAATTTTGAAAAAGCGATAGCACGGATCGACTTTGTTTTCCAATACTGAGATAAACCGCAGGGAAAGTTTAATATTTGTTCTTTAAATAAGAATTTTGAAAATAAGTGCCTCTTGTCGGGTTTTTACCGGGTTTAATTCCAGTATTACTATTTTAATTGACCTCAGAATTGAGATAAATGACGTTCTTACTAAAATACAAGCCTCCTTTTGAAATCGAGGCTTTGGGCGAGTAATATTAGCGCTCTCATCAGACAAAAATTCATTCAAAAGTCAAATCATGGAAAATAGCTCGGAAGTTTTCGAGAATATGATGAATTCCCTTCGCTGCGGACCTAAAGGAAGTGTGTCCAGTACATCACAAAGTTATGGCTTTACGAAGCGCATTACGTAAAGTACATTTTGATTTTCGGAAATTTGGGTAAAATTTATTGACAAGCTATATAAAAAACAGGACGAATTTGAATGTAGACTTCTCCATCATCCACACTGGTGATCCGTATACGGACATGGGAGATTAATTTGCCTGACGAACATTATTTGGTAGACATAGAGTGTGCTTTACGCGACTTTCTGGAAGCAAAAGGGGTGTCTCTATGTTAAGTACAAGGACATAACAAAAACGAAATAGAGTTCGATATAAATTTACTGTACATGGGTATATATGCTCCGACAATACATGGGGCAAATATCATGCGAAATAGAACTCAAGTGGTGCGAACAAGCTTGCAACCAAATTCCTATTGCCCCTGTAACATCGCAGGGAAACCCCGAAGACCGGAAATATTACATAGATTACTAACTTTGCCTGTGATCATCATGCAAACAGAATTGGGTTTAGAAAAGAGCATTTTAAAGCGTTGAACTAGTTGCTGAATTGTATTGATAAAGTTACACGAAATTTGTAGAAAGACGGGCTAAAGAGGCAGTTTTAAATAGTGTAAATGATGGATGTGTTACCATTTGGATTCTGTAAAAAAACTATTTTCTGGCTGTGTAGAAAGACCGTATATATCGTTATGTTACATGTTGGACTATGAGCCGTATAGATGGCTCTTAGTAAAATAACAACACAACATTTTTCCCAACCATGCTTTAACAGGGGTTAAAGCAAAAGAGCAATATTTTTTAAAAAGACACTTTGATCGACAGATTGTTTTCATCAGATGAATTTTCAATATTGGGGGCCGAAAGGACGGGATGACTTATATTCCTGAGAACGAGAAATAGCGCTTCATGTCCACGTTTGTGATACGAGGGGTGGCCAAGAATTTCAGTCGATTGTTTTCCAGTCCAAGAAGAATAATAATCATGATTTTATTTTACTGTAGATATCATTGATGCAATTTCTTTATTTAAAATTTTGCGAGAGACGCTTATTAAAAAAGCTAATCGATTTGTGAACGATTTGAATAAATAAAAATACAATAAACAAATACATGTATATCGTTTTATTTGTGTACCCCTCCCGACGTTTAATCTTTTCCGTCAACTCAAATTCGAATTTTATAGGTTTTGAATAACAAAAACATATTGTTCTTTAAATTCTTTTATTGCAAACTTAATACAGACTACATGTATCAACTAAAATATAGAACAATAAATTCTTCATTCGATTTCTTGCGATACGCATCAAACGGTTTTAAAAATGTCCTTCATTTTTTCGTCCGGACATCGGTTCATAATGTAATTTTCGTAATACAGCCCGCATTATTTTGAATCCGTATCCTGTATTTGACTGAAGTTCATCCAATAACGCTTCTTTAACGCTTGCTCAAAATGAACTTTGTAGCGCTCCGGTCTATACCTAGTGAATCGAAAAATTCGTCGGGCCCTTTTTTTGGAAAATAAAAGACCCCCCAATGTTTTCCTGATCCTGGCTCGTGTCTTATTTGAAAAGACGTATTGTCCACTACGTATTTGAAGTTGGTCCGCGGCGCATATTGTCACAGGGTACTCTTTTAACATTTCCTCGAGTTCGTAGTTATTCATTTTAAAATGTATAGGTTTTTCCAATCTATAGTATCTTGGGTCATGCTTTCGCGATATTTCTTACGTCTTGGCTGTCTAAATCACGACTCAAAGGTGTGGGCCATTTTATCCCTATGTCGCTTCAGATTCACTATGCTTTCGCGACTGTCTTATTTCCGACCTAGCAATTTCAACCGCTTGGGCTACGGGGGTCACAAGTTTTTACTACGGGAGGATCTTCCTTTTTGTTCTTGTGCTTCCCTGTCTCGTTCCTCTTTTAATTCGGCCATTTTTCTTCGATATGCACCCCTTCCTACAAAGTAACGGCCCATATGATCGCCGTAGTATCGTCCCTCAGGTCTTTGAAATGTTGTATCCATTTTTCAGGGTCCCGGGTTTTTCCGGGACCCATTTTTTCTTGTTTATAATCGTACACTTCTATGGAACCCATTTTGACACGTGAAAGTTAAAACACGTCAATCCTTCTTACAACGTTCATTTTATCATCATCCGATTCTTGATCGTCATCAGCTTCTTTTTTTATCCTCCCTTGAATAGTCTCCTTTGGTTTTAATGATCGGGCCACAACTCCAAAAAAAGGTTTTTCTAAGGGCAATGGGTTGTCGAATAGATTCTTTGACAGTCATTTCCCCTGCTGATTTTTAAGTTTCTAGCCGACTGATAATCTTGCTGCTGAGTATGGATCGTTTTGTAACTCAAAAAGTCGATTAGAAATCGGGCATAATTTTGTCTCAGTCTCTTTCTTAGTTCAGGCAGCACGTCATTAGCGGTGTGACGGGAGCGCTTTAAAAGGGGGCCCTTGTTCCGTATAGTTTTAACTTTAGCTCTGAATTGTTCTTTAATAGATTGTCTGAGAGGATACTGAAAAACGCTTATCCCATATCTCACGGCGTGATCGCTCTTCTATAATCTCAACTTTTCTACGTTACCGGGAGGTCCTTGATCAAAATCGTTTCTTTTCAAAGCTTGTGTCATTATTTTTATTTTCGTTTCTCATCACTATCATCGTCATCATCATCATCATCATGGTCATCATAATCCTCTCCTCATCTTTATCATTGCCATCATTTTTGTCAGATAAGTGTCCTTTTTCCCTTGAAATAGTCTTCTTTTTTATATTCATCATTCGTTCGTTTTTCTCTTTTCTGGATTGATCGCCTCGAAAATGTTTTCGCGTAAACGGTGTTGTTCTGGGGTGCTCGATTTTAAGTCTATTACCAAATAACCGTGCGGCCTTGAATGTCGCTCGTTCAAACCGTTTCATAAAGATGTTACTAGACGAAGGGGAATTCTCTGGCCAATGTAGCAACTTGTTGTCTTCAATTTGGATTAAATTAAATAGCACCAGATCGCGTATTTTAAAACGATATCTCTACAAGCTTTACCCTTTAGGGAACAAATTTTGGGTGAGTTATACGACAAGATATGTTCCTGTGGTTTACTGCCCTTGGTAAAGAGATCAGCAATTCTTTGATCGCATTTAGCTTCAGTCTTTAAGTCGTCAAAGACCAGCAGGTTCCCTTCGATTGACATTTATATATTTGGGAATCGTTTAGGTAGTCTGGGAAAACCGTGTACAAATCGACCCGGGGAATTTTTAGCCGAAGTTCATCATACATTTGGGTTTCCATTGGGCCAAAAACCATATGATACCTGAGGCTGAGTCCTAACAAAATTTTATGATAACAGTTTTCTTGTCCATTCAGTTTTTCCGTTTCCACTTTGGGCCTGAAACGACCATAGAAAATGGATGTTGAAACGTGTTTTCAATTGAGATGTCCCATGCTTTTAATGGCGGTGAAAAACTGCTGTCAGGGCTTCGTCATTTCCCTGGGCATAACGTTGATGTCTCCGCATGTTGTCGATCCTAGAGAAAGACTGATGACAAACAGGGCACTGATGCATTTGTGAAATCGATGTAAGTTTTCTATTATCAAAAAGACCTGCTTTATTCTGTTTCCATTCTTTTCGCTTTCTTGGGGCAGATGACAAGGAGGAGGAGGAGAGGGGGAGGAAGGGAGGTAGGAGGAGTGGAGGGAGGAAAAGTGGAGGAGGAGGAGTGGAAGAGGAGGAGGAGTGAAGGAGGAGTGGAGGAGGGGAGGAATGGGGTTGTGAGGGGGAGGGGTGGGGGGAGGAGGTGGAGGAGGAGGAGGTGGAAGGAGGAGGGAGGAGGAGGGTAAGGTAGGAGGGAGAGGAGGAGTGGAGGAGGAGGGGGTGGAGGAGAGGAGGAGGAGGAGAGGGGGAGGAGTGGAGGAGTGGAGGAGAGGAGGAGGAGGAGAGGAGGAGGAGTGGAGGAGAGGAGGAGGAGGAGTGGAAGAGGAGGAGTGAAGGAGGAGGAGGAGTGAAGTGGAGGAGGAGGAGTGGAGGAGGAGGAGGAGTGGATGGAGGAGGAGGAGGAGTGGTGGAGGAGGAGGAGGAGGAGGAGGAGTGGAGGAGGAGGAGAAGGAGTAGAGGAGGAGGAAGCGTGGAGGAGGAGGAGGAGGAATGGTGGTGGAGGAGGAGGAGGAGGGAGAGGATTGATTGGTTAAAATTTTGACGTTTTCATTGTCAAAACGACTTTATTGGGATGTTTTATTTGGTTCGTTTCCCTGCCTTCTGATTGGCTATTTTATGTTTAGAAAACGACGGTATTAATCTGTATTCTAAAAGTGTTGGTTCATTTTTTGCGTGGGGTATCGACGGGTTAACATCCGTTGAGTAGGAATATTTTTGTCTTTTAATTTCATTTTATAAATTGGTATATCTCGTATAGTTTTAATGACTGGTCAGTAGTACGTATTTTTATTATACATTTTCTTTCGAATGGGTTTTTTACTAGAGGTTTTTTTATAACGCTGCGTATAGCTTTTGTTTTCGTGTTATCTCCCGGCCCAACTAAACTAAAAGGAACCCGCGTGTGAGCCATCTGGCTATCGCGTAACGGCTGTCAAGTATTTGAATACTAATTTTTCGCTTAACAGAGGTTTTAAATTGAGGCTAGTTTTTTGTTTAAATTTCACTGGTGGATGTATTGTTGACATTTTTGGGAGGAAACGTGGGAGAGCAGGTTGTATTCGGTGAAGTCAAGCTCAATTTTTTGTATGAGTAGTACTTCCGGGTCACAGAAGTGTGATTTGATGTCAGTTTACAGTAATGTGACCAGAGAAATCTCTCTTAGAAGATCGACCCCTACTTTTCTGTTCTTTTATATCAGTTTTATCATAACTCTTTAAAATGAGGAAAGGATTTGTTCTCTGAAATGGGTTGCTAGTTTGCTTTGCTCTTTGAAAAAAAGTCAGTTTTTTATAGAATATATAGGGAAAACTATTTAGGCTATTGTGACCCTTTGGGTTGACCCCGATGTGCGCGAAACACGCCCTAGATAAGTATACAAGACATTCCATTTTCATAATACGTCATTAGAATTTAATGGCCGCCGCACACGCCCTTATTATGATTCTTATATGCAAATGAGTTACTAATTATAGTAACTAGGTCATCCAAGATGGCTCCCGATTGTTTACAAGCAAAGTGGCCCCTATACTACTATCATTGGTGTTCTTCCTAATTCTCCATAAAGAGCATCTACGTTTGTGGAGCGTTTAACACATAGGATTTTTCTACAAAATTTAGTATGTACAATCTCAACGTCTGGTCCGGCATGGTGGCCCCACACCTCGGCGCAATAATTAAGGGTTGACGACACAAGGGTATCAAATAAGTATACTTTCTGAGAAACTGGTAGGTCCAACTGGTTATATACTGTAAATAAATTATGAAGCGAGAATTGGGCATGTTGTGCGATACGTTGCTGCGTGCGATTCCAATTACCGTTTTTAAACAAATAAACCCCAAGATACTTAGATGACTGAACAATTTCAATAAGTGAATTATAAATGTAAAAATTAAACGATGTATGACGCCCATTTTCAAATATCATTATTTTCGTTTTATTTACATTTAATCGGAGTCCCCATGTATTGCAATAAGTTTCAACATCATTTAACAATGACTGTAATGTTTTGGGATCATGAGCAAATATGGCCCCGTCATCAGCAAATAGTAGCAAAAATAGTTTTATATCTTCAATACTAACAATTCCATTCATATTACTATTTATATTTTCTAAAATATCATTTAAGAAGAAAAGACACAAGATGCTGCTTGCAGGATCTCCCTGCTTTACACCGATATATGATGTTATAGGATCTGAGTTTGTAGATTTATAACGGATAACAGACTTAACAACTAGATACATTGATTTAATAGCTGTAACGAGTTTTGTGCTTACATTTGATGTTATTAATTTTTGCCATAACATTACTCGATCAATCCGGTCAAACATTTTTTCCCAGTCTAAAAAAGCAACATAAAGTTTCTTTTTCATAGATAGCGTCTTTGATATAATAGCATGGAGGACAAATATACAATCACTAGTGGATTTCGATTTTTGAAATCCATATTGGTTATCTATTAGAGCTGAATTTTCGTCTGCCCATTTTGTCAACCTAGTAATTAGCATTTTAGAGTAGATTTTAGACAAAATATTATTTAATGTAATTCCACGAAAGTTTTTAGCTTCATGCGACCCACATATATTTCCCTGTTCATATGTTTCAACTTATTCGTTCATTTTTAAAATGTCGGAAAAAATATGCGTGCGATTCTAATTGCAAAATATTCACTATTTAGAAATACATTACTCCTTTCTGAAGAATTAACATGTTCAAAAAGGAGTTTTCTGTATAATGCCATCAAATGTAACCAGGATATTTTCCTGTCATATTAGAATTATTATTTTTGTGTCTAAGATAATTTTGCTGACATTTGAATTTTATTGTAGTTTTCATATTATTATCAAAAAGCGTCAGTCAGTAATATAAAAAGATATAACTCCTTTGTATGAAAATTTTAATCTGTGATTTAACCATTTTAGTAATATTGTGTTGAAAAAAGCATTACTCATTTATTACATAATTTTGTTCTAAGTTAACAAGTCAGAATAAAAAAAAACAACTTTTATTTCACTCATTTCATGAATGTACAAACTTTTGGGGATATCAATTAACAATATATTTGAGGCTCATAAGAAAATTAATGATATGATTCAATTCTCATTAATTAATGAATCATATTCACAAAATGTGCAAACTGATCAAGATCTACACTGGTCGCAAAGGCAGAATCAATCATGCCCAGCATGATTAAGGTCCAGCCATTTGCTATTTTTCAATATTTGCTAGTTCCTTATGTTATTAAAACCACATTAATTTAAAACAGATTGGACGGCACACAGCCATGGACATTTTTCTTGAAAGATTTATGGTTATAATTTCTGCTAAAAGCATACATGCACATATTGTTATATTGTTATAAAAAAAGTTTGATTGGCAAAAGCTCATTTTTAATCTTTGCTAAATCTTGACCAGACACATACATTTTTTTTCTACAAAACAAATACAGATATCGATTTTCAATGATTTCTGCTTATAAGTGTCTTTATTATGTAAACTGACTATTTTACATTATTATTTTGAATAAAAACACAGTTTTACAATGAGATTATAGCCCTAATCACTGCCGGTGAGAAAAAACTTACTGATTTATGTATACAATACATTGTATTATTATCATGATTATTGCTACAACAAGAGTGTACTAGAAGTGAGCTAGGAACTTTTTCAAGAATTGGTATCTTTGAGGAAATTTACATCAAGTTACATACAAATATTACATAATTTACATCATGAAAAATAAATAAAAATACAAATAATGGTCATGATGATTAAATACTCTTTAAGCTTGGTGTTGCTCATAAATAATTTGAAAATGTTTGATTCATTAAAGAAAAATATTTCATTTGAGAAATAAAAACATCTGTAAAAAAAAGTCATACCCAAAATGTTAAATAAGTCAAATAGAATAATAAAACAAGATGTTTTTTTAAAATTATTTTC
Source organism: Mercenaria mercenaria (assembly GCF_021730395.1). Classification (NCBI taxonomy): domain Eukaryota; kingdom Metazoa; phylum Mollusca; class Bivalvia; order Venerida; family Veneridae; genus Mercenaria; species Mercenaria mercenaria. The sequence continues at coordinate 104,431,935 of NC_069362.1, read as the reverse complement.
TGACTGTGTCACTGCTATGTATGATGTGTGTATAAGGGTCACTTCAACTGTGTGTCCCACTATATCATAAATGTCCAAAACTTTTATCTAAATCAATCAATATAAAAAATATCTCCTGCAAACTGGTTTTTAGCAGACAGACAGACAGATAATTTTATTCACGTAAACTATACAGTTTTTTGTGATACATGTATACATATAAATATTTGTCAACAAAAAGACATGTAATGCGGACAGTTTTAACAATAAATAAATAGATGTAGGGTGAACAAATGACATAATGTTTATAAGACATATGTTCTACAAAATGTTTCTGAGTAAACAATAATACATTAAGAATGTATGGTATCAAGTATTACAATAAACTTGATCTTAAGGATGATGCATAATAGATATACTTTGCTAAGTTGAGCATTATTCTATTCTTATCACATTTAAGAAGATCAACGTATTTTTGAACACTTGGTCTACGGTAATAATAAGGTTTGATATAAACATGCCTAAGGTTATTGTACACTGGACATACTAATACAAAATGATACTCATCCTCAATATCTCTACTGTGGCATAATGTACAAAAACGCTCTTCTCTAACAATTCCAGTACGACGTGCAGTTTCAATAGCTAATGCATGTGATGATAACCTTAATTTTGATACAACATATCTATATTTACGCGGCAAAACATCAAGATATCTTTCTAATCCAAAATTGTCTTTTGCATGTCTATAAATAAATAATGTTCTACACCCATACATTTTTGGTACCATGTTTGCTTAAACACATCCAATAAGCGTTCTTTAAATTCTAAATGAAACTTATCTAAATTTAATCCAAACTGATTATCCCAAATAAAAGAAAAACCATAGTTATCTAAGAGTGATTTTACATTGTATGCCCAATTATTGTTTCTTTTATTACATTTTAACAAGTAATCATAAAGCTTGGCTATAAGAATATTTTCTGAAGTAACAATTTTACACCAGTATTTTATTACTCTTACTTGCCTATTTATATATAACGGGTAACGTCCAAGCTCACCATATACACCCATATTACTAGTTGAAGATTTAACATTTAACAATTGCTTACAAAATTTAAGATGAATACGTTCAATTTCACTGCTTTTTCCAAAACCCCAAATCTCACAACCGTAGTTTAAAGTAGCTCCGACAAATGCATCAAAAAGCTGACAAACTACGCTCGGCTTCAAATCCAAATATCTAATATTATTTTGTAATACATTAAACGCTTTTAATCCTTTACCAGCTAAGTTTTCTTGGTGTAATACAAAAGTACCGGTATAATTAAAAACTGTTCCTAGATAATTAAAATCATTTACTACTTCCAATTCCTGATTACCATAATACCATTTTTCATCGTTTTTTACTGGCCCATGTTTTCTGAATACAACAATTTTCGTCTTAGAAGTATTGACTTCTAAGCCCCATTTATTACAATAAGTATACAGCAAATTAAGACTGGATTGTAAACTATTAATGGTATCACCTAAAATAACCATATCGTCAGCAAACAACAGAAGTATAAATGTTATATCATCAATATTTAAACCACTACTGGGATTGTCCTGTAAAAATAACTCTAGGTCATCAACAAATAATGAAAACAAAACAGGGGAGAGAACTTCGCCCTGTTTTAAGCCTACAGCACATTCAAAATACTCTTAGTAAGAGTTACATCCCTTTATACATACTTTGACTTGAGCATACATATCTCTAACAATTCTCAACATTTTCCCATCAATGCCAGATTTGTATAATTTTAGCCAGAGGCCATTCAAATACACACTATCAAAGGCACGTTTCATGTCCACCATAGCACAGTACAGTCTACCCTTTTCATTTAAAACCTTATGAATAATAGCATTTAGTACAAAGAAAGCATCTACAGTAGACCGACCCTTTCGAAAACCGAATTGAGCATCGCTCAAAATATCGTTATTTTCAGTCCAATCATTTATTCTTTTATTTAAAACACTTGTAAAACTTTTGATAAACAGCTCACCAGAGTTATACCCCTGTAATTACTAGCTTCACAAGGATCATTCTTTTTAAAAACAGGTACAATAACTCCCTTTGACCATTGGACGGAAAAATGACCAGAATTGAGAATCGCATTAAACAAATCACACAAGTGAGACGACAAAATATCAAAACTTGCAATAAAATATTCATTTATTAAATTATCAATTCCATGTGCCTTGTTAGATTTTAATTTCTTAATAACTAATTGCAACTCTTCCATTGTAATAGGACGATCTAATTCTTCAAATCTGCAGTCATCGCTATCAAAAATATGGTCTTTAGCAAATGATTCTGCCTCTTCATTAATCACGTTTGTTACGTCATTTTGTAGGCTATAAAAGTAGTTATAAAAATCTGTAACAGATATAGAGCTGCCAGTATTCTTCTTTTTCTTACGAAACAAATACCAAAATCTTTTGGTTTTGAGTGCCTTAAATGTTCGATTTGTTTAATTTTATCATATTCATATTTCCTCTTTTTGTTACGAACTAGCTTTTTATAAAACCCTTTCAAATCAAGCATCTTAAGTCGATTTTCATCAGACTTACACATATTAAAAATTAACAAAGCTTCATGATAGGCTGATTTTGCTTCACGGCAGTCAGTATCAAACCATTCTGACCGTTTCGAAATGTCTTTATTGTGTAACGTTTGTTTCTTACTTACTTTTATATTTTTACTAAACAATGGTTTAGCAACCTCGTTTATAACATTTGTAAATTTTTCAATACACATATTAATTAAATCTTTACTACATGAAGACGTATTAACCTGCGATATTATATCATTTAAAACAGGTAATTTCCCTATCAAATTTCTTCTAAACAACATCTTCTTATCTTTTGACCAATAAATACTTTCTTTCTCATATTCCGATTGTAATGTTACATCATAATTACATATAATACCAAACGACAGCGCACAATGGTCCGACCATTCAGACAGTGGTTCAATACAAAAGTTTTCTATACAACAAAAATCTTGTTCGTTTAACATAAAAGGTAATCTATTGTGCTTGATCCCTGATTGTTGTAAAATGTAAAGCACCCGTCAGGGTCATTTGACAGCCGCCCGTTAGCAATGCGCATTGATAACGATTTACACAAGTCAATTAATTTCAAACCGTGTGTATTATATCCTTTATCCATAGAATTCCGTTCCACTTGACTATCAGGACTGTAGCAATCGTCATTTAAAGAAGAAACACTACTGTCACAAACAATAAAATCTCTTTTAGATCCCACGCGTACATTCCAGTCGCCTGTTAAAATTACTTTACCAGATTCTTGAAAAGTGTTTATATCGTGTTGCAAAATATCAAATAAATTAACATTCACAACAGTGTACGCAGGAGAGCTTTCAACCCAAATGTAAACTCCCGCAAGGAAAATATCATTATCTAAACGAAAAAATGTACTATTTATTTTAATCCAGATAATCGTGTCATAATCGTTTTTTACTATGGATATACCTTTTGCTACTGAATCTTTTATATACAGCACAATACCACCGCTACACCGTTTTGATCGCCGATTTTGAAATTTCCTGTAGAAATTAAAACATTTATATCCCTCAATATCTAGTTCTGAACGTTCATTTGACCAAGATTCGTACAAAAATATAATGTCATATTTGTAGAGAGTATTTAAAAAATCATCGTCACTTAATTTTTGTCTACTAAGACCGTTTATATTCCATGACAGAATCTTTAGTTCAGCCTCCGCAACCCGTTATGCCGACATCGTCTCGCTCTCAAGGACCGGCCACGAGGACCGGGTTGGTTTTTAGCCATAAATATCATAATCACTAACCCCGTGTGTTTAATCACAGGTGTTAATTTAAGGTGTTAGGCCCATAATAGAGTACCTCCTTTTTGAAGAGTATTCAATTCCTACCATAAACCTACTTTGACAGCAATTTTCAGGGGGGGGGGGGGGGGGGGGGGGGCGTAGGTTCAAGCCCTACTGGGACCCATTTTTTCCCCCTTGTTTTTCTAGTAAGTTTTTACTTCTTTGAAGACTTGTTCTTGATTTATTATACAAAAATGGGGGAAAAAAATCATTTGATATGCGATTTCTTGCTGTTAACTGTGAATTTACCTCTAAAACAGAAGGGGTAGAGTTAGACATCTTTAAAAACACTGAGTTACATGCGGTAAAAGTTTTCTATTTTGACTTCATTCTTTAGATTACATATTGTTGAAGAAATGTAGGTAGGTTTTACTTCTGCCGCAAGGTTATTTTTGAATGAAGTGAGCAAAATTCAAAACAGACCCGCAGGATTCGACCATAATTTTTCAATATTGGAGTTGGAATTCTGTCTGATTAAATCCGTTTACTCGAGGCACCCTAGAAAAAATGATATTGACAGTTTTTATTTTAAGTTTTATGATTGTTTACCAATAGTTTGATGTTTCTTTCATAAAAAATAATGGAATAATAAATGCTCTGAAAACGTTTTGGATAAAGGCCACCACTTTGAAATCTGTCTCTTCTTGAGCTTCAGGAAATACCATAAATTACACAAAATTTATAAAAAAACGGTACGGTAAAAGTTTTTAAAAATTTGCATATAAGTGCAAAGCACGGTCAACTGTAAGAATATACCAAGCAAATGCCATTTTTTAAACATTACTATTAGGGGCCTAATACCTTAATCAAAAGGTGTAAATCACACCTTTTGATAATTTAATTGCTAAACTAAGGGAGTTCACATTTTTGTATCTGAGAATTTGTATCTGACTTGAACAAATTATATATATGAACATTGATTAAAAAATTAAAGAAAAGGAACTATAGTAAAAGATAATTTTTGTTAATAGAAAACAATTCCACAGCTGTTAACCAAATTCATTGAGGCCATACCTCAAAATAAATGATGAAATTAAGGGATAAAAGGTTGACTCAACAAGAGCTATATTTTTCTTTGAATGTCCAAATTATATCACTAAATACTTGCTGCAGTTCATTACAAATGTACACTTTATTTCAATACAATCCAAGATTTAATGTTAAGGTGTAATTGTGTAAGAAACAAATTATTTAAAAATTGGGGGTGAAACGTCTTGGGTATAACTAAATTGGGGGGAAACGTCTTGGGAGGAAACGTCTTGGGGGGGGGGGGGGGGGAATGTCTAAAAGGGGAACTGTCTTGGGGGGAAAACGTCCGGTATTCGAAAAGAGATTATCACTAAAAGTAGTGTCAAGTTTGGTTTCAGCTATACAGAACATATCAACAAGTCTTTGGTCAAATAATGGTCTTATTTCTTGGAATTTATACCTAACACTGTTTATATTTAAATGGCCCAGCACGGGCCTATTTCTGTTAATATTTTTGAGTTTTTTTACCTCCTGACGGACAGCTGTTGTTGAAAGAACTATAAAATACACAGAATGGCAACTGGCTGTAATCTCGCGTGATCTCGTGTCAGAGCGTGAATCGGCGTTATCTTAGTAAAAACAAACATCGGCGAGCATGGAGTTACAATTTGTACCTTTAAAACTACATTTAGAGTACATGTTAGCTTCTAAAACAACATTAGTTTAATGTGGAATAGTAGTTATTTTTATAGCTCTTTGTCTTGTTCTATTTAGTGTTTGTATGCCTATAAGAAAAACTTTTTTCTCTGACACTGTGCCAGTTACATAAAAGTAGAAGAAACCAAAGAGCTATAAAAATAAATGTATAATTTTTTATACTTCTTTGAAAAAACCTATATATTCTAGCTATTTGGTGCATTATGCCTATGGGGGCTAGAAACATTGCAGAGTTTTCTCCCCTTATTTTGAACACGCCATTTGCACATAAATTATGTGTTGTACGAATGTTCTTCCATCAGAGACAGAATTGATGTCAGTTAAGACTAATTAGCAGAGTCTTCAACGCTAAGTTTTTAGGTATGATTTATATTTACAAAGTAAGAAATTCAACATTTTCTTAGCATATCAGGCACCTGGTTGCACTTATACTGTAGTATTTCTAATATAGCACATTCTCTAATCAGCCCGTGTCTATTTTTAGAATGACCTGAATAAACCCAGGTTTATGGCTTTAGGATTCGGACAAACATTTAGAGAGATGTGCGTTATTTATATAGACTCAATGAATGTTATGTGATGGTTGAATATGGTATCAAGTCAAAACGTCCCCTAGTCAACTCGTCCCCAATTTGGTCATTTCGTCCCCCAAAACTGGTCATTTCGTCCCCCTCTGTGAGTGAGTCATGTTAAAATTTGGTCAACTCGTCCCCCTTTTGGTCAATTCGTCCCCCTTTTGGTAATTTTGCCCCCCTTAATATTTTAGGCATTTTTGTTTTTTTATGATATTTTTGACTTTGAAAACTTGTATTTAAAATCATCGAGAGTTTTGAAGGAGTTATATTGGAAATACAGTCAACTCGCCAATAGAGAATCACTGCCAATACTATAGCGGGTCACTTGAAAATAAAATGTGAATCTCCCTTAACTATATCAGAGTATTCAATGTTTAAGTATCCAGTTATATAAACTTATCATTTAGCAATTATTAGACAAAAGAAGACGAATCTAATCTAATGAGTTTGAGTTCCATGAGTAGATAACTCTTGCAACCATGTTTCATGACTTGGATTTTAGCACTCTTGAATTCTTCAAAGTAGAATATTTTTGAGCATACCTCACAATTTCTTAGATAAAACCACACAAATTTGGTACCATTTTGAAGAGTGAAACGCACACTTTCGTAGGACTAATATGAGTATGAATTTTTGATTGACTTCGATGAAAAAAAGTGCCATCAAACAGAGGCGGTCATTCAGCCAATAGAGAATCACCCATTTCAGGGATAATCAAAAGGTTGTTTATTTTGCTTAAAAATACAAATCAAAGGTTGATTTGATGTTGTACTGGTTTGAACTGGCAAATCTAGATAAATAAATAAGGTTCCATGAATCAATATTTTGATTTTAGTTTTAGATATAGGTGGTGCTAATTATGCATAGAAATACATCTGTGAAAACTAGTGCTATATTCTTTGACTTAATATCTCCTGTTTGAAATGTAAACATACTATCTCTCATTATATTCTGTCTTGAAATGTTTATTTCTAATACCACAGTCATGTTTTGTCAGAAAAAGACAAATTTCAAATGGATAAAAAGAAGATAAACTAGGTGACCCCCTATTGGCAAAAGTGACCCCCTATTGGTAAATCAGACAGGTATAAATATTTCATCATAACTTCAGATATAAAAGAATGATTCAAATAAATCAAACATTGATATGAATGTGAGCAATAGTTTTAAATGTTAGTAAGTTTAGATATCATGAAAGTCTAAACATTCTTCACTATATGCTAAAAGTTTAGATAGTGACCCGCTATTGGCGAATTATCTGTACTTAACTTTAAATAATTAGGTTTGATAAAAAAATAAAAGAAATATACTGAAAATAAAAGACAATTAACTGAAATAAAATAAATGAATACAATGCCCTTAGTATCAAAAATATAATATATTAGAAAATCTAAATAACTTTTTAAAAATCATAGTAAGAAAAGAGAGAGCAATAAATCCTTACCCCTGGTCATAATAAAAGAAAGTTTTAATTAGAAATACAATAAAGAATAAATAAACAACTAATATCTGTCACATATGTTTTACTAAAAATAATCAACATGCTTTATATTCATTTTTGTCATTAAAATAAAAAAAAATACTTCAAATGTAGGGAGACAGTGGTTTCTAAAAAGAGTAGAATGAGCATATCCCTGCATACGAAAGGTGTTAAAGGTTATTGATCACAGGGAATGCCAAGATGCAAGAAAAACATATTTAGAAGCTCTAGGAGCTTTTAACGCAAGTAAAACTACATACAATAGAGAACAATTTTGCAAGTGTAAAACACAATATAAGTATATTATGCGAAAAAAGAAAAAAATGTACTTTTATAGAAAAACTTCGGATATAGAAATGCTGAAGAAAAGTAGCCCAAAACAGTTTTGGAAGTATTTTAAACCTAAAAAATCTACTAAAAGTGAAGGCATTACGCTTGAAGAATTTCGTGAATATTTTTCTCAGCTTAGTAATGATTTAACAAATTGTACAAATGCTGATGCAGAAACCTTTTGTAAGGATCATGATTTTGATGAGGAAAACTGCATTGAGTGTGACGTAGTGATACCTGTAATCTGAAAATGTGCTATAGCGAAAGTGACTTTGCTATACAGGAGTTGACTCTCCTATTAGAGGCAGAAAAGGTTCCTAACCTGAACAGGCAGATATAACTACAATACAGGTCACTTACTACCCAGATGGCCCTGGATTTCAGTGGATGCTACAAAAGTACATGTACAATCAAAGGAGTCTGGTCGTGAAGCGATGCTGCTCGTCGGTGATTGGTCCTCTTGGCCAGGTGATAGGAATCCTCCTCTCCGATTGGCTGGTTCTCCTGTGACCTCTTACAGTGACCTAACTAACCTTAACCACGTTCCCACTACACTCCTCCCCCCCCCCCCCCCCCCCCCCGCCCCCCGTTCTATAAAGTGGGTCACCAGAGTCTGTGTGAATCACACAGTAAAGAGATGACCTGGGAGGCCACAGATGGATTCCTCACAGAGACAGGCATAACAGGGATACCCTGCTTAATAATAATCATGGAGGTTTCACCAATAACGATTTTACATCTGATGCAAAACAGACCAGGCAACAAGGACTTCTGAAATCATGGACGAGATTCCCCCATAGGAGATTTATTACATCTCTTTTAATAACAGGAATTAAGGTCATGGGATCCCCATACTGACCTATGTTCATAATTTTCTGGGTAACCCAGATAAACATATCAAATTATTAAGGTCCTGGGATACCCAGGGGAAGAACCATTATACTGATACTGATGCATACCAGGAATTACACATACTTACATCAGTTTATAACTTTAAGGTTACCCGGAGAGGCATAATAGATCATTAAGGTGCTGGGATACCCAGCAAAACAACTGTCATATCAAGGTGTACCATGGGATACCCATACTGCAGTACACCAGGACATACCACAAAATGTACCTAGCAAAACATTCAGATCTGAGAACCCCCCAGTCATTGAAATACCTCATTAAAGATCATGGGACACCCATATTGATCTTAAGAAGCAAAGCTGTCTAAAGTCTGGACCATTCTGCATTAAGGTTTAAAGAGACCCAATAGAATTTATAGTCTATGGAAATAGTTTAGCACTTGACAGTATCAGGACAAGTTATCCCAGTGATAAACCTGGGATGCCCAGGAGGCTTGGGGCGCACTGAACAGATGGACAGTTTCTACATCTAGAACAAGGATAAACCCGGGATACCAGGAGGCTGGGGAGACCCCAAGAAGATGGACACAGTTTCTGCTTCTATTGAAGGATGAGGCATTGCCTCTACTGATCCGTATAGGAAAACGGACCTGAAGTAGGCGATCCGTGACCCGGAGTCCCTTTCCCCAGGCCCTTAGCCCAAGGATCTCTATTGCTAAGACCAGACCGGTCCTGTAAAACTGTTGCGGCAGGGGCACTGAGGCCCTTACTGAACCTGTCAGAATTCAACATTATTCCCCCGGATTGTGAATGGAAAGTGTAGTACAAACCTTCTATCTCTGAATGAAGGGGTGAGTAAAACAGAGGTGTAGGACACAGATTCCCAGACAAAGACACCATGATTTGTGACCAAGAGCAAGAATCGCTAAACCCATACTTGTTCCATAGTTGCTGCCCTAGAGAATGACTTAATGTACTGGCACTCTCGTTGATTACAGGAAAAGGGAACCCTGAGGGAGGGGCCGGTATAGAGTACAATGACAAGGTTGCTGGTGGCGGCAACTGCCAAGCAAGGGAACCCTCATGGGCAAAGTCAGATAGGAATAAACTAACTGTTGGTTCCCCAACGTGATAAGGCGGCAATTTCCCAGAATGATTGAAGGGCAATACCCTACCAAGCTCTTGATATTGAACATAGCTGCTAGTATCAGGTCCGCAAACCTTTGGAATACAATGGCCTCTGAGCTTTCCACCGGTGCCTTGACCTTTAGTAACAAGATTCCTTACTATTCCCGATTCATCTATGACCTTAGGTTCCCCAGATGCCACTTAAGGTCCAGATGACTTTGTATTGAACTGGGCTTTAGTTTGGCATAAACTTGGCGAGGAGTTTAGTGGAAGACGTTGGTCATGGCCTTCACCCCTAGAGTCTGAAGTCCCAGATTTGCCGTCAAAAGAGTTACTCTTGTAAAAACCAGTCTCCGAGTTGGGCAAATCGGATGTACCATTTTGCCTATTTCCTTTAGTTACCAGAGATACATCAATTTCACTTAAAGGATATCTTATTGTGAGGCAGTTCCTATAATTATCTTCTTGAATTACCATTAATATATACAGGCCAGTATTAAAAAGAGTCACAGTACTGTGCTCAAGAACATTATTGGATAACTGCTCCCTAAAAGCCGTATCTTTGTTATTGTCACTATCTGCAGGGCACTCAGACACTGGAGCTAATTGAGTACCCCTAGTGTTTAATTTGCACAAGGTGGTTGCAACGGAGGTATTTGCAATGTTCATATTTTTATGCAAAGCAAACTGGACATTAGGATCAGGAGAGAATACAGTTTCCGTATTGTTTAAATTGAACAAGGCCCTTGGGGGATAAGAAGATACTGTATCAGTATTAATGTGTAAATCACATGGGGTGCTAGAGCTAGGGATGAATGTAGCATTTATGTTGTCTATAGCACACATGGAACTAGGAGAAGTGTTACATACATTATCTGCCTTATTGTACAGAGCACGTGGAGCGCTAGAAACAGGAGTGACTAGGGTAACCATACTTTCTGGGGCATCCAAAGATATGGTAAGTACGGTATCTGCTTTATGGTATAGGGCGCTAGCGTTTGTGGCTGATACGGTACCGGTGTCATTAATAGTGCACATGGCGTTGGAAGGAAAGGTAGGTATAGTATCCGTAACGCCGACCAATTCATACGGGGTGCTAGACTGGTGGTTTACTGTGGTATCCGCATTGTCTATATTGCACGTGGCATTGGACAGAATGGTAGTTACAGTATTTGTATTACTGCCCATATTGCATTGGATGCTGGCATCCACATAGTCTATATTGCACCTGGCATTGGACAAAATGGTAGATACAGTATTTGTATTACTGCCCATATTGCATTGGGTGCTGGTATTAAGGGTTAATACGGCAGCCGTATTTTCTAAATTACAGGGGGCGCTCAGATAAAGGTTAATTACGGTATCTGCACAACATACCGTACCAACACACATAGTGCTAAGGTTATGAGTGGGTACAGTCTCTGATTGTGAATGGTCTCCTTCACTAATTAACCTGTTGGGAATCAGTAATTTAGTGGTGTCAGCAATATTACTTCCACCATTATCTGATGCAGAGTTATCCAGCTGGTTACTGGTCAGTGTACTGCTCCTCTGCAGAGACTCATCACTGACTCCCTCAAGACTGGAATCTGGACCTAATAAAGAAGTAACAACCCCAGAGCTATTTGCCTGCTCTCCCCAAGGTTTCAGACATGCTCCCCGCACGAGAGCACTACTATCATTTTCCCCCACACTCTCCCCACTTCTAAAAGAGCTCGATGATTTGTATTCAGTAACTTGGGACAAATCCTGCTCTGCAAAGTCCAGAAAGTTAAAGAACTGTCCAAGGTCTTCATCTGATTTTATTGGAACCCGGGGGACACAAGGCACACTACCCTGATCCTTAACTAGAGTATCACAGAACAAATCCCCCAATTCCGTTGAGGTACTTACCTCACACATTTCCAGGGAAATCTCGGATTTGGGGAAGTGTGAGGAGGCTTCCTCCCTTAGCGCACTTTCCCTTAGGAGATTAATTTCTGACTTGAGGGCTCTTACGATTTGTTCAAGGTCATCATCTGATTTTAGTGGAACCCGGGGGACACATGGCACACTACCCTGATCCTTAACTAGAGTATCACAGGAGAAATCCCCGCATTCCGTTGAGGTACTTACCTCACACATTTCAGGGGAAATCTTGGATTCGGAGAAGTGTGAGGAAGCTTCCTCCCTTAGCACACTCTCCCTTAGGAGATTAATATCTGACTTAAGGGCTCCTATGACTTCATCATCTTCCTTAGATTTCTTTAAACTAGACACAACAATTTCGTCGGAGTAGTTCTTCCACCGCGATGATTTGTCTTTCAGGGACATAATTTTATTTCTTAGAATTCGTGTACAAGTCACCAGATACTCCACGCAAACACGATATATGTCGCATTTCTCTGTCAATGTAACTAATTTTTTTTTGAGGCGATCCCTCTGGTATTTTAGTTCTTGATTTTCACCCTCCATAACTTGTATTCTCTCTGATAAACTTTCATTACATATTGGCGAATTGTAGGAACAGTTAGCCCCATGGGGAGTTACAGGAAAAGTCAAGGGATACCCGACATGACTGTGTTTCCGAGAGATACGGGTGTCACAGGCGGCGTATCATAGGTCGTATAGCTATATTGGCCTGTCCATACTGTTTGTTGGTTTAATACGTGCACCAGTACTCCTTATATTCAAAAAGTTGATTTACTGTAAGCGAATCCCTTTTATAAATAAAGTTATAATTTTAGGTATTGGTATATTATTCACATATATTTACTTAAAACTACCATCAGTGCAACCAGGTGCCTGTGCATATCAGGAATCGGTTCCTTAGAGGCTGAACACTACTAAATACAACTGTTCTTTATTTCATATAAAATCCACTTACTTCATAACGGTTTTTCGACATTTTCTAGCATATCAGATTTTCAGAGACTTATATTCCCTTAAAAAACTAGATCGCTAATTTAGAAAACAAAAAGAAAAGCGGGTGTTAACTTTTTATATAAGAAAACTACAGTTCGTTAAATACAACCCGCTGAATTTACTACTTTTCGCTTCTTTCAAATCCTCTTTTTGAGATATTAAACATAGCTGTCAAGGGTCTTTAAAGGCCAGTAGTGTGATTGGGGTTTGAAGGGGCAGTTGCCCCCCCCCCCCCCCCAGAAGCCGGAGATGCCCTGACATAGAAAATTGAGTTTTGTGAACACAAAATAGACCTAACTACCGAGTGGAGTGAATCAGATGTGATTAACAAATAATGCATTGTTTGGAATCAGTAGACAAGAAGGACGTTCAAACCAAACTGGTTCCTATATGAACAAAGTGACTCATAATATTATATAACCAAGCATCATGGGAGAGTAAATGATGGAGGTTTAATAATCATTTCTTTGACAACAGAGAACAAATAAAAATCTATGCATTATAACTATTTTAATACAACAGCATATATACTTTGATACTGTCAATACTTTGATACTGTTTAATATTAAAATAATGCATAAAAACTATGCATAACTATGTGTACTTTAATACATCCACATTTATACTTCATAAATGTTTCAGTCAAGGACACTGTTTAATACACGTATCTCAATAGAACTGACTAAGTTATTTAGACTTATGCTGATGTTCTTTGTTGTACTCCCAGGTCACTTTCTTAGACTTGTCAATCACTTCAGAGGTAGGTTCATATAAGTGAGACTGCTCTTTGTTATTTAACTTAACAGTTAGAATGGAACTTAGAGAGCCGTCAGACTGCAGTGATGCTCTAAAATCAGTTTTGTTTTTCCTAACCATACTAAATACCCTCTCTTCTTTAGCATTACTGTGGGGTGTAAGTAAAACTACCATTGCAACTTTGAATAAAAGAGGGAAATTCTCTTTCATGTAGATACCCCAGAGCATGTCCATTCTCATGTGCTCCCTTTTGGTACCATCTGTAAATTCTTCAACAATAGTTACTTGTGATTTAACGTCAGATGGGGGATCATCCAGTAATTGGTAATTTCGGAATTGTTCCATCAACATATCCATTTCTTTTGCGCTGAATGATAAAACTTTAGGAAATTTTTCAACAAAGAATTTCACAGTCAATTCAAAGTCAATTAATTTAGCATGCATCAACACCTGATCGTTAAATGGAAAAGTTATAATCACATACACTGCAGAATCTATGTAGAACTGAAGTGCAGCCTGGAGGAATTTGGTGCATTGTGCCTCTGTGATAAGTTTCTGGCGAGTTATAAATCCTATCTGGATTTCCTCTAAGCTTTGGAAATTTTCTGGATTATTGAGGTCAATGTCAAGTAAAGATGCAGCATTTCTAATTTCTTTAACTTTGACAAATTTTGTCAACAGTGACTGGAGGAAACTTTGCATTTCTCTTTCAATCAAATGTGCACTTGGTACATCTCGCTGTAGAAACAGGTTAAATATACCGAACTTCTCTAAAGCAAATGCATAGAAGCATAGAATAGCAAGTAAACCTCGGTCATTTTATTACTAAAACTTTTCACTACACTGAACGTCAGTTGATAAAAAGTAATTTTGACAACATTTTCACATAGCATACGACAGTATGACATTCTATGATTGAGATTGATCTGACGGAAACTTCCTGCTGCTTTATATTTATATATATTTTATGTCTAATGACGAGGTCCAAGTGCTTATTTTGTCAAATATTTGTTAGATGATTAATGAGAAATGTTGTTTTATTACATAACAGAACTGTTCTCCACAGTAAGATGATGTACAGTGAGAAACTGCCAGTCATGTAGGATCAAAGTTACCCTGAAGATGTCATGGTCAGATAATATATAGGTATATACAGACTTTTTCTTGTGTACTTTATTGAAGTTTCCATCAACTATTAGGGTAGTCCATCTCATGATGTTATAATAACTTTCATTTCATTTCAGTCTGATATTACGTCCAACTCAGCCGTGTCTGGAAACAGGCATTATCATTAGTGATTCACATCCAGACATAAATTGTAAGCTGCTGAGTGTAAAAACTAAAGGAACATTTTAATTTACTGTTGCTAATACATTTGAGCCGCGCCATGAGAAAACCAACATAGTGCGTTTGTGCGCAGGCTGGTCAGGATCCATACTGTTCGCTTTCAAACCCCATTGCAATTAGAGAAATCATTAGCGAACAGCATGGATCCTGACCAGACTGCGTGGATGCGCAGTCTGGTCTGGATCCATGCTGGATGCAGATGCACTATGTTTGTTTTCTCATGGTGCGGCTCATTTATCTCATGAACTGAAACGTTCTTTAGCATGTTCTGCATAAAACCTACGGAAAAACAGCTATAAAATATATGCATGAACATACAGCATTCAGCACAGTGTATAATCGTGCTTGATTTGTCTACCAAACTTTATGAGTGTTCATGAAAGAACAAGCACATGAATATATTAAAATAGATCTACATCTCCCCAAAACGTTTTACTTTTAAATGTTGTAATTTGATGTTTGTTTCATGTAAAAATACAAATAAAAATTTAGAATTAGCCCGCCATTTACTGTTATTTGGTACCAGTACATGAGGCAAATGAAATGCGCCAATAGTGATGTAACAAAGCTGTGACGTTAGCCATGGAGAAAAACGAATTGATAATATAAGACAGTGGGGGTACTCATGACATGACATATGGTGTATAACACTATAACCAGCACAAGAATAAATTTGCTATTCAGAAATATTTTTCTTTTTGCCATGAAATCATCACAGTGCTAGTAATCATATCTGAAAGACTGAAGTACCTTGATGACGCCGATTTTAAATAGCCATTGCTTGTGACTCCATGGATGGACCAACAGGGGAGATAACTAGAATCATGGATTAGGACTACTATTAGGGAGACATGTTTATTTGTAAAAAATACCATTTAGTTTTGATAGGAAGTCACTATGTGTCATGGTTGAGTGTCAGGCTGGTAACCCAGAAGCTGTGAGTTCCAATAACCCCAGTTTCCCCAATTCCTAACAAAGGCATGTGTAGTTGAAAGAAATGTGGATAATTTTGCCCCATTTACTGTAAGTTGTAAGGGCTTTCTGTGCAATTGATAGATTTTAATTGAACTATTTTTAGCTCACCTGTCACATGGTGACAAGGTGAGCTTTTGTGATCACCCTTCCTCCGTCATCATTCCGTCCGTCCGTGCGTCTGTGCGTCAACAATTTCTTGTCTGCACGATAGTGGTTTCATTTATGATTTTATTTTAACCAAAGTTGCACACAACTTGTATCACCATAAGAGCTCGGTTCCTTTCTTAAACTGGCCAGATCCCATTACAGGTTCCAGAGTTATGGCCCCTGAAAGGGCCAAAATTAGCTATTTTGACCTTGTCTGCACAATAGCAGCTTTATTTATAATATGATTTTTACCAAACTGGCACACAACTTGTATCACCATAAGATCTTGGCTCCTTTCTTGAACTGGTCAGATTCCATTATAGGTTCCAGAGTTATGGCCCCTGAAACTGCCAGAATTAGCTATTTTGACCTTGTCTGCACAATAGCAGCTTCATTTATGATTTTATTTTAACCAAACTTGCACACAACTTGTATCACCATATGATCTTGGTTACTTTCTTGAACTGGCCATATTCCATTATGGGTTCCAGAGTGATGGCCCCTGAAAGGGCCAGAATTAGCTATTTTGACCTTGTCTGCACAATTGCAGCTTCATTTATGATTTGAATTTAATCAAACTTGCACAAAACTTTTGTCACCATAAGATCTTGGTTCCTTTCTTGAACCGGCCAGATCCCTTAATGGATTCCAGAGTTATGGCCCCTGAAAGGGCCAAAATTAGCTATTTTACCTTGTCTGCACAATAGCAGCTTCATTGTACCCCCCCCCCCCCCCCCCCCCCGACAACAAAGTTGTAAGGGGGTGTATACTGGTTTCAGGTTGTCTGTCTGTCTGTCCGTCTGTCCGTCTGGCCGTCTGGCCGTAGACGCAATCTTGTGCGCACCATCTCTCCTTATCCCCTTGACAGAATTTAATGAAACTTCACACAAGTGATCAGTACCAACAGTAGTTGTGCATGGGGCATGTTAGGTTCATTTAGAAAAAAAATTTGTAGAGTTATGGGACTTTGTTTTTTTGTTACTATACTATATACATAGATACAATCTTGTGCGCACCATCTCTCCTCATCCCCATGACACAATTTAATGAAACTTCACACAAGTGATTAGTACCAACAGTAGTTGTGCATGGGGCATGTTAGGTTCTTTTAGAAATTTTTTTTGCAGAGTTATGGGACTTTGTTTTTTTGTTACTATACTATATACATAGACACAATATTGTGTGCACCATCTCTCCTCATCCCCTTGACACAATTTAATGAAACTTCACACAAGTGATCAGTAACAACAGTAGTTGTGCATGGGGCATGTTAGGTTCTTTCAGAAAAAAAAATTGCAGAGTTATGGGACTTTGTTTTTTTGTTACTATACTATATACATAGACACAATCTTGTGCGCACCATCTCTCCTCATCCCCTTGACATAATTTAATAAAACTTCACACAAGTGATCAGTAACAACAGTAGTTGTGCATGGGGCATGTTAGGTTCTTTCAGCGACAAAAATTGCAGAGTTATGGGACTTTGTTTCTTGTTAACATACTATGTACATACAGTCTGCATATGCAATCTTGTGTGTGCCTTATCTACCAAACCCTTACACACAATTTAATGAAACTTCACACAAGTGATCAGTACCAACCCTAGTTGTGCATGGTGCATGTTACATTCTTTTAGATAAATATTCTGCATAGTTATGGGACTTTGTTTTTTGTTACTATACTGTATACATACAGTCTATATACATACAGTCCACATAATTATGCAATCTTGTGTGCGTCAAATTGCAATGTACTGTGTCAGTGCATGCGGGGGGTACATTCATCACCTTTAGTGATAGCTCTAGTTTATGATTTGATTTTAACCAAACTTGCACAAAACTTGTATCACCACAAGATCTTGGCTCCTTTCTTAAACTGGCCAGATTCCTTCATGGGTTCCAGAGTTATGGCCCCTTAAAGGTCCAAAATTGTCTATTTTGGCTTTTGCAGCCATATAGAGACTTCATTTATGGTTTTATTTGATACAAACTTCCAAATCTTCAACAACAATAAATCTTGGATTCCATGACAAATCAGATCCATTCGTAGGTTCCAGAGTTATTTTATATCTGATTACCTCCCCTGATTGTAATCAAAATGGATTTATATCAGTAAGTACTTATAAAACTTATTTGAAATTTCATTATTGTCATTAGTTGGACTGAGCCAATGAGGGTAGATAACTGTGGACTGATTTTATATCAAATTACCTCCCTTTATTTCAAATTAAAATGGGTATATCTCCGTAACTAATGAAGATACTGATCTGAAATTTCATTTATATCAACAGATTTATTTGGCAGATCCTTCTTTTGTTACCTTACAATCATTGTTTTTTTAATTACTACCCTTTTACGTTACTATAAATAGCTTGTTTTAGTAACTTTTTTATTATTGGCCATAGGGAAAAACCGAGACCACTTTTCTGTGGTACAACATGAATGGTACCTCCAATTTTTAGGTGTATTTTGACATATCTTTACCTTGTAAGAATTTTTTTTTCTTTTTGGTTTAATTTATTCCCTTTGTTGTTCCTGTCCTTTGGACTTAGATATTTTTTCTGAGGACCTTCTTGTCCTCAAGTGCAATGATAACAGGTGAGAGATATAGGGCCGTCATGGCCCTCTTGTTATCCTGTTGCAGATTGAAAAGAGCAGAACATAACGGATACTATGGCACATATTGCTCTGAATCCTGAAATTTCAAGGGGAGCTGCAAGTTCTGTCTTACATTGCCCTGATACACTACAGGACCTGTGTGTATTCTACCTAATCAACAATGTAGATATACTTGTGCAATCCCTGAACAAAACACAAGACACAAATGAAGAGTTCACTTCATTATTTTCGTTGTTGCATGCCAACAGAATGTTGGGATATTACAATAAATGCTGCATACCATGTGATCATGAACTCCCATACATTGATAAGCTAATGGAACATTTTTACCAGTGTGACGAAATAAGTATAACTACTACAATACCCTTGACAGAGAAAAATGTTCAGACACTTGCTAATTCATGTAAGTCAGTTAGAAGACTTGATCTTACATGCTTTGATAACAACGCACAATTCGCTGCCTACAGAGGATTGCTTGAGAACAATTTACCTCATTTGACATCATTAAAGCTGTCCCAGAAATGTGAAGAAGATTGTACAGTTGACCTTTTAAATGTGCTTGGTGGAAGAGACTTTGATGCTAATATTGACTCAAGTGATGATGATGACAACAACAACAATGATGATGATGATGATGACAATAACAACAATGCTGATGATGATGCTACTACTGCTGCAGCTGATGATGATGACAAGCAAGGAGCTACCGGTAATATTAAAAAGACAGAAGGTGATAGTGCAGAGAAAACAGATTTGCAGATAGATAACTTAGATACCGAGACTGTCACAGACACAGAAACTGTCGAATCAGAAGACAAACAATCTGAAATTATTTCCAACAAGTTAATTTCAAATTTGAAAACTTTTAGTTACCTACAACTTGACTCCTGCGCTCATCCAAACTGTGAGCCATGTAGTAGTTTTGGGTGGTTTTATGCTCTTCTTTCAAGGGTTATCAGCAGTAACCAACATCTGCAGTCTTTCAAGTTAGTCACTATTATCTCAAACCCAATCGAATGGTTCCTGTCTCAGCCAGATCTATCAAAGCTCAAGGATCTTCAGTCTTTGTGTTTGTCTTTAGAGTTTATGGATGACTATGTAGCAGATAGTGATGAAATCAAGATGCCATACACCGACAAGTTCTTTACAAACTTACCTGTTCTTCAAAACCTAAGGTAAGTTGTCCAGTTTGAACTTGAACTACCCTGATTAACTGTTGAAAATCTCCGAATGACTGATTAACATGTAGGAAAATAATGAATATTTGAATGAAATCCAGAGGAATAAGGAAACATTTTTACGCTAGTCAAAATCTCTTTAATAACACTGGTGTGAAGCAGAGTGAAACCAAATGGAATGATTAAATATTACGTTTCATTTGAAATGTTTACCATTTTGTTGTTTATTGCAAGCTCTAAAAGTTGCAGTATAATATTTGTTTTATATGTGCAGGCATTTGGATATCTCATGTAGTGTTCCAGTGGAAGACTTCATGTCATCAATGTTTTCCTACTCTGAGCAAACGGTTGAAATGTTCATCGAGGCATTGAAGGTGATGCCACAGTTGAAATCACTGGATATATCTGGCACAAACCTTGCTACCATTATTTGTCACACAGATAAAGGGTAAGTCTTTTTTGCCATTGAGTAAAATATAGTGTATAAGTGGAAAAGTTAGTGACATAGAAATGTTTGGAATTTTGCAAATTGAAAATACCAGCCAGCGTAAATTTGATATTCACCAAGACACATGTCATTAAAGTCAAGTAAAATAAACAAACTAAGCTGTTGCTCTTCCGTTTTAGGCGATTTTCAAATATTTGTGGTTGCGAAATGTCTGAAAATGTCAGTTTGCTATTTTTTTACCAGTGAATATGTCCACTTATACAGTAATGATGGGATACCTCCGGCAATTATAAGTCACAAAGATAAATTTTGCAACCAGGTTGGCATAAAATGTGGGTTTATCATTTTGCCCAGCCCAGTGGGTAATACTAGGAAAACCAGGGCTTTAAGGCTCCCAGAAATCAATTCTACTGAAATAACTAATAGGTTAATTAAGTCTTGGCAGAATTTTTTGCTTCTTTGACCCTTTTTGATTTAGAAAATTCTTTAAAAGTTTTGCAAGCAACTAAATGTATAGCTGTATCTCAGTTACAACTTTTGATGTTGTAGTGGAACTTACACAATGCTTCCTTTTCAACAGAGCTAATAAAATAAGTTAAATAGCTTAAGGCTGGATTTGTTGTAAACTTTGGCATCTGTTTGACCTAGGAAAGTCCCATGTGTTTCTGGAACGATCTGTGTATGAAAAGAATTGGAAGCACTGCCTTACCCTTGCATGATCGTAAGAGGCGACTAATAAGGTCTTAACACTTGGTTTTGCAGTAACACTGTGATTCCAGCAGGTATGCAAATTTTGATTCCATACCTCATGTTTTTATTTCGATGTAAATGAGATGTGGAACCAAAATTTGTAGTCCTGTTTGCCGCCATATATCCTATACTGTGTTGGTGCGCCGTAAAACCCAAATAAATAAATAAATGACCTAGGAAAGGTGGTAAAAGTTTTGTGTGCAACTTTCAAGCTGTATCACAGTGACTAACAGAAACTTCACACAAGACATACTTTTCATCAAACATACTTACTTACCCTACTCCCACATTAAGCCCCTTAGTACTCTCATACACTCAATATACCACCTCCCCTACCACCACCTTCCCCGCAAAAAAGAAAATAAAAGACAAATATTACCTCTTGTTTCTTGTGCTTTAGTACTCAATCACCACCACCTCACACATTTCCCTGGAGTTCTTGTTTTGTTAGCTCACCTGTCACATAGTGACAAGGTGAGCTTTTGTGATCACCCTTCATCCGTGCGTCAACAATTTCTTGTCTGCACTATAGTGGTTTCATTTATGATTTTATTTTAACTAAACTTGCACACAACTTGTATCATCATAAGATCTCGGTTCCTTTCTTGAACTGGCCAGATCCCATTATGGGTTCCAGAGTTATGGCCCCTAAAAGGGCCAAAATTAGCTATTTTGTTATTGTCTGCACAATAGCAGCTTTATTATGTTTCCCCCAGGAGACATATTGTTTTTGCCCTGTCCGTCCGTCTGTCCGTCCTTCCGTCAGTCCGTCCGTCCGTCCGTACGTCACACTTCATTTCCGAGCAATAACTGGAGAACCATTTGACCTAGAACCTTCAAACTTCATAGGGTTGTAGGGCTGCTGGAGTAGACAACCCCTATTGTTTTTGGGGTCACTCCGTCAAAGGTGAAGGTCACAGGGGCCTGAACATTGAAAACCATTTCCGATCTATAACTAGAGAACCACTTGACCCAGAATGTTGAAACTTCGTAGGATGATTGGTCATGAAGAGTAGATGACCCCTATTGATTTTGGGATCACTCCGTCAAAGTTCAAGGTCACGGGGGCCTGAACATTGAAAACCATTTCCGATCAATAACTAGAGAACCACTTGACTCAGAATGTTGAAACTTCATAGGATGATTTGTCATGAAGAGTAGATGACCCCTATTGATTTTGGGGTCACTCCGTCAAAGGTCAAGGTCACAGGGGCCTGAACATGGAAAACCATTTCCGATCAATAACTAGAGAACCACTTGACCCAGAATGTTGAAACTTCATAGGATGATTGGTCATGAAGAGTAGATGACCCCAATTGATTTTGGGGTCACTCCATCAAAGGTCAAGGTCACAGGGGCCTGAACATGGAAAACCATTTCCGATCAATAACTAGAGAACCACTTGACCCAGGATGTTGAAACTTCATAGGATGATTGTACATGCGAAATAGATGACCCCTATCGATTTTGGGGTCACTCCATTAAAGGTCAAGGTCACAGGGGCCTGAACATTGAAAACCATTTCCGGTCAATAACTTGAGAATCACTTGACCCAGAATGTTGAAACTTAATAGGATGATTGGTCATGCAGAGTAGATGACCCCTAACGATTTTGGGTTCACTCTGTTAAAGGTCAAGGTCACAGGGGCCCGAACATTGAAAACCATTTCCGGTCAGTAACTTGAGAACCACTTGACCCAGAATGATGAAACTTCATAGGATGATTGGTCATGCAGAGTAGATGACCCCTAACGATTTAAGGGTCACTCTGTTAAAGGTCAAGGCCACAGGGGCCTGAACATGGAAAACCATTTCCAAACAATAACTTGAGAACCTCTCGACCCAGATTGTTGAAACTTCATAGGATGATTGTTCATGCGGAGTAAATGACCCCTATTGTTTTTGGGGCCACTCGGTTAAAGGTCAAGGTCACAGGGGCCTGAACATTGATAACCAGTTCTGATCAATAACTTGAGAACCACTTGACCCAGAATGTTGAAACTTCATAGGATGATTGAACATGCAGAGTAGATGACCCCTATTGATTTTGGGGTCAGTCCGTTAAAGGTCAAAGTCACAGTGGCCTGTTCATGTAAAATCATTTTTTGGAAATAACTTGAGAACCACTTGACCTACAATGTTGAAACTTAATAGGATGATTGGACATGTAGAGTATTTTGAGGTCACTTGATCAAAGGTCAAGGTCACAGGAGCCTGAACAGTGACTGGAGAACCACTAGGCCAAGAGTGTTGAAATTTTGCGGGATGAATGGACATGCCAAGTAGATGATCCCTATTGCAGCCAACCATCAGTGTCTCTTTGATTTTTGCTCCTGACCCCTATTGACTTCTTGCCTATAGGACTTTGCATTGTGGGAGACATGCGCTTTTTTACAAAAGCATTTTCTAGTTTATGATTTGATTTTTACCAAACTTGCACACAACTTGTATCACCATAAGATCTTGGTTCTTTTCTTGAACTGGCCAGATCCCTTTATGGGTTCCAGAGTTATGGCCCCTGAAAGGGCCAGAATTAGCTATTTTAACATTGTCTGCACAATAGCAGCTTCATTTATGATTTGATTTTAACCAAACTTGCACACAACTTGTATCACCATAAGATCTTGGTTCCTTTCTTGAGCCAGATTCCATTATGGGTTCCAGAGTGATGGCCCCTGAAAGGGCCAGAATTAGCTATTTTGACCTTGTCTGCACAATAGCAGCTTTATTTATGATTTGAATTTAATCAAACTCGCACATAACTTGTGTCACCATAAGATCTTGATTCCTTTCTTCAACTGGCCAGATCCCATAATGGGTTCCAGAGTTATGGCCCCTGAAAAGGCCAAAATTAGCTATTTTGACCTTGTCTGCACAATAGCAGCTTCGTTTATGATTTGATTTTAACCAAACTTCTACACAACTTGTATCACCATAAGATCTTGGTTCCTTTCTTGAACTAGCCAGATGCCATCATGGTTTCCAGAGTTATGGCTTCTTAAAGGTCCAGAGTTTGCTATTTTGGCTTTTTCAGCCATATAGAGACTTCATTTATGGTTTGAAAATATCTTTTACCAAACTTGCACACAACTTGTATCACCATAAGATCTTGGTTCCTTTCTTGAACTGGCCAGATTCCATTATGGGTTCCAGAGTGATGGCCCCTGAAAGGGCCAGAATTAGCTATTTTGACCTTGTCTGCACAATGGCAGCTTCATTTATGATTTGAATTTAATCAAACTTGCACAGAACTTGTGTCACCATAAGATCTTGATTCCTTTCTTCAACTGGCCAGATCCCATAATGGGTTCCAGAGTTATGGCCCCTGAAAGGGCCAAAATTAGCTATTTTGACCTTGTCTGCACAATAGCAGCTTCGTTTATGATTTGATTTTAACCAAACTTCTACACAACTTGTATCACCATAAGATCTTGGTTCCTTTCTTGAACTGGCCAGATTCCATCATGGTTTCCAGAGTTATGGCCTCTTAAAGGTCCAGAGTTTGCTATTTTGGCTTTTTCAGTCATATAGAGACTTCATTTATGGTTTGAAAATATCTTCAACAACAATAAATCTTGGATTCCATGACCAATCTGTCAGGTCCAATAGTAGGTTCCAGAGTTATTTTATATCTGATTACCTCCCTTGATTGTAATCAAAATGGATTTATATCAGTAAGTACTTACAGGACTAATTTGAAATTTCATTATTGTCATTAGTTGGACTGAGACAATCAGGGTAGATAACTATGGACTGATTTTATTTCAAATTACCTCCCTTTATTTCAAATTGAAATGGTATATCTCCGTAACTAATGAAAATACTGATCTGAAATTTCATTTATGTCAACAGATGGACTTGGACAATCAGTGAAGATACATATTGACTGAATTTATGACAAATTACCTCCCTTTATTTTTTTTAACTAAATGAATACATCTTAACAGCTTCTAAATGAGATTGGTTTGAAACGATCATAGCATTTTGAGCAATAGTATTCAGGTGAGCGAAACTGGGCCATCATGGCCCTCTTGTATGATCTTAAGTTTTGAAACAAATAGATGAGAAGTTGATGTTTTTCAGAGATCAGAAGTGTAGAGGTCACTGTATGCCAGGATTTGAGGGTAGACGGTTTGACTTTCTTGGACTATATGGTACTGATTCATGTACACACAAGTTCATTCCAGCTGATAGGGTATGTAAGATATATCTTACAGTTTTCAGTTTTCTAGACAAAATATGCGTGCTATTAAGCAGTGACAGTTCTTAGATAATTTCTGTGTATAAAAGATTTTAAGCTCACCTGAGCTTCTAAGGTCACCATGATTCTGTCATTTGTTAGCAGACTTTCATTGAAACAACTTCTACATGTACTTTGAAGCACCCTTATAGTTTCGTAGCCCGCAAGGAAAGTCGCTATACAACATATGATTGTGTAGGTGCGATGTTAAACCCAACACAACGTAACTCTCACACTTGTTTAAGCTTTGCAAAATTGGACATATACCCATCAAAAATGAGCTTTCTTTAAAATTGAGGTTTGATCATGTTATGAACATTAGAACATGAGTTTTTAGCTTGACTATTCGAAGAATAAGTAGAGCTATCCTACTCACCTAGGCGTCGGTGTCGGTCTAACACCTTGGTCAAGTTTTTCGTACTAGTCCATATTTTTTTGACAAAGTCTTTTGAGATATAGCTTTGAAACTTTCAACACTTGTGTACCATCACCTTGTCCAGTTTTAGGCAAGAGGACATAGATCCATCAAGGATTTTGGCTGAATTATGGCCCCTTTTAACTTAAATCTTGGTTAAGTTTTTCGTACCAGTTCACATTTTGTGTAAAGTGTTTGACATATGGCTTTGAAACTTTAATCACTTGTTTATTATAACAGCCTCTATCTGTAGGTAAGAGTTCATAACTCTGTCAACTATTTTGGCTGAATTATGGCGCTTTTAATCCCTCGCTTCGAAGAAGGAGGGGTATATTGTTTTGCAGATGTCGGTCTGTCTGTCGGTCGATTGGTATGTAGACCAATCCGTTTCTGGATGATAACTCAAGAACGCTTGGGCTTAGGATCAAGAAAATTTATAGGATGGTTGATCATAACCAGCAGATGACCCCTATTGATTTTGAGATCAGTAGGTCAAAGGTCAAGGTCACAGTGACCCAGAACTGTTAAACGGTTTCCAGATGATCACTCAAGAACGCTTGGGCCTAGGATCATGAAAGTTGATAGGGTGG
Organism: Mercenaria mercenaria; assembly: GCF_021730395.1. NCBI lineage: Eukaryota > Metazoa > Mollusca > Bivalvia > Venerida > Veneridae > Mercenaria > Mercenaria mercenaria. The sequence goes on along the minus strand of NC_069362.1, from coordinate 104,405,623 downwards.
TTGGTCATGACCAGCAGATGACCCTATTGATTTTGAGATCAGTAGGTCAAAGGTCAAGGTCACAGTGACCCAGAACAGTTAAACGTTTTCCAGATGATAACTTAAGAACGCTTGGGCCTAGGTTCATGAAAGTTGATAGAGAGGTTGATCATGACCAGCAGATGACCCCTATTGATTTTGAGGTCAGTAGGTCAAAGGTCAAGGTCACTTTGACCAAGAACAGTAGAACTTTTGTGGACAGTGACCAAATAGGATCACGAAAGTTGACAGGGAGGTTAGTCATGACCAGCAGATGACCGCTATCGATTTTGACGTCAGTAAGTCAAAGGTCAAGGACACAGGGACCTGTAACAGTAAAACCGTTTCCGGATGATAACTTGAGAACCCTTGGGCCTAGGATCATAAACTTTAATAGATAGGTTGATCATGACCAGTAGATGACCCCTATTGATATTGAGGTCAGTATGTCAAAGGTCTAGGTCACAGTGACCTGGAACAGTTAAAATGTATCCGGACGATAACTTGAGAATGCTTGGGCCTAGGATCATGAAACTTAATAGGGAAGTTTATCATGACCAGCAGATGACCCCTATTGAATTTGAGGTTTGTAGGTCAAAGGTCAAGGTCACTTTGACCAAGAACAGTAGAACTTTTGTGGACAGTGACCAAATAATTTCTGTTCCTTGTACAATTACTGAATGCATCAAGGGGGGCATTTCATGTTTTACGAGCTCTTTTTGGACTTGGAAATTGGTACAAATTTTGTACAAGTCCATGTTTTGTCAATACTATTTGACATGGGGCTTTGAAAGTTTGAACAATTGTTTATCATCATAATTTCTATCTTTAGGCAAGAGCACTTAACTCTGTCAAGGATTTTGGTTGAATTATGGCCGTTTTTGGACTTGGAAATTGGTTCAGATTTCATACAAGTCCATGTTTTGTCAAAACTATTGGCCATGTGGCTTTGAAACTTTGAACACTTGTTTATCGTCATTTTTCCCCATCTCTAGGCAAGAGTACATAACTCGGCTGACTATTTTGGCTGACTTATGGCCCCTTTTGGACTTGGAAATCAATTGAGTATTTCATACCAGTCCATATTTTGCCTAACCTGTTTGTCATATGGCTTTGAAAATTTGACCACTTGTTAGCCATCATAGTCTTCATATGTAGGCAAGACTTACATTGCACAGGTTCCATAACTCTATTTTGCTTTTTTACAAAATTATGCACCTTTTTCGACTTAGAAATTTTTGGTTAAGGTTTTGTATGTAAGCTGGTATCTCAGTACCCACTAATCGGAATGGATTGAAACTTCACACACTTGTTCACTGTCATGATCTGACATGCACTATGCAGGTCCCATGACTCTACTTTGCATTTTTACAAAATTAATCCTTTCTTTGACGTAGAAGTTTTTGGTTAAGTTTTTGTATGTAAGCTGGTATCTTAGTACCCACTAATGGGAATGAATTGAAACTTCACACACTTGTTCACTGTCATGGTCTGACATGTAATACACATGTTACATAACTCTATTTTGCAATTTTACAAAATTATGTCCCTTTTTTGATTTAGTAGTTTTTGGTTAAGTTTTTGTATGTAAGCTGGTATCTCAGTACCCACTAATGGGAATGGATAGAAACTTCACACAATTGTCCACTGTCATGAACTGATATGCATTTTACAGGTTCCATAACCCTGTTTTGCAATTTTACAAAATTATTCCCCTTTTTCAACTTTTGTTTTCATTCAACTGACAAGGCTGTTGAATAGTCGAGCATTGCTGTCCTCCGACAGCTCTTGTTTGATATAGAAATTAGTTAAGTTTTGCATACCATTCCATATTTTGTCTGAATTGTTTTATATATGGCTTTGAAACTTTGAACACTTGCTAACAATCATGGTCACACCTTGCCATATAGTGCAAGACTTATTCAAATCTACATTGTTTGTCTTATCTATTTTTATCTTTGAAGAAGGAGGGGTATATTATTTTGCAGATGTCGGTTGGTCTGTCTTCGGTCGGTCGGAATGTAGACCAATCCGTTTCCGGATGATACCTCAAGAACGCTTGGGCCTAGGATCATGAAAGTTAATAGGGTGGTTGATCATGACCAGCAGATGACCCCTATTGATTTTGAGATTAGTAGGTTTAAGGTAAAGGTCATAGTGACCCAGAACAGTTAAACGGTTTCCAGATGATAACTTAAGAACGCTTGGGCCAAGGTTCATGAAAGTAGATAGAGAGGTTGTTCATCACCAGCAGATGACCCCTATTGATTTTGAGATCTGTATGTCAAAGGTCAAGGTCACAGTGACCCTGAACAGTTAAATGGTTTCCGGATGATAACTCAAGAGCGCTTGGGCTTAGGATCATGAAAGTTGATAGGGAAGTTGGTCATGACCAGGAGATGACCCCCTATTGATCTTGAGGTCATTAGGTCAAAGTTCAAGATCACATTGGCCAGGAACAGTTAAACGGTTTCTGGACGATAACTTGAGAATGCTTGGGCCAAGGGTCATGAAAGATGATACAGAGGTTCATCATGACCAGCAGATGACCCCTATTGATTTTGAGGTCAGTAGGTCAAAGGTCAAGGTTATAGTGACTCGGACATTTAAACCGTTTCCAGACAATTACTTGAGAACGCTTGGGCCAAGGATCATGAAAGTTGATAGGGAGGTTGGTCATGACCAGTAGATGACCCCTATAGATTTTGAGGTCAGTAGACCAAAGGTCAAGGTTTCATTGACCCGGAACAGTTAAACGCTTTTCGGACGATGCCTTGAGAACGCTTGGGCCTAGGATCATGAAACTTAATAGGGAGGTTGGTCATGACCAGCTGATGACCCCTGTTGATTTTGAGGTCAATAGGTCAAAGGTCAAGGTCACAATGAACCAGAACAGTAGAACATTTGTTTACAGTGAGCAAATAATTTCTGTTCCTTGTGCAGTTACTGAATGCATCAAGGGGGGCATTTCGTGTTCGACGAGCTCTTGTTTCCTTTGTCTGAAAATCTCTGGTAATATTTTGACCCTATACTTCTATCAGTGCTTCGAATAGTTGAGTGCGCTGTCAACAGACAGCTCCTGTTGTTTCTAAACTAGCTTTAAAATTGCCAAATCAAGGGAAAAAAACATGCCTTGGCAAAAAAAACTTTTCAGCGTTCTTAAGCAATACACCACAGAGGAATAGTTACCTAATGTCTGTTAAATATAAAGATTTATAATTACGGCAATTAACCTCCAATACCCGAAACTTTGGGTGTATATTGCCCTGCTTTACAGAGCTTTGTTTCTTGCTTAAGTATTCAGACTATGTTTCTCTATAAAAGTCAAGGTCAAGTTCGATAACTAACCAGTTTGTATAAGTATCTCTAGTGTTATGGCCCTTCAGTTGGTTAAAATTGCAAAAATTAACGCTGTCCACTTAAGAACTTTAGAAGAATTCTAAAATTTAAAATCAGTTTGCTGTGATGGGCATGCATTGTCATAGGTTAAGAGTTGTTGTAAAAATAGTGTTTGGGTAAAATATTTTATTATTGACAAGAACCATAATTCTTTCTTGCATTTTAAATAATGTATGACTCTCATTTGATGTGCATTTGGCTCCCTCGGTCATAACCCTAAATTTTGTTTTGTAGTAAGAAAAGAAACATTTTATCAAGTTCAGGATCAGTGCACAAAACTTTGCAGTTTTAAATGGTTTGCCACTTGTAAAACAAAGTTTTCATGGAATTTGTAGAGCTCTTAGTTATATCTGTTTACAGGTGAGTGGGACTGCAAGCATTGAACAGTTGGTAGAAGCTCTGAAATCTCTGCAGCACAATGGGATGCTCATGTCTGCGGTAATCCAAGACATAAGCAAGTGGATAAAGGAACATAGGGTTGGCAGTACAGCAGGTCTTGCCTTGGTAGATGTAAGTTTAAACAAGTTTTTGTTCCACAGATCAGTATGAGGTTTGATATGAAAATAATATTACTGCATCATTGTCACATTTACTTAACATGTTTGTATTATAAAATTAAATCATGGATAAGTCAATTTAATTCTGGTGACATTTTGAAATATCATATTCTAGCCATATTCAATTTCTTAATAGTAGAAATTCAAACGATAAAATCTACCCATTTTGCTCTATGCTAAACTAATGTTTGTTTTATAAACAGAAAAGAACGCAAAGGCAAAGTGGTGGAAGACATACGATTTTCGTGAAAAACAATGCCTTGTTTTATACGGATTTTGGTGTGCTGTTTCTATTTCTGGAGTTATCAGGGCTTTTCATCAAGAAATTGGGAAGAGGTCTTGGTCTTTCAAATTGGGAAATTTATGCACGATAATTGTCCATTTTGGGAAAAATAATCAACCAGAAATAAACACAGAAAGACGAACTAAATTTATCTCCCCTGAAACACGAACTAAACTCCAGGCCATGGAACATAACAGATTACACTGGTAATGCATCACACATGGTTCTGTGCACTTTTAGACTATAGCGCAACAAATTGATACCAAACAAATACTTCCTCTGGAAATACTAAACTGTAAACAAAATCTTAACCATCTGTAGGCATGATTTTGGGAAAACTTACCTTGCATTTTGGGAAATATCTCTGCCACAGTTGGGAAAAAATAGTATATTTTTGGATTGGGAAGTGGCCTTTTATAGGCCTCTGTTATATAAGGATGAAAAGCCCTGGAAAAACTTATGTCCCTATTTTAGATTTAGATATATTAGCAAGTCATCTGAACATGGTGTACACACTCCGCCTACAGTTTCTATTCTATTGAAATGAAACTCAGTCTACTTCATCAACGTGAAGTATCGACTTTTATTATCGGGACTTTTATGTTGAATTATTTTTTCCAGGGTTATAGTCCTTCTTTGGACTTTGCAGTATTATTGTCGAATCAGAAACATTGTACATTTTCAACAGCTCATACAGTTTTTATCCATTTGAAATGAAACTAGGTAAACATCACCAACAGGACGTTGTCATATGCATTTTATGAGGAATGTTGTGTCTGTTTTCTTTTCTGGACCTACGGCCCTGTTGTGAACTCTATTATTCTAGCAGGCATTTTCAGGGCGCATGTGTCATACAATATTGATGTCATTCTTTAACAATGGGCTTTAATTTCATGGAGTAATACAGCATGAAATAAAAAAATTACTCTTCATGCATATCAATGATAGCACTAAATCTTAAATCATTGAACTTCAGCATATAGAAGAGCTATCTACTTACACAATTGAGCTACTAAATTAAATTATGCCTATTTTATATCTCAATCCAAATAACTGAAGTTTTGCAGGTTTTGTCTGCCTTTGAACCCCCCCCCCCCCCCCCACCAAAAAAAACAACAGAATATGAGAATGTGAGGTTCAAGCAAAACAAAAGAACTTTGGGTGATTTACCTATTAGAAATATTATTTATGTGTTCTCTCTATTACCACAGGGTCTTATAATGTTTGTGACACAATTAGGAGAATGGAATGATAGCGGAGCATCTGAAGAATTTGAAGAGAAAAGTATTTGTATCGCTTTGTGAGTACTAGGTCTATATTTTAAAACTTTGTTGAATATTGCGTACATTTAAAGGTGTATGCTAGAATTCCCTGTAGAGATGTGGAGATGGCGAAAATTTTTCCTAATAAAAGAATTTCTTAAAAAATGCCATTTTCAAGTGCAGGTAACTTTTTTTTCAGTACTGGTGACCTATGATTTTTATTGCATATTTTTGTTTCTTAGTTGATTGTCCTTTAATATCCAAAGTTTGAAGAACTCAAACCTATATTCGAACTTGACCTAGATTGCATCAAAGCAATCATTCTGACCAAAATTCTTGAAGATCAGTTGAAAAATACAACTTCTATCGCATACACAAGGTTTTTCTTTGATTTGACCTAGTGACTTTAAAATAATTCTGACAAAATTTCATAGAGATAAGTTGAAAAATACAGCCGCTATGGCATACACAAAGTTCTTCTTTGATTTGACCTAGTGACCTAGTTTTTGACCCCAGATGACCCATTTTCGAACATGGCCTAGGTTTCATCAGGGTTATCATTCTGACAAAAGTTCATGAAGATCAGTTGAAAAATACAGCCTCTATCGCATACACAAGCTAAATGTTGACAGACAGGCAGACGACAGACAGACTGGTGACCTATGATTTTTATTGCATATTTTTGTTTCTTAGTTGATTGTCCTTCAATATCCAAAGTTTGAAGAAATTCTATTACTGGGAAAAATTTCGCTCGAATTCTCGCCTTTACAATAATCTTAATATCTTGCAATGATTTTATTTTAGAACCACTTTTATTTTGTACCAACAGTAAAACTTCAACTATTGGGAACGCAGATACTGTGAAACTTGGATGATAAAAACACGGTTTCAAGCCCCTGTTTAGTCATTAAGTTTAATGCTTTGTTTCTGTCACTCAGTTTGTTCCTTTGTTATACAGTTGTATATTCAGTTGAAATTGTTAAGCACTTTCTAAGGAGGCAGTACACGCAGTATGAAATCTATTCAAAATAAGATTCAGCTGCCTGGTGACGTGAAGTATACTTTGGATGGGAAGGGATGAACAATAGTAAAAGCATTTGAAAGTTCCATATAGTTAATGTTTTAATATTCATGATATTATATTAATAATAATAAAAAAATGCTACCTGAAGGAGAAACATACAGTCGCCACTTCGTCCGTCTGTGTGTCCATCAGTCCGGAAATTCTTGTGTTGTCCAGAATATTTCTCAGCAACAACTTGCTGGAATTTAGTGAAACTTTATAGAAAGCTTTACTCTCAAGAGGAGATTAGCATATTATCTTCTTTTTCCACTTTGTTGATTTTTCACTGAGAAATTGTCCTTTGATTATTCAATGTTAGTATACTATGGTACCATTTCTTGTCCAGAGTATTGCTTAGCAACCTCTTGCTGGAATTTATTGAAACTTTATAAGAAGCTTTATTCCTAGGAGAAGATTCACATATTGTCTTCATGTTCTGGTGGGATGATTTTTCATTGAGTTATTGCCCTTTGATTATTCAACAATAGCACCATTTCTTGTCCAGGGTATTCATCAGCTATTATTGGCTAGAAATTAGCAAAATTTCATAGAAAGCTTCAGTTTCAAGAGGAGCTGTGCCTGATGTCTTTGTATTCTGGTTGGATGATTTTCTCTGAGTTATTGTCCTTTGATTATTCAACATAGGTATTTTATAAAGAATAGATAGAGCTATTGGACTCACCCAAGTGTCAGCATCAGTGTCCCGATTTGGTTAAGTTTTGTATGTAAACTGGTATCTCAGTAACCTTATGTAGGAATGGATTGAAACTTCACACACTTATTCACTGTGATAAACTGAGTTACATTGCACAGGTTCCACAACTCTGTTTTGTCTTTTTACAGAATTATGCTCCTTTTTAGCTCGACTATTCATAGAATAGTAGAGCTATTGGACTCGCCCATGCGTCGGTGTCCGCGTCGGCGTCGGCGTCCCGATTTGGTTAAGGTATGTAAGCTGGTATCTCAATAACCACTTGTGGGAATGGATTGAAACTTCACACACTTATTCACTGTGATAAACTGACCTACACTGCACAGGTTCCATAACTCTATTTTGCTTTTTTACAAAATTATGCCCCTTTTTCGTCTTAGAAATTTTTGGTTAAGGTTTTGTATGTAAGCTGGTATCTCAGTACTTACTAATGGGAATGGATTGAAACTTCACATACTTGTTCACTGTCATGATCTGACATGCACTAAGCAAGTCCCATAACTCTGCTCTTTTTTTTCAAAATTATGCCCCTTTTTCGACTTAGCAGTTTTTGGTTAAGTTTTTGTATGTAAGCTGGTATCTCAGTAACCACTTGTGGGAATGGATTGAAACTTCACCTACTTATTCACTGTGATAAACTGACCTACATTGCACAGGTTCCATAACTCTATTTTACTTTTTTACAAAATTATGCCCCTTTTTCGACTTAGAAATTTTTGTACCCCCCGACAACAAAGTTGTAAGAGGGGTATACTGGTTTCAGGTTGTCTGTCTGTCTGTTTGTCTGTCTGTCCGTCTGGCCGTCTCTCCTCATCCCCTTGACACAATTTAATGAAACTTCACACAAGTGATCAGTACCAACAGTAGTTGTGCATGGGGCATGTTAGGTTCTTTCAGCGACAAAAATTGCAGAGTAATGGGACTTTGTTTCTTGTTAACATACTATGTACATACAGTCTGCATATGCAATCTTGTGCGTGCCTAATCTACCAAACCCTTACACACAATTTAATGAAACTTCACACAAGTGATAAGTACCAACCCTAGTTGTGCATGGTGCATGTTACATTCTTTTAGATAAATATTCTGCATACTTATGGGACTTTGTTTTTTGTTACTATACTGTATACATACAGTCTATATACATGCAGTCAACATAAGTATGCAATCTTGTGTGCGTCAAATTGCAATGCACTGTGTCAGTGCATGCGGGGGGTACATTCATCACCTTTAGTGATAGCTCTAGTTGGTTAAGGTTTTGTATGTAAGCTGGTATCTCAGTACTTAATAATGGGAATGGATTGAAACTTCACATACTTGTTCACTGTCATGATCTGACATGCACTAAGCAAGTCCCATAACTCTACTCTTTTTTTTCAAAATTATGTCCCTTTTTTTGACTTAGCAGTTTTTGGTTAAGTTTTTGTATGTAAGCTGGTATCTCAGTATCCACAAATTGGAAAGGATCGAAACTTAACACACTTGTTCACTGTCATGATATGACATGCGGTACAGAGGTTCAATACCTCTACTTTGCATTTTACAAAATTATGCCCCTTTTTCAACTTTTGTATTAATTCAATTGACAAGGCTGTTGAACAGTTGAGCGTTGCTGTCCTCCGACAGCTCTTGTTCAACTTTGATACTCATTCATTTGACAAGGCTGTTGAATAGTCGAGCGTTGCTGTCTTCCGATGTTAGTGCTGTTTTCTGTTTAAACAATAACAAGAGGGCCAAGATGGTCCTAGGCCGCTCACCTGAGAAACACACCATAACAGTGTAAACATGTTTGACCTAGTGATTTCATGGAAACAAATATTCTGACCAATTTCATTAAATTTGTAGCAAAAATCTTGAGTGTAAACAAGTATTTTCTTTGATTTGACCTAGTGACCTAGTTTTTGACCCCAGATGACCCTTATTTGATCTTGACCTAGATTTCATCAAGGCTATCATTCTGACCAAATTTCATGAAGATCAGTTTGAAAACTACAGCCCCTTTTGCATACACAAGGTTTTTCTTTTATTTGACCTAGTGACCTAGTTTTGACCCCAGATTACCCATATTCGAACTTGACCTAGATTTCATCAAGGCAACCATTCTGACTAAATTTTATGAAAATCCAATGTTAAATGCAGCCCCCATTGCATACACAAGGTTTTTCCTTGATTTGACCTAGTGACCTAGTTTTCGAACTTGACCTAGATTTCATTAAGACTATCATTCTGACCAAATTTCATGAAGATCAGTTGAAAAATACAGCCTCTAGCGCATACACAAGGTTTTTCTTTGATTTGAACTAGTGACCTAGTTTTTGACTCCAGATGACCGGTATTCGACCTTGACCTAGATTTCATAAAGGCTATCATTCTGATCAAATTTTATGAATATCCAATGTAAAATGCAGCCCCTATTGCGTACACAAGGTTTTTCTTTAATAAGACCGGGTGACCCATATTCAACTTGACCTAGATGTCCTCCAGACAATCATTCATATCAAATTTCATGAAGATTCGGTGTAAAATGCAGTCCTTATTGCATACACAAGTTTTTTATGCCCCTGAAGGGAGGCATATAGTTTCTGAACCATCTGTCGGTCTGTTGGTCTGTCAGTCTGTTGGTCTGTCCGCAATTTTCGTGTCCGGTCCATATCTTTGTCATCGATGGATGGATTTTCAAATAACTTGGCATGAATGTGTATCACAGTAAGACGACGTGTCGCGCGCAAGAACCAGGTCTGTAGCTCAAAGGTCAAGGTCACACTTAGATGTTAAATGTCATTTTTCATGATAGTGCATTGATGGGCGTGTCTGATCCATATCTTTGTCATCCATGGATGGATTTTCAAATAACTTGGCATGAATGTGTACCACAGTAAGACGACGTGTCGCTTGCAAGACCCAGGTCCGTAGCTCAAAGGTCAAGGTCACACTTAGACGTTAAAGGTCATTTTTCATCATAGTGCATTGATGGGCGTGTCCGGTCCATATCTTTGTCATTCATGCATGGATTTTAAAATTATTGGGCATGAATGTGTACCACAGTAAGACGACGTGTCGCGCGCAAGACCCAGGTCCGTAGCTCAAAGGTCAAGGTCACACTTAGACGTTAAAGGTCATATTTCATGATAGTGCATTGGTGGGCGTGTCCGGTCCATATCTTTGTCATTCATGCATGGATTTTAAAATAACTACGCATGAATGTGTGGCACAGTAAGACGGACGTGTCCTGTGCAAGACCCAGGTCCGTAGGTCAAAGGTCCTAGATTTGCCTTTATCTGTCTGTCCCAATTAGTGTCATGCATATCTTTGAAAGTATTTCACCAAGAGTCATCAAACCTCACAGGACTGTTATTAAGTGTGTGAAGTTGTGCATCTGGTGTTATAATTATGATTTCACACAGCTAGACAACAGTTATTGCTTATAATTATGATTTCACACAGCTAGACCACAGTTATTGCCCTTGACTTAGTCAAAAATATGCACACAGTGACAGGAGTAGGGGCATCAGTGTCTTAATGACACACATCTAGTTCTCCATCTATATTTAACATCATAACTAAAATAAAGCTGCAAAACTTTATAAAGGACTTTCAGAAGCACTTCTGTGTATTTCAGGGAAATTATGCTCAGTCTGGTAGTAGACCATGGTATGGTGGAATGTTTTACTGTCAGAAGGAAGAGGTATCATTTTGTCGTCCTTTCATACTTATTTTACATAGGTATAAACAGACTGTACAACATTTACATGCTTTGATTTTTAAGCCATAATTTATGAGCCTTTTTAAGACGTTATGTAGTTTGAATACAAGCAGTATAACCTCTGAATAATGACGTCCTTGTTCTGCAAATACCTCTTTGCAACAGCCGATTTAAGACTTAATTATTCCGTGTTGTGTAAAAAAGCTGTGTAAAGATTTGTTTAAAGTAGGAAAAAGTAATGATGTGAAGTAAGATTTATTAATATATATAATTTGTCACATAAGTAAAATGATGGCATTTTGACATAATGGCCAGCACAGAAATTGGATTAATTCTAGAATAATTCGACTGAAGAAAGACAGGTTTTTTTGATTTATTACATGTTTTTCTGTGAATTATCAAAATATTAGAGTGAAATATATCTGGTGTTTTCACAGTGAAAAGTATTAATATTTTTTCAATGTAAAAACTATAAATGGGTAAATTTAGTCAAAGCATGAATAAAAGGATTTTTATGCCCCTGGTATCTACTGATGCGGGAGGCATATAGTGATTGTCCTGTCCGTCCGTCCGTTCGTTCGTTCGTCTGTCCGTACGAGGTTAACCAAATGGGACAGTTTCGCCTAGCATCAATACCCCTAACTAGAATGACTTGATACTAATGCAGTTGTAACCTGTGACCATTCCTCATCTTCAGACATCACCTGACCTCAGTTTGACCTTGACCTTGAACTTGACCTCGTTTTGGACTTAGCATGCTTTGTATCGACAAGGATGCCACCGGGGGCATCAAGCGTTTATTGAACGCAGCTACTTGTTTTAATGTAAGATCAATATCTTTCACTCATGATCACCATATCTTACATTTTCAGGAGTGGTTCTGCCACTTCGGGGGTGATCCATGGATAAAAAAAACTGTGCATTATACATGAGTATCTAGGGTATACAAGTATATGGAGAGTTATCCTACTTGACCCGGCATCCACATCTGCGTCTGTTCCACGTTCACACCTTAGTTAAGATTTTGATGCACTTTCTCTTTATCTCTGTAATTACGTGATGGATCTGCTTCAGACTTAAAATACATTGCTCATCATCATCCACATTATATGGTGCAAGAGTTATAGCTCTCGCACCAAAGTTTCTTGAATTTTCCTCCCTTTTCAGTTAGAACTTCAGGCTAAAGATTTGATGCACTTACTCTTTATCTCTGTTATTACTGACTGGATTTGAGTCGAACTAAATATAGCTGTTCCACATCATCACCCACATCATACGACACATAAAAATCTGCCACTAATACTTTATAGATTATCCCCCTTTTTACTTAAAATTTAAAGCTAAAGGTTCCATGCTCTTTCACTGTATCTTTGTTCTTACTATATGAATTTTATTAATCCCCCGCTACAAGTGGTGAGGGGTTATAGGAATGGTCTTCGTCCGTCCTTTCGTCCGTCTGTCCGTAACACTTTCGTGTCTGCTCCATATCTCTTAAACGCCTTTAAGAATTTTCATGAAACTTAGGTCAAATGATCACCTCATCAAGACGATGTGCAGAACCCATGAGTCAGCATTGTCAGCTCAAGGTCAAGGTCACAACTCAAGGTAAAAGGTTTGAGCCTTCCATTTTCTGTCCGCTCTATATCTCTTAAACCCTTGAAGGAATTTTATAAAACTTGGGTCAAATGATCACCTCATCAAGATGATGTGCAGAACCCATGAGTCAGCCATGCCGGCTCAAGGTCAAGGTCACAACTTAGGGTGAAAAGTTTGAGCCTTCCATTTCGTGTCCGCTCTATATCTCCTAAACCCCTTGAAGGAATTTTATAAAACTTGGGTCAAATGATCACCTCATCAAAACGATGTGCAGATCTTAAGTGTCAGCCATGCCGGCTCAAGGTCAAGGTCAAAACTTAGGGTAAAATGTTTGAGCTTTCCATTTTGTGTTCACTCTGTACCTCCTAAACCCCTTGAAGGATTTTCATCAAACATGGGTCAAATGATCACCTCATCAAGAACTCATGAGTCAGTCATGTCAGCTGAAGGTCAAGATCACAACTGAAGCTCAAAGGTTTGAGCTCTGTATCTCCAAAACCCCTTTAAGGATTTTCATGAAACTTGGGTCAAATGATCACCTCATCAAGACGTTGTGCAGAATTCATGAGTCAGCCATGTCTGTTCAAGGTCAAGGTCACAGCTAAAGGTCAAAGGTTTACCCTTTAACTATCCATAGCAGTGGCGGGGGATTTAGCTGTCTTTCAGACTGCCTTGTTCAAACTTGAAATACATGTAGTTCTTCCATGTCTCTTGCCCTCATCATATGACAAAAGGTCCATAACTCTAGGTCAATATTTCATGAATAATATCCCCTTTTTACTTTCAATTTCAGTTTTGATTCAAACTTACACACCATCTCTCCCGTCATATGACACATGGTCCATAATTTTTGCTCCAATATGATATTAATTATGTCCTTTTTTACTTAGAATTTCAGGTTCAAGTTATTATCCACTTTTGCTATTTCCATACCTCATGTTTTTATTTCGATGTAAATGAGATGTGAAACCAAAATTTGTAGTCCTGTTTGGTGCCATATAACCTATACTGTGTTGGTGTGCCATAAAACCCAAATAAATAAAATAAATAAATAACTTTTGCTATATCTCAGTTGTTGCTAAATATTCCACATTATAAGCCACATACAAATTTTATTTAAAGTCGGTGTTACATGAAATGACACATGTTGTATTACTGTTACAGTGTAGCAGAAATTTTTCATGAATCATGTTCCTTTTATACTTACATGTACTTTGTTTTGATACCTTTACCTCTATTATTGTAAGATATATTTGATAGAGACTTCAACCATTATGCAGTTTGAGCAGTTAAATGCATTGAAAGATCCAGCTTCCTCTGTTGTGCCACTATCCAGCATCAAAATATTCAAGAGTGCTGTCTCCTGTGGCAGCTCTTGTTTGTTGAGTAACCCTGTCAAGTATTTTAGTCAATTAATTTATGCTATATGTCCACAAATAATGGGCTCAACATTATTGCCCTTTAACATCAAAGTCCAAGTTAAAAGAATACAGTTATAACTTACTGTGATCTATTGAAAAAGTAGTTTTTAATTAAGAATAAGTGTTAATAAATGGAATTCTAGTTTATTAGTTCATAAACCAATGCACTTTGTGGCATTCTAGTTAATAAAACAATGTATCAGTATTCTAGGATTTTGTAAAAAAGGCTTTGGTAGCTTAGTGGTAGATCACTTGCTTTGAGTGCAGGCGGTTGTGGGTTCAATCCCTGGCCGTGTCATACCAAAGACATAAAAGGTGGTACCAGTAGCTTCCATGCTTGGCGCTCATCATTAAGAAGATAGTGCTAGGACTGGTCAGCCTGGTGTCAGTATAATTTGACTGGGTGGTGTATCTTGTCACATTTCCATGGCATGATATTCCAGTGAGGCAGCACTGAAAAGCTGTGCATTGTGCTCACTGCTTCAAGTAGACACCATTGTTTATAAGACTGAAAGATTGGTAAAAAATTATGCTAGACCCAAACACAGGCACACAGAGAGTATTTTGTAGCTTTCTAGTTCATAAAACAATGTGTCAATTATTTAGTATTTGTGGCATTCTAGTTCATAAAACATTGTATAAATATTAGATATCTTATTGTTTTATTTATTTATTTATTTTGTTGGGTTTTACGTCACAGTAACACAATTATAGGTCATATGGCAACTTTCCTGCTTTGATGGTGGAGGAAGACCCCAGGTGCCCCTCTGTGTATTATTTCATTACGAGTGGGCACCTGGGTAGAACCACCGACCTTCCGTAAGCCAGCTGGATGGTTTCCTTCTTATTATTTAGATTGCTTCTGGAGCAGCTTCTTAATGTTTGTAACATGATGTGTACCAGGGTTCGCTGGAAGCTAAGGGCCACAAGGATCACAGAACAGAGAACTAAGGTAAACAGTCTATGATCCAACCTTACAGACTGAGTTTCTAGACCCTCATCCAAAATGCCAGCCTCTGATTGGCTGTTTCTGAGCACAAAATTTTTTTGAAAATGACCAATGGCAAGGATGTATTTGGAGACCGGCTCATATTCAGTATTATATGATTTGAATCAGGTCGTGTGTTTATTAGCTTGCAGACATGGAAAAGATAGCTCAGACTTTTCTTAAAAGCTTTCAGGTATATTAATCCCACTAAATTAGAAAGTGCTGCAGCATTTCAGCTGTGTAGATGAATTGTAAACAAGATTACAGGTAGTTGAATGTCAGATGCTTCAAGTCATCGGTGTAAGTTTGAGGAATACACATGTCAGTAATGATGTGTTTGAAAGAATTCAGTATGATTTTCTGGGAGCGACTGTTTTTTCTCTGAAACTTCTTATGTGCTATCTGTTTTTAGAAATTGAAGCATGCACAACATAAACAATGTTTGCTAATAGTGAAAAGTGCTGTATGTATTATAGTAAATCTTAATGGGTCCTGTGTGTCTTTCAGTATTCACTTCGATATGAATTACAAACAGACATGGTTAAATATTAATGTCTAAGATGTAGCTTTTCTACAGACTGTTAGTGAAAATTGCTGAATGTATGATAGTGAATCACATTGGGGACCTGTATTGCCTTACAGTATTCACTTGATATTAATTACAAACAAACATGGTTAGGTATTGTTGTTTTATTTTCTGGTCCTTTGGGATCATGGAGTCCATTCAGTATATGTGTAATAGAGTTCCGCTTAAGCCGGGGCTAGGGGGCGTGAGAGGTGTTGCACATTTTATTACCTGTCATGAACAGACTCAATCAAACCGAGTCTGCGATTATTCCTTTTTGGTTGCATTCTATGCTTCCAAAGGACCTTTTTACAGATTTTATTAATGTCCAGCTTTTCTAGAAAGTTTTCTGTTTGCATGTAATGGATTTTTTTCTGTTTGAAGACCAGACCATATTTAATTATATCCTATTGACAATATTTCTTACAGATATTGGAGAAGTCCTTGCTGTTGATTTTTCACCTTGACTTGGAGCGTACAGCAGTAAGTTGTCTTATGTTATGTTGGGTTAAAGGCTGTTCTTTAGCAATATTTCTGTTTTATATTGCAGTCAGTCACTTAAACAATTTGTTCTAGGACTCTTTGTTCTCAACACCTATAAGTGACGTTTCCGTATGAATTAGAGACATTAGAGACTTTGTTTTCAGTGAGTCGTCTCAGAGAACATACGCTTCGCCTGGAAGTAAATACCTATGACCTTGTGGTTAAAAGTTTGGTCATCTCTCTGTTTTTAAGCTTTGGGGAGTGGGTAATTTCAGGAGAAGTTGTAATTCAGATACTCCTGTATGTGTATTTGTCAGAAATTCCTTTATGTAGTATACTTTATATATTTAAATGTATATGCATTACGTTTGAAACAAGACAGAAATATGAAGTATGGTACAGCTTTCCTATTTCTGTTTGTTAGCCCACCATCATCAATATGCAATACCTTTGAAACAAGACAGGAATATGAAGTATGGTACAGCTTTCCTATTTCTGTTTGTTAGCCCACCATCATCA
Organism: Mercenaria mercenaria; assembly: GCF_021730395.1. Classification (NCBI taxonomy): domain Eukaryota; kingdom Metazoa; phylum Mollusca; class Bivalvia; order Venerida; family Veneridae; genus Mercenaria; species Mercenaria mercenaria. The sequence goes on along the minus strand of NC_069362.1, from coordinate 104,389,054 downwards.
GATGGTGGGCTATTCAAATCACTCTGCGTCCGTGGTCCGTCCGTCCGTCCTTCAGTCCATTAACAATTTCTCATTATCGCATCTCCTCAGAAACTACTGAGGGGATTTTGACCAAACTTTGTCACAATGATGTATTGGTACCCTAGTTGTATCCCCCTGAAAATCTGACTGGTTTTCATTAATTTTTGAGTGAGTTATGGCCCTTTGTTTATTTTTATAATTTACATAGATTTATATAGAGAAAAACTTTGAAAATCTTTTTGTCTAAGCCACAGGGCCTAGGGCTTTGATATTTGGTTTGTAGCATCATCTAGCGGTCCTCTATTTAGGTTGTTCATATTATTCCCCTAGGGTCAAATATGGCCCCACCCCGGGGTTACATGGTTTATATAGACTTATATAGGGAAAAACTTTGAAAATCTGCTTGTCCAAAACCACAAAGCCTAGGGCTTTGATTTTTGTAATGTAGCATCATCTAGTGGTTCTCTACCAAGTTTGTTAAAATTATCCCCCTAGGGGTCAAATGTGGCATCGCCCCGGTGGTCACATAGTATATAGACTTATATCTAAGGGAGAACTATAAAAATATTCTTGTCAATAATCTACAACATTCAAATTTGGACCACATGTATAGTTTTGAGTGGCTAGATGAACCTTGACATGAGTTGACCTTGATCTTGACCTAGTGACCTACTTTCACATTTCTGTAGCTACAGCCTTCAAATTTGGACCACATGCATAGGTTTGTGTACTGAAATAAACTTTGACATTGACCTAGTGACCTACTTTCACATTTTTGAAGGTACAGGCTTCAAATTTGGACCACATGCATAGTTTTGTGTTCCGAAATGAAATTTAACCTTGATTTTGACCTAGTTACCTACTTTCACATTTCTCAAGCTACAGTCTTCAAATTTGGACCACATGCATAGTTTTGTGTACTGAAATGAACTTTAACCTTGAGATTAACCTAGTGACCTACTATCACATTTCTGTAGCTACAGCCTTCAGATTTAGACCACATGCAGTTTTGTGTTCTGAATTGAAATTTGACCTTGATTTTTACCCAGTATTTACTTTTACATTTCTCTAGTTACAGCCTTTAAATTTGAAGCACATGCATAGTTTTGTGTACCGAAATGAACTTTGACCTTGAGATTGACCTAGTGACCTACTTTCACATTTCTGTAGCCACAGTCTTCAAATTTGGACCACTTGCATAGCTTTGTGTTCTGAATTGAAATTTTTACCTTGATTTTTACCTAGTGTTTACTTTCACATTTCTCAAGCTACAGCCTTCAAATTTGGACCACATGCATAGTTTTGTGTACCGAAATGAACTTTGACCTTGAAATTGATCTAGTGACCTACTTTCACATTTCTCAAGCTACAGCTTTCAAATTTGGACCACATGCACAGTTTTGTGTACCAAAATGAACTTTGACCTTGATTTTGACCTTGAGCTAGTCTTGAAATTTGGAACATTCAAAAATGGCACAATGGTGGGCGCCAAGATCACTCTGTGATCTCTTGTTTGTAAATAGTGTTGGAGATTGTTTCCAAGAAAGGGAAAACATTTAAGAAGTATTGAAAGTCATGATATTTTGAGAATCTGCAGGTAAATTTAACATATTTTCATAATGAAAAAATATTGTGTGTTTTTATTTTCGTATAAATTTACAGATGTACAGCTACAGATTCAAGCAGTATATACAAGTTTTGCTTGGAATATTCCACAGTCCAGTGAGACAAAATGAGAAATTATTCTCCCTCAATTTGCTATATTCAGTTTGCAAAAACAATCAGGAATATAAGGTGGTTGCTGGCAAAAAGTTGGAACTTGTTAAGGTCAGTAAGTGCACTTTGAAGTATTTTTTATTGTCGTGTGTCTGCAGCACTTCCAACCAAGGGATTCTAATATTATTTGACACAAATGCTTCTATGAGACAATTTGCCCATGCAGAAGACTCCGAACCCTAGCTCAAAGGTCAATGTCTTGCTTTGAGGTCAAAGAGTTAGTCATTTTCATTGTCGTGGATATGATTTTGATGCATATTCAAATAACTTTTCATAAATGTTCAACTTAACAAGCTGATGTATCATTGGGGGCAAATTAAAAATATGTTGGGGTATTTCTTCTGAATTACTTCCCTTTAATATGATGAGGTACATTTGCATTTCATAGCATTTTTGGCTCCATTTTCTAACACTTTACAAATAAAATGTAATTATTTTTAGCTCACCTGAGCATATTGTGATCGCTCGCCGTCCTACGTCCGTCCGTCCACACGTTCCTTTAAACAACATCTCCTCCTAAACTATCGGGCAAATTTTGATGAAACTTCACAGGGATGTTCCTTGGATGGTCTTCTTTAAAAATTGTTAAAAGAATTGAATTCCATATAGAACTCTGGTTGCCATGGCAACCAAAAGGAAAAACTTTAAAAATCTTCTTGTCCAAAACCACAGGTCATAGGGCTTTTATATTTGGTATGTAGCATCATCTAGTGGTCTTCTACCAAGGTTGTTCAAATTATTCCCCTAGGGTCAAATGTGGCCCACCCTGGGGGTCACATGGTTTACATAGACTTATATAGGGAGAAAATCATCTTGTCAAAAACCACAAGGCATAGAGCCTTAATATTTGGCCTGTGACATCATCTAATGGTCCTCTATAAAGATTGCTCAAATCATGACCCCTGGGGTGAAAAGAGGCCCCGTCCCGGGGATCCCAAATTTTACATAGACTTATATAGGAAAAAACTTTAAAAAAATCTTCTTGTGTGAAACCAAAAGACCTAGATCTTTGATATTTGGTATGTAGCATTGCCTTTTGGTTCCCTAACAAAAGTATTCAAATTATGCCCCTGGGATGAAAAGAGGCCCCACCCTGGGGGTCTCAAGTTTTACATAGACTTAAATAGGAATTAAAAAAAAAATCTTCTTGTCTGAAACTACAGTATGTAGCATTGCCTAGTGGCTCTCTATTAAACAAGATTGTTCAAATTATGCCCTTGGGGTGAAAAGAGGCCCCTCCCCGAGGGTCACATAGATTTTACATGAGTTATATAGGAAAAAATTCTTCAAAAATTATCTGATCATATTTCCTAGACTGTTTAATTATAATTACCTTATGACCCCAAGTAATTAGGGTCACTTGACTGTTACCTTGACCTACTTTCTTGTTTTATAAGATACAGCCTTGAAATTTTTATGACATGTACAGTTTTGCACACCAATCTTAAAATTGACTTTCAGTGACCATGAATGTGACCTACTGACCTACTTTTTAGCTCACCTGAGCACAAAGTGCTCAGGGTGAGGTATTGTGATCGCTCACCGTCGGCGTCCGGCCGTCCGCACTTTCCTTTAAACAACATCTCCTCCTAAACCAACAGGCCAATTTTGATGAAACTTCACAGGGATGTTCCTTGGATGGCCCCCTTTCAAAATTGTTCAAAGAATTGAATTCTATGCAGAACACTGGTTGCCATGGCAACCGAAAGGAAAAACTTTAAAAATCTTCTTCTCAAAAACCAGAAGCCCTAGAGCTTAGATATTTGGTGTGAAGCATTGCCTAGTGGACCTCTACCAAATTTATTCAAATCATGACCCTGGGGTCAAAATTGACCCCGCCCCAGGGGTCACTTGATTTTACATAAGAAAATCTTAACAAATCTTCTTCTCAAAAACCAGAAGCCTTAGAGCTTAGATATTTGACATGTAGCATTGCCTAGTGGACCTCTACTAAAATTGTTCAAATCATGACCCCGGGGTCAAAATTGACCCCGCCCCAGGGGTCACTTGATTTTACACAGGAAAATCTTCAAAAAAATTCGGAAAATAAACCAGAAGGCCTAGAGCTTAGATATTTCACATGTAGCATTGCCTAGTGGACCTTTACAAAATTTGTTCAAATCATGGCCCCCGGGGTCAAAATTGACCCCGCCCTAGGGGTCACTTGATTTTACATAGGAAAATATTTAAAAAATCTTCTTCTCAAAAACCAAAAGTCCTAGAGCTTAGATATTTGACTTGTAGCATTGCCTAGTGGACCTTTACTCAAGTTGTTCAAATTATGACCCGGGGGTCAAAATTGACCCCGCCCTAGGGGTCACTTGACTTTACATAGGAAAATCTTCAAAAGTTTTCTAAAAATAAACCAGAAGGCTTAGAGCTTAGATATTTCACATGTAGCATTACCTAGTGGACCTCTACAAAATTTGTTCATATCATGACCGCCTGGGTCAAAATTGACCCCGCCCCAGGGGTCACTTGATTTTACATATGAAAATCTTCAAAAAATTTCTAAAAATAAACTAGAAGGCCTAGAGACTAGATATTTGACATGTGGCATTGCCTAGTGGACCTCTACAAAATATGTTCAAACCTTGTCCCCCGGGGTCAAAATTGACTCCGCCCTAGGGGTCACTTGATTTTACATAGGAAAATCTTTAAAAAAAATTCTAAAAATAAACCAGAAGGCCTAGATCTTAGATATTTGACATGTAGCATTGCCTATTAGACTTTTACAAAGTTTATTCAAATCATGACCCTGCCCCATGGGGTTACTTGATTGTACATAAAAAAATCTTCAAAATTTTCTAAAAATAAACCAGAAGAGCTTAGATATTTGACATGTAGCATTGCCTAGTGGACCGCTACAAAAAGTTTTCAAATCTTGTTTTTAAAGTTACTTAAAGCAAATTTCAACTATATTTTCTCATAATTATTTTGATTGATGTCTATTATGATCTTTTGACCTTGAAGACTTGTCCTTAAGTGCAGTGATAACAGGTGAGCGATATAGGGCCATCATGGCCCTCTTGTTAATATTTTAGCATCAGTTTGGCATTTTAAACATGTGGCTCATATTACTCAGGTGAGCGATTCAGAATGTCCATGATTGTGACCTACTGACCTTCTTTCTTGTTTTTTAAGATACAGCCTTGAAATTTAAATGACATGTACAGTTTTGCACACGGATGTTAAAACTGATTTCCAGTGACCTTGAATGTGACCTCCTGGCCTACTTTCTTGTTTTTAGCCCACCATCTGATGATTCAAATCACTCTGCGTCCGTGGTCCATCGTCCTTCCGTCCCTCCATCCTTCCGTCCGTCCTTCCATTAACAATTTTTCGTTATCGCATCTCCTCAGAAACTAATCGGGGGATTTTGACCAAACTTTGTCAGAATGATGTATTAGTACCCTAGTTGTGCCCCCCTGAAAATCAGACTGGTTCAACAGTTTTTGAGTGAGTTATGGCCCTTTGTTTAATATTATAAATTACATAGATTTATATAGGGAAAAACTTTGAAAATCTTCTTGTCAAAAACCACAGGGTCTAGGGCTTTGATATTTGGTATGTAGCATCATCTAGTGGTCCTCTACCAAGATCTCTCAAAGGATTTACCTAGGGTCAAATATGGCCCTGCCCCGGGGGTCAGATGGTTTATATAGACTTATATAGGGAAAAACTTCGAAAATCTTTTTGTAGAAAACCACAAAGCCTATGGCTTTGATATTTGTAATGTAGCATCATCTAGTGGTTCTATACCAAGCTTGTTCAAATTATCCCCCTAGGGTCTAATATGGCCCCGCCCCGGGGGCCACATGGTTTATGTAGACTTATATAGGGAGAAACTCTAAAAATCTTTTTGTCTATAACCTAAAACATTCAAATTTGGACCACATCTATAGTTTTGAGTGGCTAGATGAACCTTGATATAAGTTGACCTTGATCTTGGCCTAGTGACTTTCTTTCACATTTCTGTAGCTACAGCCTTCAAAGTTGGACCACATGCATAGGTTTGTGTACAGAAATAAACTTTGACCTTGACATTGACCTAGTGACCTAAATTCATATTTTTGAGGGTACAGGCTTCAAATTTGGACTATATGCATAGTTTTGTATTCCGAAAGGAAATTTGACCTTGATTTTGACCTAGTGATCCACTTTCACAATTCTCAAGCTACAGCCTTCCAATTTGGACCACTTGCATAGTTTTGTGTTCCGAAATGAACTTTGATCTTGATCTTGACCTAGTGACCTACATTCACATTTCTCAAGCTACAGCCTTCAGATTTGGACCACATGCATAGTTTTTTGTACCGAAATGAACTTTGACCCTGACATTGACCTAGTGACCTACTTCACATTTTTGAAGATACAGGCTTCAAATTTGGACCACATGCATAGTTTTGTGTTCCGAAATGAAATTTGACCTTGATTTTGACCTAGGGACATTCTTTCACATTACCTACTGACCTCCTTTCTTGTTTTCTGAGCTACAGCAAAAGGATTTGGACCACCTGTAATATTTTTTTTTTTACAGATTTCAAAAGTAATCGTGCATAATCTTTACCTTGACCCACTCACCTAATTTTCTTGTTTTTAAAGCTTTAGCTAGGAAATTTGTTCAAGCAAACAACTCTACTCAGGTGAGCGATATAGGGCCATCATGGCCCTCTTGTTTATGTATCTATAGATGTTTAAAAAGAATTAACAGCTGTGGACATACAAATTCAAACCAAAACATTTTATATTACATGTATAACATAAACTGTATATACCCAAATATTTTGTAAACATCATTAACAGATATCAGATGAACAGGTTATGCGCAGTTTAGATTAATTTGTTAATTGGTAACATTGGTGTTCCTTTTAATCTGTGAATCAATATGTAAGGAAGCTATCTCTTCTTTTTAGCTTGACTATTCAAAGCATTGGTGCGTCGGCATCAGCATCTGCGTCGGCGTCCCAATTTAGTTAAGTTTTTGTGTGTAAGCTGGAGTCTCAGTAACCAGTTGTGGGAATTGATTGAAACTGTGATAAACTGACTTACATTGCATAGGTCCCATAACTCTCTTTTGCTTTTTAACAAAATTATACCCTTTTTTATACGTCCAAAGGGACGTATTATGTTATGACGCTGGTTTCCGTCTGTCTGTCCATCCGTTAACAATTTTGTGTCGCTCTGTAACTCATGAACCTCTTGAAGGATTTCAAAGAAATTAGACACAAATGTTCACCACATCAAGATGACGTGCAGAGCGCATGTTTTTTTTAGCTCACCTGAGCAATGCTCAGGTGAGTTTTTCTGATCGCTCGATGTCCGGCGTCCGTCGTCCGTCGTCTGTCGTCTGTCGTCCGTCGTCTGTCAACATTTAGCTTGTGTATGCGATAGAGGCTGTATTTTTCAATAAATCTTCATGAATATTGGTCAGAATGATAACCTTGATGAAATCTAGGCCGAGTTCGAAAATTGGTCATCTCGGGTCAAAAACTAGGTCACTAGGTCAAATCAAAGAAAAACCTTGTGTATGCGATAGAGACTGTATTTTTCATTTAATCTTCATGAATATTGGTCAGAATGATAACTTTGATGAAATCTAGGCCGAGTTCGAAAATGGGTCATCTTGGGTCAAAAACTAGGTCACTAGGTCAAATCAAAGAAAAACCTTGTGTATGCGATAGAGGTGGTATTTTTCAATTAATCTTCATGAATATTGGTCAGAATGATGACCTTGATAAAATCTAAGCCGAGTTCGAAAATGGGTCATCTGGGATCAAAAACTAGGTCACTAGGTCAAATCAAAGAAAAACCTTGTGTATGCGATAGAGGCTGTATTTTTCAATTCTTCTTCATGAATATTGGTCAGAATGATAACCTTGATGAAATCTAGGCCGAGTTCGAAAATGGGTCATCTCGGGTCAAAAACTAGGTCACTAGGTTAAATCAAAGAAAAAACCTTGTGTATGCGATAGAGGCTGTATTTTTCAATTGATCTTCATGAATTTTAGTCAGAATGATTGCCTTGATGAAATCTAGGCCGAGTTCGAAAATGGGTCATCTCGGGTCAAAAACTAGGTCACTAGGTCAAATCAAAGAAAAACCTTGTGTATGCGATAGAGGCGGTATTTTTCAATTGATCTTAATGAATTTTGGTCAGAATGATTACCGTGATGAAATCTAGGCCGAGTTCGAAAATGGGTCATCTGGGGTCAAAAACTAGGTCACTAGGTCATATCACGTAAAAACCTTGTGTATGCGATAGAGGCTGTATTTTTCAATTGATCTTCATGAATTTTGGTCAGAATGATTGCCTTGATGAAATTTAGACCAAGTTCGAAAATGGGTCATCTCGGGTCAAAAACTAGGTCACTAGGTCAAATCAAAGAAAAACCTTGTGTATGCAATAGAGGCTGTATTTTTCAACTGATCTTCATGAAATTTAGCCAGAATGATTACCTTGATAAGATCTAGGCTGATTTCGAAAATGGGTCATCTGGGGTCAAAAACTAGGTCACTAGGTCAAATCGAAGAAAACCTTGTGTATGCAATAGAGGATGTATTTTTCAATTGATCTTCATGAAATTTGGTCAGAGTGATTGCCTTGATGAAAACTAGGTCGGTTTTGAATATGGGTTATCTGAGGTCAAAAACTAGGTCACTAGGTCAAATTAAAGAAAAATCTTGTGTATGCGATAGAGACTGTTTTTTTTCAGTTGATATTTATGAAATTTGGTCAGGTTTATTGCCTTAATGAAATCTAGGTCGAATTTGAATATGGGTCATCTGAGGTCAAAAACTAGGTCACTTGGTCAAATCAAAGAAAAAACTTCTGTATGTGATAGAGGCTGTATTTTTTAGTTGATCTTCATGAATTTTGGTCAGAATGATTGCCTTGATAAAATCTAGGTCGAGTTTGAACATGGGTCATCTAGGGTCAAAAACTAGATCATATCTAAGAGAATGCTTGTTTTATCGCAAGAGACCAATTTTTTGGTCCAATCTTAATGAAAATTGGTCAGAATATTTGTTTCAATGAAATCACTAGGTCAAACATGTTTTACACTGTTATGGAGTGTTTCTTGGGTGAGCGACCTAGGGCCATCTTGGCCCTCTTGTTTTATGTCTCGCTTCAAGGTGAAGGTCACACTTAGGGGTCAAAGGTCATATGACTTTGTTTACTGTCCGCTCTGTAACTCTTGAACTGCTTGAAGGATTTTAAAGAAACTTGGCGCAAATGTTCACCACATCGAGACAACCTGCAGAGCGCATGTTTCGTATGGCTCGCTTCAAGGTCAAGGTCATACTTAGGGGTCCAAGGTCATACCTTCGGGCGTATATTGATCCACATTGCGGTGCTCTTGTTTGACTTTCATATTCTTCCATTTGACAAGGCTGTTGAATAGTCTAGTCTTGCTGTCCTATGACAGGTCTTGTTCTTGTATATTCTTCAGTTTTGAAAATACAATTCTGCATGATAGAGAAAAATTTTGAACTGTTGTGCTGATTTTTAGTTTCCATCTTTAATATTTTGATAACCGTTTGAGGCCACATTTCTAGGCCAGTCTTTATGAAACTTTGACAAGATTTAGGATAACATAAAGGTAAATTTCTTTCAGATATTGTTAAAAGAAATCAAAGAAAAAGCAAGTTCATCTTTCATGCCAAAAATATGGAATATTCTGTGGACTCTTACTGGTAAATTATGCATCTTGCAGTCTTATTTGCTGACATAAGAGGGGTGTTCAAGAAATACATAGACTAGCTCTCAACTTTGTTTCTGTGATGTGCAATTTTGTATAACCGGTACCATTATAACCAGTAATATGTCTGCTTGCAGCTGTAGTTAGAATGACTTCACGAAGTACAGAATTGGTGGTTATTTAACAGTTTTGAACTTGTACATGGCCTAGTCACTGTTTTTATGTCTTAATGTAAAATTATCGTTAGATGAAAATAAAATTACATAAATTTCTGCAATGGAAAAATCACTTCTGTTCTGCATTTAAAAGGTGTCACCTTAAAATTTAACATCAGTTGGTCATTCATGTCTTGAATAAACAATGTTTTAGTTTAGGGTATTTATACTTAGCCTAACATAAAAATGACTTCAAAAGAACATTAACAAATCTCAAGAAACAGTAAAGTAATGCATCAGTCTACGTATTTTGTGAATATCCCTTGTATTTATCTTATTTTAATTGTCCAAAATGGCGTTGCTGACATATTTATTTTGATTGGGATGGTGACATAGTTGTTTTATTTTGAAATTTGCAGATGTAATTTTCTAATTTTGATAGTTCAGAATGGAGTTGCGGACATATTAACGTGTTTAGGTAATCTATAATGGGATGTTGACATTTGTATTTATTTTGATTGTCTGGTACAGGGTAGGGGCTTTAGTGGTCAAGTGGTTAAGGTTGCTGACTTGCCCAAGTAACACCAGAGTTATGGCCTTTAGTAGTTTCTAGTGTTATCTATATAGGGTACTATAAATATGGCAATTTCTGCTTCATAACTTGTGACATATTTGACCTAAAACTATGAAACTTAAATTGAATTTAGATCACCATAATGTGGTAGTGCACACGATTTCGTCAGGATCTTTTTAGTAACTTCAGAGTTATTACCCTTTAACTGTTTAAAAATCCACATATTTGTACATTATGCCATTTGGTAGAATTTCATTAAACTTCTTTCATTTTTTCCATGAACATTTATTATCAACATGTGAAGTAATGTACCACAACAGGTCACCCCCTCCCCCCAAAAAATTCATTCCTTTTTAAATTTTGTTTTCAAACCTTCCATGAATATTTATCAACATGTGAAGTGAAGTTGTAACACCCGCTCCCCCCTCCCATCCCCACCCCCTTGGTCCAGATTTCTTACTTGATTGTGCTCTATTAAGGACAAACATCCTTAACTTTTTGCCGGATATATTTCTTTGCCATTCCTCACCGCAAATCCATTCGGCAGGGGATACCAGTTCATTGAATTTGTTTGTTACATCTTTGTTCACAGTGAGTTATTTGTATTATGGGGTGGTCTGGCACCACCATCATCCTGTGTCCTGCCTTTGTCAATTTGCATCAACATTTTTATGTCTGCTCTGAAACTACTTGATAGAATTACACCAAACTTGGTCTGTATCGTCCCTGCATTGTCCTGTCTTAAGTTTGTTCAAATGATTCACATTGATACAAGACCAAGTTTAGTGAAAATCAGAAGTTCCCACCTGGAATGGATGGAACAACTTATTTCCAGCTGAGCCCACGGCAGGTGTCATATTTACCTCCCCAGCATCCAGTCTAGGCCTATACTGCTTGAAACAGTACCAGTTTAAGTAAATCACCCGGTACTTAACACAAGTTGGGATATCAGCGGCATCCAGGAATCGAATCGGGACTGCCGGCGTTGTAGTCCAGCATGCTAACCACTGTGCAACTAATTCCCATTAAATCATACATTAAATTGCCTTCTTAATGATATCCATTTTAATTGCAGGTATGGGTATAGATATTTCATCACAAAATTTGCTAATTCTTTTTCCAAACTTGTCTAATTTCCTTGCAATGTTTTGCTTGTTTTATTACGAAGAAATTTACTTTTCATAGCTTGCTTTGTTTGCAGAAGGCGTCCCATGTAACTGTGAGTTGTTTGTACAGAATGAAGGGTTGCAGTTATCCAGAACCTGTATTTATGTAAGAACTCTTATATGCCCCTCTTTTAAGAGGAGCGGGGTTCATATCATGCTTTTCAGTAGTTTATTGAAATAAAACAGTAGGTTATTGTATCCCCAAACAACAAGTTGTAAGGTGGGTATTCTGGTTTCATGTTGTCTGTCCATCCATCTGTCTGTCTGTCCATAGACACAATCTTGTGCACGCCTAATCTTATCCCCTTGACACAATTAAATGAAACTTCACACAAGTGATCAGTAACAACAGTAGTTGTGCATGGTGCATGTTGGGTTCTTTCAGAAAATTATTTTGCAGATTTGCGGGATTTTGTTTTTAGCTCACCTGAGCAATGCTCAGGTGAGTTTTTGTGATCGCTCGATGTCCGGCGTCTGTCTGTCGTCTGTCGTCTGTCTGTCGTCTGTCAACATTTAGCTTGTGTATGCGATAGACGCTGTATTTTTCAACTGATCTTCATGAAATTTGGTCAGAATGATTATCTTGATAAAATCTAGGCCAAGTTCGAAACTGGGTCATCTGGGGTCAAAAACTAGGTCATAAGGTCAAATCAAAGAAAAACCTTGTGTATGCGATATAGGCTGTATTTTTCAATTAATCTTCATGAATTTTGGTCAGAATGATTACCTTGATGAAATCTAGGCCAAGTTCGAAAATGGGTCATCTGGGGTCAAAAACTAGGTCACTAGGTCAAATCAAAGAAAAACCTTGTGTATGCAATAGAGGCTGTATTTTTCAATTAATCTTCATGAATTTTGGTCAGAATGATTACCTTGTTGAAATCTAGGCCTAGTTCAAATATGGGTCATCTGGGGTCAAAAACTAGGTCACTAGGTCAAATAAAAGAAAAACCTTGTGTATGCGATAGAGGCTGTATTTTTCAATTGATCTTCATGAATTTTGGTCAGAATGATTACCTTGATGAAATCTAGGCCGAGTTTGAAAATGGGTCATCTGGGGTCAAAAACTAGGTCACTAGGTCAAATCAAAGTAAAACCTTGTGTATGCGATAGAGGCTGTATTTTTCAATTGATCTTCATGAATTTTGGTCAGAATGATTACCTTGATGAAACCTAGGCCAAGTTCGAAAATGGGTCATCTGGGGTCAAAAACTAGGTCACTAGGTCAAATCAAAGAAAAACCTTGTGTATGTGATAGAGGCTGCATTTTTCAATTAATCTTCATGAATTTTGGTCAGAATGATAATAATGATGAAATCTAGGCCTAGTTTGAAAATGGGTCATCTGGGGTCAAAAACTAGGTCACTAGGTCAAATCAAAGAAAAACCTTGTGTATGTGATAGAGGCTGCATTTTTCAATTAATCTTCATGAATTTTGGTCAGAATGATTGCCTTGATAAAATCAAGGTCAGATTTGAATATGGGTCATCTGGGGTCAAAAACTAGGTCACTAGGTAAAATCAAAGGAAAACCTTGTATATGCGATAGAGGCTGTATTTTTCAATTGATCTTCCTGAAATTAGGTCAAAATGATTACCTTAATGAAATCTAGGCCAAATTTGAAAATGGGTCATCTTGGGTCAAAAAGTAGGTCACTAGGTCAAAACAAAGAAAAACCTTGTGTATGCGATAGAGGCTGTATTTTTCAATTGATCTTCATGAAATTTGGTCAGAATGATAGCCTTGATGAAATCTAGGTCAGGTTCGAATATGGGTCATCTGGAGTCAAAAACTAGGTCTTAGGTCAAATCAAAGAAAATATGTACTTATACTCAATATTTTTGCTCCAATTTTAATGATAATTGGTCAGAATATTTTTTTCCATGAAATCACTAGGTCAAACATGTTTACTCTGTTTAATATGCTGTATTATAGCGTGTTTCTCAGGTAAGCGACCTAGGGCCATCTTGGCCCTCTTGTTTGTTACTATACTATATACATGAGTCTGCATAGGCAATCTTGTGCACGCCTAGTTTCCTGAACCCATGCACACAATTTAATGAAACTTGACACAAGTGATCAGTATTAACCCTAGTTGTGCATGGTGCATGTTAGGTTCTTTCAGAAACAAATGCTGCACAGTTATGGGACTTTGTTTTTTGTTAATATACTATATACATACAGTCTGCATATGCAATCTTGTGCGCACCTAATCTTCCGAACCTTTGCACACAATTTAATGAAACTTCACACAAGTGATCAGTAACAACCCTAGTGGTGCATGGTTACATTCTTTTAGATAAATCTTATGCAGAATTATGGGACTTTGTTTTTTGTTACTATGCTATATACATAGATTATGTGCGTGGCTTATCTCCTGAACCCTTGCACACAATTTAATGAAACGTTACACAAGTGACCAGTACCAACCTTAGTTGTGCATGGTCATGTTAGGTTCTTTCAGAAAAAAAATCTGCAGAGTTATTGGACTTCATTTTTTGTTACTATACTATATACATACAGTCCACATAATTATGCAATCTTGTGTGCGTCAAATTGCAAGGTACTGTGTCAGTGCATGTGTGTGTGTATCTGTGTGGTGGGGTACATTCATCACCTTCAGTGATAGCTCTAGGTTTTGTGCCCCCCATGAGTGATGGGGGCATATAGATTTGATCTTGTCCGTGCATCCGTCCGTCCGAAGTTCATGACGCGCCTAGCTCGAAAAGTATTTGATGTAAATTGATGAAACCTTGCATGAGTCTTTATCATGATATGAACTTGTGCACCTCATATTTTTCGTCTGGCTCCGCCCCCTATTTTAAGAGTTATGGCCCCTGAAATAGTCAAAAATGCACATTTTCACCTTGTGACATGCCTAGCTCAAAAAGTATTTGATATAGGTTCATGAAATCTTGCATGAGTCTTAATCATGATATGAACTTGCGCACCTCCTATTTTTCATCTGGCTCCACCCCCTATTTTCAGAGTTATGGCCCCTGAAATAGTCAAAAATGCACATTTTTACCTTGTGACACGCCTAGCTCAAAAAGTATTTGATATAGATTCATGAAACCTTGCATGAGTCTTAATCATGATAGGAACTTGCACACCTCCTACTTTTCATTTGGGTCCGCCCCCTATTTTTAGCTCCACTATTCGGAGAATAGGGGGGTGGGGGGGGGAGGCTATACTACTCGCCCCGGCGTCGGCATCGGCGTGACCCTTCTTGGTTAAAGTTTTTCGGCAACCTTTGTTTTTCTGTCATATCTTTGTTACTGTTGCTTATATCTTACTGTAACTTCACATAAACAATGTCCAGTATACAAACAATGTATGTGTAGGGGCTGAGCCCATTATACCCAAGGTCAAGGTCACAAAGCTGTTATACTTAGGTTATTTTTAAAGTTAAAGTTTTTCAGCAACCTTTGTTTTTCTGTCATATATTTGTTAATATTGCTTATATCTTACTGTAACTTCACATAAACATTGTCCAGTATGCAAACAAAGTATGTGTAGGGGCTGAGCCCATTATACCCAAGGTCATGGTCACCATGGTGTTATACTTAGGTTATTTTTAAGGTTAAAGTTTTTCAGCAACCTTTGTTTTTCTGTCATATCTTTGTTAATATTGCTTATATCTTACTGTAACTTCACATAAACATTGTCCAGTATGCAAACAAAGTATGTGTAGGGGCTGAGCCCATTATACCCAAGGTCATGGTCACCAAGGTGTTATACTTAGGTTATTTTTAAGGTTAAAGTTTTTTAGCGACCTTTGTTTTTCTGTCATTTCTTTGTTACTATTGCTTATATCTTACTGTAACGTTACATAAACATTGTCCAGTATGCAAACAAAGTATGTACAGGGACTGGGCCCATTTTATCCAAGGTCAAGGTCACCAAGGTCTTATACTTGGGTTATTTTTAAGGTTAAAGTTTTTATGCAACCTTTGTTTTTCTGTTATGACTTTGTTACTTTTGCTTGTATCTTACTGTAAGTTCTCATAAATATTGCCCAGCACACAAACATAGTATATGCAGGGGCTGGGCCCATTATACCCAAGGTCAAGGTCACAAAGGAGTTATACTTGGAATTATTTTCACGTTAAATATTTTCGAAAGCTTTATTAATAGACATATCTTTGGTACTTTAAAAAATAATGACTTGAAATTAAAAATATTTGTTTATAATCATTATCTGCATGTGTGGTTCCATACCCCATAACTCCTAATTGTTTTTTTGACAGAATTATGCCCCTTTTGTACTTAAACTTTTTTTTGCAATCTTCGCTTTCTGGATATTACTTTAATGCAATATAAGATAAAGACTTGAAACTTAAAAAGTATCTTTATCACCATCATCTGCATGTAACAATCCCCGTAACTCTGATTTGTATTTTTGACCAAATTATGCCCCTTTTATACTTAATTTTTGTTTTAACAAACTTCGTTTTCTGGACATAACTTTGGTACTATATAAGATAATGACTTGAAACTCAAAATATATCTTTACCATCATCATCTGCATTTGTTGTAACAATCCTAATAACTCTAATTTGTGTATTTGATGGAATTATGCCCCTTGGTGTATCTTCCTTTTATAGTAGAGTTCTCTTATTCAGACATATATACTTTTTATTGTCAAATCCCCGAATGGTGGAGCGCGCTGTCTTAGGGACAGCTCTTGTTTAGGGTTATGGCCCTTGAAATAGTCAAAAATGCACATTTTCACCTTGTGACACACCTAGCTCAAAAAGTATTTGATATAGATTCATGAAACCTTACGTGAGTCTTAATCATGATATGAACTTGCGCACCTCCTATTTTTCATTTGGGTCCGCCCCATATTTTTAGAGTTATGGCTCCTGAAATAGTCAAAAATGTACATTTTCACCTTGTGACGCACCTAGCTCAAAAAGTATTTAATATAAATGGTTGAAAACTTGCTTAAGTCTTTATCATGATATAAACTTGCACACCTCTAATTTTTTGGCTGGCTCCACCCGCTGTTTTTAAAGTTATGGCCCCTGAAATAGTAAAAAAATGCACTTTTTCACCTAATTACGTGCCTAGCTCAAAAAGTATTAGATGTGAATTCAGGAAACCTTGCTGGAGTCTTTATCGTGATGTGACCTTGCAAACTTGGCATTCTTCTTGAGAATCTTAACTCTTAGAGTTATGGCTTTTGAAATAGCCAAAATAGTGGTTTTTTTGTTTGTAATGCTCATAGCTCAAGAAGTATAGGGCCTAGAATAATGAATCCTTTTCATAAAATGTTTGTTGAGGCTATACCCCATTAAGACTCCAACATTTGAATTATTGCCCCTTATTTGTGACAAATGTACCAGTGGGGGGCACACCCTGTGTCCTACAGACACATTCCAGTTGTAACTATCACTGTTAGGTAGGATTTCACTAAAAGAATATGAATTATAAAAAAAAGTCAGTGTTCTTCCCAAAATATACATCAGTAAAGCTATAGAGAATATAAATACCTACAAAAATATAAAATGTATGTTCTCCATTGTACTAAAATGTAAAATAATTTTTAGATCCTTTCCCAGTATTAACATTGTGATGTCATAACTTTGCATGTGACATTGTAGAATATGCGTGACATTTGGCTGGTAAAACTAGTACGAGTTGCAAAATTGAAAAGCCGTGAAATAAAAAGAAAATATGTTTGTTTCAAATGTAAGATCGAAATATCTTTCACTCATTAAAACCAGATTTCAAATTATAACTGGTAGCTGTTCCACACATGGAAATATTGCTTTCGAAATTGCTTTGTGAAATATATTTTGATCTTAAATGGAATCAAACAAAACCACATATATATATTCATTTGCTCATGTCAGTCAGTTAAGGTCACTGAGGTCACTTTGGTTTAGGCACACGTACCTGAAACCTCAAGTAAAAAAGGAAGTCTCAACTAAAAATTTGTAAAAATTGTATTTAGTAAAAGATTCCTTTTGTATAAGCCTTATTGACATATTTGTTGCAAAAATAGAGAACAAAACTCTTTTTTGGTCTGAGATCCTTTTGAAATAATGAAAAAAGCAACAATATTTTGCATGAGTTTTTATCTACTACTTCCTGAACTTCTTTTTTTATACATTTTTTATTAAATTTTCATCATAGGTTTGAGTGTATAGATTGAATAGATAGTATTTAAGTAATTTACTATGTGTAATTACGCTGACTTTGTTTCAGAAATATTCTGATGACAAAACTCTCAGGGAAGTGATCACCGCGACTTTGGTATGTTTCTATTTTGTATTTGCAAAGTCGACTACTTTTATATGTAGTATACATTATGACCCTAATTTGTCAAATTTTCTGATGTTTTGTGTTATGGGCGGATTTCTACTCAACTTTACAAGAATGACCAGTGGCAAACCTCGTAGCGCATATTGTTTGCATGTTCTGGTTCAGAGATTTTCAGTAGGGTTATTGCCCTTAATTTGTTCTATTGTACCTTGTCAGTGCTCCAACACCACAAGGAGGAGATTTTCAGTTGTTTTGTCATATTTTACCTTGTCTGTGCAACAGGGGGCCTCCGTGACCGAGCGGTTACGGTCGCTGACTTCAAATCACTTGCCCATCATCGATATGGGTTCGAGCCTCACTCAGGGCGTTGAACTAATGTGAAGAAGCCATCCAACTGGCTTACGAAAGGTCGGTGATTCTACCGCCATCAAAGCTGGTCTGTAGCATTATTACAAGGTTCTCTCCATTTTGTTTTAAAGTTGGGGACTTTGCTCCTTTAAGGGAAAGCTACAGCTAGTAATAATAATACTGTTAAACTACTTCTTCCCATGAACCATTATCAAACTTAATCTGTAGCATCATTATAATTACCTGTCCCGAATTTGTTCAAAAGGGAGACTAAAGCTGAAAATAAAAATACCTTTAAGCAACTTTTTCTCATGAACCGCTTGATGGATCTTGATCAAACTTGGTTTGTAGCATTATAATAAGGTCCTCTCCTCATTTTGTTCATATGGGAGTGGGTCACTAGAACTTAAAATAAGAAATACCACTTAAACAACTTCTCATAAACCAATTGATGGATCTTCATCAACTTGGTCTGAAGCATCATTATAAGGTCGTTAACCAAAGTTGTTCAAATGGGGCCACTTGGCCACTTTTAGGGACCACTCAAAAATAGAAAAATGACTTGTTCTCATGAAGCACAGGATGGACCTTCACCAAACTTCGTGTGTAGCATCGTTGTAATGCTCCCTGCCAATTTTATACAAATGGGGATGCTTGGCGTCATGTAAGGACCACTACAGCTAAAAATAGACATACCTCTAAATGATTTCTTCTCATGAACGGCTTAATGGATCTTCATCAAACTTGGTTTGTAGCATCACTGTAAGGTCCTCTCCCAAATTTGTTATGCCCCCTTCGAAGAAGGAGGGGTATATTGTTTTGCAGATGTCTGTCGGTCGGTCAGTCTGTATGTGGACCAATCCGTTTCCGGATGATAACTCAAGAACGCTTGGGCCTAGGATCATGAAAGTTGATAGGAAGGTTGGTCATCACCTGCAGATGACCCCTATTGATTTTGAGATCTGTATATCAAAGGTCAAGGTCACTGACCCTGAACAGTTAAACGGTTTCCGGATGATAACTCAAGAACACTTGGGCCTAGGATCATGAAAGTTGATAGAGAGGTTGGTCATGACCAGCAGATGACCCCTATTGATTTTGAGATCAGTATTTCAGAGATCAAGGTCACAGTGACCCGGAACAGTTAAACGGTTTCCGGATGATAACACAAGATTACTTGGGCCTAGGATCTTGAAAGTTGATAGGAAGGTTGGTCATGACCAGCAGATGACCTCTTTTGATTTTGAGGTCAAAGGTCAAGGTCACAGTGACCAGGAACAGTAAAACGGTTTCTGGGCGATAACTCATGAACGCTTGGGACTAGTATCAGGAAAATTGATAGGGAGATTGGTCATGACCAGCAGATGACCCCTATTGATTTTGAGGTCAGTAGGTCAAAGGTCAAGGTTACAGTGACTCGGAACATTTACACCCTTTCTGGACGTCACATTGAACCAGAACAGTAGAACTTTTGTTTACAGTGAGCAAATAATTTCTGTTCCTTGTGCAATTACTGAATGCATCAATGGGGGCATTTCGTGTTCGACAAGCTCTTGTTCAATTGCACTTGGTGCATGTTAGGGTCCACTAGAGCTAAAAATAGAAAAACCTGTCATGAACTGCTTGAAGGATCTTTATCAAGTTCAGGTTTTGCCCTTTAAGGGGCCGCAAGAATTAAAAACGAAGAAAAAACTTGACATCTTCTCATGAAACTCTGGCTGGATTTTCATTAAACTTCATCCGTAAGGTTAGTGTAAGGGTCTCTTCTAAACTTGTTGTACCCCCCGACAACAAAGTTGTAAGGGGGGGGGTATACTGGTTTCAGGTTGTCTGTCTGTCTGTCCGTCTGTCCGTAGACACAATCTTGTGCGCACCATCTCTCCTTATCCCCTTGACAGAATTTAATGAAACTTCACACAAGTGATCAGTACCAACAGTAGTTGTGCATGGGGCATGTTAGGTTCTTTCAGAAAAAAAATTTGCAGAGTTATGGGACTTTGTTTTTTTGTTACTATACTATATACATAGACACAATCTTGTGCGCACCATCTCTCCTCATCCCCTTGACACAATTTAATGAAACTTCACACAAGTGATCAGTACCAACAGTAGTTGTGCATGGGACATGTTAGGTTCTTTTAGAAGAAAAATTTGCAGAGTTATGGGACTTTGTTTTTTTTTGTTACTATACTATATACATAGACACAATCTTGTGCGCACCATCTCTCCTCATCCCCTTGACACAATTTAATGAAACTTCACACAAGTGATCAGTAACAACAGTAGTTGTGCATGGGGCATGTAAGGTTCTTTCAGAAAAAAAATTTGCAGAGTTATGGGACTTTGTTTTTTTGTTACTCTACTATATACATAGACACAATCTTGTGCGCACCATCTCTCCTCATCCCCTTGACACAGTTTAATGAAACTTCACACAAGTGATCAGTACCAACCCCAGTTGTGCATGGGGCATGTTAGGTTCTTTCAGAGACAAAATTTGCAGAGTTATGGGACTTTGTTTCTTGTTAACATGCTATGTACATACAGTCTGCATATGCAATCTTGTGCGTGCCTAATCTACCAAACCCTTACACACAATTTAATGACACTTCACACAAGTGATCAGTACCAACCCTAGTTGTGCATGGTGCATGTTATATTCTTTTAGATAAATATTCTGCATAGTTATGAGACTTTGTTTTTTGTAACTGTACTGTATACATACAGTCTATATACATACAGTCCACATAATTATTATGTAATCTTGTGTGCATCAAATTGCAATGTACTGTGTCAGTGCATGCAGGGGGTACATTCATCACCTTTAGTGATAGCTCTAGTTTAAATGGGGGCAATTTGATCCTTAAAGGGGCCTCTTAAACATGACATGAACTGCTTGATGAATCTTTATCAACTTGGTCTGTAGGGTCATTGTAAGGTCCTTTCCCAGTGTTGTTCAAATGGTTCAGCTTTGTCCCATTTAGGAGACACCAGAGTTAAAGATAAAAAATTACTTCTTAGCTTGAAGTTTGTTCTAATGGTAACAGCAAAATGTAATATAACTTTTATTTTAATGAACTTCTTAAAGGATAATCAAGGTCCTCTTATATGAATTATGCCCCCTTTTAACTTAAAATTTAGGGTTAATTTTTATGCACTTTCTCTATATTTTTGTTATTTCATAACGGATTTTATTTAAACTTAAAATTGTTCTTCCACATCATTGGCATCATTCATTTCATTTCACTTGGTGTATAGCATCAGTATAAAATCTTCTTACAAATTTCAAATAGGGGTGCTTAGCCTTGTTAAGAAGTACTAAAAATAGAAATACTATTAAACAACTTGACATGAAAAGGGGGAATTATAGCAAAAAATGGAAGTAGCTCTAGTAAGGTCCTCTGACAAATTTATTCAAATGGGCAGTCTGCTTCAGTAGCTGCTAGATTAAGAATAGAAAAATCTTTAAAATGAATGACTTCTTCTGATGAAATGCTGGCTGGTTCTTAATCAAACTTGGTCTGTTTCATCATTGCAATGTCCTCTTCCAACTTTGTCTTGATCTCTAGAGCTAAAATTAGAAATATTTTATTGACCGTGTCTCATTAACCATTTGATGATTCTTCGTCAAACTTGGTCTTGGATATAATTGTTATTGTACAGCTTGGCCCCTTTTTAGTAGACATCAAACTGAAAATAGAAATTTTTAAACAAGCTCTTATCACGAAGCTTGTTCTAATGGTTATGCATTTTTGGGTGTTTAACAGCAAAATATAGAAAAAAAAAATGTTTAATAACTTTTGATGATCTGCTTAAAGGATATTCACCAAACTTGGTCAGAAGTAAGGTCAGATGGTGAAGTCCTCTTTAGGTGAGCGATTTAGGCTCATTTGACCCTGTTTTCTATTGTTTTTTTTGTTTTCAAATTTTTTCAGGTTGGTGTATCTGAAAATCCTGGTTTGATTACTTGGTCGATGATTTCGGGCATGGTATCAATGTTTGAGTAAGTTCAGAGTGTTCATTTATGTTTTTAGTTCACCTGAGCAATGCTCAGGTGCTTTATTGCGATCGCTTGATGTCCGGCGTCTGTCTGTCGTCTGTCTGTCAGCATTTAGCTTGTGTATGCGATAGAGGCTGTATTTTTCAACTAATCTTCATGAAATTTTGCCAGAATGATTACCTTGATGGCCAAGTTCGAAAATGGTCTTCTGGGTCAAAAACTAGGTCACTAGGTCAAATAAAAAAACCCTTGTGTATGCGATAGAGACTGTATTTTTCAATTGACCTTCATGAGTTTTGGTCAGAATGATAACCTTGATGAATTCTAGGCCAAGTTCGAAAATGGGTCATCTAGGGTTAAAAACTAGGTCACTAGGTCAAATCAAAGAAAAACCTTTTGTATGCAATAGGGGCTGCATTTTACACAGGATCTTCATGAAATGTGATCAGAATGTTTGTCCAGATCAAATCTAGGTCGACTTTAGATTTGGGTCATCTAGGATCAAAAATTAGGTCACCCGGTCAAATTAAAGAAAAATCTTCTGTAGGCAATATAGGGGGCTGCATTTTACAATGGATATTCATAAAATTTAGTCAGAATGATTGCCTTGATGAAATCTAGGTTAAGATAGAAAATGGGTCATCTGTGATCAAAACCTAGGTCACTAGGTAAAATCAAAGAAAAACCTTGTGTATGCGGTAGAGACTGTATTTTTCAGTTGATCTTCATGAAATTTGATCAGAATGATGGCCTTGATGAAATTAAGGTCAAGTTTGAATATGGGTCATCTGCGGTCAAAAACAAAGAAAAATGTTTTGTATGAGATAGAGGCTGTGTTTTTCAATTGCGGTTCATGTAATTTGGTCAGAATGATTGCCTTGATCAAATCTAGGTCAAGTTTGAATGTAGGTGATCTTGGCTCAAAAACTAGGTCACTAGGTCAGATTTGAAGAAAATACTTGTTTACACTTCAGAGACCACATTTTTCGTCCAATCTTAATGAAAATTGGTCAGAATATTTGTTTCCATGAAATCGCTAGGTCAAACATGTTCACACTGTTATGGTGTGTTTCTCAGGTGAGCGTCCTAGGGCTATCTTGGCCCTCTTGTTACATGCCTGTTTTGCCGCTTAGCTCAGTAGGTAAGAGCGTTGGTCTACGGATCGTGAGTTCGATCCTCGGGCGGGGCGTATGTTCTCCGTGACTATTTCATAAACGACATTGTGTCTGAAATCATTAGTCCTCCACCTCTGATTCATGTGGGGAAGATGGCAGTTACTTGCGGAGAACAGGTTTGTACTGGTACAGAATCCAGGAACACTGGTTAGGTTAACTGCCCGCCGTTACATGACTGAAAAACTGTTGAAAAACGGCGTTAAACCCAAAACAAAACAAACAATCTGTTTTGGAAAATTTGCGTTTCTATTAAGGGGTTTTGATCTGTCCATCTGTCTGTCTGTCTGTCTGTCATATTTCATGTCCCGAGCGTGACTTTAAAACCATTAAAGATAATGACGTTAAACTTAGCATATAGGTAAATAGCAGTGAAAATGAAACATTGTGCAAAATGCATGAAAGAGGTCAGTAGACAAAACGTTAAGGTCACAAATTGAGTTCAAAAGTTAGATCTGGCCGTAAAATATCCATATTTTGTATCCAGAGCGTATCTTAAAAACTATCAAAGATATTGAAAGTTAGAATATAGAAAGGTGGCGATGAGACGATTTGCAGAGTACAACAACTGACCACTTCCCACCCAAACCCCAACACAGCTTCCTTTGAAAATTGTTTTCACTTATAGTTTCTTGTGCCTAACACCACTGTGTCTTACAAAACGGCCAAAAAGGCCCTGCCCAAATACAAGCCCACAGTCAAATTGCCTCCTCCACAACCCTCAAACTGCTACACATGCATGAATCCACGCACACACATGCACACGCGCGCACACACACACACGCACGCACGCACACACAGACGCGTGCATGTGTTCGCGCGCGCTTGCGCGCACACACACACTTTGCACCACTTGGGAGCTCTCAAGTCGTCTATGCCGGTTGTGTGTCATACTGAAACTGTCGTCAGTCAGTAGGTAGGTTGGTATTTCGGTCGGTATGTGTTTTACATCTGTGACTGGGGACCAGACCTGTAGTAGTCAAACTTCACAGGACAGTTGCCTTTGGTCGCTATATGAACCCTGTTGCTGGGGGAGGGGAGGTGGGGGGGGGGGGGAGGCCGTGCAGAGAGTGGGTCTGGAAAGCCACAGTGACTATGAAACTGAAAACGATCTTTGATTAGCACAACTTTATTGGATGATTGTATGTTGTCAGTAGATTGCTTGTGTTGTTATAGGGGGTCAAGAGACCAAAGGTCAAGGTGAAAATGACTTTGATGGTACATAAATGACTTGAGAGTGATTTGGCTTGTGGCCAACAAACATTATAGAAGGATAAACTATTGTCAGTAGATAGCTCAGGCTTGAGACTGAAAATTGTACGCCCAGTCAAATATGAAAAGGTGTCGTATTGGGCATATGTGCTAACACGCAGATCTTGTTTATTTGCCAGTTTTAAGAAAGGAACTTCAAAATTAACCAAGTGTAAAACATCACTTGTCAACAAAACATTGTCTTTGCAAGATGATATTTTTAAGTACACATACTTAACGAGCTTTGGCCTGAAGTATTTAACACAGTTTTTATGCCCCCGAAGGTGGGCATATTAAAATTGCATTGTTTGTCCGTCTGTCCGTGCAAATTTTCTTCCGGGCTGTAACTCTGCCATCCATAAAGGAATTTTGAAATAACTTTGCATAAGTGTTCACCATAATGAGACAACGTGTCTTGCGCAAGACCCAGGCCCATAGCTCTAAGCTCAAGGTCACACTTACAGGTCAAAGGTTAACATGGTCTCTTTCGTTTCCGTTTCATGACTCTGCCATTCATCAAGAGATTTTAAAATTACTTGGCATAAATGATCCCCATAATGAGACGACCTGTCATGCACAAAATTCAGACCCTAGCTCTAAGGTCAATGTCACACTTAGAGGTTAAAGGTTAACATGGTCTGTTTCTTGTCCAGACCATAACTCTGCCACCGATGAAGGGATTTTTGAATTACTTGGCGTATATGCTTGGGGGCATTTGTCACTAATAGTGACAGAATTTGTTAATTGATTTATTGAAAAATAAGGGTGTGTAATATCTTACAACTATTATTTTTTCAGACATAACCTATTATGATGTAATGATGTGGGAAATGAGATCACAATGTTGTGTAATCAAAATAATTGCTATTTGTTTCCATTACCAGATATCCTCCATTCATCTTTGATTATATGAGTTTTTGAAATATGGCAATAGCTTTTGTTTGTCTCCTACCTTTCCTACGGCTGGTTTAGGGTACTACAGGTCTGCCAGCTCAAATGTTATGATCAAACTTATGAATCAAAGGCCAACAGGGTTTTTAGCTGGACTATTCGAAAAATAAGTAGGGCTATCCTACTCTCCACGACATGTGTCTGCATCGGCGTCGGCGTAACACCTTAGTTAAGTTTTTCATACCAGTCCACATTTTGACAAAACCTTTTGAGATAAAGCTTTGAATCTTTCAACACTTGTGTACCATCACCTTGTCCAGTTTAATCCAAGATTCCATAACTCCATCAAGGATTTTGGCTGAATTATGGCCCCTTTGAACTTACAAGTCTTAGTCAAGTTTTTCGTACCAGTTCGTAATTTGTGTAAACTGTTTGACATATGGCTTTGAAACTTTTATCACTTGTTTATTATAACAACCGCTATCTGTATGCAAGAATACTGACATATGGCTTTGAAACTTTTATCACTTGTTTATTATAACAACCGCTATCTGTATGCAAGAATACTTAACTCTGTCAACAATTTTTAGCTCACCTGAGCACAAAGTGCACATGGTGAGCTATTGTGATCACGCTATGTCCGTCGGCCGTCGTGCGTCCGTTCGTCTGTCCGTCCGTCGTCAACATTTATGTTTAAACGACATCTCCTCCAAAACCAGTGAATGGATTTTGATTAAACTTGGCCATGATGTACGTTGGGTGGTCCTCTACCAAAGTTGTTCAAACATATAGGGGGCGTGGTCACTTTTTTTCTCTGAATCAATAATAGCTGGAGCCTTGATATCTGGCGTGTGATGTCAGATTTGTAATGTCTACCATAATTGTTAAAACTTTTGCCCTAGGTTGAAAAGTGTGTGTGACATGTATATAAAATAGGCTAATATAGAAGAAACCTAACTCTGGACATGTGGCTTTGAAACTTTGAACACTTGCTTAACATCATGATTTCCATCTGTAGGCAAGAGTACATATCTCTGTCAACTATTCTGGCTGAATTATGGCCCTTTTTATAGTTGGAAATTGGCTCAGTTTTCGTACAAGTCAGTGTTTTGTCAAAACTATTTGACATGTGTCTTTGAAACTTTGAACACTTTTTATCATCATGATCTCCATCTGTAGGCAAGAGTACATAACTCTGTCAACTATTTTGGCAGAAGTATGGCTCTTTTTGGACTTGGAAATCAGTTAAAGTCCATATTTTGCCTAACCTGTTTATCACATGGCTTTGAAACTTTGACCACTTGTTTACCATCATAGTCTACATATGTAGGCAAGACTACATAACTAGGACAAGGACTTTAGCTCAGTTATGACCCTTTTTGTGCCCCCCGCCCCCCCCCCCCCCCCCCCCCCCCCTCAAAGGAGTGGTGGGGGCATATAGATTTGCTGTTTTCCGTCCGTCCGTCTGTCCTTCCGAGAATGTTGTGTCGCACCTAGCTCCAAAAGTATTTGACGTAGAGTCACAAAACGTTACAGGAATGTTGGTCGGCATGTGTAGTTGTGCACCTGGGGTTTTGCGTCCGGATTCATTCAGTCGTGTAGGAGTTATGGCCCCTGACTTTGTAAAAATTGGTCATTTAAGTGTTTTGTCACGCCTAGCTCCAAAAGTATTTGACGTAGAGTCACAAAACTTTACAGGAATGTTGGTCAGCATGTGTAGTTGTGCACCTGGGGTTTTGCGTCCGGATTCATTCAGTCGTGTAGGAGTTATGGCCCCTGACTAAGTAAACAATTGTCACTTGCCCCTCGTCGATGTGGGTTCGAGCCTCACTCGGGGCGTTGAATTCTTCATGTGAGGAAGCCATCCAGCTGGCTTACGGAAGGTCGGTGGTTCTACCCAGGTGCCTGCTCATGATGAAATAATGCACGGAGGGGCACCTGGGGTCTTCCTCCACCATTTAAGCTGGAAAGTCGCCATATGACCTATCATGTGTCGGTGCGACGTTAAATCCAAAAAAAAAAAAAAAGTAAAAAATTGGTCATTTTAATGTTGTGTCGCGCATAGCTCCAAAAGTATTTGACCTAGAGTCACCAAAGTTTACAGGAATGTTGGTCAGCATGTTGTGCACCTGGGGTTTCGCGTCCGGATTCATTCAATTGTGTAGGAGTTGTGGCCCCTGACTTATTTTGTTTTTTAAGTTTTTTTCATTACACAAGACCAGACTTCTTGTCCAGACTTACTCAAAAAAAATGTTCGTGAAACATGTAAGTACAAAATGTACTTGTTAAAATATACTTGATCTAGAATCATAAAACATTAGAGGATTGTTTTATCGCCTGTGAAGTGTTCTCTTTACGATTTACTCAGCTAGGCCAGAGTTATGGCTAACTAAGTGAAAAATACACGTAAGGTTCTTAAAAGTTTGTGTTGCAAACATCTTAAAAATTATTTAACCCGAGTCATAAAACCATGTTACAGTGGCAGGAGTGGGGGCACCTGTGTCCTATGGACACACATCTAGTTGACATAGTAATTAGTTAAGTTTGGCATACCATTCCATATTTTGTCGTAATTGTTTGATATACATAGCTTTGAAACCTTGAACACTTGCTTACCATCATGGTCACACATTGCCATAAAGTGCGAGACTTATCCAAATCCACAAATACAGGTACTTTGTTTGTCTATCTATTTTTCTTCTTTTGTCTGAAAATCTCTGGTAAAATTTTGACCCCATACTTCCATCAGTTCTTCGAATAGTCGAGCGCGCTGTCAACATTTAGCTCTTGTTTTCCTGTCTGCTCCATACCTAAACCATACATTAGAGGATTTTAATGTGACATGGCAGAAATGTTCCTAACAATGAGATGATGTGTCATGTGCAACTCCCAGACCCCAAGCTCCAGCGTGAAGGTCAAATGTTAAAATGGTATCAACACTGTCTGTTTTGTGTCCAGTCCATAACTCTGCCATCCATTAAGAGAGTTTCATATAACTTGTCACAAATGTTCACCATTATTTGACATGTGTCATGCACACACCCAGACCCCAGTCTCAAAAGTCGGAGTCACATTAGTGCATCAAAAGTCAACAGGGTTTTTTCCTGTCCTCCATAAGTAGACTATCCATCAAAGGATTTTGATATCATGTAGCAGTAATAGTGAAACAATTAATTAATGTATCATGAGCAATATTCAGACCTTCTGCTCAAAGATCATGCTTTATGTTTAAGATTTTATGCAATTTTTCTTGTCCAGTCAGTTACTTTGCAATGAATGGATTAGTATTCAAGTACCTTGTCACAGACATTTGCCATAACAAGATGATATGTTATGCAGAACATTTTTACCAAAATGTAAAGGGCAAGGTTACACATGGAGGTCAAAGGTTAATTTTGTCTGTTTTGTGTCTGCTTTCTTACTATGCAGTCCATCAGGGGATTTTGATATTACTTATGATGTATCAAATGCAACTCCCAGACCCCAAAGTCAAAGGTCAAGGTCAGCCATGGAGGCCAAAGTGGTACAAATGTTCCCCATAATTAATTCATGTCATATACAAGACTCATATCCCTGGCTCAAAGTCAAGATCACTCTTTGGGGTAAAAATTTAACTGAGATTTTTTGTGTCACCTCCTTAACTGTTCCATCTATCAAGGGATTTCAAAATCGCTCGGGACAAAGTCTCCTATATGAAATGATATCCCACGTGCAAGACACAGATCCATAGCTCAGAGGTCAAGATCTCATTGAGAAAACAAAGATATAATGTCAGATTTCTTGTCTAGTCTGCAATGGTTTCTTGCGGCACATGTGCATTAGGTAAATATATTAAATGAACCCAATTAATGTGTTTTCTTCAAAATTACTTCACTTAAATATGATTAAGTATTTCATTACATTTTTTGCTTTATTTCACCGCCAATTTAAAATCGAAATGTTATTAAAATAAATTAATAAACGCTTAAATAAGAATGTAAATTTTTAGACATATAAACTGAAGTTCAAATATTTTGCATAATAACATATTGTATATTTATGTACGGTTTATACATCATTGACAGATATCAGATCGTTAGGTTATGCTGCAGTTGAGATATATACTCCCTTCTGATTTTGGACACTGTATTGCATGTCGCTACATCATTCTCTTGTAACGTTGATACCAATTATATATTTCTTCAGGGAGCTCTTGTCATATGAAAATGAAGAAGACTTTGGTGTAAGTTCTAACGCTGCGGATTTTCTCATCATGCAGGCTTTGCATGGTCCTGAGGCGTGGACAGTGAGGAAACCGTCAAGAGATGAAATATTAGAGAAAATAGACCAGGTCATGCACAAATGGGACATGAATAAACCCATAGGCGGAAAAATCAGGTATTCAGTAGTGTTGCATTTATTTCAAATCCCTTTACAACATTTATGCCTTTTATGGCTTTACTGTCACTCTTTGTCAGAGTTTCTTACATACCATACCTGCTGACCATCTGTTGGAGCACTATAAGCTAATTATGGCCCACTTGTGTACTTTTTGTCTGTTTCGAATGCTACTTGTATCTTTATGCCTTGATTGAAAAGCTACTGTTTGATCAACAAGATGATTTTAAGTTAATGTCTCTTTACATATGAAATAATACCAATGATATTATATTAGTCTAATAAAAAGAAGTCTGATGATGGTACTAGGATTTTTGTAGTCTTCGAGATACCTTTATTAGTTTTAAATTCTTGATCAGAAACAATTTCGATAGGGTAGTACTTTCCATGGTAAGTTACAGCCAGTTTGGACACTAAAAAGTTATCTAAATATTAGGTTGTACTTTGTTACTGAATTGTTATAAACTTTCAGGATACCTTAGCATAAAAGTAACATTCCCATGTGAAATATTTGTAAGTTTCGAAACATTTAATTTCTATACCAGAAAAAGTAGGTTTTTTCTGGCAATGTTATGTAGGATGTCTTAAGGTTTTTTGTTTGTTTTGGGTTTAACGTCGTTTTTTCAACAGTATTTCAGTTATGTCTTAAGGTAGTTGATTCATAATGAATATCGATAATTTCCGTGTGATTACATTTACTCCATGTAGGACTTCGGCATTCTCTGTCCGGTTGCTCGTACAAGCAAATTTAGCAGCCGGAGAATGCTAAAGAAGCATCGGGATAATCTCATGTAAAATGCCGATTGTCATTCTGAATTCAGAATTATCCTACTATTAACACGGGAGATAAGAATAATATATAACTTATATCTGGATCTTGCAAAATGAAGCTGTAATTCTTGTATAAAAACCTGTTACAGAAAGGTGGATCAGACAGTAGATGAGTTTGATTATTTCTTTTTCACAGGTGGTCATTGTCTACAGTTTTGTCACACCTGGACAGTTATAGCACCCCAGTTGCACAATATTGGGCAGCTTGGCTCATATATAATTCGATCATTGTTTCACGTAAGTGGCTTTGTGGATTCAAATCAACTTCAAATTAGGTTGCACTGTTAAAGTAATGTAACTGCTATGTTTTGATTAAGAAATGTACATCATTGTAAGATACTTTCTGGGGTTTTTTTTTGTCAAGCCCGTAAGGGAGCGAAGACATAGTTGTCCAAATGGCTGTTCGGTGTATGTGCGTCCGTCCGGATTTCTTTGTCTGGACCATAAGTTTGTCATTGATTGTGGGATTTTAAAATAACTTGGCACAATTGTTGAACACCATGAGACGGCATGTCGCGCGCAACACCCCTGTCAATATCTTAAGGTCAAGGTCACAGTTGGAGTTTAAAGGTCAAATATGGCTATAATTGACTTTGTCCGGACAATAACTTCGTCATTGAATGTGGGATTATAAAATAACCTGGCACAATTGTTGACCACCATGAGATGGTGTGTCGCGTGCAACACCGGCGTCAGTGTCTTAAAGGTCAAGGTCACACTTGGAGTTTAAAGGTCAAATATGGCTATAATTGACCTTGTCCGGACAATAACTTTGTCATTGATTGTGGGATTTTAAAATAACTTGGCACAATTGTTCACCACAATGAGACGGCGTGTCGCGCGCAAAACTCGTGTCAATATCTTAAAGGTTAAGGTCACACTTGGAGTTGAAAGGTCAATTATAGCCCAAAGGTCAAATATGGCTATAATTGAGCTTGTCCGGACAATAACTTCGTCATTGAATGTGGGATTATAAAATAACCTGGCACAATTGTTTTATTTGGCACAAATGTTTGCCTCAGTGAGACAGAGTTTGTGTGCAACTCCCAGTCCTTTTTGACTGCTGGCGGGCTCGACATGTTGCCCTTGGGCATCTAGTGTTGGGTTTAACATCACATCTACACAATTGTAGGTCATATGGTGACTTTCCGGCTTTGATGCCAGGTATCCCTCCGTGCATTATTTCATCATGGGTTGTCACCTGGGTAGAATCGCTGACCTTCTGTAAGCCTGTTGACTGCTTCCTCACAGGAAGAATTCAAAGCTCCGAATGAAGCTCAAACACACATTAGTGAGGGACAAGTTATTCAAAGTCTGGATCCTTAACCTCTGGCTACAGAGCCCCCAGTTTTAAGATACGAAAGTATCTTGAATAATCAGTTATAAAGGTAATAAAGAAAAACTTGTAGTGTTTCCTGTAATTTAAACACATTTACAGTTTACTGTTAACTTGCAAACACGCCTTAAATTAAATTATATTTTATTATACAATGCCAAATTTTTTATTTAATTGGCTGGTTTTTCCTTAGAAATATTCGGAACACTTTAAATATTGAACAGGGATTTGTTAAACTTTGAAGGTAGTTTTATCAAAAGTATTCTAAACCATTATAGCATAATGTTTTAGGCCTCTGTAACCTAGTAGTCAAGGTCCCAGATTTTGAATTTTCTTACTGTCCCCTACCTATGTGGGTTCTGAACACCACTTGGGCTGTAGAATTCTTTCATGTCAGGATGCCACCCGGCTGGCTTATGGAAGTTCGTTTGTTCTATCCAGGTGCCGGCTTATGCCTAAAATAATGTTTAGAGGGGCAGCTTTGGTCTTCCTGCACCATTAAAAACTAGGAGTTTTAATGTGACCAAATTTATGTGTGTGTGAGACTTGAAACTGAAAAAAAAACTGAAAAACGATAATTTTTTGAAGAGTTTGTCAGCTCCCCATTACTGCCGTTATGTCAACTAGAGGTTTGTCTGGATAAAAATCGTGAACATACCTTTCAGACAAAAAGAAAAAATACTGTTTCATTTATATAATTGTATATGTGTATTTAATACAGCTAAGCGTTATTGTGAAATGTTAGAATCTGGAGATGGATTGGCCAAGATTGACAGTGTGTTACAACATGGAGGACTGCGAGATGACATTGTGATTCTCCTAGAGAAGATCAGAACATTAACCATGGAGTACAAAGAACAACGATGAGGAAATATACACACAACACAAATACGGAAAATAAAAATGAATAAGAGCAACAAATGAGGAAATATATAGACAGTTAAGAGCAGGTGAGGAAAAATAAAAACAGATAAAATGGAATACAAGGAGCGATGATTAGGGAAAATACAAACAGCACAATGAGGAAATACACAATCAGTAAGAGCAATAAATGAAGAAACATACAAACAGTTATGGGCAACAAATGTGGAAATATACAAACAACATGATGCGGAAATATACAAAGAATTCAGAGCAACAAATAAGGAAATAAACAGTGAAGATCAACAGATGAGGAAATACACAAAAGATGACAAAATAGGCAAACAGTTAAGTGCAACAGACTAGGAAATTTACAAGCAATGAAGAGAAACAGTTGAATTATTAATTTAGCAATGCATTGGCTTGTTAAATGTATAGTTATACTATTATGTTACGAACTGTTTAATTGATACCTACATTGAAATTATTTGAATGAAAATACAGGTAATTGGATAATATGTTAAAGATATTCAGTGCCCATCTTTCACCAAAATATTTTATCTTCAGTATTTAGTTCAAATGTAGAAAATCCTCATCCAGTGTACTTGACTATATATTTAACTTTACTAAATAAATAAACTAAATTAAATGATGTACAGTAACAGAATTGTTTAAAAACCATATTCATACTGTTTATAACTATACATGTACCAAGTAGTAACCATATTTAGTCTAATGCATATTACTGTAAATTCACATAAACTTGTTAATTTTTGTGTTTACATAAATTATAAGTAGTAGTTGTTTATAATTCAAGTATACCTTTAAGAATATTTTTAGCTGGGATACATTGACATTTTATAAGTACAATAACTGAGAAATTGTTTTGTTTTGTAGTTCCTACCTTTTCAAAAAAAAAAGGGAAAATAGAAGTGGGCTGCTTCACTTCCTATCTGGTCCATATAGGAAATCTAGGTTAAGTTTGAAACTGGATTATTTGGGTAAAAAACTAGGACACTTGAAACACTTGAAAGGTCACTATTTCAACTTAATCATCATCAATTTTTGTCAGAATGTATATCCATTTGAAGTCTAGGTCAAGTTCAAAAGTTGGTTACATGGGGTAAAACCTAGGTCACTGAAAAACTCTGTTAATGACTTACCTGATCTACATAAAATATGATCAAAATGTTTCTGAGCTATTCAGAACCGAGTTTGGCATTTGTTATAATGTAAAATCATTTATTTTCATGGGGGACAATTTTTGTGGATTTCATAGTTACGTAAATCCACTACATCAAATCCCAATTTACACACTCCCTTCGACCGATATTTAGCCTTACTGTCTTCGCCAAGTGATTTTATGTTAGTGTATGCTCAAGATGAGCAGCTGTTGCACTCGGATTATAAGGATAAACTTTCAGGGCTTTTTTAGCTCACCTGTCACTAAGTGACAAGGTGAGCTATTGTGACCGCTAAAATTTTTTAGAAATTCTGCAATGTAAACAAAAAAAAAACAACATAGGTTTGTAGTAACTTTATTTAGTTATTACAGTATTCTTTGAGCAGAGGAATAGGAATTTGGATGAAATTTTAAATTTTATACTGGCGAGTTTCTTTTATGTGAATAATCTTCGTGTTTTTTATTTTTTTTTTTACATTCTTAGATTTTTTGCAAATGAGCAGAAGCTAACATAGATTGGAAATAAATCTATTTCACCGTTTTTAATTCAAAATCATAGCAGTGTTAAAAGAATGTTAAAACCTATCTCTAGTTGTTTTCTCAATCATGTCATCAGTGGTAATTATTGCCATCACTCCAATAAAAGGTTGGCTCTTTATCTATTCAAATGTATCCCTAAATATATATTTTCACACTAAATCTTCTATAAATCTTCTATAAACAAGTTCCTGTCTTATCATCATATTATGTCAGTATCACCACTCGCCAATTAACACAATCTAAAAATAGCACAGTACACACCTGTTTGCAGAATGTCATCAGTGCGTGACCTTGTTAAACTCTTATCAATATACCAGTAGAGTGATAAATAACGTCAGGCACAGTGTGTAATTAGGGATTTAGTTTGATACAGAAAGCATCAGCTTGGAATTTTGGATTTCCGGGAGAAATGATTGATTTCCGTATGTCCGGGAAATGCACAAAAAATCCGTGAGACTCCCGGACAATCCGGGAAACTTGACATGTATGCCGCTTGATGTCAGTCGTCCGTCGTGCGTCGTCAGTCGTGCGTCGTCCGTCAACAATTTCTAAAAAATTCTTTTTGAAAACCACTGGGCAGAATTACACCAAACTTCACAGGAATGATCCTTGGGTGGCCCCCTTTCAAAACTATTCAAAAATTTGAATTCCATGCAGAACTCTGGTTGCCATTGCAACCGAAAGGAAAAACTTTAAAAATCTTTTTGTCCAAAACCACAGGGCCTGGGGCTTTGATATCTGGTGTGTAGCATCATCTAGTGGTCCTCTACCAAAATTTTCTAAATTATCCCCCTAGGGTCAAATATGGCCCCGCCACGGGGGTCACATGGTTTATATAGACTTATACAGGGAAAACTTTGAAGATCTTCTTGTACAAAACCACATGGCCTAGGGCTTTGATATTTGGTATGTAGCATCATCTAGTGGTCCTCTACCAAGATTGTTCAAATTATCCCCTTAGGATCAAATATGGCCCGGCCCCGGGGGTCACATGGTTTATATAGACTTATTTAGGGAAAACTTTGAAAATCTTCTTGTACAAAACTACATGGCCTAGGGCTTTGATATTTGGTATGTAGCATCATCTAGTGGTCCTCTACCAAGATTGTTCAAATTATCCCCCTAGGGCCAAATATGGCCCGGCCCTAGGGGCCCCAGGTTTTACATAGAATTATATAGGAAAAAAAGTTTTAAAATCTTTTTGTCTGAAACCACAACACTTAGACCTTTGATATTTGGTTTGTAGCATTGTCTTATGGTCCTCAACCAAAATTGTTCAAATTGTACCCCTTGGGTGAAAAGAGGCCCTGCCCTGGGGGTCCCAAGTTTTATATAGGAAAAAGCTTTAAAAATCTTCTTGTCTGAAACCATACGACGTAGGCTTTTGATATTTGGTATGATGCATTGTCTAGTAGTCCTCTACCAAAATTGTTCAAATTATGCCCCAGGGGTTAAAAGAGGCCCCGCCCTGGGGTCACTTAGTTATTATGTGAGTTATATAGGAAAAATACTTAAAAATCATCTGATCCTATTTCCAAGACTGTTTAATTATAATTACCTGATGACCCCAAGTAATATGATGTCACTTGACTGTGACCTTGACAGCCTTGAAATTTTGATGACATACACAGTTTTGCACACAAATCGTAAAACTGAATTTCATTGACCATGAATGTGACCTACTGACTTTCTTAATATTTTATCATCATTTTGACATTTGAAACATGTAGCTCATATTACTCAGGTGAGCGATCCAGGGTCATTATGACCCTCTTGTCTTTTATTTACTACCCATTTGACAGGCTTTAATACTTAATGCCTCTGCGAGTCAGTTACAAGCATATATAAAATGTCTGTCAGGGTCTACTCTTTACCCAAATAGCTTAAAAATAATTCATGAAAAAAAAACTGTGGCCATGGGTAAAGCTTGATATACTTAATACATATATACATGTAGATGGAAGTTTTCATCTACAACCTGTTTGCAGTTATTATCTGATTTTGTTTGTTGCTAGTAACTTTTGTCTTTGTCATTTTAAGTTTACCTTGGGCTCAGGATGAGCTCTTTTTATACAAGAAACAATTCAAATGAGAAAACTGAGAAACACAAGAAAGAGAAAATAGAAATAAATGAAAACAAAAAACAAGAGGACAATCCTGACTCTCGGTCCCTTATGACCATCCATATATGTATGGCATACTGTATATTGTATGGTAACAGTTGAGTTGAGTTGTCGAAAAGGGACCATAATTCAGTCAAACTGCTTGATAGAGTTATCTCCTCCTTTTTACAGACTGGGGTCATGATGGTAAACAAGTATGCAAAATATGGACTTTGAAAATATTTAGCGTGGTACGCAAACTTGTACATTTATTCTAAGTCGAAAAGGGGCCATAATTCAGTCAAAATGCTTGATAGAGTTGCCTCCTTTTTACAGACTGGGGTCATGATGGTAAACAAGTATGCAAAATATGAAAGCAATATCTCAATGGACTTTGAAAATATTTGGGGTGGTACGCAAACTTTAACATTTATTCTAAGTCATAAAAGGGGCCATAATTCAGTCAAAATGATTGATAGAGTTGCCTCCTCCTTTTTGCAGACTGGGGTCATGATGGTAAACAAGTATGCAAAATATGAAAGCAATATCTCAATGGACTTTGAAAATATATGCGGTACGCAAACATTAACATTTATTCTAAGTTGAAAAGGGGCCATAATTCAGTCAAAATGATTGATAGAGTTGCCTCCTCCTTTTTACAGACTAGGGTCATGATGGTTAACAAGTATGCAAAATATGAAAGCAATATCTCAATGGACTTTGAAAATATTTGGGGTGGTACGCAAACTTTAACATTTATTCTAAGTCGAAAAGGGGCCATAATTCAGTCAAAATGCTTGATAGAGTTGCCTCCACCTTTTTACAGACTGGGGTCATGATGGCAAACAAGTATGCAAAATATGAAAGCAATATCTCAATGGACTTTGAAAATATTTGGGGTGGTACGTAAACTTTAACATTTGTGTGACGCTCACGCCGACGCCGGGGCAAGTAGGATAGCTCCCCTATTCTTCGAATAGTCGAGCTAAAAACGCATCATACGTTTATCAAACCAGGAAATAGTAAGATAAAGTTGCACATTGATAAGACTGTTTAATAATTATTGGAATTATTGACACGCTCTTTACAAATGACGCATCATATTTGGGATTTTATGGCACTAGGTTAGGCAAAAAGTCAAAATGAAGAAAATATTTCGCAATAATAATTTACGTTGACATAAAAGATAGACCCTGTCCACATCGTCTGATTACTTTGGTCAATGACACATTCGATTTATTAGAACTTAACTGGTACCCAGTGTTACAGGAAATTTTGCACTTCGCTCCATAATAATCTGGACACCAACCCGACAGAATATAGCCTCGTTCAGGTATTGGAATTGCTCCACATCGATGTACTAATATAGAGAAATATCGACCTATATATATAACTTGATATAAAATATTTTGCTCGTACATTATTTTTAACCGCTGATCTTAGGGATTCGATTTGTTATTCTGTTGCTAAGAATATATGTGCTTGGAACAAAACTTTCCACTAATACTATTATTGTTGAAATGATAACAAGCGGTATTAATTAACTTACCTTTTATAATAAAGGTGAATTCACAGCCCGTAAAATGACCAACGTGATCAACAGCAAATATGTTTACAGTATATTCAGCCCCATGTAGTGTGATACTGCTTTTCAAAGATGAGTAGATGTCTGGTGCAAAAAATGCCGCTATTGTCAGTTACATACACTTCCGGCCATTCAATTGTGACTGTGTCCTTGCCCTTGCCAGCAGTAAAAACTTGCCAATCATGCTGACAGTTATGGATGAATTGGCGACTCACATCTAAATGTTTAAAAAGTCTTAATATGAACTGAGGTAAACTGGATTCCCTATTAACAAGCGTTAGTGTGAATTAAACAACAGTCAATAGTAAAATTCTTACGTTTATTTTCAGGTTTAGTATCTAAGCCTGTTGATCTATATTTCAAAAGAATAGTATTGCAATTTCCGTGAATAGATAATTTACAAACAAATTTAATTCAGTTGTTCTTATATTAAAGAGAAAAGAATACAATATATAAATAAACACCAAAGATAATGTTATATCTTTTTAGAGCTGCTTGGTGTACTAGTTCATTAGTCTGCTCGTACTTAGGAAAAGAAACACTATACATTTATATAAGAACCTTGTTGATAAAGAAAGAGATAAAAAAGAAAACAATGCAAAAATTCAGGTTATTCTTTCATGCAAGTCTTCTTGTAACAAACGGGTTCGCCTTGCAATGTCGAAGGTCTATCATTTGCGTACATTGAGGTCTACTCACACACAGTGTACAACCAAAAGTAGAATTCTTACCAATACAGCTATGAATAGGATCGCTCCATTGCCCATTCTCCTAACATACAAGTACAGTTTTGCACCCGTCATATACAAAGCCATCCATGCACTCGACTGTACAAACCTTCCCAACCGGTGAGGGGTGTGTCATACAATCATTCAGCGAAATTGTATAAAGTTTTGAAGATTTAATGGTTGACAGTAGTCAGGTGGATGTGCTATGATCATATTTAAAAAAGTACATTTCTTATGACTCGTGTATAACAAAATCAACACACAGTGGTTGCTTTTGTTTGTGATATGTGTAGAGTATATTCGAATTGATTAAACTAGTTGAATAAATTTAATGTGGAAAGACACGCATACAATGTTCTTTTATATCTCTTTTTGGCCTTTCCTACTGAAGAATCTGTTAACGTAAGTGTTTTTACACATGTGTAGTACCAAAATGATGTTAACATTATGTTAAAAATGCATTTAATCCTCATGACAATATTATTTAATCTGTTTTAAAACACATTTCCTTGTTTTGAAGCACACTTCCTAACAAATTAAAAGATCACGAAAATCATGTGACCCATTTTCAAAAAAATAATCATAATGTTCTGCATGTTTAGCAAAAACATTTGAGCCGTGCCATGAGAAAACCAACATAGTGGGTTTGCGACGAGCATGGATCCAGACCAACCTGCGCATCCGCGCAGTCTGGTCAGGATCCATGGTTTCGCTAATTACAATAGTCTTTGAAAGCAAACAGAATGGATCCTGACCAGACTGCGCAGATGCGCAGGCTGGTCTGGATCCATGCTGGTCTCAAAGCCACTATGTTGGTTTTCCCATGGCGCGGCTCAAATTTTCATAACCTCACAGAAGACAAACATCGGCGATGTTCATAGGCCCAAAACACATATACATTTGTAATATAAAGATGTTAGTTTCTTAGATATCTTGAACGTGGTAGCAGTATCGGGTGTCAGAATAATTAAGCGATTTTAACGTTTCTTTTGACATTGAATTTAAAGTGCATTACAAGGAATTCAAAACGAAAGTTGAAAAAATAG
Source organism: Mercenaria mercenaria (assembly GCF_021730395.1). Classification (NCBI taxonomy): domain Eukaryota; kingdom Metazoa; phylum Mollusca; class Bivalvia; order Venerida; family Veneridae; genus Mercenaria; species Mercenaria mercenaria. The sequence continues at coordinate 104,349,135 of NC_069362.1, read as the reverse complement.
AAATTATATGTAACAACTTAATATATTGGTAAGATAAAGTCAGATTATGTGAAAAAAGATGCATACCTTTAGTACAATACGTATTGTCTTTAAGATCCGGCAAATCCGGTTGGACAGAAACAGGCGAATTTCCCCTTTGGTCTTGGAATACATATATGACTACATCCATCTTTATTCTTTGAACATGCATTCGTTCCTGTTAAACAATAATGAAGATGCATGATATTGCAGAATTACACTTTACGAGGCCGCTTACGCCCCTTCAATATTTCAGTTTTAAAGTATCTTACATAATTTAACCTTTAGCCTGCAGTTCAGACCAAAATCAGTCTGTACATTTATGCAGGCTGAACATGGTCTGCACTGTTCGCTATTCAGTCAGTAAATTTTCAGTAAACACCCCTTCGACTAATAAATGGTATTGCCCAAATTAAATGATGGACCAGTTCATTTTAGAAATTTAGCAGGCTAAGGGTTAAACAATACCATACATGCCATAATTTTTCAGGACATTTCCGGGATTCTGAGCTGAAATTTCCGGGATTTAACAAGTTTCATACTCATTTGGACAAATATGTCGTTAAGAAAATACTCAAGGTATTCGATCCACAAATAAGCAAGTTCTATGTTAAAGTGCTATTAAAATGTATCAGATATTGATGCCGGGTCAGATTATATAATTTTGATATCATTTGAAAGTAAAGTGTATTGTCTACTGAAAAAGAAAACATAAATTACATGAAAATAATTTGTTGTATGACTTTATAGTCTTCAATGATACTTCAACAGAAATGCCTGCACGGATGTGCAGGCTGATCATGACCTGCACTGTTCGCTATTCAGTCAGTATCTATATGGTATGCACCCCTTTAAACAGTTAATGATACTGTCAAAATTGAAAGAAAGACAAGTTCATTATAAAACTTTGGTAGGGTAAGGGTTAAATATATTCTAAAGAATTGATAGGGTAATGAAGTTATTATATTGTCGTCATGATTCTCTTTTCTTGTCAATTTATTAGTATAAATTTCATGGATATTTCGGCATGTGGTATCTCTAAAACATACCCATGTGGCTTGTAATATAACATTGTATGAGAATATTTTTGGTTGTAATATTTCACTTACTAAGGTAAACTGAGTTGTAGTAAATTACTATGAAGTTATCATATTGTCGTCATGATTCCCTTTTCTTGTCAATTTATATTTTGGTTATACATATATAACTTTTTATGAAATTTTGGCCTGCAATGCATGAAATTCTGAGATTATTTGACTTGTACTTAAACCTTTTCTAGGATACTTTAGGGTTTATTATACCACTTACTAGGATACTCGTGGTTGTAGTGCATTATTTACAAGGATACAGATGTTTGAAATATAATATATACTATGATATTTGTGGTTAGGTTGTAGTATATTACTTGCTAGGATACAGAGGTGTGAACTACACTCCTTAACAGGATAATTATTGTTGTAGTACATTACGTACTAGGACATTTTGTGGTGAACTATATCACTTACTAGGATATTTGTGGATATAGTATCTTACTTGCTATGATACAGATGTGTGGACTATACCACTAACCAGGATATTTGTGGTTGTTGTGCATTATTTACGAGGACATTTCGGCGTGAACTATATTATTTACTAGGATATTTGTGATCGAAGTATATTATACTTACTAGGATACAGAGGTTTTTGTTTCAATCGACCTATGTCATTCAGTCCCGCAAAGATCCATTGCCGACAGCTGTACCATTTTCTGCACCGGATATGGGCAATATGTCATTACAGATCTAGAATTTGACATGATGCTATCATAGAATTCTGTTAAACTATGTTACTGTTGGGTAATTTTAATCTTATCGATTGAATAATATACATTAAGAGCGAAAGAAAATAAACATTTTGTAAACATCCGGGATGTTTACAAAATGTTTATTTTCTTTATGATCCGATCTAATACTTGTTTATCAGAATAAGCAATTAGATATAGTGCATGTACATAGGTAACTAGCTGTTTTAAACACAGATTAGTGTCTCTAAAGCTGTGTTGTTAAACATAGATGCTTTCCTCTAAAGCAGTGTTTTTTCAGGGGTGCCTCCACGGCCAAGTGGCTATGATCTCTGACTTCGAATCAATTGCCCCTCACTGATGTAGGTCCGGGCCTCACTCGGGGTGCTGAATTCTTCATGTGAGGAAGCCATCCAGCTGGCTTACAGAAGGTCGGCGGTTCTACCCAGGTGCCCGCCCGAAATGAAATAATGCACGGAGAGACACCTGTGGTCTTTCTCCACTATTAAAGCTTGAAAGTCGCAACAAAGTTGCTATTCCTGAACAACACTTTTTGTTTGTTATGTTGCGTTTAATGTCGCAACTTAAGTGCATGGGTAGTGCCTGATGGTGTAGTTACTCGAAAATATATCGGGTAAGAGGATTCCGGTTTTCAGAGGATTTTGCACAGACTTGTATGAGGCATTGTGCATATCCACTGTATTTGCCCATATTATGTTTAAGGTCTTATCTTCTTTTTCATTTTTAAAATCTGCATGATATATCTCTATTATATATAAAAACTGAAATAGTTTTAGCACAATATCATCACTTAAATGAGAATTTACTGATGATGTAAAAAGAATGTTTCTCTTACCGTGGAGATATGAGTAGACTAGCTCCTGTAGATTATGTGAATATCAGTATTTAATGATTAAAAATATCTTTCTTTTTCACATTCCAAAATATTATCAAATTTATGAAAAATCAATTGACAGTAACAAATCAAAAGAGAGTGGCTCTAATAAGCTTTAAGCTTTCATCAATCGAGCTAAAACAAATTAGTATAAACTAAATCAATAAACTTCTCTCCCTTAGATTAGGATATCTTGCACTTAATGGCTAATATACAAAATACAAACATACAGATAAATGTTTCTCTCGCCTACGTGGTAATATTTCTGATTGTTAGTTGGTAAACAAAAACTGGTACATTTTTAGCTCACCTGTCACATAGTGACAAGGTGAGCTTTTGTGATCACCCTTCGTCCGTTGTCAGTCCGTGCGTGCGTCAACAATTTCTTGTCTGCATGATAGTGGTTTCATTTATGATTTTATTTTAACCAAACTTGCACACAACTTGTATCACCATAAGATCACGGTTCCTTTCTTGAACTGGCCAGATCCCATCATGGGTTCGAGTGTTATGGCCCCTGAAAGGGCCAAAATTAGCTATTTTGACCTTGTCTGCACAATAGCAGCTTTATTTATGATTTGATTTTTACCAAACTTGCACACAACTTGTATCACCATAAGATCTTGGTTCCTTTCTTGAACTGGCCAGATTCCATTATGGGTTCCAGAGTTATGGCCCCTGAAAGGGCCAGAATTAGCCATTTTGACCTTGTCTGCACAATAGCAGCTTCATTTATGATTTTATTTTAACCAAACTTACAAACAACTTGTATCACCATAAGATCTCGGTTCCTGTCTTGAACTGGCCAGATCCCATTATGGGTTCCAGAGTTATGGCCCCTGAAAGGGCCAGAATTAGCTATTTTGACCTTGTCTGCACAATAGCAGCTTCATTTATAATTTGAATTTAATCAGACTTGCATAAAACTTGTGTCACCATAAGATCTGGGTTCCTTTCTTGAACTGGCCAGATCCCATAATGGGTTCCAGAGTTATGGCCCCTGAAAGGCCCAAAATTAGGTATCTTGACCTTGTCTGCACAATAGCAGCTTCATTTATGATTTGATTTTAACTAAACTTGCATACAACTTGTATCACCACAAGATCTTGCTTCCTTTCTTCAACTGGCCAGATTCCATCATAGGTTCCAGAGTTATGGCCCCTTAAAGGTCCAAAATTGGCTATTTTGGCTTTTGCAGCCATATAGAGACTTCATTTATGGTTTTATTTGATACAAACTTCCAAAATATCTTCAACAACAATAAATCTTGGATTCCATGACAAATCAGATCCAATCATAGGTTCCAGAGTTATTTTATATCTGATTACCTCCTCTGATTGTAATCAAAATGGATTTATATCAGTAAGTACTTACAGGATTTATTTGAAATTTCATTATTGTTATTAGCTGGACTGAGATAATCAGGATAGATAACTATGGACTGATTTTATGTCAGATTACCTCCCTTTATTTCAAATAAAAATTGTTATATCTCCATAACTAATGAAGATACTGATCTGAAATTTCATTTATGTCAACAGATTTATTCGGCAGATCCTTCTTTTGTCCACTTACAATATTTTTTTTTAATAACTTCCCTTTTACGTTACTATAAATAGCATATTTTAGTAACTTTTTAGCTCACCTGTCACAAAGTGACATGGTGAGCTTTTGTGATCGCGCGGTGTCCGTCGTCCGTCCGTCCGTCCGTAAACTTTTGCTTGTGACCACTCTAGAGGTCACATTTTTATGGGATCTTTATGAAAGTTGGTCAGAATGTTCATCTTGATGATATCTAGGTCAAGTTTGAAACTGGGTCACATGCCATCAAAAACTAGGTCAGTAGGTCTAAAAATAGAAAAACATTGTGACCTCTCTAGAGGCCATATATTTCAAAAGATCTTCATGAAAATTGGTCAGAACGTTCAACTTGATGATATCTAGGTCAAGTTCGAAACTGGGTCACGTGCCATCAAAAACTAGGTCAGTAGGTCAAATAATAGAAAAACCTTGTGACCTCTCTCAAGGCCATATTTTTCATAGGATCTGTATGAAAGTTGGTCTGAATGTTCATCTTGATGATATCTAGGTTAAGTTCGAAACTGGGTTACGTGCAGTCAAAGACTAGGTCAATAGGTCTAAAAATAGAAAAACCTTGTGACCTCTCTAGAGGCCATATATTTCATGAGATCTTCATGAAAATTGGTTTGAATGTTCATCTTGATGATATCTAGGTAAAGTTCGAAACTGGGTCACGTGCCATCAAGAACTAGGTCAGTAGGTCAAATAATAGAAAAACCTTGTGACCTCTCTAGAGGCCATAATTTTCATGGGATCTGTATGAAAATTGGTCTGAATGTTCATCTTGATGATATCTAGGTCAAGTTCGAAACAGAATCATGTGCAGTCAAAAACTAGGTCAGTAGGTCTAAAAATAGAAAAACCTTGTGACCTCTGTAGAGGCCATACTTTTGAATGGATCTCCATAAAAATTGGTCAGAATGTTCACCTTGATGATATCTAGGTCAAGTTCGAAACTGGGTCTCGTGCCTTCAAAAACTAGGTCAGTAGGTTAAAATAATAGAAAAACCTTTTGACCTCTTTTAAGGCCATATTTACGTGGGATCCGTATGAAAGTTGGTCTGAATGTTCATCTTGATGATATCTAGGTCAGTTTCGAAACTGGGTCACGTGCGGTCAAAAACTAGGTCAGTAGGTCTAAAAATAGAAAAACCTTTTGACCTCTCTAGAGGCCATATTTTTCAATGGATCTTCATGAAAATTGATCTGAATTTTCACCTTGATGATATCTAGGTAAAGTTTAAAACAGGGTCACGTATCTTCGAAAACTAGGTCAATAGGTCAAATAATAGAAAACCCTTGTGACCTCTCTAGAGACCATATTTTTCAATGGATCTTCATGAAAATTGGTCAGAATTTTTATCTTGATAATATCTAAGTCAGGTTCAAAACTGGGTCACATGAGCTCAAAAACTAGGTCACTATATCAAATAATAGAAAAAACGACGTCATACTCAAAACTGGGTCATGTGGGAAGAGGTGAGCGATTCAGGACCATCATGGTCCTCTTGTTTATTATTGGCCGTAGGGAAAAACTGAGACCACTTTTCTGTGGTACAACATGGATGGTACCTCCAATTTTTAGGTGTATTTTGACATATCTATACCTTGTAAGAATTTTTTTTCTTTATGGTTAAATTTCTTCCCTTTGTTGTTACTGTCCTTTGGACATAGATATTTTTTCTGAAAAACTTCTTGCCCTCAAGTGCAATGATAACAGGTGAGCGATATAGGGCCATCATGGCCCTCTTGTTAAATATATTTTCTTTAAATCAGGGTGAGACAATACACACAAATAACACTTATTGTCCGCTTTCAGGGGAAATGTTTGTGTAATATTCCTTTGTGGCCTTGGAAAATCGACCGCTTTTCAGAATTCACAGTTTTAATTGTGCAAGATAAGAACTTGGGACTTTGAAGAAAATCCGATTTTCAGAAGATTTCGTTTGTTTAGCTCATCTGATTTTTTGAAAAAAAATGATGAGTTATTGTCATCACTTGAGCGGTTGTCGGCGTCGGCGTCGGCGTCGGCGTCGGCATTGCCTGGTTAAGTTTTATGTTTAGGTCAGCTTTTCTCCTAAACTATCAAAGCTATTGCATTGAAACTTGGAATACTTGTTCACCATCATAAGCTGACCCTGTATAGCAAGAAACATAACTCCATCTTGCTTTTTGCAAGATTTATGGCCCCTTTTGTACTTAGAAAATATCAGATTTCTTGGTTAAGTTTTATGTTTAGGTCAACTTTTCTCCTAAACTATCAAAGCTATTGCTTTAAAACTTGCAACACTTGTTCACCATCATAAGCTGACCCTGTATAGCAAGAAACATAACTCCATCTTGCTTTTTGCAAGATTTATGGCCCCTTTTGTACTTAGAAAATATCAGATTTCTTGGTTAAGTTTTATGTTTAGGTCAACTTTTCTCCTAAACTATCAAAGCTATTGCTTTGAAACTTGCAACACTTGTTCACCATCATAAGCTGACCCTGTACAGCAAGCAACATAACTACATCCTGCTTTTTGCAATAATTATTGCCCCTTTTGGACTTAGAAAATCATTTTCTTGGTTGAGTATTATGTTTAAGTCAACTTTTCTCATAAACTATCAAAGCTATTGCTTTAAAACTTGCAACAGTTTTTCACCATCATAAGTGGACACTGTACATCAAGAAACATAACTCTATCCTGCTTTTTGCAAGAATGATGGCCCTTTTTAGACTTAGAAAATCATGGGTAGGACAATATTTCTATTACACAAAAAAATCAGATGAGCGTCAGCACCCGCAAGGCGGTGCTCTTGTTTTTAGAAAGTCTGGTTTCCTAAGTTTTTACTGTATCTGACATTTCTTATCTTACTACCAACATGTCAAAACAGTTCGTAAATTCAGAAGGTATCTGAACTTTCTTCTGTATAAAATAATTTATCTGAATACAGGTGCATGGAGAAATAGAGCGCCTGGGCGTCGTCTAATTTTGACCGCTCGATGTAATGTGTCCCTGCGTCTCCCAAATTTATTCACTGATCTTTCATAATTTAATTATATAGCATATTAACATATGACGCAAAAAGCTCTTAATTTAATCAGCGGATGTGACTGAAGGTAGTAAAATGTAAAAAATAAAGATAACTGTTTATAAAACAGCCCAATTTTAAATGGTCTCAAGGCTGAATTGTGCACATGCACGAGACCTAATATAACATTTCGATATTCGTAAAATCTAATGAAATAACCTAGTTTTTGTTGACTATGCTCTAACACCGTAATATATTTTCAAACTGAAAAAGAGAACGTTGCTAATCAAGAAAACAATACATGGAATACCATGTTTTGTTTCTTGCATACCAGAAAGGGATTTCCGGTATTTTTACCGGTGCTGGAAAAATCCATCTTACACCCCGGGGTGTAAGATGACTCTCGTACTTTAAATGACGTATTACGAACTACATATATGTAGACGATTTATGTAGTTATTTATATTTTATTTCAAGAAACGAAATAAAAACCCAATACCTTGACAGTTCCTCTGTGTTCCTGACAGTATATTTCTCGATTCAAAACACGTTATTTTATCAAAAATTCATAACGTTACGCTGCAACTGATAAAACAAAACCGGAACTAAACATTGTTATTTGTCTTTGAAACGTCATGACGTCTTTCCTGTTTATGGACGTTGCTTTCCCGCGCTTTGTTTAAATACGCTGCTATAAGAAATAGTTCTAAAAAGAAAGCCGTTCGATTGATTGTATTTTTATTATTATTTCTTGATATCGGTATGCAAGAAAAAGATTCTGTCACTGGTTATAGGTGCAGATGGGAATATCCGGCTCTCGGGTAACTGTTTAGGCGGTAACGAGGCTGGAGCCTCGTTACCGCCTAAACGGTTACCCTCGAGGCCGGAAATTCCCATCTGCACCTACAGCCAGTGAAAGAATCTCATATTCTTGCATACCAGACAGGGATTTTCACCGGTGCTGGAAAAATCCATCTTACACCCCGTGGTGTAAGATGACTCTCGTGCTTTAAATGACGTATTACGAACTACATATATGTAGATGATTTATGTAGCTATTTATATTTTATTTCAAGAAACGAAATTTTGTATTTTTGTATTTTTATTATTATTTCTTGATATGCAAGAAAAAGATTCTGTCATTGGTTATAGGTGCAGATGGGAATATCCGCCTCTCAGCTAACTGTTTAGGCGGGAGCCTCGTTACCGCCTAAACAGTTACCCTCGAGGCCGGAAATTCCCACCTGCACCTACAGCCAGTGAAAGAATCTTATAATCTTTAGCCATGCAAAAAGTGATTGTAAGGAACGCAATTCTTTGGCAATAAGTAAAGATACAAAAATATTCAATTCAGCTTATATATTAAAATTACAAATTTAACCTGCAACATCTATTGCCAAAGCATTTGGCCAAAGGATTCCAGTTGTTATTAGCGCCTTTCGTTCACTTACGTCATAGTTTGCTGTTACTTTGTTTTGGAAATTTTCCCCAGTCCGACCAGAATATTCGTCTGTATGAAAAAATATAGTAACGTGTTCGTTGTGGCGAACAATCATTCTTTTGTCCACGTTTACCTATGATTAAGTTGTTATTTCTTTGAATTTCTCTTATTTCTCAAAAGCGTCAAGACACAATAACAGAACAACAGCTTACCATTGAGTCACAAATAATAATAACAAGAATTTGTAACCGAGTTACCAACGTTGGGGCTAAGGACATTTTTCACAAAACATACTGCATGCCAATACAGCATCTTGGCATGAACAAAAAATATCAAGTGCCAGAATGTGACAATATACGCCCGTCATGTAGATGTTACATTAAAACGTATTCTGTATAAGTTTGGTAGACAGTAAGCCAAAACAATGACATATTCAATTCTAACAACCAGGTTAAGAAGTTTCGAGAATAGGCTATTTATAGAAGCAACAAAGGGAAGTAAGTTTTGTTTTTCTAAGATCACAAAAAAACCCCAAAAATACACAACTCCTTACCATGAAGAGATACCTTAAAATATGTTTATTGAAAAAGTGAGATGTGTTCTTTAGACATATGCTAATTATTTTTTAAGACTCTGGTATATATTCTTTTCCCTTTTGAATGCTACATAATGTTTGCAACTTCATCTACAAAGTAAACCCAATTCTGTAGGTGGGTATATATATTCTATAGATATCAACGAAGCAAAAGATGCCGAAGTGTGTTTCTTGTGGTATTTGTAATACGTAGTGCAATGTTCACTATTTTTCAAAAACGGAAAATGTGTCTTTCTTTTTTGCTGTTCCATTATTGCATATGTAAAGTTCCACAGGTTAAATGCGATTTATTCGTAAGACAGTTTTAGTTTAGAAATTAAGACATATATTTTATTATTCATATTCATCCTTTCATAGGATCGAGCACAATCGCTCTCGGCTGGTCATAATCCATATTAACTACGACGGCATGGTTGGAACCGTCCAAAGCCATCAACGCTTTAAGATGGTTCCCCGCATCAGTGTCAAACAGGGGCCGTGAAATTGAATCAACAGCAAGTCCGTCGGGAATGGAGCCTGCATATAGATGTGCACGTAGCAGAAATCTGTATTACCTATCTAATTATAAAAGACAGATACAGATGCGTGTAGCTGTTTTTTAAAGTGGTAACTAAATCTCAGACATGTATATCCTTTATCTGTTAGGTTTAAAGTCACACCAACTCAATGTTAGATTATATGGCGAATTTTCTAGTATTTCCCAGTTTTGATTGGTAAAGGAAATCCTCATGTGCCCCTCTCAGCATTATTTAAGGAACTGAAGTGTACTAGGGTAGAACTAGCGATTGATATTGGTATGTAAGGTTTTAAAAATATGGTATTACTGAAGAAACGGTATGAATCTACACAGTGTAAAACAGGAACGAAGGCAATCCCAGGGGATAAATATCAAACAGGGAATTCCACGCTAAAAAAAAACGAAAAAAAAAAAAAAAAACAACAAAAAACAAACAGACAAACAAACGCAGCTTCTCCAAAACGAAACTCACAGCACGCAGAAGTGCACACTACCAACACACACGTGTGACACCACCTTGGAACGGTCAGTAGCAAAACCACCACTGGGGATCTTAAACCAGTTTATACATATTATAAACAATTGAGAACGATTGATTGAATTGTTAACGATTGATTGAAATTGTATCTTAAAATAAGACTTGTGGTAAATAGTAAGGTTCTATTGAAAGTACGATAAGTTCTGGTCCTTTGATATATTATTAGACAAAGGAGGAAGAAAATCAGATTTCAGAAATACATAATTAGGGAAAGAACATTAAATTTATTCAAAATGTGTCATATAGCATTACACTGTATAGTTTGAGAATGATCTGTTTTATGATTAAGAGCTTATTTCTATTACTAGCCCATATTCAAAGTTAGACTCGCATGTATTTTCCTACAAATATTAAGATATTACTTTGCCCTTGTCGTCTATTTCAATGATTAATTGAAAGCAGTATTTGTTAATGTATCCAGAATAAAAGTTAAATGTACCTCCCAACAGGTATGATAGTCCACACAAAAAATAAAGAATGAACTTCATCTTGTTTTAGTCTAGTTCATTAAATTTGTGTTCTTCGTCGTATTTGATTAAAATACATATTCCGTAATGCATACCTCATGGTTATTTCAAGGTGCGGTAAATTGAAATACAAACAACGTCATAGTATATTTATTTCGGGTAATATTTCAGGTAAATATTTGTAAACACAGTTTTCGCATAAGTACTGTATTTAACTTCCTTTTACAGATATTGAATCACAAGGTTCCCTAACATTAGTTAAAGAGTTGCCAAACCTGCAAATGTTTTGTCCAAACCTATTTTTATAAAAGGTGCCAACACATTCACGTTTGTAATTTTCAAAATTATATTTACATAATACATAAACATTCTGTTTTTGGAAAATGCGTCTTATATTAAAATCCACACGCATTTTTACTTTACGAAGATACGTATATTTGTTCTTAAACGATCCATTTCATCTGACTTTTCAACCGTTAAATCAGTTGAAAATGTCTTTTTATACTTGCCAGTGAAGTATTTGTCCCCGTGTGATTACTAAATTCAAGGATTATCGAAATATACGTTTGCGTTGTTGAAATGTTAACGTATAACTAAGTTCCTTTCTGAAGTTACTTTTTGAATTATCTTTCTTTGAATAAATCACGCATGAAGTGAATCTTGTAGCATAACAAAAGTTAGCTCTCTTCTACATTTTCTTTTTGTGCCTACTGATTTTAATGTTTCATACAGTTTTATTCAACCAAGATAATAACTGGAATATTAATGTTGGTATCAGTTCTTAAGTTAGGATCAACCTTGGTACAGAACATGTTCCGACCTCAGATATATAACAGGATAATCATTTTAATATTGTATAACAAATCATTTTTTTAAACAAATATTTAGGGTCATTGACCATTCAAACACTAGGCAAAGTTTGCAAAGCAACATGTCCACAAAGTCTGAAAAGAGAGGCGTGTATACCAATGCAAACTGCTCTTCGTAAGAACATTGATCTTCGTCTTGTTGAAAAGCGAAACATTTATTGTGGCATACGCACAGTAAAGATAGAATATTTACAAGAATATAGTAAATCTGTAATAATGTAATATTACTAATAAAACAATTTCATATTTGCCTTGTTATTTGTCTCAGGGTTGTCGTATTGGCCCAAAGCCGTAGACTGATGGCCAATACGACTGTTCGAGGGCAAATAACTGGGCCAATATGAAATCTCTTAATTAATGATTTTGTTATTCAACTTTCGAATATTGGCGGTAGCACTTTAAGAACTCTTTGCGTTATCTTAAGGCAGTTATGCATGTTCAAATCAACAATCATCATTTTAGACAGAAAAACAGAATGGGTTGTTCGTAGGAACATGTGAATAATATTTAGAGATATTGTGACGCCTCGACATTATCAGCAATAACAGGAAAATACCGTTTTTATTTTCTCTAGTGAATATCTTCATATAATTTTAGCTGTGAAAAAATGTGATTTAAATGTCAATTTCTTTCTTTTGTAGGCTGCAGACAACGAATTAAGATAATACAAGAATACAGAATTTTTGACAGGAACTTGTTTGTACACAACACCAAATAAGCCGAAAGTATCGTTATAATCTACAAAGACGTACACCTTTCAGTCATACTCGGTTATTACATGAACATGTTAGATATTATTTTTGTCATAAATGTGAAAATTTTTGTGTATATAAATTTTTATTTAGAACAAAATAGCATCATTTAAAAGTCTAACGGAAGTAACATCTCCGTATTTGCCCTCTCTTTTGAAGCAATCCAAATGCTTGAATTCCTTATTGGTCCTGTTTTCTCGTATTGGTCATGCTTTTCTCTTATTGGCTCAGTTATGCTTTGTAATAGCTCTTACATTTTTATATTATGTTCGCAATTTATCTAATACAGTGTGTAATGTTTTAAAGTAGAATAATAATTATATTTATTGTTAATGATTTGCATTCCAATTGAAAAATAATGTTTTTTATCCATAAGATAAGTTTTCACTAAATGTATTGCGAAGATGAGATCTCGGACGAGTACGAGCTCTCTTGATCCCTCGCAATCGATAAGGTGCATTTTGCTGCACCCTTTCCCTGCTATATTTCTAAAATAGACTGGTCCATTATTAATTTTGAGCAGTACCACTTAATGTTCAAAGGGGATTTCACTGAAAATTTACTGACTGAATAGCGAACAGTGCAGACCATGATCAGACTGCACGGATGTGCAGGCTGATCTTGGTCTGCACAGGTAGCAAAGGCAAAATCATTTGCCGCGAGCAGGCTAAAGGTTAAATATACGACGACGATTCGCGAAAATAAACGCAGATCACAGGCAGTCACAGAGTTTGAAAACCTTAGAGACAGGGACTCTATCTGAACGTAGAGGATTTTTTAAACTCTTACACTATTTCAGATCTCTTTTTGAATACAAATAAACCTACGGTAAACTCAAGTTTGACAGAATTACAATACATAAGACGTAAAACAATAGAAGACAAGACGCAAACAAACATAGTTTTAAATTTGATTTAAATTCCTGACTTATATTACCTGTTAGTTTTGATAGTATCTTAAATAAATAGTAAATATTTTTCAGGAAAGACAGTGAAATACGCGAGTTTACGTAAACATTTAGTGAACAATACATTACGGATTCAAAGTCATTTGTAAATGTGGTTTGAATTTTAATCGACCTATACTTCATCTACTAGTATTTAACATTGAAATTTAAACAAAGTTAATTGAGATCGCGCTAATTATATAGTTTCTTATCAATCGATTTATTTAAAGACAATTGCTTAAACTATTCGATACTATTTACAGTAGTAAACCGTGTTTATTGTTATTGTGATCTATATCTGATTCAGTCCATAAATAGTAAACATAAAGTATATATTGCAAAATAAACTATATACTTTAGACAATTGCATTTCATTACTCAGATGCAATTGTTTGTAAAATGTAGCTCATGTTTCATGTTTTAAATAACAGGATAAGCTTATGCTTGACATTAACACTATTACGGACGCTTCTGCTAGCCTGAACGTTTAAAACCAATCTCTGACAACTGTGTCAGGGAGTCGACTAATTGACTCAGTGGGTAAAGCATTAGACTAGCACCCGATCGACCCGGATTCGAATCTCGCCATAGACAGTTGAGGCTTTTCGTCAAAGAATGCTATGCTCTTTGATTTGTTACGGCTAAAAGTCGTAAGAACACAAAGTCGGAAATTGGTACTTTCACCGGTGTCAATATCTCAAACATATCTAAGACTTATGCATGACACTAACACAAAGTCGAAAATCGGTACTTTCACTGGTGTAAATATTGAGAACCACAATTATCTAAGCTTTATGCTCGTCGATAATGGGTACTTTCTCTAGTGTCAATATTGAGAACCATATCTAAGATTTATGCTAGTCGATAATGGGTACTTTCTCTAGTGTCAATATTGAGAACCATATCTCAGATTTATGCTTGACATTAACACAAAAATCGAAAACGGGTTCTTTAACTGGGGTCAATATTGAGAACCTGATCTAAAGACCCCAAAAATTAATGGAAAATATGATATAGTCAAATATCAACAACATCTTTCAGCTTATCACATGCAAGCATTTAAACATTTCATTTCATTTCATTTCATTTATTGGCAAATCGGCATTACAAATGCCTTTGACCATTTACAAAATCTATTACAAATATGGTCAAGACATATTGACATAAAATATAGAAACAATTATAACATACAAATAAAGCGGAACATATCATCCAAAAAGATAGCATAGTAAACAAAACTAAGAAGCGGTTAGAACTTCAAGGGTTTGTTTCCGTAATTTAAAAGCTTCGCTTACATATTTAGCATTATTAATCACTCTTTTCTTATTAGTAGATGACATAATATTAATGAATTTCTGTACAGACGGCCAGGCTGTATTTATAGAATATTTCTCTCTAATGTTTGAGTACTTGTTACAACAAAGTAGGAAGTGATATTCGGACTCAACAAAATGACTTGAGCACATTTTACAGACACGCTGTTGTCTATCAATACCAGTATAACGTCCAACCTCAATCTCCAGGCTATGCGATGCAGTTCTAAAACTGGTGTATTGCCTTCTCAATAAATTGCTTTGCAATATATCCAAATATTTCTCATAACAGAATTCTACTTTAAATTTTCTATAATATTCCAATTTTGATATATTTTGAATCGACGCTTTCCAGTTTTGTATATACTGATCGCGTAACCGTTGTTTAAACATATTATAATAGTTACAATTTGAATCAAAATTCAAAAAGACATCACTAAAGCCTAAATTATCTAACAAAGATTTAATTTTATGAGACCATGAATTTACATTACGGCTGTTGCATTGTTCAACAAATAGTCTATACATAGGCATATCTTGGTTTTTCATGACTTTTATCCAATATTTTAATGCTCTCTCTTTCATGATAACAGACAATGGAAAACGACCAAGTTCTCCAAAAACAGCCAAGTTTGGGGTTTGATTACGCACACCTAAGACATATTTACAAAATCGTAAATGAATTTTATCTATTTCTTTAAAATCGTATATTCCCCAAATATCAGACGCATACAATAGAATACGTGCAACCATTGTATCAAAAAGTGATAATTTCGTTCTAACATCTAGATTAATCCTACTAAATAGAGACAGCAAATTGCTATATGCCCTTAAGGCTTGATCAGAGAGAGTCTTTACAGCGTTTTTCATATTACCAGTGTATGTAAAGTTTACACCTAGATAGCAAAAATTATCGACAATTTCTAATTTCTCACCATTAACAAACCATTCAAATGCATGATTTTGTTTTCGTTTTTCAAAAATGCAGACTTTAGTCTTCTTAACATTTATCTTAAGGCCCCATTTAATAGAATAATGATAAATACAATCTAGCTGTGCTTGTAGAGTATCAGCATTTGTTGTGAATAAAACGATGTCATCCGCAAAGATTAACATATACATAGACAACTGATTTAAATCATTCTCAGTTAGGTTGTTGAAATCTATATTATTTCTAATATCGTTTAAAAACAAGATAAACAGTAGAGGCGAGAGTGGTTCCCCTTGTTTTAAGCCAATAGTGACGTCAAAAAAGTCGGACATTTTCATATTAGAAGTTAATTTAACACATGACTTAACACTTGCGTATATAGACTTTAACATTGTAATGACTTTACAACTAATACCTGAATTACAAAGTTTTACCCATAAAGCTTCACGAGTTACAGTATCAAACGCCTTTTCATAGTCTATAAAGGCACAAAATAATTTAGATTTATTATACAAAGCATTTTGAATAATTGTATGTAATAAAAATATGCAGTCACTAGTGCTACGATTATCTCTAAATCCAAACTGAACATCGTTAAAAACATCATTGGCTTCGCACCATTTATTAATTCTATTTCTTAGAGTTAGTGAAAATATTTTTGCTAATATGTTAACAAGAGTTATTCCCCTGTAATTATTTGGGTTCGACTCATCCCCCTTTTTAAAGATAGGTATAATCACACCTTTACACCATGATTCAGGGTATCTTCCCGAGTCGTATATTTTGTTAAAGATAGAAACCAAATAAGGAGTAATAAAATTATTCGAGTCAATGAAAAAATCAGCAACATTTTTATCATAATCACAACTCTTATGTCTATTTAAACTACGAATTACTTTGGATACTTCCTCAACTGTAAATGGACAATCGAGTTCATCTATACGTAAGTTCTCTGCACTACCAATATTCTCGTTATCCGACATAAAATCATCTTGCAAAGTGTTGGATAACGTTTTAAAATACTCGGCAAACTCATTTAAGCTAATATTAACAGAATCTGGCATGTTTTTATTCTTGTACTTTTTAATATATTTCCAGAACTTACGTGGGTTTTTTTTGCTTAAATCAGCTAGTTTGCTTTTTTCCGTGTAATAAAATTCTCTTTTTGCCTTTCTTTTAATACTGGTAAAAGCACTCCTGCTAGAGAGGAACTTCAATCTGTTTTCTTCAGATGGATTTATTTTAAATGCTCTTTTATCATTACAAAAAGACTTTTTAGCCTGTTTACATCTATCATCAAACCATGGGGACTTCTTAAACGATATTGCCAAAAGTGCGAAATTTGTTTTGAAAAAAAAAAAGAACTTCTGGGGAATATTAGTTATGGAACGGAGCTGTGTAACATATATTATTGGTTTTAAAGAAATGACTGTGATTTTGATTTTATAGTTCATTTAATGTCGTTATTTACTGTACATAAAAACGAACGTTTCTAAATACTGTCATGGTTATTTCAAAACGCAAACCTGAAATAAGGGTTGATAATTTAAAGGCATATTAGATCAAAATTTCATATTTAAAAACATTAACAATTACTTCATATACATTATTCAGTTTAAAACATAAAATCAACAAGTTCATGTGTATTGACAGTACTATGCATAAGGTTTAAAATAGTATAGTAGACGCAACTTGACCCCGATGGTTGACCTCTGCATTATAATACATAATGAAGCACAACCTATTATTGAAAAGGAGTGTACGTAAAACACGAGCTGCACGAGAAGAAGGAAATATAATTTTGTGTAAATATAAATTAGTGTATTGGAAAGTTTTAATTGATCAAATGTAAGTATATATACTTTGATACTGCACTGTATACAAACTAATTCCATATAAATATACACTGCTACCCTAAGCACACTTGATTTCTATAATGAAATAACCGATATGAATAATCAGCCTAAGGTCAACCATCGCGGTCAAGTTGCGTCTACTATACACACTATAATATACATGTATAGATTAACACGGTATCAATGTATACTACCATTAAAAGCTGGCTGTTTTTTTAACAATCAACTGTTACTGCATGACATTTAATCATGAATGTAGTTCTATATGCAAACTTAATTTATATATTTAGTAAAGATAATTATATTTAATGAGGATTTTATACATTGTAAGTAAATATGCAAAAATGCAATATTTAAGCGAAAGATGCCCATTTGATATCTTTAATTATTTAAAATAACCATTCTATTAACATAACATTCCTTCAGAGAGTCGCCCGAATATTCATTACCATATATGAAAGTACAAAAAATTCAAACTACATGATGATATATGTGATATCATGTTGTCCAGTACATAGTCGGAAACCATTTAGGAATAAAACATGTACGCCAGGACTTACATTCCAAAAAGAATGCGAAAAAACAAAGAGATAAAAATGTGATTCTCGAAGAAAACCAAAATAAAGTACAATGTCAGTATTACAGCCGCCTTTTAAACATTTGAATTTCGATTTTCTAATTGGTCGGAACAAATGTCAGTTGTTTAATTTTTTAATCTGTAAACACATTTGGCATTAAATTCAAGCTGGATGCTTTCTTTGAATTTGAATTTCGATCTTCGAGCTGGCTTGAATCTACTAGATTTGTTAGAAATGTAATGCCTGTTCGAAATTTTGTCCTTTGAAAATTTGAATTTCGATCTTGAACCAGGCTCTAAATGGAATGCTAGCTTCAATTCAACACATTATAAACAATTGTTTCGTAATTCGGCTTTTTGAAAGGTTTTGAAAGGAATTTCGATCACCAATATGTGTGAACGCAGCTGTTGACTGTGAACAGAATCAAATTATCGAACTTTCGCTATAGTTTGTGTCGCCGGGCTGCTCAATGGTAGTGAAAACAACATGGGTCGACAGATTTTCAGTATACATGTATTGTCATGGACAGATACCCTCCTGTAAAACAGGATATAAACAAAACAATATAAATACAATGTCAAAATAGGGGTTTAATAATACACATTCATGTCAAAAGCAATGCATGACAAATAATACATATTTAAATTTTAAAAACATGATTACCTGTAGATATATTTATATATAACTACATAATTGGATGTTTTAATGTTCAGCACAAATCGGCTTGTTTACATTTCAAAATATGGCGGATATCAATCGATCGAATGTGATTGGTTAATAACTCGTGCGGGGAAAATAGATATGTTAGATGGTATAAGGGAAGCAAATATTGGTGAATAACTGATACGGCCTACGACTACAAATACAATTACTCTGCCTACGGTATGTAAATAGGTGTTCAGATTTACCCTATGACATATCCAAATGTCACAGGGTGAGAAAAATGTGCAGCCAGACCGGGACTCGAACCCGGTGCCTCGGAATACCGTTCCGATGCTCTACCGACTGAGCTACCCCGGCCGCCTACACATTTTCTCCCCGTTTAAATATTTAAGTTCTATACCGTGACATATTTCCCCACCATTTTGAAATTCGTCCTCGAATTTCAGCGGGTACTTTATATATAAGCAATTACAGGCGTCGGAGACTAACCATTGTAATGCCGTCACGGCCCCACGTTGGGCGCCAAATGTCACAGGGTGAGAAAAATGTGCAGTCAGACCGGGACTCGAACCCGGGGCCTCGGAATACCGTTCCGATGCTCTACCGACTGAGCTACCCGGCCGCCTACACATTTTCTCCCCGTTTAAATATTCAAGTTCTATACCGTGACATTTGAATAAGAAGTTTTTTAGTTTTTTTAGTTTTTATTAACGTCTTATTCATTTACAAACATATAAATTGACATACTGCATAAAACAATTGTAAATGACCGTTCTAATTAGAACTACTAGAGACAATATACATATTCAAATTAAGAACATACCATTTAACTTACCAATTCATATTAAAAAAAACGAGCGCAGCCATGGCGGACAGAACGTAAATAGTACAGCGGGATGAAAAGTGTTCATTGTGTATACTATATGGTTTTCACGAACTTTTAGATGAATATAGAGAACTGATATGGTATCTAGCATGATAATGAACGTGTGAAATGTGTATTAGTATGGACCACGTATAGAAAAAATCAACTAGTGAAAACAGTGAGCGTGACCTTGAGATGTTATACCTGTAATTGTACCCCACCCACCATCTGCCAAAATGTTTTTTGCTTAGAGACGATTTTGATAGAGACCTGCAGCAATATATAGTCATAAAAATAGACAAAATATAAATCTATAGATTAATGATATATGAGAATACAATAGATAAACAGAATGTTCAATATGTCTCTAAGAGGTCAGTCATGGAGAGAATGTGTGTGTAACCTGTTGGATGAGAAATACGAAAAGCAGAAACAAAAAGCAGACAAGGAGAAAGAGAAAGAGAAAAGTACAGGGCAAATAGATAAAGAGTTTGAAAAATTTAGACAAGAAATTAAAAGTTTATTTAAAACTTTTGAAGAAAATATGGATATGAGGTTGAATAAAATGGAACAAAGCTTTAAAACAGCAGTAAATGATATCAGGGGTGAAGTAAATGCAATGTCACTTAAACTGCACTACAACCAAGAACGATGTAGCAGAAGTAAAAACTAAAGTCAACAGTTTAGAGAGTAGTGTTAGTTTTCACTCAGATAGATTGGAGAAGATTACAGAAACACAATAATCAAAATTAAACAAAGTTAAATCTGAGCTTGATGAGATGAAACATAAGATGCTACTACCGGAAAAACAGGAGATGCAGTACAATCTGGTCTTTTATGGTTTCTCAGAGCAGCCTGGTGAAGATCTCACAGAAACTATGAAAACCTTTTTTAAGGATAAGTTGATCATAAATGCTGATAGAGTGAGTGAAATACGTTTCAGTAGCTGCCACAGAATACCCTCTGAAGCAGAAGGCCCAAAACCAATTATAGTGAGATTTGCTTCTTTTGATGATAGAGACTTGGTTTATTCTAAATTTCTGATGCCAGTGTTGAGAGATGAGAAAAAAAGAATAGTTACAGATTTGCCTCCAGAACTGAAAAAAATCAGGTCAAATCTGGCTAAAGCAGCTTACCATATAAGACAAAATGAGGGACTGAAAACCAGGATACAGGAGAAAGGACTATCTGTTTATTTAGACGTCAGAATGTCAAAGGAAGATGAATGGGAGAGAAGAGATATATAACTGTTTAAAACTGTTTCCGAGCAAGGAGAAAGAACTAGGTTGCATAACCGTAAAGACGTGAAGAGAACTGTCATGTTTTGAATGGAAAATAAAACTAATATTATTTGAAAGATGCAGTTTAAATTGATATGCATGTTGTTTTTTTTTTTTCAGTTTTTTTCCTTATTTAATCATAAAGACAACAGGTATTAGTGGCACAATGAAATATGCATTTCTAAGTCGAAAACATGCTACTTTTTACTTATTGTATCATGAAAAATTGACTTAGTAAGAAAAAAGAAACAGAATTGACATTACTTTTTTCGCTATTTATAGCACTTCTTAAATGCTATTGCACAACACTCAGTAAAGATTTACTCTGTTTTCATAGCCTCAAATGGTAGTATAATGCACGATTTTTAAGTGCTCTTCATTTAGTAAAAAACACTCCCAAGTTAATATTACGTTTTTCGCTATTTATAGCACTTCTTAATTCCCATTACACAACACTCTGTAAAGATTTACTCTACTTTGTTTTCATAACCTTAAATAGTAGTATTTTGCACGAGTTTTAAGTGCTATTCATTGATAGTATTTCAACTCCCCCAACCTATTTATACCCATTTCGCACGGTTTTTGCGTACTGTTCATTGATAAAATTCAAATTCTCCTTACTTCTTCTACGCATTTTTCATGTCTATTATTGATAGTATGTAAATCTTACTTATGTTTTCATTTGTATACGGTGGTAAAATAGTCGGATGAAATATAGATTGTTGATGTGTATGAATGACACTTTTGATTTCTTGTATTAAATTTTGGAAAACATGAATTTTTCAAGAAGAAAAAAAGAAAACAGGAAAAATCGAACAAGAATCATTCAATATAACATTCATTAAAATGGTTATACTAAAAAAGTATATGAAAAAGGAATTAATTCTAAAACAAAATCCGAAGAGTAATTATTAAGCAAATGCGCACGTACCTTTTTTTCTAGTTGGTATAGTATAAATTTACAACAAATACTAATGCGGACGCTATGAGCAGGTAGAAATAACATAGTAGATAAAATACTGACAAAATGATATACTTTTGAAAACATGTGCGTATTTATGTTAAGTTGTGTATTTTGTTTCTGAAGCATACACGATTTTGCTGTACTGATTATGTATTTGCCTTGGAAAAACTCGCATGTTACCTGGGGATACAAGAACGGATCTGTGTTTGTTAAAATACAAAATTCTGCTGGTTTGTTATACTTACATGGATTTTTGATACCGTTATCAATACAGTGTAAGGCGGTGTATTTGAGTACACTGGTATAAATATATATTTTGTACTATATGACTATTACATCATATTTATAGGGAATATGCCCAGTATACACTTGAGTAATTAATATGGATGTATATTCAATGCATGAATATTCTTACAATAATTGGACAAGATATAAGCGCCTTGGTGCAAGGCCGCGTTTGTTTTGTTGTGTTTTGTTTTGTTTAGTAGTTTGACTTGTCAAAACACTATATGGCGTATTTTCCCACTTTTCTGTTCTTATATAGAGTATTCGAAGAGATGAGTCGGAAACACCGGATAAATACGATTTTTGAATTCGGTAGAAAATGTAGTACGTTATAAATATATATAGTCTTAGATACAGTTAGCCTGATCAATTTCACTGAGTAGTGGAAACATAAAGGCACATTGTAACGCGGCGTTTTAAAATATTCTGGCGCATATACCTATAACTCTATACGAAGTGGCTATACATGTATTAACGATAATGTTGATTAAACAATTAGTCATAAATACTGTTTTACTGCCTTCTGGCTGGTCAGGGCATGTATGCATATATTTTTTAGTAATGTTTACATAAAGAGTTTGTTGTACTGGTTGGGAACTATTTTCCGGACACATTTTCATATTTCGGCTCCATTATTCCCTAAAAATATATTTGACATAAATGAAGCCCACACTGCACAAACTTCAGCTCCTTCCACATCCGATGTTGTAATCAGCATCGCGCTGTGACGTAAAATATGGGTTCCATGGGGTCTCAAATGGGGTCACTAAAATAAGTTATTTTTCCAGTCAGGTAAACCAGTATCCGGACAAATATTTTGACAGTGTTTTATTGTTAATTTGATATCAAAATAAGTAATTAAACTATTTCTACACATTTCTTTATCATTCATCTCTTCAAACTTGCACATGAAACATAACCCGACGTTCAATAGCAGCTACGAAAGCAAACCGAGGTTGACTATAAAAAACTCGAATTTCGCCTTATACGAATTCTTGATAATTCCAATAGAAATAGAATAAAATTAGTTCAAAAATCAACAGCCCTGCATCTTACGTAACTTTTAGCGTGAAATTAAAAGTAGAACATGTTATCAGCAGACAATCATTATGCAGTCTGATTATTTCTTCCCCACTTGATACCTCGGCATGTGTGAACTACTGCGCATGCGCAATGTTATCTTCATGCCCCGTTAAGACAGAAAGTTGTTTTGTAAACGCAGGTGAGTTATCATTAAAAACCCAAACATTATACAACCTAATAAAATAGTGGTTTGTTGTAGACATGAAGAACAAACATCTAAATGATCTAGATGAAACAATTTCATGAATAACAACGAAATAAAGCGGATATTACATGTGTCCGGAAACTGGTCCTGTCCGGAAAATGGATCCCAACCAGTAAAGTAATCCTTCTGTCTTCAGTTATACCATTTGAATTGTTGATGAAGTGATTTAATATTTTAAAATCGGTAAACTAAACTACAAGCATGCAACCATAAAGGTAACAAAGTGAAATATACTGTTAACAGTGTTAAATGTCCTACCTTCTAGGGAGTGTATTCAATTACTTCCAAAGAAAATGCATGTATTCTAGGAAATGTTGTGTAATAGTACACTATAATTCCAAAACAGTCACATTTTAGTGCTTTTTTCTGTTTTTTACATTTAGCATAAAATCCTAAAATTATTTTTCCTGTTGCTATGACATAACAAAACTGACACAGTTTGACCAGACAAGTTATGGCCCAGTGACAACTGCTATTTTTGTCTAAAACCAATGAATCATGAAAATAACATACTGTTTGTGTCCCTTATGTACATACTAGTAGGAGGTGGATATAGAAATATAGTCTATTTCAATTAATTCGACAACTTTTAATTGAACCAGACATGTATAGAAAAAACAATTATTTATTTCTATAGCTCTTTGATTGAGCCGGGCTTAGTGAGTTTGAAGACACTGGATCCGTGTCGGTCTGCGGGGTCTGTGCGGGTTCTATACGGCTGGCTCAAAGCCTCTGTAATAGTCACAGTGTCTGACAGCCAGCGGTGTGGGTCCCGGGCGGGCTGCGCCGGTGCTGGGGCTGTTCTGGATTCTTGAGATTGCATGCGCGATGGTTATTCGTGGCGCGACTCAAATTCCGGTGAGATAGGTAAATAATACGTTATATAGGTGTAGGTATAAATATGATCCGTAATTAAATATAGGTATTTTTGTTGAAGGTATATATATATAGAGGGAAGTGTAAATTGTATATAGTGGGAGTACGGAAATACTAAGTGATCGTGTTATGCAATTTGAAAAAAATAAGCCTTTAGGGATAAATGATAATTAAACACTTTTTATCCTGTTACATGTATTAAGCCTCTTTCAGGCTTCTTCTTTACATTTTCTGTCACATTTGCTTGTTTTTTTTTTCACGTTTTTGTTGGTTATTTTTCAATGTTGTTTTGCAGTTATGTCATTTTCAGTCATGTTTATCTGTATGTTTTGTTATACAATATTGTATGTAATTCCTGAATGTATGTTACGGGTACAAATCAAAGTAAAGTTTAGCTATGACATCGGGTAATATTAAGATAATATCTTACAAATGTAGAGGACTACATGATTCGATAAAAAGAGCAGATGTATTTCATTTTCTTAAAGAAAGAGATGCAGATGTTTATTGTTTGCAAGATCTGCACATTACAGCTGGCATGCAGAAACAAGTTTACTCAGAATGGAATGCAAACTGCTATTTTAGTTTTGGTGAAAGTAACTCAAGAGGCGTTAGCATATTATTTAAAAAAAACAGCTGGTTTTTCAAACTAATGATATTGTTGTAGATAAAGAAGGAAATTACATTATGTTAGATTTAACTGTATATTCGAAAAGATTCACTTTAGTAAATTTATATGGACCTAATGTTGATAAACCTGATTGTTACAGGCATATTTTTCAAAGTATCGATAACATAGGAAATAGTTCATACATATTATGTGGAGATTTTAACTTAGTAACAAATGTTGATTTAGATTACTGTAACTACAAATCCATAAATAACAATAGGAATGCGAGGGTAGTTTTACTTGATGCCATCAAAGCCAGACGCTTGCTTGATCCTTTTAGAGAATTAAACGGTAATGCAATAAAGTATACATGGAGAAGATCCAATCCTACTCAGCAAGCAAGACTAGATTTTTTTATAGTAACTGAAGATTTCCTTTCTCATATCCGCGTTAGTGATTTAGATATAAGCTATAGGTCAGATCATTCGCCTGTTATTTTAAAATTATCTCTAGAAGAAATTACACATGGTAAAGGTTTATGGAATATTTAATAATTCATTATTACACGACAGTGAGTATCTCAAATGCATAAAAGAGAAAATAGAAGAGGTAAAAGCACAGTATTGCTTACCTGTCTGTAATATGTCTAAGCTACCAGAAATAGATAATTCATATTCAATAACTGATATTCAATTTACAATCGATGATCAATTATTCTTAGAAACTCTTTTAATGGAAATAAGAGGAAAAACTATATCGTATTCTAGTTTTAAAAGTAAATCTACTAAATCTAAAGAACAGTATTTGATTTTAAAGATTAAAAAGCTTGAGGAAAATTTCTCCGAATCTAATCAGGAAGATTTACTTATTTCAAAGGCAGAATTAGAGAATATCAGTCATGAAAAAATGAGAGGACATTTTATTCGATCAAGTGGTAATTGGGTTGACAATGGAGAAAACCCGTCAAGTTATTTTTGTAGTTTAGAAAAGACTATGTAAACAAAACAATTCCTTTTATAGAAAAAGATGACGGAAGTAAAGTCTACTCACAATAAGACATTTTAAAAGAAACCGAACTGTTTTACAGTAAATTATATACCAAGGGAGATACACCCTCTGATATAGATATTGAAGCCTTTTTAGAAAATGCCAATATTCCGAAGCTAAATAATGATCAATCAAATGACGTAGAAGGACTCCTTTCATATGCAGAAGTTTCAGAAACCCTAAAATCTATGAAAAACGACAAGAGTCCCGGCTCGGATGGTTTCACTTCTAACTTTTTTTAAAGTATTTTGGTTACAACTTGGTAATTTTGTAGTAAGGGCTATTAACTTTGCCTTTCTGAAGGGTCATCTCTCTGTTACACAAAAACAAGGTATTATTACTTGCATTCCAAAGGAGAATAAACCTAGACAATATTTAAAGAATTGGCGGCCTATCACATTATTGAACACTGTATATAAGTTAGCTTCAGGTACAATAGCAAAACGACTAAAGTTGGTTTTAGATATTCTTATTGATAGGGATCAAACAGGGTTTCTCAAGGGCAGATATATAGGTGAAAATACGCGTCTTATTTATGACATAATGAACTTCACCGAACAAAATGAAATTCCGGGTCTCTCGATGATGATTGATTTTGAGAAGGCTTTTGATACTTTGTCGCTGGAATTCATTGACAGGACTTTTGAGTTCTTTAATTTTGGTCCAATGTTTAAGAAATGGATAAAACTGTTTTACACAGATATCAAAGCATGTATTCAATTAAACGGGTATTTATCCGACTTTTTTGTTATAAGAAGGGGTTGTCGTCAGGGGGACCCGATAAGTCCTTACATTTTTATATTATGTGCCGAGATTTTAGCAATTAAAATTAGAAACAGTAAGAAAATAAAACGAATTGTAATTGATAGAGTAGAATATAAAATAAGTAAGTTTGCAGACAATACATCGTAATTGTTAGATGGGTCTGAAACCTCTTTGCACTCTACTTTAGATGTTTTAAATGAGTTTGCAATGTATTCCGGCCTAAAGGTGAATTTTGAGAAAACACATGTTGTGTGGATCGTGCTTTGAAATACAGTACAAGATCAATAAAAACAAGATGGAAATTAAACTGGGGTACAAAATCATTTAAACTGCTGGGTTTGAAATTTCATATCGACCATAAAACCATGTGCGATATAAATTACAAAGAAAACGTTGATAAAATAAGGAACGTAATTTCGTACTGGAACAAAAGAAAACTTACGCCGATTGGCCCGATTACTGTTGTAAAATCTCTTCTTTTACCATTGCTGACACATCTTTTTATGTCTCTACCAAATCCCGAAATACAGACCTTACAGGAAATAAATAAACTGTTTTTGGACTTTGTTTGGCAAGGGCCGGCAAAAATTACAAATTCAGTAGCAGTAAAGGAATATGCAGAAGGCGGTTCAAAAATGGTTGACGTGTACGCATATATGAAAAGTTTAAAACTTACCTGGTTTAAAAGGATGTTAAAGGGTACAAATAACAAATGTTACAGTCTTACTGGTAATTTATTGAATACCTGGTTTAAAAGGCTGTTAAAGGGTACAAATAACAAATGTTACAGTCTTACTGGTAATTTATTGAATTTGGAAAAACTATGCAATTGTGGAAAGGGATACATAGACATAACGGTAAACAATGTTAAAAATTGCTTTTGGAAAGATGTATTGCGTGCATATTCTGAATTAATTGAAAAATCTGAGATAGCTACGGTAAACAATTTTCTTGAAATGCCATTATTCTATAATCACTTTATTCTAATTGATAGAAAACCTATTTATTTGAAGCTATGGTATGATAAAGGTATTAGATATGTGAAAGATATTATGAACAAAAATGGGATTTTTATTGACCAACAAGACCTAGAGAGAACTTTGGATTTGAAAACAAATTTTCTTACATATGCAGGAATGAAAAGAGCAATCTTACAAGCCTTTAAATCTGTTCGTTTAATGGATAAAACGTCGGATTTGAACTATGTTTTCCCAGTTATACATTTTTTATGAAGCCTATTTTAAGTACAGACAAAGGAATAAAACAAATGTACAGAATTTTTATAAAAAAACTCCGACAATCCAACGTCTAAAGAAAAATGGTGTAATATCGCTGAATGGAAATATATATATAGCTGGGTATCTATGACCTGTAATGATACATATTTACAATGGTTACAAACTAGAATTGCTCATAGACTATTAGGTACCAATGTTTTGTTATTCAAAATGAACAAGACTATAACCGAATATTGTACATTTTGTAAACATGAAAAAGAAACTGTAGTTCATTTATTTTGGCAATGTAGTCATGTAAAACATTTGATCACAGAAATTGAAAAACTTGCCAAGACTTATGATGATAAGTGTTTTACTAATTGTAAATCCTTTATCTTGGAATATCCAGGAAAAACTGTATGTAATTATAATGTGTTGTGTTTAGAAATTAAAAAATATATATTTCTCTGTAAAAGAAGAGATGTTATACCATCTTTACATGGACTTAAAGCAAGCTTTAAACTTGCTTCCGCAACAATTAATAAAACATGTAGAGTAGATAAACAAAAGGGATGGACTCTTGTAAAACTTCTAAGCCGTTAAAAGAAGTATACTCATGCTTTATTTGATAATTAATTTGAATTCTTGTAAAACTTCTAAGCCGTTAAAAGAAGCATACTCATGCTTTATTCGATAATTAATTTGAATTCCTGCTTAAGGTATTAGATCACTAATAGAGAACCTCCTTTTTGAAGAGTATTCAATTCCTACAATAAGCCTACTTTTACTGCAATTCTTAGGGGGCCGTAGGTTCAAGCCCTACTGGGACCAAAAATTTTCTCCCCATATTTTCCTTTTTTTCTAGTATATTTTTTTACTTCTTTCAAGACTTATTTTTGATTTCTTGTACAAAAATGGAAAAAGATGAATCTTATAAGCGATTTCTTCGTGTTCAAAGTAAATTTACTACTTCAACAGAAGGTAGAGTTACACATCTTTAAAAATATTGAGTTACACGCGGTGAAAGTTCTCTATTTTGCTTTCACTCTTAGATTATATATTGTGGAAGAAATTATGTGGGTTTTACGTCTGCCCTAAGGTTATTTTTAAATGGAGTAAGCAAAATTCAAAATAGAAACACTGCATTCGACCTTATTTTTTCAAGGTTGAAGTATGAATTCTGTCTAATTAAATCTGTTTACTTGAGGCACCATAGAAAAAATGATATTGACATTTTTATTTTGTGTTTTATAATTGTTTGCCAAATTTTTTGATGTTTTTTTTATTACAATAAATGGTAAAATGAGTTCTCTGCAAACCTTTTGGACAGTGGCTATCACTTTGAAATTTGTCTCTACTTGAGCTTGAGGAGATACCATAAGTTATACAAAATTTATAAAAAACGGCACGGTAAAAGTTGTTTAAAAATTGCAATATAGTGCAAAACACAGTTACCTTTCAGAATATAACAAGCAAAGGCCATTTTGTAAACATTACTATTAGTGATCTAATACCTTAAAGACACTGATTCTGGTATGCCTGGTATGTGGCCTATGGAGATTATATGGAGCCCTTATTGGCGATAAGGGCTAATACACAAGTCGGGACCATTGGTAGACTTGCTTCTGTTTATCATAATAAGCTACTGTATAGCTACTGTGCAGTAAATAAATTGCAGGTGATATTTCTCACCTTTATAACAAATCAGTTCTCACCTTTATAACGAGTTTAGAAAGCTTGATTGAATTAGGGCTAAATAAACAAAGTGATAAGATACAATAGTGTTTTATCATATTTTTAATAAAGTAAGTTTTTTAACAATTACATCTCATTATTGCTGTTTATTATTATCAAAAATATAAAAAATGCATTCAGGCACATAGCATTTAGAAGTAATAAATTATTGTGTATTTTGAACAATGATATATCTTTATTGCTGGATTTTATTATACATAAAAGAAAGTTAACATTATTTAAACAACACAAGAGGAATTAAGCATTTTTAATATATAACATCCTTCGGTCTATATACCTTCTCTATCTATTAAAAATGCAACTGAACGCTTCTTTAATTTCTAATAAAATCCAGCAATTATCTTTTTTTTTGTTTTTATTGTGTTACTTTTGATAAAAAGATCATAATCATTGAATAAACAAATTTGTAATTTCTCTTATTAAGTTTTGAATAATTATTTTATAGTTAGAATTGCTTTGCTATAAGAGTTATAATTTAATTGGCCAGGACATTACTCACATGACTGAGCAATCAAAATTAGCATCTTAACAATTAAAATTTTGTGTACATGCTGAAAAAAGACTAAAAAAAACAACAGCATTTCAATTAATAAAATGCAAAACACAGGAAATAACCAATTTACCTGTAGGCAATAAAATTTATGATTCTCTGACAATAATTAGGCTACATGTCAAGTCTACAGGGGTTTTATGGACCCTTATCAGACTGGACAAGACAGGATCTTGTATATTGGGGATTAAAAAGTCTGGTATTTGGGGGGGTGTGGGGGTCACTTATATAGGAGATTTTCTTTGTCTTTAAGCATAAATTTATTAGTGTGGAGAAGAAACCTTTTATATGAATATTTAGATATCGTGTTGATAAGTTTGTCATGTTTTTCTCTCGTAGTAAATGTTTTTTGTTGTTTTTTTTGCAAGATATTTTGAACAATGTTGGAATTCATATTGTAAATGTTTATATCATATGTAACATTCGGAATTATGTAGACATAAAAATGAAATGTAGTTTTTAAAAGAATGTAGTTTTAAAAGCAGACAGATAGTTGACTGAATATGTAGAAAAATGGGGTAAATTAACAACTTTTTATAATCAGTAATGTAGAATTGAATAGTAATATTCATATGAAATTGTTAAACTATTATCAATGTGTCACAGTTATATTATTAACTCTGCTTTAAATTTTTTTTTGTCAGAATGATTTATTTTGTTTAAACTTTGCAGTAAGTAGTGATACCAATGTTAGTTTAGTATTGAAAAAGCCATAGAGCTTGTTTGTAATATTTGAATTGATTTTTTCTGAATAAACTATACCCCATAAAAAAAATATTAAGAATTAGAATATAATATTCTACAACATGATATCAAAATATCTCTGATATAAAACTATATGACAGTTGCAGGTAAAATACATTATATTACAAACAGTTCCAATATTTGGGCTAATCATGCCCGCTATTTATGTATATGCTTACAGGAACTATAATCTTCTAGAAACATATTCAAACCAATTAGGAATCAAATGTGTTTTTGTACAACGCAGATGAATAAAATCTCTGTTCAAGATGAAACTAGCTAAAAGCTGGAAGTCGCAAACCAAGTGAGTAAATTGAGAGTGTACACGAATGTATGAATGTTGAGTAACTGACTGAGTGAGTACATGAATACATGAACTGATGTTGAGTGAGTACATAAATGCATGAATGCTGAGTAACTGACCGAGTGAGAACATGAATACATGTACGGATGTTGAGTGAGTACATGAATTCACGAATGTTGAGTAAATGACCTAGTTAGAACATGAATGTATGGATGTTGAGTAAGTGACCGAGTGAATACATGAGTGTACGGACGTTGAGTAAGTGACCGTGTAAGTACATAATACATGTACGGATGTTGAGTAACTGACCGAGTAAGTACATAATACATGTACGGATGTTGAGTGAGCACATGAATGCACGAATATTGAGTAACTGACTGAGTGAGTACATGACTACATGTACGGACGTTGAGTGAGTACTTGAATGCACGAATGTTGAGTAACTGACCGAGTAAGTACATGAATGTACGGATGTTGAGTAAGTGACCGAGTGAGGACATGAATGTACGGATGTTAAGTAAGTGACCGATTAAGTACATAATACATTTACGGATGTTGAGTGAGTACATGAATGCACGAATGTTGAGTAACTGACCGAATGAATACATGAATGTACGGACTTTGAGTAAGTGACCGAGTGAGTACATGAATGTACGGATGTTGAGTAAATGACCGAGTAAGTAGATAATACATTTACGGATGTTGAGTGAGTACATGAATGAACGAATGTTGAGTAACCGACCGAGTGGGTACATGAGTGTACGAATGTTGAGTAGCTGACCAAGTACTGTTATAGTATTTTAAATTGTCCATGTGTAGGGAGTCATATTCGGGTTTGTACATGCTTGCGTTCGTATACAGCTCCTCTGTCCCAAGGAGCTGTATACGAAAACGTGTTCCAAAAAAACAGCTCCTCGGGGAGCTATATCCGAAGGGAGCTATATAGGGTGTGACAAATTCTCAAACGCTCCTCGTATATAGATAAATTAAAAAATGTTTTTGCTATAGTGTAATCAATAGTGTATGTCAAACAGGTTCAGTCTTTTTTAAAAGAGGTACCATTATAATTGCCATTATAATCGATGTTAACAAAAACGTATATCATACTGAGAAAAATGTGTGAGAAATCTACAAGTGTCTGAAAATGTTGTAGAAATAAAAGATCCTAGTACATTTACTTCCCTGATAATCTTCATGCTTGACATAATTTTACTTAAAAAAGTTACGTATATCAACATCCAATTTGATTTCTACTTATCTCTTTGAGTTCGTGGATTTATTTGCAATTATTTGCATGTTTATCACGGGAACGTGTAACTCCAACCAGATAACGCATCATATCTATGTTAATGGCGGACATAGATTAAATTAATGAGGTCTGAATGATGAAAGTCTTATTTCCTCAATAACTATGTGCGCACATTCACCCTGCTAGCATACTGTTGCAGTGACATTAGGGTAATATCATTGTCAGTTAAATTTATTTTATTTGATAAGCCACACAAGGAGTAACGTCCCAAACTGATTAAAGACATCCTTTCCTTTTTATGCAGTACAAATTTCCTTTAGAGATTTATGTGTTGCAACTTTTACACAGTTGCTATTTATTTAGAACCAAGTACAAATTAACAAAATGCAACGGTAACACGGTATACCAAATCCTTAAGCTGTTATCAAGGAAAATCGTTCCAAACAGACGTGGAAACCAGTCTCAAAATATCTTCGTAGATATTTGTTCGTTTTTTTGGAGAGTTCGCATTATGTGAATTTAACCGCTTTGTAACAGATGTTAAACTTGTTCTGTGTGATATGCAAATTTCCCGTATTTCCTTGAAATTTCGAAAAAATCCAGAATTTCATAAGAATAGAACACTTAGGCGTTATTTTTTTTAATTCAGATAAAAATGTTTGATTAATGAATGCGAAAAATGAGGATTATTTTGCAATGCTTTTTCTTTGCGACAAGAAGTGTCATGAATGTTGAAGGTAGTACTTCTCTGAAACGAAGGCTTGGGGTTTTGGAACAGAGGATGAATGTGGTAGAAGTGCGCGTGAATACTGACCTCGAACGAGATATTGAGGCGCTAAATAAATCGCTTGTTTATACAAAGGATCAAGTTTGTTCCAATAAAATGCAAAAAGGAGACAGACAGGAGATAAAATATCACTCTTCTAAAACCACTGAATTGCAAAGGTTTGATAAAGCACGTGTATCTATAGGATTTGCGAATGAAAAGAAATGGCTACGAGAGAAAATAGAGATATTTGAAAACGTCATACAGGAACAAGGACATATGATAAACAAAAGCATTTCTGAAATCAGAAGTGATTTAAGAAGTCACGAACAAGCAATACATGCAAAAGTTGTCGGTGGATTGCAAACAAACTTTAACACAATGAATGCAAGTATGATCAATATGGAAAAAGATATAGAAAGTAATATGTCTTCTCTCAGTTCAGAGATTGTGGACATTAAAGAAAATGTAAGCGCCGAAATAAAACAGACTTGCACACTTATGTTACACAAGTTAAGTGCTGAAATTCAAGAGAAGGAGAAATTTATAAATGAACAAAGACTTGAAATAAACAAATTAAAACAAAGTGTAGACCAAATCAGTGGCTTTTTGTTATCATGTCCCACAGGGTGGACTCAATTCAAATCATATTGTTATTTGTACGTTGAGGATACAGTAACGTACGATAATGCACGAGAGAAGTGTTCATCACAAGGAGCAAGTGTAGCTGATATTCAAAGCAAGGAGGAGAACGATTTCATCTTTAAATTGTGTACAGACAGTGGACACGATTTTGGTGTTACATATAACGTGGTCTGGATAGGATTTACTGATGAAGTAATTGAGGATGTGTGGATATCTGACAGGACGTGTAGTAAAGCAACGTACACGTACGTACAAAGCAGAGATAGATGGATAGATAGATAGATAGATAGATAGATAGAGAGAGAGAGAGAGAGAGAGAGAGAGACAGACAGACAGACAGACAGAGAGAGACAGACAGAGAGAGACAGACAGACAGACAGAGAGAGAGAGAG
The DNA here is from genome assembly GCF_021730395.1 of Mercenaria mercenaria. Lineage (NCBI taxonomy): Eukaryota > Metazoa > Mollusca > Bivalvia > Venerida > Veneridae > Mercenaria > Mercenaria mercenaria. Next base: position 104,314,778 of record NC_069362.1, on the reverse strand, counting down.
AGAGAGAGAGAGAGAGTTTATAATGTGCAATTATGTGTCATCTTAAAAGCTAAGTTTTAAAAATGTAAAAAAAGATAATCTTTTTCAATGACTTTTTAGCTCACCTGAGCCAAAGGCTCAGGGTGAGCTATTGTGATCACTCACCGTCCGGCGTCCGTCCGTAAACTTTTACTTTAAAAGACATCTCCTCATAAACCGCTAGGCCAATTTCATCCAAACCAGAACAAGTAGAGTGACGTCACACCAGTCTAATTAAGAAACGCGTTCTAAGTTTGAATATATAATAAGCGACGCCTTTATAAACGTTTGTTTTTACTTTCAAATATTTTTTCTTTAAAAGAAAAACACGATAATAAAACGGTTAATTTTTTTTTATTGAAACAGATGAGTTTAACAATCTGTAAACAAATCCGTGGTAAGACTGATATACATGACGGAACTATTTGAATTGCGCATGAAATGATTTATTTTGTCAGTCTCAGCACTCGGTTGATCTTTGTGACTTTCGATTTGTGGTAATAATAGTCTGGCGAACGTGTTCGCCAGCCTAAAAACGGAAAAATATTAACTTAAGTTTGTCACAAATGGTCATATTAATAACCTTCATCTTGATTATTTTGACACACGAAAATAAAAAAATAAGTTGTATTATAAAAGTGATCTCACAACAGAAACAGTAATAATTTCTACTACTATGTATTTACTAAATATAGTGAATGTGTCTGTAAAATAGAGCGCATGTCTATGTTAGATATAGCTTATGCGTCTGTTAAATAGAACGTGTGTGTCTGTTAGATAAAGCGTAAGCATCTATTAAATAAAGCGTACGCATATGTTAAATAGAATATACGTGTCTGTTAGACACAGCGTATGCGTCTGGTAAATAGATCGAATGCGCCCATTAAACAGAGCGTATGTGTCAGCTAGATATAGCGTATATGTCTGTTATATAGCGCATGCGTCTGTTAAAGGGGGATTGTCAGATTATTATGAATCATTGTTTCATTTGACAATGTTATATTACCGATGATAACTGGAAGCAAACATGACCATCCATTTCCAGCTTAAGTCAGGAATATGTACTATACATGTATACTATATACTTGCAATGAACAACAAAAGTACATTGATATACTAACTGGTAATTGTCAAAGTAGCCAGTATGTACCCAGCCAGAACGCATGTGATCAAGGACCAAAGTGTTCACTAATATGCGAGATGTTTCCATTTTATTTTATGCATTTCAAGAACAATTTCTACAGAGACGAATAGTTAGTTTTTTTATCAGAAATAGTTTTTCTTATTATTGTTTATTTGATTGTTTATTCATTTTTCCCTGTTACCCTGTTTTGAAATATAATTCACAACTGCCGACAGGGTTGTCATTAATAATCAAATACATGTAATCGTGTAACTTATACAGCCACAAGAATAAAATGTGAAATTTCCTCTTTTGAGGTGCATAATGACACCATTTTGAGGGCAAGAATATGTGATTGTTACATTGGTCTTTTACATTTTCAAGTATAGTTCAGTACATTGTAATCATATAGTATAACTATAATTTACCAGAGTCTGAGTGCGGAATGTGGCTCTCAGTTTAAATAATTACATCTAGACTGGTAAAACAGTCCAAAAAAGGTACCAAATTTTATTTTCTACTTACAACATTTCCATAGGTCTTTCTTATCTACATTTGCAATCTTAGACAAATAATAGCGCATTTCGTATATTTAAGAAATAATAATTTCCCAAATGTAGTTTATCGTAGAATAACCAGAGTTTTGAGTTCTTACGCTTAAGAATATAGCACGAAGGCCGTAGGCCTGAGTGGTATATTTTTTCGCATAAGAACGAAAAACTCTGGTTATTCTACGATAAATCACACTTGGGAACTTATTATTTCGATTCTAACACGACATAATAGTATCAATAGTGTTAGAAACAATGGTAACTACTTTTTACGACCATGACACGCACCTTGATCGGATGACGTCATTGCACGCGAGTGGTTTATTGCAGAATAACCAGAGATAGATTTTGCTCTACATGTATGTAGGTTATTTGCTAGTCGTGTTAGAATTGAAATTCGACTGTTGAGTGAAAGTATTTGTTGAAATCCCGGGCCAGGTTTCATACCAGCACATTACATGGTGTCCACTTTGAGTGTACAATGTATTGAATTCATTCTATGTATTATACTGTGAGGATTTTATACTGCAAATTTATTCTAAAATAGAATTCATAAGAATTCACTTAATTATAAAGATATAAAATTTGCCGTCATAATATTATAAAAAGGAATACCAAATAATATTGCATTGTTTACATGGACAATATAATTAATCATTGATTACATCATGCTATTTTTTATGAAATGCATCCATAATAAATTGCACTATAACCAACTTGGTGCTTGCATTTTGTTTCAGTAGTTATATACTATTGACGAATTAAATTTTACTGACCGTGACTACACGACCTCAAAGAATTATTAGCGAGAATGGCATTGCAAAGAAAATAATACTACAGCAGCAAAAAGCATCGTTTCCACAATCTCTATTTTATCTTGAAAAAAAAGAAAGTACTGTTAACACCAAGCCAAAACATAAAACACATGTGATGGTAATTAATATGCAAGATAAATATATCTGGCTGACCACTAACTGAGTATCCAATTTGCTGATGACTATTAATTATTGACATGCTGGAGTGCTAATATGTTTCCCTGGGAAATGAACATCCCCCTTTAAGTAAAGCATTTGCGTCTGTATAATATAAAATAAACACACCACACTTACAATGTAGGGAGATGGCAATGTGTTAAATTAAGGAAGATAAAAGTTGCAAGTTGTTGTTATCATAGTAGTTACTAATTAGAAGCATTTACGTTCAGAAAATGTTACTTAAATACATGGAACATGTGCTTTCCTTTTTATATCAATTTATGTAAATCTATACTGTGCAATATTGATAAAGCCAAAGTATCGCTGCATTTGTGCTGTTTTTTTTTGCAATACATTTGGCACCATAATATAGTTCACTTGAATGTTATACCGCCTAACATGTGCATTCCTTTCTGTGTAGAAACCAGTTCAGGGATCAACAGTTACATCATATTGTAAAGACGTTTTAACCCTTCTCATGTTGGACACGATTGATTCTGCCTTTCTGACCAGTGTAGATCTTGATCAGACTGCTCATCTATGCATTTGTTCAATAATGTTATCAAGTCAAAAAGGGACAAATTAAATCAACTGAACACAAAACTGATGCGCATGTCTACTTGATGTTCATGATGCTTAACAAGTTTTATTTGAAATAAAGGGAACTGTATGAATTGAAATGCACACGCAAAATGTATTATTCGCTCGGCATTAAAGGACTAAACCGCTGAATGGATCCCTGCTGGTCTTTGAATTCTTGACCGGTATGTACGCCTTAGTGAGGGACTGTGGAATAAATGATATGGCGTATATTGCTTTACAACGTGTGGGAGGTCGTGGGTTCGATCCCCGGCCGCATCACCAAAGACGTAAAATACGGCACTTGTAGCTTCCTCGCTTGGCGCTCAGCATTAAGAGGATAGTGCCAGGACTTGTCAGCCCGGTGTCTGTATAATGTGTCTGGGTGGGGTATCATGCCACGTGTCTACGGCATGATATTCCAGTGAGGCAGCACTATAAAGTTGGGCATTGAGCTCACTGTACAACACTGCGGTCTATACTCTAATATGACTGAAAAATTGTTGAAAAAGACGTTAAACCCGAACACACACAGACACACATTGCTTTACAACACAATCAATATACAAGATGTTGATGTTTAACCACAGTGCATCTAAAAAATGCAGTAAGTTACATAAATATGATCTAACGACGACATAGACCAAAAGATTAATCAACTCTGATGAAATAAATATCAAAGTTATTAGATATTCGTTAGGAAAGTAAGACTAGAGGATAAAACAAAATATACATATATGTATATAAAAGCTTTATTACATAAAGAGAACTCTTTCAGGTTAAATATCAGAGCTATTTTACATTTACAATACGTACAAACAAAGCAAAAATCCGGCCTTATTTTCCTTAAGAAAACAACTGTCAGAGTGATTACATTTAATAGCTATTGCTAGTTAAAAAACACAACATAAATCATGGCTTTATTTTCCTTAAGAAAACAATTGTCAGAGTGGTTACATTTGATAGCTAAAGCATAGCTTTATTTTCCATGAAATAACAATTATCAGAGTGATGTTACATTCAAAAGCTATTGTAAAAAACAACATAAACCACGGCTTTATTTTCCTTAAAAAAACAATTGTCAGATTGGTATATTTAATAGCTAAAGCATAGCTTTATTTTCCATGAAATAACAATTATCAGAGTGATGTTACATTCAAAAGCTATTGTAAAAAACAACATAAATCACGGCTTTATTTTCCTTAAGAAAACAATTGTCAGAGTGGTTACATTTAATAGCTAAAGCATAGCTTTATTTTCCATGAAATAACAATTATCAGAGTGATGTTACATTCAAAAGCTATTGTAAAAAACAACATAAATCACGGCTTTATTTTTCTTGAGAAAACAATTGTCAGAGTGGTTACATTTAATTGCTAAAGCATAGCTTTATTTCCAATGAAATAACAATTATCAGAGTGATGTTACATTCAAAAGCTACTGTAAAAAACGACATAAATCACGGCTTTATTTTCCTTAAGAAAACAATTGTCAGAGTGGTTACATTTAATTGCTAAAGCATAGCTTTATTTTCCATGAAATAACAATTGTCAGAGTGATGTAACATTCAAAAGCTATTGTAAAAAACAACATAAACCACGGCTTTATTTTCCTTAAGAAAACAATTGTCAGAGTGGTTACATTTAATAGCTAAAGCATAGCTTTATTTTCCATGAAATAACAATTATCAGAGTGATGTTACATTCAAACGCTATTGTAAAAAACAACATAAATCATGGCTTTATTTTCCTTAAGAAAACAATTGTCAGAGTGGTTACATTTAATAGCTAAAGCATAGCTTTATTTTCCATGAAATAACAATTATCAGAGTGATGTTACATTCAAAAGCTATTGTAAAAAACAACATAAACCACGGCTTTATTTTCCTTAAGAAAACAATTGTCAGAGTGGTTACATTTAATAGCTAAAGCATAGCTTTATTTTCCATGAAATAACAATTATCAAAGTGATGTTACATTCAAAAGCTGTTGTAAAAAAACAACATAAATCGCGGCTTTATTTTCCTTAAGAAAACAACTGTCAGAGTGGTTACATTCAATAGCTAAAGCATAGACTTATTTTCCATGAAATTACAATTGTATTCAAAAGGTATATTGTAATGCTAGTTGAAAAACACAACATAAATCACGGCTTTATTTTCCTTAAGAAATCAACTACCGGAGCGGTTACAATTAATAGCTAAACCATAGCTTTTTTTCCATGAAATAACAATTGTCAAAGTGATGTTACATTCAAAAGCTATTGTAATGCTAGTTAAAATAAAACATAAATCACGGCTTTATTTTCCATGAAAAAACAACTGTCAGAGTGGTTATTTTCAATAGCTGAAGTAATGATAGTCAAAAAGCATACGTCACTACTTTAATTTCCATGAAATAACAATTGTCGGAGTGATTTTATGTTCAAAAGCTATTGCAATGCCAGTCAAAAAAAACACGACACAAATCATAGCTTTATATTCAATGAGAAAACAACTATCAGAGTGGTGACACATTCGATAGCTTTTGTAATGCCAGTCAAAAACAAAACACAAATCATAGCTTTATATTCAATGAGGAAACAACTTTCACAGTGATGTTAATATCGATAGCTATTGTAATGCTAGTCATAAACAAAACATAAATCATAGCTTAATCTTCAATCAGAAAGTAACTGTCAGAACAGTTTTACATTAAATAGATACAGTATCTCTAGTAAAAACAACTAAATATAAATCACAGCATTTGACTTCTTTATCATTATGTATCAGAGCTAATATTCACAGTCTAATATTCACTAGCTGCAGAAAGACTAGAACATAAAACAAAACATGAATACATCAAAATGTTAATATATCAGGTAAGGCAACTGTTTTAATATATACATTAGACCTATGCAACCTTTACAAGGTACAGTAATGCTTGTTAAAACAAAACGTTGGCTTTATTGTTCATGTGGGTGATGTTGCATTCACTATGATTATAATGCTACTTACAATCACAATCCAACCATAACAGTAGGTTACTCATTACCCCGTCGTATTATGAGGTTTAAATTCAGATCTCAACAAAAACGAAAACAATGTTCTCTATCTTTTAGATTAAGAAAGAATCTTCATTTTAATATCCACATAATGAACTTAGATTTTGGGCGTTTGTGTGGAAAAAATGTAACGCATACCTTTTTCAGTCTACGTAAAGGGCTAGAATAATATTTCCGTCAAAGCAAAAACAACGAAGGTATTCAAACGTCCAAATTATAGTTCAAGCAGAAGATATAACATTAAGTGGCAACGGCTTAAATATTTATACATTAAACACTTTTTATAATATTTCTGTATATTTTTTAAAACAGAATTTAACATGTGCCATTACTAAGTTCATCATTTAAAACTTATCACAAACAAGCAAATATGACCAAGGTACATGTTACACTGTCGACAATTATTATAGATGACAACAATGACGACTTTCGTCCAGGTGTAATAAAATCCATTTCATTGCTCATACTTGTATTTCGTTGCTGTGAAAGGAGCATGCACATACACAAAATACTACATATTTAAGACTGCATTTGCCGTTTAATTAAATAACCAAAGGAAACAACAGTTATATTATGTCAAGTCAACATTAACCAATTCGTGCTGCTGTTTTACAAACAAATGTTTTAGGAAGATAACATTTATAGTCGTTCCATTTGTCATAAGGACTTTCAAGGCCAAATACAACACATTGTTGACCTGTGCCTCCATCTGGTTGGTCAGACCTCTAGTTTCTGTAAATATATACATAATTACATAAGGCAAGTTGTTGCCATATTGTTGTACAAAATCGTAAACGAATATGAGTACAACTGCAATGCATGAAACGACAATACAGACTGAAATTCTTCTAAATATTTTGAAATAACAATGATGTTATACATGTTTTTGAGCAGAAAAGAAAAAAGTAAATTTTCCTTATACTTATACTACGTTTTTAAAAATATAACATTTAGTGTTGCACATGTCATTTTGAACTTTGAATATTGAAAAATAGCAAACAAATACGGTCTATCTAACAGACACATGTATATGCTCTATTAAACATACCGCTATACCCAATTAAACAGACACGTATACTCAACTTAACAGATATATTAGCTCTTTTGAACAGGAACATACGTTCCATTTAGCATACACGCACTATCTAACAGACACATTTTCTCTCTTTAACAGACACATACGCACTTTTTAACAAACACGTAAGATGTATTTAACAAACATATACGTTCCATTGAACAAATACATGCTCTATCTAACAGAAACATACTCTTTATTTAACAGACACAAACGTCCTGTTTAAATTACACATATGCTCTATTTAAAATAAATATATACTTTCCATTAAACAGACACATACGCTCTATCAAACGGACTCAAACGCTCTATTTAACATACTCGCTCTACTCAAAAGATCAAACGCTCTATTAAAGATAAGCTTAAGCTCTACACAAGCTCTATTTAACAGACACACACGCTCTATTTAACAGACATATACGCTCTATTTAACAGACGCACAAACTCTATTTAAAAACACATGCGCTCTTTTAACTGACGCATACCCTCTACTTAACAGACACATGCACTATTCAACGTACACTTACGCTCTATTTAACAGACAGTCTCTTCTAACATACACCTACACTCTACTTAACAGACGCATACTCACTAATAAACAAACACATACGCTTTTTTTAACAGACATGTACGCACGCTCTATTAAACAGACACAAAAGCTCTTTTAAATAGACATATAAGCTCTATTTAACAGGCATATACTCTCTATCATACAAAAAACGTTTGCTCTATTTAACAGACACACTCCATTTAAGAGACGATCGGACTCTATTTATCAGATGCATACGCTCTATTCAACTGACACATTTACTTTATTTGACAGAAACATACATTCTATTTAACAGACACGTACCCTCCATCAGACACTTTTGCTTTATTTAACAGACGCATACGCTCGATTTAACAGACGCATACGGTATATCTAACGGACAAATATGCTCTATTTAACAGGCGCCTATGCCCTATCTAAAAGATGCATATGCCACATCTAACAGACGCATACACTCGGTTTAACAGATGCATACGTTTTATTCAACAGACACTTACGCTACATCTAACAGACACATACATTCCATTTAACAGATGCATACGTTATTTCTAACAGACACATAGGTTCTATTATACAGACGCATATGCTTTACTTAAAGGGGGATGTTCATTTCCCAGGGAAACATATTAGTACTCCAGCATGTCAATAATTATTAGTCATCAGCAAACTGGATACTCAGTTAGTGGTCAGCCAGATATATTTATCTTGCATATTAATTACCATCACATGTGTTTTATGGTTTGGCTTGGTGTTAACAGTACTTTCTTTTTTCAAGATAAAATAGAGATTGTGGAAACGATGCTTTTTGCCGCTGTAGTATTTTTTTTTTGCAATGCCATTCTCGCTAATAATTCTTTGAGGTCGTGTAGTCACGGTCAGTAAAATTTAATTCGTCAATAGTATATAACTACTGAAACAAAATGCAAGCACCAAGTTGGTTATAGTTCAATTTATTATGGATGCATTTCATAAAAAATAGCATGATGTAATTAAAAAATAATCAAGGCCTTCGAGTGGTTTATCGTCTGATTTACCACGGTTTCGAGGGCAGATGCGTAGGAATTGAACCACGAGGGCGTTAGCCCGAGTGGTTAAATACTGAAGCATCTGAATGATGAACCGTGGTAAATTAGATGATAAATCACAAGAAGGCCTTGATTGTTTTCATTCTGACATGCTCATTGATATATTTTAATAAATATTATGCTGGGCTTCATTAACGCGAGGAGTATTGTATCGGACGTCATGCGGCAATTTGACGTCATAATTGACGTCATAATGCTCTCGCGCGTCAACCGTTGTTTATCGCAGAATAAACAGAGCTTGATTTTCTTCTTTGTCTAACTGGAAATCAAATCGAGCCATGTTAGAATCAATGATTAATTATATTAGATAACTATTATGTATACACTGGTCAATATCAAATCGTGAATGTTATGTGCGTTGTCTGCAAATGTTCTGTATATACGATTTTTTAAGTTAAATTAAATTTCGTACTAGATCATAAGTCGACGTACACTTTTGAGGATGAGACGGGGCAGTTCAGCCTTTGAATTGGAATTCACGCCGACTGGTAGACATTTGATTCCGTGTCCATGTTAACAATGCAATATTATTTGGTATTCCCTTTTTATAATATTATGACGGCAAATTTTATATCTTTATAATTAAGTGAGTTCTTATGAATTTTATTTTAGAATAAATTTACAGTATAAAATCCTCACAGTATAATACATAGAATGAATTCAATACATTGTACACTGAAAGTGGACACCATGAAAAGTGTTGGTATGAAACCTGGCCCGGGATTACAACAAATACTTTCACTCAACAGTCGAATTTCAATTCTAACACGACCGGCAAATAACCTACATACATGTAGAGCAAAATCTATCTCTGGTTATTCTGCAATAAACCACTCGCGTGCAATGATGTCATCCGATCAAGGTGCGTTTCATGGTCGTAAAAAGTAGTTACCATTGTTTCTAACACTATTGATACTAGCTATTATGTCGTGTTAGAATCGAAATAATAAGTTTCTAAGTGTGATTTATCGTAGAATAACCAGAGTTTTTCGTTCTTATGCGAAAAGATATACCACTCAGGCCGTTTGGGAACTTATTATTTCTTAAATATACGAAATGCGCTATTATTTGTCTAAGATTGCAAATGTAGATAAGAAAGACCTATGGAAATGTTGTAAGTAGAAAATAAAATTTGGTACCTTTTTTGGACTTGTTTACCAGTCTAGATGTAATTATTTAAACTGAGAGCCACATTCCGCACTCAGACTCTGGTAAATTATAGTTATACTATATAATTACAATGTACTGAACTATACTTGAAAATGTAAAAGACCAATGTAACAATCACATATTCTTGCTCTCAAAATGGTGTCATTATGCACCTCAAAAGAGGAAATTTCACATTTTATTCTCGTGGCTGTATTAGTTACACGATTACATGTATTTGATTATTAATGACAACCCTGTCGGACAATTGTGAATGATATTTTCAAATCAGGGTAATAGGGAAAAAAATGAATAAACAATCAAATTAACAATAATAAGAAAAACTATTTCTGATAAAAAAAACTAACTATTCGCATCTGTAGAAATTGTTCTTGAAATGCATCAAATAAAATGGAAGTATCTCGCATATTAGTTTGGTCCTTGATCACATGCGTTCTGGCTGGGTACATACTGGCTACTTTGACAATTACCAGTTAGTATATCAATGTATTGTTGTTGTTCATTGCAAGTATATAGTATACATGTATAGTACATATTCCTGACTTAAGCTGGAAATGGATGGTCATGTTTGCTTCCAGTTATCACTGGGTAATATAACATTGTCAAATGAAACAATGATTCATAATAATCTGACAATAAGCTACATGCTATGACCACCAACCGCTACGAAAATCCCCCTTTGACAGACGCATGCGCTATATAACAGTCATATACGCTATATCTAGCCGACACATACGCTCTGTTTAATGGGCGCATTCAATCTATTTACCAGACGCATATGCTGTATCTAACAGACACGTATATTCTATTTAACATAATTGCGTACGCTTTATTTAATAGATGCATACGCTTTATCTAACACACACACGTTCTATTTAACAGACGCATAAGCTATATTTAACATAGACATGCGCTCTATTTTACAGACACATTCACTATATTTAATAAATACATAGTAGTAGAAATTATTACTGTTTCTGTTGTGAGATCACTTTTATAATACAACTTATTTTTTGATTTTCGTGTGTCAAAATAATCAAGATGAAGGTTATTAATATGACCATTTGTGACAAACTTAAGTTAATATTTTTCCGTTTTTAGGCTGGCGAACTCGTTCGCCAGACTATTATTACCACAAATCGAAAGTCACAAAGATCAACCGAGTGCTGAGACTGACAAAATAAATCATTTCATGCGCAATTCATATAGTTCCGTCATGTATATCAGTCTTACCACGGATTTGTTTAAAAATTGTTAAACTCGTCTGTTTCAATAAAAAAAATATTTAACCATTTTATTATCGTGTTTTTCTTTTAAAGAAAAAATATTTGAAAGTAAAAACAATCGTTTATAAAGCCGTCGCTAATTATATATTCAAACTTAGAACGTGTTTCTTAATTAGGCTGGTGTGACGTCACTCTACTTGTTCATTCACTTTTGTATAGACTCATTCATTATGTATGAAAACGAATTTATTTTAGATTGTGGGATAGTCTATATTAAGTAGAGATAGTGCGTTATGTTCTGACACCAATTAACGCACTTAAAATATTGCAGTTAGAGTTTTGATAACATTTTTATATCTATTTATGAACCTAAAATATATTACATTTTTGGGGCGGTTAGCCCCAGAGTGAACAATACGGTTCAGATTCTCTTAACGCCATATGCTTACAAGCAACAGTAAATAGTCGCCCGCTAACATTTCCGCAGAACAGTAATAACATGTATGGCATATAAATTTGTATAGCTGTCCAAAATGCATAGAATACTATAATTTCTACGTGAGTCTGTAAATGATTATGTCATGCATCTCTCTGCTATCCTTTTAGATAACAGTAGGAAATATTACATAATAAAGGTAAAGTTAATTCGCCCCCTATGAATGAAATGTCCGTACGAATGGAACTTATTCGTCTTTGGTAAATGTTAAAACTCAATGGCATAATACACACACTGTGTAATATGCAGAGATAAAGCTGATAGATCATGCGAAATGTAAGACGTATTTAACAAAAATATACAACACATCGAATTAAAATTTTATCGAAACAATTAGATAGTGTTTATGTTGTTTAAATGGAAACGGATTTTCAGCGGCCACTTCATTATAGATTATGACCTCGGTCTATAAATAGCTCATTAAACAAAAGCTGGTTCCGAGCACAGTTTTATTCACAACAAATGTCGATATGAATTATACTGCGCATTATTAATTATATGTTTAATAAAAGTATATCTTTTACTTTGTATGATTTTGCATATAATACAATAAATAATGAGCACAAAATATGTATAATGTAAAAGGGAAGCATAAGTTTTAATAGTCCAAATAATAAGACGTGAAAAAGTCGTTCAACATTTAATGTTCTAACATTTTACATTTTTACTATCAAAGCCTTTTTCGACGACCTGACATAACATGGAAAATAAAAAATGTAAAATATTAAATAAAATGATCTAATAAAGTGATATGAGTTATGTCAGGTCCTATATTTAGGACTAAAGTTTTAAAAATCATTTCTTCCTGATCAGTTGCTATAGGTTCTGCGTAATCGCTGCGTGGAATTGCAAAAGTAACGCGAGAAGAAACAAATGACCACATTCTACCATTTGTATACCAAACCACCGTAGATCTACATGTTATATTTTGCTACAGAAATAATAATGTTTACATTTTCAATAGAAACTATACTATAATTTGATTTAACGGCAGTTTGATTTTTTTTTTTTTTGGGGGGGGGGGGGGGGGGGTTTGTTTGTTTTTTTTCTTTTTCTTTTTTTTTTGGGCTATTTCTATACTAAACAAATTAGTTTTAGAAACATTCTGACGAATGCTGAAAGATATATTGTAAAAAGTCTCCTTTGCTTAAGGGGTCGGAGGCGTAGATGTAAGCGATTTTTGTTTAAACACGTGTTTTCAACTGTTTTTCAGGTAATATTAAGATAGTGGACCCGTAATGGTAATGTTTAACAACTGCATTAACTTTATACAGTCTTGGAGTTAACATTGTTTCGCACTGTGTTCTGTGTTGCATTTTTAAACAGCTTTTACAGTGGTCGGTTTTTTTTTTTTTGCTTTTTTTTGTTCTTTCTTTCTTTGTTTTTTTTCTTTTAATTTTGTATAATTTATATTATTTCCTCAAGCTTAAACAGAAACAAATTTCAAAGTGATAACCTCTGCGCAAAACGATTGCAGTTAATTCATTTTACCAAATATTTTGCTAAAACATGATCAACAATTAGGTAAAATTTGCCGTCTTATTGGTATAATTGTCCCCCTTGAAATCACCTGGCCGTGCGATATTGGTTTTTATCTGGTTGATATTTTCCAATAGAAACAAAGAAGGTAAAAAAGTTTGAACAAATATTGTTTTAATTAGAATGAACACACAATATTTATTATCCTATTGAAGTGTCCGTCATTCCTTTCTCTTTACAAAGATATAAAAATATCTATCTAAAATGAAGAATTAATGCTTCCCTTGGCGATTAAAAAACACCACTATCAGTCTCTGTTTTCGGCATACAGTTACCGAACCATAACGATCTGCAACACTCGCTAAAAATATCCGATAGTGACCGATAATTAGCTAGACGGTCTAAGGGAGACAACAATTTATAGCGTTGATCTCGATAAACAAGGAAAGATAATAGAATCCATTTTTGCCCAATTCTTCAGTATGAGAAACCTCAAAGTATTGCGTAACAATTATAATTTTCTGGGGAGCCTCAAGTTAAAGGATTTAGTTATGGAAAATTATGGCCTTGCTCTCTGCATTCAAAAAGAACCATAGGGCAGAAGTAAAACCCACCAAATTTGTAAACTAAAGAATAAATGCAAAATCAAGAACTTTTACAACATGTAACTAAGTGTTTTCAAAGATGTCTAAACCTTCACCCTTCTGTATCAGAGATTAATTTCACTTTAAACAGCAAGAAATGGCTAATCAAATGAAAACTTTCCGCTTTTGTACAACAAATCAATGATAATAAGTCTTGAAAAAAACAGTTTATCTTACAAGATAAAAGAAATATAATGAAAAAAATAGGGGGGCTTGAACCTACGCCCTCCTGAAAAAATGGTTAAAGTAGTCTTATGGTAAGAATTGAATATCCTTCAAACAAGAGCTGTCTGGTGACAGCGCGCTCGACTATTCGAAGAATTGATTGAAGAATGGGGTCAAAATATTTCCACAGATATTCAGACAAAAGAAATAAATAGATTAGACAAACAATGTTCCTGTATTTCTTTGATTTCGATAAGTCTTGCACTAAATGGCAATGTATGAACTAATTTTAAAGTCCAAAAAGGGCCATAATTCAGTCAAAATAGTTATGTACTCTTGCCTACAGATGGAAATCATAATGATAAACAAGTGTTCAAAGTTTAAAAGCCATATGTCAAATAATTTTGACAAAACGTGGACTTGTATGAAAACAGAACCAATTTCAAAGTCCAAAAAGGGCCATAATTCAGCCAAAATAGATGACAGAGTTATGTACTCTTTCCTACAGATAGAGACTATTATACTAAACAAGAGATAAAAGTTTCAAAGCCATATGTCAAACACTTTACAAAAAATTTTGTAAGAAAAAAGATTTATAAGTTAAAAGGGGCCATAATTCAGCCAAAATCCTTGATGGAGTTATGTACTCTTGCTTATAACTGGCCATGGTGATGGTAAACAGGTGTTGAAAGTTTCAAAGCTTTATCTCAAAAGACTTTGTCAAAATATGAACTGGTACGAAATATTAACCCAAATTTCTAAGTCAAAAAGGGCCATAATTCAGCCAAAATCCTTGATGGAGTTATGTGCTCTTGCCTATAACTGGACATGGTGATGATAAACAAGTGTTGAAAGTTTCAAAGCTTTATCTCAAAAGACTTTGTCATAATAGGAACTGGTACGAAAAACTTAACCAAGATTTCTATGTCGAAAGGGGCCATAAATCAGCCAAAATCCTTGACGGAGTTATGTGCTCTTGCCTATAACTGGCCATGGTGAT
This sequence comes from Mercenaria mercenaria, assembly GCF_021730395.1. Classification (NCBI taxonomy): domain Eukaryota; kingdom Metazoa; phylum Mollusca; class Bivalvia; order Venerida; family Veneridae; genus Mercenaria; species Mercenaria mercenaria. Next base: position 104,299,604 of record NC_069362.1, on the reverse strand, counting down.
GGTAAACAAGTGTTGAAAGTTTCAAAGCTTTATCTTAGAAGACTTTGTCAAAATATGAACTGGTACGAAAAACTTAACCATGATTTCTAAGTTAAAAGGGGACATAATTCAGCCAAAATCCTTGATGGAGTTATGTGCTCTTGCCTATAACAGGCCATGGTGATGGTAAACAAGTGTTGAAAGTTTCAAAGCTTTATCTCAAAAGACTTTGTCAAAATGTGGACTGGTACGAAAAACTTAACCAAGGTGTGACGCCGACGCCGACACCGACGCCGTGGTGAGTAGGATAGCTCTACTTATTCTTCGAATAGTCGAGCTAAAAAGAAGGAACACTATTACGGGTTCGTCAATTTTCCTAACCATGGTATAAGGGAAGGAATAGGACTAGACCATAATCATTAACTGTCCGGTTTGCAACGGGGTTCGAGCCCAAAATTTCCCTCATACCGACAAAAAAATCGCCCCATCAGTACTTCAGTGCTTTTATCTTGAAGATACATTAAAACTCTGACAGACATTAAAACGATGTCATTTTATATCCCTAAATTCAAATAATGGAGTTTTCTTCGGGCATCTATTTTTAGATTTTCTTAGATTATTTAGGTTTTTCTATGTTCTATTTTAGGCTGTTTGAAGCCATACCGCACGTACGTTTCTTCTAGTATATGTATATATATATATATATATATATATATATATATATATATATATATATATATATATATATATATATATATATAATATATATATATAGGAATTATTCCTATGGCATTAAATTCACCGTGATTTACTAGAACATTAATTTATTAAAAATACAAGTCTTTTCAACCTGATTAATGTTCATACATGATTTGGGGGATTGCATATCGAAGTATAGATGTTGTGTTTGTTACTGATATTATGTCCCTCAATGTTTTTTTCAAAAAGTAAAATATCGTTATATTATCGCTTCTTTATAAACATATATTAACGTTGACTGTCAAAATATGCAAAATCGTTATCAAAAGTTCAAGAGTAAAAGCCGATAGTTTATTCATAAAGGTTTAATTTGGCAACGTAGGGTATTTTTCATATTCTTTACTTCTTCTTCCATTATAGTTCCTCCGTTTCTTGTAATTGTTCTTTAAAATACCTCAATTTTTTCTAATGTCCCTAACCAGAACAAAGTCTTGTATTGCTATTGTTTGTACCCCTTAAAACTTACACATTGTAAGCAATTTCATTGTCCTTAGGATAGTCTCCTAAACACGGTATATTGATATGAGATTTTACTTAATTATATGCAAGTCCATGCTATATTAAAGTCAATGTATCAACTTTTTAGTGTTAACTTTGAATGGAGCAAACACAATGTATTTTTTCACCATCTATAGTCTGTAATATCCTTACACTACCTTCTCAAGTTAATCAAGATGATTCATTACAACAGTACCCTATGCTCGCCACAGTTTGATATGGATAGAAAACCCATAATATCTAAGATTTTGCAAACATCTTTCTCGCACAGTTTTCATCCAGTGTTTTGTGGTAGCCAGCCTTTCTGTACTTTCATTACTTTGATTGGATGTTGTAGCCGCGGGTATGTTTCGTTAATGACTCAGCAACTTCATATAAATAATATTTTGAACTTACTGTGTCCCTTCTAATGAAATATTGAGAAACAGTGATGAAAACTAATGTTTAATTTAATTGTATTTGTTTTAAAGATGAAACACAATAATAAAAATGTTATTGGTATGAACTTGTCATTATTACAATATTAGCGGATATTGTATGTTTGCCAATAAAACAAAATTTACGTGTTTTCACTATACACAACAGTGACAAACATTAACTGTACTTTCGTCGGTTTTACAGAACTATTTTTGTTTCCTTGGGCAGAGACGGAAAATGTGTTGTAGTTGTTTCGCTAGGTGTAATTGAAAACAAATGACGTTTTTCCAACCATTTTAATATATGATAAATAGAAAGTAAAGTTTTCACAATGATGGTTATTATTTTCTATCAAATTCATTAAAATATGATGATTAATGATAAATTAATATATGATTATTTCGAGTATGGTATTTAACCTATAGCTTTCTGGCGGCAAGTGATTCTGTCTATGCGGCCAGTGCTGACCAAGATTAGCCTTCATGGGTGTGCAGACTAACCATGATCTGCACTGTTTGCTATTGAGTCAGTAAATATTCAGTGAACACCCTTTCGAATAATATTAGGTTATTTAACATTGTTCCGTACAATACGGAGATATATTTGGACTCGTACCCAGCTGAGAAAACCATATTGGACGGGCCGCTAGGCGAGTCCAGTATGGTTTTCCCAGCTGGGTACGAGTCCAAATATATCTCGAATTGTACAGTTCAATGTTAAATAACATTTTTATTTTATAGCTATTTTATTTTAGTTTAAATTAAAATGATTCACTGAATATTGTATTTCTGCCTTCCTCATTTCAAGACGCATAATCTAACTCTGGACATAGAGCGCCTACTTCACCCGATTTACATTCGGAACATTTTCACGCGTTTCGAGCTTTATCGGTGTCACCCCGGTATAGAAGTACTTCCGGGTCGTTGTATCCTAGAAAGTAGTTCTTTGAAATTTTGAAGTTCCCAATTTAACGCTATCCGTACTTTGGCATGTTATTTACCAAATGTATTTATTGATACTGTGTACATTTTTTGTCATTTCTGATGTCTTTAACAGTTGTTTTATGTGTGTTTTTCAGGATTACATTTCTGTGCGGAAGGATGAAAAAACTACACCAGACTGGTGGCCATGACAGATGTCAGTGGGAAATTTAAACATGGACTAGATACTTTGATGTGTAGCAAAAAAGTTCATCGTTGACGGTGGTGTTTTTCTGTGATATATTGACTCGGATAGTATTACTCTTCAGAAATACAGAGCTGTCAATGCTGCAATTTTGTTGTGAAATTCACAATCCATGTCCAGAAGTGCTTGTTTTACTATACAGCAAAGAAGGAGAAATTGTACCGGGCCGACACCTATCGTATGTTTAACATGGGAATTTTTTAACCGTCCAAATACGGAAAATATACAGGATTTTTGTACGCACGTGCGTCCAATAAGGTAATATATTATATTGTACGGTCACGTGTTGCAAATGAACGTTCACGATTGGATAGATAAAATAGATATAGAATAATAAATGCTACTGCCCAAAGTGGAATTAAGTTCAATAATTGTATTTAAACATGCAAGCAGCAGTCGCTTTGCGCTCAGTAGAGCGTAACGACATTCTCCACGCAGGGTCCGAGAGTTTCCGAGTATTCCCGCGTTTATTCTAGGCAGTTTTACTTTACATTTTGCGCAAGCAACTAGCTTTTCATTTAATCCAGAAATTGGAATAAAATTATGTTACCGTTTATATTTTAAGTCAGTATATTGCTAACATGGCAGAAGCCCAGGTGGAAGAAAGTGCAGATACGGAATTTAATTTTGACTCTTGGGCAAGCAGCTTAAAATTGCCAAGAAAAGTGACCCAAAGTTTGCGGACTGAGGAACTATGCACTGTTGAAGCACTAAAACTGCTTGAAACAAAATATCTGAAAGAAACAGCAGGTGAAACCTTAGATACTTTGCTTGGAGACTCAATTGTTGACAAAAACATGAATGCCGTATATAATACTAATTTGCATATGGATTCAAGAGTGATTCTTACGATGAAGGCAACGTCTCGTAAAGCTGTCCATATAACACAGTTTCTGTCAGAAAAGTGCAAACGGCGTCGCCAAAACAGGAGAAAAGAGTTTGTGTTGCGCTCAGGTCAAGCACATCAGGAAACTTTAGTTTTGAGAACGGAGCTAGGACGAACATCCATATCTCGGCATTCACATTGAAGAGTGGCGGGGGAAGGGGGTGGGGGCTGCCAACATGGGGTAATGAATTTCTTAGTAGACATTTGCGAATTAAGATGAAGTGGAGTGTGAACACCTAAGCCGACAGATTTTTCACGGGGGCCATCTCAACATTATTATATTATGTACGATGGGAAAATGCGCATACGTTGATATGTCTGGCTTATTATGCCACTACTTCCCGGTAGGGGATGTAGATTTGGCTTCGTCTGTTCGTCCGTCCGTCTGTCCGTCAAATACGCCTATCTAAAAGTATTGAACGACCGGCATGAAATTGTTTTGGAATGTCATTCTACATTAGGAGTTGCGCACCTAAGATTCAAGTATATACTATTGTAGAAGCACTGTGTCGTCCGTCGTGGTCCGTCGTTTACAATTTTACGATTAACACCCTCGAGTTTGCAATTTTAGTCCAATCGTTATGAAACTTTGTCAGAATATTGTGTTGGGAAAATTTCGACAGAGTTTAACACTTGGTCATTATGTGACTAGGTGAAATCATGAAAAAACTTATTAACACTTTCGACTCCATTTTTTACTGGATACATATAAGACCTGGTCAGAATATTTGTCTTTATTAAATCTAAATCAAGTTTGAAAAGTTTGAAACTAGATTATCTAGGGTCAAAAATTAATGTCGTGGAAAAACATCGTAAACACACTAGAGGCGATGATTTCATTTCGATCTTTATAAAACCCGGAGACTAAATTGTTCACCAGACTGATATGAACCATTGTCAAAATGTTTGCCTTTATCAATTCTAGGTCAAGTCTGAAACTATGTCATCTAACGTTAAAAGGTAGGACAGTAAATTAAATCGTACAAAAACATTCTTTACACTTCTACATGAAACTTGGGCAGAACATTTTTTCATAAATGTAGGGACAGTGTTAGCTAGGAGATGATATATAATAGAAATGATACTTAACACTCTTCAAACCTATTATATATGTCGTCCGTCATTGTGTAAGACAAAGCATTGTATAAGGATTTTCATTTTTTCATTGCAAACAAATTAAGGGGAAAATATCTTCTTTTACCGGGTCAATGAGGATATAATTGTTTATGAGCAAAGATTATTTGAAGATATATACAAGTTATGTACATAAAGAACGTACAACGGTTTGTTGTTTCCTATAATTTTTACAAAATGAAGGGAAAAAAATCTGCTCTGTAGTGATCTATAAGTTGCACGAGGATCCATCAATGGATAACATTTATATTGTTTCGTGCGAATTAATGAATTCAAAAAAAAAAAAAAAATAATGAACAATATTTCTGCAGTTACTGAAGAGATTCTGATGAAGGTACGCATGCATCATCGCCCTATAGTGATCTATATCTGTGTTAAATTTCATGAAGTCGCTTTGTTATGTTGGACTTTATGGAATGTAAAATAATTTTAGGGCAATAACTCTGGTTAATGAAGAAATCCTCACAAAGTTACGTGTGTACCACTGCCTTACAGTGATCTATATAAAATTTTGTGTAAAGTGTCATGAAGATCCATGTATAGGTTTTTAGATATTGTCAAAATTCCCTATGTTTTACCAAATCTTAATCAAGGTAAATACTCTGCTTTTACTGCATAAAGGGGGATCCGTGTGAGCAAAGATCATGTGCTAATTAATAATAATTTGAGGTATTGTGATTGTAGCTTAAGTACTTTTTTTTTAATTTTGACCAATATTTTTTTTTACCAAATCTACGAGAAAACCCTGTTTTTACTGAGTAAAAGGAATAGTTATATATGTGAGCAAAGGCCATTTACTAATTAATAATTATGCGAGGTTTGGTGATTCTAGCTGAAACTCTTTTTGAATTATAAGGATTTTCATTTTTTCATTGCAAACAAATTAAGGGGAAAATATCTTCTTTTACCGGGTCAATGAGGATATAATTGTTTATGAGCAAAGATCATGTGCTAATTAATATTTATATGAAGTTTGGTTATTCTAGCTAAAAGACGTTTTGAATTATAAGCATTTTCTTTCAAACAAAAACTCTGTTTTTCTTGGTCAAGGGGAATAATTCTTAGAATGAGCAGAGGTCGTGTTTTTCATTAAAATTGTTTGAGGTCTGGTGTTTCTAGCTGAAACACTTTTTGGATTATTTTTGGATCATAAGCATTTTCAATTTCTGACAGACGGATGCACAGACGCACGGACGACGTCAAAACAATATCTCTTTGCCCTCGGCAGGGGATAATAAGACACACCTTAGCGTTATTATGGGAATCTAATTCGTCTGCTCATAGTATGATTTTTAAATGTTGAGATGCCCCCCTTAAAATATCGATCGTCCTAGGTGTCCACAGTCCACTTCGTCTTAATTCGCAAATGTCTATTACAAAGTGGCCAGTTGAAACGCCAACACATTGAATACTACCTGGCGTACACTACAACAAATTTTGAATTTGCGGACATTTATGAGTGGAGTAGTGTGCTAAACTTTGATTATACTTACCGAGAACTACAATCCGAGCATGATTTTCAGTGGGGTACATTTTCACCACACATGGAGTTACAAATCTTGATAGCGAAACGCGCCAGAATGCCTTCGGACATGAAACAATACACTGAACATCAGCAAAAAGAAGACTGTAGAATATTCAAGGCCAGTGGAACATGTCCCTTTGGTACCAATTGCCGCTACAGACATGTAAAACCTACACCTAAACAGCAAACCGCACACACCCCTCCCGCTTCAGGGTCGAACGTTTCGCTGGACGCATGCTCTAAACTACGAAGCGTGGGAGAGGAACTTACCGGAGGGTTATTCGGACCGGGATTTTATTCTTTCAGGAATTAAAAATGGTGAATTGACAAAGTTATAAATTCAGTTGACGTAGACAATTATAAGTCTGCCACTGCCGGAGTGCGCGCGCGTAACGAATCACAAATAAAAACGGAACTGGATAACGGTCATTATAAAATAGTTTACAATAAACCAACTATTGTGTCAGCTCTCGCAGCTATCTCTAAAAAAGAATCAAACAAAGTGCGAATAATTCATGACTGTTCCCGGCCAGAGGGATCCTCTCGTCGTAACTTCAAAAGCACAACTCATTTCCGATACGAGTCCATTCAAGATGCAATAGATTTAGTCACACCTAATTGTTATTTTGCCAAAGTTGACTTGTCTTCCGCTGATAGATCTGTGAAACTATATCCATCAAACTACAAAGCCACGGGTTTAAAATGGAAATGTAACGGCGATAAACATTTTATTACACAATGCATGTACGGCGGCAGATTCCACATGCGCAGGCTATTTGATCGGGCAAATAACCTGCGAAATGCCTGGCACAGGACGCTTGTTACGAAGAATATGAAACAGGATAACAAGTGGTGGTTATATTTCTTAGACGTTTTAAATGGAACAATGGCCATGGTGGATGGCCGCTCTGGGATTTCTATCAGCACTTTAACGGGGAATTTGTTTATACCCTCTGGTCAAGCCAGTCATCTGGTATGCCGATAAATTATTTATATACTTTGTGCCGTTACGCTGCATTTTTAACTAGGATGTTAAAATATAACTCTGTTAAACAATATTTAAACATTGTACATCTTTTACATGTCGAATGGGGTCTGCCTAATCCTCTCCTTAATAATTTCGCATTGCACTCTTAAGAGGTATACGACGTCATTTGGGAAATAATCTTAATGCAAAGAAACCTATCACCCCAGACTTATTACGCTTACTTCTATCTAAGCTCGATCTTCGCTGCTCAAAAGATGCGTCGGTCTGGGCAATAAGTCTTTGTATGTTTTTTGGTCTTCTTGGAAAGAGCAATGTTATGCATGACAAATGTAACGCCGACAAACAACTTCGGCGTCAAGATGCTAAAGTTTTCACCTGGGGTGTATCTTTATTGATTCGATGGAACAAGGTTAATCAATTTCAGTCAAGAAACTATGAAGTTCCGTTACCTCGTTGGAAAGGTAATGCACTTTGTCCGGTCAAGGCCATTTTCAACAGTTTTCAATTAACAGCTAATGCCAGTCAGGACGGGTCTGCTTTCATGTATTTTTCTCAGGGTCGGCTTACTCCCATGACAAGTGGTGTGTTCATTCATGCTGTTGTTTATTGACTTATGCTAGTATTGAAGTGTAAAATGTTATTTGTCAAGATTACTTGTTTAATAATCTATTGATCTCTTATTATGTTTTAGCATGCGCAGAACGGTCTCCATGTACTGATGTATTTGCGAGCTTTTATTAGTTGGAGCTGTAGTTAGATATGTTTAGTAATAAATAAAGCTCTCGGTATCCCCTTTTATCTTGTGTTGGTCGTTTGTTTAATTGAATGATAGACCAGTCCATTTTAGAAATTTAGCAAGGTAAAGGTAAATTTAATGATCTATTATACATCATTTTTACAGAGTGACATGTTTTTGTCTAAAATACTTAAGCCAAGACAGAAACTGTCAGTTTTAACTGTCTTTTACTATTAGACTTTTCAGATTGAATGGGAGTTATGATATCATTTATTGCGTAAAGAAACCTTAAGCTTTGAGGAAACGCCCCCGATTCTCACTGTTTCGTCTGATAGGACCGGTTGCCACAATGGTTCTTTAAAATGCTCACTATTGAATAACATAACGTGTTGAGCAAAATTTGTCTGACCAAGAGGTTGAGGGTCTAAAGCCTGCTTTAGGACAGTAAGTCAAAGTTTGCCTTAGCTTTGACGCATGGTTATGGATGCATTTAAACGAAGCCGTGAGTTAAGATGATATTGTTATAATTGGATTATTGTGGTGAGAAGCCATCGGATAGTGAAGTATATGGAACGCCATGACTGTCTTCTATTGTTGATTTAGCACTTTATGCTGTACACACATCAATATATCAAGTGCCTCTACTTGTATGTCAGTGCTTATATATGTATATGATGTGCTTAACACTGTATATGCGGTGCTTCCATCTGTATTTGCGGTGATTTTAACTGTGTATATTGTTGTTTCAATTGTGTATGCGGTGCTTTTTATAGTACATGCGGTCATTCCATCTGTATTTGTGGTCTTTTTAATATTATATGCAGTTCTTTCTACTGTATATGTGGTGCATTCAATTGTATATGCGGTGCTTTCAACTGTATATACGGTTCGTTTAACTGTATATGCTGTACCTTTATATTTATATCCAGTGCTTTCAACTTTATATGCGGTGCAAATAACACTATGTGCAAACTACATTACTATGAGATCGGAATATTTATACGAAAGTTAACGAATATTTCCGAAAACATCCGACTAAGGTTATTTTCGCGTAAATAAGCCATACTTTTTTGTTTTATATCTAATTTAAATTTATTTTAAATGCATACTTTTATGTTTTATATCTAATTTAAATCTATTTTATATCATTATACAGATACGATCAGTAGACACTCATAAAGCAAAAATAAATGATTAACGTCCAGGAAATATAAAATATATATTTTGGAATTACCTCCCTTAATACGTAAAAATTACTTTTTTCAAATTTTTCATTTTGTTTGATCTAAAACTATTTATTCATTCGTTCAGTTTTGTTAGTAATTGTTTGATGGTTAAAATACAAAATTGTGTGAATATGTTTGTTTGCCACCGCTTATTTTTTTGTATATAATATGTAGTACATATTCTCCTACATTGCGGTTAAGAGTAAATAAATAGCTTATTTAACTAAGCTCCATGTCAGATACAGTCCGTATCAAACACGGGGCATTTCCTGTGTGTTATACGGACGGAGATGGTGCTAGTGAAAAGTTTCTGCATGCATATATTGTCATTGTCCCAACTTTCAATTTAATAATATGAAAGAGTGTGAAATTTCAAGATCACTGAGAATTGAAGAGAGCATGAAGCAGACTGAAACGTACAAAACCTGTGATAGAACATTTCATTTTAATATGCCTGATCATAACATAGATAGTGTTGCTGTTAGAGTACATGAAAGAGATCAGTAGATACTAGCGACAGATCAAGGTAACTGAGTGGATCCACGAATTTCAGACAGAGACACCAAATGGACTAAACACGAAAACAAAACTTGGGGGTCTTTGGAGAGAATATCAATAAACTCAATCAATTTAAGGCTAATTAAGTAACATTAACTTTTCTGGAGGAAAATTGGTTTTAGGAAAAGGTTTTTGTTTTAGTTTTGTTTGCATTGTCAGTCCACACCTTTAATGTGTTTATTTGAAATGTATTTCTTTCCTATAGCATGTCCTTTATTCTGCCTTTAACGTACATTTATTAGATTCCAATACATTTTAGTTTTAATTTCACAAATTCCAATGTTAATATAAAAACTTCATTTTTGGAATTAATTACCTTAATGCGTAATTTTTGCTTACTTTTTACAGCATTTTTTTTTGTTTGATCAAATACTATTATGCTTCTACGACTTTAATTTTGTTTCTTAGTAATTGCAAGATAGTTGAATGCAACAGTTTGTGGATATGTTTACCATCGTCTATTTTTGTAATATATTTTTGATATATATACCTACATTATCCTACGTAAGAGTAAACACCGTATTCCGTGAACAATATGGAATTGTTTTGATATGTTTCTGTATTTAAAATATATTTAATCTACTCCCATTACTTTTCATACATACTATGTACGTTCATATTAACTGGATAGCTACAGACATTCTCTATCACATAATCATGTGTTTCGATTTTTAGCGTGACTTGTCAGTGACGTTTAACAACGTTACGTCAATTCCGGGTTTGTTTTTCATTTGTTGTATTGAAAGAAGCCATGATGTAGAGAATTATTCGTTATTTGTCATTTTGATAAAGGCCTTAAGGCCGAAACGTTAATAAAACAGAGTGAAAACTATAGACTATTTGAACATTTGATAACCCTAAGGGTAATAACACTGCTATATAATTTAATAGTTTCAGGATAACTATCGACAAACGTTAAATGAAACAGAGTGAGAACTATAGAGTCTTTTCATTCGAAACCCCGTAGAGTAAAAAACAGTGTTAAAGTAATTAGGAATAAATTAGCGAGCGTCAAAATCGATAACGAAAATAACATTACATATGCGAAATTTTTAGAACTGTATTTTCTGTTACTTTAAAGAACATGTCTGCACATGTTCACGAAATGAACAGCAAATATTTATGATGTGTGTGTGTGTGTGTGTGTGTCAAAATCGTTAACGAAAATAACCTTAAGTGCGAAAAAAGGCGTATGTTGTTTATTTTCCTATTGTTTTCTTTGCATTCTCTCCTAACTTAAAGACCATGTTGACACATGTTTATAAATAATAATACCCTTGTATGAAATCCTAATGTCAGATATTTTCGACGATACTCGTTAATTTTCGTAATAAACTGGATCTCATAATGTTGTTTAAACATAATGAGTTTGCACCGCATATACACTTGAAATCACCGCAAATAAAGTTGGAAGTACCGAATATGAAAATCGAACTACTATACATAATGAAAAGAGGACCAACGAAAGGTGAAACAGCCCCATATACCGTTAAAAGCACTGCATACACATTAGAAAGCACCACATATAGAGCTAAAATCACCGCATATGCAGCTGAAACCACCGCATGAAAATGTAAAACCAATTCATATACAGTTGTAAGTACCACGCATACAGTAGAAAGCATATCATATAAAGTTAAAAACACAACATATGTAGTTTAAAGCATCGCATATCAAGTCAAAAGCAAAACATTTAATGTGAAAATCACCGTATATACAGATAAGAGCACTCCGCATACAGTTAAATCCGCATATAATTAATTGCACAGCATATAAGGATAAAGGCGACGCATATAAAGATGAAAGCACCGCACAAACAGTTGAAACGATCGCATACAAAGTTAAATATACCGCACAATCAGATAAAAGTATCGCATATACATCTGAAAGGACCGCATATAAAGCTAAAATCACCGCACATACTGATGTAATCACACCATATACAGTGATAAGCACATCATATCCATGTATAAGCACTGCACATGCAAGTAGAAGCACGTCAGATACAGATGTATGCACATCATAAAGTGCTAAATCAACATCATAAGAAAGCTATGGCGTTCCATAGAAGTAGTTGTCAAATACATGTATATACTATGACTGCCGAAAATATTTCAAGGGATACACCGGTATATTTTCAAGACATAGATCTATACTTAATTATTTCGCCAATTAAATGAAACAGAAAGAGACTACTTCATCGAACTGAACATTGCTTTGACAGTCCTTAAATGATTAATATGTGATGTCGCGAAAACAATGCTAGTAATCAATCTGAACAGGAAACTCAAATTATCTTACCTTATTCAAAGTAAAAATGAATTACATTTAAAGGGACATTTTATCGCAGTTGTAGGTCAGATAAGCAAAATAAGGAATCTTTCGCTTTTATGTCGTCAAAGTACACAAAACTCGAATTGTTTAATTAGATATGTCAGTATAATTTAAGAAATATTGATTCAAAAATAGTTATAAAACTTTCATTTTTCATCCACTACTCAGCGTGTGTATTCTTTTACGATTAATTCATATCCTCTATTTAAACTGAAATTTAGAAATAATTTTTAGTCTCGCTCCCTTCCTGTGATTAAATTTAATATGACATTTCTTATATTCCAGTCACATTCGAAAGGAATAAAACTTGATTTTATGCAGATGTCTATCGTCTATTCCTATTGTAACGTTGTCTTTGTTCTTCTGCTACAACGATCAACAAGGAGACACCATCTTCAAGTGCCAATTTTAAAGCAGACAGTCGCCAATCTATATCCCTGTCTAAAATACTAAGGTTTCTATCATTAAACTTTAGCATTGGACGTTTAAATAATTCTACAGAACTTTCGGCATAAATTTCCAAGAGCATGGGTTAACTTTTGAGCCATAAAAAAAGAACTGTTGTATGGACGTTATTATTTCCTTCGAATATGTTTATATCCAAAGTATCATTTTATAAGCACATTTACATTAGGATTTCAAGAAAATGACTTGAGCTATTTTAAACAGTAACATAGTAAATTGAAGCATTTACGAGTAAAAAGCTTTTAGATGTGTTACTTTTTCTATGTTTTTGTGTATACTTTAATAATGTACACATACATATATACATTGATGTGTGGTTGCGGCATGGGACTGTGCTTTTCTTACTAGATATAAAATAAGAAAGACGTTTCTCTGAAGCGTATGTAATAATAAAAAAGTCAATGAAAAAGATTATTTTTTTTTACATTTTTAAAACTTAGCTTTTAAGATGACACATTATTGCACATTATAAACTCTCCCCCCATCCCCACCCCCCCCCCTCTCTCTCTCTCTCTCTCTCCTATCTATATCTGCTTTATACGTACGTGTACGTTGCCTTACTACCCGTCCTGTCAGATATCCACACATCCTCAATTACTTCATCAGTAAATCCTATCCGGACCACGTTATATGTAATACCAAAATCGTGTCCACTGTCTGTACACAATTTAACGATGAAATCATTCTCCTCCTTGCTTTGAATATCAGCTACACTTGCTCCTTGTGATGAACACCTCTCTCGTGCATTATCGTACGGTACTTTATCCTCAACGTACAAATAACAATATGATTTGAATTGAGTCCATCCTGTGGGACATGGTAACAAAAAGCCACTCATTTGGTCTACACTTTGTTTTAGTTTGTTTATTTCAAGTCTTTGTTCATTTATAAATTTTTCCTTCTCTTGGATTTCAGCACTTAACCTTTGAAACCTAAGTGTGCAAATCTGTTTTATTTCGGCGCTTACATTTTCTTTAATGTCCACCATCTCTGAACTGAGAGAAGACATATTACTTTCTATGTCTTTTTCCATATTGATCATACTTGCATTCATCGTGTTAAAGTTTGTTTGCAATCCACCGACAATTTTTGCATGTATTGCTTGTTCGTGACTTCTTAAATCACTTCTGATTTCAGAAACGCTTTTGTTTATCATCTGTCCTTGTTCTTGTATGACGTTTTCAAATATCTCCATTTTCTCTCGTAGCCATTTCTTTTCATTCGCAAATCCTATAGATACACGTGCTTTATCAAACCTTTGCAATTCAGTGGTTTTAGAAGAGTGATATTTTATCTCCTGTCTGTCTCCTTTTTGCATTTTATTGGAACAAACTTGATCCTTTGTATAAACAAGTGATTTATTTAGCGCCTCAATATCTCGTTCGAGGTCAGTATTCACGCGCACTTCTACCACATTCATCCTCTGTTCCAAAACCCCAAGCCTTCGTTTCAGAGAAGTACTACCTTCAACATTCATGACACTTATTGTCGCAAAGAAAAAGCATTGCAAAATAATCCTCATTTTTCGCATTCAATAATCAAACTTTATTATCTGAATTAAAAAAAAATAACGCCTAAGTGTTCTATTCTTATGAAATTCTGGATTTTTTTCGAAATTTCAAGGAAAATTTGCATATCACACAGACCAAGTTTAACATCTGTTACAAAGCGGTTAAATTCACATGATGCGAACTCTCTAAAAAACGAATAAATATCTACGAAGATGTTTTGAGACTGGTTTCCACGCCTGTTTGGAACGATTTTCCTTGATAACAGCTTAAGGATTTGGTATACCGTGTTACCGTTGCATTTTTTAAATTTGTGCTTGGTTCTAAATAAATAGCAACTGTGCAAAAGTTGCAGCACATAAATCTCTAAAGGAAATTTGTACTGCATAAAAAGGAAAGGATGTCTTTGATCAGTTTGGGACGTTATTCCTTGTTTGGCTTATCAAATAAAATAAATTTAACTGACAATGATATTACCCTAATGTCACTGCAACAGTGTGCTAGCAGGGTGAATGTGCGCACATAGTTATTGAGGAAATAAGACTTTCATCATTCAGACTTCATTAATTTAACCTATGTCCGCCATTAACATAGATATCATGCGTTATCTGGATGGAGTTATACGTTCCTGTGATAAATATGCAAATAATTGCAAATAAATCCACGAACTAATAATAGAAATAGATAAATAGGAATCTAATTGGATGTTGATATACGTAACTTTTTTAAGTAACATTATGTCAAGCATGAAGATAATCATGGAAGTAAATGTACTAGACTCTTTTATTTCTACAACATTTTCAGAAACTTGTAGATTTCTCACATATTTTTTTCAATATCATATACGTTTTTGTTATCATCAATTATAATGGCAATTATAATGGTACCTCTTTTAAAAAAGACTGAATTTGTTTGACATACATAGAATCTAGCTGACATATGTGGTGCCTACAACGCAGAAATTGTAAACTACGCACACGACCAGATATAGATGCACTGATGCTGAAGTTGAAACTTACCGGACACGGTAAAAATAAAAACAAATAAATTCATCAGTTAGAAATTGTTTGTTTCAGAAATTTGATGTACTTTTTATTACTACTACTTAGCACTGAAAAAGTCAAGTATTTAGTCTGCATGTAGAATCTCACACAGTCATGTTACAATCGTAGGGTGGAATGGAACAGCTATGTTTTATCGTAGATTCATGTATAGGCGATTTTGCTATATGTTTATATAGCAACTGCTGCGGATCGTGTTAGAATATGTTTTAGAAGATTATAGTTCCTGTAAGCATATACATAAATAGCGGACATGATTAGCCCAAATATTGGAACTGTTTGTAATATAATGTATTTTACCTGCAACTGTCATATAGTTTTATATCAGAGATATTTTGATATCATGATATAGAATATTATATTCTAATTCTTAATATGATTTTGTAAGTTAAATGGTCTGTTCTTAATTTGAATATGTATATTGGCTCTTGTAGTTCTAATTAGAACGGTCATTTACAATTGTTTTATGCAGTATGTAAATTTATATGTTTGTAAATGAATGAGACGTTAATAAAAACTAAAAAAACTAAAAAACTTTTTATTCAAACTATAGCGAAAGTTCGGTAATTTGATTCTGTTCACAGTCAACAGCTGCGTTCACAGATTGGTGATCGAAATTCCTTTCAAAACCTTTCAAAAAGCCGAATTACGAAACAACTGTTTATAATGTGTTGAATTGAAGCTAGCATTCCATTTAGAGCCTGGTTGAAGATCGAAATTCAAAGGACAAAATTTCGAACAGGCATTACATTTTTAACAAATCTAGGAGATTCAAACCAGCTCGAAGATCGAAATTCAAATTCAAAGAAAGCATCCAGCTTGAATTTAATGCCAAATGTGTTTAAAGATTAAAAAATTAAACAACTGACATTTGTTCCGACCAATTAGAAAATCGAAATTCAAATGTTTAAAAGGCGACTGTAATACTAACATTGTACTTTTTTTTTTTGGTTTTCTTCGAGAATCACATTTTTATCTGTATGTTTTTTCGCATTCTTTTTGGAATGTAAGTCCTGGCGTACATATTTTATTCCTAAATGGTTCCCGACTTCCAGCTGCAGTTCTGCTAAATAAACGATCTTTCGGTAATAACTTTGGCTCTCAAAGAGTTACATACCAATATAAAGTAAAGACTATGTACTGGAAAACATGATATCACATATATCATCATGTAGTTTGAATTTTTTGTACTTTTATGTATGGTAATGAATATTCAGGCGACTCTCTGAAGGAATGTTGTTAATAGAATGTTTAGAAAATCTTAGTTATTTTAAATAATTAAAGATATCCAAAGAGCATCTTTCGCTTAAATATTGCATTTTTGCATCTTTACTTATAATGTATAAAATCCTCATTAAATATAATTATCTTTACTAAATATTTAAATAAAATTTGCATATAGAACTAAATTCATGATTACATGTCATGCAGTAACAGTTGATTGTTAAAAAAACAGCCAGCTTTTAATGGTAGTATACATTGATACTGTGTTTATCTATACATGTATATTATAGTGTGTACTATTTTAAACCTTATGCATAGTACTGTCAATACACATGAACTTGTTGATTTTATGTTTTAAACTGAATAATGTATATGAAGTAATTGTTAATGTTTTTAAATATGAAATTTTGATCTAATATGCCTTTAAATTATCAACCCTTATTTCTGGTTTGCGTTTTGAAATAACCATGACAGTATTTAAAAACGTTCGTTTTATTGTACAGTAAATAACGACATTAAAAGAACTATAACATCAAAATCACAGTCATTTCTTTAAAACCAATAATATATGTTACACAGCTCCGTTCCATAACTAACATTCCCGAGAAGTTCTGGTTTTTTTTTTCAAAACAAATTTCGCACTTTTGGCAATATCGTTTAAATGCTTGCATGTGATAAGCTGAAAGATGTTGTTGATATTTGACTATATCATATTTTCCATTAATTTTTGGGGTCTTTAGATCAGGTTCTCAATATTGACCCCAGTGAAAGAACCCATTTTCGATTTTGTGTTAATGTCAAGCATAAATCTGAGATATGGTTCTCAATATTGACACTAGAGAAAGTATCTATTATCGACGAGCATAAATCTTAGATATGGTATTCAATATTGACACTAGAAAAAGTACCCGTTTTCGACGAGCACAAATCTTAGATATGGTTCTCAATATTGACACTAGAGAAAGTACCCATTATCGATGAGCATAAATTTTAGATAATTATGGTTCTCAATATTGACACCAGTGAAAGTACCGATTTTCGACTGTGTGTTAGTGTCATGCATAAGTCTTAGATATGTTTGAGATATTGACACCGGTGAAAGTACCAATTTCCGACTTTGTATTCTTACGACTTTTAGCCGTAACAAATCAAAGAGCATAGCATTCTATGACGAAAGCCTCAACTGTCTATGGCGAGATTCGAACCCTGGTCGATCGGGTGCTAATCTAATGCTTTACCCACTGAGCCAATTAGTCGACTCCTTGACACAGTTGTCAGAGATTGGTTTTAAACGTTCAGGCTAGCAGAAGCGTCCGTAATAATGTTATTGTCAAGCATAAGCTTATCCTGTTATTTAAAACATGCAAACATGAGCTACATTTTACAAACAATTGCATCTGAGTAATGAAATGCAATTGTCTAAAGTATATAGTTTATTTTGCAATATATACTTTGGGCCAATTTGTTTCACTCAACCCGGGGCACGCCGGTCACGTGGGCGGCAAGAAAAAAATCTCGCCGGTTTATTGACAAACGAACGTTTCGGCGTACGCCGGCCACGTGAGCTGCAAATACAAAAAAAAAAAAAATTGGAAATTTATTATGATTTTCACTTGTGGCATGTTCCAAATAAGTTAGCAAATAGTTCTTGCACTATGTTTCTACATCTACTGGTAGATCTACTAACCCAAATTCACAAATGTTTATTCGATTTTATATCTCGAAAATATATGATTTGCCGCTTTGCCTATCTCGCAAGACCGGCGCACATCGGCGTACGCCGGATAGACCCGGGCAGTGCCGGGAAGCCAAACGAACGCCTAGCCGGTTGCACGTGGCGAAACGGCGTACGCCGCAAAATTGAAACGAATTGGCCCTTTATGTTTACTATTTATGGACTGTATCAGATATAGATCACAATAACAATAAACACGGTTTACTACTGTAAATAGTATCGAATAGTTTAAGCAATTGTCTTCAAATAAATCGATTGATAAAAAACTATATAATTAGCGCGATCTCAATTACCTTTGTTTAAATTTCAATGTTAAATACTAGTAGATGAAGTATAGGTCGATTGAATTCAAACCACATTTACAAATGACTTTGAATCCGTAATGTATTATTCACTAAATGTTTACGTAAACTCGCGTATTTCACTGTCTTTCCTGAAAATTATTTACTATTTATTTAAGATACTATCAAAACTAATAGGTAGTATAAGTCAGGAATTTAAATCAAATTTAGAACTATGTTTGTTTGCGTCTTGTCTTCTATTGTTTTACGTCTTATGTATTGTAATTCTATCAAACTTGAGTTTACCGTAGGTTTATTTGTATTCAAAAAGAGATCTGAAATAGTGTAAGAGTTTAAAAACTCCTCTACGTTCAGATAGAGTCCCTGTCTCTAAGGTTTTCAAACTCTGTGACTGCCCGTGATATGTGTTTATTTTCGCGAATCGTCGTCGTATATTTAACCTTTAGCCTGCTCGCGGCAATTATTTTTGCCTTTGCTACTAGTGCACACCAAGATCAGCCTGCACATCCGTGCAGTCTGATCATGGTCTGCACTGTTCGCTATTCAGTCAGTAAATTTTCAGTGAAATCCCCTTTGAACATTAAGTGGTACTGCTCAAAATCAATAATGGACCAGTCTATTTTAGAAATATAGCAGGGAAAGGGTGCAACAAAATGCACTTTATCGATTGAGAGGGATCAAGAGAGCTCGTACTCGTCCGAGATCTCATCTTCGCAATACATTTAGTGAAAACTTATCTTACGGATAAAAAAACATTATTTTTCAATTGGAATGCAAATCAAAAACAATGAATATAATTATTATTCAACTTTAAAACATTACACACTGTATTAGATAAATTGCGTACATCATATAAAACAGTGAGAGCTATTACAAAGCATAACTGAGCTAATATGAGAAAAGCATGACCAATACGAGAAAACAGGGCCAATAAGGAATTCAAGCATTTTGATTGGTTCAAAAGAGTGGGCAAATACGGAGATGTTACTTCCGTTAGATTTTTAAATGATGCTATTTTGTTCTAAATAAAAATTATTATACATGACAATAATTTTCACATTTATGACAAAAATAATATCTAACATGTTCATGTAATAACCGAGTATGACTGAAAGGTGTACGTCTTTGTAGATTATAACGATACTTTCGGCTTATTTGGTGTTGTGTACAAACAAGTTCCTGTCAAAAATTCTGTATTCTTGTATTACCTTGATTCGTTGTCTGCAGCCTACAAAGAAAGAAAATGACATTTAAAGCACATTTTATCACAGCTAAAATGATATTAAGATATTCACTAGAGAAAATAAACTCCTCTACGTTCAGATAGAGTCCCTGTCTCTAAGGTTTTCAAACTCTGTGACTGCCCGTGATATGTGTTTATTTTCGCGAATCGTCGTCCGGTATATTTAACCTTTAGCCTGCTCGCGGCAATTTTATTTGCCTTTGCTACTAGTGCAGACCAAGATCAGCCTACACATCCGTTCAGTCTGATCATGGTCTGCACTGTTCGCTATTCAGTCAGTAAATTTTCAGTGAAATCCCCTTTGAACATTAAGTGGTACTGCTCAAAATCAATAATGGACCAGTCTATTTTAGAAATATAGCAGGGAAAGGGTGCAACAAAATGCACTTTATCGATTGCGAGGGATCAAGAGAGCTCGTACTCGTCCGAGATCTCATTTCGCAATACATTTAGTGAAAACTTATCTTACGGATAAAAAAACATTATTTTTCAATTGGAATGCAAATCAAAAACAGTAAATATAATTATTATTCAACTTTAAAACATTACACACTGTATTAGATAAATTGCGTACATCATATAAAACAGTAAGAGCTATTACAAAGCATAACTGAGCTAATATGAGAAAAGCATGACCAATACGAGAAAACAGGGCCAATAAGAAATTCAAACATTTTGACTGGTTCAAAAGAGAGGGCAAATACGGAGATGTTACTTCCGTTAGATTTTTAAATGATGCTATTTTGTTCTAAATAAAAATTATTATACATGACAATAATTTTCACATTTATGACAAAAATAATATCTAACATGTTCATGTAATAACCGAGTTTGACTGAAAGGTGTACGTCTTTGTAGATTATAACGATACTTTCGGCTTATTTGGTGTTGTGTACAAACAAGTTCTTATCAAAAATTCTGTATTCTTGTAGTATCTTGATTCGTTGTCTGCAGCCTACAAAGAAAGAAAATGACATTTAAAGCACATTTTATCACAGCTAAAATGATATTAAGATATTCACTAGAGAAAATAAAAACGGTAAGTTCCTGTTATTGCTGATAATGTCGAGGCATCACAATATCTCTAAATATTATTCACATGCTCCTACGAACAACCCATTCTGTTTTTCTGTCTAAAATGATGATTGTTGATTTGAACATGCATAACTGCCTTATCAGTGTTGTCATATTTTCTGGTCCTTTGGGATCATTGATTTCAACTCATTTAGATTTGAAGATTGAATACTGCTTAAGCCGGTGCTAGGGGGCGTGGGCAGTGTTGCATTTTCCATTACTGCTCATGAACAGACTCAATCAAACCGAGTCTGCAATTTTCACTGTTTGCCTTGTTTTCGGTGCTTCCGAGGGATCTACTTTTCAGATTTTATTTACGATAACGCAAAGAGTTCTTAAAGTGCTACCGCCAATATTCGAAAGTTGAATAACAAAATCATTTATTAAGAGATTTCATATTGGCCCAGTTAATTGCTCTCGAATAGTCGTATTGGCCATCAGTCTACGGCGTTGGGCCAATACGACAACCCTGAGACAAATAACAAGGCAAATATGAAATTGTTTTATTAGTAATATTACATTATTACAGATTTACTATATTCTTGTAAATATTCTATCTTTACTGTGCGTATGCCACAATAAATGTTTCGCTTTTCAACAAGACGAAGATCAATGTTCTTACGAAGAGCAGTTTGCATTGGTATACACGTCTCTCTTTTCAGACTTTGTGGACATGTTGCTTTGCAAACTTTGCCTAGTGTTTGAATGGTCAATGACCCTAAATATTTGTTTAAAAAATGATTTGTTATACAATGTTAAAATGATTATCCTGTTATATTGTCGGGGTCCAGGGACGATGAACTTAAAAATAATCATTAAAAAAATGTGCGGTTCAAATCCTAGTTCATGCAAGGCTACTTATGCAATTTTACTTAAGGAGCCGTACCCTAAATCCCGATATACTTATAATATACCACCTAAAGAATGAAATACATGAGGGATGA
Source organism: Mercenaria mercenaria (assembly GCF_021730395.1). Taxonomy (NCBI): domain Eukaryota; kingdom Metazoa; phylum Mollusca; class Bivalvia; order Venerida; family Veneridae; genus Mercenaria; species Mercenaria mercenaria. The sequence goes on along the minus strand of NC_069362.1, from coordinate 104,277,823 downwards.
AGTACAAGCCATATCTGATAAGTTTCAACAATATAATTGAAAAATATTCTCAAAAAAAATATATACATGTAAAATTCATAAATCGTATTTATCTATTCTGTTCTGTACCCCTTGTTCTACCAGAACTTTTAAATGACTGGTCAGGATCTAGGTCTTCAATCATGGACATAAGGAGGCACAAAGATGAGCATTACTCATCTAAGCTGTGCAAACTGCAAATATGAGAGTGAGATGAGTGAGACACTCATATACCACTGCCCATGTAAATAAATACATGCAAAATTTATGCGAAAATAAGTATTAAATCTGTATCTTGAAATTCAACATCTTCTAAATGAATCGAAGTTCCTCAAGTATAATTCAGCACTTGATGAAAATGAAAAGGGTCGGACACGAGCATAACCCGCATATCGCCCAATTCACAAAGATAAAAACATCATTTAGGCTAAACATTCATCTTTTATGCATAGTTAAATAATCGTTTCTGTACATCAAGTTAATTCATGAATCAGTCAACATCAGCAACTCAGAATATAAACAGAACTGTAAAAACGATTGAAGTAACAAGTTTTCATAACGATCGGCAGTTGACAGTACTCCCAGGATCATCACAGCATTTCCTTCTGTCTATCCGTCAAAACGAAAGAAGAACATGTGCAAAACATAAATAAAAACAAACGTCATCGGCGCTGAGCATTCTGATTGGCTGACCGCATTACACATCGTTGTATAAACAATACAGTCCAAGAACTGTCATCAATCTTCAGGATATATAATCATCGTCCGCCATGTTTTTGTACACGATATTAAAAAAATAGAAAATAGAAATTCAAAACAAGAAATAACTTAACTGAACTCCGGAAACTCCAACTTGAATCCAAACATCGAACGCCATCCTTACTTTCGTTTTCGAAATGCTCCTGTCCTAGCACTAGCGTAAAAAAAGCTTAGAAAATCACAAAATCTAGTTAACAGAGTTGTAAGAATGATTCCAAAGCGTGGAAGAGGTAGATCCAAGGCGCGATTTTCGTTATATAGCATGCGATGCTGGATTTGCAAGAAAGTCGGTCAGAATTGCTGGAACTCAAGGTCTCTGCTCTTCCGCCATTGCTATCGTCAAATCATCAGCGCACCTGTTCCACAAGTATTTCGGGGTCGATCCTACTTCCAAATAACTTGTGCTGTACCTAAAATAAATCTTTTAAACACATACAAGACAAAAATAATTATTTGTAATAAAATTCGGTATTTCTGGCCTGATCTATAAGTTTTACCGACCACCGGAAGGGGTTGCTCAAAGATGGAATGTCGTAAACTCCAACATTTCCAGCCATCTACGAGAAGTTATGAATATTTATCAGATGGCCTGACAGAGACACCTAGCGTTAAAAATGACAATATGTTCTTCTGTCTGTGCGTTGTTCATTAGGTAAATTGTGCAGAAACAGCGTGTTAACACCGTAAGCTGAAAAAAAAGACGATAATAACATTTCAAGTTGCACAAATTCGGATAAGCCTTAAGACCGGATTCGAACCATAACAGAGTATCATATTATTATTCTTGTGTCCAACAACCATGGTCACCTGGGCCCCACAATATATCTGAGATCGGAACATGTTATGTACCAAGGTTGATCCTAACTTAAGAACTGATATCAACATTAATATTCCAGTTATTATCTTGATTGAATAAAACTGTATGAAACATTAAAATCAGTAGGCACAAAAAGAAAATGTAGAAGAGAGCTAACTTTTGTTATGCTACAAGATTCACTTCATGCGTGATTTATTCAAAAAAAGATAATTCAAAAAGTATCTTCAGAAAGGAACTTAGTTATACGTTAACATTTCAACAACGCAAACGTATATTTCGATAATCCTTGAATTTAGTAATCACACGGGGACAAATACTTCATTGGCAAGTATAAAGAGACATTTTCAACTGATTTAACGGTTGAAAAGTCAGATGAAATGGATTGTTTAAGAACAAATATACGTATCTTCGTAAAGTAAAAAAATGCGTGTGCATTTTAATATAAGACGCATTTTCCAAAAACAGTATGTTTATATATAATGTAAATATAATTTTGAAAATTACAAACGTGAATGTGTTGGCACCTTTTATAAAAATAGGTTTGGACAAAATAGTTGCAGGTTTGGCAACTCTTTAACTAATGTTAGGGAACCTTGTGATTCAATATCAGTAAAAGGAAGTTAAATACAGTACTTATGCGAATACTGTGTTTATAAATATTTACCTGAAATATTACCCGAAATAAATATACTATGACGTTGTTTGTTTTTCAATTTACCTCACCTTGAAATAACCATGAGGTATGCATTACGGAATATGTATTTTAATCAAATACGACGAAGAACACAAATTTAATGAACTAGACTAAAACAAGATGAAGTTCATTCTTTATTTTTTGTGTGGAATATCATACCTGTTGGGAGGTACATTTAACTTTTATTCTGGATAAATTAACAATACTGCTTTCAGTTAATCATTGAAATAGACGACAAGGGCAAAGTAATATCTTAATATTTGTAGGAAAATACATGCGAGTCTAACTTTGAATATGGGCTAGTAATAGAAATAAGCTCTTAATCATAAAACAGATCATTCTCAAACTATACAGTGTAATGCTATATGACACATTTTGAATAAATTTAATGTTCTTTCCCTAATTATGTATTTCTGAAATCTGATTTTCTTCCGCCTTTGTCTAATAATATATCAAAGGACCAGAACTTATCGTACTTTCAATAGAACCTTACTATTTACCACAAGTCTTATTTTAAGATACAATTTCAATCAATCGTTAACAATTCAATCAATCGTTCTCAATTGTTTATAATATGTATAAACTGGTTTAAGATCCCCAGTGGTGGTTTTGCTACTGACCGTTCCAAGTTGGTGTCCCACGTGTGTGTTGGTAGTGTGCACTTCTGCGTGCTGTGAGTTTCGTTTTGGAGAGGCTGCGTTTGTTTGTGTTTTTTTTTTGTTGTTTTTTTTTTTCGTTTTTTTTAGCATGGAATTCCCTGTTTGATATTTATCCCCTGGGATTGCCTTTGTTCCTGTTTTACACTGTGTAGATTCATACCGTTTCTTCAGTAATACCATACTTTTAAAACCTTACATACCAATACCAATCGCTAGTTCTACCCTAGTACACTTCAGTTCCTTAAATAATGCTGAGAGGGGCACATGAGGATTTCCTCTACCAATCAAAACTGGGAAATACTAGAAAATTAGCCATATAACCTAACATTGAGTTGGTGTGACTTTAAACCTAACAGATAAAGGATATAAGTAAGTAAGTAAGTAAGTAAGTAAATTTTATTATAGTGACATTGTGTATAACATATATACAAAGTACAAAATCAATAGAAACATTTTACAACACCCGGCCACGTTGGGCCTATAAGTCACCCTAAAAACATAACTTTTTATACAACTTATTATCGCAGTATTCATACAATTAAACATATACGTAATAAAGAATATATTCTGAACATTTTTTGTTGGAAAAAAAAGAAGCACATAGATGTTTTGCACATAAAACTAATAATGCTGCCGACATACGAATGCTCGACAAAGTATACAAAAGCGTGATTAACTGTGATTAAATGTTCACTCTCTGTAAATTCCATAACTAGTGTAACGCGAAATATCACTTGCGAGCATTCAATTTTGCAGTATTAGTTAAACAAGAGAGATTTTCGTCTACTCATACCATTTACAATAAATTTAGCAACAAGAACATGATGAGTATTTATCAAATATTTCAACTTTTCTTCACAAGACAGTGTTAGAAACATGCTATTACTTTCTAATGCTCTGTTCATCATATTTACTCTGATATCTGTATAAGTAGGACAGTTCAGTAAAAGATGCGTTTCATCTTCTATAGAACCATTGTTACAAAATTGACAAATTCTATCGTTTGGATTAAGACCAATATATCTACCTGTTTCAACTTTTAAGGGTAAAATTCCACAACGAAATTGAGCTAAATGTGACCTTTCAACTTTCGATAAGTTACTCTGAAGATACTTTTCAGTAATGTACTCAGATTTAAACTGTACATAAGTTCTCAGTTTTGAAACAGTTCGCATCTTTTCAGACCATTCAGACTTATAACTTTCTAACAGACGATCTTCTAATTCTTTAAGATCCACGGTGGTTTGATTTACATAATGATCTAAAAGATTTGCCACATCTAAGACATGTTTGATTTCTGAACACCAAGTATTTCCTGTAGACTGAAAATCATGTTCAAAAACCTTACGAGTAAGCCTAGTACTTCCCATGGTTAGCAGTCTATTCCAAAGTCGGACCATATTGACCCAACGCCTGTGTCTTGAGATAATCCATCCCATATCACCAGTCATGGCTAAAATTGGTGTGAATTTGTGAACGCCCATGAAATATACATGTCTGAGATTAGCTTTAGTTACCACTTTAAAAACAGCTACACGCATCTGTATCTGTCTTTTATAATTAGATAGGTAATACAGATTTCTGCTACGTGCACATACATCTGCAGGCTCCATTTCCGATGGACTTGCTGTTGATTCAATTTCACGGCCCCTGTTTGACACTGATGCGGGGAACCATCTTAAAGCGTTGATGGCTTTGGACGGTTCCAACCATGCCGTCGTAGTTAATATGGATTGTGACCAGCCGAGAGCGATTGTGCTCGATCCTATGAAAGGATGAATATGAATAATAAAATATATGTCTTAAGTTCTAAATTAAAACTGTCTTACGAGTAAATCGCACTTAACCTGTGGAACTTTACATATGCAATAATGGAACCGCAAAAAAAACAACACATTTTCCGTTTTTATAAAATAGTGAACATTGCACTACATATTGCAAATACCACAAGAAACACACTTCGGCATCTTTTGCTTCGTTGATATCTACAGAATATATATACCCACGTACAAATTGGGTTTACTTTGTAGATGAAGTTGCAAACATTATGTAGCATTCAAAAGGGAAAAGAAAATATACCCCGAGTCTTAAAAAATAATTAGCACATGTCTAAAGAACACATCTCCCTTTTTCAATATACATATATTAAGGTATCTCTTCATGGTAAGGATTTTTTTTTGTGGTCTTAGAAAAACAAAACATACTTCCCTTTGTTTCTTCTATAAATAGCTTATTCTCGAAACTTCTTAACCTGGTTGTTAGAATTGAATATGTCATTGTTTTGGCTTACTGTCTACTAAACTTAAACAGAATATGTTTTACTGTAGCATCTACATGATGGGCGTATATTGTCACATTCTGGCACTTGACATTTTTTGTTCATGCCAAGATGCTGTATTGGCATGCAGTATGTATGTGAAAAATGTCCTTAGGTGGGGGACGTTGGTAACTCGGTTACAAATTCTTGTTATTATTATTTGTGACTCAATGGTAAGCTGTTGTTCTGTTATTGTGTCTTGACGCTTTTGAGAAATAAGAGAAATTCAAAGAAATAACAACTTAATCATAGGTAAACTTGGACAAAAGAATGATTGTTCGCCACAACAAACATGTTACTATATTTTTTCATACAGACGAATATTCTGGTCGGACTGGGGAAAATTAAAAAAAGAAAAAAAAAAAGAAACAGCAAACTATGACGGAAGTGAACGAAAGGCGCTAATAACAACTGGAATCCTTTGGCAAAATGCTTTGGCAATAGATGTTGCAGGTTAAATTTGTAATTTTAGTATATAAGGTGAATTGAATATTTTTGTATCTTTACTTATTGCCAAAGAACTGCGTTCCTTGCAATCACTTTTTGTATGGCTAAAGATTATAAGATTCTTTCACTGGCTGTAGGTGCAGATGGGAATTTCGGCCTCGAGGGTAACTGTTTAGGCGGTAACGAGAGCCGGATATTCCCATCTGCACCTATAACCAATGACATAATCTTTTTCTTGCATACCGATACCAAGAAATAATAATAAAAATACAAAAATACAAAATTTCGTTTTTTGAAATAAAATATAAATAACTACATAAATCGTCTACATATATGTAGTTCGTAATACGTCATTTAAAGCACGAGAGTCATCTTACAGCACGGGGTGTAAGATGGATTTTTCCAGCACCGGAAAAAAAACCGGAATCCCTGTCTGGTATACAAGAATATGAGATTCTTTCACTGGCTGTAGGTGCAGTTGGGAATTTCCGGCCTCGAGGGTAACTGTTTAGGCGGTAACGAGGCTCCAGCCGAGTTACCGCCTAAACAGTTACCCGAGAGCCGGATATTCCCATCTGCACCTCTAACCAGTGACAGAATCTTTTTCTTGCATACCGATATCAAGAAATAATAACTAGATGCCCACGGGCAATATGTCCAGCCCGCCAGCTGTCAAAAGGACTAGGAGTTGTACATGACACTCCTTGTCTCATTGAGGCAAACATTTATGCCAAATAAAAAAGAGATTGCAAAAAGTTACAATATAAGTTATTTAAAGTAACAACAAAGGAACGTAAATCTTAAAAAAAAGTCCACATAAAAATCCGCACCAGCAGAGATAGGTCAAAATACACATGAAAATTGGATGTAACATGCATGTTGTACTACAGAAAAGTCGTCTTGATTTTTCCCTACGACCAGTAATAAAAAAGTTACAAATATAAGCTATTTATAGTAACAACATTGGGAAGTAATTCTAGGATCTTGCGCTTGACACTCCGTCGCATGATGATGAACAATTGTGCCAAGTTACATCAAAATCCCTCTATGCATCAAAAAGAAATGCTCCAGACAAAGTCATTCTTGTATCTGACCTTTGACCTCTAAGCGTGATCTTGACCTTAGACCTAGGGACCTGATTCTTACGCATGACACTCCATCTCATGGTGGTGAATATTTGTGCCAAGTTACATCAAAATCCCTCCATGCATGAAGAAGAAATGCTCCGGACAAAGTTGTCATTCTTGTATCCTTTGACCTCTAAGTGTGACCTTGACCTTAGACCTAGGGACCTGGTCATTGCGCATGACACTCTATCTCATGATGGTGAACAATTGTGCCAAGTTACATCAAAATCCATCCATGCATGAAGAAGAAATGCTCCGGACAAAGTCAGTTTTGAATTTGACCTTTGACCTGTAAGTGTGACCTTGACCTTTGAGATAGGAACCTGGGGTTTGCGCATGACACTCCGTCTCACTGAGGTTAACATTCATACCAAATATAAATAAGATTGCTCCATGCATGTCAAAGTTATGGTCCGGACAAACAAATCCGGATGGACGCACGGACGCACGCACGAACAGACATTTGGACAACTATGTCTTCGCTTCCGCAAGCGGGCTCGACAATAAAAATACAATCAATCGAACTGCTTTCCTTTTAGAACTATTTCTTATAGCAGCGTATTTAAACAAAGCGCGGGAAAGCAACGTCCATAAAAAGGAAAGACGTCATGACATTTCAAAGACAAATAACAATGTTAAGTTCCGGTTTTGTTTTATCAGTTGCATTGTAACGTTATGAATTTTTGATAAAATAACGTGTTTTGAATCGAGAAATATACTATCAGGAACAAAGAGGAACTGACAAGGTATTGGATTTTTATTTCGTTTCTTGAAATAAAATAGAAATAACTACATAAATCTTCTACATATATGTAGTTCGTAATACGTCATTTAAAGCACGAGAGTCATCTTACACCCCGGGGTGTAAGATGGATTTTTCCAGCACCGGTAAAAATACCGGAAATTCCTTTCTGGGATGCAAGAAACAAAACATGGTATCCCGTGTATTGTTTTTTTGATTAGCAACGTTCTCTTTTTCAGTTTGAAAATATATTAAGGTGTTAGAGAATATTTTCTTAAGGTATTGGACCTGTCATAGAGTACCTCCTTTTTGAAGAGTATTCAATTCCTACCATAAACCAACTTTGACTACAATTTTCTTTGGGAGGTGTGGTGGGGAGGGTAGGTTCAAGCCCCACTGGGACCAAAATTTTGTTCCCATATTTTCCTTTTTTCTAGTAAGTTTTTACTTCTTTCAAGACTTATTATAGATGTATTGTACAAAAGTGGAAACTTTTCATTTAATAAGCGATTCCTTGCTGTTCAGTGAATTTACCTCTGAATCAGGAGGGGTAGAGTTAGACGTCTTTAAAAATACTGAGTTACATGCGGTAAAAACTCTGTTTTGCCTTCATTCTTTAGATTACATATTGTGGAAGAACTTCAGGTAGGTTTTAATTCTGCCCTAAGGTTATTCTGGAATGAAGTGAGCAAAATTCAAAACAGACCCACATGATTCGACCGTAATTTTTCAATGTTGGAGTTAGAATTCTGTCTCATTAAATCTGTTTACTTGAGGCACCCTAGAAAAAATGATATTTACACTTTTATTTTGTGTTTTGTAGTTGTTTAACAATAGTTTGATGTTTCTATTATCAAAATTAATGCTGTAATGAATTCTCTGCAAACGTTTTAGATAGTGGCCATCTACATTGAAATTTGTCTCTACTTACGCTTGAGGAAATACCGTTAATTATACAAAAATCACAAAATTGGCACGGTAGATGTTTTTTTTTTAAATTTTCAACACAGTACCAAACATAGTCAACTTTAAGAACATACCAAGCAAATGCCATTTTTAAACATTACTATTAGGTGTCCAATACCTTAAATGAAACTCGGTCCTTTTCGTTGTTGTCAAACAGCTCCTTTAGTAATACTAGTGCCAAACCGCCGAGACGGGCCAAAACAATTCTCTAGGTATAGTAAATTAGCGTTATCTCTGTCAAATATTGATACATGTATATTTATAAGGAATTTGGAAACACTATTTGCGAATAGCATTATTGTATTAAGATATAAAAACGATAACAAAAAAGGACTTAAAGTCAATTAGCCGTTATATAACACTGATAAAGTAACTTAACTTTGAGTTGCTGGATTAAACACTACTGCTGCCAACTTTACAATCACTAGAAGGCACCCATATTTTGAAACGGGGTACTATTTTGGAAGTTAAAAATCAGATGTGTATTGTAAAATATGCACGAATTTTGCAGGGAATATATGCGCGACCATTTGGCGCAATACTATTCTGCGAAAGAACGAGTGCATATTCGTCAATACAAGATGCATATTTATTTCAACTTATAAATTTTGCACATTCTGTTCGCTTGGCTGTTACCAAACTACAGACTGTAGAGGACATGGACTTTGTTGTCAAGTTAAAAAAAAAAGAAAAAAAAAGAGATTATACAAACATTGTCAAAATAGAGTAGGCTTCTAGGGGACACATGTTTTATCTGGCTGAACTGATTTGTATCAAGAGTGACAAAACTCCCATTGGACGGTTAGGTGGGGGAAAATGAAAACTTATATATCTCTGAGCTTCTTTGGATTTGTCTATTGGTCATAGAGTTTGTAGACGACATGTCTTCTTATTTGGAATTAAACAATATTTAGTAAGTTAAAGCTGATGCTTTATTGCATCACCGTCGTTGGCAAATACAATGCAGGACAAGTAAAAATAGTTTCTAGTGGTCAACACGTCGGTAACACTAAGGGTGCAACTAACTGTGCCTAATGTCCGTCGAGAAGTTCGTCTCTACATACACTCAGTACTCGAACTGAGGTCAAGCAAGTGTTGTGTAGTCGTAATACTTATAATTCTGTACAGCATGTGAAGTTATACACCTGGTGTTTCAATTGGGATTTTACTTAGCCAGACCAGTATACGGCCCCTGACTTAGTGAAAAATATACATACAATGACAGGAGCGGGAACTTAAATGTCATATGAACACAGATTTTATTGTTTCTTTCACAAACAATTTGACTTATAGGATTAAAAGTTTTTAGGTATTACCTTCATTTCAGGAAATACTGATTTGTTGTTGATAGACACTGACGAAGACATAAAATGGGCAATACGAAATCATCCGTGGTAATTATATTTTTTTACATTTTGTCCGTACGTATACTGTTTTCTGTCTTATAACACTACTAGTTTATACTTTGGTCACAAAGGACTAATGTCTGTTGCCAGTATATAATTCCTCTTACAGTAGATTAAGGTAAATTGTAACCATTGTTTGAAAATGAAAAAAGGCTTTTTCTATCAATAGCTTTTTGTGAATATCTAAAGACGTAGTCTGTAGACTCTAGCTGATCACAATAAATTCCAAACTAGCAAAATATTTAGAGTGCTTTGAAATGTGAGAGGGTAGTTTCCAGTTTATTCCATGCCACCTCTTTCAGGTGAGAAAATATGGCCAAGGAATAAACAGGGCGAATTGGTCAAATATGCTGACAGGCATTGGCAACGTTAACGTTGGGTATATACTTTTTAAAATGTATAACTCTGTATGAGTCTATCCAAAATTAATTGTTTCATTTCATAATTCTAAATAGATATGATTTTCTTGATATCTTAAGGTAATGTTCTTGATTCTATTAAATTAGATAACTGCTGATGAGGTCAACGATGCTCTACGATCGGTTCGCAGAAGCCTGACAGAGCGCGATAGAAGGCTGTACAATTTTGCAAAGTTCAAAATACTCGAAATACCGAATCTCGAAGATGCTGAGATTGTCATAGATTTCGAAGACAGAGATGAGGTGAGAGTCAACGCTTCATAGGCCAATTCCAGAATGCTCTTTGGTTTCGACTACAACATGCAACCGAAGATGAATTGGGAAAACGTTAGTTTTCTGCAGTCATTCCAGCAGTTTTTCTTTGGAATCTGGGAAAAGGTTAAACGTGCACTTCGCTCTGGTGACCAGGAAGCAGTTGGATATCAACAAAATCTATCTATAACATACAAATAGCTTATTTTTATTCGATATACATGTACATAAAGAGAAGTTCAAAGCTTTATTCAGTATATACAAAACTTTCAGCGTACTCTAACACATCTAGAGACTAATCTTAAAGGCACTGACCACCAAATTGGCTATTTTTTTTTTTTTCAAATTGAAGTTTGGTTATATTATGAACATACAGATCAGCTCACGCGGAAAACCCACTTTCCGTTTTTCCTCAAAGGAAATATCTTGCATAGCGAGGAATTCTTCCGAGTACTGCCTAATTCTGACTCGGAGTACTGACTTTTATAGTTTTATTATTTTAACGGATAATCGTCGAGTCACTTCGAGTAATTACTTGACGGAACTCCGAGTCGAAATTATACAGGTAACACTATAATGATTGCCGGTATTTTATGGCCACTCCGCGCGGCTTCAAGTCTGTAATAAACAATAAATCGGTCGTTTCGAGTGCCGCAAGATGCATTTGACGAAACTTCGAGGCAGTATTTCCTAACTTGGACGGATTGTTTTTATATAAATAGCTAGTTCTTTTAATTGAATGTATGAAACTGTTGTGAATTTTGATATTGAAATAGTTTCTGACCATGCGAATTAGATTTAGAAGTATATTCATGTATAATAAAGTAAATTATTAATCACACGAAATTAAACAAACTTTCAAATCACCGCCGTTAAAGGCAAGTTATTTGTTAAATTTTGATATTTAAATATTTTCTGACTTTGCGAATTAAATTGAGGAAAAAAGTCGTGTAATAATTTATGCACTAAATTAAGAATTATTTATAAATAGATAAACTTTAAAATAGCACCCGCTAAAAGTAAATTGTTTAGTATGATATTGAAATACATGCGAATTAGATTTAGAAGTAAATTTATGTAGAACGGACTAAATTATTAATCATATATAATTAAACAAATTTCCAAATGAGCGCCGTTAAAGGAAACTGCTTTGTTAAATTTTGATATAGAAATAATTTCTGATTTTGCGAATTTAATTTAGAAATAAAGTCATGGAAATGCACTAAAATATAAATAATTTATAACTGGATAAAATTTAAAAATACGCCCGCTAGAAAAGTAAATTGTTAAGTATTAAGAATTATATAAAACTAACAAAATTTCAAATAACTGCCGTTGAAAAAAGTGATTTGTTAAATATTATATTGAAATAGTTTCTGACAGTGCAAAATAGATTTAGAAATAAATTGATGTAAACTGGACTAAATAAGAAACTATATAAGAGTGGGTAAACGTTAAGATAATGGCAATGAAAGAAAAGTGACCTTTATTAATTAATGAAAATTATAGGAGATATGATTAATTTTGATTATGAAAATGGTCTTTGTTTAATGTATTTATTTGGAAGGAATTATAAATAGGATAAAAAATACTACTGCCGTATCCACTCAACGAGAGGTTCATGATGACCCTGGATTGCTCACCTGAGAAATATGAGCTACATGTTTCAAGTGTCAAACTGATGATAAAATATTAAGAAAGTCAGTAGGTCACATTCATGGTCAATGAAATTCAATTTTACGATTTGTGTGCAAAACTGTGTATGTCATCAAAATTTCAAAGCTGTATCTTAACAAGAGCTGTCACTAATGGTGACAAATGCCCCCGCAGCGCATTGACCTTTGGCCTGGTGACCCCAAAGTCAATAGGTGTCGTATGCTCAATAAGTACTATCAGCATGTGAAGTTTGAAGGTCCTGGCTGCAGTGGTTCGCGAGTAAAGTGCCTTCATGCAAAAAGTTAACGTTGTTGTGACGAACGAACGAACAAACGAACGAACAGCAGATGAAAACTAATATGCCTCCTTTCGGAGGCAAAAAACAACAACAAGAAAGTAGGTCAGTAGGTCAAAGTCACAGTCAAGTGACATCACATTACTTGGGGTCATCAGGTAATTATAATTAAACAGTCTTGGAAATAGGATCAGATGATTTTTTAAATATTTTTCCTATATAACTCACATAATAACTAAGTGACCCCAGGGCGGGGCCTCTTTTAAACCCAGGGGCATAATTTGAACAATTTTGGTAGAGGACTACTAGACAATGCATCATACCAACTATCAAAGCCTAGGTCATATGGTTTCAGAAAAGAAGATTTTTAAAGCTTTTTCCTATATAAGTCTATATAAAGCTTGGGACCCCCAGGGCAGGGCCTCTTTTCACCCATGGGTACAACTTGAACAATTTTGGTTGAGGACCATAAGACAATGCTACAAACAAAATATCAAAGGTCTAAATGTTGCCAGCGGTCCGATCTTTGCATAACGAAACTGAAAGGTTTGTAAAGTACATATACTGCTATACCAAACACCAGTTACGCAAAAAGAGAAAATAACTTTCATTTAGAAATAGATCTTTGGATTTACATATTGAAATAGCTGGTTTTCAGCGTTCCATTGCATTTGCACTTGTTCGTACAGAAATCGTTGTAAATAAATCCTCCAAGGGATTCCAAAGCTTCGGTCATTTTTGTTCTTTTTTAAACAGAAATCCTATCATATTTCCGACCGGTCGAGACGGGCCGGAACAAGTACATGGTTCATTCTTTCGGATGGTGACAGAAATTTCTTTTACTAACATATTTATGACTACAATTTTATTTGCATATATAAACCAAACTGATACTTTTACGTTGGGAAATTTGAGGAAATGATTATAGAAATAATCCATAATCCATAAAATAGAAATTAAAGTGGAAAACCACAGTGTGGTTGAGCTTGTTCATGGAGGTAGTCGAAATGCAAGCTAGGTTGAGCAGAACTCAACATTTATAGATGTTATAAATGCAAGATACAGTTTAGACACATTCCGCAAATGTATTATATGGCTGTGTACATGGAACTTTTAATGATACACAGTATGTAATTTAAAAGTCCTTTCTATATTTAACAAAAATATCTTTTTTAAAAGATTCTTGAAGCAGTGTAATTGAAAAAAAGTAATGTATAAACTGGTAAGTGTTTGCACTTGGAAAAACTAACCTGTTATCCATATAGAAATGAAACTGTTATGTCCAAATTAGAAAGAAAAGTGTTTGAAGGTTAACGTGAAATATCTATACATTTATGTGAATCACTTATGACTAGGAGTAATGTGTGCTAGTTTCAAAGAGATCGACCACGAAATAAATGAGTTATAATAAGCATGGTTAAACTTTGTGATAGAGACACAGAGCATAAACAATATGCCCCCAGATCATTTGAACCAGGGGGCATAAAAATACTGGTGGAAATAAAACTACTTTCGGAAAATTGCAATTCAAATGAATGCAGCAAATTCAAGTCTGTGACTTCTTGTTTAACACAGCCTGAAGGGGTTAGTTATTTCCACTTTCAGCAAGTAGTGCAACGCATCTTTTAGATCTACCCCACGAATGCATGAGTTGGGATTCAAATCATCTGAAGTGGTTCCTAAATACGAGAGAAAAGATTGTCACCAGAAACCTGGAAGACTTACATCTATTGCACCTGAATATGACACCTGTTATGTAACATTCAGTATATTAGCTATACGACCATACACAGCTCTATAAATTCATAAAAAGTAGCATTTTAACGGATTTTCGTATTGTATTTATTTGACATATACTTATCATATTTAATTAAACATAGCAACATCATATACTTGCTAAATATACTGACCGACACATACCCTTAAAACTGTAAATATATGTAGTGTCATCCAGGATGAACACTTTGTCATTTCACAGAGCGTGGTACAAGACATAGTGTGAAGAAATTGAACACTTCGATCCAATTAACAGGACTGTTGCATCAATCTTTTAGAAAGCTTAAATACCAGTTATACGTTATCAAGTAATCTGATTTGACAACTAAGTCACGTGGTATATGTTAGTGTAGATCATGAAAATGAGCTCTACAAACACTATAACAGAATAATCCTTCAAGAGAAGAAGTCGTTTAAATGTGACCACTCACGGCACGTCGTCAATCCACACTTTTATATCTTTTCCGAAACTATTTTGTAGGAGTTGATTAAACTTGGACTAGATGTTCCTTGGATGTATCTATAACATGGCGTCGAAATATAAGAACTTTTTCTGAGAAACCATTCACCAGATTGCAAAATAATGTAATAAAAATATTCCTTGGATAACCGTTTACCAAGACTTTTCAATTTTTTCCGACTCGTCAAAATATGGTCACAATCCTCTTTATTTATATTGTATACAGAAAGAATATTGAAAATCTTCTTGTCACAAAAATATTCCTTTTGACCATTTACCATGACTTTTCAATCTTTTTCTGGAGTTGCTCGCCCACAATTGGGATGAAATTTTTCAACATGTTCATTTCCACCAAGTTTGGCGTAGAATGTATATATCAAACTGAAAAAAAGATAAATTAGATGAAAACAAATTAGATATTGGTACAATGCAAGAAGAATGTTGATTTTCTCACTGTTTATGGATTTCTCAGATGTTCACTTAAAATGTGTGGGTTAGTCCCTTAAAGAATCATCTCGTCTAAAACCGTAATGTCATGAGCTTAAATATTTGCGTATAACTTCGTAAAGTGGATCCATACGACTTTGTTCAGATCGTGTCCGTAGTGTAAAACTAGGCCTCATCCTAGGGTCACTTGTTTATATAAGAAAACCTTCTTGTCAAAAACCTCCAGCCACTGAGCTAAGATATTAGTGTAATGGTCATTTACCAAATTCATTCAAATCATACCCTTTGAGTAACCATTTGCCCCGCCCGGGTATCACTTGTTCATATCCTCTTGTGGTATTTGGTCTGCAGCTGTATGTAATGGTTTTCGTCCAGATTTGTTCAACTTATGCCTCTGGGGTCAAAACAGACCAAGTTATGCGGTCAAACTTCATATGATAAAACTTGAACGATTTCTGTGATAACTTTCTCAAATATCTTTATTATTTTTGCAGTATTACTTGTTACTTACTTCTCTCATTACCAACTGTAAAATATTTGTTTCTGAATTTCAACAATATTTTATTATAATATTTTCACCTCCCACTGATATAATGCAAATATGACCATATGTTGCATACTGTTATACACTGAAATGCATAAAAACATGAACGTCCGCCTTTCACATATATGTTAAAACATCATATTGATCTATAATCGACCTGTATGCACTTGAGTAAGGTGAGCGATATTGAGCCATCATGGCCCTTTTGTTTACCTTTAGCTAGCCTCCTAATGCAGTTCAGCGAAACCGTTTGAATAAAAATAATATAAGGAAGACACTTACCAAATTTAGCAAATACATGTGTATTCACTAACGATTCCACAGAAGAAGTTGTGTACATATTTGTACTTGTTTATGTTTAACTCCGGCGGTCCCATAAAGTAGTTAAGCGAAACCATTCGTCAATCTTGAGAAAATGCAAACAAAGAGAATACAGACCACGTTTGATTACAGCCAATCGGTTGGCTCATAGAGAGAAGTCGTTTAAATGAAGAGAACTATTTGAATTGAGGGAAGTCAATACAAGGATGCTACAGACTAAGTTTCCAGACGATAAGAAGTTGTTTATTTTTAAGTTTTAGATCTGGTGCACACAAGTATGCTATAGAATAAATTGTTAATGAGAAGTTGTAAAAGGATATCTAGCGGGACCATTTACATAAGGTTGTCAGAGAGGTCCGTGCCGGGATGCTACAGAAAAGTTTAGTGTAATTCTAACCAGATACTTTAGGTTAGAAGATATTTCAATTTGGCGATGAATACAGGACGACAGATCACCCACCTATAGCAACAGCTCATTCGGAACGTTTATATGCATTAAGATATAAGGGACTTGGATCCTACTTGCAGCATTTTAGCAGACTTAATTTGACACTTGATCAATTGTCTTAATATTGCGAATATTGGAATTGCATCAGTGTCTGTTATCATTTATGGTTAACATTAGGAAACAAAAGCGACGGACTGGCAGACTGATGGAAACAAAGGAATACTATATGTACAAATTACAACAAAATTTAATTAAATTACGTCTTTAATCCTTGTGAAATGTCTAGAGATGTTGAGTATTTTAAAAAATGACAAACATTAATTTTAAAAGAAATAGTAATTGTTTTCAATGATAATTATTGTAACAAATCTGACATAGTAATCATTACAATCATCTTCATTAAGTGCCTCACTCTAGAATAATATACTTGCGATTTTCGGGGTCAAGGTATTGTAAATTTGAATTTACACAAAGTGCGTTGACACCATTGTGGCAAAAATCATAAAGTGAATCAAAATTTGAGAAATGTCAGCAGCTGTATCACATTCATTTATCACTTTATCGTATGACATTATCAACTGATATTTAAGATAAATCGAATAAATATTGGTTTAAGACACAAAATTTTAAGGCAAAAATGACCCGTATTGCACACTTAAAATGAGACCTGTCCCGAATTACTTGCAAGCGATTTACTTGTGTACGTATTTAAAATTAGATAGCATGAGACTTAGACGTAAACAATACCCGTAAGAAAGGTGACTCATTAAGGGTTACGTGAGCTTAATCTAGGTGGATGGATGACCGTTCCTTTCTAATGTATTCCTATGTCTGAGAAAATAGTTTACACCCGTCCAACTTTTATGAGCTATGGAAATCGGTTAAAGTATTTATCAATATGACACAATAGTTACTCATTCGTAGAAATTCTTAGTTTCATAAACATAATTGATAACATACATAATACAAATGCATATAAAAATATACATTTCTTCTATGCAGAAAACGCACCATTGGTAAAATATGCTATATTTAACATGATATGGCCCACGGATGCTAATATGCATTATAATGTGAAAGGTGTCGTTGGAAAGAGCTTAGAACAAGCTGGAGACCAGAACAGCATTACGGTTAGAGGTGTGGAAATGAAAAAAAAGATATAGTGTATACTATCGAGTTGAAAATTCGTGAAAATTACCTTTTTTGTTTTATTCAGTTTCGTAGAGTAAAAAAACGGTCTATTTTAGAGAGTTTTAAGTGAAATGATGTTGAAATTATTATATGATATTTGCACATAAGATATAGACTGGTTCAGTTCACTAAATTGAACCATACAATGTAAACAATATATATCATGGTCTAAGAGCTAGTCTAGTCTATTATATAAAGTATATGAAAACACACGACAAATCTGACAATAGAAGTAAAAAGTCAATTAGTTCTCTGAAAGACATAATATACTGTCATAGTTAACTGATATCAATTTACTGATAGTTCTTACCACTTTATTTTGTTACTAGAGACTGTAGAATTGTTTACGCCAAAGTGACCAACAAATGCGGGATCATTGATCGTACTAAGTGGTTAAACATGCATTCTAGAATAACTACAATCAGTTCCGTCAGTACTTATCAAGCCATTAGTGCGAAAGAAAAATCACACCATTTCGTCTAATTAGGAATATTAAAACAATATTAGGAAATGAAGCTGTAAGGCGTCTAATCGGCGATTCCGGACCTTCTGCATGTAGAACTTTTTATACTAAGCTTGTAGGCACATTGTTTCGCAACGGATTTGCAAGAATTTTGCCCGTAAACAGAAGAGGTCAATTTGATATTCTTTCTGTAAATGCTTACGTACGTTACAGATTTGTAACTTCTGTTGAGTAACTTTAAATTGTAAATTATACAAAACTCGTGAATAGAGTTAGCGACAACGTAAGTTTCAGAAAATGCTATTAGCTTGACACGTTTTACAAGAGGTGAAAATGTCGCGAAAGGTCGGTTTACATACAGCAGACATAGCATACCTGTTTTATTATATAAGCAAATATATGACTTGAGTGAGTGAGTTGGATTTTACGGCGAATCGACACAAAATGGTCATATATCGCCGAGATAAATTATATGACTCGATTGTACATGTTTGTAAAATATGAAAACATGAGTGGAAAGCAGACGTGGAATGTACAGATGTTGTCCAGGAATTAATGACCAATATACTGGGCCAATATACACACTCTCACCCTGAAACACAACAAAGACTCATTTGTATGACATTTATCTTGATACATTTACTTCAGAATATTGAAAAACCTTATCTTATTTATGTAGGGCTATATGAATAGTTAAATGTCGCGCATTCACAGTCGAGTTTTAAAAACAGCTTCCACTTGTTTCAGTGTTAGTGCACATTTATATTTTGTTTAGGTATACATGTTTTGTGTACTACTTTAAACCTAATGCACATTACTGTTAATACACAAACCTTGTTATATGTTTACATTAAAAATATATATGTAGTGATATTGTTAATATTTTCCAACTTTGCAATAAGCGTGACAGTACGGTGGCGAAACGCGACTGTACGATAGTGACACTTCGATGACGAAGCGCGACAGTACAATGGCAAAGCGCGAAAGTACGATGGTGACACTACGATGGTGAAGCGCGACAGTAAGATGGCGAAGTGCGACAGTAAGAAGGACTGACACCATCGTACTGTCGCGCTTCGCCATCGTACCACCGTGTTATCGCCATCGTATTGGCGTGCTTTGCCACCGTTCTGTCATGCTTCTACATCGTTCCATCATACATTCGCGCTTCGCGTTCTTAGGGAGCAGGCACTGGCCCTAACTTTTTATCTCTTTGATATTAAGGGTTAGGAGAGTATGTATCCATCTCCCCTAACATTATGCAGGAGCTTCTTAAACCTAATGAATTACTACATGATCTGTAATACCATTTTAGAGAAAAGAAAAGCATCACTATCAAATACTATACTCAGTACGTATCAGATTTAGTTTTAACGTATTTTTCAATTACCACCGACAGCGATTCTTCTTTAAGAGTTGTCTCGCCCGCCGTTATTCAATTGTATCATGCGCAAACACTGGGTTTTGTTTGATACATTATAAGTAAACACAACCCTTTGTTATTCTGCATTGTATTTGAACTTTTTTATTGCAGTTTATGGAAATTAACCCTTGTATTTCTCCCATGCTTGAAGTGTTTATGAGCCATTATTTCCGTTATTACATATTGACCAAATATTTATCCATTAACTATGATCTCATAATGGCAAGAAGGAGATTTATTGGCTTGGTGTATGATGTCACTGTGTTGGAATCTAAAATGTGGCTCGCTTATAGGTAACTTTGAACATTATCCGCTTTATGATACAAATGTAACTGACCTATTATATCGTTACACCACAAAACACAGAACTGGTTTTGTTTTTCAAATTACCGCATATTACTTCGAAGCTGATATGATATATTATTTTGTTATACATTCCTTTGGAAAAGCAACACACTAGTTTTCAAAATCACATTGTACAGAAAACACATTGTAAACTACATTTTATAAAAAATTAAGACCAAAGATCTCTTAAAACAGCTATGTTCATAAACGCATTAGGAATCACAAGGCCAGGTACCTGATTAAGTAGGAGATTGCAAGGTCATGTAATTATCGAAGGAGGACGTTATAAGGTCAAGTAACTGACTAAGGAGGGAATTACAAAGTCAGGTAACTGTCTAAAAAAGAGATTAGCCAAGTAACTGTCTAAAACAGAGATTAAAAAGTCAAGTAATTGTCTAAGGAGGAGACTACATGGTCAAGTAATTGTTTAAGGAGGAGATTACAAGGTCAAATAAATATCTAAGGAGGAGATTACAAGGTCAAGTAATTGTCTAAAAAGAGATTAAAAGGTCAAGTAACTGTCAAAGGAGGAGATAACAAGGTCAAGTAATTGTCTAAAAAAGAGATTACAAGGTCAAGTAACTGTCTAAGGAAGAGATTACAAGGTCAAATAATTATCTAAATTATCTAAATAGGAGATTACAAGGTCAAGTCACTGATTAAGGAGGAGATTAGAAGATCAAGTAACTGTCTTAAGAGAAGATTACAAGGTCAAGCAATTGAGTAAGGAGGAGATTAAAAAGTCAAGTGACTGTGTAGGGAGGAGATTACATGGTCAAATAACTGATTAAGGAGGAAATTACATGGTCAAGTATATGTCTAAAGAGATATAAGTAACTAAGGAGGCGATTACAATGTGAACTAACTTTCTGAGGAGACTACAATGTCAAACAACTAAGGAGGAGATTTCAAGGTCAAGTATCTGTCTAAAGAGAGACTACAAAAATAAGTAACTGAATAAGGAGAAGGGGGCCTCCGTGGCCGAGTGGTTAAGGTCGCTGACTTCAAATCACTTTCCCCGCATCAATGTGGGTTCAAGCCTCACTCGGGGCGTTGAATTCTTCATGTGAGGAAGCCATCCAGCTGGCTTACGGAAGGTCGGTGGTTCTACCCAGATGCCCGCTCATGATGAAATAATTCACGGAGGGGCACCTGGGGTCTTCCTCATTAAAGCTGGAAAGTCGCCATATGACTTATCATGTGTCGGTGCGACATTAAATCCACACCCCCCCCCCCCCCCCAAAAAAAAAAGAAGGTTAAGATCACAATGCCAAGTAACTTATTAAGGAGGAGATTTCAGAATCAATTAACTTTCTAAAGAGGAGATTGTAATGTCAAATAACTAAGTTAAAAGGAGGTTACAATATTTCAAAAGATCCTAAATAAGGTATCCTATGACAAGAATGAAAAATGATAAACAATTAAAAAAATAAGTGTTTGAATTGTCCACATACATATGTATGTATATATATATAATGTAATGAGCAATGTATGGAAAGTCATGTTTGATCAAGTTAAATAACACATGAACTCCAGTTTCATATTAATGCAGTTGTACTTTCCTGAAAGTTTCAAGTGATCATATATTATCAAGTAACCAATGTAAAGACAGTATCGAAGAATATATGTGACCACTTCTGAGAATGAATTGCCTTTTTGAAGAACAAATTAAATCACAATAATTTCCCTATTTGAAATAGCGAAAGAATATAAATGGAGTTATTATACGTTTAAGTATTTGTCTCGAATTTTACTGTGTTAATAAAGAAACAGAATATTAATGTCAAAGTGCCAATGAAACACAAGCGAGATTCTGTTGTAGTCTGTTGTAAAACACTGAGCCTTAATGATTTTACATCTCAGATAAACTTTGCACATGTTTGATTTTTATGGTATTCGTTTAGAACTGGAACGAAATAAGAATTCACTGCACATCATATTTTGAATTAAGATTGAATATTTGTTTCCCGAACTTTTCTTTCCGCGCCATTGTCTTATTTCAGATAATTCGAGTAAAACCGATAAATCATTCATTTGTCTTGAATTACTAATATCTGTTCTAAGGATATTTTCAAATTGCCATCAACTGCAGACTTATGTCAGCTGGTATATGATCATTGATCGAGATTAATGCTGTGTTGATTGGAGGAAAACAAGATTCTGATTGGAATGTTCGAACTTTTGTCGGTAGTGCTTATCATAAATATCATTTAGTATCAGAGTCTAGAAAAACACACTAAACAACGACAAGTGTATGACCCTTTCATTCTACTAATTAATAAAACGATGCCGCTGTTACGACAATATGTTAGATTTAATGTTAGATAAAGTGAATATCGTTTTGATCTCTATGGCACCCAACATCAGAGTGTTCTTCAAACATTAAATGTGATTAATTGTCACTAGCGAAAAGAACGATCAGCCCGGTCAATAAAATTAATATAGAAGAAATGTAAGCTTCAGCAAAGGTCAAGAGTTTGACGTGCCTATCAAGAAACTTGAAAAGTGACATGTCAAAACATTGTGGAACACCACTAAGGCATCATAATAAGTACTGATGTAAGGAAGCGAAAAAAAAAAAAACAAAAAAAAAAAACACCACATTGGCTGGCTGTTTTTTATGTTCGTTGCTAATTTGATGTTAAAGTCGCAAATAGTCATTTCCGCACAGCACATATGCACATTTTTTGTCGGCGTTTTTTTTGAGCAAATTATTAAGTGTATTAGACATTTTGCAGAGTAAACTAAATAGAGACTCATTGATTGTAAACTGCTTAATAAATAGCAATAACAATGCACGTTAAAATAACTCTAACATTACTTGATATATTACCTAATAAACGTTACATGTGTTCAACAGCTTGCTGATATGCATGTCTTAACCCTCAAGACATTTCTTAATAACAACTCTATAAAGCTGGTCATTGCGCTCACTTCTACAAGTACATACACACGTTTATATGACTAAATTGTTGAATAAAACGCTAAAACTATAAACTATAATAATAATATTAATATAAAATAAGGCAATGCCTCAATCGAGAATCGTTACAGTCCATCAGCTTACCCAGAAGTATGCGTTTGTATCAATTTAAAGGTAGATTTTGGAATAAAAAACATACTGCACGTATTTGTACTGATGTGCAAGACGTTGCGGTTCGACGAAAGTATGTGAACGCTTATTACGCACAGTACAAGGAATAAGCGTATTCTTCCAAAAAATCGGAGGCAGACTCTCTATGCACCTGCCGGAAGACCACACTTTTTAATTCAATAGTATATCTCATTCGGTATATATCACACGTTGCCGCAGAGGGACTGATCCCGATTTTCGTCGTTTGGCGACGACAACCGATAGGGTCGATTCCCTAATATCTGGTTGGTGTTTACGAATTCGTTCCGAGGGCCCCTGCGCATTAGGCGGTAACGAGGCTATAAGGATGACTTAAATTTACTTCTTATTTTTCTTGCATACTATATATTACAAATAATGGAATAATAAAGAAAATAGAACACTTTCTCAATGTAGAGTATTACACAAAGCGCGGGAAATCAACGTCCGTAAGCGCTTTAGAAATGTGTCATTGAAAAATTCGTTCAGGTAATGTTTTTTTTTTTTTTGTTTTTTTTTTTTTGTAAATAGCAAACTAGCAAACAACAGTTTTGTTCAAACGATTCTGCTTGCCAACACATAGGAATCACTAGGACTTTAAACAGACAAACCTTCAGACGACCACTTTTCCTAAACCACTGGTCTGATGTTCCTTATCACTTTGATTCGTCATAGGGACCAAGTAATTATTTATTATATTTAGATAGTCGTTTGCTTGTCACAAAATGCTGGCTAGATTTTTCAACAATAATTATCACTTACAATGGCCTTAAGTGACCCGTAAACAAGATTGTTCAAATCTTTGAAATCCATTAAAATATAACCACGAAAGGGCGTGGTTACTTTTCCCTCTATGTACATTAAAATGTTTGTTTTTATTACCTGAAATAAAACAAATATTCGACTTCACGCGCATGTACCGTCTACATGTTCGTCACAATTTTCTTTAAAAGACATCTACCCTGAAACTATCTATTGGAACCTGATGAAAATTGACCGGTATGTTCCTTGGATCGTCTTTACTCAGCATCGTCTGAAAGGCATTATCTGGTATGTTTCTTGTATTGTTTTTATTCAATATTGGTAAAACGTCTTTGCACGGTTACAAAAGGCCACCACCGAAGCTTAGATTAAAATAATTTTCATGCGGCACATTTTGCCAAACTGCCAGCAGCTTGGTCAGTTTATGAAATGACCATCAGATATCCCCCATTTTTGCTGACTCGTCAGAACACGGCTGTTTGTTCTTAATCAAATACAAAAAAAAATCTTTTCCTGAACAGGATGTCTGATTTTGAAGTAATTTCAGTGACATGATTCTTTCGGTAATCCTCAACCCCCCCCCCCCACCCCCCCCACACACACACACACACACTCCACTCTCCCTCTGTTCGGGGATCATTAAAAACTTTCCACTCAGAAATGTTAGGCCCGATTTCATAATAATCTGATGAGTTAGAATCTTTTCTCCAAATTTTTACTAGATTGGAAGGGCGATTTAGGGTCATCCTGTCCCAGTTATTTCGGAAGTCATCTTTTTACACTTTGACACCTGGTCAAGGAATTGGAACATTTTCACATACAAAACTTTTTTAAAGGAAAAATGAACAATAACGTGTTGCTTCGTTTAGATTTCATTCAAAATTCTTTTGGAACTTTCGGATGTTATTTTCACAAGCATTTATATGCAGACTATTCCTGACATTACAAACGTCAAGTTCTTATAACCAGCTAACATAACTTAGAAAACATTTTCTTTATTATTCAGACGCCAAAGATGTATCCAATTAATTTGATAAACTACTCACTCGTGTAAAATATATGTTCGTTTAGCAAAACTAATTTAGAAGCAGTAACGGCGACAAGAAGTTTATAGTGTTTATCGAACCTCACGAAAGATGAAATGTGACTATTAAGTAGCTGTAGATACCAGTTTTCATTAGGTGATGTATTGGGTAACCTTAGCTTTATGTTAGTCATTTCGTTAAATTTATGTATCTTAAACAAATACAAATTAGAGATAGTTGGATGCGAATATCTATTTTTTAAGTATTAGTCATAGAAATAGATTTATTTGTCTAATCTGAAAACTGAAGTAATGCAAAAATTAAATCAGTGTAGGTTATATTTGTAGCAAAAACAGATTTGTTCAAAGGCAGTGATGTTTCAAAGGTTCATATTATTATCTCTGCTGTACCAGTAATTTTGATACCATCTGATAAGGAAACGACATGTCACTTAAGTCGATTGTCTGCGATTTTGTTATAGAGATCTGTTTGGTAATGAAGTTACAGATAGCAAATTACAATGTATGGAAGTGTAAACGCTCCACAGTTTCCGTTATTACATTGAGCCACTAGATTTTCCAATCAATTTTGATCTACGTTGACGGCAGCAAAATGTATCGGTGCGATTATAATACAAATATAGCCACCACAGAATCTATACATATTTCACGCTTACTGTTGATATATTGTTACAGTACAAAGTGTTTGTAAGATAGCACTTATATACCGATATGATTTGCTAAGTGGTTTGTATCAGTGATTGTTCGTAGTATAGACAATTGTAAGAAGCAAGCTTCTTAATAGAGATTACTAAAATACTGAAAATTGTAAGTAGACTATATAAAAGCCAAACTATTTTGTAACATTTGTTGAAAGCATAAGAAGGCTAATAAAATAAAATTATGATAAAATCATCAACCGTCCCAAAGTATTAAGTTTTACTAAAGGGTAAAGAGTTTCTAAAAAAGCTTATTAGCTTACTACTCGATCCCTTGCTTTTGTAACATATATTGTAATTACATGCTATTTGTTGAATGAAATATTGTTTAAATCAAAGGGTAGCTTTGGAAGATTCAATTCAACACTGTGACATTAGAGCTAGACTGTGGTTCTAGTATCACTTACTTTGAAGTTTGCTGTTTATAGAGATGGCAAAATTAGCGTTCAGTACATATAATTCCCAACATTAATGATAAGCTAAGATGACCAGGTAGCGTCTAGTACTAGCAACTTACCAAATTACGTTGGACAAAATATGGACCGTAAGTTCAACAAAATACTTTCAAATACATTAACTGTTTGTTCTCTACAATTTCGCTACAAGATTGTATAATACAGATCATTTTTTAAAAATGACACACAGTGTGTACAAATTCTTCGTAGTTTGTTGGTTGGACTCCAGTTGTTTTTGCTTAACAGCGATTGAGAGAAAGGGAAATATGACTGCCATCAAGAACAATAGGCTCTTTTGGAAATGCCCATTTGATTATATTACCCAGTAATACAAATTACTTCTAATGTACACAAACAGTTCAGAATTTAAAGTAAATCATATTATATCACATATACCTAAACTTAAGATGGACAATTACGTCATGATATGAGTCAAAAGACTGAAATTCTTGAAACGACCAGGTATCATTAAAATTATCATTTTCACAGGTATGAAAGAATGTTTAGCAGTATCCTGTCTTACAAATGGTACAAACTATTTATCAGTTTCTGGCTTACCAGCTTGCCAGCTTTTTACCAGTTGCAATATCTCTGATACGCCAAAGACAGTTTATATTCTTCACTCCGCTATTTTATCATCGAAACGGATGGTTTTAACTCAAGAAGATGAAGAAATCCATAAAAACTATTGCACAGCATGCGTGCTTTGACTTAAACACGGCAGCTTTGATGCATTTCAAAGTAAGAAATTGCCTGCAGTAATCATAAACTTCCATTTATTGGTGATATATGTAAATATTTATGATAAAACAAGCATAATAAAACATTGAAGAGAGCGACATTCATTGCTTATATCGGTTTAAAGTTATGAAAAGTAAAATTAGAAAGGCAGATTTTCCGAAAGCACAGAGCACAGCAAACACAGCTAGAGTCATGAATCACAAAGTAGACCCGCAACAAATAGAAACTGTTGTGGAAGATATTATGCATGGGCTGCCTTAAAATCCAACAACAAGTACATTTTTAAATACAAGCAAGATGCATGAATGGGAATTAAGTAGAGGAAGGGGTGGGGTGTTAGGGGGGAAGAAGAATAAAGCAAGGATGAATATTCAACAAGGAAAACCACGTTCTTTCAATGTCTATACCCTCTCTTGATTCCGCTTCTTGTGGAGACATAACCCTGCGATCTCTGGATAGAATCGGTGACTTTTGATCCCTATATGCCATTTCATTTATCTCTTACTGAAATATAAATCAATCACAACAAAATCAGAAGTAAACACGATGATCATATCTACCAGATAGATGGTAAGAGTGGTAATTGTGTTCACATACACACATTTATTCTTCTATCCAATAAAATGATCATAAGAGTTGCACTTTATCCAAAAGGATAGTTACAAGAAATAATTAGCAAAAATGTATATAATCAGTCTGTAAATTGCCATTTTGTAGAGCAAATCAAATACAGTAATTGCTACACTGGAATACTGAGACAATAAAAGCGGTCATAAACATCTGTCACCATGTTTTACAGCGCCAGTAAGAAGCAAATTACGCATGCCATATGTCATGCCGACAGTCCAGATGGACCGACTTTATAATCGGCAATTAATATATAGTTCCATACTTATGAGAAATAGTTTTCCAATAAATGATTTCTAATCTTTTATTACTAAGTTATAAATGGTGCGATGTAAAATTGATCAATGTGATTGGTTAATGGCAATAACTAATCATTCGAGATTATAATTGTTTATTTTTAATATTTGTCAAAAATGAGAAAAGTACAATGATATAAAATGCATCCACAGTGCAAAACCAACTATATTTTCTCATATGTGAATACTTCTGCCAGTTTCATCATGCGAAACGAAATCAGTAAATTTAAATTAGGCAGTGTTACCTACTTAAAAGATAGTCAGTTAGATGACAGTATTTACTTTGGACCAGAGCTTCTCTCTTTTCATACTCTACAAATGCATTTCACTATTAAGTCACAAATGCCTGTTCCAACACAATTTCTTTAATTATATGATACAGTCATTTGACTAGAAATTAATTCTAGACTTTATCACATCAGAACCACTGACTACGAGAAGAAACACATTTGCTGCATTTAACATTTTTATTCAAATTGTATGGCGTCTTACTTCCTACTATATATAATCAATATGTTAATATTTTAAAACCTGTGTATCGTGAAACTGTTACAGTTGCAATATTTACGATTTTGGTATTAAGTTCATTGCAGACAGCATGTCTCTTAAGTCCTGTAAAGCTGTCATTTCTAGACTGTAATAACTTCCATGTTATCTTTATTATTTTCTTGACACGAACATTGAATATGTGTTAAAGTATTGAAGTATCAAAACTGACAGTGTCTAGTATATGGAAAATAAACCCGGTTAATGCTATTAATGTTGGTTAGAAACAATAGAAAACCAAGGAAATGCCTATGTTATTACGTGTACAAACCCATCTAAAAGTTTTGAATGATTAAGCCTCTTTAAGCTTATTATACTATTAAATTCCGCTCGACTTGAGATGTGATGCACTTAACCTGATCTCTCGTGAACCCGGTTGCGCTGCCAAAAGAACACACTTATAGATTATCCTCATTCCTCCATTTTTTTTATAGAATATACAAGCAAATCTTGGCTTTTTGGACAGACGAAACGTGACAACAATATCTATGCTAGCTCTACAGAACATGGTTGTAAAGTGTGAGTTTTGCTGTGCAAACGACATCTTACAAATTTACTTCTAGAATGTTATATATGTACATTAGGTCAGTTGATATATACTTCAGTTCGTTAATAATCTTTAGTATTTGATACTTATCTCTTTTCATATGTATAAATGTCAGTCAGCTATCTCGGAATGGACTTTGAATTTTAACTTATAGTTGGCTGCATATATACAACACAGATTCCATTAAAATACTCTAGAACTCTTAATTTTCATTTTTTAGCTAATGTTTAGAATAATCAAATGAAGGAAGTCACAATTATCACAGACAAATTATTTCATGATTTCATGAACTCGACATTAACTGTTCTTAGTATCAAGTTACCAGAAACCATAGAAGTATTTGCTAATGTGAGAATATTGATCAATATATTTATATTGGGGAGAGAAATTAATATCTGCTGATAATTCGTGTTTTCATTGCTTATTACACCTGAGATTCAACTGAATACTAGTGACTTATCACATACTGACCATCGATAACTAAACCTTCTCACACCGAAGCATGGCTTATAGTGTGTTTAGCAATATGTTCCTTGAGCGTCCACAGAGGTCTGTTAGGACAAATGAGAATTCACTACCTCAACCTCTTCCTTCCATACGCGTATCATGTAATAACAACTCAAATCTTTTTTTTCTTTTCCAGAATGTGTAAGTATGCTGATATGAAAATATTGATTTCGACCAAACCAACAAGTTATGTGGAATGCTGAAGCAATCACTGTTTAGTTTGTATACTCATAAGTTTAGTACAAGACCAGAAAAATGCTATGTTTTGAACCAAACATTAAAATATGCAGTATGTATTATATGCGGGGAAAAACGTCTTAAGAATGAGTACATCTTTTTGTAAAAGTCACTTACCTCATATCATTAGAGTATAATTTAGGTATTTTTTTAATGAAAAACACGTTGAACTGTGTTGTAAGCAATTGTTTTGTAACATATATTTTCAACTTTCCTTTGTCAAACCCTGGATATTTCCACACCCTTGTACCATAAACGTGAGATATGTTATGCTGTTATTTTGATGTGATACTGACAGCTTTATGATATACGAGGTCGCTCAATGATACTGAAGAAGATTCCAGGAAATATTAGCGTTTGACGTGTCTTACAGATTCTGAAAAATGACATATCAATTCTTCATCAAAGGTCAAACTCTTGTATCAACTGTTACTTTATATTTATATATTCAGCATCAATTTGATATATCTGACAAAATGTCCGGGAAGCCATCATTTCTTTTATGGGTTCATTTCATTCAATTGTCCGTTCAAGAATGTTTGTGGACTCGAGAACTTTCGATTTTACGTCACTAAAATATGATAAACGGGTGTGTAACGTAAAACACAATTTCTTTTTCCAAGTTTTCACTATTTTTCCTTTTACATAAAAGACAATTATATAAATGAAACATATTTGTTTGTTTCAGTGTAAGATAGAAATATCTTTCACAAGTGAACACCAGGGGCCGTATTCATACATGTAAAGCATCTTAAGTATAAGTATAAGAAATTGATTATTTACTTAAGTATTACTTAGGTAAGAAATTAATTTTACTTAAGTATATTTGTTATTCATAAAACAACTTAATAAGTAATTCTTGGTTTTTATTGTGGACGAAAACATTAAAAAAACAACATTTATTTCAGACAGATACAACATGCACAATTATGTTTAAAGTGCTTTTATCTGAAAAACAACACTTTAATCGTACTCACGGCGCCATTTTGTTTTCTGACTTAAGTCATTTCTTACGTATCTTAAGTTTTAGCAGTTTATGAATAGGACTTAAGTTTTTTACTTAGACTTAAGCTGAAATCCCAACAAACTTAAGTAAAATCTTCAACTTAAGTTAAAACTTATACTTGTAATATGTTCACGAGTGGCATAGCCAAAAGTGAAAATGTAAGATATGGTGTGCATGAGCGAAAAATTATTTAAATTTTACACACAAATTTTCTTTTTATTTCATGCTGGAACTAAACTGACATGTTTTAAAGTTTTAACCGGTGAAAAATATATTTCACTCTAATATTTTGATAAGTTATTGAAATACATATAATAAATAATATTATGTTTGGCTTAATTAAAAGTTTGCACTGAAATAGTCTTTTATATTAAGTGTTTTTTTGTACATCTCCCTCTTATTTATTTATTGAGCTTATAGTGAAAAAAATCTGTCTGAGTTTATTTACGTATTGAGCATGATAGCATCTGAAGCAATTATATGACTGTTAGTTTATAATTATACTGTAGCCATTTGAAATTTCGAAGTACCGCATTTTTTTGGATACATCACAGTATGTTGTTTATAGCAGATGTCATACTGGATGAATTTATCAAAATTAAAAAGTGATGGCAGATTTTTTCCAAAAGCACAGGGCACAACGCCAAACATCGAAAACTAGGCACACCACAAGTAGAAACTGTATTGGAAGAATATATAGCAGATTGCTTAAAAATCCAACAAGTATATTTTGATTATAATTATGCAAGATCTAAAATGGGGATTGGGCAGAAATAGGGGTTGAGGATATTAGGGGGAAGGGAAAAAAGCAAGGATGAATATTCAGTAGGGAATACTCACGCTTTTCTACAATAAAAAGTTGAAATGCGTAATTTAATCGTATGAATTTAATTTAATAGTCTTTCATGCTTTCCAAATGTGACTCTCCTCAAAAGCATTTCAAAATCACATCATTTTATTCAAATTATGCTGTACCATTGTTGTAAAAAGACCCATTATTCTCTCTTGATTTACGTAACTGCAACTTCTTGCCAATTTTTGTTTCAATTGTTTTGTTACATGTTCTTTAAACGACTCTTATTTGACAAGAGTTCAATAATTAATTCAGTTTGGGCAGCAGGAAATTGAGAACCCATGCGCTTTTGATACACGCATAATAGGGTTCCAAAACATACATGCATGCATGCAAACTGCTTTACTGTATGGATATGAAACAAGCCGCAATGTCATATGTAAAACTGTATTAATTTATTGTACTCTTGTGTAATTAATGTCAATAAACTAATGTTCATGTTATGTTCTGTTATGTACAGAAAGAGACATGAATTCATAAACCTGAAATCTTCAACAGTCATGTATCCTTGAAAAATAACCGCTTATATCTAACAATCAAGATAGCGGGCCCTTACTTTTGCTGGTTTCATTTTTAGCATTTTCAAATGCAGGCATCCTGTCACATTAGTTTGAGGGTCATTAGCTAATGTGGAAAATGGGACATTCATACAATAATTGTAATATAGCATTATATCGTTAAATAGTCCTATATTAAAGATGTCATCTAAAGTGTGCAAGATATTCCAAATGAGCAAATGGCAAAAATGACAACAGCAGCTTTAACATATTTAATGCTAATTTTACCCAAATCTAATGTCTGAAGCCTTCCTGTTATGTTAAGGATTTGAAATACCAGTTATTACACACACTTTGTAAACAAAGTAAATAGAAATCAATTAAATCCTTTTCTTTATTTTTATTAGCTAAAAGCTCATTGATTTTCTAGCGAAAGTCTTTTTCATTTGTTTCTTTTCTCCTCTGACAAACCGAGGCATAAAAAATAGTTCAGACTGGAAGAAATCATATAAGACAGAGAGGCAACCTAAAGTGACTATTTTTTGATACTATATAGTGTACATTTTCTTAATATTCTTAACATGAAACATAACGCCAAACGAAGTATCCGTTTTATTCAATAAAAAGGTCTAAGTATTTTTTCAAAAAATACCTGAAAGCGTTTTCATTTATTCAGACTCGCCTATAAAATGTAATTGTGTAAAGCAAATCAAAAACAAGAACATTAAGACAATACCAATTGAGAGATGACGTGTTCAAACATGCATCTGATTTGCCGTAAGCAAAACTCCTCTTTGTTTAGAGAAGGTAGCTCGATATACTTTTGAGACCTATTTTCCCCAAGTCCTTCTCACAAACAAGTAAACACAATCAACTGGACATGCATCTTTACAAGCAATGCAACACCGAATTTAAGACAGATGAACAACCTTCAGTCGCTGTTAGTCAGAAGATTGTTTCTGTACTTTATGCAAAAACCTACACATTTTATATGTCCAGGGTGTTATTTATTATTTTGATGGCAGAATAAATGTATACTATTTGTATACCTATATTTTATTAGTGTGCGAGCTAAGGGGTTTGCAGATTTAGGACTGTAAGATGTTGCATAATGTTGACACTTCTGCAATAGTAGCAGTGGTGCCAATTTTATCTCAGTATTTACTGAAGTCTGATTTGATTTCTGCTGTTGAGTACTGCTGCTGGAAATTAGACTATGGAAACGAAAGTATGACAAGAAGCAATCCGTAAGACTGGCCGAAAAGAACTATCTCTTAAACATGGTTCGCCCTCCAATCTGCAAACGAAATATTATATTCACGTAGCGTCACAATAGCTAAACATCAGATGAATACAGAATATTCTGTATATGTAGTGAAAGTTCAACAAGGACTGTGACGTTTACGTGAGGTATGAACGGTTTTTACGACGGCACACGCTGACCACTAATCCTTGTCACTTTGTGACAGTGAGCCTAAAAATTAGAAATGTGTCACAGACACGGATGCCCCCGCAACATGAGAAAGGTCACAGGCATACAAACTAAAAGAATGACCCTTGGCCCTATTTATTTACAAAAAAATATATTGTAGGAAATCAAGAAAATTTAGTATTCTGTATATGTAGTGAAAATTTGCTTAGTTCAACCAAGGACTGTGACCTTGACCTTTGAGTTAGTGAAATGGTTTTTACGCAAGACACATTGTCTACCCATGCTTATCATTTGTGTCAAATTATTTTGAAATCGGACCATGCATGTCAAAGTTATAAACCGGACACGAAGACCACATTATTAGTATATATGTAGTGAAAATTGGCTAAGTTCAACCAAGGATTGTGAACTTGACCTTTGAGCTAGTGAAATGGTTATTGCGCATGACACATTGTATCCATGTTTATCATGTGTGTCAAATTATTTGAAATCGGACCATGCATGTCAAAGTTATGGCCCGGACACGAAGACCACATTATCAGTATATATGTAGTGAAAATTTGCTAAGTTCAACCAAGGACTGTGACCTTGACCTTTGAGCTAGTGAAATGGTTTTGCGCATGACACATTGTCTATCCATGCTTATCATTTGTGTCAAGTTATTCTGAAATCAAACCATGCATGTCAAAGTTAAGGCCCGGACACGAACACCACCCTTTCCCGAACACACAAACACACACGCACGCACGCACGCACGCACGTACACGCACACATACACATACACGGACAGGGGTAACACTATATGCCCGCCCCCACCCCCTCCCATTTTACGGCGGGGGCATGAAAACTTAATCAAGAGAAAAAGGTGTCTGATTCGGAATCGAATCCGAGCTGCCCTGCTTCAGCAATACACCACATAGGAATACTACTTAACGAGAGTTAATACACAACTTAACAATTATGGCAATTTACTTTCAACTGGAACCCTGTGACAAACGTTCACGGATAAAATAGTGAATAAAAGTAACTCTCATGTGTTTCCATAAGAAATGATGTGTTAGTAACTAAGTTTCATGTAAGCCATCTTTAAAATATATAGAAACAATTTTATGATTTCTTAAAAAAAGATTTTGTTGTTCACAATGTACGATCTGGAGGTCAGTCCAATAATGAATTCGATACCGAATACAGATAGATAGACATGCATGTAATAACAATAAAATGTAAATAATGATACCTTTCCACAGGATCACGAAGGATGACTATGAGTTTGACATTCGGGTTCACGTACTTGATTAGATGTGGTGTGATGAATTTTGGCTCTTTAAGACCATGGTTTTGTGGGATGCTCACCCATCCACTCATGTCCCAGATATCCATTGGAGTCCCGTCACCTGAATATTGAGATACCATAAAAAGTGATCAATGTTTTAAGGTGATGGACCGAAATGGCAATCTGCAAAGTACGTACTCTTCATATGCGATTTCGGAATTATCCGGCTTTTACGGAATGTCATGTGCGCGTTGCGCTATATTTACATTCGAAGAATGCCGAATAGCCTGACGAGATGCGTTATTTCAAGTAAATTTACGCGGGACATTACGGTGTTACTACCTCAAACACAAAACGGGAATTTGGCTCATATGTTTAACCCTTACCCTGCTAAATTTCTATAATGAACTTGTCCATCTTTCAATTTGGACAATACCATAAACTGTTAAAAAGGGGTGCTTACCAAAAAGATAGTGACTGAATGGCGAACAGTGCAGACCATGATCAGACTGCACCAATCTTGGTCTCCACTAGTCGCGAAGGCAGAATCACTTGCCACCAGCAGGCTAAGGGTTAAACGCACGTAATGGGAATTTGGCTCAAATGATTTAAATGCACGTAATGGGAATTTGGCTCAAATGATTTAAACGCACGTAATGGGAATTTGCTTCATTTCGGGAACATTTCGGCGACCTGGAAGACACATTTCCTGTAACGCGCGCTCTCGCGGTATAATGTCTTACCTAACTTTTTTCTAAAGCAAATAAAACGTAAGTCTCTTCCGTGCCACCGTAATTTGTTCACGATGCTCAGTATGAATATATTTTTGTAACGTTGTGCTGATATTAGTTCAAAATGTATTTGACGTTGTTACAAATAAAGAATGTTATATCTATTTTTATACATAACATAAAAAAACATTTATCCTTTCGTATCATGATTAAAATGGAAAAAATACGCAGTACCATACACTGCGTCCATATATAATACTTCATAAAATATACAAAAGTTTATGTATACAATAGGGAAAATGTGCATCATTTTCAACCGAAACATTGAAAGACATACATAATTCTGTGTTATGTACTAGATGTGTCATTTTTCTAGAGGTTCAGATCTCGTGCGGCATAAAAGCTGAAGGTTTCATGTGTCTGTGTCAAATTGACTGTGATACGTACCTGTGATGTACCCAGTGTTGGGTTGTGAACGAATGGTTCTGGCAGCAGTATCAAAGTATTTAGTGTAGTATTTAAACGGCTTTATTTTTTTTCGACCTTTTAACCAATGTCCTGAAACAGAATAACAGTTTTTTTTTTATAATTTTGTAATGCGTCCGGACGAATACCCGAAAATCTCATAGGTTTTTGAACATACCGCCTATAACTCGAAAAAGGTCATTTTTGATTAGACTATACAAAACAATGAAATAATATTAAGGTTATTACAACAGTGCCTTCATCTGCAACGTATTCGGCTTGAGTGGATGATGCCAGGCTTGATCCAATGAGGCGCATGCCAGGCAAAATATATACGGGAGACGAATGATCAAGATACTGTGACCTTATATTACATACATGTACCTATTTCTAGAGTTATATCTGTCATAACCGACTATGCTTTTAGAGAAATAAGACTGACAACTTGTTTGAAACGGTGAACTTCTTGACGCATGGAACAACGAGACGCCATCATTGCGTCATTTTTTTTCCATTTTGGGCCACACTGACGTTTGCGTGACATCAGTTGTGTCGTAGCATTTAAAAGTTCTGCAACGACATTATTTTTAATTTTTCTAAGGTCGAAAAACAAATTCATATCAATTATATAATTACTTTAAGTGTAGATGCATATGTGATTAAAGATATTAGATATGCATCAAGATGTATGCATTCCACACTGGCCATAGCTTTATCAGATCAAGTGGTTCCAACGTTGTTTGAATGGTGAATTTTACGCCGATCGCTCAGAAATAAACAGAAGAATGCACGAAACAAAACAGATCCAACAGAAAGAGTTACTATAGAAAATTCTTAAGAATACCACATTTTTAAAGCGAAAACAAACCTCAAAATGGCTGTGGTGCAGTCTGTCGTGATTTTGGTGTGGTGGGCCGTGTCTGTAACTCATTCACTTTTTCCTGGTAAAAATTTATGACATTCTTGCGTAAAATATTAACTTATTGCAAAATGCTGCATATTTCTTGTTGGCTAGTAGGAATAAGCAACTACACTGAACAAATCATCAATAATAAACAATTAAATTTCTAAATCTAAAGTTGCATCAAAAAACGACTATACATACCTATTCAATATTTATCTCTAGAAAAGCAACTAACTACTGGTAAGCTGCCTTTTCATTAAATGAGCCGCGCCATGAGAAAACCAACATAGTGGGTTTGCGACCAGCATAGATCCAGACCAGCCTGCGCATCTGCGCAGCCTGATCAGGATCCATGCTGTTCGCTAATGGTTTCGCTAATTATAATAGTCTTTGAAAGCGAACAGCATGGATCCTGACCTGACTGCACGGATGCGCAGGCTGGTCTGGATCCATGCTGGTCGCAAACCCAATATGTTGGTTTTCCCATGGCACGGCTCAAATCTCAATAAGCAAATTTTGTGACCTTTTTTTTAATCTGAACATCTAGCTTTTGTAAGTTTTATAAGAAAGCGATGCTTTTTCAAAAGATAATTTTAACTAAACATAAAGGCACCTGAGGAAAAATAGCAAATGCAAAAGATCATATGACTTACGAGGCAACAATATTTTGTAGGCGACATCTATCAGCCTGTTGTGCCTCTCCTTTAGTTACTTACTACTGGGGACACTTCTCATCAATGGGAAACCTCCCTTTATTTGTCTGTATGAAAAAAAAAGAGAATCATAGATAACTACTTCTAAGCAAAATAAAATATGGATTTTGAAGAAAAAAATAACACATTCAAAAAGAACACTCCCCTTTGCCAAGTTTCTTTGCAAGCATTTCAAGCAAACAACAATATTTTTAGGGGGCTTTATCAACTATATCATGTAATATTCATGTCATTTAACATCAACCATTAGCAAGTTAAAAATTGTGATAACGTACAATTATTATGATCTCTATTTTACATTTGTTTTCTTTTACAATTTGTATTATCTGTTCCTTAAGTTACAATGTTTTATTACTTTAACCTTTACATTTTCTATTAAAAAAAAACAACAGACTTTATTAACATTTTTACTTGTTACAACATCTGGCATCATCTGAATCCATATCACCAAGGTGGTAGGTCAAAAAGGTAGACCAATAAGGGTAAACAAATTCAGAAAATACATATATGATGATAAAACAAGATGAATATGTTTGTAATAAAAGGAAAATTACACTTCAAAGAATGTTTTATATCACATTTGGTTGGTTTTCATATCATTATATTACTGTCCTTCTGACTTGGGTGATACAAAAAGTAACACAATCAACTTAACTTGATAAAAACGCCCAGATCACCATGTAAGTATAATATTCCCTATGTCTTGTCAACATTAAATAAATTTTATCATATCTTTATTTCTAATATCTTTCAAATTTTTTTAACATCAGCGTTAACGAAAAAAATCAATTCAAATACACTTGCTCTAAATAAATTCTTTTAAAATATGTCAAAGACAAACCCAAAAATGTTATACAATATATTCTATTTAAGTTTTCTCTTACTTTCGTTTCTCTGATTTGAGACCCACACCAAAGCCAACAAACTCAGGACGTATTGCTTTACCCTCCCTGGGATGGTGTCGATACATCCACTGGGGCATTGTGGGATGCTGAAATAAAAATAACAATCTTTACACTAAGAAAATAAACTGGACATTTCCGTTAGAATGTTAATGTTAATGAAAAATGCTGTTTTATTTATCTATGATCATAAAATGTTCTATGTGTAACAGGATTTCTTGTTAGAGAGGGTAATTATAATCAAGTAATCAGAAA
The DNA here is from genome assembly GCF_021730395.1 of Mercenaria mercenaria. Lineage (NCBI taxonomy): Eukaryota > Metazoa > Mollusca > Bivalvia > Venerida > Veneridae > Mercenaria > Mercenaria mercenaria. The sequence goes on along the minus strand of NC_069362.1, from coordinate 104,239,227 downwards.
ATTTGAATAAACTAAGATGATAAAATATCAAATTTTCAAGTATAATTTCAGTAGAACAGTATAGTAAGGATAGGCAATTAAACTTTAAATGTATTTTTGCATAATATATCACAAAAACTGAAGCAAGTTTAGATACAGATATACCAGCTGAGCTTTCTCTGAAGTCACAATTAAGACTTTAATTACCGGTAACAATAAAATACAACTGAGAAAAAAACTTGTAGAAAAAAACGAAAAGACATTTGCTTTCATTCAACTGAAAATTATGTAACTGCAACAGTACTATTTCCATTAAATCTGAAACCTGTGAAATGTATTCTAATCATCCATGATTAAAGTAAAACATCTACGATAAACAATAATAGACAAACTCCAGCATGCAATATTAATGAATAGTCTGCTTACATGCACATAATTTGCTGAAATTGACAGGATTCTAGCTACTAGGTGATATAATGAAAACAACATAACAAATACTATTGAAGTTCAGTGATTTGCTTGTATTCCTTAATGACTTGGTATAAAGCAGTATCTATTGAAGCAAGACTTTGAATTTTTCTATCAGCCAATCCCAAATAAAAGCACGAGGAGGTTATCATGACTCCGGGGTACTTTATCATATCCGTAAACTAATGTTAACATCTCTAATGGTTAACAACAACATGAAAAACACACCACTAAAACAATAGCAACCCCTAGCGGGTCAGAACGCTCCTCTGATTTTTTTTTGTATAATAGAAATATGTCAACCCATGAATTTCTAAGTCAAAAAAGGGCCATCAACATCCTTGCAAAAACAGGATAGAGATTATGTTTCTTGATGTACAGTGTCCCAAATGATGTGAAAAACTGGTTGCAAGTTTTTTAAGCTAGCTTTTGATCGTTTATGAGAAAAGTTGACTTAAACATATTATTCAACCAAGAAAATGATTTTTCTAAGTCCAAAAGGGCAATAATTATGGCAAAAGCAGGATTGAGTTATGTTGTCTTGCCTGTTACAGGGTCAGTTTATGATGGTGAACAGAGTTCAAGTTTTAAAGCAATAGCTTTGATAGTTTAAGAGAAAAAGTTGACCTAAACATAAACTTAACCAAGAAATCCTGATATTTTCTAAGTCCAAAAGGGCCATAAATCTTGCAAAAAGCAGAGGATGGAGAAATGTTTCATGCTGTAACAGGGTCAGCTTTATGAAATGGGGAACAAGTGGTTTGCAAGTTTTAAAGGAATAGCTTATAGAGATAGATAAGAATTAAAAGGCAGACCTAAAACATAAACTTAACCAAGAAAACTGATTTTCCTAAGTCCAAAAGGGGCAATAATTTCATTGCAAAAAGCATGATGGAGTTTATGTTTCATGATGTAGCAGGGTCTGCTTATGATGGTGAACAAGTATTCCAATTTTTCAAAGCAACAGCTTTGATAGGTTTAAGTGATAAAATCGACCTAAAATAAAACTTAACCAAGAAAAACCTTATATTTTCTAAAAAAAAAAGGGCCATAAATCTTGCAAAAAGCAAAGATGGAGTATGTTCTTGCTATACCAAGTGTCCAGCTTATGATGGTGAACAAGTATTCCAAGTTTCAAAGCAACAGCATTGATAGTTTTTAGTAGAAAAGCTGACCTAAACATAAAACTTAACCAGGCAACGCCGACGCAGACCGCCGACGCCGACGCCGACAACCGCTCAAGTGATGACAATAACTCATCATTTTTTTTCAAAAAATCAGATGAGCTAAAAACTGTTTAGACAACATATATATAGTTTTATAAAAACATTGAAAAAAGATAAAGAAAGTGAAGTGTTTCAAACAAATGTGAATGTTGCAGCAATGTTAAATTGAATGCAACTAAAAAAACTTTTTCGCTTGTAAAAATGAGTAATATAAGTCCCGTTTTGCACAGTATTGCATTTTGATCACATTAGTTAGATGCTCAATTGTCCATGACAAGATTCTAGTAGGTACCATTTTCATTAAACTTTAAAACTGATATAAAACAAGAGCACCGCCTTGCGGGTGCTGACGCTCATCTGATTTATTTTGTGTGATAAAATATTGTCGCTACCCATGCTTTTTCTAAAGTCTCAAAAGGCCATCATTCATGCAAAAAAAGCAGGATATAGTTATTTTACTTGATGTTCAGTGTCCACTTATGATGGTGAAAAACAGTTGTTTGCAAGTTTTAAGCAATAGCTTTTGATAGTTTATGAGAAAAGTTGACTTAAAACAAAAACTCAAAGCAAGAAAATGATTTTCAAGTTTCCAAAAGGGCAAAAATTTTGCAAAAAGCAGATGGAGTTAGTTGCTTGCTGTACAGGGTCAGCTTATGAATGGTCAACAAAGTTGCAAGTTTCAAAGCAATAGCTTTGATAGTTTTAAAGAAAAGTTGACCTAAACATAAAACTTAAACCAAGATACTGATTATTTTCTAATCCAAAAGGTGCCATAAATCTTGCAAAAAGCAGGATTGGAGTTTATGTTTCTTGCTGTAAAGGTCAACATATTATGGTGAACAAGTGTTTGCAAGTTAAAGCAATACTTTTGAAAGTTTAGGATAAAAGCTGACCTAAACATAAAAACTTAACCAAGAAAACTGATTTTCCTAAAGTCCAAAAGGGCAAATAAATCTTGCCAAAAAGCAAGATGGAGTTTATGTATTCTTGATGTACCAGGGTCGCTTATTATGGTGAAACAGAATTCCAAGTTCATCAAAGCCCAATAGCTTTGATAGTTTATGAGAAAAGATGACCTAAACAAAAACTAAACCAAGAAAACTGATATTTTCTAATTACAAAGGGGCCAAAAATCTTGCAAAAAGCAAGATGGAGTTAGTTTCTTTGCATACCAGGGTCAGCCATATGATGGTGAACAAGTATTCCAAGTTTCAAATCAATAGCTTTGATAGTTTATGAGAAAAAGCTGACCTAAACATAAAAACTTAACCAGGCAACGCCGACGCCGACAACCGCTCAAAGTGATGACAATAACTCATCATTTTTTTTCAAAAAATCAGATGAAGGCTAAAAATGAGTATAAATAGCAGCAAGGCCAGTGGAAATCCTGAGCAGCTCTTGGCCTGCCAGGAGACATGCTTTCGAACAGTCCCAAGCCCTGATTATTGGGTGCTGCTTTCGAACATAGTGGGGCAATAGGATATCAAATCAGCCAACTTAATCACCCTCAACACCCAATGAAGTCTGAAGGCAGTGGGCCACTACGTCAATTTAGTTTTGAGTGGAAACCATTTTCCATTCCAAAGACCTAAATGACATACCCCCCTACAAAATAAGAGGGCCAACACGGCCCTAGGCCCGCTCACCAGAGTAACACACAAATAGACAATGTAACAATTTTTAACATAGTGATTCATGAGACAAAATTCTGACCAATTTGCAATTAAGATTGGACCAAAAAAAGTGGCCTCTTGAGCGTAAACAAGTTTAGGTCTTTGATTTAACCTGGTGAACCTAGTTTTTTGACCCAACAAACCCAATAAAAATTTGTTCGATATTTTAATGCAGACAAACCATTCTCACCAAGTTTTCATGCACATCAAATGAACAAGAGTGTTAACAAGCTTTTCCTTTGACTTGACCCGGTGTCTGATTCTAGCATTAGTATCCACCTCTGTCATTATAACATTTGAACACGATTAAATTCATTATACAGATATAATTTTAAAATAATAATATTCCCGTTCACCAACATGGAACCCTTTTGTAAGACACTATTTCAATCCTCATTAACTGTATACAAATACATTAAGCAACATACATGTACATCTACCCGTTTAAAAACATGCATACATGTGCACCTCTTATATGTATGTGCAACATTAAATTTTATAATATCTTTCACAACACACCATGCAGTAAATTGCGTTAAACCTTATTCTGTGTTGGCTGCCATGCTTGTGTTCTGTTACCATGGTGACCATATTTCCTTGTGTGAAGGTCAGATCCATTTTGTTTCTTTTGATTAGTGCTAGCAGAGCTGCCCGAGTGCTTTATTGTGAAACGTGCAACATTTAAATATATCCTTGTTTGTAGAAATATGCATGTACAATATAATATTATGAAAATCATGAAAATACGTGACAAGTGAAATTTGATAGCAAATGACACAGTGTGAAAAGAACAGTGAAAGATGAAAGAAGGTAAAACATAGTTTTAAAGATATTTAGACCTTAAACTGGTAGATAAAGGTGCAAGTAGTCCAACTCCCAACACTGGTCCTAAAATTGTTATTATTGCAGTACAAAATAGCTGCTTGAACTTTTGACAGACAGAGACTCTTTGTTGTTCAAAATTAATAAAATACAGATTTGGCTAACCCCTGCCCCAACAACCTTGAAACTTAGGTCACGCTTTCAACTTTGGCCCCAATCTTTGAAAGTCTTCCTATACCAATTGATTTTGATAAATGTTAGTTTATAAATGTGAACACAACTGTTCATAAACAAAATTCAAAGAACAGATTATTTCATTATAGCTATATTCAAGATAAAATCAAGACTTTAACATGATTGTATACATTATAGTCTGATCTTGTATTTTTGCAGATGTATGCAATAAAATTTACTTTTGAATGCATACACACCTTTATCTACCACCCCTTACTCTATTAGATCTGTAATCAGAGTTTTTTTGCGAAATGATAAAACTATCATTACATCTTCAACAAGTTTCGCTGAATATACTTCAAAGTCAAGTTTAATTGTTTTTAAAATTCCAGCCAAGGGCTTATTTTAAATTGGTTATCATTAGGCCTAAAAAAAAAATTCTTTGTTTCCGGTAACATGCTCAAAAAAATTAGGGTAGGTAGGTCGGAAAATTTTTTTTTTTTTTGGAAAATTTTTTTTTATTAAGGGAGACTTTTTGTCGGAAATTATTTTTTTTGACAAAAAATGATTACAAATAGGGGGTTTAAGCCTTTAGAGATCATAAGTTGATTCTAACATCACAGGCCATGTTAAAGCAAAAAAACGTGCAGTTTTGCATCTTATTGTTTAAAAAGTTTGAATTAATATTCTCAAGGCCATAAAAAACATTTATGGTCGGGCCAAAAATTAGGGTAGTGGTCGTGATACCGGAAACAAACAATTTTTTTTTTCCGCCTTATATGAAAGTAATGTGATGTCATGAAAATCATTAAGCATAGTATTTAGGCCATAGCATCTTGTTTCTATGTACTTAGCACCATAATAAAATAAAATAATCATATTATGATTCATATAAAACAATGCATATAAAACATACTATACTATGTTCTATTTATACATGTAGCAGTTATTTAATTAGCTCAAAGCAGATGACTTTTCGAAAAAGTTCTGACGTAAACCGCAGAATGAAACTTTGTATGTCCTCAGCATGCTATTACAGGAAGACTAATGATGATGAAGCTTCTATTTTGATGCAAGAAAGATCAATATGTTCTTACAGGAAATAATTATATACTTTGATGGTATCTGATTCCAGACATGACTGTGAATGGTATAACATTCCTTATAATCTTGTTTCATTTCCCATCTAAGAAGAGCTGCAGACTGTTCCCAGAAGTTCTCACCATTTCACTTGACATTCTACTATCTTCCTCTTCAAAACAAGCAGTATAGTCAAAGTGGAAACTGATTCTGTATAAAATCATTGTGGACAACAATATCACAAGTGATCTGTCCAAAAAACTACGGCCTAAACTTAACCCCTCTTTTAATTTTTTCATTGTCATTTATAGTTTTTTAGACATTTTAAGCAAATATTTTCCTTGTCAGCCTTATCATGTCAGACACATTGATTCGCCTTGCTAACCAGTGATAGAATCATGATCAGCCCTGCACATCACATGCAGTCTGAACATGAAATCTTCACCTGTTAGCCATTCAGGCAGAATCTTTTTTGTAAGCACTCACCTTTTCACAGTTTAATGGAACTGTCTAAATTGAAAGATGGACAAGTTCATTATAGAAATTTAGCAGGGTAAGGGTTAAAAGAGAACATGTAACTGGAATGAGGAGGATGCATATGTCCCATTTAGCCATCTCTGACCTCTTGAAAAGGAACAAATTATACTTTCACGACCTGTTGGTTCTTAACATCTTCTCTGCCAAGACAACATATGACAATTTACATGTGACTTCTTTCAGCTAATAACACCACAATGTTTCGTAGACCTTTCACGGTCATGTCAGTACAAAATACCGAAAAATTATCTATGTACTTTTCAACTAAAAGAATGAAAGTAAAGGAGAAATGTATTAAAACCAGTATATGTTTTACCTAGTAATTACAGTTAAGACCATGTTAATGATGATGTATAAAGATAGATGATGGTTATAGCAGATGCGGGAACTTACAATAAACCTTATGCTTGTACATGTAAGCGTTTTCAGAAGCTTTTCAGGTCTTCCTCCCGATGTTCTCCGTCCAACGAAGTATTGAGTCCCATACAAGATGCTGTACTTTTAATACAGTTTTCTCTTAATCAGATAATGTCTTTACATATTTTGTTTTAGCTAAAAGAAAGTCTTTTATAGTTTTATACTGAAGAATTAATGAACAAACAACAACCATAAATTATTCTCAAGATTTGATTTTCATTCAGCTGTAGAGATACAGTAAAACCTGTATATAGGCCTTTCTTTTCGGGTGATTTTTATTCAAAAGTTCAAAAAGTTAAACATTTGAACTGGAAATAAAACTAGTGTTCTCTATTCATAGGTTATCTTTAGCATATGTTTCGACTGTACATACACAACAGTAATATATTTGATATTAATTAAATCAATTTGTGCACAAGTTTAGGCGATGTAAATACTTAAAAAAAAACAAACCTGCTCCATTTTTTAATGCAAGCCGTGTTTACGTTAATTCCTGGTGATCAATAAGATCTAAACCACCTTTTGTGGTTTACAAATTACACCCATTCTTACATTTTCAAATAAAGTTGTAAATAATTCTATCTATTGACAATAACATGAGGTTACCAAGTCACTTTATTTATCAACAAAAGTTTAAACCTGTTTGAAAGTATTATTTAAAGTTAGATATGTAATCGCAAATCTGGTTAATATTCAATTTAGTGTGGCAAAAACTTTGTAACCTTGAGTTCATTCAGATAATCCCTAAAACAAACACAGAATTCATATTTCATGCACAACGGAATGAATTCTAGTTTAATTTGCGTAAAACAATTATAAAAGAAGTAGTTAAAAAAAAAACGATTTGATGGTCTAAAACTGTGTTTTTACTTTAATACATGAACACAATGAGGTAAAGAAGAGTAATTCATTAAAAAAAACACAGTCATGGCAACCAGAAAAGAAATATTTCACATTAAGAGTGTTAATATAAACATACTTGATTGCGTCGAGACACAATTTACGATTCTCCTGATATTACTTTGTATTGACTGTAAGATTCATAATTGATAACCAAACAGAAACAAATTGAAGCGCTTCAAACATACAGTGTCAATAAGTGCTTGCTTTAATGTTTACATATACAGAAAATATTAATACAGTCACTTCATATTTGTAATTAGTGTCAAAGTTTTGTTTCTATGTAAAATATTGATCATAGTTTTGTTTGTTGAAGGATATACTACTGCAAATATTTACATGGAAATTTTATTCATAGATGTACTTCATATTTTATAAAATTATACATTTCATACAATTTGCCACAAACTATTTCCATAAAAATATTAATTTCACCCCTGTTTCAGTCAAAACTTTCTTAAAACCTAATACTTGGTAAATGGTCTTCAATGATAACAGTTTATGAATGCTGTGACCAATGTTTACTCCTCAGTTATTACCCTTTTGTCAATTTTTCTCAATATTTTTCTCTCTACAATTTTCTCAAAAGCTATGTTTTGTTTCTGGAATAAAAACTTTATTATTTTTTACTTGCAAGCTATCTAGATCTAGTAACAAAAACCTGTAAGCAATATTTGTATTTTAACACAAATTTACCATTTCAAGAATTGAATCAAACAAACAAATAATAGGAACAGTAGTAATTATTAGCTTTATATCATACTAAACTATTTTGAAAGACCCAATTAAAACAACAAACAAATATTCTGATTCCCAACCGTGTTAGCGGCCTTGTAACAGAGACAACCAACACTACTTTCTTCTCTGTATGCAATTTAATATGGAATGCCTACAGGAGCTAAATTACCAGGTAATTCCTTCCAAGAATATACTATGGTCTGGATATTGCCGATTTTCATTGTAAGTCCACTACCTTAATTTTAAAAATAGTTTTGAAAAGTACAAAATGTTTAGTCAAAAAAAAATTGCAAGGTAACTCATTGTCTGATAGTAAGAGTGTTAAAGGATTTAGATAGCAATATGAGTTTTACTTTGTTAACGCTAACATTTTGTAATACAGTACAACTGTGAGAGATGATACAACAAAGTCCTTACCGGATGCATTTGAGTGATTCTTGTTTTGACATCATGCTTGACTCAAGAGTAATGTTTAAGCGCCCAGTCGTGCAAACCATCATACTGCAGTGTAGCCCGCTGAATAAAACAAGTGCATATTAATAAGCACCATACATGTACTTCAATCAAAATACAGTAATACCTGTTAACAACACTAATATGAATTTCAAACTGTGCCAAAAGAATAATAAATCTGGCAGAAATGGACTCCCATTACACAAAAAAGATGAAAATCCAAAATGGACAAAACATTGTAATGGGACGTAGTGAATGTAACTGACAAAATGTAGTTATGTAGTCTTTAACTACAATGTACCCCAAATGATATCCCAAAATTATCCCTAGTACGATTATTTTGGCTGAAATTAGCAAAAAATAGTCCAAGAAAAAAAAGTTAAAAAAACTTAATAAAAACAAGGAGCTGCGTTCAATAAACACTTGATGCCCCCAGTGGCATCCTTGTCGATACAAAGCAACCTAAGTCCAAAACGAAGGTCAAGTTCAAGTCAAGGGCAAACTGATGTTCGATGTGAGTCCTGAAGATGAGGAATGGCCACAGGTAAACATCTGCATAAGGTAACAAGTCATCTAGTTTTTGGTATTGATGCTAGACGTAAACGTCCCATTTTTGGGTTAACCTTGTAAGGACGGACAGACGAACGCAACATTCCAAACATATGGATCCATATGTGGCTACTCTATGTTCTCTCTATTGCTCTTTAAGCCATGTAAGAGAAAAATAGCCACATACAAGCCTAACGTAATGAATGGCATCACAGAAAAGTACAGTTACCTATTATTCAAACAGCGCACCTAAGTATGCAAATGTATTTACCTTACTATTATTATACCATTTTTCAACTAAATTTGGTGTTAAAAAAACATACTGTGGGTAATTTAGGATAATTTTTTGGGCATTCAAAAAAGTCTGTACAACAAAATTTTATTACTCAAGGACAATCTTTAAATTGTTAATTTGTTTTGCCTTTTCTTGGGTGTATTTTTTCAGGAGAATTTTGGGCTGTTAAACAGGTTTTACTGTACTTCACAAAAACCAGTTCCACACTGTGTGCTACTCCCTACCTTTTCTCTTTTTGTAGCATATTCAACAATATTCTCTTTGTAGGGTGACTGACGTTTAACTAAGTCCCAAATTATGCCCTAAGTAAATGCGCAATGGTTTTAAAACAATTGTCTACAATTTTCTACAAATATCAACAAGTTAATTATAACTGCAGTTAATTGCTTCACCTAATTTTCTGAAAAAGATCTGATGAATTAAAGACACTAATTTTGAGAAAGTCGTAAACAAAATATTTACTGGCTGTTACTGCAAAACCATGGAGACGTTGGCAGCTATGTACTCTCTGAACATATCTTTAATCCATGTACTCTCTTGAATACAACGTTATCCACTAAGCAACAGTAAATTTTACTGTCATTATCAGAGCATAAAACAAAATTTTCTTACAATTATTAAAGATAGACACAAAAGTATATAGCCAAGCAATTATTACATTAGAACATAGCATATTACTGCTGGAAACTATATAATATTCTAAATGATTACTTACAGACTTAAGAGGCGGATGATTCAACTGTGGGGCATTAACCCCTGACAAATCAAACCCATCTTCTAAACGCTTCACTTCAAAGTAGTATCGCCTGAAAATATATAAATAAACAATGTAAACATTTACCACAAAAATTGTATTTTAAAAAAAAAAGAGATACATTTTGTATTTTGTGCAGTTAGAATGACTATTAAAATGGTCTTTAAAGAAGAAGGTTTTTACCCAACTGCTTAGTGTTATGACTTACTGCAACTTCCATGTGTCACAGTGTCACTGTGATAATACATTTTTTTTTTGGTTGGGTTTAAAGTCGCACTGACACAACTATAGATCATATGGTGACTTTCCAGCTTTGATGGTGGAGGAAGACCCCAGATGCCCCTTCGTATATATTTCATCATGATTGGCACCTGGGTAGAACCACAGCCCTTCCAAAGCCAGCTAGAATGGCTTCCTCAAGAAAAATTTCAACGCCCCGAGTGATGCACGACCCTCAACAGATGAGAGGTCAAGTGATTTGAAGTCATCGACCTTAACCACTCAGCCACTGAGGCCCCCATAATATAATACAGTCTTGTCAGGCAATTTGGCATTTTTCAGAAATAAATACAGCTCAAAGCACACACAGCCAATTATTATTATGGGTTCTCTGCTTTAATATGATATATTTGAAACATATTAAAACCAGTTATATAACCTGCCTTGTGGGCATAAAATTTCAAGCATTAGCGTTAAACAACTTTTACAGATAAATTGAAAATTACTGTCAGGATTTGTTTCAGCAGATTGATGCAACAATGAAACGCATGTAAATTAGCACCCAATGAAAGTCGTTAATTTCACTGTATATAGAACATATTAGAAGATTTTCAAAAAATTCAAAATATTTTGAGTAAGCATGAAATAACTATATATCCAATAAGTTCGAATACCTTATTTTTGAAGATCTCAAACTACCGTTCAGTTATTATAACTGATAAAACAAACAAACCAGACGTCAAAGAATGAATATCTAGATATTCCATTTTATATACAAGGAATTTAAATTCAATTTATAACTTGTGGGGGTTGTTCAACTTAAAATGAAGAAGCTTTAAAACTCTTCAAAAAGATCTTGTCATTGTCAGAGATTTGATGTAGTTTTATTTACATGTTAGATTAATATATTTGCATTTCATGCGTACATTTATATGGTGAATTATTGTCCCTTTAAGACGTAACCATGATATATGAGCCGTGCCATGGGGAAAACCAACATAGTGGGGGGTAGCGACCAGCATGGAGATCCAGACCAGCCGGCATTCCGACTCAGTCTGGTCAGGAACCATGCTGTTCGCTAAATTTTCTCCAATTCCAATAGGCTATAAAAAGAGAACAGCATGAGCCTGACCCAGACAGGTCTCGGAATGCGCAGTCGGTCTGGATCCTGCAGGTCTCACACCCACTATTTTGGGTATATTCCCATTGCAAGGCTCATATATGAATTTTTTTTCGGGGATTTTAACCTTTTAAGAAGTTTTAATACTGGAAAATTCTACTATTTGTTAAAGATAAATAATTATTGATCCAGCAGTTAAAAAATTAATTTAATACCGGTATATAAAACATTAACAGTATACAGGAAATCATTAATAATTCTCGTGGGGACTAAATTTCGTGAATGCGAGGTTGAGTCAATTCCACGAAATTTAATCCCAAATGACAAGTAAATTCCCATTCAATTTATGTTCAAAAGTTGAAATCCACAAATTCATATCCCCACAGAAATTGGCCTGTTATGAACCAAAACCACGAAATATCAAGCCCAACCAAAATTAATGAAATTACAGTACCCAAAACTTGATTTAGAGGCTCATAACACACTAATGTTGTACTAAACAAAATAATTTTTTTTTTGTTAAATTACCAATTTTCCCAGAAATTGTTTTCTCTAATAGTTGTCAAATGTTTGGATATTAATTAACATAGTAGAAAGTTTTATTGAATCCACTGGTTTTTATTACCTCCCTTTATGGCTCTTACTGTACAAGTTCATATGCGGTACTGAAGGTAGTGCTTTTAAAAAAAAACATGTTATTATGCATAACATCTCTTGGAAAGCTGTTTCATATGTTTGTGAAGAAAAATTGAAGAAAAATTTAGTCTTAATAAGACTTTTAGCATGTTAAGCAAATGCATTTTCTAATACTTTGTCCAAAATGAAAACACTTCTGTAAACTATATTTCTGCCAATTACGTACTGAATGAATAAAATGCTTATTATTCAGTAGTTTCTACATTAAATTCAAGCTTCTATAGCAACATACATTTATAAATGTACCCTGCAAGTATCTACACAAATTTGATATTTACTAAAACACACTACTTTATATTCTACAATATTCAGAATTTATATTTTATAACATTTTTGTGTTTTCCCTTGCTATCAACACTTTTTACAGTGACTGATTATTTGGTATACATGTATGTAATTATTTATAATGTGAAATGTACACTTGGGATGTTAATTAGTGTAACAAATGACAGTTTTCATTAAAATTTAGTATAACAAAAAAGTTGATTATAGTTTTCATTAACATTTCTTACACTTCATGAACCAAAATATTAAATTAAAATATTAATTAGATATTTACTGTGCCCTGTCAGCCAACACCCCAAGCACACCCCCAAGCAACCGCACACCTGCAAGAACCCAAACCCCCCAAAATCTACAAATAAGCAAAGTTGAAAGCATATAATAACCAGATACCTATAGTAAACAATGCCAACTCAAAAGGCCTCCCACTTTTGTAACCAAACAAATTCTGTCAGAATAATTAAACTATAGTAGCTTTAATATTACCAAGTAAACAACACATTAAAACCAAATTTGATTTGTAATGCTCAGGTTATTTTTTCCTTCAACAGTTCCATTATATCTTACATATGTATAGAACATGAATAAAATTATTGCATGTTCAGGGCAACACTCCTACCCAGCTACACTCCAAATCCCAATAGATACACTTGATCTCAACTGACCACTACCTGAGAATGTAACAGACAAAAATGATTTGAAAAAAAAAAACAACATATAAATATATTTTACATTTTAATGACCAGAAATCAAAACAATGAAAATTATTGGCCTACTAAAACAAAAGGGAATAAAAGGAGTATTTAAATCATACTAGTCTCTCAACAACACTACTACTGCTTTTCATTTCTAACACCATCTAAGATACTACAACCTCAAACAATAAACAGATTGGATAAGAGGAATGAGTGTTCATGTCTGACATTTTGCATGGTTGTCACAAGGTTAAATTCAATTAAAATTGTACGGATTAATAACACATCAAACCCTTTTCCGACTCTTTATTCCCCATGAATTTAAATAACCTTATTTGATTATTAAAAGAATCATTGTATCTGTATTGAATTGAATGGTAGAAAATAGAAGTAAGTTTAACACTGGATAGACAAGAGGGCCATAATGGCCCTATATCGCTCACCTGTTATCATTGCACTTAAGGACAAGAAGGTCAAAAAATCATAATCAAGATCAATCAAAAGAATTATGAGAAAATATAGTACATCAGAGGAGGTTAGGAGCAAAATTTTGAAAAAAGAATTCTTACAAGGTAAAGATATGTCAAAATACACCTAAAAATTGGAGGTACCATCCATGTTGTACCACAGAAAAGTGGTCTCGGTTTTTCCCTATGGCCACTAATAAAAAAGTTATTAAATAAGCTATTTATAGTAACATAAAAGTAGGGCTGTCATTGATTGGGTCTTAGATGTATCGACGATACCGATATATCAGAAGACAAATATCGACGATACATCGTTATATTGATTATTAAGTTAGATTAACGACCTATTTGTTCATATGCATGCTATATATCTTCCTGTAAATGCTATTTTGAGTTTTATTGCCTACTTTCCATATTTCTGTTTGATTGTGTTGTATTTGTATTTATGAAATAAAAGAAATACATAAAAATTAATGACATCTTTCATTTTTATTTTGCCTTCACTCCTTTTTTTGCATTTATCCAAATTTACAACTTTGTGAACTTTAGTTGTTTTTTAGGGTCTGAGTGTTTATTTGGGTAGTTTTTTCTCTCTGTAAAATATCGATTTTTGAAAATGGGAATCGATAATCGATCGACCAAAAAATATCATTGATACATCGATATCGTTTCTATCAATGACAGTCCTACATAAAAGGGAAGTAAAAAAAGATATTGTAAGTGAACAAAAGAAGGATCTGCCAAATAAAAACAAGAGCACTGCAATGCAACGCAAATGCAGAGCAATATACACACAAAACAAAGTCATATGACCTTTGACCCCTAAGTGTGACCTTGACCTTCAAGTGAGCCATCCGAAACATGCGCTCTGCATGTCGTTTCGATGAGGTGAACATTTGTGTCAGGTTTCTTTGAAATCCTTCAAGGGGTTCAAGAGTTACAGAGCGGAAGGGAAATGGCTAACCAACAGACAGACGGACACTGAGGCGATAACATAATACGTCCCTTCGGGCGTATAAAAAGGAATCGAAATCTTATGGTGATATAAGTTGTGTGCAAGTTTAGTTAAAATCAAATCATAATCGAAGCTGCTATTGTGCAGACAAGGTCAAAATAGCTAATTTTGACCCTTTCAGGGGCCATCACTCTGGAACCCCTTATGGGATCTGGCCGGTTCAAGAAAGGAACCAAGATCTTATGGTGACACAAGTTTTGTGCAAGTTTGATTAAATTCAAATTATAAATGAAGTTGCTATTGTGCAGACAAGGTCAAAATAGCTAATTCTGGCCCTATCAGGGGCCATAACTCTGGAAAACATTAAGGGATCTGGCCAGTTCAAGAAAGGAACCAAGATCTTGTAGTGATACAAGTTGTACGCAAGTTTGGTTAAAATAAAATCATAAATGAAGCTGCTATTGTGTAGACAAGGTCAAAATAGCTAATTTTGGCCCTTTCAGGGGCCATAACTCTGGAAACAATTATGGGATCTGGCCAGTTCAAGAAAGGAACCGAGATCTTATGGTGACACAAATTTTGTGCAAGTTTGATTAATTATAAATGAAGCTGCTATTGTGCAGACAAGGTCAAAATAGCTAATCTTGGCCCTTTCAGAGGCCATCACTCTAGAACCCATACTGGAATCTGGCCAGTTCAAGAAAGGAACCAAGATCTTATGGTGATACAAGTTGTGTGCAAGTTTGGTTAAAATCAAATCATAAATGAAGCTGCTATTGTGCAGACAAGGTCAAAATAGCTAATTTAGGCCTTTCAGAGGCCATAACTCTGGAACCCATAATGGAATCTGGCCAGTGCAAGAAAGGAACCAAGATCTTATGGTGATACAAGTTGTGTGCAAGTTTGGTAAAAATCAAATCATAAATAAAGCTGCTATTGTGCAGACAAGGTCAAAAAAGCTAATTTTGGCCCCTTTCAGGGGCCATAACTCTGGAACCCATAGTGGGATCTGGCCAGTTCAAGAAAGGAACCAAGATCTTATGGTGATACAAGTTGTGTGCAAGTTTGGTTTAAATAAAATCATTACTGAAACCACTATCGTGCAGACAAAAAATTGTTGACGGACGGACGCACGGAAGTTCCTACATATGGATACTTATGTGGCTACTCTTTTGTTTTCTCTATTGTTCTTTTAGCCACGTAAGAGAAATATAGCCACATGAAACCCTTACGGAATGAATGACATCAAAGAAAAAGTACAGTTACCTATTGTTCCTATAGCCACCTAAGTATGCAAATGTGAGCTCGGACGGACTGAAGACGGACGAAGGGTGATCACAAAAGCTCACCTTGTCACTATGTGACAGGTGAGCTAAAAATAAATGAAATGATTTAATTTTAAAGGGAATTAACCCTGTAAAGTAAATTTTTCTTATTTATTCTAGTATCAAATATTTGTTTTTGTGTAAAATGTTTGATTGAAACCTCAGTCTAAATCTGACCATCCTTTCCAACACTTCATTTTCATCAGAGATCGATATATGTTACGTGCAATCTGGCTTTCAAAATTGGCAAAAAATTATATGATTCAAACTAAAAATCTCCATTGCCAAGTCAAGCTACCGTAAACTATTTGTTGATTTTATTTCACATGTGTGAATGAGGTGATAAATTCAATACTATATCACGTCATATAAGTTACATGTCTGTTTTACAGCATATGTATTATATGGTTTTGTTAATTGCTCTGTCAAAAAAAAAAATTCTGATTAAGCTGTACCAAGGTCAAAATGTGTATATATCTGACAAACCTCACTTTTTGGTGCTTTAATACGATGACAGTTCTATGTGGGTTTTTTTCAGTTGCAATTCTGCTACTGAAAAGCTTATACTAACCTGATAATGCTACGTCAGTTAGCTTTACATACAAAATTAACTCAACTGACATAATTGGATTTGCTTAATTCTTTCGTTACAGATCTGATCATTTTATAATTGTCATCCCTCCAAGTTTAGTTTACTTTTAAATCACTTCACCTGATGATTTATAATACTATCATATTTTCATTCATTTTGGCCATTTTTCCTTGCATGCCAAGAAGATAACAAGAGTGGCAAACCGTAACAATATATGCCCGTCACTGCAAAGTACCCTACTTACTGTATGACTTTACTACTAATGTACTGACTAGACATATCAATTTTCCCAATTTGAACTAATTCAGGGACCATCAGGGGCCATAACTCCTGAGCAACAAAGACTTTCCACCTGGTTATCAAACATATCCCAGGTAAAAATGTCATGAAAATTCTAAGTTTGGTGAACACTGGCTAAGAACTGCTTAGTTATTTAGTGGACACTGTGGACTCAACAGTGACTGGAAGTTTGTAGCTGGTAGTCAGTGCTATGGATCAAGAGGTGGTATGTCCCTAGTTAGTATTGCTTCAATTTATTATTGTCACTTTCCATTCTTGGTCATAATGTTTATTATCATCTTGGACAACTTGGACTACCAGCTTGATACAAATAAGAGGTAATTTACAAAAAAGTAAATACATATTTGATATATTTTTGACGTCCAATATTTGATATACTTTTGATGTCCACTTCCAACAACAAAAGTTTTCCCTTTAATGACATTGCTGAGCGTAGTCCAAATAATAGGACGTTTCGGGATAATTTGATTAACTTCAGTTGTTGGAGCAAGTAATTCTGGCCAGTATTTTACGACTTTTAAGTTTTATGGATTTTTGAATGCCTAGGTTTTCCTAACAATAAAATGTAGATGCAGGTAAGGCTTACACAGATGGCAACTATGTAAAATTTCAGATCATAAAAAAGCCATCCCGATAAGCCAAACAAGTAAGGCTAGGTTGAGCGTTTCACACCCATAAAAACGAAACAGTTTGAGGTATGATCAAAGGTTGGGTTTTCTCATCAAATATACTTTTACCTCTCCACTAATATATTTTTGTCTATCAAGTTGGTAATGTAGTGATAGCAGATTTATACACCACTTCCAACAGCCTTGCTGTTTGATTAAACCTTTAGTGACATGGTTAGAATGTCTGACAACAGTTCATGAGGTCCGGGCTTTGAGCCCCTGCAGGGACTTTGGTATTTTCTCTCCCAGTGTTTACTTTAATAATGGTTTCAAAAGTTTTTGACAGACTCTAGTCCAAATAATAGGACGTTTTGGGACAGCATGATAACTTATGACTGTTGCTGTCCCGTCAAGTCCAAACTTATTCTGCATATTTCTGTTAAGGAAATCCCCAATGAAATCTGTTGGGAATGTTTTCTGGTACATGTACAATGTATTTGTAATGATTACAACTCTGATAATAAATTTAAGTTGACATTAAAGCATAAAATTGCCTTGCTGACAGTTTTTGAATGTATATTTTATGTTTTGTTTCTGCAATTTAGTGTCATTGGCAGTCTGCTGTGTATTGAAACTGGTGTCCGGGTAGATATCTCCTCGCACCAGTTAACACATATTTGCGAAGATTTAAGTCTCTATTTTAAAAATTATGAGTTTAATATATTCAATCCATAATTTTGAAGTTTCTACGTGAAAATTAATGTTTAATTTATTGGAGCAAGTAAGGTCGACCAAAATTTTATGACTTTTTTGGATATTATAACATCTTCGTTTTCCTAACAGTAAAATGCAGATACGGGTAAGGCTTAGAGGGATGACAACAGATCATAAAATAAGCTAGTCTAAATAATGAGACCTCGGGTAGACCGATTTTACATTTTGATATTTTACGTTGTCTACCTAGCGGATATCGACAAGTCAAAAAAATATAACGATAAACATTGCCTTTTTCCAGTCTTGAGGGGCAATGCCTGTATTTAGGGATAAATTGAAGATGTGGCAAAGGACGGGGGCGATTTTTTGGTGAAGTTCCTTGAGAACACGGGGGATAATTCATCTGGCCCCGACGCTTTATGTGGGGATAGGCCAAGAAGGAGTTTGTCAACACCCTCTGGAGTCAAATTTATTTGGTCCATTAGGGAGGAAGGGGATGTTTACAGTTTGGAGCACAAATGTTTAAGGCTTAGGTGGGGAGAAAACTGATTCAAATTGCTTATTAAGGATGTTTGCTTTAGTGACTGGATCAGTATGG
Organism: Mercenaria mercenaria; assembly: GCF_021730395.1. Lineage (NCBI taxonomy): Eukaryota > Metazoa > Mollusca > Bivalvia > Venerida > Veneridae > Mercenaria > Mercenaria mercenaria. Next base: position 104,220,591 of record NC_069362.1, on the reverse strand, counting down.
GTGAAACCATCTGATTTGAGTGGGGCTATGCCGACATTTTCTTTTTTGTTATGTTTGATGTAGCTATAGAATTTCTTATTTCTACCAGGTTGGAAATCATAACTAAAGATGACGTTTTCCATGTATGACCAGTATGAGGCTCTTATTTGCCTTTGTATATAAGATTTTAGGGACTTCAGTTTCTGGTTCTTAGCTTGATTTGGGGATTTGTTGAGTTTGTGATAGAGTTTATCACGCTTGTGGATAAGCCTGATAATTCTGGGAGTTAACCAAGGCAAGTCGGCACGGGATTTGGATATTTTAGTAGGGATATGCTTGATACAGGATTCATTTAAGCTGTCCTTAAATGAGTTCCAAGCCTCATCAGGGTTTGTATAGGCCTTACTAATAAAACTACTACTAAATGAGCGCATGTCAGATCTGATCGCCTCCCAGTTATTTTTCCGATATTGTTTTATTAGTCTCTTTGGCTGGATGGGTCCGCCCTCTGTTTATTTTGACCTCATGAAATACTATATCATGGTCAGAGGTTGCAAGGCCGGAAGTGTCTTGACGAGGTGGACATGGATGGGTGGGAGGTAAGGAAGAGGTCAAGGGTATTGGACAACCTGGTTGGGACTTTTACCATCTGTTCCAAATTTAGGTGGGACAGTTTTTCCATAAAATCTTCATAGAGACTTCTATTTTTACAATTTGGTTTGAGTGTTTCATTGACCCAGTTGATATCAGGCATGTTGAAGTCTCCGAGGAGCCATATTATGCTATCCTTCGGGATTTTACTTAAGGATGACCACAGTTCAGACAATGATAGTTCGTCAAGTTCATGTGGTTTATAGTATGCTCCAACATAAATGTTTTTTATACCAGTTAAAGTTATTTTTGACCATATTATATTACAGTTAGTTTTAAGGTCAGGTTGTTCTTGACTGAGTAACGCTTTAGAGATGGCAATCATCACTCCCCCGCCCTGTCCACCACAGGCAGACTCACACCCTGGGTATGAGTATCAATCTGGAGCGCTGGTGAGCTCTGAAAAGTAAAGGGGGAGAAATAAAGTGATAGTGGGTTTATAGGCCACTTCCAAAAGTCTTAATTGCTGCTTTACTTTACTTTAGTAAACACGGAGCCATATGAGCCTATAAGTATAATGAGGTAAATAAAAATGAATTATCAAAAAACATGCGCCGCTTGCATGTTCTCTACTTACAATTTCTTGCCAACAGACTTCGCAACAGTTTCAGATGACATTCTTTATGATGCTTTTATTCCTATAAATACGACACTTTACTTAATAAACACAACGTATGTAAAATCCGCTATATTTCCATTTTGGTCGTTTAGAACCGCACAACACAGTCCATGTACACAACTACCTCCGCGGGGACACCTGCTTATAGAAAATAGTTCTAAATAAAGTACTAATTTTGTTAAATAAAGCCTGCTAATTTTATCAATAATGTATTTAAAAGGTGTTCTATCTTCGATTTAGTTTTGAAAATATTATGAAAAACTATATTTATTTTTAAAACATCGACATAAACATTATACAAATATATGCGCCTTAATTTCGTTTCTATGTAATTATTGACTGGTTTAAGACATTTTTAATAACTAAGCCAACCAATTCAAATAAAGCTAAGTTACATATTACATTTCCTGGATGCCAAAACACTAATAAATCCAATAGAAAACATATTCTTACTTGATTTTATTACATACTATCGCTTTTACTATTTACAATGCAATATATGTGAAACAATGACTTGTATCTTGTAATAGGCTCAATAATACCGAGGTTGCAACATTTTCGTTCTTGTCACGTTTCAATATCGATCTATGGAATGTCAACTTTTTCTATTTTATTGGCTGAACATGGCATTACATGTCAAATTCATTTTCGGGGAGGGGGATCTGATTATTTTAAAATTTCTTCTCTAAATATAAGTACTGATAAAGTGAATGTAACATATAGTCATATATATATTATTTAACTGACACAGCAGTTCCAATAAAGTAGTTTTAATTGCGAAATTATATTTCAATATATGATACAGTTGGCTTTTCAAAAGTATATTCATTATTAATTATCTATTTTATTTTTTCTTGAATATGAGAAAAATAATATTTAAAGGAATGCAGTAGAAATGTGTGTAGTCAGGCGAAGGTGTGGAATGTGACTAGAAAAAGTAACACTGTTTCATCAATAGAGAAAAAGTGTAACTGTTCTACACATAGATGATATCAGCTATAATAAATCGAGTCTGAAACAGTTGTATTCATGGTGATGGGCTGTTTACGTAAGATGAAAATAGCACTTTTTATCTACTGACCATAGACATTCGTCCTACGAAGTTTTTTTCGAGGCAAAGCATTATCTGATTATTGACCAAATGGTCTACTGGTCGATTTTTCTCATCATTTGGCTGGCACGGTGGTCCATTGGTACGTTTGACCGTCAATCCAGAAGTCAGGGGTTCATACCCATGTCCAGGCACAGGAAGTTTCTTAGATGCTTTTGAGTGTCTCCTACCCTACCCACCTCCCAGGAAAGAGGTTTCCGCACGTATCGACGCTATAAACTTCCATAGTAGTAGTGGAGGGCATCTCTCTAAACCACCTTTTTTCCTTCTTTGTCTATATAAAGCCGTCATCTTGGATTGGGAAAAGTGATATTTCGTGAGTGTAACGGCTAGCTTGTACTAGGAAAGCCAGCTCGTCCGTGACGATAATGAATTGAAGCAACTCTAACTAGGGACATGCCACCACTCGATCCGTAGCTCTGAGTTCGTGATGTACGTGTTTTAGGTGAGAGAGAGGAAAATAAGAGGCTCACTGATTTTCACGGGAAACTCTAGTTTATTGCGTTGTTTCAATTAGTTTAATTTAGTTTAATCATATTTTATTGCTCTCTGTTTCAAAGATACACACAATAGTACATACATTTTTAACACACAACAAAAAACAAAAGGGTTGGGCTACGAGTTATTTCAACATCAGCATACAGCCCTTCCCATAGAAAGAATGTTATATTCTATTAAACAGATTAAAGGTGAGCAAGTTACTTGAGAGTGAAAAAACAACAACAAAAATTACAATAATACAAGAGAGAAAAAAAGCATATCAAAGAATACATTTCTGTTATGGAGCTACTATTTTGTTTTCTGAAGCTGTCTCTGCATCCCGACCGTACCAAAAAAAAACATGCTTGATATAAATCCATACTGTGTTCAAGCAAAGGGGAACATAAGAGGACAATTAAATTCATAACAAAATGTATATAAATTTTTACGTTATTGAATATATTTTACTTACTTAAACCGATTTGATTGTTTTATAAAAGCTTGCACTGCTAAAAAATAATACTATTTTCTTCTTCGGTTAGTTATTCTTTTCCAAAGAGTAATATATTTGTGTGTGTTTAAAGGACGGAATTGTCTTGTTAATTGAAATAAACGAAGTCTTTCCTCAGAGTACCTTTTACAAATAAAGAAATAATGTTCTGCATTAAAACAAAAAGGGTAATTTCGTAGTGATTATTGTAAAGATCGTAGTTAAAGCTGCTACATTTATTTCTTTAGCGAGCATGATAAACTGCATTTTCTCTTTCTTCGATAAGGAAATATTTTGGTACAATGGGAGGCTGAAATAATTCTTTCAGTTTTGCTTTAAATATGTTTAAGGATGATGATTCTCTAATTGAAGGCTCTAATTCATTCCACAACTTAATTGATGATGGTATAATTTTGAGAATATTTCTGTGTGCTGCAGTCACAAAATTGTCATTATTACGAAAATTATATGGCACTGTTTCGTTAACTAAAGGTTGGATAAAGTCATTTAAGTAGACCGGTAGTGTTCCGTGCCTTCCTTTATACATTAAAATCAGTTTTGTATTTTACGCCGATCGGATAAAGAGACACAGCCTATTTCTTTTACTAAATTGTTTATTGAAACTATGCGAGTTAAACCGGTCACTGTTCTGACCGCCTCATATTGTAGTTTTTTCAAGTGTTTCTTGTTCATAATGTGTGCAGCTATCCCAAACTACTGATGCATATTTAAGTAATCTGAAAACCAAGCCAAGAAAGAACCAGTTATGCCATTTTGTTTAAGTTTAAAAAGAACGCCTTTGTGCCAAACTTTATCAAACGCCTTCGCGATGTCACAAAAGACAATACATGTAGACTGTTTTTCGTCGAATGCTTTACATATTTAATTGTAGACAGTTTTTCGTCGAATGCTTTACATAGTTGATTGTAGATATCTGTTAACTGATAAACTGTACTATGTCCAGGTAAGAAAACGGCTTGATTTTTATATACAAATCATTAAATATAAATAATTGTAGACGTGTTTAAAGACTATTCTTTCCATGATCTTTCCAACACAATTGATTAATGAAATAAGTCTGTAATTTGACGGCAAATCGCGGTCCCCCATTTTAAATAGAGGCATAACATTAGCGGTTTTCCAAGAGTTTGGATAGATATTCTCTTGTAGTGATCTGTTAAAAGTGATTGATAGTGGTATACAAATGGTTTTAGCTGTTTTTTAAGCATATGATGACTTATACCATCAGGACCGTTGGCTTTTTTGATGTCTAGATTAAGAAGAATGTCTGTTATTTCTTGTTCGTTTGTAACAAAATTATCTATAGTTTCATTTGTCTTCATTATAAAATTAGGAAAATTTGTATTCGAGTCATCTACTGTAGAAACTAAGACAATGAAATCATTCAAATTGTTAGCTTTATCAGAATCAGATATAGCGTAAGTATTATCTTGATTTTTTTCAATGGAGGTGTTTTTTCTGACGCTACAGTGTTTTCCTTAATCAAGGTTTTTACTATATGCTAGTATTTTCGAGGATTTGGTGCATTCATGTCACTTAAGTTAATTTCTAAGTTATTATAGAAAAATTCTTTTGCATACTTTTTCATGTTATTTACTTTGTTTCTTAATTGTTTGTAGAGGTTCCAGTCAGACGATATTTTTTAATTTAGAGCGATGCGTTTTTGTCTATCTCGTTGACGGGACTTGTGTCTGATTTCTGAGTTTTACCACGGCCTATCGTTTGGACGAATGGTCACTAAACTTGTTGGAATACACCTTCGGGCAAAATCAACAAAAATGCGTGTAAATGTTTCGCTGGCATTACAAACAGTATCAATATAAAGTATGGTTTGTTGTTTCAATTCTACACATTTTTCACTTATAACGCTGATCAGGCTAGTACACTAAGTCACTTCACAATTAAAGGCATCACGCTGAATTCAAAAGAAGTCTGACCTTTCATGTGAGAGTCATCTCTGTAAAGTAAGGGCGTCTACTTAATATAACTTATCAAACAGTATTTCATATATCTCCTTACCTGAGTATGTAATGACGTCTCAAACCTCTTCACTACATAAATCTAAAATGGCGGTAAATCATACTAACGTCACGTCATTTCGTTCAAATGAGTCCCTTCCCGAAATTTTACTCCTCCCAATCCAAGATGAAGGTTTTATATAGGCACGGAAGGAAAAACGTGGTTTAGAGAGACGTCCTCCAATACTCATGGTAATTTAAAGACTCTTCTGCGACAAGGTATATCAATACCTGACCTTCATATTTTTGTTAAGAGTCTGGGTCAATAAAATTTTCCAGTTGTTTTGGTGGGATAATAATAAGAGTTAATCAGGATATCCTTTCCGCAGCCTTAACGTACTAAAATGTATTAGCGTCTGATGGCCCTTTCACGCTTCCGTAAAAATAACATTTATTACACGAAACTTATTTTGAAAATATTTCTGAAATGTCTAGGTCTGCAGCTTTCAAATACGGTTATATCTTACATCTGAAGCATATACTGACACTCTCAGACAACATCAAAAATGACATTTTGAGCGATTTGATGAAGTTCCAAAATGATCAATGTACCCTTGGTCCATTACGGACCCCTGTGGGATTTCTGTTTATGCAGAGCTCAAATATTTTTTTCATAGATTAAAAGCTGACATGCTTACTAAAGCCCAGGTAATTTCAATTCGTAATAAAGTGCTGAAAATTGGTTCGCCAATAGCAAAAAGAAAAAAAAAGAAGTCCACGCGCATACATTTAGACGGGGTGACCCCTGCGCGTGACCCCTGACTATCTACGAATTAAAATGCGGCTTTCGTTTTCAAGTTTAGCATTTCTACTTTCATTTTATTTAATTCCGGAAATAGCTGAAGGTCGAGTGACGTCATTTTCTGTGTTGTCAAAAACATACATATGCCTGGCGAGATTGCATAAATATGTGCTGGCCGTCCTAAGGATATGTTAAAACTAACTACATGTCTGATGTTTAGACATTTAATATTTTAATGTTTTTACTGTGTTTCACGGAATAGTTAAGAAAACTCTATGATAAGCAGTTCTAAAATGTTCACTGGGACTGAGTTGCTTTGATATGTGACTTCCGATCTGTGTTGTTTGGCTTTTAATTGTGTTTCTCTTGTTGCTCGTCTATCTGTAATGGTATTGATTTCATGCGTGTATGCGTTACTTTTTTAGCCATTATATGTATAAGGGATTCAGCTGGCAAGAATAACATTCATTTATACTGTCCTGCAAAATTGAACCATGCTATGGATTTATGGTGAGTGTTTGCGCGCAATTAAACTGTCTAAACTCTCCAAACACGACGGTGTTTTACCACTGACAGTCAAAAGTCGGTTCCCGATGTATTTATTTTCTATTTGTTTTGCTTAACCTATGTATTTTGTATAAATGTTCACCCTGTTGTGCTAATTTTTATGAAAACGCATTTTTAGAATGTGACTATTCCTATCGATTTTTTGTGTTTTGAATTTTCGTTGATTTTTTGGTAGGAAATGTGTATCTTAAAATTATTTCATTGTTTTCAACCAATTTCATTTATTTTAAAATATATGAATTTTAACCCTGTCCATAGTTTTTATTCAATGAAATTGCAACTGTGTAAGTTCTTAGACCTACTAGTGTTTCTACTCCAAGACTGAAAGTTGGCCTTCAAGTGGCTGTGGAGATTTATACAGAATAGAACGGCGGCAAAAAAAAGTGGAACTTTGTCCTCGTAACATATTAGGGGATGATCGGGGCGAGAATGTTAAAAGAAGTGTATGTACCCTAGACCTTTATCCAAATAAGTGCACACAGCTCATTCTCGAGCTAGATATCATTCGAGTTTGCCTCTGACTGCTCTAAGTTATTTCAAATGGAGATACTTTCGTCATTTTCACCCATAATAGAGTGGCAAAGACATTTTTAATAAATGCATATACAGCTTTTTTAAATGCATTTTATGAAGAAGAAGAGCTTGCGTAGAGCGTCCAATACAAATAAGTAGATAGATCATTTTCACGAAAGTAAAATTGATGCATCAGATTAGTTGTTGTACTTTAAAGATAACATCATTAGCAGATTAGACATTCAAATGTCAGAAAGAGCCAAGTGATCTGGCTGCAGTAGAGACAGAGTACTTTTTGTTTGTTGATGTTTTAAACCTAGTGTTTCATTTTTTAACATTAGTCTAATATGTGCTTTAAACTTAGTCTTTTATGTGCTTCCTTTTATATGATCTAGAGGAAGGTGCTAAGGGCTACACCAACCTTAGTAATATGCTACCAGCATTCACTAAATCTTAAAATGCCTAAAAAAATCTTTTGACCTTTCCTTGTCTTTTATATAAAGCTGCTGCCAAAATTAGCACCTTCTTTTCAATAAACTCACTATGTAGTGTATTTTTTGTATGTCATTTCTCTTTTACTTATGTACTTTTACAGGTTTGTGCTTATATGTGCTATGTATGTAAGTTTCTTTATAATCATTTAACCATAACATTCTTAATTGCTGTCATTTAATTTATGTTTTAATATGCCTAATTTTCACTTATCTCTCTTTTTAGCCGCTTTATATTTTGTTATTTCTGTTTTCTTTGTTTGTCGGGAAATAGCTCATGAGCTAGTGTTTTCTGTTATACTTTATCCGACGTAAAATAAAGATTCTTGTATCTTGTATCTTGTATCATATTTAGACCCAAGTAGAGTATATACGCATTTTGAGATTTTAGATCTTGCCGTTGATTTGTTCTCATTCCGATAACACAGTACCAGAAGTTATACACATAAGCATCAGCTACACTTGTATTTTATAACGATATGTCTTTTTATATTTTGTTTCATACATTGGCTCGTTCATAGAACTAATAATACATCAAAATTAAGTATCTCTAACCTCGTGATTTAATCTCATATCGCCTAGCCTTAATTAATATACAATAATCGGGGAATACTTTTATTTACACTGTCCCGTGTCTTTGGAACATGGTGGGGGTAAAAGTGAGGCTGGATGCGCACTATAAACTGGTTTAAGCTCCCCAGTGGTGTTTATGCCACTGACCGTTCCAAGGCGGTGCCCAACTGTGTTCCTTTGTTTGTTCGTTTTGTCCTTGTGTGTGGGTGGGGGGGGGGGGGGGGTGCGGTTCGTTTTGGGGAGGCTGCGTTTTTGGAACATGGCATTCCCTGTTTGATATTTGTTCTTGTTTTCTTGTGCATGTTTGTGCATGTAGTTATTTTTCGCCGTTATATAAGTGTATAGTCTAGTCAGGCATTCGTTGTGTAATTACTGTGTAATTATAGGTTATTAGATTTGTATTGAGAAATATGCACGAGTTCTGCAGCGAAAATATTGCACGATTTTAGGAGTGCAATATTGTTCCACGAAAAAACAAGTTCATATTTCCCGATGCAAACCTACTAATCTTTTTATTACATACACATACCACACTAACAATTATTACATAATGATATAAATTAGTTCTTTAGCCTGAGCAAATTTAAAATTACGCATGAAACTGGCGTCACAAATGACGTCACGCACCCGATATCAATTTTAACGTCAATATGGAAAACTATTGACGTTTTGTAACTTATTGGAGTTTATAATGCTAATTTATTATCGTTTTATTAGCTTTTAGCGACAAGACATTCTTTGTTGTAATTATTAGACGATGGATTTGAGAACCCGTCTATTAAAACTCTTTGCACGGAGGCACCTTCCGCGATTAAAATAGTACTGATTATATGTGGCACATTTATATCTTTAAACAAGTGCTATAAAAGTAATATATATATTTCTGAGCATTATTTATATACAATTATATGTATTTTAATAGGCAATTGATAATATCTTTCTTGCGTAATATGCACATCAGGTTGTTTTTATTTATCGTATATTCCTACGCCGTCTGACAGCAGCCGCAACCCACGCAAACAAGAATGCAATTTTGATAAATAATTTAACAATATTCATTCATTATGGAACTTGCAAAAACAGTATTCGGTGGAAGGGCAACAGATGGATACAGCGGCAAAGCAAATAAAGGTAGTTTTTTTTAAATCCAACACAAGGATGACAAAGTTCCAATGGCAAAATGTATGGAATAAAATCCTGTTTTTTTTTAGATTTTCATTTATCGATACACTGGACATATTTTATGTTATTTTGTTGCGCTGTCATCTGAATAACTTGAAAAACTCATCCCAGTATTAATTTACTTGTTAAATTAAGCAAGTAAGTAGACAAGAATCTTTCAGTTAACAACCAAACAAGTTAAATTCGCGTTTATTAACACAAACTATGCTGTTTTCGGATGAGCACATGTAGTCGAACATAATAGAAAATGTGCTGACCTTAAAACTTGGATTTATCTTGTTTGAGAAATAGTTTTTGTAAGGTTATGCAACATACATCTATATTTATGCATGGAAGTTGTTGTCAGTTATAGAGGAAAATTAAGTGCAATTAATGCAGAACGAATTCCAGACGTTTCACCCCCAAGACTTTTCCTCCCCTAGACATTTCACCCCCAAGATATTTCCTCCCAAGACTTTTCACCCCCAATTTTACAAACCCTAGACTTTTCACCCCCAATTTTTAATATACTGAAAATATTGAGAAATATTTTGTTATTTGGTATTTAAAATATTTTTTATATATTTTGTATAGGTTGTTAGGGCATTTATGAAGATAATTTGTTACTTTACGGACCATAATTCTACAAAATATACACTGAATTTAGGGTAACATACATGTAGTCAACTTAATCAGTTGATCTTTTTAAATGTAAATTTGTTGATACTTCTTAATGATTAAGTTTGTTTTCTATGTTATTCAAATGGATTCAAGTTTTATTTATGTAATATAATTATGAAAAATATGGGTACATTTAGATTACAATAGTAGATGTAAATATTAACTAGGGGTTAGAATTAGAGGGTGTATGTTTATCCTTTAGTACCATAATGATAGCCCAATTGTGATAACATGTAATATGGTTATTTATAAGTGCAATATGATGTGGAATTTATTTTTATGATATATTTTTATATATTTAACAAGATTTATAGTCTCGGGTAACTCAGTATTGAGTGGCAGCATTCGATATGTTTGATGTTATTATATGCAATACATGTTTGTACTGTGATAATATTTATGTATGCTGATGAGACTGAAATAAATAAATAAATAAACAAATATTACAATTTGAAAGTCATTCATTTCATTGTAGGTCAATATTTTAAACTCTTCATAGGTGTTGTGTTTAATCAACACCTTTTGATTGACAGAAATAGTCAATATTTTAAACTCTTCGTAGGTGTATGAATTTAATCAACACCTTTTGATTGACAGGAATATGTCTTAAAATATAAATGGATTAACTGGCTAGCCTATAGTATATTAAACTTTAATTAATCGAAAGTTCAAACCTTGACTGATCTTATGGAAATCAAGAAACAAACAAATTATACTCATCACTCAAAAATGGTTGCTTCAAAAATGAAACTAACTTTCAATATCTTGTCTAAGCTTATTTGCAAAATAAATGAATTTTGACAGATTCAGTAATTCCTTCCTGTTTTCCGTAGACATCAGATTTACAGAGCGGGCCATCTACAGTAATATGGTTTTAAACATTTTCTTCGTAATTCTTTATACAACGGACATACAAGAAGAAAGTGATATTCATTTTCTAAAGAACTAAGATTACAAAATTTACATTTTATATCATTTTGATCCGTGTTGTTATATCTACCTCTTACTATTTCAAAATTATGTTATGATAAATTAATCTAAATCTACTAAGAGCAGTTCGAGAATTGTTAATGTTAGCATATCAAGCTTGATAATAATTGTCCAATATTCTCTGTAGATAAAGAATTACTGTTACTATCTTGACCTATCCATATATCCGACAATCCCAGGTTTTCTAACAGCATTTTTATTTGAAACGCCCAGTTTGAATTATAATATGTACAGTAATGTTATTGTTTGCATTGTTGTGCAGCATATGATAAATTCTTTTTGTAGTGAGTTTTCATTCGAATTCAGTAAACGGAACCAGCAGCTTAGCATATTTATCCTTTTTTTTTTCTTATTCTATTATACTTAGTACGCATGCTTGTAAAATTAATTCTATTTCTCTCATTGTCTTTCACAAATGTATTTCTTGCTTTCTTGAAATTATTTTTTTGCTATTATGTAACAAGATTCATCAAACCATTTCGACTTTAATATTAGATAATCGAGAATTTGTTATTATTTCAATTTATTGATATAACTTGAACATGTACAGTGTACAGTTTATCATTTTAAGGACAAAATATATTAAAAAAATGCAAGAGAAATCTGCCAATTAATAAATGGTTGATAGACTTAATTTATCTTGCATCACTTGCCTATAAAGGATAACAAAAACTAACAATTAAGTTGTCAACAACAAACGATGTGCGATATATAATCAATTTTAAAATAACGTTTTTCAACAATAGATATATATTGCTTATTTCCTACATAAAATCAGCATAATATTTGGACAAAATTAATTAAAGTCCGAAAATCCCCATACTTTGTTTTAATCATCCAAATCATTAATCATCTAACACTTGATTGACTTATATAATTTATTTTCTCACAATATAACAAACAAGACAAAATGGGTCATTTTTTTTATTCAATCTTATTTGTACAAAATTTGCATATATTTATATATTTCTATACTATGATGTAAATTATTTGACAGCGGCTTTTAGCAATGTATGTTTTTATGTCACAACACCGTTAATTGATAGCAAACTTTCAAACCTTGAACAACAAGGCTAATTTTAACACCAATAAAATATTTTACTTTGTAGTTATTATTATCAAAAGTACTTCTATTTTTTTTCAATTACTGAACATCAAACAAAGGGAATAAAATATTTTTTTTAGTTTTGTAACTATTGTCAAAAGTACCTTTAATCATCAAAGTCACATTTTCAATCATTGAGCAAACAAATGAATTAAAAGATAACCTTGTAAATAACTTATGTTTAAAGTTTATGGTCATCTCTACTAACAAACATAATAAAATATTTTTTTTAATGTATTAACCTAATTATAATACATATGAAATTCTTCATAAACTATACAACCCCCTCCCCCCAAAAAAAACGTTATAATCATATTAAATAATAAAAACAAATAGGGGGGTTAAAAGTCTTCATATGCTATAAAACACCAGACTTTTCACCCCCAAATTGGGGGTGAAAAGTCTTGGGAGGAAAAGTCTTGGGAGGAACAGTCTTGGGGGTGAAACGTCTGACACCCGTGTAGAACACAGGTAAAATGGCAAGTTGAAGTATGCTTGGTTCACTAACTTAACTAAGACTTGCTCATTTGGCTTATTGGGATGACTTATTTTATTATCTGATATTTCATAGTTTTCATCCCTCTAAGCCTTATCCGTAGCTGCATTTTACTGTTAGGAAAACGAAGACATTAAAAAATCCCCAAAAGTCATAAAATACTGGTCAGAGTCATGTAGAAAATTCAGATGGGTTGAATATAACTCATAATTTTAAATAAGAGACTTAAATCTTTGGAAATGTGATGTGAACAGGTGCGAGGAGATATCTACTGCGACACCGATTTCAATACACAGCAGACTGCCAATGACACTAAATTGCAGAAACACAACACAAAATATACATTAAAAAATGTCAGCGAGGCAATTTTATGCTTTAATTAATGTCAACATAATTTTATCAGAGATGTAATCATTACAAATACATTGTACATCTACCAGAAAAGTTTTCAATGGATTTCACTGGGGATTTTCTAACAGAAATATCCAGAATAAGTTTGGACATGACGGGACAGCAGCATTCAAAAGTTATCACACTGTTCTGAAACGTCCTATTATTTGGACTAAGTCTATGGAAGTTGCTGTTAACACCACCACCTGTCAAGATGCTCAGTATTGAGAGTGAGAAGTTTTCAAGAAATCAATTTCTCCTCTGAAAGTATGATCAGAATTACCCTAGATATGTAGAAACTTCTACATCATGGCATAGACCTCGCAATTTTTTTCAAAATCCAGGAAGTGCCTAGAATCAGATTCTAGAGGTCCGTACTCCTAGACAATCTCCTAAAAGGAGTTAGGAGAATTTTTGTCGTGCCCGCTTGCGGTGAGCTTGATACAGTCGTCACTTTTGGTGGGTCGGTGTATGTGCGTGCATGCGTTTGTCCGTAAGATTTTGTCCGGACCATAACTTTGACATGCATGGACCAATCTTGTTTATATTTGGCATGAATGTTTACCTTAATGAGAAGGAGTGTCATGCGCAAACCCCATGTTCCTATCTCAAAGGTCAAGGTCACAGTTGGAGGTCAAAGGTCAAATTGAAGTCTGTCTGGAGCATTTCTTCTTCATGCATGGTGGGATTTTGATGTAACTTGGCATGAATGCTCACCATTATGAGATGGAGTGTCATGCCCCAGAACCAGGTCCCTATATCTAAGGCCCATGGGCATACTTGTTTTATTATGCCCCCCTTCGAAGAAGGAGGGGTATATTGTTTTGCAGATGTCGGTAGGTCGGTCTGTATGTAGACCAATCCGTTTCCGGATGATAACTCAAGAATGCTTTGGCCTAGGATCATGAAAGTTGATAGGGAGGTTGGTTACAACCAACAGATGACCCCTATTGATTTTGAGATCAGTAGGTCAAAGGTCAAGGTCAGAGTGACCCTGAACAGTTAAACGGTTTCCGGTTGATAACTCAAGAATGCTTCGGCCTAGGATCATGAAAATTGATAGAGAGGTTGGTCATGACCAGCAGATGACCCCTATCGATTTTGAGGTCAGTAGGGTGAAGGTCAAGGTCACAGTGACCCTGAACAGTTGAACGGTTTCCCGCTGATAACTCAAAAACGCTTAGGCCTTGGATCATGAAAGTTGAAATGGAGGTTGGTCATGACTGGCAGATGACCCCTATTGATTTTGAGGCCAGTAGGTCAGATGTCAAGGTCACAGTGACCAGGAACAGTTATCAAGGTTTCCTGATGATAACTCAGGAACGCTTGGGCCTAGGATCATGAAAGTCGATAGGGCTGTTAATCATCACAGCAGATGACCCCTTTAGATTTTGAGGTCAGTAGGTCAAAGGTCAAGGTTTCGGTGACTCTGAATAGTTAAAACGTTTTCGGATGATAACTTGAGAACGCTTGGGCCTAGGATCATGAAAGTTGATAGGGAGGTTGATTATAATCAGCAGATGACCCCTACATATTTACAGGTTAGTAGGTCAAAAGTCAAGGTCACAATGACCCAGGACAGTTAAACAGTTTTCGGATGATAACCCAAGAACGCTTGGGGTCTAGGATCAGGAAACTTGATAGGGTGGTTGATCATGATCCCTATTGATTTTGAGGTCAATAGGTCAAAGGTCAAGGTCACATTGATCCAGAACAGTAGAACTTTTGTGTACAGTGATCAAATAATTTCTGTTCCTTGTGCAATTACTGAATGCATCAATGGGGCATTGCGAGTTCTACAAGCTCTTGTTTCTATCTGGAATTTATTTTCAGTGGAGACATTGTCAGAGGATGAGGAGGATATAGGTGAAGGATGTACAGAATCTGTGAGCGTGTCAGCCACATATCCATACAAGGGATCTTCAGATTTCAGTCCTACACCAGGAGGGCCCTTCTCAGCACTCACCCCTTCCATGTGGCCTCAAGACATAATGGTGAAACTTGGAAATCCAGTGAGTGACTGTGCAATTTGATCACTGTTTTTATATGCTTTGTTTGTACATAGTATGATACATGTCTACTGCTTTCAAACTTTACAGGATTACTAAGCACCTTTTGAGGAGGATTCCTATGGCTTTTGGGGTCAGCAGAGTCGAAGCGACCGGGAGACTGAAATGATTTCCAGAATTTTAAGTCATAACATACATGTAACAGTTATGGCTTTCATACTTAATACTGTGACTAAGTACCATTTGAGGAAGATCCCAGCTGATTTTTGTTTCAGTGGCTCAAAGGTCAAGGTCACAAGGACCTGACAATTTTTGTACATGTATGTATCTGGACTCTTAAATCAAAAAGTATAATAGCTACACCTTTCAAGCTTCACTTGTTTTTAGCACCAGTTGAAGAGAATCGCTTCAAGTTTTTTAGCCAGTGGGTCAAAGATCAAAGGCACGATGACCTTGACACTGAAAATTGTTCTGGACTCGTAGCATATTTAACAGCTACAGCTTTCAAACTTAAAACAGGGACCAAGGACCTGTATTACTTTTGGGGTCATTGATTCTAAGGTCAAGCCTTGAAGGTAACTGGGATCTGACTTAATTTCTGGTCATTTTTCCATTTACAGGCTCAGTGTCAGAAAGTATGATGCTACAGCTTTCAAACTTTTCACAATAACTAAGTACCATTTGAGGAATTATGTCTCCCCCCACTTGTTTTTGCCCTGTCCATCCGTCATACTTCATTTCTGATCAGTAACTGGAGAACCATTTGACCTAGAACCTTCAAACTTCATAGGGTGACAGGGCTTATGGAGTAGACGACCCCTATTGTTTTTAGGGTCACTCCATCAAAGGTCAAGGTCACAGGGCCTGAACATGAAAAACCATTTCCGATCAATAACTTGAGAACCACTTTACCCAGAATGCTGAAACCTCATAGGATGATTGGTCATGCAGAGTAGATGACCCCTATTGATTTTGGTGTCACACTATTAAAGGTCAAGGTCACAGGGGCCTGAACATGGAAAACCATTTCAGATCAGTAACTTGAGAACCACTTGACCCAGAATGTTGAAACTTCATAGGATGATTGGACATGCAGAGTAGATGACCCCTATTGATTTTGGGGTCACTCTATTTAAGGTCAAGGTCATAGGGGCCTGGACTTGGAAAACCATTTCCAGTCAGTAACTTGAGAACCGCTTGACCCAGAATGTTGAAACTTCGTAGGATGATTGGACATGCAGAGTAGATGAGGTCAAGGCTGCAGCAAACAGAACATGGAAGTCCATTTCCAGTCAATAACTTGATAACCATTTGACCTAGAACCTTCAAATTTCATAGGGTTATAGGACTTACAGAGTAGATGACCCCTAGTGTTTTTGGGGTCACTCCACCAAAGGTCAAGGTCACAGGGGGCTGAACATAGAAAACTCTTTTCAATCAATAACTTGAAAACCACTTGACCCAGTATGTTGAAACTTAATAGGATGATTGGACATGCAGAGTAGATGACCACTGCTGATTTTGGGATCACTCTAAGGTCAAGGTCACAGGGGCCTGAACATGGAAAACCGTTTCCAATTTATAACTTGAGAACCACTAGGCCTAGAAAGTTGAAACTTAGTGGGATGATTGGACATGCCAAGTAGATGAGGCCTCTTGCAGCCAACCATCAGTGTCTCTTTGACTTTTCCTTCTGTCCCCTATTGATTTCGTGCCTATACGACTATGCAGTGGGGGAGACATGCGCTTTCTACAAAAGCATCTTCTAGTTTCTATTTTTGTTCAGAGCTTCACAGGTCAAGGTCACAGGGATTCCATCCCACATGTTTTTAGCTCACCTGTCACAAAGTTGACAATGTGAGCTATTGTGACTACTTGATGTCCGTCGTCAGTCGTGCCTAGTACGTCGTCCGTTGTCCGTCAACAATTTCTAAAAAAATCTTCTTCTTGAAAACCTCTGGGCAGAATTACACGAAACTTCACAGGAATGATCCTTGGGTGGCCCCCTTTCAAAATTGTTCAAAGAATTGAATTCCATCCAGAACTCTGATTGCCATGGCAACCGAAAGGAAAAACTTTAAAAATCTTGTCCAAAACCACAGGGCCTAGGGCTTTGATATCTGGTGTGTAGCATCATCTAGTGGTCCTCTACCAAAATTGTTCAAATTATCCCCCTAGGGTCAAATATGGCCCCGCCCCGGGGGTCCCAAGTTTTACATAGACTTGTATAGGAAAAAAGTTTTAAAAAATCTTCTTGTCTGAAACCACAACACTTAGACCTTTGATATTTGGTTTGTAGCATTGTCTTATGGTCCTCAACCAAAATTGTTCAAATTGTACCCCTTGGATGAAAAGAGGCCCTGCCCTGGGGGTCCCAAGTTTTATATAGACTTGTATAGGAAAAAGCTTTAAAAATCTTTTTGTCTGAAACCATACGACCTAGGCTTTTGATATTTGGTATACCGTATGATGCATTGTCTAGTAGTCCTCTACCAAAATTGTTCAGATTATGCCCCTGGGGTTAAAAGAGGCCCCGTCCTGGGGACACTTAGTTAATATGTGAGTTATATAGGAAAAATACTTAAAAAATCATCTGATCCTATTTCCAGGACTGTTTAATTATAATTACCTGATGACCCAAAGTAATATGATTTCTTGTTCTTTAAGATACAGCCTTCAAATTTTGATGACATACACGGTTTTGCACACAAATCGTAAAACTGAATTTCATTGACCATGAATGTGACCTACTGACTTTCTTAATATTTTATCATCAGTTTGACATTTGAAACATGTAGCTCATATTACTCAGGTGAGCGATCCAGGGTCGTCATGACCCTCTTGTTTACTTTCAGTTCAATTTATATTGTATCTTGGTATCCTTCATCCAACATCCTGCATTTTTAGCGTGACAATTCAAAGAATATGTAGAGCTATTGTACTCACCCATGTGTCGACATCCGGGTCGGCATCACAATTTGGTTAAGATTTTGTATGTAAGCTGTTTTCTTAGTATCCACTAACGGAAATGGATTGAAACTTCACACTCTTGTTCATTGTGAGGATCAGACATGCATTGCACAGGTTTCATAACTCAGCTTTATAATTTTACAGAATTATGTCCCTTTTTCGACTTTAATATTCATTAAATTGACAAGGCTGTTGAATAGTCCAGTGTTGCATCCTCTGAGAGCTCATATTTTTAAAAACTTCCAGTTAAATTCTTGATACTCGTATCTTGGAACCCTCCCCAACCAGCCACATACCTCCAAAGTAATTGCTTTTTTAGCTCGACTTTTCGAAGAAAAAGTAAAGCTATTGCACTCGCCCCAGCATCTGCGTCGCCGTTGGTTAAAGGTTTTGATAAGTCAGATATCTCTGTTACTGTCTAAGCTATTGACTTGAAACTTGAAAAAGTATTTACTATCAAAGTCTACCCCAGAAGAAAAAATCCCCTTAACTCTGTTTGAATTTTGACAGAGTTATGCCCCTTTTTAACTTAGAATTTTTTGGCTAAAGTTTTTGATAAAGTCAAATATCTCTGTTACTTTCAAAGCTTTAGCTTGAAACTTAAAGTATTATTTACTATTAAAGTGTACACCAGATAAAACAATCCCCATAACTCTGATTTGAATTTTGATAGAGTTATGCCCCTTTTTAACTTAGAATTATTTGGTTAAAGTTTTATAAAGGTTTTACTGGCAAAGCTCTAATTCAGAGTCAAGCACTGAGAAAGGTCGAGCGTGCTGTCTTATGGACAGTCCCATTCTGGGTGTCTTTGTCTGGTGACATGTATTTCAAGCAGAGCAATTAACCATATACCTCTGAAAGAGGTAGCTCTGTTGTTTCCCAGACGTGCAATATCAATAGCCTACAGTATTTAATTAATGCAGCTGTTTGCTGCTTATAATTCAGTATTACTTTCTATAATAGAAGTTTGATCATTATCTATCAATACTGAAGCATGGTATTGGGAGACAGCTGTTCTCATAATAAATCCCCTGTCTCTATGTTAATTAAGCATGCATGTATTGAAAATCAAAACAATTTGTATTGATATAGGATTTTGCACCAAACTTTGTCATAGCAAGGACATTTTAATATCAAAGATTTGCACAGAAGTTTCCTTATTTGTCTTTTGCTTTTCATAGGATATTGAATTCTTATCTGTAATTGTCAGTTTGAAAGAAAGAGTAAGGAATAAGGGCACATTGAGTTTGAACCTACATGTACATGTACATGGAACACTACATTGGCACAAAGGTGTATGTAAATGCCTCAGACTCTTGACCCTCATGTAGAAGGTTCATGTTAGCCATCACTTCACATGAGCTTCTAATTCTGGAAAAAGTTAACATAATCATTATCTGTAAGAATTTTATTCTTAACAGTAATGCAAAAGCACATACATTTGAACCAGATGTTAGTGTCAGCTGTTTGAACCAGTAGGAATGGTGTGTGAACATTGACATAATATAACTTTTTATAGTTTAAGACACTTAAATCAAATTTATGGACTAATGTTACCTCTTCAGCCTGAAGATTCAAATGGACAGTTGGATTACCGGTATGATGAGTTTGGATTTAAAGTCGAGGAAGAAGGTATGTATTTATACATCTATCTTTATAAATTTGACATTACAGTTTACTTCTGTTTCTTACTTTAATTTTGTTTTTAGAACTTAATCCCTCCAAGATGTAATGAATAGATGTTTTACAATGGTCTGGGCACAGCAGATCAATACTGTTGTGGCTATGAATGATGAGAAATGTTTGCTTTTTCAAGTTTAGATATGTATTTGTATGCTAAAACTGTCAAGCTTTTCTTTAATTTGAAGATAAAAAATATTTCATCTTTTTTTTTTATTAGCTCACCTGTCACATAGTGACAAGGTGAGCTTTTGTGATCACCCGTCGTCTGTGCGTCCGTCCGTCCGTGCGTGCGTGCATCAACAATTTCTTGTCTGCACGATAGTGGTTTCATTTATGCTTTTATTTTAACCAAACTTGCACACAACTTGTATCACCATAAGATCTCAGTTCATTTCTTGAACTGGCCAGATCCCATTATGGGTTTCAGAGTTATGGCCCCTGAAAGGGCCAAAATTAGCTATTTTGACCTTGTCTGCACAATAGCAGCTTTATTTATGATTTGATTTTTACCAAACTGGCACACAACTTGTATCACCATCAGGTCTTGGTTCCTTTCTTGAACTGGCCAGATTCCATTATTGGTTCTAGAGTTGTGGCCCCTGAAATGGCCAGAATTAGCTATTTTGACCTTGTCTGCACAATAGCAGCTTCATTTATGATTTTATTTTAACCAAACTTGCACTTAACTTGTAACACCACAAGATCTTGGTTCCTTTCTTGAACTGGCGAGATTCATTTATGGGTTCTAGAGTTATGGCCCCTGAAAGGGCCAAAATTAGCTATTTTGACCTTGTCTGCACAATAGCAGCTTCATTTATGATTTGAATTTAATCAACTTGCACAAAACTTGTGTCACCATAAGATCTCAGTTCCTTTCTTGAACCGGCTAGATCCCATAATGGGTTCCAGAGTTATGATCCCTGAAAGGGCCAAAATTAGCTATTTTGACCTTGTCTGCACAATAGCAGCTTCATTTATGATTTGATTTTAACCAAACTTGCACACAACTTTTATCACCACAAGATCTTGGTTCCTTTCTTGAACTGGCCAAATTCCATCATGGATTCCAGAGTTATGGCCCCTTAAAGGTCCAAAATTGGCTATTTTGGCTTTTGCAACTATATAGAGACTTCATTTATGGTTTTATTTGATACAAACTTCCAAAATATCTTCAACAACAATAAATCTTAGATTCCATGACAAATCAGATCCAATCGTAGGTTCCAGAGTTATTTTATATCTGACTACCTCCCCTGATTGTAATCAAAATGGATTTATATCAGTAAGTACTTATAGGACTTATTTGAAATTTCATTATTGTCATTGGTTGGACTGAGACAATCAGGGTAGATAACTATGGACTGATTTTATGTCAAATTACCTCCCTTTATTTCAAATTAAAATGGGTATATCTCGGTAACTAATGAAGATACTGATCTGAAATTTCATTTATGTCAACAGATTTATTTGGCAGAGCCTTCTTTTGTTCACTTACAATATTTTTTTTTTAATTACTTCCCTTTTACGTTACTATAAATAGCTTACTTTTAGTAACTTTTTTATTATTGGCCGTAGGGAAAAACCGAGACCATTTTTCTGTGGTACAACATGGATGGTACCTCCAATTTTTAGGTGCATTTTGACATATCTGTACCTTGTAAGAATTGTTTTTTCTTTTTTGTTAAATTTCTTCCCTTTGTTGTTCCTGTGCTTTGGACTTAAATATTTTTACTGAGGACCTTCTTGTCCTCAAGTGCAATGATAACAGGTGAGCGATATAGGGCCATTATGGCCCTCTTGTTAGCTTACCTGTCACATAGTATGGGTTCCAGAGTTATGGCCCCTGAAGGGCCAAAATTAGCTATTTTGACCTTGTCTGCACAATAGCAGCTTTATTTATGATTTGATTTTTACCAGACTTGCACACAATTTGTATCACCATAAGATCTTGGTTCCTTGTTGAACTGGCCTGGTTCCATTATGGGTTCCAGAGTTATGGCCCCTGAAAGGGCCAAAATTAGCTATTTTGACCTTGTCTGCACAATAGCAGCTTAATTTATGATTTTATTTTAACCAAACTTGCACACAACTTGTATCACCATAAGGTCTTGGTTCCTTTCTTGAACGGGCCAGATCCCTTAATGCGTTCCAGAGTTATGGCCCCTGAAAGGGCCAAAATTAGCTATTTTGACCTTGTCTGCACAATAGCAGCTTCATTTATAGGGGTGACTATTGAGGCCAATTTTGACTATTGCAATACTATTGATATTGCTTAAAAATTATTGCGATACTATTCTATTGCAGGTTACTATTGCGATACTATTGCAATAGTTATCGGCCATCATATTTTATACAGTAAAGCTACCAACTGGCATTGTAACACAGTGTAAGAGACGGCACTGTTTATAATTGCTGTTAACACACATTGAGATGTTTGTATAACTGAAACGGACAGAAATAATTCTAACATTAAATATTTCTTGCCTTCCTTGGCTTCGGAAAAATAAGTAAAACAATAAACCAATGCAAGGTATACTCAAATGAATCGGCCATTTTGTTGCGAATGTCAACATGTTTAATAACCCAAAGCATCAAAAAAGACGAAAATTAACGGATCGGATTAAGGTGTACCAGCACTAAATGAAGGGCCCTACCGAACAGTTTGCTGTATAATACAAGTATATAGCCTTCTTTCTCCATGTCCATAGTACATTTTCTCATCTAAAATTAACAGGTTATTTAAATATATTTAATCAAAGTTTCTAAGAAACTAAATTTATTAATTATCTCACAGACTTCTCAGTCCTTTATGGTAGTTTAATTCCGTGAGGGTAATTATTGTAATGGAGACGTTAACATTTTCCGAGGCGCAAATGAAAGCTGGCTCAGTTTCTTGGTTTATAAATTATAAATTATTTCTGTATTTACAAAAATTTCAAAACTATCGAAACTATCGATTGTTGAAGGAACTATCGGCGATTGTTATTGGATCGTGACTTTTCTATCGATGCATGCTATCGGGACACTTAGTATCGCAATGCATCGATAGTTCGATGTATCGTTACACCCCTATTCATTTATGATTTGACTTTAACCAATCTTGCACACAACTTGTATCACCACAAGATATTGGTTCCTTTCTTGAACCGGCCAGATTCCTTTATGGGTTCCAGAGTTATGGTCCCTGATAGGGCCAGAATTAGTTATTTTGACCTTGTCTGCACAATAGCAGCCTCATTTATGATTTGAATTTAATCAAATTTGCACAAAACTTGTGTCAACATAAGATCTTGGTTCCTTTCTTGAACTGGCCAAATCCTATAATGGGTTCCAGAGTAATGGCCCCTGAAATGGCCAAAATTAGCTATTTTGTTATCAAAATGGATTTATATCAGTAAGTACTTTTAGGACTCATTTGAAATTTAATTATTGCCTTTAGTTGGACTGAGTCAATCAGGAAAGATAACTATGGACTGATTTTATGTTAAATTACCTCCCTTTATTTCAAAATAAAATGGGTATATTTCCATAACTAATGAAGATACTGATCGGAAATTTCATTTATGCTATCAGATTGACTTGGACAGTCAGTGAAGATACATATTGACTGAATTTATGACAAATTACCTCCCTTTATTTTTATGTAAATGAATATACCTTGCAGCTTCTACTGAGATTGGTTTGAAATGTTATTTATGTCTTCCATAGTAAGAAATAGTCATGTTAGATAACTACTGATTGAACGTTTATCAATATGAATACTTTTCTAATGTATTGTTAATTACCTCCCCTGATTTCAATAAAAATGGATTTATCTCAGTAAGTATTTATAGGACTCATTTGAAATTTCATTATTGTCATTAGTTGGACTGAAACAATCAGGCTAGATAACCATGGACTGATTTCATTTCAAATTACCTCCCTTTATTTCAAATTAAAATGGATGTATCTCGGTAACCAATGAAGGTTCTGATTTGAAATGTCATTTATTACCATCAGATTGTCTCAGACAATCAGGGTAGATAACTTTTGACTGAATATATGACAAATTACCTCCCTTTATTTCATGTAAATGAATATACCTTGGCAGAATCTAATGAGATTGGTTTTAAATGTTACTTAAGTATTCTAGGGTAAGAAAAAGTCATGCTAGTACAAAAATGCAACATTTGAGTGTAGGATATTTGAGTGAAGTTGGCCCTGACTAGTATGTGACCCATAGGTCAAAAGTGACTGTTACAACAAAATGTTTATCCTGATGATATTTTATGTGTATGCCTATGTGATCCTCGTCAAAACTTGATCTTTTCATTTAGAGCAATGGTACTCAGGTGAGCGATATAGGGCCATCATGGCCCTCTTGTTCATTTACAGATTAATTAACTGGTTGATTAATTCAATTTTAAGCTAGTAGATCCGTAGATAGCCGTGAAGTGATTACAATTCCATGTGCAACCAAGTACATAGATCTACTTTCTTTTACAATGCTCTTCCATAATTAGACTTGAATTCAGACTTTATATTAACTCTTTGATAGAAATTAATGCTTGAACCTCATAATTATGTATACAATATATAAAGTTTGACAAGGAGCATATATATATTACATAGAGAAATTGATGCTGACAGAGTTCTGTTTATAATGTTGGACAGAGGCACTGCAATGCTTTTGAGCCTGTAGATACCTGGATATACAAATTTATAATAACATACTGTTTCACATATGATAGCTTGAAAATTGTGTTCCAGTAAATTTATACAAAAGGCTGATTTAAGGCATTACTATTTTAAGCAATTTTGAGATAATTTGTGTCTTTAAACATGTCTTGAAAATGATTTATTTCAGTAATATAGTTGTATAGGAATATTTAAAGTTCATGTTTGAAGTTGTTTTTTTTTTAGCTCGACTATGGCGTCGGCGTCACACCTTGGTTGTTTTTGCATGCAAGTACATACAGCTATCATTTAAAGGCATATAGCTTTGAAACTTTTTTTTTTTTTCTAGATCAATAACCAACCTCACTGGGTCAAGTCCCATAACTCTGACATGTATTTTGGGCAAATTATGCCCCCTTTTGGACTTAGAAAATTCTGGTAAATGTTTTACATGCAAGTTACTATCTCCAAAACTAATGCAGATATTGAATTGAAACTTCACATGTGTCTTCCGGGTTATAAAACTAGTTGATAGCAGCAAGTCCCATAACTCTGACCTTCATTTTGGCCAAATTATGTCCCCTTTTGGACTTAGAAAATTCTGGTTAAAGTTTTGCCTGCAAGTACATACAGCTATTACTAAAAGGCCTTGGTTGTTTTTGCATGCAAGTACATACAGCTATCATTTAAAGGCATATAGCTTTGAAACTTATTTTTTTTTTCTAGATCAATAACCAACCTCACTGGGTCAAGTCCCATAACTCTGACATGTATTTTGAGCAAATTATGCTCCCTTTTGGACTTAGAAAATTCTGGTTTAAGTTTTACATGCAAATTACTATCTCCAGAACTAATGCAGATACTGAATTGAAACTTCACATGTGCCTTCGGGTTATAAAACTAGTTGATAGCAGCAAGTCCCATAACTTTTCCTGCTTCTGGGGCAATATTTCTAATAGTGAAGCTTGGCTGTCTTACGGACAGCTCTTGTTTAATCTTAATATTATACTTGAATGCATGAATATGGAATGTTTCAGACGGTCCTGAGGAGAACTCAAGTAAGTTATTGAGCACACCGTTTGTTGAGGATGCCCAGCACAGGTTGAAGTGGGTCGCTTATCTCGAGTTTACACATAATGAAGAGGTGGAGGATTTAACCTGGGATAAGGTTACACATTGTTTCAGTCTAGTTGATCACATTTGTTTTCACAAAAAGCTGCATACTGTTGAATCACAGTGCTTTTTCTGAGTTTTAGAAAGAGGTTAAGCATTTTTCAGGGATAGACATTTATGTTGTATCTTTCTTTATTTGGAAATTAATATTTAACATTTACTAGAAAAAAGTAAAAGAAGCAGATATTGTTATAATGTATGATTTTAAATTGTCCCATCATAATAAATATGCTTAAAATGTGCAGTGTTTTAGCCCTATTCACTGTGACACTGTGCAAGATTCACGCTTAAATGCACATTTGTTGATATTCTTATACTTATCCCCACCCACCTCCAACCACCCACAGTGCTTACCTTTTACACACACTTTGTGCCACTCAGCATTGTCTATTTTACAAGTAAAGAGTGAGTAAATTTTTTAGAAGAAATATGTATACTGAATACCCTAAAATAAAGGCTTTCTGCTCAATAAATTGCTTACTGATTTCCATTGACTTTAAATGCATTACAAGTTGTCTCGCTTTGTATATAAAGAGATTTTATCTTGCTACTTTTGTATTCTGTACAATATGTTGTTTCAATTTTATCAGAAGAAACTCTGGTTTTATTCAGAGATAAATGCTATTAAGACCTTTATGGCAGGTTTGTCTGATTTAGCATAACGGATACCTGGCATTATTTACTAGAAGTTATATACCATCAATGCCAGCAGAAAGAGATGTCTGTGTAATTTGCTGCCCATTTGTATACTATAATAAATTCCTCCACATGCATCTTATATACACTTAATTTCCATCTTAGCACAGAAATATTAACCAGTCCAGAAATGAATTAAGTGTTTTGTCTAAGAAGGTCTAGACAAATACATAGAGGATCTTATTTGAGTTTCTTTTCATATAGAATGTATTAAACAAGTAGAATGAAATAATAAGATATGAGGTTCTGTCAGGAATTTTGTGATTTTTAGTCAACAAGATTAATAAATTCAATGCTGAAAGACACTGTCACAAATGTTAAATTTTTATAACTTGCTAGCTTTTTCTGCTGAAATATCAATTTTTTTTTCTTTAATGTAGACTAAAGCCAATTTAGCCAACCATCAAACATGACCATTATCATGGTTATAACACTGCAGTTAGTGTAATATCAAAAATATTGTGGCATTATTTTATTCCTATGACATCAGACATGTGATAAAAGTAAAATCATTATACATTCTTAAAAAAAAATATTGCAAATAGGAATTTGCATTGTAAATGAAACATCACCAAATCTGGTCTCATAATAGTGAGGTGCTTTTGAAAAAGCAGTGTCCCAAGTGTTTATTGAGAGGTATTATATGCTTTAGTTTTGTTTTCTGA
This sequence comes from Mercenaria mercenaria, assembly GCF_021730395.1. Taxonomy (NCBI): domain Eukaryota; kingdom Metazoa; phylum Mollusca; class Bivalvia; order Venerida; family Veneridae; genus Mercenaria; species Mercenaria mercenaria. The sequence continues at coordinate 104,193,661 of NC_069362.1, read as the reverse complement.
TATCAGTATTTATCAGTTCTATTAGTTATATTCCTATACATTACTATAAATTTCTGAAACTGTTGGAATATTTCATCTGAAGAAGGCTTGAAGCCAAACTGTAATGAAAAAGAGAATATTTTTAAAAAAATATTTAGATTTCCATTGCAATCACCATCACAGTGTAATCTATTTCATCAACTTTTATACAGGTGGACAGTCGTTTCCAGAGAACAGAGAAGCTGCGTCAGATGGCAAGAGCGGGTATCCCACACTCCCTCAGGCCTCAAATGTGGATGAGACTGTCTGGAGCCCTTGATAAAAAGAAGAAATCAGACCTTACCTACAAGGACATTGTGAAAGCAAGCGCTAACGATCACCTGATGACCTCCAAACAAATTGAAAAAGTGAGATTTTGTTTTAACCAGATACCAAAAACTTTGTATCAGAGAATGCATATAGATATGAACAATTAAACAGACGTAGTTTTTAAATAAGACTATTTTCTGCAGAAAAAATTGTTTGTAGATCGCACTTTATGGCTTGCCTTGTTATGACCATTTGACACATTTTGACATAATTTTGTTGATTAAAATTTTGTTATTTTAAAACTCATAAAGTAATGCTGATATTGTTTCATCTGTGCTTTAAAATGGCGTGGAAAAATCTTGAGCCAGCCGGAGTCTAGCATATCCTTTACTTAAAATGGTAACTTAGAAAATGAAAATGTATGTTGCTTCTAAGTACATGTAATACTGGCACAATGTAGGTCATACAGAGGAATATGCAAGTTGCACTTTCAGGTGTTATTTTAAGCATGGGCAGGCATCTGAATAGAACCAGTGACCTCCCACAAGTCGGCTAGATGGAGATAATTTACATTTAGTTTTAGATTTGAACATTTCATTGTTAGCTAGGAATAACTTCTGATTCTGTTGTTTACAGGATCTGTTGCGTACAATGCCAAGTAATGCGTGTTACTGTAACATACACAGTACTGGTATACCAAGATTACGCCGCATCCTGCGTGGTTTAGCATGGCTGTTTCCAGACATTGGATACTGTCAGGGTACTGGAGTGGTAAGATTCTCAACATTATATGATCAACTTTTCAGCATTAAAAATTTTGCTGTGTTTGTGAAGCAAACTATACACAAGTGAAATATTCACAGGTTAATGTCAGATATTGCCTTAACCTCAGATCATCAACTTTGGCAAAATTAAAAGTGATCTGCTGTAAATGTCTAATTTAATGCCTACTTTTTTGTCATTAAAGACTTTGTTAGTGATGAAAAAATTGTTAGTGATGAAGCAATCACTTATTAAGTAAAGAGGTAAACTTCAGTCACAAGACTTACGTTTCAGCATAAAATCAGGATTTGTATGCTTTTTACAATGAGTTTTTCATAGAGTTTCTAGAAATGAATTAAACACGTTTCCTGTTAGACAGTATTCTCGTTTACAGATTGCAGCTTCCTTGTTGTTGTTCCTTGAAGAAGAAGACACCTTCTGGATGATGTGTGCCATTATAGAGGACCTTCTCCCTGCGTCATACTATTCTAGTACTCTACTTGGTATTCAGGTTTGTATTGAAGCCCTTAAGCCTACTTGAAGTGAAAAGTAATTAACTCTTCTTTGAGTCAGTACATTTATGCAAGGAATAGGATTCAGTTAAAGGCGTACGCTAGAATTCCCTGTATATGAGATGGGCGAAAATTTTCCCAATAACAGAATTTCTTTAAACTTTGGATATTGAAGGACAATCATCTAAGAAACAAAAAAATGCAATAAAAATCATAGGTCACCGGATTCGAAAAAGAGTTATCTGCCCTTGAAAACGTCATTTTTGGGGGAAATGCCGTTTTCAAGGGCAGATAACTCTTTTTCGATACCGGTGACCTATGATTTTTATTGCATTTTTTTGTTTCTTAGATGATTGTCCTTCAATATCCAAAGTTTAAAGAAATTCTGTTATTGGGAAAATTTTCGCACCAAATTCTAGCATACGTCCTTAACTAAAACGTATTTAACTGTATGTTTTGATAATTTAGATACTTGGTTGATTAAGCCAGATTGAACATGTAGTGTTGAAGAATTTTAACAGTTACCTGATCATTTGTAACATTGCATGGCTGTTCATTTCCTAGGGACAAACATTAAAGCATGTGGGACTATAATCTTACATGCCTGCCTTTGTAAGACAGGGTTTTACCAACACGAGGGTCAGCAGGGAATAAATATATAGAGTGCTAGCAAGAATTCTTACCCTGCTTTTCTTACACGGGCAGACATGTTGGGTCATTTTTGCCTACATTTGCAAAACTTTTGAAATATTCTCAATTATAAAATGGTGCATGTAGTTTATGACACAATGTGTAATGTAGCTTATCTTTCCCTTTAGAAGATTTACTTCAGGGATTTCCCTTTCTTTCTCAGCTAAGTAAGCAAGAAATGCTGACCCAAGACAGGCTTGAATAACAGTGCTAAAATACGCCGGAATAGTGTTGTGTTGATCTCGAGTACTTTAATCTAAACATCGTAACACACAAAGTCATGCTCAAAATGCTGTTGCGTTATAGTGTGAGTTTATGACAGGCACTTTTTGTCTGAACAGTCGTTCCAAAAAAATTATATCCAACATTTCATTACTTTGAAATTTTTTTCCTAACTGGAAAAATTTCATTGACTTATTTGTTTATTACAGGCTGATCAGCGCGTTCTTAGACAGCTTATTACCAGTTACTTACCAGATACAGATCTTGTGCTGAAAGAACATGATATAGGTGTGTTATGTACTTGATTTGTGTGGGATAACCAACATTTGGTATTACAAGTTACTTTTGTAAGGAAGTGGATCCATATAAACAGATGGCAATTTCCCTGCTATTTCTAATTCTCGTCTGTTATTTTGGTATTCCTTGGTTATACATGAAGCACATTAGGAAAGTAGTTTCCCTAACAACTAGAGAATTCCAAAATCACATTTGGAGAAAACATAATCAATTGGAAATTACCTATTGTCATTGGTCCACAACCTTAAATAAATCTTTCAGTCAGATAAGCTGTATTTCCGTCCTGTTTAAAGAACACTGAGTTTGCAAAATTCTTTTATGTTATAAGTATAAAACAAATATTGACACAAATAGGTTTAAACAAATTATAAAGTAGATGTATTTGTCCTGTTGCACAGTTGATGAGCCATTGGTCAGATATCATATAAATATAGGATATGGCCTTACACATACATGTGATAAGTTCAGAATCCCAAAACAGGAGGTTTGCCATTTTTCAGCTGGAGTTGGGGTCTCAAAACTGGAGGTTTTTTATCAACATAAATTAAGCGCGTGGACACATAACTTAGAGGCAAAATCCAACATTTTTGGCCACACAATAATGTATATAAGTCTACACCAGAAGAAACAATCCTCATAACTCTTGATTTGAATTTTGACAGAGTTATGCCACTTTTTAACTTCATTTTTTTTTGTTAAAGTTTTATATAATGTCTAATATCTCTGTTACATTCAAAGCTATTGACTATTATGCCCCTTTTACTGGCAAAGCTTTAATTCAGAGTCAATCACTGAGAAAAGTCGAGCATGCTATCTTACAGAAGCTCCCTCTTGTTCTAACTTTAAACTTTCTTAACAGATTAAATTTGTAGAAACAGTCTCAATTTAGGTCTGAAATGAAGGTGAACATGCATTAACATTATTCTACTCAAGGAATTAAAAAAAAAAACGAAGCTCTAAATTGGTCTGAACACAACTCATAAATTATGTAAATTCCTTACCCCACCCACTTTCGTATAAAAATACTGATGATTTTGACATGAAAAATAGAAAACAGAAATGCATCAACATGTATTTACCATTACCAAAATAATGTAGATTGATGTTATCAAATAAATGAGTGTGTGTTTTCGTCCAATTTTCAATGAAATAAGTCCGATTTAATAGCAAACATTGGAAGAAAATGGCGTAACTCCATAAGGGGAAATAACACTCTTGTTCTAAAAATAGTAATGGGTTGGTTTTTCCAAATATTTATGTGATTTTATTACCGAGCAAAATTTTTCTTTGAATAATCAAAATTCACTTCAGTTGGGAATTATTTCTTATGACTGGGAGTTTTTTGCTTCAAATTGGTAAAAAATGGAGCTTTATTGGCATTGAGAATGGGCAGATATTCAGCCCCGTGAGACAGGTGGAAAAGGCCCTGCTTGTCGAATCCCTTATCAAAACAAACAATTAACAATTCACATGTGAAAAACAACTCTTTCCTCCAGCTACATGTGTGTCAAACATGTATAATACACAGTCGGTGACACTTTGATTTACTGTGTAAACATGTTTGGCACTCCTCGGTAATTATCATCCCAGTCATAATACTGATTTTTTTTATTTTTTATTTTTGAAAAGCGGGAGAAATATGGTTTTGGTCAGGAGACTGGAGGCAAGGTGAAAAAATCGGGATTTTGACCCTCCCGCGCGGGAGATCACATGTATGGCCTTACAACTTTTCATGGATTAGGTTGGGTGGAGTTGTTGGCATTGTTGTGGTTGTGTTTTTACTTGCATCAAATACAAATTTACAGAATATACTGGTTGATTAATTAATAAAAGAACTCAGACATAAGTGATGCACTTAGATTCTTAGGTTGAGATTTTATTTTCTTTTTTTATGTAATTATCAGTCTTGAAAGATTATCAATTTCAAAAGAAACTGAGTACAGACAAACATTTCCTCAGGTTTTAAATTGTTTCGTAAAAAAAAAAAAGACTGTATGGATAAAATTTGACTTTATAAAGTTGTTATATCAAGACCATTTGTTAAAGTGGTCCATAATATTGATAACTCTTAATAAAAAATGTCTAGTTATAAGGGCTGCCCTGACGGAGTGGTTAAGGCGACTGAATCTGAATCACTTGACCCTTCACTCTGTGGGGTTTGATCCCTGATTGGGATTTAACATGTGGCAGGCATCCAGCTTGCTTGTGGATGGTTAGTGGTTCTAACCAGATGCCTCTTCCTGCCTGAAATAATGCCATGTGGAGCACCTGGGATATTTCTCCCCCATTTATAGCTAGAAAGCCATTGGATGACTTAAATTGTGTTGGTGAGACTAAAAACCTAACAAAAACATATAATAAGATATGATAAAAAGCTGTTTTCTACAAATGTTCGTTATTTAATATGAGAAATCCTCATTACTGATACAAAGCAGGAAAAACCTTTGCACTGATAGCCTAGTTATTTATCTAACATAACTGCCACTGCATGTTTGCATGTTGACTGTGCATGTTTTCAGAGTTATCCCTGATAAGCCTGCATTGGTTCCTGACCCTGTTTGCCAGCGTGGTACACATGAAGGTTTTACTGAGACTCTGGGATCTTTTCTTCTATGACGGATCTACTACACTCTTCCAGATGACCATGGGCATGTTAAAAATGAAGGTACTAACACCTGGTTATACTAATCTACTCTTCTACTTATTCCTAACCTGACAATATTTGACTAACTCTTAGAATTAGTATAAAGGTATTAGATATATGTGGGTTGTCACAACAGCAGCACCGCTTATAAACATAAATAATACGCTGACTTTACATGACCTGTGTTCGTATCATTACAAACTGAATCTAAAAATATATTTGATTTGTACTCCGTACAGTGGAAATCTACCTACATCTGAATGAATGTCATGGTGTTCCTGAAATAAATGTTAGTCAACTGTTCTGGTACAATAAGTCCACTTTTGCTAAAAGCTTAACCTTCACTGAGGGCTTACAGATACTGTTCTTCATTTTGTGACGTAGAAATTTTAAAGCTTCACAACCTGAGTGTGGCAAATTCTGAAAACTCTTACCTGTTTCAGTGCAAGGCAGTGTGTAGACAAATTATATCAGACATAGTTAGTTAAAAGAGTCATTCAGAGCTTGTATTGTATCATTATATGTATGGCCATTTTGAATTTTAAGTAAAACTTCTCTTAATATCTTAAACATAGCCATTGAGTGTTCATGCATTTAGAACAAATTTTATTTAAAACTGAAAAGCTTAGCAAGCACTGGTTGAATAAAATGAACTACATTTAGTTTGACTTGTAACTTCTAAAACATTTTAAGGGTCATGTGATAGTTTTAAGAAAGATTGTAGAATTTGGCTTGCAAAAGATTGTAGAATACAGCTTGCAAAAGATTGTAGAATACAGCTTGCATATGATGATCGCATCTCTTAACTGTGCCTGGTGTCTTCACATCTAATAACAGAATAAAAAACTGTTGTGTTATATATTTATTTCTGAGAACATATGCACTAAATGTTCACAAATCCCAGTTGACTTCTTGTACATATGTAATTAGATAACTAAAATATCAGTTTTATTACACAATGTACATTGCAATGTATAATAGGGATATGTTAATAATATGTTTACATTTACAATAGGAGAGTGAGTTGAAGACGTTAGACAACTCTGCCCAGATATTTAATGCACTGTCTGATGTTCCTGGTGATGTACAGGATGTGGATGAGTTAATAGAGGTATGTTTACCATGTGTCTTGAATTAGACATTTATTCTAAACCAAAGTACAATAGTAATTGAGCCGCACCATGAGAAAACCACCATAGTGTATTTGTGACCAGCATGGATCCATGCTGTTTGCTTTCAAAGCCTATTGCAATTAGAGAAACCGTTAGCAAACAGCATGGATCCTGAACAGACTGTGTGGATGCGCAGGCTGGGCTGGATCCATGCTGATCGCAAATGCACTATACTGGTTTTCTCATGGTGCGGCTCAGTTTCTTGGCAAGTATTCATGAAAATTTCAAGTTTGAAATTTAGACTTACACTTTCAAATACTGAATTTTCTTTTTGCTGTGTATTTTGCACATACTTTGATGAAACTCTGCATCAGTGTGCATTTTGCAACTACAGACATTTCAGCAAAATTTCATTGGTATAAATAAGTTACAAAGTTATGGCAAATTGAAGAGTTGAGGTTCTTAAGTTTCAGACTTTAAAAGTTGAGTTGATGATTATGGGCCCAATAGCACACATCAAGCAGTATGAAATTAAATTTTATAGATAGAGGTCGGTGCAATGGAGAGGTTTATATTTAGAATTAAAGAACTCATCTCAGAGAGTTTCTGTCTGATGTAGATTCACTTGCTTCGTATAATAGGTGTCGGCTACTTTTATAAAGGTTATACTGTATTAAGTTTGTATAAGTTACAGAGTTATAAGAAACCTTATGATGGACTCATTAAGGTTGCTAACATCAACTGGCTTTCTGTTTAAGCTTTATCAGAGTTTCAGTTGCTTTACATGATAAATCCACTGTATGGCATATAGAATATCATGTATTCATGTAATGACCCTGTACAGTAAGAAGTCCTGTTCTCCTACAGGTCTTGTATATCTGCAAAAACTCATTAAGTTCAGAATCTTTGAGAGCATGAAGTATTGCAAATTATAAAAAAAAGTACTTTGAAGTTTTATGATTAAGATTATCAGTGTAGCAGAGTCTTGAGTTTCTTAGTGATTACTATAGAAAAAAAGGCCACTTGTAATTACATTTACATATCAGAATAATTTAGGAGAGTTATTATGAATATTACAGCTTTCATACAGAGTATGTGGATCACTGACAGACATTGTTGTAGATACACACAGGCGCAAACATCTTGCCTACATTATGGCAGACCAAGGTGCAATTGTCAATCCAGAATCAGCCAAAAACTTACCAAAACAGGTATATATACATGATTAACATTAATTAACAAATTTTCTTTAACAGACCGAGTAAGCTCACTATTGAGTGATTTGAAATTTAAAACCATTTTTTAAAGAAAGAAAATAATTTACTGTTCTGCTGATTTGGACCAAAATACATAACACAAGTTTTTTGTTTTTTTTCAAAGATTCAGTCGTAGATTATTAGTTCATACAAGATAGAAATTATCAGATTCTGTTCAAAGTTTGCTTCTTTCTAACTTTGTGCAAATGTGTTTGAGTTTCTTTGATTTGTTTTATAGCAATTAAATAAACGACATTTGCGGCGATCAAAGTCACTGATGTCATTGTTACTCTGGGGTGAGAATGACGATGATGAATTTGGTAAAGCAAAGAATATACGGCAGACAGAGCTGCTGGTGGATCTACGAGAAGCCATACTACAAGTGGCACGACACTTCCAGTCTCTCGATCCAAAAAATATTAAAGTGGTATGTGTGTAGTTAATATGAAAGAGGGGGTTGTGGGCTGTAATAGTGTATGAAAGGATAAAGATACAAAGACTGTGAAAGGCTGCAATGATGAAAGATTGTCTAGTGGTTAAGGTGCCAACTGCTTGACCTTAAGGTCATGGGTTGAACTGCGGCTAGGGACACCACACATCATATAACACCAGGTCTGGTATATCTAGAAGTAGACTTAGGAAGAGTGATTCATCTAAGCTTAAAAGATTCATCGCAAGCTGAAATAAATATGTATGATCTAACAGACTGAAAGCAATAGATTTCCTGTTGTTTCAGTACGTTTTATAATATCTTTGAAAACTGTATGAAAGAAGAATTTTCTGGATGTGTCATATTCTACTCTGTACCAGATTGTATTGCAATGAAGTTCACACAATTTAAGAATATGGTGATAACCTCTGTTAAAAGTTGCCTAGACTGAGCAAATAATTCTACAAAGGCAAAGTTAGTTTCTCATTTTATAAAATTCTTTATACATTAACCTCTTCAAAGCAAAACTTCTATATAGCAACCACATTTAAATCTTTCTAGTGGTGTTCGCTTTATAATGGCAAAGCCCTGCTAAAGCCTAATTTGTGATGGTCTGCCAACATTGTTAATTCCAGGATTGCTTTTAGGGGTTATTGCTCAGGAAAATTACTTACTGAACATAAACTTGTTTGAATGCTTGTTTAATTACTTTAACTTATTTCAGAACTTACAAGCAGATTATTCTATGGAGAGCCATGCCAAAGATCTAGAGAACTATGTAAATGTAGCAAGAAATCGACGGAGAAGAGCGAAGGCCCTGCTCGACTTTGAGAGACATGATGACGACGAACTTGGCTTCAGGAAAAATGACATTATTACAGTAAGGTTACTTGTAGTTTCGTCACAGAGTGATATCAGTTATGAAAATTTAGTTTTCTTCTAATGCTTATCTTTTCTGTTTTGTACAATACAGGTAATATTCTTGGGGTGGTAGTAAAAACATATTCATATAATCTATAAGCATACTTGAATGTTGATTTTAGTATAAGTTCCCATTCTTTAATTTACAATTGAAGATACTGTTTCAAAATCACATGAAAATTGAAGCTGGAGAGATTTCGTCCTGCCAGTTCAAACAATGAGAGTGGTTTTTATCCGCTTAACAAAAATCAGCAAGAATGGTTTTGTCTGAGAGTGGTTTAGTACTACACATAGAAGTTTTGTTGGAAGTTTTGTATCTTGGAAACTACTAGAACAAGTGCTGCTGCAGGTTTTCCTCCACCATTAAAATGGGGGAAAGTCAATGTTTGAGTAATGTGTGGCAGTTTGACTTGAAACAAAAACAAACAAAACATTTCTTTGTAGATAATCTCGATGAAGGATGAGCACTGTTGGGTGGGAGAGTTGAATGGTCTGCGAGGCTGGTTCCCCGCAAAGTTTGTAGAGTTACTTGATGAGAGGAGTAAAAGTTACTCCCTTGCTGGTGACGATGGTGTGTCAGAAGCTATTACAGATCTAGTCAGGGGCACGTAAGTCTGCTTTATGATCTTAATTTCACATAGATGTTTGATTTATGGTTGTGTAAAAATGCATATAATTTGATGTGTCTAATAGGGAAAGGTATTCTTATCTTCTTTGCAAGCTGAGAACTTTAGATCTTTCTTAATATTTTAAGACATGAATTGTCAGAATTGGAAACTTGCTAGAAAAGTATGGCATACCATTTTATAAAAGTTTCAAATAATTTTTTGTCGAGCCTGCTTGCGGAAGCAAAGACATTAGTCATCCAAATGGCTGTACAGTGTATGTGTGTGCAACGTTCATCCGTGTGTGCATGCGTTCGTCCGTCCGGATTTGTTTGTCCTGACCATAACTTTGACATGCATGGAGCAATCTTGTTTATATTTGGTATGAATGTTAACCTCAGTGAGACAGAGTGTCATGCGCAAATCCCAGGTTCCTGTCTCAAAGGTCAAGGTCACGGTGGTCAAAGGTCATGTCAGATCTTGACAGCTGGCAGGCTCGACATGTTGTCCATGGGCATCTAGTTTCTTCTAAATTGTAATTAGTTTCAAGGTAATTGCAGCAGTGATTCAGGGACTATATTTCCTTCTATTCCTGTGAAGGTGCAATGAATAATTGATAGGAAGTTATGACTAAAAATCTGTGCAGTTGATTGGAAGTTATAACTAAAAATCTCTTCAATTTTTCAGACTGTGTCCTGCATTGAAGGCAATATTTGAGCATGGTTTGAAGAGACATTCACTGCTGGGTAGTATATGTCATCCATGGCTCTTCATTGAAGAGGTACATATTGTACAGTAAACATCACTTATAAGGAACTCGGATATAAGGAACACTCGGTTATAAGGAACAGTTTTCAATTCCCCGATCTAATTCCTTCTTTATTCAATGTAAAAATCCTCGGTTATAGGGAACTCGGTTATAAAGAACACTTTTTCTAGTCCCAAAGTACGAAATTCAATGGAAAACCCCTCGGTTATAGCGAACAGACATAAAGAATAAAAATTATTGAAAACTGGAAATAAACAGGAGAATCGCTGATGACGTTAGAGTAACGTCGGCACTTTCATGCGCTTTTATGCACATGAATAAACACATATTTAATAATAATTATTTCATTTCTATAATCTTTAGTTTGTTATTTCATGGATATGATAAAACGAGAATAAATAATATCATCATTAACTTATATTTACTCGAGATTATATTTGAGAGCTACATGTATTATGTATTTCATGTTAACAATAGTGAACGAAAATCTGTCGCGGACAGGGTCATGTCATACTATCCTAAATAAATGTGTTAATTACGCGTGATTAACAATGGCAAACAGTCCAGTTTACCAAATTTTCAATTGTAAAAATTATAGCAGGTGCTAAAATGGACAATAGCGAAACTATAGGTATAATTTACACTTTAGACCGTATGTATGGCGCCGTTGTCTATTCGTAATGCACTGTATGTCATAAACACCCTACTTTTAAATTTTAATTGGTAGTCTAATTTAACATTTTTGTATTAATTATTTGAACATTTATTTTATATTAGTATTGATGCTTATTCACATAACATGCTGTCGAGCACGGTAAGAGCTGCAACATATCTTATAATCATAATGTAGTGCTCTCTAAAAAAGAAGATAGGAATAGCCGACAAAAATAAACACAAATCACGTCATTCTTACCGATGTACATTTTGACTTAGTTTAGGTTTAAACGCCGTGTTTCAACACTATTTCAGTCATATAAACGCAGTCAGTTTACCTTACCATCTCTCTAGGAAAGGACCGGTACTGGACTCACAACCTTCTCACATAAAGATTCATGGTCGACCCGGAGCCCTTTTCAAACGTCAGTCAAATAGTGTTCGCTATACAAATTGTGTTTGTTATACAAACCTCGGTTACAAGGAACTAGTTCGCTATACGGATATAAGGAACCTCGGTTATAAGGAACAATTTTCAGAGGTCCCAAGCTGTTCCTTATAAGCGAGGTTTACTGTATTTTGTTTTTCTTTCACAAATTTTGTATGGTCAGCTTTGTAGGCATGGCCTGGAACTGCCAAGGGAAGTATTTGTTGTTACAGTGTGACAAAAGAATTGTGTTTCATTTCCAATCCTTATGCTGTTATGGATGTTATTTCAATGTAAAAGAATTACATCCTTTTAAAAAGCAGCCAATTACCTTATGGAAAGGAGTTAATAACAGGGAGCAGTCCAAACTAGCTGTTGCTAATACATCCTTCTGTGTCATTTTTAGCTCATTTGATTTTTTGAAGAAAAAAATGATAAGATATTGTCATCATTTGATTTGTTCTGGCGTCGGCGTTGCCTGGTTAAGTTTTATGTTTAGGTCAGCTTTTCTCCTAAACTATCAAAGCTATTGCTTTAAAACTTGCAGCACTTGTTCACCATCAATAGCTTACTCTGTAAAGCAAGAAACATAGCACCATCCTGCTTTTTGCAAGAATTATGGCCCCTTTTGGACTTAGAAAATATCATAAAAATACACAGGTTAGACAATATTTCTATTATACAGAGACAAAAAAATCAGATGAGCGTCTGCACCCGCAAGGCGGTGCTTTTGTTATGATCTTTATTATTGTGAAATACATTTTATCGCCAGTGTCTTTAAGCCGCCCTCATACGTTTTATCGCCAGTGTCTTTAAGCCGCCCTCTTTGCTCAGTAGAGAAAACAGAAATCTACGGATCGTAGGGTTTTGAGTTCAAAGCCCTTTGTGGAGGGTATGTTTTCCATGTTGATTTGATAAAAGACATTGTGTCTGAAATCATTTGTCTTTCACCTCTGATTCATGTTGAGCAGTTGGCAGTTACTTGCGGAGAACAGGTTAGTACTGGCATGTAATCCAGGAACACTGGTTAGGTTAACTGCCAGCCGTTACATAACTGAAAAACTGTTGAAAAATGTTATTAAACCCAAAACAAAGTCTTTGTCAGAATTTAATTACAGACTGTCTGCTACTTTAATTTTATGCATATATTTTCAGGCTGCCTCACATGAAGTTGAGAAAGATTTTCAATCAGTATATTCCAGACTTGTACTTTGTAAAACATTCCGGTAAGATTTTCTTTGTTTCGGCAGTGGGGCATTGTATAAAATATAAAGTGGGAACTCTGTGTCTGATTGGTTAAGGTCGCTGACTTGAATCACTTACTTCTCACTGTGTGGGTTCTAAGCCTGCAAGGTATGTAGAGTTATATTAAGTTGAGAAGCTGTTCTGCTGCCTTATGCAAGGACAGTGGTTTACCAATGTACTCGCCAGTGCCTGAAGTTATGCACAAAGGTGCATTCACGGGATCTTTCTCTTCCGTTAAAAGCTGGAAAGGCCCAGTAGCACCTTAATTATGTCAGTTTGAGTTAAAACCCAACAAAAGCTAACAAAGGAAATGAAAAGCAGAAATCTGAATCTGATGCTCATAATAATCATTTATTCATATATAACAATAAATCCAACACAGACAAGCCTGTTGCAAAGCTTTGCAAGCTGATTAATATAAATGTGTTTCTGGCATGTTGTTGGGATAAAGCAAATCTAACAAACTTTTGAGTTGTGGAAAAGGAAGTTCCAAATAAAGTTGTGTTTTTTGTCCAAAAATGAGGTTCTTCCAAGTTCTTGGATTTATTTTGAACTGTGGATTTGACTTTTTTTATTACCACAACTCCACTGGTGTGGTAGATTTCTTTTCTTGCAGTTTCAGTCATTGAAAAAATACATTGATGTTATCGGGTGTGAAGAGAAACTTTTGATCTGATCGGCTGTTTGACACTGTATATGATATATCTAACAAACTCAAGCATAAATGAGGAGTAAATAATGCAGTTAGATTATAAAGATGTTGTAAATCGAAGTAGTCCATGACTATTGTGAGCCAAATGATCACACCAGTATTTTCTTTAAAAGAGACATTTATAGCCTATACATCTAACAACTAAAGATTTTAAAGTAGCACAACTCTAAATGCAGAAAATGTTTTCACCTGTTAGTAATTTTAAAGTAAACACAAAGTGATTAGTTGATATATTATTGGTATTCACTTACATAAACACTACATAAACACTCCTGAAATCTCTAAAATATGCTAAAAAGCTGTCCACTTTTTGTTGTAGAATAGAAGAAATTCAGCTGTACTTTATGACACATAGATCATATGGGAGAATTCCCCTTTGAATAAGCTAAGCATTAGTCTTGAATGTTGTTTTTTGTACACTGCATATATAATATTGTCAAAGTCAATCCGAGTCCAGTTCTGGTCCTAAATTCCAAATCTGTTTGACTAGCTACTGTCTTTAGTCAGGGTACAGTAGGAATCCAGAGAAATTGCACCATTGGGAGAAAAGAACAAATACTTCAAGAAGATTGGTTGTTTCCACTGTGTCCCCGGCATCCAGATGTAGCACTACCATATTACTGTCTACATATGTATTGTTCTTCCCAAAAGAGACAGACATAATTACCTTATAATTCCTTAACAAGGCAACGGTGGTTTGAGCTGTGTCGCGTACAGCATAAAGATTCAGATGAAATACGTAGGTTCCAGGTATCGGTGCAACAAATCGCCCAGTCTCACTGGAGTAAGCACTGCCGTCATTTGTTCTGACACTGTTAAAGACGACTGTTTCAAACATCCCAACTAGTGTTACTGTTTCGTTGATGAAAGCTGAGAAACTAATCTTGAGTCTGGCATTTTGACTGTTAACTTGTGTTTTCAGAATTTCAACTTCCCTCTTCAGATCTTCATATTGATCAGACTTGTGATTAGCTCTGAACATGTTTCGAGAGTTATACCCTCTCCCAACAGCTGTGAATGTTTTCTCGTTACATTTCTGCTTTAAATCTTCAAGTTCTTCCTTCATTAACAGTCTTTCCTGCTTTTCTTGTTGAAATGCTTCAAGAAGTCTCGCTATTTTATTTGTCTCAACTGTTTCATTAGCTGAATTTTCCGTGATCAAGTTAACGGGTAAATCGGGTATCGCTTCAAGTTGTGGAACTGCATTATGGCCACTGTTGATTTTGTAGAAATCTTCTCTCAAAATTGCGACTTCTTCAGCTTGCAGATGATATTTGCTCTCCAAAATACGAACACGTCTGTCTAAACTTTGTATCTTGGTAGTCTGACTTGTGCGTGAAATTGCTGAAGCAAAAGTGATAGCAACAGCAGTTAGTAAAAATATAAGTTTGACATCCATCTTAAAGCACATTTAACTCTACTGTCACTGGTTTCTGTTGGCAAGAATGATTTTGATCGGGGCTGTTTGTGATTTTATAGTACTGTTGTATTAGTATGTCATGACTTCATGTAAGAAAATAGTTAGCATCAGCATGCCCCCTATTATAGGACATCATGCCTACTCATATAATAAGTGACTGTCATTTATGTTTCAAGAAGATGTCATTTGAAGTAATTAAGATAATGTTCAGGCAATTATCCATCAGTCATGTTTTGAAGAAGGAAGTGAAACTGATGCATTATGGGATAAAAGTGCTATATTTAGATTGTGTCCACTTGTCTACGATGGAAATAACAAAACTTTGTGTATTTTTGTCATGAATAATCTTAAGGTTGTAGTGTCTCTTAACAAGGCCATGTTAATACAGAATGGAAATATGTGGAGTCCATCATATCTTCAGTTGTGAAAATCAGAAGCTAAAAAAATTAAGAAATATTTCTGTTAAATTACATCAAAGATGCCTACTGGTAAAAGCTTTATCAAGTATAGCAAGTCACACTTCACAATGACCTTAAGCTGAAGTAGATTTTTGTAAACATGTATTTTAAGAAAGAAAAAAAATTAAGATGTTCTGCAGATCAGATTAAAATATATATGTCCATAGCTTTGAAAATTGAGAAGAAATTCTTGTCTAAAAGTCTTTTGTTTAACCTAAAATAAACTAATCGTTTTCTTCATAGTTTACTTTCTAAATTTAAACCCTTATCATGATGGACACAGTTGATTCTGCCTGTGCGACCAGTGCAGGTCATGATCAGCCTGAACATCCATGCAGTCTGATCATAATCTGCACTGTTTGCCATTCAGTCTGTGTCTTTTTGGTATGCACCCCTTTTAACAGTTAATGGTACTGTCCAAATTGATTTTAAGATAGGCAAGTTCATTATAGAAATTTAGCAGGGTAAGAGTTAACTTCCATAGCAGGATTTCTTTAGAACTTTGTTGCTCCTTTGGTTCTGTTTTATTTAGAGTTTGAAAAAAAACTAATACCAGTTTATTGTAACCTGATAATTATATTTGAGTGAGATCACAGTATAAATGATTTTCCTTCATCTATTTTATAGGTTAGATGAAGATGGAAAGGTGCTAACCCCAGAAGAAATTCTATATCGGGTACGTACTCATGTTTTTTTCCTTCAAAAAGCTTAAGAAGCTATAGAAGTTTAACATATATTCACCTTGAGTCATTTGTATCTAACTACTATCTAGCTAAATTTCGGAAGGTCATTGCTTCTACCAAGGTACATGCCAGTGCAAGAGGTAGATGATGTCTTCCTATGCCATAGAATCTTTGAATGCTGTTATATTGCCTAATCTATGAAACTAAAACTTAAATGTCATTACAGTACATCTTGATAATCATGAATCTTTAATAGAAAGTGTTAGCATTAAAAATGACCAAGGATTTAGACTGCCAAAAACTCAAAGGTATATTATCCCACAGTCTCGAACCTACAGTATCAAAACTTCTGTTATTAAAAGACTTTCTTTTATTGAATGAAACTATAGCACCCCTCTGTAACGCCAGAAGGAGCCATCCAGCTGGCTTACGGAAGGTCGGTGGTTCTACCAAGGTGCCTGCTCGTAATGAAATAATGTATGGAGGGGCACCTGGGGTCTTCCTCCACCATCAAAGCTGGAAAGTCGCCATATGACCTATAATTGTGTCAGTGCGACGTTAAACCCAACACAATAACAATAACAAACCTGGTCTCTGGGACAATATTGAGATAAAAGTCAATTTAAACTTCCCAAATAAAAAAAAAAAAAAAAAAAAAAAACAGACAAAAAAAGCCCAAAAAAAACACAGACAAATTACAATGTATTGACAATATGTTGTTATTTATTGTGTTGTTGACAGGCTGTTCAGGCTGTTAATATCTCCCATGATGCTGTACATGCTCAGATGGATGTCAAGCTACGCTCCCTGATCTGTTGCGGACTCAAGTAAGTTTTTACCTCGTCAGACTTTTCTTAAGTAATCTACAAGATATTGTCAATTGCTTGTAAGCAATTGTGTTGATTAAGATTATTATTAATTTCACTAAGCTAGACTATAGTTATGGTCCTTGACATAGTGAAAAATACACATGAAAAGCTTAAATGTTTATGTTGTATATATTGTAAAAAATATTTCACCTAGAGTCATGAAACCGTGTTCAGTGACAATAAGTGGGGACACCTGTGTCCTGTGGACATATCAAATTAACTAAGAAAATTGGTATTTTTCTCATTTAGTATTTGGGTTTAGGTCCATTTTTAAGCTATAGCATTTAAACCTTGTACATATGTCTATTATCAGAAATTTAGTGATTATGCAAAGAACATTTATTTTTAATTGCATTTTGTTTCATCTAAATATTGGCCTTAAGGTTCTTAGAAAATCCATTTTCCTGCTGTAACAGATAAGGCTTTGAAACATACATTTGTTCATCATATGTAAGTAAGAGGGCCAAGAACTATTTTCTTGACTATTGCCAAATGTCCAGCTTTTTACAGAAGAAGTTTACCATTAAATAGAATTTCTTTAGGGAGAGTGTGGGTGACACTTGCATGAAAATTTTTGCAATTGATGCAGATATGGACCACATAAAGGCTTTTCCAAAAGTATAAGTAAAATGGGAATCAAAGGAAAAATAATACTGCTTTCCCAAAAGTAGTTTCAATAGACTGGTTCGACTGTAGTTATATTTAATGTATCTCTTCTGAAGAACCTCAGTATATGTCATCTGTTAAAAAAATGTAAATGAGGCCCTGATAAAGTAAGATTAATTATCAAAATTTAAGTTATTTTTATGCCCCCACTTTTGGCCGGGCATATAGATTTGCCCTTGTCCGTCCTCCGTCCGTCCGTCCTTCCGAGAATGTTGTGTCGCGCCTAGCTCCAAAAGTATTTGACGTAGAGTCACAAAACTTTACAGGAATGTTGGTCAGCATGTGTAGTTGTTCACCTGGGGTTTTGTGTCCGGATTCATTCAGTCGTGTAGGAGTTATGGCCCCTGACGTAGTAAAAAATTGGTCATTTTAATGTTGTGTCGCGCCTAGCTCCAAAAGTATTTGACGTAGAGTCACCAAAGTTTACAGGAATGTTGGTCAGCATGTGCAGTTGTGCACCTGGGGTTTCGCGTCCGGATTCATTCAGTCGTGTAGGAGTTATGGCCCCTGATTTAGTTAAAAATTTGTCATTTTAATGTTGTGTCGCGCGTAGCTCCAAAAGTATTTGACCTAGAGTCACCAAAGTTTACAGGAATGTTGGTCAGCATGTGCAGTTGTGTACCTGGGGTTTCGCGTCCGGATTCATTCAGTCGTGTAGGAGTTATGGCCCCAGACTTAGTTAAAAATTGGTCATTTGAATGTTGTGTCGCGCCTAGCTCCAAAAGTATTTGTCCTAGGGTCACCAAAGTTTAAAGGAATGTTGGTCAGCATGTGCAGTTGTGCACCTGGGGTTTTGCGTCCAGATTCATTCAGTATTGTAGGAGTTACGTTCCCTGACCTAGGAAAAAATTTGTGTCCTTTGTCATGTAGTGGGGGCATCTGTGTCCCATGGACACATTTCTAGTTTGCTGATAGAGACCTTAACAACATCTAATTGTCTGAAATATGATTTTCAGTGAGCAAGTTTTACATCTATGGTTGGAGACCCTGTGTTCATGTACAGATGTGGTAGAAAAGTGGTACCATCCTTGGTCTTTTATGCGTAGCCCAGGGTGGGTCCAGATCAAATGTGAGCTCAGGTAAGGCCTTCAGTATGTGATGTTTGTAGTCTCCCAACTAGAGTGAGAACATTCTGTTGTGATTGATGTATTGTGCACATCCCTTTGATAATTGCTATAAGTTTTGCTTCTTTTTAGTTCTGCTTTTTAAAGTATAGTTAATTTTTGTTTCTGAACACTTCATTTTTATTTCGCTTAGACATTATTTATGTTTGTAGTACAGTCGACATTGTATTAAGAGACCACACAAGGGACTGCTAAGAAGTGGTCTCTTAATGGAATGGTCTCTTAATGAAGTTCAGTCAAATGAAAAAAAAAGAAGTTATTTTTAACTGTTAATGTAACTGTATTTATTATGAACATACATGTATGGTTTAAAATCTGTTTTAACATCGCGAACACTTTTCCAAGTCCACAAACCGTGAAATTTATGGCTAGATTGTTTGTCAGTTCGACTGGTACAAAGGTTAATTACATTCAGTCACGTGCAAAACGTACTCGCTAATTTCACATATGAAGAAATGCCTGGTAGAATTTTGGTACCCGGTCGCTTAATAGATACTTTTGTCGAATAATTTACCTGTCGGGACAAAATTAATGTGGTCGCTAGTCGTTTAATAAAAAAGTTGTTAATGGAATGAATTTATGTACTGAAAACTTTCGGGAGGGATTTTGACTGGTCGTTTAATACAAAAATCGCTTAATAGAGGTGGTCGCAAGTACGATGTCGACTGTATCTCATTTTCAGTTTGCTACTTTCAACACAGTTTTAATGTCTTCACACAAATAAGTCAATACTTCTTATATATATATATGTGTAACCTACTGAGTTATTTTTGCATGAAAATTGCTTCCTTTGTGGAATATATGCCCCTTGGTGTTGTGAATTCCTTAGTTTGATGTTGTACATTTCTGTTTCAGATTATTAGCAGAGTACGGTTTCAACCTAGATTATAAATATGAACTTGCAAAAAAGAAAAATCCCGCAAAAGCTATAACAGAGTCTGTGAAGGATATACTTATAACACATCATCTGTTCTCATGGGAAATGTAAAATGTTGCTGGTTTTAGAATTGTATAGAAGTTGTAGGATATGCTGTTTTTAGCTCACCATAACACAGGAGCAGTGATGGCCCTTGGCAGTGACTTCCTTCATCCGTCCACAATATCTTCAAACATCATCTACTCTAAAACCATCTGTTGATGGTTGAAGCAACATGGTTTTAAAACGGTTGTTTCTTGGAGGAACCTCGACAAAATTGATTATTCATCCATGACTGCTAGTATGTGGGCCTTGTTTCAATGTATAAAAGCAAAAAGCTCTGAAACTCTGGTGGGCAATCTTGGGTCAATTTAGCCCTCTTGTTTTTATTGAAGCTTAGCCCTAGTATGGTGTATGTTCTCTCTGACGATATGATTAAAGACATTTTGTCTCAAGTCATTTCGTCATCCACCTCTGAATTTTGTGAAGTTGGGAATTACTTGCGGAGAACAGATTAGTATTGGTATAGAATGAAGGAACTCTGGTTAGGTTAACTGCCTGCCATTAAATGATTGAAATACTGTAGAAAATTGTTGATAAATTCAAAACAAAAAACATTCGAAGAAAACCCAGTGGAAATTCCCAATGATATTCTATAATTTGTTTTATGTTTTAAGAATACAGGAATTTTGAGATAAATAGAAATCCAGAAAATTACAGTTTCCATAATAAAGCAGTACCAAAACGTTGCTGAATGTATAAGAACACAATGGAGACTTAATTTTACACTTACTATTATATATTTTGTTATATTTGGCAGCTTGTGTTCAGATTTATACCCTGTGTATGTTTTTGTTAGACTGCTGGACAGTCAGAAAACTACATAATAAATGCTTTATATTTACTTGTCAGCTTAATAGTGTTCTATGAAACAATTTATTGCAATACTTCATCATTAAGTTGTTTACAGAACATAATTATGTTAGTGATGTGTTTATGATTATTGAAAATATGCCTATTTATGCAAACCTTGAAGTATGTGTGATATTTTGGCCTGGTAATTTTAATGCAATTTTTTTTCTTATTTTCATTTGCAAGTCCTTAATGCATAATCTGTGAAGAATTTTTTCTGTTATACATGTAAATAGTTTAAGCAATAAACATTTTTTTCTGAGTCACATGCTTAATTACTTTTTTAGCTCGACTATTAGAAGAATAGGGGAGCTATCCTACTCGCCCTGGTGTCCGCGTGAGCTTCACACAAATGTTAAAGTTTGCGTACCACCCCAAATATTTTCAAAGTTCATTGAGATATTGCTTTCATATTTTGCATACTTGTTTACCATCATGACCCCAGTCTGTAAAAAGGAGGAGGCAACTCTATCAAGCATTTTGACTGAATTATGGCCCCTTTTCAACTTAGAATGTGCTTATTGTAATGTTAAAGTTTTACTCATGGCTTATATTATACTATCAAGCACTGAGAATAGTCGAGCGCGCTGTCAACTGACAGCTCTTGTTAATGTATGAATTTATAGGCTAGATAAAGAAACAGTGTTGTGAGATTTGTTTGCCATATTGTTGACATGCTGGTCTTCCCAAACTGAAGATATTTAGTTAAAACGTACTGTTTGATTAATAACAGTCAAACTTCGTTAACTCGAACTCAGATAATTTGTACACCATCCTTCTCTCTTACTCGTTGTCAGGTCTCGGAAAAATATCTGTATAAGGAATTTTATTCGATATCTCGAACAACGAATCACTCGAACAAATTTTGCTGGTCCGGTCAAGTTCGAGTTAATGAAATTCAACTGTTAAGTCAAAAGGTCACTTTATACTGTTTACCACCACATTTGATTTATCAACCTGCCCTTCCAATAATATTTTATTCAGATAGGTAGCAAGATTATTTTTGGTGATGGTGAATTTTACTATTCTTATACTACCTCAGGTTTAATTTTTGCTCATGATTTTACATACATGTTCCCTTTATCATCTTTTTAACTTGTTAGTAAAGGTAAATTCATTGAAAGACATTTCTACATTTGAAATAAATGTCTAAAGATAAAATATTTTTTCGTGAAAGATGGGCATAGGATAACAATGTTTGAAAGAACTAAATCCTTTTTTCTCAATGACAAAAACATACATTGCCCAGGGGAAACATTCATAGCATTTACTACAGTAGCGTAATAGCTTAATAATCCCCCCCCCCCAGAGACACCTAAAAAAAATAACACAACAAAACAAACGTAATAAACCCTTACCTTGCTAAATTTCTATAATGAACTTGTCTATCTTTCAATTTGGACAGTACCATTAACTGTTAAAGGGGTGCTTACCAAAAAGATACTGACTGAATGGCAAACAGTGCAGATCATGATCAGACTGCACAGATGTGCAGGCTGATCATGATTACACTGGTTGCAAAGGCAGACTTGATCAGTACAGCTTGATAAGGGTTAATTGCTCTTTATAAATAATAATGAAAATATGCATTGTAAAAGGGTGGCCACGGACCTTTAAATTAACATTTTACTTCCCTTTTTGCAAGAAAATACAACCAGATTTTAAATTTCATGAGGTGGGAAAGAGGACAGAAACTGTGTTTACTTCACAATGTAGAACACAAAAAAGAAATGTATTTACGTAGTTGTTTTGAACAAGAAATGTTTCATAAATTATGTGTTTTTGTAACCAACTTATACTGGTATTCGTATGGAACAGATATTTTGCACTGTTAGAAAATGCTGTCAGTGCTCTATTATTGTATGTAAACATTCGTGATTTATTAAACCTGTCTTTTCATTTTGATTTTTTGTTATCTGCTAATATTTTGTTACCTGCCTTAGTGCATAGTTGTTGTAAATTTTATTGCACTGTTTTGTGTTGTACTATTGATTGACTTTTACATATTTAGTTTTTTGATTTGTTTAGAAAACTTAAAACAAGCCGGTGCAATATGGTCAGGCAAATCCTTTATGATATGTATCCAGATGTTCTGTTTATGAGCTTTGATACCAATTCTGCTAAAAAACAAAACAAAAACAAGAACAACTTACAAGCACTTTTTGTGTATGTTATACATTTGTATTAATTTTGTTTATTATTGTGTGTTTCCTAGAAATACTTTTTGTGTTAATGTTTAAAGAAAAATGATGCCTAAGTAATAGAAATTACTTTCAGAGTTACAGAAATGCTTGGAAAACATACTGATACCATAGATTGGTTTATTTTCAGTTTCATAGTTAGTAACCTTATCCTCTGTATGATAAATTCACGAAATGTTTTAGGGAATGATACAAATTAATATTCACAAATATTTTGAACTTTTGACTGGCATTTTTTGCAAATAAAAGTGAAAAAATTAAACCATTATAAATAATACCCACTCTACAGTAGCGTTATGGCAAATTAGGAAAACAAATTTTCCTTGACCAAGTTTCAGGTTTTGTTTTTGGCAAAGTTATAATCCTGAAATATTATCTTGTTATTGCAATGTTTTGTTTAATACTAAATGTGGCAACTTGCAAATTTTTGTATAGCAAAGCATTAACAAACAATGTTTTGTATTCAAGTTACTGATCCTAAGAAAGTAAATGATCTTCAATCTATTAAATATAAAGGACACAGGAAAGATTGACATGATCATGCTAGTTTTACCACAACTAATCTATTTTTAGCATAATGCTTTCCAAAAATAGCACAATAAGCTCATGTTTCTGTTATTTTTCTTTCCTGATATAATTTTATTTTTGTTGGTGATTTGTTTATTTATATTGTTATTTCTTATATATTAAAAGCATGTATTAAGTCTTCATTTTTTGTTGTTATTCGTTTAAACAAGAAACACAGATTTCTTGTACCTGTAGTTGTTTCCTTGTTGATTTCCCTTTTTGTGTTGATCCTCTCTACCTCCTCCCCCCCCCCCCCCCCCCACTCTCTCTCTATAGCTTTTACAGATAATTAAAATCATATTTAAGAATACTCTAGAAAACATAGTTTCAGAATTTCACAGTACATCTTTAGATGAGTTATAACTATCCATTATTTTATTTTATAATGTTTTCAAGGTTTCCCTATGAACTCTTATAAACTATGATTATCGTGTGTTACTGTTATATCTACATTTGTCATGTTTTTATTCTTAAACTGTAGAGTGTGTTTTCTAGAGTGTTCTCAGATTGAGTCATTGTAATGGTGTTGTAATCATAGGTTAGAGTTGTGGCTTTAAAGGGGCACCCTATGATGTACACCAGAAAATTGATAGCAATGCATATTTAAGTATATGATATACAGGTAAGATATCAAAAAATCCTATATCAATTATTATGTGAAGTAGATATTCTATGGTACAGTCAACTTTCTTTTGATTTACATTATATTTTACTGTGTGCCTAACGCAGTAGAGATATACCAAAGTCTTGTAAAAAAGGCGAAATTTTTACAATAGAAATACTTAACAAATGAAAGTACTTCCTCAATTTCAAAATTTCTGATGTCTAAAATGTGTCCCTTTAAACCCTACAGAAACATTGTGTGCAAGTTGTGCTGTGTTGTGTTGTCCTGTACATGTTTCATGTTGTGTTGTACCTTATTTCAGACTGCTGACCCAGTTTTCATTTAACATGGCCCCTAATAAGGAACTACCAAAAAAGACGACACAACCAAAGGACAAGGACCTTCTGAAAGAAGGGGTCCGTGACATGCTAATTAAACACCATCTCTTCAGCTGGGATCTTTAAAGGCTTACTACAGTGTGATTGTTTAAAATGTGCTGCACAGGTGATGAATGCAATTGACAACTGCAGTACTGTGAAAAAAAAAAAAACAAAAAAAAAAAAATCCTTTAAAAGTCGCTGCGTTGAATAACTATATTTGATGACAACACGAGAATTGTCACGAATCAATTGTCATTGAATTTAACCACAAATTTTGATTTCATTTTTTTCCATTTGCAGTCGGCTTAATTGAATCGCCACTTAACTGACTAAGATCATTGGACAACTGAAAACGTTCCGTAGATTTCCTCATAGTTTGTTAATTACCATGCTATTTTTGGAACGGTTGTTGCGTGCAACAAATCTGTTCGCTGCTAAACATTTATTCAACTACGAAAGGCCGGTGGTTCCATGCAGGTTTCTCACCCGTTCCTGAATTAATGCCCGGAAGAGCACTAAAGATCTTCATCGTCAATAGCATGACCTATGAATTTTTCGTTGTGACGTTAAACCCAACACAAATCTATGTCGACCATTAGTCACTTTCATGAACTTCTTTCAGCAATGTTTATTTAATTGAAATGTACGTCTCGTCCTTTAAAATAAATCATTTTATACCTTTGTTTAATGTATAGACTTAATATAACATTTATTCATCTAAACTAAATGGGGAATTCATTGAGTCATACATGAAACTAAAGTTGGCATCTTTATTACTTCCTGTTGTTATATAATTATATTATAAAAAAGATTGAATGCTAGTGAATCATTTAACATACTTTTGCATAGATAGCGGGAGATAACATAATGAGATCAAATTTAGGCATATTAAACTGTGCCTTACAAAGCTGCGTATACCAGTAATAGAACATAATCCAGTTATCATTTTTTAGATTTTCTCGAGTGTCTGTAGTTATATGTATCTCTACACATTCATTTTCAGAATCAAAAAGAATTTAAAGAGTCTCATGGCAGTCATATTTTAGAACAAATTAACAATTTCGAACAAAAACGACAATCTAAAATCTTATTAACGGTATAGCATGTGCATGGTAACACACACGTAAAAGTTACTACAGAGTCCAGGAATTTGATTATACTGCATGCATATATGTTGGTTAAGTGGGGAATCTGTCCTTAATGTTCTTGTAAATTTCATCCTAAATTACGCAGAAATTTACGTCACCGCACCAACCACCACATTCTTTTAATTGTGAAACGTCACGTCAAAAGGGACCATGAGTTGATAAAGGGTAGAAATTTCGTCTCGTGGACACCATCACAACATAGAAGTGCGCCCGTTATCGCTAGATGAAATATTTTTCGACCTTTCACTGAAGTGTTTTTCTCACATTCTCTATAATTATGTCAGTTCTCGAACAGTTAACGTTGAGCTAGATGGTATTTTAACGTGACGGCACACAATTTTGCATCACCGAGGCATCAATTTACCTCGGTCAGTTTCTATATCAAGCAGTAAGTTAAACTATTAATGTGAAATGCGTGTAAACAAAACCTTGCCCTGAACTTGAACTGGACATTTTAACTGTAATACTATATTTGTGTTATAAACATATTTACCAAGATGGTCCAGGTCAACAGACGCTTTCATAACTGTAGGAAACTAAATTTGCTCGAAGGTGATCTATTAGTACAAAAATTCCGTTTATAGAATTTTGGACACGTCTTGAACTCCTGCAACTGTAAAGCAGAATTCTTTCAAAGTTACGTTTGTTAACTATATCTGTGCTGAACAGCCTTCACTCACGTTCACGAAACTTCTTGACGCAAACATTTCAGGCTTCTCTTGATGTATATAACGCGGATTAGGTCGAGAGTTCAACAAATAATTGTTACTCTGCCTGTGCGCACGTTTTTCTCGCGGAAAGAGCTCAGTCACGTACCAGTTTCATAAGAAATTCTTTGCGCTGTTAGCTATATTTTTTACTCTTAAACAAACAGTAATTTAGATAAACATGAAGGAAAATAATTACAATTTTGCTATATTAGAAATGTAAGGGAAAGCGGCACTATTGACAGTGACTGTAAAAGTAATCGCCATTTTCCCTCTCAAAGAAGAACGAATTTCCTCCTGCTTTTATCCTGGTGATTGGTTGCTTTTTCAGGTTGATTTCTCAGTTTGCCTACAATCTGTCAATAGACTGGGAGCTACCCAAAAAGACGGAGCCCACAGCTCGACCCCTGAAGGAAGGGGTCAAGGACATGTTGGTCAAACATCATCTATTCAGCTGGGACTTGTAGCACTGGTGTCTGGGTTGCTTTGTATGGGATGGAAATTTATATATCTATTCAATGTAAGGCTAAATCAATAAGATTGTTTCTAGTAAGAAAAGGCTGGTTTGTAGAAATTACCAAATCGATTAGATCGTTTCTGGTAAGAAAAAGTTAAATCATTTAGATCGTTTCTTGTTGGAAACGTTAAATAATGCCCTTTCGTAGTAGCAGAAATGAATGAAGAAAAATAAATGAATTGGCTAAATCTTAATAATCATGTTATAAACACAAAAGAAATGCTTGCCTTTGTTTCCGAACTACTAGATACATGCATAATTATATAGCCTTACACAACTATTCATTGCTATCATCAACCATTCATATTTAAATATCTTGACATGGTATGTAGAATTTTCAGAGTGCGGGATGAGTCCGGTCAGTATTGCATTATGTTTTTAACTCCGACAGTTTGCGTCTGTCATATACGCGAAAAAAAAACTTTCAAGAAAAAAAATCTATTTTATATCACTTGCGCGATCTCTTTAATGTAGCCGGCGCATATCCACAGAGGGAATTTCAAACTGGCACACTGTATCTTTCCAAACATAGAAAATTCCTGTTCAAAGTCCTTTTCAATTGTTCCCAGATTCGTGGCAGTGTTTTTATTAATCAGAGAACAAGGGGCCAAGTGAGGCCCTGGTGAATGTTGACTGTGACAAAAATACATTTTTACGAAAGTGTGGACTTAACAAAATCATTCTGCTTTTAAATGTTCGGCAGGTGTCCGGATATTCAGAAAAACTTAAGTTTGTTTAGCAAGCCTGTTCTTTCACTCTTTAGTGAACATAGACTGTGCAGTATGGACCTTTTAATGTATAGCAGAGTTTTCAAACCTATTTGGACGGTCCCATCCCGTTGTATTTTCACCGATAAACGAAATTTGAATTATGCAAAACATTTTAACTGTTGTGTAATATCAGTTGTTGACTTAATTTATCTTTCTAGTGTATACAAAATCATATAATTTATCTTTCTAGTGTATACAAAATCATCCCAAATAATTGTATTCAGGGAAGGGGGTTGCCACTAGGTGCAGCAAGATATCATTTGTTATCTTTGATAAAATTTCCGTAATAGATAGAAGTGATTTGTGTCATTCGTGTTCACTGTTACAATGTTGTGAAAAATGAAGAATGCTATGTAACAAATACTTTCTTTTTAAGTTTACAAGTCGTGTAGCGTCAAAGGTCACTAAAGACGTATGTACGGTAGAAGCCAAATTGAAGATATGACTACAAAGGGACGCGATGTTATAATATTGAATGCAGTTGTAATTAACGATTATTATACGACTAACAGCTGTGATTTAGTTCTTTATCGTGTAATGAACATAAACATTGAGCACGAATTTGTGAGAAAAACCTAAGTTCAAACAGTATATTTCTATGTTTCTGAACAAAACACTTGGCAATGTGTTCTCAACTTTTTTGCTTAATTAATTAATGTAATGTCTAAAATAGATGTAATTGACATTGCACGTGTGTAATTGCCTTGAACCTTGAGCGTCTTACTTCAAATTCTCTCAGAATTCATCACCAACTGTCGCCAATCCCCACCCACCCACACGAAATCTCCCCTTTCTAAATAGTATGAAATAAAAGTAATGAGCCTAAATAGAAATTTGGTAAAGCATTAGCCATATTTTTCTACAACAGATACATTATTTGAAATTTAGCTCCTGTAAAAACGAAAAACAGACATATTATGTCCGCTTATAATGTAAAAATCACATGGAGATTGGGTGGATATTAAACAGGGAGGATTTGTATTGTATATCACAATCATAATTATTTACTGGAAACTACAACAATTGAATAATTATGAAATAAACTGCATCAAGTAAAAACTTTTCTTGTAACGTCTTCATCATTTTTTTCACGAAGAAAAGCTGTCGTATCTGCTGCTTTATTCATACATTGTTACAAAATTCTCCGGGGCTATTATATCGTCATTTTAGCTCACCTGAACCAACGGTTGAGAGTTAGCTATTTGTATTGGTAGATGGTACGACATTCATCGTCCGTCGTCCACAGTTTTACTGTTAACACAAAAGAGGTAATGATTTTGGCTCAGTCTTAATGAAACTTGGTCAGAATGACTAATACTGGGTCATCTGGGATCGGAATCTAGGTCACTACGTCAAGTCATAGGTAATCCTTGTTAACACTCTAGAGGATACCTTTTTTACCTGCTCTTTATGAAACGTAATCAGAATCTAGGTCAAGTTCGAAACTAGGTATGGGATCAAAAACTACGTCACTAGATCATATTTCATAAAAACCTTGTTAACACTCAAAAAGTCACATTTTCTACATGTAATCTGGACAGAACGCTTGTATTTATAAAATCTAGGTCAGGTTCTAATGTAAAAAACTGGTCTCAATGTCAATTCAAAGAAATCCATGTTGACACTTTACAGGCTATTTCTTTTTATTAGCTCATCTGTCACGTAGTGACAGGGTGAGCTTTTGTGATCGCCCTTCGTCCGTCGTCCGTCCGTCCGTCCGTCAACAATTTCTTGTCTGTTCAATAGTGGTTTCATTTATGATTTTATTTTAACCAGACTTGCACACAACTTGTATCACCATACGATCTTGGTTCCTTTCTTGAACTGGCCAGATCCCATTATGAGTTCCAGAGTTATGGCCCCTGAAAGGGCCAAAATTAGCTATTTTGACCTTGTCTACACAATAGCAGCTTCATTTATGATTTGATTTTTACTAAACTTGCACACAACTTGTATCACCATAAGATCTTGGTTCCTTTCTTGAACTGGCCAGATCCCTTTATGGGTTCCAGAGTTATGGCCCCTGAAAGGGCCAAAATTAGCTATTTTTACCTTGTCTGCACAATAGCAGCTTTATTTATGATTTGATTTTTACTAAACTTGCACACAACTTGTATCACCACAAGATCTCGGTTCCTTTCTTGAACTGGCCAGGTTCTGTTATGGGTTCCAGAGTGATGGTCCTGAAAGGGCCAGAATTAGCTATTTTGACCTTGTCTGCACAATAGCAGCTTCATTTATGATTTGAATTTAATCAAACTTGCACAAAACTTGTGTCACCATAAGATCTCGGTTTCTTTCTTGAACCGGCCAGATCCCATAATTTGGGTTCAGAGTTATGGCCCCTGAAAGGGCCAGAATTAGCTATTTTGACCTTGTCTGCACAATAGCAACTTCATTTATGATTTGATTTTAACCAAACTTGCACACAACTTGTGTCACCATAAGATCTAGATTCCTTTTTATATGTCCGGAGGGATGTATTATGTTATGGCCTCGGTGTCTGTCTGTCTGTCTGTTGGTTAGCAATTTCCCTTCCGCTCTGTAACTCTTGAACCCCTTGAAGGATTTCAAAGAAACCTGACACAAATGTTCACCTCATCGAAACGATGTGCAGAGCGCATGTTTCGGATGACTCACTTTAAGGTCAAGGTCACGCTTAGGGGTCAAAGGTCATATGACTTTTTTTGTGTGTATATTGCTCTGCATTTGCGTTGCATTGCAGTGTTCTTGTTTTTATTTTGCAGATCCTTCTTTTGTTCACTTACAATAATTTTTTTGAACTACTTCCCTTTTATGTTACTATAAATAGCTTATTTAGTAACTTTTTTTATTATTGGCCGTAGGGAAAACCGAGACCACTTTTCTGTGGTACAACATGGATGGTACCTCCAATTTTTAGGTGTATTTTGACATATCTGTACCTTTAAGAAAATTTCAACTATATTTTCTCATGATTCTTTTAATTGATCTTGATTATGATTTTTTTGACCTTCTTGTCCTTAAGTGCAATGATAACAGGTGAGCGATATAGGGCCATTATGGCCCTCTTGTCTGATCTATATTGTTAAGTTCGAAAATTATTTATGTGGGATCAAAAACTATATCACTAGATTAAGAGGTAATCTTTACCCAAGCTGCATGAAACACAGTCAGAATGTTTGTCTTATATAGTCTATGGAAATCGAAATATAAAAAACTAGATCATTAGCAAATCACAGAACTAGAATGTTGACGCCCAAAAGACAAGAATGAAGAGCTCGTTTTTTCTTGACTTCCCCCCCCCCCCGCCCACCAGTGTCACTACTATTTCAGTCAAGTAAAAATAAAAGCTATGAAATGCGAACCTGTGGTTTGCGTGCAACACTGTCTCATTGAAACAAACATTTATGCCAAATAAAAATAATAGTCTTCCATGCATATGAAAGTTATGGCCGGGACAAGATCTGATGTGACCTTTGACCCCAAAGTGTGACCTTGATCTTTGGGATAGGAACCTGGGTTTTCGCGCGACATCCTGCCTCATAAGGAAAACATCCACGCTACATATAAACAAGATTACTCCATCCATGTCAAAGTTATTGTCAGGACAAAATCGGACGGACGCACTAATGCACGAACGCACGGGACAGCCATTTGACGACTATGCCGAGCTCACCGGGAGCGGGTTCGACAAAAAAGCCTTTCATACACTCAGGAAAACATATTCCATAAACTGGTCAGAATGTTTGCCCTTATGAAATCAGTGGCGAATTTGAAACTCGGCCATCTTTAGTAAAAAATAAAGTCATCAGAAACATCGATAACACTCTCAAGGCTTAATATTTTTCATGATCTATATGAAACCTTGTCGGTATGTTTATCTTTATAAAATCTAGCTTGGTCAAAGTTGAAACTCAGAAAGTAGGTCATTATATTAAATCATAGAAACACCTCATTACCAGTCTATCTAAAAATTGCATTTTGTCTTTATCTTATCCATCTTGTTGCATACTTAACACAATTGTGACCTTTCATAATACAGCTTGTCATAATATGTTTAAGGTCAAATTGTCAAGGCCAGGTGAGCGACATAGTACCACCATTATCTTCTTGTTTTAAAAGGGGAATAGATCAGACAGTAGAATGTTCATGCTGATATGTACATTCTATTTCAACAGTTGTAATGTATGCCCTTTTTCAAAAGTACTGATGATATTTTATATGAATGACATGTAGAGCTATTCATGATTCTGGACATGTTTGTGATATCTGTTATTTTATGAATATATTACATTGTTGTTCAATCAGAGTACAAGAGAAATTGAGTAAAAGAGATTAAAATGAAAACATGTATACACATTCTTTTTTATTTTACACTATAGACTGATTAATAGCAAATTATTATCACAGAAGTACACTGTGGGAATCACGCCCGAACAATCTTGGTCTTTTTGTATCCCCAGTGCTAATGGCCTTAGATGAACCTATATAGCCCTAGCAATTTCCACTGACACTATCGACGTGTACCTTACCAAAGGTTGCCCGTGGCACCCGTGTATTTTGGCATATACAGTTGCATTAGAGATTTCTTATTGCAAATATCATATCGTGTTATTTCAAACACATGTAAATGTAAAAAAAGATTGCTCAATCGTGTTCAAAATATGTTGTACTTTTAGATATTTTTTTCTCTCTGTATTTGAGGTATGAAGAATTGAAATGAAAAGTAACTTTAAACGGCGTTCTGCAAGTTGATCCTTTTGTATGTGAGGAATAAGCCAGACTTTAGCTACTGTTATCGCAAAACACGCCAGTGTCAGTGGAACCTTGAACTAACTTTCTAGAGTTACCTTACTGTACATTACTAGTATTCAAAATAGAGAGCTATGAAAGGTGACTGGACAGAAATTCTGTCTCGTTACATAAAACTGGGCCTCAAGTGCTCGCTTATTTCCAGTCATTTGCCCTTCTGGTACAGTTATTGGTTTAAAACATTTACCTTTGTCCCGTTACCCACCCGTGCCTGAAATACTGCTTGGAGCGGTACCTGGTGTCTTCTCTATGCAAGTCAACAAAGTTTTTGGTATCTTGTATATTGGCCCTGCATTAATTGACGAACAGTCAACTTAAGGGGGGGTGGGGGCGGTGGTCTAGTGGATAAGGTGTCGGTCGATAAATCCAGGGATCGTGAGTTCGAGCCACACTGGGGTCACGACCCTGACCTCTCATATGACACCAGTACTGTTTTTTTCCAGAAAGCGGACTAGAGAGTGGTTCCAATAAGATTGAAGCTTTCATCACAATCGAGCTAAAACAAAGTTAGTATAAACGAAACTATAAAACAAACTTATTTCAAACAGAAGAGGAAAGAATGCACATATGAATATTTGGGATATAGCGTGCTTCCAGATACTTGTGATACGGAAATGTCACGTTGCCTATACAAACAAAAATATTTTTCAACAACTGATTCCGGTGGTTCGACCGCACTTAATCTCTGCTAATAACCCCCGTGCGTCATTTAAACATATTGAAAAACGAGATTATTGAAAATCCCCAGGTGGATGCGCAATAAGGTTATGCCAAACACCAATGAAAATAGAGTTTACTCGCGTGAAGACTCGCCTGATTTTGATTAAACTATGCATGAATAAACCGCTCGCGTGTGAGTCAATGAAATTATGAAGTATTTACAAACTGTCAAAAGGATGTAGTTTTTTTTATCTGAGTTCTCTAAATAAAAATGAAAGTAGGTCGGTTGTTACCTGGTTGAATGACAGTGGTTTACCAAAGCGATAGTTAACTTGACATTAAAACCTACTTTAAAGTTTGTTGACACCATTTAACAAGCAGTTCTATCTAAATAGTAGATTATATTCAGATTAAATAGTGTGTATTATACCAATAAGAGGCCTTAATAAAGGGTACAACAACAGGAAAAGGCGATAATAACTTCGTTTAATTGAAAGGCGCGACATCGTACGATTTTGTCAGCTGACTAGATGCAGTGTCAGTTTGCATATTTTTGACAATTATTTAAACGAGCACACAATTAGAACTTGCGGTAATAAATTTTTGGCGTAGTTCAGGTTTGGTGTACTATATCTTAACTAATTTAAGGAAATACCAATATAAGCGGACCGCAACGGTCATTTGGAGGATTATATATAGGTTTTTATTGTAAACAGACATTTTCAAGGCTGCGGAGAGAAGAGAAAAACTTTTATGGACTTAATATCATAGAAGTACAGTTTAAATTGTCTCAAAGAAAATGGATGTGAGAGCTGGCATCTGGATCACCTGGTTGGCCAGTATCGTTTTTATAAATACAGGTCAGTAATATTATATCATATTTTTTATAATTTCTGTCGTCAGTAATAAATCAATTGCTGAGTAGGGTAACTGTTTTAAATATTTTATTGAGATAACAAATGTTATCTTAATGGTCAAAGACTAGCAATTGAAAGTCTTTTTTTAAGGGGCTGGATGTAGATATATTTTATCCAGGGATTTGCATACTAATGTAGTGCTTTTCACCCAAATTAATGATTAACTGTTTAAAAGAGGAAGTTAATAAGTTATATTTTCATAGAGAGATCAATACTTCATATGAACGAATGTACACAAAAAGCTAATTTTTGAAAAGTGTTTTTCTTTCTTTCCATCTGTGAATTTAGTACACATGTAAGGGGGTATCGTGTTTTTTTGTGTGCTCTTAGATATTGAAATGAAGGTGTCTTATTTTGATTACGGAATTTAGTACAGTTACAATTGATTATGAACAGTTGTCCACTATGGTAAATTGTTAAACAAAATACTATTCAGATCGGAACAGTAGGAATACTTTTGAGTACGTTAGGGAATGTGCTGTTATTTCAGTATTCAGCTGGCAGCAAGCACGCAAATTCCACCACCCTTTCATTCTGTATTTAATAGCTTATCACGCTTCAGTTATAAAGCTTTTAGAGCGGCAATTTAATTAGTAGTGTCGGAAAATTCCAAAAATACAAAGATATAGAGATCTACCAAGTTATTTTAGTACCTATGTTATGAATAGATACTTTGGAAAAGATTCAGGAATGTTTATTGTAGCGTTCCAGATCACATAGAACGCAGAAATTCATGAAGTGAACACGTGAACCGAAACAGCTGATATATGACCTATTTATTACTGCCTCGTTTTTGTAACTTATTACCTATATTAACAGAGCACTACATTATAAAGTACGGAATCCTTTTGAGGCCATTCGCAAGTTTACACACACCAATTTGTATTCTGAGGAATTTGGGATATAGGCATTTTAAATGACTTGTTCTCTATTTTCAGTAAATGCAGTAGATCCTCATTACTTGGAAAAGGCGAAAATTCTCAGCCAGGAAGAGGTAGATTCGGCGTCTGAAGAAACCGGAAGGTTCGAAGCTTCGGCGAGACGCTGCAGGAAGGTTGGCGAAAAAGCTGCGAAAAAGCGTGTGTCGTGCATTGCCGATACGGACTTCTTTGAAACGCTGTCCAACCGCGTGCACATGTCTAGAATAGTACCCACGGCAAACGATAGAGAACTGTGGGATCTGGCATACAAAATCAGCAAATGTTCGCTAAGTTACTCTAAATACTTTGAGCATGCTTGCAAAATAAAAACCATATATTTGAATGACCGACGTCGTTGCAGACGACTTCGTTCACGACAGGCCCGTGCTGAATGTAAGGGAGAAATTCAGAAAAAGTATCCTAATAGGGGATAAATGGACACTGAAACAAAAATAACCGAACAAGATACCAAATGTGCCTTCATTGTGTGATCTATAAATACGAGAACAAAAAGAACTTGTCCGTCAGTCGGCCCGCAACTTCACAGCAAACTGTTACTGACAGAGGTCAAGAAGGTCCTATGTCGCTAACCGATCAGCCACCGAAATGCGGACAAGATACGGACATCACCTGTGTACAAACTATGTGGGAAACTGCCAGTTTCTTTATTCGCATTATCTATGTCATATGTAAATAAGTCTTATTTATTGTACGCATTCATTATTCAAACTATTTATGTCACTCTGCACCTCATTTTCCACTCATTTTTGCCATCCTAGGTTAAATTTCAAATTCACAATTTTTAGTTAAACAAATAAACACTGTTGAAAAAAAGAAGATAATAAACAGTTTTACAACATGACTTTTCAACCACTTACATAATTAATTTTCAAGTAAGCATAAAATTTTACGTAATACTCGATGTTCATGGTCTTACTTTTATCGTCGGGATGACACGACGGTAATCTCAAATTAAAACAATGAAGTAGCATTGAAAAACGCATAAATTTGCATTTGAAATTCATATATTATTATATTTTGGCATAAAGAAAAAAGTTATCCTCTTTTTTACGCAGAGGTGACAGAATTTGACTTGCAATTAGCATATCCTTAACTATGTAAACAAATACTTTAGTAAAAGAGATACCGGCGTATTAAGGATAAGCCATTCATCCTGTTACAGTAGACCTAAATGTGCATATCTACTTTAGACACAGACATCCGATTTCATCAGAGAGCCCCGTACGTTAGAATACCAAAATTTTGTTTTGCAAAAATCAAAATTTCTTCTTACTGTCATGATAAATGAACTTGTAGACTTGTAGAAAATTTAAGTTTTTTAGTGTGGTTTATTGGATTTTGATAGGTCATGGCACAATGCATGCCGCGACGGGCGTTCCTATGAAAATCCAGTGTCTGTGGTTTCAGCGGACGAAAATCGGATGTTTTGATGTTATTGTTGTTGCTTGCCAACTGTAAGTTCGTGATTTACGAAGGAAAAGCATGCAGTAATGATCCACATGAAATATGATGCATGCACTTTATCATACTTTTTGTGAATGTAATTATTGATTAATGAAATATTAAATATTGCGAATACCTACGTCATGCGTTTGTTTTTCTGAATGGCGCAGTTTCCTGCCTGACTGTTGCGTATCAAATAATAATATCTTACACACTTATTTTCTTTGCATGGCGGAGGCGTTAGAGTTAATATATGCACCTGCACGATTTCACGTGTACGCATATTTTACGTGCATATACCAGCTGACGGAAATAACAGCCATAACCATTCCCAAAATAAACTGAATGCAGTTAACACTGTAGTGGCTATGGTTAATTAAACCGTTTAATTAGTATATTACTTTTGTTAAGTGTCTTGTAAGTGGACGCCTTTCCTCCGTATTGGGCGTGCTGTTAGAGTTAAAAAGTAGCCATTTCTCGAAAAGGAATTATTAAATATTAATTCAGACACCTTTATCATTTTGATACTGAGTTCTTTTGTTTTTTTTAATCTTAATTGGATATACGTATCAACTGATAGTTTTCATAGATGTTATGCGTTATCATTTTTCGAAACCTCGCGGTTCACTCATAGGCGCATCAGCAGGATGGGAACCGGGGGCAAGTATAAGTCCCCAACTTGCGACCCTCCCCCATCTTTTGGGCACAAATATCAAACTATCTGTTTTATTATTTTTTTGTGATCGCATGATGTCCATCGTCCGTCCGTCTGTCAACATTTTCTTCCAAACAACATCTCTTCTGAAACCACTGGGCCGAATTGAAAGAAACTTCACAGGAATGATCATTGGGTGGTTCTCTACCAAAGTTGTTGAAATGGTGTTGTTCCTACCATGGCAACCAACAGGAAAACTTAAAAAATCTTCTTGTCCAAAACCACAGGTCTTAGAGCTTTGATATTTGGTATGTAGCATAATCTAGTAGTCCTCTACCAAGATTTTTCAAATTATCCCCCTAGGGTCAAATATGGCCCCGCCCTGGAGGTCACATGATTTATATAGACTGATATAGGGAAAACCATTGCCAATCAATAACTTGAGAACCACTTGACCACATGCAGAGTAGATGACCCCTATTGGTTTTGGGGTCACTCCATCAAAGGTCAAGGTCACAGGGACCAGAAAATTGAAATTCATTTTCAATCTGTAAGTTGAGAACCCTTAGCACAGAACCTTTAAACTTCATAGGGTGATAGAACTTACAGAGTAAATGATGACCCCTATTGTTTTTTTTTTGAGTCAGGTCAAGATCACAGGGGCCATTCTGCCCGTCACACTTCATTTTCGATCAATAACTGGAGAACCATTTGACCTAGAACCTTCATAGAGTGATAGGCCCTACAGAGCAGATGACCCATATTAGTTTTAGGGGTTTTAGATCAAAGGTCAAGGTCACAGGGACCTGAACATGGAAAACGGTTTCTGATCAATACTTTAAGAACCACTTTACCCAAAAAAACTTCATGGGATGATTGAATATGTAGAGTAGATCACTCCTATTGATTTTTGGGTCATTTGATAAAAGGTCAAGGCCACAGGAACCAGAACATGGAAAACGGTTTTCGATCAATAACTTGTGAACCATTTGACCCAGAACCTTCAAAACTCATAAGATGATAGGACTTACAGAGTAAATTACCCCTGTCGTTTTTGGGGTCACTTGAGCAAAGGTCAAGGTCACAGGGGCCTGAACATTGAAAACATTTTCCCATCAATAACTAGAGAACCACTTGACCCAGAATGTTAAAACTTCATAGGATGAGTTGAGATGCAGAGTATATGACCCCAATTATTTTGGGGGTCACTCGATCAAAGGTCAAGGTCACAGGGGCCAGAACATGGAAAACCGTTTCCAATCCATTACTTGAGAACCAATAGGCCCAGAATATTTGTGGAATGATTGGGCATGCCGAGTAGACGATCCCTATTGCAGCCAACCATCAGTGTCTCTTTGACTTTCGCTCCTGTCCCCCATTGAATTCTTGCCTGTTACTACTATGCATTGGGGGAGGCTTGCGCTTTTCTACAAAAACGTCTTCGAGTTGAAGTATGAATGTATGTCACGGGGCTATTTGTTTTATGTGGGTTCTCATATGAGATGGGCGCTGCAAATATATATAATAATATATTAAATGACAATGTATAACAATGATGGCGGATGACATAACAAAAAGTTCATTACACATATGTCAACGGTTTTCAATAAATGTCATCAAATGCACTTTAAACAACATATAAATTTAGAACACATATTTATGTAACTAACACTATATAAGAACATCAGAACATACCTGTAAATATATTTAATAATATGTTAAATGACAATGTATGTTTATTGTTCATACAATAACAATGATGGCGGATGACATAACAAAGGCTTAAGGGCCAAGGGAGATAATTAGTACAACTCTGGATTTGTGCAAGTGATACGATGTTACGGCTTACGAACTGACTACTGACTGCTAACTATGTGACAACAAATAGATTCTAATACAATACGTTCCTGAAAGTATAAAATAGGTAAATAATGGCATTTGAGACATGTTTCATGTAAATAATATTATTTGCGTCCTATGACATGTAGCATCGTGTAGTAGTCCTTTAGGAAGATTGTTCAAATTATCCCCCTGGGGTTAAAACTGGCCCTGCCCCGGGATGTTGTGTGTGTGTGTGTGTGTGTGGGGGGGGGGGGAAGCATGGTTTAAGCAAGCAACTAAACTCAGTTGAGCGA
Source organism: Mercenaria mercenaria (assembly GCF_021730395.1). Taxonomy (NCBI): domain Eukaryota; kingdom Metazoa; phylum Mollusca; class Bivalvia; order Venerida; family Veneridae; genus Mercenaria; species Mercenaria mercenaria. The sequence goes on along the minus strand of NC_069362.1, from coordinate 104,154,628 downwards.
TATAGGGCCATCATGGTCCTCTTGTTTTATATTACTGAGGCCAAACCGATCATTTAATCCAGAATTCAGCATAATATTATGGCTTTTAAAGTATTCAAAATTATCCGTAGTACAACTTCTTACCCCGCTTCGACACCGAACGATTCAAGAAATTTTTAAGGCGCAACTTAAAACCAGATATCATCTTTGTGTCCTCTAAAATTCAGGATTTTGACTTCAAAAATGCATATAAAACTGAAAATTGTTTTTCTAAAATTAACTAAAAATCAGTATCACACGTTTTGAAATACCAAATGTTTCAGGGGATGACGACAAAGCGAATCTATAAAGTCAAGTGCCTGTGGTTTTATAATTATGCGTATGAAAAGCGGACACACGTCACAAGCGTAACTACTGTTATACATGCGTTTATTTCATTTACAAGTCTGCTCTATGGAATGACTGTGACATTTTTTTATTTGTACGTGTAAATGGTTTTGTGTTTGTTAAGAGGGCCTCATTGAAAATAAGATTTGTATGTTACCATATTTATCCTTTATTATATATATATTGAACCATATTTATCCTTTATTAATGATGACTATCTAAGAAGGTTATTGACTTGTTTTCGACTTTCTTCACATTGCTTAGCCATAGAAACTGGCAGATATACTGGAACTGAAAGAAATAATAGAATATGTGAAAAGTGTACACACAATTTAGTAGAAACAGAATACCATTTTCTAATGACATGTCAATATTACAGAGAAATTAGATGTAGATATCTACCAAAATTTTGTCAGCTTTGGCCAACTATTGAAAAATTTACTAACTTAATGAAAAGTGAAAATCCAAGAACAGTTATACGCCTTTGTAAATATTTAAAATATGCATTTAAGAAACGCATAGTGCATACTGATAATATGTTGTAATGTGTTGTTTTGTTTACAGATTGATATATCATATATACGTGCATGCTATGTTTAAATTACATTTTGTTCTGTTCATTGCCAAAACCATGCGAATGGTGATTGCATTAAATTGTTGTTGTTGTTGTTCTTGTTGTTACGTATGAAACTTAATGAGTTTTACCCTCTATTATAATTATTATTATTATATAGCTGAGCGCCATAGTGAGAAAACCAACGTTATGGCTTTGCGAATAGAAAGGATCATTGCACATACATACTGTCGTTTATCGGCGCAAAGCCGTAATGTTGGTTTTCGCACGACGGCGCTCCATTTCTTTTTTTTCTCAGATGCGTTGAACAAAATATTCAGAAATGTTGCGCATACGATATGATGTGTTTTGTAGTTTACATGATTCATAATGATTTTACATACGAATAATATATTTTTTTTAATCCTACACAATCGTTTTTTTTCCCTGGATGGTACGGTTTCCTATACGCCTGATTATTAAAGTATGAATTTTATACACTTGTTCTGTACAAATATAGTGTGGATGCGATTGGTGCACATGCACTATGAACATGTTCACGCACACGTCAACTACGTGCACAAATGCAGGGATATAACAGGACGCTGTAGACAAAGAAGGCAGATGACCCCTTTTTGCTGTATGCCTTTATCATAATTTGTCCTTAAATGTATTTTGGAGTATAAAATGAGAGTTAAAGTGAAAGTATTTATACTGTGCGGTGTCAGTAATCAGAAATATGTTATTTGTTTACGTCTACATTCCCCTTAGTGTTTAGTCGCGCACGATATTACGACACACTACAGAAGTATGGCGGAACAACAATAAAAGTAGAGGACATCAGATGTATATAGTACAAGGTATTAAAAAAAATTAATGTATTTGTCATAGTCTACCAATATATTGAGAAAATGTGACTTCTGATGGCATTTTTTGTTAATGCTCGAATATTAGTATAAAAGTGTTCCTTAGGATCGAACATGAAATTTAAAAGGGGCTGTCGCCTTCTAGGGTTCCTAATTACAGTACAATGGGGTCAAAGGTCAAATAAGTGCATTTACAAATAAACTATGCCGCTATGCATTCGTTTTATTTTCATATACCATCAAAATTGGTTTAAATATTGTGTCTCAACGCCCTTTAGTATTTTGTAGATAAAACCGATGAGAATATATATATATATATATATATAGATATAATATATATATATATATATATATATATATATATATATATATATATATATATATATATATATCTGAGAAAAGTGGCTTACGATGGCAAAGTGTGTTTTACTTGACATGTTTGCTAATCTTTATATGTGGATGAACTAGAGAAATATTTTTGGAACCGTCGTATCCAAGGGTTGTTTCAATGTAATTTCAAGGTCATAGACATGTCAAGGTCAAAACTGAACTTTTAAAAATGACTTCTGTGTTATTAAAGGTAGCAAAATAGTGCGTATATTAATAATATACTCAACAACTTTCCTAACTCCGCACTTATTTTATTCTCTTCATCGCCAAATTTTGACAGATTTGAATGAATGTTTTACACAATGTTAAATGATTATTTTATTATAATATAATATAAAAACGATCATAGCCTGGTGTAAATTCACTTAACTTTAAGGGTAACAATAAGATAACCCTTAAATTAAAAGTCACATAATTAGTAAATTCCAAATCACAGTCACAAGTACACTTTGATCCTATTAATTCAATGAAATTTAAATTATTATATTCTGAATGTTCAACTCTGTTTAGCTGTAATGGAACATCCGTCTATATTTTCAAGATGAACATGTTCATTTTTTATCAGGTTTGTGACGTCATTAATGACACCACATTAATGCCAAAATTGATTAATCCCCCGCAGATGGCAGTTCTTACCGCATACAGACCAGCACCAAGTTGCATTCATTCTGTGACATTTATTTGGGAGGGGAGGGGTGGGGGGAGTGGTACCTTATTTGAACGAATGTACGCACAATTGATAATATCGCCTATTTAATTGAACTGGTCATTAAACAATGTGTCAAATTTATCATTCAAATCTGTCAAAATTTCGCAGAAATAAAAACAAAAGTCTGGTGTTGAGTTAGAAAAATTGTTGAGCACATGATTATAAAATGACACTGCAAATGCATTTCTTGCATTTCAGGCAGCAATAAAATTTGAATTTAAGCTTTGAACTGACTATATAAAGAATATTTACATATTGTACACCTTTTGAGAAACGTGTGCGAAAGAGAAAATATGATAGGTTTTGATGAAGAAGACTACAGCGGAAAATGAATTACATATAAATGTATAAAATTCTCATGTAAATAGTTAAAATCACTTTACTGTAATGTATACAAACAAGTACATTTTAGCTCAATCAGAAGGGCGCAGATCTAAGGATCGCGGGGTCATGAGTTGGCAGTTACTTGCGGGGAAAAGGCTACTACTTTTAGCGACTTCAGAACACTGATTAGGTTAATTGATCGCAGTTAAATGACTGAAATACTGTTGAAAGTAACATATATAATATTACATGGAATCCTCCTCCAGCCCCTAAAGAAATGATTTCAAATCTGGTGATGATTCATTACATGATATATATTTATGTTAATTTGTCCACGCGGTGATGGTTAAATAGGACCATTTTAGAAGAATAACTGAAATACTGGTCTAACAAAATTGTACACAGTACATGTACGGTATTAAACTAAACAGAACAGATCTGTACTATTTCAAATAGTTAATATATATATTATTCCCTTGATTTGCTGTATATAGTTCTATTTTTTACTAATTTTTGTATTTGCAATTAAGTAGCACATTTCAAGAACTAGATTTTTCTCACCGAAGCTCTTAATGCGATATTTGCATCATTTTATTCTGAAAATTCAGCACGCTATTTCTGTTTCGATTCTTTTTATCGTTGGCTTTGCTTCTACACTCTTACTTCAGGCTCAAAACAAAAGTTGAAAACGAATCAGATCGTAACAATTTACAGATCAGACACTTGGTTTCAGACAGGACGTCCTTGATAACATTGTGAAAACAAAGCTTGTGTCTTGACACTGAAACATTAGTCATTCAGATGTTTTACAAATCAAAATGTAAAAACAAAGGTATAAAAACATCAGAAGGTTGATTTAGAATCTTTTATAATAGTAACATTGAGGCTCATTCAGTGAAATATTGTAGTTATACCCTCCGATATTTTCATAATTACTGACAGATGATGGTTCAGCTAATCAAAATGATGAAAAATGGTGGTTCGATAGTTACCAAGAAATATACAATGCGAAACAATAACTCCTGCAGGATGAGAAAAGCATGAAGAAGAGATTTGAAATTCAAAACGATGGGTTTATAATAAACAAATAATGCCGATTAAATATGTCAGGCTAAGACGTATAGCTTGCGAAGTGTTATGGAGTTTGTTCATTTTTTATATAAGGGTAAGAATGAAGATGAGAGTGTTGCCATGGTAACAAGGTCAGGTGACATCAGTCAAAAATCACATGTTAGATGTTACACAAGACATAATATATATTATTTCTATATAAGAGTAGTTCATTCTAGTATTCCGCACTGAATCTAATTGACAATATATTTATTTTTACACGTTTAAGGCTACATAGCGTAAGCTCACATTTATTCATTTTATAACATCAGTAGATTCCTTTGTGATACATTGGTAAGTTTGCTCTACTCGGTTCTATCACAAACCAATCACTCGGAAATCTAAAGGTGTTGTAACAGGAAAACAAACATGCTTTGCTCCTATATTCACATGTGTCATAAAGATCATACTAATAACATTCGACATACATTCGGAAAAAAAACAAAAAACAAAAAAAACATTCGATATACTATCAATTATCAAGCCTTTTTGAAGTTATCACATCTATAGAACCAACATAAACAAATAGTTACAAAATTGTAGATACTGGAAACACTTGAAGAGCGGTTACCTGTTCTTATAATAGCATAATGTTAATGTGCAAAGAATTTTTTTTTTACCTGATTCAAAAATATGAAAAGTACCATTTTCATGCTAATGGAATGAAAAAAAAATTAAAACACACAAAAAACATAACATTTGCTGTTATCTAATATTTGTATTTACACTTTGATACATAGGTAGTATTTCTAAATGCCCACACATTCATGAAATTGCTACAACACAAGCGTAAACCACTGGAACAGAGTTTTGATTGACAGCATAGATCATTTTAGATAATGATTGCGAGAATTTGCACATCTCACAAACAGACTTAATCAAACCGAGTTTGCTATTTTTACGTCCTTGAGTTCTGTGCTTCCGGATGAAACTTCGATCTGTCAACAGTTAGTTCAGTCAAACTATGTTTGCTAGAGCTCAACGGGACAAGCAAAATGTGTTCGAGATATCAGTAGTACAAGCAAACGTGAAATATACATTATATAGACCTGACGCTGAAGTTTGACCGTATTAGTCTTTATAAAAATACGCGCCATAGATTTCTTTCCACATGTACTGTTCATACAGACAATCATACAGGTAACCAACCAGCCTTTATGGAAATTGTTAGCCTGAAAACGGAAGTTTTAGAAATACGAGAAAGATAACTTCCATAAATGAACAAAATATCAGAACGTACGAAAAGTTAAGCTTATTCTGTAGAAATAACCGTAGTCGTTTTGAATTTTGCCAGTCTCAAATGCAATAAATCTATCTGAAGTAATTTATTTTACTTCTCAGATTCATAATTATCACCAAAATTTACAAGATTTTATTAGAATGTAGCAAAAATGGCGAAAATCTACAATTTATAACAAAAATGTACTTATTGACCTTTGACCTTGTGCTGTGACCTTACTATGACCCTTAGAAGGCGACAGCCCCCCCTGAAAAGTTTCCAATTTTTATAAAGTTAACAATGAATATGGCTGTCGGGCATTAACAAAAAATGCCATCAAAGGCAATTTCTAGGCCTCCTTTTTGGATATATAGGCAGACTATCAGCCACCGACGTCGTAAATCCGAGAAGCTCGCTTTTGTTATCCACCACCAGAGGGGGACAGATATGGATTTGGCATCTCCGTCCGTCCGTGCGTCTGTCCAGAGCCATATCTAAGACATGGTTTGGAATATTTTAATTAAATATGGTAGATAGGAAAGTGCCACCCTGCAAGTTTATATTAGCGTTTTTATTCCATAGTTTGTCCAAAGTCATATCTAAGGCATGGTTTGAAGGATTTCAATAAAATATGGTAGAACTCTTAACTGCTATCAGGAAATGTGGCCATGTAAGTTTTAGGGAGACAAGAATAATGACCCTTTATACTTAATACACATTCATAAAATATAGTACATATATAATGTAAATGTATTAAAGTCCCAGTCCGTCCATAGTAATATCTCAGACATGGCGTGAAGGATTTCAGTAAAACGTATTGATACTTATTTAGTGTTTTTTTTTTGTCTTTCTGTCCGTCCGGAGACATGGTTTGGAGTATTTCAGTAAAACATGGTTCTAATGTTAACTGTTTCTGGGAAATGGGGTCCTGCAAGTTGCAGTAAAATTGCTTTAGGAAGTTAATTTAACTTAATCATATTTTATTGCATATGTATATACATTGTAATAACATAAATACACCGAGCAAGCATAAACTCAAACGTCATGACCCTTTGTACCGTTTTCTATATATGACATTTGCAAATGGCATCAGGCCATGTTTGCCTCAAGCTTAGTACATATGTAGTTTTCTTGGATTTCAAGGTATGCATTCTGATCGCATCATTTGCGCTGTGTCTAAAATTGTATACTAGTATGCATCAGTAAGGAAAACGGTATTGCGATCAAACTTGGAATCCGGCGAAGCGTGCATGGAGGTCATGGTTTTAGTTGTATCATTGTTACTAAATATAAAAATAGTTTGTTTTTTTTTCACAATAACGTCGCAATAACTTCCCTTAGCAATGGGATGATTAAACAAAACCAGATCTACCCGGGAACTGAAAGATACATGCATTGGGTATTGTTGACATTCGGATATTTGGCCATGTATCTTTTTGGTTGAAAAATGACAAAGCGTGAAACGACGGTCGCCTTGAAATGCAGCCCTGCCGAATAAATTACATTCATGATTGATTCAATTAATAAAAAGTAAATGGGTGCTGGATTTTTTTTGGGGGGTCCTGGACTGTCTATTGATGTTCTATCATATATAACATCATTATTGACAAAACAAATAAGCCGAATGCCTGTGGTAGCGACATGCTGTTTTCAAGATTAAAACCATTTAGGCTTACGAGACATTTCTGCTGGCCAATAGACACTACAATCTTGTTGAAATATGACCTTAAACACTTGAATCAAACACGTTCATGATGGCAACTAAATAAAAATAATGATGCTTTAGATTTTGTTTCAAAGTTTGCTAAAAAAGCCTTAAACTGTTGAACGTATTCTTAAAGCCATTTACAAAAACGCTCATATTCGACATTGCATTTCTATATGCAGTCTTGTAGATAAACTATCTACATGCATTCACATCCGAATATTACATATTTTTTCTTGGTAGACAGAATCTCTGTTCTTTAAAAAGTATTTTATGACAATTTAATCGAACAAGAACATTTTAAATAACATTATAAAGAGTCACCAGTTACGAGACAGGTTAGAATTTATGTTAGAATTTATGTTTTATGACATCACTGCAATATAAACTGGATGTGAAAAGTTTTTCGCCGCCATTTTTCGATTTTTGAAAGTATTTTGGATACAAAGAAAGACACCAGACAGTTGAGTTGCTAACTATATTCTTAATTTCATGTTCAATTTCGGTTGGAGTGTTAAAAACGTGAAGGCCATGTGTTGGCAGAGCAGTTAATTGACCCCTAACTGGGTTAAAAGTCCCGAAAATTGTTTACATGAAGAAATTGTTTTGAGCTGGAGTAGAGAGACCATTGAAATCGATGTCAGTAAAATATACGAAAAGAAAGCTGTATACTAGTATATGTATAAAAGCGCGTGCGTGCTCATGTCATTTCAGATGGAAATTCGTTTGTTAAAAAGGCAGAATACATCTCAATGAAATCGTAGTGCAAGTGTCAAACACGCTGCAACATTTTCTACAATGTCCTTTCTCCCATACAAGTCAGCATCAGAATAGATATAAATGTGGAAATGGGAATGGATAATGTTACAAATCTTATATCTACATAAATATATTTGTCATTACTGCAACACAGAAAACAGTACAGGTCTGAAAAACTGACTACAGGTTTGAAAAGCTGCCATTAACTCGCAGCTGGCTACACATTAATCAGGGTGGATCTTAATTGCTCATCAATGTAAACTATAATTATACTACCTGCTAAGCAACGTGATACTTGTTGTTCACTTCCTAGTTAGCTATCTGTCTGTACGTCTCTCTGTACGTCATGCAACACTCTTCTACCTTCCAAAATATTTCTATTGTATATGAATGGATTTATTCTCGAATGTTGTATGTGGGAAAGCAAAGTCTAAGTCCCAACGTATGAAGAATGTTGAGCTAGTTAAAAAAGAGTGGCCATAAAAGAAAAAAAATCAGACAAATAAAAGTTATTTTAACTAATCGATATGAAGTCAGTTGAACGTGCTATTATATAGAAAGAAGCGTAAAATGATTGCGGCCGTAGACGAGAAAAACATGCAGAGTTGTGATCAAGCAGATGTAATGCTAGGAGGTAGTACATCTACATGTTAATAGCACAACAATTGACAGAAACACTCCACTTACGATCAAAATGCCTTTTGGCCAGTCAGAAGTACAATGAAAATCCACAACTTGGTTGCTGTTTCGCCTGGATGATATACGAACAAGAGAAGCAACGTGCATATTTGATGGCTGTTTTAAGGCAAGTGGATTCATCGATGATAGTTAAGCCTTTGGCTGCCTCAGATCCTGATGAAAGCTTCAAAGAAATTAGATGAGCAAGGCAAGATATCAGACGAGAATGAAAATGAAAATAATTGCTGAAAACAAAGAGACAAAGTCTGCTGACAACAGTAACGAGCTAACATAGATTTTACTAAATGTTCGTTTTAATATTGCATAAATATGGTGACATTTAAAGGCTACATTATTTCGTAATATATCTATTCCAAATGAATGCTTAATATTCTTTGACAGAGATTACATTGAAAATTCTTAAGTATTACAGCTCATTGATTGGCGTTTCCATCCATTAGTTTAGCTCGAGCGCGTTGTAATTTCTTGCTCTGTGCGCACATGTATGTATATCTTCCGGAAATGTTTGCGTCTTTTTGTTAACACTTTCATTCATTCTGTATAATTTTTAACAGATATGTTTCGATTTTATTTATTAATTTTGTTGGGTTTAACGTCGCACCGACGCAATTATAGGTTAAAAGCGACTTTCCAGCTTTGATGGTGGAGGAAAGCCCCAGATGCCCCTCCGTGCATTATTTCACCACGAGCGGGTACCTGGGTAGAACCACCGACCTTCCGTAAGCCAGTTGGATGGCTTCCTCACATGAAGAATTCAGCGCCCCGAGTGAGGCTCGAACCTACATCGATGAGGGGCAAGTGATTTGAAGTCAGCAACCTTAACCACTCGCCACGGAGGTTTCGAAAGTGTGTTTTTTTTTTTTAAAGACAACCAGTGTTGTAATTGCCACACGAATATTAAAAAAAGTACGAATTTCCAAATGTCGCATTTGAGAGAGACTGAGGTTTAAGCGTTTTTTCCATTAACAAAAACATCAATGTATGCGCAATTTCTACGGTAAAATGTTTAAGATTATTCAGTCTGTGCTAAAATGCCAAGTCATGTAACAGACAAAACGTTAAGTTTTTAATCTTTTTCTTAAGTAAGTACTTTATTAATATTTTTTTCTACTTTTTCAAATCATTTCAAAAGCATATATAAATGGCCTTTATTTAGTAAATGATACTGCAGAAAATTTGCTTGATAGTGAAGAAATACAGCTTTTTTTCAAGTTGACCCTATATTCTGTATGATGAAGCAGCATTAAAGAACTGAAATTCCTTGAGAAAATGCTACAATTTTTAACCTTGTACCTGACCCGTGTGCACTGTAGAACGCCGCAGCTGTCTTGTGTCGAACATTTCATGTTATCATGTCAGGGCTCGCTACAGTGTCTTATTATGTTAAAAAAACTATGTTATTGTGTCAAAGTGGGGTGTCAACTTGTCGAAATAGTGTCTTATTAGGTTAAAAAGCTATATTATCATGTCTAAGTGTTATGTTAACTTGTCCAAATAGTGTCTTATTATGTTAACTGGCCCTGTTATCGTGTCAAAATGTGATCTTGTTCACAGAGTGTGTTATTATGCTAAAAATCTATGCTATTTTGTTAAAGTATCTTTTGATCTTGTCTGCAGAGCATGTTATCATGTTGAAAATTTATGTAAGCTTTAAAGGCACCGTGCTATTTTGTCCACTGTGCATGCTATAATGTTAAAACGCTATGTTATCATGTTAAAATGTCGAGTGATGATCTTGTCTACTGTGTACCACTGAGCGTGCTGATATGTTAAAGCGCTATGGTTTCTTGTTAAAATGCCGTGTGCGCATTCATACCGAGCGTGCTATTATGTTAAAATGCTAATTTATCTTGTCAAATTTTGGTGTATATTTGTGGAGACAGTGCTTTATGATAAAATGCTATGTTATGTTGTCCAGGTGTGATGTAAACTTGTCCAAATAGTGCCATAATTTTTTTATGTTATCATGTCAAAGTTTGGTGTTAACTTGTCAAAACAGTGTCTTGTTATGTTAAAAAGCAATGTTATTATGTCAAAGTGTGGTGTTAACTTGTCAAAGTAATGTTTTAATATGTAATATGGTATGTTATCATGTCAATGGGTGGTGTTTATTTGTTCAAATAGTGTCTTATTATGTTCACAATTCGTGTTATCTTGTCAAAGTGTGGCATTTACTTGTCAAAACAGTGTCTTATTGTGTTAAAAAGTTTGTTTTCATGTTTAAGTACGATGTGATATTGTCTACCAAGCGTGCTATTATGTTTAAAAGATATGTTATCTTGTCAAAGTGTAGCGTTAACTTGTCAAAATAATGTCTTATTATGTTAATATGGTATGTTATCATATCAAAGCGCGATGTTAAATTGTCCAAAAATAGTCGTATTATGTTAACTAGACAAGTTATCATCACAAAGTGTGATGTGAACTTGTCAAAACATTGTCTTATTATGTCCAAAAGCTATGTTATCTTGTTAAAGTATCATTTGATCTTGTCTAGCTTTTTAACATAATAACACGCCATGTAGACAAGATTACACGGTGCTTTGATAATAATAACATAGCTCTTGGACATAATAAGACATTATTTGGACCTCACACTTTGACGTGTCATAACGCGGCTAGTTAACACAATAAAACACTGTTTTAAGTTAAAACCACACATTGAGAAGATAACATGACCAGTTAACATAATAAGACACTGTTTTGACAAGTTAACATCACACTTTGACAAGATGACACAGTTTTTAACATAATAAGATACTGTTTTCACAAGTTAACACCACACAATAAGACAGCTGCAGCGTTACACACTACCGATCTGAAATATATATTTCATATGGGATTACAATTGTCTGTGTGCTATATATAAATACAAGTGGTTTATCGCGGCCAGAAATTTGTACAAACCGGACAGAAGTTGCCAAATTGTCATTTGTGCAGGAAAGAAGCGTTTACCATAATGTCCAGTACTGGACAGGTATAGTGACCATGCACGGACACAGCCAATTTTCTCAGAGGGGGTCCGATCTCCTGGCCCCCACCCCACCCTGGAAATTTTGAAATTTAGCACTTCATTCTTTGCATTCTTTGACAGTTTTAGGGACTAACCTGTTAAATTTGGGAAAATGATAAAATCAAGCTTTCTTGAAGGTAAAATTCTTAGTTTCTTTTAGATAAATAATATGAATTATGTCGGGGTCGTATGTAGCAGCAGCCGCATATACTTTACATGCAGTCCTAATGTTGCCTTTTTCGAAAAACATTTTCTTTCCTTCTTGTCTTCTTTCCTTTTTTAAAGATTTTCCAGAGGGGGTCCGGACCCCCGGTCCCCCCTCCCCCCTCCTCTGGATCCGCGCATGGTGACATATCATGCTTTCTGTTTATGCAGGTAAACTTGTGTTTGGTTAAATTTCCACAGAGCACAATTGTCTGAACAGTGTACAAACTCATTACTGTTTTTTCAGGCAAGGGTGGAAAAAAGTGGTAGACAATGAAAGCAGTAACATTTTTATTTAAAAAAAATAAACAATGAGACAAACATTTCCAACATCTTTGGACGGTTCAAAAATCCCATGTTAAACATACGATAAAGCCCGAAACGCGTGAAAATGTTCCGAATGTAAATCGGGTGAAGTGGGCGCTCTATGCATAGAGTTAGATTATGCGTCTAGATACTGTACCAGAGGGGTCGGTCAACTGTGGTTATAACACACTAAATAGTTGTTGTTCTTTATTCTATATAAAATTGACCTAATTCCAATGACCGCAGCACACATCAGGACCCATTTTAAATTTCTGTAACCTACATTTTCTTGAAGAATATTGTCAGTACTAACTAAAAATCAAAAGAAAAGTAGGGGTCATGTTTGATGCAAGAAAAATAATTTCAGTCAAACACACAAACTGCAAAATCAGCTAAAAACGAGACCCCAAATTATACTGGTGGTGTATGATCTACCTTTCCATGAAAAATTTTGTAATGTTATTTCATTATGAAAATGCTACCTACATGTCAAGCATAGATCTGTCATGTGATTTTAGCAAAAAAAATTGCAAAGAAAATAAGGAAAATAGCTCTATAGAGCAAAAAACTGAGGACTATTTGTATCCGCCATTATGCGACTACCATTTTTTTTCGCGCCATTTTTCTTTTTAGTGTCTGTATGCCTTGTGGGTTATTGATTAAACTGGGCGAGTCTACTTACTTATTACTTGAGGATGAAAAAAAAAACGTGTTTTTTAAATGTTGCTCTTAAACAAGGGTGGCGGTTGAACTACTAAAGGTACAACAACAGTTAATTCACAACAAATCGTACGGTATGTTTTATAATCAGTAGAAGCTAGTCGTATTTACGCTTATGAGACCTGTTTCACCCATAAGTAAAGAATTCACAGGTCCATCATGAAATATTTTCCCCAGCGCGCATATACTTTATTGGAATTTCCGCTTCGTTATATTGTTTATTGAGGAATTATTTAATAATGGAAAGGAAAGTCTACCGCTACCGGATATGGTTTCAATGCAGAATGCTTAAGAAAAAAAAGGCCCATTACAACCCCATTACATAGCATTAGAATCCCTATTACAATAATTGCATTTTTTATTTATTTATGTATTTTTAGCTCACCTGAGTTAAAGGCTCATGGTGAGCTTTTGTGACCGCTCAGTGTCCGTCGTCAGTCGTGCGTCGTCAGTCGTCCGTCGTCCGCCGTGTGTCCGTCAACATCTTCCTGGAAACCACTGGACAGAATTATAACAAACTTCACAGGAATGATCCTTGGGTGGTCCCCTTTCAAAACTGTTCAAAGAATTTAATTCCATGAAGAACTCTGGTTGCAATGGCAACAAAAAGGAAAAACTTTAAAACTCTTCTTGTCCAAAACCGCAATGCATAGAGCCATGATATTTGGCTTGTGACATCATCTAATGGTCTTCTACCAGTTTTTTTAATTATGCCCCTGGGATGGAAAGAGGCGCCGCACCGGGGGGTCCCAATTTTTACATAGACATATAGGAAAAAACTTTTAAAATTTTCTTGTCTAAAACCACAAAACAAGCAACAGGATTATTCAAATTATGCCTCTAGGGTGATAAGAGGCCCCGCCATGCGGGGTCACTTTTTATATGAGTAATATAGGGAAAAATACTTCAAAAATTATCAGATCATATTTCCTAGACTGTTTAATTATATTTACCTGATGTACCCAAGTGATTACGGGTCACCTTACTTTGACCTTGACCTAATGACCTACTTTTTGTTTTAAGATACAGCCTTGAAATTTGGATGACATGTACAGTTTTGCATACCGATCTTAAAAACTGACTTTCAGTGACCATGAATATGACCTAATGACCTACTTCCTTAATATTTTAGCATCAGTTTGCCATTTGAAACATGTGGCTCATATTACTCAGGTGAGCGATTCAGGGTCATCATGGCCCTCATGTTTGTAATTACAAAATGAAATCATTTAATTTTTCGTTTAAATAGGAGTTCTAGTTCAAGTGTTTATTACGAATTTTTCTTTTAGCTATCCTTGCATTCAATCGGTAACGAGGCATCAAATTACTAAATCTTGATGGTCACACTAAATTGCTGACGACTTAACTGATTAAGTATAACTAAGGATTATCGGAAAATGTTAACGATAAATATGAATTAAGACGGAAATACGACCAGTGCATGTATTTTGTTCTAGGGATAACCCCAGGCACCAGTATCGGACCTGGGACGTATGTATCTTTTGAAGGGGGCTCATATTTCACTACATATTTTTTATTTTGGACTCATTTAGGATAAAAACAAGAGCTTGTATCAGTCTGCCCATAGTTTTTTTCCCAGGTCCGATACTAGTGCCTGTGGGGATAACTAACAATTTACATACTTAAATGAAACCCAACGCAAGCGGCAGTTCAAATTATTCAGGATATTTCATTGTGGAGCCTTTTATTGTTACTATGTTATCATAGATCTATATAATAATTATGTCTTATGAGCAAAAACAAAACAAGTTATTTAAGCATGAAATAGATAGCAGAACATAACAAATACGTGAAAGAATCATTGATACAAGTTGATATTCAATATTCAGTATAACGCCAAGTTGTACAACAGTTGATCTAGATTGTAATGATCATTCACAGTATATATAATTGTCACTATTATAATTTCAATTGGCTTCTTTATATTAAAGTCGCAAAACTGCAAATAATTCTATTTATAACTTTCTAAATATAGCATCAATGGGTTTTCACATATTATATGTAAAAGTTAGCAAAAATTATTGTAAAAGTATTATTGATTTATGTATAATTAAATAGGTAGATTTAAGAAGTTGTTAAGGTTCGTCTAACCAAGTTTTGATTCAGGTGGTGCAAAACATGTGACAATTGGCGTAAAAAACTTCTCAGTTTCTATTCCGTGCCAGTGACCATGTCATGGAAAAAGATGGAATCATGGCAATGGCCTTTTGAGTATACAACTATTGCCCGTGTTTACCTACCCAGGTCTTGGGACACTAAGCATGTGGACTTTAACGATTTTTCTATAGCATGTAGCCTTTGCAGACGCTTCAGTATATATAATATCAGTCCAACAGTTGTTAAACTGTTGCAAAAAGATAGTAATAAGTACATGTCCCTTTGTGGCGGCCAAAAAGTAACGAACGAGGAAAAGCAACATGTATTCTATGTTCTGGAACAACTCTTTTACCAACCGGATGTTGAAAGTTCACTTGAATTGAACCCTGAATTATATATAAACGAACTACATAAAATAAGCTCTGAGCAGAAAGACCGGACAGGGGAAAACAAATACAAGTATGACATGAAAAGAATTACTTACCTACACACAGGAAAGCAACGATTGCGAATACCAGACCTATTCGACAATGTCAAGAAGTATGCCAGTATAATATTTCTAGTGGTTCTCTTTAGCACAATTTACATCACTTGGGATGTGTTACAAAGTTCCTCTTTACCAGTCGTGCAATCTTACTATAAATTGGGTACGTTTTTCGTTTCATCTAAAGTAGTCTAACTAATAGGACGTTTAGGCCAGCGTTATAATTTTTGGTTTCAGAGATGGCAACTTTAAAATATCAGAATCATTAAACTGGAAGTCATCCCAATAAAATACTAAAATCTAAATAACTATTTGATAATGTGAAAAGACCAATATAGATAGAAAAGCAAAAACGGAAAATAATTTTATTCAAACTATTTTCTTTTCCTGAAACAGCTTCAAAGCAGAGGCCATACCAAATTGATTCATAGTTCTTCGGAATTTTTTTTTAAAAAATGGGAGCGAGCGAGCGAAATTTTTTTTTTTTTTCTCAATTTTGATTTTTTCAGAGGCGGGTAGCTTTCACATGGAGCGAGCGGGTATTTTTTTTTTTTTTTTTTTGCAGTTATGATTATACATGAAGTTAACATTTCTTTAAGAATAACACAGAACTTAAACATTTACAGTGTGACTAACACAGTAGATAGCTTTTCTATATGTTTTAAAGACTACAAGAATGGTTTTGCAAATAAATTCTTGCTAAAACTCACTGAATCACTTTGTTTTTATTTTGTATTTATAATTACTAAGGGATGAGTGTCTTATTTTTAATATTGATTGTTCTACATTAATCTGAAGGCGTGCCCATTTAACTGCAGAGGATGAGGAATATTTAACACAAAATGGGCACCCAAGTGAAATAATTAACATATCTTCAGAAACCCAGTTAGATGGCTTCGACACATGAGCAATTATGTGCCCCTAGTGAAACTCCAAACGGTAGAGGTGAGGGGCAAGTAATAAGTCACTTGACCAATGAGATCAAACGGAGTTGGGCACACAGTTAAATGCTTCGACATTGCTCGAATCCCATTGGAATAATTTCTTAATTAACAGATCAGGCTAGCTTAAGTTTTTATGGCAGAGGTTCATTTCAGTCAAAAATGATAACAGACGGACAAAAAAAATGATCCCAGTATGGCCACTCTTAAAAGTGTTATTTGTTGTGCTTTGACTGACCAAGAAATTTTGAGTTGGGAAGGTCTGTTTTTTTCAGATTCTTTCTTTCAATCAATTCACAGCAAATTAATATACTAACAGGGAAATTGGGGTTACAATACGACAGAAATTATTTTTTATATCTACACTACTTATTTGAAAAGCTAAACATTTTTTTAATTGAATATATGCATTTTGATAGAATATCTGACTGCAGTCCTAAAGAAGTTTCGTTCAAAACGATTTGGGCCCCAGACAATTAATGTGATGGATCAGTCAGGATCTGTGAACAAACTTCTTTTTTTTAAGAAAGCACTGGCTTTGGCTTGAGATCTAAAATAATGAACTAAACAACTGATAGCAAATGGTTTGAAAACTTTATCTGAACAATATTTCTATGTTTAATCAAAATATTTTTAATTGAATCCCCGTGCACGTCTTACAAGCCGGGCTTGTTCTTTTCACTGTATTGAACAATCGTAGAACGTGCCTACTTTATCACTTACCGGCACATCGAAGGCCATGTGTGGCACTAGCACAGACACTCCAGATTTAAAACAAATGATGAAAAACATCATAATTCCCGACTTTTTGAGTTTGAGACATCAGCTACATGTATTACGAACGCATGAATTCCGATCAATATCACTTTGACGCATTAAAACAGCGATAAAACCTGTTTTGCCGTTATCATTCCGGACCGCGTAAGCAGAAATTTTTTTTTTCGGAGATTTTTATGTACGTGCGGGCGGGTGAATTTTTTTTTTCTTTTTCTCGGGAATGAAATCGTTGATGCGGTAGTTCCGACGAACGACAAATCAATTTGGTATGGCCAGAGAAGTATATTAAGTTCTCGAGCTTTCTAGTTATAAGTTGCAATTGTTTAGAAAATTACCTCATGGGTACTATCGCATTCTTAAGAATACCAACTTTAAATGTCATACTAAATTCCTATCGGTAGAATATTACTATGACCTAGTTAACACTAACATTTTGACTATATTTCAGAGACGTATTTGGATTGACGAAGAATTTCGATTGTTGGTCGTAGTCACTTTGGTATTATTGACTGCTATTATTTTACCTACCATACTTGTCTGTAAGGCGTTACTTGGATAATACATATGGTACAGGTAATGTTGTGTTGTGTCGACTTTTGACATTGACAAGAATGATTAATTATCAGTTTCACGTTAAGTTATTTTATAGATTCATATGTCTATTAATGACATAAAAGGAGCAACCAAGGCAAGAAAATTTTAAAATCGTTATTTTTTTTTGTTATAAATAGATCTGTATGTAATAAGTATAATATATTTTGCGCTAACCAGATTATAAATCCTGCGCTGTTCCAGCAGGCTAGTTGTTGGAATTGCCATTACTTGAGACATTATTCATTAATCAAGTTCAACAGGAAAAACCACATTTACAAACTCGGCCACCTATACAACACACTATTGACGACATAATAGAAAACTTTTACAGGTCTGGTTGAAAAACTTCTGTCAGATTATGAATGTAGAGGTATGTATAAACCATGGAAACCACACAGACTGCTTACAGACATTTTTGACCTCATATTCTAACATACCCTTCAGTCAACAACTAAGGACATTTTAAAAAGCGTTTGCACGATTGTATCTGGTGCCAATACGAAGCAAAGTCGTGTACTGAACATCTGGGGCGACATTATCAGGTACAGAAAGAAAAAGCACCAATACATGGTCAATTTAGAATCAACATCAGCGATAGCAAAATTTAATCTGGCATTCTACATTAGAGTTAGACAACACGAAGTTATTTATGATTTGAATGAATTTATTTCAAAAAGAATTTCTAGTTATCTTAAGAGTCTAAATATGGATAGACCAGTGTCGGCCTTACTTAACAGAGAGTGTCTTGTGATTTTAGATTTGAATAAAGGTAACATTCGTTCTCCTCATGAACTACATCGACAAATCATGGGAACATACAAAGTATTATTATTTGTACATGATTCATAGGTAATGACAAAACGTATATGTGGCATAGATAAGGTATCATGTTCCGAGTTATTAGCTCAATGTGGGGAAGTAACCACACTTACTGTAACAAGAAGAAAAGGAATAACACGGCGTTCTATGCCTAATGAATACGATTATGTGATGACAAACTTAAGCAAAGAAATTAACACTGCTCTCTTCTTAAAGTCGTTTCAATGTAAACTTGGGACTAAATTATTCGACATAATTTTCCAAGACATTCGTTCTCCAAACTCTTTAATTACAACTGAAACTGATCTACATAATTTTAAAAAACAAACTAAATCTGGACAAATCTATGTGAGAAACTTGGAGCTGATAAACTGTGATAGTTCCATACTGTTTCTTCATCCTGCAGAAAAGGTTGTATTCAAAAAAGGGTATTATCTCAATGAATTATTAGTTTAAAACTGCATGCTTTGTTTTCCAAGTTGTATAAATTTGAGAACGGTGGTGTTTTCAGACATTATTATTGGCCGAGAACAGATTAATATTACATTATCTGAAGATAAAATCAGAAAGTTCAAGTTGTTTACCCGAACACATGATGTAGTGTTGAAGATATTCATGCCATATTTTGACAATTCAGTAAACTTCAATAAAGAAGACTTCAGCATTGAAAATCAGCGCTGTAACTCGATTGGAAAAGAAATCATATTTAACCAAATATGTCACCAACTTGTCATTTCTGATCCAAATAATGCAGAAGCGTATGCATCAAAGAGTAAAGATGATGATGTCATTATAGTTGTTCTGACTCGTGAAATGCATACGACTTGTAAATCTCAACAATTGTTCAGAAACTTTCCAGTCGAAGTAAGACCATATTTTCCTTCATCAAAATCATCTGTGCGTGCTGAAAACTCTGTTGAGAGCATGGACGAAATGTTAAATGAAACTTTTTCTAAACAGCTTTTCGCATTAAACGAAACCGTGTCTTACCATGCAGATAAGCTAATGGAGCAACATAGTAATTTAGAAGCTATTAAAGTCAGTTTAGTTCATATTAGTGAGGAAAACAGTATTGAAGCAAGTCCTTGTGTAGTTTTATATTGCCGATGCAAATCTTTCATTCCATATGGAGAACGGTCTTTTCCTACTTATCTAAAACATCCCAGCGAAGACATTGCATTTCTCACAAATGTTAGGGAAGGTTATTTCATACCATGCAACAATGGAAAGGTCATGACAGGATTTGCAAAACTTTGGAACAAGGAGATGGCGATGGGTTGCAGCATAGGTCCAGAAAACGAACCTTTTAGCGCAACATGTGGACCCTTCGTAGATGTGAAAGGGACAAGCGAAACATGTTTCTTAACAGACATCTGTTTCAACCTTTATCAAAACCAGACCAACAAGTCATTGGGACAAAACTTGTACAACCTGCAGATGGTGACATTATTCCGTCACAAGCATCTGCAATCCATAATCCAGTAGCAGCCGGAGTGGCAGGTCAGCAAGGAAACAACACTCCTGAACGAAGATGCGGAGAAGTAATCGATCTGCTCTCAGTGAAACTGTTGATGCTGTGTTGGTAAGGATCGACGATGCGCGAGTTCCCAGACGAGGAAACTATGTTAACGTGACGAAAGACGATCTGTACTTCGCAGGTCAGTATTCATTGACAAAAATAGGTAGTACAAAAACGTCTGTCTGATATTAATACACATGTTCGAAGCATACATATTTTCAGACGTCTAAAGTACTGAAGACGCTCGCAATTAGTGCAAAATTTTGTCGTCAAAACTATGCCTTTTTTTAACTTAGAAAGATCAAAGTTTTGCACATAAGCAGGTTTCTGAAAAAAACTGGGCATAATGGTTTTAAAATTTAATCATAAAATTACTACATTCAGTAAAGGTCCAAAACCCTGACTTGCATTTTATTAAATGATTCTCTCTTTAATAACGAAATTCCAGTGAAAGTTTATCTATGTAAGCTGGTTCCATTTACCATGTTAGCTGGTTACTATGTTTCTTCCTGACTGAACGCTTTTTAAACTCCAAACGCGTACTTAGCATTATCAGCTGACCTAACATATCCAGATTCCATACTTGTACTAAGTTGTGCTCCTTCCGTTTTATATTAAATTTTGTTGAAGCTTTTGTATCTAAGTCAATATTATATGGAAGGATGTAATGTCATTAGAAAACAGCCTTTTGAGCGTTTTTATTAACAGAAAAATACATTTCTAGTAATTTGCTTGATATACTCTTCAGGATTTTCCTACCAAAATTTCCCAACTTACAATGATGGAAGCACACTAGATGCAAGACCTTTGACAGTCCATGACCGAGCGACGGACAGGGTGATTAAGTTTGGAAAGGAGACAGGGCCCCGCAAAGGAACTCTTCATCTGTCTTCAATGGCAGTTAAAGAGGATATGTATACAGGTTCAGTGCAGTTGAATGGAAGACCATATGGACATACCCTTAAAAATCAGCTTCAGATTGACTCTTACGCTTCAAGCACATTCTTTCAAGCTGGTGATTCTGGTTCCGCTGTTTTTCTTGTTGATAAGGAAAATAAACTTCATTGTATCGGATTGGCGATAGGGGTGATGTCTGACCTTACTACCGTTTTCACGCCCATTCAAAATATTCTACAAGGTCTTGGAAGACAGTTAGGCAAAACTTTGGAGATAAAGAAGTTCGAGTTAGAGAAAATGGACGAAAGTTGAGACAAAAAGAATGGAATTTGATTCCAGACCGTGCCTTTTGTTACGATTACTTGTGCGAGGGATCACCTTGAGTAGAAATCTTTTCTTAACACCATGTTGTAATCTAAGAACATTGTAAAGCTTAATTGTGAGCGCACTAACAACTAGTTCATTCTCAAGTGGTAGTTTTATCAATTGTCCGTCCCTAGGCGGTTCCCTGCAGTGTTTCTTCAGTTTATTTGTTTTGTAACTTTTGTCTAATTGTTTTACTTTGTGAATGTCTATTGTTTACATATCAATGCATACACTGCTGTGAGGTTTCGGTTTGGTATTGCGTGCCTTTTCATACTGGGTCTTATACCAGATAGAAATATCATGAACATTCATCTCAATCAGAACATTCGAAAAAACAATCTTAAAATACGAGGAGTGCCTCTGCCATAAGAAACACTGAGAATAAGTGACTGGTGCAAGCCATTAAATTACCATTTGTTTAATATTTATAATTATACTGCTAATTTGCCGAACTGCATGTTTAGGTTGAAATGGGCTAGTATTTTTCCCGTTCATGACCATGTCTGTCATACTTTACATAGGGGTAGGGCCACTTTATTTCTGGTCTGATGCTAGTGCCTCGGCGAATTTTAATTTTTCAGGAGCAAACTGCTAAAATTACACGATTGTATGTTTTGTACTTACCTCACTAACGTTCCTTACAATACTCACGAATTTAATAGTTTAATCAATCTATATTTTTGTCTGATAATTTATACTTACTCTTTTATCATTTATTAGTAATGGAGCATTCAGATTACTGTTCCACATGTATGCCAGCCATAAGATACTACCTCACTTGTAACCATCACCTATAAAATGATGATACCACCTACGTCGAACATTAAAATTTTTGAAAATGTTTTCTCCTATTCATTTCATTTTATTAATGCTGAACTGAAACTTAACAAACTCCTAACGGCGTATGCCTTTGATTATATATCACACTCTCAAACAATTTATATCCCCTGCCGAGTAGGTTGTTTTCGCTAATGAGGGAATTGTATTTTGAAAGATACGTTATTTGTTAGATACTATCTTCTATCAAATTAAGGAAGAATTCTGTCCTATAGTGATCTATATTTGTATTAATTTTCATGAATATCCATCAATGGGTTACTTTTTGTGGGAGTTTATGAACTTTAAAACAATAAAGGGCAATAACTCTGGAGTAACTGAAGATATCCAGACGATAGACGTGTATGCTCCACTGCCCTGTAGTGATCTATATTCGTGTTAAATTTCATGAAGATCCATTAATGGCTTATTAAGCTATATAGGAATTTATTGATTGTAAAACAAAGGGCAAACTCTGGTTACTGAAAAGATCCTGACAAAAGTTGCATGTGCACTGACGTCTTATAGTAATCTACATTTGTATAAAATCCAGTAAGAAGCCTCCTACTTGTGGAAATCTTAACGCAATTTTTAACAAAGTGTAACGGTCTGTGAAGTGAATCGTTACTCCTGAAAGGATCATGTGAAGTTGGAAGTTACTCAGAGAAATTAATTACGGTACAGAATTCAGGTTAACTGCCAACCGTTTCACAACTATTATCTTCCTTTCTGCAAAACATAGTATGTATGTGCATTTTTTATCCAGATAGGGACTCGAGGTTCTCTTTTGGTATTGCACAATTTTTTATCACCAACTGCCAGTGAGTACTAGGTGGATTGAGTAGCTCGTAAAATCTGGTGGTTCTTTCACTCTTTTTACTCCCCCCCCCCCCCCCGCCTCCGCATGGCTATAGTGTTTCATCACTGAACGTTTGCCATTATTATAAAAGATCTGAAATGCCGTTGAAAATGGTGCAAAACAAATCTCATGGGTTTGCATCTTTTTCGACCGGTATATGTAGTCCTGTTATATAATGATATATAGAGCCAGTGTTTCTAGCTTCATTGTCAGTACTAACCTGTTCTTTACAAATAAAGGATTTCTTGCCCACAAATCAGAGACTGACCATGAACAAGTTGTATCAAGTGGATCATCTGACAGTATTATCGCTTGCCAAAACTTTAACATGAGGGTCATGATGGCCCGTGATCGCTCGCCAGACCAAGTCTCGTGAACATCAGGTAAAAAATATGGACTTTATATATGTCGGTCTTTTATTTGACCTAGTGACCCAGTTTAAAACATAGCCTAAGGTAACCCAAATCTTATCTTGACCTATATTTCATACAAACATCTAAGAAACATTGCAATGCTATCTTAATTAAATGTATAAGGGAACGAGAGCGGCCTCGACTATTCGAAGAACTGATGGAAGTATGGGGTCAAAATATTACCAGAAAGAAGAAAGAGATAATTGTACCTGTATTTGTGGATCTGGATAAGTCTGGCACTATATAGCAATGTGTGACCACAATGGTAAGCAAGTGTTCAAAGTTTCAAAGCCATATATCAAACAGTTTAGACAAAATATGGAATGGTATGCGAATCTTACCTAATTTCTATGTAAAAAATGGGCTAAAGTCCTTGTCCTAGTTATGTAGTCTTCCCTACATATGTAGACTATGATGGTAAACAAGTTGTCAAAGTTTTAAAGCCATATGAACAACGGGTAAGGCAAAATATGGACTGGTATGAAAATAAATTGACTGATTTCCAAGTCCAGAAAGGGCCATCATTCAGCCAAGATAGTTAGAGTTATGTACTCACAAGTGTTCAAAGTTTCAAAGCCACATGTCAAATAGTTTTGACAAAACGTTGACTTGTACGAAAACTGAAGCAATTTTCAAGTCCAAAAAGGGCAATAATTCAGCCAAAATAGTTACGTACTCAGATTTTATTTGTTTGTTTTGGGTTTAACGCCGTTTTTCAACAGTTTTTCAGTTATGTAACGGTGGACAGTTAACCTATAACCAGTGTTCCTGGATTCTGTACCAGTAAACCTGTTCTCCGCAAGTAACTGCCAACTTCCCTACATGAATCAGAGGTGGAGGACGAATGATTTCAGACACAATGTATATTATCAAATCGTCACAGAAAACATACGCCTCGTCTAGGGCTAGAACTCACGACCCCGAGATCCGTGCTCTCCCTATTGAGCTAAGCAGGCGGGCTGTATGTACTCAGATGGAAATCAAGATAAGTGTTCAAGTCACGTGCCAAATAGTTTCGACAAAACATGGACTTGTACGAAAACTGAACCAACTAGAAAATGCTTTTGTCTCCCCCAATGCACAGTCGTAATAGGCAAGAAGTCAATAGGGGACAGGAGCGTAAGTCAGAGACGCTGATGGTCGTCTCCAATAGGGATAGGCTACTTGGCATGTCCAATCACCCTATGGAGTTTCAACATTCTGGGTCAAGTGGTTCTCAAGTTATTGATAAGAAAACTTTTTCCATGTTCAGACTCCTGTGACCTTGACCTTTGATTAAGTGACCCTAAAATCAATATGGGTCAACTACTCTGCACGTCCAATCATCCAATGAAGTTTTAACAATCTGAGTCAAGTGGTTCTCAAGTTACTGATCGGAAACCGTTTTTGTATGTTCTGGTCCCTATGACCTCGACCTTTGATCAAGAGACTCAAAAATCAATAGGGGTCATCTACTCTACTTGTTCAATCATCCTATGAAGTTTCAACGTTCTGGGTCAAGTGGTTCTCGAGTTACTGATCAGAAACGGTTTTCAATGTTCTTGTGACCTTGACCTTTGATCTAGTAACCCCAAAACTAATAGCGGTTATCTACTCAGTAAGCCCTATCACCCTGTGAAGTTTGAAGGTTCTCCAACTATTGATCAAAAATGAAGTGTGACACACAGATGGCCCCTGTTACCCTGACCTTTGATGGAGTGACCCTTACTACTCTGCATGTCCAATCACAGGGATATAAATTAGCAGGGGCCCAGTAGCCCATGGCCATAGATTTTGGGCTGGGCCCCCAAAATTGTTGGAGAAATTGTCCATTTACCTAATTATAATGTTAAACAATTACTTTTGACAGTCAAAGAAATTAGGAGTAGGTCAAAGTAAAGATTATGCCAGATTACTTTTGAAATCTGTAAAAGTATATTAAAGGTGGTCCAAATCTTTTTGCTGTACCTTAAAAACAAACAAGAGGACCATGATGGTCCTGAATCGCTCACCTCTTCCCACATGACCCAGTTTTTAGTATGACGTCGTTTTTTCTATTATTTGACATAGTGACCTAGTTTTTGAGCTCATGTGACCCAGTTTTGAAACTGACCTAGATATTATCAAGATAAAAATTCTGGCCAATTTGCATGAAGATCCATTGAAAAATATGGTCTCTAGACAGGTCACAAGGTTTTTCTATTATTTGACCTATTGACCTAGTTTTCGAAGGTACGTGACCCTGTTTTGAACTTTACCTAGATATCATCAAGGTGAACATTCTCACTAATTTTCATGAAGATCTCATGAAAAATATGGCCTAGTTTTTGACCGCAGGTGACCCAGTTTCGAAACTGACCTAGATATCATCAAGGTGAACATTCAGATCAATTTTCATGAAGATCCATTGAAAAATATGGCCTCTAGAGAGGTCAAAAGATTTTAATAATTTTAGACCTACTGACCTAGTTTTTGACCGCAGTTGACCCAGTTTCAAACTTGACCTAGATATCATCAAGATGAACATTCAGACCAACTTTCATACAGATCCCATGAAAAGTATGGTCTCTAGAGAGGTCGCAAGGTTTTTTTTATTATTTGACCTACTGACCTAGTTTTTTTATGGCAAGTGACCCAGTTTCAAACTTGACCTAGATATCATCAAGATGAACATTCTGACCAATTTTTATGGAGATCCATTCACAAGTATGGCCTCTAGAAAGGTCACAAGGTTTTTCTATTTTTAGACCTACTGACCTAGTTTTTGACCGCACATGACCCTGTTTCGAACTTGATCTAGATATCATCAAGATGAACATTCAGACCAATTTTCATACAGATCCCATGAAAAATATGGCCTTTAGAGAGGTCACAAGGTTTTTCTATTATTTGACCTACTGACCTAGTTTTGAAGGCACGTGACCCACTTTTGAACTTGACCTAGATATCATCAAGATGAACATTCAGACCAACTTTCATACAGATCCCATGAAAAATATGGCCTCTGGAGAGGTCACAAGGTTTTTCTATTATTTGACCTACTGACCTAGTTTTTGATGGTACGTGACCCGCTTTCGAACTTGACCTAGATATCATCAAGGTGAACATTCTGACCAATTTTCATGAAGATCTCATGAAATATATGGCCTCTAGAGAGGTCACAAGGTTTTTCTATTTTTAGACCTACTGACCTAGTTTTTGACCGCATGTGACCCAGTTTCGAACCTGACTTAGATATCATCAAGATGAACATTCAGACCAACTTTCATACAGTTCCCATGAAAAATACGGGCTTTAGAGAGGTCACAAGGTTTTTCTATTATTTGACCTACTGACCTAGTTTTAGATGGCACGTGACCCAGTTTCGAACTTGACCTAGATATCATCAAGGTGAACGTTCTGACCAATTTTCATGAAGATCTTTTGAAATATATGGCCTCTGGAGAGGTCACAAGGTTTTTCTATTTTTAGGCCTACTGACCTAGTTTTTGAAGGCACGTGACCCAGTTTCGAACTTGACCTAGATATCATTAAGGTAAACATTCTGACCAATTTTCATGAAGATCTTGTGAAATATATGGCCTCTAGAGAGGTCACAAGGTTTTTCTATTTTTAGACCTACTGACCTAGTTTTTGACGGCACGTGACCCAGTTTCGAACTCGACCTAGATATCATCAAGATGAACATTCTGACCAATTTTCATGAAGATCTTGTGAAATATATGGCCTCTAGAGAGGTCACAAGGTTTTTCTATTTTTAGACCTACTGACCTAGTTTTTGAAGGCATGTGACCCAGTTTCGAACTTGACCTAGATATCATCAAGGTGAACATTCTGACCAATTTTCATGAAGATCTTTTGAAATATATGGCCTCTAGAGAGGTCACAAGGTTTTTCTATTTTTAGATCTACTGACCTAGTTTTTGATGGCACGTGACCCAGTTTCGAACTTGACCTAGATATCATCAAGATGAACATTCTGACCAAATTTCATAAAGATCCCATGAAAAATGTGACCTCTAGAGTGGTCACAAGCAAAAGTTTACGGACGCACGCACGCACGGACGGACGGACGGACGACGGACACCACGCGATCACAAAAGCTCACCTTGTCACTTTGTGACAGGTGAGCTAAAAATAGGTCAGTAGGTCACATTGATGGTCATTGAAAGTCAGTTTAGAGATTGGCAAGCAAAACTGTACATGTCATCCAATTTTCAAGGTTGTATGATAAAAAATCAAGGAAGTAGGTCAGTAGGTCATATTGATGGTCACTGAAAGTAAGTTTTAAGATTGGTGAGCAAAACTGTACATGTCATCCAAATTTCAAGGCTGTATTTTAAACAAGAGGGTCATGATGACCCTATAACGCTCACCTATTAAACTTGGCCTCAGAATCATCAAGATAAACATTATGACCAAGTTTCGTGAAGATAGAGTCGTAAATGTGGCATCTACATTAACAAGCTTTCCCTTTGACCACAGGCAATCATCCTATGACGTCTTAGGCTTGTATGCCAAAGCGTTCTCCAGTTATCGATCGGACCCAAAAAACAATAGGGGTTATTTACTGACAACAGGCAATCATCCTATGAAACTTTACCACTGCAGGCCTAAGCATTCTCTAGTTATTGAGCGAAGAAATGAAATTCCGAAATTAGATGAAGATAGGGTCATAAATGTGGCCTCTAGTGTTAACAAGCTTTGTGATTTGAGCACGTGACCTAGTTTTTGACCCCACATGACCCAGATTCAAACTTGACCTAGGGATCATTAAGATAAACTTTCATGAAGACAGGGTCATAAATATGACCTCTAGAATGTTAACAAGCGTTCCTTCGATTTGAGTGGGTGACCTAGTTTTAGACCCCACATGACCAAGTTTCAAAACTAACCTATGGATCATCAAGATAAACATTCTGACCAAGTTCCATGAAGATAGGGTCAACTAGAAGATGCTTTTGTAGAAAAGCGCATGTCTCTCCCAATGCAAGTTGTATAGGCAAGAAGTCAATAGGGGACAGGAGCCAATGATGGTTGGCTGCAATAGGGATCATCTACTTGGCATGTCCAATCATCCCACTAAGTTTGGACATTCTGGGCCTAGTGGTTCTCAGATATGAACTGCAAACGGTTTTCCATGGGCAGGCCCCTGTGACCTTGACCTTTGATCGAATGACCCCAAAATCAGTAGGGATCATTCTACTCTGCATGTCCAATCATCCTATTATGTTTCAACATTCTGGGTCAAGTGATTCTTGTTATTGATTGAAAAGTTTTTTATATTCAGCCCCCTGTGACCTTGCCCTTTGATGGAGTGACCACAAAAACAATAGGGGCCATCTACTCTGTAAGTCCCATCACCCTATGAAATTTGAAGGTTTTAGGTAAAATGGTTCTTAAGTTATTGACTGGAAATGGATTTCCATGTTCTGTCTGCTGCAACCTTGACCTTTAATAGAATGACTAAAAAAACAATAGGGGTCATCTATCCTGCAAGACCAATCATACTACGAAGTTTCAACATTCTGGGTCAAGTGGTTCTCAAGTTACTGATCAGAAATGGTTTTTCATGTTCAGGTCCCTGTGGCCTTGATCTTTGATGGAGTGACCCCAAAAACAATAGGGGTCGTCTACTCCAAAAGCCCTGTCATCCTATAGGGTTTGAAGGTTCCAAGTCAAATGGTTCTCCAGTTATTGATTGGAAATGAAGTGTGGCGGACGGACAGGGCAAAACAGTATCATATTCATATATGCTGGAAAACTTTCACCTATGAATATGTCTCCCCCAGTGGTGGTGGTGGTTGTTGGATGGGGGGCGGGGAGAGACATAAAAATGTGGCCTCTACAGTGTCAACAAGCTTTTCTTCAATTTGCGTGCTGACCTTGTTTTTGACCCACATGACCCAGTTTCGAACCTGGCCTAGGTATGATCAAGATAAACATTCTGACCAAGTTCCATGCAGATAGGGTCATAAATGTGGCCTCTAGGGTGTTAAACTTTGCCTTTCATTTGACCTAGTGACCTAGATTTTCACCCTACATGACCCAGTTTCGAACTTTGCCTAGAGATCTTCAAGATAAACATTCTTTGCAAATTTGTATCAAATCAAATATAAATAAATATAAATGAAACCTCTATATGGCTGAAAGGGCCAAACTAGAAAATTTTGCCCCTTTCAAGGGCAGTAACTCCAGAACACATGATGGAACCTAGCCGGTTTTCGAAAGGAACTGAGATCTTATTGTGACTTAAGTTGTGTGTAAGTGTGGTTAAAATCAAATATAAAATGTCACTTCTATCGTGTTCACAAGGTAAAAATTAACAAATTTTGGCTCTTTCATGGGTCAAATAGGGGCCTTAACTCAGGAACCTACGATTGGATCTTACAGATTCATCATGGAATCCAAGATTTATTGTTGTTAAAAATATTTTGCAAGTTTGTATTAAACCAAACCATAAATGAAGTCTCTATATGGCCGCAAAAGCCAAAATATCAAATTTTGGCCCTTTAAGGGGCCATAACTCTGGAACCCATGACGGGATCTGGTCAGTTTTTGAAAGAAACCGAAATATTATGCCAATAAAAGTTGTGTGCAAATTCGATTAAAGTTGTTTGCAAAATGTGGTCTCTATTGTGTTCACAAGCCAAAAATAGCAAATTTTGCAAGTTTGTATCAAATCAAACCATAAATGAAGTCTCTATATGGCTGCAAAAGAGGCCACAACTCTGGAACCAATGATAGGATCTCACCAGTTTTCGAAAGGAACCGCGGTATTATGCTAATACAAATTGTATGAAAGTTTGATGAAGTCGATTGCAAAATGTAGTCTCTATCGTGTTCATAAGCCAAAAATTGCAATTTTTGGCCTATTAAGTGGCCATTACTCTGGAACCCATAATGGGATCTGGCCAGTTTTCGAAAGGAACCGAGATATTATGCCAATACAAGTTAAGTGCAAGTCTGATTAAACTTGATTGCAAAATGTGGTCTCTATCGAGTTCACAATTCAACAAGAGATCACAGAGTGATCTTGGCGCCCACCAATGTGCCATTTTTGAGAGTTCCAAATTTTAAGACTTATTGACTAGCTAAAGGTCAAATTTCATTTCCGTACAAAACACTGTGCATGTGGTCCAAATTCGAAAGCTTAGCTTGAGAAATGTGAAAGTAGGTCACTATATCAATTTCAAGGACAAAGTTCTTTGTACACAAAACTATGCATGTGCATCAAGTTTGAAGGCTGTAGTTTGATAAATTTGAAAGTAGGTCACTAGGTCAATCTAAAGGTCAAAGTTTATTTCAGTACACAAAACTATGCAAGTGGTCCAAATTTGAAGGCTGTAGCTTGAGAAATGTGAAAGTAGGTCACTAGGTCAAAATCAAGGTCAAATTACACTTCAGAATTCAAATCTATGCAGGTGGTCCAAATTTAAAGCCTGTACATTCAAAAATGTGAAAGAAGGTCACTAGGTCAAAGCCAAGGTCAAAGTTTGCTTCGGTACACAATCCTATGCATGTACGTCTAAATTTGAAGCCTGTAGCTACAGAAGTGTGAAAGTAAGTCACTAGGTCAACCTTAAGGTCAAAGTTCATTTCGGTACACAAAACTATGCAAGAGGTCCAAATTTGAAGGCTGTAGCTCGAAAAATGTGAAAGTAGGTAACTAGGTCAAAAGCAAGGTCAAATTTTATTTTGGAACACAGAACTATGCATGTGGTTCAAATTTGAAGCCTGTACCTTCAAAAATGTGAAAGTAGGTCACTAGGTCAATGTAAAGGTCAAAGTTTGTTTCGGTACATAAAATTATGCATGTGGTCCAAATCTGAAGGCTGTAGCTTGAGAAATGTGGAAGTAGATCACTAGGTCAAAATGAAGGTCAAATTTCATTTCGGAACACAAAACTATGCATGTGGTCCAAATTTGAAGGCTGTAGCTTGAGAAATGTGAAAGAAGGTCACTAGGTCAAAATCAAGGTCAAATTTTATTTCAGAACACAGAACTATGCATGTGGTTCAAATTTGAAGCCTGTACCTTCAAAAATATGAAAGTAGGTCACTAGGTCAATATCAAGGTCAAAATTTTTTCAGTGCACAAAACTATGCATGTGGTCCAAATTTGAAGACTGTAGCTACAGAAATGTGAAAGTAGGTCACTAGGTCAAAATCAAGGTCAACTCATGTCAAGGTTCATCTTGCCACTCAAAACCATACATGTGGTCTAAATTTGAATGTTGTAGGTTATTGACAAGAAGATTTTAAAAGCTTTTCCCTATATAAGTCTATATGAACCATGTGACCCCCAGGGTGGGGCCATAATAGACCCTAGGGGATGATTTGAACAAACTTGGTAGAGAACCACTAGAGGATGCTACATTACAAATGCCAAAGCCCTAGGCTTTGTGGTTTGGACAAGAAGATTTTCAAAGTTTTTCCCTATATATGTCTATGTAAACAATGTGACCCCCGGGGCGGGGCCATATTTGACCCTAGGGGAATAATTGGAACAATCTTAGCAGAAGACCACTAGATAATGTCGCATACAAAATATCAAAGCCCTAGGCCCTGTGTTTTTGAATAAGAGGTTTTACAAAGTTTTCCCTATATAAGTCTATATATACCATGTGACCCCCGGGGCGGGGCCATATTAGACCCCAGGGAAATAATTTGAATCATTTTGGTAGAGGACCACTAGATGATGCTTCATACCAAATATCAAAGCCCTAGGCTCTGTGGTTTTGGACAAGAAGATTTTCAAGTTTTTCCCTATATAAACCTATGTAAATTATAGAAATAAACAAAGGGCCATAACTCACTAAAGAATTGTTGAACCAGTCTGATTTTCAGTGGGACACAACTAGGGTATCAATACATCATTCTGACAAAGTTTGGTCAAAATCCCCCTGGTAGTTTCTGAGGAGATGCGATAATGAGAAATTGTTAACGGAAGGACGGACGTCGGACCACGGACGCAGAGTGATTTGAATAGCCCACCATCTGATGATGGTGGGCTAAAAATAGCCAATTTTGGCCCTTTAAGGGGCCATAACTATGGAACCAAAGACTGGATTTGTCCAGTTTTCGAAAGGAATCGAGATATTATGCCAATACAAGCTGTGTGCAAGTTATATTAAAATCAATTGCAAAATGTGGTCTCTATCGTTTTCACAAGAAATTGTGGACGGATGAACGCAGGGCGATCACAAAAAACATGGAAGTAGTCACACTGATGGTCACTGAAAGTAAGTTTTAAGATCGGCATGCAAAACTGTTCATGTCATCCAAATTTCAAATTTGTATCTTAAACAAGAGGGCCCTGTATCGCTCACCTTTATGTTGACCCCACATGACCCAGAGTCGAACTTGACCTAAAGATCATCAAGATTAACATTCTGACCTGGTGACCTAGTTTTTGACCCCACATGACCCAGACTCCAATTTGGCCTGAAGATCATCAAGATTAACATTCTGACCAAGTTTCATGAAGATACAGTCTAATAAGGCCTATGCAATTTTGAAAATTTTCAAATTGGCTGTTATTTGAAAAAACTATATATTGTTTACTACCAGAATGTTTATCTACTGCAAGGAATTTAGTTTTTATAAATAAATTTATTATTTTGTTCACATGTCATTGAATATTACTGAAATTGCAGACTTTTGGGAAAACGGGCATTTTTTACCATATTTAGGTCATATGGAAATGTTTTTAGTAGTGAGCACACTCAAGGACCACAAAAATATTTTGACCATTGGTCCAGCTTATTTCACAGAATTTATGGTCATTTTTTGATTGTGGTCGACAGTTGCACTCATAACGAAAATTTCAGATATGTTTAAAAATTCGATTAAGAATTGAAGGTTTCCCATACCCATAATGTTAAAATCATTTTCAGTTATGTCAGATATTTTCTTCTATAATGAATATATTGTAAAATTTTTTGTACAGTTTGATAAAACAATACTACTTGAAGAAAGAAAACATGTTCTTTACTAAATTTAGAGACTTTCTATTTTTAGGCCATTTTGGTGCAAAAGTGAACCTGCTCCTTTGACCTCTACATTGTTAACAAGCTTTACCTTTGATCTGACCTGGTGATCTAGTTACTGACCCCTAATGACCCAGATTGAAACTTGACCTAAAGATCTTCAAGATTAACATTCTGCCCAAGTCTCATTAAGATACGATCATAAATGTGGCCTCTAGAGTGATCACTACCTTTTCCTTTGATTTGACCTGGTGACCTAGTTTTTGACCCCACATGACCAAGATTCGAACTTGACCTAAAGAGAATCAAGGTTAATATTCTGACCAAGTTTCATGAAGATTAGATAAAGTCATAAATGTGGCCTCTAGTGTGTTAACAAGCTTTTTCTTTAATTTGACCTGGTGACCTAGTTTTTGATACCACCTGACCTAGATTTGAACTTGACCTAAAGATCATCAAGATTAACATTCTAATTTTCATTAAGATACGGTCATAAATGTGGCTAATAGAGTGTTATCTAGCTTTTCCTTTGATTTGACCTGGTGTTAGTAAAGAGATCCGGATGAAATTGTGTGTGCTCAACCACATCATGGTGATCTAAATTGAATTTAAGTTTCATAGTTCTAGGTCAAATACATCACAAGTTATGAAGCAGAAATTGCCATATTTCTAGTACCCTACATAGTTAACACAAGAATCTTCTAAGGCCCATAACTCTGGTGTTACTTGGGCAATCTGACTGAAACTTGACGGGCCGCAAAATCTCAGTGGTGAACACGTTTATGAACTTTTATTTAAATATTCCCAACCACTTCCTAGATATGGTCGGACATGGAATTTTCATTAAATCAAGGGCAATAACTCCGAGAGAAATTGTCCAATCCAAAATAAAACTTGACGGGCATCATTGCAGTATGTTGGTTCATGTTTATTTCAAGTTTTATGAAATTCTACCTGCTAGTTACTGAGAAATGGCTTAGGAAGGACGGACAACGCCATTTCAATACCCCCCTATCCAGATTTCATCGGCTGGGGATAATAAGGAAAAAGTATTTTGGTCCCCAGTGAGGCTTGAACCTAAGCCCCCTGAAAAATTTCAGTCAAAGTAGGTTTATGGCAGGAATTGAATACTCTTCAAAATGAGGTACTCCATTACGGATCTAATATTGTTTAAAAGTAAATCCGACCCAAGACGCATGCAGACAGACACAGGAAAATCACAGAAGCTCACCTTGAGCACATTGGCACAAAAAACCTTTACCTACTAAGTTTCATACAAAGCTCATCTCAATACACTGTCACTGATATCATAATAACAGTGTTTTAATGATG
Source organism: Mercenaria mercenaria (assembly GCF_021730395.1). Classification (NCBI taxonomy): domain Eukaryota; kingdom Metazoa; phylum Mollusca; class Bivalvia; order Venerida; family Veneridae; genus Mercenaria; species Mercenaria mercenaria. The sequence goes on along the minus strand of NC_069362.1, from coordinate 104,119,780 downwards.
AACAATATCCACAATAAAGTTTTCTTTTTCATTTTTTTTTTATTTAGACTTTGTACATTTTATTTCAACTCTTTCACTGCCAATCCTGAAAAAAAAAGATAATGGAAACTTTTAAATAACATATCTATAGTGAAATAGAACAACTTTCAACATTGTGAGATCAAAATGACAAGAAAACATATTCAAAACTACTATAGCTATCGCCATGATTTTCATCTTATTAATGATAAAAAAAACAACCACAAATTGTAAATATAAAGTAATATTTTGCTATCGTTGTTCAGCATGCCCACAGGATTTTTGAAAAGTGGGTACCTGTACCCACTACTTTTGGAAAAAGTGGGTACAGGCTTAAAAAATCTGGGTACACTGAATTTTCCCAAAATATGAACATATGTACTGGTATGAAAACTAAAAGCAACAGATATTAGATAATGTTTACAGTATTTATTCAGTAAACTCAGTCATACTGTATTTATATAGGCCTAGCCTGTTTACTATATGCTGCTAAGGCATAAAGAACAGTATTTAACTATTACGAATGTCTAAGGCCTAAATGCTTCAGCAGCTTTTTCTCTGGCTTAGGCATTTGCTTACAGTAGTACTCGATGACCATTCTGTTCTGCACATTATTAACAGTACGCCTGCAGGAACTAATGCTGTATGATGCCTATTTTGTAGTGAAAACCCGGCCTTTCATATGGCACTGAGGTCAATTTAATATTTCCATCCAGAATGAAGTTTTTCATGCTCGTCTGCCATTTTTGTTAGTGATGTATTTGGAGTAATCTAGATCGCGCAGATGTTTGCCGCTGGAAGCTTATTGGTTTTCTGTTCAAAAGCAAGCGTTTCCCGGGTTTTAGGTTAGTGACCACCAATTTTTGAGCCGAATTCGTTTATTTGCCGGCCACAACAAATATGCGTTCCTGCACGCACGGCCATCGAAAAATTTGCGTGCACATTGTGTTTTCTGCGTGAAAAACGCAGGATTCTGCGTGACTGGGCATGCTGGTTGTTCTAGTATAAAATAACTTCATTGTTTAAAAGGAAGTAGGACACATCGCAAGACCAAATGCTAATCAAACCGCAACTGGAGTCTTGAACAGAAAACTGTCTAAACTCATAAAATCCATCCTCTATGAAAGAAAAGCTCCACTACTTCACAAAACCCCAGCCCAATACCAAGCCTAAACTTCCCGACTTTTTACTGGTATGAACAGGTCTACAATGTAAAGATTTTTGAGATGGGTGAGAATTCAAGACTACAAAGTGCATCTGATAGAGATATACCTGGAGGAAGTGACTGTCTAAGTTTCTCTGCCTTTTCTCTGTCTTGGATGACCAGTGTGTACAGAAATCGGCTACAGCGAACCTTGAACTTCACATTGTCCTTGTTCTTCTTTATCTTCACAGCTGTATTAAGTAATTTCAAAATAAAATACTACAAAAACAGGATATGTACTTGTTTAAACTGTTTTTTAACAAACTTAAAGCCCTTAACAAAGTTCTGGCAAGTTAAAAAGGCCCTTTACTTTATTTAATGTGAAGCACATCATTCGACCTTGTTTAGAAAGGTAAGTGGTAATAACATGTATTCTTAATCCACAACAAGAGGGCCAATTTGGCCCTAGGTCGCTCACCTGAGAAACACACCATAACAGTGTAAACATGTTCGACCTAGTGATTTCATGGAAACAAATATTCTGGCCAATTTTCATTAGGATTGAACCAAAAATGTGGTCTCTTGAGTTGATATGACCCAGTGACCTAGTTTTTGACCCCAGATGACCCATTATCAAACTTGATCTAGATTTCATCAAGGCAATCCTTCTGACCAAATTTCATGAAGATCAATTGAAAAATACAGTCTCTATCATACACAAGATTTTTCTATGATCTGACCTAGTGACCTTCTTTTTGACCCCTGATGATCCATATTCGAACTCTACCTAGATTTATTCAAGGCAATCATTCTGACCAAATTTCATGAAAATCAATTGAAAAATACAGCCTCTATCACATACACAAGGTTTTTCTTTGATTTGACCTAGTAACCTAGTTTTTGACCCCAGATGACCCATATTCAAATTTGGCCTAGATTTCATCAAGGTAATCATTCTGACCAAATTTCATGAAGATCAATTACAAAATACAGCCTCAATGGCATACACAAGGTTTTTCTTTGATTTGACCTAGTTTTCGACCTCAGATGATCCATATTCAAACTTGACCTAGATTTCATCAAGGCAATCATTCTGACCAAATTTCATGAAGATCAATTAAAAATACAGCCTCTATCGCATACATAAGGTTTTTCTTTGATTTGACCTAGTTTTCTACCCCAGACCCATTTTTGATCTTGGCCTAGGTTTCATCAAGGTTATCATTCTGACCAAATTTCATGAAGATCAGTTGAAAAATACAGCCTCTATCACATACACAAGCTAAATGTTGAAAGACGACAGACAGACACAGGACATCGAGCGATCACAATAAATCACCTGAGCATTGCTCAGGTGAGCTAAAAACAGACAGACAACTGTGTATTTAGTTTTCACCCCTTCTTCAAATTTTCAAGGACACTGTACAGTTCAAACTTTGTTTTTAAAGTCATCCCTACACAAATTAGATCACATATGATATGAATTTCCTAGCTTTCATGACCTGGTATCAGAGTAACTTGCTGGTCACAGGTGCTGCAAAATATACAAGTTTAACCTCTCTTTGTAAACAAGAATGTGTGTAACAAATACATCACTTACATTTAGCATCCTTTCTCCTGGCAGTGAGCAGGAAGTCCTTGATCTCTTGGATCTGTCTTGGCTGAAATAAAAATCATACTATGCTACAATACAAATATTCTTGAACCTATAGATTCATTGCACAATACACACTTTCTGGTAGATTTGTATCTGACTATCTGATTTAATTACCGGTAAATAACACATAGCAAAATACTTGCATTTTAAATGAAACTTTAAAACAACAGCTTTCTCAACTAAGAGTTTTAAAACTAAATCTGTAATGTATAAATTCTTACCATTCTGTCTGGTGTTCAGTCACAAGACAGTGCTCTGAAAGAAACAAACAACTTCTGTCATTAACAAAGTAACGAGTTTACCAGTATTAATTTTGAAGAGTCAAGAATGTCAGAAATGGAGTGATTTAGTAGATAAAAGTGGTATGTAAATCCTTAAGTGTTGATAGAACTTATTCTTTTACAGACTGAGACCAGTTGCCTGCAGAGCAAGTTAAACTTAGCATTAACTGGTTCGCACCAATTTTCCCTAACAATTACCATTTCCCTAATTTCATGTTAAGATTTAATTTTCCTTCAATTTATACATGAACATACTGTGTAATGTCAAATGTACTTGCCAAACTGATTTCTGACTTCCGGAGCATATCGACATATTCCTCCCTACAAAACTTATTTCTATTCTTTCTTGAATTTTTTTTACAACAGTCCTTTTGTAATTAGCAAATCCTAGTCATTGAATGGAGAACATTTATTGACATTTTTGCACCAGTGGACCGAAACCAGTAGGTGCAGTCTTATCATGGTCTGCACTGTTCGCACCAGTAGGTGCAGTCTTATCATGGTCTGCACTGTTCGCCATTCAGTCAGTATCTTTTTGGTTAAGCACCCCTTTTAACAGTTAATGGTACTGTCCAATTTTAAAGATGGACAAGTTCATTATAGAAATTTAGCAGGATAAGGGTTAAAATCAGTCAATACCATTCCCTGTGTTGCCACCCTATTCTGCTTACCATACCTAGTGAGTTAAGTACATTTGTATTTTAATGTCCGTCAACTATAGTAATATATTCAAGAGACAATTTTTCGAAGAGTGTGCTGCATACACAATCATTACAGAGCCCTGCATGAACAACAAAGCGTTACAAAGAACTATAGAAGAATGTCATAGCCAAAATCATCAACAACTATACCACAACACCAACTTCTTAAGTATCAACAACTAGCTTTTTTTTTGCAGCGAGTTTCAATATACACAACAAAGTTTAGTTTTACAAGTTTTACTTTCTCACAAATTATTTACACATTTATTTACAAAGAATAGGCTAGCCATGTGTAATTTATCTAGAATGCTGATTTCACTTTAGCTTCAATATCTGTAAAATGCTAATGAAAAGATCCTGTTACACAATTCTGACATTAATGAAGTAAAATTAATCAGAAGTTACACAAATAATGTTACTATTCAAATGGATTCAAATGCCTGCTCAAAACCCACTTTTTTGTACAATATTTTGTTAACTGACCGATACATTTATTTTTTTTTTATCTTGTTTTTTTTTAAATTATACTTGTTTTCATTCATGATTTTTGTTAATGTGGAATGCATTATCTTTGTATACGTATTTGTTTGTATTTTTGCAATTTATTCTGTAAAGCACTTTTGAACGTGTACAAGTGCATGAAAAGAGTGCTATATAAATGTGGTATAATAATAATAATAATAATTTGAAATCAATGAAATGGATATTCTGCCCACTGAAAGCAAAGTACACTTTTTTTCATCCAAAAAGCCCTTATATCTCTTTTTTATCATTATAATATGCCGTTACACATAACATGACCACACATTTATACAGATATGAATATTTTCTTGTGATACAAGTAAAATGATAACAAAATCCAAAATGATACGTCCCAAACATTGATAAGCATAGCAACTGCATGTGAACCCGGCTCGATGTCCCAAAATGTCTGGAATGGTGTACTGAATACTTCATGGCACACATACACCACGATCGAGTTCATTCCTGGGAAATAGAATGGAGCACCACTCCATACCTTATATACATCCACAGTCAAGTAACAAAACGTAAGTAACACAAACGCCATCGATGCCATGGCCAAAATATAAGAAATCGACCACAAGTTTTTGTTAATTGGAATCCAGCCATCATTTTTACTAGCTTTACACAAGATAGCAGAAATGCTTCCCAACACAACTGACCAGATTAAGAATCTTTTAACTCTTGCTTGAACGCCTTGAAAAGTTACAAGTATTTTTCCTGCTTGCAAGCCCAGGAAGCAGAGAAAGCAGGACGTCAGAACACCTAGAAAACCCTCCGGATCATATGGTACTGTCGTCTGGTAGATTTCAGCACATGTTGGACTTTTATAAATTAGCTTATCTCCAAGTATGGAATAATCCACGTATCGTGCCGCACCTCCTGTACAAAGACTAACATCTTCGCCATTTCCATCATTCGCAAGACCACCCGGCCCTAAATAGCCAGTAGGGCAACCTGGTACTTTGAGAAAAAATGTGATACAAATATGTATAAACAGAAGCAGTAACTGCACAATCCATTCTTTCCAATAGTTTACTAAATCACGTACATCCCTCCATTTCTCAGTAGCCCCTACATTTGAATCCTTCATAACAAACATGTGAACAGTAGCAGTTATAAAGTAAGTAAGGGAGAAGCGCTGAAGCACACCCATCACTCGCCATTTTGTGAAATTTCTGGAACCGGCCGAACTCACTAGAAATCCAAGTGCAAAAAGGACAACTGATCTACGAAGTATTTTGGTAAATATTTTTCCTTTCTGCACATTCTTTCGGGCTAATGAAAGATAAGAATAAGACATTGCTGTTCCCATTATCCATATAAACCATGGAAACACCAAATCTGCTACAGTAAGTCCATTCCATTTGGAATGACTGAAAAACCAATAGTCTGCACCCCCATAATTTACAAACATCATGATAACAAGCGATATCCCACGAAAAGTGTCCAAGGATTTTAGCCGTTCCACCTTCCTATTGCCATTTTCCTTAGAGCCGTTTGTTGGGGTGCCAAGATCTTGTTCCGTGTATGCATAAGTGTCTACAGCATTGGGATGTATCTGATACAAGACCTTCATAAAGCTGCGCTTGCTTTTACTAAATCCTAAACAAGCCAATGCCAGACCAGCAAAAATCCCAATGGTAACATAAATAGTTATATTGCTATCAGCTGGATCACTTCCTGTCCGAATAGGGGACTGACAAGTAATTGTTTTGTCCTTCATTTTTACATAAATCACATAGTTTCCATTTTCTTCAAAACCTGCACCAAGATCTTTACAACTTTCATCAATAACATCAGCCAGGTTAGTGGTGATGATGGCCATCCGTACTGGCCATCTGGTATCAACTATCACAGAACAGTTCTGTTTCTCTGCTGGAATAATTGAGACATTCTGCAGAGCACAAGTGTGACATTCAGCAGAAATCAGCTGTAAAACGATCGTACTGTTCACTCCTTGTGTATTCACAGACAGTTCAGCTATGTTAATTCCACTTCTCGCTGTCCGTGTAGATGGACACATCATAATTGATGGATCGTCACAGCAACAAAATGATACAAAACAACAAAGGATGACAACAACAGAAGTAAACCGGAGATTTGCCATCTTCACTAAGTCGCTCTGTTATACAATGGGATGACAAGATATGCAAAGTGCACTAATAAATTTATATCTAAGTCACATGTTTATTATCATTTATCGAGTTAAATCAGTCAGTCTCTAAGATAACAAGTGGTAAATGCAGGTTATCATATCTCTTTATCAAGGCCAGTCCATTTCATCTAGAGTTCAACAAATTTATCTTTATACTTTCACAGTGATTTTTTTTACTTTTTTTGGCAACAGCCCATGCCTTTTAAATTGGGAATTTTTAGCGCGATAAACTTTAAAATTGGGAAAAATTAACAAAACTTAATAAAGAAATCATTTTGAAAATTTTAAGGTAAATTTATTTCATTCAATATGCACTGAGGTTGAACAGACAGGTTATTTCTGATGTCACAGGATCTGATGGCTCAGATAGCTTAGGGTCACCATGAGCTTGTTGATTTTTGAGGGTCATTTTGTGGGGACTCAGATTTCTTGGACAGATCTCTTTGCTTTTCTGACGTTTGATTTGAATTTGATTTCTCTTTAACTTTACCAAAAGATGTTCGAATGTCTGGAGTACCGATGGCTAGTGATGAAACGATGATCGAGTTAAATCGAATAATCGTCGCCGGCAGCCGCAGGTCGCCGACTATCGATGTTGGAGTTCTGAAATCGATGTCGCTAGCGCTTTTCGGGCAATTGATCCCTTTCCGTTCATTCCATATATCCGTTATTTTCATACATTTCGTTAATTAAACCACAAGGGACGTCACTCTCACACGTTAAAATGGCAGAAAAAAGGTGTCAAGGAAAAGTTTGGTCGACTGTGCGGGCTTATTTTGGCTTCGAAAAAACAAAACAAGGACCACCTATTAAAGAATACCTCAACATGCAATCTCTTATTTGCAAACTCTGCCGAAAATCATATGTGAACAAAGGTATCTTTTCGTACCCAAACTATTCGAACCCTGCGTAATTCGTATGGACTTTGTGAATTATTAAACAATGATCCCGATGTGCCTCTCTGTGTCTGTCAATTTGTCAACCTTATTTTGAAATAGTCTTGAACTGTCTTGTTTTATATTTATCTTATCAAGCCAACGAGATTGAAATTAAATTAACCAATTTTATACTTATAGAAATTTATAGTTAAAAGTAAAAATGCATTCCCTAAATACATTAAATGTATTCACCATGATCACTTGACACTGTTATTGGTTTAATTTACTTGTCAAGAAAAGTATTTACTAGTACAATTTTAATAAACATCCCTAGTCCCAAGTAATGATAAAAGCATAGTATATTTGTTTTATGAAATTATCTGAAATGTATTGACAGTATTGCCTAAGTGGAATCTATAATAAGAGTATAATTATAGGTAAGTCTGAATGCTTTTACTTTCGATTATATAATCGATTGTGAATCGAAATAGCTGTTCAGATTCGATTCGATTATCGATTTTGTTTTGAAACCGATTTTACAACACTACCGATGGCATGTTTAAGTTTTATTTTCTTATTATAATATTTGGAATTATGCAACATTTTCCCATAATTTAGGTAATTTTCTAACAATTTTTTTTCCAGACTCATTTTGACAAATGAAAAAGCATTTAGCAACCGTGATGAAAATCATACTAAATGCTGTACTATGCCATGACCCGTTTTATGTAAACTACGTGCTTCGAATTGGCAACAAAATTCTGCAAATAAACCATAATAAGAGTCGGAATTTTTATGATTATTTGCATCGTTTTAGTTCAACTTTCACAAGAAATCAATCTTATTGAGAAAAATCATCTCGTTTTTGGGAATTTTAAAACATTTTTTGGGAATTTTGACCATTTTTGTCAATTGGGAAGACGCCGAATTTCTGAGTCAAATCGGTGCAAAAAAATCACTGTTTCATATTTTGATATAGGCTTGTTACATGAAAAGAAGCTCTTTGGATTCCCAGTATATTTTTTTCATAACTTTGCAGCATTGTTTGACCTAAACGCAAAACTTAACCAAGAAGTCTGATATTTTCTTAGTCCAAAAGGGGCCATAATTCTTGCAAAAAGCAGGATGGAGTTATGCTTCTTGCTGTACAGAGTCAGCTATTGAAGGTGAACAAGTGTTGCAAGTTTTTAAGCAAAGGCTTTTAAAGTTTAGGAGAAAGCTGACCTAAAAATAAAACTTAACCAGGCATTGCCGACGCCGATCAAGTGATGATAATAACTAATCATTTTTTCTCTCTCAAAAACTCATGATGAGCTAGAAATGCAAAACAGAGTTATTGAACCTGTACAATGCATGTCAGCCCATCACAGTGGACAACTGTGTAAAGTTTCAATCCATTCCCGTAAGTAGATACCGAGTTATCAGCTTACATACAAAAACATAACCAACACGACTATGGCATGTCAAACGTTGCTAAATTATATATGTATGTTATTATTGTATGTTTATTATTGTTATTCAATGTCGTGTCCTTCATATTCTAAAAATTGCTATTGTTATTGTATGTATCGTTATTCTTATGGTATGTTCGATATTCTTATGGTAAAAGTCATTATTGTTATTATATTTCGTTATTGTTATTGTATCTTTGATACTGTTATTCAATATCTTGTCATTCATATTCCAAGTGTTACCATTGTTATTCTATATGTCCTTATTCTTATTGTATGTTCGATATTCTTATTGTAAAAGACGTTATTGTTGTTGTATATTCAATATTGTTGACTCAAAATAGCTTAAACAATAACTAGAAATGTGTCCATGGGACACAGATGCCCCCACTACATGACATTAAAATGATAATTTTTTCCCAGGTCAGGGGCCAGAACTCCTACAATACTGAATGAATCCGGATGCGAAACCCCAGGTGCACAACTGCACATGCTGACCAACATTCCTGTAAACTTTGGTGACTCTAGGTCAAATACTTTTGGAGCTACGCACGACACAACATTAAAATGACCCATTTTTAACTAAGTCAGTGGCTATAACTCCTACATGACTGAATGAATCCGGATGCGAAACCCCAGGTGCACAACTGCATATGCTGACCAACATTCCTGTAAACTTTGGTGATTCTAGGTCAAATACTTTTGGAGCTATACGCGACACAACATTAAAATGACCAATTTTTTACTAAGTCAGGGGCCAGAACTCCTACATGACTGGATGAATCCAGACGCGAAACCCCAGGTGCACAACTGCACATGCTGACCAACATTCCTGTAAACTTTGGTGACTGTAGGTCAAATACTTTTTGAGCTATGCGCGACACAACATTAAAATGACCATTTTTTTACTAAGTCAGGGGCCATAACTCCTACATGACTGGATGAATCCGGACCCGAAACCCCAGGTGCACAACTACACATGCTGACCAACATTCCTGTAAAGTTTTGTGACTCTAGGTCATATACTTTTGGAGCTAGGCACGACACAACATTAAAATGACCAATTTTTACAAAGTCAGGGGCCATAACTTTTACATGACTGAATGAATCCGGACGCGAAACCCCAGGTGCATAACTACACATGCTGACCAACATTCCTGTAAAGTTTTGTGACTATATGTCAAATACTTTCAGAGCTACGCGCGACACATTTTCGGAAGGACGGACGGACGGACAAGAGCAAATCTATATGCCCCCCCCCCCACCCCCAAGCGGTGGGGGCATAAAAATCAATGAAAGAGTAATTAAAACTCTCTTTTTAGATTGCGCAAATTTATTTCAAATATAGAAAATTATCTTTCTTTTATCAAATTTTCAAAATCAAAATTATATGGGAATTTTGCTTAAGAAAACTTCTGCTCATGAACAGACTCAATCAAACCAGGAAGGTCTAATACGGGGAGTAGAAACTCCGTATAAATCAATACATTTATCTGTATTATGCTGTCGTCCATACCTGTAAATATCGACCAGTCGTTAGCGATCGATATTTTGTTTTCGCCACTATCGATTAGCGTGTAATTAGCATATTACCTCATGTTAATCATGGAGCTATAACACTTATTGTTCAAAGGGTTTACCAGTCACATGTTATGTGGCGATAATTAGAATATCAGGGATTGATCTAAAGGGATTCTGAAGCAAAAACAGCATGCGACTGCATGTGGTGGTATGCTATATTATTACGAATTAACTCGAGCTCACTTCCCTGAAGAAATATTTTACCACGTAACTTCAAACCTTTATCAAAGGGCCGATTTTTGTTGGATTTGAATAAAAAACAAGAGCTGTCGGAGGACAGCAACGCTCGACTATTTAACAGCCTTGTCGCTTGAATGAATAAGAAAGTCGAAAAAGGGGCATAATTTAGTAACAAGAGCACCGCCTTGCGGGTGCTGACGCTCATCTGATTTTTTTTGTGTAATAGAAATATTGTCCTACCCATGATTTTCTAAGTCTAAAAAGGGCCATCATTCTTGCAAAAAGCAGGATAGAGTTATGTTTCTTGTTGTACAGTGTCCACTTATGATGGTGAAAAACTGTTGCAAGTTTTAAAGCAATAGCTTTGATAGTTTATGAGATAAGTTGACTTAAACATAATACTCAAACAAGAAAATGATTTTCTAAGTCCAAAAGGGGCAATAATTATTGCAAAAAGCAGGATGGAGTTATGTTGCTTGCTGTACAGGGTCAGCTTATGATGGTGAACAAGTGTTGCAAGTTTCAAAGCAATAGCTTTGATAGTTTAAGAGAAAAACTTGACCTAAACATAAAACTTAACCAAGAAATCTGATATTTTCTAAGTCCAAAAGGGGTCATAAATCTTGCAAAAAGCAGGACAGAGTTATGTTTCTTGCTATACAGGGTCAACTTATGGTGGTGAACAAGTGTTGCAAATTTTAAAGCAATAGCTTTGATAGTTTAGGATAAAAGCTGACCTAAACATAAAACTTAACCAAGAAAACTGATTTTCTAAGTCCAAAAGGGGCAATAAATCTTGCAAAAAGCAAGATGGAGTTATGTTTCTTGATGTACAGGGTCTGCTTATGATGGTGAACAAGTATTCCAAGTTTCAAAGCAATAGCTTTGATAGTTTAGGAGAAAAGTTGACCTAAACATAAAACTTAACCAAGAAATCTGATATTTTCTAAGTACAAAAGGGGCCATAAATCTTGCAAAAAGCACGATGGAGTTATGTTTCTTGCTATACAGGGTCAGCTTATGATGGTGAACAAGTATTCCAAGTTTCAAAGCAATAGCTTTGATAGTTTAGGAGAAAAGCTGACCTAAACATAAAACTTAACCAGGCAACGCCGACGCCGACAACCGCTCAAGTGATGACAATAACTCATCATTTTTTTTCAAAAAATCAGATGAGCTAAAAAAGTAAAATAGGGTTATGGAACCTGCATAGTGCTTATCAGCTCATGACAGTGGACAAGTGTGTGAAGTTTCAATCCATTCCCATTAGTGGGTACTGAGATACCAGCTTACATATAAGAATTTAACCCAAAACTCCTAAGCTTAAAAAGGGGCATACTTTTGTAAATTGCAAAGATGAGTTATTGACCCTTTGCACTGCATGTCATATCATGACAGTGAACAAGTGTGTGAAGTTTCAATCCTTTCCCGTTAGTGGATACTGAGATACCAGCTTACATACAAAACCTTAACCAAAAAATTCTAAGTCGAAAAAGGGACATAATTTTGTAAAAAAGCAAAATAGAGTTATGGAACCTGTGCAATGTAAGACAGTTTATCACAGTGAATAAGTGTGTGAAGTTTCAATCCATTCCCACAAGTGGTTACTGAGATACCAGCTTACATACAAAACCTTAACCAAAAATTTCTAAGTCAAAAAAGGGGCATAATTTTGTAAAAAAGCAAAATAGAGTTATGGAACCTGTGCAATGTAAGTCAGTTTATCACAGTGATTAAGTGTGTGAAGTTTCAATCCATTCCCACAAGTGGTTGCTGAGATACCAGCTTACATACAAAAACTTAACCAAATCGGGACGCGGACGCATGGGCGAGTCCAATAGCTCTACTATTCTATGAATAGTCGAGCTAAAAAATGGAAAATAACAGAAAGCTGACACTTTTCTTAATCTTGTATAGCCATAATTATAATTATTGTTTATAATGTCAGATTTCTACATACAGAAACAAACATTCTTCTTGAACGTAGGGAATGTTTCAAACGAAATTGTTGTTTAAACTCCAAAAATTAGTTTAATAAATTTAATCTTAAAACTGATGTGTGAAAAATACAATGTATTTAAATTAAAATAACAATATTTTTTTTAAAAAGGCCGACAACGAAGTTACATTTAGTATTCCGAACTTTTAGATAAAACTGCAGAAAATCATCTAGGTTTAACACGCATTTAAATGGTGAAGAACAGAGCAATATCATAAACAAGTATTTTCAGGCAACAGTTTACAGTTTTGACTTGCTATTTTCATCAAAATATGTCCTAATTTTTTTGTTCTAAATACTCTGAATCAACAAGGCAAATATCATGTAAAAAACGACATCTTTCTCTCTGGGTAAGACAAGTCTAGATTTAGCCATTTTCACAGGGCGAAAAGTAACATTAATTAATGTAGATGTTTTCCATTTAAAAACAGATGCAGGCAATAATTTCATGGCAGAACTTTTGTTTTCAACAAAAAAATCAACAAATGCTTTCCCAGATTTTCACTGAAAAGACGAGTTAAACTGTAAGGCGTAAGTGTTTGAGTAATAGCAGAAAACCTACGGCATACGCTTCGATTGGACGACAGCATAAGATAAGGTAAATGCCGGTTTCCAGTCCCCGTATTAGTTGTTCCAGATCAAACAGAGTCTGCAATTTTCACTGTTTGCTTTGTTCTCGGTGCTTCCGAGGAATCTACTTTCCAGATTTTATTCTATGGCAATGTGTTTCTTGTAAAGTATACTTGAAATAAGAAGTTGTTTCAATGATGAATAATGCGACTGTACTGAGGTCAGGTGATGTCGGAAGACGAGAGTGGTCACAGGTTACATCTGTATCAAGTCATTCTAGTTAGGTGTATTGATGCTAGACGAAACGGTCCCATTTGGTTAACCTCGTACGGAAACGAACGGACAGGACAATCACTATATGCCTCCCGCATCAGTAGATGCCGGGGGCATAAAATCCGACATACGCACAGAAAACGAAAATTTGAATTCTCTTGACTGATCACAAATTCTTTAGAATGATGCGAGTTATTTGCATTGTCTTCTGTTGAAAAAATACTGAAGATTTAAGGTATTAGATCACTAATAGAGAACCTTCTTTTTGAAGAGTATTCAATTCCTACCATAAACCTACTTTTACTGCAATTCTTAGGGGGGCGTAGGTTCAAGCCCTACTGGGACCAAATTTTTTTTCCTTATTTTCCTTTTTTTCTAGTAAGTTTTTACTTCTTTCAAGACTTACTATTGATTTCTTGTACAAAAATGGAAAAAGATGAATCTTAAAAGCGATTTCTTGGTGTTCAATGTGAATTTTCTACTTAAACAGAAGGGGTAGAGTTACACATCTTTAAAAATATTGAGTTACACGCGGTGAAAGTTCTCTATTTTGCTTTCACTCTTAGATTATACATTGTGGAAGAAATTTAGGTAGGTTTTACGTCTGCCCTTAGGTTATTTTTAAATGGAGAAAGCAAAATTCAAAACAGAAACACAGCATTCGACCTTATTTTTTCAATGTTGAAGTATGAATTCTGTCTCATTAAATCCGTTTACTTGAGGCACCATAGAAAAAATGATATTGACATTTTTATTTTGTGTTTTATAATTGTTTACCAATACTTTGATGTTTCTTTTATTAAAATTAATCGTAAAATGAGTTCTCTGCAAACATTTTGGATAGTGGCTATCACATTGAAATTTGTCTCTACTTCAGCTTGAGGAGATACCATAAGTAATTCAAGATTTATAAAAAAAAACGGCACGGTAAAAGTTGTTTAAAAATTGCAAAATAGTGCAAAACACGGTTACCTTTCAGAATATACCAAGCAAAGGCCATTTTGTAAACATTACTATTAGTGATCTAATACCTTAATTTGGCAATATATATGGTACAGGAAATACAAATAAATTGGTGTAATAATGAGTCGATTGAACGATGTTAAGCGATAAATGAACAGACTTTAAAAACATCCACTTACAGCAACAACAAAAAACCGGAAAAGGAAGTGTAAAGGCGGTGTCGAAGTAAATTGAAACATCGAAAAAGTGGAAATGTACGAAATGCAGATTGCCAAGTTAACAGGTGTTTTGATTATATTAAAATATTACATTCAGACGCATGGTCATATTAATTTTGTTAAAGCAGAAGACTGTTAATATTAAGGCAGTGTCATTTCCAGATCCAAAAAATAATACTTGATAAGTTGGAACGGTGTTAGGTACAAAAAATACGTGGAAGAATTGTCCCGACTAATTTATCTATGAATGAAATTGTACTCGGAGGCGGATATCGACAAGTCAAAATAATATAACGATATTCAACTCGAGTACAATTATTTGGACTAGGTAACCGTGGTACCATCTTCCCGTGGTACGATACCGCGGTACCATCTGGGGAATACCGGCATTTGACACCATGCATGATTTTCCGATTTATATCTCTGGAATTCCCATGCTACTATAATTAGTTTTCAAAAATAACCACCCAATGGTGCAATTGAACATGTATGATCGACCGCGTGATCCCCAATCAAAACCTTCGAAAACCTCCAGATTATTCCGTATAGATGGATGACGTCATGGGCGCACTTGTTTTTACTTCGGGTCTGATAAGGCTTAAAAAAATGTTGTGGTTCTGGTAACATTGCCAAAATTGCTAGGTAGGGTAGGTTTTTTTTAATTTTTAAATTATTTTTTTTAGGTAAAGTGATTCATTTTTGAAAACCATTATATCTTGTAGTTTTTACTCAGTTTCAACTTAAATCCTAAGGTTTACAATGTATATTTGCTTAAAGGCGTACGCTAGAATTCCCTGTATATGAGATGGGCGAAAATTTTCCCAATAACAGAATTTCTTTAAACTTTGGATATTGAAGGACAGTCATCTAAGAAACAAAAAAATGCAATAAAAATCATAGGTCACCTGTATCGAAAAAGAGTTATCTGCCCCTGAAAACGTCATTTTTGGGGGAAATGCCGTTTTCAAGGGCAGATAACTCTTTTTTAATGTTCGCACCAAATTCTAGCATACGTCCTTAAAATGTTGTTGTGTCTTCTTCATTAGTCATTAGTTTAAATGAAACACTGACACTCCTGTGCGATAGTGTTGCATATTATAAAAAATACACTTACCTTTGACAAAAATAATAACTCCATGTATAAACATCCAGGCCTCCTAGTGAAACCTTTAAAACCTTTAAAAACCTTTAATTTCAGAGCAAACCTTTAAAACCTTTAAATCTTCTGAAAAAACCTTTAAAACGGCCAAATAGCCTGTAATTTTCACTCAAAACCTGTATTTTTGTTCAGACTGCTTGCCGTGCCAGTTTAAAGCAAGTAATGGTTATACTGCTGTATTTCCCTCCCTTTTAAGTGTTGTTATTAGGATACTTCTTGTGTATCTTTCATCTTGAGTTTTTCAGAATGCTGTTGTGTTCACCAGACCACATACATGTAGATGTTTGCAGTAGTGTTCACCAGACCATATATATAGGTAATAGGTGTTCCATGTATTCAGCATAAGGTACCATGGAGCTGAATGCTTGAAATGGTCTGGTGACATGATGTTTACACTATGGTAACACTGGACAAGGTCTGGTGAAGATACAGCATTCTGAGCAAAGTTGATGTAGACACTACAAATTCAGGCTTTCAAGTGGCCCTAAAATTCTTAAAAATTCCTATTTTTTTTAGGTCTCCCTAGAATTCCTAAAACAATGCTCAAAAAGGGACAAATTCCTAAAAAAACCCTTATTTTTTCAATTGTCCCTAATTTTTTGTAATATCTGTCTGAACTTAAATTTGTAAATACCTATATATATTATGTGTTTTCAACGAGAATTCCGACAAAAATAGCCTTTATTTACTCTTTATTTTTTAATATTTTACACTAAAAGGCCTTTATTTCCATAGATTGGAGCCTTTATAAAAACCTTTATTTTTGTTCAGACCTGCTAGGAGGCCTGAACATCGGACATTTAATAAAAATCAATTGCAAACAAAGCTATCCGTCAAAAAATGTTTTCCCCACCCACTTGAAACAAACCTGTGTTCGTAGACATGCCGGACCGAACTACAAAAATTTGCTGGACCGAACATTAAATATGAAATAAACAGGAATCTTGATTCCTATTATCAGTATGCAGCTGTTGATAGATTTTTCTTGTATCCAGTCTATTCTACATTGCTTTGGATTAAAAAATCCCGAAAAATAATTATTTTGAAAAGTGTCCCAAAAATATGGAAACAATATTCATCATTCAACCCACCTGTGTTTAAAGCGAAAAAAAAAAATTAACAATTATCGGTAATTATTCGTTGATAAACTAAGTAATTGGCCTTGTCTTCTCATCATCAATTAAAACCCCCTCAAAGAGCCAAAAGAAGTGTGTCGGAATCATTGCATCTGAAGTGGAGATCAAAGCGGTATAGTTGCGCGAGATTGTCATGACATTACGTCATGTTTTCGCGCCATGTGACACATCACTGTCTGATTGTACCGGCTCGGTTCTTTAAATTGCTGAGAAGAAATCAATAAAAAAAAGTTCCTTCTTTAATTTTTTTTTGAAAGCGAATGTGCAATATCCCGTATTAACTGACAGGTAAATGTGTCAAAAGATAATAGTAGATATCCTACCTCTGTGACTATTTTGCCCTCAAGGAATTTACATTATTGTGAGAAGAATATCTTACATAGTCAGTGCTCCAGCTAGGATTAAAAAAGGGCAGGGTGCTGGCACTGAAAAGGGCACTTCTGGGGTGGTGGTCGGTCCGGGACCGTGCTCCCCCGGGAAAAAAATATAACTGGTCCATGCATACAGTGCATTTTAACATATTTTAGGCATGGAATTTGGCATAATTTAGGCATGTTTTATGGCACACTTTAGGTATGGTCTTTTAATAGGCTATGTCTGTCATCTCTAATGCACCTATTTATTAACTAAAAATTCTGCTGTTTGTATTTTACTTGGCACTGATTTTCAACTTGTAACATTTCTTTGTAATTGCATACTGAATAACAATATCTATGTCTTTAGGCCTATTTTGTTACAATTTCAGTATACATCTTCTCCATGTTGGCTACTTGATATTTATAAATTTATACGTGCAACATATTATACAGAAAATAAAGTTTAAACTTCCACTTAAATAAATGAAATCAGGCAAAGACTTTAAGTTTTTAACTTACAGCAGTCTAAAAGCAAATTTAGCACTTGTAATAGACATACCGGGTATCCAAATTTTTTATCCGGATATGGTTACACTTTTTTCTAAAAGTCGTCGAATGTCCAGTTTAAACAATATTTTTGAAAAATTATTATGATGCAAAGACAGTTTAACAGCATTTTACAGTATCTGACATTAAAGTGTACCCTGTCATTACATCTTAGTAAACTAATTTCAAAGAAATCTTCATGAAAAATCGGCAATTTCACAAAGCAGACGACAACCTACTTTTGATTTCAAAAACTTGTAAAACTATAAAATCAAAATATTTTCCTATTTAAATTTGATTGTGATCGATTTTTATTAATTAGATTTAAATGTCTGCTGTCTGGACTTTAGTTTCAGTTGTGTATAAAGGGGTATTTACGACTATATTACCGAAAACGAAAGTACACTTTGACAGGTGGCGCGAAATGATAATGATTTCAGACTGGTTTGCAAACTGTTTTAACACTAAGGTTCTGTGATTTTAATGCTAGTGGAGCAGTCTAAAATATCATGGTCTGCCTCGGGCACGATTACAGCAGGTAATTGTTTAATTGTTTGCTAATTATGTCAGTGCCCCCCGGCGTGTATCACTGGATAAAAAGGGGGCAATAAAGCAGTGTATTATAATCACTGAGGCAAAAAAGGGAAGTTTGGCTAAAACAAGAAATGAATGGTTGTAAAACGGGCAGGGTGCCTGGCGGGGCAACAGGGCGGAACGAATTTCGGAACGGGCGATGCGCCCTGCTGTAAATAGCTAGCTGGAGCACTGATAGTGTCGTGTCAAAAAATTAGTGTACAAAGATTCATTTAATTCTTATTAAAAACCACGACATCATACTGCTTTATTTTAAAACCACATTTCTATCTACGTCCACGAGGTCATGTAACCTATTCTTACAGAAATCTGCTAGCCAAAGATCGTTTTACTCCATGTATTTAAATTGCTGCCGCTTTTTCATTATTTAAGATTTTTTTATTCTGTTTTTTTTTGTACTTTCTGGTCAAAAGTCTGAATTGTATGACCATAGTATGTATTATTTATTTACTTTTAGAAATAAAGAAATAATTAAGATCGCGCTGTTTGAAATTTTACAAATAATTATATGAAAATTCGATGGTTTTTATAGAATTTTGCCTACATTTCTGTCGATATCTTATTAAAATCGTTATAGAATTCAGACTGTATTACTTCTCAAGCAGTGGAGAAAATTTGAAGCGATTATATTAAAGAATGAATGCACTACGCGCGTTTTTCGTGTATGTGTCGATATTTAAAACAAAAGTAACGGCGATGTAAATGAGATATTACGATAGGTCGCACGTGCTCGTGGAATGAAAAATTACCGGCATGAACGTATTGATATCTTTATGATTCGCGGGTAAATTCCACAAAATCCAGGTTATTTTTCTGGATGTAATTTCTGAATTTTGTAAGTTACGACGTAAAAACCTCTCGCCCGATCGGCCGAGTATGACGGACGGTCGGACCAGCCTCGACTCGTAAAACGGCGGTCTGCGGCAAAATCTTCCGGTCTTGTCCGTCGGACCGACGAATTTCGCGATGTCTGGCGTCGAAAAATACAGCAAGGCCGGAGCCTTTTGCTAGGTAGGGTCGGGTGACCCGAAACACAACATTTTTTTAGGCCTAAATTCGGCGAGTCCCGACTTCTTGTATAAATGATGATAGTTTAAAATATCCCAGTATGTATTTGCACGTATTAAAAAAGAAATAAATAGTATGGAAAATGTTCAGTCCAAATTTATTATTTTTTGTCTGAAAACGATCTGATGTAGCCTTCATAAACGTTACTGGTTTATCAAATGGGTGCACGAATCAAACTTCAGACAAGCGCGACCTATATATATGTGACCCAGTGCTTCCCTAGAGACAATATGGCGTCTTCCGACAAATACACGCTGGTAAAAAATACTAAGGGTCATTAATCTAACTAATCATTAGTCAGGTTAATATTCCAGTGTATTTTTTTTTCTTTAATTCTAGTCAAGTAACTAGTCTTCGTTGTTGCTCATAATAAATGAAGTATTTCTGAGAGTTTTTCAATATTTTTATGACCACTACCATAGCTGTAAGTCTTACGATAAATATGGTGGTATACCGTGGTATATACCGCGGTAATTAGGAAAAAACCGTGGTATACCGCGGTATTTTTTTCAAGGCGGTACCCAGCCCTAGACCTATTTACCACTAGACAAAGTCCAAATAATAGGACGTTTCGGGATAGCGTGATAACTTTTGGCTGTCGCTGTCTCCGTGGTATCAAGTCAACTCGTCCCCTATAGTCAACTCGTCCCCCAGTCAACTCGTCCCCGATTTGCTCATTTCGTCCCCTGAAATCGGTCATTTCGTCCCCACATGATAAAATTTGGTCAACTCCTTCCCCTTTAGCAGGCTGGTAACATTGCCCGATCGGACTTTTGGCATAAAAACTAATATTTCTTGAAAAATAATGAAGATATTTTTTTCAAACTTTGTCCATTTATTAAGCATATCATATGATGCATATTAAGATAGAAATAACTTTGTTGCCTTCAGTTTTGTTAGAATTACTTCCCTTTTTCAGATTTTTATTATGCATAATTTTTGAAGTCGAAAAAAATTGTGATTTAATGCAATGTTTAAAACAGAAAAGGGTTCCAATGGATTTCTATTGCTCCAAACTTGTGCGCCAATACCTTTATTCTATATTTTCAGGGTTAATACTTTGCTTCTAGTGCAGATGTATGAACAATTTTTTACAACTAACATTTTTCTATAATGTTTTAAGTGAAAGCACAGTAAAATGTATATTACATTCATGTAGTGCATTAGAAAGCCAATGAACCCTATTTTGTTTTAAATTTAGTATTAGAACATTTTTTTTTGGACTTCAAAAATTATGCATCATAAAAATCTGAAAAGGGGAAATTATTCTACCAAAACTGAAGGCAACCAACTTATTTTTATTTTTATTTGTATCATATGTAATGCTTAATTAAATGGACCAAGTTGGAAAGAAACATCTTTGTTATTTTCAAAGAAATACTAGTTTTTCTGTTGAAAGCCTGATCGGGCAATGTTACCAACCTGTTTAGTCCAAATAATTGTACTCGAGAGTTGAATATCGTTAATATTTTTTTGACTTGCCGATATCCGCCTCCGAGTACAAACCAGAAAAGGAAAAGAATGTGATAGCACTGTCCCCTTCTTTACTTAAATAACACCCAACAGAATCCGTTGGGCGGGAATTATGTTATAATAAAGCAACGGATCAGAAAAAAGAAATACATACATAGAAAGCCTGTAATTTTTCCTTTCCAATGATGTATATATTATCTAGATTCCTTAAACTTTTTTCAAACTATGACAGTTAAAAAAATTCAGAGGTTTAAATCGCGTGTACTACATATTGGAAAATGGCCGATACAGGTAAACACATTATTCATTGGTCACGCCTCCGACCGCCATTACATGAAGACGATTGAAATGTTAGAGGTTTAAATTTTTTACAACAGAAATTCTTGATAAATATATCATGTTCTTATGTTATTTATTTACTATTTATGATTTAAAACAACAGGTAAGCTGTCAGGGCTAAAAAAAATCGTGACTATAGAAAAATCGTAATTTCAGTCGACCACAGTTTCCATCACAGTTTTGATTGTTTCTGGTTGAGACCTCTAGGTAGACAGCATAAAATATCAAAATCACAGACACTTGGGGTTCGGATCTCCACACACCCCATTCTCCTACGCCCCTGGTTAAGTTTAGCCAATATATTTTAGCATTTTACCATGTATTGAGCATAGGTGACGATCATAAAACGCATTTTGTAACATTTCAGCGTGTTTTTAAAAAATGCATTTTTACCATCAATGCTCTCTATACTAGAAGATATGCAACTTCTCACGAACAATGGGAACACTTGCTTGCGCTGGACCCTCGCTTTGTGTAGTGCATGTCATAAACCGGGAACCAAAATTGTTACTCTTACAGCTATGTTAAACCAGATCATCATTTCTTTTATGTAAACAAACCTCGTGTAACACGTGGTGAAGCGATAACCCGGTATAATGCAGTCGAAACGGTATCAATTTTCACACCCTGGTACCGGCGCTCCCAAGTACAGGTGGCACTCACACATACAGTGCTCGATAAGCAATTTTGGAGGAGCGGCGGTGTAAGTATTTCTTAATGTATCTCCGGTAATTCAAAACGTTTTGTAAAATGAAAGATATCTGCGCCCTGGTGAATAATTGATGACTATGTTCCGTGAGTGTCACAACATTTCATCTTGAAATAAACAAAATACGGCGAGTTAAACGTGAACGTTTGACTCAAAAATGTCAAATGTAAAAAAACACGTAAAATACTCAGTAAATACTCCAGCTGTATTCATTTTGATACATCTTCATATAGTCATATCTTCCTACAATAACCAGTTCAAATTCCAAGACTTAATTTGTTATATTTAAAGAATGACTCGTGTTTAAAGATGGTAAGTGGTTTCAAAACGGCACACACATCGCACAGGTGTGTATTTTTTGACGCTCACCAAGTACAGCTATAGAAAGTTCTTCAGAAATGTGGAGAAATCGTCAGCTCTAAGGCAACTACAACGGAAAAGAGATGAATCGGACTGGTTAGTTATGTGTGGTAGAGATTACACCACCAAGAACAGTTTGATGTTGGATTAAACAGTAGTTAATGGAACTAGTCATTACGTCTCATGTCTGCTGTTAAATCGGAATGACTCACATCGATTCCTGAGAGAGCCAAACAATAACTCATTAATTGATAAATTCCTTGAATTAATAAGATATTAAAATATGAGCGTCTTTTGTACCGAACAGACATTTTAACAAATTTCTTTGGTGGCTGATATCTATATGCCATTCCGCTAATTTTAGGCGCCGATTTATAACGTAAATATCGACTTTTCGCTCAGCGCCCCCCACTAATTATCATGTTTTCAATCCACGCTCCCGCCCTTTCTTATTCCTAGTATTTTCTGTATGGAGAATCGCAGACAAAAAGTTTAGATTTAATATGTAAATCGTCGGGGGGAGTCGAGCGAAAACTGGCTGATCAGCGGGCTCCGAGCAAGAAGTTGAGGTTTGAAAAGCATAACATTGGTGGGCACCCGGGCACCCAGCCGCTTTACATCTTGAATCTCACTCAACGCCAGCACCCACTCCCCACTCCCTCCCCCATCCCCATAATCGTGTTTTCGCTTCGCGTCGCCACATGTTATCGAATTTTTGCCAGCTAACCACTCCGCGTTTAACTTTTTTTAATTCTCGTGTTTTCGCTCGACGGGGTCGCGTGGCAAATTGATGAAATGGTATAAATCATCCACTGTAAAAAACTTTTTTTTCTGTTATGAGTGTTTACTGAATCTTAAATCTAATGAAACAAGTAAAATATTTTTCGTAAAAAGTTCAACATTTATTATACATTCAATGTAGGCGTATGGTAAGTTGTTAAAATTAAAGAAAAGAATAGAAAACTTGTCAGTCCGTTATAAATGAGTTTTACTAACTGTATGATTAAACATTTATTCCACACCCCAACAAAAAAAAATATCGACCTGGCTCTATATATATCATACGGATGCTCATAGCATTATATTGGTACTCAAAAACGTTGAGATTGACCTGAAATATTGTTTAGTAACGGCGTTTAACCAAACGCATACGCACGCACAAACGCACGCAAGCACACACATATCTTCTTGCAAACCTTACCGTCCACTGATCCCACTGAGTCATATGAATGTTTTGAAGCACGTTTTTCATTTTTCAACGAAATCCTAGGACATATCAAATTTTTGCTTTAATCAGTTTTCAAGAAGCTTTTTAATAAAAAAATAATGTTAAAATATTGTCGCCGTTTTAAGTTTTAACATAGAAAGGTCGACTTCTACAGTCAGTTTTTTAACGGTATAAAGATTTATGATCATACAGGCACCACACTGAGAGAAAACAACAACAAGGTCTACGTTTCTGAAGACTTTTCTCTAGCTGTACTTGTTGAGCGCCAAAAAAATTAACACCTGTGCCATGTGAGTGCCGTTTTGAAATCCCATACCATCTTTAAACACGAGTCATTCTTTAAATATAACAAATTAAGTCTTGAAATTTGAACTGGTTATTGAAGGAAGACATGGCTATACGATAATGTATCAAAAATGAATACATTTGGAGTATTTACTGAGTATTTTATTCATCAGAGCGCAGATATCTTTCATTTTAAGAAAAGTTTTGAATTACCGGAGATACAATAAGAAATACTTACACTACCGCTCCTCTAAAATTACTTATCGAGCGCTGTATGTGTGAGTGCCACCTGTACTTGGGAGCACCGGTACCAGGGTGTGATTTTGGTACCCGGCAATGATATGAGCAGTTCAAAGCAGGGATCTATTCACAAGGAAGTGTTCCATAGAATTTAGATAGGTTGATTTATATTATTTATTGATTTCTCGTCGGAATACAAACGACAGTTGTCGGGACCGGTGTCATTTAACAGAATGGTAACAGATCTGACGATTGATACCAGTGATTCATTGGTAGTGGTTCATTTAAACGTTTAACTGGCTATTGTTTCCCTAGTGTTCGTGAGAAGTTGCATATCTTCTAGTATAGAGAGCATTGATGGTAAAAATGCATTTTTTAAAAACACGCTGAAATGTTACAAAATGCGTTTTATGATCGTCACCTATGCTCAATACATGGTAAAATGCTAAAATATATTGGCTAAACTTAACCAGGGGCGTAGGAGAATGGGGTGTGTGGAGATCCGAACCCCAAGTGTCTGTGATCAAAATGTAAAATCGGTCTACCCGAGGTCTCATTATTTAGACTACTCCCCCTTTTGGTCAATTCGTCCCCCGTTAGGTAATTTTGTCCTCCTAAATATATGAGGCATTTCGCTTTTTTATGATATCTTTGACTTTGAACATTGATATTTAAAATCATCGTGAGTTTTGAGACTTTAAATAATTAGGTTGGATAAAATAATAAAAGAAATATACTGAAAATATAAGGCAATTAACTGAAATAAAATAAAAAATAAATACAATGCCTTTAGTAATAAAAATATAATATAATAATTAACGTTTTAAGAATCATAATAAGAAAAGAGAGAGCATTAAATCCTTATCCCTGGTCATGAAAGGAATTTTTAATTAAAAATACAATAAAAAAAACCCAACTTATATCTGTTGCATATGTATTACTAAAGATAACCACCATGCTTTATATTTGTTTATTCTTCTTGTCCAAAACCACAGGGCCTAGGGCTTTGATATTTGGTGTGTAGCATCATCTATTGGTCCTCTACCAAAATTGTTCAAATTATCGCCCTAGGGTCAAATATGGCTCCGCCACGGGGGTCACATGGTTTATATAGACTTATATAGGGAAAACTTTGAAAATCTTCTTGTACAAAACCACATGGCCTAGGGCATTGATATTTGGTATGTAGCATCATCTAGTGGTCCTCTACCAAGATTGTTCAAATTATCCCCCTAGGGTCAAATATGGCCTCGCCCCGGGGGTCACATGGTTTATATAGACTTAAGTAGGGAAAACTGTGAAAATCTTCTTGTACAAAACCACATGGCCTAGGGCTTTGATATTTGGTATGTAGCATTATCTAGTGGTCCTCTACCAAGATTGTTCAAATTATCCCCCAGGATCAAATATGGCCCCACCCTGGGGGTCCCAAGTTTTACATAGACTTATATAGGAAAAAAAGTTTAAAAATCTTCTTGTCTGAAACCACAACACTTAGACCTTTGATATTTGGTTTGTAGCATTGTCTAATGGTCCTCAACAAAAATTGTTCAAATTGTACCCATGGCGTGAAAAGAGGCCCTGCCCTGGGGGTCCCAAGTTTTATATAGATTTATATAGAAATAGCTTTAAAAATTTTCTTGTCTGAAACCATACGACCAAGGCTTTTGATATTTGGTATGATGAATTGTCTAGTAGTCCTCTACCAAAATTGTCCAAATTATGCCCCTGGGGTTAAAAGAGGCCCCGCCCTGGGGTCACTTAGTTATTATGTGAGTTATATAGGAAAAAATACTTAAAAATCATCTGATCCTATTTCAAAGACTAATTATAATTACCTGATGACCCCAAGTAATATGATGTCACTTGACTGTGACCTTGACCTACTGACCTACTTTCCTGTTTTTAGCTCACCTGAGCACAAAGTGCTTGGGGTGAGCTATTGTGATCACTCACCGTCCGGCGTCCGTCCGTCCGTCCACACTTTCCTTTAAACAACATCTACTCCTAAACCACCAGGCCAATTTTGATGAAACTTCACAGGGATGTTCCATGGATGGTCCTCTTTAAAAATTGTTCAAAGAATTGAATTCCATACTGAACTCTGGTTGCCATGGCAACCGAAAGGAAAAAACTTAAAAAATCTTCTTGTGCCAAACCGCAAGGCGTAGAGCCTTTATATTTGGCGTGTGGCATCATTTAATGGTCCTTTATGAAGATTTTTCAAATTTTGCCCCTAGGGTGAAAAGAGGCCCCGCCCCAGGGGGTCCCAAGTTTTACATAGACTTATATAGGAAAAAACTTTAAAAATCTTCTTGTCTGAAACCGCAAGACCTAGGCCTTCGATATTTGGTATGTAGCATTGCCTTGTGGTCCTCTACCAAGATTGTTCAAATTATTACCCTGGGGTGAAAAGAGGCCCCGCCCCGGGGCTCCCAAGTTTTACATAGACTTATATAGGAAAAAACTTTGAAAATCTTCTTGCCTGAAACTGCAAGGCCTAGGCTTTTGATATTTGGTTGGTTGCATTGCCTAGTGGTCCTCTACCAAAATTGTTCAAATTATGCCCCTGGGATGAAAAGAGGCCCTGCCCTGGGTGTCCCAAGTTTTATATAGACTTATTTAGGAAAAAACTTTAAAAATCTTCTTGTCTGAAAGTTCAAGGCCTAGGCCTTTGATATGTGGTATGTAGCATTGCCTAGTGGTTCTCTAACAAGATTATTCAAATTATGCCCCTGGGGTGAAAAGAGGCCCCGCCCTGGGGGTCACTTGTGTATGAGTTATATAGCAAAAAATACTTCAAAAATTATCTGATCATATTGCCTAGACTGTTTAATTATAATTACCTGATGGCCCCAAGTAATTAGGGGTTACTTGACTGTGACCTTGACCTACTGGCCTACTTTCTTGTTTTTTAAGATACAGCCTTGAAATTTGAATGACATATTTGCAACTTTTGTAAAACAATGCTAATATTAAGTAAAATACTAACATTCAACAATGGTTTAGAACCTTCATTTTATAGAAACATAATGACAAGTCATCACAAAAACATTAAAAGTGAGATACACAAAAATTGTTGTTATTATTAAGTTAAATGTGTTTAGCTGGTCATCTACAAACAGTAACTAGTATATGATAGAATTTAATGTCTTTGGTATGTAGCATCATGTAGTGGGCCCAACTAAACTCAGGTGAGCGATATAGGGCCATCATGGCCTTCTTGTTTAAGATACAGCCTTGAAATTTTGATGACATACACAGTTTTGCACACAAATCGTAAAACTGAATTTCATTGACCATGAATGTGACCTACTGACTTTCTTAATATTTTATCATCAGTTAGACATTTGAAACATGTAGCTCATATTACTCAGGTGAGCGATCCAGGGTCATCATGACCCTCTTGTTAGTAATTTCCCTAAATTCCTTAGGGGTTAACCGTTTGAAAACTGGTAATAATTAATTCGGTGGTAAAACATTGAACTAAGGACAATTTAGGCTAAATGTCGCATGATTAAAGGAAAGAAACAAACTTATATACGTACATGTAATACATAGAACATAATATTATAAGCACAAAGGCATAAACCAGTAAGAACAAGGAAATTCATTGATGCAAGCATCAAAGACGCCGCCAAGTGTTGTGTCTGAAGTACATTTATTGCAATATGAGAAATCACATAATCATTACTTTATTAGTCTGACTAGCACATAAAACAATATATGTTATAAACATGAAGAATATAACATTGCGAGTAGGTGGTCCCTATACATACAAAATTAAAGTAATTATTTCACTAACTAAGGTCACCTCCTGTGAAAAGTTGTGGTTCACAGAAACCATTATTTTTATTATCATGTAATGTAATGAGTGTTTTCTATTTACTGATGAAGTTTTATGGACCTTAGTCACCTACATTATAGATTTCAGAATGCATATTATACACAGCAATTTACTGTTTCCGTTGCCAAAAACAACCAAAAATTTTGTCCAAGAAAAGAATGATACAACATAAATAATCTCTATATTGCCCCTATTCACAAAGCATGAATCTTTCTTATATACTTTTGAATATCATAGAATTCTTTTTTTTTTCGGACGAACGATAAACTTGAAGTCCTCGTTGAACTGTAAGTTACTAGGAGTATGTCAGTGTCTAGATTCAAATCTAATATTACAAGAAATTTAGCAAGCATAATAACCCACTGCCAAAGTGTAGAAAATATTTCAATGAAAATGTTCTTTTTTTTTTTTTTTTTTTTTTTTTGTCAGGAATGGACAAATACAAAAACTATCTATTAAATTAAAAACAAAAACAAAAAAGAAGCAAGTAACAAGATATAATAAAACCAGAGCAACTGACTAGTCAATTAAGCAATGAACATATAAATTCAACAAGGAATTCTATTTTAAAGTCACTGATGCTTTGATAAGTTATGGTCCCATGGCTTTTGATATTTCGATCTAACCACATTTAAAAAAGTATTAACTTGTCACTGACAAATTCAGCCAAATGCTCTTTAGCCTATTGCACACCTTAGTTGACAGTGTATATCTGTAGCAATGAGTAGATCTATATGACACATAAGCAAAAAAAAAAGAAGAAAAAAAAATAGAAATAGGAATTTGCAAAAGTGTGCGCATTCTGAAATTACATCACTGTACCTATCAACAAAGAAAATAAGACAAAAAGGTTAAAAATAAGTTAACAGAGGCACTTCCTTCGTTCATTTCAACATATCTATGCTTATTGATTCCTTTATTAACTTTGTAAATACGTTTTTCTTTCCAAGGAATTTTTATGCAGGCAAATTGTAATTTTCCATAATTTTTAGCTCGACTATTCGAAGAATAAGTAGAGCTATCCTACTCACCACGGCGTCGGCGTCACACCTTGGTTAAGTTTTTCGTACCAGTCCACATTTTGACAAAGTCTTTTGAGATAAAGCTTTGAAACTTTCAACACTTGTTTACCATCACCATGGCCAGTTATAGGCAAGAGTACATAACTCCATCAGGGATTTTGGCTGAATTATGGCCCCTTTTGACTTAGAAATCATGGTTAAGTTTTTCGTACCAGTTCATATTTTGACAAAGTCTTTTGAGATAAAGCTTTGAAACTTTCAACACTTGTTTATCATCACCATGTCCAGTTATAGGCAAGAGTACATAACTCCGTCAAGGATTTTGGCTGAATTATGGCCCCTTTCGACTTAGAAATTTTCGTACCAGTTCATATTTTGACAAAGTCTTTTGAGATAAAGCTTTGAAACTTTCAACACTTGTTTACCATAGCCATGTCCAGTTATAGGCAAGAGCACATTACTCCATCAAGGATTTTGGCTGAATTATGGCCCTTTTTGACTTAGAAATCTTGGTTAAGTTTTTCGTACCAGTTCATATTTTGACAAAGTCTTTGAAGACAAAGCTTTGAAACTTTCAACACCTGTTTACCATCACCATGTCCAGTTATAGGCAAGAGTACATAACTTCATCAAGGATTTTGGCTGAATTATGGCCCCTTTTGACTTAGAAATCTTGGTTAAGTTTTTCGTACCAGTTTATATTTTGTGTAAAGTGTTTGACATATGGCTTTGAAACTTTTATCACTTATTCAGTATAATAGTCTCTATCTGTAGGAAAGAGTACATAACTCTGTCATATATTTTGGCTTAATTATTGCCCTTTTTGGACTTGGAAATTGGTTCTGATTTCATACAAGTCCACGTTTTGTCAAAACTATTTGACATATGGCTTTTAAACTTTGAACACTTGTTTATCATCATGATTTCCATCTGTAGGGAAGTGTACATAACTCTGAC
Source organism: Mercenaria mercenaria (assembly GCF_021730395.1). NCBI lineage: Eukaryota > Metazoa > Mollusca > Bivalvia > Venerida > Veneridae > Mercenaria > Mercenaria mercenaria. Next base: position 104,089,867 of record NC_069362.1, on the reverse strand, counting down.
AACTATTTTGGCTGAATAATGACCCTTTTTGGACTTTGAAATTGGTTCACACATTGCCATTTAGTGTAAGACTTATCAAAATCCACAAATATGGGAACATTGTTTGTCTAATGTATTTTTTTCTTTTGTCTGAATATCTGTAGAAATATTTTGACCCCATTCTTCAATCAATTCTTCGAATAGTCGAGCGCGCTGTCATCCGACAGCTCTTGTTTTTTTAATATTCTCTTCAAAGTTTACTGCAAGATTATTGTAAAATACACGAACGCTCCCTTGTCCAGGCAATTCACGCGTTGCAGTATGGTATACCTGCGGTGTGTTCTATTTATAGAAAATGACATAGGTAAGTAGGTCATGCTAAGCATAGAAATAGAAAACTTGACTTACAGAGTAACCTCCCTTTTCAATAAATCGGATCAACATTTTTGACGAAATTGTAAATAAAAAAATACGTTCTGCTCTACAAATAAGGAGAGGAAAGACAGATAGCATTGTTTTAAATCACATAATAAGTTGCATTACATACATTTTTAGCTCATCTGATTTTTTTGAAAAAAAAATGATGAGTTATTGTCATCACTTGAGCGGTTGTCGGCGTCGGCGTCTGCGTCGGCATTGCCTGGTTAAGTTTTATGTTTAGGTCAGCTTTTCTCCTAAACTATCAAAGCTATTGCTTTGAAACTTGGAATACTTGTTCACCATGATAAGCTGACCCTGTATAGCAAGAAACATAACTCCATCTTGCTTTTTGCAAGATTTATGGCCCCTTTTGTACTTAGAAATTATCAGATTTCTTGGTTAAGTTTTATGTTTAGGTCAACTTTTCTCCTAAACTATCAAAGTTATTGCTTTGAAACTTGGTATACTTGTTCTTCATCATAAGCAGACCCTGTACATCAAGAAACATAACTCCATCTTGCTTTTTGCAATAATTATTGCCCCTTTTGGACTTAGAAAATCAGTTTTCTTGGTTAAGTTTTATGTTTAGGTCAGCTTTTATCCTAAACTATCAAAGCTATTGCTTTAAAACTTGCAACACTTGTTCACCATCATAAGCTGACCCTGTACAGCAAGAAACATAACTCCATCCTGCTTTTTGCAAGATTTATGGCCCCTTTTGGACTTAGAAAATATCAGATTTCTTGGTTAAGTTTTATGTTTAGGTCAACTTTTTCTCTTAAACTATCAAAGCTGTTGCTTTGAAACTTGCAACACTTGTTCACCATCATAAGCTGTACAGCAAGCAACATAACTCCATCCTGCTTTTTGCAATAATTATTGCCCCTTTTGGACTTAGAAAATCATTTTCTTGGTTGAGTATTATGTTTAAGTCAGCTTTTCTCATAAACTATCAAAGCTATTGCTTTAAAACTTGCAACAGTTTTTCACCATCATAAGTGGACACTGTACATCAAGAAACATAACTCTATCCTGCTTTTTGCAAGAATGATGGCCCTTTTTAGACTTAGAAAATCATGGGTAGGACAATATTTCTATTATACAAAAAAAATCAGATGAGCGTCAGCACCCGCAAGGCGGTGCTCTTGTTTATGTTTTATTTTTGCCATTTTTGTTTATTCACTAAAATGTATTGTGCAATATCGTTGATCCTTTTACAAACTATTCACTGTGTTCAGTTTATCACTCTGAAACTATTCATTACCATCTTTACAGGGTCCGAAATAAAAGTGTATCCCATATACTCAACACTGCCTTCGGGGCAGCGTCGAATGAAGTACATCTGCAAGGAATTACAGGATGAAATAGCTGTGTAGAAAGAAGTAATAAAATCGTAGCAGCAGGAATAAAATAATGAGAGCAGAAAAGATAGACAAAAGGCACTAATTTTTAGCTTGACTATTCATAGAATAGTAGAGCTATTGGACTCGCCTGTGCGTTGGCGTCCACGTCCGGATCTGCGTCCGCGTCTGCGTCCCGATTTGGTTAAGGTTTTGTATGTAAGCTGGTATCTCAGTAACCACTTGCGAGAATGTATTGAAACTTCACACACTTATTCACTGTGATAAACTTACTTACATTGCACAGGTTCCATAACTCTATTTTCCTTTTTTACAAAATTACTCCCCTTTTTCAACTTAGAAAGTTTTGGTTAAGGTTTTGTATGTAAGCTGGTATCTCAGGAACCACTTGCGGGAATGGATTGAAACTTCACACACTTATTCACCATGATAAACTGTCTTACATTGCACAGGTTCCATAACTTTATATTGCTTTTTTACAAAATTATAAATTTTTGGTTAGGGTTTTGTATGTTAATTTTTGGTTAAGGTTTTGTATGTAAGCTTGTATCTCAGTATCCACTAATAGGAATGGATTGAAACTTCACACACTTGTTCACTGTCACGATCTCACATGCACTGTGAAGGTCACATAACTCTACTTTGCATTTTTACAAAATTATGCCCCTTTTTCATCTTAGCAGTTTTTGGTAAAGTTTTTGTAAGCTGGTATCTAAGTATTCATAAATGTGAAAGGATTGAAACTTCACACACTTGTTCACTGTCATGATATGACATGCAGTGCAAAGGTTCAATAACTCTACTTTGCATTTTACAAAATTATGCCCCTTTTTGCAACTTTTGTATTCAGTCAATTGACAAGGCTGTTGAATAGTCGAGCGTTGCTGTCCTCCGACAGCTCTTGTTAATTAATGCTTAAAAGTAGGTCCATACAGGTTGAAATTGCCTATTTGCCCCTTCCCTATTGAAAGTAATTCATAGCATATAAAACATTATTTAATACAACAACAGACAGGCAAACAAACAAAGCACAGCTTCTGCTGCAACCAGGTCACTTGACACTTATTGACGTTCGAATGTCTAATCTGTCTGACCAACCTACTCATTTAGTTGACAACAGATAGGCTTTCATTATTTAATGCATATAGAAAAAAAGTAGTTCAAGTACGAAGGGCATAGCAGACATAAAAGCAGACAGATAGCACTGATGGCATATATAAGTAAACAATTTACAATTTAAATGCAATAGGAAATCCGAGCAAGCTAAAATTTTAAAGGAAAAAAACCAAACAGGTAAAAAGGAGCGATGCTTAAAGGGAATTCCGATAGTTTTTTATGCGCATCTTTCTGCGCAGCCGACACTTTCTATGGAAAACTGAACTGAAGTCAACATTTGTTGAAACATGTTACAGACAGTCTTAAATATGAGCAATCTTGAATGAAATAACATTTTTGATAAGTTTTATCAGTAATCAAATGTTGATACTTGTTTATGTTGTATTGACAAGTATCATGCCTGACAGGTATCTTGCTATTTTTGTGGTTGTGTTTTCAAATCGCATTTTGGTACAAAGACAGTGTTGTTCATATAATGTAAGATAATTGACTTAGTACTGATAAGACAATATCACCTTTCAGATTATTAGCTCACCAGAGCACAAAGTGCTCAGGGTGAGCTATTGTGATCACTCACCGTCCGGCGTCCGTACGTCGTCCTTCCGTCCGTCCGTCCGTCCGTCCGACCACACTTTCCTTTAAACAACATCTCCTCCTAAACCAACAGGCCAATTTTGATGAAACTTCACAGGGATGTTCCTTGGATGGTCTTCTCTAAAAATTGTTCAAAGAATTGAATTCCCTGCAGAACTCTGGTTGCCATGGCAACCGAAAGGAAAAACTTAAAAAATCTTCTTCTAAAAAACCAGAAGCCCTAGAGCTTAGATATTTGGTGTGAAGCATTGCCTAGTGGACCTCTACCAAGTTTGTTCAAATCATGACCCCGGGGTCAAAATTGACCCCGCCCCAGGGGTCACTTGATTTTACATAGAAAAATGTTAAAAAATCTTCTTCTCGAAAACCAGAAGCCCTAGACCTTAGATATTTAACATGTAGCATTGCCTAGTGGACCTCTACTAAAGTTGTTCAAATCATGACCCGGGGGTCAAAATTGACCCCGCCCAGGGGTCACTTGATTTTACATAGGAAAATCTTCAAAAAATTTCTAAAAATAAAGCAGAAGGCCTAGGTCTTAGATATTTCACATGTAGCATTGCCTAGTGGACCTCTACAAAATTTGTTCAAATCAGATCCCCGGGATCCAAATTGACCCTGCCCCAGGGGTCACTTGATTTTACATAGGAAAACCTTAAAAAATCTTCTTCTCAAAAAGCAGAAGCCCTAGAGCTTAGATATTTGACATGTAGCATTGCCTAGTGGACCTCTACTAAAGTTGTTCAAATCATGACCCCTGGGGTCAAAATTGGCCCAGCCCTAGGGGTCACTTGATTTTACATATGAAAATCTTCAAAAATTTTCTTAAAATAAACCAGAAGGCCTAGAGCTTAGATATTTCACATGTAGCATTGCCTAGTGGACCTCTACAACATTTATTCAAATCATGACCCCAGGGTTAAAATTTACCCCGCCCCAGGGGTCACTTGATTTTACATAGGAAAATCTTCAAAAAATTTCTAAAAATAAACCAGAAGGCCTAGATCTTAGATATTTGACATGTAGCATTGCCTAGTAGACCTCTACAAAATTTCTTCAAATCATGACCCCCGGGGTCAAATTGGCCCCGCCCCATGGGGTTACTTGATTGTACATAGAAAAATCTTCAATATTTTCTAAAAATAAACCAGAAGGCCTAGAGCTTAGATATTCGACATGTAGCATTGCCTAGTGGACCTCTACAAAATTTGTTCAAATCTTGACCCCCAGGGTCAAATTGACCCAGCCCCAGGGGTTACTTTATTGTACATAGGGAAATCTTCATAAATTTGCTTAAAAATAAACCAGAAGGCCTAGATCTTAGATATTCCATATGTAACATTGCCTAGTCGACTTTTACAAATTTGTTCAAGTCATGACCCCCGGGGTAAAATTGGCCCCGCCCCAGGGGTTACTTGATTGTACATCGGAAAAGTTTCCAAAAAATTTCTAAAAATCATCAGTTTGACATTTGAAACATATTACTCTGGTGAGCGATCCAGGGTCATCATGACCCTCTTGTTTAGTATTCAATTTAAGAAAGAATTAAGAATTTTGAAACTTTTTTTTAACTTCTAGCAGACATACATGTAATCAATTTGGCCAGGTTCGCGCCATTTTCCGTCCGAACAGGTGTTGTATTCTAGCGGTCTTGACATAAAATTTAGCCTGGTGACCCATACATTTTTAGCCATTTTTATGCTTACAATACAATTATCTATACACAAGAAAAATAGGAAAAAATTCTATAAAAGAATTTTTTTCAAAATTTAAAAAATATTCTTCACTATGGGTATTTTTCACTGAAAAAAGTTCAAAAAAGTAAATAGGAAACACTACTTTTTTTCATTTGTACCCATTATTGTAAGGATAGAGTATTACAAATATGACTATGATATCAAATAAGTATATGATAAAATTTGTAAAAAGAAAAAACTTTATTTATATTTTGGTTGGTATTTATAAAAAAGGCAGAAAATTATGAAAATGTTGAAAAATCGCTAGCAGTTTCAGCAACAGTGGGTGTGTTCAAAACAATTTTTCACAAAAACAAGCCTGGTGACCTATTGTTTTTATTTGTTCATTGTTTTCAGCACAAATTTTCCTATCATATATGTGAATTTAAAAAAATTCTATGAAAGAAAAAAACTATAGGAATTCTCTTTAAGCTACTGGCACATCCTGGAACATTTAGTGATTTACATTTGGGGCCTGTTCAGTCGGACAAAATTTTTGTATTGTCAGCTACATTTTGTACATAGCTTGATTGGCAGACTGTTCAACACCCAGACAGCCTCAAAGTAGATGGAATTCTTGCTATACCTTGCTGTCCTTACTTGTGGAATTTCAAGGATGTTTGAATATCTGAAGTTATAATTAATAGCCATGTGCCTGCCCATGCCTGAAATTATGCCTTGACGGAAGCCTGGGGTTTTCTTCCACCATCAGAAGCTGGAAAGTCACCATAATTATTTACCTATAATTGTGTTGAGATTTTAAACCCAATAAAAACAACAAAAAGCTAAATAATCAATACATGACTGTTATTTTTTCTTGTAGATCCGAAAGAGATAATCCTGCAAACCTGAAGAAGTAAAGTTGCTGATCAGGAGGGGGAGTTAATCATATCAGGATAATGGCACAAGCCGGCAGTAACGAGCACCCTGATGGCAGACTTGTGAAAGACTGCCCAGACAGCCTGCAAGATCTGTGTATATTCTACTGCATGAACAATCTAGACATTCTTGTGGCATCATTAAACAATATCAGTGAAAGCAAAGACGATATCTCGTCCACATTTTCCTTGTTGCTAGGCAACCGGTTGTTGGAATATTACCTTTGTTCCTGTTTGCCTAGTGAGGATAAAGAACAGTTTGTGGATCAGCTGATGCAGAATAGTCAGCTATGCAACGAAGTAAACATTTCTCGGAGAGAAGTCTTCAACCCAGATAATGTACAAGAACTTGCTAATAATGCAATCAGGAGACTACAGGTTACAGTGTTTGATGAGGACAGTACCACAGGAACACTTGAAGCCTACAGGGATTTGTTAGAGAACAACCTTTCCCGCTTGACGAGCTTAGGTCTTTATCAGAAGTGTGGGGAGGAGTCAATGACAGGTTTATTAAATCTGCTGTGTGGTAGAGATTATGATGACGACGTAGATGATTTCAGTGATTCTGATGATGAATCTAGCAACAAAAATCAAGGTGCTGGCGATAATTCAGATATGTTTGAGGGAACCAGTGTTGTTTTTAACACAAAATACCATGGGTTTCAGATTAGAAATTTAGATGCTCAAAACGAGGCAAGAACTGAAACCGGAACAGGAGCGGATGAATCTTCAATAAGTGCAAATCAAGTTGTTTCAAATTTAAAATCTTTCAGTTACGAGCAAGTCTATACTGCTATTGATCCACACAGATCACCAAGCCACAGCTATGGGTGGTTTTATCACTTACTGTCAAAGATCTTACTAGGTAGTAAACAGATTCAGTCGTTCAGTTTAGTTACAGTTATATCAAATCCGGTAGAATGGTTCCTGTCTCAACCGAAGTTACCATTGCTGAAGAATCTCCAATCACTATGTTTGTCTTACGAAGACAACCATGTTGCAGCCCTAAGTGTGGAACTTGATATACCATACACGAAGAAGTTCTTTTCTAACCTTCCAGTTCTTGAAAATTTAAGGTAAATTTATTCTGTTTTTAGCTTGTCTGATTTTTGAAAAAAAATCTACAAATTATTGTCATCACTTGATCGTCGGCATTGGTGTTCATTAAATTTTTTGTTTAGGTCCACCTTTTCTCAAAAACTAGTATAAGAGCTACAGCTTTGAAACTTTGCACACTTGTTTATTATCATTAGTTGACTGTGGATGCCAAGAACCATAACTCTGAAATTTGCATTTTTAAGTTGTTAAAATTATGGCCCTTTTTGTATTTAGAAAATTCATCTTTTCTCAAAAACTATAAAAGCTACAGCTTTGAAATTTTGCACACTTGTTTATCATCATTAGGTGACTATGCAGACCAAGAACCAGTACTCTAACCTGCATTTTGGCAGAATTATGGCCCTTTTTGTACTTAGAAAGTCTGACTTGTAACTCTTTTTCTTACAGACTATCCAATTCTGAACTGTTACTCTTTTTCTTACAGCGCTTTTCCCCTTTTACCTGCAGAAGGCATATATAATTACTGGGGTGGGGGGATGATTTGGGCTTTCCCTTCTTTGTCTTTAGTTAGTTTAGTTTATACTAATTTGTTTTAGCTTGATTGTGATGAAAGCTTCAAGCTTATTGGAACCACTCTCGAACAGTGTAGTATTTTAATGCCCCTCCCCCCCTCCCTACCCCCCTCCCCGTCACACACACCCTCTTGAAAGAAGAAGAAAGGGTATGCCAAACGAAAGTTATTAGGACGATTGTCTGCAGTCAGTAGATGGCCCTGATTGTATGGGTGATACAATATGGAAGGTCTAAGTGACGGTGACACCTCAAGACTGGATGCAGTTTGGATCAGTAACGGTTAACTAGAGAATTCTTATGTCTGGCTGTCAAATCGAAAGGATGATTGCATTTGTTTATAACTCAGAAAAAACAATTAACATGCATTAATTATCTCTAAAAGAAAGTGTATTATGTGACTTTTATGGTAAAATAACTTTAATATACAGTCTCTCTTCTTCAGTAGCAACACAGGCTTTCTTGTCTGACATGAACTATGAGGTTGATAAATCAGTTTATTCCTGCCAAAACGCATGAGAGGCAGTAAATGTATAATATATCAACACAAAATATCCACCTATTGACAGTCATAGAACTTCTATAAATTATGATGAAGAGAAAAAACAACCTACTCAGGTGGGGCCTAAAAATAGCAGCAGATGTATTAATGCACCCACCAAAGAAGATACAGTACTTGCTTTTCCCATTTTACCTGCAGAAGGCATATATAATTACTGGGGTGGGGGGATGATTTGGGCTTTCCCTTCTTTGTCTTTAGTTAGTTTAGTTTATACTAATTTGTTTTAGCTTGATTGTGATGAAAGCTTCAAGCTTATTGGAACCACTCTCGAGTCTGCTTCTTGGAAAAACCAGTATGTCATATGAGAAATCATGGTCATGATCCTAGTTGGGCTCAAACCCTCGACTCCAGTCTTCAGTTGTACACATGATGTTAGATATATTTTGTATTGTTACAGACACTTGGATATCTCGTGCAATAATCCTGGGTATAGACCTACTGATAGATACAGTTACGATGATAGCATGGTACAACTGTTCATACAATCTGTGAAAATGATGCCACAGCTCAAGTCTCTTGACATATCAGGAAGTAATCTGTCAACAATTATTGGACACAAAAGTACAAGGTAAACATTAAGACTTCTGGATTAAATGTGGTCAGACTCATTTCGCTTGACTATTCATAGAATAAGGAGAGCTATCCTACTAACCACGGTGTCGGCATCTTTGTTAAGTTTTTTGTACAAGTCCAAATTTTGACATATAGCAGCTAGCTTTGAAACTTTCAGCACTTGTGTACCATCATCATGTCCAGTTTTAGGCAGGAGTACATAACTCTGTGAAGGATTTTGTCTGAATTATGGCCCCTTTTAAATTAAAAATACATTTTTGTACAAAAATTTATTGGTTAAGATTTTCGTACCAGTTCAGATTTTGTGTAAGCTGTTTGACATTATGGCTTTGAAACTTTTATCACTTGTTTATTATAACAGTCTCTATCTTTAAGCAAGAGTTCATTACTCTTACAAGTATTTTTGCTGAATTATGGCCCTTTTTGGACCTGAACTACAATGTCATTACACATTGCCATATAGTGCAAGACTTATCCAGTTCCACAAATACAGATACCTTGTTTGTTTTATCTGTTTTTCTTCTTTTGTCTGAAAATCTCTGGTAATGTTTTGACCCTATACTTACATCAGTTCTTCAGATAGTTGAGGGCGTTGTCAATGGACAGGTCTCACTTTTCCTTTATTCTGTTGGACAATTATTTAAAGTACCCATTGTTAAAGAAATAATCTGTCACAGAGAGGGATTTTGTTGTTGAATAAAATCAGTGGAATTCAGATGCAAATAAATTAAGTCACAAGGGTTGTCTGAAAGGTGTTGCATTTAATTCTCATACTCTGAATGAATTACCATACTAATTAACTAAATTATCTTCAAATAGTTAAAATAGTCTAAACCAGTTCAATTGTAGTCTTACAATATACTCCTGGCCACTACACAACAAGATAACAATTGTGTAGATGATAGATGTAGGGAGTGGGGCCCTCTGTGGCAGAGTGGTTAAGTTCATTGGCTTCTAATAACTTGTTCCATGCCAGTATGGTTTGAAACCTCACAAGTGTCCAGAGTAACAATGCCCAGAGGGGCATCTGGAGTCACCTTCCACCATCAAAAGCTGCAAAATATTCCAAATGACCAAAACTTTGTCAGCATGATTATAACAAGAAAATACAATAGGCTTATCGTTTATTTACTTTCAGTGAAGCAGAATGTAAAGAGCATTGTATGCCTGGATTTGAGGGGAGACAATTCGATTATTTAGGACTATACGGGAATGAAGAGGCATGTCGGCACAGGTTTATCCCAGCCAGAAAGGTATGTTACATTCTATAAAAATCTTTCACTGGTTTAAAAGTTTGAAAGTGTAGACAGTATATTTGTATAGAAATATGTGGTGATGGCACAGTGGTGGTTCCGTCACATGCATGAGGTTAGGGTTTGACCCTCCGCCATGCCATTCCAAAGACTATTAAAAGGTACTAGTTGCTTCCTTGTATGGTACACAGCATCTAGATGCTTTTAGGGTTGGTCAACCCGTTGTCTGTATAATTTGACAGGGTTGGGTATAATGTGATTTGATGAGGTGTCATGTGATGGGTGGGATATTATGTGACTGAGTAGGATATCATTTGACTGGATGTGTTATAATGCGACTGGTTGTAGGTGTGGATGGAAACACCCTGCTGTCGAACTCGGCAGAGCTTCATTACCAACAACCAATTACCCTTGAACCAGACATTTCAGTCCGCACCTTGAATCAGTGTAAGATTCTTATTAACTATGCTGCTTTAATTTCTAAGAGATTTTCCTAGTGTGCCAAAACCTAACATCATACTTTGCTGTTATGATGTCATGTTAAGTGATGTCATGACGTCATACATACGGTTAGTATAGATTGCATATTTGCCTGAAGAAGTATTTCAATACGAAACGTGTTGCAAACTTGACTTGTTTATTAATTTAACCATATTGCTTTAATTTCTACTAATGCTAACTTCTTGCATTGCACAGGTAAGTGGGGATGCTACCTTGGATCAGCTGTTAGTAGCTCTGTGGTCCTTGCAGCACAACAAAGCTATCATGCTCGGAGTCCTTAAAGATCTACAAGATTGGATACAGGCGCACTATGTGACTGGGAAACATGGACTTCCAATGCTAGATGTAAGACATTCTAACATTTAACTTGTGTACATTTTGTGACAACTGGCTGTGGAATGTATCTCACGAATTCCTCAGTAAAAGAAATAGTAAAAAACTATATTTTCAGAGATCTTGAGTTTTAATGGACAGATTGTTCTCTTCATAAATGTTTCTTGTATTGTTTATTGCAACACATGAATTTAAAATGTGTTTAGAATAAATTGATAATCTTTGAAAAGATTCATTGAAAGGATGTTGATTCAAAAACACTGTTGTAAAATGATAATGTGAACTCACTGAAACTGTAATGTACTGAATATCCTAGCCTGTAGATATACTAATACTGCAATATGCCAATACCAAATATTTTTTTAATCTCTTAAAAGGCTCATAATTTTGTGAATGTAATGCGATAAGTGTGGGGTTTATTGCAGTGACTAATTACTGCAGAAAGAGGTCAACTTCCAATAATGAAATGAAAAAAAAAGCTATTAAAAGTTTATAACATTGCGACTGTATACAGTATTTATTTTATGGTGTCATATTTGGTGAAATATATGTACATTGTGGCCCAGAGGTTAATGTGTATGTCCTAGGAATAGGTGGTCAAAGGTTTGAGTCATATTGGGAGCTGTTCTGATATGGCTGGTTTGTGAGCCACCTGCTTGGAACAGTTTACCATTGCCTGCCTGCCTTATGTCTGGTGTTCAAGGATAGCATTCAGGAGGAAAATGTTTCTCAGAAGTCAAAATGGTTAAGGGGGCTGACACTATAATAAACAAACAATTTATTTGTTTACTGGTTGAATGTGTTTTAGGGTCTAGTTGCCTACATGACAAAGATTGGAGACTGGGATGGTACCTATAGTGAAGCTGAATATTATGAGGAAAAGAGTATAAGTGTTATTTTGTGAGTACCTGTTGTTAGAGTAACAAATTTTCCAAATGTTTCTTTCTAATCTTATGTCAACCTAAAGGCAGTCATACTTGTTTTAATGGTAGGCATGATTTCAATTTTGCACTTGAGCTGGTGCACTTGTTATTGCAATTTCTCTAGGGCCATACTGGTAATTCTTGCTCAGATATTTGATGAATTTTACATATTTTTTACTTAGAATTTTAAGTTAATATATTTTCTATTTAGAATTTTAAGTTAATGTATTTTCTACTTAGAATTTCAAGTTAATACTTTGATGCACTTTCACTTGATCTGTAATATGTGAATGGATTTGTCTAAAACTTAAACTGTTGACTCCTCATCATCACCCATAATATATAAAGCATGGCATATAACTCGGGCATCATTATTTTGTGAATTATTTCCCCATTTTACGAACAAGTTCAGGTTAAAGTCATGATGCATTTTCACCTTGTCTGTGTTATAACTAAAAGGATTTGTCAATGATTCAAACTTAAAAGAGTTGCTGGGTATCATTGCTCACATCATATGACACAGTTATCACTGGAGTGATTTAGCTCTAGTTTCTTCAGGTATGCTCTATTTAGAATAAAAATAGCCGAGCCTGCTGTTTACTTTGACAGCACTTGTTAACTTGTGAATTGAAAAAAATACATTTATGAAGTGTAATATCTGAAATTCACAGCAGCCTTAAATATATACATCATAGACTCTACCCTCTCTTAAAGAAAATGCAGTCAAAGTGGTAGTTTTTTAATTTTTGAGGCCTCAGATACCTAGAAATCATTTATTTTTGGGAGCTTGAATAGAAATCATTTGTTTTTATGGGCTTGATTTTTTTTTGGTCAAAATCACTGTTTTGTCAAAGATTGCAATGTTTGAAGATTACATTCAATTTGATGGGTACGGTAATCTATTTGTTTATTGAGATTTAACTTTTAGCCAGCTGGCAGCAAGTGATTCTGCCTTCATGACCAGTGCAGACCAAGATCAGCCTGCACATCTATTCAGGCTTATGATTATCTGCACTGGTAAATTTTCAGTGAACACCCCTTTGAATAATAAATAATATTTCCAAATTGAATAATGGACCAGTCCATTTTAGAAATTTATCAGGCTAAAGGTTAATTTCGGTGCCTTACTGAGGCAACCATGAAACAAAAAAAAAATTAGTCACCTACAAATGAGACTACCAGATTTTATTAACATGAAATATATGAGTAAATGTTGATATTTCAGGCATTGTGTGTATTTCCTGTTGAGAAATGATGAAGTAAGGAAAAATATCACAATAAAACAGAAGAGGTAATTGTTTTAAGCTTAAAAGATTTGTCATCTTGCCTGTTAAGTATAACTTCACTTTTCTCAGCTCAGTTATGATGAAAACTTTACATATTTGAATTACTCAGAGTGGCTGACCTTAACCGTAAGAAAATGTGGTCATACGCTAATGGGGCATAAATCCAGGACATTAAGATTGTGTACAATGAAGAATAAAGGTGCAATAAACGGAGTGACATTACTTTTGGATCAACCCCCGTACATGTATTTCTTATATATATATTATGAAGTAGCCTTTCAGTTTAGCTCAGTTTGAAGAGCATAAGACAACTTTAGGTTATGAATTCAATCCTTTGGCAAGATGAATGTTCTTCTTTACAATTTGATCTTTGATTTCTGTAAGGAAGTTGAGCCGCACCCTGAGAAAACAACATAGTGCATTTACGACCAACATGGATCCAGAGCAGCCTGCGCATCAGCGCAGTCTGGTCAGGATCCATGCTCTTCGCTTTCAAAGCCCATTGCAATTAGAGAAACCGTTGGCGAACAGCATGGATCCTGACCAGACTGAGCGGATGCGCAGGCTGGTCTGGATCCATGCTGGTCGCAAACGCACTATGTTGGTTTTCTCATGGCGCGGCTCATATTTGTAAGTAGTTAAATAACAAAAAGAATTTTTGTTCCATAGACAGATTGCAGAACAGCTGTTTGTTATATGCCACACACTCGGTGTTCATCCAGGATGGCAAAGTTCAAATCAAGAGCAGAGGAATAAGGTATATGTGTTAGTGTTTAAAAAGAAATCTGATCAGATTACCAGTTTAAGGTTTATATTTTCCTTTGAACAGGTAGCTGAGATATCATTTATAATTTCGATGAATATTAAATGTCAAGGTTTCATTAATTTTTTTTTTCACAAACATAGAACACATTTGTAACTATTAACAAACTTCACATTTGCTAAAGGGTCATTCTCAGATTAAAATAATTTTCTTTCACATTTTTTTGCCCCTTAACCTGTAAGTGACTTATGTCTTGCCTGACAGTAGCCTGGGTTCCAGTCTGTCGATTTTTCATGTGCTTCTGTTTGGCAAATCGACACTGATACTATCAGAAACTAAACGGCCAGTAACAGCGACTTGCTCATACATATGAAATAGTGTGTATGTTATGAAAAAGCAAAAAATATCAATGCCTGAATCCCATGCTAGCCCGACAGTACCTCAGGGTTTTTCCAGACCTTATAATGGTATTTTGAGAATAAACTGCTTGAATTTCACTCTGACCTTCTTTTGAAATGTTCTGTCAGCAACTTGTTTTGTGGAAAGATTGAGAAAATGTAGATTTCTGCTATAACACCATTTTAGAAATAGTTGATAAAAGTTGTTGGGACTAAGATTTCAAGATGTGCTTTCTAAAACAAAGTACTTGAAAACAGGGGGAAAGAAGGACTTGAATTTTGTCTTGGATGTTCTGTATGAACAACGTTCTGTAAATTCCTTCACACATTTCAAAGTTACATTTTTATACAATTGGATATAACACATTTTTGACAGATTGTGAGGATTTCCATGCTGCTGATGCTGATCCTTGACCTGGAAACTATAGCTGTGAGTTTAAAACATTCTTTAATACTGTTTATCTCCAAATTTATGCACCCTATCACTAGCATTTTCAAGTATTCATTGACTTTAATTTGATTAAAACAACACCTCCACAAAATATAATCTCTCAATCATAACATTTCTTATGAGTTGTGCTCATAATTTGCTATGTTGATATCATTGATAGGATTCAGATACACATATGTTGCAATAGTCTGTAACACTGACTGCATAATGCAAGTCTCAAAATTGGATAAAACAAAATTTCAACAAAATTTCCAACTCTTTTAAGAGATTTTCTTGATCTATGGATAGATTTACATTAACAACTCTTCATAGATATATAACAACTTTACAGGTATACAGTCGCATTAACATACCCTGTATAAATGTTTAACATCTTTACAGGTAAACAGCTATAGATTTGAGCAATATATACAAGTTCTTCTTGAGGTTTTCCATAGCCCGGTCAGACAAACTCAGCAACTGCTTTCCCTGCGTCTTCTACACTCAGCCTGCAGGATCAGTCAGGAATATAAGGCTATTGCTGGTGGGAAAATGCAACTGGTCAAGGTAACTAAATGCTGATTCAGATCATTTTTATAAATATATTCATGCAGATGAAACTTCTTATCAGCTACAGTTTGGTATATATAAGGTACCGTAATTATAGACTTTATTACATACTCATTTAAAAACTCTTTTTAGTTTCAATGAAACCTGAAACGTCAATATTTTTCCATATTGACGTTCAGATTTCATATCGGGTGCGTGACGTCAGTTTCATGTATGCTGTTGCGTTTAAAAGTTCTTTATCAACGATATTTTCAATTTCACTCAGCCTTAATAACAAATTTGAATCATTTATATAATGATTTTAATTGTAGATATGTATGTAATAAAAAGATTATTAGATTTGCATCGAAAAATATGCACTTATTCTTTCGCAGAATAATATTGCGCTCCTGAGGTCACATTAATACTTGTGCTAAAAGAACTTTATTTTGATTGGGTAACCAGGATAGGAAAATAAAATTTTAAAAATACGTCCAGTGAAAGTTTAAAATGTATTAAGGATAACATGGTGTAATAGGCCTCAATTTCACCAAAAGCGTACGTACAACTTGATACTTTAAGCTTTAAAAATGTCAAAACGATAGAAATAAGGTGCATATTGACAAGTTATATAGTGGCAGAAGTTCTCAAAAATTTCCTTTAGATTACCTCCCCTGATAATTTTGGTTTTTCATGAGTTACCCTGAAAACTAGAAAAAAAAAAAAAAAAAAAAAAAAAAAAAAAGATTTTCTCCTTTGCCCTACGGTGAATTTTAGATTTTTTTTTGATATTTGTATCAGAATCATAATGCAGCTTTCTACTGCAAAATTTTCTCGAAACTCAAGTTCAGATTCTCATAATCAAAGAAATTAGATATTTCCCATAGGCATCAATGTTAACTTCAAAACCGATTATCTTCCCCAAAAATGATAAAATTTGAAAAATCTCTCGGTGAAATTGTTTTCAATTTTGATTGTCTTTAAAGTGACCAAATTTCATTTAAATATTACCATCCAGTTGCAAGATATGAAATATGGCTATTACACACCATGTTATCCTTAAGCACTCATAGTGCATACATAAGTGTGAATAATCATATGGTATAGGTTTTAACAAATTCATTTCATGACCAAATCTGATTAACTACCTCTATAAAGATTCTATTTGAAAATTTCCAAGAAATTTCATTTTTTGACAATCTTTGAATGAGTATAAATTGCGTAAAAGTAGAAAATATTAGTCCTTGCATGCAGGAAAAGGAAACAACTATTTGTTTGAATACTTCCTTGTATAATTTTAGAAACTGATGATGATAGTGTTAGAGAAAGTGACAAAACTTGAAGATATTGATGACATTATGGAGAAAGTATGGAGTATAATCTGGACCCTTACAGGTATGGCTAATATTTTTAACCCTTAATGATTAGCTGCAGCGTTTTTACTGAATAATCAATTGTTGAAGTTATTATTTGATAGGCATAGGTGTACCATGTACATGGAAGAGCACAGGACTATGCATTGACAGGTCTCATGATTGATCCCTGGCCACTGACTTCAAATCTTTTGCCCCTCACTGATGTGGGTTCTAGCCTAACTCTGGGCATTGAATTCTTCATGTGAAGAAGCCATCCAGCTGGCTTACGGAAGGTTGGTGGTTCTACCCAGGTGCCCGCTTATGATGAAATATTGCACGGAGGGGCACCTGGGGTCTTCCTCCACAATCAAAAGCTGGAAAGTCTCTATATATGACCTATAATTGTGTCGGTGCAACCCACCCACCAAAAAAAAGAAAGAAGAATAAGTAAGGGCAAGGCAAATGTTGCTCGACGCCTGACAGAAGATAACATGTTTGAAATCTGTTGCCTCCCACCTTTGATTTATTGTGGAGAAATTGTTGTTAGCTTGCAGATCATGTTAATGCTGGTTAAGAATAAAGGACACTGGTTATGTTACAAGTCACTTTTACAATATTTAAATATTGGTGAAGAGAGTAGTATTAATTACATATTGGACAAAACTCAAACTATTGTTGATTCTGTTATATTTATTGTTCAAACTTCAGTTTTAGAATTTCCAGAAATAAAAAAAAATTGTCTCAAGAATTTAGAATAAGTGATGTTTTGCACATAATTATTCCTTTATCTCATTTATATAAGAAAATCTAGAGAAAAGTCAGATCAGTTAGTTATGTTATCCCACGATTGATCTTGCCTTTGCCACCAGTGTAGATTTTGATCAGCCTGCACATTTGTGCAGTCTGATCAAGACCTGCACTGTTCGCTATTCAGCCAGTATCTTTTTGGTAAACACCCCTTTTAACAGTTAATGGTACTGTCCAAATTGGAAGATGGACAAGTTCATTATGGAAATTTAGCATGGTAAGGGTTAATTTTGATTGAGATAACATTGCTTGAACTGATTATTGTTTTATTACAGATGAGGTTCCGTCCAATTGTGAACTGTTTGTACAACATGCTGGATGCCACATAGCCAAAACCTGCATCGAAGTAAGCCTTTACCATTTTCAGCTTGTAGTTTGTGAAAATCAACAATATTAGTACATGTATTTATTTCTTTTTTTTTTTTTTTTTTTTTAAATAAATTCTAGGGAGCAATAAACATTCCTTTTATTTTATCTTAAAAATTGAAAATTCAAGATTGCAATAGAAATTATTTTGCTGATAACCTTGTGATTATGTTTCCTTATATGCTGGGAGGTATATTGATTTTGTGTTATCTGTCTGTCCATTTGTCTGAACTACTCTGAAACTACTGGTGGGATTTCAGCAAAATGTTATAGAAAGGTTCAAGTCCAAGGTCAGTTTTGCATGTCTTTGTCAGCTTCCCTTTAAATGATGTTTGACAGAGATATAGCTCCTTGATGGTAATGGCTTGAGTCTTTTTGGACCATTCTTATACTACTGGTTAAATTATTTTTGGTGAGAGTTATGGGCCATTGAAATAAACAGACAATATTTCTCCATGTTTGCACTCTAGAATGTGCATATCTATAAGATCTTGTTTAAGATTGATAATGGGTTGTAGTAGTAAGTCCAGAGCTGTACGCCCTTGATTATTTCACTTTATTTACACTTGAGAGCACCTTTGGGGTCTCCTTGGGTGCGTGGTAAAGGTTACTGACTTTGAATCACTTGCCCATCACATCCGTGGATTCCAAACCTAGCTTCGGTTGTAAGATTCCATCATATGACAAAGCCATTCATCTGGCGTAAGATAGGTTGGTGATTCTACCAAGGTGCCTGCTTGTGCATGAGTAAATACGCAGATGGTCGCCTTGGATTTTATGCCATTGTGAATGCTGGAAAGAGACCATATGTCCTATATGAGCCGCGCCATGAGAGAACCAACATAGTGCATTTGAGAACAGCATGGATCCAGACCAGCCTGTGCATCTGCGCAGTCTGGTCAGGATCCATGCTGTTCGCATTCAAACCCTATTGCAATTAGAGAAACCGTTAGCAAACAACATGGATCCTGACCGGACTGCGCAGATGTGCAGGCTGGTCTGGATCCATGCTGGTCGCAAACGCACTTTGTTGGTTTTCTCATGGTATGGCTCATATTTATTCGCCAAGGATATGTATACCAAAGAGATCTCTTCAGGTTGCTTATGGGTCAGCTCAGATAAGTAGATGTAGAGTTATATGCCTTTGAATTGTCAGATATACTGTATTTCATTTTTTACACTATAGCACCTTATATCTGAATAGATCCTTTTGATATTTACACAGAATAACTTAAGATAAAAGATACTGCTCTTAGGTCAGACTATTGACAGCTGAGTTATGTGCTGTTGATTTAGTAATAAAATTACATTTCCATGTAGTGCAAGACTTATCCAGTTCTTTAACAAATGCTAGAAACAGAAACCAAAGAAAATGCTAGAATCTTACGGAGGGTAAAACAAAGTCTTATGTAATTCTGTTTAAACATTTTAAACTTCAACCTGCGAGTGGCAAGTGATTTTGCCTTTGCAGCCAATGCAGAACAAAATCAGCCTGCACATCAGTGCAGGCTGATCAAGATCTGCTCCATTTGCTATTCAGTCAGTATATTTTCAATGAACACTCCCTTAAATAATAAGTGGTGCTGCCCAAATTGAATGATGGGCAGTCCATTTTAGACATTTACCAGTGTATAGGTTAATATCAACATGTTTTTAACTGTATAGTATGTTATTTTAGAAATACCCAGATGCAAAGAGCCTTCATAGGAAGATCACTGGTGCCATGGTATGTATTAACATTCCTGTGTCTTTACTTGATCTCTTTAATGGAGGTAAATTTAGCTGAATAAAGTTGACCAAAGAAACAGTCATAATGGTGCATTGCTGTAGATATCTTAAGAACTCCTTGTACTTCGATCCTCTGATAAATTTGGCAGACACATTGCCTATGAATCCGGCTTTTGTTAGCTCACCTGTCACATAGTGATAGGGTGAGCTTTTGTGATTGTCCGTTGTCCATCCACAATTTCTTGTGAACGTGATAGAGACCACATTTTGCAATCAATTTTAATAAAACTGCATACAACTTGTATTGGCATAATATCTCAGTTCCTTTTGAAAACTGACCAGATCCCGTCATTGGTTATAGAGTTATGGCCCCTTCAGGGGCCAAAATTTGCTATTTTTGGCTTGTGAACATGAGAGAGACCGCATTTTGCAATTGATTTTAATAAAACTTGCACACAACTTGTATTGTCATAATATCTTGGTTCCTTTCGAAAACTGGCCAGATACCATTATTGGTTCTAGAGTTAAATGGCCCCTTAAAGGGCCGAACATTGCATTTTTGGCGGCTTTTTCAGCCATATAGAGACTTCATTTATGGTTTGATTTGATACAGACCTGCAAAGTATTCTAAACAACAATAGATCTTGGATTCCATGATAAATTCGCCAAATCCAATCATAGGTTCCGGAGTTACAGCCCCTGATTGACCCCAGAAAGAGCCAAAATTTGTTAAGTTTACATTGGATTTTAACTACACTTACAACTTAAGTCACAATAATATCTCAGTTCCTTTTAAAAACCGGATAGGTTCCGTCATGGGTTCCAGAGTTACTGCCCCTAAAAGGGGAAAAATTTCCTATGTTGGCCCTTTCAGTCATATAGAGGTTTCATTCATGTTTTGATTTGAAATCAAAAATAAGCTTGTTTACACTCTAGGGGGGCACATTTTTTATACTATTTTCATAAAACTTGGTCAGAATGTTTGTTATCATAAAGTCTTGGATGACTTCAAATCTGGGTCACATGGGGTTAAAAACTAGGTCACTAGATCAAGTCATAGGAAAAGCTTGTATACATTCTAGAGGCCACCTTTTTGCTCCAATCTTCCAAAAAAATTTGTAAGAATGTCTGTTTTCATGAAATCTTGGACAAGTTCGAATCTGGGTTATGTGGGTTAAAAAATTAGGTCACTAGGTCAAATCAAAGAAAATAGTTGTGTACACTCAAGAGGCCACATGTTTGTTTCAGTCTTGATGAAAGTTGGTCAGAATGTTTGTCTCCATGAACTCACCAGGTAAAATATGTTTACACTGTTATGGTACTGCCCACTTATCTCAGTAGGGAGAGCGTTGGTCTACGGATCGCAACATTGCGAGGTCAATCCCTGGGCGGGGCGGTATGTTCTCCTTGACGATTTGATAAAAGACATTGTGTCTGAAATCATTCATCCTTCACCTCTGATAATTCATATGGGGGAAGTTGGCAGTTACTTGGGAGAACAGGTTTGTACTGGTTCAGAATCCAGGAACACTGGTTAGGTTAACTGCCTGCCGTTACCTGACTGAAATACTGTTGAAAAATGGCGTTTAACCTAAAACAAACAAACAAACAAAACACTGTTATGGTATGTTACTCAGGTGAGCGACCTAAGGTCATCTTGGCCCTCTTGTTATTATAATGAGCAATGAAAGAAACTTATTCCTGTGATTTGAATTTATTTAGTAGATTCTGGCTATATAAGATTAAGATAGTCTTCTATTTTCTTTTCTTTTTTTTGCTAGGTCACATTTTTGACTTAAGCATAGTTGGAAGTAAAGCATAGTTGGAAAATTCAACAAAATTTGCTAAGGTATACTGCTGTATTGGAAGATATATAACAGTAAAGGTGCACCTCTAATTATGGGTTTAAGAGTGATCTTGTTTTAAGCTCTGTAGACATAGAACACTTCTTTACAAAGGCATTAACATAGGATGATGTTAGTTTAGTTGTTTGATATCACCATTATTTTGACCACATTAGTACTCTTAGCTAGAAAAACCTTTAAACGACTTCTTCTC
This sequence comes from Mercenaria mercenaria, assembly GCF_021730395.1. Taxonomy (NCBI): domain Eukaryota; kingdom Metazoa; phylum Mollusca; class Bivalvia; order Venerida; family Veneridae; genus Mercenaria; species Mercenaria mercenaria. The sequence goes on along the minus strand of NC_069362.1, from coordinate 104,068,269 downwards.
ATGAACTGCTTAATGGATCTTCATCAAACTTGGTCTGTAGCATCATTATAAGTTCCTCTCACAAATTTGTTCAAATGGGGGCACTTGGCCCCTTTTAGGGGCCGCTGCAGCTAAAAATACAAGGTACAGTAGTTGTTAACAAATGTAGTCAAACAGAGGACATAGATCTTCTCTAGTGACGCCTCAGTTTATGTTTGCTCAATTTCAGTACAGCTAGTCAAGACAAACATATGCAGATCTCCTTATTTAAAAGAAATTGACATAGAGGACTATAAGAATTAGATGATAATTTGTTTGTGTATATTTTCAGAATAATGTATCAGAGAATGCCAGTTTGTTACAGTATTTGATGACAACAGAACTAGTGGTCATGTTCAGGTAAATGTGTTAAATATTTAGTTTTCAGGTAGATATGGAGTGTCATTTTTACAAGAAAGGTGGGAGTCTTTTTCAATGAAAATTTATATGCAAGTTCTTCCTTTTTAGCTCACCTGAGCAATGCTCAGGTGAGTTTTTGTGATCACTCGATGTCCGTCGTCTGTCGTCTGTCTGTCATCTGTCTGTCTGTCAACATTTAGCTTGTGTATGCGATAGAGGCTGTATTCAACTGATCTTCATGAAATTTTGTCAGAATGATTGCCTTGATGAAATCTAGGCCAAGTTTGAAAATGGGTCATCTGGGATCAAAAACTAGGTCACTAGGTCAAATCAAAGAAAAAACTTGTGTATGCGATAGAGGCTGTATTTTTCAATTTATCTCCATGAAATTTGGTCAGAATGATTGCCTTGATGAAATCTAGGCCAAGTGAAAATTGGTCATCTGGGGTAAAAACTAGGTCACTAGGTCAAATCAAAGAAAAAACTTGTGTATACGATAGAGGCTGTATTTTTAAATTGATCTTCATGAAATTTGGTCAGAATGATTGCCTTGATAAAATCTAGGTCAAGTTTGAATATGGGTCATCTGTGATTAAAAACTAGGTCACTAGATCATATCTAAGAAAATACTTGTTTAAACTCAAGAGACCATATTTTTGGTCCAATCTTAATGAAAATTGGCCAGAATGTTTGTTTCCATGAAATCACTAGGTCAAACATGTTTACACTGTTATGGTGTGTTTCTCAGGTGAGCGACCTAGGGCCATCTTGGCCCTCTTGTTACAAAAGTGTAAGTGATATTATTTGAACAGCAATCCTCAAACTTTGAAGAAGTTTTCAAAAAAAAGAGCCCTGATAATTATCTTTTTATGATTGAATATGGAATACATATTTTTTTGCAAGAAGAGTATTTCAGTTTCATGTAAGTTATATAATTGCAGCAACTGACTGGTTGATTCAGAACATAATCTTCTTATTGACCAATGACTAACTTGCATGTTTAGACTAGTTAATAACCACGGACTCTGGTTTCAAGAATACAAATTATAAACACTTTTATGATTTTCTTTTATATAAACAAAGAAGGATTTTATCATGTATTGTCTTGCTGATTAAAACACGTTTTGCAAAATGACCTACTTTTAGCAGCAAGGGAAGTTATGCGTCCATTTATGTCATTAAAAGGATTCCAGATTAGTATCCCTTCCTGGTGTAATTCAGACATGTTTGAATGGAAATAGACTTTAGTTTTGCGTGCCTTGTTGCCAAATAAAACACTTTTCTTTCAGCTGCGTCGTTATTAATCACTCGGGCCTTCGGCCTTCATGATTAGATTACTACGGATCTAACTCAAAACCATGTTTTATTTGCCAACAAAGCTTGCAAAACTAAAATCTATTTCCCAAATAAAGCATGATGAAAACCAGTCTCGGAATTATGTCTCCTACCACACAGTGGTGTGGGAGACATACTGATTTACGTCTGTCTCTGTGTGTGTGTGTGTGTGTCTTTGTCTGTGTCTGTGTCTGTCTGTCTGTCTGTGTCTGTGTCTATTTGTCACAAAGCTTGTCCGCACTTAAGTCGAACATTTCTCATCCGATCTTCACCAAACTTGAACAAAATGTGTTTGCCAATAAGTGCTTGGTCAAGTTTGATAACTAGCCAAATCGGCCCAGGCACTTCAGAATTATGGCCCTTGAATTAACAAAAAAAAAAAAAACGCTCAGATTTCTTGCGCATTTTTGTCCTCAAAAGGACCCCTATACTACTTTTAAAAGTAGTATAGGGGTTCTTTTGGTGTCAAAAAAGTGCATGTGCTCTAAGTAAACAGTATATAAAGACTGACTTACTATTTAGATTATTAGGCAGTTGTGGGAGACATGCGCTTTTCTCAAAAGCAGCTCTAGTTCTGTCTTGTGATTGGTCAGTTTTAAAAATTGTGCTTGGAAACAGTCAATATTAGACTGGTTTGAAATGTTAGTTTTTTAGCCTTGAACCAGTCTGTATATGTGCCTTGTTTCCTGTATATGTGTATGTGCCTTTTTTCCATTATGTAGGAAACAGAAGTTGTAGCTTTAATCTTTAGCCTGCTGTTAGCAAGTGATACTGCCTTTGCTACAAGTGCAGACAAAGACCAGCCTGCACATAATTATGCAGGCTGATCATGGTCTGCACTGTTCGCTATTCAGTCGGTAAATTTTCATTGAACACCCATTCAAATAGTAAATGGTACTGCCCAAATTGAATGATGAACCAGTCCATTTTAGAAATATAGCAGGGTAAAGGTTAACTAATGAATAAGCCTTCTTGTCTGATGGGACACAGTAATAAGTATAAGGTTTACCATCAAAATATTTATAGTTATACAATGAACAAGAAAAAAAAAGAATAAAAAAACAGATTTATGATAATTTCTTGTGTCTATAATTTTCAGGGGTATGTTATCCTACCATGAGGAGGAGGACTATGATGTGAGTTCCCACGCGGCTGGATTCCTGGTCATGTTGGCATCACATGGTCCAGAGGCGTGGACAGTAATGGAGCCATATAGAGATGAAATATTGGAGGAGGTAGACCAAGTCATGAAGAAATGGGATATAAATAAACCCAAAGGAGTGAAATTCAGGTATTAGCATGTTAAATTCTTTTAAAGCAGTAAGGGAAAAAAGAAAACCTATCAAACCAGAAAAAGAAGGGAGGGAATATTTATCACATTAAATTTCAAAATGAACTTTATGTTAAAAACTTCTGATAAGTAGGTTGTTTCATCACCTAAAGAATGCAAGTTTTTTATTGTTGTTGGATGTCCATTTTCCATTTAAAATTCCACAGGATTGGGTGGTCCACTTTCAGATTCCTTCAAATCTAGTTCATTCATGCAGAATTCTACTTGTCATGGCAACCTAAAGGTAAAAGCTTTAAAATTCTCAGAGAAAGCCAGTATGATTTCAAACTAATATGACAGTAATGTTCCTTAGGTAACCTTCTATCATATTCCCATGTTTAGATTTGTTTAAAAAACATGGCTGGCTGGGGGCACGTCAAGTTTTCTCTTTGTGGCAAAATTTTGAAAATCTTCTCAGAATCCACTTTTCCGATGTTGATTTTGGCCTGATTTTTACATACCGGTATTTTTAATGAAATTTTCCATCTGCTGTGTTATTTTGATTCAATTCAAAAAAAGACAAAGCGGCCCGAGGACGTGCTAAAAAAAATTCTCTACAGAAACTGCTGCCCTGATATTGAAAATATTCCATAAAGAGGTTCTTGGGTGACAGACAACCAACATTAATCAGATTGTTCTGATTTGTTAAAAAGCATGGCTGCCAGAGAAAAAAAATAGAAAAATCTTCAAATGTCATCTCTCCTTCAATGTTTGGTCCAATTCTGAATAGAGTCGTTGAAATGTTTTATGGAGGAACCTCAGTCAAGAATTTTCAGAGTTTTCGGATTCTTAAATAAAATGGCAGCTAGAGCTTAAAAGAAATGTCTTCATATTTGACATAATTTAAAAAAGAAAACTGCAGAACGCTTGATATTATGTATTTGTCCTTCTACGGGTACTTTTGATATGCAGTACAGACAGTAGATTTAACATTGAAAAATTGTGAAGATTATCCTACAATAAGAGATTTTGTTTTATTTCAGGTCACTAAGCCCCATGTTGTCACAGCTGGGCAATTACAGTACCCCAGTTGCGCAGCTATGGGGAGCTTGGCTTATATGTAATCTAGTTATTGTGAAACGTAAGTCTTTAAGATATTGTTAATATTTATCATAACTGTATCTATTGTAAAAATGGACATTTATTAGGAAGTTTATTGCAATCTCAATGATCTATAATGACAATGTGATTAAGTAGTCTTATATGCTGTTTCTGTATGCTTGATCACGTAGAACTTATAAGCACTTGACTTTCCATAGCAGTTGGGAAAGTCCTAATTGTGGACACAGAATTTGTATTCAAATGGAAATTACTGGTTTTCATTACAGTTCCTCTTGTCTACCTTAACCCTTACCTTGCTAAATTTCTATAATGAACTTGTCCGTCTTCTTATACAGATATTGATCTTTTTGTTTTTAATTCAGCTCAGTCCTACTGTGATATGTTGGAATCTGAGGATGGGTTAACCAAAATAAACAGTGTGTTACAACAGGGAGGGCTTCGTGAAGAATTTGTGACCCTTCTCGAAAAGATCAAATCATTGACAATGGACTTCAAGGAAGGAAGAGGGAGGAATGAACAAATAGATGAAGATGATGATTGATATCTTGTTGTGGATAAGGAATAGGCTTGTGTTTTTTTTTCTGTGATATTTTGTTAAAGCGTAACTACTTGGAGATTATGCTCATGTGATATTTGTTTGATATTGCTTTCAGGGTCAGGAAACTTATGTAGCGTTCTAGAAATTGTATATAGTCAAACCTGTGTATGAAAAATATATTACATGGAAGAGCCAGAAATAAAAGTGGTCTGTAGTTGCAGATGGTCGGTATTTATAGGTTAGAAAAAAAAAGTAAAAGTTCTGAAGAGGAACAATCTGAAATATGTTTCTTACACAGAAAGTGTTGCTCTGGTGAGGTTAAGTTACTAAGAAACTCTCCAGATTGAGAAGAAAATGTCTGCCTTGTAGGGAGTTGCTAGCTTTTCAGAGGTATTGTTAACACAGGGTATATCTTAATTTTATCTTGAGGTATTAAGAGCCAAGTGGTCTGTAATCACAAAATTAATGGTCTTTAGCACAGGTTTGACTATAGCTATTTATTTGTAGACTTTTATAGTTACTTTTTGGTCAAATTACAGTTAAGTTGACCTCTGTGACAGTTGTGTTTATTAATACCAGTATGGTACTAGTTGTGTAGCAGAAGCAAGGATATTATTTTTCGTAATTTATATTTTATTTCTAGAGACTTCATTTTACAGATTCACATATATCATGAATAAATCAGTAAAGAGTAACAGCATGATTTGTTAAATAACAAACAGACAATTTTACATATTACATGGTGACCACAGTCATAATATTCGTATATTTTATTGCCAGCAGAAATTTGGAGGGAGATAAAAGGTGTAGCCAGTATTATGGACTTTCTAGCTGAGTTGTTTCCCTTTATAGATATTTAATATATTGTGTTAACTTAGTGAGCATGCTTCCAAATGTTTTGTTATTATGCAAATCTAGGGAACTTCCCATAATGTTTATTTTTAGGGATTTATCAGGTCAGGGGCTTTGTAAAAAATAAAAGAAAAGTGTTGATTGAAACAAAAACAAATTTGTTACTGCCAACCCATCATTTTCGAATTTGAATGCATGTTTTCGTAATTTTTGTTCGAATCCAACAGAAAGGCTGTTTTAAACAATGATTTGCGATAAGCATTTAATGTCCGCTCAAAATCAATAAAAGGTGCCATATCTTTCGGCACTTGATCACCTGTTGTGTGGTCTTTGTTCTCCTAGTAGCCTAGTCGAACGATTTCATTTATATCATCGTCTTCCTTAAAGGGTTTAGGATGTCTGTCATTTCTCATGGTTATTTCGACCCCTCTGTTTCTCTTCACACCTTTCCCACATCTGGCATCTTTCTTGAAGTAACGATTCTTCGAATAATATGATTTTTGTCGAGCAGTATGATTTTAACCAGAAACTGAAAGGTCTCTGTTGGCTCACGTGATGATACTGGTGGTGACATGATCCGAAACAAAATGGCCACTTTTTGTACTTTCGTACCTGAATATTTTTGACCCCATGAATTGCAGTAAAAATAAATTCAATCATGTGCATATTTAAAAAAAACTTTCATTTTTTCTGTCACTTTTTTGTCACTATCTATAATCAAACTTAAGTAATTCCAAGCAGTTTTCTTTTTAATTTTTTTTCACTTCATACTCTAAAAATATTAAAAAGTTTCGTAATTATTACTTTTCATTCATTGTATGATAACGCATAAGGCAGCTGTCCTTACAAAGGTGTACATTGCATACAGCACAGCCATAAACAGTCTCTTTCCTTTGGCTCAAATTCCTCTTTTTGAAACTTGACAGTTACAAGTCTATCCTTGATATCACCAACAGACAGTTTTCTTTTTTGAAAATCCACCAATCGGGTCTTGGAGCAGCTCCTGTCTGAAATCAAGCTGGGTGTAGCGCTTCTTCTTGGTAAGTTGAGTAAATGTTGCATTGTAACTGATATTAGCATTTACGATAGCACAGTTCAGACAATACCAGAAGAGATATATCCACCACTTCTTCAAACATCTTCCAACATTATACTTGCCATGAACTGATCGTGCAAGTCTACACCACCCATAAACTGGTTGTAAGAAGACTGTTAGGGGCTGACGTAGATGGATCACTACCCTAACAACTCTTCTCTGAGCATCCCTCGAGCCTCTTGGTTCACTAAGAGTTGACAGATGGTGAACCAGTCGCTTGTCTTTCCAAACTGTCAGGCTTGTGTTGCCATACTGAAGACCCTTGGAGTCTCCTTGGTTAGTCAAGTTCCTTGGCTTCTTGAGGTCCTTCGGAAACCCCTGACGATTCACCCTTACAGTTCCACAGGCAGGAGGCGCTGAAGAAGGAGCAGACTTGTTAAAAAATTGTCGAAGAAAACCCATCTATAAGTGTTGCGTATATGGTAAGTCAACTTGGTGACAATGTTGTAGCCAAGGCCTTGTTGTCTAAGGTAGACGTCGAACTTGGATAGGTAAGCAGACTTGGCATTACACAGCATCCAGACCTTTATTCCTCGCTTGATAGGCTTGGCTGGCATATACTGATGGAAGGCCAAACATCCAGAAAACTTTATCATAGTCTCGTCCACCGAAACTTCATGTGACAACTTGAAGCCTCTTGCAAACGCATCAGACACAACTTGTTGAACTCTGATCTTGTACAGCTTGTGGTAATGGGGTTCGCTGCATAGTGGCTGGGCAGCTTGTTTCAAAGCATGGAAGTACTGGGCTATCTTCTGGAAACGATTGCAGGTCATGGCTTTCTGAACACCAGGGTTCCCAATGTTTGGGTCCTTGGATCAGAACATATTAGATTCAGGTAGCTGATTGATGCCCATCAGGATGTTGATTCCCAGGAAGACCCTCATCTCGGCTTCAGTTACCTCGTCCCACTTGTCATCAGCACGGCCTACTTCTACCATTTTCCATGTGGTGTACGAGTTTGTATATTCCGCCAGCTTGTGTATAAGCTCAACAGGAAACATCAGCCAGAAATAATCAAGTGGTTTCGCTGATGTTCTATCAAACCCATCTAGAAGGTTCGGTCCAGGTTGCACCACAAAGTCCTCAGACTGAAAATAGAAAATAAAAATAATTCTAAAATTAACTGCATGGTCTTAAAATTTATCGTGGAAAAAAAATTGTACCCATTGCAAAAATCTGCAGACTCCAGAAAAAGTACAAAATAAAAAAAATTGAGTATATATAAAAAAATAAAATAAAATAAAAATTCTGCTCTTTTATTTTCCCATGCAAATTATAATCAGCTTTTTTTTTTTTTTAGCTTTTTACCAGTAATTTATATGATTTTAATTTACATATTTGAAAACACACCCTCAGATTTGTGAAGTTCTCAGTCCAGTCATCAGCCAAGGCAGGCTCATCCTCGTCTGAACTAGACTCTGAATCAAAACTGTGATCAACAAGCACCTCAATATCTGACTCGCCAAAGCCAGAAACATCAGACTCATCACCAGAATCACTATCAAGTATGTGTGCCATGGTGATATATTGAAAACTAATGCAAACTTATTGAAAATGAAAGTAGACAGAAATGATAACAGTCCAACTTTCATTTTTTTTTTCATCTAAAATATCAAAATTAAAGATTAATTGAAACAAGTGCAACAGGTCTTAAATTTTAATTAGTTACCATATAGCGGGTTAATTCTGTGGGCAAAAAAATTTGCAGTTTTGTCCTAAAATGGGGCTAGTTTATTTCTGCTTTTTTATTTCAGCGACCTTTGAGAAAAGCAGGAATTAATTTTTGTGGTTTGCATAAATTGGAAGTAGATTCTGCACATGGGAAATAGCTACTGCTTTTACTACATCATAATTAACAACTGAAATGCATATCGTTCTTGTCAGTTATGTCTTGGTGGCATTATCTAGGTCGGAATCTAGGAGAATGAAGTTGGCGCAGCTGACTTATGTTAAATCTGATTCTTTCCATTACCGTGCATGATCAGAAATCAAAGTTAAAAATAAATACTGTAGGTCTAGTACCGGTTATTCATTTTGAAAGACATTTTCATAAAATGTAATGCTGCTGGTAGAAAAAATTACAATTTATTTACAAATATATACAGACTATATTTCCGTACATAACAACATGGCTGTATTTGTTGTCTATAAATTTAAAATATCTGTAAATATAAAGATATCATTGATTTTGCCAACAAGTATTAATTACAATAATGCTCACCTTTCATCGTGCCAGCAGATATGTCTTGCCCCTTACTGTGATATTGTCCAGTCAGATACTGGAACGATGTTCAATCCTGCGTGGTCCCAGTTGATGATCAAAGCTGGTTTGATGCCATGTTCTTCAACTGCACCTTGTATTCTGTGTAGATATTTTGATTTTAGTTTATCGAAGTTATCAATCTTATCAGGGGGGCCTCTGTGACCGAGTGGTTAAGGTCGCTGACTTCAAATCACTTGCCCCGCATCGATGTTGGTTCGAGCCTCACTCGGGGCATTGAATTCTTCATGTGAGGAAGCTATCCAGCTGGCTTACGGAAGGTCGGTGGTTCTACCCAAGTGCCCGCTCGTGATGAAATAATGCACGGAGGTGCACCTGGGGTTTTCCTCCACCATCAAAGCTGGAAAGTCACCATATGACCTAAAACTGTGTCGCTGCGATGTTAACCCAACAAAATAAATAGATAAAATCTTACCAGCTTTACAAGTAGTAGAATCCTGTCTTACTAGTCCCATTCGTGACATCAGAGACTTTGCCCAGACCTTGCCTAACGTAATTGTCCCTCCGCTGGTTTTTAGTTGGCTCGGGTCAGTCGCTTGCACAATTCCGATGACTGCTGCGACAACAATACTCTAGTTTTAGTTTATGATGGCTCCATTTTCACTTTAACATTTTACCTTACTTTGTTGTTGAGTTCATTTCCCAGTAGCAGGGGTTTGCCTCGCTTCTTCATAGGAATTTCAAGAACCTCTTCTTCAAAATCAAGTTTACGCTTTTTTGAGTCGTGATACTTCGCTCTCAAATGCCTTGCTGTACTTTCATTCATCCACTTAAAAGTGTCTGAAAATTTTCTAATTGTTGCAGCAGGCCTGTTTTCTGAACAACATTTTCCTATGGCAGCACGATCCACAGGAGAGAAGTTCAAATAGGATTCACTCCTGATTTGACTTCTCGTCGACGTAGGGGTGGTCCAGGAGCAGGTGCTGCAAGTGGAAAATTAAAATTGACATTACTTTTAAGAAAATCTTTCAATTTTCTGATTTTCAATATTTACATGTACAATCACTATTTTTATACGCCCGAAGGGACGTATTATGTTATACCCCCTGTGTCCGTCTGTGTGTCCGTCCATCCATCCATTAGCAATTTTATACCCTCGAAGGGACGTATTATGTTATACCCTTCGGTGTCCATCCGTCTGTCCGTCTGTCCATCCGTTAGCAATTTTGTGTCCACTCTGTTTAGTATGTATATTGCTCTGCATTGTGGTGTTCTTGTTTTTATTTGGCAGATCCCTTTTTTAGCTCATCTGAGTTTTTTGAAAAAAAATGATGAGTTATTGTCATCACTTGATCGGCGTCGGCGTTGCCTGGTTAAGTTTTATTTTTAGGTCAGCTTTTCTCCTAAACTATTAAAGGTGTTGCTTTGAAACTTGCAACACTTGTTCACCATGATAAGCTGACCCTGTACAGCAAGAAACATAACTCCGTCCTGCTTTTTGCAAGATTTATGGCCCCTTTTGTACTTGGAAAATATCAGATTTCTTAGTTAAGTTTTATGTTTAGGTCAACTTTTCTCCTAAACTATCAAAGCTATTGCGTTGAAACTTGCAACTCTTGTTCACCATCATAAGTTGACCCTGTACATCAAGAAACATAACTCCATCCTGCTTTTTGCAAGAATTATTGCCCCTTTTGGACTTAGAAAATCAGTTTTCTTGGTCAAGTTTTAGGTTTAGGTCAGCTTTTCTCCTAAACTATCAAAGCTATTGCTTTAAAACTTGCAACACTTGTTCCCCATCATAAGCTGACCCTGTACAGCAAGAAACATAACTCCATCCTGCTTTTTGCAAGATTTATGGCCCCTTTTGGACTTAGAAAATATCAGATTTCTTGGTTAAGTTTTATGTTTAGGTCAACTTTCTCTTAAACTGTCAAAGTTATTGCTTTGAAACTTGCAACACTTGTTCTTCATCATAAGCTGACCCTGTACATCAAGAAATATAACTCCATCCTGCTTTTTTCAAGAATTATTGCCCCTTTTGGACTTAGAAAATCAGTTGTCTTGGCTGAGTATTATGTTTAAGTCAGCTTTTCTCATAAACTATCAAAGCTATTGCTTTAAAACTTGCAACAGTTTTTCACCATCATAAGCCGAGGCTGTACGTCAAGAAACATAACTCTATCCTGCTTTTTGCAAGAATGATGGCCCTTTTTAGACTTAGAAAATCATGGGTAGGACAATATTTCTATTATACAAAAAAAATCAGATGAGAGTCAGCACCCGCAAGGTGGTGCTCTTGTTAAATCCTAGTTTCACATTCCATTGAAAAGAACAAATCAGTCTTCGATATCAACATCATCATTAATCAAAGGGTCTCTCATGTTGCACAATGCAGCAACAACTTTCATGGTTTTATCCCCCCTTTTAAGAGTTTTAATTCCCAGTGTAGTGTTCATTAGTTTTTAAGATTTAAATCTCATGATTGCCCGTTCCACATGTATGCGTTCAGCAACAATTCTTCTTGACTCTATGGTTTCCTATGCGGATAACTGGGTGCGGCCTTTCATAATTGCAGGGATATTATATAAATATCATATGGCAGCGTGTGACATTGATATTGTCAACCCGAGGGTAGAATGTCACCCGAGGCGAAAGCCGAGTGGTGACATTCTGTTTCGAGGGTTGACAATATCAATGTCAGACATGCTGTCATATGATATTTATTTTATTATACCGAACAAAATTAAGCACATAAAAAAAGTTTTTACAATGTTTTTAATTAATTTAATTCAACAGTTGCATCTTTAGCGCGGCAATCACCTGTGTACACATTGAATAGTGACGTCATTACAATATGACATTGTGTACAAGGGAGGCAATCTTTAGGCTAAAAATTTGAAGCAGTTATTTGCCCTTATATCACATTCAAAATATCAGCGCGGTCACATGACCTGACAGTCACTTTCGCTTGGTCACATATCAAAAAGGTTGGAAATGTTTCTGATAGTCAAAATATCACTTTTTCGGGTAATGGGATTTTACCATTGTAGACAAAAGTAAGGTATAATAATCAGTTTTACCCTACGAGCACAAAGTTCTTCCCCTATAGTAAAACCTCTATCTGCCATAACCTCATCTCCCGGCAATAAAAAGTTCAAGAACCCACTGTGTTTTGTTATATAATTATCACTAGCTCTCCCACCATACAAATGGGAGATGTACATAATAAAGCCACATGGAGCTATTGCTATCAAAAACTTTGCAGTGTTATGAGTTTTATAAGTTGACCAAGTTTGTGCCCTTGCTTTAAATGTAAATGGTCTTTGTATATATATATATTTCGGACAATCTATAATGCATGTCGTTTTGGGATACAAATTTTTAAATGAAGCTGGAAGTGTACGTCGTATGGTCTCTCTTGGTAGCCAGACAACTAAAGCAGATAACTGTTCTGACATAATGTCAATCCACTTATTAAATATATTACTGGTCAGCTGATGAGAAATACCGAATCTTCTTCCAATGTCACTAAATATCAGAGCTAGACGGAGGCGTATCTGTACCAAAAGAATCTGATTTGGAATGCTGATTCTGTAAGGAAGATTTTTCCCGAATTTTGTTAAAGTAGACACTAATGTCATGAACATCGTGAGACTCAAACCTGTATAAAACTTGCTGTCATTATCATTTTTTATGCAGTAAACTGAAAACTCTGGAGCTGAACACTGAGTTGATGCAGTTTTTGTTCTTTCTACATACAAACAACTGTAGATGTGGTCTAATTTAATTGGATCAAGTGTTTGTGTGCTTGTTTCCACCATTTTTGGCTTCTTGTAGTTGTTACATAAATCCGGATATATGTTACAACACACAGCTTTACACTCAGTATGTTCATTACGTGACTGAATTTCCATGTTTTCAGTGTTGTCAATATGTTCCAGGTTTAAAAGAGGCATAGCGTAGGCTCTTTACTTTCATAACCCATATGTAGTGTTGGAACCGGGTTAGCCTTCGTTGGTCTACCATCAACAAAATGGACAGAACATACCTGCAATAGGAAAAGATTCACCGAGTGATGACATATTATTAACATACAAATAAGCGAATTTTAACTTGTTATATGGAAAACCTTGTAAAACCAAAACAGCTGCAATCAATCATTAAAAGTACAGAAACATATCCAAAACTACGGAGTTTCTGGTGATTTAAACCTATGTATGTAATCTACACGATTAATGTTTACTGTGTCTACATTCCAATATGCGCAAGCGATAAAACAAGGAACTTTACACGACTGTAGTGTGATTTATCCTCCATTATTTTGGTCCTACAAAGACTTGACTTTAGATTGCCCTGTCACAAATATAAAACAATCTGAATGTTGAATTATTTTGACTAATGTGGATTATGCTCATGAATTGTTGAATTCTCGTTACTGTTTGAGAAAAAATTAACAGTATTTAAAAGCCTCCAACTCCAGACTGGCCAGAGAAATTATTAAAAAACTATTACCGAGAAAAAAACATCATAATTAACCTATTCAGATTGCTTACCACAGACTGGGTTGTAGGATTGAAATCTTTCCTGTTTGATTGCCTTCATCCAATTACATTTCATCACGTCATTTCTTGGAATGTAGTGCATTTTATACAACTGGAGACACGGACAATCCTCGTGTTTTTGACCTACATGCACCTCGCACTGTGATTTCTCCCAAACGTAGTTTCTTTTGGCTGTTATTACAACCAAATACTACACACTGTTTTCCTGAACTGTTTGTATAAGGCATTTTAATCCCTCATCACTTAATTCCGTAAAAATCTTAAATAATCAACAAGCTTTGTTTACGGTAATCTGCAGTGGCATAATGGCGGACACTAAAGAGAATTAAGGGGAGATAATCAGGGAAAAATCGATAAATAGAATTGTCTATATTAAGCGAAAGTTTATTTCTGCATCAAAAAATTTTGCTGATAGTTTAAATGTGCGGAATTTATTTCTGTGTGACAGCCTCGACCCGCAGAATAAGCAGAAATGAAAACCCGAAGAATTACCCCGCTAACGGTACATAATGTTTTTATAAGAATAATTGATCAAAAGCAATTTTATCAGCTTATAAAAACATTTATCTGTGAAATTTCATGATTGGATTAACTTCAGAATTGCCGACAATTATCCATAGCACATGCCTGTTCTGGAAATTTATCATGAACAATGAAACGACGGCAGTTTACACTTCAAGTAACTCCAGAAATCCATGTTATGTCTGACAGGTAATACTACAAATTTTTTGTCAGAACCCCAGATGAGGAGGTCACGCCACTCTTTTCTCATAACTCCCAAGTTGTGTCTGTACTTGAAAATAGTATGAATGGTTTTGTTTAAGCACAATTTCATCATTAATTTTTTTTTCAAACAGAAGTTATTTGATTGTTTCTGTATAAGGATGGTGTCAAAGTCCTTGACAGCTTTGTTATGTAGAACAATGGGGCGTTTCATTTCAAGAAGGCCGTCAGCTGAACTTTCACAGAGGTCAAACACTAACCTGTCTGGACTGGCTCCAACTTGTGGATTTTCAGAACTGACCCAAAACACAGTCTTCTGCAAGATACAACCTTGTACTGAACTTTTCGTTCTGGATTCATAGTCCAGAAATGCTTTATTTTCATTTTGGATCCCATACTGCATACTTTTCATGTGCACTAGTTCCTCCCACAATTTCTATTTGAGAAAATTGCTAACATATCTGACAGATTTAATGTTTCGCAATTGTTTTGCTGTCAGATGCTGTTATACGTACTCTCCTTTCATTAAACCAGTTTAAAGTACATTGAGCACTGACAATTTCAGTTGGAGATTCTACATTAGCGGTTGAAACTGACATGAAATTAACACATTTCGTCACACTTCCTTTTTAATTTTCTTTTGCATTACTATCTAAACTGTAATCGCTATACTGTCTGTAAAGCAATGACTCCCACATTGTCAGTTTACCAGTCTGCTGCTTTCTATTGCAGTTTTAAAGTTTGCTATTACTTCTTGTATATGCTGATGCTGCTTGTATAGTTGGTGTAGGGTCGTAGTGAATAATTCTATAGATCCACTTCCCTTTTTAGCTCACATGTCACAAAGTGACAGTGTGAGCTTTTGTGATCGCGCAGCGTCCGTCGTCCGTCCGTCCGTCCGTAAACTTTTGCTTGTGACCTCTCTAGAGGTCACATTTTTCATGGGATCTTTATGAAAGTTGGTCAGAATGTTCATCTTGATGATATCTAGGTCAAGTTCGAAACTGGGTCACGTGCGGTCAAAAACTAGGTCAGTAGGTCTAAAAATAGAAAAACCTTGTGACCTCTCTAGAGGCCACATTTTTCACAAGATCTTCATGAAAATTGGTCAGAATGTTCATCTTGATGATATCTAGGTCAAGTTCGAAACTGGGTCACGTGACATCAAAAACTAGGTCAGTAGGTCAAATAATAGAAAAACCTTGTGACCTCTCTAGAGGCCATATTTTTCATGGGATCTGTATGAAAGTTGGTGTGAATGTTCATCTTGATGATATCTAGGTCAAGTTCGAAACTGGGTCAGCTGCGGTCAAAAACTAGGTCATTAGGTCTAAAAATAGAAAAACCTTGTGACCTCTGTAGAGGTCATACTATTGAATGGATCTTCATGAAAATTGGTCAGAACGTTCACCTTGATGATATCTAGGTCAAGTTTGAAACTGGGTCACGTGCCATCAATAACTAGGTCAGTAGGTCAAATGATAAAAAAACCTTGTGACCTCTCTAGAAGCCATATTTTTCATGGGAACTGTATGAAGGTTGGTCTGAATGTTCATCTTGATGATATCTAGGCCAGGTTCGAAACTGGGTCAACTGTGATTAAAAACTAGGTCAGTAGGTCTAAAAATAGAAAAACCTTGTGACCTCTCTAGAGGCCATATTTTTCACAAGATCTTCATGAAAATTGGTCAAAATGTTCACCTTGATGATATCTAGGTCAGGTTTGAAACTGGGTCACGTGCCGTCAATAACTAGGTCAGTAGGTCAAATAATGAAAAAACCTTGTGACCTCTCTAGAGGCCATATTTTTCATGGGATCTGTATGAAAGTTGGTCTGAATGTTCATCTTGATGATATCTAGGTCAGATTCAAAACTGGGTCACATGAGCTCAAAAACTAGGTCACTATGTCAAATAATAGAAAAAAAACGACGTCATACTCAGTTCAAAACTGGGTCATGTTGGGACAGGTGAGCAATTCAGGACCATCATGGTCCTCTTGTTTTTAAACTGTTTAGGTTTACTTGTGAACTGTTTTGCAGATTCTTTTTCTTTGTGCGTCCTTTGTTCCATTCACACAATTTGGATGTGCTAGAACTGGATCAGTACCATATTTTTCAATGTAATCCTTTAATGCCAAGAGAACGGCTGTTACATGTGAACATCTCCCCATTCTGCTTGATGCACAAGTACAAGAACCTTCTTTAACCTTTAGCCTGCTAGCGGCAAGTGATTCTGCCTTTGCGACCAGTGCAGACCAAGATCAGCCTGCACATGAGTCTGATCATGGTCTGCACTGTTTGCTATATAAGTCAGTAAATTTTCAGTAAATACCCCTTCGAATGATAAATGGTACTGCCCAAATTGTATAATGGACCAGTCCATTGTAGAACTTTAGCAGGGTAAGGGTTAATAAAACCACTTCCTTGACTTATCTGGATCAGAACATTGTAATCAGTTGCTGTATTATATGAAGCAAGAACTACAGCTTTTAGGAAGTATATTAGCACCATATTTTCATGGCAATCAGCATACATTCTGAGAATGCATATTTTTCCAAATTGTTACATATATATTCTGGATTTGTGTGTGTGTTTTAATACCGAAATAAGCAGACGCATAGGAGGCATTCATATTACACTTAAGGTTACTGACTGCCCAGCATTGAGTAAATTACTGTGAGTATCAGTCTTGTTCTTAACATCCATTTAATATTTGACTGTTGTGTTGGTTTCATTTCCAGTGCACCTCTATGCCTTTTGACAATTTGTCGTAATAAATTTGACGTCAGAAAAATAAACTGTTGTATGATAGTAGAAAATTTTCAGCAGTCTTTTATTAATATGAGAAAGAATCTGTTTGAGTTAGAATTAACCATCCAGTACATTTTTATGCCCCCACTTTGCGGGGGGGTGGGGCATATAGATTTGCCCTTGTCCGTCCGTCCTTCAATCCGTCCGTCCTTCCGAGAATATTGTGTCGCGCCTAGCTCCAAAAGTATTTGACGTAGAGTCACAAAACTTTACAGGAATGTTGGTCAGCATGTGTAGTTGTGCACCTGGGATTTCGCATCCGGATTCATTCAGTTGTGTAGGAGTTATGGCCCCTGACTTTGTAAAAATTGGTCATTTTAGTGTTGTGTCGCACCTAGCTCTAAAAGTATTTGACGTAGAGTCACAAAACTTTACAGGAATGTTGGTCAGCATGTGTAGTTGTGCACCTGGGATTTCGCATCCGGATTCATTCAGTTGTGTAGGAGTTATGGCCCCTGACTTTGTAAAAATTGGTCATTTTAGTGTTGTGTCGCACCTCGCTGCATAAGTATTTGACGTAGAGTCACAAAACTTTACAGGAATGTTGGTCAGCATGTGAAGTTGTGCACCTGGGGTTTCGCGTCAGGATTCATTCAATCGTGTAGGAGTTATGGCCCCTGACTTAGTAAAAAATTGGTCATTTTAATGTTGCGTCTCGCATAGCTCCAAAAGTATCTGACCTAGAGTCACCAAAGTTTACAGGAATGTTGGTCAGCATGTGCAGTTGTGCACTTGGGTTTCGCATCCGGATTCATTCAGTCGTGTAGGAGTTATGGCCCCTGACATAGTTAAAAATTGGTCATTTTAATGTTGGGCGCGCGTAGCTCCAAAAGTATTTGACCTAGAGTCACCAGAGTTTACAGGAATGTTGGTCAGCATGTGCAGTTGTGCACCTGGGGTTTTGCGTCCAGATTCATTCAGTCGTGTAGGAGTTATGGCCCATGACTTAGTTAAAAATTGGTCATTTTAATGTTGTGTCGCACGTAGCTCCAAAAGTATTTGACCTAGAGTCACCAAAGTTTACAGGAATGTTGGTCAGCATGTGCAGGTGTCCTTTGTCATGTAGTGGGGGCATCTGTATCCCATGGACACATTTCTAGTTTTTCTTTTGTTGATCAATATAAGTCAACTTATACCTAAATGTTGAGTGATACTCCTCAATAATATTGACAGCTGTATCAGGAGAAGTTACATGTGTAGTCCTGAAAAAAAACACACCAAATGTTCAAGTTGATTGACCTTTATTTGTATTTTTATTATGCCCCCCTTCGAAGAAGGAAGGGTATATTGTTTTGCAGATGTCGGTCGGTCTGTCGGTAGGTTGGTCGGTCGGTCGGTCGGAATGTAGACCAATCCGTTTCTGGACGATAACTCAAGAACGCTTGGGCCTAGGATCATGAAAGTTGATAGGGAGGTTGATCATCACCAGCAGATGACCCCTATTGATTTTGAGGTCTGTATGTCAAAGGTCAAGGTCACAGTGACCCTGAATAGTAAAACGGTTTCCGGATGATAACTCAAGAAAATTTTGGCCTAGGATCATGAAAGTTGATAGGGAGGTTAGTCATGACCAGCAGATGACCCCTATTGATTTTGAGGTCAGTATATTAAAGGTCAAGGTCACAGTGACCCTGAACAGTAAAACGGTTTCTGGATGATAACTCAAGAATGCTTAGGCCTAGGGTCACGAAAGTTGATAGGGAGGTTAGTCATGACCAGCAGATGACCCCGATTGATTTTGAGATGAGTATGTCAAAGGTCAAGGTCACAGTGACCAGGAACAGTAAAATGGTTTCCAGGCAATACCTAAAGAGTGCTTGGGCCTTGTGTCAGGAAAATTGATAGTTAGGTTGGCCATGACCAGCAGATGACCCCTATTGATTTTGAGGTCATTAGGTCAAAGGTCAAGGTCACATTGGCCAGGAACAGTTAAACGGTTTCTGATCTTCTTGTCCAAAACCATAGGGACTAGGGCTTTGATATTTGGTATGTCGCAGAATCTAGTGGTCCTCTACCAAGATTGTTCAGATTATTTCCCTGGGGTCAAATATGGCCCCGCCTAGGGGAGAACAGTAGAACTTTTGTTTACAATGAGCAAATGATTTCTGTTCCTTGTGCATTTATTGAATGCATCAAGGGGGGCATTTAGTGTTCAACGAGCTCTTGTTTTATTTTGCATTAAATTGTATATCATTATCTTTTACCTATAGCAGTAATAATGTCTCTAAAACTGGTTACATTGCGTCTTGGTGTCTCAGTGAACTAAAAGGGTAGCATCGCCCGGTAATGTTTCTTTCTGTCGACTTGCTTGTTGAATCTGTCAACAATTCCATGGTCTATAAATGACATAGCTAGCAGTGCATTGAAAAAGATCCTGTAGACGTAATCACTAGTGGCCACTAACTTTGTTATCTCATCCCTTCACGAATCTATACAATAGTAGTCCAAAAACAGATCTTATAATCATCCTTGTATTGTATTTTGCCGAAATGATCCCAGAGCTTACACTTGGATTCGACAAGTCTGTTGTGTGTTAAAAAGCTTATGTTTCTCTTGAATTTTATCTTCATGTAAGCCACACAACTGTTCCTCCAAGTATCTTCCATGACATTAATTCAGCAGCAATTCTTTTATGTTTCCTTACACAATTGCTTGTTTCTGAGCAGCATGTCCAAAGTCTTGGATCTGTCTCTCAGTGTTTCAATATTGATGATGTTCACCTGCATCTTCTTAATAATGAAATTGTTGAGCAGAATGGTTGTGGTGAATATACACCAAGAATATGTATGATTAACTGGAACCACTTGTCCTCCTTATACAAAAACACTCCAACAACTGCAACTGAAAAAATAGCAGCCAGAAAAGCAACTGATCCAAAATATTGGATAACACTGTTGTCCATTTATATCCAATACTGGCCACATAGAGATCTGAATCCTCACGAATGTCCTCTTTGATCAAATCCAACAAATTATCCTTCAAATAACAATAGATAGGTAAGTTAAAGAAACTACCCCACTGTCCTTGAGATTCATCGAAGGCATATTTCATGGCTGAAGTCATGAATAAGTCAATGTATTTGAAACCATAATCAGTTTCATCTCTCTCCTTCAAATGGCTCAAATACACTAACAGAATTATAAGGATGAACCACTCGTCATTTTTTTACTACTGTAGTAGTACGTATTTACTCTTTACTTTCGTGCAAACGAAATATGAGAAAAAGTCCAAGTTTTGTCTTGCACACTCTAGTTGCTCCTGTGTCAACAAGAAGTTCAAGTTATTGTCCAACAGTACTCAGTCACATCTATCATAGTCTCAAAAATATCTTGAAACTTTGTGTCTACTTCTTCAGTCTCCGGAACCGAAAGCATGTGTTATCAATTACAACTTAACGAGTTGTGGGTGGTTATAGAATGCTCTTCCATTAACTTGACTATTCAAAGAATAGGTAGAGCTATTGGATTCACCCATGCTTCAGCGTCTGCTGAAGGGAATGGATTGAAACTTCACACTCTAATTTACTGTGATAACCTGACTTACATTGCACAAGTTCTGTAACTCCTTTTAGCTCACCTGAGCCAAAGGCATGTGTCAGTTTTGCACACCGATCTTAAAACTGACTTTCAGTGATCATGAATGTGACCTACTGACCTACTTTCTTGTTTTTTTTTAAGATACAGCCTTGAAAATTGGATGGCATGACATTGTACAGTTTTGCACACTGAGGTTAAAACTGACTTTCAGTGACCATAAATGTGACCTACTGACCTACTTTCTTAATATTTTAGCATCAGTTTGACATTTAAAACATGTAGCTTGTATTATTCAGGTGAGCGATCCAGGGTCATCATGACCGTCTTGTTTACCTTTTTACCATAGTATGCCCCTTTGTCAACTTTTATGTGAATTGAGTTGACAGGGCTGTTGAATAGTCGAACATTGCTGTCCTCAGACTGCTCTTGTTAGTGAGGCTTGTAGCTTCAGCATTTGTATGCAACAAATATTGATATTTTATTTATTGATTGTGTAATTAATTGACTAATTAACCCAATCATGGCATCAGTTGTATTCTTAAACATGTAAAACAACTATACTTTTTATAATATGGCAAATGGTTGGGGAGTTATCTGACCGAACATGCTTTTAAATCGATAACACTCATTTAGTCTAGGAACATTTGTACACTGGTTTAGTACTGTAAGTTATATTCATAAAATTAGATACACAGATACACAACAAAATAATATAAAATTTAGAATAACAGCCGGTGTAACAAAACCCGAACATGCATTTGTTTATTTACAACGACCTGATAAAAGTAATTCACAAGAACATAACCCACATTTATTAGATACATTTCTTCTTGAAAACCACGTGGCAGAATTACACCAAACTTCACAGGAATGATCCTTGGGTGGCCACCTTTCAAAATTGTTCAAAGAATTGAATTCCATGCAGAACTCTGGTTGCCATGGCAACCGAAAGGAAAAACTTTAAAAATCTTCTTGTCCAAAACTACAGGGCCTAGGGCTTTCATATCTGGTGTGTAGCATCATCTAGTGGTCTGCTACCAAAATTGTTCAAATTATCCCCCTAGGGTCGATTGTGGCCCCGCCCCGGGGGTCACATGGTTTATATAGACTTATATAGGGAAAACTTTGAAAATCTTCTTGTACAAAACCACATGGCCTAGGGCTTTGATATTAGGTATGTAGCATCATCTAGTGGTCCTCTACCAAGATTGTTCAAATTATCCCCCTAGGGTAAATATGGCCCCACCCCGGGGGTCCCAAGTTTTACATAGACTTATATCGGAAAAAAAGTTTAAAAATCTTCTTGTCTGAAAGCACAACACTTAGACCTTTGATATTTGGTTTGTAGTGTTGTCTTATGGTCCTCAACCAAAATTGTTCAAATTGTACCCCTGGGGTGAAATGAGGCCCTGCCCTGGGGGTTCCAAGTTTTATATAGACTTATATAGGAAAAAAACTTTAAAAATCTTCTTGTCTGACACCGTAGGACCTAGGCTTTTGGTATTTGGTATAATGCATTGTCTAGTAGTCCTCTACCAAAATTATTCAAATTATGCCCCTGGGGTTAAAAGAGGCCCCGCCCTGGGGGCACTTAGTTATTATGTGAGTTATACAGGGAAAAATACTTAAAAAATCACTTGATCCTTTTTCCAAGACTGTTTAATTATAATTACCTGATGATCCAAAGTAATCTGATGTCACTTGACTGTGACCTTGACCTACTGACCTACTTTCTTGTTTTTAAAGATACAGCTTTGAAATTTTGATGATATACACAGTTTTGCACACCAATCATAAAACTGAATTTCATTGACCGTGAATGTGACCTACTGACTTTCTTAATATTTTATCATCAGTTTGACATTTGAAACATGTAGCTCGTATTACTCAGGTGAGCAATCCAGGGTCATCATGACCCTCTTGTTCATTTCCTGTCCACATCAAACCCTTTGGTCTAACCTACTCTGTTGGCCATTACTAAGTATCTCGGTATTAAAAGGCCTTTCAAATGTACTAATAAATGCTTGTCCTGTCTGAACATTTTTCTTGAAGCAAAATTACGATGTTGATTCTTGAAGCAAAATTACCATGTTCACAGATATATTTTGAAACCATTTTGTTTCCTGTTGGTTGTACATTTCCTGTTGGTTGTACAGATACCATCAGTTGAATGACTAATTGGTAGATGAACATTTCTGGTATAGATACTGCCAAATGTATCAAAATGAGTCATGAATTGGTAAACTTGGATACACACCAAGCTTTGCACTGCACTGACACAACAAACTATCTTTTAATTGCAAAAGCAAATTAATTGTGCCACTCTCGCCACCCTCGGCGATTGATGCAAGGTATGCTGCAGTACCTATTAATCCAACCTCCAATGCAACATGGTATATCACGAAGTGAATCCAAGTATATTTCATATCCTGTGTTAGAGATGTGCACACCACCGCTCCTAAAGAAACCAGGAGTTTGGATATCGATAAGATATGAAATTTAGAAGGAGAAACTATTTTAATAATTTTATGTCCAAACTGATTGATCTTCTTTCCCTACTTTAATTGCCTTTAAATTTTCCTTCTCACTCTTACAGCCCCAATCAAGTCTTCATAAGATATCAGTCCACACAAAGATAGAATACGGAGAAGTGTTTTGAGTGTATTCTAATTTCCTGTACCAGTTTAAAAATGTATTTTAATGTGTGGGTCTTGATATCGTTAGCTACCTAAATGAAATAATGAAAGTACCTTCAATGGAGAGGTAAAAAGTGCTGGCAACTGCATAGTATATATATTACAGTGAATAAAGTCAGCCAATCCCAGTCTGATCCCCCAACATGTGATGGTGTATCCTTCTAGATGCTTTAAATTGAGGATTCCCCTAACTTCAGCTCTCATGCCAGCCCAGTATGGTACTGAATCACCTGTTTTAGCCTGATATCTCTATTGTCAGCTGAATTATCATTGTTGAATGATTGTCTCTGGCGCTTGTTGCTTCTCTCCTGCTGAGGGTGTTTAAACTGAATTACCATCTACCACAATTTCAAACACTGAAACAATACAACCTTTTGGGAAACTGTCAAAATCCCAAATGTATGACATGTCGTTTTAGCTCACCTGTCACGTAGTGACACTGTGACAGGGTGAGCTTTTTTGATCGCCTTCGTCCGTCGTCCGTCCACAATTTCCTTGTGAACACAATAGAGACCACATTTTGTATTTGATTTTAATCAGACTTGCACACAACTTGTATGGGCATAATATCTCGGTTCCTTTCGAAAACTGGCCAGATCCCATCATGGGTTCCAGAGTTATGGCCCCTTAAAGGGCCAAAATTTGCTATGTTTGGCTTGTGAACACGATAGAGACAACATTTTGCAATCAACTTTAATAAAACTTGCACACAACTTGTATTCTTTGTCACAAGAGGGCCATAACTGAGCTAAAGTCCTTGTCCTAGTTATGTAGTCTTGCCTACATATGTGTATTATGACGGTAAACAAGTGGTAAAAGCTTCAAAGCCATATGACAGACATGTTAGGCAAAATATAGACTGGTATGAAAAATTTAACTGATTTTCAAGTCCAAAAAGGACCATAATTCAGCCAGAATAGTTGACAGAGATATGAAGTGTTACCTACAACTTCATTATGGAGATCATGATGATAAGCAAGTGCTCAAAGTTTCAAAGCCACATGTCAAACAATTTTGATACAACGTTGTATGAAAACAGAACCAATTTCCAAGTCCAAATACTAAAAGGGCCATAATTCAGCCAAAATACTTGACAGAGTTATGTTCTCTTGCCTACAGATGGAAATCATGATGATAAGCAAGTGTTCAAAGTTTCAAAGCCACACAAGCCTTAAGTTTCGACAAAACATGGACTTGTACAAAAACTGAATCAATTTCTAAGTCCAAAAAGACCATAATTCAGCCAAAATACTTGACAGAGTTATGTACTCTTGCCTACAGATAGAGACTGTTAAGATAAACAAGTGATATAAACGTTCCAAAGCCATAGAGTGGTGGAACCTATGCTCGCGGTATTTTGTACATATATAATCTTTTTAAGAAGCAAGAACAAATTGTTATTTCGATTTGCCTATGCAAAAACATAAAGTTATCCTCCTTTTATCGAAACATATTGTTGATGTGTGTCATCACGGGACTTAGTCGTCTCGTGAGCTATCGACACGGCATACGTGAAAAGGTGAAAATTCGCCCTGAAGGGAACCTATGCTGGCGGTATGTTATATCGATTAAACTAAGGGCGAAAAAAAATTTCAGCAGGCTAAAAAGGAACAAACAAGCATATGCGAATATAATATTTAGAACATTACTCATTTATTATGTGAAAAACAAAAGAAATGAGGATAAAATTTAGTATGTGCCTCTATGTGTATATTTCCCTTACAGAAATGGAGTCACTATTAGAACAAAGCTTAAAAACGTATGATAATGTTATTTAAAAACAGAATGTTCAAGTATTAAAGATTCAAACAACGACAGTGATTAACTCACTAATGTTTTCTACACTTCTTTTGTGTGTAGGAAATTTACTCCTCCCTACATCTCAGAAAGAACCATTTGGACTTTGTCAAAATACTAAGATCAACGTCGATCTTTTCATGGTTCGAAAGGCACTCGTAGTGTAGCCAGGCGTCACATTCATCACATCTTGCTCTTAAATGTATCTTATATCTGAACGTAATGCATGATTTCTAAAAAACTAACTTTAGTTGAGTGATTTTGACATATTTGTGTGAGATTTGTGCGAGGATACAGATTGCGTAAAATGTATTGGCTGCTGTATACGTCACGTGAGCGGCACGCGCGGCTATCGCTACGTTTGTTGTAAATGCATTTTACCACTGGTCGGTGTTGAACATAGCATGATGAAATATTTTTATCAGTGCTTCTGCAGAGAGCGTATTTATCGAAATACCGCGAGCATAGGAATACCGCGAGCATAGGTTCCACCACTCTATATCAAACAGTTTGCACAAAATATGAACTGGTATGAAAAACTTAACCAAGATTTGTAAGTTAAAAGGGACCATAATTCAGCCAAAATCCTTGATGGAGTTATGTACTCTTGCCTAAAACTAGACATGGTGATGGTACACAAGTGTTGAAACTTTCAAAGCATTATATCAAAAGGTTTTGTCAAAAATGTGGACTTGTACGAAAAAGATTAACCAAGGTGTGATGCCGAAGCTGATGCCAACGCCGTGTTGAGTAGGATAGCTCTACTTATTCTTCAAATAGTCGAGCTACAGAGTAGACCAAACAAAAAATTGACCAAGAAATACTGTACAAATTTAAAAAGGGCCACATTTCTGACAGAATACAAGTGGTAGTCATGGCTCGTGACCAGTATTTAGTCAACTTATGATGACAGACAAGTATATAAAGTTTCAAGCTATAGCTGTTAAAGTATGCAACAGATTTGACCAAGAAATTCCAATTTTCTAGGTAAAATTCTGCCAAAAAAGTGACAGAAGTGGGAATTAGGACCCTTGGTGATGTAATGATGATAAACAGGTGTACTAAGTTTCAAAGCTATAATTCTAATAGTTTCTAAGTAGAAGGAAAGAGGAACGTAAACAAAAAATGTTAACCAAGACAACAGCTGACAAAGTTCAACAAAATGATGACAATACCTTCTAGATTTAAAAATGAATCAGATGTGCTGAAAAGAATTCAGAAAAGTCTTTTTAATTATACTATCAAACTAGGTACAATGTAAATTCTGAAATCTCCTGGACTTTCAACTGAATTCTCCTGTATAGATGCCCAGGAAGTTTAATTGGCATGTATGCATTGTTATGATATATTTGTATCTGAGTCATTTTTGCCCTATGTTTGCTGTAAATCATCCAAAGTCAACCAACAGTTAGTTTGCAGAATTCAGAACTTGCTATTTGCTTCATATGTCTTTTCATTTTACAAATTTGATGTCTAAATCTCCACTTATATATATTTCCCAAGGATTTCTTTGATGCCATGGTTCCAGCTCAAGTATTATTTCAACAGATCAGAACTGCCTGAATGTTATGGTTTCTACATATTTGAGGTACTTTGGTAATGGCAGCTCACTGAAATGAGACAAATTATCAACATTTTAAGATCAAGTAGGAATATTATAAAAACAAGTTAATTTTAAATACTAAAAGCAGGAATGATGTCATATTGTATGACTTATGCCCATTGAGAATGTTTCATAGAATGAATTAAAAAAAGTTCAAAAAAGGCATAACTGAATAAAGTATACCAGTTGCAAGTTTCATTTGAATTTAATGAAAACTGTAGGTTGAATATAGTCCAAAATGAACTGATATAGCTGTAATAATGTTAAGTCCAAAAAAGGGACTTATCTAAAAGTAGAAGCAGACAATAAGCACATGCCAACTTCATACTGATGACGTATTCCATGCAATAATGGATCATACCAAAGTCTAAACATGCTTTTTTAAACAACAATACACTAAATTGTGGGTGAAACAGAAGTTTGTTTTAAACACATTTTTCAACAATACACAGCTTGAAGGTACATGTATATGACTTACATTTGTACATGTATATATTAGCCGGGCAGGTGCAAAATGATAACAGCACATTTTATGTGAAAGATAACTTCCTCTTATACATGATCATAAAATCAAGACTAAAGTCATATAATGTCTTTGGCTTATCACACCACAGATAACAAACAAAGTTTCCTTTTTGTTAATAATCAACATTGGTAAGTGGCCTCTGTGGGCGAGTGGTTAAGGTCGCTGACTTCAAACCACTTGCCCCTGATCAATATGGGTTTGAGCCTCGCTCAGGGTGTTGAATTCCTCATGTGAGGAAGTCATCCAGCTGGCTTATGGAAGGCCGGTGGTTCTACCCAGATGCCTGCCCATGATGAAGTAATGCACAGAGGGGCACCTGGGATCTGCCTTCACCTTCAAAGCTGGAAAATCGCCATATGACTTAAAACGGTGTCGATGGGGCGTTTAAACCCCCCCCCCCCCCCCCCCCCACCCCTCCAAATAAAAAAAATAATATCAACTGTGGTAGTTGTCAGAAGATTGGAGGAAGTTGTAGGGCTTCAGTAAAGGAATAGAAACTCATCCCTCTCTTGCACCACCAGGCAACTGTGATATTGTGCAATTTAAGGTTCCTGTTTCCAATGTCAAGTGGCTTGCAGCCAGTCCAGTAGAGAATGAGTCTGAGTTTACATTTCATAATTTTTGCTGGTTTTACACCTAAATGTTTTGCAGCCAGTCCAGAAGAGAATGAGTCCAAGTTTATATTTCATACTTATTGCTGGTTTTACACCTAAATGTTTTGCAGTTTTTTCTCTAAATGATTTTGATTGAGTGTTATCTAAGTTGGAAAGCATTCGTTTGTTGTATTTTTCTTTTTCCAACCCAGTGTTGTAGCAGCAGTCTTGGTCTACACACACTGCGTCTAGTTCATTAACAGGAGGTCCATTATCCAAAGGAGAACAGGGCCCACAATAATTATAGGCTAGGAGTGTTATTTCTTTCTCAAAGGTTGGAAAGATAACCTTGTTGTATGAATGTCAGTTGCACATCCAGTGCGTTACACAAACGTTGTTTTGATGTTGCCACAGGATGCACACTGGGCTTTTAACATAAGTTTACCATTTTTTATTGTAACATATTGAGGATTTATAGTATCAGTAAATTTCTGTTTTTTTACACAATATATTTTATAATCCATTATGTAGTATTTTTATATTTTTAAAAACTAAAAAAATGTCTGACTTCAACTCGTCATCATCATCTGCCCCTCTGCTACCACAGACTCCAGCCTTTTAATGTCCTCTTCGGCCAGCTGTATTTGAGCTTCTGTGGTTTCTTAGTCCTTCGTTACTTTTTTCAGCCTCTCATTTTTTCTCCGTTTCCGGACAAGTCTTAATTGTTTGTTCTGTTTTCTGACTAGTTCTAGACGTGCTTTGCCTAGCATATAGAAACACTAGTTTCTTCAGCCTCTTTCTCCAGAAATGAGAAAATTCCTTTGTTAGGTCTATTACATCCATATTGCCACACAATTATAATCCTGTCATATTGAGAGAAGCTTGTCCTGGTGTGGCATCTAGTGTTGCTTATATACTGTTATTTTGCAACCCACACATCCAGTTATGACTGTGTATATTCGAGCACATTCTGGAAGGCTGATGAAATGTTCAGCTGTATTTTCATTATGGCATTCCAAAGCATGATGAAATTTCACATTTGTAAGCGTGTCTTAAATTCAGATCCAAGACCAGAATTCCTTTCCATGACAAGTTTCTTGTGGAGGAAAAAGTTGTCCTGTTAAAAATGTTTTTCCAATAAACTAAATCTCACGGTAGAAACATTAACTCTTTCACTCAATAAGAAACAAATGTGGTTTAACCCTACACTACAATAAAAAGATAAACCTCAGCATATTGGTACCTTCAATTTTTGGGTGTATTTGACATACCTGTACCTTGTAAGATTTTTTTTTTGAATTTCTTCCCTTTGTTATTCCTGTCCTTCAACAGTCAAGTTCTTTAAATCTTGCTCCCGTCCTCTGATGTAACTCTTCGGGCATATATTGCCCCGTATGGCGGAGCTCTTGTTACAAGGCTCCATAATATTCAACAGTTGAACTTGAAATATACCCAGTATGTAAAAAAGAGAAAAAGAATCATCAAATGATTGCTTGACCACAGACAGACCATAGTGATAAATGAAGTGACAAAGTCAATAATCTACTTTCACTTACAAAAGTTAAAATACCAGAGATATACTTCTGACTTTATTATGTCAGAGATTAATATTACCAAAAATATTCTACCTTTAACCAACTGTTACTGTACTCAAAACTGATACCAAAAATTTACTAAAAATGCGGTAATTATAGCATTTCTTGAAAACACTAATTTACAATTAACAGATTAATGTCATACAAAAAAAAAAATCAGAAAAAAGCAGTGAGTAAAAATTACACTTAAAATTAAAAACAGACCCTCCAAGTCCTGTAATGTTGGAATAGTACTGTCTACGTCTAAGTTCTCTGACTATGCCTATGCCTCAGTTTCAGTCTGTTCATTAGTCTGTGTCTGAGCCGTGTGACTGACACGAAGCTCGTCTGACAAAGTACATGTTGTACTTAAAGTCAGTGTGTGTCCTTCTGGCAGTGTGACCTTTTCCAAAGGTAAAGTCCAGTCTTGTGCCTTGAAGGACACGTTCAAATCATCTGTTGTTACAAATAATTGGTGTTTCTTTTCTCAGTTTGAATATTTTCTTATGAATAAATAAAACGCAATTTAATATTATATTGTAGCTGTAATTCATGGAGGTAGCTTTCAGTCAGAATTGTCAGGATGTCTTTGTCGCAAAGTTTGTATCAGTAAATCAATATGTGTTGCAAAGTCTTCAATACTCCTGAAAAAAAGATAAGCAAAATAAAAAGAATAATCATTTCCTAATTATAGAAAAAATGCCTAAACATTAATATGCACACATATTTTTATATTTAATAAACAAAGAATACATAAACAAAAGTTACATTAAATTTTGTTAGTTTTCATGTCTCCCACATGTAGTGGCAGTGACATAATGACCTGTTGCTGTCTGTTTGTCTGTCAGTGTATGTCACAAAGTTTGACCACACAACTTATTCGACATCACTGGATGGACTTACGAGTGATCATTTAAAAGCCTGGTTTTGCATGTTATCGGCATTTTCTGGTTCAGTGATTTTCAGTAGAGTTATGGCCCTTGAATTATCAAATTTTATAATGTTTTGCCACTGTTTTATATCTTTGGGCAGAAATCCATCAAACCAAACAGGAGTAAACAGTTCCAAGTCTCATTGTGCATATTTTTGGTTAAACTTTATATATATCATCAACATGAAGTGGACATATGCATTTTACTCATCTAAATATGTAAGGAATAGCAGTTTTTGAACATGGAAATATTAAAAGTATATCTTGTAGTAGATTTTACTTATGACTCTATCAAGCATTTTCAGGTGGCATACGTCAAAGAGCTTTGACAGCATTCTTGCTAAATGCTACCCTTCTAAATTTCTATAATGAACTTGTCCATCTTTCAATTTGGACAGTACCATTAACTGTTAAAAGGGGTGCAAACCAGAAAGATGCTGAATGGAGAACAGTGCGGATCTTGATCAGACTGCACCAAGATCTGCATGGACATGCAGGCTGATCATGCCCTACACTGGTCACAAAGGCAGAATCAGTCATGTCCATGCTGGATATTGGATACAGTGCTCTTTCTTCAAGTTTGCTCCTGAAACATTGGCCCTGTGATGAGGTAAAACAACCTGCTCAGTAAGTTAGCATTATAGTCAAATGGTTTGGAAACATGCTCATTTAGTGGTTATTTTAAAGGCATTAGAATTCAACTTAGGAAATCTCTCACAAAAGATCTGTGTTGTTTTTAGCTCACCTGTCACAAAGTGACAAGGTGAGCTTTTGTGACCGCTTGATGTTCGTCGTCTGTCGTGTGTCAACAATTTCTAAAGAAATCTTCTTCTTCAAAACCACAGGGCAGAATTACACCAAACTTCACGGGAATGATCCTTGGTTGGCCCCCTTTCAAAATTGTTCAAAGAATTGAATTCCATGCAGAACTCTGGTTGCCATGGCAACTGAAAGGAAAAACTTTAAAAATCTTCTTCTCAAAAACCAGAAGCCCTAGAGCTTAGATATTTGGTGTGAAGCATTGCCTAGTGGACCTCTACCAAATTTGTTCAAACAGTGACCCTGGGGTCAAAATTGACCCTGCCCCAGGGGTCACTTGATTTTACATAGGAAAATCTTTAAAAAATCTTCTTCTCAAAAACCAGAAGCCCTAGAGCTAAGATATTTGACATGTAGCATTGCCTAATGGACCTCTACAAAATTTATTCAAATCATGACCCTTGACCCTACCCCAGGGGTCACTTGATTTTACATAGGAAAATCTTCAAAAATTGTTTAAAAATAAAGTAGAAGGCCTCGAGCTTAGATATTTCACATGTAGCATTGCCTAGTGGACCTCTACAAATTTTTTTCAAATCATGACCCCCGGGGTCAAAATTGACCCTGCCCCAGGGGTCACTTGATTTTAAATAGGAAAGTCTTAAAAAATCTTCTTCTCAAAAACCAGAAGCCTTGAGCTTAGATATTTGATATGTAGCATTGCCTAGTGGACCTCTATTAAAATTGTTCAAATCATGACCCCAGGGTCAAAATTGACCCCACCCTAGGGGTCACTTGATTTTACATCTGAAAATCTTCAAAATTTTCTAAAAATAAACCAGAAGGCCTAGAGCTTAGATATTTCCCATATAGCATTGCCTAGTGGACCTCTACAACTTTTGTTTAAATCATGACACCTGGATCAAAATTGACCCCGCCCCAGGGGTCATTTGATTTTACATAGGAAAATCTTCAAAATTTGTTTAAAAAAAATCAGAAGGCCTAGATCTTAGATATTTGACATGTAGCATTGCCTAGAAGACTTCTACAAAATTTGTTCAAATCATGATCCCTGGGGTCAAATTGACCCAGCCCCAGGGGTTACTTGATTGTACATAGGGAAATCTTCATATATTTGCTAAAAATAAACCAGAAGGCCTAGATCTTAGATGTTTAATATTTAACATTGCCTAGTAGACTTGTAAAAACTTTGTTCAAATCATGACCCCTGGGTAAAATTGGCCCCGCCCAAGGGGTTACTTGATTGTACATTGGAAAATCTTCCCAAAAAATACTAAAATTCATCAGTTTGACATTTGAAACATGTAGCTCATATTTCTCAGGTGAGTGATCCAGGGTCATCATGACCCTCTTGTTCTGTTAAAGTCGCAGTTTATTACATGTTTTTCAAAATATCTTACATTTTCCCAGTGTAAAATATCAAACATCTTTCACTCATGGGTGCTTCACCACTGTGAAAATATTGCAACTTGTGTTTATGCAGTGAAAAATATTTTGATGTTACACTGAAGCATACTCTATATATTACATAATGACATGCAATATTAAGCTTCCATGACTCTGGTATGCTATTTCACAGTTATGCCCCTTTTATGGTTCCCTACTGGTATAATGCCCTCTGTCAGTCTGTCCATCCATCTGTCCGCCTGCTCAAAAATATTCAAGCTAGGTTCATAAAACTTTGTATGTGAATAGAGTGCAATATTGTAGATTATGCAAGCACATGACTTGTAGGTCAAAGGTCAAGTTCTTAAATGGAGGTCAAGTAAAAATTGTTTCTGCTCAATAACTTCTATGTGCATTGATGGATTATCTTAGTGCTACACAAACATTCTCGATGATGAGACAGTGTGTCAATACATGATCATTGTTAGTTGGTTAAAGGTCAAGGCCACCAGTAGGGAACTTCTGTATTTCCGCTGCAATACTTGGCCACTTGTTTTTACCTGGTATTCAGTCAGTTTTATTTTTTGTAACAAATTCTTTAATAGTCGGACATTGCTGTCCTCTTTGTTGATGAGTACTTTTTTATTTCAAATAATCTGAAGCCTGTTTTACATCAAACTATAATTACAAGTCTTTGGCCGCAGTTCTAGATTAACATATAGACTGGTAAAAATTCATTTCTTTACAAGTTTTATATAAGAAACAGCATTTTATAGAAGAATGAAAGATAGGTCCTCTGACTTGAGTGTATGCATTAAAACATAAAAAACATTTAATCAGTGTTGCTCAACAAAACTGCTTAATCTGTTTACACATTCCAGCATTGCATTTTTAGAACAAATGGTCTAGTACAGTGATTTTGCTGTTATTACACACAATGACACAGTATAAACAAACTGAAATGGCACATATTGATTTTGAATTTCTTTTTCAAATAGAACACCTTCCCATTACATATATATTTTCCTCAGAAAAAAATAGTTTGTAGATGTAACATTGTACTTTTCATCTTCTGTAACATAGATATAAATTGTTAAGGAAAGTTTTGGAGTAGTCATTTTTAAGGTAGTTGTTTAACATATGATTGCGAAATTTAGTTGATCAGAACTCGAGGAACCGTTAACCGTTGTTAAACTGAATTTGGTGACCAGAAAATTCCAACATTTGATACCACAGCTCAAGACGGGGTGGGGGTGGGGGGGGGGGGGTGAAGGCTCAGACAATTTTATTCCATACAGTTACCTCTGCCTTGTTATAAATGTGTATTGTTCACAATTTTGTATTATGTATTGTATCTTATCAAGCAGTTTGATAGCTTCTACATGTACTTTGTTAGATTAGCTTATTTTTCTGTAAGTGTATTCAGAATGATGTCCCTGATAAGTTTGGGTTCACACATGTTTACATCTAAAGAATCCAGAGAATTGTCCATGCTGTGTACTATAACAACAACACCAAATTCATCGTATTTTCGAACGATATTACAAATGTATTTGTAAATGAATTTCAGAAAGGCTATTTTGAATCATTTAGGATAGCAAGTCAGTTGAGCACGTGGACATAAAACATGTTTATTATTTAAATCTTGATATAGATGAACATGTCAACCTGTCAGGAAATGAAATGTGAATATTTGTCTGATAAGAAATTGGTTCACTGACTTCAAATTTACATGTTATTAATAATATTGATCTGTTTAATTGACATATAATCTTGGATATTTAGTAGATGTTATTTCAATAAATAATGACTCGTGTAATAAAGAATGAATAACATGCCATGCTTAAATTGTTGAATAAAATTATGATATAAATACTTTCTGTTGTTGCTTTCTTGAATTGTGTCTGAGAGACAAAGAATAGACCCGATAATTCTTGCACTGTTGCTGTTAGCCCTTATGGAAAGAACTTTAAAGAAACATCAGGTGAATGATTGAAAATTTAGTAATTATGTCCCACCACCCGCCCCATCCCACGCCATTTTGAAGAAGCTCTATTGTTTTGTTCGTAGAGCATTGTGTTAGAGAATGCTTGGTGTCGCAGTGGTCAAACTTCATAAGATGATTGTCAGTAGTTATTAAATGGACCAGATCATTATGTTAAAGGTCAAGGGCACTGCTCTTCACAGGAATGTTCCTTGGTGGCCTGTTTTAGGTTTCCATGGAAAAGAACTATAAAAATCTCAGAAATTGCTTGTCTCATTTAAAAATGTTACTATGGTGATCCTATACCAAATTTAGAATCATTCTGTTATAAGACATGGCTGGTACTAGTTTTCCGATTATGACTGTGCTAATCTTGAAAATCTCCAGATTCAAAGGCTCAGGATGAGCTATTGTGATCACTCACTGTGTGGCGTCCGTTCGTCCGGTCTGTCCGTCCAAACCATCAGGCCAATTTTGATGAAACTTCGCGGGTGTTCCTTGGATGGTCTTCTTTAAAAATTGTTCAAAGAATTGAATTCCATTTAGAACTCTGGTTGCCATGGCAACCGGAAGGAAAAACATTAAAACTCTTCTTGTCCAAAAACACAGGTCATAGGGCTTTTATATTTGGTATGTAGCATCACCTAGTGGTCCTCTACCAAAGTTGTTCAAATTATTCCCCTAGGATCAAATATGGCCCTGCCCCTGAACATAGACTTATATAGGGAAAACTTTGAAAATCTTCTTGTCCAAAACCACAAGGTACAGAGCCTCAATATTTGGCATGTGACATCATCTAATGGTCCTCTATAAAGATTGTTCAAATTATGCCCCTAGGGTGAAAAGAGGCCCCGACCCGGGGGTCCCAATTTTTACATAGACTTATATAGGAAACAAGAGGGCCGAGATGGCCCTAGGTCGCCCACCTGAGAAACACACCATAACAGTGTAAAGATGTTTGACCTAGTGATTTCGTGGAAACAAATATTCTGGCCAATTTTCATTAGAATTTGACCAAAAATGTGGTCTTATGAGTTTAAACAAGTATTTTCTTTGATATAACCTAGTGACCTAGTTTTTGACCCCGAGATGTCCCATATTCAAACCTGATCTAGATTTCATCAAGGCAATCATTCTGACCAAATTTCATGAAGATCAATTGAAAAATACAGCCTCTAACACATACACAATTTTTTTCTTTGATTTGACCTAGTGACCTAGTTTTTGACCCCAGATGACCCATATTCGAACTTGACCTAGATTCATCAAGGCAATCATTTTGACCAAATTTCTTGAAGATCAATTGAAAACTACAGCCTCTATCGCATACACAATGTTTTTCTTTGATTTGACCTGGTGATCTACTTTTTAATCCCAAATGACCTATACTCAAACTCGACCTAGATTTCATCAAGGCAATCATTCTGACCAAATTTCATGAAGATCAATTTAAAAATACAGCCTCTATCGCATAAACAAGGTTTTTCTTTGATTTGACCTAGTGACCTACTTTTTGACCCCAGATGACCCATATTCAAACTCGACCTAGATTTTATCAAGGCAATTATTCTGATTTAATTTCATGAAGATAAATTGAAAAATACAACCTCTATCGCATACACAAAGTTTTTCTTTGATTTGACCGTGTGACCTAGTTTTTGACCCAATATGACCCATATTTGAACTCACCTAGATTTCATCAAGGCAGTCATTCTGACCATATTTCCTGAAGATCAATTGAAAAATACAGCCTCTATCGCATACACGAGGTTTTTATTTGATTTGACCTAGTGACCTAGTTTTTGACCCCAGATGACCCATATTCGAACTGTACCTAGAATTCATCAAGGCAATCATTCTGACTAAAATTCATGAAGATCAATTGAAAAATACAGCCTCTATCGCATACACAAGCTAAATGTTGACAGACAGAAGACGGATGCCGGACATCAAGCGATCACAATACCTGAGCATGCTCAGGTGAGCTGAAAACTTAAAAAATCTTCTTGTCTGAAATCAAAAGACCAAGGCCTTTGTTATTGGGTATGTATCATTGCATTTTGGTTCCCTACTAAAAATGTTCAAATTATGCCCCTAGGGTGAAAAGAGGCCCCTCCCCGTGGGGTCTGAAAATTTACATAGACTTAAATAAGAAAAAAAATCTTCTTTTCTAAAACCACAAGACCAAGGCCTTTGATGTTTAGTATGTAGCATTGCCTTGAGGTTCTCTACCACGATGGTTCAAATTATGCCCCTGGGATAAAAAGAGGCCCCGCTCCAGTGGTCCCAAGTTTAACATAGACTTATATAGGAAATAAATTTAAAAATCTTCTTGTCTGAAACTGCAAGGCCTTTTGATTTTTGGTATGTTGCATTGTCTAGTGGTTCTTTACCAAGATTGTTGAAATTATGCCTCTGGGGTAAAAAGAGGCCCTGTCCTGGGGGTCCCAAGTTTTACATAGACTTACATAGAAAAAAACTTTAAAAAATCTTCTTGACTGAAAGTTCAAGGCCTATGCTTTTGATACTCAGTAAGTAACAGTGCCTAGTGGCTCTCTAACAAGATTGTTCGAATTATGCCCCTGGAGTGAAAAGATGCCCTGTCCCGAGGGACACATAGTTTTTATATGAGTTATATAGAAAAATATACTTCAAAAATAATCTGATCATACTGTCTAGACTGTTTAATTATAATTACCGTATGACCCCAAGTAGTTAGGGGTCATTTGACTGTAACCTTGACCTACTAACCTACTTTCTTGTTTTTTTTAAAATACAGCCTTGAAATTTTGATGCATGTACAGTTCTGCCCTGACTTTCAGTGACCATGAATGTGACCTAATGACCTTCTTTTTTTTGTGTTTTAAGATACAGCCTCGAAATTTGGATGACATGTTCAGTTTTGCACACCGATCTTAAAACTGATTTTTAGTGACATTGAATGTGATCTGCTGACCTACTTTCTTGTTTTTTTTTAAGATATAGCTTTGAAATTTCGATGACATATATAGTTTTGCATGCCGATTTTTAAACAGACTTTCAGTGACCATCAGTGTGACCTACTGACCTACTTTCTTGTGTTCTAAGCTACAACAAAAGGATTTGGACCACCTGTAATTTTTTTTTGCAGATTTCAAAAGTAATCTTGCGTAATCTTTACTTTGACCCACTCTCCTAATTGTCTTGTTTTTAAAGCTTTAGCTAAGAAATTTGTTAAAGCAAGCAGCTATACTCAGGCGAGCGATATAGGGCCATCATGGCCCTCTTGTCTCATGAACAGCTTGATGAATCTTCATTAAACTTGGTCTGTAGCGTCATTATAAGATCCTCCCACACTTCTGTTCAAATGGAGAATGGGTGAGCTTAGAATGGACCCTTTTAGGGGCCTCAAAGATAAAATTAGAAATACCTTCAAATGACTTTTATATGCCCGTCTCTGAAAGAGTGGGGCGTATTATGTGAACACCTGGTGGAGGGGGGGGGGGGGGGGGGGGGTAGGAGGGGAGCGGTTAGCATCCAAAAGCATGTCCGCTCTCTAAGTTGAACAGTTTTCATCTGATCTTCACCAGTCTTGCTGACAATATTTGTAGGCATAATATCTCGGGCAAGTTCGATAATCACCCAAATCGCCCCATGCACTCTTAGATTATGGCCATCGAATTACTCGAAAAACTGCGAATTTAGCCTTGTCCGCTCTCTAAGTCGAACAGTTTTCATCCAATCTTCACCAAACTTGGTGACAATGTTTTTAGGCATATCTTGGCCAAGTGTGATAACCATCCAAATCGCTCTAGGCACTCTTGGATTATGGCCCTTGAATTAACGTAACTGAATATTTAGACGGGCGTATTTTGTGACAGTCTGGCACTCTTGTTCTCATTTTATTAACTGCTTGATGGTTCTTCATCAAACTTAGTCTGTAGAATAATTGTAAGGTCCAATTCCAGTTTTGTTCAAATAGGAGCACTAGGTTCTTTTAGGGCCCTCTAGAGGCTTGAACAGAAGTACCGTTAAACGACTTTTTGTCATGAACTACTTCATGGTCCATTGGATCTTCATTAAACTTGGTCTGTAGTATCATCATAATGTCCCCTTCCAATTTTCATCAAATGGGGGTTTCCGGCCTCTTTCAGGGGCTGCTAGAAATAAAAATAGAAACACCATTAAAAGACTTTAGCTCAAGAATTGCTTGATAGATCTTAATCAAAATATTTTCTGTAGCATCATTATAAGGTCCTCTCCCAATTTAGTGCAAATAGGGGAGCTTTGCACCTTTAAGAGGCTGCTAGAACTTAAAACAAGAGGGTCGTGATGACCCTGTGTTGCTCACCTTCTAAACTTGGCCTTGGAATCATCAAGATACACATTCTGACCAAGTTTCTTGAAGATAGGGTCATAAATGTGGCCTCCACAGTGTTCAGCTTTTCCTTTGATTTGAGTGGTGACCTAGTTTTTGACCCCATATGACCTAGTTTCTAACTTGGCCTATGAATAATCAAGATGAACATTCTTACCAAGTTTCATGAAGATAGGGTCATAAATATGGCCTCTAGAGTGTTAATAAGCTTTTCCTTTGATTTGAGCAGGTGACCTTGTTTTTGACCCCACATGACCCAGTTTCAAAATTGGCCTAGGAATCATCAAGATAAAAATTCTGACCAAGTTTCATTAAGATAGGGTCATAAATATTGTCACAAGAGTGTTTACAAGCTTTTCCTTTGATTTGACTGGATGACCTATTTTTTGACCCCATATGACTCTCCAGCCTGCTTAAGCTCTTATACTCAGGTGAGTGATCTAGGGTCACGTGCTCAAATCAAACGAAAAGCTTGTTTTACATAGACTTATTTGTTTCTGAAGCAATGGCAAAGACTTTGGACCACAGGTATAATGTTTGATACGGATCTCAATACTCATCTTGGAAAGTCTTAATCATGAACTACTGACCTACTTTTACATTTTTGAAGTTACAGCATAAAAATTTGGACCACATGAATAATGTTTGATACAGATTTCAATACTCATCTTGAATATTCTTAATCGTGACCTACTGACCTTTCTTGTTTTTGAAGTAACAGCAGAGAAATTTGGACCACATGTCAAATGTTTGATACAGATTCCAGTTCCCATCTTTAATAGTCTCAATCGTGACCTACTGACCTACTATCTTGTTTTTTATGTTACAGCATTGAAATTGGGATCACCTTTATAATTTTTGATACAGATTTCAGTACTCCTCTTGAAAAGTCTTAATCTTGGCCGACTGACCTACTTTCTTTTTTTTTTTTTGAAGGTATAGCATAGAAATTTGGATCACTTGTATCAGTGCTATACTCTAGGCAAAGGAACAAGAAAGCAAACTTCAGGTTGGCACTACCTATTTCATATTTATGTGTATAGTCTGAAAAATAATTAAAGTATCAATTTCTGAAAAAGTTATTTGAGCTGAAAAAATCATCTTGGGTAAACTATTTGTACAAAATGGCGACAGCTCCACTCAAACTTGATTGTATGCTTATGTGGCTTGGTACATTATTATCTTGTGCAAAACATGCATTTTCTACCTCTAGGCATGAAAAAAAGCGTGCATAATTGCTACAGTGGTCAGTAATTTTAAAAGAAAAATAATGAAGACCAAGTTAAAAAAGTATACTGGCAAAAGGTGGGCCGGTGGTCTAGTGGTAACACGCTTGACTGCCAATCCAGGAACGGGAAATTTATGAGATGCTCTTGAGTGTCTCCCACCTGACTAAGAGGCCTGTACTGATTCTTCCCAGGAAAGACGGCTTCGCGTGTATCGGTGCTATACACCGGGCACGTTAAAGAACCAGACTGTCTATTCGCAAAGAGCTAGGCTAAGTTAGCCGGACAGGCCTGTATCTCTCTCTGTTCTCTCTGTCTGTTCTGGGGGCTTTCACTTACTCTGTCCCTCTGGTCAGATCGCTCTGTATCTTTACTAGTAGAGGATGAATTTCGCGCCCTGTGTGGCTGCGTTTGCTATTATGTAAAGCGCCTTTGAACGTGTTTATCATGAAAAGGGCGCTATATAAATCTGGTATTATAATAACATGTATAACTTTTGATTCAGATTTCAATACCAATCTTTAATATTCTTAACCCTGACCTACTGACCTACTTTCTTGTTTTTGAAGCTACAGCTAAGAGATTTGGACCACCTGTATAACTTTTTAACAGATTTCATTAGTTTTCTTTAATAATCTTTACCACGACCTACTCAACTAGTTTTGTTTTTGTTTTTGAAGCTTTAGGAAAGAAATTTGTTCAAGCAAGCAACTAATTTCAGGTGAGCAATATGTTGTCATTATGGCTCTCTTGTATGGACGTACAGATCTAAAATTAGAAATACGTTAGAAATACATTTAAACAACTTCTCCTCATGAACCTCTGGATGCAGATAACCATTTATAGAGATTTTCTTTAACACCCTCAACCTTATCCAATAGTCTTTGTGTATAATCCACCCAATTTCAAAGACCTAAGAAGCATATAGTGTTTGAACTGTTTGTGATGTCACACTTATTTATGTTATCACCTTCTACTGCCTCTTGAACTTAGTACACCTGGAGCATATTATTATGCTCTTCCAAATTTTCACACACTCTAGCCTGCGTAAGCTCTTAAACCTAGGTTAGTGATCTAGGGTCATCAGCGCCCTCTTGTTTTGCTTTAGCCCACAGGCTTAGCTCAATAGGGAGAGCGTCGATCTACAGATTGCGGAGTCATGAGTTTGATCCCCAGGCGGGGCATATGTTTTCCGTGACGATTTGATAAAGAAATTGTGTCTGAAATAATTTGTTCTCCACCCTAATTCATGTGGGGAAGATGGCAGTTAATGGCTTAATTGCTGAGTTGATGCCTGCTGAGCATTTTATGGCAACATAAAAAACTGAAACATGCAAATCTGTTTAAATTTGTAAATAAAACATAATTCTTTTTTTCAACTTAAGTCTCTGAATTACATGTGTACGTCTTGTTAGTCTAGAGATGTAAGGTTCAGACTTGGGCCAAAAGTTGTAAGTTATGGGCGTAGTTTTGAACTTTGGACTAAATCATTTTTAACACTCTAAAATTTAAAAGTGTGTCTTTCCTTTGAATTCATGCAATTAAATAACTCTGTCTTGGTAGGGCAACCAGGATAAGATAATCAATTTTAGCTCACCTGAGCCAAAGGTTCAGGTGAGTTATTGTGATTGCTCACCATCTGACGTCCATCCACCATCCGTCCGTCCATCCACACTTTCCTTTAACAAACATCTCCTCCTAAACAGTCAGGCCAATTTTGATGAAATTTCACAGGAATGTTCCTTAGATGATCTTTAATAATTGTTCAAAGAATTGAATTCCATTAGAACTCTGGTTGTCATGGCAACCGAAATGAAAAACTATAAAAAGTCTTCTTGTCCAAGACCACAGGTCATAGGGCTTTTATATTTGGTATGTAGCATCATCTAGTGGTCTTCTACCAAGGTTGTTCAAATTATTCTCCTAGGGTCACACATGGCCCCACCCTGGGGGTCACATGGTTAACATAGACTTATAGAGGGAAAATTTGAAAATCTTCTTTTCCAAAACCATAAGGCATAGAGTCTCAATATTTGGTATGTGACATCATCTAATGGTCCTCTATAACGATGTTCAAATTATGCCCCTTGGGTGAAAAGAGGCCCCGTCCTTGAGGTCCCAAGTTTTACATAGACTTATGTAGGAAAAAACTTAAAAAAACTTCTTGTCTGAAACCAAAAGACCTAGGCGTTTGATATTTGGTATGTACCATTGCCTTTTGGTTCCCTACCAAAGTTGTTCAAATTATGCCCCTGGGGTGAAAAGAGGCTCCGTCCCAGGGGTCTCAAGTTTTATATAGACAAACAGGAAATTAAAAACAAATCTTCTTGTCTGAAACCACAAGACCTAGGCGTTTGATGTTTGGTATGTAGCCTTGCCTTGTGGTTCTCTACCAAGATTGTTCAAATTATGCCCCTGGGTTGAAAAGAGGCCCCGCTTCGGGGGTCCCAAGTTTTATATAGACTTATATAGGAAATATTTTAAAAATCTTCTTATCTGAAATTGCAAGGCCTAGGCTTTTGCTTTTTGGTATGTTGCATTGCCTAGAGGTCCTTTACCAAAATTGTTAAAATTATGCCTCTGGGATAAAAAAAGAGGCCATGCCCTGAGGGTCCCAAGTTTTACATAGACTTACATAGGAAAAAAATCTTCTTGACTGAAAGTTCAAGGCCTATGCTTTTGATTATTATGTTATTATGTAACATTGCTTAATGGCTCTCTAACAATATTGTTCAAATTATGAACCTTGGGTCACAGGAAAAAATGCTTCAAAAATTATCTGATCATATTTCCTGGACTGTTCAATTATAATTACCGTATGACCCGAAGTAATTAGGGGTCACTTAACAGTTACCTTGACCTGCTGACCTACTTTCGTGTTTTTAAAGATACAGCCTTGAAATTTGGATGACATGTACAGTTTTGCACATCGATCTTAAACCTGACTTTCAGTGACCATGAATGTGACATACTGACCTACTTTTTTCTAAGATACAGCCTTGAAATTTGGATGACATGTTCAGTTTTGCACACCAATCTTAAAACTGATTTTCAGTGACCTTGAATGTGACCTACTGAC
Source organism: Mercenaria mercenaria (assembly GCF_021730395.1). Classification (NCBI taxonomy): domain Eukaryota; kingdom Metazoa; phylum Mollusca; class Bivalvia; order Venerida; family Veneridae; genus Mercenaria; species Mercenaria mercenaria. The sequence goes on along the minus strand of NC_069362.1, from coordinate 104,025,286 downwards.
CTTCTTTCTTGTTTTTTAAGATACAACTTTGATATTTGGATGACATGAATAGATTTGCATGCCGATTTTAAAAAGACTTTCAGTGACCATCAATTTGACCTACTGATCTACTTTCTTGTTTTCTAAGCTAAAACAAAAGGATTTGGACCATCTGTAGTATTTTTTTGCAGATTTCAAAAGTAATTTTGCATAATCTTTACCTTGACCCACTCTCCTAATTTTCTTGTTATTAAAGCTTTAGCTAAGAAATTTGTTCAAGCAAGCAACTCTACTCAGATGAGCCATATAGGGCCATCATGACCTCTTCTTGAAAATACTATCAGTAAAAATCTATCTATCTATCTCTTTATACTGCCTCATGCCTCTCACGAGTATTATGGGCAGGGTGCGCATTGGTAATAAGTACAGAATAAAAGAATAAAAACTGAAAGACAGTTCTTTTAGCAATAATAAGAATGTGAAAGTGATGAATGCTGTTAGAATGTTAAAAAAAGGAAATCTTACTTGTATAAAGCATTGAGTTACCATAAATAATATTGTAAGTAAATGACCAGATAGAGATCTACTTAACTTTCGAACAAATCTGTTTTGTGATGAAAATATTTTTCTTCTTCTTCTTTTACGATAATGGCCTCGTTCAATTACTGATACATTTTGGCCATGTGTGGGGAGTTAAAAAGTGAAAGACCATCAGGTTTCCCAAGTTACTCAGTCCACCTAGTACTCCCTGACAGTTGGTGATAAAAAAGGTGCAAAACCTAACACCTTAAAGCCCTAAATGCAAAACATGTACATACATAATCTGATGTGCAGGAAAAGAGAAGGGGTTAAAACAGGATAAAAGTATAAGTAATAATATAGTAATTATGGTTGGAACATCGATTCAAGTATTGCTGATTTGCAGCCGAAGATTATTTCAGCACTGACTACATGAGATGCTAAGATGTTCCACTCTATCACAGTTCTGGGGAAAATGAGTAAATTTTGTAACAGTCAGCTATGGTAGAATGTATTTGCAGAGCTAAATTATGGTAATATCTAGATTGTTTAGTGACTGGAGCGAGATATTGTTTAGGATCAACATCAATGTGATTGCAAACCATTTTATAAAATAAAACCAACCTACAATATTTCCTTCTGGATTGATTGGACTTAGAGTTGTTAGAATATATTTGTGACTGTGCCCGGGGTCTTGTTATAATTATTTACTACAAATCTTGCAGCTTGCCTCTGAATGTTTTCTAACTTATCTATATCCTTCTGATGGTAAGGATCCCAAACACTGAAACAATACTCTAAAGTTAGTCTAACAGTGGTGTTATAGGCAGCTGTTTTCGGTACTTCTCTTAGCAGAATGTATATTATGTTTTAAGAAACCTAGACTTGGTCATGCTTTACTTGATACTTTGTTTATATGAGGGGACCAAGATAAGTTAGATGTTACTTCTACACCTAGGTAAGTAGCTTGACTGACAACAGACAGAGGCGGGCCAAGTATTAAAGGTATAGACAGTTTTTACTGGTTTTCTGGATCTAGAAACATGCATGATGATGATATGACATTTGCTGATGTTAAAGGACATCTTCCATTTCTGCTCCCATAATGACAAACTGTTAAAGTCCTGTTGCAGTTGAGCTGTGTCTGCCTGTTACTTAATTGTTCTGTAGATAACACAGTCATCTGCAAAAGACACACATTGGAAGATACAGAACCCGGTAGGTCCATTATGTAGAACAAGAATAGTAGAGGTCCAAGGACAGACCCCTGAGGGACGCTTGATATAACAGGAGCAAATCCAGATGTTGCTCCATCTACCACCACCCTCTGATGCCATAATGATCTAATTTTGATAAGAGCCAGCCATGGTGAACTACAACAAATGCTTTACTAAAGTCCACGATGGCAACATCAACTTGGCTTTGCTGTACTGATTTAGCTAAGTCATGATTAAGATCCACAAGTTGGGTCTCACAAGATTGCCAGGCACGAAAACCATGCTTGTTGTCCACCAGGATGTTAAATTTGTCTAAGTGATCCAATATATTGCTGACCACAATGTGTTCTAATAGTTTGCTAGCTATACATGTCAATGAGACTGGTCTATATATTTAGAAGCTTGAAACTTTCACCCTTTTTAGCTCACCTGTCACATAGTGACAAGGTGAGCTTTTGTGATCACCCTTCGTCCGTCGTGCGTGCGTGCGTGCGTCCGTCAACAATTTCTTGTCTGCACTATAGTGGTTTCATTTATGATTTTATCTTAACCAAACTTGCACACAACTTGTATCACCATAAGGTCACGGTTCCTTTCTTGAACTGGTCAGATCCCATTATGGGTTACAGAGTTATGGCCCCTGAAAGGGCCAAAATTAGCTATTTTGACCTTGTCTGCACAATAGCAGCTTCATTTATGATTTGATTTTTACCAAACTGGCACACAACTTGTATAACCATAAGATCTTGGTTCCTTTCTTGAACTGGCCAGATTCCATTATGGGTTCCAGAGTTAGGGCCCCTGAAAGGGCCAAAATTAGCTATTTTGACCTTGTCTGCACAATAGCAGCTTCATTTATGATTTTATTTTAATCAAACTTGCACACAACTTGTATCACCATAAGATCTTGGGTCCTTTCTTGAACAGGCCAGATCCCTTTATGGGTTCTAGAGTTATTGCCCCTTAAAGGGCCGGAATTAGCTATTCTGACCTTGTCTGCACAATAGCAGCTTCATTTATGATTTGAATTTAATCAAACTTACACAAAACTTGTGTCACCATAAGATCTCGGTTCCTTTCTTGAATCGGCCAGATCCCATAATGGGTTCCAGAGTTATGGCCCCTGAAAGGGCCAAAATTAGCTATTTTGACCTTGTCTGCACAATAGCAGCTTTATTTATGATTTGATTTTAACCAAACTTGCACACAACTTGTATCACCACAAGATCTTGCTTCCTTTCTTGAACTGGCCAGATTCCTTCATGGGTTCCAGAGTTATGGCCCCTTAAAGGTCCAAAATTGGCTTTTGCAGCCATATAGAGACTTCATTTATGGTTTTATTTGATACAAACTTCCAAAATATCTTCAACAACAATAAATCTTGGATTTCATGACAACTCAGATCCAATCGTAGTTTCCAGAGTTATTTTATATCTGATTACCTCCCCTGATTGTAATCAAAATGGATTTATATCAGTAAGTACTTATAGGACTTATTTGAAATTTCATTATTGTTATTAGTTTGACTGAGACAATCAGGGTAGATAACTATGGACTGATTTTATGTCAAATTACCTCCCTTTATTTCAAATTAAAATGCGTGTATCTCCGTAACTAATGAAGATACTGATCTGAAATTTCATTTATGTCATCAGATTTAATTGGCAGATCCTTCTTTTGTTCACTTACAATTTTTTTTAATTACTTCCCTTTTACGATACTATAAATAGCTTATTTTAGTAACTTTTTTATTATTGGCCATAGGGAAAAACCGAGACCACTTTTGTGTGGTACAACATGGATGGTACCTCCAATTTTTAGGTGTATTTTGACATATCTATACCTTGTAAGATTTTTTGTTCTTTTTGGTTAAATTTCTTCCCTTTGTTGTTCCTGTCCTTTGGATTTAGATATCTTTTCCGAGGACCTTCTTGTCCTCAAGTGCAATGATAACAGGTGAGCGATATAGGGCCATCATGGCCCTCTTGTTTTTAAAGATAGGTGTTACATAAGGCTCAGACCAATCTTAGGGAACAGTACCACTATCAAGAGATTTATTAAACAATATTGTAAAGAGTGGAACTATTTCAGTTGCACATTCTTTTAAACTGGACCTGCTGCTTTGTACAGGTTTAAAATTTCAAGCCATTTCTTAACACCATTCTCAGTTACTTTTATTCTGGGCATGCTTGCAAATGGGCTAGGACTAAGATTTGGTAAGCTAGGACTGGGGTCATTTGTAAATACTGAAGAAAACCATTAATTAAAAATTTCTGTCTTATCATGGGCACTAGATTTCCAGACACCTTTTTCTCTCAGAAGAGCAACACCACAAGAGTCATTTTCGAACATTTTATAAAAACCCAGAATCATTTGGTCGTGCCATGTTTATGTGCTTCGGACACTTTTGGAAATATTATAGTTTGCCGTGAACACTTGCAACGATCATGCCGCCAATATCCGGCAAACATGCCACAAACACTTTTGATACAATTGGTATAATTGTTTGAGGGATGTTCGTTTGGTGTTCACTTTTCACATTCAAATTAGTTTTGCCGCGAACAAGTTGCCGTGAACTTCCCGCAAACAAGTAGCTGTGAACTTCCCGCGAACAAGTTGCTGCGATCATCCCACAAACTAGTTACTGGGAACATCCCGCAAACTAGTTGCTGCGAACATGCCACGAACTAGCTGAAACCATCTCTACAGAAATTGTGTACAAAAAAGCATGTACAGAAAAGGTGCAAAAACAAATCAGTAGGAATCAGGGATATAAATTTATTGAATAAACTTGAACACCTAGGTTGTAACAAATTCAAATTGTCAATGTCTGAACTTTTCATATCATATTTGGAGCATTTTAAACAAAGTTTTAATGATAAGATATGTTTGAATTTTAACTGTTACTTGTCATTTCAATAACAGTGTCTGAGTGCATGTATTCATGCATTTCATCCCAATGTTTTTCTTCACACTGCTTAGAAGTTATATGTATCACTACAAATCTATCATAGTTTTACATGTCGTATCACAAAAAATTATTATATTCCTATCACTTATGAAAACTGTCTGTAATGCACACAGATTTCCTTCTAAAGGTATCCAGAATAATATAATTATCTGGTTGTAATTAACTTATCAGACTCATACTGTGACCTTACAGATAATGTCACAAATTAATTCATCTACAATTACCTGCTCTTATAAAAGCTCTCAGTAACAGTTTACCAACAAAATATAATCTTCTAAGTTCTTCTTGCGAACATGCCGCGATCATTGGTCTTTCTGGGAACTTGATATCCCACGAACTAGTATCAAACCAATCGCAGGATGATCGTGATAGCAGCGAGTATCCCGCAAATACTTCCTGCAAATAGGTATGTTCGCGGCATGTTCGCAGCTGTTGACCATTTCGTAACGGGAACTACAAGAAACATTATTCATGTAGCTCTAATCGCAGTATGAATTCTATGTTTTCTTTTGGATAAGAGTTTTAATATATTATAAGTCTAGAAAACAACAAGACGTATATATATATATATATATATATATATATATATATATATATATATATATATATATATATATATATATATATAGTTATTTTTCTTTATTTTACTTTAAAGTCTATCCCGTTTTTTAATTATTTTTTTTTAATTTCAGAGTTCAACCATGGAAGATGATGTCTACCTGAGACAAGTTTGCTCAGTACATGACTTGATACTTTGATACTAGCTCATCTAATTTATTTTTAAAGCTCTGCCACAATTCTTGAACACCCAAGTTTTGTGTTTTATGCTTACTTTTTAGATTAATTCTTGCTGATGATAAAAGGTCAACAAATTGTATGCAATGGTCACTAAAACCAGGAATGACTTTTTTGCATCAAACATGACCCCAACCTTTCTTTTGATTTTTATTCGGCACTTACAATATCTATCAAGAAAATGTAAGTTGTAGGCATTTAAAATGGGTACTGGTGTACATTTACTGCAGCCGTTTGAATTTTCTCAATTTCATTTTAAATCAGACCATGGTGTATTTATGCCTTTAAAGTTGTAGGGTTCAGTTTCAGTTTTCAGCCAATTTATTTTTAAAACAAGGCCCATAAGGGCATCTGCATGGCATAATACCATAACAATTTCCACAAAACAGTTCCAAGACAGTTCAAAAATATTCAAAATGATAATTCTATCTAAGCGTGACTAGACATGTGTAAAAATAATTGAATGTAAAGTTACATTTAATGGAAGGTGGTAATATTACCTTACCTTTTGCATAACATTTTTAAGAAATATTGCAAGTTTTAATAAAACAGTCCTATCCGAGCTTTGAAACAATTTTTGAAAAGATACAATATTGCATATTCTTAATTCTTTTGGAATGTATTTTTTCCTTTCTGAAATAAAGTGTACACAATCAAAAATATAATGGAATTCATCCCCTATAGAGTTATTACTACACAAATGACAAGTTCTCTGACTAAGATCAATATTATATCTTACACCCTTTTCTACTGGTAATTTATTGTTACGACATCTAAAATGACAAAATGACAAAGCCAAGTCTCTTGGAAATAAATTAAAATAATTCTCAAAAGTGAAATCTGTTTTAAATATTCTGTAGTTAATACATTTGCTAGATGACTGCAACTGCTTATTCCATTTCTGCATAAACAGATCTTTGATTCTTTGCTTAATAATAGTACTAAAACATTTTGGGCTAGGAGCCGACTGATTAATCCAAAAATCTGCAAAACCTAATTGTTCTTACGACGTTTTCACAAACTTTATCCAAGGACATGAATATAGGCCTACATTTTCAAAATCTAGTCTGTATAATAACCTATACATAATAACATTGATTTTTTCTGTTCTACTGTTCACAACTCTACTCCAGTAATTCAAAACCCTACTCTTAACAACTGAATCTAATGGTAAAACACCAAGCTCACCAAGTACCATATTATTAGGCGTAGATTTCTTAACATTTAGTAATAATTTTAGAAATTTCATTCTGAAAAGTGCATGTAACACTAAGGTCTTCACAGCCCCACACTTCATTTCCATACAACAAGATGGGACTGACCGTTGTTTCAAATAAATGCAAAACCAAATCAATTCCTAACTGCAATTTACGACATTTCTTGAGTAAACTAAACATTGCTTTTCTAGCTTGCTCACATAAATACTTCTTAGTTTTATGAAAACTACCATTATAATTGAGTTTTACTCCAAAGTAACTAAAGTCATCAACAATTTCCAGCTCATTGTTATTTAACTTATTATAAGTAAAAGATGGCTTATTCCTAATTTTCCCTCGAGAGAATACGATTACTTTAGTTTTATTTGTGTTCACTTCTAGCTTCCACACGTCACAATAATCTGACATTGAATCTAAAGCATATAGCAACAGGTACAGTTTAAAATAAACCTCAATTGTATTATCACTAATAACAGTCTTTACTGAGTTTGAAAGTAATTCAAGGCCACTGTAGCTATGTGATATGAATGACACTTAATCATTTAGAAAAATAGAAAACAAAATGGGACTAGAAATGTTGCAGAGTGTTCTCCCTTTATTTCGAGCACGCCATTTGCAGATAAAGATATTTTGTGTTGTATGTGTTCTTTATAGAGTCGTTTTTCTGCCTGTATATTGACAAAATCAGAGACAGAATTGTTTTCAGTTAACTTTAATTAGTGGAGTCTTTAATGCTCAATGTTAAGGTATGATTAATTTTAACAAAGTATGAATGATCAACGACTTATTTATAGACTAAAAGCTACTGCTAAATCTGGTTCTTTAACAGGCTGGTAACATTGCCCGATCGGGCTTATGACACAAAAAGTAATATTTCTTGAAAAATAATGAAGATATTTCTTCCAAACTTGGTCCATTTGTTAAGCATAACAAATGATACAAATTAGAATAAAAATAACTTGGTTGCCTTCAGTTTTGGTAGAATTATTTCCCCTTTTCAGATTTTTATGACGCATAATCTTTGAAGTCCAAAAAAACAATGTTCTAATGCTAAGTTTAAAACAAAAAAGGGTTAAATGGCTTTCTAATGCTCTAAATTATTGCGCTAGTACATGAATGTAAGCATTTTACTCTGCTTTCACTTACAACATTATAGAGAAATGTTAGTCCTAAAAAAATTGCTCATACATCTGCACTAGAAACAAAAAAATTACCCTAAATATATAGAGTAAAGGTATTGGCGCACAAGTTTGGAGCACTAGAAAGCCATTGAACCCTTTTCTGTTTTAAACATTGCATTAAAACATAATATTTTTGGACTTCAAAAATTATGCGTCATAAAAATCTGAAAAAGGGAAGTAATTCTAATTAAACTGAAGGCAACAAAGTTATTTCTATCTTGATAAGCATCATATGTAATGCTTAATAAATGGACCAAGTTTGAAAGAAATATCTTCATTATTTGTCAAGAAATATTACTTTTTGTGTCATAAGCCCGATCGGGCAATGTTACCAGCCTGTTTAAGGGGACGCATACTTTGAAGGCAGTGGCTAGGTAGCCGGTTCCGGCTACCTAGACCTTTAGTCTACGTAGCCGGTTCCGGCTACCGAGACTAAAGGTCTAGGTAGCCGGCTCTATATATACATATCATATATGAACATGTAAGTAAAGGTAGCCGGCTTTAATAAACTGTATCTATAAAGGATTATAAGGATCATTAAATTAGTTAAATAAAATACATTTCTTCTGATTTACTATTAATTGTGGTTATTAATAAAACCCGGCCCGGCCCGGCCCGGACCAAACCACGGAAAAAGCGGATTCCGATTGTACGGAAACCACCGGAAACTTACGGACGGTAGGCTAATATAATTACGAATGAATGGTGATACCGTCATCTTAATCAAGACAAATTTATGAGTATTTTATTTCATTATTACAGAAACTTACGGACGGAAGGCTAATATAATTACGAATGATATCGTGTCGATATCAACTTACATATTTAGAATTTAGTAAAAAACACTGAACTTTATCATGCCCGCGAGGAACTTCTTTGATGAATGGGTTAAGACTGCGTGTTCTTTCTGGTTGCAAAAACGTCTTAATATAATTTGTAAACTTGTGCACAGGAAGTCGTTATACATTATATATATAGCGTTGTTTTGACGAGCCTTCTAATTATTTCCCGAAATTTTGTATCGTTATCATTATATACTATTTTATAATCACGTATGTCCAAAAAGTTGTTATCTTTCGAAGAAAGGAATTCCTCTCGGGCCTCAAAGAATTTTTGTTTCACCTGTGCATTTCTAAAGCCTAAATAATTCTTTGTGTCCGGTAACATGCCTAAAAATAGGTAGTAAATAGGCAGATTTTTTAAATACTTTTTTGTTCAATGAGACTTTACGGAAATTATTTTTATGTTAAAAAAAATGAATACGAATAATTTCTAATATCACTGACACTTTTTTAAAGAATAGAATGAGCAGTTTTTTAATACTTTTTATTAAAAAGTTTGTTTTTGGAGTTGCCCAATATATCCAAACGGTAATTATGTTTCATTTGGTGTAACAGGCCCATTGAAACCTATATGTTTTCAAATGGAATGGCTAAGTAGTGCGGTTTTTTAGCTCACCTGTCACAAAGTGACAAGGTGAGCTTTTGTGATCGCGCGGTGTCCGTCGTCCGTCGTCCGTCCGTGCGTCCGTAAACTTTTGCTTGTGACCACTCTAGAGGTCACATTTTTCATGGGATCTTTATGAAAGTTGGTCAGAATGTTCATCTTGATGATATCTAGGTCAAGTTCGAAACTGGGTCACGTGCCTTCAAAAACTAGGTCAGTAGGTCTAAAAATAGAAAAACCTTGTGACCTCTCTAGAGGCCATATATATCACAAGATCTTCATGAAAATTGGTCAGAATGTTCATCTTGATGATATCTAGGTCAAGTTCGAAACTGGGTCACGTGGGGTCAAAAACTAGGTCAGTAGGTCTAAAAATAGAAAAACCTTGTGACCTCTCTAGAGGCCAAATTTTTCATGAGATCTTCATGAATATTGGTCAGAATGTTCACCTTGATGATATCTAGGTCAAGTTCGAAACTGGGTCACGTGGGGTCAAAAACTAGGTCATTAGGTCTAAAAATAGTAAAACCTTGTGACCTCTCTAGAGGCTATATTTCTCAATGGATCTTCATGAAAATTGTTCAGAATGTTCACCTCGATGATATCTAGGTCAAGTTCGAAACTGGGTTATGTGCCGTCAAAAACTAGGTCAGTAGGTCAAATAATAGAAAAACCTTGTGACCTCTCTAGAGGCCATATTTTTCATGGGATCTGCATAAAAGTTGGTCTGAATGTTCATCTTGATGATATCTAGGTCAGTTTCGAAACTGGGTCAGCTGTGGTCAAAAACTAGGTCATTAGGTCTAAAAATAGAAAAACCTTGTGACCTCTCTAGAGGCCATACTTTTGAATGGATCTTCATGAAAGTTGGTCAGAATGTTCACCTTGATGATATCTAGATCAAGTTTGAAACTGGGTCACATGCCATCAATAACTAGGTCAGCAGGTCAAATAATGAAAAAAACGTTGTGACCTCTCTAGAGGCAATATTTTTCATGGGATCTGTATGAAAGTTGGTCTGAATGTTCATCTTGATGATATCTAGGTCAGATTCAAAACTGGGTCACATGAGCTCAAAAACTAGGTCACTATGTCAAATAATAGAAAAAAAACGACGTCATACTCAGTTCAAAACTTGGTCATGTTGGGACAGGTGAGCGATTCAGGACCATCATGGTCCTCTTGTTTAAGATTCAAATCGTGTTTTTACTAACAAAACATGGCACCATGTTTCTAAAATCAGTTCAAATATATATCTTTTTACATTGCTTTTACGCATAAGGCTTATGCTTGAAAAATACGCAAAATGTAATCATTTTATATACATTTTATTATAAGATTTGGCACCTAAAATACAAGAGAATAAAATAAAAGTATTTAACCTAAAATTTACAGTAAGAAGAAGTAACCTCTTAAATGGTCTTATTTCTCAAAGTCATTTATTAATACCGCTGCGAAACAGAAAATCATCTAGATACTCTAGTTCAGGTTTGGCTAAGAAATACACAAATCCGGGGTATTTTATGTACCCCACCCACTTTATATAAGGCAAAAAATGTATAATAAAAATATTCGACCGACAACCAAGAAGATATATTCTTTTTATCACGTATACAATATAATCTATTTTTTTGACCATATAAAGCTGGATGAGGGGTATTTAAAAGATTTTAAACAGAAAAAGGGGGTAGGAAAAGCTATGTATTTTACAACCGATAATTAGAATAAACCACCCGTTATTAAATAAGAGCAACACAAATGAAAGGCGATGAAACCTTTTCTTGCAAACTATTCATTTAGAAAGTAATTTATTTAAATACTCTTTCGTGCAATCCAGTTCGGTTTTGGCTAAGAAATACGCTAATACGGGGTATTTTATGTACCCCACCCACTTTATATAATGCAAAAAATGTATAACAAAAAATATTCGACCAACAACTAAGAAGATATATTTTTTTATCACGTATACAATATAATCTATTTTTTTGACCATATAAAGCTGGATGAGAGGTACTTCTTTGATTGAGTGTGATTCAAATATCTTGTTATTTTAGGTCTTTGCTTATGTTAAGTGCAATACTTCATCAAACATACGTATCATCAATATTAAATACTTTGCTTCTACTTTTGTAATAATGAAATAAAATACTCATAAATTTGCCTTGATTAAGATGACGGTATCACCATTCATTCGTAATTATATTAGCCTTCCGTCCGTAAGTTTCCGGTGGTTTCCGTACAATCAGAATCGGCTATTTCCGTGGTTTGGTCCGGGCCGGGCCGGGTTTTATTAATAACCATTAATTGTTTGTGGTTTACCTGTTTATTTTGCCGTATTTACGCACTCATATCGGCGAACATTTTGTTATGTTAGAATGTACTCGATACATATTCGAGATACAGCGATTCATTCCTAAAAGAAAACAAAACAAACAGTTTTAAAAAGGCAAAACAAAGAGCATCATCGTATATTAAATGATGCGACTCTACTGAACATAACGACGTTGGATCATTTCGTGTGCCTTTTTTAAGTGAAAATTTTAAGTGATCATTACTTTCGCACTTCTATGTGCGTCTTTAATTAATTATCTAATTACTTACTAATTTCTTCTCCGATTTGTCTACAATTCAATGATCTTTATTGGTTCTAATTGTTTGTTACATATGAGCTCTTTATTCTAAGGTAGCGTGATAAATGTGAAATGTAAAATTACATAATTACATGTATATATCAAAAGACCTAATTCTAAAGGATCGCCGACAATTGAAATCATCTATCAAAACTGGTGTATTTTTTTTACATTTATAACAAACTACAAAAATTCATTTAAAATTTTACTTTTAATTATAAACATGCCATTTAAACACGCCGATGACGATAACAACACTTTGATCATTTGTTGATAACATAACAAAATATCGGCCGATATGATACGCGTGCATAAATACGGCGAAATAAACAGGTAAATCACAAATAGTAAATAATAAGTCACAAAAAATGTAACTGATTTAACTAATACCCTGACTTACGTGTTAATATATGATATGTATATATATAGAGCCGGCTACCTAGACCTTTAGTCTAGGTAGCCGGAACCGGCTACGTAGACCTTTGGTCTAGGTAGCCGGAACCGGCTACCTAGCCACTGCCTACTTTGAAATTAGAAAAAAGTGGGTGGGGTATGATAAAATTTACCTGCCAAAAAGTACAAGGTTTTGGTACATGAACTGGATACTGTTTCAACTGTTATAAGTACATAAAGGATTGCTCACTAAAATAAAAATGAGAAAACTGAAACAAGAAAGTTATTGTTGAATTACATAAGACTTATTGTGTACATTCAAAGTCAACAATTAAGACTTTTTGGTGCGAAAATAATAGTGCTTCACCTTGTCCAAACATTTATCAATGTCCTACAGATTCTAATTTAAAGAAAGAATGAGAAATATGGTCACTGTCTTGCTTTTCATTTCCCATATGTAAGCTAAAACACATTATTTAGTTTGTTTACAAAGTAGTGCATAAGAAAAGATACGGTGGTCAAGGAATGTCACATTCCAAAACTAAAAGAGTATATTCCCCTTAATACATTAAACATTTATCATTACAGAAGTCTAGTGGCTTACAATAAGGGCCTAGAAATGTTGCCATTATTAATTTTTAACTTGGTATTCATGAACTTCAATGCACTTAAATATCAAAACACATTCAACAAACTTTTGAAAATGTATTGTCTTAAAAATCCCTAAAATAAGGTATGAAATTTGGTTGAGAGGTCCAATCAATGTGTATATGTGCAAAAGTAACATTCTATTCTTGTTCACAAAAGTTACTAATACACAGCAGGCATGTCAATGATCAAAACTGGACGAATATACAGTTATCCTCACTTTAATGTCATTTATAATTTGTCCTTGAATTCTCCACCATACTTTTCATAACTCTGTTTGCACGAGTTGCACGAGAATGCTGTCATTCACGTAAAAAATGGGGTCAAATTAGTTGTAAATGCAATATCATCTAAACGTAATTAATGGATTATGCAGTTCAAGATAAACTTTATCTCATAACGTAACGAACATATATAATGTTGTAACAACAACTTTACTTACACTGATTTAAGTAGCAGTCGGTTTATAAGTGACTATTAATTCATTTTGTGTTTTGTTACTGTTGTCAAAAAGTATAACGGAAGTGCCTCACAACTGAAGCGGAAACCAGTTTGATGCACAAAGTAGTCCAATGTAAGTAATATTTTTTGACAAAATGTCCACAGAAATTAATAATTTTCTAATATTAAAGACAAATATCTGAATAGGATTCATTATTTGATAAGAAATTATAATCATCGACATGTTTTTAGCTCGACTATTCGAAGAATAGTCTAGCTATTCTACTCACTTTGGTTAAGTTTTTGCATGCAAGTACATACAGCTATCATTTAAAGGCATATAGCTTTGAAACTTATTTATTCTTTTTCTAGGTCAATTACCAACCTCACTGGGTCAAGTTCCATAACTCTAACATGTATTTTGAGCAAATTATGCCCCCTTTTGGACTTAGAAAATTCTGGTTATAGTTTTACATGCAAGTTACTATCTCCAAAACTAATGCAGATATTGAATTGAAACTTCACATGTGTCTTCGGGGTTATATAACGAGTTGATAGCACCAAGCCCCATAACTCTGACCTTCATTTTGACCAAATTATGCCCCCTTTTGGACTTAGAAAATTCTGGTTAAAGGTTTGCGTGCAAGTACATACAGCTATTACTAAAAGGCATATAGATTGGAAACTTATTTTTTCTTTTTCTAGATCAATTACCTACCTCACAGGGTCAAGTCCCATAACTCTGACATGTATTTTGGCCAAATTATGCCCCCTTTTGGACTTAGAAAATCCTGGTTAAAGTTTTACATGCAAGTTACTATCTCCAAAACTAATGCAGATATTGAATTGAAACTTCACATGTGTCTTTGGGGTTATAAAACTAGCCGATAGCACCAAGTCCCATTTACATGTACATTTGCAGTGAATCGCCGAGAAGTCGTGGGAAAATTAAAAACCATGTAAATAAACTAAAATTAACCACCTTTTCAAGATGAATTTCAAGTGATCGCCATTATGCATTTAACCCGCCTGACCTGTGTAGCATCTTAGATATCTGTTCTAAGGTATTCATTGTGTAGAATGTCATGTTATGCCCTTGCAATGCTAATCCCACTCTGATTTTTTTTGTTTACATTTTTATCAATGAGAAATATGGCGTCCATCCCGAGCTGAAATGACGTGGCATTAAATTTTTACATGTTTAAGCAAACCTGGTGTGTTAGAAAGAAAATCTCATCCCTTCAACATTATTGGGAACACTGTTATTGTAAACAACCTGTTTTTTCCTTATACAAAAGCTTAATATTTTGTGTTGAATGTACTTTCTCAAAGACGTCTGTTTTCCTATTACATTCATAGTACCACATCCTTATCCACAAAATACTGAATATTACAGGTGTCCATCAGTATTATATCAGTTTAGGAATATGTTTTTTATTTTCCCACCATCAATTTCTTGAATATGCACCCCTTCCGCATTTCTGTATGAACTGTGAATGTAGCAATATGCGTCCCCTTAAGGTAGTGCACACACAGTAATTAACAGATCATATATAAATCAATATACCACCTGTAAATTTATATATCTACACATATTTTAATCAATATACCAGTAAGTAAAATTGTTTAAAAAAAAAATTCACAGTAAAATCCACACCATTAAACGCACATCCGGGGTTTATTTTTGGGAAGTGGCTATTCTTACGGTCCCGTAGGAATAGCCTCGCAGGCTATTCTTACGGCTCTCGCGTAAGAATAGTGAAAAGCCTGCAGGTTGTTATTCTTACGGCAGTTTTTTTATTACAATACATAGTACTGAAGTCATTTCAACCGATTTCGGAAATGATGTGTAAACACACTTTGTCATTGTGTTACAATAATTTGTCAGGTCTGAATTGCTGCAAATGTCAAATGTCAAGCTGATGTGTGACAAACGTCCAATTCCTAACTAATGTTCTGTAAATGTTTCATGTATTACTGAAATAAAATATGTTTAAACTAAATATAAACATAAATTAAAGGTCAGTTAACATGTTTAGAGTCAGGTGAGAGATTCGTACTGTTGAAAAATTTGCATGCATATAAACGAAACATACTGCAGTAGATCAATAATTCTCTAACTGGTTTAGTTGAAAACACTTGGTAAATATTTTTAGTGTTTCAGTATTAATAACATGTGTATTTACATCTACATCTGTACAACCAACGATCAAATTTCACTTAAATACGTATTTTACACTAATAAAAAATTACAAAGAGCCATAGGAATAGCCACAGGCGGGCTTTTTCACTATTCTTACGGGAGAGCCGTAAGAATAGCCTGTGAGGCTATTCATACGGGACCGTAAGAATAGCCACTTCCTTATTTTTGATTTTATTAAACCAGCACATTTGTGAAGTTTATTTCAAATTCGAATGCTGCAAAGTTTGCTTTTGGGGACATATTTTCAAAGAACTATACAAGTGAAGGACTTCAGGATTATAATATACCCCAGAAATGCAAAAATAACTACAATTCATTTCTCTGCCTTTCTTTCAATTCGCTGGAAGCATTTTGATGTTGACTGGTGCATTTATTTTAACAAGCACTGTGATTGATGTTGACAAAGAGAGATGCTATTCATTACTAAGAAGCTGCTGATGAAACTGAATGACGATGTTGTAAACCAGTCAATCATGAACCTTCACCTTGGAAAGAAAGGAGAAGAATTTCGACATTATTAATTGAATAAGTTGTATTTTGACGTATTTATAGCATTTGAAACTGTTAAACATTCATATGTGGTTTAATATACAGATATGCTAATGCAGTTTATTTTACAAACACACATTTTTTTTATCATAAAATGAACATTTACAGTTTTTTGTCAGTCTCCATTGTTGAAATCTTTGCGGAAATGATTTGCGTTAGAAATAACATTTATGAAGCGGCTGATACTACTGTTTGCAGATCAAATTGCCCTTTCGCCTTATCTTAAATCAATAGACTTGTACCTTTACGTCGCTGAAGCTATTTTTGGAACTCGTCTATACAGGTAACTCCGCCTTTCCGATACGAGTAAACAAAAATACTGAATAAACTTGTTTACATTGGCTGCATGACCGAGAAATGATGATTTAAATACTGTTCGAACGGGTGTTTAACCGGATTGTAACAGATGTACTAAATTAATCTTCATTTAAAATTTAAATGAATCTTGCCACAATGCACACTACATTTAGGTAGCTTGGATGTGAAAAAAGACACCCTTTTGTACATTACAGGCCTTTTTTCTGCCTAAATTTCAGTAACTTTTGCTGCAGTCTTTTCTTCTAAATAACGTATCTAGTGTTTAGTTTTCACAATAATTATAAAACGTGACTGACTCGAGTTGTTGGATTCGCTCATTATTGACTGATGGGCATAAGTTCGATTCCCGGAACCGACCATGCCTCTTTAGCTGAAAAATGTTGGCAATTTCTTATGGAATATGTGAGTCTTAGTCTAACTAATTTGACGCGATCCTAGGAAACAGTTACGAGTTATTTTCTCAACTCGAAAGATCACTAGATTTGGGTTTAGATGCTGATTTGTTGCGAATATGAGATAAATTCAAATAAAACTTACTATTGTATCAAAAGGTAGTCCAAATAATTATACTCAAGAGTTGAATATCGTTATATTTTTTGACTGGTCGATATCCCCTCTAGGTAGACAACGTAAAATTTCAAAATGTAAAATCGGTCGACCCGGGGTCTCATTATTAAGACTAATCAAAAGGGGAGATTAAATTCCTCATTAATTTATGTAAAAGTTATCATAATTCCCTTTAACACGATTAACGTTACACGTAATGTCTAAGCAATAAAACCAACGACTTTAAATGACGGTGTGCTGTTATTTATCCTCGATTATTTTGGTCCATTTAGAGTGACCGTCACAAGTATAAAACAAACTAAACGTCGAATTATTTTGACTTATGCGAGTCTATAACTGGTTCTTTCCATGAACGAAGAAAAGGTTTATCAACTGCCTGTATGTAAATAACTGAAATAGTGTTTAAATGACTTCAAATAAATAGTAGATAAATTCACATACACGTAAACCCCACCAATAAAATAAAAATAAAATAAAATTAGATCTAAAATGGAGTTAGATTTGCGATAGTTAAGCTACAGAAGACTCTGCAACAGTCTGAATATCAAATAAGTCAGTGTTTATGGATCTACGTACAAGTGTTACGTAGCTTGAAGAGTCAACGAGATACCTTTCTATAAAACCTTGTGTACCTTGCGTGGTTGGAAATTCTGTCGATAATAATTGTCATAACAAACAAAAAGTGCTGTTTTCATTTGACGTAGTTGAACTATTCTATATTCTACTTTTAAAACATATCCATTATCACCTTATTGCATTTTACAATGTATGCAAGTACGGCAATACTTCAAAGACAGAGTCAGAGCGTGCGCTTTGTGTGACGTCAAGATAAGAAAAAAAGGTTCAGGACAAGGTGAATGAATAATTTATTGTGGATGAGCGGGGTTAACCTGTCAGAAATTACTCCAAAAATAGCTCAAGCTTCACAGTTTCTGTGACGTAAACGTGCAACTCTATCGATCTGAAAGAAATTGAAGGGGCAATTTGATCTGCAAACAGTAGTATAACCTATGGATTAAAGATGTGTTGATATATAAATTTCCAGGTGATGTATTGATTTATATATGAACTGTTAATTACTGTGTGCTCTACCTGCTTTATGTCATATAAAATCAACATAGTAATACTTCATAACAGTTTTTCGACATTTTCTAGCATATTAGATTTTAAAGACTTTTATTTCCATAACTATATCGCTAGATCTCTACTTTAGGAAAAAAAGCAACTTTTATATAAGAGAACTACATTTCCTCTACACAGCTACTCTCCCTAAATGCAGCTTGCAAATAGTTATGTCTCCCCAAGGAGACATATTGTTTTTGCCCTGTCCGTCTGTCCGTCTTTCCGTCCGTCCCTCCGTACGTCACACTTCATTTCCGAGCAATAACTGGAGAACCATTTGACCTAGAACCTTCAAACTTCATAGGGTTGTAGGGGTGCTGGAGTAGACGACCCCTATTGTTTTGGGGTCACTCCGTCATAAGGTCAAGGTCCAGGGGCCTGAAATTGAAAACCATTTCGATCAATAACTAGAGAACCACTTGACCCAGAAATGTGAAACTTCATAGGATGATTGGCCATGAAGAGTAGATGACCCCTATTGATTTTGGGGTCACTCCGTCAAAGGTCAAGGTCACAGGGGCCTGAACATTGAAAACCATTTCCGATCAATAACTAGAGAACCACTTGACCCAGAATGTTGAAACTTCATAGGATGATTGGCCATGAAGAGTGGATGACCTCTATTGATTTTGGGGTCACTCCGTCAAAGGTCAAGGTCACAGGGGCCTGAACATTGAAAACCATTTCCGATCAATAACTAGAGAACCACTTGACCCAGAATGTTGAAACTTCATAGGATGATTGGTCATGAAGAGTAGATGACCCTATTGATTTGGGGTCACTCCGTCAAAGGTCAAGGTCACAGGGGCCTGACATTGAAAAACCATTTCGATCAATAACTAGAGAACCACTTGACCCAGAATGTTGAAACTTCAAAAGGATGATTGGTCATGATGAGTAGATGACCCTATTGATTTTGGGGTCACTCCATCAAAGGTCAAGGTCACAGGGGCCTGAACATGGAAAACCATTTCCGATCAATAACTAGAGAACCACTTGACCAAGAATGTTGAAACTTCATAGGATGATTGTGCATGCAAAGTAGATGACCCCTATCGATTTTGGGGTCACTCTGTGAAAGGTCAAGGTCACAGGGGTCTGAAGATTGAAAACCATTTCCGGTCAGTAACTTGAGAACCACTTGACCCAGAATGTTGAAACTTCATAGGATGATTGGTTATGCAGAGTAGATGACCCCTAACGATTTTAGGGTCACTCTGTTAAAGGTCAAGGCCACAGGGGCCTGAACATGGAAAACCATTTCCAAACAATAACTTGAGAACCTCTCGACCCAGAATGTTGAAACTTCATTGGATGATTGTTCATGCAGAGTAAATGACCCCTATTGTTTTTGGGGTCACTCCGTTAAAGGTCAAGGTCAAGGTCACAGAGGCCTGAACATTGATAACCAGTTCTGATCAATAACTTGAGAACCACTTGACCCAGAATGTTGAAACTTCATAGGATGATTGAACATGCAGAGTAGATGACCCCTATTGATTTTGGGGTCAGTCTATTAAAG
Source organism: Mercenaria mercenaria (assembly GCF_021730395.1). Taxonomy (NCBI): domain Eukaryota; kingdom Metazoa; phylum Mollusca; class Bivalvia; order Venerida; family Veneridae; genus Mercenaria; species Mercenaria mercenaria. The sequence continues at coordinate 104,005,568 of NC_069362.1, read as the reverse complement.
GTCAAGGTCACAGTGGCCTGTTCTTGTAAAATCATTTTTTAGAAAAAACTTGAGAATCACTTGACCTACAATGTTGAAACTTAATAGGATGATTGGACATGCAGAGTAGATGACCCCTATTTATTTTGAGGTCACTTGATCAAAGGTCAAGGTCACAGGAGCCTGAACAGTGACTTGAGAACCACTAGGTCAAGAGTGTTGAAATTTAGCGGGATGACTGGACATGCCAAGTAGATGATCCCTATTGCAGCCAACCATCAGTGTCTCTTCGACTTTTGCTCCTGACCCCTATTGACTTCTTGTATAGGACTTTGCATTGTGGGAGACATGCGCTTTTTTACAAAAGCATTTTCTAGTTGAAATTTAAAGTCCATGGTAGTGTAATGGTTTATATGATATTTTAAGCTTTGAACCCTCTGCAGTTTATCAGAAAAGAATCACATAGTGACAATTTTAGCGAATAAAATATGAGCCGATCCTTGGGACTCATAACTTTAAAATCTATCGGTCCCAACAAAGAAGTATATAATACACAGAATGGCAACTGGCTGTAGCTCATGGTGAGCTTTGTGACCGCTCAATTGTCCATCATGCGTCGTGTGTCCGTCAACATTTTCTAAAAAATCTTCTTCAAAATCACTGGGCAGAATTACTCCAAACTTCACACAAATGATCCTTTGGCGGTCTCCTTTCAAAACTGTTCGAAGAAATTAAAAACATGCAGCACTCTGGTTGCCATGGCAACTGAAAGGAAAAACTTTAAAGATCTTCTTGTCCAATGCCATAGGGCCTAGGGTTTTGATATTTGGTTTGTAGCATCATCTTGTGATCCTCTACCAGAATTGTTCAAATTATCCCCTAGGGTCAAATATGGCTCTGCCCCGGGGGTCGCATGGTTTATATATGACTTATATAGGGAAAACTTTGAAAATCTTCTTGTACAAAACCACATGGCCTAGGGCTTTGATAATTGGTATGTAGCATCATCTAGTGGTCTTCCATCAAAAATTGTTCAAATTATTCCCCTAGGGTCAAATATGGCCCCGCCCCGGGGTCACATGGTTTATATAGACTTATATAGGGAAAATTTTGAAAATCTTCCTGTACAAAACCACACGGCCTAGGGCTTTGATATTTGGTATGTAGCATCATCTAGTCGATATAAAATATTTCGGGTTGGGTCAATTTTCAAGGATCGGCCGGCAAAGTCATTCAATAGTCAAAAGTTTAATTTAGAATATGTGTGACAATCAATCTACATTTTGAAAGATTACAACCTTTTAAAATAATTATCGTTTAATTGACCGTTATCAGCCATTTCTTCCAATCAAGGCTACATGTAGCTTCACCGCCTACGTGCTAACAACAACGAGATTTTCGGCTATATATTAAATTCCTAATATTAAATTATCATAAACTGTTACTGATTGCATAATTTTGTCAATTCATAATCAGGGTCTGTAAATTAATCCTGCTCGAGGGCATGAAACTGATTATCGGATAATTAGGAATAAACAATGTGACACCGGTGACTGTTTATTGTGTTTTATTCATGTAAAATTCAACAATTTATAGGCAAAAAAACTAGTTTTTTGGGGGGTTATTTTTGTTTTTCTGTATTTTTAATTTTCCGGGACATTTCAACACTGTTCGGGACACCGGGACGAGTATGTGATTTCCGGGACAATCCCGGACAATCCAGGACGTATGACATGTATGCCTCTAGGATCAAATATGGCCCTACCCCGTGGGTCCCAAGTTTTACATAGATTTATATATGAAAAAAAGTTAAAAATCATCTTGTCTGAAACCACAACACTTAGACCTTTGATATTTGGTTGTAGCATTGTATTACTGTCATCAACGAAAATTGTACCCCTGGGATGAAAAGAGGTCCTGCCCTGGGGGTCAAAGTTATATATATAGACTTATTAGGTAAAAAAAACTTATTGTCTGAAACCATACGACCTATGTTTTTGATATTTGGTATGGTGCATTATTAGTAGTCCTCTACCAAATATTATTCAAATTATGACCCTGGGGTTAAAGAGGCCCTGCCCTGGGGTCACTTAGTTACTATGTGTGTTATATACTATTAGGAAAAATACTTAAAAAATCATTTGATCCTATTTTTAAGACTGTTTAATAATAATTACCTGATGACCCAAGTAATATGATGTCGCTTGACTGTGACCTTGACCTACTGACCTACATTCTTGTTTTTAAAGATACAGCCTTGAAATTATGATGACATACACAGTTTTGCACACCAGTCATAAAACTGAATTTCATTGACCATGAATGTGACCTACTGACTTTCTTAGTATTTTATCATCAGTTTGATCTTTGAAACATGTAGCTCATATTACTCAGGTTAGCAATCCAGGGTCATCATGACCCTTTTGTTCAATTAATCTTCTGAATTTTTGGTCAGAATGATTACCTTGATGAAATCTAGGCCGAGTTCAAAAATGGGTCATCTAGGGTCAGAAACTAGGTCACTAGGTCAAATCAAAGAAAAACCTTGTGTAGGTGATAGAGGCAGTATTTTTCAATTAATCTTCATGAATTTTGGTCAGAATGATTACCTTAGTGAAATTTAGGTCAAGGGCTAATATGGGTCATCTGGAGTCAAACACTAGGTCACTAGGTCATACCAAAGAAAAAGCTTATGTATGCAATAGGGACTGCATTTTACACCGAATCTTCATGAAGTTTGATGAGAATGTTTATCTGGATGAAATCTAGATATGGTTTGAATATGGGTCATCTAGGGTCAAAAACTATGTCACCCGGTCAAATTAAAGAAAAACTTTGTTTAGGCAATAGGGGCTGCATATTACACTGGATATTTATAGAATTTAGCCAGAATGATTGCCTTATTGAAATCCAGGAGGATTTCTATTATGGGCCATCTAGGATCAAAAGCTAGGCCACTAGGTCAAATAGAAGAAAAACTAGAAGAAAAACTTTGTGTATGCCATAGAGGCTGTATTTTTCAGTTCATCTTTATGAATTTCGGTCAGAATGATTTCATTGATGAAATCTAGGTCAAGTTCAAATATGGGTCATCTTGGGTCAAAAACTAGGTCACTAGGTCAAATCAAAGAAAACCCTGTGTATGCAGTAGGGGCTGCATTTTACACCAGATCTTTATGACATTTGATCAGAATATTTGTTTGGATGAAATCAAGGTTGAGTTTGAATATGTGCGTCTAGGTTCAAAAACTAGGTCACCTGGTCAATTAAAGAAAAACCTTGTGTATGCAATAGGGGCTGCATTTTACACTGGATATCATAAAATTTAGTCAGAATGATTGCCTCGATGAAATCTTGGCCAGGTTCAATGTTTCTTAGGTGATTGACCTAGGGCCATCTTGGCCCTCTTGTTTCCAGTATGAGTCGATTTTGGGAGAATGGCTGTACAGTTTTCTTAAATACAGCCTGCTAATTAACACCTATTCCCTTCTTCATTGTCTCTTTTAGAGACATTAAAATTCTTATGCCCGCCATTTTTACCTAGCATGTGATAGGAACATGCCAATTTCGATAGATTCTGTGTAATACGTACTGAAATGCTGTAGACTAAATAGAAAACATGATACTATTGAGAAAGGGCATGAGGAAAGAAAAAAAGATTAGCACTATTTATATTTGGAATACTTGTGATTAGACCTATGGAGGTTACATTTGATTTGGTAGTGATCTGCCTTTGACATGTATTTATCTGACAAAACCATTATCTTGTCAAATGAATTTGAGGATGGTTGAAAGTGATTTTAAAGAACAAAAAGTGCTCAGGGTGAGCTTTTGTGATCGTCCTGTGTCCGTCTTCCATTGTTGTCCGTCTATTCATCTGTCCGTCATCAGCAATTTGACTTTTAACACTCTAGAGGTCACAATTTTGACCTAATCTTAATGAAACGTGGTCAGAATGTTACCCTCAATGAAGTCCTGGATAATTTTGATATTGGGTCATCTGGGGTCAAAAACGAGGTCACCAGGTCAGATCAAAGGAAAAGCTTGTTAACACCCTAGAGGTCACAATTTTGGACCAATCTTAATGAAACTTGTTCAGAATGTTACCCTCAATAAAATCTTGGACGAGTTTGATATTGGGTCATCTTGATTCAAGAGTAGGTCCCAGGTCAAATCAAAGGAAAAGAAGTTAACACTCTAGAGGCCATATTTATGACCATATCTTAATGAACTTAGTCAGAATGTTAATCTTGATGATCTATAGGTCAAGTTCAAATCTGGGTCAGCTGGGGTCAAAAACGAGGTCACCAGGTCAGATCAGAGAAAAACCTTTTTAACACTCTAGAGGTCACAATTTTGGCCCAATCTGAATGAAACTTTGTCAGAATATTACCTTTAATAAAATCTTGCATTAGTTTAATATTGGATCATCTTGGGTGGAAAACTAGGTCACCAGGCATGGCTCTCGTTTGGCAAAATTTGGGGCCGAATATCGGCCCCATTCCCCCCTCAAAATGGTATGTTTTTTTTCCCCATATTACAAAAAATCCCCCCTAAGTCCAAGAACATCCGTGCTAAGCGCTTGCAGTTGATTTGTTGGCCTTGAAATGTTTTTGTTTCCAAAAATTCAGTGGCTCAGAGGAAAAATACAAAGTGTGATTTCTGAATAATGTTTATATTTGGCAGAATTCATACAGCAGAGTTTATAATTAACAGAATTCAGGTTTGGGTCAGTAAAGTTGAAAAGAATGTTTATATTTGTTTGCATTTCTTTCACGTTTGAAATTCCCCTCAAAAGAATTTTTTTTTGAAAAATCATTGCGAAATTCCCCCTTGCATGGACCCTGGCCCCAGTCCCAAAAAAGCAACGAGAGCCCTGCCAGGTCAAATTAAAGGAAAAGCTTGTTAACACTGTAGTGGCCCATTTATGACCATATCTTAATGAAACTTGGTCAGAATGTTAATCTTGGTGATCTATAGGTCATGTTCAAATCTGGTTCAGGTTGGGTCAAAAACTATGTCAAATGAAAGGAAAAGCTTGTTAACGCTCTAGAGGCCACCTTATGACTGTATCTTCATGAAACTTAATCGGAATATTAATCTTGATGATCTTTAGGTCTGGTTTGAATCTGGGTCATGTATGATGAAAAAATAGGTCACAGGGTCAAATCAAAGGAAAAGCTAGTTAACACTTTAGAGGCTACATTTATGACAATATCTTAATGAAACTTGGTCAGAATGTTGATCTTGATGATCTTTAGGTCAATATGTCAGGTGAGCGATGCAGGGACTTCATGCGCCCCCCCCCCCCACTTGTTTTTCATGTGGTGAATAAAAATGAAAACACCATCACCCAGATCTGAAAGGGATCATTGCAAGCAAAGTACTGGTAGATTTGGTATGGTTTAGTCTGTTTATGAGAAGTTACAAAATGTGAAAAACCACTAGTGCCCTTTAGCATGTCTTTTAAGCATAGCTGTATTATACTGAAATATTGATTTGTTTTCATTACCATAGGATCTGAAATATAGCAACACACAGTCAAGTACAGGACTTTTATGGCTGTGACACGCAGGCAAATAGGGCTGTTGAGATAGTTAATTAAATATGTGAGAAGATCTTTTCAGTGTTTTAGAATGCATTCTATCTACTCACTCCAGCATGTATTTATGTTTCTGGTAGTGAAGTGTTCAGCACAGGTCCATAAACACCAGCTGAATCAGGACTTCGTTGTATAGAACACTATTGGACAGACTATATGAACATAAGGTATCTCTGATTCAAGGTTCACAAAATCTTCAGAATAAATTATTACAATAGTAAGTTTGGCTAATGAAAATATTTGATTGTATGTTTGATTTTGTATCAGACTTAACCACAGTTGAAAAATAATTTTGACAACATTTTGACATAGTATCGGTAAGACATTTATTTGAAGGAAACTTCCTGCTGCAGTATGTTCGATATATTTTATGTCCAATAACCAGGTTCATGTGCTTATATTGGAAATATTTGCTAGATGATTAATGAGAAATATTTTTTCATTACCTGACAGAACTGTTCTCCACAGTAATACGGTGTAAAGTGAGCAATTTACTGCCAGTCATGTATGATCAAAGTTATCCTGTGGACGTCGATATCAAATGATATATAGGTATTTACAGATTGTTTCTTTTATACTTTATTGAAGTTTCCAATAACTATATTAGGGTAGTCCATTTGGTTACGTAATTTTCACTTTTATTCATTTCAGTCTGATATTAAGTCCAACACATCCGTGTCTGGGAACAGGCGTTATCATTAGGAATTCACATTCAAACATAAATTGTAAGCCCCAAAGTGTAAAAAACAATTTATTGTTGCTAATACATTTATCTCATGAACTTAAACGTTCTTTAGCATGTTCTGCCTATTAGACATTTACGGATTAAGTCTACGTGGACTGTGAACACCTAGGACGATCGATTTTTCAAGGGGACCGTCTCAACATGATAATTTTAATTTATGTTTGGTAGGAAAACATTTCTATAATGATGGTAAGGTCTGGCTTAATATGTCACTGCAAAGGATAATATTTGGATTTGTCTGTCCGTCCGTCTGTTCGCCAGAGAAATGTTTTGTTATACATATCGCAAAAAGTATTTGATCTAGCGTCATAACATTTTCCTGAAATGTTCTTCAGTATTATAATTTGCGCATCTGCGACAAAGTTGAAAAGATGAGCTAGTCTGATCGCAATGTATCCGTATTCCATCGTCGTCGTCGTCCAACATGAAAAAATCTAAACTGGGTCAGTTGGGATCAAAATGTAGGTCAGCAGGTAAAACATTGTGAAAACTGTAGAAAACGTAATATCTTGCGTCTCCATTCCTTTGTTGTTATTATACGCCCGAAGGGACGTATTTTGGGATACCACAGGTGTTCATCTGGCTGTCTGTCTGTCTGTCTGTCTGTTTGTCTGTCTGTCCGTCTGTCCGTTAACAATTTAGTGTCGACTCCGCTCCTTTAAGGATTTTTTAAACAAATGTTATCCACATCAGGAGGACGTGCAGAGCGCCTGTATCAGGTGGTTTGCTTTAAGGTCAAGGTCACACTTAGGGGTCAAGGTCATATGACTTTCTTTCGTGTCCGCTCTGTAACTCTTGATCTGTATGAGGGATTTTAAATAAACATTGCACAAATGTCCACCACATCGAGTCGACGTGCAGCGCGCATGTTTTGGATGGCTAGATACAAGGTCAAGGTCACACTAAGGGGTCAAAGGTTATATAACTTTGTTTCGAGTGCGACGTGTAACTGTTGAACTGCTTAAAGGATTTTAAAGAAACTTGGCACAAATGTTCACCACAATGAGACGACGTGCAGAGCGCATGGCTCGCTTCAAGGTCAAGGTTACACTTAGGGGTCAATGGTCACATGACTTTGTTTTGTGTTTATGTTGCTTTGCATTGCGGTGCTCTTGGTTTTATTTGGCGTACCCATTTTTTGTTCACTTACAATATTTTTTTATTGAATTACTTCCCTTTTATGTTACTATAAATAGGTTATTTTGTAACATTCTTATTATTGGCCGTAGGGAAAAAGCCGATACCACTTTTCTGTGGTACAACATGGATGGTACCTGCAAAGTTAAGGTGTATTTTGACATATCTGTACCTGGTAATGATTTTAGTGGACTTAGAGTTTTTCGGGGAATTTCTTCCCTTTGTTGTCCTTTTCGTTTGGGCTTCAACAGTAAAGTTCTTTAAATTTTGCTCCCATCTCCTGATATAATCCTTCGGGCGTATATTGCCCTGCTTGGCGGAGCACTTGTTATTTCTGTATTATCCGCGTTAAAGACTTTGTATTCGTATAACTTTATTGTTTTAATTTGTCAGTAGTGGATGGACGAAGAGATGGACAGCTTTTTTACTAGATAAATGAACGGAAGATAGGAAAATAATCAAAATAAAAAATCTTCCGATTTCATGATACTGTATTATGGCATAAACATGAATTAAATGAAATTCATTTCTTGTTGACAGTTTTCAGTTTATACACTCAATCCGTTATGTTTTCTTCTACACACAAGGGATGCACAGACATGTACGTAGAAACTAGGCCTTCAGACTGTTGAAAAGGTATTTCTATGATATGACCTATCGACTGACTTTTATATCCAAGATAACTGTATTTTGATTTTTTATACATTTAAAAAGAGAAATGTTCTGTCTTTGGACTAAATTTCATAAAGAAAATGTGGCATCTAGAGTAAGTATAAAGTTTTCAAAAAAGGTAGATAATTAAAAAATGGGACGACCTAGATTATGGTTCCTTGTCCCTACACTCCTTCTCACTGACTTCTATCAGTTTGTAAAGTATGAAATCTATCTTGCATAGTATTCGAGTTATGCCCCAAAGAAGGTTTAAAAATGGAGATTATTAAAAATGGGACCAACTACAGTAATGATTCCTTGTCACTGCACTTCCTTTCAATGAGGTCTAACATTGTATAAAGTTACGACTTGGTATCTTCAATACTTATTTAGTTTATCATCCGGTCAAGAAGTGTCAAAAGGGAGATAATTCAAAGGTGTGACCACATAGAGTTATAATTTCTTGTCAAATCAGAGTTATGGGGATTGATTTTCCTTGTGTAGACTTCGATAGTAAATAACTATTTTAAGTTTCAAGTCAAAAGCTTTAATAGTAACAGAGATATTTGAAATTATCAAAAATTTTAACAAAATGATCTAAGTTAAAAAGGGGCATAATTCTGTCAAAATCTAAATCAGAGTTATGGGGATTGCTTTCCTTGGTGTAGATTTCGATAGTAAATAACTATTTTAAGTTTCAAGTCAATAGCTTCGATAGTAACAGAGACATTTGCCTTTATCAAAAACTTTAACCAAAAATTCTAAGTTAAAAAGGGGCATAATTCTAACAAAATTCAAATCAGAGTTGTGGGGATTGTTTCTACGCGTGCAGACTTAAATAGTAAATTAGTATTTTTTAACTTAACAAAGATATTTGACTTGATCAAAAAAATTAACAGAAAATTCTTAATTAAAAAGGGGCATAATTCTGTAAAAATTCAATCAGAGTTATGGGGATTGATTTTCCTTGTGTAGACTTCGATAGTAAATAAGTATTTTAAGTTTCAAGTCAACTGCTTCAGTCAACAGAGATATTTGACTTTATCAAAAATTTTAACCAAAAATTCTAAGTTAAAAAGGGACATTATTCTATCAAAATTCAAATCAGAGTAACGCAGAATGTTTTTCCTGGTGTAGACTTCGATAGCAAATCATTATTTTAAGTTTCAAGTCAGTAGCTTTGATAGTAACAGAGATATTTGACTTTATAATAAAATTTAACAGAAAATTCTTAATTAAAAAGGGGCATAATTTTGTAAAAATTCAAATCAGAGTTATGGGGATTGTTCTTCCATGTGTAGACTTCGATAGTAAATAACTGTTTTAAGTTTCATGTCAATAGCTTTGATAGTAACAGAGATATTTGACTTTATCACAAACTTTAATCAAAAATTCTAAGTTAAAAGGAGCATAATTCTATCAAAATTCAATCAGAGTTATGTGGATTATTTCTCCTGGTGTAGACTTCGATAGTAAATAAATATTATAAGTTTCAAGTCAATAGCTTTGATAGTAACAGAGATATTTGACTTTATCAAAAACTATAACCAAAAAATGCTAAATTAAAAAGGGGCATAATTCTGTAAAAATTCAATCAGAGTTATGGGGATTGATCTTTCTTGTGTAGACTTTGATAGTAAATAAGTATTTTAAGTTTCAAGTCAATAGCTTTGACAGTAACAGAGATATTTGACTTTATCAAAAATTTTAACCTAACGGAGACGCCGACGCCGACGCCGGAGAGAGTGCAATAGCTCTACCTTTTCTTCGAAAAGTCGAGCTAAAAACAGGCACATCCAAATTTATATCACCTACCGCATAGTGATGATATAATAACTCAAACCCTTTTACCGTTATAAACACTTTTTCATATCGCGCATAATATAATTAAACTATGTTGAGACGGTCCCCTTGAAAAATCTATCGCCTTAGGTGTCCACAGTCCACGTAGACTTAATCCGTAAATGTCAAATAATAGCTATTAGATCTAAATAATGCATGAACATACAGTATTAATCACAGTGTAATGTTGTGCTCGAGATGTCCCGAGTGTTCATGAAAAAACAAGCACATGAAAATCGGTATAAATATATCTCTCCCCATACATGTTTTACATTCAAATGGTGTAATTTGATGTTTTATCCATGTAAAAGTAATAATGCAATAATACACTTGGAATAATTAGCCTGCAATTAACTGTGTTATAATTTATCAAATAGTAACCTGGAACATATGCACTGCCCGAGGACCGAACTCCCGTCCCCTTGATCTGTAGACCAAAGCTCTACCTACTGAGCTAAGCGAAAGAAGAAGAATATTTTTCTTTTTACCATTAAATCATCACTGTGCTAGCAATCATATCTGAAAGTCTGAATTATGTCAATTACACTGATTTTAAATAGCCAATAGTAACTAGAGTCAAAGATTAGGAATACTTCTAGGGAAGACATGATTATTTGTAAAAAATACCATTTGTATTTGATAGAAAGCCACTCTGCGTCATGGTTGAGTGTCTGGCTGGTAACCCAGAGGCTGTGAGTTCCAATAACCCAACTCTCCACAATCCCTAACAAAGGCACAGGTACTTGAAAGAAATGTGGATAATTTCGCCCCATTTGATGTAAATTGTAAGGGCTTTCTGTGCAATTGATAGATTTTGATTAAATTATTTTTATCTTGTTGCAGATTGAAAAGAGCAGAACATAGCAGATATTATGGCACATATTGTTCTGAATCCTGAAATTTCAAAGGGTGATGCAAGTTCTGTCATAGACTGTCCTGATACACTACAGGACCTATGTGTTTTCTACCTAATGAACAATATAGATACACTTGTGCAATCTCTGAACAAAACACAAGACACAAATGAAGAGTTCACTTCATTATTTTCGTTGTTGCATGCCAACAGAATGTTGGGATATTACAGTAAATGCTGCATACCGTGTGATCATGAACTCCCATACATTGATCAGCTAATGGAAATATGTCAACAGTGTGATGAAATAAGTGTAACTACTACATCACCCTGGACAAATATTCTGATGTTTGCTGATTCATGTAAGTCAGTTAGAAGACTTGATCTTACAATCTTTGATAATGACTTACAACTCTCAGCCTACAGTGAATTGCTGGAAAACAATTTGCCTCATTTGACATCATTAAAACTTTCACAGAAATGTGAGGAATTATGTACAGTTGGCTTTTTAAATATGCTTGGTGGAAAAGACTTTGATGCCGATATTATAGTGCCTGACTCAAGTGATGATAATGACAACAATGATGATGACAATGACAACGATGATGATGACAATGACAACGATGATGATGACAATGACAACAATGATGATGACAATGACAACGATGATGATGACAATGACAACGATGATGATGACAATGACAACGATGATGATGACAATGACAACAATGATGATGACAATGACAACGATGATGATGGTGATAATGATGCTACTGCTGCAGCTGCTGCTGATGATAAGCAAGGAGCTACCTGTGATTTTAAGAAGACAGAAGGTTATAGTGCAAAGAAAACAGATTTGCAAAAAGGAAACTTAGATACCGAGACTGTCACAGACACAGAAACTGTTGAATCAGAAGACAAACAATCTGAAAATGTATCCGACAAGGTCATTTCCAATTTGAAATCTTTTAGTTACCTACAAATTGACTCCAATGCTCATCCAAACTTTGAGCCATGTAGAAGTTTTGGGTGGTTTTATGCACTTCTTTCAAGGGTTATCAGCTGTAACCAACATCTTCAGTCTTTCAAGTTAGTTACTATTATCTCAAACCCAATCGAATGGTTCCTGTCTCAGCCAGATCTACCAAGGCTCAAGGATCTTCAGTCATTGTGTTTGTCTTTAGAGTATTTTGATGACTATGTAGCAGATAGTGATGAAATCAAGATGCCATACACCAACAAGTTCTTTACAAACCTACCTGTTCTTCAAAACCTGAGGTAAGTTCACTGGTTTAAACTTAAACTAACCTGATAAGTGCATTTAATAACATAAAAATGTCTTAGTCCTAATTAGCTTGACCAATTTTCAGTATCTGATCTGGGTAGCTTTTGAGATGCTTGTGTGGTCCTTAGATGAAGGCTTTTGTCAGAATTCAACAATTTTCTTCCAGTTTAAGACTCCATTTCCACATATTAGTTATAGAGCTAGTGTTAGGCTTATTTTTAGCTCGACTATTCGAAGAATAGTCTAGCTATTCTACTCACCCTGGCGTCGGCGTCGGCGTCGGCGTCGGCGTCGGCGTCACACCTTGGTTAAGTTTTTGCATGCAAGTACATACAGCTATCATTTAAAGGCATATAGCTTTGAAACTTATTTATTCTTTTTCTAGGTCAATTACCAACCTCTCTGGGTCAAGTCCCATAACTCTGACATGTATTTTGAGCAAATTATGCCCCCTTTTGGACTTAGAAAATTTTGGTTAAAGTTTTACATGCAAGTTACTATCTCCAAAACTAATGCAGATATTGAATTGAAACTTCACATGTGTCTTCGGGGTTATAAAACTAGTTGATAGCACCAAGTCCCATAACTCTGACCTTCATTTTGGCCAAATTATGCCCCCTTTTGGACTTAGAAAATTCTGGTTAAAGTTTTGCGTGCAAGTACATACAGCTATTACTAAAAGGCATATAGATTTGAAACTTATTTTTTCTTTTTCTAGATCAATTACCTACCTCACTGGGTCAACCCCCATAACTCTGACATGTATTTTGGCCAAATTATGCCCCCTTTTGGACTTAGAAAATTCTGGTTAAAGTTTTGCGTGCAAGTACATACAGCTATTACTAAAAGGCATATAGATTTGAAACTTATTTTTTCTTTTTCTAGATCAATTACCTACCTCACTGGGTCAAGTCCCTTAACTCTGACATGTATTTTGAGCAAATTATGCCCCCTTTTGGACTTAGAAAATTCTGGTTAAAGTTTTACATGCAAGTTACTATCTCCAAAACTACTACAGATATTAAATTGAAACTTCACATGTGTCTTCGGGGTTATAAAACTAGTTGATAGCACCAAGTCCCATAACTCTGACATGTATTTTGGGCAAATTATGCCCCCTTTTGGACTTAGAAAATCCTGGTTAAAGTTTTGCGTGCAAGTACATACGGCTATTACCAAAAGGCATATAGCTTTGAAACTTATTTATTCTTTTTCAAGGTCAATTACCAACCTCACTGGGTCAAGTTCCATAACTCTTAACATGTATTTTGAGCAAATTATGCCCCCTTTTGGACTTAGAAAATTCTGGTTAAAGTTTAACATGCAAGTTACTATCCCCAAAACTAATGCAGATATTGAATTGAAACTTAACATGTTTCTTCGGCGTTATAAAACTAGTTGATAACATCAAGTCCCATAACTCTGATATGTATTTTGGTCAAATTATGTCCCCTTTCGAACTTAAAACTCTTTTGATATTTAACATTTTGGGTAATAATTTCCTGCTTCTGTGACAATATTTCGAATAGTCGAGCTTGGCTGTCTTACGGACAGCTCTTGTTGTTGTTGATTCTGAATTGCAGATGTAAAATGCATGTTTGTTTATTTACTTTTATGACTGAATTACTGGTATTTTTAGCACACCTGAGCCAAAGGCTCATGGTGAGCTTTTGTGACCGCTCAATGTCCGTCGTGTGTCGTACGTGGTGTGTCCGTCAACATTTTCTTAAAAAATCTTCTTCTTCAAAACCACTGGGCAGAATTACACCAAACTTCACAGGAATGATCCTTGGATGGCCCCCTTTCAAAATTGTTCAAAGAATTGAATTCCATGCAGAACTCTGGTTGCCATGGCAACCGAAAGGAAAAACTTTAAAAATCTTCTTCTCAAAAACCTGAAGCCTAGACCTTAGATATTTGGTGTGAAGCATTACCTAGTGGACCTCTACCAAATTTGTTCAAATCATGACCCCGGGGTCAAAATTGACCCCACCCCATGGGATCACTTGATTTTACATAGGAAAATCTTGAAAAATCTTCTTCTCAAAAACCAGAAGCCCTAGAGCTTAGATATTTGACATGTAGCATTGCCTAGTGGACCTCTACTAAAGTTGTTCAAATCGTGACCCCGGGGTCAAAATTGACCCCGCCCGAGGGGTCACTTGATTTTACATAGGAAAATCTTCAAAAAATTTCTAAAAATAAACCAGATGGCCTAGGACTTAAATATTTCATATGTAGCATTGCCTAATGGACCTCTACAAAATTTGTTCAAATCATGACCCCCGGGGTCAAAATTGACCCCACCCCAGGGATCACTTGATTTTACATAGGAAAATCTTCAAAAATTTTCTAAAAATAAACCAGAAGGCCTAAAGCTTAGATATTTGACATGTAGCATTGCCTAGTGGACCTCTACAAAATTTATTCAAATCATGACCCCCGGGGTCAAAATTGACCCCACCCCAGGGGTCATTTGATTTTACATAGGAAAATCTTCAAAATTTTTCTAAAAATAAACCAGAAGGCCTAGATCTTAAGATATTTGACATGTAGCATTGCCTAGTAGACTTCTACAAAATTTGTTCAAATCATGACCCCCGGGGTCAAATTGACCCCGCCCCATTAGGTTACTTGATTGTACATAGAAAAATCTTCAAAATTTTCTAAAAATAAACTAGAAGGCCTAGAGCTTAGATATTTCACATGTAGCATTGCCTAGTGGACCTCTACTAAAGTTGTTCAATCATGACCCCCGGGGTCAAAATTGACCCCGCCCGAGGGGTCACTTGAATTTACATAGGAAAATCTTAAAAAAAAATTCAAAAAATAAACCGAAAGGCCTAGAGCTTAGATATTTCACTTGTAGCATTGCCTAGTAGACCTCTACAAAATTTGTTCAAATCATTACCCCCGGTGTCAAAATTGACCCCGCCCCAGGGGACACTTGATTTTACATAGGAAAATCTTCAAAATTTTCTAAAAATAAACCAGAAGGCCTAGATCTTAGATATTTGACATGTAGCATTGCCTAGTAGACTTCTACAAAATCTATTCAAATCATGACCCCGCCCCAGGTGTCACTTGATTTTACATAGGAAAATCTTCAAAATGTTTCTAAAAATAAACCAGAAGGCCTAGATCTTAAGATATTTGACATGTAGCATTGCCTAGTAGACTTCTACAAAATTTGTTCAAATCATGACCCCCGGGGTCAAATTGACCCCGCCCCATGGGGTTACTTGATTGTACATAGAAAAATCTTCAAAATTTTCTAAAAATAAACTAGAAGGCCTAGAGCTTAGATATTTCACATGTAGCATTGCCTAGTGGACCTCTACAAAATTTGTTCAAATCATGACCCCCGGGGTCAAAATTGACCCCGCCCGAGGGTTCACTTTAATTTACATAGGAAAATCTTCAAAAAAAAATCAAAAAATAAACCAAAAGGCCTAGAGCTTAGATATTTCACTTGTAGCATTGCCTAGTAGACCTCTACAAAATTTGTTCAAATCATTGCCCCAGGGGACACTTGATTTTACATAGGAAAATCTTCAAAAAATTTCTAAAAATAAACCAGAAGGCCTAGATCTTAGATATTTGACATGTAGCATTGCCTAGTAGACTTCTACAAAATTTATTCAAATCATGACCCCAGGGGTCAAATTGACCCCACCTCATGGGGTTACTTGATTGTACATAGAAAAATCTTCAAAATTTTCTAAAAATAAACCAGAAGGCCTAGAGCTTAGATATTTGATATGTAGTGTTGCCTAGTGGACCTCTACAAAGTTTGTTTAAATCTTGACCCTCCAGGGTCAAATTGACCCCGCCCGAGGGGTTACTTGATTGTACAAAGGGAAATCTTCATAAATTTGCTAAAAACAAACCAGAAGGCCTAAATCTTAGATATTTGGTATGTAACATTGCCTAGTAGACTTCTACAAATTTTGTTCAAATCATGACCCGAGGTAAAATTGGCCCCGCCCCAGGGGCTACTTGATTGTACATCGGAAAATCTTCCAAAAATTTTCTAAATATCATCAGTTTGACATTTGAAACATGTAGCTCATATTACTCAGGTGAGCGATCCAGGGTCATCATGACCCTCTTGTTAAAAGTATTACATTTTGAGATTGCTCTTTGAATTGTAGATGCTCTGGTAAAGGAAGCTTTGGCCTTTTGTGACTAACTTAGTCTGATACATCACAATTAAGTGAATACTGTTCTGCTTTTTACTTTCGAAGCCTTATTCTTCATAAAAAAGTCATTCTTACCTTACATAACATAATCAATAGACATTTTATTTCTTTATATGCTGTATAAATGCTCAAGAGTTTATGCCCTTTTGTAGTTTTGTTTTCTAGCAGACTACTATTTTATGAAGCAAGATCTAGCATGGTTCTTAAGGTTTCTACTTGTGTGTAACAAACCTCTTCAATGATTAGAGATTAACCATGTATGAAAACAATGAATGTTTTATGAAATCAAGATGAATATTTTTATTCTAGTCAAAATTTCTTAAGGAGGTAGGTTACCTTGATATTTGTAAGTGCGCATGTCCAACCGGAAGCTAACGTGACGATTTACGGCGACGTTTACGACAAACTAAATGTGTTTGTATATCCATTCATCTGGAAATAAAACTTCAACCTGCCTCCGATCTCATGTTTAATGGTTTAATAATGCAGATATAATGAATGAATTGCCGCAGAAACGCTTCAAAACATTGTTGCCTTAAAATGACGTCATTGACGTCATGACGTTACGTGTCAGTTACGCGCAAAATTAATAACTTTCATTTTGAAAGTACGTTATTCTGTGCTTTTTCTTTATTTGAACTATTTTTAAACAGCCATTATTTGCTGAAATACTTTTTATTAATCTTTTGCTCTGAAAATGATCAATATTTTGCTTCTTTTATGTAATTATATTGAAATGTTATGCGGAATGTAAGAAAATGGATGATGGTAACTGATGTGATTGGGAATATAGTTGGCTGAAAGTTAACTTATTACGGTCATTTACAAATAAAAATTGGGCAGTTTGATTTGTTATACCTGTTTCCCAGTTTCCGTTGATAATTTGTTACTTAAATACTAAAACTAAGCTCTAAAATTGTTCAAATTTCAGTAAAAAATTGTGGTGTCTTGAATTAAATTGATGTTACCATGGAAACGAGGCCCGTGACCTATATGTCAAATTGTAAAATTCAAAAGCGTTGACACTGGTTTATTTAAGGAACACAGCTTCGGCTTTTTATTTTCATTTCAACAATATCCATGAGAATAATAGCAGCATGCAGAAACGGTTTTTTCAATAAAAATGTCAAACGACGGGCACTGCTGTAAGTATTTTAAGCTGTGAAATTTGTTAAATTAACTGCAATTCATACGAAAATATTACTAACGTTAGAAATAAGATGTTTTAAAGCTACATTAAGAAGAAAGATAATTTTATATAATTTTTTTTATAAGAAATTACGACAAAAAGCAACATACAAGCTATTTTAAACATCTCTGTTGCCATGGTTACTCTAAACTTTAAGAAAGACATAGTACTATGTAAAGTTCTTGGTATTTTGCTAATCATATTACCCAAATATTCCATGTTGGTCAATAACAGAATGGCACTGAAGCCGTCGAAAAACCCGTTTTCATACATAATTGTTGAAAAATGAGAGAAAATGCGTTACCATGGAAACACGAGCCCCGCGACATATACATTTTAAGCTTTTATTAGAAAGCTAATGCGCATACTAGTAAAACTATTAATTATGCAGACTTCTACGGATAACAAAGAAACCAAAATACACTGAAAAGTGTTAAATATCCGTATTTTCCTTCTTCTTTCTATATAAAATACCTTAAGAGGGTCATGTACTTCAAACCTGGATAAAAATTGTACTTGAAGGGACAGAGATAAATGGAACTGAGATTGTAGCAGTTAAAACATTAAATTACACGAAATACAAAAAATCACTGCGGTTCAACTAATTTGAATTTACCCTGGTAACAAGGTAACCTACCTCCTTAAATCACTCTGGTGTGAAGCAGTGCGAAACCAAATGGAATGAATAACAATTCATTTAAAATCTTTACCATTTTGTAGTTTATTGCAAACTCTTACAGTTGCAATATGAGATTTGTTTTATATGTGCAGACATTTGGATATCTCATGCAGTGTACCAATGGAATACTTCATGTCATCAATGTTTTCTTACTCGGAGCAAACGGTTGAAATGTTCATCGAGGCATTGAAGGTGATGCCACAGTTGAAATCACTGGATATATCTGGCACAAACCTTGCTACCATTATTTGTCACACAGATAAAGAGTAAGTCTTTTTTGGATAAAATATAGTGTATAAGTGGAAAGTTAGTGACATAGAAATGTTTGGAATTTCACAGATTGAAAATATCAGCCAGCGTAAATTTGATGTTTACCAAGACACATGTCATTAAAGTCAAGTAAAATAAACAAACTAAGCTGTTGGTTTTGGCGATTTTCAAATATTTGTGTTTTGCTATTTTTTTACCCGCAGATATGTCCACGTATACAGTAATGAATTGATACTTCAGGCAGTTATTAGCCACAAAGAATTTTGCAACCAGGTTGGCATAAAACCTGGGTATCATTTTGCCCTGTCCAGAGGGTCACATTTCTTACTTTTTGTGACCCGTTTTGATTTAGAAAATTCTGTAAAAGTTTTGCATGCAACTAACAGTATAGTTACATGTAGCTGTTTCTCAGTAACAACTTTTGATGTTGAAGTGAGACTTCATACAATGCTTCGTAATCAACAGACCTAATAAAATAAACAAGTTAAATAGCTTAAGGCAGGTTTTGTTGTAAACTTTGGTATCTTTTTGTCTTAGAAAAAGTGGTAAAACATTTGTGTGCAACTGTCAAGCTGTATTGTCGTGAGTATTGAAACTTCACACAAGACATCCTTTTCATTTAACACACTGATATACCTTTCTCCCACATTAAGCCCCTACCCTCATACACTCAGTTTAACCCACTCCCCCCCTACCACCACCATTCCCGGGTGTTATTGTTTTGTATGATCTTAAGTTTAAAAACAAAGGGTACAGAAGTTACTATTTTTCAGAGATCAGAAGTGGTGTATAGGTCACTGTATGCCAGGATTTGAGGGTAGACGGTTTGACTTTCTTGGACTATATGGTACTGATGCATGTAAACACAAGTTCATTCCAGCTGATAGGGTATGTATGATAGAGATATCTTACAGTTTTCATATTTGTAGAGTGAATATGTGTGTTATTACAGTGAAAGTTCTGTTTCTACAAATAATAGGTTTTAAGCTCACCTGAGCTACAGTCACGTTGATTCTTTGATTTGTTAGCAGACGTTCATTGAAACAACTTCTTCTTTGAAACATTTGCTATGAAGCATCCTCCTAGTTTCACAGCTCTCAAATTTGTTTAAACTTTGCCAAAGATGACATCATACCCATCAAAAATGACTTTTGTTTAAAATTGAAGGTTGGTCATATTATGAACAATAGAACATATGTTTCTGTTTCTAAACTATCATAAAATGCCAATATAAAAAAAGAAAACATGATGATGAGTCCGGAATCAAAACTAGGTCTCCCTTAGCAAAGAAAACTAACCTGCATTCTTAACCTATACACCACGGAGGAAAAGGTTCTAATATCCAGTTCTCCAATACAAACTCTTTTCAGACTTGAATGGAAAAAATAGTAAACAACAACTAATTCTTGTGTGTTTCCAAACCGTGTAATCTGTCTTTCTTAAGAAATATATCAATAATTTCCTGATATCTGAAAAAAATCTTTTTTTATTGTCATACGATCTGGAGGCCAGTGCTTATAAAACTGCTGGCAAAAGAAATTTATATCAGAAAGTGCATCTCTATAAAATATAAGCCAAGTTTGATATCAGCAAGATTTAATAAATATCTCAATTATAAGTTTAATCCTTGACCTCATAAGATTGTCCTGATATCTTCCTCCTGACATCTTCCTCCCACATCATTAGCTGGATTTGCTTCAGTCTTTCAAAGATGAACAACCTTGATATGCAGATAACCATAAAGGAAGAATGTTTTACTTGACTATTTTTACAGCAGTTATGGACCTTTTATAGTTTTGCTATATACTGTGAAATCATTTAATTTTGTAAGCACAGAGTTTCGTCCTTTTTGGTCTTAATAGCTGTTTGACGGGGACGTAAATTCCTGGAATTCTAATTTCTTATTTTTTTTTAGCTAACCTCTCAGGTTGTGACAGGGTGAGCTTTTGTGATTGCCCTTCGTCCCTCGTCCGTCAGTCATCCGTCCACAATTTCTTATAAACACGATAGAGACCACATTTTGCAAGCAATTTTGATCAAACTTGTAGAAAACTTGTATTGGCATGATATCTCGGTTCGTTTCGAAAACTGGCCAGATCCCATCATGGGTTCTAGAGTTATTGACCCTTTAAGTAGAGCGTCCGCTTCGAGTGCGGGAGGTCGTGGGTTCGAACCGCGGCCGTGTCATACCAAAAGACGTAATAAATGGTACTGGCAGCTTCCTCGCTTGGCGCTCAGCATTAAGGGGATAGTGCTAGGACTGGTCAGCCCGGTGTCAGTATAATGTGACTGGGTGGGGTATCATGCCACGTGTCTATGGCGTGATATTCCAGTGAGGCAGCACTATAAAGTTTGGCATTGTGCTCACTGCTACAAGTAGACACCGTCGTTTATATGACTGAAAAATTGTTGAAAAAGACGTTAAAACCCGAACAAACACACACACTTAAAGGGCCGTCCGTGCATGTCAACAATTTTTTGTCTGCAAGATAGTGGTTTCATTTATGATTTTATTTTAACCAAACTTGCACAAAACTTGTATCACCATAAGATCTTGGTTGCTTTCTTGAACTGGCCAGATTCCATAATGGGTTCCAGAGATGGCCCCTGAAATAGCCAGAATTAGCTATTTTGACCTAGTCTGCTCAATAGAAGCTTCATTTTTGATTTGATTTTAACCAAACTCGCACACAACTTGTATCACCACAAGATCTTGGTAATTTCTTGTACTGGCCAGATTCCATTATGGGTTCTCGAGTTATGGCCCCTGATTAGGGTTGGATAACGCTTGAAAGGACCAACAATAACATATTTCTATTAGTTCGCGAAAACCGATGACTTGTTTACGTAGGTTACAGCTTATTATCGTAACTTTTTATTTAAATTTCATTTGTTTTGATAGAATATGACAAAGAGCAAAAAAGTGCCGTATATTTTGCAATTAAGCGTGATTTATGTAGTTTCGAACGACGGGAAAAGAAGTTTTTATAATAGGGGATTTGTCCACGGCGAGAAGCGCCAGGGATGAAAATTCCCGAGACGGTAACGTCCATATATAGTTATTCGTCTTTGTTGTTTACATATACTGAGGCAATTTTTTCGATGTTTTCCGGTTCCGGTTTATGTACACACCGCAGACTGGTGGTCTGCATGATCATCTGAGCACCCCGAATCAGTCCCAGAAATTCGTAAACCACGCCAACATGATTCTTTTACTTCTTTTTCGTAATGAAAACTGTACATGCAACTGAAAAATAAAAACACTTTAAAACAGTAAGGAAGTGTAAAGGCCGTTAAGTTTCTGTGTGGAGTCCAAACAAAAAAAATCATAAGCCAGTGCGAGAACGCGTTGAATGACGTCCCCGTCACGGCTTCTCATACAATTTTCAAAATATGATATTCGCTGAAAGAGGTATGATGACACTAAAAGTAAACTGTTTATTTGAGCTAAGTTTCACTTTCTTTGAGTGTTGAATATTTTCTTCGTAAGTAGATATATAAAAGATAAGTCCCCATGCTATAGGCGGTGCCTTAGTTATTAATATTTAGCATACGAAATTATTCACAAGGCCAGCTGTCCATGTTAATACAGAGGTTACTCAGAGCGGTGTCACAGTAAACAATGTCGATCACGTTATTACTGTGTTTCAGATACTATTTGCTTATTTTCTGCTTTCTTTTGCCACGGATTTGGTAATTATTTTGTTTATTTACTTTTATTGAATTATCGAAATCAGAACCGGTTCTTTACGAAACGGTATATACCGGTACTTTGATTAAGTGATCATTCGGTACAGTACATATACCGGGAACTGGTATCCAACCCTACCCGTGATAGGACCAGAGTCTGCTATTTTGACCTTGTCTGCATAATAGCAGCTTCATTTATGATTTGAATTTAATCAGACTTGCACAAAACTTGTGTCACCATAAGATCTTGGTTCCTTTCTTGAACCGACTAGATCCCATAAGGGGTTCCAGCGTTATGGTCCCTGAAAAGGCCAAAATAAGCTATTTTGACCTTGTCTGCACAAAAGCAGTTTCATTTATGATTTGATTGTAACCAAATTTGCGCACAACTTGTATCATCATAAGATCTAGACTCCTTTTTATACGCCCAAAGGGACGTATTACGTTACCACCTTGGTGTCTGTATGTCTGTCTGTTTTTGTTAGCAATTTCCCTTCCGCTCTGTAACTCTTGAACCCCTTGAAGGATTTCAAAGAAACCTGACACGTGTGTTCATCTCATCGAAATGACGTGCAGAGCGCATGTTTCGGATGGCTCACTTCAAGGTCAAGGTCACACTTAGGGGTCAAAGGTCATATGACTTTGTTTTGCGTGTATATTGCTGTGCATTTGCATTGCATTGCAGTGCCCTTGTTAGCTCAACTATTCAAAGAATAGTCTAACTATCCTACTCACCCTGGCGTCGGCGTCAGCATCGATCAGTATCGGCGTCTGTGTCACACCTTGGTTAAAGTTTCGCATGCAAGTACATACAGCTATCATTTCAAGGCATATACCTTTGAAACTTACTTTTTCTTTTTCAAGGACAATTACCAACCTCACTGGGTCAAGTTGCATAACTCTGACATGTATTTTGAGCAAATTATGCCCCATTTTTGACTTAGAAAATCCTGGTTAAAGTTTTACATGCAAGTTACTATCTCCAAAACTAATGCAGATATTGAATTGAAACTTTACATGTGTCTTCTGGGTTATAAAACTAGTTGATAGCATCAGGTCCCATAACTCTGACCTGCATTTTGGCCAAATTATGCCCCCTTTTGACATAGAAAATCCTTGTTAAAGTTTTGTGTGCAAGTACATACAGCTATTACTAAAGGGCATATAAATTTGAAACTTATTTTTTCTTTTTCTAGATCAATAATCAAGGTCACTGGGATAAGTCCCACAACTCTGACATATATTTTGAGCAAATTATGCCCCTTTTTGGACTTAGTAACTTGCACATAAAACTTTAACCAGATTTTTTTAAGTCCAAAAAGGGGCATAATTTGTACTTGCATGCAAAACCTTAAACGGGATTTTCTATGTCCAAAAGGGGGATAATTTGGCCAAAATGCAGGTCAGAGTTATGGGACTTGATGGTTTCAACTAATTTTATTACCCTGAAGAAACATGTGAAGTTCCAATTCAAAATTTGCATTAGTTTTGGAGAAAAACTTTAACCAGAATTTTCTATCTCCAAAACTAATGCAGATTTTGAATTGAAACTTCACATGTGTCTTCGTGGTTATAAAATTAGTTGAAACCATCAATTCCAATAACTCTGACCTGCATTTTGGCCAAATATGCCCCCTTTTGGACATAGAATATCACGGTTAAGGTTTTGTGTGCAAGTACATACAGCTATTACTAAAAGGCATATAGATGTGAAACTTATTTATTCTTTTTCTAGATCATTTACCAACCTCACGGGGTCAAGTTCCATAACTCTGACATGTATTTTGTGCCTTGTCTTGATGATCTTAAGGTCAAGTTGGAAACTTGGTCATGTGGGGTCAAAACCAGATCAGTAGGTCAGATCAAAGGAAAACTTTGTTTACAACAGTTTAAGTTTGAAATTTATGAGAATTGGTCAAAAAGTTTCGAAGAATTCTAAATTTCAAAGTCAGTCATGTTACATTGTATTGTCATAGGTTAGGATTGTAATAAAGTTGGTAAATGGGTAAAATACTTTGTTATTGACAAGAACAATAATTCTGTCTTGTAATTTAAAAAAATGTCTGACTTCCATTTGATGCACATTTGGCTCCCTCGGGCATGACCCTAAATTCTGTTTTGTAGTAAGAAAAGAATCATTTTAAAGTTTAAGGTCAGTGCGCAAAACTTTGAAGTTTTCATGGAATTTATAGAGCTCTTTGCTATATCTGTTTACAGGTGAGTGGGACTGCAAGCATTGAACAGTTGGTAGAAGCTCTGAAATCTCTGCAGCACAATAGGATGCTCATGTCTGCGGTTATCAAAGACATAAGCCAATGGTTAAAGGAACATAGGGTTGGCAGTACTGCAGGTCTTGCCTTGGTAGATGTAAGTTTGAATAAGTTTTTGTTACACAGATCAGTACAAAGGTTGATATGAAAATAATATTACTGCATCATTGCCACATTTTCTTGTCATGGTTTAAATTATGGATAAGTTAATTCAATTCTGGTGACATTTTGAATTATTATACCTCTCTTTTGTCAACAAAGATAAAATCTCATTACCTGAGAAAGAGATATTTTGACTATCAAAAGCATTTTCAATGTTTTTGACACATGACCAAGCGAAAGTGACTGTCAGGTCATGTGACCAGCCTGATAATTTGAATGTCATATAAGGGCAATTAACTGCTTCATTTTTTATCCAAATGATTGCCTCCCTTGTATATAAATAGTAGTGACGTCACTATTCAATGTGTACACAAGCGATTACCATGCTAAAGATGAAACTGTTCAATTAAATGAATTAAACATATTTAGAGATTTTTATGTACTAAATTTTGTTCGGTATAATAAAATAAATATCATATGGCAGTGTGTGTGACATTGATATTGTCAACCCTCGAAACAGAACGTTGCCATTCGGCTTTCGCCTCGGGTGACATTCTGCCCTCGGGTTGACAGTATCAATGTCACACACGCTGCCATATGATATTTATATAATATCATATTCTAGCCTTATTCAGTTTCTTAATAAAAATAGAAATTCAAGTGATGAATCCTACCCGGTTTTGCTCTATAGTGCTAAAGTAATGTTTGTTTTGTAAACAGAAAAAACGTAAAGACAAAGAGGTGTTAGACTGATTTTTTGTGAAAATGTCTTTTTTATAAAGATTTTTGTGTGCTGTTACTATTTATGGAGTTATGTCCCTATTTTAGACTTAGATGTATTAACATTACGTCATTTGAACATGATATTTACACTCGACTGCAGTTTCCATCCTATTAAAATGAAACTCAGGTCAACATCATTAGCATGAAGTTGTCAGCCCTGTTGTGAAATCTATAATTCTAGCAAGCATTTTCAGGGTGTCATACAATGTTGGTATCATTCTTTGTCACTGGGAGTAACACAGCACGAAATACAAAAAGTTCTCTTAATGCATATCAATAATGTCATAGTACTAATCTTAAATCATTGAACTCCGGCATTAAGAAGAGTTATCTACTTACGCAAGTGAGCTTCTGAAGTTTATCTTGTATGAAAAATATATAGGTAATTTCCCTTTAACATTTTCGCCCAAAGGGACGTATTATGTGGTAATGCTGATGTCTATACATCAGTTTATCTGTTAGCAATTTCGTGTTCATTCTGTAGCTCTTGAACCCCTTGAAGGATTTCGAAGCAGATATGTCCTAAAAACACAAAATTTTCCATATAGTGTGTTAAATGTAACCTTGGGTTACAGGATACAAAATTATATACGATACTTTATATTTAGGCAAAAGGGATACAATGGTTTTGTCAGGCAATAGTGGGATACAAGATCAATTATTACAACTAGATTTTTTAAAATATTTTAGCAAATTGGTCAGTCATACAGGGATACAAGGGATACATAAGGCAACAGAGGGATACAAGGGGGTTACATGCATACTTTTTAATATTTCACCAAATTGGTCAGTCATACAGGGATACAAGGGATACATAAGGCAACAGAGGGATACAAGGTGGTGTGGAAAGTGTTGTGTTTTTGGGCTATATATGTTTCGAAGAACTTGAGACAAATGGTCACCACATTGAGTCGACGTGCAGAGCACACGTTTTGGATGGCTTGCTTCAAATGTTCATCATAACGAGAAGACATGCAGAGTGCATGTTTTGGATGGCTCACTTCAAGGTCACACTTAAGAGGTCAAAGGTCCTACCTTAGAGTGTATATTGCTCCGCATTGCGGTGCTCTTGTTGTCTTATTTCAAATTATGGAAATTTTGCAGGTTTTGTTTGCTTTTGCAAAAAATCGAATATGAGAATGTGAGGTTCAATGTGTGGTTCAAGAAAAACAAAATAACTTTGGGTAATTTACCTATTAGAAATTTTATTTATATGATCTGTCTATAACCACAGGGTCTTATAATGTATATGACACAATCAGGAGAATGGACTGATGGTGGAGCATCAGAAGAATTTGAAGAGAAAAGTATTTGTATCGCTTTGTGAGTACAAGTTCTTTATTTTAAAACTTTGTTGAATATTGCATACATTTAAAATACCGTACAGCTAGTTATTTCTAGGGGGTGATAATTCTATGTTTCTGCAGTCTCTCGGTATAATTGCAAAAATATTTCCAGCAGAATATTTACCCATCAAAAATTTAAACTGCAAAAATCTGCACTTTTTATGCCGCCAAAGGTGTGCATGTTAAAATCGCACTGTCCGTCATCCGTCCGTGAATGTGTGAGTCCGTGCATCCGGTAAGTTCCTGTCTGGGCTGTAACTCTTCCATCCATAAAGGGATTTTGAAATAACTTGGCACAAATGTTCACCATAATGAGATGATGTATCATGCGCAAGATCCAGACCACTAGCTCCAAGATCAAGGTCAAGGTAATCAATACACCAAAAATCACGCTTTAAGGACATTATAAGGGGCATGTCTGCGTTCTATACTCTACGTGGCATTTCTATGCTTCATTGTGTCCAAAAGAGCGAATGGACCATTATTAAACTTAAACACAGACAGACAGATCTAAATTTCTATTTTGTTCCATACATAATTATTTATAGTGAAAATACCATCTAAATGAAGCTCTTTTGAAGCTAAGTGGTTGAGCTTTGCAATATTTACCCCGTGTACCAATGCTTTACGTTGGGCACATGAAAGAACCAAAAGAACTGCTTTAGTTCATTTGTGTCTCAAAAGTCTTCGATTGAAATTTTATGACCACCGCAATTGAATTTTCCGAATGGGTAAATTCATTTAACGTTGATATTTTATGCTTGCACAAATTTTATCTAATATCAATATTTTTATGATTGCATAATATGTATTTTATGATAGCGATTTGACGTGTCATTATTTCTCGCATATTTTCGATCTTGATTACTTTTGCGAATCGGGTTGTCATTAAAAGTTATCGATTCACTTCGTCATTAATATTTAGCTCACGTTTTTAGTATCAAGAAAATGGGTAGGGCTTCAGACGAAGCACGCAGCTAATATTTCATTTCATTTGCTTTCGTAGAAGAAGGCAGGGCTAAAGGTGAATCAAATTGACTGATAATCATTTTTGCATGGAGGCATACTCTCGTGACTCGGCGAAGTTTAAAATTATACCCCGAGGTGTAAATCGATATTGACACATCGGTGTATTGTCTTCATGTATTGTTTGATTATCCATTACTACTTCCTTGAGAATGATCAGAAGATCAGATCGACGGTTATTGTGTTGGCACCAATGAAATTCGCAAATTGAAGAGTTTTAGCGCCATAATTTATATTTTGTCACATTTGGCGCTTTTGCCGACCGACAGTAGGAACCCTGCCTAAAGGTGTGGCTTGTACTGCACCCTGTATTACTGGCTCCTTCAGAACCAGTGTAATATGATTGCGATGGGGCATCTTAGTGATGACGCGAGCTGCCGTGTTCTTGACATGTTGCAACTTGTTTAGTGCTATTTGGAATACTACTTAACAAGGCATTACAGTAGTCTAACCGTGAAGTAACGGGACTGTTGATAGGTGTCTTTGTGGCATCACTGGTAAGATACCATGACCTGTTCTGCGGAGTTGTGAATATCCAGCCCAGCACACAGAATTGACTTGTTATTCCATATCCATACTGTTGTCAAATACTGCATCAAGATTCCTAACACATTTTGTGGATTGTGCTTGGAGTTACTCCTTGATGTGAATAGCATTACCTCTGTTTTATCAGCATTGAACTTCAGCATGTTGCAGTGCATCCACGAGACAATTTCAGCTAGACAGCTCTCAATGCAATGCATATCTTACAATGTTTCATTAAAAGCATGTTTACTTTATAGCAGTTACGGGTAATTTAGTTCAATGTTTTTCACCAATTAGTCATTCTCACAACAATTCATCCTCCTTGGCATTGAAAACGCAAAAAATTCTCTTCCTTTTATGTGAAAACACAAAAATAAAAAACGCAGAAAATTATGCCTTAATTTTTGGAACCAAAACGCAAAGTTTTTTGAACGCTGAAAGAACTCACTAAGTGGTAATCTTGATATCTTGCAGTGAATTTATTGTAGAAACCATTTCATTTTGTACCAGCAGTAAAACTTACACTGTTGGGAACTCAGATACTGTGAAACTTTGATGGCAAAAACACAGTTTTAAGCCTCTATTTAGTCATTAAGTGTAATGCTTTAGTTTCTGTCACTCAGTTTGTTCCTTCATTATATATTAGTTAAAATTGTTAAGCTCTCTCTAAGGAGGCAGTACACAGAGTATGAAGTCTAGATTCAAAATAATAAGACTCAGCTGTCTGGTGACGTATAGTATACTTGGGATTGGAGGGAGTAAACAGCTGTAAAAGAATTTAAAAGTTCCATGTTGTTAATGCTTTAATAGTTTTGTACTTCTTGAAGGGGAAGCATAGTTGCCACTTCTTCCGTGAGTCTGTGTCTGACTGTCTGGCAATTCTTGTCTGGAGTATTTCTAAGCAACTACTGGTTAGAATTTAGAATTCATAGAAAGCTTTACTCTCAAGAGGAGATTAGCATATTATATTCTTGTTCTGCTATGTTGATTTTTCACTCAGAAATTGCCATTTGATTATTCAAAGATAGTGTTCTATGGTACCTTTTTTATAGAGTATTGCTCAGCAAGCTCTTGATGGAATTTATTGAAATTTCATAGCAGCTTCACTTCCAAGAGGACATGCACATCTTGTTTTCATGTTGTGGTGGGATGATTTTTTCATCGAGCTGTTCTACTCACCTTGGCGTCGGCTTCGATATCACACCATGGTTAAGTTTTTTGTACCAGTCCACATTTTGATAAAGTCGTTTGAGATAAAGCTTTGAAACTTTCAACGCTTGTTTACCATCACCATGTCCAGTTATAGGCAAGAGAACATAACTCCGTCAAGGATTTCGGCTGAATTATGGCCCCTTTTGACTTGAAATCTTGGTCAAGTTCTTCATACCAGTTCATGTTTTGTGTAGTGTTCGACATATGGCTTTTAAACTTTAATCACTTGTTCAGTATAATATCTCTATCTGTAGACAAGAGTACATAACTCTGTCAAGTATTTTGGCTGAATTATGGCCCTTTTTGGACTTCGAAGTTGGTTCAGTTTTTTGTACGAAATCAGCGTTTAAAAAAAAATTATTTGACTTGTAGCTTTGAAACTTTAAAGACTTGTGTGCCATCAGCATGTCCAGGTAAAGGCAAGAGCTCATGACTGCATCAAGGATTTTGGTTGAATTATGACCTAGAGATCTTGGTTAATTTTTTCGAACCAGTTCATATTTTGGGTAAAGTGTTTAACATATGGCTATGAAACTATAATCACTTGCTCAATAATGTCTCTATCTGTAGACAATAGTACATAACTCTGTCAAGTATTTTGGCTGAATTATGGCCCTTTTTCGACTTGAAAATTGGTTCAGTTTTCATACATGTCAATGTTTTGTCATAACTGTGTGACATGTGGCTTTGAAACTTTAAACACTCGCTTATCATCAAGATTTCCATCTGTAGGCAAGAGTACATAACTCTGTCCGCTATTTTGGATGAATATGTCCCTTTTTGGCTCGGAATCAGTTAATATTTTCATACCAGTCCATACTTTGCCTATCTTGTTTGTCATTTGGCTTTGAAACTTTGACGACTTGTTTACCATCACAGTCTACATTATGTAGACAAGACTTCATAACTAGGCCAAGGACTTCAACTCAGTTGAGCCCTTTTTTGACAGAAATAAGTTTAGTTTCTCATACCATTCCATAGTTTGTCTGAACTGTTGGACATATTACTTTGAAACTTTGAACACTTCATAACCATTATGGTTACACATTGTTATTTAGTGCAAGATTTATCCAAATCTACAAAATTTGTAGGAACATTGTTTGTCTTATCTATTTTTATGCACCTGAAGGGAGGCCTATTAGTTTTCAACTGTCCGTCTGTTCGTTAGTTCGTCACGTTAACTTTTTGCATGAAGGCACTTTACTCGCCGACCACTGCACCCAGGACCTTCAAACTTCACCTGCTGATAGTACTTATTGAGTAGAAGACCCCTACTGACTGGGGTCACCACACCAAAGGTCAAGGTCACAGGGGCCAATGTTAACTTTTTGCATGAAGGCACTTTACTCGCAAACCACTGCACCCAGGACTTTCAAACTTCACATGCTGATAGTACTTATTGAGTACACGACCCCTACTGACTTTGGGGTCAACACATCAAAGGTCAAAGTCAGGGGCCAGTGTTAACTTCTTGCATGAAGGCTTTTTACTCGCGAACCACAACACCCAGGACCTTCAAACTTCACTTGCTAATATTACTTATTGAGTACACAACCCCTATTGACTTTAGGGTCACCAGGTCAAAGGTCAAGGCCACCAGGTCAAAGGTCAAGGCGCTGCGGGGGCATTTGTCACAATTAGTGACAGATCTTGTTTTCTTTTGTCTGAAAATTTGTGGTAATATTTTGACCCCATTCTTCCATCTATTCTTCGAATAGTCAAGCGTGCTGTCATCCGACAGCTCTTGTTCACGCTGTTCTCTGTTTAAACAATAAAAAATAAAATAGTTTGATAAAGGATGGATAAGGCATTTCCTGTGACCCAGTAAGTGCTCTATCATTGTGCTTTTTGTATTATTCTAAAGAGGGTATGGATGCTTTTCCTTCAAGATCCGACATAAAACAGATGTATGAAATGGGTTTTTGTCTGGCAGCTTGTGCCATAGTTGTGTCCTGGAAAGATACGAGGACGTTCAATATGTAATGTTACTCCGTATGTACTTCCGTATCAGCTGGTTATTTTTAGATGCGATTTTTGGCACATTATAGAGCAATTTATTGGGAGCAGAATGCTTTATAAATTATAAAAATCGACAGGTTCAAAGTAAAAATGTAATCATTTTAGTGAGGTGTACTGAGGTGTACTGGACTATAATTATAATTTAGGTTTGTCCTTGGCATCCAGAGTCTCAGAAAAATAGAATAACTTGTAAAATCACAAAATTCTATCATTTTTCTACGAGGAACAGCAATTTGTGATGAGTTTGCGTTTGTTTTAAACTATTCATTGCATTTTTAATTTTACAACACAACTAAAAAGTCTGAACTCGAGGTTGATTCCATCTGGAATGGGTGTTGAGAGCGATTAATCGAAGTTGTAAGAACTAGTTTCGCAATCGAAAATTAAGATACTAGGATCAACTTAAAAAACAAGAATATTTTAAATGATGATTAGTAGTAAAGTAATTGTTTGTGCGAAAAAGTTAACTCATTTGCCTTTTGACCCTTGGTCAGGACTGGTCGTGCCGGAAAATTTAAAATCCACAGGTTTTAAACCCAGAAAAAAACCTCTGATTTAAACTAAAAGATGATTTAATTAAAATGATTAAAAAGAAAAAAAAACATTCTTTATTTAAAAAGTTTCACTAAAAACTTTAAAAACTACACCAGAGAAAAAAATGAAAAATTTTGGCCTAATATAACAAAAGGAAGTAAAAATAATTGGTTGAATTTAGACCCTTTATTTTCTTTTTTTAAATTATTTTTTACTTCCTTGTTTTGTAACCCTTCTAATAGATAAAAAAATGTTAAAGACATTAGAAAGAACAAAATTTCAAAATACCAATAAAAAATTTAAATAATTATCCATGAAAAAAGAAAATTTCAACTAAAAAAAAACAGCCGGGGAAAACCCCCAAATGAAAAATTTAAAACAAATAAAAAAGGTCGGGGTTATTTATAAACATCCCCCTTTTTTTAAAAAAAACAAGTAATTCTCCCTTTAAAATTGAAATTCATAAAAATTTTTTTAAAAAATATTGGAAGAATAAAATTACTTTGGAGTTGTTATTTTTAAAAAAAAAAGAAATTGAATAAATATAACACATGAAAATAAAATTTGTAATTTCAAACCATAAACATTTTAATAAACTAAAATTTAAACCGGTTTCAACTTTTTATTATTGATTTTTGTTATGTTCCCTTTTTCCGGGAAAGTCGATTGCGTTCCCCTTGTCTTTTTAAAAGGGTAGCTTCAGTATGGTTTGTGTACTGGGTCCCCTTGTCTTTTAAAACGGTTACCCCCGCTTTTGACTTTGGATGGTTGTGCACAAAAAGAATTCCCCGCAATGTTTAATAGCACTGAATTTTCCCTTTACTTCGTTTTTGCTCTAGTTTCAAGGTTTCGGGAGAAAACGAAAAGGGGGTTGAAGGTGATTTGGCTGAAAAACCCGGGCAGGTTTGTGTTTTTGGGGAAAAACCGCTGGGGTGAGCCTACGAGAGGCTCTTAGAAAGACTAATGGTTCCCCCCCGGCGTGGGTGTGCCGAATAAATTTCCCTGGCGTCGGGGTTTAAAAAAAATTTTTCAAAAACAGGGTTTTTTGATTTTTTTAACAATATTAAACAAGTTTTAAAGTTTTAAGTACAAAAAACGAAATCACTCAACCGTTTGAGTAGCTATGGTATACACTGTTTGAATATATAATATTTTTATTTAAAAAATCACTCAATCGTTTGATATGCCAAGGATATGCTGATTGAACAAACGCTTTCTTTTATATTAATATTCCCTTATATTTTTTCCAGTTAAATAAAAACACGTAATTAATAAAAACTTAAGATTAACTAAAAAAGTCTGTTTCTTCTAAATATGGTTTTCACCCATATGTAAAATCTGATGTAAAACCCGTAAAAAGGAAAAATGTTCTTCTGTAGATGTTGAATCGTCAAAAGGATGAATGTCAAACATTGCCCCTTGTGTTAAATAAATCTTAATTTTTTTCTTATAAATGATACTAAAGATCAGTGTCAAAGCCCTCAGCTGCTATATTACATTATCAAATTATAAAAAAGGGATCTTCATTATCATTCCCCACCAAAATATAAAAAGTGTTGGGTTTTTAATCGGTTTATCCGGTTTCACCTATGGGCTTCCCCCCGTTAAAAAAATCATAATATCTATTATATAAATTCCCGGTTTTTTTCGACAAAAACACACCCTCAAAAGTAATTTACAGCTATTTTATTTTGGTTGGTTTAAGTGTATAAAATTTTAAAAATCTACGGTAATTCAAAATTTTAATTGAAGGCATTAAAATAGCTCAGGGCCATACTTCATAGTTGAATATACCCAGTCCCCTGACGGTTAAAATACTTTTTCATTTTTATGTATTCATAAAAATTGTATCCAAACTTGGTTTGTTTCATAAAAACTTTTAATTCAAAAAGAAACATTTGTTTTATTTTTTTTCTATTTTTTTCCCCAATTCTTTTTTTTTTTTTTATCTTTTTTTTTAAAAGTTAAAGAATTATTTCAGCAAAATCATCAAGTCGTTTTGTTGTAGCAACTTCAGAAGCGATAAATTGTCAACGACGCCTTTTTGTTCTAGCTAATTGTGTTTCTTTTTTTAGAAAAACTTTTTTACTTTTGAATTTTTTGGGGTATTAGTAGAAATTTTTTGAGTATTAGCAGAAATTGATTCCCCTTGTTTATTGATATTTCAATACAGAGCCCCGATATTTATTTTTTTTTTTTAATTTTTCAAAAATTTTTTTTAAAAAAATCTTAATATCTTTTTGTAATAAACTGTAAGGTATTATTCCGCGTATTTTAAAATTGTGCGTGTTTTCAAAGTACTAATAAAGTTTCCAAAGTTGTTTCTTAAAATTTTCTAGCTGTTCTTTAAATTTGTTTTAATTTCTTTGCATTACAAAAATTGATTCCCCTTTTTTAAAATGTTTCCCAAATACAAAGTCCAGTTCATTTTTATGTTTTTCAACTTTAGCATTAAATTCATTAAATCTCTTGAAATTTTTTTTGTATTATTTTTAAAGTCTGCATACTTTAAATTATAGGTTTGTCAACAGTACAATAAAAAATCGAATTTTTTTTTTAAAAAATCATCTATTTAGAATTAGCTTTTTTTTAAAAGGTTATTAAGCTTGTCTGATCTCACCTCTTTGTGAAGCTGCCTTTTCCCATTCATTTTTCTGCAAGTTTTTTTTAAATTTAAATTTCTAATAAATCTTTTGTTTTTTTTCATTTGTATTTAGTTTATTTATTTCGTTTGATTTCAAAATGAACATATTTTGTAACTTTTCTCAGCCTCAATAATTGTCTTTTAGTTTTCATGTTTAATCATAAATTTTTAATTTTGAACTTGATTGTATTTTTTTTTCAAAATGGGTTCAAAATACTTTTTTTTGTTGTACTTCAAAATCAGATTTCCTTCAAGTTTTTAAAAATCAACCATAGCTTTCTTTCTTTTTAAAGTTTTTTGAAATTTCAACTATTAATAAGAATTGTTTTTTAAGTCTTTTTTTTAAAATTCTTCAATATTTTTATTCTGTTCTAGTTTTGGGGTTTTTAGTTTTGATGTTTCAAGATTATGTTATTATTACATTTTGAATTTTTTAAACAAAAAATCGTTTTGGAAACTGCCTTTTGGGTTTATCTGGATTCCTAGGTTTATAAGGTTTTTATCCCATATCTAATGCTCTGTTTTTGTGTTATAAAGTTCCTTATTTTTGTGAAGATACGATTCCTTTCCCCTTTTTAAGTTTTTTTGAATTGTTTTTTGTAGAATACTTAATCAAATAAAATTTAATTTCTTATACGTCAGGTTCACTTATTTTTTTTAAATCATTAAAACTCCATTTTATAATTTTTTATTCCAGTAAAGTTTTTTCTAAAAATTTCCCTTTGGGTTTGTAAATATAAAGAAAATATTTTTGTTTTGTTGCATTAGAAAAAGGGTTGGGGTTTTAATATTTTGTTCATTACAAATCTTTCATTTTCTTTTCCTGGATTTCAAATAAAATATAATTGACATTTAAATTCAAATATTTTTGGTGTTTTATAGTAAGACTGACTTAAAAAATAAACAACATTTTTGTGACCCCTTGAATAAAGTATTTTGTTATTTCTTTTTGAACCTTTTTTTATCTTCACATAAAAACATAAAATTTACTACTTTTTGTTTTTTGTTCAAGGCTATCGATGGTTCAATTTGGTTAGGTTAGTAAAATTTTCAAGTATTTCATTTGGTTTTATTTTTTTTTTCTGCTTTCCCTTTAAAATTTTAAATTAAACCCTGTTTAGATTGTTCTAGGTTTTTGCTATAAGTTAATTTATCATAATATATAAGAGGTTTTCAAATATATGATTTAGTGTATTTGTTTTTCAGATCCGCGATCCACAATTTTAAATTCTAAAACTGAATTGGCAAAAAGGAAAAAATTTGTGTAAAGTTTTTGGATTTATATTTTTTGTATCAAAATTTGGATTTCCCATTTTATATAATAATAATACATTATTTACATTACTTGCTTTATTTTACATTATTTTCGTTATTAAAAATGCAATCAAAACTTAATGAAAAAAGAAAAAAGAAAAAAATTATCGGGCAAAAGATAGGCTTTTAGAGAAAAAATAATAGAGAAAAAAATTAAAAAGATAAAAATTTGGATATTACTCTGAATTTATAACCCAATTACTGAAAAAAATAAAAAGTAAAAAAAAGAATTGTAAAGTCATTTAAAAAGCATTACCGGGAATTTAAAAACAACTGGCATTAATTCCAGAACAGTTTGCTGAAAGATAAAAGAAGCAAAAATCAAAAAAGGGTGGAAGAGCTTTTCCAAGAACCAATCGATTGTTACCCGCAAAAGATCATATGAGTTTGAAACACTAAAAATTTCCTAAAAAGAATCAAAGAATTTTAAAAGAAAAATTGGGAGAAAGACCAAAAAAATTTACAGTTAATTTTAATAAAGATATTTTTAGATCTTTTAGATAAAAACAATTTTTACGCCGCAAAAAGTGTTTGATTTTTTCACAGCAAATCTAAGACCGATGAAAAAATGAAGAGAAAAGTAGAAAATTCATGAAAAGGTATAAAGGGATAAAAAAAAATTGGGGTTTAATGAATCTGTGCAATAAACTAGAAAGAAAAACAAAAAAATTTGATTTGAAGAAAAGAAGAAATTTATAGCAAAGTGGGAAAATTATAAAAAATATAGAGACGTAATCATTGATATTTTAAAAAACAAGGAAAAAATTTTTAATGGAAAAAAGGGAATAAGATATCAAACCTTTAAAAAGTTTCACCAAAGGGAAATTGGTATTTAATTTATTAACTTAAATAAACTTTATGGTACAAAAAATTAATTGAAAGGATCAAAAGGGAAAAGAAGTAATTAAAACTAAAGTGAAATGATTTGATTGATTTGTTTAAATAAAAGATATAACAATAATAAAAAACATTAAATTTTTTCTAAAAAAAATATTTAAAAAATTTTAACAGAAAAGTAGGATTCCCTAAAAAAGATCATAAAAATTTAAAAAAAGAAATTTTTGGACAAGGTTATGATTTGTCCATGTAATCCAGAAAAATTTGGTTTAAATGAGTTGGATTTAAATTTGGGGGTTCGATTGATGCGGGAAAATAAAAATGAAAAATTTAAAAAATAAAGGGTATTGGGGTAGTAGATCAATTTTTAAAAATGAATTCACTCTTCCCAGAAAACAAAAATGTTATATAAAAAATATTTTTCTTGAATATTAATAACAAAAATATATTAAGTTCTGAAACAGTTAAAGATAAAAAAAAATACCCCAGTATTTTACAATCAGTTTTTATCTTCTTTAATTTTAGTAAAAACAAAATTATGCGTGGTTTGGATATATTAACACTATGACCTACCTTGGCATAATATTGTGAAAATGACAAAAAAGAATTCGTTATTATAATGGTAAGGAGGGAAAAATATTATATTTACAAATGGTTCTTACAGTTACACAGATATTAATAATTATTTTAGGGAAACTTTAATAAGTAATGGGGGTTTTGAATTTTATAAATGGACAGTGCACCAATAATTTTAAAATTGATTTAAGTAGTTTTAATTTTTGATTTAAATTTAAAGAAAATTTTAATTTGGGTTTTTGGAAATATAAATTTTTTCATACTTTGCTTGGATTTAAAAAAAAAAAAAATTAGAAAATCTGAATGGGGAACTACAAACCAAATAAAACCCAACTCGTGGATAAAATTTAATTCTTTGCGATCTTATTGAAAAATTCCCTTTTTTTTAGGGTAATTTCAGTGATTTATCTTGTTTAAAAGTATGCAATTTAAAAAAGGGGTTTATCCTTTTACAAAAGACCCAAAGATTTGGGATTTTCTAAAATTTAAAATAAATATTATAAATTAAATTAGAAAATTATTCAGATGATTTGGAGAAAAATTTAAATTTTAAATGGGGGTTGAAAAAAAGTTTTACACAAATTATTAAAAGAAATATGAAATTATAAATTTGTTTTATATAATGTACAAAAAGGTTTGACAAAAAAAAGGAAATATTTATTTGTTGATGTACACAGGAAAAAAACATACCCGGAACAGGTATCTTTGACATTTTAACAATTTTTTTCAAGGGGGTTGCATCTTCAATTAGCACAGCGGGAAAAAAAAAGCTTTGGAAACAGAGGAAAAGAGTGAAAGGGGGGGGGGGGGGAAAAAAAAAGGTTGGAAAAAAAAGTTGGAAATTTTTAGCTGCAGCAAAGCTTTTGGGGAAGCTTTCACGGGAGATATATAAAATTGTTAAAAAATTTTTAAAAAGAAACCTGCCCCGGCGTTGGTAATTTAATTGCAAAGGAAAATTAAAGAAAAGAATAACAGTAAAAAAATAAAAATAATAGAAAAGGGGAGGATATTAATGAGAATAAAAGTTTTTGCCAGGATCGGGAACGTAAACTATTAAAAAATTAATTTATAAAAACTAAATTTTTAATTTAATAAAACAAATTTTAACTTTAATAAAAAATAAAATAATATAAATAATACATGTTTAAAACAAAACAATATTGTGAAAGAATGAATTAATCCTATTCAATTAGATACCTTAATATTGTCTTGGGAAAAAAATTTAAGCAACAGAAAAAAGGATATCATTTTAAATTAATGTGAAGTCTATTTGTTTGGGTTTTAAATGCTTATTTGAAGTAATTTTTAAAGTAAAAAACTTGCTAATGGAAAAAATTAGATATAATCAAATTCCCAATTAAAAATGCTGCTTCAAAAAATTGATCGTTATTTGTTAAAAAAAAGGGAAAAAAATTGTAATGATTGTAAAATTTATAAAAGGTGTAAAAAAAAAGTTTGGTTGAATTGTCTGAGGATTAGCAAATCAACGGGAACAAATGATTTTTTTTTTTGTACTACTGTAAGGGCTGAGAGAGGAATGTAAAGCTGGATATAATAGTGGTTTTGCTTCTAGGAAGTTATCAACCCAGGGTGGTAAAGAGGTAATGCAAAAATTTCCCTTTAAAATAATTATTCTTTTTTTTCAAGGTTTAAAAACTAATATTATCCCTCCAAGTAAAAATTCAAATAACACTGAGCTGATGAAGAAAAAATTTTTAGAGCTAATGCTGTGTGCTGGTGAGTAATTGTAAAGAATTAATTCTATGGGTTCCCCTTTTAATTTTCAATGAATTTGGATTAAATTTTAAAATTTTAAAAGTTTTAAAAAAGAAGATGGTCATACCTAGGGGAAATGGTGACGCAATCAAGGAACACAACCACTAATATAACCTTTAGAATAAGGGCGGGTGTCAAAACCACAAATGTATTTGTTTATTTTTTAAAGACCCGATAAAAGTAATTCAAAGAACATAATCAATTTTTAGATACATTTAAAAAATTAAAGCAGCAAAAAAGCACTTTGAGTTGTCGTCATGGTGTTTTTTATCCAGAAAAACAGAATACACAATATATCAAAAATTTTTGATGATTAATTTAATTTTTTATAAACAAAATAAATTGCTCCGGGGGTTGCTAAATAGTCAAACTTTTATAGTTTAATTTGGATTTGTTCTTTTTAAAAATTTGGGTAAAAAAGGGAATAAAACAGAAGATCCAAATAAAATTTCTTAACAGCTAAAAAAAAATATTCCACCCGCAGCTAAAATTTTGTGTTTACGCAAATTTTATTATAGAGGAAACAGTTGAAATAAATACTATTGGGAAAAGAACTTGTTATTTTTTAAATAAAATAAATATAAAAATTTAATAATGGTATCAAAAAATTTTTTTTTTGAATTTAAATTAACCTTACAGGGACAAAAAAAAAAAATTTTGCACAAGCTTATAATAAAAAAAATTCCCCTATTTTTGTTAAAACATGAACAATTACATGGAAACTTTCCTTTACTTTTAACAAAAAAACAAATTAATCAAAATTTAAAAAAACTGTTGCAAATAAAAAGGATTGAAATTAAAATTTCAAAAAAAAAAATGTCCATAAGGGCAAAATGGTGGATTTTTTTGGAGCTTTTGGCTGGTTTGTTAGGAAAAACAATTTCCAATGGGAGCAAAAATGCTCCAAAAAAATTAGCCCCCCTAGGCACGGAGCCCTCCTGGGGTGGCCAGTACTGGTGTTGTAAGTTACTTGGGGAAAGGGATGATTGGCCAATGGGGCCCTTTTCCCCCGGGGAAAAATTTCGTAGTAATGATAAGAAAATATGAATTTTCCCCTATCTTACACCTAATCAAAGAAAGCAACTTGTAGGATCTGGATGATTAAATTAACACAAAAAAAAAAAAAAAATGGCGGCTTTTTAGTATGTTGGCTGCTAGTCTAGGGGTCCTTTTATTACATCTTTGTTAAGTGGGAAGGGACATGTTCAGGGTGGAATTATAAATTCCCAGGAACCAAAGGGTTTTTGGGCTACAGTTGATTTTCAGAAAAGACCTTACAGAGAAATTCTTTGTAAAAAAAAATAAAATTTTATAACAAACCAATTTCTAACTTTTAAAGAACAATGGGTAAAAAAAATTAAAAATTAAAAAATTAGGGGTTTTTTTTAAAATAATTTTCAAAATTAAAAGTAAAGGCAGTGTGGGAAAAATCAATTTAGATGACTCTGCTGGACCTGGAAAAACCCTTGGGGGTTTTTACTTAAATAATATGTATTCGATAAAACCCGAGGGTTTTTTGAGAAATGCTTTTTATTCGATCCATTTGGACTTCCCCCGCCGAAAGAAAATAAGTAATACCAAAAGTAAAAAACAAAAATTTCAATACAAACAAAACAAATATGTTTTGGGGGTATTTGTTTTTTTTTCATAAAAAAGTTAAAGATGGTTAAACATTTAGATTTATGTATAAAATAAAAAATTAAAATGTAAAAAAAAATGAACAAAATAATAAATTATTTTAAAAAATAAGGACATGTAAATTTTTTTTTGGGTTTTAATTAAAACTTATTAAAATGTGTTTTTATTTTTGAATAATTTTAATGGGTTTCAATAAATAAATAAAAAGTAAATAAAATAGAAAGAGGGCGTGTCCTTGGAAACTGGAAGTGCACAATTTAAAAAGAAAACCTCCCTTTTTTTTAACATGTTATACTGAGATCTGTAGTGGATTTTTTCAATGGAAAAAATGTAAAACTAGTCCCGGTTTAGTTTTTAAAATGGCAATAATTTAAGAATTATTTTTAAATTTCATTTTAATTATTCTTGTTGATGCAATTAAATTAGTAAAGGAGAAGCTAAATTACAACTAAAAAATAAAAAAAATGTAATTCTCAAGTTACGATGTAAAAAAAAAAAAAAAGAATCTATTTCTTTAATTTGTAAAAAATTTTTAAAAAAAATATTTATTTATATTAATTTTTTTTTAAACGTTAAAAATATTTATTAACAATTTATGGGTTTTAATTTAAGAGTTAATTTAAAAGGTAATTTAAGAAAAGCAATGTTAATACCATTACAAATATATTTTTCGTCATAATATAAAGATTTTTTTTTATAAAATGCTGGGAAAAATTTTGTTTTCGAACGAATAACTTTAAAGGTGTGATTAGTTTGGGTTGAAATTTAAAAAAAGTGTCTTTGTAATTTTTTTTTGAAAATTTTTTCTTAAAAACAAGTTTTTTAATTCCTTTACATTTTTTATATTAACTTCGTTTTCTAATAAAATGAAAGTTTTACTTTTAATCCGACAAATTAACAATGGGAAAGCCGGCACTTCATCTTTAAAATTTCCAATTACTTTTTTATTATTATCGAAAAAAAAATTTTGAAAACTATCATAATACTATTATAAATAAATCCTTGTCCATAAAAATCCTCATAGCATTTTGGTTTTTTTATAACATAAGAAACAGTGTCATTATGTAATTTACAATTACCTCGTATTTTCCTTAAGTTTTAATGAAAAATACATTTAAAAATTTTAAAAATCTAAAATCCATTCCAACATAACAAGGCGTTTAAAAAAAAAACTTTCTTTTATTCTATGAATTCCCAAAAAAATTTTGTTAAACACGTTGAACTAACAAATGAAGGGTTTTGGGTTTTTTATTTTTAAAAGGTTTTTATCATAGTTAATTTAATATTAATCCTTTGCTAAATTCTCCATGTCTTACCCAATACAGAATTGTTCATTAATTAAAAAAAATCTTTTTTCAAATGAATTTTTTGCTTTAGATCTTTTTTGGTATTAAAATCAATATACTTTTTTTAAACCGGACTTTGTCAAAATTAATATTTTGTGTATTTTTGATACTTTTAACCCCAAATTTTTTATATAGTTCAAGATTTTTTTTAATGAACTACATAATTTTGTTTTTATCAAAATTGGAAAATAATTTTTTTTACATTACTTTTTCCTATTTTTAAAATTTTTTTTTAATTTTTTTACATAATTTAAAAGCCTTCCTGGTATTTTAATTTTTTCAGGGGGTAAAGGTAATTTTTTGTGGGTTTTATGTAAATTTTTTTGGATTTCAAGATCCATTCAAATATAAAATAGTTTTACCTTTTGCAATTTAAATTTTTGAATTGTTTTTGGATATAAATTTAAGTTTCCAGAGAGTAAAAGGGTTTACAATAGCCCCAAGTAAAATTTTGGCGTCGAGGTACTAAAGTATTTGCTGTCAAGTTTAGGATCATAATCTTCATATATTTTTGTTTGTTTACTGTATCTGTTTGAAATATAAAATTTTTTCCCCTTCAGTCCCTTTTCAATAAAAGATCATTCAATATTTATTTAAAACTAAATTAATTCCCGTCATTTTTAACATTGATCCAAGCTAAACCCGGGCTACTAAAATAATGACAAAGGGTTAATTTTTAAAATTTTAAAATTTTTCATTTTGAGTGAGCACTTCTCTGAATTTTTGTTATAGACAATGATCCCCGGGCCTTTGGTCCCTTTGGAAAATTTGTTTTTCATCACGTAGGGGGCCCTTTACTTCTATATATTCTTTTTCACAGATATGACAAAAATTTGTTTTTTTAAAATTTATTTCATCTTTTTTAGACATTCTTTGTTCTTTGTTAAAAAGTTCTTTAAAATTTCTTTACAATATTCCCTTCCTCAAACATTTTTTTTATAAATTTTAAACTGCGTTTGGGGCCTCTGAAATCTGTGTTGGTTTTGTATATTTGTCATCTAACAACAAAAACTTTAAGCCGTAACCACAACATATGGTTTTTATATGGTTCATAAATGAAGATTCAGTTGATGGTAAGATTTAAAAACCTTTTTAGTTATTGATTCAAAATCGCAAAATTACAAAAGGTACTGTAAAAACCCTTTTTAATAATTTTAAATTGTACTTTACTTCCCCCTTTTGGCATTTTTTTACTTGAGTACCTTAAACAAACAGTTTGGGATGTGTTTTATTTAATATTCTTTTTGAGAAAAAAGTTGGGGGGGCAAAATCTACAAAATGTTTCTTGTTTGTATTTTTTGTTTTGTTATTCATTAAATTTTAAAGTTTTTTTCCAAACATAATGTTTGGGTCAGTGGGTTTTTAACCCCCTTTTCATCTCACAGTTATTTTATCATTAGTAATTAGCAACTGTCACAGTGTTCTTCGTATTGATATTTGATATGTACAATGGATAAATTTTCCCCTAGGTTTTATATCAAAAAAATTTAAAAATATTTCATTTTAAAAATTTATTTTAGGTATTTGATTTTTAAGTAACAGGAAATTTTAAATTTCCGTATAAAACAAGATGTTTAAGTTTTTTATATTTTTTAAACTCTATGAGGGTTTTCTTTTAAAGGAAATTTATAAACTAAAAGACACCCTCTAAAAAATTCTTTTCATGTTCTTTTAAATTTTTTAATCCCTTTTATTGAAATTTTGTAGTTTATTTGGTAATTCTAAATAATTGAAACAGCCAATGGACTGTACTTATATCTATTTTTAATAGCATCAAATGACTTTTCTCCACCACTTCCTTCGAAATCCAATTACAAAATTTATTAAAATTTTTTCATCAAAATTGTGTAAAGTTTTTTTTATTTTTATTTTTGTTAAAAATTTCTAAAGCCTTTTATGAAAATAAATGATTTTTATTGTACAGTTTTATCCATTTTTGCCCCAAAATTTTTTTTAAAACAAGTTTATTTTTATACCCTTTTTAAAGTTTTAAATTCAGATTTAAATTCATAAGAGTCGTTTTAATTAAAAAATTGATTCTTTGGACTTGTTTATGTAATTTTAATTTCAAATTTTTTAATATTGTTTTGTAAACTTCGATTTCCCTTATATATTTTTTAGGAAAAAAAAATTCGTTAAGCAAAAAGGATTAAAAAAAAAAAATTAAAAAAATAATAAAATAAAAAAAGTTTTAAATTATCTTTTAAAAAGAATTAAAATATTTTAAACTTTTATCTTTTTCCATTTTTTTGATATTCCACTTTTATCGGTTTTCTCCTTTGCAGCACATTGGTATTCACCCCGAATTAATACCCGGTCTTTAGACGTGCTTTGCTTTTTATGTTTTTTCTTTATTAGTATCAGTCGGTTACAAAAACTTTTTTAGGTTTTTCAAAATTTTTTTTTGGGCGGGGAATAATCTTTTAGATTTTTTCTTCGTTAATATACAACCCAGTTCCTTAAATAAAATTTTTTTTTAA
The DNA here is from genome assembly GCF_021730395.1 of Mercenaria mercenaria. NCBI lineage: Eukaryota > Metazoa > Mollusca > Bivalvia > Venerida > Veneridae > Mercenaria > Mercenaria mercenaria. The sequence continues at coordinate 103,961,016 of NC_069362.1, read as the reverse complement.
AAATAAGGATCTATAACATTTTTGTAATTTATCAATGCAGATTTTTTATTATCGTAACTATTTGACAAATTTTGATTTAATAACTTTTTTTTTAAGAACTTTTTTATATGAATTTTTTTTCTGGATTTATTATTTTCCCAAAGTGCTAGATAATTTTTGGGGATAATCATTTATCTACCTTTTTAAATTAACCCTCTATATTAAAACTTATAGAAAAAAAACTTTAAAAACGCACTAATGAAATTATATTGATTTGAGAAAATTTGTTTTATTATTATATTTTTTAATAAGATTTTAAAACATTTTTTCTAAATTGTTATCAACGGGGGGGGGGGGGGGGGGGTTTAAAATTTTAATACCCTTCCCGAAAATTCTGTTTTTAAATTCTTTGTGTAATTTTTGTAGTTTTTCTAAATTAAATTTAAAACCCAATTTTTTTCTTCGTTCTGTTTCTTTTTTTGGGGTCTTTTAAAATATTTTGGGGTTTGGTTTTAAAAATAAACAAAAACCATCAATTGGGTTTTTTTTCCCTTGGTTTTTATAATATGACATTAAAAAAGATTGTTACTTCCCCTCGGGGTCATTTAAACACCGTTGTCGTGATGTTGTTTTGTAAAAACGTTTTGTTATTAAATAACCGTTTAAGGACAAAAAAAACCATCAAATGTTTGCAAAGAAACTTTTTTTTTTTTTTGACTGTTTAAAGTTGTTGCTGAAAAGGAAATAAATATTTGGAAAGGGTTTTTGAGCAGCAAGTTCAAAAAAGGGAATGAAAATTTCCCTTGGGTTATAACATTTTTCCATTCGGAATTGGGTTTTGGTTATATTAAAATTAGGATTATTTCTTTTAATAATATTAAAAACGCTTTTTCCTGATGCAATATTACCTTCAACTGATATAAATTTTTTTCATTTTTATGAAATTTTAGAAAAATCTTTAATAAATCTTTAATAAATCTTTAATAATCTTTTAAAACAACCTTTTTTTTTGTTTTATATCCTTAAGTTTAATTCCTTCTATGAATTCAAGGGTGTTGAATATTTTTTTTCTTTCTGCATTTCTAATAGTATTGTAAAAATACCTGAATAACTTTTTTTGGATTTCTTTTTTTTACCTTTCCCAATTTTTTCTTTTGTTATAAATTGTTTTATTTTTTTGGGTGATGTGCTTTTAAAAAAAATTTTTGTCGTCAAGTTTTAGTCGTTAGTAAATATGGAATTATGATGGAACAGCGCCAGCAAACTGTACAAATTGGGAAAAGGGGTGGAAAAAGTGCAAAAACAGCGAACAACCAAAGCCCTGCTGTAATATATAAACCAGTATTCTCCCCACAAAAATTTTTAATTTTTTTTTAAAACAGCAGTAGTTTGTTAAGTGAATAATTTTGTCTATTTTTTCTATTCCCCTTATTATTAGAAAATTTCTTTTTATTACTCATTTATATAATTAAACTTTTTTTTTTTAAATTAAATTGTTCAAGTCGTAAACGGGAACCCCAAATATTAAAATTTTTTTGTAAACCTTTCCATTTTATAAAGCTTGTTTTTTTTTAGTCTGTCTAAAAACTTTTTCAAATTCAAAAAACTTTTGTGTAGTAGGTAAAAGTTTTTTTGTCCGTAAAATGAACTTGAACTATTTCATTATTTAAAAACTTTAATAGAGTATGTTGGGGTTTGTATTTTTAATTTTAAAATTATAAAAAAATTTTCCCCTTTTCCTTTGGTGTATACTTTTTCGAAAAAGTTTTTTTAAATTTGTTTTTCGCTCGATCCCCCAATTTTTAAAATTTTTCTTTGCTCTTTGGTATCTTTAAATCACCCTATAAATTAAAGTAAACAGTACCTTTATTTAAGTTTTTACTGGCTTCGGTTGGTGTCATTTTTATACTAGAATGTTTTGTTTTGTTAGCTCACCTGAGCAATGCTCAGGTGAGTTTTTCTGATCGCTCGATGTCCGGCGTCTGTCGTCCGTCGTCTGTCGTCTGTCGTCTGTCGTCCGTCGTCTGTCAACATTTAGCTTGTGTATGCGATAGAGGCTATATTTTTCAATTAATCTTCATGAATATTGGTCAGAAATAACCTTGATGAAATCTGGGCCCGAGTCGAAAATGGGTCATCTCGGGTCAAAAACTAGGTCACTAGGTCAAATCAAAAAAAAAACCTTGTGTATGCGATAGAGGCTGTATTTTTCATTTAATCTTCATGAATGTTGGTCAGAATGATAACCTTGATGAAATCTAGGCCGAGTTCGAAAATGGGTCATCTCGGGTCAAAAACTAGGTCATTTAGGTCAAATCAAAGAAAAACCTTGTGTATGCGATAGAGACTGTATTTTTCATTTAATCTTCATGAATATTGGTCAGAATGATAACTTTAATGAAATCTAGGCCGAGTTCGAAAATGGGTCATCTGGGGTCAAAAACTAGGCCCACTAGGTCAAATCAAAGAAAAACCTTGTGTATGCGAAAAGAGGCGGTATTTTTCAATTAATCTTCATGAATATTGGTCAGAATGATAACCTTGATGAAATCTAGGCCGAGTTCGAAAATGGGTCATCTGGGGTCAAAAACTAGGTCACTAGGTCAAATCAAAGAAAAACCTTGTGTATGCGATAGAGGCTGTATTTTTCAATTGATCTTCATTATTTTGGTCAGAATGATTGCCTTGATGAAATCTAGGCCGAGTTCGAAAATGGGTCATCTCGGGTCAAAAACTAGGTCACTAGGTCAAATCAAAGAAAAACCTTGTGTATGCGTTTAGAGGTGGTATTTTTCAATTGATCTTCATGAATTTTGGTCAGAGTGATTACCTTGATGAAATCTAGGCCGAGTTCGAAAATGGGTCATCTGGGTTCAAAAACTAGGTCACTAGGTCATATCACGTAAAATCCTTGTGTATGCGATAGAGGCTGTATTTTTCAATTGAACTTCATGAATTTTGGTCAGAATGGTACCCTTGATGAAATTTAGACCAAGTTCGAAAATGGGTCATCTGGGGTCAAAAACTAGGTCACTAGGTCAAATAAAAGAAAAACCTTGTGTATGCAATAGAGGCGGTATTTTTCAACTGATCTTCATGAAATTTAGCCAGAATGATTACCTTGATAAAATCTAGGCCGAGTTCGAAAATGGGTCATCTGGGGTAAAAAACTAGGTCACTAGGTCAAATCGAAGAAAAACATTGTGTATGCAATAGAGGATGTATTTTTCAATTGATCTTCATGAAATTTGGTCAGAGTGATTGCGTTGATGAAATCTAGGTCGATTTTGAATATGGGTTATCTGAGGTCAAAAACTAGGTCACTAGGTCAAATTAAAGAAAAATCTTGTGTATGCGATAGAGACTGTTTTTTTTTTCAATTGATTTGTATGAAATTCGGTCAGGTTGATTGCCTTAATGAAATCTAGGTCGAATTTGAATATGGGTTATCTGAGGTCAAAAACTAGGTCACTTGGTCAAATCAAAGAAAAAACTTCTGTATGTGATAGAGGCTGTATTTTTCAGTTGATCTTCATGAATTTTGGTCAGAATGATTGCCTTGATAAAATCTAGGTCGAGTTTGAACATGGGTCATCTAGGGTCAAAAACTAGGTCATATCTAAGAAAATGCTTGTTTTATCGCAAGAGACCAATTTTTTGGTCCAATCTTAATGAAAATTGGTCAGAATATTTGTTTCCATGAAATCACTAGGTCAAACATGTTTTACACTGTTACGGAGTGTTTCTTAGGTGAGCGACCTAGGGCCATCTTGGCCCTCTTGTTATATTTATCAACCATATCCTGCAAATTATCTAAATAAGTATAAGTATTATTTGTTGTAAAATATTTCCACATTATTCTTTTTAAAGTTCTATTGAATCTTTCAATTACTACAGCTTTACCTTCATTAAATGTATGATACATATTAATCTTATTTTTATTCAAAAATGATTCAAACTTTTTATTATAAAATTCTTTTCCTTCATCCACCCATAAATTTATTGGTAATCGCCCTTTTAAAATTATTTTTATACGCCCGTTTGAAAAACGGGACGTATTATGGGAACGCCCCTGGCGGGCGGGCGGGCGGCGTCCACAGACCTTGTCCGGAGCATATCTTCTACATGCATGAAGGGATTTTGATGAAACTTGGCACAGTTGTTCACCATCATGAGACGGAGTGTCATGCGCAAGAACCAGGTCCCTAGGTCTAAGGTCAAGGTCACACTTAGAGGTCAAAGGTCAAATTCAAGAATGACTTTGTCCGGAGCATATCTTCTTCATGCATAGAGGGATTTTGATGAAAGTTGGCACAATTGTTCATCATCATGAGAAGGAGTGTCATGCGCAAGAACCGGGTCCCTAGGTCTAAGGTCAAGGTCACACTTAGAGGTCAAAGGATACAAGAATGAAAACTTTGTTCGGAGCATTTCTTCTTCATGCATAGAGGGATTTTGATATAACTTGGCACAAATGTTCACCACCATGAGGCGGAGTGTCATGCGCAAGAACCAGCTCTCTAGGTCTAAGGTCAAGGTCACACTTAGAGGTCAAAGGATATAAGAATGAAAACCTTGTCCGGAGCATGTCTTCTTCATGCATAGAGGGATTTTGATATAACTTGGCACAAATGTTCACCACCACGAGACGTAGTGTCATGCGCAAGAACCAGGTCCCTAGGTCTAAGGTCAAGGTCACACTTAGAGGCCAAAGGTCAGATACAAGAATGACTTTGTCCGAAGCATTTCTTCTTCATGCATGGAGGGATTTTGATGTAACTTGACACAATTATACACCATCATGAGACGAAGTGTCATGCGCAGTTCCCTTCTTTCGAATTACTTCCCTTTGTTGTTACTATAAATAGCTTATATTGTAACTTTTTCATTACTAGTCATAGGGAAAAATCGAGACCACTTTTCTGTAGTACAATATGCATGCTACATCCAATTTTGAGGTGTATTTTGACCAGTCTCTACCTGGAAAAGATTTTTGTGAGGACTTACAATTTTTTTTTTTTTTTTTTTAAGATTAACTTCCCTTAGTTGTTACTATAAATAACTTATATTGTAACTTTTTTATAATTGACCGTAGGGAAAAACCAAGACCACTTTTCTATGGTACAACATAGATGTTACTTTCCAATTTTAGGTGTATTTTAAGGTATCTCTACCTGGTAAGGAGTTTTTTTGTGGACTTAGAAAAACAAAACATTTAGTTATTACTAAACAACCACAAAGTTAAAATTCCATTTGCAAATACAGGTGCTAGAGTAAAGAAATTTGCTGTGACGGGCGTATATTTTGACATTCTTGCACTCTTTTTCAAATGCTTCAGTAACAGATTCTCCAGTTTTATTCTTTAATGGAATAACCCAAGCATATTTACTAAATATATCAATAACGGTTAACAAGTACTTTACTCCTTTATTGTATTTTGAAAAAGCTTGCATGTCAACTAAATCAGCTGACCAAGTATCATCAATGTCATTAACTATCACTCTTCGTTTCCTAAATTTCCTTTTAATTGGTTTGTGTAATTCTTCAGCTATTCATCGCTCCATGTGATTCCGGGGGTATACTCTACCCCCTTTTCCCGTTTTTTTGATTTTGTCCCAACCCAAGTTTGTATTTTGTTTTGATAGCTGGTTTTTACAACTAAATGTTTTGCAATCTTTTCTCCAAATGTTTTTGATTTAGTGTTATTTAAATTGGAAAGCATTTGCTTATCACATGTACTCTTTTTTACACCACTGTCATAGCAAAAGTCATGGTCCTACATACTGCACCCATTTTCGTTGACAGGAGGTCCGTTACTAAAGGATTTCCTGGTCCACAATAGTTATACCCTTTGGAAAAGTGTTAAAAACCTTTTTTGGGTAATAAAGGTAACATTGCTTTATGAATATCAAAATTTAAACCTGCTTTGATAGTACTTTTAACAAATTTTGCTTTCGTTTTTCCGAAAAGATTTACATTTTGTTTATCTTTAGCCTCCCGTTTTTGCTGTAACAAAGTGAGGATTTACATTATCTATAAATTTTCTTTCTTTCAAACAATATATTTTATTTTGTAAACTCATCTTATATTATATATGTTTAAATTTAACTTTAAAACTTTTTAGTCGGTTTTTACTGGGTTTAAAGCCTGTGGATTTTAAATTGTCCGGCATTGACCATCTGACCAAGGGTCAAAAGGTCAAATGAAGGTTATACTGTTTTCGCCAAACAATTACTTTACTACTATGATTATCGCGTCTGACAAATTGCAGAGGCTTATTGTACTCGCCTTATCATTTTTGAGTTAAAATATACAAACTCAATTTAAAACTGTTATAAACATTTTTATTTTAGTATTCATATGTTTTTGTGAAGATCATGATTTGTTTTATCTGTTTAAACTGAAAGTTGAACTATAGTTCTAGTTGTTGAATAGTGGAATCAAGAAATTGCATATTACAATCTAATTATTTTGGACATAAAATTATCCAGTATACCCGCGTACACCTCACTCAAATTATTATATTTTTAATCTGAATCTGTCGATTTTTATGCCCCCGAAGGGAGGCATATAGGTTTTGAACCGTCTGTCGGTCTGTCGGTCTGTCCGCAATTTTCGTATCCGGTCCATATCTTTGTCATCCATGGATGGATTTTCAATTAACTTGGCATGAATGTGTACCACAGTAAGACGACGTGTCGCGCGCAAGACCCAGGTCCGTAGCTCAAAGGTCAATGTCACACTTAGACGTTAAAGGTCATTTTTCATGATAGTGCATTGATGGGCGTGTCCGTCCATATCTTTGGGTCATCCATGGATGTTTTTTCAAATAACTTGTCATAAATGTGTACCACAGTAAGACGACTGGCGCGCGCAAGACCCAGGTCCGTAGCTCAAAGGTCAATGTCACACTTAGACGTTAAAGATCATTTTTCATGATAGTGCATTGATGCGCGTGTCCGGTCCATATCTTTGTCATCCATGGATGGATTTTCAAGAAACTACCCGTAAATGTCTGGCACAGTAAGACGACGTGTCGCTCGCAAGACCCAGGTCTGTAGCTCGAAGGTCAAGGTCACACTTAGACGTTAAAGGTCATATTTCATGATAGTGCATTGATGGGCGTGTCCGGTCCATATCTAAATATTATATTTAAAATAACTATGCATGAATGTGTGGCACAGTAAGACGACGTGCCTAGCTTTAGAGTATATTGTCTACTGATTACCCTTTCTGTATGTTAAGAGCTTTACAATTGGATATTTTGTCAAATAAGTGAGCTTACGTTGGTGGGGTATTATTTTATATAAACTCTTATATCTATCCCTTTCCAGTTCTAAATATAGTGAACTATTAGCATCGTGAAAATAAGTGACATAGCAGTTTGTAGGATTCCACAATATTCAGATATCCTGTGTGTACAATGTCTCTTTTATTTTTTGTGCCCTACCCCACAAACAAATTTGTCTTTATCTGTCTGTCCAAATTTGTTTCATGCATAATAATTATCTTAGAAAGTATTTCACAAAGAGTCATCAAACCTCACAGGAGTGTTACTAAGTGTTTGAAGTGGTTTCACCTGGTATTAAATTATTTATTCACACAGTTAAACTACAGTTATTGCCCTTGACTTAGTCACTGATATGAACACAGTGACAGGAATGGGGGCACCAGTGTCTTATGGACACACATCTAGTTCTCTTTATCTGTATTTAACATAATATAGCTGCAAAAACTTATAAAGGACCTTTACAAGCACCTGTGTATATTTCAGGGAAATCATGTTCAGTCTGGTTGTAGACCATGGTCTGGTGGAATGTTTCACTGTCAGAAGGAAGAGGTATAATTTTACTGTCCTTTCATACCTAAGACAAGCCTTTTTAAGCCATAATTTATGAGCTTTTTAAGACATTATGTAATTTAAATGTAGGCAGTATAACCTTATATAAAACCATGTATGAATAATAAATATCTTATTATTTAGATTGCTTCTGGACCAGCTTCTTAATATTTGTAACATGATGTGTACCAGGATTCGCTGGAACCTAAGTGCCACAAGGATGACAGAACAGAGAACTAAGGTAAACAGTCTATGATTCAACCTTACAATCTTGGAGACACCTTCCCCAAACGCCAGCCTCTGATTGGCTGTTTCTGAGCACAAAGAACTTTTGAAATTGACCAATGGCAAGGATGTATTTGGAGACTGGTTCTATATTTATAGGTTATTAGCTTTGCATCGGGAAATATGCACGAGTTCTTCAGAGGAAATATTGCGCGACTTTAGGGCAATATTCTTCCGCTGAGGAACGAGTGCATATTTCCCAATGCAAAGATAATAACCTTTTTATTACATGTGCATCTACACGTATAATTACTACAACACAAAATGAATTACGTCACGCACCTGAATGAAATTCAGGCGTCAGTGTACGGAAAAATACAGACGTTTCCGGTACCAGTGTAACTTAACAGGGAATAGAAACGAGTATGTAATAACTAGTTTTATATGATTGAAATCAGGTCCTTTGTTAATCAACATTCAGATGCGGGAATTTTCTTAATATCTTTTAAATATTTAAACTTACTGCAACAAAAACTGTTGCAACATAATAAATTTAGTAGTGTAGACAGATCGTAAAATAGATTAAAGGTTGTTGAATGTCTGATGCTATTTCTCTATTTGAGGAACACTCAAGTCAGTGATCATGTGTTCATGAGGAAACCAGTATGACTTTCTAAGAATACTTGCCTCTTTCTCTGAAACATTTCTTATGTGCTGTCTGTTGTTTAGCTCACCTATCCCATAGTGACATGGTGAGCTTTTATGATTGCATTTTGTCTGTTGTAGGTCGTCAATCCATCTGTCATCAATCGTACGTTCACAATTTTTTGTGAACACGTTAGAGACCACATTTTGTAGTCAATTTTAATCAACTTGCACACAACTTGTATTAGCATAATATCTCGGTTCATTTCGAAAATTTGCCAGATCCCATCATAGGTTCCAGAGTTATCGCCCCTTTAAGGGCCAAAATTTAATTATGTCTCCCCCAGGAGACATATTGTTTTTGCCCTGTCCGTCCGTCCATCCGTCCGTCCGTCCGTCCGTACGTCACACTTCATTTCCAAGCAATAACTGGAGAACCATTTGACCTAGAACCTTCAAACTTCATAGGGTTGTAGGGCTGCTGGAGTAGACGACCCCTATTGTTTTTGGGGTCACTCCGTCAAAGGTCAAGGTCACAGGGGCCCGAACATTGAAAACCATTTCCGATCAATAACTAGAGAACCACTTGACCCAGAATGTTGAAATTTCATAGGATGATTGTACATGCAAAGTAGATGACCCCTATCGATTTTGGGGTCACTCCATTAAAGGTCAAGGTCACAGGGGCCCGAACATTGAAAACCATTTCCGGTCAGTAACTTGAGAACCACTTGACCCAGAATGTTGAAACTTCATAGGATGATTGGTCATGAAGAGTAGATGACCCCTATTGATTTTGGGGTCACTCTGTCAAAGGTCAAGGTCACAGGGGCCTGAACATGGAAAACCATTTCCGATCAATAACTAGAGAACAACTTGACCCAGAATGTTGAAACTTCATAGGATGATTGGTCATGAAGAGTAGATGACCCCTATTGATTTTGGAGTCACTCTGTCAAAGGTCAAGGTCACAGGGGCCTGAACATGGAAAACCATTTCCGATCAATAACTAGAGAACCACTTGACCCAGAATGTTGAAACTTCATAGGATGATTGTACATACAGAGTAGATGACCCATATCGATTTTGGGGTCACTCTATTAAAGGTCAAGGTCACAGGGGCCTGAACATTGAAAACCATTTCCGGTCAGTAACTTGAGAACCACTTGACCCAGAATGTTGAAACTTAATAGGATGATTGGTCATGCAGAATAGATGACCCCTAACGATTTTGGGGTCACTCTGTGAAAGGTCAAGGTCACAGGGGCCTGAACATGGAAGACCATTTCCGGTCTGTAACTTGAGAACCACTTGACCCAGAATGATGAAATTTCATAGAATGATTGGTCATACAGAGTAGATGACCCCTAACGATTTTAGGGTCACTCTGTTAAAGGTCAAGGCTACAGGGGCCTGAACATGGAAAACCATTTCCGATCAATAACTTGAGAACCTCTCGACCCAGAATGTTGAAACTTCATATGATGATTGTTCATGCAGAGTAAATGACCCCTAATGTTTTTGGGGGTCACTCTGTTAAAGGTCAAGGTCACAGGGCCTGAACATTGATAACCAGTTCCGATCAATAACTTGAGAACCTCTCGACCCAGAATGTTGAAACTTCATAGGATGATTGACCATGCAGAGTAGATGACCCCTATTGTTTTTGGGGTCACTCCGTTAAAGGTCAAGGTCACAGGGGCCTGAACATTGATAACAAGTTCCGATCAATAACTTGAGAACCACATGACCCAAAATGTTGAAACTTCATAGGATGATTGAACATGCAGAGTAGATGACCCCTATTGATTTTGGGGTCAGTCTATTAAAGGTCAAGGCCACAGTGGCCTGTTCATGTAAAATCATTTTTTGGAAATAACTTGAGAACCACTTGACCTACAATGTTGAAACTTAATAGGATGATTGGACTTGCAGAGTAGATGACCCCTATTTATTTTGAGGTCACTTGATCAAAGGTCAAGGTCACAGAAGCCTGAACAGTGACTTGAGAACCACTAGGCCAAGAGTGTTGAAATTTAGCGGGATGATTGGACATGCCAAGTAGATGATCCGTATTGCAGCTAACCATCAGTGTCTCTTTGACTTTTGCTCCTGACCCCTATTGACTTCTTGCCTATAGGACTTTGCATTGGGGGAGACATGCGCTTTTTTACAAAAGCATTTTCTAGTTTGCTATTTTTTTGGCTTGTGAACATGATAGGGCCACATTTTGCTATCAACTTTATCAGACTTGCACACAACTTGTATTGGTATAATATCTCATTGTTTTTTAGCTCACCTGTCACGTAGAGCTTTTGTGATCGCCCTTCGTCCGTCGTCCGTCTTCCGTCCACAATTTCTTGTCTGCACGATAGAGGTTTCATTTATGATTTTATTTTAACCAAACTTGCACACAGCTTGTATCACCATAAGATCTCGGTTCCTTTCTTGAACTGGCCAGATCCCATTATGGGTTCCAGAGTAATGGCCCCTGAAAGGGCCAAAATTAGCTATTTTGACCTTGTCTGCACAATAGCAACTTTATTTATGATTTGATTTTTACCAAACTTGCGCACAACTTGTATCACCATAAGATCTCAGTTCCTTTCTTGAACTGGCCAGATTCCATTATGTATTCCAGAGTTATGGCCCCTGAAAATGCCAAAATTAGCAATTTTGACCTTGTCTGCACAGTAGCAGCTTTATTTATGATTTGATTTTTACCAAACTGGCACACAACTTGTATCACCATAAGATCTCGGTTCCTTTCTTGAACTGGCCAGATTCCATTATGGGTTCCAGAGTTATGGCCCCTGAAAGGGCCAAAATTAGCTATTTTAACCTTGTCTGCACAATAGCAGCTTCATTTATGATTTGATTTTAACCAAGCTGGCATACAACTTGTATCACCATAAGATCTTGGTTTCTTTTTTGAACTGGCGAGATTCCATCATGGGTTCCAGAGTTATGGCCCCTTAAAGGGCCAAAATTAGCTATTTTGACCTTGTCTGCACAGTAGCAGCTTTATTTATGATTTGATTTTTACCAAACTAGCACACAACTTGTATCACCATAAGATCTCGGTTCCTTTCTTGAACTGGCCAGATCCCATTATGGGTTTTAGAGTTATGGCCCCTGAAAGGGCCAAAATTAGCTATTTTGACCTTGTCTGCACAATAGCAGCTTCATTTATGATTCGATTTTAACCAAACTTGCACACAACTTGTATCACCACAAGATCTTGGTTCCTTTCTTGAACTGGCCAGATTTCTTCATGGGTTCCAGAGTTATGGCCCCTTAAAGGTCCAAAATTGGCTATTTTGGCTTTTGCAGCTATATAGAGACTTCATTTATGGTTTTATTTGATACAAACTTCCAAAATAACTTCAACAACAATAACTCTTGGATTCCATGACAAATCAGATCCAACTTCCAAGCGTAGGTTCAGAGTTATTTTATATCTGATTACCTCCCCTGATTGTAATCAAAATGGATTTATATCAGTAAGTACTTATAGTACTTATTTGAAATTTCATTATTGTCATTAGTTGGACTGAACCAATCAGGGTAGATAATTATGGACTGATTTTATGTCAAATTACCTCCCTTTATTTCAAATTAAAATGGGTGTATCTCCATAACTAATGAAGATACTGATCTGAAATTTCATTTATGTCAACAGATTTATTTGGCAGATCCTTCTTTTCTTCACTTACAATAATTTTTTTTTTTTTAATTACTTCCCTTTTACGTTACTATAAATAGCTTATTTTTAGTAACTTTTTTATTATTGGCCGTAGGGAAAAACCGAGTACACTTTTCTGTGGTACAACATGGACGGTACCTCCAATTTGTAGGTGTATCTTGACATATCTGTAACTTGTAAGAATTTTTTTTTCTTTTTGGTTAAATTTCTTCCCTTTGTTGTTACTGTCCTTTGGACTTAGATATTTTTTATGAGGACGTTCTTGTCCTCAAGTGCAATGATAACAGGTGAGCGATATAGGGCCATCATTGTTTGAAAACTGGCCAGATTTCATCATGGGTTCCGGAGTAAGGGCTCCTTTAAGAGCAAAAATTTGCTGTTTTTGGCTTGTGAACACGAAAGAGACCTCATTTTGCTATCAACTTTAATCAAATTTGCACACAACTGTTAATTGTATTGGTATAATATCTCGGTTTCTTTTGAAAACGGGCCAGATCCCATAATGGGGTCCAGAGTTATTTGCTATTTTTGGCTTGCGAACACGATAGATAGAGACCACATTTTGCAGTCCACTTTAATCAAACTTGCATACAACTTGTATTGGCATAATATATTTCGGATCCTTTGAAAAACTGGCCAGATCCCATCATGGCTTCCAGAGTTATGGCTCTTAAAGGGCCAAAATTGCTATTTTCGCTTTTGCAGCCATATAGGGACTTCATGTATGGTTTGATTTGATAAAACTTGCAAAATATCTTCAACATCAATAAATCTTTGATTCCATGATGAATCTGTCAGATCCAATTATAGGTTCCGGAGTTATGGCCCCTGATTGACACCTGAAAGATCCAAAATTTGTTAATTTTCACCTTGGGAACACGATAAAAGTGACGTTTTATATTTGATTTTAGCCACACGTACACTCAACTTTTGTCACAATAAAACCTCAGTTTCTTTTGAAAACCGGCTAGATTCCATCTTGGGTTCTGGAGTCACTGCCCCTGAAAGGGGCAAAATTTTCTATTTTGGCCTTTTCAGCCATGTAGAGGTTTCATTTCTCTTTGATTTTGTACAAACTTGCACAGAATGATTATCTTCATGATTTCTAGACCCGGATCACAACTGGTTCTTGTCTGTTGAAGTCAAAAGAAAAGCTTGTAAACAACATAGAAGCCACATTTATGAACCTGTCTTCATGAAACTTGGTCAGAATGTTTATCTTCATGATTCCTAGGCCAAGTTTTATACTGGGTCATATGGGGTCAAAAACTAGGTCACCCGGTAAATTCAAAGGTAACACTCTTGTTCATTGGTTAGAATGTTTGTGTACATGAGATATCTCACGAATTTTTATTTGGGTCATGTAGGGTAAAAAAACTAGGTCACCAGGTCAAAGCAAAGAATAAGCTTGTTAAGACTGAAGAGGCCAAATCGTTTTGATCCAATCTTAATGAAAGTTTTTCAGAATACTTGTCTCCCTGACATCACCAGGTAAAACATGTTTACGCAGTTATTGTGTGTTACTCAGGTGAGTGACATAGGGCCATCGTGGCCCTCTTCTAAATATTAAAGCATGTACAACATAAATGGAAAACTTGGTCAGACTATTAGTGAACATTGCCGAATGTATGATAGTAAATCTCAGTTGAGACCTGTGTGTCTTGTAGTTGTCACTGCGGTATGAATTACAAACATGATCAAATATTAATGGCCAGCATAATTATAGCTTTTATAGAAAGTTGTCAGTGTGGTATTTTTTGGAGTTTACTGTACTTGGAAGACCACACAAGATTTATTTAGTCCAGCTGACAATATGTTTTACAGATATTTGAGAAGTCCATGTTGTTGATTCGTCACCTTGACTTGGAACGTACAGCAGTAAGTTGTCTTTTGTTATGTTGGGTTAATCCTTACCCTGCTTAATTTCTTTAACCTTTACCCTGCTAAATTTCTAAAATGAACTGGTCCATCATTCAGTTTGGGTAGTACCACTTATTATTCAAGGGGTTGTTCACTGAAAATTTACTGACTGAATAGCGAACAGTGCAGACCATGATCAGACTGCACGGATGTGCAGGCTGATCTTGGTCTGTACTGGTCACAAACGCAGTATCGCTTGCCGCCAGCAGGCTAAAGGTTAATTAACATCCATTTATTAATTTGGACAGTGCCATTATCTGTTAAAAGGGATGCTTAACAAATAGATACTAACTGAATGGCGAACAGTGCAGATCTTGACCAGACTGCACACTGGTCACAAAGGCAGAATCAGTTGTAACCAGCATGATTAAAGTGTTCCACAGCAGTATTTCTGTTTCATGTGACAGTCAGTCAGTGTAAACATTGTTCAAGGACTCTTTGTTCTCAACACCTATAACAGATGTTTCCATATGAATTAGAGACATTAGAGACTTTGTCTCTAGTGATTCTTCACCGAAAACATACACTTCACCTAAAACATTGTGGTAAAAAGTTCGACTTTCCTCTGTTTTTAAGCTTTAAAGGGTGGGTGAGTTTTCAGTAGAAATTGAAATCCCAAAACTTCTGCATGTGTATTTGTCAGAAATACCTTTATATTAGTAAAACAATACATATAGATGATGTATGTAAATGTACATGAGTTAAGTTTGAAACAAGAAAAAAATATGAAGTATGGTACAGCTTTCTATATGTTTGTAAATAAGCTGAGTACATGTTGGCAATTGTTTCCAAGAAAAAGGAAAACATTTAATAAGTATTGGAAATCAAGATATTTTGAAAACCTACAGTTCAATATAACATAATTTCATATACTACAGTGATGAAAATAGTACATTATTTTGTACTTTTATCTTCGTATTAATTTACAGATGTACAGTTACAGATTCAAGCAGTATGTACAAGTTTTGCTTGGAATATTTCACAGTCCAGTGGGACGAACAGAGAAATTGTGGTGCGGGAATTTCCCCCTTGATTTGCTGTATTCAGTTTGCAAAAACAATCTAGAATACAAGGTGGTTGCTGGCAGGAAGTTGGAAATTGTTAAGGTCAGTAAATGCACTTTGAAATATTTTTTATTGCTATGTGTCTGCAGCACTTTCCATAAAGGGTGTCTAATATTACTTGATTCAAATGCTTCTATAATGAGACAATACGCCATGCAGAAGACTCCGAAACCTAACTCAAAGGTCAGTGTCTTGCTTTGAGGTCAAAGAGTTAGTCATTTTCATTGTCTAGTCTGTAACTTTTTCATGGATATGATTTTGATGGATATTCAAATAACCTTTAAAATTCGTAAATGTTCAATTTTTAACAAGCTGATGTATCATTGGGGGCAAATTAAAAATATGTTGGGGTATTTCTTCTTAGTTACTTCCCTTTAATATGATGAAGTACATTTGTATTTCATAGCATTTTTCTCAATTTTCCAACAATTTACAAATAAAATGTTACCATTATTCCCCCACAAGGAGTGAGCTTGTCTGTCGGTCTGTCGGTTTTATGGGTTCCGGATGATAACTCATGAAAGAATTGACCGATTTAAATACTTTTTGGTAAATAGGTGTAACATCAGAAAATACAGGTCAAGTTTGACTTCGGGGTCAGTAGATCAAAGGTCAAGGTCACAGTGAACCTGAACAGTTAAACGGTTTCCGTATGATAACTTTAGAACACTTGGGTCTAGGATCATGAATTTTTGTTTAACAGGTGTAACATGATAAAATACAGGTCAAGTTCGACTTTGATATTAGTAGGTCAAAGGTCAAGCTCACAGCAACACAAAACAGTTAAACGGTTTACGGAAGGTTACTTGAGAACGCATGAACCTAGGATCAAGAAAATAGATAGGGAGTTTGGTTATGACTAGCAGATGACTCCTAATGACGTTGAGGTCAGTAGGTCAAGTCAAGGTTACAGTGACCCAGAACAATTAAATGGTTTTTGGACAAAAACTACAGATCGCTTGGAAGCCCGCCCGCTTAGCTCAGTAGGTAAGAGCGTTGGTCTACGGATCACGGGGTTGCGAGTTCGATCCTCGGGCAGGCGTATGTTCTCCGTGACTATTTGATAAACGACATTGTGTCTGAAATCATTAGTCCTCCACCTCTGATTCATGTGGGGAAGTTGGCAGTTACTTGCGGAAAACAGGTTTGTACTGGTACAGAATCCAGGAACACTGGTTAGGTTAACTGCCTGCCGTTACATGACTGAAATACTGTTGAAAAACGGAAAATAAACTGTTGTTAAACCCAAAACAGACAGACAGACAGATCGCTTGGGACTAGCATCTCGAAACTTAAAAGGGAAGTGTCATGACCAGCAGATGACCAGTATTGATTTGGAATTCCAGAGGTCAAAGGTCAGAGTGACCTGGATTCTAGACAATAACTTGAGAATGCTTGGGTTTAGAATCATGAAACTTCATAGGGAGGTTAATCATGACCAGCAGTTGACCTCTATTGATTTTGAGGTCAGTAGGTGAAAGGTCAAGCAAGTTTGGCTTTGACATTGGCTTAGTTCTGTGACAAGGCAACATTGTGAGGGTATAATTTGTCACTCCTGTGACAACTCTAGTTATGTCTCCCACACCACTGTATGGTGGGAGACATATTGATTTACTCCTGTCTGTCTGTCAGTCTGTCTTTGTGTCCGTCAGTCACAAATCTTGTGCGCACCCTAAGTCAAACATTTCTCATCAGATCTTCACCAAAATTGAACAAAATGTGTTTGCCAATAAGTCCTCGGCCAAGTTTGATAACTAGCCAAATCGTCACAGGCACTTGGGAATTATGGCCCTTGAATTACCCATAGGCAGATTACTCCAACACTTATCCAAAAGGCCGCTTACTCCAACATTTACTCCAAAACTATCAAAGGTGTATTTTCTGTGAGTGAACAGTTTATAAAGACAGACTTACTGTTCAGATGATTAGGCAGTTGTGGGAGACATGCGCTTTACACAAAAGCTGCGGTAGTGTTTTTTTCATATATGTATCTATGAATGTTTAAAAAGAATTAACAACAGTGGACATACAAATTCAGACCAACATTTTATAATATATGTTGTTTATATAGCGTAACATTGAGTAAACATCATTAACAGATATCAGATGAGTAGAATATGCTACAGTTTAGATTAATTAGTTAATTGATAACATTTGTATTCCTTTTAATCTGTGAATCAATATGTAAGGAAGCTATCCAGCTTCAGCAACCGCGTTGAAAATCCTAATGAAAATTTGTCTGAATATTTGTTTCCAAGAAATCACTAGGTCAAATATATTTACACTGTTATTAGCTCACCTGTTTTGTAGTGACAGGGTGAGCTTTTGTGATCACCCTTTTCCAATTTTCTGTTATCTGTCCGTCCACAATTTCCTTGTGAACACGATAGAGACATTTTGTATTTGATTTGAATGAAACTTGCACACAACTTGTATGGGCATAATATCTCTGTTCGTTTCGAAAACTTGCCAGATCCCATCATGGGTTCGAGAGTTATGGGCCCTTTGTCGTTTAGACACTAGTGGAATTTAAATACAAGACGTTGTGTGGTTTCTTACAGTTTACTTCTGTTGCTTTCGTTTGACTGCGGAAGTACATATATAAACAAGTGACATCAAGGACGTCATACATAATAATATGATAAACCGCGCCACGTTAACGTGACGCCAAGATTAGCGCGTCAACATGATAACATGTATACTTACATGACACTCCGGGGCCGGAAAGTAAAATATCAGAGTAAATTACAAGACAATTGTTATGTATCAAATTGCACTCTTGAATGAAAATTACTAAGTCTTGTTAAATGAATCACGCGTTTGAAACCATTCTACGGAATGTCATTATAATTTGTCTTTCACAGTCTGAATATATCTCTAGTAACGGAAATTGTCTCAATTATCACCTAATTCTAAACACAGTTTCTCTTATCACTGAAATTTGAACATAGTCTCTAGTCTCTATTACCAACGAAATCTTAACGCAGTCTATTCAATCAGCTCAAGCGGATAAAGTTTTGCTATAGGTCTGGTGATGATGCCCTTTCTAGATTTGACTCGTGCTGCATGTGTACGTCCGTCTGCACCAGTAACAACGTCATCAATAACACCTATGGACCACCTGCTTCTGGGTAATGTGTCGTCCTGAATCTGGACTACGTCGCCAATTCGAATCAGATCGCCTTCGCCTCCTAAACGTTTGTGGAACTCTCTTAACGATGTAAGGTACTCGTGCTTCCACCGCTTCAACGACACACAGGGGGAGTGTCCAGTGAGTGTATTCTCCAACACAATGTGCATGTTGCAACAATTTGTCATTTATACAGTTTTTTCATTATTTGATTGAAAAACTTATTGGGGGATGGTGGGGGAGGGGGGTAGGGGGCTCTCCCCTTGGAAATTTTTGAAATACAGGCATGAAATGAAGGCCTCTGGTGCATTTTTATGTTAAAAATTTTGAGATAATGGAGAGGTTAGTACCCTTTTGATGAGGGGGTGGGGGGTCAGGGGGCTTTCCCCCTGGGACATTTTGAAATACAGGTATAAAATGTTGGCCTCTGATGCATTTTAAGGTCCAAAATTTTGAGGTAAAGGAGGGGTTAGTACCCTCTTTATGAGTGGGGTGTCAGAGGGTTTTCCCCCTGGAAAAAAAAATAAAATGCAGGTACGGAATGTTGGCCTCTGGTGTGTTTCTTGGTCTAAATTTTGAGAAAATATTATTATTTCTTTGCCAAAATAGCAGGGTACTTCTCATCAAAAATTAAAAAATACATTTGCATAGGTAGGTCTTCTCTGAATGACCAAAATTAATCGGAAATTGGGGTCGCGAAAATGTGTGACAAACGTAAAAAAAGCAATCAAGACTAGCATTATTTATAAAATGAAAATTTATAACTTATTTTCTATGGCCAGAGTTAATTTTTACCATTGATTTCTGTTTGTTTATCGCAGTTTTTCATTGGAATTTGCCAAAATCAATCTACAATCATTATTATTAAAAATTATTGGAATTTATCGCGGATGTCCCGTTATACGTTCATTCTGAAGTTTTGCTACAAAATATAACTTAGAAATGGCTACTTTGACACTACTTTCGTGATTCCGCTTGTTAAAACATGTATAAATCAGCTATCATTGTCTTTTAATTCAGTCCGTGAAACATGACTTTCATTTGTTTACTACCGCGCCATATTACTTCAATCAACGATGACACATGTAAAGGCGGAGCTTAATAATTTTGCCGATAAAATACGTCACGCGTTCTACATCCAAAGCTGTCATTGGTTTATCGCATGTTTAAATTAAAGTCAAAGATCGAGAGGCACGTGGCAGCTTGTGTAATTGATCCCGAATCGCAAATCCCTCGCTTGGTGACACGCTGTGTATTGTGTATCATGAACAGAAACGCCTGCGGGTAATATTGATTTTTAAGGCAAGACAGAGAGTAGTTAAGACAGAGAAATACACATTGTAAAAAATACATTTACGGCAAAAACTTTTTTCGCCAATTTTTTATTTTTTTCGCCATTGGCGACTTTGGCGAATTGCAGCGGAAACCCTGAAACGGTATAGCTTGTCTGCTGTATCACGTGACATATCGTCTGCTTCTGGTTCTTCTCGGTCGTCTGGATAGATAGGTGAGGTAAGGAGGGGTGTTCATCAAGCAGTCGTTCAGGCTCGGAAATTCACGTACGGATCTGCAGCTACAATCATAGACGATGCGAATCGGAGTTGTTGCCGAGTCCTTTTTTACATGTTGGTGAGGAATGTAATGTAACTTTCTTGTCGTGCATATCTGGTCGGCTGGTACCTCTTCTATAAATCCTCGTTGTTCTTGCTCTCTGATTATCTCCCCATACGTGTGTAGTAGTTTAGGTTCTTTCCTCAGTCGGTTGATTACATTTTCAGTTCTGCGCCGGCTGACCAATTCATTGGTCGGTAATGTATCGTGTTCTTCTCTCCAAGGTAACTTTGCTATGTATTTACCTTCGTTGTAGGTAATGCACGTATCTTGGTAATGTATCAAGTACTGTTCATATTCCTGTTTCTTGGTGACTGGTTCGACTCCCATGGGTTCGATTTTCCAAAACTTTTCTAAGTCAACCTCTTCCTTGCTATGCAGTGTAAACACATTCATCATGGATACGGGTGTCGGCGTAATGTTTCTAAATGTGGGAACATTGAGAGGTCCTGACAAAAGATAGCCGAGTTTTGACTGTATGGCTGTAGGTCCGTTGACACGAATAACCTCGTCTTGCACTATAGTCCAATAAAAATCTGCACCAACTAAAATCTCTATGTTAAAGTCATCACTTGTATGCACCGGATGTGCTAGTTTTAGTGCCTTTAAGTATGGCAGTTCTCTAACTTGGTTTGTGTACTTGCTAACGGCAGCACGATTAACACTTTAACAGGTATATCTTCATGGGTCGACTCTAAATAGATAACTGCTCTATCAAGATGTCGTAGTCGTCGTCCTTTGTCGCCAAATCCTGAGAGTGATAATGTTCCTTTTCCAGTCGGTTTTATTTCAAGCTTTCTAGCCATGCTTTCCGTAATAAAAGAACTATGGGAACCTTCGTCGAAGAGTATATTGGCGGGAAATGATATGTTGGTAGACTGTTTTCAACAAAACTGGTCCAGTAGAAATCGTCTGCGTAGAGTGCAAAACTGCTGAATCAGTTTCCTTTACGTTGCATTGTTGGTTGGTAGGTGTTTCAGTCGATGTAGACTCACTTCCGATACAAATACTTGTATGGTGTCGTTTGGAGAACTTCTTACATTTGAATCTGGATCTGCAGTCTGACAGTTTATGAGCACCGAGGCAGTTAAAACATAACTTATTCTTTTTCACTATGTCAGTTCTCTTTTTATAATCTGTAACATTTTTGCATTCTAAGCTTGAATGATGTCCTTTACAATACACACATTTCTTCTCTGTATAACTCTTTGGTTTTCGCTGTGTAGTGGAATTGCTTTTCTCCGTTTTGTGGGAATCGGACTTCGTGAGAAATGTGGAGGTCGTGGCTGGGACATCATATTGTTTTACGTACGGGGCTTCGGCATCCAGAATAGTAATCTCGGATAGTAAACTTCTCAAAAGTTCGGGTAAGCGCCACGACTGTGACCCGTGCGCACGTGTCGTATTCTGTCTGACGTCGGAAGGTAGCTTCTGCAACATCACTGGAGTAAGCAGGGAACCATACGTAGATTCTGATTGGTTTAACGATTCTAGCGCTCTGATGTAGGTTTCTGTTGTGTCGTAGAATCTGCGTAAACTCGAAACTGTGTGCGTAGGTGCGGGGACTTCTAGTAAAGCCGTCATGTATGATTGTATGATAATATCTTTCTGTCCATAACGTTCATGAAGTAGGGAAATAGCTTTCTCGTAATAAGAATTAGTGAGCGAGAAACCAGCTATCATCTGTAATGCCTCATTTCTAAGAGAAGTCTTCAGGTAAGTAAACTTCTGTACTCCGCTCAGCGATGCATTATTGTGAATTGCACATTCGTACGAGTCCCAAAAGGACTGCCATTCTAAAATATCACCATCAAACTTAGGAAGCTCGAGTTTAGGTAATCTATGATATACTGAGCCTAACTCGGGTTTGCCGTGGATGCATGTCCTTGTATGCTGTAAGAATAGTTATTTTCGCGCTGTGTTCTGTTTTCTGTGCCTTCTGGGATCAGAATAGGAAAAACATGTGAATTTGCATTGAGATTAGAAAATTTGACTTGCCTGAATTTGCTCACTCATTGAATTCTATTTCTCAACTCGTACACATAATCTTCTTGGTCCAGAATTTCATGTTCAATCTCCTCTGCATTCTCTTCCGGGATAGAGTTCACAATTTGTTCGTGTATGTCCGTTATAATTTGGAGTTTGCCTTTCAGGGTATCCTCAATGGTTTGGAGCTCGTCAAAATTCGTTCCCTCTGAATCAGTAGTTTCAGATTTGGTAAAAACTCGCGTCACTGCTCCTTTCTGTCCTTTAAGCACTGCCCGTAATCGTGTTGCCATTGTCACGGCACCAAAATGTCGTTTAGACACTAGTGGAATTTAAATACAAGACGTTGTGTGGTTTCTTACAGTTAACTTCTGTTGCTTTCGTTTGACTGCGGAAGTACATAAATAAACAAGTGACGTCAAGGACGTCATACATAATAATATGATAAACCGCGCCACGTAAACGTGACGCCAAGATTAGCGCGTCAACATGATAACATGTATACTTACATGACACCCTTAAAGGGCCAGAATTTACTTTTTTGCTTGTGAACATGATAGAGGCAACTTTTTGCAATCAGCTTTAATCAAACTTCCACACAACTTGTATTGGCATAATGTCTCGGTTCTTTTCAAAAAGTGGCCAAATCCCGTAATGGGTTTTAGAGTTATGGCCCCTTGAAGGTCCAAAATTAGCTATTTTGGGTTTTGCAGCCACATAGAGACTTCATTTATGGTTTGATTTGATACAAACTTGCAAAATATCTTCAACAACAATTAATCTTGGATTCCATGATGAATTATAGGTTCTAGAGTTATTTTATATCTGATTACCTCCCCTGATTTTTATCAAACTGAATTTATATCAGTGAGTCCTTATAGGACTCATTTGAAATTTTATTATTTTCATTAGTTGGACAATCTGGGTAGATAACTATGGATAGATTTTATGTCAAATTAACTCCCTTTATTTCAAATTGAAATGGGTAAATCTTCGTAATTAATGAAGATACTGATTTGAAATTTCATTTATGCCATCAGATGGACTTGGGCAATCATTGAAGATACATATTGTCTGAATTTATGACAAATTACCTCCCTTTGTTTTTATGTAAATGGATATACCTAGCAGCTTCTAATGAGATTGGTTTGAAATTTTATTTATGTCTTCCATGGTAAGAAATTTCTGCTTTTACTTATTTTTCTAACATGTCGTTGTAAAGGCTTGTACTCTTCTACATGCATATACCAATGCATGATTACCTTTCCTGATTTTAATAAAAATGGATTTATCTCAGTGAGTATTTATAGGACTCATTTGAAATTTCATTATTGTCATTAGTTGGATTGAGACAATCAGGGTAGATAACTGTTGACTGATTTTATGACTAATTACCTCCGTTTATTTATGTAAATCAATGTACCTCAGCAGCATCTAATGAGATTGGTTTTAAATGTTATTTAAGTCTTCCAGGGTAAGGAATAGACATGCTAGTACAAAAATGCAGCATCTGAGCCTAGGACCCTCAGACTTGGTATGGAGATTGGCCCTGACTAGTATGGGATCCATCAGTCAAAAGGGACTGTTATTAGAAAATATTTATCCTGATGATATTTGAAGTATATGCATATGTGATCTATGTCAAAACTTGATCTTATCATTAAGAGCAATGATACTCAGGTGAGTGATATAGGGCCATCACAGCCCTCTTGTGATGTGTTTCTCAGGTGAGTGACCTAGGGACATCTTGGCCCTCTTGTTTGTCTTGCTCTGCCCCCATTACCAAATTTATGGGTCCTGAAATAGTAAAGGCTGTACAGTTTCACCCTGTGATGCACCTAGCTCAAAAAGTATTTCATATAAATTGATTAGACCTTGCATGAGTGTTTATCATGATATGATACAGACACCTTCTGTTTTTCTGTCTGGCTTCTCCCCACTATTTCCAGATTAATGGTTTCTAAAATAGTCAAAAATGCACATTTCACCTTGTGATGCGCCTAGCCAAAAAGGATTTGATATGAATTGATGAAAACTTGCATGAGTCTTTAAAATGATATAAACTTGCACACCTACTATTTTTAGCTCACCTGAGCCTGGTGTCTGTCTGTCTGTCCTTTGGCAATTTCGAGTCAGCAATGTAACTCTTGAACCTCCTAGAGGATTTCAGAGAAACTTGACAAGAATGTTAACCACATCGAGACAACCTGCAGAAAGCATGTTACAAATGACTTGCTTCAAAGTCATGTTCAAGGTCAAGGTCAAACTTAGGGATACAAGGTCATATGGCTTTGTTTCTCATCGCTCTGTAACTCTTGAACTGCTTGAAAGATTTTAAAGAAAATTCACACAAATGTTCACTACATTAAGACAACATGCAGAGCTCATGTTTCAGATGTCTTGCTCCTATGTCCTTTCACGCTTTTAGGCCAAATGTCATACCTTTTGGCGTATATTGCTCAGCATCGCTGTACTCTTGTTCGGCTTTTTAGCTCACCTGAGCACAAAGTGCTCAGGGTGAGGTATTGTGATCGGTCACCGTCCGGTGTCCGTTCGTCCGCCCGTCCGGCGTCCGTCGACACTTTCCTTTAAACAACATCTCCTCCTTAACCAACAGACCAATTTTAATGAAACTTCACAGGGATGTTCCTTGGATGGTCTTCTTTAAAAATTGTCCAAAGAATTGATTTCCATGCAGAACTCTGGTTGCCATGGCAATCAAAAGGAAAATCTTTAAAAAACCAGAAGCCCTAGAGCTTAGATATTTGGTGTGAAGCATTCCCTAGTGGACCTCTACCAGGTTTGCTCAAATCATGACCTCGGGGTCAAAATTGACCCCGCCCCAGGGGTCACTTGATTTTACATAGGAAAATTAAAAAAAATCTTCTTCTCAAAAACCAGAAGCCAAGAGCTTAGATATTTGACATGTAGCATTGCCTAGTGGACCTCTACTAAAGTTGTTCAAATCATCACCCCGGGGTCAAACTTGACCCCGGCCCAGGGTCACTTGATTTTACATAGATTTCTATAGGAAAATCTTCAAAATTGTTTAAAAAATAAACCAGAAGGCCTAGAGCTTAGATATTTGACATGTAGCATTTCCTAGTGGACCTCTACAAAATTTGTTCAAATCATGATCCCCGGGGTCAAAATTGACCCTGCCCCAGGGGTCACTTAATTTTACATAGGAAAATCTTCAACAGTTTTCTAAAAAAGACCCCAGAAGGTCTAGAGCTTAGATATTTGACATATAGCATTGCCTAGTGGACCTCTACAAAATTTATTCAAATCATGACCCCCCTGGGTCAAATTGACACTGCCCCTTGGGGTTACTTGATTTTACATAGAAAAATCTTCAAAATTTTCTAAAAATAAACCAGAAGGCCTAGAGCTTAGATATTTGACATGTATCATTGCCTAGTGGACCTCTACAAAATTTGTTCAAATCATGATCCCCCGGATCAAAATTGACCCCGCCCCAGGGGTCACTTGCTTTTACATAGGAAACTCTTTAAAAAAATCTAAAAATAAACTAGAAGGCCTAGATCTTAGATATTTGACATGTAGCATTGCCTAGTAGACTTCTACAAAATTTGTTCAAATCATGGCCCCCGGGGTCAAATTGAACCCGCCCCATGGGGTTACTTGATTGTACATAGAAAAATCTTCAAAATTTTTCTAGAAATAAACCAGAAGGCCTAGAGCTTAGATGTTTGACATGTAGCATTGCCTAGTGGACCTGTACAAAATTTATTCAAATCTTGACCCCCAGGGTCAAATTGACTCAGCCTCAGGGGTTACTTGATTGTACATAGGGAAAACTTCATAAATTTGCTAAAAATAAACCAGAAGGCCTAGATCTTAGATATTTGATATGTAGCATTGCCTAGTAGACTTCTAAAAGCTTTGTTGAAATCATGACCCCCGGGGTAAAATTGGCCCCGCCCCAGGGGTTACTTGATTGTACATCAGAAAATCTTCCAAAAAATGTCTAAAAAGCATCAGTTTGACATTTGAAACATGTAGCTCATATTTCTTAGGTGAGCGATCCAGGGTCATCATGACTCTCTTGTATATTCATTCAGTTCACAAGGCTGTTGAATAGTGGAGTGTCCTATGAGAGGTCTTGATGTTGTATATTCTTTAATTAAAAAAAAATACAATCATGCATGATATAAAACAATTTCTTAACTGTATTGCTGATTTTTAGTCTATGATAACCATTGAGGTCACATTTCTAGGCCAGTCTTTATGAAACCTCCGCAAGATTTAGGATAACATAAATGTAATTTTGAAATTTCTTTCAGATATTGTTAAAAGAAATCAAAGAAAAAGCAAGTTCAGCTTTTGTGCTAAAGATATGGAATATACTGTGGACACTTACAGGTAAATTATCATAATTGTCATAATTTTACACTAATTATTGAGTTGAGGAAGTATGATTTAGATTTTGATAGCTCAGTATAGGTTTAATTGGGTTATCGAAAAATATGCTTACAAAACAAGTATTAGTAGAAAAATGTGTAAATTGGTAAAAATTTGTCTCACAAAAAGTTCCTTAAGTTAGAAATATTTCTATAGGCAGCGCAGATTTAGTAGCTGTTTGTTCTTCCAGTTTTTACATTTTAAGCTCACCAGAACCAAAGGCTCACGGTATGCTTTTGTGACCACTCAATGTCCAGCATGCGTCGTCAGTCATCCGTCCACCAACAATTTATAAAAAAATCTTCTTCAAAACCGCTGTGCAGAATTACACCAAACTTCACAGGAATGATCCTTGGGTGGCCCCTTTCAAAATTGTTCAAAGAATTGAATTCCATACAGAACTCTAGTTGCCATGGCAACCAACAGGAAAAACTGTAAAAAATGTTCCTGTCCAAAACTGGAAGGCCTAGAGCCTTAATATTTGGCATGTAACATCATCTGATGGTCCTTTATGATAATTGCGAAAATTGTTCAAATTATGCCCCTGGGGTGAAAAAAGGCCCTGCTCCAGACAGAATAGACTTGCATACACTTATAAGGGAAAAAACTTTAAAAATTTTCTTGTCTAAAACCACAAGACCTAGGACTTCGATATTTGGTATGTAGCATTGCCTTGTGGTCCTCGACCAAAATGGCCCAATCTAAATGAAACTTGGTCAAAATGATACTCAGTAAAATCTTGGACGAGTTCCATATAAGGTCATCTGGGATCAAAAACTAGGTCACCAGGTCAAATCAAAGGAAAAGCTTGTTAACACTGTAGAGGTCACATTTAAGACTTTATCTTCATGAAACTTGGTCAGAATGTTAATCTTGATCTCAAGGTCCAGTTTGAATCTAGGTCATGTAGGGTCAAAACCTAGGTCATTAGGTCAAATCAAAGGAAAAGCTAGTGAACACTGTAGAGGCTACATTTATGACCATATCTTAATGAAACTTGGTCAGAATGTTAATCTTGATGATCTATAGGTCAAGTTTAAATCTGGGTCAGGCAGGGTCAAAAACTAGGTCATTAGGCCAAATTAAAGGAAAAGCTTGTTAACACTCTAGAGGTCACCATTTAGGCCCAATCTTAATAAAACTTGGTCAGAATGGTACACTCAATAAAGTCTTCGACGAGTTTGATATTGGGTCATCTGGGGTAAAAAACTAGGTCACCAGGTCAAATCAAAGGAAAAGCTTGTTAACACTCTAGAGGCCACATTTATGACCATATCTTAATGAAACTTGGTAAGAAAATTAAGCTTGATGATATATAGGTCAAGTTAAGATCTGGGTCAGGTGGGGTCAAGAACCAGGCCACAAGCTCAATTCAAAGGGGAAGCTTGTTAACACTCAAGAGGCCACATTTATGACTATATCTTCATGAAACTTAGTCAGAATGTTAATCTTGATGATCTTTAGGTCAAATTCGAATCTGGTTCATGTGGGGTCAAAACTAGGTCACAGGGTCAAATCAAAGGAAAATCTATTGAACACTGTAGAGGCCACAAAAAATAATAAGCTTGTTTACACCCTAAGGGGCACATTTTTGAGTCGGCTAAACGCTTTCAAGCGTTTGACGAGTCCTTGCTATCGCCCGATTTCTTATTCTTATTAAATGGCCTCACAACACAGCGAAGTGATGTAGTTCCATTAGGTTGTCTCTAATTTCAAAGAGTTCATTAGTCGAATGAAGTTCATTTATGTCAATCCTATTTGCTATGACCAATATACGATGTAATCTGTCAAATTTATGACTTGTAATTGTGCAAAACTCGAATAAAGCCACATATTTTCTTCCGCGGTAACTCATTAAGCATAAACACGCATAACGATTCTGCGGGATTTGGTAATTCATTTGCGCATATGATTATGGTGACGAAGTTTATGCCCTTTTGTCACAAAATAGCAAATATCGTGTTCACAAATTCAAATAAAAACTGCATATTAACTTATTAGCCAAATTATCCATTTGTTACCCTGTCCGTTTCAAAAAATAATCTTTAAAATCATTGCGCAAATAACAAATTTATTGCACTGTGCATTTTATGAATTGCGCAGGCTTACCAAGCTTACGTAACATCCAGCGAAAGACAGAATATAGTTCCAGAACATACTGCTAGTATTTTACTGAGTCGGGTACCTCTGAAAGCATTGGAATGTCTCTTATCAAAGAGTTTACCACACCGACAAAATTAAATTATGACAGCTTCATTTTAAATGACCCGAATAAGATATGTGCAGTACGATAATTCTTCCGCGAAACTTTGCGGATGAATCCGAACTACATTCTGGACACTTGTCGGCGAACACGCCTGACCTGTTTATAACAACGCTTCTACGACTTTGCATGGGTTGAATTTTGCAGTCTGTAAGCGGATAAATTATCGGAAGAAGAAGCTCTTACTGGTTTGTTTAATTACTACTGATATTAAAAATGATTTTATTTCTTATTTTTCGAGAAATAAACAAATCGGCGAAACATTAAATTGTATTTTCTTGTAGTTTTTGAAATCGAAAGTAGATCGTCTATGTTTGGCTTTGACGAAACGAAACAACTTTTTTATGAAAAGATTTAAATAAGAGGTAATTTAACCGTAAACTTCAATGACAGATACTGCCATTTGCTGCTAAATGTCTTCGTATCATCACAATTTGTAAACCATATTGTTGAAACTGGAGATTTGGAAAAGTGTAATCGTATCCGGATATAATATTTTGGGTAAATATGGAGCTGTGTTATGAAATTTTAACAGTCAAGTAACAGACATGATAGATATTATTGTAACTGAAATGATTCTAGAATTTATTTTTATAACACCTACATAGAACCTATATCAGACTCATATTCTAGTCCTGAGGCATGATCTGAAAGTAAAAAGATGAAGTGACAGTCATTCATACTTTGGATATTGTAATACTAAAAAGAATCTAGGTATATAACGAAATTGAAACATAAAATTTTTAGTTAGGAATCGCACCAAAGGCCGTATTCAAGGGTCTACATATTCAAAATTTCTTATTGGTACTTGTGCAAACCGTACTTGCGGAGCTGGTATCCTCCCACACCCTTTCCCCATATTGCCACTTAACAGTTTGGTGATACATGTTGCCCTTTTACGCCTGCCACAATTGCCATTTCAAAATCTGACTGCAATTTTAAAGCGGAGAAACACCCCCTCCCGCCACCCAACCTGCTACGACCACGGTAAAAAAATGGCTCCTCAAACATTTTTCAGCCCGTCTGGGCCTGTCTGGCTAAATGAATTCAAAACGGATAATTGAAAAGTACATGGACGTCGGGATTTCAGACAAGATTTGATAGGGTGGTTGTTTAACAGGTCTGCAAATAGAATAAATGATGGTTTTAACTAAAAAGAACAGCATTTATGTTACATCGTATATTGAAATTCGGCATTATTTACAATCATGTTAGCCTCAAACGCAAAAGTAAGTATATTTTAAATTTGACATCACATCTTATATGATGTAGCAATACTAATCATATCACCCGGTTTATCGCCAGGCCATTATCTGTAAAATATCTGAACTGTTCGTTCGTCCAAATTGTGTTTTTTTTCCGTTACAAATTGTTATGGCGCGTCCGCGCTGTTAATAATTTTATATATAAATTGTCATTAAAATGTTATCATGTGGAATATATACCCGCCGATAATTGCCTCTTTTGTCAATGCGGAGGCAATGTTTACTGGAAAAATAAAAAATATATTAGTCATGGGCAGTATCTTCGTGTCAGCTGTCAAATAGGAGTTTGTACTTTCATCATTTTTTATTTCTTGCAAACCACTCTTCAATTTTAGAGAAAAAAATTGGGTTTAAAATACTTGTATAATGTCTGTCAAAGTTTTCTCGGCTCGACTCTGAATGTTCATTCATTATTGTAACAAAATCTCTGTTTTGTGGGGGAAAAAAAAAAAAACTAAATGTGCAAACTGAAACTGGTAGACTATTCTACCAGTACATCAATCATTAGCCGACTCTCAGGCCCTTCAGGCCTTTGATTTATTCTATCTTCATAAAACTTGATCAGAATGTTTGTTATTACGAATTCTTGGATGCTTTGTAATTTGGGTCATGTAGAGTCAAAAACTAGGTCACCAGTCCAATTCAAAGGAAAAATTGTATACACTCTAGAGGTCACCGTTTTTGCTCCAATCTTCCCGAAACTTAGTCAGATGTTTATTTTCATGAAAATGGACAAGTTGGAATCTGGGCCATGTTTGGCGAAAAACTACATGACTTAGTCAAAGCACAACGAAATTGCTTGTAGACATTCAAAGGAGGCCATGCTTTTTGTTTAAATCTTGATGAAAATTGGTTAGAATATTTGTCTCCATTAAATCACTAGGTGAAACATGTATACACAGTTACGACGTGTTATTTAGGTGAGCGTGGCCCATTTGTTTTTCATTAATATTTATTATCAACATGTGAAGTTTTGTACTGTCATCCGTTCACCCCAGATTTTTTTCAGTCCTTTTTATTTCAATTTTCTCAAACCTTCTTGGATTGTATAACATGTGATGTCGGAACACTCACTCCTACACCATTCCAGATGCTTACTTGAGTATGCTCTCTTTAGACAAACATCTTAGCTTTTTTGCAGATTTATTTCTTTGCCATTTTTCACCATAAACCCCATTTGGCGGTGAATACCAGTTCATCAGATTTGCTTTTATTGGTTAGCCTTTTTGTTCACAGGTAGTTGTTGATATTGTGGGTTTTAGTCTGGTACCATCCTGCTGTGTCCTGCATTTGTCATTCTGCAGACACGTAACTTCTGGTTAGAATTACACCAGACTTAAAAGCTTGCTCTGTATTGTCATTGCATAGGTATGCCTTAAGTTTGTTTAAATGATTCACATTGATACAAGGGTGATACAGACCAAGTTTAGTGAAAATCCATCAACCTAAAGTTCTTATTTATAAAAGTTTCTTTTTTACCGTTGGTAGTTTACGTGGATGGATCAACTTATTTCCAGCAGAGCCAAAGGAAAGGTGTTATATTAACCTCCACAACATCCAGTCTAGGCCTGTACTGCTGGAACCAGTACCAGTACTGAACGCAAGTTGGATTATCAGCCTCGTTTAGGAATTTAACCGGGACTGCCGGCTTTGTAGTCCAACATGCTAACCACTGTGCCAATAATTCCCATTAAAAATCATACATTAATTGCCTTCTTAAATGATATCATTTAAATTTTAACCTTTCAGGTTTTGGGTTAGTAGATTTTTTGCCTCTCAAAATGTTGCTAATTCTTTTTTCCAATCTTGTCTATTTTCCGCTGCAATGTTTTGCAGTTTTTATAAGAAGCAAGTTCCTTTCATTAGCTTGCTTTGTTTGCAGGAAGGCGTACCTGTAACTGTGGGAGTTGTTTGTACAGAATGAAGGGCTGCAGGTATCCAGGACCTGTATTGACGTAAGAACTCTTATATGCCCCAGCGGGGTTCATTTCATGCTTTTTCAGTAGTTTATTGAAATATAACAGTAGGCTATTAGGCTCCTGGTTGAAAAACAAGTTTTAAGTAATAAAGCAATGCACTTTTCTGTCCGTCCTTCATATTGTCCGCAAATTCCATGTCTGGTTCATAACTCTGTTATTCTTCAAGTGATTGTAGTATGATTTGGTATTGTGAAAAATGTCCCCAGGCGGGGGACGTTGGTATCTCTTTTACAAATTCTTGTTTTCACTGTTTTGGAACTGCTCTTGAATGCAAATGAATAATAAAAAATCGGTGTTCTTCCGAAAGTACAAATCTTTAAAGGTATAGAGTATATAAATACCAACAAAATGTTTAAGATATGTGCTCCATTGTTCTGAAATGTAAAAGAACTGTTAAGGAATATTTAAATCTTTTCTCAGTATAAACGTTGTGATGTCATAATTTTGCATGTGATATGAAATATATTTTGGTTTTAGATGGAACCAAGCAAACACCCTCAATATATATATTGATTTGCTCATGTCTGTCAGTGAAGGTCACTAGGGTGAGTAGTATAAGAAATGGGGTTTTTGGCACACTTTTGACCCCAAATTAAATTTTAACCCTTGACCTAACGACCAATGCTGACAATTTCACAAATTTAAAACAAAATTTTAACAAATTATTGTTAAAAAACTATAGTAAAATATGATTATACACTTCCACCAATATGTGCAAAATCCTGCCAAGTGGCAGCAATGTGGCGGACGCTGCCAACTGGACAATCTTTTGGCAAAACTTTGGCAAACACAATTTCAACCAATCAAAAAGCCTGCCTTTTCTGCCAAGTGCTAGCAATGTGACAATGTCTGCAGCTTGGCAACTTTTGGCAGAAATTTGGCAAAACTTTTGGCAGATTATTTTTATTGATAAAATGTAACTTATTTGATCTTATTTTCAATTAGTAAGTATATTATCAGGGTTACACATAGTAATTAAACCTATAATTAAGCTTTTAATTAACCTTTAATCCAAAGGCTGTATTCTATCAAAGGATTACAGTTCATCTGTTATGGTAGAATTTGATCTGTAACTGCCCATCAAAAGCATAAATTGTTAATTCTGTAAATGCTGAATCGCCCCCCCCCCCCCCCCACCCCCCCCCCCCTCATACGGGTGAATATCAAACCATTGTTCCTTGTTTTAGATAATTTTAATTTTTTTCTTATACATAGATATTAACTTACAGTCTCAAAGTCCTCAGCTGCTCAGCTGTTATATTTACATTATTCAAAATACAAAAAGTTAAACATCATCCTGAGGCCTATTATTTCGCCCCACCTAATTAAATGTGATAGTGGCTTTTAGTCGGTTTATTACCGGTTCACCGGGGAGCTTGCTCCCTTTAATAAATTCTTAATATCTATTATTTATGTTCCGGTTTTTCTGATATAAACACACCACTCAAAGGCATATCTAGTACATCTTATTTTATATTGTGGTTTATGCTTATAAAATCTTTTAATTAAGATAATTCCAGGTCTTATTTCAAATATATTTAAATAGTTCAGATCGGCATATTTTTATATGTTGATATGTATCCAGGCTCCACGAGGTCAAATACTTTTTCACACTCCCCCCCACCACCCTCTATGTAATCAAAAGTTATGTTATAATAGTATTCAAAGAGAAACGCTTCATTCTCACTTCCTACTACCCTATTTTTCTATTGTTCCTGTCTTTCTTTTTAAGTTTAAGAATTATTCGCTAATCATCAAGTCGATTTGTTGTGGCCCCCCCTTCCGCAGCTGATAAATTGTCACAGTAGCCTTTGTTCTAGCGATTGTGTTTCTTGTTTTAAGAAAACATTTTTTACTTTTTAATTTCTTCGCATTAGTGGTATTTTCTTCGACATTAGCGGTTATTGCTTTCGTATTAGCAGTAATTACTTGGGTATTAGAGTGAATTGATTCTCCGTGAATTACCTGATATTTTACCTACAGAGTCCAAATCCATTTATATTTTTTTAATTTTATCATTAATTTGATTATAAATTCATTAATATCTTTTTGTACTAACCTTTAAGTTTACTTAACTTTCGTACATTATTAGTGCCTTGTAACCCTCCATCAACATTTATTATCAGTCTACAAGTTTTTTCTTCAAATTTTCTATCTGAGTGTTAACTGTGTTAATTGTTCAGTATTAGCAGCTAATTTTTTTAAAAAACTCTCCTTGTTAATGATTTTTCAACTACAAAGTCCAGTTCATTTTTATGTTCTTTTCAACTTTAGCACTTAAGCTGCGTCATATCGTCTTGTTAATTTTTTTGTAATTACTTAAGTCTGCATACTTTAAATTTATGACGGTTGTCAGACAATACTAATCCAATTTCGAATTTGTTTGTTAAGTCATCTATTTTAGAATTGAGCTCTTTTTTTAAAATCCTTAATGCTGTGTCATGATCATCACCTCTTTGTGAGCTGCCTTTTCCAATTCAGATTATTATTCTGCAAGTTTATTGAAAATTATTTCTAATAAATCTTTTGCTTATTTTCAGTTTCAGTATTTATTTTATTTATTTCTGTTCTGATTTCTAACTGTACATATTTTGTAACTTTTTCTCAGCTTCCAATAATCTTGTCTTTTTGTTCTTCCTGTTTACTCATCTATCTTTTAATTCTTGATTTGGGTGAATTAAAATGTATACTTAACTCGAAATACTTCTGTTATGTTATCATTGTCAAATCAGATTTTCTCTTAAGTTCTTTAATAGAATCAACATAGCTTTCATTTCTTCTTCAATTTTACCTTGTTAATTTCAACTATAAATAATGAATTCTTTTAAAATCTTGTTAATTCTTCAATATTCTTTTCTTCTGCTTCTAATATCTGTTTAATATTTGAATACTTCAGATTATAGTTTCATCTATTACACTTTTGAAACTTTTTTATACACAAAACCGTCTTTGAATACTAGGTGGATTTATCTGGATTTCCTAAGTTGATTATTTTATTCACCTCCCTTATCTAAGCTAGTTCATTGTTGTTATAAGTTCCTTATTTCTGTGAAAGATATGAATTCATGTCCTTTCTAAGCTTTTTATATTGTTTTGTAGTCGCATAATCTTAAATAATATCAAAATTTAACTTTACTTACACTTTCCGTTTCACTTCTATGTTTTGTATCATTAAAAACACCATTATTATATTACCAGTAAAGTTTTTTCTTAAAAACTTCCTTGGTATTGTCATTATATAAGAACTCTATTTTTGATTTGTTGCATTAGCAAAAAGTATCACGATTATATTTTGTTCATCACAAATCATATAATTTTTCTCGTATACCTGGACTTTCAAAGAAAATATAATGTGAACAGTTAATTCGAATATTCTTTGGGGTTTTATAGTAAGACTGATAAATAAATAACACAACAGTTTTTGTTGACGTCTTGAATAAAGTATTTTGTTATTTCCATTTTGACTTTTTATTCTTTCACATCCCCACCAAAAATATTACTACTTTTTGTTTTTCTGGTTCAAGATTTCACAGGTTCAATTTGGTTGGGATTCAGCTGAATATTCAAGTATTTCATTTGGATCTACTTTCATTTTTTTTGCAATTTGACTTAAGTGGTTAATTAAATCCTGATATTTAGATTGTTTAGGTTTTTAGCATACAAGTTTAATTTATCATAATCTATAAGTGGTTTTCGAAGTCTATGCATTTAATGTATTCTGTTTTTCCAGATCCAGAGGTCCACATATTACACATTCTAAACATGAAT
Source organism: Mercenaria mercenaria (assembly GCF_021730395.1). Lineage (NCBI taxonomy): Eukaryota > Metazoa > Mollusca > Bivalvia > Venerida > Veneridae > Mercenaria > Mercenaria mercenaria. Next base: position 103,925,210 of record NC_069362.1, on the reverse strand, counting down.
CTGGCATAAAAGGATTAAAATTGTTTAACGTTATTGGTTTAATCACTTTTTGTATCTTAATTTGGGAAATTTCCATTTATTTCTATTAAAAAACTAAAGTTTTAAACTTTATATTACATTCTTTTACATTATCTTACATTATTTTACATTTATCTTACATTATTATTAAATGCTATCATAAAACTTAATGAAATAGAATAAGAAAAAAAATAGTGGCCCCGCAGCGCGCACTTAGAGAAGAAATAATGAGAGATAAAATAAGAAAGGCTACAAATCGGGATTTGTATACTGAAATTTATACAGCCAATTACTGAAAAATAGAAAGTCCCCCAAAAAAACAAAGAACAATTATCAAGTCAGTTAAAAGCATTACTGGTTTAATGAGCAATTAGCGTTACTAGGTGATGAAATGACAAGGACTACAAAATATCAGCGGGTTTCCAACAGCCTATTCCAAGAACCACCACCGATTACAGGGTTCCTGAAGGATCATGTGGGTTTGATACGGGATACGGATGATGGTGATGAGTTTGAAGGACACTATAGAATCTCTGAAGGAATCAGAAGAAAAAGAATTGAAGCATGACCAAACGAATTTACAATTGATTTTTAATAAAGAAATTGATTTAAACCTTATAGATAAAAATATAACTCACCCGCAGAAGTGTTAACTTTTTTCCAGCAAATCTAAAAAGCCTAATAAAGAATGTCTAGAGACGAAGTAGAGGGTATCATAGAACATGTATCGGATGAAATAAAAAAATTGGCTAGCAAATTCTGGTGAATAACTGAAAGACAAAACAAACCAGGTCATGATCTGAAGGCACAGGAAGAAATATAGCCGGAAGGAAAATTAAAAATAATATAGAGAAACGATCATTATAATTTAGAAACAGAAAAAAGTATATGGGAAAAAAAGGGAATAGATATTATAACCCATATAAGTTGTACCAATGGACAATATGGAAATTCTTATATACTTAAATAAATTTAAGGTCAAAAACAATTATTGTAAGGATAGAATAACTGGAAAAGAAGTAATTAACACTAAGTAGATAATGATTTGATGATTTAATTATAAAAGGTCTAACAATAAGAAAAAAACATTCAAATCATTCAATAAAATTATCAAAGAATTAACAGAAAAGTCGGATTAAACTATCAATAAAAGATCTAATGAAATTTAAAAAAGTAATTAGAGGACAAGTTATGACGTTTGTCCCTGTAATCCAAAAGAATTGGTTAATGACTTGACGTTAATTTGTGGTTCATTGCTGCTGGAAATAATTAATGAAGAACTACAAAATGAAGGTATTATTAGAATAATTGATGAACTAATTAAAAATGAATTCACTTTTTCCCGAACACCCATGAAATGTTATATAAAAATTATTTTTCTTGATTTAAATTTTAGTTATATATAATGGACAAAAAATAGTATAAGTTCTGAAACAGTTTTAAAGGAGATTAAAAATAAAATCGAGTGATTTTACATCTGATTTAGTTGTTCTTTAATTTTAGATAAAAATAACACGTATGTTGTGTTTGGATAGTTTTAACACTCATGACCTCTTTCTTGGATAATCTTAGTGATGAATATGACGACTAAAAAAAATTCGTTATATAATGGTAAAGAATGGAAAAGATATTATATTTACAAATGGTTCTTACAGTTACCACAGATATAATAATTATATTAGAGAAACCTTAATAAGTAAATGATGATTTTGGATTTAATAATTCAGAAATTGCTCCACTACAGATGCACATAGATTTAGTAGTTTTAGATTTTGATATCATCCGCACCAAATCTGTTGGATTTACAGAATGGTCAAATTTTCATTACATTGCTTGGATTTTGAGAATAAAGCATTGAGAATACTGATGGGGGAACTACAACACCCAAATATAACTAAACTCTCGTGGATACAATTTAATTCATTTGTGATCTTATTGATATTCGCTTGTGAGGGTAATTTCAGTGATAATTATCTATGCTTTAAGTACTGAAGATATACAAGAGCTTATTCCATTTACAAAAGAACCACAAAGAGTTGGATATTTGAAATTAATAAATATATTATAAATTCAATTAGAAAATATATTACAGATGTATTTGGTAGAATAATTAATTTTAATGAGGTTGAAACAAGTTATACACTAATTTTAAAGAAATAATTAAACTAAGTTTTAATTCTTAATTATAGAAATTATAAAATTTTAGTTTTATATAATGTACAAGAAAGTTTTATGCCAAAAATAAAGGAATATTTATATTTATTTGTGCTCACCGGAGAAAAGAAATTCATACATGGACCAGGTATCTTTGACACTTTAACGAAATTGTTTCAAGCGGAGTTGCATCTCAATTGGCACAGCTGGAAAAAAACGCTTTGGAAACAGCAGGAAATAAGCAGCTCTTGAAAGTGGAACAAAAAAAGGTTTGGAACAGAAGTTGGAATTTAGCTGTGATAAAATTGTTGTTGAAAAAACTTAAAAAGAAACTGCTTCGGAGTTGGTAATTTTTATGCAAGGAATTACAAGAAAAGAATAACAGTAAAAATAATAATAAAAATAATAATGCTAAAGAGGAGGATATTTCATATGAGAATAAATAGAATATTGTCAGGATCTGGATTCAGCTCGACAAAAACGTATTAACAGATTAATTTATAAAACTAAAGTTTTAACTTTATTAAAAAATAGAATAAAAAATAATAAATAATTATTAATATATACATGTTTTTATTTAGAACAAACAATAATTGCGAAAGAAATGACTTAACTCCTATTCCACATTAGATACTGCTTTAATAATCTGTCTAGGAAATAATGTTTAAGCAACAAAAAAAACGGATATCACTTTACACTTAATGATAGAATCTATCATTTTGATTGGTTTAATGGTTATTTTGAAGTGAGTTTTAAAGTAAATAAGCTTTGCTAATGGTAATAATTATGGTGCCTGGTGAGCTGATATCAAATTGCTTTAATTAATAATGCAGCTTCAGTAATTGATCCGTTAGTGGTTAACAAAATGGAAAAAATTGTATATGATTGCTAAGATTTATATTAAGGTCGTAAATGTAAAGGATTTAGTTGAAACTATCTAATGATTATGCAGAATCAACTGGAAACAAACGAAATATATTTATTTAGATTATACTGATATGCTTGAGACGCAGGAATGATCAAGTTGGATATAATAGTGGATTTGCTTCTAGGAAGTTATTATCGAAGGTCGGGAAAGAGGTAAATGCTAAAATTCCATTAATAATTATTCATTTTTTCAAGGTTTAGAAACTATATTATACCTCCAGTCCAAATTCAAACACACTGCAGCTGACAGCTGATGGATGAATTAATTTTTGAGCTAATGCTGTGATGCTGGTAGGTAATTGCTAACAAAATAATTCTAGGGTTCGTTTTCCTTTTTAATGAACTTTGGGTTGATTATTACTACTTGAAAGATTTACAAAAGCAAGATGGTCATACTTAGGGAAATGGGGACACAATCAACTGCTACACAACAAAATAATATAACCTTTAGAATAAACAGGTGGTATAACAAAACCACTACATGTATTTATTTATTATACAACGACCTGACAACAGTAATCACAAGAACATAACCCCTCATTTATTTAGTTACATTTAAAATTAATGCAGAGCAAATGGAAAATTGCACTTTGAGTTTGTTGTCTTGTAGTTGGTAATGGTGTTTTTTATCCAGAAACAGAATATACAAGTATAGCAGAATATATGAGGATGTAATTAATTATTATTATAACAAATATAAAGACTACTGGGAGTCTTTTAAATACGATCAACTTTTTATAAGTATTGTGGAATTTGTTCATTTTACTTGAATATAAAAGGAAGTAACTACTGAAGATCCTAAGCATATTACATTAAACAGCCTAAATTAAAATATTCCACCTGCCTCCAATATTCGACTTTTCCGGCAATTGTATTATATGTGGAAAACAGTTGAAACATACTAGTGGAATGAACTTGTTATTGTTTAAATGAACCTTGTCATTGTTTAAATAAAATAATATAAATTAAATAATTTAAATATAAATTATATTATAATGACATCAAATTATATTGAATATAAAATTAACCTTACTGGATGGACAAAGAAAAAAATTTAGCCCGAGCTACAACAACAAAATTCCCACCTACTTTTAGATTAAAACATGAAAATTTCATGAAATTCCCTTTTACTATTAACAAAAACACAAATTAATCAAATTAAAAAAAGCTGTTGCAAATAAAAGGGATTATAAATTACCATTTCAAAAGCCAAATGTGCAGTCAAGGTCAAAATGGTTGGATTTTTAGGAGCTTTAGCTGGTTTGGTTAGGGAAAAAACATTTTCCAATGGCAGCAAAAATGCTCCAAAATATTAGCCCTCTAGGCATTGGAGCCCTTTCTGGACTGGCCAGTACTGGTGTTAGTAAAAACTTGGAAATGGTTATGATTTCAGTAGCTAATGATAAGAGAAATTGATAGCACCATAATCTTCCACTAATTCAAAGAAAGCAACTCGTAGGATCTGAGTGATTAAATTACACACCAAAACAAAAACCAGGAGGTGGTGTTTTGGTTATGTTGGCTGCTAGTCTAGGACTACCTTTGATTTCATCTTGTTTAAGTGGTAGGGACATGGCCAGGGTATACAGATTGATCTCAAACGGAACGACTTACAGACGAATTCCTATAGTAATAAAAAAAATAAAATTTAGTAAAAGAAAATAAATTTAGTAAAAAGATATAAAATTTATAAACAAACCTATTTCTAACTTTGAAAATGAACAATGGGTAAACCAATTAAAAATTAAAAACTTTCTGGGTGTATTTAAGTAGGAATAATCTATTAAAATTAAAAGAAAAAGGTTTGAATGTGGAATTATAAAATTGGACGGACTTGTTGTCTTGAACACACTTGGATTTGTTACTTTAATACTCTGTATTTCGATCCATTTGGACTTCTCCGCCGGAAAGAAGTGATTAATTTATATACCAAATGTAAAATACAACAATGTTCAATATCAAGACAAAACAAGTATGCTTGCGGATATTATGTTTATTTTTTCATTAAATGTTACAAGATAAAGTACGTTGTATGATTTATTGTATAAAATACTAAAATTAATAATGAAAAACAAAAATGAACAAAACCTATATAAATTATTTTTAACTAATAAGGACATTTATTTAACTTATTAAACTGTGTTTTATTTAACTGGAATAATTAATATAATGGGAATCCTTCAATAATATAAATGAGAAAAGTATATAAAATTGAAAGACAATTAATAAGACAAACCTCGATGTTTTTAAACAAGTTATACCGAAGATACTGATAGTGGATTATTTCAATGGAAAACTGTAAATGCTAGTCCTGGTTTTTAGTTCAAAATGGTAATAATGTAACAATTAATTTTATTTGCATCTTAAATATTCTTGTTGATGCAATTAAATTCAGATAAGGGAGAGCTTAAAATACAATTAAAAAATAAAGAAAATGTAATTCTTCAAAGTTACAATGCAAAAAATAACAGAAAAAAAAATAAAAATGTTGAATCTATTTCTATAATTATGCAAATGAATTTTTTTTAAAAAAAAAAAAAATAAATGATGTTATTCCATATTAATTCTTTCAATGTTAGGAATATTTCAATAAACATTTAAGGTTCTATAATTTATAAAACTTTATAAAAATTTAATAAAACACTTTAATTAATTTAAGAATAGCTAATGTATCAATACCATTAGCAAGAATAATCTTTTTATCGTCATAACATGATAAGATGTTTTAATTTAAACATAACTGGAAAAGCTTGTGTATATTAGAACGGAATAAATTTAAAAAGTGTGAATTAGTTTGGTTGAATTAAACAAAGTAATCTTTGTAATTTTTATTGAACTATTGTTTTTTAACAACACAGTTTTTTTAATTCCTTTACATTTTTTAACATTAACTTCATTTTCTAATAAATATGAATACTTTTACTTCTTAATCCGACAATTAACAATGGAATGCCGGCTGAAAAAACTTCATCTTTAAATTTTTCAATTACTTTTTTATTTATTAGCAAAGTAAAATTCTGATTTGGGTGATAATCATATTATCATATAAATCTTTGGCCTTATAAAAATCCTCATATGCATCTTTGGTTTTTATTTCATAAACATTAATGATTCAGGTGTCAGAGTAAACATTAGTTACAATTACTCTTCGTACTTGTCTTAATTAATTATAATGAAAATCATTACATTAAATATTTTGTAAATCTAGATTGCAACATTCCAACATAACAGGTCTGTTTAATAACAACTTTCTTTTAGTTCTATGAATTCCAAAATGTTAGAGTAAAACTCGTGAACTAACAAATGATGGTATGGCTATGTATTTTTAATAAAATATTTTTCAACATGTGTTAATTTAATATTAACCCTCTTGCGTTAAATTCTCCATCGTCTTACCGAAATACAGAATTGTTCATTAACTTAAAAATGTCCTTTTCAAAATGAATTTTTTGCTTTAGATCCTTTTTTTGAGTATTAAAATGCAATATACTTTTTGAACCAAGGAATTTCATTCAAAAGTTAATATTTTATGTATTTTGGTTATTGTAATCCTAATTGTGTATCTAGTTTCAAGATTTTTAAAATGAAACTACTTAATTTTGTTTTTTCATTAAAGTTGGAAATATATTTTACATTACTTTTCCTATTCAAATTCCGTTTTAATATTTTTACTATAATCAGAAAAGCCATTGACCTGGTATTTTAATTTTTTCAGGAGCTAAAGGATAAGCGTTGTGGGTGCGGTTTTCTGTAATTCGTTTGGGATATTCAAGATCACATTCAACTATAAGTTAGTTTTACTTTTTGCATAATTTCTTGAATTGTTTTTCGATCTACATTTAAGTTTCCAGAGGGCAAAGGTTGACACATGGACAACGTTTAAAGATTATGGCGTTCAATGTACAATAATGCTATTTGCTTCTTCTTTTGAATTATAATCGTTCATATATTATTGTTTGTTTACTGTATCTGTTTGAATATAACTGATTCCTCTCTCCAGTCCCTTTTCAATAAAAAGATAATATCAATATCAGTTATTAAAATATATTTAATTCCAGTCATTTTTAAACATTGGCATCCCAAGCTATACGGACTACTAAATAATGACAAGGATCTAAATTGTAGTACTCTAAAAATAATTTTCTAAATTTTTCGAAATACATCAGCTAAAAGTTATACGTCAGTTTTTCAATATAGATCATGATATTCTCCAATTGTTTTTATTTTAAATTTATTCCAAACATTTTTAGCATGTTCATATCGTTGTCAGATATATGGTGTTTCATGTAAAATTGAATAAAAACTCTCTTTAGAAGGTAATTCTGTTTCTTTTCGATTTTTTTAATGAATCCATGTAATCATATGGATAAACACTTTTGTTTTTTTTAATAATTCTATTGTAATCAAATTCTGAGATAAGTATTTAATTCTGGAATATTTTTTACTAGGGTAATCAATGATTGAGATTTAAATTGGAATGAATCAATAAAGACAAGTCAGAAATATTTAAAGCCATATATCTTTCCTTATTGTAGGAATAACAATAATTTCTTTTTTAAAGTTTCCTATTGGTTGCATTAATACAATGACCGTTCATACCTCTTAAAATTATGAAAAATAACAGGAATTTTATGTGTTCGTTTAAATTAATATTACATTCTGAGTGAGCACTTCCCTCTGAATTTTCTGTTACTATGACAATGGTCTCCTTACTTTGATGGGAATCTTCTATATATTCTTTTTTCACAGATATGACAAACTTTTGTTTTTTACTTCGTTGAATCATTTTTAAGACATTCTTAGTTCTTTGTTGAACATGTTCTTTAAATTTTTCTTTACAATATTCCTCTTCTCACAGCATTTTTTCAATAAACTTATAAACTGCATTAGGACCTTATAAAATCTGGGCTTGGTTTAGTATATTTATCGTCATAACAACAAACAACTTTATAGCCGTAACCACAATCTATATGATTTTGATATGGTCAGTAAATGAAGATTCAGTTGATGGTAAAGCAGTTAAAACTTTTTTAGTTATTGATTCAAAATCAGCATAAATTACAAAAGGTACTGCTAAACCTTTATGATAATTTTTAAATTGTACTTTACTTCCCTCTTTGGCATTTTTACACCTTGGTACCATTAATAGCTAAACAATTTGGAATATGTTCATTAATATTCTTTCTTGAGTAAAATGTTGCAAACAGCTTTTACAGAAATGTTTTTTTTTTATGTTTGTTTTGTTAAACATTAATCTATTAAGTCTTTTATCCAAACATAATGTTGGACTACAGTTCTTGAGGGCTTAACAGTCATATCATTTATTTTATCATTTTTTAATTTAAGCAACATGTCACAGTGTTCTTCGTATTGATATTTTGATATGTACAATGGATAAATACTATTTCTTCATAACCAAATATATTAAATGATATTTCATTTAAAACTTCTATTTTAGGTATTTGATTTAATGTAACAGGAAATTTAATTCCAGTATAATCAAGATCGTTTATATGTTTTTTATAATTTGAAACTCTTTGAGGATTTTTTTCAACAGGAAATTTGTAAGCTAAATGACACCATCTAAAACATTCGTTATCATCATTCTTTATATTTATTAATCCTTTCATTGGATGTTGTAATGGTTTTGGTAATTCTAAATAACTTGAAGCAGCCAATGGACTATACTTATATCTATTTATATAATGAGCATCAACTGACTCTATTCTCCAGCCACTTCCTTCAGAAATCCAATTACCAATTCTATTTATTATTTCATCAAAAGCTTGATGTAAAGTTTTTTTTTATTTCGTTTGTGTTAATAATTTCTAAAGCCTTTGATTGAAAATAAGCTGATTTATATATTGTATCAGTTTTATCCATTTTTGCAAAAGTTATTTTAAAACACGTTTATTTTTATACCTTTTAAAGTTTTAAGTTCAGATTTAAGTATTTCATAAGAGTCGTTTATAGTTAAATATAATTGATTCTTTGGATCTTGTCTATATGTAATTTTAATTTCAAATTTCTTATAATATTGTTGTGTAGATCTCTCGATTTCATCTATATATTATATTTAGAAAATAAAATTCGTAAAGCAAAATACAGGATTAAAAAATAATTAAAAAATAATAAACTAACTAAACGTTTTAACTTCTCTTTAAGAAGAATTATAATATTTAATTTATATCTTTTTCCAATTACTTTGATATTCCACTTTTACTCGGGTTTTCTCCTTTGCAGACATTGTTATTAAACCCAGAATTAATACCAAGGTCTTTAGGACGCTGCATAATTGCTTTTATTTGTTTTTTCTTCAATAGTTCACAGTCGTTTACAATATTTTTTAGGTTGTTAGAATATTTATTTGGTCTGGGACAATCACATAAACTTTTTAAACTAGAGGTTTTTAGATATGAGGGTCCAGCATTTTCTTGTTACAGTTTAATAGACTACCAGTTCATTCAAATAAATTATTTTTTAAAAGATAAGGATTCTACCCCTTAAGTCATTTATCATGACATGATTTTTATATTCTCGCTAACTATTGATAAGTTTTTGTATTTAATAACATTTCTTCTTTTAGCAACTTTTTATATGAATTTTTTTCTGGATTCATTAATTTCTCTAAAGTGCTAGAAATTTTGACATAATCATTTCTATCTCCTTTCTTTAAAACATCTATATATAATATACTTCACTCCCCACCAAACCCACCACCCCGTAAAATTTTAATACAGCTCTTCTTCTTTTTTACTTTTAATCTTTTAAGTTTAATTACTTCATATTCGTTTCCAAAAGGCATTGAAATATTTTTTTTCTTTCTGCATTTCTATAGTATTGTAATAAATATCCTGAAAAACTTGTTTCTCTTCTTATTTACTTTTCCAAATCCGTGCTTTTGTTATAAGTTGTTTTATTTTTTGGATGATGTGCTTTTAAATAATTTTCTAGTCGTCTAAGTTTTTAGTCTGTTAGTAAATCTGGTAAATACGGATGGACCGCGCCAGCAACTGCTACAAATAATAGGACTAGCTGGAACAAGTGCTAATGCAGCTGAACAACCAAAAACACCTGCTGTAGACTATATAATCGGTACTTACTCTCCCACAAACTTATATAATTTTTCTGGTAAGCAGCAGCTAGATTTAGTTAAGTGAATGGATTTAACTGATCTATTGTTTCTCTTCTTTATTGAAATTAAAATTTTTATGGCTTCATTGATATATTAAAACTTTATTTTCTAAATTAAAATTCTTTCAATTCACTAAATGGTACCCAATATTAAATTTTTCATTGTAACCTTCCATTTTACTAAAGCTTGTTTTTTTCTTATAGGCTCGTCTTAATAATTTTTTATTCTAAAACTTCTTGTTTAGTTGGTTAAACGTTCTTGTTCATAAAATGAACCTTGAATTATTTCCTTATTTTAATCTTTAATAGTTTATGTTCTGGGATTTGTATTATTAATTTTATAAATTATACAAAATTCCCCTAGTCCCGTAAGGTGTATATCCTTTTTCAAAATGTCTTTTAAGTTTGCTTAACGAACTCGATCACCAATTTTAAATTTTGCTTTGCTCTTTGGTATCTTTAAATCACATATAAATTAAAGTTACAGTACCTTTATTTTAAGTTTTTACTAGCTTCGGTTGTGAATTTTTTATACTAGCATGTTTTGTTATGTTCTATTTTATAACATATATGCACATTATCTAAATATGTATAAGTATTATTTGCCTGTAAAATATCTTCCACAGTATTCTTTTTAAATTCTATTAATATCTTTCAATACTACAGCCTTTCCTTCATTAAATGGATGATACATATTAATCGTATTTGTTATTCAAATGATTCAAACTTTTTATTATAACATTCTTTTCCTTCATCTACCCATAAATTTATTGGTAAACGTCCTTTCTTAATATTATTTTTTTTCAAATGCTTCAGTAACAGATTCTCAGTTTTATTCTTTAATGGAATAACAAGTATTTACTAAATATATCAATAACGAGTTAACAAGTACTTTACTCCTTTATGATATTTTGAAAAAGCTTGCATGTAACTTCAAATCAGCTGACCAAGTATCATCAATATCATTAATATCACTCTTCGTTTCTAAATTTCTTTTAATTGGTTTGTGTAATTCTTCTGCTAATTCATCGCTCCATGTGATTCCGGGGGTATACTTACCCCCTTTTTTTTTTCTCCGTTTTTTGATTTTTGTCCCAAACCCAAGTGTGTATTTCGTTTTGCTAGCTGGTTTTACAACTAAATGTTTTGCAATCTTTTCTCCAATGTTTTTGACTTAGTTTTTATTTAAATTGAAAAGCATTTGCTTATCACATGTACCCTTTTTTTACACCACTGTCATAGCAAAATCATGGTCCATACATATGCACCAGTTCTTTGACAGGGGGAGGTCCATTATAGGGGATTTCTGGCCACAATAATTTATTATCCAGGTAAGTGTTATCCTTCTTAGGTAATAAAGGTAACATTGCTTGTGAATATCTACAATTAACCCCCTGTAACACTCTTTAACAAACTTTGATTTTATTTTTCCACAAGATGAAAGTAGCCTTTATCATTTTTCTCCGTTTTTTGTTGTTGGTAACATAATGAGGATTTATATTTTTCAGTAAATTTCTTTCTTTCAAACAATATGATTTTATTCTGTAAACTAATCTATATCATAGTATTTAAAAATTATTTAAAGAGTCCTAATGTAGTTATTATTCAAAATAAGTTTAAATACCTTTACATTTTATTCAATAAAAATAATCTGCCAAAGTTTTGCAAAAGTTTCGCCAAGTGGCAGACATTGTCCACATTGCTGGCCACTGGCAGAAAAAGGCAGGCTTTTGATTGGTTGAATTTGTTGTTTGCGAAAGTTTTGCCAAAGTTTGTTCAAGTTGGCCAGCCTACGTTCTGCAACATTGCTGCCACTTGGCAGGATTTTGGCAAATATTTGGTGGAGTGTTTAAACATATTTTACTCTAGGTTTTAACAATAATTTGATTAAAATTTGTTTTAAATTTGTTGAAATTGGTCCGCAGTTGGTCGGTTAGGTCAAGGGTTAAAATTAATTTGGGTCAAAAGTGTGCCAAAAACCCCATTTCTTATACTACTAGGGTGAGCTATTGTAACAGTATTGGTTTAAAGTTTATTACATGGTTATCAAATTCACCATTTCTTAACTTCGGCCCTATCATCATCAAATATCACAAATGGATTAGTCTTGCGGAGGAACTGACAGTATTTGATATAAGGACAGGTAACTCAAATATCAAATTAAAAAATTCGTCAGATGAAGTCTCAAATAAAAAATTTGAAAAAATTGTATTTGATAAAAGCTGACTTTTGTATAGCCGAATTGACAAATTTGTTGCAAAACATTGAGGACAAAACTCTTTCAAAATAAAAAAGGCAACAATTCTAAGCATGAGTTTTTATCAGCTGTTTCCTGAACTCATTTTGTTATACATTTTATATTAAATTTTCATTGTAATCTAGAGTCTGTAGATGGAATAAATACAAATGCAGTATTTAAGTAATTTACTTTGTAATTTTGTTGACTTTGTTTCAGAAATATTCTGACAAACCCCTCTGGGTAGTGATTACCGCCACTTTGGTATGTTTCTATTTTGTATTTGCAAAGTTGACCACTGTTATATGTACTGTACATAATTAGCATCAGCTACAAATGAGTCGCGCCATTAGAAAACCAACAAAGTGGCTTTGCGACCAGCATGGATCCACACAGTCTGGTCAGGACCCATGCTGTTGGCTTACAGTTCCTCTAATCCCAGTAGGCTTTGAAAGCGAAGAGCATGGATCCTGACCAGACTGCACGGATGCGCAGGCTGGTCTGGATCCATGCTGGTCGCAAAGCCACTATGTTGGCTTTCTCATGGCGTGGCTTAAATGTTTTGTTAAAGGACAATTAGTTTGCTACTTGTATCTCATGTATTTTGTTTCCCTTAACTATTCATATGTTACAGATTAATGCAAAACTTCTCAAAAGTGATCAAAAGCTTTATTATGAGTATCTTCAGCATGTTCTGCTTTGTTGATTTTAAGTTGCGTTATGATCCATGATTCATCAAATTTTCTGGTGTTTTGGCCGCTTACACAATAAGCGGATTTCCTTACAAAAAGTGACCAATGGCAAGCCTCATTGTACATATTGTTTGCATGATCGGATTCAGAGATTTTAGTAGAGTTATTGCCCTTGTATGACTTGTATGTATGACTTGTTTTAGTTTACCTTATCAGCACAACTGTTCCAACACCACAAGGATTTTCAGTTGTTTTGTCATAATTAACGTTGTCTGTGCAGCAAGGGGCGTCTGTGCCCGAGTGGTTAAGGTTGCTGAGTTCAAATCACTTGCCCCTCATCGATTTGGGTTAAAGTTTCTCTCAGAGCGTTTGATCCTTCATGTGAGGAAGCCATCTAGCTGGCTTACGAAAGGTGTCCACTCGTGATGAAATAATGCACGGAGAAGCACCTGGAGTCTTCCTCCACCATCAAAGCTGAAAAGTTTCCATATGACCTATAATTGTGTTGGTGCGACGTTAAACCCAACAAAATAAAATAAGTTGTCTGTGCAACTGCTCCCTTCATTTGTTTTATTTTACAATTATGAAAAGGGGTTAAAGTCACTGACTTCGAATCATTTACCCCTCACCAATGAATGTTCCTACCTTACTCAGAGCATTGAATTCTCCATGTGAGGAAGCCATCCAGCTAGCTTACTGATTGTTGGTGGTTCTACCCATGTGTCGCTCAGGGGTCTGCTACAACAATCAAAGCCTTAAAGTCGCGATATGATCTACAGTTGTATCGCTGCGACATTAAACCCAACAAAAAACAAAACAAAACAAAAAAAAACAGTGTTTATACTATTTAACACACCATTTGGCCTAATAATAAGTCCACCTCAGTGTGAAACCTAGTTATGCATATCAACTGCCCATTCCAGTTTATTGATTTTCAGTTGAGTTATGGCTAGAGGGCGTGGACGGTAGCATGCATTTCCACTACCGTCCATGAACAGGCTCAATCAAACCGAGCCTGCAACATTTTCATTTTTGTCATGTTGAGCGACCTGTGAACACACTGGATAACCGGCTATCCTGACGCCCGCTGGAAATGTAACCCAGCTGGAAATGTAACCCAGCTGTAAATCGGTAGGTACAATTTTTCATTTATTTCTATTAAAACGAAGTCAATTCTTGCAAATTAACTTGACAGTTTTGTCAAGGAATGACCATGGCTTACATTTACAATTTCTGGGCCAAAAACGATCGTTATGTTTTGAGATATTCGCTAACAATTTCTTCAGTTTGAAAAATCGAGCAAAAATCCAAAGTTTTGCGCAAATTGTTCTGTTTATGAACAACCTGTGAAAACTTTTATCATCTGGTTTAACAGATGTGTCCTTTTGGAACACCTGTGTAAAGTTTCCGGGTTCTACGTTATTCTTGAAAAAGTATATTAGCCGTTAAATAGGCATGGTCGGGAAAAAAAATACTGTCGAAAACGGCCGCTAGTGCTGTTGTTGAACTCGGATGTTAACATTTATAGACTATCCATTAACTCCGATGATTTTGAATACTTTTGTATGTAAAAGTATTACTGGCAGTGATTTGACGGAAACGTAATTACTTTTTAAAATGGCACTTTAATTTCAAGAGGCTTGAGGACTATATTCCTTCACACGCGGACTGAATTTTAACCTAGTTCACGCGTTCTTGCCATTTTTCCGCCATGCGAAAACCAACCATATATTATTTGCAGTTACACCGAAGCATTAGAGTACATATTGCCGTTTTGCCAGCTTTTGATGGTGGAGGAAAACCACTACAGGTGCCTCCGGGCTACTATAGAAAGTAATTTCGCCTCGGGTTTTGCAAGTGCAAATGATTGCTTCTGGTCGTCATTCGTTTGAAAAATTCAGTATATTTAATGAATCGCAAATGCCCGTTCTTGTTTTGAAAAGTGTTCTCAGTGCGATGCTTGATAGGTGTATAATCTTATTTGCTCATACATAATTATTTAATTGCTCCTAATGTAAATCTGCCATTTTGTTTTATTCATAAATACCTTTACAGCAAATACCAGTTTATTCATGGTCTAAAACTGCAAGTTGTTGATGTATAGGCAAACGATTAAAAACGATTGTTTCAAATCCAAATAAGCAGAACTTTGCAAAATGTCACATGACTGTTAATCAGTTATTTCTTAACATGACAGCCACATGTAGCTTTAATTAACATATAACAAGGCAGATCGGAACACTTCTTTGCTTGTTTACAATCTTACACAGTCAGCTATCAAATAAAACCGCATGAAAATAAAAGTTCTACTATATGACACAATATATTTGAAATTTTGTCTATGCATGTAGGAATTGCCAGCCTGACACAAAATACTTATTTAAAGCTCTGTGTTAAAGAATTTCTTGTTATACTGATATTGGAGGTGGTCATTAATGAATGGGCCTCACTAATACTTGTACCATCGGTACACATGTTTGAAGTTTAAAAATAAATACTTAAAAATCAGTCCATGCATGTAGAATCAGAGCCCGGACAAGACACTGCGGAGGGACGGACGGACGAAAGGAACAAAGCAACTTCTAGACTCTAAACCAAGAGGACAACGATAATGAAATCAACCAAAATTACTCGACATGGCAATAAGGATCATACATAAGTATATACAAACTGTTTACTGACTGCAAGTATACACATTTTACACGAATAAAAGATGAAAGAAATCGCAAAAAACACAGACAGACTAAACAGATACAAAATATACATAAAGAAGAGACACAACGGAGCATATAACATGTCTACAAGACAGTTTTTATACTTTTATACAGCTGTATTCTCGATAGCCGACAGCTGACTTCAGCGACTGCCTATTTCAAAAACAGTGGCCGTTTTCGACAGTCTTTTTTTTCTCGCCCATGCCTGTTTAACGGCTAATATACATTTTTTAAGAATAGCGTAGAATCCGGAAACTTCACACAGGTATTCCGAAAGGACACATCTGTTAAACCAGATGATAAAAGTTTTCACAGGTTGTTCATAAACAAAACAATTTGCGCAAAACTTTTAAAAAAATTGTTAGCAAATATCTAAAAACATAACGATCGTTTTTGGCCCAGAAATTGTAAATGTAAGCCATGGTCATTCCTTGACAAAACTGCCAAGTTAATTTGCAAGAATTGGCTTAGTTTTAATAGAAATAAATGAAAAACATTACCTACCGATTTACAGTGGAATGTTATTCTAAGACAGTGACTTTAACTGGAGTTTTGGCTCTGTAGCATTATTACAATGTCCTCTCCAAATTAGTTCATGTGAGATCACTTTGCTGCTTTAAGGCACAGCTAGAGCTAAAAAATGTATTAGCAATAAATGACTACTTCCCATGAACTACAATGAAATGCTTGATAGATTGTTTGGCCGTTTTAGGGTTAGCAAGAATCAGAAATGAATGAAAAACTTTAAGTGACATCTTCTTATGAAACTCTGCTTAGATCTTCATTAAACTTCATCTGTAGTGTTGTTGTAAAGTCCTCTCACAAACATGTTCAATTCGGGGCACTTTGCCCATTTTACAGGCCTTAAGAGCTAAAAATAAAGATTCCTCATAAGGTATTATTCCACGTTTGTTTTATGAATTTTCTCTTGAGTCGCTTGATTGATCTTCATCAAACTTGATCTGTATTATCATTGCAAGATCCTCTCCCAATAAATAGAAATACTCATGGACTGCCTGATGGATCATTAATAAAACATGGTTTAGAGCATCATTAAAGGTCTTCTGCCAAGTTTAGATCGGAGCACTTGGCCTGTTTTAGAGGCTACTGGAAAGAAAAAAAAAAGAAATACCTTTAGATGATTTCTTCTATGAACTGCTAAATAGATCTTCATCCAACTTGGTCTGTAGCATTATTGTAAGGTTCTCTCTTAGTATTCTTCAAAAATGGGGGCTTAGAGCAAAAATTGGAAGTACATGTAGCTTTAAATGACTTTTTCTCACGAACCGCATCAGATTTGGTCTGAAGTATTAGGTCTTCATGCAGATGTATTCAAATGAGCGATCTGTTTCCATGGCTGCTAGATTAAAAATGGACAAATCTTTAAATTACATCTTCTGGTGAAATGCTGACTTGTTCTTAATCAGACTTGATTTGTAGCATCATTGTAACGTTCTCTCCAAACTTTGTCTTGATTTTAGGGGCCAAAAGTAGAAACGGTTTAATGACAATGACTCATCAACCATTTGATGGTTCTTCATCAAACTTGGATTTTGGGGCAATTGTTATTGTTTAGCTTGACCCCTTTTAGTGGACACCAGAACTTTAATTAGAACATTTTTAAACAACTTCTTATCAGAAGGTTTGATCTAATGGTCATACATTTTTGGGCTGTCACTGCAAAATATAGAAAAGAACAATGTAAAACAATTTTTGTGATCTGCTTAAAGTATGTTCACCAGGCTTGGTCAGAAGTAACGTCAGATAATGAAGTTCTCTTAAGTGAAGCGATTTAGGCCCATTTGACCCTGTTGTTTATTGTTTACAATATTTTTCAGGTTAATGTATCTGAAAATCCTGGTTTGATAACTTGGCTGATGGCTTCGGACATGATATCAATGTTTAAGTAAGTACATGGTGTTCATTAATGTTTTTATATGCCCGTTTTGGAAAATTTGGGTTTATATTATTAAAGGGATTTTATCTGTCCATTTGTCTGTCTGTCATATTTCATGTCCCGGGCATAACTTTATAACCATTCAAGAAAATGACAATAAACTTAGCATGTAAGTAAATAATGATGAAACATTGTGCAAAATGCATGAAAGAGGTCAGTAGACAAAACGTTAAGGTCACAAATTGAGCTCAGAAGTCAGAACTGTAGTTTCCATATTTTGTTTCCAGAGCATAACTTAAAAACTGTCAAAGAAATTGACTTGCAAGTTGGAATATAGAGAGGTGGTAATAAGACGATTTGTAGTGTACAACAACTGACATCACTTACCGCCCTAACCTTGACAAAGCTTCCATTAAAAAATGTTGCCAAGAATAGTTCGTTGTGCTTAAGTATCTCACCTCTGTGTCTTACAAAACAGTAAGAAAGGCTCTGCCCAAACACCAGCCCACTGCCAAATTACGTCCTCTACAACCCTCACCTCTTTACACATGCATGCACATGCATGACCCCCCCCCCCCCACACACACACACACATGCACACATACACATACTGCACGACAGGGGAGGTCTCTTTTAAGTCTCGATATATGACCTTTTTGTGTTGATTCGCTGTAAAACCCAACTCATTCATTACTCTTTCTATGCCAGTTCTATGTCATGCTGAAACTGTTGTCAGTCAGTAGGTATGTTAGCATTTCAGTAACTAGACAGAATTTCCATCAATAATGCTTTAATTTTAAGCAATAAAATGTCACTGAATGATTGTCTGTGGTCAGCAGATGACCCCTATTAGATTAGAATCAAAGTTACCTTTAGACTCAAATGTGTTTTCCATCAGTGACTGGAGGGCTCTTAGACTTGCAGTAATCAAACTTCAAAGGACAGTTGCCTTTGATTGCTAGATGGCTTTTGTTGCTAGGGTGGGATAGGGGATTAGAGTGGGTCTGAACGGCCACAGTGACTTTGAGACTGGAAACGGTCTTTGAAGTAAAACAGCACAACTTCATTTTATGTTTGTATTTTGTCAGTAGATGGCTTGAAGCATTTATAGTATTTTAAGCTCACCAGAGCACAAAATGCTCAAGGTGAGCTATTGTGACCAGTCATTGTCCGGCGTCCGGCCTCAGCCGTGCATCGTGCATCAGCATTTGCCTTGTGAACACTCTAGAGGCCACATTTGTGACCCCATCTGTATGAATGTTAGTCTTGGTGATCTCTAGGTCAAGTTCGAAACTGGGTCAAGTGAGTTCAAAAACTAGGTCAGTAGGCCAGATCAAAGGAAATGCTTTTGAACACTCTAGAGGCCACAGTTGTAATTCAACATTTATGAAACTTTTGAAACTTTTGTCAGAATGATTGTTTTGATGATTTCTAGGTCAAGTTCGAATGTGGGTCATGTGGGTTCAAAAACTAGGTTATCCAGTCAAATCAAAGGAAATCAAAGGAAAAGCTTGTGAACACACTAGAGGGAACAATTTTGACTCAATCTTTATGAAACTTGGTCAGAAGGATTTCCTTGATGATTTCTAGGTCAAGATTGAATCTGGGCCATTAAGGGTCAAAAACTAGGCCAGTTAAAAGGTCAGATCAAAGGAAAAGCATGTGTACACTATAGAGGCCATAGTTGTAACTTGGAGGCCAAGGACAACAACTGTTCCCTATAATTAATTGATGCAATGTACAAGATTCAGACCCCAGACTCAAAGTCTGGGTCACAATTTGGGGTAAAATTTTAACATGATATTTTTCTGCCATTTTCATAGGTGTTCCATCTATAAAGGGATTTTAAAATTGCTCGGGATGATGATGATTTGAGATGTTAAGCCATGTGCAAGACCCAGACCCATGGTTCAGAGATCAAGATCACATTGAGAAAACAAATGTGTAATGTCAAATTTCTTGTCAAGTCTGCAATGGTTTCTTGCATGCATAGATATTAAAAAAATTCATCTAAAACTTATAATGTAATAGGTAAATATGTTGATGTGGACCCCATATATTGGTGTATTTGCTTTAGAATTGCTTCACTTAAATATGATGAAATATTTAGATACATTTTTAACTTTAAAATTTCTTCAGGAAGCTGTTGTCATATGAAAATGAGGAAGACTTTGGTGTAAGTTTTAAAGCTGCTGATTTTCTCATCATACTGGCTTCATATGGTCCCGAGGCATGGACGGTGGTGAAACCGTCTAGAGATGAAATATTAGAGAAAATAGACCAAGTAATGCACAAATGGGATATTAATAAACCTATAGGCAGAAAAATCAGGTATCAGTAATGTTTTTTTTACCTCGCCTGAGCACAAAGTGCTCATGGTGGGGTATTGTGATCATCCTGTGTCTGTCAGTCCTTCGTCAACATTTGTGTTTAAACGACATCTCCTCCAGAACCAATGAATGGATTTTGATGAAACTTGGCCGTGATGTTCCTTGGGTGGTCCCTCTACCAAAGGTGTTCAAACGGTTCCGCTTGGTTGCACATAGGACTGCCAGAACTAAAATTAAAAAAGTCTTCATAAGACATCTTCTCCTAAACAATAGCCCGATTTTGAAATAATTCCACACAAATGGTCCTAATGTCACCCTCTACCAAGATTGTTCAAATTATTTTGATTTTTCAAAAAACATGGCCACTAGAGTGCATAGTCACTTTTCTCTATAGATATGTACAATGTATATAGTGCAAACTTTAAAAATCTTCTTGAGTGGAACTGCTAGCCCAATTTTAGAATAATTTTACACAGGTGGTCCTTGTGTGACCCTCTACCAAGATTGTTCAAATTATTATGATTCGTCAAAAACATTGCTGCCAGAGGGAATAGTCACTTTGCCCTGTAAGTATATAAAAGAAACTTTAAAAATCTTCTTGTGTGAAACTGCTGGCCCGAAAATCTTCTTGTCCAAAAGCACAAGGCATAGGGCTTTGATATTTGGTATGTAGAATCATCTAGTGGTCCTCTACCAGGGTCAAATATGGCCCGCCCGCCCCTGGGGCCACATGGTTTATATAGACTTACATGTATATAGGGAAAAACCTTGAAATTCTTTTTGTCCAAAACCACAGGTCCTAAGGCTTTGATATTTTCTGTGTGACATCATCTAGTGATTCACTACAAGATTGTTCAAATTATTCCCCTAGGGTCAATATGGCCTAATCCTATTATTAGAAACTTTAAGGATACTTCAGCATGAAAGTAACATATTCGTGTGGAATAATTTTAAGTTTTGAAACTTTTAATTTGTACACAGGAAAATTACATTTTTTTGGCAATAAAATTTTGTCTCAATGTAGTTGATTCATAAGGAATATCGATAATTTCCGTGTGATTACGTTTTCTCCATTCTCTGCCTAGTTGCTCGTACAAGCTCATCTAGCAGCTGGAGAATTCAGAAGAAGCATCGAGAGATTAAGTAATTTCAAATAAATCGCTGATCGTCATTATGAATTCAGAATTAATCTACTATTAACTCTGGAAATAAGAATAATATTTTACTTATATCTGGCTCTTGCAAAATGAAGCTGCAGTTCTTGTATAAAAACCTGTTACAGAAGTGTTTATGGATCAGACAGTTTGAGTTTGATTTTTTTCCTTTTCTCAGGTGGTCATTGCCTACAGTTTTGTCACACCTAGACAGTTACAGCACTCCAGTTGTACAATATTGGGCAGCTTGGCTCATATGTAATTCGGTCATTGTTTCACGTAAGTGTCTTTGGATTCAGACCAATTTCAAATTAGGTTGCACTGTTAAAGTATTGTTGCTGTTATTTGTTTTAGAAATGTACATTATTTTAAGATACTTTGTTTTTGTTTTGTTTAACATCACATCAAAACAATTATAGGCCATATGGTGACTTTCCAGCTTTGACGGTGGAGGAAGACCCCAGATACTCCTCTGTGCATGATTTCATCATGTGTGGTCACCTGGTTAGAACCGATGACCTGTAATCCTGCTAAATGGCTTCCTCACATAAAGAATTCAAAGCCCTGAGTGAAGCTCAAACCCACATTAGTGAGGGACAAGTGATTCATAGTCGGGGGCCTTTACAACAGAAGCCCCTGTTTTAAGAAAGTAAAGTCACTTGAATAATCAGTTACAAAGGTGATAAAAGAAACTTTTAGTGTTTCCTGTAATTTAAGCACATTTACAGTTGACTGTGCTAACTTGCAAACGCACCTTGAATTAAATTATACAGTGCAAGTTCTTTTTTATTAGCTCACCTGTCACAAAGTGACAAGGTGAGCTTTTGTGATCACGCAGCGTCCGTCGTCCGTCCGTCAGTCCGTGCGTGCGTTCGTGCGTAAACTTTTGCTTGTGACCACTCTAGAGGTCACATTTTTCATGGGGTCTTTATGAAAATTGGTCAGAATGTTCATCTTGATGATATCTAGGTCAAGTTCGAAACTGGGTCATGTGCGGTCAAAAACTAGGTCAGTAGGTCTAAAAATAGAAAAACCTTGTGACCTCTCTAGAGGCCATATTTTTCATGAGATCTTCATGAAAATTAGTCAGATTGTTCACATTGATGACATCTAGGTCAAGTTCGAAACTGGGTCACGTGCCTTCAAAAACAAGGTCAGTAGGTCAAATAATAGAAAAACTTTGTGACCTCTCTAAAAGCCATATTTTACATGGGATCTGTATGAAAGTTTGTCTGAATGTTCATCTTGATGATATATAGCTCAAGTTCGAAACCGGGTCACGTGCTGTCAAAAACTAGGTCAGTAGGTCTAAAAATAGAAAAACCTTGTGACCGATCTAGAGGACATACTTTTGAATGGATCTTCATAAAAATTAGTCAGATTGTTCATCTTGATGATATCTAGGTCAAGTTCGGAAGTGGGTCACATGCCATCAAAAAGTAGGTCAGTAGGTCAAATAATGAAAAAACCTTGTGACCTCTCTAGAGGCCACATTTTTCATGGGATCTGTATGAATATTGGTCTGAATGTTTATCTTGATGATATATAGGTCAAGTTTGAAACTGGGTCAACTGCGATCAAAAACTAGGTCAGTAGATCTAAAAGTAGAAAAATCTTGTGACCTCTCTAGAGGCCATATTTTTTAAAGGATCTTCATGAAAATTGGTCAGAATGTTTACCTTGATGATATTTAGGTCAAGTTCGAAACTGGTTTATGTGCAATCAAAAACTAGGTCAGTAGGTCTTAAAACAGAAAAACCTTGTGACCTCCTTAGAGGCCATATTTTTCAATGGATCTTCATGAAAATTAGTCAGAATGTTCACCTTGATAATATCTAAGTCAGATTTGAAAGTGGGTCACGTGCGGTCAAAAACTAGGTCAGCAGGTCTAAATATAGAAAAATCTTGTGATCTTTCTAGAGGCCATACTTTTTAATGGATCTTCATGAAAATTGGTCAAAATATTAACCTTGATATCTAGGTCAAGTTCAAAACTGGGTCACCTGCGGCCAAAAACTAGGTCAGTAGGTCTAAAAATAGAAAAACATTGTGACCTCTCTAGAGGCCATACTTTTCAATGGATTTTCATGAAAATTAGTCAGAATGTTAACCTTTATGATATCTAGGTCAAGATTGAAACTGGGTCAATTGTGATAAAAAAAAGTAGGTCAGGAGGTCTAAAAATAGAAAAACCTTTTGACCTCTCTAGAGGCCATATCTTTCCATGGATCTTCATAAAAATTGGTCAGAATGTTCACCTTCATTATATCTAATTCAAGTTCGAAACTAGGTCAGGTGCGGTCTAAAACTAGGTCAGTAGGTCTCAAAATGGAAAAACCTTGTGACGTCTCTAGAGGCCATACTTTTCAATGGATCTTCATGAAAATTGGTCAGAATGTTCACCTTGATGATATTTTTATATTTTCAGGATTCTTCAGCTGGAGTGGATCTTACCTGATCTCTGTCCGAGGAAGAAAAAAATGTTTATTAGAATTTCTGCATTGATGGCAGAAAAATCATGTTTGAAATGCGCTTAAATTCTGCAAAAACAGAATTGTACCCATTAGTCAAATTATTGACTTGCAATTATTAATAATACAATACAATGCTTTATTATTGGGTATCGCAGGCTTCAGCCGTACCGGGTAAGTGCCATTGGTAAAAATAGATTTGCTAAAGGCTGTGGATTGAATGATTTTGTTGCTATCAGTAGTCCTGTTGTATTAACAATTTTCAAATAAAAAGAAAAAATTCGGATCATGATCCTTACACAGTAAACACACATTTCTGTTAAAAATTACCAGTGATGAAAAGGGCCTCTTCCAGGGAGAACACTTCCTTGTTGAACACGGTTATCTCTTTATGTTTTGCTTTATTTCTTACATATCCGCAAATTACTTTAAAAGTAGTCTACTGATATACTTTAAGTGAGACATATTATAGATTAAAAAATAATTTCCTGTGATTTTAAAAGTAAGTTTCAGTATAATCATAGCTTGTAAATGGACTTTTTGACCCCTCTAGAGGCCACATTCTTCAATGCATCTTCATGAAAGTTGCTCCAAATGTTTGTCTTGATCTGTGAGCTCAAAACTTGATCATGTGTGGACAGCTGAGCGATTCAGGACTATTATGTTCGTCTTTTTTACATCAAGCTGTGCAACAATGTGTGTACTTGCATTTAAGCAGTATTCAATTTTCCAACCGTAGACCAGAATTCAATGTCCTACATGCCTAAGTGAGACTTAAACCCAAAGCTGAGAGAGACAAGTGATTTGAAGGTCATTGAGCTCTCCCCGTTATTAATTTGGAATGAAATATTGTCTTTATTATTTAAGATTTTGAAAATCTTCTTGTTGATGTATGAACATATCATCAATCTTACATTGACTAACAAACTTTTCTTTTTCTTCTAGTATCAACTTGAGCCTTCTGAAAACATTCTTTGTGACAATTTATTTTTGTACATTATATTTATTGTGTTAGATATTGTGACTCAAAAAAACTGATAGTGACAGATTAATATAGTGAAAATAGTGATTAACAAACTGATAGTGAGAGATAAGTGGTGATAGTGATTCTAGTGTTGGAGGAGGTGACCTGTTTGAGGAATTCAAGTGTTTGTTGAGAGAGCATAAGATAGGGACTTTCAGGAGTGAGGTAATATAATTTGAATGCAAACAAATATTTTTTCTATTCCATGACTCCCAGTTCTCTGATATATGTTAATTCTCTGATATATGTTGAATAACAGGGTCAGTGCTCAGAAGAAAATGGATGGTAAAGTTAAGTTGGTCATTTTAACATGTACAAGCTTGCATTTAGTCTTATTATAGTTGATATCTGCTTAAGACACACAGTCCGAGACCTCGACTATTGTTAAGATCAAGGTCACTGTTACTGAAACACCAAGTTTTTATAGACTAGATGATATTTCATCTTTTCCTGTAAAGGTTCGGTACTTGGCTTATTTGTCATATAGGTTCCAACCTTTCTTGTGTGAGGCCTTTGGAGTTCAAGCTTATAAATAATTATTGTATAAAGTTTAAAACATTTCTCTGCCAGCTTACATAAACTTTCATAAATACTTGTATAATTGAAAAAAATGTCTTTACTATATTTACTATTACATTTGTACTTAGGATGCCAAAATTAAGAAACAAGTCCTGTAGCCAAGCCAGGAAGGCTAAAACTGCTCGCATGAGAGAGAAAAGAGAAGCAGATAGAGGGATTGACATGGGTGTTAGGTAAATGAACACCAACATGTTTTGAAAATTGAGTCCTTACAGTTGTATGTTAGCTTTATTTCACTTATGACAGAATTACTTCGACAATTTAGTCTAAACTTTATTACTCACTTTGAGAGTTACAAGTGTTCTGTAATTTTGTTGGAATGCCAAGATGTTAATGTTGTTAATTTATGATTTCGGTCCCCTGTCACCATTTGAAAAAATAATTATACCTTTGCAAAAACATCTTGAACAAACAGCTGTAGGGAAAGGGGGTGGGTTATTTCATTGAAGGCTCTAGTTTAAAATTAAGCTATGTCCTGTTCTTTATGTTTTTCATTGTAAACATTTTGAGACAGAGTCTTTCTCAAAATGCACCTTTTTGTTTTACATTTTCAGGTCTATGGTTGAGTTGAATGGTTTTGAGAAGAGTGGTGTCAATCCTGATGAAGCTACGTCAGATGAGGGTCGGGATGATCCTACAGGTCCACTGTGGCCTGTGCCTAATGTCGCGTCTGCGTCTGGGCCATCTGGTATGGGTACAGATCTATCTGTACAGGGCACTGAAAAGCAGATGGGGGTCAATGCCCGCCTCTCTGAGCCCTCTGGGCCATCTGCGCTGAATGATTTGCCTTATGATTTGCCTTGTGATTTGCCAACCGATATGCTTGATGATTTACAAAGTTGTATGCAAAATGTTCCTAGTGGTTTACCAAGTGAAACCGGAATTGAAACTGATTATACTTTCCAGTTGATTGTACTATGTTTACATCTGAAATAGAATCATCTGTTTTGTCTGCTTGTGAACCGTCATATGTTGCTGCACCAGTTTTCAATACACTCTCAAGACCAGCAGGTTCTGATGTATTTATCCTGGGCTCATTTCATCAAGGTGAAAATATTTTCAGTGTAGAGTCACGTGGCAGGCAGTGCACATTAAATGCTATGTGTTCCTTGATTCATGCAAATTATTCAAGGTTGAATTGCAGCAAAGACTTGGATATGGTTCTTTTAGATGGGGATTCAATATATAAGAAAACTGTCCAAGAGCTCCAAAGAACAAACAAATTTAGGAATTTCCTGTTAAATTTTGATGAACTTCCAGTCAATATAAATATCATGAATAAACAGATTTCTGTTACCAAGTTAGAGGTCATCTCTGGTGTTTGCACACAGCAGTTTGCTACAATGAGTTTACCTTCTCTTTATCAATCATTGGATACTGCATTTACCAAGTCCTCTTACTTGCTACTTATGATTGGATCAATTTGTTCAGCTGTGTTTAAGAAGGAAGACCAATATTTCTTTTTTGATTCACATTCACATGGTCTAACTGGGTTGTCCTCAGAAAGTGGAACATCAATACTTATTTCGTTTCATCAGTTACAAGATCTTGTTACATACATGTATGCCTTGTATGACAGTATGTTGATCGACATAACAGAGCAATTTGACTTATTGCTCATACATTTTGCCAGTGTTTATTGTGAACCAACAATGTGTTTAAGTGAACAGAATGTTGAATCAGTCAATGATGATACTGGCACTCCTGGCTTAAATGAATGGGAAACTGTGACAAATAAGAGGAAAAAGAAGTCTCCTAGTCGTCATAGTACTGCTTGTGAAAAAGAAACATCGCCACAAGATTCAAACTGTGATCCTCCTGTAACACTCATAGGCAAGTACTTCAAAGATCAAATGCAAAGAAGTAAATTAAAGCAAACAAATAAGCAAAAGATGCCTTCGAGAACAATTTACATGAGAACTTACATGCAGGAGAAAAGACAAAGTGATGAATTTAAAAATAAGGATAAAGAGTATACTCGTAAATCAATGCGCAATGCCAGACAGTCTGAAGATTATCTGAAAAAAGATAGACAGCGCTCGCTCAAGTCAATGCACAATGCCAGACAGTCTGAAGATTATCAGAAGAAAGATAGACAGCGCTCGCTCAAGTCAATGCACAATGCCAGACAGTCTGAAGAATACCAGAAGAAAGATAGACAGCGCTCGCTCAAATCAATGCACAATTGCAGGCAGTCTGAAGAATATCAGAAGACAGATAGACAGCGCTCGCTTCAATCAAAGCGCAATGCCAGACAGTCTGAAGAATATCAGAAGAAAGATAGACAGCGCTCGCTTCAATCAAAACGCAATGCCAGACAGTCTGAAGAATATCAGAAGAAAGATAGACAGTGCTCGCTTCAATCAAAGCGCAATGCCAGACAGTCTGAAGAATTCAGAGAGAAAGAGAAAGAAAATGAGAAGATGTCGAAAAGAAGGGCGAGATTAGTAAAAGAATTTAAGCTTTGGGAAGCAAAACAAAGAAGAGAGAAACGAACAAGTGATGACATTAAACAAAGAGAACTTGAAATACAAAATAAGTCAAAGAGAAAATCAAGATCAAATCCATATAATTTGGAAAGAGAAAGAATTGCAAAACAGCAATGGAGATTAGATGCAAGGTGTAAAGATGCTGAAAAGGTTTTGGATAGTGAAAGGAAAGTTTCCAAGAGAAAATATCCTTCATTCTCTGAAGCTGAATGCTTGCAGAAAAAGAGAAGACGGTGCGGACATTATACTGACACTTGTATTGATCGTTTTCAAGAAAGAATATCACTTTTGCCTGTATATATATGCAGTTGTTGTCATCAAACATGGTTCAAACACAGTGTAACAGAAGTGAAATATTTAATTTGCAAAGAGAAAGAAAAATATTTAACAGGGGTGATATCAGTCGATAACAAGGAATGGGTTTGTAGAACATGTAAATCTAGCATAAACAGTGGTAAAGTACCGAAATTGTCTGTTTTAAATGGGATGAAGTGGCCAGTTAAGCCAAAGGAGTTGGAACTTTTCTCATTAGAAGAGCGTTTAATTGCTTTACGTATACCATTTATGCAATTAAGAGAACTGCCAAGAGGTCGCAAGTTGTCAATTAAAGGAAATGTTGTAAATGTACCTGTTGATATTCAACCTGTAGTAAATGCATTACCAAGACCTTTTGATGAAAATGTTACGGTACCAGTAAAATTGAAGAAAAAAATGTCTTTTAAGTCATGTGCTTTCTCTGAAAATGTTAGACCCCACAAAGTACTTGTTGCCTTACATTGTTTAATGAAAAACAGTGAACTTTATAAAAATGCTAATGTAGAAATCGATGAGCATTGGATTGAAAGTGTAACAGCAAACAGTAATCAAATATTGAATGAATTCTTTGAGTCTCAAGTGGAAATTTTAAAGGATACCAGTTATGAAGATTTTGACTCTTGTATGGCTGACCTTTTGGAGGAGTCTACTTATGACCAAGATTACAGCACTTTATTGCGATCCTGTTTTCAAACATTAATAAAACATGCATCAAATTTTGACGTTGAGGACTTTGAAAATGTTTTTGCTGAAATCCATGACCATTGTACATGTGAAGAAAAATCAAGACAACAAACTTTAGACATTACAGATAATAGTGAAGAGCTGTATGATTCAGATGCAGAAGAAGTCGCACAGGAAAATGTTGGAAATATTGACACTTTACTAGACGATGCCAACCTTGAAAATCGAAACATGACATTTACGTTCGCACCAGGGGAAGGTCAACGACCACTTAGCATATTTCAAGATACAGATTCAGAATATCTTTGTTTCCCTAGCATATTTTGTGGTAAAAGGCGTCTTGAAAACGAAGCAAGAATTGTGCCAGTAAATTATAGTGACATTGCAAAATGGGAGTTGAGAAGCCAAGACAGAAGGGCTGCTAATTGTCTGCCAAATATTTTCTTTAAACTGAAAAAGATACAAATGAAACAGCTGAATGATAAAGCCAACCTTGCTGTTAGAAGATGTCGAACAGGTACAAGTAACATGACTGCAGCTCAGATAATGAACTCTGAGTACATTAATAATATTGTCAGAAATGATGAAGGTTACTATTTATTTAAACAACTTCGAAACTCACCTTCTTATTTGGAGTCTCGAAAGAAAGATGTATATGCAATGCTAAGACAGTTAGGTATGCCAACATGGTTCATGTCATTGTCTTCTGCCGACACTAGATGGACTGATCTTTTGAAAATGTTAGCTACTTTAAATTATAAGGTCAACTATTCTGATGAGCAAATTGAAGGACTTTCATGGGAACAAAAGATTAAACTTATTCAGTCAGATCCAGTCACTTGCTCTAGATATTTTGACCACAGAGTACAAGAGTTTATTAATACAGTTCTTAAGAGTGAGCACAAACCACTTGGAGAAATTGCTGATTATTTTTACAGAGTTGAATTTCAGCAGCGTGGGTCTCCACACATTCACATGATTGTATGGGTAAAGAATGCACCAAAATACAAAGTGGATTCCATTAATGACTTGACCACATATGTGGATCAGTATTTGACATGTTCTATCAGTAATCCAGCTGTTGGTTCACTTGTAGAAATTCAAACTCACAAACATTCTAGAACTTGTAGAAAAAGAGAAGACAGACTTTGTCGCTTTGGTTATCCACTACCACCAATTCCAAAGACTATGATTTTGGAACCTCTTGAAATTGACAGAGACAAGTACCATAAATTATATCAGCAATTACAGAAAAAAATGAATGATGAAAAAGATGGATACAGTATGTCATATGAGAAGTTTTTGACAAAAGTTGTGCAAATGAGTGAGGAAGATTACATCAAATGTATCAGAAGTTCATTGGATTCACCAAAAGTATTTTTGAAACGTCATCCAAGTGAAATACGTGTGAATTTATATAATGAACATGTGTTGAAAGGTTGGAGGGCAAATGTAGACATACAGTTTGTGCTAGATCCTTATGCCTGTGCAATGTATATAGTGTCATATATTAGTAATCTCAAAGAGGTATGAGTAATTTGTTACATGCAGCTGCCAAAGAAGCGAGGAATGGGAACTTGGATATTAAAAGACAAGTGAGACATATTGGAAATGTGTTTTCAAATAGCGTTTAAGTTAGTGCTCAAGAGGCAGTTTATTGGTCCTTCAAATGCCCTTGACCAAAAGTACAAGAGATGTTGTGTTTATTATACATCCACTCCAAATGAAAGGGTCCAGTTATTGAAACCTGCCTCTGTACTTGAAAATATGCCAGCTGAATCAACAGACATAATGTCTGACAATGTTATTAAAAGATACTCAAAACGGCCAAAAGTATTGCAGCATTATTGTTTAGCGGATTATGTGTCACAGTTTGAAGTGATTTATCCAGATGGAAATGGAGACTCTGATGAAAGAAATGATGATGAAAATAATATGGAAGTAACAGATGATGAGGACTTAGAGGAAATTGAAACAGTTATAACTTTAAAAAGTGGAATCAAAATCAGACGTCGTCAAAACTCAAAAGTAATTAGATATGTAAGATTCAGTCACAAAACAGATGAAGAAAACCATTACAGAGAAAAACTTCTATTATTTCATCCGTGGAGAAATGAATTAACTGATTTGCTGCCAGCAAATTTCAGTACATACAAAGAATACTATGAGTCATTGAAAGAAACAGTTGACCAGAAATGCTCTTATTATGAACACCATGCAGAAGAATTAGAAATTGCTAGAGATTTGGCAGAAGCAGAGTATGATGCATTTGATGAAATAGCTCCTGGAACTCAGCAAGTAGAAGCTGAAACTGCTGAAGAAGAAACAGTAGAGTCAGAAACATTTATATATTTCAATCCTGATAGAGCAGTTGAGCACCGGGAATATGATATTGGCATTGAAATTGGATGTTCTGTCAGTGCTCCACAGGTACTTTCAAGTGAAAATCTTCTTTCTGATGAAGACTATAGATCTCTATTGCAATCATTAAACATAAAGCAGAAACAATTTTACAATCATGTTATACATTGGGTGAAAACCAAAGATGCACCTTTATATACATTCCTCTCAGGTGGTGCAGGTGTTGGCAAAAGTGTAGTTATTAAAGCATTATATCAGACCTTATATAGAATACTTAATCTTAAAGAAGGCGAGAATCCTGATGACATTAGAGTTCTTTTATGTGCATACACTGGAAAAGCTGCATTTAACATCAATGGTTCAACCATTTCATCAGCCTTCAAACAAAAATACAAACAAGC
The DNA here is from genome assembly GCF_021730395.1 of Mercenaria mercenaria. Classification (NCBI taxonomy): domain Eukaryota; kingdom Metazoa; phylum Mollusca; class Bivalvia; order Venerida; family Veneridae; genus Mercenaria; species Mercenaria mercenaria. The sequence continues at coordinate 103,893,630 of NC_069362.1, read as the reverse complement.
AAATCAATCATTAACATGTGATGCTTTGAATACTTTTAGATCTAAGTATAAAAACCTGTCAGTTGTGATCATTGATGAAATATCAATGGTAAGCAATGGAATGCTAAACTTTATTAATCAGAGACTGCAAGAATTGAAAGGAACAAGAATACCATTTGGAGGTGTAAGTGTAATTGTTGTGGGAGACTTGTTTCAGTTGAAACCTGTGAGTGGTGATTGGATATTTAATGATTTAACTCGTGATGCAGAAGCTCTCTCAATAAACCTGTGGAAAGAACACTTTTCATTGTATGAATTGACAGAAATTATGAGACAAAAGGATGATTTGAAATTTGCAGAACTTTTAAACAGACTTAGAAGCAATTGTTTGACAGATGATGACAAAACTGTTCTAAAACAGTGTGAAATAAACACAGATGCACAAATTACCAGAAGGACTCGCCACATCTGTTTGCAGAAAATTATTACATGCATATATTCAATGAAAAAATTATTGATAGTTTAAAAAACGCAGAAAGTTTTAATACCATGTCATGATTCTGTTGTTTCCCAAAACATTCAATGAAAAACAGAAGAGCCATACAGAAATTGCCAACAGATCCAAACAAAACAGCAAATTTACATTGTCAGTTACTTGTTGTAGTTGGAATGATTTATGATCTAACAGTTAATGTAGACACTGAAGATGGATTAGCTAATGGAGCTTCTTGTATTGTAAAACATCTAGAATACAAGCAAGTAGAGACAAATCGACCAAGTGTCATATGGGTGCAGTTTGATGAGGCAAAAGCTGGAAATGAAACAAGGATAAAATATAGAAACCGAGGATTTTACCATTCAGAAATAGACCATAATTGGACACCCATATTTGACATCGAAAGGTCTTTTACATACAACAAAAAGACATTTGAAAGGATTCAGTACCCTTTGCAACCGTCTGCTGGGCGTTCTGTTCATAGAGCACAAGGTACTACTTTAGAAAGTGCTGTAATTGACCTGTCTCAGCGGAAAACACGGAAAGTTCCACACCTACATTATGTTGCATTGAGTAGAGTTAAATCGTTAGATAAGCTACAAATTCTAAATTTCAATGAGCAAGCTTTACAAGTTGATCAAAAAGTAAAGACTGAAATGGACAGGTTACAAAATAGTGCTAGACTGGAGTTGTGCTATGTTCCTTTAGAATCGGTTGATTCAACATTAAAAGTAGCTTTCAATAATTGCAGGTCTCTACATAAACATTTTAAGGATATCAAATATGATCATACTCTCATGTCATCACATATATTTGGTCTTGCTGAAACACGGTTGTGCTATTCTGATACTGATGCTGAGTATGATATAGATGGCTTTCGCCTGATACGAAATGATCAATCGTCACAATCACCAACTCACAGACCTTCACATGGAATAGCTGTATATGTCAGAAATGAAATGAATATATCTTCATATTGCTCGTTTAATTCGGAAAATTTTGAATTCACAATTGTGAAGATTGTGCAGGGTAATCAAGAAGTGCAGATTGTTGTGTTATACAAATCTCCAAGTATGTCTGACAGTATGTTTCGCACATTCTTGAGAGATGAACTGTTACAAAGAGTAAGTGTGTCAATACCTATGGTTATTTTAGGGGATTTTAATATTGATGTAGCGGTTAAATCTAGACCTGTTCTAGAGTACTTATCAGAAACTCTGGTGTGTGAACAACTTGTAAATGAATCAACAACTGACTATTTGACAACTTTAGATCTTATTTTTTCAAATCTAGACGCTAGAGTTGGGACAGTGGAAACCTATTGGTCAGACCATAAAATAATTTATTTGTTTAAGAAATAATAAACAGTAATAAGTAAATTACTATTCATTTGTGCATCCTTAATGTGTTTCTTGAAAATATCACCCATTTGGCTGTCTTACAGTGCCAACTTCATAAAAATATGAAGTTGGTACTGTATGGTGCTTTTGCTTTATGTGGGTGGGCACCATAAAAACAACAAGGGAATGTTTCCACTATTTGAAATAGCTTATTAGCTCACCATCTTTAAGAATGGTGGGCTTGTCAAATTGAATTTTCTAATCAGTCTGTCAATATTATGTCTGTTGTTGCTTCTACTCTTGAAAAGACAATTATTGTACCTCCCCCCCCCCCCCCCCCCCCCCCCCCCAACAACAACAAAGTTGTAAGGGAGGGTATACTGGTTTCAGGTTGTCTCTCTGTCTGTCCGTAGACACAATCTTGTGCGCACCATCTCTCCTCATCCCCTTGACACAATGTAATGAAACTTAACACAAGTGATCAGTAACAACAGTAATTGTGCATGGGGGCATGTTAGGTTCTTTCAACGACAAAAATTGCAGAGTTATGGGACTTTGTTTCTTGTTAACATATTATGTACATATAGTCTGCATATGCAATCTTGTGCGCGCATAATCTTCTGAACCCTTGCATACAATTTAATGAAACTTCATACAAGTGATCAGTACCAACCCTAGTTGTGCATGGTGCATGTTACTTTCTTTTAGATGAATATTCTGCATAGTTATGGGACTTTGTTTTTTGTTACTATACTGTATACATACAGTCTATATACATACAGTCCACATAATTATGCAATCTTGTGTGCGTCAAATTGCAATGTACTGTGTCAGTGCATGCGGGGGTACATTCATCACCTTTAGTGATAGCTCTAGTTTCTCCATTTAAGCATTCGGTGGAAAATTGCCATTTTACAAATCAATTTTTTAACATGTGCAAAGTGTTAATTGGTAAATTCACTTTTTATAGTTTAAGTTATTTATTGCATGAACAAGCTTGATGTATCATTATGTTTTACATTTATCAACTTGGTCAAATTTGTGGTATGCAACAAATATTTGGTTGTTACGTTTTCTTTGTTTCAATGGTTAACAATTATTGCTATCATCAAATAGACCAATCATTTTTGAATATTGTCAGCAACATGCAGTGTGTATTGTAAAGGTATTTTCATTTTATTGTATGAGAAACAATTGCTATTTGTGTCTTACAGAAACTTTACAGTTACTGTTGTCTCTCAGTCAATGGTTAATGTCACCAATACCTGTAAATAAGACAAATATTAGTGCTTATAGAATGAAAAACAATCGACATAGTGTCTTTAAACTTGTATACATAAGTAAATGATTTAAATTTAATAGGATTGTTAAAAGAATTATACTATGTAATTTATGTATATATTATGTGCTTGGCACTGATGTTACTATCTACACAGATCACATTGTAGCTCTTTCATGTTAAAGTTTTTAAAGTGTGTTTGTTCATTACTTGTGTTAATATCTGTTTCTGTTTGATACTGTTTTCATTTTTGTGTTTTATCAACATATTGTCATTGTATTTGGCATTTAACATCACAACACAATGTTTTTGCCAGTCAAAAGTTAAATAATGCTAAATTACCTCATTTTACCTGACTTTAACTTTGGCCACGTGTGATTAAAAATATCAACAATGCAATAATGTATGCAACAGTAAACGTTCAAACTGCAACAACATTTTTATTGTGTTGAATAATTATGGACAATATAACATGCATAGAAAAAAAATCTTCATCTTTGACCTAGCTGTTAAAACCCTGTATCTGCAAATATGAAACATGTTCGATTGTTATCAGTACATATTATCATTGACAAGAACTAGATTTTGAAGACAATGACAGCATATGATATAATTGTTTTTGAAGAGGAACAGTTGGATGTTGTGAGATAGTTTTGTATATGGCTGTTTACTTATTACTGTACTGGGGGCACTATGTGCCGTATAAAGTTGAATTTATTTGTAAAAACAAATGCTTCTATGAAGCTCTACAACATGCGGGCATATCAGTGGGAATTTCTCTGTCTATAGTATGGATCTTTCAGGGATGTGGAGATATGCTTGTGATCCTTCTATTTGACCGAATACTAAGCTCGCAGTGCAAAATACCCAGTACTAATAGCTCTCTACAACTAAAAAGGTATTGGTTACTTTTTAAATCAGAAACATATCATATGCTGTTCATGAAAAATTATAATTTGCATTTGATACACAAGGCTTATATTGTAATGTCTATCAAACAATCTAGCATGTTTAATATCACATACTGTGGGCAAACATATCTCTTATTTATATACATTTTTGTATTATTTAGATAAAAAATGCCAGCTTGTATTACAAATACTATATTATAATGTATAATTTCTGTGGATATCATTATTCACAAGATTTATGTCAGCAATGTGATGCTAGTTAAATAAAAATATATTTATAAACTGTAACAATAATTACTCTACTTGTTATTTCCTAGGACTAATAATGTCACTTGCTCAACCAAAGCAAAAGTAGTACTGACACTCTAAAGGCCACATTTACATGAACCTTGTACAGAGATTGTTGAAATTACAATGCCCGGTCGAAAAAAAGGCCTAGCCCTTAGTAGTGTGAATTTAAGTTCAACAAAATTTACAGATGGTGGACTAGACAAATCGCCTTAAATGTCCTTCCGTCTGTTAACAATTTTTGTAATGGCATCTACTCTGAAACTACTTGGTGGTTTTCAATGAAACTTAGCCACAATGAACTGGGTTGCATTTGGACAGGTGAGCGCTTCAGGACCATCATGGTCCTCTTGTTTAATTGGCTGGTTGTCCTTAGAAATATTCGGATGACATTTTTCAATGTAAATATTGAATATATATGGTATAAGGTAATTATATCAAGTGTATTCTAAACCATAGCATAATGTTTTAGTCTGCTGTAGCCTAGTAGTTTTGGTCCCAGATTTTGAATTTACTTACAGCCCCCTATCTGCGTGGTTTCTGAACACCACTTGGGCTAAAGAATTCTTTCATGTAAGGATGCCACTCTTCTGGCTAATTGAAGGTTGTGGGTCCTATCCAGGTGTCGGCTTGTGCCTAAATAATGTTTAAAGGGACAGCTTTGGTCTTCTACCATTATGAACTTGGAGATGTAATGTGACCAAACTCATGTGTGTGAGACTTAAAACTGCACAAAAACTAAAAATGATAATATTTTGAAGTGTTTGACAGCTCCTCATATCCATTACTGCGTTTATGTCAACCAGAGGTTTATCTTGGATAAAAATCGTGAACATATCTTTCAAACAAAAAGAAGAAATTCTGCTTTATTTATATAATTATGAATGTGTATTTAATACAGCTAAGCGTTCTTGTGAAAAGTTAGAATCTCGAGATGGATTGGTAAAGATTGACAGAATGATACAACATGGAGGACTCCGAGATGACATTGTGATTCTCCTAGAAAAGATCAGAACATTTACCGTGGAATACAAAGAGCAACGATGAGGAAATATACATGCAACACAAACGGAAAATAAAAAAAAATGAGAGCAACAAATGAGGAAATATACAAACAGTTATGAACAGTTGAGGAAAAATAAAAACAGATAAAATGGAGTACAGGGAGAGAGAATTAGGAAAAATACAAACAGCACAATGAGGAATACACAGAGTTAAGAACAATACTGTAAAATCTGGTAAATAAGCGTATACGCTTATAATAATTTTAGTGACACTTTTATGTGCCTATTTTTGATATGCGCTTATACTTAAGCCAACACTATGCGCTTATTTTTGATATGCGCTTATAGACAAGCCATGCGCGCCTATTTTTGATATATCAGGAATATTGAAAGTGCTTACCTTGGTTGAAAAAAAACGAAAATAAAACATGGTCATGGACGTACGCAGTGAACTACTTCCTATAGGCCCACGGTATTTATCCACAATGAAAGCATAATGAACTTCATAATTTGCAAAATATGGCCAATCTCTCGGACCACTCCGACCATTCAATAACTGTTTAACACTAAGATTGTAGCATTTTACCCATACTCTTTTTGAACATTTACAAAAGAATGACAAACTGTTATGACAATGCAAACAACTTTTCTGGTATTCAAACTTTCACTTTAATTTACTGAAAAACGTTTTCTATTCGAAAAGCATGATTATTGTAAACAATTATCGTTTATCAGACAATAGACGTTATAATCCTTTAACACCTATCGGATATTCAACAGGTAAGAAAACTTGTCACCTGTATTTATGATAAACAATTATCACGGTATAATACCAAGTTTCAAGTTTATTGGCATAATCAGCAAAACACAATTTGCCTTTGGCCATTTACAAATAATAAACAAGAAATATGGCAAAGACAATAAGCACAGCAACATATTACAAATAGAAAATATACTGTTCAGTTTAAGAAACAGTCATAACTTCCAGAGTGCTATTACGAATTCCAAAAGCTTCTTTAATAAAACGACACAAATTATACAATGTTTTTTTATTTGTAGACGACATTAATGTATTAAATTTATTAATCGTTGGCCATGATATGTGAGTCAGGTATTTTCTACGGATTTGCAAGTATTTTGTACAGCATAATAAAAAATGATATTCAGTTTCTGTGACATTCGCATTACACATTTTACATAATCTGTCAGTTCTATCAATCCCTCTAAATCTACCCATTTCAATTTCTAATCTATGTGAGCTTAATCTTAAGCGAGACAACCCAATCCGAAGTGAATTATTTTCAATTTTATCCAGGTAATGTTCGTAACCGAATGAACTTTTAAATTTCTTATAATAGTCTAATTTAGAGCAATTATTAAGTGAACCATTCCAATGCTGAATATATTGATTTCTTAATCTTCTTTTTATCATAGGAAAATAATTAAAATCTTTGTTGAAATTATTCAAAAGATGTGAAAAACCCAAATGTTCAATAATAGAATTAATACGACTTGCCCAGCAAGTTCCAACAATATTATTACACTGGCCAGTATACATATTATATAATGATGAATTGTCAGATTTCATTATCTTTAACCGAAATTTAATAGACCTCTCCTTTGCTATAATAGATAGTGGGATTCTCCCCAGTTCACCATAGACAGCATTATTTGGTGTTTCTGTACGTACACCTAGTATATATTTACAAAATCTCAGGTGAATTCTATCTACTTCAGTATAATTGTATACGCCCCAAATTTCAGAACCATATAAAAGAATAGGTGCAACCATTGTATCAAACATCTGCAGTTTTAATTTAACAGTCAGATTTACTCGATCAAATAATGAAAGAAGATTGTGATAAGCCCTCAAGGCTTGATCGGACAAAGTTTTAACAGCTCCTAACAAATTGCCAGTATAAGAAAATTTCACACCTAAATAAATAAAATGATCAACAGTTTCAACCTTTTCGTCGTTAATGAAGAAATCGATATCATGATGAGTCTTCCTCTTCTGAAATATACAAACTTTCGTTTTATTTACATTAATTTTAAGTCCCCATTTTGAAGAGTACTCGTAAATTTTATTTATTTGTGCTTGAAGACTATTTGGATCAGTTGTAAACAATACGATATCATCAGCAAACAAAATTAGGTACATTGATAATAACTCAAGATCTTTATCTGTCATAACATTGAGGTCTAAGTTGTCTACAATATCATTGATGAACAATATAAATAGCAGGGTTGACAATGGTTCTCCTTGCTTTAGACCCAATGTAACATCAAAAAACTCTGACATAGACATACTTGAAGACAATTTAATACAACATTTTACAAGACTATATATACTCTTAATCATATTTAACATTTTACAGCTTATTCCAGAATTAACTAATTTCACCCAGAGTGCGTCCCTTATAACAGTGTCAAATGCCCTTTGGTAGTCAATGAATATACACCATAATTTAGCCTGTTTAGATAATATCTTTTGGATTATTGAATGCAATAGAAAAGCAGCGTCAGCGGTAGATCGATTATCACGAAACCCATACTGTGAATCTATATAAACATTTTCGTTTTCACACCACTTATTGATCCTATTTCTTAACAACAGTGAGAAAATTTTAGCAGTAACATTTACTATGGTTATACCCCTGTAATTCGAAGGAATATTTACATCGCCTTTCTTATATACAGGTACAATTATACCCTTAGACCAAGATTCTGGGTATATTCCAGATTCATAAATTGTATTAAATATTAAATATTAAACATAAGTGAGGTGAAATGAAATCTTTGGCATCTATAAAAAAGTCAGCTACATTATTTTCAATGTCAGAACTTTTATTTCGATTCAATAAAGATATAGTTTTTTTTTAATTTCATCAACCGTAATAGGAGCATCAAGTGTTTCAACATTTATATCAGGTTCAGGCGAAATAAAATCGAACCATACATTATCATCATAATTCGGTGTGTTATACATCGTTGAAAAATATTGTTCAAAATCGTCTAACTTCACTTCACTTGATTTGGGACCATTTTTATTAAATTTCTTAATGTACTTCCAAAATTTACGAGGAGAATTTTTGCTAAGATCAGACAGTTTCAATTTTTCCTTATTAAAAAATTTAGCTTTCGTAGGTCGTTTTATTTTAGCATATTGACTTCTACATTTTAAAAATGCATTTTTATTCTCGGCACAGTTATCTAAATTTAGTACACGCTTGGCTTGCATAAACGTCTCCTTCGCTGCACCGTTTCCGGTGGGCAAAGCAATAAGACGCCATTTCGTCACTGAGAAATTGAAAATTAAACTTTGGCTGAAACGTTTGTTATTAAGAACTGTAAGTCATAATGAGTATTACAGGAGATAGGGGACAGGGTGCTGAATCATTTGAAAGGTTTGGTTCGAGATTCACCCCGCTACAGGATGGATTTCAGGAGGTGAGATACGACAAAAAGAGGCCACGTCATCATACAGGTACCCCACCCACAGTTCGACCTCCAATGACAAATATTATAAACTTTGGCCGTCTTTAGAAGACTTCAAAGACATGTCTAATGACGATAAACTCTCATCAGTATATGAAATTATGTCTACAAATCTCGCCCCTCTGAAACTGAGAGTGGACGATATTGAATCGCATGTATACATGGATATGGCTAGGTTAGACGTAACGGAAAAAAGGCTACGCCTATTGGAGTACAAGTCAATAGAGCAAGAAGCCCGTACTTGTTCTAATAACCTAGTTTTTGCCGGCGTATATGAACAGGTGGGAGAAAAGTGTATTGACACGGTGTACAAATTACTGGCTGAGAAACTTGATATTGACAATGAACTTATTTCAATAAAACAAGCCTTCAGAATTGGTAGGAGAAAATACTTTCGGGGAAAAGAAATCCCAAGACAAATAATAGCGTGTTTCAGTGATCAAAATGACATTGACAATATATTATCATCAGCACCAAAACTAAAAAATTATAAACCAAATATAAGTATAAACAGAGACTATCCACCAGAAATTGCACAAGCCAGAAAAGAACTCTGGCCGTTATTTAAAGAAGAAAGGGCAAAGAATGACCCTAGAAGTGTAAAATTCAAATTTCCGGCAGCAATTGAGGTAAAAGGCGTGGTTAAATATGATCGCTTCCCCGATTTGTACGATGTGCTTAGAGGAAGCAGACATTTAAACGTACAAAACGAAGTTTCTTCAACACTTAAAGCCAATGTTGAAATGCAAAAACAATACTGGTCCAATCAGATAAATTCCACCAGCGTGACTGAACCCATGGATCTCACACAATTATCAGAAGAACCCCAAGTAAATTCGTACGACATAGACTCGGAATCAGCCGCTCATGCGCGTGACGACTTACCCATTCGCACGAATCCAAATAATAAGTCGGATACAAGAACAGAGAACAATGTTGCTGCAAGTGATAGTGATGATTCTGCTTCAGGCGCAACACATACTTCAAACATCAGTAAAAACAGCAGTGGGAAAGAAAACCCAAGAAGTGTAATACTTAGGACTGAAAACCCCAGTGAAAACACTTAGGACAGAAGGGGGAAACATCCCCAGATAAATGTCAATTTTAGGAGAACAGGAACCATACATTCCGGAGCACTTAACGTTTGTGGACTAAAATCAAGGTTATTATACCCAGAATTTACAGATCTTTTGCAAAAATTTGACTTTTTTAGTGTAAGTGAAACCAAACTGGATATAACAGATGTTATTTGTATATCTGATTATTTGTTTTTTTCAAAACCAAGAGAGCAATCTCATATCCGCAAATCAGGCGGAATAGGTGTATTTGTAAACAAACAATACGAACGCTATGTTGAACTGTTAAATAACGACTGCGAATATGTATTATGGTTGAAAATAGATAAGTCGATACTATCAATAGACGATGATCTAATTTTAGCATCAATATATGTTCCGCCCGAGCAGTCACCTTACTATAATGATGATTTATTCGCTTTGTTGGAGAACGAGATTACCTATTTTTGTAGTAAATATGAACATGTACTTTACTGTGGCGATTTGAATGCACATACTTCTGATGCTCAGGATTATTTAGAATTTGATCCATTTTTGACAGAATACTTCAATTTTGACAATGAATTTTTGAATTCATTTAATGCATATCTTAAACTAATTGATCAGAAAATCCCCTTAGACAGAAAATCAATTGATAAAAAAAGAAATAAAATCGGTAATAAATTACTGGATATCTGCAAAAATAACAATATTTTTATATGTAGAGATAAATATATTGGGAAAACAGCGTTTCGAAACACATCTGTAATTGATTACATAATTGCAGCTGTTGATCTTCTCCCATATTTTAGTCATTTTGAAATTATGGAGCTTGACCATTTATTTTCCGACGGTCACTCCCTTCTTTCGGCAAACCTAACTGTAGGAAATTTTGAAAGAGAAACTTACAAACATAGTGACATTTCCTATAAAAAAGAAAAACAGATTAAATGGGACGATAAGAAAAAAGAAACTTTCATATTAAATCTAGACATACAAGGGATAAACGAAATTTTGGAAGTGCTTGAACACGATATAGATCAGTAGCCGAAAAAATATCTAAACTATTTCATGAGTCTGCCGTTAATACATTTAATACTAATACAACTCTAAATAACCAAACAAAAGATACAGACACTAGTAGTAAATTCAATAAACAAAGGCCATGGTTCGGCCCAGTATGTAAAATGCACGAGTTAAGTACCACCAGGCAAGAAAACGATATAAAATTAACAAATCAGAAATAAATAGAATTAGGCTTAACGCAGTTAGTAAATCATATAAATCAACTATGAGAAAATACATTGATCTCCAAAAACATAAAAATGAAAATAGATTAAGAAATATGCATTTAAAAAGACCAAAAGATTACTGGAAAATATTGAATAAATTTAAACCCAGATCGAAAAATAGGTACCCGGCGATGAATGACTTGTTCGATTTCTTTAAAAATGTAAACTCAGATCGACAAAAGAGTGACTCAGATGAACCCCCTTATTTAATAAATGATGATGATAGTACATTAAACTCAAAAATAAACGCTGAAGAAATTAAGAAAGCTATTTCGAACACAAACAATGGGAAAACCCCCTCGACAGATCTAATTCTAAACGAGTACATTAAAACAACCTGTGAAATTATGTTACCAGTTTATGTGGCCTACTTTAATAAAATTATGGACACGGGCTCTATACCGAAATTGTGGCTTGAAGGAATAATAAGGCCTATTTATAAAAATAAGGGTAGTCATAACGACCCTGCTAATTACCGTCCTATCACTATTTTGAGTTGTCTTGGAAAGGTATTTAGTGCAGTACTTAATAATAGACTTACAAAATATATTAACGAAAATGAAATATTAAATAAAAATCAGGCGGGATTTAGGGCAGAGTATTCGACTACAGACCATATGCTTTCCCTATATTATTTAATTGAACTAATGAAAAACAGAAAACATAAGCTTTTTATTACATATGTAGATTTTTCTCAGGCATTTGACTCCCTCTGGCGTACAGGTTTATGGAAAAAACTTTTAGAAAATGAAATTAATGGTAAATTTTTTAGAATCATATACAATATGTATAACCATATTAAATCATGTGTAGCTGTAAAAAACGAACAATCAGCCTTCTTCAAAAGCGAGCGTGGGGTGCGTCAGGGGGACCATTTATCGCCCTTGCTCTTTAGTTTATATCTAAATTACCTTGAACTTTTCCTGTCAAACAGAGACAACAATGGCGTAGAATTCCATATAAGATCAAATGCCCTATTCAAAATTCTAGTTCTACTGTACGCCGATGATACCGTTTTAATAGCAGATAACGAAAACTCTCTACAGAAATGTCTAAATGATTTTTACGAATATTGTGAAACATGGAAACTCAACGTAAATACAGAAAAAACAAAAGTAATGGTATTTGGAGCAAGAAAATATAACAAGTTTAATTTTCATCTTGGAAATAATAAGTTAGAAATAGCGAAAAGTTTCAAATACTTAGGGCTGTACTTTTCAAGTAATGGAAGTTTTTCATTTGCTAGACACCATATTGTCAATCAAGCTAACAAAGCCATGCATTTACTGATGATGAGAATTAATAACCTAGATATCCCGATAGATTTGCAACTAAAACTTTTCGATAACACCATACTACCAATACTTACATACGGATGCGAAATATTTGGTTACGAAAACCTTAACGCCCTTGAGCGAGTACATAATAACTTTCTACGTAAAATAACAAAAACCCGAAATAGTACACCCATGTATATGTTATATGCAGAGTTAGGAAGATACCCCATCGAAATAATAGTTAAATCACGAATAATCGCATTTTGGAATAGATTGATTCTCTCTAAAAACACGAAACTGTCCTATCTATGTTACGAAGCAATGTTATTTTCTAACGATTTCAGAAATTTTCGATGGTTAAAAAACATTCATGATATCTTGAACAATACTGGATACTCCTATTTATGGATGAATCAAAGAAATTTGAATTTTAGGAACAGCAGTAAGTTAATAAAGGAAACTCTAATTAATCAATTCTTCCAAAAATGGTCCGCCGATTTAGAAAAATCGTCAAAAGGAAAAATGTATAAACTATTTAAAGATAACATAAACTTTGAAAAATACTTAAAAATTTTACCTCGGCACGAAAGTCTCAAATTATTGAAATTCAGAACAGCAAATCACAAACTTCCAGTAGAAACTGGACGATGGAAAAATAGTTATAAAGAATATGGAAATAGGAAGTGTACGTACTGTCCGACAGACTTAGGAGATGAGTTCCATGCCCTTTTATGTTGCAAAAGATTTAAGAAAACTCGAGAAAAAATGCTTCCCGGTAATATTGTTAGACATCCAAATATATTATCATTTAAGCAAATAATAAACACTGACGATATCCAAACTTTAAAACAGCTGCAGCGATTTGTTGCATACATACTGAAAGTTACAAAATAAGTTTGTAAACAATTAAAATGTTAACAAAATACTAATACTTACTAACTAATAGATAAATCCATTTCGAATGGCCCAAATCAACAATATTATTGTTGCGTGCCTTGTTTTTCAAAGAATGAATATATAGGTCAATTCTACTACGGTTGTAAATACCTGCTAAACTCACGCTTTTTACGTGCAGAAGGTTGAACTAATTCCCACGATTACTTTAGCATACATCTAGAAAATTGAAAGCTACTCCTTTATTATTATTATTATTGTTGTTGTTGTTCAGCTCTGTTTCCCCCGTAGATCGTAAATTTTAAAGTGAAACCTTACAGTGAATTTACTGGTACTTTTTGAACATTAATATTGATTCGTATCACCATATTTATGTTTTAGCCCACCATTTATATGATGTATTCTTGTACTTTTATTTTGATCATGTTGTTATACCATGTAATTGTAATGCCATGCGTATAACCTGATATGGAAAATAAAGAATGTTTGTCTGTCTGTCTGTCTGACAATCTAAGTCAAACCAAGGTGACTTCTTTTTTACAATCGGTTTCTTAGAAAATCGTCTCCCAAAATTTTGACAGGAAATATCTTGCACTAAATTGGAAAAGGTATACATATAGCTATCAATATCAGTTTCACCTACATCCAACCTGTTTGTAATATCAGTAAACAAATGAGATTTGCTTTGAAGAATATTCAAAAATTTATCCTTCTCAGCTGTGTTCCATATGATTTTTTCATGAGATTCAAAATTATTGATATTCTTAATGAAATATTATAATTCAGAGAAAATGATATGGGACAATGATCCGAAAATTCCATAATATCCATTACACACATGTTAGAGACATATTTAAAATTTTCACAATTCGTAATTAAATAATCAACTGTACTGGACACAGGTTTATTGCTCAATACAGAATGAAAAGTGCAATAGCCAGGTTCACGCCGCCCATTCAATATTGATAGATTATTTTCTTTACAAAGCGTTAACAGTTTTAATCCAAAAGGATTAATCTGTTTGTCATGATTGACCCTAACGGGTAACTGAATAGAGTGACCCATATTTTCCGGTAAATTGACATAGCGATCTAAATGTATGTCAGATATATAGTCTGGCTGTTCACCCGTCCGTGCGTTGAGATCACCAAGCCAGTACACATCACCACGGTCACTATATTTCCTAATTTCAGCATTAAGGTATTCAAAAAAATCAAATTCAAACAAAATAGAGTTAACATTTCGGTACAGAGCTGAATCTTCAGGAGGAATGTAACATGTACACAAATATACATCATTATCGGAATTTAAAAATTCTTTTTTAAGTTTAATCCATATAATACCCTTATTATTAACATCTACAAGTTCTAAGGCATTACGGTAACTTTCTTTATAACAGAATAAAACTCCACCACTAAAGCGTTTTGCCCTACTGTTTGTTTTCGGTCTAGGACAATCAAAATAATCATACCCATTAATTTGTACATTGGATAGATTTGAATTCCAAGATTTAGTAAAAAGAAGTATAACATAATCAGAAACAAAATTCAAAAATACCGTTAATTACGTCTTTTTTCTGCATCTGTTGTATGTCAGGAAACATACAAACAGTTATGGGTAACAAAGGAGGAAATATACAAACAACATGATGAGGAAATATACAAAGAATTCAGAGCAACAAATAAGGAAATATTGTTAAGATCAGCAGATGAGGAAATACACTTTTTTTTCCCAAATCATACAGATTTTTTTACTTCTTTCAAATGCCTTTGAACACTGCCTGCCGTTAATATTATACACACTGATGTAGTCCTCACCAGGTAGCTTTGGTTTTAAGGAGATTATTGTGAAAGGAAACACCACAAACATGCGTCACAAATGTACCTTGAAGTCAGATATGTCAGTAAGATATACAATAAAACAAGTGGTGATGCAAAAATGCAATATAATTCACCCTATCTATAAAGGCTGCTATATATAAAAGGATACATCATGGACTGCCTTATAACTTTTGTCAGACTGAGAAAAAAAATCGAAAAATGAGTAACTGGCGAAAAACAAAACCGTTTTAATGTTGACATAAATATTTCTAATTTGAATTATGCTAAAGGGAAACAGTTTGACGGTTTAAATATTTCTCTTCATAGAAATGAAATGGTGGGAGGAATTTTAAATACTCAGGTTTAGGCTAAAAGAAATTGAAATTTTCATATTTTGTGAAAATAGTTCAGAAACTAACAAATTAAAAAGAACCCAAATGACATGAAAGAGGCTTAAATGTAAAGAGATCCAACATCCAACACCATTGTCAAGAAATTAAATATGTATGACAATTTTCTTCATTTTGAGAACAATTGTTACGAAAAGTCTAATGGTTACCGTTAATCGGCAATTTGGGTACGAATATTAACTGGGTCTCAGTAAAACTTTAACTATATCCACTTATTTATGTGAATGGCAGTAGAAGGCACTAACACCAGTTTTGTCTTGTTAACATAATTATCTAGATATTTATGTGAATGGCAGTAGAAGGCACTAACACGCAGTTTTGTCTTGTTAACATAATTATATAGATAACACGTAATTTTGCCACTTGCCAGATAATAACTGGATATGAGACATTTTAGAGAAAATTATGGTGGCATATTTCTGCCAACCACATATTAATTTATTTAATATCTCGAAAATATTCGTAAAAATGTCAATTATTCAGTTATTACTTGGCAAGTGACAAAACTGCGTGTTATCTACGTAAGTATCTTACCAGGACAAAATTGTCTGTTGGTGCCCATTTCTGCCATTCACATATTTACTTACGTTATTTACGTCACTGGGTATCTTGATTTTTGTCAGTTAGTCTGTTATGATTGGCAATATCCCGTAATCGTCCCCTATCATTACGGAATGAATGAAAATACATAAAGGGGCATAATAAATATGTTAATATATCATTCCTTGCACAAACCATTAGAGGTGTGGTTCGGGGAAGAGGTGGATATACACTCATTCATTCCGTATAGGGGACGGAAAGTATAACCGTTAATCGCCAATTTGGATACGAAGATTAACTGGATATCAAGAAAAAGTTCACAAAAACCACTTATTTATGTGAATATGTGGATGGCAGAAGTGGGCACTAACACGTCATTGTATCCTGGTAAAATAATAATGGAAAACCCCAAAAGAATGGACAGTTCATATGTAATATGAAAAATACTTGTCATGTTATCTTAACCTTTACACATTATTATTATTATTTTAATTTCATCTAAAAACTACCCAGAAAGACAGGTTAATCGTATGCTGCGAGCCGGCTGCCCCAACCCTAACTCTTTTCTATTTTTTTTATAACATCTTTATGTAAGAGGGGGGAGGTAGGGAGAATCCGAGGCTCTGACCACCGAATATATAGGCCCCTCCACCCCCTACTTTCCGAGTACTTAAGTGTATTAATAATAGCGTACTAATTTTCACGCTATTAGCGGGAACGGGCACGCGCTAATTCATGTCTGGCGCTAATATAAGACTGAATGAAAGGCTTTCCTAATAAAAACAAGCAAATTTGATGAATTGGTATCCCCCGCCGAAAGGGTTTGTGGTGAGGAACGGCAAAACAGTATATCCGGCAAAAAGTTAAGGATGTTACTAAGAGGCAAATAATTTCATTAGTCAAAATCATTTTAACACAAAATGAATGCTATTTTTTGGTTGTGTGACTGTACAAAACATCATATGTTTCTTATAAATATTGATGGAAAATTACAAATGAAAAAAAATGGGGGGGGGGGGGGGGGGGGGGAGGGGCGGGGTGTTGCATGCTTGGGGTGGTGGGCATGACTGGGTGGAGGAGTGAGGTGGGGGAATGGTACAACTTTGCATGTTGATAAATATTCATGGAAGGTTTGAAAAACAAAATTTCTATATATATATATATTTTTTTTGGGGGGGGGGGGGGGTGAGTTTACCAAGGCAAGGTGTTGGCCAGGTGTGGGTACACAACTTCACATGTTTATAATAAAAGTTCATGGAAAAGAATGAAAGAAGCTGAATGAAATTCTACCAATTAAATTAATATTAAAGGGCAATAGCTCTAAGGACAATTGACCAATTAAAAAAAATGACAGGCATCGTCGAAGTATGTTGGTTCATATTTATTTCAAGTTTTAATGAAATTCTACCAGCTTGTTACTGAGAAATTGCTGCAGACGTGGATTTTTCATTAAATCAAGGGCAATAACTCTAAGGGAAATTGACCAATAAAAAAAAACTTGACGGGCATCATCGCAGTATGTTGGTGCATATTTATTTCAAGTTTGATGAAATTCTACATAATAGTTACTGAGAAATGGCTGCAGACGGACATATTTGGGCATTTTTCATTAAATCAAGGGCAATAACTATAAGGAAAATTGACCAATCAAAAAAGAAAAAAACCTTGACGGGCATCATCGCAGTATGTTGGTTCATGTTTATTTTAAGTTTCATGAACTTCTACCTGCTAGTTACTGAGAAATGGCTGCGGACGGACGGACGCACGCACGCACGGATGTGACGGACGGACAACGCTATTTTAATACCCCCTCTCCCGATTTCATCGGCGGGGGATAAAAAGTAACATTTATCAAACATTTATCTATTGATAATACCGTAATTACAATGCAAGAGAACTCAGCGAAATACATATTTATTGTGTAAATATGACAATAACTGCATTCCTAACTTATATTCTGCAGAATGTTTCAAATAGAATAATCGAACCTGCTTGAACATTAGTGCAAAAGTCATCTATTATTGTAAATTAAATTGCATTTAATATTTTTATCTTCGCCATTGTCCGTCAACATCATATATAACAACTCGAAGTAGATCGAGTAGATTGTCTGGTCGCGCTAATTACGAGTGTTACCATAACATTTTACTGCTTATAAAACCAAGTGTGAATTTGAAATACAATTATCGCCATTCTGCACTGTATACAGTTTATTTAGTTTATTGTCTCATCCAATATACATGTTAACATGACATTATACAACTATGGCACATATTATATTACATGTTAATGGCTGTTCAATACTGAACTATATGAGACAGTAATAAAAAAAAAAAATTAAAAGTCTATATATATTACAGAATTATATATATTATTATTATCTATTACATTCATGATGATGACCAGAACCATATCAGGCACCCAACTGGCAACCGAAAATGTATAGTATACATGTAAAAAGTGTAAATAAAATACAATGGAGATAATAACATTTATTTAATACTAGTACGAGATTTTTCTACAGTATAAGAAGAAAGAAAAAGAAAACAGATCAATATATATATATAATTATATTAAAAAAGTCAGTAAAATCCATGTGCAGGTATAAAATATATAAAAGTTCAATTTGCAAGGAATTAACAGCAGTAGACTTCTGTGTTGTTTTCAATTATTTTATAATAATAATAATAATAACTTTATTTAAAGAAGGTAACACATAAAAATATATAACAGTATTAGAACATATTAAACATCTTAAGTTTCAATGTGGCCTTCTATAATATTAATAAAACAGTTCAACACACAAAAATAGATAAAAACTGATTATATAATTATAATACAAGACAGAATTTGAATGATAAACATCTAAATACAACATTCACTCTTGACAAACACTCCATTTAATTAGAAAAAAACAAATATGCATACAATCATAAAAATCACTCAGATATTCATTCAACCGTTAAAAGAAAATAAATAAATAAATAGTAATTGAAGTTGTAGGTTATTCAGATCCTAATAAGTATTTTTTGTATTTGCTTTTGAAAGCAGTAAGTGAATTCACACAACGAATATTCTGTGGAATGATATTTCCTACTTTAGCACTATTATAGCCAAATGATCTTTTCATATAATTTGTGCGACATTTAGGTATTAAAATATCATTATGTACAACTGATCTAAGGCCATAAATTTCATTGCTGGAAAATGTTAAAATATCAGATATGTAAGATGGTACAAGATTTTTTGTAGTTTTATATATCATTACTCCAGTATGGTATTTGCATCGTTCAGAACATTTCATCCATCCGGGTTCTTTTAACATTTCAGATTTATTTGTCTGCAATTCTTTATTCAAAACAATTCTAGCAACTCTTCCTTGAAATGCAAAAATCTTATTTAATGAGCCTTTACTGCATGTATACCAAATTGTACAGCAGTAATCTAAAACAGACAAAATATATGCATTGTAGAATAATTTTTTCATATCCTCTGTTAAAAAATAAACAATCCTCTTCAACAGTGCAATTTTTTAGTTAACTTTTAAACATATTTTATCTATTTGTATATTCCACGAAAGTGTATTGTCGATATAAAGTCCTAAAACATTTTTAACTGTTACATTTTCTATGATAGATCCACCAATAGTTAGGTTCAAATTTCTGCAATTGCGTTTCTTGTGTTTTGTACATATTAGCATACATTTTGTTTTTGATAGGTGTAACAGCATGTTGTTTGAAACCATTTTTCGATTTTATCTAAGTTTTCTTGGAGTTTAATTTCAACAATTTTTATATCATAATCAGATTCATATATTGTCGAGTCGTCAGCGTATAGATCAATATTACCTTCGTTTGTTGATGATGCTATGTCATTGATATAAAGTAAAAATAGCAGGGGACCGGGAATTGTCCCTTGTGGAACGCCGGAACTAACGGTCATTTGTTCGGATCTGAAGTTACCAACTTTGATCAACTGTTTCCTGTTAGATAAATACGACTGAAATAATTTAATTGTACTATCTGTAAATTTATACAATCTTAGTTTATGTAGTAAAATAGAGTGATCAACAAGATCAAATGCTTTCCTTAAGTCAAGAAATATAGCACCTACATATTTTCCAGAATCTACGTGTTTTAACCAGGCATCTATTAATTCTTCACTGCAAGCGCTTTCAATTGTACACATATCTTCAGGCAGTTTACCTGATAATTGTTTGTTTTAAACTGCCTGAAGATATGTGTACAGTTGAAAGCGCTTGCATTGAAGAATTAAAATAATTGAAAAAAAAAACACAGAAGTCTACTGCTGTTAATTCCTTGCAATTTGAAACTTTATATATATATATATATAAAGGGTTTTAAGGAAATAGCCAAATCCTTTTGAGCTTGTATATTTGATTTACCCCTCAACCGGTTTCAAAAATTATCATCAGTAGGGTTACAAACAATATGGCCTCCTTTGACGTCGTCAATAGAAACAAGGAACCTCACTGTTAAATAAATGACGTCTTATTTACTAACGAACTTACGTAAGCGAACATATTGACATTTGTGCGGGAGCTAAGTTCCCGAAATATAAAATATTTCCATTTTTCAAAATGTTCACGGACAGTATAGTTAGTAGAAAACAACGAGAAATGATGTTTGTAAGGCAGCTTAAACCTTCACTAAATAGAGACACATTAAAATCATACCTGACAGATATGTTTTACAACGACGTCACGTCATTTTTATTCGTTAGTAAATTAGACGTCGTAGGTAATTCAACATGGCTGTTCGACATCTGCGATTTACATGATCTTTAAAGTTCAAGGTTTCGTCAAGAAATGTACCGAGATATCTAATTGTTCTTTCACGTTTGACATTATCACCAGCAATGTTAATGGAATTTGTAAAACATTCGTTCAATTGAGGTCTGCTACCAAACATAATAAATTCAGTTTTAGAAGTGTTCATTTTCAGTTTGTTTCTATTCATCCAGTCATTGATTATAACTGCGCACCTTTCAAGGTCCCCGAAACACAGGTGATACAGTATTCTTTTCTAAGTTTTACATTCAAAATTGAAAAGCGGTTGTAATGGCACGGCGCATAACCGTATTGGCGGACTCTTTCCGAAATCTGCTATATCGGCGGTTTCTTGCGTCGGCACCGGCTGTTCTTTGCTGTAAATAATGTCCAGGTTGGTGGAGGAGGCGAAATATCGAACTGCCATCCATGACAATAGATATGCTCCTCAAAAATAAGTAGAGCACGGAACATTAGAATGTCTTTACTATGTATTGTAGTGTTTTCTTTTTAATTATCAGCGATTTTGCTGTCAAACTCGATGAAATTAGTTGATGGTGTACTGACATGGAACACAGCACTTACTTTTCCACAGTTTTAAACGAGTTTTTGCTTTGATATCGTACATATCAAGCGCACTTTTTGTATTGATTTTTCAATATTCTTCCAAAAAAAAAAACAAAAAAAAACTGACAAATAGGCCGAAATGTAAATGGAATTATTATACTTTCGGTTGACTGAATTACAGAAACATTTACTTTCCTTGATGTTATTATTACATGCAGTAAACTGTTTTCACACCAAATTAGATTACTAGTATATCTTATTAGAGTTGAAATTTAATTAGATTGACTATACTGAGAGCTATGACATTAGTTATAACTCTTAAATTTCTTTTACCAGTGTCGATTTCAATTGTTCTACGTATGTGAAATTAAAGCTGCTTTTTTGTTTAGTTATTTTTATCTTGATCATTCCATTTAAATTTCGGCCTATTTGTCAGTATTGTTTGGAAGAATATTGAAAAATGAACACAAAAAGTATACAATCAACTAATTCAATCGAGTTTGCGAGCAAAATCGCTGATACTTAAAAAGTAAACACTACAATACATAGTAAAGACATTCTAATGTTCCGTGCTCTACTTATTTTTGATCAGCATACCTATTATCATTAGGCAGTAAATCGCTAATCTAACCTATTCCCGTTGACCTTGTTCGGTGTACATCCAAAAAGCAGTTCATGAGAAGATTAATATTTCAACTTCGGTAGCCTTCCTTGGGAAGATCAGTTCTGGGATGCTACAGACCAACTTTCGTGAAGATCCACCAATCAGTTCAAGAGAAGAAGTTGTTTAAAAATGTTTGTAATTTTAGCTCTGTCAGTCTCCCTTTACGCGCATTCATGTTGGACCATCCATATGAACATTCAAGAGTGTCATGTTTTGGGAAGACAAGTGAAGAAATCTCAAATTTTGTCTCTCTTTTTATTTCTGGCGGCCTTTAGGAGCAGTACTTTAGAAAAAATAATCCAAGTATGTTATAGACCACGGTTTGTAAAGATTCATTTAGCAATTGATGAGAAGTCCTTTCTAAAACTCACCTGAGTACGAAGCGCTCGGGATGAGCTGTTGTGATCACTCACTGCAGGTCGTCCGTCCACACTTTCACATCTTCTCTGAAACCATTTTGTGGAAGTTGATGAAACTTTGATCGGATAACAAAATTGTACAAATAATTTTATTTGATGCAAAACTCTGGTTGCCATGGCAACGGATTAAAAAATATCTTCTGCTGAGAGACCACTTGCCGGATTTCAAAATAATTTGACAGAAATTGATAACCCTCCATAGGCGTAGGAGCAAGTTAAACATTTGGGTTGAGGGGGTGGGGTGGGGGCAAGGAATCCCTGGTGCATTCATGACAAAACCTTGTCCAGGGGTCAAATGGGCCGTAGGTTCTAACCGGAACTGTAGTGATGCGCTCGATATTATATTCTTTTTATAAAATATAATCGAACAATCCTCGGCGCATACGAGGTTTCAATACTCACCTTACGGAAAGAGACAAGTCAAAATGCAAGGAAAGGCCAAATGCAAATAAGAAATCAGGTTGAAAAGAATAATATGGTACTAAATAACTGTTACATTAGACTGCAAGTTATATATCTTTTTCAAAATATTGGGGAGTGGGGGGGGGGGGGGGGGGGCAAAACTATAGTTATCCTAGCTCCCCCCCTCCACACACCCCATGGCTCCTACGCCTATGCCCTCTAGCAAGAGCTTTTTTTTACATTATCCTCATAGAAGCAAATGGCCACTAGAGGGTGTCCTCATTTTTTCCTATATGTATATAGCAGAAACTTTGAAAATCTTCTTGTCAGAAACTGCTTGCTCAATTTCATAATAATTTAACAGAAACATCGGGAAAAGTCGTTTAAAAGCCTGTTTATTATCTCTGGTGGCCCCCTAAATGGGCGAAGAGGAACTATTATTTCTAGCTCTTGCAGAAAGGTCCACACAAGCATGCTATAGGCCAAGCTTGTTAATTAGAAGTTGTAAAAGACGTCTCGCGGAAATATTTCAATAAGCTTGAGAGAGGCCCGTGCCAGGATGCTACAGATGAATTTTGTGTAATTCTAATCAGTTATTTCAGAGGAGAAATATTTCAGTAAAATGCCCGGCAATGTATGCAGGACGACAGACCATTAAATATATAATGATAGCTCACCCTGAACGTTTGCCATTTGTGGGAAAAGTATCAAACTTGGTGCAAATATTACTGGGTATTATCTATATAAGAAGGAAGTTGCTGTAACATCCAAGATATTGAAAATGGCCGCCAAAGTCCAATATTTCTTCAAATAATCTGTTATCATGCCAAGTATTTCTATAAAAAAGAGGAAAAGAATGCTCAATATTTACACAGTACATTGTATGACATTTAAGGCTGCATACTATATTTGTTTACATTTATTGGATATTACCGTGTTATCAAAATGGCCGTCAAAAGTAAAATGGCCGCCATAATATGAATAAAAAGTAGCAATTTATTTCATGAGCTGAACTATCATTACACTGTTAATTAAGAACGTATTGATCATGAATATAATTTTTAAGTAGCAATAAATAAGAAACAAATCTTGTCATATCTATATGGGAAAGATTATAAAGGCACAAAACCATTTTACACAGCCTATTTCCGCAACAGTTTCAGCATACTGTTTTATGTAATTTGCAAAGAAAGTTGAACACTTAATTTAATGTGATATATATATATTTGATTCCTACCAAATTTATGTTTATCTATGTACCTTCCAAATGCAAAGAGTACGTGTTTATTATCCAAGTTTATCAACCGTTGCCATAATTACCACCACATTGGCAAATAGCTATACTTAGCATAACTGCCTTTGCAGATGAGGTAATATTTGCCTTTTCAAGTGCATGTGTGAAATATAAAGACATTAAAGTGGCAGTATGCGCATCTTACTGCACATAGTGTGTTTTTGGTGGATGTTTTATAAAAGCAACTTTCGGTTACTGTGCATTTAAACTTGTTAAATCAATGATAATGCCACATAAGTATTTGAAGTTTATACTTCAGAAATAAAGAAATCGAACTAACAAAATAATAGTTCTTTTCTTCAATCGTCTGCGCAGTGATCTTCCTTACATATAGGTAGAGATTTCTGAAGTTGAAGGGAAGCAACTCCTGCATGCAGTTTGACTTTTCTTAAAAAGACTGTCCCAGTCCATATTTGGAAACTTACTATGTCGTACTGGTAACAAGAAGAGTTTGGTATATTCGGTTAAAAGCTATAATTCCTCCATCCCTTTTACACACACACATCTATTTCAGCTGGATTTGTACTTGGAAAATGCGTATAATTCCACTTTAAATATCAAAACATATTATTCTTCATCGCAAGTGTCTAGCCAAATCTACTGTTTTCATTAGGCAAGCTCACATAAGGGTTGACCACAAACTATATTAATCTTTGCTATCAAACTATCAACATATCATTATGACTGTTTTGAAAACTACCCTCTAATTATATGCATATGACATGCACAGCCTCATGTTGATAAGCTAGTGAGTGTATATGTATTTTAACAGCTAATGTTCACTGATAGATAGCATTCATTTGCCAGCTTAAAATAGTCGTATTTCGACCAAGTTGCACCTAATTACAGACGACTTTTACTTCTTAAAAGCAAGCTTGAATGTAGACATGAAGCAGCGTATACTCAAAGTCACAATGAATAATCAAATATAAAGTGATGGGTAATATTAGGATCGAATTGATTATTACTCTGCATAGGCATTTTCCAATACGTCAAAGACCTGTAGGGATACAGCAGTCATCTAGCCAGCCCGCTTAGCTCAATATGGAGAGCGCAGATATACGGATCGCGGGGTTCTGAGTTCAATCCCCGTTACTATTTTATAAAATAAAAAGACAGTGTCTGAAATCATTCGTCCTCCACTTGACTCATGTCGGGAAGTTGGCAGTTACTTGCAGAGAACAGGTTTGTACTCCTACAAAATCCAGGAACCCTGGTTAGGTTAACTGTCCTCTGTTATATAACTGAATTACTGTTGAAAATGGCATTAAACAAAAACAAAACAAACAAAAACAGTAGTGATCTTGCTCCCTTTGAGTTATCCGCAAAGGAACTTGCACTGAATAGAATTTCAGCGACTTTTGTATCAATAAATCTGACAACATACGGAATGCTATGCACTTACACAAAACAAATCACTAAGATCAGATAGGTTAGACTCAAAATGTTATAGAACGAAATGTTTAAACAAACTGTTTTGTTGATTTTACTCATGAAACAGAAGATGCAGACATGACATTTTAAGAAATTTCTGGAGGAACTTTAACTATTGATGAGCAAAATAAATAAATACATTCCATGGATTTAGGTAATGTACCAAAGATATTAAAGAAAGTGCAAATATGACCTATGTTAAAGAAATCTAGGCTAGAACTAATAGCCACAGAAATAACATGCTTGTATCCCGTCTCCCACTCAATTTAACAATGAATGAATATTTTGGAGATGATAGCTGATATCCAGCAAAAACACCATCCAGAAAAGAACATACTCCTTGATGGATTGCAGTCTATATACATAAAAAAATCATTCAACTGCATATGCGCTAATGTAAGGCCAGGTTGACCTAACGAAGTTCCAGAACGGCATTATTCAGCCTCTTGACCATGTATTCTCCATGTATGTTACAAGCTACCAGAACCCTGACCATTGCCATCTGACTGAATTGCACTAATTTGAACGCCATTTTGAAGGCTGAATGTCATTTATCTAAGCAATTACTTTCATATATTGTTGGGGAGTTATCGACACACATGTTGACAAAATACAGTGTACCTACGGGTCACAAACTAAATCCCAAAAGTTACATATATTTACCGTTGGTGAAAAAAGAAGATGCTACGGAATGAATGTTGTCACTACACCAACGCCTCTCAGTTATTCTTTTCTTTTAAGCCTATAAAAGCTACAGTTAGGTATTTCCCCATATTGTAACATACTTAAACTCAATGCTAAAACAGAAATAATAATATTTATATCAAAGTATAATATGTTGTAAAATATAAAAAGTAAATTATACCTAACCGAAATGGATCAACAATTTTAGATTTTCCGATGAACATATTCTTGGTTGTCAGTTTACATTCAATAACTTTTGGTATACGACATAGTTCTCCCTTGCATCAGAAAAGTTTATCCACTCAATACAAAGTTTTGATAACCGCGATAAGGTTAAACTAACATGAAATTTAAAAAAGATATCGCACCTAGTTTAAGAGCTAATACCTATCATTTAACCTTTTACGAACCTTTTGCTCTCGCTTAAAATTTTATCGAGCCAAAATAAGTTCGACCCTCTGCTGTGGTTGTTTAATTGGAAGAGGAAGACGGATGTTTTGAACTCAAGAAAGAATCAAGTTTGTACAGACAGAAAGATGAGCAAGTTGTTTCTTTCTAATTAAAACATGACACTTTGTTCAAAATTGTTTTTTGATTTTACACATATTGTTCTACCCGGGTCATAAGACTTCCAATCTTCATGGTCAAAATATGGTATATAAGAAATTATTTCTTATCAAATTTCATACCATTTTCATTTCTATTTTCAAGAAAGATATAATACCAAACATATTGCCAAGTTTCAGTGTGAAATTTCGAGATTTTAGAGAGATAACGACATTTAATTGAAACCACCCCCTACCCAATTACTGGGTTAAATTTTGGCCCTAGGGTCGCTTTATTGTAAATTTTGGTAAAAGTTTCACTCGTTTGCAATATTTTATACTGGGATTCTGAAATATCATTCATTCCGTCATGAATAAGACCCAGAAGGATGCATTTTGTGCATTTTCTGACATTCTGGAGACAAAATATTAGCTTTCTAATCCCACAAATCGCTGCAGAAATAGGCGCATCTACTTAAAATATGGTCAAAATTTTAAAAAATTCAAATTTCGTGATTATTTTGCATTGGAAACACCATTTTATATCATATACGACCGATTTATGACTGTTAAGACTAATTGCGATGTGTTTCGAGAAAAGTCTTATTTCAGCTCTTATAGGTTAAATATCAGTAATTTAAAATCTAATCCTTCTTTGTTTCATATAAAAACGACAACTTCAGGTCTTCTTTATGTATCTTTAGGGAACATCACTTTTTCCTACCCCTATTTTGAAAGTTCTATCAAAAATAAACGAAAAAATGAAAAGAAAATAGTGGTTGAATAGTTCCTAGTGAGATGCCAGTCAGTTGTAGTCTGCTACCCTAAAAATGGCGCATATTTGCTCTTGTCTGCGCAATAAACACCTACTTCCGGTTTCGATCTGCAAAACGTGCCATGTGGGGTGTATGAACATGAAAATCGTCTAATTTCATGCAGAATGTATTCTAGCAGTGAAAAAGTGTGATTAAAGCACTCGTTCTACACGAATTTGCGCAAATAGTGGGAAAATTAGGATCTATTTATTATGGACTTCTTTCGACTACACCACGGAAGCACAATTTCGACCGAATTACTGACCTTATTCCTTTAAATCTAAAAGGCTGCATAGACCATTTACACGACCGCAGAGTATTCAACGCATACCTGGTGGATTTAGATGCAAATAATGCTTACTGTCACGTTTCGATGATAACATTCAGTCATCATAGTCTGCTGCCTTTTTAATGTGCGGTCGGAATCAAAACTAAAGGTTTATCATACAGCTGAAAAACACCAACATATCCATAGAAATAAAAGCTCTTAGTTGAAGGGCTTGTTTGGTAGACATGTGGCTTACCAGCTGTTCTGTTTTATTATGTCTATGTCATCCCGGGTCTGAATACTTTTAGAATACGTCTTTTCGATGTCATGTATGTTTTATCACCACACATGCTCTGGTGGTCTATAGAGGGAAACATCGAGACAAAAACTTATGTTAAGCGCTTGTACTTTATTAATCTTTTCTTTAATCATGAGACGAGTTGTTTGTAAGTTAGTGATTATTTTCACATGGCGATGCAAAAGTAATCCAGACTAGTCCTCTATGATCGCGGGAATGATATACAGTATTTGATTAACGGGCTGTAACGTTATCCACTGATGGGTGTGAATATTTCATGTGAGAATATATGTTTTAAGTACAGTTTTTGCTTGGTTTATACATTCAGTCTCAAAATTGTAACACCGCAGTTTAGTAATCATTCTCGTCGTTGAAACGAAATTTATCATGTATTTTAGAGCTTATCCAGAACCATTACTTATTTGAATAAAAAATTCTTTATTTTCTGTTATATTTTGTCAGTGTCTTCTGGCGTTTGCTGATATCTTCCAACATCATGCAATGAGTAAAGTCTTTTTTCTTCTTTCCATCAAAATCGGAGCATTACATATTGAAGAAATAAAAGTACACGTGCATTTCAAAAATGCAAAATGCCGTGGATTTGGCAGGTAATGTTGCATATCATTTCAAATATAATGAATGCAGTCAAAATACATACTTCTTTATTAGTCAACATTTGGGTTATTATAACTTTCTGCAGCGCACAATCTGAGGAAATAATGTCTCACGACACCGATGACGTCTTTATTGGGTTTGCGCTGAAGCCATGCCATGAAATTACTTCGGTGATTTATAGTTTCAAATAATCTGTGTATGATTTTCAAAATCATAAAATAATGTTTTCTTTATAACAGTAGAGAAATACCGTATTATCAGAACAAAATGATGGTGTGAACTTTGATTACACAAACACTATTATTGTAATTTAAGAGGATTTCTTTATATGTTGCTTGCATTCTATCATTATTAAACATCAATTTGTAATTACAGCATAGCATTCCAGATGATTTCATTTAATGCATTTGTCCAAAGGGTAGAACTACAGGCATTTGCTTTTAAAAGGTTTTATAAGGCATATAAGCTTGTTAACTCACGATTTTAACGCGGAACGTTTGGTTGTAGTAAAAACATACGTTCGACTACACGATAAACCCGATTACGGAAGTAAAGATACAAGCCGGTACGTGGCATTCGAAGAAGAGTTAATTAGTTCTCATAGAAGACATGTTTTACTGTTATGGTTACATATATAACATCACTGATATCAAATTACTGATAGTTCTTATCAGCTTATTTTGTCACTAGAGACTGTAGAATTGTGACCAACAAGTGTGGTATCATTGATCGAGATTAATGTAGCGTACTTTGGAGATAAACTTGCGTTCTGGAATAACTACAATTAGTCTTATAATCAAGCCATTAAGTGCGACAGACTTACATCACCAATAAGGAACTTCAAAACAATATTTGGAAATGAAGATGTTATGCAGTGTTATCATTCTGTAAGACCATCTGGGTATCGATTCCGGACCTTCTACATGCACAACTTTTTAAACTACGCCTGTAGGCACATTGTTTCGCCACGGATTTGCAAGTGGAATGACAGTTAACAGAAGAGGTCCATTTGATAATAAACTCTATTTTCTCTTAAGGCTTATGAATGTTGTTCTTATTTTTTCTATCATACTAATGTTAAAGATTTTGTAACTTTTAATGAATTATTTTCTAGTGTAACTCATACAATCCTGGTCAATAAAGCCAACGAAAACGTAGGTTTTAGAAAATGTCATAAGCTTGACACGTTTTATGAGGGGTGAAAATGCCGCCTAAGGTCAGTTTACATACAGCAGACATATAAGTATATCGCATAACATGTTATGTATAGTTTAGTTTTAATACTTTTGTATTGTTCAATTACCATCGACTGTGATTCTTCTCCGAGAATTGTCTAGCACCCCCTTATTCAACTGTATGCATGCTCAAACTCTGGGCTACAACATAATTAGACACAACCCTTTGTAATGCCAAATAATATATTTGAACATTTTTATTGCAGTATATGGAGATTAACTCTTGTATTTCTCTTATGTTGGAAGTGTTTATGATCCATAATTTCCGTTGTCACACATTGACCAAATATTTATCCATTAACAATGATCTCATAATGGCAACAAGGAGATTTATGGACTTGTTGTGTAATATCGGTGCGATGGAGTCTTAAATGCGACTCGCTTATGGGAAACTTTCAACATTATCCTCTATTTGATACAAATGCAAATGAGATATTACATCCTTACACCACAAAACACAAAACAATATAACATATTGCATCGAAGCTGATTTTGTATTATTTTTATACAATCGTTTAGAAAAGCAATGGACATGTTTTCAAGCATGTTGTATAGAAAACAAAGTTTTTAAATATATCATTTAAAAAAAATAAAGAATATAGATCCCTCAAAAAACAGTCATGTTTAAATAACACAAACCCCCTGCCCATTTCCACCTGGTACTTCTGCAGGCTCAAAGGGATGAGCTGCCACTTATTCTGAAATCCTATATGTACATCTTTAAGTACTTTATTAAACCAATATCTAGTCATTCAAAATAGTTTTGATTACATATGAAACATTAATTATATAATGACTTTGACTCTGTACAAGGATAGCAGGTGAGTTTTACATGTACACATGCAAACATAGTGAAAAGACATATTTTCAGCTGTTATACTGACATACAGTTTAGTTTGATCAGTCAGTGAATTTACGTTTCATTTGACCAAAATAATTTAGTATTACCTCCTTACAAGTCCAAGTCAAATAACCAAGCATAAGAGGAGTTTATAAGGTTAACTTGAAATTTGAGTGTAGGTCAAATAACTTAATAAAGCTAGGACTATCAAGTCAAATGACTAACTAAAGAGCATATTAGAAGGCCGCGTAACTGTCCTGTCTAACGAGGAGATTACAAGTTCAAGTAGCCGTTTAGGAAGGAGATTACTAGGAGAATTTACTGTCTAAAGAGGATATTACAAAGTCAAGTAAATAACTAAGGAGCAGATTACAAGGTTAAATAACATTCTAAGGGAAGAAGGGCAAGTAACTGACTAAGGAGGATAA
Source organism: Mercenaria mercenaria (assembly GCF_021730395.1). Taxonomy (NCBI): domain Eukaryota; kingdom Metazoa; phylum Mollusca; class Bivalvia; order Venerida; family Veneridae; genus Mercenaria; species Mercenaria mercenaria. The sequence continues at coordinate 103,862,249 of NC_069362.1, read as the reverse complement.
TATGAAATAAGGCACTGCCTCAATCGGGAATCGATCCGACGTCAACTCATCCCATAACATTTGAAAAGAGCACGGAAAGACACATTTTTTAATTCGATAGTAAATATCTCATTCGGTATATCGCATGTTACCGTAGAGGGATCGATCCCGATTTTAGTCGCTATGCGTAGGATCGACTCCCTATCAATTTAAAGGTAGATTTTGTAATAAAATCAACACTGCCCATATTGCATTGTATTTCAGGTAATTTCAGCCTCTTGGATAGGCGCACACTCTGGAGAGGTATATATGAGCCGTGCCATGAGAAAACCAACATAGTGGGTTTGCGACCAGCATGGATCCAGACCAGCCTGCGCATCCGCGCAGTCTGGTCAGGCTCCATGCTGTTCGCTTTTAAAGCCTATTGGAATTGGAGAAACTGTTAGCGAACAGCATGGATCCTGACCAGACTGCGCGGATGCGCAGGCTGGTCTGGATCCATGCTGGTCGCAAACCCACTATGTTGGTTTTCTCATGGCGTGGCTCATATTTATTTATATGAACTGTGCTCACTAGGTGCTTTTATTTACAAGTGCACACTACATGTATATATACTATATATCAATATTTATACTGATGTGCAAGACGTTGCGGTTCGGACAAGTTATGTGGACACTTATTAGGCACAAGGAAAAGCCTTCCAAAAAATCCAAAGTCAGACGCTCTGTGCACGTGCCGGAAGTAAACATTTTTTAATTCGATAGTATATATCTCATTCGGTATATCGCATGTTACCGTACAGCGACGAAAATCGGTAAGATCGATTCCCTATTACAAAGTTAAACAATGGACTGAAAAGGGGAGGTTACAAGGTCAAATAATTTAACTAAAACGTTAAAATATTTCAAAACAGCCTGAATAAGGTATCATCTGACAAGAATAGAAACTGTTAAATAATTGAAAAATTATCAAGTATCAAGTACATATAATGTATGTACATACGTAATGAGAATGTACGGACGGTCATGTTAAATAAAGAAAATAAGATAGCACTTAAATATCTGTTTCTTTTTTATACAGTTGTGCTTTCCTAAAAGTTTCAAGTGATCACATATTACCTATTAAACAATGTAAAGACAGTATCGAAGAATGAAATGTGTCCTTTGCGGAGTACAAATTGCCTATTTTGTAGGACAAATTAAATCAGTGTAAACAGAATAAAGATTGAATATTTATTTCCCGAACTTATCTTTCCGCGCCATTATCTTATTTCAAATCATTCAAGTAAAACTGATAAATCATTCAGTTGTCTTGAATTACAAATATCTGTTCTAAGGATATTTTCAAATTGTCAGCAACTGCTGGCTTCTGTAAACTAGTGTATGATCATTGATCGATATTAATGCTGCGTTGTTTGGAGAAAAGTAAAGATTCTCATTGGAATGTTGGAATTTATTGTCGCTAGTGCTTATCACATATATCATTTAGTACCAGAGTCTAGAAACTTATAGAAGAATAAACAACTAAACAAGGCAAGTGTATGACCCTTTCATTCTACTAATTAATAAAACGATGCCGTTGTTTTAACTGAAAATATTACGACAATATGTTAGATTTAATGTTAGATGAAGTGAATATCGTTTTGATCTCTATGGCACAAACATCAAAGTGTTCTTCAAACATTAAATGTGATTAATTGTCACTAACGCAAAGAACGATCAGCTCGGTCAATAAAATTAATATAGAAGAAATGTAAGCTCCGGGAAAGGTCAAGAGTTTGACGCGCCTATCAAGAAACGTCAAAGCATTGCGGAACACCACTTTTCTCTCAGGCATCATAATAAGTACTGATGTAAGGAAGCGAAAAATGGAGGAAAAAAGACATTGGCTGGCTATTTTTTATGTTCGTTGCTTATTTGATGTTAAAATCGCAAATAGTCATTTCCGCACAGCACATAATGCACATTTCTTGTCGGCGTTTTTTGAGGAAATTATTAAGTGTATTAGACATTTTGTAGAGTAAACTAAATAGGGTTAATGCTTCATCACTATTATATATACTATAAATGGAGACTCAATGATTATAAACTGTTTATACAGCTATAACAATGCACGTTAAAATAACGCTAACATTACTTGATATATTGCCTAATAAACTTGACATTCAACAGTTTGCTGATATGTATGTATGCAAATGCGTCGTAGATACCAGGCCATTACAAAAAAGACATCTCACTATATCTTGTTATTTTTGTCATTTATTTATGTGTACTTCTTTAACATCGTGTCTAGTACTGTTCATTTTGTTTCTTTAATTTAATAAGTTTCAAGTGTCAGTTAAAAACGTATTTCACTGTCGTTACGTATTGCGGCCAAAAGCTCTATAAGTATGCTTTGTTTGATTCAAAGTCAAAACGAAACCTATTTCATTATGTCGTGAATTTTAATTAAAGTTCGCTAGTAACATGTCTTTCTTTAGCATATTTTTCAAGAATATCTAAGTATAGAATAACGTTATAGACAAATCAATGTAATTGAGTAATACGGTTTAACTTGTTCTACTGGATAAAAACTCAGAGAAAAAGAAACTCACGAGTTTTATCTCTGAGTTGGTAGTAATCAAACAAGTTGTGTAAATATGTGTATATATACGAAATAGTTTTTGGCGTTTCTTTTTCTGTTTCTTATTTTGTCGGTTAGATATCATATTAAGTCAAAAACGTATTTATGTATTAATGCTGTGACAGGTCACAGTATTTGCTTTTTCTTTTAAAATACAAATGAAAATTAGTATGATACATTCGGCAAAACTACATGTAGACATGAAAGGTAACATATTACCTTCATAATGTAGATTATTGTGTGAAATCTATATACTTTCACATGTTTTCATAGATCAGGGTTTTTTTATTATTATTATAAGTATTATTATTATTATTATTATTATTATTATATGCGTTAATTTAATCTTTTCACATGTTTTTGATATGTGTTAGATTTCGTAGTAGTAGTAAAACTTCGTGGTTTACTTTGTTTGGATTTTTTCTCAAGTAATGTCTAATGTGATATCTCCTATAGTTAGTTTATTTTGTTTGGATTTTCTTCAAGTAACGTCTAATGTAATATCTACTACAGTTAGTTTATTTTGTTTGAATTAAAACTTTTTTTTTTCAAGTAACGTCTAATGTGATATCTACTACAGTTAGTGTTACTCTGTTTGGATTTTTTTCAAGTAACGTCTAATGTGATATCTACTACAGTTAGTTTACTCTGTTTGGATTTTCTTCAAGTAACGTTTATCGCAATATTTTTTATAAGCAGTTACTTTATTTGGATTTCTTCAAGTAACGTCTTGTGTGATATCTGCTACAGTTATTTCAATTTTTCTGATTTGCCTTATGTAATATCAAATATATGCATTACATCAACATATATCATTTGTTCACAATATACAAAATTGACATGATAAGTTTTATATTATTGTCACATGTGTTAAGAATGTTATTTTCAAGTCAGCGATTTCACTATTTCTATTTTAATTAATGCAGTTCATTGTCTACAAACCATAATATCTCAATTTACTGTTATTACTTCAATAAGATGTTATTTCTTCTTTTGTCTATCCTATCTCTTATCACTCATATTAGTTATTCTAGCATTATAGTACAGCAGTATACGTCAGAGTTAGCTTTTTGCGCATTCCGCGATTTAAATTTGTTGCATAGCCAATGCACCCTAAACTATAGTATTGATTTAATGAATTTTTTAACCTAATGGGTAATGACATAGTATCACACAGGGTGTCCATTGGACTATTATATAATAAAACCCACAGGACACAAGTGAAGCAATATTTTAAATATTACCGAATGAGCATTGGCCATTTTCTTGTTTACTGTGTACTAAGGTCATTTGAAATATGCCTCTTAGCATTTAAGTTTCTTAATTTTAATTTTGTCAACTTTGGTGTGATTGTATTAATGCTAGTGATAATGGCCGGAGATGTAGAAACAAATCCAGGACCAGACAGTTCTGAATCCAATAGTATCCCGGAGCAGTCAAATTCACTTTCGATTTGCCATTTAAATATTAGGAGTATTAGAAATAAAATGAATTATGTAAATGACAATCTTTTAGATTTTGACATTCTCTGTTTTACATAAACACATCTAAATGAAATGTACCAAATGAAGTGATTAGTTTGGAGCATTTCACATGTCACAGAAGCGATATGTCTGCGCACTCAGGTGGAATTCTTACATATGTCTCAATAATCTGTGGTCGAAACGTCGTTATGATTTAGAAAAGCCATCAATTCAGGCGATTTTGCTAGAAATTCGCTATAAATCTTTTAAAGGTTTACTTTGTAGTGTATACCGCCCGCCTGGTACTCCAGTTATTTTCTGGAATGATTTAAATATTTGTATAGAAAATGCATACAACATTATATCTAATTTAACAATAGTCGGGGACTTGAATGAGGACCTATTAAATGCTAATCTAAACAATTTAAAAACAACTGGTTATAGTTAATAGTCTTGAAAATGTTATCCAAGAACCGACTAGGGTTACTGACAGTTCGTCAACTCTTATTGATCCCATATTAATATGTAATGGAATTGAACATGTTAACAGCGGGGTAATTGACATAGAGAGCGAGATAAGTGATCATAAAGTAACGTTTTTATATATAAAAATATGCGATGATAATATAACATGTACTCGTAGAAAAATCTGGTATTATAAAAGAGCAAATTTCGAGTTATTAAACAACTTGATAAATTTAGAAAACTGGGATTTTATACAGTCAAATACGGTATCTGTTCATGATGCATGTTCTTGTTTTAATGAGGTTTTTCTTTCACTAATGTCACGTTGTATTCCATCCAAAGAAATAGTGATTCATCCACGTGATAAACCGTGGTATGACTCGGAAATAAGAAAGTACTCTAAACTCAGAGATCGACATAGATCTAAAGCAATAAAAAGTAAAAAAAATTACAGATTGGACTAAATTCAAATCACTTAGAAATAAAGTTAATAATCTCAAAAAGTCTGCAAAGGAAAAGTTTTTAGTAATATTGAAGAAAATATTGCTGAGGCCAGGATAAATAATCAAAAAGAATACTGGAAACACTTACGTTATTTAGTAAAAACAAATAAAAAATCGGAAATAATACCCCCACTGAAAAAGGTTAATGATGACAATTCGGAACAATTTTACTTTACTGATGTTGGTAAAGCGACATGTCTTAATGATTACTTTGTATTTATTTCGAGTATTGATGATAGAAATGTTAACCTTCCAGAAATGCGAAAAAGAACAGAAAATTCATTATCCAATATAATTATTACAGAAAATGATATTATAGATATAATATCTAATCTTGAGGTTAATAAAGCAGTAGGTTTAGATTTAATTAGTCATAAAGTTTTGAAAAATACTAAATATTCGATAGCCAAACCTTTATGTTTACTGTTTAATAGGTCTTTAAACGAAGGTATTATCCCAACATTTGGAAAAAAGCCATGGTAATGCCACTCTTTAAGAAAGGCGATATTCATTCGGTTAGCAGTTATAGACCTATCTCTCTCTTAAGTTGTGTAAGTAAATTGATGGAAAGAACTGTGTATAAATACGTATACAATTATCTCCACGAAAATAAGATACTTTATTCGTATCAGTCAGGTTTTTTGAAAGGTCATTCAACAGTTTATCAATTAATCGACATATATCACCAAATTACTCAATCACTAGACTCGAAAACGAATATTGCATAGTATTTTGTGATATTTCTAAGGCATTCGACCGCGTCTGGCACAAAGGTTTATTATTTAAATTACAAGAAAAAGGAATAATCGGAAACGTTCTTAACTGGATTGAAAATTATTTATCAAATCGCTGTCAGAATGTCTTTGTAGGGACGTCTCAATCAGATTTCAAGACTGTGATGGCTGGAGTTCCACAGGGGTCAGTGTTAGGTCCCTTGTTATTTCTCATTTATGTAAATGATATTGTCGACAATTTATTGAGTATTTCCCGTCTATTTGCCGACGATACATCTTTGGCATGTACAGCAGCAAATATTGCAGATTTAGAAGGTATTCTTAACCATGACCTGTCAATTGTGTCTCAATGGGCTCATCAGTGGCTAGTAGATTTTAATCCAAATAAAACAGAGGCAATTCTTTTTTCAAACGTAATGCCACACAGTGTTAATCTTACTTTTGATAATGTTCCAGTTAAATTTGTTAATGATCACAAACATCTTGGTGTGACTTTAAGTAGCAATGGTAAATGGCATAAACACATTGAAAATATATTACTGTCAGCATCAAAAATTTTAGGCATTATGCGCAAACTGAAATTTTCATTGCGCATGAAATCTTTGAATCAAATTTATATATCGTTTCTCCGACCATTGCTAGAATATGCAGCTGTCGTACGGGATAATTGTACAAATTTTGAAAAAGATAATCTTGAAAAACTACAGAACGAAGCTGCAAGAATTGTAACTGGTACAACGCGATCAGTATCGTTAGAAAATCTCTATAGGGAAATAGGATGGATATCTCTGTCCGAAAGACAAAGACGGGTATATCAAAAATTAATATTAATGTATAAAATAAAACATAATATGGTCCCAGAATATTTAAGTAATTTATTTCCTAATGTAGTCGGTGACAATAACCCCTATAACTTAAGAAATAATGAAGATTATGAAATCTTAAGAAGAGGTACCGAAATATTTTCTAGTTCATTTATTCCATCTTCTATCTCATTGTGGAATGAACTACCCATTGAAACAAGACAACTAGAAAGCCTATCAGATTTCAAAAAGTTATTATTGACCACACGGTTTAAAGCGCCAGAAGTACCGGAGATATATTCCTTTGGAGATCGAAAATATTCAATTTTTCACTCTCGACTAAGAAACAAATGCAGCAACTTGTGTTTTGATCTTTTTAATAATCATTTAGCTAACGAATTTAGTTGTAGTTGTGGATATTATATTGAAGATTGTGAGCACTATCTTTTTCAGTGCCCTAACTTTATAAATCAAAGAATAGTTATGTTCCAGTCAACCAAGGACTATCATCCTTTAAGTACAAATACATTACTTTTTGGAAACCCTTCTTTATCAGTAAACGATCATATTACTATTTTCAGAAGTGTTCAAAAGTTTATTAAAGATACAAAACGATTTGAGAATTGAAATACTACAGTGACTTTTGTGTCCAAATTTATCTAGATTTAGTTTTGCAACAACAAGACAAACAATAAAAATCTAGAAAGCAAAAACTATAATATTAGTTTTAAGCGAAATATAAACATTATGTTGTACTTGATCTAACTTGACTTTCTCTTACTATTCTTTCTTCCCTCTTTCATTCTTCTTTTAACTTCAATTATATAAAATTTTGCATAGCTTTTTCAATACACATTTTGTAGCCAAATCTCATGTAAGTGAATTTTGTTAAGGGGATGGTATGTAATAATGTTGAGAGAACTTGTTACCCAACCCTTTTGCATATAATATTGTTAAGTTTTGTATTTGAGATGTAGATATTATGTATATTGATATGCAATAAAATATGTTTAAACCATGTTTGTCGTAACCATCAAGACATTTCTTAATAGCAGCTCTACAAAGCTGGTCATTGCGCTCACTTCTACCTACAAGTACATACATACGTTTATATGACTAACATTATTGAATAAAACGTTAAACACTTGTACAGTTTTTATTCAATATTGGCAAAACGACTTTGCATGGTTAAAAAAGGCCGCCACCGAAGCTTAGATTAAAAATTTTTTCATGCGGCACATTATGCCAAACTGCTAGCAGCTTGGACAATTTATGAAATGACCATCAGAAATTCTTCTTTCTTTTCTGAATTCTTAATCAAATACGAAAAATTATTTTCCTTAACAGGATGTCTGATTTTGAAGTAATTTCTCTGAAATGATTCTTTCGGTGACCCTCCACAAAGTTTGTTTAATGAAACGTCAAAAATGGTTGCAAGATGGTCAATAGTACTCCCTCACTCCGCTCCCCCCCCCCGCCCCCCACCTCCACTCTCTCTCTGTTCAGGGATCATTAAAAAATTTCCATACAGAGATGTTAGGCCCGATTTCATAATAATCTGACGAGTTAGACTCTTTTACCAAATTTTTTACTCGATTGGAAAAGCGATTTAGGGTCATCCTGTCTCTGTTACTGCGGAAATCATCTTTTTACACTGTGACACGTGGTCAAGGAATTGGAACATTTTCACATACAAGACACTTTTAAAGTGGAACATTCTAATGAAAAATAAACAAAGAATTGCTTCGTTTAGATTTCAGAAACATTCAAAATTCTTCTGGAACTTTCGGATATTATTTTCACAAGCATATATATGCAGAATATTCCTGACCTTACAAACGTCAAGTTCCTATAACCAGCTAACATAACTTAGAAAACATTCTTAATTGCTCAGACGCTAAAGATGTATTCAGTTAATTTGATAAATTATTCACTCGTGTAAAATATATGTTCGTTTAGCAAAACTAATTTTGAAGCAGTAACAGCGACAAGAAGTTTATAGTGTTTATCGAAGCTCATGAAAGATGAAATGTGACTATCAAGTAGCTGTAGAGACTAGTTTTCATTAGGTGATGTATTGGGTAACCTTAGCTTTATGTTAATCATTTCGTTCAAGTTATGTATCTTAAACAAATACAAATTAGAGATAGTTGGATGCGAATATCTATTTTTTTAAGTATTAGTCATAGAAAGAGATTTATTTATATAATCTGAAAACTGAAGTAAAGCAAAAATTAAATCATTGAAGGTTATATTTGTAGCAAAAACATATTTGTTCAAAGGCAGTGATGTTTCAAAGGTTCATATTATTATCTCTGCTGTACCAGTAATTTTGATACCATCTGATTAGGAAACGACATGTCACTTAGGTCGATTGTCTGCGATTTTGTAATAGAGTTCTGTTTGGTAATGAAGTTACAGATAGCAAAAGTGTAGACGCTCCACAGTTTGCGTTATTACATTGAGCCACTAGATTTTCCAATCAATTTTGATCTACGTTGACGGCAGCAAAATGTATCGGTGCGATTATAATACAAATATAGCCACCACAGAATCTATACATATTTCACGCTTACTGCTGATATATTGTTACAGTACAAAGTGTCTGTAACACTTATATACCGATATGATTTGCTGAGTGTTTTGTAACAGTGATTGTTCGTAGTACAGACAATTGTAAGAAGCAGGCTTATCACACCGGATAACCGGCTATCCTGACGCCCGCTGGAAATGTAACGCAGCTGGAAATGTAACCCAGCTGTAAATCGGTATGTAAAGTTTTTCATTTATTTCTATTAAAACGAAGCCAATTCTTGCAAATCAACTTGACAGTTTTGTTAAGAAATGACCATGGCTTACATTTACAATTTCTGGGTCAAAAACGATCGTTATGTTTTGAGATATTCGCTAACAATTTCTTCAGTTTGAAAAATTGAGCAAAAATCCAAAGTTTTGCGCAAATTGTTTTGTTTATGAACAAACTGTTAAACATTTTATCATCTGGTTTAACAGATGTGTCCTTTCGGAACAACTGTGTGAAGTTTCCGGGTTCTACGTTATTCTTGAAAAAGTATATTAGCCGTTAAATAGGAATGGTCGAGAAAAAAAGACTGTCGAAAACGGCCGCCGTATTTGAAATAGGCAGTCGTTGAAGTCAGCTGTCGGCTATCGAGAATACAGCTGTATAAAAGTAAAAAAAAAACTGTCGTTTAGACATATAATATGCCACGTTGTGTCTCTTCTTTATGTATATTTTGTATCTGTTTAGTCTGTCTGTGTTTTTGCGATTTCTTTCATCTTCCATTTGTGTAAAATGTGTATACTTGCAGTCAGTAAACAGTTTGTATATACTTATGTATGGTCCTTATTGCCATGTCGAGTAATTCTAGTTGATTTCATTATCATTGTCCTTTTGGTTTAGAGTCTAGAAGTTGCTTTGTTCTTTTCGTCCGTCCGTCCGCCCGCAGTGTCTTGTCCGGGCTCTGATTCTAAATGCATGAATTGATTTTTAAGTATTTATTTTTAAACTTCAAGCATGTGTTACCGATGATACAAGTATTAGTGAGGTCCATTCATTAATGACCACCTCCAATGTCAGTATAACAGAAAAATGTTTAACACAGAGCTATAAATAAGTATTTTGTGTCAGGGTGGCAATTCCTACATGCATAGACAAAATTTCAAATATATTGTGTCGTATAGTAGAACTTTTATTTTCATAACTGACTTTTTAAGATCGTAAACAAGCAAAGAAGAGTTCCGATCTACCTTGTTATATGTTAATTAAAGCTACATGTGGCTGCCATGTAAAGAAATAACTGATTAACAGTCATGTGACATTTTGCAAAGTTCTGCTTATTTAGATTGCAAACAATCGTTTTCAATCGTTTGCCCCTATACATCAACAACTTGCAGTTTTAGACCATGAATAAACTAGTATTTGTTGAAAAGGTATTTACGAATAAAACAAAATGGCAGATTTTTATTAGGAGCAATTAAATAATTATGTATGAGCAAATAAGATTATACACCTATCAAGCATCGCACTTAGAACGCTTTTCAAAACAAGAACGGGCATTTGAGATTCATTAAAGATACTGAATTCTTCAAACGAAATTCAAAGGACTGACGACCAGAAGCAATCATTTACACTTGCAAGACAGGATACTGCTTAACATTCCTTCATACCTGTGAAAATGATAATTTGAATAATACCCGGTCGTTTTCAAGAATTTCAGTCTTTGACTCATATCATGACGTGATTGTCCATCATAACTTTAGGTATATGTGATATAATATGATTTACCTGAATTCTGAACTGTTTGTGTACATTATAAGCATTTGTATTACTTGGTATTATAATCAAATGGGCATTTTTGAAAGAGCCTATTGTTCTTGATGGCAAGAATCACATTTCCTTATCTCTCAATCGCTGTTAAGTAAAAACAAATTGTAGTCCAACTTACAAACTACGAGGAATTTGTACACACTGTGTGTCATTTATAAAAAATGATCTATATTATACAATCTTATAACGAAATTGTAGAGAACAAACAGTTAATGTATTTGAAAGTGTTTTAGTGTATTGTTAAACTTTTTGTCCATATATTGTCCAACGTTATTTGGTTAGTTGCTAGTATTAGACGCTACCTGGTCATCTTAGCTTATCATTAATGTTGGGACTGAACGCTAATTTTGCCATGATCTCTATAAATAGCAAACTTCAAAGTAAGTGATACTTGAACCACACTCTAGCTCTAATGTGTTGAATTGAATATGATGTCAGCTTATATCCTTTCCGCAGCCTTAACGTACTAAAACGTATTAGCGTCTGATGGCCCTTTCACGCTTCCGTAGAAACAACATTTATTACATGAAACTTATTTTGAAAATATTTCTGAAATGTCTACGTCTGCAGCTCTCAAATACGGTTATATCTTACATCTGAGGCATATACTGACACTCTCAGACAACATCAAAAATGACATTTTGAGCGATTTGATGAAGTTTCAAAATTATCAATGTACCCTTGGTCCGTTACGGACCCCTGTGGGATTTCTGTTTATCCAGAGCTCAAATATTTTTTCATAGATTAAAAGCTGACATGCTGTACTAAAGCCCAGGTAATTTTAATTCGTAATAAAGTGCTGAAAATTGGCTCCCCAATAGCAAAAAAAGCAAACAAAAGAAGTCCACGCGCATACATTTAGACGGGGTGACCCCTGCGCGTGACCCCTGACTATCTACAAATCAAAATGCGGCTTTCGTTTTCAAGTTTAGCATTTCTATTTTCATTTTATTTACTTCCGGAAATAGCTGAAGGTCGAGTGACGTCACTTTCTGTGTTGTCAAAAACATACATATGCCTGGTGAGATTGCATAAATATGTGCTGGCCGTCCTAAGGATATGTGATTAAAAAGATCTTCCAAAGCTACCCTTTGATTTAAACAATATTTCATTCAACAAATAGCATGTAATTACAATTTATGTTACAAAAGCAAGGGATCGAGTAATAAGCTAATAAGCTTTTTTATAAACTCTTTACCCTTTAGTAAAGACTTAATACTTGAGGACGGTTGATGATATCATAGTTTTACTTTATTAGCCTTCTGATGCTTTCATATGCTTTTATATAGCTGACTTACAATTTTCAGTATTTTAGTAATTTATATTAATAAGCACGCTGGATAACCGGCTATCCTGACGCCCGCTGGAAATGTAACCCAGCTGGAAATGTAACCCAGCTGTAAATCGGTATGTAAAGTTTTTCATTTATTTCTATTAAAACGAAGCCAATTCTTGCAAATCAACTTGACAGTTTAGTCAAGGAATGACCATGGCTTACATTTACAATTTCTGGGCCAAATACGATCATTACATTTTGAGATATTCGCTAACAATTTCTTCAGTTTGAAAAAATCGAGCGAAAATCCAAAGTTTTGCGCAAATTGTTTTGTTTATAAACAACATGTGAAACATTTTATCATCTGGTTTAACAGATGTGTCCTTTCGGAACACCTGTGTAAAGTTTCCGGGTTCTACGTTATTCCTAAAAAAGTATATTAGCCGTTAAATAGGCAAGGTCGAGAAAAAAATGACTGTCGAAAACGGCCGCTAGTGCTGTCGTTGAACTCGAATGTTAACATTTATAGACTATCCATTAACTCCGATGATTTTGAATACTTTTGTATGTAAAAAGTATTACTGGCAGTGATTTGACGGAAACGTAATTATTTTTTAAAATGGCACTTTCATTTCAAGAGGCTTAAGGACTATATTCCTTCACACCGGGCTGAATTTTAATCTAGTTCACGCGTTCTTGCCATTTTTCCGCCATGCGAAAGCCAACCATATATTTTTTGCAGTTACACCGAAGCAATATAGTACTATTGCCATTTTGCCAGCTTTTGATGGTGGAGGAAAACCACTACAGGTGCCTCCGGGCTACTACAGAAAGTCATTTCACCTCGAGTTTTGCAAATGGTACAAGCTATTCATCAGTTTCTAGCTTACCAGCTTGCCAGCGTTTTATCAGTTGCAATATCTCTGATACACAAAAGATAGTTTGTCTTCTTCACTCCGCTATTTTATCATCAAAACGGATGGTTTTAACCCATAGAAATCTGCACAGCATGTATGCTTTGACTGAAATACGGCAGCGTTGATGCATTTCAAAGTACGAAATAGCCAGCAGTAATCATAAACTTTCATTTATTGATGATATAAGTAAGTATTTATAATAAAACAAGCATAATAAAAACATTGCAGAGAGCGATATTCATTGCTTATATTGGTGGGAAGTTGTGAAAATTAAAATTAGAAAGTTTTCAGATTTCCCGAAAGCACAGAGCACAGCAAACACAGCTAGAGTCATGAATCACAAAGTCGACCCGCAACAAATAGAAACTGTTGTGGAAAGATATAGGGGGCGGGTTGCCTAAAAAAATCCAACAACAAGTACATTTTTAAATACAAGCATGAGTATGAAGTAGAGGAAGGGGTTGGGTGTTAGTGGGGGAAGAAGAATACAGCAAGGATGAATATTCAACAAGGAAAACCACGTTCTTTCCATGTCTATACCCATTCTTGGTTCCGCTTCTTATTGAGACATAACCCTGCGATCTCTGGATAGAATCGGTGACTTTTGATCCCTATATGCCATTTCATTTATCTCTTACTGAAATATAAATCAATCACAACAAAATCAGAAGTAAACACGATGATCATATCTACCAGATAGATGGTGAGGGTGGTAATTGTGTTCATATACACACATTTATTCTTCTATCCAATAAAATGGTCATAAGAGTTGTACTTTATCTAAAAGGATAGTTACAAGAAATAATTAGCAAATATGTATATAATCAGTCTGTAAATTGCCATTTTGTAGAGCAAATCAAATACAGTAATTGCTGCACTGGAATACTGAGACAATAAAAGCGGCCATAAACATCTGTCACCATGTTTTACAGCGCCAGTAAAGAAGCAAATTACGCATGCCATATGTCGGCAATTAATATATAGTTCCATACTTATGAGAAATAGTTTTCCAATAAATGATTTCTAATCTTTTATTACTAAGTTATAAATGGTGCGATGTAAAATTAATCAATATGATTGGTTATTGGCACAAACTAATCATTCGAGATTATAATTGTTTATTTTTAATATTTGTCAAAAATGAGGAAAATACAATGATATAAAATGCGTCCACAGTGCAAAACCAACTATATTATCTCATATGTGAATACTTCTGCCAGTTTCATCATGCGACACGAAATCAGTGAATTTAAATTAGGCAGTGTTACCTACTTTAAAGATAGTCAGTTAGATGACAGTATTTACTTTGGACCAGAGCTTCTCGCTTTTCATACTCTACAAATGTCTTTCATTAATATGTATAGTCACAAATGCCTGTCCCAACACAATTTCTTTAATTGTATGATACAGTCATTTGACTAGAAATTAATTTTAGACATAGACTTTATCACATCAGAACCACTGACTATGAGAACAAACACATTTGCTGCATTTAACATTTCTATTCAAATTGCTTGGCGTCTTACTTCCCTCTATTTATAATCAATATGTTAATATTTTCAAACCTGTGTATCGTGATACTGTTACAGTTGCAATATTTACGATTTTGGTATTAAGTTCATTGCAGACAGCATGTCTCTTAAGTCTTGTAAAGCTGCCATTTCTAGACTGTAATAACTTCCATGTTATTTTTATTATTTTCTTGACACGAACATTGAATATGTGTTAAAGTATTGAAGTATCAAAACTGACAGTGTCTAGTATATGGAAAATAAACCCGAATAATGCTATTAATGTTAGTTAGAAACAAAAGAAAACTAAGGAAATGCCTATGTTATTACGTGTACAACAAAATATAAAAACTAACCCATCTAAAAATTGTTGTGAATGATTAAGCCTCTTTAAGCTTATTATTCTATTAAATTCCGCTCGACATGAGATGTGATGCACCTAACCTGATCTCTCGTGAACCCGGTTGCTCTGCCAAAAGAACATACTTATAGATTAGCATCATTCCTCCATTCTTTGTGGAATATCCAGGAACATTTTGGCTTTTTGGACAGACGACACGTGACAATAATATCCACGCTAGCTCTAAAGAACATGGTTGTCAAGTGTGAGATTTACTGTGCAAATGACATCTTACAAATTTAGTCACTAGAATGTTATATATGCATATTAGGTCAGTTGATATATACTTTAGTTCGTTAGTAATCTTTAGTATTTGATACTTATCTCTTTTCATATGTATAAATGTCAGTCAGCTATCTCGGAATGAACTTTGAATTCTAACTAATAGTTGGCTGCATATATACAACACAGATTCCATTAAAATACTCTTAGACTAGAACTCTTAATTTTCATTTTTTTAGCTAACGTTTAGAATAATCAAATGAAAGAAGTCACAATTATCACAGACAAATTATTTCATGATTTCATGAACTCGACATTAACTGTTCTTAGTATCAAGTTACCAGAAACCATAGAAGTATTTGCTAATGTGAGAATATTGATCAATATATTTATATTGGGGAGAGAAATTAATATCTGCTGATAAGTCGTTTTTTTTATTGCTTATTACACCTGAGATTCAACTGAATACTAGTGACTTATCTCATACTGATCATCGATAACTAAACCTTCTCACACCGAAGCATGGCTTATAGTGTGTTTAGCAATATGTTCCTTGAGCGTCTGTTAGGACAAATGAGAATTCACTACCTCAACCCCTTCCTTCCATACGCGTATCATGTAATAACAACTCAAATCTTTTTTTTTCCAGAATGTGTAAGTATGCTGTCGGGTGAAACACAATATAAGGAACAGTAGTGTTGCACTTGGAGGTGAAAAAATAAGTTCTTAATTTTGGCAAAAAAAGTATTTTTCTACATAGTAGAGTGCTTCAAGTATAAGCAACTTAAGTGGTTTGCTGGTTCTTGCATCGGAAATGTAATTTTTAAAGGCTGATAAAATGCATATTTTTGCTGGTTACGGACACTACAAGTGGTACATTTTGTAAAATAAAGCTTCAAATTTATGATAAACTTGAACTATTTTTACTGTTTTGTAGGACAAACACATGGAAATACATAATGCAAGGCAAAAATAGGACTGGGAAAGGTATAGATACTGAAAAAAGAAACATATTGTTGGATATTAATTTGTTGCTAAAAAACATGTATATTTCAAATCATCTGACATCTTCAATTTCAGTGTTAATGATGAAAACTTAATGAAAAATCAACACACATTCTGTCTTTGTTGAAACAAAATGACTTAGATTAAAGGAAAAGTGATTGATTTTCAAAAAAATCCTAAATATTGATAGAAACCAGTAACTGGTTACGGACACTACGAAAAAGTCTCAAGAATGGTTTTGCATTAGATGATGTTAAAACATTAAACCCACTCATGAATTATTTGGTATAATGTTAAAATGATATCTAAATGGAAAGTGTATTTAAATTTGATATTCTTCAAACAAAAATATACAACTTGCCAAATTTAAACCAATGAAAAAGAAAACAGAACAACAAAATCTGAAAACTTCCTGTTTTCATGAAATCTTGTAACTTAATAAGCAATATTAAGTTCTCTAAGTGATACATTATTATCAATACTTTGTATTCATATCACACAATTAACACTTACACATTTTTACTCAAGAATGTCACTAACCAGAAAAAAAAAAATTAACTTCATGGTTATGGACACTACACTATGAATTATCTAACGGAAGTACACATATCTATAATTTTTTTGTAACTTCTTTTTCAAATTTTCAGATGTTTTGGTGTTAAAAATGTAGCCCTATTATCAGTCATAGTAGATTCATCTATAAATGCAACAACATTGTCTCTTATCTCCTATGACAGATCCTGTTTGTGCAGACACATACATTTCTTTCCACTCTTTTTACTTCATCCTGTGATTTTGATATTAGTTCTGCTTTCTTAACTAATCTAGTTTTGAGTTACTCTTCTCTACTTCTTGTTGCTGTCTCATTCTACAATCCTTCTTTCTTTCTCTCTCATTTTTCTTTTAATTTTCACATTGGCCTGGATTGACTTTCTGCCTTTCTTGCCATTTAACCTCTTCTAACCTATTCAGCATTTTTATGCCTTTTAAGTTTCAGCACTTCAGCTGCCTCATCAGATCAAAACTCTATATCTGAATCACAAATGCACAATGAAATCAGACATACTTCTACGTATCAAGCAATTCAATTGCAATATAAAACTAGATTATAACCATACGACACAGATGCGCACACATACTGTGCCATTCTCTATTAAGCAAAAACGATCATAACTGCCGCCAGTAAAAATATACTCAGAGAAGATTCCTTCCCCTATGGTCATCTGCACATAAAGCTTGTTCATCTGTTAAGGTTTGAAGCAAATCAGGCTAAAAGTTTGGGAATCGTTGGACACACAGGATATTCCCCTATCATACTATATTCCATATAGCAAAAAATATCAAACAGCCATAACTAAAGTAAAAACAGTCACAGAAAGAATTTCTCCCTTTATGGTCATCTGCACATCAAGTTTGTTCATCTGTGAAAGTCTGAAACAAATCAGGCTACTAGTGTTGGAGGAGTTGGACACATAAAAATGTTTCTCTACATTGTTGTATATTCCTTATGATTAAAACAGAAACTATCAAAGGGCCATAACTGTAGTAAAATAGTCACAGAAAAAATTCCTTGCTTTATTGTAATACACACATTTTGAGCTTGTTCATCTGTGAAAAGTTTGAATCAAATCAGGCTGATAGTGTGGGAGGAGTCTGACACACAAGATTTTTCTAGATGTATTCTATATTTCTACATAAAAATATCATAACTGTGGTTAAAATAGTCACTGAGAAATACCTTCTTTTATGGTTATCTACACATCAAGGTTGATCATCTATGAAAGTCTGAAGCAGAGCAATCTAATGGTGGGAGGAGTTGGACACACAAGATTTTGAATGAACTGATGGATGTACATACATAGAGCAGCAACACTATATGCCCATCACATAAATATAAAATCTCATCTAAATGAGTATACATGTACTTGTCATCACATGGTTTGCACTTTGTACTTCTTGAAGAGATTTTTCTTTCATTTGCAAGTTTTTAGATATAACTTTTAATCATTAATACTCGTAAAGATTTATTCACTTGAACTGTAAGATGTATAATAATTTAAACAGAAATTTCAGTAATACTGGTTTTTTTACATTGTTTAATTTCTGTAGTGTCCGTAACCAGATAACACTGCCCCTCTGAAACATTTTGAAAAGAAACATTATTGTAAGCTAAATGAATTTGAATTATCTTAACAATGATTCTCCTGAAGAAATTTGTCTTACTGAATAACTGTTAATTATCATTATCACATCTTTACATTTTTGATATAAATCTGTGCAATTTAGATGATAAACATGATTTTCAGCACTTTTGAACTGTATCTATATTTTTATATCTGAAAATATTTGTCAACAAATAAATATATTTGTTTTTTCTCAATAATAATAAACTTTGAAATAATAATTTTTCATTTTTCTGTAAAAAGATGCAAGTTTTGATTTTTTCAGCTCTGGTTACGGACACTACAGTTTCAAGTAGCATTATTAAATAGACAAAATTTACCTTTTGTAGTGAAATTATTAATAGACTTATTTAAATTTGTCATCAGTGAACCTTCCATATTGAAAAAAATAGTGATTCTTTGTCTCTCGTCGCTTCCATGTTTGCTATGACATCTTTCAATTTCATGCTGCAGCAACAGAAAATGATGCTGTATATAAAGATGCCGCAATAAGGGTTTTCCAATGCGGTTGCAACATCAACAAGTTGATGAAAAATAAAGTTGATTAATTAACTTGTGAAATCAGTTATTACTTTCTTAAGAATACCTATAAATAAAATTTGAAAAAATGTTTATTTACACCATTGAAAGACAGGTTACGGACACTACAGGGTTTTTGTAGTGTCCGTAACCATATTAGTGGTGCTACAGCAAAAATGTAGTTAATGATAAAGGAAATAGCAGAAAAAATCAATGTCAACAGTTAAATTTGATAAGAAAAAATCAATAAAGACTCTCATAATATCTTACAAATCTACAAAATACAATTGGTTACGGACTCTACATCTTTTCATAAAAACCTGATTTTCAATTTTAAAAATTCATACAATTAATTTTCAGAAATACATGATTTTGATTTTTTTTCTGTAAGTTCTATCACACCAGAGAAATGATTCTGGACCAAAATATGAAAGAAAAAATAATGTTAACATTGCAATTATTCATTATAACAAAAGGAAGGAATTTCAGTGAAAAACTGCATAACATCTTACCCATTTCACATTTTTCTTGACAGCTTCAACAATTTTCATCCGATCATGACAAATCAAACACCAAAATAATCCTTAAAAAATTGTCTTTATGCTGATAACACCAATTTACATGGAAATATATAACATCATACCATTATTTTATTTGAAAAATATGGAAAATTCTAAGTGCAACAACATAACGCTTCAAAAATGACTTTTTCTAGATGCGTTTTTTGCCACTGCTTGAAAACTATTTGAGCTAGATCAATAAAATTTGGCACATAACTTCTTCATATTTAGTGTTATGAAGTGTAAATGTTAAATTGCAATAAAGGGTTAGGAAATTTATGAAAACTGTGTATAACAATGTGATATTCTAAATGCTCCCTATATTGTGTTTCACCCGTGTAAGTATGCTGATATGAAAATATTGATTTCGACCAAACCAACAAGTTATGTGGAAAGCTGAAGCAATCAATGTTTAGTTTGTATACTCATAAGTTTAATACAAGACCAGAAAAATGCTATGTTTTGAACCAAACATTAAAATATGCAGTATGTATTATATGCGGGGAAAAACGTCTTAAGAATGAGTACATCTTTTTGTAAAAGTCACTTACCTCATTTCATTAGAGTATAATTTAGGTATTGTTTTAATGACAAACGCGATGAACTGTGTTGTAAGCAATTGTTTTGTAACATATATTTTCAATTTTCCTTTGCCAAACCCTAGATATTTCCACACCCTTGTACCATAAACGTGAGATATTTTATGCTGTTATTTTGATGTGATACTGACAGCTTTATGATATACGAGGGCGCTCAATGATACTGAAGAAGATTCCAGGAAATATTAGCGTTTGACGTGTCTTACAGATTCTGAAAAATGACATATCAATTCTTCATCAAAGGTCAAACTGTTGTATCAACTGTTACTTTATATTTATATATTCAGCATCAATTTGATATATCTGCCAAAATGTCCGGGAAGCCAAACATTTCTTTTATGAGTTCATTTCATTCAATTGTCCGTTCAAGAATATTTGTGGACTCGAGAACTTTCGATTTTACGTCACTAAAATATGATAAACGGGTGTGTAACGTAAAACACAATTTCTTTTTCCAAGTATTCACTATTTTTCCTTTTTCAGTATAGTTACAAATTCATATATGAACTTATCACATAAAAGACAATTATATAAATGAAACATATTTGTTTGTTTCAGTGTAAGATAGAAATATCTTTCACAAGTGAACACCAGGGGCCGTATTCATACATGTAAAGCATCTTAAGTATAAGTATAAGAAATTGATTATTTTTTAAGTATTACTTAGGTAAAAAATTAATTTTACTTAAGTATATTTGTTATTCATAAAACAACTTAATAAGTAATTCTTGGCTTTTATTGTGGACGAAAACATTAAAAAAACAACATTAATTTCAGACAGATACAACATGCACAATTATGTTTCTGAAAAACAACACTTTAATCGTACTCACGACGCCATTTTGTTTTCTGACTTAAGTCATTTCTTACGTATCTTAAGTTTTAGCTGTTTTATGAATAGGACTTAAGTTTTTTACTTAGACTTAAGCTGAAATCACCACAAACTTAAGTAAAATCTTCAACTTAAGTCAAAACTTATACTTGTAATATGTTCACGAGTGGCATAGCCAAAAGTGAAAATGTAAGATATGGTGTGCATGAGTGAAAAAATATTTAAATTTTACACACAAATTTTCTTTTTATTTCATGCTGGAACTAAACTGGCATGTTTTAAAGTTTTAACCGGTGAAAAATTTATTTCACTCTAATATTTTGATAAGTTATTGAAATACATATAATGAATAATATTATGTTTGGCTTAACTGAAAGTTTGAACTGAAATAGTCTTTTATATTAAGTGTTTTTTTTTGTACATCTCCCTCTTATTTATTTATTGAGCTTATAGTGAAAAAATCTGTCTGAGTCTATTTACGTATTGAGCATGATAGCATCTGAAACAATTATATGACTGTTAGTTTATAATAATACTGTAGCCATTTGAAATTTCGAAGTACCGCATTTTTTGGATACATCACAGTATGTTGTTTATAGCAGATGTCATACTGGATGAATTTATCAAAATTAAAAAGTGATGGCAGATTTTTTCCAAAAGCACAGGACACAACGCCAAACATCGAAAACTAGGCACGCCACAAGTAGAAACTGTATTGGAAGAATATATAGCAGATTGCTTTGATTATAATTATGCAAGATCTAAAATGGGGATTGGGCAGAAATAGGGGTTGAGGATATTAGGGGGAAGGGAAAAAAGCAAGGATGAATATTCAGTAGGGAATACTTACGCTTTTCTACAATAAAAAGTTGAAATGCGTAATTTAATCGTCTGAATTTAATTTAATAGTTTTTCATGCTTTCCAAATGTGACTCTCCTCAAAAGCATTTCAAAATCACATCACTTTATTCAAATTATGCTGTACCATTGTTGTAAAAAGACCCATTATTCTCTCTTGATTTACGTAACTGCAACTTCTTGCCAATTTTTGTTTCAATTGTTTTGTTACATGTTCTTTAAACGACTCTTATTTGACAAGAGTTCAACAATTAATTCAGTTTGGACAGCAGGAAATTGAGAACCCCTGCGCTTTTGATACACGCATAATAGGGTTCCAAAACATACATGCATACATGCAAACTGTTTTACTGTATGGATATGGATATGAAACAAGCCGCAATGTCATATGTAAAACTGTATTAATTTATTGTACTCTTGTGTAATTAATGTCAATAAACTAATGTTCATGTTATGTTCTGTTATGTACAGAAAGAGACATGAATTCATAAACCTGAAATCTTCAACAGTCATGTATCCTTGAAAAATAACCGCTTATATCTAACAATCAAGATAGCGGGCCCTTACTTTTGCTGGTTTCATTTTTAGCATTTTCAAATGCAGGCATCCTGTGACATTAGTTTGAGGGTCATTAGCTAATGTGGAAAAAGGGACATTCATGCAATAATTGTAATATAGCATTATATCGTTAAATAGTCCTATATTAAAGATGTCATCTAAAGTGTGCAAGATATTCCAAATGAGCAAATGGCAAAAATGACAACAGCAGTTTTAACATATTTAATGCTAATTTTACCCGAATCTAATGTCTGAAGCCTTCCTGTTATGTTAAGATTTGAAATACCAGTTATTACACAGACTTTGTAAACAAAGTAAATAGAAATCAATTAAATCCTTTTCCTTATTTTTATTAGCTAAAAGCTCATTGATTTTCTAGCGAAAGTCTTTTCCATTTGTTTTTTTTTTTCTCCTCTGACAAACCGAGGCATAAAAAATAATTCAGACTGGAAGAAATCATATAAGACAGAGAGGCAACCTAAAGTGACTATTTTTTGATACTATATAGTGTACATTTTCTTAATATTCTTAACATGAAACATAACGCCATACGAAGTATCCGTTTTATTCAATAAAAAGGTCTAAGTATTTTGCAAAAAAATACCTGAAAGCGTTTTCATTTAATCAGACTCGCCTATAAAATGTAATTCTGTAAAGCAAATCAAAAACAAGAACATTAAGACAATACCAATTGAGAGATGACGTGTTCAAACATGCATCTGTGATTTGCCGTACGCAAATTTCTTCTTTGTTTAGAGAAGGTAGCTCGATATGTTTTTGAGACCTATTTTCTCCAAATCCTTCTCACAAACAAGTAAACACAATCAACTGGACAAAGGTACATGCATCTTTACAAGCAATGCAACACCGAATTTAAGACAGATGAGCAACCTTCAGTCGCTCTTAGTCAGAAGATTGTTTCTGTACTTAATGGAAGACCTACACATTTTATATGTCTAGGGTGTTATTTATTATTTTGATGGCAGAATATTAGTGTGCGAGCTAAATGGTTTGCAGATTTAGGACAGTAAGATGTTGCATAATGTTGATACTTCTGCAATAGTAGCAGTGGTGCCAATTTTATCTCAGTATTTACTGAAGTCTGATTTGATTACTGCTGTTGAGTACTGCTGCTGGAAATTAGACTATGGAAACGAAAGTATGACAAGAAGCAATCCGTAAGACTGGCCGAAAAGAACTATCTCTTAAACATGGTTCACCCTCCAATCTGCAAACGAAATATTATATTCACGTAGCGTCACAATAGCTAAACATCAGATGAATACAGAATAACATTGTTTGAGCAGATTCTTGGTGGATAAAAGTAGAATCTTTAACACTTATCTTACAACCCTTTGGTAAAAACAGTTGAGCCCAAAGTTTCCGGACAAAAACACAGAAAAGAGCTCTGAAAACATTTTTTTTTGAATTTTAAAAAGTATACCTGAGGTTGTACATACAAAGGCAACGTCTTATTTACAGAACTAGTATATCTTTTGTCGCGTCTTTTTGATAGTGCCTTAAACGTTAAAATAGGCAGAGTGAAGGCTTATGAAGCGGAAGTGAAAGCGGAAGAACGATAACTCTGTATGTGAGATTGCGACTAGGGTGATACGGATTCAGAAAACAGCAAGTCGTTGATGATATAAGATATATAGGTTTATAATAAGATAAAGATTACACTAGTAGGTTAATCTGTGTTTTTTCTTCAAGTCTTGCATTTTTGTGTAACTTACCACCCGAGTAATAAAGTGACATGGCAAACTCGACGTGATGCAAAGTCCCGAATCAACAACTAGTATATATAATATTTCCTTATTGGCGGAATGGTTCAAAAACTCTTTAAAGAAATTCAATAAATAAAACCTAAAGTAATAATATTAAAAAAAAATTGTATAAGGTGTGGGCGTATGAGTCATGTTTAAGGTTTATCTTAAAGTCTACAAAAATCATTTTTGCTGTCGCGTGTAGATATATCAAACGCAAGTGCAATAAGTAATGACATATCACAGGAAAAAGCCTCGAAGTGATAAAATCTCAGTTTTCCAAGTCAATCTCCATTTATCATAATATTCTGGGACATTATTCAGTTCCATATTGATTTGTCTTTAGCAGGCGACTTTGAAAGAAAATTACACTAGTAGGTTAATCTGTGTTTTTTTCTTCAAGTCTTGCATTTTTGTGTAACTTACCACCCGAGTTATAAAGTGACATGGCCAACTCGACGTGATGCAAAGTCCCGAATCTACAACTAGTATATATAATATTTCTGTTGTATGTCCCCTTGTTGGCGGAATTGGTTCAAAAACTCTTTAAAGAAATTCAATAAATAAAGCCTTAAGTAATAATATTAAAAAAAATTGTATAAGGTGTGGACGTATGAGTCATGTTTAAGGTTTATCTTAAAGTCTACAAAAATCATTTTTGCTGTCGCGTGTAGATATATCAAACGCAAGTGCAATAAGTAATGACATATCACAGGAAAAAGCCTCGAAGTGATAAAATCTCAGTTTTCCAAGTCAATCTCCATTTATCATAATATTCTGCGACATTATTCAGTTCCATATTGATTTGTCTTTAGCAGGCGACTTTGAAAGAAATATATTTGAAGTGACTAGATAAGCTGCTAATTAAATTAACTTTAGGTCAAGGAGTTTGTTGACGATCGGTAAACCTCCAAATCATTAGTGAGATACTGTGAAGGGACATTAAATTGATAATGAACTTTCCTATGTACATGTTCATTTACTTCGGAGAAAATTGTGAGTTGTTCAATTTCACATTGGAATAGTTTATATAACTAAAATAAGTCGCAAAACAAGACTTGTGATTACAGATACTCACGTAACACTGTCAATGATATCGCATTACAAAATTACGAAACAAGATGGAGATATAGATAGAATGGTGTCAATTACTAATACTTAGAGCTGGAGACTAGGAAACGCGGGAAAATATTCACTCTGTCATTTGCATTGACTCAGGTTAGTACAGTAAGGAAAAATGGCATACTTCGCGACATTTTGTAATAGTCATATTTCTATTGCTGACAAATATATTTTTTGCCATGTAAACTTCTTATTTATGAAACATTTTCTTGTCGTTTCTCAGTGCATTGTATTACAAAACAGGCACACCCTTAAATAATTATCAAAATATTTGTTTTTGAATTTCGTATGTAGAAAGATACATCTTTTATAGTTTACAGGTGCACGGGAAATAAAGCTATAGCATTATAACTAATTTACCCAAATGTTGGAGTTCTTTTTTATCATTTTAAACTGGCGGAGTCAATGCGATTTTACTTATAATTGTTATCTATATTTCTAAACGAGTTTTACTTTAGTCTTCGTAAAATCATACTCAGTCTGTCAAAAATAATTTGTAAACATGTACAACTCTTCCTGAACTACGCGTTTCTGATTACCTTGAATGTAATCTCTTCATGCAGCACTGTCGGCTGGAGCATAAAAATTGTTGCACAACACGCCCAAAAATTCTAAAGTGTCGAAAATACATTTTGTTTCATTAGAAACACTTTTTAAATTCTTAAATTCGGATTTTAGAACGGTAATCCTCTTCGTTAGTAGAAAAGGAAAGAATGTGTTATTTTCCGACACCCTGTCCAACGAAAAAAACAAAACAGAAATACTTGTAATGTAGACACTTTCTTCCAAATTTTAGCTTCCAAAGCTACTGCAAACGTTCACAAACGAAATAAGTTTTTTAGAATGCTTATTTCAAATGCATATTTGAATTACGAGGGTCAGTAAATAAGTTATTATAATGCTTTTATAACAAAGAATCTATACTAAATAGGGACATACCTTATTTACAATCCTTCAAAGTATTGTCCCCTCTGTTGAATGACTGCATTCCATCGCTTCGGGAGATCCGTGATTCCCGTTGTTCGGCAACCAAGTGAGATACATTGAAGCTCCGGGACCACAGCAACTTGATCTTCGAATCTTACTGGCATTTTCAGTTTCGGGAACAAGTCGTAGTCGTTGGGACTTAGATCAGGAGAATAAGAAGTGTGCGCCAATATTTCCCATTTGTAGCGGTCAATAACTGTCTTAACGGGGTTAGATTTATGTGGCGTTGCGTTGTCGTGAATTAGCCCAACACCTGCGTTTAGGAGCGCGGGTCGCTTTTTTGTATAGCTGGTCTTAATTTTGTCTTCAGAAACTGCATAATACGCTCCGTTTACAGTCTCTCCAACGGGAACAAAATACATCGATAGTACACTTCTATTATCATTGGCTATACTCGCAA
This sequence comes from Mercenaria mercenaria, assembly GCF_021730395.1. Classification (NCBI taxonomy): domain Eukaryota; kingdom Metazoa; phylum Mollusca; class Bivalvia; order Venerida; family Veneridae; genus Mercenaria; species Mercenaria mercenaria. Next base: position 103,835,617 of record NC_069362.1, on the reverse strand, counting down.
GCTGTTTCAGATTTCCCTGTTTTCTATGAAATTTCGCCGGTCTTGGCGAGTCTGGATGTGCCATTCAGAGGATTGTGATTTCAATTCAGGTTCATAACTTCTCAGCCACGTCTCGTCTATTGCTACGATACCATTTAAGAACTCATCACCTTCATTTTCATACCGTGTTGTGTCTTTTTGCTGTCTACCCTATCCGTCATTTGATCTCGCGTCATGTGTTGTGGCTACCTGTCGCATTTTCAAATGCCGTGTAAAATTGTATAAACCGATCCATGACATATGCCGACACTCTCTGCTAACTCATCGCATGTATATCGCCTGTTTTCATTCAAAAGTTCATTAACTTTTTCAATGTGAAACTTATCAGTTACCACGGTACGCCTTCCACTGCGTTAGTCATCAGAAGTGTCAAGTATTCCCGCCGAAAAACGCTTCAACCACCTATACACTGTATTAAACGAAACTGCAGATCCACCACAAGCTTCACATAAGTTTTGCTTGAATTTCTTGCCCCGTTTTCCCTCTCAAATTTTCGATTTATATATATGCGAGTTGTTTCTCATGACTGACCGCGGCCATGATGCTCGAGCGACGCTATAATGACGTAACATTATGACGACGTCAAACGCCATGCAGGAGCGTCTCTTGAATAATGAATTTGTCATAGGGTCATTATCATAGCGTATTGACTCACCCTCGTATGATTGTGTATACACATACAAGCAAATTGTTTAAACAAGGAAGAAAGCATGTTTGATAAATATGTATTGATACTGATACATTTCAAATATAATCATAGTTCAAGGGGCCATTCGCACGGATATATTGATCTTGTGTACGTTTACGCTTTCAGAATGAAGACCATGCCATTACTTCATTAGATAGTCTATTTAATGTTGTTACTATGTACTGGATAAGCCTTTTGTTTTCATAACATAATGTTTTCGCCTTTACTCTATTGTTGCTGCAATACTTTTTATCTTTACCAAAGCATGTTTTTTTTTTAAAACACAGAACCATGTGATGAATACGGCAAAACCTCAACTTACTGACTCACAATTTTAACTTAGGCTTTATGTACTACCATATATGACTGGCTTATATCAGGCACATCTGGTATCCCAAGAGATTCAAAGAAGATGACCAGATGACCAGGTAGTGTTTGCTGATATATTGTATTAAATTAAAAGCTTATAGATCTAGACAAGAAAATGTATTATCAGCATGTGAATGCTGGTGAGATATAGAATTTGCTGTACATGGCATGTTTATGATAAAATTTGAATAATGTGTAAGTCTATTACAGAAAATGTGCTTTGCTTTGAACTTTAAGTTTGTACGTAACTGTAGATATGATTCTATGATCAAACGCAACAACATAGTAACTTTAGCATACAATAAAATAAAAAAATGGATATATTTTGATCGTAAGAAGTAAATAGAACACTATCTGTCAGTGTCAGTACATACGTATATGCTAATCTTCATGCTAATCCACTATAACTCCAGCGATTTGTTAGTATGTACAATTTTATGTTTTAACAACCAAAATTATTTTCTTTAATACGATCTAGAATTTATACTTTAAGTTATATTATTATTGCCAATTTTTAGATTCTGTGGATATTTAAATGTTTTCTACAGTATTTAATGTTCTTGTTTTCTGTCTGATGTGTTAATCAAAGGACTTGGCATCTGGTATAATAGAATTGCAAGTATATTTTCCAGTTGAATGCCAAGATTGTCTTTGGTTGCGTTTTTAAGATAGACACTGATAGACATAACAATATTTATATATAATAAAGTTATATGTTTATTTTGAAAACAAGATTTGAAGATATAAATGCATATATTGAACATAAATATTTGCTAAATTACAGCATTAAATATATTAGCTAATAAAGAATTGATGTGGTCTGTTTCTTCTTCTTATCATTGTAATCATTATTACTATCATTTCTATGTCACAATATCTTTAAGGAATGCTAAATTTAACTAATACACTCGTTCATTTTTCATTTGCTATTAATGTTACGCACTTGGGAAAGGCTGACTTCTAATGTTGTAATAACTTGTAGCCCAACCCATTTGCTTTTGTCACTTATTATGTATATGTGCTGTGTAGTATGTGTTCAGAAGCAATAAAATATGATTAAATCAAATCAAAACTATTACATACTCGATTAATAACTCCGTTAATTAAGTTTCAACGGAACATGAAACGTCAATATTTTTCCATATTGACGTTTGAACTTCATATCGGGTGTGTGACGTCATTTGGAACGTCAGTTTCATGTATGTCGCCGCGAATAAAAGTCCTTTTACGACGATATTTTCAATTTCACTCAGGCTTAAAAACAAATCTGTATCATTTATATAGTAATCTTACGTGAAAATGCTTATTTGATTTGCATCAAGAAATATGCACTTGTTCTTTCGCGGAATAATAGTCGCGCAATATTTCCGCTCAGAACTCATGCATATTTCTCGATACAAATCTAATATCCTATAAATGTTATGACATTTTTTACGGGACACTTTCTTTGATTTACCTTCGACTACAGTAAATATCTAATGAATAACTTTACAGCTACGTATATTGAATGTCTGTACAATGCCGAGATGAAAATGAGTACTTGTCAACTGGCCTTCAATGTTTAAATGTAAGTAACAATTGTAAAAACAATAAACAAACAAGCTGATTGCATTTGGTATCTTCTACCAATCTGTCTGATTGGTCTGTCAAACTGTCAGCAGTCATACTAGCTTTCCTGAGACAAATATCAACACACTTTAAAGGAGAGACCATTTAAGATGTTTCCTGTTCAATTTGTCTGCTACATTTAATTTCCAATAACAACGTCTGTGTTATTTTGGAATGTTTGCCTGAATTAAGTTAACAGTTTTATAAGTCGTATATTTATATAGACACTGTTCTTAAATTGAAATAAGCCGGTACCTATTTGACGGGAAACCTTGATCATATGGCGTAATGTTCGTCCTTTCTGCCAGAATGTGTATCTTTGATTTTATTCCGTGAAATATATCTTATAAAGAAAAACCCTGAAACTTATTCTGAACTAAATGCAAGATATCCATCAGAATAGTTTGAGAGACAGTTTTAACTCTTGCCAATACCGCAAGACCAAGGTGAAAAATACATAGAATAACATGTGTGTATGTTTGCGATTTGCTATAAGCATTCTCTAAAAGAATCTTTGCCTTGAATCTTATAGCAATTGATTAATGCTCAGAGCTTGAAGTTTTGTTTCCCCTGTTCCCGACAGTATTGTGAATTACTAATTGATTATACAATGTTACGCGTCCGGTGCCTTTGTCATTTTTGTTGATGCAGGATGCGGATAGCTGGATAACGAAATGGTGTTTTATCATTAATCATGTTTTATGTTGTATTTATACCAATTAGCACTGACATATGTTTTATATAAATGGCATATAATGGAAACTATTATGATATATACATTATTTTCTATTCATAAAATTTGTTTTTTTTTTCATTACAGTTACGTAGGAAAAGTTATTTGGATCATGTTAGATTTAAGAATACCTTTAATGCCGAAATTGAATAATGCTTTCAGTATTAAAATAATATGACATGACAGATTGGTGCATTTTAAAAAGCATTAATGTCTTGCTCTTAATGGTAGGCTTAGAATTCCATAAATAACTTAATCAATTGTTCCTAATTGCTTTCGTGCATTTAATTGGTTGAAGTCATTTAGCATCACTGAAATGAAAATGAGTACCTCTCAACTGTCCTTTAATGTTTAAGTGTACGTACCAATTGTAAAAAAAAATATATATACAAACATACGGATTGCATTTGGTTTCTTTCACCAGTCTGTCTGATTGGTCTGTCTAGCTGTCATCAGTCATACTAGCTTTCCAGAGACAAATGTCAACAAACTACAAAAGAGAAACCATTTAAGATGTTTCTATGGACTCCAGTTCAATTTGTCTGCTATACTTATTTTCCAGTTAATGTGGAATGTAATAGTAAACTGGAATAAGCTGGAACCTATTTGACCATATGGCAAAACTTTTGTCCTTTCCGCGGGTATGTTTAACTTCGATTTTTTCCGTGGGATATTAAAAAAACAACTCTGAAGTTTAAACTGAACTAAATACAATAATTATATCGATCAGAATAGTTTTAGAGAAAGTTTTAACTTTTGTCACTATCTCAAGGCCAATGTGAAGGAATACATATTATAAATGATTGAAATAGGATTTGTGAATGTATGCGATTTCTTATAGACAATCTCTACCAGGATCTTAGCTTTGAGTTTTATATCAATTGATTAATGCTCACAGCTTCAGGTTTGTTTCTCCTGTTTACGACAGTACAACGAATTACTAACTGATTACAATGTTACGCGTCTACTGTCTTTGTCATTTTGTGATGATGCTGAATGCGGATATCAGAATAACAAAATGTTTTGTTAGCCTTCTAAAAGCCATACGGAGATCTAATTTTGGGGACCAACCAGGTCGATTATTTGTAGCAAATTGTGGAAATATTCAAACTTAAAACTGGTCTCTGAGTTTTACAAACTTGGAGCTTAACCACAGCTTTAATTATGTAGTAAGTATAAATTGAAAGAAAATGAGCTAAAAATATAAAAGTCGCCAGTTGTAAAGTTTTTAATAACTATATCTCTTATATGCACGGTGACCCCAAGTATTTTCTTTCCATTTTGAAGCATTTTTGTGTGTCATTGAAGTAGCAAATTTTGTTTTCATCTTAGCTATAGATTTTTTATTGTAGATTTAGATATGTTTCTTCCATTGATAAAAAGTGGATGGGGTAATTATGTCATCATGTAAAAAGGAAAGGAATTTGAAAGTGACATTTATTCTTATATAATACTGATATCACCATGTAGTCATAGTAACATGTAAGACCTGGAATTCCTATAACGTTATGTGGGATAGTATATATTTTATAAAGTACCCCGCCACTTTTTCAGCATTACTTAATTTCAGAAATGCTTAAACAGTGGAAAAGAAAATGTCCTATTAGATAAAAACGAGTTCGGTGACCTCTTAAATGTCTAATGTAAACTAATGTTCTTCAAGCTCACGGAGTATAAAAAAAACCTTAACGGTAGAAAAAAATGGTCCTACATCCTTAAGATAAAGAATTCATTTAATACCGATAATTTATACTCCTTCCTGTATATAAATAATATGACATGACAGATTGGTGCATTTGCATAAGCATTAATGTCTTGCTCTTAATGGTAGGATTAGTATTTCATGCATAGTTTAATCAATTATTCCTAATTGCTTTCGTGTATTTAATTGGATGAAGTCATGTAGCATCTAGTTTCATGATATTAAGATTATCAAAACAAATTTTGATCAATTAAGGTTCTAAAACTTTTTCTATCACCCAAGTATATGAACCGTGTTAAAAACAACTATGTGATACAATCGAGTACAAAGTAGTAGCCCCAACATTATAGAGATTACTTTTCTTTTGTTATATTACAATACTTATACTTAAACAGCGCTAACAGAGCAAACATCAATTCTATTAATTTACCATACTTCAATTTTAGCAAATATAGCGATTTATCGAGCTACCCTAATATTATTTTTGCTGTGCTTTAAGTTCCAGCTATACGAAACTTTAGACACAGGCAAAATGCTCTAGTTTTTGGAGATTAAATGGAATTGTATGCTAGCGATATAAACCGTTTATGTATTTTAAGCAAATAAATGGCAGCAGCATTGTTACGGGGAGTATCGAGAACCAAATGATACTATTTTTCTGCTCGCTACTTCACACTTTCTCATGGGCAAAATCCTTGGCGTTACTTATAACGAAAACATACATGTATCGAAGACAGAAAACAGTTTCTTTGAAAAATCTGTGTTGAATGCATATTTTACTGATCAAATAGATTATTAATATATATAGTTTGTTTAAGTTTCGAGGATTATATTAGACTAATTTACTGCCAAATATGAAATCCTCTTAAAATACAGTTAAAAAGATATTATCATTACAATAATCATCATCATTACTATTATTATTAGTAGTAGTATAAGTATTAGTAGTAGTAGTAATAGCATTATGTCCAGATATAATGTAAGTTTAAGTATACGACCAGAGAAAACTAAAACAGAAAAAAATGTCGGTTTCATCACTCAAAAGACTTTGTCGAGAACAATCATGATTAAAACACGTTCGTTTTTGTTAACTGATTCCCGTGAGGTAAAATGCGCCTAATTTGAAATAAAACTGTTCCGTTACGACATTTTTTCTTATCTGATATTTCTGTAATTTTATTTCTCTACTTAAGGTTTGCTGAGATAAAAGTCACCGCGGAAATACATATTACACTTTCAATTACAATTCTCACGTTGCCTTGTATGTGAATGTTTTCGTGACATTCCAGCTAAGTAGGCAGATCAGTCCCAACTCTACATTATCTGACTGACTGGTCCTTCAGTGAATCTGAAATAACCTTTGACAATTTTGTTTCTAAACTCAGCTTTATGTCTTCCTTGACAGGATTGTCTGTTGAAAGATGATCGTTCTTATTTAGAATAAGTGAATGTTTCCCCGAAAAAAGATGAACGAATACGTAGAAAATATTTAAGAAATTTACTAGTGATTACTCTCAGCTTATGCTCCATTAAAGTCAACCGCTAGAGAATGCAAAACTTAGTGAACGAAATGCGCATCTCTATGGTCATTAATAAAAATTATACTGTTCTGACTTTTAGATTACATACAATAAAGAAGAAAATATAAAAAAAGAAAAAGTGGATATTCCAAAGGGCACCCAACACGACAAAAAAGAAAACGTTGCCAGTTCGCTTTGATTTAGCCTGTTCATAGACGGTAGTTGAAATACATGCTATTGTATACGCCCTCTAGCCCCGAGTTGAGCCGAAATCAACATTTGCAAATGTTACAAATACTAAAAATCAAATTCTAAAAAGACATCCGCAGATGTGTTCATATATAGAAGACTAAACAAGGTGTCTATTGAAACGTGTACACGCCAGATATATTTAAAACTGATTTCCATTTAGGCCTGTTACAAAATTAAAAAAGTGCTGTATCAGGCCCAAATATTCATTCTTGTGCAGATAGACATCTGGTATCTGCGTCTTGTTTCTTCCATAATAACCAATTTTTGTCGCATGAAAGATGTAATCCATAGCATATTTTGCTGTATAAGTTACCAATCCCAAACGCACTGCCTTCGCCCCTACAGAGCCGCTAATGTGCTTAGTTGCAAATCTCATCCTTTTCGAATTCAGTGCCGGTTAAAGTTTTGTCAATAATCGTGTACTTATTGAAGCGCTTGTAACTTGTACGATTGTTTTTTTTCGGAATCATATCACTGATTTTGGGAAGTAGCAGTCGGTATGTTTTTATTTAATTTCTCACATAATTCATACTAATCTTGAAAGCAGGTCGATACGTTCGTACTCATTCTCTTGTTCTCAAAATAACTCTTATGTAAAATTATTATTTTTGAAATTGTGTTTCTGTTCATTGAATTTTTAAGTGATATGCAAAAATATGGTAAACCTTCTTTCTCTATTACCAACAGATCCCGCGTGCTTCTGCAGAAAACAAAAACGTGTATTATCCCTATATTACTACGCTTACGAGCCAATACGACGTTTAATAATAAATCATGTGACTATGTTTTTTATTTTAAATTGTATTACGACCGTTTAGCACTCCGTATATAAACTGCATATAATCGAAATAAGGGTGGAATATATAACAACAGAGTATATTTTAAATTCTACACATTAAATGACACTATTGTTATAATGCTGCGAGAAATGTTATGGGTCCTTAAAATTAGGCATACGTATGTGCATTTGCAGATTCATTTCAGTCTTTTATTGGAGGCTGTTGAGTTCTGCTAAACACGGGCCTGAGGGCGTGGACGGTAGCATCAAACAAGCATTTCAATCAAAGCGAGCCTGCAACATTTTCATTTTTCTCGTGTTGAGCGACCTGTGGAGTTTCCACTTTTTCTATTTTAGAATTACATGAAGATTTTAATCAATCGTTCCTAATTGATTTCTTGTATTTTATTGGATAAAGCTATCAAGCATCTATTTTCATGCTTATATTGTACCGTTTCATCCTTCATTAGCAAATCCATTTCATGTAGTCAATAAACGTTGTAACTGTTTTTTCTATTCCCAATTAATGTCATTGCTTACAAATAAATTACTCAGATTTAACAATATATTTATTTACACAAGAGGATACCAGATAAGCAAACAAAAACATTTTGTAACGATTCATTAGATCTGTTGCATGTGTAACAACCATATATAGACTTTGTACCTGCCAAGTTCTCCAAAACAATCAGAATTGCAGACAGGCTGTAAACAAAAACAATTGATTTAAGAGTGCAATTGCAAATGGGAATGTTTTCCGCTGTATCACAAAAGAGTTTTATGAATTTTTTTTTAAAAAATGTACAGACTCTTTATTTCAATCACCAATTATTTTCATGACGTTGTTTTGGTAGCTGCATAACTGTTTGCTTTGTCATTTTGTAAGCAGTAAGTCTAACCTTGTTTCTTTAATAACACTCAATCATACAGTTCCTTTCTTGATACCAATAGCTCTTTATACAATTATTCCAATGAAAGATTAAAATCTAAGGGTTATATTAAATATACTCCCCGAAATTCTAGAGACCACCTTGTTGCCACCTTAACGTTTCGTCCGAGTGTTCCTCCGTTCGTACCAATATTTTTGAGACTATTAGTGTTATTAAATCTTAAGTTTATGAGACAAGTTTTGGTTTTTGTGGCAGGTTTAAGACTCATAAACCCAAATTGATCTGTCCGTTTCATTTTTTTTCCAGATAACTCCTCCAACAATTTTTCAAAGCATATAACCTTAATTTACAAAAATCCTCTGCACCTGGTCCAGTGTATCAGCTTCTGTAGCTGTTGCTGGATCCCATACACTACTGGCGTATTCCAGCTTTGGTCTAATGATGGTAGTATATGCAGCTGTCTTGACCACAGGGGAACAATCTGCTGGGTTCCGTCTTACAAAGCCGATTGTACGGTTGCCCTTAGCAGCAGTGTTGTTGATTTGTTTCCACTGAAGATCATCGTTCAGTGTTACGCTAAGATATTTGCTGCTATCCGCAGACTGGAGGGTCTCTCCATGGAGACCGTACTTGATCTCGATCAGATGGCGGCGGTTCTGGCAGATTCGCAGTACTGTACATTGGGCTGGATGAAACATTATTTACCAGTCGCTCTCCCAATTCTCTAGGGCCTCAATGTCCTGTTGGAGGAGGTCAGCATCATGCTGTTTTCCAGTGAAGCGGAAGAGGATACTGTCGTCTGCGAAGAGACGGGTTTCGGAGTGGGCGGCACATTCTGGTAGGTGGTTTATGTAGAGGACCCAAAACAGTTGCCTGGGACACACCGGGGACGACATCTGCCTGAGTTGATTTCTCGCCTTCTAGGAGGAACTGTTGCTTGCGGTTGCCGTGGAAAGCCTCTATCCAGCGCAGTGTCTTCCCTCTCACTCCGTAGTACTTGTGCAGAAGGCTCTGATAGGGGACCTTGTCGAGCGCCTTTGTAAAGTCAAGAAGTATTACAGCATCTTGGCCCCTCCCCTTGAGTCTACTGGCAATGGTTCGGATTGTCCGCAGCAGCTGGGATTCACAGGATCTTCTGGCCCGAAATCAATGCTGTGACTCTGTGAGCATGCGGTGCTGGTCAAAGAATCGCATCACCGAGCTGTACACGATATGCATTAGAACCTTGCACTCTACGGACGTCAAAGAGACAGGTCGGTAGTTCGATGGCAGGTTTTTTTTTGTTCTTCTTGAAGACTGAACGACTAGTGCATCACGCCAATCATTTGGTACCTTGCTTGTACCCAAATCTGGCTAGAACAGGGGTGGGTTCATTAGCAGCTAGTTTGAGTGTGGAAGTGGTATTGCAGTCAGGACCTGTGGCCTTGTGAGGATTCAGATTTGTAAGCTGTTTCCTGACTCCATTTGGGTGTACTGTGATGTCCTCCATAGGTGGGTGAAGGCTAGGTCCCTTGTCCAGTATGCGGGCTATGTCCTTTTGACTGAAAACGCTTTTGCTTTTTTAATTATGGTTCTTAGAATTTTCAAAAATCTCAGCGTATTTCTTCTACAGTTTTCAAAAGACCAAGCCCAAACTTGCAGAAAGGAGCCTATATGAAGTTAACTTGCATATATTGTCAGGATATGCGTGCTATGGTCCTCTGAAAATTTGCTGCTTAATACTACAGAAACGCTAAAGGTACTGAAGTACTAAATTTAACGGAAAAGGCGTATTTACCTTTATAATGCGGCAAAAAGAAGTCATGAAGCCAGAAAAGTTTATTAAAAATGTATATTACAAATCACGTTTTATCAATAAGCTGCTTACCTTAACCCTTAATCCACTTGGTATTTATGCGATATAAAGCCTAACGTAAGCAATGGTACTGAGAAAAACTATCAATAATTAAGTAATAGTTTGAATATTTCAGCTGAATGATGCATTGTTTTTGCTATGTCATATTGGCGTTGCCACCGACAACATGAAAAATAGTGGGAGGGGGCGCAATTGTATTTTGCTGTTGTGTTGTAACTTTTACTTACAGATTAAAATAATTAATTAAGCGACTACTAAACAAGCTTATGGTAGTTTGATAAAAAAATAGACATAAAGATAAATTATATATTTACAACAATATGTAAAATGTTGTTTGCGTTCTTGGTTGAAAATTTACGAGTATACATAGCTTAGAAACAAGACTAAGAATAAGCGGTTTTATAGTTGGACAGTTGTCATTCGTATCTTCCTTCCAAACAGCTACGAAGCTCTGTAAGACAGCTCGTTCAGTAGTTATTAAAACATAATTCTGTCACTTCCAGTTATGGTTCAACAAAACAAAACTTACCAAATGATTTGATGTATTATAAATATATGCGTTATATGAATATATAACATTAAAAATATTTCTAATTTACTCTCAACCATAGAATATACCTTGGAATAAATAAAATATGCTGCTATTACAAAAAATTTCGAACTGACAAAATCTCAGTTTTCCACTTGAATCTCGCTATATCATAATATCGTCTGACATGATATACAGAGGATCTCACAGAAAATATTTTTTCGTATAAAATTTAGTAAATAATGAAATGTGAGACTGAGCCAAAACAGAAATTGTTAATTTCTATATCGGTGGTAGAAAATGTCAATTCGAATAATGCCTCTTCTCAAAAGGGGCCTCCGTGGCCGTGTGGTTAAGTCGTTGACTTCAAATCACTTGCCCCTCATCGATGTGGGTTCGAGCCTTTCAGCGTTGAATTTTCAATGTGAGGAAGTAATCCAGGTGTCTTACGGAAGGTCGTAGGTTCTACCCAGGTACCCGCTCGCGATGAAATAATGCGCGGAGGGGCACCTGGGGTCTATCTCCACCACCATAAGCTGGAAAGTCGCCATATGACCTATAATTGTGTAGGTGCGATGTTGCACCAAACAAAATAAATAAATACTCTTCTCAAAACTATGTCAACAACAAAATATTATGAAACTTGACGTGATATGTCAAAGGTAAAACATGGTGTTATATACACCAATGACGTCGTATGTGTGATAAAGTTATGTATTGATTTATCTTTAACAGAATAAAGTATACATGGTTTGTGAAAGAAACATATTCAATTACCTCTAGGAATATATAACATAAAATTTGTTGGCGATTGGTTACACTTCAAGTCATCAGTAACTATCTGTGAAGGGTATTAGTTTTCTTAATCTTTCTTATGAACTTGTTCATTAACTCCAGCAAAATTGTCTTTCGTTCAATATTACATAAATTAGTTTTTGTAACCAAAATAAATGGCAAACTATAGTTACATGAGCAATATATAAGATGACAGAATGGCAAATAACATTTCTCAGCGTAGTGTAAAAGGGCATGTATAAATTAATAAATACCAATCAGTTTCTTTTTGGAAATACATTGTACATTTTTAATGTTTACAAGTGGATTGAAAAATAAATCTGAAGCAGTAATTAATTAATGCTTAAAGACATTTTATTATTAACCTTTTAAATACTTTAAATTAGAAGATCTTTATATAAATATGCTTTTTCAAAAAATTGTTTAAGACTCTAAGGTTTCTAATCTATGCTCCTCCGTATATTTTGTTATCAATCTCTGTCTAAAAGACTGCTGGTGACATGTCTCCGCCCGAAGCATGATAAATGTTATTACACAGCACGTACACTTGCTGAATAAATTGCATGCAAAAACGCTGCAGTGTCGAAAATACAGTTTGTTTTATTAGAAAATAGTACTATTAAAAACAGTTGCCACGTTACTCGAAAATTACACAAAAACTTGGCGACAGTAATCAAGATTATAAGTTTGCTGTGTTTATCTATTTAGCTTTTTTTACCATTATGAGTAGACTGCAAATTAACGGTACTGTTGAGAGTAGCTGCGTTTACTAATAAGAGATTAATGCCGAAAGCTTCTTCCATTTTTCATGGACAGATCAAGGGATTAGACAAAAACCATTCCTTGATTAACATGTTCAAGTTTGCTGACTTTGTTATTTTATTTCGGCTAGACAGGCTAGAGATGAGGGCATAATGTTTGTATACAGATGAGTAGGCAAACAAAAATCTGAAAAGCCAACATCACAGCTGCCTCAGTAGGTACTGCACTAAACACTGAATCGAGACGTCGCGAGTTAAATCCTTGCGTAAGAGAAGTATGCTCAATAACTGCCGGCAGCCATGCGTTCGTCACCATTGATTCATATGTAAAATATGTGTATTATTTTCGGAGCAAAAGGTAAGGACAAAGGAGAAACAAGTCATCTGTAGTGACAAATCTACTATTTACTTGGCATGTCTTTCGATTAACATCGGTCATACGCGAACTACTCAAGGTAACACAATAGGGTATAGATAATTTTACAACTTACTAATTCTTTAAAATTTATTCTTATTCCGTTAAAATATGCATTTTGCAACAATTTTAATTTAAGTGCAGGAGACGTGCCTAAACGAAATTGACACTTAACGTCTTTCGCAAGCGGAAACATTCCCGCTAAGTAACGTGATTAAAATTAAGAAATATAGGACTTACAAAGAAAAAACTGTAACTACAATTTTCATCCCGTTGTACACGGAAAAGTATGTATTGATACACACTACAAGTGGATCGGCAAAGCTATGTCACATATGACTGGTATGGATTATAGGTCACCGATAAGTCCCAGAATTTCACCCAAATATACATATATAATAAGACTGTTTATTAGCCACGATGTTTAAATATCCAAAATATCTTGTTTCTCCTATTCCCGACAGTATGGGGAATAGTTAATTGATTACCACGTTACATGTTTGCTGCCTTTGTCATTTTGATTTGATTTAGGATGAGGATCTTAGAAAAATAAGAGTTTGGCAGACAGCGTAAAAGCCGTGCAGAGATCGGTGTCTAAGTTTGAAAACCAGTCAGATTAATCATTTGAAGCTCATTACTGATATTGACCAACGGAAAGATAGTATCTTTAGACTGGCCTCGAAGTCTAGACAACATTGCAAAGGACTTTTATAAAGTAAGCAGACCGAGTGATTTGGTAATACGCGTCTGAAAGAACAAACATTTTTATTTAATTGTATGTTGTGATATATTGTTTTCAATTGTCACACGTTATTAAGTGTTATTATTATTAACCCACAAGTTAGCCTATTTGCTTGATTTATTTTTTTCAGCGTGCCGCTATGATGTATGACGTTGTGATGTAATTATTGTGACGTACAATGAGTGAAAATTTGTTGTATATTAATAACGCAAGGTTTTAGTCTCCTCTGTTTAATAGGAATCAAATCAGATCGCATTAGAATTATCATTTGAAACCGAAACTCATGTTTGGAAGCGACTATATATAATTGAATATCTTTACTCACGTGCATAAAAATCAACTTTCTATTGCATTTCGAAAATACGCAAAGTTCGCAAAACACTCGTCAAGGTCCATTTTTTGGAGTTTCTCTAAGAAAATTGCGCTTAATGAATAGACTAGTCTCAGTTTCCAATCATTTGATTGGTTGATTCTGGGCACAATCTTAAAATCAGCTTATGACAAAACTGCTATCTAAAATTGATATCAAAACTCAGTTTTATGACTTCAATGTCAGGATTGTCTATAGATAAGTCATTGCTCTTAATTTAATTAGTAGAAGATTTTACGTGACAAAAATGTAACAAATGTAGAAAAACTATTTAGGAGGCATTGTAGTGATTCTCAGCCATCACGTTAATGTAAACTGTCTACTAGTGTTCTATTATTAGAGAATGCAAAACATGTAAAATAGAATAAGCATCAACCCGACCACTGTAAGGCATTTTTCTATTGAGAGTGCATTATATAAGAGACGGTCGCGTCAATGTTATGTACATATCCAAGTGCTCATTACATCCGCTTTCTAGATTAAACGAATGTCGCTATATGGCGTCTTGACATCTAGCACGATATCACAGGGCTTCTTCCCATTACATTCTGTACAACCTCGTTTTTTGAACAAGTCACGTTTCTTTTCATCAGCAGATAAACCGGTTATTAATCTCTCAGATATTTGTTTACTGTAAGGACATTCTTTGTGCACCAATGTTCAGTAGTTATTTTACTTTAGAGACATTTTCCTTTGAGGTTGCATCTGGCCGCTCGTGTTCTAACCCATCAGTGCATTGCACCAGATGGAACTAAGTACTAAAATATCACTGGAAAAGATTCTGTCCTTTTTTTCAGACAAACTGCACCTTTTACCTGTGTCTTAATTACTAACTACCTTTCTAATCGTTTCTCGACCATATTTAAACATACTGGTGTGAATGGAAACGTAAAAACGAACTCAAATTGAAGACAACTGACTATAATTTAACAAGTATTTAAATGGTTTGCTTCACATCAGATATATATATGTTCCATGCTCTGTATTCCATTTCGACAAATGTTCAGTTTTAGGTATGTTACAGTAATAAATCATTCTGCAATGTTAAGACCAAGACATAACAAGTGTCCAGTTTCTTTTAAGTCATTTCAGTTTTTTATAGTGCGCTCTTTTGTCGCTACTTCAGGATTTCCTATTTTTTATGTTGTCAAACAAGTGTTAAAATTTTCTGTAAAATTTGGAGCTCGCTTAAGTTTATTCGGTGACAATAAAAACTGCATTGAAACATGAAAGCGGAATAAGCAATGAAAAATATGTAAAAAGATCCTTTGGAAGCAAATAATGCAACCAAGAAAAATAATGATTGAGTCTGTTCATGAAAGGTAATGACATGTGCAACACCTCTCGCGTCCCCTAGTGCCGTCTTAAGCGGAATTCTATTACACATATGTTGAATAGACTCCATGAGCACAAAGGACCAGAAAATATAACAACACTGAATTCGTTCCTCACTCTTATATAGCACAACCACCTATATCCATAGGTTTCATTAGGAAGAGCAAATTTTATTTCAAACCCAACTGCATAATATTTTATAAAGAGTCCATGAAGATGTCCTAAATGAGTCGAATTGTGCAGTGTTGATAATCCTTGCATTTTTCGTATCTGTGTTACCTAATTCTAGGACAAAACATGCAAAAATGTTCCATGAGAAATTTCTAACTGACAGAAATGTGATCATACGAGTGATGGGCTTAATGATTGAAGGTGCCACGGTATTTCGTTTTAGTTCATTAAGCATCTTTTTGTAGCCGTAGATGAATGGTTAGTCTTCAAAAGCTCAAACACAATGCTCTTCAAACACGTACAACTACCTATAACATATTGTCAAGAAAACTGGGCAATGCACATATTTCGAAATGCTTATGTACACCTCTTAGAGATTTCAGTTTCATTATGCTAAATTATTAGTTGAACACCTGACGTAGGACGGACATTGCTTTACATCTAAAACATCAAGGTTTAAAACCAAGTGAATAAAAATTTCATACCTCAGAAATGTTGACAGCGATTTAAGTATATATTCAATACCAATGTTACATGCCAGTAATCATTTCTGTTTTCAAATTATACGAAATGACAGATTGGTGCATTTGCAAAAAGCATTATTGTTTTGCTGTTAATGGGGAGCTTAGAGCTGCACGAAGAATGTAATCTATTGTTCCTAACTGATGTTCTGTATTTAATTGGATGTTGTTGTATAAAGTCATTTAGCATCTCGTTTCACGCGTAAGAATATCAAAGCAAACTTCGATCAAATACCATTTCATCCTTCATTAGCTAATCTATTTCATGTAGCCATTAAACATTATTGGATTCCGTTACAGAAATGTGTCTAAAAATCTGACAATCTGTTTTGTCTCCATCCTCCAATAATTTCATTACTTAGAAATAAATTGTCTAAATTCAACAATACATTTTCACACAAGAGAATCCATATATAAGCACTTTGTTTTGAAAACAGAACGTTTTGTAACGAATCATTTACTTGTGTTGCATGTGCAGCAGCCATATATAGTCTTTGTACCTGCCAAGTTCTCTAATCAATCAATATTTCAGACGAACGATAAGCAAGATCTTCGGTATATGAGGTTGTTAACCATTTAAAGGCTAAATGATAATGATTGAACATGAGAAGTGCACTTGCAAATGGGAACGTTTTCCGATGTAGTAGTCAATTACTAGTATAAAAATGAGCGGCCTGTCTCAGTCAACAATTTTGCGACTTTTATTAGCTGAATAACTTTAAGTATATTTTGCTATTTTATAGAAAAACGCACCCAGATTGCTTCTTGTATTATTAAACCATTTCTTGATATGCACCAGTGAGAGACATGGCGATAAAATTATTCAACTTTAATTCGATAGATCTAACCCTTTATGTAACACACAACAATTTTATTAAAAGATGGCATTAAAGGTGATCAACATTTTTCGACATGTCAATATCTTTGGTGAAGCCCTATAAGGTAACATAGATTTCTTTCAATTTTAATATAATACTGGATTTTGCCTTTACATTTGATAGGATATTGTACAGTAGAATCCCGCTATTACGACCATCAACGGTTCTTAGGCAAACTGGTCTTAATAGCGGGGTGGTCTTATTAGTGGATGGAGAAAAATTTCCATCATAATATTTCAATGTGCATGTAAGAATGAAACCAGCAAGGCTTTCTTGTGGTTTATTTCTAATTTACTCATTTCTTTGTTTAGATGCCTTGACATTTAACCACTGGATCTAACACCCTCGTGGTTAAATTCCTGCGCATCTAACCTCTGAACCGTGATAAATCAGGTGAAAAACCATTCGAAGGCCTTGATATTTTGATAAATAACAAATATCATAACTTTCACAACCAGACCAGAACTACACATCTGTTTACAAATTTTATGATCATAAATTTAAATAACAAAAGCACTTGTAAAATTTATAGGCAATTAAGGCAGATGGAGAGGCGTCTGCCTATAACGTTGACAGAGTTTGTAGCAGAAAAGAAAATAGATGCTTATCCAGCTACAGAACTGGACAATTTGTTTAACCTAGTTTGTAACACATATAGGTTGTTTCTTATAATTCGAAATTCGGTGATCTCCTTTCGAAGTTATGTCATCATAAGCATTACCAGTTGGCTTTAAAGGTGATTAATCAGATTTTGATCAGCTAACGGATGTTTGAAACTTAACTTTAAGAAATGAATATTTACACTTGCTCTTAACATATGTTGGATTTTTTTTCAGATAGCGTTATTTTAGCGAAAGTATATTTGTGCCTATGGAATGATATGAATATTAGAACTATTGTATTATTTTTTCAAAGATTTGTGTTGAGAAGAATATATTTTAAAGAAATTCATTAGAAATAAAAGTTTGTTAATTTTTTATTACTGTAATTACCTTTTGTTGCATAAAAGAGATAAATCGAAAATAGATGGATTCCGAAGCTACAAAGTGTTTGAAATATGCCTTTTGTTTGAAATAATTGAAATATCCAAATAGCTATTAAACGAATAAGGAAACTTGAAATTATATTGAAATCAAAAGAAATAATCTGCTTTTTAAAGACCTTTATATCCAAGGGAATTTAATTACAAAATTCCATTAAATTGATAAAACATAAATTCCAAATAGTGGTCTAACTCCACGTAATTGGTCTTTCTGTTTCAATCTTAACAAAATATGCGAAAGCTAAAAAAAAGTCAAAAGATATGCTTATTTGTGACTGGTCACCTTTAATAGATAAAAACTGTTTAAAGTAAGGTATTGATTTAACAGAACAATAATCATGAAATATTTATAAAGTGTTATTATTTGAAGTATGTAAACAGTTTTCATATTTATTTTTCAAAATCGTCACAGTGCAGCACACAATTTTCGTTTTCAAAGATCATTTTTCTAATAATTCTGATACTCTTATATTACAGACAAAACTCCCTATGTGACAAAATCTCGGTTTTCCAGGCCAATCTCGCGTGACGCATATCTCTAGATCATAATTTCCGCCGGCATGATACAGTTCTATTGATTAATCTTTGGCAGACGACAATATATTGGCTTTGAAAGAAATATATTTGAAGTGACTCGATAAGCTGCTAATTCAATTGAGTCTTGGAATATATCACTTAAAGTTTGTTGGTGATCGGTTACATGCACAGCGCTGTCATTAGCGGCGTGCTGCGAAGCGGCGTTTGTTTTTATCAAGCCGGTTAATATCTTATCAGATAACTATGTTTTGAAATATGGGAGAAAAAGTTGTTTAATTATTTACGCAGTTTTACGTTGGATTAAGGTTTTATGAAATCAAAATAAATGTCAATTACCACAAAAAAAAAACAAAAAAAAACATAAACTATAGCATCAAATTTATAACATTTCAGACTTAGAGACAAAAGAAGAACTGGCATGGAGATAAGAAGAATTTGATAAGGCGATTTTTACAGACACTGTCAGTTACTATGAGTTGGAGACTTGGAAAGCGCGGGAAAATATTCACTCAGTTATTTACAGCGGTACATTGGCAAGGTAAGTATAGTCACAACAGAACTGCGACTTCTTATAACTATGTATTTCTATTAAGAAATTTGACAACTTCAACTGGGATTCACATTTTTTGTCCCACAGGAAAATTTTTTCAAAGTATACATTTAATCCCGTTGTCTGAAAATATTATTAATGTAATATTTATTAATATAGTGTCAAGTATATTGGCCTATCAAAGGATATAAAACAATAACAAAATGCATGCAATCTATTGTTTAAATGTAGATTAAATTTTCACATAATATACAAATTTCGTACATAGTTATTCTACGGCATAAGCACATGTGTATTACTATTTGGTGTATTAGTTATTACTAAACTTACGCAACCATATCTATTTAGAATAGAATGCATTATATAATTCTTGTCTAATGCTTAACTTAGAAGTAGATCACGCTGTATAAAAAGCTTCAATCATGTCAACTCCTGGCACGGTAAACTGTAAACTCTTTTCCGGTTAAATCCTAATTCTAGTAAGCTTGGCAATAAAGATGAATATATAGCTTTGATAACAGATGATTTACATTTTGCATTGCTTCAAACTCACGCCGACACCATGATTACACTTTTCATAGAAACCTATTTCTCTTTTAGCTTTGTCTGGACAGCATTAATCTTC
This sequence comes from Mercenaria mercenaria, assembly GCF_021730395.1. NCBI lineage: Eukaryota > Metazoa > Mollusca > Bivalvia > Venerida > Veneridae > Mercenaria > Mercenaria mercenaria. The sequence goes on along the minus strand of NC_069362.1, from coordinate 103,815,912 downwards.
CGTACTTATTTCTCCCAAGAAAACGTCGTAGAAACGATATTGCCCAAGGAAAACAATTTAACATGTTTTCGAGGGACACTTCATTAACACTCTTTACTTTAATTTGTCTGCAAGCTTTCCATTAAAGACTGTCTGTGTCATGTCTGCGTCCTGAACATAGCCAAGGTTATAAAACATCTAGAAATAAGTCGACAAAGAAAAAGCTCCAGCGGTGCCGGAAGAATACCACTGAGAAAATGAGGTTTTCATCAAATATTCCAAAGTATTTTTTTCTCTTCGGAAGTTTTCAAAAGAATATTTATCCATGTTATCAAAATAGGGAATATTTCCCCGTTTTAAGAAAACATGATACACTTTACACAAATAACCGGCTAAAGATTTTTAAAGTTAATATGCAAACGTAACGAATGACACCATTTAGGAATGCTTGTATCAAAGCACAACTATGATTTGGCTTTCATAGCCATCTAGGTAAAATATGATGATGTACAGAAAAAGTAGAAAAATGGGAAAACACTCTGAAAATTATGGCCTGATACATTTCAAATAATTGTATTTCAAGAACGCAACCTTATACAGTGATTTGCCCGGTGAAGTGATTTGTCAGACGAGCATGAAAGTGTTAAGTGACATGAAATCATAACACAATTTCTAATTATTAATTTTGTTTAATGTTTTGAGGAAAGTTTAAACAAACAGCATGTAGTACTTATCTTAAATTGTATTATATATACAGGATAGATGTGCAAATATCTTTTTTAAATCTTTCACGAGGCTATAAAGAGATACGTAACACACAACAAAGCACAAAACAATGACAAATCATTATTATTTATAAATTAACTTTGATACACTTAATAAAGAACATAAAATGGAAGTTTATGCATAAGATAAATACAAACATGTAGCAATTTCAGTGAAAAACAATTTTGAATATCGACAATATCGATACAGATTTAAAGTTCATGACATAATTTTTCGATTTATACGAATGCTTACGAAACTGTGCAGTTGTCGTCGACGAATGTGTAAGACTAAATACATAAAAATGCCAGTTTCAATTGTTTATGTATAGAGCTTAGATACATCGTGTTGTGACATTTTAGTCAGCTTTGTATATGAAGAATTGTGTAGAATTTACGTATGAAGTTCACTGTAATAGTAATGAATTTAAAAACCACATATTTCTATCCTTCTACCCGGCCTATACCACTACCTTCGTTCGCTTGATTCATCTGGTTGGGTGCCTATCCATAAAGTGGTCACGCAAACATTTCTTATAGTTTTAGTTTTTATTCTGAGATACTTTAGCTCGGTAGTGAAAAATGCCTATTTTGAATCTTTCTGGAACTCGTCAAGAAAATGTGACCTCAGCTAGCTCAACATGGTTGGTAGCTGACATCTAAACATTCGACCATCTTGGACCTTTTCAGTTAATTACAAAATGTTTAGTTTAAACGTATTTATTTCGAAAAAACATGGTAACTTCATTTCACGAATAGGTTCAAAAGGGAGTTAAAGAAAGAAGACATATAAAGACTTTAAAAAGGTATAAGATTAATATCACATTATTTCGTGTTACTTTATAAATACGTTATTTTACCTTACTATTCATCATAAAAATCAATAAAAAAAATACGACAAAAAACGGTACGTTCAAAAATCAGGAAAATGCCAAGATTACCTTAGTTTGTAATATAAATAACAAGAGTTGTATATTTTCCATTGAACAATTGTAGGCTGTAAAATATGAAAACTCTTTATCGAATTTTGCTAAGGGAGCTTCTTGTATGTTAACGATTTCCTCGTGAGCAGCGGCGTTCACTAATGAGAGATTAATCCTGGAAGCTTTGTTTCGTCTGTGAGATAATTGAGGCGACATTATTAGTGATAAATCTACTGCGTTTGTCATTTTACTTGCTGTGAAAGTAACACAATGTTAATATGCTGAGTGAGAGCCTCGGAGGCTTGCATCAGAACGCAAGCTTCTGTGTACAATTGTTACGGTGAAAATGGTGTTCTGTTATTATATAGAAAGTTCTCTATTTACTTCTAGCTTAATACAGTAGTTATTTAGAAGGAAACTACGTTTTATTTTTAATAGCACTTTCTCTGTGTGACCTTTTATCGGCTATAAAAACAACTATAAACTGATAAAAAAACTAACCTCTTCTGTGGAAAACTCTGCACAATACAATATATAAAGTACAAATTTTTTAGCGAAACCTCAAGTAAAATTATGTCAAGCCTGCTACTTCTCACTATGACGTGTAAAACTGCTTTTAGATAAGTGTGTATCAAAACTACGCAGTACAGATGATACTGCTGTTTTAAATTTTTGACACGCCGAGCATTTATAATTTCTTCCATTTCAGTTTAAAATCAGTTTTAAATTGGCTGAAATTACAAAATCGATGAAAGAATTTATGAAGAGTGTAATAGACTAGAATAATGAAAATTGTAACATTTTTGGAAGATGTTTGAATATGTAAATAAATATAAAATCCAAAGGGATTGATGATATCAATTGATAATACTATGCAACGTTTTGGTTTTATTTGCCTTTATCAAGCATAAATGTTCTGAGATGTGTCGTAAATATCACATTTCGACCATGGCCATTGCTTTATCAATAATAATAATAGTTTAACTTGAGGTTTTGCTAAAAGTTTTGTACTTAAATATATTGTATTGTGCAGAGTGCTCCACAGAAGATATTAGTGTTTTTATCAGTGTATAATTGTTATTTATAGCCGATAAAAGGTCACACAGAGAATATGCGATTGCTATATGTCTTGTCGACTTAAGAATAAAACGTATTATTATTATTATTATTATTATTATTGATAAAGCAATGGCCATGGTCGAAATATGATATTTACGACACATCTCAGAACATTTATATTGATAAAGGCAAATAAAGCCGAAACGTTGTATAGACTAGAGTTGCATATTTTTGAATATGGTCAATCAATGTTTGAAGTGATAATCCATGATTATGTCATACGTTTCAAGTGCACAAATTTCAAAACACTTTATATTTAAAATAATTCTTAAAACAGATTGCACAAAAAACAATGTGACGCATTTTATATGAACAAGAAAGAACAACCACACTCGGCCAGCAAACTGAAACCCTATAGCAGTGTGTACGTATGTACTTACGTCCGTCCGTCCGTCCATTGTATGTATGTATGTATGTATGTACAAAACATTCTTGGACAAAGTAAAATATAAAAACAACAAAGACAAAATGGAAAAAATAAATAGCACGGCGTGATACCCCATAGGAGCGGTCTACTAGTGTTCAGACCATCTAATGGTACACCATATCCCTCTTTTTATAAGCACCATGTTTCCAAGTTACAGGACAATGTAAATAAAGTTATCTCAGCTAGGCGAATCTGTTAAACAGGTAATGGTAACAGAGAGCATGATATGTAACACACAAAATTATATAAAAGCAAGCCTTGCGAATAATAGGGAGAGACCAGAGCCACAAAGTCTCTGATTGATCGGAACAGCAGAGAAATGTTCCCAAGATCGATATTTTGCATTTATTTTTTTTTGTCCGTGATCGAAATGATACTAAATTGCACGGATTTTGTGATTTGTAGAATACTTATCAACACAAACATGATTATAGCACAACAATTGTTTTAGTCTAGTTTCCAGTTATTGTAGATGCTGCAAATAACACTCGTAAGATGCGACTACTAAGATGATGATAATAATAATATTTTCTAAGGTTCTTCTTATATAACGCGGTTATTGCCAAATCAAATAAAAACATAATTAATCTAGAAAATGACAATTCATTTTGTAAGTATGCGATCTGGTAATGGGCAGTTATATTGCAGCATGCTGTTAATACATAATCTGAGGTTGCGTATGTCACTGGCACATTGCTGTATTATAGTTATTTCTCTTTTACCGTGAAAACAAATTGATCGTTTTGCCACGTATCTTGTTCAGTGAAAGAAATGATGGTTTCAAGATTATCTAAAAGCGAGCTGCTTATTTGGCGTTTTGGGGTAAAACGCAATGAGCTGTTAATGTTTCTTAACTATAAGAATTGTACTTTCGCACAAGTAGATTATTTTGACTATTTATAGGATGTTAAATATGTTTCTTTGTTAATTAGGGGAACTGCACAACACTTTAGACAGGGAAATCCAGTTGTTCACTCAGTGATAAAAGATGATAAATACATTTTCTAGGACAACACTCGTATATATTTCAAAAATCATTTGTGGACTCGGATCGAACTGTAGATTACTGTACACACTAATTGTTTTAACCACATTTATCACTTATATGATCTAGGTAATTTGTCTCTTGAGACGACACTGTATAATGCGATTTTCTGTTACGCCAAATGAACCACTCTTCGTACGTGATCTACTAATTGATGCATTTCCATTAATAGGGACTCTCTTGCGTGTGTTGTCATTTCATACTTGATTATGATCTCTTTTAGAATAATTAATCTTTTCACTCTTTAAACTGCTTCAACAGTTGCTACTTTATCAGAATTTGTATAAAACAAATGAATTTCACAGCAATTCCTAAATTACCGAGCTAATGGATTATCAAAACATTTTCTTATTTTGTACCATTGGCACTGTCACGTCTTGCATTAATCGCAAATTCAACATTTTTAATATTTCGTATATAATGCGCTTCCGAATTATTCTGTAAAATGCAGAATTTATTGTGTTGTCTCAAAAAGAATCACCGGGTTTTTGAATAAAGATGATATGAGGTTGAAAAAAAATAAAGACTTGAAGTGAAGAATAGCGAAATATAGATCACTTGTGTATTCTTACAAATAATTTTTAAAATTCTTTTAAATATTGGACCCTCCTTTATCTGAACGTAAACAATTATTTCCTTTCGGTAAGAAATTTCCACAGACACATACGCAGTAATTTGAAACTTCTGATTGGTAGCTATGTTTTTTTTAGATAAGACATGTTCCAATATATCTGCTTTATTACCTCTAGTTATGGTCTGACCTTTGCGACAATAAAACTGTTATATGCATGTTTAGGTGGCATTTAGCCATATTGACATTTAAGTGATAGTTAAACTGACCTTCCGCAAGTTAGTTGGATGACGTCCTCACATATCAGAATTCGACACAGCAAGCGATGTGCTAAATGCGCAGCGATGAGGGGCAAGTGTTGTCAGCGGCCATAACCACTTTGCCTTGAGCCCGCGTTAAATATTTTTATTTTCATACGTCTAGTCCATGTTGTAACTTACACCAGAAAAATACAAGTAAATAAATGCTACAGGATTTAACACAATTAACGTTAGACATGGATAGCTGTACCACATTAGGAATAATTAATCAATTTCATTGCCATAGTAACCAGGATAAAAGATTTGTAAAAATTTGTACAGTGATCATGGGAATGAAGTACAGTGTAATTTACAGAGGAAACCCTCGTTCTTTGTCATTTATTTTCATTGAATCAGAATCACAGAACACCTCTAGAAATCAAGTGAAGTAATCAAATCTATGTTAAAACTTTGTCGATTTGTCATTATAGTTCAGTACTGATATTACTGTGTCTGGCTAAGCAGAATTTGTATTCCGGGCGTATTTTGATTAAATAATTTGTAGTCAGACAGAATATTAGTTTAAATACAATTAAGAAGAACTATTTAAGATGGAATTAATATAAGCTCTGTTACTACAGAAATTTTGAAATTTGATTACATTGCCAAATTAGTGCCAGCTGTTTATGTTTACAAAAGTTTAATACTATATTTCCAACTTTACCGTGATCTGGTTTACATCGCATCATTCAAATACTCTAATGACCGGTTCAGCTTTGTTTACGAAGCAAATCTTATACATGTACTAATCTATTGATCCTTTTATTTGGTTAACATATGCTGCGATAAACCAAAAATTGATAATTTCAAATAATAGCTGTATAAATGGATATATATTATTGACTATTGCTTTTGGTACTATCCTTACATTTTTGTCGCATTTATGTGCTTACTTACGGTTTTGTTTATTGTAAACAAGTCATTAGCATAGCATTATTGTTACTTCGCCACCTTTAAATTTAAAGAGTCGGTTGTTCTTACCAGGTGCTCGCCCGCGAAGAAATGCACGGAAGGGCAGTTAGGGTCTTCCTCAAGAATCAAAGCTGGAAAGTCGCCATATGATCTATAATTGTGTCGGTGCGACGTTAAACCCAACAAAAACAAAACAATCATATATTAAAATAGTTAAAACAAAACAGATATCAAATTAATCTTAACTACAGATGTAGCTAACACTATTGATCTAATACATGACTCTTTGTTGAAATCGGATTGATAGTTTTCTTATAACAAATTATGATTTGAACTGATCTCCTACTCTAAAACATTGTGTACCTTCTTTGTTTAAAAATGACTTCTCCAATTTCAGGGCTGTCTGTTCTTTACGGTAAAACGAATGCAAAATTTGTCTTTCAAAGTTCAATAATATACCAGGTGGTGTATCAGTTCTCTGCATATGTTGTACTTTTTTTTCTTAACCTATGAATCCGTTATAAAATATATTAGCAACATGTCTAGAAATCACTTAGTTTATATACCGTCATCATATATACACTCAATGTCTCTTGAGGCGACAGATGTAATGAAAAATAAAAAAGTAATATTCGTACAGTACGATTATTTATTCACCAGAAGTTACTTAAATATATCGCTGTCAATACAGATTTAAAATGAATTTGAAATGTAATCTTTAATTTAGCTTACGTTTGTAAATCTAGTAAAGTCCTTTTAAAGGAAAATGTGTGATTATCCATTAATGGGATATTCAAAACGGTGTGCAAATGATGTATAACCTTGGCATTAATTGGTATATGTTTTACCATTTCATACTTCATTATCTCTAGTAGAGTTTTAATACCCTAAAATCATTTTTCTTTTCTGTTTTGAATTCAATTCAATCCATTCCTTTATTGTACATAAGTACAAAAATATGCATACAATATGAACATCAATATTATACAGTCACAGTTACAAGCAAGCTAGTTACAATCATTCTATATAAAAATAGGGTTTGTTTCCCTTTTTATGATAAACTATTTAAATATAGACATGTATTCTTCTATCTTCTGGAAGGCATGATATAAATACATTGAAAGTGTTTCGTATTGTTTCGACATTTCCGTTAGACATTAGCTTAAAACTTTTCTTCATTCGCATATGTACTGATGTCATTATACGGAAGACAAAATAAAATAAAGTGAAGCTCATCCTCCAGTGAACTTTCACAAATGGGACAATGCCGATATTTTCTGTCAATACCATATTGCCTACATTTTTTTCAACCATTGTGGTTTGAGTTTCGAAACATAGCAAGTTGCTTTCTATATTTCTTAACATCAACAATATATATGTATTTATCAACTGTATATGAGGTTTTCAAGTATACATAGTGATTACGTTTTATACTTTGTTCACATTTAACTTTCCAAGATTCTATATACTGGTCTTTTAATCGCTGAACATATGTCATTAAAAACTTCTCTGGATATGTAACCGTTTCTTCTTCCCAAATATACCCGAAACCGTTTTCAAAAAGATTAGTTTTTACCTCTGCAACCCAGTTACTATAACCTAATCTGTCTAAGTACAGTAACATTTCATAGCATTGTCGGATATATTAAGAATATGTTTGCATATCACATTACTTTGGTTGAATGTGACATTGATACTTTGTCATCTCTGGTAGAGTAAATAACCAAAAACTATTTCTCTTTTTTATTTTGAACCTGCTTCAGCTTTTGCCATGTATTTAGAATATGTATGCATATGTGTCTATTTCTAAAAAAGAATTATTCCAGATTATCGATTTAATGATTTATCAGAAGCATGCTCTAGATCTCCTAGACCTCAAGAAATTACTAAGTTTGGCATTCTGTGTATCGAAACGTTCTTTCATGCATATTTTCATAAACAGCGAATTCGTCAGATTTATGTGATACGTCACATATAATTTCCTTCTGAATAATGCTTTGATATGGAGAAACCGTTGTGTTTTCTCTTGAGAAAACACGATACTTTTGGACTGAGACTGATATGAGGGCAAAATAAATTACAGTCACCAGATCTGTTATCGAAACAAAGTATGCGGGGAAGATAGGTCACATGAGATTTTGTATCTATCAGAGAAATTGCTTATGAACATTGAGTGATTTTTAATCTGACATATCACCTATCTTTATGCCATTCGATCCAGTAAGAAATTTTCGTAGACACATTCGTCTTTAATGTTTCAAATCAACTTTTGACAAAATGACAAGTCGCCCGATTATGAGGCATGCCTTAAAATGTATATCGCAGTTCTAACAATTATTAGGGCCTATATCCGAATTCACATACTTAAGTAATTTACATTGATATATTACAAGTATGAGGAAAATTGCAGCTGGATATCTTCTGTTTCATTTTTTTCAGTGAATTCTTAAAGTATTCTTACAAAATAGTTTCTTTTTTTTTGGTAAATAAACGGTGCTTACAATTCACTAAATATTTGGCTCTTTTTTTGTCCCCCGCATTTTTCAAAGGAAAAATCGGGGACATAGAAATGGACTGTGTTCGTCTGTCCTTCCGTCTGTCACGCCATTTTAATTTTAAATTAACTTCGCACAAATATTCACCATAATAAGACGACATGTCATAAGCAGGATGCAGACCCTTAGCTCCAAGGTCTAGGTAACACTTCACATGAGAGTTCACATGTTAAGAGAATCAGTTTCATGTCCGGTCAATAACTCTATCGTTCAGCAGAGGATTTCAAATTAACATGAAACAAATGCTTTCCATAATAAGACGACATTTCACGTGCAAAATCCCTGTCTCAAATGAAAAGGTCACACTTAGAGGTCGAAGATAATAGGTCATTTATTTGGTCTGGTCAATAACAATACTTTGCACGGACGGACATTCAAGTACCTTGACACAAATAGGTACCGTAACAAATTAATATGTTGCATGTAAGACTCAGACCTCTAGCTTAATGTCACACTTAGAGATAAAAATTTTTTTTTGGTATTTTTTGTCTGGTTTGTAATGTTTTAATGCATGGGTGTATATTTAAATTACTTGGCATTAATATTTACCATTACAGTACAATGTGTCGAGAGCAGAGGTCAATGTCACAGGCACCCAGGTTAACTTTCTATTTTGTTGGTACTTGAAATGACTTCCTTTTTATATGTGATAAAGTACAATACATGCGTTTTCATCAGTTTTTTTAACTAATTTAAAAATATAATTAAAGTAAGAAGACTGGAATTGACAGGTATAAAAAAAGCTATAATTAATTGTAGATTTCCAGAATGCAAACCCAGGCACAAGTTATCACTTTATATTTAATACAGATAAATAAGCATGGGAAAGATTCCAGTACATTAGGTTGATATGCAGTTCAGCTCTGAATTGACCAACACTAATATAAACTTTCACTAATGTGTAATCAAAAAACAATTTCCATATTTTCCATATAAAGGTCACGCATTAATTCGCCAACAAATTACCTCCTTTTAATATGATTATCATTTCATTATACTTTTATTTCTATTTTTTATTACTAAATAAAAAAAATAGTTACATAAAATCTAAAAATAACCCCAGATATTAACATTTGAAAGCATTCACCAATTAAAGATTTCCAGACATTACCAAACTTCATACCTCTTCATGAATAATAGAGTTTCAAGAGTTTATTTTATAAACAACCAGAAGGTCATAAGACCCATGAGGCAACATTTACATGATAATAATATGGCGTACAATTGCACATGAAGTGTTCAATATAATACAAAGTTGTAATAATATTTCCAAAATACGAAATAGCAATGGCTAATGAAGACAATAGCAGAAAGTTATATCAAAGCTAGCACTGTCATTAATAAAAATCAGCTCAACAGAAAACGTATAGTTTCCCTTAAACCATATTATAAATTGCACTTGTCATTACTAATAAAATCATACGTTTACATATATATATATATACCATGCATAGTTATTCTTGCAAATTTTTTTATAGAACATGACCATACTAAATATCACAAATCAATAGCGAATCAAGTGATACAATTATTATACAAAGGGAGGTAATGAGCAGACTGAGACTTGAAATTCTGTTCCCCTGTACAACAAAATATTTACTTTCATTGCCGGTATGATACACTTACATGGATATATTATAGCATTTTTATACATCTATCTAATTACACAACCGATTTAATTTTGAAATGGTTTTATACAACAACAAAGAAACTTTAGCATTATAAATGTCATTCCCATTAATAAATAGCGATGAAATTGTGCATCCACTGTTGTCTTCCTTGGATAGCTCAAGGTTGAATAATATGATATATAGTTATAATTTACAAATATTTTAATTTATTATTAAATCTATATTTAGAGTTCTTTCCATTGGTCTAGATGCAGTCACATGATCAATGAAAAAAATTCGTATTGACTCAAAGGCAGAGCCAAAAACACATATTGACCTCCAGCTGTGACGTCATCACGGTTTGACGTCAAACCAATGCGACATCGTACACAATTTACCGCGAAAAATGACAAAAGGCTGCAGATATTTGTATTTAATGTTAATACGTATGAGTAGGCTGGGTTTAATAATAAAACAATTGTTGCCTTTTAAGTTCGGTCGATATGTGGATTTATCGACCTCACCAAAAGGCAATAATTGTATAATGTTGCACCTCTTGCTTTGAAGAAGATATTGTATGGCCTGCACTATTTTTTTGTGAAAAGTGTCCCTAGGTCAGTTGAAGATGGTAACTCTGTTACAATTTCTTGTTTATTTGATTTACAAACAAATAAAAGAAATACGCATATGTATTATATTATATATGTATACTCTTATCTTAATTTCGGAACATTTAAAACTACTAGCCCACATTTTCAACATGTTGATTTCCACCAAGTGGCATATAATGTATGTATGATACTGAAAAATGATAAAGTGTGTGAAAATTAAAGTTAAATTTGGTACAAATGCAAGAATAATGTAAATTTTCTGCATTATTTCAAAGCGTTGCAACGGTTTACTACCTTCTGCACAATATGTTTGGTTATTTTAAACAAACTCTTGCAAAAATCTTATGTCAATACGTTTATACCACTAAAACATCACATTTTCTAAGAATTCACTTTTTATTGATTTTTGAGAGAAATTATTTGTCTCTTAAAATGTGTGTTGTTAGTCCCTTTAAATAATTAAAAAAAAATCTGGAGGCGTTTTCCTTCCTTTAATTAAGCCAATGGAATCTATATAGGTGATTCCGTGACATAGAGAAATATTGTTTAGAATGGGGCAAGCCTGGTCAATTTATGTTATTCTGTATTTTAATTATGTTGCCCAATCTGTTTGCATAATGGGTAGAGCCCAATACTTCAAACTAGAATGTACTTTATCTATGCTTGATGTCAAGATCCCTTGACGACTGACTGAAGATGACTTATATGGCCATCATCCCTCACCTCTTATATATGCTTTTAAGTTGCAGAGCATTTGTTACTTGAATAAAACACTGTTGAAAAACAGGCGTTAAACAGAAGATAAAGAATCTAACAAAACTTACATTACAACCTTTGTTTGACAGTTTATTCCTCTGCTTGTTTTGGTTTAAACTACTTTTTTCAACATTTCTTTAGTTATTTAACGGTGGTCAATTAGCGAAACAAGTATTGTGAATAAGCAGTACTAGCTTGTTCTCTGCAAGTAAGTATCACCTTGTCCGCATGACTTTGTCCGAACCGTTTTTAATTACAATTTTACTAACTATCTTTGAGGCATGCAATAGCTGATATTCAAACCGATAACTTTTTATGTAGCACTCTACAAAGTATCTACTGATATTTTATTCAATTCCAATTTAATACCCATGCTGCGGAAATTGTGGCACATCAATTATGAGTCTCTCAAGTAATTGTGACTTTTACTAAGTCATTCGACCTCGATATTTTGCCCAACGTTTTCGTTATAATGGTGCTATATTGCTGGATTGTTGGCATTTGCTGAATTTTACGCCCATCACACCAATTTAATACACACCAAGGTTTCAATCTAATTTCTCCTATATAATATCCAGTTAATGTGTCTCACAGGAAAAATCCGTGCTGTTCGGATTTTATTGCTGAATTCCAAATAAAACTCGTAACATGCGACTATCTAACATTTACAAACAATTTGCACAGCTACCAAAGTTCGTAAATACAATAGTAATTGCCAATAAGGACACAAATAAATTAAAAAATACAAATTTAGTTTATGCAATCGATCTTGTGCAAGAGTTTATTTAGTACATGATGTCTGAACCAGCAGTTTTATTGTCTTTTTTGTGAGCTTTTGTTGTCGCCTTTTCGTCGGCGACGTAGTCGTCGTCATCGTCGGTGTCTCTTTTCTAAGGCTTTCATATTTTAAGTGGAAGCGCTGAAAATAGTTTAGCGCGCTGTCATTATACATTATATTTATTTTTCAATTGGTAAATATATACGTCGTTTATCTTTTAACTTAATTAAGTCCTTGATGTCTCTAATATTACATTTTAGACATTTTAACATTATGGTAAAACAAATACTGCAAACGTTTGCTTATTTTGTCTACTAAAGTCATCAATACATACATCAAGTTTTATAGTTATTTCTCTTTAACTTACAAAGTCCAATGTATTTGTAACATATCTGGTTCAACGAGTTATAAGTTTAACTTTTTGTTTGCAAATTATTCAGCGATATGACATGAAAATTACATTTTCACAGGGCGAAATTGCTTTTTGAACATATATGTACCGGTAACCATGTCGTTACTGCATACTATACTCATTAGTCTTCACTGAATTCGATTTTTAATGACTTATAAGAGGTAATAATACATGTACTGAACAATTCCATTTCTAATTTGTAGACCTATCGACGCTCAAGTTGTGTCTCGTTAAACCTACGATTTTTTATCCATTTTATCTAGGTTATGGTTCCCCAGCTCGTATTTTCAGCAGATAACAGAAATACGATACGACTTTGCAATAGATGATTTTACATCCGTTGTCAATACAGATATAATCCTTGTAATAGTTTATAGATATAACATCTAGTAAAAGCCTATCATATGTAACACGTAATTCTATAATGGGAAATTTAACAAATTATACAAATTATGTCTGTCATATATTCATGTCGATTTCCATTCGTTATAAAAAAATCTCAGAAATAATGAAAATAAAAAACAACAACTAAATTTCAACTTCGTAATGTGGATTTTCTTTGTTTTGAGAATCAATATCTTAAGTTAAGAAATAATAAATCTGTTCCTATATTTTATCAGTTAATAAAATATGGGCAGGAGTTTGGATGCGTAATAATCAAATCACGAGTGCGTAGCACGAGTGATTTAATTATTCGCATCCAAACGATTGCCCATGTTTTATTAATTGATAAAATTATTGGAACATATTTATTATTTCGATTCTAACAACGCAAATAATTCGAGTTACGAGCTTAACTTTTATATGACGTAACATCATTAAGACGTCATACTTTATGTCATACATTTATGACGTCACCGCTGAACCATAATTGAGCTAATTGAATTCGCTCGTAGAGATCAAAACGTGTTTTACGGTCCTAACATAAGTCAGTATAACTTTTTATCATATTTATGTCTTTGAAATGCTGTTTTCAACCGTTTGGCCCTCAAATAATTCGTATGTAATGGAACTGAAGTTGATTCTCTTATGTCACAATCATAGGGGAGTGAAATGTAACTGCCATCCATATTTTATCGTAGATTCATGTATAGGCGATTTCGGTATATGTTTATATAGCAATTGCTGCGGATCGTGTTAGAATAAATTATAATAAATGTCAATTATGTTATGAATGAACATTACAGTATATTGATATATTAACAAGTTGTTATCTCGCACCATTCAAGAGAAAATTATTTAATTAAAAGAAGAGTGATAACACACAGAGCATTAGCTAGTCTATTTAATGTAGCTATTAACTATTTATTTATGTATTGAATTCTATTACTCAGGAATTTTTAAAAAACGTATTTTATCTTTTGTATGTTCACTACTGGTTTATCGCGTAATACATCAGTTGTTATAAATGAGACAATGAGATTTATCTATTCAAATGGAAACTATCAAGGTAATCAATATTTTGTGAAAAAAAGATTTTATTTCGTTTGTGTAATAACCGTATATAGACAATATCTGCCCTGCCTTTTGATATGCATTCCATGTGGTTGTAAACGAAATTATCTTAAGAGAAAATGCTTGCGTTGCAAATCTGTAATCTAAATTGTTAAAAACATAAAAACAAATCTATAAGAAGATCCTTTGGAAGCATATAACGAAACCAAGCGATAGAAAAACTGGTTTGGTTTGTTTGAATCTGTTCACGAGAGGTAATGAAATGTGCAACATCCCTTAAGCCCCACTAGCACCAGTTTACATGATAATCACTATCTTCCGATTAATAGATGATATTTTGTAATACGTTATAACTATCTTAATGAACTTCACTTTTGGCGAAATAACTAGATCTGCCATTATAGTATTGTACAATACAGCAGTTGGTGAACGGGTTAATGTACTGTGAGGTCATGAGTTCGATTTGGTAGATATGTTTTGGATAATTTAAATAATTAGTAGAGACTGTAACTCATTCGTCCAACAACTTTGGTTCAGTTTGGAAACTTTCTGTTCCTTATGAATAAAATGTTCATAGAGGTGCAGAACCTACCGTCTGTCCCGTTTCAAACAAAGACGCAAAGCGTAATTCACAGACTTTAGAACACTTTTCCTGCTAAATACCTGTTTCATTGTACAACACTTCTCAAATTTACCAGATTATTTCTTCATATGAATGTGCAGAACAGTATTTTATCATATTGATACATTTGTCTTGTTTTTGATTTATATCTGTGTCTTGTTTGGTACGTACATGCATCTTTAGTTTGATATTCGTATACTCGTTTTTTTTTTATTTAAACAGCATTTACTTTTCTTAATTCGCAGTCATTTGTATTTTCGGAATGTTGAATGAAAGCAATTTTGATTTTTGTAATCATGAAAAAACAACAACTAAGAATAATGATGATAATAATAATAATAATAATGCTCATGACGATAATATTGATAATAACAATAATAATAGGTACTGAACAATGCCATTTATCAATCTGTAGACCAGTCAATACTCGTGTATTTTAACCTTTAAACTGTTGGATATAGTACACACAAATGGATTTCAACAAAATTGATCAGATTCCTGATCAGGTAATATGTCCCTGAGGGGTATTATTCTACATATTGCAGCTTTTAATGACAGATAGAATAAATAGCATTCGTATAATACGAGTGTTTCACACGCCAGTATTTACAAAAATGATTCAAATCGCTAGTTTAGCAATTTTGTGTAAATCAGGTTAAATCCTATTAAAAGGAACTATGTAATTTACTAAATGGGAAAATTAAATCAAGTATTCAAATGATTTCTACTTTGTTATTAATCTCATTTAACAATACTGTTTTGAAAATGTATTTTATACTTGAACATGACATCTTCTCGAGTTTTGTCTGAAACTATACATTTTACACTAATAGCACTGAAGACGGTGAATAACGCTTTGTAAATCTTTAACAGGTTTTATCTGTTTATTATACTGAGAAAATATATTAACCTTTACACTTTGGAAAGATCTTTAAAGCGACACAATCACACTTTATAGACGATTTAATTTTCCCCTCAAAAATCTAGTGGTACAAACTTACTGATATATGAATTTTGCAGCATATCCTAATTAATTACCAAAATATTGTGCAAAAAGAGAGTAAACCGTTGTAACGCTTTTGAAATAATGGAGAAAATCATCATTCTTTTTGCTTTTTTTACTAATATCTAACACTAATTTTCTCTCACTATATCATTTTTAGAAGCATATGTGCATTCTATGCCAAACTTGTGGGTTAGATACTTTCTCTCTAGCCTGCTGGTAGGTTAAATAATTTCTCCTTACCAGATAGTGATATAGAATTATTTTCCTTAGCCCGCTAGCGCCTTAAATACTTTATCCCTAGAGCAGATTTAACGGTGTACACACTGTAACTCATAAATGTTAAAAGTGCAACCTGAACCATTTGTTCATACATTTGCACACTATGTACCCGGATAATCTTAACTCTGTTCAGCGACCCTAACTCAGTGCCAACATGGCGGTTGTAAAGCCGATACAGCTTTGTTTTCTGTGTAATTTCGTTGTATAAAGGAATGTTTCGTTTGCTATATCTGTCTCCATTGATCAAGTGTATATTTATTTCAAAATGTATCATGTTAAATATATCAACCCTTGTGTTTTCAGGTGGAATTGACGAACAAGGCAAACTTTTCAATGAAAAAGTTTACAAAAAAATCTTAAAAAATACTTAAAAGGTTTTGATGCCTCTACTATTTTGTTGTTTGAAAGCAAAAATATACTGCTTTATAGGCCCGTTTACACTATGTTGTTAACCCACAGCATGTTTACACAATACATGTTCAAAAGTACTGACAGCGAGAAAAGGGATAAAAACCTAACTTCGAGTTGATAAAAACCGAACTCAGTTTACATGAGGAATGGATAAAAACCTAATTTACATGAAATCGCGGGAAAGATAAACACCTAACTGACTAGTATTCTATAGAAATGAATGAGTTGACATGTATGGTCTGATTATTGTAAACATTACTTTACTTTATCAGTGGTATCGTCTTCAAACTTTGTCATTAATTTTACAAGATGTTATACATGCCCACTACAGTTAAATAATTTTTCATAATTTTAATATTATGCAAATAGTAATATTTGCAAAAATCTGGATAAACCCTTGGAAATAATTCAATATAAAAGTCAAAATTATTACATAATTATATAAGAAATTATTTTATACCACCGATGTTCGAAGCTCTGTAACCAACAACCTTCTCTCCCTCCATCTCTCTCTCTCTCACGCACTGTTTTAGAAGAATTGCGTTTGTTTCAAGTCTTGTATATCTTATAGTGTAAGAAATTTTATAGAGGTGCTAATGGAATATTTTGATATCAGACGGTAAGTAGGGAAGAAAAGTGTGTGTGTGTGGCGGGGGGGGATCTGGACTGACAGGGCAGGGTTGTGGAAATCCACACATTTTTCACTTGTCCACGGACACTTAAAAATCACTTGTCCATAGTCAGACTTCAAATTTCACTCGCTCGGATTTGTAATATTAAACCTTCATGAAACTGCAAATAGACTGGAGGGTTCTTTATTTAGGACAATGAATAGAAAAGCATATCACAGTTACTGTGGTAAAAAATAAGCTGTTAAAATATTTGCTTTTTAAAGTTTATAAAAGTCTGAAATCGCGTAAGCAGGTTTCGGGATCTTTTGATGCCATGCCCAAAACACTGTCCACGCAATGGCACAAAGCCAGATGAATTCAGAGAAAGACTCTTAAAACATCCGACTTGGTTTTAGTTTCCGACTTTTTAGTCATACTTGCGATCTCTGTGTGCCTTTTTATTTTCATTTGGCTGAGTACTGGCTCCCATATTTCCTTTGACAGTGACTTATTGTCTCAGCAGTTGGAATTCTACTAACAAACTAGTCGAAATACTGTTTTAAGTTGTTTACGTTTCTGACTTTTTATCATAGTCACCGAGTTACAGTGTGCGCAAGACCTAGCCAAAGAACCAATCAGATCATGGAAAGTATGCTTAAAGACACAGATGCATGTTTCTTTTTCTAAAACTGCAGCAATCGAGAGACTCTCAGCAACTACATCACGGATTTCATACATTAAATTATCTTTATCACCTTCATACACTTGAAGCAACACACACTCTAAATTATATTTTTTTCTCATTTTATACCTGAAAACTTTTGCTTGTCCGCGGACACACAGAAAGAAAAATGCACATGTCTGCCAGCAAAAAATCACGAGTTGGACAAGTTGGATATTTGAATCCCACATCCCTGCAGGGGTGGATGGGTCAAAGAATTTCGAGCATCTATAATTCAAACATAAAGCACAGACGAACAGCTATGTTTTCGTTTGGTTAGGTGTTTATCCATTCTAAGTTCGCATTTATCCAGCACTGTTTCCTATACCAGTTAGGAATTATCCGCAAATCTAAACCCAACTCATAATCAATACAGTTTTTAAGCTATAAAAATGAATTTCAAACTTTGATAATGTTAAACATTGTCTTAGAGATGTTTATTGAACTAATACAGTTGATAAGTAAGGTCTTGTTGCAATTTCTGGTACTTTAAAACAGCTAGAAACATAAAACATGTTCATTTTGAAGACTTCTTTGAGTACATTTCAGTGGATTCCAGCCACATAATGTGACTTGTCAATTGAAATATTTAGTACAGAAAGCATGTTATCAATACAGGATATTATGGCTATCAAAAGTTTCACGCTAACATTGCATACTAACACAAAAGCATGAAAAAAAGACAGGGAAATTTACTACATACATCGTCTTTCTGTCAGCCATGTTGGCACTGAGTTAGGGTCGCGGAACCGAGTTAGGATTATCCGGGAACATAGTGTGTTTGCTTTCTTGTATAGTAGGGGCCTCCGTGGCCGAGTGGTTAAGGTCGCTGACTTCAAATCACTTGCCCCTCATCGATGTGGGTTCGAGCCTCACTCGGGCGTTGAATTCTTCATGTGAGGAAGCTACCCCAGCTGGCTTACGGAAGGTCGGTGGTTCTACCCAGGTGCCCCGCTCGTGATGAAATAATGCACGGAGGGGCACCTGGGGTTTTCCTCCACCATTAAAGCTGGAAAGTCGCCATATGACCTATCACGTGTCGGTGCGACGTTAATTCCAACAAAATAAAATAAAATAAATTCTTGTATAGTTATTTTGCTCTGTCAAACAAATAAAATGTTCACTGAAGTGTACTCTGTTGAAAGATAGTCAGAGATTCAACAAATAAAACATATAAAATCTGTATAGTACCTGAAACAATGAAATGTTCACAGAAGGTACCTGTAAGATAGTCATGATCAAACATAAAAAGTAAACCGACATATTTCAAGAGTCATTGATACTGAGAACGAGATCGTAAAATGTTCACAGAAGAGTACCCTGTTAAAAGATAGTCAGTGATTCAAATC
Source organism: Mercenaria mercenaria (assembly GCF_021730395.1). Lineage (NCBI taxonomy): Eukaryota > Metazoa > Mollusca > Bivalvia > Venerida > Veneridae > Mercenaria > Mercenaria mercenaria. The sequence goes on along the minus strand of NC_069362.1, from coordinate 103,796,697 downwards.
AATAAAAACTAAACCGACCTTTTTTCAAGACGTCATTGATAACTGTACGCGGTAAAATGTTCACAGAAGAGTACCATGTTAAAAGATGTGTCAAAGATTCTAATCGATAAAATCTAAACCGATATTATTTCAAGAATGTACATGAAAATGAAAGTCATAAAATTTTCACTGTAGTTTACTATGTTAAAAGATAGTCAAATGTTCAAAATAGATAAAAGCTATGAAAACTAAACTCATATTACTTCAAGAAGTGATTAGAAATTGTACATGATATATATCAAAACCCTGTAATACACAGAAATTTGGAATAAAAGAAATCCATTTATGGTATACGGTTTGAACAATTTCTATATTGGACGAAATGTAAAAGAAAATTGTATGGGGAAGTATGATCACCCAGGTAACACATAATAAAATGGAAGCTAATCCGTCACGGAATGTTCTGATCCAACAGCCGGGTCATAATATTATGGTAACCTTTCAGATACAGAAATCATAATAAACATTGGATTCTATAGATAGTTATGTAGATATTTTATCAAATTTCGGTAGAAGATTGCATTTTCACAGGCTAACACAAGTACACAACATCTAAGGCAGAATGATATTATTGCAGCTGTCAATATTGTTAGATGCTAATTTGTCCCAGGAAGTACAAATATATTTTGGAGTCGCAATCTAATCATGCATGTAAACGCTGATGGTCGGTCGCATTGCATATACCGTATCAAAACTGTATGGTTTTAAAATAAAGCTATGTGACGAATAAAATCCTTTCCTTTACTTTGAGGTTATATAAAAGGGGTTCGCAAACTGGAGTCCTTTACCCGGCAGGTCAGGTGCTGAAGTACAACAATCTCCTGATAATTGTTTTTCTTGTCTGATATATAGCTTGTTGTCAGTAATTGGTCTTTCTTAATTGGCTATGACACAATGTTTTTGATTTGCTGATTTCATATTGACTTGAGGACTGTTGGAAAATATATCAGTCCAAGGTCAAACAATGAAGCAAATATGAAATCTATGAAGTAATGTCTGTTTTACTATTTAACTTTATGGGTTTTTTCCCAAAAGTTTTATAGTCTTTAAAAATGATTCAACAATGAACACATTTCCTAAATCTTCCATCAAAAATACTTTCAAATATTTCAATAAAATTGCTAGAATCCAGTTTTTCAAAAGAACGCCAATTAACATTTTCGTATTTCGTTAATTAAGTATTCTATGATGGACATAAGTTACCGTCGGGTATTGCGCACTAATTCATTTATCTTCAAATAATATATGTGTTTTTAAAAAGTATAATTTCTGCCTAGAATAAGATATTTGTCTGAACCAGTCAGAAGTTGTATCGTTTTCGACAGAGATGATTAACCTAACTTAAAGGATGTTTTTATGTTTTGAAAATTCTTTATTGGCTGACATCGAGGTAAAATATTGCTGACTTTATCCTTGTGTAACTTCGCATGTATATTGTTTACTCGAGATGTTATTTTGTTAATGAATCAAACAGAGTCATGTAAACAATCAAGTATCTTAAATATTTCCGGGAGCTACGTCAGCTTGAAAAAAATCAAGCATCTTTGTGTGTGTTCTCATACTCTACCATTTAAACATAGATTTTTGTCGTCCCTTCAATAAATCTTTTTTTTCACGACATGGTATAAGAATAAAAATAACGATAGTATTGCGTGGCTACGTAAGTTAGCAGTATAATTAGGTGTAAATAGAAAATGTCATAGAACGTTTGGTATCTCTGAACATTATCTCATTTAAATGAGCTTAAGGTAGTTCTGCACGTTAGAATAAATATTTGATTTTTTCAAAACTTCAGAATATACTTAGAAAATTCAGCAAATAAAAATGCTAGTGCGTGATGTTTTTGCTAGACTGATTTGAAAATTTGGAACTCACGGAATTTTTCATCACGGGAGTCTATGGTACAATCACAACTTTCATAACATTTTCGTGAATAGTATTTTTTCTACGATGTAGATTTTAATGAAACTGCTCACAATCGTAAATAAATATATAGGCTATGACATGGTAAAATAAAATATATTGGTCTGTGCTCTTATTTTTGAGCTATTTGACCAAACATAACATGAACCACACCTTTCAATGTAATTTAAGACATTAGTTTAAATCATTTAACGGCTCTGATGTTTTAATATCATATATTAACTTTAGAAAGATAGTAGCAGTCTCATTGAAATAAATTTACTCATGCCATCACTTCCGGTTTATCAAACGTGCAGAACTACCTTAAAATGATACGGAACATACATCATCAATACATCTTGTTTTTGAGACAGTTTTGCATAAAATTGCTTGTTTGATCCGTTGACACAAAAGAATTATCAGTGAAATGGCTGTAACATTTTCGTCATTGGCTGCTATTGTGAAGTAGCTTTGAACTTTCTGGTACATGTTTGCTGGTTACTGCGCAAAATTCACATGCAATTTCAAGTAATCGTGTACTGCAATATTGCAAAATTAGTTCTATTCTACATCTTTTCATTAATAGGTACTTGTCTGATATGATGATATTTTCCGTATAATTTGGGGAAGCAGGGAAGACATAATTAAGTGGAAGCTTGTCCATCACGGGAAGTTCTGATCAAACAACAAGGTTATCATGTAATGGCAACTTTTCATATTGATTAATCATAAAAAACGTTAGATTGTATAGACAGTTATTTCAATATGTTTCTAGTATATCTATATTTTTGAAGAATATTGCATTTTATCAGTCTAATGAAAGTACACAAGACGTACTTGACGTACTTATACCTTCTTGTCAGTAAAAGGTATTTGTTCATTTGCTATGATATAATGTTATTAATTAGCTGATGTCGCATTGGTTTTGTTATTAAGCCGAGGACAGTTGTATTGTCCAAGGCCAACGCGACAGACCAAGGACTAATAATAAAGCCAACATGAAACCTCTGATTTGTTGACTCATTTATTTATTATATTCATGATACTTAGTAAGAAGCTTTTCGTCTCTGAACTGATTTAGAAATTAACAGTTGTTTCCTAAATCATCCACTGAAATACATTTTAAGTCCAAAGAATGTTATAAAATTGCTAGAATCAAATTTGCAACCAACACAGATGTACACAATCATCTTTTATTTATTTTAACATTCTGTGATGAACACACGTTAGTGTTTAGTTTTGCGCACTAAATGATTATTATTTTTACCTGTATTCGTAATAAAATAATATCAGTGCTGGCGAAACTTAAAAGAAGTCAATGATAGCGTCAATTTTTCTACCTAGAACAGATTATGATATTCACCACTGCATGCACATGCCATTAAAAGGGTCATGAAATTGGCCTTAATTTTTTCAAACGTTTTTAACAGTTTTTTATCAGGTCACCATTAAAATTCACCCATTACTTCTTACTATTTAATGGGATTTTCATGACCATAGTTTTAATGCCATACATTAAAAAGCCATGAAATAAGTATATTAAAACCCTGGTAAAATATACCTTGTTAAAACGACTTTGATGGCCATGAAAAAGCTGCTTAAAATAAACCATTAAAATAAGTTAACAGGCTCCTTAAAACTCCGTAAAAAATTTTAATTGGCATGAAATTAATGTGCCATTAAAAAAATACCCCTTAATTCCACATTAAATAGTAAGAACTAATGGGGCCATTAATTTTTTTAATACTCTGTTAGTGGGCGTTAATTATTAAAAAATTGATTAATGGTCACATTAAATATGCCAGATTCAATTTTAATGGGTTCGTAATATTTTAATGGTCTATCAAATTAAGGGCCATGAAAATTTGCCATCAGAATTAGACATCTTAAGATAGTCAACTTCATATTTATATTTGCCGTATTGATTTAAACTACGTATTACAACACATGTAATAGTATCTATACATATGTACTGTTTTGTAAAATGCTAGAAGAATATTTGTTTCTTCTTTTTTCTCTCATTATTTTGTAATGTAAACACATGTAACAGCCTCGTACATATTGTCATATTGTATCCTTATTCTGTCATATGCTCATATTGTATTGTGTTGTACTAAGAAGGGTTTACAGGTACCGGTTTAATAGATCAAGTGACCATGTGGGTAGTTTTAACTATTCAACATTATAATATTGACAAACATTCTGACCAAGGTTTTATTGGTACAGACATTAGGCATCAGGTGTATTCAAAAAGCAACTGTTGATGACAATGTCAGCGCACAATGGGCAATCACAACTTAGCTCTACTTCAGTACTTTGTGCTCAGGTGCATGCACTTAAACAGCTAAGAGCAAATGTTTTTAGGGATTGAATCACAAGTAGCTTCCCCCCTCCCCAATCAAGCGTACCACACTCTTTGATTCATTGGAACGAAGAAGCGATTGATCTGCCCATGCCTCAAATGAATCTAAACCAGACTGTAAATCTTCACAATCATGTGTACTGTTCACTTCTCTGCAAACCTTAGTTTCTACTCAAGGATTGGAAAATTTGAAAATCTAAACTGGTCTGAACACATTTTATAATGTAAATTCCTTACCCCACCCATTTTCTTATACAAATGCTGATTATTTGGACAGGAAAAACAAAAAACAGAAAAAGTGGCATGCATCAATACATATTTACCCTTACCAAAATAATGTAGATTGATGTTATCAAATAAATTAATATGTTTTCATCAGACTTCCATTGAAATAAATCCGATTTTTTGTAGGAACACAATTTTTGCAAACATTTGAAAGAAATGGCGCAACTGCATCAAGGGGAAATAACTTTAATGCAACTAAATATAACATCATGATATATTATAGACGATGTGTGCATAGTATGTATTTATTGTGATTAAAGTCCATTTTAGAACAATATGGGACTGGAATTATAAGCATTCAATGGGAGTGCAAGCCAAAAACCAAAAAAAGAAAATATACGAATCACATTTTACAGAATAAAGGATTTAATGGGCATCACATTGCTGTTAAGGGCCATCAAGTTTACTCTTAAATGCAATCGTACAGAACCTGAACATTTAATGGGCATTAAATCAAATTTAAGGGCCATGAATGATCCTGTTAAATTTAAAATATACAGAATTTCACTATTTTTTAAAGCCATTAACTTTTTTAGCTACCAAACTAAATTTTTAATGGCATGATTCATGGTCAAAAATGGGTGTTTTAATGGTATTTTCACAGGTAACCCATTAATATTATGAAACCTGTTAAATAAAGTGATGCAAGAATTAATGGGGTTAATTAACGGTTTTTCCTATTTTAATGGATATTTTACAGGGTTTTAAACCATGTTTAATGGTATGTGCATCCAGTAGTGATTGTCCGCATTAGCTGAATAATTCAAAAATTGTACCGTCTTCGATGGAGTTGATTTACCTAAATTAAAGGAATCTGATATTGGGAAGGAAAATTCTTGATTGGCCAAGCTTTGGGCAAAATATTGCCGACATTATACTTGTATATCTTCGGCAGTATATCATTACTGAAAATATCATGTAATTTAATATTAAAGCAGAGTAATTAAAACCGCCAGGTAACTGAAATATTCAGCTACTGTAACAGCAGATTGTATAAATCAGATACCTTCGCATGTGTCCCCATACTCTATTTGAGCCGCACCATGAGAAAACTAACATAGTGCGTTCGCGACCAGCATGGATCAAGACTAGCCTGCGCATCCGCGCAGACTGGTCAGGCTCCATGCTGTTCGCTAACAGTTTCTCTAATTGCAATAGGCTTTGAAAACAAACAGCATGGATGGTCTGGATCCATGCTGGTCGCAAAGCCACAATGTTGGTTTTCTTATGGCGCGGCTCATTTACCATTCACATATAGATTTATCTCGACCGTTCAGAAAATCATTTTTCCACAACATAATAAAAGAATAAAAGTAATGATGGTATTGCGTGGTTACATAAGTTAGCGGTGTAATTAAGTTTAAATAGTAAATGTCATAGAACGTTTATTATCTCTGAACATAATCTCATTTAAACGGACTTTAAATGGTAGGGATCATACGAGTTGTTGAAATCAATACATCATGTACTTTTTTGCGTCGAACATATTTTTTGATCCATTGTCACAAAACAATTATCTGTATAATATCTGATATCGTTGTCATCATTGATTGCTGGAGTTTGAATATGATTGTGAAGTCATTTTGACTTCCCTGATTTCATAATTGTTGATTACTGCACATAAGTCATATGCATTTTAATACCAAACATAAATTATCTATCTCGTCTGATGGCGTGTTTTCAAGATTTTTAAGGTGGCAGGGGAGTGCAGATTTGCGAATTCCACATTGACGTGTGGGTACCAGTGTTGAAATATCCATAGAAATCTCGTTTTTGCTTATTTTTCTCTGAAACTCCTATGGACTATTGCAGATACTATAGACTACATAAAGACGACTCTCCGGTCCTATGCACCTGTCGCTTTCCATGCCAGATGTAGTGAAAATTGGCCAAATCACCCAAATTTTATAGACCAAAATTAGCCTAACCGGGCCTCACTTTGAACTCTGCCATTCATCCATTTTGTATTTTTAAATCCAATTTTGTAGCATATATGTATAGTGCGAACATAGATGCATACCCAGGTGGTGTGGAATGTGTCTCCCAACCACCACTTTATTTCCCTAATTTTCACTTGAAAAAAAGTGGATGGATAACAGCCGAGCGTCTGGTCGACTTTTTGTTCTGATGTTTATGTTTTAGCCTCAACCGGAAGTACGGAGCTAGGAATTTTAAAACACCCGCCATGTAGAATCATTAACCGTTCCTCATTCCCCAGATATATTAAAGAATTAATAATGATAAATAACCAGTAAGATAGATATGCCTTTATATCTACCCTGTCCTCTTTATACAGAAAATCGACCGGGGCCAAATTACGAAACCGCTCCCCTGCCACCTTAAGTTTTTAAGATGTTTAGATAAAATAAAATGTAACCTGTCCTGAATCCTAAGACACTTATAGTGATATCAACTGAACAAAAAGTGTTGCCGTACCTTGCAAGATAGCCGGTGAATACGCCAACAAAAGTGCCCACCCCTCCACGCAAAAATCAGTCAAAATTTGCATTCTGAATCAAAGTAACCCCGAAAAACTATTTACTGCCTTTAAAGTTAATTTCACATGATATTTACATTTTAAAGCCTTTCAAATGTTAAAACCATGTACTTTTAACATAATTTTGGTATACAAATGCAGATTACCGTACTTATCCTATCGGGACACCCTTTAAAGGCCACCCATCCATCCTTTGGGGCCACCCCAGCCACTATATAGCTTAATGGCATTGCTAGATATAGACACATGTGTTGCTTTTAAACAAAATGGCATGAATAGTCATTATCTAGGCACTAATTTCTTCTTTTGGCCGTTTTATGATACGAATCCTACTGGCTGGGGGTCCTTAGCTTCATTATTATACGGCCACCTACTGCCATTTTGGGACTCGCTGGGCCGAATTTAGTACTCAGAAATGAATAAAAACCACTATAGGTTACAGTTCATTCCGTAATGGGTTTAAATACATGCAAAAAGTCAATATTTGAGTGGTTTGAAAATTTGTCTATTTTCCTTAAGGTGGCAGGGGAGTGCAGATTTGCGAATTCCACATTGACGTGTGGGTACCAGTGTTGAAATATCCATAGAAATCTCGTTTTTGCTTATTTTTCTCTGAAACTCCTATGGACTATTGCAGATACTATAGACTACATAAAGACGACTCTCCGGTCCTATGCACCTGTCGCTTTCCATGCCAGATGTAGTGAAAATTGGCCAAATCACCCAAATTTTATAGACCAAAATTAGCCTAACCGGGCCTCACTTTGAACTCTGCCATTCATCCATTTTGTATTTTTTAAACCAATTTTGTAGCATATATGTATAGTGCGAACATAGATGCATACCCAGGTGGTGTGGAATGTGTCTCCCAACCACCACTTTATTTCCCTAATTTTCACTTGAAAAAAAGTGGATGGATAACAGCCGAGCGTCTGGTCGACTTTTTGTTCTGATGTTTATGTTTTAGCCTCAACCGGAAGTACGGAGCTAGGAATTTTAAAACACCCGCCATGTAGAATCATTAACCGTTCCTCATTCCCCAGATATATTAAAGAATTAATAATGATAAATAACCAGTAAGATAGATATGCCTTTATATCTACCCTGTCATCTTTATACAGAAAATCGACCGGGGCCAAATTACGAAACCGCTCCCCTGCCACCTTAAGGCGGTATTCTTATAAAATGGTTCGGAAATGCGTACTTTACTTGATCAAGTAACGCACAGTAACGCACAATCAGTAATATTCTATATCATTCGATTTATAGATACTTGTCTTGTTAGTCGCCGGTAGAAACTCGGCGACTATATTTGATACGCCTTATGATTCTGAAGCTGGTAGGAGAAGATATTATAATGTGACAATGAAAAAATAATATTGTAAATAAAAGAAAAATATGGCAGATAATGAAAGGCTTACATAAAGGAATTAGGAGCTGAAAACCGCATAAGATTTTTATTATTTCAAAAGATAGTTTTTTAGGAAAATAGGAAAAATGTATAAAGAACTTATCCCTGCACCCCGTATCAATAGCCCTATCATGTGATCTGAAACAGGTAAACACTCACTACACTGCAGAGAGAATGCCTTTGCAATGGGTTTACAACCATGTCAGATTAATAATAATAACCACAGTTAATCTATTTCTGATCACTTGCTAATAAATAAACAATTAGACCGTCAACCATTTAAGCCCAGTCTTCACAACATTCTACAGAAAATAACAGATATGGCCTCTAGTATCTCTTTGAATTGGAATGAAAATTAAATGGAATTCTAAAACATTGCTGATTACTTAAAAGAAAGAGGAAATAAAACAGGGTCTTTGAAAAAGAATACAATATTTTATTGAAAGTTATATACACGATGCGTTTGTTTGTAAAACAGACAATGAATTCCTTCTAAAAGCAAAATGTTGTCGAAGTAAGAGGAAATATGAATTATCAAATACATTATCTAAAAGAATCAAAGTTTTCAAACGTTCGTGACGGACAATGCAGCTGTATAGCTGGGTGAATAAAAAAATGTGTACGTTCATTTAAACAATTGTAACTTAATTAAATTTGTGTGTGTTCTTTATTCAAGATGATACTAGTTAGTTAATTTTTGCATTGTGTACATGTGGTATGTAGACACACCGTCTTGGAAACTCTCTGTGTATATACCTGTTTCGGATCACGTGATAAATTGTGCCGATATGGAGTCTATGTATATCATTAAATTTCGTGATCTTTTTTTTTTACCTTATTGTATATTCAGTTCTCCGGCGAAAATTTTACTTGTATATGATTTTGTTTGTATAATAAAGGTAAACAGGTAATACATAATTAGCCGGAAGCTAGTCCATCTCGGAATGTTATGGTCCGACAGCCAGAATACAATGTTATGGAAATATTTTAGAAAGGCCAATCATAATAAACGTTTGATTCGATAGATATGTAAATATCTTTCCGTATATTTTTTTAGAGGGTTGTCTTTTCTCAGTCAGATGAAAGTGCACAAGATCTAGGGCAGAATGATATTGCTGCGAATGTCAATATTGTAAGATTCTGATTCGTCCCAGGAAATACAAATAGATTTAGGACTCGGGATCTAATTCATTTCAAGATCATGTATCTAAACAGTGATGGTTTCATTAAATTCATTCACACGACTATTGCATTTTTATACATAATTTTAGTGCGTTATTTTGAAGTGAAGCTTTGTCGTGGATAAATTTGTTTTAATTCAAGGTTTGGAAAGGGGTGGGAGAACTCAACACGAGGGCTATATATGTTTAGGTTGTGAAACACAGTGAAGTTCCTGTAAATGTTCAATAGCACATTCTCTAATCAGCTCCTGTGTCTATTTTTAGAATGACCTGATAAAACCCAGGTTTGCGGTTTTATTTATAAAGACTCAATGAATGTTATGTGATGGTTTAATATTGTTTTACACATTACTTTTTCTGTTTAAGAACTTAAATGGATTCAGACATGTCCTAGAACTCTGTTGACTGAATTACAGAAACATTTACTTTCCTTGATGTTATTATAACATGCAGTAAACTGTTTTCACACCAAATTAGATTACTAGTATATCTTATTAGAGTTGAAATTTAATTAGAATGACTATACTGAGAGCTATGACATTAGTTATAACAAATAATAACTCAGGAAAACTTAATGAATAAAAAATAACATTAAAAATTGGTTTTAACTAAGATTATCATAAAATCAAATCACATATTGTTCTGTATAAGCTCTCTATTATTGGTGAATGTAAACAACAGGTGACACAGACAGGAAAATAAACCATCTGTTATTGAAGCCTTAATTAGATTTAAATCTATATCAATAAAAAATACATATTAATATGAAAGTTACATTATGTGATCGGTCAATATAAAACAATTTTCCCTTTTTTTGAGAACCAGAGTGGGGAGATCATGAACAACTGTCTTAACTTTGTAAGAAAACTAATATTTGATTTTGTTTAAACTAAAACATAATCAGTATTTAGCCAACTCAATGTGACCAATCCAGATGTTGAATGTTTGATCTCAGTGACAATTTGACTAGAGAGAGTAAATCAGAAATAATTTGTTTTCGATCCAAATTTTGGGGGGAAGTTGTATGACAGTTTACATTACTTCAGAGACTCACGATACATAGCCTAAATAGGACTAAAATGATAATAATGTTGCAACAAACAATAAAGAAAAAAAACAAGTAGAATCTGTCAGAACAAATGTTACAAATTTATATATGTCACAAAAATTAAAAACAATATATTTGTTTGCATTTTTTTTACTATCATTCAAGATTATATAAATAATTATTATGTGTAAAAGTTACTAAATTCAAACTTAATTTTCCGTCTTAAACAAAAGTAGAGATTGTAACAAAATACAATTCATTTATTATCATTAACAAATATCATCTAATAACATCGTGGAAAATAATAGTTTAAAAGTTTGTCTAGCACCTTTACTAGGTACATTCATAACATAGCTTAAAATGGGCTATAAAATTACAACCCATTAATTTTTTAAGTTATACTATCGTATATATATAAATCATGCAGATGTTCTTATTTTAACTGCCCATTTCGCCAATTGTTAAGACATTTTATAAGCATTTCTTTTACAAAGAATAAGTCTCATAAATATGTATACATGATCAATTATTACATAATTTTTATTATTATTATATATTCCATTTATGATTATATTAAAAGATATGAACAAAATGCATAAAATATTCATCCATCTCAGTTAATATGCATACTAGTGCCTTGAATATAAACAAATTTTGCAACACTGGCCAGGTACATCATTTACTGTGAGATAAGAATTTGCAAATGCAATCCTTACAGTAATTAACTCTATGTGCTATACAATTCTACTGTCCGAAAATCTCTCTGTCACGTGTGTTTGTTACTAATAATAGGGATGACCGCATTGGGTGTCATCTCATACAATAATTTATAAAGACAAATAAAATTAAAATAATTAAATTGACAACTACTTAAAGGGTTTGTTTATAATTTAGATATAACGTTGATGATATGGGATTCTTTTATATCCTGTTATATACAATTGTTGTGTTTTTTTTATGATTTTCATAGTGTTTAATATTTAATTAACGTAATAGAAATTTTCATCAAGTTCATATAGTTTGATTGTCTCCCATTATGGCTCTTTTATTACAAGTTCACGTGAAATTTGAATGTAGTGCCTTTCTAATCATGTACAACTTCTCTTGTAGGCTTATACTGTTTTGACTTTAAATCTGTTTTTGCTTAATTTCCAAACATGCCAAGCATTACTGTATGGAACAGTATATCTTAGCCATAAAATTGACATTGTTAGTAGTTCTTTACATTAAACATGATCTAAAAGAGACTCCTTCAGAGCAAACATAGCAAACATGTTTTGCAAAATATATAACAAAGACTGAAGTTGCCGATGGTATCACCGTGGCTGGAAAAACCTTTGTAGTTTTTTTGTACAGTAATCATTATTTTCGTAGACAAAAACCGGTAAAAATCAATCACTTTGATAGTTCATGTTCCGGAATCATAAAACGTTATCTTACGAAAACAAAATCCCGTAACGAAACAAAAATAAAACAACAAAACAATGTTTCACTGCAGATGCTAAAACACTTTTTATTTGTAGTTATGTTTCCGCTCTTTTAATACGCTGCTGGTTGTAGGCGCAGATTGGAATACCTGGCTCTCGTAAAGCTGTTTACGCGATAAACTCTGTAGGGCCGAAACAGTTACCATCGAGCCGAATATTCCCATCTGCACCAATAACCAGTAAAAGAATCGTATGATATCGTATATAAACCCATTGACCTGATGAAAACATGATTCAATCAAATTTCCTAGGCTTATATCTGATAAATGTATTACCAAAATATCGCAGAAAAGAATCGAAGAAAGTATGATCAATCAAACGAAGACATGCTAAGATAGAAACCAATCCATTATGAAATATTGTGATCCAAAAGCCAAGTTATAATTGTATGACACATTGTATGGCAAAAGATATAAAATGCAACTTCTGATTCCATATAGAAAAGTAATTCAACATTTGTCAGTGAAGTTACCCACAAGATTGCTATGTCTCAATCACATAAAAGTGCACGGGATCTAGAATTAAATGGCATTGCCAGGCCAGACAATATTGTGAGACGTCCATTTGTCTCTGAAGCTCAAATAGATTTCGGAGTCACAATTTAATTTGTTAATTTGTCTCAAAAGCATTGGTGTGGGTATTCCCATTCTTGTTGAGAATAAATTAACCTGGTGTTGCTATTTTTCGTGTTTTATTGTTGCAGTGGCAATTAATCATTTGAAATGAATGAAGAAAAAGCACACAAATCGTAAAAAAGATTAGCTTGTGTGCGTGCGTGTGTGTGTGCGAATGTGCGTACGGGTGAGTGCTGTGGTTGTAGTTTTGGGAAGCAGGTTTTTTGTTACGAGACTTTACCTGTTGGATATTTTTACTTTTGGACGAACTTGTCTTTAATACGACAATCTTTTTAGACATTTTGCACCCAAATATAGATTTATAAATAATAGCTTATATTATAACTGCATTTAATAATACATCACGCTATCTGGATGATATTCTTAATATGGATAATCCGTTTTTTGGTCAATTGGTGGGTACTATTTATCCTAGGGAGCTTCAGTTAATTAAAACGAACAATTCGGATACTGATGCTTCGTTTTTAGATTTACATCTCTCTATTTATGACAATATTATACATACAAAAATTTATGACAAGAGGGATGATTTTAACTTTCGTATTGTAATTTTTCCCCATTTGGATGGGGATGTACCTCAGGCTACATCTTATGGGGTATAAATTTCTCAATTAATTCGGTTTGCCAGAGCGTGTAGTCATGTCAAGTATTTCAATGAACGTAATCTATATATTACAAGTAAACTTCTTCAGCAAGGCTACCGTTATTACAAATTGCGTAAATATTTTGCTAAATTTTACTGTCGTAATTCTGATTTAGTTTTAAAATTCAATAGTAATTTAAAGACACTTCTGCGAGAAGGTATTTCTAAACCCGTTTTTTTTATAGGGATGGGGTTTACAAACTTCGTAAGATCTTGGGTCATGGTAATTTTCCAAATGTATTTGGTAAAATTATAAAACGTTTTATTAAAAGAGGTTACGACCCAACTGTTTTGAGGCATACCGCATGTTTAGTGTTCAACCCGTTTACAGTTGGACACTACGCTTCCCTCTTTGATTGTGTCTGACGGAAGAGGGGGAGGACTCTATGATAAGCAGTTCTTAAATCCTACCAGGACTGAACTGTTTTGATATATGTCTTCTGGCCTGTTTCGTCGGGCCCTTAAGGGTGTTTCTCTTGTTGCTCTGTCTTCTGAAAAGGCATTGAGTACATACGTTTTTGGTTCTAAAGGTTTGCTTTTTATATTTTTATACACGAGCATTTTTGTGTTTTACATGCCATGCCTTTTTGTTTCCATTACGTGTGTTAGAGATTCACCTGTAGGGGATTACTTTTATTTACACTGTCCCGTGTCTTTGGAACATGGTGGGGGTAAGAGTGAGGTTTGATGCGCACCATAAACCGGTTTAAGCTCCCCAGTGGTGTTTTTGCCACTGACCGTTCCAAGGCGGTGCCACACTGTGTTCCTTTGTTTGTTTGTTTTGTCCTCTTGTGTAGGCTTTGTGTGTGTGCGCGTGTATGTGTGTGTGTTCCTTCGTTTGTTCGTTTTGTCCTCGTGTGTTGGCTTTGTGTGTGTGTGTGTGTGTGTGTGTGTGTGTGTGTGGTGTGCGCGTCTGCGTGCTGTGGGTTTCGTTTTGGGGAGGCTGCGATTTTGGTACGTGGCATTCCCTATTGGATATTTGTCTTTGTTTTTTTACAAATATTGACTGACTATTTATTTCTCTAAACTGACATTGTATATAACAACGACAGTGTTGGAGTAGATGTAAGCCACTGTGGTAAAACAGATATGTTTGTACACTTTACATTAGGAAAGCTTTGCTTAGTGCTGGAAGTGAATGCGGCATATTTGCACTATCTTTTGATCATAACTGAGAGATACACGTAATAGCAAATGATGTAGTTGTAATTTTTGATTAAATATGTAAATTAAATGTTGTTTAGTCTGCTTCACTGGAACAGTTTTATGCGTCTAGAATATACAATTATCTATGTATTTCAGTTTAAGTAAACTCATAATTTCATAATTTATGATAAAGGTGATAACGTATTGTTATTTATTTAGGCACTGTTAGTTTCATTATCATGTAATGTACATATTTTCGAAATTATAATAAAATTTAGCATGAAATGTAAGCAAACTGTTAGTTATTAAAAACCTTCAAGTCAGTTTTGTTACACGAATGAATATTGCCATAACCTTTTATTTTTATTTTTTATTTGGGGTTTACGGCGCACCAACACATTATGGGTTATATGGCGCCAAACAGGACTACAAGTTTTTGTTTCACATCTCATTTACATCGAAATAAAAACATGAGGTATGGGATCAAAATTTGCATACCTGTTGGAATCACAGAGTTAAAGCAAAACCAAGTGTTAAGACCCTATTAGTCGCCTCTTACGGTCATGCAAGGGTAAGGCAGTGGTTCCAATTCTTTTCATACACAGATCGTCCCAGAACCACATGGGGCTGCCATAACCTACTTATAAAAACTATATATAAAATACAACAACAGGATGGTAAAAATAGTTTAAGCATTTTTACTCTTTGATATTACTTTATTTTTTTTTCTGAGATTTCACATTAACGCTCTTGTTTATAGTTTCAATAGTAGATCTAGTTGCATTGTTAAAGTCAATTACTTCAAAACACTAAACCCACCTATGTGTGTTCCAAACATCGTTTTTCCAAAAGAGCTGGCTCACGGACGTACCAGGTGCCGGCCTGTGCCCAAATAAGAAGAGCTACCTAGAGTCTTCTTCCATCGAAAGCTCGAAATTTCACCACCTAAATTATGTCGGTCCGATTCTAAGCCCAGCAAAAACAAAACAAAACAAGAACAAAGAAATTCGTAGAGATTTCTTAACATAACAGAACAATAATATTTTCTTAAATAGGTCTATGTAAAACCTAAGGTGGCAGAATTTGAGTCAACATAAGAACTACGTATTATACATGTTTCAGCTTAGACTTAAAGTGCACTTTTGCCTTGTATTCCACCAAAATGCAATATCATTCAAGTCAGTAACTTATGAGACTAATATATAAATCATTTTCTTTTTGCTATGAATCTTGATTATAATGACATTGAAACAATAATAGTGTAATTACAAGCAAAGAGTAAATGTCACAGGACTTTAGTTGTCTCTAAACATTCATTTCTAAATTTACTAGGGTATTACATCTTGTCGGGAACATCTGCGCTTCAACACTAATTGCATCAACACGCGTACATGAGTCATTATATATGCAATTCTGTTATGTATAAAATGTGTACAGCTCTCGAAACTGACAGTAACTGACGTCAAAATTATACTCCTTTGGCGATGTGTAGTTTATATCCTTGTTATTTTAGTTGAATTGTTATAGTGAACGTCTTTTGCAAATAAGAAAATTTTCTTTTCTGAACATTGATTCTGTACTTCGTTTATATAAATATTTGATTTGATCTTAATTTTTCAGTTATGCTTAATCAACCCTAACTTACAAATAAAACACTTATTTATATTCTAATAACTTACTATAATATTCTGTTTTATTGTTAAATTGGCTCTCGAGCCATGATCAGCTATCGTTGCGAGAGAGAAACGTTTCTATTATGATTGATTAGTTATTAAATCTAAATTAATACTAATTACGATTATTTATTCAACCAAAAGTAATTGGATGGATATATTTATATATTCGTCTTTATTATTAACAAAGGCTGACTCCTTTACACGTTAGTAATAGCTGCAAAGCAAATTTTACGGAATTTGAAAATTACTTGAAGGTTTCTATCGTACATGGCTGCGTATTTTGTAATTGTTAACATTTTAATTAGATATATCATTTCGTTATCTATTTAGATATTATGCAGTTCTGTAGAAACAACATCATAAATACGTTAGGAACGAATTGCTGTTTTGTAATTTCCATTATTTTATGAGCTAATTGGTCTCCAAATACGTTCAACACAAAAACCATTTTAAATTCAAGTGTATTTTGTTGCCTTTTTCATTTAATTTTGTTCAAGTGTTTTGATTTACTAGGAATCATGGTGCATTTCTGACGTCACAAATTTTGTTGTCTATTCTTGATTGATTTCTTGATATTTTCCTAGGTTGCCGTCAAGTAGATCCCTTGTCATAGAAGTAGAAGTATTTATCCGCTTCTACGAAATTCTTATAGTCTTATACAATAATGGGTATGAATGTAAATTGCCTTGACAATTGACGATGATACTTCTGTAAACATGTTATATGATCTTATATTAATAGAGTGCTGTTTCCTCTTTATTGTTTTGCATAAATTTATTCTTAACTATTATTCCATGATACTAGGACGTGACTGGCGGGCATGGTCTTGATCGCCAAAATTAATCAGCGCATATAAATTAAATTTTAAAACTTGCCAAGTAAATTATCCATCAAATAAAATACGTATACAGTAAATGAAACGTTCAGATAGTTTACACAGATGCCAGCCCTCAAAATTAACTTTTCAATTTATCAAGTAATAGTTTGGCTGTAAGAACTTTTGTTCCTATTCTGTATGGACAAAGTTCAAACTCGTTTGGGGAACATGAATTTCAAAAGTTATTGGTCTAATAATGAAACATTTCGATATAAATTTTATTTTGCTTAAACTATTACTATATTCTGGAGAACTGGTTGTAAATAATGTTGTAAATGGTCCATTCATAAGTATTGAAACCTGAGAAAAATATATCACTGTGTATGAATTAGTCTAGACTTAAAAGTAGTTTGCACTAATTGCATGTTGATTTAGTAAAGAATATTTAAGATTCAAAGTTAAATGGGACAGTTTTGAAAATTCAGCGAATGAAAATGAGCATATCTGGCAGATTATTTGATAAACAATAGTTGATCAAATGTTGAAAAAATATGCGGATGAAATGGAACATAAGATAACAGATAAATTCATAGTCATATTCCCATTTTCTAACAGTAATTGTTGAAGCAAATATATTTTTGCAGTGAACAGCTGATTTGACTGAATTGGCTTGAATAATTTTAATGTGTTCTATTGTGAACAGCTAATTTTAAATCCAAATATCCTGGTGCTATTGATTAAAACTGTTAGAAACAATCGATTTTAAGGTTTGGTAATATTTATAGCATGCTCTCGCTTTGCTTCTTGGCGTTGTAATCACGCTATTCCCTGAAGACAATACTGTCTGAAACTCCGCCTTGCAAAGCATTTTTATTATGCGAACAGACTGTGAAGGAAACTAGTAATTTAAGTTAATTGTCACTTAATACCGTTCAGTTAAGATTTACATAAGTTTATTTTGATGTCAGTATTGCGTGACATTGCGTTTTATTCTTAAAGACTATTAGACATTCTTCTAAATTACAATGGACAGTTATTTAATCCATAATATATTTATATTATTTACAAAAAGTTTTTCACAAAATTTGTTGCTTTGACGTGCAGACAAGAGCTTAATAGTGTGAACATTAAAAATGCATCAGTTTGACAGAATGTCATGTATAATATGTGTAGTCAATGCAAAAATAGCAGTTACTGATATAGCACCAGTAATAAAAGGACAATAATTGCAAATATAAAATGATGCTGTAAAAGCATGCATATGGGACGTGTAAATATAAGTAACAAAAACACAGTACCTGCTGACGGCTGGTCACACGAAACTTGATAATAATTACCTAAAAGATAGCAATATTGAATGACATTAAAATACTTACAGCCCCAGCAAGGTAGCGCAAATATTATTGTAAGTTTGCTTATCTGAAATATGTTTAACAGTTAAGACCGAATTTCAACATAATATACAAATTGTCTCACCTGACATTCCTGTTAACCAGTAAGAAATGATTATCTGCTTCCGAGGTATTTAAGCACAACCTTAATGATATAATAGAAAAAATAACCCTAAAAGGAGTTTGGATATATATTTAAAAGAAAACAGTTACCCCTTCTTGACCGGTAAGCTGTTCAAAAAATGCTTTATTACATGACATCAGAAAACTTTTTCTCTCATTTTTACCCTAACCCATCAAACCCGTGTTGAACTATAGACTGATCAACAGCATAAACTATGGATCGGCGACTTATATTACAAGAAAATGTAGGTGTCATGTTATATCAAGTTGATGCAAACAGTTGGCGATACACATTTACTGCTAGCTGATATATGAAGTTTATATCTTATTGCACCTGTTTTTAATGTCAGTGAATACTATACACTAACTGAAAGGCTTTAATATTACGTAAATACATGGCAACTTTGATCGGCAACCATTCATTGAGTGTTTTGTTTCATGACAACAGGAATTTGTTTTCACGGTTATTATTTTGTCTTTTTACATATAGGCCAAGTAGGCATGTGTTTAATAAAGACCTGTAATAACAGTAAAAAATATAAGAAATCATGTTATATAATAGTTAACTCCGAACAAATTTCTTACTTCTAGCTATCTTTAGATCAAACAAAGTCACATACTTACAGACATTACTTTATATATTGTCTGATTGGTGTAATACAAATCATATGAGCATTAACTCTAGCAAAAGCAATATCATGCACTTCCGTCCTCCGTCTGTACAACGTACTGATAGGTTGTTTTCTTGTGGGAATAGTCCGTTAAATATTGTTAAAAAGTATACTTATCTCGGAATAGTTCTTGACGAGCATCTTGATTATAATGTATCTGCAAAAGCAGTAGCCCAGAGTGCTAGTCGGGCACTAGGATTATTGATAGCTAAATGCAAATTGATAGGTAGCGTGCCCTATGATGTATTTACAAAGTTGTCTGATACTCTTGTATGGCCTGTAATAAGTTATGGGGCTTCTATTTGGGGTTGCAGTTCATTTTCCTGTATCAATGCGGTACAAAACCGTTCAATGAGATTCTTTCTAGGTGTTGGAAAATACACACCTAATACCACATTTATGGGGGAAATGGCCTGGAAACCGCCTCAGGTTTTGCAGTGGAAAAGTATCTGTAATTTTTGGGCTCGTCTATGTAATACTTCTTCTTCTCGATTAAACAAAAGAATAGCACTGTGGGCTTATGAAAAGTCAAATAGATCTTGTAAAAACTGGTATTTCATTGTGCAGAAACAATTGTGTAATTTAGATTTAGCAAATTTTGCTGATATAAAAGATCCTGTATCAAAACATACAATTATAAACAGTGCTGTTAGTAAATTGATGGAAATTTGTGTAACAGAATGGAAAATGGCAATAAATAGGCCAGATAGCTCTAACGGTAGAGGTCTAAATAAGTTAAGAACGTATTGTACATTTAAAACAGAATTTGCTACAGAGCACTATTGTAAGTTAATTCTTCCCCCCAGTCACAGGTCAGCCTTAAGTAAGTTCCGTTGTGGCGTAGCCCCATTACGGATAGAGACGGGGAGGTATGAGAACCTTGCAGTTGAACAGCGTAAATGTCCGTTTTGTAATAACAAAGAAACAGAAAGCCATGTACTATTAAATTGTAGTTTGTATGATGATATACGTTTCCAGCTGACGCAAAAAGCAACAGAAGTTCAACCAGATTTTTTAACATTTTCTGATAGGGATAAGTTGAAATTTTTCCTCAGTGATTCCAGGTTAATTAGATTAAGTGCCAAAACCTGTTATAATATTTTATATAGAAGAATGTTTTATCTTTGTAAATAATGTCAATACAACTTATTATTTTAACATGTATGATAATTTGTATATTACAAGAGGTTGCTGCCAATCCAGTCTCTTATTGTAATTCAGCTGTTAGTTTGTTATCGTCAATGCATTGTAAATAAGGTACCAGCAACTCACTTTCCGGTTTAGCTCGACCTTTCGAAGAGAAAGTATAGCTATTGCACTCGCCCTGGCATCAATGTTGCCGTTGGTTAAAGTCTATGGTAAAGTCAAATGTCCCGGTTACAATCGAGGCTGTTGACTTAAAACTTAAAGTGGCTGTTCATTGTCAAAGTCTTAGCCAGATGGACAAACCCCATAACTCTGATTTGTACTTTGGCAGAGTTAAATTTCCTTTAAACTTAGAATTTGTTTTGTTTTTGATATTTTTATCGCTGTTACCAAAGCTTCTGTATAATTTAAGTAATTAAGTTGTTGTTTACTATTCCATATATATATATATATATATATATATTTTTTTTTTTTTTTTTTTTTTTAAAGGCAGGTTTCTAGGTTACTATCAAGTATAGATTTTGAATTGGAACTTAGGTAGTTCTTTACTATCTAAGTCTTCATTTCAATAATTCTGTATGAATTTTGATAGAGGTATGCTCCTTTTTACTTGGATTGTATTGGTTAATGTTCTTAATATAATCTATTATAAATGTTATTATCAATTACTTTGAAGGTGAGACTTATAATAATTATTTAATGTCAAAGGTCAAAGTCTACACCAGGATAGACATCCCTTTCAATGGCTATGGTTCAGTTCAGAGTCAAGCACGGAGAGAAGTCGAGTATGCTGTCTTATCGGAAGTTGTATTGTGCTGCATTGCAATTTTAGGTCATACTTTTATTACTATTTTTTTTTTCTTTTTTTAAGAAGTGATTAGCAACAACATATTGGTTTTATCGTTATCGTAATTATATGTACATGTAAATGTTAGACATAGTGTTATAAAACAAAGTATCTTATAATTCTAATGTTTTGAATGACTGTGTACTGTTGTTTTTCATGTTCTGATTATTTTAAGTGCATGTATTGTTTGTACATAGATGAGACTATAATAAAGAATATATATACTTTATGTTGACAATGATTGCTTTTGATAATATCATGACAATGCATCTATTTTAAAACTTCGATTAAATATAGACTTTTAAGTAATACTTTACATTTCATACAATTAATTGCATAAAAGTCCGTAAAAAAGTCATTGAGGGTTCGTTTAATGTTATGTTAAGTAGTTGTTCTGTCGGTATTGAAACACTGTGCTTTAAAACTGCTGAAAAGTCCGTAGCCGTGACATAGTTTCATTAAACATTTTATTTTGTCTCAAAAGAACATATGGATTTAGGCGTTCCATTTTAGTTTTTTCTTTTTTTGGTATGACGCATTTACATTATGAAAATTTAAAAGACTCGTAGTCTTCGTTCACATAACGACTTTTGGGTGAGATCTAATACTCATTAAACAAAATCAATGCAACTCATATTCCAATGAAAACTGTAACAGGGATCAGCGATAATATTTTTAATTTTGTGTCTATTTGATGTCCAATATTTAAAGCAGCATACCTCCAGATTTGGCTAAAAAGTAATCTTTCTTTCAAATTGAAGTTTGGTCATATTATAAACATTAGAATATGAATTTTTGTTTCTAAAATATTTTAAAAGTTCCAAATCAAGAAAAAAATATGACCGCGTCGGGAATCGAACCCCGGACCGCCGCGGCATTATAGACATTTTCCCGTCGTCGTATCTAATAGCGCTATAGCTGAAGTAATGAATAATGACTTCAAAATATAGATATTTATAATCGAGACAGTTTACCTGGAGTAAAAGCGTGACAAACGCTTTACGATTTTCGTCGTAAAAAGTTGTAAAAACAGCAAATTCTCATGTGTTTCCGTAACATAAAGTTTGTCAGTATTTAAGTTTTGAAGCCTTCTTAAGAAATATAGCATTTATTTCAAGATATCTAAAAAAAATTTTTTGTTGTCGAACGATCTGGAGGCATGCCGCTTTAAATGACCAGGTAAATATTTTGGGCTATTAAATGTCAAAGGGTACAAAGTGCCGTTTTACGGCAAACGTTGTGTTATCTGTTTCGTAGATTTTACAAAATGTAGATATTTGTTCCTAAAGGGTCGTACCTAAAGATAGCTGACATGAAGCTATAAGCTTTCTGCAATATTGTTTTTCCTTTTTGCGAAGTCGAAATTTATTCATTAATGACTAAATCTTACTTAAAAAACACGTACTTGCAACAAATACTTGCAATAAATAAAAACTGAGATCTTCTGAGAATATTCTTATTTTACTTCAAAAAGTTCCTTTTCTGGAAATACGTCAGTAGGTAACATTGTAATATTGACTTAAACCTTTGTTTTGCAAATTCAAGCAGAAAATTGATTACGTTACTGAAACAGCATTTCGAAGTGATGAAAATGACATTGTTAACGTTTCTAATACGAAATGAAATAGGTTCCATGTGAAATTAGACTAAATATTGTACTAAATATTGTATGCAACATGGACATACGTTTCTACGTAGATATTTATACATCCTATTCACTTTTCGTAATAAACATTGTTCTATTAAAGTATTGCAAGCTGTTTCAAACGAAATGAACTTCTGTTTAATTGTTAAGTGATATAGTCGTAAAACATTTCGCACAAAATATATAATAATTAGGAAAATGAGGAGTAAAAATTGTATATAAAAACAGCAATGACATGGTGCTACATGATTCTATCAAATTTCCAATATCGTTGAAGTTGATCGGAAAAGTGTGATCAATCACAAAAATAACAACAGCAAGATACGATAATCTGAAAACTAACACATCATGAATTTGTTTGTTAGTTTTGGGTTTAACGCCGTTTTTCAACAGTATTTCAGTCACATGATATTGTGGTATAATGTTACGGCACACTGTACGATCGAGAAAACATAACACGGATTCTGAATTCTTATAGAGAAGTTGTTTATAATTTGTCAGTAAATTTATCTAGGATAGTGCTATGTGTCAATCACATAAAAGTGCACAAATCTAGAACAAAATAATACTACTGCCATGGCTGACAATATTGTAAAACGTTCATGTATCTCTAAAGAACAAACAGTTTTAGAAGTCACAATCTAATTTGTTAATTTGTCTCGAGGGCATTGTTTCAAATATTCTTTTTCTCGTTAATTAGATTCACGTGATATTGTTATGTTTCGTGTCAGAAATTGTATTAATTAGTAGCACTTGAAGTCTAAAGTATTATAACATGAAGACAAAAATAATATGCCTTGATGGAATTTTAACATAAAGAAAGTAGCTGATAATTGCAAGTAAACATATATATGATAATTATATCTGTAATCAAGTTGAATTTAGGATTGAAGTGTCTAAAGATATTGAAGTCGAAACAGAAAAAAAGGCATACATCTTCATAATATAATCCTTAAGACAATAGTCTGGGCGCAGAGTTGGCAAAAAGCAAAATTATATCAGACTGGGATTGATTGAAAACATAGAAAGCCTAATTTTAAAGCAATCTTTCTGGACGATATCGTATTCCACATATCAGGGACAGGTATGAAGTATTGAATAGTGTGTTTTGTGTCACATTTTAATTACGAATGACTTCAGCATATGTGGAAAGATAATGCATCTTTTATAAATAGTAATTTGTGATGATATGTATATTGTTTTCTCTTCCTTTTCTCAACAGTGTTTTCATGAGTATTTCGGGAGTTATGAAATCATTGTATTTAAGGGTATTTCGGGATTTGTACAATTTTAAAAACACAAATAGAAAGAAAATTAATATATATGTGTTATAAATGCCCAAACAATTGCTAAAGGGTTTCTTGTGTTAGAAGTATGGATGTTGTCAGTACCTATTTTTAATTACTAAATTAAAACACAACAACAAAAGAAACGTGAAGATATCGTAATGTTCATTTCATTTATCAGCAGCATTTGCATATACCTATGCTATTATAAATCAGCTGTTTCTTCAAATATCCAATTATCCCCGAGAGAGGAGG
This sequence comes from Mercenaria mercenaria, assembly GCF_021730395.1. Classification (NCBI taxonomy): domain Eukaryota; kingdom Metazoa; phylum Mollusca; class Bivalvia; order Venerida; family Veneridae; genus Mercenaria; species Mercenaria mercenaria. Next base: position 103,772,204 of record NC_069362.1, on the reverse strand, counting down.
GATATAAATGTGGCGTTATCCCCCTGCAGTTCGTTCGTCCGTTCGTCTCCTTTCGTGCATCCATGCGTCCGTCCAAAATTAAACATGTATTATAGCTAGAAACAAACTTCTCCTAATTATTAATTAGGATATGATCTTTGCTCACACATAGTATTATCCACATTAAAAGTAGGGTTGTACTCCTTTAATTTGGTAAAAAAAAACATAGGGATTTTAACTGTAGCTAAGCAATCTATTGATGGATCTTCATGAAACTTTAAAAATGTATACAAATATAAATCACTGTAGTGCAGCTCTTCATATGCTTTTTTGTCAGGAAATCGAAACTAAGTTCGAGTTATTGCCTTATTTCATATTGCCCTATGTTTATATATTTAAAAACAAATCACACCGTACTCAAATAAGTTAGTGTACCAACAAACCATGGCACAGTTCTATTGTACACAACTTGTGTATATCTTAAACTTAAATATCTTTCAAAACATAGTTCTGTCATGCACAAAACAACCTGTTCAGCGGGGGATATAAATTCACTGAATTTGCTTGTATATTTTGTAAGCTCTTTCGTTAAAGATGTTTGATTTACAATGTACATTGGGTCATTTCTGACGTCATTTACTTTCATGTTAATCCTTGTTGCTTAATAGTGCTTACTTTCTCAATATTTGATCCGTATTGTTACATAGATGAGGTACCATAAATTTTACTTTTATAAGCATTGTCAAGAGAAGACTTTGTTTTGCAAATGAATACGTAAATATTGGAGATTGTATGGCAGAGGTCTGTTTCGATGGGGATAGAAAGTCCGATATTTCCATTAACTTAAACGTGGTCCTTTTGATTTTGACATGTTGTGATAACATACATTTTATAGAGGATATCACATGAGTGTCATATTGAACTAATTAACAGAGTTAAATAAAACAATAAAACATGAGGCTCTGTCGAGCATTCTATCAATTTTGTTTAACGAGTTTAATAATATCAATGTGGAAAGATACAAATGTATTACTTTTCTTATCACATGTTAGCTTTCCTTGCTGAAACATCAAAGCTTCTTCATTCTTTACCTTTCACAGACCAAGTCAATTCGTCCCAAGTCTCTAATAATTTTATTAATAAAAAGGACATCAACGACGCTAGTGTTATACCAAAATTATGTAGACTTTATTTCACTCCCACGACGTGGGTAAACTTGATAAAAAAAAGTATTTCGTAGCTCATTGATATTTCAAACTGTACATCCATAAACAAAGACTCACAATAAATGTTTAGCAAGTTCAGACTTTGTTCGTACTGACATCTAGGAACTTGAGGCTTGCGGGCGCTGTCAGATGTTTCGGTAGCACAGAAGACAACCAGTCAAAAATGTTCAGAGGTAAATGAAATATGCAATTTTTCTTATTCCCCAAAGTACCATACATTTGAGAATTGATGGTCAAAATACGCTTTAAAACATGCTTAAATTGTAACAAAACAGTTCGTTTTAAACTGCTAACCGTTGACAAGGGTAGAAGACATGAGGGAGTGGGTCGAGGCTCCAAGTAGTTGAGCATTAAGCACTGGCTTAAGCGGAATTCTGTTATCAAAAACATTAAATTGACTTTATAAACCCAAAGGATCAGATAGTATAACAATACCAAGTGTTTTATATTGCTCTTAAGAAGTGATGTTTGTTTTGATAAATATCCTTTCGAAACAATGGGAGACTGTAGCCGATTCTGTCCGACTAAGTCTCTTCACGAGAGGTAATTAAATATTCACCGACCTCACGCTACATCCCCCACCACCCCTTCTGGACAGCCTATTCGTCACAAAATAATTAAAGGTTTATTCATGAGTAGTGTATGAAGAATACTTGTTGAAAAGTTACTGAGAAATATATGTTAAACCTGTCAACAATATTTCAAATAGTAAGTAGTACCATTTATAGATACAGCACCGGTATTGATAGGGCTATGAAAATAGAACTAGAAAATATAAAAAGACTGAGTAAGTCTGTGGCGAAAAATTGTCTTCAATTTGACTTGACTTCACACGCTACACATATGACAACACTATTTTAATGATCATAATTAATTTTGACGTTGATAAGCAAAAGCACAAGAATGTAATTAGGTCTCATTAAAGTTAGTTACAGACAAAGAAGTCCACAAGGAAATGCTTAGTGGCAGTGTTGCGTGTTATCCGGTAGAGCGCAAAGGTTTTGTTCAAAATTAAAATGGTTTCAAGATGTTTCATCATGTTAGGATACTTATACAACGCTCACAACAATGACTTGATTATTTATTGAAGGATAACTAACTTATCTTCTAACGCACATCTTTTTTAAATGAAGTCATTACAGGGTCTACATTAAATATAATTTATCTAAACAAACTTGAATCTGAGCAATGTATATTCTTTTAAGTGGGATATCCATAACGATGCCAGTTTAATGTATGAACTTGAAGATATCAATAATTTTCAAAAAGAAAACAATTAATAGAAAAAAACTGCGTTAATAACGCTCATCATATAGTAAACACTACCCTTGTATTTTCTAATGAAATGCAGCGTTATATGCACTGAAATCATACATGAAAGCACGTTATAACTGAAAACAAGAGGGCCATGAAGGCCCTGTATCGCTCACCTGACCTAGGAATCATCAAGATTAACATTCTGACCAAATGTCATTAAGATATGGTCATAAATGTGGCCTGTACAGTGTAAACTAGCTTTTTCTTTGATCTGATCTGGTGACCTAGTTTTTGACCTTACATGACCCAGATTCAAACTGGACCTTGAGATCATCAAGATTACAATTCTGACCAAGTTTCATGAAGATACAGTCATAAATGTGGCCTCTACAGTGTTAACAAGCTTTTCCTTTGATTTGACCTGGTGACCTAGTTTTTGACCCCAGATTACCCAATATCAAACTCGTCCAAGATTTTATTGAGGTTAACATTCTGACCAAGTTTCATGAAGATTGGGCCAAAATTGTGACCTCTAGAGTGTTAACAAACTTTTCCTTTGATTTGACCTGGTGACCTAGTTTTTGATCCCAGATGATCCAATATCAAACTAGTCCAAGATTTTATTGAAGGTAACATTCTGACCAAGTTTCATTAAGATTGGGCTAAAATTGTGACCTCTACAGTGTTAACAGTCAAATTGTGGACGAAGACGGACGACGGACGGACGACGGACGACGGATACAGGGCGATCACAAAAGCTCACATTGAGCACAAAGTGCTCAGGTGAGCTAAAAATATATAGGCGTGCTTAGCATACATATGAAGCCATACCTCATTGAGAAACAAACTTTTTTATTTCATATTAATAGCTTATCAAATTTTACTTTTGATTTATACGTATGTGTGCTTTACAAAATACATAATAGAGCTATTACCAATTAATATGTCCCTATCTTCCCATGTTTTATATACAGAATACAAAGGTCTGTACTAATCATTCTCGCATACCAGAGGTCTACCGTGGTTCCCCGGATGAACCTCTGGCACATTTCGCCGATATTTGTGGTTTGCTTACATTACAGGTAAAACATTTCAGCCAATCAGCGTCGTTTCGCGACAAAATGTAGCGAACCAATCAAAATCGTCCGTGAAAAGCGTGATCGCGTCCTTTCATATTGATGCCAAATAACGAGGAATATTTTTATATTTCTTCAGGTAAATTTCTAAACATCGAATAACTGAAATAAATCTTTATTAATCGCAATCATGGAATATCGTCTTTATCGCTCGTTAGCAACTACATTTATAACATATTGTTTGAAATTTCAATTCGGCGTGCCAAATAGTGGCGAACATTGATTGGCTGAAACTTCTCCCGGTAGTAATTACGAGTGCGCATGCTCACCAAATAAACGACAGAAATAAATCAGAGGTTCGTCTCGGGATTTTGACGAACATCTGATGGATGAGAATGGTACTAATAAGATAGTGATTTCTTTTCTATACGACTTCAATACACAATGGGGCCTCCTTGACTGGGTGGTTTAGGTAACTTGCTCAATGCAGTATTTACACCATGCCGAAAATTTATTACTGTATTGTTATTTGTTTTTTGTTGTTTTTTTGTAAGTTTCGTTGTATTGATCGCTAAGCTTTGATACTTGCTAGCTTTTCTGTGTATTATGTAATCTATATGTACTATGTAATATATCTACTTGTCGATTTATGCTTAAAGGATTATATCTGAATTAAGTCATGAGCTGACGTAAAATCATATGATAACCTGAAACATAATCTGAAAGAATTGATATTAACGAGTCTGTGTCCCCATATTATAAAAAAGCCCGTTATTTCCTAAAGAGATATAGGATGTGATTGTCCTTCTTTAAATATACTTAAATCAGCTATCCAGCATTTTTTCAGTCAGTGTAACGCGACAGAGATATTTAATGTGAATAGTTGTATTTACTTATATCAACTTCTTTGTATTTAAAAAATCAATATAGTATGACCAGACGTTTTACCCTTTAATCAGTTCAAAACTGCAATGTCTTATGTAACAATATCTTATTTTATGGTTAGTCCCAAGGAGCTGATATTTAGTGTGAATCTTTGTGTTTACTCTATGTATATCTCTACAAACGTGTTTAATGCTAAATAAGTACGACTAGAGTTACTGCCTTTTATTTAATCAAACTCAATATTTTGTCCTCCTGCAGGAATATCTTTGCTACGAGTTGAAATTTGGTGGGGCTGTTTGTATATACTAATTACTTGCTTCCCTGTAAAGGTTGTTTATATCATGTTTATGTTATCACAATTACTTTCCCTGATTTGTTTACAATAAGTACTTATGCTGATATAATTGTCATAAAAGCTTAAATTGATATCACTTTTAAGTGTTTGTATTTCCTAGGAGACTATTTCAACAGATCTAGCATTTACACCAGGGTTATTTCTTTCACTTGATAAAAGCTGCAATTCAATTCTTGTCCCAATAGTGCCAAATCTAGTTGATGTTTATTAGAATGGTTTTATATACTCGCAAATAGATCGCATCAAATGTCTTGTCTTACATATTATAATGTAAGTCACAGCCCATAAAAAGGCAGTATTGTACCTTCAAGACTGTATACATTATTCTGATAATTCAATTCAAGATCAGGATATAATTATTCATTTTTGTAATAAGAAAGGGGCTATTTAGCTGCATTCTGGGTCAATGAGATAAACAATCAACATAAATTGAACTGGCAATACAGTAATGATCAATTTGATTGGTTTTTGCATTGAAGCTTGTTTCGTTTTTAACACCTAAACATTTTCAAGAACGTTATCAGCCGGGAATGGTGACTTTGTTGTGAGGTTAGGTGCGCAAAACAAACCGGTTTAAAGCTCCAAAGTAACGGTTCAATCTCCTAAGTGATGTTCCGTGATGTGATGCATTTACTGTGTTAAGTTTTTGTTTGTCAGTATCCTTTACTTTGTCTATGTATTTTAAGTATATTTCAAACAGATACGCATCTATACATATACTGCTATGGGTTTGCAGTTTGAGTAGGACGCGTTCTTGCAAAATGTCCTTTCCAGTTGTATATTTATCAAAGTGTGTTTTTGGATTTGAAATCGGAAAAAAATACATGGAACCTATACATGGAACCTATCCATGGAACCTATCCATGGAACCTATACATGGAACCTATACATGGAACCTATCTATGGAACCTATACATGGAACCTATCCATGGAACCTATCGGTTGGGCATAGATAAGATGTTTCATATGTTTTTACGACATCTTAGTAGATTTTATGCAGATAATTATGCAACGAGTTACACTTTTAGATGCTGATATATGTACCTTTAATAACGGTGCAAATTTATATTATTATGTAAATTGAGTGATGATTTCCAGACACCTTCTAATAAAATATTATGTGATCATCTGTACTGCTTTAAAACTCATTCAATCTAAGACTTGCCATCGGATGAGTTTCTCTGAATTTAATCACAGCAGATTATAGCTTGAAATGATATATGTAATGGCTGATTTACGATGTACATTTGTAATTACATACGCCGTAAGGCAATATTATTCCTTGTAGGACAATATCTTACGGCCTAAAGGTACTCGACATGTGGCACGGCTGTCGCAAAATATATGATATGTTGTGATACCTAAAATGATCTACTTGCTTTGATCGGTATGATCTGTTATTACTTTTAATACATGTCTAAAGTTTATTCGGCAAATCGGCATATATCTTGCCTTTGGCCAATGTAACAATTATATGAAGTCTATTTAGCCTTATCTGTCAATTTCTTTCCCTAGTTCAGTCGAAATATATTCAAAAATACCTATCCTTATATGATATGTGTATATAATAGTAAAATTGTATGTAGTATTTTATTTACTTAAGAAATAATATATAGCAGAAATATGTTTTAACATATCAAAACCTAATTTCACGAGGGCGTAGCCCGAGTCAATTATACACGCGGCGTATAACCGCTTCGTGTTGTTGAGATTTGTTAAAACTTGATTCTGCTAAATATTATTTCTACTCTAATATGAATTTTATGTAAACAAGTTAATAAAAGAGAGAAGCACTATTACGTGGCGCATATATGGCGCCAAATACAGTTTATGGACATTATGCCATCGCGTAACTGTGTTCAAACAGCGTTAAAATACGGGAAGTAACACATCCCGCAGAATAACTTAAGAGTGCTTAGACGTCTAATGAGCTATTTTACGCTCCCAATAACCGATAGAGTCTGTATAGAATTAAATATAACACCATTCTGTTATATCATATAAGACAAGAGATAAAAAATTGTAGCAGTCTTTCAAAGCGCCTGTATGGCACCCACTAATACATCGGCGTGATGTCAGAATTCTGTGTATTAACAGAAATGAGCATGGATTTTTCATATTAGAATTATGCATCAGTTTCTATAAAATGTTTGTTTTGATGATGCAAGGGCTTTTTAATTAGCTTTGGGTTTCCTTTCATTCTGTTTCAGTACTGGTTTGACTTAAAATATAAAAACATTCTTGTAGTCAGTATTTGTTCAATACATAGAACCTTACGAAAATTGCAAGCAATTTCTAGTTCAAATTAGGTACATTTGTATAACTACGTTGCAGACAAAATAAATTTCTGGAAAATCTAGATGATGTAAGCTGAGAGAAGCTACTATTTCAAGTTTAAATATGAAAAAAAACATCTTATATTCTGGTTATATCTTCATATTTAACGCTACTGTTAATTTTTGCTGATGGCAAGTGATTCTGCCTTTGTGACCAGTGCAGACTAAGATCGGTTGCACATGATATATGGCAAACAATTTCTTTACTATCGTGTAGAAAAAATGATTTTCGATATCGCGAAACATGTTTTCATACATGTTGTGGAATTACTGCTCATCTATTTGGTAGTGAGTGAAACTTATCTATCTTAAGCACTTTTAGACACTGCTCATTATCTTGATATGAAATGAATTTCTAATTTCTGCGTATCTCAGCATGAAATCAGTGTCCTTATAAAGGATGATGAACGATGTAATTATATATAAACGCCATAAGGCATTAATATTTATGTAAAAATTGTTGTGGGGTTTAATATCACACCAACACCATTATTTGTCATATGACGACTTTCCAGCTTTTCATTGTGGAGGAAGAACACTGCCCTCTCTCTCTCTCTCTCTCTTTCTCCCCCCCCCCCCCCCCCCCCCCCCCCCCCCCCCCCCCACACACACACACTGAGCATTATTTAGTCATGGGTTGGAATCTTGCAGACCACCATCCTTCCAAAGAAATTATCAAAACGTCTCAGTGTTTGTTTTATAATTAATTAAAAAATTCATCAAATTCAACTGTTTCTCGCTCATTTTGCAAGAGAAGAAAACAAAGTATAAATATGATGTTTTAATACCTGATGAAAAGCATACAAAGGTATGTAATATTTCCTTGATTTTTTGGGATTTTTTTTATATTCTTCAACAGTAAGTAACATATTATAGAATTGACGACAGAATATCATATCAATAATAATGGACCAATTGTATCTCGGATTATCTGATAAAATGTTAGTATACCTCAATACTTTAATAAAGAAACAAACAGTATTTAATTTAACATGCTATATGCCATAGAGAAACTATTTGTTTTGTATAGTTTACTAAATAGTCTGTTTTTTTTATAAAGCTATGCATCGACCTTATGATGTAAGTTTTGTTTGTTCGTTTTTTGGTGAGTTTGAAGTTTCAGATACATCATTCATGTCAAATAGCGACTTTCCAACTTTAATTGTGGTGCTTACTCCGTACATTTCTTCAGGCACTTGTGAGCATCTATATTAAACCACTTGCCGTCTGACTTTTGTTTCCTCACAATTCGAAAAGAATTTCACATTCCAAGCAGGATGACTTTGAGCCAAAATAGGTTAAATGCAAGTCGTTGAAGTCAGAACATTAACAGATTGGTACTTTTTGACTAGTAGACACTGCTGAAAAACTTAAGATTGCTTAATACTTTGTAACGAATATTGTTAACACTATCTTGCGCACAAATTTATTGTTCATTTTCTTGAGACAAAAACTTGAGCCTGACAAACGAACATCACAAATAAATTTTAGTTTTGATGAACAAAATCTCAAATAGTATATATGTAAGGAGAATGTATTTATTCCATTATATAACTTAAGAACCAATAGGCATAATTCACTTTGTTGAGTGACTGCATACCGTCAGAGGAGCGTTAGTATTTGTATCTCAAACAAATCTCTAAAACCCTTTGAATCAATTTTATATTTATGATATAAAACTGTTGGTGAATTGGAAAGTATGTCGTTGAATATTTAGAAAGACTGTATTCATCTCTGCTTGTGTTTGATGCAAAGAAACTATTTTTAAATTACAAGAAAGTCAATGCTGATACTAAATGAAGCGTATTCTCTTGTATTGATGCGTTATTTTATGTACTCAGTATGATGAAAAGGGCGACAGCTGCTAGTATGTGACGATCGAACATCTGGTAACAACGACTCGTTGCTTTGCAATATAATGTACATATATGATACTGTATTGAGGTTTGTTTATGAATAGGCCATCGAAGTCCTTTGTTTCGCTGTCTTTTAAATGAACAAGGACGGTGTTTTAATTATACAAGAAGTTGGGAACGACTGTTAATGACATAATGTTTAAGAAATAGAATACGCATTACATAGTTTACCAGCAAAGAATAATGATTTTAGTGTAAATGAAATAGTATATATTAAATAGAGAAATGACTATAATCCGAGCTTTGTTACAGTACATGGAGGATTATATAAAAATTAAATAATCAGCAGTTTACATTCTAACATATATATATAAACTAAACCAGCAAAATCCACAATGGCACTAACTGATTTTTACACTAAAGTACATTATTAAATGGAGAGGAGTGATTCATTATTTTCGTTATGTGTGAACTGGCTGCGCAGTCGTATCTCAAAGAAAGAAGAAGAAGAGGAAGATACAGAATGTATGTAATAACGTATCATGATTTTTCAAGAAAATAAATAACATATTAGATAATATATTTCTCATGTTCTTTTATCGGACGTGTCTGACATTGACCAGTGTTGCCTTATCTAGAGTTTCGGTACAGTATCATAAATCAAAATCTTACAGGTAAAACAATCTGCTTTCTGTCCTTTCAACTTACTAAAATCTGTGAAAAGATCCTTTAGAAGCACAGAACGCAACAAAGCAGAATAATGGAAGACTCCGTTTGAATGAGTCTGTTCATGAGAGGAACTGAAAACACCCCTCACGCCCCCAGCATTCACAATAACAGGCTTTATGTCAAGTTTAATTCATTCCGTACGGATCCGTTCAGAGTATATAAAGGATAAAGATACATTAAGTCTTTCTTTTATGCATATGAAGAAGTTACTGCTTACCTTTATTGCTGTAAATGATAAAGACAATCATGATATATAATACAAATACCTAACATATTTTAAAATATTCTCAGTTTCAGCCGCTCTTTTGTACGCTTACTGTGTAGGGCATTTTGTTAAGTATTGATTAAAGGGCTAAAGGGCGGATCACTTAAACATAAAACTGAAGCACAACATGATACTATATAAGTGACATCGATATATATAATAAGGTTCAGTCAGTAACAGGCAGTAGACCCAGCTATGAGAAAATATTTTTATATTAAATGAGTGAAAGTTGTAAAACGAGTATGAATGTGTAACAGCGGATTTGGGTCTATATAATGATAAACGGAATTCTTATTGAAATCTTTAGCCATGACACTTACAAGGTCTGATTCGCACGCAACTTGGGTGTTAACAAGAATTAGTAAATAAAATGACTATAAATAATATATCACTTGCAAAGGTCACTTGTTGTATGCGATACATTAGTAAAATGTATATTTATTAATATTGTGTGTAATAATTATGTAAACTGAGTGTTTATAATACAAAATTTACGCCTTTAAAATTTATAGATTTAGGTTTTAAGTTCTTTTTATGGAGATATTTTTTACTGCGAAATGATAAATCTTACACTGTAATAACTGGATTTCTGTTGAAGTATAACTGCAGATTATTAAGTAAAAAATAAAAATTCTATAACGTATTTTCGTCATGTAATTTATATTTTCTTTTTTCAGCAGACAATACACTTTCAAATGATACCAAAATTATAAGAGCTTACCATGCATCAACATTTGATATATTTTAATAGCACTGTTCTATACTGTAGAAATTGCTTATTTATGGATTGGATACCTTAAGATGATTAATTTGTCTGCAGTTTTTAAGAGAGTGATAACTTATTTTAATGTGCAAGCAGTGTGGATGGCAGTAAAAGTGTTTGAGATATCTAATGTAAATATATATTTTTTCAAGAATGTTCTAAAAATGAGGTTGGTTGGAAACTTCGAAATAAGTACACATTGATTTATTCATAGTAAAGTTCATCAATGAATCAAACTGCATATTACCAAAAACAAGACGTCATTGGACTATATCTTTACTAACCGTTGGATTAAATTCTGTCTCTTTGCATGCGTTTGAGATATAACCTTAATTGATAAAGAAAGAAAACTTAGCGAAAAAAGGCCATTCACTTCTGAGTCCTTCAAATAACCAAATATATGAGTTTGTAACCCTGTATTATGATAAAATTTTGATAAACTTAAGATCTTTATGATGACTTCTGTATTTGTTTTTCCAGAGTTACTACGCCATGGTGCTACAATGCAATGCGCATATTGATAAAAGTTAATACATGAAATATTTGTTTGTTTGTTTGTTTGTTTTGGGTTTAACGCCATTTTTCAACAGTATTTCAGTCATGTAACGGCGGACAGTTAACCTAACCAGTTTTCCTGGATTCTGTACCAGTACAAACCTGTTCTCCGCAAGTAACTGCCAACTTCCCCACATGAATCAGAGGTGGAGGACTAATGATGTCAGACACAATGTCGTTTATCAAATAGTCACGGAGAACATACGCCCCGCCCGAGGATCGAACTCACGACCCCGCGATCCGTAGACCAACGCTCTTACCTACTGAGCTAAGCGGGCGGGCTAAGAAATATTTATCTAAGCTGTAAAAATCATATAACATTAACAAACAGCTGTATTATGATGACTAATCTTTGCATCACAGAAGCAGATGTTTCACAAAACGTTTTAAAATATCGATTATAGAATAAAGTATCATTAGCTAAGTAACAATGCAAGACTGAACGAAAAGGGCTACCTTAGGGAAGAGTGCAAGAACACATCACAGTTGAATTGTATCATACACTTACTAAATATATGGCTTGCCTGTCTGTTGTTAAAACAATTGCCCAAGGCTCGAAACCGTTCAATAAGTGTTTTATAAGTTATAACATGGCATGTTATCAAAATAAATTTTCATTGTTTTATTTTTTTTCTTCGCCCAGTTAACAAGTATCGAATATAGTCCCGGCAATACAAGTATATATATGAGTCATGTAACAATGTGTTGGCAAAAGACTTGACTAAATTGTTAGTACTGTTCTGTAGCTTATGTTTTGATAATTGAAAATATAGAAATTGAAAATTTTGTTGTGAGTAGCAGCGACTGCAAAGCCCATTGGATTGTTTAGTGGTCTGTGCTGGTCAATACGGGTACAGTCATAATAAAAAGATACTAGATAATTTACCGATGAAATGATAATTGCTATCAAAACAAAGAAAGGGCATGCCCTCTTCACTCGCAGGCTGTTCAGATAGCGGTCTTATACTGTTGCGATAAAACAGTTAATTAATTAATTAATATGAATTCATGCGATTGATTACTAAGTCTTCTGTTACCAATAAATATATCATAATTGTACTTGAAAGAGATGATCTTCTACATCTAAGGTAAATATCTAAAGATGAAATATTTTAGTGAAGGTGAACATTAGAAAGCTTTAATAGAAGATAAATAGCACATTCAAGGCTGTATTAACATGACAAATACTCGTACAAAAGGGCTTGTGTTCTTGTATCCTTTTGTGTTACAAAAGAAAACTGATCACTGGTTTTCACATTTGGAAGGATTTAATCACGAGTCACCTAGACTATTAATGCACAAGTTGACAATAACTTAGGCTATTAAAAAGAAACAACTGTGGTTTTAGAGCAAACGCCTGATCCAAACATATACGCAAAGCACGAAAGTGAAATGACAAAACGCTAAGGTACATCATGTACGATGGTGAAGCGCGGATCTATACGGCGATGTGCGAAGCTTCGCCATTGTACCTTCACACTTCCACTCCGCATTCACCTAAGTGCGAAGTAACGATGGCAGAACGTGAAGCAATGATACAGAAATATTCGCGCTCCGCCATCGTAGCTCCACGCTTTGAGTTAATAAAGAGAAATGTAAAGCGCGGAGTGCGTACAATACGATGGCTAAACGCGAAACTGCGATGGCGAAGTGAGTGATTTCAACCATCGCAGCTTTGAGCTTTGCCATCTAAGAGTCGCGTATCGCGTTGATATAGGAAGTACGCGCTTGTGATAATGAACACCATAAGTAAAATTTGCGTTTACTCTACTGCTGTGATTTTATTAGCAAATGTTTTATCATAGGATTGTATGATAAAGTCAGTCCTTCTGTAAATAATCAACGGTTGTCTTCTTTAAAAAGATAATGCATTCCAACCTGTTTCTTTGCATAATTAAGACCTACAATGGTGCTCTTAACAGATTTCATAAACAAGTTTCGCCTTGTTTACTTTACAAGACTATTACATTATTTATACTTCTGGTCAGTGGTGGTCAGACGTGTATATCTATCTGTTTCTGCATATTCATGTTTAATTATGTCAGTAAATTATAGCATTTTCCGTCACTACGCTTCATACGCTTATAACCGCTCATATCTTTCAATTGGTCCTTACGCTTTGCAGACGACAACGATTGTTGTGTTTATACACGTTACTGAATCCCTTTAGATGTAAATCAGTTTCCTAACACACTTTGCTGATGGAGTATGATAATCTTTACCTACCAGCGTCGTTGCCACAACCACATCCTCTCAAAGGAATTAAAAAAGGGAATACTGCAGACGTTATTTTCTTATCAAACTTTGTTTCCCCGATGATAAATTATGTCTCCACAGTCGTTATATTAGACAAAACCTGACATTGTACACGAGAAGCAATATGTTTTATAGGCTGAAAGATTCTCGAGGTCCCATGGCGATTGCTTTATGTATTACTTTCAATTGAAAGTATGGGATTTTCTCCAGAATATGATGTAATTCAATTTAGGTATGTTTCCGTTTTGCACCATTTGCGGAATCGCTCCAGACATAAATGTAATTCTATCACACTTTTATTTTTGTTCAGAAAGCAGATGTTGCTTAAAATCGCGCATTTTTGCTGAAAATGCCGCTGAACGAGGATAGTTTTAATATGACAGCAAAGCATTGCTGTCACATGGATCCCGCATTTAGTGTTAAAACACATCGGCGTTTGTCTGTCATTTATATCAAGATTATTTTTCTGTAATTCGGAGCGAAAGTTCATATGTTATACGGTCAAACATATTATTATGTATATGTATCTTTAAAATATTGTGATTGATTGACCATAAAACAGTAGACGCCACAGTGACAAAAAGGGATTAATCTTTTGAGTGAAGTCGCTATTTTCATAGCAACCGTTTGTAATTAGATCCTCTACGGAGTTTCTCATGAATTTTTCACTGAGGAAAACATTATTATTAGAGTTTCTCGAGACTTTTGTCTAAGATCTAGAAATAGATGAAAATTACTGCATTGCTACGCGCCTTCGGATATTAGTTAGCTTGTGATAATTTGCAAACGTTGTCGCTTATATGCTTTGTTTTTGCGTTCGGCACAAAATATACAGTTATGTAATTGAGTGCATGTAAAGTGCGCGTTAGAGAAATTGGTTTGGCCTTTGGCACGGTTCATTATTTTAATTTATGTGCACCAAGTAACTTACCTTCGTGAAATAAAATGAGCTTTTCTTCTCTTATTTTAGCTACTGCTTCGGGAGAGCGGTCAGCTGCTAAAGATGACGCTAAACGAGAGAATGAACAATTATGTGCTGAAATAGACAGTTTAGGACGTGAGCTTAAAAAACTTAAACAAATTGTTGAACATTTATCAAGAGACTATGAGGATTCAAAAGGATATGATCCATTAAGACGGTACGAAAAATTGAAAGGAATGGTGAAACGGACAATCATGCATCTAAGACTTAATCCAGACGAGCCCAACATGATTCAAAATATTGGTGTAGGTGGATTAATTCAAGGGTGCAAGGATTTCAGTCATCAAGCCGAAAGTGCCAGAAGAAGGGAAGACAAATATTCCAGTAAGTTTGTTTATAACTTTGTTTTTATTTTCAACTATAATCATTATTATATTGTATGTCATTTATCTAAATCTTTTAAACGATTGAAAACGGCGAGCTTGGTAACCACTGTTTGGAACAATGTTGCGCGCTTAATTCTTGATGTTTTTTCCTTTCTCTCGACCTTATTTGCAGCGATGAAATTTGAAGATTTCATTTTTGTATTTTAAAAGTCATTGAAAATGCAGACTGACTGCTGTTATAAACTAAGCCATAAGCTTTTAGAAGATATAGGTAATGAAATATGTACTAAGACATACACAATTTTAAATGCATATTTAATTTTCTAACGTATTTCTTGTTACTTTTAAAGCACAAGTAATAAAACAGGCTGAATTATTTAGGGTTTCCTCGTTTATACTTAAAGCCCTGCTCCACGGCTATTCAAATTCTACTGTGTGTATGCAACCCATGATTACAATAGGTAACAGTTAACAGCCACGCTCCATTCTTTATTTCATAGTTCATAGTCAGGATTTTCATGCTTTTTCAGTGACAATTTAAGGTTAAAAGGTAGGACTGGAGCAGGCCTTTAACAAAAGCTTAATAAATTTCCACATGTTTGGTCGTTCAAAGTAACATCTATCTCAACATTTTATAACGCTGACAAACACATACCATATGAAACTCATCTTCTGTGTCTCAAGAACCACAAACATCACAAGTTCGTTTACTTTTATCAATTTTGTTCTGACCATAACGTCCAATATCAACTTTTAAACAATGTACAAAGACTCTAAACTTCGTTTACAATGTTCGATATCTTTTATCACTTACACAACTAAGGTAATTTGCATATTCATAGTCTTGTTTTAAATGTTTATATACAACTAGCGCCTAGTTACTTTGTACACTGTTTCTCCAGTTTTACAACTAGCGCCTGGTTACTTTGTACACTGTTTCTCCAGGTTTGAATAAAAATTGTCAGTAAGTCTTTGCTTAAACAACAACAGTATGAACTATTAACATTTATAACAGCAGGCATTTCCCATATATAACAAATCCCATCTATATATAACATATCCTTAACATAACAACATCAGTTTGCTTCATTATTATACATATGAGTTTATATTAGATCATAAATATTAGATCAAATAACTTCAAACCAGTACTTCAATATTCTCATGTATCTATTCACATACAAAAGCGCCATATATTGCAACATTACTCGTTGAAAGTTTTACATTCAACATTCTGTACAGAATTTCAGTTTGATTCTTTCAATATTTCTATTCTTAGGATAATCTTATATTTCTGTTGAATAACTTAGAATAGACGAAACAAATAAATATAGATTTTGGCAAAAACTTGGCTTATGGAACATGAACGCATGTATAGTTTATAGTCTGCAACCTTATAAAACATTTATATTTCAACCTGATCTGATAATGGAGAATGGGCTTTGATCTATATGTCATCCACATGTTTTTCACTATCAGAATATATTTTTGCAAATTCTTTGTAATGTGTTGTTTCTGTTATACTTTTATTCTATAAATGGTCGGATAAAACGACTGCCTCAATATCATTTTCACGCAAAGTTTATACTAATAGTAACCTGCAAATATAACTTAGTTATTAGTCACTTTACTAAAGTAGGTACGTGGAAACCAAAATTTACGCCAGATGGTCCAAACAAGGCGTAATTATCCGGAAACTCTATAAAGTTCTCAATAATATGGTGAATAAACATCATGGATGAAGGAGGTCAGTGTAAATATTCAGTTAGGACTGAGGCTAAAATCGATTAAATCCACATACCAAAAGCTGTCAATCAAAGGAAGTTTATGGACAAAGTTTGATAAAAAATAAACCTTTCGATTGATAGTACACAAGTTATATTTTCCCTATTGAGATGCATAGCTAAGACAAATCCTTATTCTACTATCTCACATTCCAGCGTGAATTGGCATTTGAATTTAACACTTACCTAGCAAATTTTCAATAGGACTGGCCATCAACACAATTTGGACAAAAATTTGTATTATAAGGGGGTTTCACTGAAAATTATGACTGAATACGAAACTGCAGACCTTTTGATTTGCCTCACGATGTTGATATAATCTTGGTCTGCATGTCGCAAAGCTATTTACTCCCCAGCCGGTTTCAAAGTAATAGCATTGTCAATGAAAATAATATTCTAGCATATATTGTCATAAAGTGTAATTTTGGCACAGTTATTCGATGAAATAGTAGTTTGACCGTATGTTGTATTCGGCTCGGGTAGATATTGCCATGCCTGGTTTGCAGTGATTGTGGTCTAGCTTGGCAAGTTCACGGAAGCCGAATGCATCATTGCAGGTCATGGGACTGTTTAATGACCCTTTTATTATATACATTACCCAATTTTAGAGTAGCTGACTATAATTTTAGACAAATGAGACTAAAAACTCATTTAAAATGTGAACGCATGGAACGCCGAGACTAAAGCAAGTAGTCCCACTGTTGAATATTTTTCGTACAGGGTCTTGTATTCGTTTGTGAAATACATGCAATATTTCAAACAGGAAGATCGTAGGTATATAACATAATAAAATGTATCCGCATGTTTCCTGGCAGTGATTATAAATCTATTGCACGAACAAAAATAAAACATCTACCAATGAAAATTGCTTCTTGTACTTTAACTTTAAAAACTGCTTGTGTCGAAGTGTAATGCTAGATACATTGAAAGTTTACTATTGTGCTGTATAAATGCGAATTATACCTTATTTTGAATTGTAAGAATTTGCTCTCACTTTGTTATCAGAAATGAATTTAGAAACAAGTTGTGCAGTCAAGTTTTTGTATTATGATTTAACTCTGAGTTTCATGTGTATTAAAACGCAGTAAAATTTTTACAGAGTCCTTAAGAAATATTGGCAAAATATATTAAGCACCGTCTGAAGTTCTTTAATCATCGTTATTTTACCGTAATACAAAACGGAGGTGTTTCTGTTGTAATAAACAAATTGTGATGCACTGACTATATTAAAAAAAAAAAAGTGGTGAACATGACAGGCCGCGACCCATTTACAAATGAAATTAAACAATTTTATTTTGGGATTAATTAATTGCCAATGTCCTTGACAGGTAAATTGATTTCCATAAACATTGAATTCGAATGAAATTTGCTGCATTATAATAATAAAAACGGCCACTTCAGACAAATGAAATCCTTAAGACGTAAATGAATTTGAGTTGTTATCCGCCAACACGACATTTTATGTCTAGTCTGAGGAAGAATTCCTGGATTTTAGATTTTAGAAACATGATAAAAGGAAGTTATATTTATTTGTTAAGATTTAATTAAGTGGTAACAACGAAACGCATAAAAAAATAAACCCACCACGAAAAATATAATTTTACAGAGTTCTTTTTTATTGATAAATGCAATAATAAAACACCTCCTAGGGAAAAATCTATATATTCCATTACCATTTACACATAAAAAACAGGGTGATACTATCTCAGTGCAACATAAAACGAAACAGTAATAATTTTGTGATCTTCCGTTGATAATATTTTAGACGCACCATGAGAAAACCAACATAGTGCGTTTGCGACCAGCATGGATCCAGACCAGCTTGAACATCAGCGCAGTCTGGTCAAGATCAATGCTGTTCGCTTTCAAAGCCTATTGCAATTAGAGAAACCGTTTGCGAACAGCATGGATCCTGACCAGACTGCGCTGATGCGCAACTGGTCTGGATCCATGCTGGTCGCAAATGCACTATGTTGGTTTTCTCATAGTGCGGCTCATTTATACATGTCTTTCAATATAGATTTTGAAGATGTCCTATTTTCAGACACCAACGCATCTTTTAAGATATAACACGTGAGTTAAAACCTTTAAGAAACATATATCCTATGAAAAAAATATACATCTTCAGATGGGAAATAAAGATTGTTACAATTATAGTGGGCGAACGGCACTAAAGAGTCTTGATATTTATATTTGTAATTAACTGTTCTAGCCCCCGCACAAGTGGAACTCTATTATACAAATATTTAATAGACTCCATGATCACAAAGGACCAAAACATATAACAACATTGAGTACGGAAAGAAATTTGACAGCCGCTATACCGCACTTAAACACTTCTGTTATGATAGCTAAGAAATCCTGCAGGATTTATAACAAACTTTCTGAACATTTATTTGATTTTAATAGTTTGTGAATTTAATTTCAGAAATGTCAAGACAAGACCTGCAACAAGAGAATCTCCAGCTTCTAGACCAAGTGAGAGAACTACGCCGTAAATGTGCCATTATTCGGGACTTGATTGATACCCTTCATAAAAACTATGAAATGTCTAAAAGGGCACCTGTTATGCAGCGATATAACATGTTAAAAGTAATGATAAAGAAAGTTATACACGATGAATTGATATAAATGGTGAACACACTTTATAAATGATGAAAACCATAATTTTCATAAAAATGTTTTTGTAACTATCAGACTTAAGGTAAACTACATAGAGTAATGAAAATTATTTCATACTTTGGACTAATTGTAGGTAGTAATGCCAAAACACAAGGAATATTCCGCGACAAAGATAAAGGAAATGCACATACGCTGCCTTCTAACATTATAGATTTTGAGATGAGTTATAATAATGTGACTGGTCATTATTTTTTATTTCCTTTTGTTATTTGCTTCCAGAAAGCTAGATATAGCAATAAACTAAAATCCTGTAAAAGTAGACGGGTCATTTAATGCTTTTGCAAGTAAATAGATACCATTTGGAATGAATTGCTGACATCTTTAATTTGCCGGAGTCCGTTCTGATTTGTTTATATCTTTAACGCTATTAAACTACAAGACTTAGTTTGATATAACATTGTAGTTTCGCGCTTGTTATTGTCATATTAAAAATACCAAATTGATTTGAAACACCTACGGGTTTGATATTCAATTAAAACAACACTGACTATACCATGAACTTTCTATTGATAATCGACCTACTTTGTGTGTCTGCTTTTAGCCTTAGCAGTAGCTAAATAAAACACTTTTCAGACGACATCGAACTAACCGTCTAGCCTAATCGATGTCTGCTCTTCGAAATGGAGGCGCAGACGAAGGAGTTGGTGTCGACATGCATGGATGACAAGGATATAGAAAATCGGCTACTGATTTTGTGCTATGATGGAAATGTGAGGGACCACTCATAAAAAGCATGAAATCAGTAGCAAATGCTCTTTACATACCCATAGCCTAAATGGATGACAAGTCGCAGACAATTGTAATCAAATCAAAACATGCAGAAAATACCCCTTTACAAGCATGCTGGAGCTGGTTGCGCTCCAAAAGTTCGATAAAATGTTTGTTATTCACTGCTTAAATATTGAAAGAGAGAAAAAGTGGTAAAACATGTTACAACATTTTGTACTAGCGTTTAATGACTTTAAGGCTTTCATTGATCGGCAACGATAAACCTGAAAGTTTATGTCGTCGGTTCCTTTCTTAACAAATCTGATAATAACTTTCAGACCCAAGTTTTGGTTGGAGCTGGTTTGCTCCAAAAGTTCGATAAAAGTTTTGTTATTCACTGCTTAAATATTTTAAGAGTTTCAAAGAGAGGAAAAGCGGTAAAACATGTTATAACAATTTGTACTAGAGTTTTAATGACTTTGATACACTTTCCGTCATTGATCGGTAACAATAAACCTGAAAGTTTATATCGCCGGTTCCTTTTTAACAAACTGATAATAACTTGCAGAAAATAGCAAAGTAAATATAATATTATTGCAATAAGGAAATTTATTTTTGGAAGCAGCTTTCATCCAAACATTCAATAAAAAATCACAATAATTTAACAGTCTCAAACGTCAGAAATAAATATCGAGCAAGGTCGGCAACCCCATTACCAGTAAAATCCAATGGTCCTATTGTTCTGTAGTGTCCCACTGAAAATAATCCATACGTCCTCCAACTCTCATGGACAGCGAAACGTTGTGGTTTCCCTTTGCATGACATGGTGGCACATTTTACCCCTTGTTACATGTGGTGCCCAGAATGATTAGTGCTTGCCTCCTGTGCCAGTTATGCTTACTTGAATTCAATACTTCATAGACGTCCAGTACGAATTGCAGTGCAGTAGCTAGTTGTGATACCACAAGTGTGCAACAGTTTCGCGAACAACTGGCAATCAAGACAAGTAAACAGTAACAGACAATTATCCAAGCCCGTCTTGACGGGTCAGTATAACGGTAGGACTTTCGTTTTGAAACAACGAAAAAGACCGGAACTTTCAAATCTCATGGAGGATTTTACACATTGGTTTCTGTGTGAGCAATTTTCAAATGCATTGGCAAGCATCCGCGCAGTCTGGTCAGGATCCATGCTGTTCGCTTTCAAAGCCTATTGCAATTAGAGAAACCGTTAGCGAACAGCATGGATCCTGGTCTGGATCCATGCTGGTCGCAAAAGCACTATGCTGGTTTTCTCATGGCGCGGCTCAATTGTGTTTAAAGTACGCATGAAGGTCTTCTGTCTCAACATGTTTTAAACACTCTCGTATATATCCGGGAGTTATTTCCTAATTACTACGTCAAGATATTTTCAGAATCTTTTGTACCTAGACCAATGAAGCATATATCAATAATGCTGCATTAAATGTTTCGTGTCTTGTCTGGAAGTACAAAATTAAGACTGAATTGTACATGTTGTGCAATACTAATTAATATCTTTGAAAGTTTAATGTTCAAGTCTTTAGTGCGAACGAATACCAGACAATGAGGTTTCATTGTCATTTGACTGTAAAATGGTATGATTTCTATATATTTCTGTAATTAAACTAGTATGTATGAGAATGTTTATTTTGATGACTTTCTACATTTAGACGAACATAGTCGAATATATAAAGTATCAAATTATTAATAAAAAGTAATTGAAATGTGAACATACAAATTGCACCCTGATTTTCCTTTTTTCAATATTGACTAATGAAATAGTAATGAAACAGGAAAATGGAATTTTCCCAAGATCATCATTTGTTTCCTTGATTTAATTTAAACGGCCGCCATTAAACGGCTTCCATTAAATTACTGAAAGTTTTGTTTTCTACTAAGTAAAAGTGTGTTATATACATAGAGAGTATTTGGTAACTGTTTTATGAATCTAATGTTTTCAGGCGAGTCGAAAAATGTGTAGCAATCAAGACTCAAGCGTAATAAAGCTATTAGCCTAATGTTCTATTTATCCTACCTTCTGAATTAAAATCATTTGAACGGAATTTACCCACCAGTAAGGTACGTTCCTGCCTTAAAGAAGATTGATAAATACATATAAAATATAAATATTGTCAATACAGCCTTATCAAGTATACTCTGAATTGAAATAGCTATTAAAATCTTTATCAATATAACATAAAAAAGAAGAACTAAGACTAACCCTAGTCTGTACTAGATTACTATGCTATGTCAAACATTATGAAGTTTGCTGCCAAGAAAAGTAGAAAAGTTTGAGCCGAAGTTCAGTTTGAAGTCGGATACCCTTTCATCCTTTCCTAGCCAAGTACCCGTTACACCACAGACCATAACACTGCTTAATTACTGGACAACCATCTCCTCGAAGAAGTTTTGCCTTTCCAGATGCAAATTTTATGATTCAAGTGCAGAAAGCTTGGCTTCTCAACTTTCGCTTTCTTTGTTAAATCAGAACTCCTACAATTGTTTTTCGTCACTGACCTAGTAAAGTAAAATCGGGGTTTTTGCCCTTTAGTTCGCATGACGATAGGATAAAATGATATGTGATGACATTCATTCTTATTCGATTGTGTTCTAATATAATAAGGGTTGTTCTGTGAAACTAAATATACATGATCTATAAAAGGTACTTGATGAGAAGAACTGTAAACAAATATGGACACTTTTATATTTCACGGTCCCAAATGCCAAATGTACGAATTATTCCCACCTATGAGACAGAATATTATATAAAAAAATACCGTCGTCATAACTTGTCTCACACTTGATACAAAGTTATCAAGCGCACTGTGAGATTTGTCAGGGTATTTAAAAAAGCCGTTTACACCTGATGACGGCATTGCTATATGACATCGCTGTTAAGTGACATCACTATTTCATAGTGAAGAAATACCTTCTTTTAATGTGACTATGCCACCCATGAAACATCTACTAAGCGGTTCTACAAATAACCACTCAAATACCTTTTAGAAATTTAATATACCCTAAGAACAATAATTCATTGAAAAGAAACACCACAGTTTCAACAAAAACAAATCTGCCATGGTATAAAACTTATTCAAGCTGCGACTTCAATTCATATTTGAAAAGTCACAAAAATACACTAAATTTCATAGAACTTACAAACGAGCAAAAAAATGGTATGAGGGAAGAAAATGACAAAAACAAAATTACGTTTTTGTAGGTCCCTATCTGAAACTAGCATTGTTATTTAAATCTCAGTATGTACACCTCTGTTTTCATTACCAATGGTACTAAAATTAAAACTTTTATGTGTACTTATGAGACTTTAAATATTGATATCTTATTGACAGTATATTTTTCTAATAGCAGCTTTATTTTTAAAAGGTGATTTTAATATACGATAGGCACAATAGACAATGGCGGCTTGGCTGTTATCATCAGTATATACTTGCATACACAACATACAAAACTCCTGACGCTACACTTTATATAATTGTCAATATCTTCAATATAGCTAGAAGTAATTATGAAATGTACAATACTTTAAGCACAATACAGTGTCAGATATCATATCATGGGATCATAATAGTCTGTTCATTTCATAAAGTTTTATTCATTTTCCGACAACAGTTCTCCTGAGTGTACAATGTCACAAAATAATCATGCATAAGAAAGTACAAGTTATGAAATAACATCGGTGTAAACATTTTTACAGACATTTTGGTCACGTATGAAACGATTATATTTGCAATATAGTTTTGTGTATTTTTTCAGACAGTTTTAAAATTGAATTAACAATATGACTGCATCTTTCGATTTCCTTGAAATGTCGACATGTCATTATCAACCTATTTACCTAGATAATAAGTGTGAGTACCTTTGATAATTTTTATGTTATTGTCAAATATCAATTGTTGCGTTAGATGTTCCGGCCATCTGTTGAATTTACGAATGGAAGTAGTACACAGAGGATTCCATTTCCAGTCCATGGGAAGAAAGCTCAAACCATTTTGCATCCGACGAAAACATTTAACTGGATTAGGATATGTATAAAGCCGGAGTTGGAGCTAGGTACTGACATATAACAACTGATCACAGCGTGTAATGTCTTGGGACGAGAAGATCAATGTAAGATTCCCAGTGATGATTTTAGTCATACAGCAGGACGGACACTGTATCGTAAAGAAATATACTTGTATTTCTTTTATTATTTTACAAAATCATATATTAGATTGTTTGTCTCTTTATGTCTGAAAATCTGTAAGAATATCAAAATATCTTGCATAGGGTGGACACCATCTGATTTTTTTTACAAATAGCATACTCACAAAATAAAGTATAAAATCGGATGTTCACAAGTTTCTATTTTGTAGATAAATTAATTCCCTTTTCCATGTATTTTCCGTGGATTGAACCATATACTTCTGCAGTATTGTATTCCGTTGCACAGAATATGAAAATATTTTAAGAATGTTTCGCGTGTTTGAAGCTTTGTACATACTCTCTTAGATAAGCATGTCCTTGATTATTTGGTCATTTTCTACAAACGATTTCTTAAAATGTACTGATTTTTCCTCATAGCTTACCTTATTATTCTTAGTAAGTACTCTTAAGCTTCATGGAAACAAAAATAAATTTCTATTCCGCTAGGAAAATCTTTGAGGACATCTAGTTGCACAGTAGCCTCGGATGAACTCTGTCGGAGAATGGGTTTATTTTGAGAGATTGTTGAACATTATATGAATATAGTTATATGACAACACCATAATTTACAGGTATTCTTACAAATTTTCGTTTACGTTAGCGGTATAAAAACAAGAGAACAATTAGTTTTATTGATTATAAATAGCCCTATCTAAAACGTTTTCTGGTCACATTTTCCAAACAAAGTCAGTAAATGCAGCCTAAATTATTTGAAACATTTATTTTGTTTGATGGTAAGGACTTGATATGGGATTTACTGTAATATACTAGTCAAAACTGCTAACGCCCCCTTTTGACAATACCATTCATTATTCTTATGATACAGAACAGAACATATATTTATTATAGGATTTAAACTTTACAGTTCCTCATCTATAACGTGAAAATATAAGCTAATGTCAAGGTCAAAAGGACACAATATACAGTTTGTCAAGCATAAACCATGTACAAGCTATGTAGGTAGTTTGTGGTTACACCTCAAATAACGAGGGTAATATATGTGATATACATAGAACATGAGTATACAAGTTCGAACAAGACATCACAGATTGAAACCGATCAATTGTTTAGTTAAATCCATAATTAAAGCCCCAGCTACATCTGTTCACAAATCCGATCCCGAACACTAAGCAAAGAAAGCAACAAAGCGATTATTACCAAAATCTATGAAATACATGTATACCAACGAGCGAACTAGTAATGTGTAACATTACATGTAAACCTCATAAAAACAACAGGTCCAAATTCCACTTCCTACTGGGCAAGAGTATTAAGAATACTTTTCAATGAATATCGGATGAAATATATCAGTCCTTTTTAAAACAGTGTGATCTTGCGAATTCAACAATGACAATAATTTGTATACATTCGGTCTAATATAAAACTTCGTAAACAAATAACGTCTTCAACTTTGTATTTATCACAGACCAGAATAAAATGGATGTCATCTTCTATATCATCTTTATTACATAACTAGCATATTCTTTGATTACGATCTAGTTTGTTTTGACCATACCTTCCTGTCAAGGTTATGTGCACTAACTCTTAACTGAGTAAACTCTTTTCGATCGTTTTACCCAGTGGACCCAGGTGACACTCATACCCAAACTTCTGCTTAAAGTACTTATGTACAAACAATACACTGTTATTTACTACACTATTTCTCCAGTCCTGAACAAACAGTTGAAATACGCCAAAGCCATAATTATATATAGAGTATACTTTTTACGTTTGACGCCTAACTCTTCTTGTTATTTTGACAGTCTTTTAGAGAAGTAAGATAACATGTTTTTAAGATGCAATTGTCTGTATTTAAAATTTTCATCCAATATGTACCGATTAACAAGAAGTGGGTATCGCCCTACTTACCATAAAAACCTACAGTATTGGTAGACACTCCTGTTTTAATATTTCAAGTATATTCTTTCCAACTCTTTTCCTTTAGTGTGACCTCATATATCTGATGAATAGCATTAAATTGAAGTGACAAAGGTATCAAATAGCTGACATAATGTCTTTGGTGTAAACTCGAATTAATTGTTTTACACAGATGAGTGTTCATGGCTTTGAGGGCTTTACCTGTAATCAGCTGTTGATCGCTTTAAAAACGACCATTCGAATTTAAAACTACACTAAAATGATTAAAACTCTCGACAACTTGTCCGCGTTTTCGAAAGACCCTCATTTTGGTTTTTAAAATGTTAACCTGAAGGGCCCATAATACATTTATGAAATTTCTATGATTTAAACACATATGTGTTAAAGAGAGTACGGAATTTTAAACAAAACTGAATTGTGCAATTGTACAAAGATATCATTTCAGCCATTTTATAACCTCTGCCCATTTTTATACAGGAGCGTTAGAAGATAACTTGGTGTAACTATGACGCTCAGATCTTTAACTCGTATTAGAAATATCGTTGTATTGAAGGAAACAGTTTCCTCCCTTAAAATGCTTCTAAATGAACACCATATTTTGTTCTAACAAAAAGTGCTCTTCTCTTTATTTTTGCAATGGGAGGAAAGATAAAGAATAAACATATGTAATTATAAGACGTGCGCTATGCTTTTAAGGGATAATTTAATTTTGAGCTTATTTTAGTGGAATCATATGTCGACCCGTAAAGGTAAAAAACAGAAGAAAAAAATGCTTACACAGGTACGTTTAGGTCCTGTGTGAAATAGATTTAACATCTTTTACATCTATTTGATTAGAAATGGCTAGTTAAAAATTACGAATGAAAACTAAAGCAAAGAAATTCTGATTTGTATTTTTCTGTTCCTCTGTGTAATACGAAGACAAGTTTTGCAGTAAAAACACACCTATTCCATGCGGGTATTGTATTGAAACGGGACAAAACATATTCTTCTGCATTTGTCTAAGGACCACCTGTGAAGTTCACAACTTTAGTACATTGCGATAGATTAATCATATACTAGTATGTGAAATAATCTCAAATTCTGCCTATAGGATTTTGAGAAAACCTGCAACTATATGCTTTTATCTCGCATTCTGCAAGTTTCTTGCATTTCTATTGGTCAACAGACGTCACGTGCAGACTAAATATATTCCATATCCTGCTAGTAATTTTCCGATATGAATTTTGATTAAAACAAAATGACTGTCGCATTACTGGCGTAATTGAATCAAGTCAGATTTTTTGCTCCACCTATAGATATCGTTTCCGAGAGTAAATTTAGTGTTTTCTTGCCGTTCAATTCTCCTATTTAGTTTAGGCTTGTGAAGCGGAAACAGAAGAAAAATAACTCTGCATGGGAGACACGGCAGTTGAAATCTTGTGTTAATTTAAATCATCCTAAAGCAAACGAATAAACAGATTTTGTTGTAGGATTATTTAATTTACGCACAGGATAAAGGATTTAACAGGAAAAGGGATGAACGCCGAAGTTTCAAGACATTTCTGACATCGTGAAATCTGATGATTTTCGAAAGGATGGAACAGAAAGTTTTTGTGTTTCTGATCAAAAGCAGATCATAACCTGTCTGTGTTTTGTGATTCAGTCAAAATACAGTTCATTGTACATTTTATGGCTGGTGTCAATCAACTATAAACAAAACATGATGACCAAACAAATGACTTCAGGAGTCCAGTCTTTACTGTTAGAAGCTTTGTTCATTTACAAAATGTGTGGATTATAACATGGAAGTAAAGGGTAGTCAGCAGGATAATATCGTTATAAAGCTTGTTGGTGACAGGATACAGAATATACGATGTCTTGAAAAGCCATATCAGGCTCGAGCTTTGCTATAGATTTCCTCAACAGCGTATATCCCGTATTCGGTCACCAACAAGCATATTATGCAACAATTTACTGTGTATACGTAACAGTTATTACGTCGTTGCGCTAAACGTCATAGAGGCGCACTGGGGAAAACATGCAAAACAGGCAAATATTTGGTAGATAACATCAAGGACGTATAGTAGTCCTTAAAAACATGTTAGAATCAAAATAATTTATCTGAATGTATCTCGAGCAGTGATTATTGTAAATAAAATCATCATTGGTCGTTTGAATACGTATTTATTATATCACGAGGGCTGCACGCTCGTGATGTAAATCTTTCGCATCTGAGCTTGAACAATGATTTTAAACAACAACCAACATATGTTTGTGCTATATTATTTCTTAATTAATTGCACAAGAAGTCCTCTGTTAATACACGATTGCTTCCTTGCTACAACCATCCACTTGGGAAGGCGAAAGTATAATCAAACCCCGAGCAAACTAATGACGTATTGCCTAGTAATGTGCAGCATTTCTCAAGCATTGACTGATGTGTTCATTAAAAGGTCTGTATGATTGCTTAATAGAAAAGATTGTTGACTGACAACCCGTCTTTCTCTCAAGGTTCTCAAAACACGTTTTAGATCTTCTTTTTTCTTTCTTCCAATGCTGTTTATACGTTTGTATGAAGTTAAAGTCTGCAAAATTGAACTTATTCTTGTACGACATAGAAAGAAATATGACCAGGAGTAAGTGTTGTAAGTGTTTGGACGAAAACTTGTGTTCTAAATCGACTTAAACTGTTATGATTAAAGGTAAACAGCCGAAGTTAAAATTATGACACTTGCATTATACCCTGATCTTGAGATTTACATTTATTGGTTGTTAGACAATTAATTCTTGATTAACTATTGTAAGAATACACATTCTCTAGTTAGAACATTTTAAAAAACTGTTTTAAAGACCAGTTGTTGTCGTTATAGTTGGCAGTATTTTATGTTAGCTGTATATTTCTGGTTATTTTATTCTTAATCACATTTTGTCTTCTTGTAATGTACCAAATAGACTATTCAATATTAATAATTCTATGTTTGAAAACGTGTATGAAGCATCAGCGCCTACACTTGGGTACACAGACAGTATTACACATATACATATGCATGTTTTCTTGAATATAATTGAGATCCTAGCATTTTAAAAAGAAACCTCTTCAACATTGTTTTGATACGTAACATGTTATGGTATTGCCGATCAAAGCATCAATTTAAGTTAGTGAACATTTCACACAAAAGTAGTAGAAGTTTATAGACAATATTAAAATGTAAAGACTTAAGCATCTTTCTCCACATCTTTTTTTACCCTATATATATATATATATAACAGACAATATTGACAATGTATGTATATACACAACTATATTTTTCAGCGGAAATGCCATAAGAAGGACTGATCGCATTGAACATGTTTCATAAGAAGTATTGTGTGTACCTAAATATATTAAAGGTTGCCTTAAGTCTTTGTTATGAATAATGGATTCATTTTATGGATTATTTTTTGTTTTAAATTCCATAGAGTTTATATGATAAGTTATCTATTTCAAAAATGTTGTTAAAAGTGTGCAGTGAAATATTTGTGAACTATTGCAATATGTAAATCTTTGAATAAAAGTGAAATAAAGTTACTGTATTTATTTATTTCAGCATCGACAGGGCCAGCGGCAACTTCGTCTTGTACATTGTACACACTTTCTCCCCAAATTTTATCTTTTAATATCTGGGCAATCGATATCAAGCCGCTCTTTCAAACTAAAGCTGCACACATCGGAAAGGACTCAGTGGAATTCTAACGTTTTGAAGTTCCGTGCTAGACGCGGACTCCTTATTCAACACGGCTTGTTCTGTTTAGATGAATATATATTTACATTTCATACATGTATAATGTGTAACAGTTTTTGTGAATGGGTATAATGTGTTTTAAAAATGAATTGTTTTGGAATAAATGTTTCATGTTGATTGATGACACTGTCTAACTGAAAATGCTACGAAATCTGTACAAAACAATGTCTAAGACTAAAGTTTGGTGTTTGCATTATTTTTGTTGTTGGTTATAATTCAAGTTATTACATATTCTAAATTAACAGCACTGCAGACAAAACATTTCAAATCTAAAATTGATTTATTTTTTAATCTTTAAATGTTTTATTTTCGGATCTCAACAGCTATTTATCTAAATTTCAGTGTTACTTACCGCTGTAATCACACGAAAGGTGTGTAATACACTGTAACAGGCCGATATACACAGTTCTCGCTCTTGGGTATTTTTTTTTGTCTTACCTATCTATGTTCATTGATATAATAAATGGCCAGTGTTTTGTTATTGAAACAAAATTAATCTCTTTCATATGTTTTGAATCATACATTAGTAAAACGTAAAAATATTCCCCCTGAAAATATTTTTTTCTCACTTCTAAATTTTCACAAAAAAAACAAAACAAATATTTTCCATATACCATTCTAGATGCAATAGAGCTGACGAGCCACTGGCCGCCAGGTCCGTAGGCAATACCAATGTCACGGTATGGCTGTCCTGAATCATCTATACATGGATGGCGAGAAAGTCATCTCTTACTTACACGGTAGGATCCGCAAGAGGGATATGACCACATCAATATCCCAGTCAGATGTAATGGGTTACTTTTACAAATCAACCATTCTACAATTTGTCTGACAGACACATATTTAGGTCAGCAAAGTCGTATACATACAAATTTAACTTTTGTATGAAATACAGAGGTAATGCGTCACTAGATGTTGCAGTTTTGCCTGACGGACACTATAGCATTTATGCTGCAGTGTGAAGTAATGCGTCACTAGATGTTGCAGTTTTGCCTGACGGACACTATAGCATTTATGCTGCAGTGTGGAGTAATGCGTCACTAGATGTTGCAGTTTTGCCTGACGGACACTATAGCATTTATGCTGCAGTGTGAAGTAATGCGTCACTAGATGTTGCAGTTTTGCATGACGGGCACTGTAGTATGCTGCAGCGTGTGTGTGTGTGTGTGTTTAACGTCTTTTTCAACAATTTTTCAGTTATATAAACGACAGTGTCTGCTTGTAGCAGTGAGCACAATGCCCAACTTTATAGTACTGCCTCACTGGAATATCACGCCGTAGACACGTGACATGATACCAAACCCAGTCACATTATACTGACACCGGACTGACCAGTTCTAGCACTACCCTCTTAATGCTGCGCGCCAAGCGAGGAAGCTACTAGTACCATTTTTACGTCTTTGGTATGACGCGACCGGGGATCAAACCCACGACCTCCCGCACTCGAAGCGGACGCTCTACCACTAGGCTACCGAGGCGGTATTATGCTACAGAGAGCGGATATCCACATTGTAAATAACTGAATTCATTTGTAATCTAAGAATTTCTTTTTATCTTTCAATACCATAGCAATTATACGATGCTCGAATTCAATAGGTATTGAAAATCTTTTATCATTATATCATGCCATGTATCTAAACCATTTGATTGATTACAAGAAGCAAACGTTAAGGTAAAACAAGAAGTAATAAATATATTCAGTTCTTACTATTGCCAAAGAGGATGTCAGATAGGGGCAAAGAAAGTTGCTAGGCGAAAAATTGCCCAGGAAAACCAATTAAAGTTGTAGAACAATTATCGTAGTAAACATACATGAACATCCCAGCTAATGTGACAAGATATGTTTAACAAGCCTTTAAAATGACTATCTCGTATCTTCATTTTAAGCCCCTGACATATTATTCAAAAGTGTCTCTGCACTATAACTGGATCATATCGCCATTTGCTCATATATAACAACTTTTCGTAAATTGATAAATTTGAATAAAAACAACACACTTAAATGCCAATATAAAAAACCCCCAAATGTCTAGATAGTTTTATTAAATTGATAACATCAGTTTGTTAAATAACTGCCGTTTAGTTACAGGCTACTCATTTTTGAATATGACAGAATTTAAATTAAGTCTTAAGACACAGATGCTGGAAAAAACAAACATATCTTCAACGTGTATTTTACGACCGTATTTAGCAAAGACATTATTGTGGTAAGCTGATACGAATATCATAGCGCAAATAAACAAACTTGATCAAGTATCTAATGCGGATATTGTAAACATGCTAAAAGCTTCTTCACGAAATGCATGTTATGTCCGGTTCTTCCAACACAATGAATGTAGTAGATGTTTAACTTCCTGGCGATCCATTTCAGCACATTTTTTGATGCATTTGATGAGGGGTCGACATGATAGACGAAGAGGGATCATCACCTGATAAAATGAAAATTGATATATGTTCAATCGTGTCTGAGTGAAAGAAACACTAATGAATATTTGTTTGGGGGAAACATTCAACAGACATTGGTGACGGCATAAGAGTGCACCAGAAGTAAATTAATCAATACACGTTCAGAATGTACTAACACCTAACTCTTAAGTTTTGAACGTAAAAAAGACGTACTATTTTCAACTACATATGTATAGGCTGTTTTTACACGATAAGATATTGAATTCTCAACAAAACTTTTAAATATTACAAGAATGTTGTGTTTTATTAATCACATTTAAATTAGTTTGTCTGTTAATTTCCCTGACCGCAAAAACTGCATTGAGAAATTGTAGCATAATGTTCTTAATATGGAAAAAATCAATTACCTTTTTTTGAAATATAATTATATCTATTTAGTTGAATAATTAAAACTATAACAAAGTAGAGAGAATTTATGAGAACTAATCACCACCACAATACACCAGGTCAAGCATATGTATATATGCAAATGTTGAACCAGTACGAATGTGTAGTACATTTTGGTACTATATATATTATTATTCTATATCTATTCCATTTATCCAATCGTGAACGTTTATTTACAACACGAGACCGTACAATAAATTACCGTACTGGACGCACGTGCGTACAAAAATCCTGTATTTTTTACGCATTTGGACGGTTCAACAGTCCCATGTTAAACATACAAGTTTCAAGTTTCAAGTTTATTTTCTTATGTTTGGCCCATATGGGCATCAACATTTACAATGTTCATGAAAGGCATGAAATACAATGCTAAAAGTAGTCAGTTACATTATACAATGTAAAACAGCTTCATACTTTCTTATACAGTATTGTGAGAAGAAGTATAATTATAGAATCTTGCCCAGTGACAGGTAAAGCATATGATACAATGTAAAACAGCTTTAAACTTATTAATATTGTGAAATTAAGTATAATTATAGAATCTTGCCCAATGATAGTTAAAGCATATTAAACAATGTAAAATGCGTTGAAACTTTCTAAGACAGTATGGAAAAATGAAATGCCATTCTAGAATTTTGCACAATGACAGTTAAACTATCCACAGTAACATTTAACAAGAATATTTAAACATTCTGAGGCTTATGTTCGTAAAAAAAGACAAAAAAGAAAAACACATTGTTAAACTTTCAAAATATCTTAATTATTGGATTAAAACAGTTAAAAAACAAAAAAATTAGGGAAAAATTGAGGAAAAGTGGTAGATCATTTTATTTTTGACATTATTAACTTGACAAATACTGCAAGCTTAAGAAGATCTGTTTTATCACGGCTTGTAAAATGTGTTACAAAATTAAACATATTGGGTCTCCTATGAATTAAGGAAAGGTATTTTTTACGATTAGACTTGAATAATTCACACTCATATAAATAATGAAATTCATCTCCTAATCTATTGTAGGGACACTGTTCACAGACTCTCATGTTACGGTTCAAACCAATAAAACTCCCCTTTCCTATAGGAAGTTTATGATTACTGCAGCTAAAATGACAGAGGGATGTTGCTATGTTCCTTGGTAAAACTTCTAAATAGTGTTCAAGCTCAAAGGAAGATTAAAATGCCCTATAAGTGGAACATTTACTTGAATTTGCCAGTTGCTCATTCCAAGTTTGCACATACTGATCTTTTATCCTATTTTAATAACATTTTTAAAGAATAATGGGGATAAAACGGACTGATCTTCCCAATAGTTAGCAAAACCTAAATTTTGTAGTGAATTTTTGACATAAGTTATCCAAGGAGAGTGGTAAATATTTTTTTTGTCTAGTTCATACATAAGTTTGTACAAAATGCTACATATTTTATCAGACTTAGAATTCATAATTTTACACCAAAAATTTAAAAATCTGTTTTTAACAGTGAATTCAATAGGTAGAGATCCTAATTCACCAAATACCATTACATTCGGAGTTGACTTTTTGAAATTAAGTAAATTTAGTAATTTTAAAAACTTTAACTGAAAGTGCTTAATGATTTTAATGTTACTAACACCCCAGATTTCTACGCCATACAAAAGAACAGGTGTGACCATACTATCGAATAATTGTAATTGAAGATCTATGTCTAACCAAAGAGACCTGGATTTCTGAAGAACAGAATACATTGCCTTTCTAGCTTGGTAGTTTTACCAAAATTACCATTGTAATTAAACTTAACTCCTAAATAACAAAAATCTTCTACAAAGTCTTATTTAGTGTTGTTGAAATAAAAAGATGGCTGAACATTAGAACATTAGAATTTTAGTTTTGGATGTATTAACTTCTAACTTCCACATAGAACAGTAACTATGCATAGCATTTAATGCAGACTGAAAATCTTTTTCATTTTCTGCAAATATAACCGTGTCATCCGCATAAAGAAGTAAAAATAGTTTTAAGTAAACTTCTACCGTGTCATCAATTATCTTTAATGGCATTTGACAGAAGTTCTAAACCATTGTATTTACCTGAAATATGTTCAACTAGAAAGATAGAAAACAAAATCGGTGAGATTTTCACCCTGACGAACACCTGTCGCACTAGTGAAGAAAGATGAAACACCTTGCGCACACTTAACACAGGATTTTGCCTTATCATATATATTTTAAATTACCTTAAAAATTTTACCATCTATTGAGTGAGCTAGAAGTTTTTTCCATAAATACCCAGCAAACACACCACGTTGTTACAACGTTGTTATGACGTCTTTTCCTGACGTTGTAACGTTGTTTTTTGGTTGATTATGAAAGGTGCGTTGACGTCTTGTCACAACGTTGGAAAGACGTCTTTTCTGCAACGTTGGAAAGACGTTGTTTTTTGATTGATAATGAAAGGTGTGTTGACGTCTTTTTCACAACGTTGGAAAGACGTCTTTTTCACAACGTTGGACAAACGTTGTTTTTTGGTTGATAATGAAAGGTGCGTTGACGTCTTTTTTGCCACCTTGGAAAGACGTCTTTTTCACAACGTTTGAAAGACGTAGTTTTTTCTTTGATTTTGAAAGGTGTTTTGACGTCTTCTGCAGTGTTGGAACGACATATTTTTCACAACTTTGGAAAGATGTATTCTTTACATTTGAATGACATCTTTTCTCAATGTTGTTTCGTCTAAAAGCACAAAAAAAAACCCCAACAGTCTATGGTTTCAAACAAAAGTGTACTGAATAATAGAATAGTCACAAGACGTATCTTAACATACTGGGTCTAGTAAGAAAACATACTAAATATGATTCAACTGAAATGTTTTTATTAAAAAGTACATATACCATTCAATCAAAAATAAATTTTGTTGATGCATGTAATCTGTAAAAAGAGCTGTTCAGGGACAGCAACAGTCAATCGACTATTCAATAGCTTTTTAACAAAATATTTCATCAATGAATACAATGATAAACACTTGTGGAAATGGGCAACCATTTTGCTTGAATGTAATAAAGTGTCATAGCATATACAAACAAGAGCTGTCATAGAAGCAGCATGTTTAACTATTTTAAAACTTGATACTAAGTGAAGAAACATTATCTTGAATTCTAGCATAAAACTGCTGTTATTGTCACTTTTCGGGGGTGTCTTAACAGGAGAGAAAACGTGTATTAACAGAGAGATTCTCGCGCTCACATGCTGTTGTAACACCTTTTTATTTATGCGCGTTCCGTGGCAAAGCGTAAACGTATTACGGCCCCAAAACGAATAATTCAAAAGGAAATGACGTGAACGTGATAAAACAAACTTTACCGCGCATTTCATGGGAATTTAAAGACGTTGAGGGCAATATATTCATTTACTTGGTTTTGCGTTTTATGCCAGAATAGCGTTAGCGCATGTTATTTTCGTGTTATAACATCTACAGAATCCCTCGGGAATCATTGGTACCTGGCTTGGGTACCAACCAATCCCTCGGGATTCTGGAGATGTTGTAACACGAAAAACATGCGTTATCCCTACACAATTACTTTATGTTTGAACAAAAAGCATTGAATAATAGCCATAAATGAGTGAAACTGCCTAAAATTCCTTTAAATAATTCAAGAAATACTGGTTCGATACCACACTTCGGTCTGTGAAATCTGATCTTAGATGCTGACAGAAAACAAGTAGGATAGCTCTGCATATAGTTTGTACAGTCTAGCTAAAATCTTAAAGTTACCCACAGTTTGGGTGAAATTTTTCAACATCTTCCTTTCAAAAAGTTTAGCAGAGAATGTGTATTTGACACAGAAATGTGATCTAAAACGGTTGAGAATAAAATTTAGATATTGGTAAAAATGCAACAGGAATGTAAACTTTCTGCAATATTTCAAATTTAGTATACTACATTCTGCACAAGATTTATTGTTATTTAATGGAATATCTTGCTTAATCATTCCAATAAGTTTGACTGAACCAATTTCCAACTCCAAAAAAGACCATAATTTATCCAAACTCGTTGACAGAGTTATCTGCTGTTGCCTATAGATGGAAATCATGATAGTAAGTAAGTAAGTGTTCAAAGTTTCAAAGCCATATGTCAAATAGTTTTGACAAACAGGTACTTGTATGCAAACTGAACCAATTTCTAAGTACAAAAAGGCCACAATTCAGCCAAAATAGTTGACAGAGTTATGAACACTTACTTACAGATGGCGATCATATAATAAACAAGTGTTCAAAGTTTCAAAGCCACACATCAAACAGTTTTCACAAAACATGGACTGGTAAGAAATTGTACCAATTTCCAAGTCCAAAAAGAGTCATAATTTAGCCAAAATACTTGTAAGAGTTATGTACTCTTACCTACAGATACAGACTATGGTATAATAATAATCAAGTGATAAAA
This sequence comes from Mercenaria mercenaria, assembly GCF_021730395.1. Lineage (NCBI taxonomy): Eukaryota > Metazoa > Mollusca > Bivalvia > Venerida > Veneridae > Mercenaria > Mercenaria mercenaria. The sequence continues at coordinate 103,735,056 of NC_069362.1, read as the reverse complement.
GTTTCAATGTCATATGTCAAACAGTTTACACAAAATATGAACTAGTAGGAAATAAAAGGTACCCTAATTCAACAAAAGTCCCTGATAGAGTTATGTGCCCTTGCCTAAAATTGGATATGGTGATGATAACAAGTGTTGAAAGTTTCAAACCTTTATCCCCAAAGGTTTTGCCAAAATGTAAACTGGTACCAAAAACTTAACCAAGGTGTGACGCAAAGCTGATGCCGTATCGAGTAGGATAGCTATTCTTATAGTTCAAATAGTAAAGTTATAAAGGTCCAATTGCGGCATCTTTTATGCAGTTTCCGAAAATGATTTTAATAAAAAATCTTGCAAAAAAGTTCTATGTAGAACAATCTGAACAAAATACATTTTTTTTCATATATAACTTTCAGCCAGGCCATTTAATATTGATTTATGTGACAAATTATTTTTATTATTCTCAAAATCACTACAAATGGATAAAGTCTGCCCATCACTTAGCTTGAGACAACATTAACCTTAACCAACAAATTCTTGATTTTGTGAATGAGTAATCTAATCCATTCACAAAAATATTAAGAATAAATAAAGTAAAGTTTAAGTGTAATGGACTGGCAAAACAATGAACAAACAACTGCAAATTTTTGAAAAACAATTCATTGTGCAAACTTTTTTTCTCGAGATACTATTTGAAATTTCTTCAACTTGTAGGATTTTAAATTATCTGAAAAAAATTCCAATAACACTGTGCATCCAGAAAATGAATTGGATACAAGTTCTTCAGTTTTGTATACAACAAAAAATCAAACTTAACTTGCACTGTTTTCACACATTTCATGTATATCACTTTTCAGCTGCATTTAGAATTTACTGAAAGATTCATTTTGTAAGTAGAACTGTTTTGCATTTAACACATTTTAAATTCAAATGTTTGTGTTTTAGAGCAGATTACACAGTATGTAAGTCATGATTTCTGCTATTTCACTATTTCAGATTTCCTTTTGAACTGGATTTCTATCTGATAGTGCATATATCAGTCACAGGCACTTCTCCCACTCCTAGCTCCCCTTCCTGGTCCTATGTCTACGCAGGCTGAAAATATACATTTTAACACATATGTAAACTTAAACGTTTTGTTAAAAACTAGAAGATGATCACACATATTAGAATTATGTATAAAGTTAAATGTATGGTAAGGTGACGGTGTATCATTTTTAATGCATAACATACTAATTTCTTTACTTTATCACAAAGTTTATACGGTAATACAGTGGGTGGGATAGCGCCGATGTCGTGAATTCATTTCGGACATACTGAGTTTTTTTAAAAATTTCTGGAGCCCTGAATACATTGGACGGGTTCATTCAAATGCTAGAATTTCTATTCTTACTAACACCATTCTCACGTAAGTATGATCAAATATCATTTCTTAAATATTTACCCTTCAAGATCGAAAACAATGTTGTCCTTTCTTCTCCCAGTTTGCTTTTCCTCTTATGTTAACATGGTCATTAGTTTCATTGTCATCAACCTGTGAAACAGAATGAATTTGGTGATAAAAAGTTAATAAAAAAGGTACAATTTGAATCTATATCACTAAAAATTAAATCAATAAGACACATATGCCAAGGAGCAGTGTTGAGCCCGCCAGCTGTCAAGTGGACCTTGGACCTAGGGACCTGGTTCTTGCGCATGTCACTCCGTCTCATAATGGTAAACATTCATGCCAAGTTACATCAAAATCCCACTATGCATGAAGAAGAACTGCTCTGGACAAACTTCAGTATGACCGTAGGCCTCTTAACTGTGACCTTGACCTTTGACACAGGAACATGGGGTTTACGCATGGCACACCTTCTTACTTAGGTAAACATTCATGCCAAATATAAACAAGATTGGTTCATGCACGTATAAGTTATGGTCCGGACAAAATCAGACAGACACAAGCACATACATCGAAAGTGGCGACTATATCGAGCTCACCGTAAGTGGGTTCAACAAAAACTCGACACAAGACAAATACAACTCTTGCATAATTATTATTTTTCAGTCTCTTAAAGTATTCTTCTAAATTTAAAACATGCACAAAAATGCTTGTGAAACACGATTCAGATGAGTTTCAGTTAAGTTCACGCATATTTTATTCAAGAGGAAGGAAAAAAACAGGTAATAAATTTATGGAAACTTTATTCCAATATTACTTACTTATCAAACACCATGATATCCTTGTACAGCTAGAAATTGTGCCACTGGCCCATGAGTAAGTGTTGTATATAAGCAGAAGATAAAGATTCTATTCACAGTCCCTCATGATGTTCTTCCAACAGCAGACAACATGGAAACCTGTCAACAGCAAAAATTTCAAATTAGAGCTACTTTGTAATAATCTACATTTTAAGCACACACAACAGCAGTACACCCATGCATAAAATAAATTTTGAGAATTTACTGTCTTGCATTTTAGATGTAAACAACCTTGAATCAGTTTCACAAATAGTTTACGGTTAACCTTTAGTCTACTAGCAACAAGTGATTCTGCCTTTGCGACCAGTGCAGACCAAGATCAGCCTGCACATCTGTGCAGGCAGATCATGGTCTGCACTGTTCGCTATTCAGTCAGTAAATTTTCAGTGAACACCCCTTCGAAAAATAGATGGTACTGTCCAAACTGAACGATGGATCAGTTCATTTTAGAAACTTAGCAGGGTAAAGGTTAATGAAAACTTATGCCTGACTAAACTCAGACATACCAAAGTCTTTGTAAAACAGATTCTAGGTTTCCTGAACGAGGCATATATGTTACTAGTCAAAATAATTCGCCGTTCAGATTGTTTTATATTTGTGACGGGCAAGATCTAAACGTCAAAACTTTGAAGGACCAAAATAATGGAATATAAATCACAGTACACAGTCATGTAAAGTTATTGGTTTTGCGTTTTCGCATATTTGCATGTAGAGACATGGTAAACTTTAATCCTGTACAGTACATACATACATTTAAATCACCAGAAACTAAGTAATTTTGGATATTATTTGATAATTTTGGCATAAATCATTGAGAAATTGAATCCCCGTTCAATACATGTAAGTTTATTTGATTTTGAATTTATGACTAATGTTTGAAAATAATCGGCATTTAAACCTATAGCATGTAAAGCGTTGGCAGCGATGAAAATTTCATCGGAAATTGCTTCAACTATTTTGGTCTTTCGAGTGTTTGACGAAAGTGGGGATACTGCCCATATGAAAAGAATTATCCCAACATTTCCTAGGATCGCATCAAATTAGTTGGACTATTATGTTACTTCTGAAGAGAATCGTCAGGCATCAAATGAATGTGAAGCACTATAATAAATTATATTATATGGAGATGTCCAAATACAACGTAACAGATTGTTTCGGGACAGTGTGATAACTTGACTGTCGCTGTCTCAACATGTGTAAACTTATTTGGCACGATTTCTTTCAGGAAATCTCTAAAACATGTGACGTCACGCAATGGCTTTGACTACAAACAAAATGTTAAAACTGTTGATTTTATGTTAGTCAATATGGTGACAGCGACAAGTAAGCATAGTTCCGGCTATATTTCTGTTGCCTTTAGATAATGGAACAACCTGTTCACACTGGCACTTCTGTTAAATTTTCTTGTTGTATGGTGGATGGCGTGTGAATGCATTGCACGTTATTATGCAGAAGGGGGGATGCCCATGGGCAGGGACTTTTTTCATATACAGACTTTTGGTGGCTTGATCGAATTTTGATCAGAATTGATAAAAAAAATATTGATAGAATCTGTGTTTTAAGAATATTGATGCAGTTAGAAAAACATCACTGTTAACAAAAAAAAAAAAACATGGACGTCTAGCCGCTCACTGTCTTATCAGTTCTAAAAATAGAAACTACAACTTTTGTTTACAAACACCATCTAGTCTAGTCCTATATCATGACCCGCATAAAATTAGTTTGACTACCACACCCCTAGCCGCTTCCAACAAGTAATGCTGTTTGGTGACAGATATCAACATACAAATGGCATGTAACTGTTAGACACTAAGCATACGTGAATTTATAAACTAAAAACCCTTTGTCAAAACCTTTAAAATTTATGGAAAGTTCAATTTTTTGCACTGTAAACAGTAAAAGACTGCAAAATGTTGACAGTCTGATCTTCATCGCATGCAAGATATTTTAAGTAAGTCCATTTCTAGCCTAAAATGCATAATTATTAATTTATCCTCATGCAGCACAACAATGTCAACATACAAATTACCGGTAATAGGCCTACCGCGAAAATATATGACAATATAAGTTATAGCTATAACTTCAACAGTTTTAAAAACGTCATGACAAAAAATAACTGCTGTAAAAACTAACAACATACTTACAGGTGGAGAAGCCATGATTTGACATAATCTGTACAGGGCGCTTTTTAAATACTTCCACGAATTTTCAAAACTCCGATCAACAACATGAACGGGCGCAAAAAGGCACGTGAGCTAGACCTGTTTTGATTGGTCAATTTCGAACACATGTCGGAAATCATGGGACGGAACTCTTTCGAGTTAATGTTAGATGGTTAATGTTACTAACCTCACGACATGACGAATAGCGCTAAACGACAAAAATGCAATAAAGTATTCACGCAATGAAATTATTTTTGCAGCTTGAAATATTTTAAAGTATCAGTAGATCTAATGACGTTGTTCCAACGTTTTTACAACGTCGGAATAGCGATGTCGGATTTTGGTCGCTGTAAAGCCGTTGGAACAACGTCGGGATAGCGATGTCGGACTTTGGTCGGTGTAAAGCCGTTGGAACAACGTCGGAATTAGCGACGTCGGATTTTGGTCGCTGTAAAGCCGTTGGAACAACGTCGGGATAGCGATGTCGGACTTTGGTCGGTGTAAAGTCGTTGGAACAACGTCGGATTCTGGTCACCGACGTCGCGACCCCAAAACAACTATAAAAAGACGTCTTTGCGACGTCGTGTGTTTGCTGGGTAGATTCTGTTTACAGAGTCGAACGTTTCTTTTGTAATCTACAAACGCACAGTAAAACGACTTATTTTTACTAAGATAAAAATCAATTATCATTTTGAGAGAGAAAATATGGTCGATAGTTCCGTAAGATTTACGAAAACCTGCTTGCTCTTCATTTAAAAGACCGGACATTTCTAAAAGGTTATTAAGCCTATTATTCAGTATACTACGATAAAGTCCGAAACGCGTGAAAATGTTCCGAATGTAAATCGGGTGAAGTAGGCGCTCTATGTGCAGAGTTTGATTATGCGTCTTGAGACTCAGGGTCGTAGGGAACCAACTAAATTTCCATAGGCCCACATTGTAATGTTTCCGTTCACGGGACTTTCCTAACATTTAAACTTTTGATGCCACCTACTCAGGTTGAAAGAACTATCCAAGAACTATCGAAAAACTGCAGGAAATATATATGTTCACCATCACTTTTGGGCACTTCTTTCTCTTTGAACTCGGTTACCCATAATTCTGCAATGATTTATTTTTTATTTTTCATAAAAATGCCCTACTGATAGAACATGCATATTTCTCATACAAAATGCATCATTTCATATTATTTTAGTCAGTAATCATGGATTACACTTTCAAACACATCCAACATATTTTGCACCAATGGGAGATCACTTTACATGGTAGATATATACTGCAGAATGCCATATACTTTTTCAACCAATCAGAGACCTCGTTGGCTACTTCCCTCTGACCAGTAAAACAATATTCGTGCAATGAATCACGTATATTTGTAAATGAATTAAAATAAATATAGAATGAAATGGTTATTTAGGGCCTAACATTGTTCTGTAAAATACGTATTAGCACTCATACCAAGCTGGGAAAATACAGAACAGGCAGAAATACAAAATTCAGAGAAACATTTATAAATTAAGCTAAAATAAAATAGATATAGGGTTATTAGGTTATTTAACATTATTCTGTACAATACGGAGATATATTTGGACGAGTACTCAGCTGGGAAAACCATATTGAGCTCGCCGAGCGGATCGTCCAGTATGGTTTCCCAGCTGAGTGCTCGTCCAAATCTCGTATTGTACAGTTCAATGTTAAATAACCTTTTTTTTCTATATCTATTTTATTTTAGTTTAAATTAAAATTGATTCACTGAATATTGTATTTCTGCCTTCCTCATTTCAAGACGCATAATCTTACTCTGTACATAGAGCGCCTACTTCACCCATTTTACATTCGGAACATTTTCACGTGTTTCGGGCTTTATCGTATGTTTAACATGGGACTTTTTGAACCGTCCAAATACGGGAAAATACAGGCTTTTTGTACGCACGTGCGTCCAGTAAGGTAATTTTTCTTGCCTCCTACAAGTTCTTTGCATTTCTGTTGGTCAATAGACGTGACGTGGAGACAGGATATATTCCATATCCTGCTAGTAAATTTCAGATATGAATTTTGAGTAAAACAAATGGCTGCCGCTTTGGTAATTTACAAAATATTAGATTATAGCAAGTAAGTAAAGGGTAGTCGGCAAGATAAAATTGTTACACAGCTTGTTGGTGACAGGATACGGGATATACGCTGTCTCGAAAATCCATATCTTCGCTCTCGCCTGATATGGATTATCGAGACAGCGTATATCCCGTATCCTGTCACCAACAATCAGTGTAACTAATAATATTGTACGGTCACGTGTTGCAAATGAACGTTCATGATTTGATAGATAAAATAGATATAGAATAAAAAAAGGTTATTTTACATTGTACTGTACAATACGATATATATCTGGACTCGTGTCCAGCTGGGAAAACCATATTGGACTCGCCTTGCGGCAAGTCCAATATGGTTTTTTTAGCTGTGTACTCGTCCAAATATATCTCCGTATTGTACAGAACATTGTTAAATAACTAATATAGTACTATTAACCTTTAGCCTGCTGGCGGCAAATGAGTCTGCCTTGTTCGCTATTCAGTCAGTAAATATTCAGTGAACACCCCTTCAAATAATAAATGGTACTTCCCAAATTGAATGATGGACCATTCCTTATAATAGATATTCAGCAGGGTAAGGGTTAATCAAGTGATTTCATTTTGGCCTTGTTATTTTTCCAAGGATTGTCGTATTGGCCCAAGGCCATAGGCCGAGGGCCAATACGACTGCCCAAGGACAAACAACTAGGCCAATATGAAATCGCTTGATTAATGATAATTTATTATTCAACTTTTGAACATAAGCGGTAACACCAAGATAAAAAATTATGTTTTAAGCACTATCATTTTATCCAGTAAAACAGAATGGATCGTAAATAGGTATGTGTGAATAATTTTGAGAGATATATGCCTCGACATAATCAACAATAACTGGAACTTACCGTATTTATTATTTTCTCTAGTGAGTATCTTACTGTGCTAGAAACTGCTTTAAATGTCATTTCTTTGTAAGCTGCAGGCAACGTGCCATAAAACTGAACACATATATGTTGATCAAGATAATACAACCAACCAGTCACATATTATACACCCCCATGCCTCGTTTTAACTTTTATTTTTATCCGAAGTTGATTGCAGCTTACAACTGACATTCGAATTCGCAACCAGCATGTGAATCGCTATTACCATTGCACCAATAATCCAGAGTTTAAGATAAGTCTCATCCTTTCAATTAATTCGAGTTTTGCATATTTTCTCAATATATATCTCAGGACAGGACAGGAACTTGTTTGTACACAATAACGAATAAGCCGAAAGAATCGTATTTATCTACAAGAAAAACGTACATGTATAGACATCGTACGTCCGCTCAGTCTTACTTGGTTATTACACGAACATGTTAGATAATATATTTTTGTCAAAATATGAAAACTATTGTACTGTATAATTCTTATGTAAAACAAAATGGCATCATTTAAAAATCTAACGAAAGTGACTTCTCCGTATTGGCCCTCTCTTTTTAACCAATCAGAATGCTTGAATTCCGTATTTCCCTGTTTTCTCGTATTGGCCCTGCTTTTCTAATATTGGCTCAGTTATGCTGTGTATTGGCTCTACTTGTTTCATATAATGTGCACCATTGATCTAGTACAGTGTATAATATTGTAAAATTGAACAATAATATATAATATGATCATTATGTAACATGATTATGAAAAATTCAAAAGTGAGAAAAGGAAATGAAATATATGTCTCTTGAATACAAAGTGGTAAAAGATAATCTTTGTCTGTTTGTCTTTTATTTATAATATGTCAGATGTGTATTTTATCAAAAATATTCATAAATTATATTCAGTTCTATTTGCAGTTGTTCGCAAGACGTATGTTTAAGAAATAATTTTTCAACAAATGGCCATGAAATTAAATTATTTGTTTTGTAAAATATCGTGCAAAACTTGAAATTGTTTTGTATGAAGAGTTATAAAAGTATATATATTGCAGGAATTACAAAAAAATGCATTATTTCGTACAATAATCGTACGTAAGCATAGATTATTAAACGCAATTAACTCTTGTCATGCTAAACACGACTGATTCTGCCTTTGTGACCAGAGTTACTCAACCATGTTTCAGAGAAAGCAAGAATATCAAAGTCACACAGTTCGGCATAAAGAATATCAAGTTTGTGCTGTATGCTCTGAACATTTAAATGAACGAAAGAAAGATGATTAGATATAGATTTCAGATGTATTAGTGTGTTTGTGGGAGTAGTGTCAGAAGATGACGTGGATGAAGATGGACCTGGATTTTTATGTATGTCTCCACAGGAGCCTGAAATTCTATCTATAATGCTCCAAATGGCTAAATATAAAAATTACCCCTCCTATATATATAAAAAAAGAACAGGAATGAAACAAAACCGTACCCCGCCCACTTTTTGTAAACAAGAAACTTCGAAAAACAGAAAAGCATCTTTATACGAGCGGTCTTATTTTGAAGAGGACAAAAAAATATAATAGAAACACTGCTTACTGTAAACTGTCTTCCTTTTAACTAACATAAAATCATCATTTTCAATACCTTTTCGTTCATCGCCGAAACCATTGCGTGACGTCACATACATGTACCTGTTTCACAGCCTCGCAGTTAATTCGATATACTTTCACTTCGATGTGTCATAACTAATTAAGGGTCAAATGCAACATTTTTATAAAAAACACAGGATTTCCATACCATATCGCAGCGCTCAGGTTATCTGCCATAATAAAAAATAGTCACTATGGAAGTTTCCAATTTTTAAATTTCCCTCCAGTGAATAATGGAGTTACTTCCCCTTTTGTTTACGTTTTTGTTTTGAAAATATTAGTTGAATACATTGACAAACAAATGCAAACATATAATTTTTATTCATGGAAAAATGAACAATAAAATATAGAACATAAACAATATCTTACCTTTATTTCTTATCGAAGTGAAAGTACATCGAATTAACTGCGAGGCTGTAAAACAGGTACATGTATATGTGACGTCACGCAATGGTTTCGGCGATGAACGAAAAGGTATTGAAAATGATGATTTTGTGTTAGTTAAAAGGAAGACAGTTTTACAGTAAGCAGTGTTTCTAGTATATTTTTTTGTCCTCTTCAAAATAAGACCGCTCGTATAGAGATGCTTTCTGTTTTTCGAAGTTTCTTGTTTACAAAAAGTGGGCGGGGTACGGTTTTGTTTCATTCCTGTTCTTTTTTATATATATAGGAGGGGTAATTTTTATATTTAGCCATTTTGGAGCATTATAGATAGAATTTCAGGCTCCTGTGATGTCTCCAGCAACCAGCAGGAGGCATGCCCCAAATTAATTTAAATCAAACTGTAAATTTTTACAATCTTGTGTACTGTTCACTTCTCTATAAACCTTAGTTTCTACACAAGGATTGGAAATTTGAAAATTTAAACTGGTGTGAACAAATCTTATAATGTACCCCACCCATTTTCTTATACAAATGCTGATTATTTGGACAGGAAAAACAAAAAACAGAAAAGTGGCATGCATCAATACGTATTTACCCTTACCAAAATAATGTAGACTGATGTTATCAAAAAAGTAATATGTTTTCATCCGACTTTCATTGAAATAAATCCGATTTTTTGTAGGAACACAATTTGGCAAACATTTGAAAAAATGGCGTAACTGCATCAAGGGGAAATAACTTTAATGCAACTAAATATACATCATGATATATTATAGATGATGTGTGCGTTGTATGTATTTATTGTGATTAAAGTCCATTTTAGAACAATATGGGACTGGAATTATAAGCATTCAATGGGACGAGTTCAAGCCGAAAACAAAAACAAAAATATTTGTTGTGCTTCTGAAAATATACGAATCACATTTTACAGAATGTAAGCTTTAATGGGCATCAAATTGCTGTAAAGGGCCATTAAGATTACTCTTAAATGAAATCGTACAGAACCTGAACATTTAATGGGCATTAAATCAAATTTAAGGACCATGAATAATCCTGTTAAATTCAAAATATACAGAATTTCACTATTTTTTCTAAAGCCATTAACTTTTTTAGCTACCAAATAAATTTTTTATCGGCATGATTCATGGTCAAAATGGGTGTTTTAATGGTATTTTAACATGTAACCCATTAATATTGTGAAACCTGTTAAATAAAGTGATGCAAGAATTAATGGGGTTAATTAACGGGTTTTCCTACTTTAATGGTTATTTTACAGGGTTTTAAAGCTGCATTCCACACCCTAATTAAATTTCGTTATAGTAAAAAATAATTCTACTTGTACATGGTCTAATAATTCTGGTTTCAATAGTGAAACATTGATAACTGTTAAATTCGGCGTACTTTCAAAGATTTCAATGGTAAACTACTAAGTGTCGTCGACGTTAACAGTTATAAGATAACCACTTTTTGGCCAACAGTAACAGAAACAGCAGTAACACCGTTTGCAAACACTAACGTTTATTGGTCGACGGAGCTTAAAAATGTGCGGCAGAGGTTCATTTTCAGGGAATATATAATGCAATTCATCATACATCGTTTTACAGATATTTAAAGATATTTATTGTCTTTCAAATTTATTTTGGCCCAGGTTTTTGTCTCTGGTATGATTTAGGTGGTTCATTCAATCTTCTACCTTATGTCGTCTTCTATGAGAATGCCGTTAGAAGTACTTTCCCCAAGATAAAACATTGGATGTTCAAGCATTTGAAAGACAATATAAAAACCTTTAAAATGGTGTACAGTAAGTGGTGTCATATTCCCTGGCATAGTAATTGTTTGCTCTTCATTATGTTCACTAACGGCGTTTCTCCCTTGACAGCTAATACAAAACTGATTACTACACCCTATTCATTCTCAATAAATTGTGTTACATTCCCTGACAGTTTGTCTTTAAGCTGTTGAATATACCCCCAACGAACATTTACATTGCATATAAGGCCGTATATTAGTATATTCGCCGTTAAGTACCGAATTTCTTTACCCAGAAGCCTTACTGTGCGCTAGGGCAGCCATTTTGTTACTGTTTGCCAGCTAAGTGTGCGCTCTTTTGATGATCATAGTCTACTTTCAATTTCACATTCTAAAAATAGATTTCGGTACCCCGAGAAAAATAAGCGATTACAAAGTAACAAAATGGAATTTAGATAAAAAAAAATGCTATTTGCATAGTCTGAAACCATAACGAAAATATAGACAAATGATAAGATTGCTTGCGATTATATGGAAAGTACCTTTAAACCATGTTTAATGGTATGTGCATCCAGTAGTGTTTGCCAGATAGACCTTTACAGAAATCTTCGTAGAATTGCTGCTTGAAAAATAATACGAACTCTGATTTTTCCCACATGTACCATTGAGTCAAGTTTGCCTCAGGGTAAAGTAATTTTATGGAAAATACCCTGTAGAGAAAGAAATGAGCCGCGCCATGAGAAAACCAACATAGTGGCTTTGCGACCAGCAAGGATCAAGACTTTCAAAGCCTATTGCAATTAGAGAAACCGGTAGCGAACAGCATGGATCCTGACCAGACTGCGCGGATGCACAGGCTGGTCTGGATCCATGCTGGTCGCAAAGCCACTATGTTGGTTTTCCCATGGCGTGGCTCAAATATCTTAATTTTTTATTTAATGTGTTCAATAAAGTTGAACTTCACAATCATGTTCTTATCCCAGGAGATAGGTAATATATCTGCGACATGAAATTTCCTAAAGTGATGAACTTCTTTCATTTCAAAACAGTTTTCAAAAATTAATTTTATCCAGAAACTACTTAATTCTCGCAATGCCTTTATATATATATATATCCAAAATGTATTGCTTGGCAGTACGGATATTAATAGCGGAAAAAAGATGAACATGCCTTTAATTTTTTACATTTTTGTACTCAAATTTCCATTTTAAACTGCACCAGAACGTGCCGAAAGAGTCATTAAAGCTAAAGTATTTCTTAGGGAGGCCCCTGTATGCCAACAGGAGAGGGGAAATACATCATACACTCTCCTGTTTGCCGCCATTGGCGTCTCAAATTGCCTTAGCAACATGCCTTCCAAACTTTATGGCTAGAACCCTGATACCGATTTTTCTTTTTTCGTTGTTCCTGCGATCTTATTTAGTTCTTTACTTTTTTAATATATCAAGGTGTTATGTGGCACTCGAGTGCCTGTTGTAAAACATTTTCAGAAATGTTAATGGCCTCTTATTTAGATTATATGTAAATTATATTGTCATATTTGTTTCCACGGCGTATCAGAATAAAATGAAAGCGTGCATTTCGGAGAATGATTTTGAGGAAAATAAACCTTTGTAAGGTAATAAATGTACGCAAAACAGCATATAAATCAATGTTGATGACTGATAAAATAGTTCGCTTCTGTTTGCCACTTCACTCTATTCACCTAGGTATCATTAAAGTATACAATAAACAATAATGGATGAGTACCAACACAACAATTAATCTACCTAATAGTTTGCTTTACAAAATTGGAGATGATAAAATATTTTAACGGCTCTCATTGGAACATTTCGATATGTTGTCTAAAGAGTGAAAATTTCATTTTTAGAAATCTGGATGCATTTTGAAGGTATTTTCATAACAATAGTATAAAGTACCTAACGGAATGCATAAAGAAATACAATTGTATATTTGTATTGCTTTATTTTGTTTATTATAGGAGTTTTCATAATTTGGTGTTATGAAATAAATCCCAATGCATGTTCGGATCATGAAATAAACAGGAATACCAGATGAAGTTTTAACTGGAAATCAATATTTCTTTGTTTTAGAAATCAATCAGTTGTTCGCAGTTTCTTTGTACTGTAAAGAAGACTAATGCATTTAACGTGTTATATCTCTGTGTGTGAAACTGAGCCGCACCATGCGAAAACCAACATAGTGCATTTGCGACCAGCATGGATCCAGACCGATCCATACTGTTCGCTAACTGTTTTTCTAATTGCAATAGGGTTTGAAAGCGAACAGTATGGATCCTAACCAGACTGCGTGGACGGTCTAGATCCATGCTGGTCGCAAATATACTGTGTTGATTTTCTCATGTGAGAAATAAAGCATATTGTTTTTGAGTTTCAGAAAAACATGCATTGTATTGAGATATTTATGGGCTTATTGATAAAATATTCACTGTTGAAAAGCAGCAATGAACAAAAACTAAAAAACCAATTGAAATATTCAGGTACTTTAAGGATGTAGGATCGAATTTTTTCTAACGTTAAGAATTTTTTCATACTCTGTAAGCTTGAAGAACATTAGTTTCCAAGACAAACAAGAGAAGAAAAAACATAGGTCACCGAACTCGTTTTAATTTCATAGGGTATTTTCTCCACCCACTCTTTACGCATTTCTGAATTTTTGTAAAATTGAAAAAATGGTGGTACTTTATAAAACATGTAATATCCCGCTTAATTTTATAGGGATTTCAAGTCTTACAAGTTAATATGAATATACGGCGATGTCAGTATTATATAAGCATAAATGTCACTAAAAAAATCTCTTTCGTTATTACATGTTGACGTAATTACCCCACCCACTTTATTTTCAATGGAAAAAACATATTTAGATCTACAAAAAAATTCTGACGTTAAGATTTTCAAAATATTTTGCAGCTTTAATGACACAAAAATCCTTTAAAATGGAAATTTGGGGTCACCGTGCATCTAAGAGATTTAATAATAAAAAACTGTTAAAAACATGTGAAGTTTGATATTTTTGTTCTTTTTGTTTTAATTTGTATTTTCTAGATAATAGATAGAGCTATCTTGAAAACTTTTATTTCACTTATAGCTTAACATTATATGTATAAGTCAGGAAAATATCAAATCCAAACCTGATTTACTTTAATAGATATTTGAAATTACCTACCCCTAGCCCATTGTAACTCTTATGTCAATTTTAGACAAATACCAGCCAAAAATAAGGGTGAATTTTTTTTTTTCGCAAAAAGTAGAATATATTTGGTTAAACAGTACATTATTAGCTATATTTTAATTATTTAGCATTAATTTTTGGCAAAACTTTTGTTAGAAACCAATATTCAAAGAAACATTTTTCAAAATGGCGGATATCCTGAAAAAAACGCTCGTACATCCTTAAGTAATTTTCAGATTTAAACTGATGAAATTGCAAAAAAACTGTCAAGAATGTGAACAATATTAAATGTCTGAAAACCAAAATTTTTAAGAAAACAATTACATAATGCTATTCAAAACTTCTAAGAAGATACCGAGTGCCTTCTGAACGACACTTCAGAGTTGCTGAAGACATTTTGCAATAGACTTTACGAAGATCCTTCAGAAGCCAAGAACGTAATCAATCAAATAAATAGCAAACTCAGTTGGATCAAGTCTGTTTATGAGAGGTAATGAAGTGTGAAACACACCTCACGCCCACTAGCACTGGCTTAAGAGGAATTCTGTTTTAGTAAATATGGTCCAGAAGGACCAGAAAATGTAACAACATTGAAACTGAGTATGAGGAGACTTTTTACAACCATCACATGGCACTCAAAGACTGTTTTATGATAGCAAATATTTTTTTAAGATAGTCCTTTGGAAGCATTACAACACAACCAAGCAAAATAACAGCTGACTTGATTTGATTGTGTCTGTTTGTTAGATGTAGTGAAATGTGAAATTGCCCTCACACCCCTAGCACTAGCTTAAAGAGTGTTCTGTTATAGTAAAATTGTATGTATTAGTTAAAGTCTGAATCTAAAATCAGATGTTTCTGAAAAATATTAACTGCACACAATTTGAGGCAGCAGTGTTACAAGAATCACATTCTGCACGTCTTGATTAATATGTGACTTACGATATTTTCAATTTAATGTTACCTAATATAGCATATTTGCTCTCTTGTTGGTTAGCTGTTATGAATACATGTAATATGTTGCTTTATTACATATTTTTTATAAAATAGAAAGCAACTGGCAAAAGAAGATCATAGGCTCCCAAAAAATCACTTTATTTTTTATGAATGACATTTGATTACATTTTGATTCTGAAGCAATTTGTATCATGCTCTCGAATTTCTTGCTACAATTTGAACTTTTGACAAAGACAGGTCAAGCCTTTTTCATAACCTTTGGTACGTAACTTAATTCATAATCAAACTTTATTTTTATGACTAATGCAAATTTTTCTTAGTAGTGTTTCTCTTAATGTTCCGGCATATCCAGGAATATTCCACCACATAATACAATTTAGTCCCTGTCTGTACAATTTAAAATATTAAAAAATATTTTGTATATTCTGTCATTCTTGTAAATGTTTCAAAATCACTACAATAGTCTTCTTCACTTCATATCTATAAAGTTTTATATATTTCTTATATCTTGATTTGGTATCACTAAAACAGTTTTGTCAACTTGGCAAAAGTTTTAAATCTAAAGTTTTTACTTAAATACCTGCATATTTTCTTATATTTGTTAGTTTTGGTTTAGCACCGCTTTGCAACAGAAATTCAGTCATTGAGCAGTTAACCTAACAAGTGTCCCTTGATTCTGTACCAGAACTACTAAGTTCTCTACAGACAAGTGCTAAGTTTTCCGTATTATACAGATCATCAGATGTAAGTCTGTTGACTTCAGACACGATATCTTTATTGAATCGTCATGGAGAGCAAAGGCCAAATTCAGATATCTGACTCAAGACCCTATGATTCGTCCTATCGCGCTAGGGTTGGTTTTGTATATGTTCTTATAATGCTACTTTTTCTAGAATTTAATTTTTTTTTATAAAACTTGATTTTTACTCACAGGAAGACTGCAGATATAAGCTGTATGATCATAATATTATGGACGTACAGATGGATATTATTGTATGCTTTATTGAAATTCCATCTAAAATTATAGTTACATGGATGGTGCAATATATATTTTAGGCAACTTCTGAAATAACAATAGAAAACCTTCTAAAGATTTACCGCTAATAGTTTAAATAAATCAGTATGTGACAATTTGGGCTTCAATATCTTCTTAAATAACTTTTTTAAAAGCAATGGTAGTGGTAACGTATTCTAAAGTGTGTTACGGAAAAAATCACACTGGCTAGACAAGTAAAGAAGCATATTGTATTATTATAGTACAAAATAAATAACATTAATTATGTTTCTGGAATATTTTCTAAATAATTGATAAATTACAACAAGGTTATTGAAATGGTAACGTAACATGTGTTATGTATGTTACATTTTTATTTTTTCTTTAATAAAGTGTTATCTCTAAGTCTGCGAACATATAGACAACATAAGAATTGTTATTTCATTGATAACAATTAATTACATCATTTTATTCAGTTTTAGTGGTCTCAGAATTTCATTCGTTGTTTGTGACACTGGTTCATTTTATGCAAATTAGCTGAGCATATCCAGTTTTGGGTAAAAAAAAATACCATAAGAGTAACAAAATAATATATTAAAAAACACCGAGAGACTTTAAGGCCAGATCAAAGCTGTTTTGGTACATTTAAATTGATTTTAAACTTAGAAAATGTTATTTTCAAACAAAATTTTGTCATTTTGTATCAGTCTCATTAATATTCATGAATATGCAAATAGGTTAATTAACATAAAAATGCTGCTATTTAAAGGCCAATGTCTTAGCTCCATTTTGACACCATTTGTATTGTTTTATCACCAAAACTGACCAAGATGTCGCTGATAATCATCTATATAGTTGTCCTTTTCAAAAATGAACGGTTGCCACGGAAACAGTGAAATCATATATAGTTCAAAAGAATTTTTTATTTTGAAAGAGTTGGTCCTGCCAAACAATTTGATACCTATGAAAAAAATTCTAGTTGGGGGTGGGTGGTGTCGGGGTGTTCATGGTAGACCTTACTGTCCCCCGTACTATATGTGATTCCCATATGTTACAGGGATACTTGCCTTATCTGGTTTTGCGATTTCCGGTGAAGTTTATGCTTCATATTGCCTATAAACTCAGCTCTTAATCCGATTCTGTACACTTTAACTGCGATTATCGGGAACGCTGTAAGTTGACATGATTATTAACTAAGTTTAATGATCGGAATGCTAATACCTATATTTAGATCTGTTGTTTTGTATCTTAATGTGGCAAGGCATCTGTTTGTAGTATATGTTTGAGCCGCACCATGTGAAAACCAACACAGTGCATTTGCGACCAACATGGATCCAGACCAGCCTGCGCATACGCGCAGTCTGGTCAGGATCCATGCTGTTCGCTAACGGTTTCTCTAATTGCAGTATGTTTTGAAAGCGAACAGTATGGATCGTGACCAGACTGCGCAGATGCGCAGGCTGGTCTGGATCCATGCTGGTCGCAAACGCACTACGTTGGTTTTCTCATGGTGCGGCTCATTTGTATCTTGTTTGTCTCTCCAAATGTGTATCTTCTTTGCCGCACAAAAGACTGTTGCAAGTAGGTTTAGTGAGAAAACCGACTGTTTAAGAAAAATATATACAATATTTTATATATCAGCACATAACTCGGTGAATCATGAAGCAGGTCGGTTTAATGGTATAGATAAGAATAGAATGATAATGTATGTCAATTGTGTAATAATGGTAATAATAACGGAAATGATGAGATTTAGTATCACTTTTAACGATGAGAAATATCCGTATACGAAGAAGGTGTTTGAATATTCCATGACCTGTGCCTACTACTGGCAGATTTAATTACATTTTTATCTAAAAAGCAGAAATTTGCAACATTGCTTAGTACATAAAAATGCAACCGAATTTAGATAGTATGTAACCTGTATCATTTATGAAAAATAAATTATCATTATGAATATGATTGTGTATCTTATGTAACTTTATGTGTAATGTATTATATGCTATTTAAGGTAATTTTATACTTATGAAATGTTCGATATGCTGATGTTGTCTTGACCATATTTCACTTTTGTACCATATTTAAATGGCCAATGACGTTTTATGTATATAGATGCCGATTGCCGAATAAAGCTGAGTTGTGTGAGATAAGTTAAGTTCAGTTGAGCTAAAAATATAAACACACCCTTATATCTCTACCAGCCTGAATTTAGAGGATAGATGACTTAATCTATAATCATATCAGCTGATTGAGCAAACCAAAGCAATTGAATTGGAAGACCAAAGACGTGATTAACTCCCCACTGTTGTTAGTTTACATAGGACAATTAAATAAAGGTAAATCATTTAAGCTATAAAATACCGACTAGTTTTTCTCTCTTGGTTAACAACGAAGAACGCGCCATGGTTACATTTAATTAACATTAAGACGATCCAAACACAAGTTGGCACGTCACAGCGAACTGCCTTTAGACAATAATGCAGTTAGAGTTGTGACGCCATGATATATTCTGTAATATTTTATTGTATAGATAAACAATTCTGATACTATCAATATTAATGTTTTGAATAATTCTACTCTTTATGCTATTTCAGCTGACTGGAGCGGTACGGACAAAGGAAGAACCTTTCATTTCCTTCAAGCCGGAAGATAAAGCTAACGATATTTACAAGCGCGGGGTATTTCTGCGATGACTGATTAAGACTAAAAATAAAAATTGTAAGAGGATGTTGTTAGACTCTTAATTGTATGTCCACAGTCCGTCTCACTTAGACTAAGTGAGATTTTGAGGATTGCTTGGTATACAATAAGGATTTAAGCTGGCTTAAAAGAATTAAAGTTTACATTTATAGAGGATATTTACATTTGCTTTAGTAATTCAGCTCTTTAAACGTTTATTTCTTACTATTACTTAACTGTTGTTAGCTTTCTTGAGCCAAAGGCTCATGGTGAGCTTTTGTGACTGCTCAATGTCCGTCTCCGTCGCGCGTCGTGCGTCGTCCGTCCGTCAATAATTTCTAAAAAAAATCTTCTTCTTCACAATAACTGGGCAGATTTACACTAAAATGATCTGTGGGTGGCTCCCTTTCAAAATTGTTCAAAGAATTGAATTCCACGTAGACATCTGGTTGCCGTGGCAACCAAATCCGCAAAGCGTAGAGCCTCGATATTTGGCATGTGACATTGTGGAATAGTCCTCTAAGAAGACTGTTCAAAGTATGCCCCTGGGGTGGAGAAAGGCTCCGCCCTGGGGTCTCAATGTTTACATAGACTTATATAGGAAAACCAATTTGAAAATCTTCTTGTCTGAAACCACAAGACCTAGGCCGTTGATATTTGGTATATAGCATTGCCTTGTGGTCTTCTATCAAGATTGTTCAAATTATTACCCTGGGATGAAAAAGAGGCTCTGCCTCGGGGTCCTATATTTTACATAAACTTATACAAGATAAAACTTTAAAAATCTTCTTGTCTGAAATTGCAAGGCCTAGGCTTTTGATATTTGGTATGTTGCATTGCCTAGTGGTCCTCTACTAAGGTTATTCAAATTATGTCCCTGAGGTGAAAAGATGCCCCACCCAGGGGTTCCCAAATTTTACAAAGACTTGTATAGGATATTTTTAAAAAATCCTTGCCTAAAACTGCAAGGCCTAGGCTTTTGATATTAGTATGTTGCATTGCCTAGTAGTCTCCTACCAAAAGTGTTCAAATATGCCCCAAGTGTGATAAGAGGCCTTGCCCTGGGGTCCCAAGTTTTACATAGACTTATATAGGAAAAACTTTAAATATTTACTTGTCTGAAAGTTCAAGGCCTATGCCTTTAGTATTGCCTATTAGTTCTCTAACAAGATTGTTCAAATTATGCCCCTGGGGTGAAAAAAGGCTCCGCTCCGGGAGTCACTTGTATATGGGTTATATAGGAAAACTTACTTCAAAAGTTATCTGATCATATTGCCTAGACTGTTTAATTAATTAAGGGTCACTTGACTGTGACCTTGACCTACTGACCTACTTTCTTGTTGTTTTTCTTAAGATACAACCTTGAAAATTGGATGACATATACAGTTTTGCACAGCAATCGAAAACTGGCTTTCAGTGACTATGAATGTGGCCTACTGACCTATTTTATTGATATCTTAGCATCAGTTTGGCATTTGAAACATGTAGCTCATATTACTCAGGTGAGCGATCTAGGGTCATCATGACTCCCTTGTTTTTAATTATTACTGCATTTATCCATTACAGTTTATTGGATGTTTTTACCTTTATTTGAATTTTAAAACACATATGTCTGCATATTTCATGTAATGTGTGTGTTTTAATATCAAGTATCTATTCAACTATTTGCTTTCACATAATTCATAGTTCTAGTTCCATATTACTTATTCTAAATCTCATTTTAGTAACTTTGATATTATATATTATATGAATTAATTTTACGGTATCTGATGTTGAAAATTAGCTATTTAAAGATACTATTTATAAACAGATGTGATGATTTACACTTTATTGAACGATTTGTTCACTTTTGAATATATGTCACCAACAAAGCACATGATTAACTGTAATATTTGAACGTTTAAAAAAACACTTGTTAAACCATACCTCTTTTGCATTTCTTTTTTTTTAGATAGATATATGCTGTTGTTTTTTCATTATTTTATTATTATAATGCTTTTATTGTTTCTCAAATGATCTGTACATCTTCACAAATTTTTCCTAGGAATAACTATGGTAGTAAAATTCCAGTTACTGGTAAGATAATCCCGCATCTTATTATTTACATTCACGTTTCGACAAAACACATACTTTGTTTCAGTTATCATTAAATTTTATTCGTTAAATGTAATGAAGTGCTTCTTTTGTTAGAGATTTTTGTATTTGTACAATGTATTTTATTTTGAGCGCACCCTATTTGACCATTTTAAATTCGCATAGAACAGCCTTTCCTGACACGCAAGTGAATGGTGAAATATCATGTTTGATTATCTTACATAAGTTATCTCACACCTAAGTTCATGGGGATAGTATGATCGGACTAACATAATAAGCCATTTTAAATTTGTAACTGTGCTTTTGAAAATTCAGAAAAAGTATGTGTTAACACATGGCATGTCTATTGTTTGTTTACTTCAGTACTTCTGGTTGTTTTTGAATCAAATAATTTGCTCTAAGACCGTTTAGGGAGTTCTGCTAAGGTGCAATTATGTTCCGCTTTTAGCGATTTTACGTAGTATATTTTTCTTTTTATATTTTCCCTGTATCGTTTTCAATTATACCATTCACGTATGTATTATACAATATAAAACCTCGAACCTAATTGGGTTGATATAGGAAGAGGGATTGAAATAGACTACTCTCTTTGTATCAAGCTAAAATGAAACAGATAAATAAGCTTGAATATATAAAGATAGACCAACAAATTCAATATTATATGGAAAGTTTGCAGAACACTAGTGTTTGAGTTTGGCCGTTATCTAAATACAATGATTTACAAGATACCTTTACTCAGTGTTCTTCTTTTTCTTCCGGACATAAATAACCAGAATTTAGCTAGACATATTTATCTTTTAATGTTATCTGTTGTAATAATAAAAATTGACAAAATTTATAATGTTGTTATTGTTCAATCTATATACATGCGATATTTAATACTCCGCATAAATTGGTAAGCTTTCATTTTAAATGTATTCTATCAATGCTTCTCTATGTCGTCCTTTACTATGAACGGAAGCTTTTCCGGCATGGAACAACGTTACGAAAAGATAAAATGTTTGAATGCACCGGGTAAAATCAAACAAGTGGGGAAACGTTTTAAAATATCTAAAAATTTTAATTATTACATTAGGATTTTATGATTTACTTATGTACAGTGTCCATTTTAGCTTTGCTATTGACTTAAGGCGCTTACGTAATTTTATATCAAACGCTCGTTACGATTCTAGAATATTCCCCGGACTTATCTTGCAACACAAGACCGTAGGAGGAAATTGCTTAGTATTCTCCGACGGTGTTATCAACTCTAATGGGAAAAGCGACCAGTATTAAGGAGGGGCGTCAAAGAGTCCAGGCGTATTCAGCGTTTCGGATATCCAGTATGTTTGAAAGATATCAAATACCTAACCGTGCCCGCCGGTCACACCTTAAGTACCGCGCTAAATTTAAAGCAATCGGTAAAAGAAAGTATGAAACAGAATAACTTTCAGCTTTCAATTTCAAAAATAATGGAGTCAATTTTTGTTGTTTTCATAGTTGTAAAGTGGTCATAACTAGAATCAAAGTTTAAACTCAAATACATGTAGATCATTTAGCCTATCCGGTCCTGATTAAACTGGAACTCTACACAAGTAAGAATGAAAGAGGGTAACGTAGTCACTAAACTTACATGAATCAGTCTCAAGTGTACCGTAAACTCAACTACCTTCTTCAATTGAAAGGTGCTACTCTAGCAGTCGGAAAAAGCATGATCGCCAAATTTCGTGGGGTTAATGCAGAAAGGAGACATCTGCATATGAATAAAGAAGGCACTTGTCTCCTTTCTGCATTAACCCCACGCAATATGTCGTCAATTCAAATGTATGCTGTAGCTCAAGTGGCCAAGAGTGGTTAATGGAACTATGAATCCAGCCTGAAGAGATGTTCAGATGCTTGAAAGGAAAAGACTCTTGCTATGGTCTCTGGCTTCAAGAAAGACGTCATTGGCTAGAAAGAAAACATTTTAAGAAGCTATCACTCTCTTATACCTATATTATTAACAGCGATACTATTCTGGACGAAGTTAGGACAACCAGAGAAGAAGCGTAAGAAGACTGAGATCAGACGAAAATAAATACAAACATGACCGACTTTTACCTCAAACGATCTCACTGCGTTTTGCATTTTAAAAAGTATGGGCGCCATAGATGTGTACAATATAAACAGCAACAATAGCTGTATGATGACAGAGCGCTCGACTTTTCTCAGTGCTTGACTCTGAAAAAGATAATAGTTAAGGGTAGATTTCTCGGAAGCACGAAACATTAAAAACACAGCCTCAGAGCCACGCATTTGCAAAGTAGACCCACAACAAAAAGAAGCTGTAACGGAAAAATATTACAGACGGGTTGCTTCAAAAATCTAACAAGTACATATAAATTTATGCCCAATATAGATAGAGGGGGAGGAAGTGGTAAGGGGTAGAAATGGGGTGGGGGAGGAGGTTGAAGGTGAAAGTAGAACAAGGATGAATATACAAAGGGAATAACACGTTCCTTAATCACAGTTACACAACAACGTAAACCAAAATAGCGCAGACATTCATGTACCAAAGATAAACACAAAACCACACCCAACCAACTAACATATAAAAACAGACAAGTAAGATACAAGAACAGGGGGCGACAGGGGGAGCAAGGAGAAGGAGGAGAGAAAAAAAACGCATACAAAAAACAAGACAACATACGCAACACAAAATACAAGACAGACAGAAAACCAGTTGAAAAAAGGGGCACCGCCTTGGAACGTCAGTAACCTATATAAAGGAAACTGGGGGTTTAAACGTGTTTAGGGCATGCCAACCTCGCACATACCCTGAAAACTTCATAAAACTTTAACCAAAAAAGGGGCATAACTCTGTCAAAATTCAAACAGAGTAATGGAGATTGTTTCTCTTGGTGTAGGCTTTGATAGTTAAAAAGTATTATAAGTTTCAAGTCAAAAGCTTTGATAGTAACAGAGATATTTGACGTTATCAAACACTTTAACTAACGGCGACGCCGACGCCGATGGGGATTCTTTCAAGTCTAAAGCTTTGATGGTAACAGAGATAGTTGACTTTATCAAAACCTTTAACCAAAGTAATCTAAGCTTAAAAGGGGCATAACTCTGTCAAAATTCAATCAGAGTAATGGAGATTGTTTCTCTTGGTGTAGACTTTGATAGTTAAAAAGTATTATAAGTTTCAAGTCAAAAGCTTTGATAGTAACAGAGATATTTGACGTTATCAAAAACTTTAACTAACGGCGACGCCAACGCCGACGCCGACGCTGGGTTAAATGAAATAGCTCTACTTTTTCTTCGAAAAGTCACGCTAAAATGGGTACCGCATGTCCCGGATCCGGAGAAGTGGTATAAACATTTCAAAGACAATGGCATAATGGCATTAAGATATCTGAATCTAAGTATACATGTATTATGGCTATATAGACTGTATAATACTTATATAATTTGTGTCTGAGTAGAATATGAATCAATGTCAATGTAGACAACCCGGCACTGTACGGACAATGACTGTAACCCTGGCTATGAAGTTCTGTGTAGACTAAGGCAGCCCTATAACATTGTTATAAATTGGGTCGGATTCTTAGAGGACTAACAAGAATTACTCAGATGGAAAGGATTGGACTCTACAGGGCATTTGGGAAGACTTTGTAAACAAAACAAAAAGAAATGCGTACAATGCGCCAACGTCATTGGCTGAAAAATGGATACAAGTAAAATTTACGTACTAGCAATTTAAGATAAAATTGCAAAAGAATATTTTAATTTTAGCCTGATTGATTAGAAATTGTGAAAATCTTTTACAGCATAAGTCCTTTTGTAGCTCATCTTTCTGTATATTTGCATACAACAAATAACGACGATCTTCTATCGGTGCTACGGAGAAATTTCCAGTTACTCAGCCTAATAACAAAACCTAAAGTAAATGCATATTTGTAAATTAAGCAAAATTTCATCGTAAATACATCTGATAAGTCATCTAATACATCATGACTTGAAGGTAGTAAATGAGCTCCAACCTAGTTCATTATAATGTAAAAATCGATCTCTAAGTTGGACTACACAAATTTGGATACACAAGTTCGGATACACACTGAACATATCAGCTAAAATATCTGAAATAGCATAATTTCTACACAAGTTTGTATTAAGTTGCATGCATTATATGCAACAATAAAGGCCATGTATGGCACGTCGGGGCCGTCTTATCAATATCGTAACCTTACGAGAAACTTGTGAGGTCTATTTCTCGTTAGTTTCGATTCGATCTGAAATATATTTTTATCTTAATCACAGCCGTTGGTGTAGACGAATGTACAATGCGGTTTGTTGCCAAGTAGTTCGACGGATGTTTTGATTTTCACGCGCATGCGCATTTTACATGTAGCATTAAGACTGTTGAACAATATGTAAACTTACATTAAATTATTATTATATTACGAGTTGTTTTGCCATTATAAAAGTATTTTGATCACACATTTTATTGCAAGGAATGTCTTGATTAAAAATACCTGTGCAGTTTATAATACCTCATACCTGAGTTTCAGCATTTTTTCTTAATTTTGGTCCGTCCGCAAGCATTCTCAAGTCTATGATCCACTCGCAAAATAAACATTAAACGTGTTCCTTACACTTGAAAATTTCAATTTTATCTGTCAAAATATTTTGTTCCATCAACTACTTGTAGTATTTATTTTTCTCGGACTCGAATGATATTTATTATATTTTGTACGGAACGCTGCCCTTTGTCACTGTAGCAGATGTAATTATAGTAATATAACGCAATATTATGCAACTGACATGATGAAAACATAGGTCATATTGGTGATCAAAACCGTAAAATTGTTCAAGGGTCATAAAAGCTACTGAAGCAAATAAGATGTCTTTGATGTTGCCCTTTAGCAATCAATGCCATACGTAGTATGCTCTCGAATAAATATATCACGTAGCTGGGCTGTTTCTTAATTAGAAATAAACATATCACACGATAACTAAATTGAAAATAAAATCTAAGAGAAGGTCCTTTGGAACTTTGGTAGAAATTTCTTTTTTTTTTAATATTCGTATTGAAAGAAAGAACCAGACAAAGAAAAAAAAACAATATAAATTCCTAAGATCTACAGAAAACACCGTATCAGGACTTTAATTACTTTTGTTGTTTATTTACTTAAAAGAAATACTTAACCATTATATCACCATCTCATTACATGTTTATATTCTGGAACACTGTTATACTCTTAATATTCATGAGGAAGAATTGACCTCATGACCGATATGGCAGAAAATCGATATCAGGGGAGACAACAGCTATAAGGTATTGGTAACGGGTGACCGGCATTGCGATGTCGATAGCTGTTGCCTCCGGGTATATTATCACCTGGATGTTTATTTCATTTCAAGAGGTTTTCCATAACTGACATGCACTTTTAGTTACAAAGTATGTAAAAGAAGGGACATTTCGTAAGAAATTAAAAAAGTCATTTTTACCATAACAATACTTAATATGTAGTTTCTTAAATGTCATTTTGTATTTTCGTCTTTCAAGCCACAAAATATCAATAAAAAAAATAGAATTGACATTGTAAAATCATGTTGATTTGTAATAGTATATACTGCTCTTTCTTTTCTGTGTGGCATGTAGTATATGTTATCAAATGTTTCAGACCCCAGGTTAAAATCCTGATAATGACCTTGTCAGATTTTTACAACCACGTCCATAATACATATACAAGTTGTGTTTTTTTTTAAACCGGTGATTACAATTTATACTATTACATGTGTAGATTTTATTTATTTTTTTACTATAAAATGGTTAAATATCATATTAATGTATCAATTAAGTAATTCTTTATATATCGGGAAAGTAAGAAATTAAATGAATCGAAAATTATGGTATGTTTGTAGAATAAATAAAAGGCAGACATGTGTCACCCTTGGTTAAATTGATCATTTCCTCTTCTTTAAAAAAAACATTGGCAATCAGCGTGGTACAGGTATTTTGCCATGTTCAATGTGAAAATAACTACACAAATTTTACCATACTGTCGCAAAATAATAATTTAAAAAAATGACTCGAAAAAGTAAAATGGCATTATAATTATATTCTAAACGCATTTATAGCCTTATCAGTGTTGTATATGTCTGTGTTGTTTTAACGCTCCTTATTTAGTGGTAATTGGCGGCCAATAAAACGGTTATTTACGCGTGATGGATGGAAAGTGATCACGTGACACAATGGCGGCCGGTTTGAAAAAAAATAGCTCTCGGAATTTTTAACAGTTTTAGACTTTTGAAGTGTTATTAACTGATAGTTTTATGTACAAAATGATCATAAATGTGGATATTTTTGATAGTTTGACTAGAATGGTGAAAAATATTAAAAGAGACACATATTAATCTGGATATAAATAAAAACTGTGATAACAAAGGATAACAAAGGACTCAATGGAAAATTGTCATATTTATAACTGACGGGCTATAGTAGGCTGTGAGAGGTTTGCTATTGTATACATATAGAACTATTCTTTCATGCACTTTGTATAGTAAAATTGGAATGGGAAAGACTAGTTAAGCAAAGCAAAAGCACCATTTAGAGCAAAGCGCTAGTAAAAGCCAAACCACGACGACCCCCATGACGTCCCTCAATACACGTATGGACACTAATATGAAAACTACTGAACTTATCGGCCAATCTACAGAACTGTTATACGGACAACAGGGAATGACTATGGCTACAAACACAGGAAATGTAAACACAAGTAACAATTTACAGCAGTTTCCCCCGCTTTAAGGTTTACATAATGTTCATGACATGCAAGCTGTATCAAGCACTCAGGTTCAAAATCAGGTTCAAAACCAGAGACAATTGCAATTTCAATGTAACAGCCATTATAACGGTATGCAAGTGAGTGAACAAATAGGTCCCCCGTTAGGAAATCCAAATAATAATACTGTACAGATAAATACGCAGGCGTGTAGCGGTCCATTAAATATGCCACCGTGGGCGGCGGGACTTTACCAGCAAATGACGAATATACAGAGTCTACTAGATGGACACACACGCCGCTGGCAATCAATGGAGACGCAGATTGCTAGTCAAAATCAAAAGTTAATTAATATGGATGCTAAACTTGCAGATATTTCAAGTGTAAAAAGGGAAATATCTTGTATAACGGGCACAGTGTCTAACATGCAAAGCGAATTTAAAACAATACAACAAAGGATTTCAACTCATGAAGAAGCAATACAACATTACAGTGATATGTACGATGATATTACCGGTAACAATAGTGAAATGGACATAAAAACGAAACGGTTTGAACAGCGCCTTCAAGCAATTGAGTCACAACATGAAACGTTGAATACAAATCTTCAAAAATCAGAAGAAAAAATTACAGATATACAGTGGCGAACAATGAGAGAAAACTTGTTGTTTGGCGGTATTCCAGAAACAACAGATTACCTAGAAAACGGGGAAGATTGTGAGTCCGTTATTAAAATTTTTTTGAAGGAAGAGATGAATATTTTTGATAAAAATTCATTTGACAGAGTACACCGGCTAGGGCGTTTTGAACCAAATAATAAAAGACCGCGGCCTATTGTGGCAAAATTTACATTTTATAAAGATAAAGAGTTCGTTAGAAACATGGCACCTCAAACACTAAGAGACACGTCGTTTTGGGTTAACGAGCAATTTCCACAGGCGATGGAAGAAAAACGCAAACCCCTGTACGAAATCGCAAAAGAAAAGCGAAAAGATAAAAATAACAAAGTGCGACTTGTGAAAGACAAACTTTACATTAACAATACTGAGTAAATTCCATCAGAAAAGGAGAAAAACGATTTTGTTTAAAAAAAGTGTGAACAGTCAATTACAAAAGTATAACATGGGTGAAAATCAACAACATCGCCGAAGGCGCACAGGTAGTACAAACAATCGCCAAAACAAATTACGACACAAATGATCAAAACAAATGGTCAAGAGTATTCACACGTAGTACAGGGAAAGGAAACATTGAAAATGATTATACAGAGACATTACAATTACACAACAGATATAGCACTTTACAAAACGCAACACCACAAGACAAAAGAGGAACTCTAGCTGGTAAAAAGAAAGCAACGTCACCTTTAGACAATGAACAAACATACAAAAATCAGGATTTCGACATGCGTGGAAATGTAATCAATTACACGTCAGAACAGACGGAAACAATTGACTTAACGAACGCGGAAGAGAACATGGAAACAAGCATTTATTGTGCAAAAACTGTCTGCTCGCAGACACCCCCTCCGGCAGATAGCGTTATGGCACCTTCCACGCCAGTGACTGTTCATTTGCCGCTCCCTCCCTCGGTCCCAGTTGCTACGCCAATGCAACAAATTATACAGACTGAAGGAGATCAGCGATCAATGCCCGAGGAAGGCGTGAAACAGCAAGATTAACGGTTTTCGGAAAACGGCTACGATTACTCTAACAATAGAGATGACAATAACAGTTTTATACATGATAGTGGTCATGAAAGCGATCTAAAAATACTATCTCTAAATGTAGGTGGTATAAGATCGAAATTGATTTGTCCTGAATTTATTTCATATATATCTACCTTCGATGTAATTGGTCTGCAAGAATCAAAAACTGATGACACAGATATTATTTGTATTCCTGGGTATTCTGTGCACATGTTCAATAGAGAAAAAATGTCTCGCTACCGTTCGGGAGGAATGATTTTGTTGGTTAAAGATCATCTTTCACCGTACATTAAGATTGATAATAACAGCCAGAGTAATTTAATCAAATTTTTTTACCATATCGCATGCAATATATGGAAATGTTAATGGCAATTATAGTGAAGATTTAAAATGTGGCATTTTATATGTTCCACCTGTTGGGTCGAGATATTCTCATGTAGATCCTTTTTTTGAGATACAACAAGAAATTCTTAGGTATTGCGCTGGTAGCAAGCATATACTTTTGTTTGGAGATTGCAATGCACGATGTGGCAATTTGACTGATTACATACGTATAGATGAACATATTTTAGACATGTTTGATCTAGAAACTATACATAATGAAGAAACAAATGTGTTTATGAACTTTGAACAGTATGATGTACCGCTATATAGACAAAATATTGACCAGACTGTAAATTATTATGGTAATAATTTGATAGAACTATGTAAAAATAACGATATGTTTATATTGAACGGTAGAATCGGAAATGACTATTGTAATCCTATGTTAACCTGTAAAAATTCAAGGACTGTTGACTTTTTTTTGTCAACATCTTTTGTTTTTGAAAATATTTTCGATTTTCAAGTTGAAAGTTTTGTAATTTATACTCGGATGTTCACTGTCCTGTATATGTTACTCTGAAAACTAAATTATGCGAGAAAAAACTAGTATCTAAAACCTCTGCTAAACAATGCCAAACTATACTCTGGGACCAGAAAACAGATCACAAATTTCTTGAAAATTTAGATATTGTAAAGATTTCTGAGATAGAAACTAAAATCGATAGAATGATGGACGAACACGATATATCACAAGTTAGAATAGACGACGTTGTATCCGATATTGCATTACTGTTTAATACATGTTCGGAAATTTCTTTTGGTAAAAGAAATGTAACAGTGCAACAACATAATAGAAATAATGAAAACAAATTCTGGTTCGATAGAAATTGTGAAAAAATGAGAAATGTATATCACAAAACAAGAAAGATGTATAATAAATATAAAACGCAATGTTACAAAGATATTTTAAAAAATGTAAGTAAACAATATAAAGGAACATTACGTAAAGCATACACATATCACAACACGACTAAAGTTGAGAAACTTAGAAAATTGAAAACTAGCAATCCAAGGCAATATTGGAACATCATAAATACTAATAAACCGCAGACAAATACAATGGCTTCACTCCAAGATTTTTATGATTTCTTTAAAAATATTAATGATACTATACCAGACTGTACTGACTCAGATCCTTTGCAAAGACCGTTAGACAATGAAGTTCATAACGAGGAGTTAAACGTTCCAATAACAGTTTCAGAAATAACCACTGCTATTAGAAGCTTAAAAAATAATAAATCACCTGGTATTGACTCAGTAGTAAATGAGCAAATAAAGAAGTCTCTTACTCTAATGATGCCCATCTATACAAAATTATTTAATATTATTTTTGATAGTGGTATAATACCCGAAAGTTGGACAATAGGATCAATAAAACCCAT
The DNA here is from genome assembly GCF_021730395.1 of Mercenaria mercenaria. NCBI lineage: Eukaryota > Metazoa > Mollusca > Bivalvia > Venerida > Veneridae > Mercenaria > Mercenaria mercenaria. The sequence goes on along the minus strand of NC_069362.1, from coordinate 103,703,781 downwards.
CTATAAAAGTAAAGGAGACCCAAAGTTACCAGAAAACTATCGTCCGATTTCATTACTTAGCTGTCTTGGAAGACTTTTTACCTGTATTATAAATAATGGATTAAATAAATATGCAGAAAGTAGAAACTTGATATCAGAAACTCAGGCTGGGTTCAGAAAAAAAATTTCCACCGTGGATAACATATTTATATCAAAAAGTTTAATTGATATTGTACAATCTGATAAGAAAAAAATCATACTGTTGTTTCATGGATTTTAAGCAGGCCTTTGATTCTGTATGGCGCACTGATTTGTGGATGAAACTGAAAAACGAAAACATAAATGGAAAATGTTTTAACTTAATTTACAATTTGTACCAAAATATAAAATCAAAAGTGATAACTTCGGAAGGATCATCTCCATATTTCAATTGCCTCGTTGGGGTACGACAAGGTGAAAATTTATCGCCTTTTTTATTTTCTATTATTCTTAACGATCTAGAACTATTTTTAGATGAAAAAAATGTTAAAGGAGTTTCAAAACATTATTTTGTTGATGGTGCACGTACGTTTTTAAAAGTGTTTTTACTCCTCTATGCAGACGACACAATTATACTTAGTGATAGTGAACAGGACTTACAGCACGCATTAGATATATTTAAAGAATATTGTGATCAATGGAAGTTAAATATAAATATTAATAAAACAAAAATTATGGTTTTTAGTAAAGGCAGAACAAAACATAACATTAAATTCAAAATCGGTAATAGTGACTTGGAGGTTGTCTCAGAATACAAATACCTTGGGCTCTACTTTTTTAAATCGGGAAGTTTTTACAAAACAAAGCAAAAAATAGCAGAACAAGGTAATAAGGCAATGTTTGCATTGTTAAGGAAAATTAAAACCCTATCATTACCATACGACTTGCAAATTGAGCTTTTTGAAAAAACAGTTAAACCGGTATTACTTTATGGAAGTGAAATTTGGGGATTTGGCAACATGGAAATATTAGAAAAAGTACAACTTAAATTTTATAAATATATTTTTAACTTAAAAAAGTCTACGCCCTCTTACATGATTTATGGGGAACTAGGAATAACACCATTAGAAGTTGACATAAAAAACAGAGTCATTGCTTACTGGTCACGTGTAATCGAAAACATTGATAGTGATAAAACTACTAAATTAGCATCAAAAATATATTCCATGGTCTATACACTTCATTCAGATAATTATTTAAAATCACAATGGCTAGAAAACATTAAGCAATACTTATGTCACCTAGGATTCTCCGGTATTTGGTATAGCCAAAGCTTTATAAATAGCAGGTGGCTAATTAAGTCCACTGGTCAAAAGTTAAGAGACACGTTTATACAAAAATGGATGTCAGATATAAATAATACTTCTGCATCTAATATTTATAAATACTTAAAAACAGAATTTAAACAGAGTGCATATATTAACAAGCTTCCCACACATTAAGGTCAACGAATAATGGCATTTATGACTCGAAACCACAATTTACCAATTGAAACAGGTTTTTGGAGTAATATACCCTCAAATGATAGAAACTGTACAGTTTGCAATGATTTAGGTGATGAATATCATTTCTTCCTTGTATGTCCATTATTTAAAACAGAAAGAAAACAGTTAATAGATAGAAATATTTATACTAGACCTAACATGATAAAATTTATAGAACAACTTACGTCGCATAACTCCATAAAACTTAAAAAAGCTAGTTTATTTTGCAACATTATTATAAAGCATTTCAAAAAGGCTAATTAGCTAATCAATGTATGCAACCAATTTAACAGTAGTTACTTTATACTACTGACTCTATTTAGATCCACTTATTTCACCAAGTGCCAATCTAAGTATTCATGTCATTTAAAATACGTCAAGTTATATATGTCCCAATTACTACAGCTTAAAAGTGTACATGTATAGTTACAAAAGACTGATGAAAGTAAACTTTTTAAGTGTCCAAATGCAAATACAGATCATTTGATATATTTGAAAAAATTGATACGCCTCAATTTCTATTATTGATAGTTTATCTTGTTTTGTTTGTTTGTTTGTTTGTCTTTTTTTCTGTGTTTGTTTGTTATCTGTGTTTGTTTAAAACTTTTGACATGTATTTTCATATATACATGTATTTGTAATGTGTAGTATATTGTTTTTGTACATAACCATATAAATCTGTAAATTTTGTATATAGAGCAAACTTAAATTTGACGCCTTTTGCAGGTCTAATTTCATTTTCGCTTTCGGTATTAGGCTTGCCTTTTCATTAAGGTGTTAAATAAATGATATCTCTCTCCATTAAAAGTTCACAATATATTCCATATTTAAAACTCTACAGTTTCTAACCATTAATCAGTATTGTGAAAAACACAAACTGTTATAAAAACTCATCTGATGTTTCCTTTAATCATATTTATAAAAGTAATTGTCACTGATACTGTTCTCTTGCAACATGTTTTCTTTAATCATACTTATTACAGTAATTTTCATTGCTACTGTTCTCGAGTAACATGTTTCCTTTAATCATACTGAACAGTACTTTTCATTGCTACTGTTCTCCAGCAACATGTTTCCTTTAATCATACGTATAACAGTAATGTTCATTGCTACTGTTCTCCAGCAATATGTTTCCTTTAATCATACTGAACAGTAATTTTCATTGCTACTGTTCTCCAGTAACTGTTATACATGTAGTTTAAAATTTTCATTTATTACTCATTATACATGTATTGTCGAATTAGAGTTAAAAAAATTATGGAAGACAATAACAATGGCCGTTTTCCAATGTGTCACTGTTTGTTAAATGTATGTATTTGTATATATTATATGCTGTTAATGCTGCCCACATAAGTGGGACTTAACATTTGCTTGAATAAACTTAAACTTAAACTTGGATCAGCAATTTCTACCACCTTTCATTACTGTATAGAAATGACATTCATGTAAAATCGTTTCAAATTGAACATGTACCATCAATTATGAAAGTTTCATAATGACGATTTTCATGATAACTGAAAAAAATAATGAAACCAGTTCAAATTGTCACGAAAGTAAAATTATATTTCCACAGAATGAAAAAAAAAATGATCATGATCATTGTTTTCTAATTTCATAAAAAAGTTAGTTGATATCATGAAAACATACGTATTGCTGATGCAGTTTAAAGCACTGACTTGAAAATATTTTTCTATTTATCTGTTATCATCCTTTCTTGTTTCATATTTAATTGAGATACATTGTAATTGGCATAACTGACACTGATGTCTAAATGAAAATTGAAAAAGGTAAGAAAAACAACATAAGAAGAAATGCGCATCTCTTTCTTTTTAGAACTAGGATATTAACTGCATTATTTAATTGAATTTCTCGTGTTGTAAAATTTGTGATATTAACACAGAAGGAATTTTTCGCGAAATAAAATTGATTTAAAACTTACACTCATTGTGTCGAATAAAACATTCAGTCACAAATTTACTAAACTGATTAAATCATTTACTTTAACCTACTGATCACGATACCGCATGCTCACGCGACATTAATATGTCGTCTGCACATAACGCTACAACAACAACTTCGTTCTGAAGTTAAACATTCTTCTAAATCTGTGAAAATCAACTGTCTGAGAACGAATCAAATTTTTATTTTACAAAAATGAAATAGATATCATTTAAAATTCAAATTCAATTTATTTTATTATTTGTAACGTAAACAGATACTGTTTCTAGTTACATACAGGAAAACATATAAACATAATTATAGTGACAAGTTTACACATAGAACATCATAAATATCGTAAACCTTCAAAAATATGCTGAAGCTAACAATACGTGAGGTTGAAACTCAAAATATTTAATTATATATTGATGTAAGTAATTAAGCATTTCTTGAATTGGAATAACATAACATGGAACAAGATATATGATTCACAATATTGTGAACTAAGAAATAATCATTGTATAGGTATCCTTATTGGTTATTGTAATATTATATAAAGACAATATCGTACATAATACTAAGAAACTATGCAACAGCTAGTACATTCGACTGACGTAATAAGAAGGCATGATATACAAACTTTCCAAGTTTCAAGAGCGCTGAATGTTGTGTAGTGCTCATAAGTTCAGTAAATTTCAAAACACTTGGTCTTACATAGAAATATTGTTTGATATACATCTTTCTGATATCTCTGTAAAAAGGACAAATTATTATAAAATGATATTCATCTTCAATATCACCAGTATGACAAAAGTTACAAATACGTAAATTGCGGTCTATTCTATCAGCACCATAACGTCCAGATTCAATACGTAATTGATGGGAAGATAATCTCAATCTTGACATAGCAATTCTATATTTATTAGGTAATAGATCTAAATATTTTTCAAACTCAAAAACACATTTAAAAGTTCTATATGCAAACAAAGAACGACTGTTGGAAAGGCTATTGTTCCAATTTTGAACAAAAACGTCGATTATGCGTTGTTTAAACTGTAAGTGGAAAGATTTCAAGTTATAATATAATGGATTATTCCAAATATATGAAAAACCATAGGTATCTAACAGCATCTTAACATTACTAGCCCAATTTTTAACTCCTCTATTACAACCATCCAACATTGCTTCATATAAATACTTAACAATAATGTTTTTAGAATGAATAATTTTGCACCAATATTTAATTATGCGTATATATCTATTAATAAATAGCGGATACCTTCCCAGTTCCCCATATACACCCATATTGCAAGATGATGTTTTAACATGTAACAATAGTTTGCAAAACTTAAGATATATTCGTTCAATCTCTTTAGATTTACCAAAACCCCAGACTTCGCATGCATAGTTAAGTGTAGAGCCAACAAAGGCGTCAAATAACTGACATAGAGTTTTAGGTTTTAAGGAAAATTTACTTGTATTCGCTAACAAAACATTTAAAGCTTTTATCTTTCCCTGCTAGCGTTTCTTGATTTAATAAAAACGTACCAGTGTAATTAAATACGGTCCCCAAATAATTGAAGTTATCGACAGTTTCTAAGGGCATATTATTATACGTCCATTTTTCGGTTAATTTCAATGGACCCCTCTTCCTAAATACAACAATCTTACTTTTGTCTGGATTGACTTGTAGATTCCAATTTTTACAATACACATTTAAAAGATCTAAACTTCGTTGGAGATCAGATGGAGTTTTACCAAGGATAACCATATCGTCAGCAAACAGCATCAAAATAAATGATATGTCATCCAAGCTTAAACCACTGTTAACACCCTCAAGTAATTATAACTCTAAATCCTCAAGGAAGAGTGAAAATAATAGAGGAGAAATTACCTCCCCTTGTTTAAGGCCCATTGAACATTCAAAAAAATCTGAGTATGACTTACAACCTCTTATACAAGCTTTCACCTTGGAATACATATCACGGATAATTCTTAAAGTGTTACCAGTAATACCTAACTGATGTAGTTTGTACCATAAACCATTGCGATAGATACTGTCAAACGCCTTACTAAAATCAATAAATGCACATGCTAAACGTCCATTTTCACTAAGAACTTTACTAATTATAGCATTCAATACAAAAATTGCGTCAACAGTTGAACACCCTTTTCTGAAACCAAACTGCGCATCACTAATTATATTATTACTTTCAATCCAATTGCTTATTCTTTTGTTTAAAACACCTGTGAATATTTTAGAGAAACAACTAACTAAGGTAATACCCCTATAATTATTAACATCTGAAGGATCATTCTTCTTAAATAATGGCACAATAATACCTTCCATCCAACTGTCTGGGAAAAAGCCACTGCCTAAAATACCGTTAAATATGTCAACAAGATGAGACATCAAAATGTCGCAAGATTCAATAAAATATTCATTCAATAACTGGTCACCAGCAAACGACTTATTCCTTTTTAGATTACTTATCACCGCCTGTATCTCGGACGCAGTAATTGGCATATCTAATTCATCATATACACAGTCATTACCTCCAAAGTCATGATTATCGCAGAATTGCTCAGCATCAATATTTCTATCGTTAGGCAACTGTGTATTTAGACCCGAAAAAAATTTGTAAAATTCATTTATACTAATACTGTTGTTAGACGTATTTTTACGTGAAAAAATGTTTCCAGAATTCTCTCGGATTGCAATGGCGTAATCTTTCAATATTTCTGATTTTATTTAATTCATATCTCCGTTTCTTAGTCTTAATAAGATTTTTATAGGTTGTTTTATAAGTACACATTTCTATCCTATTGGCATCGTTTTTACACATATTATATTTATTAACAGACGACACATAAATCTGTTTTGCATTTAAACACTCGTTGTCAAACCATTCAGCTTTTTTACATAAAGAATCACTCGGCCTTGGCCTGTTTGAGACTACTACATGTTTGCAAAATAATGGTTCAGCAACACATTTTATAATATTTGTAAAATTGACAATACATAAATTTGCTTCATTTCTACACGTAAAGTTAACATCTCGAGTAATATCATTCAAAGCAGGCAATTTTGAAATCAAACCACGTCTAAAACTATCACGTAGGTCATCATTCCATTTTATTTGAGTTCGGCTGTACGGAGCGTCATTACAATTATTCGCATTATTACATAAAATTGAAAAGGAAATGGGCGCGTGATCTGACCAGACAGAAAACGGTTCAATTTCAAAATTGTTTATACAACAAAAATCACAATCTCTTAAAAGCAAGTAATCAATAACGCTCGCTCCCATTGTACTAGCATAAGTATAATTGCCGACGTTGTAGTCACTACCTAATCGGCCGTTGGCGATGCGGAATGAATTAGCTTTACACAAATCAAGCAGTTTTAATCCTTGGTTATTATGTACAGTATCCATCGAAACTCGACCTAAAGGCATATCTGGACCGTATGTATCATCGTCTATATAATCAATTAATCTATCATGTAAAATGTAATCCTTTCTGTCCCCGTTACCTACTCGAGCATTCCAATCGCCAGTTAACAATACAATACCACGTGATTCGTACATATGTATGTCATTTTGTAATAAGGTAAATAGGTCATCTGTAATAAAATTGTAGGCAGGTGAATTTTTAACCCATATATATACACCTGCAATAAATACATCGTCTTTCATATTGAAAAACGTTTTATCAGCTTTGAGCCATATGATTGTATCATGATGATTTTGAACAATTTTAATTCCTTTCTTAACTGAATCTTTTATATAAATCACAACGCCACCACTACAACGCTTAGCTCTCCTATTTTGAAATTTCCTATAAAAGTTATAACACTTATAACCACTTATATCAAATTTAGATGTGCTGTTGGCCTATGATTCAAACAGAAATACAATGTCATATTTTGATATTTTATCTACAAATTCACTATCTTCCAACTTAGATCGGTTCAGTCCATTAATGTTCCACGATAGAACCGATAGTCCAGCCTCACCGCACCGCTACTCACGGCCATCACGCACTGGCGCCCCGTTCACATAGAGCGTGTCATAACTCAACCAGGCTGACCTACCCTCCCGTTTCGCCGCCTTAAGTTTGGGGATGAGTGCCTTTCTACGCGCAACGATCTCAGGTGGGAAATGCTCGTGCAAAAAGAAGTTGGTACCTGCAAGTTCCTTTTTCTGGCGCCTCACTATTTCTCTGTCTTTAAACAATGTAAATTTTGCAACTATTTTGCGATGTAATGCGCTACTACTCGAACGCTGGCCCATGCGATGTACCCGTTCAAAACTCATCTGGCTAACCAAATCCTGTGCTAATTTAAGGTGATCTACCATGAACTGACGAAGTTTGCACTCGGTTTGCTCGAGGGTTTCATGCTCATCTTCCGTTATATTAGCAAATATGAGATTGTTGCGCATGCTTTGCGACTGCAAATACAGTAAAAGATAAATTTATTTAGGGTAGGAATTCATTTGCACCTAAGCTTACATATTAATGGTTTTATCCAAAAAATTGCTTTTAAGAAACGCATGTATTAGATTTTTACACATTTTATATGGAAAATAGAAGGGGAAAAATGACGAAATGATGGCATTCAACATCATGTAAGGAACGAATCAAAAATAAAAAATAAAATATAATTAAAAAATACCGTGTGATGAATCAAATGTTGAACTTTAGAAATATTTTTGCACCTAAGGTTTCTTATTTTTAGCAATTTTGTTATTAAGTGAAATGAGTACATGCCCTTCTTATTTCTATATAGAAATTTGACCGCTATCGATTATTGGCCGGAGGAATATTCTTCGGTATGACCGAAAGTATACTGTGCGCAGAAATCAACAACTTTACACTAATAGAATAATAACACTTAACTTGAATTCCACAAAAATAGGGATAATGGTCTAACAACAGATAATGTGAAAGTAGAACACCCACTCCCCGGACCCCATTTCTCCGTTAAATTTGACCGCTGCGGTCACCACCCTCACTCCAACCCCTTTGATATTGTTAATTAATCTGTTACCCTGTCGAAAAACTTCAGTTTTTGAATTATTTAAATTCCTTAATGAAAATGAAATGTCTGATTCATCTACCCTTCATTAAACTTTTCATTTTTAAATACAACTTTTAGATATTACCTTGTATATATTCCCTTGACGGCAGTACGCCAACGCAGTCTTGAAATATAGATAGGAAACTAATTATTATGAAAGTTAACCTACTGACCACGACAACAACAGTACTCATCTACTGACTACAGGCAGTAGTCCCATGAATTTTGATGTAGGCTCAAATATTCTCTAGTTACTGATCAGAAACCAAATGATCTACCGACAGACCAACAATGAGCAAAACAATTTACCACTATATAGGATCGTTTTTTTTTCTACCGATAAGGGTTTTTCATATTCTCTAAGCTTGAAGAACATTAGTTTCTAAGACAAACAAGAGCAGAAAAAACACAGATCACCGAACTCATTTTAGTTGATAGGGCATTTTCTTCACCCATTTTTAAAATAATGTAAAAATGCGGTACTTTATAAAACATATAATATCTCTCTTACAGGCCACTATGAATACAGGGTGATATCAATATTATATAAGCATAAATGTCACTAACAAATCTCTTCTATTTTCACATGCTGACATAACTACCCCCCACTCCCACCCCAGCCCTCATCCAGATGACACGCAGGGTATACTTACAAGGTCTCTAGGACCAAAGCCAAGGTCACTCTTAAAGGTAAATAATCAAATAGCTTTTTATGTATGCTCCATATTTTTGTAATAACTGGTATGATTTTCATTAAACTAACATCTTGTTTATGTAATGAAGAGGACATGCTTAGTGCAAAATTTAGATCACTAGGTCCAAAGGTCAAGGTCATGATTACAATATGTTCAATATGTTTACTTATCAGAGTGGCAGAAATTTATTGCTAGCTCTAGTTATGCCCCCCTCAGGGTCATTATTTTATAAGCCCAATCATGCTTACAAATTTGAGTGTCCACGGTTAAGGGTTTTTAAAGTTATTGGGCTGAAAAAGTTCACTCTACTGACACGCACCAACAGGAAAAGCAATATACCCTCTCTTTTTCAAGGGCGGGTAGCGGGGCAAATAACCAGAGCTAGCACTAAACTTCTGCCACTCTGATAAGTAACATAATGTTATCATGACCTTGACCTTTGGATCTTCTGCCACTCTGATAAGTAACATAAATAATAATGTCTGCATTCACCTTATTCAAGTCCCAAATGCTTTCAACAGTCACACAAACTCTGTGAATACATTTCAGTCATTGAAAGTATGTATTACAGCTTCAAAAACGTCTCTTTATAATTGGTTCCACTATATCTGTGATATGGCCATATGAGTAAATTACCTTCGTATGAAGAGAAAGTTTGGTGACACTCTGGAAGATGAAAGTGAAAACGTTAGTAGACATATTGTAGAAGGAATTGCCTGACACTACAAATGTTTACTGGTTCAGACATCTGTTTGCTCTTCGTTATACATTCCCTAGATTTTAAACAAAACTGCGTCCGAAAATTGGCAGAGCATAATGTGCTTGGCTCAGACCAAGGCTTGCGGAATACATTTTATCACATGTTTAAAGTTTATATTTAGTGTATTTGAATAGATGAAGAATTACTTTACATATGTTTTACTTATCTTAATTTGGTTTTAAATACCTGAGTTGTTTAAAATACAAAATGTACATAAATCAGAATTCGCATTATTTTAAAATTGTAGAAGGATCTGTTCCCAGTTTTGTAAAGCAGCTCTTGAAATCAAAATGTTCGTTACGTAAATGAGGCATTGTCAAATATAACAAACTTGTAGATAACGGGAGTTGATGAATAGTATGTAAAATATTAGATGAGTATTAGGTACAATGTTGATATAATTCGTTTGAAATTGTTGGGAGTCAACATGTACAATTATCCGAACTCCCTGTTCAGCTGAGTGTTGTAATAAGTCAACACTTTACCGACCTGGTTGCCCAACCAGGTATTTTAAAACTTATGTGTAAATTGAATAAACATATTCTGCCGGTATTTGATTTTTCACTATTCTTTTACCAGAAGGAAAGAAAGGAAACTTGTCATTACCTCTCTGCTGGAAACTATGAAATGCAGAAGCTAGAAGTAACTACACAATGGGTAAGTGCAAATCATTGCAGTAGTCTAATCATAGTCAAATTGACATTATCGTTTAACAAACATTTTTCTTACATGATATATAAACAAGCAGCTTTCTTTTTAGAGTTTAACTCTCCACCAGGAGATACAAGAAGCATCACCACTGCAAGAATTGATTTGAAATTTAAAACGATTATTTCCCTTTGAAACAAAATGAACTCTCGTCATTTTATTTTTTATTTTCAGTATGCGCACTCTAGTACATTTCCTTTATAAAGTATTAATCCAGTAGTGTGGTTGATGTTCTTGTTGTAAAAGACATTGACTGTAAATTTAGAGAAGCCGGGTTCGATTCTCGGCTTGGGTACTAGAATTTCTGAAAATGCTGTTCATAGAATTTCCTACTTATACAGTACTGCACAAGAATTATCGTGTATTTGTGCTTACAGTTGAGCGTTCAAGAACCAGACTGCCTATAAAAATGAACTAAATGTTAGCTGGACATACCTTTATCTTCATTTTTTTCTCCCTCTGCTTCACTCTGTCCGTCGGATCGCTTTGTATCTGTCTGATAGAAGATGACACTCATGCCGCGAGTGAGTGGTTGTGTTTGTATGCAAAACACATTAGAACGTGTTTATCACGGAAAGGGTGATATATAAGTTAAAAATAACAATGTATAGTTTTCAAAGATGTAACGATCTTTATTCTAACTGGTACCATGTGTAATTTCGAATAAGGAAATAGGAGAAAATAGGTCATTTAAATTGAAGGATCGCAATGCTTATTTGCAAAATGAGTATAAATGAAACTACAGAAGCGTAACAAAAATCATGTAATAACAATGTTGCCATATAATATATAATAACGATAATAGTCATGTCTGGTGACATGATGAGTCACGTCCAACGATATGCTTTTACGATATACGATTTGACCGACGCGTGCTATGACTTTTGTTATAGCCGGTCGCTGAACATTTTAACGTCACGTTGGGGGACCGAATTGCAATAGTAGACTTGTTGAATATCAGAATATTGGCTTTGCAATTGACCCTCTTCAACGAAAACAAAACCGTTATTTGAATATTGTAGTTACAACCTTAATTTGAACCACACAGCAGCTATATTCACTTCGTTTGAATCGAATACTCCCAGCATCTTCTTTTTTTGTCAAATCTTAAATCAAAATAAACTTCAATGTTTGAAAGTGTTCCGACCTGGGTACTATATAATAGCTTAATAAAACACATAGAGAAGACAAAATGCTTTGACAACAACTATTAGAAAATAGATTGAATATATATATATATAGCTTATGGCATAAGTGGCATGGAAACCCCATCTACAGACAGTCTCTGAGAGGCAGTTACTTTATTCTCAGTCTATTTCTTACCAAACTTTGTTTGAAGAGTCGGTAGACCGATTCGAAATCCAAATAATTTGAACTATTTCGTACACTTTCACATCTTTAACATTAACAAATTCTCCTTGTAAAGCTATTGCTCTTAGAAAATGCGTCGGTGTACAATTTATTTGGGTATATTACTAAGTTAATGAATATACATTTAGTCAGTAATTGAGATACCTATAACTTTCCTAGGCTATTGCATGCCGTGTCATATTTAATCGTCAATGAAATAATATAGTTAGGCTTGTATTCAGATTTGCATTAGATATTGATATGCTTGTATATATAATGATCACGTCCATGCATGAGTCTTCATTTTTGTCTCAATAAACAGAAAATACTTGCAATTTCTAGTAGCAATAACTCCGCAGTACTTCACAATGAGAAAATGGATTATTTCATAAAGTATCATTTTTTTACATAAATGTTATTGTTACACATATAGTATCAGCTGTGTCGGTATATAACTTAAATGTGTAATATATTTGCATAATATCGGTGCCTTCGTACAATCCGCTAAGGCGTCCTCAGTATTTAAATGAATAGAATAGGGAAACTCTAAACCCGATCATCTGAATATCAGGACGTCACAGCTTCCCCATATTTATTTATTAATTAACGTTGACCATCCATATGAAATACTAAACTTTTTAAGTAAAATTATTAAGCTAGACTAGTTGTAACATTTACCGTTTCATGTCAAAATTGCCAGTAGAATAAAATAGTCAGACTTATGATGTATTTCTTGCAATATACGCCCACCTTTACCTTTCCTAGATTCTGCACTTGATCTTTGCAACGATAGGGAGGTCTGACGACAACTGAATCTGTAGTATGCACAGTTATGCTGACCACTTAGAGTTATTTTGCCTATATACTTTACTTTTGTTTTAAAAATACGTTTTCGTTCTGATTTTGAATTGTTATTTTGCCATTTCATTTTGTTTGGACAGCAAGGAAACAACAATGCCACCCATGAAACAAAAGAATTGAAGGTTTTAAAAAAATGTTGCCAGTGCGTTTATATTTTTGTCCTACTATTATTGTTAGCAGCTGAAATCCATCGCAGGAACAATTGAAAATCTCAAGAGAAAGCGGTAGGAACGGAACAGTGAGGAAGTTACTGCAGTTCGGAGACCGAGGAGAACATCGAACAGGAAAGTCATGACAGCATGAAAGTCAGTGGCCAGAGATGCAAGAAGGCGAAGTAGGATGCTTTAAATTTATTTACATTGAATTCCAATCATGTGCTTCTAAACGAGAATTTCGGTCAAAACACGCTCCATAATCGGAAGAGTCATGTATAGTTAGTGCAGAGTTTGGCTGTTAATTGTATGCCAACAAGTCATAATTTACATGATATTGCATCTTTTGATATTTCTTCACTAAACCATATTCTGAATTATCATTAATGACTGCAATAAATGACCGTGACAGCGCGCATATTGCTATGTAATTAAAAGAAAAATTTGGGCAACCGAATAGGCCCGATCAATTGACCAATGATGAGATGCTTATTTTCATCGATCTATACTAGTATTTAATCCACAATCCTTATTCTTCATTACAACCAGGTTGTTATATTGACATTCAAAACTCGGTTTCAGCTACGAAAATGCTCATGGCAAAACCCACGGGTTATTTACCTTCTGTGTCATTCCCATGGCAAACCAGTCGAATGGTACTGGTTTACCACCATATTAAAACGGTGCTTGCTTCACCTAGGCTTACATACCCACACAACTTTAGAATAGACACTACATCGTATTTAGCATTTCAAGCCATACAACATCGTTCAATTACTTATTCAATTATACATTTAAGTGGCATGGATCATGGGATCCTCTATCCCCTCCTGGGCGTAACAGAGGGCCAGATATCGCTGCTCCTGATTTTTTCTAACATGGGCTTTGATGAAAGAGAGATCACTGTTCAGTAGATGGCAAGACGGGGCACGGTGTGGCACAAGGTCAAGCCAAATCTGCATTGCTATTACAAATGGCGCCATACTTTCCAGACGAAATTATGATTTATTGAGGGAGAAATTAACTACATTGTACTGCGATAAAAAAGGCATTTTTCTGATGCTAAAATGCTTTGGAATTTTTAGCAATCCTTAAGTGCCGCGTTGCGGCTGTAAATAGGTCTCCACGCACTAGGACTTGGGGATGTTATATTTTCTAGTCCTTTGGGATCATGGAGAATATTCCATTTTGCTATAATAAAATTCCGCTTAATCTTGTGCTACGGGGCGTGACGGATGCTACACATTTTATTACCTCTAACGGACAGACTCGGAATAAACAGTTTTCTCTTTCATTTTGCCATTTTATTAAAAAAAAAAACAACAAAAACTAAGAAATAAACCAAAAAGCTATATATCATTCCATGTGAGAGTAATGTAAATTATACTTTACTGGTGAAACACAATGTATTATCATTTTTGTATAAAATAATATATTCTATTTTTATTTTCATTAAAATAGTTTTCAAAGAAAAAACAGTGCAGTTTTTAGAAAGAGAATAAATTCCTGTTTCATATTAAAGCAGAAATTTGCAAATATAAAATATCGAAGCAGGCTATCATTTATGGTTTATTGTGATTTACGACATCGTATACAAAATTTGCAAACACGCAATGTTGCTCTGGTATGCAGTATAACAAATTATGATAAACATGAAAACAAATGCCTTATCAATTATTGTGAGCTCAGAAAAGTGACCTTTTTTCTTATTCTGTTAAAATATCATTTAAGTTTAGACTATTTCGTCATTCGTTTTCTTTGCGCTTACCTTTTTATTTTTACGATCACTAGATTATTATGAAAATAATACTGTTTGCTGATAATACTGTTTGTCCGTTAGTTGGTAGAATCTTGATTCCCAAATGTTTATTGTTTGTTACATCGCCATTTGCCACCGGCAGGTTAGGCCATAAATGGCTCTCAAAGATACAGTGAGTTTGAGATTGGCCTCCACCATAACCAACCTGTCTGAAAGATCGTGCTGCAGGTGATTGAGCATCATTCCTTCTGCCAGCAACCCGCCTATATATGAAGTTTTTTTTTAAATAGTAAGACTCATTTTTTGACTCGATTTGAAAACAATGAAAAAAGACAGAAAATTTCGTGAACCATGCAGGAGTTTTACCTTTCTGTGAATTAAGCAATCGGCAAACTGAGAACCAGCTTATCTGTCTCATTTAGCTCAAAGAGACTTTTTCTAAACGAAAGTTGTTTGCAATAGTATGTCGCTATAGTATGCAGAATAGTATGCGTTTCGTTTGTTTTGGTTGTAAGTCACTGCAGGTGAAATTCGAAAGAGACTAGACATGTATACGCTACAGAAACGACGCTTGCTGAACACAATTATCTAAACGAAAACCAAGATTCCTGTCACATTTGGTCCAGTTTGTTTACTTTATAACTATTAACAAGAGTGGTTGAACTTATATCCGAACATTTTACAAACTTACGTAAATGTCAATGGTCTGAATGTATTTGTAAGAAATGTTCAATTTGAAATCCGATACCATGGTAACAAAATGATATCTTTCTGCAACGCTTACATCCAGACGGAAAATTCATAATTTATTAGTCAAGTCTTTTGCATTTGTCCTTAAGATTAATTTGTCATTGTAGTGTTGTAATAATGCCCTTCTGCAATTCCCATATACTATAGGATATTAGGGCTGCATATAGAAACTTTGGAATGCATTTTGGGGCATTATTTGATTGATCTTTTGTAGTTTAAGATTGGCAGATTGCTGTTTAGATGCAGGATAAAAGTTTGTTAATGAAACGTCAGCTATTAAGCTACTAAGCATGCACGTTTTGGTCCAAGTTAAAACTTTATTAAAATCATTTCTGTATAGCATTCAGAGTTCAGTGTAGTTCAATTGTTGACGGGTGAAATGATACTGGAACCCAAGCTGCAAAAGAATCAGGTTTAACAATCTTCTGGTCTTCTCACAATCGCACATACATTTTTATTCCATCCAAGTTAAACATTACCCACATCAGATTACACATTTCTTATACAGCCTGCAGCAACTTGCCCTTTGTTGTTGTGAAGTGTTGAGCTGTTAAATCATGTATTTTTTCAGCATCTTTGCTACCAAATTTTAGAACAAATCACGATTAAACGGAAGACACTCTCATCTTTGCTGTCATCTGCCTTTACATGGACAAAATCTTTTTTGGCGATGGACTCACAAAAAGTAGATGCTGTCGTTGCAGGTTGAATCTTTGGAATATTTCCTGAATTCTGATATTATTTCCATTCTATATTACGACGAATGTACGGTTCATTTACCATTTGTTTCATGATTTTACATAAGATGTTAATCTTAAAAAGCCGAGGCAACAAGCCCTCTAATGTTTCACCTATTTTGGAGGGTAAAACAAGGAATATTTAAACCAAAAAAACATGCATCCATAAGACGTTATAATGCCAAAAAAGGTACAATGCTCTCGTGCATATCCCTTAGAAATTACTATTCAAAGTTCAACACTTCTAGTATTTGTGCCATTTTCCTTTTTCTTGAAGTGAATGCGGGTACTGTTCAAAACAGGGCATAGCAACATATTTTTTAGACTTGTTTATGTGGAAAAGTAGCATAATAGACGGGCCGCTCACTAACTTTTACAAGAAAGCTAACCTTATAATCTAAATTTAACTTTCAATGCCGAGACACATTTATAGTAGGCGGCATTACTTTGATAGCAAAAAACTTCTATTCAAAGAGAATCTTTTTTATGGTAGCTGGTTCTCAGGTTGCCAATTGTTTTTTGCTCAGGTAAAAAAAGACTCCATTGTTTAAGGTTCTCAACAGCTTCGGTCTGTTTCAAGCAAAATTCCTACCGTAATACATAATACATGTTCAAGTCAATAAAGGAATAATATGTCCCCAGCCAGCGTTAAATGGCTTACGATTACACTCACGTGTGCATACGTGCGTATGTGTGCGTATGTGTGCATACATGCAAGCCAGCGTGCGAGCGCTTGTGTAAATGCATCTTAATCATGTATATTATTCACTAAAACGTGAACAACCATTATTTCGAACAGATCTTTTGGTTGATTATTGCATATTAAACTTATGAGAATTGAAACTCGCTTTATGACCAGTCAGTAGTGAATGTTTCCTTATTTACACACATTATAGCATTACTGGCCTATATAGTATTTTAGTGTTTCAATTAAGAAACAGTCATTTAGCATATATTGTTTTCCCACCAAACATATTGCATGTACCAACATAGGATTACCATGTGTACCCCTTCAAAAGTGTTCCGTATTGCTTTGCAGTCTTTTTTTATTGCCAGATGTTTGCCAATTATTTCTTTCAAAACAATAAATTCTACCTCAATTGTTATGCAAATTGCACGGAACAGCAACACAGATACTAATTCCAGTGTTATAACCTCAAAGTAATTTGTTATTTATGGAGAACAACCCCAGTAATTACAAGTCTTTAAGCATTAATCATAAATATGTTAGCTCGTCATGTGTACAACTCATAAAATGCTTAAGCGTTGATAAATATATATATTGTTCCACCCTATAAATTCTTTAACGATGTATTTCGAACTTCCCATCACAGCAACGTACCTGCTTTTTCCTTCCTGCCAGTACAAATCCAATATACTTGTTGTATGTTATAGTCATTATAAACGAGTTCTATGAGACGTAATTAGTCACGCACTGTGATATTGCACTACATTTGATGGTAAAATTACATGGTGCATTGCAAAACCTGCCGTACCACCAAGGATGTTGATCGATTTTCGGTGGCAAAACTCTCATAAATTTTGATCTGATTAAATTATTCCAAATGTGAGTTAGATTTTCTTCAATATTTCTCCCACATATTACAACCAGGTTCCAAGGTTATAAAACTAGATCATTCTCAATATGTTGCTTTGTCATTGGCTAATTTGAAACAATTCCTCAGAAACAGCCAGTCAGCTACTTGTGTTAGTGGGTTTCCTGATAACGAAAATTCGTTGAAATGCATCTAGAAGAAAATATCAAGTAATATAGAAAGGTGTTGGTTTAAATCAAAATTTGACTGGAAACCATCATACTAAAACCTACTAGTTATTTTTATATGCAGAGCTACATTTGTATTTCTGTTTTGTCCTTCTTTTGTATCCCAGATCACAATTTTATTTTCCAAAAAGCAAAAGGAGGGTACGATATAGGTATTATAAGCTACAGTGGATATTGCATATGTATGGTACTAATTCCAAAGAAAGACTCGAACCAGCATATGGACGATAAATTGATACAAAGTATAGCAATAATACAATAAACAAAATTAAAGTTTCCATTATACTGACAAGACACTGTAAAAATAAATTTTGCAATAGATCAAAGTACATCATTCAGCCGAGCGTACACGTGCAAAGATATGGGATTTCTGAATATATGACCCACAGAGCAATCGACTTAACGGTCCGTTTGTCAAACTATCATTTTTTACAGTAACTTAAACAGGAGCAAATTATCGCATTGATTGTAACAGTATTAATCACATTTGATGTAATGTTCCGATGAAAATTCTTAACAGCCCAGTTGTACGTAAGCACAATGCTAACTCCGTATAAGTCTTACTCGTCTTTTATTGAAAAAATAAAATGGAATATTCGCTCCTTTCTGCAATGCAAAACATGAGACGGGGCACTGATATTATGCAAGCTTTGGGCATTCTCCTGTCAATGGAATATCTTCGGTATATGATAAAATATCGGAAATCGGAGAATTTTTCCGCAGTACTAACGGCTAAATGATCTGCGCTCAAATTTGTCAATATAAGATAAACATAGCGTAATATGCACCGTGGCAGGCGTCAATATGGAGTGATTGATACATGTGTGTTTGGTTGAAGTGTGCTCTTAGAAGAAATGGTAAGTCATTTTTTTTCTCTTTTTCTTGTATATATGTTTCATGTACTGATACAGATAACCCTCTGATTTCAAATTGCTGCGTCTAATTGTTGCATGGGCACGTAATCTTTACGTTGTTATGCTAACGAATCATCATCCTTTATAAATTTAAATACTGAATTTGTGCGCAGTCATTTTATTCTGCAAAGTTATTCAATACACCTTACGACACTGTTGCGTGTGTGTGTGATATTTTCTGAGTGTTTGATGCAAATATCTATATTAGTGAACACATTATCGACGCTTACATGTATATCATTCCTCAGTAACGTTATGGCTTTCCCAGAAAAGTCGCCGTTTCGAGGAATATCCCACACAGATATTATTGTGTTTTATTGTTCGTATTGTTCGCCAATAAAGCAGTTTTATTTCGCTCTAATTGTGCCTATTCAGCTTCATGTTACTGCCAGTCAGCGTTTGGCCCATTACGTTAGTTTAAGTCAAACTTTAAGGACAAAATGTTGGGAAGCATGTTTACATTCCAATTGATGCAATTCTTGAGCAATTTTGCGAGCTGTATGACAGTTTCGCACCGTTTGTATCTATTTATAGTCGCCACCGGTTGCCCATATGTGCGACTCCTACAGACAGATGTTAGTTGATGTTTTGGAGAAAAGTGCAAGTTGTAGAAATTACTCCATTCTCACAAGTTTCCCCTAATTCATTAGTGTGTAGGGTGTAAAACACACTTCACGGACCTTGTCCAAAGTTATAGATGAAGAGTTCAGCTTCCGGTTGAGACTTGAACCCACGTCATCCGCTACTAAATTCTAAGCTATCTTGGACTTTTCGTCCCATACTTTCTAACAGTGTCTTATAGCTGGTCCTTTGGGATAAAGTTTCGCTTAAACCTGTGACAGGCGGCGTGAGTGGTGGTGTTAATTTCACTACTTTTCTGTCAAACCGCGTCTTCCATTGTTATTGTTATCTTATTGCGTTATGTGCTTCAAATAGTTTTAATTTATACATGTAATTGTATCAAGATTAAATAATTGCAGATTAAATTGGTCGCCACATTTTCGAATAGAAAGGCTGTCTGTTTCTTGAATAAGCCAGTACGTTTTATGTTATAAAGGTATTTTGCTCTCTACGAATTAACATAAAGTTCCTCAGAATAGACAGAATATCAGTAGGTCAAGAGTATGGGCCAGTGGTTGGTTGCACAATTCTAACATTTCTATGAATTTAGAAATATTAAAGAGAAGTTAATTAAAACAACATGTTTGTTAAATAACTACTAGAACATTCTATAAAGTAGGAAAAGAACTAAATAATCAGACAATTATATCATTATTCAGGTGCCGCTAGAACCGCCTTTGAGTTTTTTTAAGTAAACGAATTTTATTCCGTGTGGACTATTAGTATAGGCCGATATTTTTTAAGATTACCAGCTAGAGAAGGGTTTCTGGTGACAACCGTTTCTATGTCTCTGATATACTACAGCCATTTTCATGCAAGATTTTTTTTCTCATTTGATATTCAGCAGTAGAAAGGAACCATTTCAGCTGATTTTAATCCCAAACACTGCATTCTGGAGTAGATCTAAAAGTAGGAATCCCGGTTTGGTTGGTTTGCGGAAGAATAGTTTTATTTACATCAGTTGTTTCAATCACGTGACCATGGTTTTCTTTCATTACAAATAACATGGCTTTTTTTTTCATTATTTTTAACTACACTGTGCCGATCATCTTGCTTGTTTTATGCTGTGTACAATCGTACTATCAAACTATCGTCAGCGAAAAGTCTATAACTTATAATATACCATTAAAGTATATATGTAGTAACAGAAGGCCCCGCACAAAGGCTTGTGGAATTCCCCCTTCTATATAACTTGAAGCTAAACATGTTGAATCCACTAGAACTTTCTGATATCTGTCCTTTAACTTGTTACTTAACCAGTGTTTCTGTTGCCGTAAGAATATTAGATTACATCATCAAGTAACCTAAGGTTTTGCTCTTACAGGATCTTCTTATAGATTTTAAAATTTTGTCACCAAACGTTCAAAAACTATGCCCCACTTTGTTCTTTTGTCGATATCATTCTTCATATTTTTCATACATATTCTATTTTTGGGAGTTTTGTGTACCTGTATGACCTTTGTCCTTAATGTTCGCGTCCTTTTACTTTGGTACCGACATTTCAGTAATCTTTGGTAACGACATTTCAGTAATCTTTGGTAACACCCTAACAGTAATCTTGTCTCTCGCAAGTTGTTCAAAGCAGTTACTTACAGTTGTCTCCTGTTTTTCTTATTGTCAGCTGTTGCCAAGCAACGCCTTATTTCTGGAAAAATCTGGGGAAAAATCATTGCACGTTTGCGCTCGTATTTTTATGAAACAATATGATTACATGTTTCCAGGTGTGTGATAGTTTTTAAGTGTAACAAATTTAGGGTTCACATTCTTTCGGGAGATACTTTGGGGAATTTAGTTAATAATTATGCCTTGTACCGTGAAGTAAAATATATCCGAGTATGAGATACATTTCTTTATTACACACCTATGAATATTCTGTAATGCGGCAGAAATCAAAATCTGTATTGGACTAGTTTGAATTTTGATTCCGTGTCATACCTTTGTCAGGACTACTTTCTCCAATATTCGTGACCCGGTAAGTAAATAGTTCTTTGTTTCAGAGGAGTTGATAGTCATTTTGGTTTAGATAATAAACAAAAAGGCAATCTCTGGACTTTTCAAGGCTGGGCCACAGTCTTTGCATGCGCGCTTTATGTAATTCAGGCGTGGTAGATTCTGCTCGGGTGGAAACCAACATCCAAGTGATCAATTTCTTGCCGATATGCACAGGAATGAGCCTAAAAGTGGTTGTGAAAAATGCCCTATTTGAACTTCCATTATCTTTAATTACTATTTCAGAAAAAGACACAGTGATTTTTTTCTAACAGAATGTTAATCAGTATTTTTATGTTATGTTTTAATGACAGAATATCTTGTCGATAAAAGGACCGCGCAAATGGTTCACATGCTATCTTGGCATTTTATTACACAAATTTCACAGAAAATGTATAAGCACCGCTACTGAAATTTTATGAATTGCTCATAATTATTGCCCTGATTTTATCTTCCAGAAGAGCTCTACTTTTTATCATCATATCTGATGCTTCTGAATAGTTGTTTAGTACTTATTTTGTTTTACTATGGTACGGAACATTTGTGTAATTGATATCTGTATTTTACCTCATAAAAATAAGTCTTGAATTCGGTGAGAGGTATACGGCTTTTATGTGGTTGTAGGAACATATTATTTGTTGTTCATTCAATGAAAAGTGTCTGTGGGAAAAATATTCTGTATGTATAGGTTATTGTCTGATTGTTTCTCTGTATTTTTATGAAAGTTCATAGCGGAATTTTTCAATGGATAACACATGTGAGTATCGTTTGTTACTATCAGTTTATTACCTTTTCAGTAAAGCTTTGCTGATTTTAATAGCTATTTCTTTTATTATTTTGCGAATAAATCATGGTAGACCATTTTATTCGTTCAAGAGCGGTGATATATACAAACCTATTTTTGTCAAGTTTCGTACTGAACGAAGTAGGTCCACTGATTTTACACATTTAGACAGGAATTATTTTATGACCTACACATCACTATCATAAACTATTTTCTGATCTTTATGGAAAAAGCGCCTAAAACAAACACATAATGATTGTTTACACTCATTGTTTCCTGGACTGCAACATCAGTATATACGGAATTATCTCAATTTTCCCCTTTTTTACTGACTGTGAACTGTATTATATATATGTTCAAACATCGAGACCCCTATACACTCCTGAAAATCGAGCATGGAAGTATTATTCCTTTGGAATCGCCAATATGGTCCTCTGATTAATATACACATCAGATAACTTTATGTTATTTTCCTTAGAAACAGTCAGCATCATTTTTTACAAGTACTAAACAGAATAAGAACCTATATTTATTCTTCTGTTATAGTGTAAAAAAAATAATGTACATGAGTTTAATAAAACTTCACCAACTGTTCCAGAAAAGCTTTAAAGAATTCAGTTCTTTGTAGCAGTTTCTTTTTATGTTTGGCACTATATTGCAAGTTTGCAATAAACTAAAATCATTAATTCGTGTTTATGAAAAGCATATGAAAATCATTATCGAAAGAACAATGGATATACTTCAAAGAACACAAAACATATCAATACGTTATTGATTAGAATTTTATATTGTTTTTCGAATAAAACTTAATTTAACTTCATTAAGCAAGCATTGTTCAAATTGCATATTTTCTTACTTTTTTTCATTGAATTGAATATTCTCTGCAAAAGTGACTTCATCTTGAAATGAAATGTATTCAGGCACAAACAAATACTTATCATGTTTGACTTTTAGAACCAACCATTGAAATATAAAATGGCATTTGAAATGAACGTTTGTATTAAAGAATCGTCTGGCTTTAACTGTATGTAAATAATCAGTAGCATTCTAGTTTAAATTATCTGCACAAGGAATGCGTGGAAGGATAAGATCATTTTTGTACTTCAATCCTTCTGACAGTTCGCATTACTTTTCTTATGTAAGTTTGTAATCTATGGTTTTGATTATTCTTTTATTCACAATTTTGTTCTATTTTTCCTATAAAAATCTCCAATATCTTTAAATTCAAAATGCTGTCTAGAGTATACGAAGGCCATAAAGCGTATAAAACTTGTTCTTTTAAATATCACAGGAGAGCTAAATTAAAAACAAAACTGCATAATAAATGGTAAGAAGGCGAAGTGTATTCAAACATACTTATATGAATTCATTTTCTATTGAAAAAGACATACGGTAATTGTTGGATATAAATTAATTTGCATTATATATCTTCATAGCAGTAGCAATATAAGAAACACTAATTACAAATAATAACAACACGGCCTGGGAACTAAGCTCGTGACGAGAAAGTATTTCAAATCCGCCACCGGGGAATTACATTTTTTGTCATTTGTTTATATTTATACCTAATATTTTGTTTCAATATTACTAATGTTGCGTGTCAGTATAGGCAATACAAAATAGGCCCGGGGACTGCTTATGATAAAACAATATTGTACCAAATGAAGATGCAGCCATGAAATAAATACATTTTAAAATAGGGTAAAGTCAGATGAAACTGAACTGCCTGAACTGTCAAGCATTCCGTGCAAAAACAAAAATGCCATGAACAATTCTTAAAACTGTTTATTAAGATACACGATTACCAAACCGTGTCGCCCCGCCCCTTTCCCCATCAGAAGAATGCCCTTTTACTTATAGATACATACACTAACAAGCAAACTAGACACGATAAAGACTCTCCATATGTAACATTTTATTTTGTTGAAAGGTATACAAGACTCAAATTTCATATTTGAAATTTTATTAACAATAGCCACATATAGTTTATGTAAGTACAAATCTAACAGATTTGCGTGTATTTACAGCAATATACATAAAGCTAAAACCATAACAGTATAAATCTGTACTGGACATTTTTTTACAGTCGACAGTGACTGCATGGTTCTTAATTATGAAGCAAGCTAATAAGTATGTATCTGATGATGACTTTCTATGTTTGAATAAATATCTTAAGATGAAATATTTTAGTGAAAGATGGACATTGGATACCTTTAAAATACAAATTGGTTGCTCGTTCCAAGGCTATGTATATAGTATTTTTCCATAAAGAGTGAATTTTTTTTTTACATGTATCTTTGGCTACATCAATCGTTGGCGGTAATGAAATCAAAATACACATCGTTTCTTCCATGTTTTTCTTGATCTTGCATTGATTTATACATCCATTGAAAATATTAGCAACGTTACTAACATACTTAATAAAAGTATTAAATTTTCGTAAATATTGCTCTTTTTTTGTCATTTTTATGATTTTTACAGAAATGAATTTCAAATTTCGTGAACTGCAAATTGAATGCAGAATACAAAAATACAACATAACTATCGCTATAACAGACATTCTCTCGCTCGCTAATTGATATTTCACACTTCTCTATTGAAGCATATCCTTGCGACAGCTGATGTACTCAACTGAGAGAAATCATGAATGCACGAGAGCACGGCGTTTTAAAATCTCAGAGTTTAAACTCTGAAACGGACTGTTGAATTTGATAGAGAAAAACATAAAAAATTGAGATGTCCAACTGAGAACGCTTATAAACACGTTATCTGCGTGTGGGCTATATATTGAATCAGTATAATATTTCAAAGGAAAGCGGATATTAGGGACCCAGTCGATTATATTCATAATTCAATTGATTGCTTTGTAAGCAACTTGTTTGTTAATAGAGACTGCTGCGTGTTGATGCATTTCCGATCATTATTAAATTCATTCTGTATACTTAATAACACCAATCTGTTAATGGTAACATCAGTTTGAATATGATTGACTACCTTATTGACAAAATTGTTAGAGGGGAAAGTGTGGATATTGTATTTAAATACGAGAATGGCATAAATGAATGAAAAAACTTGATAGCACTTAGAATATCATTATTGAGCCGTGCCATGAGAAAATCAACATAGTGGGTTTGTGACCAGCATGGATCCAGACCAGCATGCGCATCCGCGCAGTCTGGTCAGGATCCATGCTGTTCGCTGACGGTTTCTCTAATTGCAATAGGCTTTGAAAGCGAACAGCATGGATGCGCAGGCTGGTCTGGATCCATGCTGGTCGCAAACCCACAATGTTGATTTTCTCATGGCACGGCTCATTTTAGAAAACAAAATTGAAAGATAATGCTTAATCCTTCAAAGACATTTCTAAAGCACGCAAAAATTTTAAAGGATAATTGAGAAGTAAGAAGCAAAATTTTGACAGCTGGAATTGTTTTTGGCACCAAAATAAAATGATAACTCTTAAAAGAGTTTTTAAGTGCGAAGGTAAGGCTTTCATATAAAAGAAATAAATTGTGCTTGCATCTCAGGTAAGTAGTACAAAAGGCCTCTAGATATGCAATATGCATTTTAGTAGATCAGCACTGATTCCTAACAGAGCCAAGATTCTTTGTTTCTACTGTACTTACATCATTAAAAACTTACTCATCAAACGATATTTGTAGCAATCGAACATATGCTTATACCCCCAAGTATTTAATTTATCTGCCTGTATCAAAGAGAATTTGTTTATTGCAATCAGCTAGAAAATGTCTTCAAGCTACATATTCAACTACGAAAAATTATAAACGAATATTTTATGGCATTGTTATTGGTGTTGCTAAACACGGTGCATCTGTTGCACGGAATACCACAATCGTATATTTCTTTGATCTTTAATGAAAGAACTTATTTTTATGCCTGTAATGTCTGCAGATCTTTCCGAGAACGTGTGAATGACTTTGTTGTTATGCTCGGATGTAATACAACCAATTTTATCTTTCCTGTTAATTTGTATGCTATTACGTAATTAACTGATTACTGTATATTTTGTTATCAATTCAATTTACATTAAATTGAATTGAATGTTTAGTGTTGTTATATTTTAAGACAGTTCAGTTGCTAATTGCAATAGAATCACTAAAATTTTATTATGTACTTCTTGAGTAGATTCTTTGGTAATTTAATGCAATTGTTGCATGGACTCATTACTGCTCGTCTTATGAAAATATTAAGTTGTAACGAAAGGACAAATCTGAAGAAACTTTGGACAATTGTTGACAATCTTGAAGCTAAAATATGGTTGTTGCGTCATCATTGTTTGAAATATCTAAGTGCATACTATACCGGTGTTTACATGATTTCTTCCAGTCTGTTTACGTCCGTGTAAATTATTACTTTTCATTGCTATTTTATTTAAAACTGCAATTACCTAAATTATCTTTTACAACAAAACAAAATGAATTAAGCATCGCCCCCAGAAGGAATGTAATGCTCACTTTAATTATGCAATAAGGAATTTCTTATGATTAATATAATAAATTTGAATTTTGAATAATTTATTTCAGTAGGTTTAGTCAAAATTATAATCATGCACTGTTGTAATTAGAAAAACATTTATACATCATAATCATATATACTATATTTAACCGTATCGAACAACATTTATTTGAACGTATTTTTTCAATGTGAAAAACACACACACAAATTCTATCAGATGCATATTAAGAACAATTCTCTGTAAGCAACCAAGTTTTAAAGAAGGGTGTGGCGTGTAAGGTCTCCGCTTTCCATGAAATTTTCAGGACACATTGTTATCCATTCTGAGGTATATTTAAATCCAAATGAGCTTGGTGACAGCTATAAATTTTGTCTTTGTATTTATAAAAGTATTATGTGAGGTTATTGTGCGTTTTAATGGTTATTGTGCGTTTTAATCGACCTGGAGGGCGGGCTTTCGCGACTGTCCACTGCGTTATTGTGCAGGATATGTAGTATATTCGGCAACCTGTTTCTTAGTCAGTGGCCATCTGCCTTACATTGTAACCAATAAAGCGTTGAATTTTATTCGTTGGTTACCGTAAGATTACGGAATTAAACAATCATATTGCTCTACCTATTTTGCTCGTTTTTTGAGATTACCATTATTTAAGTCAGAGATTAAATCCGCCCCGCCAGGTCGAATAAAACGCACAATACGTGTTATTGAAATAAGGCTAGTGGGCACTAGATATACTCTAAAAATTACAAATATAAATGTTGTTAAAATTATTCAAAAGATAGGTCTCACATATACGGTAAGGAACATTTATATTTCAACGAACCTTTGAAGGTAGTTTTATAAAATGTTCATGAACTAAGACCTATACATATACCTTTAGATAAAACGAAAATGGGGTAATATTGGGATAATATATTGGGGTGATGCATCTGCGTTCGTCCGTAATTTTTGTCCGTTCCAAACATTTCTTAAGCACCGTGAAGATTTTCATAATCTGTATATCAGTTTTATCAATCATCAGCCTCAACAAAACTTTGTTCAGAGCACACAAATCACGTCACTAGGTGTTAGGTCAAGCTCACAATTAAAGCTTAAGTTCGTGTCCGCCCCATATTGACTTAAGCGCTTGATAAATTTTCCCAAAACTTGCATCAATTGTTTACCTAATTATGTCAATGTACATAGCGCACAACACATGTCACTTGGTCCAAGGTCAAGGTCACAGTTGCAGTTCATAGTTCAAATGGCTTAACTTTGTGTCCATTCAATTACCTTCTACGCAGTTTGGAAAAATTGTATAAACTAGCCTCTTTTATTAACTTAATAATAATAATGCATGATAAATACGTGCACGGGTTACTTGCATGTGAGTTGGGTGTACACGTAAAATGTAGACTTTTGACCAAAAAGGTTCTATAACAGTCAAACATATGCTTCCATGATGTAGTCGAAAGTAGTCCCAGATAAACATATCCTAATTGTTCCATTATTTTGCGCATTTGCGCTTAAACCTTGGGCCAAATGGGCATTATTTCACTCGTGGGATGTATATAGCATAACATAAGACACTTTTCATGCTTATATTCACATGTTTTTGAGTTGTTTACTTGCAAAAGAAAGTATGGTGTTTATTCTGCGGACCACTTTCTGAAATGCGGCAATATGAGGGTACCTGACTTCAGTTGACTTGAAATTCACTGCACACTATTCAACACCCATGAAGCAAATGTATGGATGGCTCTATGATGCAGTGAAAATCTAGAAAATGGATCTGAAGTAACTGAATTTTATATGAAACCAACCAAGAAAGGATTCTTTTGTTGGTATATAACTAAAAGGTACATCGTTCAACGTTTGATACTACAACTTGTTTACAAATACTATGACACGCGCTTTTTATATTTGATCACAAAAATGCATTTTGTCTTAGTCATATATAAAAACCGTAACGTCCTATAAATGTTACAAACACAGTTGGAGTGATCAATCGTCAATATGAAGTATATATTCTTTTTGTTTTGCCCTTTATTTGTCGTGTTTGTAAAAAAATATTCATGGCACCTTTTGTTCAATTGGACGTAGTTTATAGAAGGAAATTATACATAAAGGTAAATAGCTTTTCATTTATCATTAGTTTGTTAGATAACTTATATACACATTCAAATTTAAATTATAAGCAAAAATATCATGGAAATCAGTAGTCATCCGTATAAAGTAATTGGTTCACACAAACATTTAAAAGTGAAACTGATTTTTGTTTTAATGGCAGTCAGAGTGTTTTGATGATTTAATGGGTTTGTCGGAAAGTTTCGCGTGTACTCATTTACATCTTTTTCTTGGAGCACATGCTCATTTTAGTTATTTCTATATACTCGTTGGTCAGTTATTATATGAGCCGCGCCATGAGGAAACCAACATAGGATCCATGCTGTTCGCTTTCAAAGCCTATTGCAATTAGAGAAACTGTTAGCAAACAGCATGGATCCTGTCCAGATTGCGCGGACCAGGCTGGTCTGGATCCATGCTGGTCGCAAAGCCACTATGTTGATTTTCTCATGACACGGCTCATATAGAGTTGTCAGCAATATGATTACTACGAGATTTAGCATAAGAAATGGTGGTATTGTTAGAACATTTCATTACTTAAGTCAAAATTTTGCACAGCGGCAATTCGATACAAATATACTAGTTCATATTTTTGTTGCGCAACAGCAATACATTTTAAAGCTTCTGTGGCAATATTCCAATAGCTAGTGATTTTGCCTTTGCGACCAGTGCAGACCAAGATCAGCCTACACGTCTGTGCAGGCTGATCATACTCAGCACTGTCCGCTTTTCAGTCAGTAAATTGTCAGGAACACCTCTTTGAAGATTAAGTGGTACAGCCAAAATTAAATGATGGATCAGTTCATTTTAGAAATTTAAGAGGGTAAAGGTTAACAAACTTTTACCATCATGTTTCTTTAGGAGAATATACACAGATGTGAAAAATGTCACAGGGCTGTGTTTAAATGCGACTAACCACTTGAGTACGCCTGTAAATGACTACAACATAATACGGAACAATATATACATACCGCGGTAAAACGAGTATATACTTCCAGTCTTTGTTATTGCTTTGTCGTCTATAAAAGGATCGTAGATCGTATTCCATCACAGAAATATAGTATTTTCCTTTGTTATAGATATACCAGATGCAATGACATATTTGAAAACATAAACAATTACTCTTAACATAATATGTTTGTGAGCATGCACAGCACCGTGTGTTAAATTTGAAATAGTGCATACCAGATATAATGAATATATATGTAATAATGCGTCTGTTACTGCTAAAATAATGGGGATTTTTAACGGAGACTGTTATTAATGACATTTAATTGTAAATATTTATTTACAAACGCAGTTAGTTATATAAATTGTTAGGTTAAATTCCTTTGATAAAGATGTTCTTATTTAAATTTAGTATCTAAAAGTATGCTATATTAATGAAGATATGCATTGAATATCTAGAATTTAAATTCTGTATCTAAAAGTAAGTTGTTTTAATGAAGATATGTATTGGATATCTAGAATTTAAATTCTGTATCTAAAAGTTAGTTGTTTTAATGAAGATATGTATTGGATATCTAAAAGTACAATCATTGCCGTCTGGTATATTGAGACGTTGATATAAGAACAGATTGACACTGTAATCTAAAACGTCTTACCATTTTGGAACCAGAGACTAATGTGAGCCGCACCATGAAAAAACCAACATAGTGTGTTTGCGACCAGCATGGATCTAGACCAGCCTGCGCATCCGCACAGGCTGGTCAGGATTCATGCTGTTCGCTTTCAAAGCCTATTGCAATTAGAGAACCCGTTAGCGGACAGCATTGATCCTGACCAGACTGCGCGGTTGCGCAGATTGGTCTGGATCCATGCTGGTCGCAAATGCACTATGGTGGTTTTCTCATGGTTCGGCTCATGTATGTTTTGTTCCAGTTGTAAATACCACTTTGATTGTGATACCATGCCGCTATCTGCAGGTTTTAATTTTATGATTGTTAGAGCTTTAATTTAGAAATACACACTAATTGAGATTCATCTGTACGACTCAGTTATCAATACAAACGTTTACAGGGCATAACGTTGACTCTCGCATCACATATATATCATGGTTCATGATGCGGCTGACACAGTAAAATAGAAAAAGTTGAAACTTCACAGGTCGCTCAACACGACAAAAACGAAAATGTTGCAGGCTTGGTTTGATTGAGCCTGTTCATGGACGGTAGTGGAAAAAATGAGCCAAAAATAAGCCAAAAGTAAGCCAAAAATGTTTGAATATACTCTACTTAGTAAATATAGCCACTAAGGTTCACATTTACAGTAATCAGTCGTTTTTCAATGTACATTGATGTTGATATTTTCATTTACGCATTTAATTCAAGGGTTGCAAAACTTTATAAAATGTACATTTAACGTTTGCTGATAAGAAGTGATGTATTTGTTTTTGACTTTGTTGAGTTTCACATCGCACCGACACAATTGTAGGTCATCATATGGTGACCTTCCAGCTTTACATGTTGGAGGAAGACCCCAGGTGCCGCTACCGGCATTATTTCATCACAGGAGGGCACCTGGATAGAACTGGATGGCTTCCTAACATGACGAATTCTACATCCAGGTGATGCTCGAACCCACATCGGTGTGAAGCAAGTGATTTGAAGTTAGTGATCTTAACCAGTTTGCCACGGTGACCCCAAGAAGTGATATAAGTAAACATATTGGTCGATCATTAGTGTCATCAAAGGCAATTTCGAAGGTATTGTGCGTCATATACTTGTTTTAAAAATGTAAAACTTTAGATTAAGCTGGAGAATTTCTCCCTGAGCAAAATACAACAAGTATATGATATAGTCACACAGTCGACTATTTACCAAAACTGGTGTTAGCTGTAGAACAGCCCCATGTGGTTCTGGGACGATCTGTGTATGAAAAGAATTGGAACCACTGCCTTACCCTTGCGTGATCGTAAGAGGCGAATAATAGGGTCTTAACACTTGGTTTTGCTGTAACTCTGCAAATTTTGATTCCATACCTCATGTTTTTATTTCGATGTAAATAAGATATGAAACCAAAATTTGTAGTCCTGTTTGTAACCTATACTGTGTTGGTGCGCCGTAAAACCAAAATGAATAAAAAAAAATAGCTGTAGAACAATCAGTACTGGCACATGATACCGGTGTATGCACTGCAGTGAAATTTCATAACTGTGACAGTCAAGGAATATTTTACTAAATAAATTTCTTTGTCAATATTTTAAAGGAGTAAAGACATTAACTTGTTCAGTTCATTGACTACATCACATAATTTGAATACACACCGTTGACTGCATTTCCAAAAGTAATTTTCTCTTTTGTGCCAATTGCATCATGATGCCTTAATATGAAACTGATTCAGTGTAGTGGCTTAAAATGCTTTCAAGGCTCAAACTAATTTACATAAAAATTTCATAAATTGCAATCTGTAAGCATCACCATTGTTAACTATACTAGCATTAATGTATATTCAAACAGAACACATAAATCACTTGGAATCAAGTGGAATATTTGCTAATATGTTTTACATGAGGCATATCATTATAAGATGCCTATCTGCAAGCACGAGGATATGAACATGCTGCGAATAGATCTACACGTTATCCTCCTCGTACGAAACTTCTGCTATAGTCATTAATTTCCCGCGTAAATACCGAACATGAACAAGAGTTACAAAATGTCCCCGCTGTGTTTATTTTACAAATAGGTTACAGTAGTTACAATCAAAGGGCATTGGCTTTAATGTTATCATTTATATCATTTATTCTATGAGACTTTTTTCCTTGAACTAGATATTTAGATTTCAATCTTCTGTTTTATTCCTATTTCATGACCAGGGTAAATATTTTCATGCACGAGTTATATAAGAAACGACCTATTTCATGTGTATCTAATATTTTGAAGCAGGGAATGGATTCATATACCTTAACTACGTCAGCGTCCCAATCTCATTCGCCAAGTTTAGTGCCCCCTCTTTTATCTCCGTCAACGTCAACATAGTAACGTACGTTCGGCTCACATAACAAAAGTAAAAATTCCGACTTCATTAATTTTAACCGATGGATGACAATGAAAGAAAACAATGGTTAGTGCTGAATTTTTATAGGCTATATGCAGGATAAAAGCACAAAATTGCCCATCTATTGAAATACTTACATGAAATATCTAGCTGACTATAAGTATGATGGCGGCACAGAAAATCGTCAGATTTGTTGATTTTCACTTAGGGGTAATAGTGATGCTAGATAATATTCTACCAATGTCCTATCTATGGTATGGATGATCATTTTGCCGCGTCCTTAAAATGTCATATGTTTTCAAAGGTTGTTTGTTTTTGAATGTAAAAGAACGACAGATCTGTGTGGGACATATGAAAACTTTCTACGCTAAACCGGTAGCGTGACATTGTATTAAAATGACGTACATACACATTTTCCTCAGCACCTTAGCTTATTCGGTATGTTAATATTTCAGAGAAATAAAAGAGAGCCTACAGTAAAAAATTGTTTTCGTGAGAGATTAGAAGTTTTGTACAGGTACATGCAAGGGTACTTCTAGAATTTCATTTCCTTTTATCTCACCAAGCGACTGAATTGTCAACATTCAGACCATTATTGTTGGCATAAGCTAACCGAAAATGTTCAAAATATACCCGAAGATTTGAATTTTACGACATTAAGATCACTTTCAGGAAACGCTTATTACTATATTACCATATTAGGGAGTTTTTACAACTTCTCTGATATTTTAAGAAAAGAAAATGATAATATAACGTGATAATATATTTTGACAAAATGACGTCATTTCACTTAAAGCATCCGCAAAAAACTGCAGACAGACCGATATCTTCATCGTTAATCGCAAATAAAGACAAGCTCATAACTATGCCCGGCTTGCATTTTTCCAATAACTGGTGTTCTTCTCACAAAAACCGTGAGACTAGCCAGTCGCTAAGTGCGTTCTTTGATGCAAACTGTCACAGAATAAAACAATAAACTATTCAAACTATATACAGCTGCAGCATTAAGCTAGGAGAAATAAACACAAATTCATCATTTATTTACTACCATTACATAAACATTTGTTATATTTATTGCATTTACAAATGCATCTACAAAGAAACAGAATCAAACCAAACGAAATTATTTATACATGCACAAATGCTGCATCCTTTTGATCCATCATGCACGAAGTTAATGCAGGCGTTTTAAATAATCAAACGAAAATCATTAACTATTGATGTTCATTTACTTCTTGAATCCCATGACTGACTGCGCTTGCGCGTTTTGTCGCAAGTACACATGACACATGAGAAAACATGTTGCATAAATAAATATAGTCAAACCCTTGCTAGTGCCGACCACGTCTCTCTTAAATCCACTTCTTACATTTCCGCTGTTAGATATAATAGCTTGTATATAACGACGACCTGCAAACAAAGACCGTTTATTGTCTTTATGAAGTAGTCTTTACATACATGGGTTGATGCATTCATTTAAAGAAAATGTACATATTTTCAGTGAGCGTTTCTATCTGTATATCTTAATTAAGCATGTAATGCATGATCTTTACGCCCTTAGCAAATCAAAGGAACATGCGCCAGTGATATAAACGTCCGATAGTATGGCAAAAGGTTCGTTGTTAAGATATTGCCTTCGCATCTCCAAAAGAGCGCTCGGTAGGGGCTCTTTGAATGCATCAGTATTTCCAGAAGGCCGCTGGACTACACCAGTATCTAATATGGATCATATACTTAGGTGGATCGGGCTAAATAATTGTGTTAGTGGTCTACACTTGCGAACCACTAAGTTGCTTCGTACGTTTTAAGATGGACCCATTTCCTATTAACGACCTAATCAAGAAGACATGCTGATCAATTATGTGTATACGAATACAGCTCAGCGTTCCATACATGATGTTAAGGTATTCACACAAAAGCCGAAAAGATCAAGATACTCTTGTTGTTTATATTCTGTCTATTTTTTCTGTATGATAGCGTCAAAAATATATATTATTTGGTCCGAAAACACAAGTAGATTGTTCAGTCAATATAAAAGAGCTTGAATATGCAGACCGTTGAGAAGATACTATCTAATGGGGGAATTTGTCTGCATGCTATAGTAATATATAAAAAAAAGTTCTAGGTCTAGTACTGGGTTAAACCAATGGGAAATAAAGGAGTAAAATGCCTCCCTAGGACATTGGCTTCATTGCAGAAAAAATGCACGCGTACATGTTTAAAAGACATTAATGGGATAGATGGGATAGGGAAATAAGATACTGCAGACTAAAGGTTAATACTCAGTGGTCATGCTACAATAAGACAAATCTTAACTAAAATGAGTTTATATATGGCTTAGTCATAATTCAAAAGATAAGGAAACGTTCTCAGAACTTCCAACATACCATCCAAATACATTACTGAGAAGAAGAAAGAAACGTGCATGACTACACTGTCCGTAGTTATTATGAAGTACGCATTCAGGCCTGCGAAAGGAAATTAATACAGGTTATATGTTTAAAGCTTCAGTGGGCATGAAAACAAATGTATTGTAGGCCTTTTACATTTATTAATTTACATTATGCTTAGAACGATTTACTGTCATTCAATGATATACTTCTACTTGACAGTATCCCCACGACTTACGTTTCCGACGGACATACGTTTTCGACGATATTGGTATTTCCGTTTAATTTGCATATCCCGCGCATGTCAAGTGGTAATCACGTGGTATTTTGGTAGAATAAACAAAGTTCTACATGTGTCCACATTTCATGACTTAATCGAATAATAATGGAAAGTAAAATGATAAATTAATATCAACATACCGTTTTATACATCTTTTATTTAATCCCAAAACTCGTACTTCAGTGACACTCTCATTTATTCACTTAGAAGCATGGAAATAGTTTAGATGTTCGTCTGCAGACACGGCCATCTTTATTGTTATTGGTCGTGTCATGCTTTTTTAAGAGCCTATACCATACAGTGAAAATATCACAATCTGATTTAGAGGACTCCCTTGCAGAATAAATTAAGAATGTTTAAGTCATTCTTTAAAACGTACTTACATTGCACATGCTATTTGTTAACAATTCATGCAGAAATTGATAACAAAATCCCATCTACATTGTTAAATAGGTGTTCCTTAATAAATGATATGGTTGGGTGCAAAGGTCTACATGAGTAACACTGAGCAGAGCCGATTTATGTAAGGTGCCCCAAGTTTAACAATCAATAATATTTAATAAATGCAAATTTGAATAGGACTTACCAATAACTCACTGAAAATATATCAAACACCGTTGAATACGGTTAAAACGTTGATTAAATGCAAAACAACAACTGTTTCTCGTGATAGGTGATAATTTGTACCAAATTCAATGTACGGTATAGATTTTTAGCGTGATTGGCGGGAACCGTCGAATACGTAAGTCGTAAAGTGCGCGCAGGTGCTTTCAACTAACTTCCGTTTTTATCCGAATTGAACTTGCAAAAATCAGTTTTCCGGATAATAACACCACAAAAAGTGAAGGTCTTGTATTGTTTTGTCGCTTGACAAGTAGGCAATTTAATTATTCTCCTTTCCTATTTTTAGCAATCATATGATCCCTTGCATCGTCGAAAACCGATGTCACGGGGATATATAAGTTACGTTAATGCAAATGTTTAAAATTATAAGAATTATGTCTCCCTGTCACATGTAAGATACTTGGCGTAGATATCGTTAAAACTTAAACAAGCTCTGGGATAAAAGCGATGTTAAATTTGCAAATGACAGCATTTTACACCTGACTACAACAAAAATGCATTAAATGTCCAAAAGGCAGTAATAAACTGCTTAGCGTGGGCCAGAGTTTTTAACGTTGAATACATAAAGTAACCCCATAAATAGTCCAGCGACGTTGTTACCACCATAAAATAAAACATAACCATGATGTAACATCATTATCTCTAATATTTAAAAAATAGTATGAAGCGTATTCAAATACGATCCCATTTTTTTCTTATTGAACGAAGAATGTTATTATGCATCAAAATCACTGGTTGTACGTCACAATTATTACGTCATAGCGTCAAACATCATGTCGGTGCGCTGGAAATTAAAAAAAGAAACAAAGAAAACAGGCAGTTATTTGCGGATATCGGAAGGATGTAAATAAAAATCCTTTATATTGTGTTAAATACGAAATAATATATTTCAAAAGGGATTTGCTCTTGAATAAGACCGTTGTTTGTCGTTTAGATGTGTATTATCATATCGCCATGGCTGAGCTCTCGTGATATAATTTCCTTCGCATGTGAACTCCAGACCATGATTTTATTCCACGACAACATCCTTGTTTGTGTTATAATATTTCTTAAGCAATGATTTGATACATCTAAACAATACGAAAAGGTTATACGCCTATGGGCTAATTTCGCGAGGGCGTGGCTCGATTAATCCCGAGTGAATTATTACACGCGGCGTATAACCGGTTCGAATTGTTAAGATATATCAAAATTTGGACCTGTTATAGCTCATTTCCTTTATAATTTGTCTTTTGTGTATAAAGGAAAATGAAATAGGGCCCGTGTTTTAAATGTATTAAAGTATGGGGTGAGGAAGGGAGACATGTCCAGCGAAATAACTTAGAAATGCATAGACGTCTAGTGAGTCATTCCGAGTATCTAATAATCCATTTAGAGTGTGGGAATTCAGTCTAACATCGTTCTGCACTATCATTTCGATTCTGAAACGTCTTTCATGTAAAATAGTAGATCAAATGTTGCAGCACTCTTTCGCGGTGCCTGTACATATGTAAATGCAGTTACATGTCAGTATTGCCATGTTTTAATGAAAATTTGCATGACAGACAGACATGCTTTTGAAATACAAATAATCATTACAGAAGGCATAAAAGTTTAAAATTTAGACAAGTTGCAATAAAATTTATCATTACGCATATTTTTTATCAAGTTTGAGTTTTATGCATTGTAAATATGAAACAAACAAAAACAACAATATAAATATTAAGTATTAAATGTTTAATGATACAATCTGAATATTAGATATTAGATCGAATTCGAAACAGAGTAAATCTACAACGACAACATAGCTTCTCTATGATTTGTAAACCGACTAGCATGCGTTTTCTCTAAAACCATGCAAAATTTAAACACCATTTACTCTGTTTATGACTTTAAACTTTCATTTTTATGACCACACCAGTTCACTTAAATTTCGCAATAAAACAGCACTCAAACCCAATTTCGATGCTCCAGTCAGTCGTTCAATAACATACCGAGACTAATCTGCAGTCAATTGAATTTATTACTTGTATAAACAGAGCATAAAAATTTTATAAAGCGCAATCAGAAGTCATGCGAAAGTCCATTACTTGAATTGAATATATCAGAATTAGTCTTAGTCTACTGCATATCTTGCTTGATAGGACAGATTGGAAAGTCTCGGGATGTAATATGGTTATGTTTGTGCATTGCCTTAGGATGTTGCCGTATTAGAGAGATATTGTCTCTTGTTTTTTCTTCGTTCATATATTTTTGCTTAAATGTGACTTTTCTGGTTGGGTCATTGTCCTAGTTTGTAACATTTAAAAAAACGGTACAATTTTAAAACCAGAGCTGCAGAACTTTGTACTTTTGTCTACAGCAGAAAAAGACTTTAGGAACATTAAAGACTGCAATACAGCAGACAGATTAATATCAAAGAAGAATTAGAGTAAAATGTTGCCAAAGGCATGTATGAGTGCATGTAGCTAAAGTTTCCTACATTATTATTTGATAAATATGTAACTGCATGAAGGTACGTCTATCCTGTAAATCTCTCTTAAAATTTGCAATGCTTAGCAATTTGTCAGCAGTTCATTTACATACTGTTTCTGTAAATACACATTTTCATGTTCCAATAACGTAATATTCTAATCAATTAAATATCACTGAATAAAATGTTTTTTATAATTCCAAGATAGCATACATGTTACAGTTTGTGTATTAGTACAAAATGTAGAGTTATAAATGACCTTGAAGCTTTTTTTGTGAATATGCGGTCTCTCACAGGCGTCACAGTCAAATGCTGCCATTTGGGTTAGGCGCGTGTACTTTCGATAATCAAAATTTGGAGATGTACATGATGTATTTATTATTGACTCATCAAAACCTCGTTGCAACTTCAGTTTCTTGTGTTTTCCGTCATCCTAATTGATAGCAGACATCAGACTTCACCTATTAGCCATGGTTACTTTGAGCATATAAAGTAATATATGTATATCATTATGTCCATGCATTGTGAAAATAAGTCCACAAAATACATATAATTTTCAAAATATTTCAGCTGTTTTGTGTTCTACGTCTAATAACCCTTTCCCATCTTTATAATTCTCGTATACGTGATCGGCAGATATTTTGACATCTGTATTCATTAATGATAACCCTGGTCTACTGATAAAACAATCGTTTCAAAGGAATAATATGTCGACTAATGTAGCTTTTAGCAAGTAAAGAGATCTTTGCTGTCTTGTTAAACAATCAATTAGAACTTGTTTCATGTTGTTTCTCTTTTTCTTAACCGTGTCCTGTCTGTTTCGAACAGTCAATGAAATACAATATTCTGACAGTTGAGATATAACTAGACAACCAGACAATCTTGTGAAAATCTCGCACAAAAATGGAGAGACTGTCTATTGTATATTGCCTACGTACAAATAGAAGTTTGATATTTAAGTGATGTATCAAGGCAGATTATATTAAGAAACGTACAGTCTGGTAACTTTATCTTTCCTTTTCCGTTTATGGTCTGTGTGACTACAGGGGTATTTACTGTAAACTATAACCTTCATTTGTATTTGACATAACTTTTAATTGATGTTATAAACTCAGTTTGTATTGTCAAAGACACATTATCTTCAGCGACGCGGTCACACTTATCATCATCATCAGCGTCAACATCATCATCGACGATGTGGTCACAATCATCGTCACTTTCAACATGTTCATCAACGATGTAGTCGCTATCATCAGCAGCAGTAACATAAGCATAAACATCTTCACCTTCATCAGCACCATCATTGCAGTCATCCTCCTTAATGCTGTTATCATCATCATGATCATCCTGTATGTCGTTTTATTTTTGAATATACTTCATATTGCGATCTCGTTACTGATACATGGTATAGAAGTAGATCTTATCAGTTATGAGATAGCAGGGTATGAAAAACTCAAAGGTTAATTTGGGATCTATAAAAATAAAACGGGCTATAAAACCTGTGAGTTGATAATCTCTGATCCTATGATGCGATAACTGTAATGAAAACATATTTAAAAAACCTGGTAGATACTTTTTTATTATAACATGACATGAAATAAAACTACTGTACAGTAATGTAAATTTGTGACAATGCTAAATTTACGAATTTCAACACACTATAAAATGCGGAAATAGAATAAGGCCCTTTCCTTATCGAATTTTTAGATTAAAACATGCTATTATTCAGTGACATAAAAAGTATTTTCCCAAGAATAAATACATTTACATAAGTTACAACTTTAGATGATTATTCTGTACATTTGATGTATAAAAATATGTTAACAACAATGTAGTGTTTTATTTTGTTAATAACCTCAATCAAATAACTCATTCAGTAGCAAAGCAAAAAAGGTATGAATTTCATACATAGGGACTTTAAACACGATTGTTCAGAGATGTTTATATCATTGATTTTGTTTATATAAAGCAAATTAAAAGATTCAAAGCCACGCATTAATCGAAGGTATACAAAGACGGTCTTTATTTCATTATTCTTTTATGTTTAAGTTCCCTTTCAAATATTCAGCTGTTCGGATATAAAAGAACTTTAAACAGAACTACATCAATAAACTTTAAATATCAGGCATATTTTCGTTCAGGTTTAAAACTTTGTTTTTTTCTCCTCTAAAAGTCTGTTTAACAGCACTATTATTGTACCTTTGTGTATTTCCACAATGATTTTATTTTCTCTTTTGTTCACTTTTCGTTGTACTCTAACTGTTTCAGATAAACTCGCAGCTTCAGATGTTTATAGTCTGGCATATCACATAGACATTATGTTCGTATGTAATATTATCTAAGTTGTTATTTTATTAAAACACTTAGTTCACAGCATGACTTTAGCGTATTCTTAGCGTTGGGATCAAGTACTCCTATATAACATTCTTTTTCTGCATTGTAATGTAAAATTACCTCTCATGCTTTAATTTACACCTTTGTGACCACACCTAGAAAAGAATTAGTATTCAATAACCTGTCCACCACAAGGTAGTCCAAATAGACACAATGTGATTAGAGGAGACTAGAAAAGAAGGCGTATGGTGGCTGATTTGTGCCATTTCGTTATTTCATTCTGTCGCAGCGACAGAACAACAAATATCGTTATGGCGCCACGCCGAACGCCGCCCCGTCAAACGTCGCCCCGCGCCGAATGACGCTCCGCCGTTTGTCGGGGCAACATTCGACGGGTCGCCATAAAGACGTTCGGCGGGGCCACGTTTTATTCGGCGCCTTAACGACGTTTGTCGTTCACCCGCTGCGACAGAACGAAATAACGAAATGGCATAAATCAGCCACCATACGCCCGCGCCATTTCCTTTAGTACTAAACTTTAGTAATGTGCTTGAAGTGGACTGGTAGAAGTATCACTGACCACACATATTTGACTTTCTTCATGTTATGCTTTTTGGAAGGAATATAGATAGGATGTTTATTTTCATGAGTGGCAAAGCCAATGTCAATGTTTTGGCCAAATTTACCCGTTCAGTGTAAAAGGTATTCGATATTTTTCACTGTGAAAATACAAGATATATCTCACCCTAACATTCCGATAATTCACTGAAAAAGATGTAATTAATGTAAAATTTACATTAACACTTACCCACAGAATTTTCCTCATTTCGATACATAACAATAATAATTTTGGTAAACAGGTTAAAATATATTTGATTTTCGTTATGATAAAATTATTTAATCTATGCGGATTTAGTCAGCTAGGTCGCAAAACTCACTTAATCACTCATTCAAAGTTATCATTATATTTACATTGCAGGTTCCCCATCTTTACCTCTGATACGTATCAAGGGAGATTAGTTCAACTTGGCTACCCTGCTATGTGCGCGACTAGGTATACCCAGGGCGTACCATGATAGATTCAATTTTAAAATATTCCAATGGAGTCGCCGAAATAATATCATAGATGCAGAAAAATGTATGCGGATTAATTAATCATAAGTGACGACTGATCAGTGTATTAATATCATTCCATGCATACGCACATGCAGAATTGATGCGAGAGATACAAAACGTAGGATTCTGTGTGATCTTCAAATGTAAGTACTTTAACCTTACACCTATACAAGTTTAAATAATAATTTGTAGCGATCATCTGGTTTTACGTACTGCCATAAAATTAGGATGTTACACATTTTTTTTATTTAGTCGTATTACGACAGTTACAACAAATTTGTTCTAAACGCATATACATTGTAGCAATATTTTGAGAATCAAATAATGTATTTTTGTGTAATTTATAAGATTTTGAAATTACCTTTACCTGTATTTCTTTCTTACAGACCGCAAATTTGCAAAACTGACTCTTTCTATTGTTAAGGACAACAATCGTTACCACAGGTTGCATTTACTTATTTTTTAAGTGGTTTT
Organism: Mercenaria mercenaria; assembly: GCF_021730395.1. Taxonomy (NCBI): domain Eukaryota; kingdom Metazoa; phylum Mollusca; class Bivalvia; order Venerida; family Veneridae; genus Mercenaria; species Mercenaria mercenaria. The sequence continues at coordinate 103,661,143 of NC_069362.1, read as the reverse complement.
GCGGCTACAGAAAACTCTAAATCTACTTTCCTCTCAGGGTCTTTGCGTGCATTTGATATGGATATAAAACAGCTGAATTATAACAAATATTGCATCCGTAAAACATTTAACGAACCGTGCGATATTTTAGTGTGCCAGCAAGAGTGTTACTGGCTCTATTTCTATGATCGTTGGTCTAGAACATGCACCTCTTGATGTAACGCGCTCGTGGGCGGGCCAGAGAGACGGTATCGTTCATATCGTTTCAAAATTGTGCGGTAATACGCGTATGGATTTTATACCCTGTAAATTTTCCCACATTTTAAATGATTTATACCATGTGAGAAACAATTTATAGTGTAGTGAATGCTAATGATAGTAAATTTGTTATATGTGCTGTGAGCTACTGTGTTTCAATACAGATACTATTCAGGGGAAGCGCAATAACACAGTCTATTATCTTTTTTTCTTGGATATAGTGGTTTAAACACCTGGATATACATGTGAGTAAAGTTAAAATCAAACTGTTTTATTTTTTATTATTTTGTGGAAATAATAAAAACAAAATATTCAGGGAATTTGCAGAAACTTAATTGTGTTAAATTTACCTGGCAAATTCATTCCTGCATATTATACTGAAATGGTCTGTTACCGTGATGAACCTTAATGCAGTTTACTTCTTATTTTCCTGATTCGTATAGCATGTCTGCGAAGGAATATTGGTCCCATTTACTTGTGAAGTTAATCACCCATGTAGATTTTATCCGTCACCATTGATTCTGTCGCATGAAGCCTAAATATTTCTTTAAACGGTTGATAAAATTGCCTTTATTGATACATTATCATGATTATTGTTAATTATGATTCACGTAAAACGTTGAATAAGTAAACCGAAGTTGCATATTTATTGATAGAAATGTAAACAAATATGTACAGTAGAAAGTAGCATTTTTTTTTCACCTAAGCGGCGTTTATAAATAATGTTCGGTGTTGATGTTTCCGACGAACCGCTGCGTTATTTATTTAATGATACTAATAAACATTTTGTTGACATTCAAGACTCCTAGATATTTAAGTCCTTTATTGAATTAAATAATATTATATTATTGCATCATTTCACCACTGTTAACACAATAATGTAACATATGTATTACACAGTTTCCCATTTAATCAATGTAAACAATGCTTCGACAAGTGGTAACACTTCATTAATTACACTATCTTAAGTTGGCCATTTTCAGTATTAAATAACAAACAGGACAGTTAATTTAACAGTTTAAGCAATATTGGAAAGTTGTTTGCCTGCATATATTCGAGACATAACACAATATCAAGAAATGGCAGCATGACCAACTCAAGCTAAGAAGATAACCGTGCCATGGGAAAACCAACATAGTGGGTATGCGACCAGCATGGATCCAGACCAACCTGCGCATCCGCGCAGTCTGGTCAGGTTCCATGCTGTTCGCTTTTAAAGCCTATTGGAATTGGAGAAACTGTTAGCGAACAGCATGGATCCTGACCAGACTGCGCGGATGCGCAGGCTGGTCTGGATCCATGCTGGTCGCAAAGCCACTATGTTGGTTTTCCCATGGCATGGCTCAATTATTATTTTCACTAAAAAGCAAAGGTTTCTACTCGTAGCTACGTTAACATATTTCGCTGCATTTAACACGGTTTTCTTATTTCTAAATGACATAAGAGAAATGAACATCATGAAAAAATCTTAATTAGTTACATCTTATAGATAAGAAATGATGTTTAGATTCAATCATATTACATGATACAAGTAGAATAACAAGTCATCAAAAAGAAGGAGGAACTCAACCCTAAATTAACTAACCCTAAATTGAAAAAATATTTCCTTATGGAACGCTGTGGTTGTCTAATATGGACATTTTTCATGTTATTCATTCGATTTAAGAATATATAGGTTCATTCGCTCATTATATAAATTGGAAAATCTATATAATAATGTTTTGCTGTCATATAATAGAGTTGATTCCATATAAAGACAGAACTGATCCATATATTACGTTTTGAATGCATATAAAGGGAACTCGAATATATATAATAATGTTTTGCTATCATATAATGAAAAGTTGGTTCCATGTAAAGACTTAACGGTTACATATATTGCATTTTCCAATTTACATAATGAGCGAATGAACCTATATATTCTTAAAACAAATGAATAACATGAAAAATGTTAATATTAGACAGCCTGCTTGCGTTGTTTTTTTACTGTCATTAATAATGTCTTTGTTATATTCATATCTTTTTCATCGAGTTAGGGTTGTAAATAAATAGAAGTAATACTGATATTACAAAAATGAGATCAGTTAAACTTGCGACTTATGTACAGACAGTAATGAATACGTAGAAGATGTCACTTGTCTAGTGTCATCATCGTTAATTAGAAAATTAATTGTTACATAATTAGCACATGTTTTCTTTCTAAATATCTTGTCATGCTGTCACCAAAAGGCATGTGTGTTTACGGTGCAAATTTATGGACTTCTTTTTGTTTCACATGCGCATTCTTTGTGAAGTGCCTCTGCATGTTAGATAATTTGACAACAAGCATGATATTTTTGTCATAAAATTGGTTTGAATGCCAACAGACAGGGCGCGGCTGTAGAATTATTTGTGACTGAATTCTATTTCAAGTGCATTAATAATAATACATTAATATGGGTTATTTCATTCATTATTTCATAAAAGTCTGCACATTTTCTTCAAACGTTTGGTTAACCACATGCAGGTGCATGAAATTAAGAACAATAGCGGTAATTTGATAATTTCCTTGCACATTTTATTAATAAACTACAAATTATGTTACTCATTATTCAATTTGCTTAAAAGTGTCTTGATATTTATTTCAATAACAGTACATACTAACTATTAAACCTGATCAAGTTTTACTTTTTACATTTTTCCATGCTATGTCAGATCTTATTAACTGAATTTAAATGTAGCATAAAATTGGCAACGTATGTCATATTTGATTTGTAGCTTTATAGACATTTATCAAATAATGAAACTAAAAATGTAAACCAAGTGTGAAGAAATTGTACTATATTGAAGCAATTGAAAGTGATATTTCACCTTATGTGTTATCAATTATATGATTAATAAATTCAATATTCCTCCCGTTGAAACTTTAAATAGCAGCACGGTTATAATCGAGGGCGTTTCCGGATGTAATCATAATTTGCATATCGTTCTACAGATTTTTGGACGGAACTCCCATACAGGGAGAACAAAAATGTATGTACATTTTCATTTTTAAAAGCTGTTATAAAAGTTATATACAAACCATCAACAGTATATAATTATGACGAAAATAATCGAAATAAAAATGACTCACGTGAATAATTTTAGCGGACAATAACCTTTATCTGTCTAACGCTTATTAAATTAAATTAATGAGCATAGTCTGTATAAAACGAAGTTGCATTTGTTGAATTAAATCGGATTTAAATGTCGCAAAATAAAAGGTCTTTTTCAAAGTCCTTGCAAAATAGAAGCAAATATATTTCTTTCAGTTTTGACTACAAATAAAGTAGCTGGCAAAATATAGAATACTCATAATTACTACAGTTAGTAACGCATTATTTTTAATGGTGCGTGTGAAGTTATACAATCAAAGTCACATTGGGAGGTAACTAAAAGGGCGTCTTCAATAATATTTTCAACTATGTTAATCAAACATTCAATTCTGTAACAAGTGTCCAGAAATTAGGAAATAACAAGAAATTAATATAATTGATGCTCTATACACAAAATATGGCCGCAACTGTATAAAGAAAGTCATTTTGATCCTTAAATTATAGCATATAAGTACAACCAGTGCCAAGTGAGAGAGTGAGTTGGGTTTTACGGCGAATCGACACAAAATGGTCATATATCGCCGAACAACCAGTGCCAAAGCCTTAAAATAACAGGACCAAACTTCCTGCATTACATCTGGTTATTAATGCAAAGTAAGTCGTGTGCAGCCGTGTGAATTACACCATTAGTAAACAGAAACATTAAAAGGAAGTTGTGTGTACTTATTTGAGTTACAGCGTAGAAAACCTGGGACTTCTATTTTTAAAACGGTCCTTTTCTCAATCCGGATGTCATGGCTTTGATCCGCACTGCGATCACAACCCAGCTGGTTTCCGCTCTTCACACATTGGCTTTTATACTTTTCCTAGCAATTGATTCAAGTCGCAGCATTGCCTTTTATAATTTTCCTAGCAATTGATTCAAGTCGCAGCAAACTAAAGTAGATGAGATTACAGTGCTGATGTTATTAGAATCCGGAAGTTCAACCTTTAAATGAATACATATTGCATGACAAGTAAATATTTAGTTCAGCAAAAAGAGCAATCGATGTGCTAAAATTAAAAGTACGAACTTATCTTCATTCTTTTTCTTCTCAATACGGATGTCAGATTGCGACGTTTTATTTACAGTCGTACCATTATTTTTTTAGATGTTGCCCATACCTATATATGATATATAAAATAAATACTATTCAAATAAAAGCCTCCAAGGCCGAGTGGTTAAGGCCGCTGACTTCTAATCACTTGTCCCTCATTGGTGTGGGTTCGAGCCTAACTAGGGGCGTTGAAATTCTTCATGTGAGGAAGCCACCAGCCGGCTTATGGAAGGTCGGTGGTTCTAGCCACGTGTCCGCTCGTGTCACGGAGAGACACATGGGGTCTTCCTCCACCACCATCAAAGCTGGGAAGTCGCGATATGGCCTATAATGACGGTGCGACGTTCAAGCAAAAAATAGGCTTCTTTTTTCCGACTTATTCAACATTTTGCAGGGACGTTGAACTCCGCTTTCAGACATTTTTATGTCCTTAGTAACAGTATTAACAAACATTTTCGTTATTTATAACTGTATGCATTAACCATAAAGCTATGGGAAAGTGCACTTCCACTGCAAGTTTCAAATATTTTTACTGATGGGCTATATAAACAGTTGTCATTAGATACTTGTAAAGCTTTCAAAATCTCTAAATGATACAAACCTTGTACATACATTTATGCACGGAGAATGAAAATAAATACTTATGTAGATTCTAATATCTAATTCACGTTGAAAGGAAACTGCCTATACTCTGATTTTTTTACACTTTGCAAGTAAAAAGAGCTTGTTAATAAATGACCACAATACAATACAGTAAACATATTTTTAAAAAAGAAACCTTTATATCAAGTATGTTTTGCGGTGAATATATTAGTGGCAGCTACAGCTGTAACAATTGAATAAATCATAATTGTAAAACATACATTTCACGTTTGCCTATCATTTTTCGTGTAATATATCAAAAATGTTCATAACATATATAACATTTATACTTTAAAGTTGTAATGAGGAAGTTTCTATCCACAATTTGTCAAAAATATAAAAAAAAAACGGTAAATATCATTAAACTATGTACATTATGTACCCTCTTTTTCTCTCTTTGATGTATAAGTATTTTTATGTTAATCCTACAATGCTGTTGTTAATCAGTTCCTCTATGATCTGATCTTAAGGGATTTTGATTTTTACACCAGTTTTTTCGATAGTGCGCGTTTGCACGCGTTTTCTATTCTCTTGGTCTTGTTCTAAGTATTTTATAATGCAGTATTTAAACCTTAGATTCGTAATAACAATCTAGTTTAACTATAAAATCTGACTGTTTATTTAGATGTCAATAAGTAGTTTTAAAAGTCTCTTGTGATTCGTTTCTGAATGGCAATGTACATTGGTTATATGTGTTTTTTGAATATAACATGTTTTAACATTTGAACATGTTTTTATTCCATGTATACAGTACATTGATGAGACTGTGATAAATAATAAAACTTGAATTTTATTTCTTACAGTTTAACTAGTAGAATTATATTCATTTATTAACACCAAAACGAGGCTGAACTAATAACAGCATTTTCTTGATATTACTCATGTGTGTATAGGTTTTGATGCTGAAACATTAATTGCTTGTTATATGCTTACTTTGATGTAAGCTATGTCTAGCCTTTTGTCAATATATCTATTGATGCGTAATGCTTAGCCTGGTAAATATGCATGTTTATGGTGTCCCATAAATACCAGTGAAACATGTGTTCTAGATGTGAATGTAGAGTGTTCTAGTCGGGAATATCGACTTTAAAACGTAAAGTAAAGTAAACACTAGTGAAACATGTGTCCTAGAGGTGAATGTCGACTTCGGGAACGTAAAGTTTGAATAGTAAAAACATCGCTTTTCATCGGTTTAACAATGAAAACAATCTAATAAGTAAAGTAAATGAGATGTATTTAACTATTACACCAGATCCATTTTTATCAGTGACAAGCAAGTTACCTTGGCTTAACCTTTAGTATTGCATTTATCATATATTTCAAATTAGTATACAAGTAACTTTAGCATAAACTATTGTTCTTTTGTCACTTTTATCATATATTTCAAATGAATATATGCAGCTGAGCCGAGCTTGCGAAACTATCCCGAACGTTTATCGGTTGTGTCTGAAATTTCTAACTCCAAGACAAGTGCTATATTAACGTGACATAGCACTCACATTGTTCCGAAATTCAAAATCACATATGATGAAGCTCTGCACGCATCCTTTCAAAGACAAGTATGCTTCTTTTAGTTATTTGTAAAGAACAAATGAAACATCTTGGTAAACCGCATGAAAATACGTGACAAAGTAATTGATTAGTCGATTATCATATATTTGTTTTTTATTATGGATAATGCAAAATTATTTACAGTGCTTTCAAAGCGATAAGGTCCGCCAATCAAATAATTAAATATATTACGGTATTCTTGGATAGTGAAACTCAATAATTTAGATGTACTGACGCACGTAGAACAATGAAGGACAGTGACATGACCACTAATTTACAAAAAATGGTAATAAACGCGTTGTTACATTTTTCTTGTTAGCACGACCCAGAAGTCATTATGCAACTAAATTACCATTCTACGTCACAGTTATTACGTCATAGTGCCAAATGTCAAAGCGGCGCGAAATAGGCAAATATTTGGTGGAATTAACTCGTTGTGGTTCAGAGGCGTGTTATTCTATATCACACGGGCTGCGCCCTGATGACATAAAACATTTACATCTAAACTGCAAACAATGTTTTTTAATGAACGGCAAAATAGCGTCTATATTATTTCTTTAACATAACGGGATAAAACCACATTTTTGTAGTTAGATGATGAATATGTCTGTTTACACCGGGAAAATGTGCCTTCCTTGTCAAATATCAGCTTATGTAAAACATAAACGACATGATAAATAATCAGTATTTTTTCATTAGTATTTACATTTTATCGTGACCGTTTTCTGTATGAAATATTTATATGATCGATCATGGTGCAAGGCCTTTTACAAAATCATTCTCCTTATTCACGAGAATGTCGTGCATAATGACATATCTTTTAACTGACTCTGTCTTTGAAATATACCAGTCAATGCATAATTATGTAGAATTTGAAATTTTCTGTATTCAAAGTTATTTAGATTCTGGAATATTTTTGTTTCTAATCACGCAAAAAGGAACAAATAAGTTCATATTGTAGTAGATTGGTCGTCTTCTATTTTCTAAATTGGGTGCTTGAAAAATAAATGACAGATAAAGGCAAATGTAACGCTGAATACTTAAATCACTGGGCGTGATGATCTGATTATTGTTCTTTTCAAGTGTCGTACGATAACAGAACAGAACAGACCAGATCATAATTTTATTACAGACTTGTACGTAGTACATATAATTATAATGACACAGCATTGTATATAATTATTTCAAGTTATATAACTGATGGCAATTTGATTCGATTATTCGATTATTGATTTCATTAAGTTAACAAATCCATATTCCATTTGTATTAAGGTATGCAGCCTTTTTTGTTAATTACGTTACCTTTGACCTACAAAATGCTTGTCATGTAATATTTTTTCTAAATGTAATGAATGAACAATAATTATGGTATTTAAGATTGTTGCCGATTTTGTGAGGCATTTATTTATGAAGGTTAGAATACTAGTAATCAGTTTTATTTAAATAGCAATTTCATACCTGATATGTGTGTTGTTTATTGCAAATGTCAGTGCTCAAATTAGAAAACAATATACAAGATAGACCAAATTTTATATTCGAAAATGTGAAAAAATATTACATATAGTTTATGTAAAAAAAGTAACAGGTTAATGTCTGTGTCACAGTACATCAACAGTAAGTTTAAAATAGTACACAATACATGTATAGCTAAACATAGTATAAATATGTACTGTATGTACCAATTAAGACTAGAATCATTTTAACAAAAGACTGTACATTTGAAGTAAATATCTCAAACATTTTTTTAGTAAAAGATGAGTATCGTTTATATTTAAAAAGTATATTTATAAGCTAGTTTGTATCTTTTTGTCGAGTACTATAATGATGTAGTCAAATGCAATGCAATGCAAAACCAATACCAATACCAACAATACAATACCTATATCAATACCAATACCAACAATACAATACCAATGCCAGTGCCAATGCCAATGTCAATGCCAATGCCAATGCCAATACCAATACCAGTACCAACAATACAATACAATACCAATACCAATACCAACGCAACGCAACGCAACAACACAACACAACACAACACAACACAATGTACAGATCTGCATTTTAGTTACATTTCATTCTTAGGGAGAGAAAAATCCATACATGTACATCCGCGAGGCGAGTCACATGGTGTATGATTATGTAATTTAACAGGTCCTTAGCATTATATAAAGAACTTCTTATCTTGTATTTTGATAACAAATGTGCATTTTATTTAATTTGGAATTTGTTTATCTGTATCCCATTAAATACCGACGTACAAAGATACATTTTTTAAAACTTGGAAATAGTTTTGCTGTAGTTTTAGAAATAATCTTTGTCTTTGCACCCTTCATTTAAAATATACCTGATAATGTATGTTTCTTTTCAGAACTCAAGATAATTATCATGCAATCGTATCAAAAGAAGTTCAAATGTAAACACTGTGCAAGAGAAGTGCGTGCGTTAGTTTGTTCCAGACAAAACATTTGTATTTGTTATGTATTTGTCACGTAGCAATATAGCATAATGCATAAATATTCATCATATTATAACAGAGTTTTTTTTACATTTCTGTCTAATCACTGGGTTAATGAAATTGTTATTTTATCGTGTCATCGAGTAGATGAAATTATTATTTCATTGGTACAAAAATATGTGTATTAAATGATTAAATAGGCCTCTCATGGATGACGTAATCAGTCGGAAGTCGGGTATGACTTTAAAAGTTAACTTTTTTTTTGTCGTAATTGAAAATAATAGTTTCACTTAATTTTTTGTGGCAAAAAAAAAGACAGCCGTGTAACAAAATTTGTTTCCGCTCTTGATGCATGGCCTTATTCTAAATTGAAATTGAACAAACAGTTCCCACGACCATGTGAATTGTGCATATTTAAATGATATAATGTTATGATATATAACATGTTTACGTGTACACATTCATTTGAAACATATATAATTTACTTGAAATTAAAAAAAAATCTTGTCAGGAAACACTGGCCTTATTTCAAAATAATTTCACAGATATTTTCCTTTAATTCGCATGAACTCTGTAACTGTAAAACCTTATTTGTTAAGAAGGTCAATAAATGAGCCGTGCCATGAGAAAACCAACATAGTGGCTTTGCGACCAGCATGGATCCAGACCAGCCTGTGCATCCGCGCAGTCTGGTCAGGATCCATGCTGTTCGGTAACAGTTTCTCTAATAGCAATAGACTTTGAAAGCGAACAGCATGGATCCTGACCAGACTGCGCGGATGCGCAGGCTGGTCTGGATCCATGCTGGTCGCAAAGCCACTATGTTGGTTTTCTCATGGCACGGCTCAAATGATCTAATCTGTAGTTGTTGTCCTATTGAGGTTAAGTTTTGCAGTTGCTTAATTCAATATAAGGTACAAACGTTGTCTGTAACCTATTTATAGTTTGACAAATAAAAAAAGACACCCCCATATTCCACTCAAGGTGCGCGTTTAAACCAGTAAATGAGTCAGAAATTTCAATATAGCAACGAGACAATATAAACTTGTCATTTACGGAAAAATTGTTTGTTTATAACTCATTTGTATGCACCCTTTTCAGAAACGAATGTTTGTTTTATGCTGAATTTATGCTTGTTTATAACCTGTCAGTTAAACCGTCCTTCAGTGTTAATTGACTCATCACTGGCAGGTGCTTGCTGTATAATCTCCTTTCAACTTGTCATGTTGTACATGGAAATGGTCATTTACTGACAACAACAAGAACAACTGTCCATATTGCAGTAACATATTAGGTTACATATCCACTTTCTTTACAAAACTCGCTGACCCTGTCCATCTCAGGTTTCAACAACATTTAGTGCATGATCTGGCTTGCATGTTAGATATTATATTTACAGTAAGATACGGAGACGGTAAAACAATTTTAGTAATAAAAAAACTGAAAGTAAATAATTCACCAGTATATAATATAACACGCCAATGTTCAACAACATCCCTGTTCAAAAACAGCTATCCGAGGCAACCGCTTTTCCGAAATATGATAAAGGTGTTTTTAACAAATGCCAGGGTAGCCGTGGATACCAGGTCTTGGGGTTAATACATCAGCTGAAACGTACTTAGGCTTTCCTTAGTTATCATTATTTATATTCACTGTGGTGATTTAAACATACATAACAATGCTACAGGTTGGACGGCATCTCAGCCATAACGACATCATTATTGCTCATTTACATGGTCGTACTGCGCCATCAGGTCTCTGTTTACCAACAAACCGTAAGATGTTAAAGGTCGCCAGGTCACATTCTTAAATGATTTCATGACATAACGTAATTACAGACAAATGTAAAAAAAATGTCGTCCTGATATGGCCTACTGGTCAACAGTCCTTCGGACCTTGACTTTTGGTCGCAAATAAGTTAATAAGTAGTGTTATGGTGTATACAAACACAATTCAAACGCACTTTGTTATGTATCGTCATCAAAAACATTTTATACAAAAAAAAAAAAAAAAAAAAAAAAAAAAACGAGGTACGTCTGATCTGATGAATTTAATGCAGTAGTTTTTACTGTCTGAAAAAAAATGATATGTAATATAATCTTATTTCCTCCGTTTAATTATTATAAAATAGATCCTTGTCCTGACTGGAATTATTAATTCCGTATTTAAGAAGTTCATTTAATAATGAAAATATAAAGAGCATTGTTTTAAATGAGACCCTTTACTTTAAAATGAAACTAAGTCAAATTTTAATTATGTAAATTACAGTAATTAAGTATTAATAATCTTAAACATTTAGAAGTCACGTGGTTACAATTGCATGTTTTATTGTTTATTTTTTGTTTATAAATATCAGTCTTAATTCATGGAATGTTTATTGAAGAGACAAATAAATAGATAACAAATTTAATAACATGACCGCATATTTCATAAACATTTATCAAATGCATACCGGCATGTCAGACAGCTGATTAATTCTAAATAAATTTTATTGTTTAATATGTAATAATAAATAATCTGTCATTTTGTCTATAAAGTAATTCATTTATGCTACTAATAACACACATGTCTATTAGACTGTATGCACTTTTCATGGACCTTGTTTGTTTTTTTATGCAGTAAATGATTAAGCATGGGGCAGCGTCCAAACCAGCCTTTGTTTCTTTCGCTGAATGCGACAGATTAACCTATTATGACTATTGTGTACATTCATGGGCAAATTACTGTAAAGCATTAGGTATATCAAAAATAATAGCTCTAACGCGACAGGATCAAATACTATTCAGTCATCAAAATAAAATTAGACCTTCTTTTTAATTTAGTAATCTTTTAACGGTGACACGACTTTTACGTGTAAAAGATAATCGTACGTAATATCCGAATATCTCCATACCCGAATATAAAGTTTGAATATGAGCTTCCCTGGCGGAAGCCACTCTTCTTGTAGCAGATAGAGATCGTTTCCACGAGTCCGTTACTTATCACATCAACATTAACAGCGGTCGTTAGAATAATAAAGGTTTGCTTAGACTACTCATTTTATAAACATAAGTGACTTCGAAATGTCATGCATATTTTTCACATATGAGCCGTGCTATGGGAAAACCAACATAGTGGCTTTGCGACCAGCATGGATCCAGACCAGCCTGTGCATCCGCGCAGTCTGGTCAGGATCCATGCTGTTCGCTTTCAAAGCCTATAGCAATTAGTGAAATCGTCAGCGAACAGCATGGATCCTGACCAGACTGCGCGGATGCGCAGGCTGGTCTGGATCCATGCTGGTCGCAAAGCCACTATGTTGGTTTTCCCATGGCACGGCTCATATATAGGCTTATGCCGTTTTCTTCGTTTTGAATAAAAAAGCCACTTTGTCCTTTTCGTATGTATTTTATTTTCCATAGTTCTACATTTCTTGTCACACGGCTGTTTCTGCTGAATTGCAATAAGAAAAGTTATTTGTTCGTTCACATCAGACGACTGTTAAATGGTTTCCCTTCTGGCAAATTTTGTCTCGATTCTTGTAAACCATTCTGTAGTGAAGTGTAACATGTTATTTGTGGTCGAGACTCATTCTGTTATATACTTTCCGGCATAAAATGAGGAGTTATCACATGTGATAGAAATTCGATACTTGGATCTAGTTTTACTGTCTTACTTTTATTTAGCCTAATCATTTTTTTTCTCTGTTGAGTGATCATACCAATTGGAAATATTGGAGATATACATTGCAAGACAACCGAGGCAAGTGAGAATCATTTCTACATAAAACTTGATATATCACTCGTACTGTCTTGGGGTGAAACTTTGATCCATTAGGATATACGTAGATCTTATTCTTTAATCTCATTGAGTTTTGCTGTGAATGCATTTCACAGATTATGAAGGGCTGTCTGCGGGTATAAATTTAATCAAATAAGATATACGTATATCTAGTTTTTGGGTCTAGGTAATTTCACTATGTATGATTTTCACATACAGTTTGATATATCGAACATAGGTCTGTTACTTTATCAAAGAGTAACTACAACTTTCATTTTCTAACAAAATAACAGTATCAGATGAAAAAGTAGCGTAAATGTTTCAGAGATCAGAGCCGGTATATATCGCTTGGTTTCGTTTGTCCAAACGAACATTGTTGAATAATTTTTACTCAAAATAATATCTTATTGTTTTGTAATGCAGGGAAATAACTTAAAATTTTACCAGTATTAACAATAAGCTGGTAAATCTAATTTCTAGATACATTCAAAACAAAAATTGAATGCAACTCTACGCAGGTTGTTAACCTATTTTTCTTCTGAGTTTCCTTGTTTCCTGTAAAGCTTTGATTAAAGTAAATGCATTACGTTGAAGGATGTTTGTCTAGGAAACACATGAAAAGTATGATCGAATACCATGGGTTAGTATTTTAGCACAATATTTCAGTATAACGAAACTTTTTAGTTTAATACCTGTTGCAATATTCTCAAATTTAACGAAAAGCTAGTATCAGTGACCAAAATTGCATTATTTATTTTATAACAACAGTTGCAAATAACACGTTTAGATAATCATTTTTTTTATAAACTTGAGAGAAAAAAGTCATTATGTCATTCACAATCGAGATAATTTTCTTTTGTATTGCTTTGCAACGTAGACATGTTTCCAAAAAATCAAGTTTAAACTTTATCATAATTTTTCCAGTACTAGATGACAGTTATTTCACAGATATTGCTTTTGAAAGGAGAGTATTTAGGCCATTAATGAATGTATCTTTTTTGCAGATGGAAGAGCACTCCATATCAATTTAAGATAAATTATTATCAAACCTTTATTATGCTCCCTCGAGGTGCATTCTTTCGTAACTCCAATAACGAAATTTAATGTTTGTCAAAGACTGTAAAATATTTTTAGCAATGGATGCATTATATATTGAATGACAGTCGTATTTAGCCGGTTTTTTCCTATACAGTATGAGAAGACCGGATCCAGAAAGGCTTGAACGATTAAATCAGACAGCTCAGATTCCGCTAATTGGAAAGTCATTAATTCGGCAAAACTGCGGGTCTTTATCTGCGGTATGCGCAGTCTTATATCTAATAGAATTATCCAAAGGACACGTTTCTGTTACCTAGAAACTATATTCATTTGAGTATCGATGGAATTGTTGGTACTTTTGAAAAGGAAATGTTCTGTTCAGATGAACTTATTAGTTTGTCGTGGCTGCAGTTCAACCACTGAAGAAAGAATCAACTTATTCAATTTTGTGTACAAAGAGGCTCTCAATTGTAACAGCATTCAGGGTAAAGTATAAACAGTGCGTCTTGCTCTGGGTGTTTTCGTTTTAGAACATGCTTAGCTTCTTACCTCCGGCGAAATCAGATCTAGTAGGGGTTTAATAATCACATAAAATCGTCTGATTGCGCCAATTTAATTTGTCACAATATGTAGATGTAATAAGGAGCATATTAATTCAGTAGAACTGATGCCGATCATCGAATTTTTTCATCTTCTCTTATCTAATGATATTTCCCCAGGGACAATTGTTCTTTGTACCGTAACATTCCAACTTAGACTGCGAATAGAAGTCAAAATAGTTATGTTGTATTTCTTCCAAACATGTGAGAAATATGATTTCAAAGTTGGTCAATCTGATCTGATGATGTGTTTGAAACTTTTTGACAGATGATTTGCACTTAAAAATGTATTCATATCGCGCTTAGAGCAGACGAGGTGTTCATTTATTCACATATAAAAGTCTGAGTCTTGTAACCTGGTTGCCCTACCAGGATATGTTTAAATTTGATTACTTACTCTGAATAAGGAATGATGGGAACATAAGGACAATACTTTTCCATTTGTCAACAAATTGAATAGACAGTCGTACGCTTTTAAAGCGGACCATTTACCTTCGTTTTGTCCATCTTAGCTTCAGTAAATCTTAAAACTTTTTCTTTGGTTCACATTGTTGAAATATCCACAATATCAGTGTAAAACTGGAAAATCTACTGAAATCAATTGTTAAAGACAGTTTCACTTTAAAAGGACAGTAATTACAAAAATAAATAAAAGACAGTAAAACGTATAGTTGCCATGATGCTCCTTTTTCCTTAAAATAGTATATGAAATGCAGAAAAAAAAGTTATTTGATTGAGGCTGAACATATTACATGACCGTAACTGCAGAATTAGGTGTCAGGTTTTACAAGAAAACGGGAAAAACTTTTGTGTTTTAAGCTTTTGTCGTGCTTAAAAAATTATTTATGCCGATTTGTTTAGCATACACTTTTACCCTTGGAATAATTATAGGTTATTAGCTTTGTATCGGGAAATATGCACGAGTTCTTCAGCGGAATCAACGAGTGCATATTTCTAGATGCAAAGATAATAACCTTTTTATTACATACGCATTTACACGTATAAATATTATGTAAATATCATAAACACATAATTCCGGTACCAGTGTAACGTAACAGGGAATAGAAACGAGTATGTAATAAGAACGGATATATAGGCACTAGTGATGTTTTGTGTCGTAAAATAGTTCTGACATCAAGAAAAGCTAATTATTTTGCAGGTGGCTGGTTGCAATATATATCATTAATTCTGTATTTTATGAAGAAAAGAACTTGTCATATGGCTGACATTTGATAGTTTCATATCATATTTGAACCATTTTATATTACTTACGTAAATTGCCAATGCAATTAGATTAAAATAATAGAGCGTCTTCCGATTAAAATTGTGCAATAATTCCATCTTACCAGATGGAACCTGACCAAGGATGGTTTTGATATAAACATTTCACTTGCCACAAGTTATAAAGTTATGAGATGTACATAACCAGTAAATGAGAACCGGCTCTCTCTAATAAAATTTCTTAATCGTGTCCAATTTAGTGTTATAAAAAGGACATTGGTGGGTTGTGTAATTGTATTGAACTGAAAATTCCAGACAAAAATGTTCTTCTGGTACATATAAAATGCATTTCAGAAATTCCCTAATGTGTAGATTCAAGTCATAAAATAGGTTACATATATTTTTATTAAACACAAATAAGAGTAGCTATTTGACGTTCCTTATGTCACAAGTTTTGTAGTTTTTGACATGCATACGTAACGTTCAATGCCGTCTGTTCCTAATGTCACAAGTTACGTAGTTTTTGACGTGCATACGTAACGTTCAATGCCGTCTGTTCCTAATGTCACAAGTTACGTAGTTTTTGAGGTCAATATCTCCTGCTCTGATATCACATACATGTCTTTCAGTTTTAGTTTTTGCATTAGGCTATACAATAACCTTGACATTTACAATAAAAAGGTATATATTACGTATAATCTCAGATATTTCTCTGATTTTATTTGTCACAAAGATAAGATATAATGAGTTCGTAGAATAGAACTGATCATCGATTCTATCTACAATCTGTTACATAATGAAATTTCCCCAAGGACTTTGACATTTTTCACAATTAAAGCTTGGTCATAGAAATTTATACACGAGCATATTCTTGCTGTAACAAACATCATTCTTAGATAGATGTAGATTGAGAACATTCTGCATACTTTGATACGTTAGAAATAAAACTACTGTACACAGGTTCAGTGATCCCTGTATATACATGTATGGTGCTCCAGTATTCTAATTATTATAATCACCATACCTTGTGTAAATAAGTACGCTTTTCTTGTTATACGTGTATATGAGTGCTTTGCAAAATAGTTTTGAAAAACAATACAAGCAAATGCAAATAAACTGGTACATAATATAAAATAAACATGAATATAAATACAGGCGTAAAACGTTATAATACTTACAGGATAAATACTGTTTTTACACTTCTATAAAACAAGATTATTCGGTCAATTTAGGGGGTGTTCAAAGTATTCCGTGTGTTACCATATCAAATCATAAGCAGAGAGTTCCATAGTCCTGGAGCAGTGTATGCAAACGGCCGTTTTTATTTTCGGTTCCTAGCCGTCTAGAAGACTTTTACCATGTTCCTTATATAGACAGGGAAAGCCGCGAGGGCGTGATTCCTAATGTAGTATTGTTCTCTCCTACCTCAGAAAGTCGGTCAGCTCCTTTTAGTACCAAACTGTGACGTCCATCCTATACATGCTGCTCTGTTCTAGACATCTAGCGGATTGTTCAGAATGGTTTTCATTTGCAAGGATTTTGACGGCGTCACTGGTTAGGTGCTTGATGTGTTCTATATAGCTGTGCGTATACAGTCGTCATATTGATTTGACCTTTAGGTTCATACCTAAATTGGAGTCAAACCCTACCCTGAGATCCCTTACAATGTTTGTCGGCTATAACTGAACCAGCAGCCTTTACAGATATCTCAACATTCTGTCCGGTGTTGTACATTGGTGTGAACAGCAGTTCTTTTATTTAATCTGCATTACGCTTCTGCATGTTGCGACAACCCTCATTACGATTATAATCCTTCAACGTTATTTCAGAATTTTAATTATCTAAATGTAAAACAATACCTTTTAGATGCAGATGTTTAATAACTTCCAATCGGAATTGAAACCAGATCTAGGAAAGTTTAAATTATGACATAGAATCACTTAGATGTATGATATATTAATCTATGATTAAATTTGCCAACGATAGCAGATCTAATTACATCATTATTAATTTCATAGAAATGAAGATCTGCCCAAAGCCGCCTACCTTATGAATTTTTCCCCGAAAGCTAACCATTAAAGCTGTAGGAATGCCAACATCAAATATTTGAGGAAATATCGAAGACGATTTTGACTAGCTAAATACAATGCCTTGTTTGCAAAAACTACTATTCTGAAATGCAAACACTGTACAGACAATCGGATTATTGTTTTAACAGTAACGCGTCTACCATCTTGGGCGTTGTTGGACTATAGTGGAATTTTCAAGACCTGGTTCACAGGAAGAAAGGACGAGAGCCCAATACAACACCCAAGATCAAACTACTGTTACAACTTTTTTTTTGTTACATAACTCCTCGTAGTTCTGTTTTTGTTTATATCAAAACTAAAATGATTGCTAACCCATTTGAAAAAAGAACCGTCGATTTTGTGGGTCAGAAAAAGAAATAAAAGCAATCGAGGCATAGCAATTCCACACAGTGCATTACGGATTTTGATTGATGTCAGTTTTCTCTGGTTGCACTTGCTTAATTACTCCTTTTCCAGAATGTATCCGACACCCAATGTAGGAATATCAAAATAATCATACTAGTATATAATCTCCGAGATTTACAAGAAGTAGACATATTAAGAGTCGCGCTAATCCCTCTCTCTCCCTCTCTCCCTCTCTCTGTTGCCTGCCACATAAAATTAGTTATTTGTACCATTTTTCGATTTGCAAGGGACATTAATGAATTTGCTTATCGCTTGATCTTAGTTACAGACTTGAACTTGAATATGTTTCTGTGACAAAAGAATCAAGAAGCAGTTTGGCGTAGATATGAAAAGGGAGCCAGTCTTTCACGAATTAAGGAGTTATACCTCTGTAATATATTATTTGATTGATACTAAAGTCAGTAAAGATGTGGTAAAAACAATTGAACATTTCATCATTTTTCAAACAGTGTCCCGTTACTATTTTACAGACTGCATGAAATATATATTATCCACTAATATTGCTTCACGGATTCGCTTTATTTTCATTTATTTATTTTTTATTGCTTTTATTGTCAACTGCAAACAAATAAGTTTTTTCTTCATTTCAAAACAAATGTAAAAAAAATCTGGAGAAATTTCAATATAATGCAAAATCATGCCCGTTTATATCAACTATACTTACATAATATATAATTTTATGCTAGTATCATTGTGTGGTTACGTGCATATTATTATAAATGCATGTATTATAGGCCTATTTTGATGATATGCGCGTGTATTATTGTATTATTACATGTGTTATATTATTATTACATATGTTATACTATTTATGCACGTATTATACTTTCATTGCAAGTATTCTATTATGAATGGATATATTATATTTTGATTACATGTGTTATATTCTGAGCGCATGTATTTTATTTGGATTGCAAATATTATATTATGACTGCAAGTACATATATTATATTATGGTATTTTACTTGTACGATATAATTACATTTAAGATCAAAATTAATGACCTTCAATTTTGACAACTACTTGCAATTAAAATGCATGGGTAAAACGTTTGAACGCACACAGAATCCATTAAACACGGGTTTGATTTTCACACACAATGTTTCTACATAAAGAATAGTTAATGTCAACGCTAGTAGATGTTTGAATGTCAGACCTAACATACAGATAGTCAGTAAGTGACTTTCCTGACTATATAAGGAGACTTTTATGGTCACAAGTTATGACACAGGCATGTATAAAGTCTGAATATTACTAATTGCCGTGAAATTAACGTTCACTAATTAGAAATTATTCATTACCTCATTACCGCAGCAGACCATATTGGAAGTAATTTGAAGTCTATGTTTCTTTGACTTTGAATCATACATGTATTGACATTAGTTTTCAATAATAGTCCGCAACCGTTATATATTATTACAGCAAAAAACATTAAATGTATAAATCGAATAATTTAGATATTCATTAAAATTACAAGATATCTCTTAACAGTCTTGGTTGAAACTTAAAATAGTTTTAGAAAATTAGAAGAGGAGAACAGGAAGTGAAATAAAGAGCCGTGTTTGAATTTACCATAAAAATTAATGGCGTGAACAAGCATTATAAAAACAATATACAGTAAAAACGAATAAATTTAGTCTAGAAATGTAGCTATTAAACCACAATTTGTGTTAATTTCATGATCCTAGTAATTTTAATTTCCATATCTATCGGTAAAGACATTATTTAAAAAAAAAATATTTAACGCATTAAAGCCTATAAAACGAATTATTTTTGATACTTCTAAAATTATTTCACTTCTATCTAAGTTCGCATGGAAAAGTATTTCTGGTTTTGAACACTGTTAATCCTTACCCTGCTAAATTTCTATAATGAACTTGTCTCTGTTTCAATTTGGACAGTACAGTTTAGTGTTAAAAGGGGTGCATGTTAAAAGGGTGCATACTAAAAAGATGTTGACTGAATGGCGGACAGTGGATATCACTGTACGGATGTGCAGGCTGATCATGATAAACACTTGTCGAAAAGGCAGAATCAATCGTGTCCAGCATGTTAAGGGTTAAGATAATTACATCAAAACTTACACGTTTGTACAGTTTGCTGTAACTGTATATTTGTTCAATATTTCTTAATATATGAAATATCCATAGGCTATAGTTTAGTCATAGGGTATATTTAATCAAATATATAAATCAGGTGGGTTACCAGCATGTTGCACGACCGAACAGGCATCCTCGGGCTTACAGTTAAAAGTACAAAGTGACTAACTGTCATTATCTATTTGTAAACTTATTTCCATGTTTTTGATATATGTTGGAGGTATTAATATTTAAACGAGATGAAAGGAAGAAAAAAGAACATTTCTAAATTTCATAAGTTGTTGTTGGTCAGTGAAATATCTGGTATTTTTGTTGTCATTTTTAAATCAATCGCCTTGATTTTTCAAAACTTCTAAGATGAAGTGGACTTTCAGCAAACTGGACAGTATGTTATTGAAGAATAACTTGGACGTTATTCTGTAAGGAAAATAATATATGTGCAGCACAGCTTGGAAAAAATAACCGATGACAGTTAAATGGCATAATTTACTTACAACAGGAACAATCTGAAAGTTATTTTATGTGTATTTTTGAATAATTACTTCAAATTTTCATAATACTGCAGTATTTCCGCCTTTTAATATGCAGAACGGAACTCATAAAAAGTATGCAACAAGCATCTGCAACCAATCATGGTGCATCTCAGATTTGTCATCGCCTGCCCACCTGGAGCATGCGCAGTTGCTCTTTCCGTTCAATAACAGCAGACGATAAATTCTTTACGCTGATTGATTAGAACTCCATATTCTTTGACAATCTCGTTCAGAATCATTTCATTTAGTTAATTCTCATCTCTCTTGGTATAGTTATTGCAGAGATAGGAAGTAATTAGACTTTTATTTTTAGTTAGAAAACACTTGAATAAAGATTTTTTTCCCTTTACTTTTAAATATATTGCTCACGAAAACGTTGCTATATTACAGATTGTGGAATTGGTGCTGAGACAAATTGTGAAAGGACAACAGATCGGAGTATTATTTTATAAACTATTTAAGTGAAACAAAATGAAACAGCTCTACTGACTGATATACTATTAACAGTTAACAAGTGAAAGGACAGGAAAATCTTATACCAAAATGATTGTACAAAGATGCTCCTGACGAAAGATGATAAGTGAATGACAGGACAGCGAGGGAAGAAATGGTGAAATGTTACGAAAAACATTTAAATGAGTGTGTGTGTTGATAATATGAAACTGAAAATCCGCGCAGCTATACTGGTCTGCGGAGCTCTGTCTTTCTGTGCAATATTTCTTACCTTTCACCAACTTCCAACCCTTCATGACAAACGTACAAGGAACTTGGACACCCAAGATGGCAGAAGAAGCTTCGAGGAGCCGGTTGAAATGCCACATATTTTCACATTTAGGAAAAGACTCAATAAAAGCAATTATACCAGTGAGAATATTAGTCCTGAAATGGGTAAACGCCCCTTGGAAATCAAAAATTTAGCTAATGAAACTAACGAAGATATAAAAGACCAAAGTGACAGTATTAATCTGGAAAATCCACATTTTGACCAACCAAACCAAAGATCATTGAAACAGCCAGATACAGACGCAGTTGATAATCTAAATGTCACGAATGAATACGTTGATAAAATGTTACACACGTTACAAACTTCAAATGGATTAAAATTTAATTTTGAAAAGACTAAATATGTGCCATATAAAAACTTTCTCAAGTTACAAAGTAAGAGAACAAGACGGAAAGGCATGGGTTTGCCAATTTACATCAACTACAATGGCGGGTAAGTTTAAGTTATATAATCATAACTTGTCCCTAACTGAGTTAGTTTCGTTTGTTTCCACTGAAAGAAATGTACAAAATTACAGTTGAAAGTAACATATTATTTTCAAGAATAGAAAATTATTTAGATTATTAAAACTATATCTATTACTTTTTTAACTATGATATTAGAAACCTTTTGACAAGTTCACTAAGTACATCAGATCTATGAGAAATATTCAATTATAAGCAATAATTGAATATTTTAGCTAATTAGTTCTTTATTTGAAGCACATTCCCTCGATATTACGAAACAAGAATAGCAAATGAAAATGTGAGCCGTATGCATTATAACATTTGTGATACGGCAAACAATAGACATAATAAACCCAGTACTCTTTGTACTTTCTACACCTCAAAGCAATTTTCACTCGAAATGGAAAAAAAGAAAACAGTATCTTTTTATGAGTGATCAAATATGAAAATGAGGATAGTTATATCACAATAAAGACTGCAGAAAATGCGTGCGAAGTTGGCTGTTAAAAGGACATAAATAGCAAAGTTAATGACAGGGGTATAGACTGCAAACAGTCATAAATATGAAAATTAATGAACGAAGTACAAATAATGTGCAGATAATGTAACTTCAAACAACTTTTTTTTAGTACACAGATGGCAACTTTTTGACTAAGTCATGTGTGTTTTTTAGGAATGAAATTCCGTGCGTATAAGCTGTTTAAATACTATCCGACTTGTATAGGGTCACATAGACGGCAACGTTTCTTCCCAGTTTTCAGGCTCACTGTTGCACGTTTAATAATAATAATGAAAAAAATGAAATTATTTCTTCAAAAAATTGGGTTGTTAATTTGAGAACTATTGCAAATCAGAAATTACTTGTTTACTCTTTTCTATCTACGTATTGTCATAGTACAAAGAGAAACAATTGTACAAATATCACTGTATGTAACTAACATTGCGAAAAAGTACAATGTATAGTCTTCTAGAATTCAAGAAAATCCTTAAAATATCTAAAGAAATATCTTCTTGTAATTTTATATATATCTTAATTGTAATGATGAAATGTTAATTAAGAACTAATGCTTTAAATTTATGTAAGATAATTATATTCCTTATAACCAAACGGATATTGGAAGGAAACACTTCGAAGTTAAAAAAGAAACATTTTGAATAAAGAAAATATATATTCACTTTGGAAAGTTTCAACATAATGAATAATGATTTTGTATTCTTGATATCAATACATATTAAAATTTCTACTGCAATAATAACAGAATGGCAGTGATTTTTCCTAAGAATTGTAATTGTTCAAATGTATACCCAACCTTGCATCTTCATTTTTATTGAAACAGTCTTGTCATGCAGACTGTCTAACTATATTGTCGTTCTCTAACAAAGTGAGTCTTTGTATGGATACAATGTCGCATTCTTCTAACTATATTTCCATTTTACTAGAAGATAATACACCCAACAAAAGTCTTTCTTTGAATCTTTTCTTATTTCGTCGTATTTCTTCTCTATTTATATTTTCGCTTTAATTGGAAATATCCTAACAGCTTAAGTCTATGTATAATGCAATGTCGTTTCGCTAATTAGAAAGAAATGAATTAATATTCTACCAACACAAGTATTTTCTTTTTCTCTAACTGTATTCTTTTAATAGTTTATTTATATGTTCTCTTTAATAGAAAGTACTTATTACTTTACACAATTTCATTGACTCATTCCACTGTCTCGTCACGTTACATCTCAATAATTATACTGTCATTTTAATTGAAACTACCCTATACTCTCTCTCTCTCTCTCTCTCTCTCTCTCTCTCTCTCTCTCTCTCTGAAGATAATTTGAATCATATATAACATTTAAAGTATAAATTAGCCATTTAAACATACAATACATTCAACAACAAATAAGACATTTAAACATACATAAAACATAGTGTAAACAAAAAAATATGCCCAAGTTAATTACAAATGAAGTAGAGACACAAAATATCCATAATAATTTCACAAAACAAAATTAAGAAACGTATTCTTTCTGGCCGGAAATGGGCATCAGTGAATAAATCGTTTAACATTTATGGCGTAAAATTGTATCAAACTTAAATTTGTGTAATACTAGGAAGTCTTAATGTATAAATCTAATGCTTGTGAAGGCAGTAATGATGAAAATAAAAGAGCAATCCATTTCGGCAGAATATATTTAAAGAAACAAAACTTACCAAGATTACAATGTGCAAGTATCATTTTATCGGATTATTAACTGAATGACGTTAACTGGATTAAACTATTAAACTGTATTTAGCGTCACATGATTTATACACTGTTTTTGTCAGTTCAATTTGTCATTTAATATCGTACCATAACCTTTAAAATAATACCATTGCTCAAGTGGGCAGAATGACAGATAACACTAGAAGTCAGTTCTGGTATACGGCACAACTAGCCAGTCCCAGTAAGGGGTGTTAAGCATTGTCACATTACGGCTGAACTGTCAGTGTCCAGAGATAGGGTATCACATTCCCATTGCTTCCAATGTCAATAAAAAGCACGTGCTGTTGACTCAACTGTATATTGATAAAGCAATGTAACGTTAAAATATGGTTTGAAGAGGTAAAAATTCGTCGTACTTTAAAAAAAAAAAAAAGATACAATTTTTTCATTGGTGAATTAAAATCATCAAGTCGCCTCGCATGAATGAGTAGTCATTTTGTTCGAAGTTGTGTTTTATTTGCATCGAGTATATACTACAGTTTATTCTATCTGTCTTCTGTACCTCTTCTGATATTGAATGCATAAATCCCGTAGCATTTGTGCCATTATTTGTTTTGTTCTAAACTTTTGATAAAATACATCATGAAAAACCTTGATTCACTGCTAGGCGAAGATGATGAAAGACATAGACTGTCGAGGAGGGATCAAACTAAATCTGTGAGGAATTATGTTATCTGTCTTGTTATCCATTGCCAGCTATGTAAAATATCAAACTGTTTTGATATCAAAATAAACTATTCTAACAATTACCATAATTACTTGCATATCAGATGTTTTAGAATTTTATATCAACGCATATTT
The DNA here is from genome assembly GCF_021730395.1 of Mercenaria mercenaria. Taxonomy (NCBI): domain Eukaryota; kingdom Metazoa; phylum Mollusca; class Bivalvia; order Venerida; family Veneridae; genus Mercenaria; species Mercenaria mercenaria. The sequence goes on along the minus strand of NC_069362.1, from coordinate 103,636,051 downwards.
CCAACATTAATGGCAATTTAATTGTAACGTTCCCAGTATGAAACGATAAATTCCTAAACAGTAATGATTTCCCATAATAAAGAAATAACAACTCTTTTATATCTAGAATAAACCAATTTCTATTGTATTTCTGCATTAATGCACCAGATTGTAAAATATTCCTTGTAAAAATGTGCTTCCATATGTAAGTTAATACATACGCTATATTAGAATTTCTGACACGGAGACTGAGTATTTCCATTGTGGCAGCACCCGACTGGCCGCACGTGTTTTCATTGACATGGCGTGCATTTTACTGGACATTTAGATTATATCAGTTTATTTTAACGTATTTTACCGCTTATATAGATTACACCAGACAACACATACCTGATTGAATCTGTTTGCACGTTATTTTTAGCGTTCGTTTTCCGCTGAAGCTTCCTTACCTTTAATTGGCTTTATTACTTTGAAAGTATGCAATATTATAAACCGTCACGGAAAGGTTTTGTTTGAGTTCTTGTTATTATATCCAAATGAAGACTACAAAACCACGATTTATTTCGCAATGTTCTTTGCTTTGTAAAAGTTAAATGCTGCTTCCACTGTACCGTGGCTAGATATACCGGGATTACAAATGCAAAACATGTTGCATCTCAGCACAGTGTCCGACAGCGTGTAAGGTATATAAATTGCGAAAGGTAGCAGGGGTCTTGTTTGATACAAGAAACTATTTTAATCAAAAACATCGACAGCTGTCAGATATCATAGCTAAATAGTAGTTATAATGTGTAACATATTGTTCATGGCAAATTCTGATGACTATTATTTTCAAATAAAATTACACCATATGACCAATTATACACATGACACTTAGTTAAAGGTATTTTAAGAGCAAAATCGGTAGTTATTTTGGAAACTACCATTACTCATTTAAAAATTAGTGTGTCAACAAAACTACTACGATACTGCTGCAGATATTTTCCTGAAGTATGTTTGAGTTAAATTTCTGTAATGAGTATAGGGGCATAAGCAAACATGCTGCCTGGTGTTATTGGTATAAAGAAACAAGAAAACAAACAACCTGAATCTTATGGATCAGGGGCACAAACAAACATACCGTCAGAGTGTTAAGGGTATGAGAGGCACATACAAAACACACCGCCGGAATGTTACCGCCGGAGTGTTACAGGTATAAGGGACACAGGCAAAACATATCGCCGGAGTATTATTGGTATATCTAGCACAAACAAAACATACCACCTGAGTTTTATTGATAGTTAAAAGACACCGTGTGAATGGGGCACAACAAACCATACCGCCTGAGAAATATTGGTATATGGGACACAAACAAAACATACCGCCCGAGTGTTATGGGTATAAGGGGCCCAGACAAAACATACTGCTCTGGGTATAAGGGGCATAAGCAAAACATACCGCCCGAGTGTTATTGCTATAAGAAGTAAAAACAAAACATACCACCTGAGTGTTCTGGTTATTAGTGACGCAAGTAAAATATACCTCCTTTGTGTTGTGGCTAAAACAAACCGCTTGAGTGTTCCTAGTGATATGATTTGAACCATATATACGGTTTAGTTACATTCTCTTTATGTTTACTTCATTATCAAAGGCTGAAAAATGTTAATACGGGTGCAAAGAAAACATTCTAAGGATTTTAGTCAGTATCCTATTCCATAATCAAGTTTTAAAATGTTTACATGCTGCAGATTTCCTGTCATACCAAGAGTTCCACTTGCTGGAAAGAACGTTACTTTTAGTATTTGTGCAGGTGGAAAATCTGCTGTAAACATCACGATATAGAAATATACAACCCAGTGATAGAGCTCTATAATTCATTTATGGATACGCATACCGGCAGATTTTATTAAACACACACACTAATAAAATAACAATCTTATGCGGTATGTTTTCTTAAAAAAAGGATAACCCACGCATGTTTCCAAATTAAATATCGGGTCTTTTAAAATGACATGCAAACATGCAGCACGTGCAATCGTACTATTACTTTAACAAATGAGCCGTGCCATGGGAAAACCAACATAGTGGGTGTGCGACCAGCATGGATCCAGACCAGCCTGCGCATCCGCGCAGTCTGGTCAGGATCCATGCTGTTCGCTAACAGTTTCTCCAATTCCAATAGGCTTTAAAAGCGAACAGCATGGATCCTGACCAGACTGCGCGGATGCGCAGGCTGGTCTGGATCCATGCTGGTCGCACACCCACTATGTTGGTTTTCCCATGGCACGGCTCAAATTAAGTTCATTTCCATTTAAAATTGCTCATGTTTTTATTTGACTTCCTTTAATTACTTCATGCATGAAATAGCAAGTTAATAAACATTACCGGGAACGTCCTCAAGTGCACCGTGTCTCGCGTAGGTATATTAATACACCATTTTCCTTTTTGAAGTAAAATTAATATGTCTTTATGATGCATTTATTGGGCGTTTTATCACCAGTTCGATAATTATGTTACCAAATATATTAACGCGTCTTTGATATAACCGTAGAATGCACAATGAATTGATGTTGATTTTAAAATATTCCAACAGCTCTATGAAAATTGTTTCCCAGGAGCAAGAGATAAAATTATTCGCCTCGTTAATGTCCTGCAATTAATGATTACATGGAGTATTTCTAGCCCTTGAGCAAAGGTTTTAAATTAAGTGAAAAAGAAGCAGATTTTATACATGTAATAGTAGAAAGTTATCGCTGAACAAAGTGGTTAGATGTATGTATTTTCAGGCTTTCGAAACAAATGGCATAGTCTAAATATCTTAAAGGTGGTCAATCTCATTTTCTGACATTTTTCAGTTTTCATATATTCTGTTAAAGATTTATTTAAGGAACAGAAATACCTATTACATAGAGTTAGATCCTTATTGGAAATGTATGATTTATTACTTTTTATAAAGTTTTATAATTATCTCCCTTTAATACGAAAGTGTTTAAAAAGTGGATTATTTCTTCTAATTGCAGTATAATTTCTAGTTATACATTTGCATTATATATATATTGGAATATTTCAACTACCTGAAACAAAATGCAAGTTTTTAAACAACGTGTAGCTTCGGAATTTTTTAATTTATTTTAAATCCATCTTGGTTGCGCAACCAAGATAGAAAAAGGGAGGTAATAATAATTTTATAAACTTGCATTTCTAATTAATTTTGGCAAAAATATGTTCTTGTCAATGAATATCTTTGACAACTCTAATACAGTAGTGCTTATATTCATAACATTCCTTAGACAAAACATGTTTATTCAATTTATATTTATGCTAAAATAACACTATCTCGGTTGGACAACCAGGATAGGAAAATCAAAGTTTAAAAATACTTCCAGTGAAAATCTGATGTGTATTAAAAACTCGATGAACACAAATATGTGTAAATGATCAGTTGGTAAAGTTTAAAAATAATCTGATTAACCACCTTTAAACCTTGTCCATTTAAAACGAGTTTTCAGACTTGCAAGGAGAAGACAAACATTTGCATTTACACTGAAAACAATATATAAAGGAAAGCCTAAATCCGACTATTTCATTTTTAAAGAAATCAGCTCGCCTTAATTTGTCATCCATGTCTAAGAACTTCAGTGGGACGTAAGATAGTAAAGCGGTAAATCGGCACGACCCAACACTGAAATATTGTGTTCAAGGCGTTAGCGGATTTGTACATTGACAAAATGCCATGTTCTTTCAGTAACTTGAAAAACTGCACTTTCTATTGTTGATTGATCAATTGACTTCATACAGAATGTACCGCAGATGCTTCCTGTGTTCTGATTTATTGAATGTCATTTTGGCAAATCAGCTTTACTTTGGTCGGTGATAATTAGTCTTACATAGAGACTAAGTGGGTTGTACAACTTCCACAAAGTGTAATAGTCAGTTAGCCCAGACATCTTTATTTACGGGAAGTGTTTACTTTTCGCGTAATTTGTCACTTTTCTTACATTTTTGTCTAAAATGGCTCAAAATGCACATTTGTCTTATTGTATTTCAAAACCTCTCGCGGAGTACCTCTAACCCACCACCAATTATGCAGAGTGGTCAGATTTTGTTGATATTTGTTATGTCTGAAGTGGCTTATTATTAACAATTTAGACCAGTAGAATTCCAAAATGTCTCAGGGAGGACCCTCAAACTCCAACGGCACCTATGTCCTTTGTACACATGATGTAGCGTGTTGAAGAGATTTTATGAGATTAGTTGAGCCCTCACCCGTACTTGTACTGATATTATGCAGACTAGTAGTGTGTGTACCTTTCAGTCCAACTTGTTGATTTTCTATGACCCGATGACTTATTTAAAATGCACAATTTTGTTTCGCAGAATTTCAGAATTTCTCCCTAGGGGTTAGGGAAGGGGATCCCGAATATCCTACCACTATCTATACTCCAGTTGTCCAAGCTGGTACTGCGTACTTTTAAAGCTAATATGCTGAGGTTTTTTTCTGAAAATGGCTTAAAATGCAGCAATTTATCTAGTAGAATTCCATTTCTTTTCCTTAGGACCCTCCCGAAAGCCAGTTTAGTATATACCACAATATCCCATATTTCTAGAGCAAGACCTGAATACATAGTATTTGTTATCTAATATCCATTAAAAGAATGTTCAAAATTAATGTTAATATTTTACTTTAACCATTCTACCCCTGCCTCCACCTGACCCTCCTAAAACAATTCTGCCTCGGTGTTTTTCAGCTCCTGTTATGGCACTGAAAAGCATAATTAGAACGTTACTGTAGAACAAAATACGTATATGAAAAATGATTTGTGTTTTACAACTTAATAATGTCCAAATTTCTGCAAAGTTTCAGCAGAATACTCGGAACTCGGAGAAAGCTTATAATCAGATTTCCTCTCAGAATTATTCCAACACTCTAACCAGCCAGATTTCCTCTCAGAATTATTCCAGCACTCTAACCAGCCAGATTTCCTCTCAGAATTATTCCAGCACTCTAACCAGCCAGATTTCCTCTCAGAATTATTCCAGCACTCTAACCAGCCAGATTTCCAGCCAGATTTCCTCTCAGAATTATTCCAGCACTCTAACCAGCCAGATTTCCTCTCAGAATTATTCCAACACTCTAACCAGTCAGATTTCCTCTCAGAATTATTCCAGCACTCTAACCAGTCAGATTTCCCCTCAGAATTATTCCAGCACTCTAACCAGTCAGATTTCCTCTCAGAGTTATTCCAACACTCTAACCAGCCAAATTTCCTCTCAGAATTATTCCAGCATTCTAACCAGTCAGACAGATTTCCTCTCAGAGTTATTCCAACACTCTAACCAGCCAGATTTCCTCTCAGAATTATTCCAGCACTCTAACCAGCCAGATTTCCTCTCAGAGTTATTCCAGCACTCTAACCAGCCAGATTTCCTCTCAGAGTTATTCCAGCACTCTAACCAGCCAGATTTCCTCTCAGAATTATTCCAGCACTCTAACCAGCCAGATTTCCTCTCAGAATTATTCCAGCACTCTAACCAGCCAGATTTCCTCTCAGAGTTATTCCAGCACTCTAACCAGCCAGATTTTCTCTCAGAGTTATTCAAACACTCTAACCAGTCAGATTTCCTCTCAGAATTATTCCAACACTCTAACCAGCGGTAATATGCGAACTTCATTTTGAGAAATAATCTACATTGTTTACATTTACCTAGAAGACAGCCTTTCAAGATAAAATCAAACTGACTCAATTTTCTGATTACGCTAATTCAGTTATAATTTAAAATTCAAGTTCAAACAAAAATCTCAAAACACGTCTTTATTTTAGCAGGCAATTCTAATTACAAATCTTAGACAGATTCTGTAATATAATGGGTTTTGTTTTGGGCTGCAGACAAGTTAGAGAGAAAAGCTGTCGATTTGACACTACATCCCAAAGACATAGTTACTTTATTTTTTTTTTTATCCCAACGAACATAACATCTAACCATATAATAATTATAGTTTAAGATAATTTTGAATTACAGATGTGCCAAGATATCAGTTGTTTTGCCATTCCTATTTAAAGTGGTAAGATGAAATTACATACCATACTGATGACTTTGTACGGTCGTGGTTACTAGTATCTGAAAGGTGTACGTCTCCATGTGGTCATTATAAAACATACAACGTTGTTTATATGTTTACGTTACTTAATCATATTCAGTCATACCTCTGTACGGTATGCTGATAAAAAACGATTTTTAACTTTGAAACAAACAAAAAGCTTAAGCCTGGGTTAAGCACCTATAATTATCAGCAATATTTCATGACATAATCCGGATCATGTTATTTAATATTAAAACACATTTGACATATTTTATTTTGAAACATGTATAAATCGGGTGCAGCAAACGGTCTGCATACATTTTTTCATTAATTCAAGCCCCGTGGTTATACATGATCAATAAAGTAGTGTACTACATACCAAAAAATGCATCTGTATGGTCATTCTATACAGACTCATACGAAACTATGTTCATATAAAGTAACAAAACACCAAACAATTTACATGATAAAGCTACGGGACAGAGCCTGTTTGTGTTGTTAAACAAAGTTGAAATAAAAACTAAATGAAACTTAAAAAGTTGACATTAATTAGCTGTATCAAAATAAGACTACAAATATAGTCTGTTTACTTTAAAACTCGGTGTCTTGTTAATCTTTATTTAATTTTGAAAATTAGTGAAGTGTAATTATAACGTCTTAACACAAACTCAACAGCGAATTGACAACATTTAAAACGCATTTTTCCAGTAAGACTGTTTTATAATGGTTAAACTATCCCGGTGCGTGTCAACTAGTCTTAATAGAACCTTAATTTGTCCCACCGAGGTAGAATTTAAACCAAAACAAAACATTTCTTCCTTGAGAACCCTTGTTCCACTGAAAGATTTCTAACGGTAAGCACTCCCATAGAACAGGCAAAATGTTTTTATCATACGGCAAAACAAGTGTCCTTGTAAATTTATCGTTTTAGAACTCTTTATGTTTTATTATTTATAATGTCACGTGACTGGTTTTCTTCACGGTACCAAAATATATACAAGAAGATGTTATGATGTTTTATTTTGATGGTTGTAACGATCTTTTCCTGACGTGTTTTAGTCTGAGTTAACTTTATAGCTTGCTGATCTTGCCTTTGCGACTAGTGCAGACCAAGATCAGGTTGCACATCTGTGCTGGCTGGTCATAGTATGCACTGTTCGCTATTTGGTCACTGAATTTTCAATGAACACCCCTTCGGATGATCAATGGTACTGCCCAAATTGAATGATAGACCAGTCCATTTTAGAAATTTAGCAGGGTAAAGGTTAATGAAGTGCTCCTCTATGTAACCAGCCTTTATTTCTGTTTTCCTGTCCATCCCGAGATATTTGACAAACAAACAGTTAGCCTTGCTAATATATTTAATAGTTTTTTTGTTTTATCATCATACAATTTTTTTTCCATTGTAAATTTTAGCCTGTTTTAAATTATCAGTGTTGCTAGATTGTTATAAATTTAATAAGTCATTTAAGTAAGCATAAAAACAACATTTGTGGCTGTGCCTTATTTTATATGTAGTTCTTGCAAAATAAAGCCGAAAGATACGAAACCCCTGTAAAGAGTTTGGTGTATCACCCATCAGTTCTAGTTTGTCCGCATCTCTTTATTCAAACACCTGACAATTTTGGTCCAAAAGAATATGTGTATTTTGTTGAAGGGGCAATTCCTTTAATAAAACGAAGACCGTCAATAGTATTGAATTGTCAAACCTACCATGACCAATATTACTTTGCCTTGCTTATTTTTGCCCGTTTCAGGTTCATGGTTTGGTGGTTCTTGAAACAAGCAAAATGCTGTACTGTGTTTATAATTAAAAAAATATTGCCATTTAAGCAAGCTAATCTACTTATTTTATAAAGAAAGTTTAAGAAACATTTTCAGTGTCATGAGAAAATAGGAATAATGTGATGTGTTGTTTTAAGTTGCCAGCTGAATGAAATTATTGACTCACACTCTGTCATACACTGGCAGAATCTTAACCAAGACACGTTTCTCCATCAACATTTCATGTTCGTGAAATACACTTCGTGTATCTTGAATTTAAAATATTTTATTGGCATTATTTCAGATAAGGCGTATTTTGGTATTTTTCGACTGAACTAGAATTGTTTCTTTTAGCTGCTCTTTACATTTTTGAAATTACATCAACTATTCCTTTTATGTTTGTATTGTATGAAAGTGAGAACAGCTGTCTTACATAAAACACAACAGAATAATATAAACCGCGTTTTATTACACATTGTTATTCATACTGGTTTACTAAACGGCATCAGAAATGTACGCATGCGGAAACATTTTGCAAAATGTTTTAAATTGATTGTTGCTATGACATTGATTATGAAGTTATTTTTAGACATATGATCTAAAATTAAATTAATTTTAGTGTCGGGCGGAACTTACGACATTTTGCAGACTTGTAATATGTCTTTATTATCCTGCCACATGAAGCTAAATTAGCGGTTATTTTTTGATACTGCGTGAAAAAGATTCTATTCCTCGCCCAACAAAATAAAACTTGAGGAAACATTATTTCGTGTTGTTTAATTTTTCAGACCGGTATTAGCCAACTGGGAAAAGTTTCACAAAGGAATACACCAGTTTGGCTTGTACATGGACGATGACCCTGCTGTGGACGGAATCATGGAAGATATGTCAACTCAACAAATTATTGACATAGGTAAGAGTTACATGCTGCATTTATTTTAAATAAATACAGCATCCGCGCAGTCTGGTCAGGATCCATGCTGTTCGCTTTCAAAGCCTAATGCAATTAGAGAAACCGTTAGCGAACAGCAGGGATCCCTGGCCAGACTGCACAGATACACGGGCTGGTCTGGATCCATGCTAGGCGTAAACGCACTATGATGGTTTTCACATGGCGCGGCTTGTATTATTTGCGTCAGTGCTATTATTATCTTATTAATATTTTACTTCATTGTCTTCCTTTCTCTAAGTATTTTTTTTAAATGTTTATTTCCAACGTGTAAAAATTAAATAGACAACATACTCAACCTTTGCCTATCAAACATAGCATGTAGCTACGATGCATGCAAATATTTTTATGCATAAAACCTCCACATGTTCGGTTACGGAAGGGTTGTATACGGTCTCCTGCAATGAAACTGTTAGATTTGTAAGATTTATTCACTATACCAGCACGTGTATTTTAAATATTTTTAATCTATTTTCTGTCGTGTTAGATTTGACCAACATATAATAAAAGTATCACTATATTCTTTCAAGATCTAACGAGACATACTATGACGTCAGGAAAAATTATAAAAACACGTTTTCAAGAATTAAATTACTTGAAACTTGAAAATGGAATTTTCGTTTAAACGAAGGTGTGGAACAAATGCGGTTTTTGCTCATCCGGACCTAATTATTCATTCACGAACAATTTCTTGTTTCTTCACAAACGAATTAGAACAGAAGCAATCTAAAATTATTCAATTATAAACAAAATGTTAATGATGCTGTATTAGCGCTTTTATTGTTTTACAGAATTAAAAGAGGGAGGTACCCAGCTAAAGCTCATGATAACTTTCAGTGATGAGGGCCAATCTTTGTTCAAACCAATGAGGTAAGCCAGTATTAGACCTTTACCTTTATATAAATGGATACGGTGACGCTTTTATAATGAAACAATTTCGCCAAACGATACAATTTCGCTACATGGTAAAATTTCACTAATTGATAAAATCAGCACTAAATAGTACAGTTGACACTAAACAATACAAAACTGATTCTGACTTTGAGGAAGTTGTTGGTTGCCGTAAAGGTTCCACTACTCCAGAGCGTACGCGTTTACTGAGTGAAACAGTCTACTGTCCGAGCACAGTAATGATGGTTTAGTCATGATGGTACTGTCTTGTCTTTATTTTTCTTGATCTTGGTTATTTTCAAATTTATCCTTCAAATTCATTTTTTTATTGTGGTAAAAAATCTCAACTTAGCAAAGCATTTGGCTTAGAACGGTTTTTTCGTTTTTTAAACTATTATTATAAAACAACTTATTATTATCTACGGTGTGACATTAAAAAAATTTCTGGAATTAGAATTAAATATTTTAAAAAGTCAACAGTAAGTTTTTTTTTTTTTTTTTTGCTTAGAACAATTTAACAGATACAACTATAAGGGACAATAAAACAGTCCAATTGACATTGACAACTTTGAAGCGAGGCAGGAAAAGGACACATGAGGCCATTTTTCTTATAAGTATTTCATGCTGGTAGAAAGAAAAAAAGCAACAACCAGATTATTTGATTATATGTTTTATTTCAAGCCTACGAGGGATCGAACATTGGGAGCATAGTTTAGCTCTGTAAAAGGTAGGGGTACACCTCTGGAGTTATGTCAAGCTTTTGTTCCTTCAAAGTTTAATACAAAGTATATCCATTTCATAGTTAGTATACAGTACACTCAAGCTGGTATAGAGTGCTGTGGGCAGTATTTGTATACAAATAACATAACATAACATAACATAACATATAGTTTATTCGACATAAAATTGTCATTCAATTCATAGTCGATAATCAATTCCAGTACAGAGTATGAAGCGTGAGAATTTTACCCAGAGAAATATTGTACACCTTAACAAGTACAAAGTGTGAAAAATTTGACATTATTCTAATAGCCGTTAATAACACATTATTAGAAGTATCAATATTTGAGACACATTTGTCTCGTATAAAACGCTACTAGTAAGTGTAATGACAATGTAGAAAAAGAAACGTACATTGTGTAAAAATTGTTTTGAAAAATGAATAAATGAACGAATATCAATATTTGAGACACATTTACCTCGGATACAGCGCTACTAGGAAATAAATGTGGTGACAATGTTAAAGAAGTACATTGCATAAAAATTGTTTTGAACAATGAGTAAATGAATGAATAGGCAAAACATATACTTATTCAAAAATGGCAATTGCATAGAATATATAAAATGGATTCGCAATGAAAATGCAAAATCACAATCTTTCTTTTAATGCATAGTAAAAATATTTTGCTAGATTGATCAGTACTTTATTATTTGTAGCGGACATGAGGGTTTCAAATTTCTGTAGCGTAGGCCACCTACAAAAATACGGCTTGAAAATTTTTCGACGCAATTGATAGTATTTTGGACATACTAATAAAAAATGGTATTCGTCCTCTATCAAATTCATAGAACAGTTTCGGCACTTTCTTTCTTCTCTTTGGACATTTTCATGCCTACCTTTTTCTATTTCCAAATTATGAGATGATGTAAGATATCATGGTAGAAATGAGATGTCCAACTCGTAACTCAACTTAAATTAGTAGGAAATCAGCTGTACTTTGATAATACTTAATTGATGACTTTTTTGTTACGTTTGTGGTGTTTCTTCCATTCGTATTTCCTCCCTCATGCTTATGCCTCCTGTACCATTTTACTTACCATTTCCCAATTTTACCCCGTCCCAATTTTTGATATATTTGATATAACTTGAATATACTTGTTGATACTCGTTGTCTGTATCTTTCCACTACAGTTTCTAATTGTCTACTTTGCAATGTGTGCCTCTGGCTATGTTGCTACGATCAATGCTTCCAACGTGTCAACTTTTGATACATCTAAATGTTGATTTTCTTTTTGCTGGAATCATACCTTTTCGAAATACTGCCTCAGAAATTACATCCGTTAATGATCAACGTCACCTACGCCACTTATATGTATGATAAACCAAAGTAATTCATTACTAGCAAGATTAGCACACTTTTGAGTTTTTGGATACCTCTTTGATTAGAAAGAATCTTTGTGCAATTATGTTATTTCTCAGGCGTCTGTTCTTCCAACATAAGTCTCTTCTTTGTGCTTACTTGAACACTGATTGATTCAAAGACACGGGTTAAATTAGATCCTTCAACAACAAACATGCGAATTGGAGAAAGAATTCCTAATTTCAAATAAAGTTTTATCTTACTATTTTTTTTTTCTGTTGAATGTTTCTGTAACATCAAAGAATCTTGAATTACACAGCTTATCGTTGTTCATGTAGTCAGTCGAAGGCGCTGCGGGCAATTGTTTATGTTCTATCAACTTCTGCAGTAGTTAACTGCGCAACTGCTTCAATTTAGTTCGCTAATATCTTGCTTACAGTCAGAAGATTACATCTCAAAGAAAATATGCAAGTATTAATGTTAATGAACTCAATTATTTGAAGAATCAAGAGCGAAAAAAAAAAAACTGCAGCAGTTGGAAAACAAGAGATTTGCCTATTAAATAAATGTTACTGGGTGCACATGACTGCTAAAACAAACTTTAGCTATTGAACCGAATAACAGGAACAATAAGAGTTTATATAATACACGCCGGTTAATAGTAAAGAAAATTGTCTCGTCTTCATCGTTTTGTTTAAGTTTCCACTATTGACCCGGTACGCCATTCAATAAGTGCTCTTTTACATGAGATCAGAAACTTATTTTCATAGGTTTATTTTTAAATATTTGACTTTAACATAATTGTGTTGAATATATAACAGTCATATAGTAAATAAGGAATCGTGTTATCATCATTAATAAGTAGAATAGTCCTTCAAAATGAACTACAATTTTAATTTAAGGTAGAATTATTTAGATATCAGATGCTATTTAAAATTGTAGTAGTATGAAGCCAAATCGAAAGAAAAAAATTGTGAGCTGTTAACCGATGTCTTTACGTAAAGCTAGCAGGTCTAACACTGATATTTTATGTTCCGTGCTCACATTCGTGCAACAATATAACAAGACATTTGTAATTATATTATTGCCACACTGCCTTAACATTTGGACAGGCAGATCTTTCCCATCACATCATATCTCCATTTACATAAGAAGCATAAAGATATATATATAAAACTATTTAAAACATATAACCCAGAAGTACCGGCAGTTTGGCGATCGGATAAATCTAAAAATACAGTTTTAACTTCAATGTGTTAATAAAATTGTGCAGAATCCAAAGTATTCATTATGTCATAAAAAGTCAGTAAAAAAAAATCTTGAGCCAAAAAATTCTGTATTTTAATGCATACACCTTTAGCCTGTAATTCTTTTAAGAACAGCGTACTGTCATCCTGAATGCCCTTAAAATAACTTAGTTTCTAACGAGTATATATAACGACCTTATAAAATAATAGAGTATAAAAACAGATATTTTGAAATAAGATGTATATACAAAAAACGTTCAAGTTCGAAAATACACAGACCATTTTTGTAACGTAGTGTCCCTCTCAGGGCTTTCATCTGCACACCTGAATATCTATTTTGATATAAATGTCTAAAAATGGGAATTATTTTGATAATTAGCTGTCGCACGACAGTGCAAAAACAGTCTCATTAGTTCTATTTTCATACAAAGTCTGAATAAATTTGAATCTTGAATGAAAATAGAAAAAAAACACTATTATAAAAGTTGACATATTGTTATTCTTATTTTGTAAATAATGAGGAAAATAAAATTACTAGCAATGAAATGTCATCTTAAAATACCATGATTTGTCATATCAATTAACGCCGTGTTATTCCTAATGGACATAAATTGTTTTATCTATTTGCAAAAGGAAACAAAGGATGATTTGAAACACTTGGATCATTTGGCAAAATAGCAACTGAAAACCATGAATTAATCCTTATCGAAACTTGCCAGCTGCTGCCTGCTTTATGTATCGTTAGAACACATGCTTACGAAACCTTTCTTAATTAGAGAATTATTGTTAACAGCAGTTGTGCATCAAATACCCAGAATTCACAAGCCGTTACGAAATAAACAGAGTTCGTTTAGAATTATTATGTGGTAACGTCTTGTTCCTGCAGACTAATTAAACGTTTGATGAAATATCAGGCCCTAACCTTAGGCTATAACATATGTAAATTGCACATAGATGTAACAGTATCAAACGGAACGATTTTCCGATGAAATTCCTAAGAATTTCGCACCAGCATAACTCCCACGAAGAAACATGTACATAATGCATAATGTAGTTTAGGTAGACACTTAAAGAAAGGTTCCAAACACTTCTGTGTTTTCAATCCAAGGGTATAAACTGGTTAAAAGTAATTAATTTTATCTGCATGCTGTGTAAACTAGTTTTTTATAGGTAAATTAAGATTTTTGGGCCAAAAGCTGGGTAAAGCACCAAACCACTACCAATAGTGCATATGTTTTTTTACCTTTTGTTATCACTTGCAGGTATCCCCGAGATCAAGAGACATTGCCTGATCACTTCTACTTTGTTGACTTTGAGAGACATAATGCCGAAATTGCTGCTTTCCATTTAGACAGGTAGGTAATTCTAAAACTGCAGCCTCCCCAAACGTAAACCCAGCACGCGGAAAAGCACTCGACCAAAGCACACGCTCACACAAGGCAAACATACAAGGGCAAAACGAACACAGTGGGGCACCGCCTTGGAACTGTCATTGGCAAAACCGCCACTGGGGACTCATTTTTTACACACCATCAAAAAGTTTCACGGTAACGACAATTCTTTTGAGTGCCAGGTATGAAGCACACATACAGGGGACTCTTGATTCAAATCTTAAATACTATTTAGCTGGAACGGGGATTTGAACTCACGATCCTTTCGTTGTCAGACACTGGGCCACTGCGTTTACTCGTCGGTAAATAAAGTTCATTGTTACAGTTTTATATATTGATAAAATAGGCGGGTCTCTTAATATTTGATATGTATGCACTATTATTCTACTAAGACAGGTAAGAATAAATCCACATTACAGTTAAAGTGGGCATGGTGCTACTTTCCAAATGTTGATCAGCTTCGTCCTTAGTTTTCACCAAGGTATGGACATTAAAACACTTTATTTCATAGGATATAACATGTATAACTTCAGATAGGCGCAATTAAATATTTTTTGTCAGTTTTATTCTATTTTTTTCTTCGGCTCTAATTGAAAGAAAAGCCAAATAGTAAAATGTCAAAATGAGTGCATAAAATGACGTTCATGAAAAACTTTATTCAGTAGTTGTAACTTTGTCTGTTTAAGTAGGCTTCATAAAATAAGCCCAAGAATATCATGACGGGGAAGGTCAAGTCTTTCAAGATATCAGAGACGTAAAACATTGGTAACTTAATTTTTGTCGCTAAAGGGTGTTTACAGACGTTTGGGTTTGTTTGTTCATGCAATACGGCTCTAGAGTAGTTGACAGGCTGATAAAACTCAAACTTTGACCAGTAAATGAAGGGCCTTCGTAACAGTCACTTCCTCGCCAGAGATTATATAGTCTGTTCAATTTTAGTTCACATGTTTTATTCGCTTTTCTTGTATACCAGTTTTCTAACACATAAACATATATTTCTTGGCAGCCTTTTGAACGATTTATTTCTCCGGGCATCCACTGAATCAGTCTGAAATCAGCGATTCTTTGCTTCTAGACATAAAAGTATATTGTTTAAAATAAATACGATCGTCGTACATAATGTGCATCTCTATTTTGTTTTAAAAAAGAAGATACACCGGCACAATATTTATGTATTTCTCTAGAGGTGTATTTTCTTTGAGTCACTACAGACCTCAGTTAGATTTGTAGCAGTTGGCAATTTGTTTGACTTTTTGCAAGCTGGCCAGAGACCGTCTTCCTTAGATTCAACAGAAATCACCAAAATACAGATACCTGAAAGAAATAAAGCACATAGTAATCATGTATTTGTTGGTTTTCTTAAAGTCCGTAAGCAAATGTCTGTCATTAATAAGACTCTGTAGTCTATACACAGCTAACAGTGAAACCACGGTCCGCTAAAATATTAGCATTATTATTATCTTACATGATGACAAACGACTAGGGGAAAAGCAGGAATCAAACATTACACAGTGTCTTGCACACAAGGCTCTCCTCTACTAAAATACTGTTGAGAAACGGCGTTAAATCCAAAGCAAACAAACAAAATCTGCCTATTCAGAATAAGATAATTAACAGTAAATTAATTAGATTTTTCAGTACTCTTGTTTGTAATTGTTCTGACAATTGCAGTTTTACATCTGAGCGATTTCAGAACATTAATTCTGTTATGGTCTGATGCATTCTTGTAAAAAGTATAAAAATGGCTGTTCTAGAACACATCATAACTCTGCTTTGAGTTCTGACCCTGGTCAACTGGAATATGAGGCTAGAAATTGTCAAAATGAGTAAGGCTATTTTCCAAGATAGCTAAATTACTCTTTGACATGTATTTAATTTCAAACATGTTAAAATAATCATGTAATTTTGAAAAGATTGTCAATAAACAAGTGTCTTCTGTTGCATTAGTCACTATGTCTGATTACAGAGCAACTATGAAAACACATGTTTATTAACATGATAATTTAAATTCAAATATATGGTATATAACTAGGTCGCTTTTTCATGTCATTTAGATCGTTATTTTAACTGCGTGTTTTATCAGTGGACAAAAAATTAAATGACCTGTAGATTATATTGTTTATTCGTTGAAATTCGGTATTTGTATAACCCTAACCGAGAACATTATATGAAGAGTTTATCCTAGTACAAACTTTCATAGACTGTGCAGCTTTATTAGACTACATTACAACACAACAATAAATATGAATACTAAAGATTTACATGTAGATACATTGGTTTCATTCCGGAAAACTCTGAATGGATGTCGATTAGCTTTAGTTACTAGTACATTGTTGAAAACGTTATAACGTTATCCAGTAATTTGAAGCAGTTTTAAGTTGTTTCTAACGTCATGCTTACTGTATATTTTCAGAATTCTTGGCTTCTATCGTGTTCCACCAACGGTAGGAAGGGAGGTTAATCTTACTGGCGAAATTAAGATGCTAGCCGAGCCAAAATTAAGAAGAACTTTTTTCATATCTCCAGGTAACGGAAACCTTTTTTGTAAAGCTCTGAGGGACTTATCTTTCTTGCATAATGAATGGGGGTTTTCCACTGGGTATAACATGGAGTTTCCAGCATCTGTGAACCCCTGTATGTAACTAAATGGCGTTTCAAAACTACGTAGTTGTAGAACATTTCGTCCTGTAATTGTTATCTAAAACCGCATAAAACAAGAAATATCTTAATATTTCCTGTTTGTTTTGTTTAGTTTAGTCTATTCTCGATTCAAAGAAGCTAATATACGAAAAAAAGCAACACGTTTAACGTATTGAAATACAAATGTATTTCTGAATTCTCACACTTCCTTCTAATTCTTTACTGTATTAAAAGTAGTTTGTTTGACTTTTTTCTGTTATTTACTGAATATGGCATCCGCGAAAATATATCACTGGTTGTATATTTAAAGAGGAATATACGACTTGCGGGCAACTGTTTACGCTGTAACTCGAAAGAGCCAGTCAAAACCACGATGTCTGTTTTTATTATGTAGGAGAATAAAAAGAACAACGTGTACATTCAGATTGGTAAACCTATAATGGCAGATATAATGAAAAGTAACTTGAATCGGGAGTGTGCAGGTTTTACTTTAAATATGAATAGCCTTCAAATAACATAGGTATTTAGAGTATGCATTTGAATATATTGCTTTGAACAAAAAAGGAAAATGTCAGATTTTGTTATTTAACGAGGTACATCAAAAATGAAGGTTACACCGTGATGAATGCATCTAATTGGCAATTGCCAACAATTTACAATCTCATAACAAAAACTGCGTCAGTCAAAATGTCATATCTCATCTCTTTACGTTTAATAAATTCCTGAAAACCATAGATAAATAAAGACAATTTGAAAATTGTTCATTTACAGTAACACACAGGTTTTGAAATAAATAATACTGAACAATTTTCATGATATCTGAACTGAATTAGATTACATACTGATAGAACTTCAGTTTTGTGTTTGCTGTTTCAACTCATCTTTATATACTCATTTATTTTCAAATTTATGTTTTATGTATTATGTTTACAATATCATATATTAAAATTTGAAATAACCATGTGAAATGTATTGACAAGTTTGACACGAAACACAATGCTCCAAATGCGCTCACCCGTTACATGCATGAAGTCTGTCATTAGCTGTAGTATTAATCACATTAATATACAAAAACATTTAAGTTTTATTACATGTAGCCTAAATGCATTTTCACAGATTTCATTTTTTCAGTTCAACTGTAAATTGGTCAGTAGTACTAACTATGGACCAGCGATCTATATAATGAGTAATGTAATGGTTATTTTTTGCTTACAGCTAACAACGTGTGTTTTCACGGCACTTGTTCCTACTATTGTGATACTGGTCATGCTGTCTGTGGCCACCCTGTGATGTTAGAGGGGTCCTTTGCTACATTCCTTCCTCCAGAGCGAGTAGCGCCGCGTAAAACGTGGCGGAATCCATGGAAACGGTCTTACAGCAAGCACCGCAAAGCGTATTGGGAGCTGTATGACGACCTGTGTGGGCGTGTCCAGGAAAAGGAACCCTTTAGCAGTGGACGTCGTCTACTTGATGTCATAGATATGCATATCTTTGATTTTCTTACTGGTTAGTAAGACTGTCGTACATAATTCCAGTATTCATTAGGTTTGGTGGTCATATTCTAGCTTATATACTTCAAACAAAGATTGACTGTATAGATGTTTCAATGCATAGCCTAAATATTGGAACAATACTACTTGTTGATAAGCTCCCTTTGTAAAAGTGTTCAGTGTGAGGAGAGTGTCAGATAATTCGAATCAGTTAAGTTGTTATCAGTCACGAAAGAAGTCAGTTTTAGAACTTGGCGATTTTATTTAATAATAACCTTGTTTATTAGAGACATTTTGCTCTCGGGCCACGTGGTTTGCTAATTTTTTGTTTGGCATGAATGTCACCCCTTTTACGTTCCTGTTCTGTCTTTATTAATTCACAGATTTTCTTAGAATATTGTGTCAAATGTGACAGAAATATACCGGAATGTTCCGACTGGTTACAAGAGCATCATTTGCATTTTTATTGTTATTTCAGTAAACTAAATGATCGGTCTAAAGATAAAAGTTTGGACATTTGTGAAGCAGCCACAGACAATGAAAATAATTACAGCTGTTTTAGGCATTGTTTCAGAAATCATGATTCACCTTTCATATAGACACTAATTAATATGTACATGCACGTATTTTCCATGTATTTTTCCAGGTAATATGGACCGTCATCATTATGAGACGTTCACCGACTTCGGTAATGAAACATTCCTTTTGCACCTGGATAACGGTCGAGGGTAAGTAATTGCGTATTTGTAATATATGATACGAAATGGCGTAATGACGGGGTCGCGACATTCCATACGTCAAATAGTTCAACGTTCCAAACGAGTTTTCAGCCTTATTTCTCTAAATTTGAAGTCATAACGACTGATATTACGCTATGAATAGGTATATGTATATAATGAAAGGGTCGTTAAAACAGTACTTTGATCTGCAATTATGCATTCGGTTGTCGTGGATTTTGCCATTCCGGATCAAACTCGGCGCAAGCTCCTTGTGGGATCAAGGCTTGGCAAAATCCGCTGGTGTCAAATTCAACATTACAGATCAAGGAATTTTCATAATATCCATATTTTGTTGTAGATAAACTACTCTATTGATATATAAAATTGCACTTATATATACTTAAAAGATGTTCTAATCTATTGTTAACTTTGTTGTTTTTGACGCAGCAGCTAGTATGCATATATTCTAATAGACATTTTCTTTTCAGATTCGGCCGCTCTGGACACGATGAGATGTCAATCCTTGCACCCGTCTTTCAGTGCTGTATGATTCGATATTCTACATTTACGAAGCTAGTCAAACTCTATCTGGGACCAGAAAAACTCAGTATGTTAATGCGGGATTCCATGAAAAAAGATCGAGTGAATCCTATTCTAAATGAAAAACACACTCATGCTCTAGACAGGAGAGTGATTAAGATATTGACTGCTGTACACGACTGCATTAGAACCAACCCTTATACAGACGTTATTATCGATGATTTCTTTTAAAGTTTTTTAAAAAAGTGAATGGTTCGATTAGTCTGTCTGGAGTTACCCTGTGATTCAGCTTCAGTGCTTTCAAACAAAAATCGTAATTTTAAGTGCTAAGTTTATGGGCTAGTTTTTTTTTAGATTATGTTTTCGTACTTTTAAATAATATGTGTATTCGTTGCTGATTTATGCATCATGTCTTTGAATTTTAACGTTAGACAGAAGAAGACAATCGGTATTTATTAGACAAAATAAGGATTTTTTTTAATTCAGTTTATTACAATAGCAGTCTTGTCAAATTTGTGATACGTTACTGCCTATTTATGTAAAGTAAATGACTATTTAGAAAGAGTAGTGATAATATTTGTATGTTTATGTTTACATTTTTGTTCATATCACCTTTGTTACACGGACATACAGGGTATTTACATGTGTAGCATCGTTCATGGATCTTTTGTTCTTTTTAGGACTTGGAATTGTACATTGATTATAACTGATAATTGTAATTTATTAAGCTTCAAGTACTGTTATACTATGATATATAAAGCATATTTTTAGATGTTTGTAGTTAGTCTGACCTCTAACGGAAGGTATTTAAAGACGACATTAAATGAGCAATACATTTTTACACAATTTTACAAGAGGTCAGGACACATACATAATACCTCAGTATAGAAATTGTACAGGTATAACATATTCTTAGTGCAAAATAAGGCTATTTTATGGATGGAATTCAACATTAATCGTCTGTTTTTAAAATAACACCAGGGTCACATTGCTTAAATAGTTTTACCAATCGCGCATATATTATATTGCATTTGGTGCTCACTCGATAGAGGAAATATTTTGATTTTACAATGTACATAGGTTTGACAGCAGGTGCCCCACGGATAGCTTAATGTTTCTAACTGATATATTGTTATGCATCTCACTTCTGGACGAGTTGCTTAAAAGATGTCCACTTGAGTAACATTGTTTGAGATATGTACCACATATGTTGCTGGACAAACTTTTACTTCTCAGTATCAACTAGTTTTCCTCTTTAACAACGATATAATTGAGAAAAGTCACCAAATTTAAGCGGCCATTCGTATTAGAAATTAACTAAATTATCTGATATCAAATTTAATTTTTCATTACATATGTTTTAGACTCTGAGACAGATATTTTACGTTTTCAAATCTACGCAGAAATATTTTTGTGCGTTATCGCTGAAGACGTTGATCTCATGACTTTTTACATGATCAATATCAAAGTCTGTCATTTCTTGAAATCCATAAATTATATATAAATTATGTAAAATATGTTTTGAGAATATCGTGCAATGATTCATGGTGCACTTTAGAATAAATAAAAAATATACAATACTTGTATTTTGATTTCTTTCCCTTTCCAACTTAAACGACATGCTTCCATTTTATGTCACTTTCGGAGTACGGAAGTCCATTTGTTGGTAAGTATATATAGAACATATACACACTGCGAGTCATTTAGTTCTGTTAAATATTTGCTGATCTCTTTCTATCTCTCTCTCTCTCTCTCTCTCTCTCCCTCTCTCTCTCTCTCATTGCCACCCGTCCTTAAAAATACCTAAAGAAGTTACGAAGATACTGCCCGGAAATGAAAATAACATAAAAATGGAGATTATCTAAAAAGTATCCAATCTAAAGTTTTGGATTTTGCTATCTATACTTTCTGTCATTGTCATTACATTTACTTTTATCAACTTCTCTTTAGATTACTGTACAGCAAAGGAAATTGTTGGTCATTGTAGGTTTTCGCGAAACTTTTGTTTCTCTAATACTAAATTTTGAAGCATTTTTATTGACACTGAATCAAAACTGTTCGGCAAACTGGCCATGTTTATGTTAAGATTTAACCGCCAAAAGAATACAGACAGTGGTCGAACTTAAAATTGGAAAATCTGTGGTTACGTTTCAGTCGAACTATCACAACGGTAAGTAAGGTCGATGCGTCAATTTGTTACTGCCTGTATAAGCAAAGAGGTTGATACACACGTTCTTAAAGTCAACCAATCAATATTCCGGGTAGATTGGTGTATTAATTCATATTCAGATGTCTTTAAATGTTTTGCAAATGATCACAATAACAATGGCTGTACGTTTCGTCCAGTTTATAGCAAAATGAAAAAAATGCAAGTTAGATAACTTCGTAAATAAGTACTCCCTAATTCAAAACAGTACCTGTTCGTCGATGCTATACAGAGAACCCGTCTTGTGTTCTTAATGCTATTCCATCTTTGTCCTAACATAAATACAGATAAATAGTATTTTATTCTATGACATTTATGTGGTATAAAATTGTCTGCGATTAAAATTATCAGAGTGGCATGTTAAAGTGGCATTATGCGCATCTTACAGCACGTAGTGCGTTTTTGGTGAATGTTTTATAAAAGCAAGTTTTCGGTTGCTGTGCATTTAAATGTGTTTAATTAACAATAATGCCGCATAAGTATTTGAAAGTGATGCTTTAGAAATGAAGAAATCGGACTTATAAAAAATAGTTCATTTCTTCAGTCTTGTACGCAATGATCTCCCTTACCTATAAGTAGAGATTTCTGAGGTTGAAGGGAAGCAACTCCTGCAAGCAGTTTGACTTTTCTTAAAAAGACTGCCCCAGTCAAAATAAGAAAAGTCATAATTCAAAAGTTATTATTTCGTAATGGTAACAGGAAGAGTTTGGTATACTGGGTTAAAAACTATAATTTCCTGCACCCTTTTTACACACATATCTATTTGTGCTGTATTTTTACTTGAAAAATGCGTATAATTCCACTTTAAGTGACAAATGAGTGTTCAAAGGCTTTATCATAGTGACATGATTTATCTTTTATAAACAGCTTCACCCTGCACACATGTGCTTGATACTTCTATGAATTGACAAGGTATCTTTTTGAGACAATAATACTATGGTGTCACTAGACGAATGCTTTGAGCTTTATCTGCAAAGTTATGCTGATTATTTGGAGCAGGGGAAACTGATAGGCAGATGATACACGAAGTTGAAGATACCACACATTTGTCACAGTATGTTTGGAAAGAATAATATGCACTGTTTGAACACATGGGTAGTGGCGGGTAGTTGTGTTGGGAGGGCAGCTAAGTAATTAATGACGCTGATGTTACAGTTCTGCTCTTTTACGTACTTTATCAATATATTGTACAATTTAAGAAAGTAATATTTCTGTAATGTAAGCTCGTATGAGTTGTCTCCCTGCGGGTAGGTAGACAACTTGATCTAATACAAGCAGTAAAACAATGAAATAATTTAAGAAAATATAACTATTGATATTGAAGGCTAGTATTGCTTATCAGTAATTATAATCATATAAAGAAATGGCTCCTAAAACCTACCGGCAGAAAAAATGGCTATTTTACAGATTTAACAAAATATTATTGTTGGTATGTTTGCAAATATGTTAGTTAACATTAATTGGAACAGCATCAGTATTTCCAAAAATGCGCTTATTTGTCCTGTGGTCAAATCGATGCCTTGAGTAAAAGATTTTCAGACTTTAAATACAGAACGAATAACATTTCATTCAAAGGTGAAGCAGTCATATCATTAAAAAGTAACGACAACAGTGACATTTTACCTTACTATCAGCTTTTGCATGCTACCCTTTAGATATCAGAAATATGCCAGTTATTTACATTTTAACAGTTTTTGTATATATTGACTGACCACTGCAACATTGACAGGAGCCAGGCCGTAAAATGTAGGACTGACTTCTTTCTGTTAAGGTGAGTTTATTGGTGCGGTGTTGGTACTTATTCGTACTGAAAAATGAGGTAAATGTTTACAATATTACTACCTACAGAAGATTAAATTGTCAACAAACCAGCTGGATGGCTTCCTCACATGAAATATAGGGAGAGGGCCCATCGGGGTTGTAAGTTCGATTTTCGGGCGGGCCGTATGTTCTCCGTGACGATTTAATAAAAGAAATTGTGTCTGATATCATTCTTCCTCCACCTCTGATTGATGTGGGGAAGTTGGCAGTTACTCGCGGAGAACAAGTTTGTAGTGGTACGAAATTCCAGGAACACTGGTTACGTTATCTGCCCGCCGCTACATAACCGAAATACTGTTGAAAAACGGCGTTAAACCCAAAACAAATCTACGTCACAAGCGAGGTTTGTAACCCACATGGGTCAAGAGCAAGTGAAAGGCAGCGACCTTAACCACGTGGCAGCGGAGGTCCTTTAGAAATAATTATTTAAAATAAAAGATGATTATTCGCAATTTAAATTCAAGAACTGGTAATCAGTACATTGATAAATACTAAAACAAATGAGAAATACAATACTTACCTATCCTTTAAGATAACGTGTGATTTTAAGAAGATCAATTTTAACACGTAAATATTTTCTTGAAATTGGTTTCATGACTAAAATCAAATGATCTCTATCTTTAAAACTGACAGAATATGTTAAATGATGTTAAATATGTTAATTACCCTCAACAGTAATCATCCAATTTCCAAGCCTTTCAACAGTGATACCCTAGTGTTCGAGGATCACGTGTTACAAATTTAAGTAACTCTTCGGTTGCCAATCAATTTTGGGCTGTTAATGCCAACAACCGAAGGCAGGAGGAAAAAAAGTTAGGGTACTGCCGGTCCTTGAGGTGCAAAGAGGACGAATGATAGCAAAGGGGATGGCAACAGTGTTGTTTTAACAGGGTGGGCAGAACATTCTGTATCCAACAGGGCGGTGGACAAAAATTAATATAGACAGCCACAGGACTTTTGAACATAAAAGGATGGAATCCTGATAAATCTGATAAAACTGCATTAATTTCCAGTTTTTTTGCAGTTTTAATTGTTTGAAAAAGGTCTGAAACCGCCCCATATAGCCATTTTGCTATATGATATAAAATTAAAGAGAAAAGAACATGTGTAAAAAAATTGTATACTTGTGTATAACAATTATACCGAAATTGTTGTTTAATTCGTACGTAGGTAAATATTGTACTTACCATTGACTCATTAATCCCATGTGGCTGTGCATTTCTTGCTTAAAACTTCTAGTTTATATAGTATAACAAAAGTCACTATAATCCTTATTTAAGTATTATAATGCCCCGACGAAATGCTTATTTAATGCCGATAAACCCGCATATTAAACCTATGGACTATTTTAAATTTAAGACGTCAAGTCAGAAAACTAAGATCTATCGCCTGATACGTATCAAGAGTAGTAATAACTCGTTTAGGCAGACAAATATAACAGACATGTGAAGGGTAGGGACTTCCAGCGAAAGTTCCATGTCTTTCCAGTTCATAGCAGCCAAACTGGAATTTATTCCCACTATATTTCTGGGAAGAAACTAGTTAATCAGTTTAAAAGTCTGGATCAGGAGATACTGCACATGCACTGCGTGCTCTAGTTATTCAAAGGCTGCAGTTTACTTATTATAAATGTAGGACATTTCTTTACGCTTTGATTTGGCTTTGTATTTGGCTTTCAATTATAACCGGTTTTCCTGTTGTGCTAATGTGTTGCTGGTATTGCTTCTAGGAACACTTCTATTTTTATCATAAACATTAACTTTTATGCACTATGTCACTTTATAACTAATTCACATATCAGTATCCGTATTTATTCATGTCTTAATACTTTGTGTGTCTATAAGTAAATGCGTTTTATTTTATTTATTTTCACTTGTTACCTATGCTTCACATGTTGTTAAACAGATATGCATAGCATATATTACGTTGTTGAAATTCTTCCGACAAAAATAAATTTTGATATAATTTGCCATGATTTGATGCGATGAATACTACTTAATAAGGGGAGATAAATCTTCAGGGCATACTCATATTTTGATCTATATGTGCTGTGAAGTTGTATTAAAATATGGTTGACTGCATTCTTTATAACTAAATGTACTTGTACAAAATTTTTGTATCAAAGGTTTATCATTTCTGCTTTAAGTTCTACATGTCAGTTCATAGTTATGTTAACATGACGTACTTCCTTTTCTTTTTCTTTTGTTCCAGAAGTTAGTTTGTGACTATCATTTTACTTTTAAATTTGATAGTGAATATTTAGCTTTGTGTTTCTTTTAAGATATCAAATGGTCATCTTTCACAAAAATACTTTATCCTTTAGATATTTGCTCCAAATGTACAAAATCCCAAACATTTTTTTAACTTCACTAATTATATAAATTAAGTTTGCAATTAGTGCTACGTTCATAATTACATGTGAAACTGTAACATTTTACTGTGTTAATCTATGCATGTTTACAGTTTGTACTGTTTTAAACCTAATGCATAGTACTGCCAATACACAAAAACCTGTTAATTATATGTTTACATATATACTATATGAAGTAAGTATTAATGTTTTAAATATATTGGATCTAATATACATTTAATAATATCTATTTTATACCTTACGTAAAATGTGACTTAAATATTATATCAATTGCCCCAGTAATTTAATATCTTGTGCGCAAAAGCGATAAATTTGGTCTTCTGCCCACTTTAATTTTTTATTCATAGCACCAGCTGGTCGGTACTCGTTTTAAATTACATATTGCAACGATCTTTTTTGAAAATAAGTTTTTTTTTGCTTACAAAGTGTTCGTCTAATGACAGACGAGATTATCTAAACAAGGCAGTCTGAAAGACAGCTATATCTCCCGCCACTGTTATGCATAGTGAAAGAGTTGATGGTATCGGCTGGAACCAGTAAACATTCGAGTTGTGACCTTGACCGTAAGCGGAGGTCAATTTTGAATTCTGCACATTCTCTTGATAAGGAGAATATTACAGCCAAGTCATATTAAAATCCTTCAAGGAGTTAAGGAGGTACATAGCAGACATAAAATGGAAGGCTCAACACTTTGACCTTGAGTTGTGATCTTGACCTTGAGCCAACATGGCTGACTCATGAGTTCCGCACATTGTCTTGATGGGTTGATCAATTGATCCAAGTGTGATGAAAATCTTTTAAGGGGTTTACGAGATACAAAGCGGACACAAAATAGAAGGCTCAAATATTTGACCCTGAGTTGTGACCTTGACCTTAAGTTGACATGGCTGAATCATGAGATCTGCACATCCTCTTGATGAAGTGATCATTTGACTCAAGTTTCATGAAACTCCTTCAAGGGGTTTAGGAGATACAGAGCAGACACAAAATGGAAGGTTCAAACTTTTGACCTTGACCTTGAGCCGACATTTCTGAGTTATAAGTTCTGCACATTGTCTTGATAAAGTGATCATTTGACTCAAGTTTCATGAAAATCCTTCACGGGGTTTAGGAGATATAGAACGGACACAAAATGGAAGGCTCAAACTTTTGACCTTGACCTTGAGTCGACATAGCTGAGTTGTAAATTCGGCACATTGTCATGATGAGATGATCATTTGACATAAGTTTCATGAAAATCCTTTAAGGGGTTTAGGAGATATAGAACGGACACAAAATTGAAACCTCAAACCTTTGATCTTGAGTTGTGACCTTGACGACCTTGAACCGACATGGCTGAGTTATAAGTTCTGCATATTGTCTTGATTAGGTGATTATTTGACCAACGTTTCATGAAAATCCTTCAAGGGGTTTAGGAGATACAGAGCAGACACAAAATTGAAGGCTCTAACCTTTGACCTCGAGTTTTGACCTTAACCTTGAGCTGACATAGGTTCAGCACATCGTCTTGATGAGGTGATAATTTGACCCAAGTTTCATGATTATCCTTCGAGCTTCGAGGGGTTTAGGAGATACAGAGCGGATACAAAAAAATGAATGAGGTGATCATTTGATCCAAGTTTCATGAAAATTCTTCAGCGGTTTAGGATTTATAGAGCGGACACAAAATTGAAGGCTCAAACATTTGACCTTCAGTTGTGACATTGACCTTGAGCTGACGTAGCTGACTCATGAGTTCTGCACATCGTTGAGTTATGCACATTGTCTTGATAAGGTGATCATTTGACCAAAGTTTCATGATCATCCTTCAAGGGGTTTAGGAGATACAGAGCGGACACACAATAGAAGGCTGAAACATTTTACCTTGAGTGGTGACCTTGACCTTGAGCTGGCATGGCTGACTCATGAGTTCTGCACATCGTCTTGATGAGGTGATTATTTGATTAAGGTTTCATAGTTATCCTTCAAGGGGTTTAGGAGATACCGAGCCGACACAAAATGGAATGCTCAAACCTTTGACCTCGCGTTGTGACCTTGGCCTTGAGCCGACATGGTTGACTCATAGGTTCTCTACATTGTCTTGAAGAGGTGATCATTTGACACAAGTTTCATGAAAATCCTTCAAGGGGTTTAGGAGATACAGAGCGGACACAAAATGCTACGGACGGAGACCATTCCCTGAACCTTAGATATATTTATATTCTATTGTCGTTGATACTCTACTATTTTAACAATTTAATAATCCATTTGATCCACTATGTGTACTTTTCAGGCATATCGGTACATGTGTAATAAAAACAGATATGGCATAGCTAGAAGGGCAATATGAAATTTTGTAATTTAACGTTTAAAAGCGTCAATCCAAACAATTTTTCAATTGCTAAAGACAGCTTATGCAACGATAAAAATAGTAACACGATCTGATGTGCGAGAAGAAACGATAGCTCTTGTTGTCATTTAGTGTATTTACATGTATTCTTTTAAAGCTGCTCGCCCTCAGTTTGGTCGGAAAAATTACATTTCTCAAAAGCAACATTTTTGTAACAAGAATATAAAATGAAAAGGTATAATCAACAAAATAAGCGAAAATCTACGTAGTGTTTTGAGAAAATGGCTTATGAAAACAAGTTTAAGGATTCACAGCACTATATAGCTATATTGAAAAATACTAAACCGTTTGCAACGCTTTACTTTTTCCTACATAACCATATAGTGCGGTAAATCCATAAACCTTTGTGCGGGTGAGTAGCTTTAAGATGTAAATAACATCTATATTTATGATATATTAGCTCTTGAACTGTCAATTTGTTTAATAATATAGTGCCTAAACATGCATTTTACTTTTAACCAACTATGGTGGTATTTTATGTAAAGATAGCTTAAAGCAACTGGACGGAGTGGGGTCATTTCTAACATTTAATATACACACAAGGTCGCGAGCTGGGCAAGTGGTCGAAATAGGACTTTTACTGTGCATAAACAGAAAATCGTGCTCTTTTTACTTTTGTTATGTATGATATTCGAGCTGCAAGGAAAAGTAAATCCAGTATAGTTTGGTTCCGTTTTCTATTATGCGTTTCAGAAATACTTTATCAAAAATATTGAAAAGGTGAATTGCGAGTGAAAAGAATTATTGAAAAGAAGACCACAAAACTGACTTTTTAAACATTTATGCTATACTTGTTTACAGCTGATATAGATTGCGTATTGCATATATGTACAATAAAATCTTGAAACAAAAATGAACAATAAAATGTTTTCAAGAAACACTACAGACAGCCGTGCTCGGCCAACAGTTTGGTCAATGTTAATGATATATACATTCCACATATTTACAATAGTTTGATATGTTTTCTATCTAAATTTCGAATTGTGACATATATCCACCACATTACCTGAAATATCAAACAATTGCACAAAATAGCAAATACAACATACCGAGCAGACGATGAACCCCCAAAACCAAGACAACATAGAAAGCTCAGAATATAAGAAAATACTAATGGGAAATAACAGGATTATTATAACTTATCATGTTTTAATGCTCTGGGATGTACTTATTTTGCAAGACACAGATCAATCGCCAGACTTGATCCGGTCTGGTAGAATCGACGAGAGTTATATACTCCCCACCCCTCAAGAGCATGATTTTTATTAATATATACCTCCACATTCTTGTTTGATTTTGGTGAAACATGACTACATTTATAAAATCACCTGAAACAAAGTACTAAATTTAGTTCCTGTAGTATAAATATCAAAGAAAGTAGTCCAGGCAAATACAGGATACGGGTTTCTACTACTACAATACACATTTTAACTGTCACCTTGTGATATAATGTAAAATACAAGATATGTTTATAGGTACATGTATATAAAATGAAGCATTGGCAACCCTTGTCTCTCATCAGCCATTAGCTAGTTTATTTTACTATGCATTTTTGTTTAGTTTTATTTACGCCTTATTCAAATTGAAGGGTTCTACAGTTATCATCTACAATGTCAAATGACTCAGCCGTTTATCAAAAAACTTGATGACTTCATTGTTATATGACATTACTTTTACGGTTGGTCTGAAATATGTTTCCAAGGATGCTTCATCAATTTGTAACAATCAATAAGGAAATCCTTTTCCAGGTTTCAGATGCGCCATAAGCCTCTGTAAGACCGAATAAGTTGTGGACGAAATCTCAGTACATACCACAAAGGCGTGGTCGGTGTACTGTAACTTGTATTACTGTATCGCTACATATGTCTTAAACTTATTCCAAGAAAGTAAACAAAAATGCAACAATATTTAACATGATTTCTCACTAGTACTAGTACTTTGATATTAATGAAAGTTTAAAAACTTCCCGTACTTACTTCCTAAATACAGTTTCACAATTTACTAAAGACGTAAATAAAATGAATCATCGTGACATCAATAATAACAATAGCGCGAGTAATTATCAGGTTGTATTAATACATTATGTACTTGGTGAAAAGGTCTTAACGTTATATACACTGTCTAATTGCACATAGGCTCCTGATTGTTATATGCTGTATCACAATAACAACACGATCTAGTTTTCAAAATGATCTCTTAAGAGACTTAAGGTGTAACATGATTATAATACAAGAGCTGTCGCAGGACAGCAACGCTCGACTATTCAACAGCCTTGTCGATTGAATGAATACGAGTCGAAAAAGGGACATAATTTAGTAAAAAAGCAAAACAGGGTTATGGAACCTGCATAGTGCTTATCAGCTCAGGACAGTGGACAAGTGTGTGAAGTTTCAATCCATTCCCATTAGTGGGTACTAAGATACCAGCTTACATAATATGAATTTAACCAAAAACTCCTAAGTCGAAAAAGGGGCATAATTTTGTAAAATGCGAAGTTGAGTTATTGACCCTTTGCATTGCATGTCATATCATGACAGTGAACAAGTGTGTGCAATTTCAATCCTTTCCTATTAGTAGATACTGAGATACTAGCTTACATACAATCACTTAACCAAAAATTTCTATGTTGAAAAAGGGGCATAATTTTGAAAAAAGCAAAATAAAGTTATGGGACCTGCTTTGTGCATGTCAGATCATGACAGTGAACAAGTGTGTGAAGTCTCAATCCATTCCAATTAGTGAGTACTGAGATACCAGCTTACATACAAAACCTTAACCAAAAAATTCTAAGTCGAAAAAGGGGCATAATTTTGTAAAAAAGCAAAATAGAGTTATGGAACCTGTGCAATGTAAGTCAGTTTATCACAGTAAATAAGTTTGTGAAGTTTCAATCCATTCCCACAAGTGGTTACTGAGATACCAGCTTACATACAAAACCTTAACCAAAATTTTCTAAGTCAAAAAAGGGGCATAATTTTGTAAAAAATCATAATAGAGTTATGGAACCTGTGCAATGTAGGTCAGTTTATCACAGCGAATAAGTGTGTGAAGTTTCAATCCATTCCCACAAGTGGTTGCTGAGATACCAGCTTACATACAAAAACTTAACCAAATCGGGACGCGGACGCGGACGCGGACGCGGACGCCGACGCATGGGCGAGTCCAATAGCTCTACTATTCTATGAATAGTCGAGCTAAAAATGTGTTCAAAAACAAATTCGTTTTCCTAGATTTTTATGTTCGATTTTATAACATCAAGAAGAATTTCAGTAGAAAACAATTTGTTCTTAAGTTCGTATTTCATTTTACATATCTTTTAACTGCATTCCATCATCAGCAACTTTCAACTTCTTTCCTAGTTGATGGCAGTGTTTTCCAACTCTTCTTCTTGTGAATATACACGTTTCAGTTTCCTTCCAGAAGGACATCTCTGTTCTTGTCTAAATTTTATGAGTCTCTCGCTTTCTTCCAAAGTTTGCTTTTGGTAGAAATTCATTATCTCCTCTCTTGCCATCTCTTTTTTGTTTAAATATAGAAGAAACATTAATCCCACATGAACTTCCTCGGGTCCAGAATTCGAATTCCTTTGCATGACTTGATAAATTTCTAATGACATTGTCAACACATCATCTAATAAAGTATTGCCTTCATGCTTGTCTGATTTGTTTTTCTTGACATGGTCCAACCATGCGTATACAAAATTAACGTTTTCCCAAGCATGATGCTTACATGCTGCAAAAGCCTCGCCATTAAAGAGAGCTTCAGTTATTCTTTTAACAAGTTTGAGCGTGCATTTCTTTGGCAAGATAGCGACTTCATCCTTGTCGTCTTCTTTATATGCCACATACTTTGTTTTCTCTGATAAAAACTGCAAACTCAAGTAGTTTACAGCAGGAATCGGACTGTTTCTTGTAGCAATAACACCAACCATCTCACTAACGGTATCGTGCCTAAATCCAACAGATCCGTCGTCTTCTTCTCTTAAATAGTTGTCTGTCATTTTTTCAATAGCCCGTATAATGTCCATTCCATCCCTAGTTGGCAGTTTTGACAACAGCCTTGCCTTGTTAAGCAGTGTTTGGTCGAGTTCTTCTTCGCCAGACATGATGTCAACTGTTACCTTTTGCCCCGGTGAAAGATGTATCAGCAACAAAGCGTAGTACTGAGTTGATAGGGTTTCGTATAAAATTTGAATTTCTCTCTCCACTGCAGACAAGGGAGACATAAAGAATGAAATACCCATCCTTAAGCAATGCGGTTCGGTACAATACAACTCTACACAGTGTGCGAATCCATGAGGTGGATCTGCTTTAGCAGCAATAAGACATTGCCTCCCTTTCGGAACCTTGTAATGTTTGAAATATTTCTGAAGAAGCTCTGTCTTTTCACTTTCGCTAAGTGCATATGTCTTATCTGAAATGTCAACCATTCGAAAGGATTTGAACCACCTGAATCTCTTAATCCTCTGTTTTACAGCCTTGTATACTTTCCTTCTTACAGTGCATATGATCTTAAAAGATCCAGTTCTCTTTTCAAGAAGTTGACTGATCACCTCGTTCATTGCTATCCATTCGTTTACCTTGTTCTCATCCACACCAACAGTTCCAAACATGTCATCTATAAAAATAACAAGTTTTTCCGTCTTCTCGGCTTGTACCACCTTGCTATTCCATTCTTTTGGAGATGTTATTATAATTGGTTGGTATCCTGTCTTTGCAAGCTTGTCCATCGTCATGATTGCCGCCGTCGTCTTTCCTTCACCAGGGTTTCCGACAATAACTAATGAATTCTCACTCTCTAAGATATAAGCGCATTCCCTTGCACCTCTTGATTCCACATAGACTGGTTTAAGTTGTTTCACTTTTGTTCTAAGGAAGTCGTTCCCTTGCCCTGTAAAGTACGAATGGATTGTGACATGCGGGGATACACTAAGAAACATTAATCAAGGTATTTGATTTTCATCATTATAAAGAATAATAACAAGAGTAACCCGATACTAGATGGCCTGGACAGTAGCATGCATTTCCACTATCGTCAATGAACAGGCTCAATCAACCGAGTCTGTAACATTATTATTTTTGTCGTGTTGAGCGACTGTGGAATTTCTACTTTTTCTATTTTATTATTACAGCAGCGTTGTTTTGTCGTATGGCGGCCGTAAAATGTCTCACTGTACATTCAATCAGACCTGTTGTATTTCGATCTTTTCAGATCGTTCAGCATGACTTTTATGTTGTGCTGATGATACTGTTTAGTTCAGCGCTGTCATAGCTGAATGTAGGTGAAATGCAGGCTACAGTCCGAGCCCTCCAACCCCGGATCGAGCAGACGTCAACAATATTACAAGTTACAAAAATATTACATACCGATGAAGTGATTGTGCAAATCCGGACTCATTTGTTGGTATGTGTTTACTACGTGTGACCTCTCATATACTGTGCACTGATCGGCTCTTTTTATGATGGACATCCCGCTATCTACAAATGTAATTAACAATACACTGTTCAAGGTTGTTTGATGCTGAGAATTTGTTTAGACATAAAACAAAAATTAAAACTTTAAATATTACTATCATTTTAATCGATTCAACTGTCAACAATCATCCTGAAATCAAGGATTTACTTGTAATACATGTAATAAATTTTCTTAACCATCCAAAGAATTTCTGTCAGGGGTTTAAATTTATTTATAATTTCAGATATGATTCTCCATGACAAACACTAACTTAGTTAAAATTATCTTATACTTCTGCCGTAAAAATGTCATTTGAAAAACATTACATACCAAACCTAAACGGATTAACAATCGGTCCCTGACTTGGTGATAATGCAACAGCCATGGCATCTATCTCATTTTCATCATCATCATCATCATCACACTCATCGTCGTCATCATTTTCTCCATCTTCAACATCATTTTCATCAGTGTTCAGGTCCTCTGTCCTGTGGTTTGAACACCAGCTAGAGCTTATTGAGCCTGTGGATTCTGTCTCAGATTCACTAAAAGTAGTAGAAAATTTGATATTGATTATGACTAAATACAGTTAGAACTTGATTTCCTAACAAATTTGTTCAAAGGTAAGTTTTGAGACATAAAATTTCAGGGTAGTGGGTTGCTCAAACAATAAAGTGTGGAATAATCAACATAAAAGAAAAATTTACAAGATACGTACCTTTACAAAAATTTTCAGAAATAAACAAAACACTACGAAAAACATTTGTTTCGCTCTGATGAGTGTTCCGAAGAGAAATTTGGATACAAGCCTGTCTGACATCTGTTTAAATTTGAAATTTTATATTTTTAAAGGAATTTGCCTAAAAATATCAGAAATTACCATTATTAGCACGTATTATAAATTTGCAGTTAGCTAGATGAATTTATCTTATCCAACGTAAAATGTATATTAGAAGATAAATTGATAAAACCAATACAAATACAGAAACTCTAACTATTCATGTGAAAAATAAAAGGGAATTTAACTATAAATCATAAAACGTCAAATCGGCAGATTATCAGGCAGTCGCAAGTATGACCTTCCAAGAAAAAAAGTTAGTCCCGGTTAGTAATTTACTGAGTCACATCATCTGTAAGTTCATATAAAGACTACCTATGTACATGTTAACAATTAAAGGTCTTATTACTACACAAGATCTGAAGAATGTGTGTTATTCGGTGAAACTTTTTACAGTAAATTTGTAAAATTGCAGTAAACTTAGCAACACAGCTGTGTTAAAATGTTGTAAGTTTTTGTTTTGTTTTACACTACAGAAGCCTTTTTCATTGCATATGCATTTATTAAAAATCTTACATAAAACTTAACGTTTGTGTTGTAATCAATAAATGAAGGATGCTTGTCTATTTTCAAAAATAAGCCTGTTCTAAATCGATTGTTGTTTTGTTTGTTGTTTTTCGGCGACGTCGTCTAAATTCGTTTTCGTTACCTATGCCACGTGACTTCAATTTGCAAATCAAACTACTTGATAACGCATTATAGTTAATTTATCAAAATGGAAGATTTATGCAACACTCTGCCTGATTGGACGGGAGTGTCAATTTTTTTCACTCTGTTGACTGTGCTACGCTAAGTGAAATGTAGAATAAGCGTTTATCCTAAACGACGCTGTTCACAGTTTTAAAGCTAACTTTGGCTCAGTATATTTAGCAAGAATATTGATATATCTCAAAATGATAAGTAAGTTTAACAAATATGATAAAAACCTGTTCAAATACCAACATATATCAAATTAATGAAAGAGCTGAATATGGTCTGCGTATCACATGAATAAGGGTGTGATAAGAGTCTTTTATGTAGAGAAGTGCTTTTTAAAAGATTTTCCTTGTTACAATTGTCGTCTGTATATGAAAAGGGTTCTTGCTTTTGTGACTTATTCAGATTGCATATTAAAATGAGTACTTGTTTGCTTTGATATATTTGTTATAAATTATTTAACTGAGTTATTATATATGAATATTTTTCTTTAGTATGGTATGCAAATATTGAACTCAGTTGAAATCTGTTTTATTATATATATGCTATATAATGACTGAATCTCATTACACTGAAATGAAGGTACGCTGCATACAGTTTATCTATGTGATATGACTACGGTCAAACTTTTGCTTATGAAACAGAAATATTGAAATAATAAATAAAAAATCCTTTAATTGATTTTTTCTCATGTATTCTAATCAAACTTGATTTGTAGCATCTTTATTAGGCCCGCAGCCAACTTTGCTCAGCTCATTTAACCCCTTTTAAGGGCTGCTAGAGCTAAAACTAGAAATGCCTTTATACAGCGTCTCATGAACAGCTTGGTGGATCTTTGTCGTACTTGGTCTGGAGCATCATTATAAGGTCCTCTTCCAAATTTATTTATATAGGAACTTGGGCCCTATTAGGGACCACTATAGCTAAACGTAGATATGCCTTTCTTCGCATTAACCACTAATATGTAATGGATTTTTATCAAACTCGATGTGTAACTATCTCGTAAGGTCTCCTGCTATTTTGTTACAAATGGGGATAGGGACCTATTTAGCTAAAAATATAAAGACGTTTAATGACCTCTTCTCATGAACCGCTTCATGAATCTTCATCAAACTACTGCTGTAATTATTCGTCTAAGGATAAACGAAACAAAACTGAAACCCTACGAAACCTTTGCGAAAAATTAAAAGAGAACCATTTAAATTGTTAAAGTGCGGTGTTTAGTTTTGCAATTTTAAAAATGTTAGATGAAAGATGAATGTAAGATGAAAAATTCATAAACTTCTTTCCTTATTACAATTCGCCGACCATCATTTTTAAAGATATTTCTTGTTTTTTTTTTTTGTTTTTTTTTTCAATATGAAAATTTTAAATTACCGAATTTCTGTATCATCAATATGACTAAAAAAAGTGTACATATGTTACTTTCTATTGATTAGTTTTCATTCCGTATACCCTCAACTTTGAATTCACATGTTGAGAGTACATCCAAACAAAACCATTGTTAACAACATATAGGAGTTGAAATGAACTGATGTTAAGATATATAACACAAATTTATTTGAAGGAAAAAATATTTTGACAGATAAAATGAAAGAATGCGACATTTTCAGATGTATCTCTTTAATAAAGGCATTCTGCACTATAAATTCTGTGATCAAAATCTTATTACTTATGGCAATACATTATTATTATGGTAAAGTGTTGTTTTGTGTTTAATTTAATATGTTCTTGTAGGATACGATATGGAGCTCAAAATTCTGTTTCACTAAGAAGTTTTAAATCTTGGACTGGTACACCATCATTCAGTTAAAACTCGACTGGCTGTCCCAAGGCGGTGTCCTACTGCTTTCCTTTATTCTTTCGACTCTTAATACAAGTTGAATTGTAAATGATTTACTGAGATAATTAACACCTAGACCTATCATGTTGAAATTGCACACATCACCAAATACAGCATGCAGTCTGGTTTTATTTTCAGCAAGAACCGGTTCTTTCAAGGAAAGACGGCTTCCTGTGTATCGGCGCTATACACCGGGCACGTTAAAGAACCAGGCTGTCTATGCTAAGTTAGGTCTTTATCTAAAATAATTTCTTTTTCTCTATTCTGGGAGCTTTTATATTGTTCTTCCTATTTTAAGACAAATACTTGAAATAGCTAACATGTTTTGCATCAGCCTCTATCTTTTTCATTTTGAAAGTATGACGTGTTTGAATAGTTTTCCAGATTGAAAAATCATTTAAAGGTTTTATTCAATAGTTTCTTGTAATTCAATATTATAACTGGTAATGTATACTTCTTTTTATTTTGTATGCAGTGGCTGCATGTATTAGAATGATAATAAATAAATAAATAAATAAATAGATAAATGAATAAATAAAATGTATGAGGAAATTCGAGTTCCACTATTACTAAATATAGTTCTCTAGCCTTGTCAGCAGTGTATATCTATAAGAATTATCTCATATAGATACAGTTTATCTAAAAATATAATACATATCATATTCACACTATAACGTGATAGCGCGACACCACCAGATAACGTGATACTAGATCGGACAACGCGACACCCTAAGGAGATTTTTGTCGTTTTGAAATAATTTTTCAATACACAATGTGAACCAATGAAAAGCAGATTCCTACCATGTTTCAAGGATAGAAAGAGGCATCTAAAGGAATGCTTTCTGAAATAAAAAGACCACTAAATAATCATACAGATGGCTAATCCACAGCCAGATTTTCATTGTTTTGGATATTGAACCGAGGATTTTTTCTCATTTCTGAAGCAACAAGCTTGGCATTGCCCTCAATAAGAAGTCCAACATTCTCTCTCTTTGTCTGCCAAATATCCCGTCGAAATCTTCATTACTTTCGAAAATACGAGGTGTTAAAATCGGAAGGGTAGACAAAAATGTTCTGTCTGACACCACATGATTCCCAGGGAAGGTTCTTACTGACATCAATTTTTGATGATAAGATGTTCTGCCTGACACCAACATTTGATCATACTTTTTTTTGCCTTTATTTCGCTCGGTTTTCAGTATTTTATCGAATTTACGCGTGTTTTCGGGTTTAACGGGTCGTAAAATTTGTTTTTCTACTAAAGGTTTAGGTTATAATGTAGTAATTCACCGTAATTCGGTCGAAAATGTGCATTCGTGGTGTAGTTGAAAGTAGTAACCATAAAAAAACCTTTTTTATCCTTATTTTGTCGCGCTAGCACGTTTAGAGTGTGATATTCAGTATTAATGTTGGCTCTACCTCTATAGTGTATATGCATTTTAACGACGTAGTTATTTCATACGCATTATGTGTACTTCGATATAAACCATGCGTCATGCTTGATTACTTTTTATGTAAATATTATGATTTTGAACGTGTTTATACTACTGCTACAGTAGGATTGTTAAAACATGGCACAAACTTATCGTTTTATGGACGAGAAATTCAAACCATGAAAATAATTTTATATATTAGCATTGTTTTCGCGAGACAAATGACTTTCTCCGCCATATTATTTCAATTAAGATATTTATTTTTTTTTTATTTGTCAAATATGTCGCAATGTTCGAGCTATTTCGGCTGACATTCAAATTTTTGTAAAGCTTAAATTAGTTAAATATTTGTTTTGCATATACATGTACATATAGAAATAGTGTTGTATAGCTATTTTGACAATACGTACACTTAATACTGATGCGATATGATGCGCCCTTACCTCCCATCTGAATCAACATAATAATTGTTGTTAAGTTTTGTTTGGTTAGCAGTGCTCGTCATGTCGTATTTAAGTATTCTATATTCTACCGTTTCGGTTTGTTAATGTCGTTTATTGGTCATGTTACACATAAATTAAAATTGATTTTGACACTTTTTTGTTTGTTTTTTTTGTTGCGTTTAACGTCGCACCGACACAATTATAGGTCATATGGCGACTTTCCAGCTTTAACGGTGGAGGAAGACCCCAGGTGGCCCTCCGTGCATTATTTCATCACGAGCGGGCACCTGGGTAGAACCCCCGACCGCAAAATAACAACAGCCTACGTTTGATTAAGTCCGTTCATGTGAAGTAATGAAACATGCAACACATTTCACGTACAGCTACCCCCGCCCAACCCCATCACCCAAAAATTCGGCATCAATGGAATCTAAACGGAAACGACTTCATGACACTAAAGGACAGCACTTAGGCAAAGGAGACCTTTACAGCAGCCACGCTGCATTTAATGAATGCTGTTTTCATGGTTTATAAAATACACCAGAAACCATGAAAGCATAGAATACAATGCTGCGTTTTGAGGAGTCTGGTTACTTCATAACGTATTGATCGTCTAGCCTAATTATACAAAATGTACTATCAATGTGAAATAGTTCAAGGCAACGTTAGCTTATGTATGCAGAGGGAATCGTTATATTTTACCTAATATGTTAGATCTAACAGAGTTTGAGTACTTAGATTAGACAAGTGTACGCAAAGATTTTACTTTACCGCCATAGCTGTGTCATTTTAAAACAGTTAAACTATAGCTTATTTAATGAACATTTCAATCAAATAGATGCATTTGGTGGATAAAATGTTTTCAATGAAATTTATGAAATGAAAATAAAACAAACAAACAAATGAAATGACAAAATTTATACATACCTCATTTCTTTTTATATTCCATGGAATATTCTGTCGTTATAATACAGAAATTATGAAAATACCCTTGGAAATACCCTTTTCAGCGGTGTAAACGTTAATTTCACCCCGTCAAAATCTTTCATGTTAGTATGTATTGATTTACTGTATGCAACAGGGAAGTTTCTGTTTCCCTTTTGTTCTTATAGAGATGTTTCTCAAGTACTTCAAGTGGTAGGTCCGGATATTAAGTGCAACTGTATATTGCGCTACAACAAACAATTGCTCATGATTTCTAGATCGTTTGAAAATATTATTGATATAAACACGTGGAAAGAGTAGGTGGTCATTGTTTCTGTTGGTGAGAAATGCCGTTTCAAGTTTATATTATTATTATTATTATCATACCAGATTTATATAGCGCCCTTTTCATGCTAAACACGTTCAAAGGCGCTTTACATATTGCAAACGCAGCCACACAGGGCGCGAAATTCATCCTCTACTAGTACAGACACAGAGCGATCTGAACGGAGGGACAGAGTGAGTTAAAGCCCCCAGAACAGATAGAGAGAAATCATTTTAGATACAGCCCTGCCTTAACGTGCCTGGTGTATATCACTGATACACGCGAAGCCGTCTTTCCTGGGAAGAACCAGTACAGGTCTCTTAGTTAGGTGGGAGACACTCAAGAGCATCTCAGAAATTTCCAGCGCCTGGACCGGGATTCGAACCCCGGCCCTCTGGGTTGTCAGTAAAGCATGTTACCACTAGACCACCGGTCCACCTACAATATTATACACATTTCATCCGTGCAGTCTGATCAAGATCTGAACTGTTCGCAAATCAGTTAGCATATTTTTGGTAAGCATCCCTTTTAATAGTTAATGGTACTGTCTAAATTGAAAGATGGACAAGTCTATTATAGAAATTTAGCAGGGTAAGAGTTGAATGAAGAGAAACAAGAGTGCAAGAAAGTGATATACTATAACCCAATGATAATGTGATTCTTGTTCGAATGCGACGACGGGTCAATTTCTTGATAATCGGTGAAGCAACAATTTCTGTACATTTTTGTAAGTTAATATAGTTATTTGTGTTATATTTACCATTAAATTTGCATATTGAAACAGAGCTAAGTCGAGTAAAATGCAGGTACTATCAAAACGATTGGTCAAATCGTTCGTATAAGTTCGAGTCATCTTAATGATTTTTAACAGATTTCTCTTTTGTTAACCCCAGCCGATAGCGGAGGAATATAATTTTGACGTTTTCCGTCCGTCAGTTTGTCTGTCTTTCTGGACACCGTTCTTTCCGAAGCTATGTCTAAACATGCAATTTACTTTATGGACTAAAAGTCAGCTTCACTCTTCTATTTAACTGCTCAGGCAAAACATATTAAACAAATTTGCAAATGAATATATTTATAAATCTTATATCACTTCAATAATGAGATCAACTGCATCATTCTCTTAATAACATGTACATGATTTTATATTAATTTAGTGTGAAGGTACACTTGTACATGTTAGAAGCAAATCTTTCATCATTTTAATGATGATGTCAAATGAATCATACAGCTTCATACTCATATGAGCCGCGCCATGAGAAAACCAACATAGTGCGTTTGCGACCAGCATGGATCCAGACCAGCCTGCGCATCCGCGCAGTCTGGACAGGATCCATGCTGTTCGCTAGAGGTTTCTCTAATTGCAATAGGCTTTGAAAGCGAACAGCATGGATCCTGACCAGACTTTGCAGGCTGGTCTGGATCCATGCTGGTCGCAAACGCACTATGTTGGTTTTCTCATGGTGCGGCTCATATAAAATATCAAAGAAGTATAAATTACATATTTATTTTTATAGCCCTTTGAAAGGATCAAGTTAAAGCAGGAAGTTCGCTAAACCTTTTAGCTGGACAAGCAAAAGTAGATCTTGCTTAAAAACTTATGTCATTTCAGTTCAGTTATAATATTATATGTATCAATAAGCTGTATAGAGATTATATGTATCATTTAGCTGCACAAACATATAGCACAGGCACATGTAAGCAAAATGGTTTTACTATTTTAATGGTGAAATAAAAAGTACAAATAAACTTGTAAGCTCACTGTACAGTATATACTGATTTACACTATTATATATGTATAATACTTACATCATTTCCGTAATTATTAAGATATACGTACTGCATCGTTCATTTCATAAACATGCACTTATTTTTATAGACAATATTGTCTCCCTTGTAAGAACGCGCTACCATGAAATTGTTCTAGCAAGACTAATTTACTCTTGTATATGTATAAAAATTTCGATGATAAGATCTGATATACCATTCACAAAGTAGATACGCAATTATCATTCAGTTACACACCATCATTCGTTACGTTAACATGCAATAACACCAGTATATTAGTAGGATAGTGATATGAGCCGCGTCATGAGAAAACCAACGTAGTGGGTTTGCGACCAGCATGGATCCAGACCAGCCTGCGCATCCTCACAGTCTGGTCAGGATCCATGCTGTTCGCTTTCAAAGTCTATTGCAATAAGAGAAACTGTAAGCGAACAGCATGGATCCTGACCAGACTGCGCGGATGCGCAGGCTGGTCTGGATCTATGCTGGTCGCAAACCCACTATGTTGATTTTCTCATGGCGCGGCTCATATAATGTACACTATTTAGCATGGAAAATCATTTTACAATTTTCCTAACCTACAGCAACTTCAGCTGCCTACATTTCAGTTGCAGCCTTGTTCTGTCCAGGTTTTACTTGATAATTTCCAAGTTCATTTTCATCGTTTATTTGTTTCATCTTTGTAAATTACATGTATACTGTGTATGTTTTAACTGAAAGTCAAAGACCATGTTATGTCATCCCTATGCATCTCTCTTTGCCTTGAATGTTCTATTCATTCTGTGCACCCCCTTGCCTAAAATGCTCTATCTTATTCTGTTCATGTCATCATTTAGACATATATTGATATTTTTTATCTTTAATCACTTTTCTTAATTTTATAAACTCAGTTTTGGCATATTAGAAAGTGAATTGAAACATATTTTCCAACTTTATCTGTTTTGATTAAACAAACCCTGGGTGATGATTTTTTTTATGATTCTTACCCCACTTTTGTCAGCTATATCCAACATGATATCATATGTGACTTCACCTTTGCTCTCTATGTATTTTCCAATTTTAAACATTATCTCTGCTGCTGTAATGTTCAGCCTCATCATTTTCTGTGTTGATCTCAGAAAAAAATGTCTTTTTTAAGTTCCTCATTTTCCTCCTTGACTTACACTAATTCATTCTCTATGTATTAATGCGTGGTTTGGCCTTCATATCAAAAATATTATCAGAAATCTTTGATGATTGTGGCAATTATTAGAATATCATCATCAGATATGCTGGGCAGAACTGTATTTGATATAATTTGTGGGTGCATACCCAAATTAGATGGATAAGCAAACACCAACAGTTGCATTAATGTATTCTGCATTATACTTCCTATTAATCCTGGACCCAGTTGTTCGAAATTTCAACAGGCGATTAAGCACACGGTCGATTAATTTTCAGGGCCATATTTAGACATTTAAGAAGATTTAATAAAATCAATGTATGAGTTAAGGATTATGAACACTAAAAAGCCTTTACTGAAAACAAAAACTAATATTTTGAATCAAAACTGAATCGGTTGATAACCGGGTTAGTATAATAATTGATTAAAGTTTCGAATGACTGGGTCCTGTTGGGATTCATGTTGAAGTTCGTTTCTGATGTACACGGAGCTATCTTTTTATTAACTTGGACTGTGATGTCATTTATTTGATTCATGCTGTCAATGAACCTGGTTTCGCTTGAATCTGTTTCTAAAACTATCAATATCACTATGTAACTATGTCTAAATATATGTGCTTCTTAGCAATGTCTAACGGTAACAAG
The DNA here is from genome assembly GCF_021730395.1 of Mercenaria mercenaria. Classification (NCBI taxonomy): domain Eukaryota; kingdom Metazoa; phylum Mollusca; class Bivalvia; order Venerida; family Veneridae; genus Mercenaria; species Mercenaria mercenaria. The sequence continues at coordinate 103,591,962 of NC_069362.1, read as the reverse complement.
AGGAAGGGAGATAACCCTTTGCCGACAACTGATTTGCTTCTGTCACTTATTACATCTTGTTTTTTGGTTCAGGGGTCGTTTAGGTTCCACGTCTATAAACCGACTTTGCCATCAAAACAGTGATATTTAACACATCTTTTGTAAGTTTGTATTGTAATGTCTCAGTATATTTTCGGAAGGTGATAATAATTCGGAAAAGTAATTAATATTATGTAATAGTTAATTTTCAAGGGAAGGGCCGTTTACTAATGTTGGCAGAACTTGTGGCCCGACCCTATTGCTATAATTCAGTTGATTGTTAATATCTATATATTGCTGTAATTATATATATACATGTATTATAAGCAATAAAATATGTTTAAACTAAACTAAACTAAAACAAAAACCTAATAATTCGGATAATTTTTAATCGACGTTTTCATTTGCAATATTTCATCAAAGGCATTGTTCAAGAACTTTATGTGGGAACTAACAACAAATATACATTTAATTGTCACTATGTCATAATGAGCATTTTGTCCGATTTGTTTTTCCGCTTTTTATTTGGCTTTTCTTGTTAATATTGAGCGTTGTTACCTGAAGAGCTACGCAACGGTTGAATCATCTGTTAATTTTTAATGTTGTTAGCGGAAGTGTCGACTGTCTCTTTGTATGAATTGTCCCGTGAAATAAGCAGAATATGGATTTTCTTGACAAGTACTTGCAATACCAACACATTACACTACGCAAACATTAAATCAGCATGCCTCCAGATCGTTCGACAACAAAAACATATTTTTTTAGATATCTTGAAATAAATGCTATATTTCTTAAGAAGGCTTTAAAACTTAGTTACTGACAAACTTTATGTTACGGAAACACATGAGAATTTGCTGTTTTTACTACTTTTTACGATGAAAATCGAAAAGCGTTTGTCACGCTTTTACTCCAGGTAAACTGTCTCGATTATAAATATCTATATTTTGAATTCATTATTCACTACTTCAGCTATAGGGCTATTGGTTACGACGACGGAGAAATGTCTTTATTGCCGCGGCGGTCCGGGGTTCGATTCCCGGCGCGGTCATATTTTTTTCTTGATTTGGAACTTTTAAAATATTTTAGAAAAAAAAAGTCATATTCTAATGTTCATAATATGACCAAACTTCAATTTGAAAGAAAGATTATTTTTTAGCCAAATCTGGAGGCATGCTGCTATAATATGATACATGCATCATTTGAGCATAAGTAAGGTTTTAGACAAAGCAGAACGAATGTATATGTACGCAGATAGGATGCTCACCGTAAAATTTACAGTGGGGGAACTCCTTTATCTTATTTCTTTATTTTAAGGTAGTGTATGAACTGATGCCAAAATATTAAGAAAGTAGGTCAGTAGGTCACATTTATGGTTACTGAAAGTCAGTTTTAAAAATTGGTATGCAAAACTGTAGATATCATCCAAACTTCCAGACTGTATCTTAAAAATCAAGAAAGTAGGTCAGCAGGTCACATTCATGGTCACTGAAATTCAGTTTTAAGATCAGTCTGCAAAACTGTACATGTCATCCAAATTTCAAGTCTGTATCTTAAAAACAAGAAAGTAGGTCAGTAGGTCAAATGCATGGTCACTGAAATTCAGTTTTAAGATTGGTTTGCTAAACTGTACATGTCTTCCAGATTTCAAGGCTGTGTCTTAAAAAACAAGAAAGTAGGTCAGTAGGACACATTCATGGTCACTGAAAGTCAGTTTTAAGATCGGTGTGCAAAACTGTGCATGTCATCCAAATTTCAAGACTGTATCTTGAAAAAACAAGAAAGTAGGTCAGTAGGTCACATTCCACATGACCCAGATTCGAACTTGACCTAAAGATCATCAAGGTAAACTTTCTGACCAAGTTTCAAGAAGATACAGTCATTATTGTTGCTTCTAGAGTGTTAACAAGATTTTCCTTTTATTTGACCAAGTGACCTAGTTTTTTACCCCACCTGACCCAGATTTAAACTTGACCTAAAGATCATGAAGATCAACATTCTGACCAAGTTTCATTAAGATATGGTCATACATGTGGCCTCTAGATTGTTAACTAGCTATTCCTTTGATTTGACCTGGTGACCTAGTTTTTGACCCCACCTGACCCAGACTTGAACTTGGCCTAAACATCATCAACATTAATATTCTGACCAAGTGTCATTAAGATATGGTCATAAATGTGGCCTCTAGAATGTTAACTAGCATTACCTTTGATTTGTCCTGGTGACCTAGTTTTGATCCCAGATAGCCAAGATTAAAATCTGACCTAAAGTTCATCAAGGTTAACATACTGACCAAGTTTCATAAAGATATAATCATAAATGTGGCCTCTAGTGTGTTAACAAGCTTTTCATTTTATTTGACCTGGTGACCTAGTTTTTGACTCCACCTGACCAAGATTTTAACTTGACCTAAAGATCATAAAGGTTAACATACTGACCACGTTTCATAAAGATCTTTTCAAAATGTGGCCTCTAGAGTGTGAACAAGCTTTTCTTTAGATTTAACCTGGTGACCTAGTTTTTGACCCCACCTGACCAAGGTTTAAACTTGATCAAAAGATTATCAAGATTCTTACCTAGTGTTATTAAGATATGGTCATAAATGTGGCCTCTAAAGTGTTAACTAGCTTTTCATTTGATTTGACCTGGTGTCCTTGTTTTTGACCCCAGATGACCAAGATTCAAACTTGACCCAAAGATCATCATGATTAGCATTCTGACCAAGTTTCATGAAGATACATCATAAATGTGGCCTCTAGAGTGTTAACAAGCTTTTCCTTTGATTTGATCTGGTGACCTAGTTTTTGACCCGACCTGACCCAGATTTAAAACTAACCTAAAGATCACCAAGATTAACATTCTGACCAGGTTTCATATAGATATTATGTAAAATGTGGCCTCTAGAGTGTTAACAAGCTTTTCATTTGATTTGACATGGTGACCTAGTTTTTTGACCCCAGATAACCCAATATCGAACTCGTCCAAGATGTAATTGAGAGTAACATTCTGACCAAGTTTGGGCCAACATTGTGACCTCTCGAGTGTTAACAGTCAAATTGTTTACGACGGGCGACGACGACGGACGACGCCGGACACAGGGCGATCACAAAAGCTCACCTTGAGGACTTCGTGCTCAGGTGAGCTAAAACGTTAGGCTCTTGGTGCTCTGACTTCAGACAAGTTGTTGAGTACATTGTTGTAATTATACCTTAGATTTACAATGATTTCATGTTTTACTTAACATGATCTGGCTTTTTGTCACTAATGTTAGAGCTTTTCTCAGCGGAGAGTGATTTCGTTTACATTGTGTTGTCTAACTTGTTGAAAATAGGGTAAGTGCGAGGTTAGCATGCCCTAAACGCGTTAAAAACCCCAGTGTCCTTTAATTAGGTTACTGACCATTCCAAGGCGATGCCCCTATTTTTAACTTGATTTCTGTCCGTCTTGTATTTTGTGTTGCGTATGTTGTCTTGTTTGTTGTTAGCGTGTCTTTCCCCTTCCCCTTTTTCTCCACACTCCCCCTATCGCCCCTCCATCCTTTCCCTTGCATTTGTGCTCCCTTGCTTTTGCATCCCCTCTCCTTTTACTATGAGTAAGTTATCGTGCCCACCTTAATTTTGGCTTCCAGTATCCTTAGGCGGTGCCCTATTGTTGTGTTTCCTGCTTATGTTAGTGCGTGTGTGTGATTGTGCGTCTGTGTGTCTTGGGCGGTGCCATAGAGTCTTGTTGTATCTTACTTGTCTGTTTGTTTATCTATGTAAGTTAGTTATGTGCGTGTGCGTCTGCGTGTGCGTGTGCGTGTGTGTGTGTCTTTTTTGTATGTGAGTGTCTGCGCTACTGTGGTTTACGTTGTAGGGTAACTGTAATTAAGGAACGTAGCATTCCCTTGTGAATATTCATCATTGTTCCACTTTTCCTTTCAACTCCCTCCCCCCCCCCCCCCCCCCCCCCCCTCCCACACTTCTTCTCCCTTCCCCTTCCTCCCCTTTTTCTATATTTTGCATAAAATTAAAATGTACTTGTTGGATTTTTGAAGCCCCATCTTCTATTTTTTTTTTGGTACAACTTATTTTTGTTGTGGACCTACTTTGCAAATGCGTGACTCTGCGGCTCTGCTTGTGGTGCTCTGTGCTTCTTACCTTTTATTTTTTGTTCAAGTGTAAGGTTAACTATAGCCTACTATCAAGTAGCAACAAATATACCCGTAAAATTGTAATATTTGTATTTTGTGCAGTTGTCTAGCAGTTCACTTTTTCATAAGGAAGCAAATGTTTAGCAGTCCTTTATTTTTTCCAATAGGGCTCAGGATCAGGATCAAGAAATGACTGAATATAACACAAATATTTTATGCTTGTTTCAGGACAAGACAATGGCGTTATTATGTTTTTTTTTTATTATTTTCTTCCTTAAGGATGTACGAGCGTTTTTTTCAGAATATCCGCAATTTTGAAAAATGTTTCTTCAAATATTGCTTTCTAACAAAAGTTTTGCAACAAAAATTAACGTTAAATTATTAAAATATGGTTAATAATGTACCATTAAACAAAACAGATTCTACTTTTTGCGAAAAAAATTTTTTCACCCTTACTTTTGGCTGGCATTTGCCTCAATTTGACGTAAAATTTACAATGGGGTAGGGGTAGGTAGTTTCAAATATCTATGAAAGTAGATCAGGTTTGGTTTTGATATTTTCCTGAATGATACATATAACAATAAGCTATAACTGAAATAAAACTCTACCAGATAGCACTTTATTTTATCTAGAAAATATAGATTGAAACAAAAAGACCAAAAAATACAAAAATTCACCAGTTTTTAACAGTTTTTTCTTAATAAATCTCTTAGACGCTCGGTGACCCCAACATTTTTTCTGTCCATTTTGAAGAATTTTTGTATGTCATTTAAGCTGCAAAATATTTTGAAAATCTTACCGTCAGAATTTTTTTTGCAGATCTAAAAACATTTTTTCCATTGAAAATTAAGTGGGTGGGGTAATTATGTCAACATGTAAAAATGAAAGAGATTTGTTCGTGACATTTATGTTTATATAATACTGATATCACCTTGTATTCATATTAACCTGTAAGACATGAAATCCCTTTAACATTAAATGGGATATTATATGTTTTATAACATACCACCATTTTTACAGTTTTACAAAATTTCAGAAATGCTCAAACACTGGGTGAAGAAAATGCCCTATAAAAATAAAACTAGTTCGGTGACCTGTGTTTTTTCTTCTCTTGTTTGTCTTAGAAACTCATGTTCTTCAAGCTCACAGAGCATGAAAAAATTCTGACCGTTAGAAACAATTTCCTTCTTCATCCTTAATCATGGTTTTTTAAATTCTAGACATTTTAGGGCTCTTTTTATATAAAAAATGGCTTGAAGTCGTGAAATAAATAAATTTATATGATCGCATGGTTTGATTTTGTTGAAATTTGAAATTTATTCAATAAAATATTGTTCTTAGCCGGTCTGTGATGTGCATTTCACATTTCGTGCAGTAAATAAGTCAGTTCGTGATGTGAAATGCATATCACTACAGATTTATCTATTACACGATGTAGTAAATGCACATCACGAAATGTAAAAAGCACACCACAGACTTATCTACTACACGAGATATGAAATACATATCACGGTATGCGAAATGCACATCACCAACTGACTTACCTACTACACGATATAGTAAATGCACATCACGAAATGTGACATGCACATTACGAACTGACTTATCTATTGTACGAGATATGAAATACACATCACGGTATGCGAAATGCACTTCACCAACTGATTTATCTACTGCACGACTCTATAAATGCACATCACGAAATGTGAAACACACATTACGAACTGACATGACTACATCACCATTTAAAAAGTACAATTAACAATATCTACAAATAAGACATCCGTTGAAAGTCTCTGCAAAATTTCTTTTCAGATATAGTTTTGGTTCCCTACAGGTTTATCTACCCTTTCCTTCCGGTTATTTGAAGTATTGCAACAGAAATGGATCTGAATATCTTAGTGAGCAATTCCTTAGCCTAGCTTTGTTGTTGAATTGTCGTAGGATTTACCACTCCTCACCATTCTTCTTTAACAGGAACTTCCGCTTCAAAAACATACAGAAGTATAAAATATGAATTATCGTCTGTGGATATTTTGATTGTAACGCGAAGTCAGTCTTTGAGCATATCTTCAACACGGAAATATGCACAGTCAATGAGGCATCTCTCCTGTATGACTCTTCAAGTTAATCTTACCCGCTGGTTATCGGTTGGGTGGAAGGTATCTGTCGGTGCACCATTGCTGCTTATCAACCATTCCAGTTGCAGAAAGCTTAACGATGAGACGTGAATCGCGTTTGAAAAGCCCTCAAAATATAATGAAGTATACAGCGATATTGAAAATTTGTTGCATACTTCTTTTTCTTTGCATCCGAGGTGTAAAGTTTGCAATGGTAACATTCACGGATTACTACAAGGAAGATCTGTTTGTTGATATGCTTTGTTTCTCGTCTGCAGCAAAGTTAAGTGGCATATTTCCTTTACTTACGAAATGTGCTCAGAAATGTTCGCGGACAGACGGATGCCTCAGTTTCTTCTACTATAAAACAGGCTTAGAATGTTACATCGTGTATGGGATTTTAACATCCCAAACTGGATGTGTGTCAAAACCTGGAACAAGTTACTATCTCAGACAAGGTAATTATTCATTTGAAAAATCTTGTAAATATCATGATATTTATCATTATCATTTACGTTAAGTATTTGACAGAGAATTTAACATGAAAATAGTTTTAAAAAAAAATGTAATACTACGCTAGGCCTTTAAATGATTTGTTTATGTATCGTTTTCAAATAGCTTTTTAGTATTTTACAGATCAATATTAAATGCAATTTGTCCTTAATACCTTTGCTATGACATATCATACGAAGCCTTCCTTAAGGCACAGGTAACAGTTTCTTATATGTATATAGGCAAAATTTTTCCTAAGGACAGAATTTCTTTGAACTTTGCACACTGACTGAGAATCAAGTTTAAAACGGAAATATATATTACAAATCATAGGTACTGGTGCCTATATACATATAGGAAACTGTCAGATATGTCTTTAAGATGTATTATACTTCGATCATAACATTACACATAAATGTAGGGCCAATCTGTTCACCATGATAGAGAGAATATTTTAAGCAAGTTTTACAAGAGGAAAATAATCTGTTCAATGAATCCATTATATGTATGAAAAAGAACAAATCAAATCATCAGATCCTGAAATCAAAACATGACGTTTTGCAATGCGGACTGTTGAATACTATTCATGCTGTGACATTTTTGAAATTTTGCATATTACTCCTGTAAAGATTACTGAATGCATAAAGGGAAGTAATTCCATTAATATGCAAATTTGTAAACCTGTCAATTGTCATTGGAGTTAAATGACAGTATATATGCGTATTAAATCACCTTTGGTGATGAGCTAGCTTTTCACCGACGGGATTTGTGTGGCACTGAAACGTTACACTCCAATTAAAATTTAAAAAAAAGAGTTTACAACGTTTATGTCTTATGTTTGCAATTTCAGCTGATTATTATTGTTACAAATACACTCAAGAGGACATTAACCAAATGGACCAATCGTCTGCATCGGAGAAGAGTGTATGTGAGGGTTATCCGTTTCATGTACACTCGCTGGGCAACAATCAGGCGTATCGCGGCTGTAGTGGATGTTCGTGTTGCCAATGGAAAGGCAAGTTAACTAAATATGTTTTCTTTTAAACATATTGAAATTACGAACAAGCCATGATTTTTCTTCACAAAATGTGTTTGATTTACATGTATGATGTAAGATTGAAACACTTTTCATAGTGGCACATGATCTAACATTTTCACAGTATAAATGCAATCGTATGGGTTATTGACGATATTGTATTTGCAAGAAAGCCTAGATGTCTAAATGTTACATAAGGAACAACTTGTTTGCAGAAAGTTATATTTTAAGATTAATAAAACCTCACTGCATGTTTGAAAACTGAAGACATTTTCTTTGTAATATTTGACTTCAGGATGTGCTAATGGGGCGTACTCCCGTGATTACAATGGTACTTGGGGTCAGACCAAATATGGACGTACATGTCAACGCTGGGATTCACGGACCCCGCATAATCACACTCGGAACTGGCCATCTCAGTTTCCAGTGGATAAAAGCGTGTACGATGCCCATAACTATTGCAGAAATCACACATTATATTCATTTTATTCATTATTTCATCAAAGCATCATCACGGTTACGCCCCGTCTGCACAAAACGTTTGGTAATGTATAAGGGTATCTTGCATATTTCACATACCAATAGGTTTGTGATTACTCATTTTCAGCGCACCTACATTTTATGATTGTTTTGAAAAAGGAAAGTGCTCCTAATATTATTTAATCAGTCGCCTTAGAATTAAAGATGCTATAAAGTATCATTTTGCTTTCTATGGCAAAAAAATCAACTAAAAAGCATACCGTTGATTTATATTACAGCTGGTCTGTGGTGCTACACAGAGGATCCATCTATAAGGTGGGAGTATTGTGACATACCGACATGTTAAGTAACATGTTTTCTGCTCGATTAGAGAAGCATGGACAACTGAAAGCAGGCACAGTGTGGCGACAACTATATATATATAATGGAATATTTTGTTTAATTAGCCGTTGTTTATTGTTATTATTGTGCGCTATAAGCAAAGTCATGTTGCTTAATTTATTCATGGTTTCGGCTGCCTAGGCATGCAAATGTTCATTTTGATAGAACTTTTTATTTATAATAAGAGAAATCCGTAAATATCTGCCTTGATCAAAATCCATCGCAGTCATACCATGCATTCTCTTTTGTAATTGCCGTATTATTTGTCAAGGTTCTGTTTGAGCTATAGATTGCTGCAATGTGTTGAAATCCGTGACAAAACAAGTTCTAAGATATGGTTTGGCATACTAGTCCTCTGACAGCATTGTATTCCCTACCCACCTTTCCAAGGACGCACATTAGATCGTTCTCATCCTGATTGTTTATTGGCACTGTTTCTATCATTGATAATTTCCTACAAAAAAGGGTGATACTTTATTTATGAAAATACTTCACACACTGTCTTTCATAGAAATGGGAGTATTATTGATGCATAACATAATTTCTAGAAAACAATAGCGGAAACTTAAATTATAGATTTTAAAAGTCGCAATCAATGATTCGAGTACTTTAGTCCCGGTACAATGTAGTTATCTAATATTATGATTTGCTTTGCTTATTTGCACCTAAGATTTCTTTTGACTATTAATGTTCCTTAAAAATTGTTTCCAATTTAGTGTAATCACATTTTATTTATCTATGTTACAAAGACAAACATTTTACTAGAACTATCAAACAAAAAAAAAACAACAACACAACAATATTGGTGACGAGTAATTTAATCTTCAGACCAAACTGTAAGTACAATGTTATACATTACTTCAAACAAAATCGTATAGACAGAAACACATAGAAGAATATTCTTGGTAGTGGTGCTTAAGTATTATTTATTACAAAGCTGCCATTGCAAACAGAAGCGAGCACAACTAATAACCCTATTTTATTGTAAACAAAAAATGTGATAACTTAACAATTAATATAATCATTATAAAGCAAATAATAGTCAAAAGCAATTATCCACACATTTGTAAGATGACTAGTTACTGGAATGATCACAGAACTTTGAAATTCTTGTATAGCCAAGTATCTCACAGTGTTTTAATTAGAATTATCTTGCTCTTTAATACGATTCGTTTTCCATTTTGTAGAATGAATTAAGGATTAAGAGACTAAACTAAAACCACCTCTTCTATTTCAGCATATGTATATCTCTTTTGCTTTTAGCAATGTAGTAGTTTTTCACATGTGATGCCATAACTTTGTCAATAAATTTCATTTGTATGCTTGATCTTTGGAAGTATGCGTCAAATAAACTTTCCTTTCTATTCTGTATTGTTGTCATTAAATGATCTTGTTTGAGCTAAATACTGTCAGATATTTTAAACTTTACCGAATGGTGGACATTGCGACATTGACCTTGGATCGGCGAGCCTTGTTCGGACGCGCAACACATCGTCTAATTATGGGACTAGTTGAGCCAAGTAATGACAGATGACAGGGCCACGGACCGGACAAAAATGATTCTATAACCTTTAACCTTTAAGTGTGGAATTTTCTTTGGAAATAGGGACCCTTTTCTTTAAGAAATAATTTATAGCAAAAGAGTGCTTTAACACTTTTAATGCACGATGGGTGGTCATACGTCGGGTGTAATAATTCCACGAGGGTGCAGCCCGAGTGAAATTATTTGTACGACGTATGACCACCCGAGTGTATAAATAGTATTCAAACACGGCTTTGCTATAAATTATTTCGATTCTAGTATACCCTTAATCTAAAACAATAGATAAAATATAGCGCTCTTTCTTGGTCGCAACAAAACTTTGACGTCACCGCACGTTAACGTGACGTCATTCTAGCGTAAGCGTGTTTTAACAGAGGCAAACATATTAGAATGTTTGTTACACACCATATTTTATAAATAATGTTTGTGTGAAGAAATACCATTTAATGTGTGGCAGACTTGGGCAGAAACACGAAACAGGCTATATACACAATTACCTCCAAGTGTGACCTCGAATAATGTTTCATTTGAAACATTTATAAATTGTAATATTGGAAGCTTTTGGTGTATGGAATTGTGAACCGCACAAAATTATAACCTTTAAACACATATACTCAAAGTGTGACATTGATATTCGATTTAAAGTTATCAGACTACTGGCACCAGACCAGAAAGAAAGAAAAACCCTGTACATGTTATACTCCAACCCTAGGTATACTATTAGAACCATTATGGTCATGAACGGGAAATTGTACTGAACCATTTCAGTCTCGCATCTTTCACTTTGAACGCGCAGTCCGGTGAATATGTACTACGTATTTCTGAACAAGTAATCATCTTCCATCGTGCGGCAGTCACATTGTCTTAATATTTCATGTCGCAGAGACATTCCGCATATTTTATGTTTTCGTCAACGTTACAGAAAAAAAGCACTTAGATGAACTCCCCTAATGTTGTTCTGGCCTAGATAACCAATTATTCTAATTGGCTAAAATAATATGAAAATGTATGTCAAGGCGCGACGATTTGATAAAAGACATTGTGTCTGAAATCATTCGTCCTCCACCTCTGATTCGTGTGGGAAATTTGGCAGTTATTTGCGGAGAACAGGTTGGGCTGTACTGGACTGGTGAGCTGCCTGCTGTTACATAACTAAAATACTATTGAAAAACAGCGTTAAACTCGGACCAACGCTACTGAAAAGCAACGATTTTGAAGGAAAATATTAGATTTTTGATGGGCACGCATCTAATTTCACAGTCACTGCAAATTCTGTAAATGACAACAGTTGGGAAGACTTCCCGTTGGAGGGCCAAACTTTCTAAATGGGAAACATGCTACTAAATGCATTAAATTGTTTTCCGTTCGGGAAGAACAAAATCATCATTTTCTTATTTTCTTCTTTGAGGGGTGCAAAGTGGTGTATTTTATTTAATGGTACCATGTATATTCTTATGAATGAAACTGGTAAAAAAATGTTGATTTTGCTTTTGGTGAGGAAAATTGTGTAAGAAACTGTTGATGGTTGATTATATTAAGAACATTTAATAGTCTGCCTATATATCCAAAATAGAAGCCTAGAAATTGCTTTTGATGGCATTTTTTGTTAATACCTGACAGCCATGTTCATTGTTAACTTTATAAAAATTGGAAAAGTTTCAGGGTGGAGGGTGGGGGGGGGGGGGGGGGGTGCTGTCGCCTTCTAAGGGTCATAGTAAGGTCACAGCACAAGGTCTAAGGTCAGTCAATAAGTGCATTCTTTGTTATGAACTTCAGGTTTTCGCCATTTTTGCTACTTTTTAATATTAACTCGTAATATCTCGGTGATAGTTTTGAATTTGAGAAGTAAAATAAATTACTTCGTGTAGATTTATTGCATTTGAGACTGGCGAAATTCAAAACGTCTAAAGTTATTTCTATAGAATGAGCATAACTTTTCGTACGCTCTGATATTTTGTTCATTTATGAAAACTGTCTTTCTCATGTTTCTCAAACTTCCGTTTCCAGGCTAACAATTTCCAAAAAGGCTGGTGGATTGCCTGTATGATTGTCTGTATAACAGTACAGGTAGAAAAATCTGCGACGCGTATTTTATAAAGACTAGTACAGTCAAACTTCGTTTGCTAGAATGCGGATTATTCGCTAACAACTCATGGTTCGAACTCATCGTCAGGTCTATATAATGTATACTTCACGTTGGCTTGTACTACTGATATCGCGAACACGTTTATCTTGTCATGTCGAGCTCTAGCGAACATAGTTTGACTTACTTACTGTTGACAGATCTAAATATTCCTTCAGAAGCATAGAACTCAAGGACGAAAAAATAGCAAACTTGGAACTCTTTTTATTTTTGAATCAGCTAAAAAATTATTTCTTTGCACATAAACATAAGGCTATCAAAAGAACTGGTAACCACTTTTCAAGTGTTTTCAATGTCTACAAATTTGTAACTATTTGTTAATGTCGGCTCTATAGATGACATATAGGGGCCTCCGTGGCCGAGTGGTTAAGGTCGCTGACTTCAAATCACTTGCCCCTCATCGATGTGGGTTCGAGCCTCACTCGGGGCGTTGAATTCTTCATGTGAGGAAGCCATCCAGCTGGCTTACGGAAGATCGGTGGTTCTACTCAGGTGCCCGTTCGTAATGAAATAATGCACGGAGGGGCACCTGGGGTCTTCCTCCACCATTAAAGCTGGAAAGTCGCCATATGACCTATCATGTGTCGGTGCGACGTTAAATAAAAAAAAAAAATAGATTACATAACTTCAAAAAGGCTTAATAATCGTCAGTGAAATTGAAAGTATATCGAATGTTATTAGTATGATCTTTATGACTGTGAATATAGGGGAAAAGCATGTTTGTTTTGTTACAATACCTTTAGATTTCCGAGTGATTGGTTGGTGACAGAACCGGGTAGAGCTAACGTACCAATGTATTATGAAGGAATATGATGTTATAAAATAAAACAAATGTGAGCCAACGCTATTGTAGCCTTAAACGTGTACAAATAAATATATTGTCAACTAAATTCAGTGCGGAATGCTAGAATGAACAATTTTATATAAAAACAACTCTTACGCTTATATAAAAAAAGAATAAACCCTATATTAGTCCCACTTCACAAGTTATAGACGTCTTAACCTGACATATATCTTAACCTGACATATTGAATCGACAGTATTGGCTTATAATATATCCATCGTTTTGAATTTCAAATTTCTTTTTCATGCTCTTCTCGTCCTGCAGGAAGTTACTTCCACGCATTTTACAGCCCTTAGTTACTATCGAACCACCTTATTTCATCATTTTGATTGGCTGAACCATCATCTGCCAGTAATGATGAAAATACCGGAAGGTATAACTTATAACAATATTTGCTGAATGTGCCTTAATATTACTATTATAAAACATTCTAAAGCAACCTTTCTGATGTTTGTGTATCTTTATTTTGCATTTTTATTTGTAAAACATCTGAATGACTAATGTTTTAGTATCAAGATACTAGCTTTGTTTTCACAATGTTATCAAGGACAGCCTGTCTGGGACCAAGTGTCAGATGGTAAATTGTTACGATCTGATTCGTTTTCAACTTTTGTTTTAACAGGAAGTGAGAGTGTAGAAACAAAGCCAAAATAATAAGGATCAAAACAGAAATAGCATGCTGAATTTTCAGAATAAAATAATGCAAATATCGCATTAAGAGCTTTTGTGATAGTTATTGAAATGTTCTTCTGAGTTACAAATGCATAAGATATTATGATAAATGTCTGACCGATAGTTTAAAAAAGAAAGCGATTACAGCAAATCAAAGAAATAGTGTATAGATTAACTAGACTAAATCCTACAGATCTGTTCTGTTTTGTTTATTCCGGTAAATGTACTGCGTTCACTTGTAATGTGACCAATATTTCAGTTATTCTTCTAAATTGGTCCTGTTTAACCGCTACCGCGCGGACAAGTTAACATAAATATATATCATAATTATAATGAATCATCACAAGTATTTAAATCATTTCTTTAGGAGCTGGAGAAGCATTCCATATATATAAATGTTACTTTAAATAGTATTTCAGTCATGTTACGGCGGTCAATTAACCTAATCTGTGTTTCTGCAGTCTGGAGAACATACACCTCTCCCGGGCATCGAAAGCACGACCCCGCGATCCTAAGATCTACGCTCCCCTTATCGAGCTAAAGTACTTGGTTTTATACATACTTGGTTTTATACACGACAGTAAATTGATTATTACTGTTTATCAAGGGGGGTATTCGATCTACTCCTTACCATGGAAAAAAAATGGCGGCCAAAACTGAAAATGTGAGTTTTTCTTACTTTTTTGCTTTTTCAAGGATATCTAGACAATAACACATGTCTATCAACCTGCTCCACTGTTTTCTCCATCTACCGGTACCTTTCACTTTGGAAACAGCACTTTAATTTGTCTGGAATGCTGGTCATGAAATTCGAATCGATGGAAAATTCTCCGGTAAACACGGGATAAGGAATAGTGCGACTTGCAAAAATGGTCTTTTTACCTAATATACCGCAGGTTGTAAGCTATTTTTCTGATTTGAAGGAATATTTCCACATATTTATCTAATACTGTTGGTTTTGAGCAGATCACAGTTCGTATTTTCAAAAAAACACAATTTTTGTCCGATGGTAAGGAACAGTGTGCGAAAATTAGAGGATAAGGTGCAGTGCAATTTTTATAAACGGATTTTACAGTTTTCTCTCATCATTTCTGAGATAATCAGTTGACATTTTTATACCATGTAATAATTAAAGAGGTCTGAATCGTGACCCTGGCTGTTAAACTACACTAATATTGTAGATGAACCATAGTGTAAACCCTCCTATCGTTAAGTTTTAAATGACGAACAATCGAGTGTTCCTTATCGTGGTTGTTTAAAAATAGGCTCCGGAAGCAAATTAAACATACTATAATTCCAATGAATATGTGTTTATACTTGTTACCTAATGTCAATTGGATTTATCATATCCATATTTGGTGGTAAGGAGTAGATCGAATACCCCCCTTGTTTATGTGAAAATTTTTAAATATTTATGTGTAATTCATTTTCTGTTGTAGTCTTCTTTCTCAAAGCTTACCATATTTTCTCTTTCGCCCATATGTCTTAAAAGGTGTACAATATGTAAATATTCTTTTAATTGTCAGTTCAAAGCTTAAATTCAAATTTTATTGCTGCCTGAAGTGCAAGAAATGCATTTGCAGTGCAATTTTATAATCATTCACTCAACAACTCCACACATGACTTTTGTTTTTATCTCTGCCAAATTTTGATAGATTTGTATGAAAATTGGGCACATTGTTTTATGACCAGTTCAATGAAATAAACATAACAGCGATATCAATCATCCGCACATTCGTTGAGCCATGACAGTTCAAATAAGGTAACCCAAAAATAAAAAGTCACAGAATGAATGCAACTTATGCGGCAAGTACTGCCATCTGCAGGATTAAACAATTTTGTCATGAATGTGGTGTCGTTAATGACGTCACAAACCTGATATAAAATTAACATGTTTATATTGAAAATATTGACTGATGTTCCATTTCAACTAAACATTTGAAATATGATAACTTGAATTTCATGAAATTCATAGGATCAAAGTGTATTGGTGTGATTTGGAATTTACTAATAATGTGACTTTTAATTTAAGGGTTACCTTATTGTTACCCTTACGGTTAAATGAATTAAACCAGGCTATGATCATTTTTATGTTTTATTATTAATAATAAAATAATCATTAACTTTTGTGTAAAACATTCATTCAAATCGGTCGAAATTTGGCGAAAAAAGGATAAAACAAGTGTGGAGTTAGAAAACTTGTTGAGTATATTATAAATATACGCACCATTGTGCTATCTTTAATACCTTAGAAGTCATTTTCAAAAGTTCAGTTTTGACCTTGACATGTCTGTGACCTTGAAATTACATTAAAATAACCCTTGGATACGACAATACCAAAACTATTTCTGCAGTTGATTCACATATAAAGTTTAGCAAACATATCAAGTATAACACATATTGCCATCGCATGCCACTTTTCCCAGATATATATTATTCTGTATAATATTATATATATTATATATTTTTATATTATCATCATCAGTTTTATTTAAAAAATACTAAAGGTCGTAGTGAAAAAAATATTTTAACCAATTTAGATGGTTATATGGAAAAAAACGTGTGCATAACGGCATAGTTTATTTGTAAATTTGACCTTTGACCCCATTGTACGTTAGCGAGGACTCCTAGAAGGCGACAGCCTCTTTTAAATTTCATATATGATCCTAAGTAACACGTTTATACTTATATCCGAGCATTACCAAAAAATGCCATCAGAAGTCACATTTTCCTAAGATATTGGCAGACTATAAGACATTTTAAATTACACGCGGGCTGGGCATTTTCCGTAACAGTAATTTTAATACGTAACCTACTAAATATTTATGAGAGATTATTTTTCATGAGAGCAATTTTTATATCTTGTAATGAAAAACAATAACAGCAGATGTTGGAGCAGCAAATATGCTGGTCATCAGTCATAATACTCGCTTTCTGTGGGTAACACGACAGGTAAATTGTTCGCATCTTATACGGCGAAGTGACGTACACAAAGAACCATACCTAAATGCAAATTACTAAACGTCGACGTATATTTTATATTTACAGATTTATATTCTCTTTCATCCAAACTGTTTATATGGATTCAATTTTGCATACTTTGGCAGTTATAGCTCTCTTTAACGACAAACCCGTTGCTTTGCGACAGCTGTTGAAATATGAAGCGTTCTAGCGTCACATAAAACCACACACATTCCATGGGTAACGTCCGGTAGCATGCACGTACCCTATTTAATGACGTTATGTATGCAAAAACGTTGAGCCTTTCATACACTGTGACGTTGGAAATGTTCATCTTTACGTGATATGATGATAAACCGAGCGATGTAATTAAAAACTTATCGTCGTGAATACAAAAAACAATATAATTATATATTAATTAGGTAATCTGTCCAGACATCAATCCGCATGTACTGTATTAACAAATAAAAGAAATGACTGTAAAACAAAAAGGGATTTCAAAGTTCGTATGTACATTTAAAAATATCTACAGTCATAACACGTATAATACACTACATCTTGTAAGTGACATTTAGTTTATTGTAAATAGGTTAGATAAAGTCGTCACTCTGTAAGAGTATAAAAGTAGCACCATACATTTCAAACGTTTTGCCGTCAAATACATAGTAAAATGCTTTCTTTATAGCTGATTTATTCCAAAACTAAGCATATGATGGCAAAATACACAACATTTAGAATATACAGTAACTGAAGCTTTGCTCCAGTATGAATTTTTAATTGATCTTACCCGCTAGTTATCGGTTGGATGGAAGGTATTTGTCGGTATCAAAAGTGTTTACGCCATTGGTGCTTATCGACAATTTCAGTTACAGAGAGCTTACCCATGAGAGACGATCGCGTTTGAAAAGCCCAGAAAACATTATGAAATATACCGTGTTATTACAAATGTGTTGCATACTTCTTTTTCTATGCACCCAAATAGTAAAGTTAGCCATGGTTACATTCACGGATTACTACAAGGAAGATTTGTTTGCTGATATGCTTTGTTTCTCGTCTGCAGCAAAGTTAACTGGCATATTTCCTGTACTCACGAAATGTGCGCAGAAATGTTCGCGGACAGACGGATGCCTCAGTTTCTTCTACGGTAAAATGAGCTTAGAATGTTACATCGTGTATGCGGTTTTAACTTCCCGAACTGGATGTGTGTCAAAACCTGGTTCAAGTTACTATCTCAGACAAGGTAATTATTTGTTGTTGTTTTATTTTTATTCATTTTTATATTTTATAATTATTATATATGTATATTGTTTTTGTAAATAACCACTTTTCGACTCAAAACAAACATAAAGGAAATAGATAAATATTGTGTAGAACATTGTTAAATAACCTTTTATCATTCAATGTTATTGTCTCAGTGGGTTACAGCGCAATATAGAAAAAGCACCTAATTAATCTTAAACACAGAGAATTTGACATGAAAATAGATCGAAATGTTATGTACTAGAAGTGTTCAAAAAGTATTGTGGTCTGAAACCTTAAAAACTGATGGAAACGTGCATGTTGTCATTTCATACCCTCAAAATATTCCCCGTGGTTATAAATGCATAATCTTAGTTTATGGACCCATTCCGGGTAAGCATCATGGTAGCCTGATTTTGGTATAGTACATACGTACTGATGGACAGTAGAACCAAGAGTTGGTCGTGACCGATATCTTCAAACAGATAGGAAGCTTTTCAGTTTTAGAAACAGGCGCCAGATCTTGGGAATAAGGTGGATGTGGTAGCAAAGTAGCTCTCTCCGACTTCACAAACTGAGTAACTGTTCTAGAGGCGGGCGCTGGAGCATTGTCATTCATCAGACGAACATGTTTGAAGCATGTTCATGTAGTACTTCCAGTCCCTATTCTTTTCACTGGAATCTGTACTGCTATATCTTCGCTGGAGAAGAATATGGCATACAAAACTATCTTTTCACTCAAAGTGCATTTTGAAATTATTGCTTTTTGCCATGTTTTGTGGCCCTTATTTTATATCCAACCTTTCTGACAGGTTCGAAATAATGCACTAAGGTTTCATAACCTGCAACAACATTTGCAAAAACCTTTTTGTCGTATTTTGGGATCATTTTTAGCAACTTTTTGGCAGTTTCAACACGTAGTCTTATTTCATGTTAATCAAAAGAAGGGGCACCCTTCTAGCAGAAATCTTTCTAACTTCCAAGTTTTGCTTAAAAATAAAATCATCTGTAGTGAAAAGCCAATAATGCGTGCAATATCGAGTACAGTATATCGAGCATCATTTTGAGGAATTTCTGTGATTTTCAAAACATTTTGGTCACACGTTTATGTCTTTAGCCGACCTGATTTTTGGGCAATTTCAACAGACTCTACACTACTATCAATCTTTTTCCACCTGCGAACCGTCTCATAAGAAACCTTACTAGACCCATAAACACTGGTTATTTAGGCAAAAAGCTTTTTCAAAGAACAACCGAGTTTACTGTGAACTTTTATATATGACCGAATTTCTTCAGTATTTGTTATTCGTTTTCCAACCAGTTTTGCTACAGCGGTCAATGACTGTCCTATTTGAAATAGCAACAACTTGATAAAACGATTATCAAATTGGTACATGTATATACCATTGTCTAGATATTGAATAGAGGTAATCAGCTGTATAAACATTGACGTGAATGGCGTGTCGCCACAATAAACAATACCTTTGGAACACTCCTCATACACTAGGCCTTTAAATGAATTTTATCTATTTTCTGTCGTTTTCTAATAGCTTTATAGTATTTTACAAATCAGTATTAAATGAAATTTGTCTGAAATTTCATCATTAAGACATACCAAACACAGCCTTCCTTAAGATGTATTACGTTTGGCCATAACATAAAGGGCCAATCTCTTCACCATGATAATAGAATATTATTAGCAAGTTTTACAAGATAAAAAAAAATATGTTCAATGTATCCATTTATATATGTTATAGAATATTAAATCGTCAGATCCTGCAATCAAAACATCAAATCATGATACTTGACGTTTTGCAATGCGCACTATTGAATACTATTCATGTTTTAGTTGACCCAGGGCTGTGACATGTTTTAAAATTTTGCTTGTTACTGCAATTAAAGTTAAAAGACAAGCTGCCAACGTTTAGTTTTTATATTTGCAATTTCAGCTGATAACTTTTGTTACAAATACACTCAAGAGGACATCAACAAAATGGACCAGTCATCGGTATCGGAGAAGAGTATATGTGAGAGTTATCCGTTTCATGTACACTCGCTGGGCAACAATCAGGCGTATCGCGGCTGTAGTGGATGTTCGTGTTGCCAATGGAAAGGCAAGTTAACTATATACTTATATGTAGGTGTATTTAGTGGCTTAAATGTTGAGTTCTGCTCAACCCGGGGCTAGAGGGCGTGGACGGTAGCTTAGCATACCGTCCATGAACAGGCTCAATCAAACCGAACCTGCAACATTTTCGTTTTTGTCGTGTTGAGAGACCTGTGAAGTTTCCACTTTTTCTATTCATTTAACTGGATATAATTAAGAGTGTAGTTGCTGTGAGGTAAATATAATGAGTGCAAAGATGAACGGAGATGCACATTTCTATACACCTAACTCGTTCAGATGTTGCGGATGTCGATGGCAAGTGCCAAGACAGTTAATGCTGCATTCCTGTTAGATATCATTCTTTCGATTTATAGATATCACAGTTATGTTATCAAACGGACATCATCGATACAGAATATTCTTATAGTCGATCATTAAGCGATTATTCACTAAATTAGGGAAATTCCCTGTATATACAAGTGTCAAGTTATTATCATAAATCTATATGAAGTGGCACATATTTTTATAGAAATTGTTTCAAGTGTGACAATTAGTCATGCGTGACGTTACGTCATACATTTAGGCTTCACTAATTGGTTCAAAATTAACATTGGGTCTTTCGAGAATACAAATAAAAGCCATGAAATAACACGATTTTTAGCTCACCTGTCACAAAGTGACAAAGTGAGCTTTTGTGATCGCGTGGCGTCCGTCGTCCGTCCGTGCGTCCGTCCGTCCGTAAACTTTTGCTTGTGACCACTCTAGAGGTCACATTTTTCATGGGATCTTTATTAAAGTTGGTCAGAATGTTTATCTTGATGATATCTAGGTCAAGTTCGAAACTGGGTCATTTGCGGTTCAAAACTAGGTCAGTAGGTCTAAAAATAGAAAAACGTTGTGACCTCTCTAGAGGCCATATTTTTCAAAAGATCTTCATGAAAATTGACCAGAATGTTTATCTTGATGATATCTAGATCAAGTTTGAAACTGGGTCACGTGCCGTCAAAAACTAGGTCAGTAAGTCAAAAAATAGAAAAACATTGTGACCTCTCTAGAGGCTACATTTTTCATGGGATCTGTATGAAGGTTGATCTGAATGTTCATCTTGATGATCTATCTAGTCAGGTTTAAACTGGTCACGTGCGTCAAAAAATCAGGTTAGTAGGTTTAAAAATAGAAAAAACCTTGTGACCTCTCTAGAGGCCATACTGTGATGGATCTTCATGAAAATTGTCAGAATGTTTAACTGATGATATCTAGGTCAAATTAAAATGGATCACATGCCTTTACTAACTAGGTCAGTAGGTCAAATAATGAAAAAACCTTGTGACCTCTCTAGAGGCCATGTTTTTCATGGGATCTGTATGAAAGTTGGTCTGAATGTTTATCTTGATGATATCTAGGTCCAATTTGAAACTGGGTTAACTGCATTTATAAACTAAGTCAGTAGGTCTAAAAATAGAAAAACCTTGTGACCTCTCTGGAGGCCATACTTTTGAATGGATCTTCATGAAAATTGGTCAGAATGTTTACCTTGATGATATCTAGGTTAAGTTTGAAACTCGGTCACGTGCCTCAAAAACTAGGTCAGTAGGTCAGATAGTAGAAAAACCTTGTGACCTCTCTACAGGCCATATTTTTCATGGGATCTGTATGAAAATTGGTCTGAATGTTCATCTTGATGATATCTAGATCAAGTTCGAAACTGGGTCACATGTAGTTAAAAACTAGGTCAGTAGGTCTATAAATAGAAAGACCTTGTGACCTCTCTAGAGGCCATACTTTTGAATGGATCGTCATGAGAATTGGTCAGAATGTTCAACTTGATGATATCTAGATCAAATTCGAAACTAGGTCACGTGCCGTCAATAACTAGGTCAGTAGGTCAAATAATAAAAGACCTTGTGACCTCTCTAGAGGCCATATTTTTCACGGGATCTGTATGAAAATTGGTCTGAATGTTCATTTTGATGATATCTAGGTCAGATTAGAAACTGGGTCAACTGCGGTCAAAACTAGGTCAGTAGATCTAAAAATAGAAAAACCTTGTGACCTCTCTAGAGGCCATATTTTTCAATGGATCTTCATGAAAATTGGTCAGAATTTTTATCTGGATGATATCTAGGTCAGCTTCAAAACTGGGTCACATGAGCTCAATAACAAGGTCACTATGTCAAATAATAGAAAAAACGACGTCATACTCGATTCAAAACTGGGTCATGTGGGGACAGGTGAGCGATTCAGGACCATCATGGTCCTCTTGTTTAAACTTTTGGTTCAAAGTATTCTCGTGAACATCGTACACAGAATACTCACACAATGAAATACATTTCAATTTTCCACCAAAACAAACAATCTCCTAAATTTATCAAATATATTTTCTGTGAATTATTGAAGTATTGACGGGAAGTATATATGCGTGGCAGTATATAGTGAAAAATATACATATTGAAAATACAAAATATACCTTCTCGTATTAAAACCACGAACAAGCCATGATTTTTTTTTCAGAAAATGTGTTGAGTTTACATCTTTGATGTAAGATTGAAACATCTATCTCAGAAGCACATTATCTAGCATTTTCACAGTATAAATGTATTCATATACTTATTAGGTCATTGACAATCTGTATTTGCAGGAGCTAGATGTCTAATGTTTTATAAGGAAAATCGGTTGCAAAGTATATTTGTACCGACACAAATTGTGAGGGGTATATTGTTTGGTTTCTGTCTGTCCGTAGACACAATCTTGTGCGCACCATCTCTCCTCATCCCTTGACACAATTTAATGAAACTTCACACAAGTGATCAGTAACAACAGTAGTTGTGGATAGGGCATGTTAGGTTCTTCCAGAAAAAAACTGCAGAGTAATGGGACTTTGTTTTTTGTTACTATACTATATACATAGACACAATCTTGTGCGCACCATCTCTTCTCATCCCCTTGACATAATTTAATGAAACTTCACACAAGTGATGAATTACATCAGTAGTTGTGCATGGGGCATGTTAGATTCTTTCAGAAATTTTTTTTTGCAGAGTTACAGGACTTTGTTTTTTGTTACTATACTATCCGTAGACACAATCTTGTGCGCACCATCTCTCCTCATCCCCTTGACACAATTTAATGGAACTTCACACAAGTGATCAGTAACAACAGTAGTTGTGCATGGGGCATGTTAGGTTCTTCCAGAAAAAAATTGCAGAGTTATGGGACTTTGTTTTTTGTTACTATTACTAATCATAGACACAATTTTGTGCGCACCATATCTTCCTATCCCTTGCACACAATTTAATGAAACTTCACACAAGTGATCAGTACAACCAGTAGTTGTGGATAGGCATGTTAGGTTCTTTCAGAATTTTTTTTGCAGAGTTACTGGGCTTCGTTTTTTGTTACTATACTTATACATAGACACAATCTTGTGCAGACAATCTCTCAATCCTTGCCAATTAATGCAAACTTCACTTAAGTGTCAGTACAAGGTAGTGTGTGATGGGGTTGTTAGGTTCATTAGACAATTCATCCCTTTAGTGATAGCTCTAGTTTTAAATTAAAAAATTCATGTTTGAAAATTGAAGCATTTTTTGTTGTTGTTATAATTGACTTCAGGATGTGCCAATGGTTGGTACTCTCGTGATTACAATGGTACTTGGAGTCAGACCAAATATGGACGTACATGTCAACGCTGGGATTCACAGACCCCACATGATCACTCTCGGAACTCGCCATCTGGGTTTCCAGTGGATAAAAGTGTGTACGATGCCCACAACTATTGCAGAAATCCGGATTATGAAAGTATGTTCACCATTACCGCATTTTATTTCCAGAAGCCAATTGTCTTACCTCGAGTTGATTACGTCCGTGCAATGATTTTTGACAATGAATACACAAGTAGTTTAAGCGTTCAAGGTTCAAAACTGAAAATAAAGATATCTCACAATAAGTTTTGAAATAGATAAGGACGTATTGTTTGATAAATGGGCTTAGATACAATTGCCCAATATCATGGGGTTGTTATAACAATACCTTGATCTACAATGTTGTATTTTATAGGAGTGGATTTTAACAAGGCCTTGATCACACAAATCTTTTGCACCAATTGTAATATATCCCCGCAAACCCCATGAGAAAGGTACTGCTTAGATGACCCTTTTATAATATGCTTCTACCTATTACTAGTGTTGTCTTAGTCATAACTTACTATAACTTTAGTCAGTAAGACTAAACACTAGTTTCAAAAGGACAAACTTTCGACGCAAGAAACGTCGAGACGCTAACATAACATGATTTTTGACGTCACATTTGAGGTCATGAATAAACAAGTAGTCCCACCATCGATTATATTTTCGTATTCGATTAAATCTGAATATATATGTCTTTGTATTCGTTTTTCTGAAAAAAAAAACAACTTGTATTTCAGACAAGAAATCGTAGCTTTTCGTTGCATGTGCAAAAATAAAAAAGTCAAACAATTGAACAAGACAGTGCCAGCTAACTTTAGCGGCCATCATTTTCTTGCTTACTACTCTCGTATTTTTTGGAACATTTCACTTACAGATGGAGTGAACGTTTTCAACATGATCATTTTCGTCAAGTTTGTCTATACGATACAGAAAAATGATATAAAAGGGTGAAAATAAGTATTAGAAATATGTAGAAAAAGCAAGAGGGTTAATGTTTTTATTCGTTATTTCAAAAGCATAACCATGGTTTAGTCCCGTCTGCACAATAATTTTGGTAATGAATAAGGATATCTTGCCTAATTAACATACCAAATGGATTGTACGATTGCTCATTTTCAGAGCACCAACAATTTACCAACTTTTGCCAAAGGAATGTGTTCCTGAAATCTGTGAACCAGTTGCTTTAAAATTTAAGATTCTAAAAGTATAATTTTGAGATTCCGACTTTATTTTGCAAAAATCAACTATAGAAGCATACCCCTGATTTATATTACAGGCGGTGGTTTGTGGTGCTACACAGAGGATCCATCTGTACGATTCGAGTATTGTGACATACCGAAATGTTAACAAACATGTTTTCTGCGAAGACAACTGAAAGCAGATGCAGAGTGACGAAAACTATATATATAAACTTGAATTGTTTGTTTTATTAGAATTACCGATGATTATTTGAAATGTGTTTTTGTAAGTGTCGGTCGTTGTTTATTATTATTATTGTGCGACTATAAGCAAACACATGCTGTTTACTGTATTCATGGTTTCGGCTGTCTATGACACTTAACTGTATAGGTAGGATATGCAAATATTCAGTGGATCGAACATGATTATAAGAGGAATCAGCATGTAATCTGTCTTGGTCAAAGTCCATCTCATTGGTACCATACATTTTCTTGTGCAATTGCCGCATTATTTGTCAAGTTCTGTTTGGGCTATGACTGTACTGTCTATGACAGAAACTGCTGCTGAATAACGCATGTAATGTTAAAACTAGGCTTACTGGGCCCAGTTGTTCGAAACTTTAACCGGTTGTTAAACTAACCGCCGCCTAAATTTTTATTCAAAATATTAGTCTATGTGGAAAACACTAGTGTATTGTTTTGATTTTACCGTAAGGACTTTTTAGTGTTCATAATATTTTACCCATACATTTGTTTTCTAAGTCTTCTAAAATGTTGAAATGTAACCCTAAAATTTAATCAACCGTTAGTTTAATCGCCTGTTAAAGTTTCGAACAAATGGGTCCTGGTCTTCTGATTGCAATGTTTTACTTCCCTACCTTTCAAAGGAGACAATATGCTCTCAACCTGAATGCTTATTGACATTGTTTCTATGATTGATACTTTCTTATAGAAAAGGGTGATATATCATTTATCAAAATACGTCACGCTTAGTCCGCTGTAGATAACAGGGGTATTATCAATGCATAATATAATTCTTAGAGGACAAGTACGGAAACTTTCATCATAGACTTCAAAAGCCGCGATCAATGATTAGTGAACTTTAGTTCCGATTCAATATTGTTAGCTGTTATGATCTTTATGCTAATTTGCACATAAGATTATTTTTTACTAGTTTGACAGCAATAATATTTTTAAAACTAGTTCGAACTTAGTTTAGTCATATTTTATTCATTTGTGTTACAAAGACAAACCTTTTACATCCCAACAAAAGCAACAATGTGGTCGAGTCATGCTTTATTTAATCATCAGTCCAAACTTACAAAATGTTATCCTTATTAAAGCAAATAATTGTCGAAGTGATAATCTATACATTGGTAAGATTACTAGTTGCTAGAATGAGAAAATGTATCATCACAGAACATTTTAATTCTTGTATAGCCAATTGCAAGTATCTCACAGTGTTTTAATTAGAAGTATATATCTCATATCTCGCTTTCTCTTTAATTCAGTTCAGTTTCCATTTCCAGTTTGACCTTGGCCTTGTTCTGCGGAACCAACCTTTAATTTATTCCGCGTGAATAATGTCTTTTATATTGTTGGACTAGTACCCAATAGTCACAATGCCCAGCCATTGATAATGTCAAACATTTAAGAAATTGATTGCGAACCGCCTGCTTTATTATAGGGTATTTTTCATTACAGTAAATGCTTAACTCCATTACAACCTTTATTATTAGAACCATTATTCATGCTTATAAAGTCGACTCCAATTATTATAATGTTTTGTCTAGAAATACTTTTAATGGGATTTCAAACCAAACACAGAAGATAAAAAATGTCACACTATGTAGTTAGATTTATGGGATTAGATTAACAAAATATACCATATGAATTATTCAGGCAGTTTCATTTGTGAGATACTGCAAAACCAAATTGGATTTGTAAATGCTTTGAATAAGAATCTCATATTTTATTCTGATGATAATAATTATACAAAATATACGGGCATGCTTTTCCGGAGGACAATAATACCTGTTGAATCGCCGTTGCTAATTCTTTCAGTGACACAGTGATTGGTGTTTATTCAATAAAAAAGTTTGCTCAGTATTATAAAATGTACCAAATGTGCAGGTCTTTTTTTTTAAGAAGAAAAAGCACGTTTTTCATTTCTAAATGCCTTGATACTTTCTTCATACGTTCTTATTGATTGCTTGTAAAGGTAAATACAAATCATATTTTTAATACGCCTTAAATGTGTTATTTTAAAATATGAGCAGCCAGTACCTTCAATCAAATTATTTTTGCGGGATGATACAAATCAAAGGCAAAATTAGACGTGAAGAGAAAACAAACTTATCTCAGCGCTTATTTTAACACTGAATTACCGCATCGGAACGTCCAATTACAGGAAATAACGGCTCTTAAACGAGGCTTGCTAACAAATCACTTCACCCATTTTGATAGAAAAGGCAGCGTGGAAAGGCATACTGCTATGGATAAGAACCTGTCTGTTCAAAATGGAAGTACCGCCTAAGAATGACCAGTTTAATACTGGAAAAACAGGGCAATTAGATGAGGCTTGCCAATCTCTCACTTATCCAAATTTGACAGAAAAAACATGAGAAATCATTTTGCTACCGTTGCAAGTACACCCAACATAAATCATAATGTATATTAATATTTAGTGAACGTAAGTTATTGATGAACTAATTTCTGAAGTGCAACATTCGTACATACAAATTTTATGACCCAAAACAAATTTACAGACTACGGTCGTAGAGTTACTAAGTAGGCATAGGAAACAGAGATCAATATAATTGCACCTTTACTAATCCTACCAGGTGTTCTGTATTACAAAAATGCTTCTATTGTGACATTTTGATACAAGCAAAACTGTATTATCTGCACTATTAGTTACTTACTGGTACTGTATTTTATTATTGGCTTGTTAAAAGTTAATTGTTTACCATGTGCAAGTTGACAGAATCATAGGAACCATGTTTTGAGGGGTAAATCAAACACAAATTAATAAATCCTTAATGTTTTTGCTGTGCAAAAAAGTGATATTGTGTCTAAAACAGTTTTCATTTCCATTCAATTGTGTAATTATAAGGGAAGTAAACTAATAGATATCACTGCTTATAAGCACTAGCCCAAGGCAAAAGTTGTCATTCCTTGTGGATCACAACTATAAATTAAAAATTAAAACTTCTGTTATTGATTTTAACAAAACTATCATAAACTTCACATTTGTGAAATCATTTTTGGTTATTTCATGGACTTGGAAATCAATTTCTAGATTTTATTTAATGTATTACTATTAATGAAAATTTTAGGGTCTATCTCTATGCTAAGATAATTTATGTTGTCTGGAACACTGTTTTACTTTAAGCACTAATATAATATTGTCCGGAACTCTGTATTACCTTTAATCTGGAACACTGTGTTACCTTTTGCACTAAGATAATTTATGTAGTCTGGAACACTGTATTACCTTTTGCACTAAGATAATTTACATAATCTGGAACACTACCTACTACATTTTGCACTAAGATAATTTATGTAGTCTTGAACACTGTATAACCTTTAGCTCTAAGAAATGGTGTGTAAACTCGAACACTCTGTTGCTTTTAGAACTAAGATACGGTATGTAGTCTGGAACATTATCTGCAAATATTTAGAAGATGAAATCTACTCAGCTTACCGA
Source organism: Mercenaria mercenaria (assembly GCF_021730395.1). Taxonomy (NCBI): domain Eukaryota; kingdom Metazoa; phylum Mollusca; class Bivalvia; order Venerida; family Veneridae; genus Mercenaria; species Mercenaria mercenaria. Next base: position 103,563,224 of record NC_069362.1, on the reverse strand, counting down.
AATGGCAAAGGTAAGGTATCTGTGTACTAGCACCCATTTGTTACCCGTAAGAGATTGCAACTTTCACCACTTTAATGAGCAATTAAGGATAGAGCTTTAGATGATGTGTCTTTAGTCCAGTCGTCATTGATAAAAAAGGATGCTTCAGCTTTGGATATAAATCGCAAGCACAAGACGCAAAGCCTTGTTCTCTTCCTACTCAGCTGACGTTGATATTATCTGAACTACAGATTATGTCGTAAAATGATCGGGTTCTGAATTTTACGACGACTATGCAGGCTTACAATCTTTTCTTGAATCAGTTGTTCTTCCTGGTCTGGGTGTAAGGCAATGTAAGATCTTGGCTGGGGTGTTATGTATATTTCTTGTTGTAAGGAAATAGCTCACAATATGACCTTGACTAACTTTAAGCTGAAAGAAAGATATCTTCACCAAATTCCAATTCTGGTCCTACTAGAAATAAATAAATTGAAAACAGACCGCACTTGAAACAATATTTTTATTACATTTAACCCAGCCTTTTTTCTTCTTTTTTAAACGACTGCGTCCTCTGCAGGTGGTCTAGGACACCCGATTTAATTCCAAAGGTTTTAAAACGACAAAGCGATTATGTATTGTGTTCTTTTGTGTAAATTTACAATAAGTTTGATGATGTATGGACATTGTTCGTCCAGAAAATATAATAAAGTTGTTAACGTGTTAACTGCTGTTCATCCATGTGTCGCTTTTATATTTAATGCTCAAAACGAACTCGAAGTTTTGTTTACATTCCGTATGTAAATAAATCAAACTCCAGTTTCAAAATTATCGACAATCTGAATTGGTCTCATTGTAAACTAAGTATGATTAATGACTGTATATCATTTATGGAGGGAAACTGCAAAAGCGCCAATTCAAATGCACACAAGTGTACACGTTTAATTAATAATAAATAATTCAACTTTCTTTTTGTTTACTTTTGTTATGCTAACTCGCGCCTTGGCTGCAAAATAACATTTAAGAAATTATTTATAGCAAAGCAGTGTTTTAACACCAATTATAGCAAAGCAGTGTTTTAACACCAATTATAGCAAAGCAGTGTTTTAATTATTTCGTACGACGTATACGCCGGAGTGTATAAATAGTGTTAAAACATGACTTTGCTATAAATTATTTCTATTCTAATACGTTTTTTATTTTAAGTATTAGTTCAAATGTGATAGAGCTGTTTTTTCGCGAATGTATGGCGCCAAATGGTAGGTCGTCACGCTCCTGCGTTTATGCACGACAGGACCGGAAATGGCAATGCGCAAATGATAGCAAATTATTCTGCACAGCGAATTACCAAATCAGTGCATGTGTAAATCAGTCAAGACAGTTATGCTTTAGGACATTTCGTTTTAAACGTGTTTTTTAAGTAAAATATTTGATCAAATTTGAAAGATTATTTCTCGATGCGTACATGGCGCTAAATTCATAATTTTAACATGTCCAGAACATCACGTGACGTCAACATAATATCGTTGTGATGATTTAAGCATTGCCTGGTCATATTAGAATTCCCTGTACTGTCTCTAATTCTGGTTAAGATGATGGACAAATTTGATGCAGTAGAGTGCAGTTGAATTTTAATCATGTTTTAAATTTTATAATTAAACGTAGTACAGGTGGGCCTGTGGTCTAGTGGTAATACGCTTGACTGTCAATCCAGAGGTCCCGGGTTCTTCAGTGTCTCCCACCATTTAACTAAGATGTCTCCCATCTAACTAAAATGATTTCTCTCTATCTGTTCTGGGTGCTTTATCTCACTCTGTCCCTTTGGTCAGATCGCTCTGTGTCTGTACTGGTAGAGGATGAATTTTGCGCCCTGTGTAACTGCGTTTGCTATGTAAAGCGCCTTTGAACGTGTTTATCATGAAAAGGGCGCTATATAAATCTGGTATAATAATAATAATATAAGATTGAAAATGTTTCAGATACCTTTTGGCATTATTTATTGATTATTAAAGGCTTTGTTCGCTGATATGCTTTGCTTGTCGTCTGCAACAAAATTATCAGAAGCGTTTGAGGTTTAAGTAAATGTGCCCTGAAATATACAGTTTCCTTCATGAAAGTGTTTCTAAGCTAAATGTTCATCCTTAAAAGTTTGTTAATTTTATTTGTCCCTTGTTTTTGTTGTTGGTTTTCTTTTGTACTGATGAGAAAGTTCCAATGACTTTAAATAAATCCCGATGGACTATTACTTATCAAGAAAACTACTAATAACAAGAGCACAACCTGCGGGTGCCATCGCTCGTCTGCAAGTGCTGGACAAAACTGACTTTCTAAGTATAAAAAGGGCCATAATGCTGACAAAATGCAGGTCAAGTTATGTTTCTTGGTCTAGTTACTCATCTAATGATGATAAACAAGTGTACAAATTTTCAAAGCTGTTGCTTTTATAGTTTTTGGGATAAAGTGGACCTAAACAAAACTGTTAACCAAGAAAGTCAAATTTTCTAAGTACAAAAAGGGTCATAATTCTGGCAAAATGCATATCAGAGTTATGGTTCTTGATCTACATAGTCACCTTATGGTGATAAACAAGTAGCTGTAGGACTTATAGATTTTGATTAAAGGTAGACCTAAACAAATGTTTTAACCAACGCCGACGCCGACGATCAAGTAAAGACAATACTTCGTATATATTTTTAAAATCAGAGGAGCTAAAACGGACATTCATATCAGAGGGCGTTCTGATATTTAACACTACTCTCTGATAATCATTCCGTATTTTTTAAAGACTTGTATTTCAAAACTGTGTAACTATTTACTTTAGTTGAGGTAGGCCTAGTTTAAATTTCAATCTAATTACTAAAATGGCCTATATATTTTGGAATAACCAGACCTTTAGGCACATGTCAATGAGCTCAGTTTGAAGTGTTTTGTCAGTAAATGTTGGAAACTGGCAAAACATTTACGTAACCTTATTTTTGTGCCCCAATTAGTGTAGGGCTTCCGTGATAAATCTTTGCTAAGGTATTTCATACAAAATCCATTGGGTTGATAACAACAATTTACATAGTAAGTAATTCATTTGCTCAGATCACGGAAGGTCTTTTTGGGGCGTTTTGGTTTCTAAATCACAGCGAAACAATTAGGCCAAATGGTGATTGCTGAGTATTAATGGTAGAAGAAATACCACATGTACCCCTTCAGGCATGATTTGAGACACAGGCGAGAACCGAAGATCTGTAAGCCATCTTGGTGGTTTTGTCTTATAATGTCACGAACATGGCTCGAATCCATACAGATGAAGAATAAGTGATCTTAATCTTGTGGCTACGGAAGCCTGCACTAGCGTGGAGGACTCCTGAAACAAAGACATGAAAATTCTTAAGTAATAAATCTAATTAAAGTCTTTTAATTTTATTAACATACACTGACGAGATAATTTGCTGCCATCATGCTAATTATTCATATGTGACGTACATGTATGTAATGGTAGTCAGCAATTATTTCAGGTAGTGACATTTCATTACATAAGTAGTATTCTTTTATTTATAAAATCTGTAAAATATGTTATTTGTATGCGTAGGTAACTCTAAGCTTATATGGTCTCCCACATTTGATAAAATAACAGAAATAATTCAACGTACAAAACATCTTGAAACGAGACATGTATAATGAACTTGTAAAGAGACATTTGTTGAAAGAAATACAGTGCGAGCTTAGTCTGCCATACAGAACTTGGTACGCCAACAAAATGATGATATAGGACTGTCTGTCGTCGTAGTAAATCGTACTTTTAAAAAAATGAAGAAGAGTTCCTATGATCCAATTATTTTAAGTCGGTTCAAGTGGGTAACGTTTGGTGGCAAAAAAATTCAGAATCACTGACATTTCTGCGACTGTATACAAAATTCGAGCGGTTTAAGCGAAAAAAATTTATAAAAGTTTATTTGTATGTATGCGTTTATGAAATATGTAGGAAATTCCTTTGGAAGCATACAACGTAACTTCTGTTTGACTGAGTCTGTACATGAGTTTGACCACTTCCAGGCACTAAAGAGGAAATACTGGGATAATAAGATTTTTGATTTTGCAGAAGAGTGAATACATAATTTTTGTGATCAAAACCTTGCCTTAATTCCTATTAATAAAAAAATATGATTACATAAGCCCAGTCAATTTTTCTTTTTGATCAATTGTTTTTGTTGTATTGTGTCATAAAAGAACGGTTGAATAATGGTACCGGTATAATGGTATAAATTCCAAACTGTGCAAACAAAATTGATTTTTCTAATTTCCCGTTAGAATGTAAACACAATATAATTTCGGTGGAAATCATCAGAAAATACGATTCATTGCTCAACGTATATATATTATTCATCATTGCAATTAATTATATCATAATTCGACTTAAAGTCAACACAATTAACTTTGGAACAGTCTAATCAGTTTTAGTTGGCGTTGATTGAAATTTTGTCATCTGCAGCACGGTGTGTCATCAAAAATATCACTTTAGGTACAAGTAAATATGTAACATTATTGAAGTCCGCGTGGTATTGGCTTTTAATCAGAACAATGAATATGAGTCAATTTCAATAATATGAAGACGAGATTTGGCAATGTTCGTATAGCACTTGTTGTTGCTGATATACCCCAAACAGGATAAACAAACCTTAATTTACTAATTATGAAAAGTTCCATAAGGTTTTAACATTGAAAAAAAAAACAACAGGTAACGAAAGTTTCAATATTATACATGAACTTATACAATTAATTCAGCACTATTTTCAAATGTGCTGATTAATGGTATAAAAGTTCTTTATTCACAACTAATTTTGGTTTTTTACCTGACTGTTTCGGACAGTTCTCTGTCCTTCATCACAGCACTGACTTCCGGTCATCTTCGACTGTTTCCGCCACTGCACGGGTGAGCGGCGAAAACGGAATCGTAGACGCTTGCAAGCTTGTACGCCCCTCGTCACGGTTCATAGTCGAAGATTGGCGCTTGATATGTTTGCCCTTCAAGGCCTTGTCGAGTTCGGTTCAACATCCCTATAACCACTAAAAAAACAAAATATTTGAATAAAAACTTTATACAGGATTTACCAACTAAATGAACTTCTTCAAGCATGGTGATTAATGTTCAACTTGCGGTATGAGGAAACAACAGAAACGAATAAGATTTTAACAACAAATAGACATATTTTATGTCAATGACAAAATGTGTGGTAGCCACATTACGAACAAATGCATAATTAGCCTTGAATAAAAGCTGTACGGACAAAAGCATCCAAGAATGCTTACATTACAACTCTCCACTGCATCCAACATTAGTTCAGCTTACTTTGCAAAATTCATGAATTTAACAGACGCATACTTTTGAAATTGAAAAAAGTGGTGGTATGATAGAATTTACCTCAAAAAGTACAAGGTTGGTACATGAAATGGATATTGTTTCAACGTTATAAGTATCATATAAAGGGTGCTCACTAATGAAAAATGAAAAACTGAAACAATAAGTTATGTTGAATTACAAAGACTTATTGTGTACATTCAATTACAATAAGCTTTTTGGTGCGAAATAATAGTTGCTTACCATGTCAAAATTGATCAAGTCCTAAGATTCTATTTAAAGAAAGATGTCCAATATGTCACTGTCTTGTTTCATCCGCATATTAAGCAAACACTATTTAGTTTCTTAAGTGCATAGAAAACGAAGGTGGTAGGAAGCCATATCCAAATAAAAGAGTATTATCCTTAAATACATTAAACATTTATCGTTACAGAAGTCTTGCTACAATAAGGTTAAAATGGCATTATAATTTTTACTTGGTACAGAAGCACACATGCACTTAATATATCAAAAATTCAACAACTTTGAACATTATTTCTAAAATCCTAAAATAAGGTATGATAAATTGGTTGAGAGGTCAGTCAATTTTATGTGCAAATAACATTCTAATCTCTTCACAAAATTACTAATAACAGAGATTCAATGATAAAACTGGACGAAGTATCAGTTATTTCAAAAATGTCATTTATATTTGTCCTTAATTTCTCCACCATACTTCATAACTCTTTTGCACGATGCACGAATCTGTCATTCACGTAAAAAAGTTCAAATAAGTTTTAAATGCAATATTCTCTAAACGTAATAATGGATATGCATTCAAGATAATTTTCTAACGTAACGAACATGATAATGCTTAACAACCAACTTTGACTTATGATTTAAGTACATCGATTTTAGTGACTTTATTGATTCTTTTGTGTTTTGTAATTGTAGCAAAAGTATAAAGGAAGGGCCCCACATGAAGCGAAACCATGCAGCGCAAAGTATCAATTAAGTAATATTTTTTGCAAATGTCAAGATAATTACTAAATGTTTCTAATATTGAAAAGAAACTTGAATAGGATTCTTATTGATTGAAAGAAATGTATATCATACGACATTCTTTTTTTATAAAATGTAAAACGGCTTGACACCTAGTTGTTCCGTTGTTTATTAGGTTACTTTCGTCCGGCGCAGTAAAATTTGCAGTGTACGCGAGAAGTCGTGGAAAATTAAACCATGAATAAACTAAATTAACCACATTTAAGAGAATTTCAAGGACGCATTATGCATTTAAACCGCATGCTGTGTAGCATTTAGATACTGTTCAAGGATCATTGTGTAGAATGTCATGTATGCCCTTGCAATGTAACACTAGCTTTTTTGTTACATTTATCAATGAGAAATATGCGTCATCCGACTGAAAGATCGGCGTAATTTTCTGTTTAGCAAACCTGTGCGTTAGAAAAAATCTTATCCCAACATTATTTGGAACATGTTATTGTAAAAAACTGTATTTCCTATCAAAGCTTAAAATTTGTGTGAATGTACTTTCACAAAGACCTGTTTTCCTGTAATTCATAGTACACATCCCTATCACAAAATGACTGAATATTAAGTGTCCATCATTATAATCAGTTGGAATAGTTTTATTCCACATCGATTTCTGAAAAGCACCCTCATACATTCGATGAAACTAGAATGAGAATATGCGTCCCTAAGCGATCTGTCAAGTATTTGAAATTATTTTTTAACTTTGAAAAGTTATTCTACCTATAACCAGCCTGTAAATCATGTATTACTTTATGAAGTATAAGAAGTATAAAACGACTTTACGTGAAGTTTATATACCCTCCAACAAATTTCAACTACGATGGCACTTCAGGTGTACTTCCGAACCAACTGGACATAATACGCATGAAAGATGGGACAAGTGATTCGAGTACCATCATGAAATATTATTTCTAATTAAAATGTCAATATTTGTTCTGTAAATAAACAATCTGACAACCAAAAAAACAGTTTATTGAAATGAATTGAAATGTAAAATGCACTTAGACAAATGTTATAACATAATTTTCATTTAATTTATTCACGCTCATTTTGATATGGAATAGGTTCCATTAAAATATGGTCTTACGTCACCTTAAGTTGCATTACTTTATTAAACGCAGAAAGTGCGACATCCAACGTTGAGCGGAATATGCGCATACGTTATTAGGCGCGTATTGCGACATACAGCTGTTGAGGGCGGGAATACTGTGATTACCAGCGTGTGGCGGTATTGCGAATATAACGTGTGAAGGTGGGTATTGCGACATACCACGTGTGAGCGAGTATTGGACATTACGTGTTAAGGATATGCACATACCCTTGTGATGGCGGCGTATGGTTGACTAATCAGCATTTTGCACGAATCTGGCTTATCTTCGGCGACAGTGCATTGTACATCCAATGCGCGCTTCTGAATTTAATTTAGTCGTGCATGCAATCAACAATAATTTTTAACTTTATTTCTGTTTTCGAGTGAGTCATCATAATGGTTTCCAATGACAATAACTTCCACAGGAAATCGTTAATAAAGCGAAGTGAATTCGTGCAAAAGCTTTTAGATTATGACTTCACAGTTGGTTGATTTTTTTAAATTCACCACGTGAAGTTCTTCAAGTGCAATGTGGTATGAAGAAAACAAGTCAAATTTATAAATTTAAGTTTTTTATTAAACAATACCCCAGTTACAGTCCATAAAATAAACAAACGTGTTTGTAAACACGGACGGATCCAAACGGAAGGGGAAGAAGCATTTTATAGAAATATTCCGATGTCAAAATACAATGTATATCCGTAGCCCTGACCAACCTATAAACCGGGTAATTCTATTTTATAAGTGCATCAACACGGCTGACCCATTTAAACGAGCTGTATATATCTAGATAGTTTATTTTGCTGTTCAGTATATTTTTTCAATCTCAAAAATAGAAACTTCACAAACAAAACAATCAATAAACTTATAGATGAAAATAATGTCGAATACACTAACACCAAAGACAAATTGTCAAAAAGGTTACTATGAAAAACTGTATGAAAAAAAGTTTACATCAAGATGAAACACCTATTATAAATACTATTGGAGATAATCCCAGAAAACTAAGTTTTCTAGATTCTGCAAAACTGGAAGGCGAACTTGATATTGAGGAATTAGGTGATGCACTAAAAACATGAAAAATGATAAAGGCCCTGGGTTGGATGGATTTACTGTAGAGGTTTTCGAGTTCTTTTGGAAAGATGTTGCATATTTTGTTCTGAGATCATTAAACTATGCTTATCAAACAAATAACTTACCAGTAACACAGAAACAAAGGTCATAACTTTTCTTCCAAAACCAAACAAAAATAGATTTTGGATGAAAAATTGGAGACCAATTTCTCTCTTAAATGTTGTTTACAAGTTAGCTTCAACAACAACAGCAAATCGTTTAAAATTAGTCTTGGATAAATTAATACACCAAGACCAAAAAGGTTTTATATCCGGCAGATTTATAGGAGAAAATAGTAGACTTATCTACGATATTATGTTTGAAACGAATTTAGAATATATGCCTGGTTCACTGCTTTCCATTGATTTCCGGCAAGCCTTTGACTCGATCTCCTGGACATTTATACACAAAACCTTAGACGATCTTAATTTCGGGAACTCTTTTAAAAAATGGATACGTTTATTTCAAATGGAAGTAAAACGTGCATTCTACAAAATGATCATTTATCCTACTTTTTCCTTCTCGAAAGAGGCTGTAGACAAGGTGACCCAATTTCACCTTATATATTTATTTTATGTTCTGAAGAACTGGGATTAATGATTAGACGCAGCAAAAGCATTGTAGGTATTAGTCTGCGAAATCAGCAATATGAAATTAGTCAATATGCTGATGATACACAAATATTTTCTAATGGAACCGGGGAATCTCTTGAAAATTGTTTGGTTACACATGAGAACTTCTATAAAATGTCAGGTTTAGAAATAAATATAGAAAAAACTATAGCCTATTAGATAGGTTCACTTAGAAACTCCCAACTTCAGTTATGTAGAGACTACTCATTAGACTGGAGCCAAAAACCAATTAAGATACTTGGTGTCAGGTTTTCTGCCAATATTTATGATATTTGGAATTTAAATGCACTTGAAATATTACAAAATGTAGGAATATATTAGATGATTGGGCAAAAAGAAAACTCACCTTTTATTGGAAAGTAACTGTGTTAAAATCCATTGTTTTGTCAAAGTTTGTATATATATTGATTGCACTACCTGACCCTCCTGATGATTTTGTCAAGCTATTTGAAACTATTGTCTGTAAGTTTTTATGGAACAACGGACCTGACAGACTAAAAAGAGTAGTTGTCACCAAGAATATAGAATTCGGGGGACTGAACATGATTAATAATACATCTTTTATTTAAAGTTTGAAAATTAGCTGGATTAAATTAGCTATTTTAACTGTGACACTTGGAAATCTCTGTTAACATTCTCATTTGATAATATTATCTCTTAAGGCTCGCAATATACAAAAGTACTATCAAGAGAAGTACATTATCCTTTTTATACGTCCGGAAGGACGTATTATGTTATACCCCCCGGTGTCCGTCCATCCGTTCGTTAGCGATTTCGTGTCCGCTCTGTAACTCTTGAACCCCTTAAAGGGTTTCAAAGAAACTTGCCACAAATGTTCACCACACCACGACGACGTGCAGAGCGCGTGTTTTGGATGTCTCACTTCAAGGTCAAGGTCACACTTAGGGGTCAAAGGTCATATCAGTTTGTTTCGTGTCCGCTCTGTAACTCTTGAACTGCTTGAAGGATTTCAAAGAAACTTGGCACAAATGTTCACCACACCGAGACGACGTGCAGAGCGCATGTTTCGGATGACTTGCTTCAAGGTCTAAGTCACACTTAGGGGTCAAAGGTCATATATGACTTTGCTTTTTGTTTATTGCTCTGCATTGCAGTGCTCTTGTTTTTATTTGGCAGATCCCTTTTTTGTTCACTTAAAATAATTATTTTTCGAATTACTTCCCTTTTTTGTTACTATAGATAGCTTATTTTGAAACTTTTTTATTATTGGCTGTAGGGAAAAACCGAGACCACTTTTCTGTGATACAACATGGATGGTACCTCCAATTTTTATGTGTATTTTGGCATACCTGTACCTGGTAAGGAATTTTTTGTGGACTTAGATTTTTTTTGGAGTTTTTTCCCTTTGTTGTTCCTGTCATTTGGGCTTCAACAGTCAAATTCTTTAAATTTTGCTGCCATCCTCTGATGTAACCCTTCGGGCGTATATTGCCCGCTTGGCGGAGCTCTTGTTGGAGAGATGTGCTCAATAGTTGGTGTAGATTTGCTGAATGTTGCGAAATCAACGATTAAGAAGATATTTTATACTCGCCTTTATGGTATAACCACCGTTTTACAATAAAATGGAATATTCAGAAAACTGGTAACAAAAAAATATCATATATGTTATAGATTTACTCGACAATGATGGGAATTTTTATAATTAAGAAGACTAAAAACCATTTACTCGATAAGAGGAACTTTTTTAGATTTACACCGTGTTCTTTCAAATATACCAATTGAATGGAAAAATATAATAAGGAAAAATGCAAATGAGGTTTAAGAAATAATAATTTCCCAATCGTGGTTTATCGTAGAATTACCCGTGTTTTGAGTTCCTATGCGTAAGAATATACCACGAAGGCCGTAGGCCTTGTTTCGCATAAGAACGAAAAACTCGGGTTATTCTACGATAAATCACACTTTGGGAACTTGTTATTTCGATTCTAACACGACATACTAGTATCAACAGTGTTAGAAAAAATGGTAACTACTTTTTACGACCGTGCTACGCACCTTGATCGAATGAGGTCATTGCACGCGCGTGGGTTATTGCAGAATAACCCGAGGTAGATTTTGCTCTACATGTGTGTAGGTTATTTGCTGGTCGTGTTAGAATAGTAAATATATGACAAACATGTTTTTGAATAAATATTTAAAAAGTTTAATTAAAGATAAAAAGGCAGTAGTAGTTTTTATAATACAATCACAGACACGAAGAGTGTTGTGGTACAAAACAAATGGGTACAATCACTGGGGATTTCCGATACAGAGTATAAAGATTATTGCAAAAGCTTAAAAACAATAAAAGAAATAAAGTTGAAAGATTTTTTAGTTTAAGATAAATCATCATATTCTTGCTACAAACTCATTTCTACACCTCATACATAAAAACAGATAATAATTTATGTCCTTACTGCCAAAAACGAGCGAGAAACAATAGAACATATTTTTTTCATTTATGTCCAATTATTTATTATTTATATAGATGTGCCCTAGAAGGAACTTTTGCTATGCTTTAAATTGTAAAAAAAAAAGCAAACAGTATTTATGTCCCGCTTTCTGTAAACCAACCCTGCTTTTTATTGTATCGGAGAGAGTTCGTAGCTGTTTGTTGTCCTTCCACTTCCTGTAAAAGGGAAACAGGTTATGCTGGATAAATGATGCGCAGTGCATAAGAACTTTCTTAGTTGCGGGTAACAACATTGACGTAATGTACACATGTAAGTTACCTCGCATATTTTATCTATCTTTTGCTGAATATCTTCTATAAGTAACTAGATTCTACTGCTTAGCTTTTATGCTACGAAGGATACGGATATGTTTCACGACTGAGCTTGGATGATGAACGAAGTACCTTACTAAAAATTCTTAAAAACTATGTCCTACTTCTATTTTCATATTGTACCCAATTGTATTTAAACCAGTACAGTTTTGCTCATTGATTGATCTTTAAGTGATCCAAGAGTGCCATAAGTGGGGGTATTACTTTGGAACCGGACACTGTCTGTTTGATCCATTAGTAACTGCTAATATTTACTTAGATCTGTAATTATTCAGTAGCTTGAACAATGTAACTCCTCATTATTTTTTGAAACGTTATATGCTTACTTTCTACTGTTTAGGAATAACCAAACGACCCCTGTCAACTATTAAAAGGACAGTTTTTAGTTTTTAATTTTTCGGGCAGGGTAACACCTAAAGTAAATGGACGTACATCAATATTAATAATGTTTTGGACATTTCTTGCTCTCTGCATGTTCCATGTACAGGCGGACACATTTTCTGGTATTCTTTGTTTATCGTCTGCAACAAAGATGACAGGTTTATTCTATACATTGCCTGCATGTGCCCGAGGCTGTGCATATACAGGCGGGTGTCAAAGTTTCTTCTATGATAGTACAACCTTAGAATGTTACAGCGTGGACACGGTTTTAACATCAACGGATGGGTGCGTGTCAAAAGCTGGTACAAGGTACTACATCCCACCAGGTGAGTTAATTTGCTGTCAATTATTTATATTTGTAATGTTGTTGTTGTTGTTGTTGTTTTGCATTCCCATATGATCCATGCGTCTATGATGTCACGTAAAATTGGATCATTCTGGATTGATTGATGATTGTTGGGATGAAAGTCACACCCACAAAATTATAGGTCATATAAAGACTTTCTAGCGTTACATGGTGGAGGATGACCCTACGTGTCCCTTCTTGCATCAATCTATTAAATGCGGGTACCTGGGTAGAACCATCAACCTCCAGTAAGCCAGCATGGTTGCTTTGGTGCGATTAATTACCCATGTCACATAGTGTATGAGGAACATGAATTTTACCGGACATTACCCATTGAAAGCGTACCTTGTTTGTCGTGACGTTAGAGCTTTTCATGTTCCAACACTCGCCGTATACTGTTATTTATTTATTTATTTGTTTGTTATTTTGGATAATTTTAACTTCTGATATAACCGAGATATGATTAAAGACAATTTAAAAAGACAGAGGAAATCAAAACTGCACATATACAACAAAGAACGAGGATTTGGTCATTTACGTTTGCGTATGAAATACATTACTGTGTGAAAACTACGTGGGAGAGGGTCTTCGTGAGTGCGAGAGGTCGTGTGTTAGTATCCCTGGCCACGTCATACAAATGATGACATCAGGTCCCCTGCTTGGCGCTCAGATTTAAAGGAGAAACTGGCTTTTTTCATACCCTCTCGGCGTTTGAATTGTTGTACATGTTTTGCAATCGGCCCAAAATAATATAGTATAAACTAATTATGCGTGGAGACCTTCGACTTCCTCCAATTTTAAACACCATCAATACATTCCATACATGAAATTAAACTAACATCACGTGTCATAGATTTTACATAAACAAACAATAAAACAATACATACATGTAAGTGAAGAATTAGATAATGAAACTATAGGCCTAATATATATTCTCGTTTGCTGTTTGGTAAACAAAAATCAACATAATGATTTGCAAAAAATTATATTTTCTTGTATAGATATGCACTGAATTTGAATTCATTTCTTAATACTGAAAATAACAAAAAAGAAAAGAAAACATAATACAATGCTTTCAATATTTGGGCCATTCAATACAAAATTCAGATGCATAAATGCCTTTTTATAATGTATGGAATGGATTTAAATTAAATACATTTTATTGAGGAATATGTAGAAATATATATTTCTAAGAAATTTATGTAGGGATAGAACACGTTTTTTGTGTGTATTAACGTCTGCAGAAGCTCGCGGGATTGTGTGTGACCGAGATCGAAGGTCTTGCATAAAAAAACATTATACGACGACAAAATGTATTGTTTTCATATGTGATGATTTAACGATTCCGGTACATTTTTTTTAATTACCATTCTGTTGTTCTTGGAAACAGTAAAAATGTTTTAAACATCCATAACCAGGGCGCAGATATCAACAACACTACTAAAAGCACGTACTGAAGGGTTTTAAGCGATTTTTTTATCTCTCGTTATTACAAACATGAAATTACGAATAATTTTTCATATAACTTAAAACGTTGGTAAACAGTAGCACAATTACAAGAATAATAACTTTACCAGTACGGACACATTTCGGGTAACGAGTACGACCGTAGTGAAAAGCTTTCAAGCTTTTTATATAAATTCTTTGAAAAATTAGATAAAAACATACCGATTGATACTTATCAAAATCATAAATATGATTCCTAAAAACAAACAATCGCACAAGTTACACGCGATTCTTAAACATTCACGGTTATCTACAAAAACTGAAACGACGCTGAGTTCTAAAAGGGGAGTAAACGAGGGAAGAAGCGCGTACGAACATTCTTAGAGGCAGTGCATTTTGTGTTGGTAACTGATACAGCAAAAGATTGTATCTGTCATACTACAAAACGCGGTTATTATGGAAGAACGAAGGCGCATATGTACCAGATGTCAATATGCGGAGAAATACATCTACGTCCCCGGGAAAGCAATTCAAAAATAAAAATCATGTATTAACAGCACGTGAATTGCCTTATTTGCACACGATTTTACTCCCGTTAATACATGGGCGGATCCAGTGAAAAAAGTAGTTTTTATGCAAGAATGTCTCAAAGAACTTTTACGTACAACGTTTGCAACGTATTCCGTACGCACAATGAAAAGTTTATGAAGTTTGTAGGTCTGTTTCACAACCCGTCGTGCGGAGTCAGTGCAAATGAGCGTATTTTTTTCTTCGCACGAACCTTATTTCGAAAAAATGTTTAAACCTATTTCTCCCTGTGATGATTTATTTTCTTTGCACAAATAAAGACCAATGTAAGCAAAAACAACAGCACCAGACATATTTTCCGGCTGGTTAAGAGTAAACGGAAGATACTGAAAGTTTGATATTCATTTTAATAGTCCTAACTGAGTAGAGTGATGCTTATAACTGTGATCAAAGGTCTTTTTGCAGAGAAAAGAACACCTCATTCGCCGTATTGCGTGATACGCGAGTAAGTGTGAGTGCTTGAAATCAGGCAATATGTTGGAAAAAAGCGGTAGAAGTTGGCCTTCTGGAAAACAGCTGTAGAACGGTTGGCCTTCTGGAAAACAGCTGTAGAAGTTGGCCTTCTAACGATAAAGAAATATTTAAGTTCCAAAGCTATAGCTGTTATTATTAAATAAGAAAAATGGATATAAACAAAACATTAACCTGGAATTATCAATTGTCTAAAGAACAAAGGCTTACAATTCTATCACAATGGAAGGTAGAATTACCGTTTTAATATAGTTACACACCTAACGATAATTAACAAGTGTACAAAGTGCCAAAGTTTTAACTCTTATATAGTATTCAAGAAAAATTGACATGAACAGAAACATTTAACAAAAAAAAATAATAATCAAATATTCTTAGTATAAAAAGGACCACAATTCTGAAAAAAATACAAGTGAGAGTTATGGTTAATGGCGTACTTAACCTTATGCTGATAACACGTGTATAACATTTCAAACCTTATTTCTTAAAGCAAATCATAACAAAATTGGAAAAAATGTTTTAAAGCGTACAGTCGTTTTGTCTTAAATGTGTTAAGGTTCAGTTTGAAACTGTAGCTTATTACGTAATGTATACTTGGTATATTTTCGGTACATATAACATTTAATTTGAAGGTATATTTAAAACAAGAGTGCCAGAATGTCACAATATACGTCGGTCACAGCAAATTTCTTTATTCTAGCACCTGTATTTGCAAATGGAATTTTAATTTTGTAGTTGTTTAGTAATCATTGTAAGTCTTTTGTTTTTCTAAGTCCACTAAAAAAATCCTTACCAGGTAGAGATAACTTAAAATACACCTAAAATTGAAAAGTAACATCTATGTTGTACCACAGAAAAGTGGTCTTGTTTTTTCCCTACAGTCAATTATAAAAAAGTTACAATATAAGTTATTTATAGTAACAACTAAGTGAAGTTAATCTTAAAAAAATAAATAAATAAATAATCCAAAACAAAATTGTAAGTCCACACAAAAATCTTTACCAGGTAGAGATTGGTCAAAGTACACCTCAAAATATGATGTAGCATGCATGTTGTACTACAGAGAAGTGGTCTCGATTTTTCCCTACGACTAGTAATGAAAAAGTTACAATATAAGCTATTTATAGTAACAACAAAGGAAAGTAATTCTAAAGAAGGGAACTGCGCATGACACTTCGTCTCATGATGGTGTATAATTGTGCCAAGTTACATCAAAATCCTTCCATGCATGAAGAAGAAATGCTTCGGACAAAGTCATTCTTGTATCTGACCTTTGGCCTCTAAGTGTGACCTTGACCTTAGACCTAGGGACCTGGTTCTTGCGCTTGATACTCCGTCTCGTGGTGTTGAACATTTGTGCAAAGTTATATCAAAACCCCTCTATGCATGAAGAAAAAATGCTCCAGACAATGTTTTCATTCTTGTATCCTTTGACCTCTAAGTGTGCCTTGACCTTAGACCTAGGGACCTGGTTCTTGCGCATGACACTCCGCCTCGTGGTGGTGAACATTTGTGCCATGTTATATCAAAATTCCTTCATGCATGAAGAAGAAATGCCCCGGACAAAGTTTTCATTCTTGTATCCTTTGACCTTTTAGTGTGACCTTGACCTTAGATCTAGGGACTGGTTCTTGCGCATGACACTCCGTCTTATGATGATGAACAATTGTGCCAACTTTCATCAATATCCCTCCATGCATGAAGAAGATATGCCCCGGGCAAAGTCATTCTGGAATTTGACCTTTGACCTCTAAGTGTGACCTTGACCTTAGACAAAGAGACCTGGTTCTTACGCATGACACTCCGTCTCATGATGGTGAACAACTGTGCCAAGTTTCATCAAAATCCCTCAATGCATGTAGGAGATATGCTCTGGACAAAGTCTGTGGACGCCGCCCGCCCGCCAGGGGCGTTCCCATAATACGCCCAAACGGGCGTATAAAAATGATGTATCCCAAACAGTGATTTGTCATTGAATAAAATCATTGTTTGGAGTTTAGATGCGAAAGAATTATATCGCGAGGTTGCAGCCCGGGTGATACTCTAATACTATGCATCTAAACGACATAAAATGATTTTATTCAAGAGCAAATCTCTGTTTGAATATATTATTTCGATTCTAACACGTTATCAAGGATTAGGCCCTATTATGTACATCCTTGACGACACGCATCAAATATTTGCCTGTTTTCTGTTGATTTCATTTCCAGCGCGCCGCTATGCCGTCTGACGCTATATAACGTAATAATTGGACATCAGAAAAATTAATTGTTGAATTATAACACAATTTCAGCTTTCTTTGTCTAATAAAAAATGAAATCGGGTCGTGTTAGAATACAATTTATTTCATGATTCCTTATATTAATCTACGGAAGCCTATTAGGGACATTTTGTCTTAGTTTTTATGCATTACCTCTTATATTTGATGTATTATGCGTTACGTATTATTTATTACCTCTTAGATTATACACGTAAGGTAGAGGTGAAGCGGGAAACATGACTTTGTAAACTCAAACCACAACACCAGAGGTACAACGTAACATGTTTAATAACAATCCTAGGTCTGGTGACTCTAGGTTAAATACTTTTTGAGATATATGGCATATATTCAGACAGACGTACTGACAAGAACAATTTTAGGTCTCCCATAAAAGAACTAGAAACAAAAGCTGTCGGTTGACAGCGCACTCGACTATTCGAAGAATTGATGGAAGTATGGGTTCAAAATATCTGACAGAAAATAAAAAAAAGATAAGACAAACAATCTACCTATATTTGTGGATCTGGATTATGGCAATGTGTGGCTATGATGGTATGCAAGTGTTCAAAGTTTCGAAGTTATATATCAAGCATTTTAGACAAAACATTGAATTGTATGCGAAACGTAACTAATTTCTTTGCCAAAAGAAAACGCCAAAACTGAGCTAAAGACCTTGTCCTAGTTATGTAGTCTTGCCTACATATGTATACTATGATGGTAAACAAGTGGTCATCAGAAAAAGTTGTTTAAAGGTACTTCTATTTCTGCCTCTAATGGCTTCAGAAAGTGTTCAAATGCCCCGTGTTTAAACTACAGACAAAGTTTAATGACAATTCAGCAAAAGACTTCATGAAAAAAATGTTTAAAGGTATTTCCGTGTTTAGCTCTAGAAGACCCTACAATGGGACTATTGCGCGTTTTAAAAAAAAAAATTGGAAATGACCTTAATATGGTGGTACAGTCCAAGTTTGATCAAGATCCATCATGTTGTTAATAGCATAGGTCGTTTAAAGCTTTTTTCTAGCTTTAGCTCTAGTGGTCACCAAAAGTAACACACAAGATATAACACCTAAGAGGTAATACGTAACATGTAAGAGGTAACTGATAACACGTAACACATAATATGTCACACATAAGAGGTTATGCATAAAAACTAAGACAAAATGTCCCTAATAGGCTTCCGTATTAATCACCGGTTCGCAGTGTGTGTTACTATGACCCGTCTTTGAATAATGACAGCTCTGCTGGGGGTATAGTCGTATAAATTGAACACGTGTTTTCTGTGCTATTTAAAACCAAAAGGTGTAATAAAAGAGGCGAACTGTCATAATATACCTCATCGCAGCAAATTACTTTTGCCTTTTAAAATTCTCTGCTGATTGAGCAGACTGATTGTCAATTTTTTTTTCATTCCGACCAATTCACTCTAGAGCAACACAGATTTTCCATCTAGTTATCGAACTTTGCAAAGAAAGTATAAGTTTGGTGAACATAGGATAAGAACTAATCAATTTATTTAAAGGACACTGTCACTTGCAATTTCAAGTAATTCCAAGGCCATAACTTATATGTGAAAATAATGCTTATAATAAGACTCTGTCCATAAATATTTTGACCAAGTTTGGTGAACATTTGGCAAGAACTGCTCAAGTAAGAGAGAGGACAACTTTAGTGAACGACGCCTGCCCACCGAAGGAGACCACATAATACTTGTTGAAAAATAAAACTGTGAACAGTAAAAAGTAATAAACTCCAATTTTTGGCTTACCAGTCAAGAATTAGAACTATTGGGCCTCAGCTCAACAGACTATTTAGTAAGCATGTAATATAGTTTCTAAGGTATTTGTATATATATGAGCCGCGCCATGAGAAAACCAACATAATAGATTCGCGACAAGCATGGATCCAGACCAGCCTGCGCAGGCTTGTCTGGATCCATGCTTGTCGCAAAGCCACTATGTTGGTTTTGTCATTGCGCGGCTCGTATTTGCTTTGGTATCACAGTTGAGGTAATGAGAATATGAGGTAAATAAGAACTCACCCAAATTATAAAAAATTATTAGAAGTACTTCTCATAATCAAGGGGGGTATTCGATCTACTCCTTACCACCAAAACAAAATGGCGGCCAAAACTGAAAATGTGAGTTTTTCTTACTTTTTATCTTTTTTAAGGATTTCTAGACCATGACACATAGCTATCAACCTGCTCCACTGTTTTTTCTATCTATCGGTACCTTTAACATTGGAAACAGTGCTGTAGTTTGTCTGGAATGCTGGTCATGGGATTTGAATCGATGGAAAATCCTCCGGTAAACACGGGATAAGGAATAGTGCGATTAGCAAAAATAGTCTTTTTTCCTTATAATTCAAATAATTGTGAGCTGTTTTTCTAATTAGAAGAAAAGAATCAATATATATTTCCATCATGGTTAGTCTGGAGCCGATTAAAAGTCGTAATTTTAAATTACACAGTTTTTTGTCTGATGGTAAGGAACAGTGTACGAAAATAAGAGGATAAGGTGCAGTTCACTTCTTCAAGCAACTTTTTACTTTGCTCTTTTCAGAGACAATCAAGTAAAATTCTATTACAATAATATTTTGGTGATCATTTATAACTATCTCTTGCTAAATGTAGTAAGATTTAAAAGGTATCCGCCTGTCTATCAGACACGTGATGTACTGAAAGCCAAAAGTTCAGCAAGTATTTAATATAGTATCCCTCGCCAACATTTAAGTATTTATAACTTTCTATTTGGTATAGCGCCCAAAGTCATTAACAACAAGCAATTGCCTTACAAAAATATTGAAATATTATTTTATTTTTTTTGTTTTAAAAAACCATTAAAAGTTAAACCTACTTAAAATACAATGTGTTTTACTAAAGATAGTGAAAACTCAGCAACACCACTTAACTTGTTTAGGTGTTATGCATTCTTTGTAATTTTGCGTTAAAATACATATGTTATGCGACATTTAGGCGCACTAATTCACGATTTTATGGATACAAAGACCAGAAATTATTCGTGGTTGAAGCTATAACTATGTATACGACTTTTCATAATTATGGTTAACTCTTACATTTTAAGTTAACGTTGGCTTAGAGTTATTAAGGAATATTACCTCGCGAGTTCGCTAGTAGATTATTGAACGAACATTTAACTGTAACAAAACATATTTAAAAACATTGACAAAAGGCAAATCGCAAACATAATAAGCTCATAAAATCATAGATATACTCTTACGATGCCATTAACATATATATTTGGAAGAGCAATTTGAATATTTTATGTGTCCTGCTTGTATCTTAAGCTGCATTGCAAAAGTAACGTAAGTATCATTGCACATAGGTATGAGAAAAAAATACATTCAAGTAAGGCTTAATATGTGGCAAATATGATTGTTATTTACCAACATTATGTATCTTATACCACGAATTTAAGAATATTTAATCATCAAGCTTTTCTTGGAAACATTTATGTCAATCAACAATAACACATACGGTATTGAACTTGTCAAAACTGATCAGAAATATGCTGATGGTAACGTATGTATCCCAAATTAACTAATAAATTCATTTTCGGGTATCAAAATTCGTGTTCAAGATTGCCATCAAATTGAAAGCCGACCATTGTAAATCAAAAGCACAAATACTTATTTATTCAAATTAATTATTTCTTACGATTGTCAAATTAATTATTCGTATTTTCAAAGGCGGCTTTGGTAATCTTGTTCCCTTGTATATTTGTAAGTGGCAGCTCTTATAACAAGTGCTTTTGTCACTGAATCCATGAATCACACCACTTTAAGCTGTATATAATGAAATGCACAAAGAAAAAGTATTTATTCTAATATTAAAAATTAAATATAACCACAAGTCACCGTGTCAGAACTTTTCCAAATAATGAAGAAAAGATAATTTTATTTGAGTACAACCACATTCATGAACCAAGCACCAACAAAAACCAACAATTCTCATATAAAATTTCATTCAGAGTTAACAGTTCTATTAAGTCTGTCTTTACTGTAAAGACTTTTTCAAATATATTAACGGTCTTGTAAAAAAATATTTCAAGATATATCACGGTTGGAACAAAAATTTATGCCCTTTTACTTGCAGATTTTTACCTTAACAGTAATTAAAGCAGCTCTTTTACCTTTTAGCTACCAGTTCTACGGCAGCGATTTGTTTTAAGGTATCGATTTTAATAGATACGAAAATAAAGTAATATAAGGTCGCATACGTTCTTAGTAAACTACAAACACTATCTTTTCGGTTAAACCTGCGCCCGAACAACCAAAACCTATTCAACAAACTAAGAAACAGACTCTCGATACTCCGAAAGAAACACAGTACATTTTCACAGGGAATGTATAATGTCATATTATACATTTCTTGTGAAAAAGTACTGTTTTTTTTTTTTCGAAGTCTCGAAGTCCGTTTCTCGTTTTGTTTTTCTTATTTTCTCTCCTCCATTTTCTGTTTGCCAAAGGATATAATTAGCAGGGAGGTAATAGTTTCACTGTCTGATTCTCTCTTTTTAAAGTAGCGCACTGTCTTTAGCCTTCTCACATTCTCGATACACATTTCAGATTTTAGCCCTTGATGTTACAATAATTTTAACCTGATGTGCAACCCACCACAAGTCAACAGTGATACACCAATAACCTATGTATTGATACATACGTTACCGATCACTGTGCTATGGGTACCACAGGTATGCTGTTTCCATTCATTTTGTATTCAAAAATATGTTAAACATGTATCTTTATGCTAAAAACACTATGACATACGACCAGTTCTGTAAACAAAACCTTTTTAGCAAGAAATTAATATTAAAGCATATATTATTAGATTTTATAAATAGAATTTGCATGACGTGTTTTAAACAAAAATAGTGATAAAAACAAAACTTTTTAGCAAATTAAAACACCTGAGCGTATTATCTTGGAACCTTGACTTCAAAAATAAAAGAAGCCTCGTGTTGTATAAAAAGTAATATATCAGGCATGAAAGGATACATACGTTACCATACGTAACGTATGTATCAATAATTTGTACTGTGTTTATGGCGTACTCAATATGTACAACAACATAAATTTAATTGAAACAAAAAATATAATTGTCATATAATCACAACAGGTTTTACTTTAAGCTTCCTATTTAAACCGAACATTACCAGCAGAGCCTATTGAACATTTTCAGAAAAAGAAAACACTTCTTCAAGGACAATGTGCGACTTAACCTGTGTGAAATCTGCATCTTATGACATCTATATAGACGATACAAACTGATGACACTGTCAATTAAAACTGAGTGACACTTTCTTGTTTATGTTATTTTAAATAAGATTGGTAACGTTTGTATCGATCACGTATCATTTTGCCATTTCTTATGCCATTTAAATTAAGAAGGACCCCTGCTTCATAACAGACAAAGGATTGATGTATTGAAAATGCATATATTGTTTTGGCATGAAAAAACTACTCTTAGTTCAACATGAACTGCTGTGATTTTCAGTGTCTTAGAATAAATGTAACGTTTGTATCATAGAAAGTGGAATCTTTATATAAGGAAAGTTTAAGTGAAAATATATCACTACTAAGTATATCTTGTATCAAATGTTATAACATGTAGTTGAAACAAAACTAGAAATAACCTATAAAGACATAAAAACGATATTCTTTATATGTCAAGCTCATATATTCATAGTAGGATAGATCCATAACCAAAGTATTCCTTCATTGGCGTCATATCTTTTTTTATTGTTTAGGAATCGTAATAACACAAACATACATATTATGATGCAGTTATTAATAATTAGGGAACATGTATTCTTTGCATTTACTAAAAAATCCGTCATTAACTATAAAAGCGGTCAAGCGTTGTGAATTTTTGTATAAAACTTGCGCATGGCGCCAGTAACGTATGTATCATTTTAAATTGTCTTTTGTACATTTTTTGGATTATGGATATGATAAATCCAATTGACATTAGGTAACAAGTATAAACACATATTCATTGGAATTATAGTATGTTTAATTTGCTTCCGGAGCCTATTTTTAAACAACCACGATAAGGAACACTCGATTGTTCGTCATTTAAAACTTAACGATAGGAGGGTTTACACTATGGTTCATCTACAATATTAGTGTAGTTTAACAGCCAGGGTCACGATTCAGACCTCTTTAATTATTACATGGTATAAAAATGTCAACTGATTATCTCAGAAATGATGAGAGAAAACTGTAAAATCCGTTTATAAAAATTGCACTGCACCTTATCCTCTAATTTTCGCACACTGTTCCTTACCATCGGACAAAAATTGTGTTTTTTTGAAAATACGAACTGTGATCTGCTCAAAACCAACAGTATTAGATAAATATGTGGAAATATTCCTTCAAATCAGAAAAATAGCTTACAACCTGCGGTATATTAGGTAAAAAGACCATTTTTGCAAGTCGCACTATTCCTTATCCCGTGTTTACCGGAGAATTTTCCATCGATTCGAATTTCATGACCAGCATTCCAGACAAATTAAAGTGCTGTTTCCAAAGTGAAAGGTACCGGTAGATGGAGAAAACAGTGGAGCAGGTTGATAGACATGTGTTATTGTCTAGATATCCTTGAAAAAGCAAAAAAGTAAGAAAAACTCACATTTTCAGTTTTGGCCGCCATTTTTTTTCCATGGTAAGGAGTAGATCGAATACCCCCCTTGTTATATTTACCTTGGACTCTCTTCGCCAAACAGCAACAAGACAAAAAGAAAAATTCTAAGTTAGCGTTTTTCTTTTTTCAATACGGGGACATTGAATATTTGAGGTAATTGTTTGGAAATTTTTCAGTATGCCGTATTGGATACTTCGTTAGTCTTTAAACTTATTCAGTTTCTTTATTTCAAGACTAAACCTTATTTCTCTTTTCAGACATAGCAAGTTATGACTGCTACAATTTTACTCAAGCGGATCAGAACGATATGGCCCAGCTTAATGGCAACCTATCTGAACGAGAGGAAAATCAATGCGGAAGTTACCAATTCCACGCATACACGGGTGGTGACAACCAGGAATACCCTGGGTGTGGTGATTGTCACTGTTGTAAAATGAAAGGTGAGCAACAGTCCATATGAGCCGCACCATGAGAAAACCAACATAGTGCGTTTGCGACCAGCATGGATCCGGACCAGCTGGCGCATCCGCGCAGTCTGATCAGGGTCCATGCTGTTCGCTAATGGTTTCTCTAATTGCAATAGGCTTTGAAAGCGAACAGCATGGATCCTGACCAAACTGCGCGGATCCATGCTGAACGCAAACGCACTATATTGGTTTTCTCACGGCGCGGTCCATAAGTTTACGAAATGTAATAACTGCCATGGACATGTTATGAACGTTTTACCCGTCATGTGCATCATAAATACACTGACGAGATAAAGAAACGCCTCATTCAAACTCGGTATACAATTTTTCGTTAACCGTGATTCAAAATTAGAAAAGAACAATTCCATTCGCAAATTAGATGCTTTACAAGAATTTATGGTCAATAAGAAATCATTTCATTGTCGCATTAAGCTTAAATCTTGAATTTTAATAGCCCGGTCGGAGAAATTGCATTAGAAAAATCAGTAGCGCGTGTGGCCACCTCTGCTAGCAACCACAGCAGCAAGGCGACGCCTCATAGAGCCGCACCAGTTGCGTAACAGATACCGTGGGATTCTGGCCCACTCCTGGTGCAGCGCTGCTACCAGTTCCCGGACGTTTGCTGGCTGGGGTTGACGTTGGCGTAACCGCCGTCCGAGATAATCCCACGCGTGTTCAATCGGATTGCAGTCCGGTGAACACGCCGGCCAAGGTAAAACATTAATGTTTCTAGCCTGTAGAAAGTCCCTGGTGACGCGTGCAACGTGAGGTCGCGCGTTGTCGTGCTGATAGACTAATCCTTGACGTTGACGGAATAAAGGGACAACTACATGACGTAATATCTGGTCGATGTAACGCCTGGCTGTGAGATTACCTTGGCAAACGACGAGTTGGGACTTAAGCCTATGGTTGATTGCTGCCAACACCATTACTCCACCTCCACCGTAACGATTGTGCTCCAAAACGCAATTGTTTGCGTAGCGTTCATGGCGTCGTCTATAGACACGGATACGTCCGTCGGCGTTCCACAAGTTGAAACGCGACTCGTCACTGAACACTACGTTCTGTCAACGCTGGCCGCGATGGTTGCGGGCCCAAATAAGACGTTGGTGACGGTGGCGTAACGTTAGAATTAGACCGCGGTAGGGCCTACGACAGGTAATTCCGCGTTCTCTGAGTCGATTTCTCACTGTATGTCGACTAATTGGACGTCCACGGTTACCTACAACTATACGTGACGTAGATTGCGCCGTCACAAATCTGTCACGTAAATGACGTTGACGTATATAATTATCCTGTCGTATTGACGTTACACGCGGTCTATCTGAACGTGGTCTATCGATAGCCGTTCCCGTGTCTCTAACACGTCGAATAAGATGCACAATTGTCGAACGAGAGACGTTAAAACGTCTAGCAACTTGTTCCTGCGTTCGCTCACATTCAAGCATAGCCAAAACCTGAGCCCTCTCTTCAGAATTCAGCCTCGGCATTACGAAAACTAATGTTTTTTTCAGAGAATAGCTGAAAATATGGTTGTGTGTCGTATTACACATGTATATGTGCAAAAATCGTTCAATCAAACCACATGGTTTACATGCACGGACTGCACGAGGAAATCATGACCAGGTACAAGAAGTGAACAAATGGCGGAATGAAATCGCGCGAGTTTTTGTTCACTGTGTTTGTCGGTCAGAGTACATGTAGATTTACTACATTTCACAACAATTAAAAGCGTTAGGAAAAAAAATAACGCCAAATTTCAATGAGGCGTTTCTTTATCTCGTCAGTATATGAAGATTCGATTCTAGCGTGTGATTATAAAAATACCGTTCATAATTATATAGCAAATCTCTTCATCTTAAACTAAAGATAACGATCTGGCTTTTGTTGCAAGGTGGCATATGATAAACTTATTCTTTCTTTCTTTCTTTTTTTTTTTTTTTTTTTTTTTTTTGATTTAACGTCGCACCGACACATGATAGGTCATATGGCGACTTTCCAGCTTTAGTGGTGGAGGAAGACTCCAGGTGCCCCTCCGTGCATTATTTCATCACGAGCGGTCACCTGGGTAGAACCATCGACCTTCCGTAAGCCAGCTGGATGGCTTCCTCACATGAAGAATTCAACGACCCGAGTGAGGCTCGAACCCACATCGATGAGGGACAAGTGATTTGAAGCCAGCGGCCTTAACCACTCGGCCACAGAGGCCCCTTAAACTTATTCATAAAATGACTACTCAAATTACTAAGGTATAATCAAATGAAAGTCATCTTTCAAACATTTCTTTTAATTCGTGAAAGATCATACATATTACACTTGTTAAACAATAACAAATCTAGACAAAATATGTCTACAAAGAAATAATGTTCTACTGTTGGAGTCAGCTTAGCTTGAACGCTTATGAGAGGTTGATGATAGAGGTGGTTAGTTGGGTTTTGATTTCTCATAAATTATGGTGTGACGTATTTTGATACTAGTATGTGAGCAACATGTTAGATACGTCATAGAAATACATGAAAAACAAATTAATAGAAATAGACCTTTTTATAACAGAAGTTTTTTTGTCATAGACTGTGAAAACAATGAAGAAATGGGTTTATTTTAATTCATGTACACTTAAATCATACCGTCTTAGGATCCGCTGGAATGTAAAAAAAAAGATAATTGTAATCCCATGCCATAATGCATGTTACCTTAATGTGTGCTAACTCATGTAACTACAAAGAAGAATTTAGAAACATCGTCGACAAACCGATGGAAGACACTCTAACTTCACACTCCTCCCAAATTCAACCGGACTGGCAAACTGCTGTAACTAATACTGAACATGTTCCTAACATCAGTGACAACAAATCCGGTTGCATAAAGTTATTCTAAGAAATATGTAAATTAAGGTGTACTAATTGTGATATAATAAGGGCACGCCGAAGCAAGTTATAATTAAAAATAATAAGCTACATACCTTTTCCATTACTTTTAATAAACTGTCAACACACTGACAAAAGTTAATTAGGGTCTCATTTCCAATGAGCTATAAAAATGTAAAGACATTCACAAAATCATTAAAAGTATGAGGGACTGGCTACAGTGTAGTTTTTTTGTACCTAAAACTTGAAATACACTTCTTATTCTTCTTCTTCTTCTAAGTATGCAACTACACTGTCAGATCAGTATCCTCGATGAAACTTGTGGTTTGCCGCAGATCCTCAACGCCTCCATACAGTTTCTGGTGGATTGAGGTATCTATCGGCCAAGTCGCAGCTCGCTCCTTGTCATGCCTTTTCATCTCTGAAGTATATGCTCCGTTGTCTGATCTTCCTCACCACATGGGCAGATTGTGATGGTGCCAGTCTGTATTTCTTATACATATGAGCATTGAGTTTGTTGTTCCCTGAGCGAAGCCTGACCAGCATCACTTGTTCAGGCCGATCAAGGAGATGAAAAGCATCTTCCTCTATCCTTGGTCTCGTTAGTACCTTGATGATGGTGACTTTCTTCTTGTAGCTCACATGTGGTATTGTTGGTTGTTCAGACTGAGCTCCTAGCTTAGCCAGTTGGTCTGCCTCTTCATTGCCTGCAAGACCACAATGGGATGGAATCCACTGAAGTTCTACTTTGCAGGTTATACACAGGCTCTGCATTCTCCTGACTAGCTGCGGAGCTTTATTGTTGATCAGAGCTTCCATGACAGACAGTGCATCTGTGAGAAAGACGACTGATGAGCTTCTTCTGCCGAGTCTTCAATCATTAAGACGGCCTTCATGGGTGTTTCAGTCTCCGCCTTGTAATTGCTGCAGTGTTTTCCTGTGGCTGCATGTAGTGTTTCTCTCTTGCCAGATAGGTATTGAATTGAAACTCCTGCTCCTCCATTTTTGATGGCGCATGTGGCTGATCCATCTGTATAGACATGAGTCCATGTTTCCGGAGGATAGTCTTCATTGATCATAGCTAGTGTGAGGCTCTTCCGATCCGAATACCTTCATCCTCTTGCTTCCCGCGGTCAAGATGAGGAACAGCAAGGCTCACAGTCACTGAGGACAGATCATTCGCTAGAGGGTTTATAATGTCTTCTCTACCTAGGGGAGTCGTTGGTATGTTCAGCTCAGTTTTGAACTCTCGAACGAAGCTGCTACATTTGAGCCAATTTTTGGTGTAGCCATCCAACTTGGCATTCATGTGATGGTCTTGAAAAGACCTGAACTTCTCTGCTTGAAGCAGGACCTTTGTATGTCGCCTGTCTTGTAACGACTGTGTACCTGTTAGCTTCTCCATGAAGGAGATTGTTGTAGACTTTGTAGCATCTGTCATGATCCGCAATGCTTGGTTTTGAACCTTTTCTAGAGCCTGTTGGTTGGTTTTGGCAGTAGTGGACCAGACAGTTGAGCTATACTCTAAATGGGGTCTCACTGTTGCCTGATATATTGTCTTGAGTATGTGCTCATTTGCTCCCCGCGTTGTTCCAGCAAGTTAACGCGTCATGGCAAGCTGCCTACGGACCTTCCCTTCTGCTTGACTAATTTGGAGTCTCCAGGTTAGCCGTTTGTCAAAGGTGACTCCAAGGTATTTTGGCTCGTCTGCTTCAGTCAGCGAAGTATTTCCCATCTTGATTTTACCCGCCCTCTGCTTTGACGACAGGGAGACTAGTGTGGTGAACGATTTCTCAGTATTGGTCGAGACACACCAATCTCCAGCCTTCTTGCATTCTGTGTTTGGCTGTTGTGGCATATTCCTCCTTACACCAGAACACATTTGAAATAGCATTTAAGCATTACGTAACCAAACAATAACACACTTTTTTCATTATTTATAAAGAACATTGAATTCTACATTGTACTTAAAATACATGTATGTGAAAACGATATTTTGTAGGACAGTTTTGTAACAGACATGATAGTAAAGCATGCTCTTTGCTTAAATACAGTTTCTACTTGTAAAATTACTGCATTAAAATACTTTGAATTTCAACCCCATTATGGAGCTTCGCTAACATGTGATTCCAATGTTTTCAAGTGTTTACAAGACATTCTCGATCTCAGTGCGTCATTGACCATTTAAAACCGTTCAAATTAATTATACCGATATCTTTACAAAATAACCCATACCATTGATGACTTTAGATGCTTGTTTAACATGAGCACATTGTAGGAATGTGGATAATACACGTTTTAATGTACTAACGTCTGCAGAAATCCGCGGGATTGTTTGTGACCGAGACCGAAGGCCTTCTTGCATAAAAAACATTACACGAAGACTAAATGTATTGTTTTCATATGTGATGACTTTACGATTCCGGTACATTTTAATTACCATTCTGTTGTTCTTGGAAACGGTAAACATGTTTTAAATATCCATAACCAAAAGCACATACTGAAGATTTTTAAACGAACTTTTTATCTCTCGTTATTACAAACATGAAATTATCAATAAGTGTTCATATAACTTCAAAATTTGGTAAACAGGAGCACAATTTCAAGAATAATAACTTTACATTCGAGTTATTTTGAGTACGGACACATTTGGAGTACGGATACGAACGTAGTATCAAGCTTTCAGGCTGTTTATATAAATTCTCCGAAAATTTAAATAAAAATGTACCGACTGATACTTATCAAAATCATAAATATGATTCCTAAAAACAAACAATCGCTCAAGTTACACGTGATTCTTAAACATTCACAGTTATCTACAAAAACTGAAACGACGCTGAGTTTAAAAGGGGACTAAACAAGGGAAGAAGCTAGTACAAACATTGTTGTGGGCAGTGCATTTGGCTTTGGTAAACTGATACAACAAAACATTCTATGATTTAGATTGCATCTTTTGTGTTACTAAAAGAGGTTATTATGGAAGAAACAAGACGCAGTTACCAGATGTCAATCTGCGGAGAAATACATGTACGTCACCGGGAAAGCATTTTAAAAATAAACATCGTGTATTAACAGCACGTGAATTGCCTTGTTTGCACACGGGTTTTCTCCTGTTAATACATGGGAGGATCCAGTGAAAAATGTAGATTTTATTTCAATTTCAATTTAGTATGGTATCTACTGGCAGGAGTCTGCACCGTTATCAAAAAAAAAACGAAAGCAGACGACTTATCCCAGGCAGAAACTACAATGATATATAGAACTATTTATAAATGATTTACTGTGATTCATCACTATTGGAAACAAATTTACTTATCATGAAAAATAGCATTTTCCTTCCCCTAAATAGATAAACGCTCATTCCATATGAAATTAATTACTAACCCTGTAACTCAAAGGATACTTCGGTACAGAGATTGTTGGCTTTTGCATGGGGTTGATAATTACCGTAAATATGCCGGATTGCAGTGCCTTTCAAGGTGTCCGCATTTAGGACCATAAGCCTGCTATCGGCAAGTGGTTCAGCCTTTGCGACCAGTGCAGACAAAGATCAGCCTGCACAGATGTGCAGGCTGATCATGGTCTGCACTGTTCGCTATTCAGTCAGTAAATTTTCAGTGAACACCCCTTTAAATATTAAGTGGTATTGCCCAAATTGAATGATGGGCAAGTCCATTTTAGAAATTTCGCAGGGTAAATGTTAGCTGAAGAAGGGCATCTTCATAATTATGATACCTGAAATGAAAACCCTAGATGAAGGAATATCTTTGGCTTTTACTATTGAGATATAAAGTTCTGAACTGAACTACATGTTCTCTTTCAGGGTGTACGAGTGGAGAGCCTCGTGCTTATAACGGTACTTGGAGTAAGACCAGAAACGGACGCACGTGTCAGCGCTGGGATTCCCAAAGCCCACATACACACACTCGCGATGATTTACAAGGATTCCCGTTTGATAACAGCGTCTCAGATGCACACAATTATTGTAGAGACCCAGATTTGGAAGGTGTTTGATCTTCATTCTTCATAAAATATATTTAAAAAGTAATTTATAGCAAAACCATGTTCATAACACAATTTATGCACCGTGACTACGGTTGGTTATACTTCGGGTGTAATAATTTAACAAAGACGCAGCCCGAGTGCAATTATTTTGTACGATGTATAACAGCCGGAGTGTATAAAAAGTGTTCAAACATGGTTTTGATACAAGTTATTTCGATTCTAATGTGTTTGTTATTGTGAAATTTAGATCAACTATGATAGAATTATTTCTTCACGCATGTACGGCACCAAATGGTAGGCGCCAGGACCGGAAACTGTAATACGTCTTGCGGAATAGTTCCACAAGGGTGCAAATGATGGCGAATTATTCTGCACGGCGAATAACCAACTCAGTGTTTGTGTAAATGAATCAAGACAATTGTGCTATGTGACATTTCGTTTTATACATGTCTTAAGTAACATATTTGATCAAATAAAAGCGCTATTTCTCGATGCATACATGACGTCAACATAATATCATTGTGATGGTTTAAGTCATATTAGAATTATATGTAATACACGGTGATCCATAATAAATATTCCCATAATCCCATTTCGCATGCTTGTACAGCCTTAGTAAAAACCTTTAACATGATAAGACATGGTTTTTATTTGATATATAACGCACACATATAAATAGAACATTTCCAAAAAGGCACCTCTTTAACGAATTTCGACGCCCCGTCATTTTTCTGGTTCTTCGTAAGTGAAAACAATCAAGGGATATATATACTTGTTACAACAGTTGGTTGATAACTTGCATTATATAAGACTTAGTGTAAAAGCATTTTAAAGAAAAAGTTGCATCTGTAATTGGAACATATTTCTTGGCCAACTTTGGGTTAACATCACTCTGATAGAACGACGTTTCCATCTTTTCGAGGTGGAGGAAGACCCCAGATGCCCCTCATATCATATGTACAGGCAACATATGCGTACGAAATGGTAATATTACGGATCACCATGCCAATCCATCATTAATTAATGTACATTAACGTACCAAGCCTGTAGATTTGATATTTTGCGTAATTTTCCAAATTCACCAAATGCGGCTTTAGTTGTTTGTAATTGTCTAAACATGTAAAAAAAATGAAGTTACTTAATGAGTTCTAGTGAGTATATATAAATTACTCGTAGGATAAGATAAAGAGCTGTCCTAAAAGTCATACAGTAAAAATGTGATCTGAAAAAGAAGGAATATAGACGTATTTTATTGTCCTATAAATGTCAGTTGAGAATGCTGATTACTGATTTTTTATTTATGTTCATCTTCTTCTTCTTCATCATCATCATGATCTTCTTCTACTTATTATTATTATAATTATTTATATAATGATTGCCACCACTTTAGACCACGCAAATATGTAGAATTTGTTCACACCCAGACTTTGCAAAACAGTTAACTTAGAACCAAAAATTATCTAATAAAGCAGTTCATACCTATTTGTAACAGTTAAATAATGTCGTTGTTTTGCAGGTGGTCCATGGTGTTACACAGTTGATCCGGCTGTAAGGTGGGAGTTGTGTGGTGTACCAAACTGTGCTGTTACAACCCACATGTTCGAGGAAGCATAAGCATTGAAAACCTTTGAAGGATAACTTATACAAGCACTAAACTGTTGCTGCTACTTAAAACTTGTTGTAACACTATTGCGATATTTTCATCTTACACATTAGCATATATTGCTATTTTTTACTTGTTGTAACCGTGTTGCGATATTCTCATCTTAAGCATATGTTGTCATTGTTGTAACCGTGTTGTGCCATTCTCATCTTTAGCATATGCTGTCATTGTTGTAACCGTGTTGCGCCATTCTCATCTTTAGCATATGCTGTCATTGTTGTAACCGTGTTGCGACATTCTCATCTTTAGCATATATTGTCATTGTTGTAACCTTGTTGCGATATTCTCATCTTTACCATGTGTTGTCATTTTTTGAGTTGGTTAACGCTGAAAGAGTTTGAAGATTCCTTGCTGATTTCATTCTAACTGGACAGAACAATACAGTACAGAAATGTAGTTCCATTTGAATGTCTCAGACATCATAGAGTTCGTCGCATTAATGAACTACTTATTAGTTCCAACACAAAGAAATGCCAACTTTTTCCCCCAGGACCCTTCCGCGTGATCTCCATCAAGCATATTACGTGGTGGTATTTCTCAATATTTTGACATTATTCCTGGTACTTCTTAGTTATAACATGCCGAGTAGTAAATTGATTAAATGGTGGCTTTAAGTGAAAATGAACTACATGATTAGATTCGATAGGAAACACTATTAACATTATGTGACACTTTCAAAATCAAAATTGGTAGTTCACGGAAATGGATTCACTGGCTGTCTTTATGCACAGACACGTGGTACTGATAGGCTAAGTTACTCCCCTTTGTTTCCTTGTCGGTGTAAACATTCATCATATTCATTTAACCTTTATTATATTTATACACAAAAGCAAATATTCAGATCAATTAAAATATGACTACACAGTACCTAATAGGTATAATTTAGTCCATACACATTATTTACCAACAGTATAAATTTACTAATTTTAACTAATATTCTTATGGTATAGCTCTCTATTTTTATATTTTTTGAAATATTGTGCTACATTGGCTTAACTTGTTAGATCTTGAAAGCAATGCCCATGGGATGATTTTAAAGAAAACAAAGTAGAGCGAAACGTTTCACAGGGTCCAGAGCCGCACTGAAAGGTTAATAAACATAATGTACTTCGAAATTCTGAGCTAGCATTGTCTCCGTACACCTTAACTTAATTCTTTCTGCTTCAGTAATTACAACAACTCCCAGTACTACATCAGTCAGTAGCCGACTCTCGGGTCCTTCAGACCTTTGACCCTGTTGCGATCTTTCATACTTCATACATCGGAATATGTTGCCAGTTCTAACTTGTAACCGTGTTGCGATACTCGTGTCTCTTACCTTAGTATATACGTTGCTAACAAAATTTGAATTGCTTGTATATCGTTACATATACATATACATTACACTTAGATATATACAAGAAGCTCTGTAAACATTTTCACTAAAACGCTAGGCATTTGTTTCGACAATATCGGTAAATGAAACACAATTGTTAATTTTCATTCCATCTGTTCAATTAAAACGTTTGTCCATCAATGGTTGCTTTTAATAAACACATCGGCGCTGTAGATGGAATGTTATATTCCAGTAACAATAGTGTGGTCATGATGAAGTCATGTTTACATTTTGTGCAAATATTTTATATAAAAACACGTCCAAAGGCAACGTCAGGCAAGGTATGACCATTTCATTATTATGATATAACAGATATTGTCTGTCAACAAAATTATCGAGATTTTACTGAAGTCCAAATACATCTACGAAACACCGGGGAGAAGGTTTTATGAAAGGTCATAACTAACGATTTAGATGAGGTACAATAAGTCAGACAATCTGCCACTAAGTTTTCTAAAAGTCTTGACGAATCTCACTACCAAGGAACATCATTAGACTTACAGAGTCTGTTGAGATTAAGAAATCTGTAATAATGTTTATATCTTCCTTCATATACCTGACATTTTTCAAAAAAAAATATTTTCCCTATTTTCTCTCTGAGCCTGTTAGAGTCAGAGATAAGAGATATTGTAATTATTTTCAGAAAGTGCTATTAAAGACGATTATATGGCAGAGATATTTATTTTAAAGGATATTTGATGTCAGTCTAGAACATCATACACACAGCTTAAAGAATGACCGAATAGCGTGTATGTCAACGTATTTATTTTGTAATGTTTCAGAGATGATGTTATCATTAGACGAAGGAACTGTGATCCTATAATAATGACATATTATTAGACAATAATGGTTCCTTTTTGAATTCTAACAGTAACGACCAATTAAACATTTTATTTGATATATACAAATCAATGAAACCATTTGCTTGCCGTCCTCTAAGTAAATTCTTATAAATATTAGATAATTTGTCTATGGCGCATTGTTCAATGTCTGTAAATAAGTCCAGTTCGGGTTATTGGGTCAAATGTTTCTATTGACCTCTGGCAAATATCAATAAATAACTGGAACATGATTGGGCTTGTGATCTGGACGATTCTGAAAGGCCGGTATCGAATGCTATTGATTTTAATGTTCAGAAAAATCAGAGAAAGCTTTTTCTACGAAAACATCAAACATACGGAAAATTTGTATTCACATTTTTCTTGATTATGTAATAGTTTGAAACAAAATAATGTATATGTAACATTAGTAATTTCACTTTTTGTTATCCTTTGCCATTCTATTTTGCATCGTTGCAATTTGTATGGAAGTATTACAAATTGTAACTGAATTATTATCAGAAGCGCACATTTGAAGTCAGTTATGTAAGAAACATTTTCTAAGGCGGTATTTAAATAATTTCAGTTGTTACAGATCATTATTGAAGAGTTATATTAACAGTTTTGAATAGCATTTTTGGAACATGTTTCACGGTTCCTGTAAATGGTCAGATAAAAAAGTCATTTACTATCCGTCAGTATACACAGAACTTTGTTACATCAGTTACATTTTGATATCAAACTTTGTTTGTAAGGTACTGCAATAATGCTAAATGACGTAGCCACTCGAAGTAACTTTCTGGCTTTATTCACGAAGTTTTAAATTTCCAGTTCAGAAACCTTACGGCAAAAAAGCATAGTTTCATCTAGCATATATCTAAAAATGCATTATCAAGCTCTATAGTAAAACAAATCTTGTTTGAATTAAGAAAATCTAACATCAGTAAGAATGCAGAATCTAAGTATTATTTTCTGTATTTGGTGTTTAAATGTTGCTATTGCGGCTCTATTTGAATAGGATATAGGTCAATTTTTTATTTATTCATAATTTATTCTGGATACTTTACATTAATACTTAATGGTCAAATTAGACAATAATGATTCACTGTTGAATTTCAACAGTACCGGTCAATTAAACATTTTATCTGATATATATAAATCAATGATGTTTACTTGACATCCATTTATTGGTCCGTCCTTTGAGTAAATTCTCATTAATTTTTGATATTTTGTCTATGCTCTTTCTGTTTACTATTAACAACATCGCATCAATCTTCCGGCGAAAATATACAGTGAGCGTTTAAGCATATCTTTTTTTTTTAAAAGAAAATACTCCGAAATGTTAAAACTAATATGGATCATTTTTGCTTTATGTATGCCATGTTTACCTATGACCTCTGTAAAATTTGTAGACTATTACAAAGAAGTTCTTTTTGCTGATATTGTTTGTTTGTCGTCTGCTACAAAATTAAGGGGAACATTTTATAGTTTAAAACAGTGTGCTTTAAAATGTGTTCGTACGGCTGGATGCTTAAGTTTTTTCTACGATGGCGCCAATTTAGCGTGTTACAGTGTCAACAAGGTTTTAACGTCGAGATCTGGTTGCGAGTCGAAAACTGGAGCAATGTACTATATCAGACAAGGTAATAATCATAAGTATTTTTGTATTTAACGTCAAACCGACAAAATTGTAGATAATACAGCGGCTTTTCATCTTTTGATGATAGATGAATATCCCAGGTGCCCCTCCGCGTATTATCGGACACATGCGTAGAACCAGCAACCAGCTGGATGGCTTCCCAACGTGCAGAATTATTATAGATCTAGTTAAACAACGTGTCTTTTTGTAGAAATATAATTGTTTACCCGTTCAAAATTCATATATTTCTATAAATAAATAAATCGTGCGATTGATGCATGTTTGAATCGCAATTTTACTGTATATTTTAAAACAACTCCGGAATTACCAGGTGCCATTTGATTACTTAAGTGAAATTTAACAATGTTGTTAGATAAAACCACAGCTTTTGTCTAATATATGAGCCGTGCCATGGGAAAGCCAACATAGTGGGTGTGCGACCAGCATGGATCCAGACCAGCCTGCGCATCCGCGCAGTCTGGTCTGGCTCCATGCTGTTCGCTTTTAAAGCCTATTGGAATTGGAGAAACTGTTAGCGAACAGCATGGATCCTGACCAGACTGCGCGGATGCGCAGGCTGGTCTGGATCCATGTTGGTCGCACACCCACTATGTTGGTTTTCCCATGGCACGGCTCAATTATGTGCTTTACCATGTTTACCATACTGAGAAGATCAAAGGAAAATTGCTGCACCATGCAAATTTCTTTTTATTATTGCATGTAGCTGAAATATTTTTAACTCCCATAGAATTTTTAAGCAACTTGTTTTAAGGTATAAAACATGGAGAGGGTTCAATATTTTATATTTATTCTATACCTATTTTATCTATCCAATCGCGAACGTTCATTTGCAACACGTGACCGTACAATATATTACGGTATTTGGATGCACGTGCGTACAAAAATCCTGTATTTTCTGTATTTGGACGCACGCGCGTACAAAAATCCTGTATTTTCTGTATTTGGACGCACGTGCGTACAAAAAATCCTGTATTTTCTGTATTTGGATGGTTCAACAGTCCCATGTTAAACACACGATAAAGCCCGAAACGCGTGAAAATGATCCGAATGTAATTCGGATGAAGTATGCGCTCTATATACAGAGTTTTTGTTTACAACACACAAAAACGATTCAAGGGATAACAATGCTATCTGATTTAGATATTGAAACGTTCTTTAATAATCAAAAACTTAAAAATACTGTAAAAAGGATTATCAGATGTTGGAATATTTGAAAAGTCGCTAAAAGAAGCCGTTCCGGACGAAACCTAGAAATTGGTATCAGCCCTGACTGTCTGAATAGCTACCCCAGCAGTTTTTATTTAACGGTTAAGAAACAAAATGGAGAAGATTATGAATGGCAGCGGACGGGCGGTCAGCATCCAAAACATGTCTGCTCTATAATTCAGTTATCGTCGGATCTTCACCAAACTTGCTGACAATGTTTGTGGGCATTACATCTCGGTCAATTTCGATAACAGCCAAATTGTACCGGGCACTCTTTGATTATAGTCCTTGAATTACTCGAAAAACGGGGAATTTAGCCTTGTCCGCTCTTTTAAGTCGAACAGTTTTCATCCGATCTTCACCAAACTGGCTGACAACGTTTGTGGGTATAATATCTCAGCCAAGTATTATTACCACCCAAATCGCCAAATGGCTGTTGTAGGGAGGTTGCACCATATACTTTTTTTAATGATGATACGCAGAAAAAACAACATTCAATGAACACGTATATTACGTATGAAGTGAAATAAATATAGAATAAAAAGGTTATTAAGGTCTAACATTGTTCTTCATAATATATATTTGCACTCATACCAAGCTGGGAAAAGCTAGAAAAGGCAGGAATACAATATTTAGTGAAACATTTTTAATTTAAACTATTATTATAGTAAGATAAAATAGATAAAGAATAAAAAGGTTATTTAACATTGTACTGTACAATACGAGATATATTTGGACTCGTACCCAGCTGAGAAGACCATATTGAACTCGCCTAACGGCTCGTCCAATATGGTTTTCTCAGCTGGGTACTCGTCCAAATATATCTCCGTATTGTACAGAACAATGTTAAATAACCTAATAATATTGCACAAACAGCGCCGTTGCATTTTTGAACCAATACCGTGTTAAGCATCAGGTTTTCGTCATGCATTTACAGTATGTGCATACTCATATTACTGTTATTGTTCATACATTATGACTGACACGTCAGACAATTTATATATCTAAAAAAATAAAAAAGCTAAAAATATTTACGGTAACAAAGTATTTACATTTTGGGCTTGAATAAATATGGCATGTCAAACGTTGCTAAATTATATATGTATGTTATTATTATTGTATGTTTGTTATTGTTATTCAGTGTCGTGTCATTCATATTCTAAAAGTTGCTATTGTTATTGTATATGTCGTTATTTTTATGGTATGTTCGACATTCTTATAGTAAAAGTCATTATTGTTATTCTATGTTTCGTTATAGTTATTTTATCTTTGATATTGTTATTCAACGTCATGTCATTCATATTATAAGTCTTACCATTGTTATTGTATATGTCGTTATTCTTATTGTATGTTCGATATTCTTATGGTAAAAGTCATTATTGTTATTCTATATTTCGTTATTCTTATTGTATCTTTGATATTGTTATTCAATGTGGTGTCATTCATATTCTAAGTGTTACCATTGTTATTCTATATGTCGTTATTCTTATTGTATGTTCGATATTCTTATTGTAAAAGACGTTATTGTTGTTGTATATTCATTATTGAATTTGTAAGCTTGATATTCTTATTGTATGTGCGATTTCCCGCGATATAAATAGCACAGCGACGCTATACAAATACAATCACATAACATAGAATAAGAATGACACATTTTGTAAATAGAATCGTCAGATATTGAACAACAATTATGACGTTTACCATAAGAATATCGAACATACAATAAGAATAACGACAGATACAATAACAATGGTAAGACTTAGAATATGAATGACACGACATTGAATAACAATATCAAAGATACAATAAGAATTACGAAATATGGAATAACAATAATGACTTTTAGAATATGAATGACAAGACATTGAATTACAATAACAAACATACATATATAATTTAGCAACGTTTGACATGCCATAAATAAAGAGGTATTGATGTTGTATCAATTGTTGATATATCAATAGGTCATATATACATGACACTTATCTCGTTATCTGTTGTTCCGTTCAATGGTTTCCGTGAAAATGTGCTATCAGATCATATCCACTAGCAACGAAAGGTAGTTTAATTTGTCGGCGCTTTGTCTGAATGGCTATTAACATTGTAGTCTCCAACCCGAAGGCGCATTTGTTCTATTGCTGTCATAGGAATGAAACTTATTTGTAGAACCCGCACATTTGTGAAGTACAGAGTAGTCGAGTAATTGTTTACAAAGGATTCTACCGGTTTGATAAGCATAATTTGCAAAAAGCGTGCAGTCCCAGTTGCATTATTTTCACCGGCGAACATCCCTTATACACTTAAGAAATCACCAACGCAATACTGCATTTCTTGTCACAGAAAACCAACATAGTGGCTTTGCGACCAGCATGCATCCGCGCAGTCTGGTCAGGATCCATGCTGTTCGCTAACAGTTTCTCTAATTCCAATAGGCTTTGAAAGCGAACAGCATGGATCCTGACCAGATTGTGCGGATGCGCAGGCTGGTCTGGATCCATGCTGGTCGCAAAGCCACTATGTTGGTTTTCTCATGGCGCGGCTCAATTGGTTTCCAGTACACGACTCTTGAGATTCTAAATTTCTGTAGTATAGGCTAACTATGTTTGTGTAATGTAGTTGGGTGTTGTGGTGAGCTAAACTCTATTGTAGTTGATTGATTTCCACCGCTTGACTAAACAAATAGTGATAAAAGCAAGTGTGTGATATGATTTTGGTTCACAAAATGCCGTCTTTTTGCTGGTATATCTACCAAAAAGTGTCAGAAATACAGTATTAATTTAAGATTGCACTCCTGTAAAGCGTCATAGTGTTGTCAAGACGTACTTAGTAAGGTATTTCCGATGTAAACGACGCGCGGGAGACTGACAGTTGTAGTGATTTTATTGAAACTTCACATGGCTAAGAGGACATTGAGAGTAAGCATGCACAGTATGAAAGATTGTCTTTATTTTACTTCTTTATCTATACTACAATCCAACATTTTCAACACATTAAATCCCCACCAACGCCGAATATCTTTTTAAAGATATGGTTTGTTTCTTCTTACTTAGGGTACAATTTAGTATTTAATTTCTTATTACGAATTAAAAATAGTTAAAGTCGTAACATAATAGCATATTTCCATTTTGTTCATGTTTTTATTTGCCATTTACAATTATAGCTGATATCGACTGCTACGTGAATACACAAGAAGATATAAACAGAATAAATGTAGAACAGAGTGTTTCGGCGAGGGCTAATTGTGAGAATTACCAGTTTCATGTGTACACGGGAGGCAACAATGACGCATATCGTGGTTGCGGCGGCTGTCATTGCTGTAAATATAAAGGTAAAGAAGATATAATAGGAAATAACAGGCCATTGTATCTTTTACTACTGCATCTAAGCATTTGAGAAACTTTTGAAATGATGCTGAAACAGTATTAACCTTAAGCCTGCTGGTGGCAAGCGATTTTGCCTTTGCGACCAGTGCAGACCAAGATCAGCCCGCACGTCTGTACTGCTCACTATTCCGTCAGTAAATTTTAAATGAATACCTCTTTGAAAAATAAGTGGTACTGCCCAAATTGAATGATGGACCAGTCCATTTTAGAAATTTAGCAGGGTAAAGGTTAATCAAACGAATCCGGTACCAAAACAATCAGAAATCAGAAGACTTTAACTGCTAATTGCACTTTACCTGCAGTTCTATTCATGTATTTATCCACCCTGTGTGTTCTCACTGCTCTACTGAATGATGATTAATGTTGATATGTATTTAACATTTGGCAGTTTTAGCTTTATAACTCTATAAAAGGAAGAACTTTTCGAATATGTTTTGTACCATTGCCAGTTTACTGCACACATTTAAATCTGCAAGGATTTGACAAAGAAATAAATTTCATATACATGTAACACCTTTATCCTTGATTCGTAAGGGTGCAGAACTGGAGGTTCACGCAGTTACTTTGGTACCTGGAGTCAGACCAGGTACGGACGTCGGTGCCAGCGTTGGGATTCACAGACCCCGCATGCACACACTCGCAACAAACCGTCTTTATTCCCACAAGATACTAGCGTGTATGATGCACACAACTATTGCAGGGATCCCGATTACGAAGGTACTTTTACTTGTATCAAGGGCAGGTTTATGAAACTAAAGGAACGTAGTGTTTGTACTAATTAACAAAAAAGAAGGTAGTTTCACTTCTATCTAGTGCAGGCTTATTGCTATCTGTTTATTAAACTGAAAGGACTTTGTAGAGTTTGTACTAATCTACAGATAAAAAAGAAAGTAGTTTTACTTCTATCAAGTGCAAGCTTACTGCTATCTGTTTATTAAACTGAAAGGACGTTGTAGTGTTTGTTCTAATCTACAGATAAAAAAGAAAGTAGTTTAACTTCTATCAAGTGCAGGTTTTCTGCTATCTGTTTATTAAACTGAAAGGCCGTTGTAGTGTTTATACTAATCTACAGATAAAAAAGAAGGTAATTTCACTTCTATCTAGTGCAGGCTTATTGCTATCTGTTTATTAAACTAAAAGGACGTTGTAGAGTTTGTACTAATTTACAGATAAAAAAGAAAGTAGTTTAACTTCTATCAAGTGCAAACTTACTGCTATCTGTTTAAGAAACTGAAGGGACGTAGTGTTTGTACTAATTTACAGATAAAAAAGAAGGTAGTTTCACTTCTATCAAGTGCAGGCTTACTGCGAAACTGAAAGGACGTTGTAGTGTTTGTACTAATCTACAGATAAAAAAGAAAGTAGTTTTACTGCTATCAAGTGCAGGCTTACTGCTATCTATTTATGAAACTGAAAGGACATTGTAGTGTTTGTAATAATTAACAGATAAAAAAGAAGGTAGTTTTCACTTCTATCAAATGCAGGCTTATTGCTATCTGTTTATTAAACTGAAAGGACGTTGTAGTGTTTGTACTTATCTACAGATAAAAAAGAAAGTAGTTTTACTTCTATCAAGTGCAGGCTTACTGCTATCAATTTATGAAACTGAAAGGGCGTTGTAGTGTTTGTACTAATTAACAGATAAAAAAGAAGGTAATTTCACTTCTATCTAGTGCAGGCTTATTGCTATCTGTTTATTAAACTGAACGGACGTTGTAGTGTTTGTACTAATTAACAGATAAAAAAGAAAGTAGTTTAACTTCTATCAAGTGCAGGCTTACTGCTATCTGTTTAAGAAACTGAAGGGACGTAGTGTTTGTACTAATTTACAGATAAAAAAGAAGGTAGTTTCACTTCTATCAAGTGCAGGCTTACTGCGAAATTGAAAGGACGTTGTAGTGTTTTACTAATATTCAGATAAAAAAGAAGGTAGTTTCACTTCTATCAAGTGCAGGCTTACTGCGAAACTGAAAGGACGTTGTAGTGTTTTACTAATCTACAGATAGAAAAGAAAGTAGTTTTACTGCTATCAAGTGCAGGCTTACTGCTATCTATTTATGAAACTGAAAGGACATTGTAGTGTTTGTAATAATTAACAGATAAAAAAGAAGGTAGTTTTCACTTCTATCAAGTGCAGGCTTATTGCTATCTGTTTATTAAACTGAAAGGCCGTTGTAGTGTTTGTACTTATCTACAGATAAAAAAGAAAGTAGTTTAACTTCTATCAAGTGCAGGCTTACTGCTATCTATTTATGAAACTGAAAGGGCGTTGTAGTGTTTGTACTAATTAACAGATTAAAAAAGAAGGTAATTTCACTTCTATCTAGTGCAGGCTTATTGCTATCTGT
This sequence comes from Mercenaria mercenaria, assembly GCF_021730395.1. NCBI lineage: Eukaryota > Metazoa > Mollusca > Bivalvia > Venerida > Veneridae > Mercenaria > Mercenaria mercenaria. The sequence goes on along the minus strand of NC_069362.1, from coordinate 103,519,298 downwards.
TTATTAAACTGAACGGACGTTGTAGTGTTTGTACTAATTAACAGATAAAAAAGAAAGTAGTTTAACTTCTATCAAGTGCAGGCTTACTGCTATTTGTTTAAGAAACTGAAGGGACGTAGTGTTTGTACTAATTTACAGATAAAGAAGAAGGTAGTTTCACTTCTATCAAGTGCAGGCTTACTGCGAAACTGAAAGGACGTTGTAGTGTTTTACTAATCTACAGATAAAAAAGAAGGTCAATTCACTTCTATCAAGTGCAGGCTTACTGCTATCTGTTTATTAAACTGAAAGGACGTTGTAGTGTTTGTAATAATCTACAGATAAAAAAGAAAGTAGTTTTACTTCTATCAAGTGCAGGCTTACTGCTATCTGTTTATGAAACTGAAGGGACGTTGTAGTTTTTGTACTAATTAACAGATAAAAAGAAAGTAGTTTTACTTCTATCAAGTGCAGGCTTGTTGCTATCTATTTATGAAACTGAAGGGACGTAGTGTTTGTACTAATCTACAGATAAAAAAGATGGTAGTTTCACTTCTATCAAGTGCAGGCTTACTGCTATCTGTTTATTAAACTGAAAGGACGTTGTAGTGTTTGTAATAATCTACAGATAAAAAGAAAGTAGTTTTACTTCTATCAAGTGCAGGCTTACTGCTATCTGTTTATGAAAATGAAGGGACGTTGTAGTTTTTGTACTAATTAACAAATAAAAATAAAGTAGTTTTACTTCTATCAAGTGCAGGCTTAGTGCTATATGTTGAAGACACAGAAGGGACGTTGTAGTGTTTGTACTCATCTACAGATAAAAAGAAAGTAGTTTCACTTCTATCAAGTGCATGCTTACTGCTATTCGTTTAAGAAACTGAAGGGAAGTTGTAGTGTTTTTACTAATCTACAGATAAAAAAAGTAGTTTTACTTCTATCAAGTGCAGGCTTACTGCTATCTGTTTATGAAACTGAATGGACGTTGTAGTGTTTGTACTAATCTACAGATAAAAAAGAAAGTAGTTTTACTTCTATCAAGTGCAGGCTTTCTGCTATCTGTTAAAGAAACTGAAGGGACATTGTAGTGTTTGTACTAATCTACAGATAAAAGGGCAGTTTTACTTCTATCAAGTGCAGGCTTACTGCTGTCTGTTTATGAAACTGAAGGGACGATGTAGTGTTTGTACTAATCTACAGATAAAAGGGTAGTTTGACTTCTTTCAAGTGCAGGCTTACTGCTACCTGTTTATGAAACTGAAGGAAAGTAGTGTTTGTACTAGTTTACAGATAAAAACGAAGGTAGTTTTACTTTTATCAAGTGCAGGCTTACTGCTATTAGTATCTGTTTATAAAACTGAAGGGACGTTGTAGTGTTTGTACTAATTTGCAGATACAAAAGGTAGTTTCACTTCTATCAAGTGCAGGCCTACTGCTTATGAAAGTGAAAGGACGTTGTAGTGTTTGTACTAATCTATAGATAAAAAAGAAGATAGTTTTACTTCTACCAAGTGCAGGCTTACTGCTATCTGTTTATGAAACTGAACGGACATTGTAGTGTGTGTACTAATCTACAGATAAAAGAGAAGGTAGTTTTACTTCTACCAAGTGCAGGCTTACTGCTATCTGTTTAAGAAACTGTATGGACATTAGGGGTGTTTGTACCAATGGGCTTTATTTGTATCAGCCTTCAGTGTTTTTTCCTCTTTTTTTTTTTTTTGTTGTTGTTTATTAATCATCATCGTTGGTAGTTTCTCTAATAACAAAGGACAAACGAATTTGTAATTTATTGTTTTAAGAACCCAAATAAATAATTCCTTCAAATATTGATTTGAATGCTTGTCGTGTTGATATTGTGCTCTTCGTAGAGGAAGTTGTATTAAATGGTGTCGTGAAAATGCTGATCCTAATGCAATAAAAGCTTGGAAACGAACTATTTTAGCATTGTCGATTCTCGTAATTTTCTTTTATAAACCTAGTGAAGACCTACCCCCATTCCCATCCCTTAGCATACGTATACTTTCCAGGTATGTTTCGGATCTGGCAGTTATTATAACACTTCCACTCATGTAGATGGGACGTATCTCACGGGAAATATTTTGCAAATGCATTGAGTACAATTTACATTATATAAATGTCTTCTTTTTTTTAAATATATGTACACCAAAGCATTTTTGTGAAATTAACCGGATTAATGTCTCCAGTTGTGTTTTAGCCACTGACTGCTCCCATTGCGTACCTTATGTTCTATTAAGTCTCCATAATATGTATGGATCGTTTTGTTGTTGTTTTTTGTTTGTTTTTGCTTTCTTTTGTTTTTTTGTTTTTGTTTTGTTAAACTGATTGATGAATATTAATGCATAAGTCCGGACACGTACATGATACAGATTCGATCGTAGCTTTTCACGTGTGATGAAGATTTTTGTTTCCTCCCATTACTGTTTGTTTTAAAAATTACAATACATATTTTTCTTTGATGTTTTATAGGTGTAAAATGAAATATAATATTTGCACAGTGCTTTTTGCTTGTACATATTTCATAGTGCAAATGTTAATATAGCTTTTTTTCTAAGTTGCATTGCCTGATTTCCTATTCACATTCAACATTCAAGGACCGCATTAATTCATATTAATTGATATTCTAATTGACCTTAGATACATGTAAGAAATTCGTCTATATATAAACCGTCAACTTGTTTAGAAAAAATAAATTATATACATATTATGTTACAGGAAGTCCTTGGTGCTACACTGAAGATCCGAGTGTGCGGTGGGAGTATTGCATTGTTCCAGAATGTTAACCAGCTGTTCGATGAATGTATGAGCTTCTAAAAACAACCTACGCTTGAACATTATACTAGAAGACAATGAATGATTTAAAACTATAATGTATTTTGGCTTACATGAGGTCTGAACAGTAAAAGTTTTATATTCAATTTCTTTATAAATTTCAATTCAGAGAACCTATTTATAACATCATTATACTTGTTGACTAATGTACCTGTAAAGGATGTTTTAAACCTGCATTTCTTTTTTTTCTTTATTTAGAAAAATTCAATTCAAATGTTACAAACAAGCCCTATGGCTTTTTCAATACTACACTAACAATCACCACTTACTACAAAGTATATCTTCTGACAAGAAAGCGTTAAAATCGATCTATAGAAATAGCTATGATACATTAATAACAATTTAACAATTTCATGTAGATATTACTGTTCGATTACACTACCGATAATAAAAAAGTTGTTATTTTACCCCACTTTTATACATTTCCAGTCAATTATCTACATTTCAGTTCTAAGTTAATCTAATTCTGAATGTTGCATATGCATAATCATTTTTATTATGAGTTCTAATAATGTTTAAAATGTTTTTCAAAAACACCAGCTACTAGAGAACAACATGACCAACTTATCCACAAGATATATAATTATTCATGTAAAAACATTCTTCTCCACACTATTAACTTTGTTCTTGAATAGGAATTCAAATTAAAGAATTAAATATCGAACAAGGCGTCAGTATACCACTTTCACTGGCTTAGAAGATCTACAAGAGTCCATCCCTGTTGTTTATCTTCTCTACATGTTTTATCAATTATTGCCGCAATACCGGGTAGCAAGTTTAAAGCTTGCCTTAAGTCCATGTAAAGATGGTATAACATCCCTTCTTTTACAGAGAAATATGTATCTTTTAATTTCTAAGCACAACACATTATAATTATATGCAGTTTTTCCTGGATAACCCAAGATAAAAGATTTACAATTAGTAAAACACATATTATCATAAGTTTTGGCAAGTTTTTCAATTTCTGTGATCAAGTGTTTTACATGACCACATTCCCAAAATAAATGAACTAAAGTTTCTTTTTCACTTTTACAAAATGTGCAATATTCAGTTATACTCTTGTTCATTTTGAATAACAAAACATTTGTACCTAATATTCTATGAGAAATTCTAGTTTGTAGCCACTGTAAATCCGTATCCTTACATGTCATATAACCCAGCTATATATGTGTTTCCATTCAGCAGTATCAATATCAAAGATATTACACCATTTTTCTTGAGACGTTGGATTGTCAGAGTTTTTTATAAAAATTCTGTACATTTGTTTTATTCCTTTATCTGTACTTAAAATAGGCTTCATAAAAAAAGTATGAATGGGAATACATGGTCCATATCCGACATTTTATCAAGTAAACGAATAGATTTAAAAGCTTGTAAGATTGCTCTTTTAATTCCTTCATATGTAAGAAAATTTATTTTCAAATCTGAAGTTCTCTCTAGGTCTTGTTGGTCAATAAACATCCCATTTTTGTTAATAATATCTTTCACATATCTAATACCTTTATCATACCATAACTTAAAGAATATAGGTTTTCTATCAATAAGATAAAGTGATTATAGTATAATGGCATTTCAAGAAAATTATCCACCGTAACTATCTCAGATTTTTCAATCAATTCAGAAAACGCACGCAATACATCTTTCCAAAAGCAATTTTTAACATTGTTGACCATTATGTCTATGTATCCCTTTCCACAATCGCATAGGTTAGTTAACCTGCATTTCTAACTTTACAAACTGATTCAAGTCTCACAGTTTTCTCGGTTTGTGGCACTTGAGGCTTGTGGATTTTGATTAAATTTCATAGCACCCTTAAGGTGTTGGGGAGTGTGAGATAACGCAATTATCTGAACAATCTAAAAATGTGCAATTTATAGCCAGATTCTACACGTATTTAATATAACGTCTGTAGAACAAGGTTCCTAGAAAACAGGTCCCTGTGTCACTTGTCCGTTTATTGGTATACTTTGATTCACAGCTTCACCCTGAAGGATTGGCCTTTCCAACCAAAATATTAACTTTTTGACCCCCTGGAAGGTTTACCATATCAACCAAAGCATGAAGTCTTATTCTCTGAAGGAATGGCCTTACAAAAAGTATTAAGCATTAACTTTTTCCATATGGATTAATATTACCAATTAAAGCATCAACATTTAAACCATTGAAGGACTGACCTTGCCACCAACAGTATTAACTTTTAAACCTTCGAAGAATTGACCTTACCAACCAAAGTGTTAACTTTTTAGAACAAGGAATGATATTACCAACCAACGCATTAACACTTCAATCCCTGATGGGCTGACCTTACCACTCAAAGCATTAACTATTTAACCATCGAAGGACTGACCTTATTAACCAAAGTGTTAACTTTTTAACACAAAACGTAACATTACTAACCAAATTATTAACTTTTTAACCTTCGAAGAATTGACCTTTCCACCCAATGCATTAACGTTTAAACCCTCCAAGGACTGGCCTTACCAACCAAGGCGTTAACTTCTAAACCTTCGCAGAATTGACCTTATCAACCAATGCATTAACTTTTAAACCTTCCAAGGATTGGCCTTCGTTAACTTTTAAACCTTCGAGAGTTGGCCTACAAACCAAAGCATTAAGTTTTAAATGCTGATCTACGGCTGAGGATATATTTAGAATACGTGTTTTAGATCTATGTGTCTGCTGTTTGCAAAGGTTTTGTGTTATTGAGGTAGCTTACTATAGTGATTAAACATCTACCTTGGAGTGATCGAGTGGAAAGACCTCTATGGAGTTGTAAATTTCCCCTTGTGAGGTATGTCATACTTTACTCGTCAGTCTTTTAAGTCGTAAATCATCTTCAGCTGGTATCTACATATCACGCCACATATTATTAACTGGCTGGTAGATGATCTGGTATAGCATGGCGGCTTTACACTCTCGTCTCTGTGCATGGAGTTCCTCCAAGTCTAAGTCTTGAAGCACAGCAGAGACACTGCTACTTTCCCTGCTATATCTGTGACAGAATCTAGCAATCTTGTACCTTATTGATGTTGTTAGTCTTGTTGATCGTGTCCTAGACAGTGGCTGCATACGCCAGATGGGGAGGAACCAGTAATTTGATGCATGTTAACTTGATGCCCCTTGGATAGGAAAACAGATTTCTTCACAGAAATGCTGTTGTATTGTTTGTCTTTTCCGTCATATTATTGTTCATATGAATGTTGAAGTTCAGGATGGTTCTGTATAGGAAGGTAACTTGTAAATGCATCCTTATATTCTAGCCGACCACGTTACTTGAACTGAGCCTTCTCCGGATCATTGATGTATTGACTTTGTCAGTAGGTATTACACATTATACTGAACATATAACTTGGATCTAATCTTTAATATTTGCCCCTTTTAGCAGCAAGCGAACGGCAAGCTTGTCGAAATTGCAACAATGAATTACAAGTCTCGGTGGGACTTCAGTCGTTAGGAAATCACAGTTACAAACTAAATACCTCCCTGCATCACACACATTTATTAGCATTTCTCCCAACAGTATGACTTATTTGTGACCTTGATTTTTTGACCTACCGAAGTTCATATGCTCTACACTTTCACTACCTATAATACAAAATTTGAAGTCAGTACCTTGAATTGTCATTAACGCTCCTTAAACGAAATATGACGGACAGGGTTGACGTTGCTGTGACCTTGATTTTTGACCTCCCATCATGCGCTTTGCAGATTGTCTCATCAAACACTATCTATGTGCCAAGTTTAAGTCACTACCTTTAATAGTTGCATTTGTATTAAGTTTTGACGCATACACGAAATATGACGGGCACATTTTCCCTTACAACTCAAATTGTGACCTTGACCTTTGAACTACCGATCGCTTTTTGCGCATTGCACATCGTCTGATCGCCACCTATTAATGGATCGCGATAATTTTATTTTAACGGTACTTGGTAAAATCCCAAAACAGGTAAAGCAGGTGTATTGTTAATTTGTATATTGTAGTATTCTTAAATCCGTCATTCCATAACAGATTTGTAGTCAAGTGGCTAGTGTGTTGAATCTCTATTCTTTTTATGTTTGTATGGTGTAGGTTCCAGTCCTCCTTTTTTAAAATGATTTTACTAATTCTATTTTTGCAGGTCTATTTTATATTATCTTTTGTATTTATTTTTTCTTTCATTCTTGCAAAAGTTTTCTTTATTCATTTTGCAATTTTAATAGATTTAATATCGATTCTAATTACGAGATCCTCTGAAAAATATCAATAAGTACTTTAGTATAAGTGCATGATGTAAATAGTTTTACCCGTATTCTTCTCCAGGTAAAAACATGTTAGAAAATTAAAAAAAAATGCTCGTCCTGTATTCGAACCAGCACCGTAAGCTTACAAATCATACGTGTTTACCACTAGACCACGCCGCTACTTACATCGGTTTTGTGATATAAGATATTTGTCAAATAATGTGTCCACCTGATTCCCTATTTCATTGTTATGAGTTGATCCGGAATTAGTAAATAAAGGCCACAGTTATCGCGTTTTGTTAATACCTATATCCTAAGTTTAAAGTCAATATCTTGAATGGTAATCAAGTTAAATACAGGATGGACTCACGCACGCGCCGTCGCATACATCCCGATTTTCCGAGACGGCAAGTGTTTTTTTTTATATATTTTTGTTGGGTTAAACGTCACACGGACACAGTTATAGGTCAAATGGCGACTTTCAAACTTTTTGGTGGTGGAACCACCAACCTTTCATAAGCCAGCTGGATGGCTTCCCCATATAAAAAATTCTACGCCCAAAGTAAGGCTTGAACCCACATCGGTGAAGGACAAGTGATTTGAAGTCAGTGACTTTAACCACTCGTCTGCGGAGGTCCCTAGAATAAAGTGACGACTCTGGGTTCATTTATGCTAACAGTGGGGTAATGTACTTTATGGTACTCATGGATAAAGACAAATGATATAGAAGACATTATACCATTCTAAAACGAAAGTACAATGTACCAAGATAACCACAAGTCGCTCAACTGACTACGACCGTTTGACTTTTAATACATGTTTCAAGTATGGCTAGTTTTGTTTTATATATAAAAGCAGAAACTAAGCAAAACAAGAGGGCCAAGATGGCCCTAGGTCAGTCACCTGAGTAACACACCATAACAGTGTAAACATGTTTTACCTAGTGATTTCATGGAGACAAATATTCTGACCAATTTTCATTAAGATTGGACCAAAAACGTGGCCTCGTAAGTGTAAACAAGCATTTTCTTTGATTTGACCTAGTGACCTAGTTCTTTACCCCACATGACCCAGATTCGAACTTGTCCATTTTGACAAAGTTTCGGGAAGATTGGAGCAAAATAGTGGCCTCTAGTGTATACAAGCTTTCCTAGTGACCTAGTTTTTGACCCCACGTGACCCAGATTTGAAATAATCCAAGACTTCATGATAAACATTCTGACCAAGTTTTATGAAGATAGAATCAAACAAGTACCCCCTAGGGTGTAAACAAGCTTATTCTTTGATTTGACCTGGTGACCTAATTTTTGACCCATGACCCAGATAAAAACTCCTCCGAGATTTCATGCAGACAAACATTCTGACCAAGTTTCATGCACATCAAATGAAAAATGCATCCCCTATTGCAAGCACAAGGATTTTAACAGGTGACCTAGTTTTTGACCCTCGAACTTGGGCTGAAGATCATCATTTTGACTAAGTTTCATGATGATTGGGTCATAGACGTGGCCTCTGGACTGTTATCAAGCTTTTCCTTTGATTTGACCGGATGACCTAGTTTTTGACACCACATGACCCAGATTCGAACTTGACCTAAAGGTCATCATTTGTCTATTTGGGTTTTACGGCGCACCAACACAGTATAGGTTATATGGCGCCAAACAGGACTGTAAATTTGGTTTCACATCTGATTTACATCGAAATAAAAACACGAGGTATAAAATCAAAACCTGTATACCTGCTGGAATCACAGAGTTACAGCAAAACCAAGTGTTAAGACCCTATTAGTCGCCTCTTACGATCATGCAAGGGTAAGGCAGTGGTTCCATTTCTTTTCATACACAGATTGTCCCAGAACCACAGGTCATCAAGACAAACATTCTGACCAATTTTTATGAGTTTCAAACTTAAACTGTGGACTATAGTGTGAACAAGATTTTCCTTTGATCTGACATAGTGACCTAGTTTTTGACCACACATGATCCTATTTCTACTCTGGCCAAGAGATCATTAAGACAAACATTCTGACCAAGTTTCATAAAGATTGTGTCACAAATGTGGCCTCTAGAATGTTCATAAGCTTTTCCTTTGACTTGACTGGGTGACCTAGTTGTTGACCCTACATGACCCAGATTTGAACTTGACCTAGAGGTCATCAAGACAAGCATTCTGACCAATTATCACGAGTTTGAAACTTAAATTGTGATCTCTAGAGTGTTAACAAGATTTTCCTTTGATCCGGCCTACTGACTTAGTTATTGATCCCACATGACCCAGATTAGGACTTGAACTAGAGATCATCAAGACAAACATTCTGACCAAGTTTCATAAATATTGGGTCACAACTGCAGCCTCTAGTGTGTCCACAAGGCAAATGTTGACGCACAACGGACAATAACTGGTCACAATACCTCACCTTGAGCACTTCGTGCTCAGGTGAGCTAAAAAGGTGGAGGGCTGTCATGAGAAATATTTTGTCATGCAATATCAACTTCCCTTGCTAGATGTTCTGAACCTACACATGTATTCATTATGGGTAAAATTTGTGCTTAAGAAATGTCCAAATGACCAAATAGATGGCTAGAAACAGTGCGACAGAGTAGCCCATTTCTATGTCCCTCTTTTTCAAGACATGTGTTCATAAAGAACAACAAAATATAAAGTTTTCATCATTTTAATTTATCATTAAGCGTACCCCATAAGAGGTTTCTTATATGTGTTATAAATATTTACATGGTAGAAAATGTTTCTATCTATAAATACTACATATGAAATCATTCTTAACATACAACAAAGATAGGGACAACAGGTATAGACATAATATACTTGTAAACAGTAGAGAGATGCAAGAAGCACATACAGAAGAAATACAGACATTTCATATAAAGCTGTTTTACATAAACGAAATGATACATATTTGAATATCAGCTGTTTAAGGTAAATGTAGCACCAAAAAGTACGAGCAGACATTTTTTGCATATACAGGTGCAGCAAAGGAATTTCAAAATCCAGTCTTTTCTCACACTGTACTATTAACTAAATTTTGTGATAACTGTTACAGTTCTTCTGATGTTTTCATTACGAATTTCAACTAACTGTTATATCTTGAAGAAAACACTAACAACTTTGCCATTAAAATTTAGAGAGGATAAAAAATAGTAAAAATATGAGGATACAGCAGAAAAGAAATACAGAGTATTTCATTTTTTTATTAAAAAGGTAAAACTGTTTGTAAAACACAAAGCCGACCTCCTCCCCACCCCAATGATTGCCTGTCCCATTTTCAGTCCCCATTTCAGTATGACCTTGACCTTCTCACCCGGTCATCAACTGACCATAGGCAATCATCCTATAAAGTGTAAGGCAGTAAGCCAAAAGGTTCTTTATTACTGAGTATTTCAAGCTCATTTTGACCTAGACCTTAGCCTAGTGACCTCCAAATCAGTTCAGGGGGATCTTTAAACCACAGCAATTTTCTGGTAAGTTTGACAACTGTAGGTTAAATGTTCCTTAGATATTGAATAGAAACAGTTTGCAGTCTTCGCGTCATTATGACACTGACCTTTAACCTACTGACCCAAAAAATGAAAGGGGTCATCTACTGACCACAAGCAATCATTGTATAAATTTTGGTAACTATAGGCCAAAGCTTTCTTCAGTTATAGTTGAGCATAAACATTTTTCAGTCTAAATATCATTGTGACCTTTACCTTTGGCCCCAAAAACAATAGTGTTCATCTACTGACCACATGCAGTCATCAAACGAAGTTTGACCAATGTTGGACCAAACATTCTCTACTCATTTATCAGAAACTATTTGGTATACCTACCAAACAACCGACCATGAGCAAAACAATATACCCCCTATTCTTTGAAGGGAGTTTGGCGGGGGGGGGGGGGGGGGGGCATTACAAACAAATGAAGGAGATGAACACAGATGGTGGCCTGATTATATATATGCAGTTGTTAACAATTATACATACACTAGTTTTAAAATATGTTGCATCTATCACTCAAAATAAGAAACTACTTCTCAACTGACAAAATTTTTTCATATTCACACCTTATACACGTCTATTTAACAACACTCACACACGATGAAGCAATAATGTTTGAAATTTAATGAAAAGCTAATAGAATGAAGAAAATCAAAACATGAGTAACATAGGATTTGTGAAAAGGATAGCTGCCTGAGATTATGGTTGAATGATCAAATTACAGAAATATATCAGTTGGTGGTAAAAATGAGATACCAACTTTAAAATGCTGTTTGCAAAACTTTTTAAACAGGATAAATGAACAGATTTGAGCCGCGCCATGAGAAAACCAACATAGTGCATTTGCGACCAGTCTGAGCATCTGTGCAGTCTGGTCAGGATCAATGCTGTTCACTAATAGTTTCTCTAATTGCAGTAGGCTTTGAAAGCAAACAGCATGGATCCTGACCAGACTGCGCGGATGCGCAGACTGGTCTGGATCCATGCTGGTCACAAACACACTATTTTGGTTTTCTCATGGTGCGGCTCATTACTATTCAATAAAATGCTTTAAGAAAAAAAATCTTAACAATAACATTCAAAACTTGTTTAAATAGTTCTGTTTCATCTGAACAAACTGATCAAAGTTTTTCTTGTTTGTTTGTTATGGGTTTTACGCCGTTTTTCAACAGTATTTCAGTCATTTAACGGCGGGCAGTTAACCTAACCTGTGTTCCTGGATTCTGTACCAGTACAAACCTGTTCTCCGCAAGTAACTGCCAGCTTCCCCACATGAATCAGAGGTGGAGGACTAATGATTTCAGACACAATGTCGTTTAGCAAATAGTCACGGAGAACATACGCCCCGCCCGAGGATCGAACTCACGACCCCGCGATCCGTAGACCGACACTCTACCTACTGAGCTAAGCAGGCGGGCTGAAAGTGTTTTGTGAATGGAAGGAAATACATATTTATACAGCACTAATAATGTTCAAAGTATGTTTTATTCGCTACTTTAAAACAAAACACTGGTGATAATGTGTCTGAGAAAACCCTTGTAAATTTATAAATTAATTGTACAGTTTATAGCCAATTTGTTTCTTGCTAAGCGCCATAAAACAGATTCAATCAAACATTACTTTTAATTTTCATCACAAAGTAATTTTGAAATATTCAGAAAACAAGGCAATGCTAGTTGAAATGTCAAAAGATGTGTGCTGAAAATGACATTGACAAGTTTCAAGTTAATTTGGGCATTCTACTTCTTTTGTTCAGGGATAAATTTAAAAATTATAAACTCACTCACTGTTATGTTTATTCAACGACTATTCTCTGTTAAAAATATTTACTTAAAAACTTAACAATCGACAAGAGTTAAATACATGGATGGATAGTGCCAGTGATTCAAAGAGAAGTTATTTCACTTGCTAAATATTAGCCACAGTAAAATGGCAGGTAAACAGGGCTGTCGACTCCTTTTGAGGAAATGGGGCCAGGTCCCTAAATGTTGTTATCGCCATGTGTATATGTTGTTTTTGGTGAGGGGAGGAAGTGGGGGAAGCAGACTGGGGAAAGAAGGGCAAAATGTGTCATCTTGTGCTATTTATCTGATTCTAGATTATTGCATGTTCTTTCTACTTTAACACAGACTTTTTCAATGTACCAAACACAAACTAATCTTTATCACACTAAAATATGTAGTATTTTCAGGCTTCATTTCAGAAGCAAACAGTTCAAAAAGCACATTACCTGATTTTTCAAATGTTAATGGATATATATGTAATAAGAATTTTAGTCAGAACACATATCAAAAAACATAGTAAGAAAAAAACATTTTTATATCTGAATTTTTGTCAGCTGGTTGGAAAAACATACTTTTTGCAGAGGGGATTTGCGCCAAAATTTGGCCCCAAGAACAGCCGACTGACTACCCTGTTAAGTATATGCTGCAAGACAGGATTTTCTATTCATATATCGTCGACCTCAGTCGAAAAGGACATACCTGCAAGATACCAACTTTTCGAGACACAAAAAATGAAAATTCAAAAACAGCGTATCTACAAATGAAGTATACAATTTGAAAAAACAAATCAGCCTCAAAAGGACGTATCTGCAAAAACTTATCTTAAAAACCACACCATTCTGCAGCATGAATAGGATTTAAAGGAATTCCAAATTGCTTCATTTACTGCATTTTATTTTAACAAACACACAAAACTATGTACTTTAGTGCAAAATGGGTTTTCATTGCAAATATGTCTTTTTCACCTGTAAATGAAATTTATTTTACGCCTTTCCTCACAGGTCATTTTTTTTACCTTTGCAATTGGCTATTGTATCCAAAGGATGCGGGAACACTTTACCTTCTCGAAAATGACAAATTTTTTGGGGCAAAAGTGCAGAATATGTCCTTTTCGACTGAGGCCGTCGATATACAGATTTAATTTACAAATGCCCGTTACTTCTACCCACACACGTCTAAACTCATTGCAACCTTTTAACAACACAGACAACTCCACAAGTCTATTTGTAACTTATTTCAGAAATCGCAGTCAGATAAAATCAGTTCCTGTATTATAAGTAAGTTTCTACCAGTTCTTTGCAGATAAGTGACATCTCCCGCATATAAATCAGAAGTAGAGTACCAGGGCTCTCTTTTGCTTTTTGGGACTGGGGCCAGGGTCCATGCAAGGGGGGAATTTCTCAAAAAAAATCTTTTGCAGGGGAATTTCAAATGCGAAAAGAAATGCAAACAAATATAAACATTCTTTTCAATTTTGCTGACCCAAACCTGAATTCTGTTAATTATAAACTCTTCTGTATGAATTCTGCCAATTATAAACAACATTATTCAGTCATCACACTTGGTAATTTTTTCTCTGAGCCACTGAATTTTCGGAAACAGTAAAATTTTAAGGCCAACAAGTCAACTGCAAAGCGCTTAGCACTGATGTTATTGGGCTCGAGGGGGGAATTTTTTTGAAAATAGGGGGGAAAAAAAACATACTATTTTGAGGGGGGAATGGGGCCTATATTCGGCCCCAAATTTTGCCAAACGAGAGCCCGGAGTACAAGTGAATTTCAGATGTAATGCTATTTTAAGAATTCTCATGCATATCACATCAGACAAACTAGAGAAAGTCTCACAATTTAGAATTTAATGAACTGGAACTCTCACTTCTGATCTAGATAACTTTGGTTTAAATACGGCACAAAAACTGCATGTATCGAAAAGCAAGGTCGTTATAATCTAATATTGCGATGATATTAAAATGCTTTCAATAATTCAAGTGGACTAGTGCTAAGCTATAAATTAGTAGCTTTATGAATGTAGCATGTTGTATATAAACTACAGTGCAGTGTATGCAAATGGCAGTGCGTAAGAACAAGCCTACATGTATATTATGAAGCTTAAAACCATTTCAAAGTACATGTATTTATATTCAGAGTACTGATTCATAAAATATCAAATTTGTGTGTAAAATCTAAGTATACTATAAGAAATTAAATGCAAGCAATAAAAATAAACACAAAAGAGTCCTGAGAGATCAGATGATAAAATATGGTCATAAATAAAATATGGGCTGAACACAGTCTTCTCTTGGCAAGTCCTTCACGTGTACCCAATTTGATTTTAATACAGACGCTTCAAAATGTAACCTTGAATGTCCAGTTACAAAAAGAACATTTTAGAAAATCTCAAAATTTTGTTCCAAAGTTCATATGAGGTATTCAGAATGAACCTTCTTTCATGCACCTGTCCGTGACTTAATCATCTCTCTATGACTTGTAGCTTGCCTTCTGTTCACTTTTCTTTTCCTCGTTTCCTGATTAGAAATCCACCACTGATAAACGTCTTTTCGTTCTCTGCTCAAGGACAATTTCCATCGTTCCATTCCTTTACCATAGTAGATAAACATCACTCAGTCACTCCCAGAACAAACTAAGACACAACATACTATGAGCAATACTCATCATGCTTCAAGTCTAGTTTTTAGAGGTCTATTTCACACCCTTAAAGAGCAAAGTTTTTATCACGCTCTTACACCACACAAGATTTCATGTCTTCTCTCCTCGTAAATGCGAGTCATTTGGGAATATTCGTTGTTTGCATCTAATACCTGTAAAATAGAACAAGAGCACCGCCTTGCGGGTGCTGACGCTCATCTGATTTTTTTTGTGTAATAGAAATATTGTCCTACCCATGATTTTCTAAGTCTAAAAAGGGCCATCATTCTTGCAAAAAGCAGGATAGAGTTATGTTTCTTGATGTACAGTGTCCACTTATGATGGTGAAAAACTGTTGCAAGTTTTAAAGCAATAGCTTTAATAGTTTATGAGAAAAGTTGACTTAAACATAATACTCAACCAAGAAAATGATTTTCTAAGTCCAAAAGGGGCAATAATTATTGCAAAAAGCAGGATGGAGTTATGTTGCTTGCTGTACAGGGTCAGCTTATGATGGTGAACAAGTGTTGCAAGTTTCAAAGCAATAGCTTTGATAGTTTAAGAGAAAAAGTTGACCTAAACATAAAACTTAACCAAGAAATCTGATTTTTCTAAGTCAAAAAGGGGCCATAAATCTTGCAAAAAGCAGGACGGAGTTATGTTTCTTGCTATACAGGGTCAACTTATGATGGTAAACAAGTGTTGCAAGTTTTAAAGCAATAGCTTTGATAGTTTAGAGATAAAGCTGACCTAAACATAAAACTTAAACCAAGAAAAATATTGGTCTATAAGTCCAAAATGGGCTAATAATCTTTTGCAAAGCCAGATGTACGATTTGATTTTAGTACAGGGTCGCTTCAAATGTAACACTATTCCAGTTTACAAAAGAATTTTGATTCAATTTGTCAAAAGTTGACTAGACATCAAATAACCTTCTTTCATGCATTCCGTGATTATTTCTCTAGTACAATAGGTGCCTTCATCTTCGCCAAAAATCACCAGATAACGTTTTTCTTCCTTACAGGGTCATTTGATGGTACCATTCTATTACCAAGTATAAACATCATAGCTTGATCAACTAAGAAAAACTGACCTAAACATAAACTTATTAGAGGCAACCCCGAGCCGACGCTCGTACACACCGTTTCTATCTCGTAAATGCGATCATTGGATATTGTTTTTTCAATAACCTGTATATAAAAATCACTTAACAAATCTACTTCCTGTTGACGTAAATTTTCAAGAAATTTCAAAATGTACCACATTAATGACCTGATACTGTAACAAGCATCCTAAAATTTATCTTAAGATTGTAACCTTAATGAACTGAAATGTAAAACTACATCCAAATACTTCCTGATTAAACAGTGAAAATCTCCGGTTTTGTAACTTTAGACAGTCACATAGCTTCCATGATTTCTTATCTGTATAAAGTTGATCTTTACTCTTAATTTCTTATTAATAACGGTTCATTCTATATTGCGGCAACAGTATATAGACAAACTCGTGTAGAGTATAGACCACACTTGCACTTTACAGATATGAGCTGCGCTATGAGAAAATCAACATAGTGGCTTTGCGACCAGCATGGATCCAGACCAGCCTGCGCATCCGCGCAGTCTGTTCAGGATCCATGCTGTTCGCTAACAGTTTCTAATTGCAATAGGCTTTGAAAACGAACAGCATGGATCCTGACCAGACTGCGCAGATGCGCAGGCTGGTCTGGATTCATGCTGGTCGCAAAGTCACTATGTTGGTTTTCTCATGGTGCGGCTCATATATCTGACAACTTCCCCACATCTTTTCAAGGACAATCTTCGCCTAGTCCAATAACAAATCTGTTAATAATTTATTTATTTTGTTTGATTTAACGTCACACCGACTCATGATAGGTCATATGGCGACTTTCCAGCTTTAATGGTGGAGGAAGACCCCAGGTGCCCCTCCGTGCATTATTTCATCACGAGCTGGCACCTGGGTAGAACCACCGACCTTCCGTAAGCCAGCTGGTTGGCTTCCTCACTTGAAGAATTCAACGCCCCGAGTGAGGCTTGAACCCACATCGATGAGGGGCAAGTGATTTGAAGTCAGCGACCTTAACCACTCGGCCACGGAGGCCCCTAAATCTCTTAATAAAAAACATAACCTGCTTCCTATGCTAATGAACTGACTTTGAAAATTTAAGCATACATGTTACTTACCAATACATCTGTTAATAAAAAACATAACCTGCTTCCTATGCTAATGAACTGACTTTGAAAATTTAAGCATACATGTTACTTACCAATACAGGGGCAGGGAGTTTACCACAGTTTTGTCTGACTAACCATTCTTCATGAAGGTTGTGTAAATCTTCTATCAGTTTCTAAAAAGTAATGATAACTGGTTATCATGTAACTTCCATATAAAATGTTCATGCTCATTCAAACCTGCAAAGTTAATGAACAAGGTTAAACCAAGTTTTATTTATTTAAAATTACACTGTTACAATTATAGGTCCTATGGCGGTTTTCAAGCTTTTAATGGTGCATGAAGACCCCAGGTGCTCCTCCGAGCCTTATCTCATCACGGATGGGTAGAACCACCGACATTCCTAAAGCCAGCTAGATGGAATAATTCTCTGCATTAAACAAGCTTCTGAACCAACATCAGACAGGGAAAAGTGACTTAACAGCCAGCAACTTTGACCATCCTTATTACTTGTAATTCAACATTTATCTAAATTGAAATTTTGGCAAATCTGACATCCTAGAAATTCTACCTAAAATCATTGTTCCTACAAACTATCAGAAATAAAGTCCCTAACTTTTCCCTGTCAGAGACAGATCAGTTTAAAGTACTTAAGTCTGTGACAGTTTTTTGTGTATTTTACAAAACGATTGCTTACTAGTACTTTTTTCTTGTATAACCATTAACAGGAGACATTTTCTTTAAGTAAATGTTGTTGATAAGTACTGTTACTCAATGTTTAATAAAATTTTAAAGTGTGAACAAATTCATTATCCATAGGTATATATTTTGGAATGTTGACTTCCATGATGGCATCTACCCCTACAGCCAGTGTTTTAGAAAAAGGACTAACAGTTTTACTGCTAAATAAAATTCCCTGACATTATCCATATCTAGAAGTTTCCCTTGTAATCCCCTTATTTTGAATTTTTAATTTCCCTGATGGGTGGCAGCCCAAAAAATGATGTCAAGCAAAATCAGATCCTCCTTTAAAGATACTGGCCTCCAGATTTTACAACTAATTTTGTTTATTAGATATCTGGAAATTAATGCTATATTTCTTAAGAATGCTTTGAAACTCAATTGCTGACAGACTATATGTTACTGAAAGTCAGAAACACGTGAGAGTTAGTTGTTTTTACTAATTTTAACAATGAGATAAATATGAAATATATATAATTAACACAGTTTATCTCGGGTAAAGCATTACAAGTGCTTTTCGATTTTCATTGTTAAAATTAGTAAAAATAACTAATTCTCATGTGTTTCCGACTTTCCGTAACATATAGTCCGTCAGTAATTAAGTTTCTAAGCATTATTAAGAAATATAGCATTAATTTCCATCTATCTAAAAAATATTTTATATTTAACGCATACTGAACACAAAATCCGCAGTAGCGGTATTGGTAACAACAGCGGAAAAAGTTCTTTATTGCAACGGCAGTCTGTGTTGGATTACTGACATGGGCATCTTTTCTTTCTTGATTTGACTTTTTAAAGAGATAGTTTAGAAACAAAAACTCATTCTAATGTTCTTAATTAATATGACCAAACTTCAATTTTAAAGAAAGATTATTTTTAGCCAAAATCTTAAGGTCAGTTTCTTTAACAAGCACATTAGAGCACTTTGTGATGTACAGAGAGTAGTAGTCATATGTACTTACATATGGTACTCCAGCTTCTTCTTTTCGAGATCTCTTCTTTATTCTTTCAAAACATACTTTAGGGTCAGCTCTCAAATAAACTGTAAGGAAATTAGACATGAAAATATCAATTTGTTAACAGTTGCAAACAATCAAGAGTACATTACTCTCGGAATCAAATTTCTAAGATTTTTATATCCACTTTTACCAGTCTTATTACTACTTGAATACTGAAATAAACAAATAGCAAAATAATTTTTATGTAAAGCAGAGACTAGACGACTGTCAATAGGAAATAGGTGTTCCGCTTACTGTCACTCACTGTACAGCTACATATTACTTGTTGACAAAGCAAAACTTTATAAGCTTAAATGTCTGGAAGAAGAAAAGGGACTTTTCTAGAAGCTATACTATCTGTTTATCTATTTTTTATTTTGTTGGGTTTAACGCCGCACCGACACAGTTATTGGTCATATGGCAACTTTCCAGCTTTGATGGTGGAGGAAGACGGTCTGACCCCAGGTGTCCCTCCGTGCATTATTTCATCACAAGCAGGCACTTGGTAGAACCACCAACCTTCCCTAAGCCAGCTGGATGGCTTCCTTACATGAAGAATTCAACGCCCCAAGTGATACTCGAACCCACATCGATGAGGGGCAAGTGATTTGAAGTCAGTGACCTTAACCACTTGGCCATGGAGGCCTCTATACTATCTGTTTAACTTCCATCCAAAATTAAGTTATTTAGTGGACTTTCTTTTTTCGTTTTATATAATAGTGAAAATCTTCAGAAACATAGATGTTAACCTTAAGCATATTACACTTTCTTGGCAGCATGCATGACAACTTTGCAAATATAAATTAGCGGGCCATATTACTTCTGTTATTAGAATTTGGATTAAAGCACAATCAATACCCTCATGTAACGTGTGAGCGTGTTTATTCACTGTTATGATATACCAGGATAAACTTTTGCAATCTTACCGATGAGATCTACTCCAGTGCCTGGCATCTCTGTCAAATACTCAAACCATTCATTCAATATAGCATACTCCAAACCATTGATTGTCTCGCTGAAAAAGAAATCCACATGAAAATATATGCAATGATAAAAGTTTTAATGTTACATAGTAGAACAACTAACTTACAATAAAGTTTGTTTGTTTTAGGTTTAACACCGTTTTACAACAGTATTACAGTAATATAATGGCAGGCAGTGCAACCAGTGTAGCTGGATTCTGTACCAGTACAAACCTGTTCTCCGCAAGTAACTGCCAACTTCCCTACATGAATCAGAGGTGGAGGACGAATGATGTCAGACACAATGTCTTTTATCAAATCATCACAGAGAACATACCCCCACGCTCAGGGATCGAACTCAAACCCTGCTATCAGTAGATCTGCGCTCTAAAAGTTTGGTTTAGATTCTCTTTTTTACATCTTTATACTGAGACTTTTAAAACTGAATGAACTACAGAGGTACAAGCTTACATGCATGAAGTTAAGTTATTGTACTAAGAAAAAGAATAGAAAAATCCTTGTAATTCAGACACTGGAAATGGTATTAAAGTCAGGTAGTAAAGCTATATTGTGGCTAGTATATAAAATTTTATGAAATATCACACAATAAATGCAATTATTATGCACTTACTTTCTGAAATCGTTTTCAACAAAGCAATGTCTTGTGCTGAACAGTGATCTTTCTAACATTTTAACTTGTTTATTCTGCCAAAAAACAAAACAAGAAAATGTTTATATATAATTATATATATATATAAATCCTGAATTTACCAGTCAGGGTCTCCAACCTGACACACAACTATTCTTCATATAACAATATAATAAATGCCCTATTTAAATGTCAGTCTCTGTGACTGGTTATACTCAGGAGTCAGGAACATGCCAAGGTCATGCAATGCTGTAGTGACCTCATTAAAACAAGATGCAACTATCTGACATAAACCTGAACAAGTATACATAATACCAAAGCATCATTTCACCATTTCTTTACGAGCATGAACAAAGAATGTACAGTGTAACTGATGAACAACTTACATGTGGTCTTGTATGCATCTGTACTCTGGTAAGCTGTGCGTATATATTGAAGGAAAAACTCCATCTAGAAGGATCGTTATATAGAAGTTGCTGTAACAGGAAAAGAATAGGATAATCATTTATATCATACCTGACTATAATTTGTAAATACATGTAGTAGATGTTGAAAATTCCAGTAATTCTGAAGCTGCCCTGCAATTCTGAAATTACAAAGGCTCTTACATCTTTCACTTGTCTATCAAAGCAACCCTGAATATGTCACAAATGGCTTCAGTGTTTCCTTCTCCAAGAAGAGAAGAATGAATGTTGCTATGATAATTGTCAGCTAAATTTTACCATCACAAATGAGTATCTTTTTCATCATAAAGAACTGACATTTTTCTTACATGTATGTAACAGATGTGGCTGAAATAGAGAATAACAGGTTACTGTCTTTTGAGAAAGGGTTTCTCAGACGAGGCTTGATATGGTCATGGAAGGAGCGAGGCTTGCCGAGCTCCTTCCGGACCATATCTAGCCGAGTCTGAGAAATCCCTTTCTCAAAAGATAGTAACCTGTTATTCTATTTATCATGCCATAATTTATTAACAACTTTTCCTACCATTATGCGAAATAAAGTGCAAAAATAGGGGTGGACGAAATTTTGCTGTTTTGCCGGACTTCTTTTTTATATATTTTTTTCTTCAAAATGACGCCATCTTGTTTTTTAGAATAACTGCTAAAAGACATTTATGCCAATATTTTCCATCTGGAATGGACTTTCATCATGGAATAAAATAAACTGTAGATGAAATGGTACTGCCTATTTTTTCTGCCAAGCGGCATTATGGCGTATGTATTTAATTCACTTCAAACGTTTGCTTGGTGAGAATGGGTATCTGTCTAGCAACTGAATTTCGGATAAAATTTCACTTGGGAACAAATTGAAATTATTCTTTCGTGTTCAGCAAAACAGAGGTGTGGTTACAAAACACAAGGTTAGCATTTGTTGTTTTTTCCGCTTTTTTATATTTTGGGATTTTAAAGACCTACTTCAGTGTCGTATGAGGGCGTAATAATTTTTAAATGCAAAATGGACACAATCTGATGTCCTTGGATTTAATCATCCTCAAAAATATTTTGCGGCAGAATATATATCATTTGTAAAATATAGTATAACTTTACTGCAATAACTAGGCTTGGCAATGATCACTCTTGTGAAGTTTGGTGTAAATCCGTACAGGAGGAGTTGCGTGGACAACTTTGTGAAAGACAGACAACACTAAATCAACATACATGTATCTCCCGGTTTACATGTGGGAGACACAATAACTTATGCTTAACCTTTAGCCAGCTGACGGCAAGTGATTCTGCCTTTGCGACCAGTGCAGACCAAGATCAGCCTGCACATCTGTGCAGTCTGATCATGGTCTGCACTGTTCGCTATTCAGTCAGTAAATTTTCAGTGAACATCCCTTTGAATAGTAAGTGGTACTGCCCAAATCGAATGATGGATCAGTGCATTTTAGAAATTTAGCAGGATAAAGGTTAAATATTTAGTATCTGTACTTACCAAAGCATTATGTCCTTGAACATTGGTCCACTGACTCACCGGTTCTTTGATAGCCTGTATAAAACCATAAATACATAATATCTGGTAAGTTACTGTGTCATTGCACATTATTTTTGTTTTAGTTCTAGTTCTTCTAGCTCAACTTAAATACCAAAACAAATAGATACGAGACATTTAAATCTGCTACAGGTAAAAGATTTATAAATCATCATGTTAGAGTCTTCAGAAGGGCTCCACTTCTTAGGCTTTCGTCCTTTAAAACTATATAGTAAATACAGTCAGCAACCTACAATGCAATACTCTGCAAAACAATCAGGCTAAAATGAGAGGGAGACTTGAAAAACTGTAACTTCACTAAGTTCAGGATCTAAACTTTTCACCAGAATGAAATTTGTAAATCTATAATTTTACAAACAAGATTCACCTAAAAAAGAACTTGCCTAAGTAAACTATTCTATTATACAAGAACATACCTCAACAACTTTTGATGACTTGAAATACTCTAGAAGGGTTGTCTTTCCGCATCCAATATTGCCCTCAATTGATACCTAAATTAAAAAAAAAAAATCTGAAATTTACAAGGAGCTATTCAATATTGCAAGCTAAATAATTCTGAAAACAATAGCCAGCAGATTCAGGGTGAAAGTTTTCAGTTTTTCCTTGGGCCATACATATTTATAATTAATAATAATAATAATTATAATTAATTATTTCAATATCTGGCCTGCAGTTTCTGACAAGATTGTATTCTGAAATTATCTTCAGCATGCCCAGTCACGCAGAATCCTGCGTTTTTCACGCAGAAAACACAATGTGCACGCAAATTTTTCGATGGCCGTGCGTGCAGGAACGCATATTTGTTGTGGCCGGCAAATAAACGAATTCGGCTCAAAAATTGGTGGTCGCTAACCTAAAACCCGGGAAACGCTTGCTTTTGAACAGAAAACCAATAAGCTTCCAGCGGCAAACATCTGCGCGATCTAGATTACTCCAAATACATCACTAACAAAAATGGCAGATGAGCATGAAAAACTTCATTCTGGGTGGAAATATTAAATTGACCTCAGTGCCATATAAAAGGCCGGGTTTTCACTACAAAATAGGCATCATACAGCATTAGTTCCTGCAGGCGTACTGTTAATAATGTGCAGAACAGAATGGTCATCGAGTACAAATGTAAGCAAATGCCTAAGCCAGAGAAAAAGCTGCTGAAGCATTTAGGCCTTAGACATTCGTAATAGTTAAATACTGTTCTTTATGCCTTAGCAGCATATAGTAAACAGGCTAGGCCTATATAAATACAGTAAGACTGAGTTTACTGAATAAATACTGTAAACATTATCTAATATCTGTTGCTTTTAGTTTTCATACCAGTACATATGTTCATGTTTTGGGAAAATTCAGTGTACCCAGATTTTTTAAGCCTGTACCCACTTTTTCCAAAAGTAGTGGGTACAGGTACCCACTTTTTAAAAATCCTGTGGGCATGCTGATCTTAAAATCAGACCAGCAGTTTTGGAGATGTTGTTTGTAGATTCTGATACTTTAAGCTACGACGGCTAAGCCCCTATGGGCAACCAAGTGGAACAATTTTCAAAACCTTGAAAGAGGATCACTGAAGGAATGCCTAGACAAAGTTTCAGCAACTTCCAACTAATGGTTATAGAGGAGGTATTGCTTGAAGAAAGTGTTAATAGATGCTGAATATAATTTATTCACATTAGCTCACCTTGAGCATGTTTTGCTCTGGCGAGCCAAAAAGCATAAAAGATCATAATATATGATATAACCAATTTCCAACTTAGGTAAAGATTCTTTCTGCTCCAAGGACAAACAAAAGACTGTCACTTATTAAGTTATTATAAATTCTATATTTACTGTTAACAAACCTGTGACAAGATCACAAGTGCTGGCCGCTTTTAGCAACATAGATCAGTTTGTCATTGTATGGATTTCACATATTGTGTATAAAAACTGTACTGCTAAATATGTTTTATAATTTCAATTAATGTCAGCATGTTGACAGTATTACAGCACATATGATATCTTATAAATGCACTAATTACTGGTAATTTACTTACTGTGTATTTCCTCCCAGGCTTCAATGGAATCTGTATATTTTCTTCATTGAGCACTGAAATATACATAATGTCATACACGTATAAACCTAGTCAAAATGTATGGCATCTGTACCAGTGACCATACCATAATATATCCAGTATACATTGTTAATTGAGATGTTTTGTGAAATGTACACAGCTGTGAATATGGATATATACAGTATGACTGTATCATAAATGCCTATATAAACCAATTACATTTTACTTCTGAACTATTGTTCACAAACATGACTAAGACTGAGAAGTGCTTAGTTAGATTTTAGTAGGAGCTACCAGATGCAGACAAGGAATTCGGGTGTGTTAATCTACCAACAGTAGAGTAAAACAAGAGGGCCAAGATGGCCCTAGGTCGCTCACCTAAGAAACACACCATAACACAACATATTAAACAGAGTAAACATGTTTGACCTAGTGATTTCATGGAAAAAAATATTCTGACCAATTATCATTACAATTGGAGCAAAAATCTTGAGTATAAGTAAGTATTTTCTTTGATTTGACCTAGTGACCTAGTTTTTGACCCCAGATGACCCATATTTGAATTTTACCTAGATTTCATCAAGGCTATCATTCTGACTAAATTTCATGAAGATCAATTGAAAAATACAGCCTCTATCGCATACACAAGGTTTTTCTTTGATTTGACCTAGTGACCTACTTTTTGACCCAGATTTCATTAAGGTTATCATTTTGACTTAATTTCAGGAAGATCAATTGAAAAATACAGCCTCTATCGCATATACAAGCTTTTCCTTTGATTTCACCTAGTGACCTAGTTTTTGATCCCAGATGACCCATTTTCGAGCTTGACCTAGATTTCATCAAGGCTATCATTCTGACCAAAATTCATGAAGATTAATTGAAAAATACAGCCTCTATCGCATACACAAGGTTTTTCTTTGATTTCACCTAGTGACCTAGTTTTTGATCCTAGATGACCCATTTTCGAACTTGACCTAGATTTCATCAAGGTAATCATTCTGACCAAAATTCATGAAGTTTAACTGAAAAATACAGTCTCTATCGCATACACAAGGTTTTTCTTTTATTTGACCTAGTGACCTAGTTTTTGACCCCAAATGACCCATATTTGAACTTGGCCTAGATTTCATCAAGGTAATCATTCTGACCAAAATTCATGAAGATTAATTGAACAAGAGCTGTCCGTAAGACAGCCAAGCTCGACTATTCGAAATATTGTCACAGAAGCAGGGAATTATTACCCAAAATGTTAAATATCAAAAGAGTTTAAGTTCGAAACAGGACATAATTTGACCAAAATGCATATCAGAGTTATGGGACTTTCAAGTTGATGCTATCAACTAGTTTAATAACCCCGAAGAAACATGTTAAGTTTCAATTCCATATCTGCATTAGTTTTGGAGATAGTAACTTGAATGTAAAACTTTAACCAGAATTTTCTAAGTCCAAAAGGGGGCATAATTTGCTCAAAATACATGTTAAGAGTTATGGAACTTGACCCAGTGAGGTTGGTAACTGACCTAGAAAAAGAATAAATAAGTTTCAAAGCTATATGCCTTTTGGTAATAGCTGTATGTACTTGCACGCAAAACTTTAACCAGGATTTTTAAGTCCAAAAGGGGGCATAATTTGCCCAAAATACATGTCAGAGTTATGGGACTTGATTCTATCAACTAGTTTTATAACCCCAAAGACACATGTGAAGTTTCAATTTAATATCTGCATTAGTTTTGGAGATAGTAACTTGCATGTAAAACTTTAACCAGGATTTTCTAAGTCCAAAAGGGGGCATAATTTGCTCAAAATACATGTCAGAGTTATGGCACTTGGCCCAGTGAGGTAGGTAATTGATCTAGAAAAAGAAAAAATAAGTTTCAAATCAATATGCCTTTTAGTTATAGCTGTATGTACTTGCACGCAAAACTTTAACCAGAATTTTCTAAGTCCAAAAGGGGGCATAATTTGGCCAAAATACATGTCAAGAGTTATGGGACTTGACCCAGTGAGGTACGTTATTGATCTAGAAAAAGAAAAAATAAGTTTCAAATCTATATGCCTTTTAGTAATAGCTGTATGTACTTGCACGCAAAACTTTAACCAAAATTTTCTAAGTACAAAAGGGGGCATAATTTGGCCAAAATGAAGGTCAGAGTTATGGGACTTGGTGCTATCAACTAGTTTTATAACCCCGAAGACACATGTGAAGTTTCAATTCAATATCTGCATTAGTTTTGGAGATAGTAACTTGCATGTAAAACTTTAACCAGAATTTTCTAAGTCCAAAAGGGGGCATAATTTGCTCAAAATACATGTTAGAGTTATGGAACTTGACCCAGTGAGGTTGGTAATTGACCTAGAAAAAGAATAAATAAGTTTCAAAGCTATATGCCTTTAAAGGATAGCTGTATGTACTTGCATGCAAAAACTTAACCAAGGTGTGACGCCGACGCCAACGCCAGGGTGAGTAGAATAGCTAGACTATTCTTTGAATAGTCGAGCTAAAAATACAGCCTCTATCGCATACACAAGGTTTTTCTTTGATTTGACCTAATGACCTAGTTTTTGACCCCAGATGACCCATTTTCGAACTTGGCCTAGATTTCATCAAGGTAATCATTCTGACCAAATTTCATGAAGATCAGTTGAAAAATACAGCCTCTATCGCATACACAAACTAAATGTTGACAGACGACAGTCAGACGCCGGACATCGAGCGATCACAAAAACTCACCTGAGCATTGCTCAGGTGAGCTAAAAACACAAAAAGCCCCCTTCTAGGAAGAAGCATTAGGTAAACTAGCTTAAAAGTTTAGAGTAGTCCTGAGACACTCGAGATCATCTCAGAAATCTTGTGACTGGACTGTCAAATATTGGGCTATTCCAGAAAATATCCATCCCCACCCCCATGTAGAAGCAGTTTAAAAACAAGAGTTGTACGTAAGACAGCCAGTGCTCGACTATTCCGATCATTGTCCCAGAACCAGAAATATTATCCTAAATGTTAAAATATCTATTGAGTTTCAATCCAGTATCTGCAATAGTTTTGGAGATAGTTACTTGCATGCAAAACTTTAACCAGAAGTTTTAAGTTCAAAAGGGGACACAATTTGGCCAAAATGCATTGACAGAGTTATGGGACTTGATGCAATCAGCTAGTTTTATAACCTGAAGGCACATGTGAAGTTTCAATTTAATATCTGCATTTGTTTTGCAGATACTAACTTGCACGTAAAACTTTAACCAGAATTTTCCAAGTCCAAAAGGGGGCCGCATAATTTTCCGAAAATACATGTCAGAGTTATAGGACTTGACCCAGAGAGGTTGGTAATTGACCTAGAAAAAGAAAAAATAAGTTTCAAAGCTATATGCCTTTAAACGATAGCTATATGTACTTGCACGCAAAACTTTAACCAGGATTTTCTAAGTCCAAAGGGGGCATAATTTGGCAAAATGCATGTCAGAGTTATGAGACTTGATGCTATCATTTAGTTAAGACTAGTTTCATAACCCCGAAGACACTTGTGAAGTTTCAATTCAACATCTGCATTAGTTTTGGAGATAGTAACTTGCATGCAAAACTTTTACCAGGATTTAAGTCCAAAAGGGGGCATAATTTGGCCAAAATACATGTCACAGTTATGGGACTTGACCATGTGAGGTTGGTAATTGACCTAGAAAAAGAAAAAATAAGTTTCAAAGCTAAATACCTTTAAATGATAGCTATATGTACTTGCGTGCAAAACTTAACCAAAGTGTGCCGCCGACGCCAGGGTAAGTAGAATAGCTACTGGTTGGCGACGCAGAATTTTGGACGACCCAGAAACCTGTATGGTCGCGTAAACACTTATTTCGGCGTAAATTTTGATCATTTTTGAAAAGTACACACACCTTAGCTTTTATGTGCAACATCTAGATGGCAACATCCACTGAAACAATTGCAAATCGGTTAGTAAAACTTATAAAATTGGAATATTTACATTTGTTCACAAAATGTTGTGACAGCGCTCGCTGGGGAAGTTGCATGTGCTTTCAGTTGGCATACTTGTTTTGAGGCCCCAACATTATTCAAGGAGCACTCATCTACAATCTACTAAATGCAAACGAGAAAATTGTGTGTTTTAAAATGATCAAAATGGGTAGATAGCCCTGGCTTTAATAAAATTTTCCAGAAGATAATGGCCATTATTTATTTCTTAAGTTATTTAAAAAAAAATGGAAAAGATGGATTTAATAAGCAGGGTCAGGTCAAAAAAATCAATCAAAGGGAGAAAACTCACACAGTTTTAAGCTTTTTATCATTAACTGACCTAAAAGTGATTCTGCGAGACAGAAATGACGATAATTAGCTTTTTTCCTACTGTCCGATTTATGGGTCCTGCAACACGCTAAAATCGTTTAATTCACAGACTTCACGCTTACGGTAACTTACCTCAAAAATGCCCCCCACCTGGTCCCTCCAAATAACCACCTCCCCTCCAATTTAGAGCTCTGTAAAATATACCCTCTAGTGACTTAGAAAACTGTTCAACACTGGGTAGACCCTTGCTTTACTACACAAACAAGCAATATAATAACCTAATAAATAGCCACTGTTCCTTTAACTGTTAAATTTATAAGAATCCACCACTGTTATCAAAAACTAAATAAAAAAACTAGATTTCTACTTCCATTTGTGGGGAATATTTTCTGGAATAGCCCAATATTACTTTTATCTTGATCTACATGAAAACATATCAATGAATTATTTAAACTGCTGAAAACTGCTGTAAAAAAAAAACAACTGAACATTGGAATCCATCATCCATGCTAATAAACTGGTGTTTCCTGGCCTTAATGCTTTTATCTTTTCATTGTGACAGCAAATTAAGCTTGAAGTATAGATTGTCTGATTCTTCATTTTGAGAGTATTCAATCATATAAACACATTGACGTTGGTGTAAGCTCTTTTTCCCCCAGATTGCCTTGGTCGTCCCAGACACAGGTCTTCCATAATTCTGTCACTTGCTAGATTTTTTTCTGATTTTGCATTAAAAACAAAAAATAATCAGTATTTTTCATGACAAACCTTTAGATGCAAGTTTCTTAAGTTGATTTGACCCCAACATGTCTTCTGATCTTGCGTGGAAAGACCTCGTCCAGAAAATTTTTCTGCTCGTCTTTGTGGCTGTAATCCTGGCGCGTTGTGTATTCCCACCAAATCTTGTAAATACCGCCAATGCGTTTGACCCTAAAGTTCGCGTAAATTGATTGGATAAGCAATACACACAGAGCGCCATCTGTAGTTGTCTATTATAATATGGCACCGACGTAAGGGGAAATAATTTCAATTAGTAATCACTTTTTGATTACTTTCTCCATTTTCAAATGTTCCGATTTATTGTAGGCAATGCTCTTCATTTATCACTCATTTACTGACGCCATCTTGAAATCATTTCAAATCAACAGATCCAAGGTAAGTTAAATACATGCATCACGTTGATTGCAGCATGTGTACAGAGTCAGAAATTCAGAATCTGATATTACGGATGGCCGTCCTTACTGTATTCATCACTGAAAGCATTTCCCCCACTGACAGCATCTTTATTTCAGCGTAAATATTTAACATTTACCGTCGCTCTTGTCAGATTTAATCCATATTTTAACCAAAACATTTCAACGCAAGTAATTGAAGTACATCTCAAGATGTTTTTATATTCCCTGGTCACATTACTTTCAATTTCGCATTATCTCGGACTATATTTATGTACAGGTTGTCTCCCTTAGACGAGTTTGCCGTCATATGTCAAGTTGTCTGGTAGCTCCGCCCATCGTCAAATTTTCTCACGCTCTGATTGGTTACTTGTGTGACGTTCCGTCTCAGGTGAGTTGACCTCAGGTAATCCCAGGTGAGCTAATCATGAATGACACAATTACGATAACTTAACGTGTAAAAGTGAAACGTAAATTTGTTTACGGAAGCTGTCTTAATTTACATAATATAGTGTAAACAAATGATGTGATCATGCGCAATATTTATTAAAATTTAATTAAATTAGAAAACACTTTGGTCTACCACCTATTACTGACATGACATAAGAAAATTAATGTTCTATTTTAGTTTTCAAGAGAAAATCAATAATCGGATGTAAAAGATTTACTTGTCAAATCGACCTAGTGACAGACTTATAACTTGTATTTTTAAATCTTAGTTGAGATAGGTACTTGTCAGTGATACTTTGTTTGGATTTTACACAAGATAATGTAGGAAATTAATAAGTAATGGGCACTTGTCTGAGTTTAGATCAAGAGGAACTGAAGGCTCGAGCCCGGAGTGCTGAAATAGACAGAAGGATACAGACATGGGCTAAAGAGGAAGGGAATACTATCAAGATTTTGTTGTTGGGTAAGATTTTGAAAACTTTTCAGTACTCATTCAGCTGATCAGGACGGCTTTTTTATGATCTTGTATTCCTGTAAAAAGTTAAAGGCTAAATATCTTTTTCCTTGGACTTGTGTAACTTCAGTATTTTAGAATCTATGCCTTAGATACACATTACATTTTTTACTTTTATTAAAATTAACAATATGGTAATTGTAAATGGTACTCTTAACAATGTTGATGTTTTGTATTTGTTTTATATATGTTATCTTTTGTTTTATTTTTAGTGCACAGCCAAAATAATTTAAAAATGGTAAAATAAAACTACAAAGCAATATATTACAAAATGTGAAAATCTTATGCAGTGCAAGAAAGAATAAAAAAAAATATAACCTTAATTATTCACTTTTAATGACAAAATATGGTGAGGGGACAAACCTAATATTTGTGAAATACTTAGGAAACAACATAAAACAATTTCTTTCTGTTGTGAAATACCACTTAATTTTATTTATAAAATTGCTAGGTAATGAAATACTTTTTATATAGATCTACTATCACACACATAAATATATTTATCATTTCATATGAATAACTAAAAGTTTGTTTTGTTTCGTTTTCAGTAATTTAATGTTTTAAAAGCAGATTTTTTTAGTTATTGTTTAAATACCAGTTTTTTGATTTTATTCATCAGGGCATAAATAAGATGGAATATTAATATATACCAAAGCTGTATCAATGAGGATCATAAAAATGTGTATTGAAGTCTTTAGCCAGAGGGTCCAGATTAAATAACAAGATGTGCTATGTGTGTGTTGGGTCCTGTATATTGACAAGCTTCACACTGACACCAGGTATAATTATCAAAATAGAAATAAGGTATGATAAGGTGTATTTAAGATGATTACCTAGGCCACAGGCACATGGCTGTCCATTAAAATGTATGGAATGCGGCGAAAATATGATACAGGATTGTCCCTTTTTTAGAAAATAATTGTATAGATTAAAGATCGAAAAATGAAACTGTGCACCTACAATTATACAGTGATGAGCTGTTTGATGAAGTGTTTACCATGTTTACAGGATGTGTATTGTCTTAAAAAAATTTTATTTGAATGGGAGTGATTGTCATCAGTTACTTTTTTTCCAGGGTTATTTTTGTTAAAAATACTGAAACCTTACAACCCAGCATACATTTACATGTACCAGTCTATTTCTATCCCCAGATGATGTTTATAAGGAAAAGAATTTTGGTAATCTAATCTGCCTTACTTTTTTTCTTGCATACCCATTTTCTGTTCTGCAAAAAAAATGCAAATTTAAAGAAGTGTTTTGTGCAAGAAACAAACAATGAATACTCTGACAGAGGAAATAGTCACACGAAGTAACAATAAGGCATATTAGAACACTGTCATTGTTTGTTTAAATAAGTTATTCTGGTTATATTCAAGAAACTGAATACTAGTACCGGATCATAGTCTAGTACCGGATCATAGTACCGGTACATTTAGACTCTGAATCATATATAATCTGTAATAATGTTCTGGTGTCCTTAACTACATGTAACTGCAAAATTTCCCTTTTTCGTCTGTCATAGAACACTAAGCCTGATTATTTTCATACTACGTTGGTTGCATCATACTGGCAGACACAAGGAAGATACTAGTATTATTTAAGAACTTAAAAAGAATTAAGCTGATAAGTACATACTCAGAAATTACAATATTCACAATTTTAATGAAGATTAGGTCGTATTAAATTCACTTTAAACTATTATTATAAACATGATATGAACTTAACTGGTATTTGAAAAATGTTATTACCTATGTGCTATTTATGTTACCTATTGAAAAAATGAATTATAATAATGAATATTTAAAGTATTTAGAAAAATATTTTAACAAGTTATTTATTGACTAACAATTATATGCGAACTGACAGAAAGTGTTAATGTGCTAATTGAATGTACTTTTTCACAATAGTGCAGAAAAATGCATGAAATTGCTCAGGTAACTGCGAAAAAAATTTCTTTGACATGTTTTTTTTTATACTTCTAAGAGGCAGTTCTATAGAAGCATTTAATTTCATGGGTTTCAAGTAACGAAGTTAAAGCATTTTATGTGGAGAAAGTGCATGGTTCTGTTGGTAACTTCAAAATACTTGAATTTCTTTTGATACTTCTTAGAGGTAGTTCTATAGAGGCATAATAATTCATGGGTTTCAAATTACGGCGTGGTTTGACACAATCAAACTAATAATATTCTTATGATAAATCAATTATTACATTAAATATTAAAAAAAAAAACACATAAAAGCTGAAAATTTGTATTGCAATGTATAATGCTTGACACTGATATATGAAAGGTGCAGTTTATCGAACTGAACAGAACAGAATTTTATTCTAGACATTATCTTGTCTACTTACAATATAAATCTGTTCTGTTCTGTCTTGTTGGACATAGTAGAAGGGTGCAGCAATTAAGTGTATAAATATTTCTTAAAGGGATTATCACCTGATCTCATAGATTAAAGGATTAACATTGATCCATTGACTTCTTTGGTGCAATCCCAGTTGATTGCTGTAACAAAATATAATATATAACTTTTACAATAACAGTATTTATATTGAACCCGAGTATTGAAAATGCTATAATTTTATTTGGGCATTTGACTATGATGGCCAGTGCAGACCAAGATCAGCCTTATTGTTCGCTATTCAGTCAGTAAATTTTAGTGAATACCCCTTCAGATAATAATGGTATTGCCAAAATTGAAAGATAGTCCAGTCCATTTTAGAAATTGAGCAGGGTAAAGGTTACAATCTACAACATGGAAATTTCTCTACATGAGAAAATGTCATTGACTTGAAGACCAGTATGAATATTTTCAAACAGGTTTAACATAAAATCAAAGACATAAGGCTACCTTTTTTGTTGACTGAATTTTCTTTGGATACCATGATATGTTTGGAAAAAATAATAAAATTCTTCATTGTAGAAAAATATTTGTTTCAAACATGGAGAACTAAGTAATCTAAATAAACCTGTAAATATATATTATACCAATTTATATTGCACCCTTTTCATGACAAACTCGTTCAATTTAGGCACTTTACAATTACAAAGACAGGCACCAAATTCATCCATTACAATACTGAGCCACAATACTGACGTAGAGTGAAAAAAGTCACCAGAACATAGAGAAATCCTTAAGATACAGACATGTCTGGCTAACTTAGCATATTGTTCTCTCAAATTGTGAATAGACAGTCTGGTTCTTTAACATGCCCTGTGTGTAGCACTGATCCTTTCCTGGGAAGAACCAGTACTGGCTTTTTAGTTAGATGGGAGACACTTAAGAGTATCTCAGAAATTTCCAAAGCCTGGACCTGCTACAGGTAGTTGGGGAGCAAATTGGCAGCGGTAATGGACTGTTACCTGGAAGCAAATAAGGGACAACTGAGCATTTATCATTATCCAGTTAAAACAAATTACCTTAGTATATACAAAAGCAGGTAGTTAATTAATATTATAGGGTATGTTTTCTCTATTATGATAATAATTATGTAAGTTGTCTGGAGAGGTGGGAACCTTTGATGAGATCTGTCAGTTTTGTTGTCCTGGCCTGTCAATAAACTACAAA
Organism: Mercenaria mercenaria; assembly: GCF_021730395.1. Lineage (NCBI taxonomy): Eukaryota > Metazoa > Mollusca > Bivalvia > Venerida > Veneridae > Mercenaria > Mercenaria mercenaria. The sequence continues at coordinate 103,484,739 of NC_069362.1, read as the reverse complement.
ATATTGACAGGCTGATACACAGATATCATGGCATATGTACAAAATGCCTTAAGCTATGTAAGGTATGTAAATTAATTACTAGATTCAAATATTTTAATTGAAAAGTGAACTATTTCGATTTTGATTAACATTGTTACAGCCTCTATCCTTCCCCCTTGCCCCCCTCCCCCCCTCAACTTCCACCAAATAAATGCTAAAAATGATTTATAAATGCAGTTCCTTTTAAAGCTAAATTTATTGAGTTAAAATTAGATACATTAATTAAAAGTTACTTCCTGCCAATTGTGAAAAATTCAATAGACTCAAACCTTCTCATATTTAATATAAAAGGAGACAGTTGAAATAAGGGAAGTACTTGAAATTTGAAAGAAATAGTTATCATTTATGCAGTTCATACTACTGTATAAGCAGAAAAATGCGCAACATGGAAATCTTGGCAGATTTCGCAAATTCATTAATATTACGAAAATATCAGCCAGTGTAAATTTTCACGTTCAGCAAGATATGCAAAACAAGTCAAGTAAAGTTAAACAAACTTGGCTTTGGCACTTCAGTTTTTTAGCAATTCGCAAGTATTTCTGCTGGCAAAACATCTTAAATTGGCAATTTATGAACTTCTTTACCCATGCATATGCAGTACAAAGAGTGAAACACAAGCAATACTTTCTGTTCAGTTTGGTAGTCTCCGGATCAAATTTGACATTAATTTTGCCATTTGATATGGAAGAAGTTGTATGCTTATTATGAGCTGCATTAACAGTCAAAGAATGCCAAAACACAAAATCAAGAATACAACTATGATTAGAAGCACAGAAATGGTTGGTTGTCATCGATCATTATGAGGTCCAGTACCTGAAGAAAGGTGCTTTTCTGTCCAACTAAAAAGATTTTGAATTTTTGTTGTGAATCAAACTAAAAGTAATATCATACACCATGTAAGAATTTTTTTGCTTGTTGTTTGTCACCATATGTAAATTAAGAGGAAATAGAAAAAGTGTTGAATTAGAATCAGATTATATGTCAGTGGGCTGGAAAGTGATTATCAGTCGGAATTTTATCGTGGACAAGTTCAAAGTAGAATCCCAAATGTATTTTTTCACTTCATTACACATTTTATGCATGAAATTTAAACATCTTTAGAGAAGTTTTAAATTGAAAATGTTTTATGACCACTTCAGATTATTTGTTGCACCATTAGGATTGTGGTTTTTCCCATTCTGTATCAGGATTACTATTATACCAAAAGAATAAGGGAAATGACAAAAAAGGCAAATTCATTAAAATTTCGGCCACACAAATTAGTGTATGAAGTGTTGATATAATGAGTATAACATTGCCTTGTATTGTGTTGGGGTCATTTTGTTGACAAGAGATCAAAGTGACCACAGGTCAAACTGGACAACTGACCAGATGGTTAATATTACCATGTCATCACAGCCATAAAGTTTACAGCCAACCTTCTATGGCCATGTTAGAGCCTTGTGAATTACTCTTTATTGGTACCGTCAGTGATTAACATTTGAGCCGCGCCATGAGAAAACCAACATAGTGGCTTTGCGACCAGCATGGATCCAGACCAGCCTGCGCAGTCTGGTCAGGATCCATGCTGTTCGCTAACGGTTTGAACTCTAATTGCAATAGGCTTTAAAAGTGAACAGCATGGATCCTGACTAGACTGCGCTGATGCGCAGGCTGGTCTGGATCCATGCTGGTCGCAAAGCCATTATGTTGGTTTTCTTATGGTGCGGCTCATTTTGTTTAGGTCTGGTTTTCTCATCACAGTCGAGACATTATATGGTTTAATAGTTATAAACTGTTCTTCCAGGATCAACATCTGACACAGATATTTTTATACACCCTAAGGGACGTATTATGTTATGACGCCGGTGTCCGTCTGTCCGTCCGTTAGCAATTTTGTGTAACTCTGTAACTCTTGAACCCCTTGAAGGATTTCGAAGAAACTTAACCTAGATGCACATAATTGTATAGTAGAATACCCAGGTTAAGGTTTATTTTTATCAGTAAGTTAATTAATGCGTCTTAAATTTGTCGTTTTAATCACGACTGTTTACAACTTTCTAAAGAGGTATATCCAAGTTGATATACACTAATGTGGCCATTCTTTGGCCTAGAGGTAATGTGGGTTATAGGGAATGACTTGATGGGATTTGTATTTTCTGACAGTTTCTATTGTAAATATAGTACATAATCAGATTGGTTAAGTTTTGATTGATAAACTTGTCAGATCAATTAATACTTGCCATGATATTATGAATTTTCATAAAAAAAAGCCCAAAAAGATTAAGCCGATAAGTCAATAAAGAAAGGTGACCGATAGCCCTGTCAAAGTAAACATACTTAGAGAGATAAGAGGGAAATTTGGTCTTGATCTGATAAAAGAACTTTCATAGATGATTGTATAATAAAGGTATTAAAAATATAAGGAAATAAAAGATGTAACATGTTTAAACATGAAAAGTAAACAAATAACACTGTGCACTGGAAAATAATAAAATACCAAAAAAATAAAGGAGATTACTTGAAGATACCCAATCTTATGAAGGAAAGGTATCAAAATAAATAGCAGGCTTTAAAGCATATCCCTGTAAATAGATTTGACTTAATCAAAAGAAAAAATATCTTGTATGAACAAACTTAAAACTCATATTTCATTTTTCTACAAGTTCGTATTTATCTGCATCTTAAATTTATAGACACCAGTACATTCTATCATAGCTTCGATTACTGTGCAATTGGCTGCAGCTGTGTAGCACCTTATTAAATAGGTCTGTAGCTGCAGTCATGTTCAGTCATAGGTACAGATAGGTCTGTAGCTGCAGTCATGTTCAGTCATAGGTACAGATAGGTCTGTAGCTGCATAGGTACAGATAGGTCTGTAGCTGCAGTCATGTTCAGTCATAGGTACAGATAGGTCTGTAGCTGCAGTCATGTTCAGTCATAGGTACAGTACCTTCTGTTATGGCTGCACTCACAATTTAACATTTAAGCTGCAGTATACCGGTACCTTTAGGTGATATACTTTCAATCGATATACTTTCAATCACATTCATTCATTGTTTTAAGGTCGCTGTCTGCAATTCACTTGACACTTACACTATGGTTTCCAAACCCCACTTTGGGTGTAGAATGCTTAAGAAACACCCAGCTAGCTAGCTTATGGAATATTGGTAGTTCTACCCAGGAGCCCACCTCTTATAGAATAGTGCCTAGAGGATTACATGGAGTCTTCCTCCTTCAAAATTGTCATAGTGGCCTAAATTGTGTTGGTGTGACTCATAGCTGTAGTACCTCAAATTTAGGTAATTGCTGCAGTACCTTAAATTTATAAGGCAGTTGCTGCAGTTCCTAATTCTGAGCCCAATTATTAAATTGTATAATCATTGGAATGAAAATGTTTAAAATTTCATCATAATAATTATTGGAGGTTTTCATTGTTATATACTTTTAAGTTACAATTATAGATAAATAGTAGTAAAACTTCATGGGGTCATGCCATTTTATTTATCAAGATTGAAAGTAATAAATGCCATTGTTTTACTTCAGTGGTCATGTCATCTGTCAGTTTTAAATTTCTGTTATATTTGTTATCTATCTAAAATATAATAGATCAATTCTCAATGAGATTGATCACTTTGACTTGACATTTTTGTTTTTTAATCTTTGTTGTCCAATTATAGAAAAGAACCTTTGCATTATTTCATCACAGACTGACACCTTTCTTAAGCCAGCTAGAGGGTTTTCTTGCATGAAAAACTAAATAATGCCCCTTGTGAAGCTCAAACCCGCATCGTTGAGGGGCAAGTGATTCTATGTCAGTAACCATTACTTATTAATTAGGAATGGAGGTCTCAGAAGTGTCAGTTTTTTGTTCACTTTATAATAGTCTGTATATGTATATTTCAAAGCACAGAGAAATATTGTAACTCAGCTATATGATAATAGATTATAATCGTTATATGTATAATTAAAAAAAAAAAGAAATGACATGAAAATGTTTAAATCAAAATACAGTCCAGGATATTGATCTCTTAACTAGAAATTAAATTTGTTGGTTATAACAAAATCAAATATGGGAAATGTCTGCCTCCCATGAAATTAAAAAGGGCAATTAAAAACCAATTTGAATCTGCAGGCCCAGTAAGCTTATCTTTTTGTTTGACATTTGTAAAGGAAGAAAAGTTTATTATCTCAAATTCGGTGTTTTCATTTCCTGCTTTGCTTTATGCAGTTGACTAAAGGAAAATCTATTTATCGTAAGTGCACACTGTTAACAAAGTTCCCCGTGGCGAAAGTACACAATTCACGGATAATGTACTCAGATCAAACATGTTATATTTACTTGTGCCCTAGGTACACAAAGATAAAGTTTTATTTTAAAAAAAAGTTAAAGAAGTGAAACATCGTAACCAGTATGCCTAAATATGTTATTGTAATTGTAAAAATTGATTTTCATTTAGAATTCAGCCGCTGCAGCTAGTAGCATGAAGTCGTATAACCTGTAAAATATTTTTTGTTGGGTTTAATAGCGACATTGCATCGACAAAATTATGGGCCATATCCAGACTTTCCCGCTTTTATGACTCAGTATGCCCCTCTGCATTATTTCATCATGTGCGCACCTGTGGGTGGAACCTGGCCGATCTTCTGTAAGCTAGCTGGATGGCTTCCACACATGAAGAATTCAACACCACGAATGATGCTTGAAACCACATCGGTTAGGGGCAAGTGATTCGGAGTCAGCAACCTCAAGTTAACCACTTGGCCACATAGGCCCCCTACCTGTAAAATATAGAAAAAATGGAGTTTTTTCAAGAAACACAACATTAAATTGTACAGTTGTAAAGTTTTGGTAGTACAGCTATACTTTACAGCTTTAATGACTTAGGAAGATCCACCCACCACCTGTACCCCTCTGGTCAGTGTTTCAGGCTTAATTGAAACCTTTGTAAAAGCACTGCTTTCTGCACTTAGCCTTGAGCAGTGTGTCTTTGTTAGTCTGCAGGGCTGATCGAGGGGCAAGTGATTTGAAACCTCTTGGCTGCAAATATGAAATGAATAATTCTGATGTCCTACTTTCAATATTTAATTTAACATATATATATTGAAGGGGTAATGTAAAAAGTTTGAAATTCACATTTAGTTATATTACAAATATATAAATCAAATATTGCTGGAGACATCTAATGGCTAAATGTTCTATTTATTTTAGATACAAATATACCTACAAGTATGCTTCATTTACTTTGAATACAAAACCATGAGCTTGCATAATTTGTTTTCACTACATTTATTTTGCAATTTCAAGTATAGATCCGTGCTAAGTATCTAGTTATAGATATGAAATATTATCTTAGTAGGATATAGGGATGCAGGAGAAACCCCACTATGACATGATATCACAGTTACTTTTACTTCAGAAGAGCATTAGAGCTGGGGGAAAGAGAACTTTGGTGGATTACCAGGTCATACGAAAGAAACAGCCATTGGTCTGCATCATGACTAAAATAATAAGATTTTACGAACAAAGATATTTCTGTCTTTGAATTCATAGTGTATATATTATGAATATAGATAAGACATGAAATGAATAACTTTATTCGGTAAATGTTTGATCTTTAACATCTTATAGATCTACTGTGTCAGCAGTTCCTTAAATAGTTCTTCCCAAATCTCATCTATCTTCCATATTAGATCTAATTTATTTTGAATCTGTTCTAAAATCTAGGGTTCATTAAATTTTGTAGTCTTTTAAGATTTCATTAAAATGGCAGTTCCTCTGGATCTGATCTGTTTTTCTGATCTCTCCTGTTATCTTATTGTCCCTTCTAAGAATCTCACTTGTTCTTTTAGTTATTATGTATTCTCACAGATCTCATTTTCTTGTCACTTCATCTTGATCTCATATGTTCCTCTGTAACTTATCAGTTCTTTTGGTTCTTTTCTATATTTTCTCCCACAATCTGTTTCTAGATCTCTTTTGTTTTTGAGATCTTATTTTTGTTTCTTTCCTTCCAGTCTCATCATCCTTTTTTTTTTTTTAGATCTCATCTTTACTCATATTGTCATCTATACCATATATTTTAACCCTAAATATCAAATCAGTTTTGATCATTTACTAGAACACAGCACCACATTTTTAGCTCACCTGAACAGGCTGAGGTATTAGCAGAGCTGGATCATCTGGCAATTCCATCGTCCTGCATCAGTATTTGTACTTAAATATCTCCTCTGAAACTACGGATCATAATTACACCAAAATTAATTTATGTCAAACCATATAGTATTAATTTAACATGGAAAAAAGTGATAATTATAATTATATTATATTCTTATTTGTAGTTATCAATTTTGTTACAAGGATCTTTTATATATTTTAGGGGCAGCAGAAAGTGGGAAAAGTACCCTTGTGAAACAGATGAAAATAATCCACAATGAGGGCTTCACTTTTGATGAACTCCTTGCATTCAAGGTAATTTTTTAACAAGTGCACAAGCAATGGCATGTAAAAGTGGCCAATAGCATCTGGACAAAGAAGATAGTAGGCAATAAGATAGATCCCAAAAATAAACAGACCCCACATAGTGGCCACAAGTTTTACTATTTTTATGCAAAAATTAAAAAATATAGTGACTGTTAAGGCAATACGTTTTGAGTGAGTAACATTTTTTGTAGCAGTAGAAGTCGGTAAACATGGATTTTACATTACATTGACTGATATAGATACATAATGAACAGGTTCATTGTGTGATGTCAAAACATATAGTAGTTATCTATCATCTAGTCACTCATGCCTAATTGATTTCAATTATTCTAAATCTTACAATACACAGAACATGACAGGTGCGGGCGCACATCCTATTGTTGCTCTTCCCCCACAGTAGACAGATGTCCCATTATCCGGGCTCGACTTGATATACTGGTACCCATATAGATACACCTGTAGATATAGAAGTGAGCTACTGAATTGTTTTGAAGTTCTTATCATGATGATTAGTCACCAGAAGACAAATTTATAGCTTTAATAAAACTTTATGAGGCTTTATTGAAATTTTAACACTCTGGTTTGCCTTAATAGTACAGACAAAACAACTTCCGTCTGAATTCATACGGAATTGCTTGGGCTATCAATAAGGTACAGTAGTGTACCATCACTGGAAACTGAGTTACTTGTTTAGGGACTGTGTCCGCTTAGCTCAATTGGGAGAGTGCAGATCTACATATCGCAGGGTCATGATTTCGAACCATGGGTGGGCGCATAAGTTCTCCATGACGATTTGATAAAAGACATTTTGTTTGAAATTGTTCATCCTCCACCTCTGATTCATGTAGGGAAGTTGGTAGTTACTTGCAAAGAACATGTTTGTACTGGTTTCCAGGAACAGTGGTTAGGTTAACTGCCCGCTGTTACAGAACTGAAATTTCTGTCAGAAAACTGTGTTAAACCTAAAATAAACAAACAAACAAACAAATGTACTAATAAGCCACATGTTTGATTATTTACAAACATAATCTGTAATCACTGTGTTGGTCCTTACAACACATGGAGTATTATTACATGACTCCTTATATCCATATGTTGTAACTGATCTATATTCAGCACAAAAGCTTGAATATTAATTTCTGATGTCCGTCATATGATAAAACACTTATTGAATCGTTTGTGGGTCAGTGGTCAAAACTGTTGCCTCTTGGTCCTGCAGGCTTGGAACAGTAATTTTGAATATTGACTGACAAATCATTCAATAAGTGTATAAACGTTTTTCAAGGAAAGTTGGGAATGATCCAAAATACTGATTCAGCTTCAGTTTATCTTAAAAGGAACTTTAGTTTTAAGGGATGCAATGGTATTACTGCTGGAAGTAAAGCAGATCTGCTGCGAGAGTAATAGAGTGACTCCACAGTATATGACATTGTGTCTTTAGTAGTTTTTCCAAGGAGCATAATATATAAAATATAAAAAATTATGATAAATTTCAATCTGACATTACGGTCTCCCCCAAAGGATGTACGCTTAACTAATCCTATTTATTCAAAGTAAATAAATCACGATTAAGATAAAACTACAATCACTTCGGTTGCAACAGCTGGTTGTTTTATATAGGGCTACTTTACCTTGGAGGTTATGTTATGATAGCGTGATCTCTTTCTCTAGTTACAGGCATTATGATGTTGTGTCCACATTATCCTCAGTTAAAGTATATGAGATGCGTTATTGCAAGTATCGTCAATTTTGAGTCATTTTGTACACGAAACCGTTTTAGAGTTAATGTCTATAAATCTTGTGTTCAGAGCGTTTTTGGTCGGTGACAGTATTATGACGGGGCCATTAGAGCGAGACTTTTCCAGTCACTGGGTGGCTTCTCTTCCGATTGTAGTAACTGATCTAGCGTTTTTTGTGTGCATAGTAATTTGTAAGATGGTATAAATTTTCATGCTTCTCATCAAAGTCATGTTTATTTACATCTTCGCACTAAACGCTGTCATTTTTATGTTAAGTTTAGAGATTTTCTGATGACAGCAAAGAATTAAAGATAAACTTCCGCTGCTCATAAATTAGAGAGATCTTATTGAAAAGTGGACAGTAAAATATCACCATGTGATGACAAGACCTGGGGTATGAAGAGGGAACTGTTTTTATCTCGATATAACACCATGGGAGGGAAGGAAATGATCTTTTCTCAGCTCTAGATTTATTGATCAAATTTTCAGATTTGAAAAATAAACAAATTGCGCTGTTTATAGAAAAATTGACAACAAATGTGCATGCAGACTTTCCTATTTTATTGAGTGCAAAATTGAAAAATCCCAGCCTTAAATTTGCCCATGATTTGTCCATTTATGTGCATAGTGCATTGGGGTGTGAATGTTTATTATCTTAAGTTTGGGTGGGCAAAATGTCCATACATTGTCCCAGATAATTTGCCTGACAATTAAACTCTTCATTTATTATAAGGCGGAATTGGTTTACCCAGCTTTCAAAGGCGATTACCTAAGATGTGAAGACAAAGAAATTATGGTGCATATTAATTATGGTAATTATTTTTCTAGAGTTATTTCCAGAATTGCGTCTCTTTGCAGCCCTTCCAGACTCACTTCCACACACATATATATATATATATATACAGGTACACACACGCACATGGACAAAACAACCTATCATTTAAACATTTAGCCAGATATTCAGAGTGCTCTTTTGAAGATGGGACAAACATAATGATTGTCATTAACAAAATAATGAACAAAAAGTAACTTTAAAATGAAGATTCGCCAATAAATAACAAGTTAAAATGAAATAAGTTAAATGATGAGAAATTTTTATTTAATTTATTTCTGTAAAGGGCACTTCATCTTGGTATATATCATTCACAATACAAAATTAACTGATATACTATCATAATTGGATGTTTACATTATAACTTTATCATCTGAATTGATATAGATATCAAAGTAAAATGATAGCAGTTCTCATTTTTCTCATGGCCTTGTTAGTTCCAATAATTAAATTGAAATAAAACTTAATTAATTCATTAGGATCAGGCTGAGAGAAAATTTGCTGTAATGTGACAATTGAGTCTTAAATGTAAATATCTTGCAGTGAGTCATCTTAAGGGAAAACTTGCCCAAATTCGTTGAATTTAAAGTGGGACTGTTTCATTTTTTGTAACTTAACCTGACAAGTATTTAGTGTGTGCATACCCAAACACTTTGATCTTCATGGGGTGGTGCCTCCAATTTGTAAATAAATTTGTAAGGCTTGAAAATCCTTGCCATTATTTCCTTAATAGATTTAAGAATGCATTACAAAAGAACATCACCCTGAACATGTAATTTGAGAGTTATTGCATGATATGTAACAATTATCAGCTACATGTATTAGCTCCGGGTGTTGACATTGTATTGCTGGATGAATTTCTCTCCAGAGTGAGTTTGATGGTTCGACTTGTTATTATAAGTTTCTTATACTGCATGCAACAAAGGTATGATAATACATTCTGGTTTAAAAAGTAGACCAATGTGGAGAGACTTTTTTTGTTTAGTTTCTCATGACTTTTGGCTTCTGTTGCTGTCATAACTTTAATTACCATTTCAACATATTGTTGTTCTGAGCCTGCAGTCTCTTAACTCAGTAGGGAGAGAGCTGATGTAGTCAGATCAAGGAGCCTTGAGTTTGATCCCCAGGAGAGGTGTATGAGCTCTGTGAGACTTTGTGTCTGAAATTATTCGTCCTCTGCCGCTGATTTATTTGGCAAATTTTGCTGTTACTAAATTGCAGATCAGGTTATTGCTACAGAATCCAGGAACACCCATTAGGTTGAACTGATGGCTTTTATGTTCAATATTTTTTTTTAGACGACAGCTTAGATTATTCCAAACTCAAATAAACTAAGTTGAGGAGATGAAGTTATTTGGTTTGACATTCATGATATTCAGTGTATGGCTGAAAGTTCTTGTTGAATGATTTTGATATGGATTGATCGAAACAAAAAGGCTATAACTGAATTTTGTTATTGCTTATATGAGAATCAAAGAATTTGCAAATTTAGACTTTTGTCATGTATTTGAAATAATTAACTCTAGCAGAAAATAAAAATTCCTTTTTTCTTCAGCCACTGACAAAGGAAATACTTAAATATCAAGGTCCTAAAGAGGTGTCATGAGTAGAAAGTGACCACCAACATTCATTTATATGTTGACGTGTTTATTTTAGGTTTGATATATGACCTACTGCATGTATAATTAACATTCTTAGGATATATTTTCACCCATTACCTTACACTATCAGATCTTTGGTCAATGATATCTCCACCATATCCCGGACTTTTCATCCAATGTCCTCCACTATTCATCATTTGCACAAACTGAAAGAGCGTCTTTTTTGACACTTCATTAAATGTACCGCTATACCTCTGTTTCAAGGCGACACAATCTGTTCTACCTGGTGGCGATACATTCACAAAGTCATTAATTAAGTTATTTGAAATCATTTGAGTGCCCTATTAACTGTTTTGGCAATTGATTACTCATACATTTTATTAAACGGTAATCGTAAACATTTTTTAAAGCCGCGACCTTGGAGTAACGGTAGTGTGCCGTTTGATACTTTGTATCAGTGCAAGATAATAATCATTTCGAAAATTTCCTACAATATTATAATGCCCTCTTATGTTCATTTGGGGTTACAAAAGGTGTAAATACATTTATCAAATTTGATCTTCACTAACTTTGATGTATTCAGTTTCTGAAGTAATATACGTAACATTTATTTACATTAAATGTTTAATATCTTGATAAAAAAGTAACCTGTACTGGAATGTGTGCCTATGCAAAACTCGGGTTCGACCCAGTTCATGAATTTAAAATTCATATGATGTGTTCATGAACACAGTTTATGAGAAATTCATGAATTGATTCACATAAGCAGTTCATGAACAGCATACAAAATATTTTACAGGGGAGACAACCTGATGATTTTCATTACTGAACAGTGCTTTTGCATGAAGAGAACCATTTCATGAACTGTGTAAATTACTAATTTTGTATTTTGTAATGGAATACAAATTATGATTGAAGTGGACAGATTGTAAAAGTCACTGAATTATAAATTTTCAACTGTGTTGTTGTACTTCAGTTTTACAGATGTATAAATAACATTTTAATACATCACTCAGATATGCAACTGACCGGTATATCATCTGCCTTTATGCTCCGTAGTGCATGGACTTGGCAAGAACTTTTTATGGACAGTCTAAAAATTGTTCATCAATCGATACATATTATAGCTCAATAACTCAGCTCTTAAAGTATTCAAGAACATTGCAAGCACTCTTTTAGAATTGCAAAATATTAAATTCAAAATGATTATGCTCAACAGTAAATCTTTGTTACGGTATGTGAAAACATAGCAGACATGCATTACAAAATTGTTTTTATTATTAAAATTTATGCCGCTTAGAATTGTCATTAAAATATTTTCTGCAGTATCAATAAATACATTATTTGTTTGATAAGCTGTAGAGTAAGTGTGAAACAGATCTATCTGCATGTAAAATGGTTCAGTAGACATAATTATGTAAGTTTAATCTACTAAGTTAGAGTACCATTTATTCACAATTTCAATAGTTTTAGCAAATATTACATACTTACTATGTTATATTCAAGCTAAAATGTAAGTTTAAAGTTGTTCAATGATTTGTTAAATGGGGTATAAAGCTGTTAATGTCCCTCCTCCTCTGAGTTATAATTAAATCAACCATAATAAATTAGTAAAATGTCTTCCAAAAGGCATAAAAATTGCATTTTAAATGAGATGTAATAAAGAATATTTTAATAAAATGAATGTTTTGATGCTGAGTTTGTCATGAAGTTACCGAGTGCATCAAGTAATATTATCATCTTTACTATAGTCAGTGTTATTCTGGCCAATTAACTTGTTCAAGATAATTTAACATTGAAATATGTACATTGTATAATTATATTTAGTATGTCCCTCCATTATGTGGGGGAATTGTACTGATTTTGTCTGCTCCGTCTGCCTGTCTGTTTGTCTGTCAGAACTTCTCCTCTGGAATTACTGGTGTAATTTCAACCAAACTTTGTAGGAATACTTTAAGTACCATTGATTGTTTTGCACATCATTGGCATTTTTGGATCTGTTACATTTTTCAGTGTGAAAGTATTTTAGAGAAAACAAAATATGATATGATATATATCTGTAACAGGCTGAAAATACTTCAGGTCTGACCGGGAATTGAACCTAAGACCTCTCACACCTAAGGCAGACACTCTGCCACGTTGCTATAAAAGCTAGCTAGCTCAATCATAAGCAAAGAAGTATAAGTGCACCCTTATACTCAACCTTACTACATAATATTATCATAATATAGTTAACTTCTATCCTGTTATGAAAGAGATGGTTGTGTTTAAAGTACATGTCAGGAAGCCTTGGCCTCCATCTCCAAACCTTTACACATTAACCCATCGAGGGCTGAGCGCGAAACTATTGTATCTTGTTCTTTATTTATATACAGTTACAATAGTTTCGCGCTCAGCCCACGCCATGTGTTTCATACTTATATGAAAAGCTACTAAACTGTGATTTATTTCTTAAATGAACATACTTGTACTTTAACTGTACCCCGTTGAAGTCAAATTTCATATACTGCAACTAAGTTGGTTCTGTCAAAGTGAATTTGAAGTCTTTTCAGTCGATTTCCTACGTATAGTTACGTCTTCATGTGACAAAGTAAAAGTAATTGTTACCTGCATCGATAAATGCGTGATCATGTATAACTGCAAACATAAAATAAATAAGAACTATGAAAATGTGCATACCCTATTCTTGATGTTGTAAATTCATAAATTCATACCCTATTCTGAAAATATGTATTTCATTACTGTGTAATATTATATATATGTGCAATGTTAACATTTACAATCATATGTATATATAGGATGCTACAAGAACACAATAAACGAAAGTACCATGAATCTTTTTTTTTAAAGTTGAATATCAGTTATCTCGAATTAAGTAACCTGCTTGGTCCCTTAGAATTTGAGATACAGAATTTCATCTGTAGTAGATGTTGTAGCTATTAATATATCATTATGACTATCACCCTAACTGAAAGTGGTATCAGATTCTGAAAATATGAACTCCAGTTTTTCATGTCCTGGTTTCATTTACATTATAATATATATAATTATAAATCACTACGCAATCCTGTTTTGCCTATTGCGTGATATATATTTTTGTTTTCTCTCATTACTCTGCATACCACACATTCCGAGGATAATATTCGATAAAATAAGTGTCGTATATGGTAGTAAGTACATAGAAAATCACAGTGTTTTATTGGCCATATTTCTTATAGATAGCACAATTTTATGGGGCATAATTATGATAGATTTTATACATACAGTGATCGTCATTATCACAGTAATCATGAATGGTGTAGGTAAATGCAAAAAAATAGTCCCATCAAAGTGTTCATGCAAGTGAAAAAAATAGTATTACTTTGAATGTGATCAAAATCAGTACAGATATATAATGTAATTTATTAACTTGAATTCTATACAATTTTTCACACACTAAAGTTTCAATTGAAAAAATTGATAACGTTTTTTAATTAATTTATTTTTTCTATTCAGTAATGAACTTATCTTGAGGTATGCTAAGGTTACTGCCTCAATGTAATTATGTCTCGATCCACCACAAAGTGGTGTGGGAGACATTGATTTACTCCTGTCTGTGTGTCAGTCTGTCTATCTGTCACAAAGCTTGTCCGCACTCTAAGTCGAACATTTCGCATCCGATCTTCACCAAACTTGAACAAAATGTGTTTGACCATAAGACCTCGGCCAAGTTCGATAACTTAGCCAAATCGGCCAAGACACTTCGGAATTATGGCCCTTGAACATAATTACCAACAACTACTGGTGCAGCATTGTAGACAGTTACTCCACTCTGCTACCGCTAACAGCATTGTAGACCGACACAGCATTAAAGACCGGTTACTCCAACATGTGAATACCAATAGGTCACAAACAGTATACAAAGATAGACTTATTATTCAGATGATTAGGCAGTTGTGGGAGACATGCACTTTTGTCAGAAGCACCTCTTAGTTAAAAATCATAAAAAAGTATTTTATTCCCTGAAAGGGGCCTCAGTGTTGTTTCTTTGGCTTCTATAAGCTATGTCTCTGCAGCTTATTCATAACTGTAACCACTCTACACCATTTTCAGCTTGACTATAGGTTTTATTTGGAAGCTTTCAGACTTACCCTTACATATGTGTCCATTAGTCTAGTTTTGATGCAGTGTCTTCACTTTATCTCTGTTATTACTTTACTCAGGGGCCATAACACTCACACCTATATTTCATGATTTGTGCCCCCCTTTTTATGTACAATTTCAGGTTTAAAGTTTTGATGCACTCAAATTCACTGGTTATTTCTGTTATTACCAAAAGGATTTGATTCAGATGTTAAAAATAGCTGTTCTGCATCACCATCCAAATCATATGACACAGGACCCATAACTCTGGCACCACTAATTCTTGATGATTTAAAATTTCAGGTTAAAGTTTTGATACACTTCCATCTCTGTTATTCAACTTTATGGATTTAATTCAGACTTTAATATTGTAAAATCATTTTATTTCGTGGGCATGAAATTTCGTGGTTTTGGTCAAAACGGCAATTTCATGGGGATATGAATTCTTGGATATCAACTTTTGAACATCAAATGAATGGGAATTTTACTTATTCGTTGGGATTAAATTTTGTGGATTGACTCAACCACGAAATCCACGAAAAATTAGTCCCCCACAAATATTAATGATTTCACAGTAAAACAGTACTATTTTGCCACATGAATCAGACTTACCAAGTGGTTACCATTAATTTTCAGTATGATGCTCTCCAAACTTTGGAACACCCTGTAACATTTTTGTCAATTTTCATGAATTACTCTTGGTCTAAATTTAACTTATATTTCATAATATAAGAATTTAAAACATTTTTTCATCCCCGTATGAGGTTGCATTGAAATAAGCAGGATGTTTTCTGTTAAAAAATGACAAGAATGTTTAATTTAAATAATTGAAATAATTTACTCTAGGCTTAAAGATAACAGTTTGAAATTGAAACATAAATGTACACTCAGAATGACTTTAAATAAATTTGTTTTAATTGACATACTCTCTAACACAAATGGAAAAGATTTAAGATAAATATTTAAAGTTAAAGAAAGAATGATGGTAAAATTATGATAAAAAGTCATGGCTGCATTTAATAAAAGAAGACAATTTTATTTACTCAATGTTATAATGCAATATCTCTTTATACTCATTTTAGGAACTTCAGTTTCACTAAACAAACTTCAAAATTAATAATGAAAAAGTTCAAAGAAATTGATGAAAGAAAGTCTTAAAGTCTGTGGCTAGGCTTTTCCAAAAAATTAATAAAGTTGTAGAAATAGACCCTAAAATTTTCAACAATAGAAATACATTAAATTAAGTCTAGAAATTTCTTTCTTTTTTTTTTTTAATTTAATGTATTTAACACATTTTTTGGTAACCAGCAAATTTGATTTTACTGCAGTATAGTCAGAGTCATTTGACTTCATTTTATGAGCAAGAGACAGGAAGTATTTTGTTGCCAGTGTATGTTCCGTAACAATAAAAAAATGTACAACGTTGAAAACTGAACTATATGCATGTGGTCCAGTGCTTAGACTTTTTTAAAAGTTTCGGAACTCCAAGCAAGAACGCATTTTTGTGTTTAGTTATGAATCATACTGACTTATGGCTTATTGTGAAAGTTTGAAGCTTATTTATGTCACTTACAAATTTATTAGTCACAATGCTGTTGTTCACCTGATGTTCTTTTCTTTGGAACATTTCACCAATAAATGCATTTATTATGTAACTGGCAAGGAATTATAATTGTCATTTACCTTATTAATGACCCCCATCCTTGATTTTTCAGAATGATCTCATTTTCATGATTATGGTAAAACTGTTTTAGACATGTGTATTTGATATCTATTTCAGCCAGCTGTGTTGGACAATCTAGTCAGTTCTATGAAGTATGTTCTCACTGGTATGGGTCTGCTCAGGGTCAATCTCGAAAATCCAAAAAACAGGGTAAGTTCCTTTATAATACAGTCAAACACTAGTCGCGAAAGGGGGTCTCCATGTCTGTGGCCCCTCACCGATGTGGGTTCATGTCTCACTTGGGGCTTTGAATTCTTCATGAGGAGATGTCATCCAGCTGGCTTACGGAAGGTTGGTGGTTATACCCAGGTACCCGCTTATGATGAAATAATGCACAGAGTGGCACCTTGGGTTTTCCTCCAACATCAAAGCTGTAAAGTTGCCATAGGACCTATAATTGTGTTGGCATGACGTTAAACCCAACAAAAACAATAAGAAATCAAGTACAACACAGTCAAATACTAATCACTCAGTTGCAAGAGGATGGGCAAAGTGCTTAGGTGTCAAGTGATCCAAACATAAAGAATATAAGAGGAACGGCCAGGGACCATGTGGCTGGTGTTTGAGCTATCAGTACTCGACTGAGGGGAATTTAAATCACTTCATATTCTGTTATATCACATTTTTATAAAGATTTCATGTGCATTAGGCTCAAACAAATGATCTTATTGAGATATCTTTCTGTTAAATAATGGAGTTGTTTGTTTTCAGTTTTTAGACTGGTATAAAATCTTACCTTTTGCACATACATACTTAACAATGTCTGCTTTATCTTTGATATGCAATTGATCAGATGAAAGAGCATTTGTATGTTCTTTTAAAGTAAACTTTCAGACAAACAGTGTGTTAATTGAAAACATTTTAAGGAGATCTTTTAACTGAATGTTTTCTATTTCAGATACATGCCCAGGTGATCCTCACATGTAACAATAGCTTCGACCACAACAAGAACATGCTACCTGATGTAGGCCGAGCCCTGAAGTCCTTGTGGCATGACAAGGGCATTAGGACAGCTGTAGCCAGGGGTTATGAGTATGAATTGAATGACTCAGCAATTTAGTAAGTGAAATATTGAAGCAGTTGGGTTTGACATTTATAATTATTGATTGTCTTACATGTAAAATTGAAGTCTGATGTCTTAACATAGAACATCTGTATTTGGAAAAAATGGAAAATAAGCTTTTTTTGGAACTGAAGGGCCATAAAGTATGTCAATGAAAAGTTAGACTTAATCTAGTTTTGGTTGATTAACCTTTAGCCTGCTGGCAGCAATTTGATTCTGCCTTTGCGACCAGTGCAGACAAAGATCAACCTGCACATCCCTGCAGTCTGATCATGGTCTGCACTGTTCACCATTCAGTCAGTATCTTTTTGGTAAGCACCCCTTTTAACAGTTATTGGTACTGTCCAAATTAAAATATGAACAAGTTTATTATAGAAATTCAGCAAAGTAAGGGTTAAAGTGATGAATTTTTCATAAGTATGAAGTGTGTTAATGGTAAAATTACTTTCATTTATCTTTTGAGGATATGTATGAGTTGAACTCAGAACTGTCATAACTTGTTTTTTTAAATTAAATGAGTTGCCACAGATTTGTGGTCAGCCTTCAAAATACTTTATATTTAACCTTTAGCCTGCTGGCGGCAATTGGTTTTGCCTTTGCATCCAGTGCAGACCAATGGTCATGGTCTTCACTGTTCGCTATTCAGTCAGTAAATTTTCAGTGAACACCCCTTTGAGTGATAAGTGGTACTGCCAAAATTGAATGATGGACCAGTCCATTTTAGAAACTTACCTGACAATGCGGAGTTAAAAGATACAGTTCGCGCTACTTAAAATTGTGTGCTTTCCTGTTATAGAAAATTTATCGATTACATCATATGTTTTGTTTTTCAGTTATTTTGAGAATATGGAAAGAATATGTTCTCCAAAGTTCATCCCTTCAGCTAGAGATGTGTTGCGTGCTAGAGTGCGTACAACAGGTGTTATTGAAACCTGCTTCCAGATGAAAGGATGTGTATTCAGGTACATGATTGTAGAAAACTAAATTTCACATTATGCTGCATATAATATTTTTGTCATATATGCAAAGAGAACGTATTTTCTGGTTTCCTTCTGTAAACCTTAGTATCTAAGGTGAAAAAAAAATGAGTTTGGAAACCTTGTCTCAGAAGTCAGTCATCTATTGGTTGGCTCATAGCATAATTTTGAAATTGACCAATGGAAATGTTACATTCTTAGACTATGTCTTGGAGCCATATTGGTCCAGTTTGACAGAATATATGCTTTATCCCTGTTTTGGTAACAGCAAAATGATCAATAAAAAAAAGTCAGTAGTATGTTATAAGAAATAAAGTAATGTTATGACATTGTAATGTATTTATTTTTAGCTCGACTATTCATAGAATAGTGAGCTATTGCACTCGCCCATGCGTCGGCGTCGGCGTCGGCGTCGGCGTCGGCGTCGGCGTCTGCGTCCGCGTCCGCGTCCCGATTTTGGTTAAGGTTTTGTATGTAAGCTGGTATCTCAGTAACCACTTGTGGGAATGGATTGAAACTTCACACACTTATTCACTGTGATGAACTGATCTACATTGCACAGGTTCCATAACTCTATTTTGCTTTTTTACAAAATTATGCCCCTTTTTCGACTTAGAAATTTTTGGTTAAGGTTTTGTATGTAAGCTGGTATCTCAGTACTTACTAATGGGAATGGATTGAAACTTCACATACTTGTTCACTATCATGATCTGACATGCACTAAGCAAGTCCCATAACTCTACTCTCTTTTTTTTTCAAAATTATGCCCCTTTTTCGACTTAGCAGTTTTTGGTTAAATTTTTGTATGTAATCTGATATCTCAGTATCCACTAATTGGAATGGATTGAAACTTCACACACTTGTTCACTGTCATGATCTAACATGCACTGTGAAGGTCCCATAACTCTACTTGGCATTTTTACAAAATTATGCCCCTTTGACTTAGCAGTTTTTTGTTAAGTTTTTGTATGTAAGCTGGTATCTCAGTATCCACAAATTGGAAAGGATTGAAACTTCACACACTTGTTCACTGTCATGATATGACATGCAGTACAGAGGTTCAATACCTCTAATTTGCATTTTACAAAGTTATGCCCCTTTTTCAACTTTTGTATTCATTCAATTGACAAGGCTGTTGAATAGTCGAGCGTTGCTGTCCTCCGACAGCTCTTGTTTTACATGCTGTAGAAAGAAATCAAATCAAAACATAAGCTATTTTTCTAAAAGTACAGTTATGCAAATAATGAAATCCAGAACAAGTTATTGATCTGTTTTTAAGGTATTAAGGTGTCATATTATAATTTGTTGTAAAAAAATTGAACACCTGTTTTTACAAGGTCAGAATGTTTTTTATGTCAATTTTACAGTTTTTGCCAGTGATAAAAGACCTTATACTAATTTACAGTATTGCAATATTTCTTATATTAAACTTTAGCCTGTTAAATTTCTAAATTGGACTAGTCCATAATTCAATTTTGGCAATACCATTTATTATTTGAAGGGGACGGACATGCAGGCTGATCTTGGTCTGCACTGGTCGCAAAGGCAGAATCACTTGCCGCCAGCAGGCTAAAGGTTAATAGAACTTCATGTCACTAAATCTATTTTCATAGGGTGAAAATTAGTTTGCAGTATGAGGGTGTGCTTGAAGAAAAGGTACAAGATATTATTTTAAGTTTAGAATCACATACTCTTCTTTGGATAAAATATCTTTACACATTTTGAAAACAAAGTATCTTAAGAAAAAATGATGAAGGATTTGTTTTTAAATTTTAGTAGTCATGGTTTATGTGTGTGATAATCACAAACTCATTTAATTACCACAAAGATGAAAAGGTAACTACAACTTGCTTCCGACTCACATTCACAAGTGATTATTAAATTTCCCTTAATGTGTATTAGCGGAAATTACTTTTGTGACTGTGCATATAGATCTACCTATAAAGGAAACGATTTTTGTACCTAGCAAAATAAAATGACAATGACTTGGTGAATTTATGCCACATTTGTTTAATGATGATATGACACTTTTCATGGTTTCCACCTGGCACTCTTCAGTAAGGCTGCTGTTATTTTTTTGTTGGATTCAGGTTCTTCTGTTTTAAAATTTTTGCCATATAAATGTAGGTGACATTGTGATGGTGTATCAATGTGGTAGGATCGATCATGGCAGTATGTGCAGTGTCAGTTACGTAAGCTGGATATTTATGAGGCTTGCTGTACCAGTCCCCATAGCCACAAAACACTGAACAATTTTTAATGTCTTTGAACACATTGCTTTCAGAAATTGATGAGATCTGTTGTTACCCCAGCAATATTCAACATGTGTTGAGTATTCCTAATAGGCAAAGCAACCTCCATTCTAAATATAATACCTGTATTAACTCTTATCATTCTGGACACAATTGATTCAGTCAGTATCTTTTTGGTAAGCACCCCTTTTAACAATTAGTGGTACTGTCCAAATTGGAAGACGGACAAGTTCATTATAGAAATTTAGCATGGTCAGGTATATTCATTGAGATACCATTGTCTGATATAAAAATCTGAAGTTGGCATTCCTTATCAGTCAGATGCAAGAAGAGAGAGCTGAGTTCTTCGTCCTGACTGCCAATCTCTGTGGCTGTGTGGTTCAAGTCACTGTCTACAAATCACTCCTTCCTTGTCCCATGTAGGTTTGAGCCTCATGAAGATCAAATCCTTTCATATAAGGAAGTCAGCTATCTGGCTAACAGAAGGTCTGCTGGTTTATCTGTCTGTTCATGCCAGCCACAATGTATGTCCAGTGGATATTGTCTTCATGCATGGTAAACTGACAAAAATTACTAAATACTGCACACTGCAGAGTGGTGTTTTACAAGCTATAAAACAAATTAACTATTATCAAAAACAAATAAACATTAGGTGCTCAAAAACCATGTAAACCTTTTAGCCTGTAAATATATAATTTTGGACATCACGTGTTGTCAGTTTTAATTTGTGGTGACATTTACTAGATGAAGTCATCCCATGCATGAATGTTCCCCTCCCACAATACTACTCTTAGATGTACTTTGTCTTAAAATATATTGTAAACATAATCATAAATGAAAATAAAACTTTGATTTAGGTTTTACCTGATTTAAGGACACATCCAGTTTGGTTGAAAAAGTTTGTGTCATGGTAAAAAGTGACAAGTAGTAGAGCAGAAAAGTAAAACAGTATGGGTAAATCATTTCATTTCAAATAAGATATACCACATATACAATTTATGTTTTGTTAACAGTGGAAGCTTTTAAATACGCAGTAGCGAAGTGCTGAAATAATTTTTTCACTTTTCTAGAAAAAATTTGCAACAATTTATTCAAATTCTTGGTGGCGACACCTGCAGAAAATTAGTTCATCTGGATTTGTTCAGATAGGTTGTATAGAAAGTAGTCCCTACTAAATGAATGCACATGATGATTGTTTCCAAGATATCTAACTGTTACTTATGCTGTAACAGTTGTTTGTAATTGTGCAGACTGGTATTATATTCTGTTTATTTCCAGAGCATATTCAAACTTAACACCTATGTCTCTGAGGGTCTTCAAATTCGGCACTAATTGCCTCTGTACAACTGCCCATCTCTCACCTGCAGTTAGATATATAGTATAGTTTTCTTTTGGGACTGTGCATTAAATTGAACATTTTTGATGTGCCATTCAAAGGTAACTGTGGTTTTAACTTGTTTTGCCACTTTCGTTGACATGCATGTTAAAACTTGGGAGTTTTTTTAAATTATATAAGTTATAATATCAGATGAATAATAACATTGCATAGGTTATAATGAAAGCAAGTATAAAGTTGCATCTTATTTGATTCTACTATATATTGTGTTTCCATATTGTATACCCACAAAAACTAAATACATACAAATGATTTTAAGTTCTGCTGCTATACAGCACTCATATTTCACTAGAGTATAATGTTAATGTAGAAAGTAGAAAGTGTTGTATAGTTTATTCTCTTAAACTATACTTCTCTGCATGCTTTAACAACTCTCCATTACATATCTACAATTACCTGAATAACATATAATATTTCTTTATAATTTAAATGAGCCCCACCATGAGAAAACCAACAAAGTGGCTTTGCGACCAGCATGGATCCAGACCAGCCTGCACATCTGCGCAGACTGGTCAGGGTCCATGCTGTTCGCTAACAGTTTCTCTAATTGCAATAGGCTTTGAAAGTGAACAGCATGGATCCTGACCAGACTGCGCGGATGCGCAGGCTGGTTTGGATCCATGCTGTTCGCAAATGCACTATGTTGGTTTTCTCATGGCGCAGCTCAAATGCAGAATTCAAGACTGAAACATCAAGTTGATATGCAAATTCATGTGAAATATTTAGTTGCATGTTATCTGAACTAATTCAAGCTGGTGTCATGCAAAAAGAAAATGATGCTACAACAATTTTCTATATTTTTCATTTTTGTTGCAATAAAAAGTAGTTCTCAGACTTTGGGAGTTGTTATTGTCACTGGTTCTTTCAGCTGAAGCTTTGGTCCTTATTACGCTCAGCTTCTTTCTTTTGAGGAAACCTGATCCAGATTGCTTTCAGAAGGTTGAGAGTTCTACCCACTAGTGCTCTCCAGCACGCCCACCTTCAGAGTGACTAGATGAACTTTGCTGTTGTTTGGGATCTTCCTTCAAAATGACCAGATGAGCGTGGCTGTTGTCCCAGGGATTGTTCTTCAAAGTGACCAGATGAATTGGGGTGTTGTTTGGAATCTTCCTTCAAAATGACCAGATGACCTGAGCTGTTGTCTGGAATCTTCCTTCAGATTGCCCAGATGACCTTGGACTGTTGTCTGGAATCTTTCTTCAGAGTGACCAAATTAACTGGACTGTTGTTTGGGATCTTTCTTCAAAGTGACCAGATGACCTGGGTTGTATGTTTCTGATATTCCTTCAAAGTGACCAGATGACCTGGGTTGTATGTTTCTGATATTTCTTCAAAGTGACCAGATGACCATGGCTGTTGTCAGAGTGACCAGATAACCTAGACTGTTGCTTGGGATCTATTTTCAAATTACCGTAAAGCACGTAAACTGCAGTAAGACTTTAGTTTTGAACTATTAAAGGTTTTGACACATACAATGCTGATATAAAACTATAAAATTAATATTCATAAATATAAAGTAATAATAAAGCAGGTGGCTTATGTATGCAAGAAGGATGTGTTTACACCACTCATGAAAGGTATTAAAATGCAATTAAAGAAGGGGAAATTAAAATAATTGTCCTACATACAGACAAGATTTGTTTACATTCCTAAAATGCATGACTAAAATGAAGTGCATTTCAAAGGATATTGCATTTTGAGTATGAATTCGTAATTGGACAGGATCTGAAAATGTTATCCAACTAGTAAACTTAGAATGCATTGTCATGCGGTGCATGAAATTGTTGTGAATAATGCAGCAATACAGTGTAATATAAAATAATATAATGCCGTAAAATACCAAAAAACAGAGCACTGCATTGAAATATAATTCATGCAATTATGAGTGTCATTTTCTCATGAAAATTAATATGTTTTTCTTACACTTATTGGATTTCAATTGGGCAGATTTGTCTAGATCATAAGGAAGAAGTTGGTTTTCACAAAGGAAACAAAACATGCAATTTGATTCCACTACAGACAACTTTTTTTTCTATTTCAAATGTGACTTAGCTGGCTTATTTATAATTGACTGTGTGTATTAAATTATGACGGACATAAATACCTAGAAGACGTTTAATAAATAATAATTGAAAAACTTGATGTGGATAGTAATCTTTTGCATTCATTATTGATCATAAAACACATCGATTTTCCTCACCGGTGGAATTCATGAAAACAGCCATTTTAATGTTTGCTTATTGTGGTATGTTTGAAGGGAAAGATAAAATCTTTTTGCAAACAACTTTAAAATGTTAATTTTCTGTTTTATGGCATCTCTTAAATATCAACAGAAAAAAATAAAGTGGAGTAAATTGTAATAAACTGAAAATTTGCATTGTGCAGAGTATGAATAGATTGACAGGGAATATACAATGTTGTGTGTAAAATGCATGTTTATGAATTCGATATATAAACATAAAACGAGTTTAGACATTATAACAGCCAAGTCTCGGCTATATAAGAAATTACCTGTGACCAGAGACAGCATGGCAGTCTGCTCGGATTTAATGACAACCAGTTCATAATTTAAGTATGAATAAAGACACCAAATTAAGAATATATATTTTCTGAAAAATGGTGAATTTCTCTTAATATGAATACTTTAAACTTATGTTACTAGCTATTTACAAAATACAGGTCCTCTAGTTATGTTGAGAAGTATATATTTAACCTTTAGTTAAGTGATTCTGCCTTTGTGACCACTGCAGACCAAGATCAGCCTGCATGGTCTGCACAGTGTTTGCTATTCAGTCAGTAAATTTGCAATGAACATCCCTTTGAATAATAAGTGGTATTGCCCAAATTGAATGATGGATCAGTCCATTTTAGAAATTTAGCAGGTTAAAGGTTAATATGAACACCGTAAAATATATTATGTAACTGTTTACAAAATACAGGTCCTTTACTTATTTTGAGAAGTATATATTTAATCCAAGTAAAGTATAATTAATCCCTTCTTTTCCCACACACATATTTGTCAGTGTAGATAACATTGAGATAAGATTGTCTACAATTGGATTAAAGCATATATCTAAATAGTTTCTCCATTATTAACAAATATTGAAGTCACTTTAATTTTTTCAAGATATCAAATATGGGCATGCTGTATATACAAAAAATGTAGCTGTTAAGGTAGAAAAGTGATCCAATTAAAATAGGATAAGGGAGTTTGCTTCAGTACTTACTGGTGTTGAAGTGGTCCTGTTGATTTGCTTTAAGGATTGGATTAGCTAGAGCCTTAACAGGGTACTGTAACATATTAATACCTGTCCCAAGGCTGAGTAAGCAATTTCCACATGTTTTAAGCTGATTTTGAGGGAGTAGGGGGTTTTCCATATTCAGTTCAACTTCATTTCAAGGATAAACTAATTATAAGTGATGGTCTGAAAATCTCATAAACAACATTATTTGTTCTTTAACCCTTAGCCTGCTAAATTTCTAAAATGGACTGGGTGTTCACTGAAAATTTGATGACTGAATAGTGAATAGTGCAGACCATGATCAGACTGCATGGATGTGTAGCCTGATCTTGGTTTGCACTGGTCGCAAAGGCAGGATCACTTGCCAGCAGGCTAAAGGTTAATAACACAAAAGGGAACTGAAAATATGGTCTTTTAATGAAAGTGGTAGGCATGGTCTCTCAAGCAAGTTTTACTGTATTACTCTGTTACAGTAGATGGATGATGTTGTTAAACCCACACCTCCATCTGGTGCCCAGTTAAAAGATTGCTTGGACAATAACAGTATTTTTAGCTCTTGTTCCACGTCTCGAAAATCTTGTTTACTTTTTATGTCTTAGTTTGGTCAAGTTCTGTACAAAGTAGTCAAACATATAAAACAAACCAACACACACACTAAATCTGGCATTGATTTGAGACTGACTTTCTATTTGGCAGATTGTTTGATGTTGGGGGTCAGAGGTCAGAGAGACGGAAGTGGATTCAGTGCTTTGATGATGTGAAGTCCGTCCTGTATGTCTCAGCACTAAGTGCTTATGATATGTGCTTGCTAGAAGACGCTTCAGTGGTAAGTACAGTACAACCTCAGTATACAGTATGATAGGGTTATTATAACTGTACCTAGATCTGCAGTGTTTTATTCAGCTCGAGCAGATTTTGCCACGCGGCACTTGTGCCGAGAGTGATCCAGTCTGGCATATTTCATGAGAGTAGAATGCAACCTTGTAGATCAAGGTACTGCTTTAATGATCCTTTTGTTATTTCTACTGTTACATACACCTATTTCTACTGTTATATCAGCTAAAATGAAGCTGAAAACTCATTTGAATTGGTGAACTTTTGGACACATGGAATGCCACGATATTTATCTGTATTCAGTGGGAGAGGAATACAGGGTTTTATATTCATTAGTGAAATACAGGCTGTATTTCGGACAGAAAATTCATACATATATAATAAATACTTTATTAATGACACTTTCAAGGAGGAAACACAACTCCCCAGATATTTTTCTTTCCTTTAGAATAAATTCCCAGTAAATTTAACTTTGAGAGGAACTACCTCCACAAGATTCTCATTTTGAGGTTCCCTCTGTTGTAAATGCAAGTGAAGTTCCACTGTATTGTAAAGATATAAAATATATATGCAGTGTCAAATAAAACTTACTTGTATATATTTTCTGTGAAATTAAGTAATAAACTGAAGATCTGGTTTTTAGATATCATTGTGGAAAAAAATGGGAAGGTCATTTTACCTTATTAAATGTATATTCTGCAGGTAAAATGATATCACTTGTTTGGAAAACTAATGGTATGCACGCCTGTTTGATTTATTCAAAAATTGTAATTATTTTGACAGCCATTTGTTTATATAACTGGTTCTATCTTACTTCATTTACATTCATAATGATAATAATAAGCCCTTAAGAGTTGTCTTTTCATAGTTAAGTGTTTATGCCTGTTAGAGTTATTTCCCTTTAACCACATTTCATTGCTTATGGTTTTTTTACTCTGTCTTTTCAGAATCGTCTGGCAGAAAGTTTAAAATTGTTCCGGGGTATTTGCAATAATCGTTTCTTCTATAAATCATCTATGGTAAGTTTAAAATTTAAATAGTCATGATGAAGACTGAAGGATGTTTCAGAAAGTTCTTGGTTGCCACATAAAATGTGGACTATAAAAATTTATTAGCAGTGGTATTGTTATTATGGAACACTTAGTATAGTGATAAATTTTTAACACTACTAATATGAATTTAGGCACCACCTAGCATTGGGGATTTATCTTTTTATATCCGCTTAGAAAGAAATATTCAACGCTCAAAGTGAAATTTTGCGCTAAACTGTAGTTTACATTTAGTGTCATCATACCTCTTACAGCGAATATCATACTTTGCAAAATTTACGGAAGCCGTGACGGTGACGTCATTCAGCGTTCTCGCATTAGCTTTTAGGATTTTTTTTGTTTGTTTGCACTCCACGCAGAAACTTGACGGCCTTTACACTTCCTTACTGTTTTAAAAGTGTTTTTCAGTTGCATGTACAGTTTTCATTACAAAAAAGAAGTAAAATAATCATGTTAGCGTGGTTTACGAGTTTCTATGACTGATTCGGGGTGCTCGGATGTTCATGCAGACAACCAGTCTGCGGTGTGTATATAAACCAGAACCGGAAAACATCGAAAAAATTGTCTCAGTATATGCAGACAACAAAGACGAATAACTATATACGGACGTTACCGTCTCGGGGATTTTCATCCCCTATTACTAATTATAATAATACTGATTAGAGGTGTTTATTGTATACAGATAGCCTTTTACTTGAGCTTGTTGCAGTTTCATGAGAAAATAGCAATGCTTCTTTGGAAGTCAACTTTTCTGTCATAATTAATCCTTGTATTTTTGCTATTAGGTATAATGATAGACCCTTGATAATTCTTTTCTAAAGTAGTTTGTTATAGTATGTCACAGAAACATTAAGTGACCTCTAACAAAATTCTTGTTTTCTTCAGATTTTGTTCCTGAACAAAGTGGACTTGTTTCAAGACAAAATCAGATTTTCAGGGAGACACCTGAGATACTTCTTCCCTGATTTTACTGGTAGGTGTTATAGTTAATCAAGATACAAAGTTTTTTCCTGGAAAAAAAGAGAGCTTGTGATTTAAACTTTGTATGTATTATTGGGGACTCCGTGGCGGAGTGGTTATGGTCACTGACATCAAATCACTTGCCCCTCATTGATGTGGGTTCAAGCCTCACTAGGGACATTGAATTCTTCATGTGAGGAAGCTATCTAGCTGGCTTACGGAAGGTCAGTGGTTCTATCCATGTGCCTGTTCTTGATGAAATAATGCATGGAGGGGCATCTGGGGTCTTCCTACACCATCAAAGCTGGGAAGTCGCCATATGACCTAAAATTGTGTCAGTGCGACGCTAAACCCAACAAAATAAATAAATTGTAGGTATTCTTGGTAGGCATTGTTTGTGACTTCTCAGACCAAAGTACTGATATATTTGCTTCTTGAAAAAAGATGCTTCAAAAATCCTAATGATGACAATGTCTAAAACATTATGAAGCATATATTCTTTCGCTTTCAGTTGTAGTTTTGTAACAGTGAAAATTATCATACGATAATCCCACTGCTTAAAACGTTGAAGTATCCAATGTAATCCATTGCTGTGTTTTAATATACAGCTAAAAAAATTAAACAAACTTTGATATGAACATCAGTATTATGATAATCTTTGTATTACAGGGTGAGAGTAATAACCCCAGGCTTAAAAACTAATAGTTTTATGCAGTGGTGTTATCATTTGATAATTTTCACTCTTACAGAACTACACTTAAAAGATTATGCTTCATAATCCTGACATGACCCAATTTATTTCCCAATGTCCATGTCTTTGGTCCAATGACTTTCATCTGTATACATGAATGCACCATTGTTTTATTGAATTTCCTTAAATGTTTTGACCCAGATCTCCTATACTGATGAAGGCCAGTGTGCCAAAATGTCTGAACAGTCATGATTATTAACCTTTAGCCTGTTGTTGACAAGTGGTTTTGCCTTTAAATTGCGACCAGTGCAGACCAAGATCAGCCTGCACAGATGTGCAGGCTGATCATGGTCTGCACTGTTTGCTATTCAGTCAGTAAATTTTCAGTAAAAACCCCTTCAAATAATAAATGGCAATGCCCAAATTGAATGATGGACCAGTCTATTTCAAAAAATTAGCAAGCTAAAGGTAGTTAGCAGACCTGTAATGGCATTCAGCAGTTCTGTGTGATTTCTTATTCTCGTCCGTTGTTTCGACATTCTTCAGCAGCAAAGATAGCTCATACAAGCAATGATTTCGGTGACAACTGGGAAATGCTGTAATCATTACCTATGATAACCATGACAAACCATTCCTGGCCAAAAGTAGAAATTCTTACCCTTATCTTTATAGCATTAATAACTATACTTGTATTTTGTATGTTATTTATAGGTGCAGACAAGGATGTAGACAGTGCAGCAAGGTATATCCAGCATATGTTTCAGGAGCAGAATCTACTTCCTGGTAAAGTCATTTATCCACATTTCACAACTGCCACAGACACTAGCAATATACAAGTTGTGTTCCAAGTTGTCATGGACACCATTCTTAGAGAAAATCTGAGGTCTGCATCCATATTGTGATAATTACCATAGCAGTCATACTTCCAGAATTCATAAAGTCATTTGTTAGATCTCACACTAGAGGCAATTTATGTTCCAAGGTGTCATGACAACAAAATCAGAGGAATCCTGAAGTCTACATCCACATTTTGACAGTTACTATAGCAACCATGGTTTCAGAACTCATCATCATATGTCAGATCTTCATCTGATAGAGACAGTTTTGGTACCATGTTGTCAAGGACCTTTCACAGAGCAAGTATGAGATCTATGTTCATATTGTAATAATCACCATAGTAACAAGACTTCAACAACTCATAAAATGATAATGTCACTCATCAGACCTTCACCTTCCTAAAGGGAACTTAAATTGTGTTCCAGATTTCAGTGGACTTTATTCTCAGAGGACAGTTACGATTTACATCCATATTGTCATGTGTTATAGTTTCCATTACAACAAAAGTTCCATAACAGTAACATGTCAGATCATCATCTCATATAAGGATCTGATGATACTGTTGTTAT
Source organism: Mercenaria mercenaria (assembly GCF_021730395.1). NCBI lineage: Eukaryota > Metazoa > Mollusca > Bivalvia > Venerida > Veneridae > Mercenaria > Mercenaria mercenaria. The sequence continues at coordinate 103,454,350 of NC_069362.1, read as the reverse complement.
GAAAACTTTTGAACAAAAATCAGAAGAAATTTCAGCTGTTACTCTTTAAGAGTCAGTATTTTAAGTTGTTAGCTACACAGTTGATGCAGTATATCTTGTGATATATTGTTATTCATTTGTTTCCATGGTAACAGTACAGAATACCAGTACAAGATTTTAATGGATCTGTATCCATGCTGAAAGCATCTGATTATTAGTGAAATATTTGTTTTTAAAGTGCTACATGCAGTTTTGTCTGGAACAATTCTCAGAGGCCAGATTGTACATATGTTTAAACTTGAAATGTATGTAGATGCATAAATGTTTAGTTTGAGTGATTAAATGAATTCTGTTTTCTTTAGGGTTTTCAAAACACATGATTTTTGCATTAAATTATTTATTATATGCAGTGGAATATTGAAACAGAATTACAATGGTTTTCATAATGAAATGGACCAAGTTCAAAATATTCTTTTAAAGAAGAGATAGAAACTCATTTGCTATAGCAGACCTTATTCAAACAAAATTTTATCTGCTTTTACTGAAGTTATTTGGCTTTGTCAGTAGAAGACACTTTGGCTCCGTAAAATTGATGTTCCAAGTTGGCATGGGTCATGTTTAGATAAACATGAATTATTCTGCTTAAATTTGAGCATCATCTTGTTTTGAACAATTCATTTCAAGAGAGAAAAGGAATTCAATGAAAATGTATGGAAAATGTTTGTTGTCAGATTTAAATGGAACCAGATATATGATTTAAAAACTGTTACTATCGAAATTCTTAAAGTTTTTGTTTCAGGCCACCCACTTAGATTTTACTTTGATTTTACTTGTAGTTTAATTCCAAATATATACAGAGATGTTTATTTTCAGCCTATTATATAATACAAATTTGCAAAAAAATTAAATTTTTGAATTGAATTACTGAATGGTCCTTCAACTGACAAAAAATTACAACAGGCAGTAGGTATCCTAAGTCTGTCTTTAAGTGATGAATCGATTATATGACATATATGTTCAACACTTAACACTTGTTCAACAGCAAAATAAAAATTCATGAAAAGCCTCAATGAAGCATACTTGTGACTTTTATGTTCTTATACCATTGTAAACACATTGTGTTTAATAAATTTTGATATAAATAACATACAAATTTTTGACTTTAATGAAGTTGACTGTATAGATCTGTTTTTATGCCCCCGGCATCTACTGATGCCGGAGGCATATAGTGATTGTCCTGTCCGTTCGTCCATCAGTCCTTCAGTCCGTACAAGGTTAGCCAAATGGGACCGTTTCGTCTAGCATCAATACCCCTAACTAGAATGACTTAATACTAATGCAGATGTAACCTGTGACCATTCCTCATCTTCAGACATCACCTGACCTCAGTTTGACCTTGACCTTGAACTTGACCATAGGTTGCTTTGTATCGACAAGGATGCCATGGGGGGCATCAAGCGTTTATTGAACGCAGCTATTTGTTTGAAAGATATTACCATCTGTTTCATTCATTTCTAGAAGGAGATTTAATTTCTTGTTTTTGAATTTGGCATTTATTCTTTATGATTGTTTCCTTATGGCAGGCATTATATTGCTTATTTCCCATTTTGACTTCCATTTTAGACCTGTTCATCCAATGTTCATTTTATAGTGCCCAGTTAATTTTATTTTCATTTCTTTCACGGTAATTTCAAAATTTTTCCACAAAGCAAGAGGGACGATGCAATGTTAATGTGTTTTAATTTGTAATTCATTGTTTTCTTTTTATTTTTTTTATTTCATAATATTTTTTTCACATATTTAATTTTTTTCTGTTCATTAGGAAAGTTCCATGCTTTTCTAAATGGTTTATACAGAAGGAATTTGTATTTTGCACATATTTACTGTCACTTATTTTTTCAATCGGAAACTATCTGTTCACACATAAATTGTGCAATACTGCATTTTCTTCAAGAGTAATCGCGTCTGCTTCATTTGTACTAGGAATCCATTGTGCATGTTATTATACTGCCTTTGTATGTAATATGAGAATATGCCTACAGTTTTGAAATTACAGTGTAGTGTGTGTTTATTTCGACACATGTAAGTTGACGGCGAGTTATGACTACTGTGGCAATAATTTTAAGTTTCAACTAATATGTAAGCATCAGTACATTCATAAGATAGTAGTCGCCATCAAAACCTGTGTTAAGTATACATATATATTTCAGTGCACATTTTTGAAGTTTTAAGTTTTGCAGCAGCTATTCATTCTATTGTTATACTGCCGTTGATGGTAACAAGTTGCCTTGTATGTACTGAATCCTTGACTCATTCTTGTATAGCATAACTACTAGGGTTTGAGTATTTTTCATGTGGCTATTGTTTTTATGGGTTTTAAGTTCTACTGGCATAAGTTTTATATGATATGGCAACTAAACAGCTTTTTATAGTGCAGGAAAAACCAAGGTGTGCCCCTGTGTATTATTTCAGGTATAAGTAGGCACCAGGGTAGAACCACCAACCTTCCATATGCCAGCTGACTGGTTTCCTCACATGAAAGAATTCTACACTCAAAGCAAGGTTCTGAATACGTTGGTATAGGATAGGTGTGGGGGGGGTGCAAGTGCTTTGAAGACAGGAACCTTGACTGCTTGTTCGCAGAGGCCCGTATGTTGCTCTTATTTCGTGGTTTCATAGCCAGCAGCCTTATTTTCTTGGGCAGAAAGCTGGTTAATACATTGTATAACTTTGCAGATTTCACTGTGTTTAAATAGTAGCAAAAATGTTGTAAAATTCATGAAGTTTACAGCAACTCAGTACTTACAAATGACCTTACAGGTCATAAGGTCTGAAAGATTCAAGTTCTAAATGAAATTTTCTAAGAGATGCACATGTATGTTTTTCTAAGGAATAACTTGGTAAATGTTAAAGTATGCTTTATTTTTGTTATTATATAGTTAACAATGAAATTAGCATTTTACTGTTGTTTGTTATTATCCAGGCTTTGTAAATATTTTTACTGATCTCATGTTAAATTTGTATTATAACATATTATGTTCCTGGTAATAGATGTGTTTAGTGTTAGAAAACTGGATGTATTATTTTAAATGATTGGGTAAATGAATAGGAACTGTTAAATTGCTTAGTGTGATGTAAACTAGTGCATTTTTTAAAAAAGTTTAAGAAAGTGGTTGCATTTGAAAGACTTTATAAATATATAATTGAACAAGGTACTGTGTAGTATCAAAATGCACCATTCAAACTTCATAGCAACTTTGAAAAAATTGCATTGTTAATACTAATAAATTAATTGCTACTGTTTATTATAGCATTATTTACATTGTTAAAAGGCAGTTTATTTAGCTGGCTGCATTGTTTTAAATGATACTAAAAGTGGTCAAAGTGATAAAAACTGATGTTGTTTTACTTGTTGCTTACAATTTTGAGATTGTTGAAAAAGAAACTCTATAAACATTGAAAGCACAGCAGCGATTATCTCCCCTAGTACTGCATTGATGACAGATATCACAAATACGATGTGACCATAACAGTCACATTACCATTGTAAAGAAATTGAAATGCTGTTTTCATATTTTCAATTTTACTTTTAGCTGGTTTGCTTTTCCTGAAAAAACTAGAAGAGCTATAGCTTAAAAACTTTGTTTTCCTGTATATCATTGTTATGTCTCCCAACACACAGTGATGTGGGAGACATATTAATTTACTCCAGTCTGTGTGTCTGTCTGTCTGCCTGCCTGTTACAAAGCTTGTCTGCACTCTAAGTCGAACATTTCTCATCTGATCTTCACCAAACTTGAACAAAATGTGTTTGACCATAAGACTTCGGCCAAGTTCAATAACTAGCCAAATCCGCCCAGGCACTTTTGAATTATGGCCCTTGAATTACTGACTGAGTCCACTTGTCCAAGCCATCTTACTGGGTCCATTCATTTAAGCATTCTAGAGAAACTAGATATTTTTCATAGGGGCAGTTGTGGGAGACATGCGCTTTTCTCAAAAGCATCTCTAGTTAGATGAGTAAGCAGGTCAGGAACTGTGACACTCGGATGCATTTTTGTCATTATTATGGCCTTCTGTTATATAATTATATTTAGAAAACTGATTATTTCTTGGTCAAATTTTTATTAGATCCACTTTCCTTGAATACTATAAAAGCTATAATAGCTTTGACACTATAAACTTGTGTACTACCAGATAAAATGAATCCTTTGTAAAATATGATGGCATTAACTGTTTAGAACACAAATGGATAAAGTTAAACTGGTTGCATTTCTCAAAATTCAACGGATTGTATTACTTATATGAGGGATGAATAATTGTTAGAAGTTAAGCAACGAGGGAATGTTACACTGATTGTGTGAGGATATTGTTCCCATTTCTGTTTTTTCACTCTACAGCTTGTTTGCTTTGACTTTCAAAGGTGTTCAAAGGTTACTGTCCTTTTGCTGTCTTGAAAGAGTTTTATTGACATTATAGTAAAAAGATTGTGTGTGCTTATTTAAAGTTTACATATGATTTTTATTTTTTTTTGTCCATTGACATTTCGAAATTGGAGGGTGTTTTTATTTGGATTGTATTCAGTGGATTTCTTTCTGTCATGTCTGAATGGTAAAAATTAACAAATTTTAAAGTCTTTTTTGTGGCTACAGGTACATCCTATAGGAGTGTGTTACAGTATGTCAAGGGTGTGAATGCGAAAGATGTGCAAGTGCATATAAATAAAGATGCAATTAGACTTCTTTCACATTCACACCTCGATAATTTAGTATTTTGTTTTATTATTTCATTTAATTTGATTATTGTTACTTTGAATCGACTTAGACTTAAGCAGTCCTAATATAATATCATAGACTTCAAAAGCCCATTTTCATATCTTGAATTTCTTTATTTTGTCAAACTTAAAGTTTACAGAACTACCTAAAACTGTTTCCTAAAACTGGCTCCATAATGCATTTGGCGAATAATTTGTTGTAGTTTAGTTTGTGTATATTTATGTGTTTGTATTTGTTACTGATAAAGAGACTGCATCCTGTAAATATACTGTCATTGTTAAGTTATGTTTATTGATACATTTACTGACATTGTTCTAGTTACATGTACCTTTTTTGATATCAGATTGGTGCAAACAAAATAATAATGTATAAAAATCTAATAAAAATATGGAAATGTACTGATTGTTTTTGTCTTTTTGGTCAGTATGTTAGAAGCGGATGTAATTGTTGTATTGCTCTCCCTTCTTGATTTTGAAAACATGATTGCTCTACCAGGGGCGTCGGAAGGTGTTTGATATTGGGGCCGCGATGGGGTAGGTACGGGAGGGGGTATCCCCCTGAAAATTTTCAAAAGACAGGATCATAAATGGCGTTTTAGGGGTATTGAATCGCATCTAAAGTCTCCAGTATTTTCTTACTATTTACATGACTATACGCAAAATAAAGTTTAATAAACTCTTATTAGAATTAATAATGTATAACGCAATACAAAGAATGCATGTATGTTTTTTTGTGTTTTTTTGTATTTAATGTACTGAACAATAATTTTTCGAGTAAAAACAATTTATGTAATTAATTCCTTACATCTTAGCGGTGTGGTAAATCTTAATCTTAAATCTTAACATTTACCTCTTTCATTAAATAAAAACATGATAATTATTTTTCTGAATTTTATAAGTTAATACCTTAGATCTTTGCGGCGGGTATAGCTTAATGGTACCATTAACTATAGACATGCAAATTAAAGACATGCTGATTTGTTCATGCGTAATTAAGTCCAATCACGGACACGTGTGTATGACTCCAATAAACACCCCCCGATCGTGTCACCGTCACCACGGTAACACATTATTCTGGACAGCGTGTATTGTTAAACGCGAAGCAAAATTTAGCATACTATACAAAATATTGGGTCCGCGGATCTGCGACTCCAACTTATGAATTTACAAAAAAATCGTTTTTGGGCAAATTATTGGGGCCGCGACCGCGGCCCCTGCGGCCCCACTTCCGACGCCCCTGCCTACGCTTGTCGAATTTTCCATCAATACAAAGCATTTCGACACGGAATTCTTTGTCCTACATACGCATTTAACTTGTAGCTGCAGGAACACTTAATTTTAATATTCACTTACAGTAAGGATAGACATATATTTAGGACTTCATGGGATAAATATGTATGGGAATTATATCAACCATTTTGCGTTTGACATGTGAAGTGAAATGTCAAAATGAAAGTGACTCGGACAATTAAAAATGATTTCGAGCCGATAACCAGAAAAATGTGACCTGCCAAAGCTACTTACTGGAAACATAAACAGTTCTAATTACTCTAGTTCGGAGCCAGGTTAATTACAATAGTCAAAAAATAGCATGTGTTCAGTGAATGACACATGTATGTATTTGTAATAATAATCCCTGAAAGTGACAGCTTGACCCAGTGTACAAATGAGGCAGGACATCTAAATCCTTACGTTTGTTTATGTGAGTGTTCTCTGTTGAGTTACGGATCGGAGGAGCACAGGCCAGTTCCCGAGTCTAAGAAACTTTGTTAGCGCGCTAAAGCAAGGATTTTGAGTTTCAGATTTCAAAGCAGTCAACCGAGGAAGCTGTTGGTTCCGGCAGTCGCAGATCAGAATAATAGTCTTCAATACACCTCATCAGAAGGAGATACTTTCAAAATCGGCGTCTGTCGTCAGTCGTCCGTCAACATTTAGCTTGTGTATGCGATAGAGGCTGTATTTTTCAACTGACCTTCATGAATTTTGGTCAGAATGATTACCTTGATGAAATCTAGGCCGAGTTTGAAAATGGGTCATCTGGGTTCAAAAACTAGGTCACTAGGTCAAATCAAAGAAAAACCTTGTGTATGCGGTAGAGGCTGTATTTTTCAATTGATCTTCATGAAATTTTGTCAGAATGATTATCTTGATGAAATCTAGGACAAGTTCGAAAATGGGTTATCTGGGTCAAAAACTAGGTCACTAGGTCAAATCAAGGAAAAACCTTGTGTATGCGATAGAGGCTGTATTTTTCATTTTATCGTCATGAATTTTGGGCAGAATGATTATCTTGATGAAATCTAGGCCGAGTTCGAAAATGGGTTAACTGGGGTTAAAAAGTAGGTCACTAGGTCAAATCAAAGAAAAACCTTGTGTATGCGATAGAGGCTGTATTTTTCAACTGATCTTCATGAAATTTTGTCAGAATGATTACCTTGATGAAAAATAGGTCAAGTTTGAATATGGGTCATCCGGGATCAAAAACTAGGTCACTAGGTCAAAAATAACCTTGTGTAAGCAATAGGAGCTGCATTTTACACCGGGTCTTCATGAAATTTAATCAGAATGTTTGTCTATATGAAATGTAGGTGGAGTTTGAATATGGGTCATCTAGGATCAAAAACTAGGTCACCCGATCAAATTAAAGAAAAACCTTGTGTACGCAATAGGGGCTGCATTTTACATTGGAAATTCATAAAATTTAGTCAGAATGATTGCCTTGACGAAATCTAGGTCAGGTTAGAATATGGGTCATCGTTGGTCAAAAACTAGGTCACTAGATCAAATCAAAGAAAAACCTTGTGTATGCAATAGAGACTGTATTTTTCAATTGATCTTCATGAAATTTGGTCAGAATGCTAGCCTTGATGAAATTAAGGTCAAGTTTGAATATGGGTCATCTGGGGTCAAAAAGTAGGTCGCTAGGATTTATCAAAGAAAACCATTTTGTATGCGATAGAGGCTGTATTTTTCAATCGAGGTTGATGAAATTTAGTCAGAATGATTGCCTTGATCAAATCTAGGTCAAATTCAAATGTAGGTCATCTTAGCTCAAAAACTAGGTCACTAGGTCAAATTGAAGAAAATGCTTGCTTACCCTTAAGAGACCACATTTTTGATCCAATCTTAATGAAAACTGATCAGATTATTTGTTACCATGAAATCACTATGTCAAACATGTTTACACTGTTATGGTGTGTTTCTCAGGTGAGCGACCTAGGGCCATCTTGGCCCTCTTGTTTTTTCTCACTGGCTGATATCACTTCCTATAATTGAGATCTGGAAAATCTGTCAACGGAATGGCATCATGTATTATATATTATTCTTTTGTCAAAGCGTTAACCATAAATCAAAGTTAAATTTCCTCGAATAGAAATTGTATATTACAAAACGACCAATGAATCAACGAATTTGATTGGTTCGTAATCTGATGCTGATTTATCATGATTGTTACAAGAAAAGACAACTGATAAGGTAACAATAAAAGGCAATCCTATTGGCAAGAAAGCCATAGTATTGAATTAAGATATTCTACTTAAATGGAATGAGTTTTTTTAATTATAATATGCATAGGATTTTCTCAATATTGACCCAACAAAAAATTGCCATGTACAGCAAACTACAGATAAACGATTTGAGGATTATAAGTAACAAAATGTACAAAAGGGAAATGTAATCTGTGTCAATACGTACTATTGGTAATAGCCAACTTGGTCCAACTGTGTGCTTAGGGTTGAGATAGAATACTTTCAGGGACAAAGGTTTTTTATGTGGGTCATGGTCAATTACGTTTTGAGACAGAATTTAGCCTCCAAAATTACTTTTATCAAATATGTATTTTGTTACGACATTACATCAAGATTTATCGTGATCATAGCTTATTCTAAAGCAAATTAACATAAGATGAAATTTACATTTTCAAGTCTAAGGATGGCTGGGCAGAAAAAAATTGCAATGAAACTAAATCGGCACCAGTTTGGAAATTGTGCGGTCACTTTTATACATTTGTCTCACGTATAGATCAATGTTTGGTAGCAAACAAATGAAATTGTTTAAATTAGTTTTTGTATTTGTTATTGTTTTCGCTAACTTGTACAAAACAGAAACAATGATAAATAAACTGGTAAACGTGCAGCATTTATCATTACATGATTCTTTACTCTTTGAATAAATTATATGCTCAGTTTGTAGGTCGAAACCTGAAAAAAGGTATACTGCTTTATGTTTGTAAATGAAGGGTTACATCAATAAGCATTTTAAAAGCAAGCATCTCCGTTACTGGGTGATTAAGGTCTCTTGCGCCTAACCGATGAGGGATTGACACATCAGCTTGGGTTTATCCTTCCAGCTGGCTTACGGAAGGTCGATGGTTCTACATAGGTGCCAGCCATGCTTATGGAGTATTGCCCGGGGCTTCCTCCATCGTCAAAAGCTGGAAAGATCTCCATATGCTTTAAATTGTGTCGGTGTGACTTTTAACTAAACAAAAAAAAAAAAAAAAAAAAAAAAAAACGTCAGGAAACAACTAAACTGGAACTGTCAATGAAATAACATTGAATGATGTACATTACGATTCCGGTACAATTTCAAATATATATCAAAGAGGAAAACACAACTGATCGGGTTTGAAAACTGATGTTAACTATAATTACTAACCAATCAATGGATTTGACTAATACTTATGTATTTAGATGTGTATAAAAGACACTAATTATATGAATAAATATAAATACTAATATTAAAATGGGCGTAAAAGAAAAGGTAAATTTCAATAATTATAAACTCTTTGAATTATTTTTGCAATAGTTCAGAATTTCAGACTAAGAATACGTTTCTTCAAAGTAAAACTACAACTCTATCTGATATAGTATTCTATGTAAATATTTCTTAACACTTATTATGTTGGACACGACTGATTCTGCCTTTGCGACCAGTGTAGATCTTGATAAGCCTGCACATCCGTGTAGTCTGAACATGATCTGCACTGTTCGCCATTCAGACAGTATCTTTTTGGGGTGCTTCCCTTTTAACAGTAAATGGTACTGTCCAAACAGAAAGATGGACAAGTTCATTATAGAAATTTAGCAGGGTTAGGGTTAAACATCTCGTTAGATTATAATACATCGTTTGGCAAAGCCTTCATTGATTATGGCTTAAACTACTTTTTTAACATTTTGTAGTTAGAAAATGGCAGCTTCCCCGAAACAACTTGCATTATGCTTAATATAGCATGCTCTGTACTGAGAAAGAATCCCTGAAAATATATTTGTGTTTTAATTCTGTTATGCCACCAGCGTTTCTTTGATTGTTAGATTTATTAGTTATTTGTTATGGGAATTTGGCAATCTTACCCATATAGTGGCAGTTTTGATAAATGTGAAAATGTCGATTACATTTCCTTTCCAAACATCTTATATTAGATCATGAACTCGTCATTATATTTTATCTGTGTTATGCAAACGATCATGATAACCTTGACATTGGTTTATGTTCAGTGATCAGTCTTTAATGATGAATGTGCCAAAGCTTGCAAAACAAATAATATCTGAGCCGCGCCATGAGAAAACCAACATAGTGCGTTTGCGACCAGCATGGATCCAGACCAGCCTCCGCATCCGCGCAGTCTGGTCAGAATCTATGCTGTTCGCTTTCAAAGCCTGTTGCAATTAGAGAAACTTTTAGCGAACAGCATGGATCCTGACCTGACTGCGCGGATGCACAGGCTGGTCTGGATCCATGCTGGTCGCAAACGCACTATGTTGGTTTTCTCATGACGCGGCTCATATATCACCAGTTGTAAAATGTCCTTGAGACATATTTTATATGCCATTACAGAATGTTAAAAGACCTTATATTTGCTGTAATAGCAACATTTATAAAATTATCCAAGTTCTTTTAAGTTCCTGCTTTATATTGAAATTGTTTATGGACCATATTGCAATCCTTTGAAAGAGAAACCATGGTGAAATTAGTACTAGTAAGTCATCCGGTCTATTACTAATAAAGGACATGCATCTTGCAGATGATTACAGCTTTGTCTAAATGTGGCCAAAAATTTACTTTGAATCTCATGGCCTGAATATGATCGAAATCCCAAACTACACCTGTGACGGAAACCTTGTTGATATGTAACCTTTTTGCCTGAGTTGCGAACAAACTGGTAATCTAAACGGCGGGTATTTATGCCAAACATTTGTTTGTTTTCCTCGGAAGTCTAAGACAACATTAAAAAGGTAGATAATGTAAATTATAATACTACTAGCATTGTTAATGAAGACCATCGAAACAGCGCTATCTTGGTTAATGAATCTGACTTTCGAGGCACTATAAAAATAATCTTGATTGAATAAAGTATAAATTTGGAGGTTATTTACCCGTTTCTGTATTTATTACGTTGCAAAGAATTAAAATGAATGTGTTTCCACACGCTTGCAATAACAATATTATAGTTCTAAGAGCAATGTAAGATACTAAATGCTTATGGACATGACACTTTTTATCGTAAATTTGTCAGAAGGAGATACCCATTCGGTTTTTTGCCCAAAAATATTTTTCTAGCAAAGTCATCGCCAAATATTTTTTCTTCTGGATGGGGTTTAACATACGGAAGGTTGTGAGAGCAAAATTAAGCAGGCGCAGGGCAACTAAACAACATACTTCCACCTGTTGATAAAAATGTTGCTATTTTTCAGTTATACCGCTTCACGGAGGATACGTTTTTCTCCGTCATTTCTACAAATACAGGTAAGGTACATGCACTTACATGCTAGGTAATGTATACTTTGTTGCAGTGCATCGCGATTTTTTTGACAAAACAATGTCATTTTCATAATATTCAATCACAAATAAAAATCTCACGTATTTTTCTGCGAATGTTTACCACATATGTACTACCGGAAGCACAACATATGATTTTAAGCGGTGCCCATTTGGGAATACATATGTTGGATCCCCTCCCGTGTTTAAGTAGTGTGTGCATGTTACATTTTGTTTTACCTCCCAACAGATTCTAGCCCTTTCACTGGTTGAGTAGTGTCAGGTGGTTGCCCTCAATATTTCTATAGAGGGTCAATGGGTGACCCTATATGAGAACTGCAATTCAAAATGGCGGAAATGTGCATTTATTTCTTCTTTAATTATGATTTAACGTTTCATTTTTTAAGTTGACTATTCAATGAATGAGGGAGCTATCCTATTTGCCCGGGAGAAGTAATTAAGTGGTCGATAAAACAAATCAATTATTGGGTTTGTTACTGACCCTCTACGGAAATATGTAGGGTCAGTATGCTTTATAGGGAGCTCGGCCACTCGCCCTCCATAAAGCATACTGACCCTACATATTTCCGTAGAGAGTCAGTAACAAACCCAATAATTAACAAGGCAGTCTGAAAGACAGCTAAATCCCCCGCCACCGCTATGGATAGTGAAAGGGTAAACCTTTGATTTTAGCTGGACCTTGACCTTGAACTGACATGGCTGACTCATGAATTCTGCACAACGTCTTGATGAGGTGATCATTTGACCCAAGTTTCATGAAAATCCTTCAAGGGGTTTAGAAGATACAGAGCTGAAACCTTTGACCTTCAGTTGTGACCTTGACCTTGAGTTGACATGGCTGACTCATGAGTTCTTGATGAGTTGATCATTTGACCCGAGTTTGATGAAAATCCTTCAAGGGGTTTAGGAGATACAGAGTGGACACAAAATGGAAGGCTCAAACCTTCGACCCTTAGTTGTGACCTTGACCTTGAGCTGGCATGGTTGACTCATAATTTCTGCACATCGTTTTGATGAGGTAATCATTTTACCCAAGTTTTATAAAATTCCTTCAAGGGGTTTAGGAGATATAGAGCGGACACGAAATGGAAGGCTCAAACCTTTGACCTTCAGTTGTGACCTTGACGTTGAGCCGACATGGCTGACTCATAAGTTCTGCACATCGCCTTGGTGAGGTGATCGTTTGACCCAAATTTGATGAAAATCCTTCAAGGAGTTTAGGAGATATAGAGCGGACACAAAATGGAAGGCTCAAACCTTTGACCCTAAGTTGTGACCTTGACATTAAGCCGGCATGACTGACTCATGAGTTCTGCACATCGCCTTGATGAGGTGATTATTTGACCCAAGTTTGATAAAATTCCTTCAAGGGGTTTAGGAGATATAGAGCGGACACGAAATGAAAGGCTCAAACCTTTGACCTTGAGTTGTGACCTTGGCCTTGAGCTGACAAGGCTGACCCATGGATTCTGCACATTGTCTTGATGAGGTGATCATTTGATCCAAGTTTCATGAAAATCCTTCAAGGGGTTTAGAAGATATAGAGCGGACACAAAATGGAAGGCTCAAAACCTTTGACCCTAAGTTGTGACCTTGACCTTGAGCCGGCATGGCTGACTCATGGGTTCTGCACATCGTCTTAATGAGGTGATCATTTGACCCAAGTTTTATAAAATTCCTTCAAGGGGTTTATGAGATATAGAGCGGACACAAAATGGCCGGCTCAAACCTTTGACCTTGAGTTGTGACCTTGACCTTGAACCGACAAGGCTGACTCATGGGTTCTGCACATCGTCTTGATGAGGTGATCATTTGACTCAAGTTTCATGAAAATCCTTCTAGGGGTTTAGGAGATATGGACCGGACACGATTTTGTTACGGACGGAAGGACGGACGCAGACCATTCCTATAATCCCGCCGCTACGGCGGGGGATTAATAATGTGTCAACTTATCTCGAATGATATTGCAGAAAACCGGATATAGTCTCGGAAATTGACATCCCAATTCTCTTTTACAGCACCAGTCACGAACGTCAGTAAGCTTAGTGAAAATGCATGGCAATTGATTTAGTAATAGAAAGAGTATTGAAACTCTAGGTTAAACGATTTGTACGAGGGGGCGTAGCCCCCGAGTATAAATTGTTTACCCGAGTGTTTTAATGTTCTTTCTGTTTTGTATCATAGCCATCCATATATGGTAGTTGTAGACGTTTCACATTGCCATATACAGCAGTTCAGTGGGTACTTAATATCCTTGCTTTACAAATGTGTAAAGTCCAGATAAAATAAACCAATGCTAGAGCAGAAAATCAATAAAATACACTTCGCTGTCTACTGTTCCAGACACGCTGGCATACTTTCCTACCTAACAGTGCGGTAACTAGCGTGCGGGTATCAAATACCTGCACACTTTTAGTTACCGCACCCTGTATTCACTGTATACGAATTACCTGCCCCAAATTTGTTAAAAAAAAACACCTAGCTATTATACAAAAGTTCAGATAGACTATGACTATGACAGTGCAGATCAGTTTATTTATATTTTAATTTGATTTTATATAAAGTTATATGCCTGTTACGCTTAATTTTCACTTTGAAACACGGACAATTGCTGCACGGTATCTGAAATAAACACACACGAATATGTGTTAGGTTTAATAGCCACAGCATGTTTTTGGTGGAAGCAGCTCTATATGGTCATTATATTTGGGCAGGTTGGAAATATTTGATGAGGTTCTTTCATATATTTAAATTTAAAAGTATTGTTTTATGAATGATTGACGTAGTTTATCTTTGATTTACTTGTGCAAATGCTTTATTTCTGGTTATTTGTTTTATATCAATAAAAATCAAGTCTTATATTACATTATGAAATTTTCTTATTTTGCATAAGTGGTTGATAACATCTATTCTATTCTATTCTATTCTATTCTATTCTATGAGGTAAATGTTTATTCAGATGCAAGAAATAAGGTAATATTTTATAAGTGAAGTTGCATTTGAGGAGTGGCCCTGCGAATTCTTTAAGTGCCATGTGGTGGCCGTTAAAGCTGTCCAATACTCGGAATCAGTGTTTTTAAATATAGAGTCCAGTTTAAGCCAGTGTTAGGGTTATAATATGGGTTTAGAAACATTTGCAGCAGTGTATCCGTTCTTAAGTTTATACGTTAGCAGACTTAAATTATGTGCAAAGAATATATGAGCCGCGCCATGAGAAAACCAACATAGTGCATTTGCGACCAGCATGGATCCAGACCAGTCTGCGCATCCGCGCAGTCTGGTCAGGATCCGTGCTGTTCGCTAACAATTGCTCTAATTCCAATAAGCTTTGAAAGCGAACAGCATGGATCCTGACCAGACTGCGCGGAAGCGCAGGCTGGTCTGGATCCATGCTGGTCGCAAACACACTATGTTGGTTTTCTCATGGCGCGGCTCATATATTTTTACCTGAAATATTTAAGACGGACCCCGGACAAAGTTAACTAAAGTAAATACAATATAATAAATTACTGTTTATGAGCTAATAATGAAGAATGATTTAAAAAAACATGTTTGGTTAACTAAAATTGTAAATATTTGAATTTGAAGCTACTTAATTAAATTGAATGCTATAAAATAGAAACATGATAACAAAGTAATTCGGAAGACTGGTTGCAGCATGTACTTCCATCTTATATATTACACTTTGTTATTGATTTACTTTTGATTCGTAGGACAGTTATATTAAACAAAATTATATAATTTATGCCATTCAGATCAAAGTCAAACACACAGTTCAGGCTCAAGGCTGGTATCATTTTCTGTCCTTGAGCGGAGGAAATTACTAAAATGGAACTGCCAATAAAATAACATTGTATGCTAATATATCACTATTCCTTTACAATGTCAGCTATAAATAAAAGGCATACACCAATGAATCACTAAATTTGATTGGCTCTGAAAACTGATGTTAAAGAAAATTACCAATGAATCAACGGATTTGATTGGTTCGTAATCTTATACTGATTTATTATAATTGGTGCATGGAATCTAAACTGATTAAGAAATGATATGGTCTGGATGCCACGATGCGGGATTTTACTCCCTATTGGAATGACTTCTGATTCTTTCTACTCATTTTCGTAACCTTATAGTTACGTGAATATTTCTTTTTACAAAGCAAGTTAATTATTAATTAATATATTGACCCAAAGTTATAGAACGTTCAACAATTTTATACGCATGGAGTCTTTCTTGCAAGTATTAAAGTATTTGCCACCTCATGTTTCAGGCTTAAATGCACAGTTGTCTGCAAAAATACAATTAAGGTATTAGATCACTAATAGAGAACCTCCTTTTTGAAGAGTATTCAATTCCTTCCATAAACCTACTTTGACAGCAATTCTTAGAGGGGCGTAGGTTCAAGCCCTACTGGGACCAAATTTTCCCCCCCTTATTTTCCTTTTTTTCTAATTAGTTTTTACTTCTTTCAAGACTTATTATTGATTTCTTGTACAAAAATGGAAAAAATGAATCTTATAAGCGATTTCTTGGTGTTCAAAGTGAATTTACTACTTAAACAGAAGGGGTAGAGTTACACATCTTTAAAAATATTAAGTTACACATGGTGAAAGTTATCTATTTTGCTTTCACTCTTAGATTATATATTGTGGAAGAAATTTAGGTAGGTTTTACGTCTGCCCTAAGGTTATTTTTAAATGGAGTAAGAAAAATTCAAAACAGAAACACAGCATCCGACCTTATTTTTTAAATGTTGAAGTATGAATTCTGTCTCATTAAATCCGTTTACTTGAGGCACCATAGAAGAAATGATATTGACATTTTTATTTTGTGTTTTATAATTGTTTACCAATAGTTTGGTGTTTCTTTTGTTAAAACTAACGGTAAAATGAGTTCTTTGCAAACGTTTTGGATAGTGGCTATCACTTTGAAATTTGTCTGTACTTGAGTCTGAGGAGATACCATAAGTTGTACACAATTTATATAAAACGGCACGGTGAAAGTTGTTTAAAAATTGCAAAATAGTGCAAAACACGGTTACCTTTCAGAATATACCAAGCAAAGGCCATTTTGTAAACATTACTATTAGTGTTCTAATACCTTAATCAAAGCATTCTAACTTAAGTATCATAAAATTCAATATTGTCTTAAGTTTAGAAAATATATTTATCTGCTCAAATCGGAGACATTACACTTGGTGAAGCCCAGACTGGATGACTTGAATTAACCATGTAAACTGCAAAGTAGCACTGGGCAATTGTAGTTCCCGGAAACAATTTGCAATAAACAAAAAAATATACTCAGTTCAGTGAAAATAAGTTTGTCATTTAACGATATGATCTTAATTTATTAATGCCATCAGATAATCAGTACTTGGTCACAACCAAGATACACTTCATGTGTTATATAATATAGACATTTTGCAAATTTACCGATATATGAAACCAGTTTATAAAGGTCAAGCTGCCTCTGATGAACTTGAACGATTGTATTCAGTAATTATCATATATATTAGTTCAGGAATCCACTACATATACAACTGAAACTCAATATCTCGAACTCGTTTATCTCAAGATTACTGCTATCTCGAAGACATTTTCCAGTCCCGTCACTAAAAAATTAATATCATTTTAAGTGGAAATTTGGTTGTATCGAAGTAGAAGACTCGATCGCTTGGAATTCGAGATACCGAGTTTCAACTGTATTTGATCAGTAATCGATTTTACTATATTTTAACGTCAAACGAGCACGATGACGTGTTTTGTTTGTAATACAATCAGCTGATGTCCGTAACAATGTGAGCCACTGGTAGCAAAATGG
Organism: Mercenaria mercenaria; assembly: GCF_021730395.1. Lineage (NCBI taxonomy): Eukaryota > Metazoa > Mollusca > Bivalvia > Venerida > Veneridae > Mercenaria > Mercenaria mercenaria. The sequence continues at coordinate 103,437,000 of NC_069362.1, read as the reverse complement.
CTACTTGCGATACCACTTTTAAATATGGGCCAGTCAAATGAGTGCATTTGAGAATTTGAGAATATATTATAATAATTATAGACTTATGTCGGACTGCGTCCTCGGTCAATATCATTTTTTACAGGTCCGTAAAAACACATATTGGCCTCAACAAAGTAAATAACTGTATATTAAAGACTATAAAAGAGAACAATATTGTTATGTAATAAAGACTTATAAAGCTATCAATCGCTTTTGTACTTCATATACAGAACGTTTTTGTGGGAAAAGAGTATAATACGTGACTTATGAAATATCACCAACCATTGCTGTTTTTCTAATATCGGGATATCATTACTGTAGTGGCACTAGACATTCTTATGTTTCAGATGGATTAACGACAAATACCGACTTGCAGTCTATTACACCAAAGGAGATAAGATATTAATATATATTTGATTTACATACCGTTTTCCTATTCTGTTTGAGTTAGCTGCATCAGTTTACACTCGAAATATTCTTTTTACTATCTATTATAATACCTATATACTCTTTCAACAATTACCCAAAACGACAGAAATCAATTAAAACACACACCCCTATATATTCATTCGAGAAGAAGAAATGTGTGAACTGCCAGTCACAACTAAAAGAAATGTTACCATATCATTCCGATGGTAAAATGAACCAGTATTTTATTGCATAACTAAATACTCATTTGATTCGAACGTCTCTATACCTGTTATATTCAAGTAATCGTCAAATAATACTGAACTACAAATCAAAAGCTCAGTATAAGATCATTTTTTTATGCTGATACCTTTAGCTTTAGTTTTTTTCTTCATCTCATAAACTTACTGATCTAACGCTAGAAAATGACTGAAGCACTTTAATGTAATGTGCGCATGTTAAGCATTTGTCAAATACTCTTATTTAACTAAGTCGTATGCAGTCTGGAAATTCTTTCGCAATAGTAGTCCCGAACGTCCATGTACGTAGTTGAATGCATGGAAAAATATACAGAATTCAGATAGCTTTTGACAGACCATATCAGGTATGCAAGAACATTAAATGTCATGTTGTGGAGGTGACGTGAAGGAAATTGCACTTCTGATCAAAATCATGTCAGACATAGTGTACTCTCATTTTGCTTGAACACTCAAATATGGCCTTAAAGATGTTTTTAACTTCAACAACGGAAGTCTGAGTGCCGTGAAAAGACCGAATAACCTCACCGTACTTGGATTCACGATTTTGGAGTCAATTTGAAGTTCATTTATCATTGAGTTTCGCTTTAGTCGGTGCTAGGCGTGTGAGGGGGTGGTGCAAATTTGATTACCAGTTCTAAAGGATTGTCTTAGAAATCATTAATATTATTTGGGACGAGGGACGCTTAATATTGTGGGTTTTGCGTAAAAAAAACGAACCATACTCCTTCATGTTTTGTGAAAAAGTCAAAACCCAAGAAATCATGTCTCGACGAAATTTGCTCAATTTGTAGGATAGTTTCATCGAATTGTAATTCTGACAAAATGTATACCACTAAGAATAAAATCACATTTCGTAAATGAAGGACTACTACGATATGCGTCAAGTAAGCAAAATGTTTAACTGGTGATATAGACAGGTATCATTTTCTTACCCTAAGCTTAGGAACCAACTTTGGGCACCCATGACCGATTGATTTAGGTTACTTGCCTCAGGTCGGTGGTTCTACCCAGGTGCCTGCCCATGATGACATATTGACAGGAGGTCACTTGTGGTCCTCCTCTTCCATCTAGAGCTTGAAAGGTCTCGATATGATCTAAATTATGTCGGCGTGAGTCTAAGCATAACAACGTCAGGAAACAGTTAATACGGTAAATAAGAAATAACATTGTTTGATGTACATTACTATTTCGGTACAGTGTCAGTTGTAAATAAAAAAGTAAAGAAACTTGATGTTAAAAGTTATTACTAATGAATCAACGGATTTGACTGATAAAAATTGATTATGATATGTATGTAAGACACCAAGTAAGGGGGGAGTGGGGTAGGGGGGATGGCGGGGGTTCAATAGCTTTTAACTCTTGGAATCATTCTTGCAATACCTCATAGTTTCCGACTAAGTAAAACTACAGTCTGACATTGCATTTTCTGTGAATATAAAATATGATAACATCTCCTTAGATAGAAGTTACATCGTATGGAAAAAAAAACCTTTGAATGTAACTTAAATAAACTGTCAAAAGGTACGTTGTTTACATTAATGTGTAAGGATATAGCAGTTTCCAAGAAAAACATTGGCATTAGGCAAAAATAGCATAAGTTATGCTCAGAAAGAATGTCTGAAAATATTTTAGCATTTCTTTAATAGTCAGATTAATTAATTATATGCTGTAAGAGTTTGTCAATGTCACCATAACTGTGGCAGTCTTTGATAAATTTGAGATATCGCTTATATTTTCCTTCAAAAGATCATATATTTTATCATGAATTCGCCATATATTTTATCTGTATTATACCGACGATCATGACGACCTTGACATTGGTTTACGTTTAGGAAACAATCTTTAATGACGAATTGGTATGGTGCCAAAAGATACGAAACAAGTATGCCACTCGTCGCAAAATGTCATCCGTCAAATTTTATGTGCCATTACAGAATCATATATTTGATGAAATAGCAATATTTATAAAATTATACAAATATATCTTTTGCCTTTTTGTGTACAGAACATCTTAGTGCAAATCGAACAATGCAATATCAACTCATCAAAGACGATTAGACTACATATTGTATATATAACAGAAAGAAGAGGGCTAATAACGGCTTGTAGCATATGAAACTTATATTGAAAAGTATGTTTTAACATTCCCTATGGGTAGTTATTTTTAGATTCTCTTTTAAATTGAGGTTGGTTTTGTTCTTACAACATTGTAACCCTTTGAAAGAAACTATGGTACAATTAGTAAGTCTCCCATTCAATTATTTAATCAAAGCCGTGCACCTGTTGTAGCTCTCTTATATGTGATTGCGACCTTGACCAAATGGGACCTGAAGGTTCACACCATGTTGACATGTATCTTTGCCTGGTAGACTTTTAGACGGACTGGTAGACTAAACGGCGGGTATGTATGCAAAATGTCTTTTTTTCCGAATGTTCAAGAAGACATTAAAATGGTAAATAATTAAGTCAAGCTTATGGCGGATTGATTTTCGATTGCCTTTCAAACATTATTCTTTTTTGTACATAGTAAAACAATGGTCATCATATTTTAGTGCTTATTTGTGCAAGATACTTAAACACAAATCATGGTTCGCATTAAACACATTTCAGAGTTCAAAATGTGGTGGCATACATCTAAAAAGTAATCCAAGTTTCAAAAGCAAAACGGAAGACGGAAATGGACCATTTTAGGAAAGTTCTAACAGATGTCTTTCATTGATTGTCTTTATCTTTTTTCAAACATGAATTTTATTGTAACTGGTTTCTTTGACATGCATGCAATATAATATCAGAATGATTCTGCTATAGTTCTTTAAATTATGTTAGCATTTTTCAACAATTATTTCAAATGCCAAAACTCAAATGTGTCTTTTATGAATATAAAGAGACCATTTATGGAAATTCCTTGACTTTATCACTTACAATTGCATATTTTCAGTTTGTTTGAATGGAGAATAAAATTCATTACGCAGTTCCAAGCTTTTGCTGCGGTTTATACAACAATGGGGTACCGGTTCCCCTCCAGGAGCCGCCCGACCGGGATTCCCGAAGCGACGGCCTTTGGGACGGACGACGGGACAAGCGATTCCTGTTTAAAGAGGTAGTTTTAACAGATAGGTAGTTCTTAAATCCGACCGGGACTGAGCTATTATATTTCTATCTTAACGAAGGGTGTTCCCTTGTTGCTCTGTCTTCTGCAAAGGCATTGAATACATGCATTTTAGGTTCATAAGGATCGCTTTTTATATAAATATACAAGAGTATTTTTGTGTTTCACATGCCTTCTGTTGCCATTGCGTATGTTAGAGTTTCACCTGGCTCGGATAACTTTTATTTATATTGTCCTGTGACTTTGGAACATGGTGGAGGTAAGAGTGAGGTTAAGTGCACAATAAAGTGGTCTAAGCTCCCCAGTGCTGGTTTTTGCCTAGTTTGTCCTAGTGTATTTGATTCGTGTGAGAGTGTGTGTTGTTGTGTTTACTTTGTGTGAGTGTTATGTTTTGGTCGTTTATGCGTCCGCGTGCTGGGTTAACGTTTGAGAAGGCTGCGTTTTTGGAACGTGGCTTTCCCTGTGGGATATTTATCCTTGATCTATTGAAGACATACGAATTAATGTGAATGTGCCATATATAAGATAAGAAAGTTATTAGAAGCCAACACTTGCATTGTTTATAAAAGCCATCAAGACAACGCAAGCAAGGCTGGTATTCCTGACTTTCGAGGAACTAAAATCGCGAAACGTGGTTGTAATAAAGTATACAGTGATTTCATTTAATCGTTTCTGAAGCTACTGAGCGAAGAGTTTTAAACGAAAAAATAACATTGCATGTATCTCCACATGCTTCCACTAAAACCAATAGATTTCTATTACACTTGAACATTGTAAGACATTACATACTTATAGACATGACACTAAGATTAAAACGTTTCCTTATATTGTTAACATTAACTGATCTCTCACAAGACAATGATATAATCTGCAGTACATTTAAGTAGTGTGTGCATGTTTCAATTTATCTCGCATGATATTGCAGAAAAACGGATATAGTTTCGGAAATTGACATCCTAATTCTCTTTTACAGCACCAGTCAGGAACGTCACTCTGCGTGGTGAAAATGCATGGTAGTTGATACAAAGTTCAGATAAATTGTGACAGTCAAGATAAGTTAAGAAAAAACTATAAAAGTTATATTATCCCTTAATTTCGTTGTTGAAAATTGTTGAAAAATGGACGATAATATTACTGCACGGTATATTTTTGAACACGAGATGAGCATGCTTATGCTTATCAAACATCTGAACAAAATACCAAGACTTTCATAATGAACTATGACGTACCGTTAGGGGGTGAAAATGCCGATTTAACTTTAAGACAATTCGATTTGGAAAGATCCAGGGTCGAACATATTTAATTTAGTATGACCCTGGTTGAGAATTTGCTTAAAGCTATTTCATTTAGTACGACCCAGGGTCGGACATATTTAATTTAGTATGACCCTGATTGGGAATTAACTCAAAGCTATTTCATTTAGTACGACCCAGAGTCGAACATATTTAATTTAGTATGACCCTGATTGGGAATTAACCTAAACTTATTTCATATTTAGTATGACCCAGGATCATAACGGTACGTCATAGTTTCGTATATCTTCATTTGACTTGGTACATAAGGTCTATGTAAACGTTCGACTCTCAACCCAGTTAACTATAGTGTCACATTTAGAAGCAGCCTTTGCTATAATATCTGTTTAGGTACGGCATTGCTATTCTTGAAACATTTGCAACAATGCATGAATGATATTGGTTATGCCTAAGCAAAGTTGCATGCAAAGACTGTTTCTACTTGAAATATTCATTAACACGGGCCCTGGACACAGATAAAAGGCAAACTTTATAATAATTTACTAATAATGGAGTAATTATGAAACGTTGTGATACTATTGTCCGTTCCCTCAAAACAAGTTTGATAAATTACTAACGCAAATATTTGAATTTGAAGCTGCTTTTATTGATTGCTTTATAACAGAAACAATGATAGAGTAATGGGAAGACCGACAACATATCCTTGCTTAATTATTTTCTGTATTACACTCTCTTGTTGATTTACATTCTTTTATTCGAAAATCAAATTATACCAAATCGGAAAACCCCAAAATTGCCACTCGGATCATAGTCAATCATAAGATACAGGCTCAAAATGGTATCAAACAACTGAGAGGATCTTCAATAAAATAACATTATATGCTATATATTACTATTCCAGGATAAATCAAAGGCATACATCAATGAATCACTACATTTGATTGGCTCTGAAAACAAATGTTAAAGATAATTACCAATGAATCAACGCATTTGATTGGTTCTTAATCTAATTCTGATTTATTATGATTGGTGCATGGAAGCTAATTTTATACAAAATAATACTGTCTGGACATTCTGACCCCTGGTTGACAATATCAATGTCACACACGCTGCCATATGATATTTATATAATAGTCTCGGAAAATTACACAAAATTATTGTGCGTTTCCATGATTTTATATACAAGGAAACCTCCTTGCAAAATATCTGGCACCTAAAATGCCCATTTGTCCGAAAAGTACAAATACCATTTACCAAAATATTCTCACGTCGGTATCAGTAATTTACATATTGTCTTAAATGTAAAATGTATGTATTCTCAAATCAAAGACTTACCTTTGATAAACCCAGACTGAATGATTTTAAAAAATTCTGTAATTTGTAAAGAAGTGAACGAAAATACTAGATTCCAAGAAACAACTTGCATTAATGTTTTTAATTAAGCGCCTTTATTTTTTTCTAAAGAAAAGTATTCAAAAAAGATATTATTGAAATAAAATTGATAAGATTCTTCAAACTGAAAAATACATTGAAATCACTGCGAAAACAATGTTTTTGTTTAGAGAATCATGCTCAATGAATGTAAAGAGAATATTTATGGAAATTTATTTACTTTATAACTAGGAATTACACATTCAGTTTGCTTAAAAGACGAAATACATTTATATTCATAAGGAAGACCTAATTTTGGTTGCCGTTTACGTACAGTTTAAACGCAAATCGTGTTTTGAAGGCTGGGAAATATTAACAGTCCAAATGCATTTCCGCAGATGTGATGCATTTTAATCGCTCGATTTAACCATGATTGTTAACATACATCATGTCATGTCACAAAAAAAAACGTGCGTTTATGTAGGAGATGCCAATGCAAAGTGTGTGTTGTGAGAATGTTTACTTCGTAGAGATCTGCAATGAGAACGAGAGAGAAAAATAACCATTTTAAGAATGAATTGTATTTCATGTAGACAAAATACATTAGGATGCTTGAAACTACGCGTGAAAGTGTTCGGCCCAATGTCTCTTTAAACATTTGGTAGGTGAGGTACATATATTGTCTTTGGTCCGGTCGTATGTCTGTCCGTCCGTCCGTCCGTCATACAGCTTGTCTGCTCTGTATCTTGTTCGTCCGTCAACAGCTTGTTTGCTCTATATCGTTTTGCTATGAAAGGACTGATAAATCACTTGTCACAAATGGTAATCAATATGAGATCACATATAAAATATGAATTATTGTATACCCGATTTGTACATGTAACTCTAACAACTGATGTTTAAAGTTATTACTAATAAATAAACATACCGTTCCAAGGCGGTGCCCCACTGTGTTCCTGTATTTGTTCGTTTTGTCCTCGTGTGTTTGCTTTGTATGCGAGTTTGTGTGTGTTTGTAGTGTGCACATCTGCGTGCCGTGAGTTTTCTTTTGGGGAGGCTGCGTTTATGGAACATGGCATTCCCTGTTGATATTTATCATTGTTTTTTTACTGACGCCAATTCATTTATGATTTGTATATAAGCTGACTAGTAAAAATGCGTTTCAATAACTGGAAACTTTTGAAATTATATCATTGCAATAATATCCGCCACCATATAGCTTCCGACTAATTTTCTTCAAAAAATGATTACAATTTAATATGACATTGCAATTTCTGTAAATACTGAAAATCATAACATTTCTTTGGATTGAATGTATATCGTTAGAAAAAAAAAACATTGAATATAAGTTAAAACTGTCAAAAGCATGTCGTATACATTATTGCGGAAAAAAAATTCAAGTATGCTTGTTTCTGTTAAAACGCGTTTAAGCTCAAATGACGTCACGTAAACGTGCGAGGACGTCAATGAATACAACGAAAGGTCGCTACTATATTTTCTGTACTGTTTTAGATTAAGGGCACTTTAGAACGAAGTGAAATAATGTACAGCAAAATCGTGTTTTACTTCGATTAATACACTTAAGATCGGATATACGTCGCCAGAATAATTCACTCTAGACATTATTCCGCGGACGTATAACATCTTTTCATGTATTAATAAAGTTAAACAAGTTTTTCTCTGTACATTATTTCTTAAGAAGTTTCCCCGAAAGTTATGCTCAAAAAGAATCTCTGAAAATATTTTATAATACCACCAGCGTTTCTTTCATTGTTAGATTAATTAGTAATATGCTTTAACTGTTCGGCAATCTTACCCATATTGTGGTAGTCTTTGATGAATTTGAAGATGCTGATTACATTTTCTTTCTAAACATCCTATATGACATCACGAACTCGCCATATATTTTTTCTTATTATGGAAACGATCATGACGACCTAGGTTCACTAAACAATCTTTAACGACAAATTCAAGATAGTGTTAAAACATACGACATAAGTATGCTACCAGTCGCAATATTCCTCCAGTCATATTTTATGTGCCATTAAAATGTTAAAAGATCTTATATTTGCTGTTACAGCAATATTAGGCTTCTGTTTTTTTTGTATACAAAACATATTTGTGAAAATCAAAGAAACAACTAGCCCAATGAAATATCAATTAATCGAAACCACTCAACATTCTTCTTTTTAATATTATATTATATATAAAGGAAAATGAGGTGTTAATATAAAATTTATATTGAAAAACATGTTCAAATATTCCCTATATGAATATTATATTAGTAACTCTTTTATAATGAGATTGGTTTTGGTCTTATAACATTGTGAAAGAAACTATGTCAAATGAGCAAATTTCCCATTCTATTATGAAATCAAAGACATGCAGCTGTTGTAGTTAGTCTGTTAAGGGATTAATGGGACATAAATGTTTACTCCATGTTGATATGTGGTCTTCCATGGGAGACGTTTGGGCAGATTGGTAGACTAAAAGGCGAGTATATATGCACAAAGGTCTTTGCTTTCTCCGAAAGTTCAAGAAGACATTAAAGAGGTAAATATTTTAAGACATGCTTATAGCGGATTCATAAATTATTTTTCACATATTTGCACGTAGTTAAACGATGTTCATCTTTTTAAACGCTATGATGTGCAAGATACTACATCATAAATTAGGGTTCGTATAAAAAACACTTCAGAGTTCAAAATATGGTGACATGCATCTAAAATGTAATTAAATATTCGAAAGCAAAGAAATGGACCATTTAAGGAAAGTTCTGACGGATGTCTTTAATTCATTGCCTTTATATTTTTTCAAGCCGGAATTGTATCATTGCTAGTTTCTTTGACATGCATCTATGAAATATAAACAAAATAACGATTCTACCATAGCTCTTTAAATTAAGTTGTTTTTTTTATCTATTATTTCAAGTGCAAAAACGTTCATGTGTCTCTTATGAATATAAAGAGGACATTTATGGAAATTCGTTAACGGTATTACTTGCAATTGCATATTTTTAGTTTGTTTGAAAGGAGAATTAAATTCACAGAGCAGTTCAAAGATTTTGCTACGGTTTAAATAAAGTAAAACGAAAGTGATCTATTGAAGACATACGAATTGATATGGATGTCAAGATACGAGTTATATGACCCAATGAAGTGCTTACGCCTTTAGTATCTTGAGCAATGAAATTGGTCCAATCGCTAAGGTGACTATGTCTTAGACTAGCTGACAAACTTTGTAGAATGTCCTTTGTTAAAACGAAGAGCCAGGGAGACCTATATATCTCATATATAAAAATTGTCTCTGGCTTCCTCGCCTAAATGATTCGTGTAACAATGATTTGTAAATGATTTGAATTATGAGCTAGATAATTTCAGGGATCAGACAAATCACTCAATGTTTTAAACTAACAACCTTCAACTAATGATATCAGCTCAAACTCCTCTCGGCTGGAGATACATTACTTGACTGATACTTGGTTTAATATTTGTAACTGTTTAATCGTTTCGAGCGATGCATTTTAAATGCATGTATTTCCACATGGTTCCAATAAAAATAATATTACACAAGAACAGTGTAAAACACTACATGCTTATAGGCAAGACAGTTTCCTTACATAGTAAATTTGTCAACATTTAACGAATCTCTCACAAGGCAATGACATAATCTGCAGCACATTTAAGTATTGTGTGCATGTTACACTAAGTGTCAACCACACTTATCTCGGATGTTATTGCAGAAAACAGGATATAGTCTCGGAAATTGATATCCTAATTCTCTTTTACAGCACCAGTCACAAACATCAGTAAACGAGTGAAAATGTATGATAATAGATGCATAAGTCAGACAGATTATAACAATACAAATCAGTTTATTGGTATTATAATTTGATATAATATAAAGTTATATTATCCCTAAAGTTCATGTTTTAAAATGTACGATAATATAACTGCACTGTATCTATTTCAACACGAGATGAACATGCATATATGAGCCGTGCCATAAGAAAACCAACATAGTGGGTTTGCGACCAACAGGGATCCAGACCAGCATGCGCATCCGCGCAGTCTGGTCAGGATCCGTGATGTTCGCTAACAGTTTCTCTAATTGCAGCAGGCTTTAAAAGCAAACAGCATGGATCCTGACCAGACTGCGCGGATGCGCAGGCTGGTCTGGATCCATGCTGGTCGCAAAGCCACTATGTTGGTTTTTTCATGGCACGGCTCAATTATGTTAGTTGTAATATGAAAAGTATGATTTCAATGCAGCTTTAAATGCTCAGTTAGATTTTAAATTTGGCCAGGATATCTTATGAGACTTTTATACGTTTGAATTTATTATTATTATTAATGAAAGGTAGGTAAAGTGTATCTTTAATTGTTTTAATCAAATGTGTTTTATTTCTAGTTAATTGTTTTCAAACCTTTATTACATTATGAAATTTTGATATTTGTTGAATAAGTGGTTAATAAAAATTGTACTCTACTCTACTCTACTCTATCAGGTTAAAGTTCATTCAGATACAAGAAATAAGGTAATAAGTCATATTTGTGAAGTGATGTTTGGGACGTGAGTCTGTCAAAGCGAATCTGCTATTATTATACCTTGTCATGATCTGTGCTTCCACAAGGTATTGTCTATAACTGCAGTCATTAAGTGCCGTGTGGCAGCCGTTGAAGTCGCCCAGTACTTGGAGTAAGTGGTGCCATTACATAGTAGAGTTCTGCTTAGGTAGGGGTTGTAATAGACGTGAGTTCTTTGCACTTTACATTTATTATATTTACATTGTGTCCACTAAGCTGAGGCTCCATCAAGCATTGTGTCCACTAAGCTGAGGCTCCATCAAGCATTGTGTCCACTAAGCTGAGGCTCCATCAAGCATTGCGTCCACTAAGCTGAGGCCCCATCAAACATTGTGTCATTTGTATGTTCAATCTGGAAGATTTTTTTACCGCATTTTCGCTTTTTTATGTGCTAAAACATCGACGTTTTTCTTTCTTTGCCTATCGTACTGAATTCATTTGACCAACGTCTTCTATACAAGGTCAATATCAAAATATTATATGAAAATATGACAGTAATTCCACTCTCACAACATTAGATATGTGAAAAAAGCTTTTTGTTATAAAGGACAAACATATAGAACATTTTTGAAGGAAATACAACATCCAAGATGTTAAAACGTAGTACCATCTGTTTTATTCTACAGCAAGATTAATTGCATTCCGCCAAATGGCTGCATTTTAAAAAGTTAAATGCATAAAGAGCTATATCTGTTTGATTTGTGTCAAACACAAAGCCCCGAAGTCTGCTTATAATTGATTATTGCAAGCAAGCTTTTGTTTTATTGAGGAAGCAGAATTTTCTAACTTTGCCTGTAATTTATCTCTGGAGAAACTGTCAATGAAACACCATTGTGTGTTAAATATCATTATTTTTTGTCAAAGTGTTTACAATAAATCGAAGTTAAATTTGTTCGAATAGAATTTGTATATGACCATAATATTATGAATCAACCACTTAGATCAGTTTGTAATATGAGACTGATTTAATTTGATCGATGCTAGAAAACAAACTGATAAGGAAACTATAAAAGCCGATCCTATATGTAAGAGTCATAGTAACAAATTATAATGGTCTGTTTGAAAGGAAATGACTTTATATTGTTTATTTTTATTTTTAAACATTATTTTGAAATATATTTGGTATAGCAGCTCACAAAATAAGTCTTGAAATTAGGAACAATATGCATGCATCTAGAAATTATAATGCGGGTCAGTAAGTTGTATTCACTGTACAATCCTTAAAGTTTTAGACTAAATGTTGTAATACATCGTCTGATTGTACGTAGTTTGGTTGAATATGTCTTTTTTTTTGGTCTGATTCATAACCAATCAAGTCGTCATGATTTGTACAAACATATTGAAGAGTTCTTAACCCTCAACTAAAGTTTCACGCAGGCTGATGCATTATTTGCATATGTTCAAAATGTTTGGAAAGCACTTATAGGAACAAAAATGATAATGTAAGAATCTTTCACTGGTTGAAGGTGCAGATGACAAGATCTGGCTGGCTCAAGGGTAACTGATTAGGCGGTTACCAGGCTCTACCCCAACAGCTAGATATTTCCATCCGCATCTTCCACTAATAATAGATTCTTTTCCCCCCATACGATTCTCTTCAATAAATAGACAAAATAAAGTAAAACAAATGCTTTTTCATTTTAAGCACTATTTTATTATAGTGTTTTTATATTATATCTTATTTCAATTATTATTACAGATCAAAGACCAAGATAAAACCGTCCTCCCTAACTCACTGAACCTTTTCATCATAGGGACGACAAAAGACAAAAAAGGTAAGTTATATACCATACATCAGGACGACTACACGGATTTTCACTTCTTTAGTTAGTACCGTTGTTGTCTCTTGGTCAAACGACTTTGCTCTTCTACAGACCAGATTACGATATTTTATAAGACTTTCATTTAGGAACCTCTTTGCGACTCTTTATCACATATAGTATTAGGAAATACAATTACATATACAATATAACCCTTTAAAATAAGTGAAAATGGGAACGATGAACCTATCAAACCGCTGAACAAGACTGTTCCAGACTTTCTAAGTGATCCGTTTCAAGAGCTGTTTCGTACATCGTCATTTATCTCGGTATATAAGGTATATAAAGCATTAATATCTCATTCCAGTTAACTTCAGTGTCGGATTTATAAACAACTTGTTTGGGTACGACATTGCCATTCTTGAAATAATTGGAATAACGCATTCCTTGTAACGTTTGAATAATATTGGTTATGCGTAAGCAAACCTACGTTCAAAGACCATATTTGTACTTGAAAAGTTCATTTACACGGGCCCTGGACACAGATAGTGTAAACCTTATAATAATTTTTATTTGAAACGCTGTGATTGTTCGTTCTCTCAAAAACATGTTTGATAAATTATAAACGTAAATATTTGCAGCTGCTTTAATGGATGCTTTATAACAGAAACAATACTAAAGTAAAAAGGAGGAACAGTTGCATATACTTGCCTAACATTTTTCTATATTACACTCTCCTGTTGATTTACATTTATTTTGATTCGTATATCATATCTTACCAAATCGGGAGACCCCAAAATGTATAATAATTTTTGTTACTCAGATCAAAGTCAATCGTAAGGCACAAGCTCAAAAATGGTATCCTTTTCTATCTCTGAGCTCAGTAAGCATCTAAAATTGAACTGTCAATAAAAATAACATTGTATGCTCTATATTACTATTCCGGTACAATGCCAGCTATAAATCAAAGACATACACCTATGAATCACTAAATTTGATTGGCTCTGGAAACTGATGTTATTATGATTGGTGCATGGAAACTAATCTGATCTGGAAGTTACAATACGGGATTCTACTCCCTTGGGAATGATTTGATTGTTTTGTTTTTTTTCATTGTATTCATTTTCGTAATATTATTGGAAAGTGAATATTTTGTTACAAAGCAAATTAAGTATTAACTAATATATAAGGTAAATAACACAAAATTGTTGTGCGTTTCATTGATGCAAACTGAAAACAGCATGGTTTCAGAGTAAAATGCACAATTGTCGAAAAAGTACAAATATAATTAATCAAAAAGTTCTCACGTCGGTATCATTAATTCATATATTATCTTAGATATAAAATATATATATCCTTAAATCGAAGATTTACTTTTGTTAAAATCCAGATTGAATGACATAAATTAAATGTATTTTGCAAAGTGGTATCAGAAAAAGCAGATTCCCGGAAACAATTTGTAATACATAAAAATTAGAAAAAAAAGATATACTGAGTTCATTGAAAATAAGTTTATCATTAAAGGATATAAGTTAGATTTATAAATGCAATAAAACGTTTACTTGTAAGCGATCAAGATACACTATAATATAGACCTTTTTACAATTTAGCTGATATATGGACATAGTTCATTAGACTGAGTTTGAAACAATTGGATTACGTTGCTTCTGATGAACATAAATCTTTTTAGTAATTGCCTTATGTATATTTGTCCAGGTATCCACAACACATTTGATTTGTATTAGATGTTACATACTTAGACGTCAAACGAGCATGGTGACCTTGACATTGTTTTTTGAAACGTAGTTTTCTTCGAGATTTGAAAAAGCATGGAAAAGTAAATAGTAATACATTTCCGGTGTTCTATAAAGATATCCTGACTGTCTTTCGCTTATATATTTTGTATTTAGATATTTACTTCAAAGGTAGAAAATCCACATAAAATATAATTAATTTTATTGAGTATATAAATTAATTGTGTATATAGAGCTGCATTCATATCAAATGTCATGCGGTAACAGCCGATTGTTTCAAAAACTTCCAGTTTTAGTGGTAGTAAACATTTATACTGTATTCAACCATACATGTATACAGCAATCTACTGCATAATACTGTTAATACAAATAAAGTTAATTTTATGTTTACTATGTGTAGTATTTTTTCATGTTTTCAAATATGAAAATTTTAATTTATATCTTGTGTACCTTTAATATTTGCACTGCTAAGTTTCATATATTAAATACATGTCATAAAGTAGTCATCATTTTCAAAAGCAGCAGCTATGCCAGACTGCCTTCGAACCATGGCTCGTAAAACGTGACATACAGTTTTTAATAGATGGAACGGAACCATTTTAGGAAAACGCTGACAAATGTCTTTAATTCAATGCTTTATCTTTTTCTTATAGGCGAAACGTTGCCAAAACAGATCGCTTTGATATGAAATATAAAATTTATACCATTCTACGATAATTCTTCAAATTGAGTTGAAATACATCAAAATAATTGCAAAATCTTTGTTTTTGTTTAGAGAATCATGCTCAAGGAATACAAAGAGATCATTTATGGAAATTCATTTACTTTATCACAAGCAATTACACATTCAGTATGTTTGAAAGACGAAATAAAGGTAGGGCCAAATTTTTGTTACCGTATATATACACACAAATCATGCTTTGAATGCAGGGAAAATTTTACAGTCAAAATGCTTTTGGGACACGTAATCACATAAAACACATGATGCCAATGCAAAGCGTGCGTTGTGAGGTGAGAGAAAACTTTAAAGAATGAATTGTGTTATGTAGAAGAAATACATTAAAGCTGTTTAAAAGTACTGGTGAAAGCTAGATGTCATTCTAAACGATACACATATTGTCTTAGGTCCGATCGTATGTCTGTCCGTTCGTCCGTCATACAGCTTGTCTGCTATTTATCTTTATTACTCTGAAAGGATTTATAAATCACTTGTCACAAATGTTAATCGTTATAAGACAAAGTGCGGAACGTAACATTCAGTCACGTCGGTTTAGAGTCAAAATTTTATTAACATATTTGATATTGTTATCAGTACAAGTAGCAATATACAGGAATGACTTTTTGTATTGAAATCACTACGGTAACAAAAAAGAAAGACATACGTGTTCTGATTGCAGTATCTTCACTTTGTTCCAATAGTTTGAGGCTACTATATACTAATGAACATGTGTCAATGTGAGAATGAACCAATCCATGCACTAATGATTCAGTTGACTTTTGTGTGAGATGTTTCCGTATAGCCCTAAGGTTTCGTAACTGCACATGAGCTGTCTGACATTTTTTCTGAATGTGATGGTCGAAGCTGAGTGTATTGGTCATAGTTACACTCAGGTCTCTGATATGATCGACGCATTTTACGTTACACCCGCCAACGTTTACACTTGTGATGTTCAATTTTGCTAACTGCTGTCTGGTTCCATACATAATTATTTCAGTTTTAGACTGATTCATTTTCAGTTTGAAGGTTGTCATCCATTTTATGATTTCATTGAGACAACTGTCGAGTTGTTGAAGAACAGTTGTCTCATTTTGAAAATTTCCTAAAAAGACGAAATACATTTATATTCACAAGGAAGACCTAATTTTGGTTGCCGTTTACGTACAGTTTAAACGCAAATCGTGTTTTGAAGGCAGGGACATATTAACAGTCCAAATGCTTTTCCGCAGATGTGATGTATTTTAATCGCTCGATTTAACCATGATTGTTAACATACAACATGTCATCACCAAAAAAAAAAAAAGTGCGTTAATGTAGGAGATGCCAGTGCAAAGCGTGCTTTGTGAGAATGTTTGCTTCGTTAGTTGATCTTTGTAGAGATCTGCAATGAGAACGAGAGAGAAAAATGACCATTTTAAGAATGAATTGTATTTCATGTAGACAAAATACATTAGAATGCTTGAAACTACGCGTGAAAGTGTTCGGCCCAGTGTCTCTTTAAACATTTGGTAGGTGAGGTACATATATTGTCTTTGGTCCGGTCGTATGTCTGTCCGTCCGTCCGTCCGTCATACAGCCTGTCTGCTCTGTATCTCGTTCGTCCGTCGTACAGCTTGTTTGCTCTATATCGTTTTACTATGAAAGGACTGATAAATCACTTGTCACAAATGTTAATCAATATGAGACAAAGTGCGGAACGTATCATGCTGTTACGCCGGTTAAGTGTCAATGTCGCATCGCGATATCAAATGTAAAATATGAATTATTGTATACCCGATTTGTACATGTAGCTCAAACAACTGATGTTTAAAGTTATTACTAATAAATAAACATACCGTTCCAAGGCGGTGCCCCACTGTGTTCCTGTATTTGTTCGTTTTGTCCTCGTGTTTGCTTTGGTTGCGAGTTTGTGTGTAGTGTGCACATCTGCGTGCCGTGAGTTTCCTTTTGGGAAGGCTTCCTTTATGGAACATGGCATTCCCTGTTTGATATTTATCCTTGTTTTTTTATTGACGCCAATTCATTTATGATTTGTATATAAGCTGACCAGTAAAAATGCGTTTCTATAACTTGAAACTTTTGAAATTATATCATTGCAATAATATCCGCCACCGTATAGCTTCCGTTCAAATAAGGACTACAATTTAATATGACATTGCAATTTCTGTGAATACAGAAAATCATAACATTTCTTTGGATTGAATGTATATCAATGAATATAAGTTAAAATTTTTAAAAAGCATGTCGTATACATTATTGCAGAAAAAAATTCAAGATTTTGCGTTTCAGCGTTGTAGATTTCGAATTCTCGAAGTTATTGAAGTTATAAAATGGTCATTTCCATGTTTTGATATTTGAATTGCGTCGTTTCTTGCCGTTTTTAACATTCTATTGATCAAACTGGCCTGTTTTGGGGCCCTTAAACGAGACAAAACAACTAACTGTGAAGAATTCTATAAACGTTTGGCTTTGCATGTTTTAGGGATAGTGCTATACCCAAATAAATCTTGTTCGAGCTAGTTTTTGTTGCAAACTTGTAATTCAAGCAATTTCTGTTGCAAACTTTTTCTGGAAAAATAGTATCCAACTCTCAGAGAATGTTTATTGTGCAACTGGTTGAAGAGGCAAATAATAAATTTCGTCAAAGTTGCAGCAGATAGCGCGAAATTTCATAATTCTATTTCTAATCACGTATAACGACGTTTAGGCACAAAACAGAGACTTATTTTTAGCTTTTTATGATTTTGGAAGATCAGTGAAATAATATGGTCGATGTTTTGCTATTGTGTGCACTAGCCTTGTGTGTATCTTGCCCAAGAAATTACATAATGTAAACCGTGTAATCTGACAAGTTCTCGTCTCAATTCTTAGTCCCAATTCTAAGTTCCCATCACCATTGACCTGTATTTATAATTGACAGAAAATTTGTTAAAGATATTTTACATAAAAGAAATATTATAATCGAACCAACAAATAGCAGACTTGTGTTTTAATTTCAATCGATCAGAAATCTACAGTATTGTATTTCCTTGTTAAATTTATTTTTCAGGCAAAAATGCACGACTGGGACAGCGATGGGAATCTCCTCTGGAATGTGGTATTTGCGAAAAGAAATTCTGTTCACGGTTTGTGCTTCAACGTCATTTGTCATCACGTGAAACAACAAACTACAAGGATACATGATTTGTTCATAAAAACTATTTTTCGTAAAATATTAGCACATGTAGTTTTGATAGAAAAAAAAACAACAAAACAACACATTTGTATACAACAGTGATGTAATAACATAATGACATAAATGTATACGTTATGTTTCATTTCTAGATTAAATGTACAAAAATAATATATCCCAGTCTTAAGATATGATTATGATGTAAAATGTTTTGAACTCATTAGAAGTTATAGTAGTTGTTTATCCACCTGCGCAATCTTGTGTCGATATAACATGATCATAATACAAAACAAGGCAATTGAGTGTTGGTGATAAGGTACATGTTATATACCCCTTTACGTACATGCGGCATAGTTAATATTTTGTTTCTGAAACATAAATCCGTTATCGTCGTCTTTGAATATCTTATGGTCATACTACTTTGTATCAAAACAATAAATAATTCGATACTAACACTAAAACACATGGACGCTGTACAATGAGAGTATAACTGAGATGAAATGTTTAACTCATCTATGTTACAGTGTAACATCTGCTGAAACATGAAATGTAGTTCCCATCATTTCATCATGTGCTTAATTTTGTCGTTTAAAATTTCTGATTGGAAAATTGTATGGTTTTAAACAGAAAGAAGAAGTACCACATACAACTTCGGAAAGGCAAAACCCAAGTTGCACGGTATCCAAAAAGATGTAATCTTGGACACAAGCAACTTTATTACGGCAAAATTGATAACAGTAGAGTTGGCATTTAAATTTGTGGTGGCAACCAACAGAAAACATCATAATTATGTTTGTTAATTTTCAGAGAAGACTGATTTAATTGCAGCCGAACATTTTCTTGTTATAGTTTATCAATTTCAATCCACTGTATACAGCGTAACTGTTGCGCTGTGTTTTACTTTGTGAGTTCGCTCAAAATATAGTCTTAGCGGACTAGTCAACTCTGTAATGTGACTTAACTGGTCGATCACCTCTTGGTATACCATTCGATTTTCTTAAAGTTCCATACTTTGGTACGCTTCCTTTCCTTCGGTTAAACTCGTAATCCCTGCAATAAAAAGTAACACTAGTTATTTGTGTAATATATTGCAATGTAATGCAAAATTAATATGATATAAAGAACTGAACATACAACATTATACACTGTTGCACTTGACGCTTTTGTTTTGTTTCTAACAATTAAAATAAATTTTGCAAGAAAACGGCATTTCAATGTTTGTCCTTGTCATTCATTTCTGTAGCAATACTTATATGTCTTCTGTATTATGGCACTGCAATTAATTTACTATTCATTACTGGTTTGTAACCAACATTGCTTGTGTTTACTATAATATTACACAAAAAAATATTTGATGCTATAAAAATGTACGACCCTAAACAGAAAAGAAATGTACACGAGTTGCAAAATAAACATTCTCTGATAGTTTTTTCAGAAAAAGTTTGCAACAGATATTGCTTGAAGTACAAGTTTGCAATAAAATAGAGCTTGAACAAGATTTATTTGGGTAAAGCACTATCCTAAAACATGCAGAGCCAAACGTTTGAAGAATTCTTAACAGTTAGTTGTTTTGTCTCGTTTAAGGGCCCCACAACAGGCTAGTTTGATCATTAGAATGTAAAAACGGCAAGAAACGACGAAATTCAAATACCAAAACATAAATATGACCATTTTATAACTTCAATAACTTCGAAAATTCGAAATCTAAAGCGTTGAAACGCAAAACCGAGTGTGACGTAGACATAAATCTGATGCATGCACATATCCATATAGTTCAAAATACCATAGAAACCCAAATATCCGCCATTTTGTAAGTTTGCAACCATTTCGCTCGCTTGAACCAAGTGAGCAACCACTTCATGTCATGCTCCTTGATAAGGTTAAAACAAGTTTTTTCTGTACATTATTTCTTAATAAGTTTCCCCGAAAGTTATGCTCAAAAAGAATCTCTGAAAATATTTCATAATACCTTCAGCGTTTCTTTCATTGTTAGATTAATTAGTAATATGCTATAAGTGTTCGGCAATCTTACCCATATTGTGGTAGCCTTTGATGAATTTGAAGATGCTGATTACATTTTCTTTCTAAACATCCTATATGACATCACCAACACGCCATATATTTTATCTTATTATGGAAACGATCATGACGACCTAGGTTCACTAAACAATCTTTAACGACGAATCAAGATAGTGTTAAAACATACGACTTAAGTATGCCACCAGTCGCAATATTCCTACAGTCATATTTTATGTGTCATTAAAATGTTAAAAGATCTTATATTTGCTGTTACAGCAATATTAGGCTTCTGTCTTTTTGTATACAAAACATATTTGTGAAAATCAAAGAAACAACTAGCCCAATGAAATATCAATTAATCGAAACCACTCAACATTCTTCTTTTTAATATTATATTATATATAAAGGAAAATGAGGTGTTAATATAAAATTTATATTGAAAAACATGTTCAAATATTCCCTATAGGAATATTACATTAGTTACTCTTTTATATTGAGATTGGTTTTGGTCTTATAACATTGTGAAAGAAACTATGTCAGACGAGCAAATTTCCCATTCTATTATGAAATCAAAGACATGCAGCTGTTGTAGTTAGTCTGTTAAGGGATTAATGGGACATAAATGTTTACTCCATGTTGATATGTGGTCTTCCATGGGAGACGTCTGGGCAGATTCGTAGACTAAAAGGCGAGTATGTAGGCACAAATGTCTTTGCTTTCTCCAAAAGTTTAAGAAGACATTAAAGAGGTAAATAATTTAAGACATGCTTATAGCGAATTCATAAATTATCTTTCACATATTTTGCACGTATTTAAACGATGTTCATCTTTTTAAACGCTATGATGTGCAAGATACTACATCATAAATTAGGGTTCGTATAAAAAACACTTCAGAGTTCAAAATATGGTGACATGCATCTAAAATGTAATTGAATATTCGAAAGCAAAGAAATGGACCATTTAAGGAAAGTTCTGACGGATGTCTTTAATTCATTGCCTTTATATTTTTTCAAGCCGGAATTGTGTCATAGCTAGTTTCTTTGACATGCATCTATGAAATATAAACAAAATAACGATTCTACCATAGCTCTTTAAATTAAGTTTTTCTTTAACTATGATTTCAAATGCAAAAACGTTCATGTGTCTCTTATGAATATAAAGAGGCCATTTATGGAAATTCGTTAACGCTATTACTTGCAATTGCATATTTTTAGTTTGTTTGAAAGGAGAATTAAATTCACAGAGCAGTTCAAAGATTTTGCTACGGTTTATATAAAATTAAACGAAAGCGATCTATTGAAGACATACGAATTGATATGGATGTCAAGGTACGAGTTATATCCCAATGAAGTGCTTACGCCTTTAGTATCTTGAGAAATGAAATTAGTGTAATCGCTAAGGTGACTATGTCTTAGACTAGCTGACAAACTTTGTAGAATGTCCTTTGTTAAAACGAAGAGCCGGGGAGACCTATATATCTCATATATAACAATATATGTATGTAACAATGATTCGTAAATGATTTGAATTATGAGCTAGATAATTTCAGGGATCAGTCAAATCACTCAATGTTTTAAACTAACAACCTTCAACTAATGATATCAGCTCAAACTCCTCTCGGCTGGAGATACATTACTTGACTGATACTTGTTAAATATTTGTAACTGTTTAATCGTTTCGAGCGATGCATTTTAAATGCATGTATTTCCACATGGTTCAAATAAAAATAATATTACACAAGAACAGTGTAAAACACTACATGCTTATAGGCAAGACAGTTTCCTTACATAGTAAATTTGTCAACATTTAACGAATCTCTCATAATCTGCAGCACATTTAAGTATTGTGTGCATGTTACACTAAGTGTCAACCACACTTATCTCGGATGTTATTGCAGAAAACCGGATATAGTCTCGGAAATTGACATCTTAATTATCTTTTACAGCACCAGTCACAAACGTCAGTAAACGAGTGAAAATGTATGATAATAGATACATAATTCAGACAGATTGTAACAATACATATTATAATTTGATGTTATATAAAGTTATATAATCCATAAAGTTCATGTTTTAAAATGTACGATAATATAACTGCACTGTATCTATTTCAACACGAGATGAACATGCATATATGTTAGTTGTAATATGAAAAGTATGATTTCATTGCAGCTTTAAATGCTCAGTTAGATTTTAAATTTGGCCAGGATATTTTATGAGTCTTTTACACGTTTGAATTTATTATTATTATTAATGAAAGGTAGGTAAAGTGTATCTTTAATTGTTGATTACACAAGTTAAAGCATAGCAAAAGTTCCTTCTTGGGCACATTTATATGAATATATAATGATCATCTTGTAAAATTTTGGTTGCAACGTCTGTTGGTCATCACTGTGTGGAACCCCAGGATCAGACACAAGGACAAGATCATTCTACCTTATTGACATTCCCCCCCCCCCCCGTCCCGTTTAATCAAGGAATCAGTGGCGCATTGGTTAGCAGTTTGGACTACGACAGCGATCCGGGTTCGATTCCCGCACCCGGATCGATTCCCGGTTGTGGCTAATAACCCGACTAGTGTTCAGTGCTGTGTGATTTACTTTACTTGGTACTGTTTCCAATAGTATCGGTCTAGACTGGATGCTGGGGAGATAAATATGACACCTGCCGTGGGTTTGGCTGGAAATAAGTTGGTCCATCCATTCCAGGTGGGGCCTTTCGTCGACTACCCATGTTAAGTAGCGCCCCCTGGGGCGTTACATTTTGCACCAAGGGTGCATTTATTCTGTACCAAAATACAAAAAAGATCTAAAATTTTGAAAAAGAACTATGTTGTTTTATACTGTCAAAAAAGTCAAGTAAGTATTTATGCTAGTTATTTAACATAAATTGTTAAATCCAACAACAAAGTAAATTGGTATCCACTTTCAGTTGAGTAAATACGACAATAAGACATTGACCTCGTCAATCCTGTAAGTATTCCAATGTCAGGGAGTTTGATTGAACAGCTTGAAATATTACATCAGCTTTCTATTGAAATATTACATCAGGTTTCTAGGTCAGCTGCTCAGTCAAGTGCAACTTACCAAATTAAAGAGTTCCTTCTCAAGAGAAGGAACAATTATGAAATTTTGATATTTGTTGAATAAGCGGTTAATAAAAATTCTACTCTACTCTACTGTACTCTACTCTATCACGTTAAAGTTCATTCAGATGCAAGAAATAAGGTAATAAGTCATATTTGTGAAGTGGTGTTTGGGATGTGAGTCTGCAAAAGCGAATCTGCTATTATTATACCTTGTCATGATCTGTGCTTCCAAAAGGTATTGTCTATAGCTGCATACATTAAGTGCCGTGTGGCAGCCGTTAAAATCGCCCAGTACTTGGACTTAGTGATGCCATTACATAGTAGAGTTCTGTTTAGGTAGGGGTTGTAATAGACGTGAGTTCTTTGTACTCTACATTTATTATATTTACACTGTGTCCACTAAGCCGAGGCTCCATCAAGCATTGTGTCCACTAAGCTGAGGCTCCATCAAGCATTGTGTCCACTAAGCATTGTGTGTCCACTAAGCTGAGGCTCCATCAAGCATTGTGTCATTTATATGTTCAATCTGGAAGATTTTTTTCCGCATTTTAGCTTTTATATGTGCTAAAACATCGACGTTTTTCTTTCTTTACCTATCGTACTGAATTAATTTGACCAACGTCTTCTATACAAGGTCAATATCAAAATATTATATGAAAATATGACAGTAATTCCACTCTCACAACATTAGATATGTGAAAAAAGCTTTTTGTTATGAAGGACAAACATATAGAAATTTTTTGAAGGAAATACAACATCCAAGATGTTAAAACGTAGTACCATCTGTTTTATTCTACAGCAAGATTAATTGCATTCCGCCAAATGGCTGCATCTTAAAAAGTTAAATGCATAAAGAGCTATATCTGTTTGATTTGTGTCAAACACAAAGCCCCGAAGTCTGCTTATAATTGATTATTGCAAGCAAGCTTTTGTTTTATTGAGGAAGTAGAATTTTCTTACTTTGCCTATAATTTATCTCTGGAGAAACTGTTAATGAAACACCATCATGTGTTATGTATCATTATTTTTTGTCAAAGTGTTAACCATAAATCGAAGTCAAATTTGTTCGAATAGAATTTGTATATAACCATAATATTATGAATCAACCAATTAGATCAGTTTGTAATACCAGACTGATTTAATCTGATCGATGCTAGAAAACAAACTGATAAGGAAACTATAAAAGCCGATCCTATATTGAAGAGTCATAGTAACGAATTATAATGGTCTGTTTTAAAGGAAATGACTTTATATCACTTATTTTTATTTTCAATACTTATTTTGAAATATATTTGGTATAGCAGCTCACAAAATAAGTCTTGAAATTAGGAACAATATGCCTGCATCTGGAAGTTATAATGCGGGTCAGTAAGTTGTATTCACTGTACAATCCTTATAGTTTTAGACTAAATGTTGCAATACATCGTCTGATTGTACGTAGTTTGGTTGAATATGTTTTTTTTTGTTCTGATTCATAACCAATCAAGTCGTCATGATTTGTACAAACATATTGAAGAGTTCTTAACCCTCAACCAAAGTTTCACGCAGGCTGATGCATTATTTGCATATGTTCAAAATGTTTGAAAAGCACTTATAGGAACAAAAATGATAATGTAAGAATCTTTCACTGGTTGAAGGTGCAGATGACAAGATCTGGCTGGCTCAAGGGTAACTGATTAGGCGGTTACCAGGTTCTGCCGAGTAACCACAAAACAGTTACCCAAACAGCTAGATATTTCCATCCGCATCTTCCACTAATAATAGATTCTTTTCACCCCATACGATTCTCTTAAATAAATAGACAAAATAAAGTAAAACAAATGCTTTTTCATTTTAAGCACTATTTTATTATAGTGTTTATATATAATATCTTATTTCAATCATTATTACAAATCAAAGACCAATATAAAACCGTCCTCCCTAACTCACTGAACCTTTTCATCATAGGTACGGCAAAAGACAAAAAGGGTAAGTTATATACCATAATATCAGGACTACTAGACGGATTTTCACATCTTTAGTGAGTACCGTTGTTGTCTCTTGGTCAAACGACTTTACTCTTCTACATACCAGATTACAATATTTTATAAGACTTTCATTTAGGAACCTCTTTGCGACTCTTTATCACATATAGTATTAGTAAATACAATTACATATACAATATAACCCTTGAAATTTGTGAAAATGGTAACGATGAACCTATCAAACCGCTGAACAAGACTGTTCCATACTTTCTAAGTGATCCGTTTCAAGTGAGTACATCGTTTCGTACATCGTCATTTATCTCGGTATATAAGGTCTATAAAGCATTAATATCTCATTCCAGTTAACTTCAGTGTCGGATTTATGAACAACTTGTTTGGGTACGACATTGCTTTTCTTGAAATATTTGGAATAACGCATTCCTTGTAACGTTTGGATAATATTGGTTATGCCTAAGCAAACCTACAAAGACCATATTTGTACTTGAAAAGTTCATTTACACGGGCCATGGACACAGATAGTGTAAACCTTATAATAATTTATATATGAAACGCTGTGATTGTTCGTTCTCTCAAAAACATGTTTGATAAATTACAAACGTAAATATTTGAAGATGCTTTAATGGATGCTTTATAACAGAAACAATGATAAAGTAAAATGGAGGAATAGTTGCATATACTTGCCTAATATTTTTCTATATTACACTCTCCTGTTGATTTACATTTATTTTGATTCGTATATCAAATCTTACCGAATCGGGAAACCCCAAAATGTATAATAATTTTTATCACTCAGATCAGAGTCAATCGTAAGGCACAAGCTCAAAAATGGTATCCTTTTCTATCTCTGAGCTCAGTTAGCATCTAAAATAGAACTGTCAATAAAAATAACAATGTATGCACTGGAAACTGATGTTATTATGATTGGTGCATGGAAACTAATCTGATCTGGAAGTTACTATACGGGATTCTACTCCCCTCCCTTGGGAATGATTTTGATTGTATTTTTTTTCATTGTATTCATTTTCGTAATATTATTGATAAGTGAATATTTTGTTACAAAGCAAATTAAGTATTAACTAATATATAAGGTAAATAACACATAATGGTTGTGCGCTTCATTGATTTTATATACATGGAATCGTTCTTGCAAACTGTAAACAGCATGGTTTCAGACTAAAATGCACAATTGTCCAAAAAGTACAAATATGATTAATCAAAATATTCTCACGTCGGTATCATTAATTCATATATTGTCTTAGATGTAAAATATATGTATTATTAAATCGAGATTTACTTTTGTTAAAATCCAGATTGAATGATATAAATTAAATGTATTTTGCAAAGTGGTATCAGAAAAAGCAGGTTCCCGGAAAAGCGATCAAGACACACTATAATATAGACCTTTTTACAATTTAGCTGATATATGGACATAGTTCATTAGACTGAGTTTGAAACAATTGGATTACGTTGCTTCTGATGAACATAAATCTATTTAGTAATTGCCTTATGTATATTTGTCCAGGTATCCACAACACATTTAATTTTTATTAGATGTTAGATACTTAGACGTCAAACGAGCATGGTGAACTTGACATTGTTTTTTGAAACGTAGTTTTCTTCGAGATTTGAAAAAGCATGGAAAAATAAGTAGTAATACTTTTCCGGTGTTCTATAAAGATATACTGGCTGTCTTTCGCTAATATATTTTGTATTTAGATATTTACTTCAAAGGTAGAAAATCCACATAAAATATAATTAATTTTATTGAGTATATAAATTAATTGTGTATATAGAGCTGCATTCATATCAAATGTTATGCGGTAACAGCCGATTGTTTCAAAAACTTCCAGTTTTAGTGGTAGTAAACATTTATACTGTATTCAACCATACATGTATACAGCAATCTACTGCATAATACTGTTAATACAAATAAAGTTAATTTTATGTTTACTATGTGTAGTATTTTTTCATGTTTTCAAATATGAAAATTTTAATTTATATCTTGTGTACCTTTAATATTTGCACTGCTAAGTTTCATATATTAAATACATGTCATAAAGTAGTCATCATTTTCAAAAGCAGCAGCTATGCCAGACTACCTTCGAACCATGGCTCGTAAAACGTGACATACAGCTGTTAATAGATGGAACGGAACCATTTTTGGAAAACGCTGACAAATGTATTTAATTCAACGCTTTATCTTTTTCTTATAGACGAAACGTTGCCAAAACAGATCACTTTGATATGAAATATAAAATTTATACCATTCTACGATAATTCTTCAAATTGAGTTGAAATACATCAAAATAATTGCAAAATCTTAGTTTTTGTTTAGAGAATCATGCTCAAGGAATACAAAGAGATCATTTATGGAAATTCATTTACTTTATCACATGCAATTACACATTCAGTGTGTTTGAAAGACGAAATAAAGGTAGGGCCAAATTTTTGTTACTGTATATATATATATACACAAATCATGCTTTGAATGCAGGGAAAATTTTACAGTCAAAATGCTTTTGCGACACGTAATCACATAAAACACATGATGCCAATGCAAAGCGTGCGTTGTGAGGTGAGAGAAAACTGAGGATTTAAAGAATGAATTGTTTTATGTAGAAGAAATACATCAAAGCTGTTTAAAAGTACTGGTGAAAGCTAGATGTCATTCTAAACGATACACATATTGTCTTAGGTCCAATCGCATGTCTGTCCGTTTGAATTTGTTATCAGTACAAGTAGCAATATACAGGAATGACTTTTTGTATTGAAATCACTACGGTAACAAAAAAGAAAGACATACGTGTTCTGATTGCAGTATCTTCATTTTTTTCCAATAGTTTGAGGCTACTATATACTAATGAACATGTGCTACGTGTTGTTTTTTCTTTTCTGCTCCTTAGGGGTCAAACTGCGGTTGTATGACAATAACCTAACTTTTGTAGAAA
This sequence comes from Mercenaria mercenaria, assembly GCF_021730395.1. Taxonomy (NCBI): domain Eukaryota; kingdom Metazoa; phylum Mollusca; class Bivalvia; order Venerida; family Veneridae; genus Mercenaria; species Mercenaria mercenaria. Next base: position 103,408,549 of record NC_069362.1, on the reverse strand, counting down.
CTTCAATATTTTACTAAATTAAATCTGTTTCCTCTGTTTTAAAACATCGTATCACATTAGACGAGAAACCCGTCAAAAATCTTATTTTCGTTACAGCAAGACATACTTTTCTGAACTGTTTTATTTTGGACCCTGAACTCTTAACAATGAGTTTTTCTAGCGATACGGACAACCAATACAGTGACAAAAACTTCAAGACTATGCATTAGATGCTGATAATCAAAACAACATTATTTGTCGAGGAAAATAATTGATTATTTCATTTTTGTTTCATAATGTGAAAGAAAAGATAACATGCTGTCGTATTTAAACTAAAGTTTTTGTTTTCGTTTTTATTGGACAAAACTGTAAAACAATAGAGTATTTTTTTTGTCTGTATTGGTGAACAGATTGAAATTTTAGTTAAGGATGCACTTCCTGAAGCGTTCAAATGTAGTTTTGCTGAAACAGTAAATGTATCAAGATATAATCCATCTACCTTGTGTTAACAAGGGCTATCAGAAAAACGGATAAAGTTTTGGAAGTGAAAATCCTTATTCCCTTTGGTAACAGAAGTCTAGATTGCAAAAAAAAAACAAAAAAAAAAACGCTTACGGAAAGATATAAAAAGAAGTCAGACAACTTGCGATAGACTAGTAAGTGGAAAACCTCAAGACGCCAACACGGAATTAATATAAATGTTGCAGGCCCTGTTTGACTGAGTCTGTTCAAGGATGGTAGTGGAAATACAAGCTACCGTCCACGCCCTCTAGCTCTAGGTTGTGCCTAGGTTGCGCAGACCTCAGCATAATTATACAATGACTTTTAATCTGTATTCAGACTGTATGTGTAGTTCAAAGGAGGTAGCTCTTATGGCTATTAAATTGATATATAATTACGCCCCTTTTCTACTTAAAACGCAGATAATCAGTCGAGAAAGATAAAGTCAGAATATATAAGAGAAAAGATAAACAAAATAAAAAAGATTTTCAAACAGGCAGCCAGACTAATTGACATTAAATTTGCAATCGTTTCGTTTGTTTCACATAAAGATTAATGTTGAAATATTTTACAACAGCAGGTACGGTTGCATGGTGGCATTATATCGATGATATATTGCTCTAAGGAAATAAATGCAAAATTACACTTTCGAAAAAGAAACTGTCTACTGATTTCATTTCTACTGCCATTAAAAAGAAATTTCTCTAATTGATCTGGAATAAATTTTGTCCTCTCATGAACAGACTCAATCAAAGCGAGTGTGCTATTATTCTGCTAGGTTGCATTCTATGCTTCCAAAGGATCTTCTTTTAGATTTTTTAACTGTCACAACAGCAGTTTTCAAGTACCGTGTGGCGGCTGTAAACAATCTCCCCGTACTTGGATTCAGTGTTGTTATATTTTCTGTAATTTGCAAAGTCGTAAACGAAAATACTAGATTCCAAGAAACAACTTGCATTATACAAAATCCAGCACAACCATACACCCAGTTCATCAAAACAATTTTATCATTAAAAAATGTAATTTTAATTTACAAATGCACACTACATGTGTTATGTAATATGATAAAGATATGTTTTCAATTTTACTTATATATGGGCATAGTTTTTTGTGGTTGTCTAAACTAATAGCTTAAGTTGCCTTTGATGAACCTTAAAAAGATTTTATTCAATAATGGTCTTATATATATTAGTTAAGGAATCCACTACATAATTTTAAGGGCCTCCATCGCCGAAGGGTTTAGGTTGCTAATTTAATATCACATGCCCAACCCTTGCGGGTTTGAACCTCGCTTGGGGCGTACAATTCTTCATGTGAGAATACTATCTAGCTGGCTTACGGAAGGTCGGTTGTTCTAACCAGGTGCCCGCCCATGATGAAATAATACCCGGAGGGGCTCCGCCATCAAAAGCTGGAATGTTGCCGTATGACCTATAATTGTGTCGCCGTCATGTTAAAGGCACTCGCTACAGTTTTTCCGGACGGGTCGATATTTACCCCAACACCGTGCCAAATTGGTTTCGATGTAGCTTACTGCAGGGTTGGTGCGGTCTTCTGCGCATGCCCGGAAGTGATTATCTAATGTCGCGTACAGCAAAAAATTCGCAAATTATTGTATGTTCGCATGCATTTAATGTACAAAATGTATAATATACTGACTAAAGTATAGGGTAAGTATCACCATAATTACAAAATATATACATTTAAAGTACTTTTAGTTCAAATTGCTTCAATCCGACATATACTGGAGTCTGTTATTTATACCAGCGCTCAAACTCTGCATTGCGTCACAGCTGTTTCTAATCCCGTACCGTATCCGTACCGTACATTCGTAAACTATAGGTTTTGTTAAACAAAATGGCGGAAACTTTCATCGTTCTATGCCATCAAAATGCTTCAGAAACACTTTAAAATTCACTTATTAAAAAATCTGCCGTTTGATAATTTTATATATATATTTCTAAGTCATTTGCTCAAACACTGAAAGAGTATTTCGTATCAACCTGCGTTGTATAAATGCCCGCTACACCCCACCTCGTTATAATTTGATTTAAGCAAAATCTAATATGGTGACCTATCAATTTTCGTTTTGTTTTAGATTAGGTAGACATAACCAAAGGTATGTGTAAAGTTTGATCAAATTCTATTATGTGAAACTCGATAAAATAGCAGAAGTACGAACTTAAAATTGACAAAAAATTGCAAAAATAGCCCTTGAGCCTGCTGAACAAGTATTCCTTTCTTTACAAAATCATTTTCTTTTGATTTCTCTGAGCATGTTTCAAATAGATATATTGTTTTCCGTTATAAAAATGCTTAGATATCAAAGGGGGTGGGGGGGGGGGGGGGGGGGGGGGGGGCGCAGTTAGGTGTCTGCGCAAAATGTTTTTTGATTTTCTCTATATTTTATGACAATATACCTACATGTATTAAGTTTCATTCACAAGTGTTACTGTTATCAGTTTTGACTTACTTTTATAGAAATTCACATTTAAAGTGGATGAAGTAATTTGATATGTAACCAGCCAGGAACACAATCTCCGCCGCGTTTTTAAAAATGGTTCAAACTTTTAACCTGGAACTTTCGTGATAAAATAAGTATGCAATGGACATTTACACAACATGTTGCGTTTTAAATTGTCTTGAATACTTTTTTCAACACAGAGCCACAAAGTGGCCTAATCAAATTTACTGATTTTCAATGGACGAACTTCACCAAAAATCTAAAACATTTTTTATTAGTTGAGATATTTAGGTGTTATTTTCAGCAGATATTGTAAGCTAAATAAACATTAAAATGACAATATATCAGCACACTCTGATTAATATTGGAAGAGTGGTACACTCTCAAACTAGGGAAAAGTGGGTGGGGTAGTAAACATGCGAAGCTAAACATTCGAAGCAACAAAAACTATAGGAATAATAATTTTGCAGTTCAAGAAATGGCCTCAGATTATCTACTTCTATCTAATTATGCCCGTATGAGTGGTGGGGCATATAGATTTGGTCTGTCCGTGCATCCGTTTGTCTGAGCGTCCGTCCGTCACCCGAAGTTCTTGACGCACCTAGCTCAAGAAGCATTTGATATAAATTGATGAAAAATTGCATGAGTTTTTATCGTGATATGTACTTGCGTACCTTTTACTTTTTGTCTGGCTCCGCCCCTTCTTTCCAGAATTATGGCCCCTGACATAGTCAAAAAAACATATTTTCACCTTGTGACACGCCTAGCTCAGAAAGAATTTGAAATAGATTGATGAAACCTTGCATGAATCTTAACCATAATATGAACTTGCGCACCTTTTATTTTTCTACGGTCTCTACATTCTTTTTCCAGAGTTTTGGCCCCTGAAATAGTCAAAAATGCACATTTTCACGTTGTGATGTGGATAGCGCAAAAAGTATTTCATATAAATTGATGAAACCTTGCATGAATCATTATTGTGATATGAACTTGAGCATCTCCTATTTTTCGCCTGACTCCGCCCCTATTTCTAGAGTTATGGCCCCTGAAATAGTCAAAAATGCACATTTTCACCTTGTTGTGCGCCTAGCTCAGAAAGTATTACATATAAATTGATGAAACCATGCATGAGTCTGCATGATATGTACTTTTGAACCTCCCATTTGTCGTCTGGCTCATATTTCCAGAGTTATGGCCTCTGAAATGGTTCAAAATGCACATTTTACCTAATGACGTGCCTAGCTCAGAAAGTTCGATGTAAATTCATGAAGCACTGCATGAGTCTTGATTATGATGTGACCTTGCACACTTGGCATTCTTCTTGAAAACCTTAGCGCTTATTACAGAGTTATTGCCCTTAAAATATCCAAAATAGTGGATGTTTTGTTTGTGATGCTCATAGTTCAAGAGGTATATGGCCTAGAATGATGAATCCTTTGTATAAAATGTTTGTTGAGGCTATATCCCCTTAAAACTGCAAACATGAATCATTGAATTATTGCCCCTTGTGACAAATGTACCAGTGGGGGCACACCATGTGTCCTACAGACACATTCTATATCAAATACTTTCTGAGCTAGGCGTGTCACAAGGTGAAAATATGTTTTTTTGACTATGTCAGGGGCCATAATTCTGGAAAGAAGGGGCGGAGCCAGACAAAAAATAAAAGTACGCAAGTACATATCACGATGAAAACTCATGCAATTTTTCATCAATTTATTTCAAATACTTTTTGAGCTAGGTGCTTCAAGAACTTCGGGCGACGGACGGACCTCAGACACACGGATGCACGGACAAGACCAAATCTATATGCCCCCACCACTCATACGGGCATAATTAAGATAGAAGTAGATAATCTGAGGCCATTTCTTGAACTGCAAAATTATTATTCCTATAGTTGTGTTGCTTCGAATGTTTAGCTTCGCATGTTTATTACCCCACCCACTTTTCCCTAGTTTGAGAGTGTACCACTCTTCCAATATTCATCAGAGTGTGCTGATATATTGTCATTTTAATGTTTATTTAGCTTACGATATCTGCTGAAAATAACACCTAAATATCTTAACTAATAAAAAAATGTTTTAGATTTTTGGTGAAGTTCGTCCATTGAAAATCAGTAAATTTGATTAGGCCACTTTGTGGCTCTGTGTTGAAAAAAGTATTCAAGACAATTTAAAACGCAACATGTTGTGTAAATGTCCATTGCATACTTATTTTATCACGAAAGTTCCGGGTAAAAAGTTTGAACCATTTTTAAAAACGCGGCGGAGATTGTGTTCCTGGCTGTTTACATGTCAAATTACCCCACCCACTTTAAATGCGAATTTCTATAAAAGTAAGTCAAAACTGATAACAGTAACACTTGTGAATGAAACTTAATACATGTAGGTATATTGTTATAAAATATAGAGAAAATCAAAAAACATTTTGCGCAGACACCTAACTGCGACCCCCCCCCCCCCTTTTATGCTGGTTATTGTACTTTACTGAAATATATTTTAGGATTACAGAAATTTTGAAAAATGTTTGAAATAGCACCATATCTAGGGGCAAATTAAATTGCAACAAAGCTGGTGACCTAGTATTTTTATTTCATTTTTCAATACATCATAACATGATCTTTTCATACAAAACATTTCATCAAAATCTATTATTGAGAAAAAAATTACGAAGCTGTAGCGAGCGTCCTTAAACCCAACAAAAACAAAAACAAACTACATGTTTGATCTCTAACAGATGTTATTACATTCTAACATCAAAGCATAATGTCATAAACATTTTTCTTTGAAAATTGGTTTTCTTCGAGGTTGAAAAAACATGGAAAAGTAAATAGTTATAATCTTAAATATAACACAATTTCCAATGTCCTTTAACGTTTGCACTGCTAATCAGTTTCCCATGTTTTGTACATGTCATACACTAATTATCATTTTCAAATGTTCAGCAGCTATGTCAGTCTGTCTTCTGGTTGTGGTTCTAATGATATAAACGCAGTTAAACTGTAGTGGCGTACAGTTGTAAATTGACGGAAAAGGACAATTTTAGGAAAACGCTAACAAATGCCTTTAATTCACCGCTTTTACCTTTGATCTAAAAGAAATATTTTTATAAAAGATTTCTTTGAAATGAAATATAATTTTGATACGATTCTTCAAACTGAGTTGGAATGCATCAAAATAACTGCGAATTTTTTTTTGAAGAAGAAGAATCATGCACGAAGTATATAAAGAGAAATTCATTGAAATCCATTAATTTTGTTACTTGCCATTACACATTCAGTTTGCTTGAAAGACGAAATAAATTAATATTCACAAGGTAGGGCCTATTTTTTAAAGCCGTTTATGTTATGTTTAAACCAAATCTTGTTTTAAAGGCATGGAAATATGAACAGTCCCAAAGCTTTTCCGGAGATGAAGATGTACGTATTCATATTGTTAACATACGAGGTGATGTAAGAATGTTTGTTAGTTGATGATTTTATCTTTGCAGACATGTGCAATAGAAACGAGAGAGAAAACTGATAATATCAAGAATGAAATATTCTATATAGACACGATACTGTAGCCTGTTTGAAAGTACTCGTGAAAGTCTTCAAACCAATGTCACTCTAAACATTTGGGATTTGAGGGTACATACATTGTCTTTGGACCGGTCGTATGTCTGTCTGTCTGTTCGTCCGTCATACAACTTGTCTGTTCTACTTCTTTTAACTCTGGAAGGATTCGTAAATTACTTGTCACAAAATTAATGTTAATCATTCTGACAAAGCGCAGAACATAACTTACACGTCGGTTTAGAGTCAAGGTCACATCGCGAGATCAAAGGTCAAATAGGAATTTTTATATTAATGGTATACCCGATTTGTTTCTTTTAACTCCATATGTTAACCGTAATAAATCGATGTACGGAATGTCGTTTCAAGGTCAAGATTGTACAGCGATATAAAAAGGTCAAATAGGGGTTATTCTGTGCTTGTCCTGCATCATTCTGTCTAATGAAAATTTGATTTAGTGTTTCAGTTTGACAGTCTTTCGACCAGGTTAGGTATTTTGTATCAAATCACCCTTATGCAATTTTTAAAGCAGTCTTAAGTTATTACTTAAATGAATACTAAAGCAGTTCTGCACGTTCCGATCATTTTTGTTTTTACAATGTAGATTTTTATCCAACCATATACTATGGTGAAATAAATGCACGAGTCCGTGGGATTTTTTTAGATACTAATAAGTATTTGCCCATGAACAAACATATCTGCACATTTCAATCCAATTTTAAAACCTTATTAAGACTTATTACGGCTTTAATAAATTTATTTTCGGGACTTTATCGTACGTTTTCTGGACAATCGACGTCCCGCCATTACTTCCGTTTATCAAACATGCAGAACTACCTTAACGTAGCAATTTTATAAGGGGATTAAATAATTTACATGCGAGGGTCCTCTGACCGTCTTTCTCTTCTGCTAAGCTTAGCTGTACCTAATATTCTTTTATCGATCTAGTATATTATCCACCCACTCACTCACTCACTCACTCAACCAACCAACCAGCCAACCAACCAACCAGTCAATCAATCAATCAATCAATCAATCAATCAATCAATCCGATAGATGGATCAATCAATCAATCAATCAATCAATCAATCAATCAATCTATCTATCTATCTAGTCTGTCTATCTGTCTATCTATCTATCTATCTATCTAACACCCATTAATCACCTGTTATTAAAGGTAGGCATGTATATTATTTGAGCAGCACAAATATGTGAACTATATATAGCTACCACTCACAATCAAAAGAAATAAATCTTACCAAACTTCTACGATGGTCAAAATGACCGCGGTATTAAATTGAGTAACGATATACCTTTTTGATAAATCGTTTTTGTAAATTTTTTATTGTACCATAGTTCGTTAGTTTGTATTTGGTCGTGTCTGCACTTTAAACTATAGAGAGATGTATGCTATTTTAAGTAAATGTAGTTACACATGTATAAGAAAATATTATCGTTAAAACTGCGCCGTCGTATTGAAGTACTTTATAGCTCAGATGGTATTTTTGCAAGTAAAATTACATAACATACAAACTAGACATGTTGGGCCATGGTCCGAGTCCCTCTCTGTTTGTTTTATATTCTATCATTTCTTTTTTGATTTTTAACTACTTGGTTAGTTACTCAGCGTGGCTAACAAATATTCCTGCAGATCAAATTCAAAAGCACATTAGCATCTACCTAACACATTGTTGCAAACTATTCAAATACCGATAAAGTAAGCGAAAGTAAATTGTGAACTAGAGACCTGTCGATCATAACATGACATGAAATGAAATGCCATAAATAAATATATCATTTAGTTAACGAATAAATAGAAAACAAAACAATACTATAAAATGAAAATACTTAAAAGTAAATGCTAAGCAGAATTCACCATGACGGAATTCGAACCTGTTTTGCATAGATCCGAAACCTGATCATTTTACCAATCAAGCTATCCATTCATTTCCCAGCTACTAAATGTCAGTTTAATAGATACTGCATTTTGCATACAAAAATCTGACTTCTACTAGCGCTTTTAAATCAAGTGGTCATAAAATAACATTGACTTATAAATTAGAAGTTCAAAATAAGGTAATGATGTTATGGAGATGGCAATATGATTAATTGAGTCTAATTTCGTAAACTTGTCAACATTTAACTGATCTTACGCTTGACTATGCCATTATCCGCAGCACTTTAGTATCATGTGAGCATGTTAATAATGTGTCAACTAGGCTTATCTAACATGACATTGTAGAAAGCCGGATGCTGCCTGGGAAATTAAATCCTAATTCTCTTTCACTACATTAGTCACGAACGTCCGTAAACGTAGTTAAATGCATGGGAAAAGATACAAAATTCAGATAACTTGTGACAAACCATATCATGTAAACATTCATTCAAATGCAAGAAATTACGTTATATGCCATATTGTAGAAGTGGCGTCATGGATATTGCATTTTTGAACAAAGTCATTTCAGACCTAGTCTATTTGCAGTTTGTTAGGACGGTAATGGGTCGTGTAACACATGTTGTTAAGTATAATAACAGACGTTTATAATGTGTCGTGTCCCATTGTCGTGGAATCCATTTAATGTTCATTTATTATCGAGTTTTGCTTAAGCCGTTGCTAGGCGCGTCAGGAGGGATACACTTTTTATCACCTCTGTCGAACATGTATACTCAAACCGAGTCTGATATTGATTTTCTTGGTTGAGTTCCATGCCAAAATGTTGTTTTAAAGATGCCATATAGTATTACAACAACTATTTTTGTGTAAAGCATAAACCCCAAAAAACTCTTATTTGGATTCAGGATCATGGAGTTCTTTCAATTCTTTTTTATCATTACGTTTCGTTTAAGCGTTAGAAGCGCTGCACTCTTCATTGCCTATAATGAACATACTCAGACAAATCGAGTCTATGTTAAGTCCTTGATTTACTTCTATGCTTCTAAATGCTCGTCTTAAAGATGTTATTAACTATTACAAAATCAGTCTTTAAGTGCCGTCTAGCGGTCGAGAAGTTATACTCTTACTTGGACTAAGGATCATGGAGTTATATCATATATCAATTTCTCTTAACGGGTGCTAGGCGCATGAGCATTGCTCCCCTTTTCAGGCCCTATGATGAGCATATTCATCCAAACTGAACCTGATATGAAGTTGCTTGGTTGAGTGCTATGCTTTCAAAGATTCTGTCTATAACATAACAGTATCTTAAAGACACTTGAGGTTGTAAGTTGTCTCCCTGAACTTTGTTTAAGCAATATTTTATTAAAGAAAATTGGATTTGTTAACATTTCAAATTGCAACATAAAGGAATGAGCAGGAAATTCTAAGCCTTTTTGAAACTCATTGTACGCAATGAGTTCTAAACGGTAACAAGATAAATAATTTAGCGTACGTGTTCTGCTTGCAGTTTCTTAATATTTCCCAATAGTTTGTGTCTAATATATACAAATGAACCTCTGCTCCTTGTTGTTGTTTTCCGTCTCCTTGGAGATGGATCAAACTACAGTAATATGAAAAAAACCTAGCTTTTGTCGAAACTCAATATGTTTTCAAATTAAACCTGTTTCCTCTATTTTAAAAACATCGTATCACATTACACAAGAAACCCGTGTAACATTTAATTTACGTTACACCAAGGCATAGTTTTCTGACCTGTTTTATATAGGACTCTAAACACTTAATCCTGGATTCTGTTTTCGATGCGGGGCAACCTGTACTGAATCAGCCAATACAGTGGCAAAAACTTTCAGACAATGCGTTAGATATTGACAGTGAAAACAACATATGAGCCGTGCCATGGGAAAACCAACATAGTGGGTGTGCGACCAGCATGGATCCAGACCAGCCTGCGCATCCGCGCAGTCTGGTCAGGATCCATGCTGGTCGCTAACAGTTTCTCCAATTCCAATAGGCTTTAAAAGCGAACAGCATGGAGCCTGACCAGACTGCGCGGATGCGCAGGCTGGTCTGGATCCATGCTGGTCGCACACCCACTATGTTGGTTTTCCCATGGCATGGCTCATATTTATCTTGGGTATAGAATTAAGAATTTTTATTATTGTTTCATGTACTTGATGTGTAAGAGTAAAGATGACTTGCTGCCGCATGTAAACCACAAAATTTTAATATTTTTCGGGGTTTTTTTTATAGGACAAGAACTATAAAACAATTAAATAATTCTTTTTTAACAGAATGAAATTTTGATTAATGACTTACATCCTCACACATTGTTATGGTACATTTGATATCCAGTGAATGCATCAAGACATAGTCCATCTTTATATTAAAACACTATTTAAAATGATCACATAAACCCACTTTATACAGGAATTTGATGTTCTTGGGAATATTTCCCTGCAGACAATGGAATGATGAGAAACAGTGTATGTACTTTATGCAGGTTATACTATGTATTAACAAGGATTATCAGAATTCCGGATAAAGTAAGTCTTGGAAGTGAAAATCCGGATACCCTTTTGTAACAGCAGTCCAGAATGCCAAAAGGCTTGCCGAAAGATATGAAAAGAAGTCAGACAGCTTCCGATAGACTTAATGGAGAAACCACAGGACGCCCAACAAGACATAAATAAAAATGTTGCAGTCTCGGTTTAAAACTTTTTATGACAAGAGGTTACGACCCAACTGTTTTGAGACACACCGCATGTTTAGTGTTCATCCCGCTTACAGTTAGATATTACGCTTCCCTCTTTGATTGTTTCTGACGGATGAGGAGGAGGACTCTGTGATAAGCAGGTTTTAAATCCCATCTGGACTGAACAGTTTTGATTTCTGTCTTCTGATCTGTTTCGTTGGGCCATTAAGGGTGTTTTTGCTCTGCCTTCTGCAAAGGCATTTTGAGTAGGCTGTGTTTTTGGTACGTGGCATTCCCTGTTTGATATTTATCCTTGCTTTTGACTGAACCTGTTCATGGACGGTAGCGGAAATGCAAGCCACGCCCTCTAGCCCTGTGTCGACCAGAACTCAACATATTTATACATTTAATCTATATTCAGACCGTATCTTTAGTTCAAGGGAGAGATTAAAATTTTATACATATTTATGCCAATTTTCTACTCAAAACGCAGATATTTAGAGTCGAGAAAGATCAAGTCAGTATATGAAAGAAAATTGATAAACAGAATCATGAAGATTTTCATGTTGGCAGCCAGACTAGTTGAAATTAGATTTGCATTCTCTTTCTTCGTTGATTTCACATTAAGATTAATGTATAAAAGAAATATTTTACAAAAACAGGTACATTTGTATCATGGCATTATATCGATGGTATATTGCTTTAAGGAGGTAGGTTACCTTGTTACCAGGGTTAATTCAAATGAGTTAAACCGCAGCAATTTTAAGTATTTTGTGTATTTTAATGTTTTAACTGCTACAATCTCAATACCCTTCAAGTACATTTGTTATCCAGATTTGAAGTACGTGACCCTCCAAAGGTATTTTATATTGAAAGAAGAAGGAAAATATGGATATTTAACACTTTTTGTATTTTGATTTCATTGTTATCCGTAGAAGTCTGCATAATTGATAATTTTACTAGTATGCCCGTTAGCTTTCTAAAATAAGCTTAAAATGTATATGTCGCGGGGCTCGTGTTTCCGTGGTAACGCATTTTCTCTCATTTTTAAACAAGTATGTTTGAAAACGGGGTTTTCGGCGGCTTCAGTGCCATTCTGTTAATGACCAACAAAGATTTTTTGGGTACTATTTTTAGCAAAATAGATAGTACCCTAATTTTCTTAGCGTTTAAAGTTACTATGGCAACAGAGATGTTTATAATACCTTATATCTTGCTTTTAATCGTAAATTCTTATACAAATATTAAATAAAAGTTTCTTTCTTGTCAGTGTAGCTTTAAAACATCTTATTTCTAACGTAAGTAATATTTTCATGTTATTTGCATTGATGTAAACACAAATTTCACAGCTTAATTAAACTACTTAAGCAGTACCCCTCGTCTGACATTTTTTATGGAAAAATCGTTCTGCATGCTACTATTATTCTCATCGATATTGTTGAAATGCAAATAAAGAGCCGAAGCTGTGTTCATTAATTTAATAGACCAGTGTCAACCCTTTTGAATTTTACATTTAGATATATAGATCTAGTTCACGGGCTTTGCTTCCTTGGTAACATCAATTTAATTCAAGAAACCACTTTTTTCTACTGAGATTTGAACATTTTTAAAGATTAATTTTAGCATAATTATAAGTAACAAATTATCAATGGAAACTGAAAAGTAAGTATTTACAAATCAAACTGCCCAATTTCTATTTGAAAATGGCCATAATAAGTAACTTTTCACTCAGCTATATTCCCAATAACATCAGTTACCATCAACCATTTTCTTACATTCCGCATAACATTTCAATATAACTACATAAAAGAAGCAAAATGTTGATCATCATTCAGACCGAAAGACTTTTAAATATTTCATCAAATGACGGCTGTTTAAAAATAGTTCAAATAAAGGAAATGCACAGAATTACGTACTTTCAAAATAAAAGCTATTAATTCTGCGCGGTAACTGACACGTAACGTCATCCATTATTTCCGCATTATCAAACCATTAAGCATCAGATCGGAGAATGGGCATGATGTTTTTTCAGAAGAATGGATATACAAACACATTTAGTTTGTCGTAAACGTCGTCGTAAATTGTCACGTTAGCTTCCGGTTGGACATGCGCACATACAAATATCAAGGTAACCTACCTCCTTAAGGAAATAAATATAAAATTGCACTTTCGAAAAAAAATCGATAATACATATCTACTGATTTCATATCTGCTTTTTTGCACATATATTTGGAATAAATTTTGTCCTCTGATGAACATACTCAAACTGAGTCTGCTATTATTTTACTTGGTTGCATTCTATGCTTCCAATCACAACAGCAATTGTGGCGGCTGCTAAAAGTCTACCAGTAGTTTTATTGAGTGTTGTTATGTTTTCTGGTCCTTTGGGATCATAGAGCCCATTCAAAATCTATGTTATAAATTCCGCTTCGACCGGTTCTAGTTGGCGTAAGGGGTATTGCACTTCCCATTACCTCTCATGAACAGTCTCAATCAAATCAAGTCTGCATTCTTTACTTCCAAGGGATCTTCTTATAGATTTTGTAATTGGATTTATTCAGTGTTGTTATATTGTTATATTTTCTGGTCCTCTGGGACCATGGAGTCCGTTCAATAGATATGTAATAGGCCTAACTAAACTAAAGGAACCAGCGTGGGAGCCATCTGGTCTAGTCGCGTAATGGCTGCCAGGTATTTGAACACTCATTTTTCACTTGGCATGGCAACAGAGGTCTAAATTGTGGCTAGTTTTTGTTGAAATTTCATCGTGGATGTATTGTTGCATTTTGGTAGGAAAAATGGGAGAGCAGTTGTAATTGGTGAAGTCAGCTCATTTAGTATGAGTATACTTCCAGGCCACAGCAGTGTGATTTTGATGTCAGTTTTATAGTAAGTAAATGTGACCAGAAATCTCTCTAGAGATACAGACCCCACTTTTCCTTCATTTTATACAGTTTTGTCAAACTCTAAAAGAGGTAAGGATTTGTTCTCTGAAATGGTCTAGCTAGTTTGGTAGCTCTTGAAAAAGGTCAGTTATTAGAATATAAGGGAAAACTCTTAGCTATTGTGACCTATAAGAAATGTGGCAAAATTGAGATTCCAGAATGATGTAAAGAACTGTTGGTCAGATTTGGTAAGAAATGAGCATTTATTGAATTGCTGCAAATTGATAAACCAAAAAAATCAATTTTCACTGTTGTGGGTATTTTCTAAAATGCAAATTGCACTTAAATTATGCCATCTAACTTTCAGTGGGACATTTGTATATTTCAAAGTGTTAATGTGTAATTGCTTGCAATTATGGGAATTTATAATAGGCAAAACTAGCTTGCTAAAGAACTGTTAAATTAGTCGCGACACATTTTGAAGGAAAATTGCGCAGGGACCCGCGTTCTGAAAAGCATAAAACTGAAAACGATTAATCAAGCTGAAATGGTATTTCATGCAATTTACTGTACTATACAAATGAAATTGAACTATAAGAAAACATTTTTCTATAGGCCTAACAACTAAGGAACCACGGGGAGCCATCGTCTAGTCGCGTATGGCTGCCAGGTATTTGACACAATTTCACTGGCATGGCAACAGAGGTCTAAATTGAGGCTAGTTTTTGTTGAAATTTCATTGGATGTATTGTTGACATTTGGTAGGAAAAATGGGAGAGCAGGTTGTAATTGGTGAAGTCAAGCTCAATTTTAGTATGAGTAGTACTTCCAGGCCACAGCATGTGATTTTATGTCAGTTTATAGTAAGTAAATGTGACCAGAGAAATCTCTCTTAGAAGATACATGACCCCTACTTTTCTCTTCATTTTATATCAGTTTTGTCATAACTCTTTAAAATGAGGTAAGGATTTGTTCTCTGAAATGGGTCTAGCTATGTTTGGTAGCTCTTTGAAAAAGGTCAGTTTTATATAGAATATATAGGGAAAACTCTTTAGGCTATTGTGACCTATAAGAAAATGTGGGCAAAAATTGAGATTTGTCCAGATATTGATGTAAATGAACTAGTTTGGTCAGATTTTGGTAAGAAATGAGCATTTTATTGAA
The DNA here is from genome assembly GCF_021730395.1 of Mercenaria mercenaria. Lineage (NCBI taxonomy): Eukaryota > Metazoa > Mollusca > Bivalvia > Venerida > Veneridae > Mercenaria > Mercenaria mercenaria. Next base: position 103,393,414 of record NC_069362.1, on the reverse strand, counting down.
ATTTTGCTGCAAAAATTGATAAAAACCAAAAAAATCACATTTTCACTGTTTTGTGGGTATTTTTTCTAAAAAATGCAAATTTGCACCTTAAATTATGCCCATCTATACCTTTCAGTGGGGACATTTGGTATATTTCAAAGTGTTAATGTGTAATTTGCTTGCAAATTATGGTGAAAATTTATGAAATAGGGCAAAAACTAGCTCTGGCTAGAAGAACTGGTTAAAAATTATGTCGCGACATCAGTTTTGAAGGAAAATTGGCGCAGGGACCCGCGTTACTGAAAATGCCATAAAACCTGGAAAACTGATTTAATCAAGCTGAAACTTGGTATTTTTCATGCAGATGTGTTACTGGTACTATACAAATGAAATTGAGACTATTACAGAAAATCAGTTTTTCTTATAGGCCTAACTAAACTAAAGGAACCAGCGTGGGAGCCATCTGGTCTAGTCGCGTAATGGCTGCCAGGTATTTGAACACTAATTTTTCACTTGGCATGGCAACAGAGGTCTAAATTGAGGCTAGTTTTTGTTGAAATTTCATTGTGGATGTATTGTTGACATTTTGGTAGGAAAAATGGGAGAGCAGGTTGTAATTGGTGAAGTCAAGCTCAATTTTAGTATGAGTAGTACTTCCAGGCCACAGCAGTGTGATTTTGATGTCAGTTTATAGTAAGTAAATGTGACCAGAGAAATCTCTCTTAGAAGATACATGACCCCTACTTTTCTCTTCATTTTATATCAGTTTTATCATAACTCTTTAAAATGAGGTAAGGATTTGTTCTCTGAAATGGGTCTAGCTATGTTTGGTAGCTCTTTGAAAAAGGTCAGTTTTATATAGAATATATAGGGAAAACTCTTTAGGCTATTGTGACCTAATAGCGTTCCGCTTTAGCCGGTGCAAGGGGTGGGGGGGAGGTTGCGGGAGGTTTTGCACATGTCATTACCTCTCATGGATATACTCGATCAAACTGAATTTGCTTTTATTCTGCTTGGTTGCATTCTCTGCTTACAAATGATCTTTTTACAGATTTTATTATTATTCAAAAGTAATTAACCTTACAATCAACAAATAAGCCGTTTTAACATTTTGCAGAAATGATATATTATACCAGATCTATATAGCGCCATTTTCATGATAAACACGTTCAAAGGCGCTTAATACCCCAGTCACACATACGGCGCGGATAGCTTCGTCTAGCCACGGATAGAAACGTAGCAATCCGTATCGATCCGTACCTGAGCCGTACCTCAAAGTAGTAATCCATAGCAATCCGTACCAACACTTGGTCAAAACGTATTCAAGACTTATCCCAAACTTGCAAGTTTCTCCAACTTTTGACATGCACAAAAGTTTGAGCGATCCGTAGCCATTTGAGGTTGACTTTAGTCCAACTTGGTTGAAACTTATTCATCCGTAGTTAAACGTACTAAAACGTAGTTACCCGCACTGAAACGTACTTTGCCGTATTGATCCGTAGTTGAACGCAGTTATCCGAGGTTGACCGTACTTTAGCGTAGTTCAACGTAGTTCACCGCAGACCAGTCCACGCGCTGGGCAAGTTGCCAGGCGCAGTAAAACGTAGATCAACGTAGTTGATCGCGGCCGATGTACTTATTTGCGTCCTGTATTTTTTGTTCCCTGTTTGTTTCTCACCATTTTACCCGTACTTTCCGTACTTATCTGTGTCCGTCCCCCACAGACCAATCCCATCGGCACCATACCTCAACGCACGGACATATCCATATATGTGACTGTATCTGATTCTTTAACGCGCCCTGTGTATAGCAGCGGTACACGCGAAGCCGTCTTTCCTGGGAAGAACCAGTACAGGCCTCTTAGCTAGGTGGGAGACACTCAAGAGCATCTCAAAAATTTCCAGTGCCTGGACCGGGATTCGAACCCCGGACTTCTGGATTGACAGTCAAGCGTTTTACCACTAGACCATCGGCCCTGCAATACTGTTTTGCATATAAAAGCAATTATCTACCACTTAACATAAAATTCGAAACCTTGCATTTGTTTCACATTCCATTATTTTACATATTAAAAGGTTGCATCTATCATTTACGTCTAAGAAACCCAAGAGATTGGGCATAGTTGTGTAAATTCTTAGTTACAAAAAGAGTATGGTCCACGAGAAATAATTCTGTTATTTTCGAGAGAGTGTGCCTTCAAAAAAATAGCAAAATTATTTCAGTGTCCTTCACTGTTTCTAATTTATATCATCTGTATCAGGGCCAGTCAATACCATTCCATACATTTTGCTACTTATCTAAAAAGATCCATGATTTGTCATCCAATATATAGCAAATACATTTAATCTAATTACTTGTATTTCCATGCAGTGAAGGACATATTAATTATGATAGTGGCTTCTCAAAAAGTAGAATTTAATGATTTAGATTTATTGTTAATGTGAACGAAATATAGTACTTCTTTATGTTTCTGATACCAGGATTTAGTGTCAGTTTAGCTTGCTTGATTTATAAGATTATTCTAATTACTGCGGATTACTGCATCCATTAAGTTGTCTGACAATATTCATTTGTTTTGTTTTGTTTTAGTTTTCTGACATTACATTTTCAGAAACTTGGATATTGGTTGTCTGTGAGTGTTGCGATTCATTAGCCCACCATCATCAAATGGTGGGCTATCCAAATCACGATGCGTCCGTGGTCCGTGGTCCTTCCGTCCGTCCTTCCGTCCGTTAACAATTTCTCGTTATCGCATCTCCTCAGAAACTACCACGTGGATTTGACCAAACTTTGTCAGAATGATGTATTGGTACCCTAGTTGTGTCCCCCTGAAAATCAGACTGGTTCAGCAATTTTTTAGTGAGTTATGGCCCTTTCTTTATTTCTATAATTTACATAGATTTATATAGGGAAAAACTTTGAAAATCTTCATGTCCAAAACCACAGAGCCTAGGGCTTTGATATTTGGTATGAAGCATCATCTAGTGGTCCTCTACCGAGATGATTCAAATTATTTCTCTGGGGTCTAATATGGCCCCGCCCCGGGGATCATATGGTTTATATAGACTTATAGAGGGAAAAACTTTGAAAAACCTCTTGTCCAAAACCACAGGGCCTAGGGCTTTGATATTTTGTATGTGACATCATCTAGTGGTCTTCTACTAAGATTGTCCAAATTATTCCCCTAGGGTCAAATATGGCCCCGCCCTGGGGGTCACATGGTTTACAAAGACTTATATAGGGAAAAACTTTAAAAATCTTCTTGTCCAAACCACAAAGTCTAGGGCTTTGATATTTGTAATGTAGCATCATCTAGTGGTTCTCTACCAAGTTTGTTCAAATTATCCCCCTTGGGTCAAATATGGCCCCGCCCTGTGGGTCACATGGTTCATATAGACTTATATAGGGAAAAGCTTTTAAAATCTTCCTGTCAATAACCTACAACATTCAAATTTGGACCACATGCATTGATTTTAACATTGACATGAGTTGACCTTGATTTTGACCTAGTGACCTACTTTCACATTTCTGTAGCTACAGCCTTCAAATTTGGACCACATGCATAGTTTTGTGCACCGAAAAAAAACTTTGACCTTGACATTGACCTAGAGACCTACTTTCACATTTTTGAAGGTACAGGCTTCAAATTTGGACCACATGTATAGTTTCGTGTTCCGAAATGTAATTTGACATTGATTTTGACCTAGTGACTTACTTTCACATTTCTCAAGCTACAGCCTTCAAATTTGGACCAAATGCATAGTTTCGTGTACCGAAACAAACTTTGACCTTGACATTGACCTAGTGACCTACTTTCACATTTTTGAAATTTGGACCACATGCATAGTTCTGTGTTCCGAAATATAATTTGACCTTGATTTTGACCTAGTGATCTACTTTCACATTTCTCAAGCTACAGTCTTCAAATTTGGACCACTTGCATAATTTTGTGTACCGAAATGAACTTTGACCTTAAGATTGACCTAGTGACCTACTTTCACATTTCTTTAGACCACATGTATAAGATTATGTATCAAAAACAAACTTTGACCTTGACATTGACCTTGTGACCTACTTTCACATTATTGAAGATACAGGCTTCAGATTTGGACCACATACATAGATTTGTGTTCTGAAGTGAAATTTGACCTTGATTTTGACCTTGGGTCATATATGGCCCCGCCCTGTGGGTCACATGGTTCATATAGACTTATATAGGGAAAAGCTTTTAAAATCTTCCTGTCAATAACCTACAACATTCAAATTTGGACCACATGCATTGATTTTAACATTGACATGAGTTGACCTTGATTTTGACCTAGTGACCTACTTTCACATTTCTCAAGCTACAGCCTTCAAATTTGGACCACTTGCTTAGTTTTGTGTACCGAAATAAACTTTGACCTTAAGATTGACCTTGTGACTTACTTTCAAATTTCTCAAACTACAGCCTTCAAATTTGATGCACATGCATAGTTATGTGTACAAAGAACTTTGTCCTTGAAATTGATCTAGTGACCTACTTCCACATTTCTCAAGCTACAGCTTTCAAATTTGGACCACATGCATGGACCACATGCACAGTGTTGTGTACTGAAATGAAATTTGACCTTGAATTAGTCAATAAGTTTTGAAATTTGGAACACTCAAAAATGGCACATTTGTGGGCGCCAAGATCACTCTGTGATCTCTTGTTTATATGGTGCAACATTATTCTAAAAATTATAAATGCAGCACAATCGCCTTTGTCTTGTACAAAAGAGGTACAGTTTGAAATATTGCAAAACCCTACGCTTTTTGCAGTTGAAAGAAAAGACTTCTTTATTAATATTCTAGAGCTTACAAAGAGACATGACCCCAAATGAACATAGAAATAAGAAGTCCATTCTACATTTTATTTACCATTATATAGCTTAAGTATCTGTATGTGCAACGTGAACAATACTATTAACAGTTTTTCACTAGTATTTTGAAAGTTAATACGGCCTGTCAAAAAAAACCCGCAAAAATCTGTTGAAATCGAATAAGGCCACTAAGTACATGTACATTCAGTGACATCCGGTGTTTATCGTTTCTGTCAATGAACTAAAGTTACAATAACGTATGACAGTACCTGAACATTTCTGCCATTCTCTTCAATGTTCTTATGTAGGAAGGGCCTAAAACCCCTGAATCAGATAGCAATCAAATAGGATATAAGATTGCATCATTCTTTGATAGCAACGAGTGTGCGTTCCGTGTAATTAATATAATTTACAAGACGGCCAGTAATGTTTTGTTGAGGGAAGTTCATTATTACCTCTTTAGGCAACCACAATAACCATTGGCCGTCTACTGAACACCCATAGAGTATCAAACAAGTGGGCCTCAGACTCATTCAAACGCATAAGCTGTATACTCGGAGGTTGTAGCTATGACCTGTAGAGATTCAAGGACAACTAGGCTACGGAGGCCTTTATTTTCCATGTAGAGTAAAACAATAGAAATCAACATACAATTCTTATATTTTACTGGTTCAAAGTTTTGCCAAATAATGTAAACAATAAAGCAATATAGCAAACATAATTATTATGAATTAAGAAAGAAACGTTCATAATCTTACAGTTAAAATGTAAAAAAACTCCTTCATCAGATATTTCATTCTTTTGCAAAGTCAGGACATCAACAGTAAATGTAAGATCAGTTCAAATTCAGTTTGACTAGCCCCAGTTTATTTACGCCCAGTTGTTGAATATCCTCAAGTCAAATATCTCAAACTTTTAACTTAATCTTGTAAGGCTATGTATAAGAAACTTCCATATCTTTGTATCTTTGTGACCAAAAACTGTGATCACTGATGATTTTCTTTTGGTATTTTGAACATTAAGATAACAAGATATTCTCTATCTAGCAAACTAATTATCCTTACATAGGGTGTATCCGGTAACACGCAAATTAGCTGTACGGCTTATATCAGGTAACTATCTTCATGTTAGTTATATATCTTATATCAGGTAATTTTACCCGCTTTCGTTATGCACGTTGTGAAGCTATTATCCTCAATCTAGCTATACACTAGTATTACAAAAGTATTCTAAAACTAGTTATATAACTTGTGTCTGGCTATTGTCCTGAAATAGGTTGTGTAACTTGCATCAGGTCAAGTACGTGTTTACGTTGCATTTTCTGTCACGTAACTCTCTTGAAATTATTTACGCATCTTATATAAGGAAAGTGTCCTAAATGTAGTATAACACAGCTTGTGTCAGTTAACAATAATCTAATTATTTATAGATAATTATCTAGTTACTATGCTTCTCAAATTAATTGTTCATTTGGTATCATGTAACTTTATCCTTAAAGAATGATATAATTTATCAGGCCATTATTCTAAATGTTAATATCTGTCTCTTTTCTTTCTTACCAAACTTCTCAAAGTCAAATATTTCGTAAGGATTGTACTTTCAAATAATCCATATAAGTTTGTTATAACATAATAGCTAAGTAAAGCTCGAAGTTTAAGTTAACTGATTAAATGTACAGTTAAGAAAGTAAAGCCCTCAGTTAAGATGCGTGTTCATATCAGACGTAGACTTAAAAAGTCTGTCTGTAATAACTTGATAATTTCTAAGAAAAACCCTTTTCTCTCTAGGTTCATCTCATCAGTTAAATATTTGTATTTTTTCCCCCAGAAAGTGTTATTTGAGAGAATTTAATGGCAGAGGTATCTATTTTAAAGGACTCTAACGACTGATGCCAGTCTATATCAAATGTTGTTATTAGTAACGTAATCGTGCTTTATAACATTACAGATTACTTTTTATATTTCGTGAAGCGTTGACTACTTAAGTGTGAGACTCAGTGATTCCTACATATAGGGCCCTTTTATTACATCTTTTTCAGTGAATCATCAAAATATTAGAGTGAAATATATCTGGAATCTTCACAGTGAAAAATATTAAATATATTTTCACTGATAAGAAACTATAAAACATGAAATAAAAAGAAAACTTGTCTGTTTACGTGTAAGACCTTGAAAACTATTTTTTACCCAAGAACACCACATCTTACATTCTCATTCATGGCTATGAAACATTGCATCTGGTGTTCAGTCTTCACGATATTTCAATCTTACGCTGAAACAAACAAATACCATCTATGTCTTGCAACTTTCTAGTCATGCTTTTAAAAGTATTACTTTTGGTGGTCTGACTTCAGACAAGTTATCGAGTGCATTGGTAGACAGATTCCTAGGATTAACCATATTTACGTGTTTTACTTTATACAGTACGATATTTTGTCAGTCATGTTAGGGCTTATCTCCGCGGGAATTTATTTTATTTACACTATCCTGTCTGACTGTTCGAAAATAGGGTAAGTGTGAGGTTAGCAAGTCCTATGCTTTGTGTCCATTTCTTTTCATATGTGATGCATATTTTCTTGTGTGTTGTTGGTGTTACTTCCCTTCACTATTTTACATAACTCGTACTTTTTATACCCCCGTTTTACTTATTACTTAAGTATACCAAATGTATATGAAATTTCCCTAAAATCAGGGATCTGAACTTCATCATCCAACACATTTGATACATTGTAAAATAAGTAGTATTAAACTAGATTATTGACAATGTTTACTGTCTTGTCATTTAGGCATTCAATTTATTATTACCTTGCAGTATGCAGTAATGATTAGCAACCTATAATTCATTTTAGAACTTTAATGATTAAGTAGTTTATATACAAGAAAAAGTAACTTCGTAAATCGTGATTATTATTGACTATTATTAGATATTTACGACGTGGTCACTTCTTCCTTCTCTAAAGTACAATTTCTTGAACATTTTATTTAAACACGATTAATAAATCAAACAAAACACGTCGATAAAGTAAAACAAATAGTCAATGCGGAGCATGAGTAGGAACCAAGTGGTGGACCCCCTTGGAACGGTCAGTGGCGAAAAATAAAACTGGGGTATTTAAACAGGTTAATTGTGCTCAAACCCTTACCATGTTATGTAGTTACAGATAAGCATATATAAAAGTTACCACAGTGAGACGTCAGCTGAATCTGCCAACAAAAGGCCCGGTGTAATAACAAGAAAACGCTCGTATTCAAACGTAGACAATTTAATTTAGATATGTAAAAGGAATGTATATGGTTTAAATCATCGATTCTGTGTAAGACAACGATATGACTAACAAATTAAATGTTGCATTGTTCGTATGTTGTCTCTATGAATACCGTTCTTTATCGAGCTGCCGCATGCAAGGTTTCGTGTTTGCTACATATGATATGTGTAAAACATTCTTGATTTAAATCGAAGTAGATCTTTTTTTTAATCAGATAATGTTGATATTTCTAGTTAAAACATTAAAATGATATCTGAAACAATGTACAACGACGAGAAGCTTAGATTTCACAAACATGAGTAACACATACTGTAGACTTACTCTTTGCACACTTTTAGAATTCTTTTATACATTGCTGCACAGGAGATGCAATCATTCTAAAACGTCATTGATGATGCAATCAATCTAAAACGTCATTGATGATGCAATCATTCTGAAACGTCATTGAAGATGAAATCATTCTAAAATGTCATTGATGATGCAATCATTCTGAAACGTCATTGAAGATGAAATCATTCTACAATGTCATTGATTCTGATTTTGATTGTCAAAATACTATCATATTCAGTGAGGGCAGACACCCAAGCTCTATATTTGCAGTAAAGAGTTCTCAAGTTTTCTATCAACGGAATTTATTTAAAGACAATATACAATAAGTTAAATTTGAAACGGAAAAACAAGTTGAAAATAGGGGCACAGCTTTTGAACCGTCAATAACCTATATAAAGGAAACTACCCTTTTTCGCAGCTGGAATACTTTTAATCACTCCTGAGTCCGCTTCCTACAGAAAAACAGTACTGGTGGTTTATGCGAATCTGAGGCCGTCACCACGTTGGGGATCATATTTACAACGTTTGAGCTGAGCGACCAACAGCTTAACCACTAGAAAACTGCTCATTATTTACCTGTTGCATTATGGCATAAATGGCATATAAGTGAGGGGCTAATAATGTCTACCATGCATCCCCATCCCCTAGACTTTTTTTCATAGGTACCAACTTGTTCGGCAGAACCAACTCTTTCAAAATAAAAAATGTACCCATGAAAAAACTCTTTTGAACTATATATGATTTCACTGTTTCCATGGCCACCGTTCATTTTTGAAAAGGACAACCATATAGATGATTATCAGTTATATCTTGGTCAATTTTGGTGATAAAACAATAAAAATGGTATCAAAATTGAGCTAAGACATCGGCCTTAAAATAGCAGTATTTTTCTGTTAATTATCTAATTTGCATATTCATGAATATTAATGAGAATATTACAAAATGACAAAATTTTATTAGAAAATAATATTTTCTAAGTTTTAAATCAATTTAAATGTACCAAACAGTTTTGATCTGTTCTGAAAGTCTCTCAGTGCAATAATTCTTGAATAGTATTTTGTAACACTGATGGTAATTTCATACTCCAAAATAGGTATGTTTAGCTAATCTGCATAAAATTAACTACTACCACAACCAACGTCTCAGGAAACAAGATACCACTAAAATTTAATAAAATGATTTAATTAATTGTTATCAATAAAATAACAATTATGTGAGCTGTATTGTTTGAAAATGTAGTTTAAACACCTTTTTGAAGGAGAAATCAGTATGTAACATACTTTACACATGTTACGTTACCATTTCAATAACCTTGCTTTATTACATCAGTTATTTAGAAAATATAGATCAGACAGTTTTGATCTGGTCTTAATGTCTCTGAGTGTTTTCTAGAGTAGTATTTTATTACTCTGAAGGTAAATTTTTTTTCTACATTAGGTATTTTGCTAAATTGCATAAATTGATCTATGCTAAAACAGACATCTCTGGAAACAAGATATAACTAAAACTGAACAATATGATGAAATAAACTGTTATCAATAAACTTGTGTTATTTGAGCTTTATCATATGAAAATATAGTGTAAATACTTATTTGAAGGAGGAATCTGTTTGTTACATACTTTACACATGTTACATTACCTTTCCAGGAATCTTGTTTTATGGTATCGTTATTTTCTCAGAAAATAGTAGAGGAATATTTAGTTATCAAATTATTAAATACTCTTACAAAATAGTAGAGTTCCATACTTCTCAAGCAATGAGATTTTTTTCCATAACTGCGCTTTGAAATACGTTACCACTGTATTTTGCTATATTTAGAAATATGTAGGAAGAAATTTGAATCATTGTTATCAATATCATGATATCATTGATCTGTTAAAACTTTAAAGTATTAATTCTAACATTCTTTCTTTACTTTTGTTAACCAAGAAATCATCTGAAACATTAATTACACATTCAATGTTCCTTTTTCATTTTGAATTAATGCATCTATCAGTTTACTTATACTATCAGTCTCTTAATAATGATATTCTTTTATTTGATGGTTTCAATATTGTTGTCAATAACTACATTTTACATTGATTATGTATTTTTATGTATATATTCTGTATATATTAATTATGTATAAATCCCTGCTAACATCCATACACTGATAATAGGATTACAATTTGGGGCTGCCTTACATGAAAAATGTTTTATAATGGAATATTTATCTTGTTTTGTGTGATTGTGAAGTGTATCTATGCAGTTATTTACGTGACAAACAAAGCATTTTGTTTTTGAGTTTGAGAAAAAACATGCATTGTATTGAGATATTTATTGGCTTATTAGTAAATTATTCACTGTTGAAAATCAGAACTGAACAAAAACAAAATGAAATATTCAGGTACTTTAAGTAATCTTTAGATTTAAACTTATGTAATTGCAAAAAGCTGTCAAGAATGTGAACAATACTAAGTGTTTGAAAACCAAAATTGTTAAGAAAACAATTACATAATGCTATTCAAACTTCAGTTGGCATTACTTGCGGAGAACAGGTTTGTACTGGTACAGAATCCAGGAACACTGGTAAGGTTAACTGCCCGCCGTTACATGACTGAAATACTGTTGAAAAACGGCGCTAAACCCAAAACAAACAAGCATGGTCCAAAAGGGCCTACAAGGAGACTTTTTATAAACATCACATGGCATTTAAAGACTTTTTTGTGATAGTAAATATCTTTTAGGATGATCCTTTGGAAGCATAACAACAAAACCAAGCAAAGTAACGGCTGATTTGATTTGATTGTGTCTGTTCGTTGGTTGTAGTGAAATATCAAATTGCCCTCATACCCCTAGCACTAGCGTAAACAGCGTTCTGTAACAGTGAAATTGAATGAATTAGTTAAAATCTGAATCTAAAATTAGATGAAATGTCTGAAAAATATGAACTGCACACAATTTGAGGCAGCAGTGTTACGAGAAAATCACATTCTGCACGTCTTGATTAAGATGTGACTTACGATGTTTTCACTTTAATGTTACCTAATATAGCATATTTGCTCTCTTGTTGGTTAGCTGTTATTAATAATATATTGCTTTATAACATTATTTATAAAATAGAAAACAATTGACAAAAGAAGATCATACTTATATGCCTGGGCTCTCAAAAATCATTTTATTTTTATGAATGACATTTGATTACACTTTGATTCTTGAACAATTTGTATCGTGCTCTCGAGTTTCTTGCCACAGTTTTGAACTTTTGATAAAGACGGGTCATGCCTTTGTCATAACCTTTGGTATGTAACTTAAATGATAATCAAATTTTATTTGTTATGATTGATGCATAGCTGCTCTTAGTAGTGTTTCTCTAAATGTTCTGGTATATCCAGGAATATTCCATCACATAATACAATTTTGTCCTTGTCTGTACAATTTAAAATATTAAAAGAATATTTTGTACATTCTGTCATTCTTGTAAATGTTTCAAAATGACAACAATAGTTTTCTTTATTTCATATCTATAAAGTTCTATATACTTCTTATATCTTGATTTAGTATCACTAAAACAGTTTTGTCAGCCTGGTAAAAGTTTTAAATCTAAAGTGTTTACTTAAATACCTGCATATTTTCTTTTGTTTGTTGGTTTTGTTTAGCACCGCTCTGCAACAGAAATTCAGTCATGTAATGTTGAGCAGTTAACCTAACAAGTGTCCCTGGATTCAGTACCGGAACTACTCAGTTTTCTACAGGCAAGTGCTAAGTTCTCTGTATTATACAGGTATAAGTCTATTGACTTCAGACACAATATCTTTATTGACTCGTCATGGAGAGCAAAGGCCTCATCCAGATATCTGACTCAAGACCCTAGGATTCGTCCTATCGAGCTAGGGTTGGTTTTGTATATGTTCTTACTATTTCTGAAATTAAAAGAAAACTTTTTATAGAACTTGATTTTTACTCACATGACTGCACATATCACCTGTATGATCATAATATTATGAACGCAAAGATGGATATTATTATGTTTTATTGAATTCCATCTAAAATTATAGATACATGGATGTTGCAATATATTTTTAGGCAGTTTCTGAAATAAAAGAAGAAACCTTCTTAAAACTTACCACTAACAGTTTAAATAAATCAGTATGTGTATGGCCAAATTGCTTTAATAATTGTTAGTAATGACGTCAACGAACCATATGAAAACACACAGACGTTATTGTTTTACCTAACGCCTGTACAATATGTAGCACAAACTTCTAGCTTTCTTTCTGCAGTGCTTAGACTTGATAAATAAAATGGTGATTGTGTTAGCGATACAATTATTTTTCGTATACACTTGATTGATGAACTGTACAATAGCATGAACATATTTAATTTAATAATTTAGTAAAGGCATATTTAGTATATTCATAAGAAATTAAGTGTTATTGATTAATAAAAGCTGTTTTACACTGAAGTAAATTGTTTTTCTGAAGCGAAAGAAATGATTGTTTTACCCGAAAGTGCAATAATGCAATTCCGTTCTTTTCAGAAATTTTCAGAATTTACTTTTTATCATATCTATACATTTTTGTTCTGTCATTTTGAATGCTACTGGTTTTTAACTTTCGAGCAAGCTCTATGCATAACTGATTTCAATTTCGAAGCATTTCATGAAACTGGCACACACAAGATTATTCATTTAACATGATCTGTTGGCAGTTTCATCGACCATAATATTTTGAAATATTATTGCTGATAGCGATAATTTGATCCAAACCACCCTTATGAACTCCTTATACCAATCATTTAACCTTTAGCCTGCTGCCAGCACATGACTTTGCCTTTGCGACCAGTGTAGACCAAGATCACATCCGTGCAGGCTGATCATGGTCTGCACTGTTCGCTATTTAGCCATTCAGTCAATTTTCAGTGGACACCTCTTTGAATAATAAATGGTACTGCCCAAGCGGAATGAATGACCAGTCCATTTTAGAAATTTAGCAGTCTAATGTTTAAGGGTAGGACAGGTGATCGATCACCATTTTGTTATCGAAGATGCGTATTGTTTTATTAATAATAAACTGTTTCTTTGTACAACAAACTTAATTTACTATCAACACGAAGTACTCTTTTTAATTGCCATTTCGCATTCAGTTTTGAATTCCTGCCCATTTCGACTTTTAATTAATGTATGACGAATAAATAATAATCATTAGTTTGTAAGGTGACAGGAGAAACTGCTGACACACCTTACGTACTGGTAAGCCCGTCCGTCCGTCATGACATTAGATGCTAAACTATTTCTACATTTCTTGTCGGAATTTGAACACACCTTGTGAAGTGGAAGGCCAACACTCATAACTCAAAACCTATATAGTGCAGATGATATTGACTGATTTCAATTAATTATAATTATGGCATGCATACGTTCTTAATAAAGGAATTTTAAGAACGTATGCATGCCATTATTATAATTTGTTGAAATCAATCAATATCATCTGCATTATAAAGGTTAATAAAGGAATTTGGGGGCCTCCGTGGCCGAGTGGTTAAGGTCGCTGACTTCTAATCACTTGCCTCTCATCGATGTGGATTCGAGCTTCACTCGGAGCGTTGAATTCTTCATGCGGGGAAGCAATCAAGCTGACTTACGGAAGGTCGGTGGTTCTACCCACGTGCCCGCCCGTGATGAAATAATGCACGGAGGGGCACCTGGGGTCTTCCTCCACCATCAAAGCCGGAAACTCGCTATATGACCTGAATTATGTCGGTGTGACGTTAAACCCAACAAAAAATGATAATAAATGAATTGGGTGTCATTGCCATTTTTAATTGTTCAACTTTTATGAGGACAGACTGTTATTCTAGTGTATAGTTATACTCTTTAAGTTGATGTTCTTCTATGGCTGAAATCGTATAAACAATCTACTTTCAGAGCTTCTAATTCACTAACATAATAGGTGTAATATCTCCTACAGACTGTCACTGAGTGTGAAACGTGCCAATGGCTGCATTGTCTTAATGTAGCTGTCTTTATGGAAAATATTTTGACTTCAACATGAACGTTTTGCACGAGACGCTCGAGTCAAGGACCTCATATTTGCCCGAATATTATATTTCACAGTTGTATCTGACATTTATTTGACATAAGACAGTTCAGGATTATTGAAAAATCATGTACTATAAACATAGCATTGATTAAAACATCACGACTGAAGTTGATTAATCCCAAATTAATCTAGACGATTCACAGTGCGCAATTTGTTGCAAATTGTCGTCGGTATCTGTTTCAGATAAAATTTCTAGACACACCATCGGTGATGATAAACCATGTGAAAGCACACAGGCATCTTTGGTATGTATATATGACGAGCATAGCAGTGATTAGAATTGTACAACATATTTCAACCCTGATAATTCATATTTAATTAAAATTTATTAACATTCAATTCAAAAAATGATACTAGTATGTAGAAAATCCAATTAAATTTTCAAAAGATATTACTGGTATTGTCATCTCATAGCATGGGAATTTTCTTTTTGTTCAGCACGATTCAATAAAACAAAACGATTTTTATCAGAAAACTTAAATAGTCTTTACCCGATGTGATGTTAACTTTTCGAGCTTTTTCGTATGTAACAATTAAGTACATGTAGTAAACTAAACCACTTTAAGATGACACGAGAATGAACCTGTTCATATCATAATAACAAATAAAAGAAGAATACCAGGAAGTGTTTTGAGTAATGAATTTTTATAGACATTGTTTCTTTCACCTCAAAATAATATTTGACGATGCATTTCTTTGCGTTATACAATTATTTACAGAAATGATTATAAAAAAGGGTGTGGGGCAATTACAATGTGGGGCAATCACAATTAATATGTAATGAAAAAAAAAACACCCAGTGCATTTAAATGCATCTGACAGCATTACAAATATCTGAATTAATCTACCTTTCATTTTAAGCATACACGATGCCGTTTAATGTCTTTCATACAAAAGACATCGTAAAATGATTTGTTTCTTAGTTTTCAATAAGCACCAGTAACTAAACCATATAGTCCTAACTTGAACAAAATATTAGCGAAAGTCAGTGTCATGTGAATTCTTTTAGTTGTTGCTATTTTTATTTTTATTTTAAAGCATAGCTGGCATCAATATGAAATATTTCAGCGTTAACATTCATAATTACTTGTGAAAGTATGATATGTCTATTTGTTGCTGCTATCATTTTGATAAATTTCTATCAGCAACTTCATCGCCAGTATTCCTGGCGGAAGATTCAAGAGCATCACGTATTCTATCACGCGTGTCTCTCTCTACAACAACAAAACGATGTGTGGGTGTCAATATATCTTTCTCTATTATGTGCAGATACACTCAGGACATGCTAGAAATAGCAAAACATCGTAACTTAATGTATGTAGAACAATAATTTTCAGTTCAGAAAGTTTCAGCCATAAAGTTTTTGTAGCCAGATATATATTTTGAAGCATGATAAATTGAAAACAATATATAGAATAACCCAGTAGATATATTTTACCAATGCCAGTGAACACAATGTGTTCTTTTAAGTAGACAATATTCACATTTTCGTTTCTTAATACATACAGTGTTATTTTGTTTGTTAACATTTCAACAATCTTGGTATAAAACTCAAAACAATATTTTAGATTCAGTTTAATCTCACCAATTCACGACATCAAACATTGTGAAAATAACTTTTAATCACATTTTAAATAGATATTGTGATATTTGAAATTGATTGCTCATATGCATCAACAATCTTTTATCCGATAAGAAAGTACTCGGTCCTACTACTATCTGATCCTGCTATGAAAAAACAAATCACTGAAAACTTAAGAGTGTGCATTTAGATAGGGCGCGTTACCAAAAATTATGCATGTATAGTTATTTAAATTCCGTTTATGAATTAAATAAAAAGGGGTACCTCTCGGCTAAATCGATACTATTGCTCAGTAAATGAATAATTAAATTCATGTCCGTATGATAACTACAGGGCTTGCTGTCTTATTTATAAATATTCATAAATATTCATAACTTATATTGATATAAATTTCATCATTATTTAAATATCACAGAATTGAAAAAGTTTTGTGTTTGTGAATTGCATAGGTTAAAGAAAATCTGATTTCAAAATATATCTTCAGAGAAACGTTTTAAATAGTGCGATTGTACATGTATGCGCATAACAGGCATCTATCTCGAATCTAATATGTCCAACTGAATTGTTCAAAAACTTCTACATAATCTGCATCAAGATACAAAGAAGTGAAATAGAAATCGTGCCATTGATATCCAATAAAAAGGAAATACCCATGTTGTTTCTTAGATAGAAGCATCACCAACAGTTGATATATTATAAAACATAAAATAACAAACTGATGCTAAATTTCAACACGTATAGAGTGTTCCATAGTGTGTGATACCTTTATTATATATTATTACCTGTTAAGGTATTAGACCTCCTTTCTGAAGAGTATTCCATTCCTACCATAAACCTACTTTGACTGAAATGTTCATGGCGGCGTAGGTTCAAGCCCCACTGTGACCATTTTTTTTTCTTTATTTTCCTTTTTTGCTAGCAAGGTTTTACTCCTTTCAGTACTTATTATTGTTTTAGTGTACAAAAGTGGAAATGTTTCATTTGGTACGCAATTTTTTGCTGTTCAAAGTGAATTTACCTCTGAAACAGAAGGGCGAGAGTTAGACATATTTAAAAATACTGAGTTACATGCGGTAAAGGTTCTCTATTTCGCCTTCACTCTTTAGATAACATATTGTGGAAGAAATGTAGGCAGGTTTTACTTCTGCCCCAATGCTATTTTTGAATAAAATGAGCAAAATTCAAAATAGTTCCGCAGGACTCGACCTTAATTTTTCAATGTTGGAGTTAGAATTCTGTCTCATTAAATCCGTTTACTTGAGGCACCCTAGAAAAAATGATATTGGCAGTTTTATTTTGTGTTTTATAATTGATTACCAATAGTCTGATGTTTCTTTCATCAAAATTAATGGTAAAATGAACTATGAACTATCTGCAAATGTTTTGGATAGTGGCCATCACTTTGAAATTTGTCTCTACTTGAGCTTGAGGAAATACCATAAATTATACAAAATTTATAAAAAACGGCACGGTAAAAGTTTTTTTTTTAAAAAAATTGCAACACAGTGCGAAACACGGTCAACTTTAAGAATATACCAAGCAAATGCCAATTTTTTAAACATTACTGGGTCCAATACCTTAATGCATTATATATGTATTTATTGTATTCTCTTCAATGTACATATTCAACAAAATACTACAAGAATAAAGTACATATTATTAAGATACAGTATACTGTCATTCATTTGTTAAATAAAAAAAAGACTTTTCACTTTTTATTAACAGTTTTCAATGAACTGTTGATAAGGCTATTTTATTTGTTTACTATAACCGCACACGAAAGAAACATGTGCGTGAAAGTCTGAATTAGTAAACCAAACTTTTCATTTCCATATTGAAAGGTTTATAGCAACATGCTATAAACTTTAAATTTACAGAATAGTTATGTCTGAACAATCTGCTCGTTTTTATAAAACAAACTCTATTAATGTCTTGCACCAATGTACCCATAACATGACAAAAGTCAGCCGTCTAATCTTAGTTTATCATTTCGTATTTTTATGAATTGTTAAACACATGCCTGCATAATTATACTATAACCTTTTCCAGTCTCTAACACAGAATGTGTAATTTTAACTTATAGCATAAATATATTGAATTTCTTAAGGTAAAATGCTTCGCTAAATTATATAACACCTAGAAAACTTTCGTACGGGTAACGGTTATCTCTAAGCGATCATTATGTAATTGATTCGTTTTTTCAACATCCATTTTCTTTTGTCATGTTGGCATACTCCTGATCAAGTTATGTGCGATCTTAATACTTTCTAAAACGCCGATCAGCGGAAGCGGCTAGAACGAACACTAAATACCAGAACTTGAAGATAAGTCTTTTACGTGTGTAGAATACGAACATTAGGTTTGACGTGATAACAGGTAGAAGAACATAATGACGCCAGATTTTGTCGTATGACGTCATGTTCATTACCTCACAGTGACTGTAGTTTAGCATATGAATGTTTTTTATCATATCATTTCTGATGCCATTTTTAGAGTGAAACTAACTAAGGTTAATAAATGCCAAAAAAGAAGTTAAAATTTACTGACGTCTTTCGTTTTAACTCGGTTCGTTCGAACACTCCCCTTCGGTGAGACAAAATGTCCAATCTCAGCAAATCACTGCACAGCAGTTCTACATCGGATAGCACGAGTACGGAGGGAAGAAACACTCGAATCGTACCCCTGAAAATCATAGTTTAGATAAAGCAAAAACAGATGCGAGTCAAATCTCATTTATCTTATGATGAATATTTGCTAATGAACAACAAACAATATTAAATTATCATTAATATTATTATGCAAACTCTCATATAAAAATATATGATTATTATAATTTTATAATAGAACATGTAAATTATATAAACGAAAAATTATGTTTGGAAAAACATTGATTGCCAAGAAAGTAACTGTTTATGATCCAAATATGGTAAAGGCGTCCTAGAAATGTCTGCCAAAAATGAAATTACACGGATTTGTCTCCTAGCATAGCTCCTGATCCTGCGAACCCTAATCCCTGTTACTGCTGAAATAGAATATTCCTGATGGAATTTCTCCTCAGTCCAGTGAATAAAGATCAGTGGAATTAATCTATCAAAGCCCTAAAAGAATAAATATCGACTAAATGGTCTCGCTCAACGGTTGGCTAGAATCTTCCGCCAAAGCAAATATCCATTAAACTATTGTAGGACTATTGGCGGCTGTAAAAAGTCTCGCCGTACTTGGATTCAGCGTTGTTATATTTTCTGGTCCTTTAGGATCATGGAGTCCATTCAATTGATGTGTAATAGTGTTCCGCTAAAGCCGGTGCTAGGGGCGTGAGAGGTGTTGCATTTTTCATAACCTTTCACGAACATACTGAATCAAACCAAGTCTGCTATTATTCTGCTTGGTTGCATAATTTGCTTCCAAATGATCTTTTTACAGATTTTATTTAATGCAGTTTGTCGTCCAGTATGATTATTAACAATCAGTTTGCACATATCAGCAGTGCAATTTTAAACACATCGTAAAACTATTAATTAAGAGAAATTAGATAGTCAATTAGGTGATATTCGCTCAACTGACAGTTTGGCGGTCCTACAACCTTAATCATTTTCGTCTTAATTTAATTCTTAAAATGAAAAGTGGAAACTTCACAGGTAGCCCAACACCACAAAAATGATAATGTTGCCGCCTCGGTTTGATTTAAGCTGTTCATGGACAGTTGTGGAAATGCAAGCTACCGTTCCGAACTCAATATTTGAACATGTAACAAGTATAAAAAAAACAGTTTAGAGACATCTACGGCAGTTTACATGGAACCTCCAACGACACAAAGTGTACAATCCCATGAAAAGCGGCGTATGGTCCCCACATAATATGATCGACACAAATAAACCACAGATAGCCAATGCATATCATTCTTTGAAATATTTTGATTGTGTACTATTTTAAACCGAATTCATATAACTGTTAACTTGTTAATTTCATGGTTATATAAACTGTTTTTATTTTCAAACATGGAATTTTAGTCTAGTAGATCTTCAAATAAAAAGTCCTATGATTCGTTTCTTTTGATAAGTACAATTCCGTATTCATAATATGTTTGCCTACAAGTTTAGTACGATTAAACTGTGTACTCTGAACACTAGCACGTCCTACTTTAAGAACTTTCAGAATACTGTTTTACTGGTTTGTTTCGGTATGATCATTTCAAATTGATAAAAATATATAATTTTTTTTTTAAAAAAATCGAAAATTTCTTACTAGTTAATATATTTAACACGATGTGGAGTACATCTTCATGTTATATGATAAACATATTTCTAAGATAACTTAAACATCTGAGGCTTTAATCAAACTTGGAAAGCTAACGATGGCTCGAACTAATCTGACAGGGCGGACGAATGACATTGAGGACATTGCTAAGATAATTTCGAAATAAAGCGTCCTGAAATTAGAAGACATTCCTTGAAAATTAACGTAGAGACTCCAATGCGAAAACAAAAATGCCTTAATGGAGTAGTAATAAAGACTAAAACAAGAGAGGTATGTTCCAGTCGCTGGTCATAACTTCGACATTAAGCAGAATATCTTATATCAAAACTGGTAGAACGTTGTATCTGACATCGCTTTGACGTAACGCAGTCCACTAATATTGAACAGTCGAGTATTATAAACACTACATTGATTAAAACGTCACGAATGAATTTGATTAAGTCAAAATTGATAAAGAAGATTCATAGGGCCAATTTGTTGAAATTTGTCGTCGGTATCTGTTTTCAGATAACATTTCTAGACAAATTGCATATTAAATAACCACCATCGATAATGACAACGAACCATATAAAACATACAGGCAGTATCTTTTTTGGGCTATCCATTTTGAATACGTGGCACGAATTTCTTTTATTTTCCAGCTTAGTAGTACTGGTTATAATAATACAACACATTTTTACTCTACCAGTTTATATTTACTAAACGTATGACTGTCTTTAAAAATCTTAAGTATTAATGATAGATAGAAAATGCAATTATTTTTCATAAATATGACCTTTATTTTAAAGTAAAGAAATATCTAATTAGACCTGATAAAAATAAAGTTTGTATTTTCAGCAGAACACTTGATCAATAAACCAAGTATTAATCATGATAAACTCATCATTGATTCTGTTCCTAAAATATTTCATAATATTTCCAATTATCTGTTATTTATATTAAACTCCTGGTAAATATGTCATATTAAGTTACAAAACAAAAAGAATAATTTCTGATCTAGATGAACACTCCGACTTACTGTGAACGTAAAAGTTTAAAGTTAGCTAATGCCATCAATAGTCATTTTGACATAAAGAAAGATTAACGGATTCCTGATTTATTTCCTAAAAGACCCAAATACAGAATTTCTTCTGATACTGACTTTGATGCTTAATCAGATAGCGGATTTCTTCAAGATTTCCCCAACTGGTGCACCCCTGTTGCAGATATTTTTTTGTATTGTGATGAAAGAGATATTGTATTGGAGGTTGCTCATCCTGATATTTTTGATCATGAAACCAAAATTTCAAATTATATTAATTTTGATAAAGTAATAAAACATTTTATTTAAAGAGGTTAAGGCCCGACTATATTAAGACATACTGCATGTTAGTTGATTAGTATCTTTTCAGTCGGACATTACGTTTACCTTTCTAGTTTTGTCAGCCGACGCCATGGCAGGCAGTAATTTTGCCGCATCGGGACTGAACCATTTTGACACATGTCTTCTATCCAGTTTCGTCGAGTCCTTGATATGATGATCTTTTTTTTTTATACAGAAGCATTCGCGTACAGGGCTTATATGGCTCGTAAGATTTGTTTTTATATAAATTTACAACTGCATATTTGTATTAAACATACCATGTGTAAGGGATTCAAGTATATGGGATTAATTTATATTTACACTGTTCGTTTATTTTGGAAGAGAGTCCAGGATTCAGAGTAATGCTCGATTAAGAATTCCAGTCTGAATGAGCTTCGTCCTGTGAACGTTGATTGTTTTGCTCTTTTTGTCCTGGTTGGTAAGTACTCTGTCCTTGCTACAATGTATTTCACTTTTGGCTTCGTATAAGACCAAATGCTTCGACAAAGGGTCTATTGACAGTATAACATTTTGCTGGCAACAGTAATGTCATGCAATATATAATTAGAAGATTTCAGAAAGTATCTGCTCTAACATGAGTCGTGAAAAATCTTTCTGGAACTTTATGCACTAGTTATTATAAAACATTTTAATTGCAATATGTTTTAAAATCGAAATACGTGTATATAAACCTTAAGGTATCCGACCCATAAACAGATAACATTTTGATGCCTGGTGACCCATCATATGAAAGAGTTATACCTGATGAACAACAATTAATAAATAAGATGACCATAAAGAATATGCAGAAATCACTACAGCAAAATTATAAATCTCACACTGTAATAACTGGATTTCTGTTGAAGTATCATTGAAATAATAAAGTAAAAAAATTATAGCATGTTTGTCATGTAATTTATATTTTTTACTTCAGTAAACGATACACTTTCAAATGATACCAAAATTATATGAGCTCACCAGGCAACAATATTTGATATATTTTAATAGCACTGTTAGACCTATATACAACTTGCTTATTTGTGGACCGGATAGCCTAAGTGACGCAGTTCTCTGTTTCAGCCTAATATATCAAGAAAAAAACGGGGGTTGAAGGCAACTAGGAATATTAATTAACAGAAAAGGTGATGCATAATTTCAAAGTAAACAACTTCTGTAATAATTTATTAAAACTACTGGCTGTTTACAACTGCACAATATACTTCTTTTGATCAAAAGTCGCACACTACAATTTAATTGTCTACGTGAAATATATATTGTATGGGCGCGAGTCTGCATGTATATATATTTAGTAACAAGCACACAATTCATTTCATGCATGCAAAATAAAATGAAATAGATCTAGTTATTCTAAAAGCAACATAATATACGCATATATACACATTATGTAAAATATGTGCCAAACCTTCCTTAAAGATAGTCCAGGTTGTCCGGACCGTTTGCTATTTTCAATTCAACAAATGCAAACTTCATTTATGCTGTGTACTTATTGTGTACATTAAGACACTGGAAAATCGTAATAATGGCAGTAATATAATAGACTAAAATTTTCATTATTCCGATAGCGTTAAATTATGACAGCTTCTTCCAAACCAGCTTCAAAGGCAAATTTACAAAATTAACGAACATTTTCCTTGAAAGATGATTGTTTTGTTATTATGAATAGACACTACCGTTTTCTTGTCATTTTCAGTCATGTGTTCTTTAAATCTGTTTGAGTATTTATGATTATTTGTTTGGTTTAGAGGAGTACTAACCGGAACCAAGACATTTAAATACATGAAATATATTCTCTGCATGGAGTGTAATAGTATCTGTTTCCTTAGAATATTTGTGCCATGTAAAACACCTTCATGCATACCACCAGAATCCATTTGTGAATCTATTGGCAATTTTAATCGTGTTCTAGAACAACACTGATATATAGTTTCTGCAATACAGTGTACTTGTGAACTTTTCATCCCGTGCTGTCCACACTAATTCTCCAGAACTAAGCTCTAACCGACGAATTCCACTACAATTTCCATTAAAGTTCTCCGATTATAAAGTCATTTAGCGTCTTTCCACAGAATGGTGGCGCAATCTGTATAGGCAGAAGCTCTGCAACACATATGTATTGTATTAAATGTTACTGACACAATTTCAATTGTCAGAAATAAACTACATTTCCTCCTATGCATGTAAAAACCTGATTAATATCTTTAATACAAAAGCTGTGTAACAGGTTTCCATATTATTGAATTGAGGCATTTGTGCAAATGTGATTTCAGAAACTACTAGAAGAAAGTATTATCAAGTTGATAAGATTTTAAATTTTCTGTGAAAGCATGTGCGGCAATAGGATCTAATTTTTAACATAAATTCAAATAACACACGAATGCTGTTATAGGTTTATTTCACGTTGCTTTAAAACTTTATCTTTTGGCATGTCAAAACTATAAGTGTTCCCGCCAGTAGATGAAGATCATTTTCCTATGTAAGAACGCATTATATCATGCATGTCAATCTCTTCGACATCAAAACGATGTGTGGGTGGCAATAGGATTTCTCGTTTATATAGAAATACATTTAGCGCATTCCCCATGATAGAAGCAACAGTAACATCGTAATTTTTTGTAAGTAAAACAATAATTTTCAATTCGGAGAGTTTCAACAATAAAGCTTTGATAGTCAGATACACTTGGCAGGATGACAAATTGGTATAATTAAGATACTTTTTTACCTTCGAAAACAAATGCTAGTGAGCACTGTGTGTTCATTGTTGTCAGCCGGTCAAGATAGTCGATCAGAAACTGTAGTTGTTGAAATAAATTGCAACCGAACAGAGCGAAAAGCATTATTTCTAGGAAGACAGGAAAGCAAATTGATCTTCCTGACACATGTCCAGTTAAGTACGACTATATTGTTTGAATTACTGTGTATTTGCAAACAAATGTCAAAGGAAACGGCCAGTGCAATAATACTCTAAGAATATGAAGGGCGACGGCTTAGATATTTACACTGTTTTGCAATGTTAAACCAGTAGTCTGTTCAGACAAATAAGTACAATATGCCTTTAAACAAGTACAGTTACATACATTTCAAACACCTCTAAAGTTAAAAAGAAGGATAAATTATACTTAACTGATAAAAAGCAACATAATGCTGGCTTTTCGTGCTAAGTAGTTCTTTAGAAAATCAATATGACATAATATTCTACATGAGCATATTATCGACAACTGAAACATCTTTTCACTCCGAAAATCATAACGAAACCCGCTTAGCTCAGTAGGGAGAGCGCATTTATGGGTCGCGTGGTCGTGAGTTCGATTCCCAGGAAAGGCGTGTGTTCTCTGTGATGATTTGATAAAAGACGTTGTGTCTGGAATCCTTCGTCCTCCACCTCTGATTCTTATGGGGAAGTTGGTAGTTACTTGCAGAGAACAGGTTTGTACTTTTACAGAAACACTGGTTATATCAACTGCCCGTCGTTATATATAACTGAAATACTGTTGAAAAATGGCGTTAACAACATTGACTACTGCGATAAGTGAAATTTGCCATTTAACTAATACAGACATTTATCTAAAATATGAAAGTTTATGACATTTATTGACATTTATTTCTGCATTTAGGTATTTATCCAACAATGGCTGTATTAAGAATACTGAAAAAAGATACGTGCATTACATATATATATATATATATATATAGATGTATGGAAAGAATAATATTTTATGTATAAACGAACTAATTACTTCCATCCAAAATATGAGTAACTTTCAGCGAGCAACTTTTCATATATTCACGTAGTTGATTATTATTTGAGCCGCGCCATGAGAAAACCAACATAGTGGCTTTGCGACCAGCATGGATCCAGACCAGACTGCGCAGTCTGGTCAGGATCCATGCTGTTCGCTTTCAGAGCCTATTGCAATTAGAGAAACTGTTAGCGAACAGCATGGATCCTGAACAGACTGCGCGGATGCGCAGGCTGGTCTGGATCCATGCTGGTCGCAAAGCCACTATGTTGGTTTTCTCATGGCACGGCTCATTTGTAGTTCAGAAGCAAAGTTATACGCATCTGAAGGACGAAAATGACTTTTTCTAGAGAAAATCCCTGTTTAATATATATCATTTCGAATTAAAAACGATATCAAGGATTATTATCCACACATTTGAAGACACTCAAGTAGATCTTTGATGTAATGATCCTCAAAACATTAGGGTATTAACTTGACAACAGATATGCATAGGTAAACAAGCTGTATAGTTTTATGACCTTAGGGCTTACTTAACGTTCTCTAGTTATACATTCTAAAGCATTTTAATTTCAAGGCCAATGTGAACTTCACCTTTAACCTAAACATCAATCGGTGTCATCTACGGACCATAGGCATTCATTCAATAAAATTTGGTAGCAGTAGATCCAGACATTCACCAGCTAACTATAGATGGGAAATTGTTTCTATCTCAGTGTCGTCTGACCACCTGCTGTCATTCTACGAAGTTGGACAGTCCTAGTTTAAAACAGTTTCTCGTTGTTGATAGGAAATAAATTTCGAAAAAAAATCAAAATGTTGTTTTGTTAAGCTTAAATTCACACCAAGTGCTATTAATTTAATTCTAGATCATAGCAACATTCCTCGTAAATTAATAATACGATTTTCATGTTTAAAACTTGCTAATCATGCATGCAGCTCTAAAGACAAATCCCTGACAATCAGCAGATTAGACCATTCCGATTGCACCGATGTCGTATCTGGCATCTCTCTGACATAATACAGTTCACGAATATTGAGGAATCGAGAATTATAAACAATACATTGATTAAAAGCATTACGATTGAATTTGATAATGCGCAATTTATCTAGAAAATTAACAATACCCAATTTGTTGCAAATGTCCATCGGTATCTGTTTCAGATAAGTTTTCTAGACAAATTGCTTTAATAATTGCCAGTGATGACGTCAACGAACCATCTGAAAACACACAGACGCTATTGTTTTACCTAACGCCTGTACAATATGTAGCACAAACTTCTAGCTTTCTTTCTACAGTGCTTAGAATTGATAAATAAAATGGTGATTGTGTTAGTTATACAATTATTTTTCGTATACACTTGATTGATGAACTGTACAATACCATGAAACTATCTAATTTAGTAATCCAGTAAAGGTGTATTTAGTATATTCGTAATAAAAAATATCAAGTGCTATTGATTATTAAATGTTAAAGCAGCATGCCTCCAGATTTGGCTAAAAAATAATCTTTCTTTCAAATTGAAGTTTGGTCTTATTATGAACATTAGAATTTGTATTTTTGTTTCTAAAATATTTGAAAAGTTCCAGATCAAGAAAAAAAGATGACCACGTCTGTTATGGAACCCCGGACAGCCGCGGCAATAAAGACATTTTCCCTCGTCGTAACCAATAGCGCTATAGTTGAAGTAGTGAATAATGACTTCAAAATGTAGATATTTATAATCGAGACAGTTTACATGGAGTAAAAGCGTGACAAACGCTTTTCGATTTTCATCGTAAAAAGTAGTAAAAAACAGCAAATTCGCATGTGTTTCCGTAACATAAAATTTGTCAGTAATTAAGTTTTAAAGCCTTCTTAAGAAATATAGCATTTATTTTAAGATATCCAAAAAAAATTTTTTTGTTGTCGAACGATCTGGAGGCATGCTGCTTTAATTGTACTGAGAAATTGCAAAACACTCAATTAAATTATTTGTCTGTAACGAATGAAAAGATTGTTTTATCCGACAACCTTTTTGAGAAATTGCAATAAAGCAATTCCGTTGTTTTCAAACTTTTTCAAAATTTATCACATTTTATCACATCTACACATTTTTCTGTCATTTTAAATGCTACGGGTTTTTCACTTTCAAGAAAATTCTATGCATATTGCTCGTTCAATTTCGTAGTTATTCATGAAACTGGCATACACAGGATTATTCTGCTGGTCTGTGGGCAGTTTCACCAACCAAAATATTTTGAAATATTATTGCTGATAGTAATTATTTGATACAAATCACTCCGTATCTATCCATGTCAAACGTATTTCTTAAAGCTGATGAATTATGAATTATGAAGTCCTTACTATAATGTTGAAAATTCATAAACCAACACAGTTTTGTCAAAACATGTTTCGCTTTAATAAGCTTCTTCAGTTGACAATAACATACACAATGATAAAGTCCTTACAAATAATTTAAGGGTAGGACACGTGATCGATCACCACTTTGTTATTGGAGATATGCATAGTTTTATTAATAAACAAGAGCTGTCTCCATAGGATGACACATGCCCCCGATGGCACTTTAAATGAATAGTTATGGCCGATGTTCGAGTTTAGGACCTTTGACCTACAGAGCCGGGTCTTGCGCGCGACACGTTGTCTTACTGTGTCACACATTTATGCGTAGTTATTTTAAAATCCATGCATGAATGACAAAGATATGGACCGGACACGCCCATCAATGCACTATCATGAAAAAGTGTGACCTTGACCTTTGAGCTACGGACCTGGGTCTTGCGCATGACACGTCGTCTTACTGTGGTACACATTCATGCCAAGTTATTTGAAAATCCATCCATCGATGACAAAGATATGGACCGGACACGCCCATCAATGCACTATCCCTTAATGTCTAAGTGTGACCTTGACCTTTGAGATACGGACCTGGGTCTTGCGCGCGACACGTCGTCTTACTGTAGTACACATTCATGCCAAGTTATTTGAAAATCCATCCATCGATGACAAAGATATGGACCGGACACGCCCATCAATGCACTATCCCTTAATGTCTAAGTGTGACCTTGACCTTTGAGGTACGGACCTGGGTCTTGCGCGCGACACGTCGTCTTACTGTGGTACACATTCATGCCAAGTTATTTGAAAATCCATCCATCGATGACAAAGATATGGACCGGACACGCCCATCAATGCAATAACCTTTAATGTCTAAGTGTGACCTTGACCTTTGAGGTACGGACCTGGGTCTTGCGCGCGCCACGTTGTCTTACTGTGGTACACATTCATGCCAAGTTATTTGAAAATCCATCCATCGATGACAAAGGTATGGATCGGACACGAAAAATGCGGACAGACCGACCGACCGACAGACGGTTCAAAAACTATATGCCTCCCTTCGGGGGCATAAAAACTGTTTCTTACCTTACTATCAACACGCAGTGCTCATTTCAATTGCCATTTCGCCAACAGTTTCGAATTCCTGCCCAATTCGACATTAATTAATGTATGACGAATAAATAAATACGTTTGTAAGGTGACAGGAGTAACTGCTGACGCATGTTATGTATTAGTAAGCGTTAGTCCGTCCGTAATGACATTAGGAATTTGAACACATCTTGAGAAATGGAAGGCCAACACTCACAATTCAAAACCGATATTGGTCGATTACAACTAATTATGATAATAGTATGCATACGTTCTTAATAAAGGAATTAGGAGGTATTGCCGTTTTTAATTGTTCAGCTTTTATGAGGACAGACTGTTATATTAGTTTATTCAAGTTAATGTTTTGTAGTGTAAAAAGAATAGCTGAAATCGTATTAAGAATCTACTCTCAGAGCTTCTAATTCACTGACATAATATGTGTAATATCTCCTACAGACTGTCACCGAGTGTGAAACGTGCCAATGACTGCATTGTTTTAATGTAGCTGTCTCTGGGGAAAATATTTTGACTTCAACATGAATGTTATGCACGAGACGTTGAGTCAAGGACCTGATATTCGCCCGAACATTATATTTCACAATAAGCGGTAGAACGTTGTATTTGACATTTATTTGACATAAAACAGTTCAGGATTACTGAAAAATCTTGTACTATAAACACAGCATTGATTAAAACATCTCGACTGAAGTTGATTAATCCCAAATTAATCTAGACGATTCACAGTGCACAATTTGTTGCAAATGGTCGTCGGTATCTGTTTCAGATAAGATTTCTAGACAAACCATCGGTGATGATAAACCATGTGAAAACACACAGGCATCTTTATTATGTATATATGACGAGCTTAGCAGTGATAAAAATTGTACAACTTATTTCAGCTCTGATAATTTATTAAAATTTATTTACATTCAATTCAAAAAGCGATACTAGTATATAGAAAATTCAATATTTTCAAAAGATATTACTTTTATTGTCATCTCATAGCATGGGAATTTTCTTTTTGTTCAGCATGATTCAATAAAACAAAAGGATCTTTTATCAGAAAACTTGAATAGTCTCTACCCGATGCGAGGTTAACTTTTCGAGCTTCTTTATTTGTAACAACTAAATAGTAAACTAAACCACTGATGACATGAGAATGAGCCTGTTCATATCATAATAACAAATAAAAGTAGAATATCAGGAAGTGTTTTGAGAAATGAATTTTATAGACATTGTTTCTGTCCCCTCAAGGTAATGTTTGACGATGTTGCATTTTTTACGTGCTTAACATTATTTTGATTGTATATAATAACCTTTAATGACTTGCTTCTGTATTTCTGTACAGCTAGAAAAAAGGGTATTGGGCAATAATAATCATAATGTAATGAATGAAACTATAAAATGAAACAGTACATTTAAATGTCCCCTTTTACTGACAAAGCTCTAATTCAGAGTCAAGCACTTGGAAAAGTCGAGCGTACTGTCATATGGACAGCTCTTGTTAGATTAATTGTAAATGTTACAGTTGAGAAACAATATTTTCTACCCACTGGTTTAACAAATGTTTTATGGTCTTACTGTGAATATTGTAAAACATTTGAGTTTTATTTTACACAATAATTTTAATAGCAAACAGATATTTTAGATTAATTGTAAAATCTAAGATAATATGTGTTGTAGACTATTATAAAATGTTGTTTTTTTAACAAATGTATATAATAGTCTTTTAAAAATCTTTATAGATTGGCTTTGTGGTACCATATAGATATTATATGTATTATATAAATGTATGAGATGAGACTCAAATAAAATGTTGAACTTCAAATGCATCTGACAGCATTACGAATATCTGAGTTAATCTACCTTCCGTTTTAAGCATGCATGATGCCGTATGATGTTTTTCATACAAAATACATCTTGAAATGACTTGTTTTTTATATTTCAATTAGCAAGTATCAGTAACTATACCAGACAGTCCTAGCGTGAACAAAAGTACCAGTGAAAGACAGTTTCGTGTGATTTCTGTAAGTTGCAAGATTTTAATTCTTATTAAAGCATAGTTGGCATCAGTTTGAAATATTTCATCGTTAACATTCAAAATTAATTGTGAAAGTATGATATGTCTATTTGTTGTTGCTATTTTGATAACTCTCTTTCTGCAACTTCATCGCCAGTATTCCTGGCGGAGGATGCAAGGTCATCACGTATTCTATCACGCGTGTCTCTCTCTACAACATCAAAAGGATGTGTAGGTGTCATTATATCTTTCTCTATTATGTGCAGATACACTTAGGGCATTCTAGAAACAGCAATAACATCGTTACTTAATGTATGTAAAACAATAATATTCAGTTCAGAATTTTTTTGCAGCCAGACATGATAAATTGAAAAAGTTATATAGAATTACCCAGTAGATATAGTTTACCAATGCCAGTGAACACATGTGTTCTTTAAGTAGGCAATATTCACATTTTCGTTTCTTGATACACACAGTGTTGTTTTGTTTATCAACATTTCAACACTCTAGATTTTAACAGTATTTAGATTCAGTTTCTTCTCACCAATTCACCACATCAAAACATTGTGAAAACAACTTTTAATCATATTTTAAATCAATACTGTGATATTTGAAATTGATTGCTCATGCAACTGTTTAAAGATAAGACTCCACGCTATGAAAATAAAATCATTGAAAATTAAAGAGTGTGCATTTAGGTAGGGTGTTCCACATGCGTTACCAAAAAATATATATTTATTTAAATTCCGATCAAACCTTGACATGTAGTTTACACATGAATTACGCTTATGAATTAAAAATGACAAGAGGTACTTCTCGGCTAAACCGATATAACTGCTCAGTGAATGAATACCGCCAAATTAGTAAATATACAACCAATTCATTAACAAGACAGTCGGTGCAGTACATTTTAACGCCGTCTAGTCTAAAATTCCATCCCGTTCAGTAACATTCAATACATTGTACTTAGATACCATTCAATACAACACTTAATTCCATCCATTTAAACATTAAAAGATACGTTAAAAACTTGTTGCGATACACTGGAATGTGAAATCGTCCGACAAGTTATGGTGCCATGCAGCCCAATGCGATGATGTTCGTCGCAACATACTAGGTAACAATTCTTCAACTGCCGCCACGTTAGACAGGTATAGTTTGATTTTGCGGGTCCAGTTTATAGACCCGTCTGCCAATTAGGGAAATCAGCATTTCCCTTGCCTTATTGAGGTAAGAACCACTATCAAACTGAATAACACTACCTAAATAGCGGACCGTTCCATTATTTAAATTTCAGAAACATCGCTGACCCCACTTACTGCATTGCATGGACTATTACAACGCGATATCAGTAATTATGTGTACAAATTTACTTGTCACAGGTATGCAAGTAATTATATTTACGTGCGTTTCCATATTAAATATATATTTTTACACAAAGGTATATCTATAAAGTTATATAAGCAATTATTTGTTCAATAATTACAACAGAAGAGAGAAAATTGAGCTTAATTATTCGGGATAGTCCCATCTTAACTTGGACATAATATTTTCGTATTTGAAAGGTAAAATGATTCCTGTGTTATAACAGCTTTTTGTCATGCAATATAACTATCATGGCTGATATTTTGTACAATTATTCATATTTTTGTACTTTTACATTTCAGGTGCAAATTTGAACTATTGGCTGCAGAATAATAGTGTAACCCTGCCTGCCTAAAAGTTGCCATGTCTAACTTTTTGTACTTTTGTTATCTCCTAATTTCTATTCAGTGTTATTTTAAAAACATATTCAGCAAAAGAATCACACTGATGTTACATTAAAGTATTAGTTAAAAGTAAAGTAAAGTGAATTCCTTTTCCTACATGACACACCTTTGGGCATGTTCATAGGCGTAGGAGCTGCCTGGGGATGTTTGCATGTTTTACAATATTATATCCCTTTTTGTTGCAGGCTTTTGGTGTAGTTTTTGTATGTAAGCTGGTATCTCAGTACACACTACTAGGAATGAATTGAAACTCCACACACTTGTTCACTGTGATGATTTACATTGCATAGGTTCCATAACTCTTCTTGGCTTTTTACCTAATATTCCCCTTTTTCGACATAGCAGTTTTTGGTTAAGTGTTTGTATGTAAGTTGGTATATGCTGTTAAGACACCCACGTAATACATCCCCGTTCTAGGTAATATATTCTGATCGGAAGATGTGCCTAATCTGTTTTACTACATTTACAATAGAGAAGACCAAATGTTTCAATATTTTGTTTTATAAGAAAAGCTTAGGTTCATATTTTCAACCTTTGGCCGACTTGCATATACTAACGGTGTGTCGAACGGTTTCATGAGCTGCGTGGCATCAACTTTTTATATGTTGCTCCAAATTACACAAAACGGATTCATGATGCTCCAAGTTGGACAAAACGGTTTCAATACGCATTAGACGGCGCCAAGTTTTAATGAATTGTTCAATTTTACACTGCACAAACTCATGTTGCGTTAAAAGTTTCACATTGGACTGCATGGTATCAAGTTTTTATACGCCGCTCTTAATATCACAAAACGTTTACAATATGTACTAGACGGCGTCAAATTGTAATAAGTCATTTCATAAAACACTGCACGCACTCATGTTGGTTTAAACGGCTTCAAATTGAGCTGCTTGGTATCATGTTTTGTCGGATGATTTCATATTTCGATGCGTTGCAAGAAGTTTTTCAATGCATCGTTTCACGTTTCAATGGGTGGCATAAAGTTTTGTATTAAATGGTTTCAAAATACAATGCATTGAATGCAAATATATTGGACGGGTAGAAGGCGTTTAAATGCACTGTACTGACTGACTTGTTAATAGATGGATTGTATAATTGCAAATTTTGGTAACCATCGCCCAAAGAAGTGTTCAAGAACTTTTTCATAATCTGCATCAAGATACGAAAAAGGACAACGAAATCGTGCCTTTGATATCCAATAAAAAGGAATTATCTATGTTGTTTCTTAGATCGAAGCAACAGCAAACAGTTGATATATTATTAAACATAAAAATTACAAGTTGAGGATAAATTTCAACAAGTACATAGTGTTCCATAGTTTGTGATACCTTTTTCTATATGATTATCTGTTTATACATATATATACCCGGTAGAGATGGTACCTAAGGCCACGTATTCAACGACAACAACAACAAATCAAGTGAAGCGCATATTGCTTATCTCACGCTAGTAATATTTTAACGTAGCACCGTTCAGTAAATACGGGAACTTTTGACAGCGAAACCGGCTTCGTTTTTTTTTATGGATTAGCTAAAGAAAGGTGATTGTCATTTCTTTTTAACTAACACAACTATTTCATTTCTACTAAAGGACGTCTGCATTCTATTAACACAAGTTTCTGTAACGGCAGATTCCGCAAGGTAAATGCGATTCCGCACGCCTCGGTCAAATATGCAAATTAGGTACATTTGTAAACACAAGGTGCGTGTCATAAAAAGTGAAATAACTTCTTTCGGCATAGTTTTTGGAATGGTTTTGGTGTGAACATCAGATAGAATATACATTTTTATACCGCTCTGTTTTAACTCAATCATTTTTAGGCCTTGATTATTCTTGGCAAACGTATTTTGTAATATGTTGAGAGATTCGATGTCGTGAAAATCTTATAGTCTATTTATATTTTTTCCCACGTATAATGTTTTCTTTCCTATGATCATACCATACCTGTAAATTACCGGCAGTAATGAATAAAATAATTGTCTTTGAATTATTTCGTTCGAAAATGAAAGATAATGCTCAACTTTTTTGTTTAAATCTTGAAGTAAACTATAATTTTGGTAAACACATCCGAATCTATGCGTACTTTGTTCACATAACTAAATAGTCCTAGAAGAGTTATCTGTCACTGGCTTCACTTTTCCAAGTAGGACCAAATTTTCAGATTAAATATTGCCTTTCAGCATGAAAAATGAAGTATGAAAGTTAGACCATTATATAGTTAAGGTACTCCAGTATTAAGTTTTCAACAGAAAATAATATCAGATGCAATTTGAAATTTTGGGTACCATCTCTAATATATATGTATTTATTACATTCTCATCAATGTTCATATTCAGAAATTATTACGATGATAAAATACATAAGATACAGTATATTGTCATTCATTAGTTGAAATACAAAAGACTTTTTTACTTTTTATTCACAGTTGATAAAGATATTTTATTTGTTTTCTATGGCTTTCAAATATCCACACAAGAAAGAAATATTCGGTAGTGACAATGTACGTGAAGATCTAAATTAATAAACCAAACTTTTCATAACTATTAAAAACCTTCCATAATGAAGTTATGTCTGTTAAAGTATTATACATGTGTGTAAAACTATTTACGGTCTCTCTGTAACGTATATTATAGTATATCCATGTGGTTTACAAGCTCTCGTTTTTATATTATAAAACAAACTCTATTAATGTCTTGCACCAATGTACCAGTAACACGACAAAATTCAGCCATCTTATATTAGTTTATGATAAAAATTATCATTACGTTTTTTTCTGAATTGTTAAACTTATAATTCTACAGAACTTAATGACCGCTTCAGTAGCCTAGTGGAAGAGCGCCCGCTTCGAGTGCGGGAGGTCGTGGGTTCGATCTCTGGTAGCAAACTACTACAGATTATAATTAATATTATTATGCAAACTGTCGTATAAATTTAAAGTATATGAATATTAAAAGTTTCAAATAGTACATTTTAATTATATAAACGAAAAATGATGTTTGGAAAAATTTGATTGTACAAGAAAGTGATCGATTAAATCGCAAAGGCGTCCTAGAAAAAATGAGGATACACGGATTTGTCTCCTAGCATAGTACCTGATCCTGCTAACCCTAATCTCTGTTACTGCTGAATTAGAAGGTTTTAGTTGGATTTCCTCCCCACTCAGGTGAACCAAGATCAGGGAAATTAATCCATCAAAGCCCTAAAAGAATAAATATCGACTAAATGGTCTCGCTCAGTTAACCTTAAAGATAAACTTTAAATAGGAGACAAAGGACAATCCGACCAATGGTTGGCCAGAATGTTTTGCCACAGCAAATAGCCATTAAACTATTGTAGGGCATTTAATGCCGTTTGTCGTCCAGTATATTTATCAACAATCAGTTTGCACATATCAGCAGTATCGTAAAACTGCTAATTAAGGGAAATTATATTGTCAATTAGGTGATATCCGCTCAACTGACAGTTTGCCTATCCTACAACCTTAATCATTTTCGTCTTAAATTAATTCTTAAAATAAAAAGTGGAAACTTCACAGGTAGCCCAATACGACAAAAATAAAACTGTTCATGGACGGTTGTGGAAATGCAAGCTACCGTTCACGCCTTTTAGTTCCGGGTTAAACAGAACTCAACATTTGCACATATTACAACCTTCACATAGTGTACAATTCCATGAAAAACGGTATATGGTCCCCACTTAATATAATCAGCACAAATAATAAACCACAGACAGCCAGTGTCCATCATTCACTAAAATATTTTAATACTATTTTAAACCGAATGCATATAACTGTTAACTTCTTAATTTCATGGTTACATAAACTGTTTCTTTTTTTACAAACATGGAATTTTGGTCTAGTAGATCTTTAAATAAGTCCTGCGATTTGTCTCTTTTGACAAGTACAATTCCGTATTCATAACATATTTGCCTACGAGTACAGTACTATCAACAAGTTCTAGATTAAGACTGGCACGTGCTACTTGAAGAATTTGTGTAAGCTTAAAACATATTAAGAAAATACTGTTTTACTAGTTTGTTTCGGTATGATAACTTCAAATTGATATAGATATAATAAAATCAGAATTTTGTTACAATGTTTCGCAAATTGTTTAGTTAATATATTTAACACGACGTGGAATACATCATGCTTATATATAAACGTGTTTCCAAGATAAGTTCAACATTTGAGGCTTTAATTAAACTCGGTTGACTAAAGCTAACGATGGCTCAAACTAATCTGACAGGTCCAGCGAGATCGAGTGGACGAATGACATTGAGGGCATTACTAAGATAATTTTGAAAGCGTCCTGATATTAGAAGACATTCCTTGACAATTAATGTTGGGATTGCCAGTGTGAAAACAAAAATGTTTCGATGCGATAATGAAGTAGTAATAAAGACTTAAACAAGAGAGATATGTTCCAATCGCTGAAGTCATATCTTTGACATTAAGCAGAATATCTTATATGAAAACTGGTAGAACGTTGTATCTGACATCGCTTTGACGTAACGCAGTTCCCTAATGTCGAGCAGTCGAGTATTATAAACACTACATTGATTAAAACGTCACGAATGAATTAGATTAAGTCAAAATCGATAAAGAAGATTCATAGGGCCAATTTGTTGAAATTTGTCGTCGATATCTGTTTTCAGATAACATTTCTAGACAAATTGCATATTAAATACTCACCAGCGATGATGACAACGAACCATATAAAACATACAGGCAGTATCTTTTTGGGGCTATCCATTTTGAATACGTGGCACGAATTTCTTATTTTTTAGTACTGGCGATAATAATACAACACATTTCTACTCTACCAATTTATATTTAATAAACGTATGACTGTATTTAAAAATCTAAAGTATTAATGATAAATTGAAAATGCCATTATTTTTTCATAAATATGACCTTAACTTTATCTTAAAGTATTGAAATATCTACGGTGGTATGTTTAGGACATGCCATTATTTTTTTAGGGTTAAATTATCTTGAGCGATCAACATCTTATCTCGAGCGATCAACATATTATCTTGAGCGAGCAACATCTTGTCTTGAGCGATCAACATCTTATCTCGTGCGCACGACATCTTATCTTGAGCGATCAACATCTTATCTCCAGCGATCAACATATTATCTTGAGCGATCAACATATCATCTTGAGCGATCAACATCTTATCTCGAGCAACCAACATATTATCTTCAGCGATCAACATCTTATCTCGTGCGCACGACATCTTATCTTGAGCGATCAACATCTTATCTCCAGCGATCAACATATTATCTTGAGCGATCAACATATCATCTTGAGCGATCAACATCTTATCTCGAGCAACCAACATATTATCTTCAGCGATCAACATCTTATTTCGTGCGCACGACATCTTATCTCGAGCGATAAACATATTATCTTGAGCGTTCAACGTATTACCTTGAGCGATCAACATATTATTTTGAGCGATCAACATATTATCTTGAGCGATCAACATCTTATCTCGTGCGCACGAAATCTTATCTCGAGCGATCAACATATCATCTTGAGCGATCAACATCTTATTTCGTGCGCACGACATCTTATCTTGAGCGATCAACATCTTATCTCGAGCGATCAACATATTATCTCGAACGATCAACATCTTATCTTGAGCGATCAACATATTATCTTGAGCGATCAACATCTTATCTCGAGCGATCAACATATTATCTTGATATCTTGAGCGATCAACATATTATCTTGAGCGATCAACATCTTATCTCGTGCGCACGACATCTTATCTTGAGCGATCAACATCTTATCTTGAGAGATCAACATATTATCTTGAGCGATCAACATCTTATTTCGAGCGATCAACATATTATCTTGAGCGATCAACATATTATCTCGAGCGATCAACATCTTTTCTCGGTCATCTTATCAATATCTATTAAGGACTTTTGTGTGAATTCAGATCATTAGTAAAAACAAACGGCTGCCACCGTTTGTGTTTTTATTTAGATTATACTTATAACCGTTTCACATGTTTGCAGGGTTAGAAATTTAAATACGAAACTGATAAAATAAAAGGCAGCAAAGAAATAAATTTAAGTCCTTGACAAAAAAATAGTATGTAGGCTTCGCTATGGAAGCCCTGGAGGGACAATTGATTTCCGTACTTCCAACTTCTGACTTCTAACTTTTGCACTTCTCACTTCCAACTTCTTGACTTCCTACTTCCTACTTCTAACTTCCACACTTCTGACTTCTAACTTCCGCACTTCTGACTTCCAACTTCCCGACTTTCGACTTCTGATTTCCAACTTCCACACTTCTTACTTCTGACTTTTGACTTTTTACTTCCTTCTTCTAACTTTCGCACTTCTGACTTCTAACTTCCGCACTTCTGACTTCCAGCTTCCTGACTTCATACTTCCGACTTCCAACTTCCACACTTCTTACTTCCGACTTCCAAAAAAAGAAAGTTGGCAGTCAGAAGTGCGGAAGTTGGAAGTCGGAAGTCAGGAAGTCAGAAGTCAGAAGTGTGGAAGTAAGAAGTGCGATAGTTAGAAGAGGAAAGTAAGAAGTCAAGAAGTCGGAAGTTAAGAAGTGTGGAAGTTGGAAATCAGAAGTCGAAAGGCAGGAAGTTAGAAGTCAGAAGTGCGGAAGTTAGAAGTCAGAAGTGTGGAAGTTAGAAGAGGGAAGTAAGAAGTCAAAAAGTCGGAAGTAAGAAGTGTGGAAGTTGGAAATCAGAAGTCGAAAGTCTGGAAGTTAGAAGTGCGGAAGTTAGAAGTCAGAAGTGCGGAAGTTAGAAGAAGGAAGTAAGAAGTCAAGAAATCGGAAGTAAGAAGTGTGGAAGTTTGAAATCAGAAGTCGAAAGTCAGGAAGTTGGAAGTCAGAAGTGTGGAAGTTAGAAGTCAGAAGTGCGGAAGTTAGAAGCAGGATGTAGGAAGTCAAGAAGTTGGAAGTGAGAAGTGCAAAAGTTAGAAGTCAGAAGTGGGAAGTACGGAAATCAATTGTCCCTCCAGGACTTCCATACTTCGCCCATATATTAAACGATTTTCCTTGTTTTCCCTTAATTCATACATGCAACTTTTCTGCGCGAATTTATCAGTCGAACTGAAATTTGTTGCTGTTCTAACATGCAGTATGCATCATTGGTTATGTTCATTTGATTTTGAAGATAGGATGACCAATTATATGCATTGCTTTCCCAATTGATGTGATAAACTTGTACATGTACTTATGGGAAGTTTAAATAACAGCAGAATAGGCGAGACCCTAATTAACAACTTGTCCGTA
Organism: Mercenaria mercenaria; assembly: GCF_021730395.1. Classification (NCBI taxonomy): domain Eukaryota; kingdom Metazoa; phylum Mollusca; class Bivalvia; order Venerida; family Veneridae; genus Mercenaria; species Mercenaria mercenaria. The sequence continues at coordinate 103,353,480 of NC_069362.1, read as the reverse complement.
TGTTTTACTGATGACCTAAATGCACACACAAAGGGCCTTAATATATATAAATAAGATGTCGTACGCTCGAGATAAGATGTTGATCGCACAAGATAAGATGTTAATCGCTCAAGACAATATGTTGATCGCTCGAGATAAGATGTTGATCGCTCAAGATAATATGTTGATCGCTCGAGATAAGATGTTGATCGCTCAAGATAAGATGTCGTGCGCACGAAATAAGATGTTGATCGCTCGAGATAAGATGTTGATCGCTCAAGATAATATGTTGATCGCTCGATATAAGATGTTGATCGCTCAAGATAATATGTTGATCGCTCAAGATAAGATGTTGATCGCTAGATATAAGATGTTGATCGCTCGAGATAATATGTTGATCGCTCAAGATAATATGTTGATCGCTCAAGATAAGATGTTGATCGCTCGAGATAATATGTTGATCGCTCAAAATAAGATGTTGATCGCTCGAGATAAGATGTTGATCGCTCAAGATAATATGTTGATCGCTCGAGATAAGATGTTGATCGCTCAAAATAAGATGTCGTGCGCACGAAATAAGATGCTGATCGCTCGAGATAAGATGTTGATCGCTCAAGATAATATGTTGATCGCTCGAGATAAGATGTTGATCGCTCAAGATAATATTTTGATCGCTCAAAAAAAGATGTTGATCGCTCAAGATAATATGTTGATCGCTCGAGATAAGATGTTGATCTATCAAAATAATATGTTGACCGCTCAAGATGATATGTTGATCGCTTGAGATAAGATGTCGTGCGCACGAGATAAGATGTTGATCGCTCAAGATAATATGTTGATCGCTCAAGATAAGATGTTGATCGCTCGAGATAAGATGTTGATCGCTCAAGATAATATGTTGATCGATCGAGATAAGATGTTGATCGCTCAAGATAAGATGTTGTGCGCACGAGATAATATGTTGATCGTTCGAGATAAGATGTCGTGCGCACGAGATAAGATGTTGATCGCTCAAGATAAGATGTCGTGCGCACGAGATAATTTAATCTTAAAAAAAATAACATATGTCCTAAACATACCACCGTAAATATCTAATTCGACCTGATAAAAATTAAGTTGATATTGTAGTGTAATAGTATCTGTTTCCTTAGAATATTTGTGCCATATAAAACACCTTCATGCCTATCACCAGAATCCATTTTTGGATCTATTGGCAATTTTAATCGTGTTACTTCAAGAAAAACTCTGCAATACAGTGTACCTGTTAACTTTACATCCGGTGCTGTCCACACAAATTCTCCAGAACTAAGCTCTAGCCGGCGAATTCCACTACAATTTCAATTAAAGTTCCCCGATTATAAAGTCATTTAGCGTCTTTCCACAGAATGATGGCGCAATCTATGTAGGCAGAAGCTCTGCAACACATATGTATTGTGTTAAATGTTACTGATACAATTTCAATTGTCAGAATTAAACTACATTTCCTCCTAAAAACCTGATTAATATCTTTAATACAAAAACTGTGTAACAGGTTTCCATATCATTGAACTGAGGCATTTGTGCAAATGTGATTTCAGAAACTACTAGAAGAAAGTATTATCAAGTTGATAAGATTTTAACCTTTATGTGAAAGCATGTGCGGCAATAGGAACTAATTCTTTAACATAAATTCAAATAACACACGAATGCTGTTATAGGTTTTTTGACATTGTTTAAAAACTTTATCTTTTGGCATGTCAAAACTATAAGTGTTCCCGCCAGTAGCTGAAGATCATTTCCCTATGTAAGAACGCATTCTACCATGCATGTCAATCTCTTCGACATCAAAACGATGTGTGGGTGGCAATATGATTTCTCGTTTATATAGAAATACATTTAGCGCATTCCCCATGATAGAAGCAACAGTAACATCGTAATTTGTGTAAGTAAAACAATAATTTTCAGTCCAGAGAGTTTCAACAATAAAGCTTTGATAGTCAGATACACTTGGCAGGATGATAAATTGGTATAATTAAGATATTTTTTTTACCTTCGAAAACAAATGCTAGTGAGCACTGTGTGTTCATTGTTGTCAGCCGGTCAAGATAGCCGATCAGAAACTGTAGTTGTTGAAATAAATTGAAACCGAACAGAGCGAAAAGCATTATTTCTAGGAAGACAGGAAAGCAAATTGTTCTTCCTGACACATGTCCAGTTAAGTACGACTATATTGTTTGAATTACTGTGTATTTGCAAACAAATGTCAAAGGAAACGGCCAGTGCAATAATACTCCCAGAATATGAAGGGCGACGGCTTAGATATTTACACTGTTTTGCAATGTTAAACCAGTAGTCTGTTCAGACAAATAAGTACAATATGCTAGTAAACAAGTACAGTTACATACATTTCACACACCTCTAAAGTTATAAAGAAGGATAAATTATAGTTAACTGATAAAAAGCAACATAATGCTGGCTTTTCGTGCTAAGTAGTTCTTTAGAAAATTCGTATGACATAATATTCTTCCAACGTCAGTTGTGTGATGCGATACATGAGCATATTATCGACAACTGAAAAATCTTCTCACTCCAAAAGTCATAACGAAACCCGCTTAGCTCAGTAGGGAGAGCGCAGAGTTATGGATCGCGGGGTCGTGAATTCGATCATCAGGCAAGGCGTATGTTCTCTGTGATGATTTGACAAAGGATATTGTGTCTGGAATCATTCGTCCTGCACCTCTAATTAATGTGGAGAAGTTGGAAGTTACTTGTAGAAAACAGGTTTGTATTTCACAGAAACACTGGTTCTGTTAACTGCCGCCCTTATATAACTGAAATACTGTTGAAAAACGGCGTTAACTACATTGACTACTGCGATAAGTGAATTTTTCCATTTAATTAATGAAGACATTACTTTATCTAAAATACGATAGTTTATGACATTTGAAGACATTTATTCTGCATTTAGGTATTGCATCCAACAATTATTATTATATACGCATTTGAACGACGAAAATGATTTTATTCAAGAGTAAATCCCTGTTTAAAATGTACTATTTCGGTATCAGGGGATTATTATCTACGTATTTACACCACCAAGTCTTTGTCTGTTTATATGTGGTTTTCTTTTCCAGCGAGCCGCTATGACGATTTGACGTAACAATTGTGACATACTAACAGTGATTTTGTTGAATGACAGCACACAGTTTCAGTAAGAAATTGGATCGGGCCCTGTAAGAATCTTAAGTAGACCTTTGATGTAATGACCATCAAAACATTAGGGTATTAACTTGACAACAGATAAGTATAGATATAAACATACTGTATGGTTTGATGACCATAGGACTTAACGTTCTCTAGTTATACATTCTAAAACATTTTAGTTTCAAAGCCAATATGAACTTCACCTTTAACCTGAAAATCAATCGGTGTTATCTGGCCGAAGACACCCATTCAATAAAATTTGATAGCAGTAGACACAGACATTCACCAGCTAGCTATTGATGGGAAATTCTTGCATACCAGACGGGGATTTCCGGTATTTTTACCGGTGCTGGAAAAATCCATCTTATACCCCGGGGTGTAAGATGACTCTCGTGCTTTAAATGACGTATTACAAACTACATATATGTAGAAGATTTATGTAGTTATTTATGTTTTATTTTAAAAAAAACGGAAAAAATCCAATACCTTGACAGTTCCTCTTTGTTCCTATTCAAAACACATTGTTTTATCAAAAATACATAACGTTACGCTGCAACTGATGAAACAAAACCGGAACTAAACATTGTTATATGTCTTTGAAACGTCATGACGTCTTTCCTGTTTACGGACGTTGCTTTCCCGCGCTTTGTTTAAATTCGCTGCTATAAGAAATAGATCTAAAAAGAAAGCTGTTCGGTTGATTTTATTTCCATTATAATTTCTTGATATCGTTATGGAAGAAAAAGATTATGTCACTGGTTATAGGTGCAGATGGGAATATCCGGCTCTCGGGTAACTGTTTAGGCGGTTACTCGACTGGAGCCTCGTTACCGCCTAAACAGTACCCCGAGCCGGAAATTCCCATCTGCACCTACAACCAGTGAAAAAATCTTATATTGTTTCCGTCTCAGTGTCGTCTGACAACATGCTGTCATTCTACAAAGTTTGAAAGTCAGTTTCTCGTTGTTGGTAGAAAATAATCTGTCACTTGACTTGCTGATCCTGAAGCTAAAAGGAGGACTTTACCACTATACTGAAGTTTGATCTAATATCCTAAGTTGTTTTTTCTTGAAAGAAGCAACATGTTATTTCGAAGGGCAAAGTAACCTTGGGCTATTATCTACCATTCAAACGATCATACTGAGTGTACGACATACTGAAATTTTCAATTTAAACCAAAGCCTCTTCAGTTTCCGAATGCAATTTCAGTCTCCGGCACCTACCCTAAAATTGGACATTTGAGTCCGCAGGCAAAATCTTTACCAATGCCTTTGATCACCAATGACCTCAAACAATTAAATAATTCTCGATCAACACTAATAATCCTGTGAAGTTGTTCATTTAACAAGCGTTTGCTTGTTATTGACAAAAATCGACCGACCAATTGCATCTTTTTCTAGGGGGAACGTAAATATGTTGTTTCGTTTCTATTGTTAAAACTGGAATACCTTTTCAATATTTTCTTAAAATGCCACATTATGAACATACATTTTCTGCAATTCATTTTATGTCTTCACAGTTTCATTTTCTTTATATCATAGTTTTACTTAAAGTATGCAACACTTTGATGTTATCTAGAATTGACATGGCTCCAAACATAATATGATGCACTAGAAAATTGGTGTCAAACATCTCATTGTTGCTGATCGTTTTGACTCGCATAATTCTCGATGTTTCAAATACGTCTATAAAACTGTGTTACATACTAGTATGAAATTCTTCATTAGTTAGTTTTACATTAGCTGATCAAATACGCAAAATAACGTCAAATTAGGATATGCCAATGCTTTATGAACAGAGTTGTGAATGACCAAAAACCAAAAGATCAAGAAAGGAAAATACAACGTTATCAGGTCAGTAATTTTTCCGCGTTGAAGTACTCGTAGGGTAATATGTATCCTCACAATAAATGATGCAAACAGTAGCATAGGCACACTACGTGAGCAACAATAGAAATACTAATAGCAGAACTATCTTAACATACGAACGATAGAAGACGTAGCCCATGAATATACATTCGCTATAACTGATCGAATTTGAATTATCAAATATGTTTTACTATTATTATTTCGATCTAATATGTCTTATGTAACAAGTAGATTAAATAGGAAAGGTATATCTTTTGTATGAAGGTGTAGATCAAATGTAACACCATTCTTTCTCGTTGCATGTATGGCGCAAAATAAAATGCCGGTTGCCGTATTCTAACGGAAATGGGCATGTATATTTCATATTGGAACTAAGATTATACCATCAAAGACTTTAAAAGAGAGGACATAATAAGGCAGACATGCGTCTTGTAAAATACTAATTTGTTCTAGTTACTGGGAACTGATCAATTTAACTTATTAGGTTTTTGTATAATATTATACAAAAGTGTGTTATTATGAAGTCACACACTAATTATCTCAATATGCTGATTATAAATCAAATTGGAAGCAATTTGTAATTTAATGCCGGATTCCATTATCAGACTCTTTCTTAATGCAACTTAGGCAAATATTCCGTCTGTACAAATACAAAAAACAGTTGCCAAGAACAAATCGCTGTTATTTTACGTCCATTTATCATATTACAAAATACTTCACTTGCTAATTAAGGTTTGCAACAAGGAACTTCTGATGTGTTGCACGTAGTCATTGCACTTATATAGATATCGTTAGTATAAGTATTTATAGCACGTAATGTGCTTGTAAATTGTCCATCTCTCTGAAAATAGCTTATATCTGCGTGTTGTGTATTTAATGAATCACCTTTATTTTTGATAATATGCTGTTACATATTAAAAGAAAACAGAAGAATGTGAAGTTTTGTTCTCAGACGCTTATGTTAAAAGTCATCTTAAATGGACAGTTGAGCACTTTTTATTAATGTCTGTTTTATTCTAGAATGCAAAGCTTTAAATCCCACAGGTCCGCATATTCCAAGGAAATCCGCTCATCGGACAAACATAGTGTATTCAATCTCTTTATTTCTCGAACGGTGACATCTGAGCCGTGCCATGAGAAAACAAATATAGTGCGTTATCGACCAGCATGAATCCAGACCAGCCGCGCAGTCTGGTCAGGATCCATGCTGTTCGCTTTCAAAGCCTATTGGAATTAGAGAAACTGTTAGCGAACAGCATGGATCCTGACCAGACTGCGCGGATGCCACTATGTTGGTTTTCTCATGGCACGGCTCATTTACTTCTCATAACGGAAACAGAATATGTCCATTAGAGGAAAGCCACAACAATTCTAGATCGGTCACCAGAAGTGGCGTAAATGACTTTATCTAGCTACAGTAGACTAATCCTGGTATCTGTATTTATGATATCTATAACATAAATTGCCTCATAACTTGAGCACTATGCGATCGTTTCTCTTCTCTCAACAATGTTTGATCAGTAACGTATTTATGACACAAGGTTTAATCCCGACTGCCATTCCGTCCCTACAAAACAAACAGCTTGGAGAGATTTCCCAACAAAGTGCTCTAAGATTGCAATTTGACTAATCGATTCTCGTCCGCTATACTTGATTCTCAGGTCCTCAAATTTGCCAGCGATTTCGAATTAATCCAATTTCTTACAAGATGCGTGCAAAATATATCGTCGGTCATGAGTTTATTATAGCAGGATGATCATTTTAGTTTGGGATCGTGGGTGGTTGTAATCGCGCTACGCATAATTAAGTCTATGAAATTCATTTGCTCAAATGTTTTGTTTTTATATGGAAACTGATTTATTATACATTATAACAAAATGTAATCTCATTTCAAATAATAAGCATTAATTATGAAAATATTTCTTGATACTATTTCTATTACATTGAATATCAAATACTTTATGACGTAAATCGAAATTTTTTTATCTATTGTTTCAAGTTAACGTATTGCAAAATCCGCCAATCAAATGCGTGATACATTTCATGTTACTTTTTCAGCATCAAAGAGGCGCGATGTACATTGGTTAATTACTGCAACAGTTTTTGAAATCGACTGAGCTAAATCATAACCACAGTGTTCAAATTACTCTTTCATCAATGAATGCCGAAGATATTTTCTAATAGTGTTATACAGTGAACATGCGAGCTGCGAAAAAGCTTGTTTTTCATTGCGTATTGAGAAGCAGAAATAATGCTTATTTGAACACGGACTTTTTCTTCATAAATTCTTTGATTTAAAGACACACAGATAGTGCCACATACTGCAGTAAAATAATAAACAGATGTTATTTTTTAATTTGTGGAAAAAAACTAGCGATATTTATGATAGAATTAATGAGACATGTATGATGACAGATACTCAGTTCGCTTAAGTGGGGACATTACAGAGTTGGGTGATAGTGAAGAAGTATTTGAGAGGAAATGTCCGGCGGAGCTTGCCGGTTTAAATAACAACAATTAAAATGATGATAATGGAAGACTTAGAAGAGTGGGAAAAATGGTGAGTAGTTTTAGAGTTTCCTTCGAGCTGAATTAAAGACGTGACATACAGATGTGCGTTAAGCTGTTTCTTTGTTTAAACTAGATCTAAACATTAACAAATTATCAAAAATCATATTTAGCTTGTACGAGCTGTATAAAACTGAAATCTATTTTTTTTAATAAAACGACTTAGCCCCGTGACTGACTGGAATAAAGAGATATATTTTGGTATAACTACTGCCTATAAAACTTACTGCATTACACAATTTCTACTTTGTGCTACTGAATGTGCTTTTCCGGTAAAAAATGAAATAAATCAGAAGCCTTTTGTGAACTCATCTTCATTTTTATTTCAAAATGATTAATGAAATCAACTCATATGAATATTGATTCAGTTCATACAATTTTACAGCACATGTAGACGATGTATGGTTTTTATGCATACAATTCTAGAAGAATGATCAGAGCTGGATGTTTGTAACCAAACGTATCCGTCTTACTTCATTTATTACGCACGTGCGCATTAATCTTTGAAGTTTAACTTTTATTTTCATTATACATGACGGTCTCTTTTCTGGTTTTAGAAAACGATGTGCTTGATTTATTTTCATGACATTTGAATTGAATATTTTTAAATGATTTAATAATTTTTGGAATAATAAATTGGTGCTGTAACTTTATAAGGTTTCAGTGATATAATGTCTGGAGAAGAAAGTATTTTAGATACAATCTTATAAATTGACTTTATGCTGTGTTTACTTTTTTAAGGAAATCTAGTGCCAAGGCTAAAACTAGAATGTATATTCAGGTAGAATCCACCAAAAACGATTTCAGGCCCATAGAGGAAAATGTGACATTTTTATATAATAACTATAAGGAGGATTTCCAAAATTAACAAATGCAAATACCTGTAGAAGAATTTACCTAGACCGATCAGTTATAGATGTGCCGAATATCTCTTCAAATACACACTATTTTAATGAAACAGTTATCTGAACATTGCCCCTGAATTATTTTGAGGACTCTCACTATTTTGTGTTACAATAATGTCGGTATAAAATGAAACGATACTGTCGTAGAAGCGGAGAGAGGCCAGGCTGAGCGTTGCTCCTGCATAGACATGCCCAGCTATTATGCATTGCCCCACCTAAGTTATATCTGTGCATGTTTTGTCTTTATTGCCCCGTTTTTTTAAACGCAATTTCAAATGACCATAGATCACTTTCACACTATGTAAATTATATGATAGAAACTATATTAATCATTCTCCGATAGAAACCATATATAACCTCCGCAAAAACTTTCATAATTCGACATGCAGTAATGCATCAGTAGTATGCTTGTCAATGTAATGGTCATTCAATTTATTCAAATATTGTGTCTTCCGCAAAGGATGGTATGTGGTAATTATATCAGATGGATAAAAGTCAGGAAAATGTATACATTGAGATAGGTAAATTAATTCAATCCCAGCTTGTCAATATTTTGGAAGGATAGTGTACCATAATTTCAGGAGAAAGAACTTTAGTGTGTATGAAAACCTTGATTTTTTTCCAAACTTGTAAAACTTCATTGGTATACACTGAGCAAAATTCAGTGATGCTATAATCAAGTTAACCACACGCAGTTCTTTTAATACACTTTATGAATTGCTTTAACAGAATATTATATCTAAAGTAAATTAGCAGTTGCTAAAATTGTATTTCTCTCTGAACAAAAAGACCCATTACCAAAAAGCATCACTTATAAAATATTTCAGGGTATCATGGCCTTTCTCAAATAATAGAATTTCGACACCTCGTTCTAATAATGCTGGCAAAAATTTGTAAGGAGTATTTTGTTTAGGTAACAAGTAAAAACAAATCTGTGGTCAGGTAAAGGTCCCGATGTCAAACAGTTTGGTAATTGGCACATTTTGAAAGGGCATATTAACATTAACCTTAAAACATAACATGGGAACATCACATAATGACAATTAGATCACAACAATGGCTTTACACATTGTTTTTGTCGTTCAAATAATTGTCCTGTTATGGCAGCAAACATTGTCATACACCTTTACTGTTATTGCGATATTATCAAAACAAATGATATGATGTCATTACAAATGAGTACTTCAGTAATTGAATAGGATTTCTGGAAGTTCTTTTCCATTTAAGTGCTTTAACCCAGACTGTCGATTATAAAAAAGTAGTGGAAACATTATTTCTTGTTTTATGTTTGTACAGTAGCATGGCCCATCAGCCAAACGGCGGCAAATAGTGGAAATTCACGTTTTCACAAAACAAGTAAACACTGTTAAATAACATAGTAAACGCATTTACCAAATATAAAAAGACCGATCTACACAGAATCAGATTATATTCTTTAGCACTAGGCGTAACAAAAACATCCCTTAGTCCATTTTTACTTGGTCGCGTTTCTGTGAAGATTTGTTCACGGGTCACGTTATGATTGTGTAATAAACACATTTGTTAAAGAAATAGACGTTTACTACGCATGTGCAGGTTTGGCAAGCAACCAGCACAGCCAGCATTCTTACAATAATCAGAATTCTATCAAAATATGTGCAATCTGATAAAAATGTTACAGCAAATGTAATAGTGAACGATAAAATATGTAGTAGAAACGTTATATAACCGACAGAATCCTAATTTGACTTATAAACAGATTAAAAACTCTAGTACTTTACAATTCGTGTCTAGCCAGTGTTCTCAAGACTTGCCAGGTTATAAGTTCTAAATACTCATTACTTGCAATGCTAACGTTATTACAGGGCATCAGGGTAGAATTCGACATACTTCAAAAAAAAAAAAAAAAAAAAAAATAATAATAATAAAGACATCCGATTGACAGAATATGCAAATACTGATTTTCTTTTCAAAAATAAAAACTCAAATATCCGGGTTATAAAAAGTATTTAATTACTTCCCCAAATATGATTTTTTAAATTTATTTTCGAACGTTTTACGTCTACGATAAAAACCATGGGTAGTCAAGCTACATGTTATGAAAGGTAAAATTTGAACTTCTAAACACAGACAACTGTCAGAAAACATCTACTACTTGTTCTCAGCAATTTCATATAAAATGCTTAAATGAAACTTCACTTTAAGGGGAGATTAACAGATATTTCAACGTTTAACCAGACATTACTCTGACCAAAAATGTATATATGCCATATTTGTAACATATTATGGCCATAGATCTTAAATAATAGAGATTTGTTCTAAAACCGCATTACATGCGTTACCGCTATTTGAATCAATTATCATACAAATACATATACATCACTCTGTCTATCCATTACTGTTCAGTTTGCTTTGGTTGACGAGAAAGAGAAAACAGTCTCTTTTCATATAAGGAAAAGATTGAACATAAAAATTCCACATTTATGTATTATTTTCATTTAAGAAATTCTTGAAATATTTTCAGACACTAAAACATGTACATCAAACATTTTATGTTTCCTTGATAATATAATGTGATTTTATTCAAACTATAGAAACGGCATAACATTAATTGTACAGCTATATTGACGTATATTATTATATATTAAGTTTAGGTCGACGTATCGGTTTCTTTTTCTACAGCTTGAATATTGCTGACATATGATTAAAATCAAAACAGTAATAATGCGCGTCAACAAAATAAAGCATTAACCTTTAGCTGATTCTGCCAGACCAAGATCAGCCTGCACACGGATATGCAAGCTGGTCATGGTCTGCACTGTTCGCTATTCAGTCAGTAAATTTTCAGTTGACACCCCTTCAAATAATGAATGGTATTGCCCAAATTGAAGACAAATTTCATTTAATACTGATCTGTAAAATACTATAAAGCTATTTAATGTTCTGACAAAAGCTTGTTAGTGCAAAAAGGGTACAGCGAGTATTAACAGTTCGACACCAATTACCATTGTCACGTTGTTTTGGCAAATGGAATGGTTTTTTGATTTACGACACTTCTCCTGTTTGAGTACGACCTTACTGCTTGAATAACTGTGTATTTGCAAACGCCGGTCAGCGGAAGTGGTCAGATCATTAAACACTCAGAGACTGAAGGACAATAACGTACAAGAGCGTAAGATAAGGCTATATGCGAATTGTAACATTTACAAAACAAAATCTGTTGCAAGTTTTAAGAAACGACACAATAACAATTTCACACAGCATCAAAGTGATAAAGAATGATAAATAATACTTGACAGATAAACGGACATGTAAAACTGCTGATTAAAAGGATGCCGATTTGTACAGAGAATACGATGCTTATCCTATAAAAATATATGTTTTAGATATTTCCTGAGGAAATTATCAAAACTAATTGCCTACGATTAAGTGTATAATTCTAGCGTTAACCCTATCGTTATACTCAAAAAATTATTTTAACATTCGCAACTGTGATCTGTTCTTTCCCCTGAAATAACAGATCAGGAGCTTACTTATTAACTATGGTCTTACTTTTGCATTAAACATAAATGTTTGTAAGTGCAGATCATTTAAACGGCATTTAATGGTTTGACCATTACATTACATTACATTACACTTTTTAGGTCAAGACTCTTACAGAAAACTGCATAATTATGTGTGTTATTCAGCTCCAAAGAAAATATATAAAATTGTTCCTAATGTTCCCATACGGTCTCGATCTTGTGAAAGTATGGTACAAAAAATAAATCTAGAGTCGCAAAGAGATTCTCTTTTGGAGTACATATATTGGCATTAAGGGTTATTGAAACCAGTAAAGTGGCATCTTGACAGCAACAAAGGAAACATTTCTGTGTCCAGGTTAACTAAATTAGTTGGCGTAATTGCACGTTGGACATACATCATGCGTCCCCATATTGGTTTACGCATGAATGTATACACAGAACCGCTTGATAGAAGGGGACTTTGGTTAAAAATTTGGATCGTAAGTATTTTATAGGCTCTGATGCGGTTTTAATCTCGAGAAGAAATTATTTTTCAAGTGGAATATATTTTGGAATACAAGACAAAGTAGACAGTCCCTTAAAGAACAGGGTCGGGGATAAACATGCTAGATATAAGTATGAGACTCGAAAAATAACATGTATCTACTAGTGTCTTATTCTATTGTAACGTATTTTGAAAATGTGTACTCATTTCTACAGCATAATTAAGATATCATAAATTATTGTTTTTCTTGTTTATATATAAGTAACAACATTGGTATACAAATATTAAGACGCCAAGCTCAGGCAGCTTCTGTTATTTGTATTTAAACATTCCTGTAATATTTCCAAACACCTGTTATTATTGCAAATGTTAATGCTTCACGTTGTCTATGTACTGCTCGTTGTTAATGTGTTTTATAACAATATACATTTTCACATCTATAGTTTGCTTGTATATTTAAACTATTTAGCAATTTATACCTTTAATTAAATGTTTAAATCAGAAAATGGACCAGTTCTTACTGTAAAACAATGCTCTCTTCCTTTCGCAATATTGTTTTGTTATTAACTGTCAAATCAAATAGTTGTTCAGTTCCAGTAAAAAAAATATCAGATTTGTTACATTTCAGTAAATAATACCATAATATTTGATAAAATCAGATAGCCAGCATATCTGATCATAGTGTCAGTGTAGTTCTTGACACTACGAAAATAGAGCAAAATGTGTATCGCGGAAACAATAAAAACTAAATTACATATTTTAGATCTGGAGCCGTTATGACACATTTGTTTCAAGGAAGGCGTATTCAACCGAAATGCACACGAAAATGGATTACAATGCGCAAAATCAAACATCTTGTGCATTATTATACCGCCAGTCTGTTTTCTTTTTCTGGTGGCTTATTTTTCATAACCTAGCAACGTTTGATCTTAATTTTATACCCAATTTGTCTGCCATACAGAGAACTATATTAACATATTCAAATAAAAGTGACTTTTATAAGTAATAAATCCTTCTCGAGCCTTGAAATCAAACTTTTAATTTAACATTGACTTAATTAGGTTCTTTTGCTGGAAATATAATGTTGGAAATGGTACTAGTATGTAACACACAGAATGTGACTTAATTATCTTCAGTAGTTCTGAAACATGTCACATGTTTATTCAATAATGCTACATTTTGAATGACAAATGGTGAATATTTTATTTAATCAGTTCGTTAGCATTAAACAAAGCCCACGGCCTACAACAAATACAAACAGTTTGATTCACTAATCGTAGCAATTTATAAAGCAAGAATTATTCTGTTACGTTGGCTTGCCTCCGTCTTTCGTACTTTTACAATTCAGTCTTTGAGAAGATTTTAGGAACAAAAAAGACACAGATAGTTTTCAGCATTATTTTTTATATCATTGTTTACAAATACTGTGAAGTCATTTAATTCCGTAGACACATGATTTCGTGGGTTTGGCGGAAATGGTTATTTTGTGGGGATAAGAATTAACGGATTTGAAACTTTGAACATGAAATACTTGTTAGTTTGAATTAAATTTCACGGATTTCCTTAACAACGAAATCTGTGACAATTAGTCCACATAGAATAATAATAATTTCATTTTACTGGGAAAATGAAATACAGTAACGTTCAAATAAATGCGTAATGGTGTTTGGGTGGGTGCATTCTGTGAACGCTGCATCTTAAAATTTGTGTCCTTCATTTTGATAAAGAAATGTCATTAAATTGTTGCTGACTTTACAGCTTGATTTGTTGTGAATGGGTTTAAGAAATGAAAACTAATTATGTTTTAGTTTCAAACAATTATAATTGAGCCGTGCCATGAGAAAACCAACATAGCTAACAGTTTCTCCAATTCCAATAGACTTTAAAAGCGAATAGCATGGATCCTGACAAGACTGCGCATTAGCGCCTGCGCTGGTCTGGATCCATGCTGGTCGCAAACCCACTATGTTGGTTTTCTCATGGCACGGCTCAATTATAGATTTATAGCGCCTTTAATTATTATTGTAGTCGATATAATCATGAAATGAGAAGAATGTCCGTGTACAAAACAACTAGCTATGTGACTACCAAGCAAACACAACAGTTCTGGTCAAGATGAAAGACAATCTGGCAGTGTGAAAATCGTATTGTGTAAAAATACGGTAGTGAAAGGTAAAATTCATATAAACAATATGAAAGACATTTGAACAATGATGATGAAATTTTAATGAGTTTAAAAGTCATAACTGATATTCCAAATTTACTGTCATGTTGTAAAACTGTGTTTAAATGGTAAATACCTATAACTGTATTTACAATAATTATAAATTTTATTCGGATTTGTTCTGTATTCGCATAATCCTTTGTTACATAAGAAGCTGTTTCAACACTTTAATGTTCAAGCATTTGCATTTTATAGATCTAACCTGCAGGCATGCTAATCGATTTCTTGTATGTGTGATTGTGGTAATGGATAACTGGCAATTTCAAGTGCAACACGCGCCATATTGCAAATTATAATATACACCAAGTAATTAAATGCAAGTGTTTTATGCATTGTAATTAATTTGGATAACAATATCTTTTTATTTACTGAGTTTATGTATTTCAAATAGCATCTTATACTTTTGTAGAACGCCTTATAATTCTTTTGATCAATGTCGAATAAACGCTTTGGCAAATCATAAGGAAAAACGATATGTACCTTAACTTTTTCAGGGATAAAAATAAATATCAGTGTCTGACAAGTATTTCAGGGATAGTGCCATGCGTTAGTGTGAGCGATCAGCTGCTAATGATCACGGAGTAAAACCTGGCAAGAGTCACAAAATAATGCTTCCTAATGAAATATCTGAAAAAGTAAATCACCAAATATCACGATCAATCGGATAGCATTGGAACATGTGTAATTCTAATATGCTTTTTTCCGTTAAGACACTCTTTTGCTATAAATTATTCCTTAAATATTCTTAATGGCGAAATGACATTAAATTAACTGGATACTCACAATTTTAAAAGAAATATTGCAGATGTATGGGGTGTCTTTTACAAGTGAACAGCACAATATATTACTCATGACCATTTTATAAGATATGTATTGAGTGTTAGCACTTAGCGTGGCTGGTGTATAAAAGAAGAGTAAACATTCGTGTTGCGGGAGACTCCGCAAAATGAAATTAAAATTAATCATTATAAACTGCAATATTCAGATTTGCGACTCAATCTTTTGCCTGCACACTGGATTCAGAAAGAACCTGAACATCAACAGATTCTTACATTTGCACATACAGGCAAACATGCCCCAAGCAGTCTGCAAGGAGAGGGAAACAGCCTTTTTTTACTTAAGGCAGTTGACTGCTTCAGACAAGTTGAAATTGGAATAGAAAGTCTGTTATGGAAGTAACCCAACTGGCTGCTTACGGCAAGTGATTGCTTAATATATGTTAAAGCTTGTAGTATGCAGAACTGACAGGCAAAAATTGATAAAATACTGACGCAGTTTCTTGATTATTTCTAAATATGTTAGAGGCATAAATGCAAAATGCCGAAATGCTTTCAACTTAGATTAACAATATATTCATGCTATGACAATAATGAATCCGCACATATGTAATTATCATTCATAACTAAGTTAAGACAGTTCATCAACTTGTCTAATAAAACATTCAGAGGTATTTCAGTGGTATCACAACATATCTTACAGGTAAAAGTCTTCGTAAATGACTAAACAATTTATGGCTAGAGCTGGATGGGTAATAATCATCGCCACTATGACACTACCTCGCAATATCCAAGCCGAAATCGCTAACAGAATGCACCGAATTGCAAACGAGAACGTCGATATTTTGTGTCACATAATACCGAAGAAAACTGATTTTTTTCTTGTATGCCACATGTTTCATGGCTTTTGTAACTTGCAACCCCTTGCCTAGATACATGTAAACTCTTTGAAATAATTACTGAAAATCGATAATACAAATGAAAAGTTTAAGTGTTTAACATTTATACTGGATGTACGCATTTAAGTACAAGTTTTCTTCTGTTGTAATATTTGTTGGAGTGCGTTTGGCAATTTTCAGTTATCTATTTATGTAATGAGTACCCGACATGTAGATTACAATTGCAGCAATCTATGGTAACTGACTTCTTTGTTAAGCTCATACATGATTCACATATATGTATAGGAAAGAGGCAAAACTGTCTAATAGGCTGAGGAGCAGTGCTTGCAAAATATCAGCAAACGCAAATTTAATATATTATGATTTATTTTTAAAACTAATGTACATAAAACTTATAATATACTTTTTGATAAATTGTAGAAAATAGAATGAAGTCATTGTTCATTCAAATTTATAGTCTGGCGTCAACTTCAATACAGCAGTATATTAGCCTTCGTTATTATAATCAAGTATGGTAAGCCTTATTGATGCCTTAAATTTTCAGAGTTACTTTTATCTCCATTTAACACTTCTGTGTTGGTAGTCACAATCGCTTGAGTTAAGCACCATTCTTCAATAGATAGAGTTCTTTATGTTGAAACAGCAATCATAAATCAGTCCATCAAACTATTCTTAATGCCTAGGGAATCGTAATTGACACTACTTCTGCTTAGAAGCGAAGAATATTTTAAGAAAAATCTTGTAAAATCGTATTTAATATTTTCTTGTATTTCTGATAGTGCGTTTACAGAGTGCTTTTTCTGTCTACTTTTGTGTACATGTATAATGAGGCGTATACATTCGCTTAATATCTATGGAGATTTTTATACCAGATTTATGGAGGCCTCCTTTCATGATAAATACGTTCAAAGGCACTTTACATAAGCCACACATAGCACTAAGTTCACCCCGCCATTCAATGTGAAAGTGAAATACATTTGATATTTGAAGTTGCATTGCTTACCAAATTTTAGTTGCTAAAGTGTTTATTAATTAAATAGATTAATTTTAATACAAAAAAAAAGACGAAAATACAAATGCTCTGTGCCCTTTCGTAATTATATTAAGCGTTGACGAATTCAAACAGTGTATGACAGATGTTCAAATAATACAGAAGATTTGACATTTATCTCTTCTCTATACAACAAAATACAGGTAAGTCATAAAAAACATGTTGGTTCTATGACGATCAAAATATGAAACCATTTGCTGTCCTTCAGTTAAGATCGCATTTTTTTTTGAGGAAGTCGGTGATTTAACCTAGGTGCCCGCCCATGTCTGAAATAATGACCGGATGAGCACCAGAGGTCTACCTTCAACACGAAAAATAGAAGGTGAATGCGATCTATTACTGTGTCTTTGTGGCGTTAACCCAAGAAAAACAAACCAAGTTCAGCTATAGACAACATTGAGTTTGGATTGTGTACAGTTCAGTAAATTTTTTGAAGATTAGATGAACGAAATGGTACAACATATAATCTGCAAACAGAACATGAAAATATAATGATTGACTTTTGCATGCATGATTTTATAACCTTCTGTTATCATGCACTTCAGTTCTTTTATTGCAAGTTTAGTGAATGGTTTATTTGATCTTTTCACAAGGTGTTGTTTGAGGTAGCCAAAAAATACCATCACTTTAATTCAGTACCCATGACCAGGTCATTTACGAAACAAGATAGAATTATTCTGGTTCATTTCGGCTCTTGGCTTTTATGTTGGTTTAATTTAGTATAAAAATGAATCCTTTGAGAATCACAAAATGTTTTCAGTAACAGAAATGCTAGAAAGAATTATTTGCGTTTATCAATAAAATGGCTTGTTTAGGAATATTGGAAAAATGAAATATTGCAATATTCAAACAGATTGGATTTGTTGAAATACGAGTGGCTCCTTTTCATGTAAGTTTCATTCTGTATTACTGGTATTTCGTTTATTACAAATGGCAAATAGTTTAAAATTCTTGTCGGCTCTGCTACGAGCTCTAGCACAGTTTCTTACAAAAGGACTGTGAAATCATTTAAATGTAAGTTATAATTCGGATATTCATTATATGAACAGTTATTATATATTATAAATTGCAAAGTAGCGATAATAATTTAATCTATACGTCAGTTTAAAATAATCCGTGTTTTGGATTTTCAGTGGACCTGATCTTTTTTTGTGGTTACACACGATAACGTCATTAGTGTTCATTCAGACAAGGAATCGATTGTCTGGGGACAGAATGTGTTAAATGAGTTAATGCATACGTGCATACGTTAAAGAAGTTACTTCTTGGAATACAGGTGATTAAATCTGTTTTCCTGGTAAAGTAACAGTTCTTAGAATACAGCAACATCCAGATGGGCGACTCATTCTGTTTAACCATACACCAAAGCATGCGCTTCTTTAAATACTGCCATATTTATATGGTTGTCACTCAATCTGTTCCTCATACTTTAAAGCATGCTCCTCTTTAACTAATGTCGTGTCCGGGCAAGAGATTCAATAAGTTACTAATACTCTAGAGCAGTCGCTTCTTAAAATACAGCCAAATTCAGGTAAATACAAAAATTTGTTACTAATACTTTAAAGCATGTGCTTCCTTATATACTGACAAACCCAGGCGGGTGGCTAAATTGGTTACATTTACTTTAATGCACGCGCTTCTTTAAATACTGCCATATCCGGGCGGGTGACCCTATCATAAAGTATGTTTTTCTTTAAAATACTGCCGTATTCGGGTGAGTTGCCCTATCTGATACCAAAATTCGCTTCTTTAAATACTGCCATATCCAGGTAAATGCCACAATTTGTTACTAATACTTTAAAGCATGCCCTTCTTCAAATACTGCCATATTCGGGAGGATGACTCCAATACTTAAAGCATACGCTTACTAAATACACACTAAAGTTTTACATTTGAGATAACTAAATGAATTAAATAGAAAGTACTGACACTGATATAATATCATTTCTAAACACATTAGATGCATTAATGCAAAATGAGATTTGGTTTGAATGTTTATTGAATGTATGTTCTTGCAATTATAACAATGACTGCACACGTATGTAACAGAGAAACACTTCTGAGACAGGAAATTAAATTAAACAATCTTCTGTCCTTTTATCAGCCTTTCATATTTTCGGAGATATTCTGCAGGATTCCATGTGTTATAGGTAGTGGAAGAATGTTACGTTTACGATTAAAATGTTTAGTTCGGACTGGAATCAACATCCTCACAGCGATAGCACCCATCGCCTAACGTATCAAATTACAAACACGGAAAAGCATACGGGATACGTGAGAATCATTTTATAGGAGCTCATACCTACAGAGACTGAGTCTTGTAATTAGCCATATCGCTGTATATTTTATGCAAAATACTCGTTACATTCTACCACGACGACAAAGGCTGGACTAGTTCCAAATTTAGCTTACGTTATCACTGCCTTATGCTAGATAACTGGCGTCTCACATCATGACATGTTATTACCTTCCTCCTACAATGTCTGTTAATATAAAACCTCAGCCTTTTGTCTATACAAAGCTCTCTATAGATATTCTTGACTGTTTGTACACGAATTGACCAATATAGCCATTTCTCAAAATGGTAACTAATCTGACATTCGACTACTTTGATACATTCAAATCTGGTGCAAGGGAAATGACATCAAATTTGTCCACTGACACGAGATGCCATATACCCTGAATGCATGTCACCAAAAGCAAATGCTTGCAATTCTTCAGCTTACGTCTTCATGTTTTTTTTAAATGATTTTCAAAAAGTAAAAGTTCATTTGAGAGATACTTTAGAATAGAACATACAACACACATTTACGAAAAACTGTAGACGAAAGAGTACAGGACAGTTTTTATGAATTTAGAAAGCACAGCACAATTGACTGAACCTAAAGTTTGATTATAATTGTATACTTGTATTCATTTATTTGAAACTTTATTATATTCAACAGTTCGGTTCTCGTATGCTTTCTGGGGTAAAAAGGGATGACAACTGCAATTTAAATTCTTTACAACGTTTAATTTTTCTATAAAAGCTAGTCAGTGGTTTGTTTATTATGCTTCTGATCAACATGATCTGTGATTATGACCTAATTTTGAAAAGTATTTGCATTTACTTCGAAGACAAGTCAATTGCGAAATATAGGCAGTCATGACGTAAATAAACTCCTAGTCAAATAAATAAAAACCAATAGCTACATGTTGTATATTACACGTTTGTGAAACAAACCTTGGTTTCGATTTCGAAAATTTTCTGCGACAAGTGTCTTTCCTACATTTTTCACAGATCTAGCATAATTTAGATTTGAAGTTAAGTTTAATGCCTTACAATCTGACTAAAGTACATATCCTATACGCTACGCATAGGATCTGAGAACGACCTATTCATTGCCTCGTTCTGACGACCCTTCCGCTAGCCAATCAGTGCCTAACTTACAACATCTTGCAAATCTACCTGTAGCCTTGACTTTTGATATTTATAATTCTTATGTCGTAATTTATCAGATAGCCGGTTAGCTCAGTCGGTAGGCCACTTGCTTTGTAAGCGAGGGGTACCGGGTTCGAGCCCTGGAATGATTGCACATTTTTCTTACTCTTTGACATTCGAACAAGTCGTCTGATTGGATAAAATAAAAATAGCAATACTGGAAATCCAAAATATACAGAAGACGAATGTGAATGGGTCGTTCTCAGATCTTCGTTTAGAAGATCAAGTACTTCAGTCAGATTGAATGCCTTATAACTATAATCAATTATATTACATGTAACGAAGTATAACACCACAGCAAACAATTAACATTTAGAAAGAGCCATCTTAGAGCTAATGGTTGTGGTAACTTGTCTCAGCTTGCACAGAAATAATTTTTTAGAGTCAAGATAAAACAGGTATTTGAATTCGAAATATTAAATACCTATATTAGGTCTGGAAATAATGTTAAGATAAATAGTTTTTGTTGATTTCTCACGCGTCAGTGCTTTCGAAAAATAAAAAGGTTTTGCGTGAGAATTTACGGAAAAGGAAATTTCTATGAATTCGAGTAAGCCCCAATTAATTTTGACAGTTTCATTTCTCAAAGACTCTAAATTGGTATTCAACCATATAAACAAGTATGATAAACATTATTCCTTGATAACTTTAATCAATAACTCACATGCGAAAGCTTAACTACTTTTCTTCGGTTAACATGTTCTGCAGTATGTCTGGATGGTTCATAATCATTTTGATTATCTCAAACACAAAAATTTTGTTTGCTTTATTGTTGAATTAAGCTCTGTTCTTTACACATATCTTGGATCGTAAGTTATTCAACAAGAATATCTGGATGTGGTACTCGTGAAAACTTCAAAATAAACGTTTCTTTTAAAATTAAAATCAAGCGAATTTCCCTGATTACACTTTGCTAATTTTTTCTTTGTGTTTCCACGTCAGTCATAAATCAGTTGATTTTTCTTAGAAGCAGAGCATAATTATGTACAAAAATCTATCTTGTAAATCGTAAAGTGTCTTTCCCTTTGCTTTAGAGGGTTCATTTATCAATGGCTTTACTGTCTCAATCTGTATATATAGACAATAAGAGACTATCATTAACAATTCTATATCATATTTCGACGAAAAAGCATTTTAGCTTATAAGAAAAGGTAGTATACATCAGGTATATTACAGGTATCTCTACGAATATGTAAATACCTATCATATAATTAAATATTCAGTTAGTTTTATGCGCACCTATTAGTGGAATAATTGATTTTCAGGCATATAACAAAACAATGATATAAATTAGAAAAAGTATAAACAATTGATTATAGAAGAAATGTATTCCAAAAAGGGTAAAACAATTAAAATTGGATGTTTACGGGGGATATTCGGAATGTATCAACGTGATGACAAGCAATTTCAACGTCAATGATACAGTTGAATACCTCTATCCGATATCTACACAGTGGTATATACAGTGGTATATACATGTGAATTCTGTCAAAGGTGATGAAACCTGGTTACACTAATTTGAATAGGTGACAAAAATTGGCAAAAGGCCAGTTATTGCAAAACGAATTTAATTGCAAAGACGGTTTTGTTCGCTGTATTCTTCTCGTAGAGAAGGCATAGCAGCACAGAAACCAATAAATTGCAGTCGATTTGTGACCCGAAGATACTGTCGTGGAACTGTTTTGAAAAAGATACCACAAGATAAGTCGACCAATCAAAAGTTTCAAACATGTACGACTGTTGCATGACAGTGCTCCAACAGTTGTTTAGAAATCGGAGAAAGTTGCTGTGGTACTGCATCCTTCTTATTTCAAAGACCTTGCACCATGCAACTCCTATCTCGTTCCAGAGTTGTAAAACTATATACCATAATTTCTTTCTTTCCGTTATGAATTGTAACTTTCCTTCAGCATTGGATATCGTAGAGAAACACCGTTTGATGAATATCAAGTAAAGCATTAAGCAATACATATAAATATGTTTTGTTGCATTGTAAGTCAAATGTTAGTTACAGAAGTGTATATTATTTTCAAGATATCAAAATCAGATGGAGACTCCAAATGCCTATTTTCTAATATTGCTCATTCAACAGGTTCGTTGAACACACATCTTAACATTTAGATATACTGAAGAAAGATTCAACCAATGAACAAGAGACAACAGACAACACTTTATTCCAACCCAAATCATATTACATGATGTATGAGCGAACAGATGCTCTCAATACAATTCATTGGTACGTGACATGGTGTTATTAATTTCAAATTGAAAATATGTTAAGAAATAGACTACATTTTCACTAATTGGACTGTTTTAGTTCTGAAACCTGTGCAGTGCAAGTCAGTTTATCATAGTGAATAAGTGTGTAAAGTTTCATTCCATTCTCATAAGTGGTTACTTAGATACAACCTTATATATATAAAAAAAACGTAAATAAATCATGACGTGAAAGCTCTACCTGTTCTTCATAAGTCGAGCTAAATTGAAGATATCTTCACGTCAGTGTGAATCTGGATAAGTATTTCTTTATTTCAATGCACTGATCCACTTATTTCGTTAAGGTGACGATATTGACCAACAACGTCATTAAATGTTCATGAAATGCCTGGCAATGTCAGTCTTGTAAGACTGCGTTGATGGCATTTCCTGTTGAGTTATCAGTGCCTATGTAATAAAGATGTGAGCGCGAGAATCTCTCTATTAACATTTACTATCCTGTTGAACATTTACTCTCCTGTTGAAACATCCCATCAAAAACAATAACAGCAGTTTTATACAAGATTACATAATTTTGTAGAAGATAAACATTTAATATACAATCATTACAAGAAAATAGAACATTTTGTTATGAAAGTATTTTCATGGCATCTTATAATACTTCAATTTTTATTATTATGTTTTGTGAATACTGTTTTTATCTTTCCTAGTTATATTTCACCCTCCCACCCCCAACACACACACCAAATGGGAAAGGGTTGATTCAGAAAAGACGGGCCTTCATTTGCCTTTAAATACTACTTTAATTTAGTGTAAAAAATGATTCCTTAGAAGGTTTCAAGGACACCAGTAACAGAAACGTTTAAGAATTTGCGTTTATCAATCAAATGGCTGATTTAGGGATATTGGAAAATGAAATATTTCAATATTCATTGGAATTGTTGAAATACTGCTGGCTCCGGGTTTGGAAGTCGGCTGCTGAAGATTTCACTTCGTAGCCTCTATGCGACAAACAGGTCTAAACAGGACAGTCTCTGAAAACCACTTTTCATTTTTGTTTGTATTTGCATTTATCTATATTCCCCACCGACATCCAATATGGGTTTGTTATTTTAAAGTGCAAGATAAAGAGACGCTCTGATTCCAGAATCTTCCCTAGTATTTTAGGGTGTAGTATAAAACACCCATACAAGAGACTCTTTATCCAGTATTTGTAATTTTTAGTTGGCGGATCTCACAACCCCTAGTTTTGTAGTCAGACAGTTTTACTGCACCACTGCGCCCGCTCTTCATGGATATTGTACCTGTTATACACTTGTCTATTCGTTAACAAATATTAGACTGCTTTGAAAATTACTGACATGTGATTGGTTTAAAAAGTAAAAAAAAAAAACACTTAAGTTCATAATAGCTTTATTCTGTGTTCTAAGGAAGTAGTTTATTACATATGGAAGAAACGTTTAAAATGGTTGCAAAATTTGTTGAGGGCATTCTCTTGATTTGATACGGAAGGGTTGTGAAGCTATTTATAATTTGGATATCTATTACATAAATACGAAATTACAAAAAAAAACAACACTAAATGCATTTCTACAAATATGACCTAAACGGCTACAAATTTTACGGGGAAAACACTTAACATTTTGTAACGGGAAGGCCTTTTAGAGTGCCATTTATCTCGATGTTATATGACGAACATGAAGAATTTATAGCATGTGCAGCCTAGTAGAACAGTAATACTGAAAAATACAAGTGTGAAATGAGATACACGGAATTGCAAAACAAGTAACGTATAGAAGATACATAATTATCATTTCATCGTTAGTAATACGACTGGAAAACGAAGTATTAACGGCCATATTTCTTATAACTAACGAAGTATCATTTCAAAACGATGCCTTGCACAGATACAAATTATATAAGCATTAACAGCAATTACAAGCAATACGTTCCTAGCAGTCAATTATGCAACTCGGCTGTTTATGTATTTTACACTTGCATGAGATTTTTTTTCTTTAGTTGCAGTCATTGCTACCAATCACTTTTATTTACATAGCTCGCAGTATATTTTGCAACGTATTTGCAAAATTATGCCAGAACGAAAAGGACTATAAGTACTTCCATGTCTAGCATACATGCTAGATTGCTGTCAGGTCTCGGTTGGCATCCTTCTACAATGTATGTTAATACCCAATCTCAGTCTTTTACATATGTATGGCTCACTCACTGAAGTAAATCTATGACTGTATATTCGCAAAGGCGACATTGAATGATATCTAATATCTTTTTCTAATTACATTTAAATTATAAAGATAACAGTACTCTGGCATTCCATTGAAATCGGAAAAAAACTTTGATAAGCTCAAATTCGTGCTTCCTGCGAATGCACACTATTCTAATTGAAATGTTTGATAAGCTCACATCAGATACATGCACAGGATATTACATGATATGTCCTTTAAGCTGAAAGCATCTCGCAATTTCCAGATTTGTGAAATGTGTCAGTTTATTTGTCCATGCTTATACAAACTACTCACGGCCATAAATTTATTTCCAAGATAGGCAAGCTAAAGAAGTTTTTATGCTTTTGTCTAATAACGAAATTTGCTCGTTTGTAAATTATAGGCATTTATGTGTATTTCTTTGACTTTTTAAAATTGGAAAGAGACCTTTAAATACATAAAGTGATATTTTTATATGTCATTAAGAATACTTTCTCCTAAACGTGTGTTAAATTTCATACATGTGTTCTTAAAATTGTGAAAGAGATTGGCAAACAAAAGATTCGGGGGAAGTTAGATGATTATACTGGTATGCAAATTCAAAATGATAGAAATTTAGAAATAGATTAAAACAAACATTAAAACTGACCTTTTGAAAATACACAAGAACAAATTTATATTTTATATTTTAATGTTATTGTACTTTAATAGCAGTCATTAATAAGTCGATAAACCTATCCTATATTCCTGGATAATTGGCTGGCCTTTGGAAACTTTGCCTAGAACTTGTCAATTTTCATGTAGATCTACGTCTCATGACGTGTTCTGTCTAGATTTGTATACACAGGGCTATGAAGAATATTTGTATATGTTCATTCATTAATCCAGTGTCAATTTGTCGACCTTATGAATTTGTTCAGTTGAACCTGTACGATAAGTAAAGTCATTATTATATATAGTGGATAATAGATACTGCCTTAGTAATGCAACCGACCTGTGCTTTAGTTTATAAACAACATTAATAAAATAATTTGAACGTGAAGATACTTACATATTTAATGATAATGCATCAAACCGGTTATAGTATCGTATACAAATAAAAAGTTAACCTTAGAATTACAGATCGCGACAGTTTAATGGGTGTCACTTAGTAAAGACCGCATAATTCCCATATTCCATATGTACGTATATAGTAAAATATGACACCTTTTTGAACAGTTGGAAAAAAAACCTGTGAAAAAAAGTTCTATTTTGATACATTTCATGTTTACTTATGAGTATTAGTGAACATTAATCTCTTATTTGGTCTTAATGCTTCTACATACAATACCAGTTGTCGGTTTTACAAGACTAAACATCAGTTGTTATGAGTTTCCTAATATTTAACAAAATTGCCATCCTCGCTACTGTCCATTTAATCAATTGAAAGCTTTTGCTCCTATCAGGCTTAAAATAAATAGAGGATATTTGTTTGTTTTGAGTGAATATGGAATATATCTCACTGAGAAGTGAGAAAATTTCAAATATTTTCACGAGCGCGTAGCGCGAGTGAAAATGTGAAAATTTTCTCACTTTGAGGTGAGATATATCCCATATTCACGAAAAACAAACAAATTTTCTTTTTATTTTATGCTCAATTACGCTGAGAAATGCATTTTTCAACTGTTTTAATCTCAGCGCGGGAAACAGACGCGCGTAAACAGACATGACGTCAGACGTGCTGTGACGTTATAAAGACGCATGCAACATAAAGTTCAATTTTGTTTTATATTTTGCTGCATAACGGTATGAAATTCTCTTTAAGTAAAATAATTTGAATCGAGAAATATATTATAAAGAACAAAGTGCGACTATAATTTTCATCCTGTTTTAAGCAAATGATTTAAAATTCATACACAATGTATGAGGGGGCGGAGCTCATATCTCTCACAGTGTGAAAATATAGATTTCATATTTTCACAGTGTGAGCGATGAGATATGAAAATATTTAACTGATAGAATACAGTATTTCATTAGTTAGCATAAAATAAATTACTTTTGTAGCACTCATAACTTATGAAGAAGAAATGGAGTACGTGACAAAACTCTGAGTGACCAGGCAGATAGCGATATCTGCCAAAGGACATTTAAATGTTAATATAAATATTATCTCAGCTGTCGAAAGAAAATAAGTTGTAATTTTACTTCAGTTTTTCACATTTTATCATACACAAAATGACTTTTGATAAAGAAAAATAGTACTCTAAACCGCATTTTTTTGGTACAATTTAAGTTTACAATAAAAAATAGCGTAAATGATCTGAAAACAAGCTTTCATTGAAAACCTATATAATTTCATTTTCTTATGAAGAAATGAGCCGTGCCATGAGAAACCCAACATAGTGGGTTTGCGGCCAGCATGGATCCAGACCAGCCTGCGCATCCGCGCAGTCTGGTCAGGATCCATGCTGGTCGCTTTTAAAGCCTATTGAAATTGGAGAAACTGTTAGCGAACAGCATGGATCCTGACCAGACTGCACTGATGCGCAGGCTGGTCTGGATCCATGCTGGTCGCAAACCCACTATGTTGGTTTTCTCATGGCGCGGCTCAAATACTGTATGAACTAAATATTGGTATGTCATTGAAAAGTTCTATGTTGCAGTATTCGTTCAATTCCAAATATACAAATGTTAGGGAAAATACGAAAGCTTTATTCCCTTTCTTAATATTCAGAAGGTTTAGCTTCCACAATAATGTGTTTTGAGGTTTGAATTAAGAATGCACAGAAATAGACACATAAATCCTCCCTGTCAAACAATGATACAGTAGAGTCAATACGTCCATTCAATTGCGATATTAAATTTAAGACCATTTATTGCCATTTATTGCACTTTCATACAAGAAAATTGTATTTGATTCACAGTCCTCCCAAACAATTCTATACAAACAAACGAACGAACGAACGGATGAACCAATTTATTTTCGCATAAACTATATAGGATAATTTATATCAATTAGAGTACAGACATAACTATTAAACGTTACACTCCCCCCGCCCCCTTAACCCCTTCCTGTTCCTTTAATTACTCTGTTTTGTTTTAGTAAACGACATTGAATTCAAATTTTAAGAAATTCAAAGTTCAATACGCATTCTGTAGACAAATTGAAAAAAGATATAATATTTAATCTTCAAACATAACGATGGAAATAAAATTAATAATCCTTGCATGCATGATATAATAAACCCGTTTTGAATCAATAAAACCAGCATGGTTTCGGGAAATCTTTACATTTTGCATCGTTATTTTTATATTGCGCGTTCAATTCGTTTTCTTTCAACCGCCTAAGACGTCGAACACTCTATACACTTATAACTGTTGCTGATGCATGTGAATTCCTTTGTTGGTTAAAACCATCCACTCGCATCCTGAAATCCACACCGACGCCGCTTTTCGCGAATGTTCTAGACTGCTTTTATGTTTTATTCATTTTGTCAATATTTTGATTTTGTGTTACTCATTGAAGCATGGTTTGTTAGTTTATATCAGTTGATCTCTTGTCCTATATATAACCATAACACGTTGTTATTCAACTCATTACGATTTTATTACCTTAATGATAACGTAACCTGTAAAAGAATATAGTATCTGATCGATTAGCTTAACCAGGTTTCCAACGCATGCATCGAATGGTGCAAATATTTCTGTACCTACCAGATTGTTTAATTATTAACCACAGTGAAACATATGTTGAAGTGAAGGTGTTGGAAGACAAAATAAAGCACGTATTAAAGCGTATTCTTAAACGTTGTTAAGTGTACATTTTAGGCAATAATGAACAGGTTAGAATGTTTGGCTTGTACCAGAAATAAAACTTTAATGAAGAAGTAAAAGATAATATGTGAATGTTGTGCTCATTTACTGAAAACTATTATAGCACAGCAATATAAAATACAAAATTAGAAAAATCCCACTTTGCTGCATTATGATTATATGTTTTAATTTAAGTTTTTGGAGTGTTTATATAAAAAAATGAAAATGTTTTACATGTAAATAACAAAACATCAAAATAGTCCGTCTTACTGATAAGTGTTTTACAGATGTACTAAGAATGCGGAAACATGTGCAACTGTAAGAATCATTTTATCATCAGATTCAGTTATAACCACACAGATATGAAATGCATCTACTTTGTTACAAAAAGAAGGAAACTCTCTTAAACAACTTTCAATAATTTTACTACCAACTTGTTGGCTTCTGTTCTTCTTGTTTGTTAGGTTTTATTTCAAGAGAATAAATGGAATTGGTATTATGATAGATGTTCAAATTCAATAAATCGTCTGCTGATGAAGATGAATGAGTGGATATAACATTTAATATGCGAACATTACAAGATGATGAAAGTAATAACTCTTGCTTGCATGGTACAATTAAATGGCTTGAATCAATACAATCAGCATGGTTTCGGGTCGTATTCAGTAGAAACATACACATTTCTTCTATTAAGTTAAATATTGCGAGGTCATTGTTTCGTGCGAAGAAAAAGCTGCAACAAAAACTCACAAAATTACAAAAAATCACTTAATAAAGTTTTCATCTGATGATTATCGAGTCATATGCATTTTTGTTAACTTCTTTTCCTTAAGTTCGGATCTGCTCAAGAACATACTTTATTGTTCTAAAAACAGCATTACTGAGCATTGTGAAGATTCTCGTATTTTGCATAAAGTATGATCACCAATGACCTACAAGAGTTTATGTAACAATCATTGATTGAATTATCAAAATTAAAGATTACAAAAAGCTAACAATATTGCTCCAGATATATTTCAAGTCTGATTGAAATCGAAACTCAAATTTTTAAAAACATTCGAATTTCATTCTGGTATCGAATGTCGAACTAGCCTGACAATCGAAATATAAATTTTGAAATAGCTGAATTTCGATCTTGCATTGACTTTGATTTCGAGCCTGCTGAAACTATTCAAAATCTAGCAATGCATTTCAAGACAGCTTAAACATCGAAATTTTCAAGAAGTTGGATATCAAGCTGGTATTGAATTAAGATCCCGCTTGAAGACAGTAATTCAAATTTTCAAAAAAGAAATCGAACTGATAGCGGACATTGAAAGTTGATCTAGCTCAAAATCAAATTTTGAAAAGCATTGAATTTCAGCCTAGCTGCTTAAAACTGCTTATTGACTGTAAAAAAATCAGATTATGTTGCTTCTATTATTCCTCAAACTGCACATTTATGCAGTTTAGCAGGTCAGACAAATTCCGTCTTTACCGTTAGGGAACTTAAATTCTTTGAGAATAGAAGGAAGTATGTGAGAATGTTTGAGTTTTACTGATAACGAATAAGGACATATACTCATTTACAGAACACTAAAGATATCTATTCAGCCTGTTCAAATTATACTTCTACTAATTATATTTGTTTTTCTTATGATCATGATAGTGGATCAATTGACTGACATGGGACAAAACCAGTGAACAATTTTGAGTCCCTGTATAAAAGTTTTACATGCAAAGTATTTTTGATGTAATTCAAGGTTAATGCATTATTTAGCATGAAAAACATGATGGCTGCAATATTGTTTTTTTTTTTCTTTTTTTTTTTTGTTATATTAAAACTGTATATATTCATAACTCATTGGTTGTATATATATATCTTATATTGATGATGAAGCAAATAAAGTCTTCTAACTTACACCTACTTATGGCAAGAAGCAAGCACCAAAACAAATATGTCACCTGTGTTAACTGCAGTTAGAAACTGTGTTTTAGTGTACACTTTGTGAATTGCCACGCGTTTCTAGTTGCATAACACGATAATTGAAACAATTTAAAGCAAACCCTAGAAAACTGTAGTTAATATGATACAATAAGTAACTGAATTCATGTAGATGAATAAGCCGTTCGCGATTGTCTTAAAGTGTAAATAATAAATCACTTATTTCCTGGTTAAAAAGAAATTATTTCAACACGATTTCCGTATTTTACTACATATTTTATTCTACGTAGGCAGGTGTACTAAATACGCAAAAGACCATTAAATTAATTTTTAAAATACAATTATCATAACATAGAGAATATATTGAATATTGGCATACCGTTCATAAAACTAGAATATTTATATTTTTTCATAAATTTAAACAAAGTAAAGGACACCTTAGTGTAATACAAAATTTGATTCACTCGTGCGAAAACTCAATGGGTCTGAATTTTACATAATGATGAATAACATCAACGTTTACAGCATCACATATTTAGTTAGGAAAAGTATTTATGCAGGAATTCACTATAATAAATTACATCTACACCAAGAATAGTCGCATAATTTACTATTAATTGTAATAATGCAATGAATTACGCCTACACTAAGTTAGAACACTCGCATATTTTACTAATTGGATTTATGCAGAAATTCATTACAATGAATTACACCTACACCAAGTTAGAATACTCGCATATGTACTAATTACATTTATGCAGAAATGGACTACAATGGATAACACAAATTAGATCTTTTTGATAAATTAATTGTACCTATATTAAATTACGGGTGTGAAGTGTGGGGCTTCCATAATGGAAACGCAGTAGAAAGAGCACATCTTCAGTATTGTAAGCGTCTGTTAGGTGTCAAAAAAACAACCCAAAACGATTTTGTGTATGGTGAATTAGGTAGGGTACCATTGCAAAATTATAGATATTATGCAATAGTTAAATTTTGGTTAAAAATTTTACAATCAGATTCTAAAAAATATATCAAAATCATATATAATATGTTGTATCAAGATATTACAGATAAGCCAAGGACGAAAAACTGGTGCTCGTTGTTAAGAGATTTGTTATTTTCACTTGGATTCCCTGATGTTTGGTATTATCAAACAGTTGGTGATATGAATATGTTTCTTTTTTTGATTAAACAACGAATAAATGATCAATTTATGCAAAATTGGAGAAGTAGACTAAATGACTCTAGTAAAGCACTTTTTTATAAAAACATTGCTGATTTTAAATTTCAACCATATCTCGATTTAATAAATATATCAAAATTAAGAATAAGTGTAGCTAGGCTACGATTATCATCTCATAGACTTTGCATTGAAACCGGCAGATGGAATAAACCAGTCAGTACACCTTTAAATGAACGTAAATGTATAATATGTGATAAATTAGAAGACGAATATCATTTTGTGCTAGAATGTGTTATATATTCTGAACTTAGAAAACAATTGTTACCTCTTTATTACTGGAAACGTCCAAATATGTTTAAATTCATAGAACTGTTGAATTCGGAAAATAGCCGAACATTAAAAAGTCTTGGAAGTTTTGTTAACAAAGCATTTACTATGAGATCAGACTTTTATTATAAAAACACATAATTTAGAAATATATATGAAACTAGTTATATGTAACTTTAATGTTATGTAAACTAGTTATTACTACCTGCACATTTATTTCTGCAACAAACACGCGTTATTTTCCACCGTCTTTTCTTGTCTTTTTCGTTTCGGACAAGATAGACATCAGAGTGGAATATGCTTTTTATTGACTTTATATAAAAATGATCGTTTGATTAGTACGTGTATTGATAATAGCGTAACATATGTTATAGTAATCAAATACTATTAAATATGTTTATCAAAAACCACTTGTGAATCTTACTTATAAGGTTTATTATGCAGTGGTATAGTATAGATCACATTTATAAATTTTTATAAAGTGCCTCAATAGTTCTGTTGTTGCAACATAATATGTATAAATTGTAAAATTCAGTGCAAATATGAAATTACATTATATGTACATGTCCGTCATATTCGTATTATTTGTATGTACAATGTACTAAAATTGCCACATGGGTCTATGACCTAATGGATATATGAAATAAACTTTGAAACTTTGAAACTTTAACACATTTAGGTTTGTTTTTTTTTAAATAATAACTGGAGTTTTTATATATCACTTCCTTAGAATTTCCCAAAACTATTAACATCGATGATAAAGATATTTCCAGTAATAAATGGTTTAATTGTACGAAGGTTTTTTTGCAGTCTAATACAACTCAAAGAATAACATTTTCGTTGTAAATGGAAGGCTTCAGAAATAAAAAAATGTACTTCAGTCGTTTGCATTACTACTCTCATGATATCTTAATTTCAATGGATGATAGATATTACCAATAAGATATCTACAAAACTAGAGCCCAAACCATTTGAATATTTTTACGTCAAGAACATGTTACGATTTCAAACCTTTTTTTTATCGTAGTTGTACTAAACGCTGTTTTTCTTAAGGCTATTCTTTCATAAAGTATTTGTCACCAAATCCTCGAACAAAATAATTGCAATTGATACTATTGTAATTACGTTAGCTAAAAAGATTTCAGCAATATGAAAGTCGCTTCGAAGATATTTCATAATAGTCAACTATCAAATTACTGCTAACACTATAGCCTAAGTTTTCATTAGAAACTTGAAATAGGTTTAAAGGATAAAACCAGTACTATGCTAAAACTCCCATATGGATTTGGTGTCAATTTCTACAACGTCGCACGTAATAAACAGTTATTTTCGTATACGGTTGTTACATTTAGAACATATGAAGTCGCACGTATTCACGTTATTTGCAATTCCTACATTTACTGGCGTGCGATGTCGCACGTACTTTTCATGTACATTTTTTTTTTCATTTGAACGAACATAATAATGTAGCAAGGGGATGGTGTTCAGTATTCAGTAATATAACATGTTCCAAATGGGGACAGCACAAACTTCGTCACTATTGTATAAAATGGAAATTAAAAGTGTAACAATACTTAAATCTCCTCCGTATCAAATACTGTTTTCAAAATAATTACACAAGTATAACAGGCAGATATTATTTTCGTTTCAATTTGACAAAAACAGGTGCAGTGCTTCACTGCTCAATCAGATGCCCATTTGATAGTTAAGTTAGAGGTATTGCATCTGTATAAATGTGTTATAAAATCAAATTGTGTCTTATTTTGCCTGATGACTAGACTTTGCAATGTTCAGCCACTAAAGCATACGCTAGTTTCCATTTCAGTATGATATCAGGTGGGAGATATTTCCGTTGCCTGTAATGACAAACAGTTTTAACCGATGCTTATGATAGAATATATGTGAATTTTCACAAATCTACAATTTAAATATTACATATTAACTGGGTATCGTACAGATGAAGTCCGATGCTTGCTAGATTGACTCAAAACTTAACAAATTAGAAAAAAGTATTTTTTCCCATTATAATTATGAAGGAATTGCTACTGTTAATAGATGTATTTTGTCTTGAAGTATTCGAGATATTGCCAAATATTATGAAACTATGCATCTGCAAGCATAAAAGTTTTTAGTTATGTGTTGCTTTAAACCAAAGAGTAAATGCGAACATCAAATTTGGACTCTACATAGCTGTGCAAGTGTCAGTTTTTCTTGTGGGATTGCAATTTGACAAAATATACATAAAAATCAAGTTAGACTTATGCAAACGACGACAGGGAAACTTTCAATGTTGCATTGTGCCTCTCTAAAGACATTCAGGAGTGATTGACATACTTGTTATAACGTCGAAAATTACAAGATAAATTAAGCAGACCGCTGATATGGTTTGATTTTTACGTGGCAAAAACGTGTTGTTTGAGTACCAAAAAATAAAACAAGATGATATTCTGTTCTTGCATTATTGTCATCGTTACAAATGAATGACATATGCGCAACTTGAATGTTCCCAAACACAACAAACAAATTAAATTTTAAGCTTTCTTGACTTGTAAAGGATTTATCTAAATCGTTTCTTGCTAAAAACGAAAGTATAATAATCCCCTCCTTTTATAGTGTATTTGTTGGCCATGTCATATAGAAATAGTTTTTCTTTTTATCTTCGAAACCATAAGAAGACCGGCTACAATGTAACATAGTTTTGAGATATCACTCATTACAAATATTGAAAAATTATGTCTACAATGGAAGTGACACTTCAAGTTGATAATTCTAAATTCTACAAACGTAATAACATGACACAACGATAAAATTTCCGGACGTATACAAAGAGGATTTTCAAGTCATTTGACTTTTTTCATTTTCTTCGAAAGGTATAAAATATTGTTTTATTTTATCAAATGAATAGAAAAATATGTGCTTGATAAAAACTTTAATTTTCTGTTACTCGACTATTTGACAAACGACATTGCATTAGTATATATTGAAGACTTAATTTTCCGATTATCTAAACAGTTGTATGTTTTATTGTTTATATGTATAGTCAGGAATATTTTGATATTGCAATAATGTTAAAAAGCATGCTCTTAATCATTTTCAAGTTTAGTAAAATAAAATAGCTAGGTGGATTAGTATCAATTATCTAAAACCAAGGAAATGCTCATATTGGTCGAATTTGGAAATTTACGGTACATTCAAGCAACACACATAGCGTGTTTTCTTTCTTCTGTAATACTCACTAGAAAGTGGCTGATTTATACAACCTCTGTACGCGCAGATTTTATATTTAGAAAAATAATATTGAGAAATTTATTAGCTAACAGTTTTTATATTTATTGAACTGCAAAACGTTCAGCTTCTAACATCAGAAATTTACTGAAAATGCATCAGCGAACGTTTGACTTGTTTATTGATAGAATAATTTTATTCTTCTGATATTGACACAAAAATAAGCCACCCACACAATCAAAACGGCTAAGAAGTGATCATCATGTTATCAAAACTAGCTTACACAGACATGGACGGAGTCTTAACGGTTATAGTTACAATCTAACGTAGACGTAAAACAAGTTTACATTTTTAAATCTCATAGTTTTTAGGTCTTTTTCATAAATGTGTTGTACAGAGAAAATGTTAGAAAGCAAGCGTGTTAAAATATGAAAGATCGAGTTCCCAGTTCGAGTATAAAGCCATTTAAAATATGAATTAAGATCTAGTACTTTTATTTTGTGATATAACAAAAGTGTTTGTTTCTGGATGCCATTCAACATTTTGTGAAATGTTTGCAAACAAAAATTAATTTATTTGTTGCTGAAAAGCCAATATTCTGTTTTCTATATCGCTTTTGGCAGCAATACTAAGATAGTATAAGATTATAACATTTACATATAGGAAACGATACTTCCAGACAAGTCCCTACGTAATATCTAAAAATTCGCTATAAATGTGGTAACGAGTATTAAGCAAGTTACAAATTTTTAATTATATTTTTTCGAAGAGATCCGAATAAATTCAGATACTAAATCCTCTGTAGCAGAGAGATTCTTACCGCATCCAGGGAATTATTTGTTCAACATCGCTATTTTTGTCATTTAAGCCACCTATCTAAAAGATGTCTTTCTAATACCTTGAATTTGCCAGTGAGATGTCTAGGTTCTGAAATAGTCACATGCCATTCAGTTGGTTTGACGAAGTTTAACCATATATAGTCAGAGGTACTAATAATATGTGGCAAGACAACATCGTGTCCATTCTATTCCTGAGAACTACAAAAATATTCGTCATGGTCTATGTATCAGGCTTAATACCAGTCAGTGTTTAAGTTTAATTACGGTCCATCCGCCCTTTCAGACACAGTGTAACATAAGTGCTACGTAGAGTATAGACCGCATGGTCTGTGTATCCCATCTTAACAGCAATTTCTAAAAAGCACTTGACAACCGTGACCGGATGTTTTCAGACGTTTTCATCAAGAACTTACTAAATAATGAACAATCCTATATATTTCTGTACTCTAGAACATAATGTTGCAACGGAGTTGTAGATTATAACTGATATGAATGAGTACAATAAATTTGCTCTAATAGAAATGCAATCTCCACAGTGTGCATTTCTATGAGAATTGTACCTGTTAATTTGACATGCATTACAAATTCATTAGGCATGTACTAACTAACTGCATACAATAATGCAGCTATGTTCTCTAAAACATGTTCAATTTTTCATTTTTATATGAATCTCAACAGTTACGAAAAGTTACAATACATACCCTTGCTCTGAAGAGCTGTTGTTAACGACTTGTTCCGAGCTTCAGTAACACAAAGAAATCATATTATCAGCAAAATACGTAAAATAATATTATTAAAATGTATTTCAGCATAAACTGCTGTCGTTTTTGTGGGGTGAGGGGATGGGGGTGTAAACAGGAGTGTAAATGGTTATTAATACGCGCTGTTAACACATCTTTTTATATATGCACGTTACGTGGCAAAGCGTAAACGTATATTCAAAAGAAATGACTTCAATAGAGCGAGTTCGTTTCGTGTTGTATCATCTGCAGGACCCCTCTGGATACGTAAGTATTCTTGCCATAGTGCAAAATACCGAGGGATTGCTGGTGCTCGGCTACAACAAATTCATTGTGATTCTGCAGATGTTATAACACGGGCGTTATTCCTGCATTGATGAAACTAGATCTAATTTAGAAATAAGTTAAGATGAATGGTTATTTGCAATGAAAAGGGATCATCTTTCTTGTGTTGTCAGTGATTATGGATGGGCTTGTATTAATTAATTATGAACATTGATCAGAATGCATTATTACCGCTATTGTAGAGATACAATTATAAAATGAAGTGCATGCTTTTAAAGATGAACTATACACTTCGTATTTTTAAGATAGAGTATGCAACCTGAAACAGCTTTCTATCATGGTATCCATTTATTCTAGTTCTAACAAGCTACTGTTACAAGTTCTTTTCACATAATCTTGAACTGTAGTAATGATTGCAATTAATTTAGCATTTACTTTCCACAACTCGCATGCTACAAAAATGCTAAATGGAGAGGACTTCAATAAGCCTATTGGCTTCCAGTCCAATCCAAAATTTATGTATGTAACTAATTATTTAAAATGTACATATTGGGAAATAAAAATATGTTTAAACCAAAAATGCTAAAGGAATTTAATTCAGTAAATAAAACATTCAAATAAAGATCTTTCTCAGGTGGAATACAACGTTACATTCGTTTGACGATGAAAATCTCTAAACGACAAAGTGGTCAATATGTAGGTTGTTACCTAGAGGATCTAACGTTGCGCCACAAAACATACTTCTTATGGGCAACGTCCGTAAATATGTTCGAATCTCATATATCGACGGGACGTATACAAACAAACGAGGTCATTTCATAAATCCAGGGTTCAACGCAATAAGGGCGTATCTACATATAATTATTATATGTAGATACTCCCTTATTGCGTTGAACCCTCGAAATGGACAATACTAATTCATAGGAACTGGAATGTTATATACGTGCATAGTTTCATCTGGCATCGAAGTGACTGTGAAAAAGCCGCACACCATTCGTACTGAAATATAAAGCAAAGTATATCAATTGCATATAATTACTTTGCCTTTTTCAACCTTAAAGCGTGGCTAAAAATAGCAAAATTTAAAAAACGGACAAACCTTTTTTTTACATTCAAGCTGTTTTAGTGGGAACGAGTGAGTTCTTTAAACTCTTAAGTTGTCTATTTTCTGTATAACACTTTTAACAACTATATATGTTATATATAGTAAAATAAATTGAAATCTTTATATCTAATATATAAATAAAGATAGAGCTTCTGTGTAATTGCTGTATGTGTGCACAAATAGTTAACCGAAGAGTATTTATAACTAGTAAATCATGAATGCTTGACATGGGTTTAATAACATAACTTGAACTGGCTTCTAATGTTAAATGCAAAAAACAAATCAAAACACGGACCAAAAAAAACAAACACAACTGGGTATACTTTATTTTGATTTTTTAGCTTTTGCATTATTTTTATATTTCTTACTTTTTCGGGGCATACAGATTTTAATTAATATGTACAGACTACGTTTGATATGCAATAACAATGTGTTACGAGTTTGTATAAAGACAAATCGAATAGAATATCTTTTTGAAATGCATACGCGAAAACTGATAGATTTTGTTATTGTCTTTCCTATCAGTATGATTATGTTTAACTCATCTTGATAGTTGAAGAACTATTTAAAGATAAACCATCCTGTAAGTTAAGTATGACATTATGACTGCATTGGCGTTAATGAATTTTAAATAAAAACCTATCTAACTTAAAGAAAGTCAGTACCATTACTTATATGACTGCTGGCGCACACAATTATATTTTGAGTCAGATCTGTTGTCCTGCTTAAAATGGTCATATACAATTTGGTTTCATCTCCACATGAAAACGCAACAAAATGAACAAAATATTGAGATAGACAAGTTGTTGACTGGTAAACAAGATTGTGTCCTTCGGATTATTGACTTGCACCGAAATGTTATCAGATTTAGGTAATGAGTCATTGTCTAGGTAAACGGACCCTGGAACATGAGAATATTACTGGTGTGCACATCAGGAACTTGAAGTCTAAATTTAATAGATTTTTCCTGTATCAGCATAAAACGTCCGCATAAATGCAATAGAATTGAATGGTATTTTTGTAGCTTCTCTGTATCTGTGAGAAAAATATTCAAATTACAGTTTGTGAACTCACATTTGGTTAAACTTAGGGACATTTCAATATTGATATAAATCGTTTTCATAGATCAGTAGAGAAGAAAATGAATGGTTTCCTAATAGTCCGGACGAAAATACCTCACAACGAAAGGTTTATGCAGAACAAAGAGAAAATGGAAGTATTCATTCCCACACTTAATTCATTCAATAGAAGATTTCGCAAGCATAAAACAGAATCCAAATCGCAAGATATTATTTTAGATGCATGAAGTATAATACCTGCGGGGATAGCGTTGAACTCGTACCTGCAACAATAGCTTGTTACCTTTCGTTTGCAGAACTCACTAGAGAGTGACTGATTTATACAACAGACTTTTTTATATGTGTATGTAATTGTTGAGAAAAAAAATACTTTTCAGCAGTTCAAAAGAATTATGCCTTTGTGCTTGACTGAAAAAAAAACACAACACTTTTTGTCACTGCCTTCATTGTGTATCTGTACATGCGTATAAGATGACATATATATATGAGACCAACAATCTGACATGACTCGTCAAGTTAGGAGATTGGGAGTGTTTGCTCACTCTGATTATTACATACTCATTTAATAACTCTGTTAAGTTTCAGTAGAACCTGAAACATCAATATTTTTCCATATTGACGTTCAAATTTCATATCGGATGTGTGACGTAATTTGTGACGTCAGTTTCATGTATGTCGTCGCGTTTAAAAGTTCTTTAACGACGATTATTTTAATTTTACTCAGGCTTAGTAACAATTTTTTATTATTCATATAATAATTTTAAGCGTAGATGCGTAGGTAATAAAAATATTATTAGATTTGCATCAAGAAATATGAACTCGTTCTTTCGCGGAATAAATTGCGTTCCTAAAGTCGCGCAATATTTCCACTGCAGAACTCGTGCATATTTCTCCATACAAATCTAATAACCTATAAGTATTAACTGATGACATTACCTCTAACGCCTTTTATTCAGTGCTGTTAACAATTGTGACAGAAATTATCAAGAAGCTTTAGTTTTAAACAAAACATGTGTTTGAAGAATGGGGTTTAATTCTAGAGAACAGGCTTAAAACCTGGAAAAGGACACTGAATCCAGTAAAACAAGCAAGGAAACATAGATTACCTGACATCAACTGACAAAGAGTTGCACGCAAAAAGGAAATAGACCAGGAAAAGTATACATAAAAATATAATTCTCTCAAAGTTGGCGGGCTCATTGTCGATTCACGGTCTGGATCTTACACATATACCAAACAACAAGTTAATAATATGCTAAATGGCTCAGAAACAAAGTGCCAAGTCAACAAAAAGGAAATGTTTAGATAACTGACATTATGTGAACTACACACCTTTCAACTTAAATCCAATTTTTGACGTAACTTTGCTTTTCATTTAAGTTTGAAATAAAGTACGCAACATTAGGGTAGGTAAAGACTCCCGTAAAGCTAAGAGCTCTTATGCCCTGTTCTGTTTGCGCTGCCTGCCTTCTTTTAAGTCATTTCATTCGTGTATATATTGTTTGTTAGGCTTTCTTAAGATTAGTGCTGAATGGAAAACTGTTGTAACTCAGACTAAATAAAAACCAAGGTATGACATTTTCCGTTCAGCTCTCGATATACAAGTATTTAACATTGAAGTCTGTGATTACCATTCATTTCTGAAAAGATTTGATCAAACCGCGACTGTCTCATTTTGTAATCCTTTTTACTGGTGTGCAACTTTTTTCTTTTAATGTAAACAACCACTGTAATAAGGAAGTCTGAAATTATTGAACATTGACGAGGTGTGAACTTATATGTTTATTTAACAAAGGTTAATAATATAGACGGATTTGTGGATAATCCTGCAGTCTGCCATGAAATCTAACAGACATTATTTCAAGTTACAAAATATGCTCAAGATTAAAGTTTGCTGAAATACTGGTGAGATCAGAACTGTTTTCCTGTGTCTAATATCTAACAAAATATTTTCACTTTAATTACAAATCTACATTAAATATGGCGTTATGTAAACCCTTTTCATTTTAGTTTTGAGATATGCAGTTATTGTGCTTTTATATTGATTTAAGCAACAAACTAATATTATGTTTTCAAATTTGCAGTTGTGACATATATTTAGACAAGGTCATCGAACTTAAGTTCATTTAACACCTTCTATTAATTGTAAAGTTTCTCTCAAATTTTAGAGAACAAAAGGCATTTAAGATATTCATTATGTTTTAAGTTAAAATAATAGTTCGTCTTGAATCAAATCTTGAAAATAACATTGATCAATATTCAATCGCGCAATAATATGTATCCTTCGTGGGTATCTTAGAAACTTATTATACAAGCAATGACGCAAGAAAGTATAGTAATTAAATGTAAAGTAGATCCCGAGCAATCGATCAGTTTTCTTCACACCCAAAGCAAAGCTGACGAGCTGTTCAACAAATTCTGTATATTTTCAATGTAAAAGGCCGGCGGCAATCGATCACAAATTTTGATTAATGTAATGGTCAATATTTTTGTTTAATTTCTGTGGCTAATCAACAGATTAGGTCGTAAAGATGCTTTTACTAATCAGTCTTTGATCAAAACTTGTCAACGGGAACTAAAAGCACCTTAGGGAACTGTTCGTGAACATTGCAACGGGTCTTGATTTCAAACAGTAACACCGGATATTTCAGTGAGGGGGACAGTTTATTGACGGACAATAACACTTAATAGGCGAACGCTAGAATTTGTGTCTTTTTTTTTTCTAAACACTAAAGGGAATGCAGAATCACGTACACGAAAATCACATTGAACGGTAAGTGACAATTTTGATTACAAAGAGTTGTGAATGCGGCTTTGAAATTAAATGATACGTCATCATTAAATGATGTCTATTTGAAAACATCTCAGAATTATTCCGCAATTAACAACGTTTTATTCAGAATATTTTCTTATCACATTTTGTTCTTTTTCCAGAAATATTCTCTTGTTAATGAAACTTTTGTTTTATCGGACTAATCAAAACGAGTAGAAACAAACTTTTCATGAGTTCGATGTAGCTGTGGGAATACAACCGAAAGTTTTGGCGATAACAATTAACATAGAGGCATTCCGAACACTTTATCAGAATGTGATGAATGTAACAAACACTTGTGATCCCCGCAATTGCATGTTTCTTCCAGATAAATGGGGCAAGATTGAACGGGAAGATAAGCTTCCTACATAATGTTTTGTGTTTAAAGTAGATACTATATTTGTTAGAAAAATATTCATTTTCTACAATATGCATTTTATGCAATATTGGTATTATGTATGTATTTGAAACACGTGTACAATATGAATGATATACGCAACCCTATACATGGCAACAATAGTTTACACGGTAAAGAGAAGAAGAAGAAAAAGTTAAGTATGTTTCGAAGCTCTATGTAGATTTATTTCGACATTTGTCAGTATGAATGCATGCATTACAATACAC
Source organism: Mercenaria mercenaria (assembly GCF_021730395.1). NCBI lineage: Eukaryota > Metazoa > Mollusca > Bivalvia > Venerida > Veneridae > Mercenaria > Mercenaria mercenaria. Next base: position 103,310,182 of record NC_069362.1, on the reverse strand, counting down.
TAATGGGGTTGATATTTTTAATCAGTCTGATCAATAAAACTTAATGTAATTATGTTAATGAAACAATTCCAGACAATATTTCCGGGTGTAATATTTATTCTTCTTCCGCCGATTAAACCCTTTGATCAAAAGTCACGAATTTTGTAAATTGAGGAAAGTTGCTAATACATACGATTATACCTCAACAATATTTTGGCAATCACTCTAAAAACTAAATATTGCCAATGGTGCAACAAGATCAAATTTAAACAATATTTCCAAATATAAACAGAAGATTTCCATTTAATTTCTTTCAACTATTATTCTCTTCAGGCCACAGTTACAAAAATACTTTACGAGTACGCTATATCCTCATTGAGATGTGTTGAAAGTAGTAAGTTCAAATTACGTGTGGCAAGGCATGGAATAGTCAATGTTAACAAATATCTGACACGTGTATCAAAAAGTAAATTCCATCAAAATATAAAACTTCACAATTTACCGTGGAATGAGTCAATTTTGGAGAAAAAACCTGTTCAAACTGAAGAAAATTAGGACAATTTGCGACATTGACAAATGCACTAGATTGTTAGGACACATTACAAAACAGTGAAAGAAAGCGGTCCCAGACGGATACTTGTTAGTATACCAAATTGTAAAGTCAACCGAACTAAATATTACAGTTATTTCTTTGTAAACTTATGTATCGTTTTTTCTTTTGTTTTTTTTATTCTGAAAAGTTAAATGCATTTCTAAAATTTGAGATCTTATAACCTATCGCGACAGCAGTCGTTTATTGTCAAATGGTGATCATAAGAAGTCTCCCATCCTGTACTATTATTCGTCTGGGTCTTTGAGGTCATGTAGCCCATTTAATGAATCTTTTTAATTTGACCTCCGTTAATGAGGAGGCTTTAGGGGCTTGTGGGTGTTGCAGTGTTCTTTACGTGTAAGGAACAGGCGTATTTAAACCGAGACCGCTATTTTTTTTATTTAGTATCGTTCTTTCAGTTTGGTAAATTTTAAGCTTAATGTTTACTTTTCTGCTGTCAAAATTGTACCGGTAATCTTAAAAATGTACATCTCAAAGATGTTTCACCGTATTTGGATTTAGTGTTGTTATATATTCTGGTATTTCTTGAGATCATGGAGTCCATTCAATATCTTTGTTATAGAATTCCTCTAAAGCCGATGCTACAGGGTGTCAGGGTATACCACTTTCCATTACCTCACATGAACAGACTTAATCAAACCGAGTCTGCTATTATTTTGCTTGTTTGGATTCTGTGCTTCGAAAGAATCTACTTATAGATTTTGATAACTATCACAATGTGGCGGCTGTAAAAAGTCTCCACGTACTTGGAATCAGGATTCAGGATTGTTACTTTTCCGGTCCTTTGCGATCATGGAGTCTTTCAACGTTTGTGTTATAAAATTCCGCTTAAGACAGTGTGTGAGCGATGTTGCACTTTCCATTACCTCTCAAACCAAGTCTGCTGTTATTTGCTTGGTTGTATTATATGCTTTCAAACGATCTTGTTATCCCCCGCCAACGAAATCGGGAGGGGGGTATTGAAATGGCGTTGTCAGTCCGTCAGTCCGTCCGCAGCCATTTTTGGATTGGTCAATTTTCCATAGAGTTATTGCCTTGATTTCATGAAAAATGCCCAAAAATGTCCGTCCGCAGTCATTTCTCAGTAACCATCAGGTAGAATTTCATAAAACTTGAAATAAACATGCACCAACATACTGCGATGATGCCCGTCAAGTTTTTTTATCGAATTGGTCAATTTCCCTTCTCAAAAATCCATGTCTGCAGCCATTTCTCAGTAACAAGCTGGTAGAATTTCATGAAACTTGAAATAAATATGAACCAACATACTTCGATGATGCCAGTCATTCTTTGTTCAATTGTTCAATTTTCCTTAGAGTTATTGCCCTTTAATTGTTTAAAAATCTACAGATTTGTACATTACAAACCAACCCATTGGTAGAATTTCATTAAACTTCTTTCATTCTTTTCCATGAACATTTAGTATATTAGTATAAACATGTGAAGTTTTGTACCCACACCTGGTCACCACCTTGCCTTGGTCACACCCCCCTCTCCCCCCCCCCCCAAAAAAAAAAATCATTCCTTTTTATTTATTTTTTTCAAACCCTCCATGAATATTTATTATCATGCAAACTTGTACCGTTCCCCCACCTCACACTCCAATCGGTCTTGCCCACCACCCCGATCATGCATCCCCATCCCCCACCCATTATTTATTTACTTTTTTTTTAATTTTTAATTTTTCATCAATATTTATAATTAACAGGTGAAATTTTGTACCCTCACCCGGTCACCCCGCTGCCCCCTCCCCCCAAAAAAGCATTCATTTTCTGTTAAAATGATTTTGACTAATGAAATAATTTGCTTCTTAGTAACATCCTTAACATTTTGCCGGGAATATTTTTTTTGCCATTCCCCACCTCAAGCCCTTTCGGCGGGGGATACCAATTCATCGAATTTGCTTGTTATAGACTTTGTTCGGCTTACAGGTTATGATTTTTTTCGGGAACCCTGTACATTATTAGCTACAATTGAATTCTAGATAATCGAGTAGTTTCATATGAAATAGTAAGAATATAATATTAGGATCTCTAAATTTAATTGTAAAAAGTCCTACATTGTGGCCAATGTGGCGGCGCTTTAATCTTTAAAGTAACTCCTTTCAGCTGCTTGTGTAATGGTATTTGTACAAAACTGAAATTCATTTTAGGTTTCTTCGTCCCCTAGTGCGCGATACTGAAGTCAGTAAGAATGTTGACCGACCATTTTTCTTTCTGTCCGTCCGTCTGTCCAGAAGTGCCAAAGATTTATTGTATGATATTAATCTGAGGCGACCTACTGTAAAATGTGAGTATACTGATTGAATGTTACTTCTGTTATGCATTTATAAGCACGGTGGTTCTTCTGGCTAATCATACAGTGGTTGCCAGCGCAACATTTTTGTTACTACTGCTGCGCAAAGTAAGTCCATTTTCTAGGCGGCTTTTCCTACCCTGTATCCAGTATTATAATCATAAGGTTTTAAATCGACATAATGATTATGTGAATTAGAATTTATTACAAAATCGCAAAATTTTCCTTTTCTTGACTTTTGTTGTCTCTATGACCAAGGTCATATGGACATCTGGAAAGCAAAGACGCCAATGAAAATGCAAATTTATATCGGAAAATGTCCCAGTCGTTCCCTTCGTAATAATGAAAACTGCAAATTCTTGATGTGACATTGCTTTATTTAAGCGTCAGAGACAGAAGCAATTATTCACGACAAGGTCTTATTACTGCAAAATAATTGGAAGGACCTCCACCTCCCCCAGAAAAACTGTTAGACTATTTGCACTTGTATTTTAGCATATGCAACAGTGCCTAACAGAATTACGTTATACTATGCCGTTTGTTGTCATGGAATACCGTTAATAACAAGTCATTGTCCAGCAAAAAAGGCCCCTACCTGAAAGGATATTTGTCATAACTGGTGCCATATGAACAACATTTTGATATTGAAATATAATTGAAGAACCCAAATATTCTCCACATAAACTACCATATATAAGACAGGTAAAAAAATATGTGTGCTTTGAAAGTTAACAAAATAACTATCCTTTGTTAGTGACGGATGACATACAGATAAATGAACAGAATATAATGATCTGTGCATTTTACATGATGCTATCTATGTCCCAGATTTTTTTTAAGAAATCTGTTGCCCTTCCTAAATTATGATAGTATCCACTATTTGTTACTGACAGAAAGACAGAGAGAACGTAAAGAGAAAATTAAACACATGTATCGTGCGTATTCTTTACATTGTGTTCTACCTATTTACCACTTTTTAGTCTTACTTTTTACTATTTGTTGCTATAGCAACGATTTTTATTGCCATAGAAACAAAGTGAATGAACATACATATTCTTCATATTGCAGTCTATCAGTGTATCAAGTTTCGTGACAAAGTATTTTATACTTTTAGTTGATTATAAAATTCACCATTTGTGACTGACAGAACGACAGACTGACATACGGACAGGTAAAGGGCGAAAAAAAAATAATGTTCATATTTTTATGCCCCCGGCATATATCGATTGAACTGTCCGCTGTCCCTTCGTACGTCCGTACGAACCACATTTTACCCTTTGGCTTAAAGCCCACTTAATATCCCGATTAACTTCATACAATCCATGTGGCAAGACCTACAAACTGACCTATATATAAATGACCTTGACCTTCATATTATCTTTACCTTTATACTTAGATCCTCAAGAAACATCATCTTTGGGCATAGACCCGGGGAATGATTTTGTGTTTTGAAAACTAAGCTCCTTGTTCACATTCTTTTATACCTATTTACCAGAATGCATGAGAAAACTTCTTGAACTTCAAAAGTTATCGAACAAACTACGTTGTTGTCACAGCAAGAAAATAAAAAGGTGTACATTTTTACTATATTGCTGTCAACCTAAGTATCGAATTTCATAAAAAAAATACCTCCTTTTTTATGATATCGCATGGTCTGACTTTGTCATTTTTGACATATTTTTGGACTATTGGTTGTCATAGCAACCATATATTGCCATATCAAAATTTAAAAGGACCTGCATATTTTCCGTAGTACCAGCTGTATGTGACCTAAGCTTATGCATACTGAGTTAAAAGGACTTTGCAGATTCTTGATAATATATTTTAAGCTTTAAACTCATAATTCTGTAAGCTCCTGGACAATAATAAATCGAAAAATTATATATTTAGAGTATCCGATCCATAAATAGGTAACATTTCGATACCTGGTGACATCATGTTTTTGGTATCATTTAAGAGTTGAGTTTGCTTTAGAAGATTTACTAAACAAAATGACCATAATAATATGCACGAATCATCACATTCATGTATTTTGACTGCAAAATGATAAAATCTTACACGGTAATAACTGGATCTCTGTTGAAGTATTATTGAAAATTATTAAGTAAAAATTAAGAATTCTAAAACATATTTTTGTCATGTAATTTATATTTTCCTTTTCAGTAGACACTACACATTCAAATGATACTAAAATTTTATGAGCTTACCAGGCATCAATACTTGATATATTTTAACAGCACTGTTATACAGAACTTCCTTTCTTGGGGACAGGATACCTTAATTAATATATACGGTTTTTTCCGTGTTTTTTCTTGTCCGAGATGAATTTTAGGGGGAAAAAACTAAAAGTAGATAAATTCTTGTAACGGCCATGAGGTCGTCTACGTCTTTTTCGTCAAGATAAAATAAATCGAATACCTAAATTAAAATACTAAAATACTAATTTGTCATCTCATTTACTATTTTAATCCCATGTAATTAGTTTAGGATGTAGTTTAAAAGTTCAGGATGATGCTGATCAAAGTGCATCCGCCATGTTCTTTGGACACCAAAATCAGAGCTAACTTTTCATTACAGGATTTAAAACATGCGGAAATATTTTTTTTTGTCGAATTTTGAATCGAAACTGCGATCATCGGATAGGTAATAGTCGGAACCTACACTTATATGTTGTTGTCCAGGTTTGAAAAAAGATATCGCCGTAATTCGAATATTACTGCTACACGCCGTAATTTACGTAACGCTGATATGTACGCGAATAAATACAAAAAAAAAACTGATGATGGGTAAACAACTTAAACTGCTTGAATTAATAAAAAACAAAGACAAATATCAAACAGGGAATGCCACGTACCAAAATCGCAGCCTCCCCAAAACAAAACCTACAGCACGCAGACGCGCACACCACAAACACACACACCCACACACACACACGCGCGCACACACACAAAGCCAACACACGAGGACAAAACGAACAAACAAAGGAACACAGTGGGGCACCGCCTTGGAACGGTCAGTGGCAAAAACACAACTGGGGAGCTTAAACCGGTTTATGGTGCGCACCCAACCTCACTCTTACCCCCACCATGTTCCAAAGACACGGGACAGTGTAAATAAAAGTAATCCCCTCCAGGTGAATCTCTAACACACGTAATGGAAACAAAAAGGCATGGCATGTAAAACACAAAAATGTTCGTGTATAAATATATAAAAAGCAAACCTTTAGAACCAAAAACGTATGTACTCAATGCCTTTTCAGAAGACAGAGCAACAAGAGAAACACCCTTAAGGGTCCGACGAAACATACTGGAATTATGTAAAGTATATAAACACCTAAATTTCATATATAATCAACTATCTATAAGTTCACAGATAACAGAAGAAATTCAAGTCTGTTTTTTTCAATTGAATATTAAATGTACAAAAATTCAAAGAGCTGGCGAGAAAAGGGAATTTTCCTGAAATATATTAATTTATATTGATCAAGAAGTACACCCCTTGAAAAATTGTTATATTTTACTTTAAAAGATGTTAATGTATCCAGTCTCTATCCAATATTGTAATCTTATCACCGATTAAGAAAATTTCTAAAACAGACAGATTGTTGTTAAATAAAATAAATAAAAATGTACAAAAAAATGCAATTTGCAGAAAGTTCTCTTTCATCAGTCTTATGGCTAGGTTAGAGTAATCCCCGACATCCTGCTCACCATAAACAGTGGAAATTGTTAACAGAATTGGGTACCACTGTTTCCTCCAAGACGAAGATTACATTTGACATAAGGTGAACACATCACTCAACGGTGTGTAAGAAATCTCATAACACTATATTATATAGTGTTTGCAAATGGAGTTTTATCATTCACAATTTACGCAGGAAAGAGGAGAATAACCGCAATCGTTCGAAATAACCAAGAAAATGAACTGAATTGTCGTAATACTGTCCATCTTCCTCTCGCTCTTATTGAGTTTGAAATGGCATAGACGTTCTTGAAATTAGGAGAACGATTTTTATGCATGACCTTCCCTATGTACTACAGTGGAAGACGATGCCTGCCTCAATTATAAAGAAGATATATTGCACATTCCCGAGACAAATTCGTCAAAACCCATGCGTCAATGCCACGTTCCATAATTAAGTCGGAAATGTTTCGTCTCCATCTAAACACGCGTCCAGTTAGATGGCCGAGATTAACTTACTGGTACTCAATCAATCCTGGTTTTCATTTTTTTGCGGCAACAGGAGTTTCATATTGGTGAAAACAGGTTTGGCAGAATAGACAATATGCGATGATGAATGAGTACAAAAACAGCCATAGGCGACTTAAAAGTTTTAATATTGCCTTACAATTCCCAATTAATTTAAAAGTCATAAAGGAGTTATGATAAATGCTATTGTGTCAAAAAAAAGGGGTTTTCAGACTGGTAAATATATCACATATTTTCTCATTAATAATGATTGGCCATATTTCAATGAATTTATATGTCATTGAAGGATCTTTTGTTTGTAACATAAAACTTTCTCTAATTCTAGGAACACAGTAAAGTAATCGAGATAACTGTATATTGCTTTAAATTGGTCAATACATCTCTGTGTATTGATCACTAATTAAAACATTTGTTTAATGATAATGTAGTTCTACTAACAGTACGTAGCAACGTGTACATAAAACCGGTGTTAATGCTATTCAAGGCGGGTATGACACTACAGGATTTTCCTGAATAAGTTTATGTGATCAGACATTATACTTCTCATAAATTTTGTGAGTAGAATCTGAATTTGTATATTGCTTAGGTAATATGCAAAAAAACAAAACAAAAAAACATCAGAACAACTCAACTCAACTGCTAGGGATCCATATCAGCCTTTCAATATTCCATTTAAACAGCTTCACAGTTTTAAGGTCTAAGAAGCAGTAATGAGGTTTAAATGACTTAAACATGTCAAATACATTAAAGAGGATAACCTTGTTTTGTACGTTACTAAAAGTGCAAGTTATATTGTTTTCGTGGCAACAGGCTGTCTCTAAGCTGGCCCATATTCAATAAGTAAGAATCAAACCAGACTGGAATAACAGGTGGTTTCAGCTGCATAGTGATCTCGTAAATGTTTTGTCTATGACGACAAAAGTAATCAGTATACCCACTGCTGGTATTGATTTTCAAATTTATCTTGTTTAATGTATTTGACAGTCACCTTTGGTATCACCGAAGTAGGAATATAATTGCAAAAAATAAACAAGTGAACATTAAATTTGTGGATGCATAACTATAGTTAAAAGTTTAGTAGGTTTCTCACCACTGTTTTTGTTGGCTACGATGCATTTCTTGTGATTTAATGAATCTAACTAGAGTTACTTCTGAACATATTGTAAAATTAAAAGAGCACGTCATCTGTGTGATTCGTAAAAGTGCTTCTAAATCTATCAAAAATATTATTGTTTTGTGTTCACGACAGTCAAAATCAAATTTGAAGCTGAAACAATTCCCAGCCTTCTGAAACTGATTTCTTTGAAACTGGTCTTAAAACAAAGTGAAACAAGTGTACAATCCACACTTAAATCGTGTGAAACAAGTGTACAATCCGCACTTAAATCGTGTGAAACAAGTGTACAATCCACACTTAAATCGTGTGAAACAAGTGTACAATCCACACTTAAATCGTGTGAAACAAGTGTACAATCCACACTTAAATCGTGCGAAGCAAGTGTACAATTCACACTTAAATCGTGTGAAACAAGTGTACAATCCACACTTAAATCGTGTTATTTTTAACACTTTGTCAGTCAGATTCCATTTTAATTTGCTATTTTCTATTTATTATCATCTACTGCCAAGCCAAGAGACAAGGATCTAAAAGCCTTCAATACCAAACTAATGTCATATGTGTTAGAAACATTAAATACCAATATAATACAGACAACATGAAGGTTATTATGAAATTGATATTCTAAAACTTTTAAGATTTTTTTTATATAAACAAGGAAGGATTTTACCATGTATTGTCTTGAAGATTAGAACACGTTTTGCAAAATGACCTACTTTTGGCTATTCCTGTTTACTCCCTCGTATTCAAAACCTCATTTTATTCCAGATTAGTATCCCTTCCTGGTGTAATTCGATCGAGTTAGATGGAAATAGATTTTAGTTTTGAGTGCTTTGTTGACATCTGAACTCAAAACCGTGTTTTATTTGCCAGTAAAACACGCAAAACTAAAATATTTTTCCCAATTAACATATGATTTCAGTTTCAGCAAAGTAACCTCTTTTATTATACTTATGGTCAGAAAGAGTAGGCATACTGTTTAGGATTTTCGCAAGGATTTTGTTAGATTGAGCGAAATTCTTTAAAAACTTTGGACGAAGCATCGTTGTAGCTATATGCAACATTGGGTTAATGTCCTGCAATGACAACAACCATAGAAGCAGTTCTGAAATTGCTGCGAACCGACATGACAGCATACTAAACATTCTTTTGCCCCATGTGAATCTGCCTCATTGCACGTGTTATTTTCGGTACACCATGGAACTATTTCCTCATATCTTCTTGCACGCATAGAATGTTTCAGATAATAGGAACTAGATTACAATAATTACCTTCAGTAAAAAATATAGCATTACCGGTTCATAACTTGCCATGCACATGCATGGTGTATTAAAATTCTTTGCGCTGTTAGAGCGATTTATTAAACGTTTCATCTGTGAAAAAATGTTGCGAATTCGAATAATCTGACATTTATCTTCGGTTAATCGAAAAATACCCAAGGGCTATTACGTTCTTTAGCTTCAATAAGAGATAAGTTTTCTTTCATTGTTTGCTGCGCATCTAAGATATTTCTAATTAAAACTTGTTAGTTATTAAAGCAAATTTATCTTTAGTATACTTTTTATATATCATACGTATAACCTCTGTTACATCTGAGCATTAGCACTTCCGGTATCGTTTACACTAATACACCAATATGAATTAAAAGCCTAATCCTATATCTAAAGAAAATCTATGAGAACGCTTTCCTTTATGAATTTTCTTAGCAGATTGAATGAAAGTTTCATTAATAGTATATGTTCGAACTTAATCCTTATATTTACACATGTGTTCAAAACCTCTGTATGTAAAGAAACTTCAAAGCTCCGTTTCTCAGTATGTGAGGTCTGACTTTATAAAATGATTTAGCAAAAATTACGTCATATTTCCGATTACTGTACATTACTAGTAATATACAGCGCTGAAATGATAATCTATGTTGGTGATTTGCACTATCGTAAACAAGGATTTCAATCCATGTTCAAATCGGGGATTTCTTTTTTTTTTTATGTCGTTTGATGAGATTTTGAAAATTATATTCAAATGCTTGTTAACAGGACATGTGAATAAGTTACTCAACGAGGTTGAAAAAATTATAATAAACATAGATCAAAGGATTTACCATGCATTATTTGATATGATTTCAGATAAAGTTCGATCACAATCAAAACGTAAGTTGACAATGTTCGTGGGTTTATTTCTGAAGTATTTTCTCTGTAGTTGAGTGATATTTTTAAATTGTTCTGGTAGTGTTTGACTTTTCGCCAAGTAATTATTGAGACCAGCGAAGAGAGAACTTGTTGTTTGTAACAAAATATTGAATTTCCTCTATGATGTTGGTGAATAAATTTGTTTTTCTACCATTCTCAAGTTCCTCAGTAGTAATGAAATCATTTTAAATAAATCTAAATCATGATGGGGGAAATTTGCACTTCTACAATTACCAGACAGCGGTCGGCCAATTTCCTGTTTTGTTGCTTTAGCGTCAAATGAAAAATACCATATTTGAACCTCTTCCGATGATAAATTCTGCCTTAATCAGAGCCAGAAATTCATACGCTAAGAGAATCAAGTCAGTTGTCTAAATTTCTGTTGGCTTCCAATGTGGAAAGTACTAAAACTAATGTGAAAGACTTTCTTAAATAAAATGAGATTAACTATTAATTGAATTGGCTTAAAATAGAGGAACGTTTAACACATAATGACACCAGAGGTAGAAATGAATGGAGGGAGAGGTTGGAAATCAAGAGGCGTTCTTCGTTCGTCAAGAAAAAGAAAACAGGTTCTTTACCGTTTACCGTAAGTAAACTTTTTCGTGTACACTGGTAGACTTACTCTATTAATTGACGCACTGCTAAGTGCGAAAAAGATATAAAGTGAATAAAGCAAAGCTATAAATATGTGAAAACATACAGAGGAAAATCTTAAAATTATGATTGCACTTGAGTTAAAAAAGTTGCAAGCTTTTTTTCAGGTTGTCTTTTAATAGCCGCTTTTCCATTTTAACATCTGGTACTTGATAATTGATTACTGTATAATATACTTTGCATTCGGATATGTAAAAGGTCGGTAAAATCAAAGACAGTATTTGAATTTTCATATATTTCTATGAATTCAACTGTATTTTTGTAACAGCAAAATGTCAGAATGATTCATATAAGGTATGTCAATCACAATAGTTTCATGAACTTGAAAGTAGGTAAATATGACATATGTCTTTGTATTGAAAGTAAACCAGATCTAAGATATTAGATCGAAGAAGATAAACTAAATAAATGTCTATATTTTCGGCTTGAAAAGAAATTCATTTGTTTTGAACCAATGAGTAGCTCATTGGAGAGATACGGAACAATTGTATACATTTTTAGATTGTGTTTATCTATAGTGGCCCCGCAATTATTATCGGTAAATTACGTAATTCTCCGTATGCAATATCGGCATTCTTCTGTTCTTACGGAATGCCATATGCCCGTTGTGTTATGAAGAATGCCGATTTGCCTCACGATAATCCGTGATCACACGGAAATTTCCGAGTGTCATTGCAGGTCGACTACCTTAAGGTAAACAAAGAGAGCAATTTTTTATTTTGTAAATCAATGGGTCATTCGTGCTGTCTCCTTTTGCTTAACTTCTCACATCAACACGCTGTAATAATAGCTTGTCGCAGAGAATGTTCCATTAAACATCCTATATTTATGCTTGTACCAATGTCTATATCTGTATATAATCAGTCATGTTTCAGAATGGTTTTATTTGATCTCAGCAAAAGAGGTAGTTAACGTTTAGACAGTGCTATAGTTTCTTAGGAAATAGAGCTATTATCCTATTCTTTACTCAGTAAATGAGTTTCACTCCATTATTTCATTTATTTCATCATGTCACGTGTTAACTCATTTTTACAAGATTAGTTAAGAAAGCCAAATCAACAGGTCTCATTGCTCAACGTGCCTAAAATAATTGGCTTTATTCACGCTGCCAAGAACGCGGTAACAAGCAATTGTTAAGTCTCCGCTGTCAATTCTGTAGGCAGATTTGATTGAAGTTCTATTCTAGGGATTAAAGAATTTCTTCCTTACATTTTGATACTTTGATAAATGAATCAATGTCTTTTATATAATTATGAATAAGATTCTTCTCTAACATGGTATTTTATCTCTTACCAAATCGACCTATACGTTGTTAAAGAAAGGTTTATTGTATTTGTATCGTTTTATGTAAAATATTAATATTATATAAAGAAAATGGTGGCAACGTTACTATCACCAAGACAGCTTGTCTGAATGAACCTATTGTGTTATCAAACTCTGCATTATTATATCAATAGTTCACTCTTACAAAGTATAAACACGACGTACTATTGCGGGACAAACACCTGTGCAAACCCCTGTGTGTTTCGATTATAAAGAATAAATGAGAAAATTGAAGAGTCCGAAAATGGACAGGAATCTTTTTTTAAGTATATACGTATATCAAATTTGTAACTGTATTTAACTATAACCATAGATACAGTGTAATTTTAACGGAGCGACTAATAAAATCTTCATTTTAAAATAAATTTTAATGATAAAATATATCTGCTTTCGTAAAAGAATTGATAGTTTTGAATAACTCATAAATAAAAAGAAAGCTTTAATTGCTATGGTGTTTATGATTGCATTATTAATTCATAAACCCGAATTTTATGCGAAATGAATTGTCAGCTTCTTCCTACAGTAAAGAATAATGTTAAAACGTTTAGCATACAAAACGCAGTTGGAAGCAGCCGTATAAAAATCTGAGCAATGATATTTTACAAATTATTAATAGCTTTACCAAATGGCGAAATCTAACATATTTGCACTGCGAAAAGACGTATAAATTAGCTGTACAGGTGATGACATATGCGAAATGTATGGTGTAATTTTCTAAGAGTGTTAAATGAAAAAGAAACAAGAACCAACTGGTATAATTAGTCAAACCACTAGTTAAGACAAATGCATTTTAAGAAAAGCATCTTCTTTATTGCATGCCTCAAATTAAACAGCCTAACATAGAACATATACAGTTCTCGTTCAATGCTTTACTGCGCAAATTAACACTGGTATTAGGAAGAAAGCGTTACGAGAGTAACATTTTCAATTTATATAAGTATTTAAATCGCAATGGATTCTGGGTAACATCGACGTCAGACAATGTAATCAATGTTGTCAATATATGTGTTGTAACTAGTAAAATAAACAATATTTGACAATTTGTTATCATTACTGAGGATCAGCGCTATAACGGTCATTCTTGTCCATGCCGGTTTTTAACAATTTTTGCCGTATTGCCCCGGTTTATACCGTATTTTAATTTTCACAGTGTGTAGTGGTAACTGCGCTGTGAATTCTGACACAAAATGGTCATATATCGCCTAGGTGTTCTGTCGGTGACGGATATATAAATATTACGCTGAAACAAACAAATGCCCTCTATTTCTACATAATTTAATCAAAAGTTTATTGAACGAACAGTAGTGTTTACGGTCGTGTAAATAACGTCTGCGTTGAACACAAAACAAAACGTACGCATACAGGAACACAGTGAGGAACTTGACAGAAATACCACTGGCGTGTTTAAACTGGTTTATTTTGCATATGCCATCAATCCTAAAAAAAATAAGGACATATATAAAACAGGGAATGCCATGTTCCAAAAACAAAGCCTCCGCAAAACGAAACCCGCAGCACTCAGACGTGCACACTACAAACACACGCATACAAAGCAAACACACGAGGACAAAACGAACAAATAAAGGAACACAGTGGGGCATCGCCTTGGAACGGTCAGTGGCAAAAACTCCACTGGGGAGCTTAAACCGGTTTATGGTGCGCACTCACCTCACTTTTACCCCCACCATGTTCCAAAGACTCGGGCCAGTGTAAATAAAAGTAATCCCCGCCAGGTGAATCTCTAACACACGTTATAAAAACAAAAGGCATGGTATGTAAAACACAAAAATGCTCCTGAATAAATATATAAAAACAAACCTTAAGAACCAAAAACGTATGTTCTCAATGCCATTACAGAAGACAGAGCAACAAGAGAAACACCCTTAAGGGCCCGACGAAATAGGCCAGAAGACAGATATCAAAACAGTTCAGTCTTGGTGGGATTTAAAAACTGCTTATCATAGAGTCCTTCCCCTCTTCCGTCAGACGCAATCAAAGAGGGAAGCGTAGTGTCCAACTGTAAACGGGTTGAACACTAAACATGCGGTATGTCTCAAAACAGTTTGGTCGTAACCTCTTTTAATAAAACGTTCGATAATTTTACCAAATACAGTTGGAAAATTACCAAGACCCATAATCCTTACCACATTCTAAAGTTACAGGACAGTGTAAATAAAAATCACCCCTGCCACCAGGCGAGTCTGCCTTTCCACCAATACTTAAAATTCAGACTTGCGTACGACCAGATTTCTTTGGCTGCTGTACTTATAGTCATAAAATGGCAACAAAAAAGCAACTTATTTGGACAATACCCTCTGGAAATTGCAGAGAGGTAATCCTTATCCATATTTGACAGTAAAAACACCATTTAAGAACATGAGAAGGGACATGTTCGCGGTCTATACTCTACTGGGCATTTATATGCTTCATTGTGTCTGAAAAGGTCGATGGACCGTAATTAAACATAAACACTGACTGACCGACACCAGGCGAGTCCCTAAAACGCACAACGGTGACAAATACCTGGTCCAAGGTATGTGCATATTTTACTGAGTATAGGCACTGAGAGCCTTTATTGTCAAAGTTATTTCAGTATTTTACAGTAAATAGACAAAAAATAAAATATTTTGAAGCTGAAGTTGAAAGATTTTCAATTGTATTTGAATTCATACATTGCTTTTCTATTTCAGGGGTAGCGAATACGGTACGACGGCGGACCATAAAAGGTCATCAGCCATGCCCTCCCAAGGGTCACTCTTTACAAATTTTGAGGACGTTCAGGTAAGAATGTAACCTTAACATATAGCCTGCTGGCGGTAAGTGATTTTGCCTTTGCGACCAATGCTGACCATTCGCTTTTCAACCAGTTAATTTTGAGTAATCACCCATTCGATTATTAAAATTTTATGGTGCTGTCCAAGTTGAATGGTAGACCAGTCCATTTTAGAAATTTAGTAGGGTAAAGGTTAAGATAGAATTAAACCTTTGAGTATGTTCTTATAACCATCATAAATTGATTTTGTTTTTATTTATGTTCATTTTTCTCAAAAAGCGGGTCTAAATTTATAATTTTTATGATGATACATTCAATGTTAAAAGGTTAGTGTGGATGCAAGTGAATAGAGAGTATGGGCATACGGAACTACAAGTGGTTGAATAACGACTGAAATATTATGAGACTTGATATCATTAGTTATTACATGTGTGTGTGTGTGTGTATTTTCTGTGCATATCCTGGTGCCGTTACCAGTATAACTGATGATATTGCACTTTTTGTAACATATCGTCATATTTCGCATGCATTCATAGATTGCTAATTAATAATGGTATGCTTTGTCTAAAGTGATATACGATTTTATTTTGTTATCACTGCGCAACTGCAGAACATATTACTACAAAAACAATCACTGCACTTATCATTTGTTTTGCACAATAATTAACCACAAAGCTATAAATTTTCTTGACCCGGGGGATATAGTTATTTCCGCATTCGCTCACAATGTTAACATAAATCACACAGCTGAGTTCTATAGTACTTGGGCTGTAAACACTGGCTCCCACACTTTATGGAGGTGAGCTGAAAAAAGAGCCAGTGATGCTTCCGAGGCGGCGCTAATGACCGGAACTACACGAGAAATGTAAACAAAGACGGAGGGTGAGTTTATTTTTCACTTTCTGTAACAAAGTCTTTATTTAAAAGAAGGGCAATATTCCTCTCAGATTTTGTTAAACTTCTTATGTATGCAGGTCGATCTGCAGAGCAAAGGCATTCTTGACGAGAGAACTTTTGAAAGTTCTAAATAGGACCTAATTAAACTGAAAGTGGACATATGTCTATGTATTTCGACCTAATTTACACAAGTCGGAGATTTCAAAGTTATCGTTCGGATGTGGTTGAAAAGAGTGTCTTAATACTGTATAATCTACGTGATTTGTTGGCGGATTACTACCGTCTATGTGTATTTTTGCACTGGCGCCAGATCAGAAAGAAAATGCCTCTGTACATATTATACCCTACCCCTAGGTATTCTATAAGAACCATGGTCGTGAACGGGAAAATATACTAACCCGTTTCAATCGCGCATTTCATACCTAAAACACGCAGTGGGGTAAATGTGTACTATGGATATCAAACAAGTGGTAATTTATCTTCCATTGTGCACCGGTCACATTTTTCAATACATCTTATCTTATAAAAACAACGCGTAGTTTATAGTAATTTCAACATTACACAAAAAACTTGCTTGAACTTCCCTGGTGAAGTTCCGTTCTAGATTACAAAACCATTCTGATTGGCTGTTGTAAAAATGTATGTCAATCGTCATTTTACTACACGTGTTCGCTAAAATGTGAAAATGCAGCAAAATGTGCAAAATGAATAAAATATACAGAACAGACGCAGACCAATGTACGATTTCAAATTAAAGATCATATACAAGATGAATTTCATTCATCATTTCGAGTTTTAGTGTAAAATTTTGATTTTTTTAAAATCTGTTTTTGTTTGTTTACGTTTCGCCAAACATGTGCGCACTGCCGTGACCTCTAGACCGGATGTTCATTAGGGAAGTTCAAGCAAGTTTTTTCTGTAACGTTGACGAAAGCATAAAATATGTTGATAATCTCAGCAATATGGAATATTGAGACAATGTGACTGGTGCACGATGGAAGATAAATTATCGCTTGTTCAATATACTAGGTACCCATTCACCGAACTGCGCGTTTAAGTTGAGAAATGTACGATTGAAACGGGTTAGTGCACTTTCCCGTTCATGACCATGGTTCTTATAGAATACCTAGGGGTAGGGTATAACATGTACAGAGGCATTTTCTTTCTGATCTGGCGCCAGTGTATTTTTGGCCAAGAAGATTTATTTATTTTGTTGGGTTTAACGTCGCACCGACACAATTATAGGTCATATGGCGACTTTGCAGCTTTGAAAGCGAAGGAAGACCCCAGGTGACCCTCCGTGCACTATTTCATTACGAGCGGGAACCTGGGTAGAACCACCGACCTTCCGTAGGCCAGCTGGATGGCTTCCTCACTTGAAGAATTCAACGCCCCGAGTGAGGCTCGAACCCACATCGATGGTGGGCACGTGATTTGAAGTCAGCGACCTTAACCACTCGGCCACAGAGACCCCCTTTGGCCAAGAGGAGGAGCCAGCAACACAGAGGAGGCGCTTAGAACCAGAGTGGGAGCCAAGACACATTTAATAACAGGGTGCTCAACGCTTTTAAGTTATTACCGAACGATCTGCTTTCCTTAAACTTCATTTAGATATATATCATCCACTTGTCTCTATTGTTACATGTGTAATGGAACTCGAACATAGCGTCATTAGTTGTATACATTTGATATTTGCAATGTAAGGGGTTTTCCCATACGACAATCGTCTTCATAACCAACGAACTTTAGAATTTGATTGAGTAGTTAAAACTATTTAGCAATCGATATAATTACAAATTTTGTTTATTCTTGGAAGAACACTTTTATTTTCAATATTAGCTTTGCTGTGTTTTTAGTCCCGCTTTTAAACTTAAAGGTTTTACTGAAAGTTTTACTGATGGACTTGTAAAATGCCTTGTTTTAATAAGAAAATATGGAACGACATCACTAAATTTTACAACTAAAAGTTATTATCCCACATACTAGTATTCGAAAGGTAACAAACAAATTTAAAACGGCATGGTTTGGAGATATCTATTCCTCAATTCAAATCGAAGGAATTTTGTTTTGTCATTGTCCGTATCCGTTTGTCTGTCGTTCTGAAGCCATGTGTATTCAAATGTACTATTGAGTTACATATTTTGTTATCGTTTGTATATACAGCTATAGAACGACAGAGAAATGGACACGGACAATGTCAAAACTTTATCCCTCCAATTCTAACGGTGAACAAATAACTAAAAAAAAATGACATTTTCAATTTGATTGTTATCTTTTAGAACACGTGTGATAATAATTTTAGCTGTAACTTTTTATAATCTATTTTCATATTTCCTTAGTTAAATTGTACTTGACTTCTGTAATGAACATGCCCATCCATAAGACTTTCAGTAAAACTTACACGTGACTTATCGCACAACAAAGCAAATATTGAAAAAAGGGTTATTTCAATCATTGCCACATTTCTTACACTACCGAGTTCAATTTCAAAAGTCATTGGTCATGAAAACTGTTGTTGAATGAGAAATTCCCTTTACATTGAAAATATCATATACAACTAATGATCCTAAATACCTAAAACAACATGACATTTTCAATTTGATTGTTATCTTTTAGAACATGTGTGATAATAATTTTAGCTGTAACTTTTCGTAACCTATTTTCATATTTCTTTAGTCAAATTGTACTTGACTTCTGTAATGAACATGCCAATCCATATGGGAGATTATGATATTTGAGAAATTCCCTTTACATTGAAAATATCATATACAATTAATGACCCTATCTTTGAGAGCAATTACACATGTAACAACAGAGACAAGACGAAGATATATATCTAAATGCAGCTTATAAGGAAAGCAGATCGTTTGCTAATAATTTAAAAGCGTTGAACACCCTGATATTAAATGTGCCTTGGCTCACACTCTGGTTCTAAGCGCCTCCTCTGTGTCGCTGTCTCCTCCTCTTGACCAAAAATACACATAGACGATAGTAATCTGCCAACAAATCACGTATATTATACAGTAATAAGACATTCTTTTCAACAACATCCAAACGATGACTTTGGAATCTCTGACTTGTGTAAATTAGGGCGAAATACATAGACATATGTCCACTTTCGGTTTAATTCGGTCTTATTACACATCTTTCAAAAGTTCACACGTCAAGACATGCCTTCGCTCTGCAGATTGACCTGCATACATAAGAAGTTTAACAAATTCTGAGAGGAATAGCATTGCCTCTTTTTTGAAATAAGGACTTAAATTTGTTACAGAAAGTAAAAAAATAAAGAAAGTAAAAAATAAACTCACCTTCCGTCTTTGTTCACATTTTTCGTGTAGTTCCGGTCATTAGCGCCGCCTCAAAAATATCACTGGCTCTTCAACTCACCTCCATAAAGTGTGGGAGCCAGTGTTTACAGCCCATGTAGTATACAAAATAAAACAAAACGATATTCAGCTGTCAAATAAGTTAATAGCAATTATGTCTGTTATTTTGTAAGCTTCCGCTGCATTTATTAACAGCTGAATACCATTTTCGCCTTGACTAACTTACACGCTTGAAAGGGCAGTTTTCTCGTAATATTTGTTAATTGCGTTTTGTGTGTGCACCTGCGCGACCACTGCAATGGTTTAGAGCCTTATGAATTTCTAAGACGATTTCAGCAGAAAAGTTTTATGGGTATTCATTTGCATATGTACTTGAAATGTTGTCATAATCACTGGTTTCAAAATAAGGCATTCATTTTGCAATAACTGATCGTTTCTAATTTATTGAGCACGCAACAGATCTTTGTCATATGGTGCTAAATTGTTTATATTTTTAGCTGACCGATGAGGAACGTGTTTACCTAAATGCCGCCTACCTTGGTGATCTGGGTGTCCTCCGGCAGTCCGTAGAAGATGCTGCAGAATCTTCTCTCAATGTCAACTGCCTTGACTACATGGGAAGGAGTGCGCTCCATATTTCCATCGACAGTGAAAAACTCGATGTGATTGAAGTCCTTCTGGACAACCTAAGTTTTAATTGCATCGAGGAGTCACTTCTTCATGCTATAAGTAAGGGCGCCACGAAAATCGTCAAGATTATTACTGAGCATCCAAACTTTATGGCTGGCGAGGACAGACTAAAGAGACTAGGTGTTGGTGAGGCATTCTTCCGGACAGAAGAAAAGAGTCAGTTTTCTCCAGACATTACCCCTCTTATATTAGCTGCTCATTATAACAATCATGAAATCATACAAATGTTCCTTTCACGTAATCATAGAATAGAAAAACCTCATCCAATTTCATGTACATGTAACGATTGTGTGACAAAACAGAATTATGATTCACTCAAAAGGTCAAGGTCTCGACTAAATGCCTACCGGGCACTTGCAAGTCCAGCATATATGGCTCTATCCAGTCCGGATCCCATCATGACAACGTTCGAATTGAGGCAAGAAATGATGAAATTAGCAGAAATAGAGAAAGAGTTCAAGGTGAGATATTAATATGAGCCGCGCCATAAGAAAACCAACATAGTGGCTTTGCGACCAGCATGGATCCAGACCAGCCTGCGCATCCGCGCTGTCTGGTCAGGATCCATGCTGTTCGCTAATGGTTTCTCTAATTGCAATAGGCTTTGAAAGCGAACAGCATGGATCCTGACCAGACTGCGCGGATGCGCAGGCTGGTCTGGATCCATGCTGGTCGCAAAGCCACTATGTTGGTTTTCTTATGGCGCGGCTCATTTGTTTATTTAACATTTAAAATTCAATAAGATAGTTTCAACTAAATCCGTATTGATACCGAATTACCTTTGTTGTGCTCTGTCATAAAACTTAACACTTACGCGTTGAAAAGGGAATTTATACACTTTTACAATTTATTTTGGATATATTTCTTAAATACAGTACAATTTATCTTATGACAGCGCACTATACGATACGAATTTCTTTTTGTTTTACATCACTGAACTGTGGAATACCATTGCTGATAACCGTTACTGTAGCTACAATAACATTCTCTGACACGGATCATGGTTATTGTTTTCAGGAGAACAAAAATATTCTGCACATGGTTTTCAATGTCTTGGCTGAAAAACTTTAAAAAAAATAAGTTTAACTGATCTGTTATATAAAATTACAAAACATTTGTAAAATTAGTTATCAAACTCTCAAGGCGGGTGATTAAACGTACCTAATATAATAAACATAGAGACGTAATTTTATCATATTGTTTTGTCTTTCTGACTGTCTCGGTTATGTTTTAAAACATACATATTATATTGATGTATGGTAAGGCATAATATACAGTAACAAATTTTACAGTTATATGCACGTTATTATTACATAAAATGTTTGGGTGATTTTGTCAAAAATCGTTTTATATAAACAATTGAAAGACGTAACACTAGTTGGAGACTTTAAAATTGATTTATTTAATTAAAAAGCCAACTTTGGTGTTGAAGCATATTTAATCTGAATCACACAGTTGGGTCACCACAGTAACGCATAACCGCTACGGTAATACTTCACCCGAGACACACACTTTGTACATTTCTAAATGAACCATCTGTATACTTTATTATTTTTTGCCTACATATAAAACTGAAGCTTCGTTTCCATGCTGATACAGTAATATGTGATATGCTACATACCTGCCAGAGCATGATAATATTGATAACAATTAATTACCTGCCCGTTTTTCTATAAAACAGAAATATGCCAATGTGAAAATATACAACTGGAATGTGAACAATGGGAGTCTTGGAAACGTGTTTAGAGTGTACTAATATTTGGACGTATACATGCAGAAAACATTAGCCACCCCGACGCTCTTGTTGCACGTGTATACCTTCCGCTAATTAGTTTCATTATCAATTTCATATCAAATTTACAGAAATCGATAGTGTAACTTATCTTTGCTCCTAAGTGAATAAAGCACGAGCAATTCCCGCGAGAAAATTTACGAGAGGAAACTTGCTATACTTTAATCTCTATAAGAGCGGTATTAGAGGGGCAAAGCCTGCAATATTATTTGAACTCGTAAACATCTGTTTCGTATTGGAAAATTATTGTTCATGAACTTTTATCTTCTTTTACAAATGTTTTATCATAAATTGTTCTCGTTTAATTTAATGAACCATGCCACGAGAAAACCAACAGAGTGGCTTTGGGACCAGCATGGAAACAGACCAGCCTGCGCATCCGCGCATTCTGGTCAGGATCCATGCTGTTCGCTAACAGTATCTCTAATTCCAGTAGGCTTTGAAAGCGACCAGCATGGATCCTGACCAGCCTGTGCATCAGGATCCATGCTGTTTGCTTTCAAAGCCTATTGCAATTAAACAAACCGTTAGCGAACAGCATGGATCCTGACCAGACTGCGCGGATGCGCAGGCTGGTCTGGATTCATGCTGGTCGCAAATGCACTATGTTGGTTTTCTCATTATGCTGCTCATATATATAATCTGAAGTTTTTTGATTGAAACATTTTTCTCGTCGTTCTGCTTTTTTATTAATTGAGTGAAATTGTGAAACTATAGTAGGATTTTTTTATAGTTTAAATCCTTGAATCTCCATTTAAATTACCTGCATTCTATAGACATAAGGGAAGTTGACCATTTTTAAAATTGAGAACGCTTTAGAGCAAAAGATGTACAGCAACATTTTTGGAATTTCATGTTATAATCCTAGTAATTTTGTACCCTATATGAGGCATGGTTATTGTAATTTTTTAGTTATAGATTGAATCATATAAAGATAATGCCTAAAATTTTAAATTATGAAACACCATTAAAAACTTACGTCGAGTTGTGCATTGTGTGTATATATAAGCTGTCAGTGTGGCAAGAAACTTAACGACAATAATACAAACAAGACCTTTGTCAAAGTTTATACAAAAGAACCAAATGATTCCTTTTCCCAAATTCAAAATAGGCCCAGAGTTGGTAAAATACATTTATATATTTGTATTTTGTTGTAATTAAACAATGACTTAAGTTACTTATGCTTTCTACATTTGTGTCATTTACACTTAAATCTTGTATTTGCTATACATGGTGTGCCTGAAGTCGTTGGTTATAGTGTTACATATGTGGCCGGTATGCTGTCACAAAATATATTCAAGCTGCAGTTAGATAGTGAAAAAAAAAATTTGAACAAAATAAAGAGAGAAGCTCATGATAAACACAATCATTTTCACAATTATGATATGACTTTCAGCTGATTTTGAATTACAGCTGTCCGATATCTATTATTTGTCAACAAGCACGTGTATGCTGCCTGTTACGGAGATATTTCGAGACTCAAATTACCAAGTTAATGTCTTAGTTAGTAGTTATAATTATGCCTTAATGATTAGATTAACGCCCAGAAGAAGGGTTTTACCGAAAAAAAGTTGTAACATGATATTCGACGAGGCTTATAATCTTATATTTGCGTGAAACCATACACAAATTTGCGTAATTATACAATTATTTGAAATTAAATATATTTTAGGTTTTCACGTTCGCCTTACGAAACAACATATTTTCGAGACAGTTTCGTGATTAATGAGATAATTCTTGTAATTTAAGAGTGGGTAATATTACAATCTTAGTCATATTGATTTTGAATGACGTCTTGAAAAAACTTTAAATCGACGCTACGTGCAATTACTGTTATTATGTTATTGTAAATTCTGCTATTGAAAAATAATTGCTATATAAATTATTGATAATTATAGCATAATTATTCGCTTGCAGGATGGTCGCTGTAAAATTAATTGAAAAAAAATGTTTTAAGGTGTATATATTAAAGCCTTTGTTATACCATAACTGGAATAAATTTTCATATCTCTTTTAGTTTTCGACCATCGTTCTGTTTCAGTATCTATATATGTAGAAATTTCATAACGTTTTCCTTAGTTCATTCGTAGTCTTCGCTGATAAATAAGCATTTATGTTCTTGCAACATGATGCTACCAAAAACTCTCACTTTGGTAAAGATGTGTTAGACTTTCGAAGAGGAATTTTTTATAATCTACTTTAAAGTTCTTTACGCAGTAGTTATCTTATCGTGATTAAATAGGTATGAATTATCAAATATTCCTGTTTGATTAAATATATATGAATTTATTATTAATTTACATAATACAAATTATTTATTATTTTATACATTATAACACAGAGCGAATACCTCAGTTTAGTTGAAAAGTGTATGAATTTTGCATGCGAGTTGATGGACTTGTGCCGAGGGACACAGGAGGTAGAGGCCGTGCTCAGTGAAGGAAGTGATTGCTCCTCGGACAATGGCAAGCGAGATCCACTGGCGAGATTAAAAATGGCCATCAGGTACCAGGAGAAGAAGGTAAATCAGTTTCAGTATGTCTTTGATGTAAGAAAAAAATATCAAGAGTATGGATAGTTTTCATGAAATGATTTTATATTGTCACAGATTTATTAGCTGTCACGACAACATTATTTTCAGTGTAAAATGTCTCCAAATACTTAGACTCAGTGTTGTTATATTGCCTGGTACTTTGGGATCATAGGAACGGTCTAATCATACTGTAACAGACTCAATCAAAACGAGTATGAAGTTCTGTTGCTTGATTGTGTTCTTTGTTCCCAAAGGATCTTTTCACAGGTTTTGAAAAAAATTGCTAAATTCCTAAGAGGAGTATTTGCTTCTAAGGGGTTAATGCCGACATTTACAACACTAACTGGGTAACAATATATTATTTTACTGTCTTTTAAGAATCAGAGGTGGAGGATAAATGTGACAAAATATCTTCTGTTATATTGTCAGTGGTAGCCAGATTACCTGTTCACAATTTAGAAAAGTATAAGTTTACAAATACAAATTCATTATTTTGAAGAAATTAAGTTTGGTATCAAGGATAAAGCTGTCTGACTTGGACAATTGTATCCATTATATTAAAAGATAAGTATGTTCGTGTGTTAATGGTTTTGGCAAGTATTACATAAGAAAATGCTTTTGCTTCAACAATCCATATTTCGCATGAACCAGTTCACTTCACGGAAATCTCATGATTGGAAAAATGGCAGTCATGATAGCGCTGCTGAATAGCGATATTTGTTTTCAACCTATTGGTCTCAAATAGGAAAAAAACTATCAATTAAAATGAGTTATGAAGCCACGTGGAGTGTTAGACCAATTAATAAAGGAAGTAATAACTGCAAGGGTTATCGCTTTTATATATTGCATTCAATCAATAAATCAAATCGTGCTGCATGAAGTCAAAGACCTCACAAAATGAGAAAAAAAAAACAACATTTAATTCCTCAGTCACTATTAACAATATGATTTACGGGTTATTGGAGCTAATCAAATCTAATTGATGGTTTAAAGCAGTTATCTTGTATTGTATAATTGGATAAAATACCAGACTAGGATGTGATAAAAGTTCCAATTTAGCGAGATGTTCGTTAATAAATGTTTATTTCAGGTACTTGTTTATTTTTTTCTTCACTGTTAATAACAGATCTGGAAGGCTGTCAGTATACCAAAAAGGTTGAACTTTTGGATAATAGACCAGTACCAAACCAGATACGCTGTAACTGAAACTGAAACTAATTAATTTGATTTAATGACTATTTCCAGACAATGACATATTCAATGGCGTTGTACATTTAATTTAACAAGCCTTAAAAATATTAATGATGACATGTAAAAACTCACAAAAAAATCAAAACTGACACCTGCTGTTATCGCACTTAAAACGATTTTAATTTTTAAAACAATGCCTTACAGTAAAGTCTCTAAAATACAGTGTCTTAAGATTTTGTTTGAATGTAACAAGTGATTCACTACGTTGTTATTATAACTAAACTAGATATTATTTCCTTAAATATTATCTTAAATATTTTCTGAAATTCTGTATATATACGGATATATTATTGAACCTGTTTTTCGTCTTATTTATTATCCCTAGCCGAAAGCCGAGGGATATAGTTTTGGCGTTATCAAACCGTCCGTCTGTCCGGAGCCATATCTATGGTTTGTAGTATTTAAATGAAACATGGTAGAAATGTCACCAACAAGTTTCAGTCAGATTGCCTGATGAAGGCAAGATTTATAGTCCTATATATACTACACATATATAGTTTGCAGTCAAATCTTATGTCCATCCGGAGCCATATCTAAGACATAGTTTGAAGGAATTCAATAAAACATGGTCAGAAAATGTTACCTGCTACAATGAAACGAGGCCATGCAAACATCAGCCAGATTGCTTGAGGAAGACAATATTTTGACCCTTTGTTCTTATAAGTGTTGTGTAGGCATAGCAGTTCGCTGAATTTGCTTGTTTGCAACATACTTATTTGTAGAATCTGTACCATAAATAAAAGATCAAACGTAATTCAGTGCCCGTTTTACTCATAGTTAACTTTTATCTGAACTTTTCTAATTACAGCACACGGCATGATACTTCTTCGCAAAAATCGTTCGGTCATTGGTCCAGGCCTTTAACCATCCCCGTTTCTCCATATTTAGCAGTAATTTCGACATCATATTATATACTCGTCATTCAAGAATGACAGCCGATGAAGGAATATCAACACTTTCATGTTTAGATTGCCATTTTGCTTGGCTGTAATATTGGGCAGTCGGAGCTTGGTGTCTTTAATTAAAGTGAGATACTGTTACAAGATATGTTTCATAACACGTTATTATTCAAGTCAATCATTCTGTGTGTGGGAGAAGCCATGTAAGGGCTTGGCTTGCACTTTTACATGAAAGAGTAAATATCATATACCCTTCCCACCCAACGTCACTCCCCATGGACACACACACGTGCGCGCGCGGGGGCCTACACACTTTATATTTTGGTAGAGGGACTTAGGATAAGGGTAATGCATTTCATTTTTACTTCTTTAGATCTAATATATTTTGCAAAATTACAATGAAATATAACAGTGCTATTAAAATTTATCAAATATTGATGCATTGTAAGCTCATACAATTTTGGTATCATTTGAGAGTGTATTGTCTACTGAAAAGGATATATAAATTACATGAAAAAATATGTTATAGAATTTATTATTTTACTTATTAGTCTTTATTGATACTTCGAAAGAAATCCAGTTATTACCGTGTAAGATTTATCATTTCGCTGTCATAAAACATGATGGAAATGATTTTGTGCATATTATTATAGTCATCTTATCAATTAATT
Organism: Mercenaria mercenaria; assembly: GCF_021730395.1. Classification (NCBI taxonomy): domain Eukaryota; kingdom Metazoa; phylum Mollusca; class Bivalvia; order Venerida; family Veneridae; genus Mercenaria; species Mercenaria mercenaria. The sequence continues at coordinate 103,282,965 of NC_069362.1, read as the reverse complement.
TTTGTTCAGCAGACACAACTCTTTCAAATGATACCCCCAAAACACCCCACGGGATCACCAGGCATCGAACTATTACCTATTTGCGGATCGGATACCTAAATGAAATATTGGCAGTTAGCTAGAAAAAAGGGTTCTCTTTGTTGTATAGTAATTTCTTCTAGAATGACGGCCTTTTTCTTTGGTTTACAAAATGTTCAACTTCTCATACACTTCTTAAAGGAATAGATTCAAAGTTGCTCAGATGCACAACCTTACAATTTGCTTCAACTTTTAGCCGGACATCCTTCTTGTGAAGATGGCCTGTACTAAACAATTTGCTCTTTTATAGTATGGCGCAGTATGTGGAGGCATCCGTGTCCTATTGACACAATGCAAGCTTTTTAAGTATATCTAATCTGGCTATTGTTATGCTATGCATATTTTATTACACGTGTTTCTGTTTATTCAAAAACGGTCAGTTTGAGGCATCAAAAAGGAAACGATAAAATAAAAAAAATGTTTGAACTATTTATTATTTGATTAACCCGTACCCGGACTATCTAAAAATCTTCTTTGTTGCATTTTATATATTGAGGTTTATCTAATACAACTTCATAGATTGTAACAGGACCCGTTAGAATTAGCAGTAAGTTGTTTCACAACAGATTCATCTTAACTATTTGGCTATTCTTACAATCTGAGTCAAGCAGATGTAAGATTGATTTGACATAAAATGAATTAAAGATACTTTTTGGAAAGGATACAAGTTGTATCCTATGAAATAAAAATGTTTTAAAAGTTCAGACGTTTTAAAAGTTCAGACTTAGGAAGAACCTTAGGCTGAAACTTAAAATACACTTCCGTGAATTGGGCCCTGTGTCCTAAGTTACCATCATGGCAACGTACCAGAACTGTGTATTTTGAAGTAAAATGTTAGCATTAATTAACAACATTTAGCGTTTTATAATGTTTTAGTTTTCAGCCACTTACCCTACTTTTATGTTTGGTTATTACAACTTCTTTTAATGGATTTTAATTGTTAATTTTTTTTTATTACATTAAAGTAATAGATAAAATTAGACTGTTTGTTTTTTGAATTAGCACATTATAGATAGACTAACAATTGTGAACAGCACTATGGAAGGCCGGTGCGCCATGCTAGTTGCCAGATGTTAAATGCCAAATAACTTACAAAAATACTATTTACCAACATCTGGCAAATAGCATTGAGCATTTGCCTTCCATAGCAATCTGTAAGTATATCATTTTTACAAGTAAAATTCTTGGGCTCCGTTTGGACTCCACAGATTGAGATTAGGGTTAAAGTAGACAAAAACGCTTTAAGAAATTGTATTAAAGGTCTGTATCATATTTGTAATATATGGAAGACACAGTTAAACAATGCTATGAAATTTCTTGTAATCCTAGTTGTTCGTCTTGTTCAAGAAATGATGTTGTGTGTTGTTTTTCCCCTTAGTAAACTATATCTATTTGTGATCAGTTTTGTTTTATGATTATAGATTTAAGAGATCTTTCGACCAGAATTTCATATAGAGCAATAGCTAAGATAATAGATCAAAATATGGTGAGAGATGGCTATTTTTGTCAATGCCGCGACGGAACTAATTCGCCGGCACCGGCATCAAATGTCTCGTGGATGTAGGCATACGCACACTAATGTATGTATCTGGCGTTTTCAAGTGTGTTGCTCATCCAAAATGCCAGCAGCACATTACGAGTGTATGGTACGGTTCAGAGATGGGATTCCTTCAGTCTCTCTTAATTGGCGCATACGCATAAATTGTATGTTTTTGACTGTTTTCCAGTTTGTTGCTCATCCAAATTGTCAGCAGCATATGACAAGTATATGGTACGGTTCAGAGATGGGATTCCTTCAGTCGTTTAACTGGCTCAGAGAGAGTGTATATGCTATCCTGTTTCTACCTGCGATACCCTTCCTCTGTGCAGTATATGTTATTTTTCCAAATTCCAAGGTATGCCACTTTGTTTATAAAATCAACATTGTATCCAGATTTGTTTTAACTTTCATCGTTGTTATAACTAATAACATTATTATAACATAGAAGTTAGTTTCAGTAACAATTAAAGTTTAATAAAAAGATGACGTTTACTTAACGCAAATTGAGTCTGAAGTTCAAATAACAATGAATCTAATTTGACTACGATAAGCGCTGCAATAATTGTCTGTTTCACATACTATAATAATTCCTCTCTCATAACATATTTCATTTTCAAAGGTTGATGAATGCTTGTTAATTGATAGATGCTCTGTCTTTGTTTCTTTTCAGCTCGGTTCTATTATGCGATGCCCTGTGACAAAATTTTTCACTCATACTACTTCACATATTTGTTTCCTTATATTACTGGCTGTGGCCACATTCCGGCTCTCCGAGGGTAATGTATCCATAGGGTCAACTAAAGACATGAAGGATTCGCATTACTCCCATCTTTCAGAGTAAGTATTATATATCTCTCGCGGAACTGCGATACAATTACCACAGATCGGTTCTTTTTACTTTAGGACAAAGACTGCTACCCGTCAACAGTTAGTGACTTAGAGAACGAAAATATACCGATTTCAGAGAACACTGTTTGGAAATTGCAAAGATGTTGAAATTACCTTGGTTATATCCCACGAAGCCTACTTACGACTAAATTTGAACTTTGGTGTAAGATGTTTCAAGAAAATGATTTAGATTGGATTCATTTAATCATACGGCTAATAGCTAGTACCTGATGTGTGTGCGTGTGTGTGTGTGTGCTCCGGTTTAACGTCTTTTTCAACAGTTTTTCAATCATATAAACGACGGTGTCTACTTGTAGCAGTGAGCACAATGCCCAAGCAGAAAGGAAATATGACATTGAATTAAGCGCATCATATTAAAATGACAAAGAAAAGTGTTAGAAGAGAACTTAGGATAAAACTTGTGACCATTTCCGAAACTGGCGCATATTAGGTCGGGTCACTTTTAATATTCTCATAATTGGGCATACACTTTAAGAATTCACATAAACAAAACAAGATTGATTATAAAATAAATTGCAATATCATTTTTCTCACCAAAATACCAAAGTCGGCTTCAGAACAAATGCTAGCAATCTATAGCTTGTTGCAAAGTTCATATTGTAAATAACCAATCTCTCCGTGTTTGTGTGTGTATGGGGGGGATATTGATTGGAGTTTATACATGTATTGCTTTACTAGACTTGATTAAAACAGTGAATATTTATGAGCTAGGTACCGATGTTGAGACCTCACGTGATCTTGGAACTATTTTTGACCTTTGTTGAATGAAAACAGTTCATTGCATTTTAATCTATACATATGATCTATGCTGTTTGCGACAACGGCGCAATAAAACTGTCATAGAATATATTGATTGTCAGGTCTGATTAAGAGAAATGTCTGCACTGTTTTTGAGTATAAACGTAAATCAGGTTGCAAAGATGTCTGATGCTGTCTTGCCCATTTCTGCTATTTATGATTATCGTTAAATATCTGTAATTCAAGAAGCTATTCTGGTTGTAAGATTCTGCTGGCTAGACATATATATCATTACAGATCATTCAACAATTATACTATGAAGCATTGCGTCTGAAAACTGTCAAAGTCGCGCCATCGGAGACACAGCAATAACATATATGTGTTTTTTATCTATGTGTACGTTACTAACATAAGCAATATTATGTACAAATAAGTATTACCTATAACTACTTTAAGGACAGCGTTTCTTCTTTGCGGTTACAGTAACCAATATGTGAAAGCTCTTTCAGAAAGGGATGGACATGTAATGTACGATACTTTAACGCAATCTAAAACCTGTCTGGCATGCGCCTATTTAATAGCTTTTATTAAAAACAACTGTTCCAGTAATATCCAGTCTTCTGTTTCAGGGAGGAGAAGATAGAAAGTTTATTAAAAGAAACTCTCAGACCTGCAAGCACCTTATTAACACATGTACAAATTTGTATTGTATTTTGGATATTAGGTGAGTATTCATACCTATATGAATTTATACTGTTTTGTCGGTATTTAGAGAGTACAAAAATTTACGGATCCTATGCGAGTCATTATCGTCTTAGGGGTAATGGATGCGGTGAATATTTACACATTTCTTTAAGATTTTACCTCAAAAATGAACATGAACAAATTGGTAATTTGTATGAGCATTTAGTGAATATAACATATGCAATCAACATTTATATTTGTGCATTTTGGATTTAGGTAAGTAAACAGGCATACGCAAATCTGGATTTAGATATTGTATATGTTTTGGTTTTTTTTGTGCAAATGCTTACTTACATATGTGTTTAATATGCTCGCCTAAGTGCAGTGTGCTCAATGTGAGCTATCGGAATCATTTACCATCCGGTGTGCGTCCGTTCGGGGGCTTTTACTGTCATCACTACGCTGTTTAGTTTAAACGATCTATCTTATGAAAACCTTTGGTGGATCGCTATGAAATATGCCATGGAGAGAAAAAACTTTAGAAACAATCTTCATTTCAGAGGGCATCAGCAAGATTTCAAGTTAATTTCACAGAAATGTTCCTTTGGTGATCCCCAAGCTAGAGTATTCAAATTATGTCAGTTAAGGATGTACGAGCGTTAGTTTTCAGGATATCCGCCATTATGAAAACATGTTTCTTTCAATATTTCTTTCTAATAAAATGTATGCCGAAATAAATGCTAAATCATCTAAATATGGCTCAAATATCTATTTTAAGTGGAAGAGGTTTGGTTCTGATATTTTTCTGACTGCTATATTATATTAAATAATGAGCTACAATCATATTTAAATTTTTCAACATAGCACTTTAAAATTATCAGGCAAGTGTCAATTAAAACGTAAAGAACTAAAAATATCAAAAATCATAGTCTGTACATTTTTTTTCTAGATATATCTCATAGATGTACGGCGACGCCAACTTCTGTCTTTCCATTTTGAAGCATACATTTGTGTCATTAATGCAGCAATATATTTTTTAAATCTTAAAAATAATAGAATTTTAGTAGATTTAAATACGATTTTCCATTGAAAAAAGTGGGTTGGTCAATTTTGTCAACATATGAAAATGATAGAGATTTGTAAGTGACATTTAGGCTTAAATATTACATATATAACATGTATTCATAGCAACCTGTAAGATCTGAAATCCTTACAACATTAAATGGAATATTATATGTTTGATAAAGTACACCATTTTAAAATTTTGTTCAATTTCCGAAATGCTTAAACAGTGGGTGAAGAAAATGCCCCATAAGATAAAATCAAGTCCGGTGGCCTGTGTTTTTTTTTAGGTACTAGTAAACATAAATGAATTAGCGCTAAGTTTCTTTAGCACCTAATCCATTATGCAAACCAAAGAGGAGGGCTGTCATGATTCTAGATCGCTCACCCGAGTTAAACAGCTAGAATAATATATAACATACCTTATTTTTATTTACAGGAGAAAACAGCAACGTCTAATAACGATCATGTTTGTCGACAAGGATGTACGATCAAATTTTTTCTATATTCAAGATTTTCTTGTAGTCTGTGAGCTTGAAGATTTGTAGTTTCTAAGAGATGACAGCCCTCCTCTTTGGTTTGCATAATGGATTAGGTGCTAAAGAAACTTAGCGCTAATTCATTTATGTTTACTAGTACCTAAAATTTGACGCATTATATCTTGATTCGAGAATATTTCGTATTCATAATGCTCACTCTGTTGTTCTGTTCCCGAAATCAAGACCAAACTGTAGAGTATCGCAGTTCTGAAAGTTTGCAAGGTTTTTTGCATGATTAACAAGTTCAAAACAAATCTCTGGTGTATAATTTAGTGTTTGTCTGCATCAGTCTGACGTGATTTCTGCTGATAATGATAATAATATGGTGTGAAGTCGCACAGATATGGTACGACATAGACCGTATTTATCAACAATTCAGAGCTTTTCGTCTTCACAAACTTGATTGTAAATATTTATGTTACTAAAATACCGAATTTAATGAAAGCCTACATAAAACTTAAAGTATTAAATGGCAAAGTTCAAAAATTCTTTTTAATACTAAAATATTGAATTTAATGAAAGCCTACTGAAAACTTAATAAAGTATTTAATGACAAAGGTCTTATAAAATTCTTTACATTATAACTGCTAAAGAAATATATGAAATAAAACATAGTGAATCAAAATTTTCAAATATTTGCAAACGAATACTACTAAATGTCAATTAAGTTTAAATTCAGAATTATTTCCTATTTAAACAGTTTTCATGTTTTGCAAGGAAAGTTTTCAATATGGTCTTTCAATATAGAAAAAAGTTGATCTCGCCAAAACATAAATAGCTTATGGCTATGAAGTACATTATGGTTCACGTCATAATAATTGAGCCGCGCCATGAGAAATTCAACATAGTGCGTTTGCGACCAGCATGGATCCAGACCAGCCTGCGCATCCGCGCAGTCTGGTCAGGATCCATGATATTCACTTTCAAAGCCTATTGCAATTAGAGAAACCATTAGCGAACAGCATGGACCCTGACCAGACTGCGCGGATGCGCAGGCTGGTCTAGATCCATGCTGGTCGCAAAGCCAATATGTTGGTTTTCTCATGGTGGGGCTCATGTGATTCATCAATAATGATATAAAGTATAAAAAATGTATACTGCTACTTTTATGGACGGTGCTATTTGAAATTATTACTGTACAGTGTGGATCATAATTGCAATGATAGATTCGTGTTCAATCGATTGTATTATAATGAAATGGTATAATGTTATTAAGCCAGCATTGACGGGTTGACATGATGTTAAAGATCAGATGTAAATGAACGGCCAATGCCCTTGTTGTACTTTCTTGATTCTGAAGATTGTGCCGATAAATAAATAATATCAGTTACATATCTTCACAAATAGACCAGACACCGCTTTTGATATGCATTTAATAATTGTATTTAACCCTCTAAACCAGTTTAGAGGAAACTTACAACCTGTTTAAGACACCTGAATGTTTAAGTTTGATTTTAATAGAAGTAAAAGTAGAGACAACAGTTTGTAGACGTTGAGTGCTTTTTTAAAATGCATTGCATACCTTGTGTACTATATCGTATCATTTCTGTTATAATGAAATAGTTTGAAAGTAAGCGAAATAAAACAAAACAACTTTTCAACGTACTAATAGTCCTTTGATAACATATGTTTCAGTCTTATTGTGACTAAGTTTAATCATTTCACAGTTTTATGTAATTGAAACACTATTTATTAAATCTTGGCAGGTAATAAATACAATATCATGTTTGCCTGTTATAGTATGAATAACTTGTATGTTAAGTAAGGTTTTCCAAGAAATAATGAATTATGTTTGTTGACCGAAACCACTAACAGAGCACTGAATATAAAAAGACATACTTTAAATTTTAAAAGCACCATGGCAGTTGAAAATGAATGACATTAAATTGTCGCTACATAAAACCTATACTGGAAGCACGTATTGTGTAAAAATTCCTGTTTGCTTGCATGAGATTTGTGCTTCAAACGAGGCGCTTGCCCGTGCCTTCATGTCTTTTGATGATGTACCTGGAGAATTTCCAAAACCATGAAAGCTTGGAACTAGCCATAGACGTTAACCATATCTGGATAACACTGAAGGAATTAGAAGACAAGAGATTGCAGTTATCTCAATTTAAAACTGTATTATGTTTTCTGACATTGTTGATTCACCTAGCTGCACGCAATGTTTAACATTTTACCAAACTGGTTTTCTTCGGTCTTGCTTTCACCTCCGTACATTGAATTTTATAAGCTTAAATACTGTATTTTTGCGATCTTATATTTAAACTTATTGCAAGCTAGAAGTCAACATTATTGACTGTTTTATTTTCGTGTACTTATTTACGCCAGCTACAACAATATTGGCTCCAAAACATTGTGCAATATCCTTTTCGTAAATTCAAGGAAGTGCTCCGGTTGAATTGTCAATCTTAGGTCAAAATTTCTCAGAAACCAATTTACTATATTGATCTTGAGTAGAATTCTTCACAAAAGCAAATGAATATAGCGAAATTGCATTGCAATTCACATTTTTCCATCAAAAAGACATTTATACGATATTTCTTAATAAAAGACCACATCCGATTTATAGTTGAAAATTTACCGTAATTGTGTTTGAACTGGCTGCTGTCGTCGAAATTAATTGAGAGATGCTAAAGAATGGGTTTTGAATTGACCAACTGCTGCCTTAATTTAAATACTGCCACTAACAGGAAATAACTTTTACATTTATATTAAGGCAAATGACGTTGGACTTGAAAACTCTTTTCTCATTTACACGACAAACTTGAAATCTTCACTAACTTATATTTAAAAAGATATGTGACCCAATTACCTTTTGAAGCAGCAATATACACGTTTCGAGTGTGCCAAATAGATTTTCTTTTCTTGAACATGAATTGAAATGGTTGTACAGGTAATTAAAGGAACAATAGAGGCTTCTGAATTTTTAACACATTTTCTTGTGTGCTCAAATATCACATCGGATACAAGCAATATATTAATTCACACATGAAAATGGCTAATGTTTTAATGATGTAACATTGTGTTTTTTTTAAGAAAATGAACAATAGCTTAACATGCAACATTTTGTATTACAGGCTTATTGTGGATAGAGTGTAAACAGATATACAGCTCAGGGGGTCTGTCTTACTTCACAAACTACTATAATTTTATGGACTACAGTGTCTTATCCATGTATCTAGCGTCTTACGTGCTCAGATTCTTTACTGAATACGTCGTATCAGACGCTGACAAGTGAGTAATATCTGACAATATAGCAGAATATTTATTTTTCTGCATCTGCTACTTATATGTCAAATTTGTCTAAACTGTGTCATCATTTTATTTGAAAATAACAGTCTATTAACAATCGCATATGAGTGTAATTGCTGTGCAGTTAATGTAAGTGGGTACTTCCTTTTTTATTGTAATATCTTGCAATGATAAGAGAGCATTTACAAATGGTTGTCTGACGCTTGTATCAACTGAGTACTTACAGTAGAAACTGTTATATCTGAAAATATGTCAGTCCATGAACAAATCTGTTATCTGACGGAAGAAGTCAAGATCATTCTTACAGCATAAAATAAAAAGTTACGCATAATTTTAGAATGCTAGTAAGTAACGTTCCATTGTCCGCATGTCTAATTCAGATGAGAAGGTAAGGAATAAAAGTTTGTTTATACAGGGTATCCAAAAGCCTTGGACTTAAACCACCTATAATTCTGTTAGTTTTCAAAAATGCAGAAGTGCATTACACTCCATTGAACTAAGATGTACACGCTCATAAGGTTGCAGTCAAAACATAGGTCTGAAACCATGACTTAAACACGTGCATAAGCGACCAAGCACGTTTCAGAATAACAATGGATGTGAAAAACATTACCTCATAAAACCCTGAATATATGTTATACATCGTTATAATTGTCAGTTTTGCAGGCATGTTTTGGGGACACCATATATGTCAATGATATGTGAATTTTAGATTATGTAATATCTTTACAATTATTGATGATGACAAGACTGTTTTCTTTTCTTTTTGTCGTAATTTCTGCGGGTCACAAATTATTTTAAGACTGGCAAGTTTTGTAATTGTTGATTACAATGTCAAATGCATATTTTGACGGAGAGATAAAGTATCACTGCAGTGCTTTTATATCAATAAAGAATGCTATAAATATGATTCTATTTTGGCAGTCAATACCCTGTTTTGTGTTGAAAAGAAGCTATTCAATGTGAATCTTAAATCAAAATGAATCTAAAATATACATGTAGTTTTATATTCAATTACTGGTAAAAGAAGAAACTAAATTCTTTCTTTGGACTTCCCCAAGGAGTGCTTCATTAATTATATAAAAAGCTGTTAATGCATTACCGCATGGTACAGGTCATATTTATGACATTGTTTACAAAGTCTGTACTACCTTGATAATACAGATTTGGTGATTTTAAAACAAGTAAAAAGGTACAGTGCTTTATATGGTTTATGTCATAAATACCACTTTGTATTGTTGTACAAAGATACTCCTTTGAAACTATTTAATACTTATGTGTCTATTTTCAAGTTTTTTTCAAGGCACCTTGCGAGCACGTGCCCTGTTAAGGCAGGGTAATCACTCTCATTTCAACCTACTGCTGGATGAAATCAAAGATTCCAAAAATCATCCAAGAAACTATTTCATGGAAGCATGTAAGTATATGTTACCATACATAATTATTTTTCCGTTTATCATACGTAAAGACATAACATTTGGGTTTTTTTCTCTCAAAAGATATTACTCTGACTTTCAATCCTACTGGCAGCATATGTTTAGTGGTGTGAAATCCTGAAAATTATCGTCATAAAACAATTATAATTGGAAAAAAGAAATATATTCCGTTTGTTTATTTTATCATTTTAACACTTCCGTAATTTTCTTTCACCACTTTGTCTTTCTGTATGTTTTCCTGTGTCTGGGACTCAATTTCTAGAGCATATCTTTGGAACTTTGCAAGAGTCAGATCTTCTCACGCTTTCAAGATGACTTTGAGTGGAAACAAAAGTACAAGAACAATAACATTACTATGTTTGCCTTCCCAGGTTATGACCTAGCTCTAACTTAGCTATATCCTAATCATAACATAGCCAGAACCTAGCTAGTCCTGCTAAATTCATCTTTTCATACATTCAAAGGAAGAACAGATGTGTGTTAGATGATTTCCTAATATAATTATCACTTTCAGGTATTAGGTGCCAGAGTGATGGATGGTCTTTGTAATATACCATTTGTTAATTGTGCATTATTATTTTCTCTTTATTTTTTTTTTTTTTTGCCTTCTTACGCACTTTCTGTGCCAGTTTGTTTCTGATGTTTATTATTTGCCAGACGTTTTAATATTTATGTAATAGAGCTTGTTACCTTCACTTAAATTTTACTTCATTGCCTACTGAAAAGAGGATTTCTACTGAGGTTGCTTTGTTTGGCAGTGTAGTATATTCATTGACTACCTCGCGAAATAGTTCTCTAAATTTACGGAAGTTTTGCAGTGTGAAAAATATCAACTTACAGATCAGGTTTGTACTGGTACAGAATCCAGGAACACTGGTTAGGTTAACTGCCCGCCGTTACATAACTGAAATACTGTTGAAAAAAGGCGTTAAACCGAAAACAAACAAACCAACCAACCTTTCGCAAGCCCTTACACTGTTTTAGAAACAAATAAACAAATATAAAGATGGTAAAAACACTAGTCTGTGACGTTTGAAATTTCAAACTGAACATTTAACTGAGGGGGGTGTAATAAAATCTATTTCAAGAACCTAAACATAAATAATTTGACAGTTCTTTCCCAACTTTATTATCATAATTATTATTTTGCAAGCGCGTTTCAAGTGGAAAATGGACGACCCGGAGATAGTTTCTGATGTTTTGTTTGCCATTGCTAATGTGATAAGCTTTGCCCGAACTACCTACCTCATGCCAGCGTTCGAGGTGCTGGGACCTCTACAAATATCGCTGGGCAGGATGATCGGTGATATCACTAGATTCATGGTGCTCTTCACACTTGTAAGTTTCTTTTAGTACTTCCGGAAAGTTCGTTGCTTATGTCATCACACATGTTTGCGATTTCATAATTATGTAAGAATGTAATTACTCAGTTTGACTCATGTCTAATAATGCAAGTTTAAGGCAGTAGAAGATTTATATAGATATATGTAGAAAACGTCCACATTGTATGAAAACAATAACACGAGTGTCTGAAAAGTTTAATCTATATTCTAACAACATCGGTTTGGTTTCTGTTAAACAGTTCAAACTGAAAGTGAAACGTTATTGTACGATAAAATCATTGTTTATACCACAATATTATGTCACATACTCATACGCTCTGAAAGTAAACTGTATTATCTCCCTGAATAGCTCACACTAAATATTTTTAAGTTTACAATGATACACCTAAAGAGCAATGCAGATATTATGTGTTCAAATTATAAAGATTTCCACGGACCAGAAAGAAACTCTGCAGAGCTGTAATGGTGGAAGCTTACTGTCCAAATTGATTGCATATGTTCTGTTTTAGGTACTGTTTTCGTTCATGGTAGGTCTTCACAATTTATACTGGTATTACGGTACACAGCGGATTAAGATGAAAGTGAACGATCATACAGTGTTTGTGTATGCAGCGGAAGCATTCCAAGGGTAGGTTACAAAACGATGTAACTCATTGCAAACTTGGAGCGTTCTTCTGCGCATGCCTGAAAGTGATTATCAATTGTAGCGCACGGCAAAAATATGCATATTTTTGCATATCCGCATGCATTTAGTGTACAATATGCATAAAATACTGACTAAAGGTTAGGGTTAGTATCACCATGGTTACAAAATATATACATTTAAGATATTTTCGTTCAAATTTAGTTAATCCGGTATGTACCGGAGTCTGTAATTTATACCGGCGCTCCAAGTCTGCATTGAGTCACAGTCGTTACAAAACTGTACATTAAGACTTGTTTTGGCAACCTCTAATATATAAGATTGTTTCCTCTACTCTGGAGTCTGTTCAACTGCTATACCTTTCCGTTATGTAGCGAATATAAGATCTTATTGATGCACGGCCACTTTGTTCTCCTGGAATCAAGACCAGACAAAGTTTTGGGTAGCTTAGCTAATATCCATCTTGCAAGAAATCAAAAAGACCTATTTCGGTTTGAACAAATGTCTGTACACAACAAACGGTCATGGCTAATATACAACCGGACATTGAATTGCAATTTTTTAAACTTAAGTTTTGATTGCGATCAAAATCATGTTTATTCTAAAATATTTAGAAGGTTTATGCCGGATGCATTTAGCGCTATTCATTTCTGTGTTTAGGGCGTTGTATGCTTCTGGGAAATCTACTCTTACTTTTTATTTAAGTTCATTTCGGAATTTGTGTCTGGTCCGTTGTGGTTCCTTCAACTTATTCAAGCCCCTTTTCGAACCTTTGAGGGGAATGACAATACAATTTAAAAGATGTCCTTTTACATAAAAACTGCTATAAACCGAGATAGTAAATGCTTGGGTAAATCGATCTTCATGTATATCAATGGCTTATGCCTGCAGTTGCAGTAAGCCTGGTTATTATCTATGGTTGCAGGTTAAAGCAAACGTTTTACAGCTTATTTTGGTCAATATTTGGACAAGTTAGCATTACGGATATCAACGTCAAGCATCCAGGACCAGGCGGAGGTAAGCATTGCAAACGAATATTAAGTTTTAGATCAAAAAATGATATCCATATCATTCATGTTTTGGCTTTCATTTTCACATATTCATTCGGTATTCATTCGATTTATATTTCGTTATTACAGTTCAAACTGTAACGGGGACTGTTCAAAAGTACAGTAGTCTGTATATTTGCAGTGAATTGTGACAAAATACAATATAAATATATTTTTTGGGTTAAGATAATATGTAATTAGCTAGAAAACGACTATTGACTACACTGAAGAGAATTCCTTCGAAGTCGAAAACGCAACAAACTTGAATATTTAGTCTTTGCGCTTATGACTTAAACATAATTATTGAGAGAAGTGTCAGTCTTTTATATTAAGATGTAAGATGCCTATATATTCATCCTGTATTAAGTTTTGTTTAAATTTCTTAACTATAACTGTTTTGTTTCCATTTTTTCTTCAATGTTAGAGTATGTGTTCAACAAGTTGAAAGGTCAGGGCTCGTCTAATTTAAATAGAATAAGTAAGTTATTGATAGAGTTAATTTTGTAACATCTAACAAAATAATCACACCTTTCACTACTAAAACTAACAACAATCTTAACTCTTAGTAGATTTTGATACTTCAGTTTTTCGCTGACACGATTAATTTCTCAGTCATTTATGATCGTCTAATATTGTTAGTACTGCAATAAGCGGGAATGCCAGCATGTTGTTTTCTCAATGTGTTTTCGTATAGTTCGTTGTCGAAGTTATTGGTGTTTGTTCAATCAGAAAGAAAATAATATGAGCCGCACCATGAGAAAACGAACATGGTGTATTTGCGACCAGCATGAATCCAGACCAGCCTGCGCATCCGCGCAGTCTGGTCAGGATCCATACTGTTCGCTTTCAAATCCTACTGCAATTTGAGAAACCATTAGCGAACAGTATGGATCCAGACCAGACTGCGCGGATGTACAGGCTGGTCTGGATCCATGCTGGTCGCAAATGCACTATGTTCGTTTTCTCATGGTGCGGCTCATTTATTGTATTCTGCACTCCTTTCTCTTTCCTACAATTCTTCAGTAGCAGTATGATCTTATTGTTTATATTTGATTCTTATTTGACATAATTAATCAATTTTAAAGGTGGTTAACTAAATTTTTATTCTAAATAATGGCATCAAGGTTTCAGACGAAAAACCTTTATGACAATTGTCTTATCAAGCATTACCTCATTATTTTTATTAATAATCATGTTGTCAATTTACTTCTTCCGTATTATCATTAGGTCACACATTCTTAAAGAATGGAGGCCGTACAAAGGCACCCCTTCCTTAAAATCAGTGTTGTTATTGTTTGGTCCGTTGGATTGATGCTTAGCCAGTTGTACATTCAATTCATTACCTCTCATGGAACCGCGTCTGCTAATATTAACTATAGTAATTATTTGAAGTGAAATTAAACAGTTATGTTATGACATTTTGATCAGACTGTTTGAACATTATGGTCGTCTTTTTTCAAATATCTGTTGAAATGGGATTCTTTCCATTTCAGGTCCAGATCATTTACCTTCTAAGTGGCACCTATTGTCATTTTCTAGTATCCATAGTACGTTAAGAAAAAAAGACTATACATTTTACAATCTTAGCAATGTACAGACAAATGTAAAGACAAAAACCAAAACTTGTACCATGTTCACATCTTTTGAAAACCTATGTACTGTGTTTTTAAGCATGCACTCTATACATTCTTGCACTTGTTTCCTATGCACGCCCAGTTCGTCAGTGTATGCTTCTGGACAGTGACCGTAACAAAATCCTTTGTACGGACGGACCAATCAAAAACGGGTCCAGGGCAGGTATAACACGTGGTGCATGTTGTTTGTAGGTAGTTTGTTTTACATACTTGCCATATGATATCTTGCTGTAAGGTAGTATAGTAGCGATTTATATCAAAGCTTTTAAAGAAACTCTGAAAAGATTTATGCGCATGATAAAAATTTTATGTATCAATACATGTTTTTATGTTAAATGCATTTCTGATGGTCGTCATTTTGATAATTATTTTCGAAAGTCTAGAATCTTAAAATTCCTTCAAAATACTCTGAATTTCATTCACAGTATATCGCTTCCCCATTTATTAGCTTCGCTTTGCCGGTGATTTTCTGAATTATGAATTGCAATATGCCAGGGTGTTCTAAAAGATTTCATACAAGCTCTATTACTTTGATATAACTGATCGAAATACAGGTAAACGTCTTTGTGCTGACACACTGCGAATGTAAAACATCGGATCGGTAGTTGCATATTTATAAGGGTTTTAAACGTATGATACTACAGAGCTTGTAATAATAATAATAATTGTTAAATCATAGTTTAATCGCTTTTCAAAAGAAATTATCAAACAAATGAAAGTAAAGTACCAGCTTTTAAAAAAGCCAACAATATTGAAAAAAGCCAATAATATTGATATACTCATATTTATTACATTCCCTGATATACAGCCAGCACCTCATTAACGAATACAAAAGCTTGTATTCATCTCCATCAGATACGTAAAAATATTCAATGCTGGGGCTATTTGTTTTAGTTTTTACCTCAAATATGACGTTAGAATGGCCTGGACGTTCAACGTCTCAGAACGTTCATACTTCCAGATGTATTTTCATTATTTTGTGGTTAAAATTATAGCATCATAACACTGGAAATAGGTATATAGAAAGGTCAATAAATCAGTATCTTGATCTGCAAAAACGCATCCGGCTTGAGTGAATTTTGCCAGGCTGGATTATAAACTGTGCAAGTGTCTCATGGTATCAAGGCCTGGCAAAATCCGCTCTGGCTGAATACACCATAGCAGATCAAGCTACTGTTATAAAACCCTATTACTCGTTTTAGAGGTTAAAACGTACCTTTCTATTCCGATCAGATGTAACAAGTTTATGAGATTTGGATATTAAAACGTAAAGAACACCCCTGTTATCTTGCTTATTTTACTAACAAGATTAACCATGGAGTTTTGTAAGTATTTGCATCACAGAAATATAGGATGTTGGTGCGGATTTATTGGGATGCATGTTTTCTTTACCCCCTAGAGACATCATTAATTAACTGAAAAATGGCAGTCAATTTGCCAGGAGACGGTATATTTCAACAAAACATTAAACCACATTCCAGTGCACATTATCATTTTCTTTGGCTTTTGACGTTGTTCACGTTCATTAAGTATTTCATATTTAATAACATTCCTTGCGCTATTTCAATCGTTATCTAAATGTGTGTACGTTGGAGAGGTTGGAATGTGATATAATTTACATATTAATATACTATATGATAACATGATTGAGCTGACATGTAAATGGATTACATAAGAATTCTAAACAATTCCCTATAATTTCGTTAAATAAGTATTTCTATACGGTAAAATTAGTTAAGAAATGCAACACTCGTTTTATAATCTGCGTATTGATTTTTCATTTTAGTATTTAGTGCTGGGCAGGGTCCAGGTGCCGCCATGACAGAAAATAGCACCGATATTGTTGAAGGTGTCGGTCTTTTCCTGTTTGGAATCTACCATGTCGTTATAATAATCGTCCTCATTAATATGCTGATAGCTATGATGAGTCATTCCTTCGAAGCTATTCAAGTAAGGGATTTTAATTTAATAATTGTCCTCATTAATATGCTGACAGCTATGATGAGCCATTCCTTCGAAGCTATTTTAACTTCTTTATTTCACTCAGATCATGCAAACAAACATGTAAACATGAGGTAATCACATAATTACTAATAGCATACGTGATTAAAGTAAACAATCATTACAATATATACTTATTGCGTAAGAGCAAATAATTCTGCAATTTTCTGCTCGCAAGAGTGATATAAGATGCTAATTACAAATTACTTAAATGGATAAGACTGATTTCATTTGAATTTTCAGAAATTTACTTAACAATCAAACATAGTTTCTTATATTCTGAAAAGATTACAGGATCCGTATCCTCGAACAAATCTAGGCTATGCAATTAATGGAATTTTTGTCATGCAATTAGGTAGAGCGTGACATTGCCTTGGTAAAATGGAAGACTTTGCTGAAGAATTTAAAGATATGACAAAAAAATGAATGAACAATGACGGTTTGTTTCTGTCTTACACCAAAATATCTTTCAGTCACGAAGGCCAGGTCTTAAATGTAACTATCTTCAAAACATGCTTTTGATATGATATTTGTCTCATTATTTTTCATCTGAAAATACTTCCAGTTATAAAGGTTTCTTTTACATGATTATTGTGTATAGGGTGACTGTGATGTGGAATGGAAGTTTGCGAGGACAAAGTTGTGGATGAATTACATGGATGACGGGAGCACATTGCCAGTACCATTCAACATGATTCCCTCTCCAAAATCATTCTGTTACCTGTGGAAGTGCGCTCGAGACCTGTGCATAGGCAACAAGAATGGCAAGAGAGAATATGAAAGAAAAATAAGAAAAACGTTTATAAAGGTGAGACACAGTGTTGATATATGAATGGTGTAATGTAAAAGTAGGAAATGTTGTTGGAGTAGTGTCTTGGTGTCTTGTATCTTGTCATATGTGTTTGCTAAGTCATAAATTAAAGAGTATTATTGCTCGGTAATGTCTTCTGGTGAATGTTTATAACAGTTGATTTCATATGAACGACATGCGATTGTATAAGTACGGAAGATAATATAGTATTTTGGATACTACTCAGGGAAATGGAATGGTACTAAAATTATTTTACTTTCAGAGCACATGGCAAAACAATGTCAACATGAATGTTTTAATGGTAGGTATAGCATTCAGCTTAGGTTTGAGTTACGCAATTAACAAGAAATATAATCCTTATTTGTTCAATGTATGCAGTAGACTTTTCGAAAAAGTAGACGAAGATGTAGGCAATGTAGCCTGTTACAGAAAACACACAACAGGAGGTGAAGCATACAAGAACTTACCAAGAAACATGTCCAGGTGAAGACGTTAGAGAATACGGATAAGTGCAGATTGTTTTACGATAAAGACATTTTTTGGAATTGCACTCACTGTACCAGAAAGGTGTTTCATGGGCGCTACAGGGCAATAATCGTGGCGCCGTGGAAACATCCTTCTCGTGCTGTGCAGATATCTACTGACCTTTCATGGGTGATACAGG
Source organism: Mercenaria mercenaria (assembly GCF_021730395.1). Classification (NCBI taxonomy): domain Eukaryota; kingdom Metazoa; phylum Mollusca; class Bivalvia; order Venerida; family Veneridae; genus Mercenaria; species Mercenaria mercenaria. Next base: position 103,264,579 of record NC_069362.1, on the reverse strand, counting down.
ACAATAACCGTGACGGGGTGGAAAAATCCTTCTCGTGCTGTGCAGATGTTCTGTTCTTTCATAGGCGCTGCAGGGCAATAATCATGGAGTCGTGGAAACATCCTTCTCGTACTGTACAGATGTCTACTGTTTTTTTTATGGGCGCCACAGGGCAATAATCGTTGAACATCCCTCTCGAGCTTTGCAGACATCTACTCTTCTAGTTCTACAAGCACAAACTAGTGCTGAGTATCTACAGGAACCTCTTTAACTTTACTGTCCGGAGTTTTGACGCTGGACAACACGCAACTGAAAGATATTGAAAATCTTGCAATGCTGCAACTAAAAGCACATGATCAGTGTGCCTTCGTTTTAACATCTTCTCCAGTTTTGTTTGAAGAATAGCATATTTACAGAACGCTGAACCAGTTTGAGAGTAGTTTGGAAGTACTATCCTTTGTGCAACTGTGCATTATATGAACTGTTCTTACGTTATTGTTTGAATTCATGATGGACTGTATTTTTTCTAGTTTATCATCATACTGGGTATTTAAAATGTTTGAAAGAGGGTTGGTCAAACTATTTCATGTAATCAAATTTATCTATAAACACAAAATGCATCAAGGCAAAACAATAACGATTTTGATTTGATTCAATCTGTTCATGAGAAGTAATGAAATATGCAGAACGCAACGCTATGCACCGGAACATCTAGTGGACTAGACCAGAAGTATAAATATGTTAAAAAGCGAATCTAAGACTGAAGAACGAGTTTATGTTTTAAGGCCATTTATAGCACTTAAAGGCTAATGTAATGTTGTAAAGATTTATTAAATAAATAAGAAGTTCTTTGGAAAGCATAGAACACAATCAGTCAAATTAACAACATACTCTATTTGACTGTCAGTTTATTTGGGGTAATGAAATGTACGATACCCGTACATCACTGTAGCCTGTATATATGTTGTAAGGATTTGTGTAGTCGAAGAAACCTTACTCCGTATTATTACATTTTTTGTTAACATAATTATTCATTTTATATTTGACGTTTTCCTATATTTCAATCATCCTGTGCGCAGTTGCCAAAAAACCTATGCTTTTTGCCTTGTCTTTCGTGCAATGTGTAGATTATGAATTGGAAATATTTGCTAAATCGAATCGTTCAGTCTTGTGAAGTGAATGTTTGAATGTTTATTGTACTAACAAGGAATTACTAACCTATACGCAATGTCTTTAATTCTTGTATATTGCAAGGTGCAGAAAAAACTCATATCAAAGGTATTTGTGACCACGAGTGTCAGTCTTTGGAAGAATATTCTGTATGAGCCGCACCATGAGAAAACCAACATAGTGCTTTGGCGAATAGCATTGATCCAGACCAGCCAGCGCATCCGCGCAGTCTGGTCAGGATCCATGCTGTTCGCTTTCAAAGCCTATTGCAATTAGAGAAACCATAAGCGAACAGCATGGGTCCTGACCAGACTGCGCGGATTCGCAGACTGGTCTGGATCCATGCTTGTCGCAAATGCATTATATCGGTTTTCTCATGGTGCGGCTCATATATTGTTTGAAAGGGATCACAGATCACGTAAACATTTAAACCAATATTCCTCGTGATCCAACTCTCTTGAAGTAAAATTTAATGCATTCACACCGTAATTATTTCGTAATAAAAAATAGAGTCTGCAAAGCCGATCCCTAAATTGCTTCGAAAGAGCAAAACGTAGAATTACGAGATATGTACTTAATTGCACACTTGTAAAGCTTTGTTACAAATATAAATTAAAAATAAAACCTTAGATTGTCCACACACAGCAAATTAAGTTCCCGCAATTATATTAGATACTTTCTGTTTTTATTATTCTGATAATTAGCTATTCAGTGAATACCAAATATTAAACCTTATCATTAACATGAAATTTATGTTGAAGTTATAGCAAGAAACTATTTGCTAAAGTGTATTCTTTCTTTAATTTTAGCTTTTCTCTTGTCTTGAATACTACGAAATAATTAATGTCGATATACCTTTAAACAAAAACAAAAAAACAAAAAACATAAAAACATTTCTATCCAAGTGGAATTTAGGCTAAAGTTATGTTAAAAATACATTTTATTTTGAGTTATTTGAAAAGATGCGTAGCACAAAATTTTAAGAATAATTATAGAAATATACTCAAAGCTGTGATATGGATAGGTAATCATCCCATACACAATTATATTTGACCACCATTTTTAAACATGTAAGAGAATATACAAAAGGGTCGATGTAAAATGTGGCGAATAGATTGTTGGAATCCTTTATTTTGTTATTATTTTGTATTTTAGTTGCAATTATTTCGTTTTCCAGAAAAATCATGAAATGGAATCAAATTTCAAGTCGAGTAGTGCCAGTCTACAGGTACCTAGCACGTAGCGCAACTATATAATCAGCCGTGTACACGTGTCTTTCTAATACATCATGTCTGTGTTCTTCCTACTATTGACGAAAATATTAACAAAAACAGATGATAATTATGTTTATAGTATGTAATAATAATAATGGACAATTTATTTATATCGTAATAATCGGACTTGTGATAACATGGTAACATGTCCCATCATATCTTGCTAATGCTATATGGAACCATTTTAAATGTTGTAAAACGTGACTTTTATCAGTCCAGCTTTAAATTGTGCTTTTAGAAAAAAAAAACTTGATGAAACACCTGAGTTTAGATTCAACGCACTTTGAATGCCTTCAGTTAAATGCATCAAATAGTTTGTAGATAGCAGTTTTAGTGAGAAAAGAATGTGCATCATAATTGTTTGTTTTATGAATGTTTTGTGTATGAAAAATGCAATGTTGCTGTATGCTGTTGATGCTGTTGTATTTGAGCACTATTTTTCTAGTAACATGGACTTTCATTTAATTTGAACGAATTGTTCAGCTGATTGTTTTGTCACATATCAAAGAATGTAAGTTCTCGTTATCAAACAAATACATCCGCAATACCTAAGTGCTTGACTTGACTTCTCTTTCTATATCATGTGTACGCTGGGCTATTCTTTGGAAACTTTAAAGTTCTAAAATTGGGCATGTCTTATTCTCAAGATTGACGGGTCCCTATGACCTCCGTTGAGAATTATTAAAAAAAATATCTAAATATACACAACAGTACTGACTGACTTCAACTAACTGACATGTTCGTTCAAATTAAATTCGTATGTATATTGTCCTTACCATAATGTTGTATTTTGGATTGGACAGAATACTGTGTAGAAAATACACTGTAAGTTTTAACAGTAGCATAAATAATTCTTTGCAATAGCAAGGATGGTTGTAATTTCACTGCAGTTGATTATGTTAAAAAGAAATAAAATTGAGCTAATTATCAGGTTTAACAGAATATCACCAAATGAAAACTGAACAGCAAATAAAGCATGTAAATAATACTATGCAAGAACTGTCATTGTATTGGCATATTCCTTAGAATTTGACAAATGATTCCAGGAAGGGGTCATACTTCCGGATTGGATTGTGTGTTTTTGTTGCTTGTCTTTTTCATTGGATACTACATCCTTAAAACTGGAAAACGTGTACATATTCATATATTTGTAGTAATGTCCGTTCCTTTCAGTTGAAAAATAAATTGTTCGTTGATATAGACATTTTCGCTATATAATAGGTTTCACTATGAAATCTAAGCAATGACTGTTGTGAAGAAATTAATATGAGCCGTGCCATGGGAAAACCAACATAGTGGGTTTGCGACCAGCATGGATCCAGACCAGCCTGCGCATCCGCGCAGTCTGGTCAGGCTCCATGCTGTTCGCTTTTAAAGCCTATTGGAATTGGAGAAACTGTTAGCGAACAGCATGGATCCTGACCAGACTGCGCGGATGCGCAGGCTGGGCTGGATCCATGCTGGTCGCAAAGCCACTATGTTGGTTTTCTCATGACACGGCTCATATAATGCCTTAATATGAAATCGGCATGATTCATCCATACAAAGAAAATAATTATTAAAAGTAAAATGAACTTCTAACGAACAACATTTAACCAACAATTTACCTGTCCATTGCATCTTTTATCGTTCATGGGACCTCCGTGGTCGAGTTTATAAGGTCTCAAAGCGTTAATTTGTCTGGAAGTGTGGCCCCTTTATTCAATATTTTTCCGAAATTCAACGAATATTGAAATATTTATATGCTGTTCAATTTAGAAATTACTTTACTTTAACGTTTGCAAATCTATTTACCTTTTGTGAAAATATCAGCAGTGCGTTCTGTTTTTAATTTGTATTATGTAAAATACAGTGAATGTGCCTACAGGGTATTTTTTTCTTCCAGAGGCGACGGGAAACGGTATGCAAAACATTAGAACTGAAACCGGATGATACCTCATATTCGGATATTATGCAGCGTCTGGTTAAGAGATACCTGTTCAAACTGGAGAGAGCGAAGGATGAAACTGAACGATGTGAGAACATCTCCAGATTTAACAGATATAATTGTGTGACAATTTTCATATTTCTTTCTGTTCATTTGTGGGTAAAATAAGCTCAATATATACATAAAATCATAAACCGCAATGTCCCATTTTTTATATAAGTCTGTTTTATGTTACCTAAAATATAGTAGACACTGCGGTAAGGCACATGCCTATGCAGTGTTCCTTTACACCAATCAGGATTTCTTATTAAGTTTGGTGACTTGACTCAAAAATGTATCTTTGCCATTTTCAGTTTCAAATTTGAATTTAGAAACCGGCAATCAGATGTTGATTGACCTTCTAACTGTAAACTTGTATAAATATCCTAATGTGTTTGAGTGAATTAATAATTGGGTCGGTCTACTTACAAGCATATTGTCACTGGCTGTCAAATACGTGGTATTACAATGCTATTGATAAGGTGATTTCGGCTTGGGTGGTTCCAGTTCTATCGTTTTTGGTACTTGTCCTAAACCAAGCAAACTTAATGCCTGATTAAATTTCACAGGACAGAGCGTCACTTAATTAAGAAGTAAGCACGCGTTCATTAAATACGCCGACCAGGACAATGTGAATTCATCTACATTTTTTCAGAAATCCAAATTATTCTAAGCTGAAATTTTGACCAACATTAACTTGATGTACACTTCCGTGTTTTAACACTTTTCATGATCACAAGTTACTGTAGTGTATAGCAAACTACATATCTTATCTTCTATATTCGTGATGAAATTATATCAGTAAGGTTATTCAGGTTATCAAAATGCGTTTGGGCTCGAATCATGTGTTTGGACTCCATCTTTTATAGAAAAGAATAACATGGCGACATCTGATAGCGAAAACATTCATCGTGTGTACAATTTTGTTTTATTTGCAGTAAAAGACAGTGCAGCAAATATTCAGAATATACGGACGGAAGAGATTGAACTGATTGATGAAGACGATGTTCCACCGCCAGTTCCTGACACTCCTCGCCGTATACAGTTTGATCGGGCATACGACACACAACAGCCCATACCTGAAGATCAGGAGACAAGTCAAAACAATTTCAGAAGTAAGCATAGCTTTTACCATGAAATGACTACGGTGAATGCAAGAAACGATTTTACAATATTTCATGAGGTAGTAACTGTTGGCAAGATAATCAAATAAAGGATTGCGTTAGAAATGAAAATCCAAAATTTTTCGCAACAGAAAAATCTCAGTTTAATTCACTTCCTAATCGTAGCAGAAATGTGCATATAATATAGATAATGCTTGTAACTGCGAGTAAATGATCTTGTTCTTAAATGTTTATTCTAAACCAATAATGATACTTTATCTACAGATACTAGAGGGTCGTCCATGCGCAAGCGCAAAGGAGGAGGGCGTGGTCAAGGGAGAAAAATTTCTCACGGTGCAACCCAGATTGCAACAACTTTAGCAATACCACAACTTGACGCTATACAAAGACAACAGAAACTGCTGGATGTAAGATTACAACATCTTCAGGCAAGCAGTAAAGAAAACAATAGAATTATTGACGATGTTGAATTCCTACGGCGTGTTATGACTGAAAATCAGAAAGCCATGTTTAACATTATCCATGCACTTGGCAATATGCAGAGCGAGATAGTGTCGCTGGTAAAGTGTCTGTCCCCGGCGGCATCGACTCCACCGCCAACAGCTAATGCTCATAATGTATCGAATTCGGTCTCTAAATCAAGTACATCCAAAAAGCGCATGAGCGCACAAGATGACGAGGAAAGTAGATTTTAAGATGTTATTAGCTTTGATATCTTTTGAAGTTATGGTTTAACGTTAGTAAATCGATCACTTAACATTTAGTTTATAGTCAGCTCACCCCGTGATTCCAGTACGTATAATCCGTTTAAACACAAGTGTTTTAAGTTCTCGCCGAGAATCGCATCAAAGTTGTTCTCTATGGCATACTTGCCAAGAGTTTTAAGATATAAGCGATATTAACAATAGTCAAATAAGAACAACACACTCTAGGGCATTTATAAACTAACGAACTGAGCGTTACTGTAAGAAAACCAGCAGAAAGGTTTTTCGCCCAATGTGGATCCAGATCAGCCTGCACATCCGTGCAGTCTGATTGGGATACATACTGTTCGTTAATCAGTCAGCTGAATACAAGTGCTGAAATTGATAAACTAGCAGTATGGATGTGGGCATAAATGAACAGAATGGCTATGCACTGACCTGGATCATTCATGGTCGCAAAACCTTAACGTTGGTTTACATGCAGGGTTCTCTCTATATATCAATGTTCTGGAAAAAATACATGCATATATGTATTCTTGCCTTTCAGTTCAGTACTATTACTCGTCACAACATGAGATCAATTGTCAAGCAACATTTAAGATAGTGATATTGCACAAACTCTTAAAATAGCTTTTTCTGAAAATTTTGTACAGTTATTTAAGAAACTGTTCAAGATGACTTGACAAGTGTTCAGTATGATCTATTTATTGAGTAAAATGACATGGATGAAAAATGATACAAATATGTTGCGATATGTGTCTCAAACATTCATTAATATTTTTTAATCTTGACTAGATAATCACTATTCACTTAAGATCTATTTATTAAAATAAGGTTGGATTTTTAGGGTGTGCTTTATGATGTAATGGTGTAATATTTGCTTTGGTCAGTATTTTTGTTTCTTTCTGTCTCATATCTCATCTTACTGCACGTACAATTAATGGGCACTTGCTCTGGTGTTAGGAAAACGTCTACATTTTTGTGTTAACGGTGTTTAGCGTTACGTTTGGCTTTTCAGTTTTTGTTGTTATTTTTTGTTATCCTGAAACCAATGAAAACATTTTTTTTTCAGTAACTTACCGCAGTACTTTATTGTTTAATTAAATAATAAAAACGAAGCAATCCATCTTATGTTATACATGTACTTGCTGGAAATATGTTGAAGCGTTCTATTTTATTAAAATGACTAAATTGAGACTTGATATCTGTGCTATTTTTGTAGCAAGTGGAAATTAGATTAACGTACTAACTAACGTTATATGAAGGTGTATGCTACATCAAAACTGTTAGTAGGTATACCGGTGATGGACATTTTTAGGTTAATTGCTTTTCGCCCCGTCTTATTTTTTTTTTCTTGTTATCTAGCGCAATTTACAATCCGAAACAAAGTTATGTTTGAGCTAGACGTAATACCCGGTAACTCTTACTGTTGTTTTGCAATTAATCGACAGTTTTCGCCAAAATCTCAAATTTACAGCAGTGTATAATATATAACTTGACAAGTTCATCGTAATACAAAATATCAGCATAACTATAAAGTGTCGCTTTAAGGGAACTTTATTTCTCCTTTAAATGGAGATGTTGGGGTCTAATTGTCCGTCAGTCTGTCTGCCTGTTTGTCCGCCTATCTTTTACAATTTCTTTTCCTGATAATTCCTGTTGTTATAATCTGTTTTTGATCAAACCGGTGTGGTCGTTCGATTAAGTTTTAGCGGGGATGTGGGATTTATTTATCGCTTGTGGAATCTCCTTCTGCACCTACCGTCAGGTTTTGTTTAAACTCAGTAGAAATGATCAGTCTATATGCGCATAGTGCAAGGTATTTTGGTGGTTTGGGATTGATTTTTTTTTCATTTATTTTTTTCGTTTCCGGTAACTGCTTTTACATATTTAATCAGATTTTCTTGAAACTTAGCAGAAACGATAATACAACGTAAAATTGTGCATATTATCAGACGGTAAAGGTTAATTGATTTCATGTTGTTATGACCGTTTTAAGAATATTTATTTTCGTTTTCGGAAAACTTCACCAATTTTTTTTCTTCGGTTTTGTGTATATTTGGTACAAAGCAAGATCTTGTTTTGTTTTGTGAATGTTCTTCTCTTGAATGACTGTTTACATTTCTTCGGACTTAATTAGATTTTTTGATATGCTGTGACCCGGCTTACATTTTCCAAATATTTTCATCCTCTTGAATTTGCAATTACTCTTTTGAGAAAGGAAGGTAAAACAACATTTATTTTGGTGTCCCAGCTTCCATTTTCCAAATAGTTTCATACCCGCTATTAATCTTTTGAGAAAAGAAGAGGAAACGTTACATTTATTTGGAAAAAGAAACTATTTTTATGGATTTTCTGTGACGAAATGAAAGTATCTAGAAATATTATTTTCTAATTATGTAACAAAAGCTCAAGGAAACGTCCTTGTAAGAATGGTCAACAAGAATGCATCACGTCTCAGAATATCTCTACATATGAGACTTTAATTATTGGTGAACATGCGAAATTTTGAGATTATTTCTTAAGGCAAAAACTACTTAAACATATTTATTCTCATTTCATGAATATCTTATTTCTAAAGTAATTATTTTGACGTATAATATTCCTATTTTCTCTTTAAAAAAACGAAGAGGAATGGCTTTGTGAAAATGTTCAGTACCCATTACATACCTCAAAACTGTCAATAAAATATTACTTTGTTATCATTAGGAAAAAAAAACAAGTGCACGTAGAGACTGGCTTTCTGATCAATCTAATCTGAAACATTGTTGTTCGTGAATTGCATCTTATTTTGGTAGATCAAGAGAGACAACATAAAGTATCCCAATTAAAGGTCTCCGAGGGTGGTAGTAGGATGTCTTGAATTCTTAAAGAATACATGTTTATCAAATTAATACCAGTTTAATGACCAAAAATGTAAATTTCCCATTGAGACAGTCACAGTTTCGAAAAATATATTTTAAGAAAATTGCATGGAAAAAAATGTTACATGTTAAGACAACTAAGATAAGACTGAATGTTCTCTTTTTCAAATGATACCAAAATGGCTGCCATTTACAGTGGCAAAATATCCAATCTAATCTTTTTATGCCCCCGAAGGTGGGCATATTAAAATCGCACTGTCCGTCCGTGCGTCCGTGTAAATTCTTGTTCGAGCTGTAACTCTGCCATCCACGAAGGGATTTTGAAATAATTTGGCATAAATGTTTACCATAACGAGACAATGTGTTATGCGCAAGACCCATATACCTAGCACCACGGTAAAAGTCACATTTAGAAGTCAAAGGTTATCAGGGTCTGTTTCGTGTCCGGATCATAGCTCTGCCATCGATGAAGGGATTTTAAAATTCCTTGGCATAAATGTTCCCTATATTAAAATAACATGTCATGAGCAAGACTCAGACCCCTAGATCCAAGGTCAATGACACACTTTAAAGTAAAACGTTAACAGGGTCTGCATCTTGTCCGGTCAATAACTCTGCCATTCATCAAGGGATTTTAAAAGTACTTGGCACAAATGTTCCCTATAATGAGTTGATGTTTCATGCGCAAGATTCAGACCCCTAGCTCCAAGATCAATGTTACTTTTTGAGAACATTTTTGTCCAGTCACAAAACGATTCATACCTAAACTATTTTGGCATATTTTGCGCAGACAACTGTAGCATTCTTGGGCACGCTTCGGGAGCATTTGTCACTAAGTGACAGCTTTTGTTTGACAAAAAATTCAGAACTAATCCAGATATTTTGAAATATTACCACATACACACAGACCACTCACATACTCTTAATTAGATATATGTAAAGCATAATTTACTTGCTCATAAAGTCTGTTTATTTTACATTTATCCGACTGCAAAGAAAACAAAATAACATTACAATGTTTTGTACAAAAAAAGAAAACGTAATATAGTTCTGAATATTGGAAACTGACTGTGAAATTACCTCTCCCTGGTTCTTTATTCATATTATTCCTAGAATACTCGATATATTATATGTCGTCCTGTTAATTAACAACGGTAATAATTGATGGATTGGAATATGTGTTTATGAATTTAAGACTCTCTCTGCACGTCGTAAGGTGATACAGAATGCGTTATTTGAAATAGAGCTTTATGCCTTGTGATATTTTAGGTTGTTGATTGACTTTTCAAAAATGACTTATAATTCTTAATGATTTAGTCTAAAAATAACAAAATAATCTAAAACTGCATTGCACGTATTAGTTTTATTTTGACGAGAAAGGAGAAAGTTTCCTCTTCACGTTCCTGCATTTCATGAAAATAACTTGAGACATATTTGTGCATCTTGTTCGGTGATAGTTGAAAAAACATATATCACAATTTACGTACATAGCATATTTGCTTTGAGGGTTTTGCCACTGAATTACCATTTTTGTCACTGCGTTTGTATTTTCATATGTATCATTGTAGCTCTCGTTTGTTATTAGAAAATTTTCCAGGCTTCTTTTTTCTTTATTTCTTCTTTATTTCGCTTTAAGAACAATGTGATAATGGAACTAAAGAGAAAACGTAATATTATATGGCAGTCTGATTAAATCAATATCGTTACTTCAGTTAGGTTACATTTCATGGCAATATCCATACTTATAGTTTACAAGTAGTATAAACATGCAATTAAAAACCAGACACTTTCAAATTTTTGACTCATTTATTGATTTACTATGTCAAATTATGCAGTATCTATTTTATGAATCAATTAAATAGATCATTTCCTTGGTTACATGAAGGTTGTTTATAGTTACTTACAGTTTTACTTGTTACACTTTATCTAAGTTTTGTTATATGACTTTTTCATATAAATTCCCGGTCCATAGTTTGCGCAATTAGCAGGTCTATTTTTCAATCTCAATTTTACTCATTCTCGCATACCAGAGGTTTACCATGGTTCCCTAGCTGATTTTGACGAACCTCTGTTGAATGAGATTGAATTCTACTGGGTTAAAGTCAAAACTTAAAGAAAAACAAAATATAAAAATCAGTTTCTGGTGATATGTAATAAAATATCTATATGACTTTAGACAACAGTTTTGACCTTTGGTTGTTAAGCCATTCAATGAGTGTATAATAGATCACATATTTTAGGCTTCATTTTCACTTTGCTTCGCTCCGTTGCTGCAAAACTTAATAATATTAGAATGTTAATAAATATATTGATCTATATCCTATACAAATGTATCTTCACTAACATGTATAATGATACAAAGTATAGTACCTTTCAGTCATAGGCTTATAAGGCATAAATTGACTTTGATCTGGTTCCCATGACAACAAGTTCTAAAAAGGTAATAATTAACCTGTATATAAACTCGTCTGTAAATAAATTATTTAAAGTAAAGAGGACATTTATCACAGATTGTTCTGGAATAATTTACAAAAATCGAAATTTAATGCTCTCTTTAAGTTGTCGTCGTCCAAACAGAAATTATTCTCTTGCATAAAATAAGTAGTTTTTACAGGCAGTAGCAACATAAATGTTATTTGTTACCAACGTATGAAATGAGCCAGACAGTTTATGCATGCATGAAAACCTAACATAAAACTAATTATAAACGAATGTACTTTGTAGAATTTTTGTTGTGCAGAACTACCTTAACCTAATGATATTTTCCCCATTTATTCAGTCTAAGAAATGTTTATGGTAGTGGGATTGGTTGTTACTTAGTTTCAGCACTTTTGCAGTTACTGCACTATTCTCTGATGTCTTTATAAATGCAATACATATTAAGCCGCATAAATTCTTTGGAAAGTGTGTCTTGTTTTATTCATGTAGAATTTCTATTTGTATGCCTTTAAACAGTTATTTCCAATTACAAAGTCAATGCTGAAACTGTATTTAAACAGCAAGTTTATCCTTAATGTTGTTATATAAAAATTAAAAAAAAAGTTTTCTGAGTAATAAAATTTGATAACGTCTATATTCATTTTGTTAAGTTTGTTTGTTGGAAACTAGTTTTATCATAACTTACTGTACAAATAAATATTTATTACTGCTTTTTCCGTCTTGTTTTCGTATTTTTGAATCCCAGATTTTCTTTATCAGGTTTCTTTGATTATAATACAAATTTCCGTGTCAAGTAAAAGATTTCAGTGCAATCGTAGACCGTATAATATATAATAACCATCTGAAATTATTTATTTAGTAAAACAGCAACTCGATCTTTGTAAAACGTCCAATTAGACGTACGAATCCCAGCCACTTTGTGGTGAATGAAAATTAACTCGCAAATGTCCATGCTATGAAAATAAACACACGCTTCCCATCTGCCTCTGATTAACCCAGTGAGTAAAGCCGGCTTCAAGATAAACACTGAGAGACCCACTAGCCTAATTCTAAACACTGAATCCAGCGGGGCTCATGATAAACTCCGGGTCCTGCTAGCCCCAGAGTGCGTAATAAATACGGCATTTTGATTTTGTGTTGCATCGTATAAAATAAATATTCAGTCATACGAATCCGTACCGCCTTATAGTTAATAAAAAAAACTAGTCCCTACCGCCTCGTAGTAAAAAACTAAGTACGACTGAGGTGAAGTTAGTTAAGCTGAGTAGTTTGGCGGCTAATGACATTTTGTTATGTTAGAAGGCTATTTCTATAGCTGTCTTAAACCTCTCTTGGCCTGTTCAATAAAATTAAAGCAGACAAAAAAATCAGTGTACTTATTATAAATTCATGGAATGTAGAACCGAATTGATGAAATGCTGGTGTCATAAATGAGACTTTATTTGCTTAATGAGAATGATTGAAGCTGAAATCATTTAGTCAAGATTACAGAGTGCAAGGGAACATCTAATCAGATTGGTTTTGATTATCACGCCAAAGATCTGGGCGATCAAAAATGGTACACAAATAGTCTTAAAAAGGTACCTTTATGGAAAACTGTCGACTTGCCGGTGAAACTGCGAATTACGGAGGGGATTTCTTCTTTCTTCTTCATCAACATGAAGTGGATATGCGCATATTTGCTGGACTTTACAATATTGCAACACCATCTTTACATTGTGCACTCAGTTTCGTCCAGAGATGTCATCCAATTCAAATGAAACTTGATATATATCGTGAAAATGAAGAAGACATGTGCAATAACCGGGAAATTCATGTCTGATATTTTTACAGAGTTATGCCGACACTTTTTTTTCACTTTACAATATGACAACTTTATCTGTACCTTATGTATTCAACTCCTTATACAGTTTCCAACTAAGTATGACGTTAGACTGAGATCAGTCATCAGAGGCCTTTTAACCTTTGTCCTGCTAAAATTCTATAATGAACTTGTCCATCTTTCAGTTTGGACAGTACCATTAACTCTTCAAAGGGGTGCATACCAAAATTATACTGACTGAATGGCGAATAGTGCAGATCATGATCACGCTTGTGCAGTCTGATCATGATTTACACTGGTCGCAAAGGCAGAATTAGTCCAGCATGATAAGGGTTAAAATAAATAGTTCTGCTTATAGTTTTTATTACATGTCTTCATAATCTTTTGACTCGCATTCTGAAGAAATAAGCCTAGACCGATAAGGAATTTTCATAGAAATTCTCAATATCAGTGGAAAAAATAAGTTTTAACCGTATTTGGATTCATTCTTATATTTTCTTGTCCTTTTGGATCATGGGGTCCATTCAATACCTACTCAATAGAATTCCGCTTAAGCAAGTGCTAGGGGCGTGAGAGGTGTTGCACATCTCATAAGCTCTCATTAACAGATTCAATCAAACCGTGTCTGTTATTTCATACTTTGCTTGTGCATTCTATCCTTCCAAAGGGTCTTCTTTTATATTTTGTAATGTATGTTTTTTATATCAACAGATTTTTAAGTCAAACATAAACGTATAGTTTTATACCATTTGTCATGTTAACGCGCATTAAGTCTACCGTGTTCTCTATGTGCAAAATACCCTGAAACATACAAGACATCTAAATAGGGTGTTGTTATCTTGAGGTTAAGTTTTCTAAGCTTGTGTGAAAACAGGTCACCTTCAAAGCGCAATATGACTTTGTTGATAATGTGACTGCAAAACTTTTTGCAGTCTGGCTAGATTGACAGATAAACACTACTACAGTACAGTTATGAACATAAAATATACAAGTTTTCTTGTTAAATTTTACTTTCAATAATTCTTTTTACATATATTTGTGAAAGGTTTGAATTGATCTGATTCAATCAGTAGTAAGTATCATTTAATATTTTGTGATTGATTACCTCCCTTTAAAGCGCTAATCATACAAGGTCATGTGCAATGTTGAACGCAGTGATTTTCTAACCATGTCATTATGTATACTCCCTGTTTAGACAGCTGCATTATCTGTTATTAGTCTGAAATTAAAATTCATATGAAGACATGTAGTGCCCATTGTATATTCATTTGATATGTTCAACGATGTGTATCGTATACTTGACAATTAATCTGATTGATTTTGCGCATATATTGATTTCTCATAACAATCAATGTTAATTAACTATAGAAATAAATAATTGAAAAATAGTAACATTCGAACTATGAAGTAAAATCTATCTTTTGAACACATTACAATATTCTTAGATTCGGTTGGTATTCACGCATGAAACTGACACTGAAAACGGTAGCATTATTCAAATTTTGCTTGGTCTAGGATTTATAAGATAAGGTAAGAAACAAGCATGACTACGCAAGGCAGCGTAAGCAAATAAATACGTATAGAAGGAAGTTCTGAACGGAACTGATGGCATAATACAGAATAAATCTCGGATCCAACATAGGAACGCATAAATCAAACCACGAATAAAAGATAACTTTCGTGTTGAATGATCGGCAACGTATCTATCTTTCAAAAGCTGAAATATTGGCACCTGAAAAATCCAAATTAGGACATGATATAAGTCTGAACTTTGCATTTTTTTTAATCATTTGCAAATAATTTAAAAATAAGCACATCGACCTAAATATTCTGTTTAACCAAATGAAAGGCAACAAAACTTACAAATATGAAAACTGTCTTTGATATCTAAATTGTAGATTTTTCTGTTGGCAAAAATGCCGCAAAAATTGAGATTTTCTCATGAAAACTTGATTGAGGTCAATATTTTTTCCAAATCAGTATAGCTAAAAATCAGTAATATGAGCCTATCTTTTTATTATTTGAATTTTCTAAGTATGAATTGACGTTTTAAAAAATGTGGTTTAATCAAATTCCACATTGTAAAATAGTTCCTTCTGAACATGCAAACTACCTTAATTAACAAAAAAAAAAAATGAGGCATTATTTGAACCATCTACCAAGCTGCAATACTACGGCCGTTGACTAAATACTATAGTTTAAATAAAACTATTTGGGTGCGTTTACAGAGGTCATTTATACATAGTTTAAAAGTTTATGAAAACATGATGTCAACAACGAAATATAAACTTGCAATAGCTATGTCAATTTTAAACCGCGTTAATGAAATAAGAGATATAATCGACATTATTTTTAAAGAAATAAGAAAATATTTCTTTATAGAAAAAAATGTAAAACACTTATCCCAAAACAGTTCAACTGGTAGTGACTGTACAAGCGAATAATAGAACAGTATCTGATAACAAAACACAGTCAAGTGTGTCGTCACATTTACGTCTGATCACTCTTAAACAATACCCATACTTTCGACAGTTAAACCAAAATTTGGTATTAGGACATTATAAGAAAGACATTCATTAATTAAATAAAACCATTTATTCAAGTTAGATTCGTTAAAAATGGGCGCGGTCACATCGCAAATAGGGCAGACAAATTTGAAGGTCATGAATCCACCATCATTTAAACATAATGCGGAACTAGAAAAGCAGAAAACACAGCCAAAAATATTAGTTAGTATTAACAAAGATAATACAGTGAGAATTTCAGAGGGGATATCTATTGCAACACAAACACCAAGGGATGAATACGGACTGAACGGTGTCAAAGAAAAAGTGCAAGCAAAGAATGAAGAAAATCAAAAAGAAATAGAAGCGTTGATGGCAGAAACCACGAAGGCCCGATCTGTTCAAACAGATATTACGGGAAATGAGTATACGGAACATAGGAAAGGTCGTGAAAATGTTGATCAAGTTATGATTTCTCCAGTACGATTCAATGGAGAAGAACAAGAAAGTGTTGGCATAAATGAAAATTTACAGGAATCAAATCAAAATACTTCAAGCAGTATCGAGGCTGGAAATAGTGAGACAGAAACCAGTTTGACAGACTACTGGAATATCGGTATACAAACGGACGATGATGTTGATCATAGAGAAGAAAAGAAAATTAATTTAAATGATGATCAAACTATAATTCCTCCAATACGATTCAAAGAAGAGGAACAAGAAAATATTGCCAGAAAAGAAAATTTGCAGATAGTAAATCAAAATAATTTTAGCAGTGTAGAAGCTAGAGAGAATGGAAATAGATTTGATGGGGTAGATAATTCGAGTGACACTGGTTTACAAACGGACGAAGATGCTGATCATGAACAGTTAGGTCCACGAATAGCTTGGGGGTATAAATCGGTGAATTCAGATAAAAGTTTGAACAACTATTCTAAAGAGGCAAACAGCAAGGAAGAAAAAGAGGTGGATACAAAGACTACATGCAATACTCCAGCCAGACTCTTTGAACATTTGTCTCTAGAAAGGTATGGAAAGTATAAAGTTCGCCTATCTAGTGACGAAGAAAAATGTATTATTTCGTCAGCTTCATTTCTTGAAACAGGAGATGTAGTTATAATAGACAGAAGTAACCAAAAGATGAAGTTTGTTGATAAGGATTTTCAATTCATTTCTTCCTTCGATCTTCCAGCAAAGCCATGGGCAGTCTGTTCAAGAGGGATAGACATTTATGTGACGATGGGAAACACAAAAATCCAACATCTTACTGTTGAAGATATGATAATGGAACCAGTAGAAGTATTTGATATCAAAGGAAGATGTCTCGGCATTTGTGTATTCGGGGAATATTTAGCAGTTGGCCTACAGGTTGGGGAAGTATGCCTGCTAGACTTAAAAGGTACAAAGCATGGTGCTATTAAATTGCCAACATTTAATGGAAAGCCTTGCAATCCGTGGCATTTGACGGTAACTGCAGAGAACAATATTCTTGTTACAGATTCAGACGCTGGTGTGCTATATTGTGTAAATGATAAGTCTGAACTTGTTTTCTCATTTAAAGGATTAGGTTCACCTCGAGGTACTGCTATAGATTCTGAAGGAAATATTATGTTAGCAGGAAGGGATAAAGAAACTGGTGCTGTTGTAACAATACTTCACAAAGATGGAGAATTACATCATATGTTACATATAGAAGAGCAGTGGGAAATGAAAAGTAGGGTTCTGATGACCTGGGAACAATTAGAATTTGTTCCGTATTGCGTTTGCTTTAGAAAAGACCGAGTAGTGATATTGGGAGGTTTGCAGGACTCACTAAAAATCATGAAACTTTGATGACACGTATGACGTTCACAACATTGGCACGTTTCTTAAGGTTCCAGTAAACCTTTCTGCTGATTGTTAATCACGTTTTATTCTTAAAAGACAAGATTAAGATCTGATTATATTTCTGACTTTCAAATACTATTCATGTGTTAGTTTTTGTGAAGTTTTTTACTTATTGTGATAGTTGAGGTCGAAATGAGAATTTCGGTACCCTGGTGGTACAGCGCCCACTTCGAGTTTGCGAGGTCATGGGTTCCCTCCATGGCCGCGGCATACCTTTTGCACGACATTCAGCATTTAAAGGGAAACACCCTCTTAGATAGATACCTTCAGGAATGAGATGTCTAGAGTGATTAACGACCTAAAATTAAAAAAAAGAAAATATCTATTTCACAATACGGAAATATATTTGCTAAAAATTAATGTCTGATTTACTAAAAACAATCAAATAGCGAGCTTTCAATGGATCGTTTTATTGGTTTTATTAAAACTCACGACAGCAGTATTAAATTGCCATTTTGTTGGCGTAAAAAGCATCTCATAGTTGGACTCGGTGTTTCTATATATGTTCTAGCCTTTGGAAATTTGGAGTCCCTATTATGTTTAAGAGAATAGATGTGAAGCTACGAGGGATATTGGACATTTCATGATCTCTCAACACATAATTTAAAATAAAACAAGCAGTATCTTTAAAAAAGATACACGGCCACATTAGTCAGTGCACACTTTAAGCAACGGAACGTGAATGCACTATGCACTTTTACTTATGATTGAAGCAAAACAAAATGTACTTTTTAAAGTATACTTTTCAAGATTTTTATGTAGAACATATTTTACAGAACACATATTTTACATAATAATTATATAAATCTTAATCTAGGACACAAAAAAATAAGACTAAAAAGGATGAGCCCAAAAGTGTGTGTGTGTGTGCGTGTGCGTGTGTAAATCACTCACTTCATTTTTATGCATGCATGATTTCAAAATTAAATAATAGTAATTGCATGAAATAGGTCCAAATTATCGTTTTACGACATTTTTTCCACAAATACTCTTCATAAGGTTTTACTTAAAAATGTGTTTTAAAGCGTTTCAGCTTATGTGTATGCAATCCACCTTTTTGGTACATACTCTGAAATTTGTTAGACGTTATCAGACCGTCGGGAAGAAACAGAAATTTGAACTACTGGCATTAAATCACAAATATATGGTTGTATAAATGACCCAAGGAAAGATATGATAGATCTATGAATGATATATATTTGTGCGAGCGGAACGAGCAAAACACTTTAATTAGATCGTACAAAGCCATCGGAGATAACTTGTTTTACGGTCACAAATTGGAACCAGTAATATAGCATACTCATGTGACATTATATTTACTAAATCCACTCCTGGTCAGTTTTTGTCGCTTCTTACAGTTTTTAGCCTTTATATTTTTAGGCTTGTATTTCTAAGTATAGCATTTAACGTGCAAACTAAACATAAAAAACGATCGGCAAAGATCGCGAGCGAAATTCATGGGTTTGCCGAACAGATTCTCTCGTTCATTTCGACGACAAAAATAAATACATTTCTTATTTGATCTAATATAAACAGGCATTTAGTAATCGGTATTTGAATTCTATATCGGTATCCTATCGAATTGCAAGTATTGACGATAATCGATATTGTTTCCTACTCATATGTAACTGATCCGAACATACAGGTGAACTTCTTCGTGTAATTTTTAAATGTTTCCTTTCATTATATTTATGTCTCAATCATAAACTTTGTTGTGCACCCACATGCCACAATCTTAATGATATTCAAATATCCGCATGCACAAATGATCCTAAATAAAAACTGTTTTTAAATGAAAATGAAAAACCAAATGTAAGATGAATGAAAAAAGACAATTACGTATTTATCATCAGTACGCAAAATGCAGCCCGTTGAGTAAACCAAATGAGCCGTGCCATGAGAAAACCAACATAGTGGGTGTGCGACCAGCATGGATCCAGACCAGCCTGCGCATCCGCGCAGTCTGGTCAGGCTCCATGCTGTTCGCTTTTAAAGCCTATTGGAATTGAAGAAACTGTTAGCGAACAGCATGGATCCTGACCAGACTGCGCGGATGCGCAGGCTGGTCTGGATCCATGCTGGTCGCACACCCACTATGTTGGTTTTCTCATGGCACGGCTCAAATGACAATATGGAAAAGTATCACAGAAATATCGTTATAACATTTTACTATAAACAATTTATGTTTGTATATATCTCGGAATCTAATTCGTGCCCATTTCAGAGCATATCAAATAGTTTATTTGCTTTAAACACTTGTTTCTTTTTTTTCAGAACTATATTAGCCAAAAAAAAAGTCTTTTTAGCATTTGATATTTTTGTACATCGTTTTTGAGCTGGTGGTCTCTTACCTTATAATTTCCAATATCATGAAGAAAAGTTATAGCCTTTAGATCTTCAAATATATAGGTACTATATTTGTTAATATGTGATAGATATAACGTGTACGTCAAGACATTTATTAAAGCATGCATTTACAAGAAAACATGATGATAGATTCACAGCAGTCTCCAAGTGTTCCCTAGAAATCGCAATTATATTTTAGACAAAAACGGGTATACTCAAGGAATCTGCGTATTTATTCCTTTACACAAAGGCAGAACCCATTCCCTTCCTAATTAATGAATCTGGATAGCCATCTGCTTAATTTTAGTTTTCTAACGCTGGCTGACAAGGAAAAATATGATCAACTTTCTGAGAAACATGTACATGAAAAGGAGCTATATTAGACTTTTAATAAGGTGTTATTTTTCAAAACGTTATTAAGGATATTTGTTCGTATAAGTGTATAATCGAAATTTATTTAATGTTTTTCAATAGTTTATAGCTACACAGTAATATAAGTGTGGATTATTTTTTAATCTTTCCTCGGTTTAAACAGTGGGATCTTTATTTTACACTACAGTTGACAACCCAAGAATATGAATTATACACACATTAAACACCAACAACTGCTGTTTTGTTAAACTAATATCCCCGCCAAGATGTCCTGTCGGAGGCAATTGGGCTTGGAAATTTAGTATGTTGTGACCTTAAAAGAGGATCATTTACTGACTCCTAGCAATAATACTATGGAGTTTAAAGCCATAAACCCAAGCTTTTTACAGTAAATGATCAAATACCTTTTCCAGTGCAAAAAGCCAGTATGACTTTGACCTTTGACTAACTGAACGCAAACACGATAGGGGTCATTTACTGACCATAGGCCCTCGTCCTATTAAGTGCGGCGATGGTAGAATGGGTCTAGCTAATCGTCCGCTCAGGAAACATTTGTACATTCATTCAGTTGTGTGAAAACGTTGTGTTGGAAACTTGTCAAAACTACTGCAAATATACAAAGTCATACACAGTTCTTGGGAAAATTGAGCTTTGTCGAGAATTAATGAATAACTATCAATTTTGAATACTTTCAAATATGCTAAGGCTATAGCTTATCGGCATCGGGATCCAAAAAATTAAAGGCGTTTTAAATACCTAGTTATGTGAATTTTCTGGACTTGGACAAAATTATATGTTGTTAAATTTTCGTGCTAAGTAACTCTTTTAACAACGATTTGTCGATGTTCGAAGGTCTTCAAAGATATGGACCTAACTTAAATAAATCATTCGTTGAAAAACAGATATCAACATATTAATTATTAACATCGGAATAAAATTTAACTTAAACATATTCCATATTTTCCCTTCAACTTTTTGACAGTCATTCAATTACAATTGTTGTTAAAAACTGATAAAACCGCAGAAAGATGGCTATTTAATCCGTTGATACAAAGTAAATCGCAGAGACTAAAATCTGATCAAATCATCCGCATTATATCTGACGACAGGCTATTGAGACTCACCTTCACCAATGGGATTCTTGCTTTCAACATTTTGAAAGAGAAAGTAGATTTTTTTAAATCTATATTTAAGATGTGAATATCACGTACAGGTTTAAAAATCTAATAAGAAAACACATAGAAATTAATTGTTTTCTTATTTTTCCATTCAAAATTGAAAAGCGTTGGTAATGGGTACCAGAGGTGAACTGCCTTAATTATGAATCTTTATTTAACCATCGATAAGTACGTGTTCCTCTGTGGTGTATTGGTGAAGAAGACAGGAAAATATTTTTTCCGCGGCGGCCCCGGTTCGATTCCCGACTCGGGCGTGCTTTTCTCTTGATTTCGCTTTTTTAAATATAGTTTAGAAACAAATACTCATGCTCTTATGTTCATAAAATAATGAAACTTTTATTCTAAAGACAAATTATTTTAGCCAAACTCTGAGTCCAGCCCCTTTTAGCCTTGTTGAAACGAGTCGTCTGAAATATAGAGACGTTGGAAATCCGATTATACAGATGGGCTGTCATCAGATCTACCTTTTAAGAAGATCGAGAACTTTAGTAGGAAAATATTTTGCCTAGCTTTCTATGCAGTAAGCAAATGGCGAGTTGAAAATTAGTTGAACTAACTTTGATTAACCAAAAAACACTGTTTGTAAATGCAAATTGTTTGCTATCGATGGTATGCCACGGTAGTACACTATGTGCTTCGACATGATTTTCAGTTGCAAGTTATTGAAAATTAAATTTGAATCTATTTCTGTTACGATGATATACGCTTGTTGACGAAAATTTTCTAATTCCTGTCACACATTAATAGGACTGATATTGTTTTTATCAATTTGGCCCGGAGTTTATTAGTCTCCTGCTGGTAGAAAACCAGTTTCGGGAACTATTCCGTCCATCTGTTCGTCATTCTGTCCGCCCGTCCGCAGTTTATTGTCCAGTCCATTACTCTGCCATCCATCAAGGGTTTTAACATTACTTGGGACAAATGTTCCCATGAATGAGAAAACATGCAAGGCCCCTAGCTCAAAGGGCAAGGTCACACTAAGAGGTCAAATATCAAAAGGTTTTTTTTCCTGGCCGGTCTATAGGCATAACTCTGTCATCCATCAAAAGGATTTTAATATAACTTAAAATATTGGTAACGTGTTAGAATCGAAATATTATATTTCATTTAATGAGTTGGTCTTGAATAGAATAGATCTAACTGTTTGTCGTTCAGACGCGTAGATCTATTATTGTATCACTCGGACTGCGCCCTCGTGATATAATTCCTTCGCATCTGAACTCCAAACAACCATTTTATTCAACGACACATTTCTTAATTGCATATATAGCACAGTACAATGTATTTTATATCGTTTTGTTACCTCGGGGTAAAGTTTAGTAGTAATGGATCAATGGCGGAAGCAATTAAATCTTTGTCCGACCAGGCCCTCAAAGCAATAAATGGTCTATATTCAATCTTTTCTAGACTTAAATTTGATCTGAAAACTAAGCTTTTATTATTTGATCGCATGGTTGAACCAATTTTATTCTACTGCTCAGAGATATGGGGTGTATATGATACCAAATCTATAGATAGGGTTCACTTGAAATTTTGCAAAAAAATACTTGGGGTTAAACCCCAAACTCCTAATATGGCTGTTCTTGGTGAATTAGGAAGATATTCTTTGTCTATACTGTGTAAGGAAAGAGTTTTGAAGTACTGGATGAAACTGATGAATAATGAAAATTCACTTATGTACCATGTTTTTATTATGCAGTGTAATAATATTGACTCCCCAAGATGTTTAAATTGGGCTAAACATGTGAAATCATTATTGAATGACTTAGGTTATAGCAATTTGTGGAACAACATTAATGAAAATATAAATTATTTTCCTATGTTACAGAATCGTCTCCGAGACCAATTTAAGCAAAACTGGCACTTTGATATCAACAACATGGCAAAACTTGATTATTATTCAGATTTCAAAATCGAATTTAGATATGAGCCTTATCTTGATATTGTAGAAAATGACTGTCTTAGAAAGTTGCTTACATGTTTTCGTCTTTCAGCACACAGCCTGGCTATAGAAACAGGAAGATATGTTGGTACCGATAGAGCTAATAGAATTTGTAGAAATTGTAATCATAATGTTGTAGAATCAGAATATCATTTTTTGATGACTTGCTGCAAATATTCCAATATTCGATCAAAATACATACCACATCTTTCATGGCCTACTATGCAAAAATTCAACAGATTAATGAGGTCAAGAAAAAGAAAAACTGTAATAAATATTTGTAAATTTATCAACGAGTCATATAAATTAAGGGCAGAAACGTTATAGTTAAGACCATTGATATGAATTTCTTTTATTATACATATAATTGTAATGTTTACTCATGTGCATGTAGATCTAGTTATTTATTATAGTTTTATCTGTTCATTAGCCAAAGACATGTTATGTCGATATTGCTAATAAAGTTTGTTATTGTTGTTGTTGTATTTTATATACATCATTAACCGATATCGGATCAATATGTCATAATGCAGTTGTGATAATTACTGTTCAAAATTACCTAATAGCTACATATCTTTCAGTCTCTTTTATGTTGAACAATAGCCTAATAAACGAGTCAGAGACCAGCTTTTACAGAAAAGCTAACCTTGCCTAGAAAATGTCATGACAAAGTACTTTCAATGAACATTTGTGATAAAAAAAATCTCATTAACCACGCATGCGTCGATATATCACACCCTTTACAATAAATAGTATATAGTGCAAGGAATGATACAGCATACATCTGTTCGCGGTGATTTTGTCGTTACAAAGTATAATGATATGTTTTATTTATTTTTTATAACTAAAATTGTAGATAAAGTTTTAAAGATATGAATAACAACAAATATGCAACAATTTGTTTGTTGTCTTTTTGTGCTGCCGTATCAACTCAGAACGTTCCTCCTGAAATTAAGGAATTTTCAGACGTTATGTTGAAAGACAGTGTGCGTTTATGCCGGACAGCTAAAATATGTGAGAGAAACATTTCGGAAATCGAGTTAACTCGTCAGAAACAACAAAATACTGCCTCATGTTGCCAAGGTATGTCAAATTATGGGGTTCGACACTTGTATTTTAAATATTACATTTTGGAAAAAACAATATACTAGTACTCTTCCGTAAATCTGTACTTTATTTTTATATTTTACATTCTTTGTAATTTCGTAAATTTGAATACATCGTGAAAGCAAAATATCATTTTGTACAAAAGAAAAAGAATGGGTAATATCTAAAATAGAAGTGTTGGATGTGGCTCCGTATTTACTGCTTGAACATGCTTTTATAGTACTGATTTCTTTGTGGAAAAATATGCTGTTTGGTTGAATTGATTCAAGTTCTAATAAGTTCATCCCACAATACTCCAAATATAATAGGGAATTATACAATTATCATCGGGTTTATTGTTGGGAATTTTTGCAGGAATGAACTACCTGAAAAAAAAAGAAATTTAAAAAAATCTTAAACAAAATGCTAAAAATGGTCAAATCTAGACTTTAGCATAAACTCGGTCTTTAATGAAATATATATAATAGTTTTCATAATCAAAATTCAATGTATCTTACGTGTGATGAAAAGACTTTTACAAACAAATATGCAAATATACAATTACACATTAATTAATATATAAATAGTAACAGATTACCTGTCAGATAGAAGAGAATCACGCTCTTCGCAGCTTAGCAACTGTCATAATGACGTGATAAATATTTATCACGGAACTACCAGCTTTCGATGCCCATGTAAATATGTGTTGTATATATTTACTAATAGTAAGTAATTGTTTATTACAGTTGCATGTGTTACATACACGTGAATAAAATTATGCAAATACAAACACCCGGCACCGTGGGCCTATATGTCACCTACAAAAGATACGTATTGAACAGAATGTACAACATGATAAATACACATTTAACATTAAATATCAGATCAAATATTATCGTATATACATTTATCAAAAGTGAAACTTACAGAGATATATGTAGAGTATACTGCATGTAATATATACTGTTAAGCACCAATCTCGACTATACAAGAGGTCCAGAACTGCGGTAATTTCAATGCAATATCACGACGATTCAATAGGCATAGTCATTTACGCAATAATGTGTTAAAAGTTAGAGAATGTATATCAAAAACTTAGAAATGGGAAAAAAAAAAAGAAAAAACCTAATGAAATATTAAATACAAACATGATACATATAATTATAAACTGTGTAATATATAAGAGCTTCTACTCCCTACCCTACCATACGCAGTACCGCCAGCAGTGCATCGGTCACAGTGATTGGGTCAATACCTACCTACATGTGACCATCTACACCCCTGGATTCTTGGATACAATAACACATAGGCCAGCTTCTATTGTGACAATAGTTATGGTATGATTATGATACACTTTATAATAACAATGATGTACTGTTTATAAATATTCCTGTTTATATACATTTGTATATATCATGGTGCCTTTAATTAATCCAGCTCTTAAAAGCGACTACGCCTATGTAATTTAAAGCTTATAAATCAGAACTAAACATGAAAATATATCATTTGTAATTATGACGTGTTATACAAAAGTCTACGTCTAAGGAGAAAAGCTTTGACAAGGTATTTCGCAGCTTTCCTTGTGAAATCGTTTAAAAGTACAACTAATTTTTCCTCACAGGATTTAGATAAAAAGTTATCATCATGGAGCAAGTTACCAAATATTTCGTGACGGAGTATATCATATTTAACACAATTTAACATAAAATGAATTTCCGATTCAATATCACCAGAGTTACACAGATTACAGGTTCTGTCATTTACGGACTCATTTACATATCTGCCCGTTTCAAAATATAACGCTCTTTTTTAAACTCATTTTTAAACAGTTTGTAAGTTCTTAGCTTCGGTGAGGTTTGTACCGTATTATTCCAAATAGTTTCATAATGTTCGTGCAATTTTATTTTGGCGAGCCGTAAATCAACAATGCATTTATCTTAAAAGCAAACCCCGAGGTCAAGCGTGTTCATCATTGATTTTCATTTCACTGCTCCAGTTATTGTGGCAAAGTCTATAGTCTGTTTCGAATATTTTGAATGTAATTCTGTTATCATCAAGTGATGTCAGTCTGTTCCAATATCGCAACATATTCAACCAGCGCCTATATCGGCATGGTAGCCAACCTACGTCACCGGAAATAGCTGCAACTGGGGCGAAACAGTGTACTCCCATGAAGTAACGAATTGCTCGGTTTTGCACATTATCAGTGTCTTGAAAATGTTTGAACCCCCATACACTCGAGCACTAATCTAAAATCGGAACAACACAATTGTAATAGAGCTTATCATAAGAGTTAAATCCAAAATCTTTATATCCATGTATCTTATTGATAATTCCACCGAGAGCTCTTCCTGCACCTTTACTTAACGATTCACAGTGTAAGTTAAAGTTACCCTTGTCAGTAAAAATAACTCCAAGATATTTGTATTCAAAAACGAGTTCTAACAGATTGTCACCAACTCGGAATCTGAATTCTGTTTTAGATGCGCGACCTTTCCTCCGGAAGTGCATGCACTTTGATTTGTTAGTATTTATCAACACGCGCCATTTTTTGCACCACTGATGGAGGGTATCTTACATTCGTTGTAATTTTGTCTCGCTGTCAGTAAACAAAACAATATCATCCGCGTAGAGGAGAAGAGAGACTTTTGTGTTTCCTACAGTAATCCTGAGGTCAATGTCATTAATTTCTTGAACGAGATCATTAATAAAGGTTGCAAAGATAGTCGGAGACAAATTATTTCCTTGCGCAACACCAGTCTTGCAATCAAACCAGATGGTTAACTTTCCTTTGACTTTTGCGGCTGCCACAGTGTGCTCATACATTGCTTTAATATTTTGATATATTTTACCATCTATTCCAATGGATAACAATTTATATAACATCATATCTCTGTCCACAAAGTCAAATGCTTTTCTTAGACCGATGTATGCCGCAAACACATTATCATTGTTTCGATCAATACTATTTAAAGCATAAACATGATCTTCAAACGACCGATCCTTGCGAAAGCCGTTCTGCTCGTCAGAAAGTATGTCGTTTTATTAAGAAATGCTGTGAGTTTGTTAATAAAAGCGCTATAAACTTTACTTATACATGATTAAAGGCTTATTCCGCGGTAATTTAGAGGCATTCGACGGTCTGAGTTACTGTCCTTTAATATTGGATATATTACTGCCTTTCTCCATTCAGAAGGGATAACGTTAGTATCAAATATAAGCTGAAACAGGTTATGCAGTACTGCGGTTACGGGAGCATTTTTCAGCACCGCATATGGTATGTTGTCAATGCCGCATGTTGATTTCGATTTGGTTGCCATGACAACACTTACAATTTCCTCGATAGTTATATTTCTATTAAGTGTGTTATCAGGTTCATATAGGGTGTCCGATATATTCATTTCTAGTATGTGCTTGTGTATCTTAGCTTGGCGATAATAATCGTTGTCAAATTCTTCGCTACTTTCCCCATTGTACAAGTTTTCAAAATCGCCTCGCCATGTTTCATAAACAGTATCTTTATCATTCGCGACATTTCCGGAATATTTATCACGGAACTACCAGCTTTCGATGCCCATGAACATATGTGTTGTACATATTTACTAATATTTATTATGATGTTTGCACAGTGTACTTCGTGACTGCAATATTCAGGTATATTAGTCTCTTATAGCTCCAAAGTGGAGTGGCAATCTACATTTTTTGTTGTCTTGAATAAAGATATACTTTGACCCCTAAGAAATATATGTATGGAGAAAACTGGTAATTAATTAATTTTACCGGCCATGATAATCATGTTTTCAAGTTATCAAATACCTAGGCATCCGAATAAATGAATGAGTGAAAAAAAAAACAAATTACAACACATGTATTTTCAACATGGCATCCGATTCAATAACCCGTTCTTTAAATCACCTACCGAAATTCATGTTTTAATCAATTATATTGTTATATTTGACAGTATTTAAAGTAAACGATATTATTCACTTGGAATAGTTTTATCAAACACCAGTCTTTCTCTGAAGGCTATAAAAGGTGTACAAAAACAGGAAAGTTAAAGATGGCTTCCGAAAATTATTTTCGATTTTCTAAGATAAACCAAAAGCAAACGAAATTCATTATCTATATCATTTAAGAATGGCACGATAATCGAAATTTAGAAATTAATAACTTTGTTCCAAGTTTAAAAAAAAAAATGCTAAACTCATGTAATAATTTCCTTGAGTAGATCATCTAGAAGCATAGAATGCAACCAAACAAAAAATTGCAGACTCGGTTTGATTAAGTAGGTTCACGAGAGGTAATGAAATTTGCAACATCCCTCACGTCCTCTAGCACTGGCTTGGGACAAATACCATACATGTATTTAAATTGTATATATTTATTTTTGGATTAGGTATTGTGTGATTACTTGTGTTTCAAGAGAATGCACTAAATTATTCCACCATGAAAGATATTAGTTTATATCAAGCACCCTGACTCGTCTCTTACCTATGGTGACTGATTTCTGACCGTTCGTGCTGGCGTGTGGGCGGGGCGAAAACACGACAACACGAATACTCGACAAAAACCTAATTTGTCGAGTTTTCGTGTTGTCGTGTCGGCGGGGCGAAAATACGAAAACACGACAAATGTCACGCGAAAACTGTCGAGTTTTCGTGTTGGCGGGTATAAATATGTCTTGTCGGCGCCCTTTATTTGTCGTGTTTTCGTGTTTTCGTGTCGGCGGGGCGAAAACACGACAACACGAAAACTCGACAAATTAGTTATTTGTCGTGTTTTCTAGTTGTCATGTTTTCGCCCCGCAGACACGACAACGCGAAAACACGACAAATACCTAATTTGGCAAGTTTTCGTGTTGTCGTGCTTTCGTCCCGCCGACATGAAAACTCGACAAATTAGGTTTTTGTCAAGTTTTTGTGTTGTCGTTATTTCGACCCGCCGACACGAAAACACGACAATACGAAAACACGACAAATTCTTTTCAGACATATCTTATAAAATGTAGAGTAATACGAAGTGTATGTATAACTGACCCGGTTCCAGAAATATTTCATTGGGGTACGGGGAGCGGCAACAGTTAAAGAATGAAGGCGGCATCGGCGAGTCGAGTGGGGTTAGGTACGGAAGGGGGTAACGCCTCATGTTAGGTGGGTCAAAGCGTTTCTGCCTTTAAATGTTTGAAATATATGTATAAAATGGTGGCCTCAGCTGCATTTTTAAGCTCAAATTTTGAGGTACGGGGGTTGGGTATTTCATTGAGGGCCACGCATATACGTAATTATTTTTCTATTTGTACAGGCTCGGGTCCTGTGCCGGGGCCGATGGCCGTGCGATCCCCCACCCCCATTCCAACCCCCAAAAAGACCTGTACTCGTCATAGATGCACCCAACCCAACTATTTTGGCAAAGAAATAATTTTTGTTTTCACAATTTAGACCCAAAAATGCAACAGAGGCCATCATTTCATTCCTATATTTCAAAAATGTCCGTTAGGATACCCTCTGACTCCCTGAATAGGAGGGCATGACCCCCTAACGTATCTCAAATTTTGGGGGGAAATGCAGCAGGGACAACCATTTCATACCTATATTTCAAAGATGACAAGGGATAGAACCTGTGACTCCACTGTCAGGAGTGGGTTAACCCCGTACCTCAAAATTTGCAGCAGTGGTCACCATTTTATATATATATTTCAAACATTTAAATGCAGACACGCCCTGACCCACCTAACATGAGGGGTTACCCACTTCCGTACCTAACCCCACTCGGCTCGCCGATGCCGTCTTCGTTCTTTAACTGTTGACGTCCCCCGCACCCCGACGAAATATTTCTGGAACCGGGTCAATAATACATACACTTCGTATTTTTAAAACAAAAACTGACATATGACATATTATTGTACTGCTTTATAATCTCAAATCTCCTAATGCAGCTTTAGTGAATATAAATAAATGTTGAATTGGCGGTTCGTTCCAATAGAAAGAAAATGCTTCTAAAACCCTTTGCCACTGGCTTCAGAATAACTCTACATTTTATATGAGATATGTCTGAAAAGAATTTGTCGTGTTTTCGTGTTGTCGTGTCGGCGGGGCGAAAACACGACAACACGACAAATAAAGGGCGCCAACACGACATTTTTATACCCGCCAACACGAAAACTCGTCAGATAAATCTGTCGTGTCGGCGCCCTTTAAAGTAATGTATTTGTTGTGTTTTCGTGTCGGCGGGGCGAAAACTAGAATACACGGCAAATATCTAATTTGTCGAGTTTTCGTGTCGGCGGGGCGAAAACACGACAACACGAAAACTCGATAAATAATGTATTTGTCGTGTTTTCGTGTCGTCGGGGCGAAAACACGACAACACGAAAACTCGACAAATAATGTATTATGTAAATAATGCCTAATTTGTCGAGTTTTCGTGTCGACGGGGCGAAAACACGAAACACGACAAGTAAAGGGCGCCGGCACGACATATTTATACCCGCCAACACGAAAACTCGACAGATAAATCTGTCGTGTCGGCGCCTTTAAACGTTGAGTTTTCGCGTAACATTTGTCGTGTTTTCGTGTTTTCGCCCCGCCGACACGACAACACAAAAACTCGACAAATTAGGTTTTTGCCGAGTTTTCGTGTTTTCGTGATTTCGCCCCGCCAACACGAAAACACGAAATGGCAGAAATCAGCCACCATACTTACCAGTTTTGTAGATGTTTTCATTATCATCGGTACTTTCCTGGATAAAAGAACGTTCGCAAGGCAGCCGGAAAATTCTAGCAATGCAGTCGTTACGTAGGAAGACTGTATAGGGTTATTTTGTTCTTTTTTTGAAATTATACATGTAAAGTGTTTTTCGTAAATCGTTTTAGTTTTTGGCAATCCTGGCGTCAATTTGATTGAAGGAATAATATATTTTCTTTAAATGTATATAGACCTACAGATAAATGGAACAAACCTAAACTTTGAAAGAATGATATTGTAGATACTGCGTCATCAATGATCCAGACATACGGCAAAGTGAAATCAAGGGCATAGATTGAGATATATATATATATACAATGTAATCGTTTACAGGTTGTTCGTGTGATGAAACTTGTGGTGACCGGGGAGACTGCTGCTTCCCTACATCCGGTAACAAAGTGTCGCTATATGATGAGAGGAAGTACCAGGAATGCATTGTACCGATCACCAAGACACTACTAACCACCGAATATTATAAGTATAAATTCTACTACATGACGACGGTGTGTCCCGCCGGCAAAGCTCTTTCTCACTCTGAGAGTGGAGAAGATTGTGGCAGTGTTTCTGTTGCGCCATGGGGAAGCCTTTTACCCATTTATTCCAAATCCACAGGTAAAATTTACAAGAATCGCGCATGCGCAGATTGCCATGGAGTCCGTGACGGAATCATGTGGATAGCGTTCATGGATTGCAAAGAAGCAGATTCATCGCAAACTCGTAACATACCTGTTGCAGAAAATTTCGAATGGCTGGCCCGAGGCGTTCTCCCAGAAAATTGCCAGGTGAGATTCAGAATCCAGCAACCGTTAGAAACGGAGAGGTGTTTTCCAAATATTATTGACACTTGCAATGGCTCGCAAGTAGTGGTTCCTGACTGGTCGGAAATGAAAGAAGAGCAAATTGTCAGCGCCTGTCATAGCGGCATTGCAGCACCATTTCAATTTTTGGAAGCTTACGCTAATGTATTTTGTTTCTTGTGCAATGGTGGAAAAAGTAGAGAGATCGGATACTGTGTGGAAAGTGATGTGGATGCTATGGGACCACTTGCATCATTCACATGCTTATTAAACCCGAATACACTTGAAAGTGTGAGAAAATTAGCCGTCGGAAAGGAGACACGCCGACCGCTGGCTTGCAGGAAACAGGTATCTAATTATTGCATTGGTGTTATTTATTAATAGCTTTCTGAAATAATTTCGTAGTTCTTAAAACAAGTTTAGTTATTTTTTAACGTTTTCGTGCATGGATAAACGGACCGATTTATATGTATTATGTTAATACTTCCGTGAGAAACTAGCAGAAAATTTCCATTATGCACACTAATACTAATAAGTAGACACAAAGGTTGGCAATGTATTTGTGGGTCACTCGGGTCATAAGACTGTAACTAAAAATAGAAAATGGTTTTCGCTCAATAACTTTAATTTGGAATGAGATAACTGAATTAATCTGGAGTTTAAAAGTTCCTCTGTGGTTCAGTTGTCTAAAGCATTGTGTTAAAATTATCTTTCCGCGTGTTGAAGAACAGATTAACCGCGGTTCAAATTCTCAGGATCTAACGTTTTGTGACAGAAAGGTTATTTTATTGCTGTTGGGTCAAGGTCAAGGTCATAGTTATTAAATATAGATTTTTTTGGCTATGATCGTCAGAAAGTTGGTTTGCATTTTATAATTTTGACAGAGGTTGGGAATATATTTTGGAGGGGTGGAGGGGGAGTGGGGGACACTCGGGTCAAGGTCACTGTAACTAAAAATAGAAAATTGTTGTCGCTGAATATCTTGACTAATCTGCATACTTCAATACTTTGTCTAGTGTACCTTTCATAATGTAGAATGAACTAGGTCACAGTTCAAGTCCTGGTCTGGGCCTTACTCTGCTAAAGGGTCAGGGTCAAACTAATGACCTACGTCAGAAATTACATGTTATATGTGACATATGGCAATAGCACTTCTACGTCTGGTATATCTGTACTTCTGATGCAGTCAAATATGTATACTATTTAGAAAATAACCCTTTTTTCAAACAGAACCTGCTGGCGTGATGCAAAGTTTGAAAATTTGGTTCTTGTGGAATTCACATGTTTCTTGCTCAAATATTCATATGATTGTCCGAATTTGAAAAAAAAATGCTTAAGTTTTGACTGTTATAATGACCTCTAAGACAGAACAATGTTAATTGTCTTAACCTACAAGCACAGCCGATGGCTAAACAAATAAAAAATGCCGTAGGCAATATGTTAGTTCTAATCAAATTTTCATTACTTTCATATACTGAAGTACGCCTGAAAATATATTAAAGTAAATCATGTTTATACGTTACTGCTAAAGTTTTTAATATTTTCGTATGGTGGCATATTTCTGCCACGAGATAGCAATCGCGATACTTAAAAAATAATCTTGATAAAGCCAAGTCAATGAAGTTCCTGAAAAGATTATCTCAACAGAAGAAGGTTTTCTGGAAATATTAGGCTAGTGCAATAATTTACATGTACATTATTATCTCGATACATATTATCTTTATAGTTATTTCGATACTTTCAGAAATTTTGTACTTTTCTGAAAAGTTTATCTCAATAGCCTAATACTGACGTTTCCTGTATCTAGAAAAAAATAATTTATTGCGATAATGTTTTCAGAAAGTTGCACAACTTTGCTGGAAAGTTTAAGATATCGTGATAGATATCATGCATCTCGCGACAGGTCCAAGCATTAACGCGAAGTTTTGCGCTAAAACATTTTCAGGAAACACATAAAATATGTAGAAAATATTTATTATTGCTGAAATGTTTTGAGAAAAATGCACACATTTCCTGGAACGTTTACATTATTATCGTGATAGCTAGCTATCTCGTGGAAGAAATATGCCACCATGTATTCGGTATTATACAATATATGTTCTTTATTTTACCTAAGTTCGTATTAACTGACGTAAATGAGTAGACGCAGGCGCTTTAGAACTTCACAATATATTACCGTTTATTTCTTATTGTTCTATCAACAGGATGATTCGTGCGTGTCCCTTCTTTGTCCTTCTGGGCAAGTATACAACGAGAAATTCCAGTGCGTTCATCCGGCTTTAACTTGGGAAGTTCCTTTTTACCATGTTCCTCTTCGCCTCAGATTTGAAGACTCGGACAGAATAAGCACGTCAACCCTGATGACTTTGCTTCAAGGTAATAGTGACGTCAGCACATGGCTGAAGTGCCCATGGCCGAACTGGTGGGGCGTCAATAGTTTACATTTTGTGATAGGAAATGGTTCATTTGAATCAAGTGACGTAGAAAGTTTCATCGTATTTCTTAACATGCGTCCTCTACGGAGGAATCATAGATCAGTTTTAAATGAGATCAAACGTCAGATGACGAAGCCGTGGACAGTAAAGACTCCGCAGGAAAACAAAACGCTCTCCGCCGAGTTCTTAGAATATGATATTACATTGATGGTTGACTCCAACGCACAATTTCAAGTCGTCCCTTTGTGGTACAAAATAGCAGTAAGGAACCAACAAACTCAGGACACACCTTTCTTCAGAGAAAACTCAATAATGCCAATAATACAGGGTAAAGAATTCTTGCAAAAGTCCGGAAGAATTAACAAAATGAATTTTTGTAAGCAGATGTCCCTTGGAACCAACTCTTCGGATTATGACGTCATGGCTGGCAACAAGTTATTGTCGTACAATGGAACATTTTTCTTTGATGGTCAATTTGAGCTGATTAGCACATATGATGGTACTCTGGAACCAAGGATATGCATTGAAGCCAGCCAGTACGAAGAACAAGCATTTACTAGATCAACTTCACCACAAACATCGTCGTTTTTGTTTACAGTCGTAGTTGCAGTCCTGTTGTCACGTGCCAATGTCCAAGGGATTTAACTGCATCAAGTTTCGTCTCTCTTCTTTCTTAATTTGATTTTGATGTTTGAAAGAAATGCAGTTTATATCCTCTAACCATAAATATAGACATTCTGCATTGCGTGCAGACTTATTTTTAATATATGCTAAAATGAATGGGACCTGTTTCGCTGGCTCTACTGCAGTTTCTACAAAAATTTCAACCTGTAATAAATGTAATAATGACCTGGTGCAAAGACCTTTAAACAGCTAGGCTTTTTCTGCAACGTTTATATATCACTTATAGCTACACAAACAATACGTGCGAGGAGAGATCGCGAAGTTCGAATAAATTGCTCATAACTTATTTAAGAAATAATTTATAGCAAAAGAGTGTTTTAACACTATTTATGCACGATGGACGGTTATACGTCGGGCGTAATAATTTCACTAGGGTGCAGCCCGAGTGAAATTATTTGTACGACGTATTACCACCCGAGTGTATAAATAGTGTTAAAACACAGTTTTGCAATAAATTATTTCGATTCTAATATGGCCTTAATCTAAAACAGTAGATAAAATATAGTAGCGCTCTTTCTTTCGCAACAAAATCATTGACGTCACCGCACGTTAACGTGACGTCATTCTAGCGTAAGCGTGCTTTAATAGAGACAAGTATATTAGGATTTTCAATAGAACACAAATCACAGTATTTTTATACGACTTCGCGGTCAACCATCGTATAAGTCTCAGTTAAAGCAATTAATAACAAATGACTGTTGGCGTACAAGAAGGCAGCAACTGAAGCTCTATCTTGTTTGCTATGTTTATAATTGAGTAGCATACTCTGTTTTGTTCTGTGGGTATCAGGGGCATTCAGTTATTTCTGAGTCTTGTGGAAATATTTTAACTTATGTTTGCGGATGATATTGCACAAACTCATGATAGTTGTAAGTTTTCAGAAACTTTTAAAAGGTGTACATCAATTTTGCATTTTAAGTTAACTTACTTTGATATAGATAACACTAAGGTGTTTGTTTTACGAGCGAATTGGTAGTAGAGAAAAGGGAAATATGCAGATACTGTACTTAACTTACATTTCTCGAAATTTATTTTTCTGATAGACTCTCTTTCTACAAAATACAAAAATGGCTGCAGCCATGTTGACAAAGCAAAAAAAGGTGTTGTTTTTTACTTGTTTTCAACCCATTAACACTAGTTCAGTATTTGTACAAAGAATTTCTTACATCTTTGATTAAAAACTTTCATCAATAATTATTTTGTCTGGTTCAGAAGTATGGGGCCAAAAACCAAATGTACTGAAAATGTGTTCATGTAAACGGTTTTTGAATGTAGTCCTTAAAAAGTAACAATGCCACAATGGCCGACGTTGGTCAGAATTTAGTGTTTAATATTCATTGGATATGCTTGGTAAAAATGCCAAGACACCGCTGCAAGACACATAAGAAGAAATTTTAGAAACCTTATAATGATGCTACAGGTCAAATCTGATAAAGGTCAATTAAGCAGTTCATGCAAAAAAAAAAAATGTTTAAATGTGTTTCTATCTTTATCCCTGGCGGCCCCTAAAAGGGATCAAGCAGAAAAATTTGAACAAACTTGCGAAGACCTTGCCAGGATGCTATACACCATAGTCTGGTGGTTTTAGCCCCTGAAAATTTTTTATGAGGGCCGGAATGTTAATGCTTGGATATAAAGACTTTATTAAAGTTTAAACATCCCTGGTTCATCTGGGTGCTGTCTCCAAAAAATATATGACCATTATATGCAAATTATAGAGGTCAAAAGATCATGCGTTAAAACTGATATTTTCACATAATTTTCGGCACTGATGTAATGATTCATGAATATTTTCACATTATACAGGATTTGATTTACAATTATAGGTTTAAATAAATCACACACTTATATCCATATATAAGTTATGACTCGAAAACGCATTGTATGCTCATATATAAAGGTTAAATGTCATTGGGTATATATACAGAACAAAATAGCTAACCGCGTTTGCTAATTTTCCAATATCTTTGCAAATTCTGTAAATACAATTTTGAAATTTAGCATACTTTTAGAACAAAGTGTTGGTAATAACATAATAAAATTTCATAAATATTAAGTGACGCCAACATATAATTTTATTCAATTTACTGACTCACCCAATTTGTAAAAAAGTCGCAAAAACACATATAAGCTGTGTTTTAGTAAACAAGTGAATACCATATGTATAGAGGATAATTGTTGGTTTCGGTGTAATATCACGTTATAATTTCACCGAGTGTGCACCAAAAGTGATATTTTCACGAGTGGCGCAGCCACGAGTGAAAATAACAACTTTTGGTGTTCACGAGTGAAATTACCGTGATATTACATCGATACCAACAATTTTTCTGTTTATTTTATGTCTAAAACTCTACTTTTGTTGTGTTTATTTCAATAAAATGTCGAAATTTGCGGGAAATTTTATCAGGAAGCATCGCAAAGATGACGTCATTTTAACGACGTCATCGTCATATTGTTTCCGGCTTTCAGTATGCTCGGTAAACTTTTTGACGTTAATCCGGGTATCAGATTTGATAATTTTCACTGAGTGGCCAGTGAGTTTATCAGGATATAATTCACCGTTATATTTCGATAAACCACCGAAAAACATAAAATAAAAGATACTAATTTTTTTTTTCTAACGAACGGTTAAATATGACACGAATGATGAATGCTGCCTTTAGAAAAAGCGAGTTAACGAAATTATTTCATTATCTTCCCAAAATACGTTTTCGTTTTTAGTATGTACATGCACATTGTAAACATTTTTGTTTACTTTTTGTGACCTGTCAAAAATTGGTTGAAATCGTAAAATGAATGAATATTATATCTGAAGTCGTGTTTTGGTTTTGTTGAAAGTTCGGCATTTCATCAATAACATATTGTTCTGAGTGTACACTATATTTCAAGAAGTATTTAAAAGGGGGAGGGGGTTGCGGGGGCTGGGGTGGGGACTTAGCTATTTTGTTCAGTATGTATTAGTTATATACAACTTTATAAAAGCTTTTATTTTACGGATTAAAAACCCAATAAATCTTTATGTTATACTTGCATACATATTATCATGAAATACTGTTAAAGTTCACCTTCTGGCAGGACATGCTGCAAATTTTTAAGTGTTTCTTTTCGTTTCTATATTAGCTCGACTTTTCGAAGAAAAAGTAATGCTATTGCACTCGCCCCAGCGTCGGAGTCGGCGTCGCCTTTGGTTAAAGTTTTTGATAAAATCAAATATCTCTGTTACTATCAAAGCTATTGACTTGAAACTTAAAATTAGTTATTTACTGCCAAAGTTTACACCAGGAGAAACAATCCCCGTAAGACTGATTGAATTTTGGTGGAGTTATGCCCCTTTTTGACTAAGAATTTTAGTTAAAGTTTTTGATAAAGTCAAATATCTCTGTTACTATCAAAGCTATTTACTTGAAACTTAAAATTAGTTATTTACTGCCAAAGTTTACACCAGGAGAAACAATCCCCATAAGTCTGATTTTTGAATTTTGATAGAGTTATGCCCCTTTTTGACTAAGAATTTTGGTTAAAGTTTTTGATAATATCAAATATTTCTGTTACTATCAAAGCTATTGACTTGAAACTTTAAATAGTTATTTACTATCAAAGTCTACACCTGGAGAAACAAACTCCCTAACTCTTTTTGAATTTTTACAGAGTTATGCCCCTTGTTAACTTCGGGGTGAGACTACTTAACCAAATATTTCTGATTTCTTGTTAAGATAATTTCCTTTATCTAACTAATGCAATCAGTTTGATCATACAGATGCTTCTCAGTTTAAATGTCACAAATTTATGTCAAAGGTCGCAGTAAGTGTTATGAAATATAAATAAACATGATCATATTGCCTACTGAAAAGATACATAACCTTGCATATACAAATGATATAAAAGGGTATTATTTATCAACTTCAACAATGCTTACTTTTATTGATAAATCATTTAATCACATTAATACTTGAAAGAACAGAAAAAAATGCCAATGCATTATTCTTTTCTCTGTTCAGAAGAGTAAGGTATATTTTTCATTCTATGATTAAAAATCGTCATGTATCCGAAAAAAGGCTTTAACACAAATAAACGCATATTCTTTAGAAAGATTCAGGATATAGGTTTGTTTAGTTTTGTAAGCTATATAAACTTGAGTACCTTTACCCCGCAGAATAGAAACTGTATTGCATTTAACGGAAGATATTTCTTAAAGTGGCACGTACAAAAATGTTCACTGTAAAAGGCTTTCTTGGCTTAATATAACAAAAAGAGTATAAACTGGTATATACAGTTTCCTGCACATTGTATCTCCTCCCATTACGTCTGGAAATCTATAATTGCTGAATGCTTTCAAATGTTAATATCTGCATTTTAAAGAACGAATGTAAATTTATTTTTATATTGGTAAGAAATAAAAATGTAATTAAATAATATTATAATATTAATATCATATTTAAGGATAAAAATTAATAAACAAATGAAATGCAAGATATTAATATAGTAGTCAATGCAGATATACACTGCATATTAACGTATTGTATTGCAACCATAACAACGCTGTCTTACCTATATATACAATAAAGTTGTGACTTGCGTTTGTGTTCATATTCTGGAAATGTAATATTGGTAATAATTTTGTTATATATCTATCAGAACCAATCGTTTGAATTAGTTCTAAAACTGATGAAAAACACATTTATAATACTATATGATATAAAAGGGAAGTAATATCATCTACAAACAAAAAGGAAACTTAATGTGGGTGCATGTGACCTTGACCTTTGCACATGTCATATTGTTTATAATGGAGAATATTTAAGTGGCGTCGGTGGAATATACCAACAAAAATTGCAAGCCAATATATGTATTATGCAAGGATGATGTCGGCTGTAAGTGGGAGTCGCTAAAACATGTACATGTACTGGTAAACTCATGATTACAGAACAATATTCATTATTGTCAAATAATTTGTTTTGTGAAGTTAGCAGAATAGCAGCATAGGGCAATGAGTTCATATAAACTTTCGGAGCTATTTAACTGCGTTTCTATATGAAAACTCATCTAAGTCATCGGTATATAACACAACATATACTTGTTTTGATATAAAAGTTTAAAAAAGGTAACGTTTCTTGTTTAAAGTGGGTAGTGGACGAAAGTCCCAACCTGTAATGGATGGAACAACTTCTTTCAAGCGGAGCCCACGGCAGGTGTGATATTTACTTTCCCAGCCTCCAGTCTAGGCCGATAGCGCTGGAAACAGTACCAGTACTGAACACTAGTCGGGATATCAGCCGCGACCTTGAATCGAACCCGGACCGCTAGAGTTATAGCCCAGCCTGCTAACAACTGCGCCACTCACTTTTTATCAATAAAGAGTTTTACTGAACAAAGGACATAATCTATTGAAGTAATGTATGTACCAATAAGCGGTCAAAAGAATGCACTTAGAGTAATTTACATAAAGAATTATTCAAAAGTCATTTAGAGATGCTTGTTAACTAAGCACTGAAACTTAATGCTCATTGTGCAACTTTGAAAAGTTTGTCAATCTTAAATGTTATGTAACGTAGATTTTGGTGAAATAAATGGTACGCTAAACAAAGCATGATATACTAGTACTCAGTGGTAGATAGTCATTGCTCAAAGTGTGGTAAATTGTGGGAGGGGATGTTTTATTCATTAAATATATGTAAATGCGACTTGTCATAAGAACTCACAAATATAAAAGAAACCGAATTATATCTGTGTTATTCAGTGCATTTTTACAAAAGTAAATACAAGTATCGGTACATACGTTACCATGAAAGCATGCTGAAATAAAACAAGAGCACCGCCTTGCGGGTGCAGATGTTCATCTGACTTTTTTGTCTCTGTATAATAGAAATATACCCATGATATTTTAAGTCCAAAAGGGGTCGTAATTCTTGCAAAAAAAAATGTAGAGTTACTGTACTTGCTGTGCAGAGTCAACTTTAACCGGCGAATAACTGCTCCAAGTTTTAAAGCAATAGCTTTGACCGTTAATAAGAAAAGTTAACCTAAACGCAAAATTTAAGCAAGAAATCTGATATTTTCTAAGTCCAAAAGGGGTCATAATTCTTGAAAAAAGCAGAATGGAGTTATGTTTCTCGCTTTACAGAGTCAGTTTTTTTTAGGGTTAACAAGTGTTGCAGGTTTCTAAGTTATATCTTTGATAGTTGAGGAGAAAAACTGACCTAAACACAAAACCTGAACAAGAAATCTTATATTTTCTATGTCCAAAAGGGACCATAATTATTGCAAAAAGCAGGATGGAGTTATGTTATTGTTATACAGAGTCAGCTTTTTATGGTTAACAAGTGTTACATGTTTTAAAGTAAAAGCTTTGATAGTTTAGGAGAAAATTGACCTAAACATAAAACTTAAATAAGAAATATGATACTTTTTAGCCCAAAAGGGGCCATAATTCTTGCAAAAAGCAGAATGGAGTTATGTTTCTTGCTGTGCAAAGTCAGCTATTAATCGTGAACAAGTGTTGCAAGTTTTAAAGTAATAGCTTTGATAGTTAAGGATAAAAACTGACCTAAACATAAAACTTAACCAGGCAACGCCGACGCAGACGTCCCCTACGCCGATGACGATCAAGTGATGACAATAATTTTCAAAAAATTAGATTCATCAAAGAAGGAATCCCATATTCTATAACAATGCTTAAGATATCTGTGTTAAATTATCTACAAAATATTCAGACAAAGGGAATATACAACTATCAAATATCATATGTTGTGCTGTACATGACATATATTGATGATAACGTAAGTGTCAAGGAGCTGAGGTCTGATTTAACAAGTACATACATAATACGGTAAATATTTATCTTTATGTCAATAGTATTGATTGTGACTATCTGCTGATATGTTTTCTATATAATTGAACAGTCCCTTAAGCAAGTAGGATACCGCAGACCTTTTGACAAAAACTTTGTAACGTTCAACTGATGCCAGGAATGCAAGCATTATTTAGACCACTGAATAGAAAGTAATGTCGTTTAGTGTTTAACGATATCGTTCAGACAACTAAATTCTATAAATGGATATAATTTGAAAAATGAGCGAGTTAGACTCATGATTTTATACACTTTAGTTTCTCTTTATGGTCTTTATCTTTGTGTGAAATTTCAACAAAAATGATTAGTTAAATTTAGAGTTATTCTTTGGAAAAGAAATCTTATATGTAAGTTTAATAAAGGGAGATAATTCAAAAAGTAAGCTAGATGAATTTATTGTACTTGTACAAAGCACTTTTCCTTAATGTCCTTAATCTTTGTATGAAGTTTGAATAAATTCCATTCATCACTTTTGGATAACAAATTAATAGTATCTATAGATGACATTGTCTCAACATAAATAGATTAAGTGCATGACCTTTGACCCTAATATCAGACATCGTCTCTATTTGTCATGTTTTGTTTTAGCTTTGCATCAATTGTAAATGACTAAAAATAGTTTCAAAATACATTTAGGGTACAATTTTCCAGAAAAATTGCCAGTAATTAATCATTGAAATAATAGCTACACAAAAAAATGCAAAATCAGAATTTCATAGCATGACCTTTTGACCCCTCTAATTTACATAAAACATCGTTATATTTTTTGGAGACAGCTATCAAAGTAACAGGTAAGGTTCAAGCTTCAACAAATATGTTGTCTTTGGGCATTAACATGTCGGCCCTCATAAAATGATTTCTAGAGCACTTTTGTCACTAAAACCACCTGACTACCAAGTTCGGTGTAATTCTGACCAATAGTTTCACAGGTGATGTTTATGTAAATTGTTGACGATCCATCCAACTACAGTAACAAACAAGAGAGACATGATGGCCCTAGATCGCTCACCTGTATTTCAGAGCTTAAACAGGCTAGAGTGTGAAACTTTGAAATACGACCATAATATGGACCTTAAAGGGGACAGGCTCCCCTTGTTTAATCAAATTATGAGAGGATGACATTACAAGTTCACGAGAAAACGTTGTTTAAAAGTATCTTTATTTTTAGCTCTAGAGGCCCCTAAAAGGGGTCAATCCCCCCCCCCCCCCCCCCCCACCCCTCCCATTAGAACAAATTTTGGAAAGGACCTTGTAATGATGCTACAGTACCAGTTAAATGAAGATCCACAAACCGATTCATGAGAAGTCATTTAAAGGTATTTTTATTTTCAGATTTGTATTTTTAGTTCTGATGGCCTATAAAAGGGACCAAGCTGAAACACTTGTAAACAAATTTAGGAAGGATCATGTCAGGAGGTTTCTGACCAAATCTGGTGCCATTCTGACCAGCAGTTTCAGAGAAGATATTACCTGAAGAAAAGTGTAGACCGACGTACAATGCATGGCGAGTGATCACAATAGCTCATCTCTAGCACTTTTTACTCAGATAAGTTAAAAATCCCATCCTGCCTCTTTGTCATACTTAAGGACTATTTGCTCCCATAACCCCACTTTGGAAAGAAAGGGTTGGGGATAAGGTAGGTAGGGGACTAGAAATTTTTTTTTGGTGGGTAGACTAGAGGACGTCGAGTTCATATGGCAAATTTCAAACTTTTACTGGTGGGGTACTCCAGAACGAGGTGTATGGGTTAATCTAATTAATTAAAGGGAATTCCTATAGTTTTTATGCGCATCTTTCTGCGCAGCCGACACTTTCTATGGAAAACTGAATTGAAGTCAACATTTGTCGAAACATGTTACAGACAATCTTAAATATCAGGTTTCTTGAATGAAATAACATTTTTTGATAAGTTTTATCAGTAATCAAATGCTGATACTGGTTTATGTTGTATTGACAAGTATCATGCCTGACAGATATCTTGCTATTTTTGTGGTTGTGTTTCACATCGCATTTTAGTACAATGACAGTGTTGTTCATATAATGTAAGATAATTGACTTAGTACTGATAAGTCAATATCACCTTTCAGATTATTTAGTATTCAATTATAG
Source organism: Mercenaria mercenaria (assembly GCF_021730395.1). Taxonomy (NCBI): domain Eukaryota; kingdom Metazoa; phylum Mollusca; class Bivalvia; order Venerida; family Veneridae; genus Mercenaria; species Mercenaria mercenaria. Next base: position 103,220,305 of record NC_069362.1, on the reverse strand, counting down.
AAAGAATTAAGAATTTTTAAAACTTTTTTTAACTTCTAGCGCACATGTAATCAATTTGGCCAGGTTTGCGCCACTTTCCGTCCTAACAGGTGTTGTATTCTAGCGGCCTTAACATAAAATTTAGCCTGGTGACCCATACATTTTTAGCCATTTTTATGTTCACAATACAATTATCTACACACAAGAAAAACAGGAAAAAATTCTATGAAAGAGTTTTTTTCAAAATTTAAAAAAATATTCTTCACTATGGGTATTTTTCATTGAAAAAAGTTCACAAAAGTAAATATGAAACAATATTTTTTTTTCATTTGTACCAATTACTGTAAGGATAGAGTATTACAAATATGGCTATAATATCAAATAAGTATATAATAAAATTTGTAAACAAGAGCTGTCTCCGTAGGATGACACATGCCCCCGATGGCACTTTGAATGAATAGTTATAGCCGATGTTAGAGTTTAGGACCTTTGACCTACGGACCTGGGTCTTGCGCGCAACACATCGTCTTACTGTGTCACATATTCATGCATAGTTATTTTAAAATCCATGCATGAATGACAAAGATATTGACCGGACATGCCCATCAATGCACTATCATGAAAAATGATCTTTAACGTCTAAGTGTGACCTTGACCTTTGAGCTACGGACCTGGGTCTTGCGTGTGACACGTCGTCTTACTGTGGTACACATTCATGCCAAGTTATTTGAAAATCCATCCATTGATGACAAGGATATGGACCGGACACGCCCATCAATGCACTATCCTTTAACATCTAAGTGTGACCTTGACCTTTGAGCTACGAACCTGGGTCTTGCGCATGACACATCGTCTTACTGTGGTACACATTTATGCCAAGTTATTTGAAAATCCATCCATCGATGACAAAGATATGGACCGGACACGCCCATCAATGCACTATCCTTTAAAGTTTAAGAGTGACCTTGACCTTTGAGCTACGGACCTGGGTCTTGCGCACTGCACGTTGTCTTACTGTGGTACACATTCATGCCAAGTTATTTGAAAATCCATCCATCGATGACAAAGATATGGACCGGACACGCACATCAATGCACTATCCTTAAACGTCTAAGTGTGACCTTGACCTTTGAGCTACGGACCTGGGTCTTGCGCACTGCACGTCGTCTTACTGTGGTACACATTCATGCCAAGTTATTTGAAAATCCATCCATCGATGACAAAGATATGGACCGGACACGCCCATCAATGCACTATCCTTTAACGTCTAAGTGTGACCTTGACCTTTGAGATACGGACCTGGGTCTTGCGCACTGCACGTCGTCTTACTGTGGTACACATTCATGCCAAGTTATTTGAAAATCCATCCATCGATGACAAAGATATGGACCGGACACGAAAATTGCGGACAGACCGACAGACAGTTCAAAAACTATATGCCTCCCTTCGGGGGCATAAAAAAAAACCTTATTGTGCTGTCTTGATGTATATTTTGGTTGGTATTTATAAATCAAAGGCCTGAATGGCCTGAGTCGGCTTATGATTGATGTACTGACAGTATAGTCTACCAGTTTCAGTTTGTTTTTAGTTTTTTTTTCTTAAAATTTCATAACACAGCTCGATATTTACCCAAAATATTATATCCGGATACGATTACACTTTTCTCCAGTTTGAACAATATATTTTACAAATTGTGATGATACGAAGACATTTAGCAACAATTGGCAGTATCTGACATTGAAGTTTACGGTTAAATTACCTCTTATTTAAATCTTTTCATAAAAAAGTTGTTTCATTTCGCCAAACATAGACGATCTACTTTCGATTTCAAAAACTACAAGAAAATACAATTTAATGTTTCGCCGATTTGTTTATTTCTCGAAAAATAAGAATTAAAATCATTTTTAATATCTGTAGTAACTAAACAAACCAGTAAGAGCTTCTTCTTCCGATAATTTATCCGTTTACTGACTGCAAAATTCATGTGTGTGTGTAGAAACCCACGCAAAGTTTATAGAAATCATACGATGCGTGTATACGTTCAATGTGGGAGAATTAAGGCTGATCGGGATCGGCTATGTTACCTAACGCATCCAGATGATTCAGATTTTGTTTTTAAAAAAGCATTGTGTGCATTTCTGTAATTTTATATACGTTTAGAAATTATTAGACATGCGTATTTGCATTAATTCTATACGTAATTTACGCTAATACGCATCTTATCTGGAGCCCTGTGGAACTATTTTTTGTCTTTCGCTGGATGTTACGCAAGCTTTGTAAGCCTGCGCAATTCATAAAATGCACATTTATGCTTAATGAGTTACATTCGAGTATTGCACAATTACAAGTTATAAATATGACAGATTACATCGTATATTGGTCATAGCAAAGGGAATTCACGCAACTTAATTTCATTCTTGCAGTGAACTGTTTGAAGTTTGAGAAATCTAATGGAACTACATCGCTTCACTGTGTTATTTGGTCCATTTAGACTTAGAGAATCGCTGGATAGCAAGGACTCGTCAAAACGATTACATCGTTTAGCCGACTCAAAAAGCAGAAAATTATGAAAATGTTGAAAAATCGCTGGCAGTTTCAGCAACAGTGGGTGTGTTCAAAACAATTTTTCACAGAAACGAACCTGGTGACCTATTGTTTTTATTTGTTCATTGTTTTCAGCACAAAATTTCATATCATATATGTGAATTTAAAAAAATTCTATGAAAGGACAAAAACTATAGGAATTCTCTTTAAACAGTTAATTTTGTACAAGTGTGGCCAGTCGGTCCACGAGTGATTGTTAATCCAGACAAAGGGTTCACATCTTAAAACTGGTTCTTCCCTGATATATAGGAATTTTAAAGAACCAGGCTGTTTATATGCAAAGAGCCTCTCTCTCTGATGCCCTTGTCTGTAAAGCACATTTGAACTGTTTATCTGGATGCAACATAAATTTGGTGTAAGTGAACTGAATTATGTCATAAATTTACACTCTAGTCCATTCAGTTGCTGGGATAGTCTGTACATGTACATCATTTCTATCCTGATATATTTAACAAATGATCAAGGCATTTGAGTGGTTTATCGTCTGATTTACCACGATTCAGAATGAACCGTGGTAAATTAGACGATAAATCACAAGGCCTTGATCGTTTTCATTCTGACATGCTCATCGACATATTTTAATAAATATTATGCTGGGCTTCATTTACCCGAGGAGTAATGTGTCGGAGGTCATGCGGCAATTTGACGTCATAATGCTCTTTTACCGGTCCGTGCGTCAACCGTTGTTTATCGCAGAATATACAGAGCTTAATTTCCTTCTTTGTTTAACTGGAAATCAAACTGAGTCATGTTAGAAATTATCTTAAATAACCTAGGTGATTTCTGAACATCTGTCATCAAAGCCCAAGCAAGTGAAAAACAGCTCAACATAACTGGATCAACCCTTGTTACCAAGCTCTTTTTGTTGGGTTTAAAACCATTGCACTCTAACTGGTGTTCGAATGTTCAATACACATGATAACCTGTGTTGTGCAAGTAACTCACAACCCCCACCCACATGTATTAGAGGTGGAAAATAATATAATGGCTCTAGCCATGACAGAGGTAGAACTACTCAAATAGGTAAGATCAGACATGCATGCAGGTCACTGTAACAAACATGAAAGCTTCCTAATTATGTTTAAATATTTTATTGATGTGAAACAATTCCAGTATGTAACACACAACAAATCCATGACAGGAAAACAAACTAATCTACAGATCTCATATAGTGCAAAAATTACAACTGCCACACATTTGAAGTTAAATTCAAAATTGATAAGTCTTTCTGTAATTACAAAAAATTAAAACAAGAGGGCCATAAAGGCCCTGTACCGCTCACCTGACCTACTGACCTAAAGATCATCAAGATTAACATTCTGACCAAGTTTCAATAAGATATGCTCATAAATGTGGCCTCTAAAGTGTTAAATAGCTTTTCCTTTGATTTGACCCGTTGACCTTGTTTTTGACCAGACATGACCCAGATTCGAACTTGACCTAAAGATCACCAAGATTAACATTCTGACTAAGTTTCGTGACGATACAGTCTTAAATGTGGCCTCTACAGTGTTAACAAGCTTTTCCTTTGATTTAACCCAGTGACCTAGTTTTTGACCCGACATGACCCAGATTCGAACTTGACCTAAAGAACACCAAGATAAACATTCTGACTAAGTTTCATGAAGATACAGTCATAAATGTGGCCTCTAGAGTGTTGACAAGCTTTTCCTCTGATTTGACCTAATGACCCAGATTTTGACCCCACCTGACCCAGATTTGAACTTGACCTATAGATCATCAAGATTAACATTCTGACCAAGTTTCATTAAGATATGGTCATAAATGTGGCCTCTACAGTGTAAACTAGCTTTTCCTTTGATTTAACCTGGTGACCTAGTTTTTGACCCTACATGACCCAGATTCAAACCGGACCTTGTGATCATCAAGATTAACATTCTGATCAAGTTTCATGAAGATACAGTCATAAATCTGGCCTCTACAGTGTTAACAAGCTGTTCCTTTGATTTGACCTGGTGACCTAGTTTTTGACCCAAGATGACCTAATATCAAATCCGTCCAAGATTTTATTGAGGGTAACATTCTTACCAAGTTTCATTAAGATTGTGCTAAAAATGTGACCTCTAGAGTGTTAACAAGCTTTTCCTTTGATTTGACCAGGTGACCTAGTTTTTAACCCCAGATGACTCAATATCGAACTCGTCCAAGTTATTATTGAGGGTAGCATTCTGATCAAGTTTCATTAAGTTTGGGCCAAAATTGTGACCTCTAGAGTGTTAACAGTCAAATTGTTGCAAAGGACGGCTGACAATGGACGACAGATGGACGACGGACACAGGGCGATCACAAAAGCTAACCTTTGAGCACTTCCTGCTCAGGTGAGCTAACAAAAAGTATGCTATGTCATGTATTTTTGACACTGAATTATTATGTTAGTCAAACAGACCTTGCCTATATTAGATAAAGAATGAAGAAATTCTTGTTTTTAGTGTTTTAGCAAAAGAATCTTACATTAGTGTCTTTTGATATTGGACTTATAAAACCGTTCTCCAAATAAAAACAGTAAGGGGCTTACAATTTGTTAATTTATTCAACTCTTAATATCTTCAAAGACACTCAAGCAAGATCCTCCAAGTCTCTATGTATCAAATATTTGATACATTTGCCCTTAATATTTTTTTAGTAATATTCACAAAGCTGTAGTTGGCCAGAAGAGAGGGATTGCAATTTTTTGCTATTTATACTAGATGCGAAGACTGTAAATCAGAAAACTAACTATCAAAATGTTTGGTTTATCACTGTCTTTGGTACAACAAGAATTTGTAACAAGAGTTTCCAATGTCCCCCACCTAAGGGCATTTTTTCACAAAACATACTGCATGCCAATACTGCATCTTCTAAATAATAGGGCAACATACTAACACTGTATGAAAGTCATAACTATATAGCTTATCATTCATAAAGACATTATGAAGTTTGAAAATGTCTGGAAATGTACAATAGGTGAATGCTTTCAAATGCTAGTATCTGTATGTCAACAATTTAATGTGATTCTATTTTTAAATTGGTAAGGAAAAATGAATAAGAATACTAGAAAATGCTTTTGTAAAAAAGCGCATGTCTCCCCCAATGCAAAGTCCTGTAGGCAAGAAGTCAATAGGGGTCAGGAGCGAAAGTCAAAGAGACACTGATGGTTGGCTGCAATAGGGATCATCTACTTGGCATGTCCAGTCATCCCACTAAATTTCAACACTCTTGGCCTAGTGGTTCTCAAGTCACTGTTCATGCTCCTGTGACCTTGACCTTTGATCAAGTGACCTCAAAATAAATAGGGGTCATCTACTCTGCATGTCCAATCATCCTATTAAATTTCAACATTGTAGGTCAAGTGGTTCTCAAGTTATTTCCAAAAAATGATTTTACATGAACAGGCCACTGTGACCTTGACCTTTAATTGACTGACCCCAAAATCAATAGGGGTCATCTACTCTGCATGTTCAATCATCCTATGAAGTTTCAACATTCTGGGTCAAGTGGTTCTCAAGTTATTGATCGGAACTGGTTATCAATGTTCAGGCCCCTGTGACCTTGACCTTTAATGGAGTGACCCCAAAAACAATAGGGGTCATTTACTATGCATGAACAATCATCCTATTAAGTTTCAACATTCTGGGTCGAGAGGTTCTCAAGTTATTGATTGGAAATGGTTTTCCATGTTCAGGCCCCTGTGACCTTGACCTTTCACAGAGTGACCCCAAAATCGCTAGGGGTCATCTACTCTGCATGACCAATCATCCTATTAAGTTTCACCATTCTGGGTCAAGTGGTTTCTCAAGTTACTGACCGGAAATGGTTTTCAATGTTCAGGCCCCTGTGACCTTGACCTTTAATGGAGTGACCCCAAAATCAATAGGGGTCATCTACTTTGCATGTACAATCATCCTATGAAGTTTCAACATTCTGGGTCAAGTGGTTCTCTAGTTATTGATCGGAAATGGTTTTCCATGTTCAGGCCCCTGTGACCTTGACCTTTGACGGAGTGACCCCAAAATCAATAGGGGTCATCTACTCTTCATGATCAATCATCGTGTGAAGTTTCAACATTCTGGGTCAAGTGGTTCTCTAGTTATTGATCGGAAATGGTTTTCAATGTTCAGGCCCCTGTGACCTTGACCTTTGACAGAGTAACCCCAAAATCAATAGGGGTCATCTACTCTTCATGACCAATCATCGTATGAAGTTTCAACATTCTGGGTCAAGTGGTTCTCTAGTTATTGATCGGAAATGGTTTTCAATGTTCAGGCCCCTGTGACCTTGACCTTTGACAGAGTGACCCCAAAATCAATAGGGGTCATCTACTCTTCATGACCAATCATCGTATGAAGTTTCAACATTCTGGGTCAAGTGGTTCTCTAGTTATTGATCGGAAATGGTTTTCAATGTTTAGGCCCCTGTGACCTTGACCTTTGACGGAGTGACCCCAAAATCAATATGGGTCATCTACTCTTCATGACCAATCATCCTATGAAGTTTCAACATTCTGGGTCAAGTGGTTCTCTAGTTATTGATCGGAAATGGTTTGCAATGTTCAGGCCCTTGTGACCTTGACCTTTGACAGAGTGACCCCAAAAACAATAGGGGTCGTCTACTCCAGCAGCCCTACAACCCTATGAAGTTTGAAGGTTCTAGGTCAAATGGTTCTCCAGTTATTGCTCGGAAATGAAGTGTGACGTACGGACGGGCGGACGGACGGACAGGGCAAAAACCAATATGTCTCCTGGGGGAGACATAATTATAATGAAACATTTTATCATATCAAAGGGAGGTAACTAATAAACAAATGAAATGCATGACATTTTTGTAGAACTAACAAGAGCTGTCACTATTGGTGACAAATGCCCCCGAAGTAGGCCCAAGAATGTCAGTTGTATGCGCAAAAAATCACGTATCATTTTGTGACCTTGAACTAAGAGGCCTCGGTCATAAGTGTGACACATCTCTCAATATGGTTAACATTTGTGTCAAATTATTTTCAAATCCCTTGATAAATGGCAGAGTTATGGACCAGACAAGAAACACCTCTGACTTCTGTGACCTTGACCTTGGAGCTAGGGGTCTGGGTCTTGCACAAGACACCTCATCTCATTATAGGGAACATTTGTGCCAAGTAATTTCAAAATCCCTTCGTCAATGGCAGAGTTATGGACCGGACAAGAAACAGACCATGTTAACCTTTGACCTCTAAGTGTGACCTTGACCTTGGAGCTAGGGGTCTGGGTCTTGCTCATGACACGTCATCTCATTATGAGGAACATTTATGCCAAGTAATTTCAAAATCCCTTAATGAATGGCAGAGTTATGGACTGGACACGAAACATACCGTTAACCTTTGACTTGTAAGTGTGACTTTGACCTTGGAGCTAGGGGTCTGGGTCTTGCGCATGACACGTCGTCTCATTATGGTAAACATTTATGCCAAGTTGTTTCAAAATCCCTTCATGGATGGCAGAGTTATGGACCGGACACGAAACAGACCATGTTAACCTTAGACCTCTAAGTGTGACCTTGACCTTGGAGCTAGGGATCTGGGTCTTGCGCATGACACGTCGTTTCATTATGGTGAACATTTATGCTATGTTATTTCAAAATCCCTTTACGGATGAAAGAGTTACAGCCCGGACAAGAACGTACCGGACGCAAGGACTCACTCACAGATGGACAGTGCGATTTTAATATGCCCACCTTCGGGGGCATAAAAACTTGTTTAAAAGTTACACATTAGAAAAAATTAATTCTACTGTTGGTCAATGCAGAGCTGCACTACATATCAACCTAATGTTCTGCAACCATAGTAATGCTGCATTTACCTATATATACCATTAAGTTATAACTTGTGCCTGGGTTTGCATTTTTATTTAGTTTGCATTTTTAAATTAGTGGGAAAACTGATATAAAAACACAATGTCTTGTAATATAAAGAAGTTACAGACCAGACAAAAAAATAACCAAAAATGTCCAAAGGTGACCTTAACCTTGGAACATGCCAAGTTTAAAACCTTCGCAGAAGCCGAGTACAAAAGGTACAAATGTAATATGGCTTAGTCCAAACTAAGGGTGTAACTAAAAAAAAAGATATTAATCTGTCCCAAAAATATGCGCATATCTACTTCATGCTGATGTTTTATTTAAATTGCAGGGGTCACGCTGTCGATCGCCACTTGAGCCATTTGCGACAAAAAATTAAATGTGGCTCCGAAATTTTCTAATTGGCGAAAATGGCCCGAAGCTATGTCTGTCTGCAAAACTACGAATATTGCCAGTGTTACGAACCAAAAGGTGTGAAAAATCGATAATCTGTGTAGACACAACATCCGTTATTGAAAGGGAGGGATCTAATTTGCAATTTTTTTATTTGATCAGGCAGTTAATTGGTGATAATTAGATTATTGAATAACAAACTGGATAATTATAATCTTCATTTTGTGCACTTGATACGATTTTATGAGCAGTCGGCCGTTAGACAAATTTTCTATGATTGCCGAGGGTTAGTTTGGGCAAAAACAAATAAAAATGCTTTAGACAAGCAGAAATTGTAAGTATTGAATAGCTATGATGATAGAAAAGCAATAAAACATAGGTATTTTATCAAATATTTAATTCTAACTTACGTTTTCCGAATTTGTCACCCGTTTTCACGACCATGATTTTCGGATATTTCTGTCATTTCTGACGAGATTTTTTAGTGCAATCTTAATTAAAAGCCAATAAACAGTCTACATTTAAGAAAAATATGACAAATGTTGCAAAAGGAGCTCTTATTTTGAAGTAATTTTCGAGAATAAAACATGTGAAGGCATCGAACCCCACCCACTTACAGGCAATGTGCAAAATAAGACATTTTTTTTTTAAACATTTTTTTTTCTTTTTTAACATCTTTATTTTAAATGTGATTTTCAGAATTTTTTTATTAAATGGCAGATGTTTATAAAAATGATAATTTTAGAAATTAACACAAATCGATTTTCTAAAAAGCTTTTTAAAGGGTTACTAAGAAATATGTAATAACTATATATATGTATACATTAATTTCTTGAGTAGTATGAGTACTTTGGTACATATAATGTAGTCCTACAAGAACGTCAATGCTATGCGCTTCGCCGATGTTGGCCTCATAATTTTATCTTAGGAAAAAGCAGTGGCTCAGAGAAAAAAATTCCCAGTGTGACCCCTGAATTGGATGAAAATTGTACGAGCCGAGTACACAAGAAAGTGTGACAGATGAAATAAGAGATGGACAGTTCAAACACTTTATATATGCCTCCTGGAATCTGCATTATTAAGGCATAAAAATACAGAACAAAAATTAAATATTCAAAAGATTGCCAATCTAAATTTATACAAATAAAGCACTAGCGAGCTGTAAATAATTTTATAATAATCTACAATAATAAACACTGCAGCTACATTATGAAACTCAACACAGATATTCAGATAAAAAATATGTGTTGAGCTTTTTCAAAAAGCAAGTTTCAATCACAAGAAATTTAGCCTTTTAACACGTTTAATCAGATAGTTTTGTTAGCAAATGGCAATGTGAAATTATTTTTTAATTAAGATTTGAAAAAAAAACCCCACTTTACAATAAAATGAACTGTACTGTTCAGTATCACATTAATGAGGGCTCAACACGAAACTAGTCTATCTGCTTCTATTTCTATATACACTTAGACTAGTTTCGCGTTGAGCCCTCGATTTTGTTAAAAATAAAGTAAGTTTAAGTAACAAATAGCTTTGAACTAGAAACACCTCTTGCATAAGAGATTTTTTCTGACTGGCTTCTACAGGTTATCTTTTTTCTGTACTGCATATCAAAAATGAGAACTAAAACATTCCTTTCTTAAAAAGTAATAAAACTACAAACACACTATCACAGTTTCTGTTTTGCATATAATTCCTGATTACAAAGTTTTAAATCTATCAGTTTACTTGGCTTTGACCCAGGCTCCACCTGCAGCAACTTTTTGACTAGGACCCAGGCCAACACCAAGTGAGGGAAAGTCTGAATCTATATTGTGTAATGTCATATGGCTGTTATAGTCTCTTCTCGTGAGCACCTGTCTGCAGGTCTGGCATGTCAAAAATCCTGACTGAGTCTTCATCCAAGCACCTTTAGCATTCTTACTTTTCCCGCTGATTTTCAGCATTTTGTCATCTTTCTTCATACATTCTGACTGCAAGTACACTGTAAGAAGCTCCTGCTGTTTGTCAATGTCTGGTAACAGGGCTAGCAACTCTGGAAATACTTCTAAGAAATTGTCTTTACCTAGAATGTCACAGCATCTGTTGTAATACTGAGCGGATGTTATTTCAGAACGCCTAAATTCACCAGACAGTGTTTTGAAGTCTGGAAACTGCATCGAGTCTGCTGCACAGAATGACTTTACTGTACCTATAAGCAACTGATTCCTTTCCTGAAAGCCATCAGGTTGGGAATACTGGTAATTTTCAATATCTACAGACATAGGCAAAACTTTTTCTTCCACAATGCCATTCTTGAAGTTTCCAGACACATTCTGAGATCCGAATCCTGGTGGAGGCTTGTTATTGGTATTCACTGGTTTTGAAAATCCTGGTGGAGCACTTGATTTAACTGGTTCTTCTTGCTTAAATCCTGGAGGAGGCTTCTTTGGTGGACTTTTTGACCCAAGGACTGGGAAATCCTCATCAGCAACAGCAAACTTAACAAGCCGTGGCTGTACATCCTGTACATCAGGATCAGATATTTTCAGTTCTGCTATATTGAGCACTTCCTTCTCCGTTTCCATTTTTTTCTCTATCTTGTCTATCTTTTTCTTGCCTTTTGATTTATCAGATTTTGATTCCACTTTATTGCTAATTTCATTTGTTTTTTCTACAGATTCCTCCTTTTTTGAAAGTGTCTTTTCTTCCTTTTTATCAGACTTAATTAAAAGACTAGCAATATCATCCAAAGAAGAATTCCCTTTTAAAGAACCACTACTACTAGTTTCTTCATTTTTAATCTCTGTTACTTTTTCTTTCTTTTTCTTCTTCTTGTTTTTAGTTCTTTCAGTTTTTGGAGAATCAGGTACATTAACAGGACTAAAACGATCTAAAACTTCCTTCGTCGTCATTTCTTTATGATTATTATTATTAGTGTTACTTGTTACTTTAGATGGTGCAGTAAAAACATTATTAAACCATTTGTCGTTACTTGATTTATTACTTGGTGCACCTAATGTTGGAAAGTCATTAACATCATATGCAGTAGGAGCTTTATGTCGATTATTAGACCTTTTAGTATTAGGTTTAGGTATAACATTTACTTTTTTCTCAGGCTGTGTCCAACTTCCTTGCATTGGTTTTGTGGATTTATTACTAGAAGGTAAACCTGGAAAGTCTTCTTCAGTTTTAGTCACTATAAACGCTGATGAAAAATGACCTCCACGTCCTTTTGGAGGTAAAGCGTTTTTAGGGCTATCACTTCTAGGACTTAATGTTGGGAAGTCATTCAAAACACCATGTTGAACAGACATACTGTTAGACATAGCAAATCTATCTGCTAAAGATGGTTTACTATCCGTTGTTGTACTGGAAACAGCTGTTGATGATACTGTAGACACAGGAGCCTGGGATTTTTTACCAACAGGTGGATTATTTTCCACAGGGACATGCGGCTGAGCACCGAGAGCAGGGAAGTTCTCTACAGTATGAGCAAATTCGTCCTCAGAGGAACCCGATGATTCAGCTTTCTGTTTAGACTTGTCCTTCTTCATGTCCTCATCCTTCATGGTACTGAGAGAAGCCTGAATAGCACGATCCATGTCTTGTTTCTCCCTGAAATACAAAATGCATTATTAGCACAAAGAATAGGAATTTTTTACTATATGCTTTTCAGTGATATAGTGGAATAAATCAGTGAAATAAAATCCAATATTTCAAAGCAGTGAAAGTATCCTTTTTGTTTGTCACTGGTACAGAAGTATACATGAATACAATATGAATTATAAATAATCGGAAATTGTTTCCAAAATATACCTCAGAAAATATATAGAATGTATATACATTTGTACATACCTACGCAAACATAGATATAAGCTCTGCCATATTTAAATGTAAAAGAAATCTACAAAATTCATAGTTCTATACCAATTCAACTTTTTATAAATATCAATAGATATAGTGATGTCATGACATTGTGACATCATGGCACGATTCACTTGACCTGTATGTGAGTATGTGAGTAAAATCGGTATTATTATTTTGATTTTAACCATAGAAAATACAATAAAATACAACTATGTTTGTTTTACATGTAAGATCAAAATATCTTTCACTCATCAACACCATATTCTACATTTTCATTTGTGCATGCACCACTAGTGAAAATATTGCATCTGGTATTACAATCTGAAATACATTTTGATCTTACACTGAAACAACGATCCTCTACATCTTGATACATTTTAAACCTAAAAAGTGACATGTCAAATGGTTACAGGTCCCAAAGCATCACAGGCTTTGTGGTATTACTTTGAAACATTATTTTTACCCGACCCATTATTAATTTTTACCCAACCACTCAAAACCAACTTGAATTTTAAATTTATACAGAAAGACATTTTCCAATTTAACAAAATTAATACCACATGGCAGTCAGGATGACATGAACATTGTCAACCCTCTAAATGGAATGCTTTGCATAATTTATTTATTTATTTATTTGGGTTTTACGGCGCACCAACACAGTATAGGTTATAAGGCGCCAAACAGGACTACAAATTTTGGTTTCACATCTCATTTACATCGAAATAAAAACATGAGGTACGGAATCAAAATTTGCATACCTGCTGGAATCACAGAGTTACAGCAAACCAAGTATTAAGACCCTATTAGTCGCCTCTTACATCATGCAAGGGTAAGGCAGTGGCTCCAATTCTTTTCATACACAGATCGTCCCAGAACCACACGGGGCGATTGCTTTGCATAAAGGTGATAATCTGGTTCAAGAGCTGACAATGTTCATGTTCATGTCACCTTACCGTAGAAATGTTATATACTTCAAATAACACTTTGATCTATAGTCTTTAAGAGTGGGAAGTTGAGAAAATCTGTAACCGAGTCTGAGAAAATCTAAACCAATATCAACAAATAATAACTGACGAGTTTTGCAATTTGGACAAAAGCATTTCTGTATATGTTTTGTATGCACTGTTTCGAGGAGGAGGAGATAATGAATAACAATAAGAACAACTGTTACCTGTATGAGGTATTGTTGTATCTGTTGCTACGAGCGCCTCTGTTACCCTGATGCCGGGGACCACCTCTCCGTACATCTTCATTCTCTTCCCTACGTGGTTCCCGTCCTGTATGATAGATATTTGTGAAGTATGGTTAAACACTGCTGACAAGGTAGGTTTAAGAATTAATTAAACACCAGTTTACAACACACAGATCATTTTTATAAGATATAATTGCAGCAAATCCATCTTACAAGTTTTTTGTTCAGTATTACCTAAAATATACCTGTATAAATTACATTTGTAATACATAATTTTTGTAATTATGATTTATGTCCATCACTTCTTATTTGTTACAGCACATACTAATTACCAGAATCTTCAGCATCTAAAGTAAATAAGGATAAACAAGAGCTGTCTCCGTAGGATGACACATGCCCCCAATGGCACTTTGAATGAATAGTTATGGCCGATGTTAGAGTTTAGGACCTTTGACCTACGGAGCTGGGTCTTGCGTGCGACACATCGTCTTACTGTGTCACACATTCATGCAAAGTTATTTTAAAATCCATGCATGAATGACAAAGATATGGTCCGGACATGCCCATCAATGCACTATCATGAAAAATGATCTTTAACGTCTAAGTGTGACCTTGACCTTTGAGCTACGGACCTGGGTCTTGCGTGTGACACGTCGTCTTATTGTGGTACACATTCATGCCAAGTTATTTGAAAATCCATCCATCGATGACAAAAATATGGACCGGACACGCCCATCAATGCACTATCCTTTAACGTCTAAGTGTGACCTTGACCCTTGAGCTACGGACCTGGGTCTTGCGCGCGACACGTCGTCTTACTGTGGTTCACATTCGTGCCAAGTTATTTGAAAATCCATCCATCGATGACAAAGATATGGACCGGACACGCCCATCAATGCACTATCCTTTAACGTCTAAGTGTGACCTTGACCTTTGAGCTACGGACCTGGGTCTTGCGCACTGCACGTCGTCTTACTGTAGTTCAAATTCATGCATAGTTATTTGAAAATCCATCCATCGATGACAAAGATATGGACCGGACACGCCCATCAATGCACTATCCTTTAACGTCTAAGTGTGACCTTGACCTTTGAGATACGGACCTGGGTCTTGCGCACTGCACGTCGTCTTACTGTGGTACACATTCATGCCAAGTTATTTGAAAATCCATCCATCGATGACAAAGATATGGACCGGACACGAAAATTGCGGACAGACCGACAGACCGACAGACCGACAGACGGTTCAAAAACTATATGCCTCCCTTCGGGGGCATAAAAATTAAAATGATTATCATGAATAAACTAAAATGGTTACCTCTCTGTGGTCTACTGTTTGGTCTAGGTACAAGATTGATATCAATGTTGATGGTTCTCTCCTGTCTAGCCTGCAGTTTGGTCTGGGCTTTGCTATGTTCATGGGCCTGATGACTTTTGAGATCAATGTCGGAACGAAATGCATTAGTGAACTGAGCATTAGCACATTCTCCTTCCTCACACAGGTAATGCTCAGTGAAGAAATGCTCTCTCAGTGTCGGATAATCACTGAAAATAATAACATCCATAGTTAAATAGTGCAACACAGGAATAATGCATCTGAACAAAGAACAATGGATACCTTTTATATCTGAAAAAAATGAACAATTGCTATACATAGTTCATGTACATGTACACTGTTTCTTTTTACTGACAACAAAGGCAATATTTAACCAAGTTACATAGATATGAATTACTGTAATGATAAATCTGTGTGGTGACAATTCAATGAATAGCATTGAAGATGTGAGGGAACAACTCTGTCTGCGCAAATTGATGTCTAATGAATTACTTGATCTTTGTGTTTTTTTTTTCTAAACCTATTATTTTCCAAGTCCTACTTCAATTCAGTTTTACTTTCTTTTTTTTTGTTCGAAATGAACTCTGTAAAGGGGAAAAATATGTAAAGACCATATTTAGCAAATGTATAGTAAACTTAATATTATGGAACAAAAATCCAATATTTGAAAGTCATACCACAATATTACACCACAACAAAATATACCGCAATTACAAGTACATGGCCCACCTTACTATTTATATAATACAAAAATAAGTGAAGGCAATATACCAGTTATTGCTGTAAATATATTACAATGAGAAAATGAATAATTTCAGTAACAACCAAGGCCATTATCTGTAAAGCTGGTAGTCATTCTGCAATAGCTTTACATAAAATACATTTTTGTCAAGAATTAATCTAGTACCTAGCTGACTGACATAGCACAACTTTTTCTATATACAGAAAATCAGCATAAACATTGTATAGTTCCCTTTGCAAACATGTATTACTTCCCTTTACCCGAGTGGTTTCAGTACTGATCAGTGTAAAATTACTTCCTTTCTAAATTTCATCCTTGAATATTTTCCTCAATACGTCATGTATTTCCTATTTGGTTATAAAACTGATCTGAATGTTTGCAGCCAAAATACATTGTTTTCCAAACTCAAAGCCAGCAATATATTATGCTCAAAGTTTAAGATCAGAGAAAGAGGAAGTACAATTTAAAGAGAATTCCTTTGGAGGGTGTGTGCTGGGGAGGCGACTGACATCTGAGCTAAACTCGTGACCTTGACCTTTGACCTACTGACCCAGTTCATGTGTTCTTCATATTGTCTAATTGTCATCTACCTATACACCAAGTATGAAGTCAATATTTATACACTGAATGATTGTTAAATTATGCTCCAAACAAGAAATATGACTGATAGATTTGACCGTTATGCTCAATTTTTAAGGTTTGACCTACTGACTATGTCAGATCATGTGTTCTGCACACCGTCACATTGCGACCAATTTATAACAAAGTTTAAAGTCAGTTCCTTGAATGACTATTAAATTATGCTCTAGACATGAAATATGATACACAAATTTGATCTTTGCCCTCCATTTAAGAACTTGAGCTAATATACTGAGTACATCTAGAAACGCAACACTTGGTCTACAGTCAACATTTTTGTTAACGATGATGTCTTGCACTGGTAAATGCAAATGGTGGTTTTACACGTTATTAACTGTTTGCTTGTTCAAACGTGAATTTGGACCTTTGATATAATTCAAATATGCATGTACAAGGAAATTATTAAGAAAAGTATGAAAAAATCAAGGGTAAAAACGTTGCATTTCTAGGTAGTAGATGTACTGAGCATATAATACTTTAATAGTGAACTTTGATCTGCTAAAGTCCAGTTCATGTGCTCTGCACATTGTCTGATCACCACCTACCTATATGCAAAGTTTTCAGTCAATACCTTGAATGGTTTTTAAGTTATGCTCTGGACAAAAATAAGACAGACAGAGGCCATCACATAATCTGGATGTTTTTCAAAAAGGGCAATATACCTTTGCACTTACTCATAAAATTCTTGTGATCCAAGACTTTCACAGAAGTGACAGAAGAAATGATCCTTTCTAAGGTGTTTGTACAACTCATCTTTGTCCAAATATCTCTCTTCACAAAACTGACACAATGGGTGACCTTTGTATGACTTATCATCCTTGTCGCCCACCCGACGATGAGCTGCTAGATCATGTCTGTTGTATGCTTTGCGTTCACTACTGAATATCTGATTACGGAACAACAAAAATACAGGTTAACTGTGTCCATTTGGTCTTTTTAAAGCAGCTACTGAAAAACTTTAGCAACAGTTTTTTTTATACTTTTCATCTTAAATGTCTAAATATTTTACCATTGTAATTTATTGCCCTTTCTTGAAATTTGCAGAGAAATAAACATTCTAAGGACACTGGCAAATTTGTTTCTTTTTTAAAATCATTAATATGCATCTATTACAGGCCTGATACGGCAACTCTCAAATATTGCAAAAAGAAACATCAAGTATATCAGCTTACTTTTAATTCTAGGCAAAGGTCACAGTAGAATAAAGTGTGCACACGTCTCATATGATCTCTCAGGGCTTTAAAGTTTCTTTCTGGATAGCGGTCTGGACATTTGGTGCACCGGTGTTCTAACAGCTCTTCAAATCTGTCCCGTACAGACTCGTCTTCAAATTGTATTTTCAACTTTCTATTCATGATGAACTTCCTCATTGGCATCTCACCGAACTTCTCCAAAGTTTTTAGGAAGAAAACCTAAAAAATAACAATTGGAAAAGAATTTCAGTAACTCCTTGCATTATGATTTATAACAGTCAATATAATTTATATAAAAAACATCATGGCATGTATACCATAGATACTGGTGTATAATGCGCAACCCCATCCCCCCTTCAAAATAAATCTGTTTACAATAATCCTGTAAAGAGAAACTACATGTACTCTCAGCGCTAATTATCTTGGCTAAAAAACTACGATTGCTGTTAATGTTATGTTCCATAATAGACATTAGTAGTTTATTTTTCCTTGAACAAATTAATTTTATATAAATTTAATAATATTTTGAAGAAAGAGGTATCAAAAATCGTAAATATTATGAAACTAATAAAAGATCGACTATTATCTTTTACCGAAATCAAAGTGTGAACAACAAAACCGATACGAGGCGTCACGCTAACTGCTGATAATTACTGGCCATTTGATCTGTAAAGTTTAACAGAACGTATCAAAGGCCGATCACACCTTTTGTTATCGGTCTGAACTGAGAAGTTCATGTCATTTACCGGTATTCTCGCATATATCAGAGGTTTACCATGGTTCCCTTCTTGAACTTTTGTCTCGGGATTTTGACGATCTTTTGATGATGAGAATTCATGAAAATATTTAATTTCTACAAAAGAAACAACAAATAGAACGATATCTTATTGGTTTTATTTTCAAGAAAACAAAAATCGATAGGACAGCAGGGCTCCAGATAAGATGCGTATTAGCGTAATTATACGCTTTGAAATAATGCATATACGCATGTGCGATCATTTTTAAGCGTATAAAAACGTATTAGAAATTACAGAAACTCCTGCAATGACTTTTTACTAGCGTAAACAAAATCTGAATCATCTAAAGGCTTTACGTAACAAAGCACGGTCAGCATTAATTCTCCCACACAGAACATATACACACGCATTGAATGGTACTTTATAAGTTAAACTATATTATATACCCAATGCATTCGTAAATCAAATAGTTGGGAAACAATATTGATGGTAGGATAGTGTATTTTAAAGCGGTGTCGATTTAACAGTCAGGGGTGTAACTGTTTTAAGTTATGTAACCTATTTCAGTTACTTTTGCAAGCATTTTATAACCTGTATTAGTTATAAAATGAAGTTAATTTAGGTAAGTTATTCAAAAAAAGTCTTTTTGCTGTTCTCAAAAAGTGACCTTTAAGGTGAAATGCGTAGCAAACTGTGGTTAATCAAATTCTCTTTTAGTCTGATCATGACCTGATAAGCATAATGGGATGTTAAGAGATTTATAGCTTTAAAACTTTTGCATAAAACTTTATCAGCCTTGCGTAAAAGATTTTATTGCATAGCTGGAAAGGTAAAAGTTCAAGGATTCAGGAAATATTTGCATTAGTCTCATTCAAAATAAGGAATTGGCACAGGAGGGCTTTGTAATATTTTATGGTAACTGAAACAAGTTATGGAAGAATTAGCAATAAATGAAATGGGTTACAAAATGCGATAACTTGAAACAGTTACACCCCTGACTGTTTAAAATATCAACCTCCGGTGTAGAGTAAACAACAAAATGTCTCTTTCTAAGACTGTAAAAAGTGAACAAACACTACGCATTTTTAAACCAACAAGAACGATCATTAAAACATATTTAAAGCTATATTGTGTATTCTACTGGATTCAGTAGCGGTGTTTTAAGCCAAAGTAAGCCAAGGGAGAACAAAAAGCAACAAAGCTGAATGGCCTGAGTGTTAATGAATGCAAACATATTCATGGTTTACCAAAATATAATTGTTATAAGGCATCAAAATTCATAACAGTCTTTGAAAATTTAAAAAATAAAAATGAGCCGATCGATTTATTACTTTTCTCCTATTTTGATTATTTTACAGATGGTGATTTACGGAAGCGATTTATGCTTTGCATTCTGCTTGAGTTTGAGGTAGTTATCATTTGTTACATGAATTCTTTTTAACATAAAAAAACAATTTTACGTTTCGCCAACATAGAAGCTTTACTTTGTTTTAAAGACTACAATGAAAATAATTTTGCAATGTTTCTGCTTCACTGATATTTTTTTTATTTTGTTGAAATATAAGATATTCTAAATTCATTTTAATTCTTACTACAATCAGTAAGGTGTCTTTTACCGATAAATTTAATCCAGTACAGACTGCAAATATTCAAACCCAATGGCTTCAAATAGTTTGTCTAGAAATCCAACGAGGTGAGGGGAAAGTTAACAATGTGCAGTGAGACCAAGCAGATTCGGCATTACCATAATGCATTCGACATTCACGATCTTGTTTTCTTAAAAAGATTGGGCAGTTTTTCTGTAAGTTATTTAGTCAAAAATGTATACCTAGAATGATAAAAAGCAGTGCATAGCAATCCCCTAATACCCATCATCGACCCCTGAAATTTTATTTATTTGATGATGTTACCATAGATTTTAAGTTGGGAATCTTCTTTATCATTTTTGCTTAATCAATTACAGCATTAAATTCAACAATTGAGGTTATAAAAGACAGATTATTCGTAAATATTTTCATAGCAAAGTATTGAACACAACTTTAAATTCATATAATGAACTGTTATGAAATTGATGCTGTACTAAAGAAGTACATCTATATATTTTATTCGTCATTAAAGAATTGTGGCGGATAAGGATGTCAAAGGCTTCAGTTCAGCGATCTGTCAAAAATGCAATGTGTGGCAACTAGCAAACAATCATGGATTTAAACAAATTAAAACATAATTGTTTTTAATTGGTCACAGCGCAATGATTAATGACCTGAAATTTTCAAAATAACTTGGACGCTAACAGCGAAACTTTTTTTATTCTTTCTTCCTCCTAATTTGATTTTTTTAGTCGGTAGATTTTTCATATGGGCGGCGGGTGTTTTTTTCTTTTTTCTTAATAAATTTGGACTTGGAGGTCGTTATCCATTACGATACGTACATTCAATTTGAATGCAAAAACCGAATTCATTTTTTACATGTTACAAATCAGCGTAAATACTTCTATAATTTTTTTAAGACTTACATGAAGATTTTGTAAATGAATCTTGCCAAAATTCACTGAATTACTTTTCTTTTTATTTTGTATTTATAATTACTAAGGGATGAGTGTCTAATTTTCAATTTTGATTTTTCTACATCAATCTGAAGGTGTGCCTATTTAACGGCAGAGAATGAGGAATATTTAAGACAAATCAGGCACCCGAGTGGACTAACATATCTTCTGAAACCCAGTTAGATGGCTTCAACACATGAGCAACTTTGTGCCCCTAGTGAAACTCCAACCCATCGAGGTGAGGGGAAAGTAATAAACCACTTGCAGTGAGACCAAACAGAGTTGGGCATACAAATGCTTTGACATTGCACGAATCCCATTGGAATAATTTCTTAACAGATATGGCCAGCCTAAGTTTTTTAGTAGATGTTCATTTCAGTCAAAAATGGTAACAGATGGACAAAAGAGTGATCCCAACATGCCCCCCCCCCCCCCCCCACCCCCTGAAAAGTGTTATTTATTGTGATTTGATTGACATAGAAATTTAGAGTTGGGGAGATCTGTTCTTTTCAGTTTCTTTCTTTGAATCAATTCACAGCCAATTAATATACAAACAGGGAAAATTGGGGTTATAAAAGGACAGATTTTGTTAAAAATTATTTTTATATAGTTACACTACCTATTTGAAAAGCTAAACAATTTTTAAATTAACTAAATGCATTTTGATAGAATATTTGACTGCTGTACTAAAGAAGTTACATTGTATATATTATCTACTTTCAAAAAGATTGGGGCCGAGATAATGTAACGAATCAGTCAGGATCTGTGAACAAAGGCAATGTGTGGCACTAGCATAGACACTCGAGATTTAAAACAAATGATGAACAACACCATAATTCCTGACTTTTTAAGTTTGGGTCATCAGCTGCATGTATAATGGACGCATGAAATCTGATCAATATCAACTTGACGCATTAAAACAGCGATAAAACCTGTTTTACCGTTATCATTCCGGACCGCGTAATCAGAATTTTTTTTTTCGGAGATTTTTCATATATGTGCGGGCGGGTGATTTTTTTCTCTTTTTCTTGGGAATGAAATTATTGATGCGGTCGTTCCAACGAACGACATATCAATTTGGAATGGCCAAAACCGTTTTCTTTTTTTTTTCACATTTACAAATTTTCAGGCGTAAAATTACTCCTAGTAAATTTCAGATTTTACCATTTTACTCATTCACAAAAATTATGATGAGTAAATACTCATAGGCCAAAAAAATTATCTGGAGCCCTGGGACAGTGAAACCGATTCCGCTCCCAAATGCGGAGGTAATTTATTACCGGCGGTGTCAATGTAAATCCTACTTTCATTTTTAATCTACCTCAAAATTGACCAAAAACGTTTTTTTCCCCAGGGTTTTCACTTTTGGGTGGAAATTGGGGGCGCATATTATACACAGGTGCGCATTATACATGGGTATATATGGTACAAATTAATGTACATAATATTATACATGTGATAAAATGAAGTTCAATAATAAAAACTTCAATTCGTACCACATATGTGTATGCAAGGCCTTCATTTTACCCATGTTATGGTAAGTATTTTGACCATTCTCCACTGTATTATAACTATTAATCTTATTAATTATCAATTTATCTATTTTTGGTGACTGCTGTCACTCCACTTTTGGCCAAACTTCCAGTGCAAGAAAAAATGTTTATGAAATCATTGACGCTTACCGATGACAGACACATTCAAGAGCAAAAGAGATTTATAAAAAAACATGTTTTTAAAAAGCAGCATAACATGACTAGTTTATAGATAAAACTGCTACTGTAGATATTATTTTGGTATATTTGTCACTACTGAGCCAAGTTTCGCAATGAAAATGCAAGCACATGCCGGACTCTTTCTACCTATATCATGGAATATGTCGTTTTCGCTGTCAAGCCGAGCTCAATCCAAGGGCGTAGGAGCTGGGGCGGCAGGGGCGGCGCCTTCCGCCCCAATATTTCGAGGAGTGGCGAAATGCCAAACTTGTAAATTTTTGAAAGGGCTAGTAAATATGATTGAGAATAGATACAGCTTGCCTATTAATTGTCAATTTATCATGAAGTGCATCGGCGACTGATATGTACACAGAATCTTGATATATCTTTGACACCTTGCTAGATCACCTTGGTGACAGGGTATTGTACAAAATCGATAATCCGCAACGACCAAGATCGCTGTATTTCACGCCCCACAGATCGGAATATAGGCGATACATTAATTAATGAAAGTTAATCGTATTTAATTGCTTACTGCCGAACAGGATTACTGACACTTGCAATTAATGTTGTGTCTCAAATTCTGCCGAAAAAGATAGCTTCTACATAAAAATTGAAAGTACCTTTATAATGCCATTTAAATTTTAATGAATAAAATGCGATAAGGATTAGATTACGCCTTTAAGTCAGGGTCTTGTGCTCGATCCCCTACTTAGCCATTACTGGTTCTACCCTGGCAAGACAAAGCCCGTACCTAACAGTGTTTAAACACAGTAAACTGTAAATAGGGGTGAAAACTCGAAGAAATAAAAACGAGTATGTTCAGCTGCTACCGAGCAGTCCAAGAAGTCGCTAGATTGCACCATTTACTCTAGCTTTATGCAATTTTTTCCCGGGGCCACCCTGGACCCCGTTGATGCGAGGGAGTTACCCCCTCCAAAACCAACACCTCCGCCGCCCCAATGCTCAAATCGTCCCTACGCCCCTACAATCCACTTCCATTGGTTGAAAAAAAGGCAAAATGAATACCTGGTCTTTTAAATATAATCAGGAATTTCTAAATGTTCGAAAGATGCGTTTAAATCAAAAGTTGTGGGTAATTTGGTTACTATATTTGTAAAGAATTTCAGAATCAGATCAGATGAATATCGGTCAAATCTTTGCAGGAAGTAGTTCTGGCTACCATAACTTAACTGACGCTATTTTTATTTTCTGATGGTCGCGTCCATTAAGTTATGGCGAAACCCCATTTGGTTAACTAACCAGTATCAAACCGCAACATCTCGCACACTTCTCTCGTGAGAAACGGATGACGTCATGCAACAGTTCAGAGCACGTGGTTATTTTTGAAAATCAAGTTCAAAATTTCACTTATTAATGCATTTATTTTAATCATAAACATAACCAATTTCGATAAAAATTCATTAAAACATATCCTAGAAAGTTTAAGTTCTCAGAAAAGGTCAATAAATAACAATTCTATACCGAATATTGGTTTTCAAATGAAGAGTGCCCTGATCAGGTGACAACTGCAATGGCGGACACAATATTGCAGACAGGGGTACCAATTTGAAACTTGTGTGTATAACTTGTGTTCAAATTATGTTGCATGGATTATTTTATACCAGATCAAAAGAAAAATTAATTAGAAACATTTTAAAATAAAAGGTGATTTCATTGCATTTCATTTGATGAAATTATAGCGTGACAGACTTCTGGCACGATTCCTGGTTAGGTTTCAGTTCGGGATTCGTTTCAGCTCAGAGATCTATAACAGGCAGCACGAAAAAACCCAAATCTACCCAAATCTGACCCAAATCTACCCAAATCTTGATAGGAATGATCAAATCTTCGTAGATTATGAATATTTATAATATATTTCAACATAAATATATCATTTTGATGTATTATAACGATAATTAACTAGAAAAATCGGCGTTGAATTGAAATTGCTCAATATTTGTAAATATCACGGTCAAGTATTCTTACATAGGTGCTGTACGTAAGAATAATCAACTGTGATATTTACAAATTTCCCCATTTGGAGATCTGTTTTCTTAATTTCATTTACTTCAAAACTATGGAAAAAAATGAAAAGAAAATCTTTATCATTATTGATGATTTATAATAACGCTTTACAGTTATCACTGTTTGGGATGATAAGCGCGACGAGAGATAACATTCATTTTCAGGATTTTAATTTTCTGTAATTCATGTCGTGAAACGTGAGATTCTGGGCTATTTTTCATATCAACATACGATATATTGATGAATTTTGTGCGGTGACATCGAATAATGGCGGCATCCATATCGTTTTCGGTGGCAGTGCCTACGAATTTAATTGGGAGAGATGTTTTTGAATGAATAACAATATTATTCTCAGGATCAGAAATGGAAGGAAATATTAGTTCCCGCTTTTGGTTTATTTTTGGACCCAAAGAGAGGCTGGAGTAGCCCTTCCGCAGACACAATATCTAGTCTGTTTGCTTCTATTTCTATATACACTTAGACTAGTTTCGCTCTGATCCCTTGAATTTTTCTAGTCAATATTTTCAACGATGTTATCAAAAATAGGAAGTTTTGAAAAATTCATCTCTTTGTGTACTGTCCCGTTTATATCAAACATCTGTGAATGTACAATACAATGAAAAATGAAACGGAGCAGGATCACTCCTCTCATTTAAATCACCAACAGTAAAGTTAGAAAGCCTTGTCGGCGTCGGGACATGATACGTGCAAGTTTTAGAATAACAAGAGCTGTCTCCGTAGGATGACACATGCCCCCAATGGCACTTTGAATGAATAGTTATGGCCGGTGTTAGAGTTTAGGACCTTTGACCTACGGACCTGGGTCTTGCGCGCGACACATCGTCTTACTGTGTCACACATTCATGCATAGTTATTTTAAAATCCATGCATGAATGAC
Organism: Mercenaria mercenaria; assembly: GCF_021730395.1. NCBI lineage: Eukaryota > Metazoa > Mollusca > Bivalvia > Venerida > Veneridae > Mercenaria > Mercenaria mercenaria. The sequence goes on along the minus strand of NC_069362.1, from coordinate 103,194,636 downwards.
AAAGATATGGACCGGACATGCCTATCAATGCACTATCATGAAAAATGATCTTTAACGTCTAAGTGTGACCTTGACCTTTGAGCTACGGACCTGGGTCTTGTGTGTGACACGTCGTCTTATTGTGGTACACATTCATGCCAAGTTATTTGAAAATCCATCCATCGATGACAAAGATATGGACCAGACACGCCCATCAATGCACTATCCTTTAACGTCTAAGTGTGACCTTGACCTTTGAGCTATGGACCTGGGTCTTGCGCACTGCACGTCATCTTACTGTGGTACACATTCATGCCAAGTTATTTGAAAATCCATCCATCGATGACAAAGATATGGACCGGACACGCCCATCAATGCACTATCCTTTAACGTCTAAGTGTGACCTTGACCTTTGAGCTACAGACCTGGGTCTTGCGCACTGCACGTCGTCTTACTGTGGTACACATTCATGCCAAGTTATTTGAAAATCCATCCATCGATGACAAAGATATGGACCGGACACGCCCATCAATGCACTATCCTTTAACGTCTAAGTGTGACCTTGACCTTTGAGCTACGGACCTGGGTCTTGCGCACTGCACGTCGTCTTACTGTGGTACACATTCATGCCAAGTTATTTGAAAATCCATCCATCGATGACAAAGATATGGACCGGACACGAAAATTGCGGACAGACCGACAGACTGACAGACGGTTCAAAAACTATATGCCTCCCTTCGGGGGCATAAAAATGGCCTTGGCTTAATATGATTTTTTTTTCCAAAACCGTATTTCTGTAGAAAATTTAAATCCTGAACTCCTGAAAATGAATGTTGCCTCTCGTCGGGCTTATCATCCAAAACAATGATTGTAAAAAAAGCAAATGTTAATATAATTCATCAATCATGATAAAGATATATTTTCTTTTCATTTTTTTTTCATAGTTTTGAAATAAATGAAATTAAGAGATTCATAGATCTCCAAATAGGGAAATTTGTAAATATCACAGTCAATTATTCTTACGTACAGCACCAATGTAAGAATATACTTGACTGTGATATTTACAAAATATTGAGCAATTTCGATTCAACGCCGATTTTTCTAGTTAATTATCGTTATTATACATCAAAATGATATATTTATGTTGAAATATATTATAAATATTCATAATCTACGAAGATTTGATCATTCCTATCAAGATTTGGGTAGATTTGGGTAAGATTTGGGTAGATTTGGGTAAGATTTGGGTATTTGTGCCGCCGATCCATAACAGCATATAAATATCTCTGAGCTGAATATTTTTAGCTATGCAGGAAGTCAACATGGGGGCTAGCTTATCAGTGTTCAACACCTCTATCATAACACGATAAGCTAGCAATTTTTTAAAAAGGAAAATGAAAGTAGACTCTTATCATTTTTTAAAAATGGCATTACTAAAAAAACATTATCTAGTATCGATACAAATTATGATGGAGGGAGGCTAACCTTGTCAAAATAATCAAGTTCATGATAAATACAATAACTTTATACCTCTGGTAAATCTGTCCTACAAATTGGACAGTAAAACTGCTCACACAGTGCCCTCATTCTCGTGGAACATTTGAAGCAAATCGGGTGGTCACACCTGCCAATGGCGAAAATTTCTATGTGCTCATGGCAAACCAAGCAAAGATTTTCACTAGACTCCATTATAAAACTGATTTTATTACTTAAACTGAAATTTAACAATCAACAAATATTTATAACTTCTAAATATACTAAGCAATGAACTTGACACGTCAACAAGTACTATTTTATAAGCTTTTGTATCCAAAAATAGGATTCTTCTTTCCGCCGGGTTGTGCAACATGCGAAAACGTCATCAAATTTAGTGTCCTATTTTTAGACAATTTTAGATACAATTTTTTTTTAAAGGAATGCAAAACTTTGTATCTAAAGACTATGAATTCATCAAAGGATTGAAGATAAAAGAAAAATATAATTATTCTCATAAAATATTTATTTATGAAACACATAAACCAGTGACGTCATACTAAACTTCACAAGACGGAAAAATGTCACTACCATCACAACCTCAAGCTTATGGAGCTGGCATGGCAGGAGGGTCATTTGACCCTGTCTCCTTCATTAAGAGACCACAGGTCATTCTCAGGATAGTAAGCTGGGTAGGCATCAATATTTCACTTTAACCGCTTTCGCAGAAAGTTAATAAATTGCATAAAAATAAGACTTGTGATGAACAGATGAAGTTAGAAAATTACTCATTATCATGTGGCTTTTTTGTAAATATCTTATCCAATATTTCTATTAAATTAAATTTTCTTAATTTCTTGTGTAGAATGTGTAAGCCAGTATGTAAATGGCTGTCGGTTTCAGAGGGTTGTGTGGGCCATAATGGTTAGCAAGCTTTACCCTTATAACTGCCTCGATATCCTAGTGGTAGAGCATCTGCTTCGAGTGTGGGAGGTTGTGGGTTTGTTCACTGGCCACATCATACCAGAGATGTGAAAAATTGTACAAGTAGCTCCCTTGCTTATGAATGAGGTGTCGACAGCGATAAATAAGTTGTAGAACTTGCTTCACAATCAGCCTAAGACAAATTAGTATAAACTAATCTATAAAATTTAGATATGGTCAGAAATATGCACCACTGTGCAAACTGATGTATTTATAGTACATAATATATTATGCCTTTGCATAGTAAAGCGGTATACTCCTTATCATATGTATGTCTTTGGTAACAGGCTGCAGTGATTTTTTTTGCGTCGATTTGACTCCGAAATTCGACGTCTTCCCAATTGACAAAAATGGTCAAAATTCCCCAAAAATACTTAAAAATTTCCCAAAACGAGATGATTTTTCCCAATTAGATTGATTTCTTGTGAAAGTTTAACTAAAACGATGCAAATAATCATAAAAATTCCAACTCTAATTATGGTTTATTCGCAGAATTTTGTTGTCAACTCAAAGCGCATTGTTTACATAAAATGGGTCACGGCACAGTACGGCATTTAGTATGACTTTCATCATGGTCGCTAAATGCTTTTTCATGCGTAAAAATGAGTCAGAAAGAAAATTGTTAGAAACTTACCTAAATTATCGGAAAATGTCGCATAATTCCAAATATTATAATAAGAAAATAAAACTTAAACACGCTAACGGTACTCCGGACATTCGAACATCTTTTGGTAAAGTTAAAGAGTAAAAGATTCAAATTGAACATCAGAAAAGCAAAGTGATCTGTCCAAGAAATCCGAGTCCCCACAAAATGACCCCCAGAAATCAACAGAAGCTGATGGTGACCCTAAGCTATCTGAGCCATCAGATCCTGTGACATCAGAAAATAGCCTGTCTGTTCAACCTCAGTGCATATTTGAATGAAATAAATTTACCTTAAAATAAAACTTTTCAAAAGGTGTGTTAATTTTTCCCAATTTTGAAGTTTATCGCGCTAAAAATTCCCAATTGAAAAGGCATGGGCTGTTGCCAAAAAGAGTAAAAAAATCACTGGGCTGTACAAATTTGAATCTGTGTATTACATTATACAGGCTGGGCACATCTCCCAATCGAGGTAAATTTTATTCGTTTGGGTAAATAACCTCGTTCGGGGTAATAAACCCCTATCAGGGTACAACTAGAACAATAGAAAAGCTCCAAAAATTTGATAATTCTTTTTTCTTTAAAGTGCTAACATAAATATTTTTACTAAAGCTTTATATCATCATTACAAATATGCCTATGTACCATTTCATCAATTTTGCATATGTTAAAAAATGGTGAAAATCTGAAATTTTTACAACAAAAATCTGTTAAAAAATTATCATATTGTCAACTGTTTACATGATAAGAAGTTGACCTGAGAATATGAGCATTAGCACTTCCTTAATAAAAAAAGTTATCAAAAATTGTGTACTTTTCTATTGTTCTTGTTTTACCCCGATCGGGGTATATTACCCCAAACGAGGTAATTTACCCCAATTGGGAGATGTGCAAAGCCTGTTATATACCTATGACCATTTTAATGTAAAATGGAGTGGATTCTTCAAGTAATCTGGTAACCGTTCAGTTTCTTTGGTATCCAAGGTGTTACCCAAGGTTTCTAGTACTTCTGTGCTGTGAAATGGTCTAGTATTATTGTGAGTATACATATATTGAAGTTCGTGCAGTGGTGCACATTTTTGGCCATATATGGGTCTCAGAAACCGGACCTGTAGACTCTTGGTCTTTAAATATATTGCAAGTGATTGAAAATAGAAGTAATTATAATCCATCAATTCGGACATATCACAATACTGTATAAAAATATCTCTAAATTATTATTAATTTTCTTTAAATAGTAATTTTGCACAAGTTCTATTATAGTATTTAGTTTTTCCCATTATATTTTTCCTATATAAAGGTAAAGTCTTGATTAGTATTACTTTTTGAAAAAATAACTGACTATCAGAAATCTTTAATATTTATAATAATAATGTCATTTGAAAGTTTTATATTCATTGTCTTTCCAAAGTAAAACGACAGATGAAAATATGTACACTAAATGAATGGAAGTACAAAAGTATTAAGAGGTGTTTGAAATGTAAAGTTCTTATAACAACGAATTATAATATTGACCCGTCAGATTAATTACAGATAATGCATTATTCATATATCAATTACTGAATTACATTACGAAGATGCAGTGCAAAAGTTTTGTAGCATGTTCAGTTATGAACATGAATATCAACATATTTGATAGTAAATTATTCATTTAATTTTACACATCATTATTTTCAACAAATTTAAGTTCATAAAAACATCCTGTATCCTGTTGAAAGTTTAATTCATAAAATATTCACAAAAAATATTGATTCCGTGTTTCTCACTTAAAGGTCCAATACTAAGGAAAGTGAACATTTTAATCTCTTTTAAAAAGCACAGAAACTATTTCATTTTATTGGAAAATGAAAGTTGGTATGTAGAAATTCGAAATAAATCGCAGTATATGTACAATTATTTTTCTATGAAGTATGAAGAAAGTTAAAAAGACCTGGGGGGGGGGGGGTCATTCTGTCGATTCATTGAAATTTCAACATAATACACATACATTTCTTTGAGTTCCAAAGACCTTCTGTAAATTTTGACCTGCCAATCTTCATTATTTAGTCTCTTGCAGAAGTCTATGCACTGGCTATGAAAAAATTGCCAACTCACTTTCCCTTAGTAATGGACCTTTAAGTATTCTAGGTTGAAGCATAATCATGGCAAAATATTGCAGACAGATAAATAGATATTTCATTTCCTCCTTTTATACAAGAATTACATCAAACGTAATTACAATCATGTTGACAATGTTACAGAAGAAAAAAAATGGGTTAAAAACTTTAAATGTAAAATATGCGTCAATTTATTGAAATTATAGTGTGAAATTTATCTGGCATGATTCCTGGCTAGGTATTACTATGAGGTGCTACTCAGCATAGAGAACCAGAACAGTATTTAAACATTTCTAAAGCTGATTTTTAGCTGGAGCAACAGTTGTACTTTTGGTTGCCAATGCATTATAAGAATCACCAGAAAGCACTCTTCAGATCAGGGCTCTCACGACTTGTGCGAAATAGTCGCTTTGGAACTTCAAACTTCGCTCAGATCTAACCTCAAAGTGAAATGCAAGTCGCCCGACTTTCTTAGATATCCGCACTTGCTAATTACCACTACCCGGACTGTTGACAATTTGCACAGTGTCAGAATGAGTGTAGAGTACACAACACATGCCAGTAGCATAATTTAAGCTCCGCCTATTTCAGGTATTTGCTAGATTTTCTCGAGAAGGTGAAAGCGAATCAGATCATCCAATACACCAGAGACGATTGTGTTCAGCCAATTAGCACTGCGGTTACATCTTTGACACTTTGCGTTTAATTTCTAACATGTGCTTTGGCAAAAATGTTTTATTGATAATAGAGAAATTGTTGATTAACCATGCGATTAATTGGAATATTGTACACAATTATTATTTGTTATCTATGGTAAAAGAACGACATCTAAAGTATTAACTACATTTAATTGACTTTCATCAATGAATTGATTTGAATATGTATTTCTAGTTTACACAGTTTACTTTCAGTTTTTTTCGAGTGACTCAAGTTTAAGGTCAGCGTCATGTAATTAATCTGCAAACTTTGAAAATTCTTCTGTAGCTTAGTCAGTGGCTGTTGTATTTTTGAATGTTGAAATTTTGGAAGGCAGCCATTGTAATCCCAGTCTGGCTTAATTTATTTAAATTCTTTTGGCAGAAAGAAAGAGATATTTAGCCAGATTCAATAATCTCTTATTTTCTGTTAATTGTTTCAACACAACCATAATTATTGCACAATCACATCTGTCGTAAGAATATGATACGTGATATATATCATCCATATGGTGCATGAAAACTGAGTCTGCTATTATTCTGCTTGGTTGCATTCTTTGCTCCCAGAGGATCTTTTTACAGATTTTATTATGCCCCCAGCATCTACTGATGCGGGAGGCATATAGTGATTGTCCTGTCCGTTCATCCGTCCGTACGAGGTTAACCAAATGGGACCGTTTCGTCCAGCATCAATACCCCTAACTAGAATGACACTAATGCAGATGTAACCTGTGACCATTCCTCATCTTCAGACATCACCTGACTTAAGTTTGACCTTGACCTTGAACTTGGACTTAGGTTGCTTTGTATCGACAAGGACGCCACCGGGGGCTTCAATCGTTTATTGAACGCAGCTCCTTGTTTACTACTTGCTCTTCAACTCTGATTTGAATTTTGACAGAGTTATGCCCCTTTTTAACTTAGAATTTTTTGATTAAAGTTTTATAAAGTTTTTACTTGCAAAGCGCTAATTCAGAGTCAAGCACTGCGAAAAAGTTGAGCGCGCTGTCACCAGACAGCTCTTGTGTGTTTATATGTGCACCATACAATGAGTTATGCCAAAAATATATTATAATAAGCACTATTAACCCTTATTATGCTGTAGACAATTGATTCTGCGTTTGCGACCAGTGTAGATCATGATCAGCCTGCACTTTGTGCAGTCTGATCATGATCTGCACTGTTTGCCATTCAGTCAGTATCTTTTTGGTAAACACCCCTTTTAACAGTTAATGGTAATTTCCAAATTGAAAGATGGACAGATTCATTCTAGAAATTTAGCAATGGGTAAGGGTTAATAGTATTATAGATACAGACCAACCTTTAATATGTTAAGTTTAGGTTTGTCAATTTAATAAGTAGCCAAACAAATCAGAATTATATTTGTTTAAAAGTAAATTTATAAACAAATTAGCTCTAGATGTATGTAGCCTTTTGCCCAATATCACTGAATAACCAACTATCATTAATACTCAAGTCCTTGAATGTTGTGAAATTATTTAGATTATTGAAATTCATATTCACTAAAGATTCGTAATTTAATCCACATAGCTTTGTTAAGGAAATTATTACTTTCTATGTATACACGTATTGTTCCCATATAATGTCTTGTTTATATTGTGTTTAAACTTTACAATGGAAAGCACTAAAAACTGTATATGAGTAATAAAATCTGTTCTTTCTGATGATTATGTTTGTGGATGTTGCAGAAGACATGCTTATTACCATATTACTTCTAATGCTGGACCCATTATATTTAGGACCAAGTCAAGGCAACCAAAATTTCTATAATCATGACACTTATTCATAATATCAGATTTAGTATGATGGTTTCTTTTGTTATACTTGAAACATGACTGTTGTCACCTGGAGCTTCTGTAATTCATGTGATGCAAAATTGACTAAGCATATTTACAGATATAAAATCTTAAATACACGTTGAAGAATTTATTACAATCTCATAAACTGTATTAAACAACCTTTTTGCCAAACTTTCCTGACAATATATAATATTAGCTCGTTTTGTTTTAGAATTAGTTTATACAAATGTAGCTGGTTTTTATGAAAAAATGTTGTTGTTTTTTGTGGGTTCTTTCTTTTGGGAGGGGTGGTGGTACATTAAACTCTTCACATGAATATTATTATGTCTCCCCTCCCCCCTTCTGGGGGAGACGTATTGTTTTTGCTCCATCCCTCCGTCATACTTCATTTCCGATCAATAACTGGAGAACCATTTGACCTAGAACCTTCAAACATCATAGGTTGGCAGGGCTTAAGGAGTAGACGACTCCTATTGTTTTTGGGGTCACTTGATCAAGGGTCAAGGTGACAGGGGTCCGACCATGGAAAACTGTTTCAGGTCAGTAATTTGAGACCCACCTGACCCAGAATGTTAAACTTCATAGGATGATTGGTCGTGCAGAGTAGATGACTCCTATTGATTTTGGGGTCACTCTGTTAAAGGTCAAGGTCACAGGGGCCTGAACATGTAAAACCATTTCCGATCAATAACTTGAGAACCACTTGACCCAGAATGTTGAAACGTCATAGGATGATTGGACATGCAGACTAGATTACCCCTATTGATTTTGGGTTCACTCTATTTAAGGTCAAGGTCACAGGGGCCCGAACATGGAAAACAACTTCTGGTCAATTACTTGAGAACCATTTGACCTAGAGCCTTCAAACTTCATAGGATGATTGGACATGCAGAGTAGATGTCCCCTATTGATTTAGGAGTCACTGTATTAAAGGTCAAGGTCACAGGGGCCGGAACATGGAAAACCATTTCCGGTCAATAACTTGAGAACCATTTGACCTAGAACCTTCAAACTTTATAGGATGAATGGACATGCAGAATAGATGACCCCTATTGTTTTTGGGGTCACTCCATCAAAGGTTAAGGTCACAGGGGGCTGAACATAGAAAACACTTCCAATCAGTAAGTTGAGAACCACTTGACCCAGAACGTTGAAACTTAATAGGATGATTGGACATGCAGAGTAGATGACCCCTACTGATTTTGGGTTCACTCGATCAAAGGTCAAGGTCACAGGGGTCTGAACATGGAAAACTGTTTCCAATTCATAACTTGAGAACCACTAGGCCCAGAATGTTGAAACTAAGTTGGATGATTGGACATGCCAAGTAGATGATCCCTGTTGCAACCAACCATCAGTGTCTCCTTGACTCCTTGCTTATACCACTATGCATTGGGGGAGACATGCACTTTTCTAGTTTTACCATGACATCCTTTAATGTTTCAGGTATTTTCAATAATTGTGTTTGGATGTATATCTGCTGGCGGGTACTACCGTGATCACTGCCAGATGCGGGACAGCGGAGCCTGCGGTTATGGTATTGGTATCGGGGTGACGGCGTTCCTCTTATGTATAGGCTTTCTCATCATAGATGTTCTCTTTGATAACATGAGTAGTGTTCAACACAGAAAGTATGCTGTTCTTGCAGATCTTGTTGTTTCTGGTAAGTTTTCTTCTTCGATTTTATCCAAAGAAATTTTTCTTGCTAAATTGTTCAGATCTGAGCAAGAAGAGCTCAGAAATCCAGCTGTTGTACATGGCAAAAATAGATATTTTAAAGGGGCAAAATAAATAAGAAATTTATGTATTCCTATGGATTTAATTCCAACTGCTCTCTGGTAGGATTGCCCTTACCCCAAGTCCGCAAGTGTAATGATTTCATAGAATAAATTGAGAAAAGAAAACAACTTCAAAAAGTTAGTGTCTTTGAAATTTTGCCATTACTCTTTATTTCTTTGAGACATTCTGCTCCTTCAAAAATGGAAACAGATTTCATTTTCAGGAGGCAAATATCAGTGTAAGAGACTTACAGCAAAGCAGTTAACTGTATGGCTTTATATTAGAGAGTGATGGAGATTATGTGAACTCTCTAAAGGGATCAGTAATGAATAGATCCAATATTCCAGTATAAGCCACTTGCCTAATTGTATATGCTAGCAAACAGCATTCTTCCTACAGTCACTATATAGATGTTTTGCTCCTGTCCAAAATGTACAATGACTGTTAAAAGATCAATACATATTAAATGGTGGCAATATATATATACACAGTAAACTGAAATTTCATTTGAATGCAATCTGCAGAATGGACTTTTGCTGCTGACTGTCAAAATAGTATTAATTAATTAAAACCCTGTTATAAAAATAAACTCGTACCCAGTGTTTTTTGGCTGTTTTGGGGCCAAAATTATATGTATTGACCAGTCTTGAGAAAATACTAATATTGCGGAAAATACTGTTGCTTGTAACAGGGAAGATAATGAAAATGGATTGAAACTTGGCACACTTGATGACTTTGTTGATGTGGCATGCAATTAATGTATAGGTTCTATTACTTCATTTTACTTCCAGGAACTTATGCCTTTGTTTTTGACTTTGTATTGATTGATTTCACTTTTCTAGTGAGAATGGTTTTGAATAGTTGAGTATTGCTTCCCTGTGGCAGCTGTACTTACAGCTCTAAAAGTCATGGTCAGAATTATACCAAACTTGTACTGTAAAATTCTGGCATGGTTTGTTCAGATGGTTTTGCTCAGCTACTTTTAGGGGAAAATGAACTTCTTCTTGTGAACCACTTGAGGGATCTTCACCAAACTTGATCTGTAGCATCCTAGTATGGACCTCTCTCACATTCGTTTAAATGGTTCCTCTAGGTTCATTAAAGGGGCTGCCAGAGCTAAAAATAAAAAAAACCTTTGAACAACATCTTTTCAAGAACAGCTTTATGGATCATCACCAGATTCCGATCTGAAGTGTAACAATGACCCTTGGCATCTGACTCTCTCAAAATTTTGTTTAAATGGTTTCACATGGCCCCTGTTAGAAGAATCTTCAGTGAACCACTTGCTAATTTGTTACAAAACTATCATGTATGCTGTAATGGTAAGTCATTTTGGGGCTGTTGTGGCAAAATATAGAACAAAGTTTTAAATAACTGTAATGAACTGTTTTTAAGGAGGTCATGAGCAAAGTCAAATGGTCCATGTCCTCAGATCAGGGACTTAGATCTGTTTGGGCTTCTTGTTTTTATAAGGGGTACTTTTTATGCACTTCTTCCATTTTTGATCAGCATGGTTTACCTCAACAAGTCTAGTGAACCCAAAAATCCACATAAAAGACTATTAGCAAAATAAACATAATTTATACAGCATCTTCTGGACTGCAAAAAAACAGCAACGGTATACACATATGGTAAAAACCATGAATATTGCTGAAAGGTCTTGTCAGCTTTGAAATAGGTTTTGTACTCGAGACAATTTGTATGAAATGTTGTTCAAACTTCCATAATAACTCAGCATTCAGAAGTTACAAAATTGTAACACTGCTGTGTCTGTGAAGAAAGAACAGTGACAATGGAGATCACTGGTATTCATCCCAAAATTTTTGCTTAAAAATGCAATGTACATATATGTAAGCTTTAATTTGATCCCAGATTTTTCAACATTTCCTTTGAGCAAAAAAAGCACCTTCAGGTTGGTAAACTGAGACTTACTGAAAAATAGTGTTTTAAACTGGGATGGCATTTACAGTTTTGCATTTTCTGTTGTTGAACAGCTTTAAACAAAGCACAAACAAACAAACAAACAAAATATTCAATAAAGTGAGAAGTCATAGAAATCTGTTGCCAGAGTGTCTGTTTTATGCAACATCTTGTGATTGTCATTCACATTCGCATTCTGACAGCTGTTTTGCTACTCACAGTATTAAGTTTAATTACTTTGTGTCTCCCAAAGGCTTTGAGGAGGGACTTTTATTTGCCTTTGTCTGTCTAAGTTAACAACATTTGTGTCAAATATAATTATCTGAAAAAGTTTTAAACCTTAGAGCCAATATCTAGCAATATTCAGACATTATACAGATTTCATTCTGCATGTAAAGTTGTACCCCTAGGGTTTTGCTTTGGATTTCGGTCAGTAAGAACAGAGTTAGGGCCCTTGTTTTCTTAAAGATACTTAGCGCATTTAATTTTATGTTTATCAAAACAGACAAAGTAGTTGTCTACATATTAAGGAATATGCATTCATCAGTACGAAAAATTCTTCTTTCAGTGTTGCACATAATTGTTTACTGTAAGAGCCATAAAGGGAGGTAATAAAATGAATTCGGTTTTAATAAAAATAAATTTGACTGTGTAAAATTTTAATCAGATACAAGTAACAATTACTAAAAATAAGTTATAACAAGAAATTGAAATAAATGTTATATGTTCAGAATAAAAAAAGAATGGCAGCCACAATATTACCAGAGCCATTATGACCGTTTACCTGTAACAATAAAGATAAAGTGAAAGTTTACTTAGTCTTGCTTTGTCAACAAGTAATATAATGATCACACAGTAATGGTGCACATCTGTGTGCAATGGAGACATCTAGTTTCTCCAATCTAGTTTCTCCAATGTCTTTTGATTTTTTCCCCCACAATTAACAATTAACTGGCAAACATTTGGAACAGAATTGTGTCTTTACAGTGTGTGATGGAGGACTGCTAAGGAGTGCCCTAAAAAAACTACTATCAACACAGAAGTGTATAAATACATTTGTAGTACTTTCCAGAAATTAAAGTTCATTCATGAGCTTCTTATTTGCATGAAGACTTTAGTACTGTTGTGTCACAGCAAGGTTCCTTTAGTCTCCAGAATGAGGTATGGAATGCTCTATACCGAGCTCGATCAATGAAATTATTAGAGAGAGTAAATCTTAAATCTCCCCTTGTACATAACTATAGTCTTCATTGATTTCCAATTGACACTTTACAGAACTCTTTCCCTGCACTATATCCTGGCTGACTCTCATTTAATAGACAAAGGCAAATAAATACTGTGATAATGATAATAGATATTTTTGCCTCCTGTTCATCAGTTTGGCCAAGAAATGTGGACAAATCCCTATCATGGTGGTTTCTTGACTGTATTCTTTTGCATAACTTGACAGGGCTGTCCATCAACATTTCTTTGTTTGGGAGAAAATTTAACCCTTACCCATTGCTAAATTTTTATAATGAACTTGTCCATCTCTCAATTTGGACAGTACCAATAACTCACAGTTAAAAGGCCGGTGCCCCATGTGGTTCTGGGATGATCTATGTATGAAAAGAATTGGAACCACTGCCTTACCCTTGCATGATCGTAAGAGGCGACTAATAGGGTCTTAACACTTGGTTTTGCTGTAACTCTGTGATTCTAGCAGGTATGCAAATTTTGATTCCATACCTCATGTTTTATTTCGCTGTAAATGAGATGTGAAACCAAAATTTGTAGTCCTGTTTGGCGCCATATAACCTATACTGTGTTGGTGCGCCGTAAAACCCAAATAAATAAATGTTAAAAGGGGTGCTTACCAAAAAGATACTGACTGAATGGCGAACACTCACTGTACAGATCATGATCAGACTGCACGGATGAGCAGGCTGATCATGATCTACACTGGTCGCAAAGGCAGAATCAGTTGTGTCCAGCATGATAAGGGTTAAAACATTCATTGGTATTTGCCTTACTCAGCACAAGGATAAATTTGCAGGATCGGTATCCCTAGGTGCTTTTCTGTCTTCCATTGATTCTTTTCTTTGATCTTTCAATAGTGTCTTTCATCATTGCAATCGTTAAGAGTATAATTGAGAATGAATTAGCAAAGGAATTCATACATCAAATTACACTGATACAGTAAATAGATCTTGGAAACAATGTTTTTTGCTGATTGCAGAATCCATTGTTTCAATGTCTGGTTGCTTTCCCATATAACAATACTGATAAAACATTTTTTGAGGTAGCAGTTTTTATAGACATCAGATATTTCATAAATAGTCTGCATTATTAATAATGAACTAAACCTTTCGGGGGTTTAACTATAAAATTATAGTCTTTGGGGCCTATTTAAGTCAGCCAGGCCAGATAATGATGGTGATAATTATAAATAATACCATCATAATTATCTTTTTTAATTTGAGCATTTATATTTAATGTTAAGGCTAATTTTAGTGCAGATACTTGGTTTTAGTTAAATCAGATTTGTAGTGAATTTAGATCGAGACTGCTGCAGATTTTGCCAAAATTTCCTAATATATTGATTGGTTATGTTACAATAACCGGTACTCTCTCCTAATGGTTTTGATTTATCTAAGTCCCTCTGCAAAACAGCAGACAAATGCTATTGGGATGTTTGAAATTATCAGTTTCTCCCAGGCTGTCTGAAATTGAATATAGTAGAATGTTATATTTTGTGACTACTTGGTCATGATCATTCCCGCTAACCAGAGGTTTATTATTATCATCTCCCTCCGATGAAATCGGGAGGAGGGTATTGAAATGGCGTTGTGCGTCCGTCCGCAGCCATATCTCAGTAACTAGCAGGTAGAATTTCATGAAACTTGAAATAAACATGAACCAACATTCTGCGATGATGCCCGTCAAGTTTTTTTTTTTTATTGGTCAATTTTCCTTAGAGTTATTGCCCTTGATTTAATGAAAAATGCCCAAACTTGAAATAAACATGCACCAATGTACTGCGATGATGCCCGTCAAGTTTTTTTTTTTTTAGATTGGTCAATTTCCCTTAGAGTTATTGCCCTTGATTTAATGAAAAATCCATGTCTGCAGCAATATCTCAGTAACAAGCTGGTAGAATTTCATGAAACTTGAAATAAATATGAACCAACATACTTTGATGATGCCTGTCATTATTTTTTAATTGGTCAATTTTCCTTAGAGTTATTGCCCTTTAATTGTTTAAAAATCTACAGATTTGTACATAACAAACCAACCAATTGGTAGAATTTTATTAAACGTCTTTCATTCTTTTCCATGAACATTTATTATAAACATGTGAAGTTGTGTACCCACACCTGGACGCCACCTTGCCTTGGTCACCCCCCCCCCCCCCCCAACCCACCCAAAAAAAAGATATATAATTTTTCATTCCTTTTTATTTTTATTTCAAATCTTCCATGAATGTTTATCAACATGCAAAGTTGTACCATTCCCCCACCTCACTCCTCCATCCAGTTACAACCTTCAGGAAAAATTGCCAACGCTTGGGGGCGTTGAATTCTTCATGTGAGGAAGCCGGTGGTTCTACCCAGGTGCCCGCTCGTGATGAAATGATGCACGGAGGGGCACCTGGGGTCTTCTTCCACCATAAAAGCTGGAAAGTTGCCATATGACTTATAATTGTGTTGGTGTGAGGTTAAACCTATTCTGATTTTACAGGTTTTCCTCTTTATGTCATGGTATACACTGCTTGGGAGAGTGGTGTCTATGAAGTTGTCCACTTTCTACTTTGAGCAGTTCTTATCTGATGTTTACCAAACTTTGGCACAGTGTTTATGGGCATAATATCTAAGCTAGGTTTAATATGCATCTGGATTTTATCAGATATAATAATGGTCCTTAATTAACTAAAAATGTGAAATTTGGTTGTCCACTCTTTAACATTGAGACTCTTCTTATTACATATTTGCCAGACTTGGTCATATTGTTTGTGGGCAATATCTCAGACAATTTTGGTAACCAGGAGGATACTCAAAGTCACCCATGAGTTATGGTCCTTAAATTACTTAAAATTGAGAAAACTGATAGTATCTGTTTGTAAATATAGAACAGAAATATAAACAATACTCTTACTTAAAAAATTATTATTTTGTAATTCTGATATTGTGTCTTAGTATCCTGTATACTCTCTATTGCCACCCCCACCCCAATCCCAACCCCATCCCCCACAACTCTTGTACTTAAACTATTTGTTTCACTTTCTTTGTAAAACGTTTCAGTCGTTATGAACATGATGAATATTGTAAAATGAGGAAATATCATTTGATTTAATAATTATAATCAAAGGTTTCCAACAGTTTCTCTTCAAACAGAATGATTTTGCATGTGGAAATTAATCTGTATATATATGAAAGTGCTGTATTGATCAAAATAGTTACCACAGGATGTCCATATTGATGTCTTGATTAAAGGAAGTTTTTAATAAGTAGGGTAGGGTTTCTAATGTGACAACATAATAGATATTATAAGCTTTAGAAGCTTTTTTCTAGGGTTTCATTCTTGCATTGGTGTAATAAACAATCTTGTTTGATTATTATTAAATGCTGGCTGAGATAGGCTGAAAGGGAGGGGTTTAGAATATACAGTAACCTGTCTTGAACTTGGAAGTTGTATGTAAGGCAATGTTCAAGATAAATTGTCTGAGGAGCTCATATGGTCTGTTATCAGAAACTGTCTGGTTAGTCGCTGGAGACTGTCAGGTTTTTTTTGCAGCACAGAGAACTTGTTACAACATGTAGCTTGATATGTAGAGCATACATTAACTATGAATTGAAAGTTTCAGATAATAATTATACACAGTTACCTTTTCTAATTGCACCTTTTGCTTTTTGTTGTTGATCTGTAAAATATTGACACATTTCAAAGAAAATTGGTCACACTGTTTAATTAAGAAATAATATATAGAAAAACCGTGTTTTAACGTTATTAATACATGGAAAGAGGTTATATGTCTGCGGAATAATTTCACGAGGGCATAGCCTGAGCGAATTATTCTGGTGATGTATAACTGATTTTGAGAGTATTAATTTAGGTAAACACAGTTTTGCTATACATTTTTTCGATTCTAATATGCCCTTAATCTAAAACAGTAGATAAAATATAGTAAGTGTACTCTTCCTTGGCCACAACAAAAACATTGACATCATCGTATGTTAACGTGACATCATTTTAGCTTAAGCGTGTTTTAACAGAAACAAGCAATTTTGTTTGAATGGTAAGTTAAGTGTTACACAACTGGGCATGAATTGAGCCATGACAGTTGCAGTAAGGTAACCTGTGAGTGCAACTTAGTGCTGGTCTCTTATTATTGGGCAAGAAGTGACATCGCATGATCATATAGTTTTGCAACCAACCTTACACTCTTCAAGGGTTACTTAAACAGAATTTTTTTTCTTGAAATCAAGGAAACTGCGCGTTATTTGAGGTATAAATACTAGGTCACTTATATTTATAATGTCAAATAAATGGTTTAACTCTTCAGAACATGTTGCTGTTTTGTACAGTAAAGAAAGTTGTTTGAAATAATTTCTAATCTAAATCCTTTTTACCAAGAAATCATCATCAAACAGTTTACTGGATTATTGATCAGTATCCAGATTAATTACTGGTATACTTAAAACATTACCTTAATTGGAGTGCATTGATTGATCAGATAGATGCCTATGACAAATTAAACTGGTAATGGAAGAGAGAGGTGTAGGGTAGTATTGATTGACATGCACTTGCAGCTATAAGCAATTTATTATTTAGTATACCTGTAATATACCCACCATGCCCATAGTTTGTGATAATTGTTGTCACGATTTACTCATAGATATTATCATATCTTAGTTTGACTAGTCTACAATCATGATGTATACTTTTTATCTGCATACTGTATACTTGAAATATGGACTGCAGATATAAACATATGGTATACATTTATATATGATTTGCTGTTGTTAGCTCTGACATCTGGGCAGCCATCAATACATGATGTATATGTATCAAAAGTTGGAAGAAGTGGTATGATAGTATATTTGGAAAGTATGTGTCACCAATGCTAATATTTCCTTGTACCTTACATACACATGAAAGTTATTTACACAATTTTTCAGCTCTGTGGACGTTCCTTTGGTTTGTTGGTTTCTGTTTCCTGACAGACCAGTGGCGGCGTAGAGACGATATGAAGCAGTATGTGGCACCCCATGGTCACGGCAAGGACAACATACAAGCTTCCATAGCATTCTCTTTCTTCTCCATCTTTACATGGGTAAGTAGGCACTTCTAAAATAATCTACTTTAGTTCCTGTAGTTTATATTTAACTTATTGTTTTTCGGTTGATTGTTCTGCAACTTATAGTCATTCTTGATACCTCATTCCTGATTGGTATCCATCATGGTCTGCACTGTTAGCTATTCTGTCAGGAAAGTTTCAGTGAACACCCCTTCGAATAATAAATGGTATTGCGGAATTGCCAAAACTGAATGATGGACCAGTCCATTTTAGAAATTTAGCAGGCCAAAGGTAAAAAGTAAAAGTGTAATTTGTTTATAATGTAGTACTGATTGTATCACATTGATGCTTGTTTCAGGCTGCATTAGCTTTCTTTGCATTCAGAAGATACCGCGAAGGAACATCAGAAACTTTCACTACTGGTTACCAGGACAACCAACAGCAGAACCAATCATCTCCATACTCGTCATTCCCGGGAAGCGACGCTAGCGACCCCTACCAACAGCCCCCTTTCTCCAATCAGAAAAGCGGGGACATTCCTGACTACCAACCGCCAACTTACTAGTCGCATTGCTTTGCTTAAATACAAAATATTCTCTTGTTCATCGTATAATTATTTTAGTTTATTGAAGAGATTAAGTTTGTTGTTTTTTATACTAGGGGAGATAATCCTTTGTTTTGTGAAAGGTATGAACTAAGTTGTTTGTAATAGAAACAGTGCAGGGTTAGTATTGCAATTTGAGATGTAGGGGATAACATATCATATGTCGTCGAGGCAAAGCTGAGCCTTTAGGACAAGTTTGGGATGGAACAGGTAGTGGAAATCCTTCTAAATAAATTATTCCAAGCTAGAGAAATAGAGAGAAGCAGTTTAATACTAGTTTGTTACGCTGGGAATTAATGTCAAGAAAACTGGTGTTTTTATTAACGTTATTTATAGTTTAACTAGTCAAAACATCCAATCAGCGGCCAGGGATTTTCAGATTTTTGACTAAATTATTTTGGTTTATTTTGCCAACATATGCAGTACCTATTAAGTAAATCCATTAAGTGGATCATTTAGTGGTTGGTTACAGAGATTGCTAATGGTTACTTACAGTTTGGCCTGTTAAATTATAAATAGGTTAGTTATAAATTTGACCTTCTTATGAATTAGGTTATTGCTTTCACTTTACTGTGCTCTGCTACTACTAAAATATGATCTAAAACCTATACTTAGAATAGGTAATAGAAGTTGTATAAAGAAAGAAGGTTGCATTTTGTCAGTGTATTTAAAAACCCATTTTTTATACTTTATCAATGTAAAGGCTTGTATGAAATGTACAAATTTTGTTGAATTACTACCAGTTTAGAACTGGTAAGACATTTTGATAAATAATAGTGGTAGCTTCTAACACAGAATTATTTTATTTGCTTTATGCAGTAATTGCTTGAATTTGAGATAACAGATTTCAACGCAATTAAGATTTTATATAAAAATGTAAAAAGTAAAATTGTGTTTATTTGAAATGATTGTGATAGGCTAGTTAACAACACAATAACTTATTTGAGTCGCGCCATGGGAAAATCAACATAGTGGGTTTGCGACCAGCATGGATCCAGACCAGCCTGCGCATCCGCGCAGTCTGGTCAGGATCCATGCTGTTCGCTAAAGGTTTCTCTAATTGCAATAGGCTTTAAAAGCAAACAGCATGGATCCTGACCAGACTGCGCTGATGCTGGTCGCAAACCCACTATGTTGGTTTTCTCATGGCAACTCATTTTACCATGATGTTCTTGAATATGTTATGGATTTCTTTTAGGGATATTTTGTCCTTCAAATGAATGATATATAAACTGAAAGATTTGCCTGTAATTTGCAGAAACATAAATTCAATGCTGTACTGGTCTAGTCTGAACTGTTTGTGCGTAGAACGCAAATGCCTGTAAGAGGTGGTGTTGGTGGAGTAGCCCCAGTTGAAAATCTGTAACCTCATATGTTATCATTGTAACTTGACATGTGAATATTGTGTGTCATTTGCTAAAGGCTTAGACATATTTGAAATATTTCTGTGCCTGGTAAACCATAGGTTCGTCCAGTATTGCAGTTTTATTGGTTTTATGTAGAAAATATTGAAATTGTTAGATGTTTCAGGAAAAGTATGTCATAGACCATATTGAAAAAAAAATGTATAATTTTATGCTGTAACATTCTTGCTACAAGTTAATAGCTACCCTTGATAGGAATTTGTTTATTAATTGAAAATTAATAACATTATACTCATATTGCTTCTACAGTGCTTAACTGCTTCATGGTATCTTACATTTTTGTGCTTTTGCAAAACAGTTTGAGAGTTGTGCTTTTTCTTTTTTGCTCATTCTTTTTTTTATTTCTTGTCATCTTTTTTTTATCGAATTGTTTTTGTTTTCCTTTTAAGATTTTTGTGAAAGGATTTATCATGCCCACTTAACAACTTAAAGTTGCAAAGTCTGTATATGTTTAGAGATAGGTTTTATTTCAATGCTGCTGGAATAATTTAGTGGTTTCTTATCTGCTTGCCTCCATTTTGTTTTTCGTATACAGTTCTGTTTAGAGATCTGAGCAAATCCTGTTATTTGTTTTTATTTTAATGAGCCTGATAATTTTATACCATGCCAAAATAAGAGTGTTTATTGTATAGAAAATTAGTCTTTTTGAAGGTTGTAAAACAGCTTTTTCTTTCACTTATTGTTCTTATGTTAACAAGTTGAGAATTCTGTCCGGTCATATTTTTGAAATACTGACTTCTAGATAAATAATTTTTAAGTTTACATAGATTACTTTCTTCATAGATATCAGATTTACTGAATTTTAAGGAGACTCTGTGAATGAAAGATTAACGTTGATGACTTCAGATCCTTTGCACCTCACCTGTGTGGGTATACATCATTGCAAGACATACAGGATGTAAAGAAGCCATTCAGCTAATTTGAGCCGTGCCATGGGAAAACCAACATAGTGGCTTTGCGACCAGCATTGATCCAGACCAGCCTGCGCATCCGCGCAGTCTGGTCAGGATCCATGCTGTTCGCTTTTAAAGCCTATTGGAATTGGAGAAACTGTTAGCGAACAGCATGGATCCTGACCAGACTGCGCGAATGCGCAGGCTGGTCTGGATCCATGCTGGTCGCAAAGCCACTATGTTGATTTTCCCATGGCACGGCTCATTTATAAAATGTCAGTGGTTTAACTTTTGCCGTTTCCAGGCTTTGGTCTTCCTGTACCGAAAAAAACCCCTAGAATGTCGTTATATGTCCTTATCGCATAGTGCGGCAATTTTCCTTTGATCTTTGCATCATGTTATACATAGTAACACACATTATTACTACAAAACTGTGCTGATATCTTACAAAACTGTTGCGATATATATCAACAGGGAAATCTCTATGGAGTTTCATAAGAAAAAAGGTGTTCCGATATATATCAGCACAGTAAAACTGTTCCGATACATATCGGAACACTTTTTCTCTATTGAGGTCCTATCAAGGGAGTATAATTTTTTCCTTTCAATGAAAAGATGATTTTAGCTCCAATTTACAGTTCACAGAGAAAGAATTGTCACAAACACCTACATTTATAAAGTAAAAGAATAAATAAACTAGAATATTTCAAAAACTTGATAGTTATTGCCAAATTTAGAAATATATGAAATTCTGAGATTTCTCAAATGTTTCTTTTTCTTTGATTTTTTTTACAAACAAAACAACAAGTTTTACAATATGTCTGGCCAATGAAATGCAAAGATTTAAAACCAATGCAGAAATTTGTTGGGTACTTTTATCTGGGGAAAACATTTTCTAAAACAGAAGTTTTAGTGTTTCAGTCAGCGAGGCGCAGAAAGGGAATCAAAATAGTAAAAATAATAATAAACAAATTTAAATGAAAATAATATATAAATTTTAATGATAAACTATGCGATAAAACAGTTATAATATGTAATGCTCGTGTGTTACCAGGATATATCAGAGCTAGGGCTACATCTCGTTATTTTTCTCTTCACATATCTGTCTCGGCCTACCGGCCTCGACGGTATGTGCAGAGAAAAATACCCTCGATGTACCCCTAGCTCTGATATATCCTGGTAACACACTCTCACACATACTATAACTATTACTTATTTGAGTCGGCAATTAATAACTATAGTATACATTCATAATGCAGATATGAAAAGAATTTCTTGATATAATTTTCAAATCGTTGAAAGTTGATAGTGAAGTTGGAGCCTGATAATGAACATGTGTGTATACATTTGCATTATATTCTTTTTCTTCTTAGTGGTGACTTATGACAAAATACAAAAAAAATGGTTGTAGGGCCGTGTGGATATAAAGGTTACTAACAGTATAACATATTGTGTGTAGTTACTGTAGATAGGTAGAGAATTTTTTCACAGTACTTAAATAGAATCTGATTGAATTTTTATGGTCAGTCTTATACTGTTAGCAAATTAACAGAATATAAGATTCTAGGTAAACAGTTGTTTTAGATAATATTTATGCTTCTTTGACTACTTTTCTGTTTGTGAAAATTCTTGACTGTGAAGTAAAAGTAATTTTTTGGCACTGACAAAACTTTATTTTAAAACCTTTCTTTAGTGCATTAAAGATTTTCAGTTTGAGTAACTTGTCAGAAATATTTCAAAGCCAATGGATTAGTACTTTACTTAGAGTAGTTGTGAAATTATCTGAATACAGCATATTTATTAAATTGCCTAATGCCATTAAAGGTGCAAGTTTTAATGAACAAGAATAAATTGACTGTTGGGTTGGATTTATGATTTTTCCCATGAATCTTGACTCACTACCGTACTGACCAGGAAACATTGGTTGCTGATCTTACTATTTACGATAAGAGTACAGAAAAAAAAGTATTTTCCCATAACATCAGCAGTGACCAATCTAAAGCAACTCTATTGAATATAAAACTTGCCTTTTTAATGACGTAAAGTATAAATTAATGATATATTGCAAGTAAAATCAAAAGCATAATAAAAGACACAATCTCAGCATGCTATATATATATTGAAAAATATGTTTTCATTCCATGTTTACTAGTTTATAGCAGAGCTTTATATTGTCTTAAGGTTAAAAATGTTGGTGTTTGGATTCTGTCTCGAAAAAGATAAGGAAAATTTTGTAAATGATGCCAAAATGTATTGTTAATGTTATTTATATGATATGTTGACATTGCCAGCTTTAAAATATTTATGTTTGCACACATGCTATCAATTTAAATAAAACAGGCAGAGACTCAGTTAAAAATCACGAATATTACATAATCCTGTAATTATGTTGAGCTGTCCTTCATGTGAAAAGTAGAAAACTGCATACAAAAGTACTTTAAAGTTGTCCTTTTATTATTATTATTTTTGGTGTAAGTGCCATAAGGGCACAGGAATCCATTCCAGAGAAGCCATTCCATCTATATTTATTTTCATTGTAGTATATACTGCTTTTGTTGTGATATTTTATATTCTATTGAAGTTTCTATCCTAGAAGGGTAGATAAATCCTACTATCTTACTATGTGAGCAATATTTTGCCATGTGTTCTGTAAGTTGTTGTCCCCCTTGGCACTGTATATTTAAGTTAAGAGCACTAACCAGTCATATTTAATCATTTATTACATCAAAATTTTGAAAAGTTTTTTATTATTATGATATTCACAAATTAGCTAGTAAAATTAAATTTGTACATGCCATCTTCATAATACATATTCATTTAGGTGAGCATTATTCATATAATCTAATTTTCATTTTGTAAGTTGCAAGTTTAACTTTGATCTGTAAGATAAAAGAAAAATGGAAAAAATGAGATCTATATTCTATCTGAGAATGTATAGCTTTAAAATCCTATTGAAAGACAACATCTTGGAATTAACTTAAGTTTCAGTTAAGTCACATCATAATAATGCTGTAGTTACATGATATATATGTGTGATCATCATTTCTAGATTACTTGAATCATCTAGTGTTTGTTGTTTCCTTAACTTAGACCATATGCACATACTTATTTTAAAAAAAGTCGACTGAGGTTTGATTTATAGTGAGCATTGTGGCAGGCAGGTCTGTTGAAGTATGTCTATAGCTTATGTCTAGAAGTATGTCTTTAGCTATGTTTAGAACTTTTATCTATAGCTTATGTCTAGAAGTATGTTTATAGCTTCTGTCTATGAGTATGTCTGTAGCTTATATCTAGAAGCATGTCTGTAGCATATGTTTAGAACTTTGTCTAGAAGTATGTCTATAGCTTATGTCTAGAAGCATGTCTATAGCTTATGTTTAGAATTTTGTCTATAGCTTATGACTAGAACTTTGTCTATAGCTTATGTCTAGAAATATGTCTATAGCTTATGTCTAAAACTTTGTCTATAGCTTGTGTCTAGAAGTATGTCTATAGCTTACGATAGGTGGAGGAAGAGAAAACAGGGTAAGGTTTGTGTTAATGAAGCCCGTCTGAAGATGACCTTGGATAGCAGCATTTGCAAAGGCTTTTTAGAAACCCAGCATCACATAAACATACAAATGTTACAATTTTACAGCAAAAAATAAAGATAGAATTGCATGAAAATGTTAACATGAATAATTTAGAAAATCTGTTCAGATAGATGCGAAAGCCTCCAAAATTGTGCAAAATTTTTTATTCAAAATTTAGAAAGCATGTGCAATTTTAACAACTGAATTCTGTAAATCCGTGAAGAATATAAGTACATAATGCTACTTAAGTCTGTTAGATATATGCGGAAGTTTTCCAAGACTAACATTGTATAAAGTAGAAAATATATTGCTTTCTGTCTGTAACACCTAAAGAAACCAGGTACAGAAAAATTGTTACAGTTTTCGAAACCAGATGCATTAACTGTTACACTAAGAAACCAGAGTCAGTAATTGTAACACTTATAATATTAAGAAAGATTTTGTATAGGTTATTTCATCCTTTTACAGACCTGTTTGTGACAATGTTGAACCATTGTAGTACTATGCATTGAGTGATGATTTGATATTTAATATATTTTATAGATAGTATAGTAAGAAATCTATTCAATGTTTGTAGAGTGGTATGATATTGTATTTGTATTTGAAAGTGATCTGAATATGTTATAGGAGTTGTTGTAGTGTTTGAAGTTTCTTGTTTATTGAAACTGATAGATGACTGTGTAGAATAAGGGTACGTGAAGGTGTTCTAGGTGCAAAGTATACATACATTTGTCAGTTTGTCAATGAGGCATCTAGGGAAAAGTAAGGGAACTGTGAAGCCCACGAGGAGAACATTTTTAAAATGTTATGAAGATTTATTACTAAAATAAGGAAGAAAATTTTGACAGATATTTACAGTTAAGGAAGTCTTGCTCAGTCTGACTATCCTTGAACAAAGAATTACAAATTACCATAAGTGCAAAGTGGCTAAAAGATAAAGTTTCATAGCATGGGTTATTTACTAAACATAGAATTGTCACAGCACTAATTTCGGTAGGCATTTTTTATAGCAACATGTCTGTGTTTTTAAAATGTTTTGGTCCATTTAATTCATGCGTTAGGAAACAGTAATATGTTGGAACTATGGTAATCAAAATGGTAGCTTTTGCTCAGATTTTCACACACTAAAAGAAGAAATATTTTTAATGATTCATTGCATAATTACAGTGGAACTTCCTTCGCTTGAACTTTATGGGACCAGCAAAATTTATTTGTGTTATTGGTAGTTCAAACCATTGCACAAAATGTAAGGGATTTGCCAGGAACTGGCAGAGAGTTTCAGCAAAGGGTGGTGTTCGAATTATCTGAGTTTGAACAAACTAAGTTTGACTGTCTTTTACTTAGAAGTCTGTGATTTTGAAAAACTGACAGTGTCTGTATGTTACTATATATAGACTTAAGTGTATTTGTTAAGAGTACTACAGCTGAATTCCAGGTGACATTTAAGGAGTTGACATTTCATTACCTGTACACATACACTAAATATCCCTATTCGTACTACACTTAAATACACCCAGTTTTGAACAACACAATTAGGAGTTTTATGAATGTTCCTCTCATTACAATTAAACTTGTAGTACCCTCAGGTAGTTTTAAGAAGGAATTAAAAATCGTAATTTATGTACAGGTACATGTATTGAAATGTCAACATCTTTATTAATTTTAATCCTTTTAGTAGTAGACTATGGATTCTGGTCAAACTAAACACGTGACTGAAAATGGCTTCTTTGTGAAAGTAACTTGTTTATTCGTAATTAAGTAGAGAGAGTGTGTCATACATTTTGTGATCTTTAACAATATTTTGTGAAGAGATGGCAGACATTTTACAAGTTTATGGTTGTCAAGAGTTTTTTTTTTATCTGTAATACATTAACCGTTTAATTGTTCTGTAATGGCAGGTGCACTTACTGTTTGATTTATCAGTTAGAGTAAATGATACCACCTCCACTTTCTATTTATCAACAGGCCTGCTAGTAAGCTGCTCTTTCATTTTGAAGATTATCATTAATCATTTTAATTTTTGGCCAACTATGTATTTTCATAAGAACATGAATTTTTGTATAAAGTTTTAGCCATTGGAAATTTTGCAAAAATTTTTATTTTTCTGAAATTAAATTATTTACAAGACATTGCTTTCATTTTACCAAGATATCCTAATTGTTTTGTAAGAACAAATCAACAAATGTGGTCAAATAAGCTTTTTTTACAGAAAAATGACAAAAATTTACAGTGGGAAATACCTTTTCAAGGTGAAGTCAGAACTATTTGTCAGTATTTAAAACGCCCTAAAAGTTTCTATAACCACATCTTGATATTTTTTAACCTTTACCAAGCTAAATTTCTAAAATGGACTGGTCCATCATTCAGTTTTGAGAGTACCACTCATTATTTGAAGGGGTGTTCACTTAAAATTTAATGTCTGAATGGTGATGTGCAGACTGATCTTGGTCTGCACTGTCACAAAGGCAGAGTCCCTTGCCGCCAGCAGGCTAAAGGTAAAGTTGAGTTTACTACAAATGAGCCGCGCCATGGGAAAACCAACATAGTGGCTTTGCGACCAGCATGGATCCAGACCAGCCTGCGCATCCGCGCAGTCTGGTCAGGATCCATGCTGTTCGCTTTTAAAGCCTATTGGAATTGGAGAAATTGTTAGCGAACAGCATGGATCCTGACCAGACTGCGCGGATGCGCAGGCTGGTCTGGATCCATGCTGGTCGCAAACCCACTATGTTGGTTTTCTCATGGCACGGCTCAAATATATTTTTATCAGTGTGTTATCTTTTCAGGTAGTTTTTATTTACCAGTATTTAACTAAAAAGGAAGTTAACATCAAAACTTTATGTTGCATGACCTAGTGTATACATTGCACAAACCATTGCTTCTTAATTGCACCTGCACTCGTGCAGAAGTAGAATATGAGCAGCTGGCATTGAGTGTCTGTGATGCTGCCAAAAAGCTAGCATTTATTGACAAAAAAAGGCAAGCGCTTACTGAAAGGCAAAACATGTTTAAATTACATGTATCTTTTGCTATAAAGACAGGAAATTTAGAGGCTAGGATAAAACAGAATAACATTCTTACTAGGTTCTCCATCAGTCCTACTAATTACTGTTGTTTTGTGCATGTCTAAACATCTTCTACCCAAAGTTGCACTTGATGGCAAAACTGTCAAAACGTTGCCCTCACTCTGTATAGCTGCACAAGGACTAATAGTTCAGACTTAAGTATGTTTAATTGCCATGTAAAAATATGCGCAGACTTCTGTGGTAGAAATCAAATGGAGGTGCACTTAAGACAAAATTAAACATTGTATTATAGAGTTGTGAAAAACTTGGATTTAAATTAACAGATTTATCTTTATTCGGTAGCTTTAGAGTTTCAGTGTTTTGACACATGTAAAAGAAGATTGAAAAGAAAATGTTTTTGTGTGACCGTTTGGTAACGTAAGGTACATGTCTCAGCGCTTAAATGAACAAATGAAATTGTACCATGTAATGATAAATGTATGAAGATAAAATGCTCTTTAGACACAATTGTTGTTGTAGCGTAAACGTTCCCAGGTAAATCACCCAGTTTCTGGCATGTTGTCATCTGTTAAGAAAGTTGAGATATAGCCTGCATTTTTCAGAGCATTCTAGATTATGATTAAGTTTGGTTCTAATCTTTTGCACTGAATTCCATAATAATTTGTTAGACTGTCAGTACAAGTTTTTAGGATGCATTCCAAATGATTTGTTGTTCAAATTGGCTGGTGGAGAGGATTACTTATGAGAAACTGTAAATATACAGCTTTGTAAGGCGGATTGTAATTTTTAGCTCACCTGTCACATAGTGACAGGGTGAGCTTTTGTGATCGCCCTTCGTCCGTCGTCCGTCCGTCGTCTGTCCACAATTTCTTGTCTGCACGATAGAGGTTTCATTTATGATTTTATTTTAACCAAACTTGCACAGTACTTGTATCACCATAAGATCTCGGTTCCTTTCTTGAACTGGCCAGATCCCATTATGGGTTCCAGAGTTATGGCCCCTGAAAGGGCCAAAATTAGCTATTTTGACCTTGTCTGCACAGTAGCAGCTTTATTTATGATTTAATTTTTACCAAACTGGCACACAACTTGTATAACCATAAGATCTTGGTTCCTTTCTTGAACTGGCCAGATTCCATTATGGGTTCCAGAGTTATGGCCCCTGAAAGGGCCAAAATTAGCTATTTTGACCTTGTCTGCACAGTAGCAGCTTTATTTATGATTTGATTTTTACCAAACTGGCACACAACTTGTATCACCATAAGATCTCGGTTCCTTTCTTGAACTGGCCAGATCCCATTATGGGTTCCAGAGTTATGGCCCCTGAAAGGGCCAAAATTAGCTGTTTTGACCTTGTCTGCACAATAGCAGCTTCATTTATGATTCGATTTTAACCAAACTTGCACACAACTTGTATCACCACACCATCTTGGTTCCTTTCTTGAACTGGCCAGATTTCTTCATGGGTTCCAGAGTTATGGCCCCTTAAAGGTCCAAAATTGGCTATTTTGGCTTTTGCAGCCATATAGAGACTTCATTTATGGTTTTATTTGATACAAACTTCCAAAATAACTTCAACAACAATAATTCTTGGATTCCATGACAAATCAGATCCAAGCATAGGTTCAGAGTTATTTTATATCTGATTACCTCCCCTGATTGTAATCAAAATGGATTTATATCAGTAAGTACTTATAGTACTTATTTGAAATTTCATTATTGTCATTAGTTGGACTGAGCCAATCAGGGTAGATAACTATGGACTGATTTTATGTCAAATTACCTCCCTTTATTTCAAATTAAAATGGGTATATCTCCGTAACTAATGAAGATACTGATCTGAAATTACATTTATGTCAACAGATTTATTTGGCAGATCCTTCTTTTCTTCACTTACAATATTTTTTTTTTTTTTTAATTACTTCCCTTTTATGTTACTATAAATAGCTTATTTTTAGTAACTTTTTTATTATTGGCTGTAGGGAAAAACCGAGACCACTTTTCTGTGGTACAACATGGATGGTACCTCCAATTTGTAGGTGTATTTTGACATATCTGTACCTTGTAAGAATTTTTTTTTTCTTTTTGGTTAAATTTCTTCCCTTTGTTGTTACTGTCCTTTGGACTTAGATATTTTTTCTGAGGACCTTCTTGTCCTCAAGTGCAATGATAACAGGTGAGCGATATAGGGCCATCATGGCCCTCTTGTTACTAAAGCCATTAACATGATATTTACAAAATCTGAGAGAGAACAGAAGATAAATGGCGCTTACATCCAGTAAATAATGAGCTCCATCTGCAATAGAATAAACACTTCAAAAGATAAAAATGGGAAACGGCGGTTTCGTTTTTGCTTTAGTTTACAGGAGACTGATTTTGTGTAATGATGAATAGTTTTTAATTGTTTGCCACTTTAAATACGACCTGTGGTAAAAAAAGTTAAATTATGTTTTTGCACATTATATTTGAGAGAATGAACTTATTGCTTGGCTACATTTCAATGCCTGACTGAAGAAAGTAGATATCAACGTCTCCTGCACTGTTTTGCACCATCAGTGTTTTGCATAAGACATTCTAGAGCTATCGGTACTTTCCAAAGTTTACAGGGTGTTTTTTTTTTCAACCAATAAATTTTTTTCTCAAAAAATGGAAAATTGTAATCCTTTCCCCTAAGATGAAAGTTTTTGCACATTGAGTATGTTAGATCCATAAAGTAGAGAATAAAAGTACATGTATAGAATATACTAAGTGTGACTGTGATTAGATTTGTTATTGTGTACAGTTAATGTGGGACCTTGTATAAATATTGTTTTACCATTAATTCAGCAGTGTGACCTCATTTACACTCATGTCCGTAAATAATAAAATGTTGTCAATAAACAGATGTTGATGATCTGCATATGTTGTTTTACTTTTTCTTCTATAAACAATTCCTGCATTAGCAGTACTTCTGAATTTACTTTGCATTTATCTTGATGAGTCTTGTGGACCTGACCCGATTTGACATGCAACATGTCACAAGTAGGCATCCAGTCCTTTTGTAAAGTGTACATGTATCTCATTGCAATCCATTTACCCCATATGAATGATTATAGTCATTTGAATCTAGTAACTACAGGCATGAAATTAACCAATTGACTATTCATACCACCATAGTGGCATGTTCCATTTTTTAGCTCACCTGTCACAAAGTGACAAGGTGAGCTTTTGTGATCGTGCGGTGTCCGTCGTCCGTCCGTGCGTCTGTCCGTCCGTAAACTTTTGCTTGTGACCACTCTAGAGGTCACATTTTTTGTGGGATCTTTATGAAAATTGGTCAGAATGTTCATCTTGCTGATACCTAGGTCAAGTTCGAAACTGGGTCACATGCCTTAAAAAACTAGGTCAGCAGATCTAAAAATAGAAAAACCTTGTGACCTCTCTAGAGGCCATATATTTCATAAGACCTTCATGAAAATTAGTCAGAATGTTCACCTTGATGATATCTAGGTCAAGTTCGAAACTGGGTCACGTGCCATCAAAAACTAGGTCAGTAAGTCTTAAAATAGAAAAACCTTGTGACCTCTCTAGAGGCCATATATTTCATAAGATCTTCATGAAAATTGGTCAGAACGTTCACCTTGATGATATCTAGGTCAGGTTCGAAACTGGGTCACGTGCCATCAAAAACTAGGTCAGTAGGTCAAATAATAGAAAAACCTTGTGACCTCTCTAAAGGCCATATTTTTCATGGGATCTTTATGAAAGTTGGTCTGAATGTTCATCTTGATGATATCAAGGTCAAGTTCGAAACTGGGTCACGTGCCTTAAAAAACTAGGTCAGTAGGTCTAAAAATAGAAAAACCTTTTGACCTCTCTAGAGGCCATATATTTCATGATATCTTCATGAAAATTGGTCAGAATGTTCATGTTGATGATATCTAGGTCAAGTTCGAAAGTGCGTCACGTGCGGTCAAAAACTAGGTCAGTAGGTCAAATAATAGAAAAACCTTGTGACCTCTCTAGAGGCCATATTTTTCATGGGATCTGTATGAAAGTTGATCTGAATGTTCATCTTGATGATATCTAGGTCAAGTTCGAAACAGCGTCATGTGCGGTCAAAAACTAGGTCAGTAGGTCTAAAAATAGGAAAACCTTGTGACCTCTCTAGAGGCCATACTTGTGAATGGATCTCCATAAAAATTGGTCAGAATGTTCATCTTGATGATATCTAGGTCAGGTTTGAAAGTAGGTCTCGTGCCATCAAAAAGTGGGTCAGTAGGTCAAATAATGAAAAAACGTGTCCTCTCTAGAGGCCATATTTTTCATGGGATCTGTATGAAAGTCGGTCTGAATGTTGATCTTGATGATACATAGGTCAGGTTTGAAACTGGGTCAACTGCGATCAAAAACTAGGTCAGTAGGTCAAATAATAGAAAAACCTTGCGACCTCTCTGGAGGCCATACCTTTGAATGGATTTCATGAAAATTAGTCAGAATGTTCACCTTGATGATATCTAGGTCAAGTTTGAAATGGGTCACGTGCCTTAAAAAACTAGGTCAGTAGGTCAAATAATAAAAAAAACCTTGTGACCTCTCTAGAGGCCATACTTTTTATGGGATCTGTATGAAAGTTGGTCTGAATGTTCATCTTGATGATATCTAGGTGAAGTTTGAAATTGGGTCAACTGCGGTCAAAAACTAGGTCAGTAGGTCTAAAATTAGAAAAATCTTTTGACCTCTCTAGAGGCCATATTTTTCATGAGATCTTCATGAAAAGTAATGAGAATGTTCACCTTGATGATATCTAGTTAAAGTTCAAAACAGGGTCACGTACCTTCGAAAACTAGGTCAATAGGTCAAATAATAGAAAAACCTTGTGACCTCTCTAGAGACCATATTTTTCAATGGATCTTCATGAAAATTGGTCAGCATTTTTATCTTGATAATATCTAGGTCAACGACGTCATACTCAAAACTGGGTCATGTGGGAAGAGGTGAGCGATTCAGGACCATCATGGTCCTCTTGTTTTATTTCTTGTCCTGATCATAAGATTAATTCATCAAAGGAAGCAAGCGTTTCACTATCATTAACAAGACTGAATGTAGCACACAAAACCAAATCGCCCAACTTCAAGCTCAAATTTACAGACAGAAGTTGGCTCCTAATCAATATCCATTTAGTGAATCGGATGAGGTTTCGAAATTTGCCGCGGCGGCAGTACTATGTGTTGCACGTAAGACCAAGGTCACACTTGGAAATCAATTGTGAAGAGGTTCAATTCCTTTTCAGAGTGGCAATTTCCAATGTTTGTTGACATCTGAGATAAAATACTTTGCAGTTCGTCAACCGTTAGGAAGATTCCACAAAATATCTACGTTACAAGAACACAGCCTCTCGAACGGAAGTAGCAATGTTTAATATCTATATGTGTTAATGACTGACATTTACCCTTAACTCCCCTAATCCCATCATACATGTTACAGTCGCCGGATGAAGCCCGAACACTCAATGGTAACAAAAGGAACAATAGTGTAAAACAAAAATGACCGTGTAGAATATATAAACAGCAAACTGTATCATGTAATCGTATACTTAGTGCCTTTGCAGAGTACAGAGCCACAAGATTATCGCCATTACGGTTTTTAAGTACTTCGTTTAATTTTGACCACGAAATAATTAAGTGTCTCGTGCCAGAGAAAGAGAAGGGTATTGTAATGGTCGCCATAATAATAACTTACCTGGCACATGCATTTGCCGCGACTATATTACCAACAAGACCCCAGGCATGCATTTTTGTTTGAGAGCTCATTTAGCATATTGAAACAATGCCATGAAGATCAATGGAGCTATGCTTATATGTAAATACAGTGAAAAGGGACAAGACTGCAGCAACAATGCTTATTCGTCCTTATTCTGGAAAGATATCAGAAAAAATATTAAATACGGTTGGGTCATATTTGCTTTTACGAAGGCACTTCATTGAGAATGCATTCGTATACATGTAAATATTTCCCAGCAAGGGCAATAAAGTTCCCTTGTATTGCATTACAAATCACGTCAAGTAATAACGATTTTCGACCGAAATCTAATGAGATTTTCAAATTTAATAATAGTTCGATACATATAACCGGGTATCTGTCTTTGTTTTGTTTGTGCGACGAAAAAAAAATGCAGCTACTGGTAAATGACATATTGGGGCAAGACACATTGGTACTGTGTTTAAATTTGGCTTGATTGGGATTAAAGCATTAAAGCCCCATATTACTATGACTACTCCCTATTACATTGTCTTGCCTTAGGGAGTAGTCATATTAATATGGGGCTTTTGCTCCAGGACACTAAAATAATTAAGTCATTAAACCCAATCCACCCAAATCTAAACACACTCCACGCATGTGCCCGGTTCCTTTGATAAGGCCTCGCATTCCGCTGAAGATTGACCTTTTAGTTTTTTGCTTAAATCATGCAAAATAAAATAAATAAAATATGATATTTGAAAAAAGTTATTGTACAATATATGTTATGAAATAAAGCGGATAATATTTGCACAGGAATATGTATTTTCATAGTAACGCAATAATGAAATTGGAAAAGATTTGTGGAAGGGCGGCACTACATGCCTTTTTTATTCTGGAAAAGGAAAAACACATTTTTCTTCATTATGAAGCTGCAATGATCTCGTTTCCATGCGTACTGAATAATGTATTAGCAACTGCAATTTCCTCTTAGAAACAGCTGCAATAATAATACGTTTCTGTATAAAATTTAATGCAACTATTATTTAGAATATCGACGCCAGGAAATGTACTTTAAAAGTCTCGTATAAAAACAGGTATGAATTTCTTGGCCAGGACAACTAGACGGTATTGAAGAGGAAGCCACACAAGATCGTCAGATACAACTTGAATAATACAGTGATTGATGGGATGTGGAAATTAAAACTGCTAAAAACTAAGAAGAGTCTATCTTCTGATTTTACAATTGCCTTATAGAAGTAGTCTATAATGTTATCAAAAAGTACAGACGATCAGACTTGCCTATCTTTACAAGTGGCTAGGAAAGCAAGCAAATTTGTTATAACAAGAGGGACATGATGGTCCTATATAGCTAACGTAATTACTTGTGCAATTTAGTCGCTACAATATATCTTTTAAGCAATCTAACCTATGACATGTACTGCATTGTCTGTGCCCACATACATTCGATACATAGCCTCTAATGTGTTCAAAATGTGAAATGCAATAATTCTGACCGAGTCAAAGGCCATAGAACTACGTGTATTGAACTCCATTGAGATGATCTAGCTATATAGGCCTACCTTATGTGTAAGTTTTAGTGGAATTACTCAAGAAATGTGTCTGCCAGTGAGTTAGAAAAGTTTGACATCGTGGAAGTAAAATATATTCTAACATGGCTCGATTTTATTTCCAGTTAAACAAAGAAGAAAATCAAGCTCTATATATTCTGCGATAAACAACGGTTGACGCGCGGACCGGTAAGAGAGTATTATGACGTCAATTATTACGTCATATTGCCACATGACGTTCGATACATTACTCCTCGCGTAAACGAAGTCCAGTATAATATCTATTCTAACATGGTTCGATTTGTTTTCCAGTTAAACAAAGAAGAAAATCAAGCTCTATATATTCTGCGATAAACAACGGTTGACGCACGGACCGGTAAGAGAGCATTATGACGTCATTTATGACGTCATATTGCCGCATGACGTTCGATACATTACTCCTCAGGTAAACGAAGTCCAGTATAGATCTAATATTTATTAAAATATATCAATGAGCATGTCAGAATGAAAACAATCAAGGCCTTCTTGTTATTTATTGTCTAATTTACCACGGTTCATCGTTCAGATGCTTCAGTATTTAACCATTCGGGCTAACGCCTTCGTGGTTCAATGGCAGCATTCGCTGAGTTATCTTCCCACATGATTTGATAGGTGTCGCTACGGGCGAATAGGTCCTATCATGCGTATACTCTCGGCTTTTATCATAGTTAAACTCTTTTTCTTAACCTTTCATGCATTTGACAGCTGAATAAAAAAGTAATTAAAGTATTAAAAAAAATCTAATCGTGTAATGTATCAATATAATCTATTTGGATAGCTGTTTCTTCTGTTTTTAACATAAAATTTAAAGCCTGGTAAAATTTTCATCATTTCAAAATGCAGGCTTGTAATATATAACTGAAATTATTATTGTAGCTTTAATTTAAGCGAGTCACATTTCCGTACAATTTATAAGCAAAGTGGGGCTAGCTATAGTAGCTAGTTGAAAAATATTGCTAAATTTTACCCCTGAATGGAAGCTTTGTTTCAAATAGACAATGGTTTCTCTGGAAACATTTAGTTTGCATAAAATTGCCTATCCATTGGCTGCATACTGATTGTTACCATAAAAATGTACATGCCATGTGTCCTGTTAACTCTAGGGGTTCAAAAATATGTCCTTGAAGCAGACTTAACACTTCCTGCTCCCACTTAGGTGTTAAATATAGGTCAGATGTTAATGTAATGTGTATAATAAGTTTTCTTAATACATTGCAATTTGAAATAATGTCTAATATGTCTCACATTTGTTTTTATTTTTAAAGCTTCACAGATTTGTGGTATGTGTATTATAAATCCTACGGGTGTTTTTATTAAATGTAGAGATTTATATTTTCACTTTATGTGGGCAAGTTGCTGTGAACTGAATTGACTGAAAATTAAAGAGGCAGCATCATAAAATTAAATTAACACGTGGTATGTCAACTTGTCAATAGAGATCATTTATGCCTCATGGATGATATTTTCATGAAATATATGAGAAAACACCTATAATAAATTAATTGGGCTGATGGAAAATTGAAGGGACATCTTATCACAAGAGTATAATTATATTCTAACATTTTACAGTAATTATTATTATAATTTCTATATTATTCAAGATCTCATTGCATTAAACTGTGTATGCAGATCTTTCCGATTAATTTGTAACTTTAGGAATATATACTGTCTAGTATACTGATCCTTATTCTAAGAATATAGTCTGAATACTTGTACAATAATAAAATGACTTTCCAAGGAGGCATTTCAATATTGAAAAATACTTTAAAGCTAAATAATAGTATTTATTGTCACAATTAACAAACATAACAATCATACAGTCCATATATAAACTGACACACAGAAAATGCACTTTAAAACAGTCCTTACAGCTAGCCTCACAGAGTATCAATAAATATAAATAAAGCTCTTTCCTCAATTGCTCAAGGGATAAACAGCTGAATTTTGATAACATAATCGGATATTTTCCAAATCTACTAATATAGTCTGAAGTGACAGCGACTATATAATGTAAATTATGTAAACAAAATTTTCTAGGACCTATTCGCATGTAGCGCCACCTATACGCGCACCTGTTTAATCAGGGGAATTAACTGACCGATATCGCCCATTCCTACGCATCTGAACTCTGAACCGTGGTAAATCAGACGATAAACAACTCGAAAGCCTTGATTATTTGCTAAATATAATACGACTATCACGTAACTTTGATGTTACACTGGTGAAATAACAGTCGTTTCAAGAATATAGACGTTGGTCGTATTGACTTGGTCTGTAATCAGGTAAAGAAAGAAGGAATTTTGATGTTTCAGTAGGAAACGCTAACATGTAACAGAAACTATTAAAGTTGTATTTTCCCATCTTGGAATATATTAATTCGTCGCATAATAATGAAAAATAATCGTCATGGTCTCACGTTTTATCATTTTATTCACCTCCTTCAATTAAATCAAAAAGAAAAGAAACTCGTGTTATATCATCTATGAAAGAAAGACAAATGACGTAACGTAAGTTCCACAAAAATTGTACATAAGAAATATGGCTGCTATTATTTTTATCAAATTAATTGTGAAGTACGGTCGATTAGACAAATTCAAGAGAATAAAGCGTCTGGTTTAACAGCAATTATCTTGCCCAATATCGATTTTTTTACCAGATCTTGTGGCTATAAATATAGGTGTAAGTTTTTATGAAGATTTTGGCCAAGAACCTGTTGCTTATTATATGTCAACAATGAAATAAGCTAATTTGAAAATCTTTTTGTCCTATTTTCGTCGTTACAGGAAAAAATGCTCATTATATCCGACATCTTGTAGCTATATACATTGTTTATAATGACCAATAAAATTGTTTAAGCAATGTGATAGCTGGCTCCCTGGCCGCATGGTAATATTTTTAAAACGTTTAAGCAACTTAAATAGCATATTTTTTCTCTGATGTGTTCGGAAACAGGGGCAATAAAATGTCAATATAGAAACAAACTGCTGGAGTTACGTCCTGTGTTAATGAAGATACTTGTATAGGCCTATAAGAATTATGAAAGAACATACATAAGGACGGGAACAAGTCGAGCAATATGACTGATACTAATGACTAATTCAAACTGTAGAGTGATCTTGAGTCCAGTTGAGCTTAAAATACATATCTTTAATCTAGAGATGATTAGCGACTCAGGAGTGATATGGTCCTCTTGTTTTCATTCCAGGTTAATATGTAATGCAGTGCGTAAATAATGCTATTACTGCTGTGTAACTGAAATAATTACAAAGCACAGCAACATCTGCAAATCATTTTATTTAATCAGAAAGCTAATGTTAAAACAAGTTCTGAACAAAACCTACTTCTTCGATCAGTGAAGCTAGAAAATGTATAAGCCACACGAGATCGACGAGTACAGCAGCACCCGTATTCATCAACGTTCTTAGCTATGAAATGCTTTTTTTTTCGCTCTATTTGTAAGTACAGTGGAAACTCGGGATCGGGCGTTTTACTTCAAGAACACTTGATCACGATAGTATGTCTTGGAATGATCCATCGTTGTATATGTCATGCACAAAAATCGGAAACAGAAGAACGGACGAAATGGTGGAATATGGTGCGTAAGTCTCGCAAAGATGGAAGTCCAGACACTCTTAACCAGTGTACAAAACTACATTATCAAGATCCCCGCTCTGGACGCTAAAAGTGAACCTTTTGCCACGAGGAAAGGATGTAAATTGGTACAAGCATACCACCGACACCATCATTTCATTTGTTAAAAAAAACGGACATAGTTATTCTTGCGAATATTTTGACATATAAAGAGACATATGTTCCAGTACTAAAACATGCAGGTATTGTAAGGAAATTCTCGAAAGCAATCATGAATTTTACATACCGGAAAATGTTGTTTGAATCTGAAGGTCCTTCAGATCATGTTTTTTCTTCCAATTTTTAATTTCAGTTTGATACAAGCAAGCACATACCGACTTTTTGTGACACTCCTGCCTTTTGTCATTGTCTGAGAAAGAATAAAAATGTTTCAATACTTGAAACAGTTGCAGATAACACTAAGATGGTGTATTCAATATCCACATCGTATGACCACAGAATTTACATATCTAGTATACTATTATGACATGTTAAAGGGCGCGTAGATCTAATATCAGCATTCAAGTATGTCCTCTGACATTACAGTGTTTAAGTATTGTTTGGTCCACAAATCACTATTCCAATTAAAAGTGTATATGGCATCACTAAAACAGAAACACCGGCAAATGTATGCAAGGAGCTACTGTCAAACGTCCACTAACACAACTCTTAGGTACCAAAATATTACAAAAACATTGACATATTTACGGGCTCGCAAACTGGCAACATTGAAACTAATGTTACTACTTCAATTATTTATGTATGCGCGAGGGACATTTTAAAAGCAGGTACATTATTAGTTACACTGCTTGTTGGTGACAGGATACGGGATATACGATGTCGAGGAAATCCATATCAGGCTAGAGCGAAACTCGCGCCTGATTTGGATTTTTGAGACAGCGTATATCCCGTATCCTGTCACCAACAAGCTGTGTAACGATTTTATCTTGCCGACTACCCTTTACTTACTTGCTATAATCTAATATTTTGTAAATTAACAAAGCGGCAGCCATTTGCTTAATCAAAATTCATATCTGAAATGTATTAGCAGGACATGGAATATATCCTGTCTCCACGTGACGTCTGTTGACCAACAGAAATGCAAGAAACTTGTAAGAGGCAAGATAAGTGTACAAATCTGTATTTGATATCATTGTAACGATTAAAAACATATCATTCAGCTGCTGTATCTTGCAGATACAAGAAAGCTATGGGGCTAATATCGTAACTTTTAGAACATCCCTCGTATCGAGTATTGGGTTAAATAGAAGTTTAAGTGATCGATAGATCTCTGATAGAGTAAGAAATATTGGGCCATCACATACATGAAATACATAGAGGATATTTATTTGTTTCATTGTAAGATTGAAATATCTTTCACGAGTGAACACCAGATGCAATATTTTCACGAGTGATCTTTGATATATTTCACTGTGTATTTCAAAATACCACATATTACATTTCACTCTAATATTTTGATAATTCACTGACATACTTATAATCCACAATTTGAAATATTCATAATGGCTATTAGACTTTCGTTACCTAAGAATGTGTGAGGGTTAAATATCAATATTTTCCCGTGATAGTAAGGCATGTTTTGTTGTAAGACCATATTTACCACTCCCTTGTGCTTTGAACTCTTTTACCTCATTGTTATTTTTAAAAAAATATTAAGTACATGATTTCATGCTGAACAAATTAGATTTAACACAAATTTGCATCGGAGGTCAATTTTTTCTAGATATATAGGCAGACTATGATAAATATGTCAATAAGCATAAAACTAATTTTAACTTTTCTTGATACGTTTATTAATTTAAATGAGATTGGTCAAAGCGTGAAACATTTTCAAATTAAATACTTTTAAACGGCCCCCAAAAATCTTTCGATAACAAAAAAAAAATTTTTTTTGTTGACATTGAAAAAATGCTTTTTTCTTAAAAAAGGTTTTTAATTTAATTACTGAAAAACTATATGTTAAAAACACATATTTTTGCTGTGTTTTACTTTTTTATAAAATCGAAAAGCTTTTGAAACGCTTTACTCAGGTAAACTGTATGGGTTTAAAAATGTTTTTATTCTATATTTTGGGAACCTGTTCGTGCCCAAAATTGTCCCCCTCCCCAAACGCGACAACGCATAATTATCGCTTTGTCCCTTGTCCGAAAAATACTTACATCTGTTTTTAACAATCCTGCGGGGTTTAAGGGGCGACAATTTCGTTTAATTGTCGTTGTTTTTTTTAAACCTCCATCTGAATTAAATTCAATTTACTAGTTGCGAGAATTAGTAAAATTCGCCTTCGCATTGCCCCGCTTTGTCCCCCCGGTTGATAGGGTTTATTTCTTCTACAG
This sequence comes from Mercenaria mercenaria, assembly GCF_021730395.1. Classification (NCBI taxonomy): domain Eukaryota; kingdom Metazoa; phylum Mollusca; class Bivalvia; order Venerida; family Veneridae; genus Mercenaria; species Mercenaria mercenaria. Next base: position 103,154,137 of record NC_069362.1, on the reverse strand, counting down.
CACCGCTGGGAATTTTCTGCTAAAACCGTTGACAAAGGGAAACTACGGAATACGGTTATTCCCCGTTGAATGCCGACGAATTTTGACTAAAAACGATAAAAACAATTTTTTACAGCCTCGAAAAATTTGCTGAACTTTGCAATTTTGCTTAAAATTTTAGCCGTAAAATAAGGAAAAAGTGTTTATGAAAATTTTTGGGGGTAAATAACTGCAAAAAAAATTTTTTTTTATAGAAAATGACACTTTAAAAGTCATGTCAAAAAGAAAATTTTAAATCGTTCCTTCGTCTTACGTAATTTAGGATTTCACTTTTTTCCCGTACTTTTCCTCCCGAAAAAGCCCGTTTTTTTTCAAAACCCTTTAACCTGCTGGCAATTTGATTTTTTGGGCCTTTTACGTCAGTGTAATATGATCAGCCTGCAACCGTGCTTTTGTATGATCTGCACTTTCCCCATTCAGAAAGTTCTTTCTGGATACACCCTTGTAACATTAATGTACGTCCAAATTAAAGGATAAAAGTTTTATAGAAATTTAAAAGGAAAGTTTTTAACTTCAAAAATTCTAAAATGCCCCAAAACAGATATTTTTTATGAAATAACTTCTAAAAAATTAAATGTAAATATTGCAAAACAGACATGTAACGGGTTAGCCTTTGCCGACCCTACCGCATAAAAAAATTTTGGCTATTACTGATACCTTCCTGAGCTTGATGGCATTATATGGCTTGAAAGATTAAAATTAAAGCTTAGAACCTCCCAACTTTTCATATAAGGTATGGGTAGTACGGGATTGAGTCTCGAACGCGGTAAAAATCTAACTGGGTTCTTAAACAATCCGTTTTCCCATGTACACCCCCCCCTGACAATAGGGCCCCCCAAAGTACTTAACAGGGCTCAACCCAAGGGAAAAACTTGATTTCCTAAAAAAAAAGTCGGAGACAATTTTTTTTATATTAGTTCCCTTGTTGAATTTTGTCGAAAAAAATATTTTTTGTCCCGATTTTTGTTGTTGTTTTTTTTTTCTTGCAAGAAAAATTTTAAATCTTTTCATCGACGGAACGCCTTAAAAAATAAAATATTTTACCTAAACTAATATTGGGGGGGTGGGGAGGGTAAGTTTTTTGGGGTGGTTTTTAAAAAAAAACCCTTTTGAAAAATCGAAAAAAAAAAATTTTGGTGTAAAAAAAAATATTATTGTGGGGCTACACAGATTTAAAAAAAATAGTGATGAAAAAAATTTTGGACCCTAAAACAAGTCCTTGACCTGTAATTATAAAAAACTAAATGGAAAAAAATCAATTCTGATGGGTTTTTTTTTTTAAGGGCCATGCTGCAGACTATCATTATAATTCCCTAAAATTGATAAATGCGTAGCTACAAAAAAAGAAATAACCAAATAGGTCACAGGAAAATAAGTTGATTTAGCAGTTTTCTGCCTAAAAGGTAATTTGGCGTAGCACCCCCGGGATAAATAATTGGGCCCTAGCAGCCTATAATTTTTTGTACCAGAATCATTGGCACTCAGAGAAAATTTAAGCAACAAGACTTAAACAACTGCACGGCTTTTTATGCACAGCTTTGCTAACCTGTCATCAAATCAATCGCCTTAACCGATTTTTTAATGCAGTATTAATGCCCAAATTGTAAAATGAATAAAACTTTTAAAGCCTAGCCTCAAAAATTTTTAATTCAACCCTTATAAATCATACAATAACCCCCCGAACCCTTTACAAAATAATTTGGAATTCCGTTGGCCCCACGTTTTTAAATTGGGTTGATTAAAAATGCGAAATTGGTATACGATTTTGAAAAAACGCAAAAACACCAAAACGATAAACGAAAAAGCAAAAACACAGATGATAAGGGATAATACATACTACGATGGTGATATCGCTTTTTCACCATCGTACCTCGCGTTTTCACCATTTCCTTTAATCGTAGTACGCGTATTATCATGGTGTCGGTTTTTTAGGGTATGCGTATAGTCAGGGAGAACGTTCTTAGTACACGGGTTTGTTCCGTTGGTGAAAAGGGCCGGGGAAGTGATTTAATGTTAAATCCAAAAAATATGTGAATTTATAATTTTACGTCTACAAAGGGAAATGAAATAAAATGAAAATATAAAAAATGAACATTTTTTTGGGTTTATACGAAATGAACCAAAATAAGATGGGAAAAAAAAAAGGTTTCCGTTTTAAATTTGCTTTCTTTTTCGCATGAAACCGAAAAAAATCATTTCATTTTTAAATAATACTGATGAAAGCAAAACAACAAAAACGGAAATGTCGAAAAAAGAATCGCAGCAAAAAAAGAAAACGCTAAAACCTTCAAGAAACCCCTGTGTAAAAAGCCAAAACGGAGCAGGCAGAAACAAACCTCCACAAAAAGGGGATAATTTGTCTTCTCGAATAAAAAAGAAATAAAATTTATATTAAAGCGTACTAAGGTTTTGAAATCGTTCTGGATACTGCCAAAAAAATAAATTAAAAGATGAAGAATTTAAATTAGGGGGGATTTTAAAAAAAAAAAAATTTGCCCGTTGAAAAACAACTAAATAACAACGAAAGTTGACTTCACCCGATTACAATAAATTTATTAAAAGGTCAAATTCCACTTTTAGCAAAGCGTCGAAACAATAATACTTAAAAATTTTTATTTTACTGAAAATGACAAAAAAAAAAAGGGGGGTCCCGACTTCGTTTGCAGTATTGTCAAAAATTTTCCCCATCCCCCTTTTTTTTTCTTTTTTGGATAAAAAAAAAAAGAAAACATTTGTTATCAAAAATACATTTTTCCCAGAAATATTTTCCCCATAGGGGCTTTGATTGCCCCGATTTGTTAACTTAAGTTTTAGTCTGACTCGTTAATAATTTACCCCATAAATCTTAGCAGGTTTTCCAAATTGAACTTAGGAAGGATTTTTTTTAAAAAAATTTGGGCAGCATGAGGTCCTAGAGTTAAAAAAAATACACAATTACTTAAAAGGGTTTTTTTCACAAAATAACAAAAAATTCCTTGACTATCACTTTATTCAGCTACAATTCCAAAAAAAAATGAAAAAGTCTAAAAAGGGATATGGGGGGCCCCTTTGCGTTGGCTTTTTCCCCCGCTTTTTTTGCGTACGCAAACGTTTTTACTAAAACGCGAATGCTGTTTGCAAATAGATATTAGCCATCCCCGCTTTAAAAAATCTAATACTTTCCCTGAAACAACTTTCTTTCTTGTTTTTCAAAGCATACTTTCAAGTTTTTTACACGTGAATATGTGGATATTTTAATTTATTAAAAAATTGTGGGCTTTTCCGCGGAAAATAAAAAAGCCGTAATTTTTTTTCTCTCCATGAATGTTGGGAAGAATTTTTTTAAATATAATTTAATCAACTGGGGAACTGATTTTTTTTGCAAGAAAGTTACAATATAATTTATTTTTTTTATTCACCCCCCCCCCCCCCCCCCCCCCATCATGTTGTTTGGGGGGGCAATTATGTTGCCCAGCCACCGCCGCTGTCCGTCAGCCCAATTTATGTGGGGCTATCTCAGAAAGTATTGACCAAGGTATAAATCCCAATTGTTATCAGACTTCCTTTGGTTATTATAATTTCGCGGTGACTTTCTGCCCTCGGTTAAATATCAGCGCGTCAATGACCTGACAGTCATTTTTTTTTTGGTCATATAAAAAAAGGTTAAAAAAATGTTTTTGATAGTCAAAATATGTCTTTTCTGGTTAGGGTATTTTATCGTTGTATACAAAAAGAGAAAGGTTTGGCAGTCAAAAATATGTTTTTTGGTAGGGGATTTTATCATTGTAGCAAAAGAGAGGAAAAAATAAAATTTTTAATTTATTCCACGTCAACCATGTTATCCCTTGCTATTCAAAAATATCATAAAATTTGTGTCCATGTATTCTTTAATGCTTCAAGATTTTTTTTTGAATATCTTAAAAAATATTCTGCATGTGAATTTAACAATTGGGGGACTACCCCCAAAATATTTGTTTTTTTTGAAATACGCATAAAAACAAACTCAGAAAATTATAAAAAAGATTCAAATTCGTTTTTGAACACGGCAACTGGAAGTACCCGTTTTTGTTACTTGAAAAGGGGTTTTTCAGTAACAAATTTGAGCAATTAATCCCGGTAGGGATTCCCGACTTCGGAAACAATAACATTTTAAATTGTCAGTATAAAATACTCCCTCAAAAACAAAAAAAAACCAAACCCAAAGTTTTCAAAATTTTATGTCTTTTAAAAACGCTTGATAACTTCTATTTGTATGTAATACAGAAAATGTTTAAAATATCTAATAAAAATAAAATTTAAACATCATTTTTCAAAATATTAAATTTTGAAATCCCTTTTAAAAAATTTCAAAAATTCCCCCATTGTATATAGAAAAGACTTGCACATACCCAATATATCTTAACCCCCAAGTTTTCCCACCAAAATTTAAAAAACAAAAGGTTTTGCCCCCCCTGCATCGTTTTCCCCCCAAAGCTTTGTAAACAAATGTCGCGACGTTGCGATTGTAACGTTTGGGGTTCCCCCAAGTCGTGAATTACACCTTCTTTCCCCTAATCCTATTTATTTAGAAATATATTTAAAACAAATAAATAAATTTGGTCAAAGGGAAGGGTAAGTAAAATTTAAAAAAAACATTTACTTAGGAAAAACTGGGAAAAACTTTAAAAAAAAAGCAAAAAATTTAGTGCACTAAATGGCACAAACATTTATAACATTAAATTTTCAACAACTTTTTTCATTTTTTATTTTAAAAGCGTTTTGTTGTTTATTTCATTATTTTTTAAAAGCTTTTATTCTTTTGCGGGGGATTTCCCGCGATATAAATAGCACAGTGACTATACAAAAAATCACAAAAACATAAAAAAGAAAGACACTTTTATAAATAAAAACTCAATATTGAACAACAATGATACTTTTATAAAAAATATCGAAAACAAAAAGAAATAAAGACATATACAAAAACAATGGTAATATTTTGATTATGAATGCAACATTTAAAAACAAAAAAAAAAAAAGAATAACGAAATATAGAATAACAATAAGGGGTTTACCGTAAAAACCCAAAATACAAAAAAGAATAACGACTTAGAAAAACAAAGGTAAGACTTCGAATATCAATGAAGAATTGAATAAATACAAAGTACAATTAAAAATAACGAAAAATGAAAAACAATTGACTTTTAGAATTGAAAAAAAAAAGCATTGAATAACATAACAAAAATACAAAATTTAAAAACATACATATTTAATTTAAAAAAGTTTGACATGCCAAAGCGGGCTTAAAAGGTGTTTAATTTTTTTGTTAACTTTTCTCAAAAACTCACTGCTGCAATTGTTGAACCGTAAGGGCAACGCCATCTAGCTTTGACCCTATTAAATAAATCAGGGGAAATTCCCGTTTTATCAGTAGTGTATCTTTTTTTTTTTTAATTTGAATAACGTGAATATTAAGCTGGATATAATGCTAAATCTACTATTTTAAATTTTTCTTTAAACAAATCCATGATATAAGAATAGGTAAAGATATGATGATCGGGGCCTTTTTCCAAAACTTTTTCGCAAAAATTTAGAATCCGGGTCTCCCCAAACGGACGCTGAGTCTGTTTTAAAAAAAGCTCTTAAAAAACCATAAAAACGGGAAGAATTTAGTATGAATAAACGGGAGGGATGATAAAAATGAACTTTACGTTTAAAAAGTTAACGTAAACTTTATTTTTCTTTTTTTTATTTTTTAACTTTCATGCCGTTTTTTCATATTTTTAAAATTCTTTCACGGTAGTGGTGCGATGGGGAAAATCCCCGAGGGTAAATTTTTTCTGGCGATAACGAGGCTCTTGCCGAGTTACTGCTTAAACATTCCCCAAAACCGGTATTTTCCCTTTCCCTACCACCCGTGATTGAACTTTTTTTTTTCATGCTACATCAAAAAAAACAGTAGAAAAAAAAAAACAGATATTTTATGCCTTTTTTCTTATATCTATTAAAAAAGGCTGGGAAATTTTCGTCAATAAAAGGGGTACGTCATGACGTTTCAAACCAAAACAACGTTAGTTCGATTTTTTTTATCATTTCATAAACGTTTTGTTTTTTCCCTAAAAGGACATTTTGAATGGAGAAATATGTTAAGGGAACAACGAAAAAATCAAGGTATTTGATTTTCGTAAAACATTTTTATTATACACAAATTTTGTAACAAATAAAAGTTCTAAAGAAATATCACCTATTTTTCCCCAAATTTTTTTTTATCAGCTCAGTGTCATTTAAATGCTTGTTTAACATATTTACACGATAAAAACAAGAAAATGCAAAAAAACCCCGTATAACCCTATGCAGGTTCGGGCCTTTTTCTTTATTCTATGGACTACTATAAATTTTTCTCCGGGGCACAAAATACAAAAAGGGCCTACTTTTTGGGGTGCAGTCAGGAAAAGGGGGCAATGTACAGTTTGTTTTGAGGCCGGGTAACTGGTTTTTTGTTTTTTTGGGGGGGGAGGGGGCTAAAAATGTATATGGAGGAGTGGTGTGGGGGGTCACACTGGCAAATCGCTTATTTTTACCTATCTATATCCAATTTAAAAATCAATATTGAAAAGTTTGAAGTTTGATTGGAAAAAAAAACAAAGACAGCTTTTCCTTTGAACTAATTTTGACATTGAAAATTTTACCTACCAAACATGTTCATGGGGCCTTACATCATCTCATCCCCCCATTCATTCCAGTTTTAATCTATTTTGAACGGTTTTTAAGTTTTGCTCTGGGTCCAAATATAACAGATCGACCCTTGGGGGGTAACCGGTAGCCCCCGTTTCTGCCCATGGTAGGGGCCCTCGGACGGGTATTTCTATCCATTATAAACACATGACAGTATTATTATTCTGGTGATTATTTCAAACGAAAAAATGTGATTACATGTAAATAAATTTTTTTACTTCAAAAGATAACCCCAAAGTGAATTGAAAAATTATTTCCCCCCGGGATTTTAGATATATTTAAACCCTTAAAAAACAAATCCCTTTTTTTTCTGAATTTTTCAATTTTGGTCATAATATATACAAAGCTATTTTTTATCCCTTACAAATTAATGTTTGGCATACTATATAATTTTTAAAAGTCTTAAAAAATTTTAATTTCAACATACAGTAACTAGTAAATTTGAGGGGTTTCTCCTTCCCCATCAAATCTTCATTTTCAAAAAATGCTTCTTAATTTTTGAAGAATTTTATATTTTAAATATTAATTTGTTTCGTATTTCTGAAATTGCAATATTTTTTGAAAGCACGTTGTTCAAATGCGTAATTAAATTTAAAAAAATATGCAGGGGGGAAAAGGGTATTTTCCAAATTTCATTTTGCTAAGAAATGGGTTTAAAAGTGTTTTAACGAAAAAAAATGTGTAAATTTCAAAAAGGGCACAGAATTGTTTACTTTTGTGTTAGTTTTTTTTACTCCGCATCTTTACTTACCAACAAAACATGACGAAGTAAACTGGAGTTTTAAAAATTAAAAGGGACTTTATTGGTTAAAAATGAAAATAAAATTTTCTAACACTATAATTGCTTTTTTTTCGTTTTCATTGTCCCTTTTCATTGAAATATATGTTATATGCACAAACTCATTTGGGTATAAAGGGGAATGTAAATGGTCGCGGTCTTTTTGCTGTTTCCTATGAATGTCACAAATAAAAATTTTGTAAATAAGGAAGTCACCCCTGCTTTTTTAATTCAGTGTTTTGTTTTTTAATATATTTTTTAAAAACATTTTTTATTACAAAATCTTCAAAAATTCATCAAGTGGGATTCGAAAGTAACCGTAATGATAACATATAACCAAAAGTTTTATCGATTATAAGTTATCTCTTTTGCAGTGAGTCTCCAGTTATATGTTTTAAATGTTTTCCCCTGGGAAATAAATAGGACATAAAGAGCTTAAAAAAGTAATGGCCCGTCGTTTTGGGCCTCAGGGTGAAAATTTTGAGGGGGTTTCGGATTTAGATTTTCTTTTATAGAAAAAAAATTTTAGAAATACTAAGTGCTTAAATTTTTAATTCCCAATTTTTTGGATACATGGACATTTAATTTGATTTTTAAAATACATAAAGGGGGTGTTTTTAAAACAGCATTTAATTGGGGAAAATAATTCATGTTTGGGAGACATACCGTGTAACCCTTAAAATTTTTTAGGTAGGGACGGCAAATGAATGAAAATTTTCTCCTTATTTTTTTTGACTTTTCTTAAAAAAGTTGGTATTTGCTTGCCCTTTTATGTAGTTTTTGATATCAAAACATCACAAAGCGGTCGGTAAATTTTACAATTTGTTAAAGCAAGTTCATAATTTTAATTTGGGAACTATATATATGTGCTGTACGGGTTAACAACAGCAAACATGAGTTTTAAGTTTAACAAATTTCTTTTTAAAATAAATACATATTCCTTGTTGTTTCATATTTTTTCATTTTTTTAAATTTTTGAAGTTTGTTTTTGGGGGGATTCTGTTTCCTATTTTTGTTACATATTAATTGTGTTTCTTTTCTCTAATAATTTTATTTCAAGGGGAATACAAGAAAAGATATTTCAAAAAACAACAACCTTTATCTTACAAGCAATCAAAGAAATACAATATGAAATATAGCTGTCGTAGTGTTTTTTGGTTCTATTTTTAAATTTTGGAAAATTTCCCAAGGTCTCCGAGCGAAAGTCATGCGAATTTTGATACTGTGAATGCCCCTCTAAAAGAACAGAAAAGCAACGAACTTTTAATAAAACCCCCCTAAAAAGTTTTCATATTTTTTGCAAGGGAAATAGTATTACATTTGACAGGGGGCCCTTTGAATTTTTTTAAATAAAAAGCTTTCCCCCAAAATTCATCCTGGGTTTCATTTTGAAGTCAAAAGAACAGGAAACTGCAAAATTTTCCTTGTTTTTACCCTATTCAAGGTTCGTTCAAGTTCTACCGACTATAGGGGGTTGTATTAGCGAAATTAACAGTGCAACAATCACGTAACCCCAAAAATACAAATTAACCTCCCCCTCCTGACCAATTACTTCATTTCTGTGCCTTTTTTCCCTCACCCCCCGCCGAAATACACCCCAACCAACCAACCGAGACATAACACACTCCGCCACCCCCCTTAACCCCTTTTACACCTCCCCAAAAATTTTCTTTTAAATTTTACTTCTTTTCCCCCTTTAATCTAACTATTTTTGCCCCCCTTTGCGGACACTATTTAAAACAAAACTATAAACAAATAAATATTGATATTTTTGGTGGCTTTTTTCTGCCCCTTTCGTTCTGTGACGTATGAAAAACAATAACATTTGATAGCGTTCCCGAGGAAACTTGATCATTGTTTCATCATAATTTAACCACTTAGTATCAAAGCGGAGCCAGGTTATCAGCGAGCTGAGAGAGTTAGCCCGAATGACCTGCTTAGAAGCCAACTTTACGGTAACGTGAATGTAATTTCTACACAGTGATGAATTTGAGAACATTCGCCGGAAGTTTAGCAAGGCGCATTTAGCGGCTAGGAAGTAGTTTCCTACATGAGGAGAGAGCGTCATTCGACCGCTCAAATTGTATATATCGACTGTTTATGGCACATTGATATGGTAAAAACATGGTCGCTAATGACTTATTTCTCTAAATGCCTTGTCAAAACAATTTAACGAAAAACGATATTCAGGGAAACTGTTGACACTATGATTTGTAAAATGTGATGGCCGCTGGTGGCCGTGACTTGCTAGAACATGTGTGTGTAGTAATATCTGTCGAGCGGTGAAACTCAGGTGATCGATCTAGAGACCATCATGACCTATTTGTTTTCAGAAAAATATATCTCGAACGCTCGATATGGCATCTTATCTCTGGCGCTCAAAATCGTATCTCGAGTGCACATCTTATTTCAATCGCACGACAGTTTATCTCGAGAGCACGACATCTTTTCTCGAGCGCGCGAAATCTTATCTCGTGCGCACGACATATTATGTCGAGTGCTCGAGATAACTTAATCTAAAAATGTGTCCTAAACATACCACCATATAAAAAGACATGTAAAGTATTTTTCAACTTATACTAAGGGTTTCGTTTTTGATCAGAACCCATCTTCATCTACATACGAGGGGTTGCAAGACACGCGAATGTCCTATTACCTGAACAGAACTCCGTAGTAAGGACCTTAAATAATATAAGATTCTTTCACTGGTTAGGGTAAAATGGGGTAACTGGGACAATGGGGAAACTGGGACACTTTACACTTTTCAGTAAATTGGGGTAAATATTGGTTACGTTCCCTAAATAAGATCATATGTTGAAAAAGAACATTCAGTGTTAAAGCCTATTATGACAAAACTTTTCTGCCGATGGATTGGAAAATATTTTAAGAATCGATTTTCTTAGACATATGTTGAAAGTATTACTAATTAAATAAAAATAAGAAAACATAAAATTACACGCTGTAAATAATTATGCCTATTTTTTTCAGATGGTGCATTAAAATATTCTCGGTATGTTCCTGTCTAGTGAAACGCACAGCGGAAATAGTCGTCTGACTTTCTAGATATATTTGCTTATATGTGGTCGGTATATCAATAAGATCTTAAAGATATTTAATTTCGGTACCGTAACGACTTGATCATAAATGTGACGTCAATTTTGACGCAAGAAGCTGGTTCTCGTATACATGTAATATCGCATTTAACTTGTTTGAAATATTGAAGCGTATTATGTATCATTGCAAATCAAGGACATGGCATTATTTTTTTTAATTCTATAAAAAAGTATTATGATTTTGTTTTATCGACTTTCATTTTGAATAATAAAGTGGCCTGTCATGAACCGTTGCGTTGACGTCAGACAACGACGTTATAAAACAGGTGCTTGTTTGTGAAATATGGCATGTCCAAAATATTTATATTGGTATGTGTTGATACCTTCAGTTATGGGAAGAGTTGCAAAACTGTAGGTATCACATTACTATTTCATACAATGAGATTTGTTTTTGGGAAATTATAACATACTTTATTTTTGAACGTTCCTTTTCAAAAGTGTCCCACTTACCCAAATGCATTGGGGCAAGTGGGACACTGTCTTTAAGAACAAAGTTCTCCATGATTTTATTTTTGAACAAACTGGATGCTGGAAGGAAAAGGGGATATGCTCCAATGGACAGTACATAAAATGTTGTACATAACTGGACATAACCACTATAAATTGTTAACTTTTAATCTTTGTCCACAAATGAAATGAAAATAGGAAAGAAAGTCTAGTAATGACGAAACTTTGATATTTTGTAAGTATACCACTAGTTCACAGGCGTGGTCATAATATATATTAGCTTAACTCTGGTGCAACTACTGAATTTTCTACCCGATACCAAGTTTACATAATCTAAGTCACTGTTTAGTCACATAAGTTTATTTAAAGGGAGATCGCTCCGTGAACCCCTCCCACTCATTCCGCGTAAAATCTGGTGAGTTTAGAATTTTTGATAGTCTAATAGGCTAATACTGATATTTCTTTCATGTTTAAAGAAACTGTCGGCAAATCTTATATTAGTAAGTAGTATTTATGTTGAGCGCAAATAACCAATCTGCGCTATTTACCAAACGCGCAGCGCATATAACAAATTTTTGTACGTTGGTTATATGCGCAACGATTTACCAATCGTTGCGCAGGATAAACTTAATCTGCGCGATTTACCAAATGCGCAGCGCAAATAACAAATGTAACTTTATATATCAGAAATTTGCATTTCGTATTTGATAAATCAGGCAGTTGGTCAATTTATTAATAAATATAGATGTCAAATGCTGAATATCTTGGTACTTAAATTATGTGTCATAAATTGTTGTTTCTACATCAGTAAATTCACGGCAGTCGGTCACCAGGTTTCAATACCTTCGATCTTATACAAGATGCAATAAAACCAAACATGCGTGAAGGTGTATTTCCTCCAGCTTGCACACGTCGTCCTCTGGTATGTTTTAGGATATTTTTTATAATTTTCTACTTCACCCGAGCACACACTTCGCAAAATATCGTTTTTATTAATTGAAATATCTTGAAATTTCACAATAAATATTCTTTTTACCAACGGGAGCATATCTCTCAACATAACTAAGATAAAAGATGAAATAAAAAAGTCACAGAATTAAAAGAAAATTCTTACAGATCTTATCTATATTATTATTATTATTTTATAGTATAAAATCGATTGAATAAAGAGTAGCCTAATTTTCATCAAAACGTAAACGAAATTTTATATTTTGTAGCTGCACAAGATAATGTGTTCGGTGCCCTGCCTAAATGAAAATCTGGAAATTACTCTGATAATTTAATTATCTTTTATAAATCATATTAACTTTTACTTAGATTTACGATTACAGACTAAAACTATAGTCTTTTTTACAAATCTAAATGGATCTATAATGTTACACCTGTAACTTGCGTGGGAGGTCGGTCCTGCGCTAATAGCAAAGTTTGAAATTACACTGTATTTCAAATATATTTCATTCATAAAACATACTATTTATGTAACTTTTAAATGAATACTGTAAAAGAATGATTAGAAAAAGAGTGATTTCTGTCATAACGAGAACGAAATATTACATTTTTTATCTGCGCAAGATGTGTGTCTGCGCTTAATAATAAATCTGGAAATTACTCTGATAACTTGAATATCTTTTAGAAATCATATTAACTTTACTTTGATTTACGATTACTGACTAAAACTATAGTTTTTTTACAATTCTTAATGGATCTATAATGTTACACCTGTAACTTGCGTGGGAGGTCGGTTCTGTGCTAATAGCAAAGTTTGAAATTACACTGTATTTCAAATATATTTCATTCATAAAACATACTATTTATGTAACTTTCAAATGAATACTGTAAAAAAAAATGAATAGAAAAAGAGTGATTTCTGTCATAACCGCGCAGGTTACAGAATTAAAATTACATTTGTCTTTGCAAAAGCTACAACTTTAGTCTGTAACTATAAAACAGAATTAAATTTAGCATGGTTTATGAAAGATGTCCAAGTTATCAGGATTATTTCCAGATTTTTTATTAGCGCAGGGCCGATATCCCGCGCAGGATACAGATGTAACAAAATATTCATTTGGCAAAAGCTACAATTTCAGCCTGTAATCACAAAACAATGATAAAGTTAGCATGGTTTTATGAAAGATATCCAAGTTATTCAGGATTATTTCCAGATTTTTTATTAGCGCAGGGCAAACACATCTTGTGCAGATAATAAATGTAATATTTCGTTCTCGTTATGACGGAAATCACGCTTCTTTCTATTTTTTTCTACTCCCAAAACAGTTTTATGAAGTTACATAAATAATATCTTTTAGAATTGAAATATGTTTGAAATATCAGCGTCAGTTCATAATTTGCTATTAGCGCAGGAACAACATCCCGCGCAGCCTACGGATGAAACATTATATTCAGATTTTCAAAAGCTACATTTTTAGATTGTAATCGAAAAAACGAAGTAAAAGTTAAAATGGTTTATAAAAGATATCAAGTTATTGGAGTAATTTTCAGAGTTTCTATTAACGCAGGACACACACATCTTGCGCACCTACAAATGTAAAATTTCGTTCACATTTTCACGAAACTTATTAGTTATTCTACCTGTCTCACTATAAAACATTAAAAATTGATATAAGTATAAAAGATCTGCAAGAATCGTCTTTTAATTCTACTTATTTTTGTTTTGTTTTTAATCTTGGCCATGTCAAGAGATAACGCTCACGTTGGTAAAAAAAAGAATTGCGCTTTTTCAATATGATGAAAAAAGCGATATGGTGAATTGTGGTAAGTGTGTGGCAATTCAGTCTTTTATGTAAGTCTCCTTTATGTTCTATATCCGGTATAAAATGACTGCGTGTGATCGAATGAAATAAAAATACTTTAGTTATAAAAAGAATAGAGAGGACGATGTGTCTATCTGAAGGAAATCACACCTTCACGCATGTTTGAGCTTTATTGCATATTGTATCATACTGCAGATATTGAAACCTGGTGACCGACTCCCATGAATTTACTGATGTTGAAATAAATTTATGACACATTTTTAAAACCTAGATTTGCAATATCAGTCTGTAATTGTTAAACAATGTAAAAGTTAGCATGGTTTATGGCAGTTATTCATGTTATCAGAGTAATTTCCAGATTTTCTATTAGCGCAGGATACATCTTGCGCAGCAACAAAATTTCCTTCACGTTCTGGCGAAAATTACTCTTTTGTACTACAAAACATTAAAAAAATATCAATACGATCTGTAAGAAATAATCAATATATATTTGAAATATCGGTGTCATTTCAGGATTTGATATTAGCGTTGTTTAAAGTTTTTTAACACCTATGACAGATGACTCTTAATACCGTCGTCAACAGAAATTTTTAGTCCATAAACTACCAGGGACGTGAGCATCTCATTGAAATTACCGCATAAATACGCTGATTTACTTAAAAAAATGTTTTTCTTGTTCTTTACAAATTAAGCACAGTCAATTCACACCTTTACGCGTGCCTGATCACCATCAGTTTTAAAATTAAACTGTTTTATGTAGGCCTACAAGTCTAACCCTCTAATGATATTCAATTTTATCGGAAGATATCATCCATATGTTAAAAGCGCAGACTCATTTACCAAACGCGCAAGACAGTTACCCTGTGCATATAAGAAATATATAAGGTTGCCCGATTTACAAATCGTTGCGCAGATAACAAATTGGTTATTTGCGCTGCGCGATTTACCAAATGCGCAGATTGGCTATATGCGCGTAACATTTATACTAGGTGAAGCGCAGGAACCAACTGACAGTCAAGCCAACATGGTAGTTCTTTTAGTTAATTACTCATTTAAAAGATGACGTTGTGTCAAATATTCAGCCTAAAGCAAACACCAAATATTGGCCAGACAACACATTTTAGGTACAGTTGCCAATAGTTTCCGAGAGCGTATGCCCATGTGTCCCTCTAGATCTCCTTAATCCTTCCTTCATTCCCCTCACATTTCATGCCCTCCTCCCAGAGTCTTCCTGTATGCAAAAAGCTAGTTAATGTCCTTATTTCTTTGTGAAAAAAGACACACATTTTAATTGTCCCGTTAATATTTGATAAAATCTATGTTTTAAGACTTTTTAAAATTTTGATCAGTTTCAAGTGTAAAAATCACATATATAAGTACATAATGGATTATGTCAAGTTTATGTTTAATTCATACATAGTTATTTACACTTATAACAATTTTTATTTTAAACGATTTATATAATAAGCATATATTGAAACAAATAATGACATAATTTAGGCAAAAAATGGACATATTGATTTCTTTATGCATCCTTGTTTTACAAAACAGTCATAAATTGTAATTAATACTGAGCTATATTTTCAGTTTAGAATTCTTTTTTGATCTGTGGACATGAATGGTTTCATTTGTCATAAATGCGACTGTAATATACATATATTCTAATAAAACTAAAATGTCCCAAGTTACCCCAACTGGGTGGGGTAACTTGGGACACTTGACCAATGTTTAATTAATTTATAGTTAATCACAGGTTATCAGGTATTTGTAAAAGTTTATATACGTCATATATTATATAGGTTGCGCATACTGAAATATCAATAAATCAAGTTTAGATTTTGTCTTTCTAAAATATTACTCAACAGTGTTTCTTTAAGTGTCCCAGTTACCCCATTTTACCCTATAGGTGCAGATGGGAATATCCGGGCTCGAGGGTAACTGTTTAGACGGTAACGAGGCTCCTTGCCGAGTTACCGCCTAAACAGTTACCCGAGAGCCGGATATTTCCATCTGCACCTATAACCAGTGACAGAATCTTTTTCTTGCATACCGATTTCAAAAAATAATAATAAAAATAAAATCAATCGAACGGCTTTCTTTTTAGAACTATTTCATATGGCAGTGTATTTAAACAAAGCGCGGGAAACCAACGTCCGTAAACAGGAAAGACGTCATGACGTTTCAAAACAAATAACAAAGTTTAGTTCCGGTTTTGTTTTATAACTTGCAGCGTAACGTTATGAATTTTTGATAAAATAATGTGATTTGAATCGAGAAATATACTATCCGGAACCAATAGGAACTGTCAAGGTATTGAATTTTTATTCCGTTTTTTAAATAAAATATATGTTACTACATAAATCTTCTACATATATGTAGTTCGTAATACGTCATTTACAGCACGAGAGTCATCTTACACCCCGGGGTGTAAGATGGATTTTTCCAGCACCGGTAAAGATACCGGAAATCCCCGTCTGGTATGCAAGAATTCAAGTTCTGTCGCGCATACCGCGTCGAGGCTCAACCCTGTAAATATTCAATCAATAACGTATGTATAGTGTAGCACCATTGAAAAGCAAACATGTAGTTCCAGAACAGTATGCCATTTTTAAAAGATTTAACGATTAACGGTGGTGCGACAATTAACGGGGCCACACTTTATACATGTCATATTTTTTATTAGAGGTATTCCTCAAATTCGATTTGTCTAGAATCCCGATTGTGCAGCCAAGATAGAATTATTTGAGCATATATATAAACTTAATACACGCAATTTGCCTAACATAATTCTGGAATGGAAGTGTCTTGCACTATCCTCCCAGCAACATTTTGAACAGTCTTCTGGAGGGATATCCAGTGGCGACTATAAATACATGTAAGCTTGCAAACAAGAAAACAGAGTAACCGACAACCATATTATCAGTGTTGAAATCATCAATATTCAGCCCTGTACCCCCCCCCCCCCCCCCCCCCCCCCCCGCCCAAACCCTCTCCTGCAGAAATTTACAACAATGCCTAAAAATAAGGTAAACACTTCATTGAATAAACAAAGGACAAGAAAGTAAAGTGAAATAAAGAAATTCATAACTTAAACTCTTTTAATTACATGATTTTCCCTTGAATTATCGAAATAATAGTGTGAGATATATCTAGTATATTGACAGTGAAAAATATCAAATGTAAAAAAAAAAAAAAAAAAAAAAAAAAAAAAACACTCCAAGAAGTTCTAAGTGGACAAGATAATGTATAGGCTACTAGGCCGCTAGACTGCTAGGCTGCTAACTTCACGACGCACATGGGTGACAGGAAATGAAAAAATGGATGTCCGGTAAAGGAAATATTCATAAAACGGGCCTATTTTGATTGATATTTCATCTGATGAGAAGGCAAACAGCCCCCTTTACACATAAATGGTACTTATCAGAAAAGGGAGATAAAAACATTAAGCTTTCGATCAGTTAAAAACAATTTATTAATTGATATATGTAAATCTTAATATTTTGGCATTGATTGTTCATGGCTTTTTACAACATGAACGAATTGTAAAATAGTTTGTCATTCCGGACAATCGGAAATAATGACATATAAGAAATCCGGAAAAATCGGAAGTAATATAGAAAACATTTATAGTTTGTATAAATTCCGGAAAATCGGAAATATTATGCAATATGAATATTTATTCCGGAATTATCGGAAATAATGTATTGATATAATTGTTTGCTCCGGAAATTCGGAAACATTACACTCCGGATATCGGAAGTATAATATGTTATTCACATCTACTATGAATTGAAAAACAGACAACGTGCTGGCAAATGCCCGTTATTTAGAGTTAATATCCCAGTTTCAATTTAACACTGAAATAAAGTTATAGAAAAATTCCAGTCTGTAACCACACGGAATGTCTTTAAGTGTCCACTATGAAACAGGATCAGCACAAGTTGTCCAAATAGCCATGACGTTGAGAGTGTATCAAGCTTTTTGCTTCATGTACATATCGTCAGAATGGAAGCTGAAAATAGATATAAAACAGCAGCAGAAAGAAGTATATGATACAAGGAGGGGGTGGGTGGGTTTACAAATAAACTTTTCCTTTCCTATGAATTTTGATGAAAGATGTACAAAATTTAAGGACGAAAATGTACCTGTTTTCAAGAAATGTCCAAAGTGACGGGGGAAGGTTGGATAATCGTTAATTGGTAGGCAAGGACGACGGAGTTGGCTCCCTTTCAAATAATATGCACTATAGAAATACTGAAGATTTCCATAATGCTACTTATCAGAAAAGGGAGATAAAAACATTAAGCTTTCGATCAGTTAAAAACAATTTATTAATTGATATATGTAAATCTTAATATTTTGGCATTGATTGTTCATGGCTTTTTACAACATGAACGAATTGTAAAATAGTTTGTCATTCCGGACAATCGGAAATAATGACATATAAGAAATCCGGAAAAATCGGAAGTAATATAGAAAACATTTATAGTTTGTATAAATTCCGGAAAATCGGAAATATTATGCAATATGAATATTTATTCCGGAATTATCGGAAATAATGTATTGATATAATTGTTTGCTCCGGAAATTCGGAAACATTACACTCCGGATATCGGAAGTATAATATGTTATTCACATCTACTATGAATTGAAAAACAGACAACGTGCTGGCAAATGCCAAGGCGCGAACAGAAATGAGTCCATAACCATTTATGTTCGTGACCCGCCGGCACACAAAGCCTGTATATAAACATTTGACTGCACGCCAGCAAAGCATAATGGCAAGTCAACAGTATTGTGATCATGGCCAGACAAAGCCTGTATATAAACATTTGACTGCACGCCAGCAAGGCATAATGGCAAGTCAACAATATTGTGATCATTCCGGATAATCGGAAACAATTCATATATTATGTTTGTATCCCCGGAATGAAAATCGGAAGTATATATACAAACATATAATTGCAGTCAAAATTTTTTTGACTGGCACCAATTTGGTACAATGGCCAGACAAAGCCCACATTACAAATATGACAAAAAGTCATGATAAGGCAAATACAAATATTCTAAAGCTCACCAAACAGGGCATAATATTATGGATATATAGATCTATATATTTAGCATCCATATAGTCAAAATAATAATTATCTCAATATTTCCCAGGATCACGAAAAATTCAGTTGGATTCATCTACAAAAGTATGCCGAACTTCAGTTAAACGTCGTTATATGCGATCAGCTGTGTAGATCAGATCTAAGCTGTATACATGTATAACACGACTTCCATGATACACATAAACTGGGTCATATCGACTCCAGGCTCTTTACCGCAAATAAATGCATTTAATAATGGCAAAATAAAGAATTAAAATAGGATTCGCATCAATAAACAATATTTATATAACATCTCAGTAAAAATTAAAGAATTGTAGATAAACATGAAATTAAATTCGGCCATTTTTTTTTTTAGCGTTACACAGACGATGGATAAATGCAAGAAAATCCATCAAATTACTGAAAAATCTTCAACTAATCCGTAATTAAAGTACGATGAAAATGTGACATAGATATTCATGTTTAACAATGCAATATGATTTTTACAAATAAACTTTTCCTTTCCTATGAATTTTGATGAAAGATGTACAAAATTTAAGGACGAAAATGTACCTGTTTTCAAGAAATGTCCAAAGTGACGGGGGAAGGTTGGATAATCGTTAATTGGTAGGCAAGGACGACGGAGTTGGCTCCCTTTCAAATAATATGCACTATAGAAATACTGAAGATTTCCATAATGTTACTTAATATTGTACCTAAATAACATATCTACATTTTAAGGTAGGTTGAAGGTGCAAGGATAACCCCTAGAGGTCACAGGAGATGAAATATGGAAATCAACTACAGCAAAAACAATGAAACATCAGTTTTTAGACCTAACTGAACAAGTTTAGACCCTGGTTCGAGCCTCTGTGTCATCACATATACCCTTACTACATATGATCTGACTTGTATGGATCATAGCTACTGTTCAAAATCCAATTTGGGTATACTGGATACCATCTGAGGTCAGGACATATAATAAAATTATGGAGGAATGTTGGAGTCAAAACAGCATTATTTTTATCAATATTGGACGGTTTTCAACCCGGTTGGATGCCCTGTGACCCGGTATATACTACGATGTTATATCATAAGATAGGTATAGGTCCTTGTTATCGAATAATATCAAGTTTGAGTATTTGACATACCCATAAAGGTCATGGCAGGTCCTATAAGGTCACCGGGTAGTGTTGAAACTTAGGAAATACGTCAAATTTGATCATGTCTGTACGGCTTTAGACCCGGTTTGAACCCCTGTGACCATGACATAGTACATATATTATACATGCTCGTGTAGGTATGGGTCCTAGCTAAAGATTGAGACCCAGTTCAGGTACCTAGTGTAGCCCGAAGAGTCAGGGCAGGTTGTAGAAGGTCACCAGGCAGTGTTCGAACTTTGAAAATCTGCTTATTTTGACCACGTCGGAAAGGTTTTCGATAAAGTCCTGGCTATCGATTGATGCCATGTACGAGTACCTCGGATAGCCGTTGGGTTTGGGGTGAGTTCGAGTCTCTACATCCTGGGTACCTACCTATACCATATATGGATATGTTGGTAGATGTCTAAGCTACTTACAAGTCAATATGATGCCATCAGAGCTCAGGACAGGTATCAGAAAATTACCAAACTTGTTATATGCAGTAGGGTGCAGACCAAGACTAAGCTGGCCCGGCCGGGGGAGCCGAGAGAATTGTTCCAATGGTGTTGTTGGACTTAGTGAAGATTGTATTTCGTTTTCAGGACTGCCTTGACTGCTGTGAAAACTTCATATTTTGAGAATATTACCGAACTTTGACCTATGACTTTGACCCCTAGCCGACCGGGTTCGAACCTGACTTGACCTGTTTCCTCGAGGTACTGGCTTGCTCTTTGCATTTATTAAAATCAGACATCAAGTTATGAAGATATAGCTTCTCTGACAAGGCCCACCCCTCTATTTAGTATATGAAGAAATATGCATATTTTCACCAAAAATGGTACACTTTTAGACGGTCCCCCGACGAAACCTTTGGCGGTAAAAAACTATAAATTACATATCTGTTTAGACCATGTTTAGATTTATTTTATAAAAGATATTCATTAAAATATCTTGTGCTTGGAACATTCTACAATTATTTGAAGTTAATGAAAAACACGAACTTTTTCCGTATGGAAAGTACAGAAATACAGCTTTTACCCTAAATTACGTAAATACGGACGGAAAGATGTTGTCTTTTTTGTCACAAACGTTCAGATATTATAATAGCGATAAGTCTCTGAAAATCTGATATGCTAGAAAATGTCGAAAACTTTATTTTATGTGAAATAAAGTACAGTCGGATTTAGTGGTGTTCAGCCAGCAGAGACTGTCATTAGAAATTTGTTTCGGTGTATTGATAAATAATACCCAAGAAGAATTATATCGATCAATTTGTCCAGAAATATAATCCCAAGCGACAGTGCGACAATGCGACAATGCGAGGTTTTACTAATTCTCGCAACTATGTCTATTGGATTTCAATTTCATGATGCGATGTTTAAAAAAGACAAGCGACTATTAAGACGATAATTGTCGCCCTCTTAACCTCGCGAGGATTGTTAAATCTCGCATGTAAGTATGTTTTCGGACAAGGCGACAACGCGATAATTATCGCGTTGTCGCGTGTTGGCGAGGCGACAATTTAAGTGGCACGAACAGGATTCCGTAATATTTTGAAGTAATAATTCACTAATTCCGCTATAGCGCTGTTGGTTACGGCGACGGGAAAATGTCTTTATTGCAGCGGTGGTCCGGGTTTCGATTCCCGGCACAATCATCTTTTTTTCTCGATTTGGATTTTTAAAAATATTTTAGAAACAAAAACTCATATTCTAATGTTCATAATATGACCAAACTTCAATTTGAGAAAAAAATTAGTTTAAGCCAAATCTGGAGGTCAGTGCCTTTAAATAGCAAAAGAAAGGTCGAAAAACTATCATTACCTTATTTTTCCTTTCTTGATTGCGCAACCAAGATATATATGGGAAAACTGCTACACCAATTTCAAAACTTGCCCTTTGGTTCAGATTGTAAATATTAAACTAGAAATTATATTGAAAATCAAAGAATACTACTAAGCATTAAAAAAAAAAACAAACAAAAAACAAAAAAACAAAAAAAAAAAACTTTCATATTAAAGGGAGACGGTAATTTCAAAATTTGAAAATACATTGTGAAAAGGGGTCAAACTCAATGTAATGGGGTTTTGTTGCTTAAATAAAATCTGTAATAGAATATAAGAAAAGTGAAAATGCCATAAATTGTTGATCAGATATGACTGGCAACCTGTAAGAAACTTGTCACACGTGCTGACATATCTCATTTATTTCTTGTGCAAGGTGTCTGTTTCAGTGATGTAATTCTTTTAGCACGTTTCACCGACTTAATCCCACAATCAATAACACAGACACCAACAACCAGACGTCTCAAATTATTTATTTATTTACATTTAGGTCACAGCATAAAAGAACACATTACAATACATAAATATCACAGACATGTCATTCATAAGACATACTTTCTAAAAAGAAATCTCAAATCTTTACATTAAATAGCACAGTATCACAATTTGCGTACTTTTAATAAGATAATACCAAATGTCATTACTAAAAATTACATGTGTTATTAAAATGCTAGGGACCTATGGATAACCCATTAAGCTAAGAGCTTATTTTCAATGGGGTCCATTTTACACATAAAATGATGTAGGACAAGATTACTGGGGGTCAAGACTTAGGTGGAATACGGAATTATTAAAAGTATGCTTAAAAAATAATATCACAGACACATGTATTCCAACAGAGATCAATAGTATACAAAATCACTGTTACATTCTGCTACTAGATTTTTTATTAGTTGCTCTTTGACCCTAGATTTGTATCTCTGAAAACTTCAATTGATTTAATGAAGGAGTTCCAATCCTTTATACCACTGTAATAAAAAGTCTGTTTATTTATACCGTTGACCCTGGGTACAGTAAAATTACATTCACTAGATCTTGTATTATGTTTTATACTGTCGCACTTTCGTACAAAATTATCATTTAAATAAGGTGGACATTTGTTGTGAAATATTCTATACATGTGACTTAATCTTAGTTGTGTAACTCTATTTCTAACATTCAACATGTTCAATTCAACAAAATCTTCACTTGTAATAGACTCTCTAGGAGAGTAAAAACTTTAACAAATCTAATAACCTTGTTTTGCATAATCTGTAGCTTGTTTTTTAAACCTTTGTTTAGGCCTTCATACCAGGATGAACAAGAGTAGTCAAAGTGGCACTGTATTAACGCCGAGCATAAAATCTTTCTTGTATTAAAGGGAATTCCGATAGTTTTTTATGCGCATCTTTCTGCGCAGCCGACACATTCTATGGAAAACTGAACTGAAGTCAAAATTTGTTGAAACATGTTACAGACAGTCTTAGACATGAGGAATCTTGAATGAAATAACATTTTTGATAAGTTTTATCAGTAATCAAATGTTGATACTGGTTTATGTTGTATTGACAAGTATCATGCCTGACAGGTATCTTGCTATTTTTGTGGTTGTGTTTTCACATCGCATTTTAGTACAAAGACAGTGTTGTTCATATAATGTAAGATAATTGACTTAGTACTGATAAGACATTATCACCTTTCAGATTATTTAGTATTCAATTATAGAAAGAATTAAGAATTTTTAAAACTTTTTTTTAACTTCTAGCAGACATACATGTAATCAGTTTGGCCGGTTTCGCGCCATTTTCCTTCCGAACAGGTGTTGTATGCTAGCGGTCTTAACATAAAAATTAGCCTGGTGACCCATACATTTTTAGCCATTTTTATGCTCACAATACAATTATCTATACATAAGAAAAACAGGAAAAAATTCTATGAAAGAGTTTTTTCAAAATTTAAAAAAATATTCTTCACTATGGGCATTTTTCACTGAAAAAAGTTCACAAAGTAAATATGAAACAATATTTTTTTTTCATTTGTACCCATTATTGTAAGGATAGAGTATTACAAATATGACTATGATATCAAATAAGTAAATAATAAAATCTGTAAAAAGAAAAAAACTTATTGTGCTGTCTTGATGTATATTTTGGTTGGTATTTACAAAAAAGCAGAAAATTATGAAAATGTTGAGAAATCGCTAGCAGTTTCAGCAACAGTGGGTGTGTTCAAAACAATTTTTCACAAAAACAAGCCTGGTGACCTATTGTTTTTATTTGTTCATTGTTTTCAGCACACATTTTCCTATCATATATGTGAATTTAAAAAAATTCTATGAAAGGAAAAAAACTATAGGAATTCTCTTTAAAGTCTAAGCATCTACCCTGTCTGTATAAAAACTTTAATTTTGTATTGACTTTGGATACAATATTCTGAACAATGGTTTCCCCTGACAAATTGTTGTCAATAAATAAACCTAGGTATTTTACTTGAGCGGAGCCCTTTATTGTATGACCATTACAGCTAATACCCGATTGAGTTTGTTTGCTAAGTTTACGTTTGCAACCAAAAAGAATATATTCAGTTTTCCTAAATGTAATGATAACTTATTATCTACTAGCCATTCTGAACAACTTTCTAGCACTAGACCAAGTTTAGTTGATATGAATTCAGGGTCCTTATGGCTAAACAAAATCGTACTATCATCAGCATATAAAATCAGTTTACAATCGTTATCAATGCTTGTTACCATGTCATTAACATAACATAAAAAAAGAAGAGGCCCTAGTATACTACCTTGAGGAACTCCGCATGTCACAGCATTTGTATTAGAAAAACTTTTACCTACACTAACAACCTGTTTTTTATTTGACAAGTAAGATGTAAACCAAGATATTGATCTGACTCCCATAAGTTCCAGTTTACCGAACAGAATATTATGATCAACTGTGTCAAACGCCTTTTGCAGGTCCAACATGACCATACCAGTAAAGAGACCTTTGGAAGTATTGATTTTAATTGAATCCAACAAATGAATAAAACAGCTATCAGTTGAATATGACTTTCTCAAACCTGACTGAAAATCATACATGATATTATTTGACACTAAAAAAGATTCCAATTGAACATATACTGCTCTTTCTAAAATTTTTGATACAATACTTAAAATACTAACGGGCCTATAATTTCCAACATCTAGTGTACTATTTTTCTTGTGCAGTGGTTTAACTCTAGCTTCTTTTAAATCATCAGGAACAACTCCCTATGATATTGACAGATTTATAATATATGTAATAGGAATTTTTAAAACAGTTGCACCATCTTTTAAAAATCTTGCCGGTAAACCATCCAGTCCACTACTTTTACAAGAGTTTAAATTACAGAGTTTCTTAAAAACAAACTTTTCTGAAACAGTTTTTTAATGCAATACATTGTTTTCTGGATTTTTACTTTTATAAAATTGTGATAGACAATCTGATTTCAAATCATATTTCTGTTTTCCACATGGAAGTTTAGCTACCACTACAGAGGCAATATTCGTAAAAAAAGTCATTAAAAAGCTTGCAATTTTAAATGAGTCATGACAAATTTCATCATCAACTGATAAAACTACATTCTTGTTATCTTTTATACATTTTTTATATCCCAGATCTTTCAAGTTTTGCCAGAGTTTCTTTGGGGTAAAACGGTTTTCCTCTATCTTGTCTGAAAAATAACTGGATTTAGCAGATTTAATTTCTCTCTGTATTAAATTTCTGTAAGACAAAATTTTTTCATAGTCCTCTTTCTGCCCAGACTTTTTAAAACTGTAAAGAAAGCTATCTCTTAACTTTATTTTCTCTAATATCTCAGAAGTCATCCAAGGTTCAGACTTTGACTTCAGCCGAACTTCCTTAATAGGTGCTACAGAATCTAAAATTTTGGTAAAAATGTCTCTAAAGGATGACCAGGCACTATTCACATCTGTCGATAAAAAGCAAGAGCTCCAGTCGGCTCGTGTTAATAAAATCTTCCTTACAGTAATTTTTTAAGGATCGTATTTTAACAGTGTTATGTCGATAACTTTTAACTTTAGAACTTTTCCTTGTACAAAAAGTAATAAAATGATCTCTAAGGCCCACAGGTATAACACCACTATGTGAAATTTTTTCTCTATTATTACATAAAATATGGTCTAAAACACTAGCTGACCCATTACAGATTCTAGTTGGTTCTGTTACAATTTGGTCAAGATTAAATAACTGTAAAATTCCATAATAATCCTTAAAAAGATGGCTAGATTTTTGAGAATAACAAATGTTAAAATCCCCTAAGATCACAGTCTCACAATCAGATCTTAAACATTTAAGAATTATTTCAAATTTTTTCCAAGAAATCATTCTGATTTGGTGGTCGATCTATAGTACCAATATAAATAGGCTTATTTCTAGGTAATAAAAGTTCTATGAACTGGTATTCTGCACCATCAATGTTAATATCTGTCTTTGGATTGAAGGCATAGTCATCACGGATGAAAGTACATACTCCTCCTCCTTTCCTGTTTCGATCTTTTCTAATAACAGAATAGTTTTGAATCTGGATTTCACTGTCGGTAACTGACTCATCCAACCATGTTTCAGTCACTGATATCACAGCAGCTTTAGTTTTTTGCGCAATAACTCTTAATTGAGAAATTTTGGGCAAAAGCGATCTAACGTTTAGATGAATAAAATGCATGCCCTTTTTGGTAAAGCACTGAAAGTTATCGTCCTCTACAGAAAATGGAAGCTCGGTGTAACTATGTTAGAGTTATATTGTTGTGATGAAGTATTCACGTTTGGTATACACGGTAATCATATGTTGAAACAAGACATAAACATACGTTCTGGCCACTGTAGCTAACATAAATGAAGAAGAAGTTATGAACCGAAATCGTCATATATAACTTTAATATAATACTTCATGTCAAGTGTTTAAAGATACCATATGCCTCTCTTTCACTAAAAATAATTTAATTTCAGATATTTACTACAATCCTCATCAAAGATATTTAAAGACGCACCACAAAATAACTGTATTCTTTTGTATTTCCATGATGGTAATTATAATGCTTTGCATGAAGAAGATGAGAAATAACAAGTTTCTAGTTTCAAATTGTCGGTAACATATATAAGGCCAAGACAATGTGTTTAATGTGCTTAATTTATTAAGGCGAGTTTAGACCACATTTTGTTTCTACATTGTAAGATAGTTATTATTCTATGTTTATAAAACTATACTGAAAAGATGTTTTCAGATGATGTTGTGGAAACGCTTTTATTCAGGGAGGGCCTAAATTGTCCACCTGTCATCTTGTAGAATAGCTGTATTTTACCAGTATTATTAGAATGATTTGCACGAAGTTCATTTGGGAGGAAAAAGTAGGTCACTAGGTCGTGGTGGGTCTTTAACTTTACTAAATACATGTATATAAATTAATTGTATATGTACATCTACATTCATAACTAAATACCATGTAGTAACAGTGGATTTTTAAAAAAGACCGATAGTACGTATTTGAGCCGTGCCATGAGAAAACCAACATAGTGGCTTTGCGACCAGCATGGATCCAGACCAGCCTGTGCATCCGCGCAATCTGGTCAGGATCCATGCTGTTCGCTTTCAGAGCCTATAGCAATTAGATAAACTGTTAGCGAACAACATGAATCCTGACCAGACTGCGCGGCTGCGCAGGCTGGTCTGGATCCATGCTGGTCGCAAAGCCGCTATGTTGGTTTTCTCATGGCGCGGCTCATTTATACTAGTAGTCTGCTATACATGTAGTAAGTGTGTACTATTTCAAACATTATGTATAGTACCGTATCACACATGACTATGTTAATTTCATATTAACATCAACTATAATTATAAACAGATTTTTTATACTAGATCTAGTTTGGTTGTAGGATACCTGATAAATCTGACTGAAGCTCACGATCTTAATATTAAGGTAAGTTCTGCGTATCACTTTAAAAGATGATGAAAGAATAGAAAAGATACCTTTAAGAATTTAGCGAATAAGCTTAGAAATCATCTACAGTTTCATGCTACATTGAGTGAGGAAAAACGACAGTTTATTTCTTCTAGCTTTGGAAAATGCATAGTACTGCAGTATGTGATTTTAATATATAAAATTTCATTGATATCATTTTCTTGTTTAAATATAGAAATATTCCCTGTTGAAGAAACTCATAGCGTATTCTATGGAGATAATTTCGTTTAATATTTGTATTGCAATGTGCCTGTTTACATGATGCAAATAATTCAGTTTGTTGGAAGTAATTAACAAAGCCTGTCAAAGACTTCAACGCCTACCTTTTGATTTCAAAAACAGACGCTTCATATTAATAACATTTATATTGTTATTAAGTGATGAAATGTTCAAGTGAGGTATGAAAGAAAAACACATGCATACACAAAAGTAATAAGAAAAACTACTTCTCTCTCGGTGTAAAAAGGCCATGTATATGTCTTAAAGGAACTTAGATGATAAGCTTTCACAGAACATTTTAAGAAGTATGAGTAAATCTTTGCGCACAAACATAAATATTTCACATTAACGCACTAAATAATAAGTAACATAATGTTTTGGTAATTTTCAATCTTAAATGGATATTTTTAAGAACATGATGAAACACTAGTACTTCCAACATTACATACAATATAACATCCTACCTCTATTTACCCATGTATAAATAGTCAAACTGTTACAGTTTGAACTTGAAGAGGTTCTTTTTAGTCTAGTAGAAGCTTTAGCTTCGGAAGGTCAATGATCCGCTAAATTCTCTTGCCGTATCCAAAAGGCACAGAAAGGTACATGTAGCTCCATTGCTTGGCACTCGGCTGGGTTCTCTTCTTTCATACTCTCATGGTGATCATGTCAAATTTAGCGGTAAAAGGCTTTTAGATCCTATTTATAAATGATTAGTTGTTCAGGCCATAATTTTGCAAAGAAAATACTTGACCCATACATTTACCACAAAATGATGACTTATTCCACCATGGTAAAGTCACAGAGAATTAAAGCTGGAAGGTCATTAACCGAAAACTGTTATGTTACAAAGGCTTTGTGCATTTATTTATTCAAAGCGGCTGTTTACGTAAACGAAAGGCACTATATTTTCCACCAATGCCGTGATGGAAGCTGAGTTTCAAATGTTATTTTAGAAAGCATCTTTACTGTAAGATACCTGAAAATAAAAATGATAAGTTAGTCTCTGATTATATAACCTATATCATATAAAACGATCAAGTCACGTTTGTTTTTATCTATTTAGAGACTCAATCAATCTTTCTAAAATGTATAGGGTAGCATACCTCTGATACAAACCTTCGTATTATCGTATAGGACTTCATCGACAGTATTATGCTATATTGAGTGAGAAAAAGCTACATAGTGTTATTGGAGACAATATATTTCTTCTAGCTTTGGAAAATGACATACACACTTGTTTTACATAAAATTCCTTTGGTAACATTTTCGTGTTAGAAATATAAATGATTATATGTCGAAGAAACTCGTTATAAATTCTTTCCTGAGCATTTTATTTAATATTTGTATTACAATGTGTCTGTTTAAATGATGCAAGTAGATCAGTATGTTTGAAGTAATCAACAAAATCTGTCAAAGACTTCAACCCCTACCAATTGATTTCAAAAACAGACGCTTGATATCAATAACATTTATATTGTTATTAAGTGATGACATGTTCAAGTTGGGTATGAAAGAAAAAGAAAATCTACTTCATTCTGGTGTAAAAAAAGCTATGTATATTTTAAAGGTGTTAGGATGATAAGCTTTCATGGAATATGTTACAAAATCTGTGTGCTTTTGTTACATGGATGACACTAAATAATTTGATAAAATGTTCTCGTAACATTCAATTAATGTATCTCTAATGGAATACAACGGAGCACATGCTCGGAAATACTATCAAGTCCGTAAAAGTACACGTAATCCTTTAGCATACTCATATGTATTTTGTTACATATGAAAATCGTTAGTCTATTAGCTTACCATATTTGTGATATGTGCGTTTATAACATATTTGTGTGTAACTTACTCTTTAGATGAAATCAAAATCTAAAAGTCTCTTCTGCAGGTATGAGCACAACAAACACAGACAGACCAACCCATCGCAAAGTAGGCCAGCTACAACAGAAACTGTAGCAGAAAAATAAAATAGACAAGCAAGGCAGGGGACCCACCAAACACACAAACTGGCAAATTATCAAAACATTTACATTAAAAGGAGCAGTATGTAACATGGGGACAATAACTCGGTCGTTCAGCAAGTTTTCTTTTGTGTTCATAATGTTTGAAAAAAAGAAACTGAAAAAAAACCACCAACTGGCTTTAAGTATTTTGGTGTTTTATAAGTTATAAAACAAACATAATCTCTAACACACTTTTCTTCTTGCATGTTAAAAAAACTGTAGTATTCAGGAAAGACTAAAAAGTTTCAAAATTCTGTTAAAACGACTAAAACGTGATAAATTCTCTGATGTCCCTAAGAACCCTATAGTGATTGAAGTTTTGGTTTTGGTTTTATCATAAAAACTCTCTAAAACTGACAATTCACCAAACACTTGTAATATTTGATATTAGCTTCTCTCAGTTATTTAATTTTTGTTAGAAATGTTATTTAATTTTCATAAAGTTTGCAACCAGTGTGCAATAATCGTAGTTTCAGTAACGACTTGTTCATACTGTAGGGATAACGCATGCTTTTTCGTGTTATAACATCTGCAGAATCCCGAGGGATTGGTTGGTGCCCGAGCCCGTTAGGGCGAGGGTACCAACGTATCCCGAGGGAGTCTGCAAATGTAATAACAGGAAATGAACATGAGCTAACGCTATTCTAGCATACAATGCGAACAAACTGATAAAAGAATACAATGTCACTCAACGTCATTATTTCCATGAAATGCGCGGGAATGTCTGAGTTGTTTTTTTTACGTTGACGTCATTTCGTTTTGAATTATCCGTTTTGGGGCCGAATGACGTTTTCGGTTTGCCACGGAACGCGCATATATAAAAACGTGTTATAACAGCACGCGAGCGCGAGAATCTCTCTGTTAACACACGTTTTCTCTCCTGTTAAAACACCCCCGAAAAGTGACAAGAACAGCAGTTTTATGCTAGAATTAATTAAAATACGAGGAGCAAGAAACTAGAGAAGTTCAATAATTATGTAACAAATTGTTAGGTTTGTTTTCATCATTATCATACTAAAAAATGAAAGTCAGTAGAACAATAGTATCCAGTGTCGGTTGAGACAAAGAAATTAGACTTTGTATGAGAAATGACTGCTGTTTAACCAATTCATAATTTCAACTAGCTGTATAATACATTTATTTCTCTTTGTTTAGAGTTTTGATATTTAACGATCATAAGATGTTTATCTTGAAGGTGGATTGTCAGCTTTTATTGAGTGTTTTTTCTGAAAGTGATAATATATTCGTGCTTATGTATATTCAAACATAACGTTATGTCTGGGCTTTCAAAGAAAACTCTTAAGTATTAAGATATACCCTTTGTGTAAACAGGAACTCCTATTTATTAGTAAATCATATAGTCCGTGTTAATTTCATCTTTGGTGTTCTGCTAGGCATCTATAATATCAAAAATACGTAAACAGCTCATACAGTATATTTCATTGCTCTGCAAACAGGTCGGACAGAAAGACCATTGTACTGGATTTTTAAAGGTTTATTTCTGTAATTTCAGTTTTAATCTGGTCAGATTTGTTCATTCTATTTATTTCTTTGGTTATATCACGTCAAAAAACCTTCTAAATACAGGAATCTTTACGTTCAAATTACATTCAGTATAGTTCACTGATCGAAGAGGATTTTCGGAAACATATTGGACGTTTTCAGTTACGTAAAAAAAGTCATTTTATTGTTAAAAATTGTACAAAATTCATGGTGTCTTCATCAGAAAATAAAAATGTCCTGTAACACAATTATAAACAAGTCAACGGATCACAAAGGTGAAATTCCTTTCGGCAGCTCAACACGACACTGGTTCTCAGCTTGCTAATGTAGTTGCAGAAAGCAAGATAAAAAAACGTCTCATTTGGATTCGATGGCTTCGGTCCTTTTCGTTGTTTTTATAAAATCCTATCTTAATACCGTTCCGTCGAGACGGGCCTGAAGCAAACATATTGAAACAGACAAGAGTTAAATTCAGTTTTTGATAATCCACCAAACATTTTGACCACCGCTTCAAAGACTGTGTGAGCTGGCCTTGAAGATGCCCCATATTCAAATTTAAAAAATTTATTTATTTGCTATCAAACGAAAATATTGTTAAATACACTGCCAGAACCTGCTTTGAAATATTATGTGAAAGACGAAAGAAGCTGTATAATGTTACTTAACTTGTACAAAATTTGTTCTTTTATATGAACTTTTAAAAATGTATATATGAATATATGTATGTACTATTATAAAAACAAAGAAAAATATCAAACAGGGAATGCCACGCACCAAAAGCGCAGCCTCCTCAAAACGAACCCCCCAGCACGCAAATGCGTGCAGCACACACACACACACACACACACACACACACACAAAGCTTACACATCTTACACATATAAGGCAATTAACATGTATATCGTTTTATTAAAACGTTCTTATCGGCCTAATATATTAAGTTGCTATTTTAGCTCTTTTAGAACTGTACGTGTATATCTTAATATTCTATATTTTTAGTGATTCATTGTCTTAGGATTTTAGTCTCTCATAACTCTTATAGAGTGGTTTTGTACGTGTATTTATATTTTAAAATATGTATTATTATGTAATATGTGTACAAAAGTGAGACTTAAATAAACTATTGTTGTTGTTGTTCTTGTTGTATTCATATCAATAAAAAAACGTAGATTGGTAGAAAAAGTAAACAATTCATTCCATAATAGAAATATAAGTTACAGACATTTGATTTATCTGTTACACATTTTTTGTCCCTCGTCGTTTACTGGTGCTTGCCTTAATAAACAAAAGTACATGTAATGGGTAATGAGTTATTATCAAGTAAAAACTTTCTTTTGGCAACGGGGTAAAATAAATGCTTAGCAGAAACAGGAGGCACTTACGATGTTTTGCAGTGGCATTTCAGTTTGAAACGTCTCGTGTGCACAGGTTTTCTTTTTAGAATTTTAGAATTAAACGTACTGACTGAACCTGTACTTTGTCGTATTATATGATAAGCAGTAATCTCGCCGGGATCTGGCTCATAAACTGATCTAAAAATATTACGGTATTCATCTTATGAGAATGAACTTAATGCATGGCTTCGTTTCAGCCTCTGATCTTTTAATAAATGCATCTGTTCTTGTTTGTGAAATTTAGTTGGGCAATATGACCAACACTAGTTTTGCAGGTAAAAGTCCATGGGAAACTCGAGGTTTCTTAAGATTTCGGGAATGTGATCAACTGTAGTTTGAGGATGGACATGTTAGGTATTATGTACAGGTAGAGACTTTTTAAATGAATATACAAATGACACTGTTATTCCTTTTTGTGCACTTTACAAAATTCATAATCTGTCTGAAATATTTTTTTAATTTTTTGTTTGTTTTGGGTTTAACGCAGTTTTTCAACAGTATTTCAGTCATGTAACGGCGGACAGTTAACCTAACCAGTGTTCCTGGATTCTGTACCAGTACAAACTTGTTCTCCGTAAGTAACTGCCAACTTCTCCACATGAATTATCAGAGGTGGAGGACGGATGATTTCAGACACAATGTCTTTTATCAAATTGTCACGGAGAACATACGCCCCGCCCGGGGATCGAACTCGCGACCCCGCGATCCGTAGACCAACGCTCTCCCTACTGAGCTAAGCGGGCGGGCCTTTTGAAATATAAGATGAATGATCTCACACTTTCATTATGATTATAAATTATAATAATATAAAGTGAAAATTATTTGAGTAGCATTGACCTTGAAATTATGGCGTAGCGCCTTATATGCCATCATTAAAAAACTTCCATTCTGACAGGGGCATCGGTAAACTTCAAAAAGCAAATATACGGTACAGAAGGCACAGATAGCACACTTTGAGCTTATTTCTGCTTTAACAGTGTTATAAATGTACGAAATAGTAAAACAGTTGTTGCTGTGTTTTGCAGGGAATTTTCTGTAGCGATTTAAAAATCGGCAAATTCAGCACTAGATGTGAGGCATGTATTGCTGATGGTTTGTAATGAGAAACATACAGTCATAATAACATTGCAATATTTTTATTTACGGTGTATGGTGACAATTTTTGTGAGGTTTTGAAAGTCAAGAAGGGGTCTGTCGTCCAACTTTGGTCAAGGTTATTAGATGCAGTAGTCTCTCTTGCATGCCCATTTTTTCTTAACTGTGAGCAATCGATTCTGTATGGGTAGTCTTAATGTCTTCTTTAAACCCGCGAGTTCATTTTTAGAAAAAAAGTCTGCATTAATTAAGACTTTAATTAATGACATCAATAAATGCGGCTTTGCAAGATTAAGGTAGGTGTTGTTGCTGAATAGTGGCTTTGGACTGGTAGAAAAAAGATGGAGGAAACCTCGTAAGAGTCGGTAAGGCATAAGCTGTTGGAATAAAAAGGTAATATTTTCAATCAGAAAATTTGTGTCAAAATCAAGCAATGCAAATTTGGAACATTTTAGCCTACTAGTGTCTGACTGACTGCATGCCCATTAATTGTCTCTTTAGAATTATAGGTGTCAGTTGGCATGTCATTCAACATAGGGGGCATACATGTGTGTTTGAAGTAAAATTTTAAAAAATAGATTGGGTAGCCTAAACCAATACAAGATTATCATGTTTTAGTACGTGACAGTGTCATTTCTTATAACGGAAGCTTATGGAAATGTCAATAGCAGTACATGGCCATTAAGTATGGCGTGATAATAACGCAAGTTGGGAAGGCAGAACTACATTTAGTACTATTTTGCCATTTGAAAATCGGTATAAGATTATGTTGGCAATGGGGGAATAGGGCCTACACCCGCTCTACACCCAAAAAGATTTTTTTTAAAAATCTGCACGAATCTACTACAGAGGTTAGATATAATTCGTTATAAGCCAATTACAGCACGAGAGTCAATTTGTACGTCGAATGTTTCCTAACACAGGCGAAAACACCGGAAACTCTCGTCAAATATGCAAACTTATATGCTTTCCTCGTTACCTCCTAAACAGTTACCCGGGTGTAATATGACAGACCTCTAACAAACGTTCTACACATATGTTAAGTGACGTCACTATCATGTTATGACGGCGTAAGGTATAAATACATTATGCCGGGAAAACAAATTTTCTCTCGCAACAGGGTGGACCAGTTTATATCGCGCGGTCTTACAAAGATATGTATGTATGTATCTAAGATACATACAAACCTCTTTATGTAATACTTTTATAATTTGTCTCTAACTCTAAGTGAAGGTTGTGTCACTCTAATCTCCGCAAAGCTAAATTTAAAATAAAACGAAGGAATGGATGCATTACCCGCTAACATATGACCTGGTATTAATTAAGAAGGAATACATCTATGTTTTGTCTAATAAATACCGTGTACTATCTGCATTTCAACATTTGAGCCGTGCCATGAGAAAACCAACATAGTGCCTTTGCGACCAGCATGGATCCAGACCAGTCTGGTCAGGATCCATGCTGTTCGTCAACAGTTCCTCTAATTCCAGAAGGTTTTGAAAGCGAACAGCATAGGTCCAGACTGCGCGGATGCGCAGGCTTGTCTGGATCCATGCTGGTCGCAAAGCCAATATGTTGGTTTTCTCATGGCGCGGCTCAATTTTATTTCTTGATATTTTATTAGTATTCATATTTTTGAATTTCATTCATATGGTAAAGTACCTGAGCAAAGGTCGGCATATCAGTTACAGGAAAATCAACGTCAACAACTTTAAATCACACTCCTAAGATTACTGAATAGTCTCGGTTCTTGACATATCATCTAAAATGAAGTATCAATAATATCAACTGACACAGCTGGGTGCAATATCTGCCACTCCTGTAAAGCTGAAATATTCCATTGAAATACGGGCACATATTTTATCAAAACATTTCACTTCACCACATTGTATTGCAAAATGTTACCAATAAAAACACGATCTAGCCCAATCTAGCCTTACTGATTAACCAAAGAATGACGGTCAAAGTTTATGTACTTCTGTAACCTGTTAGTAACAGCTGCAATTTAGATTGCAATGTATCTGCATGTACGAATTGTCATACATATGCTATGAGAAAGTGACTAACGTTCAAATGACATCAACTATTGTGCACACAGTCTTGTAGTTTAAGAAGTTATAAATATATCTTGACAAAACTTGATATAAGTGCACTTAAATTACTTTCGAAATAGACGATAATTGTAAAAGGCATAATAAGTTCGAACAAAACAATTATAAATCAGCCTTTAATGACAAATGTAAATAAAAGGATAATAAATCTTTCCTTGCGATAACATAACCTGAGGTAATAGCATAGATAAGATTTATTATTAAATGCCAAAAAGCAGGACATGTTGTTCAAAAGATAAAAAAAAAACTTTGTTTTACGACAAGGAAATATTCACGTGGCGTGTAATGTTCGTTTTTATATTTATTGCACATATCGTGTGTTTTTAATTCAATTATTATGACCTCTTAGTTACATATATATAGGTGATTATATGTTTCTACGATACACATGATTATGCAAACAAGTATAGAAATTTGCCTTTGGCTCATGTGTTTATATATTAATTCTAAATCATCTAAATTATATATGTATTCAGTGTTGTTATTTTTTATGGTTCTTTGGGATCATGGATTCAATTCAGTTTACTGTAGATCTAATAGACTTCCGCTTAAGCCGGTGCTAAAGGGTGGGGGAGGGGGTATGTTATTACGCACATTTCATTACATTTAATGAACAGATTCAATTAAACCGAGTCTGCTACTTAGTTTCGTTATATACTTCACAATGATCTTCTTATATATTATATTATAATATAATTATAAATGTCTTGGATTTATCTTTATACTAAGATTCGATGCTCAGTTTGTTCACTGAGACCCAGGTTGAAATTATTGAAGCTTCTAATAAAACCTCAAGGTACCTTATGATACTTTAGATATGGACAACCTGTATTTTTCAATAATGTTGAAACACATATATTAAAAAATAATTAATTTAACAAAGTCAATACCTCAGATTTAGAAACGTCATTTTTGGACATATATTTAACAATTAAATTATTAAATTAGATACAAATTTATAGTATGATAGAAGAGACGAATTCAACTTAGAAATTGTCATTTCCCCAATCTGGACGGACATGTCCGGAGTCCTATATATCACAACTTACTCACTTTGCAAGAGCTTGCTCACGGTTAGGGGATCATAATTATAGAAAATTGTTACAACGGGGTTAAGGCTTTCAAAAATTGCAGAAGGCTTTCACTGATTTTACCACAGACCATCCGGACTTAAAAGGATACAATCAAAACATCATAAAACTCATATCTGGTGTCTGGCCCCTCGCAATATGGTGACATGACTACCCAAGTATAAGACTCAGTGATGCTTTTCTCTTAAATACTACAACAAAATGTACACAGGGAGTGCATATTTGTCTTGTAACTTGCTATTTTTATTATAGTTGGTTGCATTCGATGCTTTTTATAGATCTTATTGCATAGCCCTGCTTTTTTGGTGTTCTGACCTTCAAGTTATTGAATACATCGGTGTACATAATCATCTATAAGAAGGCCTCTGGTATGCGAAACTGGTATGTGTATTGATACTTCGGACTGATCCTATTTGTGTTTTGATTTATATAGACTGATATTTTGTTTCTAATGCCAGAGCTTATATCAGCGTGTAATTATTTTATCAACTAGTTGAATGGTAAGTATAAGTCTGACACGCCCCAAACGCATTTAAACCCCTTGTTTCCCGACCGTTCCAAGATCATGCCCCTATTGTCAAATTGCTTTCTGTTCGTTTCATTTTTTATGTTGTGTATACTATCTTGTATGTTGATGTAGTTACTTCTTTCTATCCTAATATACTATCTTGTATGTTGATGGAGTTACTTCTTTCTACCCTAATATACTATCTTGTATGTTGATGGAGTTACCTCTTTTTACCCTAATATACTATCTTGTATGTTGATGTAGTTACTTCTTTCTACCCTAATATACTATCTTGTATGTTGATGGAGTTACTTCTTTTTACCCTAATATACTATCTTGTATGTTGATGTAGTTACTTCTTTCTATCCTAATATACTATCTTGTATGTTGATGGAGTTACTTCTTTCTACCCTAATATACTATCTTGTATGTTGATGGAGTTACCTCTTTTTACCCTACCTCCTTTCATTCTCCTCTTTTTGTGTCCCTTTTCCACACCCCCTTCCTCTTTTTAACCTTTTCACATTTCTATATATTTCATAGAATTAAAATGTGCTTGCTGGTTGGTATTTGAAGCCACACGTCTGCGATATCTTTAAACTACTGTGCCTGTTCCTATTTGTCGCTGACCTACTTTGGGATGTGTGCCTTTGGCTGTCAGTGCTACGCTTCCCTTTTACTTTTAGAGTCACTTAGATTACACCAGATGATGCCACGTGAATACAAACTGTGTTTATTCCTGATTTATGTAGTAGGAACGGTTTTACATATGACGAACATTTGTCCTGACTATTATTGGAAAACCGATAAAAAATCGTATTTGTTTCCTACGCAATGTACTTCGATAAAGTGAAATTAAAAATCAAATTATTTCCAAAATAGGATTGTTTCATTGAATTCTTTTTTGGGTTATATTAAAGATAATTTAGCAAAAGATGGAATCCAACATATATGTTTCACTCACTCAGAGTTTTGAACCAGTCCAAACCTATTCCCTTTCCAGCTGCTCCTTCGGCGGCGAATCCTTTTATTGCCAATTGCTACACTCACTCGTTGTTTTCATGCAATTATTACTTTTATCCAAATGTCAGTATTGCGTCAATAAACTCTCAGCGATTTCAGTGTGTACATTTTTGCATGAATTACCTATGTTTTATAAAAGCAATGTATAAATCTGATTTTATGATATATTTTGTCATGAAGTTATTAAGAAGTACATGATATTAAACGATCAATTCCACTTAAAAGGCAAATTTTAACTTTGAAACATCGCAAACTACTTACATTACACACTGAACAGTGGTTAACAGAATGCAGTTATAACCATGATATTTTTCTCCAACAGTAACCAAATGAATAGGTCTACGTTTCCATCCATATACGTCGAGCGGACATATGTTTAACCCTTACCCTGCTAAATTTCTATAATGAACTTGTCCATCGTTTAATTTGGACACTACCATTAACTGTGTAAAGGAGTGCTTACCAAAAAGATACTGACTGAATGGCGAAATTGTATTACTCTGTCCAAATCAAAGGTTAGACAATTTCTGCACTCTTTACAGATTTGGACAAGGTAAGACAATGTCTGCACTCTTTAGAGATTCGGACAAAGTGAGACAATTTCTGCACTCTTTAAAGATTAGGACAAGGTTAGACAATTTCTGCACTCTTTAGAGATTTGAACATGGTTAGACAATTTCTGCACTCTTTAGAGATTAGGACAAGGTAAAACAATTTCTGCACTCTTTAGAGACTTAGAAATCAAAGGTAAGACAATTTCTGCACTCTTTAGAGATTTGGACATGGTAAGAAAATTATTGTACTTATACGTCTCTTCCCGTTAGTATACGAGGAGATGCTTGTTATTTTTAACAATGTTCTTACGTGTAAAAAACAAGGTTGACTGATGTTTTATATTTGTAATTATGAGAAAGTTTGAACATTACAAATAAGCTTGTGGGATTTTAAGACAATTTACTAACATCTTAGTAATTATCTATCACGCTTGTGCAGTAAGGTCATTTAAAATGCTGTTTCATAAGACGAAAAGAAGGATTTGTACATTGTGAGCATTTGTTCGAGGTGTATTCATATGAATTTCACATTTTGTCTTATATTCTTCTGGGTAACAGGTAGGTATGACTTTCATTTGTTAGTAATTATGTTTACTGTATAAAATGCCAGTGCTGTTAATACCTTTATTGCTTGCTGAAATAGGTACAGGTAGAAAGGAAGTGGGAAGTCTTGGGACAATGTGTGATCATCAAATATTACTGGAACAGAAATGAATACGTTCCATTATAATCAATGTCAATATATGCATTTGCAATATAATAAAATATAGCTACATGTAATATTTTCAGCTGTCAGTTTGAATGGTATGCATTTGTGCAAATAACAGTAACGTTAAATGCCAAGTGTTTTGCTATTTTAAGGAGAAAGGGTTTACTTTTAGATTCAGTTGTATTGGGCAAGACACTCACTGTCATGGCGAATTTATAATATAATATATATATAATATAAAATATATACCTCACCCGTAAAGGTTTTCAAAATCAGAAATCCTTTCTTCTAATGCAAAATAATGTTTTGTGCAAAACCAAACCAAGGAAATCAAAGGTCAATGTCACACTTCTAGCGTCCAAGTTACTAGCGTCTCTGGTCCGTGAAGAAACTGCGACTTGAATCCAGCATGTTTAAAATCCTTTTTTTTTCACAAATATTTGCTATTGCTAGCATGACCGTTGGTAATTTCATTACGTTTTCTTCCTGTACCGACCACACATGTATCTATACCAACATTTTTCCCCTGTTAATAAATGTTTTGATTACATGACGGCCCAGTTTGTTGTTAGTATGTCTTTATACGTAGATTGCGGTTCTTGCTAATTCATGCAATGTGACAGATAAACCCTGATTTGTGTAGAATACTTTATGATGTATGCGTAAAATGCGGAAAACCACAGGTCGCCCAAAACGGCATAAACGAACATGTTGCAGGCTGTTCGATTGAGCCTGTTCATGGACGGTAGTGGAAATGCAAGCTACCGTCCACGCCCTCCCCTCTAGCCCCGGATTGAGCATAACTCGACAGTTACACATGTTAAAAGTACAGGAATATAATTTAGAGACATCCACAGATGTATTCATACGGCGATGCATATGGAACCTTCAATGATGCACAGAGTGCAATTCCATGAAAAGCGGCGTATGGTCCCCAGACAAAAATGGCTTTAAAAAAATAGCTGACTGACTCTAAATAGGAAAATGGCGCGAAAATATGATAGTCGCATGATGTTGGATTCAATTACCCTGTGTCTGCTCGCGTTGTATCTTCATCTATATAAGAACGGCGCGTTATATGTGATCACGTAAAACTTTCTATGCTAATTAAGTGAGTATGGACATCGATAAATGCTGTAACTACAAAATATAAAAGGCAAAAGCTCACCAGGAAACACTAACAACCCAACGGTAATAAAACTGTTTACAGCAAACAAATAAAACAGGTTTTCTTTAGTTATGTGTGCTTTAGGGGAAATTTTAGATCTAAACTCGGGACTTAATAGTTGTTTTGTGACATTCCACAATCCCAAGAATTTAAAAGTTGATTCTTGTAGCACTTTATCAAACTTTCTTGTACCACCTAGTGTGCATTTATAGAAGAATAAAGTAAGGTATATTCACTTACATGCTCCTATAGCAATACGTAAAACATAGTAGTCACTCAGTAGTCAAAGAAGAAGTAAAAACTTGATTGGAACATTTGAGAAACCGTTTTAAGTGTAATTTAGCAAACATTGTTTGGAAGCAATTACACATTTGCCCATTATAGAATTACCTCTGATATTATATATGTGAAGATGTGATCATTTCTATGTTCTGGATGAAATCTTTGAGCATATGTGACATCTTTTCATATATTAAGTTTTTTATTTTTCTGAATGTTTAAGGAAATATCATCTTGGTTTTTAAACGAAAACTTAACTACCCTTAATGCAACTGACGTAAAAGCTGAATGTAGATACACACTGTCCATCATGAATTGACCCAATTTGTTTGCTGTCATATGTTTGCATCTTTCGAGTTTCCAATTTTTCGGTTGATTCAAATGGAACATTGAAAATAAAGCTGTCACTGCGGTCGTATACAGTTTGGTTCGAAATGGGGCGAGTACGAAAGTGCGAGTAGTCAGAGTAAGGTTGTCCCCCTTGTTGAATTTTGCGCGAACATTCCTGACACGTGTGCAGATCTTTCGAAGCTTGCGAAAGGTTTCTTTCTTACATGACATGCGTGCGGAGGCCTAAAATAGGTATTTTATACGTTAGCTTATAATTTACTTGCGGGGTCTCGTCGTGTTTTGAGGGAAATTGCTGTTATTCATTGTTAAAGTTTCATAGTATCAATTTCGGACAGAATTGCATTTTTCGGATACAAACTAATTCTTTTGCATGACGATGGTGCTGCGTTATTTTGCTAAATAGTTGATTGTAAACTTGTTTAAGGGGTTTTTTATGCAAGTTCTGTAAGTAAGTAAGATATAATTCACAGATGTCAGGTATGAACTTGTTTGTAATACCTTTGTTGTACTGTATGTTTCAGTTCGACGTAGACAGTTGCGATTAAAAGTCTTCAGTAAAACTCTTGGTCGTTGTCATTGAGGAAGAAGCACTTACAGTCGAACTCTTCTCTCATCAAGAACCATTTGATGCTATACAAGACGAGAAACAGGCTATTGCAGCTATTGCTGCAATGAGTGATCATAAACTACAGAAAAGTGTCGCAAATAATGCTAACTTAATGTTAACACAGACCTCCACTTGAAATGTGTCCCAATATTCGTGAGTGACAGTAAGGGACAGTATCTGAAAGCTGTTGCTGAAAGCAAGGATTCTGTGCATATAGAATGGTTTTGTAAGAGTGGTTCTGCTTCAATAGATACTTACAATTGGCTCTGTAGAAATCTTGAGAACTTGCGTACAAAAGTACCATGAAATAAGTCTGTATATATGGACTGGAACATGCGATTTTACCGTTAAAGAGAAAAAAATTAATTATTTCACTAAAAAAATAACCAAATGATGGCTTAGAATCATTAAAAACTTACCTTTTCAAAAAATTAAAGAATTGTGTTCCAGTGCAAAGGTGAAACTCACTTTTCTCCAAATACCTTATTACTCCATTCAGTTGTGGAATAAAGCAAAAGGTCATCCCGAACCAGACCAGTTCAAGTCTGATGACAAACGCTTGAACACTCTCATAGATGCTGCAAACGAGTTTATAGATAGTCTTAACTGTGCAGTTGGATCATATTCTCCTAAGTTAAATCAGGACTTGGTCCGAAGTCGAAAGAAGAAGGGTCAGAATGCGCGTTATTCCATGAATTTCAACCTTCTCAGAGATGGAATTCATCCGGGAAAAAATCTGTCACAGACCTGGCTAGCCAACATTCGCAAGAAGATTATTGCTGGCTGTGCTTAACTCTACACAGGCAGGGATTGCCCAGCCGTGCACCAATTGACAGTAATCATAGGCAGGGATTGCCCAGCCATGATTTCCAAGTGCAACATTATTTCTTTATTGTGAATGTTTTACTCTGACCTTGTAAAGTAACACGGACGAAGTTCGCTCTGGTTTAAATTTTAGGGCTGTTACATAATTTCTTTACTTAAATTTGGGGATTCTTCGTCCATGCTGCTACATTATAGTACATATGTAAATTTAGACGTGTTTCTATGTAATTTAGTGGGCACTCTCATGTTTTTCTTAGCATTTGTATATTGTAAACGAACTTTTTGTGTCAAGCTAGGTACTTAACTTTAAGGGGCATCATGTCTGATTCGGAAACAGATCCAAGGGATCGAACCTAACTGGTCTTGACTACCAGGTTAATTTGTTAAAGGGCAAATTTAAATCAGGACTTTCCACATGGCGTCGTCATTTTTCTCAAGCATTAATTTTAATAACTGATTCTGAGGACATTTGTACTATTAAGGAACATAGAAAGTTGTTAAATAGTTCACTTGAGAACTTGACAGACATATTTGAGAGATTAAGGGCCTTAGTTGAGGATTTGCAAGATGAACAGTTTCCAGAGGGTGAGAAATTTGAACAAGTAGAATTAGAGCACCAAAATGCCATGCAACAAATTACTAATTGTATACAA
Source organism: Mercenaria mercenaria (assembly GCF_021730395.1). Lineage (NCBI taxonomy): Eukaryota > Metazoa > Mollusca > Bivalvia > Venerida > Veneridae > Mercenaria > Mercenaria mercenaria. The sequence continues at coordinate 103,110,136 of NC_069362.1, read as the reverse complement.
AGGTTAGAATTCAAACAGGATGAGGTTGGTTCTCGTGTTTCGAATGTCTCATATCGTAGTGTTGCTTCTAGGAACTCCAGAAAGTCAATTATTTCTAGAATTTCTGATGCTGCAGCAAAAACAGCCAAGTTGAAGACTGAAGTTAAGTATATAGACATAGAATCCCGTTCCAAGGCTGAGTTACTGAAAGTTCAAACTATGAAAAAAATAGAAATGGCTCAAGCAGAATTTGATGTCTTAAATATAGATTGTAACCAGTCTGATCTTGGTCCAAGGGTGCCTATTTCAGTGCAAGATGGTATGACAGATTATTTTGATAAGAATGTAGAAACTCACTTTAGTGCTGGTATGCATAGAGGACCGAATGTTGCAGTTTCATCTTCATCAGGCAATCCACATGTATCAGAAAGTTTTCCTACACTCCCCCTCCTGTATCAGAAAATTTTCGCACACTCCTCCCTCGTGTATCAGAAAGTTTTCCCACACTCCTCCCTCACGTATCAGATAGTTTTCCCACACTCCCCCCTCACCAAGCTGGTGTATTTACTAATATCAAGAGTGAACCGTCTGCATCCCTACCTTCAATAGTTTGGTCTCACATGGCACCTTCCTTGTCGTTGAATCCACAGGCTAATGCATTTATTCCTTTACAACCGTCAGTCAGTTTAAACTTACCTAAAACTGAACCACTTCAACCATCCTCTGCTGTCTCTGCTTAATTCTCTTTGCCTGAATGTACAACCTCTTCATCCGGCTCTCAGAAAACAGCTTCTCAAGCAGACAATCAGGCAACAAAGGGCATAGAACTTTTAGATTTTGCAAAGTCATTAGCAGAACAGGTTAACCTTAGCCGCCTTCCTACACCTGAACCTGGTACCTTTGCTGGCGACCCTCTTACTTACCCGAGTTGGTTGTGCGCTTTCGAGACTTTGATCGAACGCAGGAATATACCTGCTCAAGAACGTATTCACTATTTGAAGCGATACGTTGCTGGCCCTGTTAAAGAACTGATCGAGGGTTATCTTTTGTTATCTTCTGATGAAGCTCATGAAGAGGCCAAAAGGGCCTTGAATAAGCGTTACGGGGACCCATTTGTTATTGCAAACGCATTTAGGGACAAGTTAGAAAATTGGCCCAAAATTCAGGTACATGGTGGTACTGGTCTTAGGAAATTTGCGGACTTTCTACAACAGTGTCTTGTTAAGTCTCTTTCTGTTCTTAATGATGATAGAGAAAATAGAAAACTTTTGCCTAAGCTGCCTGCGTGGTTAGTGACAAGATGGAGTCGCACTGTTGTGCAATGGAAAGAAGAGAAATGTCTCTTCCCGCCGTTCGAGGAGTTTGTTAAGTTTGTTGTTAAGGAAGCAAAAATTGCCTGTGACCCGGTCACCTCTCTCCAGTCTCTAAAATCTGTCACTGATGAACGTAAACCTACATGGCGCATTGCTAAGCAACATTCTGGTCGTTCTCTTTTCATGGAAGCTGATGAAAAATCTGGGTCTACCAAAACTGTATGTATCCTGTGTCAGAAGTCTCACGATGTAGATACTTGCGGGCTGTTTCTTAATAAATCTTTAAAGGACCGCAAGGCTTTGCTAGGAATGAAGGTCTTTGTTTTGCTTGTCTGCGTAAAGATCACCTTTCAAAGCCGTGTAGGCACAGAAAGAAATGCAAAGTGTGTTCAAAATCACACCCGACTTCCCTGCATGGAGATGTAAGGAACCAAGATAGATCTGTTGCAGACTCTGCTAAGCCAAAGCAAGAAAATTCCTTCTCACTCTGGTTTTGAGTGATGTCAGTTCTGTTGTCCCACAGTGATAATCCTGACCATGAGATTCTAGTGTATGCAATGTTCGATACACAGTCAGACACATCATTTATTTTGGAAAGTTCAGCTAGTGCTCTTGGGCTTTCTGGAACAGACGTTGAGCTTTCTCTTCCTACTATGCATGAAGAAAATCGAGTTATTGACAGTTAAAAGGTGAAGGGCTTACAGGTGCGTGGTTTCAACAGTCATTTGAAAATTCAATTGCCAGAGGTTTTCACGAGGAATATCACGCCGGCTAACCGGTCCCATATTCCCACTCCAAAGCTTGCCAGATCTGTATCTCATTTAAAGTGCATTGCTGATTGCCTATTGCCATTGCAAGATTGTGAAATAGGCCTACTTATCGGGTACAACTGTCCAAAGGCATTGACCCCACGGGATGTAATTGCTTCTAGTGAAGGAGGGCCCTTTACACAGAGAACCGATTTAGGATGGGGCATTATAGGTGTAACTGATTCTTGCAATGTTGTCGATGATCAGGTTGATGTCGTTGGTCTTAGTCATCGCATTTTGACCTGTGTAGTTCCAGAGACCGTTACTTCTCAGTTTGAAGATCACAAGGTTAAGTCAGTTCGGTTTAGTTTGAAAACAAAGGTGAAAGAAGTTTTTGATCCTTCAAAGATTCTTAAGGTTATGGAATCAGATTTTGTAGAGCGAACTGAGATACATCCAATCTCTCGCGAAGATAAAAGGTTTTTAGATATCATGAACAAGCAAATTCAGGTTGTTGACCAAAGGTATGAAATGCCCTTGCCATTCAGGAATTCGAAACCTTCGCTTCCTGACAACCGGTTAATGGCTGAGCATCGTTTTACTAGTCTCAAGAAGCGCCTGATTCACGATTCTCAGTACAAGAGTCATTATTTTACCTTTATGAACAATTTGATTGCCAAAGGGTATGCAGAAAGGGTTTCAGATACTGATATTGCTGTGAATAGTGGCCATAAATGGTACATTCCACATCATGGAGTTTACCACCCTCAAAAACCAAATAAGGTTCGTGTTGTGTTTGATTGTAGTGCTAAGTTTAAAGGAGAATCCCTAAATGGCCATTTGTTGTCGGGTCCCGATTTAACCAATCTGTTAGTTGGTGTTTTGTGCAGGTTCAGAAAAGAACCTATAGCATTCACTTGTGATATTGAACATATGTTCTACCAATTCAAGGTTAGGCCCGAGGACAGAGAGTTTCTGAGATTCTTGTGTGTAGATGGTGAAAATTTGAATAGTTTCTTAGTAGATTATCGAATGACTGTTCATTTGTTTGGTGCCAAATCCTCGCCAGGGTGTGCTAACTTTGGATTAAAAAGGGTTGCAACCGACTATCAGTCTATGTATGGACAAGATGTCTTACAATTTGTTCATCAAGATTTTTACGTAGATGATGGTTTAAAGTCTCTCTCGAGTGTTAAGGATGCAATCAGTCTAATCAATAGAACGCAGGATATGTTATCAAGGGCATATATTAGATTGTGCAAATTTGTTTCGAACTCGGCAGACGTTCTCGAAAGTCTGAAACCAGAGGATTGTGCTAGAGATCACACCAAGGTTGAATTACAAGGTAATATACCGATGGAAAGAGCATTAGGTGTCATGTGGTGTGTAGAATCGGATACTCTCCAATTCAGAATTGATTAAAATGACCGTCCGTTAACAAGAAGGGGGATCCTTTCGACAATCAGTTCAATTTATGATCCGTTAGGGCTGATAGCACCAGTTGTGCTTAAAGGTAAGCAAATTCTTCAGGCAATGTGTGCCAATCACAGTGATTGGGATGATCCATTACCAGAATCCTTGCGCATGAAGTGGACTCGGTGGCGCAATGATATCCAGAATCTTGATGATTTGAAGGTTGACAGGTGTGTTAAGCCATCTGATTTCGGTGCTATCCAAGTAGTCGAAGTACATCACTTTGCTGATGCCAGTTCTAATGGATATGGTCACTGCTCGTATTTGAGGTTGATTGACTGCTTTGGTAAGGTCCATTGTTCACTGCTTATGGGAAAGTCCCGTGTTGTTCCTTTGCGACCGATTACTATTCCACGGTTAGAATTGTGCGCTGCAGTTGTGTCTGTGAAAATCTCTAATCTCTTAAGTAAAGAGCTTTCATATGAAGGCCTTAAACATTACTTTTGGACTGATAGCACAATTGTGCTTGGGTATATAACCAATGAAGCCAAACGTTTCCATGTCTTTGTTGCAAATCGAGTAGGCCAGATTAGGCAATTCTCAGAACCTTGTCAATGGTCCCATGTCGCGACTGACCAGAATCCAGCTGATATTGCGTCAAGAGGTGTTGATGTTTTAGAGCTTGTCCGGTCTATGTGGTTTAAGGGTCCAGACTTCCTCTGGGAGGCTGGTAGCTGTTGGTCTAGTTCAGAACCATTCACTGTTCCCATGGATGATCCTGAACTAAAGAGTGTTCAGACATTCAGTGTTCAAGTCAATAGTTGTGGCCCACCCATGTGTTCTATTTTAGAGAGGCTTGCTTACTTTTCAGACTGGACTCGTGCGAAGGTAGTTGTAGCCCTGGTTTTAAGATTAAAATCTAGGCTGATACATAGGTTGGTCAAGAGACCACAAGTTGCGATACCAGCAGTGGTATCTTCCAAGTTAAAATTTAAGAAACTTTCTGTTCAAGAGTTGCAAGTGGCAAAGCTTGAGATTATTAAGCAGGTCCAAGCTAAAGCCTTTGAACGAGACCTGGAGATCTTGACTTCTTCAAGCAGCGATAGTTCAAAACATATTACCACGCTGAAAAAGTCTAGTTTATACAAGTTAAACCCGTTTTTGGACACTGATGGTGTTATTAGAGTAGGTGGCCGTTTGCGCAATCTATGAAGTTCAGATTTGACTACCCCAATGGTACTCCACAGAAAAGGTCACATTACAGACCTCGTCATTCGTTATTGTCACGAACGGGTCCAACATCAAGGTCGGGGTTTTACAGTTAATGAGATTCGCTCAAATGGTTATTGGGTCATAAGTTGTGGGTCTGCTGTCTCTTTCTTCATCTCAAAATGTGTGACCTGTAGAAGGCTAAGGGGCTCCTTACAAACTCAGAAAATGGCAAACTTGCCATGTGATAGACTTGAGTCAACAGCCCCGTTTACTTATGTCGGTGAAGACCTTTTTGGCCCTTGGATTGTCAAGGAAGGTCGGAAGGAAATGAAACGATATGGCGTCATTTTCACTTGTTTGAACTGTTGTGCTATTCATCTGGAGACTGCTAATTCTCTTGACACCAGCTCTTTTATTAATGCATTGCGCCGCTTCATTTCAATCCGCGGTTCTATTAGGCAGTTGAGGTCAGATCAAGGCACCAATTTTGTAGGAGCTGAAAGGATGCTAAGAGACGCAGTGCAAGAGATGGATGAAGAACGTATTTCACAGTACTTACTTAAACAAGGTTGTGACTATTTTGGGTTTAAGGAGGTAGGTTACCTTGTTACAAGGGTAAATTCAAATTAGTTGAACCGCAGCATCTTTTTGTATTTCGTGTAATATGAAGTTTTAACTGCTAAAATCTCAGTTTCGTTTGTCTCTGTCCCTTCAAGTTTAAGTTTTATCTAGGTTTGAAGAACATGACCCTCCAAAGGTATTTCATATTGAAAGAAGAAGGAAAATACGGATATTTAACACTTTTCAGTGCATTTTAGTTTCATTGATATCCGTACACGTCAGCATAATCTATAATTTAACTAGTATGCACGTTAGCTTTCTAATATAAGCTTAAAATGTATATGTCGCGGGGCTCGTGTTTCCATGGTAACGCATTTTCTCTCATTTTTGAACAATTATGTATAAAAAAATGGGTTTTCGACGGCTTCAGTGCCATTCTGTTAATGACCAACATGGAATATCTGGGTAATATTATTAGCAAAATACCAAGCACTATACATGGTACCCTATTTTTCTTAAAGTTTAAAGTAACCATGGCAACATAGATGTTTAAAATGGCTTATATCTTGCTTTTTTTCGTAATTTCTTATAAAATAATATTGAATAAGATTATCTTTCTAGTTGATGTAGCTTTAAAACATATTATTTCTAACGTAAGTTATATTTTCGTGTTATCTGCATTTATTCAAACAAATTTCAAAGCTTAGAATACTTACAGCAGTACCCCTCGTCTGGCATTTTCCATGGAAAAATCGTTCAGCATGCTACTATTATTCTCATGGATATTGTTGAAATGAAAATAAAAAGCCGAAGCTGTGTTTCTTAAATAGACTAGTGTCAACGCTTTTGAATTTTACATTTAGATACATAAGTCACGGGCTTCGTTTCCATGGTAACATCAATTCAATTCAAGAAACCACAATTTTCTACTGAAATTTGAACACTTTTAGATCTTAGTTTTAGTATATAAGTAACAAATTATCAACGGAACCTGAAAAATAGGTATCACAAATCAAACTGCTAGATTTTTTATTTGAAAATGGCCGTAACAAGTAACCTCTCACCCAACTATATTCCAAATAACATTGGTTACCATCATCCATTTTCTTACATTCCGCATAACATTTCAATATAACTACATAAAAGAAGCAAAATATTAATTATTTTTCAGAGCAAAAGACTCATAAAAAATATTTCAGCAAATAATGGTTATTTGAAAATAGTTTGAATAAAGTAAATGCACAGAATTACGTACTTTCAAGATAAAAGCTATTAATTTTGCGCGGTAACTGACACGTAACGTCATGACGTCAATGACGTCATTTTAAGGCAACATTGTTTTGAAGCGTTTCTGCGGCAATTTATTCATTATTTCTGCATTATTAAACCATAAAGCGTCAGATCGAAGACAGGTCTATGATTTGTTTTCAGAAGAATGAATAAACAAACACATTTAGTTTGTCGTAAACATCGTCGTAAATCGTCACGTTAGCTTCCGGTTGGACATGCGCACATACAAATATAAAGGTAACCTACCTCCTTAAGATGAATGTACCATCTGCGAGTCATATGGGAGGTGTCTGGGAACGGCAAATTAGAACTGTTCGTAATGTATTGTCAAGTCTTCTTAGGCAGTCTAGTACAAAATTAGACGATGAAGCTCTTAGGACCTTTATGAGTGAAGTATCAGCGATAGTCAATTGCTGTCCTCTCACTGTGGACAATCTGAATGACCCTCTTTCGTTGTCACCTTTAACACCTAACCAGCTTCTAACTTTGAAATCACAAGTAGTGTTACCCCCTCCTGGCGAATTCGGTAGGCCCGATTTGTTCTCTAGAAAAAGATGGCGTAGAGTTCAGTATCTGATAAACGAATTCTGGTATCGGTGGCGAAGGGAATATTTGCAATGCTTGCAGTTTCGCTGCAAATGGCAAAAACCTTCACGCAACCTTGCTGTAGGACATGTTGTCTTGGTTACTGATGATAAACTCCCACGTAATCAGTGGAAGTTGGGACGTTTTCTAGAAACAATTGTTGATGGTGGTCTTGTGCGCAAGGTGAAACTTCGTGTTAATAACTCATCAGGATACCTTGAAAGACCGATACATAAATTGGTCATGATTTATGAAAACGAACAGTTCAGACAGCAATTCCGTATGCATAATTTTGACTTGAATTAATTGCTGTTTTTGCATAATTTTGTCTTGAATTAATTTGCCAATTTATATACCAGTTAATTATCTGTAAATAAGGTATCAGTTTTGAAGGAAGCATTATCTTTGTGATTTACAAGAGTCAAGATAGAGTTTTGTGCAGAATTTCGAATATTTGACTCACCATGGTGCTTCTTGATAAAATGTTGCATTCATTGCCTATAAAATAGAATGTGTAGCACAAACACCTGTTATACAATTCTCTGTTATTTTTTTTTCACTATCTGTATTGAGAAGATGTAAAGGTGATTCGACGAATAATTTTTAAAACTTTAAGGTGACGTAGATTTTTGCATTACTTATTAAGGTGCTGCAACATTAGTAATTCTATAATTTTAATGTGGTTGATATATAGTGTTGCCAAGTTGTTAGTAAACTAGTTGACACTTATTTAGGGGAGCCATGTCACTGCGGTCGTGTACAGTTTGGTTCGAAATGAGGTGAGTACGAAAGTGCGGGTAGTCAGAGTAGGGTTGTCCTCCTTGTTGAATTTTGCGCGAACATTCCTGACACATGTATGCAGATCTTTCGAAGCTTGCGAAAGGGTTTCTTTCTTACATGACATGCGTGCGGAGGCCTAAAATAGGTATTTTATACGTTGGCTTAAAATTTACTTGCGGGGTCTCGTCGTGTTTTGAGGGAAATTGCTGTTATTCATTGTTAAAGTTTCATAGTATCAATTTCGGACAGAACTGCATTTTTCGGATACAAACTAATTCTTTTGCATGACGATGGTGCTGCGTTATTTTGCTAAATAGTTGATTGTAAACTTGTTTAAGGGGTTTTTTTTATGCAAGTTCTGTAAGTAAGTAAGATATAATTCACAGATGTCAGGTATGAACTTGTTTGTAATACCTTTGTTGTACTGTATGTTTCAGTTCGACGTAGACAGTTGCGATTAAAAGTCTTCAGTAAAACTCTTGGTCGTTGTCACTGAGGAAGAAGCTCTTACAAAAGCAACTATAGTAGCCCTTTGCAATGGCAATACAGAATTTCTGCAACTATTCTAAAATGAATGTCATTTGTCATTTTAAAGTTACTGCTTCTTGTTAAACATGTATGTCTGGTAGCAAATACAAACTCTTTGTTTACCTATATTATATTTTCCCATCAGGACCTTCTTTAATGTACTAGCTTACTTAGTTTTTCTTAATTTGAATGACATTGAAATGATCGTTAAAATGACAAGATTTTTTATCATATGTTCGTACAGTTTAATGTGAAAATACAGCAGCAATGAGTGGCGGATCCATGAGGAAATCCCAGTCTAATTAAGATTCTGTCTAAAATGAGGTTCCATCAAGGATGGCATTCTCTTATTACTGCAGCTCCTTCACGTGGTAGATATATTTAACCATTTTATCTATTACTCTTATAAACGCATTATTCAAACAAACAGACCGTTACAGTAATGTTGCTTACGGTTCAACAAGGTTATATAGGCATAAACAACCTAAATAGCTTTTTTCTTTATTCTGTATAAAACTAACACGCCAGGCCCAATTTTAAATGTCTATGACTCACATTTTCTCCAAGAACACGGTCAGTGCTGAATTGAAATCAAAGGCAATGTTTAATACCAGGAAATAATTTCAGTCAAACAAACACACTACAATGCCAGCTCAAAAATGCGACCAAAATGCAATGGTGGTGTATAACTTTAGTTTCCATTTTATATTGCAAATCCTTCATGGTGAAAATACTACAAAAATGCAATTATGGACCTGCAATATGACTTTAGCAAAAGGAAAATGAAGGGAAATGTTCTACAGAGAAAATTATCAGAGAACTATGTGCATCCAACATCATGAGACTATTTAGAGTCTATTAACCTATACTACGTCATAAAGTATTCTACATAAAACAGGGCTTATCTGTCACAAAGCTTGAGAGCGGATGCACTGGTCCAGTGGTCTGACTACGAAACCAGGGGTCGATAGTTCGAGCCCCTGCTCCTCAAACTAAAATGTACTAACACTGGGGTAAGAGTCCATGTATGGGCGCTTTACACCTGGCACGCTAAAGAACCAGGGAAGCGTCTGGAATTGGAACGTCTTATGTATCTTGCACATTCCTCCCACTTACGTAACAAACAGTCTTCTGGAGAAGTCGCCATATGGGTTACCCGTGGCGTCTATAAACCCTATCATTGCATCATTTAGCAAGAACCGCAATCGAAGTATAAAGACATACTAAAATAAACGTCTGTCATGGTTAACCCGTTGATATATTCTTAAATTGAAGATAAATACGAGTCCAAAACATAACATTTTACAACTTTCATTACCTTAAACAGAAGATAGAAAATAAGCAGACACGCGCATATATTTGTCATTTTACAGTCATAGATAATAAGATTCAGTCATAAATAACAAGATTCAGTCATAAATAGTGACAAGGTTATTCGAACAGTTGTTTTTCTCGCATTACAAACTTTATACTCAAATTGAATTTTATATGACAAAATCATATGTAACTGCCAGTTTGATCGTATGAACTTTGTTTCAGTTAATAAATAAAAAAAAAAATAATTACAAATTCTTGGAATTTATGTCTGTATTACAATTACAAGTGGGTGTAATAGATATAAGATGTAAGAAATAATCACCAATTTTATGAAGCATGCCATTGTAATTACTCATTCAGAAATGTGAAAATATTCAGTATTAATTAAATATTGCATTCCTGATAGGGTGATATGAACAATGTTCACCTCTAGCGAATTTCATTTAACTTAAAATATCATTCGGGTTAAAATCGAGAATTAAAGGGAATTTATATTGAGTATTTACGTAGGTGATACTATTTAAGATATTTACATTTACTTATTTGTCTTGATTAAAACAGAAAAGCATTTGAATGATGATAATTGATTTCATCTTAGAAATATCTATAGTTTTCTAATACTGCAGATACTATTGACTTTACCTTTATTGACTAGGAAGAGAAAGTGATTTCTTGCACACCGGACTGGCGTTTCCGGTAATTTTACCCATGCCGGCAAAACCCATCTGGCACCCCCATGCCAGATGACTTTCGTACTGTTAATGACAACTAGTGGTTCATGCACTGATAATATATATTGTTCATGTAAAATAAGAAAAAAGCAGGTACCTTGATAGTTTCTCTCCATTCCTTATCATGCGCGTAGCGTGGCATACTCGTTTACTCAGCTGAGTATCATTTTAGATCCAAAAATAAAAAATAAAAAGGTTAAAAACTCCATAGAAGCAATAAAAAACTGACCAGGAGTAGGTATGGAGGTATTGAGGTATGGACTATGTCATAGCATATGAGTATGCTGTTGTCTTGGTCCTTGACTTTGTTATAACTTTTTGTGACGGCAGACTGTTGTACAGAAAAATACATAAATCAAAATTATCTAACGCATGAAATAATTATACATCCTACACCTTAGTACCTTTGAAATACGGTAATACCTCGATTTCTTTAAACCTAGGATACACATATGTAATAAATGCTCATAACCAGCATTTACGGTAAATTCTCTTTTAAATATTGCAGTTCAAAAATAATGTTGTAAACATTATATTGATTTCTAGACCAAGGTTATTTTAGCCATCTGTTGCATGTTTACAATGTTTACAAGTTGCATGTTGCATTTTAATATAACAGTCGTCCTTGCCATGAACATTGATTTTCAAAAACATGTATCTCTACATCCTTGGAAATCAAGTAAATAATGATACAGAGACAAAAGTCTTGTGACAGATGTTTAGGCTGAAATATAAAATCCAAGTTCACGAAACGATCATAAAGGAAATGTGTAGACGACATTAGTAATTAAATATTTGAACTTGAAGAATGAAATAAGAATCTATTGAAATAGCTTCATCAATTTTTTTTTCGGTTGAAATTGTGCATAAGTCAAAGTTTGTCCTCAGCAGTCTAATCAGTTCCTAGGCAGTTTATAGTATTTATTGCAAGATGATTTGCATATATTCCGTTGTAACACGTATGCACACATGTGTACTTTATTTAAGAACTGAATGCTATTTTCTGGGACTTCTTGCAAATTCACGAATCGCGCTAGCGATTCTTTTGATTGATTGGCAAGAAGCCTTCCAGTGTGGTTCATGCCCAAATAAACGCACAAAAAGACCCGCCCACGTTCAACTATAATTCGCCTTCTGATAAAAATACAGTTCCTGGTTTTTATTTAAAATATGTTTAACTCCAGTGATAATTTATACAGTCATATCATTCAGCTGTGATCTTTGACGTCAGAAAAATTAGCTAAAGCTATAATTAAATGTTCTTTTTGAATGCTTTGGCGTCCAATTTTGAAAGAATGTTTGGAACGAGGCCATTTTGTTCATGTTTTTGATGAAGGACGTCAGATTACGCGTGCAATCTCGCGGAAAGGACCGTCATTGATATTATTACTGCAATGTTTAACGCTTTTGTCTTTCCATAGTAAAATGTATAGTGAATGCAAATTTTGTATACAACAAATAAGTTTGAAAAAGGGCTCATGTTGCTTTATTTGTGAATAACAAATTTCGTCCTGAATAAATAAACAGCCTAGTTCAAGTCCTTTCAAAATGCCAGCCCCACCCCTCTCACCGACCCCGATTTGTATCGTTCATCAACTTATATAGACCTTTCTTTACATTCCGAGCCGTTTGTGAATATTTTGTTCAAAACTGAGGAAGCATAGTTTTGGTGAGAAAAGTCACCAGAAGCCACCCTGCTTTCTCTAGGTTTGCTCTAAAGTTTCCACGGGGGAGGCTCCTAGGACCCAGCCGGAGGAGGGGATTCCTCTCCCCCACACCCTTCCCTTGAATAACATCTAAACTGATCACGATACGCCCCTGCTTATAGTATCTTTCTCGATTCAAAATACGTTAGTTTACCATAAGAACATAACGTTACGCTATAAATGTCAAAACTTACGTGGAACTTTGTTATTGTGCGTAACGCAAAACATCATGACGTCACTTCTGCTTAAAACATCATGACGTCACTTCTGCTTAATTTTCCGCGCTTTGTGTTCATTCTCCACTATAAGAAAGAGTGCTAAAAAGAAACTATTTCTACCTTTTGTAAAATACGGTATGCAAGAAAAAAGTCTGCCAGAATAAAATGCTAACATGTATACGATATGCAAGAAAAAATATCAGTCATGTGTTTACGAATCGGATGGAAATATCCGTCCCTCGGCCACCTGCGCATGGGCGGGGGAATTCGGCAAGCCTCATTACCCCCCAATGCGCAGGTGCCCTCGGGACGGATATTTCTATCCGATTCGTAAACACATGACAGATTTTATTATTCTAAATTCAGTTTGAAAAAACACATAAACCTGAAGGAATACACTCAATACTGCTAGGCTTATTTTTTATGTGCACATTGGGATTGTATTTGTTAAAGATATCCAGTCCCTATCTTTCGCTAAAATATTTCGAATTTAATTATATACTTAGAAAGTAGAAAATCCTCATCAGAAATATTTAACTATACTAAATATATAAATTAATAGTGTGTATTTAGAGCTGCATTCATCATTAAATGTCAGGCAGTAACAGTCGACTGTTTTTGTGTGTTTTTTTAAAAACTCTAGATTTTTATTGGCACTACGCATTTATACCGTGTTCAGCCATACATTGTACCCTGTTCTTAAGCAAATGCACAGAACTATTAATTCATAAAAGCTTGTTAATTTTATGTTTAGTAATACATAAACGATATCATGTTTTGAAATATGCAATTTTGGTCTAGTTTACATTTAAAAGAAGGCATTTAGTATAGACCTATTTATATACCATACATTCATCTAAACTATATCTGCATGTGTATTTTGTCTGTATTTAAGGTATATTTTACGTTCAATTATTTAATGTCGGTTATTACTCTACCATACTTTAAAACTCTACTATACTTTATTACTCTACCATACATTAACACAAACATAATTAGTTACATACAGTCCAAAAGTAATGTTACCGTGATCTTATAAAATTAAAATGAAATGCAAAGTTTATTGAAAGCGTTTATAGTCAGCGCTATACAGATAAGAAGAATGTTGATCCTTTAAATTATCCGACTGATAACGGTTTGTGCAAAATGCAAATTCGTGTGCAGTCTTGGCGTACCTGGACAAACTGTTGGTTATATATTCAGTATCTTGTCCAGGTGGTCTGAGTAGTTTGCGATTCTACGGCGTTGTAACTTTGACTGGAATTTTCATGTTTTCATATATTCTGTTGGATATTCATTTAACAAACAAAATGGTTTCCTACAAACACCTACTTTCCCGTAAGTAAAGTTTCTTTTATTGATGCATGCTCAAAGTTTGTATTTTACTCTCTTTATGATATATTCAAAATGACATGTTCTTCTAATAGAACATGCTCTGCTCGATAGCACTATGTGGTACTACGTAGATGATTATTCACTTCAACATCTTCATTTACGGGTGATTTTTATTTAAACAAAAAAACACAACCAACAGATAAGCAAGGGAGGTAATCAGCGTTTTTAAAATTTGATATTTTAACGTATTGTCCCGCAAATCGTTAATTCTTATACAAAGAGATGACGAAATAAATACAATATCTCCTAAATTCTATATCTAGAGCCGATTGGCACTATATACGATATTACTTACATACACAATTAGGGAAAGCGTAGATTTTAAAATTACTACTGGTAAATACAACTTTCACAGCGAATCTGAATTGATTTGTACTCATTCAAAATCGAAGTAAGTCTCAGACTCATGTAAAACAAGATTGAGTCCATATTACTACTGACATCAAATAAAATGCGAAGTGACTCCCTGTGAAGTCTAGCCGTCATGAAAATGGTATTGCTTCCTGAAACCAAAAGGCAAAACTTTCGCAAGCTGACTGATATTTGTGTAAAGTTTTATTAGCCTGGATCATGTATTGATTGGAATTTGCGCAATACAAATTACTTCAAACGAACGGACGAACATGGTAAAAAACAAAATGAACAGAGTAAGGACATGAAAACAAATGACGCAGCAAATGCTTAAGCCATTAAATCCGCAAAAGACCCCTGGATAAGCCAAATTATCGTGTTAACAAGTCTTCTGAGGGGATGAGGGCGCAAATTCTCGATGCCATTGTACTCATGCATTTTCTCTCACGGTTACATGACTTTTGAGGGATGAGGGTGCAAATTCACGCTGAAATATAAACTTCCGCACGGTTACATGATTTTCTGGTAAACTCACTCTTCCAGGTCATGCAATACACTCTTTTAAACACCATGAAAAGCTGCAGTGTCTTCAAAGAGTCTATAATGTTAATCCCTACAAAACAGTCTTCCACCGGCCTCAACACATTTAAAACACGCCCGTGTACTTCATACCTAAAACACGCCCGTGTACTTCATACCTAAAACACGCCCATGTACTTCATGCCTGAAACACGTCCGTGTACTTCATACCTGAAACACGCCTGTGTACCTCATACCTGAAACACGCCCGTGTACTTCACACCGGAAACACGCCCGTGTACTTCACACCTGAAACACACCCATGTACTTTATACCTGAAACACGCCCGTGTTCTTCATACCTGGAACACGTCAGTGTACTTCATACCTGAAACGAAACTGTAAAATACCTGAATTGCATATTTCGTAAAGCACCTAACCCATGACCAGGCTAATTACACGTAAAAAAATAATCTTTCCTATTGATTACAGACTGAAATATTACACGTATCTGACGTCGTCGGAATGCATTCTAATTAATATGCACTAAACTGAACTTGCGGAGACGTCTCCTTTTATCTCCTCCAATAAAAACAAAACATTATAAATTAGAAAATTATAGAACATGTGTTACTGTAGACTGACTTAGATTAAGCAGATAAGATTCAGTAACACAAACATGATACCATTTGTAAAAAATAGACATCAACAATCCTTTGATGTACGACAGATAATACTAATTTTCGTGTTTGCATCCGATGCGTAGTTGCAGCGCATAATAGCGGTCGATGTATAATTTGAATATCTAATCTCTATCAGGTTTCAGCTTTCGCATGTTTCTGTGAAACACAGTTATGAAGTGCCTAACAATTTTAGGACAGTAGTAAGGTTATGGTAACCTATCCCGCGACAGAAGATTTATAAACGGCTCATAAAAATGCATCTCAATGAATACACGTTGAATTAATTGCCTAAATCATAATGTCATAGAATACCAAACTGTCTCACTTAATACATGTTTCATTAATTGCCTAAACCATAATGGCCATGATACCTGGAATATACCCCTTTATACTTCTTGCATTATTTGCCCAAATCCTAGTGTGTTAACTGATATCCAAATTATCTCAAATAATACTGTAGTAACAGTTTTTAATACATGTTGAGTTAGCTGCCTAAATATTTGTGTATACTATTATAGGTACCCAAACTATCTCACTGAATACACAATGCATTATTTGCCTCGGTCTTGTGTCCAGACTCTCTCACTGAATACACGATGCATTAATTGTATATTGATACCCAGACTTTGTCACTGAATACACGATGCATTAATTGCCTAAGTCTGCGTGTATATTGATACCCAGACTATGTCACTGAATACACGATGCATTAATTTCCTCAATCTTCGTGTTTATTAATACCAAGATTATTTCTCTGAATACACGATGCATTAATTGCCTAAATCATCGTGTATATTGATACCAAGAGTATGTCACTGAATACACGATCCATTAAGGACGCTCGCTACAGTTTCGTAATTTGTTTCTCAATAATAGATTTTGATGAAATGTTTTGTATTAAAAGATCATGTTATGATGCATTGAAAAATGAAATAAAAATACTAGGTCACCAGCTTTGTTAACTTGCCAGAAATGTTATACATACAAACTTCGATATAAAAGGAACTGCGCTAGTGGAACGTGTAAATCGCTTGCCGAAAACTATATAGTAGTCACCCTGCGTTGTTACATTGGGAATCGCAGCTTTTGCCCACACGACTTGATAGTTTGGTCTGGTTTTATGGGAAGCTGCAATTACCAACGTGTTGAATTCAGGACCTGCAATTTACAAAAGAATGATCGTGAACTGATACCCGCCTTTCTTGAGAAACAACTGAGTGAGTATGTAGTTTTAAGTGTGGTCAGGAACAAATATAGACAGAAATGTGACAGACTGGTGCTATCTACCATATCTATATTATACTGATATCAACTGGTTCAGGAACTTTATAGGAAGTCAAAACACTGCAATTGAATACTTTTCTACATTTGTCAGCTAAAATAGTGAAAAGAAAGTTATCAGCATTACCAGACAACCTCTTTCAGCTCAGGCAACAAGGTATCTGAAATCCGCATTAGAAAGGCGATAAAGACATAAATGGTATGAAAAACCAATACACAGAAAGATATGGATAAAAGTCCAACAGGAAAAGCCATATCCAAAGAATGCAGCCGAATCAATCAAGCGAAACTTAAATTCAAATACCGTCAAGTCGTGTTTCCGGTCGGTAAGAGGACAAATATATGAGAGGTAAACTTCACGAGGCCGACCGAGCAAATCAGCCATGTTTCTTAGTTTCTTAGAAACACAGCCGTTGTACGCCTAAAAAGCAAAACAGGATAGAATTATCACACCCAAGACAGAATGTCTGATGATTGCCTGATGCCGACTGAAACGGAAAGCTCTAAATAATTTATTTTATGTTCTAAATTGAAAAAAAATATGCACAAACATGCCCGACAGGCGGCCGGTCTTTCGGATTCCTGTAATGAAACTGACCATAGCCTTGTTTTTGAACGCATCCGGTCCAAAATGTACAGCTTCCATACATAAGACACTGTTCATCTATACAGTCTATTGCGCACTATATAAATTCTTGAAAAAAAAAACATTAATTCAAAAACGTAGTTTTCCGTTTAAATAGTCTTTTAAAGTCTATAACTTGTTCAGAGTCTTTGCACTATAGCAATAGACTGACAAATGAAGAAGGGACAACTATTTCTCAAATTTTAAAGAAAATTCAACTATTCAATTTTTAAAACTTTAATAAAACTAAAATTTCACAAACCTTGAAAATATCCTTTGAGCCGCTGATTTGTATTGTTATTAGCTACTAGTGTTTTAAGTTTCAAAAGTCTTGAGATGATGTGTGATCATAAAATATTACTGGTACAGAAAATGAATACGTTCCGTTATAATAATTGTCAATATATGCGTTTGCATTATAACAAAGTAAATGTAATGATTTCAGCTGTCACTTTGAATGATATGCATTTGCGCAAATAACAGTAACATTAAATGCCACATGTTTTTTTTATTTTAAGGAGAAATGGTTTTCTTGTAGATTCAGTTGTATCGGGCAAGACACTCGCTGTCAAGGCGAATCTGTAATATGATATATATATTTATAATATAAACTATATGACTCACTTAAAGTTTCAAAGTCAGAAATCCTTCCTTCGAATGCAAAATAATGTGCCAAACCAAACCAAGAAGGTCAAAGGTCAATATCACACTTACTAACTTGAATCTAGCATGACTAGTTTAAAACCATTTTTTTTTTTCACAAATGTTTCCTTAATGAAATGACCCATTACATGCATGACCGTTGGTAATTTCATTACGTTTTCTTCCTGTCCCGACCACACATGTATCTATACCAACATTGTTTTCCCTATTGATAAATGATTTGATTACATAGTGCAATTCCATGAAAAGCGGCGTATGGTCCAGAGATAAAAATGGCTTTAAAAAGTAAGTTGATAGACTTTTAATAGAGCAATGGCTCGAAAATATGGTAGTCGCATGATGTTGAATTCAAATAATCTATGTCTGCTCGCGTTATGTCTTCATCTTTATAAGAACGGCGCGTTATATGTTATCACCTAAAACTTTCTATGCTGATTTAGTGTCCATGTTTTATTCTAAACAAGTATGGACTTGGAAGAAAATGCTGAAAATATTAAAGGGAAGGGCTCACCAGGATATACAACCAACCCAACGGTTATAAAACTGTTAACAGCAAATAGTTTTCTTTAATTATGCGTTTTAGGGGAAATTTTAGTTCAAAAATCGTGATTTAATAGTTGTTTCGTGACACGATTTTTGAACTAAAATTTCCCCTAAAACGCATTCTACCACCCCAAGAATTTAAAGGTTGTTTCTTGCATCACTTTATGAAACTTTCTTGTACCACCTAGTGTGCATTACATTTTATAGAAATATGAAATAAGGTATATGCACCTATATTCTTAAAGTAAAACGAAAAAGAATAGAAGTCACACAGTCGTCATAGAAGAAATAGAAACTTGGATGGAACATTTGAGAAAACGTTTTAAGTGTAGTTTAGCAACAACTGTTTGAAAGCAATTACAAATTTGCCCATATCGGAATTATCTATGATATTATATATGTTAAGATGTGATCATTTGTATAGTCTATAATCTTTGAACGTATGGACATCTTTTCATGTTTTAAATGCTGTATTTTTGTTTAAGAAAATATCATCTCGGTTATTAAACGAAAACTTAACTTACCTTTCATGCAACTAACGTCAAAGATTAATGCAGATACACACTTCCGTCATGAATTGACCCAATTTTTAGGTTGATTCAAATAGAACATTGAAAATAAAGCAACTATAGTGGACTTATGCAGTGTTTCAGAATTTCTGCAACTATTCTAAAATGAATGCTATTTGTCATTTTAAAGTTACTACTTCTTGTTAAACATGTATGTCTGGTTGCAAATACAAACTTTTTGGTTAGCTATATGAGCCGCATCATGAGAAAACCAACATAGTGCATTTGCGACCAGCATGGATCCAGACCAGCCTGGACATCCGCGCAGTCTGGTCAGGATCCATGCTGTTCGCTTTCAAAACCTATTGTAATTAGAGAAATCGTTAGCGAACAGCATGGATCGTGACCAGCCTGCGCTTGCGCTGGTCTGGATCCATGCTGGTCGCAAATGTACTATGTTGGTTTTCTCATGGTGCGGTTCATATTATATTTCCCACCAGGACCTTCTTACGGAGTACTGTGTAACATACTAGCTTACTTATTTTTTCTTAATTTGAATGACAATGAAACGATTGTTAAAAATGACAGGTTTTTTATCATATGTTTGTACAGTTTTATGTGAAAATACAGCAGCAATGAGTGGTGGATCCATGAGGAAATCCCAGTCTTATTAAGATTCTGTCTAAAATGAGGTTCTATCGAGGATTGCATTCTCTTATTACTACAGCTCCTTGACGTTGTAGATATATTTAACCAGTTTATCTATTACTCTTATAAACGCATTTTCAACCAAACAGACCGTTACAGTAATGTTGCTAACGGTTCAACAAAGTTATATAGGCATAAACAATCTAAATAGCCTTTTTCTTTATTCTGTATAAAACTAACACGCCAGGACCGATTTCAAATGACTATGACTTACATTTTCTCCAAGAACACGATCAGTGCTGAATTGAAATCAGAGGCAATGTTTAATACCAGGAAATAATTTCAGTCAAACAAACACACTACAATGTCAGCTCAAAAATGCGATCAAAATGCAATGGTAGTGTATAACTTTAGTTTCCATTTTATATTGCAAATGCTTCATGATGAAAATGCTACAAAAATGCAATTGTGGACCTGCAATGTGATTTTAGCTAAAGGAAAATGAATGGAAATGTTCTACAGAGAAAAATATCTGAAAACTATTTGCATCCAGCATCATGAGACTACCATATTTTATTTAGAGTCTATCAACCTATACTACGTCATAAAGTATTCTTCATAAAACAGGGCTTATCTGTCACAATGCTTGAGAGCGGACCCATATGGGTTGACGGATAGCTCTGTGGTTTGCACACTGGCCTTCCAGTCCTGAGGTCGGGGGTTCGATCCCCGGCAGCTACTCGGGAATTTTCAGAAACGCTTTTCATTGTTTCCCACCCAACTAGAGGTGTACTGGTCAGGAACCCAGGCAATACTTGCGTGTATCAGTGCTATACATTGGGCACGTTAAAGAACCAGGCTGTCTATTCGAAACGAGCTAGACTAAGTTAGCCGGACAAGCCTGTATCTGATTTCTGATCTCTTTGTCGTGGTAGCTTTGTCTCACTCTGTCCCTCTGGTCATATCGCTCTGTGTCTGTACTAGTAGAGGATGAATTATGCGCCCTGTGTGACTGCATTTGAACTAGGTAAAGCGCCTTTGAACGTGAAATTCATCATGAAAAGGGCGCTATATAAATCTGGTATAATAATAATAATAATAATAATATGGGTTACCGTTGGCGACTATAAACAAGCTTATAAACAAACAAACAATTTGTGATTTAGCAAGAACAGCAGTCGAAGTATAAAGACATATCAAAATAAACGTCCGTCTTGGTATCTTAAAGTTCAAAACATTACATTTTACATTTTTCGTTATCTTAAACAGAAGATAGAAAATAAGCAGACACGCGAATATATTTGTCATTTTACAGTCATATATAATAAATCAAGATTCAGTCATAAATAATTACAAGGTTATTCGAACAGTCAGAACTGTAACAATTTACCAGACGACACAGTTCGTAAAACGTGTTTCTTCTCTCATTATAAACTTTATACCCAAATTGAATTTGACAAAATCAGATGAAACTGCCAGTTTGATCTTATGGACTTTGCTTTAGTTAAAAGAGAACAAAAATAAATACAAATTCTTGGAATTTATGTCTTTATTACAATTTAAGCGGGTGTAAATCACCAATTTTATGATGTATGCCATTATAATTACTCATTCAGAAATGTGAAAATATTCAGTATTAAATAAATATTGCATTCCTGATTAAAACGGAAAAGCAATTATATGATGATAATTGATTTCATTCTAGAAATATTTAGTTTTCTAATACTGCAAATACCATTGTCTTTACCTTTATTGGCTAGGTAGAGAAAGTGATTTGAGCCGCGCCATGAGAAAACCAACATAGTGCGTTTGCAACCAACATGGATCCAGACTATCCTCGCGGATGCGCAGGCTGGTCTGGATCCATGCTGCAGGCTGGTCTGGATCCATGCTGGTCGCAAACGCACTATGTTGGTTTTCTCATGGTGCGGCTCATTTTTAAATTCAGTTTGAAAAAACACATAAACCTGAAGGAATACACTCAATATTGCTAGGCTTATTTGTTTTATGTGCACATTGGGATTGTATTTGTTAAAGATATCTAGACCCTATCTTTCGCTAAAATATTTCAAATTTATTTATTTACTTCGAAAGTAGAGAATCCTCATCAGAAATATTTATCTATACTAAATATATAAACTAATTGTGTATTTAGAGCTACATTCATCATTAAATGTCAGGCAGTAACAGTCGACTGTTTAAAAAATTGGCACTACGCATTTATACTGTTCAGCCTTACATGTATACACAGCGTACATCTTTCTTAACCAAATTCACAAAACTGTTAATACATATAAACTTGTTGATTTTATGTTTACATAAACTATACTGTATTTGTTCATGTTTTGAAATATGCAGTTTTGGTCTAGTATACCTTTAAAAGAAGGCATTTAGTATAGATCTATTTATATACCATACATTCATCTAAACTTAAAATTTTGAAAAGATCTGCATGTGTATTTATTTCATGTCGATTATTACTCTACCATACCTTAATACAAACATAATTAGTCACATACAGTCCAAAAGTATAGGCGTTAAGTTAGTCTGCAGTTTGCATTTTGCAGTTCGCAATTCGAACTGTTTTGCATTTTGCATATTGCAGTTCGCAATTCGAATTGCAAACCGCAAACTGATTTGTATTTTGCAGTTTGCATTTTACAGTTCGAAATGAAACCCCAAACTGATTTCCATTTTGCAGTTTTGCAATTCGAATTGCAAAATGAATTATTTTGTGGTTCGAGTTATATATAAGTAGATTAACTGCGATTCGCTTTCCGAGAAAGATGTTATTGTATTTTGCTTTCAGGCTTTTAACTTAAACATTTCAACCCAATTTGCGCTTTTAAATTTGAATTGCAAACTGCTAAACATTATGCATTTTGCAGTTCGAATTGCAAAATGAATTTTATTTTGCGGTTCAAGATATATATAGGCTATTTGAACGGCGATTCGCTTTATAAATAAAGATTCTATAATTATTTGCCTTTCATGCTTTATTATTTAACATTTCCATCTTATTTGCACTTCGTAATTTGAATTGCAAACTGCAAAACATATCGATTTTGCAGTTCGAATAGCAAAATGAACTGTTATTTTGTGGTTCACGTTATATATATATTTGTTTGTTTTTCGTGAATATACAATAGGCCTATATCTCACTTAGAAGTGAGAAAATCTCAAATATTTTCCCGAGCGCGTAGCGCCAGTGAAAATGTGAACATTTTCTCACTTTGAAGTGAGATTTATTCCATATTCACGAAAAACAAACAAATTTTCTTTTATTTCATGCTTAATTATGTTGAGATATGCATTTTGCAACAAATTTTAATCTTAGCGCGGGGAACACGCGCGCGTATACGAATATGACGTCAGACGTGTCGTGACGTTAAGTGGCTCATTTTTTCCGCTTTGAAATTATATGAAAATAAGTTGGTTACTTTTAGAAAATCCTTCGCTTGTCGTTGGTTAAAAAGATTTTTGAACTATAACATATTATAATGTTTCCGTACTACATGACTTTTTATTTCACAATATCTTATTAAACTTTTCATTTTTCTAGGGTATGATAAGTGTGGCAATTTTTCGTCTTTTAAGTTTAATGATATTGACGGACAGAGAGTCGAACACACAATCACGAAATTGGTAGCTGAACAGCTTTGATAATAAACTTTCAATAGTTATATCGTTATTTAGGTTCGGACATCGACAATTAATTTACGCTAAACATACGGAGTATTCATGACTGTCGGGTCGGTACTTACGGTCGATAAAAATGAAATCAGTATTTATATAAAATAACACGTTACAATTTTTATGTAGGTTTAAATACTAGATGGTGACTCGGAATATGTTAAATAGCTTTCTGTAAATAAAGACATTGTTGGTCTAAGTGATATACTGCATTTTGCAGTGTGAACTGCAAAAATGATTTGTAGGGTAAAATGTGGTAACTGGGACACTTAAAGAAACACTGTTGAGTAATATTTTAGAAAGACAAAATATATACTTGATTTATTGATATTTCAGTATGCGCAACCTATATAACATATGACGAATATAAACTTTTACAAATACCTGATAACCTGTGATTAACTATAAATTAATTAAACATTGGTTAAGTGTCCCAAGTTACCCCACCCAGCTGGGGTAACTTGGGACATTTTAGTTTTATTAGAATTTATGTATATTACAGTCGCATTTATGACAAATGAAACCATTCATGTCCACAGATCAAAAACGAATTCTAAACTGAAAATATAGCTCCGTATTAATTACAATTTATGACTGTTTTGTAAAACAAGGATGCATAAAGAAATCAATATGTCCAAGTTTTGCCTAAATTATGTCATTATTTGTTTCAATATATGCTTATTATATAAATCGTTTAAAATAGAAAAATGTTATAAGTGTAAATAACTATGTATGAATTAAACATAAACTTGACATAATCCATTATGTACTTATATATGTGATTTTTACACTTGAAACTGATCAAAATTTTAAACAGTCTTAAAACATAGATTTTATCAAAAATTAACGGGACATTTAAAATGTGTGTCTTTTTTCACAAAGAAATAAGGACATTAACTAGCTTTTTGCATACAGGAAGACTCGGGGAGGAGGGGATGAAATGTGAGGGGAATGAAGGCAGGGTTAAGGAGATCTAGACGGACACATGGGCATACGCTCTCGGAAACTATTAGCAACTGTACCTAAAATGTGTTGTCTGGCCAATATTTGGCGTTTGCTTTAGCCTGAATATTTGACACAACGTCATCTTTTAAAGGAGTACTTAACTAAAAGAACTACTATGTTGGCTTGACTGTCAGTTGGTTCCTGCGCTTCACCTAGTATAAATACTACTTATTAATATAAGATTTGCCGACAGTTTCTTTAAACATGAAAGAAATATCAGTATTAGCCTATTAGACTATCAAAAATTCTAAACTCACCAGATTTTACGCGGAATGAGTGGGAGGGGTTCACGGAACGATCTCCCTTTAAATAAACGTATGTGACTAAACAGTGACTTAGATCATGTAAACTTGGTATCGGGTAGAAAATTCAGTAGTTGCACCAGAGTTAAGCTAATATATATTATGACCACGCCTGTGAACTAGTGGTATATTTACAAAATATCAGAGTTTCGTCATTACTAGACTTTCTTTCCTATTTTCATTTCATTTGTGGAAAAAGATTAAAAGTTGACAATTTATAGTGGTTATGTCCAGTTATGTACAACATTTTATGTACTGTCCATTGGAGCATATCCCCATTTTCTTCCAGCATCCAGTTCGTTCAAAAATAAAATCATGGAGAACTTTGTTCTTAACGACAGTGTCCCACTTGCAATGATACACAATACGCTTCAATAATTCAAACAAGTTAAATGCGATATTACATGTATACGAGAACCAGCTTCTTGCGTCAAAACTGACGTCACATTTATGATCAAGCCGTTACGGTACCGAAATTAAATATCTTTAAGATCTTATTGATATACCGACCATATATAAGCAAGTATATCTAGAAAGTCAGACGACTATTTCCACTGTGCGTTTCACTAGACAGGAACATAACGAGAATATTTTAATGCACCATCTGAAAAAAGTAGGCATAATTATTTACAGCGTGTAATTTTATGTTTTCTTATTTTTATTTAATTAGTAATATTCTCAACATACGTCTAAGGAAATCGATTCTTAAAATATTTTCCAATCCATCGGCAGAAAAGTTTTGTCATAATAGGCTTTAACACTGAATGTTCTTTTTCAACATATGATCTTATTTAGGGAACATAACCAATATTTACCCCAATTTACTGAAAAGTGTAAAGTGTCCCAGTTTCCCCATTGTCCCAGTTACCCCATTTTACCCTATTTATTTATTTACTAAACCGTGGTGAAGTTTCTCAAAAGATGGTATAATTTTTAGGTTTTGGGATTTTAAGACTTAATTTTTAAATCTTGTTTGAAATTTTAATATTTCGTAATTTGAAATGCAAGCTGCATAATATTTTGCATTTTGCAGTTCGAATTGCAAAATGAATTTTTGTTTTGCGTTTCAGAATTAAAGATTTCAATGTCAATTGCGCTTTGTAATTTGAATTGCAAACTGCAAAATATTTTGCATTTTGAATTGCAAAATGCATTTTCATTTTCGATTCAATATAGGCCTATGTATCGAACTACGATGAAGGTTCTCAGAAGCATGGTATTTGTTTTTTTTTTTTTGTTTTTTTTTGTTTTTTTATTTACGGTGGGGGACGGCTTTTCTGACTTAAAATTGTAAAGTTTCAATTTAGGTTGCGTTTCGTAATTTGAGTTGCAAACTTCAAAATATTTTGCATTTTGCAGTTGGAATTGCAAAATGAATTTGTATTTTGCGTTTCAGAGTTCAAGGTTTCAATATCAGTTGAGCTTTGTTATTTGAATAGCAAACTGCAAAATATTTTGCAATTTGCATTTTGCAGTTCGAATTGCAAAATGATTCAATATGTATTGAATTGCGATGAAGTTGCTCAGAAATACGATATTGTCTGGGGTTTACAAAATTGAAAATTTAACGTTTCAATCTTATTTGCGTTTTAAAATTTTGAATTGCAAACTGCAAAATATTTTGCATTTTGCAGTTCAAATTGCAAAATGAATTTTTGTTTTGCGTTTCAGAATTAAAGATTTCAATGTCAATTGCGCATTGTAATTTGAATTGCAAACTGCAAAATATTTTGCATTTTACAGTTCGAATTGCAAAATGATTTTTTTACATTAGATTCAATATATGTATTGAACTGCGATGAAATTTCTCAGAAAGATGGTATTGTTTGGGGCTTTTCAGGTTTTCAATCTTATTTTCGCTTTGTAATTTGAATTGCAAACTGCAAAATATTTCAAAATATACGCAAATAATCTTCAATATCTAATATATCATACATATTTATATTTGTTTTTGATACAGAAAAAAGAAATTCTGTTTTAAGTAACTAGCATTCAGTGAGGCAAATGTCAAATTACAGTCATTCGTAATACTTTAGACATCCCCCATCCCTTTTGTCCTATTGGGGTTTTGCTAAAGTCTGCTACGTCGACAAAGATTGTTTTTCTTGAGACCTCGGACGCCTGATTTCGTATACAGACATTCTTTTTTGATCGTGCCGAGTGGGGGCTCGTTGGCTCTAACCACGGTTTGATGGCGGGGATCTTGATTTCTGTTGCCTTGGTATTTAAGGGGAGTCAGAAATGGCATAGTTTTGTGCAACTGATTCATTTATACGGTTTCCAGCATACTGGGGTACATTGTTATTAGAAACTCTTGATGCTTTTGTTTCTGCACATAATATAGTTCCAGTGTGGAAATACATTTTTCACAATTTTTCCGTTCATACTTCTCTTTGCCGAGTTAACTAAACTAGCCTTACCTACTGGCCTTGATTGTGATCTGAGATCAGTGTACTAAGCCCATATTCTTTCCCTAGCATCGCCAAAAAGATAACTTGTTGAATTTTAACCATCATTGCAAAAAAACGCATTTGAAATTCGAACTGCAAAATGGAAAATATTTCGCGGTTTGCAATTGAAATTACAAGTACAGGAATGAATTTAAAGCCTGAAAATCATTTTCTCGGAAAGCAAATCGCGGTATAAATTTCTTGAACCGAAAAATTAAAATCTAGCATAAAACTGCTGTTCTTGATACGTTTCGAGGATGTTTTAACAGGAGAGTAAACGTGTTCTCGTGTTCACGTGCTGTTAAAACATTTTTTATATGCGCGTTTTATGCTAGAATTGCGTTAACGCATGTTCATTATATTTTCGTGTTATAACATCATCAGCTATCCCTCGGTATACGTTGCTACTCTCGCCCTCGCCCTACCGAGCTTGGGCACCCACCGATCCCTTGGGATTCTGCAGATGTTATAACAAGAGGAAAAAAACGTTCGTTATCCATGCGTTCATTTTTAAAACTAATAATGCAAAGCGTAAATGAGAATGAAATGTTGAATTAAAATTCTGAAAAGTTCAAAACATTAACATCTTTCTCGGAAAGCGAATTGCGATTAATTTATATCTTAAACGGCGAAAAAAAAATCATTTTTCAATTTGAATAGCAAAGTGCAAAATATTTTGCAGTTAGCAATTAAAAATACAAAGCGCAAAAGTGACTGAAAAGTTCAATTTTAAAGCCTGAAATATATTCATTTTTAAATACTCTCCAATGAAAAGCTCAAAACATCACAATTCATATATATAATGAATAATTAGTAAAACTTCATTTTGCCATTCGAATCGCAAATCGCAGAAAAGAAAAACAATGTGACTGAAATATTCAATGTTATAGCCCGAGTTGCTCAAAATATTAACATTTTTCATGGAAAGCGAATTGCGGATTATATATATCTCTCGAACTGCAAAATAAAAGTTCATTTTGCAATTCGAACTGCAAAGTGCAAAATGCAAAAATATTTTGCAGTTTGCAATTCAAATTACAAAGTGCAAATTAGATTGAAATCTTCAATAATAAGGCCTGAAAGGCAAAATATAATAGAGTATTTCTTAGAAAGAGAATTGCCGTCCATATATATCTTGAACCACAAAATAAAAATGCATTTTGCAATTCGAACTGTAAAATGCGAAAGGTTTTGATGTTTGCAATTCAAATTACAAAGTGTAAATTAGAGTGAAATGTTAAGTTTCAAAGCCTAAAAAATGCGCTTCATATGTATCGTGAATCGCAAAATAAAAATTCATTTTGCGATTCGAACTGCAAAATGCAAAATGTTTTGCAGTTTGCAATTCATATTACAACGTACAAATTAGATTGAATTGTCAAAGTTTCAATCCTAAAAAGCCCAAAACAATAACAGCTTTCTCGGAAAGCAACGCGGTTCATAAAAATCTTGAATTGGAAAATAAAAACGCATTTTGCAATTTGAATCGCAAACTGCAAAACAGTTTGTGGTTTTCAATTCGAATCGCAATCTGCTAAACAGTTTGCAATTCGAACTGCAAAATGCAAAACAGTTTGCAGTTTGCAATTCGAACTGCAAAATGCAAAACAGTTTGCGGTCTGCAATTCGAATTGCGAACTGCAAACTGCAAACTGCAGACCAGCTTAACGCCCATTCCAAAAGTAATGTAAACGTGATCTTATAAAATTAAAATGAAATGCAAAGTTTATTGAAAGCGTTTATAGTCAGCGCTATACAGATTAGAAGAACGTTGATCCTTATAAATTAGAGAGTTTGAGATTTCAAACTTCACCTTCCCCTTCAACGTCTCTCATATATATTTTGGGTTAAACGTCACCGATATGCGTGTATTTTATTTATATCACGCGTTGCTACTAAAGTTGTCCATGTAATATCACGTAAGCCTAAGACTTCTCTTTATTACTATGCGAAATAAAAAGCTTAGTTTAAGGATTTCTGCTTATTAAGTTATTTGATTATCCATATATATAATTGGACTAAATTTGATGCGAAACACTATCAATAGGTATAAAAATAATGAAGTTTTGTATGGCTAATGATTTTAACTAAATACATTGAATTGAACCTGGAAGTATGAAGTTATCAAATGATTTTGAGAAACTTTGAGATTTTGTTCAAACTTTAACTTCTACGGCATATTTGTGTCCCCAGGCGGTATCGATGATACCAGATGGGCCTTTTTGTCGTATGAAGTGAAGTTTTGAACGTCCGAGGATGTGATATCACGAAAGTCGAAACTTTATTCTTTTTACATCTACTCTGTCCACATACTCGGCATCAAAGACTGAAATCTGGATGGAGGCACATGGCATGACAGTCATTTTACTTGAAAAATAAATAATTACGCGCGATTATCATTTAGTGGAACATTTTATTTTTACATCCAGATAAAATCAATCTGTTTCTATCGGACACTTAATACGACAATTGCGTTTTAATTATAAACATAAAATGGTACTAGTAAGACGGAAAATTCTTCTGAAGTATCAGACAATTTCACATCTATGATATCATGATGAGAGACGTTTCCTGTTAGGCGTATGGGATAACTCCATTCTTTAAATGCACGGAACCAGAGCCTGGCAGAGGGACATTGTGGGTTAATTCCCCCTTTGATTCTTGCATTTTACAAAGAAAGAAGGTCTTGAAACTCGGCGTGACCCTACCCGACCCCTACCCTATTGATAACAAGATTACTTCACTGAATACACGATGCATTAATAGCCTAAATCATCGTGTATACTGAAACCAAGAGAATCTCATTGAATACATTTAACATTAATCGCCTCAATCAAAAAGTACATAAATAGCACACACACACACACACATACACACACACACACACACATACACATACGCACACGCACACGTACGCACGCACGCATATACACGCACACACAGTATTTTTCACTGAAATTAATTTCACATTATTTGTCCCTGACTGTGTGATAAGAATGCAATATTCAGTATTTTGCACTTCTGCAACATGAAGCTTTGGTCTGTCTCTTATTGAATATTATCACATGACTCCTTAGATAAATCAGGCCACACCAAATTGAAAAGTTGTTCATCGGATTTTTTTCTAAAAAAAAATTGAATCGGCGAGCGAAAAAAATAATTTAAAAATTTGTTTTTGTTTTTGAGAAAATCAGGAGCGAGCGAAGAGCGAAGAAATATACGTGTCTTGTTCTGACTCTCGATTAACTAATAAAAACATTAAAATAGAAAGGTACAGCCCTCTTACATTAAATGTTATTCACCAGGAACTGAGAAAACATGGATACATTTTGACCTGCAGGTGCACAACAAAGCGTGAAAAAAGGTAGCAATATTGGCATACATGTTTGAAAATGCTATCAGAAAATATGTAATATACAACAATGCATAACGTTAAACAATAATCATGACATAGATATGTGACTTGAATATTTACTGCTATGAAAATGTAGCATATATAGCTTGATTTTCGAAGATTTTGATAAAGTCAAATATCTCTCTGTTACTATTAAAGCTTTTAACTTGAAACGTAAAACAGTTATTTACTATCAAAGTCTACACAAGGAGAAGCAATCCTCATAACTCTGCTTTGAGTTTTGACAGAGTTATGCCCCTTTTAACATAGAATATTTTTGTTTTAGTTTTATATAACGTCCAATGTCTGTATTTCTTTAAAAGCTATTGACTATTATGCCCCTTTAACTAGCAAAGCTCTAATTCAGAATCAAGCACTGAGAAAAGTCGAGCGTGAGCTGTCTTGCGGACAGCTCTTGTTCAAACTTTAAACTTTCTTAGCAGAATAAATTTGTTGAAACAAAGACTCAGTTAAAGTCTGAAATGTAGATTAATGTGCATTAACATTATTCTACTCGAGGATTGCAAAATTTGAAGATCTTAATTGGTCTGAATACAACTCGTAATGTAAATTCCATACTCCACCCACTTTCATATTCAAATGCTTATCATTTGGACAGGAAAACCAGAAAACAGAGAAGTGATATGCATCAAAAAATAATTTACCCTTACCAAAATACCGGTAATGTAGATTGATGTAAATTCAATACTCAACCCACAGGTGGCAGTATCATTGATTGGTCACCCCCTCCCCTCCATAAGACCCCTGATACAACACTGAACAAAAATTCTGACATTCTCAGGTGTTCCTTAATATCCCCACCATACAAGACCCCTGATACAACCCTGAAAAAAAATTCAACTATCAAAACAGTACTTATTAGAAGGTATAACGCCTGCTATATGTCCATTTGCCAAACAATGTGGAACATATGATATCGTCGTTTCGGCGATTTAGATGCATTCTGACGGCATAACGCTATGCCTATCATTCACTTAAATAAAAAAAGTCTGCATTTTCACAGTTTACCTAATTCAGTTCCAACGAATGACAATATTCTAGTAAAATATTTAAATTTCACATGATTTTGAGTTGTTGGAAGCCATCTTGAAACTGAAACGCTCGTCCAATCAGATCGTGTGTTACAACACAGGTAGTGCCAAATCCAAGATGGCTTCCAACAACTCAAAGTACCATGAGATTGAAATATTTTGCTGGAATATAGTCATTCATTTGATCTGAATTAGGTAAACTGTCGAATTGCAGACCTTTTCATTCAAGTGAATGATAGGTATAGCGATATGCCGTCAGAATGCGTCTGAGTCGCTAAAACGACGTTATCGTATGTTGCACATTGTTTGGCAAATGGACATGTAGCAGAATTTATACCTTCTAACAAGTACTGTTTTGATAGTTGAAAACAATTTTTTCAGGGTTGTACCAGGGGTCTTGTATGGTGGGGATATTAAGGAACACCTGAGAATGTCAGAATTTTTGTTCAGGGTTGTATCAGGGGTCTTAGGGAGGGGAGGGGGTGACCAATCAATGATACTGCCACCTGTGACTCAACCCACTTTCGTATACAACCGCTGATCATTTGGACAGGAAAACCAGAAAACAGAGAAGTGACATGCATCAATACGTATTTACCCTTATTAAAATAATGTAGATTGCTGTTAAATAAATTAGTGTGTGTTTTTTTCACTCAATTTGGTACATTCAAAGAAAATGGCGTGACTGCATAAGGGGAAATAACTTTAATGCAACTAAATGTAAGTATCATGATATATCATAGACGATGTGTGCGTAGTATGTATTTATTGTGATTAAAGTCCATTTTAGAATAATCTGCGACTGAAATTATAAGCATTTTACACTGCTACGTCCGTAAAAACTAGCGCACCAACAAAGTTTGGCTTGGTTTTTTTTTTCAGTGGGGCGAGCGCAAGCCAAAAACCAAAAAAAAAAAATAAAATATTTTTTTCTGTTTCTGAAAATATACTAGCGGCAAATCCGATAAGCAACTTTTTAATTTGGTGATGCCTCACCGGTCCATAGTTTTTTTCCATATGATCAGTCTATATTCAACTCATGTTAACTTATGTAATAAAATTAGGATGAATATCCAACAGGGAAAGCCACGTTCCAAAAACGCAGCCTCCCCAAACGTAAACCCAGCACGACCAACACACACATTCACACAAAGTAAACCAACAAGGACAAAATGAACAAATAAAGGAACACAGTGGGGTACCGCCTTAGAACTGTCAGTGGCAAAACCACCTCTGGGGAGCTTAAACCGGTTTATGGTGCACCTTACCTCAATTATTTTTACACACGAACTGTGAGTTTCACAACAAAATTACAGCAGTGGCAGCTCTGTATTTCTAAAGTTTAACACTGTTCAAGTCATTTTTCACTAAAAACAACTTGCCATCAACAATGACCGTTTTTGCTACATCTCCATACGCATCTGTCAGGGTCGTCTGGTCCGGAGTGCATTTTTAATCTTTCCACACAGAAATGTGGTCCTGCAGAAAACAGACAAAACAACTGTTAAAAACATCAGAAATGACACAAAATTTACACAATGTCAATAAATGCATTTCAAATGTAACCAGTCAAAATAGGGATTGCTTCGAAATAGATAATTCACAACTTCAAAGAACTACTTTCTAGGATACAACGACCCGGAAGTACTTCAATACCGGGGTAACACCTAAATCTTACCAAATTTTTAAGTTAGCCAAAATTTTCCCTCAAAATCTTGTAACTTGGGGTCTTGCCAGAAATGCTATACACAGAAACATCGTTATAAAAGTACTGCGCTAATGGAACGTGTAAATCGCTTGCCGAAAACTAGTAGTCACTCTGCGTTGTTACATTTGGAATCGCAGCTTTTGCCCACACGACTTGATAAGTTGGTCTGGTTTATGGGTAGCTGCACCTACCAACGTGTTGAAATCAGGGCCTGCAATTTGCAAAAGAATGATCGTGAACTGATGTCCGCCTTTCTTGAGAAACAACTGAGTGAGAATGTAGTTTTAAGTGTGGTCAGGAACAAATATAGAAAGAAATGTGACATATTCACAGATTGGTGCTATCAAACATATCTATATTATACTGATATCAACTGGTTCAGGAACTTTATAGGAAGTCAAAACACTGTAAATGAATAATTTTCTACATTTGTCAGCTTAAATAGTGAAAAGAAAGTTATGAGCATTACCAGACAACCTCTTTCAGCTCAGACATCAAGTTATCTGAAATCCGCATTAAAAGGCCATAAAGACATAAATGGTATGAAAAACCAATATAGAGAAAGATATGGACAAAAGTCCAACAGGAAAAGCCATATCCAAAGAATGCAGCCAAATAAATCAAGCAAAACTTAAATTCAAATACCGTCAAGTCGTGTTTCCGGTCGGTACGAGGACAAATATATGAAAGGTAAACTTGACGAGACCGACCGAGCAAATCAGCCATGTTTCTTAGTTTCTTAGAAACATAGCCGTTGTACGCCTAAAAAGCAAAACAGGATAGAATTATCACACCCAAGGCAGAATATCATGATTGCTTGATGCCGACTGAAACGGAAAGCTCGAAATGTGTTCTAAATTGAAAAAAAAGTAATAATGCACAAATCAAATACACAGACAACAATTTTGTCCCACTGAAGCAAATTACCATGTAATTCCCTGTAATACAGTAATTCCCTATAA
Organism: Mercenaria mercenaria; assembly: GCF_021730395.1. Classification (NCBI taxonomy): domain Eukaryota; kingdom Metazoa; phylum Mollusca; class Bivalvia; order Venerida; family Veneridae; genus Mercenaria; species Mercenaria mercenaria. Next base: position 103,075,972 of record NC_069362.1, on the reverse strand, counting down.
TACAGTAAATGCCCTGTCAGTTTAAAGAAAAAATTGTCATACATTAACAACGCTGACAAATGCACTAGGCACACTTATAAGTAATGTCCTTCAACGCCAAAATGCCGGTAGCGCGTAGAAATGAGAAAACTAATTATTTCATAAATTCTTTGCTACGCGTCTCATACACAAGGTAATGAACATTTACGCCATCTCTTTACATCATATATAAGATGCCTCCTGACTGGCTGGAACATCAAAGTCGCAACACAGTGACCGGTTCGAGGTCCATGCCCGACAGGCGGTCTGTCTTTCGGATTCCTGTAATGAAACTGACCATAGCCTTGTTTATGAACGCATCCGGGCCAAAATGTACAGCTTCCATACATAAGACACTGTTTATCTATACAGACTATTGTGGCACTATATAGGATGTTCACATATATATTTATAAATTCTTTGGTAAAGAGACGGTACGCGAAATAGTATTTATTTCGAAATTTAAAGAAATCTTAATTTATTGTTGTTCGAAAAAACATTAATTCAAAAACGTAGTCTTCCGTTTAAATAGTCTTTTAAAGTCTATAACTTGTTCAGAGTCTTTGCACTATAGCAAAAGACTGACAAATCAGGAGGAGACAACTATTTCTCAAATTTAAAAGAAAATTCAACTATTAAATTTTTAAAAATTTAATAAAACTAAAATTTCACAAACCTTGAAAATATCCCTTGAGCCGCTGATTTGTATTGTTATTAGCTACTTGTGTTTTAAGTTTCATTTCTGTAAACCCTATAGTTGCTAAGATATTTTACTTTCAAAATTTTGCATCTAAGTGTCGGCCCAGTATCATTTTTCCTTCTTTGCCGTATAGTACAACAAGCATTTTTTGACATGGACTGTGAAATTTACAACACAATTACAGCAATGGCAGCTCTGTATTTCTAAAGTTTAACACTGTTCATGTCATATATCACTAAAATTAACTGGCATCAACAATGAACTTTTTTGCTACATTTCAATGTTTACAATCATCTGTCAGGGTCGTCTGGTCCGGTGCACAGAAATGTGGTCCTGCAGAAAACAGACAAAACAACTGTTACAAACATCAGAAATGACACAAAAATTTTCGCAATGTCAGTAAATACATTTCATATGTAACCAGTAAGGCAGGGATGGCTTCAAAATGGAGACTTTACAATTTCAAAGAACTACTTCAATATCGGGGTCACACCATAACTCCTTATCTTGGTTTGTCCAATGTTACCCGTCTTTATTCTACACACGTTTACTGGACTAGGATCTCGGCCACTTTATTGTTTTGATTGCTGACCGGCAAAACACTCAATTAGAGTATAATATATCTCTCAGACTGATTAACACTAAGTTCCAGATTAGCAACATTTAATTTTATTTGGCATGATAATGCATCATTAACCAGTCACACAACACCTTGTTCTCGCTGCTTATACATTTGCTGCCTAACAATATTTTTTATGAATGTGTTATTGCAGCCCCAGCTCTTCGCACTGTCCATAGGGCAATAGCTTCTATTCCACCATTTATCATTTTACGCGAAACATTTTCTTACATACATTAAATAAGCCAGTGGCTGAATGTAATATAACACATAAGCCTGGATATTTCTCCTTGGTTATAACAGTGTACTGCACATACTGCCTCTAGATATATTGAAAATTCTACCAATACTAGAATTCTTTCATGTAACATATTATTTTTTGACTGATTACGCTGTCACCATTTAATTTGAATACCATAAGATAGTGACGCAACCAGCATCTTTTCGCATTCAGTTCATAATCACATCGCTGGTTGAGAAAATGGATACTTGCGTATTATAAGTTGTTTTTTATATATTATTTTCACGTTTTGTATAAAAGGTACAAAATAGAACATTTGATACATTCTTTCGTCCGAATTCTTTATGTTTATTATAAATAAGTTTACTGGATTGTTTAAATAGCAAACAAGTTTATGAAATATGATATTTAAACTGAACGATTAGCTAAAAAATCTTACGTTGCCAATTCAGTTTTCAGTGGTTAAAGTAATAAACCTAAGGAATTAATATATTAATGACATATTTTGTGAAATTGATACATTTGACATTTTAAACAGTTAAAAAGTTGTGAAAGAAAGAGAAGAGTATATATTGTGGATTTTTATTCGAGTTTTCACATATGAATTTGAAATTTTATAAAACTTACTTTATTTGGATAACAGGTAGGCTTATCTTTCTATTCTTAGATTCTTTCTTTAGAGAGGGCATGAATGTACGTCAGTCCAATCTAACCGAGAGTCCGATTCTTTTTGTACAGACTGATTGCGACATAGTCGGCGAAATGGGTGTTATATTCTCTGAATTCGAGTTTGTTCTGGCTTAACATTGACATACACGAAAAAAATCGGAACTATGAAAATAAATTAAGCTATGTATAAAAACCAATATTTGTATCTAAAAGGTCACTCCAATCTGTAAGAATATGTTTTGAAAGTAAGGAACGCAACCAAGCAAAGTAATAGCAGATTCACTTTGACTGTGTCCGTTCATGAGAAGTAATAACGTGCGCCACACCCCTAAACCCTTGTACTGGCTTTAAGCGGACACCATTTATACAGATATATGCATTGTGCTCCGTGTGTCCATATAATACCACTGACAGTTTATAGTATTCATCATTCCCTCTGTGAAAGTGTACAACAGAACCATTGCAGTTGATGTGTTTAGACTTCATAGGGGTCAATGTTGAAAGTGTCTCTGATATTTTCCTGGTAGTGAAATACGAGGGTCCTGCAAAATGTTGGGTTTGGATTTTTTAAGTGCTACGTTTTATCAAAATTATTTTTATTACAAACCTTCAAAGTATTCCCCATTTACCGAAACACATTTTTGTAACCTTTTTACCCGATCGCGAAAAGCAGATAAAAAGTCTTCTTTTAGTTATCTGTTTGAGACACTGATAAATGGCGCTGCCAAGAGAACTTCTGAACTTATATTTCTTTCCAGAAAGCATTTCCTTAAGCCTTGGAAATAAAAAAAGTCACAGGGACTCAGGTCAGGTGAATAAGGCGGATGGTTTACAACTTCCACCTTTTCAGAAGCCAAAAAAAGACAACAACCTCGAACTTGTGAGAGGAGGCGTTGTCATGTATAAGAGGGGCTCCTGACCATCATTTGCTTGGGCGTTTATCATTGTTAAACTGTTTCACTCTCTTTAGTACAGAGGTGTGATAGAATCGTCCAGTGACTGTATGACCAGATGGACAAGGCACTTGAACGACTGGACCACTAGAATTGAAGAAAATTGCGTACAACATCTTTTTCGGACTTATGGTTCTCTTGGCAATACATGGAGGTTCTTGATATTTTTGTTTCCATTGCATATCATCAGCCCTTCTCTGTGGCTCAAACATGTGCGCCCTGGTTTCGTCACATGTTAGCAAGTTAAAAATAACCCGACTATCACAGCCTTTGTATGTTTTCAAAAGTTCCCGGGCACATTTACATCTTTGGCTCCTCAGTATTAAATCAGTTACTGAGACAACAGTAACTATCATGTTTCGCAATTTTAATTACGTCAACGGCCAGAACTTTGCTTTACTGACAAATCTATGGTGCATATCTCAACATACTGGCTAATAACAGTTCCAATTCTCTATATGATATGTTCTGTGATAAAAGGGACTAATATGTGTGAGGTCAAACTTACTGGCTTCTATGTTCTCGCTCGGGCAGTAATAAACACATGTATATGTCAGGTTTGAATCTTTGTTTACACGTGTATGTTTTGATGGATTGACCGTTAAATGCAATACCAAAGATAACTTTATAAATTCTGTATAGGTCCTATATGGGTGGAAACGTTTATATTGTAGACAAAATTGTTTTCCCTTCGTTAATAATTTGATCGGGTTTCAACGTGAGCATATAATAAGAACTTGCAACTGTTTTAATCTAAACACGGCGAGAAAAATTCACGCCCATTTACACTACATAATATTTTTCCGGCCGCAGCGATATTGATATCACTTTTACTTCCTGTAGATATCTGGGATGAAGGTAATTTTACAGCTTATTAAAACGGTACATTTTGATTGGTCGATGAAAAATTCCACAGGTTTTCGAATGGAATAGATGGTATTTTTTTAGGGGATGTGCAAGTGCTCTGAGCTGTATTGTTAGACAATATTATCCGTTGTAAGACTTATGTAGAAATAACTTACGTCATAAACTTAAATCCCCTCGGTAGTAGAACTGTGGCAGAGTTCACTCTGTCATATAGCCTGGTTCCCGGCGTGTACTGATATTACCACTGTGTAGCAATTTAGGGGCAGGTAAACCAGACTTTCTGCCATTCTGATACGGAGTGATCTCCCGTAAACGATTTATAGTCAACTCGTCCCCATTTTGGTCATTTCGTATCCCTTGACGATTTCAAAAATGGTAATTTCGTCCCCCACTTTTCGGCCCCTCATTTTTAGTCATAAATTTATTGTTTTCAAAGTTTACTAGATAATGATTAATATAATTATATGTAAAATATGTGTTCTGTAAAATATGTTCTACATCTAAAAAACATGAAAATTTTACTTTAAAAACTACATTTTGTTTTGCTTCATGAATACCCAATCAGATGTAAAAGTGCAGAGTGCATGCACGTTTCGTAGCTTAAAGTGTACAATGGCTAATGCGGTCGTGTATCATTTTTTAAAGATACTTCTTGTTGTATTTTCTTCGTATCTATTATATAAATAATGTATTTGACTCGGATATCAGTCTGTATCTGTGTACATTTAGAAATACACGTAGTAATTATAAAGCATACAAGGAAAAATGTCTCAAAAAGGAAGCGCAAAGTAATTGTAATTATGTGTACTTTCAAGGGGAATTTAATTTATAAATTCGTGTGTCAATAGTTCTTTTGTAAAATCCAATCTCAACAAGGATTTAAAAATATTTTATCTCGCAAATTTTCTTTGATTATTTTACTTTTAGCACATAATTGTTTGACAATTTATTTTAATTATTTATTTGGGTTTTACGGCGCACCAACACAGTATAGGTAATATGGCGCCAAACAGGACTACAAGTTTTGGTTCACATCTAATTTACATCAAAATAAAAACGTAAGGTATGGAATCAAAATTTGCATACCTGCTGGAATCACAGTGTTACAGCAAAAACCAAGTGTTAAGACCCTATTAGTCGCCTCTTACAATCATGCAAGGGTAAGGCAGTGGTTCCAATTCTTTTCATACACAGGTTGTCCCAGTACCACATGGGGCAATTGTTTGACAAAGTCGTTTACAAAATAGAGAAATCTCATTTTAAGGTTAAGAAACTTTGTAAATTTATCTAGAATTTCGTCAGATATTTTCGCCGACCAAAAATGTTCATTGAAGTTTCAATATAACTTATCACAATTCATCCAGGCCTTTTTTTTAAGTAAGACAAAACGTAAGTAGTTTACACCTTACCATGCTGAACACAGTTGATTCAGCCTTTGCGACCAGCACAGATCATGATCAGCCTGACATCCGTTCATCAGGCAGTATCTTTTTGGTATGCACCCCTTTTAATAGTTAATGGTACTGTTCAGATTGAAAGATGGACAAATTCATTATAGAAATTTAGCAGGGTGAGGGTAAGACATACTTGTATTCGTAGTCAAATAAGAGCTTGAGCTATGAACCAAACTGAATAAGTTCTTTTTAATAAAATTAAGGAATCAAACAATGATGGGAGGTCACCTTCTTGTCATATGGACATCAAAAATAGAAACTTGAGTAATGTGGTTCGTAACCAAATCGTGTCCAATAGATGTGGTTAGTAAAATTTAGAGAGAGAAGAAATTTGATTTCAAATTCATTGGGTATAGCAGTAATATGATATTGTCCTCAAATTATGGTGATACTGTTGGACGCGTAGGCTGGAACTTAAGCATATCTAAATAAAATTATAATGTATTGTCTTCTGGTTTTTCTCATTTTTTATGTATGTATTAAAATATGCCTAGTCTACATACTTACAGAATAATTAAGACACGACAAACAATATTCATATTTTCTACACACTGTAAATACAAAATTCTACATGGGTAGCCGTCACAAAAATGTAAAAAGGGATTAAAAACCAAAATAGAACATATAGAAAAAGGGACTTCAGCTGTTGTTGTACAAAAATTATGCCTACAAGCATTTGTTTGTAATGGAATTACCTTTGATAATCTATATAAGGAAATTGGGATCATATTTTAACTGATGATGATTGTGTTAAATCCTCAGGAAATTAAATCTTTTAACGGCTGTGATCTTTTTCTAGGTTTGGAATCTAAGTTGGTTTCTGTTTCTTTGCCGGACATTACCTTGCATGAATATTTCTTTAAAATATTTCTATGTCAAAGAACGAAAATTTAGCATATTTCGTGTAATAATGCAACAGATATCAAACAGATATGTGAAACGACATTGTCATAAGTTGTCTCAAATGGATATTTTGCATATATGAAATACCATCAATTTTCAGCATTTCAACATATAAATTTTGATAAAACATTTAAAACTAAGCAAATGAAATCGTATATTGACATTCGTTGATTAGAAACTTATTTACAAAGTTTTAAAAATCAATTACATATTATTATTCATCCAAACAGACCGCAACAGTGATGTCACCTAAGTGCAAAAACTGACGTCTAAATTAAGTATGAGGATGTGGAATACCACGGTTTTGTGCCGCAACGTATTGTTTATGAAGAGAAATACCAAAATAAAGTAGGCGGTAGGCCTATTCAGTAAGGATTTGTTCAAGCTATATTTCAATATTATAAAGTGAGTGTGTTTCATAAACATAACACAAAAGCTAAAACTTGACAGATAAGCAGATACGCCATAATAATGTCATTTATCACTTGACAGTCATTACTAATAACACAGATGTTCCTTTTGAACAGCTGATATAGTTTTGTGCTAATATTTGCATAAAAGCCCTTTTAATAATTTAGTAGACGGCATGCACATTTCTTCTCTCTCTAAACTTTACATCAGATGTTACGTATAGAAATTTGAAACATCAAATGAGCCGTGCCATGGGAAAACCAACATAGTGGCTTTGCGACCAGCATGGATCCAGACCAGGCTGCGCATCCGCGCAGTCTGGTCAGGATCCATGCTGTTCGCTAACAGTTTCTCCAATTCCAATAGGCTTTAAAAGCGAACAGCATGGAGCCTGACCAGACTGCGCGGATGCGCAGGCTGGTCTGGATCCATGCTGGTCGCAAACCCACTATGTTGGTTTTCTCATGGCACGGCTCAAATATAATTCCAAACCCTGAACTAGTAACTCGCAATTCGCAATTTTTGCAAGAGTTTCGACCCCTTCTGTTTCATTTTTCATTTCACCAATAATTAAGAAGTAAAATAAATTGACAAAAAATAGGAGTTAACATTCTTTTTAATTCTTTTGTTTGTAGCGTTTTTGTCTACCAAAATTTGCTACTTAAGCCAATAAAGCCGTATTAGGTGTTATTCTGGAACTCATAACATCTGCATGGCTCGATTTTGTCGTTTTTGTAGAGATGGGTATACTTTTATACCAAGTAATTTGTTTTACCTTTTTTCATTTAATAAAGCCAACTTAGGCAAAAATCAAACGCTGAGCTTGTAAAGAAAATTGAAGATAATTACGCATAGTTTAGTTTTTAAGTTCTACATTCTAGTAATGATTTTGTCACTTCTGTGTTGCCATACCTTTTGTTGGAAATACATTTAACGAACGAAATGGTTCGGTTCATACAGCTATTTTCCTGTAAGTAAAGTTTGTTATATTTTTGTAAATTTTTTGATGTCCTCTTTTTGAAGAAAATATAATGATTATTACATTACTTAATAGTATATAAAGAATGTTTAAAACATTATCGAATACACATTGAATATAGGCAATGCGATGTAATAATCAATTTTATACTTGATTGTGTATGTAAATACAAGACAAAATACATACAGTAGCTTCCAAATTCTAAAGATCATTTCGACGTTAAACTTTTCAATTTTGGTCCGGTATCCATATTTAGAAATACTACCAAAGTATAATCAGCTTGAACATGTTTTTTCTAAGAGAACTATTAAAATTTTATTAGTGTTGTTATTTAGTTTCTCGAGGAAGCCTAAAGCAGTCGTATGGTCTGAAAAATTAAGTTTCTTCTTTAAATTGAATAAAAGTAAACATTTTACGTTATTGTTGTCTTGTCAATATTTCAAATTAATGTTTTAAAAGTAATGATAAAGGTAAATTTTCAAAATAAACATATTTAATACTTTTTTACCAAATGGGATATCGAATATTCAAAACTCTAGTTTCATTGATGTTTCGGCCTCATAATGATAATGATAAAATTTCAAGTAATATTCTACACCATGATCCATACAACAACAAATGAAATGCAATGCCGGAACAGACGTAAAGCTGTTTAACGCAACCCTCAAGTCCCGTTAAACCCAAACGCTTTGTATATATTTTTCTAAGATCACATTTACGATTCACAGGAAATGTCATAAATACGAATATTTATAAAAGACCTGTTTACGTTTTGAAAAATATTTGGTGCTTTGGACATTTGTGCGGGTAAATGAACTCGAGTCATCATCCATAAAAGCACGTGAGATAATATTTATTACATGTTTTATTCAAAACCTGTATATTTCGGAAGTTGTGGTAAGCATGCTGACTCCTGTACTAGTATTACACCAAAACAATATTACAGAGGTATGATCATATAAAAGATGTCAACTCCCGCCGATGCTAGGAGGCCTGAGACGTGTTGTAAATTCCAACAATTTTATGAACAACCAAACCTTGGTTACATTATATCTGCTGCAGATATTCGTATATATTACATTAATATAGTAGTGTGACTTAGTAATTTAGTAACTTTGTTGTGCATAGCTATCCGGGAAATCTACCCTTACCAATGATTTATTTATTTTATTCCATTTTATTAAAAAAATCTATCTTTAAAATTCAGTGTTTAGCCTGATAAGCTGTTTAGATTCCACCGTTGTTATTAGCCATAAAGATTATGGCAATATTATCAAAGCCTGGTAATAAGTTTTGAATAAAGTGATACTACCAGAAGAGTAGTTACATAACGGGTCATGAATCAGTGATTGGAGGGACCAGGACAGGAATCGTATATTTAAGAAGTCAATATTATAATAAGAGAACTTCCCTGACAAGATAAAATCAAAATATTACAATATATATCCCAGTTGCACAGTTCGACGTGCGAATAACATGCGAAGAGGATACTATGTTCGTTCAAATCAATTACAAACATACCTGTAGTTACCATGAAGAAATATAAACGACTTATATTAACGAAACTGAACTGCAGATAATGTGAAATATGCATTACAACATAAAATAACACAAATGATATCAATGGTTCTCTGTAATAATAACCAGTTATAATGGCAATGTGAGATATTAATTTAGTCTTGTATAATTTCGTTTACAAAAATAATTGGTCCATATGGTCCATATGATTCTTCCCACTGATAAATATGCTTAAAACAATTTTTTGCTGAAATATGTTTGTCTTTATGCTGTTGGGTCCATTTTGGTTTGAATTTTGATATCAAAACCACTATAAACTATTCTAAGAATTGAACAGTAGCTGTGCGACTATTACATTGCAACAGTGGAAAACGTAAAGTGTTTTTTGATAGTTTGGTAATTAATACCAGTTACTAGTTTACAATACAGAGATACAAAAACCCTTTAATTATGTGGCCAATCCTTTTAAAATGACAATCAAATAGCTTCGACTTCCTTGTAACAGTACAGCGTATAAATGCTTTCAAGAATGATGGATAAAATATATCTTGCGGTAGAAGTAGTTATAAATATCTCTTGACATAAACTCATATATATTTAACTTCTCACAAAGACATGTAGAGTATATAGTCGAAAAATTAAAGATGTTTGTCAAGGTATAAAGTTAAGTGGCACATTTGTTTAATTTTTCAATAGGACATTATAAATCAGAATGAAATAAAAAGATATGATGATAGGACATGTTTTACCGGACTTTCTCGCGATAGCAGATAAGATTCAATAACTATAAATCTTGGTATTTTGTGAAAACAGTCAAGTAGTCATTAATTTAAAGCAGATGATAATGCATGTTTCCTGAAGTGCTGATGAATGCATTTATTATTCAGGTACACGTGCATTAGACAACCTGTGTTTTCCGTTGACGACCTTGTTATCCATTTTATTCTTTAACATTGCATTGCATGCCTAAATCCAAATGTTCATTGACAATTGTATTACTATCATTTAACTCAAAGCATTTCTAACTTTTTTTGCTCTATATTCTCCTGATTTTGGTGGTCAGTTTTTTGTTCTTTGTTGTTTTTTTTTCACTAGTCAGTATTGTACAAGACTACAACAAAATGTTTCTGTTATGTTACTGTAGCACTTACCATTCAGATGGAACATTAACACTGAGTTCCGTTTTCCAACTTTTCATTTTTCTTGTCACCTCCAGTCTAGTGTGACATTGCGTCTTTTATCAGTCAATTAATATTTATCTATCCTTATATCATTTTGAGCGTTTAAATGGATCCTCAGCTATGGTTTTCAAGAAGTTCATTTACATTTTTTTTTTATCAATATAATTCTGTCTACAGATAAACATGCTCTACATACCGATTTTGAGCCGATTATTATGAAATTTCCACAATAAAGTTGGCGATATTTCGGAAACATCCGTATTTTTCAAAATGATGTACACAAAAGGGTTTTTAAGTAGTGTTTTACATACAACAAAAACACGGCAAAAATTCTTTATTTTCAAGTTTGTGTTAAAATAAGTCAAGTATATTTCGATGTCGCATCGCAGGCAAACGATTTACGAAGCAAAACGCGTAAAACTGATTTTGAGTTTCACTCTAAGTTTCGCGTAAAGACGCAAGCATTTAAGATAGTATTTTGAATAAATATGAACACAGTCGCTATCGATTCCCGAAAAGAAAAATGGGGGTCGTCGGCTCAGATTTCGCTCCAAATACCGTGGCGCTTCATCTACCCCTAGTAAAAATGACGATGTTTTAATTCTTATTTTGTTAATTTCCATTAATCTAAATTCAGTTTCAGTTTTCTGTTGCTGGAAACACAATAATGATAAAATGAAGATGTTATTATATTACATTCTTCAAACAGATTAATGTTTCTAGAAAAAGTTCTATAAATGACAAACAAACCTTATTATTGACAATAGGTTTGCCAATGTGTCTCTACAAAGTGTATTAACAGGTCTTTTAATGAGTAAAGGATTTTACGTTGTTTTTTCGAAATACTTGATACAAGTTTCGCCTATTTTGCTTTTATTTTTTGATAGGTCCATTCTGGTTTGAATTTTGATATCATCACCACTATAAACCGTTCTAAGAAATTGCAATACCCTTAGTAGTTTTGTGTTTTGATAATTGGGTAATACCCGTTTCTAGTTTACAGTACAGAGATATAGAAAACAGTTTATTATGTTGTCAATCCTTTTAAAATAACAATCAGATAGCTTCGTCTTCCTTATAATAGTACAACATGTAAATGTTTTTAGGAATGATGTAAAGACTATAACTTAACCTTGCGGTAGAAGTAGTTGTAAATATATCTATACAATTATACTTATCAAAAGGACATGTAGTGTTTATAATCGAAAAATTAACGATGTTTGCTGTGGTATGAAGTTTAATGACATATTTGTTTATTTTTCACCAGTATATTATAAATCAGAATGTAATAAAAAGATATGATATTATCACATGTGTTACTGGACTTCCTTACTCTAGCAACAATAAAATAACGTAAGTTTATTTATAAATCGTATGCGAACAGCACATAGATTAAACAAGTAGATATGAATTACATATATGTACATGCATAATAAGTACATGTATGTATAAAATGAGATGAGAGCATATACAACACAAACAGCGTAATAAAAGTAATGGCACAGCATAATGAAAGTAACATGAAATTGTATTAAATAATAATTTCAATCATTAACAATGACTTCAGTTTGCATTGAGGAGTGATTTTCTTTTCTCAAAAGCTTTCAACAAATATTTGTCAAGTTTGTATAATTGTTCTATATTACAAGATGAGAGTAATTCTATGAATTTAACCATGTCTGACAAAGTCGTATATCTGTGAGCTATGAACTTGGTTCTAATGCCATTATACACAGGACATTCTAACGTAAAGTGATACTCATCTTCTATTGTCCGTAGCTGACATAATACACATAAGCGCTAATTTTCGCGGAATGCCTCTGTGCCTACCATACTCTATTTCCAGACAATTTGGTGATAGTAACATGTCTATACTTGAGATTCTCTATAAGCATTACATACTGTGTCATTTCAAAGTTTTGTTTTATCACGTTAAACAGCATAATACTTGCGCTATCACGTTTGCATATTCTCCATTCGGCGATAACATATCCAGACATCTTTGTTTAAATGTTGTCATAAATGCATTGAGATTAACAGAGTGCGGATATAGCCACACGTCACCAAATTCACTTTCATTTAGCAGTATTTTCCCTTTGTACGCTCAATTTTGCTGCCCGTTTTCAGCATTTTTCAGCATTGACTCATATACAGCCCAAAGAATACAGTTCCGTTGTTCATTGTGTACTAGTTTCAACCAATATCTAACTATTCGACATTTTCTGTTTAATACTAGCGGGTGCCTACACGTTCCTCCGTATATACCGCTACTAGTCGGTAATTTTACATTCAGTACCCGCCTATTAAACTTACGATGCACACGTTCAATGACTTCTGATGTTGAAAATCCCCAGACCTCGGCAGTGTAACACAAAATGGTAACGTATGCATCATTAATATTTATTGGTATTTCTATGTCCTTTGTTATAGAAAATAAGCTGTTGATTGATTCTATAGCCTTTGATGCTAAAGCTTGCTGAGCCGTTGCTGCTTCGTACATACGCAAGATAATTGAATTAGTCACTATATCTATTTCATTCCCGTTATATGTCCATTTTCAATTAACACTTAATCGAACATTGTCGCGTTTGAATGCTTTAATGGTACTTTTGTGAAAACAATCAACTTTTCATTAATTTAAAACAGGTATTAATGCGTGTTTCCTGAAGTGTTCGTGCATGCAATTATTATTATTCAGGTACGCGTGTTTTGGACAACCTGTGTTTTCCCTTGACGGCCTTGTTGCCTTTTTTTCATTGCACGCCTAAATCCAAATGTTCACGGCCAATGTATTATCATCTATTAACACAATATAAGCGTTTCTGATTAAAAACAGTTTGTTTTTTTTTACTTTATTTGCTCCTATCTTTCACTAGTCGGTATTTTGCACGACTACTAGAAACTTTTTCTGTAACTTTAACTGCAATATATACCATTCAGATGAAATATTTACAATGGGTTTCTTTTTTTAGCAATTTTTCGTGCGTGCGTGCGTGTGTGTTTCATTACTTACAATCTGGTATGTTCATCTTTTATTAGTGAATGAGTATTTATCTCGCGTTATACATTTTTGGGCGTTTAACCCCGTAACATCATTTAGTTGTCTAACGACATACGATAACATACGTTTTATGCATGAGGAAGAAAATTATGCATGTTTCATTTTTCTTCACTATTTTCCTTGTTTAGGTAATGTTAATTTAACTTTATTATTTAAATATGCGTATGCGATTGATAATCTTTACGACCGAGTAACTTTTCAGATGTAAATGTGACTACTTAAAGTATTTTACATGCTTAAACTGTTGCTAAAGCGACAAATCTTGTAAAATTGATACATCATTTTCAAAACTGTCTAATGTGAAGAAAAGGAAGGATTATACAGAGTGGATTAAGGTTAACAGCCGATTTATGTATTTTAAATTTTGTAAAACATACATGTGCTGGATAACAGGTAGGTTCAGCTTCTTAATTCTGTTAACGTGTCATATAGAAGCTTTAATTTGGTGACAATCTTTACTTATATACAATCATTTTGTTCCAGAAATGAAATAAAGACTTCTACGTTCTGTATCTTAGTATACTTTTAATCAGAAAATTGAAACATTTTTATGTAATTTATGAATTACCCTGATGAAGCCTTTCGGCGAAATTTAAATTGTATTGGTGAAAGTTTCCTACTTTTTTCCAACTATAAACTTTATTTTTTCAAAATAATCTTAGTAGGGTCTAGAATTTATTACACGTGTGGCTATTAACCCATGAATATTCTTGTCTTTATATTGATCTACCCGAAAAGTATCAGTTTGAAATCAGACACGGAAAGTCTGAAAATACCGATAACTTATAGATTTGTTATAAATCCTTTCCTTTGATATCGAAGTTGCTTATCAATTTTTCTTACACATACGTTATGATAGGAGTCAATTTTTGCACACAGTGCCATGTTTGGCGGAAATACATGAAATCCTATAATACCAGTGATGTATATGAAAGGTATAAGTACCTTTATATGGAGTTTTTGTATAAGGATCTATATATAGAGTGAAATGATATATGTATGAATTTAATTGCCAGGCGTAATTTGTTCCCAACTGTTCGGCCGATTAATGTGCAATGCCTTGATCTTTGAATAAGGGTTCCTTTTGTTGCTTCATAACTTTCTAAATCTAGAGAAATTGTCTCAACCTAATTATGTGCTGGTCTAGTCAAAATACTGGACAGCTTATGAGAAGCGCGACATAGTTGTCAGAATGTCTGTGTATGCATGCATCTGATTTTGTATTGACTGAAACTTCGATGTGCCGCGTTAAAATTCAATGCCGATACCTCAAGGATCAAGGTCGTACCTGCTTTTAAATGATCAAGTCTTGTGTTGGCTATAGCTTTGATATGCATTCATTAAATTTCAAGTAATTTTGCGAAATTTTAATTTGATTTATACAACTTGTCGCAGGCAAAAAAAAATCGGCCGATATCTAACAAGTCGAGGGCAACGTCATACACTGCGTATCTCATCATGTCAAAGACTGACTAAATGAAATTATTTCTTCGGAGTGAAATGAACGCAAGAATATGATAGACAAATCCATGAATTGCGTTCATTTTTTATGTCATTACCAGTATTAGAAATTTGTGTGTCACGTCATGTTATTGACGTGCTAGTTTCAAGTTTTCTATAAAGCCCCAGCAAAAAATCTGAAAAATTCCTTGGCGTTCAAAGAGGGAACTATTTATATTTTCCCTATTCGTTCCATTGACAATTATGACGTTCGTTTCGTATAAACTGGAAAAGGGAAACGAACTGAAAAAGATTCACTTGTTAATGAATGGAAAGGAAGTATAAATGATTTTTTCTGAGCTCATGAACGTGAAGTTGTAAATTCGTGCTTCAGTAGTTGTAATATCTAATTGCTGCAAGTATTCATAAATTTTGCTTAATGTCTTACCTTGTGTATATTTGATATAATTTATAGATATATGCACTTTAGTTAGTTTTCTCCTGGTGAGGATAACTGTAATGTGCGTGAGAAATACAAGGACGCACTTTAATACCAAGTGTTTTTTGAGCTGTCTTAATAGAATATTTTTGTCACTTGGTAGAATTTCTAGCAAGTTGGTGGGTGAAAAAAAGGTGGAAAACATTGGGTTTTTTTTAAATTAGGTAAATTAACAACGGGTGAAATCCTTAACAAGTTATGGAAACTTCTGCGTCTTGGGTCTGGTCGGGGGCAGAAGTCATTCTTTCAAAAGTCCACATCAAAGGCAGGTTACGAGTAAAGCTCCCGATGACATTGTACAGATCGTAACCCAGTTTCAGTCATATATCTTGCGATCTTCAAAACATAAATGTATCTTCTTCCCGGAATTGTTCGTGAAAGAGAGACGACCTTGTTGATGGTATAATAAACACTTCAAGATTTATTCTGGTGTTCAAAGCGACTCGTTCTCATTTAGTCGGGAAAAAAAAGATAAAAATCTATAAACTATGGGTACATTTGTACTTTGAAATTGGCAAGTTGCACAGATCTATTGACATGAATTTTGTAAGATATCCGCTAATAAATTACCAAAACTATTAAGCAGAAGGTTGTAAACTGTTGAAATGTTTTTTTGAAATAGAGGAAAAAATCGACACATGTTGTTTTACCAATATCTAATCCTTCATCAATTTTCCGTGTCATATATACATTCTACGCCAAACTTTGTGTAAGTTAAGATATCGAAAAAGTTCGACCAAACTGTGAGTCAGTAGTTTCAGTTTCGATATGTGCATGTCAGCTTAAAAGAAGATTTGCACGTGTTCCGATCAAATAACAGTAAATGGTGTAACTGCAACACACATTTACCAGTTTCGAAACGAACTGTTAAACGTAAAGCCGTTGATATTTTTAGAACCCTTTGGGGTACAAAAATGAACTCGTCCCTCCTCATAAATATGGTCGGGAAAACTCCGCGCAAATATATAATGTAGTTATTGAGCAAAGTAGTACATTTATAGTTCAAAGCAAAAGTAGTTCACTAAAACGACACGGAAACAAAAATATCATATTTACTCTTGCTTCGGTAGTTGTTTGTGAAGTCTGATCGCCGCAAGGATTTATAATTTATTTCATTTTGCTAAATCTTACCTGCATATTTATAAATATATGTTAATGACTGACAGGCTATGAGTGAGGTGTGGAGAATTACTTAAATGGTTATTTTCATTATGTGGAATGATAAAAGGAGATACTCAATATGTATTGTAGGACTATTTATATCAACAGACTGACAGGTGTGTAATAATTTGAAAAGACCAGAATATGTTCCAAACCTTCTTAGAGGACACCTGTTTACTATAACTAAAAGATCTGTCGAAGTACTGACAGACTTTATTTTTAAGTTCACTATTTTAATGAAGAACAATGTTAAACGGGGCAAATACTTGAATAGTTTATGCACCGGTGTATTTTAAGGCATTGTTTTTTCTTGATATCAAATTTACTCGACTTTTTAACGTACCCGTCGTAAAATGAAACTTCATTAGTCAATAATCTCCCCGCAGCGATTACTTCCCCTTATGGTATTATAATGAACGCAAGGGAATGTAAACATTGTGAGGAGCTTGTTCATTAGTATGTGGCAAAAATGACTTAAAACTTTTACTTCTCTTTTTCAAACTGTAAGTGACTTTTTATGATGGTCTCCTTGGGTAAAACACAGTATAACTTGATGTTCTTCTCATATTTAAATTGCCTTTCTAAATCAAAATACAAACACTACCTTAACTTATTATGCAAATGAGGAAAACATGTATATTCTAACCATCAAATGGACAAAGATTATCCTGCCAATATAAATATAGACATCAGATAGTTTACTTGACTGGGGAAAAGGAGCAAACTTCATGTGAAACTTGCATTATTTAGATAACCAGGAAATGTTTACGATCGCGAATCATAAAGGCCATTTTACAGAAGACATATGCAACCATACACATGGACATTGCATTTGTTGCATAGCTTTGGGTAAGACATTTTCGAGAACTTCTTTCCTTTTAAATGTATGAATTTTTGAAAACCGGTTATTTTGTTGGGTTTTTTTTTTCTCTGTTGAAACATATTTTGCTATTAAGATTGAAGTAAAGTCTATCATTGGAATTTTTCATCAGCGTATTCAGAAAGTATTAAAAAAATTAAAACGCTTTACAATTTTATCATAAAATATATATGCACCATGTATAGGAAATATGAGCCATAGAAAAATTCTAGCTGCGCCTTTTAGGTAGTACTTTAGACAGTTTTTCTTGTAAATATGCAATAATTTATCACAACGTTGTCTTTTTCCAGTGACATCTGATTGATGTATCTGTTTGATAAAAAGTTGCATTTTATTGTTAAACTTATGTTTCTTTATAAGACGATGCCTTTTGATGTTTATTTCAATGCTTTTCTTATATCTATAATGAAACAAATCACCAATCAGTTCATGAGATAAATAATTTTCTTACTGATTGTTAAATTTATTAAAATGTCTGTTTTGGTCACTGTAGCATGCATTTATCAGGTTTGAACAATTATTTTTTGAAACGCATTTAGAATGTTTAAACAATTATTTTGTGACACGCATTTAGCAGGTTTGAATAATCATTTTTGTGACACGCATACAGTAGGTATAAATAATTATTTCTGTGACACTTATTTAGCACATGCAAAGTGAGGTTCAAACTAACGTCGGTAAGTTGCAAGTGATTCAAAGCCAGCG
Source organism: Mercenaria mercenaria (assembly GCF_021730395.1). Taxonomy (NCBI): domain Eukaryota; kingdom Metazoa; phylum Mollusca; class Bivalvia; order Venerida; family Veneridae; genus Mercenaria; species Mercenaria mercenaria. The sequence goes on along the minus strand of NC_069362.1, from coordinate 103,057,713 downwards.
ACCTTATCCGCTTGACCACGGAGGCCCCTTTATCTTTTCCAAGGAAGTGCTATATTTCTATTGGAACTTTAAGTAACGTAAAAGGTTAGAAACCATGATAGAACAACTGGGAGAGGTATTAATTGAAATTTAATAGTGACCGTTTGAAAATGGTTTTGTTTTACTAAAATGATCTTTATAATGAAATTACACATCTGCTCCCTATGGAATTCCATGAATCTATTAGTAGAGATTGCGAGCATGTGGTAGTATGGTGTCCATTAGTAGAAATGAAATCGTTGATCGTCTGTGACATTCGGAAAGGTAATTCGATTCGCGCATCACTAGTATCTTGCTGTAATTTGACTCAGTTGGTGATAGACATTTTATCAGTATTCAGATGTTTATGCACTGGACTGGCATTTCACCACGGCTCTATTTGCATGGTACTGATTAGTACGCTAAACAGACAGAAATTTAACAAGAATAAGGATCTCCGTTCACGAGTGGTTAAGGGCGCTGACTTCTTCGAGAATGTGGGTTCGAAGGCTCACTTAACTGGGGTGTTGAATACTTTGTGTGAGGAAGCCATCCAGCAGGTTAACGTATTGTCAGTCGATTTACTCCGGTGCCCGTCCGTTCCATTATTTTACACAAACAAGTGCTGGAAAAGCCGCCATATTACTAGCATTTGTTTAATTTATATGAGATAACTCATAAAGCTACTAAAATTTATATATGTCCCTTTTCTTATGTTAGAAAAAATGAGGCCCCAGTCTGTGACTACCAGATAACTATATCACATGACCTAACTGCTGGTTTGTTGTTAAATCCAACAAAAAACAAAACAAAATGATAAGAGCAAGGCTCAAAAGATAATAGTAACACTGATATTTTGCTCATCTGAAATATTCTTAGGAAAGGAAACGCTATTTTTCAATACACCCAAAACAAAATAGCACAGTGGTTCTTTAGGAACATCTGAACTGTTTGTGCTTATGAAATAAAGATCGCTTCAATAACAATTTAGTAGACGACAAAGTTCTAAAGACGATCTTTTCCCACCATACACTTAACTCTATTTGAAAATAATTTTTGTTTTCAGATAATACAGATGTTGTGGAAAACACACATCTTTTCCAAAAATAATCAATGGTAATGAAGTTAAAGAGTTTAAATCTGCTGGCCCGGTAAAATTTTTCAGTGTGTTCATTTCCACCAAGTTTGCATGCATTGAAAAATGTGCAGTGAGTAAAATTAAGTGCTAGTTACTGGTAAAAATGCAGAAAGAATGGAAAGTTTCTCCATTATTTCACAAACGTTCACGAACGATGCAACAGTTTACTCTCTTCTGCACTTATTTTAGTTATTCATTATGATATCTTGAAAAAATCATAAATTTGTACTACTTGCCATACGATAGCCACGTCTAATGAATTTTGAGAGAGAAAAATAATCGACTAAAATATATGAATGAGTCGTTTTAAGAGATAGTAAGAAGAAGAAGAATATTCTTGCCTTTAAAGCTTGTTGTTCGAAGATATTCAATATTCTGATGTACCTTCAATAAATAAACATGCAGAATGTATATTATTTGGTCCACATTTTAACGTATTGCAAACCTTTAAGATGAATTCATACTGTACAAGAATAATTGAATAAATATATCATTTGTAAATATATTTATACCAAATGCTAATTGATGCAAAAAACTAACCTAAAGAATGCAGCATATAAATTAATATAATGAGTGTAACGTTTGTCATGATTATATTGACCTATAGCTATTTCCTTGTTGAGTTCATAAATGCTTATTGGTTTAAAGTGCATTCCTCTAGACGTATAAGTCATTACTAGGAAGGTTAGAAAGCCATTTTGTTTGTTTTTAATTAAACAAAGGTTAAAAATGGGATTCGGCGAGTTGTGTACAGTGTAAGCAGTATTTACTTGTAAAAATACTTGCTTGTATATTCTGCGTTAGTGGCATTGAAATTGATGTTAAAAATAGAGATTTTGTCTATACTTTATGTCCTTATCAAAGAAAATCAGTTTGAATTTAATACTAATTTATAATTTTATAGAAATAAAAATCGGATCTAAGATATAGATCTATATTTTTGCAAATCATAACACACCACAAACGCAATCGTTTCTTAACTTTGCTAGGTAGCCCCCTCCAGATACTCAGCCAGTAAAATTTGACTAAGCTGATAGCGACGTATAATTATTTTGTGTTCTCGCGTCGAAGACCCGGTAGGCACATCGTGTTTGAACTGTCCATCCGTCCGTCAGCTGGTCAGTTAAATTAGTAAGTCAGTCTGTCAGTCAGTCTGTCAGTCCATCAGTCCGTACGTCAGTCCGTCCGTCAGTCCGTCTATCAGTCAGCACGTCCGTCCGTTTCTCAGTTGCCGTTCGTCCTTCAGTCACACTTTTCTTGTTACAACTCATCCAATTCAAATGAAACTTGGTTACATGTCATCAACATAAAGTGACTGTGCGCGTATTATCTGGATTTCTATGTCAGGTTATTACTTTTCAGAATTATGGCCCTTTTGGATTTCGAAATATTAAAACTGCATCAGGACATTTTGTACTCATCTTCTCCAATAGTTTCCATCTGACTGAAATGAAACTTAGTATATTATCATCAACAGTGACATGTGTCATACAATGTTGTCAGTGACATCATTCTTGAAACAAGAAATAACTGTCTGCAAGTAATTACCATTCCTAATGTAGATTTAGAGAAAAAAATGCTATATCAGAAGATCGTTATGAAATATATCATTTATAATTCAATAACTAAGAAAAATTTTGATACAATTTTCCACTTTCTTATCACCTATAATCTGTGACGAGGTAAACCTTTTATTGCCGATTAATGTAGTGACATGCATAAACACGATGAAGTGATGCTCGTAATGTTATATCCACAAACCAGATCCCTAATTAGTTGTTCATAAAACATGCTTGATGAAATATTAATGTATGGTATGTTTTAAAGAAAATATGTAGAATGCATAGCTTAATCTTAACGTGTAATAAATTTGCAAACACTTCGTAGTGCGTTTTAAAGGTGTTAATCAGACATATGAAAAAAATAATTTAATAAAAAAATTAAATGCAACCGACGAAAGTAATAGCAGATTCGTTTCGTCTTAGACTGTTAATGGAACCATCTCTTTCCCTCCCTATCACTGGTTTAGGCAGTAACATTGTTTGTATGGACTAAGTGAACCAAAAGAAACAGAAACAAGAGCTGTCTCCATAGGATGACACATGCCCTCGATGGCACCGTGAATGAATAGTTATGGCCGGTGTTAGAGTTTAGGACCTTTGACCTACGGAGCTGGGTCATGCGCGCGACACGTCGTCTTACTGTGTCACACATTCATGCATAGTTATTTTAAAATCCATGCATGAATGACAAAGATATGGACCGGACACACCCATCAATGCACTATCATGAAAAATGACCTTTAACGTCTAAGTGTGACCTTGACCTTTGAGCTACGGACATGGGTCTTGCGCGCGACACGTCATCTTACTGTGGTACACATTCATGCCAATTTATTTGAAAATCCATCCATCGATGACAAAGATATGGACCGGACACGCCCAGCAATGCACTATCCTTTAACGTCTAAGTGTGACCTTGACCTTTGAGCTACGGACCTGGGTCTTGCGCGCGACACGTCGTCTTACTGTGGTACACATTCATGCCAAGTTATTTGAAAATCCATCCATCGATGACAAAGATATGGACCGGACACGCCCATCAATGAATGTATGTGGACCGGACACGAAAATTGCGGACAGACCGACAGACTGACAGACCGACAGATCGACAGACAGACGGTTCAAAAACTATATGCCTCCCTTCGGGGGCATAAAAATCGCTCTTTTGAATAATCGGACTGATAAAATGTGTTCAATTTGTTTACACTGGCAATTTATTGGATTATGCTTCAATTTCCTGTCTAGATAGCTTGCATAATATTCATCAGTCTGGATATTAAGATGTTCATACTTATACTGATATTATATATATAACATCCGGTTAGAGCTTCATAGATTCATTAAGCAAACTAAATGACTGGTTATCTTCAGCTATTTTCATGTATGTTAACTATCTTTTATAACTACATACACATGTGGAATAACTCATTAATGTAAGTTAGGTGTTCTTTAAAGGGGCTGTTTGCTCTCTGTATTTGCAAGGATAATTTGGAGAAAAACCGTCATGTCATGCTAAATGGATTTAAAGAGGTATGTATGTTCAAATTGTATTATATTCAGACGATAGTGTTAGAGTTTCTTGAAAGCAAAAGGGACAGGTCAGATTTGAATTGTAGGTACGTAAATACAGATCTGGAAATTATTTACCGGAATATTATTTCTTCAACAGGTAGATCTTTGTAAGCGTATTGAACTTTAGCAGGGCAGGCGCTAAAAGTTAATTCTAATATGCTTGTTTCTGTTAAAACATGCTTATGCTAAAATGACGTCACGTTAACGTGCGATGACGTCAATGTTTTGTTGCGACCAAGAAAGAGCGCTACTAGCTAAATCGTGTTTTACCTGAATTATTACATTCAAAATCGGTTATACGTTGCCAGAATAATTCAGTCGGCACCGCCCTCGTGCAATTATTCCGCGGACGTATTACCTCTTTCCGTGTATCAATAACGTTAAAACATGTTTGTTCTATAAATTATTTCTTAATTTTAAAACTAAAAAAGTGAATGAAAAAAATCATGATTTTCTCTATCAGATATGTACTAGAGCTTTTTTACAAACTTATTGTATCAATTATAAATTGCGGTTGTGAAATCTGGGGATTTGCTGAAATAAGGTATCTAGAACATATTTGCATTTTGTAAAACAAAATGTTAGGGATAAGGTTACTGATTGAAACCGCTTTATTTATGATGAATTGGGTAGAAATTCACCTATACACAAGTGTTTGGTTCAGATGATTCATGATATAGTAGACCCAAATTCATATTTGAAAATATGAATAGTAACTTCATAATATCTGTGTAAACATAAAAATGTTCTTATAAACAGTTCTGTTTTGCTCCTTATAAATGTATAGCTAAGTACATTATAAAATGGAAGTTTTTATAACAAGTAACAGTTATATATGACATTTAATTGTGAATGTGGCTCTTCAGACACAGCTAGTTTATGGCGCTTTTTCACATATAAATTTACTATATAAAATAAATAAAATAAACTATCTTAGTGAAAGATGCGCATCGCATATTTTTAAATACGACCGATAAGTAATGGGTGGAAAAGCTATAACTATACCGAGCAGCATCCACAAACAAGAACGGATAAAACAAAGCAGCGTGTGCTTAAAGCGCTCATTCTACATAAAAAATAGTCTTAAAAAAATGGATAAAATATGAAATCCTTTCGATTACACCACGGAAGCATGTTTTTGACCGAATTACTGACGTTATTCCTCTAACGCTATTTTAAGGTATCGTATGTTTTCAAGTGAAACAGTAGCCTAGTGGTAGAGGCTATATACCAATAAAAGAAATTGCTCTTTGTTTCATATAAAATCCAGCTACTGCAGAACAATTTTGTTACCGTTTCTAGATTTTCACTCCGTCGTAGACCTATTTTCCACAAGATATCCATACATTTGCTTCAAGAAAACGAAAAGAAAAAGGGGTTTTAAATAGTATGCAGTGAAATGCAAGTCAACTGAAGTCAGGTACCCTCATATTGCCGCATTTCAGAAAGCGGTCCGCAGAATAAACACCCTACTTTCGTTTTCATGTAAACAATTCGAAAACATGCGAATATTAGCATGAAAACTGTTCTATTTTATGTAAAATTCATTCCACGAGTGAAATAATGCCCATTTGGCCCCCGATTTACGCGCAAATGCGCGAAAAATGGAAAAATTAGGATCTATTTATCAGGGACTTCTTTCGACTACACCACGGAAGCACATTTTTGACCGAATTACTGCATTATGACCTAGAGCGTCCGCTTCGAGTGCGGGAGGTCGTGGGTTATACCTACTCAGTAACCATCTGTTTTAAACAGTAACATAATCAGCACGAGGTCATTTTCAAGCTGCTGACATATAGGAATTCAGTTCCACTGCTAACGACTTGTCTTATTGTAGCTTTAAGAAAGCTCAGTGGACTGCTTTGTCAAAGTCAAACCATCTTTCGTAATATCCGTCAAGTTATTGTGAAATGGTATCTTGGAAAATAAATCTTTTTTTTTTTTTTTTTTGGATGATAAACTGTTGACATATTAGTACAGCTATTTGTCATGTAGATAAACCACATATTTAGTATATATATTACATGAAATGGTGATATTAAATGAAAAATCAATTTATCTATTGTACATTAGAAAGACACTTGAACTCTACTCAGATGTCCTTGTATATTGTTCTCAGAAAGGTTGAAACAGCATGAAACTGGAATAAGACATGTAGTATGGTGGCTGATTTCTGCCATTTCGAGTTGGCGTGTTGGCTAATTTGTCGAATTATCCTGTTTTCGTGTTATCGAGTCGGCGAGACGAAAACACGACACATTTTACGCGAAAACTCGACGTTTAGAGGGCGCCGACACGACAAATTTATCTGTCGAGTTTTGGCGGGTATAAATATGTCGTGTTGGCGCCCTTTATTTGTCCTGTTCTCACCTCGCCGCCACGAAAACATGAAAACACGACAAATACCTTATTTGTCGAGTTTTCGTGCTTTCGAGTTTTCGCTCCGCCGACACGAAAACACGACAAATACTTTTCAGACATCTCTTATAAAGCATAGAGTTATTTTAAGCCAGTGGAAAAGAGTTTTAGAAGCAATTTTCTTTCTCTTTGAACGAACCGTCTATTCAGAATTTATTTATATTCACTAAAGTTGCATTAGGAGATTTGAGATTATAAAAACAATACAATAATATGTCAGATGTCAGTTATCGTTTTAAGAATATAAAGCGTATTTATAACAGACCCGGTACCAGAAATATTTCATTTGGATAGGACGAGTGGCACCAGTTAAGAATGAAGGCGGCATCGGCGCGACGAGTGGGGATAAGTACGGAAGGGGGTAACCCTTCCTGTGGGTGGGTCAGAGCGTGTCCGCCTGGAAATGTTTGGAATATATGTATAAAATGGTAGCCCCTGCTATAATTGCGTATACGCGTGGGCCTCAATGAAGATTAACTTCTCTCGTTAATAAGGGCTTTGATATTATTATTATGATATTGTTCTTATAAAACATTAAACGTATGACAGAGCAAAACCTTGTCATAGAATACTACACATACAATAAATTGATTATAATTCTGTATTGTCGTCATGGGATTAATATTCGGGAAATAATTAGCGCAAATTTATAATTTTTTAAAGAAGCACGAGCTTATAAAGTACATAATGTAGTTATTGATCATGATATTTACTCTTGCTTTGGTAGTTGTTTGTGAAATCTGATCGCCGCAAGGATTTATTTATTTCATATTCATAAATATATGTTAATGACTCATCAGATCAGATATGAGTGAGGTGTAAAGAATAACTTAAATAATTAGTTTCATTATGTAGAAGGATGAAAGGAGATACTTAATATGTACTGTAGGACTATTTATATCTACAGGCTGACAGGTATGTAATTATTTGAAAAGTCAGGGTATAATCCGAACCTTCTTAGAGGACACATGTTTATTATTACCAAAAGATCAGTCGAGGTACTAACATAGTTAATCTTTAAGTTCACTATTTTAATGAAAGATAAATGTTAAACGGAGCAAATACTTGAATAGCTTATGCACTGGTGTATTTTAAGGCATTTATTTTTCATGATATCAAATTTACTCGACGTTTTACCGTACCCGTCGTAAAATGAAACTTCATTCGTACGTGGCAAAATTGATTTAAAACTTTTACTTCTCTTTTTCGAACTGAGAGACTTTTTATGATGGTTACTTTGGGTAAAACACAGTATAACTTGCTGTTCTTCTCATATATAAATTGCCTTTCTAAATCAAAATACAAACACTACCTTAACTTATCATGCAAAAGAGGAAGACGTGTATATCCTAGACCATCAAATGGACTAAGATTATCCTGTCAATATAAATATAGACATCAGATAGTTTACATGACTGGGGAAAAGGAGCAAACTTGCATTATTTAGATAACCAGAAAATGTTCACGATCGCGAATCATAAAGGCCATCTTACAGAAGACATATGCAACCATTGCATTTGTTGCATAGCTTTGGGTAAGATATTTTCGAGAACTTCTTTCCTTTTAAACGTATGAACTTTTGAAAACCGGTTAGTTTGTCATTTTTTTCTCTGTTGAAACATATTTTTGCTATTAAGATTGAAATAGTCTATCATTGGAAATTTTCATCAGCGTATTCAGAAAGTATTAAAAAAGAAACGCTTTACAATTTTATCAAAAAATATATGCACCATGTATTGGAAATATTAGCCATAGTAAAATTCTAGCTGCACGTTTTAGATAGTATTTTAGATATTATATAGATATTATTTCTTGTAAATATGCAATCAGTTATCACACCGTTGTTCTTTCCTGTGGCATCTGATTGAAATAGCTGCTTGATGAAAAGTTGCATTTTATTGTTAAACGTTTAAGAACAGAACAGAACAGAACAGACTTTTATTAAGCCTTATACATAAAGTACGTCGTCTAAACACATCTTTAAACAGTTTTTAACCTGTCACGTGTATATACGTGGTAATAGTGTAACATACAAATGAAAAGTATAGTCATATGATAGAGGAAATATGAACATGTACATGTTCACACTTATGATAATAATTTGTAACGAGAGTGTAACGAGAAGTATATAATATTGTAACAGAGAATGAATATATTAAATAAGATTGTTTAAGATAGCATTACGAATACATAATGATTTCTTGACATAATTACATAGCTTTTATCAATTCAAATTTATTAACAGAGTTTAAAAGTTGATGGTATTTGAACACAGATATAACGCTTAATGAATTTTTGTCTAATAACAGTATATCATGGGCATATACACACAGATGATACTCATCTTCAATATCAACTTGGTTACAACATATACAAAAACGCTCATTGCGTGGGGTATTGTTAAACTTGTGTTTCGTTATATAAAGGTGCCTTTTGATGTTTATTTTAATGATTTTCTTGTCTTTATAGTGGAACAAATCATCAATCAGTCCTTGAAATAAAGAATTTTCTTACTAATTGTTATGTTTATCAAAATGTCTGTTTTGGACACTGCGGCATGCATTTAGCAAGTTTGAACTATTTTTGTGACATGCATTTAGCAGGTTTGACCAATTATTTTGTGACACACATTTAGCAGGTTCGAATTATTGTTTTTGTGACACATATTTAGCAGGTATAAATAATTATTTTTGTGACATTTAGCATATTTGAACAATTAATTTTATGACACACATTTAGCAAGTTTGAACAATTATTTTTGTGACATGTACTCACCATGTCATAAATGATTGTTATCAAGAAACAATATGTCGAACGCAAGACCATTGGTATTGTTGTTTGTCCGTTTCATTCGTGTGTCATTGACAGTGTTATTCCCTCCAAGTTAATATTGTTAACTTAGTTATCACATACACTCTTACCCACTGTGTCTAGCTATGTTATATTGTCAATATATAAATTAAATCTCGCATGTGCATAATCCCAAGTGGTTAAAACATCTGATGGGGAAAGTCCGCGTGAAGTTATTATGATACATTTTAGTGCTGATTCCGTAACAATTTCACATCAAGAGCGGTCGCAATGGTTCGGAACTTAACACGTTAGGCTGTCGAGTTCGACAAACTGCTTTCCTAACTAAATATTTCTACGATATCTTAATTTCCCGTCAAGACAAGTATATGAGTGTGAGGTGTGGAGTGTGAGGTGTGAGGTGTGGAGTTTTAGTGAAACAGTGGTATGAAATTTGGAGATATTTACTTATGGAAAATTGTGAACGTCTACATGCTGATAGGTATTTACGTTCAGTTTATTTCATTGAGGACATACTGGCATATTATAGCAGTATAAGACAAACAGCCGTATTATACAATGTAAGTTTCAGAAGTCCGTCGCTATACAAAAATAATTACAGTGTGTGAGCGATATAATTGTTCAAACACTGTCAACGTTTGATCGTAAACCAAGGCGCTTTCGCCTTTTGAAAAAAAACAACATTTGTCAAGGGTAACATAAAATCAAAACAATAATGGCGTATTTTTATCCTGCATAGTTCGGTATATATAAATGATAACAGATGGCAAAACTGATGCGAGAGCGAAAAGTAAGGTAAAGAAGGTGATCAGTAACTATACAAAAAAAGCAGCATTCAAATTTATCTTTTCCATATTTTGTTGGATTTAACGTCTCATCGACACAATTTAGGTCATATGGCAATCTTCCAGCTTTGATAAAGGAGAAAGACATTTGCTTTCCCTCCGTGCATTATTGCATCACGGGCGAGCACCTGGGTAGAACAACCGACCTTCCGTAAGCCAGCTGGATGGCTTCCTTACATGCAAAGTGAGGTTCAAACCAACATCGGTAAGGGCCAAGTGATTCAAAGCCAGCGACCTTATCCGCTTGACCACGGAGGCCCCTTTATCTTTTCCAAGAAAGTGCTATATATCTATAGGAACTTTAAGTAACTTTAAGTAAAAAGGTTAGAAACCATTATAGAACATCTGGGAGAGGTCTTAATTGAAATTTAATAGTGACCGTTTGAAAATGGTTTTCTTTTTATAAAATGATCTTTATAATGAAATTACACATTTGCTCCCTATGGAATTCCATGAATCTATTAGTAGAGATTGTGAGCATGTGGTAGTATGGTGTCCATTAGTAGAAATTAAATCGTTGATCGTCTGTGACATTTGGAAAGGTAATTCGATTCGCGCATCACTAGTTTCTTGCTGTAATTTGACTCAGTTGGTGATAGACATGCTTTTTATGCACTGGATTTGCTTTTCACCACGACTCTATTGGCATGCATGGTACTGATTAGCACGCTATTTATATTAACAAGCAGAAATTTAACAAGAATATAGATCTCCGTTCACGAGTGGTTAAGGGCGCTGACTTCTTCGAGAATGTGGGTTCGAAGGCTCACTTAATTGGGGTGTTGAATACTTTGTGTGAGGAAGCCATCCAGCAGGTTAACGTATTGTCAGTCGATTTACTCAGGTGCCCGTCCGTTCTGTTATTCTACACCATCAAGTACTGGAAAGGCCATATTACAAGCATTTGTTTAATTAATAAAGCTACTAAAAGTTTATATATGTCCATTTCCTTATATTGAAAAAATGATGGTCTAGTCACTGACTACCAGATAATTACCACATGACCTAACTCTGCTGGTTTGTCGTTAAATCCAACAAAAAAGATGATAAGAAGAAGGCTCAAATGATAATAATCGCACTAAAATTTTGCTCATCTGAAATACTCTTAGGAGAAATGCTATTTTTTCAATACACCCAAAGCAAAATAGCACAGTGGTTCTTTGGCAACAGCTGAACTGCTTGTGCTTACAAAATAAACACACTAAGTAGTAGAAGGGTAGCCTGTTTAACATAATTTTTCTCCATATTTCTGAAGAATAAACATGATGTATAGCATACCAAAATGAATGTTGAAGATTGAACTATGCCATGGTACTATGTCACATGTCAAATATTTACTGTTACGCCTAGGAAGTCATCAAATAAAGGTTTTGTATTTGAACTTTTAAATTCACTTTTGGGCATTTTATAGAGGAAAGAATGGTAAATTTATATGAAATAAAACCAAAATATGTCAATGGACCCCTTACTGTGTCCTGAACAGTTTAGTAGACGGGGAAGTTATAAGGACGATCTTTTCCCACCATACACTTTATTCTATTTGAAAATAATGTTTGGTTTTAGATAATACAGATGATGTTATTGAATTTGAATTTACTGGCCCGGTAAAATTTTTCAGTATGTTCATTTCCACCAAGTTTGGCAGGCTGTGAGTAAAATAAATGCTAGTTACTGGTAAAAAAGCAGGAAGAATGGAAAGTTTCTCCATTATTTCACAACATTCACGGACGTTGCAATTCCCTTCTGCGCATTTCTTTTTTTTTTTCAACAAACGGTTATTTATTAAGATATGTTGCAAAAATCCGTGACTGTCAATAACTGAATAAATTTGTACCACTTGCCATACGATAGTCACGTCTTATGACTTTTGAGAGAGAGAAAAAACGACTAAAATATGTGGATGCGTCGCTTTAAAAGATAGTAAGAAGAAGGACAATATCCTAGCCTTAAAAGCGTGTTGTTCGAAGATATTCAATATTCTGAAGTACCTTCAATAAATGTATAAACTTAAAAGTTTGGAAATAAGAATAATACGTATATTGCTAAACATGTAGAATGTATGTTTTGTCAACATTTTAAGGCAGTGCAAACCTTTAAGATGAATTTATACTGTACAAGAATAATTGGATAAATATATCATTTGTAAATATACTTATACCAAATGCTAATTGATGCAAAAACTAAGTTAAACCTAAAGAATGCAGTTAATATAATTAATTAATTGGTATAATGAGTGTAACGTTTGTCATGATTATATTGACCTATAGCAATTTCCTTGTTGATTTCATAAATGCTTATTGGTTAAATGTGCATTCCTCCAGACGCATGTAATTATTACGAAAGTTAGAAAGCACTTTTGTTTGGTATTAAACAAAGGTAAAAACAATGGGATTCGTTAAGTTCTACACAATCTACGCAGTATTTATTTGTAAAAATACTGAAGTATATATTCTGTATAAGTCCCATTGAAATGGATGTTAAAAATAGGGAATTTGCCTATACTTCATGTCCTTATTTGAATTATACTGATTCATGATTTTATAGACATAAATATCGGATCTAGGATATGCATAAATTTTCGGGAAAAAATAACAACACAAAATCATTTACTATTTTTTGCTAATTTTGGTAGGTAACCTTTCAAATGCTTAGCCGGTAAAATTGAACTAAACCCATCGCGAGTAATAATTGTTATATGATTTTTTTATGTCCCCCGTGTCGAAGACCTGGTAGGCATATTGTGTATGAATTCTCTGTCCGTGTTTCAATCCATCTATCTACCAGTTTATTTATTTATAACCGTACCATTTATAATGCAGATTTAGAAAAACAATTGCTACATCAGAAAATAGTTACGAAATACATCATTTATAATTCAATAACTGATAAAAAAATTGATTCAAATTTCAACTTTCTTACCACATATATCCGTAACGAGGTAAATCTTTTATTTCCGATTAATGTAATGTTATGCATTTACACGAAATAGCGATGCGCGTAATGTTATAATCACAAACCAGATCTATAATTAATCGTTCATAAAACACGCTTGATGAAATATTAATATATTTACGTTTATCTAGATTTTAAAGAAAATAGCTTAATCATAACGTGTAATAAATTTGCAAACACTTCTTAGTATTGTACTATTTAATTGACCTGTCAAAACACGTTCCCGGCTTTCACGTTATTCTTATATAGGCTCGAACAGAATATAATGAAAGCCGGGTCCATTTTTTGACAGGTCAAATAAATTGGACAATACGTTTTCAAGGTATTAATCAGACATATGAAAAAAGCAATTAATAAAAAAATTAAATGAAACCGACGAAAGTAATAGCAGATTCGATTCGTCTTAGACTGTTAACGGAACCATCTCTTTCCCTCCTTATCACTGGTTTAGGCAGTAACATTGTTTGTTTGGACTAAGTGAACCAAAAGAAACAGAAAAAATCGCTCTTTTGAATAATCGGAGTGATAAAATGTGTTCAGTTTGTTTACACTGGCAATTTATTGGGTTATGAGTCAATTTCCTGTCTAGAAAACTTGCATTATAGTCCTCAATACGGATTGTAAGATGTTCATGCTTTTAATAGTATTATTTATATAACATTCGGTTAGAGATTCAGAGATTCATTAAGCGAACTAAATGACCGGTTATCTTCAGCTATGTTCATGTAAGTTAACTATCTTTTATAACTACATACACATATGGAATAACTCATTAAGTGTACATTTGATTTGTAAATTAAATGTTCTTTAAATGGACTGTTTGCTTTGGATAAACTGGAGGAAACCGTCAAGCTAAATGGTTTTAAAGGGGTATGTATGTTCAAATTGTATTACATTCATACGATAGTGTTAGAGAAGGGACAGGTCAGATTTGATTTTTAGGTACGTTAATGCAGATCTTAAAATTGTTGATAAAATTATTTACCGGAATATTATTTCTTCAACAGGTATATCTTTTCAAGCGTATGAAACTTTTGCAGGACAGGCGCTAAAAATTGATTATAACTAAAAAAGTGAATGAAAAATTTCATGATTTTCTCTATCAGATATATACTAGAGCTTTTTAACAAACTTATTATACCAATTATAAATTGCGGTTGTGAAATCTGTGGATTTGCTGAAATAAGATATCTAGAGCATACTCACCAGCATTTTGTGGGGAAAAAATGTTAGGGGTAATGTTACTGGTTGAAAACGCTTTATTTATGTTGAATTGGGTAGAAATTCACCTATAACAAGTGTTAGGTTCAAATGATTCATGATGTATTAGACCCAAATTCATATTTGATAATATGAATAGTAACTTCACAATATCTATGTAAACATAGAATGAACATGCTTCTTATAAACAGTTCTGTTTTGCTACACTCCTTTAATATAATTGAATAGCTAAGCACATTATAAAATGTGTACTACCGCAAAAAATGGAAGCTTTTATAACAAGTAACTGTTAAATATGACATTTAATTGTGAATGTAGTTCTACAAACACAGCTAGTTAATATAATTAGTCAACATAAATTCATTTGACGATGTTTTTTTTTTACATTTAATTGTAGTATATAAAATAAACTATCTTAGTGAAAGATGCACATTGCATAACTTTAAATACAACCGATAAGTAATGGGTGGAAAAGCTTGGAAAAGCTATAACTATGCCGCGCAGCGTCCACAAACAAGAACGGGTCAAACAAAGCAGGTGCATGCTAGCAACGAGTGTGCTTAAAGCGCCCGTTCTACATAAAAATAGTTTTAAAAATGGACAAAAATATGAAATCCTTTCCATTACACCACGGAAGCATATTTTTGACTGAATTACTGACCTTATTCCTCTAACACTATTTTAAGGTATCATGTATTTTCAAGTGAAACAAATCTGTTTAAGACTCTTATTTCTTGTTGGTATTCAATTTAGGTGATAACTACTGAACATGTTTGCTTTTTTTTTCAAAATCATTGTTACTGTCCTTTTAACATCCCCCAAACGATAGGTGACCTATAATCATTTTTTTTTGTTCGGCTTAACGTCACAACGACACAATTATAGTTCATATGGCGACTCTCAAACTTTTTTGATGGTGGAGGAAGACCCCAGATGCCTCTCCGTGCATTATTTCATTAAAAGCGGGCACCCGGATAGAACTACCGACGTTCCGTAAGCCAGCTGGATGGCTTCCTCACATGCACCAGCCACCCTAACCACTCGGCCACAGAGGCCCCTCTAATCAAACCAGTCCATCTATGTAAGTATCAGATCCTACCCACAATCAGAAAGGAAGTTACAACAAAATAATCTTTATTTACCTACTCAGTAAATGTTTGTGTTAAACGGTGACATAATCAGCACGAGGTCAGTTTTAATCAGCTGACATGACATGTAGTAAACAAATCAAAGAATTCATTTCCACTGCTAACGACTTGTCTTATTTGTAGTTTTAAGAAATCTCAGTATGTACTGCTTTGTCAAATTCAAAACATTTTTCGTAACATCAAGTTATTGTGAAATGGTGTCGTGGAAAATAAATCTTTGATTTTCGTGTGATAAACTGTTGACATATTAGTACATCTATTTGTCATGTGGATAAACCACATATTTAGTATATATAATACATGACATGGGGATATTAAATAAAAAAAAAACAATTCACCTATTGTACATTAGAAAGACACTTAAACACTACTCAGATGTTCTTGTACATTGTTCTCTACTACTTATCACCGGGAAGGGAGGGTGAAACTTGGGAAACTGGAATGAGAGATGTAGTGTTGGTAACAAAAGAATGAAAGGTACTATATGCACGGACAAAAGATCAGTCATAACCGCCTCGATAGCCTAGTGGTAGAGCGTCTGCTTCGAGTGCGGGAGGTCGTGGGTTCGATCCCCGGCCGCGTCATACCAAAGACGTGAAAAATGGTACCAGTAGCTTGCTTGGCGCTTAGCATTAAAAGGGAAGCTGGCCTCTTCTCTCATACCCTCGTGGCGATGGATTCCATCAGGAATGAGATGTCGAGAGTGATTAATATAACACAATCGACCTAAAATAACGTATGTATAAACTAAAGGATCAGCATTTCCTTTGGAGAAGAGGTTTTCTACCACAGTCTATTTGGAAAATGTTGGGAGTGCAGGGAACATCAAGAGAAATTGCCCATCCATATAACTGTCCGACAGTCGGTAGCATTGCTCTGAAAGCTTCCTTTCGGCTTTGGTTAAATGTCAACCATGGCAGATACCATAGTGTTAAAAAATCACTGCTCTGCAATATCGAAGTTCATCTGTGTTCCGAAGTACATCTGTAAGACACAGTGGCTATATATTTAGTCATTATACTCAAAGTCACATCCTTTTAGCATTTCTTGAAGTGAAGCACAGTTTTGTACGCTTGAAACGACATTTTCATTCTTCGTTTCTTTTACAAATATAATAACACGCAGTATTTTTTTTCAGACTGTACTTTTATAATTGTGTAATTTGGTTCAATGTTGTATTTTAGAGTTAGAGAAAATTATTTACGTATGAAATGCTCATTAGATAACAACGACAAGCTAGCCTTGACTTGCTTCCTTTTATTCATGAATGACATAATATAAAATTATGTGTTAAACTTGTGGCCTAACTTTTAATCACGAGTATTCAAAAACTTTACTTATGGCATATACTGAAGTCAATATCTTTTTTTTTTAAATTTCACTTGGCTATTTTATATTACGCAGCTATTACGCAGATATGATGTAAAACCCGTGATACACTTGAAGTAAAAAAAGTAACATTTAATTGCGACCACTTTATATGCACAGTCATTGTCCGTTTTATACTTATTCAAACTTGTCATGTATTCGTGTTGAGCGGAAGTAACCATTTCCTATAAAATATATGATTGCGAAAATCCAAACTTTTATATAGAGATTTTCTGTCCATACATGCGTTTACAAGAGTCTTGGGTTACAAATTTCATTTCTCACTGAATACATAATTTCATATTGCATATTTTCTTATATTCAATCGCCCGCTAATACACATTTTAGCTCACCTGAGCAATGCTCAGGTGAGTTTTTCTGATCGCTCGATGTCCGGCGTCCGTCGTCTGTCTGTCGTCTGTCGTCCGTCAACATTTAGCTTGTGTATTCGATAGAAGCTGTATTTTTCAACTGATCTTCATGAAGTTTGGTCAGAATAATTACCTTGAGGAAATCTAGGCGAATTTGAAAATGGGTCATCTGGGGTCAAAAACTAGGTCACTAGGTCAAATCAAAGAAAAACCTTGTGTATGCGATAGAAGCTGTATTTTTCAATTGAGGTTCATGAATTTTGATCAGAATGATTACCTTGATGAAATCTAGGCCAAGTTCGAAAATGGGTCATCTGGGGTCAAAAACTAGTTCACTAGGTCAAATCAAAGAAAAACCTTGTGTATGCGATAAAGGCTGTATTTTTCAATTGATCTTCATGAAATTTTGTCAGAATAATTACCTTGATAAAATCTAGGCTGGGTTTGAAAATAAGCCATCTGGGTCAAAAACAAGGTCACTAGGTCAAATCAAAGAAAAACCTTGTGTATGCAATAGATGCTGTATTAATAGATGCTGTATTTTTCAATTGATCTTCATGAAATTTGGTCAGAATGATTGCCTTGATGAAATGTAGGCCAGTTACGAATATGGGTCATCTGGGGTCAAAAACTAGGACACAAGGTCAAATCAAAGAAAAACCTTGTGTATGCAATAGAGGCTGCATTTTACATCGGATCTTCATGAAATTTGATCAGAATGTTTGTCTGGATGAAATCTAGGTTGAATTTTAATATGGGTCATCTAGGGTCAAAAACTAGGTCACCCGGTCAAATTAAAGAAAAACCTTGTGTACGCAATAGGGGCTGCATTTTACACTGGATATACATACAATTTAGTCAGAATGATTGCCTTAATGAAATCTAGGTCAAGTTAGAATATGGGTCATCTGTGGTTAAAAACTAGGTCACTAGGTCAAATAAAAATACCCTTGTGTATGCGATAGAGACTGTATTTTTCAATTGATCTTCATGAAATTTGGTCAGAATGATAGCCTTGATGAAATTAAGGTCAATTTTGAATACGGGTCATCTGGGATCAAAAACTAGGTCGCTAGGACAAATCAAAGAAAAAGGTTTTGTATGCGATAGAGGCTGTGTTTTTCAATTGAGGTTCATGAAATTTAGTCAGAATGATTGCCTTGATCAAATCTAGGCCAAGTTTGAATGTAGGTTACCTTGGCTTAAAAACTAGGTCATTATGTTAAATTAAAGAAAATACTTGTTTACACTTCAAGAGACTACATTTTTGGTCCAATCTTAATGAAAATTGGTCAGAATATTTGTTTCCATGATGTTAACACTGTTATGGTTTGTTTAGGTGAGCGACCTAGGGCCATCTGGCCCTCTTGTTTAAGTTGCTATAGCTTTACTCGACCGGCATATCAAGATGGCTTATTGTATGATCTGATATTTTATAGTTTCCACCTTGTCCCTTTGACTTGACAGTGAAATAAAAAGTTATCACGATGTTTCTAAACGTAATATTATGTTGTGAATTTCTGTTCTGACAAAAATCAACTTGTTGACAACCACTTGATGTATGGGCCGTATCAGTATACTATTAGAGAAAATCTAACATTAACCCTTTGCCTGCTGGCGGCAATAATTCTGCCTTTGCGACCAGTGCAGACCAAGATCAGCCTGCACATCCGTGCAGTCTGATCATGGTCTGCACTGTTCGCTATTCAGTCAATAAATTTTCAGTAAACACCCCTTCGAATAATAAATGATATTGCCCAAATTGAATGATGGACCAGTCCATTATAAAAATTTAGCAGGCTAAGGGTTAATATATGGAATGGAAGAATGAAGTAGTCTGATTCGTTGGCAGAAAAATAAGGGAAGCTCATACTTTGATGAAGGTGGGGCCTGGATTTAGTTCTAATTATACATTTTCTTCGTTTCCTCAGCCAAAAATCGGTTACATTTACCTGATGAAAATTACCTATATAATTTCGATTACATCAAAGCAATATAGCTCCCACTAACGCCTAGGAGCCTTGGATGACCACATTATAATTATTCAGTTTATTGAGATGTTAAGCTGATGGTCCAGGAATACTGAGCCTGGCTGTTCTTTTCAGAAGGGTGTTATTGTAAACACATGTCAAATATTTACTGTTAATCCTGGAAATTCATCAAATAAAGGTTTCATATTTGAACTTTTAAGTTCATTCTTTTTGCATCTAATAAAGGAAAGTTTGGTGAATTTATATTAAATAAAATAGGGCCAAAAAATGACAATTGATCCCCTGGAGTATCCTTAATAAACTCGTTGTTTCTCAGTGAATAGATTGTTACATCAGATGGCTTCATCGGAATGTCTATTAGGCGTAAAAAAATTGTTTGTTTCCGGTATCCCGACCTACCCTAAATTTTTGACCCGACCCTAAATGTTTTTATGGCCATGGAGAATATTTTTTTCAACCTTTTGGCAAAAAGTTGCAAAACTGCACTTTTTATGTTTCAAACATGGTCAACTTACTGATGCTCTAAAGGCATAACCCCCTTATTTGTATTGAAATTTTTGACACAAAAATAATTTCCGAAAAGTCTCCCTTAATAAAAAAAAAATCAAAAAAAAAAATTCCGACCTAACTACCCTAATTTTTTGAGCATGTTACCGAAAACAAAGAATTTTTTTAGGACTTAGACCTGCAATGTTTCTCACCACCTGCAATGCAATGTTTCTCACCAGCCATTGTTAGATGGTATTGCATCAGTAAACACTAAATACATTGTTGCATTATTTGCCAATATTCAAATGTGATGGTTCGCTGATATCACAACATTTGACATGCGTTCTTTTCCACTAAATACATTTTTAATTAATTGTATCTGTCAACATTAGTCGATAAACCGCTTTCCTCATTGAATGCACGTTTGCATTAGTTGTCTGAATCAATTTTCCATTTATAAAGCACCATCAAATTCTGAATACAGTATTAAACTAATTGGCTATATATATATATATATATTTGTAGAGATACTTCAATAATTACCAATTAGCTATATCAACCAAAATATCATTATACATTCATAGCCGCTTTGTCGCTTTTGCATATGAAGTTCAGTTTCACATGCTTAAATTTTCCTAGCCCCTTTAAATAAGGCAGATAATTATATATATATAAGTATGAATTTAAGCATTTTCTTCCTTTGCTTATTGTATGTATTTTAAATGAGTTGGAATTCATTGTTTAAACAGACATAAATTTACGCAAATAGGCTTATAGTATTTATAAGCGATTTATTAACATTTGAAACATAACACTTACGCTTGCGCAGATAGCTTTCCGGTTGATTTTGCACAAAACGCGAGCTTATACTTAAAAGTATTTTACAAGGTTAAACCGTTGCTTAAACGACATATTTTGTGTGATTTATATGTCAATTTGACTTTCAAATAGTTGTGAAGAAAAGGAAGGAATATACCTTGTGGATTTGCAGTCGAGTTTTCATGTTTATGCCATTCATATGAATTTTATATTTTGTAGACCATGCTTCTGTTGGATTGCAGGTAGGCTTGGCTTTTTCTTTCATATATATTTAACCAGTGAAATACCAGTGTATTAATCCTCGTTAAGGAACTGGGAGGTATTAAGAATGTTAATCTTTAAATATTACTAAAACGAAAAGGGATACTTTTTGTTATTATCATTGTAAACTGTTAATTTAACATGCAGCTGCATAATATTCTCAATGAAATATTGTCAGGTGTTTATTCGCATACGTGAGTAAGGCATTTTGATTGTTAGTAAAATGCGCAGTGGTGCAGGGGTAGTAAATAGGACTCCTGATCCGTGGGTTGCGAGTTCGGCTTTTGGTGAGAGCGGACGTGACCGTTTCTAAGGTGAAGGTACTGATCAGAGTTAACACACATTGTGAAAACTGTACAACCCATGTTAAATAAAATAAGTGTGTACATGTACAAAATCACATATATTTTTACAACAGACAAAAATCAACTTGTTGACAGCCAGTTGATGTATGGGCCGTATCAATATACTATTAGAGAAAATCTAACATTAAAAGTGCTCTCAAAAATGTAGTTGTTTACCTGTTCAGATTAAAACTGACCTAATATAAATTCCTTCCTCAAGGGTTTGGCCTCAGGAACATGAGACTTATAGATTCAAGATTCAAGATACATACAATATGTTCATTGCCGAACATGGAATATAACATTGTAATATGACGGTACAAAACAAGGTTTCAAAAAGTTAATATATGAGAAAAGTATGAAAATAATGATTAACAGGGTATAAGTTACATACAATTAATGTATGACAAACTACTATGAAGATAGTCGTAAAACGAAAAACTTTATACAATTATGGAACATTTTCTCTTTTACAGTTTGCTAAATATATATATTTTGCTAATTTATTTATCATACTTTTTTGGTTCGATTTCATAATATGTTTAAACTTATGTAAGCTAGGCCAAGAATAATAATAATGTGGTAAACAGCTATATCTTATATAAGTAGGAGCTGTAATTATAGGGATCAGTCCACGATATGGAGTTCACGCTACGGGTTACTTTGTATCTAATTAAGTCAGTTTGACATTAAAATGTTAAATTATCCATTTCACGGACGCCTACGCGATTTATTTTGAAAGTGTAAGGATTGGTGTGAAATGATAAGGGAAAATTACACTATTATGACTAAAGGCTATATACTTGACTGGCGACAAAAACCCACAGTACACGTTTTTTCATGTTACGTATGTTATGTAACAATAAAGTATAAAGTTGTATGTCCTTTATAAATCTTGTAAAACAACTATAATTGTTCATCAATATTAAAGTCAAGTGTTAAGTCATACACTTATGTAAATGGGCAGTCTGACTTTTAAGTGTATTTCCTGTTTGAAAAATACCCCTTTAAAGTGGAATACTAACAAAAAAATCAAAATTTGAGCCGCACCATGAGAAAACCCAAAATAGTGCATTTGCGACCAACATGGATCCAGACCAGCCTGCTCATCCGCGCAGTCTTGTCAGGATCCATTCTGTTCGCATTCAAAGCCTATTGCAATTAGAGAAACCGTTGCGAACAGCATGGATCCGACCACCCCGGGGATCGCGGGGCTGGTCTGGACCCATCTGGTCGAAAACACTAGTTGGTTTTTCATTGTGGGGCTCATTATATTTCTTTACTTTCAGAACATACGTCATTTCACATCGTTATAATATACCATTTACTTGGTTACATATTTATTATGTCATTTACTACTATCGAATTTTTTCTATTTATGACAGTTTTGTTAAAATTAGCTATAAAATAGATAAAAATAGTTTTATCACAAGTATTTTTTGGTATAAGGTCAATCTTGTATTATGGTTTATTTTTTAAACGTGCATACGTAATAGATTTTGACATTGATAGCTCATTCAACACTCTTTGTTTTTGGGGAAAAAACAGCTGATTTACTTTGCCTTATTTATGTAAAAACCATTATCGTTTGAATCATTCCCAAATAACGGTTATTCCCTTACACGGACCTAAAACCGAACTAAAGTACAAAATTTTGTTAGAAGTTGAATAAAATTTTTTGAAAGAATGCCTGATTTACTCCCTATTCAACATACATAAATCAAAAATTTCTCTAGTCGTTTTAGACTTAATATGATTATTTTTGTTTAAAACGAAGTTAATGAAAACATTTTGAGGCTGCAAAAAACTATACTACTATAACGATCAGGATGATTGAAGACAAAACTGTCGTAACTATGGACGTGCAACATTTTTGCGTTCAACAGCGAGGTGTTGATCATTTCTGCTTCCTTCCGAACGTAGTATTCAAACTTGTTAGAAAGTTGTAACTTGAATACTTTTAAAACCCTCTGTTAAAAATTTCAAATGAAGATTTGTTCTTTTTCACACGTGTTTGCAAAAAATTGTGGCCTGAAAATAAAGTTTTCTTTGGGCATTTGGGGAAAAATGTCAATTTATTTAGACAAAATTTGTGTAGGTTGTTCACAAAGTGCATGTATCTGATTACCTCCCTTAAAATATTTCGTTATGTAAATGCAATTTTTACACGAAAAACTATGTTGAGTTCTGTTTTTTGATACAGTAATTGTTTTTGGTTAATTAACCTGAGATAACTACTAGTAGTGTTTTGTTCTTTTTAAAAATTGTTTAAAGCCAATTTTCACCCCCCTAAACCGCCTGAAAGCATCGTTTTAATTTCTTAACATTGTAAGCAATAACAACGGAAACGCTTTTAAAATAAATATCTTTTTAAAATTCATTGAAACATTTTAAAAAAAACCGCCTTATCGGCTAGAGATTTAAAAGTTGCACCCTCTTATATTATCTGTCTTATCTCAGGATCAACACTTGTTTCATAAAGGGTGACACAACATAAAAAAGATTATTAGACAATATCTGGGGAAGTATTGATCAAACCTTATTTTGAAAGAAGTCATGTGATTTTGCTATAATATTATTTATACCGATTTTACCAGTGAAATGTCGCTCAGCTGTCCGTAGTTGGAGAAGGCACATTGGTGCAAAGATTCGTTACAGTTTTCTTTTTAAGTGACAGAGCTGCAAGCTGAGAATCGTTTTGCTTTTTTCACTGATGAAAAAAAATCGTTTAAAGTCTTTTTGTTACTTTGATTATCGTGTTGCACATGCTAGAAAAGGTTTGCGAATCTGCAGTTACATGCAAATTTTAGATAGCAAAATTTATTTTCCGATAGATTTACAGTCAATTGCAACAACATGTTCCTTTCTTTATAAATAAGAATTCTGACGGATGCATGACATTCGGTCGAAGTTTGACGTAAAACTCCGAATATATTTGCAAAACCGGCTGGTTTTGTTGCACTTATTATATATAATTGAGCCGCGCCATGAGAAAACCAACATAGTGGCTTTGCAATCAGCATGGATCCAGACCAGCCTGCGCATCCGCGGAGTGTGGTCAGGATCCATGCTGTTCGCTTTCAAAGCCTATTGCAATTAGAGAAACCGTTTGCGACCAGCATGGATCCTGACCAGACTGCGCGGATGGTCGAAAACGCACTATGTTGGTTTTCTCGTGGAGCGGCTCATATATATCTCAGCAGTTTTTCTGTAGTTTGCATCTAAGAAGCAGATGTAATGATTTGTATGATATCTTCCAGTTTCACATAATTTCGAAACTTAAAGTTTCAAGGCTATGCACGTGAATCTTATTGCAATCTGATTTAATAGCGAGACAATAGTCTAAAATTACAGCTATATTTTCCTTACTGGCAAACAACGAAATGTGAGAAAAAAACGCGTTTCCCGTGCATTTTTTACGTAATGACAGATGTGAAATTTGGTATTTTGTTACAGTGTCATCTGAAATTGGTTATGCATTTCATAATAATGGGTATTGCCGGCTTAGTCATTAACTTTGAACTTCCTACAACCACGGTAGCCTTCTACTGTTAGCCCTCCCGATTAGCCTAGACCCCATGTTCACAAAACATGTTTTCAGTCTACACTGAATATGTTTTAATGAACGCATAAATGGCAACAATTCTAACAGTGAATTATTAATCAAATTTCATCAGTTCTCTGTCCTGTGACATTATTTAGGCCGTTCCTTTAACAGAATAATAAACAGACTATTTGAAGTTATTATTACATACATGCTACACGAAAAAATATTTTAATAATTTATTTACTGTTGTTTTATTAATGTATTACAGGTGTATTACGCATTCTTATTTCATTAATGTATTATTGTGCATTTTTATTACGCTATTATGTTCTGTGTGAAACATATTTAGTAATTAAAATTTGATATAGACTCCGATATCTTTGTATCATAACTTACTGCTTCTAAAAAGCTTGAACTATTTTTAATAACGATAGACTCGGGAGTTTTAGGGGTGTAATGAGAAGTTGCGATCGTGAATTAGTCGGGGATCGATCTGCTACACTTCATTCACAGTACTTTTCTGCGAGAATTTTTATTGAAATGCAAGTCTTGTTGGTTTTATTTGTAAGATTTTTACAGTCGCCACTGGGAGCGCAAATGGGCGGCTCCACAAGAATATTGTTATTCTATTTGGGGGTATAGTGCAAGATACAGAAGACGCTGCAATTTCAGAAGCTTCCCTGGTTGTTTCGCGTGCCAGATGTAAAGCATCCATATACACGGAATCTTAACTAGTATTTTTCGCGACGCCGTCTAAATTCGTTTTCGTTACCTATTCCACGTGACTTCAGTTTGCAGATCAAACTACTTGATAACGCATTATAGATAATTTATCAAAATGGAAGATTTATGCAACACTCTGCCTGACTGGACGAGAGTGTCATTTTCTTTCACTCTGTTAATTGTGCTACGCTGAGTAAAATGTAGACAAAACGTTTATCCTAAACGACGCTGTTCACAGTTTTAAAGCTAACTTTGGCTCAGTATACAATGTATTTAGCAAGAATATTGATATATCTCAAAATGATAAGTAAGTTTAATAAATATGATAAAAACCTGTTCAAATACCAACATATATCAAATTAAAGAAAGAGCTGAATACGGTCTGCGTATTACATGAATAAGGGTGTGATAAGAGTCTTTTATGTAGAGAAGTGCTTTTTAAAAGATTTTCCTTGTTACAATTGTCGTCTGTATATGAAAAGGTTTCTTGCTTTTGTGACTTATTCAGATTGCATATTAAAATGAGTACTTGTTTGCTTTGATATATTTGTTATAAATTATTTAACTGATTTATTATATATGAATATTTTTCTTTAGTATGGTATGCAAATATTGAACTCAGTTGAAATCTGTTTTATTATATATATGCTATATAATGACTGAATCTCATTACACTGAAATGAAGGTACGCTGCATACAGTTTATCTATGTGATATGACTTTGCTTATGAAGCAGAAATATTGAAATAATTACAATTGTATGTTTTGCTTCTTTTTATAGGTGTGACGTCATTGTCCAAAGATTCATGAATAGCGAATATGCATTTGTTAAAGCGGGATCAGTTGGCCTATTTTAGAAATAAATAAAAATAATAAATAAAAAAATCCTTTAGTTGATTTTTTTCTCATGTATTCTAATCAAACTTGATTTGTAGAGTCTTTATTAGGTCCGCAGCCGACTTTGTTCAGATGGGACATTTAACCCCTTTTAGGGGCTGCTAGAGCTAAAACTAGAAATGCCTTTATACAGCGTCTCAGGAACAGCTTGGTGGATCTTTGTCATACTTGGTCTGGAGCATCATTATAAGGTCCTCTTCCAAATTTATTTATATAGGAACTTGGGCCCTATTAGGGACAACTATAGCTAAAAGTAGATATGCCTTTCTTCGCATTAACCACTAAAATGTAATGGATTTTTATCAAACTCGATATGTAACAATATCGTAAGGTCTCCTGATATTTTGTTACAAATAAGGATAGAGACCAATTTAGCTAAAAATATAAACACGTTTAATGACCTCTTCTCACGAACCGCTTCATGAATCTTCATCAAACTACTGCTGTATTTATTCGTCTAAGGATAAACGAAACAAAATTGCAACCCTACGAAACCTTTGCGAGAATTTAAAAGAGAACCATTTGTTAAAATGCGGTGTTTAGTTTTGCAATTTGAAAAATGTTAGATGAAAGATGAATGTTAGATGAAAAATTCATAAACTTCTTTCCTTATTACAATTCGCCGACCATCATTTTTAAAGATATTTCTTGTTTAGTTGTAGGAGCGAGGGCTAAAACTCTCGACCTCTGGTTTCGTAGTCAGAATGTGTTACCACTGGACCACTGCATACGCTCTACGTCGCGTATGCCTTGCCTCCAAAGTTTTCAATGACGGGTCTCCATATTAGCACGCTCATCTGATTGGTAAAAGGGGCTGCACGCGCCGCACTGGCACCAGAACAGAAAGAAAATGCAACTGATATGTTATACCCTACCCCTAGGTATACTATAAAGTTATAAGGTTCTTATAGTATACCTAGGGATAGGGTATAACATGTACAGAGGCATTTTCTTTCTGGTCTGGTGCCAGTGACGCGCCGAACCGCTGATGACTACCTCACGGGTCAGCAAAACTACATAATTGACCTCAACATAGGGACTGAATTAGGAAATACCCTAACGCGATTAATCAGCACGCAGACACTATACAGCACAACACGTGTAATCGTTTATTTCGGCAGCCGGTTAATTATGTTTCCTATTTAAATATTTGCGAGACAAAAACTGTCTGAGAAATGATTATTCAAGCAAACAAAAATAAATGATGTTATGCCAAACGTTTTCATAATTATCTCGAACAGTTTTGAATGTGCAACGCAATAAACTGAGCGCGGTGCATAGAAAACAATGTCTTACTGTTAACAGTTATGTAATGTATGGATAATCAACATTAAATGAGCATCTCTATAGATTTAAGGGCAAAGGGCACGCTTTCATAAGTCAGAAAGTGAAAACAGTACGGGCTGCAGAATGTTTAATTTAGTGTTAGTGTTTCAAATATAGTCCTGAAATACAATAATAAAATTTAGTTTCACATGTTTTACAGATAATTTATGTCAACATTTTTAACAAACGTTTCAACCCAAGGCAAGTCATGTAACTCACATGTTCTATGGTTAAAATTATATCCTTCCAAAAATTCATAACAGTGATTTATTGTGAAAATGGTCTTTGTAATTGCAAAGGAGTTCTGTTAAGGACAGAAGCAGTGTGTTGAAAGAAGAAACATTTCTGTACGCTTTCAAAAGAATCAGAACTTGTCAAAAATATCGAAAAAAAAATAATAAAAAACGTGATTTCATATCACCTTATTTAAAGTTTATAACAAACGTCATTCCTTTATGACTGGTTCGTTGGTCAGAACTAAGCAAGTTTTATTTGAACTTGTCGACGGAAAATTCACCTGCGTACAACTGTGTTAATTGCAATCTTTTTGAAATTTTGGAAAAAGATATTTTTGATTTTCAAAAGCTAGGTAACGTTGTGATTGCTGGAGACTTTAATGCGCGAGTTGGCCAAAAGCATGACTATATTGAATTCGATGTTAATATTTCATCTATTGATGAAGATAACTATGCCCCGGATATTCCTCTAGTGAGAAATTCTGTAGATTCAGTAAGCAACACACATGGGTCTCATCTGATTGATCTGTGTAAAAGTACAAGTATTAGGATATGTAACGGAAGGTTGGAATCTAAAGGTGATTACACATTTAACAGTGATCAAGGTTGTAGTTTAATTGACTATCTACTATGTAGGCAAGAAGATTTCAATATAATTAAAACATTTGAAATCTTGGAATTTAATGAGTTTTCTGACCATGCACCATTATTTTTTACAATATTCTCAGAAAGATTAGCAGAAAAGACTATTCCAATGTCAGAATCCGAGAAATCATACATTCGCTGGGATGACCAAAAGCGCGACATTTTTAGAAGTGCTTTAATTGCTAGACTACCGGAATTCAACACTATTATATCGACAGCTAATGTTAATGAAAACTGTGAAGTGAATAATTGTGTAACTAGTTTTGTGAAACTAATAAATGATACTGCTTTGCCACTTTTTACGAAAGTATCAAGTACAGAAAGGATTGGTTTCAAACAGACCTTAAAACCTATAAATAGATCGGAATGGTTTGATAATGACTGTTATATTAAAAAGGTAGACTATAAAGAGGCTTTACGAAATTTCAATGACAGAAAATGTGCGAACAATAGAGAAGTTCTCGCTATTAAGAAAAGGGAATACAAGTCTTTAATAAAGAAGAAGAAAAACAAATTCTCGAAACTAAGAATGACCGAAATAGAAAATCTTAAGAAAGCTCGTCCAAAGGAATTTTGGAAGTATTTTTCTAAGAAAAAGCAGTTAAAAGGAGAACAGATAGACATTGGTGAGTTTTACAAACACTTTAAAGACCTCTTAGAGGATATAAGCGGCACAAGTAACGATGATGCAGAAGAGTTTTGCCGTCAGGAATTAGATGCCGATGAAGTTGTTTACGATGAATTGGATTCTCCTATATGTGCAGAGGAAGTAAGGAAAGCAATAAGGGGTTTAAAACGAGGCAAAGCAGTCTCGTTGGATAATATCATGAACGAGTATTTTATAGAAGCTGGTGATATCTTATTAGGTCATTTAGTAGATTTATTTAACATGATTTTCAGTAGTGGAGTTTTTCCTGAGCAATGGATGGAGGGACTTATTGTTCCCATCTACAAGAAAGGAAATGAAAGTCAAGCTAACAACTATAGGGGTATAACGCTAATAAGCTGTTTAGCGAAATTGTTCACATCGATTATAAATAAACGCTTAAATGACTGGTCAGAAAGATATTGCGTGAATACTGACGCTCAGTTTGGTTTTCGAGCGGGTCTATCAACTGTTGATGCTATATTCAGCTTACACAGTCTAGTTGAACATTTTTTAAATCACGGAAAAAGGCTGTATGTTGCGATGGTGGACATGAAGAAAATATTTGATTCTATTAACAGGAATGCCCTGTGGTTTAAACTATACAAGAAGGGAGTTTCTGGGAAAATGTTAAGAATGCTAAGAGCCATGTACGCAAATGTGAGAAGCAAGATAAAACATTGTAACACGTATTCAGACTTTCTGAATATTGCAATTGGTCTAAAAAAAAGGGGACGTGTCTTCGCCGTTGCTGTATGCTTTATTTATTGAGGATATTGAACTGTTTTTTACAAGGGAATTTGAATAACATTACTCTTAATGAAATCACTTTAATACTACTAATGTACGCTGATGACATGGCTATAGTTGCAGAAAGCCCTGAAGACTTACAGAAAATCTTGGACCTATTGTATGAATACTGTTGTAACTGGGGCATTGAAGTGAATACCGATAAAACTAAAATAATTGTTTTTAAAAAGGGTGGTCGCTCACGTATGAATGAACACTGGGTGTATAATGGAGTTGACTTAGAAAACGTAACCAATTTTAATTATCTAGGAGTGGTGTTCAGCTCATCTGGAACATTTAATATTAATCAGAATGTGTTATCATCTAAAGGGCTGAAAGCAATGAACTTTCTCCTTAATAACATTAAGCAGTTTGATTTAAAACCTAAAGTGTATTGCCAACTTTTTGATGCATTCGTATCCTCTACCTTATGTTACGGGTGTGAGATATGGGGCATGGTAAAATCTAAAGAAATAGAACGGATTCACATGAAGTTCTGCAAAAGGGTCTTGAACGTTAAGTTAAGCTCCAGCAACTCAAGTATTTATGGAGAGTTAGGGAGGTACCCTTTGTACATTAATCGCTTTGTGCGTGTCATTGAGTATTGGCTCAAACTTATTAATACTGATAACTGTGTCCTAAATACTTTATATTCTGCATCATTAAATGATTGTAACGTTTTAAACAAGAATAACTGGTGTAGTCATGTGAAGAGATTATTGTGTAATAATGGTTTTAGTTATGTGTGGGAAAATCCATATAGTGTCAATGAAAAACAATTTGTTGTAACTTTCAAACAAAGACTTATTGATAATTTTCTCCAAGAATGGCTTGGAAGCCTTAGTAATAATAAAGTTTTGTCCACACTGTACAAGTTTATAAAAACAGACTTTGGTTATGAAGAGTATATGGACATATTACCAAAGAGTAAGCGACATGCATTGACCAGATTGCGAATATCAGCGCATTGTCTCAGAATTGAAACAGGTCGTTATAGTAGAAATAGAGTACAAAGAAACGAAAGACTGTGTGAAATTTGTAGATCAGGTGAAATTGAAGATGAATATCATTTTATGATTATTTGTCAAAAGTACAGTGATCTGCGGAGAAGACTTATACCAAAATACTACTGGCATAGACCTAGTGTTATGAAATTAGTAGAACTGTTAAACTCGTCTAAGAAGAAGACATTGGTTAATCTAACTGATTACTTGATTGAGGCTTTTAAACTAAGAAATAGTACCATTAATAATGCGATATTATAGCTGATTCTTTTATAAATATCTCATCCTCATTTAACGGATTTGTTATGACAAAAGTAGTACGTTATATTATATACTATTGTACATATTTGACCTTTTTACATTGTATGTAATGTCTGGAAGAGGAACTGTAACAGTTCAATTCCTAATATGTGAAATAAAATTTCTGTTCTGTTCTGTTCTGTCATTAATCTTAATCAAGGCCTGATTTAAACAGTGTTCTGTTTAAAATGATGAGAAAACAGAAGGCTTAACCAGTTTATACGCTTACGAAATAATAATATTATTTTTTTTGAACTGGTTCAGTAAGCATTATAAACTTTGAAATCTTTTTAAATGTCTGACCGCAATGGTCAGTCGAGCATTTATTTAACTTCTTTAACAGGGACGAACTACTTACGCGACTTTACATTTATAATACAGCCCCACCACCAGTTGGCACAGGGGAAATTAAAAAACCTTCCTTTGTTAGTGTTATTTTCATAACTTTATCAGTTATATTTTTTATCATTTTATTCAGTGATTTTCTCAGTTTAACAGAAACGGATTTCGTCCAGAATTAACTTATAAATGTTGCGTGATATATTTAGCAAATTTTTAAATGTGGTCATTTTTAACCGATACCTCTTGTTTTCCATTTTATAATATGTACAGCACAATAGAATATTTTTTTATGTGTTACTCTGTCTTTCATGGCATTTGTTCAACTAGATGCAAATCACACTAGAGTAAGTATACGTATTATTTCTCATGTCTATATTATGTAAATACTTTAATTGTATGCCAGACCTGAAAGCTTTGTATTTTGTAAAACAACTTATGGAAGACAATGAAAGATTTCAATAAAAAATGAAATAATTCTAAACAGCTATTGAATGGGGCAAAAATGTATATATAAATAATACATATATGAATAAATCTGACAGCACCAAAAATTCTCTGAAAGATGTTTTGGCAGTGTATTTACAGAGAATAGACGAAAAAAATCAGTAGTCGAAACTGATTATAAATACTTCCGTAAATAAGACACGATCGTGTTATTAAACGTTTTAAAAGCACGTGCATTGATTACAAAACAATTTAGTCGCCATGTATGATTAAGATAATGAATAATAAAAAAAGAGTTTTAACGCTAGTCTTTCCTTAACGCACGTGGTAATCTTTACAATATAGAAATTCCACACTGAAATAGACGATATAAGATTGTAAATATGTCACGAAGTGCTCAAAGGTGAGCTTTAGTGATCGCCCTGTGTCCGTCGTCCGTCGTCGTCCGTCCGTCCGTCGTCAACAATTTGACTGTTAACACTCTAGAGGTCACATTTTTTGCCCAGTCTTAATGAAACTTGGTCAGAATGTTACCATCAATAAAATCTTGAACGATTTAGATATTGGGTTATCTGGGATCAAAAACTAGGTCACCAGGTCAAATCAAAAGAAAAGCTTGTTAACACTCTAGAGGTCACAATGTTGGCCCAATCTTAATGAAACTTGGTGAGAATGTTACCCTCAATAAAATCTTGGACGAGTTTGATATTGGGTCATCTGGGGTCAAAAACTAGGTCACCAGGTCAAATCAAAGGAAAAGCTTGTTAACACTCTAGAGGTCACAATTTTGGCCCAATCTTAATGAAACTTGGTCAGAATGTTACCCTCAATAAAATCTTGGAAGAGTTTGATATTGGGTCATCTTGGGTCAAAAACTAGGTCACCAGGTCAAATCAAAGGAAAAGCTTGTTAACACTCTAGAGGTCACAATGTTGGCCCAATCTTAATGGAACTTGGTCAGAATGTTACCCTCAATAAAATCTTGTTCGAGTTTGATAATTGGGTTATCTGGGGTCAAAAACTAGGTCACCAGGTCAAATCAAAGGAAAAGCTTGTTAACACTGTAGAGGCCGCATTTATGACTGTATCTTCACGAAACTTGGTCAGAATGTTAATATTGATGATTTTAAGGTCCATTTTGAATCTGGGTCATGTAGGATAAAAAACTAGGTCACCAGGTCAAATCAAAGGAAAAGCTAGTTTACACTGTAGAGGCCACATTTATGACCATATCTTAATGAAACTTGGTCAAAATGTTAATCTTGATGATCTATAGCTAAATTTTAAATCTGGGTTAGGTGGGTTCAAAAACTAGGTCACCAGGTCAAATCATAGAGGCCACATTTATGACCATATCTTAATGAAACTTGGTCAGAATGTTAATCTTGATAATCTTTAGGTCAAATTTAAATCTGGGTCAGGTGGGGTCAAAAACTAGGTCACTAGGTCATATCAAAGGAAAAGCTTGTTAACACTCTAGAGGCCACATTTATGACTGTATCTTCATGAAACTTAGTCAGAACGTTAAACTTGGTGATCTTTAGGTCAAGATCGAATGTGGGTCATGTCGAGTGAAAAACTAGGTCACGGGGTCAAGTCAAAGGAATAGCTAGTTAACACTTTTGAGGCCACATTTATGACCATGTCTTAATTAAACTTGGTCAGAATGTTAATATTGATGATCTTTAGGTCAATAGGTCAGGTGAGCGATACAGGGCCTTCATGGCCCTCTTGTTCAAAGATATTTTTGTTTCTTTTCAGTTCTGCTGTTATCAGTTTTACACGTAACGTCAAGCAGTGACGATGTATTATCGTCAGACCTTCATGACAAACTATTTGGGAACTACAAGACCGACTTATTGCCAGTTTGTCGCTCGGGACCAAGAGTTGTTAATGTCAGCTTAAATTTAGCCCTCAGACAAATCATTAACCTGGTAAGATTTTATGTTCTATCTATAAATAAACGCGACATACATGTCTAGTTGGGACCCTTTTCATGAAATCGCTTATCACACACTTTAGAAAATAATATTCCAGTACTACGGTCAGCAAGTTTTAAAGCCTATCTTACGTCTTGCCGTTCATTCTGTGTGGAAACACATATTAACCCTTATCATGCTGGATACAATTGATTCTGCCTTTGCGACCAGTGCAAATCATGATCAGCCTGCACATCCGTGCAGTCTGATCATGATCTGCACTGTTCGTCGTTCAGAATGTATCTTTTTTGTATGCACCCCTTTTGATATTTAATAGTACTGTCCAAATTGAAAGATGGACAAGTTCATTGTAGAAATTTAGCAGGGTAAGGCTTAAAATGGTCTAAAATAATGTGCAATGATATGTAAACAATGTCTAATGCACGGAAGTTTCGTACTTTTGCGAAGATTAGTATGTGAACATACCCAAACTCTGATTCATATACACATATAAACGATGCCCTTTCGTACTTACTAAATGGTAGAATGATATTTGATTTGATATGAAGTGTGAGAAGAAGCAAGTAAATAACGATTGCTTGAAATGCGTTTAAAGACCCTAAAAGAATACCAGCTGAAAATATATTTCTGACGGTTTTAAACTGTTCTAATCTCAACTATTCGAAGAATAGGTAGAGCTTTTGGACTCGCCTGTGCATCAGCGTCGGCGGCCCGATTTGGTTAAGTTTTTGTATGTAAGCTGGTATCTCAGTAACCACATGTGGAAATGGGTTGAAACTTCGCACACTTATTTACCGTGATAAACTGACTTATATTGCACAAGTTCCATAACTGTATTTTGCTTTTTTCTACAATATTATCTTCTTTTTTATACGCCCGTTTGAAAAACGGGACGTATTATGAGAACGGAGTGTCATGCGCAAGAACCAGGTCCCTAGGTCTAAGGTCAAGGTCACACTTAGAGGTCAAAGGTCAAATTCAAGAATGACATTGTCCGGAGCATATCTTCTTCATGCATGGAGGGATTTTGATGAACGTTGGCACAATTGTTCATCATCATGAGATGGAGTGTCATGCGCGAGAACCAGGTCCCTAGGTCTAAGGTCAAGGTCACACTTAGAGGTCAAAGGATACAAGAATGAAAACTTTGTCCGGAGCATTTCTTCTTCATGCATAGAGGGATTTTGATATATAACTTGTCACAAATGTTCATCACCATGAGGCGGAGTGTCATGCGCAAGAACCAGGTCCCTAGGTCTAAGGTCAAGGTCACACTTAGAGGTCAAAGGATACAAGAATGAAAACTTTGTCCGGAGCATTTCTTCTTCATACATAGAGGAATTTCGACATAACTTGTCACAAATGTTCACCACCATGAGGCGGAGTGTCATGCGCAAGAACTAGGTCCCTAGGTCTAAGGTCAAGGTCACATTTAGAGGTCAAAGGATACAAGAATGAAAACCTTGTCCGGAGCATTTCTTCTTCATGCGTAGAGGGATTTTGATATAACTTTGCACAAATGTTCACCACCACAAGACGCAGTGTCATGCACAAGAACCAGGTCCCTAGGTCTAAGGTCAAGGTCACACTTAGAGGCCAAAGGTCAGATACAAGAATGACTTTGTCCGAAGCATTTCTTCTTCATGCATGGAGGGATTTTGAGGTTACTTGGCACAATTATACACCATCATGAGAGGAAGTGTCATGCGCAGTTCCTTTCTTTAGAATTACTTTCCTTTGTTGTTACTATAAATAGCTTATATTGTAACTTCTTCATTACTAGTCATAGGGAAAAATCGAGACCACTTTTCTGTAGTACAACATGCATGCTACATCCAATTTTGACCAATCTCTGCCTGGTAAAGATTTTTGCGTGGACTTACAATTTTTTACGATTTACCACTTTTTTTTTCTTTTTTTTTTTAAGATTAACTTCCCTTAGTTGTTGCTATAAATAACTTATATTGTATTTTTTTATACTTGACCGTAGGGAAAACCCAATACCACTTTTCTGTGGTACAGCATAGATGTTACTTTAAAATTTTAGGTGTATTTTAAGGTCTCTATACCTGGTAAGGAGGTTTTTTTGGGGGGACTTAGAAAAACAAAAGACTTACAATGATTACTAAACAACCACAAAATTAAAATACATTTGCAATACAGCAGCTAGAGTTAAGAAATTTGCTGTGACGGGCGTATATTGTGACATTCTGGCACTCTTGTTCGA
This sequence comes from Mercenaria mercenaria, assembly GCF_021730395.1. Lineage (NCBI taxonomy): Eukaryota > Metazoa > Mollusca > Bivalvia > Venerida > Veneridae > Mercenaria > Mercenaria mercenaria. The sequence goes on along the minus strand of NC_069362.1, from coordinate 103,021,317 downwards.
CTTGTATATGCATTCATTTGACAAAGCTGTTGAATAGTCGAGCGTTGCTGTCCCCCGACAGCTCTTGTTATTACATATTATTACTTTACAATAATAACGTCAGAAATCAGGAAGTATATATGTTTGTGGTTAAAGAGACATTGATTTTATCATGTCTGGGATTTTGTCACGTTTCAGTCTTCGTTAAATATACATCTTGTAAGAATGCAAACAAAACAATTAATATTTTTTCGGTAATATTTACACTGAAATTTCTTCAAATATTTTGATTAATTTTATGTAAATACTGTATTTTCGATGTATTGTTCACAGGACGAAAAAGATCAAGTACTGAAAACGAATGTTTGGGTCCGGATGGTATGTACATACAATAAAATACAGCTATAAATATATATGACTTGTTCACAATTTATTATGTAAAAAACGAAGCCCTCTACCAAGATGTTGAAAACACGGCATTATTATTGGCAAATAAGTTCATGCAAAGAATCCAAATAAACATAAGATCATGTTTCATAAGGAATTAAAAGCTGAAAATTTGAGCAAGGTCACGTAATTCTCCGCACATATGCCGCGAACTATTCAACATCAGGGTTCCCTTTCTGTACGGCAGATAAACTTATTAGTCCCCTACTGGTTGAAAACCAGTTTCGGGGACTATAGGAGAGATCGTGTTTGTACACAAATCCGTTGTATATTCTATTTTTAGAACTGATGACCAAGATCGGGTGGGCAGACGCCGAGCGACCATGTTTTTTGTTAACAGTGATGTTTTTCTAACTGCTTAAATTTTCTTAAAACATAAATAATATCAATATTTTTTTTAATCAATGGAAAGGATAGAAAACAAGCAATTTATTGATAACTTTTAATTATTATTTCGAAATAAAATGGATTAATTATGAACGTTTAACTTACAGTGTTTTTTCTAAAAGTTTGGAGCATCGCTACGCCGCTATTAAAATCATATGTCATTTAAAACGGTAATTCATTTTCAAAAGATATTTGAATAAGAAAATATGAAATTCATAAGTATTTCAAAACTTTTTTAAGATCCATAAATGAACGAAAAAGTTATAAAATAAAAAAAAAATTCCGATCCCATACACAAACGATGTAAAAATGTTTTGTGTTGCCCACCACCAGATAAACAGGTGTTGATGCGTGACGTCAGGGCGATCTCTCCTATAAGAATGCGCTTTTCCGTCCGTCCGTCCGCAATTTCGTGTCCGGTCCATAACTCTGTCATCCATGAACGGATTTTAGTATTACTTGGCACAAATGTTCCCCATGATGACACGACGTGTCATGCGCAAAACCCGGACCCCTAGCTTAAAGGGCAAGGTCACAATTGGAGGTCAAAGGTCAACAGGGCTTTTTTCCATAACTCTGCCATCCATGAAGGGATTTTAACATTACTTGGCACAAATGTACCTTATAATAAGTTGATGTGTCATGCACAACTTTCAGACCCATAGCTCAAAGGTCACACTTGGCAGTCAAATGTTTACATGGCATGAACATGGTCTGTTTCGTACCAGAACCTCCTTGGCTGAGTTGCTGAGGTCACGGACTCAAATCATTTGCCCCTTACCGCAGTGGGTTCGAAACCTCGCTTAGTACGGGTGGAGAATTCTTCCGTGTGAGACAGCTATCCATCTGGCTTAGGAAGGTCGGTGGTTCTACCCAGGTTCCCACTTGTGTTTGAAGTAATGCCCAGGATCTCTTATGGTTTCCTCCACCAAGCTGGAAATTTACCATCTAACTTGTCGATGACAAGACATTAAACCAAGCAAAACCCCTTAAAGTATATGCCACAGTCGCAATGTGGTTGGTTAGATTTAAACTATGACTGTCTTTGATGATAGCCTCCTGCGCTTATTCTATTTTTGCAAATTTCATATGACAAGAAGACCATTTTGGTTTAAATTAATGTTTAAACGGAATACCAGATGAAATTATGTTCGATGTATACTTTTGTACTCTTTTTTTTTATATTGAATGTTAAGACAACCAATCCTTTTAGATGAAATTTTACAATTTTACAAGTCCGTGACGTATTTAATGTATAGATAGTTTCAAGACGCGTTTGTGAAAGTATTGTCTTATCATTATTCAGGGCTGGACTGACTGCCGATTGAAATGGAACAGCTCAGAGTACGACGAGGTTGGCCATCTGCGGGTACCATACGGTGCTGTCTGGACACCCGATTTAGCACTTTATGACAGGTACATTTATCCACTATTTATTTACTTGCTTTAGTAAATTTATTGAATATATCTTGTTTTTAACAAATAAGATAAAATGATTGAAAAAAGAAAAACATTTAGATTATGTTTGCTAAGAAATGAAAACTATGAGAAGAAGACACGAACTTCATCAAGAAACACGTCTTACTATTAGATTGCCCACCCGGATCCTGTCAAGGTGTAGGTCACGAGTTTCGAACTGCAGCAGACGTACAAGCATATTCTTAAATGGACAGTTGCCTGTTTAACATTTAGACATGAAAGAGCGAGTACTTGAAGTCAAGAAGTCAAAATCCGCATAAGTGTTTAGAAATCCATTTTTGTATTGTTATTAGAGTTTACCAACCACAGTTCCTCTTTAAGAAAATATCTTATTATAATGTTTATTCATAGTTCTGCTGAAGAGGTTATGATGCCAGGCTTCAACGAATATAGAGCTCAGATATCCAACAATGGAAGGGTTCAATATAATTTTCCAACGGTATTAAATAGCGTCTGCCGGGTGACAGTCACATATTTCCCGTTTGACACGCAGTCGTGTGGTCTAAAGTTTGGGTCATGGTCACACTCGCAGTTAGACATGGACTTTTACCCAGTTTCTCCATCTGGTAGGAATGGTGTGTTCATCTTTTGCACTAACTTTTCTTAAAGCTTTTCTTATCAAATTATTATGTGGAGGCATTTTATATCAATCTTATTTGCGAATGTTTTTTTAAATGTCACTTTTCGACTTTAAATATATGTGCCCAGATTAGTTATCATCAAATATTTAACCTATGGATAAGTGATGAATGTTTCCATTACTAAAGGCAATGTAATACACTGTTATATGCTGGAAAGGAATAGTTTTACATTTATTTCCTGGTCAAACGGAAGTGAACATATAGCTTCAAATTTCTTTCAAAAAAAAGAAGAAAATACCACGAGATGAAATTTTCAATGAAATAACAAATAATTGATGCAACACCGGAAATATTTAATGCATGAAAAGTAAAAACATGTGCCATTGAAAGAACCATTCGCAATTTTCCACAGTTTAACGTGTGCACACATTTATTGCTTCATTGTTGTGTACTGCGACTTATTTTTTATTCAAACCTATCAGAGATATGTAGACGTGATATGAATACTAAACATTTTTTCGTGGACTCTGTACTCGGTTTCTGGATTAGTGGATATAAAGACGATAAAGACCCGGGGGACATATCTTAAATAAAGGCCACATTATAATACGCTGTAAACACAGAAAATTCTTTTTTTTTTTCAATTTCCCTGCTCGTAACTTTTTCCTGTCAGTCTATAAGAATCTTTCACGATGGAAATGTTTGGCTTGAGGTTAACCTTTAAGGCGGTAACGAGGCTCTGCCGAGTTACCACAAAACAGTTAACAGAGAGCCAAATATTTCCACACGCACATTCAACTAGTGATAGATTATTTTTCTTGCATGCCGTATTCTTCTTAATAGAAGGTGGAAGACGAGGTTTTCTAGCACCGGCAAAAACACGGGAAAATCCTATCCGGCATGCAAGAAATATTATTCTATGCTCAGTAGAACTTTATTTTTCTAGCAGACTTTCAAAAGATCTAGGTCTCGGTGATGTACGAGTGTTACGTCCGTTGTAGAATTGACATAATGCAAATATTTTAGAAAATCTTGAATATTTACATATGGCTTTATTCCGGAAAACTAAAAATGAAGCATTAGTTCATTTGAATATTTTCGTTTGTCAACAGATATTCTCTGGAAAGGTTAACTCTGTCCTGTACAAATGTAAATGTCAAATGTGTATCATAGTAGTCAAAAGTAATTTCACAATTTTAGGAAATTGCCTTCTCAGTAATGGTCCGGAAAATCAGAACACTCTCCGACTCAAGTACACGTGAATCATTTGAGTAGTGTTTATTTCCGCAAGTTTTAATGCGGAAATCATAACTTTAATTCAACCGATATTTTAAAGTAAAGGAGACGTTGGTCAAATTGACTTGTTTATAATAGTTAAAAAAGGTAGATTTTTCTATCTTTCGGCAACGAAAAGCTAACGTGATAAAAAGAACATTACATTTGTGACTTTCCGCATTGATTTTTATAAGCTCACAAATGCTCGGGTGAGTTTTTGTGATCGCTCAATGTTCGACGTCCGTCTGTCGTCTGAACATTTAGCTTGTGTATGCGATAGAGGCTGTATTTTTCAACTGATCTTCATGAATTTTAGTCAGAATAATTACCTTGATGAAATCTAGGCCGAGTTCGAAAATGGGTCATCTGGGATCAAAAACTAGGTCACTAGGTCAAATCAAAGAAAAACCTTGTGTATGCGATAGAGGCTGTATATTTCAGTTAATCTTCATGAATTTTGGTCAGAATAATTACCTTGATAAAATCTAGGCCAGGTTTCAAAATGGGTCATCTGGGATAAAAAACTAGGTCACTAGGTCAAATAAAAAAAACCCCTTGTGTATGCGATAGAGGTTGTATTTTTCCATTAATCTTCATGAATTTTGGCCAGAATGATTGTCTTGATGAAATCTAGTTCAAGGTCAAATATAGGTCATCTGGGGTCAAAAAGTAGGTCACTAGGTCAAATCAAAGGAAAACCTTGTGAATGTGATAGGGGCTGTATTTTTGAATTGATCTTCATAAAATTTGGTCAGAATGATTTCCTTGATGAAAACTAGGCCGAGTTTGATTATTGGTCATTTGGGGTCAAAAAGTAGGTCACATGGTCAAATCAAAGAAAAACCTTGTGTATGCGATAGAGGTTGTATTTTTCAATTGATCGTCATGAAATTTTGTCAGAATGATTGCCTTGATAAAATCTAGGTCTAGATTGAATATGGGTCATCTTGGGTCAAAAAGTAGGTCACTAGGTCAAATCAAAGAAAAACCTTGTGAATGCGATAGAGGCTGTATTTTTAGCTCACCTGAGGTGAGTTTTTGTGATAGCTCGATGTCCGGCGTCTGTCTATCTTCTGTCTGTCTGTCGTCTGTCGTCTGTCAACATTTAGCTTGTGTATGCAATAGAGGCTGTATTTTTCAACTGATCTTCATGAAATTTTGTCAGAATGATAACCTTGATGAAATATAGGCCGAGTTTGAAAACGGGTCATCTGGGGTCAAAAACTAGGTCACTAGGTCAAATCAAAGAAAAGCCTTGTGTATGTGATAGAGGCTGTATTTTTCAATTAATCTCCATGAATTTTGGTCGGAATGATTGCCTTGATAAAATCTAGGTCCAGTTTGAATATGGGTTATCTGGGGTCAAAAACTAGGTCACTAGGTCAAATCAAAGGAAAAGCTTGTATATGCAATAGAGGCTGTATTTTTCAATTGATCTTCATGAATTTTGGCCAGAATGATTGTCTTGATGAAATCTAGTTCAAGGTCAAAAATAGGTCATTTAGGATCAAAAAGTAGGTCACTAGGTCAAATCAAAGGAAAACCTTGTGTATGTGATAGGGGCTGTATTTTTGAATTGATCTTCATTAAATTTGGTCAGAATGATTTCCTTGATGAAAACTAGGCCGAGTTTGATTATTGGTCATTTGGGGTCAAAAAGTAGGTCACATGGTCAAATCAAAGAAAAACCTTGTGTATGCGATAGAGGCTGTATTTTTCAATTGATCGTCATGAAATTTTGTCAGAATGATTGCCTTGATAAACTCTAGGTCTAGTTTGAATATGGGTCATCTTGGGTCAAAAAGTAGGTCACTAGGTCAAATCAAAGAAAAATCTTGTGAATGCGATAGAGGCTGTATTTTTAGCTGACCTGAGGTGAGTTTTTGTGATAGCTCGATGTCCGGCGTCTGTCTATCTTCTATCTGTCTGTCAACATTAAGCTTGTGTCTGCAATAGAGGCTGTATTTTTCAACTAATCTTTAGAAATTTTGTCAGAATGATAACCTTGATGAAATATAGGCCGAGTTTGAAAACGGGTCATCTGGGGACAAAAACTAGGTCATTAGGTCAAAACAAAGAAAAGCCTTGTGTATGCGATATAGGCTGTATTTTTCAATTAATCTCCATGAATTTTGGTCGGAATCATTGCCTTGATAAAATCTAGGTCCAGTTTGAATATGGGTCATTTGGGATTAAAAACTAGGTCACTAGGTCAAATCAAAGGAAAAGATTGTATATGCAATAGAGGCTGTATTTTTCAATTGATCTTCATGAAATTAGGTCAGAATGATTGCCTTGATGAAATCTAGGTCAGATTTGAATATGGGTCATCTAGGGTCAAAAAGTAGGTGACTTTTGAAAGAAAAACCTTCTGTATGCGATAGAGGCTGTATTTTTCAATTGATCTTCATGAAATTTGGTCAGAATGATTGCCTTGATAAAATCTACATTAAATTTGATCTTGGATCAAAAAGTAGGTCACTAGGTGAAATCAAAGAAACCCTTCTGTATTTAATGAGGCTGTATTTTTCAATTGATCTGCATGAAATTTGGTCAGAATGATTGCCTTGATGACATCTAGGTCAAGTTCGAATATGGGTCATCTGGGTCAAAAAGTAGGTCACTAGGTCAAATCAAAGAAAAACATTTTGTATGCGATAGAGGCTAAATTTTTTCAACTGATCTTCATGAAATTTTGTCAGAATGGTTGCCTTGATGAAATCTAGGTCAAGTTCGAATATGGGTAGTCTGGGGTCAAAAACTAGGTAACTAGGTCAAATCAAAGAAAAAATTTATGTATGTGATAGAGGCTGTTTTTTCAATTGATCTTCATGAAATTTGGTCAGAATGATAGCCTTGATGAAATCTAGGTCAAGTTCAGATATGGGTCATCTGGGGTCAAAAACTAGGTCACTAGGTCAAATCAAAGAAAATACTTATTTATACTCAAGATTTTTGCTCCAATTTTAATGATAATTGGTCAGAATATTTTTTTCCATGAAATCACTCAAACATGTTTACACTGTTATGGTGTGTTATGATGTGTTTCTCGGGTGAGCGACCTAGGGCCATCTTGGCCATCTTGTTTATTAAACTCGTTGAATAAAGTTGATAAAATGTTCGGCAGAGCCTCGCATTTTATTATTTTATTCAATTCGTTTAATAAGTTCAGTATGAAAAGACACTCGTGTATTATCCGCTATTTGATAAACTATCTAATGAAATGGGACAAGCTTATTAGTTTAGAATATCATTTATTTTGAGTAGATTATATAGATAGCCAAATATATATCAACAGTAAACACACATTACAATGTAACAATAAAAAGCACATCTATTTACGTACATATTTGCATACCTTTAGAGCGGAAACTGGTATTCTAAGACCTTTACAACGGACATTTGGAGGTAAATGTAAATTTAAACATATATTTGCATTTACTATGTACTATTTAACAAATAATCAAAGCCTTCGAGTGGTTTATCGTCTAGTTTTCCACGGTTCAGAATTCAGGTGCGAAGGAATTGAACCACGAGGCCGTAAGCCCGAGTGGTTAAATACTGAAGCATCTGAACGACGAACCGTGGTAAATTAGACGATAAATCACAAGAAGGCCTTGATTGTTTTCATTCTGACATGCTCATTGACATATTCTAATAAATATTATGCTGGACTTCATTTACCAGAGGAGTAATGTATCGGACGTCATGCGGTAATTTGACGTCATAATTGACGTCAAAATGCTTTCTTACGGGTCCGCGCGTCAACCGTTGTTTATCGCAGAATATACAGAGCTTGAATTCCTTCTTGTTTAACTGGAAATCAAATCAAGTCATGTTAGAATTGTATAGAAAGAAAATTATGTTTATTTTCGTATAAACAACATTACTGTAATAAAATTGATAAGAGGCGGCACTAGATTGAACGTGCGGTCTGAAGTCGTTCATAAAAAAGTCCTAAACAAAACGGCATCGTTAAATAATGTCTTTGAAAATCGGCAATCACAATTTACAAAAAGCACATCCAACGACATCGAAAACTCCTTATTCCCAGTTAAAGATCAAATCCGAATTGACACTACTGTGCGATTTTCCTTGGATTTAAGGATATTTCAAATTAAAACCAGGAATCGGAGGACGGATTACAATTTAATGTGGGTGGGTTTTTTCCACTGTTCTGTCTTTTTATTGTAAAGATAGGTATAGTAGTCGAAGTTTTATTATATGTTTTTCTTTTATTTAAGGAAATAAACTTCATGTTTTTGTAGAGCGCAACTGGAAAAAAATGTAAAAGGAATTAAGGTTATTTCTCACGCGATTATACGGGTATAAACCACAATGGGGCTTCTGACAAGTCATCCAAGAATCGCTAGTGCGATTTATGGATTTGCGAGAAGCCCAATCGACCAAGAAATAACATTCATTTAAGAATTAAGTGTTATCTTGTGCGAATATACGAAAATTCTATACAAAACATGAAGTGAAGTGAATGTAAATATTCCTTAGATAGGTACTACTGACCGTACTTTAGATACGCATTTCTGACAAAATTACAGGGATTTCTTAGACATAGAAAATAAGCATATTAATCATCGAATCACATAACCCGCGTATACTGAATCGGTAAAAATTGAGGCGGTTGCAATAAAATTTGCTCAAATTTATTGATGAAGTATACAATTTGTGTCTATTCCTGAGCAATCGGCAAAGAAAACTAAATTATATATATATGAAGTGCTTAAATTTTCTCATTTTAATAACCGAAAAAAATGGTTAATCATACTCTTTTTCCTAATAAGCTTTTCCACCAACAAAAGACATTTCTGTAGTGGTCTCGTTATCCCAGTTTGCCTCTGAATGAGAGAATGACACTGTTATCTTCCTGTTACAAAGAAAATACGCCTTCAATGGTAAATATGTTTTGAGAACATCCTCCCATAGAGTCCATTTACATGCGTGTCCTTTGTAAAGGTCTAGTACTACACACGCTAGCAAACTTAAAGACAATACTTAGTATACTAAAAGAACAAACACACTGATAAAGACTCTTCTCTCTTACTAGATATTTAACCGTATATATACAGAAAATATATACTAACAATGAAAACATGTACACTTATTTACGTACACATCAGTATATTTGTATTACAAACATTAGCAAGCTAATAGCATGCATAATGAAAAGATGCAGACATTGTATCTGCTGTCTGACTTAGATTTTATAGCGAACATATATTTAGTAAACATGCACAAAGAACGAATGAAGCAAATACATTTAAGTACACATTTTTTTTTGATTTAACGTCGCACCGACACATGATAGGTCATATGGCGACTTTCCAGCTTTAATGGTGGAGGAAGACCCCAGGTGCCCCTTCGTGCATTATTTCATCACGAGCGGGCACCTGGGTAGAACCACCGACCTTCCGTAAGCCAGCTGGATGGCTTCTTCACATGAAGAATTCAACGCCCCGAGTGAGGCTTGAACCCACATCGATGAGGGGCACGTGATTTGAAGTCAGCGACCTTAACCACTCGGCCACGGAGGCCCCAAGTACACATTTTATCGTAGCAATGAAACACAATACTGCAGTACATTCACAATTTTATCGTGGTAGAAAATGCAGTTCATACACATTTTTATCATAATTACAAATGAAAATCATACATTTACGTACACTAAAAATGAAGCTCATATATTTACGTTCACGTTCACATTTTATCATAATAACAAATGCAGCTCAAACATTTACGTACACATTTTAATCATAATAACAAATGCAGCTCAAACATTTACGTACACATTTTTATCATAATAACAAATGAGGCTCAAACATTTACATACACATTTTTATGAACTTAAGCTAAAACAAAACATAATCAGAAAGTAGAAAGGTCATTTTGTAAGTAGAGAAATTTTGGTTTGAAAGCGTTTAAACACGTGTGACCTAGTAATCGAAACGTACGTACACATTTTATCATAATAACAAATGAAGCACACGCATTTGTGTGCACATAATCATAATAACAAATGAAGCGCACGCATTTGTGTGCACACAATCATATTTGTGATACAAGCAGTAGCAAGAGCACAGTGTATATAATAAATTACACACTGAAACAGTTTCTTCACTCCAACACATACTGCATTATCACTGGATCAATACACCAGTTCTTTAATTTTGCACATGTCTGTACTTTAGCCTTTTTACTTATCCACTAGTATGAGTCTTTTTAAAATCAATTAAATATATAATGTAGTATTACTTTGAATTTCTTAAACCGATTAATTAACAGTATGTGATATCCATATTCATTCCACATTCAATCATTGTGGTGGCTAACTTCTTCCAATTCTTCCAGTCGTTCTGCTCCACTGCAACAATGACATAACGATATTATGCTGGTTTTATTTCATTGTTTCTTTGTCCGATTCCATCACCCCCGCCACAACACAGATCAACATTACAGCACTTTGATATCGGCTTGTACATAAATCTAGTTACTTCGTTGTTTCGTGTGATGCTTTTTAGTACAGTCAGTTTGGTGTTGGGATGAAGAAAAAAGAAATTAAAATGTGGTTCTGTTCATTTTGCGGATAGAAAGAACGAAATAAAAGCAAAATTTCGTGATGTAGTTGTGGTGTTGCTTTGGTGGCAGAACGATGGAGCGAACCGAGCAGAAGTCGGCCATCGTATAGAATTTAGAACTTAAAATATACAAGTAGTAATTGCTTTGTCTGTACAAATCTAATTGATGTTGCTTTGATTTTCTTTTCAAGCGGTCAGATATGCTTTTAGACGTGATATATGTGATACATATTTACCTTAGTCAAATACAACACCTAAGATCTTTAAAAAGGTGTTTTTTATTCTTCAAAACGTTTTTTGGATGAAAGCTGTTTTGTTTTTGAGTAACGTATTTAGACCATTGTTTTACGTTACATTCAGTAACCATAATTCCGTTAGCGTAATGTGTTGCTAGACGACCATATTACTAGATATTACCTTACAGTATATTAAGGCATCTAGATTTCTTGTTACTTAGGCGACCTGGATGACTTTATAACCAACAACGAATGGGTGGTTAGCGAGATAGTAGCGGATAGGACCGTGAAAATGTACACAGAGCCGTACACCGATATCAATTACATCATTATAATGACAAGGAGGTCAGACTTCTTCGTGATGACCATGATGTTTCCCTGTATCCTGGTAACTGCCATAGCCGCAATTGGTAAGTCCGAATAATTCTGTAAGAAAAAATCCCTTTTCTCTCAGACAGTGCCAGTTTCATTTAAAATGTACCAGCAACCGTATTGCATGAAAATACAGGGTTTTAGCTTGATACCAACAGTTTGTTACGTGTTGTTGTTTGGTATATTAAGTAACATATGTTAATACGTCAAATTTTATCAAAATATAGATGTCACAACATCATATCCTAACTGAAGCTTAGCTTTGTCCTGTTTTATCATTTTCTGCTCTGATCTACATACAATTTACACACTTTTAACTGTGTGGAAGCCATCTCATTGTAAAATCAGTTAAAAATGAAACCCCAAATTGTAGTGGTAATGTATGATCTAAGTTCCTACGACAAACTCTGTAATGCTATTATTACTTTAAAAATGCTACCTAAATGTCAGGCATAGATCTGTTATGTTATTTTAACGAACAATTGCAGAGAAAATAAGGGAAAAGCTCTACAGAGCAAAAAATGCTAGAAACTATTTGAATCCGCCATGATACATTTTTTTCGCACCATTTTCGTATTCAGTGTCTCTGTACCGATAACAACTGTTATTGAACTAAAATTTAAATGATACAAAGGCGTAAAGGCCACTATATTTATAGTAAGTGTAGATTTTATTCTTGCGAATGCCCATTATTCAAATACATTTGATTTATGTATACCTGTAATGATTACGAATCTATTATTCAGGTTTTCTGTTGCCGTCAGAGAGTGGAGAAAAGGTTTCATTAGAGGTTACCGTGTTGCTATCTCAAGCTGTATTTTTGCTAGTAATTTCTGATTTCTTACCACCGTCAGCAGACAACTTCCCTATTCTCGGTAAGTAATATACTAGTACTTTTTGATTTCTTACCAGCGTAAGCAGATACTTTGCCTATATTCTCGGTAAATAATTTGCTAGTCATATCAGATATTTTACAGGCGTCAGTAGACAACTCTAACACTTTCCCAATTCTTGGTAATTAATTTCCCCCAATAACACATAGTTTTGATTACATATACTATACATTTTAACTAGGACGGGTTTTAGGTATTCCAACGAGTCAGTAAATATACCAGTTATTGAGTGTCTACTGACAATTAATTACATGAAATGTAAAACAGAATGTAAACGGATAACATTTTACGTGTTTCATATTTTACTAAAAAGTAAGTAAAATGCCTATCTCGTATTTTGTAATAACTAATTAAAATCAATTTCTTCATGATCCGCTTGAAATGATCATCATTCTTTATCTTGAAATTTATTTCACATGATGCATAATGTTTTTTTCTTCTTAGACTATGCTACTAAAACATTTATAAACAATTCTCTGAATAAGAGAAGGTTTGCTATCCATCCATCGCATCCAGCTCCTGTGTATTACAATTTACAAAGGAGATGTTCTGTTCATTGTTCTCATTTTGTTCAACTGTACATAGTTAATTGTTTCCGCACTATAGGCATCAGCCAAAATTCCCTAACCTGACTTCAATACAGCACTCTCGTGAGTCAGTTTGTGAAAATGGGAACCATTATACGTGAAACCGTGAAAACATGCCAATACGAGATTCAAACAGTTTGACTAGTTGTAACGAAGGAGAACTGATCTCATATTGGGTCTTAATAAATGTCCTTCGCTATGGCTTTCCTCGGACAAATAACAAAAGAAAAACAAATATCCAGGAAAAGCCAAGTCCCCTCGAACCGTACAACAGTGTATGTATGGAGCCAAACCTGTATAAAACCATTTCATCAAAAATACTATAATATATGTTATACGACTGCCCGAGGACAAATAACTAGGCCAATATGAAATCGCTTGATTAATGATAATATTATTATTAAACTTTCAACTGTTGGCGGTAACAGTATAAGAACTCTGTGAGTTACCTAATGACAGCTATGCACGTTCAGGTGAAAAATCTTGACAAGTTGTTTAGACGTATTTTAGAAACCATGATCATTTTCACCAGTAAAAACAGAATGAGTTGTATGTAGGTACTTGAGAATAATTTTGAGAGATATTTTTAATGCGACAAAATCAAGAGTAACTTGAACTTACCTTATTTTTTGGAATTTCTATTTATTTTCTTTAGCGAGTATCTTATCATTTGAACTGTGATAAAAACTGCTTTAAAAGTCATTTCCTTTTAGGCTGCAAGCAACGAGACACAACATTATACACATATGTGTTGATCAAGATAATACAACCAACCAAGCAACATATTATATAGTCCCATGCCTCGTTTACTGAATTCTTATCCGAAATTGTTTGAGGTTCACAACTGACACTCTTGTTCGCCAATTTATTTATCCACTTTCCAGCACTTGAATCGCTATTTATCATTGCACAAATAGTCCACACTATCAAAATGTCTGTTAAAGATAAGTCTCATCCTTTTAATTATGCCCTTTTCTCGTTATTCCGAGCCCCTAAGCCGGTTTTTCAGTGCTGGTCAGTAGAAGATTTAAGTTTCAAAAGAGTTTTTGCTATAGTTTGGTACTCCAACATCTAAACTTATAAAAACCCCATGAAGAAAAATTCAAAGGATTTTTGTTAATTAATAATCTAGGCTTTCACATGATGACCCTAACCCTCTGAAACAGCCAAATTCTTTCTCGTTAAAACCGAGACTTGCAATCATTTGTACTAGCTCTGAAAAATTAAGGCTTTTTTGAAAAAGTTCTTTGTTAAAATTAAGAACAGATATATTATTGTGTTAGCGGACAAAAAAGTTTTAAAATAAGTGCTTTCTGTTTTCTGTAAGAAGGTTATATATTACCCCAATGATTTTAGATAAGCAAATTTTGTGCCAAAATTTTCTGTTGTGTATATTTCTATCTTAATGCAAGTAATTCTATTTTCTTTTTACTTTTGTTTATCTGTCATATGATTTTTTGCAACATACGTAAAATTTAGAAACAGGAAATAGCTGCAAGTGCAAATTTTCCAAAGGCTCGGATCAATGAGTAGGCTCGGAATTACGAGAAAGAGGAATATATTCTGAAACTGACATCGTTTGATTTGCATCGACATCGATTTTACACTATTATATTTCTTGTGCTGTTTTTATGATTTTTTACAACATAAATAAAATTTAGAAACAGGAAATAGCTGCAAGTGCAAATTTTCCAAAGGCTCGGATCAATGAGAAAGCTTGGAATTACGAGAAAGGGGCATAATCTGAGTTTCCATATTTTCTTATTATTTTCCTTGATCTTGATCTTGATTTCGAAGCCTTCCGGCCGCAATAACTTATTGTATATTTCTCGATCTCCGGTAAATATGTCTTACAATGTAAATGTCTCTCTGGTAGTGTTTTGAAATTAAACTTTTACATTTAAGCATTTATATGGAGTCCGGTTGTGTTATCCTCGACAACTGCCAGAATTTCTGACAGAAAACACTTGCATTTTACACAATACCGAATAAGCGACAGTACCGTTGTAATCTCTGAAGACGTACATCCCGCTCAGTCATAGTTGGTTATTAAATGAACATGTTAGATGATTTTTTTTGTCAAAATGTGAAAATATGTGATCTATAACTCTGATGTAAAACGAAATGGCGTCATTTAAAAATCTAACGGAAGTGGCTTCTCCGTATTGGCCCTCTCTTTTGAACCAATCAAAATGCTTGAATTCCGTATTGGCCCTGTTTTTCTCGTATTGGCCCTGTTTTTCTCATATTGGCTCAGTTATGTTTTGTATTAGCACTGTCTGTTTCATATGATGTTTGCAATTGATCTAATACAGTGTGTAATATTGTAAAGTTGAATAATAATATATTATATTTACGCAGGTTTATATTTTGCGGTATCCATGTTGCTGGTTAGTTTATCTCTAGTGATGTCAGTGCTCGTTCTGAACGTACATCATAGAGGTGACATCAAAGGTAAAAAGGTGCCAAAATGGACAAGGAAATACCTTCTACGAAATCCGAAAAACTGTTGTTCTAAAAGCGAGTATGAGCTTGAGAGTAATGCGTCAGCAGACAACAGACATAATAGTCAGGTAATATTTTTCCAGAAAAAGTAACTTTTGGGACATTTTCTAGAATTTGTTGGCAGGCAAGTACGAGGTATACGCTGTCAAGGAATAACATGTGTTTTTTTCGAAACTATGTATATCCTGTATCTGGCCATCAACAAATCATGTAACGCCTAACATGTAATTTGTATTATTTACCTGATTCATGATGATCTGGTATAGCTAACAAAACTGCAAGCCCCACGTCTGATGACTACTTGTCCGATACGGAATAACTAATTTGAAAAGAACTATTAAACCGATGAATATATTGAGTCTGCAACCAATGTTGAATATATTTGGTCAGTACAGGGGGTATCTTGACCAATAGAAAATTCAGAAACATTGGTAAGGCAGTGTTATCATTTATACATTATAAATGTAGATATAAAACGTACAGTCAGTTAGTATATTTTACTCTTGATCTGGTATATTTCAAGTAATCCACTGATCTGGTATATTTCAAGTAATCCACAGATCTGGTATATTCCAAGTAATCCACTGATCTGGTATATTTCAAGTAATCCACAGATCTGGTATATTCCAAGTAATCCACTGATATGGTATATTCCAAGTAATCCACAGATCTGGTATATTCCAAGTAATCCACTGATCTGGTATATTCCAAATAATCCACTAGTAATCCACTGATCTGGTATATTTCAAGTAATCCACAGATCTGGTATATTCCAAGTATTCCACAAATCTGGAATATTTCAAGTAATCCACAGATCTGGTTTATTCCAAGTAATCCACTGATCTGGTATATTTAAAGTAATCCACAGATCTGGTATATTCTAAGTAATCCACTGATCTGGTATATTCCAAGTAATCCACTGATCTGGTATATTCCAAGTAATCCACTGATCTGGTATATTCTAAGTAATCCATTGATCTGGTATATTCCAAGTAATCCACAGATCTGGTATATTTCAAGTAATCCACTAGTAATCCACTGATCTGGTATAATTCAAGTAATCCACTAATCTGGTATATTCCAAGTAATCCACTGATCTGGTATATTCCAAGTAATCCACAGATCTGGTATATTCCAAGTAATCCACTAGTAATCCACTGATCTGGTATATTCCAAGTAATCCACAGTTCTGGTATATTCCAAGTAATCCACAGATCTGGTATATTCCAAGTAATCCACTGATCTGATATATTCCAAGTAATCCGCAGAACTGGTATATTCCAAGTTATCCACTAGTAATCCACTGATCTGGTATATTCCAAGTAATACACAGATCTGGTATATTTCAAGTAATCCACTGATCTGTTATATTCCAAGTAATCCACAGATCTGGTATATTCCAAGTAATCCACAGATCTGGTATATTCCAAGTGATCCACTAATAATCCACTGATCTGGTATATTCCAAGTAATCCACAGATCTGGTATATTCCAAGTAATCCACAGATCTGGTATATTCCAAGTAATCCACAGATCTGGTATATTCCAAGTAATCCACAGATCTGGTATATTCCAAGTAATCCACTGATCTGGTATATTCCAAATAATCCACAGATCTGGTATATTCTAAGTAATCCGCAGATCTGGTATATTCCAAGTAATTCACTGATCTGGTATATATTTCAAGTAATCCACAGACAACCTGATGTTTCTGTTGCAGTTCACAAACATAGAAGAAACAGATATAGACTCTGGTATTAGAGAAAATGGAATGAGGCCTACTATGAATCACACATCTCGTCCATTGAATACCACAAACCCTCATTCAAGATGGTCACGGCTTGCCTCCATTCCACAATTAGCCATTGATAAGGATAGTAACAACACTAACATTTCTGAACTTCTTTTACGGGAGCAGAACAGGACTTTAGAGCACATACAGAAACACTTTGTACATACAGACGACACTGACGATGAGAGGGAAGATTGGCAGACACTAGCCAGAATCCTTGACAGAATCTTTTTGCTGCTTTATATTTTATGTTTTGCAATAGTGACCACAGTATTTGTTCTCAAACTGACTTCAGATCCAGATTGAAATGATTCGGTGAAGATAATCCATGCTTTCAAAAGTCATTTTTCCGTGCAATACTAAACATGACAAGATGTTAAATGAGAAAATTTGTGCGAGTATTAACGCGTTGAGAACCGTCCCAGTTTGCAGAGTTTAACGCTAAAATGTCTTCTGTTACGCCCAGTTTTTAAGCGTAGGAGATGGCATTAATCAATGAGTATTTCAGTGATATGTGAAGGTCTACACGGATTCCATAAATGAAAAATTTGCCGTTGCAGATTAACTAGTAGACTGGCTTGAATTGTATTCGTGTAATAAGCATTATTAGTACCGTGCAGTATCATGCTAGAATTACTGTTTAACACTTTTTTTTTTCGCAATATTTTTTTATATTCTCTAATATTCGTCGTAAATTCAAAATGTTTTACGAATTAACTTCAGTGTGTACATGGTATACTTGGTTTTTGTGAGTCTACCATTTCGCGAAGGCATAAAAAGACTAATTACACCAAAATTCGCTGACACACACTTCACGCAGATTTAAAGTGTTTTACAGTAAATACATCATGATATCGAAAACTGCAGGTCATATTATAATGGACATTACGAAACGAACCATACTAGACTTCTGAAATGGACAGATACTCCATGTATACAGTATAGTGTCGTATGTAGTATTTAGGTGGCAAAGCTGCCGCATTTCACATGTTATAAGAAACATGTCGGTGACACATATAGTCAGTTCAACTGACTCGAAGTATATATTGTCAATAAATTATGCCAAAAATGAATTTTGTCAATGAAAATAATAAAATGAATCTAATTCGAAAATGACTTTTAACAGATTTTATTTACTATCACAAATTAAAGCATAGCAAAAGTTCCTTCTAAGGCACATCTAAATAAGTATATAATGATCATCTTGAAAAATTTAAGTTGCAATGTCTGCTTTAAATATTGGTCATCAGTGTGTGGAACCCCAGGATCGGACACAAGGACAAGACCATTCTAGGGTGCGTTTATTTCTGTACCAAATACAAAATCAAAGCACTGAGAGGACTGATGTGGGCAGCGGTTGACAGTTTCTGGTAATGGGCATGAACAGTTAGCTTACGTTTGGTAATTCTAGTTAAATTACTTTAGATTAATAAGCATTTTCAACCTTTTTTTACCAAATATAGGTGGGACACTCTGCTTTTACTCAGTCAAGGGGGATAAAACAATATATGAGCAAAACTCATGTGCTTATTGTGAGGTTTTGTTATTCTTGCTCAAAATCTTTTTTGAATTATAAGCATTTTCATTCTTGTTTTAACAAATCAATGGGAAAACGCTCTGTTTTTACTGGAACAAGGGGGATAACAGTAAATGTGAGCGAAAGAAATGCACTTATTGATAATTATGTGATGTTTGGAGATTCTAGTTATATCAAGAACTCGTAGAACACAAATGCCCCGTTGATGCATTCAGTAACTGCACAAGGAATAGAAATTGTTTGGTCACTGTGCACTGGACAATTGACGTACTGACCTCATATTAATAATTATGTGTCATTTACTAGTCATAAGTGATCTCCGTTTCAAATGTGATCTTAGACCAAAGCATTCTCTAGCGTTCTATTGTTCCGGGTCACTGTGACCTTGACCTTTGACCTACTGATCTCAAAATCAATAGGGGTCATCTGCTTATCATGACAAACCTCCCGATCAACATTAATGATCCTAGGCCCAAGCGTTCTTGAGTTATCCGGAAACTGATTGGTCTACAGACCGACAGACAGCCATCATCAAACAATAATACTCCTTCGAATTGGGTGGGAGCCAATTAATTTTCAAACTAGAAGATGCTTTTGTAGAAAAGCCATTGTCTCCCCCAATGCATAGTCGTAATAGGCAAGAAGTCAATAGGGGATAGGAGCGAAAGTCAAAGAGACACTAATGGTTGGCTACAATAGGGCTCATCTACTTGGCATGTCCAATCACCCTACGAAGTTTCAACATTCTAGGTCAAGTGGTTCTCAAGTAAACCGTTTTCCATGTTCCGGCCCCTGTGACATTGACCTTTGATCAAGTGACCCCAAAATCAATAGGGGTCATCTACTCTGCATGTCCAATCATCCTATGAAGTTTCAACATTCTGGATCAAGTGGTTCTCAAGTTATTGATCGTAAATAGTTTTTCCATAAACGATAATGGTCATCTACTCTGTAATTCCTATCATTGTATGAAGTTTGAAGGTTCTAGGTCAAATGATTCTAAAGTTATTGGTCGGAAACTGTTTTCCATGTTCTGGTCCCTGTGACTTTAAAGTAACCTTTGATCAAGTGATTCAAAAATCAACATGTCCAATCATCCTATGAAGTTTCAACATTCTGAACCAAGTGGTTCTCAAGTTATTGATCAGAAACGGTTTTCCATGTTCAGACCCCTGTTACCTTGACCGGTGATTTTTTTCTTTAATTTTTCAAATGAGATCTCATCTTGGTAAAATCAGGCTATGAATATATTACATTGTATAATAAATTACATAGATAAAAGACACTTCTGAATAGGCAACCATAAAAGAATATTTACAATGAAATTAAAGAGTTTAAATTCAATTTTCAAAATAATCAAAACAACTACTAGTGCCTCCAATATCAGCATATATTATGAGCTTCAGATTGCATTCAGTCATATTAATGTTATATGCCTCATAATACAACATGCATCAGGGGCGTACCTGGGCATACGCCGATACGCCTGTGTCGACTTTAGGAAAACGAAAAAGCTGACAGTGTGAAAAAATGCAATAAAATGTAAAGCCTAAAGGGGGTTAGGTGGCTATTTCAAGTTCTTCGTTTAACAAAAATCTGAATAAGATCAAATTCGTACGGTGGCATAGAGGGGACATAGGAAATATTTTATTTATCACGTGCGCACGTGTTAGCTACCACGTGCGCACGTGATAAATAAAATATTTCCTATGTGAACGTGATAGCTATCACGTGCGCACGTGATAAATAAAATATTTCCTATGCGAACGTGTTAGCTACCACGTGCGAACGTGATAGATAACACGTGCGAACGTGATAGTTATCACGTGCGCACGTGTTAATTAACACGTTCGCACGTGTTAGGTAACACGTGCGCACGTGATAAATAAAATATTTCCTATGTCCCATCTATGCCACCGTAGTAGACTGATGCAAACGCCATAGTCCTTCTTTAAAACATGCCGAATTTCCCAGTATTTCAACCCTTTTTCAAACAATTTACCGATTAGCACTTCCCTATGACCGACTTCCATTATGAAAATGGCAGCTCTTTAACGTTTTCTCATTTGTCTGCTAACACGTGCGCACGTGTTAGCTATCATGTGCGCACGTGTTGGTTATCACGTGCGCACGTGTTAGTTATCACGTGCGCACGTGATAAATAAAATATTTCCTATGTCCCCTCTATGCCACGGTACTATTGATTTAATGCAAAATATGTTTCTATGCAACAAACTTCGCCGGATTACACGGGTGCAATTTTTCATCATCCAGTATCGTATCGAAATAGAACGAATGGTGTGCACTATATTCCCGTGATTTTATTCGGCGATATCTCAAGTCGTCGGATAACGATTCCCACCGAACGCTATTTCCTAAATCTCTAAACAAATTGATTTTCAACAAAATTTATACGCACATATTGTGTGTATAAGATATTGAATAGGTTCAGGGTACTAAAGACTTTGTTTTGGTCACTTGAAAAAAACTTGGTCCCGTTACAAAATGTTTTCTGATCATGTGACAAAAACAAGCGCTTTGGGGGACTGAGTTTTAATTCAAAATGTTAACAAAAGACGCAACTTGGTTTTGAGGTCACAATAGCCTAAATAGTTTTCCCTATATATTCTATATAAAACTAACCTTTTTCAAAGAGCTACTAAACATAGCTAGACCCATTTCAGAGAACAAATCCTTACCTCATTTTAAAGAGTTATGATAAAACTGATATAAAATGAAGAGAAAAGTAGGGGTTATGTATCTTCTAAGAGAGATTTCTCTGGTCACATTTACTTACTGTAAACTGACATCAAAATCACACTGCTGTGACCTGGAAGTACTACTCATACTAAAATTGAGCTTGACTTCACCAAATACAACCTGCTCTCCCATTTTTCCTACCAAAATGTCAACAATACATCCACAATGAAATTTAAACAAAAACTAGCCTCAGTTTAGACCTCTGTTGCCATGCCAAGTGAAAAATTAGTGTTCAAATACCTGGCAGCGATTACGCGACTAGACCAGATGGCTCCAACGCGGGTTCCTTTAGTTTAGTTAGGCCTTGATTATAGATCTACGAGGATGGTGCTGAAGTACTATTTTTGTAGGTTATTTGGTTTATTTAGACTTGTTTTGGTCATGTGATCAAAGTAAGCGTGCCCATTTTCATAGGCTTTGTTTTTGTTATGAAATATAGATTACGACAAATATGTACTAAAGAAATGTATTTTTTTTTTTTTGATAAAATTGAATCTCAGAAGCATTTCTCAAAGTTAAACAGACAAATTACGTAAAATTCATGGAGGACATGGAACTACTTCATGTTTCTACGCATGCTGTTCGGTTTCAAATAAGACTATCGTGGTATGGTAAATCTGTGGGCATGCTTTGCTGCTCACATAAAACTAGAATTTTGAAAAAGAACTATGTTGTTTTCTACTACCGAAAAATGTCAAGTCCGCTATTTCCAAAGTATTTACGCTAGTGTACCATTCGATGCGTGAATTTATTGCGCACAATTAGAGGGACGCAATGGGGTTTGTTTTCACATATTGACCATGCATTCGAAGTTAACGACGCCAACATACTATGTTAAGATGTTTGGCATGTTTAAAAAAGCCACTTTTCCATCCTCGGGTTTAGTAATATGTAATCCGCGGAGCGCGTTCAATCATGCAGTCGCCTCAATTAGGAAAGAATAATTTTAACGTCAGAGGTTATTTCTAAGGTCACAGAGTTTGATTGTCCAGCTTGTAAATACAATAGATTTCTTGGACTGTTTTTTTCTAATTTTCCGGTCCTTTGGGATCATGCCATCCATTCAATTTTACTATAATAGAATTCCACCAAAGCCAATGCTAGGGGGCGTCAGCGGTGTTGCACATTTCATTACTTTTCATAAACAGACTTGATGAAACCATGTTGCTTAATTGCGTGTAATGCTCCCAAAGGGGTCTTTTCTCAGCTTGTATTAGCTATCGCAACAGCGGTATTTAAGTACCATTTGACGGCTGCATTTTGCTGGGTTTAACGTTGCATAATTATAGGTCATATGGCGATTTTCCAGCTTTGATGGTGGAGGAAGATCCCAGGTGCCCCTCCGTGCATTATTTCATCACAAGCGGGCATGCACCTGGTAGAACCACCGACCTTCCGTAAGCCAGCTGGATGGCTTCTTTAAATGAAAAGTTCAACGCCTCTAGTGAGGCTCGAACCCACATCGATGAGGGGCAAGTGATTTGAAGTCAGCGACCTTAACCACTCGGCCACGGAGGCCTCTATTTGACGGATGTAAAGCTATCCCCGTACTTGGACTCTGTAGTATATTTTCCGGACCTTTTGGATCATGGAAAACATGATTCAGCTGCTAATGTGCGTGAGCGGTATTTTACATTTCGTTACCTCTCATGAATAGAATCGGTCAAGCTGGGATGGGGAGGGGCGGGGTCGGGGTATGGGTCGTAGGCCGTGCTTTACGTTTCATTGCCTCACATGAACAGACTCAGTCAAACCGAGTCTGCTATTATGTTGCTTAGTTGCGTTTTATGCTTCCAAAGGCTCTTTACACGGATTATACTCGTATTAACTATCACAACAACAATTTTTAAGTGTCGTGTGACAGCTGTAAATATTTCCCCTTCTTTGAACTCGGTGTTAGATCTATTATATTTTCTGGTCCTTTAGGATAATGGAGAATATTCAATTTTACTATAACAGAATTCCACTTATGCCAATGTTATTGGGCGTGACTAACCTTATACCACTCACGAGCACAGTCTGCCATGATGTTGCTTAGTTGGCTCTAATGCTTCCACTGGATCTTTTCTTATATTTCATTATTTTATATCTTTAATGCAAGGCAACGGGAATGGATTCGGCACCGAAACCATACAGGAAATGTTGTCACTTCCTGTTTTCGTTACAAAAGTTATTGTTTCAGCGAGACTTCGACTATTTTATATAAAATGCGAGTAATTACAATCGGTGAAATAATTACTTTCCTCCAGCTAAATTGTACACTGCACGGTTCACTTGTAGTCAATTTGTATTGCAAAAATTCGCCGAGGATCATCGTGAACATTTGCATACAAGATAATGATTATGGTGTTATACAGTGTACATTTTTCAAGAGAAATGTTTTAACAAATCATATTTACATACACCAATGGTGTTGAGCCTCACTCAGGGCGTTGTATTCTCCATGTGAGGCAGCATGCATCCAGCTGGTTTATGGTAGGTCGGCGGTTCAACCCAAGTACCCTCCGTGATTAAAAAATCTGATAATGCTAGGAAGGGTGCATGAGGTCTTCCTTCACCATCAAAGCTGGAAAAGCTTTCAAACTTCACGTTTTTGGCATCATTAGGTGACCTCTCAGGACAAACTACTACATAAATATCAGAATCATAAAAAAGCCATTCAAGGACTATGAGTAAGTCTATCAAATGATTCGAAGAGCTGTCTATCCTGTATTGTTTATTTTGTACGTTTTAGTACAGCTCGTTTAAATGGGTCAACCGTGTTGTTGCACTTATAAAATAGACTGGCCCGTTTCATAGGGTGGTTAGGGCTATGGATATGTATAATTGTATTTTGCCATTGAAATATTTCTATAAAATGCTTTTCCCCTTTTTGTTTGGATCCGTCCATGTTTACAAACACGTTTGTTTATTTCATGGACTGTACATCAAAAGACAAACTTTGTGAATAAATCTGTTTTTTTTTACCCTGGTATTTATTCTCTTCTCGAGGTCGGTTCGCACTGTCTTAATGATTCTTTTAAAATAATTTGTTTTGTTTTTTCTTCTTCTTTTCACACTCCACTAAAATGGCGTGTAGCTCGAATAGTCACGTGATTTATTTTTTGTTGCCGAATAAGCAAAACATCATATGCTTGAATGAACACTAATTAACAATCTGACTAAAGTACTTGATCTTCTAAACGAAGATCTGAGGATGACCCATTCACGTTTGTCTTCTGTATATTTTGGATTTCCAATATTGCTATTTTTATTTTCGCAAATCTATTTTTATTTGAACCAATCAGGTCTGACTAAGAAAAATGTGCAGCCAGTCCAGGGCTCGAACCAAGGACCCCTCGCTTACCTACCGACTGAGCTAACCGGCTATCTGACAATTTACGACATAAGAATTGTTATTATCAAAAACCAAGGCTTAAATATAGGTTTTTTAAGCTTGCAAAATGTTGTAAGTAAGCCTTTGATTGGCTAGCGGAAGGGTCGTCAGAACGAGGCTATCAATAGCGTAGCGTAATAGGAGATGTACTTTAGTCAGATTGCACTAATTAAAGTCCTACCAGTAGCTGGAAGTCTAGCAATTTTCACGGTATTTTCGTGCACAGTATAACTATGCATGATCCTCTCTGCTTTGATAGGTAAAATGCACTTGGAAATCATGATACGACGACGTAATTATGCAGTAGTCTCTTCACTGTACATGAAGATCATTGTTTCTGTTGTTAAAAGCTCTTTAAAAATATTTAAAAAGGCGTCACCTAGACAGGGCTGACGGTTATATATATATATATATATATATATAAAACAACAAACAAAAAAACAAAAAACACCTATATCACCTTGTATGGATTATCAGTAATTAACACTGATCAATGAAAACAAATGAGCCGCGCCATGAGAAAACCAACATAGTGCGTTTGCGACCAGCATGGATCAAGACCAGCCTGCGCACCCGCGCAGTCTGGTCAGGATCCATGCTGTTCGCTAACAGTTTCTCTAATTCCAATAGGCTTTGAAAGCGAACAGCATGGATCCTGACCATGCCATGAATATCCTACCACTTTAGATTTCATACAGTTTGCCGGGTTTTAGTGATGAATATAGCCAGTCTATCCCTCTGATCCATGACACTCCGTGCAAAGCATGGTTGCAAATTCATTCCGTGCAAAGCATGGTTGTAAATTATCTAAATACATGTACACTGCTGACTAGCGTACAAATTAAACCAACTATCAGTCAAATCGAGTCTGCAATATTTACTATTTGTTTTGTCCTCGTTGCTTCTGAGGAATCTATTTTTCAGATTTTGTTAGGGCCTAATATATTATGTTGTTATAAAGTGATTAAGTTTATATCAGTATCTATTGAAATAAAAAAAAAAAAAAAAAAAAAAAAAAAAAAAAAAAAAAAAAAAAACATTAGATAAATTTAGGATTTTATTTAATGATAACATCCTTACATCATTTAAATATGTTTCAGCAAATAACTTTTTATTTACACTACAGTATGTTCTTTGATTTTAATGCCGACCGTAACTTTGTAAATTCTTGTCCGTGCTGTAATTCTGTCATGCATGAGAATAGTTTGGCATAAATATATTAACCTTAATGAGACGACGTTTTATGTGTAACACTCAGACCCCTTTCTACAAGGTCAAGGTCACACTTAGAAGTCAAACAGTCTCTTTTGTGTCCGGATTGTAACTTTGCCATTCATCAAGAGGTTTTAAAAGTACTTAGCATTAATGTTTATCAAAATGAGAACCCTAGCTCCAAGGTCAAGGTGTTAACAGGGTTATTTTTGTGTCCGGTCCATATTTCTGCTATCCATGGAGGGATTTTGAAATATCTTGGCATAAATGGTAACTATAATCAGACAATGTGTCACGCGCAAGACCCAGACCCCTTGCTTCAAAGTTAGTGTCATATTTAGAAGTCATATCATAATAGATCTTTACGTGTCCGATATATAACTCTGTTATCTATGAGGGGGTTTTGAAACAACTTGGCATAAATGTTTACCATAAGGAGGCAATGTGTTACGCGCAAGACCCAGACCCCTAGCTCCAAGATCAAGTTTACACTTAGAAGTCAAGTGAAAGGTTAAGATCCGATTCGTAACTCTGTCATTAATCATGTTACAATCTAAATATTTTAAGATTTTGTACCAATTGCAAATTAGCTCAGTGGTAAAGCATACAGTCCATGTTAAACAAATCTTTTACCGTGTGGGTTCGAAACTCACCATCGACATTATTTTTTTTCTCCTAAACATTTAGATTCCTTCATGAACTATGTGACAACACTATCATAAGCCGATATGGCAGGTCAGAAAAGTTTACTATTATATCAAAGATGATATTGACTAAATGCATGCATTTAAGCCATGCAAATAATAAACATACTGTTGTTTTATATAAAGGCATACATACAAATACAAACCATCAAAGAATGAAACAAAAATATGGGAATGAAAATGGAAACGAAAAGAAAACACACATACACACACACACACAAAGACAAAACATGAAACAAACTCACGTAGATTCGACCCCACAAAATGATTACGCGCAAGACCCAGACCCCTAGTTCCAAGACCAAGTTTACACTTAGAAGTCAAGTGAAAGGTTAAAAGGGTCTGTTTCATATCCGGTTCGTAACTCTGTCATTAATCAAGAAATTTCGAAATTAATTAGCAGAAATATTCCCCGATAACGAGAAAACGTCTCGTGCATAACAACCAGACCACTAGCTCCACGATCGATGCCACATTTAGAGGTTAACGATTTACATGGTGTGTTTCTTGTCAGTTCCATACCTATTCCGTCGATGAAGACATTTTAAAATTACATGGCATAAACGTTGACGTGTCAGACGCAAGTCCAAAATCTCTAGTTTCAAAGTCAAACTTAGATTAAAAAGCTAACATTTATGTTTCTTGTCCAGTCAATAACTCTGCCATCATCAAACATTATTTGTCACAATTTTCCCTATGATGAGTTAGTGTGTCATGTTCAAGACCCAGGTCCTAGCTCTAAGGTCAAGGTTACCTTCGGAGAAATTGTTTCTCTTGTCGAAAAATTAGTCATACCTTAACTATTCTGGCATATTTTGCGCATCAAACTGTAGCATTCTTTGACAAACCTCGGGTGCGTTTGTCACTAATAGTGCCATCTCTTGTTTGAGCTTCAATTCTAACTTTGAGAGTTATATATATTTGTCTTATCCCTTTAAAATGTCAAGGTCAGTAGTGGCTATTGTCAAGTTACCTTAAAGACACACCACTAACTAACTGTAACCTTTTGTATTTCCATAATGCTGTCTGACTCCTATTACTCTATACTTAGGATCTGAAAACGTGCTATTGATAGCCTCGTTCTGACGACCATTCCGTTAGCCAGACAGAAGGCTTACTTACAACATTTTGTAAGAATAAAAAATCTATATTTAGACTGGGTTTTTGATAGTTACATTTTTTTATGACGTTAAGCGTCAGCCGGTTAGCTCTGTCGGTAAAGCGTTAACTCTGTCGGTAGAGCACTTGCTCTGTAAGCGACTGGTCTCGGATTCGAGTCCCTGACAGCCTACACATTTTTCTTAATCTTTGACATTCGGACAAATCGTCTCATTGGTTAAAATAAACAAAAATAGAATTGCGTAAAATAAAAATAGCAATTCTGGAAATCAAAATGTACAGAAGACGATTAAGAATGGGTCATTCTCGGATCTTCGTTTAGAAGATCAAGTACTTCAGTCAGATTGTTCCATAATTGTAATGATACATTTTTGTATGGAGAAATGAGAAATAACAAGTGTCTAATTACAGTTTGACAGTAACAGATATAAGGCTAAGACAATGTATTACTAAATATATTATTCAATTAATGTAGTAGTATACGCGGTACTTCATGTATTAAGGTGAGTTTAGATCACACTTTGTTTCTATATACAGTGTAAGATAGTTATTATTCTATTTTTTATAAAACTATACTGAGAAGAGAATGACTGAGTAAGTTTGCAGATGAAGTTATGAAAACCAGACTGAGCTTGTCCACCTGTCATCTTGTAGAATATTTGTATGATACCAGCATTACCAGAATTATTTGCACAAAGTTCATGTGGGAGGAAAAGGTAGACCACTAGGTATTGGTGGGTCTTTAACTCTTCTAACTTGTTAAATACCGATGGATAAAAATAAATGCTATAGCCTATAATTAACGGTCAATGCGAATACGTTAATGTTACACACCGATAGCCACACGAATACTACATGCAGATATAGACTTGCCACAGTTCTCTACTGCGAAAATCTAAAGTGGTAATTTTGACCGGGAATTCACGGCATGCAGACTGCGCGGATGCATGCTGTTCGCAAACGCACTATGTTGGTTTTCTCATGGTGCGGCTCAAATGATTTATCTAAAACAGAAATGTTGTTTGTTTCTTTGCTTATATCAGAATTTGCACATTTAATACTTATTTATCCCCCAACGGAAATCAAAGCTGACTTAGATATAGTTGATGGAAAGACTGCTTTATATTATGATACAGTTACTAGGTGGGCACGGCGATTTAAGCAGGATAGATCGTCGGCTTTTAATGAAAAAGTCGTCACCGCTGTCAACAAAAATGCCCGACACACCGTGTGATGGAGATTTCAGATATCAGTTAGTATTTTAAAGCAAAGTCTTGAGCTTCGTAAGCTTTCGTAAAAATTGGCAAACTGATAGGAGGACATTTGAAGTCGCAGCAGGTGATGTAATATGGATTTCAATGGAAAAAGAGTAAAGTCTGGATGACAAGCTTCAAATCACTCGGCTTTAAATTTCTGTGAAAATTGTTTTATACCATTTATTTTTATGGAGGAGGTATGATAGCCCAAGTTTCTGTTCCTGAACAGAAGACTGTTACAGACTAATTTTACACCGAATCTGCACTTCCAGCAGTGGTGCGCCACTGCATGAAGGCCCTTCCAAAGACCGGAATGCGTGACTTCAGGCTGATTGGCTCATGTTTATACAGTCGTGCAAAAGTATCTGACATTCCATGGACTTAAAACCTTGCCAAACCCGCCCTATAGCCCAGATCTTACCCCATGTGGTTTCTGGCTTAATTCTCTTCATAAACAATAGCTAAAGGGACGTAAATCTGTGTTTGCAGAGCTGTTAATCGAGTACCGTGAGGCATTTTCCCAATAGAAGCATTGAATACTCCAAAGGCCTGGACTACTCAAATAATTACAAATATGTTCAGTCTCCCTGCCTTTCAGAATGTCCCTTGTATGCATCTTCTAACACATTGTACAGAAAATGGGGCTATACAAGCATTAGACAGGTATTGCCTAGTTTCACAAGCTTGGGATTTTCTGGAACGGGGTTCGAATATAAGCCGTGAAAGGGCGAGTTAGGCATAAGGTTGAATCAGAGTTAGTGGTGCTAGCCGCTTATCTGTCATGGCATTAGTACCGAAGTAGGAGAATCTTCTCAAACAACTTGCTGATCACTGTCAATATATAAGAGCTATAGGCGGCCATTCAGGGGACTTATTCTGACAACACGTCACCGACAACAGCGGGAGCGGTAGGCCCTCGGCACTAGTGCATATGACAGGGGCTGAGTGGTCAAATGTTCTGTTCACGGAGGAGTGTCGGTTTAACTTGTACCACAACGACGGAAGGACACGAGTGTACAGACGTCGAGGTGAAAGATTGAACGACGCGTGTGTGTTTCAAGGAGACCAGTATGTCGGTGGTTCCGTGATAGTTTGGGCCGGAGTGTCGTTAAACACCAAGACAGCCTTGACAGGTGTTCGCGGGAACCTTAATGCAGCTAGGTACCACCAGGACATCTTGGTCCCTGTCGCAGTTCCGCACCTACGAGCCGATGGACGTGGCATGCAATTGCTGCAAGACGGAGTAACGGCCCGTACGACACAAGACATTGTTGCAACAACAGGACGGCAGCTGCCTTTCCCGCCTAAGCCACTGGATCTCAATGTCATTTAGAGCCTGTGGGACGAGCTGAACAGGCACATCATAAAGCAATGATACTTTACACTTGTCTTTTCCATCATAATTCCGATTCCGTAACTATCGATATCATTAGCTCGACTACTCGAAGAATAGGTAGAGCTATTCCTCGGCACTGCGACTCCGGCAACCCACCAGGTTGCTTGGATATTGCGACTAGTGCGACTCATGATGATGTTTAGATATTGCGGCTCATCATGTTCAGATACTGCTACTTATTATGTTGTTTGGATATTGTGACTCCTCATTGCGACCATCATGTTGTTATATAATGTTGCTTATGCATTGGTATTCGTGTGACTAATCACTTTGTTTAGATATTGCAACTTAATTATGTTGCTTAGATATTGCGATTCATGTGACTATACGTTGTTTACATATTGCGACCCGCTATGTAGATTAGGTGTTGCGACTCATGTGTCTCATTATATTTAAATATTATTCAGATATTGCGATTCATGTGAGCCATCGTGTTGCTTAGTTGTGTTGTATTGCCACTCACTATGCTGGTTATATAGGTATTGCAACTCATAGGATTCATTATACTGATCAGATATTATTTAGATATTGCAAGTATATTTTGAACTGTCCAGTGATGTTGCGCTATAGGTTACACTGCAAGTTATCCAGACGGTAACAAAATCTGTCTTACTACATGCGAGAAGTTTTGTGTGCTGAAAGAATATGTATTAGTTTTTTCGTAACAAAATAACGTGGAAATGACAGCTACAGTAGGTTTTGTAAAAAGATATTCTTGATTTTTTTCTGTCGCATCTTATTTCCATAAACCTATAGTCCGCCAAAACATGCATGGCTTTTCAAACGGAACATGGAAATAGGTCAGGTCTTGGCGTAACACATGTATTTAGAATCAGTTTGATACTTCGAGACAATATCATCGCCAATTATCCTAAGTTTGCGAAATTTCATTCAATTTCCATATATCAAATGCCATATTTACTATTTTACGAAATGATCATTTATTTCAATTTTTGAACATGACACGTCTAGGGGCGAGGGTGGCTTAGGTTGACTGTTAATTGCAGCAAAATCAAATTCGACTCATTTTCAAATCATATGTATATCTTGCTAATATCTAGTTCATGTGTATGTATGTATGGTTTCAGAACAAATACTCTAAATAATGCTTAGGCTATAGTGCCAGGATGAATCCCTGTGGATGGTAAGCTGGTCAAAGGTCAAGATCATAATGACCTCGAGACTGTAATCGATTTCTGCTCAGTAGTCAAAGAATGCTTTGGCCATCAGTCATCAAACTTTATAGGATGATTGCCTGTGTCAGTACATGGACTGCTACGTTTAGGGGTCTTTAAGTCAAAGGTCAAGGTCAGTGCCCTCTAGGCTGAAAAAAAGGTTTCAGTTTATTAACGAGACTGCTTTGGCTGTCAATCTTTATAGGATATTTGCTAGTAGTCAGTTGATGACCCTGTTATTTTTGAGGTCATCTGGTCAAAGGTCAAGGTCACAGCATACAAAATTACATACCCAGTTGCATCGTACAGGCACTCGAGCAAGGTATATGTGTTTTACATACAGCTCTTATCATTTGTCATATATCAAATGTTTGTAATCAAACAATCTTTGATGTATCGAAAGACGGCTTTATCCTCATGAGGAAATCACATTTCAAAATGCGACCAAAACCTGTTCCATGGAAGAAGGCAACCAAGAGAATTAGGCATACTGACTGATAAAAGCAAAACATGATCTATCACATAGGCATGTAGCCTGGGAGAACATGAAACAAACATCATTCAAACTCAACCGAATTTATTTCGAGAAAAAACTTTAATGCAAAAAATTAACAAAGTAAATTCAAATTCACAATAAAATATCAACAAGATATTCATATAAATAAAGCATTTTTATGGAACGTTTTACAGAGACTTGTCCATGTACATAGTAACTTTGAAGAATATATCTACCTATATGAATAATATGTTTATAACATGAATTGTTCACTATTTCAACAACTCTTTTTAAAATATAACTCACAGATGAACAGCCTTGAGCTACATTAAGTTACTTCATACAAATATGTGTTTCACATATTCTGTAATAGGTTTATTCAGCAATTTTAGACTCAAAAATATCTTATAATAGTATTCTGACATCATTTTTAAATGCTTTCAAAACACCCATAAAAGACAATGTACAAGAAATTTATACAAAGATAAATTTAGAAAACAAATTGTTTTTATATTTTCATGGGTAAATCTTTCACTTGCAAAATATACTTTTTGCCAGGGAATTTAAATGATGGAAAATAAGCATATATCAAATTCTAAATGTTCTTGGTATCATCTTCTAAGACTATCCCAACATACTGATTGGTTCTTGCAAAATGAAGAAAGCTGTGAAAAACCCTTGTGGTACTTCTGTTGAATACTAACATGTGATGTATAATGATATCGAAGGAATAGGCCTCCAGATAAATGTAAAAAAAAATACTTTTCAAAATATATGAGCTGATCATGAGAAAACCAATTTAGTGTGTTTGCGACCAGCCTGGTCAGGATCCATGCTGTTCACTTTCAAAGCCTATTGCAATTAGTGAAACCGTTAGCGAACAGCATGGATCCTGACCAGACTGAGCAATATTTAACAGATTTTTTGGTAAAATGCCTTCCCTCTAATATATTAATTAAAACTATGTCATATGGATGGTATATCATGATCTAAAAGAGATTTTCTAATCTCCAGACTCCAGATTAACAAAATAAAAAGCTCATTCAAATGTTGTTACATATTAGATTGCCTCACCTCTTATACTATGTAATTAAAGACTGGCAAACTATGCATTACCTTATCATGCAAATACAAACTTAGTGGAAAATAACACTGATCTAGTACTAAAACCCTCAGGTTTACTAATGCTATACTGTGAAAAACTGTTCACTTGAGCATTGACAGCTCAAGCTCCTGGGCTTACTCAAGCAATTTTTGTAGTCCTTGGCCATTCTGTATATATTTTATGTTTGGATTAATTGAAACCCTGGATAAGTTCTTGCTACCTTGAGCAATCAATGTTTTGCTGTATGTAACTGGTGCAGTGCCATCATCTATGAGAAACTGGAATGAATACTTAAGTGATAGTTTAAGCTCCTTTGAATGTGTTTGATATATCAATCTCATATATGTTTGATAGTTTTTAGCTACTGGACTGAAAGCTTATGTGCATTTGTTTTTTGAGAACATAATAATTAGCAAACTATGTGGGCTTTTTAAAGATTGCATAGGAAATATTTTGAGTATTTGCATGCAGACTAGAATGTATGAAGTACAAGAATGGACATAGTCCCATTCGGTATGAAGCATGTGCTACCAGATTTTGTGAATCTTGGTATTTACAAAGATGTAAATTATTCTATGAAACTTCTGACATAGCATTAACAGCACATAATTTTGTGAAATACAAGTTATGATGCTCTACAATATGACGGTTTTATTGAATTATAAATATGAATTTCAATTCAGCATGTAACTGTATTTTGAACAAAAGTTTTGACTTACACATTAACATCAATTGTTATCACAATTAATGATGCATATATAAAAATGCCCTTTATAGTAAAAAAGAAACAGCAAAATATACCTGGTCATTTCAGTGAGAAACACAACTGAAATTCTTTCACTGATAAGGAACTTTATAATGTGGAAAGTATACTTAAAACTATTATAAAGACATGAAATAAAGGAATGTGTTTTAGATTGATTATCAACACAAGATCTTACATTTATACCTGGGGCTATACCACTTATGAAAATATTGCAGCTGGTGTTCACTTGCTGAATATTTCGCTCTTACACTGAAAACAAACTAGACCCCAAAATGCTGCTTTGATACAGGAAAGGTTGTTGGGTGGTAGCACGGGTATTGAATTTTGCATGTTGTCTCTTTGTAAATAATTGATGCTGGTATTATGAATCTTTCAAGTAGTTTAGAAGATTTGGAGCAGACATGAAATATAGCTATAGGATCTTTGGCTTCCGAGATGATCTTGACCTTGGACCTTGGACCTAGTGATGTGGCTCATGTAATCTTGAAAAGGTGAACAATTGATGCCAGTTTCATTAAAATCATTCCAGCCATTTAGAAAATATGGGGCAGACATGAAATTGAGCTATTTGAACTTTAGCAATCCATGTATGAGCTTGACCTTGAACCTAGAGACCTGTGTTATGTTCTCTGCATGTCATCTTAATGAGGCAAACAACTGATGCTACTTCAATGAAAATCTTTCCAAGAGAAGATATCGTACAGATGCTAAATAAAGATATCTGACCTTTGGCTCCAAGTCTGACCTTGACCTTGGACCTTTGGAGACTGGTCATGCACTCAGCATGTAGTCTTTATAAAATCAACTGATGCTAGTTTTATGAAAATTTCCTATCTGTATAGGAGATTTAAGTCATGGAATTTGACCTCTAAAAGTGATCTCGACTTTGGACGTTGTGACCTATGTGTACCATGTTATATTATAATTGTGAAAATTTTTGTGCAGTTATCTGAAAGTCCATTTAACAATTTTGGACTGATGGACATGCTGGACTCAAATACCTTATATTGGAGAGCGTAACAAAATACTCCTGTCATTACACACTACTTTCGCAAATTAGCATTACAATAAATTATTATCTTATATTTACACTCACGAAAACATGGAACAACAAGAGTGCCAGAATGTCACAATATACACCCGTCACAGCAAATTTCTTTACACTAGCACCTGTATTTGCAAATGAAATTTTAATTTTGCGGTAGTAATTACTGTAATTCTTTTGTTTTTCTAAATCCACATCAAAACTCCTTAACAGGTAGAGATACCTTAAAATACACCTAAAATTTGAAAGTAGCATCTATGTTGTACCACAGAAAAGTGGTCTTGGTTTTTCCCTACGGTCAATTATAAAAAAGTTACAATATAAGTTATTTATAGTAACAACTAAGGGAAGTTAATCTTAAAAAAAAAAAAAAAAACATCCCCCCCCCCCCAAAAAAAATTGTAAGTTCACACAAAAATCCTTACAAGGTAGAGATAGGTCAAAATACACTTCAGAATTGTATGTAACATGCATGTTGTTCTACAGAAAAGTGGTCTCGATTTTTCCCTACGACTAGTAATGAAAAAGTTACAATACAAGCTATTGATAGTAACAACGAAGGGAAGTAATTCTAAAGAAGGGACCTGCGCATGACACTTCGTCTCATGATGGTGTACAATTGTGCCAAGTTACATCAAAATCCCTCTATGCATGAAGAAGAAATGCTGCGGACAAAGTCATTCTTGCATCTGACCTTTGGCCTCTAAGTGTGACCTTGACCTTAGACCTAGGGACCTGGTTCTTGCGCAAGACACTCCAACTCGTGGTGGTGAACATTTGTGCCAAGTTATATCAAAATCCCTCCATGCATGAAGAAGAAATGCTCCGGACAAAGTTTTCATTCTTGTATCCTTTGACCTCTAAGTGTGACCTTGAACTTAGACCTAGGGACCTGGTTCTTGTGCATGACACTCCATCTCATGATGGTGAACAATTGTGCCAAGTTAAATCAAAATCCCTCCATGAATGAAGAAGATATGCTCCGGACAAAGTCATTCTTGAATTTGACCTTTGATCTCCGTGACCTTGAACTTAGACCTAGGGACCTGGTTCTTGCGCAAGACACTCTGTCTCATGATGGTGAACAACTGTGCCAAGTTTCATCAAAATCCCTCCATGCATGAAGAAGATATGCCCCGAACAGTCATTCTTGAATTTGACCTTTGACCTCAAAGTGTGACCTTGACCTTAGACCCAGGGACCCGGTACTTGCTCAGGACACTCGGTCTCATGATGGTGAACAACTGTGCCAAGTTTCATCAAAATCCCTCCATGCATGAAGAAGATATGCTCCGGACAAAGTCTGTGGACGCCGCCCGCCCGCCAGGGGTGTTCCCATAATACGTCCCGTTTTTCAAACAGGCGTATAAAAAGCTAGATATTTCACACCAATATACCTTTTATAAATTACAAATCCATATCAGTAGAATTTAGTTGGATGCCAGTGTCAAATATTTATCAGGTCACTGGTTTTTTTGCTTAGTTCTAAATTTTTTCCCAACTTTATGGCAGTTTTGCCACTTTGGCTTAATTGTTTTCTACAATGTAAAATTTCAAAATTTCATTTGAACCCAATTTTTCCATGCATCAAGATTCAACAAGAAATTTTAGTGCATCAAAAAAGATATAGTCATATACCAACTTTTCTTTTACTGGACTGATTTGAAAAACTGTTTTGATATTGTGAGTTTATGGGTAAATCACCATTTTGATGACAATTTCATGTACAGAAAAACAGGGGAAAAAACTCTTAAAATGTAGACTTTGAAACTGATTTTAAAACACAATTGTTTAAATGATTTTGCTAGTCAATCTTTAGAAAGATACTTTTTTAGTATCGTTACTAGATTTATAGCCTAACACAAGGTTATTTATTCGTGACATGGTTGATACTTTCATATGTTAGACCAAACTTTTATTCTAGGTTATACATGATGTAAAGGCATTATTTCCAGAGTAACAAGTATACAGATCTAACTGAACTAATGTGACAAAAATAGAAAACAGCAAAGAGACCTAGATATAGGACAGATAAACAAACTCAGCAAATAAGTCTGTCATTCTAATTCTCTTAATTTTTTCACAACAAGTACATAAAACATTCACCATTGAGGTATCAATAAAAAGAGGGCCATTATGGCCCCACTACATCGCTCACTTGAGTTTCAAAACTAGCCTGAATGATCCTGATCGGGTGAGACACAAGGGCAGTATCTGTGAAATTATTTTCAAATTGGGCAAGTGGTTTCTGACATGAAGATTTTTCTACTATACCTAAAAAATATAAGTGACTATGCTGGTGGCCATGTTTTTGACAAACCACAGAATATTTAAAGAAACTTCACTATAGGATCATTTCTGTGGAAATATTTCAACATCTGACCTTCAGTTTACCAGAAATATTTATAGATTATTCTATTTTAAACTCTGGCAGCCATGTGTTTTGCCAAATCAAAAGAGTTTGAACATTTCTGGAGGGAGGTACTAGATTTAAAAGACTTCGAAAGAGGACCAACAAACTTTCCTTTGAAATTGGGTCGAATTTTTTCCTGGTTTGACAGGTTCTTATAAGAAACTAAGAACAGACATACGACAATCCTAAATGTTTACCACAAGCTCTTCGTTACCATGAGTACTTCATGCTCAGGACAGCTAAAACAACTCCTTAATAAGTAAGAAAACAAATACACATATGACAATGTTTTACAAAACAAATATAAACAGCAGTTGGGAGGGATAACCTATATTTGTGGCTTCAAGTGTGACTTGTATTCTCGCTATTCAACTCATAATGATAAAAATCTTTTAAAATGTTGAACACAGATACATCTTGCATGCTAAAAGACATAAAAATCATCATAATATTTAGTGAAAACAATACTGACCACTCAAATTATGCACCATTAAATATGAACTTACCTTAACCCCCATTAAACTTACACTTTGAGCTGAACTTGAAAACAAAGCTATTCTATACAGTAATTTTTCAAAAGTGAAACAACTGAAAAATTTTAATCAACAAGGTGGCATCATTTCTTATTATATATAAATAAGTATCGAACACTGATACCAAAAGGAATCAATGTTAAAAGAAACGCTGTCATAACTTTTTCCTAAACAAAATAATGCTGGCTACGTATGCACCCAGTGTGAAGTCTATTACATATGGGTGGTTTAAAAAAGTTTTTCTTCTTATTCAAATTAACTAAAAGTTATGAGCTTTTGGAACCAACATGTTAAATCGAGTTGTTATTGTTTTATTTTATTAAAAGGTACATAGTATTACAGACTAACATAAAAACAATTCAAGGACTTTTTAAGGAGCTTTTCCTTATTTTCCAGGCCTGTTTTTCTATATTTCTATGATTACTGTTATGAGATCTCATCTTTTAGAACAGAACATTTTGGAGAGAACTTATTGTTCAGTTAATATGTTTACTGTTACATCACCAACAATAACTTTGCTGAAAATATCCATATTTTGTGAATAAAACAGTCTGTTCCAAATTTATTGTCA
Organism: Mercenaria mercenaria; assembly: GCF_021730395.1. NCBI lineage: Eukaryota > Metazoa > Mollusca > Bivalvia > Venerida > Veneridae > Mercenaria > Mercenaria mercenaria. The sequence continues at coordinate 102,982,730 of NC_069362.1, read as the reverse complement.
TCATCCACAAACATGGGAACTTCAGTCACTTTTTATCAAAATAACAAGATGATTTGACAATAGGAAAGCGAAGATAGAATATTGCTGAATGTAAAACCTGTGTTTTTGTCCCTCTGTTAGTTCCACCCTGATACAAATAACATATTTTGATGCTCAACAAATAAGGTCTTCAGATTTACCACGTTTTTTCATGCAGGTAAAAAAATTACAAAACTTCACTCATCTAAACCATATTTAAGGACTTTTTAAGCACTTCTAAAAGTTGACATTTTTAGGACTTTTTAAGAAAGTATATCAAATTTAAGCATTTTTAACACTGTATGAGCCTTATTCATAATTTTGGTATCTATCTTCAAATTGTTATGCCCTTATAAATGCCATGACAGAAGTTTAAAGATGGTTACCCCTAGCTGTAAACTTTGTTCAACTGATCACTCACCTGAGTTTCACAGCTGGGTTGAACATATTTTGGAGAGGGTCATGTAAGGGAAATATCTGCAGATCAGTTTGTAGTTGGGCTAGCATTCTGAAAGAAAGATTTTTGAAGTTTCCACTACTACATAATAAATGTAGGACCTACAATATATATACACGAAACCTTTTGTGAACACGCTTGGTATAGGCTCACTGAAGTAATCTTTAGTGAAATCATTTCATAATCAGACCAGCAGTTTATGAGACCTTTAAAGATTTTTCGACTTGAGGCCATGTTATGTTACAAATCAACATGGAAGACTTTGGTAGATGGCCACCCAAGGAACATTTCAGCAAAATAATTTGAAATCAGACCAGCCGTTTTAGAGCAAATTTTCAAAGATTTCCATATATCCAGAGACTAGCCCCCCCTCCCCCGCCCCACCCCTACTGCCCACATACCCACCTCCCCTGGCAGCCATGTCTTGAGACACACAATCACTAAAAGGAATTTAGTAAAGGGTGAACTTAGGAACAATGCTGGGGATATTGTTCTTCAAATCAGGCCAGCTGTTTTTAAGAAGATTTTAACAGTTTTCCAAATAGACATACTGAGAAAACTAGCCCCTACCCCTTGTGTACAAGTTTAAAAAAACAATGATATAAAGGAATTTGGTAGAATGACACCCAAGGAACATTTCTGTGAAATAATTTCAAAATTCGACGATTGGTTTCTGAAGGGAAGATTTTCAGTTTCCCCCTTTTAGATGCAGCCTACACCAGAATTCTGTATGGATGACCTGTATTTGAAGAAATCTAACAGGGTACTACCCAAGGAACATTCCTGCAAAGTTTGGTTGAAAGAAAAGAATGTTCTTTAAAGGAATTGTGAATGATGGACACAGGGACATCCAATGATCCTAAAAGCTTGCCATGAGCAGTCGCACTCAGGTGAGCTAAAATCATGATAGGAAAAATATTTTATTCCCTTTGATGACATTTATCTTTTTGTAGCCATATCTCTACAATCATCGTTTCCTTATGGGGTATCTGTTTAAGATATTTAAAAAAACTTATCTAGACTGTATAAAGTTCAAAATTTTGTCAAATACCTATTCCTTAACAATCTGGCATCCAAAATTGAATCTGTCTTTGCTGTAATACATGTGTAGAATAAAAATGAAAATCATCATCTAAACATGAGACCCAATGTCATACTTTACCTTCATTTTTTTTAAACCACCCATATGTAAATAAAATATTATTGCCATTTATTAACAAATTTCTGAAACTTGTCTTCTATACAAAAATAGCACTATCACTCTACTATCATGTCTCTATTATAACCTCTTGTGTTTATTTCTTTTTCTTTTTGTCTGATTTTTCATCCACTATCATCTTCTTGAGCTGTGGCTGGAAAATACCAATATCAAATTATTAACACAGTTAATAACTAGATCTGCTTTTGAGAAAAGCGCATGTCTCCCACAACTGCCTAATCCTCTGAATAGTAGTATATGAGTCAATCATGCACCAAGACCTCAACTACCTTATAAGACTTTGAGTGCTTTGATTATCAAAAAACAAGTTTCAAGGGCCATAATTCCGAAGTGCCTGGGCCAATTTAATTAGTTATCGAACTTGGCCGAGGACTTATTGGCAAACACAATTTGTCTCCCACACCATTGTTTGGTGGAAGACATAATAATCTTTATCAGTCAATTTCAGTTGCTTAAGGGTTATCATTATTTTAGTTCATCATAGAACTCAATTAAAACATGTCTTGAAGATTACTAATTATTCTCTTATATAGATCCTGTTAAAGTCTAGTATTGGGACCTTGCTTGTAAAGCTGAGTTCAGGAACAAGTTTCTCTGACCAGCAGTTTAAAACTTAAAATTGACCAATGGTTAACTCTGCATTGTGAGACAGGACTCAAAATTCTGTTCATAACAATGGGCATTGATGTCAGAACATGAGGCAGGGTGTTGACTAAAACTGGAGCACCCCATCAAAACTACCTTCTTACGGTTAGACATTTCATTTGTTTAGGTATGAGAGAATAAGCAAACTTGATAAAGATGCCTAGAATGTGGTTAAAATCCATGGAAGAAAGCCTACAGATAACTATATATATGTAATACTCCAATCTCTTTTCTTGGAAAAACAGCACCTTCTAACAAGGAGATGAAGTTATAACCCACCTCAGTGTTGTTGTGACCCACACTAAAGGTTAATATAGGAGACCGATCTTAGAATACTACTTCACCATTGGTTAATTTCAAAAATGTGCTCAGGGACAGCCATTCTGATGCTGAATTTCTGTGACTGGTTTACAAACTTTTGACTTAAAAACTTGGACACTAATGCCTTATGAGATAGTCCCGACTCCATCAAGGCTTATACTTTTTACAAAATTTTGTAAATGCTTACACAATCTTTCTATCATAAAAGAATATAGTGTAAATGGCTTTCAATAATTTCCTTCAGTCATGACTTGTGGTGAATTTTTTTATTCTATAAAGGGGGCCACCATTGTATATTACATTCTTTTTTACAAAATAACAATTCAAGTCCAGTCATTTTTGACGTTTCAATAATTAATTTGCTATATCTGGAATGTTTCATCAGAACTGATTATAAAATGGAACAATTTTATTTAATCTAATCAAATTTTGCAATGAGTAGAGCCATCTTACATGCTGATAACAACATCGATCCCATTTGCAAAAGTGATACTTTAAATATTGTACTAAATAAAGGTATCTAAAAGAGAGGAAAAATAATTGTTCCCTTCAGTTTTATGAGCAGAAAATAAAATTCTGATGGTTCAGTAGCTGATCTCTTCATTTAACCAAGCAGAAATTTTGTATAATTAACCAATCAAACAAGATAAGAACCTGTTTTAATGTGTAAACATGGAAGCCTTAGATTCCGTAGGGTTTTAAACTAGAAAATATGGGATGACAAAACTGACCAGATCAGCCTTCCCTCTAAAATTTCAACATTAAGTGAAATGATTAGTTTCATACTTGCCAACTTACCTTGAGTATAGTAAACGAGCATGTTAGGTCATCTGAAACTATCATTGTGGCAGCAGCATTGTCAAATTCTCCACAGTAATTTGGTGCACCAAATATTGTTACCAGCTGAAATAATCAAGAGGACCAAATCTTAAAGACCTATTCAGCTTTGGCCAATACTCGTTGACCCTTACCCTGATAAATTTCTATAATGAACTTGTCCATCTTTCAATTTGGACAGGACCATTAACTGATAAAAGGGGTGCTTACCAAAATGATACTGACTTAATGGTGACAGACCATGATCAGACTGCATGGATGTGCAGGCTGATCTTGGTTTGCACTGGTCGCAAAGGCAGAATCACTTGCCACCAGCAGGCTAAGGTTTAAGTATGAGTCTCTTAGTGCTGGCAATGCAATTTTTACAACCGTTAACTAGAAGCTCTCTAATTAACTGTGGAATGCTAAATCAATACTGTAACTGTCTTGATGTTTATTTTCACTTCATCAAAATGTCAGGATCATTATCTCATTACATCAGAATACAAACTACTTGACATTTTTTCCCCTGAATAAATACACAAAAATTTAGGATGACAATTTCGAGATTATTAATTATGCCCTAATTTTCAAGTGCTGGTTCTTATTTTTTGAGAGGTTATACTACTGTATTACTCGTATATTGACATCAACCTGTTTTTGTTGATAATTGTATCAATAGTGTTATCAACTTAATTATAACTTGTGGAAATGTGGATTTAATAACCACAAATAATGATCAATAATCCAGTCATCAACTTTCTTCGGGCTTTATCATTAATGAATCTGAATCAATATAAGATCTGATAAACTGAAGTAGCATTCAATACTTTACCATTTAAGGGAATGAAGGGAACAAGGCAAGCAGGACTAAAATTTTTTTTGAAATTAACATGTAAATACACCATACCATTTGATACAAAATTGTAAATTAAAAACATCCGAACTGTTTGAGGCATTTCAGATAGAGGTTTTTGTCTAAAATCATAAATACTTGTAAATTAACTTTTAAATTTGATATATTTATTTACCTGTCTTTTCTGAAAGAACTGGTAACCATCTTCAACCACCTGTAAGTACAGTAAGTTGTTGAATTAATTACATAATCAATGTAAGCCTAGAAAAATTGTTCTGTGTTTGTTATACTGGCATGTCCACATTTTTTAATTTTCTGCACAAGAATCAACACAGGTCAACAAACAAAAGATAACCTAAGACAGATTCAGAAATATATGAATGTATGAACACTATCTTATTTTCTTAATCAATGGGAGAGAACTCCTATCATGCCACTTCTTTAACATGAGAGTTACCTGGTGCGCTCTACATATAAGACTGAGATCATGTTTTTTGCAGAAATCCTTCACAATATCACCACCAAATGTAAAAGAAACACCTCGATCATTTTCTCCCCAACCTGTTATATCCTGTAATATACCAAAAGTCAACCAATTATATCATTTTAACATACAAAATGTCAACCATAACATCGGGTAATATACCAAGTATACACTTCACAAGGCAACATTTTGAACTTGTAGATTAAATATTGAAAGTTCTGTGACTTGCAGAGCTTTAAAAGCATAATGTTGCATTTTTGTCCCCATGTATAATCTTATTACAAATCATGCCTAAAGAAATTTGACCTTAGTCTTCAAAACTATTTTTGAGCTGAAAACCACTGATCAATAGAAAAAAGTGCTAAAATAGATGCAATAAGCAAGTTTGTTATTGAATGGTCTATAGTTCAATACTTAATTTTACATGGCTAAAATAACAAGAGTGCCAGACTGTCACAAAATATGCCCTTCATCGAACTTGGCCTAATTCAAGAGCCATAATCCAAGAGTGCCAAGGGCAATTTGGCTGGTTATCGAACTTGGCCGAGATATAGTGTCCACAAACATTGTCAGTTAGTTTGGTGAAGATCGGATGAAAACTGTTTGACTAAGATAGCAGACAAGGCTAAATTCACAGTTTTTCGAGTAATTCAAGGGCCATAATCCAAGAGTGCCTGGGGCGATTTGGCTGGTTATCGAACTTGGACAAGATATTATGCCCACAAACATTGTCAGCAAGTTTGGTGAAGATCAGATGAAAACTGTTCGACTTAGAGAGCGGACATGCTTTTGACGCTGACCCCCCACCGCCACGGGTGTTCACATAATACGCCCTGCTCTTTCAGAGACGGGTGTATAAAAATTTTAAAATTTGTAATAAAATACTTATAGAATGGCTTGCAAGCCAAAAAGTGCATAATAATAACCAAGGAAGGAAGCAGGAAAAGTTACTTTGAATATTTTTGTAAATAAATGTTTAAAATCTACCCAATTTTTGCAGCTTCATACATTTCCACAGTGAGGATCGAACAAGAGGGCCATGATGGCCCTATATCGCTTACCAGAGATGATCTGGCCTACTGAGCTAGTTTTTGACCTCACATGACCCAGTTTCAACCTGACCTAAAGATCATCAAGACAAACATTCTGACCAAGTTTCATAAAGATTGGGTCACAACTGTGGTCTCTAGATTGTTAACAAGTTTTTCCTTTGATTTGACAGGGAGACCTAGTATCTGACCCAAGATTCGAACCTGACCTAGAGGTCACCAAGACAACATGCTGACCCATTCTCATGAGTTTCAAACTTAAACTGTGGACTCTAAGAGTGTTAACAAGATTTTCCTTTGATCTGGCCTACTGACCTAGATTTTGACCACACATGACCTTATTTCAAACCCGACCTAGAGATCATCTATACAAACATTCTAAGTTTCATAAAGATTGGGTTACAACTGTGGCCTCTAGAGTGTTAACAAGTTTTTCCTTTGATTTGACAGGGTGACCTAGTTTTTGACCCACATGACCTAGATTCAAACTTGACCTAGAGGTCATCAAGACAAACATTCTGACCAATTCTCATGAGTTTCAAACTTAAACTGTGGACTCTAGTGTTGACAAGATTTTCCTTTGATCTGGTCTACTGACAGTTATTGACCCTAAATGACCCAGGTTCAAACTTGACCTCCTGGGATCATCTATACAAACATTCTGACTAAGTTCATAAAGATTGGGTTACAACTGTGGCCTCTAGAGTGTTAACAAGTTTTTCCTTTGATTTGACAGGGTGACCAAGTTTTTGACCCCACATTACCCAGATTCAAACTTGACCATTATCAAGACAAACATTCTGACCAATTCTGATGAGTTTCCAACTTAAACTGTGGACTCTAGAGCATTAACAAGATTTTCCTTTGATCCGGCCTAGTGACCTTGTTTTTGACCCCACATGACCCAGGTTCGAACTTGACCTAAAGATCATCAAGACAAACATTCTGACCAAGTTTCATAAAGATTGGGTGATAACTGTGGCCTCTAGAGTGTTAACAAGGCAAATGTTGACGCACGTCGCACGACGGCAGACAATAACTGGTCACAATAGCTCACCTTGAGCACTTCGTGCTCTGGTGATCTAAAAACATTCTGACATGTTTTACTCTAAACATTGACAGCCATTAAAATAATTATTACGCAAAAACTTCTTGCATACCTCATCAGGATCTGACCACAACATATCACACACAAGACCCTGGTCCGGAACATCCATAGGTCGTTCCATATTTCGTATCTGAAGAAATATGTACATGTACATCTTACTTAGTCTAACAATACTGCATTAATGGCAAAGGAATGCGTAACTATAAATCAATTTTAAAATATTATGAAAACCTATTGCTGAAAGACTTCTTAAATTACTAGTACATCATTATTGAAGAAATGCGGCAGTTTCAACTTTAAGAAAATGGCTGAAAGTGAACACAGCCATTTTAGTGCTTAAAACGTCATTTACACACTAGTGAAGTATTTACTTCAGTTTCTTCAGTTTAAGATGTAAAGCATGATCTTTTTTTTTTATTTTAGTTGAAAAAAGTGAAGATGTTATTTTTCAGAATCAAGAAAACAAAGTTCTTAAAATATCTACGATTTTGCTTAAATATTTAAAGGTCACAACTCTCTAAAAAATGTTTTAAGTCAATTTTGGAAATTCTTTCACTGGCTTAAATGATTAAGTAGACCTAGCAGACAGAATGAACATTTGCACAAAGCTGCTGTTCTCTTTATGGAAATGGTAAACAAAACATACATATTGAAAATGTTTTTTTTTTTTAAATTTTACCACAAATCCATTCCAATTCAATGGTAAAACAAAGGAAATGGTATTTTAACCTGTATTAGATATTATCATACATTTCAAGTACTTCCTATATTCTCTCACATTTAAACTTTTAATGTCATTATATATCTACAACTTAAAAAAAAATACAAATCATTTTAGTGCAAACTGTAGCAAGGTTACATAGTGACTACTGGGCAATGTTGCTGTGTCATTGCTAGGTGAGAACTAGTTAATATACAACACTGGTATTGTTATTGTGTATCACTATACTTTATAATTAAATTATCTTTCATAGATATGATACAATTACAATTCTTAAACAGTTCAAAATGGATCAATTATCTATGGATTTTCATATCTAGACAACTGGTAACTGGCGTACATAATCAGATAAATTTCTTATTATTACTGAGAATCCTGAATCATAATAATGGATAATGTTATTTCTTGTTGCCGCTTACCAACTCGCAGTTTCCAAAAGTTGAATCATTGATTAATGATTGATAGAAGTTAGTTTGTTTTGCTTGTTTAATGTTTTATGACAGTCTTTAAACCATACACAGGCCATCAGTTTGTTAAATCTTCATAAATTTTGTTCAATTCTATCAAAATGACACCTCCCTTATATTATGTTATAACTGAGACTGGTAGATGTAATGATTTTAGCCAAACGTGAAGAAAACTGTCTTGCCCGAAGATCAAACTGACGACTTCCAAAGTGTCAGACAGAAACCATTCAGGCAGATCTGCGCCAAAATAACACATCAAAGATAAATGGAGTGGAAGACGAAAGAAAGTTGTTTATAAACCCATTTCTCTTGTTACAATGATACCAAAGTGTAAAATATGTAGCATAAGGATATTTGCTGTAAAATGAGGACTGGTTTTGGCATGGTGCATGCTTTTATGTTTGTTAGAAGGCATATAAATATGTCAAGCAGCCTATTATAATGTGCCAAATGCAACCAAAACAAACATGTGATTCTGCTGCATATAGCAAGAAATTAGACAGCACTCTGGAAATCAGTATTATTGTGGAATAATAGTAGATGTATCATTTCAAATGACTTTTAATATGCACTTTAAAGTAGTATATAGAATTAATATTAAAATATAATGAACTGTTTTATGCATATGGTTGTCTTTGGCAGAATATTAAATTTATAAATGTAAGAAAAACATGTGAATAATGTGCAAGTTAGAATCTTAAAAATAACTACTTCCAGTGTGTATGAACAACTATCAATAAAGTATTTAGGAAGTTCTTATTAAAATTTTGTCTAGCAGATACATAAAAATCAAATATTAAATGAAGAATAACTAGTGCTTACATAAATATAAAATTTTATGTATAAAATTTATGTCTGTAGAGACAAATAAACTTATTCAGATGCCTGAAGCCCTGGGGTAAAGTGAATGTCAAGGTCAATGAGACATAATTATAAACAGATTGTTAAGATTCATTTCAGAAATGTATCGATCTGAACTAGAGAGCTCTAAAGGTGACTGATACCGTTACTCCCAGACGTCACTTTGATACAGGGAAAGTAAAATGCTGGGATCATAACTAAGTACTATTGACCTTCAAAACTGACCTTGACCTTGGACCTTATGACATTGGCTAAGCAGTCTATATGTTGTCTTCATGAGATTATCACCTGCTGGTTTCATGAAAATCCTTTCAATGGTTAAGAAGATATGGTGCAGACACAAACGTACGGTACGCTAATTCATATTTGATCTCTAACATTAGACCTAACGACCAGAGCTGCAAATTGTCTTGAAGCTATCAAATATTCAATCAAGCTTTACATTAATTTACCAAGCAGTATATATGATATAGAGCAGAAATGAAGTTCAAGCTCTTTGACCACCAAGTTTGACCTAGACCTTGGACCTAGTGTCCAGGGTTGTGCGCACTGCACATCATTTTGAGGACATAAATAATTGATGCTAGTTTTACAAAAATGTACCCACTTCTGAGTGGTTTAGAACATACGGAGGATACATGAATTTCTGACAGAGAACAGATGAACATTGGGGACTCCAATTCAGCCCCATATACTTTTGTATTTAAAGGTATACTAGTAATAATTCAAAATTTTTGAACCAGTGGCTGTCAATCAACAGGATGATGACCAAAACACATACAAGCTCTTATAAATCCAGCTCCTACCAGCCGAGTAATAATATCCTTCTGACGATCATAAATTCAAAACAGGAAAAGTAAGGTTAGAGAATACACACGTTTTCAAACTGTTAAATAAAAATATTCTTGTTGAGAAACAAGCAAGCAAGCAGAAGCCTTGTTAATACATGTGTACTGCCTTGTTTAGTAGGGGGTTGAAAAGTGAAGTGTTAGGTGGCTACAATGTAACATTCCCATGACATGTTATAAACAGAAAACATTCAAATAAACATGTTTACCTTGATCATGTGACATTTGTTTTCTCCTGATGAAATGAAAATATAGGTCTTAATGCCTTGTCTTGCATTGAATTACATGTCAACCTAGCAGTAACACACTACCATAGATATAATGTTACAGCAAATTAATCAACACTATTGCAACATTCTACCAGAAGATTTTAAATTGTATTCACCAGTAATATTATTTTGTGAACATGAAATTTCATGGTTTTGACAAAATTGCTATAATGTGGGTACATGAATTGCTGGAATTTAGTTTTTCACAATAAAATGTATGGGAATTTCATTTTTACGGCCTGACGCAACCACAAATCCACAAAAATTAGTCCCAATAAATAGTAATAAATTTGCAACACTAAGTCTCTTATTTCTTAATTCCCATTTTTAAGAGAACATTATTCTTTTTACTATAACGCCAGCCACGTTAGAAACTTTTAATTCTTGAATGACGCTGACACAGTCTAGCTTAGTAAACTATGGCGCTATAATTGTCACTTCAAGTCCTGACCATGTTAAGTACTAGAGTTATATAGATTATATAGACAGAGGATATTTTTTGTATTATGTGAATATACAATATATCTTACCAAGAAGTGAGACAATCTTTTTATTTTCACAAGCACTGTGCAAGTGAATATATGAAAATGGTCTCACTTAAAGCTGAGATATACAAATGTATTTCATATTCACTCAAAACAACACAATGTCATTTTCTTTTTACTTTAATTATGCTTTACATTGTAACATGCATTTTGCAATAAATTTTACTCTCACCAATGAAAACAGATACCGGTACATGTTAACAAAACTGACATCACCTTCTAATATGCGTACAGTATAAAATTCCATTTTATTTCATTTCATTATTTGTAGAATAATGTTAAAAAATTTCTTGTCAGAGTTATATTCTATAAAGAACAATTTTTGTCTCGTTTTACAAAACAAAATTAGAAACAAGAGCTCGTAGAACACAAAATGCCCCTCTTGATGCATTCAGTAAATGCACAAGGAACAGAAATTATTTGGATACTGTGCACTGGACATTTGACATACAGACCTCAAATCAATAAATATGGGTCATTTACCAGTCATAAGTGACCTCTGTATTAAATGTGATCTTAAACCAAAGCATTCTCTAGTGATTTGGCAAAAAAAGTTCTACTGTTCTCATGTTATCGTCCGGAAACCGTTTCACTGTTCCAAGTCACTGTGACCTTAACCTTTGACCTACTGACCTCAAAATCAATAGGGGTCATCTGCTGGTCATGACGACCTCCCTATCAACTTTAATGATCCTAGGCCCAAGCATTCTTGAGTCATAACCCAGAAACTGTTTAACTGTTCCGGGTCACTGTGACCTTGACCTTTGACCTACTGACCTCAACATCTATAGGGGTCATCTGCTGCTCATGACTAACCTCCCTACCAACTTTCATGATCCTAGGCCCAAGCGTTCTTGAGATATCATCCGGAAACCGTTTAACTGTTCTGGGTTACTGTGACCATAACCTCATAACCTTTGATCTACTGACCTCAAAATCAATAGGGGTCATCTGCTGGTCATGACCAACCGCAACTTTCATGATCCTAAGCCCAAGCCTTCTTGAGTTACCATATGGAAACCGACTGGTCTACGTACCGACTGACCGACAGACGTGCAAAACAATATACCCCTCCTTCTGCGAAGGGGGGCAAAATTAATACAGTCTACAAGTTTATTGGCAGAGCTTTATAACTCACAGTGGGTGATAGCAGTGAGTGATATGCAGTGAGTGATATATGGATATATCTCGGTGATAAAACACAGTACTTAACCAATTACCATAAAATAAAGTGAGATATCTGTTGATCTCTTGACAACACCTGACTTCTAAGACAGAGTACCTCAATTCTATTGTAAATATTTGATTCCAACTAGATCAGTTTCATAGTAAATAAACCTCTACCAAGTCTTGAGCAAAAAACTCTGCACAACAGACAATTTTCAATCTTCCCAGCTGTATCTGTTCCATAGAATTTGCACTTTACATACATGTCACTCATCACAGTGTCAAGTATGACAGATTATTCAACGACATTAACATTAACTTAGTCTTAACTTTAAGTGTTAATATTCATTTCGATTCCTGACCAGATTAATTTAGAGAACTGTATGAAACCCCAACCACTGATATTGCAGAGGGAAAAAAAAATCTTCCTCTATCTTTTAAAGAATGATCAAATGTAATGCATTTCAGTACCAACAACTATTATTTTAAAACATAATTAGCTTATTGTCCTTGAAAATATTTTTAAATAAAGTGAAGAAAGCAAATGAATGGGAAGGATTTGTCCACGTATTCAAAAGTCAAAAGGAGAGGTTTTGACCTAGAGGAGTTTTGTCCTACATCCTAAAATTACTGGTAAAACCAGACAGTGTTCCTTACCAAAGTTTCACAAGTATCAAGTCTGATGCATTTCACTGTAAATCACAGGCTTAATAAGGAAATTTTCAAAAGGAAACAATTTGTTACCAATTTTTATTTAGAGTTTGACAGTCTTTTTTCTTAAGTTTGGACTTCTACACTAAACTTGATATCACCTCTCTTTTAAGCTACATAAAACTTCTTTATTTGCCGTGATAATTTTTCTGGTTTTTGAACTTTAACTGAAGAGGTACCTGAGAGCATATCACTAATGTAAGACACTAACCTGATCTAGGTGATTTAAATGAGGTGACAACCCACCATGCATACACAATATTGTATCCTCTACCACAGCAGCTGAAACATATTGGAAATAAACAGGCTCATCTTCATACAGCAACTATTCAGATACAAGTAATGACCTTAGGTGTAAATTAAATCTAAATCCCCGGGTTCAGCTATACTCTCTATGGTAGGTAAGGATGTAGCACCAATATTATTATTCCTGCCTATACAGTAACTGAGTTACTACAGGCTCCCATGCAACAAGTAAAACTGTTTTTGCCCTGCTCATTCTGCATGACCAGTAAAAGCTTGGAACCAGTCATCCTTGCCGTTCTGTAAGAAAGGTATGATCAGTAGCTACTAATTTAACTACAGTCCTTGACCTGAACTCGCTCACAGTCTGCCCTCTGCCCTGAGAATGCTTACTATACCTTCTTATCTGCCAATTTATTCTATTGCATTAATATAATGTTGTGTTAAAGAAATCAATTTATTTTGCTGTAATTTCTGTGAAACTAGAGCTACTTTTGAGAAAAGCGCATGTCTCCCACAACTACCTAATCATCTAGAATGGCATTTTGGCTAGTTACTTAACTTGGCCGAGGACTTATTGGCAAACACATTTTGTTCAAGTTTAGTGAAGATTTGATGAGAAATGTTCGACTTAAGAGTGCGGACAAGATATGTGACAGGCAGACAGACACACACGCACACAGACAAGAGTAAATTGTCTCCCACCACAGTGGTGGGGGAGACATAATGATACAAGGTATTAAACAACCCTATCTGCCTTATACATCTTTCAATTTTCTCAAAATATTTTTTGCAAAAATATGGCTATATGAGGAAGGGCATATTTTCTTTCCCCTGAATATTATTATCAATAGGCAGCAAACATAAAGCTTGAATTTTCTTACCAAAAATTCATGAATATACCCTAATTTTATTGGTGTTCTTACCGATGGGTAAACAGTTGAAACAATCAGTAAAAGTCTTCCATAACTTTATATTGTATCTTCGCTTGCACTCATCATAAAACCCATAAATTCTGGAAATAGTTATTAACAGGTTAAACAAACAGGTAAATTTAAGTAAGTACATTTCGAAAGTATGAAATAAGGAAAATGCAAGTACATGACATTGTATTAGAGCAAGAATTTTCAAAAATCATGTTATACAATAAAAACATGATTTATAAACTTGTTAAACTGCAGATTCATGATAATTATTCTAAACTGTTAGCTCTCCTGCCTAATCTGTGGAATCCACAGTGTGGATATTTAATACATTAGTGTCAAGACAAAACTTTTCTGCTGGAATAATTTCTCACCTGTTTATAGAAGCACACTCATGATTTCCTCTTAAAAGAAAGAAGTTTTCTGGGTACTTGACCTTGTATGCTAAGAGAAGACAAATTGATTCCAACGACCTTTTCCCTCTGCAAATAGAGACATATATATGGGCTGTTTGATGAGAAAACCTGTATTAGTGACATGATATAATTATTGCATAATATATAGTTTAAAATACTGGAAAATCATTGTTTTCTTATGTTAAGGCGGAAACTATAAAGTAGTATATTGTAATTCATTTAATTGATTTTTGATAAAATCATTTTAAACATTGTTAAACTGTTTTTAAATATTTAATTTGTTGCACAAAAATACACACCTGGCACGACAACATCATACTGCTTCAGGATGTTCGTAACATCATGTATTTAAAATGCCTTTAACGACTTACTTGAAAGCATTTTAAGTCTTGAAATACTGAAGATAATTCCTTCAAATTTTCAGATTTTAAAGGTAAAAGGATGTTCTTCATGAATTTTGTTATCTCAATTTTGATTTTTTAACTTGCATGTAATACCCAAATGAGGACAATGCAGCACAGGTAAATCTATTGACAAAACATATTCTAAAGCTCATCAGTAAGTACTTTCATTCATTGAAAAGGAATACAGCTATAAATGAAAGAGAAGCTCCTAGCACAACAACAAAGATCAGTGACCAACCTGTCAACGTAATCACCAAGGAAGAGGTAATTTTTGGCTGGTGGATAACCATTCTGTTCAAATGTTTTAACTAAATCATCAAACTGTCCATGTATATCTCCACATATATTTACTGGGCATTCTAGTTCAAGAAGATTTGACTGGTCTAGAAATTTTTGGCGAGACAGGATACATAACTGTCTTATCTGTGTTTCTGGAAGCTGGACCTGAAAAATACATAAAAAATAAGTACATAGCAAAATCACCTGGATCTTTTTTTAGATATTTTCATTTTAGTGGTCAGAAGAATGCTTTCATCAATGTTACAGACAAACTTGTATGATTACTTCCTTAATGAACTTCTGGTCTAGATGACACAACAATGTGCACATGTTAGGCAAAATGTAAACAAACAAAAACAGAATGTTAAATATTCACAGTTCTACAATAAAACTCGAATGATTAATGAAAATTATCAAAGTTGAAATCATATCCCTAAAGTTTATTTAATCACATTGCACTTTTTTGCAGCATATACACATTCTAGCGTACATGTGTATGGATGACTGATATACATTTCCATATCATCCAATGATAGAACGATTTTGTTATCTAGACCAGATCTACATTACTAATTATTAGGGAAGTTCATCCAAGTTTTTTTCTGTAGCACTGATGAAAATATAAACTACACAGAGTGTCTCTGCAATATGAACAAGAGCAAGTAGAACACGAAATGCCCCCTTGATGCATTGAATCAGTAACTGCTCAAGGAACAGAAATTATTTGGTCACTGTGCACTGGACTTTGTCGTACTGACCTAAAATAAACAAGAGCTCGTAGAACACGAAACGCCCCCCCTTAATGCTTTCAGTAATTGCACAAGGAATGGAAATTATTTGGTCACTGTACACAAAAGTTCTACTGTTCTGAGTCAATGTGACCTTGACCTTTGACCTACTGACCTCAAAATCAATAGGGGTCATTTGCTGGTCATGATCAACCTCCCTATTAAGTTTCGTGATCCTAGGCCCAAGCGTTCTCAAGTTATCATCCGGAAACGGTTATACTGTTCTGGGTCAATGTGACCTTGACCTTTTACCTACTGACCTCAAAATCAATAGGGGTCATCTGCTGGTCATGACCAACATCCCTATCAACTTTTATGATCCTTAGGGCCAATGCATTCTTGAGTTATCATCCGGAAAGCGTTTAACTGTTCCGGTTCACTGTGACCTTGACCTTTGATCTACTCACCTCAAAATCGATAGGGGTCGTCTGCTTACCATGATCAACCTCCCTATTAAGTTTCGTGGTCCTTGGCCCAAGCGTTCTCAAGTTATAGTCCGGAAAGGTTTAACTGTTTCAGGTCAATGTGACCTTGACCTTTGACCTACTGACCTCAAAATCAGTAGGGGTCATCTGCTGGTCATGAACAATCTCTCTATTAACATTCATGATCCTAGGTCCAAACGTTCTTGAGTTATCATCTGGAAACCGTTTCACTGTTCCGAGTCACTGTAACCTTGACCTTTGACCTATTGACCTCAAAACACAAAATCAACAGAGGTCATGACCAACCTCCCTATCGACTTTCATGATCCCAGGCCTAAGCATTCTTGAGTTATCATCCGGAAGCCGTTTAATTGTTCCTTTGACCTACTGATCTCAAAATCAATAGGGGTCATCTGCTGGTCATGACCAACCTCCCTATCAACCCTATCAAAATTTCCAAGGGAAAGCCCTCTCCCTGTCAACTTTCATGATCTTAGACCAAAGCATTCTCGAGTTATGATCCGGAAACCATTTAACTGTTTCGGGTCACTGTGACCTTGACCTTTGACCTACTGACCTCAAAATTAATAGGTGTCATCTGCTGGTCATGATCAACCTCGATATTAAGTTTCTTGATTCTAGGCCCAATTGTTCTCAAGTTATGGTCATGATCAGCATCCCTATTAGCGCTTGCAAGTTATCGTCTAGAGACAGTTTAACTGTTCCGGGTCACTGTGACCTTGACCTTTGATCCTCAAAATCAACAGGGGTCATCTGCTGGACATGATCAGCCTCACAATTAACTTTCATGATCCTAGGCCCAAGTGTCCTTGAGTTATCGTCCGGAAGCCGTTTTACTATCCGGGTCACTGTGACCTTGACCAACCTCCCTATCAACTTTCACGATCCTAGGCCTAAGAGTTCTTGAGTTATCGTCCAGAAACTGACTGGTCTACTAACCGACAGACAGACTGACCAACTAACTGACTGACATCTGCAAAACAATATACCCCTCCTTCTTGGAAGGGGACATAAATTTTAAGTAGGCAATGTGACCAGTGCACAATGGAAGATAAATTACCACATGTTCAATATGCGTAGTACCCATTTAACAAACTGCATGTTTTAGGTGAGAAATCGTGACTGAAATGGGTTAGTATATTTTCATGGTCTTGATCATGGTTCAAATACTATACCTAGGGGTAGGGTATAAGTTAACATGTACAGTGTCTTTCTTTTTTCTTTCTGGTCTCATGCCAGTGAATAAGACTTGGTACTGATCACTGTAAGGTTTGGTGGAAATCTGCCCTATATTATACGAGAAGTGGCCAAAATGATTATAATATTTGACAAATCAAGGGTCATATCTCTGCTGAAAATCATCAAACTGGAACATGCAGAAAAAATGCAGAACTAGGCTTGGCAAGGATCACTTCCGTAAAGTTAGTTGTATTCCCTCCTGGTGGTGTTGGAGCCGAGCAGTTGCACAGATAACATAAAATATGATAAATCAAGGGCCATAACTCCACAGAAAATCTCTTAGTTCCCAGAAGATGCCAACAATATACATGAGGCTTGGCAATGATCACTCCTGTAAGGTTTGGTGGCCAAACCATGATAAAAGTAGATTAATTAATCCATAACACTTGAAATTAACAAAACAGGAAATGCCTACATATATATTATCTAGATTGCTTATGGTGATACTCAGTCTAAATAATGAGACCCCGGGTAGACCGATTTTACATTCTGATATTTTAAGTTGTCTACCTAATCGACCAGTCAAAAAAATATAACGTTCGATATTCAGCTCTTGAGTACAATTATTTGGAATAGGTGATACTCACTTATTTGCATAACTAAAAACTCTCTAATGCATCACCCAGGCTCCTTTTGCGATAACATGAAATCTGACAAGCCAAACATGTCAGAGTTATACCAGATTTTATACTCTACCTGTTTGCCAGGAGATTCTTTCACTGAAAGAAGCTGCTCAATAATCTTGTCAACATCAATTTCAGGTGTCACTTTATTATCAGCAGCATTTGTGTTCTTGTCCATCATTTTACTTCTTGAACTTTGTACCACTGCAGTCAATTTTTCAATTTAATCCACTGTAAAATGAATAACAAGACTTTATCGCAATATATCAACATTTTATTACCCCTCCCACTTAAAACCGTGACCGTTTCCACTTTCAGATAATTATCTCCATTACATTTTTAAGATGCATAGCTAATGCATTGCTAGGTAATATCCTTGTATATCAGTGACAACTCAGTGCAAGATCTGCAAGCATTTTAAAGAAATAAAATATCATATATACTCCTGTTTCTGATTATTATTTTTTCGTTCTAATTTCTGTTGCTCTCAGCCACCATTATGGTAATGACGTCATTCTACGTGAAACCAATAGCAACCAAAGCTGCTGAAGCAGGCAGCAGGTGCCCTAACAGGAAATATTGCTATCGACTATTTCATCTGTTTGGACTAATTATTGGACTAAGGGTGCAATTAGCAATTATATATATAGGTGTTTTTGATATGCAGTAGAACATTGAAAATTGCTATAAACTAATTACAGATTTGGGTATATAATTAAAAATACTGTTTGTTCACCCTCCCCGAGGCTAGATAGATCTACGACCAAGTGACCAACAAAAAATGTCTCCAGACTGGGAGTCTCTACCTAAAATATTTAAATTAGATCTAGCATCAGTTTCTAAGGTTGTGCGGATTTACTTCTAAAACAATCTTAAAATTTTGATAAAAGTTACAGAGCTGAAAAAGTGGTGTTTAATAGAAGCTTATGCTAGTGTCAGATGCTGATTTTTCGCGTAGATATGCTTTAGATCTATATTGATTTTAGGCTTAGCCTAAATGTTTGTTAGACGAAAAAGAATTGTATATAAAAAGATATTATTCCTACCTACCTACTCAGCCTTTAATAACATGGATCGTGGGAAGGGCAGCAATGATATTTTTATGATTGACCTTGCGCACGTGCAGTGAGGGAGGATCTTTAAATTCCGTCTTTCCGTCAAGAGAATATAAAACACATAGGCCTATGGAGATCGAATATCAAAAAAAAAAAAAAAAAATGCAGAAAATGGTTATTAAATTCGTGGCCAAAATACGAAGCCAATAATTATTCATTAGAATAACTCATACATTGATGAAAAGTGCCCGTTATTGTGAGGCTACATTTTTTCTACATGATTCAAGTAGGCCTTAAACTGAAATATATAAAAAGTATAAAAAAAATCTTACCTACGCTTTTCCCTGTAGTAATTTTCTCGTGAAAATCTGAACACAACAGAATGATAATCAAGTTAAAATATATAGACTTTTGTCCTTTTTATTTAATTTTAACGAAATAGTCAAACTTTCTTTTAAATATTATTTAAAGTGACTGGTTGGACGGTCATTTATAGCGGTAAGCTTTTTACTGTAAACAAAATATGAGCGTTTATTTGCAGTTTGTAAACTAAACAAATATTTTGTTAAAATGTAACTGGAGTGATTTGCTGTTTGCACATATAGGCTAAAAAGCGGTTCTCTTTGAAAAGTAAAACTGTATTATTTGGGAACAAACAAGACATATTATATGAATATGGCACTGAACGATTTAAATCAAACAAAATAAATAAGAATACTCAACTCAACTCAACTCAACTCAAATAGTTTATTGCGTTAAACATACAATTATATGCTTATAGCAAAAACATATATATATAAGCTGAAGACATGGATTTACAAGGAGTATAAACTACACAGTAATGGTGAAATATAGGTTAGACTAAATTCATAAGACGGAACTGACAACATGTTCATTCTCTACACAAGTTTGCAAAATATAAATATTTCGATAAACCTTTAACAACTGTTTTTGAATCTGACATTAACAAATTGGTAAATTTCTGTAATGTAGGCCAAGTATAATAGTAGTGTTTCAAATGTTTTTTTCTTAAATCCTTGTACTTATTACATGTAAGCAAAAAGTGATATTCATTTTCTATTTGTCCAAAATTGCAGTTTTTACAAATTCTTTCATTCCTTGGCATACCTGTATATCTACCCTTTTCAATAGCCAAGTCATGAGAGGTCGTTCGAAATCTTGTTAAAGCAATTCTGAATCTTTTATCTTTTATAAAATCTAGATATTTTTCAAACTCAAAATTATATTTCAAAGTAACGTACGTTTCTAAGCGTCGGGAGTTGTTAATAGATCCATGCCAGCTTTGAATACATGATGATGCAGTTATAATACAAATTCGATCGCTTTGTCATGCAGAACTTCTATCAAAGCTACTCACACACAAGTCATTAACTTTAACTGCTGGCGGTAAGCGAATCTGCCTTCGCGACCTGTGCAGACCAAGATCGTGCAGGTTGATCATAGTCTGCACTGTTCGCTATTCAGTCCGTAAATTTAACAGGGTAAAGGTAAAGATGTGTTGAAGACTGTACATTACGAGTGGTCTTTGGTACCACAGGTTGCCAGTTTCGACACGCCTACAAGTATCCTGCTATTCAGTCAAAGCAGACGGAGGGTTTTTTAGGGAGTTAGGGCGCGTACATATATATGGATGAGACATATTTCTTTACATAGCAACGGGTCAAAAACCTGTAAGACCACCCGAAGCGCCTTCGAACAGCATCCTACATTTTGATTATAGTTTGCAGATGTGTTCATGTTAGGACATACCTTCTGAAACTACTCAATTTTTAGGAATTTAAGGTTGACTAAGAATTCAGAGATTGTATGTCTGGTCGACCCTTACTAGTTTGGTCCACGAAATCCGAAAAACGGACGACAGTTAGAAGTTTGGAGTCTGAGAATGTGTTCGGTCGTTTCGACTTTTTTGGGGCTCAAAACGTTATTTTCATAGAAAATTTTGTCCCTTGAAAATACTTTATTTATGAGAAAATAACAGAAAAACAGTGTGTGCTTTACGTGTTGTGAAGTCTTAAGTGTAGTCTGAAAAAGTCATCTTATCAAGGACTAAAATTGACGTTCTCCGCAAGTAACTGCCCAATGAAACAGAGGTGGAGGACGGATGATTCCAGACATAATGTCGTATCAAATCGTCATGGAGAACATAGGCTTCGCCACGACCCCGCGATCCTTAGATCTACAGCTAAACGGGCGGGTAATAGATATTACACAAGTTCAAATAACTCACATAGATATCTATTTTTGCTTATTTTTTTTTATAACTAGACGGATTTTGGTAAGATAAAAAGCGTCGGATACAAGAAAGCTTTTGCTTTCCTCGACACAAGCGTCTGGCACTTATTGTCAATATACTTTCTCCAAACACTTCGCCAACTGAATCTCAGTGTGCACGTTACCTACACATTTGGTGCGAGAAAACACATTTGAGCGAAGTGTTTGAGAAAAGTATTGAAAATATCTGGCAGACGTCTTGTATCGAAGTTAGCATTACTTGAATAAGTTTTCCTGCCGTCCACACTTTTATACTAAATCTATTAAAATCAGTCAAGTAATAAGCAAATATTTTTACCTGAAATCCAGCGATTTCCACGTGTGTGCGATACCGAAATGTCACGTAGGTCCGCTACCCTGATAATGATAAATCCTAAGTCAACCACCATTTTACGTTCGAAAATACTCACACCCGTTAACCGGTTGCGAGCAAAACAGTTCGTGGCGAACAAAACAGTTTTCCGATATTTTTGCCGGCATCTATATTGGGTAAGTATTTTCGACCCAAGAATCGGTTGATGCAAAAAAATATGTTGAAGATCTTTATTTCTATAAAAAGGAGAATGAACAAAGAACATGCCATGTGATTCCCGTTTAAAAGTAATGTATATTGAGCAAGTGGTGTGATTTTGTTGAAAACAAGAGCTCGTAGAACATGAAATGCCCCCATTGATGCATTCAGTAACTGCAAAAGGACCGATTTTTTTAGGTAACTGTGCACTAGACATATGACGTCCTGACCTCAAATCAATAATAATGGGTCATTTACCAGTCATAAGTGACCTCTGTATCAAATCTGATCTTAAACCAAAGCATTCTCTAGTTATTTGGCAAAATAGTTCTACTGTACTGCATCAATGTGACCTTGACCTTTGACATACTGACCTCAAAATCAATAGGGGTCATCTGCTGTCAGGATCAACATCCCTATCAAGTTTCATGATCCTAGGCCCAAGCGTTCTCAAGATATTGTCTGGAAATGGTTAAACTGTTCAAGTAATCAGCTTGATAGCACTATCTATGCCATTTATTAAACTAAAATCACAAAAGACACAGAACTGTTCTGTCTCGCCACATAAATAAATATGAAATGTGCAATGCCGTCACACATTTTTTACGACCATGTCATGTTTGAATGTCTATAACTCATTGAATAATATTGCGTTTTGTTGGTTAAAAGTTGGATAATATTCAGAGCAAACATTATTTTAAAGGTTGACGTTAATAGTATAGCCGTATTGAAAAGTGAATTAAATATATCAAGATAAACTTTTGTTTTCGCATTTTTTTCAACAAAATCACACTTTTAACTCGCCATACCTTACTCGATATACATTAATTTTAAATGGGAATCACATGGCATGTTCTTTGTTCATGCTCCTTTTTATAGAAATAAAGATCTTTAACAAATTTTTCACCAACCAATTCTTGTATCAAAAATACTTACCCCAATATAGATGCCGGCAAAAATAACGGAAAACTGTTTTGTCCGCCACAAACTGTTTAGCTCGCAACCGGTTAACGGGTAAGAAATGTTCAAAGCTTATTAAAATGTTTCTATTAGCATCCTTTGAGTTCTTTAGACTGACAAGACTTAGTTTTGTCACAAAATTTATAGGTCCCTAACATACGGATTCTCTAAATTAGGGATTTAATTAAATATCTAAGGATTTGGACCATTATTATTCCTTGTACAAAACTGTATTGCAATATACAGGTATAATTCCAAATACATTCTACACCAAGTGGTATGTAAACTAGAAGATGCTTTTGTAAAAAAGCACATGTCTCCCCCAATGCATAGTCGTACATGCAAGAAGTCAATTGGGGACAAGAGCGAAAGTCAAAGAGACACTGATGGTTGGCTGCAATAGAGATCACCTACTTGGCATGTCCAATCATCCCACTAAGTTTCAACATTCTGAGCCTAATGGTTCTCAAGTTATGAATTGGATATGGTTTTCCATGTTCAGGCTCCTGTGACCTTGACCTTTGATCAAGTGACCCCAAAATCATAAGGGGTCATCTACTCTGCATGTCCAATTATCCTATTAAGTTTCAACATTCTGTGTCAAGTGGTTCTCAAGTTATTGATTGGAAAGAGTTTTCTATGTTCAGCCCCTTGTGACTTTGACCTTTGAAGGAGTAACCCAAAAAAAAACATAAGGGGTCTCCTACTCTGTAATTCCTATCTCCCTGTGAAGTTTGAAGATTCTAGGTCAAATGGTTCTCAAATTATAAACCGGAAATGGATTTCCATTCTCTATCCGCTGCGACCTTGACCTTTAAAAGAGTGACCCCAAAATCAATAGGGGTCATCTACTCTGCATGTCCAATCATCCTATGAAGTTTCAGCTTTCTGGGTCAAGTGGTTCTCAAGTTACTGACCGGAAATGGTTTTCCATGTTCAGGCATCTGTGACCTTGACATTTAAAGAGTGACCCCAAAAACGATAGGGGTCATCTCCTCTGCAAGACCAATCATCCTATGAAGTTTTAAGATTTTGGGTCAAGTGGTTCTCAAGTTACTGACTGGAAATTGTTTTCCATGTTCAGGCCCATGTGACCTTGACCTTTGATAAAGTGACCCCAAAATCAATAGGGGTCATCTAGTCTGCATGTCCAATCATCCTATAAGTTTTAACATTCTGGGTCAAGTGGTTCTCAAGTTACTGACCGGAAATGGTTTTCCATGTTCGGACCCCTGTGACCTGTGACCTTTAACAGAGTGACCCTAAAATCGATAGGGGTCATCTCCTCTGCATGACCAATCATTCTATGAAGTTTATACATTCTTGGTCAGGTGGTTCTTAAGTTACTGACCGGAAACGGTTTTCCATGTTCAGGCCGCTGTGACCTTTAATGGAGTGACCCGAAAATCAATAGGGGCCATCTACTCTGCATGTCCAATCATCCTATGAAGTTTCAATATTCCGGGTCAAGTGGTTCTCATGCTACTGACCAGAAATGGTTTTTCATGTTTAGGCCCCTGTGACCTTGACCTTTAAAGAGTGACCCCAAAAAGCAATAGGGTTCATCTACTCTGCATGACCAATCATCTTATGAAGTTTCAACATTCTGGGTCAAGTGGTTCTCAAGTTACTGACCGGAAATTGTTTTCCATGTTCAGGCCCCTGTGACCTTGACCTTTAATAGAGTGACCCCAAAATCGACAGGAGTCATCTTCTCTGCATGAACAATCATCCTATGAAGTTTCAACATTCTGGGTCAAGTGGTTCTCAAGTTACTGACTGGAAATGGTTTTCCTTGTTCAGGCCCCTGTGACCTTGACCTTTAATGCAGTGACCCCAAAATCGATAGGGGTCATCTCCTCTGCATGACCAATCATTCTATGAAGTTTATACATTCTGGGTCAGGTGGTTCTCAAGTTACTGACCGGAAATGGTTTTCCTTGTTCAGGCCCCTGTGACCTTGACCTTTAATGCAGTGACCCTAAAATCGATAGGGGTCATCTCCTCTGCATGACCAATCATCCTATGAAGTTTATACATTCTGGGTCAGGTGGTTCTCAAGTTAATAACCGGAAATGGTTTTCCATGTTCAGGCCGCTGTGACCTTTAATGGAGTGATCCCAAAATCAATAGGGGCCATCTACTCTGCATGTCCAATCATCCTATGAAGTTTCAATATTCCGGGTCAAGTGGTTCTCATGCTACTGACCAGAAATGGTTTTCATGTTTAGGCTCCTGTGACCTTGACCTTTAAAGAGTGACCCCAAAAATCAATAGGGTTCATCTACTCTGCATGACCAATCATCCTATGAAGTTTCAACATTCTGGGTCAAGTGGTTCTCAAGTTACTGACCGGAAATTGTTTTCCATGTTCAGGCCCCTGTGACCCTGACCTTTAATAGAGTGACCCCAAAATCGACAGGAGTCATCTCCTCTGCATGAACAATCATCCTATGAAGTTTCAACATTCTGGGTCAAGTGGTTCTCAAGTCACTGACCGGAAATGGTTTTCCTTGTTCAGGTCCCTGTGACCTTGACCTTTAATGCAGTGACCCCAAAATAAATAGGGGTAATCTACTCTGCATGACCAATCATCCTATGAAGTTTCAACATTCTGGGTCAAGTGGTTTTCAAGTTATTGATCGGAAATGGTTTTCCATAATCAGGCCGCTGTGACCTTGACCTCTGATGGAGTGACCCCAAAAGCAATAGGGGTTGTCTACTCCATAAGCCCTGCCACCCTATGAAGTTTGAAGATTCTAGGTCAAATGGTTCTCCAGCTATTGATCGGAAATGAAGTGTGACATATGGACGGATGGGGCAAAAACAGTATGTCTCCCCCAGTTGGGAGAGACATAATAATTCCCTGAAAATATGAACAGCCAAGTATAGCTTCAACGTATTTTGCGCCTGTACCTCTGCTATGTGCCTGCACCTCAACAATCGTCAAGAGGCGATCATATCTCTGCTTCGTGCAGTAAAAATAAATAGAAATTTTTAAAAATACAAGCAGTTTGTGAAATACAAACTAAGTTGGATTACTTTTCGATCACCCCTCGTATTAGTTTTAGTTTTATTCATCATTTTCTGTACTACTAAACTCAATGATTCAGATTTTATCTGTACCCTTTCAATGAAGATTTCCTTGCAGACTTTAGATGTGCATTTTTAATTGTGATTCTTTTAAGTGTGAAATTCTTTCTAAAGTTATTTATGTGGTATGTTCTGAGGTTCACGTTTATACGTACATGTATACAATCTTAAGGGTCCGATTATCCATTTTTGAAAGACATGCTAGCTGTAATTGCAGTGAAAAGAAATGTGATGACCTTTCAATTTGATGGTTGCAAGCCAAAGCGTTGTACAGCTGTATTCCCTAACCATTAATGTCATTTCGACATTGACCTCCTGAACCCCAAAAATGGTCATGGTAATTGCCAAAGGCAATGTTACGAAGTTTGATGGTCATATGCCGTAGTGTTATCCAGCTATTGATCTGGAAGTATTTCAAGGCTCAATGCCATTGTGTCCTTGACCTTTGATAACAGAACTTCAACAGAATAATTTAGGGTCATTTATTGATAAACAATAGACAGTCCTACTAAGGCCAAAGCATTCTCGAGTTACTGATCAAAAGCAGTTTTTAATCATTAGGTCACTGTGACCTTGACCTTTGAGTCCAAAATTTAATGGTTTCCAGATCCTCTGACCATTAACATTAGACAACTTTAGTCACAAGCGTTCTTCAGTTGGAAACTGTTCAATCTCAAGGTGGCTTTGACCAATGAGCACAGTAGCTATTTCGGTCACCTACTGGCAACATGCAATCATCCTACAGTGACAGAACATTGTAAACAAAGAGTTCTATAGTAAATGAACAGTAATCGTTTTGTGTCTCAGTATCACTGTGACATTGACTTACTATTAAAAACAAGAGGGTCATGATGACCCTGAATCGCTCACCTGAGTACTATGAGCCACATGTTAAAAATGGCAAACTGATGCTAAAATATTAGAAAGTAGGTCAGTAGGTCACATTCATGGTCATTGAAAGTCAGTTTTAAGATCAGTGTACAAAACTTTACATGTCATCTAAATTTCAAGGCTGTAACTTAAACAAGAGGGCCAAGATGGCCCTAGGTCGCTGATTTCATGGAAAAAAATATTCTGACCAATTATCATTAAAATTGGAGCAAAAATCTCGAGTATAAATAAGTATTTTCTTTGATTTGACCCAGTGACCTACTTTTTGACCCATATTCAAATTTGACCTAGATTTCATCAAGGCAATCATTCTGACTTAATTTCAGGAAGATCAATCGGAAAATATAGCCTCTATTGCATACACAATGTTTTTCTTTGATTTGACCTAGTGACCTACTTTTTGACCCCAGTTGACCCGTATTCAAACTTGATCTAGATTTCGTCAAGGCAATCATTCTGACAAAATTTCATGAAGATCAATTGAAAAATACAGCTGCTATGGCATACACAAGGTTTTTCTTAGATTTGACCTAGTGACCTACTTTTTGACCCCAGATGACCCATTTTCAAATTCAGGCTAGACTTCATTAAGGTTATTATTTTGACTTAATTTCAGGTAGATCAATTGAAAAATACAGCATCTATCACGTACACAAGCTTTTTCTTTGATTTGACCTAGTGACCTAGTTTTCAACCCTAGATGACCCGTTTTGGAACTCGGCCTAGATTTCATCAAGATAATCATTCTGACCAAAATTCATGAAGATTAATTGAAAAATACAGCCTCTATCGCATACACAAGCTTTTCCTTTGATTTGACCTAGTGACCTAGTTTTTGACCCTAGATAACCCATTTTCGAACTCGGCCTAGATTTCATCAAGATAATCATTCTGACCAATATTCATGAAGATTAATTGAAAAATACAGCCTCTACAACATACACAAGGTTTTTCTTTGATTTGACCTTGTGACCTAGTTTTTGACCCCAGATGACCTGTTTTCAAACTCGGCCTAGATTTCATCAAGATAATCATTCTGACCAAAATTCATGAAGATTAATGGAAAAATACAGCCTCTATCACATACACAAGCCTTTTCTTTGATTTGACCTAGTGACCTACTTTTTGATCCTAGATGACCCATTTTCGAACTCGGCCTAGATTTCATCAAGATAATCATTCTGACGAAAATTCATGAAGATTAATTGAAAAATACAGCCTCTATCACATACACAAGCTTTTTCTTTGATTTGACCTTGTGACCCAGTTTTTGAGCCCAGATGACATGTTTTCGAACTCGGCCTAGACTTCATCAAGATAATCATTCTGACCAAAATTCATGAAGATTAATTGAAAAATACAGCCTCTATCGCATACACAAGCTTTATCTTTGATTTGACCTAGTGACCTAGTTTATGACCCCAGATGACCCATTTTCGAACTCGACCTAGATTTCAACAAGATAATCATTCTGACCAAAATTCATGAATATTAACTGAACAAGAGGGCCAAGATGGCCCTAGGTCGCTCACCTAAGAAACACACCATAACAGTGTAAAACATGTTTGACCTAGTGATTTCATGGAAACAAATATTCTGACCAATTTTCATTAAGATTGGACTTGCGATAAAACAAGCATTTTCTTAGATATGACCTAGTTTTTGACCCTAGATGACCCATGTTCAAACTCGACCTAGATTTTATCAAGGCAATCATTCTGACCAAAATTCATGAAGATCAATTGAAAAATACAGCCTCTATCACATACACAAGTTTTTTCTTTGATTTGACCAAGTGACCTAGTTTTTGACCTCAGATGACCCATATTCCAATTCGACCTAAATTTCATTAAGGCAATCATCCTGACCAAATTTCATAAAAATCAATTGAAAAAAACAGTCTCTATCGCATACACAAGATTTTTCTTTAATTTGACCTAGTGACCTAGTTTTTGACCTCAGATAGCCCATATTCAAGCTCGACCTAGATTTCATCAAGGCAATCACTCTGACCAAATTTCATGAAGATCAATTGAAAACTACATCCTCTATTGCATACACAATGTTTTTCTTCGATTTGACCTAGTGACCTAGTTTTTGATCCCAGATGACCCATTTTCGAACTCGGCCTAGATTTTATCAAGGTTATCATTCTGGCTAAATTTCATGAAGATCAGTTGAAAAATACAGCCTCTATCGCATACACAACGTTTTTCCTTGATTTAACCTAGTGACCTAGTTTTTGACCCCAGATGACCCATTTTCGAACTCGGCCTAGATTTCATCAAGGTAATCATTCTGACCAAAATTCATGAAGATTAATTGAAAAATACAGCTTCTATCGCATACACAAGGTTTTTCTTTGATTTGACCTAGTGACCTAGTTTTTGACCCGAGATGACCCATTTTGGAAATCGGCCTAGATTTCATCAAGGTTATCATTCTGACCAAATTTCATGAAGATCAGTTGAAAAATACAGCCTCTATCGCATACACAAGCTAAATGTTGACGGACAGACAACAGACAGACGCCGGTCAGGTGAGCTAAAAATACAGACTCTATCGCATACGCAAGCTTTTTCTTTGATTTGACCTTGTGACCTAGTTTTTGACCCCAGATGACATGTTTTCGAACTCGGCCTAGATTTCATCAAGATAATCATTCTGACCAAAATTCATGAAGATTAATTGAAAAATACAGCCTCTATCGCATACACAAGCTTTATCTTTGATTTGACCTAGTGACCTAGTTTATGACCCCAGATGACTCATTTTCGAACTCGACCTAGATTTCAACAAGATAATCATTCTGACCAAAATTCATGAATATTAACTGAACAAGAGGGCCAAGATGGCCCTAGGTCGCTCACCTAAGAAACACACCTTAACAGTGTAAAACATGTTTGACCTAGTGATTTCATGGAAACAAATATTCTGACCAATTTTCATTAAGATTGGACTTGCGATAAAACAAGCATTTTCTTAGATATGACCTAGTTTTTGACCCTAGATGACCCATGTTCAAACTCGACCTAGATTTTATCAAGGCAATCATTCTGACCAAAATTCATGAAGATCAATTGAAAAATACAGCCTCTATCACATACACAAGTTTTTTCTTTGATTTGACCAAGTGACCTAGTTTTTGACCTCAGATGACCCATATTCAAATTCGACCTAAATTTCATTAAGGCAATCATCCTGACCAATTTCATAAAAATCAATTGAAAAAAAACAGTCTCTATCGCATACACAAGATTTTTCTTTAATTTGACCTAGTGACCTAGTTTTTGACCTCAGATAGCCCATATTCAAGCTCGACCTAGATTTCATCAAGGCAATCACTCTGACCAAATTTCATGAAGATCAATTGAAAACTACATCCTCTATTGCATACACAATGTTTTTCTTCGATTTGACCTAGTGACCTAGTTTTTGATCCCAGATGACCCATTTTCGAACTCGGCCTAGATTTTATCAAGGTTATCATTCTGGCTAAATTTCATGAAGATCAGTTGAAAAATACAGCCTCTATCGCACACACAACGTTTTTCCTTGATTTAACCTAGTGACCTAGTTTTTGACCCCAGATGACCCATTTTCGAACTCGGCCTAGATTTCATCAAGGTAATCATTCTGACCAAAATTCATGAAGATTAATTGAAAAATACAGCTTCTATCGCATACACAAGGTTTTTCTTTGATTTGACCTAGTGACCTAGTTTTTAACCCGAGATGACCCATTTTGGAACTCGGCCTAGATTTCATCAAGGTTATCATTCTGACCAAATTTCATGAAGATCATTGAAAAATACAGCCTCTATTCGCATACACAATGCTAAATGTTTGACGGAATGACCAGACAGACCTCAGTGAGCTAAAATAAGACTCTATGCATAGCAAGCTTTTTCTTGATTTACTGTGACCTAGTTTTTGACCCCAGATGACCTGTTTCAAACTCGGCCTAGATTTCATCAAGTAATCATTCTGACCAAAATTCATGAAGATAATTGAAAAATACAGCCTCTATCAATACACAAGTTTTTCTTTGATTTGACCTTGTGACCAGTTTTTGACCCAGATGACATTTTCGAACTCGGCCTAGATTCATCAAGTAATCATTCTGACCAAATTCATGAAGATATTGAAAAATACAGCCTCTATCGCATACACAAGCTTTATTTGATTGACCTAGTGACCTATTTGACCAGATGCCATTTCAACTCGACTAGATTCAACAAGATAATCATTCTGACCAAAATTCATGAATATTAACTGAAAGCAGATCCTAGGTGCTACCTAAGAACCCATACTGTAAACTGTTGACCAGTGATTTCATGAAACAAATATTCTGACCAATTTTATTAAATAGCTTGCAAAACAAGCTTTTCTTAGATATGACCTAGTTTTTGACCCCAGATGACCCATTTCAACTCGCCTAGATTTATCAAGGAATCATTCTGACCAAAATTCATGAAGATTAATTGAAAAATAACAGCCTCTATCACATACACAAGTTTTTCTTTGATTTGACCTAGTGACCTAGTTTTTGACCCAGATGACCCTAGATTTCAATTCGACCAAATTTCATTAAGTTGAATCATCTCTTGACAAATTTCATAAAAATCATTGAAAAATACAGTCTCTATCGCATACACAAGATTTTTCTTTATTTGACCTAGTGACCTAGTTTTTGACCCAGATGACCATTTCAACTCGCCTAGATTTCATCAAGAATCATTCTGACCAAAATTCATGAAGATAATTGAAAATACAGCCTCTATGCATACACAAGTTTTTCTTCGATTTGACCTAGTGACCTAGTTTTTGACCCCAGATGACCCATTTTCGAACTCGGCCTAGATTTTATCAAGGTAATCATTCTGAGCAAATTTCATGAAGATCAGTTGAAAAATACAGCCTCTATCGCATACACAAGCTTTTTCTTGATTTGACCTAGTGACCTAGTTTTGACCCCAGATGACCATTTCGAACTCGCCTAGATTTCATCAAGGTAATCATTCTGACCAAAATTCATGAAGATTAATTGAAAATACAGCTTCTATCGCATACACAAGGTTTTCTTTGATTTGACTCTAGTGACCTAGTTTTTACCCAGATGACCCATTTTGGAACTCGGCCTAGATTTCATCAAGGTTATCATTCTGACCAAAATTCATGAAATCAGTTGAAAAATACAGCCTCTATCGCATACACAATTCTAATTTGATAAGACACAGACGACCCGGTCAGTGACAAAATACAGACTCTATCGCATACCAAGCTTTTTCATTATTTGACCTTGTACTAGTTTTTGACCAGATGACCTGTTTCAAACTCATGCTAGATTTCATCAAAACATCATCAGACCAAATTCATGATAGATAATGGAAAAATACAGCCCTATCACAGTACCAAGCTTTTTGTCTTGATTTACCTTGACCAGTTTTTTGACCCAGATGACCATTTACGAACTCGGCCAGATTTCATCAGATAATCATTCGACAAAATCATGAAGATTAATGAAAAATATAGCCTCTTCACATACACAAGCTTTTTCTTTGATTGCCTTGTGACCTGGTCTTAGACCCCAGATGACCTGTTTCGACTCGACCTAGATTTCATCAAGATTATCATTCTGACAAAAATTCATGAAGATTAATTGAAAAATACAGCCTCTATCGCATACACAAGCTTTATCTTTGATTTTATCTAGTGACCTAGTTTTTGACCCCAGATGACCCATTTTTGAACTCGGCCTAGATTTCATCAAGATAATCATTCTGACCAAAATTCATGAATATTAATTGAAAAATACAGCCTCTATCGCATACACAAGCTTTTTCTTTGATTTGACCTAGTGACCTAGTTTTTGACCCCAGATGACTCATTTTCGAACTCGGCCTAGATTTTATCAAGGAGATCATTCTGACCAAATTTAATGAAGATCAGTTGAAAAATACAGCCTCTATTGCATACACAAGCTAAATGTTGACAGACACGACAGACGACAGACATCGAGCGATCAGAAAAACTCACCAGGGAGTAGGTCAGTAGGTCAAGGTCACAGTCAAGTGACCCCTAATCGCTTGGGGTCATCAGGTAATTATAATTAAACAGTCTTGTGTTTATTCCTATATAACTCATATAACAAGTGACCCCCAGGGCAGGGCTTCTTTTCACCCCTGGGGCATAACTTGAACAATCTTGTTAGAGATCCACTCGGCAAAGCTACATACCAAATATCAAAGGCCTAGGCCTTGAACTTTCAGACAAGAAGATTTTTAAAGTTTTTTCCTAATATAGGTCTATGTAAAACTTAAGACCCCCCGGGGCCTCTTTCCAATCCAGGATTATAATTTAAACAATATCGATAAGGACCACAAGGCAATGCTACATACCAAATATCAAAGGCCTAGGTTTTGTGGTATTAGACAAGAAGATTTTTAAGTTTTTTCCTATATAAGTCTATGTAAAAGTTGTGACCCCCGGAGCGGGGCCTCTTAACCCCAGGGGCACAATCTGAACAATCTTCATGGAGGACCATTAGTTGATGTCACATGCCAAATATCTAGGCTCTATACCTTGAAGTTTCGGACAAGAAGATTTTTAAAAAAATTTCCTTTCAGTTGCCATGGCAACCAGAGTTCTTCTTTGGAATTCAATTGTGAAAGGGGGCCACCCAAGGATCATTCCCGTGAAGTTTGGTGTAATCCTGCCCAGTGGTTTACAAGAAGATTTTTTTTAGAAAATGTTGACGGACGGACTACTGATGGCGCACGACGGACATTGAGCAGTTATTGAGCTAACAATAGGGGCCATCTGCGGCACCACATGTAGTCACCCAGTGAAGGTTAATCACTGTAAGCTAAGTGTTTCTAGTTATTGATTTGAAACCGAGAGTTTACCAACAATATCACGAGCAGAACAATCTACTCATTTTCCTAAGTCTAAATTTTTCTTGTAAAACAGTTACTAGAACTGTTTATTATTAGGTCACAGACTTATCCTTTTTTGTGGGGATCGAGCATATAAAACAAGAGCTGTTTGTAAAACTGTTTAAATACATATGCCCTCCCCTATGATGACCTGTCAGAGGAAACAAAGCCTGAATCTACAGCCTCAAGTATGTTTCGCCCTTCATTTTTGACCTGTTATATATAAATAACAAAACTGGAGAGATCTACTGACGATCAAGCTAAGAAGTTCCAGCGCTACAGGCCTAATTATATTCTCCAGGTTTGATCAATCACCATCTTTTTTACCTCTGATTTTCAACTTTGAACTACTGACCTACAAATAAATAGGGCTGCTCAGTCACACAATCAGTCTTTCTTGTTTGACAACGATACGCCCTTGCCTTCTCAACTTATTGATAGGAAACTGCTTTTAGCCTCAACATTACTGTGACCTTGAACTATGATCTACTACTACTCGCCCTCTTCCAAGACAAGAAATGGGACTTACAAACAAAAGGCAATACTCCTAAGAAGTTTGACTAATACAATTCCAAGCCTTCTCCAACCATTTAGCAGAAACGTTTTAGTCAATGTGACCTTGAGCCTTGACCTCTCTACCCAATCATCTATTGGCTACATGCAATCTTATTAAGTATCTTTATTTAATCAGTGCATAGCATTTTCAATCTCAAGGTCACTGTGACCATGACTTTCGACTTCCCTAAACATACGAGTTATCATAAGCAATCATCCTTTGAAGTTTGACTACTGCTGGCCCACGTCTTCCCAAGTTAATGATCAGATACTGTAAGTGTATTAATATTAGCGGAGTACTAATTTTCCGCTATTAGCGGGAACGGGCATGCGCTAATTCATGTCTAGGGCTAATATTAGACTGAAAAGAAAGGCTTTCCTAATAAAAAAGTAACATTTATCTATTGATAATACCGTAATTACAATGCAAGAAAACACAGAGAAATACATATTTATTGTGTAAATATGACAATAACTGCATTCCTAACTAATATTCTGCAGCATGTTTCAAATAGAATAATCAAACCTGCTTGAACATTAGTGCAAAAATCATCTATTATTGTAAATTAAGTTGCATTTATTTCTATCTTCGCCATTGTCCGTAGACAACGTATATAACACCTTCGGAGTAGATCGCCAGTTTGTCTGGTCGCGCTAATTACGAGTGTTACCATAACATTTTACTGCTTTGATAACCAAGTGTGAATTTGAAATCAAACAATTACTACCATTCTGCACTGTATACATGTACACAGTGTAAATAAAATATAATGCAGATAATAACATTTATTTGATACTTGTACAAGAATTTTCCACAGTGACAGTATACGAAGAAAGAAAAAGACAAGTGGACCATGATGGTCCTGAATCGCTCACCTCTTCCCACATGACCCAGTTTTGAGTATGACGTCGTTTTTTCTATTATTTGACATAGTGACCTAGTTTTTGAGCTCATGTGACCCAGTTTTGAACTTGACCTAGATATTATCAAGATAAAAATTCTGACCAATTTTCATGAAGATCCATTGAAAAATATGGTCTCTAGAGAGGTCACAAGGTTTTTCTATTATTTGACCTATTGACCTAATTTTCTAAGGTACGTGACCCTCTTTTGAACTTTACCTAGATATCATCAAGGTGAACATTCTCACTAACTTTCATGAAGATCTCATGAAAAATATGGCCTTTAGAGAGGTCACAAGGTTTTTCAATTTTTATACCTACTGGCCTAGTTTTTGACCGCACGTGACCCAGTTTCGAAACTGACCTAGATATCATCAAGGTGAACATTCAGATCAATTTTCATGAAGAGCCATTGAAAAATATGGCCTCTACAGAGGTCAAAAGATTTTAATAATTTTAGACCTACTGACCTAGTTTTTGACCGCAGTTGACCCAGTTTCAAACTTGACCTAGATATCACCAAGGTGAACATTCTGACCAATTTTTATGGAGATCCATTCAAAAGTATGGCCTCTAGAGAGGTCACAAGGTTTTTCTATTTTAAGACCTACTGACCTAGTTTTTGACCGCACATGACCCTGTTTCGAACTTAACCTAGATATCAAGATGAACATTCAGACCAATTTTCATACAGATCCCATGAAAAATATGGTCTTCAGAGAGGTCACAAGGTTTTTCTATTATTTGACCTACTGACCTAGTTTTTGAAGGCACGAGACCCACTTTTGAACTTGACCTAGATATCATCAAGATGAACATTCAGACCAACTTTCATACAGATCCCATGAAAAATATGGCCTCTAGAGAGGTCACAAGGTTTTTCTATTATTTGACCTACTGACCTAGTTTTTGTAGGCACGTGACCCACTTTCGAACTTAACCTAGATATCATCAAGATGAACATTCTGACCAATTTTCATGAAGATCTCATGAAATATATGGCCTCTAGTGATGTCAAAGGGTTTTTCTAGTTTTAGACCTACTGACCTAGTTTTTGATTGCACGTGACCCAGTTTTGAACTTGACCTAGATATCATCAAGATGAACATTCAGACCAACTTTCATACAGATCCCATGAAAAATATGGCCTTTAGAGAGGTCACAAGGTTTTTCTATTATTTGACCTACTGACCTAGTTTTTGACAACACGTGACCCAGTTTCGAACTTGACCTAGATATCATCAAGGTGAACGTTCTGACCAATTTTCATGAAGATCTTGTGAAATATATGGCCTCTAGAGAGGTCACAAGGTTTTTCTATTTTTAGACCTACAGACCTAGTTTTTGAGGGCACGTGACCCAGTTTCAAACTTGACCTAGATATCATCAAGGTGAACATTCTGACCAATTTTCATGAAGATCTTGTGAAATATATGGCCTCTAGAGAGGTCACAAGGTTTTTCTATTTTTAGACCTACTGACCTAGTTTTTGATGGCACGTGACCCAGTTTAGCACTTGACCTAGATATCATCAAGGTGAACATTCTGACCAATTTTCATGAAGATCTTGTGAAATATATGGCCTCTAGAGAGGTCACAAGGTTTTTCTATTTTTAGACCTACTGACCTAGTTTTTGATGGCACGTGACCCAGTTTCGAACCTCAAGATGAACATTCTGACCAACTTTCATAAAGATCCCATGAAAAATGTGACCTCTAGAGTGGTCACAAGCAAAAGTTTACGGACGCACGCACAACGGACACCGCGCGATCACAAAAGCTCACCTTGTCACTTTGTGACAGGTGAGCTAAAAACAGATCAACATGCATAATATATATATAAATTGCTTTTTATTTAAAAAAAGACTTAATACATATGCAAACTTTATTAGGTAATATTTTTTAAAGAAAAAAACGTGTATATATAGTCCCGGGCAGAACTGTTTCATACAACAGTCATGTTCGGGCCATTCCGTATTTGATCGGAAATTTGTGTTTCAGCTACCACCAATTGGCTATTTTAGCGCTGCTGATACTGCGCTAATACACGTACGAGCTAATACTTCGAAACTACTCAATTTTAGCTGTTTGCGCTAAAATTTAGCTGCTCTAATATAAGTACACTTACAGTATCATTTTCGGTCTGCAGGTCACCGTAACCTTGACCTTTGATTTACTGACCCCCAAAACAATTAATTCATCTACTGACCACAGGTAATCACCCAAAGAGTTAACAAAGTGCCTACCAACTGATAAACAGACAAAGGAACCCAAAAGACTGACATGAACAAAACAATACATGTATGCCACCCACTTCCTCAAAGGCGGCTGGGTTGGGGAGGGGATAATAAGCCAACAGAGACGCAACTTGTTTTAGCATTTCATGTCAGTATTTTTTTTTTCATATCTTATTCTACTTTTAAAAACACATTAAACAACACAAAATAATTGAATAAGTCTGCTAGATGTAACACTAATTGTAACACTCCCTGGTCGGGTCATCTACATCTTCTCTGCGTTTCACTGAAATACAAGGGGAAAAAAAGTTTAATAAACAGAACTAAAAAGCTAGGTTTTATCAATTCTTACATAATAAGTTCTTTTTTCTTACAAAAATTTTTTATGCTATTAATGAGCAATTAACCTCTTGAAAGTCACTTTCAGAAAGTGTGTAGTTTACAGGAATGTTCTTCTTTCAGTTCTTGGTCATTTTGTGCATTTAGGATGAACCACCAACTGTAAAACGTTGAAAAATTCGAGGATGTTGTAGAACAAGTGAAGTTTAGTGAATCTGAGCACT
Source organism: Mercenaria mercenaria (assembly GCF_021730395.1). Classification (NCBI taxonomy): domain Eukaryota; kingdom Metazoa; phylum Mollusca; class Bivalvia; order Venerida; family Veneridae; genus Mercenaria; species Mercenaria mercenaria. The sequence goes on along the minus strand of NC_069362.1, from coordinate 102,944,809 downwards.
TCTTGAGAGGTTGTTTAATGTGTTTATTTTTCTATTTTAGCCCATTTAACGATTCTGACAAAAGTCCATTCAAAGACAACTAATGGTATTAATCAATCAAGCGGTGCATGAGACAAGAGCTGTCTGAGACTGTGTGCTTGACTACTCCTGTGCTGGTGAATAGGGAATGTATGTGGAAACTTGAGCTATCACCAGCATCATCAATACCCATAAAGAGGAAAAATAATTCATATGTGAAGTTTCTGAACTGACCAGATAAATTCAGATGTGAGAAAATTGTTAAGTGTATGTTCCTCCAAACTTCACCCATCCCAGGAAACAATGTCACACATCTAAACTTCATGCACATTATCATAAAATTATATAATACTGATGATGTGGAAAAACTTTGTTTTTACGTTTGAATGAAATCAATTTGTAATCACAGAGACAGAACAAAACTAGATGTGTGTCCATAGGACACAGGTGCCCCCCCCATCCTGCCACTGTAACATGGTTTAATGACTCAGGTTAAACAATTTTTAAGATATTTGCAACACAAACTTTTAAGAACCTTATGTGTATTTTTCACTTAGTTGGCCATAACTCTGGCCTAGCTGAGTAAAATCCTAATGAGAACACTTCATAGGCTATAAAACAATCCTCTAATGTTTTATGATTCTAGGTCAAGTACATTTTAACATACATGTTTCACAATTCTTTTTTTTTTTGAGAAAGTCTGGACAAAAAGTCTGGTCTTGTGTAGTGAAATAATGACTGTAGGTAATATATCTTCGGAGCTACGCACGACAAAACATTAAAATGACAATTTTTTCCTAGGTCAGGGGCCATAACTACTACAATACTGAATGAATCCAGACGCGAAACCCTAGGTGCACAACTGCACATGCTGACCAACATTTCTGTAAACTTTGGTGACTCTAGGTCAAATACTTTTGGAGCTACGCGCGACACAACATTAAAATGACCAATTTTTAACTAAGTCAGGGGCCATAACTCCTACACGAATGAATGAATCCGGATGCGAAACCCCAGGTGCACAACTGCACATGCTGACCAACATTCCTGTAAACTTTGGTGACTCTAGGTCAAATACTTTTGGAGCTACGCGCGACACAACATTAAAATGACCAATTATTTACTAAGTCAGGGGCAATAACTCCTACACGACTGAATGAATCCGGACGGAAACCCCAGGTGCATAACTACACATGCTGACCAACATTCCTGTAAAGTTTTGTGACTCTAAGTCAAACACTTTTGGAGCTAGGCGCGACACAACGGACGGACGGAAGGACGGATGGACAAGAACAAATCTATATGCCCCCACCACTCATGGGGGGCACAAAAAACATCTAACCTTTTACCATAAATTCTAGTATAAAAGAGGCATAACTCATGAATATTGGTGTAAATCATTTACATGTATTACTGTTTTTTGTTGCTATACTGCATTGCAGTATTTCATCATATCACCATGATACATTTGTGCAACCAAAAATTGGGTTCAGGCAAGTAAAAATATAGCTGAAGTTGCCTTATGGGCATGTGCTGTATAAAGTTAAAGTCTAGCCCTGATACATCATGTTGTTATTGAGATACAACTTGATATTTAGTAACAAAAAAAAAAAATTAGTGGCAAACTTAGAGTCCAAAAGGGCCATAATTTGCATAAAATCCAACCAAAGGTTATCTAACTTTGTCATTCTAGTAGGACAGATGACTATGAAGCCTTGTATTACATTTCCATGCAATATTTGCAATGATTACAGAGATAAGAACTAAGTCTTGTGTGCAGAACTTTAACCCATATGTGATGCCTACAATGACTGCAATGCCCAAATGAGTAGAATAGCTCTCACTATTTTAATCATTATAGTTTGGCTAGATGAGCTGATAAAGTACCTTTGTAGGCTTCACGATGCATCAACCGCATATCTGGATGTAGATCATCTGGGTTCCTTGAAAATTGGATACCCAAGTATACTGCAGCTGCAAGTATTACAATACATTATTGCAACTGACCAAAAACAACAACCTCTTTCACATCAAGAAAATCTATTTGGTTTAAAGGCACTGACTTCCAGATTTTGGCTGAAAGTGGTATTTCTTTAAAATTGAAGTTTGGACATAATTTATTATGAACATCATCATGAGAATATGAGATTTTGTTTCGAAACTATCTTAAAAATGCCAAATCAAGACAAGAGCACCGCCTTGCGGGTGCTGACGCTCATCTGATTTTTTTTGTGTATAGAAATAATGTCCAAACCATGATTTTTCTAAGTCTAAAAAGGGCCATCATTCTTGCAAAAAGCGGATAGAGTTATGTTCTTGATGACATGTCCTTAAGATGGTGAAAAAACTGTTGCAAGTTTAAAGCAATAGCATTAATAGTTTATGAAAAGTGACTTAAACATAGACTTAACCAAGAAATCTGATATTTTCCTAAGTCAAAAAGGGCCTATAATCTTGCAAAAGCGGACGAGTTATGTTTCTTGCTAATACAGGGTCACACCTTATAAATGGTGAAACCAGGTGTTACAATGTGCAAATCAAAGTTTGATTAGTTTAGTAGAAAAAGTTGACTAAACATAAGACTTAACCAAGAAAATCTGATATTTTCTAAGTCAAAAAGGGCCATAAAATCTTGCAAAAGCAGTACGGAGTTATGTTTTTGGCTATACCAGGGTCACTTATGATGGAAACAAGGTTGCAAGTTTTAAGCAATAGCTTTGTAGTTTAGGATAAAAGCTGACCTAAACATAAAACTTAACAAAAAACATGAGTTTTAAGTCCAAAAGGGCAATAATCTTGCAAAAAGCAAGGTGGAGTTATGCATTCTTGACGTACAGGGTCTGCTTATGATGGTGAACAGTATTCCAGTTCAAAGCAATAGCTTTGATAGTTTAGGAGAAAAGTTACCTAAACATAAAACTTAACCAAGAATCTGATATTTTCTAAGTACAAAGGGCCATAAATCTTGCAAAAGCAAGAGGGAGTTATGTTTTTGCTATACAGGGTCAGCTTTGATGTGACAGTATTCCATAGTTTCAAGCAATAGCTTGATAGTTTAGAATAAAGCTGACCTAAACATAAAACTTAACCAGGCAACGCCGACGCAGACGCCGACGCCGACAACCGCTCAAGTGATGACAATAACTCATCATTTTTTTTCAAAAAATCAGATGAGCTAAAAAACTAATATTGTGTCATGGATGCCCCCGCATACTGCCATCCTCTAAATAGTGAAGATTTTAGTATAGGCAATCTTCACATTAGTATCAAGGGCAAAGGTAATGTTGTACCAGATGCCCTCTCCAGGATCTTAACCAAGTGTGCTGCACTTAATAAAAGTGAACGTTACTTAGTATTATGTATCATGATTGTAAATATGATGTATTGAAGCATTCAATTTCGTTTTCATGTGTTACGTGTGTTTCATTTATATTATGTAGAAACATTAAAGAGGGATGACAACTATGAAATATCAGCTCATAAAATAAGTCATCCCAATAAGCCAAACGAGTAAGGCTACCTGCACATGGTCCATTGTAGAAAATCATTTAAAATTTCTCCATGCATTACAAGAGATACGCATCCAGACATGAAAAATCATCTTCAATGAAACACTACTTGTTTTAACATCAACTGCTGAAGCACCATAACAGATTTGAGAATTTGTGTGCTTCTCAGCCATTTTTGTTATGTTTTTATGTGTCTACGACCATTTTTCTTTTGTTTAATGTTTAGGGAGCCCAACCCTGGATAACTTGAGCATTTCCGCTCCTCTCCCCTGCTAATTTGACTTGATCAATTACTTACTGTACTTGTTAATGACCTTAACCTGTAAGTGTGACACTGTTTAAACCTTTGTGCTAGAGGGTTAGTTTTTTGTTTTTTTTTACATTTTACAAAGTTATTTAAATGTCCCCCTTGCATACAGTAAGTCTGGACAAACAAATACACTGGAGTTTAACCCCTCTGCATGGTAGAGCCACAAACCCTGTTTGTTATCTTCAGTACTTCAAAGACCTTCAAGAATGTTTGCATTAGTCTGTGGTTTACGTCTCTAAATTAATGGGTCTTATGAGTGAAGAACTACCATTTAAAGAAATCTGGGAATATTTCTCTAATAGGAGCACCAGGCTTCTACTTAAGATATAACAAGCTGTTCAGTGACACAAGAATTAATGCTTTTGGTATTTTTTACATTTGGGCAGTATATTGTTTGCAATAACATATTAAGAAAACTATTAAACATATTTTAAAGTTGATGAAAACTCCAGTGAAATCACATCTGTATGTATTTGTTAAGTCTTTACAGAAAATTGCTCTGACTAATAATAAATCTTATCTGCAACTTACTGATAGCAGCATAAAGACCACAAAATGCCCAAACTGGCTTTGCTGCAATAAAATTTCTGAAGTATCCAACTGAAACAGACAAGAGAAGTTTCTTACGTTACATATATATAATACATATCACATATTATATTACTGTGACAGGCAATTATGATAATTTATTAAGTTTGACAGTTGAATAGGTGCTGTTTTTACTTAATTATCACAAACCTTTTGTGGTACAATACAGATCTGGGCTGATTACTTCATGTAGATTACTTTACTTTAACTTTCAAACGTAACCAATTTCATGAGATGAGGATTAGTCTTACTGATTAAATTACAATTACTTTGCCATGTCTATTAATAGGCTCTGAATGTAATATAGAGACAAACTGGGAAAGGAAGCAGGGTGTGTGTGTGGAGGAGGGGATGGTGGTGGTGACAGGATACTAAACTAAATAAACTAAAGGTTAAGAAGCTAAATGACTTTTTTTTTGTTTGGGGGTGATAATGGTTGGGAGGTCGTGGTAATGTAGATTGTTACCATGACACGATACAGACACAAAAGGGCAAGAAAATAAATGAAAACAAGAGCTGTTGGAGGACAGCAACGCTCGACTGTTCAAACAGCCTTGTCAATTGAATAAAGACAAGTCCAAAAAGGGGCATAATCTTGTAAAAATGCAAAACAGGGTTATGGAACCTGCACAGTGCATATCAGCTTATGACAGTGGACAAGTGTGTGAAGTTTCAATCCATTCCCATTAGTGAGTACTGAGATACCAGCTTACATACAAAACCTTAACCAAAAATTTCTAAGTGGAAAAAGGGGCATTATTTTGAAAAAATGCAAAGTAGAGTCACAGGACCTGTGCATTACATGTCAGATCATGACAGTGAACAAGTATGTGAAGTTTCAATCCATTCCCATAAGTGGATACCGAGAAACCAGCTTACATATAAAAACTTAACCAAAAAATGCTGAGTGGAAAAAGGGGCATAATTTAAAACAAGGAGCTGCGTTCAATAAACGCTTGATGCCCCTGGTGGCATCCTTGTCAATAGATTTTGCACCTAAGTCCAAAACGAGGTCAAGGTCAAACTGAGGTCAGGTGATGTTTGAAGATGAGGAATGGTCACAGGTTACATCTGCATTAGTATCAATTCATTCTAGTAAGGGGTATTGATGCTAGACGAAACGGTCCCATTTGGTTAACCTGCTTAGTGCATGTCAGATCATGACAGTGAACAAGTGTGACTGTGAAGTTTCCATCCATTCCCATCAGTGAGTACTGAGATACCAGCTTACATACAAAATCTTAACCAAAAATTGAAAGTCGAAAAAGGGGCAAAATTTTGTAAAAAAGCAAAATAGAGTTATGGAACCTGAGCAATGTAAGTCAATTTTAATAATCACAGTGAATAAGTGTGTGAAGTTTCAATCCATTCCCACAATGGGTGGTGGTGAGGGGGTGGGAGGAAAGGTTGGGGGGGGGGGGGTGTTGTACTGTAAATTGTTGCAGACTGCACATCGTCTCGGCACCACCTGCCTATAGTCCTAGTTTCAAGTCAATACCTTCAATATTTTTTAAGTTATGCTCTAGGCACAAAATATGATCTGCTGTGACCTATCATCCTGCTTCATCATGCCAGTGCTGTTTTAGCCAAAATTGTGAAGGGGCCTTGCTTTTTTAGCCAAAATTGTGAAGAGGCCTGTGCCTGGTCATTTTGTGAAAAATAACATGGCATTTGGAAAAATTGTGAAAAAATTATTGGCAATTCTATAAAACTGTGAATAGAAATACTGATAGTAAACATATCCAGTAAAGGCCTTAAAGTAATCAATAACTCATGGACATAAATTTCTTTTTCAGCTAGGAAAAGACGCAAATACTGAAACACATTCAATTCATTATGGGGAATATACCCTGGATTATACGTATTATTGATTTAGCAAATGATATTTTGGGAAAACGTCAGTGTGTCTCAATTTCTACTTTAATAGGGGATAAAAATCCTGAGACAGTAACATCAGTATATAGTTATATTGTATTCGTCTTTGTTGTCTGCATACACTGAGGCAATTTTTTCGATGTCTTCCTCTTCCATTTTATGTACAGTCTGCAGACTGGTTGTCTGCATGTGTAACAGAGCACCCTAGTCTAAATTATTTGACATCAGAACTGATTCTGAGATATTTTCGTGATAGGGCAGAATCCCTCTCTATATGCCAAAACCAGTAAAGACCTTTTCTGTGGTGTAAATAGATTTAGGTAAAACACGATCAGGCAATATACTTAAACCATAAAATCGTAAAACAAAAAATATTGAATCATTTTATGGTTTAAACGTAACAGTAACTGAACAAGAGCTGTCCGTAAGACAGCGCGCTCCACTATTCGGGAATTTGACAGTAAAATGAATTTATCCTCAATAAGAGACCTGAGACTACTTAAAGAGGAAGATACACCAAGATATAAAAAGACCCTACTACTCAGAGGGGTTAAAGTTCAAGTATGGAAAGGGTAATGATGATGATGGTAAAGATGTATTTTGAGTTTAAAGTCATTATCTTATATAGTACCAAAGTTATACCCAGAAAATGAAGTTTGTCAAAAAATTTAAGTATGAAAGGGGCATAATTTGGTCAAAAATACAAATCAGAGTTATGGGGATTGTTACCACACATGCAGATGATGATGATAAAGATACATTTTAAGTTTCAAGTCATCATCTTATACATGTATTGTACTAAAGTTATATCCAGAAAGCAAAGATTGCCAAAAAACTTTAAGTATGAAAGGGGCATAATTCAGTCAAAATACAATTAGAATTATGGGGATTGTAACCTCACGTGCAGATGATGATTATAAAGAAATATTTTTAATTTAAAGTCATTATTTTTTAAAGATCTAAAGATATGTCTATAAACGAAGCTTTTGAAAATTTAACATGAAAATAATTCCAAGTATAACACCTTGGTGACCTTGACCTTGGATATAATGGGCCAAGTCCCTGCACATACTTTGTTTGTATGCTGGACAATGTTAATTTGAAGTTACAGAAAGATATAAGTAATAGTAACAAAGATATGACAGAAAAACAAAGGTTGCCGAAAAACTTTAACCTTAAAAATAACCTAAGTATAACACCTTGGTGACCTTGATCTTGGGTATAATGAGCATACTTTGTTTGTATGCTGGACATTGTTTATGTGAAGTTACAGTAAGATATAAGCAATAGTAACAAAGATATGACAGAAAAACAAAGGTTGTCGGAAAACAACAAAACAACTTAATAAATTTAGCATGTAAAACAGTCTTTAAATAATTGCTAGCGGAACCATTTTGCTAGTGGAAAAAAATTGCACTAGCAAAAAAAAAGTTAAATTCGATCCCTGCAATATCGAGACTCACCTACAATTAATTGGACTATAGAGCACCCCAAATCAGTCATAGAAATTGGTAAACAATGTCAATCTAATCCTATTTAAAAGCGCTTCCTTTATTAATTGTTTGATACAATTGAATATGTCAACGGAACGACTACAGTCAACTCGCCAATAGAGAATCACTGCCAATAGCGGGTCACTTTAAAATAAAATGTGAATCTCTCTTATACATATTAGAGTATACAATGTTTAAGTATCCAGTAATGTAAACTTATCACTTAGCAATTATTACACAAAAGAAGATGGATCTAATCTAATGAGTTTGAGTTCCATTAGTAGATAACTCTTGCAACCATGTTTCCTGACTTGGATTTTAACACTCTTGAATTCTTCGAAGTAGAATATTTTTGTACATACCTCACAGTTTCTTAGACAAAACAATACAAATTTGGTACCATTTCGAAGAGTGAAACACACACTTTCATAGGAATAATATGATTATGAATTTTAGATTGACTTTGACGAAAAAAAGTGCCATCAACCAGAGGCGGCCATTTAGCCAATAAAGAATCACCTATATCAGGGATAATCAAAAGATTGTTTATTCTGCTTAAAAATACAAATCATTGGCTGATTTGATGTAATAATGGTTTGAACTGGCAAATTTAGATAAATGAATAAGGTTCTGTGCATCAATATTTTGATTTTAGTTTTAGATATAGTTGGTGCTTATTATGCTTAGAAATACAACTGTGAAAACTAGTGCTATATTCCTTTTACCTAATATCTCCCGTTTGAAATGTAAACATACTGATTCTCATTATATTCTGCCTTGAAATGTATATTTCCAATACCACAGTCATGTTTTGTCAGAAAAAAGACCATTTTAAAGGGATAGAAAATATGGTAAACTAGGTGACCCCCTATTGGCAAAAGTGACCCCCTATTGGTGAATCAGACAGGTGAATGCGGGTCAGGACGGCCCAAATCCAAAACGGCCCATACCAAGACGGCCCAGTCCAGGACGGCCCAGATTCACCAATAGGGGGTCACTTTTGCCAATAGGGGGTCACCTAGTTTACCATATTTTCTATCCCTTTAAAATGGTCTTTTTCAAACGGGAGATACTAGGTAAAAGGAATAACTTCAGACATAAAAGATAGATTCAAATAAATCAAACATTTAAATGAATGTGAGCAATAGTTTTAAGTGTTAGTAAGTTTAGATATCACGAAAGTCTAAACATTCTTCACCACATGCTAAAAGTGTTGATAGTGACCCGCTATTGGCGAGTTATCTGTATTCTATCCATCCGAAAATACATCCACTTTTGTGTAACCTTCACACTTTTGGTTACTTGTCAAGAACAATATCCAAACAAAAGAGAAACTGATTTCTAGTTACCTCCTGGAACAAATCCTTCTGTCAAAGGTGGAGTCTTTACATATGGTGGTCCAGGGAGGAGTTTCTTGTATTTTACCATTTTCTTGTCGGTTCTAGGACCTGCTTGATGATAAACCTATTAATTTAAAGGCAATTCTGTAGTTTCATCGAGGTTTTTCATTGTTTCCGCTTATTTGCTCAGTGAAACCAAAGGAGTATAAAATACATTACCCTTTGGTGAAACAACGAAAATAAGCTATATAGAGCTTTAGAGCGACCTTATTTTAAGAACCTTAAAACCAATCATACCCTACCCCCACCCCCAATTTGCTGGCACCATTATACCCGAAAGGGGCGTCAAGCAGTAAACATACATACATACATACAAAATATGGAGTGGAGTGGTAGAATGGAGTCTGGAGTCAATTTTGGAGTGGAGTCACTTGAGCGGAATCTCTGGAGTGGAGTCAATTTTGGAGTAGAGTCAATTTTGGTGTGGAGTCAATATTTGAATCATCAAATTTTGTTATTTGACTGTGTGTGTGTAGACACAGTGCTACGAGCTTAACTTTTGTGTGACGTCAAATCATTATGACGTCATACTTTATGTCATACTTTTATGACGTCACTAGTGAATCGTAACTGAGCTAATTTGCTCGTAGAGATCAAAATATGTTTTAAGGCTCTCCATATAAGTCAGTACGATTTTTTATCATGTTTTTGAAATCTTGTTTACAACCGTTTTGCCTCAGAATAATTCGTATGTAATGGAACAGAATTAGAATCGCTTATGTTACATTCGTAGGGGTAAAATGTATCAGCCAATCATATTTTATCGAAGATTCATATAAAGGTTGTTTGCTATGTCTTTATATAGCAATGAATGCGAGTTTTGTTAGAATGTACTGTTGTATATATATAAACCAACTATAAATAAATGTTGTATTGTAGTGTACTGTATTGTATTTGTTATTGTAATTGCTATTGTTATTGCTATTGTATTGTATTGTATTGCATTGCATTGCATTGCATTGCATTGCATTGTGCATTGCATTGCATTGCATTGTATTGTGCATTGCATTGCATTGCATTGTATTGCATTGTATTGTATATTGTGTATTGTATTGTATTGTATTGTACTGTATTGATCTAGCACACATACGCAAGTTAAACACTGGCTCCCATGTAATTACTAGATGCTTATATTCATTTAACTGTTCTATTATAGTTCCTTAGAATACATTAAGCTGACTTACATGTAATAAACGTGAATGTTGTTCTTGATGATGCTGTACCGAATACATTATTTATGTACATAAAGGGTGAGTAGTAAATTCGTTCCTATTAGTTTTTTAGCCTAATAAACTCAATAGTGTAGAATGGATTTTGTTGCACGTCTTACACTGTTACTGTAAAACCTGTTTAGTATTCAAAAATGTCATCAAATGCAATTTGGCATGTAGACCGTAAGCTATATTGCACATTTAAAAAGTGTGCCAAGTTTGGATAATGCCACTTCGGATAAAATCAAGCTGTTGAATATTTTACAGGCTAGCTTTTCCATTTCGTAACTTATATTGATTTAACGTTTTCATTTTCTGATGAACATACCTATCATCTACTTTAGCCAGAACCATGAATTTATTTAAGTAACCAGTATATATGTAAACTGTATCATTAAGTGGATGGGGGCAGTGAAAATATTTGCCTTTTCGAAATTGAGTGATTTCAAAATTTATTTGTTTTATAGACAAAGAATCCAACTTGTCCGGAAATTATAACATTTTTATTCAATTTTCTAAAACTAATGTGCGTTCTTGTTTGAATGTTTAAATTACAGCGGCAGTTGCCTACTCGTTTGAAAATGAAGCCTATGGTGAAAATAGGAACGAACTTTTTACACACCCTTTATACAGATCAATAGTCTATAACGTACAGACCATGAACATATATATGTGTACCCTACATACAAGTTAAATATTACCTAAGCTGCCAAATGACAAGTAACAACTGCCTACTGAAAACCACTGCCGAATGACAAGTGACAACTGCTGATTGACAACCACTGCCGAATGACAAGTAACCAGTACCGAATGACAATTAACCAGTGCAGAATGACAATTACATATGTAACCAGTCACGAATGACAAGTTACCAGTAACCCGTGTCGAATGACGGATGACAAGTTACAACTACCAAATGACATATTGAACTTTATCAGAATGTTTTATTTACAAGTGACAACATCAGAGCGAAAATATTTATTTTCCAGAACGTGAATATGCCAGATTACGAGCTAGGGATTCATATACTCACTGTTTATTAACATTAATAGGTCTTTTATGGAAATTTTATAGAATATTATCAATTAGGTTTACTACAAATAACACGAAATTTGGGAAATATTTATTAAAGGTTTAACATGAGCGACCATAAAATGTCAGCAACTGTATAACAAAAGACAGGAAATGTAATTTTTGTCATCGTTAAAGACCATTTGAAGTGAAACATATTAAAATGTAAGATATACTGAGACTGAGAGCATTAATGAAAGTCTAAAATCAAGAAGTGTGATAATCAAACTGAAGATACTTCTGTGATAATGTTTAAAAATCCTAACTTTAATGGTGATGTTATTTACAAACTTCGTAAAATTTTGTATTCATTGTAAGAATTTGTCAGTAAGATTGGAGAAATTATTTTTTGTTATGAGAGCTTACGACCCGATTTTGTTTTTTAGATATATAGCATGTTTGGAATTTGTCTCTTTCAAAGCTGTACTCTACACTTTCTTTTTAGTTTATACTAATTCGTTTTAGCTCGATTGTGATGAAAGCTTCAAGCTTATTTGAACCACCCTCGAGTCCGCTTCCTGGAAAAACCAATACTGGTGTCATATGAGAAGTCATGGTCGTGACCCCAGTGGGGCTCGAACCCACGACCCCTAGATTGAGCGGCCGACATCTTATCCACTAGATCACCGCTCCCCTTAAGCTCCACTTTCTTTTTTGATTGCATTTGACCTACAGGTATAAGACTCTATGCAAAGCAGTTTTTGAAGCCTACTGAGAGTAGAGCTGCTTTAATTTTTAGCCTGTATCGAAGGACCTTAAATTATGTTTCTGTTGTTGTAGGCATTGAGTTGATGTGTATATTTTTTTTTTTTTACGATTTTGTGTTTTACATTACATGTGCGAGGGATTCACTTGATAAGGATAATTTTTATATTCACAAAACCTTTTAAGTTTGTATAGTTGTGGATTAAAAGAGAGCTTTGTTGTACAATTAACCAGTTTAAGCTCCCCGGTGGTGTTTTTGCCATTTACCATACCAAGTGTGTGCACTACTTTTCCATCGCGTGTTTACTTTGTCCTTGTTGTATTTCAATATATTTTTTCTTCAGGTTGATGTCTATCTCTAAACATCCATTATTATACCTGTACGAAAATAAGACCTGATTTACAGCTGTGAAGCGTCTGTAGAAGACCTTATTATGAAATTACAACTTTGAAAGACCTGTAAGTGGAAAATAACAAGAAATACAGTTAAAATTTACAGGTGTAAATGGCCAACTGTAACTTTTTTGACAGGATATAACTGAAATTCAAAGAGATATCACATCTTCCAAAATATTGGAATTTAAAGCGGCATGGAGTACGTGCAAATGTTTAATTATCTAATATATGTGTAAAGGACATACTTACACTATAACTGAAGCCGATCTTTTTAAAAGAGTTAATTACAAGACTGTCATATTTTTTCATTAATAAGAAAGCTTTATAAACAAGATCTGTCCTACTCTTGATTTTTGCAATTGTTATTCTGTAAATATATTACATATATTGTTCTATACTTACCAGATCAATTTTTTGCCATTTTTGTAGTAATTTCTACCCTTTCTAGAGAATTACAATTCATTTATAAACTTTTTATACCTCTGCTTTTGTCCCTTTACATAATGCCCTCTTTTTGACACTTAAAATATTATATATATATATTGCATAACTTTTAGGCAAATTTACAGCTGTAAGTTTTTTTTCTCCATTTTCACAGCTGTAAGTCTTTTTTACAGCTGTATCTCATTTGCATAATTCATTTTTTTACAGACGTTTTACAGCTTTTAATTGAAATATACAGCTGTAAATTCAATATTGTTATATAAAATCTACGGGTGTAGCCGAATTGGCGGAAAGCATATGAAATAATGCCTTTAATATTACTTAAGGTAGACCACCCCTAATGGACACTTTTCCAAACATAGATAAACTTATTATTTTCTTAAAGTACATCTTCTATCTCATCTATTTACAAATTTTGAAGGAGTTTCACCGTCCGGAAAAAAAGTTATTTCGAGTAACTTTGCCCCGCCCCCAATTTAGAAAATGCAGATTTTGTTCACCCCACCCACCAAAGGTGAACTGAAAATAATTTATATTGAATATGCATATATATATTCATAGTTGGTATCAAAATGTTCTGTAGACAATGGAGAATTATAATAAGAGTCATAAATATACAATCTGTTCACTGAGAATTCACAATTAATGGTTTTCATTATTATATCATACATGAAATTGCCACAATTTTCCTCAAGCCGCTCTACAACAGACATGAAACACAAAAATTTTGCACAGAAATAATGATGGGGCATCAGTTTTGGATGTTTAAAAATTATCAGTAATCTATTCTCAACATGTTTTCCAAAAATGTGGATGTTTCACCGTCTAGATATTTAGTTAGAACAATTTCAATATAAGTAGTTGATAAAATCCCATAAATCAGCCATGTTTTTTCAACAAAATTCACTAAAACTTTGGTAATAATTTCTAAAACATTTCAAAAAGTCCTCTATGGTCTATAAGGTATCATCAAAAAGTCATAAAAAACAAAAAGAGTGAAAAAAACTTCTGCCCAGAGTGGGGTTTGAACCAGCGACCTCTGGTTTATGAGGCGGATGCTTATCCACGGGGCTAAGGCCCAATAAAGTCCAAGGATTCCAAATGGCTTCAAAACAGGAAGTTGGCATTAGGGATGGTCTACCTTAAAGAAAAGTTTTGCTACAACATAATTTTGTATAAAATATTTGTGTCCTATCGATTCCGCGTGATTTCTTTAATGTTCTTCATTTATAGAAAATGCCACAAAATTAAAGATGTAAATAAACCACAATATCTGATAAAAGAAGGTCCTTACAACTACACAATCCTTTACAGCTTTGTCTAGAGGTACCATTTTGTATAAATTTATCCCTGAAAATAAGTAGGGGCGAGTTTGATTGTCATTAAAAAATGTATTGTGCATCGTTTTAAAAATCTAACTGTTTCTTTCGGCCATACCTTTAACCGTAGTTTGATTTCATATCTAGATGAGTTTTCAAGTGATATTACTTTCTACACCATCTTTTCATACTTGTCTAGATCTTAATGTCTTTAGCATTTTGTATGCCCATCGCGTAGGTCAGCAGAAGTTATACTGTAATCTTAACACGTTTTATAAATTATTTAAATTCTTGGTATTTGATAATTTAATACTGCTAATTGTGTAGACTGATTTTTGGTAATTTGATTTGAAATAATTAAATACTAAAGGTAAAAATATTTCACTTAGTTCTTTTACATTTGTTATATCTATTTGTAGTTATTATCAGTGGTCGGTTAAACGGGAATATCTATGGTTAAAAGCTTATTCAGAGCTTATATATGTTGTATTGTTATATATCTTGACTTGAAATAAATAAAACTGATTTTATTTATCGCACGTGACGTGACGTGTAAAACTTGAATTTTCTCGAAGAAATTTAACTTGGTAAGAACGTAAATATCAATATACCTCCTTGAATTTGGTAATTATAATGTATTGGTGTTACATCTTTCTCTTAAATAATGGTAAAAGGGTTATGAAATAATAAGAAATACTTCTAACAGGAATAAGGTCAGTAATTCGGTCAAAAATGGGGTGTAATCGAAAGAAGTTTAAAGCAAACATTTCCTAATTTTTCTGTTCCCCCCCCCCCCCCATGTAAAACAGGTACGTGGGGTCATAGTCCAAATAATTTGACGTCAGAAGTAATTCTGAGATATTTTCGTGATAGGGTAGAATCCTAGCGGAGGAGAGATATTGACCTATGCAAAAAATATCACAATATCGCGACTCACGTACATCTATAGTTGGACTACGTGGGGTCGGGGTAAACACCCCGGGATGTTATGAGTCTGCTTATGATACACCTATATTCATGCTCAATTTATTGCTTAAAAGGATAAAGCTGCAATAAAAACCATTAAATTCAAAGTTTTCTATAAAAATAAACGTTTCCCGGGTGTTTACACCGACTGCAGGTACGTGCTTTAATCAGACTGTTTTGCAGATCGAAGCTGATAGTTGGGGTCTATTGTGCAGACAAGAGAAAATTTGCGGGCCCGGTGTAGTGTGAGATTCGTCAGCCCCATAATATCCGTCAGTGCACATGCGCACAATATTGTTTACTTCCGGTGTGAAAAGTTTAAGACAGGGCTCTGAAATGATAAACACAAACTAGCGCGCACTAACGGCGAGCATTAAAACTAGCGCACATTAAATCGAGTGCTGTCCCTTGAATAGAAATCGGAAAAGAAAACTGGCGAACAGTAGCATGCGAACGTAACTAAACTGCGACTCAGGAATCTATTTACGGTCCGCATAATAGAGCTTTGGCTAGTTGCACTGATTTTAAATAAAAGACCTACATTTACTTTAAAGGCATTTATATATATTGCGTTATTTATGATGTTTAAAGAACTAAGAATTCCAGCGAAAGAGTAATTGTATAAAATAAACGAAAATGCCTGAATTGATTTTCCTAGCTCCTTAGGGACTGAAGGGTCTAAAATGTTAACTGAGATACAGAAAGTATGTCGAAACAGAAACGACACTTTATCCATCACTTTAATACAACTCTCATTTCCCCTCGCAACCATAGTTAAAAACTGGTCATATGTAACAACCTGGCAAATTACATATAGAAAGATGATTGTTTAAAACTTACACCAGAAGATAACAATATCAATATAACACCCTGACACATTTATGAAATGCTAAAAATAACATTCTTAGAATGTTGACATCAAATAAGGAAGGAACTGTTAGCAGGGTCGTGAAAGGGGCAGTGTCGGAGACAAAATCGGCCTGCTTGGCCCCTTTTGAGCCGCCGTAGCTCAGAACCCAGGAAGTGTGCCCCCCTAAAACCGGGTATGTATCGAAAGGGTGTTCAAAGACCGACAAGAGGAGCCCCGGCTTATAGCTGTATCTTGGGTCTGGAACTGACAGCAGAGTCGTGAAAGGGACAGTGTCGGAGACAAAATCGGCCTGCTTGGCCCCTTTTGAGCCGCCGTAGCTCAGAACCCAGGAAGTGTGCCCCCCTAAAACCGGGTATGTATCGAAAGGGTGTTCAAAGACCGACAAGAGAAGCCCCGGCTTATAGCTGTATCTTGGGTCTGGAACTGACAGCAGGGTCGTGAAAGGGACAGTGTCGGAGACAAAATCGGCCTGCTTGGCCCCCTTTGAGCCGCCGTAGCTCAGAACCCAGGAAGTGTGCCCCCCTAAAACCGGGTATGTATCGAAAGGGTGTTCAAAGACCGACAAGAGGAGCCCCGGCTTATAGCTGTATCTTGGGTCTGGAATTATCTTCCGTTAATGAATAAAATTTAAAAAGTGGATTGTTTCTTTTTATTATGCCCCCCTTTGAAAAAGGAGGGGTATATTGTTTTGCAGATGTCGGTCGGTCGGTCGGTCGGTCGGAATGTAGACCTATCCGTTTCCGGATGATAACTCAAGAACGCTTGGGCCTAGGATCATGAAAGTTGATAGGGAGGTTGATCATCACCAGTAGATGACCCCTATTGATTTTGAGGTCTGTAGGTCAAAGGTCAAGGTCACAGTGACCCTGAATAGTAAAACGGTTTCCGGATGATAACTCAAGAACGCTTGAGCCTAGGATCATGAAAGTTGATAGGGAGGTTGGTCATCACCAGTAGATGACCCCTATTAATTTTGAGGTCTGTATGTCAAAGGTCAAGGTCACAGTGACCCTGAATAGTAAAACGGTTTCCGGATGATAACTCAAGAACACTTGGGCCTAGGATCATGAAAGTTGATAGGGAGGTTGGTCATGACCAGCAGATAACCCCTATTGATTTTGAGGTCAGTATGTTAAAGGTCAAGGTCACCGTGACCCTGAACAGTAAAACAGTTTCCGGATGATAACTCAAGAACGCTTAGGCCTAGGATCACGAAAGTTGATAGGGAGGTTGGTCATGACCAGCAGGTGACCCTATTAATTTTGAGGTCAGTATGTCAAAGGTCAAGGTCACAGTGACCAGGAACGTAAAATGGTTTCCGGATGATAACTCAAGAACACTTGGGCCTAGGATCATGAAAGTTGATAGGGAGGTTGGTCATGACCAGCAGATGACCCCTATTGATTTTGAGGTCAGTATGTTAAAGGTCAAGGTAACAGTGACCCTGAACAGTAAAACAGTTTCCGGATGATAACTCAAGAACGCTTAGGCCTAGGATCACGAAAGTTGATAGGGAGGTTGGTCATGACCAGCAGGTGATCCCTATTGATTTTGAGGTCATTAGGTCAAAGGTCAAGGTCACATTGGCCAGGAACAGTTAAATGGTTTCTGATCTTCTTGTCCAAAACCATAGGGCCTAGGGCTTTGATATTTGGTATGTAGCAAAATCTAGTGGTCCTCTACCAAGATTGTTCAGATTATTTCCCTGGGGTCAAATATGGCCCCACCCCTAGGGTCACATGGTTTATATAGCCTTATATAGGAAAAAACTTTAAAAAAAACCTCTTGTCCAAAACCACAGGGCCTAGGGCTTTGATATTTTGTATATGAAATCATCTAGTGATCCTCTACTAAGATTGTTCAAATTATTCCCCAAGGGTCAAATATGGCTCCGCCCTGTGGGTCACATGGTTTACATATACTTATTTACAGTGTGCATATAATTTCTGTTCCTTGTGCAATTACTAAATGCATCAAGGGGGGCATTTCGTGTTCGACGAGCTCTTGTTTCAATATTATTTCTAGTTTTTACAACTTTGAAGCAAAACATTGCAAAGTTTTCCATGTTGGTACACATTTTTTAGTATTCTAACATTTTGGTGTCTGGTGATTTCAGATATTTGCAATAATGTACTTGAGTATTAAAGTTTTAGACACAGCTTGTAAAGGATTCCCTGCTGGAAATATTTGTTGATACTTTCAGGAAATTAGCCATGCCTTGAGGATATTTTCATTTGTTTACTTTCTCTATCAACAGGTCCTTCATGCGTCTCCGAAACAAAGCTAGTGTGGAGAAGCTTGAAAACTGGCGGTTCGTCAGGGGTTGCTCTAGCAAACAAGAAGATGGTAACAACTGCGGCACTTTTGTCCTAATGGTTAGTATGTAAATGATCTTAGGATATTTCTTTTTGTGGGGATTGTTGTGTGTACTGCTTTGTCTATGATGACAATTCAATAAATTATTAGCTTGTCTGATTTTTGAAAAAAAAATCTACATGGTAGACCGTAGTGTCATATTAAAATTCTTGTATAGGGTCCATCTTTCTCAAAACCTATAAGAGCTGCAGCTCTGAAACATTGCTCAATCGTTTATCATCATAATGAACAATGGGGGCCGAGAACTATAACTCTGATTCATTTTGTCGTTAATATGACCCTTCTTAGAGTTTCTTGGCTAAAATTTTTGTTTAGGTCAAATTTCCTAAAAAAAAATCTATAACAGCTACAGCTGCGTTAAACTTTGCACACTCTTATAATACCTGGTATTTCAAATATTGTTATATTATGAGACGCCATGATGTAGAGTAATTCTCGGAATTGGTTATTTTGATAAAGGCCTTAAGGCCGAAACGTTAATTAAACTGAGTGAGAACTATAGAGTCTTTAAACATTTGGTACCCCTTATGGTAAATACTGCACTCTTATATCATCGTTAGCACAGTAAAAGCCATAACTTTATAATGCATTTTGTTAGAATTATGACCCTTTTCCATTTAGAAGTCTGAATGATAGCTCTTTCCTTACATATTGTCCAGCATTTGCACATGAGAGATGGCTGTTACTTTGAAAGGTTAAATCAACAAATTAAAGTGCAGAAAATATCCATGACATTTACATACTTCAAACATTTACTGCATTTCATGCTTAGTGGATTCTTGAGAACTCCAAATAGCTTTAAAATCTCAGCTGTTCAACTTTATCTGCCATGTTTGATGGTGTGCAGGTTTGCTTGATGGAAGATAAGTTTTTCTGTGATATTTAGAGGGAGGTTTTTATATGGTTGAACATTGCACTAGCTTTTATTGTTGCATATTGTGTCATACAGATGTAGAATGCCATGAAGGCATTGTTCCTTTTATAGTTGAAATAAGTGCCAATACACATCAAAACAAAGCTTGTGTTAAGCTTATGTCAGTGACTTCAATATTTCTTTTTTCTTGCAGAATGCTGAGGCCATCATCAAAAACATACCAACTTTGGTTATGCGGTAAGCACATTGTGAAACATACAGAAAGTATGTAACAAAAAGACTTCTTATGGAAGGGAAGAGAAGAAATGAAGAAACATGTGACTTTGTAGAATCTTGTAGTGGACCACATAAAAAGTGGATCCAGTGTGACTGTTGTGGAAAGTGGTTACACATGAAATGTGCTCAAGTGAAAAAAAAGTGGATCCCAGTTATATGTGTGTGTTTTGTTGTGCCTTATACAAGTCGACGCCCCAGAATTAGAAGAGCGTAAGTGTTAGTTACGCCCTTTTATGAATCATACATTTTTTGAAACTACACACCAAGGGGCATAATTCTGTAAAAAAAAATTCGTCATAAACTGCTGTGTTGACCAAATTCACCAATAATAAAAGGGCGTAAGTGAAAAGTTTTTCAGAATCCTAGTAACAGAAGGGCGTATCCGCACTTAATTGTTGTACCAGAAATGTCCACTTACGCCCTTAGAATTAGAAGGGCGTATCTGTCATAGACAGTTTTTTTCGTTTTGCCGAAAAGTATGATTTTCCACTTACGCCCTTTTAATTCTGGGGCGTCGAAGTGATTTAGATTGAAACTATTAGACTGAACATAAAATATGCCCTTTTCTCGCTTGCTACGCTCGCACAATGAAAATCCAGCATGAGGTCTTATAATCTCTTTACCATTTCTATGTTAATATCCCTTGATTTGTCACAAAACAGGCCCTTTTTCAATACCAAATAAATTTAAGTACTTCAGAACGTCCAGAATGCACCAGATAGATCCATTGTTTTCAAAATTTTTCTTACACTCGCGCCAAATTCTATTTCCGCCCTTGCCAAAGGCCACAAAATGAATGTAGAAAAAAACTTTTATTCACATAATATTTTGGTCTAATCGATGAGTAGAAAATCACAGGACCGTAGGAACCATTTTCAGATTTGGGGCGGGGGTTGGAGGAAACACATATTGAAAATCAGCTAAAATTTACTAGCGATTACCATAATTGGTCATATAATTGGGGGGGGGGGGGGGGGGGGGTTGTTTTTATTTATTCATACTTCAAACGTTTTACACACAAACATTGTTTGCAGAGACTGTTTAATCTAGCGGTTCACGGTATACACCTAAATGTCTGACATTTCTCATGGCTGAATGATCTCACGGGACCCTAGCGTGAAATCAATCAGCCGGAACCGGATGTCTGAAGGATCTCACGGGCTGACGGATTTCACGCTACACCTGTACTCTCTGCTTAGGTGAATAATAGACTATACAGTGTATACTGGTTGGGAAACAGTTTCCGGACAGAACCAGTTTTCGGACACGTAATACTCGCTTTATTTCGTTGTTATTCATGTAACTGTTTCATCTAGATCATTTAGATGTTTGTTCTTCATATCTAGAATAAACCACTATATTACAAGGCTGTATAAATATTAGGTTTTACGATGATAACTCACCTATGTTTACAATTCAACTTTCTGTCTTAACGGGGCATGAAGATAGCATTGCGCATGCGCAGTAGTTCACTCGTGCAGAGGTATCAAGTGGGGAAGAAATAATTACGCTACATTTTAATTGTCTGCTGATAACTTATGCTTTTTATAATTTCAAGGTAATAGTTACATAAAATACAGGGCTGTCGATTTTTGCACATATTTTATTCTATATCTATTGGAATTATCAAGAATTCGTGTTAAACGAAATTCGAGATTTTTATTGTCATCTTCTGTTTGCTTTCGTAGCTGCTTTTGAACGTCAGTTTTCGTTTCATGTGCATTTTTGAAGAGATGAATGATAAAGAAATGTATAAAAATAGTTTAATTACTTATTTCGATATCATATTAACAGCAAAACACCGTCAAAATATTTGTCCGGATACTGGTTTACCTCACGAGGTTATTTTCTTCTTTTGGTGACCCCATTTGAGGCCCATTGGAACCCATATTTTACGTCACAACGCGATGCTGATTACAACATCGGCTGCAGAAGAAGCTGAAGTTTGTGCAGTGTAACTTCATTTATGTCAAATATTTTCTTTAGGGAATAATGGAGCCGAAATATGAAATTTTGTCCGGAAAATAGTTCCCAACCAGTATATATGTTTGGCATAAGTCATTTTAACAACACACACGTTGAAGATGTGTTTTTCACTCTGCCATGTGCAGTTTTTAACCCTCTCCAGTCGATGTCCACAGAGGCGTTGGAGAGTATATCGTCGAAGTCGAAGTCTCACTAAAAAGGCGACAAGAAGAAATCTCGTCAAGGTGTATTTTTGACACAGGTTAACACTTTTGAATATATTCTACGTTGTCATTTTCTATTCAAATACTTTGATCAGTGTCAATAAGCGTTGTAATCTCGGCAGGACAGACGAATGAAAATGTCAGCGCCTGGTGACGAAAAAAAATATTCATCTTTCAACCCAAATGATCCTGAATGTCGTAGTAGAGCATGTTTTGATACAGCGACATGGGTGAAGCTATATGGAAAATCGAGAAAGGTACACATTTGATCTCTTAGATTCCTTCAACAATGGTATTATGTAACTTGTTGTCATGACCTGACCATGATGACTGTCACTGTGTGCTGATGAAATTTATCAGATCTTGCACCAGGCTGGTTCATTTGATCCAGGATGGTGAAGTTGACTCAAACGAAGGCATGTTTACATAGGCCTGGTTCACAAAGTCACGCCAGAATGGAGCTTTACGGTAATACGAGTATACTTTCACACTTGGTAGCAACAACCACAACTTTCTTGTTGGTTTTGATTACAAGATGAAAATTAAATCTTTGGACTGTTATATGTGTATGAAA
The DNA here is from genome assembly GCF_021730395.1 of Mercenaria mercenaria. Taxonomy (NCBI): domain Eukaryota; kingdom Metazoa; phylum Mollusca; class Bivalvia; order Venerida; family Veneridae; genus Mercenaria; species Mercenaria mercenaria. The sequence goes on along the minus strand of NC_069362.1, from coordinate 102,922,344 downwards.
GACAAATCAATCGTGTTTTTGAACATAAATTTTACTGATAAAGTTTTATTGTGTGTTAAAAGTCATGTCCTAGATTTTGACACATAACAAATTTTTCAGTTTTTGTAGCAAAAGTGACCGCAGCTAATTGAATATTTTGTCCTATATGTAATTGATTTATTTTAATAATATGAAATAAGGCAAAGCCTCAAAGCGAGCTCAAAGAAATCGGATTTATCTAAAAATATTATGCATCATTTATTTGTCACAAAGAAACTATTCACTAGTCACAAGAACTCAGGAGAACCTATTCACTGAAAAAGTCTACATTTAGTGTCACCATACCAATAACAGTGAATATCATACGTTGCAAAATTTATGGGAAGCCGGTCACGTTGACGTCATTACCGCGTTCCCGTTTCTTTTGGCTTATTATGACATTTTTTGCATTCTCTGGCCGATGCTTGATCTTTTAAATGAAAACAATATTTTTTTCAAACAACTGGAAATCATTTTTTTCATTATTGTTAAGTGATGAATATTTTTTATCAATTGAATGAAGTTCCGTATTCACTCCGGAAAGAAGTACTTGCTGTGAGCACCAGTCCGCTAGGGTGCGCTTTTTTAAAACTTCCGACGAAACTTTTCAAATCCATCACCAAGTGTGAAAGTATACTTGCGTTACCGTAAAGCTCGATTCTCGAGCAGGCCCTTTGGGCCTGCTCTTCGAGCTCGCTATGACTTATTTATCTATTACAAAGGAAGATTTCCCTAATTTCGTAAGAGAGTTTATGCAGCCATTCAGTAAAAAAATCAATCTGACTAAAGTACAGATCTCAGATCATCTCCAGTTACGCTACGCTTAGGATCTGAAGACGTGCTATTGATAGCCTCGTTCTGACTACCCTTCTGCTAGCAAATCAGAGTCTTGCTTACAACATTTTGTATGTGAAAGTAGAAGTTTAAAAAATCTGTATTTAGCCTGGGTTTTTCATATTTACAATTCTTATGACGACCACATCGCAACTACGCCCACGTGTTTTGAGAGAAATCATATGTCACGGTACGGACTTGGTCACGTAAGGTGTCAGATAGCCAGTTAGCTCAGTTGGTAGGGCACTCGCGAGGGGTCCCGGGTTCAAGCCTCGGACTGACTGCACATTTTTCTCAACCGTTGACATTTGACGCTATTTTGATGGTTCAGCCTAATGCTTGTTGAAACGAGTCGTCTGATTGGTTGAAATAAAAATGGATTTGCAAAAATAAAAATAGCAATTTCGAAAATCCAAATATACTGAAAGATGAATTTAAATGGGTCATGTTCAGATCTTCATTTAGAAGATCAAGTACTTTAGTCAGATTGTAAAAAAATGAAAATGAAATTTTAGTCCCATTCAAATACACGGCATTTTCACTTTGGAAAGCAGTGTATAATTTCCAATCTCCATACTTTCCCGTCTTAAAAATCATACAGTATTTAGGATACCTTCTATGCAACACAATAAGCTAGGTTTAAAAAGTGTTTTCAAGTGTTTAAATTTTTTTTGGGTCACATTTTTTTGAAATCGTGAATCAGGTGTTTGCAAGAGTTATCTTTCCAGTGGTTGTTGCTACACTTGGTAATGGATTTTAAAACTGGCAGTTGCTAGGTAGCCGGTTCTGGCTACATAGGCCAAAGGTCTAGGTAGCCGGTTCCGGCTATGTACACTAAATGTCTAGGTAACCGGCTCAATATACATATCGTATACGAACATATCAATTAAGGTAGCCGGCTCTTTAATAAACTGTATTATAAAATATCATTATATTAGCTAAATAAATTACATTTCTTGTGATTTATGATTTACCTATTTATTTCGCCATATTTTTTGACTCATATCATATCGGCCAACATTTTTTTATGTTAACAACAAATGATTAGAGTGTCATTATCATCATCGGCGTGTTTAAATAGTACAAGTGATAATGGAATAATAATTTTGTTATCATGTATAATGTATAAATTTACAGCAAACAGGTTGGCCTATTATTATTGTATGTTTGTATACCGTTTGGAACGTACAGTTCCTTAGATGTACCTTCGTGCAGTAAGTAACGAAGAGCGTTCAGTTATGACGTGATGAATTTCTGACTCACTGTTTCTACCTTTCTATTAATAAAATTAATGCATGCCTTATAAAACAAATCTAAAAGCTTTGACCAAATACGTTACCGTCATAACTTTGAAATTTGAACGTTCCTGCTTTGCCACTTTTATGGGCAATGCCACAATAAACAAGAGGGCCATGATGGCCCTGTATCGCTCACCTGAGTACCATTGCTCAAAATGATATGATCAAGTTTTGACATAGAGCACATAGGCATACGCATTAAATATCATCAGGATAAACATTTTCTTGTAACAGTCCCTTTTGACCTAGTCAGGGCCAATTTCTGTACCAAGTTTGAGGGTCCTAGGCTCAAATGCTGCATTTTTATACTAACATGTCTATTCCTTACCCTGGAAGACTTAAATAACATTTATAACATTTAAAACCAATCTCATTAGATGCTGCTGATATATATTCGTTTACATAAAATAAAGGGAGGTAATTTGTCATAAATTCAGTCAAAAGTTATCTACCCTCATTATCCGAGTCTGTCTGATGGCACAAATGACATTTCAAATCAGTATCTTCATTTGTTACTGAGATACACTCATTTTAATTTGAAACAAAGGGAGGTAATTTGACATAAAATCAGTCCATAGCTATCTACCCTGATTGCCTCAGTCCAACTATAGACAATAATGAAATTTCAAATGAGTTCTATAAATATTTACCGAGATAAATCCATTTTTATTAAAATCAGGGGAGGTAATCATGCATTGGTATATGCATGTAGAAGATATGGAGTAAAAGCCTATACAACAATATGTAAGTAAAGTATTCATATTGATAAATGTTCAAGTCAAGAGTTATCTAATATGACTATTCTTACCATGGAAGACATAAATAACGTTTCAAACCAATCTCATTAGAAGCTGCTAAGGCATATTCATTTAGATAAAAAAAAAGGGGAGGTAATTTGTCATAAATTCAGTCAATATGTATCTAAATCACGAATTGTCCAAGTCCATCTGTTGACATAAATGAAATTTCAGATCAGTATCTTCATTAGTTATGGAGATATACCCATTTTGATTTAAAATAAAGGGAGGTAATTTGATATAAAATCAGTCCATAGTTATCTACCCTGATTGTCTGAGTCCAACTAATGACAATAATGAAATTTCAAATAAGTCCTATAAGTACTTACTGATATAAATCCATTTTGATTACAATCAGGGGAGGTAATCAGATATAAAATAACTCTGGAATTAGTACAACTGGATCTGACAGATTTGTCATGGAATCCAAGATTAATTGTTGCTGAAAATATTTTGGAAGTTTGTATCAAATCAAACCATAAATGAAATCTCTATATGGCTGCAAAAGTCAAAATAGCAAATTTTGGACCTTTAAGGGGCCATAACTCTGCAACCCATCATGGAATCTAGCCTGTTCAAGAAAGTAACTGAGATCTTGTGGTGATACAAGTTGTGTGCAAGTTTGGCTAAAATCAAATCATAAATAAAGCTGCTATTGCACAGACAAGTTCAAAATAGCTAATTTTGGCCCTTTCAGGGGCCATAACTCTAGAACCCATTATGGGATCTGGCAAGTTCAAGAAAGGAACTGAGATCTTATGGTGACACAAGTTTTGTGCAAGTTTGATTAAATTCAAATCATAAATGAAGCTGCTATTATGCAGACAAGGTCAAAATAGCTAATTTTGGCCCTTTCAGGGGCCATAACTCTGGAACCCATTATGGGATCTGGCCAGTTCAAGAAAGGATGTATCTTATGGTGACACAAGTTTTTTGCAAGTTTGATTAAATTCAAATAATAAATGAAGCTGCTATTGTGCAGACAAGGTCAAAATAGCTGATTTTGGCCCTTTCAGGGGCCATAACTCTGGAACCCATAGTGGGATCTGGCCAGTTCAAGAAAGGAACCGAGATCTTATGGTGATACAAGTTGTGTGCAAGTTTGGTTAAAATAAAATTATAAATGAAACCTCTATCTTGCAGACAAGAAATGGCAGGTACGTGCTTTAATCAAAGCAGAATTCACCAAACTTCACAGGAATGATCTTTGGGTGGTCCCCTTTCAAAATTATTCAAAGAATTTAATTCCATGCAGAACTCCTGAAAAATTGGAGACCGATTACATTGTTAAACATTGTTTATAAACTGGCTTCAGGTAGTATTGCTAACAGAATAAAATCTGCGTTAGATAATCTAGTTGCTAGAGATCAAACTGGCTTTGTTTAAGGACATTATATTGGGGAAAATACCAGACTTTTGTATGATGTAATGAAGTACACTGAAGATAATAATATCCCAGGTCTAGTTATGTTAATCAACTTCGAAAAAGCCTTCGATACTTTGTCATTCAATTTCATACAGAAGACTTTTTCCTTTTTTAATTTTGGTCCAATGATTAGAAAATGGATCACAATGTTCTTAAATAATACACAATTATCAGTACAGTTAAATGGATTTTTATCAATTTTTTTCAGCTGCGGCTGTGGTTGCCGACAGGGTGACCCAATCTCATCTTATATTTTATTCTCTGTGCTGAAATACTGGCTATAAAAATTAGAAATTGTTCAAATATTAAAGGTATAGTTATTGATGGAACAGAATATAAGATTTCTCAATTTGCAGATGACACCTCATTATTATTAGATGGTTCGGATAAATCTTTAAACTCAGCACTTGACTTACTGCATGATTTTTCTCTTCACTCTGGATTAAAAGTTAATTTTGATAAGACTAATGTTATTTGGATAGGCTCTCTTAAATATAGCACAAGGTCAATAAAAACAAAATGGAAACTTTTGTGGGGTACAACTAGGTTTAAACTACTGGGTATTATATTTGATGTTGATTTAAAGAAAATAGTAGATCTTAATTTTCAAGATAAAATCAGTAAAGTTGTAGAAAGTATATCATATTGGAAGAGAAGAAAACTAACTCCAATTGGTAAAATTATAGTTGTTAAATCATTGTTACTTCCCTTGTTGACACATTGTCTGATATCGTTACCAAACCCAAGTGATCAAGTCTTACAGGAAATTAATAATATTTTTATGATTTTGTATGGGAAGGTAGAGTAAAAATCAAGAAAACAGTTATCATTAAAGAATATAAAGAAGGAGGCCTGAAAATGATAGACATATTTTCATATACATACAGCTTGAAAGTATCATGGTTCAAGAAATGTGTTAATGGAAGTGAGAGTAATTGCTTTCGATTAGTTAGAACCTTGTTTGATATAGATAAATTATTTAATACTGGTAAACTGTATGCAGAATATACTATAAGAAAACTCAAAAATAAATTTTGGATTGATGTTTTAAAATGTTTTATTAAATTAATAGAGTGTTACTGTACACCAATTGATACAGCTGAACAATTGTTAAATATGCCACTATTCTATAATCATGAAATTCTCTCAGGTGGAAATGGTATATTTATAAAACCACTCTATGATAGAGGGATTCGCTTTGTTAGTGATATTATGTCAGATTCTGTGTCTTTTCTTAGTTTGCAGTATTTGGAAACAATTGCTGGAAGTAAAATAAACTTTTTACATTATGAGATATTAAAAAGAAGCGTAAAAACTTTTATATTAAGTAAAAATAACAACTTTGTTATTGATTACAATGTGGTACATCCTTGTATCAGTAGCTATTTAATGCCTGTAATTCTGAAAAACAATAAAACTATTTATAGTATAGTTATAAAAAATAATGAAAAATCAACAAGTCAACTGAAATGGAACTCTTTGTTTAATATTAGTCTTTTAGATTGGGAATATATATATAGTTTACCTTTCAAATATACAAGAGATTCATATATTCAGTGGTTTCAAACTAGAATAGTACATAGAACTCTAGGTACAAACTCTTTGTTGTATAAAATGAATATGAGAAACGATAATTTATGTACATTTTGCAGAATGGAAGAGGAAACTTTATTACATTTATTTTGGAACTGTCATATTGTTCAAGAATTACTTAGCGGAATAAAAAATATATGTGCAAATGTTAATATAAATATGGAATGTATGAAACAAGAATGTTTTTTACTTGGATCCTTCAGTTGTAAACCAAGAAATGTTGAATATGATATTTTGTTTCTGGAGATAAAACGATATATATATTTGTGCAAAAGAAAAGGAATTATACCAACTGTTACTGGAGTTAAGAAGAGCCTTTCATTAGCATGGGAAATATATAAGAATTTGAACATTACAGATTTAGAAAAACAAAACTGGTCAATTGTAAGATTATTCATCAGATAAATGTTAACTTTGTAATTAGATATTATTACAATTATACTTCATAATACTAATTCTTAGTTTGTGCAAGCTCGCTCAGCATCATTATATATCATACATGTATAACCGCTTTTTCTTTTTTTCACCTTTTTGATATGGTTTTGCTAAAAAGAATGTTCCTTGGGTACCCGTTTATGACCTTTTACACCATACTTGTAATAGTATTGATAGTATTGTTATATGAAAATACTGATGTTTAAAATAAGTACAATATTATAATATGTATATGTTGTAATATGTTGTGTGTAAGGTTAATTAGGGATGGTTCTCTGACCCTAGTTATACCTATGACGGGGAAAATAAACGGGGTTACCCATTTGGGGCCTCAAAAAAAAAAAAAAAAAAAAAAAAAAATTCCATGCAGAACTCTGGTTGCCATGGCAACCAAAAGGAAAACTTTAAAAATCTTCTTGTCCAAAACTGCAAGGCTTAGAGCCTTGATATTTAGCATTTGACATCATCTTATGGTCCTCTATCAAGATTGTTCAAATTGTGCCCCAGGGGTGAAAAGAGGCCCTACCTCGGGGGTCACAAGTTTTACATAGACTTATATAGTAAAAAACTTTAAAAATCTTCTTGTCTAAAACCACAAGACCTAGGCCTTTAATATTTTGTTTATAGCATTGCCTTGTAGTCTTCTACCAAAATTGTTCAAATTATGCCTCTGGGGTGAAAAGAGGCCCTGCCCTGGGGGGTCTCAAGTTTTACATAGACTTAGGGAAAAAAATTTAAAAATCTTCTTGCCTGAAAATGCAAGGCCTAGGCTTTTGGTATTAAGTATGCCTTTCCTAGTGTTCATCTACCAGATGTGTTCAAATTATGTCCCTAGGGTGAAAAGAGGCCCTGCTCTGTGGGTACCAAGTTTAACATAGACTTAATAATTATAGGAAAAAAAAATAAAGATCTTCATGTCTGAAAGTTCAAGGCCTAGGCCTTTGATATTTGGTATGTAGCATTGCCTGGTAGATCTCTAACAAATTATGTCCCCGGGGTGAAAAGAGGCCCCAACCTGGGGGTCACTTGTTATAATTATGAGTTATTTAGGAAAAAATACTTCAAAAATTATCAGATCATATTTCCTAGGCTGTTTAATTATAATTACCTGATAACCCCAAGCGATTAGAGATCACTTGACTGTGACCTTGACCTACTGTCATACTTCTTGTTTTTTAAGATACAGCCTTGAAATTTGGATGACATGTACAGTTTTGCACACCAATCTTAAAACGGACTTTCAGTTCTAATGAATATGACCTACTGATCTACCTTCTTAATATTTTAGCATCAGTTTGCCATTTGAAACATGTGGCTCATATTACTCAGGTGAGCGATCCAGGGTCGTCATGACCCTCTTGTTTAATGGAAATCATGTACAGGTATTATAAATTACGATCATGGAAATACAAAAAAAAAATACAGTTATTATAATTATGGTGCATCTTTAAGTGTGAACATTTCTATTTTTCAGAAGCACCATACTACATCAGAAACATCAAATACAGAATCGTCAGTAGATAGCAGTAATTCAAACCGCAAAGACTGCCCTCTTGTTAAAGATGAACTTGGTCGCAATACATGGTCATTTCTGCATACCATGGCTGCAAATTACCCGGAGAGGCCGACAGAACAACAGCAGAGAGATATGAAGGATATGATGCACCTCTTCTCAAAGTTTTACCCGTGTGATTACTGTGCTAAGGACTTCAGAAAAAAGTTTGTGATATTAGATTTCTTTCTGTTGATAGATCTTTTAAATAATGATTTATTCAATTAAAAATAAATACATTGTATCAGTCTTATGACAAATAAAGACAGCTTTCTTTTCTTATTAAGAAATAAGAAGAAGTATCAGAATTAGAGTTATTCTTCGATAAGCCTTATTAGTCCCCTGCTGGTTGGAAACCAGTTTCGGGGACTATAGGAATGCGCTTCTGTCTGTCATTCCGTCTGTCCGCAATTTTGTGTCCGGTCCATAACTCTGTCATCCATGAAGGGATTTTAATATAACTTTGCACAAATGTTCCCCATGATGAGACGTGTCGTGCGCAAAACCCGGACCCCTAGCTTAAAGGTCAAGGTCACAATTGGAGGTCAAAGGTCAACAGGGCCTTTTTCCTGTCCGGTCCATAACTCTGCCATCCATGAAGAGATTTTAATATTACTTGGCACAAATGTACCTCATAATAAGACGATGTGTCATGCACAACTTTCAGACACCTAGCCCAAAAGTCAAGGTCACACTTGGCAGTCAAATGTTAACATTGCATGAACAGGGTCTGTTTCTTGTCCGGTCCATAACTCTGCCATCCATGAAGGGGTTTTAATATTACTTGGCACAAATGTTCCCCATGATGAGTTGACATGTCTTGCGCAAAACCCGGACCCCTAGCTCAAAGGTCAAGGTCACAATTGGAGGTCAAAGGTCAATAGGGTTTTTTTCCTGTCTGGTCCAGAACTCTGTCATCCATCAAGGGATTTTGATATTACTTGGCATAAATATTCCCCATGATGAGTTGATGTGTCATTCGCAACACCCAGAACCCTAGCTTAAAGGTCAAGGAGATCAAAGGTCAATGGGACATTTTTCCTGTCTGGTGTATAACTTTGTCATGCAAAACAGGATTTGAATATTACTTGGCACAAATGTTCAGCACTATGAGACGGAGTGTCATGCGCAAGAACCTGGTCCCTAGGTCGAAGGTCAAGGTCACACATAGAGGCCAAAGGTCAGATACAGGAATGACTTTGTCTGGAACACTTCTTCTTCATGCATGGAGAGATTGTGATGTAATTTGGCATAAATATTCACTACCATGAGATGGATTCTTGTGTGCAAGTACCAGGTCCCTAGGTCTAAGGTCAAGGTCACACTTAGAGGTCAAATGCGAAATTCAAGAATGACTTTGTCCGCAGCATTTCTTCTTTATGCATGGAGGGATTTTGATGTAACTTGGCACAAATGTTCACCACCATGAGGCACTCTTGTTTTTAGAATTATGTCCCTTTGTTATTACTATAAATAGCTTATATTGTATTTATTACAGGCTGTAGGGTAAAATTGAGACCAGTTTTCTGTGGTACAACATGCATGTTACATCCAATTTTTAGGTGTATTTTGACCTATCTCTACCTGGTAAAGCGTTTTGTGTGGACTTGTATAGAATTTTTAGCTCGACTATTCAAAGAATAGTAGAGCTATTGGACTCACCCATGCGTCCTCGTCCGCGTCCCGATTTGGTTAAGGTTTTGTATGTAAGCTGGTATTTCAGTAACCACCTGTGGGAATGGATTGAAACTTCACACACTTATTCACTGTGATAAACTGACCTACATTGCACAGGTTCCATAACTCTATTTTGCTTTTTTACAAAATTATGCCCCTTTTTCGACTTAGAAATTCTTGGTTAAGGTTTTGTATGTAAGCTGGTATCTCAGTAACCACTTGTGGGAATGGATTGAAACTTCACACACTTATTCACTGTGATAAACTGACCTACACTGCACAGGTTCCATAACTCTGTTTTTCTTTTTTACAAAATTATGCCCCTTTTTCGACTTAGAAATTCTTGGTTAAGGTTTTGTAAGTAAGCTGGTATTTCAGTAACTACTTGTTGGAATGGATTGAAACTTCACATACTTATTCACTGTGATAGACTGACCTACATTGCACAGATTCCATAACTCTGTTTTGCTTTTTTACAAAATTATGTCCCTTTTTCGACTTAGAAATTCTTGGTTAAGGTTTTGTATGTAAGCTGGTATCTCAGTACCCACTAATGGGAATGGATTGAAACAGTAAACTTCACACACTTGTTCACTGTCATGATCTGACATGCACTGTGTAGGTCCCATAACTCTACTTTGCTTTTTTTTTAAAATTATGCCCCTTTTAGACTTAGCAGTTTTTGGTTAAGTTTTTGTAAGTAAGCTTGTATTTCAGTATCCACTTATGGGAAAGGATTGAAACTTCACGCACTTGTTCACTTATGAGCTGATAAGCACTGTGAAGGTTCCATAACCCTTTTTCCCATTTTTACAAAATTATGCCCCTTTTTCGACTTTTGTATTCATTCAATTGACAAGGCTGTTTAATAGTCAAGCGTTGCTGTCCTCTGACAGCTCTTATTTTTTTTTTTTACTATAAATAACTTGTATGATACCTTTTTGATAATTGGCCAAAAAAAATACTATTAGCCAAAACACGGTGCACGTGCAGCGTAGTTCAAGGTCGGTTTATTGCAGAATAAGCCGAGATAGATTTTGCTCTACAAATATGTAGGTTATTTGCTGGTCATGTTAGAATTTATTAGCTCGACTATTCATAGAATAGTAGAGCTATTTGACTCGCCCATGCGTCGGCGTCGGCGTCGGCGTCCGCGTCCCGATTTGGTTAAGTTTTTGTATGTAAGCTGGTATCTCAGCAACCACTTGTGGGAATGGATTGAAACTTCACACACTTATTCACTGTGATAAACTGACTTACATTGCACAGGTTCCATAACTCTGTTTTGCTTTTTTACAAAATTATGTCCCTTTTTTGACTTAGAAATTTTTGGTTAAGGTTTTGTATGTAAGCTGGTATCTCAGTAACCACTTGTGGGAATGGATTGAAACTTCACACACTTATTTACTGTGATAAACTGACTTACATTGCACAGGTTCCATAACTCTATTTTGCTTTTTTACAAAATTATGCCCCTTTTTCGACTTAGAATTTTTTGGTTAAGGTTTTGTATGTAAGCTGGTATCTCAGTACTCACTAATGGGAATGGATTGAAACTTCACACACTTGTTCACTGTCATGATCTGACATGCCCAAAGCAGGTCCCATATCTTTATTTTGCTTTTTTACAAAATTATGCCCCTTTTTCAACATAGAAATTTTGGTTAAGTTTTTGTATGTAAGCTGGTATCTCAGTATCCACTAATGGGAAAGGATTGAAACTTCACACACTAGTTCACTGTCATGAGCTGATAAGCACTATGCAGGTTCCATAACACTATTTTACTTTTTTACTAAATTATGCCCCTTTTTCGACTTTCTTATTCATTCAAGCGACAAGGCTGTTAAATAGTCGAGCGTTGCTGTCCTCCGACAGCTCTTGTTTTAAAATGCTGTCTTTAGATTTTTCTCAACACTATATAGATGTGCTTAATAAGTCTGTCAAAACAATATTGAACACATTACATTCCTTACTGGTGTTTAACCGAAGTAGACTGTAAGTTTTCCTCCATCTTTCCATCTTTCAAGTTTGTTGTTAGTTACACATTAAGCAGGATCCTGAGATAGCATTAAAATGTACAAGATATTTTTTCATAAAATTTGGTACAAGTACATGAATAAATGGCAATACTAATAATGTGCACATCCTTTTATTTTGTTGGCTGGCTAGAAATGTGATATTACTCAAACTGAATGATGGACCAGTCTATTTTTAGAAATTTAGCAGGGTAAAGGTTATTTTTAACTTGTATTCAGCAGTCACCTGCCATAAACAGCCAGATTGTATCATCCCTTGGCTAGCTGCTTAATGCAGGTTTGGCCATAGTTTGAAAACAACAAAAGGGACATAATCTAACATCTCATACTTTAACTTTACCCTGCTAAATTTCTAAAATGGACTGGTCCATCATTCAGTTTGGGCAGTACCACTTATCATTCAAAGGGATGTTCACTGAAAATTTACTGACTGAACAGTGACAGTGCAGACCATGATCAGCCTGCAAGGATGTGCAGGCTCAGATCTTGGTCTGCACCGGTCGCAAAGGAAGAATCACTTGCCACCAGCAGTCTAAAGGTTAAAACAGCACCAGTGTCTTAATGTTATTACACTTATGTAATGGCTTTATTTCACTCAAAAACGTCAAACATAATGTGTTTTATTTCAAATGCAGAAGTGAAATGAGCCGTGCCATGGGAAAACCAACATAGTGGGTTTGCGACCAGCATGGATCCAGACCAGCCTGCGCATCTGCGCAGTCTGGTCAGGCTCCATGCTGTTCGCTTTTAAAGCCTATTGGAATTGGAGAAACTGTTAGCGAACAGCATTGATCCTGACCAGACTGCGCGGATGCGCAGGCTGGTCTGGATCCATGCTGGTCGCAAACCCATTATGTTGGTTTTCCCATGGCACGGCTCAAATACAAATGTACTAGCTTTTTTTTTATTTCAGCTTGAAACAACATGAGCCAGACACTAGTAGTCAAGATGGTTTCTCACAGTGGTTATGTAGGATGCACAACATTGTCAATGTGAAATTGGGGAAACCAAAGTTTGATTGCAGTCTTGTAAATGAACGATGGCGAGACGGCTGGAAAGACGGGAGTTGTGATTGAAGATGGTGACTAGGGTTAAGGGAGTTCTGATTCATAAAAATTGCTGAAGTGACAAGAGCTGTGATTTATGATAGAAAACATACAAATTTTGATTGGATTAGCACAGTCTTTTCTTACAGAACCTACCTACAGTGTCACAGATAAGAGGGAATTTCTTTGAAAAAATATTAAAACTGTGTGAACTGATAAGGCATCTTTTCTCAAGTAATTTTTGAATACACAGTACAGTAAAATGCTGATGATAGTGAGTGATTCACTGTGGCTTGAAGTCATAATGGTATGATCAAAATTCTTAAGTTATCTAGGGTTTTGTGCCATCCACTAACTGACTAAAACATACATGTAGGCCAGTTAACACTGGAGATTTAAGCTGAAGTGGTCTTCGTTTACACATAATCATCAGAAGGAACATGATAAAAGTACATTCAGGATATTCTCAGAGAACTCATTACATATGTTTTCTGAAAATTGGACAACAAATCTGAGGGGCATATTAGTGTTTTAAAACATGTCTTGTTTTAAATTAGATTTTAGCTTGACTTTTCGAAGAAAAAGTAGAGCTATTGCACTTGCTCCAGCGTCGACATCCCCGCTGGTTCAAGTTTTTGATAAAGTCAAATATCTCTGTTACTATCAAAGCTATTGACTTGAAACTAAAAAAGTTCTTTACTATCGAAGTCTACACCAGGAGAAACAATCCCATAACTCTGATTTGAATTTTCACAGAGTTATGCTCCTTTTTAACTTACATTTTTTTTTGTTAAAATTTTTGATAAAGCCAAATATCTCAGTTACTATCATAGTTATTTACTATCAAAGTGTACACCAGGAGAAACATTCTCCATAACTCTGATTTGAATTTTGACAGAGTTATGCCCCTTTTTAACTTAGAATTTTTTGGTTAAAATTTTTGATAAAGTCAGATATCTCTGTTACTATCAATGCTTTTGACTTGAAACTTAAAATAGTTATTTACTATTGAAGTCAACACCAGGAGAAACATTCTCCATAACTCCGTTTGAATTTTGACAGAGTTATGCCCCTTTTTAACTTAGAATTTTTTGGTTAAAGTTTTATGAAGTTTTTACTGGCAAAGCTCTAATTTAGAGTAAAGCACTGAGAAAAGTCGAGCACACTATCATCAGACAGCTCTTGTTAGTTATAATTATTAGTGTTGAATATATTATTCAATGTCATGTTAGTCAAAAAAAATTTTGATATAGTTTAACATTGTCTTAGTTTGAATTTTAAATTGAGAATTATCTAGAGAAAACATTCTTTTTGTCCCCATCTAATCTAGAAAAAGCATCATTTTGCATCTAAATATTTTAGTGCAAAAACCATATGAAAGCATTCATTTTGATTCCAAACTTTTACTGCAAATAAAGTTCTGCTGTATTGCTTTGCTTTATTTTTTTTCAAAACATATTCTGAAACTCTTAAATTATTTTGTTGTTAGCTCACCTGTCACAGAGTGACAAGGTGAGCTTTTGTGATCGTGTGGCGTCCGTCGTCCGTCTGTCAGAGTGTGCGTGCGTCCATAAACTTTTGCTTGTGACCACTCTAGAGGTCACATTTTTCATGGGATCTTTATGAAAGTTGGTCAGAATGTTCATCTTGATGCTATCTAGGTCAAGTTCAAAACTGGGTCATGTGCGGTCGAAAACTAGGTCAGTAGGTCTAAAAATAGAAAAACCTTGTGACCTCTCTAGAGGCCATACTTTTCAATGTATCTTCATGAAAATTGGTCAGAATGTTTACCTTGATGATATCTAAGTCAGGTTCGAAACTGGGTCACGTGCCGTCAAAAAGTAGGTCAGTAGGTCAAATAATAGAAAAACCTTGTGACCTCTCTAAAGGCCATATTTTTCATGGGATCTGTATGAAAATTGGTTTGAATGTTCATCTTAATGATATCTAGATCAAGTTTGAAACTGGGTTAACTGTGATCAAAAACTAGGTCAGTAGGTCTAAAAATAGAAAAACCTTGTGACCTCTCTAGAGGCCGTACTTTTAAATTGATCTTCATGAAAATTGGTCAGAATGTTCATCTTGATGATATCTAGGTCAAGTTAGAAACTGGGTCACGTGCCTTCAAAAACTAGGTCAGTAATTCAAATAATGGAAAAACCTTGTGACCTCTCTAGAGACCATATTTTTTATGGGATCTGTATGAAAGTTGGTCTGAATGTTCATCTTGATGATGTCTAGGTCAGGTTCGAAATTGGGTCAACTGCGGTCAAAAACTAGGTCAGTAGGTCTAAAAATAGAAAAACCTTGTGACCTCTCTAGAGGCCATACTTTTCAGTGGATCTTCAAGAAAATTGATCAGAATGTTCACCTTGATGATATCTAGGTCAGGTTGGAAACTGGGTCAGTTGCCATCAAAAACTAGGTCAGTAGATCAAATAATAAACAAGAGGGCCAAGATGGCCCTAGGTGGCTCACCTGAGAAACACACCATAATACACCATAACAGTGTAAACATAGACCTAGTGATTGCATGGAAAAAAATATTCTGACCAAGTATCATTAAAGTTGGAGCAAACACAAGTATTTTTTTTTTATTTGACCTAGTGACCTAGTTTTTGATCCCAGATGACCCATATTCAAATTTGATCTAGACTTCACCAAGGCAATCATTCTGACCAAATTTCATAAAGATCAATTGAAAAGTACAGCCTATATTGCATACACAAGGTTTTTCTTTGATTTGACCTGGTGACCTAGTTTTTGACCACAGATGACCAATAACCAAAATCAACCTAGATTTTATCAAGGCAATAATTCTGACCAAATTTCATAAAGATCAATTGAAAAATACAGCCTCTATCGCATACACAAGGTTTTTCTTTGATTTGACCTAGTGACCTAATTTTTGACCCAAGGTGACCCATATTCAAACTTGACCAAGATGATATCAAGGCAATCATTCTGACTGAATTTCATGAAGATCAATTGAAAAATATAGCCTCTATTGCATACACAAGGTTTTTCTTTGATTTGACCTAATGACCTTAGTCACCTACTTTTTGATCCCAGATGACCCATATTCAAACTCGGCCTAGATTTCATTAAGGTTATCATTCTGACCAAAATTCATGAAGATTAATTGAAAAATACAGCCTCTATCGCATACACAAGGTTTTTCTTTGATTTGACTAGTGACCTAGTTTTTGACCCCATATGACCCGTTTTCGAACTCAGCCTAGATTTCATCAAGGTAATCATTCTGACCAAAATTCATGAAGATTAATTGAAAAATACAGCCTCTGACGCATACACAAGGTTCTTCTTTGATTTGACCAAGTGACCTAGTTTTTGACACCAGATGACCCATTTTCGAACTCGGCCTAGATTTCATCAAGGTAATCATTCTGACTAAATTTCATGAAGATCAGTTGAAAAATACAGCCTCTATCGCATACACAAGCTAAATGTTGACGGACAGACAGACGACAGACAGACGCCGGACATCGAGTGATCAGAAAAACTCACCTGAGCATTGCTCAGGTGAGCTGAAAAACCTTGTGACCTCTCTAGAGGCCATATTTTTCATGGGATCTGTATGAAAGTTGGTCTGAATGTTCATCTTGATGATATCTAGGTCAACTTCGAAACCGGGTCAACTGCGGTCAAAAACTAGGTCAGTAGGTCTAAAAATAGAGAAACATTTTGACCACTCTAGAGGCCATATTTTTTAATGGATCTTCATGAAAATTTGTCTGAATGTTCACCTTGATGATATCTAGGTAAAATTTGAAACTTGGTCATGTGTGGTCAAAACTAGGTCAGTAGGTATAAAAATAGAAAAACCTTGTGACCTCTCTAGAGGCCATACTCTTCATGAGATCTTCATGAAAATTGGTGAGAATCTTCACCTTGATAATATCTAGGTCAAGTTCAAAACTGGGTCATGTGCCTTCAAAAACTAGGTCATTAGGTCAAATAATAGAAAAACCTTGTGACCTCTCTAGAAGCCATATTTTTCAATTGATCTTCATGAAAATTGGGTCATGTTGAGACAGGTGAGTGATTCAGGACCATCATGGTCCTCTTGTTTTTCATTAAGTGAGTGATAATATTGAAGACTTATGGTCATTTTAAGTTTTATTTTCAAGTTTTTATTAAATAAATTTAAAACTTCTTGCAATGTTATAAATGACTGAAAATGGGGAATACAAATTTTACTCACAAGATAATTCCTGAATAAAAAATTTAACCTATAATAAAATTATGGTCATTTCCAGTATTGCTCTAATTGTTTTATTTTAAATAATAATATTGCTCAGTCAGTTCCCTGCTGTATTATTCAAAGTAATGTGGGTGGCTTTCAGAAAATTTGTTGTAATATTTTGTTCAATAAACTTTCGTGCTACTCTATGGAAGTATTGAGCCCAGAGCTTCAAACTGACACTGTTTTCAAAAGATACAGCAGAAATGGTATTTTAAATACCCATCAACAAAGTATAGTATTATTATAATGAAAACACTATAAAATAGGGGGAGGTATTTGGAAAAAGTTACAAGGATTGGTGGTAATGTAGTTGATCTAAAAAACAATTGACATAATATAACAAACTAAAATAGGGACACAGTCTTGGAACAGTCAGTAACCTTACTGTAAATTTAGATATAGGAGACTGTGTCAATAAGATAATTTTCCGCTAAGCTAAGCTCTAGTTATATCGATTTACACATACAATCTAAGGTATAAGTACACATAGCTTGCTCAATATATTGATACAGGATACAAAAAATGTACTTTGTTGTTGCAGGAGAGTTTCATTATTTTCTGCAATGTTTAAAGCAGAGTTGGCACGAAATACTTGTATTTCTCAGGACGATATGAAATACCAGTATTGGAAATACCTGGATAATTCTGGTAACTTAGTTACCTGATGTTTTTGTTGCTTTTTGTTTTGAATCTGGAGTCATTTTGAAGAGTTTCCTAGTTATTTCCCATGTTTTGCAATTTAAGTAGTATTTCCCAGGACGAGAATTACCAGCAAACGTATCTTTAAAGCTGATTCCATAGTCAGTTTGGCTTTTTTAAAGCTATTGTAATATAAAAGAAATAAAGATCGATGTTTTATTTTTTGCCAAATATAACTCATAATCATTGCGCCACCACCTTACGTCTGATGTTGTAATACGTGTCTACGGCGTGATATTCCAGTGAGGCAGCACTATAAAGCTGGGCATTGTGCTCACTGCTACAAGTAGACACCGTCGTTTATATGACTGAAAAATTGTTGAAAAAGATGTTAAACCCGAACACACACATACCAAATTTGATTACATCTATTATAAGTTACTAAGGTGAAATATTCACTGATATGAAATACCATATTCATTGTTAAGTGTTTATAGAACTGCATATTCAAAAGGTAACTAACAATTTCTTTGCAAACCACTAGAAACTTCCATGATTGCAGGCAACTTTTAGGTTATCAGAATTTGACTGTTGTGATAGATCAAAATCTGTAGCTGGAGCATAGATATTCTTGTTGTTAAAAAGAAAAGAAGTAGCAGTAAGATTTGTCTTTGGTCAAGATCAGTTCACATATCTGAATTTTTAGAAATTGTCAATAAAAACTTGGACATTTGTCAAAGTTATATTCAGATCAGTTTGAATCAACCTGAATAATCATATATAAAAAAAAACAAAAAGATTTAAGGAAGTGAATACTGAGCATTTGTTAAAAATATTATTATGTCTCCCCCAGGAGACATATTGTTTTTGCCCTGTCCGTCCGTCCGTCTGTCCGTCCATCCTTCCGTCCGTCACACTTCATGTCCGAGTAATAACTGGAGAACCATTTGACCTAGAACCTTTAAACTTCATAGGGTTGTAGGGCTGCTGTAGTAGACGACCCCTATTGATTTTGGGGTCACTCCGTCAAAGGTCAAGGTCACAGGGGCCTGAACATTGAAAACCATTTCTGATCAATAACTAGAGAACCACTTGACCCAGAATGTTGAAACTTCATAGGATGATTGGCCATGAAGTGTAGATGACCCCTATTGATTTTGGGGTCACTCCGTCAAAGGTCAAGGTCACAGGGGCCTGAACATTGAAAACCATTTCCGATCAATAACTAGAGAACCACTTGACCCAGAATGTTGAAACTTCATAGGATGATTGGTCATGCAGAGTAGATGACCCTATTGATTTTGGGGTCACTCCATCAAAGGTCAAGGTCACAGGGGCCTGAACATGGAAAATCATTTCCGATCAATAACTGGAGAACCACTTAACCCAGAATGTTGTAACTTCATAGGATGATTGTACATGCAAAGTAGATGACCCCTATTGATTTTGGGGTCACTCCATTAAAGGTCAAGGTCACAGGGGCCTGAACATTGAAAACCATTTCCGGTCAGTAACTTGAGAACCACTTGACCCAGAATGTTGAAACTTAATAGGATGATTGCTCATGCAGAGTAGATGACCCCTAACAATTTTGGGGTCACTCTGTGAAAGGTCAAGGTCACAGGGGCCTGAACATTGAAAACCATTTCCGGTCAGTAACTTGAGAACCACTTGACCCAGAATGATGAAACTTCATAGGATGATTGGTCATGCAGAGTAGATGACCCCTAACGATTTTTGGGTGACTCTGTTAAAGGTCAAGGCCACAGGGGCCTGAACATGGAAAACCATTTCCAGTCAATAACTTGAGAACCTCTTGACCCAAAATGTTGAAACTTCATAGGATGATTGTTCATGCAGAGTAAATGACCCCTAATGTTTTTGGGGTCACTCCGTTAAAGGTCAAGGTCACAGAGGCCTGAACATTGATAACCAGTTCATATCAATAACTTGAGAACCACTTGACCCAGAATGTTGAAACTTCATAGGATGATTGAAAATGCAGAGTAGATGACCCCTATTGATTTTGGGGTCAGTCTATTAAAGGTCAAGGTCACAGTGGCCTGTTCATGTAAAATCATTTTTTTGGAAATAACTTGAGAACCACTTGACCTACAATGTTGAAACTTAATAGGATGATTGGACATGCAGTGTAGATGACCCCTACTTATTTTGAGGTCACTTGATCAAAGGTCAAGGTCACAGGAGCCTGAACAGTGACTTGAGAACCACTAGGCCAAGAGTGTTGAAATTTAGCGGGATGACTGGACATGCCAAGTAGATGATCCCTATTGCAGCCAACCATCAGTGTCTCTTTGACTTTCGCTCCTGACCCCTATTAACTTCTTGCCTATAGGACTTTGCATTGGGGGAGACATGCGCTTTTTTACAAAAGCATTTTCTAGTTTATTTTGTTATTTGCGTATTTAATCCAGACAAGAAATTTTGAGACGGCAATATGTTTTATTTTATTTAGTCAGACCTTTCAAACTGTAAGATTAAGTGCACAGACACAGGTTTTCATAGATAGTGATGCTCTGAATGCACTTAAAATGTTGTTTGTTAGCTCACCTGAGCAATGCTCAGGTGAGTTTTTGTGATCACTCAATGTCCGGCGTCTGTCATCTGTCAACATTTAGATTGTGTATGCAGTAGAGGCTGTATTTTTCAACTGATTTTCATGAAATTTAGTAAGAATGATAACCTTAATAAAATCTAGGCCAAGTTCGAAAATGGGTCATCTGGGGTCAAAAACTAGGTCACTAGGTCAAATCAAAGAAAAACCTTGTGTATGCGATAGAGGTTAAATTTTTCAATTGATCTTCATGAATTTTGGTCAGAATGATTACCTTGATAAAATCTAGGCCAAGTTTGAAAATGGATCATCTGTGGTCAAAAACTAGGTCAAATCAAAGAAAAACCTTGTGTATGCGATAGAGGCTGTATTTTTCAACTGATCTTCATGAAATTTGGTCAGAATGATTACCTTGATGAAATTTAGGCCAAGTTCGAAAATGTGTAATCTGGAGTAAAAAACTAGGTCACTAGATCAAATCAAAGAAAAACCTTGTGTATGCGATAGAGGCTATATTTTTCAATTGATCTTCATAAATTTTTGTCAGAATGATTGCCTTGATAAAATCTAGTTCAAGTTTGAATATGGGTCATCTGGGCTTAAAAACTAGGTCACTAGGTCAAATCAAAGATTAACCATGTGTCTATGCCAGAGGCTGTATTTTTCAACTGATCTGCATGAAATTTTGTCAGAATGATAACCTTGATGAAATTTAGGCCAAGTTCAAAAATGGGTCATCTGGGGTCAAAAACTAGGTCACTTGGTCAAATCAAAGAAGAACCTTGTGTATGCGTTAGAGGCTGTATTTTTCAATTGATTTTTATGAATTTTGGTCAGAATGACTGCTTTCATAAAATCTAGGTCAAGTTCGAATATGGGTCATCTGGGGTCAGAAACAAGGTCACTAAGTCAAATCAAAGAAAAACCTTGTGTATGCAATAGGGGCTGCATTTTATACCGGATCTTCATGAAATTTGATCAGAATGTTTATCTTGATGAAATCTAGGTCGAGTTTGAATATGGGTCATCTAGGGTCAAAAAGTAGGTCACTCAATCAAATTAAAGAACAACCTTGTGTAAGAAATAGGGGCTGCATTTTAAACTGGATATTCATGAAATTAAGTCAGAATGATTGCCTTGATGAAATCTAGGTCATGATAGAATATGTCTCATCTGTGTTCAAAAACTAGGTCACTAGGTCAAATCAAAGAAAAGTCTTGTGTATGCAATAAAAGACAGTATTTTTCAGTTGATTTTCATGAAATTTGGTCAGAATGATAGCCTTGATGAAATTATGGTCAGATTTGAATTTTGGTCATCTGGGGTAAAAAACTAGGTCGCTGGGACAAACCAAAGAAAAATGTTTTGTATGTGATACAGGCTGTATTTCTCAATTGAGGTTCATGAAATTTGGTCAGAATGATTGCCTTGATGAAATCTAGGTCAAGTTCAAATGTAGGTCATCTTGGCTCAAAAACTAGGTCACTAGGTCTAATGGAAGAAAATACTTGTTTACACATTTTTGGTCCAATCTTAATGAAAACTGGTCAGAATATTTGTTTCCATGAAATCACTAGGTCAAACATGTTTACACTGTTATGGTCTGTTTCTCAGGTGAGCGACCTAGGGCCATCTTGTTATAATTCTGATTCCATAATGTTGATTTTTAGGTGACTGTCTTATGTATTCTTTGAATGTGTAAAGTAAACATTAAATTATCTTGACAGATCTAATTATTTTGACTTTTCTTTCCTGATATCAACAGAAGACATAGGCTGGGAGCTTGGCGCTATTCCCCCTTCCAGTCTTTGGTCTTCATGATATCTACTGTGCTTACAACGAACTCTGAAATCTGTTTACATTTCAAAAGTTTTTACAAGGCATAATATTTTCTGTGTTAGAGGAATATACATTGTATTTCTTTTGTGTTGCAACGAAAAAGCTTACACATAACTTATATTAAGTTACTCAGATATCAAACTGCTACTGTTTTTAGCTCAACCATTCGAAGAATAGTCCAAACTATTCTATAGCCCTGGAGTCTGCCTCACACCTTGGTTAAAGTTTTGCATGCAAGTACCTATAGCTATCATTTAAAGGCATAAATCTTCTTGTCTGAAAACATAATGTCCTGGGCTCAGATATTTGGCATGTAGCATTATGTAGTGGCAAAGTTTTTTTTTCCGATAATGCCCTGGGGTCCAAAGTGGCTCCACCCTAGGGCTCACTGGTTTTACATAAAATTATGTAGGAAAAACTTTTTCTTTTTTAATTTTTTTTTTGTTCTGAAGCTTGTGTAAAGAAATTTGTTCAAGCAAGAAACTAAGTCAGGTGAGCGATATGGGGCCAAAGTCTTTCATTTGTACCTCATACTGCTGTTGAAATTTATTGGGGTATTTGTAACTGTGTTGAAGAAAAAACTATAAAGATCAAAGGCCTGAAGGGCCTGAGAGTCGGCTAATGATTGGCGTACTGGTAATGTAGTCTACCAGTTTAGGTTTGTTTTTAGTTTTTTCCCCAACTAAACAGAAATTGTGTTACAATAAATGAAATGAACATTCAATCGATGCCTAGTAAAACTTTGATTGACATTATACACGTATTTAAACCCAATATATTTCTCTAAAATTGCAGAGTGGTTCGCAGAAATAAAAATGTTGAAAGTACAAACTACAATTTGACAGCTGACACTAACATACTGCCCATGACTATAATTTTATATATTTTTCCAGTAAACATTTGCCTCTGGCACTGCCAAAAGAGGCAATTATCGACTGGTATATATTTGCACATGATAAAATTTGAATATGACAAATTGACAATTTATATATTAAAATTTTACAGTGCGGGTTGCCACGTACAATTTGTAACGGATGGACGAAAAAACGGTTCAGATATTTTACAGATAACGGGCCTGGCGGTAACCGTGTCATATATTAGGTATTGTTTAATCATATTATAAGTGATGTGAATTTAAAGTCTACTTGCATTTGCATTTAGAGCATTATGTAAATGTTGCTGAGTGTCAATATATAGTCACGAATGTTTACACTGACAGGAATATTCGAAACTAAGGTAAGTTACTCGGACAAGCTACCAATTTAGGAAAAGATAACCGATATTAATAAATTATGCAGTTCTTTTTTACTTAAAACCATCATTTATTCTATTTCAGACCTGTTAACCCCTTCAAAACCATGTCAATAATCCCATGTCCATGCACTTTCAATTATCCATTTTGATTCATGTAGACCGGTCCAGATTGGGAATATGAAGACCCTTGATACAGCTGTTGGTGCGATTTCTAACTGAAAATTTTATGTTTCAATTTCTAAATATTACCTAGATTCTTTCTTAGTATTACAATATCCAAAGTATGAATGACTGTCACTTCATATTTTTACTTTCAGATCATGCCTCAGGACTAGAATATGAGTCTGATATTGATTCTATGTATGTGTTATAAAAATAAATTCTAGAATCATTTCTGTTACAATAATATCTATCATGTCTGTTACTTGAATGTTAAAATTTCGTAGCACAGCTCAATATTTACCCAAAATATTATATCCGGATACGATTTCACTTTCCTAAATCTCCAGTTTCAACAATATGTTTTACCAGTTGTGATGATACGAAGACAGTATAGCAGCAATTGGCAGTATTTGACTTGAAGTTTACGGTGAAATTACTGCTTATTTAAATCATTTCATAAAAAAGTTGTTTCGTTTCGTCAAAGCAGTCAAACATAGACGATCTACTTTCGATTTCAAAAACTACAAGAAAATACAATTTAATGTTTCGCCGATTTGTTTATTTCTCAAAAATAAGAAATAAAATCATTTTTAAAATCAGTAGTAATAAAACAAACCAGTAAGAACTTCTTCTCCCGATATTATCCGCTTACTGACTGCAAAATTCAACCCACGCAAAGTCGTAGAAGCGTTGTTATAAACAGGTCACGCGTGTTTGCCGACAAGTGTCCAGAATATAATCAGGATTCATCCGAGAAGTCTCGCGGAAGAATAAACGTACTGCATATATCTTTTTCAGGTCATTTAAAATGAAGCTGTCATAATTTAATTTCATCGATGTGGTAAACTCTTTGGTAAGAGACATTCCAATGCTTTCAGAGGTACCCGACTCAATAAAATACTAGCAGTATGTTCTGGAACTATGTTTTGCCTTTCGCTGGACGTTACGCAAGCTTGGTAAGCCTGCGCAATTCATAAAACACACAGCGCAATAAATTTATTTGCGCAATGATTTTAAAGATTATTTTTTGAAAAGGACAGGGTAACAAATGGATAATTTGGCTAATAAGTTTATATGCAGTTTTTATTTGAATTTGTGAACATCATATTTGCTATTTTGGGACAAAAGGGCATTAAATTACTCACCATAATCATATGCGCACACGCATTACCAAATCCCGCAGAATCGTTATGCGTGTTTATGCTTAATGAGTTACCGCGGAAGAAAATACGTGGCTTTATTCGAGTATTGCACAATTACAAGTCATAAATTTGACAGGTTACATTGTATATTGGTCATAGCAAATGGGATTGACAAAACTGAACTTCATCCGATCAATGAACTCTTTGAAATTAGAGACAATCTAATGGAACTACATCACTTCGCTGTGTTGTGAGGCCATTTAATGAGAATGAGAAATCGAGCGATAGCAAGGGCTCATCAGACGCTTTCAGCGTTTAGCCGACTCAATAAAAACTACAAAATTAAACAAGTCACTTATATTTATTGCCAACATTTCAGCTATAGAGGACTAATGGTTCATTACCTTACCGAAACAACATCATGTAGGTGTTTCCTATTTTTACTTGCTGTTTAATCAACTTAATCTGTCACTAGGTTTGTCTTGAATTGCTATATTATCTTCCAAGAACCAGTATAAACTATATTGCAGAAACATTGATTACTGTTTCATTACAAAATTCTGAAAAACAGTTGTTTTCAAAAATTCAAGCCAATACCTTGTATGAATGCAGGATGAAATGGTTTATTATTAACACGTTGAAAGTATTGCTATCTAGAAAATAATATGTGACAAATCATCAAAAAATATAATATATGCCCTATAAAATCTTAAAATGTTAAATTTGTGGCACAAAACGGCAAACTGAAGAAGAAATGTGACATATTCTGCATCTTGGTACTTCAGGTAAGCAAATCATAAAAGAAACACACAAACACACATCATCAAAATTCTGTCTGTTAAAACATGAAAAATAAGTTTCCTGCAATAACTAGAAATAGTAATTTTTTTGTCTTTTAATACTCAACAAGTCAACCTAAAACTCCCTTTAACAACACCAGTCCTGTCAGAAGAGACAGTACAGTCAACTATTTTGATGATTGGTACTGAAATAGCGTATATGCCTGTTTCTCGTCGATTCGAGCTTTCTCATTGATTCGAGCCCTTGTGTTTCAGTAAAATTCATGCTCATGTAGCATGTTCTTCCATCAGAAACTTTTGTCATTTACATTTTAAAATGCCTTGGAAAATATTAGTCATGAAATCACTGAAAATTTGTGTAAATACCTGTTTTAATACCTTGCATCAAAAACTGCTTATTTCTAAAGGAAATTACACAGTGGGTAATACTGTGAGCCCAAATTTCAAATTAAAAGCATCCCGAGCATATTTCGACTGTTGTAACGAGTGAACAAGGATTCAGTCTTGATAGAAATTTGCTTTATGGAAATAGACTGTGCAAACATTAACACTTATTGACCTACCAAACAAAGGGCTTGAATCGATGAGAAAGTTTTAAAATGATACGGAGTTTGACCTCCTTCAGACTTGTGCAAAAAAAGTGCATATAAAAGATGATAACATTGTAATTCTTAATGTCCATTGTTAAATGCAAATATTTTTGTAACAACAAACAGAAATCATTTAATTGAACAGGTTTACAAAAATATGCACACCCCTAAAAGATTTAAGAGGCGCGAATCAAGGAGAAAGCAACATATTTGAGGAAACTAGAGTTACCACTGGAATGATTAATAACCAAGTATGTGAATGATGATGCCGGACAACAGTTTGTATCAAATCTATTAACAAGAGGGCCATGATGTCCCTATATCTCTCATCTGAGTAGAGTTGCTTGCTTGAACAAATTTCTTAGCTAAAGCTTTAAAAACAAAATAATTAGGAGAGTGGGTCAAGGTAAAGATTATGCAAGATTACTTTTGAAATCTGTAAAAAAATATTATGGGTGGTCCAAACCTTTTTGCTTAAAAACAAGAAAGTAGGTCAGAAGGTCACATTGATGGTCACTGAAAGTCAGTTTTTAAAGATAGGCATGCAAAACTGTACATGTCATCCAATTTTCAAAGCTGTATCTTAAAAAACAAGAAAGTATGGCCAAAAATAGCAAATTTTGGCCCTTTAAGGGGCCATAATTCTGGATTAACCCATGATGGGATCTGGCCAGTTTTCAAAAGGAACCGAGATAATATGCCAACACAAGTTGTGTGCAAGTTTGATAAAAGTTGATTGCAAACGTCTCTATTGTGTTCACAAGCCAAAAATAGCAAATTCTGGCCCTTAATAGAGAGCCATAACTCTGGAACCCATGATGGGATCGGGCCAGCTTTCGAAAAGGAACCAAGATATTATGCCAATACAAGTTGTGTGCAAGTTCTATTAAAGTTGATAGCAAAATGTGGTCTCTATCGTGTTCACAAGCCAAAAGTAGCATATTTTGGCCCTTTAACTCCTTGAGGCCGATATCATAATATATGTGCTGCGGCGAGATAAGAATTACCACCTGACGTCGAAGAATATCATCTGATCTTATCATAATCACACTCGCATGCAGTCAATTGAAATCATACATGGAAATATTATTAACATGGATGTAAATCAAACTATACTTATAAAATCTTCCAAGTTTTAACAAATATTTATATATATCCACTTTCGTCCGTAACTTATATCCAAACAGAATACAAAATGTAATAATTTCACTTCGAAACATTCTCTTTTTTTACACACCTATTGCGTTTAATAAATATTTGAACATTTCCGATTTTATTACTTTTTTTCACATGTAAACGCATTAAATTCCAATAAATATAAATGCATTATTATTGCAGAGTATTTACATCAGCATTACTCAAAATTAACACCCTTTTTTGAGGGAATATCGATGGTTTGTTTGATGTATAATTAATTTCTAAACATGTACGCAAACGTTGTGTGACACGCACTGAGACAGTTAAGTTGTAACATTTACACCCATCTTTGAAGAATTATTAAATTTACAAAAAGCGTTTACTTACACACATTGTTGTGTATGTCACATGTTTTGCTGTGTTATTTTTAACCATTTTAATTTAATACGATGTAAGTGTACGAATATTTCAGCTTTCTAAAACTTAACATTTTCCGAGCATTCATTTCTCTGATAATGAAATTTCATCGTCAGAATCATCATCCGACGAAACTGATACTTCACAATTAGCATGATAATAAATATTTTATTTCAATGTAAGAAAAATCTCTGGCAGCCAACATTTTTTTAATCTTTTAAAATACTGTATGAACGAAACACAGCAGAGTTCGTCTTTTTTATTTCCTTTACGGCATATTTACAAAAATTTATTTTAACAAGGAAACTAATTATAAGCATAATTAATAATTATAACATCTAAGAAATAATAGCCGGTATGCAAAATAGTTTTGCTTTTATCAGAATTATCAAAAATTAACAAGTACGTGATGCAATCAGCATGATCTCGGTGCCGCGACTATACTCGTCAATCGCCGTCCTGGGGAGTCCTGATAACGCGCGTATAGTCGGATATCGACGCTACAGGGATAGAAAATATAGCGCCTTTAGTCGCATTTCGGCCCCAAGGAGTTAAGGGGCCATAACTCTTGAATCCATGAAGGGATCTGGCCAGTTTTCGAAAGGAACTGAGATATTATGCCAATACAAATTGTGTTCAAGTTTGATTAAAATTGATTGCAATATGTGGTCTTTATCGTGTTCACAAGAAATTGTGGACTGACGACGGATGAAGGGCGATCACAAAAGCTCATCCTGTCACACTATGTGACAGGTGAGCTAAAAATAAGAGACAGAAAGAAAATGCATCAAAACATTAATCAAAATTTGTAAGTAGAAAAGAGACATATTGTAATTCATGGAATATATCTGCCAGAGTTAAGAACTTTTTTCCTATGATGTGGGTGATAATGTGGAACAATTATCTAAATTTTGATTTAATTCCATTTAGTACTACTTGAGCAAGAGAGAAAGCACTTCAAAACATTTACCAAAATTTCTAAGTACAAAATGTACACAATTCATGGATTTTTCTTCCAAAGTAATGCACATTGTGTCATATGATGTGAGTGATGATTAGGAAAATATTACTTTAAGTCTATATCAAGTCTGTTTAGAAATAACATGATTAGAATGAAGAGCATCAAAACTTTAAACCGAAATTCTTAGTAGAAAGGGTACATAACTCCTGCAATACTGGTTCCAGAGTCATGGATCTTGTGTCATATGATGCTGAACAACTATTTCAAATTTAAATCAAATGCATTGACTAATAACAGAAATAGAAGGAAAGTGCATCAAACTTTAGCCTGAAACTTTAATTAAAATGGGATATAATTCATGAAATATTGTCGGGGGGACTTATGACCCTTGTGTCACATCATGTGGGTGATGATAAGGAATAACTTTTAAGCCTGAAGACAATCCAGGAAGTAAAAACAGAGATAGAGTGAAAATGCATCAAAACTTTATTTAGTTTAACCTGGAATTCTACATAAATGGGGCATCCTTAAGGAAATATTAGTGTAAGCTGTTATATGACGTGAGTGTTGAGGAACAACTCAAGTTTGAAGCAAATAAATCAAGTAATAACAGAGATAAAGTGAATTTGCATCGAAATGTTACCCAAGATGCCTGTTTGAGTAGGACAACTCTCCATATACTGTGTCAAGTCAAGCTTAAAAATGTAGTGTATTACTGCCTCTGTAAAACCACTGGCTAACCTATCAACAAATTACCAATCTGCCATGCAAATGAATTGCTGAAGTGCTTTCGGAACTGGTAGTTTTGCCACCTCTTGCAGTTCAAAATTATCATCCCCACGTAATGTTTGCCTAATTACAGAGCAACACTGTCCTTTCAAACTAGTTACCACATCACTGTCATACTGTGCAGTAAATATACTTTTCCTACATTCACAGTCAATATGACACTGTTTAACAGAAGTCTGCGGATGAATAACCAAACCATATTTCATTAAAATACGTATCATAGCTATAGCTCTTAATTTATGATTTCTTCTTTGATCTTGATTATGCTCAGAAATGCAGAAATTAAACAGCATCATAAGGAACTTGTTATCTTTTGAGCATTTTGTAGCAAGTTTATATGGTTGCACAACCGATTTAGTTAATCGCTCCCAGACACTGTCTTCCTCTTGTTTGGTAACAAACCCTAAAGCCTTTCGCTGAAACGGATCATCAAACTTGTGCAGTACCATCTCTGCAACATCGAGCTTTTTATAAATGCAGGCAATCATAAGGTGATAATTTAGATCCATTCTCTTGGAGTATTTCAAAAACAGTTTCATTAATTCTATATTCTGGCATAATACACGCGCGACTTCAAGAGAAAAACTTTTATTATATATGCATTTCACTGATGCACCACTACTTAAAAGCATTTCACAAATTTCCTGATTGTTGGAAACAATGGCCTGTGTTAATGCTGACTGTAAGAAATAATTTTCCATGTCGATATCACAGCTTTTACTACAGTCTAGCAATAAACGCACAGACTTCCTGTCTTTTTTAATAACTGCTAAAATAAGAGGTGTGGTATGTTGATTGGCTACAGTGTTCACAAATGATCCTGCTTCTAAAAGAACTTTCAGGATAGAGTGATGTCCCTTGCTGACAGCGACATATACAGGTGTGCAGCCATCTTTGTCCTGAGAATCCACACAGCATCCATGTTCAAGCAGTACTTTCACTTTGCTGATGTCACCTTCTTCTGCTGCCTGTAAAACAACAAGATAAGACTGTAATTTAACCTGCCAAAAAATAAATCTAAGTACATATACTTTATATTAATTTTTAAAATATTTTGAAATTATTAAAGGATCTATTCTACAGTAAATTGTTACATAGAACTTTATCAACAATTAATACAAGGGCCAACCTGGCCCCCAACCTGCTCACCATCTAAAGGCAGACTGGGGGAGCAGGGTTGGTAAATAACTTTAGTAAGTAAAGAAAATATCTGAAGGGGTGTGGGTATAGTCCCCTCCTACCTTCATTCAGCGTAACAAAATATGTCATGCACACCTGCACTTCATTGTGATTAAACGTATAAAGTTTCACTGGAATCCATTTAACGACGAAATATCACTGGGATGGTGTTATGGGTGACTCCCTCCTCTGTGCAACCTAGAAAATATGAGTTGCTTGTACAACATAAGCCCCCAATGATGACCTGTCAGAGGCAAGTGGGTATGTAACTTTGCATACTGCGACCTTGCCCTTTGATCAAATGATCTAAAACAGAACCCCCAGTGTAATCTATCAACTATAGGCAACCATTTTATGGAGATTGACAGTTAAAGCATTCTTTAATTACTGAATGGAAACCATTAGCAGAAACAGTTTCCAGTCTAAAGGAGATCTTGACCTACTGACCCCTAAAACAACAAGGATGGTTTATCTGCTGATCACAGGCTATTTTCCTGAAGTCTGAAACCCAAAGCGTTCTTTAGTTATTGGGCAGAAAGCGTTTTCAATCCTAGGGTCAGCAAGAGATGGACCTTTGATATAATAACCCCAAAACTACAAAGGTCATCTACTGACCATAGCCAAACATCCTAAGAATTTTGAACAAGAGGGTCATGATGATCCTGAATCGCTCACCTGAGTAATATAAGCCACATGTTTAAAATGGCATACTGATGCTAAAATATTAGAAGGTACATGTAGGTCACATTCATGGTCACTGAAAGTCAGTTGTAAGATCAGTGTGCAAAACTGTACAGGTCATACATATTTCAAGGCTGTAACTTAAACAAGAGGGCCATGAAGGCCCTGTATCGCTCACCTGACCTATTGACCTAAAGATCATCAAGATAAACATTCGGACCAAGTTTCATAAAGATATGGTCATAAATGTGGCCTATAAAGTGTTAACTAGCTTTTCCTTTAATTTGAACCAGACTCTACATTTTGACTCCACATGACCAAGATTCGAACTTGAGCTAAAGATCAATCAAGATTAACATTCTGACTTGTTTCATGAAGATATAGTCATAAGTGTAGCCTCTAGAGTGCTAACAAGCTTTTCCTTTGATTTGACCTAGTGACCTAGTTTTTGACCTCACCTGACCCAGATTTGAACTTGACCTATAGATCATCAAGATCAACATTCTGACCAAGTTTCATTAAGATATGGTAATAAATGTGGCCTCTACAGTGTTAACTAGCTTTTCCTTTGATTTGACCTGGTGACCTAGTTTTTGATACTACATGACCCAGATTCAAACTGGACCTTGAGGCCATCAAGATTAACATTCTGACCAAGATTCATGAAGATATAGTCATAAATGTGGCCTCTACAGTGTTAACAAGCTTTTCCTTTGATTTGACCTGGTGACCTAGTTTTTGACCCCCAGATGACCCAATATCGATTTCATCCCAGATTTTATTGAGGATAACATTCTGAGCAAGTTTCATTAAGATTGGACGAAAATTGTGACCTCTACAGTGTTAACAAGCTTTTCCTTTGATTTGACCTGGTGACCTAGTTTTTGACCTCAGATGACCCAATATCAAACTCATATGTGATTTTATTGAGGGTATCATTCTGTCCAAGTTTCATTAAGTTTGGGCCAAAACTGTGACCTCTAGAGTGTTAACAAGCCTTTCCTTTGATTTGACCTAGAGACCTAGTTTTTGATCCAAGATGACCCAATATCGAACTCGTCCAAGATTTTATTTAGAGTAACATTCTGATCAAGTTTCATCAAGATTAGGCTAAAATTGTGACCTCTATAGAGTGTTAACAAGCTTTTCCTTTGATTTGACCTGGTGACCTAGTTTTTGACCCTAGATGACCCAATATCGAACTCGTCCAAGATTTTATTGAGGGTATCATTCTGACCAAGTTTCATTAAGATTGGGCCAAAATTAGAGTGTTAACAAGCTTTTCCTTTGATCTGATCTGGTGACCTAGTTTTTGACCCTAAAGACCCAATATCGAACTCGTCCAAGGTTTTACTGAGGGTAACATTCTGACCAAGTTTCATTAAGATTGGGCCAAAATTGTGACCTCTAGAGTGTTAACAGTCAAATTGCTGACGACGGATGACTGACGACGACGGACACAGGGCGATCACAAAAGCTCACCTTTGAGCACTTCGTGTTCAGGTGACCTAAAAACAAGAAAGTAGGTCAATCTACCCTTTATCGCTTGTGGTCATCAGGTAATTATAACTAAACAGGCTAGGAAATATGATCTGATAATTTTTTAAATATCTATTCCTATATAACTTAAATAACAAGTGACCCCCAGGGTGGGGCCTCTTTTCACCCCAGGGGCATAATTTGAACAATCTTGTGAGAAATCTATCAAATATCAAAGGCCTAGGCCTTGAACTTTTAGACAAGAAGATTTTTTTCTCCCTATATAAGTCTATGTTAAATTTGGGACATAATTGAACAATTTTGGCAGAGGACCTCAAAGCAATGCAACATACCAAATATCAAAAGCCTAGGCCTTGCAGTTTAAGGCAAGAAGATTTTTAAAGTTTTTTCCTATATAAGTCTATGTAAAACTTGTGACCCCCATGGAGGGGCCTCTTTTCATCCCAGAGGCAAAATTTGAACAACCTTCAAAGAGGACCATAAGATGGTGTCACATCCCAAATATCAAGGCTCTACGCCTTGCGGTTTTGGACAAGAAGATTTTTAAAGTTTTTTTCTATATGAGGCTATGTAAAATTTGAGACCCCACAGGGCTGGGCTCTTTTCACCCCAGGGTTACAACTTGAACAATTTTGGTAGAGGACCACAAGGCAATGCTGTAAACCAAATATCAAAGGCCTAGGTCTTGTTGTTTTAGACAAAAAGATATTTAGTTTTTTTCCTATATAAGTCTATACAAAACTTGTGACCCCCGGGGAGGGGCCTCTTTTCACCCCAGGGGCACAATTTGAACAAACTTCATAGAGGACCATTAGATGATGTCGCATGCCAAATATCAAGACTCTATGCCTTGTGGTTTTGGACAAGAAGATTTTTAAAGTTTTTCCTTTCAGTTGCCATGGCAACCAGAGTTCTGCATGGAATTCAATTCTTTGAACAATTTTGAAAGGAAGCTACTCAAGGATCATTCCGGTTAAGTTTGGTGTAATTCTGTTTAGTGGTTTTCAACAAGAAGATTTTTTTAAAAATTGTTGATGGATTCACAAAGGACAACGGACAACGGACACAGAGCCGTCACAAAAGCTCACCATGAGCTAAAAATGTCTGTTAATTGGTCCAATAGTTGTAGAGAAAACAATCTTCTCACAAATGGTCAATCCTCATAGGTTGATTGCCTATGATCATTAGATGACTCATTTCATTTTGGGGTTCAAAAGTCATATTATGACCTTGAGACTGAAAACAGCTCAAGAGCTAGAATATTTACTTTGAGGTTTTCAAAGCCTACAGAACCTGAATTACTCCAAAGGTACCTTGTGTAGAAGTGTGACTGCATCTCTATCTTGCAGGTTCACATTGCCACCATTGGTTAGGTAATTCTTTAAGCCATGCAGATTTCCATTTACAACTGTTAGAAATATGTCATTAATGTTGCTCAACTGATGCCTTCTACGCATGATGTATCTTGCTTGTCTGAAATATTTAATAAATATCTTTTGATGTATCAGAACTTTCCTTTATTTTGGATTAATTCCCGAGAATTTTCAGAAATATATTCATTGAATGTGGTCTGATTGGGTCCCTACAATTGGCACAAGTGATATTCCATGGCAATTATTCATGCTAAGTTTCTGTATATAACATTACGAATAATAAACAGCAACGTTATGTTTGTTGGTAAACTAAATCTCCTTTTTTTTTCAAGTGGACTTTACAACAGTATTCAAAATGCATGATTTCCATAAAGAACAATACTGAAGTCCAACAGAACAAAAAACAAGACTGCCAGAATGTCACAAAATACATCCGTCTAAATATTCAGTTACATATCATAAAGGTAATAATGTTGATGTTGTATGCCTTGTTAACCCAAAAGAAGAGTAAGAAGGAATCAAGGTATTTGCGAGGTTCCATGTGGGATGAAATTGACAATCGGATCAAACCTGTTTGAATGAACAAGGCTAATTTTGCAGATTTCGAGTAATTCAAGGGCCAAAATCCAAGAGTGCCTTGGGCGATTTGGGTCGTTATCGAACTTGGCCAAGACATTATGCCCAAAAACATTGTCACCAAGTTTGGTGAAAATCGGATGAAGCTATTTGACTTAGAGGGCGGACAAGGCTAAATTTGCAGTTTTTCGAGTAATTCAAGGGCCATAATCCAAGAGTGCCTGAGGCGATTTTGGTGGTATCGAACTTGGCCAAGATATTATGCCCACAAACATTGTCAGTAAGTTTGGTGAAGATCAAATGAAAACTGTTTGACTAGATAGCGGACAAGGCTAAATTCGCAGTTTTTTTGAGTAATTCAAGGGCCATAATCCAAGAGTGCCTGGGGCGATTTGGGTGGTTATCGAACTTGGCCGAGATATTATGCCCACAAACATTGTCAGCAAGTTTTTTGAAGATCGAATGAAAACTGTTTGACTTTGATAGCAGTCTAGGCTAAATTCGCAGTTTTTCGAGTAATTCAAGGGCCATAATCCAGGAGGACCTGAGGCGATTTGGGTGGTTAGCAAACCTGGCCAAGATATTATGCCCACAAACATTGTAATCAAGTTGGGTGAAGATCGGATAAAAACTATTTGACTTAGACAGCGGACACGCTTTTGGACGCCGACCGCCCGCCCACCTGCCGGGGGTGTTCACATAATACGCCCATATTCTATGAATGGAACAATATGAAAAAATGTAAAAAAAAAAAAAAAACTAATATGAAAAACATTTTTAATGCAAATATTATTTATAGTAGCTCTTTGCAAACAATGTGTGTCATTTACAGGAACAATATTTACATGTGGAAAACAAAATAAAGAATTGCTTGTTATTCTGAATTCTGTTTTTCTTGAGCGAAATGCTTAAGTTCCTCTGAAATAATACGAACAATGTGCGGATATTAATCAACAATGACAATTATTCATTTAAGTTTTGAGGAGGATGATCAATAACCATTAAGTTGGGTTTATCTCTTTAACAGTGTATTTAAGACAAGGGAGGAAACAATTGAAAACTACATGCAATCTGAGAAAACTGTAATTCCTGGTTAGCGTACATGCTTCACATGCACGAGGTCCGGAGTTCGATCCCCACCAGATGCTGCTGTTTTTTTTTTTTTGGTCGAGTTTTGATTTTTTATGATCATTTATCATGAATTTTGCAAATATTGGAACATAAATCATTAATGTGTATAGTTTACCAGTGTTCTGCCTGTAACTTTCGAACAAAAGTTTTGAGGTTCAAATTGAAAGGCATGGAAATGTTGTTTATCTCCCCTCCCTTCAACAGTTTTTTACACATACATTGCAACTACTTTCTCAAAAAATCACTGACTAGAACTTTACACTTGGAAACAAATGTAGGCTATAAACTTGAGAATTAAAATTCAGAAGGCTCCAACTACGGTCCCTATAGAACTAAGAAATCATATTCAAAAAGGCCCTAGACTGTTAGGAGTTTGGTAAATTAAATTGGATTTCTTGAATTTCGACCAACAGTGTTTGTCTCTGGATAAAATTCTGGTCAAGAACTTTTCAGAAAGAATTTGAAATAAAATTTTTACACGTAAATGGTTGTTTGTCATTCTCCCATACAAGAGGTTTACCATAGCTGTATTAGTGGGCCAAAACCTGGCCCCATTCTTCCTTTTTAAGAGCATCATTTGACAACAAAAATGACATTTAAAAGAATTGCAATAGTCTGTGTTTAGGAAAACAGGATTATGTCAGTTCCGGTATCTATACTACAAATGTTTATCAGAAGAACATGAAATATCTACCTCATAATTAATATGATTAATGGAAATATTTTAGTTATAACCCCACTTCTTTAAATTTTTATGGGGCACTGTTGATTTATCAAGAGAACTCTGTCATTTAGATAGCACCTAATTTCATACTGATTTTCTGTTAATTGTGATGTCCATTTTCCCTTTAAAAAGATAAGTTTTAAAAGAACTTAAGTTTGCTATTAAGCATGAATACGGTCATGTCTGACTTGATGTTGCACCAACATCATCCAAATGTGCTGATGCCATGAGGCTGAGAGTGATGTTATGCAGGCTTGATGTGTAAAAGAAACTTTGCATTCCCGGGTTCAGAAATTTGTTGTATTAGAAAAACAAATTGACAGCAAAAGCATCATCTTCTTGGCACATAGCGCCGAGTGTGGGGGTATACTGGACAGTTTTATATATTAGTATGTTAATGGTGGCCTCTGTTGCATTTTTAGGACTAGATTCTGTGCACCCAAATATCACTAATATCTTATATCATGAACACTATTTTCCATCCTCAGTCTAGTCTTTACACATTATGATTAGACAGCGCCGTAGCCACACTGAGGCAAACCAAAAAAAGTTACAAAGGCAGTTGCCTCGGTTAAAAGTAGGCCTACCACACTGAAGAAAAATTCAGTTATAAAAGTTCAAAAAGGTATATTAATATCATTAAAATATAATAAAATATCATTTGCCTCATGAGATCATTGAGGCAAGGTGAGGCAGATTTCCTAGCTGCAGTCATATTGATAGCCTTCCCAGTCCCCAGCCACCACACCCCTCCAAGCACCTCCCCCACAAAGTTGGCTGAGAAGTTACCTATACAGTAACTCATCAAAGTTGCACCCAAATATTATTATTATCAAATTTAAACCCCAAAACACACCAGAGGCTACTGTTTCATACCGATATTTCAAAATTTTCAAGGGGAAGAGCCCCATGACCCCACTAAAATGAGGGGGGTCAACCCCCTCCCATACCTCAAAATTTAGACCAAAAATGCACAACAGGCCACCATTTCATATCTGTATTTAAAAATTTTCCAAGGAAACAGCCCCCCCCCACCCCACGACACCACAAATGAGGGGGTAACCCCCTCCCATACCTCAAATTTTAGACCAAAAAATGCACCAGAGGCCATCATTTCATACCTGTACTTCAAATTTTTCCAGGGGGAGAGCCCCCTGACCCCATAAAACAAGGGAGTTCTCCATACAGTACCTCAAAATTTAGACCAAAAAATGTACCAAAGGCCATCTTTTAAAATCCAGGCAGAGAGACCACTGACCACACTAAAATAAGTAAACCCCCTCCCAAACCTTAAAATTTGACAAAAAATGCACCAGAAGCCACCATTTCATACCTGTATTTCAATTTTTTCCAGGGAGAGAGCCCCTTGACCCCATAAAATGAGGGGGTTCCCCTAGTCCAAAATTAGACGTGTATGCTGCTTTCTCCTTGATTCGAGCCTCTTAAATCTTTTAGGGGTGGGCATATTTTTTTTAAACCTGTTCAATTAAATAATTTTTGTTTGTTGTTACAAAAATATTTGCAGTTAACAATGGACATAAAGAATTACAATGTTATCATCTTTTATATGTATTTTTTTGCATGAGACTGAAGGAGGTCAAACTCCACATCATTTTAAAACTTTCTCATCGATTCGAGCCCTTTGGTTGGTAGGTCAATAAGTGTTAACGTTTGCACAGTCTATTTCCATAAAGCAAATTTCTATCAAGATTGACTTCTTATTCACTTGTTACAACAGTCGAAATACGCTCAGGATGCTTTTAATTTGAAATTTTGGCTGACAATATTACCCACTGTGTAATTTCCTTTTGAAATATGCAATTTTTGATGCAAAATACTAAAACAAGTATTTACTCAATTTTCAGTGGTTTCATGAATAATATTTTCCAAGGCATTAAAAATGTAAGTGACACAAGTTTCTGGTGGAAGAACATGCTACATGAGCATGAATTTTACTGAAACACAAGGGCTCGAATCGATGAGAAAGCTCGAATCGATGAGAAACAGGCATACATGCTCATTTTACCTTCAACATTCATTGTTTTATTATTTTACACTTCATTTTCCATTTGCATTGTAACGTCTAAAAGGGCCCTAATCAGTATAATGTAGCATTTTTGTACACGTAAGATATACGATGTACACAGGTTTAAACAGTTGAACCTACCGTTATTTATCATAATATTCTAGTGAAATCGCGTTAAAATTTACCTTTAAAACTCCTAATATCCAATATATGTCAATCATGTACACTTTTCAATACACATTCAGCCATTTTTTATGTAAATTCAGCAGATTACGAGGGCTCTTCAAAAATAACGTAGACTTTTTCTCTAGCTTTTATATACTTTAACGAAGCAATTTAAGAAATATACCATCATAATTTGCAATCTTCCTACTAACTGCACTGCAAATTTGACGTGATTATGACCATGCATTTAGGAGTTACGCCTCCTTAAAAACAGTCACTTACACGGACCCGGCGCACAGCGATCATATTTCAACAACGTTACGACGTCTTGCTTTCATGGTGATGTCTGCTCTTTATCTACGGCGCCATACATTGGCGTTAACATCCATTCGCAGTTTTCACTGTTTTAAAGCAATTCTGAACCATCTGAGAATCGTTTGTACCACTTAAAGATAAAGACACAGATGACTGAACATTGTTGTGGCGTCTGCTTCATTAGTTTATGAGTTTCAGTTGCTGTTCGCCAAAATTTCTCCATAACTAAGCAATTATCTTAGTATCCGTGTGAGTCGATGATGACATTAATTTACATGCATTATAAACAGTAACACTCACTTTGTTTAAACATTGTTTTCCTCCGCCTCCTACATCGGAATGATGCAATACTCTTGGTGCATGTCGTCCTGACGTGTTGCTGCACTTTGGGGTATTTTTGGGCAAACAAGTGTATATTTAGTGCGAACATTAGCGATCGGATTCAAATCTCGACAGATCAAAAAGCGACTGCGCCGGTTATGCGTAGCTATAGTAATGAAAACGTTCGTCGAGCTTCGCCTATCAGCAAAACCGTTACAAACAAGAGGGCCATGAAGGCCCTGTATCGCTCACCTGATCTATTGACCTAAAGATCATAAAGATAGTTTCATTAAGATATGGTCATAAATGTGGCCTCTAAAGTGTTAACTAACTTTTCCTTTGATTTGACCCGGTGACCTAGTTTTTTAACCCACATGACCCGAATTCGAACTTGACCTAAAGATCATCAAGATTAATATTCTGACTAAGTTTCATGAAGATACAGTCATAAATGTGGCCTCTAAAGTGTTAAAAAGCTTTTCCTTTGATTTGACCCGGTGACCTAGTTTTTGATTCCAGCTGACCCAGATATGAACTTGACCTATAGATCATCAAGATTAACATTCTGACCAAGTTTCATTACGATATGGTCATAAATGTGGCCTCTAGAGTGTTAACTAGCTTTTCCTTTGATTTGATCTGATGACCTAGCTTTTGACCCTATATGACCAAGATTCAAACTGGACTTTGAGATCATCATGATTAACATTCTGACCAAATTTCATGAAGATACAGTCATAAATGTGGCCTCTACAGTGTTAACAAGCTTTTCCTTTGATTTGACCTGGTGACCTAGTTTTTGAACTCAGATGACCCAATATCGAACTCATCCAAGATTTTATTGAGGGTAACATTCTGGCCAAGTTTCATTAAGATTGGGCCAAAATTGTGACCTCTAGAGTGTTAACAAGCTTTTCCTTTGATTTGACCTGGTGACCTAGTTTTTGACCCCAGATGACCCAATATCGAACCCATTCAAGATTTTATTGAGGGTAACATTCTGACCAAGTTTCATTAAGATTGGGCCAAAATTGTAACCTCTACAATGTGAACAAGCTTTTCCTTTGATTTGACCTGGTGACCTAGTTTTTAACCCCGGATGACCCAATATCGAACTCGTCCAAGAGTTTATTGAGTGTAACATTCTGACTAAGTTTCATTAAGATTAGCCAAAATTTTGACTTCTAGAGTGTTAACAGTCAAATTGTTGACGACGGATGACGGATGGACGGACGACTGAGGACGGACACAGGGCGATCACAAAAGCTCACCTTGAGCACTTTGTGCTCAGGTGAGCTAAAAATGTATGACCAAATTACAGAAAAATTCCGAATTACAACGATATATGTCACATTATTATTTACACACTATACAACACCTGACAGCAAAAGTCTACGTTATTTTTTAACAGCCTTCGTATAATATATTTAAAATCGACTTTTTCCTCGTGAACTATTTGCGAGGTGATCTAGAGGGAAAATATTTTGTCTAAAATTGATTCTCAAAATAAATTGTGTTTACACAACATTCGGAATAGACCGGCAATGTTGCACAGTCTAACACAGATACATGGCGATACATACAGTGGAAAGAAACAAAACGATGTTTATACATAAACAAGAGGGCCATGATGGCCCTGTATCGCTCACCTGACCTACTGGCCTAAAGATCATCAAGATTAACATTCTGACCAAGTTTCATTAAGATATGGTCATAAATGTGGCCTCTAAAGTGTTAAATAGCTATTCCTTTGATTTGACCCTGTGACCTAGTTTTTGACCCCACATGACCAAGATTCGAACTTGACCTAAAGATCACCAAGATTAATATTCTGACTAAGTTTCATGAAGATACAGTCATAAATGTGGCCTCTAGAGTGTTAACAAGCTTTTCCTTTGAATGACCTAGTTTTTGACCCCACCTGATCCAGATTGTAACTTGACCTATAGATAATCAAGCTTAACGTTCTGACCAAGTTTCATTAAGATACAGTCATAAATGTGGCCTCTACAGTGTAAACTAGTTTTTCCTTTGATTTGACCCTATGACCTAGTTTTTGATCCCACATGACCAAGATTCGAACTTGACCTAAAGATCATCAAGATTAACATTCTGACTAAGTTTCATGAAGATAGAGTCATAAATGTGGCCTCTAGAGTGTTAACAAGTTTTTCCTTTGAAATGACCTAGTGACCTAGTTTTTGACCTCATCTGACCCAGATTTAAACTTGTCCTATAGATCATCAAGATTAACATTGTGACCAAGTTTCATGAAGACATAATCATAAATGTGGCCTCTACAGTGTTAACAAGTTTTTCCTTTGATTTGACCTGGTGACCTAGGTTTTGACCCAGGATGACCCAATATCAAACTCGTCCAAGACTTTATTAACGGTAACATTCTGACCAAGTTTCAATAAAGATTGGGCCAAAACTGTGACCTCTAGTGTGTTAAAAAGCTTTTCCTTTGATTTGACCTGGTGACCTAGTTTTTGACCCCAGATGACCCAATATCAAACTCGTCCAAGATTTTATTGAGGGTAACATTCTGACAAAGTTTCATTAAGATTGGGCCAAAATTGTGACCTCTAGAGTGTTAACAGTCAAATTGTTGACGACGCCGCCGCCGACGCCGGACGACGGACACAGGGCGATCACAAAAGCTCACCTTGAGCACTTTATGCTCAGCAGCGCTAAAAAGTAAAGTTTTTATGTATTTTTTACCTAGGTAGTTGAAAAAAGGATTATTTTGGGTGTAAAAAAACAAAGACAAATATCAAACAGGGAATGCCACGTACCAAAATCGCAGCCTCCCCAAAATAAAACCTACAGCACGCAGACGTGCACACCACAAACACACACACAAAGCCAACACGCGAGGACAAAACGTACAAACAAAGGAACACACACACACATACATACGCACACACACAAAGCCTACACAAGAGGACAAAACGAACAAACAAAGGAACACAGTGGGGCACCGCCTTGGAACGGTCAGTGGCAAGTAGTGTTCTTTCATTTCGAATTGTGTTATATTGTTCATAATTTGAAGTTTTAAGGTGACAAGGAGTTTGTTCGCGCAGTCACTCTATCTTATGAATGGCGATCCGATAAGACCTGACATAACCGATAGACATCAAAATGTAAAAGTACCATAGATACCCATGTATAATGCGCACCCCCGATTTTGGCCCAAAATCCTGGGAAAAAAAATTTTTTGGTCAATTTTGAGGTGGATGGAAAATGAAAGTAGAGTTTACATCGACACACTGGTAATAAATTTTATTTCCACGGCGGAGAGCAGCATCTGTCTCGCGGTACTATCGATTTTTGTTTTCTTGAAAAGAAAACCAGTAAAATATTGTTTTATTTGTTGTTTTACCTTTTTAATTAACTATTTTGAATAAATAAACAGCAGCTGATTCAATATTTCGGAATGGTATCTTTCAAAATGACATGAGCTTCTCAATTCAAACCAATAACAAAAGGTGTGATAGCCTTTTTGTCACGATCAAATAGCCAGTAATTACCGGCGATTAACATGTCACCTCGTGTCAATTATGTTGTTCACAGTTTGATCTCGGTTAAAGATAATTCTCGATCTTTAAATAGTATCATAATTTTTGTGATATATTAACATTTCTTTCATCAAAATACTTTTAAATTTATATGAAATTTATTTTGTTTGAAAGAAAAATAAACCATTTGATCTTTTACGGAACGTAACGGCAATCTTAGATGTTAGCGGTGACAGTAAGCGCAGGGAGTAGTTTCCCTTTACCAAAATGGCGAACATCGGTAACAAACTTGTTTTGAAGTTGGAAAATTGTCTATACCTGTGTATTATGTGCACCCTTGATTAGGGGGTGGTCCAAGGGGTCAAAAAACTGCGCATTATACATGGGTATCTACGGTATGTTATCAGGTGTTATTTATAGGACTAGGGGTTCCCCCTACAGTACATCAAAATTTAGACCAAAAAATGCACCATATGCCATCATTTCGTATCTGTATTTTAAACTTTCCCAGGAACAGAGCCCCCTTATCCTCTTCAAATGGAAGGGTTACCCACGTCAGTACCTGAAAATTAAAACAAGAGCACCGCCTTGCGGGTGCTGACGCTCATCTGATTTTTTTTGTATAATAGAAATATTGTCCTACCCATGATTTTCTAAGTCTAAAAAGGGCCATCATTCTTGCAAAAAGCAGGACAGAGTTATGTTTCTTGATGTACAGTGTCCACTTATGATGGTGAAAAACTGTTGCAAGTTTTAAAGCAATAGCTTTGATAGTTTATGAGAAAAGTTGACTTAAACATAATATTCAACCAAGAAAATGATTTTTCTAAGTCCAAAAGGGGCAATAATTATTGCAAAAAGCAGGATGGAGTTATGTTGCTTGCTTTACAGGGTCAGCTTATGATGGTGAACAACAGTTGCAAGTTTTAAAGCAATAGCTTTGATGGTTTAAGAGAAAAAGTTGACCTAAACATAAAACTTAACCAAGAAATCTGATATTTTCTAAGTCCAAAAGGGGCCATCATTCTTGCAAAAAGCAG
Organism: Mercenaria mercenaria; assembly: GCF_021730395.1. Lineage (NCBI taxonomy): Eukaryota > Metazoa > Mollusca > Bivalvia > Venerida > Veneridae > Mercenaria > Mercenaria mercenaria. The sequence continues at coordinate 102,878,507 of NC_069362.1, read as the reverse complement.
GATGGAGTTATGTTTCTTGCTGTACAGGGTCCACTTATGATGGTGAAAAACTGTTGCAAGTTTTAAAGCAATAGCTTTGATAGTTTAGGATAAAAGTTGACCTAAACATAAAATTTAACTAAGAAAACTGATTTTCTATGTCCAAAAGGGGCAATAATTCTTGCAAAAAGCAAGATGGAGTTATGTTTCTTGATGTACAGGGTCTGCTTATGATGGTGAACAAGTATTCCAAGTTTCAAAGCAATAGCTTTGATAGCTTAGGAGAAAAGTTGACCTAAACATAAAACTTAACCAAGAAATCTGATATTTTCTAAGTACAAAAGGGGCCATAAATCTTGCAAAATGCAAGATGGAGTTATGTTTCTTGCTATACAGGGTCAGCTTATGATGGTGAACAAGTATTCCAAGTTTCAAAGCAATAGCTTTGATAGTTTAGGAGAAAAGCTGACCTAAACATAAAACTTAACCAAGCAACGCCGACGCAGACGCCGACGCCGACAACCGCTCAAGTGATGACAATAACTCATCATTTTTTTTCAAAAAATCAGATGAGCTAAAAAAACAACACCAGAGGCCACCAATTCATGCCTTATTTCAAAACCCCTAGGATAGGCTTGGTTAAAATTTGTGTCTGTCTGCGGCACTGCTGGTCTAACTATAGTAAAGGAACCAGCGTAGAAGCCATCTGGTCTAGTTGCGTAATGGCGGACAGGTTTTTGTAATGAACACTAATTTTTCACATGGCATGGCCACAGAGTAGTCCAACTAAATTGACGCGATCCCAGGAAATATTGAGATAATTTTTTCATATGTGCAATATCCCCACTCGCGTCAAACACTCGAAAGACCAAAATAGTGGAAGCAATTTCCGATGAAATTTTCATCGCTGCCGACGTTTTACAATTGATTGCTATAGGTTTAAATGCTGATTATTTTATGAACTGGCCATAAATTCAAATAAAATTTACATGTATCGAACAGGGATTCAATTCCTCATTGATTTATGTAAAAATTATCAATAACATCCAAAATGACGAATTTTCTGGTGATTTAAATCTATGTATGTACTGTACACGATTAACGTTAACCGTGTCTACATGCCAATATGCGCAAGCGACAAAACCAATAACTTTGCATGACTGTGTACTGTGATTTATCCTCCATTATTTTGGTCCTTCAAAGTTTTGACATTTAGATTGCCCGTCACAAATATAAAACAATCTGAACGTCGAAATATTTTGACTAGGCCACAGAGGACTAAATTAAAGCTGGTTTCTGTTTAAATTTCATTGTGGATGTATTTTTGACATTTCGGTAGGAAAAATGGGAGAGGAGGTTGTATCTGGTGAAGTGAAACTCAGTTTAGTATAAGAAGTACTTCCAAGTCACAGCAGTGTGATTTTGATGTGATTTTACAGTAAGCAAATGTGACAAGAGAAATCTCTCTTAGAAGATATATGACAGGGATATAAACTATCTATATTTATTTAGGGGCCCTGAGACTGTCAAAAATAAATGTTCAACATTAGGTATATGGGCATTTTCTCCAACAATTTAGGGGCCCAGCCCAAAATATAGGGGCCATGGGCTACTGGGCCCCTGCTAATTTAAATCCCTGTAAGACCCCTACTTTTCTCTTCATTTTATATCAGTTTTATCATAACTCTTTAAAATGAGGTAAGGATTTGTTCTCTGAAATGGGTCTGGCTATGTTTGGCAGCTCTTAAAAAAAAAGTGAGTTTTATATAGAATACATAGGGAATTCTACTATTTACCGGTGTCACCGTGTGTGACCTGTTAAGACCAACAAGCTATAACAATACTTCTCTGATACCTGGTACTGATGATAAACCCGGACAGATGATAGTCAACCACCTTGGAATTATTCGATTGCAATCGGTTATTTATATAATTGAACACACCATCTAATAGCAACCACTTACAACACCAACAAGTGTAAACAAAAACAAAATTGGTAAACATTCTGTATAAATAAATGACTTACATTTATCTGTATAACAAAATATTTATCCAAAATTACTGGGGAAGAGGGTGCTTTTACGCATGCTTACTGTCAACACATAAAGGCCTGACATTGGGTCACTTTTCATTATTTGATCCAGAATGCACGTACAAACTTCTTTACCAAGCTTTTACCAGCTACAATTACAACAAAAAGAACAAGTAATTCTAACGTGAGGTCAAAATTATCTCCCCTTGTGCACCTGTCTGCCCAGGCAAATTAACTTGCGCAGATGTTTTGGAAAGTAGCTTATTTGCATAAATTATGCGCAGAAACAAGTTCTACGTGACATATTTTTTCTTTATTCTCCTAAAAGAAACTGCTTCAAAATTGATCCAGTTTAAGCTTTGCAAGGTGGAAAATAGCCAGGACATGTTTCTGGCGGGTGAGAGAAGCCTCAACTTCCAAGTCGCGGGTAGTGATTATTCGAATTTTGTCCATAAACGTCAAAATTTTTCTGGAATCTTGGGAGAATTTCGCGCGTATTTATATATGGTTGCTAAGGGGGACATGATCTTCTATTCTGGGAACAAGACTGATTTCTAAACCGAAAGTGAATATTGAAGAACAGCCGACAAAATTTACGAAATCCAAACAAACAACAATTCAAGGGTTCCATATATTCTGTTGTTCTTAAAGACGTGAATGTCAATTAATACAGGTAATATTGTGGTATGACTATGTGTATTTAATCGGGAAAATGCACTACATGTGAATACTGAGGCATTTTTTCCCCTAGCAACCACGTTTTAAACGAGAGCGGGACTTAACGCGAGATGTTCAATACGCTTGCGCGCGCACTGACTTCCACCAGCTCGAAAGTATGCAACAGCGTATAGTAAATGTTTGTTTGTGGAATGACTGTTGCAGCATTTTTGGGAAAGTTTCAATATAATACAGTGCTTTAGGGTATAGCGGATAGCTAACTAATTTTTCCTGCATTCCAGTTAAAAGAAATGAAAATATTAGTTTTTTTTTCAGTATAGCAGACAGAAAACATCTATTCTTCTTAAAACATTCAGCTTTTAATAGAAGTTAATGTGTTTTTTCTCTCCAAGCCATTGTTTACATATGCGCTGATTTAGGGTGTACAGGATAGCTTTGGTCATTTTTCAGGGGCGTCGGAAGTGGGGCCGCAGGGGCCGCGGCCCCAATAATTTGCCCCAAAACGAGTTTTTATAAATTCATAAGTTGGAGTCGCAGAACCGTGGACCCAATATTTTGTATAGTATGCTAAATTTTGCTTCGCGTTAAACAATACACGCTGTCCAGAGTAATGTGTTACCGTGGTGACGGTGACACGGAGTCATACACACGTGTCCGTGATTGGACTTAATTACGCATGAACAGAACAGAACAGAACAGAACAAATCAGCATGTTTTTAATTGGCATGTCTTTAGTTAATGGTACTTTAAGCTTTACCCGTCGCAAAGATGTAAGGTATTAACTGATAAAATTCAGAAAAATAATCATCAAGTTTTTATTTAATTAATGAGAGGTAAATGTTAAGATTTATCACACCGCTAAAATGTAAGGCATTAATTATGTCTCCCACCACACAGTGGTGTGGGAGACATATTGATTTACTCCAGTCTGTGTGTGTGTGTGTGTGTCTGTCTGTCACAAAGCTTGTCCGCACTCTAAGTCGAACATTTCTCATCCGATTTTCACCAAACCTAAACAAAATGTGTTTGACCATAAGACCTCGGGCAAGTTCGATAACTAGCCAAATCGATCCAGGCGTCTTGGAGTTATGGCCCTTGAATTACCAAAAATCGGCCTTTTTACTCTTGTCCACACTCTAAGTCGAACATTTCTCATCCAATCTTCACTAAACTAGAACAAAATGTGTTTGACTATAAGACCTCGGCCATGTTTGATAACTAGCCAAACCGGTCCAGGCATTTTGGAGTTATGGCCCTTGAATTACAAAAAAAAACGGCCTTTTTACTCTTGTCCGCACTCTAAGTCAAACATTTCTCATCCAATCTTCACCAAACTTGAGCAAAATGTGTTTGACTATAAGACCTCGGCCAAGTTCGATAACTAGCCAAATCGGTCCAGGCATTTTGGAGTTATGGCCCTTGAATTACCAAAAATCGGCCTTTTTACTCTTGTCCGAACTCTAAGTCAAACATTTCTCATCCAATCTTCACCAAACTTGAACAAAATGTGTTTGACTATAGGACCTCGGCCAAGTTGGATAACTAGCCAAATCGGTCCAGGCATTTTGGAGTTACGGCCCTTGAATTATCGAAAAATCAGCCTTTTTACTCTTGTCCGCACTCTTAACCGAACAATTCTCATCTGATCTTCACCATACTTGAACAAAATGTGTTTGACCATTAGACCTCAGCCAAGTTCGATAACTAGCCAAATCGGTCCATGCGTTTTGGAGTTACGGCCCTTGAATTACCGAAAAATCTGACATTTTACTTTTATCCGCTCTTATAGTCGAACATTTCCCGTCCGATCTTCACCAAACTTGATGAAAATGTGTTTGGCCATAAGACCTTAGCCAAGTTTGATAACTAGCCAAATCCTTCAAGGCACTTTTGATTTATGGCCCTTGAATTACTGATTGGATCCACTCATCCAGACCATCTAATTGGATCCACTCGTCTAAACCATCTAGAGAAACTAGACATTTTCCATAGGGGCAGTTGTGGGAGACATGCGCTTTTCTCAAAAGCATATCTAGTTACATAAATTGTTTTTACTCGAAAAATTATTGTTCAGTACATAAAATACAAAAAACATACATGCATTCTTTGTATTGCGTTACACATTATTAATTCTGATAAGAGTTTATTAAACTTTATTTTGCTTATAGTCATGTAAATAGTAAGAAAATACTGGAGACTTGAGATGTGATTCACCCTAAAATGCACCAGATCTCGCCATTCATGATCCTGTTTTTTTTTAAATTTTCAGGGGGAGATCCCCCATACCCCCATATGGAAGAGGGTTACCCCCTCCCGTACCTTCTCCCCTCGCGGCCCCAATATCAAACACCTTCCGACGCCCCTGTTTTTTCCATTATTAGTTTAAAATCCACATCTTAACAAACTTTCCAAGATTTCTTTACTATAAATCAGAATAATAATGTATTCTCTTTTCAAAACATTCAGCTTTTTAAATTTCTATCAAATACTTTTCATTCACTGACGTTTTTTACATATACACTGATTTAGTCTTTAGGGGATAGCTTTATTTTACATTTGAAGACATATGAAAAATAACACAACAAGCAAATATTTAAAATGTATGTCAGAATGTCTGTTTGCATGCCAGTAAAAGAATGATATGAAAATTTATACAATTATTCAAGTCTAAATATAAATTTATCAGCCTATCCTCTATACCCTAAAATCCGCTATACCCTAAGGCACTGTACTATGAGGAAAATTTTGTAAATGACAAAGTGGTCGAATTTATCACCAGTCAACGTTCGTACAGTACCCATTTTACATACCCCTTTCAGGGCCTCACTTCATGTGAGTTTGCTAACAAAATATAAATTTGAATTATGTAAAGTTTCAGCAAATGTTAAGCTTTATTTTAATATCAACCATTGATAACAATCTGCAGGAAAAAAAAGTTACAGGTAAAAAACCTCATTTTCTGTCCGGGTTTATCATCAGTACCAGTAGATCTACGTTCATTTAAACCGACACATTTTAAAACATTTGCCTTCGTTCCTAATTTCGTAACAGGAGAAAAGCCGTCAGGCTTACTCGTCAATACTGAAAATATCAGAAAGAACAATTCATGCAGAAAGAATCTGTATGACTAGGTTTTCTCGTCAGATAGGCAGCACCTAATTTCATATTACTAACCATATGATATGCGAGCGTATGGACTAGTTTTCAAGAAATAAGGCATGAAAGGGGCAATTAGCCGGATATGCCTCCGTGGTCCACTCGAATGTAGTCCATATCAATATATAGTGCAATTTTCCCGCCTAGTAAAGGCCATTTTCATGCCAGATATAAGCTTTTTTGATGCTTGATTGTAAAAATGAATGTCCGCAGATGATTTTAAGCTACGTTATATGCTTCAAAAGTTGATTTGAAGCTGCATTGTAAAATGAAAGTGAAAGTAGGTATTTCCTGATGTCTACCTACGCAATATTAGCGTTTTCATTACGTGTCTCAGTCACGTGATCATGGTTTCACTGCATTATGGTCAACCCCATATTTTTTGGGTATATTTTGATTGCCTAAAGACAGACGTTCAAGACAACGGTAGTCTCACAGGAAGTGAAAGGCTAGAAATTTTGATAAAAATATGTTATAAGTTGTTAATTTTATATAGAAAATAGTAGCGGAGGCATTTAATACCTTCATACCTAAAATGAAAAATTCGCACTTCGTGAAAATTGCTTGAACCGATGTAAAACTGGTACTTTCTGATCAGAATTGAGCAATAAGCACCATTTTAAGACAAACATGGCATATCATTTGAATATTTTGGGCAAATTTGAGATTGTTTTTGGAAAGTAGGCAAAATTCTGATTTTTAAGGTGATTCCCCACATCTCAGTTTTGCATCAGCGACACGATTTTAGGTAAGAATGACAGAAATCGATTATTTTTCGCGTACTTCTAGCTGTTTCTTGCAAACGAATTATAGAAATAAGAAAAGTAAGGCCGTATGATACTATATTTAATGAAAAATTGGCATTATCTATGCCCCTGACACGTTTTTTTGCAGGTGTAGACTGTCCGACAGTTGCATAATTCCGACAGTAGCCATTCTTTCAAACTAAAAGTTGGCAAAATTGTTGACAATTGACTTACGTACAATAATTGACTGCAACAGAACGATTTTGAAAACTTTGGTATTTCTTATAGGCATGAAGGGGGCAATTAGCCGGATATGCCTCCGTGGTCCACTCGACTGTAGCCCATATCAATATATAGTGCAATTTTCCCGCCTAGTAAAGGCCATTTTCATGCCAGATATAAGCTTTACTCATGCTTAATTGTAAAAAGGAATGTCCGCAGATGATTTTAAGCTACGTTATATGCTTCAAAAGTTGATCTGAAGCTGCCTTGTAAAATGAAAGTGAAAGTAGGTATTTCCTGATGTCTACCTATGCAATATTAGCGTTTTCATCACGTGTCTCAGTCACGTGACAATGGTTTCACTGCATTACGGTCAACCCCATATTTTTTGGGTATATTTTGATTGCCTAAAGACAGACGTTCAAGACAAGGGTAGTCTCGCAGGAAGTGAAAGGCTAGAAATTTTGATAGAAATATGTTATAAGTTGTTAATTTTATATAGAAAATAGTAGCGGAGGCATTTAATACCTTCATACCATAATGTCACTCAAGATACTTCGTTGCAAACGGTGTAACTGAATAAAAGGGACGTGACTTTCCAATTAAGAAACCGGGGCGGATGCCACTATACCATTAACTTATTTACTTAAGCAGAAAAGGGACGTAACTTCATTGCAAACGGTGTAATTGAATAAAAGGGACGTAACTTTCCAATTAAGACACCGGGGCGGATGCCACTATACCATTAACTTAAACCCTATTTCAACTCGTTTATTTGTTTGTTGTTGGGCTTAATTAACGTTGCACCGACACAATTATAGGTCATGCTTTGATTGTGGAGGAAGATTACGGGCACCGACATTCTAGACCTTGAGCTGACAATTGACCCTGCTCCCCCGCCCCAGGGGGAATTTTCAACACTATGATTTTCTTAAACCTTATGGTAGTTGGCATTCACAGACAAAAGTTTGCAAGTTTCCGTTGGGGCTTTAACGAGTTACGGAGATTTAAAATACGTTACCATGCAAATTTTCATTTAATTCACCATTTATGTTAATTTAATATTATACACATGCCTGTTGTACAATTAATCGTAATAAACAAGACGCTTAGATATGTTTTAACTTTATGTATTTAAAATAGAAATTATCATATGTTCATATCATTCAAAGAGCTATAAAAATAAATAGATTGGCAACTTGAAAGGCATATAGAGCAAATCTCGCCAACCTCCCGTGACAAAAAAACGAGATCTCGTTATCGGAAGTGGCGCTTTCTCCACGCGCCATTTTGTATGCGAAAGCAATTATTCATCGGTAAAATAATTATCACCGTATGACCACGCTTCTTTCGATGGCAAAAAAACCCCTGTACTTCGTGTCTTAAGACCATTTCTCATTAAACTAATTTTGTTTTAGAAGCTAACATATATTTTAAATATAGTTTTAAAGGTACAAATTGTAACTCCATGCTCGCCGATGTTTGTTTTTAGTAAGATAACGCCGAACCACGCTCTGACACGAGCTCACGCGAGATTACAGCCAGTTGCCATTCTGTGTATTTTATACTTCTTTGTATCATTTTAGGTGAACAGATGTTATGTATTATCCGTAACTTACGTTACTTCTTTTGAAATTACTAGAACATAGAAATATATCAACAATGATGATTTTTTAAATTGTAAAATACTGATAATGGCAAATACACAGTTCAGTGATTAAATTTATATATAATAAAACTGTCCCTAGAGTTAACTTATTCAATATGTCACATATGATACGTTACCTTTCCGAAATATGTGTTAAAGAAAAAATATTTAAAATTTTGGTATTACCTATATGGTCAGGATTAAAAAAAATTTATACATTTGACTATAAATAAACATCACCAGACATGAACAACATTATCAGATAAATGTATATAGATTTTATAATTCATTAGAAATATTATTTAAATGTATATTAAGAATATATAGCTCTTTGAATGTACCAGTATGACTGCATATCATAATTATCATGATTAGTATAATTAAATCAGTAACATAGACTCTGCAATGCAAAGCAATATTAGTCCTAAGGTATGACCTCTGACGACTAAGTGTGACATTGAGCTTGAAGTGAAAAATGGTATTCACTATACAATCTTATTAGGGGTGGAAGAGGTTTCTAACGCTAAAAGGCAGATGGCCTTAGTTTTCGGTTGTTGATGATAAATACAACTGCATTCAATAGAGTCTGGTCTAGAGGAGATACTCCTCGTAAACGATTGATCCTCCTAGCCATGTGATGTCGATCCTCCTCGCTGATTTGCTGTTTCTCCTGTGACTTCTGACAGTGACCTTGGTAACCATTAACAGCATTCTCACTACACTCCCCCAGCCCTGTTCTATAAAGTGGGTCATAAGGGCTTGGGGTCCACAAATGGATTCCTTGCAGAATCAAACATAACAGGGATACCCTGCAGGATAATTAATGCCAATAACAATCATATATCTAATGCGAAGCAGACCAGAAGTACTTCCTTCTTAAATCACGCGATGAATATGGCGGACATACTTTTTAACCTGTGAAAAATGCCTGTGAAAAATTTATAAAAAGTGTTAGCTGGGAGTCTTTTTCTAAAAGAAACCTGGATTAGAACTATTCTGTGATATTAAAACATATTTTGGATTAACTAATAGTGGTGTATACTTCATATTATGAGTGCAAACGGATTTTTCTCATTGGCGCGTAAACGGACCTTTGTTCAATGGGTAAGAAAAAACGGACTAAGTCTGCATCATCTCCTAGTTGGGTGAGTGAAAATCCTGATAAACGTTTAGCAATATCAAATATGGCATCTCCAGGGAGTATACAATCTCCAAACGGCAGTTTTCTGTCACAGATTCCACCATATCCGGGAAACTTTTATCCTGCATCACAGCAGTTTATCCCACAAGCGCCTGCAAATATTACAAATGCTCCCCAACAAAGTAGCCAAAACTTTAATCAGATTATTCTCGAAAAACTTGAGATTATGGATAGTAAATTACAAAAGTTAGACTCAATAGAGGGTCAAATAAAAGATATGTCACATCAATTAATGCAAATGGATAGAAGAGTGTCATCTTTAGAAAGTCAAGCTCGAGACTCAAATCGAAAATTAACGGAGATGGAGGCTAGTAGGCATTATGACAATCAATCATGCGACGAAATAAAACAAAAACAGGTAGAAATAGACAATTCTTTGAAAGCCGAAAAATCCCGCAATACACAATTAATGAAAGATTTTAAAAGCCTTAAGGCGGAAAATGATCGCCTTTCAGAAAACATTGTGGATATACAATCAAGGTCTATGAGGGATAATCTTCTCTTTTTTAATTTTCAAGAGCCAAGGTCCTCTGAAGAGCGGAAGAATGAAGATTGTGTGAAATCTATTCACGAATTCTGTGAAAATTCATTATGATGCCAAAACATCCATCAAAATTGACCGTGCACATCGCGTTGGTGTTTATAACGGTTGAAAAACTAGACCAATAGTTGTAAAATTCAATTATTTTCAGGATAAGTTGGATATTAAGAGAAGTGTACAGGCCAAACGCGATACAACAAGCATTAGGGTCAGTGACAAATATCCCAAAGAGATTCAGGATCGGAGAAAAGTGCTTATTCCTGAATTAATTAAAGCCAAACGAGCTGGAAAAAATGCAGTCCTAAAGTATGATAAACTGATCATTGACGGTCAGTTGTTCACACCAGAAAATTCCTCAGGCTAGTGGGTCGACGAGAAGCGGCTACAGATTTTATCCTGGAATGTTCAAGGGCTAGGAAATAAACTGAATGATCATGATTTTCTTCAGTTCATTAATAAATACGATCTGCTATGTTTAACTGAAACCTGGTGTTCTAAACTTTCTAATGTTAAAATTAATGATTTTTGTTCCTTTTCATGTCCAAGGCCGAAAGGCAATCGAAAAGCAAAACGTTTTAGCGGTGGTGTTATTATTTACTATAGAGAGAAGTATTTTAATAAAATTGAACTGATCAACACGAATAACAGTTTCAGTTTCAGATTTATTGGCATATCGGCATATACAATATACCTTTGGCCATTTACAGAAATAAAAAGGATGGCCAAGATATCACAAAATATACAGTAAAAAACAACTATAGGTTCTAAATATATATATTAATCATTAAGAAGCAGCAATATCTGTAAGTTTTTCCTTTCTTAATTGCATAGCATAATATATATATTTGGCTGTATTTCTTATATTTTTATTATTACTTGAAGATAATGTCCTTGTAAATGTATTTATACATGGAAATGACTGAACAATACCATACTTTTGACGAAGATTTCTATAAATTGGACAGCATAACAGATAATGATATTCAGATTCTACATTTTGTGTACAAAGTTTACAAACACGTAAGTTTCTTTCAACTCCAGAAAATCTTCCACTTTCAATTTCAAGATTATGAGAACAAAGCCTAAAACGAGACATTTCTTTTCTATGTAAATCGTTACCTACTACATCTAAATATTTTTCAAATTTGTACACCGTTTTAAACTTTCTATAATAAAACAATTTGGACTGGTTACTTATCACATCATTCCAGTCTTGTACATACTGGTCACGTAATCTTTGTTTTAACATTGGCATATAATTAATATCATAGTTCTGATTATTCCACAAATAACTATATCCTAAGATATCCAGTTGTCTTTTAACAGCTGAAGCCCAAGTAGATTCAATATTGTTATTTAACAAATCACACTGTTCTATAAAAATTTTGTGTACAAGTGACTGGGAGTTTTCATTATATTTAACCAATACTTTAGAGATCGCTCTTTACATATAACAGAAAGAGGGAAACGACCAAGCTCACCAAGAACAGCCGCATTGGAAGTCTGAGGACGAACTCCTAGAATGATTTTACAGAACCTGAGATGAATTTTGTCGATTTCTTTGTAGTTATATATTCCCCATACTTCTGAACCATACAGAATTATTGGAGTTACAAGAGAATCGAACAAAGACAATTTGTTTTAATGTCCATCTTAATTCGATTAAATACTGACAACAGGTTATTATATGCTTTAAGAGCCTGGTCATTTAGCGTTTTAACAGCATTTAACATAGTACCTGTGTAATTAAATTTCACTCCAAGATAGCAAAAAGAATCTACAATTTCGACATGTTCTCCATTTATAAACCATCTATAATTATTTCTAGATTTTCTCTTTTCAAATATACAAATTTTAGTTTTATTAACATTTATTTTCAATCCCCATTTGCGTGAATATTCAAAAAGATTATTGAGTTGGAGTTGAAGAGTATCAGGATTGGTAGTAAATAATGCAATATCATCAGCAAATAGTAACATATACATAGATAACAAGTTTATGTCGTCATTTGTAAGTTGTGAAAAATCAACTACATTGTATACTATTTATATAATTCACAAAGAGGATAAAGAGCAGAGGAGAGAGTGGCTCCCCTTGTTTCAAACCGAGTGATATGTCAAAATAATGTGAATATGACATTGTATGCAAGTCTTTTATACAGGATTTAACATTTTGATAAATGGCTTTAATCATTTTGATCATTTTACAACTTATTCCAGACTGCACTAGTTTTATCCATAGAGCGTCATGTATAATTGTATCGAAGGCTTTTTCGTAGTCAACGAAGACACAGTAGAGTTTGGCCTTGTTTAACAATACCTTTTGAATAATTGCATGTAGAAGAAAAATACAGTCTGTGGTACTACGTTTATCTCTAAACCCGTATTGTACATCATTTAATACATTCTCATTTTCACAAAAAATATTGATACGATTGCGTAGAGCAAGAGAAAAAATCTTAGCAACAACATTTACAAGAGTTATCCCTCTATAATTAGAAGGATCTTTATGGTCACCTTTTTTATAAATAGGAACTATTGCTCCCTTACTCCATGCTTCCGGATATTTCCCTTTATCATAGATAATATTGAAAATCTGAACAAGATAAGGTGATATAAATTCTTTCGAGTCAATAAAGAAATCCGCCACATTTTTGTCAACATCACAGCTCTTATGTCTATTTAAATTTGAAATTGTCTTGCGTATTTCCTCTACAGAGAAAGGACGATCAAGGCTATCAATAAATAGTGATTCGTCCCTATTAACAAAATCATTTTGATTGAAAGTGTTCTCATGTTGTATATTAGACACATTGCAAAAATAATCTACAAAATCATTTAAATCAACATCACTACTAGTCCTATTCGAATAACAATGGTATTATATGGATTAAGTTAAAAAAGGAGTATTTTGGGACAGTTAATGATCTGTTTTTGTGCACCTGTTATATACCGCCCGAGGATTCTCGGGTTTATAGAAATATTGCATCAACTCTTCATGATTATGACTTTTTTGAACAGCTTGACAATGATATACGAAGATATAGCTTTTTAGGTGAAGTTTATTTGACAGGTGACCTTAACTCCTGAGTAGGCCAGCGTGCAGACTACATTGAAAACATTAATCTCGACCGTTATGTGTCAATGCCCTTTGATGATCAGGGTAGCTTGTCTGACATTCCAGCACGTTTTTCACGTGATAATTTTGTGAATAGCTTTGGAAATAAACTGTTATTCTTATGCAAGGAAAATAATCTTTGTATTGTTAATGGTCGTCTTGAACCAGGAAATTTTACTTGTTTTAATACCAGTCGAAATAGAAACGCTTGCAGTGTAGTAGATTATTTGATTACAAGCAAAAATAATTTTGATAGTATTTCCTATATGAATGTGCATGAACTGACTGAATTTTCGGACCACTGCCCTATTGAATTTTCTTTAGACTGTGAAAAAATGCCATTTTACTATACAGATGTTCTTACTTATGACAAAATAATTTGGGATAGTGCAGATCCCGTTGTGTTGCAAGATGTGTTGTTAGAAAACAAACATATTTTTGATAATTTGTCTGACCAGTTGTTGTCGGATGGTATTGATATAGATATGTATATAGATAATTTGTCAAAAGTAATTTATGATATTTCTTTTAAGATACATGGTAAAACATTTAGTCATGCACGTAAAAAACCTAAACTTAAAAAGTCTTTATGGTTCGATGATTCGTGTAAACGTGCAAAATCGACATTTCTTAGTGATAAGAGATCTTTTCGCCTTAATCCAAATGATGAAAATAAGGCACAGTTTCTTTCTAGTCGCAGGGAATATTGTACAATTAAACGAAAAGCTAGATTAAGATTTTTTTCCAGTGAGAGAAGCAAATTATCTGTTATGAGTAAAAAGAATCCTCGCAAATTTTGGAAGTATATAAATAAATTTCGAAAAAATGAAAAGCAATGTACAGATGGAGTAACCCTGAACGATTTTTTAGAATCCTATGTATCGACAAATAAGAACTATGTCTATCACGATAGTCTCTACTCCATGTTATATTGAATATGTATATAAATATGCCTGTATTATGTATGTGTATGTATGTCTTGGCCATATTCAATTTGTGTTTATGTTAATTGGCCAAAGGCATTGATTTGCTGATTTGCCAAATAAAACTGTAAACTGTAAACTTAAAACAGACGAGATTCCCCAATAGATGGTTAATTACTATACTGAAGCAGTTATTCCACACTTATCTTATAATAACAAAACTTAAGGTCATGGGATACCCTGACCCAAGTTCATAAACTTCCGGGATGCCTGGAAAAAATACCAATTTATCAAGGCCCTGGGATACCCAGAGCAAGGACCATAATACTGACACTAATGTATGCCAGGTGATACACATACTGCGTTATTTCATAAACTCTTGGGTTGCACGGAGAAATGTACCAAATTATTACCGTGCTGGAATACCCATACTAATGTGTACTATGGGATACTCATTCTGACCTATATTTCTAAAACACAGTCAAGATACCTAGCAAAACATACAAATCTGAGAAACTTGGGTTTTCTTGAAAGTTTGGCGGACGGATGGACATAGCTTCTGCATCTTTCACAAGGATAAACCTGGGATACCCAGGAAGCTTGGAAGACTTAAAACAGATGGACACAGTTTCTGCGTCTATTGCTGGACTAGGATTTGCTTCTGCTGACACATATCTAAACGAGGGTCTCAAGTAAATGATCCATGACCCGAAGTCCCTTTCCTAGGCCTCCAGCCCAAGAATCTCTATTGCTTAAACTAGACTCTTCCACGCGTTAGATACTACATATTAACGACTCTGTATTCGATAAGACAGATCAGTGTAACAGACTATTGCTTAAACCAGACAGGTCCCTCAAAAGGTCCCGAAATACCAATACCATCTGGAAGGGACTCGTGTTTCAACCCAAGTACAAAGGATATTGTGGTTAAATAAAGGCTGCACAGCCATATCTACCATCAGTTTTAGAGACTGCAGTCTCACACTGGAGATAAGTTGATCTTGCCGCCACTTAACCAAATCCACACGTCCACTTACTGAGTAAGGGTAAGCAAGCCAAAACCAGACCAAATAAGTGAGACTCTGGCACAACGTGCCCCTACTGGTCTATCCATCAGAAAGGAGACATGAACACATCCATAGACCAGCCCCTCCAAGTCGATGTTTCCATAATTGTGTAAAGCCATATTTTCAGGAGCAAGGTCCATACAGTAATTGTTGTCATAACCCAACCCTTTCCCCCGAAATGTGCACAGTAAGGGTAGTGTAAACTACCAACCTCGGAATGAAGGAATTAGTAAAATAGACATGAAGGACACTGATCCCCAAACAACGATACTGCAGTTTGCGACGCAGGACAAGTATTGCTCAACATATATTTGTTCCATAGTTGCTGTCATAAAGATGGACTTGATGTACATGCACTTAGGTTAAATGCAGGAAGATGGAACGCTGTTAGAGAAGGTGGTACCGAATACAATAAGGTTTCTAGTGGTGGCAACCACCAGGCCTGTATGCCTCATGACCTAGACAAATGCCTCATGACCTAGACAGAACAATGATAGATTGGACTGTTGGTACCCAACATTTTTAAAAAGGCAACTGCCCAGTGTGATTGAAGGGCAGTACTCTAGTGGGCTTTTGATGTTGATGTTGATAGGGTTGCTAGTATGAGGTACACAAACCTTTGGAAGAAAGTGGCCTCCGAACTTCACACAAGTGGCTTGACTTTTAGTAACAATATTCCCAATAGTGTTATTTGTCTCTGACCTTAGGTTCTCTAGAAACCAGTTGAGGTTCAAATGACTGGAAATCAAATAGGTCCTCTGTCTGGAATAAACTTGTCAACTGGTAACGGAATTCACCCATAAAAGTTTAAAGTCACATATTTGCCATCAAAAGAGTTAGTGTTGTAAGAAATTGCCTTCAGAGTGGGCAATCAAATGCACTTTACTTTACCTACTAGAGTTACATTAATTTCACTTGCAGAATATCCTATTTTAAGGCAGTTCCTATAATTGTCTTATTGAACTACCATCAATATATACATACCGTATTAAAGAAAGTCACAGTATTCCAGTCATGACCATTACTAGATACCGGCTCCATAGAAGATACATGTACATGGTATATCTACTTAAGGATACAGTTGAGATTGACAACATGTTGGATGAAGTCTATGTTGATGAATGAATCTACTGTACATTCAAAACAATCACAGTTACAACATACAGCAGTTAACAAAATGTAAAATGTGTGTGCATAAACATGCACAAGATTTCTAAATATCGTGATATGCCTGTTTTAAATTTAGCATTTTTATAGAGCACTGTGTTGGGCAATGTCTGTATATATTATAAGTATGTCACTTCGATGTGCTTAAATAGCTGAATATATATATCAATTGTTTAAAAAATGTTTGGCTGCATAGTGTTCTCGTGAAGGTGTAATCATGGACATGTAAATTAGGTTCTAGAATGTGTTTAGAATTGAAAGCAAAATATTTAAAAACAAAAAAAAATCATTGTAAGTTTGCTATTTTTCCAAGATAAAAGTATATGTTCACAATACAGAATACATGAAATGTATAGCTTATATGTTAGGTAACGTACAACATAAATTGTAACGTAGACTGTTTTTTAAATACATGGGTTTAAAGTTAAAATGCAAAGCTATGTTAAAACATATTTTGATTGAATTGTAGATATGCCTTTTCTAAGTGCTACAGTATATTTAAGGTAACAGAACACAAGAGATATAGTTAGTTTTTCGGTAACGTTAAATTGTAACTTAATTTGATATATTTATACGTGTTTTAAGTTAAACCTTCAGTTTGAAATGCAAAACATACTGTGAGAACAGAATTATATTGTTGTTTTTTTCAACTGATAAAGTGTGTTTACAAGAAAATGAAGACATACAGATAATTTGTATGTTTGGTAACGTAAAATGTAATGTAGAATTCAATGTAAGACATTTACAAGTTAGAGGTTTGTTGATAAATAAGTATATAGTTGTATTACATGTAACTAAAGAATGTCAATATAAAATTGATGGAACATTTTTATGAAAAACATGTTTGAAGTAGGTATGATTGAAAATTAGCATATTTTGGAAGAATGACGTTACATTTTAAGAATCGCTAAAAGTATGCTTTCCCTTAACTTATACTAGCAATCTATATATCATTGTTTTTGCTGAACTTTGAACTTTTTAATAGTAACTTCAATTTCAAATTACCTGGTCATCTAAATTTGCAATAAAAACTTCATGCCAAAAATGTTGCTTTTTTTAGGGTAACGTATCTTTTTCCGATTTTTTTCTTCTTTAACATCACATTTTAGATATTGAAATTTTATCAAATTGCAGCATCTAGTATACACCTTGTAATAAAATATGCAAACTTGAAATGATTTACTAACATAATGGTACCATTTGTCTGTAAAAATTGATGAAAAAATTATTGGTTTTGAGGGTAACGTATTTTAAGATGTTGTTACAGAGAAAAGCCCCACTCGTCAGTTGCAAACTTTATGCCAAAATGTTCACCACACATTGGAGTTTCAAAAAAATATGGTCCACAAAATTCCTCCTGTGGGGCGGGGGTGGGGGGGGGGGGAGCAAAACCCCTTCTGGCTCATAGTCTATTCCGTAAGCTATCTGGATCGCTTCATGATTTTTCAAATCGAGGCACCAAAAATGGCGGACGTTTAAAAGTCTGTTACCAATATAATTGGGAAATATAATGTTTATTGTTAAAAATCCAAAGGAAAAGTTATTCAAACGGATGGAACATCTGGAAAATAACTAAAATTGGTGTATTAGTAGAAAAACTTTGGTAAAATATGTGTAAATATGCCTGAAAATTCGTCAAGAAAGCAACAGAATAATGGTGGGAAAAAAGGATCTTGTGACGATATAAAAAGGATCCAGTGGAAACACAAAATCAGACGTTGAAAAACCAACGAAATGCTCATCTGGTAATGACTCTTGTTATTTGCCTAATAAAACCACTGATCAACAATGCGAAAGTGTGCAGAGTCATCGAAATCTTCAGGACCCGCCATTTGTTTACTATTCCCCACCCACGTACATGTCGGACAATATGATGACAGATGTAAACCAAATGCTAAATTACACAAGTACAAACATTAATGAACGCCCCCAATACCCTATCAGTAATCTACAGAACCCATTCCGATTTCCGTTTGGACCACAAGCAGGTTTTACCAGCACAAATATTTGGACCTCTGCCTCCACAACTGGGTCCGATTAGTGCTTGCCAAGACCCGGGGCCTGGACCCGTGGTTCTAGCTAAAATACGACAGGGATCATCCATTTCCAGCCAAGCATCACCCGGTATTTATACTACAGAATCCTCCCCTGAACAGTCTATGAATTCAGGTGTTCAACAGACCAAAAGTATTTTATTGTGACCCAAATACAAATGTGAACGCTAATCAAGAGACTATTACCTCAAAATAGTCAACAAGTACCATCTGCAGACCAGAACACGCGCCTTTTAGTTGATCTGATAAATAAAACTTGATGGCCCGCTTACAAACAATTGAACAAAGTGTTTCAAAATTAAACAGTATCCAGTCACAAATATCCAAAGTGAGTAGTGATGTTGATATTTTGAAGGGTGACAGTGTTACTGTTAATCGTCGTTTGAATTCAATGGAACAATTCTGCCAAAATATCAGTGACTTCACTGATGACTTTCAGGAACACAAGCAAAATAGGTCTAGCTCCTTTTGTGACCTGCAATATCGATGTACATGTATGTCCGATGATATTCATACACTACAAGCGTCTAACATCCAATTACAAGAAAAGGTCTTCGATTTACAGTGCCGAAATATGCAAGACAATTTGATATTTTTCGGAATTGAGGAAACAGAATCTCCTGAGTATCCTGAAACTTGTGAAACCACACTGAGACACTTTTTAACAGAACATGTACAAAATGACCCTACCGTCAATACACAAAATGCCACAGTTTCTGACATCAAATTTGTGAAGGTACACAGATTAGGAGGCCCTAATCGCAACTTTAGCAATGATAACAAACCACGCCCAATTATTGCCAAATTCGAACCAAATTCAGGACGTGACAAAGTGCGCGAAGCCGGAGTTAGACTTAACATAAAGAAATCCGGCTACTATATTAATGAACAATTGCCAGCTGAAGTAGAAGAGCGCCGGCGAAAATTATTCCCTATCATGAGAAAATTTAAAAATGACCCGTTAAACACTCAAAAATGTACACTAGTTCGAGATAAACTATATGTTGGGAATCAACTGTAGTAGTATAAGAAATGCCGCTTTTGGGACACTTTTTTCAATTTTAATTAGCCACCCTCTTTTTAGAAATCCAAAGCTGGCCAATTAAAAAAACCAGATTTTAACAAATTATTGTTAAAGCATTTAGTAAAATATGATTAAACGTTTATAAATTATTTTTATTGATAAAATGTACAAAGCCTCTGGTCTTTGATCTTATTTTGAATTAATAACTACATTATTAGTCTTTAAATAATTTTAAATACATTTGATATAGATGAGTTTACAAAATAAAATATATTGTTTGAAAGAAAGAAGATTTACTGATAATATAAATCCTCATTATGTTACAACAAAAAACGGGAGAAAAATGATAAGGGCTACTTGTTCATCTTGTGGAAAAATGAAATCAAAGTTTGTTAAAAGTACAGGGGGTAATTTAGATATTCACAAAGCAATGTTACCTTTATTACCTAAGAAAGGTTTAACACTTCCAGGATATAATTATTGTGGACCAGGAAATCCTTTAGATAATGGACCTCCTGTCAACGAATTGGATGCAGTATGTATGGACCATGATTTTTGCTATGACTCAGAACTAAGTAAAAGTGAATGTGACAAAAAAATGCTTTCCAACTTAAATAAAACTAAATCAAAAACATTTGGAGAAAAGATTGCAAAACATTTAGTTGTAAAACCAGCTATCAAAACGAAATACAAACTTGGGTTGGGACAAAAATAAAAAAACGGGAAAAGGGGGTAGAGTATACCCCCGAAATCACTGCACCAAGCTACCGCTGGAGCGATGAATTAGCAGAAGAATTACACAAACCAATTAAAAGAAAATTTAGGAAACGAAGAGTGATAGTTAATGATATTGATGATACTTGGTCAGCTGATTTAGTTGACATGCAAGCTTTTTCAAAATATAATAAAGGAGTAAAATACTTGTTAACCGTTATTGATATATTTAGTAAATATGCTTGGGTTATTCCATTAAAGAATAAAACTGGAGAATCTGTTACTGAAGCATTTGAAAAAATAATTTCTGAGATAGAATTCAGGGACAAAAGTCCCGAAGACTGCAAGGTTTCCCACAAAATTTATGGGTAGATGAAGGAAAAGAATTTTATAATAAAAAGTTTGAATCATTTTGAATAAAATAAAATTAATATGTATCATACATTTAATGAAGGAAAGGCTGTAGTAATAGAAAGATTTAATAGAAGTTTAAAAGAATAATGTGGAAATATTTACAGCAAAAAATTTTACTTATCTTATTTAAATAATTTGCAGGTATGGTTGATAAATATAACAAAACAAAACATTCTAGTACAAAAATGACACCAACCGAAGCTAGAAAAAACTTAAATAAAGGTACTGTTTACTTTAATTTATATGGTGATTTAAAGATCCCAAGAGTAAAGCAAAATTTAAAATTGGTGATCGGTTCGCTTAGCAAACTTAAAAGACTTTTTGAAAAAGGATATACACCAAACTGGACAGAGGAAATATTTTTTAATTTATAAAATTAATAATACAAATCCCAGAACATACACTATTAAAAGATTTAAATGATGAAATAATTCAAGGTTCTTTTTATGAACAAGAACTTTTACCTACTACACAAGAAGTTTTTAGAATGAAAAAGTTATTAGACGAATTAAAAAAAAAAACAAGCTTTAGTAAAATGGAAAGGTTACAATGAAAAATTTAATGTTGGGTTCCCGTTTAGCGATCTTGAAACAAATTTAATTTAGAAATAAAAAGTTTAATTATATAAATGAGAAATAAAAATCTAATTTCTAATAATAATGGAATAGAAACAATAGATAAATTTTAATTATTCACTTAACTAAACTAGCTGCTGCTTACAGAAAAAGTTATAAATTTTGTTGGAAAAGTAAATACTGGATTTATATTACAGCAGGTATTTTTGGTTGCTCAGCTGCATTAGTACTTGTTCCAGCTATTCCCTATATTTGTAGCAGTTGCTGGCGCTGTTCCATCAGTAAATTACCATATTTACTAACAGACTAAATTTGACGACAAGAAATTTTTTTTAAAAATCACATCATCATAAAATAAAACAACTTATAACAAAAGCACGGTTTGGGAAAAGAAAAATAAAGAAGATCCAAATAAAGTTATTCAGGATATTTTTACAATACTATTAGAAATGCAGAAAGAAAAAAATTATTCAACCCCCCTTGAATGCATATGAAGGAATTTAAACTTAACGGATATAAAAGTAAAAAAGAAGAAGAGCTGTATTAAGATTTTTAAAAGATTTTTTCTATAAGTATTTTATAAAATGAGAAAAATTATATCAGTTGAAGGTAATATTGCATCAGGAAAAAGTACGTTTTTAGATATTATTAAAGAATAAATCCTAATTTTAATATAATTCCAGAACCAATTCACGAATGGCAGAATGTTATGGATCCAAGCGGAAATTCATATAATCTTTTTGAACTTGCTGCCAAGAAACCTTCCAAATATTTATTTCCTTTTCAGCTAACAACTTAAATAGTCATATAAAAATGTTATCTTCTCTAAACAGTTTGATGGTGTTTCTGTCCTTGAACGTTGTTATTTAACTAACAGTAACGTTTTTACAAAACAACATAAACGACAATGGTGTTATTAATGACCCGAGTGGGCAGTATACAATCTTTTCTTAACTGATCATATTAAAAAAACCATAGGGAAAAAAACCCAATTGATGGATTTGTTTATGTTAAAAACCCGATCCAGAAATATGTTTTAAAAGACTTCAAAAAAGAAAAAGGGAAGAAAAAAAGTTGGTTTAGATTATTTAGAAAAACTACAAAATTACACGAAGAATGGTTAAACAGAATGTTTCAAGAAGGTATTAAAATTTTAACAGTTGATAACAATTTTAGAAAAAATGACTTTAAAATCTTATTCAAAAGATATGATATTTTAAAACAAATTTCTCAAATCAATATAATTTCATTAGGTGCGTTTTTAAATTTTTTTTTTCTATAAGTTTTATATATATAGATGGTTAATAGAAAGGTAGATAGAATAATTATGCCAAAATTATCTAGCACTTTAGGAGAAATAATGAATCCAGACAAAATTCATATAAAAAAGTTCTTAAAAGAAGAAAATGTTAATTAATCAAAACTTAATCAATAGTTAGCGATGAATATAAAAATCATTCATTGATAAATTACAAAATTTTTATAGATCCTTATCTTTTAAAAATAAATTTATTTGAATGGGACTGTGGTTGTCTATTAACTGAAGAAGAAAATGCTGAAAAAATTATGTGATTGTCCCAGACCAAATAATATTCGAAACAATCCTAAAAAGTTATTGCAACCGATTGTGACACTAATGAAGGAAAAACATATAAAAGCACTTATGCAGCATCCCAAAGGCTTAAAAATTAATTCGGGGTTTAAATTTAACAATGTCTGCAAAGGAAAAAACCAAGTTAAAAGTGGAATATCAAAAACCAGCGGAAAAATATATAAAATTTAAATATTTTAATTCATCTTAAAGATAATTTAAAACTTTATTTATTTTATTATTTTTTAATTATTTTTTTAATCCTTTTTTCCTTAGTGATTTTTTTTTCTAAATAAATATATAGATGGAAATCGAGAGATCTTCAAAACAATATTATAAGAATTTGAATTAAAATTACATATAGACAAGATCCAAAGAATCAATTAATTTAACTATAAACGACTCTATGAAATATTTAAAATCTGAACTTAAAACTTTAAAAGGCATAAAAATAAACGTTGTTTTAAAATAACTTTTTGCAAAAATGGATAAAACTGATACAATATATAAATCAGCTTATTATCAATCAAAGGCTTTAGAAATTTTTAACACAAATGAAAAAAAAAACTTTACATCAAGCTTTTGATGAAATAATAAATAGAATTGGTAATTGGATTTCAGAAGGAAGTGCGGGAGAATAGAATCAGTTGATGCTCATTATATAAATAGATATAAGTATAGTCCATTGGCTGCTTCAAGTTATTTAGAATTACCAAAACCCATTACACATCCAATAAAAGGATTAATAATTATAAAAAATGATGATAATGAATGTTTTAGTTGGTGTCATTTAGCTTAAAAATTTCCTGTAAAAAGCATTCTGAAAGAGTTCAAATTATAAAAAACATATAAACGATCTTGATTATACTGGAATTTAAATTTCCTGTTACATTAAATCAAATACCTAAAATAGAAGTTTTAAAATTTGAAATATCATTTAATATATTTTGGATATGAAGAAAATAGTATTTATCCATTGTACATATCAAATTCAATACGAAGAACACTGTGACATGTTGCTAATTACTAATGATAAAATAAACGGCGACTGTAAATCACCAGAGCCCCCAGTCCAAAACATTAGGTTTGGATAAAAGACTTTAATAGATTAATGTTTAATAAAACAAAGATCAACATAAAAAACATTTTTGTAAATCAGTTTACAGAATTTTCACAAGAAAGAATATTAAATGAACAATACCAAACTGTTTAGCAAATTAATGGTATTAAAGGTGGTAAAAATCCCAAAAAGAGGGAAGTAAGTACAATTAAAAATTTATCATAAAGGTTTAGCAGTACCTTTTGTAATTTATGCTGATTTTGAATCAATAACTAAAAAAGTTTTAACTGCTTTACCATCAACTGAATCTTCATTTATGAACCATATCAAAATCATATAGATTGTGGTTACGGCTATAAAGTTGTTTGTTGTTATGACGATAAATATACAAAAACCCAAACCCAAAATTTATAGAGGTCCTAATGCAGTTTATAAGTTTATTGAAAAAATGCTTGAGAAGAGGAATATTGTAAAGAAATATTTAAAGAACATTTTAACAAAGAACTAAGAATGTCAAAAAAGATGAAAGCGAATTTAAAAAACAAAATTTTTGTCATATCTGTGAAAAAGAATATATAGAAGGTGAAGTGCCAGTACGCGATCACTGCCCATATAACAGGAAAATTCAGAGGAAGTGCTCACTCAGAATGTAATATTAATTTTTAAAAACTAACACATAAAATTCCTGTTATTTTTCATAATTTAAGAGTTATGACGGTCATTTTATTATGCAACAAATAGGAAAATTCAAAAAAGAAATTAAATGTTATTCCTAACAATATGGAAAAGATATATGATTTATGATTTCTGACTTGGTCTTTATTGATTCATTCCAATTTATGTCTCAATCATTGGTTAACCTAGTAAAAATATTCCAGAATTTAAATACTTATCTCAAGAATTTGATTACATAGAATTATTAAAAAAAAAGGGTGTTTATCCATATGATTACATGGTTTCTTTTAAAAAAATTTTTAAAGAAAAAAAAATTACCTTTAAAGAAGATTTTTAAATTCAATTTTAAATGAAACTAATATTTCTGACAACGAATATGAACATGCTAAAAATGTTTGGAAAAAATTTTAAAATTAAAACAATAGGAGAATTCATAAATCTATTTTTAAAAAAACTGACGTATTACTTTTAGCTGATGTATTTGAAATTTTAGAAAATTATGTTAGAGTACTACAATTAGATCCTTGTCATTATTTAGTAGTCCTGGGTTAGCTTGGGTTTGCAATGTTTAAAATGACTGGAATTAAGTTAGTTTTTAATAACTGATATTGATATGTTCTTTTTATTGAAAAAGGACTGAGAGGAGGAATAAGTTATATTTCAAACAGATACAGTAAAGCAAACAATAAATATATGAAAGATTATAATCCTAAACTTGACAGAAAAATACATTATGTACCTCGACGCCAATAACCTTTACGGTTGGGCTATGTGTCAACCTTTACCCTCTGAAACTTTAGATTTATATCCGAAAAACAATATAAGAAATTAATTACAAAAGGTAAAACAATTTTATAATTGAATGTGATCTTGAATATCCAAAAGAATTACATAAAACCCACAACGATTACCTTTAGCTCCTGAAAAAATTAAAATACCAGACAAAATGGCTTTCCAATTACAGTAAAAATATTAAAACAAAATTTTTGAAATAGGAAAAAGTAATGTAAAGAAGGGGTTCCAACTTTAATGAAAAAACAAAATTATGTAGTTCATTATAAAAATTTTGGGAACTATATACACAATTAGGGTTAAAAGTAACAAAAATACATAAAATATTAACTTTTGACAAAAGTCCTTGGTTAAAAAAGTATATTGATTTTAATACCAAAAAAGATCTAAAGCAAAAAATTCATTTGAAAAGGACTTTTTTAAGTTAATGAACAACTCTGTATTGGGTTTAAGACGATGGAGAATTTACGCAAGAGGTTAATATTAAATTAACACATGATGAAAATATTTTTTTAAAAAATACATACCCAAAACCTTCATTTGTTAGTTCAACGATGTTTAACTCTAACCTTTTTGGTATTCATAGAATAAAAGAAAGTTTGTTATTAAACAGACCTTGTTATGTTGGAATGTGCATTCTAGATTTATCAAATATTTAATGTATGATTTTCATTATAATTACATTAAGGAAAATACGAGGATAATTGTAAATTATTGTTTATGACACTGATTCATTATGTTATGAAATAAAACCAAAGATGCATATAAAGACTTTATAAGGACAAAGATTTATTTGATAATAGTGATTACGATAGTAATTCAAAGTTTTATTTTGATTACAACAAAAAGTAATTGGGAAAAATTTAAAGATGAAGCTCCCGGTGTAGAAATTTGGGTTGAATTTGTCGGATTAAGAAGTAAAATTATTCATATTTATTAGAAAATGAAGTTAACATTAAAAAATGTAAAGGAATTAAAAAACTTGTTGTTAAGAAAACAATAGTTCATAAAATTATAAAGATACTTTGGGTTTAAATTCAACCCAAAGTAATCACACCTTTAAAGTTATTCGTTCTAATAAACACAATCTTTCCAGTTATGTTATAAATAAAACATCTTTATCATGTTATGATGATAAAAGATATATTCTTGATAATGGTATTGATACATTTAGCTTATTCTTAAATTAATTAAAGTTTTTATTAAAGTTTTTATTAAAGTTTTTATTAAAGTTTTTATTAAATTATAGAACCATAAATTTTTTAACTGAATATTCGTAACGTTTAAAGAATTAATATAAAAAAATCATCCATTTTAAATTCTTTTTGCATAATTAATAGAAATAGATTCTTTTTTTCTATTATTTTTTACATCGTAACTTTGAAGAATTACATTTTCTTTATTTTTTAATTGAAATTTTAAGCTTCTCCTTTATCTAATTTAATTGCATCAACAAGAAAAATTTTAAGATGCAATTAAATTAATTCTTACATTATTACCATTTTGAACCAAACCAGGACTAGCATTTACAGTTTGCCATTAAAATTTAATCCACCATCAGTATCTTGGGTATAACTTGTAAAAACAATGGAGGTTTTCTTATTAATTGCCTTTGTTTTTCTATTTTATTCTTTTTCATTTATTTTATTGAATATTCCCATTATATTAATTATTCCATTTAAAAAAATGTCCTTTTTTATTAAAATAATTTAAAAATAGTTTGTTCATTTACCTCTTTGATTATTAATTTTTAGTATTTTATACAATAAATCATACAATGGTATTTTATCTTGTAACATTTTAATGAAAAATAAACAATAATATCCACAAAGCATACTTGTTTTGTCTTGAATTGAACATTGTTGTATTTTACATTTGGTATATACTTAATTACTTCTTTGGTGGAGGAAGTCCAAATGGATCGAAATACATATTATTTAAGAAACAAACCCAAGTGTTCCAGGCCCAACAGAGTCGTCCAAATTTATAATTCCACACTCGTCCTTTTCTTTCGTTTTTGGTAAATTATTTCTACAAAATACCCCCCTAAAGTTTTTAATTTTTAATTGTTTTACCCATTGTTCAATTTCAAAGTTAGATATTGGTTTGTTTATAAATTTTATTTTTTTTTTATTTATAGGAATTCGTCTGTAAGGCCCTCCGTTGAGAATCAATCTGTAGTCCTTTCCCACTTAACAAAGATGTAATCAAAGGTATTCCTAGACTAGCAGCCAACATAAAAAAAAAACTCACCGTCTTGTTTTTGTTTTTGTGTTAATTTAATCACTCCAGATCCTACTAGTTGCTTTCTTTGTTAGGTGGTAAGATATGGCGATATAATATTTTCTTATCATTAGCTACTGAAATCATACCATTTCCAAGTAACTTACTAACACCAGTACTGGCTAGCCCAGACAAAGCCCCAATGCCAAAAGGGGGCTATTTTTTTGGAGCTATTTTTGTGCCATTGGAAGAATTTTTTTTTCCTAACAACCAGCCAAAGCCCCCTAAAAATCCACCATTTTGACTTTGACTGGACATTTGTTTTTTTAAATTGTAATTTCTAACCCCTTATTATTTGCAACGCTTTTTTAATTTGATTAATTTGTGTTTTTGTTAAAAGTAAAGGGAAGTTTCCATGTAATTGTTCATGTTTTAATCTAAAAGTATGGGGAGTTTGTTGTTGTAGGTCGGGCTAAAATTTTTCTTTTGTCCATCTGTAAGGTTAATTTTATATTCAATATAATTTGATGACATTATTTACTTATATTTTTTTTAAATTTTATTATTTATTTTATTTAACAAAAACAAGTTCATTTCCAATAGTATTTATTTCAACTGTTTCTTCATACAATAAAATTGCGTAAACACGGACATGTGCTCCCGGCCGAACATTTAATTTGCTGTTAATGTAATATGCTTAGGATCTTCTGTAGTACTTCCTTTTTATATTCCAAGTTAAAATGAACAAATCCAAACAAATTTTTGAAATTTGATCTATTTAGCAGACTTCCAGTAGTCTTATTATTTTGTTTAAAATAATAATTAATTACATCATAAATATATTCTTGATATACTTGTGTATTCCTTTTTCTGGATAAAAAACACCATACCAACTTCAAGACGACAAGAGCTCAAATACAAGTATTATCATCTGCTGCATCAACTTAAATGTATCTAATAAATGTGGATTCCGTCTTTGTGCATTACTTTTATCAGTCGTTGTAAAAAAACAAATACATGTTGTGGTTTTGTTATACCAGCTGTTATTCTAAAAGTTATGTCCGTCTGTCGTGTATCAGTTGATTGTGTTATCATTTCCCTAAGGTATGACCATCTTGCTTTTTTAATCTTTCAGTAGCAATTAAGAAAAACCCAAATTCATTAAAAACCAAACGTGGAACCCATAGAATTAATTTTGTTACAATTACTCTACCACATCAGCAGCATTAGCTCTAAAAATTAATTCATCATCATCTGTCAGCTGCAGTGTTATTTGAATTTGACTTGGAGGTAAAATATTAGTTTCAAAACCCCTGAAAAAATGAATAATTATTTAATGGAATTTTAGTGTTTACCTCTTTACCCCCTTCGATTAATGTTTTCTTGATGCAAACCCCGAATTATATTTATCTTCGGTTTTTCTGCTTTCAGCATTATCATTTATATCTAAATAGATAAATTCATTTGTTCCAGTTGTTCTTACATAATCTTCAGATAGTTCAACCAAACTCTTTACATTTATTACTTTGTATAAAATTATTACAATCATAAAAAATTTTTTCCCATTTTGTTTAACCACTAACTGATCAATTAATGAAGCTGCTTTATTAATTAAAGCAATTTGATCTCAACATCATAATTATTACCATCAGCAAGCTTATTTACTTTAAAACTTGCTTCAAAATAACCATTAAACCAATCAAAATATGAACTTCTATCATTAATTGTAAAGTGATATCCGTTTTTTTGTTGCTTAACATTATTTCCCAAGACAGATATTAAAGCTGTATCAAAATTGAATGGGAGTTAATTCATATCTTTCACAATTGTTTTGTTCTAAACATGTATATATTATATATTATTTTATTTTTTTATTTTAGTTTTTTATTTTATTTTTTTATTTATGTTTTTTATTAAAGTTAAACTTTAGTTTTTTTTTTATTTTTTTATAAATTAATCTGTTAATACGTTTTTGTTGAGCTAAAGTCCCAGATCCTGACAATATTCTATTCATTCTTATATGAATATCCTCCCCATTATCATTATTCTTATTATTATTTTTACTGTTATTCTTTTCTTGTAATTCCTTGGCAATTAAATTACCAACTGCTGGAGCAGGTTTCTTTTTAAGTTTTTCAACAATTTTAGCTGCAGCTAAATTTCCAACTTCTGTTCCAACCTTTTTTGTTCCACTTTCAAGTGCTGCTTTTCCTGCTGTTTCCAAAGCTTTTTTTCCAGCTGTGCTAATTGAAGATGCAACTCCACTTGAAAACAATTTCGTTAAAGTGTCAAAGATACCTGTTCCGTGTATGATTTCTTCTCCTGTGTGAGATCAACATAAATAAATTTTCCTTTTTTTTTATCATAAATTTTTTTTGTACATTATATAAAACTAAATTTTAATAAAAGTTTTTTAATTAAATTTCTTTTAATTTTAAATGAAAAACTTGTTTAAACCCTCATTAAAATTAATTATTCTACCAATACATCTGTAATATATATTTAATTGAATTTATAATATATTTATTAATTCAGAATACCCAACTCTTTGTGGTTCTTTTGTAAAGGGATAAGCTCTTGTTAAATCTGCAGTACTTAAAGCAAGATAATATCACTGAAATTACCCTCAACAAGTGAATTATAAATAAGATCACAATGAATATAAATTGTATCCACAAGTTAGTTATATTTGGTGTTTAGTTCCCCATTCAGTTTTGTCTAATTTTTTTTTCTCAAATCCAAGCAATGTATGAAATTTGATATTTCCAAATCCAACTTAAAATTAAATCTGTAATGAAATCAAAAATTTTAAAAAAACTACTTAAATAAAATTTCCCAAAAACTTATTGGAGCAATTTTGATTTATCAAATCATAATCATCATTACTTATTAATGTTTCCCTAATATAATTATTAATGTCTGTGTAACTGTAAGAACCATTTGTAAATAAAATATTTTCAATCCTTACCATTATGATAACGAATTTTTTATTTCATATTCTCACTAATTTTATGCCAAGAGTAGGTCATAGTGTTAATACTATCCAAACCAACAACGTAAGTTTTTTTTATCAAAAATTTAAAAGAACGACTAAATCTGTTTGTAAAATCACTCGGAGTATTTTTATTATTTTTAAACTGTTTCAAAAACTTAATACTATTTTTGTTCCATTTATATATAATTAAAAACTTTAATTAAAAACAAAAATTCAAGAAAAAAATTTTTATATAACTTTTCATGTTGTTTGGTAAAAGAGAATTCATTTTTAAAAGTTCATCAATTATTCTAATACCTTCATTTTTTAGTTCTTCATTATTATTTCCAGCATTAATTGAACCACAAAATTAACTCCAAGTCATTAACCAATTCTTTTGGATTACATGGACAAACGTCATTTAAACCCTTTTCCCCTAATTACTTTTTTAAATTTCATAGATCTTTTATTGATAGGTAATCCTGACTTTTCTGTTATTCTTTAAATATTTTTAAATTTGGGTGAATTGAATGCTTTTTCTTATTGTTATATCTTTTATTAATCAAATCAATTAATCATTCCCTCTACTTTAGTGTTAATTACTTCTTTTCCCTTATTCTATCCCTTA
This sequence comes from Mercenaria mercenaria, assembly GCF_021730395.1. Classification (NCBI taxonomy): domain Eukaryota; kingdom Metazoa; phylum Mollusca; class Bivalvia; order Venerida; family Veneridae; genus Mercenaria; species Mercenaria mercenaria. The sequence continues at coordinate 102,847,306 of NC_069362.1, read as the reverse complement.
GCAAAATTAACTTATTTTGACCATAAAGTTTATTTAAGTTTAAAAATTAAATTACCGTATTGTCCATTTGGTAAAACTTTATATGGGTTATGATTATCTTATTCCTTTTCCCATATACTTTTTTCCTTGATCAAGAAAATCAATTTATTTCGCCTCAAAATTTTTTATAATTATCCGACTTAGCTATAATTGCTTCTGTTGCTTTAAATCAAGACTGTGGGATTTTTTCATTCTGGGTATTGCACCAGATTCTTACCCAATTTTTTTATTTCATCCGATACATTTTTTATGATATCCTCTACTTCTTTCCTATCATTTTTTCATCAGGATTTTCAGATTTGCTGTGAAAAAAATTAAACACTTCTTGTGGGTGTTATATTTTTCTGTATCTAAAAGTTTTAAATCAATTTTTTTTATTTTAAAAACAACTGTAAATTCTTTTGGTCTTGGCTCCTGATTCTTCAGTTTATCATCAGTGTCTTCAAACACATCATCTTCATCATCCAAACCCATATGATCTTTCGGCGGTATTAATCGCATTGGTTCTCGGAATAGCTCTTCCAAACCCATAGGTATTCCCGGCGGTAACGGTTGTAATGGTTGTTGTAGTCCCGGAGGGGGTTGTTCTTCCGTTATCTCTGCCAATTTTTGTTGTTGTTCTGCTTCTTTTATTTTATCAACAAAACTTTTTGAAAGTAAAACGCTAATTGCTCCTTAATTCCAGGTAATGCTTTTAACTGACCCTTTATAATTTTTCTTTTGACTTTCTATTTTTTCAGTAATTGGGTTATAAATTTCAGTATACATATCCCGATTTGTAGCTTTTCTTATTTTTTTCTCTCATTATTTCTTCTCTAAGAGCTCTCATCTTTTGCCAACTAATTTTTTTCTTATTATCATTTCATTAAGTTTGGGTTGCATTTATATAATAATGTAAAGATAATGTAAAATAATGTAAAATAATGTAAGATATGTAAGATATTGTAAAATAATGTAATATTATTTAAATGGAAATTCCAAATTATGATACAAAAAATGATTAAATTCAATAACTTTAAACAATTTTATCCTTTTATGCCAGATTCAGTTTTAGAATGTTAATATGTGGATCGTCGGATCTGGAAAAACAAATACACTAATGCATATACTTCGAAAACCTCTTATATATTATGATAAATTATACTTATATGCTAAAAAAATTAGAACAATCTAAATATCAGGATTTAATAAATCACTTAAATGAAATTGCAAAAAAAATTAAAGTTTGATCCAAATGAAATACTTGAATATTCAGCTGATCCCGACCAAATTAACCTTGTGAGAATCTTGAATCAGAAAAACAAAAAGTTTTAAAATTTGATGATTTTGTATGTGAAGATAAAAAAGTTCAAAATGAAATAAAAAATACTTTATTCAAGGACGTCACAAAAACTGTTGTGTTATTTATTTAAGTCAGTCCCTTTCTATAAACAAACCAAAGGATATTCGGATTAACTGTTCACATTATATTTTATTTGAAAAGTCCAGGTAAAATGGAAAATAATAGGATTTGGATGAACAAAAATAGATCGTGATACTTTTTTCTAAGCAACAAATCAAAAATATGATTTCTTATATATTGACAAACCAAGGAAGTTTTAAGAAAAAACTTTACTGGTAATATATAAAAATTATATAATGGGAGTTTTTATGATGTAAAAAATTAATCAACCTGACCCGTATAAGTAAAGTTAAATTTGATATTGGATTTAAGTGATTATGCTACTAAAACAATTCAAAAGCTTAAAAAGGAAACGGAATCGTATCTTTTACAGAAATAGGGAACTTGATAACACAATGAACAGAGCATTAGATAAAGGGAGGTAATGAAATAATCAACCTAGGAATCCAGATAAACCAACGATGCAGTTCCAAGACGGTTTGGATAAAAAAATTCAAAGTGTATTGATATATAAACTGAAGACATCAAAAGTATAAACAAACACAGAAGTAGAAGTAAAGAATATTGAAGAATTATCAAAAGATTTTAAAAGAATTCATTATTAATTAATCAATTACAAGGGAAAATTGAAGAAGAAATGAAAGTAAAGACTGATTCTATTAAAGAACTTGAAGAGAAATCTGATTTGACAGATGACAACAAAAAGAAGTATTTCGAGTTAATTTAAACATTTTATTCACTCAAGTTCAAGAATTAAAAAATAGTATGATTAAACAGAAAAACTAAAAGACAAGATTATTGAAGCTGAGAAAAAGTTACAAAATATGTATCAGTTAGAAATCAGAACAGAAATAAATAAACTAAATACTGAAATGACAAAAGGGAATCAAGATTTACTCGCACATTTTCAAATAAATTTGCAGAATATAAATCTGAACTGGAAAAAAGGCAGCTTCACAAAGAGGTGATGTCATGATACGCATTAGATAACCTTAAAAAGAAATTAATTCTAAAATAGATGACTTTAAAAAACAATTCGAAATTGGATTAGTATTGTTTCAACCGTCTAATTTAAAGTATGCAGAATTAAGTAATATTACAAAAAAATTACAAGAAGATATTAATGAATTTAATGATCAAATTAAAAATAACAAATGATTTGGGGCTCTGTAGTTGAAATATCAGCTAAACAAGAAGAAGCAATTAAGAAATTAATGATAAATTTAATGATGAAATTTAAAAAATAACAAATGATTTGGACTCTGTAGTTGAAATATCACTAAAAAAGGGAATCAATCACTGCTAATACCCAAGTAATTACTGCTAATACTAAAGCAAAACCGCTAATGTCGGAGAAATTACCACTAATACCCAAGAAATTACAAAAAAAAAAATTTTTCTTAAAAAAAGAAACACAATTAGCTAGAACAAAGGCTACTGTTGACAATTTATCTGCTTTTGAAGTTGCCACAACAAAACGATTGATGATTTAGCTGAAATAATTCTTAAACTTAAAAAGAAAAACAGGAAAATAGAAGAAAAACTAGAAAGAGTAAAACATGAAGTGTTCTCTTTGAATACTATAAAAAAAAATTTTTATGATTATGGTAAAAATGAAAAAGTATTTTAACCGTCATGGTGCCTGGATATATTCAACATATAAAGATCTGGGCGGTCTGGGCTATTTAAATAATTTTAATTAAGACCTGGAATTATCGTAGATTATAAAGATTTTATAAAACACAAACCAAGAATATAAAATAGATGTACTAATGTGACTTTGAAGGGTGTGTTTATAGCCAGAAAAACCGGAACTTATTTTATTAGATATTAATATTTTAATAACGGGGTCAGGCCCTAGGTGAACCGGATAAACCGATTAAAAGCCCAATATCACATTTTATATTTAGGTGGTGGAATGATAGGTTTCGGGTGGATTGATGATCTATTTTTGGTAAATTTTGCAGTAATATAATAAAATATAGCAGCTGAGGCAGGAGGACTTTGACACTGATCATTAATATCTATGTTAAGAAAAAAATTAAAATTTATTTAACACAAGGGACAATGTTTGACATTTATCCTTATAACGATTCAACATCTACAGAAGTAACATTTTCACTTATGAGGGATAGTTACATTAGATTCTACCCTATCGGATGGAATCTATACCGGATGGACGTGCCGATATAAGCAAACTTTTGAATTAAAAGTTTAATTAAAGTTTTAATTACTAGTGTACCCTGATAATATACTTACTAATTCAAAAAAAGATCAAAGACCAGAGGCTTTGTCATTTTATCAATAAAAATAATTTATAAACGTTTAATCATATTTTACTAAATGCCTTTAACAATAATTTGTTAAAATCTGGTTTTTTTAATTGGCCAGCTTTGGATTTCTAAAAAGAGGGTGGCTAATTAAAATTGAAAAGAGTGTCCCAAAAGCGGCATTTCTTATACTACTAACTGTACAATCTAGAATCAGGAAAATTAGAAAACCATAGATCTCGAGGAGTACCAAAAAAGACCAAATTATGTCGAACCGTAATGTCAAAAACACGTACATTTAATAACAGTAATAGTCGTAAAACTAGGGGAGATTTCAAACCCCACCGAATCGATTTGCTGTCCTCGGGGACAGCAGTGAAACGAACCGAAACAATTACGTTCGCCGAGATCTCCCTTGAAGAAACGTCTGTCAAGAGATATTGTGACAAAACAAATTATGCAGATGACCGTTTGTTTGATGAAGACGGGCCTCGTTTTACATCAGACGCAGACAAAACAATCCGATAAAAGTGATACGTGTAACTCGGAAATCATGCAATACGAGGAGACTCGTGAAAATACACAATAGAATAATCCGGGAGAGTGCAGCTAATAAATACATAGCGGTAATTGCATAAACAAATTTTCAGTGTTCACCTACCTTAATAACGGATAATGACGTGAATGGTGATAAATCTACAAATCTGAGACTTCTTTCATTAAATGTATGTGGACTTGTATCAAAACAAATTATACCTGAACTTTGTCCTTAATAGACAGTTATGATGTTGTAGGGTTTCGGAAACAAAAACTGATTCCTTGGACTCTGTATGTTTTAACAATTTTGATGTATATTTTAAACATAGAAAGCAAATTTCGAAAAGAAAGTCTGGCGGCTATGTTTGGCAGTTTAAAATAAATTGAAAAAGTACGTATCAGTAAATTTAGAACGAAAATCATTTTGTGCTATGGTTTACTGTTTCACATAAGTTTACAAATGATGGGGGATATTTTATATGGTGTGGTTTTTTTGCCACCTGAAAACTCAGAGTATCGTCGATGATCCATTTGCGGAGATTTAGGCTGACATTGAAACTTTTTCTTCTCGGTAGATAAAATATGTTTGTTTCGTGATTTCAACTCACGAACTAAAACATTGCAAGACTTCATTCTTACAGATTTGATATTTTGCATGAAAATAATCTTGATGATCTTTATTACGATTTGCAACAGCAAATAACTATTTTTCTTGCGGTAATGTTATCGCTTGAACGCAATAATGCCGATGTGGTGTTAACAAAATTTTGGTTATAAATTTGTTGACTTTCTACAGCGAAATGTTTTTATATTCTAAATGGAAGAACATATGGCGATACGAATGGGAGTGTTACTTGTAAAATGTCAGCACAGTCGATTATTTTATTTGCTCAGCTATTTTGTTTCAAAATGTTGAGGAAATTATCCATTTTGGACTTCTGTCCGCTCTATTCAGACGCACATAAACCAGTTTGTTTGAAAATGAGTTTTACAAGTACGGAAACAATTTCTGGGCCATAATTTAACTAGAAATGCCAGTGTAAAACTGGGATAGTTCTAAAACAGAATCTTTTGTTAATAATATGACAACGATAAAATTAACGAAATATATACAGAGTTGTGTGTTTTAGAAAAGCCGAACACATACAGAAGAAATCTAAATATGTGGTCACAAAATAAGTGATTTATATGTAAAAGCTGCAAGAAAAAAGTTTTGGGACTACAAGTAGTGCAAAGGGAAAATTAATGAAGCACAAAGTAAGCCCAGTTGGTTTACCGTGATTGTAAATTGTCTAGACTAATTTTCATAGGGCAAAATTTTTGTACAAAATTTAAGAAAACTGATGAAACAGAACTAATATGAGAAATGAAAGTAAAATGTATAAAAAAACACTTAAACGGAATTTTGAATTTCAAAATAAGAATATTTATAAACTGAGAAAAATAAAAAACTGATCTAAAACAATACGGAAAGTTCTAAAGGAAAAATGAAAATAATGTAAATGCTAATTTAAATGATTTATAACTATTTTAACAACTTAAATTGTGATGACCAATATTGATGACGCACGTTATAATACAAATATTGAAGTAGAAAATGTTGAACAAATAAATAAGAACTAAACAAAGATATAACTGTACAGGAAATAGAAAATGCTGTAAAATCACTGAATAACGGAAAGCCAGTGGTTTAGACGATATTTTAAATGAACACATTAAAATTCGTTCCTATTATGAAAGATTTATTTGTGAAACTCTTTATATTATCTTCCAACATGGTATTATCCCAAAAACTTGGACAATAGGAGTTATTAACCCGATATATAAAAATAAAGGTGATGTTTCTGAGCCATCAAATTACAGACCTATTACACTGTTAAGTGTTTGGGCAAATTATTTACGGCAATATTAAATATACGTTTACAGAAGTATACACTTGACTCGGATATTATAAATATGTACCAATTTGGGTTTAGAAAGGGTTATTCTACTATTAATAATATGTTTATTTTAAATACTTTAATTGATCTGTTACGTAGACGAAAAAAGAAACTTTTCTGTGCCTTTGTGGACCTGAAAAGTGCCTTGATACAGTATGGGGAGCAGGTCTTTGGAGTAAAATGTTTTCCTGTAATATTAATGGAAAATTTCTAAAAGTGGTGAAAAAAATTTACGCCAATGCAAAGTCCTGTATTAATGTTAATGGGGAAAAATCCAGTTTTTCTCTTGCTCAATCGGCGTTCGTCAAGGCGAAAATTTGTCGCCTTTGCTCTTTTCTTTGTATTTAAAAGATCTGTATGATTTTTTGTAAATAGTGGTATAGCTGAAGGTATTGACTGTATGTCCAACCCCAAATTTATGATGATGTATTGATCTTTGTTAAACTTTTTGTTATTCTGTTGCAGATGTACTGTTATTGTGTCAGAAATCAGAAAGGGATTTACAAAATGCTTTAAACATATACGCGGATTATTGCAATGAATGGAAATTAAAACTGAACCTGCTAAAACCAAAATTCTGGTATTTTCGAAGGGAAGACATATGAATTATACTTTTAGTTTTAATGGACAGCAGTTAGAAATTTTTAATGAATATAAATATTTAGGTATTTTATTTAGCAGAAAATGGTTCTTTTTTCAATGCAAAAAGTTAATTGCTAAACAAGGAACAAAGGCAATGTTAGTCTCATTAAGAAGGCAAAGTCTCTCTACCTACTATTGACATGCAAATAGTTTTTTTTAACAAAACTGTCAAACCCATTTTATTTTATGGCTGTGAAATTTGGGGATTTGGTAATATTGAGGTATTGAGAGAGTTCAGTTGAAATTTTTGAAATATATTCTTGGACTTAAGTCATCAACACCAGTTCTATGGTCTATGGTGAGATAGGGGTTTAACCGTTAGTATAGATATTGAATCTAGAATTATTACATACTGGGCTTATTTGGTTAAACCTGTTTATCCAAAACTATCTAAATTTGTCTTTCAATATTATGTTAAGTCATTTTAGGTACACAAATCCTGTTCCAATACGCATGTTTGAATGGATTAAAAATGTTAGAAATATTTTTATAAAATGCGGATTATACAATATATGGGACACTCATGATTTGTAAACTACACCTGGTTATCAGCCACCATTAAGCAAAAATTGTCAGATTTATTTTAAACAAATGGTATTCCGATGTAGATAGCTCAAGTAAATGTAAAATTTACAAATTATTTAAAACTGATTTTAAAAATTTTAAGACTATTTGTTAAAAAACACCATCAAAATTTCTGAAGTTTATGATAAAATTTAGAACTAGAAATCATAAGTGCCAGTTGAAACTGGGAAACTGGAATGCAGTTGATTATAAATTGAGAATATGTAATTTATGGAACACCAGTATAGGAGATGAGTTCCATTTTTTATTTGAATGTCAGTTTTTTAAGTTAAGAAGAAACATTTTTTAAATCGGAATACTATACACGACCAAATGTAAACAAGATCAATAGATTAATGATATTGCAAGTATAAATGTGTCTGAATACAATAAGCTATGCAACTTTGTAAAGGAAATTATTGTTAAATTTAGTGATGTCCCCACTGAGAAGATTAATGCCATATCTATTTATTTTATAGGCTACTTATAAGTTAGGCTAAGAAAAAAAAAACGTTGTTCTCTCCCGATAATCATATATTAACTATATATTATTAATCATGTTTTCTATTATCCACTATTGTATATGATAACGATTATTTGTTTCTATGCCTTTTTGTTGCCTCACATGTTTAAGTAATATTATGTATACCTCATGTTGTCATGTATTGTGACCTGAGAGAAATAAAATGAATTGAATTGAAGAATTCAACGCCCCTAGTGAGGCTCGAACCCTCATCGGTTAGAGGCAAGCTGTTTTAGTACAAAGACTCCATTTTAAATGATAAAAGATAATAACATTTTGAAATCTTACTCAGTAATCGAATGGCTCAACTTTTTTCCCCACTTGTCCTAAAAGAAGGCTTGTAAGACATTTGAATAGTCTTAATTACGCTTGTGTTGATTTCTTATTTTTAGTTTAAAACGAATGGAAACCTTCTTAACAACATGCATGTTCACCTGATTCAAACAAGCTAGGATATGGGGATCTTGAAAACAATTCCAAACTTCTGCCTATAGGATTAACTAGTGCGGATGTTGTACTGACTAATTTGTTGTCGATTACAATAACTGAAGGCCCAATTTCATTATACCAGTTCAGGCTATAAATGAAAATATTTCGTTTTCAAAACACAAAGTCGCATTCCTGAGAACATGTAAACGCAACGCAAAGCGCCAGAACTCCCACTCTACGTTTTAAGAAAAGCAAAATCGCAACTTGTGTATAAAGACAATAGTTTTGGCAAGAGGCCCTCGCCTATTTTCGTCAGTATCAGCGTTGACCTTTTATGAAGTTCATTCGGTTTTAGCAAGTACACGTAATTTATTAGATTATTTTATTGTTGCTTTAGAAATTGTTCGAAAGTAGACATTGTGAGTAAGTAAAGTAAAACACACATGGAAATTTTACCATATATCTATTGTTTTGATTACTGCCCCATTTTAATCATAAATGATGCGGCAAGATGCCCTAAGATATTAAAGGAGATAAGATATAGCGGGAGACCTACGCTACTTTTGGTTTTTATTGATAATACGACTCAAGTTCCGGATTTAATAACGAAGGGAGATCGATAATTATCTCGGGCAACCACCGGTCTTTTGCAAGCCAGGTGAACAACTTCCTTACTTTAAAGAAATCTATACTCAACAGGACTCGAACAAACAGCGGTGTGGGACAAGCAAAAGTAGAATTCCCCGGAAGCACAGAGCACCCCTAACACAGCCAGAGGGACATGCATCGCAACGTTTTAAGTCCCACAACAAAAGGAAACTGTAACGGAAAATTCAAATCCAAAACAATTCAACAACAAGTCAGTGATCTTTATCACTTGTCTAAGTTAATCCTGAATTTCTGATATTTATTTATTTATTTATTTATTTATCTCATTCATTTACAAACATATAAAATTTCATACAGACTAAAACAATTGTAAATGACCGTTCTAAATAGAACTATAAGAAACAATATACATACTCACATTTAAAAACATACAACAACAAACTTCATACTCCCAATAATCACGAACAGCTTCCAACTGCGTTTGTCATGCATTAAAACATCGATGTTATAGCTTACATGAAATTTACGGACTCCGCTGATATTTATTCAGCAGGTTTTAAAATATTTCATAGACGTTTTTAGGGATTTTGATACTGTGACATAGCGCCTGCTGATTAAGATTAACATGACAACAACACGTCAAAAAGAAACTTTAAGACGCATAATGACTATATCAAATTTCAACTTCGGATTAATAGTCTTGGTGCAATTTGTAAAAGATAAAGATAAGATAAAAAGGTTTATATTCCCATCCCATAAACTGGGGTAGATAAATAAATTGTTTACGGTTGTGGACCCGGGCGATGCATGCACGCATATCATAATCTTTTAAACTAGTTCTTTACATTATTTTTAATTTAAAAACTTTTGCAAATAATTTGATTTTAGATGTATATATCTGATATAAACAAAATACATGTAGGCAAAATAAAATGTTAAAAAAAGCGAAGAAAAATAAATTAAGTTAACGTGATTGATCGCATTTAGCTAACGTTTTATTGTTGTGAGGATGAATGATTGTTTATATATACACAGAAAACACGAATTTCAGCGTCTTATAGCTTTGTATTTACTTTATCTCGTCGACACTTGAATCATTTTTTTTTCACGCTGGTATGCGTATCATTTACAGGTTCAACTAACCTTTCTTTTGATAATATTTTGTTCATTTGAAAACATCAACAAAACTGTAATTGAAATTTGCAAAAGCTAAACCTCTCAGCCATTAAATTTATCTTTCATTTTATGACTGAAATAGTATCATTTTAATCATTTAATATTTTCCTTATTCTTGATGTTTTGCAGTAAACGTAGTGTCTGCTTGCTTAGTTTGCAGTTTACTAACTCGAAATCTTATTGATGTGGATATAAAGCTATTTGTTTGGCCGTGGGAATGAATGATGTGGACAGATATCTTAACATGCATGTAAACAAAATGATTAAAGCATTTACATATAACTATTACTAAACAGTTTCAAAGTTAATATATGACATATTAAATATCTCAATTGTATATAATCTGGAATTTCGCCGTAGAAGTGTGTAAAAGAATATATAAATAAACCAAACAGTATTGTTCACAACGAAAACGAAAATGTGTTCAGTTACATGTACATCTTATGTACCGACACAAAATTTTTCGAAATTAGCATGCAAGGCTTACAACAACGATGCTTTCGATGGCATAAAAAGTGAAAAGAAGTTGGAGATAGAAACAGACAATGATAATAGAGAAGATAAACAGTTTCGTGGCCAAGACAATGCCGAGAGAATTGAAAACGATGATGGCGATATTGAGGCTGAGGGAAAAATGGAGAGCACTTACAGGATGCATTATAAAGTTGGAGATGTTCCTGCACCCCATCTTTCATTCATGTTTGGTCTTCAGGTAAGTATTTATGTTTTAGTAATAGCTCTTTTCTATAAGTGACTCTGAAATTAATTTGTTATATTTAAACTTTCTCGTCTATAAACGTAAAGAGGTGACAGAAGTTACAAAAGTTTCTTAATCAAGCCTCCACAAACCGAAGGGGAAAATTAGTAAGGGGATCCGAATAGGGGGACAAGAACAGGGCTGAACATTCCTGAGGCATTAATGGGAAAACGAGTGATTAGAGCAGTTCCATCCAACGAACTGTCAGGTTCTGAATGCTATTTGCAATAGTAGTACAACATCTAATGATGCATCCCGGATAAAGTCGAAGTAACGAAATACTTTGGGATCAACATAAACAATAACTTGAAATTCTTACATCAATCAGATCACTAAGAACAGGAACTCCACCTCAGCTTTGTTGCGGTTGCCGGCGAAAACTAAGACCTCTGTCACTGGACCATGAGAAGACCGCTTATAGAAAACGTTTGTGTACTTCATGACCCACAGACAGGTGATTACATTAATTCGCTAGTGAAGATTCAAATGACAGCTGCATTTATTGTATTTTCTAACTACCAGACAACCAAGGCTGTCTCCAACATGCTTGCCACTACTATATGATCAAGGAACTCGGGCCAAAATGACTATGATATACTTAGGTATTTACCACATTACCTTTTTTGACATTTTATCCACTCCTCATACAATAAATATCTCACCATATCTGTTTGCTGTAGTTGTAAAGGTAAACAAAGATGATTTCAATTCAAGGCTAAAAATCATGTAACACGCGTTTGCATACATGGCTGCCGTTTATACTCAAGGACAGATTGTATGACAAAATATAAATTAAGATGTAGATTTTATAGATAATGCGCGATTAATTAAAGTGAAATGCGCAAAACGAGTTGCACTCTACTTCCTGCAAAATACGACATAACTTTATGTATTTGTTTGTATATGATAACGTGTACTAGTGAGGATGACGTGTTTCGATCAAAATGTCTGTTACAGCGGAACAGCCGTATGCCACAATTTTACAACATTATTACATAATCACATACGATTGTACATAACGTAACTCTTTTAAGAGTTTAATACAGGAGTCAAATCCAAATTAATTTTTGAATAAGATTTTAACGGGAACACTTTCATCATTTCTACAGTAGTCAAATCCAAATTAGTTTTGAAGTACAACATTGTATACCACTCAATTTACATTCCATCGTCTACTCTCAAGATAACCAGGTCATATAAAGGGAAGAACGTTACATTCTTGTCAGAACTTTTTTTCTGCGTCATTTGATGCTGTAGTGTACATTAAGAACTAAACATAACCAATCACCATCAGACATTAATTTAACTGTTACACCTTCATACATGCGTCGATATGTTCTCAAAAAACCTTACCTAGAAAATAAGAATCGTGTTATTTCTTTATTGGCACGGTTACATGAAATTAATGATTAATTTTCTTCTTTTCTCTGTTTCACAAAAAATAAGCCTCCAGACATCATGCAAACTATATGAGCCGTGCCATGGGAAAACCAACATAGTGGGTTTGCGACCAGCATGGATCCAGACCAGCCTGCGCATCCGCGCAGTCTGGTCAGGATCCATGCTGTTCGCTTTTAAAGCCTATTGGAATTGGAGAAACTGTTAGCGAACAGCATGGAGCCTGACCAGACTGCGCGGATGCGCAGGCTGGTCTGGATCCATGCTGGTCGCACACCCACTATGTTGGTTTTCTCATGGCACGGCTCATATTAATCTTCAGACGTCATTCTTTGTACTTTTAAGCATTCCAACACTACAAAACAATCTATAAAGACAGTTAGTATCAGTTAGTATGGCACGTATACTAGTACAAAATATGAGATGTTATGCTACATAAGAAAAACAATCTGTTTGGAAAAAAAAACACCGTCTGAAAATAACCTGTGAGTAATCATTTCTTGCTTTTTTGTATTTTTTTTTCGAAACCTTATCATTTCGTAAGAAATAAGAATAAAGTAGATGGAATAAGCACACATTCTAAACTGCCAACTAAGATATCATATGAAAACTACGACAAAATTCTCATTCTCTGCGCTTGACATCGGCAGTATATTATATTATTTCGTAAGATTAATATCGTGGGGGTTTAAATGGATGTGCTTACATAATAATGTACGAGTTAAACTGGATTTTCTTTATTCACCTTTCATGCAAAATGCAACAGTAAGCTAAACAGCTACAAGGACACGGTAAGTACGAAAACGTGATCATATTTAATTAAGGTAAAGAACGACGTTCGATGAAATCTTATGCACTAACACCTTCAACGGTTGGTATCATTTTAATAAGTAATAGAAATAATGTAAAAACCTTTTAAATTTTGATGCCAAAAAAATGAAAGAAAAGAATTCAAAATAAAGTTCACTTTATGAAATGAAAATTGAGCCGTGCCATGAGAAAATCAACATAGTGGGTTTGCGACCAGCATGGACCCAGACCAGCCTGCGCATCCGCGCAGTCTGGTCAGGATCCATGCTGTTCGCTGACGGTTTCTCTAATTGCAATAGGCTTTGAAAGCGAACAGCATGGATCCTGACCAGACTGCGCGGATGCGCAGGCTGGTCTGGAACCATGCTGGTCGCAAACCCACTATGTTGATTTTCTCATGGCACGGCTCAAATGTCTAACCCATGATGAGATTACATTTTTGAACACGGCTTACAGCTATGGGTTTCCCCTTTCCAATGGTTTGTAAGATAGCTGTTTAGAAATTATTGCCGAGCAAGATGTTTTCTCACAAGTGCAGAAAACTTGTTGCTATTCGGGTTAGTAACTCCGGAACAAAATATGCGAAAACAACAGGTAAACAATGTTTTGGCTCAGAAAAAAAACCAACAACATTATTTACAGCACGTTATCCCGAATAATACAATAGTTATTATCTCTTCCTTTGATATCCCTGACACAATCCCTGTACACGTTTGTTGCCATAACAATAAATTGAATTTCTTGCAAGACTAATATAAGGCAGTTCAAGACCGAACTTATTTAGAGAATCAACGACTGCAAAATGCAACGTAGGGGCGCCGATTTCAGTCATTTTTAGGTGTACATACTTTTATCCCCTTATGTATCAAAATAGTGACAAGCATTGTCTACAGTGAACATTCCACTCTAAACAGCTCTGTATTTCAGAAAATTTCACATTGATCTACTGTTAGAAGACAAGGCCTACACTTTTCTATAATCAACCCGCAAGTTTTTCAAATATGACTGATAGATTTATAATAACTGATGTTTCATAACTTATTTGATCGCTACAATTTTTTTTATAATCGTTAATCTTACACATTTGTCGTGTTCAGTGAATCAATCGTGTATGACTGCGAAACCCGGTGGTCAGCGTCACGACGACACCATACCTGTTACTCTTTTTATTATCGCATAACAATAATTTCATTACATCCGGATAGGTTTTGAAAATAAAAAAATGGCACTGAAAACCATAAAATGTGAGTGTTTTTTGTACATAACGTTCTTTTATGCATGGAAATACTGTTTTTACACAAACATGCAAAAATTACTTTTTTTAAACTACACAGGCAGTTGTTGTAATGCAAAGTTAATAAATTTATATTTTCTTATATTTACAAACCTTTTCAAGCACAAATTTTATCATTGATGTACAGGAAATATCAAACAAAGCTTTTCTAAATTTCTTGCATTTTCATTGACACAGAAATTAACTCGTAATCCATCAGGTGCTTCAAAGAGGGTTTCTTGCCTATACCAAGGTTATCCGGGTAGGAGATCGCCTTAAGATAAGCTCGTGCGTCGTATAATGACGTCATAGTGCATGGGCGATTTTTAATTTACAATATCTTAAAAAATACTGCAATTATCTCAACGGTTAGCAAGAAAAAAAGATTTAACATGACTGCCTGAATAAGACAGTTGTTTTTCCAATCCTCAGCACAGCGTGGATAAAAAGCCCTCGCTAGCATTCGATTTTTCATTCACGATTCGCTGAAAAAGCACCTTGATTACCTGTATAATCGGAACCTGAACGTAAATTTAGGTGCTTACGTACGTACTTGTTTGCACCATTTGTCAAAGTGAATGTGGTTCATTATCCTGTCATGAAAAGCAAACGAAATAAATATAACTTAAAGCAAAAACGGTTACAAGGACAAGTAAATATGAAAATCTGTTTGTTTTTAATTAGTAGAACAAGGTGAGGGTAAACTGTCTTAACTTTAAATCTAGCAAGTGTCATTCCTTTGTAAGTACCTAAACACAGGATAAAATAGCCCGCTTTCTGCATGTATGAACATGATATATTATATAAATAACACGAGGGTGATATGAGATAGTGTCAACCTAGGAAAAGTAGTAACACACCAGGAGCATTTATGAACCGAACACGACCCTGTTAATACTAATGCTAACCTTCGATATCAAAGGGTGGCATTGACGTTTGAGTTTTGGGTCAAGTAATACTTTTCTTTTGTATTAAAACCCGTTTGATGGATGGCTGAGTTACAGACCGGACATATAAAAAGCCCTGTTGGCCTTCATTCTGACTTAAGTACTTGATCTTCTAAACGAAGATCTGAGAACGACCCATTCACATACGTCTTCTGTATATTTTGGATTTCCAGTATTGCTATTTTTATTTTAACCAATCAGACAACTTGTTCGAATGTCAAAGAGTAAGAAAAATGTGCAGTCATTCCAGGGCTCGAACCCGGGACCTCTCGGGTACAAAGCAAGTGGCCTACCGAATGAGCTAACAGGCTATCTGACACATTACGACATAAGAACTGTAAATATCAAAAGTCAAGGCTACAGGTAGATTTGCAAAATGTTGCAAGTTAAGCTCTGATTAGCTAGCGAAAGGGTCATCAGAACGAGGCTTTGAATAGGTCGTTCTCAGATCCTATGCGTAGCGTAATAGGAGATGTACTTTAGTCAGATTGTGTTGGCCTTTGACCTCCAAGTGAGACATCGGCTTGTGAGCTAGGGATCTGTGTCAAGACGCATCGACTCCTTATGTGAAACATTTGTGCCAAGTAATATTAAAATACATTATGAATGACATAGTTATGGGCCGGACACGAAAAATGGACGGAGTGAATGACGGACGGATAGATGGACGGAAAATTGCAATCCTATGATTTCTAAAACTGGTTTTCAGTCATCAGGATACTAATGACTATAGAATTTACTCGACATCTATATTTAGAAATATTAGTAAATTGCTTACGATAGCTATTTCATTGATGCTAAAATCATATGAAAAATGATCACGGGAAGTTTGCACAAAAATCATAAATCTACCGTTTAATGTAAAGAGAGCCAAATTACCATTATATAGTTGATTCGATAAAATCAGTATCAGCTATAAGTTTATTGTTATTTTTATATATTGCTGTTAATGTATGAAACAAGTTATTCGTAGCCGAATAACTCGTTACTATAATGAAAAAGTTACGACAGTTTTCCGTGTAGCCGCGCCATGAGAAAACCAACATAGTGGCTTTGCGACCAGCATGGATCCAGACTAGCCTGCGCATCTGCGCAGTCTGGTCAGGATCCATGCTGTTCGCTTTCAAAACCTATTGCAATTAGAGAAACCGTTAGCGAACAGCATGGATGCGTAGGCTGGTCTGGATCCATGCTGGTCGCAAAGCCACTATGTTGGTTTTCTCATAGCGCGGCTCATTTATTAATTCATTAAAACTGTTGGATGCAGACAATGCGAACTGATAATTATGCAAACTATGTGTACAATAGTTTTCCTAGTTGAAACGGTGCGAAGTTAATAGTCAACAAGCAAGTTTGCTTACGTATATTATATAGACTCACCTGCGTACAATATATACTCTAGAAATCGGTCATTTGGCATAATAAGAAACAGAATACGCTTAAGGCTGATGCAGAAACATTTCACGGAGTAGAATATATCTTTGTGTATTGGAAAATTTATACTGATCATGCAGCTACGTGATATTGCATATATAGGCATGTAATGTAGAATAATTTAAATATTGAGCAAAAACTTCACGAAAGAACGGCGATGACAGTCAGCGGTAATTGTCTAAAATCAGGGAACAAAATATCTAATATGGAAAATAAATTGCCGCGTCACACAGATCAGGAAAACTTTGTGTGCGAAGAGGGTGGCGTTTTGTTATTAAATGGATGTGTACAACCAGAGAGAAACTGCAGTTGTGGCATTATTGACCAAACAGGGCATACTACCTCAAGACGAGATCAAACCATCAAGATTAATTATGGATCAAAATGTGACGCGTTAGGACTGAATTTTGATACAGAACCAGACAACAATGATATGCATTATAAAGTATCAGATGTACCAAATGTTTTTTCAGCTTTTATATTTGGATTGCAGGTAAATTTCTGTTTTGTTGCTAGCTTTTACCATTTGGTATATATTCCATGTAGAAAGAAGCGAAATGCAGAAGTATTCGCTATAAGAAACATGTTTAAAAGGCGTTCACTAAAGAGAGGTAGCATCATTAAATTGGCGATCCAGTTTAACCTTAGTTATAAATTGATATATCTTTATCGCCGGACTGTTGCTCGCAAATTAGACAACGTCTGTCAAAATGTTTCACGATGTCTCTCTCATGACCAATTAATTGGAATACGATTGCGTTGCGTATCCATGGACATACAGAACGCTGTGTAAGTGTAAAAATAGAATTCTTGCATGCCGGACAGGATGTTCTCGTGTTTTTGCCGGTGCTGGTCGTGTTTTGCCGGTGCTGGAAAAACTCGTCTTACATCCCAGCTAGGTGTAAAATGACTCACCTGCAATGAATGAATAAATTCAAACGGTATTGGTGCACGGAAATGGCAAATTTATCATGCCCGGCTGCGTACTGAGTGTAGCTCTCTGAACCAACATCTCAAGAAAAACATCTATCCTTCACCCCTTTTTCAGTGCGGAAGCATTGAGAGCAATCATCATTTCTTCTTTGAATGTCCAGGTTACAACGATATCCGTAGAAGACTCCTTCAAACAACCTCCAGCTTCTGCACTGTCACTCTGCACACTCTTCTGTACGGTGACCAGAATCTTAGCGATGACATCAATAACAGTATATTCCTAGCAGTTCAAAACTACATTAGGGAAAGTAAACGTTTTCCATGAGCTTAACTACATTAAGAAACTTTCCATTTTGCTCCAAACCTTCATCAATCCAAACCAAACCTCATACATTTATTTCTGTTTCCTCTCATTTCTATTGGACGCCTTTTACTTCACTATTTATATTATTATTTGTTTATGCAGATCTTATTATCGGAAGGAATCTTCTTAATATGCATAAAATTTCTTTCATTTTTTAATGTTATAATTACTAATTACAATAAACTTCTATTTTCTAATCTCGATTTTTTTTTCAAAACATTGTCCTAACTTGATACTAATGTTTCATGTCATTTTTTCGATTCAATGCATATCAAATAAATTTTTGTTCCATAACACATTTCAAACAAACTGCCAAATTTACTGTAAGTTATCCCATATAGGAGAAGACCTTTATAAGCTTAGCTTTCGGATCTAATCCTTTTCAGCATGTATGATAACAATATTGTAAATTGTAAATTGTAATATGCACATATGTTTGAAATAAAATATGTTTAAACTAAATTCAAACGGTATTATAATAAAATAGTGCTTAAAAAGAAAAAAAAAATAAACAATCGTTTTATTTTATTTCTTCTATTAACTGAAGAATACGATATCTGTCACTAGTTGAAAGTGCGGATGGAAATATCTGGCTCTCCGGTAACTCGGAAGATCCTCGTTACCGGCTGCAGAGCCTCGTTACCGACCAAACACTTCAACCAGTAAGAGATTCTTACAGTATTACATCTGCGAAATTGAGCCTTAGGTATAGATCTACGTTACTTTCCCCTCATGATTAATGTACTATTTATGTGAGTATGAATATGTATGTTGCGACAGTGAAGGATATTATCGTTGCACTTTGCGCATTACATAAATTGATCTAGAAACCGAATTACGATTACAAAAACACTGATCTTTGTTTGCCAAGTGCGCTAAGAAATAAAAAGAGATCAACCTTAAGAAAAAATGGAAGTAATCTTTTTATTACATAATCAAAATTCTAGTAAATATATGATTATAGACAAAATAATTCGACCAGCGTCTGCTATACTTTAAACGACGTTAAACATGTGATAAAATAATTTTAGGAGTTTTTTTCTATTTCAGCAAGTTTTACTCAGTATCAGTTCTACAATTTCTATTCCATTGATCGTTGCCAATGAGATATGTGCTGGTGACCTTGACCTTGTGAAGTCAGAAATTATGTCTACGTTCCTGTTCATGTGTGGTGTGTGTACCATCTTGCAAACTGCTGTAGGGGTTAGGTAAGTTTTCATAATACCAGGAATGACTTGAAATGACTTCCACTTTTGACGCCTATAGCATTCCAAATTCTAATATGCTTTCCTCTGTTAAACACTCTTACTCTAAAATGACGTCACGTTAACGTGCGGTGACGTCAGTGTTTTGTTGCGACCAAGAAAGAGCGCTACTATATTTTATCTACTGTTTTAGATTAAGGGCATATAAGAATCGAAATAATTTATAGCAAAAGTGTGTTTTAACACTATTTATGCACTCGGGCGGTAATACGTCGTACAAATAATTTAACCCGGGCTGCGCCCTCGTGCAGTTATTACGCCCGACGTATAACCGCATATCGTGCATAAATAGTGTTAAAGCACTCTTTTGCTATAAATTATTTCTTAAATAAAAAAAGAAAAATGTTTTTGCCAATTTATCACAATAAATAACGTCATGTCTAAAACAAAACACATGTAATACATAAGCAAGGTTTCACGTACGGGAGATTTATTTAGATATAAAGTGGACTAGTATATTAAATAAACACACCTAGAGTAATGACAACTTCACCGACAAGAAGTCAAGGTCAATAGTTTACAGATAAGGATATATAACCTTTCCCATAATAGTGCCTATCTTCGTAAAGGTAATTTGTAACCCAGGTAGAAGGTAACATACTCGATGTCATTTAAAATGCACAATCAGATGGATGACTTGTCATCACATGAACATTTATGACCCACCTTGCATTGTACGTACTGCTTCTGATATGTAAATTAACCAGAATAAATGTGCAAAACTACTCCACTTTGAAAATATAAAATTTACTAGTAATAGCAGTCCTTACTAGCTCATTGCACAATTAGGTCGTTAGTCTAGACGTTTGTATATATACAGTTTGAATATTTTTATGCACGCTCAGCAGATTAGCTAGTCTGGCTACCGACTAGATAATCTCTCTCTTTTTTTTTTTTTTTTTTTAGAAAAATAATCTGTAAATAATTCTGACTTCATCAGTCCTGGCTCTGATTATCTAATGTTTTGAGAAGAAAAGGGACATAATTATACAAAATTTGAATAGTCTCAAGAGTTCTCTCCTATGAACAAAACATTAGGTCTGAACAGAGACTACAGATTAGCTGGCAGAACAACATAAGAATCAAGATTGGACTGAACTTACGGCCAGCAATTTTTACTAATAGGAAATTATTCTCAGTTTCAAAAAAAAAAAAAATACATTTGAGTACGAAACCCACTTTTTAAAACTGTAAACACACGGGTCAAATAGGTGCAAAAGCATTGCAAATATTTCATTACATTTTGCGATAAATGATAAGTCTGAAGCTCATTTTATTTAACAATTTTATATAAAGGACTGTGTCACATGCAGTATGTATGAATAGTACATTTCTTCATTAGAGGAGAAGGTACTGTATCTTGTACCAAGTGTACAATGCGTTTGTAGTTTTATTTGAAGTGCTAATTGGCTAACCCATTGTGTGGTTGATATCGAAATAACTCAAGACTTGGAGTTCGAAGTCTGACATAAGGCACCACTTATTGGTGACCCTAAATATTGTCTTGATAATACGTGTCAGTATATTTTGAGCACGTCGCCGATATTTCTTGATGAGTATTCGTTGTAGGGACGACCGATCTCTTTCTCCAATACATTTTTGGATAAATCAATTGCGTGTTTTATTTCTGCTATTTAGACTGCCAATTATTCAAGGAGGATGCCACAAATTTATACCAGCAGTTGCAGCACTGATGGCCTTACCCATTTGGAAGTGTCCAGATCTTAGTCCAGTAGAATCTATGGGTGTTACAGGTAACGGATCCGAGGCAAATTTTACTCTTGTACCAAGATTTACAGATGATGAACGGACTACAATGTGGCAAAGCAGAATGAAAGAGGTAGAATGATAAGAACATATATATATTTAAAGTAAAAAAGGTGAACATGTGCTCATCATTTGAAAAAGAAGTTTCTTGTATTACTTTGCATATACTAGCGCATTCTTGTTCAAGTGGAAGAAAAACTCGATTTACTAATGCATTTCAAAGGTACTTCTAAATGACTGTCAGATCCTACTGTGTGAAATACGGGATAAAAACTGAAAACGTACTGTAGCAATTTATTTCCTGTGAACACTCTGTTAAATGAACTGAACTAGTTAAGCCGGATTAAACGTTTTTTTATGATAAGTTTGATAAGGTTCATCTTCAGAATAAATGACAAATATCAACATACAAGACACATATTCTCACGCTGTACAGAAAACATTAAGATTTTGCGTTTTTTTTTTTATTTTGACAGATTCAGGGAGGAATTATTCTTTCAGCCTTGGTTCAAGTAGTGATCGGATGCACAGGAATTCTTGGCTTGATTTTAAACTTCATTGGACCTATTACTATTGTTCCTACAATAACATTGGTCGGACTCTCACTCATTGATGTAGCACTACGATTCTGCCAAGTTCACTGGGGAATTACCAGCTTGTAAGACAAACAACATTCTTTTCTAATTCAAATTCAAATGACAAATCTTATCGTTGGCGCAATGCCATTTATGTAATAGGGTTATTAGATTTGAATTTACTCATCTTTTAAACTTCATTTAACAATGGACTCTTTGACCACAAAAAATGCCCATTTCAATTTAATTTCACTATATTTTGAAACAAAAAGGCAAAATTTGGGTTGCGCTGCTCATGCCTATCAAAGGCTGCTAAATGATAATTTGTTGCGTGTTTGAAGCTCTACATTATAGCATTGCTTTTATTTATATAGGACATCAATAATTAAGTATCTGACGGGTTCCTGTGCTATTTGGGACACCCCTTGTATACAATATAAGAGTAAAAAGGGTTTGCAGTTAAAAGATTATTAGCTTTGTGTCAAGAAATATGCATTTTTTTCGATTGTGTAATACTACACGTCTAAAAGTGTATTTCCTGATACAAATCCAATAGCTTGTAACTATTTGTAACTTCTGTTTACATAATTCTATCATTAACCTGATTCGCGCCATCCATGCATAATGTGAGACTTTCCGAGAAGCTACTTAATCTTTCCGAAGTGATAATCTTGACAACATGTCATATTTAGAAATGAAAATGATTTATACACGAAAGTTAGACGGGAGGATAATATTTTTTTTAAGTGACAAACAATGTCACGTCAAAATCCTCGTCTTTTAGTTACAACCATTGTCAGAAGTGGCTGGCATGTGATACAACATTTTAATAAAATTTCGTGAAAACTAATGCCAAAATTTGAAAGGTGGAAGATGACTCACGGCCTGATTACAAGTTTGCTGTTATTTCTACCTTCTAGAACGGCTCTTTCGCATTGTAGCTTAGAACCTATATCACCATTTGCACTTTACGCCTCTTTTATAAACGATAACAGTAAAATATCTTACTGCCAAATTTATGTCGTTTTTTTTTTCTGTGCGGTCTCGTAAGAATTACTATATAGGGATAACGCATGTTTTTTCGTGATATAACATCTGCAGAATCCCGAGGGAATGGCTGGTACCCGAGCCGTTAGAGCAAGGGTACCAACAATTCCCGAGGGATTCTGAAGATGTTACAACACGAAAAGAACATTCGCTAACGCTATTCTAGCATGAAACGCGTAAAAATCAAGTAAATAAATATATATTCTTCAACGTCATTAAATTTCCATGAAATGCACGGTAAAGTCTACGTTGTTTTGTCACATTGACGGCATTTCATTTTGAATTATCTGTTTTGGGGCCATAATACGTTTACGCTCTGCCACGGAGCGTGCATATATAAAAAGGTGTTATAACAGCACGTGAGCGCGAGAATCTCTCTGTTAACACACGTTTTCTCTTCTGTTAAAACACCCCCGAAAAGTGACAATAACAGCAGTTTTATGCTAGAATCGATTCAAACACCTGACACATATTAAAGCCATTCATGACGTTGTAAATAGACAAACCAGATCTCTTACTTCACATATATAATGACGATTTATCTAATATGCACATATTAGATAATAAATAGAAGTTAATAGAATTTAAATACATATTGTGTATTACATTAATGCTAAAATATTTCTTAAGTTCAGGATTTAGTAGTTGAAATATTCAAAATGCCTTTCTTGTTTATAGTTTCAGACTCAAGCTTTGAATGGTATTGTTCATGTGATAAATAATATATTAAATTCGTGTACTTGCTGAACATGATGAACTCGTTAAAAATATTTAGTATTAAAACTACACCCATTATATGAGCCGCGCCATGAGAAAATCAACATAGTGGGTTTGCGACCAGCATGGATCCAGACCAGCCTGCGCATGGATCCGCGCAGTCTGGTCAGGATCCATGCTGTTCGCTAGCGGTTTCTATAATTGCAGTAGGCTTTAGAAGCGAACAGCATGGATCCTGACCAGACTGCGACTGAGTTGCATTATGTAAGTCACGGATGAAAGACTTCTGAAAAGTAACTGCAACTTTTTCTCTATTTTCAGAACTGTTTGTTTGGTTTTTCTGTTTTCTTTGTACATGAGTGAAATCAAGCTACCACTTCCGGCATATAGCAAGCGAAGGAAATGTCATATAACGATGTATCCAGTATTTAAATTGTTACCGGTAATAGTTTATTTTATATATGTGCACTATTAAATATATACCATTCTAATACAACAGTACCTCGCATTGCACGTGGTTTCTTAGAAACCGCGCACTGTATTATATATTGCTGTTGTTAATAAATTGAAAATTGAGTGTAATTATTTTCTTCATATCGTGATACAAGTAACCATTATTTCTCCCGTATTCATTAATTTCAGTTGAAGTTATTACTTGTAACTATGTAGAGACATATACAATGTATATGTAAAATATGAGATGTGATATGCAGGGCTCGAAAATATGTATTTAGGGCTGTTTAGGTGTGGATTGACCCTATCATTTGGCACTGTTTGATTAGTATTTGCTTCAGTTCCCGACAACCACTGGGTTGATAGCCGTTTGGGATTGTTTCCCTATTAGTGTGTAATGCTGGCTGAATATTTAAATTGTTGCTGTTTACAGCAGTTCGGCATAAACTGGGAAGGGGGACACTTGGCTTTGTCATGGGTTCGGGTTATGCCATGGGTTCTGCTTTGAATAATTTGTTCTACACATTCCGGGTAGGAACTTTCGTCCGCCGGCTACTCGTGATTTAATGAAACATTCACATTTACAGTTTACTCAAATTTTATGCTAGTTCTCCGACCTATGATCTCATACCCATGCTGAATAAATTTGTAGATTGTTATTGCTAACAGGTAATACTGGCTGTGGCTATCTCTTGGGGCGTATGCGCAATTTTAACCGTTACAGACAGACTTTCTTCAGATCCGAAGAGTCAGGAATATTTCACTCGCACGGACGCAAGGACAAATGTTCTTGAGACTGCTGAATGGTTCTTCTTTCCGTATCCAGGTATTTTTTCTGTTTGTATTGCATGTTCTCTTAGACAAAATATGTGTTTTTTGAAACTAACTTGGTCGCAAAACTGCTAATGCTCTTTACAAATGACGATGGATTAGGCTTTTTTTATTTCAGGCCAATGGGGTCTACCGACTGTTAGTATCGCCAGTTTTATGGCAATGCTTGCCGCAACTATGACATCTATCATAGAGTCTGTGGGTGATTACTACGCATGCGCGAGAATATCTTGTGTTTCTCCGCCTCCTACACACGCGGTCAATAGAGGTATTGCTATTGAAGGTTTTGGCAGCATTCTGTCTGGCATCGTGGGGTCCGGGGGTGCAACGACCTCGTACAGTCAAAATGTTGGTGCAATTGGATTCACCAAGGTAATGTATGATGATTTTTACTTTCTTCATATGTAATTTACTAAAATATTTAGCTCAGTCTGTCCGTCCGTCCGTAGGCGTGAACATGTTCTTCGAATGACATATCCTAGGAAATATATTGTATGTAAACAAAAGATTGCGTTATATTGATGTTTTGGAAACGTGTTATAGAAATATGTGAAAAATCTATACCAGTTCATGTAATGGATGCTAAAGAAGATTTCACTGTTTTTGATACAGGTAGCGAGCAGAAGAGCTTTCCAGGTTGCAGGTTTGATATTTTTACTGTGTGGACTGTGTGGAAAGTTTGGAGCTTTGCTAACTCAATTACCAGATCCGGTACTCGGTGGTATCGTCCTCGTCAGTTTTGGAATGGTTACAGCAGTAGGACTGTCGAACCTTCAGTTTGTATCATTACAGTCCAGCCGGAATTTAGTCATCATAGGTACCTCATTGCTCATTGGTCTAATGGCTCCTAGATATATCGCCGCAAATCCTGGATGTATAAAAACAGGTATTTCTCAATCGAAAGAACAAACTTTTCCATTGCAGTCGTTTCTGACATTCTCTTGTTTAGTTATTTCAATAATCAATATGAATTAGATTTTATATCTAAATGTTAGTTTTCAGTAATATAAATATTAGCTGCTTTTGACTAATTTATCCTTTTGTCTTATTGTGTGATAAGCGCCAGAGACGATCGTATTTTGTATAATTGCAGATAATAACTATATAAAAGCATGTCTTCACGTATAAAGTAATGAAACATGACCTGATATGATTTCAGGTGACGATGAGGTAGATCGTGTTTTGACGGTGTTGCTCAGCACAGCAATGTTTGTGGGTGGATTTGTAGGTTTTGTTTTAGATAACACAGTCCCAGGTAAACAGTTATAGTGTGATTGATTCACATATAAATAATAAAGGTTTTATGTTGATCTCGTTTCAAGTAACAGGCAAAGTATTGATATTATTTTATTTGTGTTTAAAAACAAGAAGGTGTACAAACACATTTTGGCAATTAAATGAGATAAAAAACCTCAAAATTAAAAAACACTTTCAAAAGCTACAAGATTTAAGTTAACTTCTTTGGCACGACAGGGAAGCTGTTCAATATTAGCTGATACGATTTAGAAAACAACAACAACAACAACAACAGGATTAAGTTCATAATGACCAACACTTTCTACGTAGATCTTACTAAACATGCTACTAAAACATTATAACAGGAAAAAGCGTCTTAAAATTGTATTGAACTCCTCCAGTGAATATTTTAATTGTTTTTAAAAAAAACAGAGCAAAATGGATCAAAGACATATATGATAAACTTGAGAGCAGATAATATACAATATGCTTTGGGCTTTCATTATCATGGATTGGGAACTCCTCTTCTTACATCGAATTGCAATGAGCATAATAACTTGTAACACGTTCTTAATATATCTTAAATTAATCCTTATATCTGAAGGTTCTGATGAGGAAAGAGGGATAAAGTCTTGGAGGAAGACCTATACAGCGGACCCCAACAATGTCGATTCCATAGAGGATGATACTTACGACCTTCCGTTTATCATGAATTGCCTTAGACAGCATAAATGGACAACTTACATTCCATTTCTTCCAACATTCCGATTTAGTATTGGGAAATATCTAAAAGGCTTGTGCTCAAAGTGCAGAGACCGTTGATAATAAGAGACCAATGTTTTGTAGATACGGCATCAATATTTTATATTTTATTATTATTATTACACAGAAGAAATAGTACCAGCATACAACTATAATCATTCACTCATTATCGATGTGGATATTGTTTACGTGTATTATGCACTTGTACTCGATTGGGATAAAATACGATACTTTGTTACATATGTTATATCGGTTATGGGAATGCTATTTTATTAAAAAGAAATATAAAAGAATGTTTGTAATTTTGTTGTACAGTTTTGTTTGCTATATCACTTTTGAAGTAAAATCATGGTAGTGTAGTGATGATTCAAATGCTAGATGCTAAATACAGTAGAAAGAAAAAGCGTTGCCGTTTTGTTTTTAAAGGTGTTGTAAGGACATCGGACATGTGAAAGCTGAGCTAGGACCAGACGTTTAAAAGGGCGTAAGAAAGATAGTAAAAGATTATTTCTGGATGTATTCTAGTAATATGTACAAGTTTGTGAAGAAAAAAAAACATGACTTCATTGACATTTCTCATTCCCATTTCTATTGAAATGTAAACAATAATCATTTGTTGTCAGTTTCAAACATCCTTCCCCCCAGTGACGCAACAAAATATTTTACATGCCTTAGTAAATAATTATTATGTACGTGTGTTGCAAAAATGGTGCTTGGTCACAGTGGGGGAGAGGGGGTTGGGAAGTGTTCACAATTTAAAAAGAACTATCTACAGTACATTATTGTTACATAAAATATTTTTGAAAATTATTGCACGTGTTTCCTAAACCTTACACATCGATAGTTTTATTCGTGTTTTTTTTTTGAAACATAGAAAACATTATAGTATATATATCGAACAAAATAGTTAGAAACCAGTGCATTAGTCTAGAACTCACTACAACGTCACCGGAACCTACCCCGACGTCACAAGCACTAACATCGACACCCACAGAAGTAGCCCCGACATCACCGGAACTAACCCCGACGTCGCCAACACTTATCCCTACCCCGATGCAACTCGCAGAACTATCTAACCGTTTTCCTTTTCTGTATTACTTGCAAATGCATGCGTTTGCATAATTTTGAAGTTACATCCACATTAATGTCGATACTAGCTAGATAGGTTCTGTACCATTGATATACTGGGCCACTCAGTGTTCTCCTACCATTATATGTTGTTTTATTCTTTTTATACGCCCGTTTGAAAAACGGGGCGTATTATGGGAACGCCCCTGGCGGGCGGGAGGGCGGGCGGCGTCCACAGACTTTGTCCGGAGCATATCTTTTTCATGCATGGAGGGATTTTGATGAAACTTGGCACAGTTGTTCACCATCATGAGACGGAGTGTCATGCGCAAGAACCAGTTCCCTAGGTCTAAGGTCAAAGTCACACTTAGAGGTCAAAGGTCAAATTCAAGAATGACTTTGTCCGGAGCATATCTTCTTCATGCATGGAGGGAGTTTGATGAAACTTGGCACAATTGTTCACCATCATGAGTCGGAGTGTCAAGCGCAAGAACCAGGTCCCTAGATCTAAGGTCAAGGTCACACTTAGAGCTCAAAGGTCAAATTCAAGAATGACTTTGTCCGGAGCATATCTTCTTCATGCATGGAGGGAGTTTGATGAAACTTGGCACAATTGTTCACCATCATGAGACGGAGTGTCATGCGCAAGAACCAGGTCCCTAGGTCTAAGGTCAAGGTCACACTTAGAGGTCAAATGATACAAGAATGAAAACTTTGTCCGGAGCATTTCTTCTTCATGCATGGAGGGATTTTGATATAACTTGGCAAAAATGTTCACCTCCACGAGACGGAGTGTCATGCGCAAGATCCAGGTCCGTGTATCTAAGGTCAAGGTAACACTTAGAGGCTAAAGGTCAGATACAAGAATGACATTGTCCGAAGCATTTCTTCTTCATGCATGGAGGGATTTTGATGTAACTTTGCACAATTGTACACCATCATGAGACGAAGTGTCATGCGAGGGTCCCTTCTTTAGAATTACTTCCCTTTGCAAATACAGATGCTAGTGTAAAGAAATTTGCTGTGACGGGCGTATATTGTGACATTCTGGCACTCTTGTTTTGTATTGGAGTAACACAAAGAACATCTGTCTGTTTTGCTAGCCATTATAAACGTGCATGTATATCGTATATAACTCTCACTATAATACCCGGTGGGTATTGTACATGTGTACTGTATGTGTCAATACAGTATAACAATAGATGTATAGAAAAACAAACAATAGGCTATGATCAATGCATCAGTTATCATGGGCACTCGAGTTAAAAGAACTGAACTACAGTTGTGTGACCAAAAGTTTTATTCCACTTTTATTTTTTGCTTTTCAGTTATTTTTAAAAATGTTAATAAAACTGATAATCTGCATTGTAAAAGTTTATTTATTGTTTTAAAACATTTTAAAATAGACATACCTTAAATGCATAGGCTTATTCGGAAATCATTAGTCCTCCACCTCTGATAATTCATGTGGGGAAGTTGGCAGTTACTTGCGGAGAACAGGTTTGTACTGGTACAGAATCCAGATACACTGGTTAGGTTAACTGCCCGCCGTTACATGACTGAAATACTGTTGAAAAATGGCGTTAAACCCAAAACAAACAAAATAGGCTTATTCGCTGAAAATACACATTGCACATTTTACAGAAAATATGACCCTTAGTCGCAAATGCTAGAATTTCAACAAAACAAATATAAAATAAAATTATTTTTGTGAAAGTTTGATAGGAATATAACTTATTTATGAGTATTTGAAGCCATTATATCAAATAATCTGTTATTAAAATCATGTCCTTTATTACGATGGGTGTTCAAATATGAATGCAACTAGGCCAATATCTCGCTTTTAGCCACGACTTGCACGAAATAGGTACATGTATCGCATAGAGGGTTGTGTAAGCTCTCCATTGATACAATACATGTTGAAATCCGTTCAGTCTAGCTTTGACAATAGCTCGATTAACACTATCTACTCTTGTACACTAAGCTAAAATGTTTGGGAAAAGGTCTCCTTTCACTGACAAAATACGGTCCTATATCAAGAACCGCTGTATTCTTGGTATACAGGCGAAAGACACATTTAATGAAATATGTCGTGTTTATGGTAACAATGAACTTTCTTATTCATCTGTCACACTGAAATTTAAAAGTGGTGTAGATTCAGTAAAAGATGCGCCTCATGCACGCAATCCGAAAACTGCAACTTCGCCAAAAGTAGTTGAAAAAGTAAAGGATTTGATTACTACCGATGCAAGATTTACAACTAGGCATATAGCTAAATGCGTTGGTATCTCAGTAAGAGCTGCTCATACAATTCTCAGACGTGATTTAAAAATGAGAAGGATAAGTGCCAGATCGATATCCCATCTTCTTACCAAAGAGCAAAACTTGCTCGGGTAAGAATTGCCAAACAATTGTTGAAACAGTTCCCTAAATACAACAATCGATCTTTCGCAAATATCATCACAGGCGATGAGACGTGGGTTCACTTTTATGAGCCCAAGCAAAAGATACAGAACAAAATATGGGCAACCAAAGGAAGCCAAAGACCTTGCATAGCAAAACGCATCATGAGCGTCAAAAAGGTAATGTATGTAATTTTTCTTACAAATCAATGTCCAGCTATTCAGATTGCCGTACGAAAGGGTAAACCTGTAAATGCCAAGTTTTACAAAGACAAGGTCCTTCATAAATTAAAGAAATATTTCGCAAACCGTCGACCAGCAAATGGTCTCCGTGGTGTCAGGTTGTTGCATGACAATGCTTCGTCGCTCAAAGCGGCCATTGTAAGCGAATATCTGAAGCAGGAAATTGTTGTCGAGCTTCCTCACCTTCCTTATTCACCAGATCTTGCCCCTTGTGGCTTTTTCCTATTTCCGAGGCTCAAAAAACACCTTGCTGGAAGAAAATATCAAACGCGCAAAAATCTCGTTTCGGTTATTTTCTAGTGTCTGAACAGTATACCTCGAAAAGATTATGAGAACGCCTTTAAAAATTGGATTAAAAGACTGAAACTTTGTATATCACATGGTGGTGAGTATTTTGAATGATTGAAATAATTATTTTGGCATTGTTTGTTAAGCACTTCTGAAATTGGCCTAGTTGCAATCATATTTGAACACCCCTCGTATCATAAAAATGATACATTTTCAAATCCTTTTAAATCTTTCAAACACCATTCTCTTTTGCTTGTATTAGACCCAAAGTTCATTGAAAATATGACGACTCACTGTTTATAGTTTGCGTAATGATGAAATTAACAATTAAAGAAGTAATGGTAAGATTTCTCGGAAGCGCGGAACAGAGCAAGCACGACAAGAGCAATGCAGTGGAAATATATACATGTAGCAGACTGGTTGCTGAAAAAAATCTAGCAACAAGTATATTTTAATCATATTCAAGATGCGATAATAGCAATGGGGTAGAAAAATGGGTGAGGTGTTGGGGCAATAGGAAACACAAAAAAGATGAATATTGAACAGGGAAAGTCAGGCTAAAAAAAGCAGTCTCCCTAAACCGTGAACATCATATGTACATGTCCAACACACATTCACACGCACGCACGCCGCATATACACACGCGCACACTCATAGACATAGCAAAATAAACTGTCAAGTAGGGCAAAACAACACTGTGGAGCACCGCTCAGGGACCACACGTGGCAAAAAAGTAAGGATCTCTAGCCAGTATATAACCGCACTCAGGTTGTGGGACGGGAAAGTTAAGTTACACCGCCAACAAACAAGGCAATATTAATTACATATAATACGAAACAGACAAAAAGCAAGCTTAAAATATGGGTACCGCTTTGAAACGGTCAGTTACCTTTATAAATAAAACTGGGCATTTAAATCCAGTACTGGTCAGGACTAAAATTTTGGTTTTACACCTCATTTACATCGAAATGAAAATATAACGTATGGAATCAAAGTATTTCGTCACCATCATGTGTCAAAGCAATGCAGTAAAACCACAAATTCAACGCTATTAGAAGCCATGCAAGGGTAAGGTAATTGTTCCAATTCTGTCTTCATAAATGAATTGTAGTCCGCCAATATCATGGAACTTTAAATAATGTTCACCTGTTTAGTTCACTGAGTATCAGTATAGTTACATATATTTTGCTTTAAGATAAGAAATTTGTGATCTATTAACGTATATTGGAGTTACGTATTTATAAATAGCACCAATATGTTATTCCTATTATTTATTTTAACTATTTTCTTTGTGATATGTCCGTTATCAGGTAAGTTACGGAACACTTCAATTATTGCGTAATATCTCAATAGAAATTCATAAAGTTTTCACGAAGTCTGAACTTGATGCGTTTTTGACTTTCCATTGTATAAATTTACCTGTATTACAATAGTCTAGTTCATTATTCAGATCGAATGTGACCAAAATGTCAGGACGTTCTGAGACAGTATAGAGTCAATTTTATGAAAAAAGAAATCTTTGTGTCAAATAATGGGGATCCAGTTATGAATCCGCAATGGAGAGAAATTGCGACATCTTATTCATTTAAATATCACAATCTTCTTAGCTCTAAATTACACGTTTTTACAATCTAAAAACAATTTTCTTTTTAATATGTCAACATCGATTTAATCAACATTATTATACTAAAGAACTTTTAAAACGCTTCCACATGTTGCAATTATTTGCATTCTTGGACCTTGCGTATACATATATTTTGATATTCTTTATCATTTTGCTTAATAAGTCTGATCCGATATGGTGTTTGTTTGACAATAACTGGCACCTGTTATGTGGAACTTGTGTTGTATCTCGGTGCACATTACCTAAAATGACTGATATTTCATGTTGAAGTGGACAACACACTCATGTACTATCAAATCTTGAAAGTGTTCCGGCTTTTGTTTGACGTCTTAAGTCTTTTTATGAACACTTATTATCCGATCATATTCCTGTCAAAAGTAGGCGTTTCTCAAAATATTTCATTTTAAACGCTTTAACGCAACAAGATCAAACACCGTCCAGATCTATCTGTAAAGTCACTGGAAGTATGCTGACAGGCTGCAATATAAGTTTTACAATTAACATCACAAAGTTTAATCATTATGCATATTTCATAACTATGTACATTAAGGAAATCTTTGGGTCATTTCTTTTTAAATTTTCCGATGAGGCGTTTTCATAGTACTTTTTGTAAATCATGGTAATTCACTTTTACACAGGACAAAGAGGGCCAGTGTGTTACAGCTGCCAATCAATAAACGACGTCTCTGAATGCGCTGTCGTTGACAAATGCGGCGTTGAACAGGTATGTCAGCTTTTACCAACGGATTGAAATGACCTCATTAAGTCGCATTTTCCATTTTGAACGACTGCATAATTACTAAATGAATAAATTAGATTTTACATTTCAGGTATGCTTCGTAGAAACTGATCCGAACAATAACTCGAAAAGAAATCTTGGTTGCCAAGACATAGGGGTTTGTTTTTATTTATATGTAAATTTAACTATATGTAACTTCGTACTAAGTTTAAAAGTTCATACTTCAGATTTTGATTTTCATATATGCATTTCTTGTGTTTCTTCTATATCCTTGAAGACATTTATC
The DNA here is from genome assembly GCF_021730395.1 of Mercenaria mercenaria. NCBI lineage: Eukaryota > Metazoa > Mollusca > Bivalvia > Venerida > Veneridae > Mercenaria > Mercenaria mercenaria. The sequence goes on along the minus strand of NC_069362.1, from coordinate 102,813,956 downwards.
CTTCCAGTCTGCAATTTAACAAGTTAATTACATCCCACTAAACACGGTCATGCTACTTTGTCGCTCTAATTTTGACAAAGTAACTAAATTTACATAATGCACCTACAGAAAGAATTAAAAAAAGTTCGAAAGCACAATTATGATACACGCTTTATGTCCATTTTGTATATTCATATCTAACAGGTTTGCAGAAATTTTACAACAAGCTCTACATGTAGTTCCTGTTGTCATGGTGATCTTTGTAATGACAAAGGATGTGAAATAAAAGGTGATATGCTTTCTATGAGAGATGCAGAGTGGTAGCGTATATTTTAACGTCTAACGTAAATAGTGTTTATAACAACAAAAAGTACACGCCTTGCCCTTTCCTGTGTTTCATTTCGTTTCCAGAAAAAACTCCGCACAGAAAAAGTAAACCGTACAAGATTTGAAAACAAAATAAGGGAATCACCAGGTCTGTTTCATTTGTAAAAAAGATGTATATGTTAATAAAGTATTATTTTCAGCAGGAGGGCAATTGAATAATATTATCAATATTACAGAAATTCCTAACCAACATGGTCCACTTTGTTACACGTGTCAAGGTCAAGAAACCACAAACGATTGTTCTAAGATCAAGCAATGTTCGCTCGGAGAGGTCAGTATCTTATCTGTTGGGCGGATCCGAGAGAAAGTAGATCTACAGAAGCGAACGTGCCACACATTTCAGCGACTGCTAGCTATTTGTTAAATGAGAACACTTTAACTATATAGAATGCAATTAAAATTATAAGATACAACGTCCGGTTATCAGTTGTCAAGATTTCAAGACAGTAGTACATAATACTAATGATAGTCTCATCACATAGCAAGTTATATTAATAAATATTGTCAGAGTAATTGCTGTTCTATAATCAATTTCAAGCCTTCTGTAATGTTGATATTGGATAATTTTCAGTTATTTAAAATTCGAAATTTACTCGTATGTTCCTGTTGCCTTCGCTCCCCTCCCTGCTCCACACAATTTATAGTGTCTTTAATGTCGAGTGGTCCGTTATGTACTTCAACGCAAGGAGACACATGTATATGTAATGTTTATATCATTTATTTATTTATTTGGGGTTTACGCCGCACCAGCACAGTATAGGTTATATGGCGCCAAACAGGACTACACATTTTGGTTCCACATCTCATTTACATCGAAATAAAAACATGAGGTATGGAATCAAAATTTGCATACCTGCTGGAATCACAGAGTTACTGCAAAACCAAGTGTTAAGACCCTATTAGTCGCCTCTTACGATCATGCAAGGGGTTTATATCATTAAATTGTTGGTGCAGATATTACCATTGCATGCCTTCTGTTTAACAGGTGTGTATACTTTCAAGAATCAGAACCGGAAACAATATAACATATGACAGTAATTGTGTTAACAATTATGTAAGTATCGGCTGTATCATGTCTGACATTATGAATATCATTTTGCGTTTGTTTAATGTGTTTTGAATCTGTAGGAAGCGTTATAAGCCGTTTGAGTAAAGGATGAAGTGTTAATTTGACTTTAAGTGTTGATACATTGCTGGTTAATGTAAATGATCTTCACAATGTGATGTCATTGTATAAGATAGGCGTGGCGTCATATTGACATAAACTTTGTCGAAGTATTACCCCTTTGTGTATATTAGAAACATTTTTGTAATTGCATTTCTTTTGCACTGAAATGAATATTTTATCGACATTCATTTACAAAATGATATCTTAAATTTGAAAGACAAATACTATGACGAGATATAAATCATGCTAATTTAGAAGAGTATTTACAGATTCTAAAAATTTTTTTTACCAAAAGCAATGGGACTGTGATAAAGAAGATAAAATGCTTTCGCTCAGAGATATTTAACCGTGTTGGGCGCTTCTACATATTAAATGTTAAAATCTAAGCTATGCTGTTCCTACAGTACTGCCCAACTGAAGAAATATATGCAGTTGGTAAAAGAGAAGTTGAATTAATCAATGAAAGAAGTGGGAGTACAACGGAATGTCAGAGGTGTTGTAGTGGAGATGTTTGCAACGATATTGACTGCACCAATATTCACGCTACAAACAATCCAACACAGCCTGTTACAACAACCATGCAAATCTCAAGTAAGAACTGGTTTATTTAATAACTACATGCAGTAGTAATATACTTTAGAAAACACGTCAATTTGTAGACGGCACTTATACTCGGGGGAGAACGGCAATAAGTAGATAACGTTATTTCAAACTATTGCCAAAAGTTCATTGAGTGTGTTTCAGCACCTACTAAAACAGATGTCCTTGAAATACTGCATGTATTGATTTTCAAACAAAAGTATTAATGAAACTTTAGAATTTTGTCGGATCAGTTTTTATGTAAAAACGTTCTGTAAATTGAATATACCATTTGAGACACACAACGTATTCATACTTTTCTTTAGCAATCCCTCAGCCAGTGGACGGTAAATTTGGCGACTGGTCGAGCTGGACACGATGTCCATTTAGCTGTGGTCGAGACGGTATCCAGCATAGGTTTCGCCATTGTAATAACCCAGCTCCACAGAATGGAGGAAATCTTTGCTCCGGTGCTAGAATAGACACACAGTTCTGTCATAATGCACCGTGCTGCACCGGTAAGCTTACCGAGATTCCCGCAAAACAAAACAACAATTAAATCAACAACAATTACAACTGTACTAGGACTTGTTTATATCACGTTTCATCTATTTTGCCATTTCATTTTAAGTTAATTTATCAAATTAGTTTTAAAAGTGAAAGAACGTGTTGGTTTATTTTGTTTCACTGACTGATCTATCAATAGTTAAGAATGCCTCAGATGTATTTTTATTTAGTTATACCTTGAATTTTGAACAAATACTATTTACCACTGTACATAATGTGCACACATTCTGTGTGTACGTGTTTAACGGAGTCTGTTTTGGTTTACCTTTCTTTATCATATTACTTGTACAATTATCGCGAATCGCATATGTTCTACTAACGAAAACTAAATGTATTTCATTTCTAGGTCCACCTGTTATTACATTTATCGACAATGATACGTTAGCTCATATAGGAGACTTTGTTAAGATACATTGTAATGTCTCCCACGCCGACAGTGTTCTTTGGGAAGGACCTAAGGTACTTTACATTTTAATATTTCAGTACGATTCTAGTTGTGATTGATATTTGTATGTTTCAAATACACATTTTCCATCTTCATTGACTATCCGGTTGGCTTATGAAAGGTCTGTAGTTCTCCCCACTTGCCTGCCCATGCCTTAAGCAATGCACGGAGGGAGGGGCACATCGGGTCTTTTAAAAGTTACAACATAAGAAGGTTTAGGTGGACGACGGGATGAAAGACATGTGTTGAATAATAAAGTATGCTATATTAGAGAATATTTTTGAACATTTTACCAAGATCATGTACTGATATTGAAACAATATATTTCTAATAAGTTTATAATGAAATATGACCTGTGAGAGCGATAAATTATTAAGAGGCACATTATAAAATAATAAGTAAACAAGGTTGTTGGTATAGAACTGATAACTTTGCAAAATGATCTAACATATAACAAATTTCATCACATTATTTCATTTTTTTCTGATTTATTTAATAATTTCATTACTTTTCATTGTAGATAGTCGGACATAAGTTCCCAGAAAACGTCGAGGTGATACCTGGTATAAATGAACTAGTGTTTAGTAATATCGCTCATAACAACACCGGTCCTTACAGATGTGTGGCACAGAACGCATGCGGCGTGACATCAAAATACGTCCATGTTGGTCTGTTACCCCAGTAGGGTCTGATTAAAATGATTGCATTCGCAAATCACGCTGTATTTAAATGCTATTTGTTTGTTTATATGATGAATAAAAAACTGTTGTGTACATTTATTTGTTTAGTCCTGACATAATCTATTTTCTGTAAAACGTGCTAATGACTAAGCAGTATAATGGTTTTGGTATTATATATATTAATATACGTCCTGATCAAAAACAAACAACGATCATGTTACCGTAAGCATGCGCAAAAAGAAACCAAATTCTACTAGCCAAACAACTGAAGCGGTGCTGACTAATATTTTTATAATATGGCAAGACGAGAAAGAAAATGTCATTGTATATGTTTTACCGTTCCCCTTGCTACCGTGGCACCCAGCGGGAAAATATGCCAGTCAATTTCAATCGCGCATTTCAAACCTAAAATATTCAGTTCGGCAAAGGTGCACTTTGCATATTGAACAATTAGTAATTTATCTTCCATCGTTCACCCATCATATTTTCTCAATGCTTCTTATCGCAGAGACACTTCAAATAATTTATTTTTTCGTCAGCAGCTCAATAATAAACTTTCTATTCTGACCTTAATGCTTTCATAAAACCAAGAACAAAACCCATAGGGAAAGCCATGAAAGAACAAGTTGTGCATATCTTGTTTTCATTTAACTAGAAAACCACAGACTCGTGTAATAAGATATCACACAAATCCACAGCAACAACGTTAGAAATATTATGTTCATACTCGTATAATATTTCATGAATGTAATTACTAGTAAAAGGTAATTGTCCTTAAACTATAGTATTGTTAATGGTATTGATGATAGTTTCTTGAGTCTGTTGTGCATATTATATACATAACAATATCCTAGAAGGGTTCTATGGGATATTGCAGGCCTGAGAAACGTAATAACACACGAGGCGTTAGCCGAGGGTGTTGATATGTTTCAAAAGTTATTATCACACAACAGGGATATGTGGTCATTTTTTTGAAGTTGTCAGTGAATTTATAGTTTGCATAAGACTACCGTCTAGGGTTACATTTAACTATCAGCTTCACATCCATAACACTTACTCGATCTATCAAAGCATGATACCCAGACTTTATATATAGCTGTATATTACACACTCTCTTTTCTCACTACAGTCCTACGTCTTACAGACAAATCCAGCATCATTCTGATGCTCTAGTTATCAGTACCACTAATTATGTTATTTGACTACCAGTAATAAAAGTCCAGTTTACATGCTGGGTCAGCAGTGCTGTTTCTGGGGTGGTGTACCATGTGCACACTGAGATAAGGATCAGGAAATAATAAATAAAATAGTTTTATTTTGTGATGACCACAGATGATTTGTTGAAAAGAATATATGAAATCAAAATGAGACATTATGTAAGAACATGTCAAACAGATATACATGATTCTATTAGAATATGTTCGAAAAACTCTTTATTGAGATTCAGACGGTGTATATGATTTTATTTAATTGAAAAGACTTAGATACAATGTGTGTGACCAGTGATACATCTTAGATTCGATGATTTCAAAATCAAGACGAAGATACTGGTAAGTATTTTATTACTACAATTTATCATGCTGTTGATACGTCAGACAATTAATACTTACAAGAAAAAATATGAGAAACATTAAAACTAGCTGAGGCCTGTTAATATATTGTTAGTTTTATATATAAAAAAAACATAAGTACATTCTATGCGACATTCAATATTAGTTGGTCAACAATTTTGTTGGAAACAAATAAAACATGAAAAATAATTTATAAACGAAAACTCATATTCTTGTTCACTATATAACCAAACTTCAATTTGAAAGAAAGATCTTGCTTTAGCCTAAATCTGGAGGTCAGTACCTTGCAATATGTTCTACAAAACCTAAATTTCGACATTAAAACAAACTTTGACTTTATCATTTATCACATGTATTTTTCCAGGAGAAAAAGTGCCAACACACATGCTTTTCCCTAGCTTTACGTGCTATTCATAACCATGCAGACATGTTGTTTCAATGGATAACAACAGAAAATGACAAAAACAGAACATATTTGACAGTGATTTAAAATCATTTACTTGATTAAAAGTCTTGATACATACATTAATTAATCCAATCCTATTAAGTGATTTTATACATAATCGGACAATTATTGAATAAAAAATGTATATAGTATCGGACAGTTATTGACACTGTGAAAATACCTGTTTATATTAATATATATACTGAGTGAAAGTAGACAAGTTTCCGATTGCATGTATTTATATATGAAATTACACAATAAAATGCTACTTGATCTTTATCTTGTATCTATTGCTAATTGCCCCGATATAACATGTGGTAATGATAGTCAGTGGATATCCGTGGTTCCCTGTGGTGAAAAACTGATTTCAGGTTTCACAGGCAATAATCACTTAGGTATTAATTAAGTCCAAGAAAAGTGGTAAAAATCATGGATATGATAGTAAGTCGTACGACTGACTATGATGTAACGCAAGCTAGTCACTTTCATTTAGAAAGTTATTGTGTTTATTTACATCACACACACACGCACGCACACACTCACACAAAATAAAACAGTTTAATGTATAAAACATCATGTTTTTTTTCTCGGTAGAATGTTCAAATAATTATTAGAAATGCTAATCCTTCTGTTCATCTGTTAACATCACTGTTGATGTTATTTTGCAACGGCGGGATGTTTATCCATTATGTTTTTGGCCTAAATGACTTTTCATACTGTTATAACGGTCAGATTCTGTTCGCAACAGAAATCATTTCCTTCAACTTCATTAATTTACTATTTCATTCGATGGTACATTGATTAATCGTTTAAAAAGATAAATTACCTGGTCGGTAAATTATTTTTATTTACAAAGTAAATCAAAGTAGAATGATTTATCTTGAAATTAGAATTGATCTTGGTAATGTTTATTTCAGTACTAGTCATTTATTTACGAACATTCCCTAATAATCTAATTGCTTTAACATATGTTGCTTAAGGCTGTGTGTGTACTTTAATATTGGATGTTTTGGCTGAGATACTTTTGCAGATTGCTTTGAATACTGAGAAATACCTGTAAACATCTAATTGCGATGCCATTCTGGAAAATGCTTAGAAAAAAGGGAAAGTTGAAAAAACTATAAGTTCAAGTTAGAGACAGGAAGGTTTGGGAAATCAGGAGGTGGAGGCAGAGGTTAAGGAGCAGAATAAATTGAAGTGGTTAGCCTTGGTTAATGTAAACATTGACTTTTTTCGGCTAAGAAGAATAAATTACCTAACAGTTTTGCATGGTATAAAATTGTTTAAGAATCTGATGTATTTACATCTGGTTCGATTCCAAGTAACTGAAGCTTGTAAATAAATCTGTGTGTATTGCAATCTGCAAAGTGGCGCGTGGTGTTATGCTCTGGTTTATAACTCAACATCCATCTCTTATTACGCTTCTCAATATCCTTTTTTCTCTCGAGCTTCACTTAATGTTCACAGCATCGACATTAATAAGGCTACTTTAGCCCTCTGTCATGGAACTAAAACAAAGTTAAATACGGTGTTAAACCAAGTAAGCATACACGCAGAATTTCCTATTTGGGTGTTTTTCCTTTGTTTCGGTATCTTTCTGTGATTGTTTGTCTTGCCTTACCACTTAATTCTCTGCTTTCGACCACCGATGGTGACATTCTTGTACTTAATATTTCGCTACATGTATAACTAAATATGCTTTATCAGTAGCATTACGTCCTGCTTAAATATCAAGACCATCAAATCATCTTACATTTTGTAACCAGACTTACAGATAATTATATCCCTTTATTAAACGAGTGAGAAGTGAAAAGTGAGTAGACGCACTTTAACAAGTAAAAATCAGTAAAACGTGAAAAAGTAAATATCATATAACACAAAAAAAGATAAACAAAGTCTTCTTCAGGTAATAATAGAAATTAAAAAAAAAGTCTGAAAATGTATTTTCATACCTCGATAAATGAAAGGAGTTGAATTTTGCATTGTTTGTCATTCTTTATCCTTAGATTTACATTGATATCGAAATCATAAATTTATCGCGGTTTTAAAGTACCATCGGATTGGCTCGTTTCCTAAACACACAGGGCTCGGCTAGTGCCGCGCCGCATACATCATCTCCGGCGACAGAAACCTAATATTTCTGCGTATATCTATATTTCACACTTTGTATCGAAAACACGTGAAAGACAACAAATGATATACTGTGATCTGTCTTTGGTACTATATAGGATGTTGGATTACTTTTATTATGCATTCTATGAAATATTAACGGGTAGAGCAGCGTGAAAGTGCATGTATCAACTACATACATGTATTTGTTTCAGTTATACCAAAAATATTTGTCCGGCTTCTGATCTTTGGAACTGAGCAATTAGATACATTTATAACCTCATTTTAAAGTACTAGTGTTACTAGAGCTAATAATCATCAAGAATTAAATTCAGTTATGTCAAGTGAATTTTTGAACGAAGAACAAGGAAATTTGGCAGGTGACTGGGAGTCATATTTGATACAAGAAAGAAAAACAACAGTAGGTTTTATCTGCATTGTTGATATGCGGGAATGACTAATAAGAGCAAACACAGCTTAAAATACTCTCATAATGTCAACATGGTCACTAAATGTATCCAAATACTGTTACTGACTTCCAAATTCTTAAACGCTAAACTCAGTAACAGTCTTCAGTGATAGTTGACAATATGCTCGGTTAAACATGTAAAACCAATTCCAAATGACATTCTAACAGAATAAAACCTATTTGAATTCGCCATTATGTTGATTCGTCTGCCATATTGGCTATTAAATGTTTGCATGACAGAATATGTCTAATGCCATTTTTTCTCCATCTCTGATAAATGTAAGGAATTTATTATAACATAGGGGGTAGGGTTGAAATGAACACTAAGTATAACTGATTTTGGTAGATTACTAACACTAAAAAAACATTTCCTGTTTCATTATATTTTAGTTAATTTCTTTTTCAGGTAAGATTGTAAATGAATCCTACATTACATATATGGCCGAACAGACCAAGTGTAGGTTTTACATAGTATGTTATTTGTACATTTCTGCTTTAGTGTTTGTTTTTTTTTCATTTGAGCAGAATTTTACAAATTATCAAAAGTGGAAAAACACTGCCATGATTCACAAATCTTTAACCCTTACCATGCTAAATTTCTATAATGAACTCGTCCATTTTTCAATTTGAACAGTACCATTTTCTGTCATTAAAGGGGTGTTTACCAAAAATACTGACTGAATGGCGAAAAGTTCAAATCATGATCAGACTGCACGTATGTGCAGGCTTATCATGATTTACATCGGCCGCAGACAGAATAAATCGTGTTAAGCATGATAAGAGTTTAAGGCTAGTAGGTCACGACGATAAGTTTGAAAGGGAAAGTATTTGAAGAGTCATAGAGACTTTAGTTATAATGTGGCCGCCGCTGTCTCATATATTTTTCTTAGCTTTGAATATTTGTTTAATACTGTAGAAAATGTTACTGATTTCTTTTATCTTTTGATTACCTTCCTCTATGGCTGTAACAGTGTAGGTCCAGATGTAATATTGAAATAGCACTGCTTATATATCTGTTTTGTTTAGTTTTAACATACGTTAAAAAATTAAACGTACTAAAATTTCCGTCCCTTTCCTTGCCTTTGACGAAGAAAAAATGGGTAACCAATTTTATGGGGGCTTGGAAAAAAAGTACTGAAATACTCATCAATAAACAGTGTTCCTGGTCATTAACTGTGTTTTAGATAAAAAAAAAAGACGGCTGTCATATCAGTGATCAAACTGGTATCATTCGAATGAGGCGTTTATGTCATTTTTAAATCATCTTTGCACGAACATCTATATTCGTATGCTCATCAGATAAAATGGGTTATATGTCATATTATTAGTACTTGATGTATATGAATGTGACCGTCAAAACGAGCTTCTGTCTATTCAAAACTTCTGTCCGCTTTAAAAATCTTTAAAACCTTTTTTCAAAAATTGTTTGATATATCAGTTTTAGCCTTGTCAACATTTTCGAATAGTTTATTTAAATAGGGATTAAAAAGGAAATGTTATTTTTCTTTGGAGTATACGACTCTGTCTTTCCAGTAGTGTTAGTGTGAAATAAGTTCATTCGATGTTAAATAACCTAATAGTATTTAAATTCTATTTCAAATCTATGTAAATCGTCATTGTATATGTGACGTAAGAGATCTGGTTTGTCTATTTACAACGTCATGAATGGCTGTAATATGTGTCAGGTGTTTGAATCAATAGTAATTCTTACGAGACCGCATAGAAAAAAAGACATAAATTTGGCAGTAAGATGTTGCATTTTAGTATAAATTAAAATCGACGACTTTTAGGTACATTTTCCAATTAGTTGTTAAGCTGAAATTGTACATTTCCACAGTAATGAAATATTGTTTTTTCATTTGTATATTTCCATATGAGTGAGATGTTTTCAGCTAAAATCATAGATTTTCACAGTACTAAAATACCATCAAAGCTGGAAAGTCGCCATATTACCTAAATTGTGTCGGTGCAACGTTTAACCCAACAAAAAAAGAAGAAAGAAAAAAAGTATTCTTTTTTAAACAAAACCACCATGAAATTATGTGTTGATTTGGGTCATTTTCTTCGGACATTTTAATTTATACAGTTTTCAGTAAAAAGTTACGTACATTACATACATTTTAGTAGGTGTAAGTATTTCTTCAGTTCACTATGAAATAAATGAGGTGATGTTTACAGCTGTCAATGACCTTAATATGAGACTTTAGAGTAATCAGGCGATGGTGTCTATTTCAAAATTTAATACCAAGCCCATGTAATTTAACAGATGCGTATCAGTTGTAGTCAAATATAGGTCTATACAGGTCTTTGGAATGTTATCTTCTTCAGACGAAACATGTGTCTCCTGTTCCTTATGAGTTTTTCTCCAAACAATCATGGAAACAAAGACAAATATCAAACAGGGAATGCCACGCACCAAAATCGCAGCCTCCCCAAAACGAAACCTACAGCACGCAGACGTGCACACCACAAACACACACACACATACACGTGCACACACACAAAGCCAACACACGAGGACAAAACGAACAAACAAAGGAACACACACACATACACGCGCACACACACAAAGCCTACACAAGAGGACAAAACGAACAAACAAAGAAATACCGTGGGGCACCGCCTTGGAACGGTCAGTGGCAAAAACACCACTGGGGAGCTTAAACCGGTTTATAATACCTTTTCATCTGTTGAGACATTATTCAGACTGCAAATATGTGCAAAGATAACTAAATACATTTTTCAACCGTTTCAGTTAGAACTTATTGGGGTTCAGCTTTTTATTTACAAATACCAAATCACTTGATATAATATAGATATTTATATACATGAAAGTGAACTTATAGGTAAGTAATAAAAAACGAAACAAAATGATCAGAAGAATTTCCGAAGAAAACTTAAATAATCGTTAACATATATAGTATTACATTTGCAAACATCACATAAGACCTTAATCAGAATAGAGCATATTTGTTATCAAAACAATATCATATATTTCTTTTTCATTATGTTTGGATGACAAACCTTCTTCCTTGTTTTTCAAAAGTATTTTGAACCGTATACTCTTGACGAAAAACAGACGACTTATGTCTATATGAAGCCACAAGCAAAAAATTACCTAGCCTTATGCGGTTGATAAGTGCATTCATTGTCACTCCTATCGGGGATAGTTCTATTTTTTGTTCTGGTATTTTTTTTTCAGATCAGATCGTGATGAAGATAATACTTGTGTTTACTAAACTGGAGCTGTATGTCACGAAGGAACTGACGATTGTCATGTTTGTAGTGACGAACTGGACAACTTTTGGAACATTTCATGCCAATTTTGTCGTAGTTCATTTAATCTGGGTTAAACTAATGCTATGTTTGCCACAATAGGTTGAAAGTACTCACGAACAAAATAATGGTTTAAAAATAGGTCACAACGTCCCTAACTAGACATTACATTTTTGTCTGTTATATTGAATGATATTTTTGATTAGTTTTTGATATACTTATGTACGTACGTAATGCTTATAGCTTACAGAGTTTTTAACCTACTACTGTTTTGAACCACCTAATCAATAAAAAGGATTTTTCATAATTATGCGAGATCAAGATATAAGCAATATACCATTCTAAAGGTCTCCCTGGGTGGAAACTGAAACTTTTTGAATGTTATAGATATTGATAATTGTAGTATGGTTGCAAAAATGTATTTTTCCCTCTTTAAAAATCGGTCAAAATCACCATTTCGAAATATAATTATTTTTGAAATGTTGTAAAATTTCTATATGAAAGTACTGATTTTGTCTTAACTAAGACAGCATGAAAATTTTGTAACAATCAATTGACAAGTAAAGCCGAAATTTAAAATCTTAGAGTTTCTTGGTGTCCAAAAATGACTAAATTTCAAAATGAAAAATTCAACATAAAATCGCTTTTTGATAAATAATTAAGAACTTATCAAGATATTTTGAAAATTTAAAAAGTTCCCTTCACCATCTTCTGGAATCTTAAGGATGATATATTGTTAATATTTATATTGTCCAATGTTTAAACAGAGATCACAGAAATCTTTTCTACGGAAAAGGAAGACCAAACAGTAGTTCGTTTCCGCAATTATTTGCCTTAGTTAAGTTAGTGACAGAATGTGACATACAGTTTGAAGAAAGAACAAAATCTAGCGCTGGCATAGATGGAAACATACGCACATGTGTTCGAGTTGTATTGAAGAAAATTGTAAAAGAATGGTTTTAAGGAATACAAATTCGCAAATATACTAGAGGCCTTATAGAAGTTACAACATAAAACTGTTTTAATTTTGCAGTAGCGATAACGTTGCTGCGTTGTGTGGCAATTGGCATTCAAGTCTAGTGATGCATGCTCTGGACATTTATTTGAGATGATGAATAAAATGATGTTCAGTTTATTGGGAATGGAAATCTCAGGTTCTTTATTGATACCATTCATTACCCTGAAGGGCATGATTGTTTAACCAATGCCAAGAACCGGAAGCGTGCAAATAACCAGCTATTGTCCGCAATACTTAGAGGTAAAAAGTGCATACTTCGAGGAAGATGAAAGTGCCGAGCAATCTAATTCTACAATAATGTTTTGCGGAGTGGTCTCTATTATCCGCAAATAATTTACCCAGAATCATGTTATTTCGGCTCAGATATATTTGTTTTCAGGAAATGATCCTTAAAACATTTTTTTCAGGTTGTGGACGTTGGTGCAGTCAAAAATGCATAGGAAGATTGACCTACAAAGCATTTATCCACTTTTTGCGCTGGGGTCACACGATATATCTATAATAACTACTTGGATTTGAGGTTCATGCAAAATAAACGGCAAATCCATGAATTGTGCTATAGGTATTTATATTTCATTAGGTATTTATAAATGATAGTTTGTAAGGATACCCAGAGATGAAAGAATTTTGTGAATAATTAATGACCGCATCGATTGAATTTCCTGACTCTTTAGAGGATCCATGTATATTCATTTAAAGTTTGCGAAACTGTCGCCCTTGGTCGTTCACTTGCAGGTAATATGGGATAGGATTCATTAGGTAGACAGTTTCAATGGGCTATTGTGTTTTTCAAAATGTAATTTCCGGCAACCGATCCAACTCGTGTTCGTTATATAAACAACTGAATGAGTACACTGAAAATCACATGCGATGAAGTGTACATTCGGTTTTGTCTGAACAGTGTTTGTGCAGACTTTTTTTGCACTGGTATCAACATATTGCAAATTTTTCAGTCTGACTATCTATGAAGCATAAATCAATGTTATAGCCATTTAGTGTAGGAAGGATTATGTTAAAGTTATATTGATGTTTTCTTTTTGTTGTACTTGCAAGAAAAAAAAAAGAAAAAAAACTTAATAGATTTTGATGTTTTCTTGCAAAGACTCTTCTATACACGACATAAAATGCATGTATTGCAAATATGAATGATGAAAAACGAATATTATGTATTAAACATATATCTAAAGATCCTGGGCAGAATGGTGACTGCGTTGTACTCTTTAACAATACTTAAATACTTATGTCACTATAGCTATACCAAATGTCGCTAGACAAAATATATACAAAAAAGTAAACAGATTTAAACAAAACCACAGTAACAAGTCAGCAGAATGCAGAGTTCTTATAATAGCTTGGAAACCTCATCAATATGAATATTTCTATGACATTTTAATTTCAACTCATTTATTCAAGGTTATTACGCTTTAAACATTGAAATGAAATCACAATTGAGAATACAAGCCCACTGCAACATTGATTTCAACATTATTCGAGTAATAGTAAAATAAAGCAGTTAAAAATATTTCTGCTAAGACTTAAAAGATTCAATTTGGTCCATAAAGCACACAAACATTCTGTGAAAATGGACTGACTTAAAAAAATAATTTTGCATACACATCCGTGTATTGTCTCCTAAGGCAAATGCAATTGTAACTTCAGTGTTGTAATATTTTCTGGTCCTTTTGGGTCTTGGAGTCCACTTAATGTTCATGGGTAATACAGTTCCGCTTAAGCCGGTGATAAGGGGCGTGAGGGGTGTTGCACCATCCACTACCTCTCATCAACAGACTCAATCAAACCGAGTCTGCAATTATTTTGCTTGTTTGCATTCTATGCTTCCAAATGATCGCCTTACAGATTTTATTGATACTTGAAGCGTATAAAATGTTGAAACCAATCGCCTAAATTTGTTTATATTTCTTATTTTATTGTTGTGCCTTATCTTTGTACTGTATATCATTTGTCGCCAGGTTAATAAATCAAGTGACCTAAAACAATGACCACTGGCCACTTCGAGATGTATATAAGAGATCTCAGATCTGAGGAATCCACATTATTTTCATTGTCTTCCGTCTCAAGTAAGTAATTTACTAAATACTAAATTTTGTGATATATTTAGTGATGATTTCTCCAATTATTCCCGTGTTATATAACAGCTATTTTCGATTTACACCAATAACACGTGTCATTTCTTACAAATTGATTCATATTTTATAAACGAAAGTTTTTCTCCATTTATATGTTTTTGGCTCTTATATCCTTGCAAAGTTCCGTCTTCTCCCTAATGCATATCCCTCACCTAAATAGCGTCAGCATTTATTTCACGTGCTAAAATACATAGAGTTTGTGAACAGCATATAAGAAGAAACCCTAAAAATTGCTTAACAAATTAACTTGAACGCGTCATCTCATTCAATATAATTATGTTTCAGACTTAAATCATGAAGGTTGCCTTGTTTCTTCTTGCTGTACTACCATTTACACTGGGAGCCAGCATTGGTGAAAAAAGATTCATAGAATCGTTACTTGGTGGATATGACAGTGAGTATGTTTTGGAGTAAATTTTTGCATTCCCTTTGTCTGGAACCTGATTAGTCTCTGATATTCACACTAACTTAATCTTTATTCATATCCGCCGTTATACTAGGCCGATGCATATATATGAATTATAGTTTTTTTAAATCTAGATTCCAGCATTATATAGTAATATTGGTCATGAGACGTCAGATGAATACACGATGAATTTTATATCGGAATAGTAAACATCTGTACAAAACATATCGCTGGTGTAGTGTACTAAAACGCTGAGGTTAGGGGTAGACGGCAAGCAAAAATGTTTGATCAAATGCGCCATATATGGATTTCCTTGACAACGTTTATCCCGTTTCCACACATCAACAAACTATGCAATTAACAGTATAGTACAGCGTCTTTGAAATTATCAGAGAATTTCGTAATGCACATATTTTAATGAAAATAATTGTTCATAACTTAAGACATTTGACAATAACATAATCGATTGGTTAAGTTATCTGACAACATGAAATACATTAAGGAAATGGCATTAAACTCGGTAAGAAAACACAACTACTTATTGAAAATATGTTACATCTCGAAAACGGCTACATGTCTGCCATTTCAAAACTGAGACCACAAAATGCCAATTCGATACCGTAATATCGTTTCTATGCCCTACCAACTGAGATACATGTCCGCTTACTAGACTTTCCTTAACTTGTTATGTTTGTTCTAAACCTTAAAGAAATTCGGATAAAACTTGCATTCTCATTTATATAATGACAAACGGCAAATAGATGTAAACTTTATACATAAAACTTCGTATATACAACAACAATGATAAGATAAAACAGTCTAAGTATTTGAAAATCCCTTTTAATATATAATACAACATATTAGAAAGTTGAACTACCTAAAGTGTTCTTCATATTAAGTTTTATTTTTCCTAAGCTGGTTTCTATTTAGCAACCACTTATGAGTAAATACATATAGTGCCATTTATATGTGGTGTATATAATAATTATTTGTATTTAAATTGTTAAACGTGTACAGATTCCAGATGTTGATTGTATTTTGCAGTCCTAGACTTGGCCAAACAATTGCTAAGTCAATTCGGATGTGACGAAACAGAGGCACAGTGTGAACAGCAACTTTGCCCACAACTTTTGAACCCTATTGACCACAACAACGCTCTTATTACCGGTCTCGTATGCAGTGCTGTTTGTAAAGAGTAAGTTTCTATAAATAAAACACAAATATTTTAATAGGGGCATGGGGAAAGTAAAATTGAAAATACGCCAAAACGCGTTGATACAAATCAGAAAAATCAGGAAAAGAACCTATTTTGTCTGTGAAGAATACTGTGAATATAGTACACATTCATAGCATTTCATCGCATGCCATTTTCTGTCTGCCCATTCAGTTCTTTTACGATGAATACGAGTTAAGTATTTGTTTCAGGGCAATACACTTTGAGACAAAATTACCCAACTTGCCAACCTATTGAAGAAATCGGTCTCAAAATACTGAAAAAAAGTGTCTTATGAATATCCGTTTGATCAATTTTGATGGTTGATCGTTCCCTTATTGACAGACATTTTACATTTTACCCCTTGCAGTCTCTTAGGAGCTAGGAAATTAATGAACATAGTCCTTACTTTAACACATTGCTCATTTAAAGTAATCCTTACAAGTTAATTATAAGATACAAATGTATGGAAGCCCTGGAAGGATTTCTAACTTAAGTACTTCTGACTTTTAACTTCTAACTTTATCACTTTATCCTTGCTTTCTTTCTAACGTCCAGCTTCATTACCTCTGACTTCTACCTGACTGCTTCATTATTTCTTCTTTTATGTTCTAGCTTCATTACTTCTATCTTCCAACTTTATAAGTTCAAACTTCAATCTTTCTTACTTCTAACTGCCAACTTCGTAACATCTAATTTCTCTGTTCCAACTTCCTTCTTTCTCAGTTCCGAACTTACAACTTCTTTACTTCTAACTCATGACTTCAGACAATCATTTCCCTTACTTCGAAGCTCCTCACTTCTAACTTCAAGCTTTTTGACTTGTAACTTCCATTTTCTATAAGCGTTATGGGTTATTTTGGCTAATTCATGGTCATTGTGACAAATTTGACCCTATGCATTAACCAAAGCAGCAGACATGTTTTGAGGTGAAATCGAAAAGCACCAGCTCAAATTCTGATAATATTATTTTTAACTTCAATACTAGTGCATGGTCAAATTACCTTCCATACATTTGATAGGTGAAAATACATTCAAACGGACATACAGACATTCACATTATAAAATGTTTGTTAAGCCCTTTTGATTTATAGAAATTCCTCATTTTTGGTCTGGACGAAAGGTGAAAATTTGGTCAAAAATGACAATGAAGAAGGCTCAGTAAGTCATACCCCCGATAGTTAATGTAAATTAGAGGCTATAATTTTGGGGAATAGACGCCAGGAAAGTAGGAGTAATGAAGTATTTATTTATTTTGTTGGGTTTAACGTCGCACCGACACAATTATAGGTCATATGGCGACGTTCCAGCTTTGATGGTGGAGGAAGACCCCAGGAGCCCCTCCGTGCAATATTTTTATCACGAGCGGGCACCTGGGTAGAACCACCGACCTTCCGTAAGCCAGCTGGATGGAAGTAATGAAGTAGGAAGTAATGAAGATTAGAAGTATGTAAGATAGAAGTCGTAAAGTTTGAAGTTAGAAATCATGAAGTAAGAAGTAAGGAAATTAGAAGCCAGATTTGGTGTTGAAGATCTAAATCCTTCCAGAGATTTCGTAAAGATGCTTACAAATTTATGAAAAAAGTATGAAACTCCTCCCATGTCACGTGAAGACTCAGTATATTCCTCAAGTGAATCTCAGTTGTGGAACTTTATTATTCGTAGAACATTATTATTATACATGATAAGTAGTACAGACTTTCTAAACAGGCTGCAAAAATTAACGTTTTTTACAATTGTTTACAAAAACCCCTCAGTTTTTAAGATATTTTTCTAATATGTTGTACATTCATTTTTGTAGTAGTGGTTGAATAAGCTTTGCATATATAAACATACCTATTTAATGAATCGCGTTTTAAGATTTCTTGCGTAGAAAAGCATAAAATGTAATTCTAAGCGGTATTTTCATGTTAAAGTTTTTTGTTACACAGTGAGCAATCAAAACTTTTGCATCATTATTCACTTTAAAATAACGGTGATTATGCAGAAAAAATGCAATATACAGAACTGATTGATTAAACAAACGTTAAAATAAAACCATTATTTGTACTTCAGAGCTCAGGTGCTTGCCAAGAATTTTGGAACTGGAGCAGCGACTGGGGTAGATCCATGTACTGGCGGTGGCCTCACAGGTGCAATTAGTGGATAAGAAAGATAATATTATATTCTATTGTTCTAAATAAATTTAAAAATGAAATAAAGATTCTCGAATATCTTTATGTTTCGTCTTTTGTGAAAAAAACATATACCCTAATACTTTGACAGGTCATTACAGCGACATTGCTTTTTCAAATTGGCAATGAGATCCAAACAAATGCATGTTAACGGGGATTGGACACAATATGTCTTGTAGACTATAGTGAGGCAAGTTTTGAATGCCAAGTCTGTAAATTGCATATAGCCGACGTTTCATTTAAGATTTGTAATATTATTCATAATATATTATATAAAAGTTTCTTGTAATATTCATAAAAAGAGTAATGTTGTTTATGAAAAAAGGATATCAGAACGTAACAGTAATATGAATGATGATGATAAGATGTTGTTGATAAATTCATATTGGCTTTCCTATTTAGCCTAGGCCAGTCGCATTGGCTAAGCTATGTCTAAGGAACTATAAACATTACTTTTATTTATTTTCTTTTACACATTTGGCTTACACAAATACAATTTCTAAACGCTATGAATTTGATACAGTTCATGACGCTCATATACAACCGACTCAAACCCAATGTTCCCTTTTTAGTTTGACTTGGCTTGTTACCTCAGTGTATCGCGGTTTTTATCGAAAGAAAGATTTTCTTCAAACGGATCAGTTGTACAAATCTGAGTTAAATTCATATGGTAGCTTATGTATGTCCTATATCTCATATCACTCTGTTGTCTCGCCAAAACAATAGAACAATAGTTTGCCGACTTTCCTTTGTTTTGTTCAGTCGCCTCCGCTAAAACGAAAGAACGAAAAATGGCCCGCGACAGAACGAAACATACTACCGCCGATTACGGCACTCTAGCGTTGCCTTGTTCTTCGGTCTTAATTGCGGGGGCGACAGAAAACGAAACCTCACATCCGTGTACATTTATATGGGTGTAGATGATTGGCATAAACACGAGGATACACGACAACGTATACGTATAACAACTAGACAACAAGATTAAAACATTACTTTAAAATGGTCAGTTACTAAAACATCATTTGTTTTTTACAACGGTTATTATTCAAAACCAGTACAGTGTAAATCAAAAGTTATTTCTACTTATTTATTTTACTAGAAAAAACAGTACTGGTGTCATATGAGAAAGTCGTAATCCAAGTGGGGCTCGAGCCCACGACCCCCGACTTGCGCGGCCGGCAACTTAACTACCTTAATCACTAGGCAACTGCTTCATCTTTTTCTGCAATTTGAATCCGAATCCCTAACCACGTAATGGTCAAAATGCACAATATGCAGACATTATCCAAATAAAGCTAGTTTTTTTCTCAGATATGTGTTATGTCAAGTATATACATTTTGGCATAAAAAAATTTGAAGTTCGTTTAGAAATGGTTAACTAACTTGACCTGAAAAACCTGTTAAATGAATTATTTCTAACTTTGAAGTAGGGCATTTCGATGGTGTGCCTTATCGCTACATGTTATTAATATCGCGAGTTGACTGTGTCACTTGACCTGAAACAATTACATGTATATATATATATAAGTCTCCTGAGCGGTCCACACTGTTTTGATTCTCTTCAATTACAGGTAAGTTAATATTATTCTTCATGATAGAATGTGTAGATTATTTTGAGATATTTATTTAAAAAATAACAAGTTCCCAAACGTGGTTTATCGTAGAATAACCCGTGTTTTGAGTTCTTATACGTAAGAATATATCACGAAGGCCGTAGGCCTGAGTGATATATTGTTTAGCATAAAAACGAAAACTCGGGTTATTCTACAATAAATCACTCTTGTGAACTTATTATTTCGATTCTTACAGGACATACTAGTATCAACAGTATTAGAAAAAATGGTAACTACTTTTTACGACGTCATATTGCATGCGAGTGGTTTATTGCAGAATAACCCGAGATAGATTTTGCTCTATATGTATGTATGTTATTTGCTGGTCGTGTTAGAATATTGGTTAGAAGATTTACTAATATAAAATATTCTGATTCTTTGCGAGTAAGTCTATCTGAAGGAAAAAATTCAGCCATTTGTATAATCAAATTACAAATCGCAGAACAGAATGCGTATCATTGAAAAAAAAAAACAACAGATTTCTATATAATTGAAGAATATTTCACTTATGCTAGTAGATAAAATTACATTTCAGACATAACAATGAAGATCGCATTGTTTCTGCTTGCTGTTCTACCATTTACACTGGGGGCCAGTATCGATGAAAAAAGATTCATTGAATCGCTGCTTGGTGGATTTAATGGATTTAACAGTAAGACAATGCTTTATCTGCTTAAAACTGCATTTCTATTACAGTATGATATGCCATGATTTTTTAATAAAGGTAATTGGTATTGTAAACACTGTAGTTCATTATGTTCTTGAAATTATATTGCATTTCCTATATATGTAACTTGCTGTGTAGGTGTACTTTTATATATTTCTTTAATAAATAAAATAATGTAAAACATCCTTCGCAAAGAACCAAGCAGAATAACAGCAGACTCAGTTTTATTGAGTCTGTTCTTGAGAGATAAGCCATCAAATCTAATGTACAAAAAACCCTAATGTTCTATAAAATACTAGTATATATATTAAAGTTATTCAGATTACTGCCGTTTTTGATTTTCAGTCCTAAATTTAGCCGAACAGTTGCTCAGTCAGTTTGGATGTGATGGAACAGAGTCGCAGTGTGAAAACGCACTTTGCCCGACAATTTTAAACCCTATTGACTTCAACAACCAACTAATTACCAGTCTCGTCTGCACTGGTGTTTGTAAAGAGTAAGTTCCCATAAAAACAAAGATATAAATTTTAAGAAATTAATTTTGGTGCACGTTTATTACATCCTCTCATATGTCTAATACTAATATATATATATATATATAGTTTAAATAAAGTTTTTAATCTGTTGTACGTACATTCTTCTGTAATAGGAATCTGATTTATTTTATATCTAAAAGCAATATTTCGTGTAGAAAAATGCACATAGGGGTGATATTTTCTTTTATAGGTTTGTTAAAGTATTCATGAAAATCGTTATGAATAATTAACAAAGAAATATTGGCTGCTGTCTCATTTTTTCATAAACTGAGGCTGTGTTGTGAATTAGAAAACTATTTCTTTTCCCCCTGTTTTCGGACAAATCAAACATAATAATGGCATCATCATTTCTACTTTTACAGAGCTCAGGTACTTGCCAAGAATGTTGCGAGTGGAACGGCCACTGGAGTAAACCCTTGTACTGGTGATAGCCTTACAGATGCAATGGGTAGATAAGAAGGATATGTTCTATTGTTCTTAATCAAGTTAAAAGTAGAAATAAAAACCTCTTCGTTTTGTCCTTAAATTAGCATAGACCCATATATATATATATATATTGTCAGAGCATTTCAGTGACAGTATTGTTTTAAATAATTGGCATTTAGGTCCAAGAAATGAATGCTTACGGTGACTGGACCAACAGGCCCTGCAGACTTAAGATAGGCTGTGTTCCAAATCACATTTTGGATCATGCCAATTCTATAAACTGTAGGCAGACCAAAGTGTCTTGTATCATTTGTTACAATATTATTATACCGAAATAGATTTTATTATATTCATAATATGTTTTACATAAGAACGTATTCGTACTACTATTACTAGTAATAATGATGGTAATATGCTATTAATAGGGCTCATATTGGCTTTGCTATATGGCTAAGGACAGCCGTACTGGCCGAGAATTGCTTGCAATTTGGAGGAACTATAAACATTACAAGTATTTATTTGAGCCGTGCCATGAGAAAACTAAGATAGTGGCTTTGCGACCAGCATGGATCCAGATCAGACTGGCCAGGATCCATACTGTTCGCTTTCAAGGCCTATTGGAATTAGAGAAATCGTTGGCGAACATATGTTGGTTTTCTCATGGCACGGCTGATTTTATATCACCATTTACTTACAAAAATGATTTTTTTCTGACAGGATAAATAAGGTACAGTGCATGGCGAGCATAAACCAATCACATGCTAAATCCTCTATTTTGTTTGATTTGACTTGTTGCCTCATTGTTTTTTTTACGTTCAACGGTGTGAGGCGAATTCATAATGGTGACATATGTCTGCCTGACACGTCCCTTCATTCTTGTTTCCCATTAAATTGGAATTTTGCTGACGTTTTTTTTTCGTTTTATTTTGTCGCGTCCCTCCAAAAATGTCAGAACAGAAAATGATGTGAGACAGAACAACACTTATGTTCGTTCAGATTACCGTACCATCAGTATTCTTGTCGTTCTGTATTAAGGTATTGGACCCCTAATAATAATGTTTAAACAACGGTATTTGCTAGGTATATTCTTAAAGTTGACTGTGTTTTGCATTTCGTTGCAAATTTCAAACAACTTTTATCGTGCCGTTTTTTTATATAAATTTTGTATAATTTATGGTATTTCCTCAAGCTCAAGTAGAGATAAATTGCAAAGTAATGGCCACTGTTCAAAACGTTTGCAGAGAATTCATTATACCATTAACGTTAATAAAAGAAACACCAAATTATTGGTAAACAATAATAAAACACAAAATAAAATAGTCAAAACCATTTTGTCTTCGGTGCCTCAAGTAAACGGATTTAATGAGACAGAATTCTAACCCCAACATTGAAAAATTATGGTCGAGTCCTGTGGCACTGTTTTAAATTTTGTTCACTTCATTCAAAAATAATCTTCGGGCAGAAGTAAAACCTTCCTACATTTTTTCCACAATATGTACTCTAAAGAGTAAAGACAAAATAGAGAACTTTTACTGCATGTAACTCAGTATTTTTAAAGATGTCTTACTCCATCCCTTACTGTTTCAGAGGTAAATTCAATTTAAACAGTAAGAAATTGAATATAAAATGAAAAATGTCCACTTTTGTACAATAAATCAATAATAAGTCTTGAAATAATAAAATCTTACTAGTAAAAAGGAAAGAAAAAGAAAAAAATAGTTTGGTCCCGTGGGACTTGAACCTACGCCCCCCCCTGAAAAATTTCAGTCAAAGTAGGTTTATTGTAGAATAGGTACTCTATTACGGATCTAATACCTTTAATAGCGGGAACGACAGAAAACGAAACTCTGCTGCAGTGTTATGTGGCGGTGTAGATGATTGACATGTACATGAAAACACATACAAAAACGGATACAGTGTGACACTTCCTTAAACAGCCACTAACAAACTTTTGAACATGCACAAAAGTTTGAGCGATCCGTAGCTTTTGAGCGTGACTTAAGTCAAACTTGTTTGAAACTTACTGATCCATAGTTAAACGTACTGAAACGTAGTTATCCGTACTGAAACGTACCTTGCCGTATTGATCCGTAGCTGCCCGTACTTAAGCGTAGCTCAACGTAGTTCACCGTAGACCTGCCCACGCACTGTTGCGTCCTGTATTTTTTGTTCCCCATTTCTCACCATTTTTCCTGTACTAAGACGTACGGGTCCGTACATATCCGTGTCCGCCCCACCCAAGACCAATCCAATCCTCACCGTACCTCAACGCACGGACATATCCGTATGTGTGACTGTAGCTTAATATAACTGCCCGCCGTTACATAACTGAAATACTGTGAACAAAACAAAATAAGCACACAAAAAGGTTTGTATCCTTTTCCCACCAACATATATATAGTGTAAACAGATTATCTGTAAGGACCCCAATTGATGCGATTTTATCATAGATGCCCATTGATTAATTTTAATAGTATTATTCTAAATGTAGATTTGTAATAAATCATATTTTTCAAATTATTTCGTGTCCAATAAAACAATTCAGTCTTGTGCTTGATTTTTTATTCCACCGATTTAATAATATGGTCCTCCGGTAAATTTAATCAATGGGCATCTATGATAAAATCGCATCAGCTGGAGTCCTTACGTTGCTGTTATTATTTGTTATTATATCAAAGACCTACTTATTTTAAGAAACACGTTTTCGTGTTGACTGTTTAATACTTACTACTCGGTATGAGAAAGATTGTCGGTAACGTTTATGTTACCCGTATAACGGCCACTAGGTATTATTCTAGGTTTTCTGCGTGAATAACATTGAACCGTTACTTCCAGCTTTTCTAACATACAGAGCTACTCTAATAATTAACCGGAATATTGGTAACAAATAATCTGCTATCAAGAGGCAATTAAATAATCCATGCATATAAATACATATGAGTGTGTATTTGCAATTCTTACACTCACAAACTTATGCAAAATATGTACTCTTTCTTTGTCCGCGTTATTTTGGATCTTCTTTTGTCTTCTGATAAAAACTTTGAAAGAAGATGGGTAGCAATATAAAGATATATTTGAGCGACTCGTTTTCCATTCTATATGAAATTTACAGTTCAAGCTAATCGCATGATAGGGTACACAAAATAGACCCAACCTGTGCTATCGGGGTTTGTTGAAAAAGAAAAACCAAAGGTCGCCCAACACGACATAAACGAAAATGTTGCAGGCTCGCTTTGATTAAGACTGTTCATGGACGGTAGTGGAAATGCAAGCTACCGTTCACGTCCTGTTGCCCAGGGCTGAGAATAACCCATCATTTAGATTGATATGTATACAGCTCTGATTGAAAGTACGGGGAAATCTTTTATTGTCGCGTAAATGGTGTCTGACCTAATGATATCGCTATTTAATCTGAATAATGTTACTTAAGGTCACAAACAGGTAAATAGTTTTCCCCATATATTCTATATAAAACTGACACTTTTTAAAGTGCTGCCAGTATCGGCCTAGACTGGATGCTGGGGAGGTAAATATGACACCTGCCGTGGGCTCGGCTGGAAATAAGTTGTTCCATCCATTCCAGGTGGGGACTTTCGTCGACTACCCACGTTAAACAAGAAACTTTACTTTACCAAACATAGATAGACCCATTTCAGAGAACAAATCCTTACCTCATTTTAAAGAGTTATGATAAAACTAATATAAAACGAAGAGAAAAGTAGAGGTCATGTATCTTCTAAGAGAGATTTCTCTGGTCACGTTTGGTTACTGTAAAATCATATCAAAATCACCTGGAAATATTACTCATACTAAAATTGAGCTTCACTTGACCAAATACAACCTGCTCTCCCATTTTTCCTACCAAAATGTCAAAACACATCCACAATGAAATTCAAGCAACTTGTACCAGATGGCTACACAATCAAGCACGTCCCCCGTTGTAACAGCAGCCGTGGCGGAGGTGTAGCAATCATACATAGAACCTCTATAGATGTCCTCCTTTTGGCATCAACACGAGACAAAAATTTCTCAACTTTCGAATACATGGACTGCAGTTTGAGCATGAAAAATTTCATTTTGCGTCTAGCTGTCGTTTATAGACCACCACCATCCCGGGGAAATGGACTTAAAATAGGAGACTTTCTTGAGAATGAATGGCCCAATTTTCTATCTAGATTTGCAACAACTGACAAACAAATTATCATTGTTGGAGATCTAAACTTTCATTTTGACATTCCGACTGACAGACACACAGCTAACCTTGTAAGTATTTTAGATGCACACGGAATGAGACAGCATGTAAATGAAGCCACTCACGTCGGTGGACATATCCTGGATGTTGTCATTACAAGAGATAACGATGACATCGTGTCAAACATTCAAATCACTGATCCAGGTCTGTCTGACAACAGTGATAAGGTTGCTCGCGATCATTTTTCTGTGACCTTTAAAGCAAAGGCTGCCAGACCTTCACCGGTGAGAAAAACTTTCCTTTCGAAAACTTAGGGCAGTTGATGTTGGCTCATTCAAATGAGATCTTCTGAACACAGAGTCCTTGAAAGCAATCATGCAAAAGACAGATGTTGATGAGTTAGTGAACATATACACACAAGAACTTACATAAATTATTGACAAGCAAGCACCATTTCGCACAAAAACCATTCTTCAGAGACCCAACCTGTCCCTGGTACACACAAAAACTTCATGATGCTAAACATTTAAGGCGCAAGTTGGAACAGAAATGGCGCAAATCGAGACTGACAATAGACCACCAGCTTTACAGAAATCAGTGTGCAACAGTAAATAGGTTACTAAAAAGGCAAAAATACATTTCTACTCGGATAAGGTAGAATCTTGCCAAAAAGATTCAAAGAGTCTTTTCAAAATCACAAAGCATCTGTTAGGTGTTACAAATGACATCATTTTACCAAAAGCTGCATCCTTCAAACAACTCGCTCAAGACTTTAGTGACTTTTTCATAAGCAAAATAGACAAAATACGGACAGACATAGCATCCTGTTTTGTATCTGACATTACTGATGACACTGAAACACAACCATCAATGGAGGACTGCCTAAACTGTTTTACTCCAGCAACACCAGAAGAAGTGAAGAATATTATTCAGGCATCTCCATGTAAGTAGTGTGAATTAGACCCAATACCAACTTGGCTTTTTAAGACATGCCTTGACGAGCTCCTTCTGGCTTTGACAAAAATTATCAACACATCACTGGAAACCGCGTATGTTTCAAAAGAATTTAAAAAGTCTCATGTTAGACCTCTTTTGAAAAAAAACAACAGGCCTTGATTCCAATGAACTAAAGAACTACAGGTATGTTTCAAACCTACCTTTTGTCTCAAAAGTACTGGAAAAAGTAGTAGATAAACGCATTGAGTACCACCTGACTTCGAAGAACCTACATGAACAGCATCAGTCTGCATACAGAAAGCATCACTCGACAGAAAACTGCACTTATCAAAGTTCAAAATGACATTTTTCAATCCCTGGATCAAAACGAAATCACAATTTTGGTAGTGCTTGACTTATCAGCTGCGTTTGATACTATCGACCATGAAACGTTGCTTAAACGCTTGGAAAAGGGCTTCGGGATCATTGGCAAACCACTACAGTGGATGACTTCTTATCACAATGACCGTTACCAAACAGTCTTGGTAAATGGCGAACTATCTACTCCAGTCCATATGAAATACAGTGCACCACAATGATCTGTCCTAGGACCGAAAAAGTACGTCATGTACACAAAACCCGTTGGTTCAATCTGCAGAAGCCAGTTGTGGTATTATATATCTTTTACGTCCTGATCAAAAGCTAACAACGATCATGTCACCGTCGGCATGCGCAAAAAGGAACCATATTCTACTAGCCAAACAACTGAAGCGGTGCTGAGTAATATTTTTATAACATGGCAAGATGAGAAAGAAAATGTCATTGTATATGTTTTACCGTACCCCTTGCTATACTATGACAACCATGGTATCCAGCAGAAGAAATATGCTAGCCAATTTCAATCGCGCATTTCACACCTAAAAGGTGCAATTCAACAAAGGTGCACTATGCATATTGAACAATTGGTAATTTATCTTCCATCGTTCACCCATCATATTTTCTCAATGCTTCTTATCGCAGAGACACTTCAAATAATTTATGTTTTTGCCAACAGTTAAAAAATGAACTAAAAATAATCTCCCATGCTGGCCTTATTGCTTTCATAGAACCAAGAACAAAATTTATAGGGAAAGCCATGAAATAACAAGTTGTGCATGTCTTGTTTTCATTTAACTAGAAGACCACAGACTCGTGTAATAAGATATAAACAAATACACAGCAACCAACGTTAGAAACATATTGTTCATACTCGTGTATAATATTTCGTGAATGTAATAACTAGTAAATTATTTACTACAGAAGCTAATTGTCCTTTATCTATATAGTATTGTTAATGGTATTGATGATAGTTTCTTGAGACTGTTGTGCATATTTTATATATAACACTATCCTAGAAGGGTTCTAAAAGATATTGTCAGCCTGAGAAACGTCTTATTTCAAATAGAGTCAGAAAAAAAGAATGACCACTCAACATTTCTCCCCAGAAAGGGATATGTGTAGTCATTTCTTCGTCGTCGATTATGTAAGCAAATATAATGCATTTATAATTTGCATAAGACTACCGTCTAGGGGTAACATTTTGACTATCAGCTTCACATCCATTACAATTACTCGATCTACCAAAGCATGATATCCAAACATTAATGCTGTATATTACAACCTCTCTTTTCTCACAATGATGTAACGCAACCTAGTCTCAGCTGTCACACAGAAAGTCATTGTGTTTATTTACATCACAAAACTCATCATGATTTTGTTCTCGGTAGAAAATTCAAATAATCAATAAGAAATGCTAAACCTTTGGTTCACCTGTTTACATCACTGTTTATGTTAATTTATAACGGCGTTAATTTCGGTCTAAATGACTTTTCAGTGTTATAACCGGTCAGATTTTATTCACAACAGAAATGATTTCATACAACTTAATTTTTTCACTGTTTTTTTTTCGATGGAACATTAATTAATTATTTAAAAATATAAATTACCTGGACTAAAAATTGATTTTGTTTACAAAGTAAATCACAGTAGAATTATTTATCTTTTAGAGTTGATCTTGGTTATGTTTATTTCATTACTAGTCATTTATTTACGAACATTCCCTAAGTATCTAATTGCTTCTACATATGTTGCTTACGGCTCTGTGTGTACTTTAATATTGAATGTTTTGGCTGAGATACTTTTACAGATTGCTATGAATAGTGAGAAGTACAGTCGACATTGTATTAAGAGACCACCCTAGGGACTGCTGAAAAGTGGTCTCTTAATGGAATGGTCTCTTAATGAATTTCAGTCAAATGAAAAGAAAAGTTATTTTTAACTGTTAATGTAACTGTATTTATTATGAACATGGTTAAAAATCTGTTTTAACATGGTAAACACTTTTTCATGTCCTCAAACCGTGAAAATTATGGCCAGATTGTTTGTCAGTTCGAGTGATACAAAGGTTAATTGCATTCAGTCACGTGCTAAACGTACTCGCTAATTACACAGATGAAGAAATGCCCGGTAGAATTTTGGTACCCGGTCGCTTAATAGAGACTTTTGTCGAATATTTTACCTGTCGGGACTACATTAATGAGGTCGCTAGTCGTTTAATAAAAAAGTCGTTTAATGAAATGAATTTATGTACTGAAAAATGTTCGGGAGGGATTTTGACCGGTCGTTTAATACAAAAATTGCTTAAAAGAGGTGGTCGCAAGTACAATGTCTACTGTACTCATAAACATCTAATTGCGATGCAATTCTGGTAAATCCTTATAAAAGAGGGGAAATTGAAGAATCAATGAGTTCGAGAGAGAGAGAGAGAGAGAGAGAGAGAGAGAGAGAGAGAGAGAGAGAGAGAGAGAGAGAGAGATCGTTTTGCCATGACAGAAATGTTCACAGCATCGTCATTAGTACGGCTACTTTAGCTCTCTGTTAAAGACCAACTGAAACAAAGTTGATTTCGATGTTAAAATCAAGTAAGCAAAAAAAGCAGAATTTCCTTTTGCGTATGTTTCCTTTATCGATATCTTTCAGTGATGATTTGTCTTTCCTTACCACTTTAACTGATTCTCTGCTTTCGACAACAGGTGGTGACATTCACACATTTAAATTTTCGCTCATACGATTTATCAGTACCATTACGTCCTGCTTGAATATCAAGACCATCAAATCATCACGCATTTTGCAACAAGGTGGACAGATAATGATGTCCCTTTATTAAACGGGTGAGAAGTGAAAAGTTGACCAGACACACTTTAAAAATAGAAATCAGTAAAAAGTGAAAAAGTTAATATCATTGAAAAGATATGCAAAGTCTTCATATAATAGAAATTAGAAAAAAGTCTGAAAATATATTTTTACAAATATCTCGATAATAATCTCAAAAAATGAAAGGAGTTATTTTTTTTCGTTGTTTGACATTCTTTATCCTACATTGGGTATTGTAAATTTACATTGATATCAGAAATCATATATTTATTACGGCTCAAAAGTACCATCGGATCAGTTCATTTCCTAAACACACAGGGCTCAGCTAGTGCCACGCCGCATACATCGTCTTCGGCGACAGAAACCTATTATTCTGTGTATATCTACTTTGTATCGAAAATACGTGTAAGACAACAAATTGATATACACTAAGCTGGCTTTGATACTATTGGTTGTGGATTACTTTTATTATACATTCTGTGAAAGATTAACGGGTAGAAAAGCATAAAAGTGTATCAATTACATATTTGTTTCAGTTATACCCAAATATCCGTCTGGATTCTGATTTTCAGCACTGGAAAAAATGATATGATATATCACTTATCTCATTAGAAGGTATTAGTGTTACTATAGGTGAAAATTATCAAGGATTTGCTTCAATTAGGTCAAAGGAGATTTTGAACGAAAAAGCAATGAATTTGTCAGGTGACTGTAACACAGACATTATGGTCTCCGTCATTAGTCACCAACACACAAAGTTGATGGTCTCTTTTAAAAACTTCTCATGATGTTAGTATACAGTAGGGCTCTTTTTAATATATTTTGCTCCCAAACAATTGTTTTCGATTATGACTGAGACAGGAACATATGCGTGGGAGACAGAGTCTTGGATGCAAGGGACCCCGGTGGGATACTTTGGCACTTTTGCAAGAACAATTTAGGAACTTTTATGTGCTCATGGTAAAGCACCAATACACACAAAGAACTAGTACTGGCCTGCCGATTGCATGGCATTTTAGAAAATTTATTTCAGTGCCTGGGCAGGATTCGAACCCAGAACGTCTTGATTGAAAGACAAACGTGTTATCTCTATACTTGTGGGTCATTTCAAAATTATGTTGCTTACATTTTTTAGAGGAACACTGTCAGTGTGAAATATGCTAAAAGAAAAGTGGGGTCATATTTGGTGCAAGAAAGAGAAGCAATAGGTTTTATCTGCATTGTTGATATGCAGGAATGACTAAAAGGAGCAGACACAGCCTCTAATTATGTTTACATGGCCACTAAATTTATTAAAATTACTGTTACTGACTCCCAAATGCTTAAACGCTAAACTCAGTAACAAACAGTCTTCATTAACAGTTGACAATACGCACGGTTAAACATGTAAAGTCAATGCTAAATGACATCCTAACAGAATAAAACCTATTTGAATTCGCCATTATTCTTTTTCGTCGTCTATATTGGCTATTAAATGTTTGCATGACAGAATGTGTCTAATGTCATTTTTCTCCGTCTTATAAATGTAGGGAATTGATTATAACATTTGGGATACGGCTGAAATAAACACTAAGTATAACTGAATTTGGTAGATTACTAACAATTAAAGAACATTTCTGTTTCATTATATTTTAGTTAACTCCTTCTTCAGGTAAGATTGTAAATGAATCCTACATTACATACAATACATTTGTAATAAACTTTACAAAGTGATGGCCGAACAAAGTGTAAGTTTTACATAGCAGATTATTTGTAAATTTCTGCTTGAGATATTTTTTTTCATTAAAGCAAATTTTGACAAATCATCAAGAGTGGAAAAACACTGTCATAATTCTCTAATCTTTAAAGGCTACCGGTAAATAGTAGGTCACGACGATAAGTTTGGAATGGAAAGAATTTGAAGCGTCATAATGACTAGTTATAATTTGGCCGCCGCATTTTATTTACTGGCACAAAACATATCAATATCTTATCCCATATCAAATTCTAAGCATTTCGTATTTCCAGTTATTGTTGTTATTTTTTCTCTGCTTCATATTGAAGAAATATGTTTACGATAAATACCCGCCGTATCATTATGATCCGTATCTATATGTACATTAATACAAATATATTCTATATTTGCGCTTTTTGTCACGTTGACGTTCGCGTCTAAACGGACGTGACGTCGTTTGTATTTTACGTTGTTATTTCTGACGAAGACATAAAGGTCGAAACTAGTCAAGAATGTGTTGTCTTGGTAATTTTAAATCCTTTTGATCAGTTATTGTTGTCTCATATACATTTTTGTATTTTTCTTAACTTTGAATATCTGTTTAAAGGTGGATAATCAGATTTTGGCTAAGTAACGGATTTGTTTTAAACTTTAACATCTGATCATTTACACTCATTTATGTTCAGTTAGCGCTTAATACGAGTTAGGTTTTCACTGGAGATATTTTTAATAATTGGTTTTCCTATTGCAGTTGCCCAACCAAGATCGAGTTATTTTATCGTAAGTATAAATGTGATAAACATACTTTACCTAAGAAAATGTATAACTAACCGATATATTGTATTATATTCGTAAAATAATTGCATTAACAATTACATATATAGATTGAATTCATTAGAAATGCAAGTTTGAAAAATTATTATTACCTCCCTTTGCCTATCTTGGTTGCGCAACCAAGATAGAATGGAAAAAAATGAAATTCAGAAGCTACATGAATTTTAAAACCCACTTTTTGATTCAGATTGTTAAATATTGAATAATTACAAATTATTAAGAAAATCAATAAAGTATATATTTCTAACAGGGATCTAACTCTAAGTAATGGGTATTTTTGTTTCTTAAATAAATCTCTAACAGAATATACAAAAAGTAAAAAATGTCACTAAATTTTGCTTAAATGTGTTTGACCACCTTTAACACTGTAGAAAATGATTTTTATTGCTTCCGTCTATCTATGGCTATTGCAGTATAAGTCCACATGCAATATTGAAATAGCAATGCCTTTTAGCCATGTAGCTATACATAATATATATATGGACAGCTGTTTTGTTTAATTTTTAACATACATTAAAAACTAAAATTACTAAAATGTCCGACGCTTGCTTTTGACGGAAAAATGTGTAACCCATTTTATGAAGGTCTTGAAAATGCCCTTCATTAAACACTGTTCCTGATCATTAATTATATGCTTTGGGAAAAACAAGACGACTGTCATTTCAGTGACAAAACTAGTATCATTCGAATGAGGCCTTTGTACCGGAAAGACATTTTTTTGCTTGCTTATGCCATTTTTAAATTGTCCTTGCACGAAGATCTATATTCGTTTGTTCATCATCACGACAGATAAAATGGGTTATATGTCATATTATCAGTACTTGATGTATATGAAGGTGACCGTCAATTGTTTCTATCTATTTGAACATTTAAAATCATTAAAAACATGTTTCAAAAATTGTTTGTTATCTTCTTTCTAGCATCAACATTTACGTATAATATATAGAGAGTAAAAAGGAAATGTCATCTATCTTCTCTATAAGTGTTATTGTGAAGTAAGTTCCCCATAACGGCTGTTGGTTTTTAGTATCGGTTTTATCTTAAACTTGTACATTTTATCTTGTACATTTTACCTTAAACTTATACATTTGATTTTGTACATTTCCACAGTACTGAAATGTTTTAATCGTATATGTCTATGGTACTGAGCTTTATTTATAATAGATTTCCACAATACTGAAATGAAATTAAACGAAAAAAAAAAAAAAACAAAACAAAGACAAATATCAAACAGGGAATGCCACGTACCAAAAACGCAGCCTCCCCAAAACGAAACCCACAGCACGCAGACGTGCACACCACAAACACACACACACACACATACACGCACACACACACAAAGCCAACACATGAGGACAAAACGAACAAACAAAGGAACACAGTGGAGCACCGTCTTGGAACGGTCAGTGGTAAAAACCGGTTTATGGTGCGCATCCAACCTCACTCTTACCCCCGCCATGTTCCAAAGACACGGGACTGTGTAAATAAAAGAATCCCCTCCAGGTGAATCTCTAACACACGTAATGGAAACAAAAAGGCATGGTATGTAAAACACAAAAATGCTCGTGTATAAACATATAGAAAAACAAACCAAAAACGTCTGTACTCAATGCCTTTTCAAAAGACAGAGCAACAAGAGGGCCCATAAAATTATGTGTTGCTTTGGGTCATTTTCTACGGATATTTTAACTTCCAAAACAATTTTTCAGTAAGAAATTACGTACATTACATACATTATAGTAGACGTAGAAGTATTTCTTCCTAGTTTAATCATATTTCTTCAGTTCACTATCAAATAAATGAGGTGATGTTTACAGCTGTCAATGACCTTAATATGAGACTTTAGAGAAATCAGGCGATGGTGACTATTTCAAAATTTAATACCAAGCCCATGTAATTTGACAGATGCGTATCAGTTGTAGTCAAATATAGGTCTATACAGGTCTTTGGAATGTCCTCTTCTTCAGACGAAACGAGTGCTTCCTGATCTTTATAATGCAAAGAAGTTGCTTTCTGTTGCAGACTGATGCTGTTCATGTAGGTTTTTCGAATTTCAGGTGGTACTAAATGCGTTTATCTACTACTTTTTTCCAGTACTTTTGAGACAAAAGGTAGGTTTGAAACATACCTGTAGTTCTTTTAGTTCATTGGAATAAAGGCTTGTTGTTTTTTTTCAAAAGAGGTCTAACATGAGACTTTTAAATTCTTTTGAAACATACGCGTTTCCAGTGATGTGTTTGATAATTTTTGTCAAAGCCAGAAGGAGCTCGTAAAGGCATGTCTTAAAAGCCAAGTTGGTTTTGGGTCTAATTCACACTACTTACATGGAGATGCCTTGAAAAATTTCTTCACTTCTTCTGGTGTTGCTGGAGTAAAACAGTTTGGCAGTCCCCCCATGATGGTTGTGTTTCAGTGTCATCAGTAATGTCAGATACAAACAGGATGCTATGTCTGTCCGTATTTTGTCTTTTTTGCTTATGAAAAAGTCACTAAAGTCTTGAGCGAGTTGTTTGAAGGATGCAGCTTTGGTAAAATGAGTCATTTGTAACACCTAACAGATGCTTTGTGATTTTGAAAAGACTCTTTGAATCTTTTGGAAGAAATCTACCTTTTCCGAGTAGAAATGTATTTTTTGCCTTTTTTAGAACCTATTTACTGTTTGCACACTGTTTTCTGTAAAGCTGGTGGTCTATTGTCAGTTTTGATTTGCGCATTTTCTGTTCCAACTTGCGCCTTAAATGTTTTAGAAATCATGAAGTTTTTTGTTTTACAAGGGACAGGTTGGTCTCTGAAGAATGGTTTTTGTGCGAAATGGTGCTTGCTTGTCAATAATTTATGTAAGTTCTTGTGTGTATGTGTTCACTAACTCATCAAAATCTGTCTTTTGTATGATTGCTTTCAAGGACTCTGAGTTCAGAAAATCCCTTTTGAATGAGCCAACATCAATTGCTCTAAGTTTTCGAAAGGAAAGTTTTTCTCACCGGTGGAGGTCTGGCATCTTTAAAAGTCACAGAAAAATGATCGCGAGCGACCTTATCACTGTTGTCAGACAGACCTGGATCAGTGACTTCAATGTTTGACACGATGTCATCGTTATCTCTTGTAATGACAACATCCGGGATATGTCCACCGACGTGAGTGGCTTCATTTACATGCTGTTTGTTTGTTTTTGGGTTTAACGCCGTTTTTCAACAGTATTTCAGTTATGTAACGGCGGGCAGTTAACCTAACCAGTGTTCCTGGATTCTGTACCAGTACAAACCTGTTCTCCGCAAGTAACTGCCAACTTCCCCACATGAATCAAGTGGAGGACTAATGATTTCAGACACCCAAAGTCTTTATCAAATAGTTTACGGAGAACAAAACGCCCCCGCCGAGGATCGGGTTTATTTTCATGCTGTCTCATTCCGGTGCATCCAAAGTACTTACAAGGGTTTGCTGTTTGGTCTGGTCAGTCGGAATGTCAAAATGAAAGTTTAGATCTCCAACAATGATAATTTTTTTTCAGTTGTTGCAAATCTAGATAGAAAATTGGGCCATTCATTCTCAAGAAAGTCTCCTATTTTAAGTCCTTTCCCCGGGGTGGTGGTGGTCTATAAACGCAGCTAGAGCAAAATGAAATTTTTCATGCTAAAATTGCCGTCCATGTATTCGAAAGTTGAGAAATCTTTGTTTCGTGTTGATGCCAAAAGGCGGACATCTATAGAGGTTCTATGTATGATTGCGACACCTCCGCCACGGCTGCTGTTACAACGGGGGACGTGCTTGATTGTGTAGCCATCTGGTACAAGTTGCTTAAATTTCATTGTGGATGTGTTTTGACATTTTGGTAGGAAAAATGGGAGAGCAGGTTGTATTTGGTCAAGTGAAGCTCAATTTTACTATGAGTAATATTTCCAGGTCACAACAGTGTGATTTTGATATGATTTTACAGTAAGCAAATGTGACAGAGAAATCTCTCTTAGAAGATACATGACCTCTACTTTTCTCTTCGTTTTATATTAGTTTTATCATAACTCTTTAAAATGAGGTAAGGATTTGTTCTCTGAAATGGGTCTATCTATGTTTGGTAAAGTAAAGTTTCTTGTTTAACGTGGGTAGTCGACGAGAGTCCCCACCTAGAATGGATGGAACAACTTATTTCCAGCAGAGCACACGGCAGGTGTCATATTTACCTCCCCAGCATCCAGTCTAGGCCGATACTGGTAGCACTTTAAAAAGTGTCAGTTTTATACAGAATATATGGGGAAAACTATTTACCTGTTTGTGACCTTAAGTAACATTATTCAGATTAAATAGCGATATCATTAGGTCAGACACCATTTACGCGGCCATAAAAGATTTCCCCATACTTTCAATCAGCGCTGTATACATATCAATCTCTTAAGACCGTTCAACACGACATTTATGTTGTGTTAGTGTACTGTTTAACTTTTCAGCTTGAACATTTCGGCTTAGGTGGTTTCCAACACCCAGGCTTTAACAGCTTTGGGTATTGTCTAACTACCCCTAGACTATGCTGCTTACATTTTAATTTTGTCTTTTGGCAGTTTCTGGGACATGCAGGCTCCATAACTTCAGATCCCTCTCTTAATTCAAGTTTGTTAGGTTCTGCCCATTTTTTTTTTTTTCGTTTAGGACAAACCTAAGGACGCTGTTTCTCATGACATTGCACTCTGTGTATCACTGAAGGTTCAATGTACACCACTGTAATTTGTTTTCAGAACTTGTAATATGTGTAAATGATGGGTTATTCTCAGTCCTGGGCAACAGGACGTGAGCGGTAGCTTACATTTCCACTACCGTCCATGAACAGGCTTAATCAAAGCGAGCCTGCAACATTTTCGTTTATGTCGTGTTGGGCGACCTTTGGTTTTTCTTTTTCAACAAACCCCGATAGCACAGGTTGGGTCTATTTTGTGTACCCTATCATGCGATTAGCTTGAACTGTAAATTTCATATAGAATGGAAAACGAGTCGCTCAAATATATCTTTATATTGCTACCCATCTTCTTTCAAAGTTTTTATCAGAAGACAAAAGAAGATCCAAAATAACGCGGACAAAGAAAGAGTACATATTTTGCATAAGTTTGTGAGTGTAAGAATTGCAAATACACACTCATATGTATTT
Source organism: Mercenaria mercenaria (assembly GCF_021730395.1). NCBI lineage: Eukaryota > Metazoa > Mollusca > Bivalvia > Venerida > Veneridae > Mercenaria > Mercenaria mercenaria. The sequence goes on along the minus strand of NC_069362.1, from coordinate 102,776,082 downwards.
ATATGCATGGATTATTTAATTGCCTCTTGATAGCAGATTATTTGTTACCAATATTCCGGTTAATTATTAGAGTAGCTCTGTATGTTAGAAAAGCTGGAAGTAACGGTTCAATGTTATTCACGCAGAAAACCTAGAATAATACCTAGTGGCCGTTATACGGGTAACATAAACGTTACCGACAATCTTTCTCATACCGAGTAGTAAGTATTAAACAGTCAACACGAAAACGTGTTTCTTAAAATCTATTTTCAAAATAAGTAGGTCTTTGATATAATAACAAATAATAACAACAACGTAAGGACTCCAGCTGATGCGATTTTATCATAGAAATAGGGAATAAAAAATACAGGACGCAACAGTGCGTCGGCAGGTCTACGGTGAACTACGTTGAGCTACGCTTAAGTACAGGCAGTACGGATCAATACGGCAAGGTACGTTTCAGTACGGATAACTACGTTTCAGTACGTTTAACTATGGATCAATAAGTTTCAAACAGGTTTGACTAATATCCCAGTAACACATACGGCGCGGATAGCTACGTCTAGCTACGGACAGAAACGTAGTAATCCGTATCGATCCGTATCTGAGCCGTACCTCAGAGTATCATTGATATAATCCGTATCGAAACGTGGTCAAAAGTATTCAAACTTATTCCAAATTGCAAGTTTCCTCCACTTTTGAGCAGCACAAAATTTGAGCGAACCGTAGCCATTTGAGCGTGACTTTTAGTCCAACTTGGCTGAAACTTATTTATCCGTAGTTAAACGTTCTTAAACGTAGTTATCCGTGCTGTTACGTATCTCGCCGTAGCTGAACGTAGTTATCCGAGGCTGCTCGTACTTAAGTTCAAAAGTGGAAATTTTTCATTCAATAATCAATTTCTTACTGTTTAAATTGAATTTACCTCTGAAACAGTAAGGGATGGAGTTAGACATCTTTAAAAATACTGAGTTACATGCAGTAAAAGTTCTCTATTTTGCCTTTACTCTTTAGATTACATATTGTGGAAAAAATGTAGGAAGGTTTTACTTCTGCCCGAAGATTATTTTTGAATGAAGTGAACAAAATTTAAAACAGTGCCACAGGACTCGACCATAATTTTTCAATGTTGGGGTTAGAATTCTGTCTCATTAAATCCGTTTACTTGAGGCACCGAAGACAAAATGGTTTTGACTATTTTATTTTGTGTTTTATTATTGTTTACCAATAATTTGGTGTTTCTTTTATTAACGTTAATGGTATAATGAATTCTCTGCAAACGTTTTAGACAGTGGCCATTACTTTGCAATTTATCTCTACTTGAGCTTGAAGAAATACCATAAATTATACAAAAATTTTATAAAAAAACGGCACGATAAAAGTTGTTTGAAATTTGCAACGAAATGCAAAACACTTTAAGAATATACCTAGCAAATACCATTGTTTAAACATTACTATTAGGGGTCCAATACCTTCATACAGAACGACAAGAATACTGATAGTACTGTAATCTGAACGAACATAAGTGTTGTTCTGTCACACATCATTTTCTATTCTGACATTTTTGGAGGGACGCGACAGAATAAAACGAAATAAAAACGTCAGCAACATTCCAGTTTAATGGGAAACAAGAATATGTCACTATTATGAATTCGCCTCACACCGTTGAACGTAAAAAAGCCAAGGAGGCAACAAACCAAATCAAACAAATTAGAGGATTTAGCGTTTCATATGATTGGTTTATGCTCGTCATGATGCTCTGTGCCTTATTCATCCTATCAGAAAAAAAATCATTTTTGTAAGTAAATGGTGTAATGAAAACCAACATAGTGGCTTTGCGACCAGCATGGATCCAGACCAGCCTGCACAGTCTGGTCAGGATCCATGCTGTTCGCTAACGATTTCTCTAATTCCAATAGGCCTTGAAAGCGAACAATATGGATATTGACCAGACTGCGCGGATGCTCAGTCTGATCTGGATCCATGCTGGTCGCAAAGCCACTATGTTAGTTTTCTCATGGCACGGCTCAAATAAATACTTGTAATGTTTGTATTTCCTCCAAATTGCAAGCAATTCTCGGCCAGTACGACTGTCCTTAGCCATATAGCAAAACCAATATGAACCCTTTTAATAGCATATGACCATCATTATTACTAGTAACAGTAGTACAAATACGTTCTGATGTAAAGCATATTATGAATATAATAAAATCTATTTTCGGTATAATATAACAAATGATACAATACACTTCGGCCTACCTACAGTTTATAGAATTGGCATCCAAAATGTGATTTGGAACACAGCCTATCTTAAGTCTGCAGGGCCTGTTGGTCCAGTCACCGTAAGCATTCATTTCTTGGACCTAAATGCCAATTTTTTAAAACAATACTGTCACTGAAATGCTCTGACAATATATATATGGGTCTATGCTGATTTAAGGACAAAACGAAGAGGTTTTTATTTCTACTTTTAACTTGATTAAGAACAATAGAACTTTTCCTTCTTATCTACCCATTGCATCTGTTTAAAGGCTATACAACCAGTACAAGGGTTTTCTCCAGTGGCCGTTCCACTCGCAACATTCTTGGCAAGTACCTGAGCTCTGTAAAAGTAGAAATGATGATGCCATTATTATGTTTGATTTGTCCGAAAACAGGGGGAAAAGAAATAGTTTTCTAATTCACAACACAGCCTCAGTTTATGAAAAAATGAGACAGCAGCCAATATTTCTTTGTTAATTATTCATAACGATTTTCATGAATACTTTAACAAACCTATAAAAGAAAATATCACCCCTATGTGCATTTTTCTACACGAAATATTGCTTTTAGATGTAAAATAAATCAGATTCCTATTACAGAAGAATGTACGTACAACAGATTAAAAACTTTATTAAAACAATATATATATATTATAGTTTTAGACATATGAGAGGAGGTAATAAACGTGCATCAAAATTGACATCTTAAAATTTATATCTTTGTTTTTATGGGAACTTACTCTTTACAAACACCAGTGCAGACGAGACCGGTAATAAGTTGGTTGTTGAAGTCAATAGGGTTTAAAATTGTCGGGCAAAATGCGTTTTCACACTGCGACTCTGTTCCGTCACATCCAAACTGACTGAGCAACTGTTCAGCTAAATTTAGGACTGAAAATCAAAAACGGCAGTAGTCTGAATAACTTTAATATACAGTCCCTGGCTCGCGGATTTTTCAAAGTCCGCGCTTCCCCGCGACTGGACCCTAGCGCGGACAATTTCTTGAGCCGCGGGGATGCGCGTTTTTTCATGCATCTCCGCAATACATTTAACAGCGTCCGCCGCGACCAAATGCAATAAAATTGATTGCGGTGTCCCGCGATGATGGTCGCGGCGCATCGCGATGAAGTGCCGGTGGCTCGCGGTGAATTGCGATGAATCGCCGCGATTTACAGGTAAATGCAGAGGCTTGTTGTTATGTATACAGTTAATTTAAAATTTCAACACTATGATGGGATAAGAAAATTTAATGAAGAAATTAAACAATGCTTTATATTTTTGAATCATTTATTTCTTCTTACTTTTCTATTTCAGGTGTTATTTCCATTAACTCATATAATTTAATAAATGCAACGATTATATTTTTAAAACATCTGGGTTATGAAACTTAATATCATTATGTCTTTGAACCTGTATAATACATGTATATATACATGTACTACTGTATAATTTGTTAATTCATTTAGACAAGATGAAAATAAATAGTATTTTGTATTTTGCAAGCATTTATATCTTCTAACTATTCTATTTCAAGTACAGTTTCCATTAAATTCTATAATTTCATAAATACACAAAAGACTGTCATTGCTTTTAAAATTCCGGCGTTATGTAATTTCATTGAACTCGTATACTATAATTACCTAATTGATTTTAACCAGATGATTTTGAGTTTGAATAATATTGCAACAATATTTAATAAAACACTATTTATTTTGAAGCAATTGATGTTGATGGCCGAGTTGCGAAAATACATCACACATCGAAAATTCGATTTCATTCATCAACGTATTGTGGTCGATAATTGCCCCAGGTTCAATGATGCCCATTTGTTTTAATTCCGACATATGCATTTAATTATAGTTGAGTGTTTCATGCCATGTTCTAAATTTTCCACTGATCAGTTCGTCTACCAATAAAAATGATACTAGTCAAGCATTAAGTACACGTGAAAATTAAAGACTTGAAAACAGTCATTGTTCAACATAAATGTGATATTGTGTTTAACTTATAAGTTATAAAATTACGCTGGAATTAAAAAGTAACCTATAATGGCACTTCGTCAATGGACGAATTAAATTTCGCATTTTCTTGTAAAATACTTGTGTGACGACACGAAAAGATCAGGAATTAAAGGACCTATTAGAACTAACGATGAAGTAATTAAAGATTTCACTTCCGTTATCTTATATCTTATTATTTTTCGGGAGTTTTGCATAATATGAGCCGCGCCTTGAGAAAACCAACAAAGTAGCTTTGCGACCAGCGTGGCTCCTGACCAGCCTGCGCATCCGCGCGGTCTGATCAGGATATGTGTTGTTCACTAACTGTTTCTCCTACTGCAGTAGGTTATGAAAGCGAACAGCTTGGATCGTTCCTAGACTGTGCGGTCACAAATCCACTATGTTGATTTTCTCATGGCGCGGCTCAATTATATAGTGAATTTTTTTTACAGATATTATCAGATTACGAGTTTAAAAATCATATATTTACAGCTTTCTGTAATAGTTTAGTGATCAAGTCTGCTACATGTAAATAAGGCGTTAAAAGTGTTACATAGTGAAATTAAAAAAAAAATGTCGAAAATTATTTTATAATGTATATGAAGTATCTGCATTTAAAACGGAAAATTGATTTTCCACCCGATAATGTTCATGAAACATTTGCAATAATAATGATTGATTTAATAAAAACTAGAAATATATATCATGATAACAGATAAATTTTCCATGGATGCAAAATAAATATCATAAAAATATTTTTAAGTCAGTGCTTTAAACTCCAACAGAAGTACGTATGTTTTCATTTATTTATATAAACTAACTTTTTATGAAATTAGAAAAAAGCGATCCATCTATCCATTTTATTGGCCCCGAATTGCCACTAAATAAGACATACAACACTGATAAGCTTTACTCACTCTGTGTCGTGAGTAAATCAATTATTCACTTATTTCATGTTCCTAACTACAAAAACAACAAACACAAATATAAGATACAGGTCTTAGTATTTGACAGCATTCCAATGTACAAAAAAAATACGAATATATTTGTCTTGCAAATGTCAGACGGTACGATGTTGTGCGATGTGTTGATGATCGACCAGTAGAGTGGGGTAAATGTGGTTTATCTTTATCTTTGTACACCACTCACCCTGAAAAACATACTATCAAAATTTAAGGCAAACATACAATCAGATGTACATGAAATCTAAACTGTAAAATGTGCTTTCTATTAGGTCCGAATAAACCCAAGTAAAACTTAAACTATCTTATCTCGAAAAATTTAAAAGATTTTAAGATGGCAATTCTGGTCTCTCTCAGACTATATATGTTCAACCCTAACAGCCAATACTTTGCCTTTGAACCTCATTGAATCAAAAACACATCTTTTAACTCCTGAATTTACGAAAAGGCGTGGTTTCAGGAATTCTAGAATTCCTTGATTAAAGTTCTTTTCACTGATTTTTATGGAAAGAAGCGGCCCAAAATGCCGAACTAGGCCATTTGGGAACTACTAGCGTACCTGCGACTTTGAAATAAAGTAAATGTGACAAAGCTTTATGCACCAACTTGATAGGAGGCACTAGCCAATTATTGCAGTTTCCCCCGACTGTGTAAAAGCATCAACTGCCTGGGTTTTGAAAATCAATAAACTTGGAATGTATCTCTCATTTTCCTATTTCTGGAAAGTGGCAAATCTATCTACGTCGTGCGGACCCCACATTTTACAGAAATTGGAAAAATTCTACTGAAACTTCCCTCGTCTGTACAACTCAATTTGCTAATATCGTCGCAACTTGGTTGAGTTCCCTGGGTACCCACTGAATGCGCAAATCTATATTAAACTGAGAACATAAAAACTCAAAAATGTCTCGGGACCCCTTTCTGAAGCTCGAATTTAGTGCTACCTGACTGAACTATGTGTACACATGACTCGGAATCTGAGAACCACTTTACGGACTGATCTTTCAAAGTTTGTCCGTAGGCCCTTAAAGCTAATTTGACTGCGCGTAGTTCTCTGAAAGCTGAGCTTGTAGTTTTAATGAAAAACGCTATCCTTACAGCTTACCATATATGAGCCTGCTGCAACGTGGGACGCGTCTGAATAGACTATAGTCTTTGTAGGAGAGTAATCTTTAAGAACCTTTGTTTCTTTTCACTAAGTTATTGATCCCGAATTTAATCTCATCGATACATTGATGATTTACTGAAATCTTGTATCAAAAATCCCGGACTTTCTGTTTTCTATTCCATGTACAAATACCTGGTCTTAATCTTGTAAGTTTTCCCGATAACAGCGGACATCAAAATAATCTTTCCCGTGCACTGAGCAAGTTTTCTAGCGGAAACGAAGGCAAATCATTCAAAATGGCTTGCAAAGAAAAAATACATTCGTTTATTGCGTCTACCCAGGTATACTGATGTAAAAATTCTATACTATTCCAGTAAATACCTATCCACTCTCAACACTGTACGGGTAACCAAACGGATTTTTCCTGTTTATAACAAAACCAGCTTTCTGTAAACTTTTTTGTACAAAATGCGAATCTTTAAACTTGTATCATAATTCTTATTTGTACTCCAGCCATCATCTAAAAACATCACGATTTTAATTCCGTTATTTCTCCAGAATTTTACCATTTCTCTCATAAGTTTAGTAAAAGCAAAGGGGACAGAACTCAGGCCAAAAACTAAAACTGTGAACACGTAGTACTTTCCCTTTATTGAAAAACCTAAATAAGTTTGATGACTGGGGAAAATATCCAAATGATAGTAACCTTTGCTAAGGTCAAACTTGAAGCAAAAACAATCCTTATCAAAATACTCTTAACCTACTTACCAATCTTTGAAAGAGAAACTATCTTTCCAAATCCATTTGTTTACTATTCTGAGATCTAAAATAAGGCGTTTTTTGCCTTGTTTTTTAAGTGGGCTAACAATAGTTTGGGAAAAGACTGTGTTTTAAAAGCAGCCACTCTGTAAAAGTTCATGAACGGTTTCTTCTACAAAGGCGAAAGTTCTAAAGGGACCTGTTATTTTTTGAAAACTCGAATCTGGAAGTTCTAAAAAAGGAATTTTTTATCCATATCAATAATATCAATAATTTCTGGATTAGCGCCTATATGTTTCCAGTACGAAATATGTTCCCTGAGGCGACCCTTTACATTTGTAGAAGATTTCGGTTTTCTCTAAAATCATCCCAGATTGATTTTCATAAGAATCAAAAATACTGAAAATACTTATCATTTATAGTCTTTTTGGTGTGCTGGCTGGTTCTCCGGATGAGTATCTGCTGACGGTAGCGGGAAGCTCGGGTCCTGGATTGATCTTAGTGACATTCGTGACGGAAGTGGCCCCTAAAACCGCAGGAGAAGCAGATGGCCGCATTTTCTGGATGTTCCAGTACCACGTGAGGAACGAAAGGATGCAGACACGGTCAGGAAAAGGACTGCCCTGTCCTTGGTTGTTTTTAGGTTCCCCATGAAATCATACAAACGATTATTAATTGTAAGGGAAAAGGAACTGCAAGAACAGAAGTGGTTTTCTTTGTCTTAATTTTCTTGAGAGCCCCGGCCTCTGCCTGTTTAATGCGTTTTTCGTCATCACTATCTGAAACCCCAACAGCGGTCTTTCATATTCGGACACCGTAGTCCGCCCCAGGGGAAGTTTCAGTAAAGTAACTAACTTGTTCGGTGCTTCAGTTTAGAACCCCGTATCATCCAAAACTTCGCTAACTTGTTGTGGCAACAAATGTTATAATTTCTAACCACTTCTATTTCCCCTTTTGAATTTCAATGTTAAATTCGTACTGAATTCTGTTCGACTCTTTTTTTAATTGAACTGCTGTTTTTCCTTTCAGGGTTTCGAGAAACTAAAGTTTTTTTAAAGTCTTTTAACTGGCGTCTAAATACGTTTTAAAAAGCGAAAATGCTTCTATTGCTGAATCCCCTGGGGACTTACTTGAATTGTTTCCATCGTTGTTAGAGGGCGCAGAAAGGCTTCTATCTCCTCCTCCAATATGGCTGTCTTCTTCCACTGAAAACGTGCACACGTTGTCGAGAAAAATGCCAATCTAATCTAGTACATATATGTATAATCTTGTTGTCACTATGCCCGTTAGACCTCGAATAGCGTAAATCCCGTGCGGAGCGGCTTTAATATCAAGCCGCAATCAATCGAGGCGTAAACGTTCTATATTTAGGAACGTTTCCTAATAAGGAAACTAGATAAAAAAAGTAACATGTAACTGAAACGAAAATAAATAAATTTAGTCTGGTTACTTCTTTTACTTTTTTATATTTGTCTTCATTTTTTCACTTTCACTCCGTGATGTGAATGCTATCACATGTCTTTTGAAAAACAAGGTGCATACTTTTATTAGTTATTAGAAAACCCTTATGAGATACATGCTAATGTGCTGAATATACACTATGTATCCTAAATAATTACTGAATCAACAGTAACTGTAACGATATGCATGTGCCCACTTATACTAGTAGATATAATCATATTTCAGGAATAACCAATGGAAAGAAGCTCGCTATGTTTCTGCTTGCTGTACTACCATTTACACTGGGAGCCAGAATTGATGAAAAAAAAGATTCATAGAATCGCTTCTTGGTGGATATGACAGTAAGACAATGCTTTCGCTGCTTGAAACTGTATTTTGTTACAGTATGATATTCCATCATTCAATAAAGAAGACCGGTATTGTAAACGTTCTAATTCATTATGTTTTGTTTTATAAATTCTCAGTTATTTGCAGTTCATATATATTGAACATAAATAATGTATTTTATAAAAACACCTTTGGGTTTAAAATGGCCATTTATATAAAAATTACTTATTAAAAGCAACTACACGAATGTATAATGTCAGAATTCGTAAAGTACACATTTAGAACACGGGTTGGAAAGGATTTTTTTGCCTCTTTCTGAAATTCGGCCTTCGCTTGATCCAAATTTTTTGGAAAATTTTTATTGAAAGCTATTTCCTTTTTTCAAAATTTTTGCATTTGGGGGCAAATCATATGACGAATAAAAAAAAATTTTCACTGCATAAAATGGGAAATATGAACAAACAGAACTTTTGCAAAAAATGTGTTACTAATATACTGGGGAAATATAAAACTTTTACGGGAAACAGAAACCACTTATAAAAAACTTTTTTTGTTGCAAACACAATTTCACTTGTCAAAATTTTGACATAGGGGGCCTTTATTTTATCTTGTGAAAAGCGGGTTTTGCATCATTTTTTTTGTAAATTTTTGAGTTATTGAGGTAAATGTCAGATTTCACGCATGAATCCTCCTTTTTTTTTTTGTTTTTCAAAACTTAAAATTTTCCAGAATTTTTTAAAATTTCGTTCAGTAATAAAAAAGGATATTTTATAAACTTCGAATTTTTATGTTTTTACCCCAAAACCACTAAAGGCCTAAAATTTGTCATTTAATTCGCGAAAAAGTAGTTAGTTTCCCGGCTATTCGTAAACCCCTGAAAAGCAATGTCGGGTCCGGGGTTTAGCCTAAACCCCTATAAAATTTTAGTTTTTTGGCGGGCTTATCCTTAAATAGAGATGTATGCCTTGCGCACCCCACCTTCCGACTTTATAACAAATTTTTGCTGTTTATTTTCTGTAAAATTTTTATGCTCGATCGAGGTAAAAAATTTTTTTTTTTGATTTTTGTATATTTTTGCATTACGATTTTTTTTTGGTAAATTTTTTTTCTTCTACAAATTCTGTAAATTTTATTTTTCGGCATGTGATTTTGGGGGGTGCGGTTTTTAGGATGATTTATTAATTTTTCAGATTTGTAAATTTTTAAAAAAGAGGAGTCTAAAAGTTTGTTTTAAAATGTAAAATTATATAAAAATTTTGTATGTGTTTAATTGAAAAGCCTGTTTCAAAACTTATGTCAAACATTTTTGTTAAATTATGGAACGCCATTACGCATTGTATGGTTAGAAAAATTATATGGAAATCTATGCCATGTTTGTAATTATTTTTGTAATTTGTAATTGGCCCCGTTATAAAAATCAAATTTAAAATGCCTTTGGGGAGTGTATGGCATTAGATTTTATATGGATGCCAACTCTCAATAACGTTTGATTTTTTTTAATTTTTGTTTTTTTGTAGTTGTAAAAATGGCTGCATTTATCTTTCCTTACATAAGTTTCATATAACTTTTCATATTTTTCTCATACTTTAACTTTAGTCTTTTAAGTAAGTTTTTTTGTAAAATGGAGAATAATGAGTTTTTTTAATCATGTGCGTCAAACTTAGTAGCACATATATTTTGTATAGAGCAGTATTATTTATGGGACCTCGGAGGGGGGTTACCCAAAGGAGCGTTTATGCCCTGACTATTTGTTTGCTTGGGTTTAAAAATTGTTATATATTTTAGCTTTTCCCGCAGACGTTTTTCCCGGTGATGTCAAACCCCGGGAAAGTAAAATGCCCGAGGTTCACTTGTCTTCACTCGCCTGGATTGATTTTCCCCAGCGCGAGCTTTCCCCCTTGGGTGGGCGAAAACCCGCAAAGACGATGATTTTTTTTTATCCTCTGAAGTCGTCAGGGATGAAATCACCTCCCCAGGGGGAGCCAACAGGAATCAAGTATTCACGGTTTAAAGGGACTGATTTAGAAGCTATGTTTTGTTTGTGCTACTTAAATTTCAAAATTTACTTAAAAGACCTGTGTCACGTCAGTTTTAGAAGGACTATAAGAATTTTTGTATCTAGAGATACTGAACTTTTTTTTTTTTTTTTTTTAAAATCAGTTGTTTTTTTTTTTTTTTCATTTATTCATTGTTAAAAATCATTTTTTTAAAATAAATTTGAAAAATTTTTAAAGGTGTTGATTTGTTTGTTGGTTACTGTCCCCGGTACGCCTTTTCCTGTCACAAGGGTGTCAAGGGGTTGGTGACCAGACACGACTATTCAAACATTTTAAAACACCTTTTAATGCAGAAATAATTTGTAAAGATTTCTTTTGTTTTTTTTATTGTTACACATATATAGTTTTTTTCTTTTTTCAATGACGTTTTACTCAGACAAGAAAAGACAGATCCTTGGGCTTCATAACCAGCTTTTGTGGTCCGAGAAGACATTTGTTTACAAATTTGGATTGGGGTGGTTCGTTCCTTTTATTTTTTTTTTTGGGGTTTATTTTGGGTCACCTAGATTAAGCAACCATATATCTGTGCTGGAGTGACCGCCCTTGACAGGAAGTTATCCTACTCACTATAATTGTGCGTCGCCCTACTTCTCCCGGTATCCTATTTTGTATTAGTGTATGTATAATACTATCGATTTTACTTTGTGGTTGAGAAAGTTTGTTTATTTGATATTTTTTACCTACTTTAATTTTTTAGTGCTACCGTTGGGGTATACCTATACTTGTTTTGGGAAAAACACTTTGATTTTTTTTTGTTTTATTTTTTACACTAAAGTTTAACACTAGTTACAGTTGATTGTTTTGATAAGGCTAGGGTTTTTTTTGCAGCTCCTGTCACTGTACTTAGTTGATTGTTGCCTATGGACCTTGATTGCAATGTCTTTTCGCAACTTAGGTTTATTTTTTTATGGGACGTTTTGTGTGTATATACGAGGATAGACTTTGTTTTGGCTTCAGTGGAAACTTTTGGAGCCTTAGTGAAAAACTAGTGTGTCTGTATTCCCTCCGATTTTTTAAACTTGTGCCCCTCAGGTTGTTAAGTAGCGTTTACTGTAGGTTTATGGTTTTAAACGTGTGAATATACTAGTGTAGTAGAGTTAACAAAAGGTAGGAAAGGGAGTTGGTTTATAAAGGAGGATTACGAATTTTGTTAAGGGAAAGAGCAGGCAGGGAACGTGGGGAAAAGAATATGTTTAGGGGCAAAAAGATAGATAGAACAGAGAAGGAAAAGGGTTAGGTTAAAAGCTAGATTGCGAAAGAAAAGATGAAATGAAAAAAAAAGTAGTTTAGAACAGAGAGATTAAGAAAAAGAAAAAAATAGATTAGAAGAGTGGGGAAAGATTGGTTAAGTTGGTTTTGCAGAAGGAAAAGATAGAATTGAACGACGTGCAGTTGAGGCTAGAAGGAAAAATTTTGGTTTTGAACGTAAGTTGAACTAGAAAGTTAAAAAAAGGAAAAGGAGAAGTTAATTTTGCTGGGGAATTTTTAGAAAAACAAAAAAGGGAGGAAGCAAAAGTAAAAATTAGAAACAGAGCAAAATTTTTAAAGACAGACTTAGAAAAATGGTAGGAAAAGGAAAAGGGGTTAAGTGTTCCCCTTTGATGAAAATTGTTCCATGGATGCTATTAAATGTGTAGAAACTCCCTGTTGCGCAGGATGGGTTAAAAAAGGGATATGGTCATTTAAAATTCCCTTTCCTTTAAAGGGTACGGCAAAGAGGTTTTGATAGGTTTCCTTTTGGAAATAGGAAGGATTATGAAAAATAAAGCCGCTTTGCTACGTCAGTTCAAAACTCACTGACGATGGCTTTAAGAAAAATTTTAAAAACTGAGAGGCCTGTGATAATGAACCTTTTGATTTTTACCCAAATAAGTAATATTTAGATGGTTGGCTTAGATGAGTAAGGTAGAAAAAACGTACGAAGGATTGTTATTTTTTATTTAGGGACCAATTTTTAATTCGTAATAGAGAACTATCCAAATTTGGTAGTAAGAATTTTTAAAACTAAGGATGTAGCAAAAATTGCAGATTTTTTTTGCAAAGACTCGTGGAGGCCCCGTTGTCTTAAATGAACCAAAAAGGACCGGAGCTATAAACCATATAAAAACCCCAAGAAGTATCCTATTAGTGAAAGGGGAGGCATAGTAATAAAAGGGTGTAGCATGTTGCTAATGAGGAAAAGGGGTTTAAAACCCTTTGGTGTACAAATTTTTTAAAAGTGTGGTCGAAAGGGCATAGTTCATTTACGGGATGGAAGTACGGGGGGAACGTGAACAGCAGCGATTTTAAAGTGGCAGGAACGGGAAAGTAAAAAAGGGGGAAAAAATAAAATAGTAAGGAAAATAGAAATAGGGGTGGGGCCCGGGGACCGATCTAGGAGTAGAGGTGAGGAAGAAAGGATGAAAAATAGGGTAAGTCAAGTAGGTCAGAGAGGGAAATACATTATAGAACTAAGTGATGTTGAGGAGTTTGGTATCTTAGTGAATCATGCCCACAAAACCCGGTATTTTATGGTAGGGTTTTAAACGCTATGCGGGGTGGTTTTAATTGTGATATGAAAAGGAATTGAGAAGCAATCAGTTTTTTAAAAAAACCCCCTAGAGAAGTCAAAGGGAGTGAAAATAGGAAAATTAGCTAGAAAAGATATTGATTGTCCGATTTCAAGGGAAGTAGAGGGGGTTTGGTTGTAGATAAACCTACCAATGATGTTATAATTGGTAATTTTGGGGAGCTGTAGAACCTCATTTAGTAGTTAGCGCCCGCATTGAATAGGGGGGCCACCCAAAAATTTAAAAGCAAATAAAGCTTTAAAAATTTCCTCTAGATTTTAGATTTCTGAGAGGAAATTTTTAAAAAGCAACAGAAAAAAGCATTTAGATTTTTAGAAAGAAAGGGTGAGGAAGGTACGATTTGCAGTGTAGAGGGAAGGTTTTTGTTAGGTTTGAGATAAGGAAAAGATTGTTATTAGGGGTATACCGCCCAGAATTTAGACAAAGTAGCAGTTGATTGTACCTAAAGTCTTGAGAAAAATGTGATGAAAATTGCCATGATTCTTTTTGTCGGGCCCTTTTGGGTTAAGGAAAAAAGTGTGGGTATTAGGCGAAATTTTTTTTTGGGCCCGGATATGGCAGAGGTTGAAGGTACTGTCAGTCTTAGATTTGTCAAAGTACTATGCTAAGGGTGGGGTAAGTAAAGTTCCGTTAGGAAAAATGCCTTTTTTGTACTCCGTTTAAGAGAGTTTTCCGTCGATACGTTTGGGCCCTGAACCATGCTGTAGGAAAAAAAAAGGCATTTGTATGGTAGTTATGCTCTAGATATCCGAAAACATGCACACCAGTATTTAAACTGGAGAGTGCAAAGGTTTAAAATGTACGTAGATTGGAGTGCCAAGGAAAAGCTTACGATTTTGGTCGCAGTTTTACGTCAGACCTTATGGAGAAGTTAGTAGGATTGTCTTAAGGCCCGTTTAACTAAAAAACCGTATCACCCTAGTGTAAGGTTTAGTAAAAAGTTTAACGGGAGTTTGAAAAAATGTTGAAGCGTATGTGGTGAAGACCCGAGATTGGGGTGGTATTTAATCTATGTTGTTTGCTTACCTGAAGTTCCGCAAAAAAGTTTGGGATTTTTTCCCTTTGAGTTTCTTTTATGGTAGAACAATCGTGGACCCATAAAGTGCTAAAGAGTATGGGTGGTAAACGGAATGATTTTGGGGGGTTAAAACCCCTTACCAGTTGTTATGGTTTGCAAAAAGTTGGAAGATACGTTAAGATAGCCAGCAAATTAGCAAAAAGTAGTGCAATCAAGAAGTATTACAATAGGAGGCTAGAGATAGGGGTTTAAGGCAGGTAAAGGTACTTGTATGTTACCTAGAAACATTTAAAATTTTTTTTTTACATTTGGAAGGGTCCTTACGTAGTATAGAGGTAGTAAAAAGACTAAAATTTCAGGATAATGTAGCGGGAAAATTTAAACGTTTCAGAAACATGCTGAAAAAAAGTACGGAAAGAAGGATGATAGTAAGTCTAACCAGATAAGGGATTTTTAATAAGGTTGGAGCAGCTTTTGTGAGGGGATCAAGAGATTTGACAGATTAGATCCGAATGAAGTGTGATAGTTTTCGAGAAGTAGAAAAGGTTATTTTGGGGGCCATAAAGCAGGGTACAGAAACTACAAAGGTTTTGAGTAAAACGAGTTAACAGTAAATGTAAGCGGAAGTAGAGTTTTTTAGAAATTTCCAAAGGTTTGGGGCAGATTTTTTTGTATGTGTTTTTTATTGATTTTTTTAAGTTTTTCTCAAAATTTGGCGCTTTGCAATTCCCCTCACGTTTACGAAAAAAGGGGCACCAAAACTTTGAGTGGGGGGTGAAGTCAAGAAAAGGGTTTCCAGACTTTTAAGGGTGCTTTGGGTCCCCCATTTTTGAAATTCCAATTTAGATCAGACTTTTTTTTGAGAGTAGTGCTTCAATTTAGGTTTGGCTCTTTTTGCTTCGGAAAATATGGAGAGAAATTACCTTAGCGTTTGTAGTAGAAAATTCTACCCAGGGAGCAAAGACTCGTGAAGAGAAGGATGTTTTTGGGTAATATGGGCAGTAGCTAAGTTTCACCGGTATTTTTTCGGTAAAGCTTTTTTTTAAGACAATATCAGCCCCTCACTTATTTTAATAAAGCGAAAATTAGAAATTTCCCGGTGTGGGTGGGCTTGGCATTGCCCAATGGATCAGTATCAGAGCAATTCCTGGTAGGAAAAGTGGCGCAATTTTTTGGTAGAGTGTAGACAATGGCTATTTTATGGTGTACAATGTGACAGTGTCTTTTTTGTGTGTTTGTTTGTTAATCAGTATGTCATTTTGTTTTTTAGAAAATTAAAATTTTCTTTTTTAAGGGGGGACGTGTGCACAAATTGGGAAAACGGGGGCCTTTTTTATCTGTAGTGTAAATGAGGATTGCTCTCTTTTGAATTTTTGAGTTATTGAGTAAAATTTGTTTCACGCATGAAATACCCCCTTTATTTTTTCTGTTTTCAAACTTAAATTCCATGTAAATTTTTTAAATTCTGTTCATTTAAAAAGAAAGTTTAATTTTAAAACTTCAGTAATTTTTGTTTTTTTATCCCCAAAACACTAAATGGGCCTCAAATTGTCAATTTAATTCGCGCCAAAAAGTTAATTCCCCCGGGTATATCGTGAATCCCCTTTAAAATGACAAAAGTCGGGGTCCCCGGCTTGCTGAACCCATGAAAATTTTGCATTTTGGGGGGACCTTTCCCTTTTAAAAGACTGGACTAGTATGCCTTGGGGCCAAAAACTTCCGACTTTATGACGAAATTTTGTTGAATTATTTTTTGCTAAAAATTTTTGCCGATCGAGGTAAGAAAATTTTTTGTTAGATTTTTTTTATATTTTTGCATTTCATTTTTATTTTGGGAAAATTTTTTTTCTTTACGAAAACTGTAACATTACTTTTTGGCATTTTTGATTTTTGTAGTTTCGGTATGTTTAGGATATTTTTTAAATTTTTTTGACTTTTAAATTTTTTGAAAGAGGAGTCTAATGTTTCGTTTTATAAGATGTAAAATTTTTTCTGAAATTTGTATCGTGAAATTGAAAGCCTGTTTCAAAAAACTTTTTTGCAAACTTTTTTTTAATTTTGGAACGCCTTACTGCATTGATGGTTATTTTTAAAAATATGGCAAGTTAGTGCCATTTTTTTTAAATATTTTTGTAATTTTTAATTGTGGCCCCTTATAGAATTAATTAATGTCCGTTTTAGTGTATGGATTAGATTTTATGGAGCCAACTCTCATTAACGTTTTATTTTCATTGAATTTGTTAATTTGTATTGAAAAAATGGGTGCAGTTTATCATTTTCCATTAATTTTGTTTTATATACTTTTCTATTTTTTTTTACTTTAAAATTTAGTCTTTAATTAAATAATTTTTGTAAAATGGAAGAAAAAGTGACGTATTTTTTAAACATGTGACGTCTGAACTTAGGCAATATATTTTTAAGGCACGTATTATTTGGGAGTACGGAGGGATGGGTACCCAAAGGAGCAGTTTTAGCCCTGACGATTTGTTTTTCTATGGGCTTACCATATGTTTTTTTTATTTTTGCTTCTTCCGCCCCGACGATTTTTTTGGTGATTCTAACCCGGAAGTACAAGCCCGAGGTTCATTGTCTTCACTCGCCTAGTGATTTCCCCGCGGGTTTGCCCCCTGGTTGTGCCGAAACCCCAAAGCGATGATTTTTTTTACCTCTGAAGTCGTCAGGGTGCAATCACCCACCCCATAGGGGCCAACCGGGAAAAACGTATTCACGGTTTTTAAAGGGACTGAATTTGAACTATGTTTTGTTTGTGCACTTAAAGTTCACAAATTTCATTAAAGACCTGTGTCACGTCAGTTAGAAAGGGTTAAAACTTTTTTTCAGAAATAATGAATTTTTTTTTTTTTCTTATAATCAGTTTTTTTTTTTCATATCTATTTATTTTAATATCATCTTTTTTAAATTAAATTTGTAAATATTGTAAAGGGTGTTGATTTGTTTGTGGGTTCTTTGCCCGGGACGGCCTTTTTTTCACACATCGTTCTTATATTAAAAAGAACTTTTTTTAAAAAAGCATTAGTTTTTGGAGGCTAGTACAAAGATCACGTATGGTTCAACGAGAAAACATCTGGTTTTCAGAGGGTTTGGGTTCATGTGAAGCCCGGTTATTATTGACAACAACCGTAGAATTTTTTTCTTGGGATTTTTTAAAATTGAATGTTGGGGTTTTAAAACTATAGCAAAAACTTTTTGACACTTAAAACTTTACTTAAAAAACTGAAACGATTAAAGGGGCTCGGAAAAACGAAAAAAAAAGGGCATTAAAAAATAAAAGTGACGACAGCTCTAAAAGTACTTAGTATCTAAATTTAAAAATATCCAATATTTACAAAATTCATTTAATTATCAATTTAATTTCAAAAATTTCATTTTGTAATGTAAACCCCTATTCATTTACATCAGATTTTTTAAGTTTCCACAGAAATGAATTGAATTGTTTCACATCTAAAGCATTAATTATTATTTCCTCTTTTTTTTCAAAAACAATCCGTCATTACCATTAACATTTCCACAAATCTCCCTTGTTTTGTACCAATAAAAATGTGTACCTCGTTGAATTTCCCTGTCTTCTATTAACTTAATCTACAGAAGTCAGTTTTATTTTTGTGCTGATATTTTGCACATCCGTCAACTTTCTTCCGATGTATGCTCTACTTGTTTCCATCGTGGTAGTGCTATTAATACGAGGCCCTCGTATACACATATTTGAAGTTATTTCAGAACTATTTGAATATCGTGTATACACCGCACCAACTCCAGATGCACTGTGTTCTACAGCGGTCAGCCACAAATGACAATGTATAAACTGGCGTTACACAAGTAACAATTATTTTTGTATTATATATTATAAACAAATACATGTATTTCTCATTTTTCCTTTTATTTATTCAGTAAATGTCTTTTAAATAATTTTAACCAAATACTACCTATTTAAACAGGATAGCATCGTAAAGTCACAATGATTTTTCTGGATAAAAGTAAATAGATTGATGTGATGAAATGTATTGACTTCTTTTATAGTGTCTTCTTTAAATAATCGTAATCGCAGTTTTCAGCAAATCTGCATATATATTCAACAGACTGTTACATATGAAGGTTACGAGCAAATAAACATATTGTATGTACTAACTATAAAAAGAGAGTGCGGGAGGATGTGGGTTCGATCACTGGCCGCGTCATACCAAAGACGTAAAAATAGTACTGACTCGTGGCTTCCTCGCTTGGCGCTCAGCATTAAAAGGATAGTAGTAGGACTGGTCAGCCTGGTGTCAGTATAATGTGACTGGGTGGGGTATCATGTCCCGTATTCCAGTAATGTACGTTGTACTATCAAGTAGACACCGTCGTTTATATCACTGAACAATTGTTGAAAAGACGTTAAACCCGAACACACACACATGCTATGAAAAGAACATAGGAAATGTTTTGATAAATATTTTCAAACTCCACTGCAATACACTGGACAGTACCTTATTTGGGCATTTAATACCTGTCGAACGGTGTTGGACATTTAAATCATGTAACAAAAAAGTTGGTCTTTTAAATCACTCGTAGAAAAAGCTGCGTTATAAAATGGAAAGAATGTATTCAACTTTTTATTTGCATTTCGATTTTTTAGATTGAGACGATTCAGGTATTTGAAATGTTTTGGAATATCGGAATTCCTTGATAAAATTGCTTTAAAGGTAAATGCCACAGTTGCCTATATGTATATAGGGAAAATTTTTCCTACGGGCAGAAATTCTTTAAACTTTGTGTAACTCCGTAATTAGCGCTAAAATCTCAAGAAGAATACCAAGTGTGCAAGGTCGCATCATGATGAAGACTCATGCAAGGTTTCATGAATTTACATCGAATACTCTTTAGCTAGGTACGTCATTTGATAAAACGAGCTTTTTCGACTATTCCAGGGGCCTTAACTTTGAAATAAATAGGGATGGAGTCAGACGAAAAATACGACGTGCGCAAGCTCATATCATGATAAAGACTCATGCAAGGTTTCATCAAGTAATATCACATACTTTTGAGCTAGACGCGTCACAAGATGTGCATTTTGGCTATTTCATGGGCCATACCTCTGGAAAAAGTGGAGGGGGTGGGGGCGGAGCCAGACGAAAAGTAGGATATGCGCAAGTTCATATCATGATATACTCTTGCAAGGTTTCATCAATTTATATCAAATACTTTTTAGGTAGGCGCGTCACAAACATTTTTCGGACGAACGCACGGAGGCAAGGACGGATGCACGGACAAGACCACATCTATATGCCACCCCTTATAGTTGGGGCACGAAAGTTACAACCCAAATAAAAATACAACACATGATTTATCTCCGAGTGTGACTTGACCTTGAGCTAGAGGTCCGAGTCTTACATGAGACAAATTTGTGACCTCTCCGCGTGACCTTGACCTTTCAGACTGAGAACTGGGTCTTGCACGTAATAAGTGGTCTTATTATTATGAGGAATATTGATGCCAAGTGATTCTGAAATCCTTTGATAAATGGCAGAATATGGACCAGACACGAAACAGACCCAGTAAAATCGACCATAAGTGGCCTTGACCCTTGGACTAGGGTAGTATCTTGCCATGAACACATTATTATGGGGAATTAAATATTTTTCAGTCCTAGATTTAGCCAAACAGTTGCTCAGTCAGTTTGGATGTGATGAAACTGAGGCACAGTGTGAAACCGCACTTTGCCCGCAACTTTTAAACCCTATTGACCACAGCAACCAACTTATTACCGGTCTCGTCTGCAGTGGTGTTTGTAAAGAGTAAGTTCTCATAAAACATGAATAAAAATTTAAAGTACCTAATCACAGCAAATTTCAGTCAGTTTGGATATGATCGAACTGAGGCAACCTGTGCAAGCTTACTTTGCCCGCAACCTTAAGACCCTATTGACCACCATAACCAACATTAAACCAGTGTCACCTACTCTGATGTTTGTAAAGTCTAAGTTCTCATAAAAAAAACGTGGATTATATTTTTAAGACATCATATGTGAAGCTCATTTATTACCTCCGCTCATGTGAGTAGTTATTTTTGGAGTCTATACATCCTAGACCTTTCTTCTCCTAATACAAATGTAAATACCAAGTAGAAAAAGCTTACTAGAAAACGGTTCTAGAACTTAAAAACCAAAATAACAGATTTAAACGTCTTAATTTCAGTTTAAATAATTTTTAATATGTTGCAAGCACATTCTGTCAAAGTAGTGATTTAATTTGTTTTACCTCCAAGTGTTTCTTTTTAACAGCACTATTCGTGTAAAAAAGCGCATAGGGGCGATATTTTCTTTTGCAATTTTGTTATATTTTTTTTCGGAAAATCGTTATGCATAATTAAATGTAATAAAGAAAAGTATTAGCTGCTCTCTCACTTTTACATTAACTGTGGCTATGTTGTGAATTAGAAAGCTTTTCTTAAGTTATTCCATTTCCTTTTATTTCGGACAATTGCTTAAAAATAAAACAAAATAATAACGCCATTTTTGTATCTTATTTCAGAGCTCAGGTGCTTGCCAAGAATTTTGGAACTGGATCGTCGACTGGGGTAGATCCTTGTACTGGTGGTGGCCTCACAGGTGTTCTTGGTGGATAAAAAGGATATGCTCTGCAATGCTTCATTAAATTCAGTATTAACCTAAGCAGCTGAAATAAAGATTTCAAAATATCTTCACGTTTTGCCTTTTAAAGTAAGATAGGGTTCTATATTGACACGGTATTTCACTAACAGTTCTTTTTAAAAACATTTTTTCAAGTAATTGACAGTTCTTAAGAAGCGTGTTTCCACTGACTGTATCAAAAGTCATTAAGACCAAAGCGGAGCTCTGCCCTGATTCTGAGTCCGTAAAGTAGAACTAAGTACTAGTATTATATCGCATAAAGATCTCATCTTGTGATATTCACAAAAAGTAATGCTGCCTTCGAAAGAAAAATATCAGACAGTCCTCGTAAAAATACTATCAAGATATTAATTAAGTTCAGATTGTATTTGCTATAAAAGATTGTCGAACCGGTAGAGACATGCTTGTAATGCTAGAGGACCTATGAACATTACATGTTTTTATTCTATTACGCCTTTTTTACCCCCGTCGTTATCGAAGAAAAAAGGCTGACATAGAAAATGGCTACATTCTTCCGTCAGTTCGTCCGACCAGTCTATTACTCTGCCATCTATGAAGGGATTTTTAAATCACTTGCCATAATGAGACAATGCGTCATATGCAGACCCCTAGTTCCAAGGTTAAGGTCACACTTTGCGGTCAAATGTTAACTTGGTCTGTGTCTTGTCCGGTCCATAACTCTGCCACTTACCAAGGGATTTAAAAACATTTTGTACAAACGTTCCCATAATAATATGATGTATCATGCGCAAGATACATACCCCTAGCTCCAAGGTCAAGGTCACACTTATAGGTCGATTTTACAGGGTCTGTTTCGTGTCTGGTCCATAATTCTGCCATTTATCAAAGGATTTCAGAATCACTTGGCACAAATATTCCTCATAATAATAAGACCACTTGTTACGTACAAGACCCAGTTCTCAGTCTAAAAGGTCAAGGTCACGCGGAGAGGTCACAAATTTGTCTCATGTAAGACTCGGACCTCTACCTCAAGGTCAAGTCACACTCGGAGATAAATCATGTGTTGTATTTTTATCTGGGCTGCAACTTTTGTGCCCCAACTATGGGGGGGGGGGGGGCGGCATATAGATTTGGTCTTGTCCGTGCCTCCGTGCGTTCGTCCGTCCGGGAAAATTTTGTGACGCGCCTACCTAAAAAGTATTTGATATAAATTAATGAAACCTTGCACGAGTCTTTATCATGATATGAACTTGCGCATCTCCTATTTTTCGTCTGGCTCTGCCCCCTATTTCCAGAGTTGTTACCCATGAATTAGTCAGAAATGCACATTTTCACCTTGTGACGCGCCTAGCTCAAAAAGTATGTGATATAAATTGATGAAACCTTGCATGAGTCTTTATCATGATATGAACTTGCGCACCTTACATTTTTCGTCTGGCTCCACCCCTATTTCCAAAGTTACGGCCCCTGAAATAGTCAAAAATGCACATTTTCACCAAAGGATGTACCTAGCTAAAATGTATTCGATGTAAATTCATGAAACATTGCATGAGTCTTTATCATGATGCGACCTGGCACATTTGGTATTCTTCGTGAGATTTTAGCGCTAGTTACAGAGTTACTGCCCTTGAAATAGCCAAAATGGTAGTTTTTCTTGTCTGTGATGTTGAAAGCTCAAAAAGTATATGGCCCAGAATAATGAGTCCTTTATATAAAATGTTTGTTGAAGCTATACTCCCTTAAGACTGTAAACATTTGAATTATTAACCTTATTTGTGACAGATGTACCGGTGGGGGCACACCTGTGTCCTACAGACACATTCTAGTTTATTCATGGATTATATTTAAATAACTTAACATAAGTTGAACCATTACAAGAAATAATGCATCATGTGTAAAGTTCAAGGTCATAGGCATCTATATTAACTTTCTTTTCTGTTGGTATTTATAATGTATGAAAAGTACAATACATGTACTTTTTATCAGTTTTCCTTCTTATTCAAAAATGAAATTATGTTTATAGTAAGATGATTTGTATTGATAGGGCCTAAGAAAAACGATTGTTTCTTTCCAGTATTAGGGTAGGTAGGTCGGTAATTTTTTTTTTTTTTGGATTTTTTATTAAGTGGGACTTCCGGAAACAAATGATTATTTTTGGCCTAGATATTAAAAAGCTATTAACAGTTGCAGACTAACAATTGTAGACTTCCAGAACGCAAACCAAGCCACAAGTTTTGACTTATGTTCGGATCCCGGTGTTGGGGCGAGGGCTTCAGATTGCTGCCGCTCAGGTGATTTTCTCTATGTTATCATCTTTGTAGTTGGGGGTACTCCACTGGTAGAGCCGTTGGTACCGGTGTATGTATAGGTGAATTAGTTAGAGTCCCTGTGGGCCAAAAACCTTTGGAGTTGTGGGTCCACAGCAGAGTGAAGGTTGTAGAGTTATTGTACAACATAATCATTTGTGGTTTCAGTTATGCATTTTCATTCATCCAATTAAATATAATAATTGGTTCTAATAAAATCACAGTTGTTCCTTCTTTAGTGTCTAGACAATAATATTTCCAAATGTTTAATTTTACATACTATTTTTCTTTAGTCTGAAATTAATCAAACTTAACGGTTAGACCCATATTTTGAGAAAAAAAAAAAAACAACATAAAATCATACAAAGAAAGAGCTGTTTCACATAAAAAAATGAACAGCATATAAGAAATGTATATTACTCTACAAAGGAACTGTCAATTTACAGTTCCGGAAAAAAGACTGCATAAAGCGGTCACACTTCCGGACAGTTCAACGCCTTTAAAAACTTATCATCTTCAAAGAACTGTTACATGTCGTCGTTTCTCTGCACTTGAAATAACGCCCCAGTGCTAAATTTCACATAATTAGGTGGAACGTTATTTTCAACAATAGTTTATTTTTCATTTCTGTACAAATGGCATTAATTTTCAAAGGCAGACAACTAATGATGAACAAGCAAAAGTTTTTTAAGTATGAAGGATTTGTTTGTTTAGATATCTTGTTGCACCCTATCTTTTGTTATTGATAACGAAAACTTAATAATAACGCCATACATTGTACTTCGTTTCAGAGCTCAGGTGCTAGCCAAGAACTTTGGAAGTGGCACTGCGACTGGGGTAGATCCTTGTACCGTTGGCATTACAGGATAAAAGACTCTTATTCAATATGATCTTAGAATATGGAAATAAATTTTCCCCGAATGTCTTCAATTTTACTTTTTTAGACTAACATGTTCCTTATAATTCTTCTACAACTCTTTAAGAGAACTATTTTTGAATTACAACTACATATTTGTCCAAATTAGTAGCAAACTTAAAGATTTTCAAGGTCAAAATAAGTAATTCATATTATGTAAAACTCAGGTATACTTATCCTGCTTTAGTGTTTATTTGAATATGAAATTTTCACTTTGCTTTAACATTTAGCCTGCTTTCGACAAATGATTTTGCCTTTGCGACCAGTGCAGACCAAGACCAGCTTGCACGTCCTTGCTGACTGATCATGGTCTGCACTGTTTGCTATTCAGTCTGTAAATATTCAGTAAACAGTGAATAATAAGCAGAATTGCCCAAAATGAATGATGGACCAATGCATTTTAGAAATTTAGGAGCATAAAGGCTAAGTGTATATAGGCCAATTAATAATCAAAATAAAATTAATTTAGAAAATAAAACTTCTCTTACATTTGCATGTCTATCTTATATTATCTACTTATGATGCATGCCGCTCCAAAGGAGAGATATTTCGGACATGGTCGAAAAAGTGATTTCTGTGTATATGTTTGTCATGGAGACATTCACATAAACACTGCCTGCTAGAAGATTGTGGTTTATTGGGGCTGTGTCCTTAGAACATGGTTTTTCCATGTGGTTATTTGTCCTTGTTAGTGCATTCATCGATCTCGCAAACTTTATTTATTACAATAATCATAATTAAAACAATTTTATCAAGGAATTCCGAAATTCCAAAACATTTCAAATACCTGTATCGCCTCAATGTAAAAAATCGAAATGCAAATTAAAAGTTGAATGCATTCTTTCTATTAAAAATATAATGCATCTTTTTCTATCAGTGATTTTGATAACTAACTTTTCTGTTACATGATTTAAATGTCCAACACCCTTCGACAGGTTTTAAATGCGCAAATAAGGTACTGTCTAGTGTATTGCAGCGGTGTTTGAAAATATTTTTCAAAACATTTCCTATGTTCTTTTCACAGCATGTGTGTATGTTTGGATTTAACGTCTTTTCAACAATTTTTCAGTCATATAAACGACGGTGTCTACTTGTAGAAGTGAGCATAATACTCCACTTTAAAGTGCAATATCACCACTGGAATATCACGCCGTAGACACGGGACATGATACCCCATCCAGTCACATTATACTGACACCGGGCTGACCAGCCCTACTTCTATCCTCTTAATGCTGAGCGCCAAGCGAGGAAACTACTAGTACCATTTTTTACGTCTTTGGTATGACTCAGCCAATGATCGAGCCAACGTCCTTCCACACTCTCTTTTCATAGTTAGCACATAAAATATCATATAATGTTTATTTGCTCGTAACCTTCATTTGTAACAGTCAGTTGAATATGTATGCAGATTTGCTGAAAACTGCTATTATGATTATTTAAATAAAGACACTATAAAAGAAGCTGTATATTTCATCACATCAGTCTATTTATTTTTATCCAGCAAAATCATTGTGAATTCACAATGCTATCCTGTTTAAATAGGAAGTACATTTTTGTATTTGATTAAAATCATTTAAAAGACATTTATTTAAATAAAAAGAAAAATGAGAAATGCATGTAATGGTTTACAATATATAATACCAAAAAATAAATGTTACTCGTAAAACGCCAGTTTATACATTGTCATTTGTGGCTGACCACAAACAGTGCATGTGTGTACACTACATTCAAATAGTTTTGAAATAACTTCAAATATGTGTATACGAGGGCCTCGTATTAACAGCACTACCACGATGAAAACAAGTAAAGCATACATCGGAAGAAAGTTGACGGATGTGCAAAATATCAGCACAAAAATAAAAAGTTCAGTAGATTAAGTTAGTAGAAAGAAATTTGACAGGGAAATTCAACGAGGTACACATTTTTATTGGCACAAAACAGGGGAGATTTGTTGAAATGTTAATGGTAATGACGGATTGTTTTTGAAAAAAAAGAGGAAATAATAATTAATGCTTTAGATGTGAAACAATTCAATTCATTTCTGTGGAAACTTAAAAATCTGATGTCAATGACATACTGGCTTGTACATTACTAAATGATAATTTTTGTAATTGAAATTGATAATTATAATGAAGTTGTAAATCATTGGATATATTTAGATTAGATACTAAGTACTATTAGTAGTTGTCATCACTTTTAGTGATCATTTGTACTAGCTGTACTGTACTCCAAAACTAATGCTTTTTTTTTTGAAAAAGTTCTTCTTTTAATATTAAAAATAGATGTATAATTGTATTTGCAGACAAAAACGTTTTACAATAAGTGGTTTCTGTTTCCTATATGAAGGTTATATATTACCCCAGTGATATTAGATAAGCAATTTTTTTGCCAAGATGTTCTGTTGTTTATATTTCTATTTTAATGCGAGTAATAATATTTTCTCTTTGTTCTTGTCATATGATTTGCCGCAGCATGCATAAATTTAGAAACAGGAACTAGCTGCAAGTGCAAATTTTCCAAAGTTTCGAATCAATGAGAAGGCTCGGAATTACGAGAAAGAGGCAAATATTCCTTTTCCAACCAGTGTTCATAAATTGTGTACTTTACGTACATTCTGACATTATACATTCTGTGTATGTTGCTTATTAATAAGTAATTTTTATATATAATGGCCATTTTAAACAAAGGATGTTTTTATAAAATACATTATTTATGTTCAATATATATGAACTGCAAATAACTGAGAATTTATAAAACAAAACATAATGAATTAGAACGTTTACAATACCGGTCTTCTTTATTGAATGATGGAATATCATACTGTAACAAAATACAGTTTCAAGCAGCGAAAGCATTGTCTTACTGTCATATCCACCAAGAAGCGATTCTATTAATCATTTTTCATCAATACTAGCTCCCAGTGTAAATGGTAGTACAGCAAGCAGAAACAATGCGAACTCCATGGTTATTCCTGAAATATAATTATATCTACTAGTATAAGTGTGCACATGCATATCGTTACAGTTACTGTTGATTCAGTAACTATTTAGGATACATAGTGTACATTCAGACCATATTTAGCATATAACTTATAAGGTTTTTCGAATAACTATAAAAACATGCACCTTTTTCTCAAAAGACATGTGATAGCATTCATATCACGCACGGAGTGAAAGTGAGAAAATGAAGACAAATATAAAAAAGTAAAAGACGTAACCAGACTAAATGAGCGTACAGTTTTTGATATTTTTAAAACAATATGACTGGGTACATAATCCAGTATTTTTCCAAAGGAAAAATTTTTTTTTCTTTATTCTGATAAAATATTACATTCAGTCATTAGTCTCCATTTCATTGATGTCTAATTGCATGCCGTTTTGCGGGATCTGATATCTCAGAATTACTTTTCTTTGATTTATTGAGGGTTGCAAAAATCAAGTGTATGGCGCATTCCTTAAGTAAAAGTGCAATACATTTCATATTTATTATATTTCTATTTGCAGAATTTTATCAATCGAAATAAACACCATAAACATATTAAAGAAACAAGTAATCTTTCATGATTTTTAAATTTCTTGCAATCTTTCATTTCGTGCATGAATACATTACCAACATTTTTTAACTTTAACCCAAAAGCAAGTTATTCATATTTCACTATCATGCATTCAAATTAGTGATGTCACAAGAAAATGACAAAATAAAACAACAAATATTTGTATATTCGTCAGTTAAAGTGTATTTAAATCTTTACCGGTTAGGTCTTTTCTTATATCTGGTTGACTGTGCAAATATGCGCCGTCACCACAAGAATGATTTTAGGCGTAACTATATAGCGCAGTTTGTAAAAGGTATAGTAGTACTGTGATTTTGTTGTAAAATGATCTAATTATTAATGTCTTACTATGTACATTCCTTTGACTTTTTATTAAGGCTGTATATAAGCGTCTGACTTTTGTACCTTAATCTAGTGACCTTGGTGTGATAAGATACGACTCGAAACTCATGACATGATCACGATTTTTACGAAAATGAATTTACAACATATTACAAAAGTATTTTAAAAACTGACTTAAAATTTGAAGGTTTTTTGAAAATTTGTAAAACAAATATTTTATACAGCCTCTTTATGAAGCTTGTAGTACTTAAGTTATCCAGTATAATAATGTACTACGAATAATAAAATTCCACAATTTAGATTCACTTGAGGAATGTATTGATTCTTCACGTGACATGGGAAGGGTTTCGTGTTTTTTTCATAAATTTGTAAAGCTCTGGAGAGATTTCTAGCTTCAGCACTAAATATGGCTTCTATTTTCCTAAATTCTTACTTCATGGTTTCTAACATCAAACTTTTCGACTTCTAACTTCCAACATACTTACCTTCCAAATTACTTCCTACTTCATTACTTCTACTTTCCTCGCGTCTCTTTCCTAACTTCATAACATCTAACTTACACTAACTCTTTCTGAGCTTTATTCATTGTCAATATTGACCAAATTTTCACCCTTCGTCCTGGTAAAAAATGTAGAGTTTCTATAAATCAAAAGGGCTGAGTAAATATTAGCTTAACAAAATTTTATGTGTATGTCCGTATGTCTGTTTTAATGTCTTTCTACCTGTCCAAAGTATGGAAGGACAATTGACCATGTACAAGTACTTAAGTTATTAATAACATCTTTAGACTTTTAGCTTGTGCTTTTCAATATTTTTTTTAAGTCATTATATTTTATTTCTCAAGCGTATGTTTGTCTGTATTACGCCATCAAACTTATGTATTATTAGCTGCGATTGAACTACAATGACTTCTTTGGACATACAGAAAAACATATTATTTGTTAAATTAGCCGTTTTAATCTCAAAATGTGTCTGTTGGTTTGGTTTGTGCATGGGATCGGAATGTGCAAAAATTGATCAAGGATAAGCTAAAATAACCCATAATGCTTATAGTACATGGAAGTTACAAGTCAGAAAATCTGAAGTTAGAAATAAGGAACTTCGAATTGAGGGAAATGAATGTCCGAAGTCATAAAGTTAGAAGTAAAAAAGTTGAAAGTTCGGAACTAAGAAATAAGGAAGTTGGTACAGAGAAATTGCAAATTATGAAGTTGGGAGCGAGAAGTATTTTATTTATTCTGTTGGTTTTAACGTCGCACCGACACAGTTATAGGACATATGGCGACTTAGAAGCTAGAAGTAATGAGATCTGAAGTTGGAAATAATTAAGTTGGAAGTTAGAAGTTATGAAATTTAAACATAGAGGAAAAAATATAATGAAGCAGGCAGTTAGAGGTCAGAGGTAATAAAATTGGAAGTTAGAGAGAAAATAAGAATAAAAGTCATCAAGCAAGGAGTAAGGCTGTTGGAAGTAAAAAGTCAGAAAAAGTCCCTCCAGGACTTCCATACATTTGTACATTTGTATCTAATATTTATACTTGTTAGGACTTGCGAACAATTTTTGTGTAGAAGTAAGGAACACGTTAATTAATTTTCCCAGCTCCTAGGATACTGCAGGGAGTGAAATGTTAAAAGTCTGCCAATACGGGAACGTTCAAACATCCAAATATATTCGGCTAAAACTTAGCCAACGAATGTGAGGCACTTTCTCACTGTCAGGTCACGTCTAGCGTCGTGCAATTAAATTATAAACCTTCTTCACGTCCGTTATTTGCAGCTAATTCGCTACATAAACCCTAAGTTAGAATGAAGTATGTTTCAGTGAACCGTTTTGTTTTCTTTTTTTTGCACATGCTTGAAGATGAGATTGTTTGTGTCAGATCCTATCTTGTTATTGTCAAATAACAGAATAAAAAGTGAGACAGTGTATGAAATAATCGAGAAGTGCCTGTCGTTCCGTGATATACCGCTGGCAAGCACAGAAATAATATCTGCTGACTTCAATCTCGCTGCATTCGCAAAATGGACTTTTTCCGGAAGAAATCCTCTTTCGAAGTTACTAGACACTGCTTTGAGTCGTGTGAACATGATTTGAAGTACCCGATCTCCAGTAAAGTAATCTTCAGGAATGTTTGCAGTAAAACCTTTATCTGGTTTAAACAATAGCTAGGGTTGGTGCATCTCGTACTAGTGGAAATGAATTCCATTCACATATAGGAGAGGAGAGGAAAGGAATGAATTTACATACAGTTGCGTGTTGCAAGGGAAGCTTGTAGTATATTTGTAAAGGTTCGCAATAGATTCCAGATATGATTTGATATTACTCTAAACGGTTTGTTCAAGTTGAAATTCTTCATAGTTTGTGATATTTTCCCAAACAGCATTTGACTATTCCAGTTAGGGTCGTATGTAAGATGTGTAAATAGTAAGATAGTTTGTGATATTTTCCCAAACAGCATTTGACTATTCCAGTTAGGGTAGTATGTAAGATGTGTAAATAGTAAGATTCCTTGTCAGCTATAAATTTAAGTTTCCTCATCTTCGAATATTTATCCGAAGCCATGCGTTCTGTTTCATTGTCGGTATATTAGTGCCAAGTACCACCAGTAAAAAGTGTTAATCCAAGTTGTTTATATGTGACAACTACAGAGATTGCTTCACTATTCATAGGAGGGTGGAATAGTTTTGGTGACATTCGAGATAAAAGAAGGGATTACGTTTTGTTTGGATTGAAAGCTACCAGCCATGATTCTGCCAAGCTCGATATTTTTCAAGGTCAGATTAAAGTGTCAGCTGCAATTACTAGATTATCAACAATTATGTAAAGACATGCATCATCCGCAAATGCATACACAGCAGAATTAATCTATAAAATATCATTCATATTAGCCTGGGAAGCCGTTGATAATATTTGTGCTTTGTCAGAAGAAATCATACCTAATATCTATGCATTAAAGATCCCACTTGCGCTAATTAGTGTTAACTGGCATTCATGGAGTTTCTGATATTATCAACTCCATCAAATGTGAAGGAGTTTCCATGTCACTGCTGATAATCGATTTTCTATAATTAGACTAATTAACATGTGATCATATTTGCGCTTGTATGAAACGAAAACGAGGCAATGCTGCCGAATATTCGGTAATTTTCGTAGATCACTATGTCTGCATTAATATAACATCTTGATAGCTATCACGCACATTTAAGTTATGTTAACGTATTTTAAAGTTGTTACAACTTGCTGGAAAAGCTATAGGATGTACAATCTGATATTTGACTATGGCCCGGAAATGTTCGGAAACCGTCGGAAGTACACGATTCCGATTTGTCTTTTCCGCGAGAATTCCGTTTCTATTTTTAGCCATGGATTATTGCTTTCAGAAGTTATCGTTCTTTATCAAACACCAGCATATTTCGGGTGTAATATAGGTGGCGCTGCGGTCGGAAAACAGATTTCCCCAGGCTGTCAATTTGCAGGTAGAAAAAAAGTTAGAAATTGTCAGACTGGATTCCCAGGCAACATTTATATATGCGAGAAATAATAGTGGACGTAGAATATATCCTTGCGAGACACTGGCAATAATGTCATGGTAACCTCCTCTCGGGTGACTGAAATAAAATGTAGGCGTGATGCAGTTTTACTTATATTTATAAGGGAATCGATCGTACCGAATTTCATCGCAAAGCGACGAAAATAAGGATCGATCCCTCTACGGTAACATGCGATATATACCGAATGAAATATACTATCGAATTAAAACATATGGTCTTCCTGCACGTGCACGTGCACAGGGCGTCTGACTTCGGAAGAATTTTTAGAAGAATACGTTTTTTCCTTGTGCCTAATAAGCTTCCATATAACTTGTCTGAACTGCAACGTCTTGCACATCAGTACAAATATGGGCAGTATTATTTTCTTATTTAAATTGATACAAACGCATATTTCTGGGCAAGCTGATTGGAATCGGACTGGAACGATTCCCGATTGAGGCATTGCCTTATTTCATATAACATGTTTGTCGTCGGATTGAAATAAAGCCATTACATAACTTTGGGATTGCACTAGTGTAATAAAGCTTTGTCGTTGACATCGTTTTAAGTATAAGAGATGTTGGTCGAACTTACTTGGTCTATATTAGGTAAAGAAAGATTTTTTTTAAATTCTTCCACAGGGAAAGCTAGCATTTCCACAACTTATTAAACTCGTTGAATAAAATTGATAAAATTCTCGACAGAGTCACGGATTTTATTATTTTATTCAACCCGTTTAATAAATTCAATATGAAGCATTCTCTATGTATAAATGAGAGGGTTTTTTACTTTCATCAATATAACAATTTGTGCTTAACAGAATTGTCAGTGTAGTTAATTGCATTTTTAATAAGTGGTATTTAAGAAGTGTCCGAGCTTGATTTGACAAATTGTTTGAGAGATTTCCAGTAATCCGAGGGTAATATTGAGTTTTTAATTTTGTTGAAAGTTTGATAGAAATGTTTGGTTTGGCATTTCTAATCAGATCACAGTTTTGGCACGTATCAGCTTTCTTTTCCTTTTCATTATGAATAGCTACCAGTTTCTTTTGGCTTATCAGTCTATATTTATGCAAGCTCCGTACCATTAGCTCCATATAACCAAGGAGATATCTTACACTCACTTTATGAGCTCTGTTTGATGATGTAGTAAATCAATTCAAAACCCAACACGTATCTTTGATTGAAATTTGTCATTTAATATCTAAATGACGAATTTGAAAACACAATTAACAATAAATGGTTCTGTTACAGCATCATACATAATATGTGATAGGTGACTAATTTTATCAAGAAAAGACAAATATTAACAGTTGATATGCATCATCAAAAGTGGGGATCTAACCTTTATGCCACATATTGCAAAAACATAATAAATGGGTTTCATTTATTAAGTTATTAGCAATAACCCCATCCGAAGAAAGTGAGTGTATCATTTATTTATCAACAGCTTACTCATGTGTTGTGATACACCCTCTAACATGCAGAAATTGTAGAAAATGGTATATTTAACATGACAAAATAGAGGTGAGCAACCCTTGGCACCATCACTCAAGCAAAGTATCAGTAACTCATAAAAACATGCAAAATTGCCTACTATTAAACTTTATGTAACATGATAAAATAAGTGCGAGAGACCCATGACCCCATCGCACCATTAGCAATAAGAATTATAAACATAAGAAAACTAAATATTTACTTGATAACAATCATCAATAAGAATTACAATATTAGAAAACTAGATATTAACTTGATAAAAATAATCCACCCCAAACAAAGGTGTATGATTTCTAAAATCCAATACTGATACTTGTCTTAAGAGGATAACAGAAGAATACTTATTAACGTGTTACACTCTCTAACATGCAGAAATTGTAGAAAATGGTACATGTATATTTAACATGACAAAATAAAAATAAGAACCCCTTGGCACCATCACACAAGCAAAATATTAGAAAATTGCCTACTAATAAACTTTATGTACATGTAAAATGACAACTTAAGTGCGAGAGACCCATGACCCCATCGCACCATTAGCAATAAGAATTACAATATTAGAAAACTAGATATTAACTTGATAAAAATAATCCACCCCAAACAAAGGTGTATGATTTCTAAAATCCAATACTGATATTTGTCTTAAGAGGATAACAGAAGAATACTTGTTGAAGTGTTACATCCTCTAACATGCAGAAATTGTAGACAATGGTACAAGTATATTTAACATGACAAAAAGAGGCGAGCATCCCTTGGCACCATCACACAAGCAAAATATCAGTAACTCATGAAAACATGCAAAATTGCCTACTAATAAACTTTGTGTAACATGATAACATAAGTGCGAGAGACCCATGATCCCACTGTACCATTAGCAATAAAAAATACAAACATAAGAAAACTAGATATTAACTTGATAAAAATAATCCACCCCAAACAAAGTTGTATGACTTCTAAAATCCAATACTGATATTTGTCTTAAGAGGATAACTGAAGAATACTTGTTAACATGATAATCACAAGGTGAGAGACCCTTGACCCCATCACATTTGTGACCATGATGTACCTATATTATTGGACCCCATCTAATTTTTCTCCCATAGGAATGCGAATATACTTTTTATAAGTGTTTGAAAACCACCTGCCAAAAGGTCGATGTTTTCTTCTGAAACTCCCCATAAACCTCTTTGCAATGCCGCACCAATGCGGAAACTATGACCTTTGTAAAAGTCATTACTATAACCTAACCGAGTGAGTGACATTTGAAGCTTGGTACAAAAGAAATATCTTGTCACTGGATGTTTATCAAAAACGAAAATAGTGGGCCAGGTGGAGCGTTACTTAATGTATAATGCGAGTACAATGCATGCAATGAGCACATACCTAATTCATAGTGACAACATGATATATGCAGTTTATGGGTCTTGCCTCGACTATATTTATACCTTTTCAGAACCAAGCCAAAGCTATTTAGTTCGATTGAATGTTATATATACATGTTCTACTACTGTACTATACGAGTCGGGAGAGGAAGAAGTAAATTCTCCAACTCGAAGGAAAACATGAAAGGTCAATAAACAAATGGCTGTTAGCAGTATACGTAGAAATTGTGAATTGCAAACTACGTCCATTGACCGTATTAAGTTATGCAACTGGCAAACGTGTGTCTGTTTTAGGAACTAAATTATGATAACCTTTCAATGCTTTTAAAATGCGTGTCTTAAAACAAAAAGTTATATTTCAAACATTGTAGAACTACTCTTTTGACCAGGCATATAATACTTAGGTCCTGAGATGTTTGTTTATTTACCAAGCCTACAACTGAATTGGAATGATTTTAAATGCATTTTGGACATAAATTTTGACAGAAGCGCACCAGGTCAAATAGTTTTCACAAGTTCTACTGCATCATCAATATTTTGATATTGAACAAAACACAATTCTGATTGGATTCCAGCCTTAACAGATTGACCTTCTGGAAATGATAAATAATGTATTCCACGAAATTCACTGGGTTCCTGATTTGGCACTAAACCCAGAGTTGAGGTCATAAAATTGCTAAAAGGTGGTTCATTCAAAGGACCTGGAACACGACCCGCATCAATTTCAACAGTGATTTTATGCCCTCTAAATTTTCAGTCGCAGATTTCAAATTCCCAGGAAATTTATTAGAATGGGTACCGGTAAAATGTATTTTAAAGCCCTTTGTGAAGCCATTCATCAAATATTCAGTTAATTCCAAGTCGTACTTTGGAGCCAGTATCGTAGGTTATCAGAATTAATTGGTGTAACAATATGAAAAGTAGCCTTATTTAAGACTGCAGGCACCATGCATAGGGCTACGTTATCAGTTCTTTGACTTGAAATTTGATTGCACCTTTTTGAAAACACACAATTCGTCCATGAGGACAGGGGCACTTTTGACATCTGTGCTGAAAGATGCACGATTTTCTGGCACTAGACCCATTGTTAAAATCAAAGCACGGTTTGTTTGGGTGGGATCTTGCGCCAGGAAAAGACTGTTTTTGTTTTGGTTTAATTAACCCCATGACCAGTGCCTGCGTGTATAACTGGGTATCGATTTCCCCATATGAAATCGAAGACAATCTTGCTTCTATTAAGAGACTAAATTGTCTATCGTTAAAATGGCAGCGGAATACCCCGATTGCTTTGCAAGTTTACGAACTGTGTCGCAATGTTTCATTAATGTAACAGCAGATGTTGGGTATCTGTCTGTGTAAACACTTGTAAAAATATGAACTGTATTAAACCCTTGATCCAGCGTTTTTATACTGGTCGACGATTTAAAACTTTTTTGAACGAGAGTTCCCCACTACCATTTTCGACTAAATGATATTGATAATCACCTTTATTTTATATGGAATCTAACTCCACAAACTGATCTGATACAATCTTAGCTTCGATTTTTTCATCAATACCAAGAAAAAGTGATTCAAAATGTGGCAGAATTTTGATTCATAACTGAAGCTGGCAAAGTTGGTGTTGGAGCAGATGTTGAAGTGCTTTGTGTGGATTCCAAAGGTATCTGTTCTTTTCCGAAGTTTTGGTTCTGAATAGTCAGGCGGTAGTACCTTCAAGTCTTTTAAAACCTACAACATACCTTGTGTGACAGCAGGAACAACATTTGATATAATTGTGTTCAAGTCTTTTTCTGATAAATTGGATGTGTTAGCTTCTGAAATCTGCTCAATTTGGTTTATTCTTCGTTCGGTTTTAGCAGCTTTCCCAGCTGCAGCAGCCTTCGCTGTCTTGGTGGCATATGAAATAGAAAACCATATACGAGAGCATGTAAAGATCAACTTCCACGAGAAATACTGTATTTACAACAATCTCTTCTTGTAACATGTTACAAGTGTATGACAGTCATCCTGTGTTTAACCATACAGTAAATATAATCCATCGACTAAATAAAGTAGTCCATATGACTACATATAGTCCATTTGACTATACGAGGAAGTCCATCTGACTATAAAAAGTAATCCATCTGACTACACTATAGTCCATTTGACTACATCAATACTGACATAATATCTGAGTTACATAGACTTAGTAGCCCATTTGACTCCATGCAGCCCATTTGACTACATAAATGTAGACAGCTGTGAAGTACAATCATTTTTTGTTGTCCATTTGACAACTTGCGGTGTATTTGACTACAGATTATTTGTCTGTAACCATTATTTATATAGTGGAACAGAATATAAGAAAATAAAGACAATGTGTCTAGATTTTATAATTCTAGTAGACCATTTAACTAATCGGCCACAAACGTATAAACAAATACAATCTGTTTAGACTAATTTTATTAGTCCAGTTACTTACATTTAGTCTTTTAGTACAAACGGGCAGAAAATTTGTGATATACAAGATCTGCCATGTCCATCTATCATATATGACAGGCTAATATACTTACTATATCTATACTTACTAAAAGAGCATGTAAAGATCAACTTCCACGAGATAATACTGTATTTACGACAATATCTTCTTGTAACATTTTACAAGTGTATGGCAGTCACCTGTGTTTAGCCATACAGTAAAAATAAACCATCGACTAAATAAAGTAGTCCATATGACTACATATAGTCCATTTGACTATACAAAGAAGTCCATCTGACTATACAAAGTAGTCCATCTGACTACACTATAGTCCATTTGGCTACATCAATACGGACAAAATATCTGAGTAACATAGACTTAGTAACCCATTTGAATCCATGCAGCCCATTTGATAACATAAATGGAGACAGCTGTCAAAAACGATCATATTTTGTTGCCCATTTGACAACTTGCGGTGTATTTGACTGCAGATTACTTGTCTGTAACCATTATTATATAGTGGAACAGAATATAAACAAATACAGACAATGTGTCTAGATTTTATAATTCTAGTAGACCATTTAACTACATTTAAACTATATAAACAAATACAGACAATGTGTTTAGACTTTATAATTCTATTAGTCCATTTAACTACTTTTAGTCTTTTACCACAAATGGACAGAAAATTTGTGTTATACAAAATCTGATATGTTCATAAACCTGCAGGAAGTCTTGTTTATCTAACTGAAATGGACCCCATATGGGTTTGGTTCTATCATATATGACGGCTAATATACTTACTATGTCTATACTTGCTGTTATATGATAATATAGATACAAATGTGCCACCAATTAGAATACAGTATCTTCCAGTACATGTGTGAATTACATATCTTCAATGCACTTCAAAATCATTTCTCTCACATTGTGGAAAAGTTTCAAATCCCAGGTTGTTGAAATGAACACCATCTATCTGTAAAATGTTAGCATTAGAATGTTTCATTCCTTTCAAATTCCAGTACGTTAAGTATTCCAAGTTCTTGCTTAAACACCCTGTTTGCTTTTCTCAGTAATAAAATCATTGTATATGTACGCTGGGATGTGGCGGGTGTGTTGCCTTAGAATAAATTGGCAAATAAAGATATGTTTCGGATTGTAGCAACGTAAGAAAAGTTTAGCAATTGAAACATTTCGTAATTCTATGGTCTCTGCATTTAATGCAGTAGAGCCTGGTTAATCAACATCGTTACCACCAATGAACATGACACCATAGTCAGGACGATGCTTCACTTATCAATCTTGAAAGAACAGGACATGGTTCGAGTTTGTTAAACAACCGCCACTAATTCCACAGAACTTCACGTCAATTGCCGAATCAATATGAAGTAAATCATATCTTTGCAGTTTATAAATATACGCCAGAAATTGAGCTCTATGAGAATCTCCCATTACCAGCAAAGACATCTCTAGCACCAAGTAAACTATATTACTGGGTCGAAAATGACCGAGTACGAATAAAGAAAATTAAAACCATACAAATACGATTTCCAGTGTTGTACACTACGGCGATGTCTGCAGCATAACATTACATTGTGTTGGACATCAAATTGTAGTAAAACACCAGAACTGTACGTGCTAGAACCTCTTCCATTGAAAATTTTGAAGTTCTTGATAACTTGCGCGTTAGCTTTTCGTGCTCCGCAATTGAATAATATTAAAACCCGTACCGTCCCGTACTTGCATAAATATATTTATTTTTCAATAAAACTGTATTTATTCGCGCTTTACAAAAATGAAAACTGAGTTAAAATTGTTGTATTTAAAAATCTACTTGAAAGTGAGCATGAGATTATTTCATATCATTGCTATTATTTTGTAAATAAGTATGAAAAGATTGCATATACCAAAGTAAAAACGAATTTGCCATGGTATGTCTATCTTTTACCATTGCAGAATGCATTGCATATCATTATTATTCTAGCATGCCAAGACAATTTATCATTTTGCCATGGCAACTTAAGTCAAATTTTCTGAAAAACGTTTATCTATTTCTGGGCACATGTTTAGATCGAATCACAGTCAAACTCGCTTTAAACGAACTCTTCGGGACCTGGGAAATGTGTTCGTATCAAACAAAATTCGTATCAACGAATGTATGACACCCGGATAATATGCCCGAGCAAGTTGAGCAGTATCACCGGTATCACTGGTGATAGCTTCCGATGAATTAAAAAAAACAGTAGTGAATAGAAGTTCATTAGGAGTTTTAAACTGATTAAGTATGAAAAAAAAAATATAATGTACAAATGTATTGAATCATCAAGTGTTTATAGCTCATATAAATCTTGCACATATAGATACATTGGAATACAGTAACGTGTAAACGTCAATGCATTAATGCAACAGGTACTTTATAAATGGTATTTCAATTTTTTACTTGAAAAAAAAACTGGTAATTTTTGGTTGAATTTTACTATTATTTAGTTCCTGAATCCCAAATTCCTCTAGTTCTGAACAATGTTTGAAAGAAATTGCTTTTTTTATGCCAGACTTAGGCGTAGCCATTTTTGATACCAAAACTACACTACCTGGCCCTAAAACATACAATGAAATTATATTTTATTGACAGGTGTATAAATGAAAGTGATTATCGCTCAATTGCTGAAGACATTATTACTTGGACTCGATTGTAATGAATAAAATAACTGCATATATAGTGTTAATCTCTTTATTATGTATTTATCGATTACAATTGATAATTACTTCGATTAAATATCAGCACTGTACAGATTCAAACTGTTAAAAAATCAAGCGTAGCAAAAAATGTCCGCAGACTTCTAAAATTAATTCGTATCAAAAAATGGAAACTTATAACATTTTAGCTCATTGGGACTTCCAAAATGTGTTCGTATCTCCCGAAAATTCGTATGAAGCGAGTTCGCAATTACCGAAATAATTTTACAAAGAAATCGAAGGGCTCAGCCGGGGAATCCGGATTTTGTTCGTTATAGTCGAAAATTCGTATCAAGCGAGTTCGTATTAAGTGGACTCGACTGTATAACTTTCTGTATCTTTATCTCATATAATGCATCCGTGGAGGGTCATGGTGAACCGCCGCATCCATTGAGAGTCCTGGTGAACTGCTATATATTTATATGGTATATATCATTTTAAATATGTCATTTGGAGCTCGATATCTGTACCTTTGGTGTGATGTGAAAAGGACAGCAGAGGATCGGACAGTGGTAACGATTATTTTTATCAAGGAAATTTTCCCCAACCCCACACATGGCTATAGCTGACATGTTGACGAAAGAAAGAAGGTCTATATGTGAATTTGAGAAGAGGCCTCCGTGATAAAGGTTGTTGACTCCGAACCACTTGTCCCTCACCAATGTGGGTTCAATCACTATTCTGGGCGTTGAATTCCTAATGTGAGGAAGCTATTCAGCTGGCTTACGGAACGTCGGTTGTTCTACCCGAGAGCTCGTTCGGGATGAAATAATACATAGAGGGGCACCTAGCGTCTTTCTCGACCATCAAAGCTGGAAAGTTGGCATATGACCTATAATTATAACTAAACACAAACATTGATTGGAGGATTGCGTAAAGTGCGTTGGTTGGGACATTATTTGTGACAAACTATGTTGCAATATCATATCCTTGATGTTTCCACGATTAACTGATTTTATCATTTCAAGATTGAATCTCCAGTTATAACTATAATGTCTTGTACACCAGTATAGTAAGCTAGTCTGATTTGATTTTCGATAGTAGTGAGAAGCATTGGTAATGACTTAGGAGAGCGATAGAATGTCCCATTGAGTAAATTTCAGTCCAAATGCATTCAACGCCGTGTACTTCTAAATTGTAGCATTTTATTGCAGGTATGTGATTCTTGACTAAAACTAATTCTCATCCATAGGAATCACTTACTGTCTTTCCGAAATAGTGCAAAATAGTTTTCAAAAGTATCGAATCGGTCTCAATGGCATCACTTTGCCAGGCGTCTGTGAAGGAAAGAGGTAGCCATTCACATTCAGCTATTTCCTTTCTGTAACAGAAGCCAATCAGAATATAAATTGTCGCCTAATGCTGACTTTCAACAGGGAATTTCATTCCTGTTTTTTTACTGTAACGTTAACGAAAACATAAGAATATGCAGAAGGCACTATGATAAGAAACATTGAGTAAACGAGACTGGTACACGATTGAATATAAATGACTACTTGCTTAATATACATAGTATCCATTCACTGACTGTGAAATGTACTACTGAAATGGGTAAGTATGTTTTCCCCTTCGTGACCATGGTTCTTAAAGTATACCTTTGGGTAAGGTGTGTTAGATTGGTAGAATTCCGCTTATGTCGGTGCTCGGGGCGTGAGTGCTGTTGCACATTTTATTATCTCTCTTGAAAACCTCAGTCAAACCAGTGCTTGGTTGCGTTCTATGCTTCCGAAAGATCTTTTCACAGATTTTATTAAGTATTACAAAAGCAGTCTTTAAGTGTATTTTGGTGGCTATACAAAGTCTCCCCGTACTTGGACCATGGAGTAGACTCGATTTTACTATGATATAATTACACGTAAGCCGGTGCTAGGAGGTGGGGATGGGGGTGGGGGGGAGTGGAGGGGGGCGGGGAAGCGTAAGTCTGATGTTATG
The DNA here is from genome assembly GCF_021730395.1 of Mercenaria mercenaria. Taxonomy (NCBI): domain Eukaryota; kingdom Metazoa; phylum Mollusca; class Bivalvia; order Venerida; family Veneridae; genus Mercenaria; species Mercenaria mercenaria. The sequence goes on along the minus strand of NC_069362.1, from coordinate 102,734,318 downwards.
TTTCTGTGTGGTGTGCTATGCTTCCAAAGGATCTTTTTACAGATTTTATGAAGATACAGTGGCATTGTTTTGGATCTGATGTCAATTAGCACAATTACATTTTATCTATATTTATGCATTCGTTCTGTGCAAATTTAAGAGTACGGTATGAAAAGTACGCAATGACTTTGTGTCTAATCATGTACATGTATATAATATATGATAAGAATTAGAAAAGGTTGAACGAACTTCAGGCGCATATACATAGCGTTAATGAAAATTATCTCGCTACAAAGTTGATGTCCACATACAGATTGATTGATGATAATAGTAAAATTGAAAAATAATACAGAAGTTAATCATTAGAATTTTTAACCTTTAGCCGGCTGGCGGCAATTGATTCTGCATTTGCGACCAGTGCAGAACAAGATCAGCCTGCACATCCGTGCAGTTTGATCATGGTCTGCACTGTTCGTTATTCAGTCAGTATATTTTCAGTGAACACCCCTTTGAATAATAATTGGTACTGCCCAAATTGAATGATGGACCAGTCTATTATAGAAATTTAGCAGGTTAAGGGTTAACCACACGATCTCATTCATCGTAACGTTTGTGAAAGTATATTTATCTAATTAAATTGCGTAAACAATGTCTTTTCCTTAATCTTGCACAATCACCAGTGCTATTATTTTTATGGAAATTTGAAATGCTGACATATACGTTCTGAAATTTAAATAAAAAAATGAATGACATCTGTAATGTCTTATCAGTAACCTCTTACAAACTGCGCTATATAAGTAGAAATGCGTGTGGTGACGTGCACAAGCTCGGATAATTGCACATAGGTAAGATATGATTCTATCAAGTTATGACTGAAATAGACGTGCGCACTTTTTTCTCAAATGTAACATTTTGACTCCTGGATAACAAATATTTCCTTGTTACTCTTTTTTTCTTATTACATCCCCAGTTTCAATGCCCGATAGAAGCTACAAGTAAAAACGTATAATCTGATGTTCATAGATAAAAGATATCTTATCATACATGTGAATTTTGATTTAATGTTTTTCTTATTTCAGCAAAGGTCCATCTTTACTCTAGTATTAATTTTCGATAATTCGAAAAGACATTGCATTTTTATAATCTATCTGAATAACCTTCGGGAGCTAGTTCTAGTGCTAACTATTAAATATGGGCAGAATGAACATTCAGTAGAATCTTTAAATGAGCTGAAACGAAATCTAATTTATTTGATTAAACTACTATTTCTATACGATGATATATTAAATGGCGTTGTACATTTAATTTAACAATGACATGAAGTCTCTAAAATACAGTGTCCTAAGATTTTGTTTGAATGTTTCAAGTGATTTACTTTTGCGTAATGCTAACGGCAGTTCATTCAACAGTTTTTGACTAATAGTACAGAAACTTTGGTCATTAAATGTTTTGCACTTGTTGTATGAAACAAAATGACATTCAGAATTTTCTTACGATCTAAAACCTTGTCTACTGGGAACATACTCTCTTAAATTATATTTAATCAACCGTAATAATGTTTTTATGCATTTCGAATATCAACACGTTAATGAACTTAACCCATAAAGTTGTCTTGCGACAAACTGTAACAGTAAAAACGTTTTCCGAGCATTTCAACATATCATATGAAATTATGTTTCAGACTTACACCATGAAGCTTGCTTTGTTTCTGCTTGCTGTTCTTCCATTTACACTGGGAGCCAGCATTGATGAAAAGAGATTCATAGAAGGGCTACTTGGTGGAGTTGATAGTAAGACAATGTTTTGTTGTTCAATATCGCATTAAGTACTGCTAGCTTGTAAAAATATTCCACACCACAATAAATCAGGAAGATGTTGCACACGTGGAGATTTATCAATTACATTTTTTATGATCTTGTTTGGAATAACAAGTGATACCGTACCGTTTAGAATAGTAAATCCAATTCTGACATATCTAAAGTTACTCCTGACTGTTTAAAAGTCGTAGATATATCAAGAGTTGATCCCGATAGATGCCACTGCGACCACGGCGCATTTATTCATCACTGTATTATCATTAACTGATATCATGTTGTACGTTAATTCAGTTAGCATCACACGAGCAAATTTTGTCTAGGGTTGTTTCGTATTAAATGCACATGAATACAGAATGTCAACAATAACTGTTCACCTCATACTTGCAAATACAACAAACGTTCCATCAAGTATGCGTAAAAGCGAAAAAGGTATCAGTTTCCTTCAGCGAAAAATAACTTTAAACGGATGAACACCAGAATGCATTTTCGTCACGCATGTTACAGACACATGTGACAATGTAAAATTTGGTGCTTCACGAGTGACAGTTTTTTTGATCTGATATATAAATAAGTTTATGTCTTTTAAGTATCTTTAATCAAAATTTTACAGTTTTAAACGCGGAACATTATCAAGTCAAATGTATCGGAAAAAGTGCTATAAATTTATAGATTCTAATGCATTACACAATATGATGAAAAGTTATCCTGCTGGAAAAGGAATCTTTGTTCTTTGCTTTTCAAATTTCTGCAATGTTTAAGATGTGTTTCAGTACTAGTTTCACCTTGACCTTATCTACTACCACAGTTATCATTAATAAACCACTGCAAAAATGACATAAACTGATTTAAACTATTTAAGGAACCCGTTTTATCCGTTTACTGCAAGGATTTACAGCTGCAAAATTGAAAAGTGCGGACATGAAAAAGATCTGTTTTTATAAACATCCTGATGTAATTGTTTAAGACATTTGTATATGATCATAAACAAATACTCCATACGTTTTCGAAGATCGTTTTATCTGCTAATGGGTGCAAATTATCCCCATTAAGAAACTAAGGCAACTGTATCTGTTTTTTCATATCTCATACTGCACTGCACATTCAGTCGTTTAATTGAATATGGTTTCAGAGCACAAAATCTTAACACTTAAAACTAATTGAACATAAATATCTCCTACTACGTGCTTGGCTGGTGGTTAAAATTAATTCTCTAAGAAAAGTCTTTATTATGACAGTGAAAACATTTTATGCATTATAATATCTGGACAGCTTTAATGTAAAATTACGACTGTTTGAAATATGTTTACGATGCTTTTTAAAAGACGAAAGCCTCGATAGTTGGAGGCGGATTCTAATTCTGGAAAACTGGATTTGTTACATTTATATAAAAATATAAAATTGTAATTTCTTGTTGAAGTAGTCTACGTTTTCAAAATAATCATTGTAATAGTGCAAAACATATAACGACGTTTTCATTTTCAGGAGTTTTTTGTTCAGTTATTAAATATATTTAGAGTCATTAGATTCTGATATAAAACAAAATGATTTAGTGTTTTATTTATCACGTATTCAGATATTTCAGATATATGTAATCTTTTACAGTTCTAGACTTGGCCAAGCAGGTGCTTAATCAGTTTGGATGTGATGAAACTGAGACACAATGTGAACAGACAATGTGCCCGCAAGTGGTAAATAAACTTGACTTCGGCAACTCGCTCATTACCGCCCTTACCTGCGGTGCTGTTTGCAAAGAGTAAGTTTCCATATAGATAAAATAGAAACTTACTAATTGAAATAAACTTTTAGACTCCTTTTGTGCTGTAAGTTACCTCCCGTTAAATTTTTTTTTCTTTAGGGCCTTTACTTCATTTACCATCTTTCTTCATAATGTCCATGAAGTTGTTTAGATAAAGTAGATTTCCAGAGAGGAGAGATGACCTGATTCTTAAGATGTTTCATAATAGTAAAATTAAGTAAGTTTAAGCTTCTTAATTTCAGTTTCAGTTTAAAATAAATCTTAAACATTATTCAAATTTTATTACTTTTTAGAAAACGTTGTAGAGAACACTTCAATTTACTGTATGTCCAAACTTTCTTTTCTTTGATATGTTTGTATTGAATATTACTTACAAGAATCAAGACGATAAATATGATATAGATATGAAACTTATGATCCCCAAAATGTTAAGTATGTAGATATCCTACCGCACCCTATTTTTCTAATTGATAATACAAACAAATGATAACGCCATCTTTTGTACTTCATTTCAGAGTTCAGGTGCTATCGAAGACCTTTGGAAGCAGCTCTGCGACTGGGGTAGATCCTTGTTCCGGTAGCTTTACAGGATAAAAGACTCTCATTCAATATGATCTTAGAATATGGAAATAAATTCTCCCCGAATATCTTCAATTTTACTTTTGCCTTATAATTCTGTTGGAGTTACATATATGTCCGAATTAGTAGCAAACTTAAAGATTTTCAAAGTCAAAATCGGTGATTAAATTGTGTAAAACCAAGGAAAACTAATCCTGCTATAGTGTTTATTTGAATATAAAATAGCCTCATTCTGCCTCAATCGATTGAGGTCATAACATACTGAAATGAACCATTATGAAACCTTGTTTCAATGATTAAGTTAACTTGTGCCTTACCGTTTGTCTATATACCAGGTGGAAGCAAAAGAACTATAAACTTACCTTCCTTCTCACACCAAAGTGCTAACTATTTTCTTACGTTGAGCATATGATTACTTGTCTGATTGCAATGACACTGCAACCATATAAATTAATCTTATGTTATCATACTCCCTCATCGATGTGGGTTCGAAACCTCATTTGAGGCGTAGAATTCTTCACGTGAGGAAGCCATCCAGCTGGCTTACGGAAGGTCGGTGGTTCTACCCAGGTGCCCGCTCGTGATGAAAGTATGCACGGAGGGACACCTGGGGTCTTCATCCACCATTAAAGCTGGAAAGTCACCATATGACCTAAGATTGTGTCGGTGCGACGTTAAACCCAACAAAATAAATAAATAAATATGTTATCATACTATTTGTGCAAGTACATGCTCTTATGATGCCTGTATCAACAAGTACAGCGAGTTTTTTTTATATTGTAAAATCATCTGATTACTAGAAAGTCAAAAGCTCTGTCTTCCTCTCATTTTTAAATTATGTATTTATAAATAAATTTCAAGAAAATGTTTTAAAGAACACATTTAGGATTTTCATTAATTGAATAAACGAAAAACTCTACCTCCATGTGCAAAATTAATATTAAGTATTAGCAAAGAAAATAAGAGAAGGTGTACAGGAACATTGACAATTTTCAGTATTTGTTTCAATAACTGTGTGCTAGAAAATAAAAAAAGTTCTCTGTCAATGTGTTAAATAACTAGATCTAGTTCAGAAAACTCAAGAAAAACTTTCAGTGGAAGACTTACAATTTTCAGTATATTAATACCGGAGTCCTGAAAAATGAAAAGCTCTCTATTTAAGTGTTAAACAATTACAAACAAACCAAAATTAAAAGAACGAGTACGGAGAAACAATTTTTAGAATTTATTCAATAACGGAGACCTGGAACATAAAAAGCTCTCTATCCAAATGTAAAACAAGTTAAAGCATAGCAAATATTCCTTCTAGGGCACATCTATTTAAATGCATAATGATCATCTTGTAAAATTTTGGTTGCAATGTCTGTTTTAAATGTTGGCCATCAGTGTGTGGAGACACAGGATTGGACGCAAGGGCAACAGTTTTCGAGGTCAGTTGCTCAGTGAAGTGTGACTTATCAACTCTAAAAGAAGGAACAATAACTAATTGCGAGCATAGTTAGAAAGACTGAGTATAGAAACACGCATACTTTCAGTATTTGTTCCAATACCGGAGTCTTGAAAGAAAAGAAAAGCTTCATGTCCCAGTGTTAAATAAATGTAAAACCAAAACGGACAGATTGGAAAAACATACAATTTGTATCTGTTTCAATAACGGAGACCTGGAAAATAAAAATCTTCCAAATTTTAAATAATAATAAAAGGGATGGAGTACGGGAATACTCATGATTTTCAGTATTTGTTTCAATACTGGAGTTCTTGAAAAAGAGAAAACTCTACCCAAGTATTGGATAACTATTTCCAAAGAATTTAATGAAAAGGAACAGGTACGGGAAACTTACAATATTCAGTTTTTTTTTCATTTTATTACCGTAGTTCTCGAATATTAAAATTCTCCTATTTCGATATTTTCTTGTTTCTGGATTTTGTTGGGTTTAGAATAACACCGACACAGTATATATCATATGGCCAATTTTCCTGCTTCTGATGGTGGATGTAGTCCCAAGATGCTTCTTCGGGCATTGATTTAGACTTTTCGTAACCTGGCTGGACGGCTTCCTCACAGGGATAATTCTACATCCCAAAGCGAGATGATCGTAATAATAATTACTGTAAACATTCACTCAAACTCTGCCTGTTATGGACCTGATTTTTGAGGGGACTGTGTTCTTTGAGCGTGGTATTTCCCGTTGGTTATTTGTCCTTGCTCGTGCATTTATTGATACCGTGAGCTTTAGTGGTAAAAGTGTTTGCACTAAAATACTCATACTCATATCATCCAATGTTTAACATTTGAAATACGTGTACCGTCTTATTCTAAAAAACTGAAATGAAAAAAAAAAAAAAAAGAAAAGAAAGAAAGTTTTATACTTTGTTTCCACGTATGTTCATTTGTATTCTAAAAAGAAACAAAAACGCAGCTATTTCTACCAGTGGTTTCAATAACCGACTTTTTTGTTACATGATCAGCATTACCGAAAATGTCCAACTCATTTCGCCAGGTATTAAATGCACATATAAGGCACTGTTTAATGTATTGCAACTGTGTTTTTAAAACATTGCCTATGTTTCTTCCATAGTAATTAATGTATACGTTTATTCGTTTATAGGCTTCTGTTGAACATATACATGCACATTTAGCTGACGACCAATCATAACTCCATAACTTCATATTCTCAAATGATTGACTAGACATTAACTGTAAACAGTTTAGGGAATACTTGATATTCTTCAGTCCTTTTTAAGCATGAAAATTCAATGTTTATACGTATAGAAGAAGACGAAAAAACACATTTTAATAAAATAACAAAAACAAACTTTTTTGCAATATATCAAATGTTGTAAGAAGTCCTAAATGTTGAAATTTTAATCTGTTGTCTTTCGCCAGTAGTGAATAATTTATTCAATACATAGTAACCACAACGATAATGATATGTGTACATATTTTTATTTGTTTTACATATGTTTACTGGCTGTCGTTAACTGTTCTCAACCAGTAATGCATGTTTACATGATATAGATATCAATAAATGGTTAGCAAGATAAGCGTGCTGTCTATCACTGCACTGGTAATGCAGTCTCAGTTAATGGATGACTCTTATTTATAATAAGTATTACGTAAGAAAAATTAGCTTTCTAAAATAGTTTCAATATCATTTGTATAGTACTTAATGTCATGAAAAGATACTAAGTTTCAGCTTGATAAAATGAGTTTTTAAGGTTTTATGGCATTTTCAGTAACGCGTGTCAATGTGGCAATTTTCCTCCAAAATAGTTGTCGCGACTTAACTTTTAACCATTTCTCCTTGTTGGAGCTTATTTTTGCCATATTCTATTATTTTGTACTCTTTGCATGCAAATAACACATTAAGGCTGATGAATATAAAAACTCTCAACTCTGATAGCTATGAATGCTCTGAATATGCACTTTTTGAAAAAATACACAAAACTGTGAAAATGTGATTTTTAGGGTGTTTTGTTTTACAATTACGTTTTTTTGCAGCAAATTGCAATGAAATGTTCATTTTCTGTCAGCATCTTACCAAAATAGCCCATTTATACCCATATATGAATAATCTCAATTTTTGCCAATGTTGTTGTTATAGGAAATGCAGTAGTAAATAAATTGACTATATGTTCTATATAAAATTAACACTCTTCTGACAGCTGCCACACATAGCCAGGTGCATTCTAAAAACGAATTACTAGCCTTATGTTCATAAATGACCTATGAACCACCAAAAACACCAAGAAAAGTAGGGGTCATGAATCTTATAAGAGAGATTTTTTTTTGTCTGACACTAGAACATCTTCTAACCTGACAGCTAGAATTTGGGAATTAACACATGTAATCAGTTTTGTTTACATTTCTATAAATGCAAAAATAACCTTCTTGAAACTGCTACCAAAATGTCGAGTATAACTTCACAATGAAATAAAAACAGAAACTGGCATGCATAAAACATGAAAATGTCACTTTAACTGGGTGAAAGTTGAGGTTTTATTCTTTCTGTCATTATCTGACTAGACCGGAAGTGATATTTTATAACCTATTTAGCACTATTATTCCTGTAAAATCTTCTCAGTATTGTGAAATCATTATTAAATGCTGGAAAAGGATTTAAAAGTTAGTAGTATTTTTCTTGAGACTATACATGACAAAGTATTTACGAGTATTATGTAAAAGCAGGTCTGCTGGTCCTAAATCCTTCACCAGAAGTCGAAGCGACTACTGACATGTTTGTATTTACCTAGACCTCGGGCAAATAGTCTCGACAATTGACCGGCAAGCTATTTAATAGGAGTTTTATTTTAGGGACATCAGAAATAAATTTCATCCCAGAGAAATAGAATGTTGAACTACAGACAGGTCAGTAGCACAAACTATAGACCGATAGACCGGTGATTATATAAGGAGTCGTTTAATAACAAGGCATACGGCTAAGAGTAATTACATTAATATTCACAAATGGATTTTGCCACGAGTTGTTCCAGCTTCAATGAGCGATCCGTCCACACACTTACATATTATTAGGACTCAGTTTCACGTTTTAAGATGTATGTAATTAATAAAAAGTATCGAAGGTTAAGGTCAGGTAAAGTGTTTATTTATTACAGTGTCATTCGTTTTGAAAGGGCCAGCAATTTTGACTAATGAGACACCTTTGTCATGTGCACATCTACTTCCCAAATTCTTTTCTTTAATGTCGTCACAAGGCAGAAAATCAACCGTTGAGCAGACATAAACTAGCTGGCGCCTCTACAAACCGGTCACACTAGAACGAATCCTAGAGGCGGTCGAACTTAACTCACGAGGCAATGGTGTGCGATTCGGAAAAAATGAGATTTTATGTAAGCTAAGATACTTCTTGAAATGTCAATGAATAAGTTTACAGCATGTATCTGTACCCTCCATTATATTTGATAAAATAATGTTTCTGAAATCCAATCATGAAGCATGCCTTGTTTCTGCTTGTTATTTTCATTAACACTAGGAGCCAGCATTGATGAAAAAATATTTATAGAGTCGATTGCTACTTTATGAATATGACAATAAGACAATGCTTTATATATTCAAATATTTATATAACATTTTTCGAAAATATCCCACAAATTGTATTTATAAGATTGATATGGTATACCATTTGATTTTTTTTTGAAACTGTTTCAGTACGAATGCTTACTCACATTACTACCAAGTCGTTTCTACATTGAAGTATTTCTCTTTTTCAAATGTACTCTAACCCTACCAGTGGATTTTAATATATGTTTCTACCAATTAATTCTTTTATCTTCTATAATTTATATTACGTAAATGTATATACAGTGAACTTTAATGAGTAACTAATATTCCATCAAACAGTCAGACAATTCTATTGATACCGTGCACGCAGTTTGTACTTACTTATCGGGGATTAATCATAATCGTATTTAGGACTGTTTCATACTTGCTAATCAACTCGAAACAACATTTCAATATTCAAGACGAATTACGATTTATATGTTCTCGTAAAAGTCGTTCTTATATATAAACAGAGGTTTAAGAAGTGATCTTTTTTTCTTATTTCTTTTTATTTGACCGTCAAACATAATGTTTAGTTTACTTTAGAGTATTGTTTTTAACATTTTAAGCATCAAACGTTTCCGAATCCCCAATGGTTGATAGATGTAATTACAGTTCTAGGTTTCTGGCCAGATGATTGCTTAATCGCTTTGGGTGTGTTGAAACTGAGGCATATTGTGAAACCGCCATTTGCCCAGAGTGTATATCCTGTTTACTTCCACAGCTCTTTATAACATCTCTCGTCTGCTAAGGGAGAAATTCATTTGAGTGTTCTGAAACAGTCAAATGGTTTACGCAGTCACATGATGTTGTCGTATTAATAGTGTTACATGTTAAAACAACACTCGATCTTCTGTCTCATATAAAACTCATTTCAGAATGGAAATGATATAAAAGAAAAGTGCCACACTCTTAATCCGATTATAAGTAGCGAGACGACTACGCTTTCCTAGATTATTCCGCGGGACGTGGTACCTCCGGTGTTTTAATATTACGCACAGTTACGCTGATGACACGTTGATCTACTATATTTGGCGTCAGTGCTCCCCTGTTTCATCTACATGTTTACAAAAAATACATACTAGAATCTAGATAAATTTAGTAGGAACATGTTTTCATATATAGAACCATTCTCTCAAGCTACGTCCTCAGAAAATTGTTTCACAAGCGTAAAACCTCGTAAAGCCATCGTCGAGTCTAGAAATATTAAAACATGGTTCAGCGACATATCATTTCTTGAATAAAATATGTGTTTTGCCAGTAAAATGTTACGAACCTTGCCGCGCAAAAAATATTTTGATAATAAAATGTAAGTTTTAGAAATCATTTTGATATTACTGTTTTTGTAACAAAATTATTAATAATAATAATGAAAACTCTAAAAGATGATGATTACATAATTTGTACTTTATTTTATTACTTGCCAAACATTTTGGAAAACCGCTGCGACTGGGATAGATCCTTGTATTTGTGAGAGCCTTAATGGTGTGATAGATGGATAAAATCCTTAGATCAAATATGAATTTAAAATACTGAAAATAAGATTTCTGTGATCAACCAGTTAGTCTTACTTAGAGCAGACATAAACGTATGTCCAGAAATAATCAAATTCACAATCAGTATACTACATTCAAGGAAAGCTATAGACAAACTTGACGATTACATAATAAAACTCCTGTTATCATTTAAGTATAAGATTAACGTGTAAGTGTCTGTACCTGTACCTATCCCGTAGTCTGTCTAGAAGACCATTGGGCCAAAACATCCTTCTCCATTCTTCCCGGTTCTCTTAGACATCTACTGAGTGACAGACCAGTCCATTCACAGATGTTATCCTCCCACCATTTTTTCTGTCTCCCTACTCTTCGGCCTCCCCGCAACGGCCTTGCAGGATTGTTTTAGCAAGACCGGATGATCTTGTAATGTGGCCGTACCATTTCAGTTTTTGTAAGTATAACTTCAAATGGTCCTATATGGCTTGATGGATTCTGGCTTTGACCTCTATGTTGGTGATTCGGTCTAAGTATGTAAGTGTCTGTACCATACTCAAATGTATACTACTGAATCTCAATATATATATTTGTTTATCTATTGCATAAAGTGGTTGATCACATGCTACAACTGGGATTTGTCTAAGATTGAAGAATTGTACAACCTTTACATTGCTTATAATGTGCATTGAATGTCGTATCGTGGATACTGGCGTGCTATTTCTTGGATTAGTGGTAATAAAGCACAAATAATATTCGGATCAGGAACGCTGACCACGACATCGTCATGTCTCGTAAATCTTCTGACTCAAGTTCCTTCCTCATATGTTCCAACCACCTATAAAGCAGACAAAAAAAGAATCATAACTTCGTTTAAAACTTTTAGTTTGATTACTGATTCATTGAAAATATCAAAACGCAGACAATATGTGTACAATCTCGTTACTGTTATTGCATTCAAACTCTACAATGTTTATTGCTTTGATATCACATAGTATGTAACCTCTAGACTTATATAAAATGTTCATATGATAGAAAATATATATCTAACAACCACTAGGTGTAATTTGTGCTCCATAAACGCTGTTGTGATAATAGTATTCAATGCCTTTCCTTTGAATTACATAAATGTGATGCTTGTAAGGATAACAGATTGTTTATGTAGCTGTATATATATTTTTCAATAGCTGGTGGTATCTGCAGACAGCAACTAACAAAATAACTATTCATCCCTGGAGTTCCAGCTTGTCTGTGAATAGTCAGAGGAGGTAAACTAGCATAGGCATCTGGCAATTGTTTTCTTTTTTGGTTATCATTGTTTTTGTTTAACACACTGACATTTCGAAATTTTCTAGGACACTCTGTATTCGGATGTTGGAAAACAGAAATCCCAGTGCAATGGAATGAACCCTTTGTTGTAGCGGGGCTAGAATTAAGGTCAATTTATCTACATATTTTTGTTCAAAGAACAGAATGACACACAATATTTTCCTGCTCAAATCGATCGCAAACACTATTGCCCTTCTTTGTTGAAAGTTCCAGCACTCTCTTATACAAGTACATGTACATGCTGCAAGATTCAGCAAAAGGAAACTCCAAACAATAGAATAGGAGATGATATAATTATACTGCTGTCTTTGATGTAGACTCTAGGCAAACAGACTGATAAGGTTTCATGAATGTATAAGAAAAAACATTGCCTTTGTAGTGTGAGCAGGATTTTTATTGTTGTATTTAATGACCTAATTGTTGACTGATTATGATCCATATGCGAAATTGACCTCTAAGTTTCGGTATATGGAATGAAATGAATTGCATACACAAGGTTGTGCTTAAATTCAGACTTAAGTAGTAACTTAGCTTGATACGAAGGCCAGTTTTTGCCTTATTGGTAGGTGACATTTGTAAAACGTTTGACTATAATTATACATATCAAACAGTTAACACATAAGTACAGACGTACGTACTGTGTAGTCAGTTTGGTGTTGATTACCGAAAGATGAATGGGCATTGCCATGATTATATTAACATGACAGAGCATTGTACCTTTAAGGAATTGCAGTGTGAGTTATAAACTTAATACATAAAAACAACGACATAGCAAGAACACGATACACAACATACAATAATCCTTAACAAATGCACAACTATCATTAATAAATGCTTGCACAGAAGTAGTAGTATAAAACTTACTTATATACAATCCAATAATAAAAATAGCATAAATTAACTTTACAAAGCAGTATCCGGCATTTCGGTTGGAATAAAAGGCATATATCCCACTATCATATGACATAAATATGGCAAATAACAATGCGAGGTGCAGGGTGACTGTTCATGCTGGGCCAGGTCCTCCCGAACGTGTTGTTAAAATCGGGAACATGTATGTGTCGTTAAAATCCCGAACATGTATATACATTGTACACTATATTTAGTCCACTTTACACCCTCACCGCTGTGACAGTGGCCTTGAAACCATTCAAAGTGCCCAACTGCAGCACTGTCTGTGGTTGGATATTCCACAGGACGGCCAAAGGCTTGCCGTGTTACCGCCATGTGCAGGTGGCCGAGGGACGGGTATTTCTATCTGACTCTTAAATACATGACTGATTTTTTTTCTTGCATATCGTTTACATATAAGTTTTTATTCTGACAGGTTACTAGTATATATCTTGCATACAGTATTTTACAAATAATAAAATAAATAAAGCAAAAAGAAATACTTTCTTTGTAGTACTCTTTCTTATGGTAGAGTATGTACACAATGCGCGGAAAATGAATGTCTGTAAGCAGAAGTGACGATTAAGTGACGCACAGTAACAAAGTTCCAATTAGTTTTATTGTTTATAGCATAACGTATGTTCTTACCGTAAAATAACGTAATTTAAGGATATAAGGAATGGAGAGAAACTATCAAAGTACCTGGTAATTTCGTATTTTGCATAAACAACAATAATCAATGCAATCGCTAGTTGTCATTTACAGCACGGGAGTCATCTTGCATGAGGGGTGCCAGATGGGGTTTGTCGGCATGGCTAAAATCAACGGAAACGCCAGTCCGGTGTGCAAAGAAACATTCATCACATGTTTGACGTCTTGGGAGTGAAATAAGCCATTACATAACATTGATATTATACTAGTATAATAAAGCTTCGCCGTCGACGTCGTTTTAAGTATTAGAGGTATTGGTCGAACTGACCTGGGGCCGTATTCATAAAGCATCTTTAGTATAAATATTAGAAATTGATTATTTACTTAAGTATTACTTAGGTAAGAAATTAATTTAACTTAAGTATATTTGTTATTCATAAAACAACATAATAAGTAATTCTTGTCTTTTATTGCGGACGAAATATTATAAAAGACAACATTAAATTCAGACAGAAACAACATGCACAAATATGTTTAAGGCATACAGACACTAAAAAGAAAAATGGCGCGAAAAAAATGGTAGTCGCATAATGGCGGATACAAATAGACCTCAGTTTTTTTGCTCTGTAAGCTATTTTCCTTATTTTCTTTGCATTGTTTTGCTAAAATCACATGACAGATCTATGCTTGACATGTAGGTAGCATTTTCATAATGAAATAACAACATTACAAAATTTTTCATGGAAACGTAGATCATACACCACCAGTATAATTAGGGGTCTCATTTTTTAGCTGATTTTGCAGTTTGTGTGTTTGACTGAAATTATTTTTCTTGCATCAAACATGACCCCCACTTTTCTTTTGATTTTTAGTTAGTACTGACAATATTATTTAAGAAAATGTAGTTTACAGAAATTTAAAATGGGTCCTGATGTGCGCTGCGGTCATTGGAATTAGGTCAATTTTATATAGAAAAAAGAACAACAACTATTTAGTGTGTTATAACATTAAAGTGCTTTTATCTGAAAAACAACACTTTAATCGTACTCACGATGCCATTTTGTTTTCTGACTTAAGTCATTTCTTACGTATCTTAAGTTTAAGCTGTTTTATGAATAGGACTTAAATTTTTTACTTAGAGTTAAGCTGAAATCACCACAAACTTAAGTAAAATCTTCAACTTAAGTCAAAACTTATACTTAAGATGCTTTATGAATACGGCCCCTGGTCTGTATTAGGTAAAAAAAAATTATTTGTCTGCAGGAAAAGCTAGCATGTGATTATAGGAATATTACATTTGTGTCTTTCCACATGGAACTTGTCAAACTTGTTGAATAAAATTGATAAAATTCTTGTCTCTCATTTTATGATTTTATTCAATTCGTTTTATAAATTCAATATGAAAAAACACTTATGTAGTATTCACTATGTATAAATGGGAGTTCTTTGTTATTTTTATATAACAATTGTGCTTGGAAGTAAGTATTTATCAGAATTGTCAGTGTAGTTTATTGCACTTTAATAACTGGTATTTGAGAAATGTCTGAGCTTGTTTTGATATTTTTTGAGAGATTTCCAGTAATCGGAGGGTGATATTTGCTGAGTAATTAATTTTATAGAAAGTTTGATCTATTTCTGGACATACGTTTATATCGAATAATAACATTCTGTATCATTATCTCTTAAAATGCATCCATGGAGAGTCCTGGTGAACTGCTATATGTTTATATGGTATATATCATTCTGAAATATGTCATTTGAAGCTCGATATCTTTCGTTTGATGTGATATGGACAACAGAAGATCAGACAGTGTTAACGAATATTTTGATCAAGGAAATGTTCCCCAACTCCACAAATAGCTATAGCTTACATGTTGACAAAAAAAGAATATCCATATGTGAATTTGAGGAGAGGCCTCCGTGATTACGGCCGCTGACTCCGAACCACTTGTCCCTCGCCAATGTGGGGTCAAGCATCATTCGGGGTGTTGAATTCTTTATGGGATAAAGCTATCCAGCTGGCTTACGGAAGGTCGGTGGTTCTACCCGAGAGCCCGTTCGTGATAATTTTATACACAGAGGGACACCTACAGTCTTTCTCTGTCATCAAAGCTGGAAAGTCCCCATATGAACTTTAATTATGTCGGTTAAACCAAACACAAAAATTGATTGGAGGACTGCGTAAAATGCGAAGGTATGGAAATTATTTGTGACAAACTATATTGCATTATCATATCCTTGATGTTTCCTTGAATAACTGATTGCAAGGAGGATGGATCTGCTGTTATGTTGCTGTGTTGTGTGATATGCTTCCAAAGGATATTTTCACAGATTTTATAAAGATACAATGGCATTGTTTTTGGATCTGATGCATTCGTTCTGTGCAGATTTAAGAGTACGTATAAAAAGTACGCAATGAGTTATGTCTAATCATGCATATATTATGTGATAAGATTTAGAAAAGGTTGAACGAAGCTCAGGCGTATATACATAGCCTTAATGAAAATTGTCCGGCTACAAAGTTGGTGTCCACATACAGATTGATTGATAATAATAGTAAAATTGAAAAATGAATACAGAAGTTAATCATTAGATTTTGTTAACCTTTAGCCTGCTGGCGGCAAATAATTCTGACTTTGCGACCTGTACAAACCAAGATCAGCCTGCACATCCGTGCAGTCTGATTATGGTCTGCACTGTTCGTTATTCAGTCAGTAAATTTTCAGTGAACACCCCTTTGAATAATAATTGGTACTGCCCAAATTGAATGATGGACCAGTCTATTATAGAAATTTAGCAGGGTAAGGGTAACCACACGATCTCCTTCATCGTAACGTTTCCGAAAGTATATGTATCTAATTAAATCGCGTAAATAATGTCTTTTCCTTAATCTTGCACAATCACCAGTGCTATTATTTTTTATGGAAATTTGAAATGCTGAAATATTCGTTCTGAAATTTAAAAAAAAAAATTGAATGACGCATCTAGTCTGATCTGAACAAATTGAGTTTTTAACAAGCAAACAAATGTCTACATTTGGAATGACTAACATCTGTAATGTCTTATCAGTAACCTCTTACAAACTGCGCTATACTATAAGTAGAAACGCATGTGTCGACGTGCACAAGCTTGGATAATTGCACATAGGTAAGATATGATTCTATCAAGTTATGACTAAAATAGACGTGCGCACTTTTTTCTCAAATGTAAAATTTTGACTTTTGGATAACAAATATTACCTTGTTATTCTTTTTTTCTTATTACATCCCCAGTTTCAATGTCCGATAGAAGCTACAAGTAAAAACGTATAATCTGATGTTCACAGATGAAAGATATCTCATCATACATGTGAATTTTGATTAAAAGTTTTTTCTTATTTCAGCAAAGGTCCATCTTTACAATAGTAGGTGGTACTGCCCAAATTGAATGATGGACCAGTCCATTATAGAAATTTAGCAGGGTAATGGTTAGCCACATGATCTCCTTCATGGTAATGTTTGTGAAGGTATATGTATCTAATTAAATCGCGTAAATAATCTTTTCTTTTCCTGAATCTTGAATCACCAGTGCTATTATTTTTATGGAAATTTGAAATACTGAAATATTCGTTCTGAAATTTAAAAAATATGATTGTAGCATCTAGTATGATCTGAACAAATTGATTTTTTAACAGGCAAAAATAGTTTATATTTGGAAAGCCTTACATCTGTAATGTCTTATCAGTAACATCTTACAAACTGCGCTATATAAGTAGAAATTCATGTGGTGACGTTCACAAGCTTGGATAATCGCACGTAGGTAAGATAGGATTCTACTAAGTTATGACTAAAATAGACGTGCGTACTTTTTTTTTCAAATGTAAAATTTTGACTTGTGAATAAACAAATATTTTTCTTATTACATCACCAGTTTCAATACCCGATAGAAGCTACAAATAAAAACGTATAATCTGATGTTCACAGATGAAAGATATCTTACCATACATGTGAATTTTGGTTTAATGTTTTTCTTATTTCAGCAAAGGTCCATCTTTAAAAACTGAAACTGAAACTGAATAATTTGATTAAACCCCTATTTTTATACAATGA
Organism: Mercenaria mercenaria; assembly: GCF_021730395.1. Classification (NCBI taxonomy): domain Eukaryota; kingdom Metazoa; phylum Mollusca; class Bivalvia; order Venerida; family Veneridae; genus Mercenaria; species Mercenaria mercenaria. The sequence continues at coordinate 102,716,676 of NC_069362.1, read as the reverse complement.
TATATTCAATGACGTCGTACATAATAATAATAACAGTCATCACCGCATCCCTCCCCTTGAGGTCATTTTACCCCTATTGCGAATACCAGTGCTGAAAACATTACATGGTACGCCCAGACGAGCTGCATATAGAGGTTCAAACCCCCCGGTTAATGATGCCATCATATACTATTTAAGCATGATCAACAATTGGGGAAAATTTGCCGTCTTATCGGTAAAATTTTCCCCCTTGAAATCACTTGGCTGGGCGATATTGATTTTTATCTAATAGAAACAAAGAAGGAAAAAAAGTTTGAACAAGTATTGTTTTTATTAGAATGAACACAATACTTATTATCCTATTGAAGTGTTCGTCATTCTTTTCTCTTTACAAATATATACAAAATATATATCTAAAAAGAAGAATTAATGCTTCCCTTGGCGATTAAACACCATTATCAGTTTCAGTTTACGGCATATAGTTGAATAAATTGAGCAAAAACCTGTGGAACGTATCTTATTCTTTCCCCTTTAGCCACTTTATTAATAATTTGAGAATATTCATAATCCTATCTAAGTATTTAACAGACAATAAATTTTTATATATGTTTTTATTTCGAAAACATTTTAATGTCTTTTTGCTTCCCTGGGCGTTTAAATGTTGGTGATATTTGTAAAATTTCTTTATTGCTCATGTCCGTGGTATTTCCGAAACGCATGAACTCGACCGAAGTTAAGCTGTCGATAAAACGAGAGCTGATGGTTTCAAAAGAGTATTATTATTAATAGGTGTTCGATCTGTTATATTTATTATATAGTATATAGTTACTGATATGTATCATTGACGAAATAAAGAAATAATGTATTGTATTGTTGTATTGGTAATTCTTACTGCATGTATCAATATAAAAGAAAAAAAAAGAAAGAAAGGTAGAGAAAGGGAGAAGAAAGGAGAGTTAATAACAATTTCTTGAGTTAAATTTACACAATTAGAAAAGAAGCTAGAGTATATAAATGGTCTATATTTCAAGACAATATGCACTTTGCAACTATATATATTTCTTTCTAAAAAGGATATAGCCACTGTCTCGTATTTTAAAAATTCGCATAATTATATCTATACTCCTTAGTTTAAGTTTTAACCATAATTATATATGTTATAAAGAATTTATATAATGCAACATTTTGAGTAAATTGTTTTCGGAGCGTCTGAAACAGCCATATTAAAGTACTTTTTGATAGTTGTTTGTTACCAATTAACAGCTTTGTGCAAGTTTATTGCGTATCAACACCATTTTATTAGGGGACTACGGGTGGTCAGGTCTTTTTATTACACAGGTAATAATCTTCCCGGTGATTGCGTCTATATTAAGAGCATTTTGAAAATTGTAACATGTTTAATGAACGACACTTAAATACACTATAAATATTTAGTTTTTTCATTTTCTAATCAACAACAAAAGATGAAAGATATATAGGATAATGTGACAGTGATTTAGTACTAGTATTTACTTGTATTTGATTTACAGTATTTTTTCCTGAATACAGGTAATAAGCTTTATGCAATAAATCTAAACTGAATAGAATTGAATGTACGCACAGATAATCTCAAGCAGGTATAGCACGCGCTAATTTTTAAGAAATGAAAAATATGTAATTCCTTGTTCATATAGTAATAATATACGTGATGAATAATTTTTCTACTACATTAGTGTCACATTATCCTAAATATTTCCTAAAAGACATTAAAAATCTGACATTTATTAGATCAGTCAGTCAGTAACCTTTGAGAAACTTTGGGAAGTCATAAGTCGCACATACTTTATTACGTAATGACTGGCTCGGGGGGCAAATAGGTAACACTTCCAACTAAACAGGCTCTGGAGTCATAAATAGATACCTTATACACTGTAAAGTATATTTGTTAGTTTGTTTTTCTGGTTATTTTATTAGTGTGTGACAATATGTTTTTCAAATGTTCATTACATAGCACAATTAGTTTTGACAAGTTAAATATGATTAAGTACAATTAATTGATTAATAAGTTAAATATTAGTTAGATTTTCATTTCAATTAAAATTACAAAAAAAAGAAAAAAGAACGTATTTCACATCCATATATTTCAATTGAAAATGATATTGTCAAGTTTGTAAGCACTTTAAAAAAAAATTCCTGCTTTCTATTCTTTTTTAAAAATAAAAGTAGTTTCGTGTTGATCATATTTTCATATACCATGCAAAATAAAAGAATATAATAACGTAGTGTCTTCTTTTTTCCGTTCTGTATTTTACATTATTGAAAAACAGAATTAAACCAAGTTGCTACATTGTATGTAACCTGGTAAATATAAAGTTGACTATATTTGTTGTTGTTGTTTTACCGGTACTTAAAATTGGTGTAAAATAAATCCCCCTTCCCACGTTTTTACAGTAGATCTCTAAGCTATAATCCTAGTTATTTATGATCGGCACCTCCCGTGATATGATAAGCGGAGATAGCCGAACCATAACGGTTTGCAACACTCGATAAAAATATCTGATAGCTAGACGGTCTAAGGGAGACAACAATGTATAGCGTTGATCTCGATAAACAAAGAAAGATAATAGAATCGATTTTTACCCAATTCTTCAGTATGGAAAGAAATACTACACACTACCCTACCCTACTATACCCATAGAGCCTTACCAACAAGTGCGTTTAATTAAACAAACCTTGGAACTTTAAATGTTGAAATGTAAAACTATTTACAACAATTTAAGAACTATCACCTGCTGTTTTCGCATAATAAACAGTTATCAAATAGTTTAAAATAATGCCGCGAAATCTCAGTAATACAGTGTCTTAAGATTTTTTTTTGTATGTGTGAAGCGATTTACTTTTGCGTGATTTACTTTACTCTGGTATTAATCATCCATATTCCGAAAAGACATTGCATTTTTATAATCTATTTGAATAACCTTCGGGAGCTGAGTCTAGTGCTAAATATGGGCTGAATGAATATTCAGTAGAATCTTTAAATGAAACTGACACTGAATTTTATTAATCTGATTAAACGCCTATTTCTATACAGTGACATTTTAATGGCGTTCTACATTTAATTTAACAATGACATGAACTCTCTGAAATACAGTGTCGTAAGACTTTGTTTGAATGTTTCAAGTGATTTACTTTTGCGTAATGCTAACGGCAGTTCATTCAACAGTTTTGGACTAATAGAACAGAAACTTTGGTCATTAAATGTTTTGCACTTGTTGTATGGAACAAAATGACATTCAGAATATTCTGACGATCTCAAATCTTCTCTACTGGGAACATACTCTATTAAATTATATTTAATCAACCGTAGTAATGTTTTTACGCATTTTGAATATCAACAGATTATTGAAATTAACCCATAAAGTTGTCTTGCGACAAACTGTAACAGTAAAAACGTTTTCCGTGCATTTCAACATATAACACTAAATTATGTTTCAGACTAACACCATGAAGCTTGCTTTGTTTCTGCTTGCTGTTCTTCCATTTACACTGGGAGCCAGCATTGATGAAAAAAGGTTCATAGAAAACTTACTTGGTGGATTTGACAGTAAGACAATGCTTTGTTGTTCAATATCGCATTAAGTACTGCTAGCTTGTAAAAAATATTCCATACCACAATAAATTAGAAAGATGTTGCACACGTGGAGATTTATTATAACATTTTTTTTATGATCTTGTTTGGAATAACAAGTTATACCGTACCGTTTGGGATAGTAAATCCAATTCAGACATATCTAAAGTTACTCCTGAAAATCATAAATATATCAGGTTTGATCCACGGTGCATTTATTCATCACTGTATTATCATTAAATTATATCATGTTGTACGTTAATTCAGTTATTTCGTATTAAATGCACATAAATGGAGAATATCAACAATAACTGTTCACCTCATGCTTGCAAATACAGAAAACGTTCCATCAAGTATACGTAAAAGCGAAAAGAGGTATCAGTTTGCTTCAGCGAAAAATACCTTTAAAAACGAATGAACACCAGAATGCATTTTCGTCATGCATGTTACAGACACATGTGACAATGTAAAATATGGTGCTTCACGAGTGATCTGATATATAAATAAGTTAATGTCTTTTAAGTATCTTTAATCAAAATTTTACAGCACATTATCAAGTCAAATTAGTCGGAAAATTGCTATAAGTTGATAGATTCTAATACATTACACAAAATTATGAAACGTTATTCAGCTGTAAAAGGAATCTTTGTTCTTTGCTTTTCAAATTTCTGCAGTGTTTAAGATGTATTTCAGTACTAGTTTCACCTTGACCTTATCTACTACTACAGTTATCACTAATAAACCACTACAAAAGTGATATAAACTGATTTAAACTATTTAAGGCACTCGTTTTATCCGTTTACTGTAAGGATTTACAGCTGCAAAATGGAAAAAGTGTCTACACGAAAAAGATTTGTTTTATAAACATCCTGATGTAATTGTTTAAGATTTTTGTATATGATCATAAACAAATACGCGTTACGAAATTTCGAGGATCGTTTGAAACAAAGTGTTTTATCTGCTAATGGGTGCAAATTATCCCCATTAAGAAAGTAAGGCAATTGTATCAGTGTTTCATATCTATTTAATTAAATATGGTTTCAGAACACAAAATCACAAAAACACTTGAAACTAATTGAATATAAATATCTCCTACCACGTGTTTGGCTGGTGGTTAAAACTGACTCTCTGGGATAAGTCTATCTGGACAGCTTTAATGTAAAATTACAACTGTTTGAAAGATGTTTACGATGCTTTTTAAAAGACGAAAACCTCGATACATGTAGTTGGAGGCCGATTTTAATTCAGCAAAACTGGATTTGTTATATTCTTATAAAATTGTTATTTCTTGTTGAAGTAGACTGTTTTCAAAATAATCATTGTAATAGTGCGCAACATATAACGACGTTTTCATTTTCCGGATTTTTTTGTTCAGTTATTACATATATTTAGGGTCAGTAGATTCTGATATAAAACAAAATGTTTTAGTGTTTTATTTATCACGTATTCAGATATTTCAGATGGTTTTAATCTTTTACAGTTCTAGCCTTGGCCAATCAGATACTTAGTCAGTTTGGATGTGATTCAACTGAGACACAGTGTGAACAGACAATGTGCCCGCAAGTGGTAGATAAAGTTGACTTCCACAACTCGCTCATTACAGGCCTCCTCTGCGGTGTTGTTTGCAAAGAGTAAGTTCCCATATAAATAAAACAGAAACTTACTGTTAGAAATAAACTTTTAGACTCCTGTTGTGCTGCAAGTTACCTCCCGTTAAATTATTTTTTCTTTAGGGCCTTTACTTCATTTACTATCTTTCTTCATAATGTTCATAAAATTGTTAAGATAAAGTAGGAGAAGATTTCCAGAGAGGAGAGGTGGCCTAAGTCTTTAGATGTTTTATTAAGTAAGTTTAAGCTTCTTAATTTCAGTTTCAGTTTAAAATAAATCTTAAACATTATTCAAATTTTATTATTTGTTTTAGAAAACGTTGTAGAGAACACTTCAATTTACTCTATGTCCAAACTTACTTTTCGTTGATATATTTGTATAGAATATATAAGAATTAACGCGATAAATATGATATAGATATAAAAATTTTTGATAAACGCCCCAAAAATGTTAAGGATGTAGATATCCTACCACACCCTATTTTTCTAATTGATAACGCCAACTTTTGTACTTCGTTTCAGAGCTCAGGTGCTATCCAAGAACTTTGCAAGTGGCACTGCGACTGGGGTAGATCCTTGTACCGGTGAAATTACAGGATAAAAGACTCTCATTCAATATGATCTTAGAATATGGAAATAAATTCTTCCCGAAAATCTTCAATTTTACTTTTTAGACTAACATGTGCCTTATAACTCTTATATAACTCTTTTGGAGAACTGTGTTGTAGTTACATGTATGTCCAAATTAGTAGCAAACTTAAACATTTTCAAAGTTGAAATTGGTGATAAAATTGTGTAAAACTAAGGAAAACTTATCCTTTTATTGTGTTAAGTTGAATACAGAATAGCCTCATCACGGGTGGTAAACGCGCAATCCAATTCCCGCCGGGAATACGCTTAAAATGGGTTGCGCAACGTCCGGTGCTGGTGTTGCGCGTAAAAAAAGACGTAATTGAGGTATGTGAAGTTATCATTTTGCTTAGTATGAGACAAGAATAAATTTTCTCGAAAAAAGCAAAATGCTATTCGATACAGATATGATAATACATCATATGTGTAAAATATCTGGTTTATAATATATGATTCGGCTCTATTATCACAAAAACTCTGGCGACACGAAACGTGAAAAGCGTATGAAATCAACAAAGATGGCAGTTTCTGGCCTCATATGCCTAATCTGAGGACATCTGATGCTTTTTATGATAACTCAACTGTTATAAAGTAACGAATATCAAAATTATTTGTTTCAAGTCCTGCTTACGGGGACATAATTGACAAAATAATCATCGGGAATGGGGTTGCGCACCGGGAATGGAGTTGCTCATATACATCATAATGTGTATAATGTATACGCGCAACTCCATTCCCGGGGCGCAACCCCATTCCCGATTATTTTTTTGCCAACCTTTCCCCCAAAAGCAACATTTCATTCAAGTGTATGTAATATGCATGACCGTTTTACATGTGTTTGATCATTCGAAGCGTCACATTTTAAGAAAGAAGGCACAAGAGTTAGAAATTTGCATTGTTCATGATTCCATGCTTTTTTGATAGCTCGAGCCATTAGAGTTTTCGTGATAACAGAGCCGATTCTTAAATTAATAAGTTGGTATTTCACACATATAATCCTTATTCATTTTTGTGTCGAATAGCATTTTGCTTTTTTTCGAAAGCACTCGTAAATGTGTAATTATTTACAAAAACAAAAACCCACCTACCTCGATTTTGTATATATTGATGCGCAACACCAGCACCGGAAGTCGCGCAACCCATTTTAGCGTATTCCCAGTGGGAATTGGATTGCGCGTTTACCACCCGTGCTCATTCTGCCTCAATCGATTTCGGTAATAACATACTGAAATATAACATTATACAACATTGTTTCAATGATTAAGTTAACTTGTGCCTTACCGTTTTTCTCTATGTTCAGCCCAACTCAATACCAGGTGAAAACAAAAAAAAATGTATAAACTTACCTGCCTTCTCACACCAAAGTGCGAAGTATTTTCTTACGTTGAGCATATGATTACTTGCCTGATTGCAAAGTCAGTAACACTGCAACCATACTATCCGACAATGGATACCTGACAGTGACGTCATATTGTGTGAACTTTCCAAAATTACCTTATACTGTTCTGGATTATATATTAATTAGTTCTCTTTACCTATTGTGTGCATGGGTACGTAGCCTAGATGGTAACTGCGTTGTCGTAGTAACCAAAAGGCACCGAGTTCGATTCCGGTCGGCGGTCTTTTTTCTCGCTTTTTTCAACTTATACAGTTATCTTGATTTTCTAGTGCTTCACGAATTATGCGTACAGAATAAATTATATGGAAAACGTTCGTTATTTCACTCCAAATAAAATGGCTAAAATTGCTATGAACATATTTTTAAATGTAACGAACCTTTAGAGAATAACGAGAAAGCCATATCTATTCTAAAACACAATAAACTGACGGTGAGACAGGCACTGTTGCATTAACATTTGGTATACTTCATAATATAATAAATGATTGATAATTAAAATAAAAACTAACAAGAAAAACATATATCCAAATCAAGGAAAGCAAATGTTATTGGTTTTTCAAACAATATATATTTTTGCTACAAAATATACATAAAATATACCTTGCCTACCACTGGTTTCGAACTCACACCGCCTGAGTGACAAGTAGCCAACACATCCAATGGGCCATACCTTACTTAGAATTACCCATACAATAAGGACATATTTCTACCTGTTACAAGTATTGATCTGTTTGGAGATATACTATGGTTATTTACAGTTTGTTATCAAAATGACGACACTGTCAAAAATTGTTGGTGGATTAGTACTAATTAACTTCACAGTGTATAGACTCTCTGTACGCCCAAACGGAAGTCGCCAATAACTAGGCGTTCACTTTCGTTTTTCAAATTTTTGGAAGCTGTCGGTAGTGTGTATTTTCATGTTTTTCTGTGGCTATTTGAAATAAATATTCTTGTTGTATATATTTTTCAATGTATGATAAATGTCTCTACAACAAACTGCCGTTTAACAGACATTAACACATGAAATTAAAACGTATTTTCATTCAAAACCTAGAAGGTCGAAGCAAAAGACGATGTATTCAGGCTAAAATGCCCATTATTTAGGAACTGCGAGTGAAATACGTGTCAGAACCGCTTCTGAATGTTAAATTATAAATTCATGCAAATGAGTTTATACCTACAAATATGAATTCACAATCCTGAATAGTTTAAATATTGTTAAATTCAACATGCATATGAATTATACACTGAACGCCTAGTCGCAAATCTTTATAGAAAAACTGTCCCACTATTCGCCAAAACACTGTACGCCTATTCAATAACGAAATGACGAAGTGTTTGGGCTTGTATGCTCTATACACTGTACTTACTGAATTTATAAATATAAGTTTTGTATTGTATTTTACTTGTGACAGTGAAACAGTATTTACTAGTCTGTTTCACCAACGATGTCCTTGTCTTGGACAGGAAATAGAATCTGTATACGAGTTTCCGTTAACATACGAGAAAAATATGTATTTATTCCGCTCAGCTTGACAGGACACTGTTTTTGTTTTTTTCTTTGTATTTTAGCTCGATAATTCGGGGAATAGCGGTGCTTTTCTACTAGCCCCGGCTTTGGTTAAAGTTAAGTTTTTTGGCAGCCTTTTTTTCTGTCACATCTTTTTTTAACTGTTGCTTATACCTTACTGTAATTTCACATAAACATTGTGCAAACAAAGCCTTTTCAGCTCGACTATTCGAAGAATAGTCAATTATTCTACTCACCCTGGCGTCGGCGTCGGCGTCACACCTTGGTTAAGTTTTTGCATGCAAGTACATACAGCTATCATTTCAAGGCATATAGCTTTGAAACTTATTTTTTTCTTTTTCTAGATCAATTACCAACCTCACTGGGTCAAGTCCCATAACTCTGGCGTGTATTTTGGGCAAATTATGCCCCCTTTAGGACTTAGAAAATTCTGGTTAAAGTTTTACATGCAAGTTACTATCTCCAAAACTAATACAGTTATTGAATTGAAATTTCACAAGTGCCTTTGGGGTTATAAAACTGGTTGATAGCAGCAGGTCCCATAACATGTTGGTCAAATTATATCCGCTCTATATAGGAGCCAGGTCATTTTCCGCTTGTTCTGTAGCGATTACTGAAATAATTTTTAATGCAAACGAAAAAGAATTGGATACTAGCTTCGATCTGCTTGATTTTGACTGATATCAGCGGTTATTTGGAGCCGGATATTAAAATAAACAGAAATTACAAATAGCCGCGCCGACGGCAGCTGTTTCTTCTGTGAATTATGATAAAGTCCACGTCATAAAGTCCGAACAAGTCTCTGAGATGCCGGAAATGGATCAAACACTGAGTTGGGCCACTTAACGATTATATGAATGATGCGTTAGTGTAAAGAATCTAGTCATTATTACAAAAAAATAATTTCAAACACAATGCAGGTTAGAGGTTATTAGTACGCATTTACTGCGACTGAGCCGTGCTAGACTAATTAATTTGATAATTACTTACTAATAAACACTAACCTTTACGAAAAGTGGATTCGAAACTGCAGTAATAACATATAAACTGGTCAGTGACTGTTACGAAAACGAAAGAAATTATAACTATTACCTTTTAAATGTCGGTTGTAATAAAACAAAGTCAAATTATGGAAATATATGAATGAAAAGAAGTTTTGAATAGGCGTTCAGTTTTTCGACTAAGCGTTCAGTCCGGATTTTAGAAATAGCGATTAGTGGGCCAGTAATGTATCGACTAGTGGGCCAGTGTAATCGGCATATATGTCTCAGAAAAACACATTTTCCTGAAAACGCATTCGTTACCATAGAGCCATGCTAGTATTTATTAATGCGTAAGATATTTATCTACGAAGTAGCAAAGGTTTCAATTCTTTGCAAAAGCTCAATATACATGTATTTCAAAGAATTTATAGTTTTATTACAAAATCGAACAAATACCCACACCTGATTCGACTTTAAATGAAGTATATTAAGAGTTTTTATAGGCGTGTTTGGTATCTACGTAAACAGTAGCTCTTAAACAATATGTAGATAAAAAATACACTTACTTTATGCGATATTAACCAAATAAACAACGAAAATCCAAGCCATCCGCGACAGCAAAAATTTGTGTTTTGATTTCTGAACGCCTAGTTTTTGACGACTTCCGGTCGGGCGTACAGAGAGTCTATACACTGTGAGCGTGGCGTTTTGTGTAAGCGAAAAGTAGAAAACGTCTGAAATAAACGGAATATTCCTCGAATGCGACTTGATGAAAGGGCGCGTGCTATAGGAATGTTGGAAGCAGGAATGGTTGACACATGCCTGTCAAAGATCCTGGCCACCTAAAATAAAGCAGAAAACGTACTGAATGTCACTTCTTAATAATTGCATTCTTGTTTAATGATATTAGAGAACTTTCTTTCAAAGAATATTGACAATTGTAACATGAAGCACAATGCTTACCTCACGTCGTGACTTTCCTGCTTCTTCCAACATTTCTGTAGCACGCGCCCATCCGAGGCATATTCAGTTTATTTCAGATGTTTTCTGCTTTTTGCTTACACAATAAGCAAGGCTTCTTGAGGTATCTCCAGTCCTTTTTAAGCATGAAAATTCACTGTTTTTATGTATAGAAATTTGTTTGTTAGTTTTGGGTTTAACGCCGTTTTTCTACAGTATTTCAGTCATGTAACGGCGGACAGTTAGCCTAACCAGTGTTCCTGGATACAAACCAATACACCAATTTGTACCAATACAAACCTGTTCTTTGCAAGTAACTGCCAACTTCCCCAAATGAATTATCAGAGGTGGAGGACGAATGATTTCAGACACAATGTCTTTTATCAAATCGTCACGGAGAACATACGCCCCCCCCCCCCCCCGGAGATCGAACTCGCGACCCCGCGATCTGTAGACCAACGCTCTCCTCACTGAGCTAAGAGGGCGGTCTTACGTATAGAAATAGAGGGAAAAACAGCAAAACATTTGAATAAAATAACAAAAAACAAACTTTCTGTTTGCAGTACACCATATGTTTTAAGAAGTTCCAAATGTTGAAATTTTAATCTTGTCTTTCGCTAGTGCATGTAGTGGCTTTCGAAGTAGTGAATAATTTATTCAATACATATTACCCACAACAATAATAATATAATGTGTGTTCATATTTTTATTTACATGTTCTGATGGTGAATTCTCTTGTTTAATAGTTTTCAAGGTTTTGTGGCATTTTCAGTAACGCGCGTCACTGTGGAAAAGTTTCCTCCAAAATGATTGTCGCGACTTGTAACCATTTCTCCTTGTTGGAGCTTATTTTTGCCCTATTCTATTATTTTGTACTCTTTGCAAGCAAATAACTCAAGACTGATAAATATACAAATTATCAACTCTGATAGCTATGGATGGGTGGGTAATATTTAGGCTCTGAATATGCACTTCTTTGAAAAAAAAATACAGAAAACTGTAAAAATGTGTTTTATGGTGTTTTTTTACACTATTTGCTGCAAATTGCAATGAAATGTTCATTTTGTACCAAAATCTTACCAAAAATAGCCCATTTATACCCATATCAGAACAATTCTCAATTTTGTCAATATGTTGTTGTTACAGGAAGAAATACAGTAGTACATAAACTGAACATATGTTCTATATAAAAATTAACAATCCTCTGAGAGCTGTCACACATAGCCAGGTGCATTCTGAAAAAGAATTACTGGCCTTTATGTTCGTAAATGACCTATGAACCGCCACCACCACCACCACCAAAAAAAAAAAAAAAAAAAAAAAAAATACATACACCAAGAAAAGTAGGGGGCATGAACCTTGTAAGAAAGATTTTTTCTCTGACAGGTCAATACTATGGAACATCTAGATTTTGGGTATGAACACATGTAATAAGTTTTGTTTATATTTCAATAAATGCAAAAACAATCTTCTACCAAAATGTCGAATATAGCTTCACAATGAAATAAAAACAGAAATTGGCCTAAAGTGTGTTGCTTAGAGCCATATTTTGGGTCCCGTGTGATTGGAAAAAAATTAATGGCGACATATACCAATCTGTTTCGTAATGTCTGAAGTTCATTCTAAGCCAGTCTGAAATCTACGACTGGACTGAGTTAATATGACGTCATCAAAACGGCGGCAATGTTGGAAAATTTAATCTATCATCATCTTCAAATGATTGATCGGAGTTATTTGTTTCTGATGCTAAAATTGATGTTTTTGTAGTTCACATCTTACACATAAATGTTTATTTAGCATTATGTTACTTTGATTAGATGGAACGTTATTTGTACAATATCAAAGTTACATCACAGTCACCCAAATTGCATATTTGAATATATAAACAAATGCCGCATATTATTTATGGGATAACAAAATAAATGTGTTTGTGAGTATGAACGGTAGTGTGTAAGGTTTAAATACTGTGTAACTAAACACAGTATGAATGTGTTACACCTCTAAATATATGTAATGATGAAATATTTACTTAAAAGGTGAGCACAATATAAAAACTTTGATAATATAATTTCTAAGCTGCATCGTGATTGCATGTAAATTAAAAATAGAAACCTGTTGATAATTATCTAATAAATATATTAATCTAATATACATTTGTAATTGAAAACTAGGAAAACTCAAAACTAAAAACACAATCACCTCGTAGGAATTTGAATCTACCGACCCTTCAAAAATGTGTATTCATATACTGTAATATCATTCTACACGTGGACCATTTCTGAATGAATGAACTCTTTTCTTTCTAGTGAATTCTTGTTTGCTATTTAACACAAATGAACACAACTATAGACTAAACAGTATAACTATATCTAATTTCACTTTCACATATAGATGTTACGTTCTAATTTCGTTGCTGTTGCTGTGACATTCAAATATCTTTGCTACTGACCCATTTAATTTGATGCTTCGCGAAACCCTTAGCTATGACCTATCGCTTTTTTCGTATAATTTACACAGCATCCAGTGAAAACTGACTTGTTTGTGGAAGGTTTACAATCTTTTCAGAAATGATTTAGCCTCTAAATGAAACATATGAATAAATTTGCTTCTAATATTTTCTTGACAATGTTTTAAGTTCTGTTTTAGCTCACCTGAGCACGAAGTGCTCAAGGCGAGCTATTGTGACCGGTCATGTCCGGCGTGCGTCGGGGTGCTTTGTCCGTCGTCAGTCGTCCGTCAACAGTTGCCTTGTGAACACTCTAGAGGCCATAGTTGTGACTCAGTTTTTATGAATCTTTGTCAGAATGTTTGTCTTGATGGTCTATAGGCCAAGTTTAATACTGGGTTATGTGTGTTAAAAACTAAGTCAACAGGCCAAATCAAAGTAAAAGCTTGTGACCATTCTAAAGGCCATATTTGTAACTCAGTCTTAATGAAACTTGGTCAGAATGTTTGTCTTGATGATTTCTATGTCACATTTGAAGCTGGGTTATGTGGAATTGAAAACTAGGTCACTAGGCTAGCTCAAAGAAATCATGTTAACACTCTAGAGACAACAGTTTCAGTTTGAAACTTATGAGAATCGGTCAGAATTGTTTTGATCACCTCTAGATTAAATTTGAATCTGGGTTATGTAGGGTCAAAAACTAGTTCAAAGGAAAAGCTTTTGAACACTCTAGAGGCAACAGTTGTGACTCAGTCTTTATGAAACTTTGTCAGAAAGTTTGTCTTGATAATTTCTAGGTTAAATTTGAATCTGGATTATGTGGGGTAAAAAACGAGGTCACCAGGTCAAATCAAAGGAAAAGATTGTGAACAATCTAGAGGCCAAAGTTGTGATTCCCTCTTACTGAAATTTGTTCAGAATGTTTGTCTTGATGACCTCTAAGTCAGTTTTGAAACTGGGTTATGTTATTTGGGGTCCAAACCTAGGTCACTAGGTCAGATCAAAGGAAAATCATGTTAACACTCTAGAGTCCACAGTTTAAATTTGAAACTCATGAGAATTGGTCAGTATGGTTATCTTGATGACCTCTAGGTCAAGCTTGAACCTCGGTCATGTGGGGTCAGAAATGTAGGTCATCCGGTCAAATCAAAGGAAAAGCTTAATAACACTCCAGATGCCACGTTTTTAACCCTATCTTCATGAAACTTGGTCAAAATGATGATCTTGATAACTTTTACCCCAAGTTTGAATCTGGAGTATCTGGGGTCGAAAACTAGGTCACCTGTTTAAATCAAGGAAAAACCTTGTGCATGCAATAAGAGCTGCATTTTTCATTTGATGTGCATGAAACTTGGTCAGAATGTTTGTCTGCATGAAATCTTGGATATATGTTTGTCTTGGTCACGTGGGTCAAAAACTAGGTCACGAGGTCAAATCAAACAATAAGCTTGTTTACACTCTAGGGGGCACATTTTTATTCTATCTTCATAAAACTTGTTCAGAATGTTTGTTATGATGAAGTCTTAATTAGTCGATTTTATATCTGGGTCATGTGGGATCAAACACTAGGTCACTATGAGTTAACTTTAACGAGTAACTTATATTCCACGCAGTTTGTACTTACTTATCGCGGATAATCATAACGTCTATTTAGGACTGTTTCATATCTGCCAATGATTTCAGTATTCAAGACGAATTACGATTTATATGTATTCGTAAATATCAATCTAATATATTAACAACAGGCTAAGAATTTAAGTGATCTTTTTTCTTATTCTCTTTTATTTGACCATCAAGCAAGATGTTTGGTTTACTTTAGAGTAAACTATTCTTTAACATTTTAAGCATTAGCCGTTTTGAAATCCCTAATGATTGATAGATTGTTTTACGATTCTAGACTTGGCCAGATGATTGATCGCTTTGGATGTGACAAAACTGAGCAAGGCATATTGTGAAATCACCCTTTGCCCAAAGATTGTAGTTCCTGTGGACCTCCAAAACTCCTTATAACATCTCTCGTCTGCTTTATTTGAGTGTTCTGAAACAGTCAAATAGTTTACGTTGTCACATGAAGTTTTCGTATCAATAATGTTTAATGTGAAAATAACACTTGATCTTCTGTCTCATAAAAATCATTTCAGAATGGAAAACGATATACTAGAAAAATGCTACAATGAATACAAACACTCCAAATCCGATTATAAGTAGCCAGCCGATTACGCTTAATTAATTAATTTAATTATTCCGCGGGACGTGGTATCATCCGTGTTTTAATATGACACACAGTTACGTTGATGCCACGTTGATCTACTACGTTTGGCATCAGTGCTTCCCTGTTTCATCCTCATGTTTACAAAATGGACATACTAGAATCTAGATAAATATAGCAGGAATATGTTTTACATATAGAACCATTCTCTCAAGCTACGTCCTTGGGAAATTGTTCCGCAAGCGTAAAACCTCGTAAAACCATCGTCGTGTCTATAGATATTAAAAAGATAAAGGTAAGGGTTGAATTCCAGGAAGCACAGAGCCCCCCTCCAAATACAGCCATAGAGCCATGTATCGCAAAGTAGGCCCTCAACAAAAAGAAGCTGTAAATAAATGAAAAATACTGTAGACGGGTTGCCTCAAAAAACCACCAACAAGTACATTTTATTATAGGCAAAGTGCAAAACAAAAGTGAGTGGGTGGTGGTGGATGGGGTTGGTAAGTGGTAGATAAAAGGGTCGGGTGTTGGTGTATCGGAAGATGGAAGAATGACTATTCAACAGGGAAAGGCACGTTTCTAAAACACAGTCTCCCTATACCGCAAACCATAGCAGCGCAGACACACCGTACACAACACACACACACGCACGCACACCAGCACGCAAACGCATATGCACACCGACACGTACACGCACACACACACGCGCGCGTGCACGTGCGCACAACTTACGTACACAGATAAACTAGCAGACAAGTAAGAAAAACCCAACACAGTGGGGCAACGCCAAAGACACACGCACAAACACACGCACATACACAAAAGCAGGAAGAAACAACAGTGATGCACCACCCGATTGAAATATTTGAGTTCAGTTGGTCTGCAGTTCGCAGTTCGTGTTTCAAATTGCGAACTGCAAACTGGTCTGCAGTTCGCGATTCGAATCGCAAACTGCAAACTGGTCTGCAGTTTACGATTCAAACTACAAATGCAGTCTGATCAGCACTGCCCTGCGAACTGCGGACAAGAATGCATTTCACAATTTGAAGCCCAAAGCTTTGGAATATAATTTCAAACTGCAGACTGGTCTGCAGTTCACGATTAAAATGAAAATACAAGGAATGCTACCATTTTAATTTTAGTACTAAGTTGGTAGTTGTTAAAAAGAGTATATGGGTGAGCACTCCTTCCCCTCTATTACTGCAAACTGGTTTGGAGTTCACCTCTTTTAGAATTGCAAACTGCCAGCAGGTTTTTAATTCTAAGTTTCCGGTACAAATTGCAAACTGGGCTGCAGTTCACTCTTCAAAATGAAAGTACAAAGAATGTTCCTATTATAATTTCAGTACATGTATTTCGTAAGTGGTTGCTAAATAGAGGTTAAGTGTCTGTACTCCCTTCTACCACCCCCACCCCCCTCACCTGTCCATTCGAATTGCAAAGTGCCGGCTAGTATGCAGTCTTTAGTTTCCAATTCGAATAACTGGAAACTGGTCTGCAGTCCGCAGTTCGCGATTCAAATTGCGAACTGGAAACTGGTCCGCAGTTCGAAGTTCGCAGTTCACGATTCAAATTGCGAACTGCAAACTTGTCTGCAGTTCACGATTCACAATGAAAGTACAAGGAATGTTACTATTAATATTTAAGTACTAAGTAAGTGGTGACTAAATTGAGGTTATGGATCTGCACTTCATCCCTTTTTATTAGAATGGCAAACTGCCGGCTAGTCAGCGGTTCTCTGTTTCCAGTTCGAATTGCGAACTGCAAACTAGTCTGCAGTTCACGATTCAGAATCGATGTATATTTTTCTCTTGCTTTTTTATACGCCCGAAAGGACGTATTATGTTATACCACATCTGTCCGTCTGTCAGTTATCAATTTCTTGTCCGCTCTGAAAATCTTGAACACCTTGAAGGGTTTCAAAGAAGCTTGACAAAAATTTTAACCACATCGGGATAACGTTCAGAGCGCATGTTCTGGACGGCTGGTTTCAAGGTCAAGATCACACTTAGGGGTCAATAGTCATATGTTTCGTTTCCACTTTGAAACTCTTGAACTGCTTAAAGGATTGTAAAGACACTTGTCACAAATGTTCATCACATCAAAACACGACGTGCAGAGTGCATGTTCTGTATGTCTCGTTTCAAGGTCAATGTCACACATAGGGGTCAAAGGTCATCGCTCTGTAACTCTTGAACCCCTTGAAGGATTTTGAAGAAACTTGACACAAATGTTCATCACATCAAGACAATGCACAGAGTGCATGTTCTGGATGGCTAACACAAAGTCAAGGTCACACTTAGGGGTCAAAGGTCATACCTTAGGACGTATATTGCTTCCGACTGCGGTGCTCTTGTTTAAAACCTAGTAAGTGGTTGCTAAATAGAGGTTAAATATCTGCACTTCCTGTTACTCCAGTAAAATTGCAAAATGGCGGCTAGTATGCAGTTCTGTTTCCGATTCGAATTGCAAACTGCACACTGGTCTGCAGTTCACGATTCAAAATGAAAGTACAAGGAATGTTACTATTATAATTTCAGTACATAGTAAGTGTTTGTTAAATAGAGGTTAAGTGTTTGCACTAACTCTCCCTCTATCAGAATTGCAAACTTCCGGCTAGTCTGCAGTTCTTAGTTTCCGATTTGAATCTCGAACTGCAAACTGGTCTGCAGTTCCCTATTCAAAATGAAATTATATTGGAAAGTTACTTTTATAATTTAAGTACTTAGATTGTGATCTAAGGTCTGCAGTTCTTAGTTTCTGGTTTCGAACTGCAAACTGTTCTGCAGTTCCAAGTTTGCAGTTCACGATTCGAATTGCAAACTGCGAACTGCAAACTGGTCTGCAGTTTACGATTCAAGATGAAATATATTGGAAGGTTACATTTATAATTTAAGTACTAAGTAAGTGGTTGCTAAATAGAGGTAATAAGTATCCCCCCACCACACACACACACCACACCACACCTCCATAATAATTGCATATTGCCGGCTAGACTCATGCGGTTCTCAGTTTTCGATTCGAATTGCGAACTGCAAACTGGTCTGCAGTACGCAGTTCGCGATTCGAATTGCGAACTGCAAACTGGTCTGCAGTTCACGATTCAGAATGAAAGTATGTTATAATTTAAGTACTTAGTAAAAGTGGATGCTAAAAAGAGGTTATGGGTCTGCACTCCCTGCCTTTAATTAGAACTGCAAATTGCCGTCTAGTCTGCGATTTTCAGTTTCCGATTTGAATTGCGAACTGCAAACTGGTCAACAGTTCCGGTTGGAACTACGAACTGCAAACTGATCTGCAGTTCACGGTTCAAATTGAAAGTACAAGGCATTGTACTATTATAATTTAAATACTTAGTTAGTGGTTGCTAAATAGAGGTAATGGGTCTGCACTCCCTCCCCGTCCATTAGAGTTGGAATATGCCATCTAGTCTGCGGTTCTCAGTTTCCAATTCGAATTGCGAACTGCAAATTGGTCTGCAGTTCACGATTTAGAGTGAAAGTATGTTTTAATTTAAGTAATTAGTATAGTATAAGTGGTTGCTAAAAAGAGGTTATTGGTCTGCACTCCCTGCCTTTAAGTAAAACTACAAATTGCCGTTTAGTCTGCGATTCTCAGTTTCTGATTTGAATTGCGAACTGCAAACTGGTATGACGTTCGCAGTTCAAATTGCAGACTGCAAGTTTGTCTACAATTTATGATTCAAATTTCAAAGTGCAGTCTGACAAGTACTGCCCTGCAAACTGCGGACTAGAATGCATTTCACAATTCGAAGGTCATGGCTTTGAAATCGAATGGCAAACTGCAGCCTTGTCAACAGTTTGCGGTTCGAACTACGAACTGCAAACTGATCTGCAGTTCACGGTTCAAATTGAAAGTACAAGGAATTGTCCTATTATAATTTAAATACTTAGTAAGTGGGTGTTAAACAGATGTTGAAGGTCTGCACTCCCTCCCCGTCCATTAGAGTTGGAATATGCCGGCTAGTCTGCGGTTCTCAGTTTACGATTCGAATTGCGCACTGGAAACTGGTCTGCAGTTCGCAATTTGCAGTTCACGATTCGAATTACGAACTGCAAACTGGTCTGAAGGTCACAAAGCAAATGAAAGTATCTTGGAACGTTACATAAGTGGTTGCTAAATAGAGGTAATGAACCTGCAATTTCCCGTAAGAAATGCACACTGTCGGCCAGTCTGCAGTTCACAGTTTACAATTCAAATTGCGAACTGCAACTGGTCTGCAGTTTACGATTCAAAATGTAAGTATTAGGAGCGTTACTCTTATTAGTACTTAGTTAGTGGTTGCTAAATAAAGGTTATGGATTTGCACTCCTTCCCCTCCATCTGAATTAGAAACTGCCGGCTAGTTTGCGATTCGCATTTTCCGTTTCGAATTGCAAACTGCAAACTGGTCTGCAGTTCGCAATTCGCATTTCACGATTTGAATTGGGAACTGCAAAATGGTCTGCAGTTCACAGTGCAAAATAAAAGTATATTGGAACGTTACTTTATATTACAGTACTTTATAAGTGGTTGCTAAATAGAGGTTATGAACATGCAATTTCCCGTAAGAAATGCACACTGTTGGCCAGTCTGCAGTTCACCGTTTACAATTCAAATGGCGAACTGCAAACTGATCAGCACTTCCCAAGTCGAACTTCGAATTGAAGAGTATTATGCTGTCCACTGTTCGCCGGGCGCCGTTCAAGAATCGCAAAATATATGGATAACGTTCAACCTGTTTAATAGGTTAACGAGTCAATATTTATTTTAAAATAATTAAAATCAGATTCTATAAAATGTCAAAAATAATCCTAGTGGAATATGCCAACGATATGAAAAACTACATTATATGTTGGTCATTGCATTCAAGTTGTAAAGGCCCGGGCTTAAGAATTTGACAATAACTTGTAAAAACCCGGACAGTCAGACAGACAGAAAACAATGCATCTCCCTTGAATTGTCTGTGGAGACTAATAATAAGAGGACCTTGATAGCCCTAAGTCACTCATAATAGTTTCGAAATGGAAAGAGTAGCACGTATGTCAGAGAGTCATGAAAAAGATTAATTTCTGTACTTTATACTTTGGCCTGCAGATTCAGAGGAAGTATACCATATAGCCAGAAAGGGAAATATAGCTTTGTCTTTCACCAGAAAAGATGGCTTTAATAATTTTTGTAAAGGTTCATCCAAAGAAAATTCCTTTGAATGATTTTAAAATTTGGTCAGTTTCTGATGTTTCGACTATTAATGTATATAGGGAAATTTTACCACAGGCCATGTTTTGTACGAATCGGACTAATTACAATTCTTGGTTCATTGTAATCTACTGAACCATGTCTGTGTAAAATTATTTAAAATCTGGCCGTCAGACGAGAAGATCTTTCAAGTTACCATTATGTACATACAAGAAAAAGTGATCGCGCCCTCCAGCGGCCATGTTTTGGCGAATCTAAGGAACTTCACAAAACCGATAGACGGTGAAAATTTGAAGATTTTTCTTCTGTCTTGCGGCCATGTCTTTTGACCAATCGGATAACTTAAATACACATGATGGAAACTCCCCCATGAAACATTTCTGTGTAATAATTTTGAATTTAACACAATCATTGCTTGAAAACATCATTTCAAGTAAGTTATATTTTAGTAAAATGTAATCATTGAAAAACCGCTCCATTATTTAGAAAACTTTCAATAAAATCAAATCCAGATTTTTATACGCGCAACCGAGATATTATTTCACAATAAATTATTTTCATTCTAATACATTTTCTAGGTGAACGTTTATGAAATGAGCAACCGCTACATTGTTTCAAAAACCTCAGTAAAACATTACATAAGAAAAGATATTATAACATCATGACAGCAAACGGGTTGAGCTATTAGCAATTCAAGAGTTACATTTGGCCATACATGGCTGTAGACGATTTCTTATAATGGGTGTAAATATCTTTACATTGAAATATGTAAATTACATGTCACGGGGCTAACATATATCAACTCCCGGCGTGGGTTCGTTCTGTTTTATTTTCCGTAATATTAAAAGTCTAAAACATATTAAGGATGAAATTAGCAATTGTGATAAAATAAAGATAAGATAAATAATACAAAATTTGCACAAATAATAATTCACACGCTGTGCAAAGAAATACAAACTACAATATTAACGATATTTCAAAATATTCCTTACCACACTATAGTAGTAACATTCCTTGTACTTTTATTTTGAATTGTAAACTGCAGACCAATGTACAGTTCGCAATTTGAACCGTGAACTGCGAACTTCGAACTACAGACCAGTTTGCAGTTCGCAGTTCGAATCGTGAACTGCGAACTGCGAACTGCAGACCAGTTTGCAGTTCGCAATTCGGATCGGAAACTAAGAACTGCAGACTAACCGGCACTTTGCAATTCTTAATGGACGGTGGGAGGGGGGGGGGGGGGAGTGCAGACCCATAACATTTATTTAGCAAGCACTAACTTAGTACTTAAATTAGAAGAGTAACATTCCAATTAACTTTCATTATGAATCGTGAACTGCAGACCAGTTTGCAGTACGCAATTCAAATCGTGAACTGCGAACTGCGAACTGCAGACCAGTTTGCAGTTCGCAATTCGAATCGGAAACTAAGAACTGCAGACTAGCCGGCACTTTGCAATTCTTAATGGACGGAGAGGGAGTGCAGACCCTTAACATTTATTTAGCAAGCACTAACTTTAAGTTAGTAGTTAAATTATAAGCGTAACATTCCAATAACCGCCTCAATAGCCTAGTGGTAGAGCGTCCGCTTCGAGTGCGGGAGGTCGTGGGTTCGATCCCCGGCCGCGTCATAACAAAGACGTGAAAAATGGTACTAGTAGCTCCCTTGATTTGCGCTCAGCATTAAAAGGGGAAACTGGCCTCTTCTCTCATACCCTCGCGGCGATGGATTCCATCAGTAATGAGGTGTCGAGAGTGATTAATATAAGTTGTAGAACTTCCTTCACAATCGACCTAAAAATAAATTATGTATAAACTTTCATTATGAATCGTGAACGGCAGACCAGTTTGAATCAAGAACTAAGAAGAGGGGGAGGGAGTGCAGACCCTTAACATTTAAGATAATAAATAAACTTTTATTATGAATCGTGAACTGCAGACCAGTTTGCAGTTCGCAATTCGAATCAAAAACTAAGAACCGCAAACTAGCCGGCACTGTGCAATGCTAGCGGAGGGGGAGGGGGTGCAGACCCTTAATATTTAAGAGCAACATTCCAATAAACTTTCATTATGAATCGTGAACTGCAGATCAGTTTGCAGTTCGCAATTCGAATTGTAAATTTCGAACTGCAGACCAGTTTGCAGTTCGCAATTCGAACCGGAAACTAAGAACTGCAGACTAGCCAGCACTTTGCTATTCTAATGGAGGCAGAGGGAATGCAGACCCTTAACCTCTATTTAGCAACGACTGACTTAGTACTTAAATTGTAAGAGTAACTTTCCAATAAACTTTCATTTTGAATCGTGAACTGCAGACCAGTTTGCAGTTCGCAATTCGAATCGTGAACTGCAAACTGCGAACTGCAGACCAGTTTGCAGTTCGCAATTCGAATTGGAAAATGAGAACCGCTGACTAGCCGGCGGTTTTGCCATTCTAATGGAGAGAAAGGGAGTGCAGACCCATAACCTCAATTTAGCCACCACTTACTAAGTACTTAAATTATAGCAGTAACATTCTTTGTACTTTTATTTTGAATTGTGAACTGCAGACCAATTTACAGTTCGCAATTTGAACCGTGAACTGCGAACTTCGAACTGCAGACCAGTTTACAGTTCGCAATTCGAATCGTGAACTGCGAACTGCAGACCAGTTTGCAGTTCGCAATTCGAATCGGAAACTAAGAACTCCAGACTAGCCGGCACTTTGAAATTCTTAATGGACGGGGACGGAGTGCAGACCCTTTATTTAGCAAGCACTAACTTAGTACTTAAATCAAAAGAGAAACATTCCAATAAACTTTCATTATGAATCGTGAACTGCAGACCAGTTTGCAGTACGCAATTCGAATCGTAAACTGCGAACTGCGAACTGCGAACTGTAGACAAGTTTGCAGTTCGCAATTCGAATCAGAAACTAAGAACTGCAGACTAGCCGGCACTTTGCAATTCTTAATGGACGGAGAGGGAGTGCAGACCCTTAACATTTATTTAGCAAGCACTAACTTAGTACTTAAATTATAAGAATAACATTCCAATAACCGCTTCGATAGCCTTGTGGTAGAGCGTCCGCTTCTAGTACGGGAGGTCTTGGGTTCGATTCCCGGCCGCGTCATAACAAAGACGTGAAAAATGGTACCAGTAGCTCCCTTGTTTTGCGCTCAGCATTAAAAAGGAAACTAGCCTCTTCTCTCATACCCTCGCGGCAATGGATTCCATCAGTAATGAGGTGTCGAGAGTGATTAATATAAGTTGTAGAACTTCCTTCACAATCGACCTAAAATAAATTATGTATAAACTTTCATTATGAATCGTGAACGGCAGACCAGATTGCAGTTCGCTATTCGAATCAAAAGTTAAGAACCGCAGACTAGCCGGCGCTGTGCAATGTAGCGAAGGGGGAGGGAGGGCAGACCCTTAACATTTAAGAGGAACATTCCAGTAAACTTTCATTATGAACCGTGAACTGCATACCAGTTTGCAGTTCGCAATTCGTATCGTGAACTGCGAACTGCGAACTGTAGACCAGTTTGCAGTTCGCAATTCGAATCAAAAACTAAGAACCGCAGACTAGCCGGCACTGTGCAATACTAGCGGAGGGGGAGGGAGTACAGACCCTTAACATTTAAGAGCAACATTCGAATAAACTTCCATTATGAATCGTGAACTGCAGACCAGTTTGCAGTTCGCAATTCGAATAATAAATTTCGAACTGCAGACCAGTTTGCAGTTCGCAATTCGAACCGGAAACTAAGAACTGCAGACTAGCCGGTATAATGAAGTATTTCGATCCCCATAGAATAATGACCCCCCGGTCATTATTCTATAGAAAAAGTGACCCCCCGGTCATAGTATTATGACCTCCAGATCATAGTACTATGACTTCCCCACGTGAAGTAAACTGAACCTCACGAAGAAAATTGACTCCCAGAAGAAAACTGTACAAGAAACTGCAAGCATAGAACTTAGTATAAATAGAAGTTGCAATACTTAGCAGTGGCAGAAAAGTACGGTAGCGGCAACAATAGAAAGTAGTAGTAGTAGTAGTAGTACTGGCAGAGGTAGTGGCAGTGGCAGTGGCAGTGGCAGTGGCAGCGGCAGCGGCAGCGGCAGCAGCAGCAGCAGCAGCAGCAGCAGAGGAATAAGTGACAGCAACAACAGCAGCAGGAGAAGAAGAGGTAGATGTACAAGAGGTATTAGTGGAAGCAGGTATAGTAGTATCAGTAGTAGCAGTTGTAGTAGTAGTAGTAGAAGTAGTAGTAGTAGTAGTAGCAGAAGAAGAAGAAGTACATGTAGTAATAGCAATAGAAGTAGCGGCACCAGTAGTAGTAGTACAATCAAAATGTTAACAATTGGCAATGGAGGGAATTAGAGTTGTAGATCTAGTAAAATTGTCCGTTAGGTTTGGTGGGGATCACTTTTTAATAGATATTATCGTCGAAAGTCTTTTAAGGAGCTGGTGTTTTACACGGAAAGAGTAACTTTTTTTAAATAGAATAATGTCTGGGAATCGATATTGTATGAGAGTTCGAATGTAGTAATTTCGGCAGTGTGTATTTTACATGGAAGGAGTCACTTTTTCTAAAGAATAATAACCGGGGTCGTTATTCTATGAGATTCGAAGGTCATCTTTAGGGAGTCAGTATTTTACCTGGAGGGGTCAGTTTTTCTATAGAATAATGACCAGGGGGTCGTTATTCTATAGAGTTTTCAAAGGGAGTCAGTTTTTTATATGGGAAGTCAATATTTTACAGGAAAGGAGTCACAATTTCTATAGAATAATGACCGGGGGGTCGTTATTCTATGGGGGTCGAAATATTTCATTACACCGGCACTTTGCTATTATAATGGAGGCAGAGGGAATGCAGACCCTTAACCTCTATTTAGCAACAACTTACTTAGTACTTAAATTATAAGAGTAACTTTCCTATAAACTTCCATTTTGAATTGTGAACTGCAGACCAGTTTGCAGTTCGCAATTCGAATCGTGAACTGCGAACTGCAGACCAGTTTGCAGTTCGCAATTCGAATTGGAAACTGAGAACCGCTGACTAGCCAGCGGTTTTGCCATTGTAATGGAGAGAAAGGGAGTGCGTGTTGTAGCTTCAGCGCGTGTGGAGTGGCCAGTCGAGGTAAAATGATATGAATGTGACCTAGGGTAGATATGGGTGTGGTGAAGTGAATGACCCCTCCAGGCCCTTTTCCCAAATCTACAACTTTCTTTCGGTAGATTTTTTGGGACACTTACTTTGATTGGGTTTTTGTTTTACACTTGCCACAATAACCATATGTCATCTACTTATTTTTAATTAACTGAATTTTTACTTTGCTTATTTATTTTGTATCCCTCTTTTCAGCATGTATGATTAAACTGAATTTTGTTTTGAAAAGGAGTAACAAAGTCAGTAATGTATATGTACTGTTACAAAGTTACTTCCCTTGCTCTTTTATGACTGTGCTTTTTCTTTACAGCTGTTTTATTTTTAGCTCACCTGTCACGTAGTGACAGGGTGAGCTTTTGTGATCGCCCTTCGTCCGTCGTCCGTCCATCGTCCGTCGTACGTCCACAATTTCTTGACTGCACGATAGAGGTTTCATTTATGATTTTATTCTAACCAAACTTGCATACAACTTCTATCACCATAAGATCTCGGTTCCTTTCTTGAACTGACCAGATCCCATTATGGGTTCCAGAGTTATGGCCCCTGAAAGGGCCAAAATTAGCTATTTAGACCTATTCTGCACAATAGCAGCTTCATTTATGATTTGATTTTTACCAAACTTGCACACAACTTTTATCACCATAAGATCTCGGTTCTTTTCTTGACCTGGCCAGATTCCATTATGGGTTCCAGAGTTATGGCCCCTGAAAGGGCCAAATTAGCTATTTTGACCTTGTCTGCACAATAGCAGCTTCATTTATGATTTGATTTTAACCAAACTGGCATACAACTTGTATCACCACAAGATCTTGGTTCCTTTCTTGAACTGGCCAGATTTCTTCATGGGTTCCAGAGGTATGGCCCCTTAAAGGTCCAAACTTGGCTATTTTGGCTTTTGCAGCCATATAGAGACTTCATTTATTGTTTTATTTGATACAAACTTCCAAAATAACTTCAACAACAATAATTCTTGGATTCCATGACAAATCAGATCCAAGCGTAGGTTCGGAGCTATTTAATATCTGATTACCTCCCCTGATTGTAATCAAATTGGATTTATATCAGTAAGTACTTATAGTACTTATTTGAAATTTCATTATTGTCATTAGTTGGACTGAGCCAATCAGGTTAGATAACTATGGACTGATTTTATGTCAAATTATCTCCCTTTATTTCAAATTAAAATGGGTATATCTCCGTAACTAATGAAGATACTGATCTGAAATTTCATTTATGTCAACAGATTTATTTGGCAGATCCTTCTTTTGTTCACTTACAATAATTTTTTTTTAATTACTTCCCTTTTACGTTACTATAAATAGCTTATTTTTAGTAACTTTTTTATTATTGGCCGTAGGGAAAAACCGAGACCACTTTTCTGTGGTACAACATGGATGGTACCTCCAATTTGTAGGTGTATTTTGACATATCTGTACCTTGGTAGAATTTTGTTTTCTTTTTGGTTAAATTTCTTCCCTTTGTTGTTACTGTCCTTTGGACTTAGATATTTTTTCTGAGGACCTTCTTGTCCTCAAGTGCAACGATAAAAGGTGAGCGATATAGGGCCATCATGGCCGTCTTGTTTCATTTTATTTTGTTATTACTATATCATTTGTTTGTCGGGAAATAGCTTTAAGCTAATGTTAATTGTTAAATTCATATCCGACGTTAAATAAAGTTTCTTGTATCTTGTATCTTGTATCAAGACCCATAACCTCAATTTAGCCACCACTTACTAAGTACTTAAATTATAGTAGTAACATTCCTTGTACTTTTATTTTGAATTGTGAACTGCAGACCAATTTTGCAGATCACAATTTGAACCGCGAACTTCGAACTGCAGACCAGTTTGCAGTTCGCAATTCGAATCGTGAACTGCGAACTGCGAACTGCAGACCAGTTTGCAGTTCGCCATTCCAATCGGAAACTAAGAACTGCAGACTAGCCGGCACTTTGCAATTCTTAATGGACGGGGAGGGAGTGCAGACCCTTAACATTTATTTAGCAAGCACTAACTTAGTACTTAAATTAAAAGAGTAATTATATGAGGTGTCGAGAGTGATTAATAAAAGTTGTAATATAACTTCCTTCACAATCGACCTAAAATAAATTATGTATAAACTTTCATTATGAATCGTGAACTGCAGACCAGGTTACAGTACGCAATTCAAATCGTGAACTGCGAACTGCGAACTGTAGACCAGTTTGTAGACCAGGGAATGCAATAAACTTTCATTATGAACCGTGAACTGCAGACCAGTTTAGCAGATCAATCTGCAGTCTGCAATTCGATTCCACAGCTATTGGCTTCGAATTGTGAAATGCATTCTAGTCCGCAGTTCGCAGGTCAGTGCTGTTCAGACTGCACTTTGAAATTTGAATCGTGAATTGCGGACCAGTTTGCAGTTCGCAATTCGAAACGCGTACTGCAAACTGCGAACTGCAGATCAGTTTGCAGTTCGCAACTGGAAACGCGAACTGCGAACTGCAGACCAACTTAACTCAAATGATTAAATTTTAAATATGTATTTTGCCAGTAAAGTATTACAAACCTGGCCGCGCAAAAACTATTTTGATAATCAAATACAAGCTTTAGATATCACTTTGATATTCCTTTCTTTGTAACAAAATTAATAAAAAATAAAGATAAGGTCAACATAATTCGTACTTTATTTCAAAACTCATGTACTTGCCAAACACTTCGGAAGACGCACTGCGACTGGAATAGATCCTTGTACTGGTGATAGCCTTGATGGTGTGTTTGGTGGATAAAAATCCTTCGATTCAATATAAATTTAAAATACTGAAAATATGATTTCTGAAATAAATCAATTTGTCTTTAATTTAGAGCAGACTAAATAACGCTTAAAGTCAAACTCTGCCACATTCAAATTTTGAAAGCTATAGACAAACCTGACGATTACATAATGAAACTCCTGTTTATACTTTTCATTTGAGTATAAGATATCATAATGTGTAAGTGTCTGTACCATACTCAAATGTATACTACTGAATCTCAAAACTTGTACGTTTCTCGAAATACTTAGTAGCTAAGTGTCTATAATAATTAATAATACTAGTATTATAGTGCTTCCTATGGACAACCAAGTGCCGAACTTCTGAAAGAACTACACTGGCTTCCAGTTAAGGCTAGAGTCATGTAATAGTCTTCCGTGTCATCAATGGTACAGCTCCAGTATAGATCTGAGGGAAATGTTTGTACATACTCGAAAACGATACAGACTTCGCTCACAAAGTGACACTAACTTTAACATCCCTAGACGGCGAACAAAATTAGCAGACAGGTCTATGGCAATCGTCGGTCCCAAATGGTGGAACGATCTACCTGGCTATCTGAAAAACATTCAGTTTGAAGCCAGCTTTAGATCAAAACTGAAACACATCTATTTAGGCAGTTTCATGAACAATGAGTGTAGTCTTGTTAAAATACAAAATATCAAAAGTGGTGTAAAATACTATTTATGCATGTCCACATATCTAAATCTAAGTTCTAGAATCTTGTTCATATTTCGTATGTATATATTTTAAATGTGTGTTATGTAATTGTAAAGCGCAATAGAATATTTTATATTTTTTTTGCTCTATATAAATGCCATGTATTTGTATTTGTATTTGTATAATAATATAATAATAGTTAATATGCTAATAGTTAAACAGTAAACCTGCGGTTAAACGTTACAGCAATGTATGGTAATTTTGTCAGTAGACAGAGACCTATGTGTTTGTTTTTGTTTTTCAATGCAATCATTTCAGTTTAAATTACCAAGACAGAAATATATTCTCTATTACTATAAACACTAGGCACAAAAAGGGCAAAAACACATATTGTCATAATTACGTTCTAACAATGTTTGAACTACACTGAATGCCTGGCTATCTAAAATCACCACCTGTCCCAGTTTAGATGTCTAGGTCTTGATGGCCCTAGATTGCTCATCGGAGTGTCAACACTATTAACGACAAGTTTAAGGTCAGACAGAAATTGCTGGCATCATGATTTTCTGTTGAATAAAGTCGATTTTTCCAGCAACCTGGTGAGCCATACGGTTATCTAGGTTACCCAATTGTACATTCAATTGTAGAGTGGTCTAAATAGCTTTTTCTGTAGAATTAAGTCATTTTTTGTAACCTGGGAACTTTTCATAATCGAATATAATCTTTGGTAACATATGAGTTACTGTTTTGTGTAACTATATTCACTAAGCAAGGATATACAGAGCTCCCTCTCTACAGCGACCCTCTGAACAACAATTCCCTCCTTGCAAAAACACTTGCTACCGACTCCAAAATATGCTTATTGTTCTTACTTTTACCTCTCTACAACAACTCTCTCGGAAAAACGAACAAATTTTCCGACTCCCAAAGGGTTTTGTTGTAGAGAGGGAGCACTGTAGCATGGCCTTATTAAAAGTTACTTGATCAGTGGGGGTTGGTGAGGTGAATACCTTTCCGCTGGTGAGTTATATGGATGGGTTTAAAAACAAACCGAAATGTTGGCGTTGACGTTTCAAACCAATAGCTTGCAGTTTTGGGAAAGTTTCTTTTTTCACTTTCATAGAAATTTGAAGATTAGACTTGAAACTAGAGACAGCTGGATTTTTTGTTTACGACTCAAGGCGAAATTTTAGATTCACAAATGAAACGATTTAATTTCACTTTAAAATATATTTAATATATTTGTTTCTCGCCTGCGTTAAACAATATTCATATACAAATAACAATATATACTACATGCATGTTTCATGTGAAACAACAGTGTGTGCAAGTCACCTTGCGATGGTAATAACCTGTAATCGATAAAGAACTTTTCAGACTGCTTGGTACAGTTGGAAATTAATGTGAGTGAATGTCATTAATCTGTATCTTCAATGACTTCGAATAAGTCATTTACTTGTTTTGTGTATAGTTGTTACATTTCTGCCAAAACTCAAATTCATGAAGAGCTCTTGCTACCCCTGGTCCTGATACCTTTGTTCATCATAAAAGTAGGTTTGAATTTTCAGTAAGACCGATAGCTCCGCCATCACCTTTCACCAGTTTGTTTGTTTGTTTCTTTTTCTTTTTTTTCATGAGCTTAGTCAATAGAGCATGACAACAAAGTTTCAAAACTGCTCGACCACATCATGGTGTATAATTATAAAATCCATTCTAAATTCATCAGGTCACGAATACGTATAGTAAGTAAGTAAGTAAGTTAAGTAAGTAAATTCTTTATTTATAGAGGGTAACCCATTTAGCTATGCTTATCTTCCATGGGGCCCACTTAGGACTAGAATGAGCAGTATTATGATCATAGTAACAAATATTTAACAGAAATCAAAGAAATTATATATGCATAAAATGTAGTTAGCATTAAAATCCATCCATCGATCCATTTTATACAGTTAAATTTAAAACAATTCCATACAATTGGCCCTGAGTATAAAAGACTACCTTTAAATATTTCACAAAATGTAATTGGTATATGAAAATTTAAGTTTGTATTAGAACGCAATGTTAAGGATGTGTTATTTGTTTGTGGCTTTTGCAGAAACATTTTATTTATTTTATTTATATAAGAAGGATGTAACCCAGTTGACACTTTATACATAAAACATGCCTTCCGGAAAAAAGACGCTTATCAAATCTTTAAATATTAAGTAATTTCAATGATTGATCAAAATCTTGAAGTTCGTTACCTAAAAGAGTGTGACAGGCTCGTGTTTGTAGTCTTATAATTGTCACAAATTGACATACGGGCCTTATTTTATCTGTAGTGTAAATGCAGGTATTGCATCATCTTTTTGTAAATTTTTGAGTTATTGAGGTAAATGTCAGATTTCACACATGAAATACCTCTCATGTTTTTCTGTATTTCATAATTAAATTTCCATGTAAATTTCATTAAATTCTGTTCAGTAATAAGAAAGTTGATATTTTATAAACTTCAGTAATTTATGTTTTTATCCCCAAAACCACTATAATGGGCCTCAAATTGTCAATTTAAATTCGCGCCAAAGTAGTTAGATTCCCCGGCTATATCGTGAATCCCGTGAAAATAGAAATAGTAAGAGCTCACGGCTTAACCGTGAATCCCATGAAATTTAGTATTTGGCGGGACATTATCCTTTAAATAGACTGGACTAGATATGCCTTGCGCACACCACCTTACGACTTTATAGACGAATCTATGTCTGAATTATTTTCTTGCTAGAAATTTATGCTCGATCGAGGTAAGAAATTTATTTGTTAGATTTTTGTATGATTTTTGCATTACGATTTTTATTTGGTAAATTTTTGTGCATTCTACAGAATTCTGTAACATTTACTTTTTGGCACATGATTTTGGCTAGTTTCGGTATGTCAGGATGATTTATTAAATTTTTCAGACTTTTGTAAATTATTTAGAAAGAGGAGTCTAATCGTTTCGTTTATATAAGATGTTAGATCTATACTGAAATTTGTATCGTGATAATTGTAAAGCACTGTTTCAAAAACTTATGTCAAACATTTCGTTATTATGGAACGCCATTACTGCATTGTATTGTTATGTATAAATTTATATGGCAAGTCTAGTGCCATGTTTGTAATATATTATTGTAATTTGTAATTGTGTGCCAGTCTATAGCACATCTAATTAATGTCCGTTGTAGTGTATGGCATTAGATATTATATGGATGCCAACTCTCATATAACGTTTGATTTATATTGAATTTTGTTAATTTGTAGTTGTAAATAATAGCTGCAGTTTATCATATCCGTATCTATAATGTTTCATCATATACTTTTCATATCTTTTTCATACTTTAACTTTAGTCTTTTAAGTAAGTAATCTTTGTAATAATGGAAGTAATAAGTGACGTATTTTAATCATGTGACGTTTGAACTTAGTAGCACATATATTTTGTATAAGTAGCACGTATTATTTATGGGAGCCTACGGAGGTATGGTGTACCCAAAGGAGCAGTTTTATGCCCTGACTTATTTGTTTTGCTATGGTGCTTACCATATGTTATATATTTTAGCTTCTTCCGCCAGACGATTTTTCCTGGTGATGTCATAACCCGGAAGTACAATGCCCGAGGTTCACTTGTCTTCACTCGCCTGGATGTGATATTCCCAGCGCAGAGCTTTCGTCCCATGGTTGTGCCGTAAACCGCAAAGACGATGATTTTTGTTATCCTCTGAAGTCAGCTCAGGGATGCAATCACCTACCACCATAGGGAGCCAACACGGAATCAACGTATTCACGGTTTAAAGGGACTGTATTTTGAATTTAGAAGCTATATTTTGTTTGTGCTACTTAAAGTTCACAATTACATTAAAGACCTGTGTCACGTCAGATTAGAATGGACTATAAGAACTTTTGTATCTAGAGATACTGAACTTTCTTTTTTTTTTCTTTCTTATAATCAGTTTTTTTTTCTTTTCATATCTATTCATTGTTAATAATCATCTTTTGTAAATAAATTTGTAAATATTGTAAAGGGTGTTGATTTGTTCTGATGGTTACTGTCGCCGGTACGGCCTTTCCTGTCACAATAATTTTGTTCGTGTTAATTATAGACGTTTCCCCACTAATAATAGCACAGTAATCTATGTGCGGTTGAATATACATGTATATGCTTTATAAAACAAGGTTCGATATGATACTGTTAAAAAATCTCTGATTTTATACAATAACCAAATATATTTTGCTAACATGTTTAATATGAGTATCCCACTTAAGATTATCTTGAAAGTATATGCCAAGAAGTTTTCCGCCTGAACTTTGTCCAAGTAAAATGTCTTTGTAGTTAAGCTTAAGTTTACAGCCAGGTTAAAAGCACGTTTTCTTTGAGTAGTGCTAATGAAAATTACCTTTGTTTTATCTGTATTTAACTGTACACCATTATTTAAGCACAAACATTCTAAAGAATATAATGACTTGTTTAAAGACACTTGCTTCTTGTATGAGAGATGGGGCAAAATATTCCCAATAATAGAACTTGTTAAAACTTGGTATATGAACACAGTTTCATGTTAGAAACAGAAAAATGCGAAAACAATCCTATGTCACAGGGCTTTTTATGAGTTATCTGTCCTTAAAACTAGATTTTTCTTTAAATTTGCATATTCAAGGGCAGATAACCCCTGCACAGGCATAGTGACCTTCGATTTTTTTATGTTTCTGTTTCTAACATGACACTGTGTTCATATACAAAGTTTGAACAAATTCTATTTTTGGGAATTTATTTACCAAAAACAGCCGCAACCGTCCTTAAGTTTGTCTGTAGCAAATCCTTGCTTTTTAAAAAATATCTCAAAGCGTTGTATTATCCGCGTAGAGGTCAGTAGATGTCACTGTATTTCCAAATGTTAGTGGTAGGTCATCAATAAATAAGAGAAACAGAAGAGGCTCTAATATTGCCCCTTGAGGCACGCCATGTGAAATTTTATTTTTGTTTCTTGAGAATTTACTATTTACTTGCACGAGTTGATAGCGGTTATGCAAATAAGAACTAAACCAGTTTATTGTTGATTCACTTTTAATTTCAATAAAAAAAAATATCGTGGTCTACAAGGTCAAACGGTTTTCTAAAATATATCATTAGTGCTCCTACAAGATATCCCTCACTTATTGCATTCAACCATCTTATTATTCATAAATGAAAGAGCTGTTTCAGTAGAGTGTGCTTTTCTAAACCAACTACTAGTATTAGTTTCATATAAAAGTTTGGAACAGTTCAAATGATTCATTAGGCTACCATGTACATGTTTTTCAATCAGTTGTATCAATGTTGGTATAATTGATATCGGTCTATAATTGTTAACATCGTCATGACTGCCCCTTTTAAATAAAGATTTATGTTTTGGATTTTCCATCTATCAGGAAAAGAGGCCTACATAATACTGTGATTTATAACCCATGCAATACATTCAGCTATAAAAGGAACGGATAGTTTCAATAGTTTGGGGTAGATTCTGATGTATCAAGATTTTGCAAATATTTAAGAACCTGTTAGTTTAAACATATTTTATTTCTGAAATTCATGAAACACTTGTACACAACATTAATTAAGGAATTGGACAGAAAGCTAAACAGCTTACGGTTGTCCTCTCCTTGAGAGAACCAGTTGAGAAGGGATATTGAATAATTCACCGGATGGCACTTTAGAATTTACATAATCAGTCAGATTTGGGTTTTATTTTTTCTGCAACTGTCGCAAAGAAATCACTGTATTGATATTCATTGCACAGTTTGGATGGCCAAGGGCAGTGGATCATGGAACAAGGGTTGTTAGTGTATTTTTGTATTGCTTGAAATTAGCTCCACGCAATGATCTCATAAACATGAGAATAGACTATTCTAACTTCACGCGACAGGAACAACTGGATTTTTCACTTCATCTTGAGCAACGGATTAAAAAAGACTAGA
Organism: Mercenaria mercenaria; assembly: GCF_021730395.1. NCBI lineage: Eukaryota > Metazoa > Mollusca > Bivalvia > Venerida > Veneridae > Mercenaria > Mercenaria mercenaria. The sequence continues at coordinate 102,681,541 of NC_069362.1, read as the reverse complement.
ATGTCCGATAATAAGAATCTGACGGGCCTGTTGTGGGTACGAGCAACATGACGCCTCTAGAAAAGAATCGGTTGTACCTGCAGAAGCGATATCTGCCTGCTGCAAAACTGCATGTGACCTCCCTCTGTCCAGTAGCCAATCACGTACCTTTGGTTTTCATGAAAGTGAACTCAATAAGAAGAGCGCCAAGCATGGTGACAAATATGGCTTTACCATTTGTGTCTGGTCAGTCCCATTGTATTTATTTATCTATTGCATAAAGCAGTTGCACGCTGCAACTGGGATTTGTCCAAGATTTAAGAAATATACAACCTTTACTTTTCTTATAATGTGTATTGAATGTCGTATCGTGGATACTAAAACTCATTCTCATTTCGACAAACCATATGCCACTTAGCTTCATTTCTGATAAGAAGTTAAATAGTACTTTCTTTTTCACATAATTATTATAACGACGAGTTAATAGGCATTAGAAAATGTTCTGATTCATTTCGCATACCATATACCAAGTCCCATATCCAGCATCTTTAGGCGTAAAAAACAATTGTTTGTTTCCGGTATCCCGACCTACCCTAAATTTTTGGCCCGACCCTTTATTTTTTTATGGCCTTGGAGAATATTTTTTTTCAATTTTTTAACAAAATGTTGCAAAACTGAACTTTTTATGCTTTAAACATGGCCAGTAATGTTAATCAACTTACTGATGCTCTAAAAGCATTACACCCTTATTTGTATTCATTTTTTGACACAAAAATAATTTCCGAAAAGTCTCCCTTAATAAAAAAACTCCAAAAAAAAAAAAAAAATTCCGACCTACCTACCCTAAATTTTTTGAGCATGTTACCGGAAACAAAGAATTTTTTTTAGGCCTTACTAATATCTCTGGATTTGATTAATGCAAGGCACAGGAGTATTCCACTATATGATTTTTGACATAAAATGCATTTAAGCCAGTCTATAGGAGAGTAAACAACCTCAGATTTTGTTAACGGAAGAGCAATTCTCTACTCTCTGGAATAATTTTAACATATTGAATTTTTGCGTGCGACTGGGTAGGCCTACTAATCTTTATACGTTAGGTAGCTTAGTTGTAGTCTTCTGCCATTCACGGTTCTATATCTGAAAATATATAAACGAACTATATGAATCACTGTATGATCAATCCGCATACATGTACACTCGTACTCTACTGTAGCTAGTAAGTTTTATATCATTATGCAGTTTTTACTGAGTCCGGTACAGTACGTACGTCAAGGTACCGACCGGGAGTTAGCTCAGTAAAATGGCGGCGAATGTGTTGCCGGAGAAAGTTTCTGAGAACAGCATCAGAGTGTTAAATACTTTGTTTGACAAGAATTTAAAGACATACTTTAGTTTTGAAGTGGGCTTTTGTAATGCACACCAGCCTTACTCCTTCCGGAAAGCGTATATTGAATGTCCACAATTTTTAAGTCACAAACGTGATAACGTCCCAGCTGTGCAGTTACACAAGTTGCTGGCTTCGGCTTTTAAAATTTTGAGACCATGTGAAAAGAATGGAATTAAAGTCGTCCGTCTCCCAGGCACAACTAATGAGCTTTTTAGGAATCAACAAGATGCAGTGAAATTTCTGATTCTTTTCATTGAAAGTAAGTGCCAAATCACATTTCAACTAACTTACAGTCCTACTTTTGATTTTGGGGTCAATAGAACGAATGCGGGTCAGGATGGCCCAAATCCAAAACGGCCCATACCAAGACGGCCCAGTCCAGGACGGCCCAGATATATTATATATACCGTAATATACCGTTATGACAAATTAAAGATGCTATTTTGTAAGATCATAGTTGATTTAGAATAAAATTATATTAAGGGACAATTATTTTTTCTGATTTAATAATCGCTATTCACTTCTTAATTGCTAGAATAAAATAATTTATTTTTGCTTTTTAAGTGTCTAATGATCGTATCTATATAACGATATAAAATAAATTTAAATAAGACATAAAAGTTAAAATAAAAGATATGGCTTATTTTCGTACTTCCTATCCATATTTATTTACCTTCTATGGGCATTTAATTGCTTTAAAAATTAATTAATGTTCATTTTATAGATGTTTTTTTCGTGTCCTGCCCTGTTGTCCAATTATATGTATAATAAAATTTGTTGTCATTTTTGCTATGTAAATAAATAAAACATAAATAAAAAGAATTATTTGAAATTCTTGGTTATTCTTGGTTATTAATGAAAACTGGTCCGTCATGGTATGGGCCGTCTTGGTTTTGGGCGGTTTTGGTGTAGGACCGTCATGGATTTGGGCCGTTTTGACCCGTCACCAATAGAACATTTTGAAATTGCTACTAGGTTGTCACTTCCACCAGTATCTGTCTAAAATCCCCTGTAACCAAATTTCTTCATCTGTCACACAAATGTGCGAGACATAGCCAAATTTATAGGAAGTGTCTAGGGGTACGGTAGTCAAAATAATTTGACGTTCAGATTGTTTTATTATATATTTGTGACGGGCAATCTAAATATCAAAACTGAAGGACAAAAATAATGGAAGTTAAATCGCAGTACACAGTCATGTAAAGTTATTGGTTTTATATGGCGTGTAAACACACGGTAAACAATCATGTACAGTACATAGAAAGGTTTAAATCACCAGAATTTGCAGAAAATCCGTAATTTTGGAAATTATTTGATAATTTTAACATAGATTAATGTGGAATTGAATTCCCTTTCCATACATCATGTAAGTTAAATTTTGATTTATTCAACCAATCAAGAAATAATTGACATTTAAACCTATAGCATGTAAACCGTCAGCAGCGATGTGTATGTAACAGGCCCGGTACAAACCTTTATCTTTTAGACTTCAACTGTGTAAATGACCTGCACGGATGACATACATATTTTATATTACACCAGCTAATGTTCTGTTATTTGACTTCAAGTAAATGTCGTCTGTTGATACGAGGCATTTGATTGGAACGCGCACCGCTAATAACCAATCATTATCACTTGTATTTCATCTTGTGCATGGTTGGTCAATTGCACTTACGGAAACTTACAAAGTTTTGTTTTGTATGTGTTGCTTAGATACTATTGCTGCGACCAATGAAACAATTGTTAGATCTTTTTACGCGGTAAAATGTGCATAAAATGTGTAAACGATTATTGTTTGAGAGGGTTCTTTCTCTCGCTGCACAAGCGTCGAGTTCCCTCACTTGCTAACTTGTAGGATTTATACATTGTTAGTATGTACATTGTATATTAGTTGGGATAAGACACAGGTTGAATATTAAATGTGATATCTACTTTTGAATTGTTGATTTACTTTAAGATCTGAACTTCAATTCCCAAGTCGGATTCGAACCCCGTACTCGTATTTCTCTTACCAACTGCTCTTGTCCCCGGCTGAGGAAGGTGGTGCCCGTTACAGGTCATTTACATTCAAAATTTTGTTGAAAATGAAAAAACAAATAAGACTTAATCAGTATTCACCTTAAACCTAGATCTGAATGGTTTACAGATAACAACGTTCACCCGATCTTTCGAAATGTAAATAACCGAGGAACACCAAATAAATCAGGAGGATTCAGACTGGCAGAAAAAAAGATGTAAAGATTAAACAAATAATGTTAAATATGTTGTGAAGAAAACTATTTTTAATGATAAATAACCCTTTAAGTTAGGGTATTTATGTTTTTTACACATTTTGTAGCAGTTACAAGATACAGGGGACGCACTTTTTTACAAACAGTTTCTTTTACTTAATGTCGGTTAATGGATTATAACAATCGGTTCCTTGTCGATTATCATTATATCTTGCTAAATAACAAAATAAATATGTGCATATCGTTATGCCTATTTTTTCTGCTGAATTTCAAATATAATTCATTCAAGGGTTAGATTCACTCATTAACCTGGTATCAACAGTTTATAATCGGCATGGAACAGTGTATTCATTTGGAGTTCTTCGGTTATTTAGGTTTTGAATGAGAAGGTAAACAATCGGGTCAACGCTGGTAAACTGTTTAGGTCCAAGTTTTAAGTGAACACTGGTTAAGTCTTATTTGTTATTTCATTTTCAACAAAATTTAAGATGTAAATAACCCTAAATCTCTAGGCTTGTCTAGAGGTAGGGATCCTTACCTCTAGAATCAGATTCCAGCGGTACGGATCCGTATCCCTAGACACTTCCAAAATTATATATCTGGACACTCACTATTCATTACACTTTATGTATCTATTGAACCTTTCAAATATTACTAGCACCTGCACGACTGTTTGAGAATAAGTTTAAAGATAATTGACAGGAGTTGTCAAAAATGGTAGAAGTTTAAAAAATGACAGCAAGTCATTAGGTGAGTTAAGTTAAAATATTTGCAGCTTCTGAAAAAATGAAAAAAATCGGTCCCGTAAAAATGGAGAAAAGTATAAATTTCTGTCTGAAATCTCAATACACGATCACCTGCCAATCAGGAAATTGTTGGTAGCACCCTCAGATAATCAATAAACGTATCAAACGGTCTGATTGTCACCTTGATAATCGGTCCGTAATTAGCATGTGCGCCACAATCAGTGCTTGCGCGGCACATCCTTTAATGTTTGCAGACAGCCGACTGCAATGTATTAAACATTTTTGACTGGTTTCCAAATGTTTCTGACTGGATCCAAATGCTTTCGACGGGGATCCACTTCTTTATTTAGAATCTGACAGATGGTTTATTTCAAAAGGCTATGATTAATCACAGGTAAAAAAGACAAACGGTCTCTGCATTTAATGAGACATCACACGGGAAACCTATATAAATAGATTTTATAATTACTTGATTTGTAAAAATTACATGATTCATTTCCCATGCAAAAAAAGAACAGGAAGTCCCAGGACTATCCTGGGATAATGTCCTGAAAATATCTCAGGAATTCCTGGGATAGTCCTGGGACTTTTCACGCCGTTAAATGGGAATGGGACAATCCCAGGATTTTCCTATGAACAGGAAAAAAACAGGATATCAGAACTATTATTTATTATATTGTCCTGTTCTCAGGAAATCCCAGGAATTCCTGAAGTTAGGATATCCCAGGACAATTGTCCTGTCTTCAGGAAATCCCAGGAATTCCTGTTGTCAGGACATTTCAGGAGAATTGTCCTGTCTTCAGGAAATCCCAGAAATTCCTGATGTCAGGAAATCTCAGGACACTTGTCCTGTCTTCAGGAAACCTTAGAACCTTGTAAACATGATTTGAAATTCACTTTGGCGGGAAATACAGTTAACAAACTGACTGTTAAATTTCAATAGTATTTATGTGAACAGTAAGAGTATCATGCAAGGATTATCATTTCCTCATATCAAAAAAATATTTTGTAGTTAAAAAGCATACATCATGTACATAATCTGTCATAGCAAAATATTAATTTCTTGGCACATCATAAATCAGCTCAAATATGTGCAGTCATGTCAAAAAAATATAGGCGAAAATACTACTATTTAGTCTAAAATCATCAAATTATGAGCTTCATATTGAGCAAAAAGCTCTCGTCATTCTATGATCTGTTCACTAGAGTGTAACTGTCTGATCAAACATGTACAGATAACCTAAACTGTAGTAACACATTTTTGACTAATTTTAAAGAAAAATACTTTCTATGTAACATTGTTTTGTAAAATCATTAAATGAAGGAGTACATTATGTATCATTTCTAAAAGTTTATACAGAAATAATTTGCTAACTTACCACAAATATAGAATATATTCCTGTTATACCGACAACACCATAATCACATGTGCTTAATGATACAGTTTCTCCCAAAACATGGGTCTTCGACACCAGGATGTAATTAACTTACTAGACCATTACAAGATCATGTTTCAAATTAATTACCTTTTTTTCAGTCTGTATCTTTTAGTAAAAGTCCTGTTTTTTTCCTGTGAACAGGACAAATTTTCTATCATAAGTCCTGTCTTTTAGTGTTAAAGTCCTGTCTTCAGGACTTTCTTGCAGCCTTGCTATAAGAATCCAAGGATATCCCAGGATAATCCTGGGATTTCCTGACAACAGGAAAATATTTCTGCACGGGTTGTTGGGCCTCGATCCAGTTGAAATAAGTATAGAAAATCGTCTTTGCAACCCGACTCAAAGAAGTAAAAAATACTTTATTATTTTTATAGCTCTTTGCCCGACTGTACAAAAAAACAAAGAAGAAAAAAATGCACTGGTCAACACGAATGAAAAAGAAAACCGGAATGGCAGATCGGTCTTAAAAAACATTTCAAAATGAAATTTTGTTAACATGAGAAGAGAACATATAACTTTATAAAAGTACAACACCAGTGAAATGAAATATCCGTGGCCAACCCGCGTGACCTTTTGATACTACACATGCGGGAAATTCGATCTCTGCGTTCACATAACATACACATTTGGTCCACGACAGAGTATTCTTAAAAAACTGAGGATGTTTGGCAGAGAATATGTCACTTTGACGCATTGTATTTTATAAAATTCCGTCAAAGAATGAGGAAACATCACAAAGTTTCTGCCGTGATTATATGGTACCGAAGTTACGTGCGTTAGCTTTTAGACTAGTTAGGTACATGGTGTCAATGTCTCTTCAATTTTATCTCTGCAAGTATTTTCTCGGAAAAACATCGAAATTTAAACAAAGTAACTAACATATAACACTGAATAACTGTCTTCATTGTATGGTAACTCGCGATGACCGGTAAATCATTCTAAATAATGCATGACATGCTTATTTCTTTACTCTATCACGATTTACAAATATGGTATATTGGTAATGCAGTGGGTGGGGTAGCGCCGATGTCATGATTTTCGTTTCGGACCGATTGAGTTTTCAAAATTTCCGGAGCCCTGTTAATGAGATGCGTTTTATTACCCCTTTTGAGCCTCAAAATATCCGAAGTTTTAAGTCTGATTGATTACGTTTTTAATTTTCAAATGACAAATGAGCTGAAGATTTAACGCCCGGGCTAATTGTATGTTTTAGTGATCATTTTTCATAAAATGGCAAAGGAAAAACCCCAATTTATGTCCAGTGACTGGTCGGCACCCAGTTATATATTATACTATCAAGCACTGAGAATTATTGAGCGCGCTGTCAACTGACAGCTCTTGTTTTTGATAACAAATACTTCAAATTTCAAGGAAATAACTTTGGGAAAATGTTGAGAAATACCAATCAGAAAATATTTCAGTCTTCAGTTTGATTTTCCAGTAAGATGGGTGATAAATGTTGTAGTGTTTTATGACAAGGACATAATAATTATGTATAACATTAATTTTTTTCAACATATATTATAAGTAATAGGTGATGTGTATGGTCTGAAACTTATTTAATCAAATGTTTGTGAACACTGGTTTTTAAAATCACCCATTCTGCACAAATCTGTCGACATGAAAATAAAACTTTACCTAGAAAAGTTGTTGCCGAATGAAAAATTATTAACATATTATTATAAAATCTACTTTTATGCCCCCAGCATCTACTGATGTGGGAGGCATATAGTGATTGTCCTGTCCGTTCGTTCGTCCGTCCGAGCTCACATTTGCATACTTAGGTGGCTATAGGAACAATAGGTAACTGTACTTTTTCTTTGATGTCATTCATTCCGTAAGGCTTTTATGTGACTATTTTTCTCTTACGTGGCTAAAAGAACAATAGAGAGAACAAAAGAGTAGCCACATAAGTATCCATATGTAGGAACTTCCGTCCGTACGAGGTTAACCAAATGGGACTGTTTCTTCTAGCATCAATACCCCTTACTAGAATGACTTGATACTAATGCAGATGTAACCTGTGACCATTCCTCATCTTCAGACATCACCTGACCTCAGTTTGACCTTGACCTTGACCTCATTTTGGACTTAGGTTGCTTTATATGGGCCATCTCTTGGTTAACCAAATGGGACCGTTTTGTCTAGCATCAATACCCCTTACAAGAATGAATTGGTACTAATACAGATGTAAACTGTGAATATTCTTCATCTTCAAACATCACCTGACCTCAATTTGACCTTGACCTCGTTTTGGACTTAGGTGCAAAATCTATCGACAAGGATGCCAGTGGGGGCATCAAGCATTTATTGAACGCAGCTCCTTGTTTTCTTGCATTTTACATGTTTATAAACCACATGCCAAATTTCAAGAATGTACAGTATTTTTATGCCCCCGAAGGGAGGCATATAGTTTTTGAACCGTCTGTCAGTCTGTCAGTCGGTCAATCTGTCGGTCTGTCAGTCTGTCGGTCTGTCTGCAATTTTTGTGTCCGGTCCATATCTTTGTCATCCATGGATGGATTTTCAAATAACTTGGCATAAATATGCACCACAGTAAGACGACGTGTCGTGCGCAAGACCCAGGTCCGTAGCTCAAAGGTCAAGGTCAAACTTAGACGTTAAAGGTCATTTTTCATGATAGTGCATTGATGGGCGTATCCGGTCCATATCTTTGTCATCCATGGATGGATTTTCAAATAACTTTGCATGAATGTGTACCACAGTAAGACGAGGTGTCGCGTGCAAGACCCAGGTCCGTAGCTCAAAGGTCAAGGTCACACTTAGACGTTAAAGGTCATATTTCATAATAGTGCATTGATGGGCGTGTCCGGTCCATATCTTTGTGATTCATGCATGGATTTTAAAATAACTACGCATGAATGTGTGGCACAGTAAGACGACATGTCACAGGCAAGACCCAGGTCCGTAGGTCAAAGGTCCTAAACTCTAACATCGGCCATAACTATTCATTTAAAGTGCCATCGGGGGCATGTGTCATCCTATGGAGACAGCTCTTGTTAATTTCTAAAATTGTCATTTCAAAATTGAGTTATTTTACAGATGCACAAGGGACACATATTGAAAATCAGTGTAATATTCATTAATTATTAGTTTTCTGTTCATAAAAAGACTAAAGGTGATCAGCTTAAGACAAATCCTATCAAACAATTTAAGTGTATTCCACAGAATAACTACAAAACTGAAAATTTTCACAATAAAAACATGAAAATTCAACAGCATGTAATGCTTTAAATGAAAAATAAGTGACTTTAAATATAACTAACACAATCATAGTTATTGGCTGGGCAGATTAAGTCATATATTAGGGAAAATACTGCATTTGGTGATGCAAGCATGAAATTTGGTATGTATACTCGTCTGAGCCTCCTTCTTTCAAAAAGCCCGTTAGCCACCTGAAAATTCAATATGGCGGCCATTTTTCAAGATGGCCGCCACAGGAAGTTGATTTTTTTTTACTTAAACAGACCTAAACCGAGTTCTTTTTTGTCAATTTTGAGGAAAAGATATCTTTCAAGTTGTTTTGAGTGTGCAAAACCTATTTTTGAGACACAAAAGACTGGTTTCAAAATCCAATATGGCATTTTTTTTTTCAAGATGGCCGCCGTTTTATGTGAAAGAGCTAATTTGGCATTAAAACTGACGTTCCTAGTTGAATCAGTTTTATTGTTGTAGTCAGATAACATATTTAGAGTGTTAAAGGACAGTTTTTGTCTCGTCTGAGACTTTAGGAACTGATGGCGGACTAAAGCGTAGCTTTTCCGGCGGAATGATGATGACGACAGTGGCGGTGGCGTCAACGTCAAGTTTGTATGTCAAGTCATTTACTCAGAAACTACTCTGTTTATTGGATTGAAACTTCAGGCATGCCTTTGTGGTCATTAGGCGCTGAACCAGGCCAAGGTCCATAACTCTGACATAGATTTTAACAAAATTATCTCCCTTTTTAACTTAGAATTTTTAACGTTAGGTCTTCGTATTAAGTATTTTTCTCAGAAACTATTAGGTTTATTGGGTTGAAACTTCACACACGCCTTCATGGTCATTAGGCACTGCACTAAGCCAAGTTCCATAACTCTGACATGAATGTTAACAAAATTATCCCCCTTTCAAAACTAGAAATTGTAACGTTAAGTTTTTGTGTCTCTACATGGAATGTTATTCAATTAAGTCCTTTTATGACCGTCACTGCTTGATTCGAACTTTTGGTCCAGCTTTATATAACGCAGAAAAATTTAAAATTAAAGTGTATATAGCAATCCACGCAGACACATCAATTTTGATAAACAGAAGACCTGCTTTGTGTCATAGGTGAAACAATGCAGATCTACTGTACTTGTTTCCCCTGGGAGGCATGTCTCAAGACTATATTTTTTGGCCAAATAGTTGTCACATTTGCAGCTGTATAAATCTGTAAACGGGAGTCCAAAACCATTACATTTACACCTGTAAATGTATAAAAACTTGATGCCATGCAGTCCAATGTGAAGACGTTTAACGCAACATGAGTTCGTGCAGTGTAAAATGAAACGATTCATTAAAGCTTGGCCGGCACCGTCTAATGCATACTGAAACCGTGTCGTGTGATTTGGAGCGGCTTATCAAAATTTGATTCCATGCAGCCAGATGTGAAGCCGTTTAACGAAACACGAGTCCGTGCATAATGTAATAAGACTATCAGTTCAATATAGATTCTGGATCAGTTTTAGATAAGAATATCTTAAAATTTGTCCTAAAATCGACCTTATGGTAAAACTCTAACATTTAATTTTACTCTGTTCCTTTGATTTATTTGACTTATTTTCGTGAAACATCTTTCTTCTTAGTTTAAGCTTAGTCAGAAGTATGCTTCGTGAATCAGACTCAGTAATAGAAATAATAATGACAAAATTAACAAACACTAAACATTTTCCGAGTTAATTATTCATCATATAAAATAAATGTTAACATGTTTATGTTTTTAGACAGGGCAAACTTATGACCTGATAGTCTTATTAACCTTTTACAATGCACGGACTCGTGTTTTGTTAAACAGCTTCACATTTGGCTGCATGGCATCACATTTTGATACGCCACTCCAAGTCACACAACACGGTTTCAGTATGCATTAGACGGCGCCAAGCATTAATGAATCGTTTCATTTTACTTAGCACGAACTCATGTTGCGTTAAACGTCTTCACATTGGACTGCATGGCATCAAGTTTTCATACACCGCTCTTAATTACACAAAGCGGTTTCAGTATGCATTAGATGACGTCAAGTTATAATAAATCATTTCATTTTACACTGCACGTACTCCTGTTGTGTTAAACGGCTTCACATTGAGCTGGATGGTATCAGGTTTTGTTAGATGATTTCATAGTACGGTGCATCGCAACAAGTTTTTCAATGCATCGTTCCATGTTTAGATGGATGGAATGAAGTGTTGTATTAAATGGTTTCAAAATACAATGCGTTGAATGCAAACTTATTAGACGGGATGGAGTTTTAGACTAGGCGGCGTTAACATGCACTGCACTGACTGACTTGTTTATGAATGGATTGTATAATTACTAATTTTGGCGGTAACCACCGCCCATAAGTTTCTGAGAGAAAAAACTTAATACGAAGACTTAACGTTGAAAATTCTAAGTTGAAAAGGGGGATAATTTTGTTAAAATGTGTGTCAGAGTTATGGAACTTGGCTTTGTACAGCGCCTAATGATTACAAACACATGTGTGAAGTTTCAGTCCAATAAACAGAGTAGTTGCTGAGAAAAAACTTGACATACAACCTTAACGTCGACGTCACCGCCACCGTCATCATTGCCGTCGACGTCAGAAAAGCTACACTTCAGTTTTAAAAGACACAGGCGAGACAAAACTGTCCTTCAACACTCTAAATATGTTATTTGTCCATAACATTAAAATTGATTCAACTAGGAATGTCAGTGTTAATGGCAAATTAGTTCTTTCACATAAAACGGCGGCCATCTTGAAAAAAGATGCCATATTGGATTTTGAAACCAGTCTTTTGTGTCTCAAAAATAGGTTTTGCACATGCAAAGCATCTTAAGAGATATGTTTTCTCAAAACTGACAAAAATAAACTCTGTATATGTCTGTTCAAGTCAAAAATCAACTTCCTGTGGTGGCCATCTTGAAAAATGGCTGCCATTTTGAATTTTCAATTGGCTAACGGGCTTTTTGAAAAAAGTAGGCTCAGACGAGTACACATGCCAAATTTCATGCTTGCATCACCAAATGCAGTATTGCATCACCAAATGCAGTATTGTTTCAGTTATCTGCCCAGCTATATTACTTAGTTTACATGAACTGCTTACTGACAGAGTAGAAAAATGACAAAATGCCATGCATGGTAAAATGGAATAGTAAAATTCATACATACTTTATAATGTTACTAAGAAGGTGCACAGGGGACAAATTGCAGCAAAATATATATTTATAGAATAATTATGTTCTTAGTAAGTAAAATTCTTTCAACTGCACAATGTTCACTGGTGAACATTTACATATGTAGGTAAATTTAAGAGCTTAAGAAGAAATAAAATTGATGTTTCCACTTTTAAAATTGGCAACTTTGTAAAGAATGCAAACAATGAATTTTAAATTGTCCAGGGTTTCTTATATAATGCTAAATTATCAAGTAATACCTAAATTTTGTGTACACACTGCTAAGAATATAGAACTGCCACCACATATTACAGTAATGCTAAGATAATTGATGAATGTCAAAAAAAGGGTGCACAGGGGACATCACTTTTGTTTTGTGAATGTTTAATAGTCCTTATAATAAGTGAAGCTGAAAGCTACTTTTGTATCCATTGTAACTCCTTTTCAAGGAAAATGAAGTAAAAAAAAACCATTTTATTTAAAGAATAAAAGAAATCTGACACTTAACAACTGAAAATGTGCACAGGGGACATTTTTGGATGTATAGATATTCATCAAGATTCTGAGAAAGTTTTTCTATTAAACCAAAAAATCAAACTGTGTCTTCAAAGCTGAAAGGATAAATTTCTTAGAAAAACATTAGGACTTAAGAAAAGTAATGGGATTATGAAATTGTAGTGTTCAATATTTAAATTTAGTATTTTTTCACTATTTTTAGCTCAGTGAGTTTTTGTGATCGCTGGATGTCTGGCGTCTGTCTGTTGTCTGTTAACATTTAGCTTGTGTATGCGATAGAGGCTGTATTTTTCAACTGATCTTCATGGAATTTGGTCAGAATGATTGCCTTGATAAAATCTAGGCCAAGTTCGAAAATGGGTCATCTGGGATGAAAAACTAGGTCACTAGGTCAGATCAAAGAAAAACCTTGTGTATGCAATAGAGGCTGTTTGTTTCAATTAGTCTTCATGAATTTTGGTCAGAATGATCACCTTGATGAAATCTAGGCCAAGTTGGAAAATGGGTCATCTGGGGTCAAAAACTAGGTCACTTGGTCAAATCAAAGAAAACCTTGTGTATGCGATAGAGGCTGTATTTTTCAATTGATCTTCATGAATTATGGTCAGAATGATTATCTTGATAAAATCTAGGCCAAGTTTGAAAATGGGTCATCTGAGGTCAAAAACTAGGTCACTAGGTCAAATCATAGAAAAACCTTGTGTATATGATAGAGGCTGTATTTTTCACTTGATCCTCATGAATTTTGGTCAGAATGATTACCTTGATGAAATCTAGGAGAAGTTTGAAAATGGTTCATCTTGGGTCAAAAACTAGGTCACTAGGTCAAATCAAAGACAAATGTATGCGATAGATGCTGTATTTTTCAACTGATCCTCATGAAAGTTTGTCAGAATGATTACCTTGATAAAATCTAGGCCAAGTTCGAAAATGGTTCATCTGGAGTCAAAAACTAGGTCACTAGGTCAAATCTAAGAAAAGCCTTGTGTATGTGATAGAGGCTGTATTTTTCAATTGATCTTCATGAAATTTGGTCGGAATGATTGCCTTGATGAAATCTAGGTCGAATTTGTATATGGGTCATCTGAGGTCAAAAACTAGGTCACTAGGTCAAATTATAGAAAAATCTTGTGTATTCGATAGAGACTGTATTTTTCAACTGATTTTCATGAAATTTGGTCAGAATGATTGCCTTGATGAAATTTAGGTCGAGTTGAATGTTGGTCATCTGAGGTCAAAAACTAGGTCACTAGGTCAAATCAAAGAAAAACCTTGTGTATGATATAGAGGCTGTATTTTTCAATTGGTCTTCATGAAATTTGGCCAGAATGATTGCCTTGATGAAATCTAGGTCAAGTTTGAATATGGGTCATCTGGGATCAAAATGTAGGTCACTAGGTCAAATCAAAAAAAAACTTGTGTATGAGATAGAGGCTGTATTTTTCAATTGGTCTTCATGAAATTTTGTCAGAATGATTGCCTTGATAAAATCTAGGTCAAGTTTGAATATGGGTCATCTGTAGTAAAAAAATTAGGTCACTAGGTCATTTCTAAGAAAATACTTGTTTAAACTCAAGAGACCACATTTTTAGTCCAATCTTAATGAAAATTGACCAAAATATTTGTTTCCATGAAATCACTTGGTTAAACATGTTTACACTGTTATAGTATGTTTCTCAGGTGAGCGACCTAGGGCCATCTTGGCCCTCTTGTTTGTGAAGGGGGTTCCATCACAAGATGTGAAATATTGGTAAGAATAAGATGTAGTTTATGAAAAAAAGTATTTTGCTTTAAATATGCAGAGTTTAAGATACACAAAAAGCCAAAGCTGTAACAATAAAGTTTAGTTTGAAAAAGTAAAACACAATTGAAAACTATCCTTCATGTAAAATGTCACACTTTTTTGGGTGCACAGGGGTCAGGGGACACTATTAGCTATATGCTTTAATATAACTTTAAAAGTGCTTGAGCCATTAAGGTAAAATTGCACACATTTATTGACAAAATTGATTTGGATATAGTTTGCCCAAAAACACTTTCTTAAACTGAACTGAATTAAAGTGAGGTGAGAAAGAAGAAAAAACTTCATTATTTTGAAAACGACCCATAACTGAAATACTGTTGAAAAATGGTGTTAAACCCAAAACAAACAAAGCTGTACAAGGTCTCTGTTCAAAAATAATTCTCATCTTTAATATCGCTATTTATGAGTAAAACACTATATTTTATATGTTTAGTCAGTATCAACTGCACCATAATTCATAGGACCTCTTTGTTTTACACATTTAGCAGGCTAAAGGTTAAGGGTGATCTGATTGATACTTGCTGTTGATACACATATCTTATGCTTTTGATTTATTTCTTCTGTAGACTACAAGGATCATGAAGAGGCTTTTCATATGGCAATGAGAGAAGAAAAAGAGCCCGAGAGGGTTGAATGTGCTGTCCTTGGTGCCCACATTTTCTCCAGCTTAGCACTTGGCGGTATAGTGAAAATGAAGAATACAACAGGCCAGGCTGAAGAGTGTCCATGTTCTTGTGGAATGATCTTGTCAGCAGGAAACACTGGAATAGGTAACCGTGGAAATTGGTTTGTCATCTTACGTGTTATGATAGATTCATAGGTTAATGACATCAGTGAATTAAAATTTAAGTATAAAGGATGAAAAAAAATCTAGTCAGTTCTTCAACATCAGATTGTAAATATAAGAATAATTGTGTAATTTTGAAAGAGATTATGTTTCACCACTGTTGTAGCTCACCTGAGCGTGAGGTGCTCACCATGCAGTGAGCTATTGTGATCAAACTCCTTCTGTGGTTGTCATTGTCATCACCTTTACATTTGAACATCGAAGTACTGTTCCCTAATGATAATGTGTTTCCTTTATATTTATATGCAGATACCGGTAGCTACTGGTAATCATCTGTTTTTAGCTTGACTATTTGAAGAATAGGGGAGCAATCCTACTCGCCCCGGCGTCGGCGTGAGTGTCACACAAATGTTAAAGTTTGCGTACCACCCCAAATATTTTCAAAGTCCATTTAGATATTGCTTTGATATTTTGCATACTTGTTTACCATCATGACCAAAGTCTGTAAAAAGGAGGAGGCAACTCTATCAAGCATTTTGACTGAATTATGGCCCCTTTTCGTCTTGGAATAAATGTTAAAGTTTGTGTACCACCCCAAATATTTTCGAAGTCCATTGAGATATTTCTTTGATATTTTGCATACTTGTTTACCATCATGACCCCAGTCTGTTAAAAGGTGGAGGCAGATCTATATAGCATTTTGACTGGATTATGGCCCCTTTTCCACTTAGAATAAATGTTAAAGTTTGCGTACCCCAAATATTTTCAAAGTCCATTCAGATATTGCTTTGATATTTTGCATACTTGTTAACCATCATGACCCCAGTCTGTAAAAAGGAGGAGGCAACTCTATCAAGCATTTTGACTGAATTATGGCCCTTTTTCGACTTGGAATAAATGTTAAAGTTTGCGTACCACCCCAAATATTTTCAGAGTCCATTGAGATATTGCTTTGATATTTTGCATACCGTAGATACCCATGTATAATGCGCACCCGTGTATAATGCGCACCGCCGATTTTGGCCCAAAATCCTGGGAAAAAACCATTTTTGATCAGTTTTGAGGTGGATGGAAAACGAAAGTGGAGTTTACATCGACAACGGTAATAAATTTTATTTCTGTGGCGGAGAGCAGCATCGGTCTCGCGTTACTATCGATTTTTGTTTTCTCGAAAATAAAACCGGTAAAATATTGTTTTATTTGTTGTTATACCTTTTTAATTAACTATTTTGAATAAATAAACAGCAGCTGATTCAATATTTCGGAATGGTATCTTTCAAAATGACATGAGCTTCTCAATTCAAACCAATAACAAAAGGTGTGATAGTCTTTTTCTCACGATCAAATAGCCAGTAATTACCAGCAATTAACGTGTCACCTCGTGTCAATTATGTTGTTCACAGTTTGATCTCGGTTAAAGATAATTCTCGATCTTTAATTAGTATCATCATTTTCGTGATTTATTAACATTTCTGTCATCAAAATTATCACTTTTAGATTTATATGAAATTAATTTTGTTTGAAAGAAAAATAAACCATTTGATCTTTTATGGAACGTAACTGCAATCTTAGATTTTAGCGGTGACAGTAAGTGCGAGGAGTAGTTTCCCTTTACCAAAATTGCGAACATCGGTAACAAACTTGTTTTGAAGTTGGAAAATTGTCAATACCTGTGTATTATGCGCACCGACGATTTGGGGTTGGTCCCGGGGGTCAAAAAACTGCGCATTATACATGGGTATCTACGGTACTTGTTTACCATCATTACCCCAGTCTGTAAAAAGGAGGAGGCAACTCTATCAAGCATTTTGACTGAATTCTGGCCCCTTTTCGGCTTGGAATATGCTTATTGTAGTGTTATAGTTTTACTCATAGCTTATATTATACTATCAAGCACTGAGAATAGTCAAGCCTGCTGTCCACTGACAGCTCTTGTTAGCTCACCTGTCACAAAGTGAAAAGGTGAGCTATTGTGACCACTTGATGTCTGTCGTCCGTCGTCAGTCGTGCGTCGTCCGTCCTGGGTCAACAATTTCGAAAAAAATCTTCTTGAAAACCACTGGGCAGAATTACACCAAACTTCACAGGAATGATCCTTGGGTGGCCCCCTTTCAAAATTGTTCAAAGAATTGAATTCCGTTGCAGAACTCTGGTTGCCATGGCAACCGAAAGGAAAAACTTTAAAAATCTTCTTGTCCAAAACCACAGGGGCTAGGGCTTTCATATCTGGTGTGTAGCATCATCTAGTGGTCCTCTGCCAAAATTGTTCAAATTATCCCCCTAGGGTCAAATATGGCCCCGCCTCGGGGGTCACATGGTTTATATAGACTTATATAGGGAAAACTTTGAAAATCTTCTTGTACAAAACCACATGGCCTAGGGCTTTGATATTTGGTATGTAGCATCATCTAGTGGTCCTCTACCAAGATTGTTCAAATTATCCCCCTAGGGTCAAATATGGCCCCGCCCCGGGGGTCCCAAGTTTTACATAGACTTGTATAGGAAAAAAAGTTTAAAAATCTTCTTGTGTGAAACCACAACACTTAGACCTTTGATATTTGGTTTGTAGCATTGTCTTATTGTCGGCGTGAGCGTGAGCGTCACACAATGTTAAAGTTTGCGTACCACCCCAAATATTTTCAAAGTCCATTGAGATATTGCTTTGATATTTTGCATATGTGTTTACCATCATGACCCAAATCTGTAAAAAGGAGGAGGCAACTCTGTCAAGCATTTTGACTGAATTATGGCCCCTTTTCAACTTGGAATAAATGTTAAAGTTTGCATACCACCCCAAATATTTTCAAAGTCCATTGAGATATTGCTTTCATATTTTGCATACTTGTTGTACCCCCCGACAACAAAGTTGTAAGGGGGGGTATACTGGTTTCAGGTTGTCTGTCTGTCTGTCTGTCTGTCTGTCCGTAGACGCAATCTTGTGTGCTCCATCTCTCCTTATCCCCTTGACAGTATTTAATGAAACTTCACACAAGTGATTAGTACCAACAGTAGTTGTGCATGGGGCATGTTAGGTTCTTTTAGAAAAAAAATTTGCAGAGTTATGGGACTTTGTTGTTTTGTTACTATACTATATACATAGACACAATCTTGTGCGCACCATCTCTCCTGATCCCCTTGACACAATTTAATGAAACTTCACACAAGTGATCAGTACCAACAGTAGTTGTGCATGGGGCATGTTAGGTTCTTTTAGAAAAAAAATTTGCAGAGTTATGGGACTTTGTTTTTTTGTTACTATACTATATACATAGACACAATCTTGTGCGCACCATCTCTCCTCATCCCCTTGACACAATTTAATGAAACTTCACACAAGTGATCAGTAACAACAGTAGTTGTGCATGGGGCATGTTAGGTTCTTTCAGAAAAAAAATTTGCAGAGTTATGGGACTTTGTTTTTCTGTTACTATACTATATACATAGACACAATCTTGTGCGCACCATCTCTCCTCATCCCCTTGACACAATTTAATGAAACTTCACACAAGTGATCAGTATCAACAGTAGTTGTGCATGGGGCATGTTAGGTTCTTTCAGCGACAAAAATTGCAGAGTTATGGGACTTTGTTTCTTGTTAACATACTATGTACATACAGTCTGCATATGCAATCTTGTGCATGCCTAATCTACCAAACCCTTACACACAATTTAATGAAACTTCACACAAGTGATCAGTACCAACCCTAGTTGTGCATGGTACATGTTACATTCTTTTAGATAAATATTCTGCATAGTTGTGGCACTTTGTTTTTTGTTACTTTACTGTATACATACAGTCTATATACATACAGTCCACGTAATTATGCAATCTTGTGTGCGTCAAATTGCAATGTACTGTGTCAGTGCATGCGGGGGGTACATTCATCACCTTTAGTGATAGCTCTAGTTTACCATCAGGACCCCAGTCTGTAAAAAGGAGGAGGCAACTCTGTCAAGCATTTTGACTGAATTATGGCCCCTTTTCGACTTAGAATATGCTTATTGTAATGTTAAAGTTTTACTCATACTCAGCTGCTTATATTATACTATCAAGCACTGAGAATAGTCGAGCGCTCTGTCCACTGACAGCTCTTGTTTAAAGGTAATGAAAGCCATTTTGATTTGCCAATGAATAAACAAAATACCTCCCCCCACTCAACAAAAAAAAAAGAAACAACAAACAAACAAAAAGTGGCTACATCTCCAGTATGGTCTATGAAAAACTTTGAAAATCTTTTCTTGTGAATCTGCAGGCTGTTTTCAAAGTAACTTGACAAATGATTCTTTGGTGACTCAACCAAAATTGATGGGGTTTAAATAAAGAAACAGAGGTGGGCAATTTAGCCTTATTGTCAGCATTGTAGATAGCGTGCGTAAATGCCATAAAAAATAACGGGATTCGCTCACTCTCCGATTTTCTTGCTTACATTTTACACAAATCCCATTGAACTTACGCAAACACCGAAAATTCTATGCGTAAGAAAATTAAACAGCTGATTCAAACTTCCGCTGAATGAACTCAATGGTTACTGATAAAATGTGGCCTTTAATAACTATCCCTATTTTGATAATCTGTAGCCAGTCTAGAATTAATCTGTGTCATGTGAATGCACCGCACATTTTGGTCGGTAGCAAGACGTTTTGACCCCTTGACATTTTGACCCCTAATAAAATAAGATGACACCTTGACCCCTTGACACTTTGTCCCCTATTTTCAATTTTTTCATAGTGACACTTTGACCCCTAATTTTTTTTTTATTTGCTTGGTTTAAGTGAAAAATTTACATGTTATATGTCAATGTGCAGTATTTATAGTTAGCTTTTACAGTTTTTGTTGAATATTGACAGATATTCTGGCTCAAATATTTAACATTATTTTAGTGTTTTAAAAGGAACAGACATCAGAAAATAAATACAATTTTAATCACATTATTTGAAGATTTTGACATCACAAGACACATCAAAGAATATGTAAAAAGGCGATAATGATATAATGGTAAGTATAAATGCTGTATTAAAATATAGAATGACTTTGAATCAAAGAAATCATTGATTTCAATTTTATGTAAGTGGGCTAATTTGCAAGTAATTATAAGATAAAGATGGACTCATAGAACATGTCAGTCAGGTAAGTGTAAAATGTTAGCTCTATATCTCTATATTACCATGGTTATATTAATATCTAACTGAGTCAAACTGATATTGTATTTTGTAAATTCATTTGTGTATCTGGACTGCATTGTCTAATTAATGTTCTGTTTACAAAATGTTAGCTCTATATCTCTATATTACCATGGTTATATTAATATCTAACTGAGTCAAACTGATATTGTATTTTGTAAATTCATTTGTGTATCTGGACTGCATTGTCTAATTAATGTTCTGCTTACTCATAATAAATTGAATCTGACTTATTCATTTGAGATGTTTGTCGGAATTACACATATTTGGCTATGTTTGATAAGATGTTGGAATGAATGCAATTATTTTCCACTAAGCTATAAATATTATAAGAGTTGTTGGACAACCCAAGGACATATTTTATCACACAAAGCAGTGCTTATATAATTGTACATTATAACATGTTTTGTTGCATTAAAAAATGTCAATGATAAATATATGCAAAATGATTTTATAAGATTTACTAAGTATAATAGTATTGTAGTTATTGCAGTCAGAATAGATAGAATATCAAGGATGTGTTTGTTGATTTATTAATGTAAATGAATATATATTTTGTGGAGTGTAAAATTTCACTAATAAGATTTGAGCAATTATAGTCTAACACTTATTATAATAGCATTTTATTTCACGTTTATCAATTTTTTCAATGTATTTTCATAAAAATGATATTTCAATATTAAACTAATTATTTATGTTGTCTGTTTCATGTAAATAGTGCACAAAGTGTACTTATTCAATGTATTTTATGATTTATGTGATGTATTTTTCTTATTTGTGTCGTTGTTGTCTTTTGTTTGACTTTTCTGTTTTACAGTATTCTGTCTTTTGATAATGTTTTATATTTGTGTTGTCTATTTCATGTAAATAGTGTAAAAAGTGCACTTATTCAATGTATTTTATGTTTTATGTGATGTATTTTTCTTATTTGTGTCTTTGTTGTCTTTTGTTTGATTTTTATGTTTTACAGTCTTCTGTCTTTTGTATAATGTTTTATATTTATGTTTTCTGTTTCATGTAAATAGTTTAGCGTTACTTGTATTTATTTATAAAAATGTACATTTATGAATAAAGCAGTATACCAGTAAATGAGAAGTTTCGAACAGAGAGTTATTTTATTATTTCAATTAGTAAATGAAGTTATTTATATCTAATTACTAATATGATTAGTAATTTCATCTAAATAATTTCTTAGATAACTGCAAACGTTTGTGAAACATCATTGTTAATAATACCAACACTCATAAACCATACTTTGTCATCTACTCATAGCCTAGAACTTGTACATGTCCATCAATACAGCTTTTATCAATGACTTACATGCACATTAAGAAATTAAACTGCAGAAAAATATACCCCTAGCCACAAAAAATCGAAGGGGTCAAAGTGTCAAATAAAAAAAAAGTAGGGGTCAAGGTGTCACTGAAAATAGGGGTCAAAGTGTCACTAAGGGGTCAAGGTGTCATCTTTGGTAAAAAAATTTTAGGGGTCAAACTGTCAAGGGGTCAAACCGTCTGACATTCATTTTGGTCTACTGGTTTTTTAGACACTGACAAGCGCTTACGTGTTGTTTACATCTAGAGCGATTTTTCAGTTTTTCAGATTTTGCATGGCTTGTTCCAAACAACTTAAACTCGACACTTTCTTTTGGAAAAAAAGTGTATCGAGTAAAGCATTAGCGGTTCCAATTATTGACGATTTGATAACGGACATTTTTAAAAAAGAAGAAAGCACATGTAACGGTAAATCGGGCTACGCCTGATAATTGGAAGACAAGTTTTCCATAGCTTTTGGTCGTAGATACAAATGACGAGGTTCATCTGAAGTGTAGCCTTTGCACAAAATTTAGCATTCCTTTATTATTATCTTTGTCTAAATAAAACATGGTACATTTACCCATTAGACTATTTACTCCAATGCTCTGAAAACTGGGGGTATTTCCCCATATGGGCATATGGTCAAAAAATTATCTACAATGCTGTATTGTGGTCTTGTTGTTTAATGAAAAGGCGAATCAATTTCCGCCAGCAGGCTAAAGGTTAAGATATCTCCAGGTTTCAGAAAGCACAATTTCTTTTTTCAGGTCACAAGAAAGTTTGGCATGGATTTCCGGATCTACTAGTGAACCACACCGCAGTCACAGTTACACGGAGAACAATTGATGTAGATGAAAGTCGTGAGGAATACCGCCCAAGTACATCTAAAAGGATAAGACTTGAGAAAATGGAAAGTGTTGAATCTGAATATGAAGCATGTAACAAACAGAACACTCTTTATGGCATAGATTTTTCTGCCCAGTTAATAAGTCAAGCTATAACGCATGGTTTTGCACAGAGAAAAAAATATAATTTTGTTAATTGTCTGGTTCCTACTATTGGATTTACTCTGAACAGACTCTTGATTTATTTGTATGATCCAGACCGGGATATATTACTTCGGAGAAAGGATAGATTAGAATTGATGGATCAGAATGATTGTCTTATATTGCCAGCAGTCGTTGAACTTTGGTTCATTTTGAACCTACATCTTTTTGGAGCAACAATGTCAGAGCAGATTTGTTCAAAACTATGCAAAAGTGGTTTAAAATCACATTTAGAAGAATTTGGTGGTCTGGATATTTACCAACAATCTCTTCTAGTGGGTGCTGGAAAGAATGAGTTGTCTCAGGGAATACAACTTGATGCAAACATTCTAGCCAGTAAACATGCTTTTTGTTTTGTAGATCAGTAAATTTATGTTGAGAGAGTATCTTTCAGGCCAATGCTTGTTTGTAAGTAATTTGTTAGCTGAACACGGTCCATTTTTCATCAGAATGTTGATACAATACAAACATGATACAGGTTAACTTCAAACTTTATAACAGTTTTGTCATGCTGTAGCTGAATTTTGCTTTATTATACCTTTTATTCATCTTAGTTTTAGGGAAAAAATGCAAGTACAATTCAGGAGAGCACAGAGTCATTGCATAAAGGTGAGCTCTTACTCAAGACCTGATCTCTGGTATCTGCTGTTGTTTATTGCCAGACTTTGACATTTTCAAACCACTTCCCATTAGCTGCTGCTTAATGGATACTCATTTGAATTTGATCAGTAGTGTTGAGACATTAGGTCTGTCTTTGTATTTGGTCATATGGGGTTGCTCAACTTTAAACTAAAGAGGACAGCAGAACCAAGAATGGAGCCCCTGTCAAATTAGTTCAAAAAGTTTCAGGACTAAAAATTAAAACTCTTCCAGGCCCCGACCTCATTTATACCTGCTTGATAGATTTTCACTAAAGTTTGTAATAGACATCTCATCAGAACTTGTTTAATTGGTACATGCTGGTCCAATAGTAGGGAACCAGTGTCAGAATCCAGTTTTGCCACTGTTCTGATAGTTTCAGTATTGAGTGTAGAATTAGCCAGTCAGAAATTGTTTAAAAACCCCAATTTTTATGATGTTGGACCCTGGCATGGAATTTTCTTAAGACAGTAATAGAGCAGTCCAGCTAGGTTAACATCCACCAGACTGGCAAACATTGAATCTGTTTGTGATCTAAGTTTTGTACAAGATCAGTTTTTCCTCAACTTACGTACATTGAAATTAAAAACTGTCAGTGCCAGTTTCTGACAGATCAGTTTTCCTGGAGTGTTTGTTTAAGACATAGAGGTTTCATTTCCTTCTAGACATGGTAGAATCATTTCCTTCTAGACAAGGTAGATTAAATTAAAAATTTGCTTCTAGACAAGGTAGATTAATTTCCGTCTAGACAAGGTGGATTAATTTCCTTCTCTAGACTAGGTAGATTCGTTTCCTTCTAGACAAGGTAGATGTAGTTTCAAGTTTAAAGTCAGGTGGATGACTTTGGCCTTTTTGTTAATAATTACTATCTCACTTTTTAGCTTGACTATCCAAAGAATAGTAGAGCTATTGGACTCGCCCGTGCATTGGTGTCCGCATCTGCATCGGCATCCCGATTTGGTTAAGTTTTTGTACAGGTTCCATAACTCTATTTTGCTTTTTTACAAAATTATACCCTTTTTTCGACTTTGGTTAAGGTTTTGTATGTAAGCTGGTATCTCAGTATCCACTAATGGGAATGGATTGAAACTTCACACACTTGTTCACTGTCATGATCTGACATGCACTGTGCAGGTCCCATAACTCTACTTGGCATTTTGTTCAAAATTATGCACCTTTTTCGACTTAGCCGTTTTTGTATGTAAGCAGGTATTTCAGTATCCACTAATGGGAATGGATATAAACTTCACACACTTGTCCACTGTCATGAGCTAATAAACACTATGCAGGTTCCATAACGCTGTTTCCCATTTTTACAAATTTATGCCCCTTTTTTGACTTTTGTATTCATTCAATTGACCAGGCTGTTGAATAGTCAAGCATTGCTGTCCTCCGACAGCTCTTGTTGTATAATTTGAGATTTTATACTATGTGACTTTTGGGAATCTCTTCATGATCTTGATAGATGGCAATAACAGGAATGAAAATGGTATGAATCATAACTAGAATGCTTTCCATGTATAGTGAGTATAACAAGTGAACATGAAACACAGCTTGATACTAGTGCATTAATAGATCTTATACATTCACTGCAGTAGTTTTTCTAATTATTTTCTCTTTCATTGTTTCTTGATTTTTCATCTATATCCAGTGTTAAACCCATACTGCCACACTTTCTGTTTCCAGGATATATTCCTAAGGCACATTTGTTTGTTTAATAATCACATTTAGCAAATATGCTTAAGGTGAGCTGTTGTTTTTAGCTCACCTGTCACGTAGTGACAAGGTGAGCTTTTGTGATCACCCTTCGTCCGTCGTCCGTCCGTGCATCAACAATTCCTTGTCTGCACAGTAGTGGTTTCATTTATGATTTTATTTTAACCAAACTTGCACTTAACTTGTATCACCATAAGATCACAGTTCCTTTCTTGAACTGGCCAGATCCCATTATGGGTTCCAGAGTTATGGCCCCTGAAAGGGCCAAAATTAGCTATTTTGACCTTGTCTGCACAATAGCAGCTTTATTTATGATTTGATTTTTACCAAACTGGCACACAACTTGTATCACCACGAGATCTTGGTTCCTATCTTGAACTGGCCAGATTCCATTATGGGTTCCAGAGTTATGGACCCTTAAAGGGCCAGAATTAGCTATTTTGACCTTGTCTGCACAATAGCAGCTTCATTTATGATTTGAATTTAACCAAACTTGCACACTACTTGTATCACCATAAAATCTTGGTTCCTTTCTTGAACTGGCGAGATTCCTTTATGGGTTCCAGAGTTATGGCCCCTGAAAGGGCCAAAATTAGCTATTTTGACCTTGTCTGCACAATAGCAGCTTCATTTATGATTTGAATTTAATCAAACTTGCACAAAACTTGTGTCACCATAAGATCTCGGTTCCTTTCTTGATCCGGCCAGATCCCACAATGGGTTCCAGAGTTATGGCCCCTGAAAGGGCCAAAATTAGCTATTTTGACCTTGTCTGCACAATAGCAGCTTCATTTATGATTTGATTTTAACCAAACTTGCACACAACTTGTATCACCATGAGATCTTGCTTCCTTTCTTCAGCTGGCCAGATTCCATCATGGGTTCCAGGGTTATGGCCCCTTAAAAGTCCAAAATTGGCTATTTTGGCTTTTGCAGCCATATAGAGACTTCATTTATGGGTTTATTTTATACAAACTTCCAAAATATCTTCAACAACAATAAATCTTGGATTCCATGACAAGTCAGATCCAAGCGTAGATTCCAGAGTTATTTTATATCTGATTACCTCCCCTGATTGTAATCAAAATGGATTTATATCATTAAGTACTTATAGGACTTATTTGAAATTTCATTATTGTTATTAGTTGGACAGAGACAATCAGGGTAGATAACTATGGACTGGTTTTATTTCAAATTACCTCCCTTTATTTCAAATTAAGATGGGTATATCTCCATAACTAATGAAGATACTGATCTGAAATTTTATTTATGTCAACAGATTTATTTGGCAGATCCTTCTTTTGTTCACTTACAATATTTATTTTTAGCTCATCTGATTTTTTGAAAAAAAATGATGAGTTATTGTCATCACTTGAGCGGTTGTCGGCGTCGGCGTCGGCGTCGGCGTTGCCTGGTTAAGTTTTATGTTTAGGTCAGCTTTTCTCCTAAACTATCAAAGCTATTGCTTTGAAACTTGGAATACTTGTTCACCATCATAAGCTGACCCTGTATAGCAAGAAACATAACTCCATCTTGCTTTTTGCAAGATTTATGGCCCCTTTTGTACTTAGAAAATATCAGATTTCTTGGTTAAGTTTTATGTTTAGGTCAGCTTTTCTCCTAAACTATCAAAGCTATTGCTTTGAAACTTGGAATACTTGTTCACCATCATAAGCAGACCCTGTACATCAAGAAACATAACTCCATCTTGCTTTTTGCAAGATTTATTGCCCCTTTTGGACTTAGAAAATCAGTTTTCTTGGTTAAGTTTTATGTTTAGGTCAGCTTTTATCCTAAACTATCAAAGCTATTGCTTTAAAACTTGCAACACTTGTTCACCATCATAAGTTGACCCTGTATAGCAAGAAACATAACTCCGTCCTGCTTTTTGCAAGATTTATGGCCCCTTTTGGACTTAGAAAATATCAGATTTCTTGGTTAAGTTTTATGTTTAGGTCAACTTTTCTCTTAAACTATCAAAGCTATTGCTTTGAAACTTGCAACACTTGTTCACCATCATAAGCTGACCCTGTACAGCAAGCAACATAACTCCATCCTGCTTTTTGCAATAATTATTGCCCCTTTTGGACTTAGAAAATCATTTTCTTGGTTGAGTATTATGTTTAAGTCAACTTTTCTCATAAACTATCAAAGCTATTGCTTTAAAACTTGCAACAGTTTTTCACATTCATAAGTGGACACTGTACATCAAGAAACATAACTCTATCCTGCTTTTTGCAAGAATGATGGCCCTTTTTAGACTTAGAAAATCATGGGTAGGACAATATTTCTATTACACAAAAAAAATCAGATGAGCGTCAGCACCCGCAAGGCGGTGCTCTTGTTTTAATTACTTCCCTTTTATGTTACTATAAATAGCTTATTTTTAGTAACTTTTTTATTATTGGCGGTAGGGAAAAACCAAGACCACTTTTCTGTGGTACAACATGGATGGTACCTCCAATTTTTAGGTGTATTTTGACATATTTATACCTTGTAAGAATTTTTTTTTCTTTTTGGTTAAATTTCTTCCCTTTGTTGTTCCTGTCCTTTGGACTTTGATATTTTACTGAGGACCTTCTTGTCCTCAAGTGCAATGATAACAGGTGAGCGATATAGGGCCATCATGGCCCTCTTGTTTGTGTCTGTCTTAGTGTATAGTGCATAAGAGGTACTAATTTTGACTCATTGAGACTTTGTTGAATGTGTGCTTTGGTAAAAGATTAGACTAAGTTTCATACAGGCTCAAACAGTTTCAGTTTCAGATATTATGAAATTCTTGTTAACACTAAAAAAATTAGAGGAAACATTTTCTGCTTCATCATCACTGAATTTTGTCAGAATGTTAGTCCTTATTATGCTACCCACATTTATGTGGGAGGGGGGCATGAAGCGTTGATGCTGTCTGTACATCGGACGATTCCGTCTATACATGCATACAGTAATAGTGTGTGTTTAACTACACCCCCACTATTAACCTGATTTGCTTCAAACTTTCACAGATGAACAAGCTTAATGTGCAAAGGAAGAATTAACTTTTACTGTGATTATTTTTACCACAGTTGAGGGTAAAAAATAGGTCACTAGGGTAAGTCATAGAAAATCTATGTTAACCCTACATGCCGCATTTTCTACCTGATCTTCATGAAACTTTATACAATGTTCATATTATGCCATGATATGTCCCAAATGTTAATGTATACCAATATATACATGTACAATAGTTATGACATTTTTATGTCCGCTCTGTTACTCTTGAACTGCTTGAAGGATTCACCACATCGAGATAACGTGCAGAGCGCATGTTTTGGATGGCTCACTTCTAGATCAAGGTCCCACTTAGGGGTCAAAGGTCATACCTTCGGGTGTATTTTGCTCTGCATTGCGTTGCTGTTGCTTTCTCCTTTTGTAACTTACCCCTGGTTTTAATACAGTTTCTCTAAATGGTAACGGATCAGCCCTGGCAATGCCCAGTCTCACTTTTGGAAATATTTTTGCAGAAGGACCTCCTTGATTTGCAAGTTGTGGTGTGTTGGTTATTTTTTAAAACCTACTCTAAAAATTATAACTATTCTCTCTTTCTTTAGACAAAAACTGATTCAATTTAATAAATGATATATGATTATGTATCATTTTATCAGTCAAATATATAAATACTGATGATTTTCCTTGAATTTATACATGTACATGCATGTCATAATAAGATATGAGAAATTTGAAAAGATGTTTCTGAAGTGTAAGATTAACAATTTTCAGCTTTTTAATTGTTACCTCTTAATATAGAAAAAATGTGATCTTTGATTCTCTATTCTGTTATGTAAAAGTTTCAGAGTTTGATCAATGATTTCATGTACATCTTTATTTGAACAATAAAACAAGTCATTCAAAACAAGGCATTTATATTCAACATATGTTGTTGCCACATTAAAGAGCAGTACTCCTTACATAAATTATTATTTGACGTTATAAAAAATGCCATTTGATTAATAATCGAAAATTGATCATAAAGACTTGTCTAATTATTTTCAATGATCGATTATAAAAACGGACCAATTAAGCATCGCGACTGTTTGACCATCCATCACACTGTCATGTGTACTCAACTCCTGCGTCTTTCATCTGATTCAAATGAAATGTAGTATAAATCAACATTTTGACTACGGGGATTATCAGGACTTTCATCTTTGATTAGTAGTATTTTATAATAGTTTTGCCTATTTTTGTTTTTTTGTGCCCCCCATTATTTTGGGTGGGGTGATGGTGGGGAGTGATGTGGGTGCACTTAGAGCTGCCCTTGTCCATTGTTTGGTCTGTCCTTATTTGTGCTCATCTCAAAAAGCATTTGACCAAGTCATCAAACATCATAAGATTGTCATTCAGCTTGTGAAAATATGCACCTGGTGTTTTAATTATGTCTCCCCCACCCCCTCTCTGGGGGAGACATATTGTTTTTGCCCTGTCCGTCCAACCATCAATATATCACACTTCATTTCTGATCAATAACTAGAGAACCATTTGACGTAGAACCTTCAAACTTCGTAGGGTGGCAGGGTAATGGAGTAGACAACCCTTATTGTTTTTGGGGTCACTCTGTCAAAGGTCAAGTTCACAGGGGCCTGAACAGGGAAAACCATTTCCGATCAATAACTTGAGAACCACTTGACACAGAATGTTGAAACTTCATAGGATGATTGGTCATGCAGAGTAGATGACCCCTATTGTTTTTTAGGTCACTCTAGTAGAGGTCAAGGTCACAAGGGCCTGAACATGGAAGACCATTTCTGACCAATAACTTGAGAAACACTTGACCCAGAACGTTGAAACTTTATAGGATGATTGGACATGCAGAGTAAATGACCCCTATCGTTTTTGGGGTCACTCCATCAAAGGTCAAGGTCACAGGGGCCTGAACATGGAAAACGATTTCCGATCAATAACTTGAGAACCACTTGACCCAGAATGTTGAAGCTTCATAGGATGATTGGTCATGCAGAGTAGATGACCCCTATCGATTTTGGGATCACTCTATTAAAGGTCAAGGTCACAGGGGTCGAACATGGTAAAATATTTCCAGTCAGTAATTTGAGAACCACTTGACCAAGAATGTTGAAACTTCATAGTATGATTGGACATGCAGAGTAGATGACCCCTATTGATTTTGGGGTCACACTGCGCAGCTGATAGAAAATGGAAATCCATTTCCGGTCAGTAACTTAAGAACCATTTGACCTAGAACCTTCAAATTTCATAGGGTGGTAAGTCTTACAGAGTAGATGACCCCAATTGTTTTTGGGGTTACTCTAAAAAAGGTCAAGGTCGCAGCAAACAGATCATGGAAATCCATTTCCAGTTAATAACTTGAGAACCATTTGACCTAGAACATTCAAATTTCATAGGGTGTTAGGAGTTAAGAGTAGATGACCCCTATTGTTTTTGGGATCACACCATCAAAATTTAAGGTCACAGGGAGCTGAACATAGAAAATTCTTTTCAATCAATAACTTGAGAACCACTTGACCCAGAATGTTAAAACTATATAGGATGATTGGACATGCAGAGTAGATGACCCCTACTGATTTTGGAGTCATTCAATCAAAGGTCAAGGTCACAGGGGCCTGAACATGGAAAACAGTTTCCAATTCATAACTTGAGAACCGCTAAGCCCAGAATGTTGAAACTTAGTTGGGTGATTGGACATGCCAAGTAGATGATTCCTATTGCAGCCAACCATCAGTGTCGCTTTGACTTTTGCTCCTTTCCCCTATTGACTTCCTGCCTATATGACTATGCATTAGGGGAGACATGCGCTTTTCTACAAAAGCATCTTCCAGTTGGGATTTGTCAAAGCCAGACCAGAGTTATGGCCCTTTACTTGGTAAAAACATATTCATAAAAGGGCCTCAAAATTTTTGCTGTATGTATCTCAGGAAGTATTTGACCTAGGATTATAAAACATTATGGGGATATTATTCAGCACTTTGGGTTTTGTTTGAGATTTTAATTTGCCAGATTAGAGATATGGTCCTTGATTTAGTAAAATATGTGTAAAAAGGCATAAATGTTTGAGTTGCATGAATCTTAAAACGTATTTGACATAAGTTCATGAAACACAATAGGAAAATTGTGCAGCTTATGAAGTTTTGCACCTAGGCAATTGTTTGATATCTGTTGGTCAGACCAGGATTATGGCCCTTGATTAAGTCAAAAATATGCAAAAAGGACATACAAGTTTGTGTCTCGTGTATTTCTAAAAGTATTTAAGTTAGAGTCGTAAAACATAAGAGAATTGTTATTTAGCATGTGAAATTCTGGACCTGGTGTTCAGTTTGGGATTTCACTTAGCCAGACTAGAGTTACGGTCCTTGACTTAGTGTAAAATACACATGAAGTGGTTAAAAGTTTGTGTTGCATATATCTTAAAAAATATTTGACCTGTAGTCGAGTAACATTGTAAGAATATTATTCAGCATGTGAATTTGTGCACCAGAATTTTGTTTTAGATTTCACTCTGCAAGACCATAGTTATGGCCCTTCACTTAGTCAGGGGCCTCCGTGGCCGAGTGGTTAAGGCCGCTGACTTCAAAACACTTGCCCCTCATCGATGTGGGTTCGAGCCTCACTCGGGGCGTTGAATTCTTCATGTGAGGAAGCCATCCAGCTTGCTTACGGAAGGTCGGTGGTTCTACCCAGGTGCCCGCTCGTGATGAAATAATGCACAGAGGGGCACCTGTGGTCTTCCTCCACCACCAAAGCTGGAAAGTCGCCATATGACCTATTATTGTGCCGGTGCGACGTTTAACGCAACAAAATAAAAATAAATAACTTGACTTAGTCAAAATTATGCATGTTTGTGTCCCATGTATCTTAAAAAGCATTTGATCTTGTGTCATATATATAAACAGAGGATTGTTATATATAGTTACTTTGTGAAGTTGTGTAGCCAGATCAGACTTGATGTCCTTGACCTAGTGCAAAATATACATCAAGTGCTTAAATGTTTGCGTTACAAATATCTAAAACAAAGTTTTGCAGGCGGGAAAATTGAAATTTTGAATTATCATCTCTGAAAGCGGGCACAAATAAATGATCTTAGTCCGGTAAGTACCACGTAAATTTCTCCTGTTAGAATTTGGAATATACCTGCTGTACAATTCTGCGATTTAGGGTGTTAAGTTCAGATAAAATGAAATGTTTATGTTTTGCAAGAAATGTAAACAAACCGTTTAAAATGATGCGGGTAAATATTCAGTATTGCAAGTAAGCTTTAAGCGATCATTTTATATACCCGGACACTTATCCAGTATAGAAAATGCGGATCTTCGCCCAAATACGAAACATCTCGAACATTCTGGCAAATGTTTATTGCACTAAGGCCACACCAAATTGATTACTTGGTCAACGGATTTCCCGCTCCATTTTTTTCCAAAGTCAAAAACAATTTTTTTTTTGAAAATCGGCTTCCGCTCGCTTCAGTTTTTTGCAGACCGATTTCAAAATTTCAGAGCGGTCGTTTTTCACTGTTTAGGGGCCTTATTATCACTGTGAAGCGACAGTAATTCATAAAATTTAATACTTTTAATCATAATTGTCCGTTAAAACACCAGAAGAACATGTTTGAGGCTCTGTGTTGCCCCAGTTTGCAAAACTGACAGCCGAAATGACAGTTAGATTGTGTAAATAAATCATTGAAAGATCATCAGAAAGAGTTCCCGAAGAACGTTTTTTTCTTTCTCAAGATGAACATCAATATCACATTATTTAAAACAATGTCATTTAATAATGGCTGGTGATTAAAACAACGTTTTGCTGCAATCCTTAAAATTATACACATATATCAGCAGTAATTTGGTAGTACTTAAATGATGAACAGGCGGTATAATTCAGTTTGGACTTCACATACAGTGTTACATCATAAATAATGTACTGTTGAAATAACTTTGATTTTAAGGACTGGAACATTGCTTCTATCAGCTATGTAAAATGAACACAATTTTCTTGCGGAGAAGGGGTACGCACATGGAACTTTATTAGGGCAAAGGAATCCTAAAGAGCTTACAAACTCACAATCCAAGAAAACATGCATTAAAGGCTTATTTTTTTATTTTTCAAGTAGAGTTGAAAAACAAGAATATTATATAACTGTTTATAGATTTTTTTCAGATTTGTTTAATGGGTACCATCAGATCTATTTATCAAAAAGAAACTGAAGATAATAACGCATTTATTGTTAAGACTTGCATCATCAAAAGTAAGTCTTTCCTTATCTGCCAAAGTTAAATGTGAAATCAAAGAACAACAGAAAGTGCAAAATTTGTCATTGGATTTACAAGTGAATTTGGCCATCAGTGGATGATGGATTTCCTGGTATCTTGTGAAATTGCATTGAAAGTTGACAGACACTATGATATATAGAACATGAGTATACCTAATGTACTGGTGAGGTCATTGCAGAATTTTCCATATGTATAATGATTTCTGCTATGTACTACATGAGAGTAACAGCTTTCTTATTCTTATGTAGTGACATAGAATCTACTAAGGCAAACCCCTTTATGTGGCCAGGGTACTGGCTTGCCTAGGATAAAACTTAGCAAACACATTAGTTCTTGCATAATAGACGGGGATTTCCGGTAATTTTACCGGTGCTGGAAAAATCCATCTTACACCCCGGGGTGTAAGATGACTCGTGCTTTAAATGACGTATTACGAACTACATATATGTAGAAGATTTATGTAGTTATTTATATTTTATTTCGTAAAACGGAATAAAAATCCAATACCTTGACAGTTCCTCTTTGTTCCTGATAGTATATTTCTCGATTCAAAACACGTTATTTTATCAAAAATTCATAACGTTACGCTGGAACTGATAAAACAAAACCGGAACTAAACATTATTATTTGTCTTTGAAACGTCATGACGTCTTTCCTGTTTACGGACGTTGATTTCCCGCGCTTTGTTTAAATACGCTGCTATAAGAAATAGTTCTAAAAAGAAAGCCGTTCGACTGATTTTGTTTTTATTATTATATCTTGATATCGGTATGCAAGAAAAAGATTCTGTCACTGGTTATATGTGCAGATGGGAATCTCCTGCTCTCGGGTAACTGTTTAGGCGGTAACTCGGTAGGAACCTCGTTACCGCCTAAACAGTTACCCTCGAGGCCGGAAATTCCCATCTGCACCTATAACCAGTGAAAGAATCTTATATTCTATACACTAGAAATACGATCAAATTGCCAGATTTTCTTGTATCCGCCTGTTGTCCCCCTAGTTTGTTTAAATGTCTAAATGTTTGTAATGTATTTTGGGAACAGTTCGTAATTAAACCTTCAACATTTAAAGATCTTTGGTTCTTTTATGTCTTTTCAAGCCATTTTGATATGTTTTTGCAGCGCTTGTTGACTTTTGTGACAAGGTTTTTTATTTTTTTTCTTCAAATCGCTTCTCGCCCGCTCCAAAAGTAGGTGAAATCCAAAAACAAATATTTTTATTTTTATTTCGCTCGCTCGCTTCTAATTTTTTTTGGAAAAAATCCGATGACCAAGAAATTAATTTGGTGTGGCATAAGACTATAAGATTCTTTCACTGGTTGTAGGTGCAGATGGGAATATCCGGCCTCGAGGATAACTGTTTAGGCGGTAACGAGGCTCCCTGCCGAGTTACCGCCTAAACAGTTACCCGAGAGCCGGATATTTCCATCTGCACCTATAACCAGTGACAGAATCTTTTTCTTGCATACCGATTTCAAGAAATAATAATAAAAATAAAATCAATCGAACGGTTTTCTTTTTAGAACTATTTCTTATAACAGTGTATTTAAACAAAACGCGGGAAACCGACGTCCGTAAACATGAAAG
Organism: Mercenaria mercenaria; assembly: GCF_021730395.1. Classification (NCBI taxonomy): domain Eukaryota; kingdom Metazoa; phylum Mollusca; class Bivalvia; order Venerida; family Veneridae; genus Mercenaria; species Mercenaria mercenaria. The sequence continues at coordinate 102,646,478 of NC_069362.1, read as the reverse complement.
ACGTCATGACGTTTCAAAACAAATAACAATGTTTAGTTCCGGTTTTCTTTTATAAGTTGCAGCGTAACGTTATGAATTTTTGATAAAATAACGTGATTTGAATCGAGAAATATACTATCAGGAACTAATAGGAACTGTCAAGGTATTGAATTTTTATTCCGTTTTTAAATAAAATATAAATTATTACATAAACCTACTACATATATGTAGTTCGTAATACGTCATTTACAGCACGAGAGTCATCTTACACCCTGGGGTGTAAGATGGAGTTTTCCAGCACCGGTAAAAATACCGGAAATCCCCGTCTGGTATGCAAGAAAGGTTAACAGAGGCTTTTAAAACCAAACTGGTGTGCACATGGAAAAAATACATCGTATATATAAATGAAAATAAGGGAGATGGCATATCAAGGTCAAAATTGTTAGCTTTTGTCTAATTCCGCCTACCCGCTATTTTTACACTTTAAAACATAGCGCAATTTTTGTGTGAATTATGAAAATTACGCCTAATATATTAAATATGGTTGATGGATGTTTCGCCATATAAAATGGAGCAAATCGGTGCATTTGTTTCAGAATGAGCAAACGCACGTTAGTGTTGACATATATGACATTATTTTTTTGATTTATTACGGATTACCCACTATACTTAACATATTTTAAGAAGTGGCTCAGTTACCCGAACACTGTCGGGTAACTCAGCCATACAACGTTCTGTAACTTCATCTGACGCTTGTCGGCGCTATCCTAGATGACGGACATGCAGTAGTTGTATTTCTAACAGGGATGTAAAATATGCTGATATCTTTAATGAAATTAGTTAACATTAAATTACCCGTTGTTAATAAAATTGCGACAGCGCGTAATTTTTCCTTAATTCCACGTCACGAGTGGTGGAGGGTTATAGGAATGGTCTCCGTCCGTCCTTCCATCCTTCCTTCCGTCCGTAACATTTTGTGTCCGCTCTGTATCTCCTAAACCCCTTAACAGTTAAAGGATTAAAGGATGCTTAAAGGATTTTCATGAAACTTTGGTCAAATGATCACCTCATCGTAACGATTCGCAGAACTCATGAGTCAGCCATGTCGGCTCAAGGTCAAGGTTACAACTCAAGGTCAAAGGTTTGAGTCTTCCATTTTAAGTCCGATCTGTACTACCGCTAGGAGAGTCTCCTAAATCCCTTGAAGAATTTTCATGAAACTTGGGTCAAATGATACCTCATTAAGACGATGTGCAGAACCCCTTGAAGAATTTTAATATGACTTGGATGTAATATTCCCCTTATCAAGACGATGTGCAGAACTCAAAATTCACAACTCAAATGTTTAATGCTTCCATCCGCCTTGAAATACCAACAACCCTTTCATTATATCCATAACGGCGGCGGAGGATATAGCTGTGGTTCAGACTGCCTTGTTTGATTTTGACCAGACTGGCACACAACTTGTGTTGTTGGTTTAAACGGATTGAACGATATTTGGGTGCAGTCTTAAAAATGCGAACAGCTTAATATATAATACGACATAAGCACATTTTGGGATATCATTACAAAAGTTTAATTATTATTTTGAAAAAAATGTATACAAATTGAATGATTATAGCATTGCAGGCTAAATGGTACAACTTTGTTACGTTTCTATATTATGCTTAAAACATACACTCAGAGACTCCGGAAGATGACGCAGTCCTACGCAAAATAAGTAAATGCACATATGCGCATGCGCAAAAACACACGTAAGATTTGCGACAAATTGTATTTAAGTCCAAATGGATGTATTAGTTTATTATTCTTCATCTTAGTCCACATGATAAAGGTGGCTCAGTTACCATAACTATGTTGGGTAACTGAGCCATTTTGGACAATTCATCACTGCGTTTTCCGAAAACATCAAAATAGCGTTTCAGCTACTTTTGCCCGAAATGTGATATTAACATGTATCCAATAACAGAAATAATAATATTTGAGAGATGCTGTCATTTGTTTGCAAGTAATAAGCTTCATAGTTCTTAAGTGGCTCAGTTACCCGAATTTCCCCTAACTTGCGTTACCTCAAAAACACATATTTCTACATATGAAGCGAATTAGCTTCCAATACCATGGGCGTAGGAGTGAGTTTAACTTTGGGTGGGGGGGGGGCAAACCTTTTCGACCGGCGGTAGTGAGTGGGGGGGGGGGGGGGGGGGGGGGAGAGTGCGGCAAGGTATCCCCGGTGCATTATTCATGACAAAGCCTCAAAGCCTTGTACAGGGGCCAAATGGGCCATAGGCCCCCTCAAGCCTCTATGTTTTAGCAATCATTGAGTTATTCTGATGATACACATACGACTAGGCACTGAACTGTCTTAATCAGTCATATTATGTATTGTTCTAATTAAGTGTGCCATTTTTTACATTCTTCTGTTGAAGCCCTGGACATACAATCAATTAGCGCTGCATTTGTCTAATTTTGATATAAAGTTGTGGAAATATCATTTCCCTTTAATGGACAATGAAAAACAAAAAAATACATAACGTTTGTAAACATGCGTAAACAGGCTTAATAGTTACACAGATTTTTCAGACGCTCAAACCGGAACTGTAGTTATTGCGCTCAATGATATATTATTTTTATAAAATGTAATCAAAAAATCCTTGGCGTGGCGCGTACAGATTTCAGTACTGACACTACGGAAACACAGTGTAGAAACAGTGAACAACCCAAACGGAAATAGCGATGTGATTATACGACATACACAGTATCTGGGTTTACACGCCGCTGCTATTTTCATTTATTTTTACACTATAGTGGAGTTTAGGCGTCTTTATCTGTAAGTAGTCAATAAATTATACATTGAAGAGATAATTCGTCTTAGATTTCATCAGTATGTGTCTTAAATACCCTCGTTGGGCTACCGTAATCAAAAGTAATCGCCGATTTCTGTTGAGACTTCGGGAAGTGTCACACGAATAAACAAAGTTTTCCCTTCTAGTTGATAATGGACGTGTATAAGATTCATATTAAAGAAGTCCTGCATTGTCAATAAATTGTTCTTAAACTCATGCGTTACAAGGTATTTATCATTTGCGTAGAAATATACCGATTTCTGTAGTCAATGTGTCATTTCATATTGAACGATTTATTGGAAACTGTCTACAATGATGTGAACGATTTGTTGCGATTTTATTGAAAATTTATAGCGATTAACTGGGAATAATTATAGTAATTCTTTTTCATTTAACTGTTGAAACTGGAGAGATTTTGTAGACAGTGCCAGTGGTATTGGACGTGAAAGAACTTAAAACATTTATAATGCAGTTTTAGCAAATACAAATGTACATACAATAACTAATTTGTGCAATATGTGTTTGAAACTTGGCAGCTGTTAGGTTTGAGCGACAATTATTCATGACTATGTTGGGTATAGTTTAGATATAGTTATAGTTTACTAAATATGTAGGAACAAAATCTCAATTAGATTTTTCGGCCATCTAGTTCACTTTACATTTTACATTTCTGTGCTTTAAGTCCATTGCCTTCCATAATTTTTGTTATGAGACAGTATTTTGTGTGTTTGTCATCAGGCTATTTGTTTTGGGATGAGGGCTTAGTGGCTTTCTTTTTCTTCCCGGGTTAATCTTTTTAACACATGTTTTAGGTTGAGGGCTATAAATAAGTGGCATTCTTTCTCTTCCTAGGTTAATATTTTTGTCAAATGACGGAAACACGCAATGTAGACGCTGGCACTACCTCATTCTCGTGTAATATAGCCTTCACTATGAGTGGTATTACAACATATACATCATGCTTTGCATTTTAAAAATCTAAGTAGTTTTAAAACACTTTCTCACCTTTTTTCCTTTTCTCATGTTATTCTGACTAAGCAGCTTTTGTTCGAGTGTTGTTAATTTAGACTACACAATTTGCCTAAGCGGGGCCTCCGTGGCCGAGTGGTTAAGGTCGCTGACTTGAATCACTTGCCCCTCATCGATGTGAGCCTCACTCGGGACGTTGAATTCTTCATGTGAGGAAGCCATCCAGCTGGCTTACGGAAGGTCGGTGATTCTACCCAGGTGCCCGCTCGTGATGAAATAATGCACGGAGGGGCACCTGGGGCCTTCCTCCACTATTAAAGCTGGAAATTCGCCATATGACCTATTATGTGTCGGTGTGACGTTAAATCCAGAAAAAAAAACTTGCCTTAGCCTTATTTTTCACTTTAAACATATTTTATTCCCAGTAATCCATGTACAGATTAAATACATACATCGTAGTTTATACAAAATAATTTGGAAAGGATAATAATGAAACACACATTCTTACAGAATTCTTCTCCTTAATGTTTTTTTCGAGTGTCATTATTTTAAATTTGGATTGCTAAACTTGCTTAAGCCTCTGTATTCGTTTGCTGAGCACAATTATTATTTGGTACTTTTTTCAAGGGCGATTCTAATTTATTAGCGGATTCTTTTTTTAATTGTTGTTTTTTCTTTAATTGGTATCATCATTATATTCCTATTGTTAACTTCTTTTGGGATTACTTGGAAATCTTTTGTGAATAAAACTTTCTTATTGTTAATGTTGTCGCGTGTTTCGATTTTAATTTGTATGTTTTCGTCAGTTTGGAATAAAGTTGTGTTTAATTATGTTTTCAAAGTCTGGTGTCGTTTGCAATAATAGCACTAATATTGCTTCATTGTACCTAAAACAGACAGAAATCAGAATTTAATCGTAATTTGTTATAACAATCTGCCGTTCAATATGGACAAAATCGTATTAAAATATTTGCAATAAGTAGTACAATCGTGTGTGTAAAATCGAAATAAGTCGTTCACTATCATTTCAGTAAGGCGTACAATACAATACAATACACAGCACCGCATATTTGTGTTTAAAACGAAATACGGGATGAATTAAGGTTGAAATCGTTATCAATGAAAAAGAAAATACACTAAATTCTTATAATGTGACATGCATTCAGAAATTTGCTTTATTTTTTTTATAAAACTCATTCAATGTTGGTATGCATGATCTAAACATTCACCGTGTAATCAACTGATTTCACCTTACCTACCGCTCATGTAAGTCATTCTGGACTTATATTCACTGGGAAAATTTTGAAACATGCCTTTCGAAACACATCTCAAGGAATAAACATACCTTTATTTGACATTTATCCAAATATCAATCGAAAAAGTTAGACCACGTTTATCATATTTCAACAAATGATTGAAATCACATCGCTATTTCCGTTTTGGTTGTTCAATCGTTTCTACACTGTGGGAAAGAGACAAGTCAGAATACAAGGGAAGGCCAAATGCAAATCAGAAATCAGGTTGAAAAGAATTATATGATATATTATTGGCCCCTCCTCTCCTAGCTTTGGGGGGGGGGGGGGGGGGGCCTGGCCCCCCCCCCCCCCCCCCCCCCCCCTGCTCCTACGCCTATGAATACGCCACTGTAACTAAACTAAAACAAAATCTCAAGTGAAATAATTCATGTACATTGTAGTATAAATCTACGACCAATGACACTGCAACGCGGGTTACAAATTCATTGAATTGGCTTACATTGCTGAAGTAAGTTGATGCACAATACTAACATTTGCTTGTGTCAGATCCGGTCTTAGATTAGACATACTGAAGGAAATATCCAGGCTTTAAACTGTCTTTGTCTTTGTCACTGTATCACGGGGCAATGTCGAGAAAAATATTGCACCCAACGCTAAGAGGGGAGTAACGCATTCAAATATCTAGATGAAGTACATTATGGATTTATCTCCCATAGTTAAATCGAAATGGCAAAGAAAAAAATAAAAAAGCTCCTGTTTCTAAACATGAAATCTTGTCATCATAACTCACGCTGAAAAATGTATTTATTTAAAGGAATCAAACTTAAAAGAATGAATTGTTGAAATGTTCGTTAATATCAAAGACAGGGAATATTGCTAATATGCAAACAAATTCAATAAAACCGAAACAGATATACTAAAAATTATGAAACAATTTAATATCTTAAGCTGGCTTCATTTAAATCCGCTACTTCATGTACATGAACTGTAGACGAATTTGTAGATTTCAAGTGATTCAGAAGAAACGTCATAGACCAAAAACTAACTGACCAGGAATACCTTTCTACTGACTGTATATAGCACCCATAACCGGGGATGTGGGTCCTTTTTTGTAATCTCTGACTGACAACCCTAAATGGTGACGCTAATCATGTGGTGAGCTAAAAGCAGAAATCATTTATATAACATTTCTTACAGAAAAATTATTCACAGATATGAAAGAATAAGGCGTAAAAAATGTTTTTTTTTCCGGTATCCCGATCAACCCTTAATTTTTTGCCCGACCCTGAATGTTTTCATGGCCTTGGATTTTCTTTTCAACTTTTTAGCAAAACGTTGCAAAAGTCTGCACTTTTTATGCTATAAACATGAACATGGTCAGTGATGTAAGACATCAACTTACTGATGCTCTAAATGCATAACCCCCTTATTTGTATTCATTTTTTGACACGACAGTTAATCGGATACTTCAAATCGATTTCCGAAAAGTCCTACTTAATAAAAAAATCGCCCCCCGCCCCAACTCCCCCTAAAAAATACCGACCTACCCACCCTAATTTTTTGAGCATGTTACCGGAAACAAACATTTTTATACGCCTAATGACACATCCTGTAAATAAAACAAAATGCATTTCAGGAAAGAATATTTACAAGTAAATAGTTTGACTACTTTTGCTTCAAATATACCTACATTTATTACTTTGTCCTTAATAATTATAGTGTTAAAACGAGGTAAAGCTATTTGAAATTAGAGAATTAAATCCAGTTGTTTCATTCATGAACGTAAAGGCTGCTTCAGTTAATATAATTCCGGCACAAGTTTCCAAGAGAATTAATCATCAAATCTGATCGTAACTGCCAGGCTGCTCCCCTTCCCCCGATTATAACCAGAAATTCAACGCCAGAATAATGTTCCAATACACAAACTGGACAGCTTTGCCTTGACCATGCAATTCGAACCCTACATTTGAATAAACACCTCCTTTACCTTTGTAAAGCATAGTAGTAATGGCTTGAACAGCTATCTTTCATACTATGATCTTGCTTTCGCAGACAAAAAATCAATTTTCAATTTCTAAATTTGAGCATGATAGATTACACAGTGTTTGATTTCCTTTAACCTGTCGTTTCTATCCCCTATCATATACTCTCAACTGAAAGAAATTGCATTGGCGTAGAAATATAAACGGATATAAATGGCTCGCACCATGATAGCAACCAATTAAACTTGCGTTCTTGCTATCAAGTTGAGAAAAAAGATGTTAGAATTTGAGGATTTATGTATCTACTCCTTTAAACCATTTTGCAGAAGAAGCAAAATGCACGCATGTATCCTAAGTCTTCATGTATCGAGTATATATTTTCCACTGAGATACAATTGGCACCTTTTTTGATACCGTGACTGAAAATGCTACGAAGAATACATTTTCTCTTATGTAAAATTGAAGTACCTATTTTAGTATTTAACTCTAGCATAAGACATACAACCTAAGAACTTTGAGTACTGGCATTGAGGGCATGCTATACAATGTCCATGTCTTTGATTATGAAAGTGTTACATAATTTGACATTTCAAGTAATACGACTGCTCCTGCTAGTATAAACACGTGTTATTTTAGAACTTACTTTGTTTAACCTTGTAGCAGTGAGCATCTTCTTTACATTACAATCATCTAAAGAACACGATGCTCTCCGGCACAGAAATTAGATTAAATTTGAGGTGATAAAACGGCGCCATATTGGCGTTCTGTCGTTGAGTTAAAGAAACAAATTACAGTTTTATGCAGTATTGCCCATAAACGACGAATCATTCTGTTGACTTTGCTGAGAGCATCAGCACAAACAACACTAAAGCCCCATTTTTTCCTTTTCGCTCATTATTTCTGCCGGAATTATAATTATTAACTGGGAAACGGGAGTAAATGAAAGATACAAAAACAATTATTTCTAGCATAACGGGAAAATGTAAGAAATAGCGTTTTATTCAAATTTTCCTAAAAATAAATAATTACTTCATTCTCTCTTTTCGTTTTTTAGGATTTTTAAGGTCTGAGTTGGAGGATGGGGCTACTTTTTCCCTAAGACTTAGTTACTGCTCTTTCCGCTTAAAATACATTTGAAAAATCTATTAATTTCTTTTACCGTTGAAGTACACATGCATTAAGTAACATACAAACAGGACAATGTACTGAAACAACGCCTTTTCTTTAATTTCTTGAAATTAAAAAACGCGTATACATACATAATAAATTACTCGTAATATTTTTGTTACTATCTTAGGAATCGTACACTATCAATTCTTTTACTCTTTCAATTAATCTTTGTCAAAATTTACACTATGAGTAAGTCGATTTTGTAGCATGTAACACATTTTATTTGGTATGGAACATTTTACTGACTGTATTTCAAGATGAATAATGAGCCGCACCATGAGAAAACCAACATAGTGCATTTGCGACCAGCATGGATCCAGACCAGCCTGCGCATCCGCACAGTCTGGTCAGGATCCATGCTGTTCGCTTTCAAAGCCTATGCAATTTGAGAAACCGTTAGCGAACAGCATGGATCCTGACCAGACTGCGCGGATGCGCAGGCTGCTCTGGATCCATGCTGGTCGCAAATGCACTATGTTGGTTTTCTCATGGTGCGGCTCAATTATCCCAAGCTAGTATTTTGAATAGAAAAAAAAACTGCTTGTAGTAAAGTGCTGTTTGTGTCATTAAGAGTCGAATGTTGATACGTTTCAATCCTCAGTTCTAGATCTGCTTCCAACTTGATATTTATTTCTTCAAAAACGAGTAAAGCTATAAGAACAGTTGTTTTAAAACCGAGACGCATTTTATGCTGAAGCAACTCTGTGATATTGACATTTTACATGCTTTTGCTTAGTTTTCAAATGTTTCTTGAATGTATTGACATACATGCTAATTATGCTAATCGTGCATCAAGACAATTGTGATTGATTGTTCAACTCATCTGGAATATTTGACTAAACATGCTATGGGGAATATTTCTATGCTAAATATGTGCACAACATTTGAAAAAAGACTTTATGTAAACATTATTAAGCGATACAACCGTATTTGTTTTTATGCATGAATTGTAATTTCTCAAACAAAGAGCACAAAACCTAAGGATGGAATTATATTAATTGTTCCGATTATTGAAATTTCTGCTTTCCAAATGAGCGTTGTCTTGTATGTGGAATGTGCGCTCAAACCATTTCCTAATGTTTTGAATATATATTTGTATAATATTCTGAATTCATTTTAATATTTGACCGATTTTGTTAATGATATGAGCCGTGCCACGAGAAAATCAACATAGTGGTTTTGCGACCAGCATAGATCCAGACCAGCCTGCGCATCCGCGCAGTCTGGTCAGGATCCATGCTGTTCGCTTTCAAAGCCAATTGTAATTAAAGAAACTGTTAGCGAACAGTATGGATCCTGACCAGACTGTGCGGATGCGCAGGCTGGTCTGGATCCATTCTGGTCGCAAAGCCACTATGTTGGTTTTCCCATGGCACGACTCATGTATGAAAATAGTTCTGTTTGCATGGCCTTTGTTGTGTTATGTATTAATATTGATCCAAAATAGCAGTTTCTATGTATATTATTTTCTATTGTCCGGCCAATAAGTATATGAACGTATATATGCAATAACCCGATATGCGTGTCAAATTGCAAGTAATACACGACAAGACTAAAAATATTACAGAACGTAAGATGGACTAATCAGTAAACAAATGCTTAAACTGGAGATAATCCTTACTGTCTGTTGTAATCAGTATTGTATGTCATAAAAAGAAGATTTACATTATCAAAAAAAAAAAAAAAAAAAAAATGGAGGAGCTGTCCATTTATAAACATAATTAATGTAGAAACATGTCCAAACTTAGATACACGTTTTCACTGCATGTTCATATTCAGCGATTACAGAAGGGAAAGAAACGTTCAGCCGAAGACGCGTTATTGGCTTTTAATAAGTTATTTATCATATATCTAAACCTAAATTCCAGTAATAGAAGCAGTAACTTGTAACTTGCATGGGTAACATGATTCAGACCTGAGTTACTAATTCTGTAACTATTTATAGTGGGGTATATAATGACTGTACATATCTTGTCTATCGACACTCCGTTGGTATTTTGCCTGTTGATTGGAGAGGCATAAATGATAGTTTTATTCAAAAATTGTCAAAATATTCAAGTTGTTTGCTGTTCGTGAATCTTTGAAAAAGAAAGGAATCAGATATCGAATTTAGTCATGTGTCCAGTACCTTGCAAGTTCAGCTTGGACGTGGACTATAAGTCTTTAACATGAAAACATTGTTCTCGCCTTTCTGCAAAATATCTACAACTTTAGATATTTTGTTAAAGGACCGTGAAAATATTGCAGACTGCGGCATTATATAAATAGTTATTCGAATTACATCTCTGCTCTGAAGAAGCAGTTTATTTCTTGTATTGAGGACAACTTCGCGTGCAAGTGTTAAAAGTATGTTGATAAGCTTAAATGTGCCATCTATATGCAAAGAAGCTGTATCCCCTAGGAAATCAGTCGTTCTCAATCAGTCTTACCATGCTTTTTTACGTAACAGACCTAGTGTATATATCACCGTCAACAGATTGTAGTACATGTATTTGTTCCTCAGTAGAACTTTACTAATTTGTTGAATATTTTACAAACGTATACCGTGAAATTCTTATACATTTTTATTATTGTATATCAAAAGAAGTTCAATAAGGAACATGTCATGCTAATTATACATTATACAGCAGTACAGTACAATCTGTTTTAGTGGTCACCTCTATTAAGCAGCCAACCTGTCTTAAGCAGCCAGTGTCTCATTTCCTAAAATCGTCATTCATTCTATAAATTACCTGCATTAAGCAGCACCTGCTATAAGCAGCCACTTTTCCAACTCCCATGGCTGGTTGCGTAAGACAGGTTTTACTGTATTTATATCAATAGTTTAAACGATTCAACGTCTCAGAGGAACCTCCTCAGTGTACATATACAGGATAGATTCTGCAAATGCCAAGTGACATAAATTACAATTACGTTATAGAAAAATTACTTAAGTATTGACCAAATATTCTAATTTATATTAACGGTATTACGCGGTTTATTTTCTTAATTTATGAATAAAGCTTATTAGTTTCATGGTAAAATCGACAGTGACGGTGGGTACGATCGCGCAGTTACCAATTAAAGCATTCATTCAGGGTGTATTCAATATTTTTTATATTCAAATACCTACAGCTAAACAATGTTTACCGTACAAACTGTCAAGGTGAAAGTGTAACTACGACTCACCGACCTCGATACGTTCACTGTTTACATCTTATTAACGGCCAACTACAATTTTTCAGTTTTATTTCAAGTTCGTGATATTATTACGATTCAAGATAGTACAGTAATGATCTAACAATCCAACAGGCACCGGGCAATATCAATTTGAAAACTGTTAAGTCAGTTATTGAACGTATCATAACATTTTATTAGTCATATTTCAAATTTAATAATCAATGCTTTCGAGTGATTGATGCTATTATCACCTTCAATTTCAGATGCGCAGGATTAAACCCAGGTGACATCGATTGTTAAATGCCGAACGCAAGCGTAGAGGGCCGCCAATCTGTGTCCATATGGTGCGCCTCGAAAAAAAAAAAAAAAAAAAAATAAATAAACCTGTTAAGCCTAACGAAAAAGAAATTTTTTTGGATTTTTTTCCCCCGTAATACTACTTATGGAAAGTGCATGTTTCGTAACGCATGGAGGTTACTAGACACGCGTGGAACAACCAAATGTTCATTCAGTTCGTGCAGTACTGCTGCAATTTACACACGTGATTATTAAATATAAACATCTTTTACAAATAGCCTTAATATTACAGTTAAATTCTAACGCAATCAACGAAAAGGTTCTACTTCGTTGAAAAAGGCGATCGTCACTTATTTGCAAATGTTAAGCAATTGGCTTGTTTGAATTAAACTGTAATTATTAAGGCTTAATAGGTTAAATTTGGGATTGTTTATATTTTATAAATGCATATTTAAACTGCAGCAGGGAAGCTGCATGGTACGAACTGGACATTTTGGTTTTCACGGTCCTAGTAAACCTCTAGCGTTATGCATCCATGACTTTCATATAAGATACTATATAGGGGAAAATTTCCAAAACAAATTTTTTTCGTTTAGGCGTAAACAGAGTTGTTGAACTTTTTGGGGCGGCCCCTGCACAAACGAGGGACCTGGCGGTAAAGTAGACGATAAACCACAGTTTTCATTCTCTTTTTGATAAAATCACGCTGGAATAATAATGAACCGGCAGGTTGACGTCATAATTTACATCATATTGCTCGCTTAACGGTCCGCGCGTCATACTTGTTTAGATTAATATCTCAGAATATACAGAGCTTGACTTTCTTTTTTGTTTAACTGGCAATAAAATCAAGCCATGTTAGAAGTTCTGTGTGCCTGTCGACCCTTTGTAGGCTACCTGTTAACGTGTCGTTTTGTCGACCCTTACTCGCTGCCGACAGTGTCAACCCAGTCAACCATGTCAATTAATAATATCTGTACTTCACTTGCCAGTCATGTCAACCATGTCGGCCTGTTAACCCTGGTGACACTCACAACGTAGGGCTTGTAAAGCACTCTGTCAATCATGTTGACCCTGTCTACGTATTGTCACTGTCGGTGTTGTCTACGTGTTAGCCCTGACGTCCTGTCTACCCTGTCGATGTGTATGAAAAAGTATAAGAACAAGATAGCAGTCTTATACCTGTAAATTTTAATCCGGGACATACAAATTAACGTCAGTTAAGTTTCAATATCATTTAACTGTAGACAGCAGTATCAGGTATTATAAAAATATTGCACGACGATATATAGATTACGTGCGTCTTTATATGAAAGAAATACGATATGTAGACTAGTTGACATTCTGTACGTACGGTATCTGACAGATGGTCGACACGCTGACATTTCGTGTGATATGTGTCAGATGGTCGACACGCTGACATTTTGTACAATATATGTCAGATGGTCGACACGCTGACGATACGTATGATGTATGTCAGATGGTCGACACGCTGACATTTCGTATGATATGTGTCAGGTGGTCGACACGCTGACATTTTGTACAATATATGTCAGATGATCGACACGCTGACATTTTGTATGATGTGACTCAGATGGTTGACACGTTGACATTTTGTACAATATGTGTCAGATGGTCGACACGCTGACATTTTGTATGATATGACTCAGATGGTTGACACGTTGAAATTGTGTACAATATGTGTCAGATGGTCGACACGCTGACATTTTGTATGATATGTGTCAGATGGTCAACACGCTGACATTTCGTATGATATGTTTCAGATGGCCGACATGCTGACATTTTGTATAATATGTTTCAGATGGTTGACAATCTGACATTTCGTATGATATGACTTAGATGATCGACACACTGACATTTTGTACAATATGTGTTTAATGGTCGACACGCTGACATTTTGTACAATATATGTGAGATGGTCGACACGCTGACATTTTGTACAATATATGTGAGAAGGTCGACACGCTGGCATTTCGTATGATATGTGTCAGATGGTCTACACTATGACATTTTGTATTATATGACTCAGATGGTCGACACGCTGACATTTTGTATGATATGTTTCAGATGGTCGACACGCTGACGATTCGTATGATATGTGTCAGATGGTCGACAGGCTGACAATTCGTATCATATATGTGAGATGGTCGACACGCTGACATTTTGTACAATATATGTGAGAAGGTCGACACGCTGACATTTCGTATGATATATATCAGATGGTCGACACGCTGACGATTCGTATTATATATGTGAGAAGGTCGACAGCTGACATTTCGTATGATATATATCAGATGATCGACAAGCTGACGATTCGTATGATATATGTCAGATGGTCGACACGCTGACGATACGTATGATATATGTCAGATGGTCGACACGCAGACGATTCGTATGATATGTGTCAGATGGTCGACACGCTGACGATTCGTATGATATATGTCAGATGGTCGACACGCTGACATTTTGTACAATATATGTGAGATGGTCGACACGCTGATATTTTGTACAATATATGTGAGAAGGTCGACACGCTGACATTTCGTATGATATATGTCAGATGGTCGACACTATGACATTTTGTACAATATAAGTGAGAAGGTCGACACGCGGGCATTTCGTATGATATATGTCAGATGGTCGACACTATGACATTTTGTACAATGTATGTGAGACGGTCGACACGCTGACGTTTCGTATGATATATTTCAGAGGGTCGACACTGACATTTTGTACAATATATGTGAAAAGGTCGACACGCTGACATTTCGTATGGTATGTGGCAGATGGTAGACACTATGACATTTTGTACAATATATGTCAGATGGTCGACACGCTGACATTTTGTATGATATGTTTCAGATGGTCGACACGCTGACGATTCATATGATATATGTCAGATGGTCTACACGCTGACATTTGTATAATGTAATGTCACACTGACATTGTATATGTCTGATGGTCGACACTGTGACATTTTGTACAATTTATGTGAGACGGTCAACACGCTGACATTTTTTACAATATATGTCAGATGGTCGACACGCTGACATTTTGTACAATATATGTGAGAAGGTCGACACGCTGACATTTCGTATGAAATGTGTCAGATGGTAGACACTATGACATTTTGTACAGTATATGTCAGAGGGTCGACACGGTGACATTTTGTATGATATGTTTCAGATGGTCGACACGCTGACGATTCGTATGATATATGTCAGATGGTCGACACGCTGATATTTGTACAATATATGTCAGATGGTCGACACGCTGACATTTTGTACAATATATGTCAAATGGTCGACACGCTGATATTTCGTACCATATATGTCAGATGGTCGACACGCTGACATTTGTACAATATATATGTCAGATGGTCGACACGCTGACGATACGTGTGATATATGTCAGATGGTCGACACGCTGACGATTCGTATAATATGTGTCAGATGGTCGACACGCTGACGATTCGTATGATAAATGTCAGATGGTCGACACGCTGACGATACGTATGATATATTTCAGATGGTCGACACGCTGACGATTCGTATGATATGTGTCAGATGGTCGACACGCTGACATTTTGTATAATATATGTGAGATGGTCGACACGCTGATATTTTGTACAATATATGTGAGAAGGTCGGCACGCAGACATTTCGTATGATATGTGTCAGATGGTCGACACTATGACATTTTGTACAATATACATGAGAAGGTCGACACGCGGGCATTTCGTATGATATATGTCAGATGGTTGACACTATGACATTTTGTACTATATATGTGAGACGGCCGACACGATGACATTTCGGAAGATATCTGTCAGATGGTCAACATGCTGACATTTTGTACAATATATGTCAGATGGTCGACACGCTGACATTTCCTACAATATATGTCAGATGGTCGACACGCTGACATTTTGTACAATATATGTGAGAAGGTCGACACGATGACATTTCGTACAATATATGACAGATGGTCGACACGCTGACAGTTTGTACAATATATGTGAGAAGGTCGACACGATGACATTTCGTACAATATATGACAGATGGTCGACACGTTGACATTTTGTAAAATTTATGTGAGAAGGTCGAAACGCTGACATTTCGTACAATATATGTGAGAAGGTCGACACGCTGACATTTCGTACACTATATGTCAGATGGTCGACACGCTGACATTGTGTACAATATATGTGAGAAGGTCGACACGCTGACATTTTGTACAATATATGTCAGAGGGTCGACACGCTGACATTTTGTACAATATATGTGGTAAGGTCGACACGCTGACGTTTTGTACAATATATGTCAGATGGTCGACACGCTGACATTTTGTACAATATATGTGATAAGGTCACATTTTTTACAATTTATGAGAAGGTCGACACTCTGACATTTTTAACATTATATGTCAGATGGTCGACACACTGACTTTTCGTAAAATATATGTCAGATGGTCGACACGCTGATATTTTGTACAATATATTTCAGATAGACGACACGCTGACATTTTGTACAATATATATCAGATGGTCGACACGCTGACATTTCGTACACTATATGTCAGATGGTCGACGCGCTGACATTTTGTACAATATATGTAAGAATGTCGACACGCTGACATTTCGTATGATATGTGTCAGATGGTCGCCACTATGACATTTTGTACACTATATGACAGATGGTCGACACGCTGACATTTCGTATTATATGTATCAGATGGTCGACACTATGAAACTTTGTACAATATATGTCAGATGGTCGACACGCTGACATTTTTACAATATATGACAGATGGTCGACAAGCTGACATTTTTACAATGTACTACAGATGGTCGACACGCTGACATTTCGTATTATATGACTCAGAAGGTCGACACGCTGACATTTCGTATGATATGTGTCAAATGGTCGACACGCTGACATTTCGTATGATATGTGTCAGATGGTCGACACGCTGACATTTCGTATTATATGACTCAGATGGTCGACACGCTGACATTTTATACAAAATATGACAGATGGTCGACATACTGATGTTATATATAAATTACGTGCGTCTTTATAAGAAAGAAAAACGATATATGTAGACAAGTTGACAACCAAACAAAATAATAGCAGACTCGATTTTACTGAGTCTGTTTTTGAGAGGTAATGAAATGTGCAACAACTCTCACGGCCCCTAGCACCGGCTTAAGCAGAACTCTATTACACATCTATTGAATGGACTCCATGATCCCAAAGGACCAGAAAATATAACAATACTGAATCCAAGTCCATAAACATTCTTATAGTTTCCTTGACTTAATGTACTGCAATTAAAAAACAGAACAGAACAGAAAGATCACCTAAAGCATACACTTAGAGGTACATTGTTAGATATAACAACCAAATAAACTGACATGCATTCAGTTAAGTAAGTCAACAGGTATTTCAGACTTTCTAAGATTCTTAGAGAATGGGACATGTCTTTAAATGTCATCGTCGTGTTTTGAATTTTTCTCACAAATGTCAAGGAAAAGTATATAGCGGCCTGATAGATCTTCAAGGTTGATGTGTCAATTACATGTACTAATGTGTCTGTACAATTTCCTTCTAAGTGCCCATTGTGGTACCATGACTGAATATCTTGATTTTATATACGAGCCGCGCCAAGAGAAAACTAACATAGTGCGTTTGCGACCAGCATGGATCCAGACCAGCCTGCGCATTAGCGCAGTCTGGTCAGGATCCATGCTGTTCGCTAACGGTTTCTCTAATTGCAATAGGCTTTGAAAGCGCAGGCTGGTCTAGATCCATGCTGGTCGCAAACGCACTATGTTGGTTTTCTCATGGCGCGGCTCAATTATGATCATTTTATAGGGAAGCCGATTGCAGTTTTATAAAAAAAAACATGTTATAAAGATCAGTACACAAGCTTATAGAGCTGACGCGGTGTCCACTGGCAGCACTGCCTGACGACGAAACCAGAGGTCGTTAGTTTGAGCTCCGCTATCTAAAATTACTAGCATTCGTATAAAAGTCACTGGTAAAAATAATTTATACTTGGCACGCTAAAGGACCAGAAAAGATTCACGACTTGGAGCTTTTTACTGTAATTGCACTATCCTCCAACGAAAATTATTCACAGTCTTCTAAAGGAGTCTCCCATGTGGGCCTATTATAAAATAACCTTAGTTACGTAATGTGCATTTTTCAGTTTGGAAATTACATGTAGATTACTTCTGATGTAAACATGTGCAAGTAATCGGCTTTTAGATATTATTGACATTATCCTCATGTAAAATACGATGTTATTCTGGTTCGAAATTAAAGTCAACTTGGTTATGCTGGAAGTGCAGTAAAACATGACGCAATATCGGCGTTCAGATGTGTTTTGAAGACTCAAATTGATGTTTTTATTCCGTATTGCACAGGCACATTACGTAACTAAGCCTAGTTTATAATAGGTCCACATGGGAAACTCTTTTAGAAGACTGTGGAGGATAGTGCAAATACAGAAAAAGTTCCATGTCAAGGAGCTTCCCTGGTCCTTTAGCGTGCCAAGTATAAATTATTCTTACCCGAGACTTTTATCCGAATGCTAGTAATTTTAGAAAGCGTAGCTCAAACTAACGACCTCTGGGTTCGTCGTCAGGCGGAGCTGACAGTCGACACCGTGTCCGCTCTATAAGCTTGTGTACTGATCTTTATAACATGTTTTCAATTAAATTGAGGACATCCATTAATGCTGAGAACGACAGCTGCACGAAACCATAGAATACTTTGCGTGCAAGTGCACAATCTGTATGCTAAAATGATGTTTCCCGAAGGAAGCCACACTGACCAAAAATATTCCTACTTTGCATTTGTTTCATAATTGATGGCTTTGTGGTATCAACGGTATATAAGGGACATAGTTTTTGCTAATAGCCATGTTGATGTAAGAATTTCACTCACGACCATTAATTTCCTTTATGTTCTCCTGTTGACAGAAATATCGAAATTATCCTCCTATTGTATTACACGCACTTTTCTATTAGAAACTTTAATAGCTGGTGTATGAGTGTTATAAAATTATAAATAAAATCTAATAATATCATTAATATTTGCTTTGTGGTCATTTGTTTAAGTAAGGGGTACGCATTGCGGCCTACGTCAGCCACGTCCTTATAATGTCAGTTTGGTTAACGATATGGTTCGTAATCAATTTAATTATCTTTTAGATCTATAAAAGTATGCTGCACAACGTTTTACATGTAAATCAGTGTATCCTTTGAAGAATAAAAATATTCATTTTCAACAAGATATAAATCTCGGTTGACGAAAAAAAGTGCATTTCATTGAAGCATATACTACTATATAAGACATTTTATCATCTACTTATCTAGAACTCATAAAACAGTAGATCTTTAAATGCATTAATTATGTCTTATCAAGTTATTAGAATTATTGCTAATTGTTAGTTGAGCTATCTTTCGAGACAGAGATACTAAAACCCTTGTTTTCTACATTTATTCATACGCTTCTTTTGGTGTTTACCAAAGTTCTTGGTAATGCATAATTTAATGTTTAGCTAAAATTCGGACGATTTCTCGTAATATTTATGTCACACCACGTATAACTGCCTCAGACAAAACATTGTTTATTTCAGACTCAATAGGCGTTAAATTTTGGGAACACGTCACTTAAATGTTAATTAATGTGATTTTCTATTGCAGAAATGTACATAATATTAGTTGCAGTTATTAGATGATCTTGCATTTAAAACGCCAACATGTCAGCTGGACCGCAACAGCATTACAATGTTTATTAAGTAACCTCTAATTATGTACGATGTGACCGTACGGTTGCTAGCAATTATATGTACATGTTTAAAGTGGTACTAGTTACCCTAAATTCCACATAATGGGAACAAAGCTGTAAAGCCAGTTTACATATTTATCGAAGGACCCTCGTAATTTGTATTAAGAGAGTTGTAAACAGAACCGTTTTAAAAGGCTAATTGAACATTGATTATATCTTTGAAATTCGACTGAACAATTATAAGTAACTGTGCATTGCTTTCCGAAGGAAATAAATATGTTAGAACTGTCGTAAGGGTGTTGTGTTTCAAGACAACCTTCAGGTGCACTACGTCACACCAAGCAAAATATTAATAGACCGCTTGGCTGAATCTGTGTATGAGAGGTAACACACCCCACAGCCATATTACCATTTTGCACGCGACATTGAGTACTATCTCTTAAATTACGGCGAAAGTGTTCAATTTTTGTCGGCATAATTAGAATTCCTATATTACTATAATACGATTCCTTCAGCATTTACTCAATCATCTGCTGAATAATGCATGTTCACAGTTAGTCAACCCGTATCTACCTACGGAAGTCAGTGGAGGCTTCAATAATATACTTGGCGAAATATACAAACCGACTTATGAGTGCACTAAGACGTTGTCTGAGCCCATTACAACAGAAATTGGAAATCAACGTCTTGTCAAGACTGACTGAAGTAGGTTTTAGTAATTAAACATATTTCTGATTAATATCTTTATGCTAATCTTTGATAGTTGAAGTGAAACAAAAAAAATAACTGCATTAAGTTTGCCTGATAACAAATACTAAATCATTTTCACAAAATGCATTTTAATAAAACCTTTCAGAAGACGCGTTTGAGACAAAAAAAAAAAATGAAATATAGCCTTACAATAAAATATCCAAACGCTTGTCTATGAATATCGCGTATTGAATTGTACTTAACTGCTTGTAAGACATAGGTGGTAACGAGTGACATTTCCTTCTTGAAAACTAACTTACAAATCACTTCATATGAGACCGCAATGCATAGGTAAATTAATTCAAATACACTGACGAGATAAAGAAACGTCTCATTCAAACTCGGTATACAATTTTTCGTTAACCGTGATTCAAAATTAGAAAAGAACAATTCCATTCGCAAATTAGATGCTTTACAAGAATTTATGGTCAATAAGAAATCATTTCATTGTCGCATTATGCTTAAATCTTGAATTTTAATAGCCCGGTCGGAGAAATTGCATTAGAAAAATCAGTAGCGCGTGTGGCCACCTCTGCTAGCAACCACAGCAGCAAGGCGACGCCTCATAGAGCCGCACCAGTTGCGTAACAGATACCGTGGGATTCTGGCCCACTCCTGGTGCAGCGCTGCTACCAGTTCCCGGACGTTTGCTGGCTGGGGTTGACGTTGGCGTAACCGCCGTCCGAGATAATCCCACGCGTGTTCAATCGGATTGCAGTCCGGTGAACACGCCGGCCAAGGTAAAACATTAATGTTTCTAGCCTGTAGAAAGTCCCTGGTGACGCGTGCAACGTGAGATCGCGCGTTGTCGTGCTGATAGACTAATCCTTGACGTTGACGGAATAAAGGGACAACTACATGACGTAATATCTGGTCGATGTAACGCCTGGCTGTGAGATTACCTTGGCAAACGACGAGTTGGGACTTAAACCTATGGTTGATTGCTGCCCACACCATTACTCCACCTCCACAGTAACGATTGTGCTCCAAAACGCAATTGTTTGCGTAGCGTTCATGGCGTCGTCTATAGACACGGATACGTCCGTCGGCGTTCCACAAGTTGAAACGCGACTCGTCACTGAACACTACGTTCTGCCAACGCTGGCCGCGATGGTTGCGGGCCCAAATAAGACGTTGTTGACGGTGGCGTAACGTTAGAATTAGACCGCGGTAGGGCCTACGACAGGTAATTCCGCGTTCTCTGAGTCGATTTCTCACTGTATGTCGACTAATTGGACGTCCATGGTTACCTACAACTATACGTGACGTAGATTGCACCGTCACAAATCTGTCACGTAAATGACGTTGACGTATAATATTATCCTGTCGTATTGACGTTACACGCGGTCTACCTGAACGTGGTCTATCGATAGACGTTCCCGTGTCTCTAACACGTCGAATAAGACGCACAATTGTCGAACGAGAGACGTTAAAACGTCTAGCAACTTGTTCCTGCGTTCGCCCACATTCAAGCATAGCCAAAACCTGAGCCCTCTCTTCAGAATTCAGCCTCGGCATTACGAAAACAAATGTTTTTTTCAGAGAATAGCTGAAAATATGGTTGTGTGTCGTATTACACATGTACATGTGCAAAAATCGTTCAATCAAACCACATGGTTTACATGCACGGACTGCACGAGGAAATCATGACCAGGTACATGAAGTGAACAAATGGCTGAATGAAATCGCGCGAGTTTTTGTTCACTGTGTTTGTCGGTCAGAGTACATGTAGATTTACTACATTTCACAACAATTAAAAGCGTTAGGAAAAAAAATAACGCCAAATTTCAATGAGGCGTTTCTTTATCTCGTCAGTATATTTCCTACTACGAGTATTATTAAAATAGAAACCTAAGATCGGTCTCAAGCATTAGATAATGGGTAATGTACTTTCTTATTAAATCAGAAATTGTGTCGCTCTAAATCGAATAGACTATCTTTAATTAAATGGAATTAAAGATGTATTGCTAATTCTCTGAATTGTCCGTTAAGTTTTTTTAATATGTTCAATTAGTCACCAACCTGTAAACGCTTGTTTTTAGTTACAGGTTACAACCTTCTTGACAGATTTATTTTCTGTTTTCAGCTGGATGTTTGAACCTGTTGAAAGCAAGTACAATGACTACTCTGTCTTGTCAATAATAACTGATTAAACATTCTTTTCTATGTTAACTATTTTGTTAATTTCATTTAACTAAACAACAAAATAACGCCACTTTCCGGCCTTTTTTTGTAAAGAGTATTAAGCGTTTTAGTGCATGGACAACAAATAATATTTTATCGACTTGTAAATACTTTTGCCTTTTGACATTTCATAGAAAAACAGATTTTTTTTTGTTCTCAAACTACAACTTACTCCTTGAACATTTTTTTTCAGGCTAGTTAATAAAATGAATGTTAATCTGTTTCAACGATCTCCCACTTTTCAAAGCGTATAGCTATTTAAAGAACCAAATTTGCGACTTGTAGATGGTTAGCTCCCATCTTTACTTATTGATCTAAACCTACGTGTAAGAATTCAAACTCAAATAGTATTTTAAATACTGTTACTTTATAAACTCTAGCTTTGTCTCAACATGCAAGGTAACTTTGGCAGAATTAAAGAGAAATGCAATATTGTTTTATGTCATTTCAATCTAATAGCTGTTTTTCGGCGACGCCGTCTAAATTCGTTTTCGTTACCTATGCCACGTGACTTCAGTTTGCAAATCAAACTACTTGATAACGCATTATAGATAATTTATCAAAATGGAAGATTTATGCAACACTCTGCCTGATTGGACGAGAGTGTCAATTTCTTTCACTCTGTTGATTGTGCTACGCTGAGTGAAATGTAGACAAAGCGTTTATCCTAAACGACGCTGTTCACAGTTTTAAAGCTAACTTTGGCTCAGTATATTTAGCAAGAATATTGATATATCTCAAAATTATAAGTAAGTTTAATAAATATGATAAAAACCTGTTCAAATACCAACATATATCAAATTAAAGAAAGAGCTGAATACGGTCTGCGTATCACATGAATAAGGGTGTGATAAGAGTCTTTTATGTAGAGAAGTGCTTTTTAGAAGATTTTCTTTGTTACAATTGTCGTCTGTATATGAAAAGGTTTCTTGCTTTTTGACTTATTCAGATTGCATATTAAAATGAGTACTTGTTTGCTTTGATATATTGGTTATAAATTATTTAACTGATTTATTATATATGAATATTTTTCTTTAGTATGGTATGCAAATATTGAACTCAGCTGAAATCTGTTTTATTATATATATGCTATATAATGACTGAATCTCATTACACTGAAATGAAGGTACGCTGCATACAGTTTATCTTTGTGATATGGCTACGGTCAAACTTTGCTTATGAAACAGAAATATTGAAATAATTACAATTGTATGTTTTGCTTGACCTTCACATTTTTATTGGTGTGACGTCATTATCCAAAGATTCATGAATAGCGAATATGCATTTGTTAAAGCGGGATCAGTTGGCCTATTTTAGAAATAAATAAAAATGATAAATAAAAAATCCTTTAATTGATTTTTTCTCAAGTATTCTAATCAAACTTGATTTGTAGCATCTTAATTAGGCCCGCAGCCAACTTTGTTCAGCTGGGACATTTAACCCCTTTTAGGGGCTGCTAGAGCTAAAACTTGAAATGCCTTTATACAGCGTCTCATGAACAGCTTGGTGGATCTTTGTCATACTTGGTCTGGAGCATCATTATGAGGTTCTCTTCCAAATTTATTTACATAGGAACTTGGGCCCTATCAGGGACCACTATAGCTAAAAGTAGATATGCCTTTCTTCGCATTAACCACTAAAATGTAATGGATTTTTATCAAACTCGATGTGTGACAATATCGTAAGGTCTCCTGCTATTTTGTTACAAATGGGGATAGGGACCAATTTAACTAAAAATATAAACGCGTTTAATGACCTCTTCTCATGAACCGCTTCATGAATCTTCATCAATCTACTGCTTTAATTATTCGTCTAAGGATAAACGAAACAAAATTGCAACCCTACGAAACCTTTGCGAAAAATTAAAAGAGAACCATTTAAATTGTTAAAATGCGGTGTTTAGTTTTGCAATTTGAAAAATGTTAGATGAAAGATGAATGTTAGATAAAAAAATCATAAACTTCTTTCCTTATTACAATTCGCCGACCATCATTTTTAAAGATATTTCTTGTTAAGTCATTTAAGGAAGTGAAATGCTTTTTAAAATCAAGTTAAGAATTGGAAAGTTAAGAAAGTATCAATATTTGATATAAAGGATGGCCGTTTTATGTCCATGGTAACATAGAACACATTGGCGGATTTGAACTATTTTTAGATATTTATTTGAACCGTATTTCCTTTTTCCGTAAAATATTTATCTACTTCTTCTAGAATGAAAGAATTTATCAAGCTTTACATCTTAAGCTCAAGAAACTTTCGAAGAAACTAATCTATTTAAAATTGTATTTCCTTAATATAAAAACAAGAAGTATTAACTTAATAACGTTAAAAGAAATCATATATCTCTACTACGGACAAAGAAAAAGGGGGTAAGAAAGTTACTCTTCTTCATGTGCAACCTTCAAAATGAGACTTGATACGCAGCTTTCAGCGTCTGTTTCCGAGACTTAATATTCTAGATCGTTTTTAATTGTACAGAAAAGTACATATAATAGTTTTCTTATTATGTACTAAGTCATCCAGAGCAATAACTTATTAATATAGAGTCTTCAAATAGTTTGGTGTACGTTAGTTTTCTACCTAAAAGCTACAAAAAGTTCGTCATTTAGCGGTATTAAAATATTAGATACTCAGTGGTTTGAATGCGCTTCACTTAATAAAGAAAATAAGATTGATTTATGATTTTATGGGAACGTGTTCATTCATAGTTTGTCAATGCAACAGAATTTAGTTGATTCTGCATAATAACATTGCCACCTGAATCTAACCAGATTGATTTTAGTTTATCTTTGCCGTAAGTTGTACAATGATTTCAATCGACGTCACTATATATGTATATATAGTGCCAGACTCTATCACATGCTCTAGATATGTCGCAGAAAACAACCGTTATTTCTATACCATTGTCTAGAGATTATAACATATTTGCTGTTGAATCGATTGTAAAAAAAGCGGATTTATACCTGTATTTTTGCAAGTATATTTTCACCAGCTTCCAATACAAAATGTTGAAGAATATTGGTCTATATTTTTCTTACAATGAATGGATCCCACTTTTAGAGTATAGATCTTACATGTGCTTTTTTCTAATCACTCGAATAGTAGAAAAAGGACATGGGAATACGGCATGATACAGACAAGGGCTCTGATTGTTTATATGTAACTTCTTTCAATAGACGAGGACTAATTGCTTGTTTGACTTTTGACATTCTTTGTTTTCATAGCGTCTGACATGAAGTAAAACTCTTAATGCGTTTCTTTCGTTTTGGCCATAATCAGGTCAGTTAGTGAGCATGAATTATTTATATAGTGAAAACGTTCGGTAGAGATTTGTTAGAAGCTGTAGGCTGAGACGAGATTGCTTATTTTACAGTTATTGGTTTCGTTTACGTTAATGCTGAAATCTTTGACAATTATCATGTTTTCGATATTTGTATAATAAGCTTTGTCTATGCACTCTATGAAAAGATGCCAAAACTGATTGTTTACGCTTGGCGGTCTGTAACATCCACCTAATAAAGTCTGTTTATTGTCATACACAATTTCAAAAACACCTTTTTCCGAATGTATGCTGATTCCCATGAAAAAGTACATATTTATATCTAAATAAAATAGACAATTCATGTATCAGAACCAGAACATCAACTTATGCTAGTTAGGCGTTATTGTTCTATGGCTCCTCTTGTTACTGGATACTATTTTTAGCTCACCTGAGCACGAAGTGCTCAAAGGTGAGCTTTTGTGATCGCCCTGTGTCCGTCGTCCGTCGTCGTCCGTCCGTCCGTCGTCGTCAACAATTTGACTGTTAACACTCTAGAGGTCACAATTTTGGCCCAGTCTTAATGAAACTTGGTCAGAATGTTACCCTCAATAAAATCTTGAATGAGTTCGATATTGGGTCATCTGGGGTCAAAAACTAGGTCACCAGGTCAGATCAAAGGAAAAGCTTGTTAACACTCTAGAGGTCACAATTTTGGCCCAATCTTAATGATACTTGGTCAGAATGTTACACTTTATAAAATCTTGGATAAGTTCGATATAAGGTTATCTGGGATTAAAACATAGGCCACCAGGTCAAAGCAAAGGAAAAGCTTGTTAACACTCTAGAGGTCACATATTTTAGCCTAATCTTAATGAAACTTGGTCAGAATGTTACCCTTAATAACACCTTAGAAGAGTTTGATATTGGGTCATCTGGCGTCAGAAACTAGGTCACCAGGTCAAATCAAAGGAAAAGCTTGTTAACACTCTAGAGGTCACACTTTTACCCCAATCATAATGAATCTTGGTCAGAATGTTACCCTCAATAAAATCTTGAATGAATTTGATATTGGGTCATCTGGGGTCAAAAACTAGGTCACCAGGTCAAATCAAAGGAAAAGCTTGTTAACACTCTAGTGGTCACAATTTTGGCCTAATCTTATTGAAACTTGGTCAGAATGTTACCCTCAGTAAAATCTTGTAACAGTTCGATACTGGGTCATCTGGAGTCATAAACTAGGTCAACAGGTCAAATCAAAGGAAAAGCTTCTCAACACTGTAGAGGCAGCATTAATGACTGTATCTTCTTGAAACATGGTCAGAATGTTAATCTTGATGATCTCAAGGTCCAGTCTGAATCTGGGTCATTAAGGTCAAAAACTAGGTCACCAGGTCAACTCAAAGGAAAAGCTAGTAAACACTGTAGAGGCCACATTTATGATCATATCTTAATGAAACATGGTCAGACTGTTAATCTTGATGATCTTTAGGTCAATAGGTCAGGTGAGCGATACAGGGCCTTCATGGCCCTCTTGTTTTCTAATTGTGACAACGCAACCAACATCATTTTCATAACAATCTTTCTTCGTTTCAGTTCGTTCACGCACCATCTGCAACATTAAATAAATCAAGACACATGAATAACTCATTCAAAATGACTTCTGATATTCTTAAGGAGAAAAACAAAAACTCATTCACGGAATATCTAGCATTTAAATTCTTACATAAAATCTGTTGAGTGTGGCTGAAACTAATAATGATAACGCATTCGACATTACTTCTGACATTCTTAGGATAAAAGCAAAGTTCACGACATTTAGCATTAAAATGCTTATACAAAATGTATAGAGTGTGGCCGAAATTTGGAGATCGCCGTTCACATGTATATGTTTTAATTGCCTTAAAGAATTTCGTTTTCTCGAGTGCAACATCGAATGAAAATCTATCTGTCTGAGAACCAATTCAAAAATAGCTGTGATTTTTTGAAATGTTACACTTGATAAAAGAGCATGCTGCATGGGTTTTCGCAATTATTTATTACATGTGGTCACTTCTTTTCTTATTTCTAGATGTCATATTTACATTTTCTATGTAAAGCATCTCTTTTTTCACACATGGCCGTGTCGAGAACGTAAAAAAATACTGTTTTATTTAGAACTTTACAGTCTGTAGGTACTTAGTTACGGTAAGCTTGTGAGACACAATGGCGCCTTAGCAACAAAGTGTACGGATCGACGGATAACGCTTTATCTTATTGGCCAATATTATTGGTTTGATTGACAGATCAGATCCATGAAGTGCAATAGGCTTTGAAAGCGAACAGCATGGATCCTGACCAGATTGCGCGGATCTGGATCCATGCTGGCCGCAAAGCCACTATGTTGGTTTTCTCATGGTGCGGCTCATTTTAAGAACGTTCCTGAAATCGTACCGAGATATACGAGCAAGAACTGTAATTTACATCGCCGGAAATGATTATTATTTGCATTGTATAACAGAAACTTATTTTACAAAACTTAAGATAATGCAGTTCTAAGAGTTCATTTTTCAATGACGCACATTGAAGCAATATATTAATTTTATTAAAATTTCTCGCAATTGTATGGCTTAAGTGTCGTGTCTGTGGCAGGATTCTTTGATTTATAAACCGATAATAGACACCTCCACACCTAATACTTCACAAATGTTATACTTCATTAATAGTCAAACCTTTGTAAACATAACGCCTCTGAATTGAAATGCTGATTAAAATGGAAAAGAAAACTTTGATCGATATATGTAATCTCACGTTTACTATTTCTGATCTACGCAATCGAGTCTATTTTTGTTACCGAGTACAACATGTTTGCAATGCGCATACAAGATGTCAATTTTGAATAATATACACCAGGAAAATGAGGAACAATAGAATTGTAAAATGATGAACAGCTTTTTATTGAATGCTGGTTTGGTCATGCCAGTTGCCATTTGCTAATTGCTTTTTTCTCAATGATATTTGTTGTTTGCCTATCGCAAATTGCTGAAATTTGTATTTGCTGATTGCGTCCCGAGACATGCCTTTCGCTAAATGCTCTTTGTTAATTGCTATTTTTATATGCTAATTTCTCAGTTGCCATTTGCCAATCGCGCACTTACTCAGTGCTTTTTGCGACCCAACCGCTTAGCTCAGTAAGATAGCGCAGATCTACGGATCATAGGGTTGTGAGTTCGATCCCCAGGCGGGGCGTATGTTTTTAGTGATGATTTGATAAAAGACATCGTGTCTGTTATCATTCGTCCTTCACCTCAGATTCTTATGGAGAAGTGGGCAGTTACTTGTAGAGAACAGGTTTGTACTGGTACAGAATCCATGAACACTGTTTAGGTTAATTGGCCGCCGAAATACTGTTACTGAAATACTGTTGCAAAACGGCGTTAAAAACACACCAAACAAGCGAACAAAGAGCAAATACCAGTTCTTTAGAGCTACTGCCACTATTGTCGTTTGTAATATGAAATACCTACAAAATAAGAGCCAACAATAGATATTAAATTCATGTACAACCAATGAATGGCATAGAGGTTAGGTTCACGTAATTCTGCGACTGTTTTGATTGCACAGTAATATGTATCCATAAATGTGACGTATTGTTTGTTTCAAACATAGTGCTATCATGTCATTCTGACAGCGTTCTGAATTGTCTTTGGCGGAAAGAAGTTAATACCCTCTCGGCAGGTTTCCTCTTTCAAAATACGGAAATAATTGATGTACTTCTCGGAATTTCAAAAAGGCCGTTAACCTTAATAAAATCGATTCATTACCTTCTTGTAATTTTGAAGAAATAATGTTGTGTCAAAGTACATGGCTATCAGTAGTAGTTGCCATTTTTCATCGCTAACTAATAATAACTGTAAAGTTATCTTGTTAACGGTTTATTTCTATGTGTACTTTACCTGAGCAAGAGAAGCATTGTTATTAAAAGCCATTTCTAATCAGCGTCAATGTCAAGATGTGCGATATAGGAAGCATCAAGTTTATTAATACTCGGAGCAAGATAACAAAAAAAGTCATAAAAAATATATTATTTTGTACATACATACATATATACTTAACCGCATATATGCATACATACATGCATATTGAACATATCTATAAAAAAGATATAAGTAGTCCAATCCCTAAGCACCTACCGTGAGCAAAAAGTCTACAACCTTATTTCCATGTCAGTATTTGGATAAATGTTTTCAATGTCAGAAAACGTAAGGCGGTGTTGTGTATCAAACGAACTTCCAAACGAACTTCCAGCAATGGCCAAAGATCCGACACTTCTGGAGGCGTGATACTAGCTAGTGCATTTCTAGAGCGACAGGTACAAATGAAATACGCTATGTAGCAAATTCAGACCATTTGTTTTCTTCGCAGGAGATAACTCGTAAGGCTATTGGCATTTTGTATAATTATGCCAATGTTCTTCTCAAAATATTGGCTATCAGAGGTAAGATGGACATTACTGAGATAGTAAAAGGGAATAAGCCGATGTTTACAAAACATTTTAGAATAAAAAAGGATAATCTAGTCGGTATAATCTAGTCGGTAGCAAAACTACAAATTTGCAAGAAAAGGGTGAATTGTCTGGCATTAAACAGAAAGGTGCATTTGTAACTTCTTGTCTCTGAGATGACATGCTGAGATAGAATAACAGATGTCAACTTGAATCATCTTACAATACATACTTTGATAACGCAGTTATATTAAGCGACATGTTATCTTGATGTGATTAAACAATATACTCTTTACTCCAATTTGGCATTTATTTTAGTTTTTGTAGCTTCCCAATCGTCATTCTCTCGTCTTATTGACTCATTAAATAACCGTTATATACCTCTAGACTATTTGCGAAGAACATCGAACAGTGACGTGTGATATTATCTTAGCTCTAGTTTGTTATATTTCATTCAGGCGTATACATATTATTTTTATACCAGATTTGTTGAGCGCTCTTTTCATATGTAATATACGTTCAAAGGCGCTTTACAATTAAACATGTGACACATCGCAGATATGTAGGAAAATAACAAAACATGGCATATGCAATCATAAAACTGAAACTGAACAATTTCATTAAACGTCTTTTTATAATAATATTTTCAATGGCGTTGTACATAATAATAAAAAAATAATAGTTATTACAACAATATCATAAATGAACAATGATAATATTTACAGCCTTATTGTAACAAACAGCCATGACCGCACCACCACCCCCGAGGTCGTTTTACCGCTATTGCCAACACCAGTGCTTTAAACATCTGGTACGCCCAGACGGGCTGCATATAGTGGTTCAACCTCCCGGTAAATGGTGCCATCATGTATAGAAATACCACACATTTCAAGTGAAATTCAAGTCTTGCGAAAAACACACATATAGAACGTCATAACCCTTAAAATGTGACATGACGAAATAAAAGATGGATTGTCAATTTAGTTAATTACATGATGAATTGTACAGTTAAGAGATCTTCGTCAGCGACGAATGACTTGCTGTAGTTCTGTATTACAAAAATAACAATGGCATATTTATTATGAGTAGAAACAGTCACAGTTGGCATCTATGTGTTGTAGAAAATTTTGAAAAGGTGTGTTTTGAGAGCTCTTTTGCGGCGGCAACCCTGAAACTTTTATCCCCGTAGGTAACCAGTCGACTTTTTTTGTGGCACAAGGATTGTTGCTGCATTTGCTGACCTCAGATTTCTAGTTGGCACGTACACCTCCAGTAAGTCTCTCACATACACCGGCGGCTGTCCATGCACGGCCTTGAATGTTTGAATGAGAATTTTCTATTTGATTCTATCTTGTATTTGAAGCCAATGAAGATCTTTAAGGATTGGTGTTATATGTTCCAAACGGGTTGTTTTCGTAATAAAACGTGCAGCTGTGTTTTGGACATTTTGCAGTTACAGAAGAGCATTGCAGTAATCTAATCGTGAGGTCACAAGCGAGATTATCAGGGTTTTGTTTGGTGGCTTCAGTTGTCAAATATGGTCGAATACGACCAACGTGTCGTATTTGGCCGTAACATGTGCGAGTCACAGAATTAACATGATGGTCCATGTGCATGTTTGAATCAAGCGTAGCACCAAGGTTTCAAACAGTTTTTGATGGTCTTATGCTCGATTGGCCAACTTTCAGTTCTAGATTTTCAACATGTTTGGAGTGTTTTTGACTCGAAAAAAGAATTACTTCAGTTTTGTCTGCATTCAATTTTAACATGTTTGAATTCATCCATGAGATGATTTCTTTTAGGCATTGTTCAACTCGTGTGATTGTGGCTGCCTTTGATGCTTGGCCAACTGGTTTAAACGATAGATAGAGTTGGGAGTCATCTGCATAAAAGTGGTGGTTTAGACCGTGGTTTCTACAGATGGACCCGACTGGCGACATTTCATTAATCTACTGACTTATGTTCTTTTTCTTGCTTGCACATTTTAGTTAGATTGAACGCTTATTTGCTCGTCTCATAAAGGAAACATTCCAGATCATTGTTTTCCATTTAATCAACTTATCTTTTTGCCGCGGCAATTAAGGTAGTAATCAGTAAAGTGACTCAATCAAACCATGGATGCTATTATTCTACGTGGTTGCGTTCTGTGTTTCCAATGATATTTTCTCTAGATGTCATTCATGACATAAGTCCAAAGTACGTGTGGGATTGTAAAATAGTCCCGTACTTGTTAATGAACATTGAAAAAGACAATATAAATCTTGAATAAACATAAACAAAGCCAAACGAGGAGCGAGACACTAATCTTAAATTTCATACCCCAAAAAATGGAAATGTATATTAAATGTCTGATTTTGGTTAGGGTGTGCAAACAAACTATTGAATAGTCACCTTGGTCGAGTGGTTAAGGTTCCAACAGAAACGCTGTCAATTCTCAAAATATGGGTTCAAAACCTCGTTTGGAGTAGCAATCTATATATGAAAAGCTGCCTGCCAATACCCGAAACAATGCAAGGACGGGTACCTGGTGTCGTCACCCACCAGTTTGAACGCCATATGACTTAAAAAGTCTCGATGTGACTATTAAACGAATAAAACAAAAAATAAAACAAGCAAAAGGTACGTCATTGCCATTTAATGATTTATTGTGTATGTATTTTAACATAACTGTCGGTTTCTTGAAATTCACGGGACGTGCAAATAACCAGTTATTGTGCTTGTGATTATGGCATGCATTACAGGATGGATTATACCTACCATGTGTAGTAAGTATATAATAAAACATAAGTAAACATGTGGAAGCTATAGTCGCGTTCAAAATGACACGAAAACGCATATTCATTGCCGAGCGATGTTACTGGAAATATTCTGTTCAGGTACAAATGTGATGATAATCACACCTGATTAAGACGAGTGTCTCGTTTTAGTTATGTAAAATAACATAATATATAATTTTAACTCCAGGCAGACAATGACTTATTTAGTGTACTCGAAGAAGTCAACTTCTGAAAAGTGTATGATTCTTGATCATAGATCTTTTATTATATAATTCGGACAATTATTGAAGATTTTAAAGTCTTGATGCAACTATTTTGACACACACTACATGTTTAGGATTCATTTATTCCACATTTGTATGCTACCATTTTCTCTTCGGCTGTGCCTGACGGGACAGATGGCAGTTTTTAAACCAGTTTTACTGAGGTGTTTTAATATATGGTTTCCATACTGTTTTGTCGTGCATTCTGGCATTCAACGTTACATACAACGTTGCGCAAATTCAGAACATGTATATATTTCGTTAGGTAAATTATGTATACTATCTTATGTGTGATTTTTTATATACTCATTTTGTGCACATCTCCATACAGAGATCTACACTGATGTAGTATTTGTCATCTTAGAACCTGACTTTTCCTACAGGATCAATCCTCAGCTTTTGCACTTAAAAGGCAAGGATATTTGCTTGAAAATTCTTTCTTCCTTGTACGTAAATCACTTTGTTTGAAAATATCATGTACATGTTTGTTTGATAAAAAGATTATATTCTCCCTATAGTAACGTTAATCTATTTTGTATGTTAAATATGTAGCTACATGGTTCAATGCTTTTTATATGCAATTTCGATCAGATAGTTACTATGATAATCAAATTTAATAGCACAGTCAGGAAACCGTTCAGCCATACAATTTTATTATCGAAATTTATATTATGAATATGAAACGTCACAAACAGATTTACCATGTTGACTTGAACGTTCCTTATGTGAAAATAAATCAGTTTACCACTTTACCTTGACTATAGAATTATTTAGGTCAAAATAAAATATTGCGC
The DNA here is from genome assembly GCF_021730395.1 of Mercenaria mercenaria. Classification (NCBI taxonomy): domain Eukaryota; kingdom Metazoa; phylum Mollusca; class Bivalvia; order Venerida; family Veneridae; genus Mercenaria; species Mercenaria mercenaria. The sequence continues at coordinate 102,612,493 of NC_069362.1, read as the reverse complement.
CGTAGTTAAGAAAGTAAATATTTATATTCCGAATGCATTTCCTTCGATAAAACCGTATACCAGAGTTCTATTCTGTTACCATAAATAATAACATTTACCCAAAACACATTGCAGTACTCAGATCACAACTTTCAAACGGCTATGTATGTTATAAAGATATAAAACTTTGATTTCATTTGTTAAGTCTTTGCTAATGGCTGACATTTTGCAAAAACGTTACTTTTATAATTATGTCAGTATGTTCATTCATTGTTACCTGCATGAAGAGGAAAATAATTATTATGCAGAATATTAAATGATATATTTGTATTTTTTCATCAGAGCAAAGTGTGTGTGTTATATAGACTTGACCTTCACTTTTCATAATGTCATGAATATTTTATTGTTCATTTTTATACTATGGCATGAATTGTAAGTCTGCTATTTAAACACCAGAATGTTATCAAGTTAAAATATTGCACAGTTAGATGAGGTCTGTGACAGCATTAGAATAAATAGTGTTTTTATAAAAAAATACAAATAGTGTAAAAATTATTGATAACATTTTGGATGGCAACAGATGTCCTTTCACTAAAACTGGAACTAAAGTGGAGATATTTGATTTTATACGTTGGCTCATTTCAGGGACTTGTTAACACAATTAAGGTAAATAATCAAAACTTGTTAACACTTGTATATTGTTAAAGCCGTCTAACTCAGCTAAGTTATTTGTTATTTTCCATTTTAAATAGTAAAGAAAGGGAAAATCTAGATACACTTCAATCATTTCGTATATCAATCTGAGGGTAGAAAAGCAGATCAGCTCGATGGCTCCTTCACATAGATAATTCAATTCAAGGCACAAATACTAAAGCGATTCAAAATACTAAGGAAAATACAATTTAGACCAAGTTGAGTGAACAGTACAAGTCTGACACTTGTAATTAGAAAATAAATTTCTAAACAAGCATGATATATTACCAAAGGTCTTGTAAAATCCGCATTACGTTACAAAAGTATTATCCGAATGCAAATCCGTGTCCTATGAGACCATTTGAGCTGAAAGAATCGGTAAGAAATCTTGAATCGTGAAATTACAGAGCCTATCTAACAGCTGTTTATTCTAGATATGAAACAGCCAATCTCATCGATTCTCAAAGGCTTATAATTTCTCTCTTTTTGGCGTTGACATACCAGTATTTTTTTCAATGTTACAACATACCGGAGAACAATTTTGATATCAGACTCCGTTGTTAAACACCAATGGAACTTCTCAAAGCAGACAAAAATGACAAAATTGCAGGACTGAAATGTGCATCATTATTTCTCTTGCAATTATTTACCATTCAATTCCCATCATTTATAACGTCTCTCTGTAGAAAGATGCCGTAAATACACACAGTCGTTGTTAACTAGATTAGGCATTTGGGTAATTTTGACATATTTGGTTACAAAGTCGAATGAGTACTATATTGATGCCACCATCATTAAATTGGAGAGTTGGGGATTTTGAGGTTGCCCAGTTGATGTGATTCGCGTATAAATGTGTGCACAAAAATGATATCAAGGTTATGACTTTGTTGCGAATTCGAGTGAGTTTGAAATAACTTGGTAAAATACCCATTATAAAGGAGGACGTGTCGCGTAAAAATCCAGCCCCCTATCTTAAGAGTCAAGGTCATACATAGAGGTCAAATAGTTAAATTGTCTCTGTAACATTTTTGTACATGCATGGAAATTCAATTAATTTGGCACAAGCATTCACCATAACAAGATAGAGTGTCGCTTTTGAGATCTCTTACATTAAAGGTCATGGTTGTATTTAAAAGCAAACTAATTAAAACATTTGTCGTGTCTGGTCTATACTTTTTGTAGGAATAGATGAATATTAAGTAAGTAGGCAAATGCATTCACCATTACTGTCACTTTTAGAGGTAAATATTTTGCGTCTTAACTATTTTATGAACGGATGAAGTGATCTGGGTACGTCACAACTTTGCTAGTCAGTTGAAAAAAGTCGCTGTTGTGAAACTATGCCACCATTCTCTAGGGTGAGTAATTAAGATTGTAAGATTGCTTTAACAAATGACTGGACTATTTGATGGCCATAAATTCAGACAGTAAAGAACAACTAGTGTTATATAACATTAAACAGTTTTAGACCGAACTTTCACTTTTGACTCGCAAGTAGATGCTGGGCAGTGGTAAAGTAGATTGCCTTTATTAATGATTTGCTATTTGACATTTTATATGATAAAACACAAACTATAGTCAAAAATTATATTATCTGATGCATAACTTCACAAAATTTTAAATATATTCATTGAATTTTGTAATTTTGTCAATATCATATGAAGAGCATAAACTGTATCTAAACGGTTCCAGTTGCAAACGTAGAGATTTTTCTTGCCCGGAATGTATAAACGCTTTACTCTTACCAGTAAAGAATAATGCCAATTCGTTGGTGCTTTGACAAAATAGTTAAATACAAACTTTTATATACGTTTGGAAAAAATAGCACTTAGAATCAGTTCTTCCCATCCATTTATTTACTTCATTACCATACAATGATAATTGGCTTTTTTCTTGTTAATTGTGCTTTGTGCCTTCTTTACATCAAATTTACAGGCAATATTTGACTGTGGGCGACAGCTGTAAGTTGGGGATGAGTTGGGGGAATTATCAATTGTTTTTTTTTTACTTTTTATTAGCTTTGTAATTAAATAACCAGACCCGTCTGACACATGCTAACATTGTAGTTGCCCTAGGGTTTTATTTGATTTCAGAGGTTTCATTACAAGACTCTTGAGGCAATGACTGGAATACATATATGGTTAAAACAGTTAAAGGCTAATAATATCTTCGTTGATAATGCGGCTGCCACATGTTTTGTCACGAACATAAGATATATTGATTTCTTGTTAAATCTTAGTTTCAGTAATTGTTTTCACTAATATTGTCAAATGTATGAATGTTCATTTGCATAGTAGAAAGTTTTATTGTATACGTTGTTTTTATTACTTCTTTTTACGGCTCTAAATGTGTTAATTCATATGCAGAATTTCTAGCCACGTAATCATGCTTAACATCTATTTGGGCACCCGTTGCATATATTTTGTAATTATAAATGCATAAGATGTAAAGCTTTATGGCACTTTCAGTTTGTTTGTTTCTTTGTTTTGGGTTTAACGCCGTTTTTCAACAGTATTTCAGTCATGTAACGGCGGGCAGTTAACCTAACCAGTTTTCCTGGATTCTGTACCAGTACAAACTTGTTCTCCGCAAGTAACTGCCAACTGCCCCGCATCTAGTAGTTATCAAAACTCGCAGAATATGTGTCCTTAAAATCCATCCATTAAACAAAAAATTGAAAGTAAAATGTCTGTCCACTAAATGCATTTTATTATTTGTTACGGGGTAAATACTTACAATATTAAAAAAAACATAAGCAAAAGTAAACTGACAATTATATACAACTATATATATTATACAAAATGTAGATAAATAAGAAGTGCACTAATGGCATTTTTTTCGTATGATGTTACAAGCGTTTATATATTTTAGAATATTATAGACCAGTGTCCAGACCCTTACAATACCATGACTATATCGTTCAACATACATGTATATGCTTAATTTGCATTCCAAACATTCCGATATTAGCAGTAAACATAAAACTGTTTACAATTATGATAACAACAATTATAATTTGATTTCAACACAAAAATAGTATGAAATGAAAAGTGTATAAGAGATACATTGCAACATCTAGAGTTATACATCACACACCTTTATGCCAGAAGACAGAACTGAATCTTTTCTTCAACGAATCAGATCTGTCTACCTTAAAAGGCAGATTTATCTTTTGCTTTGGATAATGCTCCGGTCTATAACTCAGCATTATACTTCGACAAAATGATGATATAATCTGCAATTAAGGATTATAATGAGAGTCCTCATTGATTGCACATAAAACTGTGTCTGTATGGCGTTATGCCGTTCTTTGCGATTCTAAACGAAATTACTTAACTTAACATTAAATGAAATACTTATAGCTTCATGAATATTTCAGTTTTGGGGTATCTTCAGTTGAAATAGTTTTTGAAAAACCCGGGAATCCCATTTTTCTTGTTTCAGTAATCGCCATTTATCACTGTTTTAGTATCTGCAGATAATTTTTAAATTCTAATGTGTTATTTACTCTTTGATATTAATTTCTGGAAAGGCAATTGTCTTGCGAAAAGAGCCTTGCCAAGATTCTCTATAATGTGAGAAGTGAATGTGAAATTGTTTTATTTTGAAGCATACAATATGCTAAATTGCAAGTTATTACAATGACTTGATTAAACATTGTCAGTCGTAACATGTCGGATATTTGTGACAGACCTGAGTCATTGTAAGTAACATAGCAACTATCCCCTTGGCTGTTTCTTGACCCGGCTCCATTAGCAACGATTCATGTGAAGTATTACACATATCCCATTATTATTTAGAAATAATGAGAACATGCCACTTAGATTCGAAACTCAACATTTATTAGCTCAAACCTGGTGGTTGGTCGGCCCCTTTCGTGTAACTGAACATTCGCGATTGCAGATGATACAAACAAATGTACCTATGCTCTACTCCGCGTTCTCTTAATTGTGAAGGTATGCTATCAATGTGTTTTTTTTCGCACAACAGACAAACAAGATGAATCTATATCTCATTACTGCGGTAACACAATCCCTTTTGTAGTGGCTGATTAGCCAAGCAGACAGACAAAAGCGTGACAAGAATGTGTCTTGTAGTTTTCTTCGGCTCAGTTGTAATGTGATGTATTTTTGTGTGCTTTAGGACAAATCTTTCATGGTGGAATGTTCCCATCTGGACATTATTTCATTACAGTTGGCTTTTGCACATGTGGAATTATTCTACGTCACAAACAAGGCTAAAACCCACATCGGTGAGGGGCAAGTGATTGAAGTTTACGACCTTAACTACCAGTTCACGGAGGACACCAATACTGCGATGTAAAATATATCATCTATGTCTATATTTTTCAAAAGAAAATACGCCCAAACTGATGTTGCTCATAGAACATGTTTGCAAGATGTTATAGTCGTAACAAATTAGTTAAAACACTGTCCGTAATATTGCTAATGCTTCCGTTAGTTTTTTAGACAGCGGATGTATGGCCGTCAAATTCCTATGTGACATATGGCAAAGTCTGGATACCATAGAAACATTATCAGAAGTTACATATTATCTTCATGTTCCGGTCTGATGATTATCACTGAGTTACAGCCCTTTGATTGTTCAACTTTAATGAACTATAGCGCCATTCTAGTCAGCATATTCCTTGGCAACAAGAGGTGGTGCGCATTTTATCTTCATGTTATGGTGGGATGATCTTCCAATGAGGATTTAATATTTTATTATCCAACATGAGTATTTTTAAAGCTGTATGTGCCCAGTCAGTGAATTCCACTTTTTAACTCACCGGAGCACGAAGTGCTCAAGGTAAGCTATTGTGACCAGTCACTGTCCGGCGGCGTCCGTCGTGCGACATGCGTCAACCGTCAACATTTGCCTTTTTAACAATCTAGAGGCCACATTTGTGACCCAATCTTTATGAAACTGTGTCAGAATGTTTGTCTTGAAGATATTTTGGTCAAGTTCGAAGCTGGATCATGTATGGTCAAAAACTAGGTCAGTAGGCCAGATCAAAGGAAAATCTTGTAAACACTCTAGAGTCCACAGTTTCAGTTGAAAATTCATGAAAATTGGTAAAAATGTTTGTCTTGATGTTCTCTAGGTCAAGTTTGAATCTGAGTCATGTGGAATTAAAAACTAGGTAACACGGTTTCACGGTCAAATCAAAGGAAAAGCGTGTTAACACTCTAGAGGCCACAGTTGTAACCCAATCTTTATGAATCTTGGTCAGAATGTTTGTATAGATGATCTCTAGGTCAAGTTTGAAACTGGGTCAGTTAGAATAAAAAAACTAGGTCATTAGGCCAGATCAAAGGAAAATCTTGTTAACCTCTACAGTTTAAGTTTGAAACTTATTAGAATTGGTCAGCATGTTTGTCTTGGTGACTTCTAGGTCAAGTTCTAATCTGGGTCATGTGAGGTCAAAAACTAGGTCACCCGGTCAAATCAAAAGAAAAGCTTGTTACAACTCTAGAGGCCACAGTTGTAACCCGATCCTCTTGAAACTTGGTCAGAATGTTTGTCTTGATAATCTCTAGGTCAAGTTTGAAACTAGGTCATGTGTGATCATGTGTGGTCAAAAACTAGGTCAGTAGGTCAGATCAACTCTGTTGAGTGATATAGGGCCATCATGGTCCTCTTGTTTCTTTTAATATGCAATAATCTTATTTTGGTGAGCATCCATTGGCCATTATTTTCTTGTTACTCTATGCCTTTTATTCTCGGTAAAAATGGAACAAGACAATCAAACGGACATGAACTCATCTTTTAGACGTATGTAACATTGCATCAAGTTGATATTCATGCAAATAGTTTCATCGGTCAATGGCTTTTATCGTTTTCCTAACATGCAGATTAGAATAAAATTTTTGTCTAGTCGGAATATATAATGGATATATTGGACAGGCACGTGGTACAAATGTGATTCGCTGAGAAAAATATGTATTGAATGATATGTGTATATTGTAGATGCAAATTATAATTAAAATTCAAAATCTCACTGTTTTGAGAAAGAGAGATTTTAAAATATAATCTTCCGTTATATTTCAGTTCTCCACTAGCTTGTTTTCTATTTAAGCCCGCCGCATACAGCACTTTTAGTGCTTTGATTATTTATCAGCGAAACAACGGAACGTATGTTCTTTTAGAGACAGGCATCAAATATATGCAATAATAGGGCCAATAAGGTCTACCATGGACTCCCTCTAGACTTTTTTCATAGGTACCAAGTTGTTCGGCAGAACCAACTCTTTCAAAATAAAAAATGTTCCCAAGAAAAACTCTTTTGAACTACATATGATTTCATTGTTTCCATGGCAAACATTCGATTTTGAAAAGGACGACCATATAGAGGACAATCAGTCAGTTTTAGTGATAAAACAATAAAAATTGTGTCAAAATGGAGCTAAGACATTAACCTTTGAAAAGCAGCATTTTTATTTTAATTAACTAATTTGCAAATTCAACTACAAATTATGCATAATTTATCTCTAGGCATGGAAAAAGCATTCATAGATACTATCGATGAATATGAACAGGGCTTTCAATTGGTCAAAGATCAAAAAGTTTTGTGAAGCAAGTTCAAATCAAGAAGTGCCACAAAACTGACATTTTCTGTATTAAAACTTTGTAATTAATTGGACAAAAATTTATGAAAAGATAAAACCTAACGATTTCCACAAATTGGCGTATGATGATAAAATACCAAATCCACAAAGAAAAACCTCTGCTACTAAAATATATGTCTCATGATATACAACAAATGTAAAGAGATAGGAGAAATATTACCTTCCTCAAGCTTTGAAGTAACAGAACTATGAGAATGAACTCATCAATGAACATTGTATAGGTAAACTTATATGAATAAAATGTTTCCATGGAGTAAAGGGGTTTAGATTAAATCTCAAAAAGTGTTATCAGTCTCGGTTTGAATGAGTCTGTTATAAGATGTATTTATATGTTCACCAGCCTTCACACCCCTTTGCGCCGGATGAACTTAGTGTACCCGTACTGACACTCGGCAAGGTTCGTGTAATTTCGCATTCTCTTTGGGCAATTCGGCATGATTCGGATGTAAATATAGCTCATTGCGTATATGGCGAGCCACAAAGACCAGAGACGTTATTTGCCTATTGTCATTACGGGTCCAATACCTTAAGTGGAACCACCTCTGTAATAAAGATAAATTCAAGGTATTCTATCATTTCAAAGAGGTTTTTGCGATGTCAAGTTTTTTCACCATAAACATTTGTACAATTATAATTGACACATTGTAAGACTGAATTGAGGAACAGAATATTAACCAGATTTTAATTGTGAGGCAGTCAAATTTACCACAATTGTTAGGGTCTGATTTGTCCCTGTAACAATTTTATAGACACAATTATTGTTCATGTTCAGTCAATGTGTTTGTCTCGGAATCACAAAAATTATGTGTATTGTTATGTTGTGGCCAATAACACTGAATATACGGTCAAGCTCTAGCAACATTTCACGCATTGAATCCAGGGACTTTCAGTTTTAAGAACAAATAGCATTTATCGACCACTTTTAAGACTTTTATAATAGTCATAAAACTCACCACGGATAATTATTTAGAATATCGATAGACAGCTGGAAGCTGAAATCACCACAAACTTAAGTAAAATCTTCAACATAAGTCAAAACTTATACTTAAGGTGCTTCTGCACATTTGGCACGATAGATATATAATTGTAAATCCATTGAGGGTAATGCGTTAGGCTTTGCAAAGAAGCTCGAGTCAAGTTGTTTTAACAATCAAACTATCTTCTGATACAACGAATTAAACTAAACGCATTTAATCCAAGTCCACTAGTGATGTTTCCGCAAATGTACGTCACTTCAGTCCAAATATATCCTATGTTCACATTTACAATTCACATTTTTTTTCTTTGTAACATGTGTCCACTTCGATATATACACTGACGAGATATGAAAACGCAATAAACATATGCCTGAATATATTTTCACTACAAAAAGCATCACCTTGAAATGTTCAACACATACACATCTCGATACTCGATACCCATTGTGTTAATTTTACGGTCTGTTGTGATGATTAAAGTATAGAGTATCAAGTGTGTATGTGTTGAACATTTCAAGGTGATGCTTTTTGTAGTAAAATTTATTCAGGCATATGTTTGTTGCGTTTTCATATCTCGTCAGTGTAGGAAACTAACAGATTTTACAAATACAAAACTTCTCACTTCAACAGTTACAAATGCAACGCGAGAATGGTGCATCACAATTCCCAAATCAAAATGTGCAACGCTTGATTTTATCTTTTCTAAAGGGGGTTTTGAGCTCTCTGATTATATTCACTTGATACTGGCGTTAGTTTACATGTATTAAAGAAATTTAAAGGCTCATAATGCCTTTGTTTAGAATGTGGCTGCCACATGTTTCGTTATTAACATAAAATATATTAATTTCTTGTTAGATCCTAAGTATGATAATTGTTTTCTATAAGTTTTGAGAAAGGTTTGAATATTTATAGGTTATTGGCTTTGTATCGGGAAATATGCACGAATTCATCAGCGGAAATATTGCGCGACATATTCTTCCGCTGAAGAACGAGTGCATATTTCCCGATGCAAAGATAATAACATTTTTATTACATACGCGTCTACACGTATAAATATAATGTAAATATCATAAATTTGTTCAATAGCCTGAATATGATTGACAATTCTGAACTAAATAGAAAAAATAGTGCAACAACACACACTGAATTATGTCACGCACCCGACATGAAATTCAGGCGTCAGTGTATGGAAAAATATTGACATTTCCGGTACCAGTGTAACTTAACGGGGAATAGAAACGAGTATGTAATAAGAATGAATATAGTATGAGGTTTTATTGAATCTGTTGTCGTGCATTTTGTGTACAAAAAGGAAAAAAAGCAAATAGTTATAGGATGTTAGCTGATTTTCTTTTCGATAAAACTGCAAACAAACATATTCCGCGTTTATTTTGCTTTTAAACAATATTTTTCTTGAAGTCAATAAATAGTTGACAGGTTTTTAGATAAACCTACATTAGATAGAGCGTCATATTATATGACATAATAAGCCTCTTTAGATGGCGTGGTGATGATGATTTAAAACCTTGAGGAGGAATGCGCCAGACTGGGAGGATTATAAAATAAGACCTCTTAAAACCTGAATATTTGTCTAATGAACCTCTTATGAAATATTGAGAAAATTGGTCCATTTCTAATGTCATTCTAGATAACAATAATTCATTGGGAAGTATGTTGTCTATTTAGACCCTAATACGTTGATATTAACCATTTTCATTCATTTCTGAGTAAATATTCAACATATATCCTTGTCAAGGGCCGAAAAAGACTTCTGAAATGATAGGTACATTTTTAACAAAACACTTTATTAATTTTGCATACACTTATACCTCTTTCGCTCTTGACCCTCGATACAAAGCTCTCTCATCCCTCGATATGTAACGCACTATAGAAAAGCTCAAAGTTTTATATTTTCATCTACACTTAGTCTTGTTTTTAAGAAATATTTATAGATTTTGTAATAAAATTAGTTTTTCTTTCTCTCAAGTAATTTGCACTTTGTTAATACCCCTTATTGAAATCCGTAAACGTTCTTTATAATCAGCAAGAAAAATCCTCGAATGTATGAACACAAACCCTTTTTCTATAGCGTCTTCAAAGTACTGAGAAATAACGCCGTTGTACGGCGTGTTAATCTAATAATTTTAGCAGTTACTGGTCAGACTAAGCCCTAGAGCTGTTGAAATAAACAATACACATGCTGAAGGATCGATTGTTCTTGCATGCCGGACAGGATTTTCTCGTGCTTTTCCGGTGCTAGAAAAACTCATCTTACACCCAGGGGTGTAAGGTCAGTCACGTGCTATAATTTATGAATGAATGCGTAAATTCATACGCTACTAAAACAAAATAGTGTTTCGTTTTTCTTTCTATCTTCTATAGGAGAGATCATGTTTGTATACAAATCCGTTGCATATTTTATTTTTAGAACTGATAAGACAAAGATCGGATGGTCAGACGCCGAGCGTCCATGTTTTTCTGTTAACAGTGATGTTTTTCTAACGGCTTAAACTTTCTTAAAACACAAATGATATCAATAATTTTTGTTCAATGGAAAGAATATAAAACAAGCAATTTGTTGATAACTTTTAAATATTATTTTGATATAAATGGATTAATTATGAACGCTTAACTTACGGTGTTTTTTCTAAAAGTTTGGAGCATCGCTACGCCGCTGTAAAAATCAAGTGTCATTTAAAACGGTTATTCATTTTCAAAAAAGTATTTGAATAAGAAAGTATGAAAAACGTAAGCATTTTAAAACTTTTTAAATTTTAAAAATCCATATATGAACGAAAAGGTTATTTAAAATTGAAATTTTTGATCCATACACAAACAATGTAAAAACATTTTGTTTTGCCCACCGCCAGATAAACAGGTGTTGATGCGTGACGTCAGGGCGATCTCTCATATAAATTGAAGAATAAAGCATGAAAGAAAAAGAATCAATCACTGGCAGTGGATAAAGATGGGACTATCCGGCACTCGAGTAACTGTTTATGCGGTAACTCGGCAGGAGCCTCGTTACCGCCTAAACAGTTAACCTCGTGCCGGATATTCCGATCTTTACCCGCAACCAGTGAAAGATTCTTATACTCAGCCGTGGCTTGCATTTTGTGTTGTCCGTACGTGTTATTTGTCTCGCTTAAGACTATCTTTTCTATCATACAGAAATCTGTCAAAGACAAAGTCACAGGATGTGGATAATTTATTGCTTTCATTTTACTTCCTTGTTTTATTTGCGATTCATCAAATCTTTGGCAGTAATTTAAGACTTCTTTTACCCATACAGTGGCCATTACACACAATACAACGGCCATTACATTAACAATCCGTATCAGATGAGGAAAATGGATCAGATTTGATTCAGGTCAACTGCCTCTTTTATATTCTAAGATAAAGTGAAGTAGATTTTTCATCCATTTATTTCCACATTATGAAATAAAATATTAATGCATTTCCGTGAAAGTTAAGTACAGGATAGAATGTGATGAGGGCACTGTATTCTATATAGAATAGCGAGTTCATAGCTTTGGTAAACACTACTTAGCTAATCTATATGGCATTTGTTTCTCAAATATATTATTTTTTATAACACTAGATTATACAATCAGTTGTGGAAAAATGAAATTTAGTCTTTACGAAAGGTGTAGCAAATAAATGGAATAATGCGAATACTGGACTAATGCCTTGTATACAAATAATTGTGAAAAGAATGTAACAACTATTTCTGTTTCTACTATTCCAAACACACTCTTCACAACCAAAACCTCACGACGATTCGTAACTTAACAGGAAGATAAGAATTCCCAAAGTGCGCATAGTATCCTGATTTCTGTTATGACATACTTGAAAGAGACACAATGTTTTAAGTGACAAGAAAATAAAGAAAATCTATATTTCCCTCAGAACTTTAAAATTACACTTCAATAGAGTTTTGACATGTCTCCAATTGTCTGAATCTGTAAGACAGTAGGGCACACAAACCAATTTGTTTATAACAGTTACAAGTTAAGTGCAGTCTCAGAAGATTTGATGTTGAGAAGAAGTGAATGTTATAATTACTTCAGGAATGAGAGTATGTACGTTGAGAAAGGAAGTCAATACACATATTATTTTTAAAAAATGCATATATCACCGGAGTCAGACTTTACTACAATAGAAGGTTTCAGATATTGTTGTTTTAATAATATCTGCCATGTGCTTACGAATTGAAAAGAAATATCCTTCCCGAGGGCACCTGCGCCTTGGGCGGTAAAGAGACTTGCCGAGTTACCGCCTATGCGCAGGTGGCCGAGGGTCGGATATTTCTTATCCTATTCGTAAATAAATGACTGATACTTTTTGTTGCATATCGTATACATATAAGCTTTTATTCTGACAGATGATTTTTCTTGCATATCGTATTTTAAAATAATAGAATAATAAAGCAACTAAAAAGAGCACTCTTTCTTATGGTAGAGTATGTACTCAAAGTGTAGGAAATTAACGTCCGTAAACAGAAATGACATCATGGCGTTTTAGTGGCCCACAATAACAAAGTTTCACTTTAGTTTTATCGTTTGTAACGTAACGTTAGGTTCTTGCCGTAAAATAATGAAATAATAAAATAATAAAAAAAAAATGAATCAAGAAATATATTATAAGGAACAGAGAGAAACTATTAAATTACCTGATTTTTTCGAATTTTACATATTAAACGATATATAATCAGTGCGTGAACCACTAGTTGTCATTAACAGCACGAGAGTCATCGGGCATGGGGTTGCCAGATGGGTTTTGCCGGCATGGGTAAAATCACCGGAAACGCCAAACCGGTGTGCAAAAATGACATCCATATGTGTACAGAAAAAAGTCGCAAATACCGAATCTTTTTGATAACAGTTCAAAGATAGGCCGTAATCTATTTTTGCAACATCACCTGTTTTGCAAACTATAGCTGTTTCAATTAAAATGATATACCTACCATTACATGTCTTTGGTGTACATCAACTGGCGGTCGTTGATAGACAATAGTCTTTATATCGGAGAACTATGACGTTGTGAACTATTTGTTCATAAGATAAATTAATCATCTATAAAGTCCAGTTATTCATTCATTACAGGTAATGTATTGTATATCACAGTGTAATCAATTCCTAAAGCATTTGTATTTTCTTACATCATTGTGTCAACTGACCATTATCCTTTGACTGCCATATTTGCTAAAATTTTACAAATACATGTACAAATCAAAAGTTCTAACTAGACTCCTCACATGTTCAGTTATAATTTCCTCATATAAGTACAGAAGAAACTGAAAAAAAAAAATTGCCGAACACGATCATGTTTACAAAGCTTGTTAATCTATAATTTTATTAATTAAATTTAAGTTTTGTGTCTGCAGATTTGGACTCAATTATTGTCAAATTCAAAATTCACAAAAAGTCTGCTTTCATTACGATTGCCACTTTGAACGGTTAAAACTCGCGATTTACATGTAGAACATTGGAACGTTTCTAAATAAAAATGTGTTAACATAAAATCTATTTCCGTATGAAAACACATACAGTAAAAATATCACTGAAAACAATATGTCGATTAAGTTCAGACACGCAATGTCAAACAGGCACTTTCAGTAAATGTCTATTTTGGCCATATTTTACTGGTTTGACGTCTTGTTTTACAAAACTCTGTTTATTTTATAAAGTGTTGTTAGCTTACCACCAGAATTCTTTTAGGTATATTAATTAATTATTTACAAATCACAAAACTTTAGATTTGTAAAACGCTTTTAAATGAATAAAAATGATGACTGTGCGCTTTATTCCAATTGCCAAAAAATTGACTGCGCATTTTAAGTTTGACGTTAATGAGAATCGGAGCTGCGAATCCATACTTAAAGTCATTTGATTAAAATGAAACTTTACTGGTATGATTAATTATAAATAATGGTTATGCAGTTTTAATCTATTTGATACATGTGCGCAAAAATGTCACCATTACGTCCGTAACTTGATTGTTTCGAATTATCATTCATATAAAAATGCATTATTGAAGTCCTACAGCTTAAACGACTATACGTGTATCCGGAAGTTCAAAATTTCGGATAAAATGCACTCTACAACACAAACCCTGATTCATTCTGTATGTCTCTCAATATTATTGTTCCAGTGTGACAACTATAACATTACTATAATATATTTAAATCGTTTGGATACCATGTGCACTGAATAAATGAAACAGTTGTAAAATATACTTCAAAATGAAGCTGTGTTCTTTAATCACTATAAACACAAATATAAAGATGTGAAATGGTAATATTAATAGCAAAAATTCACCTGTATATATACCCCCACCCCAACCCCCGAAAAAAATTAAATAAAAAGGAGTGAATTTTATGTTTTCTTTCACCAAGAAGCATTCCCTTATCAAACTACATGCTATATTTTACAAGTAACTAGTATCCGAAGAAAATATCTCATGTAAATGAAAATACTTTCAACATTACGGGTATGGGAATCCTTGAGTTTTTTTACCGATTTTTTTTTTGTAAAAACAAAAGTGACGTTTTCAGTACAGGCACAGTTGACAACCAATAAATGACCATAAATTTTGTGAATGAAGCTGGATGTTGTATGGTCAATGACTGTGCTTACTACTAAAAACATTTTTCTTAGTGACCTAAATATGGCAAAAATGCCCATTTTCTAAAAAAATCTGTAATTTCAGTATTATTCAGAGACATATTTTGAAAAAAATGATAAATCTGTTGCAAAAATTAAATTCACGTTATAAGATAAACTTTCTGGAAGCCAACAATGTTTTCTTTTTAAATTATCCCCAACATGAAAAGTTTCTTACAAACCATATACGTGCACCTTGTTCTTTAGAAAACAGCCTTTTATCAAATTTGGAGTCGAAACCATGGTCAACAGATAGGAAATTCTCTTACAACGCAAAAGACTGCTCACACTTCCACGTTTAGTTAAAAAATAAGGTGTTATCACCAGTGATCTAATTCCACTGCTATTGATTCCAGCATTGGCGCTGAAATGCGCGCATGAATACAAAAATGATAAATAATCGGTTCACAGGTGTGTGATTTCTCGGCTTTATCAATCAAACTGTTTGAATAAACACATATTTGAATTATAATTATGGTACAAAAGCAATGGTCACCTAACGTACTGGTATCGTGTAAAAGTAGGTATTCTCTGCAAATCATTAGGAAAAAATGACACATGTGATGCAACTATGCCTTTTTGATATCAAGGTTTTGTAATACGTGTGCATCAAATTCAAGAGCGTTTGCTCAACCTAGAGTTGACACTTTGTAACACGCAAACACGATAAACTGGCAATACTAAGTATAAGAAATTTCTTCAGTATAAGACTTCTATTCCCAATTAATTAAAGAGAGCACTTATAGAGAATCGTAATTTATCTCTTTAATTTATTTTGTTTATTTTTAAATATATTTTTGAAAGATAACAGCAAACGTATTTGACTCGGAAACATGAAGTGCATATTGTTATGTTGTGGTCGATAAAGCTGAAGCTACCACTAACGGCCAGGTTCTGGCCTCATTTCCATTTAAATCAACCTTCAATCTAGCGGTTTTAAGTTTGTAAAAGTAGAACAGCGTTTGAGATCAACAAAACGAAACTTAATCGGTTTCAACTTCGTTTTGTGTAATAAAATGTGTTAGCACTACCCAACTTTGCTTTGTACTTGAAGACGTTCGGTATAAACAGATATATTGAAACATTAAAAAACGCATTAACGAACATCTGACAAAATGGAATAATATATAGGTCAAAATACTCATTGATGTATTTATTTTACTTATATCAGTCTTCTGAGGTTTGGATTGAAAGCTAATTTCAATATAAGAACAAATGTATTTGTATTTCACACTCGGTCTTCCATAAGTGTGCATCAGTATTTCATTTTATATCTCTAATCCTTATTATTCTTTTCTTATTTTTGTTTTAGACTTGTTTGTGAAGCTTTGCATAATTGTTTAATATGAAGGCATGGAGCTGGCTATATCTACTAGAACTTTGTCAATGTTTCAAAACTGGAGATTCATTGTGTCTGCCAAAGTGATATATTTTTCAAATTTGTAAATCCAAGTACCTCATTTAAGGTTCATAGATACGAAATATAAATGCAAATAACCATAACTTTGATATTTTACTTGTCGTTGAGGCTTTGTACAACCTACCTTGCACAATATCTTATATACAACGATGACATGTCAGTGCAAAAAGAGTATGTCTGTCTTCAAAGGCATTGCAAAATACAAGCACAGTTTGAGACTCTTGTAACTGGTTAAATGCGTTTTATTTGGAATTTAATTTAATAACAAATAATACAAGAATGAAAGGGACTTGTACGCTGTACTGAGATACACGTCAGCCTGCAGCTAAGTACATATAGAACTTAGATCACTGATAATTACTTAATGTCTTAATCATCTCCAATTAAATGCTTAGTTGTTTTACTCTATAAGGTTATGTTTATCAAAATGATATTTTGACCAAATAATATTGTTATGCAGTTGATCACATAAATACCGACAACGATTTGACTGTCAGTGCCGCAATATTTTACAAATCCGATGATGAATTATATATCACAGATCCTACTGTATGTCAGAGATAATGTCAGAAATATATTGCTCGGCTCACCACACTTGTCAGCTGGTAAAGACCAAACAATTATATCATAATTTCCTACGTGCCTTTGGTATTTTTCCCGTAGCTTTAGGTCTGCTAAACAGGTACTTTTATTACGGGAAGTATAGGTTAAAGGTCAGTAATTCAAATCCTTCTTTGTTTCATATAAAAAACGACAACTTCATGTCGTCTTTACGTATCTTTAGAGAACTTTTTCCTACACCAATTTTTCATGAAAGTTCTATCGCAAATTAACGAAAAAATGAAAAGAAAATAGGGGGTTGAATAGTTCCTAGTGAAATGCCAGTCAGTTGTTGTCTGCTACGCTAAAAATGGCGCATATTTGCTCTCCTCCGCGCAGTAAACACCTACTTTCGGTTTCGATCTTCAAAACTTACCGTGTGGGTTGTATGAACATGAAAACCGTCTCAATTCATGCAGAATGTATTCTAGTAGCGAAAAGGTGTGATTAAAGCATTCGTTCTACACGAATTTGCGCAGGAAATGGGAAAATTAGGATCTATTTATTATGGACTTCTTTCGACTACACCATGGAAGCACATTTTCGACCGAATTACTGACCTTATTCCTATAAAATCGATCTTACTGAAATGGAAAAAAAAAACATATACGTACACATACAAGTATGAAATAACATCTATTTTTTGTCATTGGGAAAGCGCAGTATTGTAATAATTCCAAAGGGACGCTCCTTGTGGTATTTATGAAGAAAAGAACTCCGTCATGCTGTCCGTTTTCAACACGTTTAGAACAAATTAATCTGCGTCGACCATTCTTGGAAATGTTAAAGGCACCGGCCTCCGGATCGTACGACAACAAAAAAGAAATATTTAGGAATCAGGAAATTAATTCTATATTTCTTAAGAAAGTGTAGAAAGACTACATATTATGGAAACAAATGAGAATCAGTTGTTTTTATTATTTTTTTTTAACATTGAAAATTGAAAAAAAAGCATTTGTAACGCTTCACTCGAGGTAAACTGCCTGAAAGGCACTGACCTTCAGATTTTAGCTAAAAATGATATGAAGTTTGATCATAATTACAATGAACATTAGAATATGAAATTTTGTTTCTAAACTCTCTTAAAAATACCAAATCAAAAAAAAAAAAAAAAAAAAAAAAAAGATGCCCGCGTCGAAAGTCGAACCCGGACCGCCGCGGCAATACAAACTTTTCCACTATCTTTACCAATACCGTCACGGATATTGTGTTTAATGTGTTATATATAGATATTTATGATTATGGCAGTTTACCTTGAGAGAGACTGAGATAGTCTATCTTACGTGTACGTGAACGTACATAATTTGGTCGATTTCAAAAAAGAAAGTACCGCAGTTATACGACATAAACACCACTAGAAAATATTCAAGGCTCTCAATAAAAGCGTGTATAAACCGCCCGTACATCTTATGTAACCTTTAACGATTATACATCATTTGCATTGTGGCGTCAAGCTGTTGCGCGTGTCCTTGCGCGTTAAACGTGACAGAATTTTATTGAAAACGTGAAACGACATCAATTAAAAAGAAAATGTATCTATGTCAGCGTAAGATCAAACCATCTTTCAATCGTGAACGTTGGCTCTTACATTTTCGTTATGGCTACGCTACGGCTACACTACTCGTAAAAAATGCATCGTGGCTCTTACACACAAACAAATTTATATTTACCATCGGTTGTCAGAAAATCTATATAATGTTAATATGTCTGACAGTCAGGAAGAAATTCAGTTTAAGTAAGATAAGTAAGGGTGGAAATAGATTCTGAAGAATTGAAAATGTATTCATTGCTTAAGAAAGACAAATAAGTATGAACTATTTCTTCTTAATGAGAAGGTGTATCTACGACAGTATCTTGGACCAATTGCATTATAATTTTTAAAATAGGGCATTTTCATTATTTTTAAATACGGTTTGTTGGATAATCAAGCTGAGACACAATGATTATCAACTTGTATCTGAACATTTGCCATGTGTTTTCACGATTTGGCGTATTGTTAAATGAAGTAGTTCATGTTTTCTAAATATGATGAGGAAAATGTAAATGTGATGTACAATACGAGTTCTTGACTATATCCATACCTGTCCTACAGTCTATAAAAGACTCCAACGACGCAGTGAAAGTTGAACTTACATAGTGAAACGAATTAATTGTTTTCCAAACATTGCATGTGTCTGATTATTTTTTAAGCATTATTATTGTTAAAAACTTTAAAGTTTATCGGTGCAAAGGATCAATGAATATATAAACCTTTTCATGATATGTTACATATGTCTCTGGACAAATATCTTGCATTTTACTTGACTAAACCTGTAAGTTTCCCCTTCTTTATCAAACTCATCCCTCGAATGTTTATCTTAGGAGTGGTGTCATCACATTGCCAATGCTCATAATTAATCAACTTATCTCCTTGTAACGCCAATCTAAGCAGTCTTGAATGCGCAGTATTAAAGACGAAATGCCGTAAAGAATGCAATAATTAGCACTTATTTATCACAACAGACAAACAAACGTTCTCTTCGTATTTCAGTTTCGTATTGCTTACTATTTATTTAACACAGACGACAACCCTCTATCATACCGTCAACTATTGAAATGAATTAATTGCAAACGTATTTCAGTTTTCTTATCTTGCGCGCTTCTTTGTCTAACTTACCGCACACAACATCAATCAAAGCGAATATTTAGCATGAAAAACTGTCAAATATAGAAGACAAGTTTACAATTTACATAACTCTACAACAATTTATACAAATTTGCTACTCATCTCATTTTTTTATGAAATAAGTTCAGATAAATGGAGCATTTTGTCATACTAATTTTATGCCGTATGGTCTATTACCAGATCAAGAAGTTAAAAAAGATGAATATGAAAACGAAACAGACAGTAAAATAAATAAGAAGACTCTTTCGAAGCAAATAACGCAATCAAAATAAATAAGAAGACTCTTTCGAAGCAAAGAACGCAATCAAGTAAAAAAAGATCAGAATCGGTTTGACTTGAGATTGTTCACGTTATCTAATGAATTGTGCAACACCTTCACGCCTCCGTGGAACGCCTTAAGTGGAATTCTATTGAACAGATAACTTGAATTGACTCGAGGACCCCACTACGAAATAGCTGTAAATCTGGGGGTCATTTAACGGTCACCTTAAGAAACTCAAAGACAGCTATCATGAGAGTTAGTAAGCAAAAAAAGCAAAGAAAAATATCAAACAGGGAGTGCCACGCACCAAAAGCGCAGCCTCCTCAAAACGAACCCCCCAGCACGCAAACGCGTGCACCACACACACACACTCAAAGCTTACACATCAGGACAAAACGAACAACACACACACACACCCAAAGCCAACACATAAGGACAAGACGAACAACAAGCATACACACACGCGCGCACACAAAGTCAACACACAAGGACAAAACGAACAAACAAAGGAACACAGTGGGGCACCGCCTTGGAACGGTCAGTGACAAAAACACCACTGGGGAGCTTAAACCGGTTTATGGTGCGCACCCAACCTCACTCTTACCCCCACCATGTTCCAAAGACATGGGACAGTGTAAATAAAAGTAATCCCCTCCAGGTGAATCTCTAACACACGTAATGGAAACAAAAAGGCATGGCATGTAAAACACAAAAATGCTCGTGTATAAATATATAAAAAGCAAACCTTTAGAACCAAAAACGTATGTACTCAATGCCTTTTCAGAAGACAGAGCAACAAGAGAAACACCCTTAAGGGCCCGAAGAAACAGGCCAGAAGACAAATATCAAAACAGTTCAGTCCTGGTAGGATTTAAAAACTGCTCATCATAGAGTCCTCCCCCTCTTCCGTCAGACGCAATCAAAGAGGGAAGCGTAGTGTCGAACTGTAAACGGGTTGAACACTAAACATGCGTTATGTCTCTAAACAGTTGGGTCGTAACCTCTTTTAATAAAACGTTTGATAATCTTTTCAAATACATTTGGAAAATTACCATGACCCAAGATCTTACGAAGTTTGTAAACCACATCCCTATAAAAAACGGGTTTAGAAATACCTTCTCGCAGAAGTGTCTTTAAATTACTATTGAATTTTAAAACTAAATCAGAATTACGATAATAAAATTTAGTAAAATATTTACGCAGTTTGTAATAACGGTAGCCTTGCTGAAGAAGTTTACTTGTAATATATTGATTACGTTCATTGAAATGCTTGACATGACTACACGCTCTGGCAAACCGAATTAATTGAGAAATATATACCCCATAAAATGTAGCCTGAGGTACATCCCCATCCAAATGGGGAAAATTTACAATACTAAAATTAAAATCATCCCTCTTGTCATAAATTTTGGTATGTATAATATTGTCATAAAAAGAGAGATGTAAATCTAAAAATGAAGCATCAGTATCCGAATTGTTAGTTTTTATTAACTGAAGCTCCCTAGGATAAATAGTACCCACCAAATGACCAAAACACGGATTATCCATATTAAGAATATCATCCAGATAGCGTGATGTATTATTAAATGCAGTTATAATATCTGCTTGCGTATCTGGAGAAAGTTTGTTTTGGTGGTCGCAATTTGGTTTATAAGGCACAGAAACACATACACGCTGATGAAACAATCCTTAGAAAGCAAGGCTTTAACTATGCTATTCCGTATGCCTTTCTTTTACTGCGCTCAACGTTTTCTTGTCCTTCTTACAAAAATGTGAATGTTTTTCTGTTCCTTAGTCATTGTTTCATGTATTTGCTTCTTAATGACTGCTCTTTAAGTTAAAAAGTAGAAAGGTGTAATTGCAATAAAAGTTGAGCTATGAAAAAGTTATTTGTTTATCGAACAGGGCATTTTTAATATTTTGAACTGATTCACATTACACTTTCCAAGAGTAGACAGCACTAGGTTTAGTTGCACATGTGAGTATTATCAGGGATTTCGAAGTCTTGTTTTATGACGAGTAGCGTTATCAAACATGTTCATATCCGGAAATTATATCCTAGGTCACTCCTCAGATGACGGTTTTTTTTTCAAATTTTAGAATATGTACCAGTTGCGCAGTTGTCATAACTGTGTGACCTTTGTAAAATGTCGTTTAAAACTTAATAGTACAATAATGGGATATTGTGTAATAACTTTGGAATTAATTTAGCCGTAGTTTGTATAATAAAATCTGTCAAAAGATCCCTTGGAAGCAAAGAATTCATAACTAAGAAGAATAATAGCAGCCTCGGTTTGATTGAGTCTGTTCATGGGAGGTAATGAAATGTGCAACACCTCTCGCCCCCCCCCACACCCCAGCGCCGGCTTAAGCGGAATTCTATTACATATAAAATTATGTTGAATGGACTCCACGATCCCAAAGGATCAGAAAAAATAACAACACTGAATCCAAGTACGGAGGGACTTTTTACAGCCGCCACATGACACTTAAAGATTGCTGTAGTGATAGTTAATAAAATCTGTAAAAAGATCCTTTGGATCATTATACCACAATGCTAGTTAAGATCATTATAAAAGATCATTATACCACAATGCTAGTTAAGCAACAGTATAATGCATATGTTTTTGTTATTTTATAATGTTTTATTGTCGCAATCAATACATGGCCATGTTACTTTACGACGTTCTAACCCGTCTAGTTCTATAATACCAGAATGGATAAAACAGGCGTCTACTTAATTGAATAGGTATACTAACTATGTTCTCATATATCAAATAGACAGAATCAATTGACATCTCATTACAGTACGGCTAAAATCTCTTGGTTAAATGTTCATTAGGCAAAGCAGATCAGCATTTTCCCTAAACTACATGATTTGTGACATTACTCTCTATTACAGCTTTTTGTGACCATTTGTTAACTTTTCTATGGAAGTTGTAAAATCCGATGTATAAAATACTTCAAGGCTGCCTCTGTTTGACACTAGTTAGGATAAGCAGTCCTTCTTGTGAGTAAGCCATCCAGCAGGCTTACGGAAGGTCGGTGGTTTTACCCAGGTATCCGCCCGTGATGAAATAATGGACGGTGGGGCACCTGGAATGTTTTTTTTTTTTGGATTTAACGTCGCACCGACACATAATAGGTCATATGGCGACTTTCCAGCTTTAATGGTGGAGGAAGAGCCAATGTGCCCCTCCGTGCATGTATACAGCTTGCATTATAACCAGTAGTTTTTTTTAATAAAGTTCTTAGACCACACGTATTCCAAATTAATCATGCATGTGCATAAAGAAATAGCTTCTGTTCATATGAAAACAATTCTACTAGTTATATATGCTTATGCATGCCCATGAAATGATTTTTAGATACAGGAACAGGAATAGCATAAAGGTATTCCAAGGAAAACAGGTAACTGAGATATTTGACATCTATATTGATAAAACATGGTAATCGTAAAATCTCAAATGTCCATTGTACTGTTAATGTGGAACTTTGTGTTTTTTTTAGTAGGATTTCCGTTGTACATGTATTACAATGGACAACTGCATTATTTGCACCAACCATGAGCTTTCTTTTGACAGTTTGAAGGTTTAATGTAACAGGCGATAGCACGTGCTAAATATACGATTTTTAACTTGCAGTTTATATGATTTTAACTTGTACTTTATAAGAATGTATTTTTCAATAAAGAATAACGACTAGAAATAGTTTCATAGTAATATGGAAAAATACATGATATAGAATAAATATTCAAAACTGTAACCACTACGCTTGCATGTTCCTCGTACATAAGTCAGTAGTAACTGTGGACTACGTTTTCTTTATACTTTATTATCATAAATTGTCCTGCTAAAATTTGTTTGAACACATTGCTGAATGCTCTGTTTGAAATCTACCTCGGCATTTGTTCCTACTATTACGTTCTGAAACTTATCCTGGCATAAGTATACAAAGACATGACTTTGGAAAGCAGCGTTACGTTAAAATTCCGTAAAGTTCTTCAAATGTGACTACTTCCGAGTCATGGTCACCTATAAAATGAGTGACATGTGATGAAAGGATATGCCTTTCAAGCAACATTTTGTTTATTTTCTTGTAAGCATTATCTAGCTAATTAAAAACGGAAAGTATAAGAAGTCAGTATTATTTCCCTTTACACTATTATCGAATGCGATAGTGACGTGAAAAGACTTATGCAAAAATAATGTCAAGCCATGTAATACAATGTTTCTGAGGTCATTTGCTCTCCAGCTCTTACTGCTGTATGGACATTGTTAGTTTCTTTAGAAAACAATAAAGAACTGACACAGACTCTAGAAACACTTGGAAAGTTACATGACCACAGTTGCGTATCTAATATGTATATGAAACGACATTAAACCAAGCACACAAATCGTATGCTTCTGTCATTATTTGATCTTTGATGTTTCATTCTTCATCAAATTAGAATTATATTGCGTACGGTGACTCTCTTTGTATCATATTAATATGTTTGATGACAAAGCTAAAATGTCTTGAATCATTTTGGCCATACTACGATCCGGTTGCAGAACAGTGTATTGTTGATTCTCCAACGATTTATTTCAGTGACCTGAAACATGTAAGTGGTTTAGTCTATTCTTTGTCAATAGTTTCTTCAGTACAACATATAGGTAGTCATTAAGCCGCACACTACACTAGTATTATGTCAATTCTTTGTATGTAGCTATCTTCTTTTCTGTCAAACGTAATCGTTGACGAAGTATGATATATATAGCTAGCCATTTGTTATAGCCATTCAAGCCAAATTTGACAAATTATTATCTCGATTCTATCACTTAGAGATTCATGACTTTCACATACGATATTCATGACAGAGTTCAGAAAGGTTAAAAATTACCTGCCAGTAACGTGTCTTATTAGCAATTTAATTCAAGACACGCTTTTCTTTCTTCCCTGTGTATTACAATCTCACAGTTGGGCATCGAACCCATTTTGGCCTCGTTTGGTTGAATAATCTGTAAGATATGTTATGCCGTTTGCTATTTATTGTCATTTATTGCCAGACTACAGCAGTAATCTGACCAAAGAAAACAATTTCATAATATTTGTCTAGATGAGTCTACAAAAAATAAGTTCTGTTTTGCTTGAACCGTTTTGGGTTGAATAGAAATGTTACTACTGCTTAAAAGGTTATTCACATGTTACGTGTGTCTCATAATGAGATCATCTGGAAATAAAAGTTACAATGCAGCTGAGTGTATTCTAAAAGTACACATCCGCAATTTCCGTCAATTTTCAAAATGTCTACAATCCATATGCTTCATATGCTAGTCTATAAAAAAAATGTTTTTATTATCGATACTATAGAATAGTTTTTGAAAAAACTACAAGTGATGTGCTTGATTTTGAAAATAATGAAGCGATTACGTACGGTCCGCTTATGACTTCTTACATCTCAATCACTATTAGTTGTGTAAGGAATTCAAACAAATTTAGTAGAAAAGAAATTAAAAATATTTTGCGCCTTGTTAGTGGTTATGAAAATCAAGCTAACATAATTATAAACAAACAAATTCAAAATTTTATGACTCGTCCTCCGATTACCCTGTCAAAATGTTCGGAGTTCTAATTAAAGAATAGTTCTATATTGGTTTTGTTTGCTTGATTTAATGCCGTTTCATGTACATATAAGATTCGCAACTGTGGTCACGAAACTGTCCAAGTGTTTCTAGATTCTGTGTCAGTTCTTTCTTGTTTTCTAAAGAAACTAATAACTTCCACACAACAGTAAGAGCTGGAGAGCAATTGACTTCAGAAACATTGGTTTTGTGTGTGTGTGTGTCAAATCATCACGAAGGATATGAAAAGAATTTTTTGCCAAATGTTGCATCTTTCAGCACTAGTAATATTTTGGGAATATTTCCCAATAGATGAACAATGCAGTTTCAATCCTAAAATATATTGTAATCGACAACCGTATCTGATCAGGTATCTTTGTTTCTGAAATGTTGAATTTTATTTTGACGTTAATCTTGCAATTCTGTTTTTTTTTCCTATTCAAAAATCTTCACATCGATTAAACACATACATCGAATGTTTGTCTAAGGTCACGTACCTGTATACTTTCAGTAATCAATTGAAATCCATGTCGTACAAATCATTACACCTTTGCATGTGCAGTATTTAGGATACTATTTATAATACCACCTACTGGTACTTATGTAGTATTGTCATAAGATACCGTTTGCTTGTATTTAGCGATTTTGCGCCATCTAACATAGGCACTTCTGCATTGCACACTCTACATCACTCCCAGGATGTTTTGACTTGTTTCAGTTACGAGCGCCAAAGTCTGTTATTGCATATTAAGAGAAGGTTGACTCTAAGCGACTCTAGGCGGTGTGGTATTGACCTCCTTAATCTGTATTTAATTTATAAGAAAACAAATCTTTTAAATATTAAGAGAAAAGTTTGCATTATTCTGTACGTCTGAAAACTATGAAATCTAGTCATGTTGTTCGTTTCCTGTAGTGTTAAGGTACGGCGTAATGAGTTTTTTGCTTCATTTTTAACTTGGTCTGAATTGTCGCCATCAAATTCAGGTTACTTTACATAATTACGTGTTACACTTTCAACTCTTCAATATCGGCATGGACCTAATTTGCGTCCTCTGAATTTCAAAGTGTTTCCACACATCAAACAAATAAACTGAATTGACAGCTCATTATTGTGTGAGTACACTCAATGAGTTGTGGCTGCCGCTTCCACATGTTCTGGGTCTCGTGACAAAACGTTCTCTTGCAGCTCAAATAATGTATTTGGTGAGGAACATGAAAATTATTCATTACTAAAAAACAAAGAGAGAAACTTAACAATACAAAAATGACTGTTACTATACAGAACAAGATTTGGAAATTCAAGTAAAGAGATTCGTTGATTAGAGACAGGCATTATGTTTTGAAATTCCTATTAATTGATTCAGACAAGTATGTTGACAGTACTAAATATTGCCACTAAACACTATTATGGGAGTGTTAATTTTTTTCTAATTCTAAGAAGTTTTAGACTGGCATACCCAGCAACTAAAAACGAAGAATTTGAAGCATAGGTACTAATACGCGCTGACTATTACTGGAAGGACGTTAAGGACGAAGTAGTTTGTGGTTCAGGACCTACAACAGTTAATTTTAAGATTTGATATCTCCTTTCATTGGCACTAAATATGATCATCAATACCTCTCAAGATGTCGATCTTCAGAAATGCTAGAAACAAGAAAGTTCCCATAATTAATGCAGCGCAACTGAAGCCTGTACATAGAAAGAGTGCCGGATGTATTTGCGAAAAACGGAAGAACAACTTCCTATGAAGAATAGTGATCAGACTCTTCTTCATTCGACAGAAGATGTGACCAGATACTTCAGATAATTCCAGAAGGCATTTGTTCAAGATGCAGGACTTAACGCAGCATTGTAGGAACTAAATGCCGATTTATAGCAAATCGATCTTCGTGTGTTAATTCATAAGCAGTATTGAAAGTGGTGCTTTTCGAGCCACGTGATAATGCTTATCATTTATTTAGACACCCGTTGCATATATTTTAACATAAGATTTAAAGCCTTATGGCACTTTCTGAGAATACCTAGTAGTTACCAAAACTCTCAGAACGTGTGTCCATAAAATCAATCCATTAAACGAAACATTGAAAGTAAAATGGCTGTCCATCAAGCGCATTTTATCATTTGTTACGGGATAAATACTTCGAATATTTAAAACAAGAGCTGTCGGAGGACAGCAACGCTCGACTTTTCAACAGCCTTGTCGTTTGAATGAATAAGGAAGTCGAAAAAGGGGCATAATTTAGTAAAAAATGCAAAATAGGGTTATGGAACCTGCATAGTGCTTATCAGCTCATGACATAGGACAAGTGTGTGAAGTTTCAATCCATTCCCATAAGTGGGTACTGATTTACCAGCTTACATATAAGAATTTAACTAAAAACTCTTAAGCTGAAAATGGGGCAAAATTTTGTAAAATGCGATGTTGAGTTCTTGACCCTTTGCACTGCATGTCATATTATGACAGTGAACAAGTGTGTGAAGTTTCAATCCTTTCCCATTAGTGGATACTGAGATACCAGCTTACAAACAAAAACTTAACCAAAAATTTCTATGTTGAAAAAGGGGCATAATTTTGCAAAAAAGCAAAATAGAGTCATGGGACCTACTTTGTTCATGTCAGATCATGACAGTGAACAAGTGTGAGAAGTTTCAATCCATTCCGATTAGCGAGTACTGAGACACCAGCTTACATACAAAACCTTAACCAAAAATTTCTAAGTCGAAAAAGGGGCATAATTTTGTAAAAAGCAAAATAGAGTTATGGAACCTGTGCAATGTAAGTCAGTTTATCACAGTGAATAAGTGTGTGAAGTTTCAATCCATTCCCACGAGTGGTTGCTGAGATACCAGCTTACATACAAAAACTTAACCAAATCGGGACGCGGACGCCGACGCATGGGCGAGTCCAATAGCTCTACTATTCTATGAATAGTCGAGTTTAAAAAACGTAAGCAAAAGTAAATATACAACTATCTATAATAAAAATTTTAGATAAATATGAAGTGCACTAATGACAGTTTATTCGTGCATGTTACAAGCGTTTATATCTTTTAGAATATTATAGACAAGTGTCCAGACCCTGATAAGACCTTGACCGTATTGTACAACATATATGCTTACTTCGCTTTCAAAACATTCCAATTTTAGCAATAAACGTTAAATTGTTTGCAATCATGATAGTAACAGTAATAATTTGATTTCAACACAAAAATAGCATGAACGAAGTGTATAAGAGATTCATTGCAACATCTAGAGTTTTACATCACACACTCTTATGCCAGAAGACAGAACTGCTGACTATTTTCTTCAAAAGATCGGATCTTTCTACAAGATTAAATCAACCTTAAAAGGTAGATGTATCTATTGTTTTGTCTATAACTCAGCATTATACGCAGCTACTTCGACAAATGATGATATCATTTGGAATTAGGATTATACTGAGAATCCTCTTTGATGTGCACATAAAACTGTGTCAGTATGGCATTATGCTGTTCATTAACATTCTAAACGAAATTACTTAACACTAAATGAAAAACCTGGTGATCCCATTTTTCTTGTTTCAGTAAACTACTCGTCCGCGGAGGACCCCAATACTGCGATGTTAAATATGTCATCTATGCCTATATTTTTCAAATGCAATTTAGAAAATACGCCCAAATTGATATTGCTCATGGAACACGATGTTATAGTCGTAACAAATTAGTTAAAACACTGTCCGTAATATTGCTAATGCTCCCGTTAGTTTTTTTTAGACTACGACCTTTGCAAAAAGCGGACGTAGGCCGTCCTATCATGTGAAAGAATTTCCGAAGTGTCATATGGCTAAGTATCTTCTGAAGACCGATTATATTTTGCATACAAACAGTCATATGTTATGTTGTTGTTATTTCTTTATTTGACAAAATGAAATCATGTTCTTTTGGTAGGTAGCAAAGTATACTGATGGGATAAAAAAGTGCACAGAAAAATATACAAATGAGGAAGTGATAAGGGATAGAAAGGGGGGTTGGGGGAGGAGGTTGAAGTGGAAAGTAGATGAATATACAAACGGAATGCTACGTCACAGTTGCACTACAACGTAAACCACAATAGCGCAGACATTCATGTACCAAGGATAAACACACCACCGCACCCAACTAACAAACATAGAAAAACAGACAAGTGAGATACGAGAACACTGTAGGGCACCGCTTTAGACAAACAAGCACACAAACGCACACCTATTAGCAGGAAAAAACAATCGTGCAGCCAAAATAAGCACGAAAACTAACTCAAAGTAAAGGGGGAGGGGATGCAAAAAAAAAAACGAAACAAAAACGGGGGAGCGCAAATGCAAGGGGAAATGAGGGTGGGGGGCGATAGGGGTATAGGAGTGAGGAGAAGGAGGAGAAATAAAACGCCTACAACAACCAAGACAACATACGCAACAGAAAATACAAGTCAGACAGAAACCAGTTGAAAACAGGGACACCGCCTTGGAACGGTCAGTAACATATATAAAGGAAACTAGGGGTTTAAACGCGTTTAGGGCATGCCAACCTCGCACTTGCCCTATTTTCAACAAGTTAGACAACACAATGTAAATAAAATCCCCGCTGAGAAAGGCTCTAACATTAGCGAACAAATACCAGATTAATTAAGTAAAACATAAAATAAAGGTAAACCTAAGGTATACTCAGCAACTTGTCTGAAGTCAGAGCACCACGAGCCTAACTTTTAAGGGCACGACTAAGAAAAAAATTCAACTCCCTCCATCCGTTGTATGTAGGATTTAGGAGAAAAGCATCATGGAGTCTTACACTTTATTAGTCATCGCACCATCAAATAGGAAAGCGTAGCGATTAACTGTAGAGGGGTCAATCACTTAACATGCACTGTGCTTCACGATTTTCGCATCGTATCCTCTTTTGATAAACTTTTTAACACATTTTACAAATATCTGATTAAAATAATGACTATGTTTAATTTTCCGAATTTTATAAACTACATCTCAATAGTAGTCCAAGTTTTAAAAGTGTTTTTAGCAAAGCAATTTTCTCGGTATGAATTCCTTCTCAAGCTGAAATGATAGTTCTTCGATATCTGATTTGCTTTATTTACAGGCATCCAAAATTATAGCTGGTTTATAGTCCACATAGTTGTATAAAAAAGGCAATTTTATGGTATTGCTATAATTAAGAACAAAAATAACAGAATTAATTGTGACAATCGTGTTTTTGAGTAAAAACCTACTTGGTTTGGAATATAAATATTTACTTTCTCAACTACGGTGTAATATTTTATGTTCAGCTAAATAATCTTATGTGCATCTGTTCACAACGAAGCACTGACCCTGAGGACTATGTATGGGAAAATATAAGAGTGAAATAAGTGTTGACTGAAAAAAGGCAATATTTATTTTGCCGAACAATACCTTAACAAATATATATTTTCACATATATGGGCGAAAAATACCGCCAATACCATAACAAATATATATATTCACACATTAGGGCGGATAAAACCGCCGACGAAAGCATATCAAGAAAAGTAGATGAATTTACATATTAAGATAAATCTTTCAGAATTAGAAAATTGTCACTTGGAGAGGAGGTGGAATTGAAGGTGGTGGTAAGATAAAACCAGAAATTAGCCAAAACAAAATTAAAGAAAGAAGCGTGCTATTCACTCTTGAATGTTGACGAAGAAGGAAGATGCCGTTTCCCGATTGGTTCAACGGTATCACGTGATAAAAGGAATTCCCTGATTGGCTTTTACAATAGTCAATAAATTAACATAATTCAGAATGGGACCGATTCGCCCAAATGTACAACAATGACATAAATAATTTTATCTACCTATAAAATTCATTTATGTGCATCTGTTCGCAACGAAGCACTGACCCTGAGACTATGTATGGGAAAATATAAGAGTGAAGGGCAATATTTATTTTGCCGAACAATACCTTAACAAATATATATTTTCACATATCTGGGCGAAAAATTCCGCCACGAAAGACCAGGGAAAAAGTGACCTGGGATGCCGCCCAGAAAAACATCGAAATTTCCAAGTATATCCCATCCGTACTGCAGTAAACCAGAGTGTAAATGTTAACAAATATGTTGTGTATTATATTACCATAAAAATTCAACCAAATCACTTAAGATAAAACCAGAAATTAGCCAAAATAAAATTAAAGAAAGAAGCGTGCTATTCACTCTTGAATGTTGACGAAGAAGGAAGATGCCGTTTCCCGATTGGTTCAACGGTATCACGTGGTATAAGGAATTCCCTGATTGGCTTTTACCAGAGTACATAAATTAACATAATTCAGAATGGGACCGATTCGCCCAAATGTACAACGATGGCATAAATAATTTTATCTACCTATAAAATTCATCTATAGTCCAGGTACAGTGGTAAACTGATTTATTTTGACCTGTTGTAAGGAACATGTTAAATGTGTTTGTGACATACTATTCATATTCATAATATAAATTTCGATAAAAGGATCTTGATATAGATATTTTTGCAAATATATTCAGTTTTACCTGTTAGAAGAGTGAAATAGCTGTCAAGATGCGTTTTTAACTTTAAGATACACATCTTGATACTCTATACTTTACACAACAGACCGTAAAATTGACACAATGGGTATCGAGTATCGAAATGTGTATGTGTTGAATATTTCTAGGTGATGCATATGTTTGTTGCGTTTTCGTATCTCGTCAGTGTATATATTGAAGTGGACACATGTTACAAAGAAAAAAAAAGTGAATTGTAAATGTGAACATAGGATATATTTAGACTGAAGTGACGTAAATTTGCGGAAACATCACTAGTGGACTTGGATTAAATGCGTTTAGTTTAATTCGTTGTATCAGAAGATAGTTTAATTGTTAAAACTTGACTGGAGCTTCTTTGCAAAGCCTAACGGATTAACCTCAATGGTTTTACAATTATATATCTATTGTGCCAAATATGCAGTCCAGCTGCCTATTGATATTCTAAATAATTATCCGTGGTGAGTTTTATAAATAAATAATATAAATATAAAAATAGATTATAAAAGTCTTAAAAATGGTCGATAATTGCTATTTATTCTTAAAGCAGAAAGCCGCTGGATTCAATGCGTGAAATGTTGCAAGAGCTTGGCCACAACATAACGATACACATAATTTTTGTGATTCCGAGACAAACACATGACTTTACTTGAACAATAACTGTGTCTATAAAACTGTTACAGGGACAAATCAGACCCTAAATATTGTTGTAAATTTGACTGCCTCACAATAAAAATCTGGTTAATATTCTGTTCCTCAACTTTTTTTTCACAAAATGTAGTTAACTACACATACGTCGGAAAGAGGTAGAGCTTTATTTAAGTTTTTTTTTATTCAAAAGCATGTACATTTCATTATTCATTTTAGTCATTTTACTATAACTTAGTAAGTCATGAGCAGGATGATAATATGATATATGTTCTATAATATTGCAACAATCCTTATTATGGCTGGTTGTGAAAATTGCAAAAACAAATTAATCTAGTAGAAACTGAAACGAGTATTAAGTTTTAATTTATATTTCGTTGTAAACGAAGAGGTATCATAACATTAACTTTATCTATTATTCCATATATTTGATGCCTGTCTCTAAAAGAACATACGTTCCGTTGTTTCGCCGATAAATAAAAATCTAGCTTCATTAAAATTTCACACATATACAATAAAGACTGAATTAAATTTATGGCAGTCTTGATTGCAATATTTATTAAAGTTATTTTCTTCTATCAGTGCTACGTATTATAGAACATATTTCTTTCAGAAAAGTATTTTACCAAAATGCACAAATACCCTCTCATCAGACAATTTATGTATCAGTTACAGAAATAAATGGATGAATACATACAATAACTGATTTACTTTTGTTCTGGCCATTATGAAACTGATTATTTTCCTCCAGCCGATACTGAGTACTGAGTAGATACTTTATTGCCGCTGTTGCGGTTATTAGAATCCCATTGCCTACCATTCGATGGCTCATTATATAAGAAAGGAATAAAACAGGAAACAGTAAGTTTAAACATCATTCGCGTTGTCTAGCTTTCTCTTTGTTATATTTCTTTCAGTAACAGGATAAAGCGCATATGAGAAGAGTGCAAATTGCCTGATATGAGTTGTCACATATTAAAGAATTACAAAGTAAAGGAAACATCTTGTTTACTGATATCTGGGGTTCATAAACTTTAATTTAGGCTTACTTGAGTTGGGAATAGCTTAGTTGGCTAGGAAGGGGAAAGGGAAGAGCGTTCGCGCATGCACAACACAGTAAACAGGTCAAACAACTCTTAAATATCACCTACAATCTTAAGTAAGATATCAGCCTTTTCTATAATTATGATTCTTTCGGACTTGTTATAAATTTCATTTCCCATGCAATTATGTGCTCTTTAATTTTTTGTGTGTTTGTTTATTTTGGGTTTAACGCCGTTTTTCAACAGAATTTCATTTATTGATCCTCTGTGTATCTTTTGTCAAGGAGGTTTTGAGCTCTCTGATTATATTCAGTTGATACTGGCGTTAGTTTATCTGTATTAAAGAAATTTGAAGCCTCATAATGCTTTTGTTTAAAATGTGGCTGTCACATGTTTCGTTATTAACATAAAATATATCAATTTCGTGATAGATCCTGTGTATGATAATTGCTTCTTTAATTTTGTCTATAATTTTTGACAAAGGTTTGAATATGAATGAATATATTACAATGTTTTATTGAATCTATTGTCTTTGATTATCTCCTTTTGCAGCTTCATGTGCAGTATTAAAGGTTACGCTTTTCTAATCTTATAATGTTGCATAACATCTATTTGGAAATCTGTTTTTATCAGTTAAAGCCTTATTGAACTTTAATTATAATATGTTATTTTTATTCTCACAAAACAGGCGTGATCTTGTTAGCACATTTATTAAGTATCATGTATAGCAAATATATTTCTTGCAGCAGAGAAAAGATTACCAGAAGGTAAAATACGTTCATTTTGTTAACAAAAAGGGAAAAAAAGCAAGTAGTTATAGGGTGTTAGTTGATTTTCTTTTCGATAAAACTGCAAACAAACATATTCCGCGTTTATTTTGCCTTTAAATAATATTTTTCTTGAAGTCAATAAATAGTTGACAGGTTGTCAGATAAACTCACATTAGATAGAGCGTCATATTATATGACGTAATAAGCCTCTTTAGATGGCGTGATGACGATGATTTAAAACCTTGAGGAGGAATGCGCCAGACTGGGAGGATTATAAAATAAGACCTCTTAAAACCTGAATATTTGTCTAATGAACCTCTTATGAAATATTGAGAAAATTGATCCATTTCTAATGTCATTCTAGAAAATAATTATTCATTTGGGAAGTCTTTTGTCTTTTTAGACCCTAATACATTGTTATTAACCATTTTCATTTATTTCGGAGTAAATATTCAGCAGATATTCGGGTCTAGATAGTTCAAGGGCCGATCAAGACTTCTGAAATTTATACAAAGGTACTTTCTTAACAAAACACACCTGTATAATAGTCGAGGGGTGAATGCAAAAATAATAACACTTTATTTGTATACACTTATACCTCTTTCGCTCTTGACCCTCGATACAAAACTCTCTCATCCCTCGATATGTAACGCGCGATACAAAAAGTCAATTTTTTATTTTTTCATCTACACTTAGTCATGTTTTAAGAAATATTTATAGATTTTGTAATACAATGCGGCTTCCTTTCTCTAATATATATATTGCACTTTGTAAATACCCCTTATGTAAAATCCGTAATCAGTCTTTTAGAAGCGTTCTTAATAATCAACAAAAAAAATCCTCGAATGTATGAAAACAAACCCTTTTCCCGTACCATCTTCAAAATACTGTGAGATAACGCCGTTATACGGCGTGTTAATCTAATAATTTTAGCAGATACTGGTCAGACAATGCCCTAGAGCATGTTGAAATAAACAATACACATGCTGAAGGATCGATTGCTCAGTCGTGGCTGGCATTTTGCACTGTCCTTAGGCCTACCGGTGTTGTTTGTCTCGCTTAAGACTATCTTTTCTAGCATACAGAAACCTATCAAAGGCAAAGCCACAGAATATGGATAATTTATTGCTTTCCTTTTACTCCCTTGTTTTATTTGCGAGTCATCAAATCTTTGGCAGTAATTTAAGACTTTTTTTACCCATACAGTGGCTATTACACACAATACAGCGGCCATTTCAGTAACAATCCGTATCGGATGAGGAAAATGGATCAGACTTGATTTAGGTCAACAGCCTCTTTTATATTCTAAGACAAAGCGAAGTTTTCATCCATTTATTTCTACATTATGATAGGGGGAAGTCTGACGAAAAAATATTAATGCATTTCCGTGAAAGTTAAGTGCAGGACAGAAAGTGATGAGAGCACTGTATTCTAGATAGAATAGCGAATTCATAGATCTGGTAAATACTTGTTAGCGAATCTTTGTTTCTCAAATTTATTAATTTTTGTAACACTAGATTATACAGTCCGTTGTGAAGATATGAAATTTAGTCTTTACGAAAAGTGTAGCAAATAAATGGAATGATGCGAATAATGGACTCATGCCTTGTATACAAATAATTGTGAAATTATTATAACAACCATTTCTGTTTCTACTATTTCTACAACACGCTTCACAACTAAAATCTCACGACGATTCGTAACTTAACAGGAAAGATACTTGAAGGAGACACCATGTTTTAAGTTACAAGAAAATAAAGAAATACAATCCAAGAGAGTTTTGACATGTTTCTAATTTTTCTGAATCTATAAGACAGAATAAAACCAGTTCGTTTATAACAGTTACAAGTTAAAGACACTGATTCTGGTATGCCTGGTATGTGGCCTATGGGAATGAAAAGGTCTGCGTATTGGTGGTAATGGCCGATACGTAAGTCTGGACCATTGATAGACTTGCTTCTGTTTATCATAATAAGCTACTGTATAGCTACTGTGCAGTACATAAATTACCGGAGATATTTCTCACCTTCAAAGCAAATCAGTTCTCACCTTTATAACGAGTTTAGAAAGCTTGACTAAATTAGGGCTAAATAAACAAAGTAATAAGATACAACAGTGTTTTTTCCCCCAAATTTTTAATAATCAAGTTTTTTAACAATTACATTTCATCATTGATGGTTTTTTTTTTTTTTTTTTTTTTTTTTTGGATTTTTTTTGTTTGTTTTTTTTATTCGAAAATATAAAAAATGCATTCAGGCACATAGCTTTTAGAAATAATGAATTATGTGTATTTTGAACAATGAAATCTCTTTATTGCTGGATTTTATTATACATAAAAGAATCGTTATTTAGACAAAACAAGGGGAATTATGTCTTCTGTCCATATTCCATTTCATCTATTAAACATGCAACTGAATGAACGCTTCTTTAATTTCTAATAAAAGCCAGCAATTATCTTTTTTATCTGGTTTTATTTTGTTACTTTTGATAAAAAGATCATAATCATATTGAATAAACAAACTTATAATTTCTTTAAGTAGTTATTCAATGGTTAAGGAGTGAGAATTGCTTTGCTATAAGAGTTATTATTTAATTGGCCGGGACATTAATCAACATCAACTAAAATAATTTTGTGTACATTCTAAAAAAAAAACAAAAACAGCATTTCAATCAATAAAATGCAAAAGACAGGAAATAACCAATTTATCTGTAGGCAATAAAATTTATGATTCTCTGACAATAATTAGGCTACATGTCAAGTCTACAGGGGTTTTATGGACCCTTATCAGACCGGACCAGACAGGATCTTGTATATTGGGGATTAAAAAGTCTGGTATTTGGGGGGGGGGGGGGGGGGGGTGGCGGGGTCACTTATATAGGAGATTTTCTTTGCCTTTAAGTACAGTCTCAGAAGAATTTGATGTTGAGAAGAAGTGAATGTTATAATGACTTCAGGAATCAGAGTATGTACTTTGAAAAAGGAAGCCAGTACACATAATATTATTTTCTTTAAATAAATGCATATATCTTCGGAGTCAGATTTTACTACAATAGAAACTCTATATGTACAGAAAGGAGTCAAAATATATCGAAGCTTTTTGTTAACAGTTCTTGTATATAGTACACCTTAGTTTAAATACAAGACAATTATTGTTTTATGACATCCTATATGTACAGAAAGGAGTCAAACATATCGAATCTTTTTGTTAACAGTTCTTGTATATAGCACACCTTAATTAAATACAAGTTTTGGTAATATTCAAAGTTAGGCAGTACTGCATTTTTAGAACATTACCTGTTTTGCAAACTATACCTGTTTCAGTCAAAATATAATTTACCTACCAGTATATGTCTTTGCCGGTCGATGATAGACAATAGTCTTTACATCGGAGAACTGTAATGTTGTGAACTATATATTCATATAATAAATGAATTATCTATAAAATAGAAAAAAAGTGGAAACTTATAAAGTCCAATTATTTATTCATTACAGGTAATGTATTGTAAATCACTATATAATCAACTTCTAAGCATTTGTATTTTCTTACATTATTGTGTCAATTGACCATTGTCGTTTGCTTGCCATATTTGCTAAAATCTTACAAATACCTTTATAAAACAAAAGTTCTAACTAGAGTCGACTCCTCACATGTTCAATTATAATTTACTCATATAAGTATAAAAGAAACTGAAATGAAATTGACAAAGACTTATGCTTGTTAATCTATAAATTGATTAATCAAATCTATGTTTTGTGTCTGCAGATTTGGACATTGTTGTCAAAATTAAAAAAAAATCACAAAAAAATTAGATTTCTTTTACGTTTGTCAATCTGAGTGGTTAAAACTCGCAGTTTAGAACATTGGAATGTTTCACAGTAAAAATGTGTTAACATAATATCTATTCCCGTATGAAAACAAAACATATGCAGCAACAATATCACTAAAAACAATATGTCAATTAAGTTTCAGACACGCAATATCAAACAGGCACTTGCAGTAAAATGTCTGTTTTGGCCATATTTTACTGGTTTGACGTCTTGTTTTACAAAACGCTGTTCATTTTATAAAACGTGTTGTTAGTTTATCACCAGAATTCTTTTAGGTATATTAATAAATTATTTGCAAATCACAAAACTTTGAATTTATTTGAATTTATAAAACGTTTTAAAATGAATAAAAATGATGACGCCTTATTCCAGTTGCCAAAAATTGACTGCGCATTTAAGTTTGACGTTAATGAGAATCAGAGCTACAAATCCATACTTAAACTCATTTGATTAAAATGAAACTTTACATGAACGATTCATTATAAACGAAGTTTGTGCATTTTAATTTATTTCGTCCATGTGCGCAGAAACGTCACGAAAACATCAAAGGCTAGAAATTTTGTTTGTAAACTTTAGTATGATTTAATATGAAGCGATAATAGACAATTCCCATTACGTCCATAAATTTATATATTGCAACGTCCATCATGTATTCGGAAGTTCAAAATTGCAGATAAAATCCACTCTACAACGCAAACCCTGATTCATATGTCTCTCAATATTATTGTTGCAATGTGACCGCTATTAAATTGCTGTAATATATTTCAATTGTTTGAATACCATGTCCACCGAATAAATGAAACTATACCTCAAATGAAGCGGTGGTCTTTGCTCACTATTAAACACGAATGTAAAAGTGTGAAATGGCAATATTAATATCAAGTCAGTCTCTAAATGGAGTGAATTTTATGTTTTCGTTCATCAAGAAACATTCTTTAATCAATCTGCATGCATATTGAGTATTCAAAGTAAATATCTCATGTAAATGAAAATACTTTCAACATCACGGGTATGGGAAACCTTGAATTTTTAACCGACCTTTTAAACCAAAGTGACATTTTCAGTATGGGAACAGTTGTCAACAACAACAAATAAATGACCATAACATTTGTGAAAGAAGCTGGATCTATGGTCTTACAATTTGTATGGTCCTTGATTGTGGTAACTACTAAGAACATTTTTCTTAGTGACCTAAATATGGCAAAAACGCCCATTTTCTAAAAATAAATCTGTAACTTCAGCAGTATATAGTGACAAAATAATAAATGTGTTTAAAAAAATTAAAGTCATTTTATATGATAAACATTCTGGGAGCATAACATTTTTACTTTTTAAATTATCCCCAACATGAAAAGTTTCTAATTTGTGTAAACCATATACATGTTCCTTGTCCTTTAGAAAACAATCTTTTATCAAATTTGGAATCGAAACCATGAACAACAGATAGGAAATTGTTTTACTATAGAAAAGACTGCTCACACTTACACGTTTATTTACAAAATAAGGTGTTATCGCTAGTTTTCTAATATCAGTGCTATCAATTTCGGCACAGGCGCTGAAATGCTGAAATACGCGCATGAATACAAAATTGATAAATAATCGGTTCACTGATGTGTGATTTCTCGGCCTTATCAATCAAACACAAATTTGAATTAAAAATATTGTACAAAAGCAATAGTCATCTAACATACTATTATCGTGTAAAGGTTACTGCTCATTTGGAAAAAAATAACACATGTGAAGCAATTATGCCGTTTTGTTTGCGTGCAACAAATTCAAGAGTGTTTGCACAACATATAATTGACACTTTGTAACACACAAACACGATAAACTGGCATTATTAAGTATCAGAAATTTTTTCAGTATGATACTTTTATTATTCCCCATTCATCATATAGAGCACATATAGAGAACCGTCATGTATCTCTTTAATTGATATTGTTTATTTCTACCATGTTTTTTTTTTTCAAAATATAAAAGCAAACGTTCTTAATTGGGGAGCATGAAATGCGTATTGTTATGTTGCGGCCGATCAAGCTGTAGCTACCACTAACGGTCGGGCTCTGACCTCATTACCATTTAAATCAACAGTGAATCCAGCGATTTTAAGTTTGTTAAAATAAAACAAAGGTTTGAGATCAATAGAATGAAATTTAAATTGTTTCGACATCGTTTTATAAAACAAAATGTGATAGCACTACCTCAATTTGCTTTGTGTTTGGTATATACAGAAATATTTAAACTTAAAAAACGCGTTAACAAACAATTGACTAACTGGCTTGAAAGAAATACATTATCATAAAAACATGTATCATGTTACTACTAATTGATAAATTTATGTCACTTATATCAGTCCTCTGTGGTTTGGATTGAAAGCTTATTGCAATATAAGAACAAATCATTATACCTTTGATTTTTTACTTGTGTTTGGGGTTTGTACAACCTACCTTGCACAATATCCAGTATACAACGATGACATGGCAGTGCAAAAAGAGTATATCTGTCTGCAAAGGCATTATAAAATACAAGCACAGTGTAAGACTCTTGTAACTGGTTAAATGCGTTCTATTTGGAATCAACAGCTTTAAGAATTTGATAAAAAATAATAGAAAGGGGCTTGTGTGCTGTACTGAGATACTCGTCAGCCTGCAGCTAAATACATGAAGAATTAATCAAATGCTTATTTGTTTTGTTCTGTAAGGTTATGTTTACCAAAGTATATTTTGACCAAGTAAAATTGTTACTGATTAGCAGTTTATCACATAAACACCGACTCGAATCGTCATCGGAAGGCTTTGACTATCAAAGCCGCAGTATTTTACAAATCTGATGATGAATTATATATCACAGATCCTACTGTATGTCAGAGATAATGTCAGAAATATATTGCTCGGCTCACCACACTTGTCAGCTGGTAAAGACCAAACAGTTATATTATAACTTCCAACGTTTCTTTGGTAATTTTTGTTCTGTAGCTTTAGGTCTGCTAAACAGGTAATCTAATCACATGAAGTGTAAATCGATCTTACTGAAATGGAAAAAATACTACATATGCGTACATATACAAGTATGAAATAACATCTTTATTGTCATTCTAAAGGCACGCTCTTTGCGGTATATATGAAGAAAAGAACTTCGTCATGCTGTCCGTTTTTAACTCGTTCAGAAGAAAATAATGTGCGTCGGCAATTCTTGAAAATTTTAATTGCACTGGCCTCCAGATCGTACGACAACAAAAAAGAAAATATTTAGGT
Organism: Mercenaria mercenaria; assembly: GCF_021730395.1. NCBI lineage: Eukaryota > Metazoa > Mollusca > Bivalvia > Venerida > Veneridae > Mercenaria > Mercenaria mercenaria. The sequence goes on along the minus strand of NC_069362.1, from coordinate 102,570,913 downwards.
ATCAGTAAATTAATTCCATATTTCTTAAGAAAGCTTAAAGAGACTACATGTTATGGAAACAAATGAGAATTTATTAATTTAGTTGTTTTTATGTATTGTTTACATTGAAAATTGAGAAGCATTTGTAAGCTTTACTCGAGGTGAACTGCCTTAAAGGCACTGACCTCCAGATTTTCGCTAAAAATGATATGATTTTAAAAATGCCAAATCAAGAAAAAAAGATGGCCGTCCGGGCCGCCGCGGCAATAAAACCTTTTCCACTGTCGTCACGGAGGATTATATGTTTAATGCGCTAAATATAGATATGTATAATTATGGCAGTTTACCTCGAGAAAGACTGAAATATTGTATCTTATGTACACGTGCATGTACATAATTGTATCATATCTTTCAATACGCGTCTGAAATGTCGCAATTTAAAAATTCAAAACCTTAAAACAAAATTTATTTCCTTGTACAAATAGCTGAATTCTAGCGATTTTCATTATTGTCTATGCATGGTATTGCTAAAACTCCATAGTTTTGTTGTGTTTACTGTAGAGGTGTTTTTTTCTGCCAATAGATTATGACTTAACTAAAAAGCTGAAAATGTTTTTCTTACTTTCTTAGCAGAAGGAGAGCTATCGTGTTCTTTGTCGAAATTATCATGATTTGCTATAACATCAATTTTCTGAATTAACAGTGATTTGATATGCTTTTGTTTGTCATTGTCACATCAGTCTACATCAAAGCTCTGATCAAGTGATGCAGCAATAAAATGGGGGTCATCCTTTTCACAACAAGATAGCCTTCCGTCTATAGTTTCCTACTCTTTGTTCACCATTTTATGGTTGTAAGCCGATCATGACTTAATGTCAATGGTATGGTCGTACTAATTTCATACCATCTTTCTGTTTTTGCATGACAAGGTTCGTAGCCTCCTCAGAAAGGTAAAATATTATGCGTAACTCAGAATGTTTCTCTCATATTGTCGGAGTTAATAGTAAAGAAGAATGGGATTTAAATTTTCCATAATCTGAGCATTTTAAAGACGCTAAAGAAATTCAAACAAATATCTAGTTTTATGCTTCAAATTATGGAACATACGTTTAACAAGGATGTAAAATGTATGTTTTTTAGTCCTAGAATGCCCCATCGTACACATATCAGATGATTCATTCATGTTTAATTTAGTCGACTTCAAAATCATACGACATAAACACCAATAAAATATATCTAAGGCTCGCAATAATAGCGTGTATAAAAACGTCCGTATATCTTATATAACCTTTAACGATTATACATCATTTGCATTGTGGGGTCAAGCTGTTGCGGGTGCCATTGCGCGTTAAACTTGGCACACTTTTGTTGAAAACTTGAAACGACATCAATTAAAAAGAAAATGTATTTTTGTCAGTGTAAGTTCAAACCATCTTTCATTCGTGAACATTAGCTCTTACATTTCGTTATGGCTACGCTACGGCTATGCTACTCGTAAAACTTGCATCTGATATTCATTCAGTGATGGATGTGTGGCTCATACACACAAACACATTCATATTCACCATCGCTTGTCAGAAAATCTATGGAATGTTAACATGTCAGGAAGATATTCAGTTTAAGATAGGGCGGAAATAGATATTGAAGTCACTGACATGCTTTTATGACATTATTTTAAGTCTGAACAATTTGACATTTAGCGATTTGAGAATTGAAATTGTATTGATTCATTGCTAAAGAAAGACTCATAAGCATGAAATATTTCGTCTTAAAGTGAAGGTGTATCTAAGACAGTATCTTAGACCAATTTCATTATTTTTAAATACGACACTTTCATTATTTTTCAAATACTGTTTGTTGGATAATCAAGCTGAGTCACACAATGATTATCATCATGTACCTGAACATTTGCCATGTGTTTTCGCGATTTGACATTTTGTTAAAGTAAGGCCTATATAGCTCATGTTTTCTAAATATGCTGTGGAAAATGAAAATGTGATGTACAATTCTAGTTCTTGAAGAAATCGCTATCTGTCCTACTGTCTATAAATGACTCCAACGACGCAACGAAATTGGAACATATATAATTGAATGAATTGTTTGCCAAACGTTGCATGTGTCTGATCATTTAAGCATTATTGTTAAAAACTTTATAGTTTACCGGAACAAAGGATTAATGAATATATTGACCATTTCATGGAATGTAAGATGTGTCTCTGAACAAATATCTTTTACTTTACTCGACTAAACCTGTAATTTTCCACTTCTAGATTAAATTCATCCCTCGAATGTTTATCGTCATATTGCAAGTGCTCTTATCAAATAAACTTATCTCCTTGTCACGCCAATCAAATCACTCATGAATGCGCAGTATTCAAGACGAACTGCCGCGAAGAATGCAGTAATTAGCATTTATTTACCAAAACAGACAAACCAAAGCTCACTTCTTTGGGAATATTTTATATCGTCTTCTTGTGAAATAAATCAACAGCAACGTATTTCAATTTCGTATTGATTACAATTTATTTACCACAGACGACAACCCTATATCATACCGTCAACCATTGAAATGACTTAATTGCAAACGTATTTCAATTTCTTATGTTGTGCGCTTCTTTGTCTAACATACCACACACAACATCAATCAAAGCGAGTATTTAGCCTGAAAAGCTGTCATATATAGAGGACAAGTTTACAATTTACATAATTCTACAACAATTTATACAAATTTTTCTAGTCAAATAGATTTTTTATCAAATATGTTTAGATAAATGGAGCATTTTGCCATATTAAGTTCGTGCCGTTTGGTCTATTACCAGATCAAGAAGTTAAAAAAGATGAATATGTAAATGAAACAGACAATCAAACAAATAAAAAGACCCTTTCGAAGCACAGAACGCAATCAAGTACAAAAAAAAATCAGAATCGGTTTGACTTGAGTTTGTTTACGGGAGTAAATGAATTGTGCACCATGGAACGATTTAAGTGGAATTCTATTGAACAGATAACTTGAATGGACTCGAGGATTCCACCAAGAAGTAGCTATAAATCTGGTGGACATTTATCGGCCACCTAAAGAAACTCAAAAGATAATTAATAAGCAAAGCCACATACCGTTATGTATGAAACAAATGTTTTAATGTATTACGTATACTTAACGTGATTATGTCAAAATTGATACTGCCGCAGTGCGTTCGTTCATCTGTCTTTCAGCTCCTTAGTCATTGTTTCATGCATTTGCTTCTTAATGACTGCTCTTTAATTAAAAAAAGGGAAGGTTTAATTGCAATAAAAGTCAAGCTATGAAAAAGGTATTTGTTTATTGGACAGAGTTTTCTTAATCTTTTACATGGATTCAGTTTACACTTTCCAAGAGTAGCCAGAAGTAGGTTACGGGGATTTCAATGTTTTGTTTAATGATGAGTAGCGCTATCAAACATGTTCATATAAAGAAATTATATCCTATGTTACTCCTCAAATTACGGTTTTTCAGATTTCAGAATATGTATTAGTTGCGTAGTTGTCTTAACTGTGTGCCGTTTGTAAGATTTCGTTTTTAAACTTAATAGTACAATAATGGAATATTGCGTAATTTTGGAAATGATTTAAGCCATCTTTTGTATACCACAATTCTAGTTAAGCAACAGTATAATGCATATGTTTTCGTTCATTTACTAGGTTGTTATAGTCGCAATCAATTCCTGGCCATGTTAGAGTACTACGTTCTAAACCGTTTAGTTCAATAATACCAGGATTAATAAAATATGCGTCTTCTTAATTGCATAGGTATACTAACTATGTTCTCATATATCAAATAGACAGAATCAGTTGACATCTCATTACAGTTAGATGTTCATTAGGCAACGCAGACAAGCATTTTTCCTAAGCTCCACGATTCGTGACATTGCTCTCTATAACGGCTTTTTGTGACCAATTGTTAACTTGTCTATGGAAGTTGTAAAATCCTATGTATAAAATACTTCAAGGCTGCCTGTATTTGGCACTATTATTTAGATAAGCAGTCCTTTATGTGAGTAAGCCATCCAGCTGGCTTACGGAATGTCGGTGGTTCTACCCAGGTATCCGCCGGTGATGAAATAATAGACGGAGGGGCCCCTGGAGTGTTCGTCCGGAAAGTCGCCATATTACATGTAGTTTTATCGGAGTGACGTTGAACTTAACAAAAAAAAAGAAAAACAACAACAACAACAACAAACAACAAAAACATATATTCAACATCTTTACTAGACGTTATGATCTTAATGTTTTTTCACCAGTGTTTACTAGGACTAAATATTCATCTTATTGTCTTTTTGATGCCAAGAAGATGGCGTTTGACTCCTTCTATCCTAAGCAAATAGTTGTTGCTTTAGATTCTAGTCTTCGCATAAGGCGACTAGATTTTCTTAATTGCCTTGCCATTTTGATATGTGACAGATTAGTCTAAATATCAAAAGGAAAACTATTTGTGCAAACTTTTTAGGAAGATTTAAGCAATGGTCTGTGTATATATTAGCACTGTAACAGTGGTTTTTAAAATCAATTTCTTAAGATCGTATTTCAAGTTAACCATGCATGTACATAAAGAATACTCCTCTGTTCAGATGAAAACAATTCTACATGCTTATGCATGCCCATGAAAGGATTTTTAGATACAAGAATAGCATAATGGTATTCCAAGGAAAACAGGTAACTGAGATATTTGACATCTATATTGATAAAACGTGGAAATTGTAATATCGCAAATGTCCATTGTACTGTTAATGTGGAATTTTATGTGCTTTTTCTAGTCGGATTTCCTTTGTATATTTATTACAATGGACAACAGCATTATTTACACCAACCATGAGATTTCTTTGACAGTGTGAAGTTTTAATGTAACAGGCGATAGCACGTGCATGATATACGTTTTTGAACTTGCACTTTGTATGATTTTAACTTGCAGTTTATAAGAATGCATTTTCAATAAAAACATAACCACTAGCACGTGTTTTATATAAATATGGACAAATGGATCATCTAGAATAAATATTCAAAAATGTAACCACTACACTTGCATGTCCCTTGTACATAAGTCAGTAGAAACTGTGTTTCTTTATACTTCCTTATCATAAGTTTTCCTGCTAAATTTTGTTTGAGAACATTGCTGAATGCTCTGTTTGAAATATACCTCGACATTTATTCCTATTATTACGTTGTGACACTTATCCTGCCATAAATATACAAAAAACTTGACTTTGGAAAGCAGCTTTACGTTAAAACTCCGTAAAGTTCTTCAAATGTGACTGCTACCGAGTCATGGTCACCTCTGAAATGAGTAACATGTAGTGGAAGGATATGCCTTTCACGCAACATTTTTCATGTGCTTGTAAGAATTATATAGATAATTAAATACGGAAAGTAAAAGAAGTCAGTATTATTTTCCCTTACAATGTTATCGAATGCGATAGTGACGTGAAAAGACTAATTGGCAAAACTGCACAACTAAAACAAGAATAAATATCAAACAGGGAATGTCACGTTTCAAAAACGCAGCATCCCCAAAACGAAACCCACAGCACGCAGATGTGCACACTCCTAACACACATACTCGCATACAAAGCAAACACACAAGGACAAAACAGACAAATAAAGGAACACGATGGGCCACCGCCTTGGAACGGTTAGTGGCAAAAACACCACTGGTGAGCATAAACCGGTTAAAGGCATACTTACCTCACCTTTTGGTCTTAAGAAGTAAAATATACTCTTTGGTGATAATTTGAAACTAATGATATTACAAAATAGAATTTTTATCCAACAATTTGTAATGATACTCTCATCGTATCTATAGCTTATCAGTTGCCATGTGAAAATGTGATTCCTAGGGAAGAAAAAACGCGAGCTTTGAATTAAATATACTGACAGTTAATTTCTCACCTTCCTGAATGCTGTCATGAATATCGAATGTTGTCATGAATATCGTATGTGACGGTCATGAATCTCTAAGGGATAGAATCGAGATAATAATTTATCAAATTTGATTTGAATGACTATAACAAATTGCTAGCTATATACATCCTACTTCGTTGATATAATATTCTTCAACGATTACGTTTGACAGAAAAGTAGATAGCTACATAGTACAAAAAATTGACATAATACTAGTATGTTGTGCGGCTTAATGAATGTTAACGAAAGACTACCTATATGTTGTAGTGAAAAAAAAAGACTTAAGGTATTAGGTCACTTATAATAATGTTTACAAAATGGCCTTTGCTTGGTATATTCTGAAAGGTAACCGTGTTTTGCACTATTTTGCAAATTTTAAACAACTTTTACCGTGCCGTTTTTTATAAATTTTGAATAACTTACGGTATCTAGTCAAGCTCAAGTAGAGACAAATTTCAAAGTGATAGCCACTATTCAAAACGTTTGCAGAGAACTCATTTTACCATTAATTTCAATAGAAGAAACATCAAACTATTGGTAACCAATTATAAAACACAATATAGAAATGTTAATATCATTTTTTCTACGGTGTCTCAAGTAAACAGATTTAATGAGACAGAATTCATACTTCAACATTGAAAAAATAAGGTCAAATGATGTGTTTCTGTTTTGAATTTTGCTTACTCCATTTAAAAATAACCTTAGGGAAGACGTAAAACATACCTAAATTTCTTCTACAATATATAATCTAAGAGTGAAAGCAAAATAGAGAACTTTCACCGTGTATAACTCAATATTTTTAAAGATGTGTAACTCTACCCCTTCTGTTTAAGTAGTAAATTCTCTTTGAACACCGAAAAATCGCTTATAAGATTCATCTTTTTCCATTTTTGTACAAAACATCAAGAATAAGTCTTGAAAGAAGTAAAAACTTACTAGTAAAAAAGGAAAATAAGGAAAAAAAATTTTGGTCCCAGTAGGGCTTGAACCTACGCCCCCCTAGACTTGCAGTAAAAGTAGGTTTATGGTAGGAATTAAATACTCTTCAAAAAGGAGGTTCTCTATTAGTGATCTAATACCTTAAACCACAAATATGTTTCAGATCACTGAAATACATTGTTGGAGTGTCGGCAATACACTGTGTTTCTTACGAAATGAATACAATTCTGACAAACAATTACATTTCAACCAAATCGTAGTATGGCCAAAAAGTCTCAAGATATTTTAGCTTTGTCATCAAACATATTTATATGTTAAAAAGAGTGTCATGGTACGCAATATAATTCCAGTCTTATGAAAAATCAAAAAGGATAGAAGCGTACGATTTGTTTGCTTAATTTAATGCCGTTTCATAAACATATTAGATACGCAACGGTGGTTATGTAACTTTCCAAGTGTTTCTAGATTCTGTGTCTTCTAAAGTAACTAACAACTTCCACACAACAGTAAGAGCTGGAGAGCAAATAACTTCAGAAACATTGTGTTACATAGCTTGACAATTTTTACCAGATTAAAAAAATACACACTGCAGTAGAGCTCCAAGAATCAATGCTATTTTATGATATTATTTTACTATTTGCTATCCTGTCACATCTTATGGTTATTTAACGTATTCAGTAATTTTCATGTATTAATCTTCTTGACAACGTGACGACACGTAGGGTTAAATTGCAGAATTGTAAACGAATATATGAACAGCACATCAAACCGAGTCAACTTTGACCTCGTTTGGTTGAAAACTCTATACGATTTTTGTGCCATTTACTATTTATTGCCAGACTACAGCATAATCTGTCCAAAGAAAACAAATTCATAATTCGTAATTTGATAATATTTGTCTAGATGATTCTACAAATAAATAAGTTCTGTTTTGCTTGAATCGTATTTGGCTGATAAGAAATGTTACTACTGCTTAAAAGGTTATTCACATATTATATGTGTCTCATTTTGAGATCCTCTGGAAATAACAGTTACAATGCAGCTTAGTTTATTCTAAAAGTCCGCCTCAAGTTACAAAATTGCTACAGATCATGCATTAAATGCTAGTCTATTCAATAAATCGTTTTTGTTCCTTCTCTCCGTGACCTTAGAAATAACCTCTGACGTTAAAATTATTCTTTCCTAATTGGAGCGACTACATATTACATATTACTAATTCCGAGGATGGTTGATTGATTCTTTTATTTCCGCCATTCTTAAAGAGCATAACATATGTACAAACAGATAGTACTGCAAATTTACATGTAAACAACTAAATATTATCGTTACCTTCGAATACATGGTTACTATGTGTAAACAAAAATCATTGCGACCCTCTAATTATGCGCAACAAATTCACGCATCGAATCTACATCTACACTACATCTGGAAATGGATTGACCGGGTCAATGTCTTATTGCCGTATTTATCCAACTGAAAGTGGTAACGGATTTACTTTGTTGTTGGATTTAACAATTTATGTTAAATAACTAGTGTAAATTTTACTTGACATTTTCTGGCAGTACATAGTTCTTTTTCAAAATTTAAGATTTTTTTTTTATTTTGGTACAGAAATAAACGCCCCTTGGTGCAAAATGTAACGCCCCCAGGGACGCTGTTTAACATGGGTAGTCGACGAAACCTCACCTGGAATGGATGGAACCACTTTTTGTCAGCCGAGCCCACGATAGGCGTCATATTTACCTCCCCCAGCATCCAGTCTAGACCGATATCGTTGGAAACAGTACCAGGTAAAGTAAATCACCCAGCACTGAACACTAGTCGGGCTATCAGCCACAACCGGGAATCGATCCGGGTCCGAGAATCGAACCCGGATAGCGTCGTTGTAGTCCAAACTAGTTATCACTGCGCCACTTATTATTATTATTATTACTATTATTATACCAGATTTATATAGCGCCCTTTTCATGATCAATTTCACGTTCAAAGGCGATTTACATAGTTCAAATGCAGCCACACAGGGCGCATAATTCATCCTCTACTAGTACAGACACAGAGCGATCTGACCAGAGGGACAGAGTGAGACAAAGCCCCCACGACAGAGAGATCAGAAATCAGATACAGGCTTGTTCGGCTAACTTAGCCTACCTCGTTTCGAATAGACAGCCTGGTTCTTTAACGTGCCCAGTGTATAGCACTGATACACGCAAGGATTGCCTGGGTTCCTGACCAGTACACCTCTGTTTACTCCCTGATTATACAGGGATATACAGAATGTCAATCAGGTAGAATGGGCTTGTCCTTGTGTCCTATCCTGGGGCTCCACACACTAATGACCAATATTTAAAACATACATTGCAACCAAACTTTTACAAGATGATCATTATATACTTATATAGATGTGCCCTGGAATGAACTTTTGCTATGCTTTAACTTGTATTATTGATACTTTAAAAATACTTTTTGAAAAACTACAAGTGACGTGCTTGATTTTGAAAATAATGAAACGATTACATACGACCCGCTTATGACTTAATACATCTTAATCACTATTACTTTTGTAAGGAATTGAAAGAAATTTAGTAGAAAAGAAAATTGAATATGTTTTTTTTTTTGCTCGTTTAAACAGTGGTTATGAGAATCAAGCCAACATAATTAAAAACAAACAAAATGGAAATTTTACGACACGCCCTCTAATTAACCTGTCAAAGTGTTCGGAGTTCTAATTAAAGAGTATTTTTGTATCTTTATATTAGTTTTGTTTGCTTGATTAAATGACGTTTCATAACATATTAGATAAGCAACTGCGGTCATGTAACTTTCCAAGTGTTTCTAGATTCTGTGTCAGTTCTGTTTTGTTTTCTAAAGAACTAACAACGTCCACACAACAGTAAGAGCTGGAGAGCAAGTGGCTTCAGATACATTGCTTTTTGTGTCCAATCATCACGAAGAATATGAAAAGATCTTTTTTGCAAAATGTTGCATCTTTCAGCAGTAGTAATATCATGGGAATATTTTCCAATAGAGTAACAATGCAATTTCAATCCTAAAATATCTTGTAACCTTATCTGATCAGCTATCGTTTCTCTGAAATGTTGCATTTTAACTGGACGTTAATCTTGCAATTCTGCTATTTTCCTTTTCAAACAAAAATGCACATATATTAAGGTACTTCCGCAAATTGAAATTAGAAATTTATGTGAAAAATCAGAATCCTCGAAACAACTTTCGAAATGCAAGGACATAAAATATATATGATAAAAGTTGAAAAGATATATCTGTAGGTAAATTTGTGAGCATGAAAGCTACGCTGAACCCTATCTCCACAGTGCTTTGGAAGAAAATGAGTGAACATTTTTGGTGCAAAAGTTTGGTATCGTATGCAACCTAAATTGCTATAAAATATTTATTTTCAAATCAAAGAAATGCCAAAATAGTGCACACGAGCGTTACTTTTCAAGAAAATGTCGTTAAACATTCTAATGTGCAAAACACGTGCACAGTTTTTCTAAAATATTTCGCCGCCATGTTTATTTCAAGGAATAAAATATATGATTGTTATTTTACCTCAGATTTCCTTACTGAAATATATATGCCTCCTTATCAATGGTTAGAGATATCCATTTAGTATAGTTTTTCACTATCCGATGTCCTTAATCTGTTACCGATCCTTCACATTTAAAGAATAAACGCAATGTGTAATGGTAGTTTTTCGCTTTACACACCTCTCTTGGACAAGAAAGCCGTTTCACATAAAATTTGTAAGCATCCGATGGCAAAATATGAATGAAAGATCGGACATTTTTCTAAAATAAAGATGAATTTCAATCATTTTCAAAAAATGGAAATATTGCACATTGTGTTGAATTTATAAATAAAACAAAAATCCTCAAAATAAACCATTGTAGAACTTTTCCGGGAACTATACGTTTCAGCCGAACAACGCATTTCAAGATGACACAAAACTGATTTCTCTTCGTAAACAATGTCAAAGTTCACCTGAGGAACATTGCCTAAAAAGTAAAAGTGCTTACTTGTTTCAGTTTTTGAGGAAGCCATCCAGCTGGCTTACGGAAGGTCGGTGGTTCTACCCAGGTGCCCGCTCGTGATGAAATAGTGCACGGAGGGGCACCTGGGGTCTTCCTCCACCATTAAAGCTGGAAAGTCGCCATATGACCTAAAATTGTGTCGGTGCGACGTTAAACCCAACAAAATAAAAAATAAATAAATGTTTCAGTTTTACGTCCTGTAGAAAACAATCAACTTTCAACTTTAAATGCATATATGTTCTATAATTATTCCAATATAAAAAACCGTCCGATCTTTTCGTGAGAATAAAACGAAGCAATTTAACTATTTGTTTACACTTCACCATGTGAAATTAAAGGATGTACTATCACGAGACTCCCGTGCATTTTGAACCTCGTGGTGAATAAACTAAATTTACTTTAAAGTATGGTGTCTCAGTTGAGCCAGTTATTTGTTAAGTTCAGAGAACATACATTCAAGAAGTGTTTATGAGATTATGCATATGTATGAATATTTACTAGTCTACTTTATATTAACGACGATAGAAAACAAGTGTGCACTCGGCAAATAGCAAGTCTATTATTTTCAGGTGTATACTGAACACTGATCCCAATATTCGTAATTTTCAGATAAAGAACTCGTTATCCTTGGTTTCGTAGACAGTCTTAGTACTGGACCGCTGCTTCCACTGTCAACACCGCAGTAATCACTAATGTAAAGTCAGTGTCCATTTCTATGCCGGAATTTCAATACACATTTATTATCAGTTTAAATCTATGAAAGTGTGAAAAAATATCATTGTTTAACGAAGAACCAAGATACAGAAAAGTTACTTTTGAGATATTGCTGATTTTAATCATCAGGTTTTCGCGTGAGAAGTTCAACTGATTGCATTTTGTAAAATGTTTCGTAGTTATCTACAGTTGTATACAAATTGTATTACCTCCTAACATATTTGGCTGTACATTTTGTCTGCGATTTATTCTCACTGTGTTTTGAAAAACATGCTGCATAAATTCTCATATTGTATAAAAAGTCGATAGATTGAAATTGGTTAGTTTACGACGCATGAAACATCTAATAAGGGATCACTATACACATCGAACTTGTCCCGGACCAGTATGCGGAAATACTGTGGCCAAATGTTTCAAGATTGTCTAAAAATATTTGCATATATCGTGATAAAGCAAATATTTCGATTGATTTTTATAATTTATAAATATACAATCACGTGTACGTTACGTTAAGTAATTTCGGTAGTTACCGCAGGAAGTACCGAAAATTCCATTTCCACCAAATTTTCCGTGAGATAAGCAGCGCGTAAGTACATAAATTCCACTATAATAAATTAAACATTTCTTATACTTGCACAATCCTTGAAAAGAATTTTGGATCGTTGCCAAATCTTGTTCACATTAAATCTGAAACTTCTCTTACAATTTTAGGCAGTTTGGTACACCATACGTAGAAAAATAATTGCCCGCACATTGCACTACTTTTATGTATGCTGAAAATAGCAATATGTACAGATTTATTTTCGTTTTAATACATGAGGTGGTCAGATTTGAAAACAGATTTTGTACTAAGTTTAGTTGTATTCAGTAAGACAATTCTCCTATGCACTAATTGAATCTTTGAACTAACTCTTGCCATTCATGAATTTTTAATAAAGTATTTTGAAAGGATTTATAAATCTAACCAAAAATTTGGAAAAATACAGGTAAAATATCTTCTTTGTTTATTTCCAAATTTTAGTTTTACTTTTTATACAGCTACTTTTAGTTCAGGTCTTGCAAACTGAGCTGTTTTTGTACTCTGGAACAGCTGCATTTGAAAGCTTTTGTTCACCATATTTTCACACCTCAAATGAAGGTCACCCTAAATCCAAGATGGCGGAAGTACCTTAAACACATACTTCGAATGCAATGCCTGTCTAAGGTCACGTGCCAGTACATTTTAAATGCTCTTATGTAATCAACTTATCTCCTTGTCGTACCAATCATTACATCATTTGGGATATAATACCGCCTAGTAGTAATTATTATAATTTATCTACCATATCAACCACTTCTTGTGATTGTTTTTTCAGGATGTTTTCAAGCAAATATATTCTTGTTTCTTATGTTGTATGACCTCTTGTCTAACATACCTCGAAAAGCATCAATCGATTTTAGCGCGAATTCTTGTCGTATTCACAATTTACATAATCAGACAATAATTTGTAGACTTTACTATTTATCCCTTACATAAATCAGTTTGGCTGGACCTTTTATTTAGCAAGTAAAGAGAAATGTAGCATTATGTCACATTAATTTTATGCTGTCTGTCTGTAACAAATGATTAGTTATCAGATGGAGGTGAAGTAATAGATATAAATGTATAGGTTAAACAAAAAGGTTGCATACTTTCATACTTCATAAACGTCACCGTTTATCAGTAGGACAGAAGAACATGTATATGTTTAGGTGTTAAAGAAAATTTATTTAGAAAGCTAAACGTCCTAATATGATATTCTCTCTGAATACTTATTACTAATCTCTACGCTCGCAAAAGGTCACTCAATGGTTTAAAATGGTTAAAAAGAGCTCAAATGCAGTGAATAAGTACATAACTTGATTACGTCACTATTATGTTATTGCCGAATCGCTTTTCTGTCGTATGTCAAGCTTTCCCTAATGATCCTCTTAGATATTTAAGAAAATAAATAGAAAAATTTCAGGACACCTTCATCTGTTGTTAGGTTATTATACAGTACTAGTTGTACGTGTTGTCAAGAGAATTTTTTTTTTTTGTATTTAACGATTTTGCGCCATCTAACATAGATACTTCTGCATTACACACTCTGAATCACTCCTAGGGTGTTTTGTCTTGTTTCAATTACGAACTTCAAAGTCTATTATTGCATATCAAGAGAAAGTTTACTCTTAGCGACTCTGGGTGGTGTGATATTGACTTTTTTAATCTTTATGATAAGGAAAAAAGGAAAAAAATATCTTTAATATTAAAGAAAAAGGTTTAGATTATTCTGTACGTTTGATTGTTGTTCGTTTACTTCAGTGCTGAGGTAACGCATAATGAATTCTTCTTCTTTCATTTTTAACTTGGTTTGAATTGTCGCCATCAAATTCCGGTTACTTTACATAATTACGTGTTACACTTTCAACTCTTCAATATCTGCTAATTTGCGTCCTCTGCATTTCAAGGTGTTTTCACACGTCAACCAAATAAGCTGAATTGACAGTTCATTACTGTATGAGTACACTCAATGAGTTGTGTCTGCTGTTTCCACATGTTCTGGGTTTCTGGGTTTCTCGACAAAACGTTCTCTTGTAGTTCAAATATTGTATTTGGTGATGAACATGAAAATTATTCATTACTTAAAAACAAAGAGAGGAGCTTAACAATACAAAAATAACTGTTGCTATACATAAGATTCCATTATTAAAGACATTCCTATTAATTTGACTATGACAAATATGTTGACAGTACTAACTATTTCCACTAAAAACTATTATAGGAGTGTTAATTTCTTACTAATTCAAAGAGGTTTTAGACTGGCATACCCGGCAACTAAAAGCAACTAAAAGCAAAACATTTAAAGTGTAGTTACTAACTAGCGCTGACTAATACTTGAAGGTCGTTAAGGACGAAGTAGTTTGTGGTTCAGGACCTACAACAGTTGATTTTAAGACTTGATATCTCCTCTCTTTGCCTCTCCTTGGCACTAAATGTGGTCATCAACATTTCCCAAGATATCGATCTTAAGAAATTCTAGAAACATGAAAGTTTGGAAAATCATCATTCATAATGAGTGCAACTCAACTGAAGCATGTACAGAAAAAGAAGGCCAAACGTGTCTGCGCAAAACGGAAGAACAACTTCTTATAAAGGAAAGTGATCAGGCACTTCTTCATTAGGCAGAAATTGTGACCAGATAGATATTTCCGGCAGGCATTTGCTCAAGATGCAGGATTTTGCGAAGCAATGCAGGAACTAAATGCCGATTTATAGCGAATCGATCTTCGTGGTTTTAATAGGCCATTCGTTACGTTCGAAACACTGCAGGCAGCACATTTATACTATGTCAGATACTTTAGATCAAGAGACGATTACCCGACACATATACTGCATGGTTTAATGATAACACCATTATCAGATGACATTTACACCCTCAACGTGAATGAAGAATATTTTGAAAGTCTGAAATAAATTCGTTCATGATAAGATTGTTATTTGAATTACGTTACATCTTAATTTCTCTTTTGCAAAAACTAAATATGAAGTATTTTAATTAACCAAACCGTTTGCGGATTACTTAAATATTTGAACGTGGTAATCAAGTACTTTTGATCTACTGATTTATACTAATTTGTTTTATCTCGATTGTGATGAAAGCTTCAAGCTTATAAGAACCACTCTTGAGTCCGCTTCCTGGAAAAACCAATACTGGTGTCACATGAGAAGTCATGGTCGTGACTCTAGTGAAGCTCGAATTCTTGACCCCTGGATTGAGCGGCCGACACATCCGACACCTAACCCTAGACCACCGCTTTCGATCTAATGATTTTTTATTTTTCAACTGTACTCCCTTCCCTGTCCACAATCATAGGCTATTGTTACATTGTGTATTGGCAAAGTTTGTATGATTCATTCTGCTTTTGAATTTGCACCGTCTAAGTGGTGTATTCATTGTGACATTTTTTTTTCTGTTATTTTGTTTCTGTATTTAGTCGTTACGAAGTAATCGGACTTTAGAACGCCATAGAAGTCTTTCACAAATCCCGCAAGCGAGTCATGGTGACATCTAAATTGACTGAAGGTGATGATCAGATTATTCTTTATAGAATTGGAAAAGATCGGCAGTCAGAATTATTTGAATTATTTTTCATCAGTGACAACATGAAGTCAAATACGACACAGAAACGTTAGCAAAGCTGTACAACTTTAGGAACACCTCTGTCACCTTAGCTTTCAAGAAATATGCTATCCACTGTCCGTCCTTCATCATCGTCCAACGAAATGTTAGCGATCTATATTACAAAATAGCATTTGACAGGAGGTCTTTGATAACATTCCCGAGATATCAATAGGTTATTTGAGATAAGTTACCAGTGAAAATGAGTGACAGAGTGGAGACAAACATGACAGGCAGGGTCTCAGCTTCCTTAAAGTTGTCGTACCTAATAATAAAGACACAGACAGAAAGAAATTATATGCTATGTGGACACGAATGTTGTTTTAGCAAATGTTATTAGAAAAAAGATAGCAAACTTGATCTGAATTGTTATAAGGAATATCCCGCTATGCACATTCTGCCTCGTTCATATCCAGGGAACAACCACGGTAAAATACCAGTGAACAGACTACACATGTGTGTTTTTGAATCTTTGTTTAGTTTAGTTCAGTCAGAGCAATACAATGTAGGGTATACTGCGATTTTTTTTGCAGACATGAGCGGAAATCTAGGTAGAACCACTGACACCTTCTCACGTAACCCGAAGGATGGCTCCCTGACATTGGTGAGAGGCGAGTGATTTGAAGAGAGTAGCCGTTCGGCAACGTAGATACAAAGCAGGTTCAAAATGCAAGTAAATTATAGGGCTTTGAACAGCCAAATGAATTAAACATTTTAGTTTGAAAAGTCAAGAGTCATTAGATTAGAACGGTGACAAAATATGTGACTAATTCCAGATCATATTTTATAGACTAGCTTGACTGTATGAGAGTAATGTATAATAGTCGTTGAAGGTTTGGCATTATAAGGTGTTGTTTCTAGTTAAGCGCCGTTTTTCAACTGTATTTCAGTTATGTAACGGCAGGCAATTAACGTAACCAGTGTTCTTGGTTTCTGTTCCAGAAGTAACCTTTTCTCCGCAAGTGTCTACTTATCAACATGATTCAGAGGTGGAAGACGAAACGAGTCCTGACACAATGACTGGTATCAAATCGTCGCAGAGAATATACGCCTTTCCCGGGTGTCAAGCTGACCCTATTAAGCAAAGCGGGTGGGCTTTGACAAAGAAACACAAAAAACAGTAATATTCAAATCAGTTGATAAATGATGAAACACTGTACGTCAGAGATAATGTCAGAAACGTATTATGTGTCTCTTCACTATTTATCACTTTGGTAAATGTTATTCTGGTAGATCATTCAGAGACAAAACATTTCTAAAATGCTGCCTTTCTATTATTACTTCTCATTCAGAAATATTTTGTGTTTTGTTAACGTTTTCGGTAATGTATAATTTTGTTAACACATGATAATATTATAGAAAGTATTCGTTATTATGAATAACTAATTTGGTGATCACAGCAACTTGTCCGCTCAAGGATTAAATATGTTTTGAGCGTTCAGACTGGTTAAGCATCACTTTGACTTTTGAGAAGTCCGTGAATCGCAATTCTTAAAAGCTTTGTAAGATTTGCCAGTGTGGTTTATACCCGTCTAAATGCACTAGCATAACTTCCGATTCAGATATTTGCATTTTATACTAGTTTGCAGGAAAAAATAGTTGGTTTCTTCCCCGAGTATCAGACTGCCGGCCGATCTTTACGACCTTAAGATAGGACAGCCAAAGAAGACACACCGACGCTAAATTGCAAAGCGCTTACCGACCTAATCTTAATGTAGTGTATCTTTAATTCTTGTCTAAAATGACCTAGTCATGCGCTCTACCAACAGGAAAAAATAGTTTCAGCAATAATTGTATGTTATGTTTGATGTTTTGGTTGCCGATTTCAAACGTTTCCTTTTTTCGAACGACGCCGTTCTGTTGGTGTCATTTTGTAAATGATGTCGAATCTTGCGAAGGAGTTCATTATCATAATTGCACCAATATTGTCTAACGCAAACATGGCGGATTTAACTTATTTCTTAAGATATATTAAATTTGTATCTCATAGATGCTGAAAACTGAGTTATCTACGTTATACCACTATAACGAATACTTACCTTGCCATTATATCTTCTGCTAAAAACACCTATGGAAATGAGTATACAATTTAAGAAAATAACTAATTCAGCAGTGTGTGAATGTCGTTATAATGATAAAAAGGTTTTTAATTTAAAACTAATACATCTCCTTCAATAGCGGTCCAGTTTTAAATATTCTGGGCTATGAATTGCTGTACGATGACTCGCATGAAATCAACTACAGTTGAGCATTATTTTTTCTTATATGATTTGCAGTCATTGTTTGATTTCATAGGGTTCTTTGTTGATATAGCACAAATGTTTATACGGTTATTTTTGCATATATTATGCATGGATACGTTTTGAGATGCTAATTATCATTCAATATTGTGACTAGCATATTTCGATGTGTAACATCTTCACTTTTATAGGCCTTACACCTGGGCCAGTCAACGGATCCGTTGGAAACTTTATAACATCTGAATATTTTCAAATAGTTATTAGTATTCTCTCAGCACTATATGAAATAGGAATTTCCTGACAGTATTTTAAAATTCTGATTTTCCTAATCTGGTTGCCCAAACAAAAGTAATTTTAGCATAAGTATAAATTTGAATTTTGAAAAACAATCATTACCTCCTTTTTGCTTCAACATAGACTGTTGTATCTTTTAAATGCAAAATGTAAAACTAGAAATTATATTGAGATAAAAAGAAATGCTCAGCATTTCAAATACCATCATATTAAGGTAATTACAAAATATAAAAATCAATAAAATATACTATATTTTATAGGGATCTAAATCTATGTCGTTTTTTTCTAAATCTATGTCGCAACATCTTAAGGATAATGGTGACTTTTTATCTCTTGAAGTCTACAATTAATCAGTATAATAAATAATAATTATTATTAAGCAATTATTTGAGCTGAAACTGAATTCGACAATAGAAAGAAGTCACAATGTGCAACGTCGAGTAGGCTGGAATGAACAATTCTCTTCTCAGAGTTAAAAAAAAACTCTCATAAACTGAGCAATATGACAATGTATATGTTCATACAAAAGAACAACATCTAATTCCTTTTACTGGACGCCGTATTTGATAGTATTTCTTCATTTATTTATTTCAAAAATCAATATATGTATTGATTACTGACAGCAACAGACTTAAACACGAAGGAATCGTGCCAACAATTTAGACTTTCTTGTAGGATAATATTCGCTGTACATTGTCATTTATTGTCTTAGATAATTTTGTTTGTACCAATCATAAATTTCAAATGAGAACCTCTCTGTATTTCATAATTTTGCTATATCGGTTTTAGATGATGCTAAAACTTGATAAGTTTGGTCTCGTCTCCGGCGACTTTTCCCGTTCGAGTAGTTGTTAAGATTAGCGCACTGTGACTTATTGAGATGCAATTTTATTGTTGATATCTTAGAACCTTATAAACAACGAAATATCATTCCTGAAGACAACTTTTTCATGTTATGTTTAATCTGTTTCTGAAAATTGTGCTTTGAATTGTAAATTCAACAAGTATTCCATTTGGTATACTTCATCTAGATGAAACACAGACTTCCAATGTTTGTCTGAGGAACGGTGCCAGCACATCACCAGAGCTCTAATTTAATCAACTTATCTACTTGTCACGTCAATCAAAGCATTCTTGAATCTGCAGTATTCGAGACAAAATGCAGTGAAAAATTCAACGGTTTGCATTTATTTACCACAATATACTGCTTCGGAAATTTATCATACCATCTTCTGACGAAATGAATTAATAGTAAATGTATTTCACTTTTTTGCGTTGTTTGTTCCGCTGAATAACATGAAGCGAAAAATATCCATTAAGTCGTATATATTTAGTATGAATAATTGTCAAATATAGAAGACAAACTCACATTTTTATATAACATGTACCTTATTGGTCCAATGCACGATCAACAAAGCATAAAATATTTTATGGGTTTTATGTTTTCCCCAAAATATCCATTTGAATTGATATGCATGATATTGCGCTAATACCATACCTTTCTAGTACAACTCGACACGTACGATGATCGATAGGGAACTTATCATCATAATCATCATTCATCATCAGCAGCAACAGCATCATCATTATTCTTCGTCGTAAACAGGTCGCTCAATCCAGGGGTCGTGGGTTCGAGCCCACTGGGGTCACGACAATGACTTCTTATATGATACCAGTACTGGTTTTTCCAGGAAGCGGACTCTGAGTGGTTCCAACAAGCTTGAAGCTTTCATCACAATCGAGCTAAAACAGATTAGTATAAACTTACTAATCAGCGTTATCGTTCATGAATTTTATCCCTTTACATCAATGTTCATTATCAACGTAATCAGTAATCGTTATCATCACTTGTCCCCAGGCATCATTGTCATAACTCATCGCGATCATCTATCATCTTGATTTATTATCATCATCATCATTTTATCATTATAATATATCACTGATATTTGACTTACAGAAAACCTACCCTCCTAAATAAGACAATCATGTAAAGTACAGTACTTGGTCCTTAAAAGTTTCTTCATATAACTATGATACTGATTATTTAAACGAAACTATTTTCAGCAAATCGCAAGTTTCTTGAAGACGTCACCATAATCACTCAAACACTCCATGGGTCTTACTAGATCTCATGTCTAGGCGACTATGTATAACTTCAGACGAATGTAAATCATGCATCTCTAATACGTCATTTAGTTTTTGTATTTGGTCATCTGACTTGTTATATTCACGAATTCCCGGCAACTGAGTCGGGCATTTGTGGAAGGTGTTAATAAACACATTTATCAATTTGCTGCAAGTAACTGTTCTCTTACCCTTCCTGATAAAAATACTTAATCTTTAATATCAATACATAATACTAAACCGATCGACACGTTCTTTTACATTTTAAGTAAATCCTGTATCAATCAACGTCAACCAAACTTCCATCGTATTTGAGTGTTTGAATAGCGCGCTTATCTTTTGTCAGTATAATTATCTATTATCATCATTTCTGTCTCATTATAGATGATTGTCATTCTCTTATTTTGTTTTTGTTTCGTGAATGTGCATCAGTATTGTAAAGTAACAAACAATGCCATTATAATTCCTTTAGACAAACGAGAGATTTCCAATGAAATTGTAGACATTGAGAAAAACAAGGAAATAACCAACATTTAACAGTCTTTTAACACGGCATTTAGACATACACTCAGAAAATTAAGGTGTTTATCAGAGTAATGATTCTACATTAAGTTAAACTCTGGAACACATAACGTCGACAGGCACAAGTCGTGTACGCAATTAGCGTAAAGCACGGTCATATAAAATGAGATTCAGTCTTTATCTTCAATACACTTTCGATGACCGTGGATCAATTCGAGGATTGATAAATCATTTATAAGTAGTCACTGTACAGTTTAACAGTGCCGCGTCCTGTAATTTTAGATACCTTATTAATGTCTGGACGTATTGTATCTCCAGCATGTTGCTAAAACCGCAGTTTTTCGGTCGATCTCGTGGAGCTATTGCTAAATGTTCTATGGAAAATCTGCGTTGTAACTTATATACTAGTGTCAGCGTAATAGTTTTGGTGACTTTAAATATGTTGTAACCACTTCAGAGTACATGTAAGTGTTATTCCGTACCATCGTCATTTTACACAATATGCGTTTAATCAGTCATATGCATGAAATTGTTCGTGTTCGGTAACTTATGGTGTCACTTATTTGAAAGTTTGCTTCAGGATGATTTATGCTGATATTTACATGAACATTTAATGGAAATATTGAAAATATGCGTTGTTGTATCTTGTTGCGCCATATAGGTTGCGCCGCTTGTATGCATCAAACCACACTAAAATCATTTTTAGATAGAAGACATTTCTAGTTTTTTGGTTTCTTGGAAATAGACGCAGTGTATGTGTGCGTACAATGCTTACTACCGGGTGTGTGTAAAATGATTTATTCCAAGAGTCTATGAGTTATTGGTATAGCCCTCGTATGTAATAATCAAACTCTGAAAGTAATTACCAGCTGTTGCGTAGACATCAAATCACTGTTATGCTGAATGGAAACTGCGTAGCCATCTTTGCCTATAACGTTATCAGTAATTGCTGTAATGCTTGTTAGATTTCAAACTAGTGCTAGAATTCAAAAGCAATTAGTATTAAATCAGATCTTGAAGAGACAATGATTTGGTCTCGGTGGTATGTACTTTAATAATAGCAAAGCTAACAAACGATCAATTATAGTGTTTTTAAAAAAATGGGATTAATTTCCTTTTTGCCGAACATTGTGCATGTGTAATATTTGCGAAATCCAGTGCTGTAAATTTAAAAGCGAACTTCATAATAATTTTCAAATATTATAGCATGCATAAAACTCAAAAGATACAGATATTATTTTTTTTTTTACAAACGTTTTCTCAGAACAAATTTCAAAGTGTCTAATGTGTTAACTCTCTGCACGATACAAATACATACTTGTTTGTTTAGGAGTAAGAGCATTAATGCTACTTTTCCACAGTTACTGTTATCTGTTCCATAACAAATCACGGTGTCAAATTCTGTTTAAGTGCTATTATGACCACGTCAGACACTTGTTCTGTTTCTAATGAAATAGCATACCTTGTACTTTATTTCTGAAATTCAATCATATTTCAAATTAAATGGTTATCACTGTGTCAACAAGTGTTTACAATGTTTATCAATGATATAATCTACGGAATTAAAAAAAAAATAAACACACAAAGAATTAACCTTAAAAAATGAATTCAGAGATATTACTTATAAAAAAATCTTAATTCCGATCAACAGTTATTTGTTTACGAGAGCCTTATGGTTGAGTTTATCATTATAACAATACTGAACTACCAGCGGTGAAGGATGTTAAGTCTTTACTACACATTTGTGATATATATATATATAGACTGTAAAATGAGTACATAATAATAATAATAATAATATTAACAATAATAATAATAATAACTTTATTTAAAGAAGGTAACACATAAATATATATAACAGTGTTAGAACATATTAAACATCTTAAGTTTCAATGTGACCTTCTGTCAAATTAATACAACAGCTCAGCACACAAAAATAGATAAAACCTGATTATCTAACTATAATAAAAAGACAGTATTTAAGTGATAAATATTTAAATACAACATTCACTCTTGACAAACTCTCCATTAGAAAAATATGTATACTTGTATATCAATCATAAAAAAGAAAGAAAAAATGTCAAATCACACAGAAAAACATTCACTCACACAAAAGAAAATAAATAAATAGCAAATGCAGAAAAAAGTTGCATCTTATTCAGATCTTAATAGATATTTTTTTTTTATATTTGTTTTTGAAAGAAGTAAGTGAATCCACACAAGAATATTCTGTGGAATGATATTCAATACTTTAGCACTATTATAGCAAAATGACCTTTTCATATAATTTGTGCGATATCTAGGTATTAAAATATCATTATGTACAACTGATCTAAGGCCATAAATTTCATTGCTGGAAAATGTTAAAATATCAGATATGTAAGATGGTACAAGTTTTTTTGTAGTTTTATTTATCATTACTCCAGTATGGTATTTGCATCGTTCAGAAAATTTCATCCATCCGAGTTCTTTTAACATTTCAGATTTCCTTGTCTGCAGTTCTTTATTCAAAACAATTCTATCAACTCTTCCTTGAAGTGCATAAATCTTATTTAATGAATCTTTACTGCTTGTATACCAAACTGTACAGCAGTCATCTAAAACAGGCAAAATATATGCATTGTAGAATAATTTTTTCATATCCTCTGTTAAGGGGACGCATACTTTGAAATTAGAAAAAAGTGGGTGGGGTATTATAAAATTTACCTGCAAAAAAGTACAAGGTTTTGGTAAATGAAATGAATACTGTTTCAACTGTTATAAGTACACAAAGGATTGCTCACTAAAATGAAAATGAGAAAAACTGAAACAAGAAAGTTATTGTTGAATTACATAAGACTTCTTGTGTACATTCAAAGCCAACAATTAAGACTTTTTGGTGCGAAAATAATAGTGCTTCACTTTGTCCAAACATTTATCAATGTCCTACAGATTCTAATTTAAAGAAAGAAAGTGAAATAAGTTCACTGTCTTGCTTTTCATTTGGCATATGTGAGCTAAAACACATTATTTAGTTTGTTTACAAAGTAGTGCATAAGAAAAGATACGGTGGTCAAGGAATGCCACATTACAAAACTAAAAGAGTATATTCCCCTTAATACATTAAATATTTATCATTACAGAAGTCTAGTGGCTTACAATAAAGGCCTAGAAATGTTGTCATTATTAATTTTTAACTTGGTATTCATGAACTGCAATGCACTTAAATATCAAAACACATTCAAGAAACTTTTGAAAATGTACTGTCTTAAAAATCCGTAAAATAAGGCATGAAATTTGGTTGAGAGGTCCAATCAATGTGTATATGTGCAAAAGCAACATTCTAATCTTGTTCACAAAAGTTACTAATACACAGCAGGAATGTCAATGATCAAAACTGGACGAATATACAGTTATCCTCACTTCAATGTCATGTATAATTTGTCCTTGAATTCTCCACCATACTTTTCATAACTCTGTTTGCACGAGTTGCACGAGAATGCTGTCATTCACGTAAAAAAATGGGGTCAAATAAGTTGTAAATGCAATATCATGTAAACGTAGTTAATGGATTATGCAGTTCAAGATAAACCTTATCTCATAACGTAACGAACATGTATAATGTTGTAACAACAACTTTACTTACACTGATTTAAGTAGCAGTCGGTTTATAAGTGACTTTATTGATTCATTTTGTGTTTTGTTATTGTTGTCAAAAGTATAACGGAAGTGCCTCACAACTGAAGCGGAAACCAGTTTGATGCGCAAAGTAGTCCACTGTAAGTAATATTTTTTGACAAATGTCCACAGAAATTAATAATTTTCTAATATTAAAGGCGAATATCTGAATAGGATTCATTATTTGATAAGAAATTATAATCATCGACATGTTTTTTTTTAAAAATCGTACACGTGCTGACACCTAAGTTGTCTCCCGTTGTTTATTAGAGTTACCTTTCGTCCGGCGCAGTAATACATGTGCAGTGAATCGCCGAGAAGTCGTGGGAAAATTAAAAACCATGTAAACAAACTAAAATATACCACCTTTTCATGATGAATTTCAAGTGATCGACATTATGCATTTAACCCGCCTGACCTGTGTAGCATCTTAGATATCTGTTCTAAGGTATTCATTGTGTAGAATGTCATGTTATGCCCTTGCAATGCTAATCCTACTCTGATTTTTTTGTTTACATTTTTTATCAATGAGAAATATGGCGTCCATCCCGAGATGAACTGACGTGGCGTTAAATTTTTACATGTTTAAGCAAACCTGGTGTGTTAGAAAGAAAATCTCATCCCTTCAACATTATTTGGAACACTGTTACTGTAAAAAACCAGTTTTTTCCTTATACAAAAGCTTAATATTTTGTGTTGAATGTACTTTCACAAACACCTCTGTTTTCCTATTACATTCATAGTACCACATCCTTATCCACAAAATACTGAATATTACAGGTGTCCATCAGTATCATATCAGTTTAGGAATATGTTTTTTATTTTCCCACCAGCGATTTCTTGAAAATGCACCCCTTCCGCATTGCTGTATGAACTGTGAATGTAGCAATATGCGTCCCCTTAAAAATAAACTATCCTCTTCAATAGTGCAATTTTTGATTTAACTTTAAAACATACTTTATCTATTTGATACTCCACGAGGGTGTATTGTCGATATAAATTACAAAAACTTTTTGAACTTTTACATTTTCTATGATTGATTCACCAATAGTTAAGTTCAAATTGCTGCACTTGTGTTGCTTGTGTTTTGTACATATTAGCATACATATTGTTTTTGATAGATGTAACACATGTTGTTTGAAAAACACCATTTTTCGATTTTATTCAAGTTTTCTTGGAGTTTAATTTCAACAATTGTCATATCATAATCAGATTCATATACCGTATTTTCGAGTCGTCAGCGTATATATCAATATTATCTTCGTTTGTTGATAATGCTATGTCATTGATACTTTGATTAACTGTTTCCTGTTAGATAAATACGACTGGAATAATTTAGTTGTACTACCTGTAAATTTATACAATCTTAGTTTATGTAGTAAAATAGTGTGATCAACAAGATCAAATGCTTTCCTTAAGTCAAGAACTACAGCACCTACATATTTTCCAGAATCTACGTCTTTAACTCGCATCTATTAATCGCGTAAGAGCTGTATGACATGAATGATTGGGTTTAAATCCTGACTGAGTTTCGTGTATGATATTAGATATTTTGAAAAAAGATTTGAATCGCTATATGTCTTTCAAATATTTTAGATATTGTCGGTAAAATTGAGAAAGAGCAATAGTTGTTTGGATCTTCTTTGTTTCCTTGTTTAAATACTGGAACAACATATGTCTCTTTTAAAGGATTTGTAATGTAACAGGTTTGAAAGGTTCGGAATATTGTATATTCTATAAATCATTGTTTAATATGCTACGTAGAAAGATGATAAACTATCATACTTGAATCTAAATTGAAAAGCTGAATTGTCAAACCTGTCACAAAACATGTAGCCCAAGGGTTAAACAGGTATACTTAGTCGTTTATATCATTTACTTCCGGGATCAAAGTTAGATATGTTAAGGAAAAAGGCACGAGGAATTGTGTAATTTTACATAGCGGCTAGACTGCTTAATTAAATATATATGCTGAAATATAATTATCTAGGGAGAGAGAGTTAGATTTAGAGTTAGAGAGAAAGATGGGTTATAGATGCTAGATTGATAAGGTCACCTTTACTTAATAATATCTAGCTAAAATGTTATGTTTCAATATTGAAGACTGTTGCTATGATAAATAAAACTGGTTAAAAGGTTATGTTTGTTGTATTAAATGGCCACGCTACGTTACAAATCTGGGAACGTACATGTGTCGACACTCTTGTTTATCAAAAATGCAGTTGCAGACCTGATATAGTCACCACAATATTTAAGTTTATTAGGACCAATGCCGTCTAATCCCGTGGATTTATTTGTATCTTATTTGTCTATAATTTTTTAACTTCAAATGCCGTTATTGGTTCAATATTGAATATGTTAAATTTCAATTTGTTGTCGAGATACTTTTCTAAAGTTAAAAAACTGCTTGTTACAAATTCTGTCTTTTTAACGATATTTAATTATATTGATGAAATGATTGTTCAGTGTATTCAACTCCAATCAATATTTCTGTAATTCTACAATAAGATACAAGCAAAACAAACAAAAATAAACAATTGCATATCTTTTTGACTTTTGGAAAAATATATTAATTACTGCATTCCATGTGCATTATTTGTGAAAACGAATGCCGGTTATTTTTGTTGTTTTATTGTTTGTGAGTAAAGAAAAGCGATTACTTTTCATTACTTTAAGCATATTACATTTCTAGGAGCTTCCAGAACAGAATCATTACGCATTATAAGAAAATAATATGAAGCAACGAAATTTACTTGATATCAAGATTTTGATATGGTCGTACATCGATTTTGTTTTCAAGAATAATTTACAATTGACAACCTGTGGCACACTGACACAAGGAAATGATTTTTTATATAAAGCAGGTCTTCTGTATGATTCAGATGGTAATTTGATAAAGCACTTCTATAAGGAGAATTTTCCATCAATATTATTTTCAGAATCTCTCGTTTGTGTGAGAGAAAGTTTCCTGATTCGCAATCGACTTTGATCGATTCAAACGAAGCAACAACATATACTAAAGGTCAAGTTCTGGCCATATTTCCATTTAAATTAACATTCAATCCAGCGGCTTTATGTTTGCAAGAATAAATAACAACTATGGACCACCTTTTAGATTTTTATTATCTGAGTACTATACAACACCAAAATGTTATTGTAACTTGACTATATTATTGACGCAAAATATGTTTTAAACTTTAATTGTTTAGAATTATTAGCCTATTCCAGGATGTTTTAATAACCAACTATTCTAATAAACCATTAAACTGCGTTAGCCAGAGCTACCAATGTATTTTAGTATGTATAAGTGAGCATGGGTTTGAAGGGGCGGTTGCCCCTTCATCTGGGCGCCTGGGGAAATCCTATAGCCGATCTGTCAAGTATTCTGTATATGTTTACTGATAAACTGTATTTTTTTATGATACCGATTAAAGAGTATGCATGTACTAAACTTTCTCGTCATTTGTCTTAACTCTGTGGACCACAGATTAGATTTTTCTTTCAGAAAAACAACAGTTCTAAATGTGCAAAAAGGATTTAGTTACACGGTGTTCGCTAATTACTACAAACATGAGTTGATACAAATAAAGCCGTAATCATGACAAACCAGGTTGCAGTTTTAGTGGATAAAACAAATGAAAAAGTAAGATTACATTCTGCACAATTAACACATTCGTTGCCCCCAAGCAGACTGAAACATTTTTCATGTTCTTTATCTTTTCTTATAATGTCATTTTAGAAGTCTGTGTAAACAGAATATACAAAAAAAAGTCCTCATACTCCGATCTCGTAACATTTTTTGTTGCGGGTTTATCCCGCTACCAAAGTTACAAGCGTATTTCTGACAGTCATATAGCATCTTTATTTGATTCCAAGTCACACCCAAAGGATGTTCATGTGCTACACAAAATAGTCCCATTCATGAACAATGCGGATGAATTATCAATGATCAAGCAGTTCTTATCGAACCTGTATCCATTCACACTGACCATTAGATTATACAAGTTCTATCAATAATAAGGTATTCCAGCCATTGGTTACATCACTGACTTACAGCTGGCAATTTAGATAAGTTCATGTAAGGTCAGGCAGAGTTAATCTTAGATATGAGGCACATTTGTATGTGTTTGTCATACATATATATTTAAAGATTGGCATTTAAAACAGAAAATAAATCTACCAAAACCCGCAACCACCAGACATCTCAAGGCTTTGATTATTTTTGTATTTTCACTTGGATAATTCACCAATATATTGTAGCTAAACCTAGGTCGTGATGACATCCTGTGGTCGTTAACCGTCTGTCGTTCAGACGCCTGTCATCTGTAATTTTCTTGAATTTTCAACTCCACTGACACCAAGTCTATTCAACTAAATATGGGATTTTATGGATTTTTCGTGAACGGTATCCTAGCAGACTGTTTTGAAAGCAATCCATTCCGTGCTGATCTATTGTTGCCACGGCAGGGAAAACAAAAAAGCTTAAAATGTCTTCTTGTCAGAAACCATTGGCAAGATTTCTCAATAAATTCATAGAAATTTTCCTCGGGAGACCATCTACCAAGAATTTTAAATTATATCCAATTCTTAAAAACACTGCCGCTATGAGGCATGGTCACTTTATAAAGTGAAATTTTAAAAATCTTAATAGTCAAAACCTGTTTGCTCGATATCTAATAGCTAACACAGCTGTTCCTAGGTTCCTTGCATCAAGATTATTAATACCATCTGCGAGACACTAATATATTTTTGTCAGGAACTGCTCGTCTTATATCAAATCATGTCATTCAAATGTTTTAGAGTGACTTGTTACCCCCACCCCCTCTTAACTGTTGAAAGAATATTTTGATTCGTCAAAACATAGCAGGTAGAGCTTAGAATAGAAAATCTTCAATAAGTTCCTAAGCAAACAATTCCACAGAAATGTTCTTCTGTGACTCACTTGTCCCCTTCACTGCCTTGGAAGCCTAGTGGTTTGAGCGCCCACTTTGAGTGCGGGATGTTGTGTGTTCGATCCCTAGCCGCGTCATACCAAAGACGTAAAAAATGGTATGAGTAGCTTCCTCGCTTTGCGCTCAGTATTTAGAGGATAGTGTTAGGACTGGTTAGCCCAGTGTCAGTATAATGTGACTGGGGCGGTATCATGTCACGTGTCTTCGGCGTGATATTCCAGTGAGACAGCACTGTAAAACTGGGCATTGTACTCACTGCTACAAGCAGACACCGTCGTTTGTACGACCGAAAAATTGTTGAAAAAGACGTTAAACACAAAGACGCACACAGATACACGCATACGCACGCGCGCAAACACACACAGGCAAGAACATACAACCTCAAAAACGCACGCACGCACGCACGCACCCAAATACATGCATATATATATATATATATGTATATATATATACAGAGAGAGAGAGAGAGAGAGAGAGAGAGAGACACCCAAGGATTGTCACTTTCCGATACGATGATTATCAATCATAAGGACGGAGCATATCTAAGTAAGTAAGAAACGTTTTAACCACATTATATAATAACCCAGTTCTGACAACTGTGAATTATGTTTCCAAGAGTTATATTAAACTAAGATATCACATGTAGTCAATGCGTAGTAAATATACAGAACTGTAGTGATTCATAGAATAACTTTTAAAGGCTACTTCTAGAGTATTTTATGGGGGATATGAAATTTTGGAGTCAAATGCACGATTGTCAATTTTTTTTTCTTAATTATTACAATGCAATGAAATAGTTTTATTTTTATTTTTGACAAAACTATGTTGAATATAAACAATCTCAAATTATGCCTGTTAATAAAACAAAACTAAATTATTTCAGCTTGTAAAGGAATTGATACAAAGGAAATTGCTTTGTAGTAACCACTGTCCTAGCATAGTATCTAGTTTACACACTTGCCGCATACATACTAGTATATCATGATACCAGAAGTATAAGTTTCATTTATGTATTGTTCTGGGTACTTCTTTTATCCCACCAGTTTACTAGGTTGCTTAAGCAAGAGAACATGATCTTATTTTTCAAATTAAAAACATTTGATTATTTGTACATAGATTATGATTTGGGTTTTCCGATCGGACTTAAGAAGGTATTTAGCCATATAACGTTTTGTAAATTCTTTCACATGTCAGTACGGCCAGACATTTGCGACGCTAACTGTCTAAAATATTAACAGAAGCATAAGTATTAAATATTTTGGGCAGTATTTGAACTAATTTGTTCCAGTTACGACATTGTGCATTCATGTTTCGTTGGCACCATTTGGATGTGTTTTCTTGATTGTTTTTGAAAAATATAGACATAAATGACATATTTTACATGGCAGTATTGTGTGCCTTACTGCCCTATTGGTTAAGGTCATTTACTTCAAATTATTTGCGCGTCACAGAATTTGGCTCGAACCTCGCTTCCGGCGTAGAATTCTCCATGTGAGTAAGCCATCTAGTAGGCGAGCGGAATGTCGGTTTCATTTTTTAGTTTTTCAATTTCAAAACTCTATAATACTTTACATGAATCGTTGCTAATGGAGCCCGCTCAAGTCAACAGTAAACAGGGATAGCCACCTTGTTGAATATTATTACAGATACTACGGCTAAACGCTTACAATGATTTTACAAATTTTGAGAAAACAAGATCTGTCACAAATACCTGATATCTTATGACTGACAATGTTGGATCCAGTTATTCTAATAACCTGCGATTTAGCATACTGTATGCTAAAAATGTGACAGTTTCATCACAAAACAATCTAGATCCAATTGAATGATATTTTGCAATTTAGATAGTTTGACAAATTCTAACTGAATATAGTAATTCTTCAAAGAAGTTTCTATGGTGAATTTCTACATATGTACAATTAGTCAAATTTTTACTCGGTTCCAAATCGATCAATGATATTAGACGACAGATGATTTCAACCAAAAACTATCTTTATAAAAGATATTCGGCGTTAATGATTTAATGTATTGAAATTGTTACATAGTGCAAAAGAGTTCGAATCTTCCTTTGACATTTAAAATTGATACTCCATTTCTGACACTTTTCAGTAGATATACCAGCAAAGAGACGGCATTTTATGATTCAAACTCATATAAAACATTTGCATTTGGCTCAGGTGAGCTGAAAATAAAAAAAAAAATATAAAAAAATTGCAAATACTATAACAGCAATAAGCTAAACAGTTAAATTTCGAAATCCAGATTTTTAAAGATATTTCAACCGAAGATGCATAAAAGCCGAAATATTCGTGAGACAATGGGTATTTCATTTAGTGTTTAGTAATTTCGTTTTGAATCCCTAATAACATCCTAACGCGTTTCAGCCACTAAATATCACACTGTTTAGTGCGTTTCAAAGATGTTTTTGATATAATGTAGCGAGATATAAGTTTAATTCCAAGTAATGTCATCATTTTGTCGAAGTAGCTGTGTATAATACTAAGTTATAGACCAGAGCATTCTCCAACACAAAATATAAATCTGTCTGATATACTTATAAAAGATTAAGATTTGTTTTAACCTTTTAGATCCAACCATTCGAAGAAAATAGTCATTTCTGTCTTTTGGCATAAGAGAGTGGTGGATATTTATAACTAGTTCACTCTAGATGTTGCAATGTATTTCGTGTCAATTTTCATTCATGTTATATGTTTTGTTTAAATCGGAATATCATTGTTGTTATTAAAATTGTAAATAATAGTTCGGTTATTGCTAATATTGGAATGTTTTGAAATCAAAGTAAGCATGTATGTCAGGAACTGGATACTGGTCTATAATATTTTTAAAAATATGAATGCTTGTAACATATACAAATAAACTGGCATTATTGCACTTCATGTTTATCTACATTTTGTGTAATAAATAATTGTATCCAATTGTAAATTTACTTTTGGTTATGGTTTTATATATTCTGAGTATTTATCCCGTAACAAATGATAAAATGAATTTAGTGCCATAATATTTTAAATCTTATGTTATAAATACATGCAACGGGTGTCCAAATAGATGTCAAGCATTATTACATGGATAGAATAGCACAACTTTCGATTCTGCACATGAATTAATATATTTAGATCCATAAAGGGAAGAAATAAAAAATGATGTATCCAATAAAACTATCTACTATGCAAATCAACATTCATACATTTGACAAATGTTAGGGAAACAATTACCTAAAATAGAGTTTAACAATAAATTAATGTATCTTACATTCATGACAAAAAACTGTGGCAGCCGGATTTCAAACGAAGGCATTATGAGCCTTTAATTGTTTTAACCATTGTATATACATGTATATAATTGCTCAGGCAGTATTTTGCCTTATACCTTAACGTATAATATAATGGACAAAAACATTACTGTCACAATAAGATACTTCAGAAGTGGGAAGGTAGTCCAGTCCTTGCCTTAAGAGTGTTGTAAGGAAACCTCTAGATCAAATAAAACCGTTGGGCAACTACAATGTAAGCACGTGTCAGACGGGTTTGTATATTTAATTACAATGCTTATTTTTACAAAAACTGATAATTCCTCTATTTCTTTACAGCTGTCGCTCACAGTCAATTGTTGCCTGTAAAACTGATGTAGAGAAAACACAAAGCATAATTAGCAATTGTATGGTAATGAAGCATATAGATGGATGGGAAGAACTCTTAAAAACAACTGATTCTCTGACCTTAAATGTAGGAGATCTAAAAAGCGACACGCCGTCTTGTTATGGTGAATGCTTGTGCCAAGTTATTTGAATTTCCATGCATGCACCAAAACGTTACAGAGATGACTTAAATATTTGACCTCTACTCTAAAGAAAAGGGACTGGACGTTCACGCGACACGTTGTCTTTTTTAATGATTATTTGATGTTATTTCAAACTCACTCAAATGCATAACAAAGTCATTACCCTGATAGGTTTTTTTGCACACATTTATATACGCAATGATACACATTTGCACGCATGCACAAACACAACAACCGGGCAACATTAAATCACCACCTCTATAATGTTTATTGGTGGTCGCACAATATAGTAATCAATCGTCTTTGTAATAAAATACGTTAAAATTAATATTTAAAAAAAAACACCCTAGTTAACCACGACTGCGTTGTATTTAAAGCATCTTTCTACAGAGAGACGTAATAATTGATGGAAATGGAATAATTGCAAGAGAAATAATTGCAAGAGAAAAAATGATGCAACTTTCAGCACTGCAACTTTGTCATTATAGTCTGCTTAACGGTTTGAGAAATCCCATTGGTGTTTAAACAATTGTCTGATATCAAAATTGCTCACTGGTATGTTATAGCACCGTTTCTGTTTATTGCAAAACACTGCTCTGTCAACGACAAAAAGAGAGAAACTGTCGGCCTTAAAAAATAGATGAGATTGGCTCTTTCATATCTAGAATAAGGCTCTGTAATTTCAGAGTCTGTCATGGTAATTTTCCAAATGTATTTGGTAAAATTATAAAACGTTTTATTAAAAGAGGTTACGGCCCAACTGTTTTAAGACATACCGCATGTTTAGTGTTCAACCTGTTTACAGTTGGACACTACGCTTCCCTCTTTGATTGTGTCTGACGGAAGAGGGGGAGGACTCTATGATGAGCAGTTTTTAAATCCTACAGTTTTGATATCTGTCTTCTGGCCTGTTTCGTCGGGCACTTCTCTTGTTGCTCTGTCTTCTGAAAAGGCATTGAGTACATACGTTTTTGGTTCTAAAGGTTTGCTTTTCAGATATATATACACGAGCAGTTTTGTGTTTTACATGCCATGCCTTTTTGTTTCCATTACGTGTGTTAGAGATTCACCTGGAGGGGATTACTTTTATTTACACTGTCCCGTGTCTTTGGAACATGGTGGGGGTAAGAGTGAGGTTGGGTGCGCACCATAAACCGGTTTAAGCTCCCCAGTGGTGTTTTTGCCACTGACCGTTCCAAGGCGGTGCCCCACTGTGTTCCTTTGGTTGTTCGTTTTGTCCTAAAGTCTGTCCCATCCCATTGGTTAACATCAACTTGGATGCACGGTAATAAAACTGGTGCAGCTATCGGTAAAGTAAATGGCGTTAGTTAAACTTCAAAAAAGTCATCTTCGAGAATTTCAAGGATTTTTCTCTAAGTACTCGAATTTCTAAATGAATGCCACATATATTTTTCCAACGGCAGTTCACTGTTGTTAAAAATCGGCCGCCATTGGCGTTTACTCTCTAAAAAGGAGGAGAACATGGAAGTTCACGTGAATTACTTGGGGAGCAGCTCAAAATGGATTTAAAAGTGAAAAATCGTCGTTTTATACTGAAAAACCTTGAAAGATCAACAGATTGAACAGTTCGTATATTCAACAAGAAATATCTTTAAAATGATGGTCGGCGAATTGTAATAAGGAAAGAAGTTTATAAATTTTTCATCTAACATTCATCTTTCATCTAACATTTTTCAAATTGCAAAACTAAACACCGCACTTTAACAATTTAAATAGTTCTCTTTTAATTTTTCGCAAAGGTTTCGTAGGGTTGCAATTTTGTTTCGTTTATCCTTAGACGAATAATTACAGCAGTAGTTCGATGAAGATTCATAAAGCGGTTCATGAGAAGAGGTCATTAAACGTGTTTATATTTTTAGCTAAATTGGTCCCTATCCCCATTTGTAACAAAATAGCAGGAGACCTTACGATATTGTTACACATCGAGTTTGATAAAAATCCATTACATTTTAGTGGTTAATGCGAAGAAAGGCATATCTACTTTTAGCTATAGTGGTCCCTAATAGGGCCCAAGTTCCTATAATAAATAAATTTGGAAGAGGACCTTATAATGATGCTCCAGACCAAGTATGACAAAGATCCACCAAGCTGTTCATGAGACGCTGTATAAAGGCATTTCTAGTTTTAGCTCTAGCAGCCCCTAAAAGGGGTCAAATGTCCCAGCTGAACAAAGTTGGCTGCGGGCCTAATAAAGATGCTACAAATCAAGTTTGATTAGAATACATGAGAAAAAATCAATTAAAGGATTTTTTTATTTATTATTTTTATTTATTTCTAAAATAGGCCAACAAATCCCGCTTTAACAAATGCATATTCGCTATTCGTGAATCTTTGGACAATGACGTCACACCTATAAAAAGTGAAGTTCAAGCAAAACATACAATTGTTATTATTTCAATATTTCTGTTTCATAAGCAAATTTTGACCGCATAAGCAAAGTTTGACCGTAGTTATATCACATAGATAAACTGTATGCAACGTACCTTCATTTCAGTGTAAAATGAGATTCAGTCATTATATAGCATATATATAATGAAACAGATTTCAACTGAGTTCAATACTTGCATACAATACTAAAAAAAATATTCATATATAACAAATCAGTTAAATAATTTGTAACAAATATATCAAAGGAAACAAGTACTCATTTTAATATGCAAACTGAATAAGTCACAAAAGCAAGAAACCTTTTCATATACAGACGACAATTGTAACAAGGAAAATCTTTTAAAAAGCACTTCTCTACATAAAAGACTCTTATCACACCCTTATTCATGTGATACGCAGACCGTATTCAGCTCTTTCTTTAATTTGATATATGTTGGTATTTGAACAGGTTTTTATCATATTTATTAAACTTACTTATTATTTTGAGATATATCAATATTCTTGCTAAATATACTGAGCCAAAGTTGACTTTAAAACTGTGAGCAGCGTTTTTAGGATAAACGCTTTGTCTACATTTCACTCAGCGTAGCACAGTCAACAGAGTGACAGAAATTGACACTCTCGTCCAATCAGGCAGAGTGTTGCATAAATCTTCCGTTTTGATAAATTATCTATAATGCGTTATCAAGTAGTTTGATTGGCAAGCTGAAGTCACGTGGCATAGGAAAACGAAAACGAATTTAGACGGCGTCGCCGAAAAACAAATTTCAAATGCAAGAAAGACAAATTTACTCACATGCAACTTGCAAATTCCAAGTTAACTGTATGCTGTATCCCAAGGTCCGATTTACAAATTATCAATTCCCCATTTATTTTTCCACCGTCCAGTCGGAATACAACTTCATTTTTGTTTTATGTCGAACAACTACACACTCTAGATGATATTCAGGTACCAATTGCACCATACATATGAAACAATGCGTTGATTACACCATTTTTCATACGCATGGCTCAAAAAATAACCTGTATTCTACGATTTAAAAATCCTTCCTTCCCATTGAATGTATTTCAAAGATTTATCCTCGATATATCACCCTTTCCAAAATTAATTTCCATAAAACTACTGCTTTGAAAACACACTACACTTTTCTATCGCGTCCGATTTGAAAGTGACATCACAAATGACATAAAACTGAATGACGTCACAGTAGACTTGCCTTTCTGTTCATCCAACCAGTGGCATAGCTTCTATAAGGCACTGCAGGCTTGGGCCTCCAGATATCAGAGAAAACGAAAAATTAAAATGCTAAATATGCAATAAAAATGGAATGGTAGGGGGGGGGGGGGGGGGGGGGGGGGGGGGGGGTAAGGCTATAGGAGCTTATGGTAATCTAAACATCCGTATTAAACATGTAATTAGAGCTTGTTAATTTTATTTCCATGATTGATAAAAACAGATACCAGTAGTTTAACAATTATCTCGCTCGTATACCACGGCCCCGCAAAATATCGCCCTGCAACTTTGTTAATGTCGGAAAATAGACATTGCTTGCAGCTTGTAGTTAACATTTTATAAGCGCTTTTAACCCTGCACTAAATATTTTGGCCCCAAATTTGAAAATCGCATCATCGGTCCGCCTTATCCTGACCAATGAGATAAGAGAGATGATTAGGGCCTAATTACGACGCATATGAACGAAGAAAAAGTTGTTTTTGCCCACAAAGCACGCAAAACTAAAATCTATTTCCATTGAAGGGATTTCAATCTGGAACCCTTTTTAGGCGTAAATGGACGCATTACCAAAAGTAGGTCATTTTGTGAAACATGTTTAATCAGCAAACACTACACGGTTAAATCCTTCTTTGTTTATAAGTTTATAAAAAGAAAATGTTAAAAATATTTTAGAATGATACTTAAATCACTTAAACTAGATTTTGTGTAATTTGATTTGATACAAAGAGGGGCCACACTTGTAAGTCTGCATTATTGTGCAACTTTAAAAAAAATACGAATACAATCTCATAATTCTAACATTGAAGTTAAACTGAGAGGGCGCCGGTGCTATAGTAAATTGTGTCAGAGAGGGCTCCCGTGCCGGGTGAAGGGAGTTAAGAGAGATTCTGTGTGACAAAGAGGCAAATTTCGCCGACTGAGAGGGATCCCGTGCATTAGCGAAATCGAAAGAGTTTTTAAAGAAACGTGATAAAAAACACACACATAAAGTTTATTTACAAATAAGATGGGATCAACGGCTTCACATCTGAGATACTAGATCGTGACTTAAAGCTATATTCAAGCAAAGTTATCTCCGTCTGCATTCCATCTTCGTTTGAACTTGTGACAACTGATAAAACAAATTTAAGGATAAAAAAGCAAAGGTCTATGGCTACGTCTTCCCGTGGTTCAGATTTTTTTATGCACAAACTTTTGTTCAGGATGAAAAAGCTAGCTACGCTCCTGTCAACTATAAATCCGTAATGTTCAGAGCGTGAATCACGGGTCAAATGTTATAGAGCCAGATCGATTTAGAATGTAGAACTACATCATTTAAATCGGGGGTGGGGGGGGGGGGCGTCCGGTAGTCCGGACCTTTGGAAAATCCTAAAAAAAAAGGAAATATGAGAAGAAAGAAAGAAAATGATTTTTCGAAAAGGCAACATTAGGGACCGCATTCAAAGTGTATACATGAGGCTGCTGCACGTAGAGCGCTAATTCATATTTATGTTTATTATCTAAGATACGAATAAATCTTCCTTTTGATTTAACAGGTGAGCTCATAAAAATGTATAAATAAGGGGTATATTGTATATACAATGGGAATGGAAAAGATGTTATTAAATGCTTCTAAAACGTCCCAGAATGCAGGAAATGAAGCGCTGAATTTCAAATACTAGTATTCAGGGGGGTGTGGGGGGGGGGGGGGTATGCCCCGCTATTTCCTCTTTTAGCATGTTCAACAAATACTTATTGACAACTCTTTTTTTGTAAACGGCTAACATCCACATAAATAACCTCAAATTATTCAATATAAACAGATACATGTTTGCCATGGTAAGAGTTCGGTCGGAACACCACTTGAGAAAAATGGCTGGATCCGCGCATGATGTTTACGCACGGTGTTCCGGTAGGGCCATCGTCACATAACGTATGTGAGCTCGAAGCAACGTAAGAACGAGACTACGATGTTTAAAAGTCGAAACCACGAAACTATGATGCTGAAAGTCGAAATCATTTCGTATTATCACCATTGTTGTTTCGCGGTTTCGACTTTTTAGCATCTTAGTTTCGACTATTCACTATCGTAGTTTCGATTTTTCATCATCGTATTTCGAGTTTTCACCAGCATACTTTCGCCTTTTCATCAGTGTGTTTTGGACATATTATCATCGTAGGTTCGGCTTTTCATCATCAAAGTCTGAACTTACAACATCGTGTACCGCCTTCCTTTTGTTTTTTGTCTCTTTGTTTTTTTAAATATCCCAGTTACGCAAGGGAAAATTAAGCTGGGCATGAGAAAGGGTAAGATATTCTACCTTTTTCTGATTTACGGGTAACATTAATCTTAAAATCGACCCAAATTTAGGGAAGCTCTTAAAAAACATTTTGATCTACTAACGATTAATACTCAAACATCAAAAATATGTTTAAATTACTCTGTAACACTGGAAGTTGAGCATTGCCAGTTGTTCCCCGTATCATCTTTTATAAATAACATTTATTTGAATTCATAAAACAACAGTGAGACTTTTTTTAGCAATACAGTGTGGACTCGGCCCGAGTTTTATTTTCTAATACATTTAAACGTCGATAATTTTGAGTTGTCCCCTAAAAAAGGTATGACAGGACGCAGCCATATTGTTTATATACAAGAAGCGACGCGACGTCATTTAGCATTACGGTCTATGGAGAAAAATACAAAATTGAACATATCAACTTCAAAAAAAACTTTTTTTGAAAATTAAAAAAGTGCCTAGAGATATGGATCTGCGCTATATAAAAACATATTTTAGGGCATCATAACACATATCATAATTTTAAAAATGATGTTAACCAGATAGGTGGGACAGACTTTAGTGTGGTATTCCCTGTTTGATATTTGTCTTTGTTTTTGATGTTCAAGATTTCTT
The DNA here is from genome assembly GCF_021730395.1 of Mercenaria mercenaria. Taxonomy (NCBI): domain Eukaryota; kingdom Metazoa; phylum Mollusca; class Bivalvia; order Venerida; family Veneridae; genus Mercenaria; species Mercenaria mercenaria. Next base: position 102,530,996 of record NC_069362.1, on the reverse strand, counting down.
ACCGATTCTATCAGCACGAATAGCGGTCTCATATGACACGGATTTGCATTCCGATAATACTTTATTGTAACGTAATGCAGGTTTCATAATCATTTGCTAATACAGATCAGCTCACGCGGAAACCCCATTCTACTCGATCCTCGGAGGATGGCCAAAACGAGTACCAAGGCTCAGACTCGAAGTTTCTTCGAGTCTGCCATTTTCCGTCAAGGAATTTCGCTATCTGACTCCGAGGATTTATGCGAAGTCACTCGAAGGAAATCCTCGAAGTGACTCGAGATGAAATCCAATTAACGGAATACACACCTATATTGGTTTCTTTTGTTTCCGAGTCACTTGACGGAATTCCTTCAAGTGACTCCGAGACGAATAATAAATTACCTATACAAATTTAAATGGGCCTCCGAGTAACTTGGAGGACAGATTTCAGATTACTCGGAGTAGGGTGAATATATTTTACATAGTGATAAGCGAAATAACACAGTATTTGTAAATAAAAATAATACCGTAGTATTTTTATCTTCCTTTAAAATAAACCATTTTTTGTCTGTTTACTTATGATATTTTGTCACTTTTTGAATGGATACGGCAGTAGTATTTTTATCCTATTTATAATTCCTTCCAGATGAATAAATTAAAGAAAGACCATTTTCATAATGAAAATTAATCATTTCTCCTATAATTTTCATTAATTAAGAAAGGTCACTTTTCTTTCACGGCCATTATCTTAACGTTTATCTAGTCTTATATAGTTTCTATGTTAGTCCATTTTACATCAGTTTATTTCTAAATCTAATTTGCACTGTCAGAAACTGTTTCAATATATTATTTATCAAATCACTATTTTTAACGGCAGTTATTTGAAATTGTGTTTAGTTTTATATAATTCTTAATACTTAACAATTTACTTTTCTAGCGGGCGTATTTTCAAAGTTTATCTAGTTGTAAATTATTCATAATTTAGTGCATTTTCATGACTTTATTTCTAAATTAAATTCGTAAAGTCAGAAATTATTTCTATATCAAAATTTAACAAAGCAGTTTCCTTTAACGGGGCTCATTTAGAAATTTCTTTAATTATAATTTAGTCCGTTATACATAAATTTACTTCTAAATCTAATTCGTATGTTTTTCAATATCATACCAAACAATTTACTTTTAGCGGGTGTTATCTTAAAGTTTATCTATTTATAAATTATTCTTAATTTGGTGCCTAAATTATTACACGACTTTTTCCTAAATTTAATTCGCAAAGTCAGAAATTATTTAAATATCAAAATTTAACAAATCACTTGCCTTTAACGGCGGTGATTTGAAAGTTTGTTAAATTTCGTATGATTAATAATTTAGTTTATTATACATAAATATACTTCTTAATCTAATTCGCATGGTCAGAAACTATAATTTCAATATCAAAATTCACAATTTTCATACATTCAATTAAAAGAACAAGCTAGTTATATGAAAACAATCCGCCCAACTATGGAAATACTGCCTCGAAGTTTCATCAAATCATCTCGCGGCACTCGAAATGACCGATTTATTGTTTATTACAGACTCGGAGTCGCGCGGATTGGCCATAAAATACCGGAAATCATTATAGTGTTACCTGTATAATTTCGACTCGGAGTTCCGTCAAGTAATTTCTCGGAGTGACTCGATGAAATTCCGCTAAAGTAATAAAACTATAACAGTCGGTACTCCGAGTCAGAATTAGGCAGTACTCGGAGGAATTCCTCGCTATTCAAGATTTTTCCTTCGAGGAAAAACGGAAAGTGGTATATCATGCTTGTTTAGAAGTTTATATTCTAGTTGCAAGTGTCAGACTTGTACTGTTCTTTCATCTTAGTCTAAATTGTACTTTCTTTGTGCCTTGCATTGAATTAACTCTGTGAGGAAGCCATCGAGCTGATTTGCGCTGTTCTACTCTCGAATTGATCTGTGATTTGAGAAATGATTGGAGTGTATCTAGATTTTCCCTTTCTTTATAATTTAATATGGAAAATTACAAAAAAAAATAGCTGAGTTAGACGGCTTTTTTTGCAACTGTTAATAAGTTTTGATTTTTCACCTTGATACTCTAAACAAGTCCCTTTTAAATGAATCAACGTATGAATTCAAATGTCCAGTTTAGCTTCTGTTCCAGTTTTAGTGATAGACCATCTGGTGGCATCAAAATGTTATCAATACTTTTTACACTATTTGTGTTTTATATAAAAAAAACACTATTCATTTTCTAATGCAAGATCATTTACTTTTAAGACTATCACAGACCTCATCTAATTGTTGCAATATTTAAACTTGATTACATTCTGGTGTTTAAACAGTTGACTTATAATTCATGTTATAATATAAAATTGAACGTGAAAAGAATCATCAGATGACTTTATGAAAGGTAAAGGCCAAGTCTATATAACACACACATTGCACTAATGAAAAACAATACAAATATATCATTCGATATTCCACATAATATTTTTTTCCTCGTCCTGCAGCTAATAATAAGGGAACATCATGACATAATTCTAAAAGTAACGTTTTTCTAGCTCACCTGTCACATAGTGACAAGGTGAGCTTTTGTGACCGCTCGATGTCTGTCGTGCTTCTTGTGTCAACAATTTGTAAAAAAACCTTCTTCTTCATAACCACTGGGCAGATTTACACCAAAGTTCAGAGAAGTGATCCTTGGTTGGCCCCCTTTCAAATTGCCCGAAGAATTTAATTCCATGCAGAACTCTGGTTGTCACGGCAACCGAAAGGAAATACTTTGAAAATCTCCTTGCAAGAAACTGTTGGCCGGATTTCAAAAATATTTTGCAGAAATGATCTCTAGGTGACCCTCTACCAAAATTGCATAGGCCATTCTGTTTCGGTAAAAAAAACATGGCCACCACAGGGCAGGGCTTATTTTTCCTATATGGCTATATTGTAAATTTCAAAAATCTTCTCCTTCAAAACCATTGGGCAGATTTACACTAAACTTAACAGGAATGATCCTTGGGTGCCCGCCCCCCCCCCCCCCCCCCCTATCAAAAATGCCATAAGAATTGAAATCCATGCAGAACTCTGGCTGCAACCGAAAGGAAAAAAATTAAAAATCTTCTTGTCCAAAACCACAGTAGCTAGGCCTTTGATATTTGGTATGTGGCATCATCTAATGGTTCTCTACCAAGTTAATTTAACTTATCCCCCTAGGGTCAAATATGGCCCCGCCCTGGGGTCATATAGTTTACAAAGACTGATATAAGAAAAACTTTGAACATTTTCTTGTCAAAAACCATAGGGCTTAGGGCTTTGATATTTTTTATGTAACATCATCTAGTGGTCCTCATTGCTCAAATGATCCCCCTAGGGTTAAATATGGCCTGTCCCGGGGGTCACATGGTTTATATAGACTTATATAGGGAAAAACTTTGAAAATCTTCTTGTCCAAAACAACAGTAGCTAGTGCTTTGATTTTGGTATGTGGCATCATCTCATGGTCATCTACCAAGTTAGTTCAAATTATCCCCGTAGGGTTATATATGGCCCCGCCCTGAGGTTTATATTGATTACATAGACTTATATAGGAAAAAACTTTGAAAATCTTCTTGTCCAAAACCACAGGGCCTAGGGCTTTGATATTTGGTATGTAGCATCATCTATTGATCCTTTACCATCCTTTTGTTTTGTATGTAGCATTGCCTTATGGTCCTCTACCAAGAGTGTTCAAATTATTACCCTGGGGTGAAAAAAGGCCCTTCCCTGGGGGTCCATAGTTTTACATATATACTTATATAGGAAAAACGTTAAAAATCTTCTTGTCTGAAACTGGAAGGCCTAGGCTTTTGATATTTGGTATGTTGCATTGCCTAGTTGTTCTCTATACCGAGATTATTCAAATTATGCCTCTCAGTTGAAAAGAGGCCCCACCCAGGGTGTCCCAAGTTTTACATAGACTTATATAGGAAAATAATTGAAAAAAATTCTTGTCTGAAAGTTCAATGCCTAGGCCTTTGATATTTGGTATGTATCATTGCCTAGTTGATTTCTAACAAGATTGTTTGAATTATGCCCCTGAGGTGAAAAGATGCCCCGCCCAGACCTACTTTCTTATTTTAAGATACAGCTTTGAAATTTTGATGACATGTATAGTTTTGCATGCATATCTTTAAACAGACTTTCAGTGATCATCAATGTGACCTACTGACCTACTTTCTTGTTTTCTAAGCTACAGCAAAATGATTTGGACCACCTCTGATACTTTTTTACAGATTTCAAAAGTAATTATAATCTTGAATAATCTTTACCTTGACCCATTCTTCTAATTTTCTTGTTTTTAAAGCTTTAGCTAAGAAATTTGTTCAGGTAAGCAACTCTACTAAGGTCAGCGATCTAGGACCAAATCATGGCCCTCTTGTTTGCAAAATGTTAGCCAATGGCTAAGACATAACAAACAGAATCAAAGTTTTATATCTTTGATTTGATAGTGAAATGCATAGACATGTTTTATTTATGCAGATGACAGGCATGCTTAAAACGCAACCAATAAGCCGTGAGTTGTATTTTATAATGTTGCGATCCTTTGATGTTATAAATCTCTCATACAATAAGAGTCCAGTGAACTTTGCTGTACAAGCAATGGTCATTCTTGCGCTACGCTGAAACACAGGCATACATGAAGACGCAACGTTATTAAACATAGCCATTTGATAGTTTTGACCTGAGCATTGCAATGTGTTTTGTGTTAATATTATTATTAATTATAGGATCACCTATTTTCAGTTTACTTATTTAAGATATATAGATAAAAACCAGAGCAGAATATAAGAATTTTAATAGGTGCAATTTAGATCACGATATATTAATTAATACAATACAAATCACAAATTAACCACTTAAGACATAGACATATTTATACTATTATATATTAATCATTACCTCAAACACTATTCTGTATAACTTAAGTGGTAGTAACCAATATTTTAATAAATGAGTAGGGTAATCATGTCAATTTTTAAGTAAACGCCGACCCACAGGCCCAGCATAACGTGTACCATGTGCAATTTCAAATAAATCCCCACAAATTATACATGCACAATACATTTAATACATAGAACAGATGACAGTACATAATATATAACTGTTTTTCTTATGTCATAGTTCGCCATGTCCCTGGTTATTAAGTTATGTACTAGGATAATGTGACATACCATTTTCTCTAGCACTATATATCCCAAAGTATAAGTTATCACTCTGTTTATATACCAGTCCCTCTGACAAATTTTTCATCAGAGTGAAATCAATATATTGCGCAAGATGAATGAATAATATACCATGATTAACACGAGAATTGCTAGATTAACTCTAGCACTGTAATATCGCAAAGTATTAGATATTACTTTGTAGATATGTATAACTTCCTACGATACGTTTTACATCGAAGTGAAATCATAAAAGAGGCGTACAACAAAGTCAACAAAACACACTAGTGTATTAACATGTTCATTTTATATTATTGCTTACTAGGAAAAGTATACCATTTTCTCTAGAACTGTGTGTTTACCGCAAATTATAATATAGTACTTTGTAGGTATATACTTTCTTCTGATAAAAGTATTATCCGAATGAAATCCTGAAACATATCTATATACACTTCATAAAGATGTCAAATAATTCACTTATTTCATCACAATACGTTCATATTCTGACTCTGTCCTTTTTCTAGGGAAACGTCACATACCGTTTCCTCTAGAAAAACCCTTGAATCAAAAGTATAACATACTACTTTGAGATCTCAGTACTTCCTTTGATATCATATATTCAAAGTGAAGTTAACAAGTTAACACTAACTAAAGGGAAAAAACACTTGAATCCAAGGTAACAACCTAGATGTTATAAATACTATAAACAGTAAAGATCAAAATTTTTGACAAGAATATTCATGAAAATGTTATATATCAGTGTGGACTGAAACTTTCTTTTTCTTATTAAATATATCTCTTCAAAATGAAAAGTTGTATGATTAAGTGCTTCCTATCCAAAATTTTTATTTTACATCTGTGCTACCGTATTAATAAAAAACTGTCGTAACCGTCTTGTACCTTCTAAATTTAGATGAAGACCCCCATCCTTAACTGCAAACAATTCTCTACGAGGTAAATTTGCTTTCAAAAAAGGTCGAAAAGTCTTTAAGAATTTAACCTTTCTTTTAATACACAAAGCTTCTAAGGATAAATTAATGGTTTTAACCTTAGCTCCTGTATCAGAAAAATCAACAGGTCTAGGTAAAATAGCTGACAAATAAATGATTTTAACGGCTGTAATAAGGTTTTAACGTCATTTGTTCCAACATGAATGAGAATATTCTCGTAATTCAGATTGATAGAGCCTTTCATGATTTTTGATGTCAACTGAGAAATGGTTATTCCAGGAAAAGAGCGGATATCAGTCTCTCTGATATCAGAAACATGTGTAGCAATGGAATCCGAAAGAATTAAGCATCAGTTCAAGGCAGGGTTTCTAAGTTGATTGATACGAGAAACTGAAGAAGAAAAGAAAAAAGGAAAAAAAACAGATAAATCCGACTGTATATTGAAGAGGAAACTTCTATGAAAAGTTCCAAATTCTTTGCAAGTAAATGCTACATTAAAATTGTAACTTATCACTGACTGACTTAAAAATATCTAGTTTATCTTGTACAGAAAGTGAGATGTATTTTTATATACATCAGAGTGCCAATCACCTAAAATTTGTATTTCATCTGCCGCAACATTAGATCTAACTGCGAATGTGGCAAAGCCTCGACGAAAAGAATGGGAAGAAAATAATGACGCATCATAACCCAGACTTGAAAGAATGGACCGTAACCTGTTTTGAAACATTAAATAAGTAACAGCTTTCTTATCGCTTAGCAAAATAATGGTTGATCATCAGAAGTAGTTTGAATGAGATCAATCATTTTGTAATAGGCTCTCACTGGACAAACAGGACGAAGGCAAGCGTAGAAGAGGTGATTATAAAACTCTTTCACCAAATTGTATAGTTTTTGTCCAACGCATACTATCACTTCTTAACAGGAAATGACCAGAAACTATATCTGCCTTTGTGGTAGGAACTAAGTTTGATTTTCTGGCTACTAGGAAAAAGGCAAAGAGAAACAAACACCAAAAGACTACATCATTTTTTGTTGATAAGGTTAAAACAGAATGAATCTTGCTCAAAATGACAGGAGTGATAGGTTCAGCTTGCTTTATGCAATGGTGCTTTAACCTAGTTAAACCTTTCAAAGACAAATTAATCAAAAACTGATTACACCTATCTAAAGAAAAGCCTAACAATAAATGCATAGTTCTGACACCACTTAAATAATTTCTAATACTGTCTACTGATTTAAAGGAACGACTCAAAAACTGAGTATATAATTGTAATGTGTAAGTTTCTGCTGGAAGATACTTCAAATGAAAAAACAAGCAAAAATGTATGAACGACTCCCATTGAATTTTCAAGCTTTTCCTAGACCCGACTGCATAAGCAGACAGATTAGAAGTTCTTAAGTCGTGCTTCAATTCTCTAAACTGTTGTTCTGAAACAAAAAATATTAAAAATACTACCAATCATTTAAAAATTTAAACAATTCATCTGAGATTAAACACTCACAAGTTTCTAAATGGGCAGTGCAAGTATAAAAGTCAAACTGCTTCCCTAAATGCCATCTTGAAAGTACGGAAGACCCGTGGTGACATTTCAACTTCATTATTTCACGATTTCTGCTTCCTGATTTCACGATTACAACTTCATGAATTCACGATTTCACGATTTCCACTTCATGAATTCAAGATTTCACGAAAAAACTTCACGATTTCTTGATTTCACGATTTCATGATTTCACGATTTCTTGATTTCACGATTTCCACTTCATGAATTCACGATTTCACGATTTCTGCTTCCTGAATTCACGATTTCCACTTCTTGAATTCACAATTTCACGATTTCCACTTCATGAATTCACGATTTCACGAATTCACGATTTCACGAAAAAAAACTTCACGATTTCTTGATTTCACGATTTCCACTTCATGAATTCACGATTTCCACTCACGAATTCACAATTTCACGATTTCCACTTCATGAATTCACGATTTCCACTTCACGAATTCTCGATTTCACAACTTCCACTTCATGAATTCACGAATTCACGATTTCCACTTCACGAATTCACGATTTCCACTTCACGATTACACAATTTCCACTTCATGAATTCACGATTTCACGATTTCCACTTCACGATTTCACGATTTTAACTTCATGAATTCACGATTTCACGATTTCCACTTCACGATTACACAATTTCCACTTCATGAATTCACGATTTCACGATTTCCACTTCACGATTTCACGATTTTAACTTCATGAATTCACGATTTCACGATTTCCACTTCACGAATTCACGATTTCCACTTCACGATTTCAGATTTCAACTTCATGAATTCACGATTTCCACTTCATGAATTCACGATTTCACGAATTCACGATTTCACGAAAAAAACTTCACGATTTCTTGATTTCACGATTTCCTCTTCATGAATTCACGATTTCTGCTTCCTGAATTCACGATTTCCACTCACGAATTCACAATTTCACGATTTTCACTTCATGAATTCACGATTTCCACTTCACGAATTCTCGATTTCACAACTTCCACTTCATGAATTCACGAATTCACGATTTCCACTTCACGATTTCACAATATCCACTTCAGGAATTCACGATTTCACGATTTCCACTTCACGAATTCACGATTTCACTATTTCAACTTCATGAATTCACGATTTCACGATTTCCACTTCACGAATTCACGATTTCCACTTAACGATTTCAACTTCATGAATTCACGATTTCACGATTTCCACTTCACGAATTCACGATTTCCACTTCAGATTTCAACTTCATGAATTCACGAATTCACGATTCCCACTTCACGAATTCACGATTTCACGATTTCCACTTTACGATTTCACGATATTCACTCCACGAACTCACGATTTCCACTTCACGATTTCCACCCCACGAATTCACGATTTCCGATTCAGATTTCAACTTCATGAATTCACGATTCCCACTTCACGAATTCACGATTTCACGATTTCCACTTTACGATTTCACGATATTCACTCCACGAATTCACGATTTCCACTTCACGATTTCCACCCCACGAATTCACGATTTCCACTTCACGAATTCGTGAAGTTGAAATCGTGAAGTGGAAATCGTGAATCCGTGAAGTGGAAATCGTGAATTAGTGAATTCATGAAATTGAAATCGTGAAATCGTGAAGTGGAAATCGTGAATTCTTGAAGTGGAAATTGTGAAATCGTGAATTCGTGAAGTGGAAATCGTGTATTCGTGAAGTGGAAATCGTGAAATCGTGAATTCGTGAAGTGGAAATCGTGAAATCGTGAATTCATGAAGTTGAATTCGTGAATTCGTGAAGTGGAAATCGTGAATTCATGAACTGGAAATTGTGAAATCGAGAATTCGTGAAGTTGAAATCGTGAATTCATGAAGTGGAAATCGTGAAATTGTGAATTCGTGAACTGGAAATCGTGAATTCAGGAAGCAGAAATCGTGAAATCGTGAATTCATAAAGTGGAAATCGTGAAATCAAGAAATCGTGAAGTTTTATTCGTGAATTCGTGAATTCATGAAGTGGAAATCGTGAAATCGTGAATTCAAGAAGTGGAAATCGTGAATTCAGGAAGGAGAAATCGTGAAATCGTGAATTTATGAAGTGGATATCGTGAAATCAAGAAATAGTGAAATCATGAAATCGTGAAATCAAGAAGTCCTGAAGTTTTTTCGTGAAATCGTGAATTCGTGAAATCGTGAATTCATGAAGTGGAAATCGTGAAATCATGAATTCATGAAGTTGAAATCGTGAAATCAGGAAGCAGAAATCGTAAAATAATGAAGTTGAAATGTCACCACGGGTCTTTCGTATGAAGGAGAGTCTGCTTACCTGTTCTCCATACTTGACAAATGTAAAGTTTTGATTTCACATTCATGCATTGCAGATAAGTAACTTACTTCCCTTAAACATTCTTGAAGTGATTCAGATTTTGACCTGCCTGTATTCAAAACTTGACATACTGATTGATTATCAAAGTACACTATAATTCTTTTTCCTCTAAATTCTTGACCCCATATTATAAGATCAATAATAATTGTGAAGAGCTCTAATAAACCGATATCTAAGCTTTTTTTGTATTATGAATTTGGGAAATTCTGTATGAAAATAAGCTCCTTGAAAATAACCCCCCACAACCTGTCAAACAACTGTCTGTTGAAAAAATACCATCAGGTTTTGACCAATCATCATATAACATAATACCATTGTAACTAATCATAAATTTATCCCACCAAATCAGGTCTTTTTTAACATACATTGGAATTACATTTTCTGTATTAGGATGTTCACTATGTATACTCCTTAAGCAATTCAAAAGTCGGTTTATAAAAATACGTCCTGGTCTTACACATGCTGCTACAAAATTTAATTTGCCAATTAGAGACTGTAATTCCCGAAGAGTTGCTTTATCTTTGTTTAACCAAAATGCTATTATTTTTTTTAATTTCTTCAAGTCTTTCCAAAGTTACTTCCATTGTCATTGAATTTGAATTAAATAAAATACCTAAAAATAGCATAATTTCTGAAGGTGGACATGCTTTATCTTTTGATTCCACTAATCCTGCTTTTTCCAACACTAACCTTAAACAGTGAATGCGAACCAAGCTTTTTCTTTTGTTTCTACTCCTGCCAAATCGTCTCAATAATTCAGAATTGCTATTCCTATTCTAAACATCATGAATGCAATGGCATTTGTCACCCTCTGACAAATGGCTGCTGCGTTTCTCAAACCCATAGACAAAACTGTGTCGCAAAAGATAAGTTTTTTCCACCGAAAAGAAACTAAATTGTAATCTCCTGGACATATACTAATTTGCCTATATGCTTTACGTAACTCTAATTTAAACATCAAACAATGTTGACCTTTACTTTTTATTAATTGAATAAAACCATCCACTTTTGGAAAAATTAAATCTGTATGTTTACCTAAATAGATATCTTTGTCAATAAAATTATTTACTGATTTACCTCTTGGAAAACTGAGATCTAGAATAATTCTCCTTTCTGAAGTATTTTTTTTTTTAACAGAATTTAGCGGAGAAATTTTAATTTCATCACTAAAAGGATTTCTTCTAAAAGGATCAATAACACTCTGACTTGATTTTTCTTTTTCCAAATAATTATTGATGTCTGAAGGAAAGTTTTCCGTTCCCTTATGATTTTTATATTTCCAAAATTGAATTTGTTCGAAAGATGAAACGTTACTTTTAAATTCTAATGGAAAACAATATTGTAGTAAATCTATGACTAGAGTATATCTATAACCAACTAACATTCTTTGCCAGAATTCAGCATTTATCTTTTCATTTACTATGATTTTACATCCCAAAAAATTTGGTAACCTAGAATTCTTCACTTTTTCATGTAACTGAACTAACTTTATTCAAAGAATCAACATCATTTTTTTTGCATTTGTAACTTTACAAATTTTACACTTGTTTGAATGATGACAGAAATAGATATTGGAATTTTCCCTTGTATTTTCTTTAATGTTTTCTATATTTCTTAAACAAAATTTTGGAAGAAAAAGATGTTCTTTTGAATTGCAGGCTTCAGATAACCGTGCAAAACCCGATCGGAGTCACTTCTGAGTATGGGGACATGCACTAGAACATTCTGGATGTTCAAGTTTTTCATTGTCCTGTAACCAACAAGTGCCACAAATGTGCCTGGCCTATCTTTGCTTTCCTTTTACAACCATCATATGAGCACATGACTTATGTCCATATTTGTTCTTTTGATATAATGGGCAGAACCAAACTTTTTTTTTCTTCTACATTTTCATCATTTATGACAGATTTTCCAAATTTTTTGAAAGAAGGAGTATAAGATTTTTTAACAGTTGCTCTTGCTAATATCTTAGTTTCGACATAATGAAAACTATCTCCCCAAACTTTATGCCCCAATTCTATTTCACGCAAAATGGCTGCGTATAAAGCTTTGATTGTATAAAACTCATATGATCCGCTGAGATACATAAGCCTTTTCAATAGATCTAAACGTGCTTCTTTTTCTACCTTTTTGGTTGATGAATTTGTTATAATTTCTGGTTTCCCAGCCACAAATAAATTCATGTTTAAAGAATCATAACTAACTTTCGAATTGACATGCTCAAATCTCAAGTATGCTTGCGGGTTTAACATTATCAGATGACTTAGCAGAAATGCCAGATTTCTTTTTTGAATATTTCTTGTGTTTTCTACTAGAGAAGCTGGTAGAACTACTATCATCACTGGAATCAGTACTATCTGACTCCTTTACTATTTGTTTTTTAGATTTTTTCTTTTTTTCATTTTTTTCTTTTTCTTTGTGTACTTGAAGGTTCGTCCGACTCTGAATCAGCACCTTCAATTTCAGGTTTTTTCAAACTTTTGTTTTTCTCTTTCTCATTTACAGGATCGTCATTGTTCGACTCAGAACTATCTATATCTGACGAATTAATTGAGGATTCGGAACATAATCCTGTTTCTTTTAAAGTTTTCTTTGCCTTTGAACGTAGTTTTTTTTTGTCTTTTTTCAAATCTTGTAAAGAAACTTTGTTGTCAACTAAAATACTCTCACCTCTTAGTTCTGCTATCTCTTTTTTCTTCCTATCCACCTTTTTCCTCATCTTAGCGATGAGTGCCTCCCTCTGGAGTTGTTCTTGCTCTTGTACAAGGGATTTATACTCACATTCTAGGAGCTGTAATGTATCCTCACTTGTCAACCTTGGTCGAGCGCCCTCTGTTGGTGGAATACAACTAGAGATACCTAAAGGATTTTCTGCAGTGTCGACTTCAATTCCAATCTCACTTATTTGTTTGTAATCATGCCTTACAGTTGACCTATTGGTTTTCCTACTTTCTGAACCAGACATTTTCACAAATGTTCCATTTTGTTCCAAAATAGATTTTTCAATTAAACAAATGTTTTTGTTATTGGAGAATCCCAATAAATTTCCGAAATCCTTTCAATTTTTCTACATTATCTTTGATTGACTAAATAAATAAAATTCAACTTTGACGAAATATTTTCTATATGAAAAACTAAATATTTAAGACGTGATCTGACCAAAGAAAAATACTGAATGAAGAAAGTTAACACAAAGAAAATTTTACTTTACTAAACTGACCTATCAAAATTGTGTAAAGAGAACCAATCAAAATGAATTTTGAAGAATGTTAGCCAATCAGAAGAAATCAACAAGTTTTGGATTTACTTCATTTTGATACAGTAAAATGTTTGGTTCTAAATAATTAACCGATTTTAATGAATTAATAAAATCGCCCACATGGTAACAGAATAGAACCATTGTATATCGTTTCATCAAAGGAAGTGCATTCGGAATATAAATATTTAATTTATTTCTCAACTACGGCGTAATATTTCATGTTGACCTAAATAATTCTATAGGGCAGATAAAGTGGTAAACTGATTTATTCTGAACTGTTGTAAAGAATGTTCATGCCAACATGGTAAGTGTGTTTTTTTGGAATTGTTCATTTTCATAATAAAACTTTCGATAATAAGATTGTCCGGCTGAACATTTTCCTGACCCATCTGCAGGTATAAAATTGATTATCATCAACAGCAATCTCCCGAAATAAACAAAATGACCTATGTAGCTACATATCAAACATGCAAATAGATTAACATTAATGTAGAGACAATTACAATACTACATCAGTTTATGCATGGATGTGCACAAAATGAGTACATAAAGAATAAAGGTTAATACATAATTAACCTAACGAAATATGTACATGTTCTAAAAGAATTTGAGCGAGTGTAACGATGAATGTCAAAATGGCCGACAAAACAGTATAGACACCACATATTAAAACACCTCACAAAAATGGGTTAAAAAAACTTTTAAAACTGCCTTTTATAGATTATGCCACCTGTCCCGTCAGGCACGGTCAAAGAGGAAAAGGTAACATACAACTGTGGAAGAACTGAGCCCATAAAATGTAATGTGAAATAGTTGGATCAAAAATTTAAAACCGTCAATAAGTCCGAATCATAGAGTAAAGGATCTATTATCTAGAATCATACACAGATTACAATTTTTGTCTTCACATCTTTGTCAGACTGGAGTTGAAATTAGATATTTTGTCATTTGACATAACTCAAACGAGACATTCGTTTTGATCAGGTGTGATTATCATCAGCATTAATTTGTACCTGAACAGAATATTTCCAAGAACATCGCTCGGTAAAATGCGTTTTTGTGCCATTTTGAACGCGGCTATGTATGCATCCACATGTTGACTTATGCTTTACTATATACTTACTAAATATGGCCGGTAATATGCCAATGATTATAAGCACAATAACTGGCTATTTGCACGCCCTGTGAATTTCAAGCAACAGACAGTAATGTTAAAATACACACACAATAAATAATTAAATGGTTAGACGTATCTTTTGCCTGTTTTGATTTTTGTTTTATTTTTTAACAGTCACATCGAGACTTTTTAAGTCATAAGGCAACTTTTCAAACTTTTGCTGGTGGGCGAAGACACGAGGTACCCGTCCTTGCATTGTTTCAGGTATGGGCAGGTTGGATGTGGCTTTTCATATGAAGAATGCTAGTCCAAACGAGGTTTTGAACCCATATTTTGAGAGTTGACAGTGTTTCCGTTTGGAATCTAAACCACTCGACCAAGGTGGCCCTTTACTGGTTTGTTTGCACATCCTAACTAAAATAAGAAATTCAATATATATTTCTTTTTTAGGGTACGCAGTTTAAAATTATCTCTTGATCTTCGTTTTTCTTTGTAAATGTTTATTCAAGATTTATTTTGCCAATTTTCAATGTTCATTAACAAGTACGGGGCGATTATACAATCCAACACGTACTTAAGACTGATGTCATGAAGGTAAATGACATCTGGAGAAAAGTGGAAACACAGAACGCAACCAAGTAGAATAATTGCAGTCATGGTTTGACTGAGTCACTTAACTAATGACAACAGGTTTTACCTTAACTACCGCGGCAAAAAGATAAGTTGATTAAATGGAAAATAATGATCTGAAATGTTTCCTCTATGAGACGAAGAAATAAGCGTTCAATCTAAATAAATGTGTAAACAAAAAAGAACATTATCAGTTGATCATCGAAACGTATATGCCTGAATGAAAAATAACAAACTGGAGCTGACGGCAAATAAGCATATCCACTATGTATCGGTATTTATCAAGACTGCATTTTCCTATAAATTAGTATCTTAAGGGACTGATGTTGTTCAATGTTCGATCGTCTTCACAAATAATCTAGAGGTAACAGTTATAATATTTACTGAGTCAATAAGACAAGAGAATGACGATCGGGATGCTATGAAAACTGAAACAAATTCAAAATCAGGGTCATAAATATAACGTTCAATCACATCATGATAACATGTGCGTCATCAAAATATGGATCGTAAGATGATTCAAGTTGAAATCAGCATGTCATCTCGGAGACAAGACGTTTTAATTCAACTTTATGTTTAATCCCAGAGAATTCTATCCAGATATCCCCGACACTGTGAGTCCCACACGAAACACACCTTCAGATATATGTCGGTTCCGTAAGAAGTATGTGCTTTGTAATTTTCTACGTTTAGCATAAATCATTGACATATGGTTATAGATAATTTAAGAGACATGTCTATAAATCTCTATTCTGGAGTTAGTAGTTCATTCCTCATTTTAGTTGTTTGAGCTGTCATCGTTGTGACCATTTTGTTTGCAATAATAACAATACATGAATGTTTTGTTTTACATAAACAGATGCATTAAAACTGACGTTTGAGAGCCTTTTGTTTTGTTGTGTAAGCAAACGGTGTACTCAATGCCTAAGATGTTGTCAAGGGTCAAAGAAGAGCCACAAAAAGGTCTAATGTAATATAAATCAGTATGAATACAAAATGAGAACAAATTTTTTAAAACATTTTAGTCAATCTTTAAGGAAAACATACGAACCGCCAGTACTTTCAGCCGACGACCTCATGTTTGGAAGCCATATACTCTACCCATTGAGTTATTGGAAATTTTTTCTATGGTATGTGGTAAAATTATGAAACATTCTATACAAAGAGGTAAATCTGACCCGACAGGTGTAAAAAACTAAATGGAGCCTTTATACAGTTTACTCTACTCTCTCCTCCCTGAAACTGCTGATCACGCCATGATATGCAATTTTAAGGCCTGCTTGGTCGGAGCTGCTTTGATATCTGTTCGGTAGCTATTTGATTAATTGTTCGGGCCCTTATTATTTCGTTTGATGCTCTGTCGGCGGCAGAGACAATGGGTGCACGAAGAAATGGTTCCTGCAGATTTGCTTTTATATAAATTTACACGAACATGCTTCTGTTTTATAAACAATTCCTTCTGGTACCAGAAGGCCCATACACAAGAGAAATACAGAACATATAACATCTAATTACATGTGTGAAGCAAAGGTCATTTACATTTACATAATAATATTATAAGGTACTTGTCAATTTGGTATTATACAGTAAACACATGTCAGTATAGTTTTGTACCAAATACATGTTCAAGTAAAGTCTGAAACTAGCCTACTTCTTTCTTTAAAAGCATAATATAAATACATTGCTAGGTTTCTAATAATTTCATCACTTTCTGTTGACATTAGATCATAAAAGTTTTGTAATGTAGCATTGTTAACAAAGTGGTATGGAATGTATAATGACCGAATATTTGAATACAAAGGACATATAAGTACAAAATGAAATTCGTCTTCAATAACAGCTTCACAATTTGGACAGTCACGATGTTCTCTATCTAAACCAATATGTCTACCTTTTTCAACCATGAGATTATGTGAAGAACTTCGAAAATTTGCCATACAGGATCGAAATTTTGCTATATCTACAACAGTAACATACTTCTCAACATTGTACAAAGGTTTAAAATGTATATAATGACAAAGTTTACTACTTTCATTGCGTCTAGTCCTCCAGTTTTGAACATATTGGTCTTTCAACCTTTGTTCAAATTGAAACAGAAAATAGCATGGGTTAGCGACTTCTTTGCGTTCCCAAATATATCCAAATCCGTTAGTATATAAATATTGTTTTACATCTGTAGCCCAATTTATATAACCTAAATTATCATAACATAAAAGCATTTCATAGCACAATTTGATATATCTGTTTCTAGGCAAAGTAAGCAAACGCATCCAATATTTGATACAACGTTTAGCTGAATATAAATCGTACGTCGCACGCTATTTTACACATAGGCGATTTCGAGATACATGTTGATGTGCATGCAGCTATTTAAATTATGAGTAACTGACGTCCATGTATGTTTTTACTACAGTGATTAAAAGATTTAAATTACATTTTTCCCCGTTTAATTTTTAGAGAATTTATAATCGTAAAATACATAAAAAATCGAATTATCATCAACAAAAATGACGAAAAATGTAACGTTACGCGTAACAAGATGTTAGTATGGCAGTCGGTTTTTTGACGATAAATCTGTCAATTTTAAAGATATCTGGACAAAATAACCAGCAGACGACATTGAATTTTGCCGTCATCATTCAATGCGTTTATTTTACGTCATTTCCGTATTTACTCGCTTTAACAAAACCTTGACGGTTTTTTCTACAAGCGTTACGCTCGTCATCCTGGTGCGTATTTATTCAATTATACTGTAATAATTTATCGGAAAAAATACCAAAACTTATACTATCATAAAATGCATACATTAACAATTATGTACATGTTTAAATCAATAATCATTAACAAGTATTAAACGACTACGGTATATTTTAAAAAATTACATACTGAAAATGTTACGTCAAAAAGTCCATTTCAAAAGTGAGTTTCCCCATTTTATGCGAGTTATTATTGAAAGTTGGCATTGATCTTTATAGATGGCTAAAAGTGCATTGTATGAACTTTCTAAAGATATCTGACTTATCTTGTTAGTATAAAACTTTCATGAACCATCATTCTGTGAAAATATTACATCGTTTACAGTAAAGCTGCAAATATTAGATTGCATAACGTTACGTCGTATAATTTCACTTTGCTGTACATAAAAACGCAACGTCTTTGATGATTTTATTAGCTCGATTTCCATTAAATAACTTTAAAGTATTTGGTTCATTTTACAAATTTGTGACGCATATTATAGATCTTTATTATCTTTCTTCTATATTTTCAGTATCTTCGAAATAATTTATTCTGAACATTGTGCCTAGAAGTAAACTTAAAGTATGAACGTCTCATCTATGATAATTTGAACAAATCACTTTTACATTTAAATCTAAGGTCCAGTCCAAAAAAATAATGTTCTGTAAGAAAATTGTACTGGACCTATAAAGAAAGAGAAAATTGCATGGCAAGCGTCCTTTTATTTGATGTGCCACGAAAATGGAAGTCACTGATTTTTAAATTACTTTCTCAACGAATTTATATTACATATTCCTACAGACCTACCATCTATGAACTAATCAAATGTTCTGTTTCCCGTTTAGTTTTTCATAAAAACCAGTGTTTTAAGTGGTAATTTACAGGTCTATATGAATGCATTACATTCGAGGCATTGTAATACCGTGATAAAATTAAGGCGATCAGTTAGCCTACGAAGTTGAAATAAATAAAAGTAATACATTTTATCTACACTTAAGTTAGGACAATTTCATTTTGCATTTTCGCTCGGAGTCGATTTTACATGATTTTATCATATCATATACGCATATGCATTTATGTATCATAATTATACAGCTTTCAAAAGTAGAACAGTCACTCTTGGATACTTTTCTAATATAATAAATCAAAGAGGGGAAAATTATACTTTTATGTTCTAATGAGCACACAAAAAGAATAAAAATCATTAGGCACAGTCATGGTGTCTTAATTGATAAATTTCAAATGAAAAGAAGTCTGCTTCGTCCGCAGTCCCTCACTCACATGGTCACACAATTACTGCTCCCTCGCTCCCTCACGTAGGTCATTTTGCTGGTTTTTGATGTTATACAGCAGTAATTCGGTCAAAAATATGCTTCCGCAGTGTAGCGTAGTCGTTAAGATCCCTAATAAATGGAGTTTTTTTTCATTTTAGCGCATTTGCGCGTAATCCCGGGGAAAAAGATACCTTTCATTATTGTTTTTTTTTTTCTTTTTAACTTTTTATTACTCTAAAAACGAAAGTACGGTGTTTATTCTGCGGATCGCTTTCTGGAATGCGGCAATTTGAGGGTACTTATCTTCAGCTGACTTGTATTCAACTGCAAACTTATCAACACCCTTTTTTCTTTTTCGTTTTCTTAAAGCATATTCATAAATGTCTTTTTGGAAATAGGTCTATAACGGAGTGAAAAACTAGAAACTGTATCAAAAAGGACCTGAAGCAGCTGAATTGTATATTAAATTTCATTCATAAGTATATAACCTAGATTAATGTATGCTTTGACATACTTATCTTTATATATCATTCCATTGTTGTATATTTCGTTTGCTAATATAAAATTCGAAAAAGTTCGTACACAGCTTAGTTTCCGAATTTTAACTATAGCCGTCCAATTTTTAGTGTTTCGTTTATTTTCGCTCTATTTTTTCCGAATAAATATGCAAGTTGTGTATTATTTACTGCGGTAATAATAATAGGTATAAATGAATATACATAACAAATAATGAAACGCAACATTCAATCGACCATTCAATCCATCCGCGTGTCTTTTTGCAGTCGAATAGCCGATGAGTATGCAAGAATTCATGACCAGTTGGTAATTATTTACTCGATCATTCATTTAGTCAGCCTGAAAGATTTGTTTCTTCAGTATGTCCGTTTATCTGTCTGTCTTACTAGAGATTATGTCGGTCAGTATCTATACGTAGTTGATATACAAATGTTATGAAATTTGTCAATGATTACTCTATCTTATTGATATTTACACAAATGAAGTGTGATACCCCCTCCCCACATCCCCCACCCCACCCTTGTCTGAGCATTGCGGAGAGGCGAGAGTGGTACCGCCAAAAGAAAAAAAAAGCACAGAAACAAACGGCCACTTGAACAGAAACGTGAACGCTAGATGCAGAACTGTGACTAGTATCGGATGTGAAGTTTCAAGGCTTTCCGCACAAATATAAAAAGCTGATTTGACATTTTGATGCTTTACATGTATTTTGAATAGATATAAGAAATCATCAAACTTTGATACCGAACTATGTTTTTTTCCTGCTTATAATACGCGGTCTTTAATAAAGACAATAAACAAAATTTAATCGATAACGCCGTTATTTATTAATTTATTATGATAGTGCACACAATGTCTATAGATCTAGGTAAGTTTGTCCGAAGCACTGAGATTTTTAAACTTTTTTTTTAACATTTTATTTCATTTTGAGCACGAAACATTTTTCATTTGTAGTGTCGCACATGATGTGAATAAAAAAGGTGTTATTTAAACGGTACTTAAGCTGGTTGAGAACTGGTTATAGGGCCTAAATAATTTCTTTATGAAATAATAACTTCCCAATCGTTGTTTAACGTAGGATAACACGTCTTTTGATTTCGTATGCATAAGAATATATGAGCCGCGCCACGAGAAAAACAAACATAGTGCGATTGCAACCAGCATGGATCCAGACCAGCCTGCGCATCAGGATCCATTCTGTTCGCTAACAGTTTCTCTAATTTCAATAGGCCTTGAAAGCGAAGCGTATGGATCCCGACAAGACTGAGCGGAGGTGCAGGCTGGTCTGGATCCATGCTGGTCGCAAACGCACTATGCTGGTTTTCTCATGGCACAGTTCATACTGATTGATATATTGTTTCGCATAAGAAAGAAAAATTAGGGTTATTCTATGATAAATCACACTTGCGAATTTGTTATTTCGATTCTAATAAGACATACTGGTATTAACAGTGTTAGAAAAAAATGGTAACTACGTTTTACGACCGTGCTACGCACCAGGATCGGATGACATCACTGCACGCGCAGGATTATCGCAAAATAACCGTTGTCTGATTTTCTTCTGTTTGTAGGGTTATTTGTTGGTCGTGTTAGAATTAAATTTTTGGTGTTGTTTTAAACAAAAGTCAGAGTACAAAACTGAATTTAGCATGAACAAAGTTTTAAATCCACAGGACCTGTTATATTCTTAAATGCATAAATTTTTTCTAAAATTAACTGCTTTACGGTTTAATGAAAATATTTTTTTCCAAATATTTTCGTGCGACAGCACTGCCTCTTTGTGGGTTATAATCATCCTGATCACTGTTGATGCTAGGTTTGTTAACGTCCGGAGGTTGATATAAATGTTTGCGATCAACACGGTACAACATGATAAAATTAATTGTAGATTAAAATGCATATATATTATTTAATTTGAAGAAACGGGCGGTAATAATTAATGATAAAAAACAATAACAATGTGTTCAAAGCAATAACTGTAAATTACGATACCATTAAAGAATATGCAGATTTATCTCAACGCATTTTTTGCTATTTATTTTCTCAATTAGTAATTTGTACGTCGAACTGACGTCAAAATGACGTTACGCATTTGTGCAAAATAGCGTGCGACGTACGAAATACATTGGGAATCTACCAACGTCCCCAAGAACAGCATCGTTACATGCACTTCTGTTCACTTTAAGAAAGCGTTTACACGCATATACCTGTATTGATTCGACACATCGCATATGTTTTAGTCCCCATAGTTCTGAACCATATAGTAACACAGCCGCAATTTTTGTATCAAATATTTTAAAGAACGTTTTATAAGGTAAACATTGCAAATTTTGTAGAGAATTAAAAATATATATCAGAACTTTTTTCGCTTTAACCGACATAGCTTCAGCCATTTTGTACAATGACAGTCTGTTAGAAAAATATATGCCAACATAGGTAAAACCATTCACAGTATCTATTACGTTATTACCAAAAAACCAGCGTTCTCTCCTCGCTAATCGTCCACCTCGCTTAAAGACCAGTACTTTTGTTTTAGAAATATTTACTGTAAGTTTACTTGAATTACAAAAGGTTTCTAAAATATTTAATTGCCTTTGTAACCCTACTACAGTATCTGCTAAAAGAGCAATATCATCTGCGAACATAAATAGGGATATTTCCATAGTATCAGGAAATAACTGGATGCCTCTAGTATTGTTTTGACATAACAAAGTATCCAATTCGTTTATTAACATGGCAAACAAGATGGGACTCAAGTTACACCCCTGACGTAGTCCAACAGGGCAAGAAAATATACTGGTAAAACCTTGTTGTGTTCTAACACATGCTTTAACAGACACATAAATGGATTGTATAGCCTTGTATAAATGACCTTGAACACCATTGTTTTTCAAAATATCATACAATACTGACCGGTCAACCGAATCAAAGGCTTTCTGAAAGTCAATGAAAGCTACGTATATCGATTTTCCTTTTACACTTAAATATTTGTTAACAATAGAATACAGTATAAAGGCGTTATCAACTGTACAATAACCAGCTCTAAATCCAGCTTGACATTCTGATATTCTACTATATGCTTCTACATAGAAAGTTAACCTTTTGGTAATTATTGATATGTAGACTTTACTTAAAATATCTAACAAAGCAATACCCCTGTAGTTATTTGGATTGCTAACACTTCCCTTCTTATGCAGCGGAATAATTATTGACTTGGCCCACTCATCTGGAAATTCACCTTTTGTAAATAATCTGTTGAACAATTTTCGTATAAAAGGTAATAATACATTTACACCATAAACTATATGCTGTGGAATAAGGTTACCACCAGATGCCTTGTGTATATTTAAAGACTTTACAGTATTTACAATCTCGTCATCTGTTATACTAGAATTAAACACTAAGTCCTCGATCTCATCGATATTTATATTCATATCAATATCTCTATCGTCCTGTTCATAATCAATATTGTCATCAGCAACATTTGCTGCAAACAAGTTGCTAAAATGTTCAAACCAGCTGTTCAAAGATATATTTGGTGGCGACTTGGGTTTATCTGTCAATTTCTTCAACTCACGCCAAAACATCTTTGAATTATTTACAACAGATTCTATTTTAGACACATATTTTTTATTATATAAGTAACGTTTCCGTCTACACATATTTTTATAAACATGTTTGCTATTTATATAGTCGTTCAAATTATTTTCACATCGGCTGGACCGAAACTTGTTTAAAGCTTTTCTACTCTGTAATTTTGCAGCTTTACAATCACTGTCAAACCACAGTTTATTTTCTTTACGAATAATCGGCCTTCTTAATTTTTGAAATCTAGCACTGCTATCTACTATAGCCGTTTCCAATTCGCCTACAATAACGTTTATATCAATATTACTGTCGTCTAGCATGTTATCTATCGGACTGAAAAAACTATTCAGTATATTTTCCGATAAACATTGTAGATACTCCTTACAATTGTCATCATTTAGATTGTAACATAAGTGCAGATTCTCGTCAGTGGTCACGGGTGTGTCACCATGATTTAATTTCAAACTTAGACTTATAGGCATATGACAACTCTCCGTGTTCGGTGAAATCTGGAACTGTTGAATGAGGTCAAACAAGCATTTAGATGTTATAAAATAGTCAATAGTACTGCAACCATTACTATTAACGAAGGTATAGCCGTTACTCTCTGGATGCACACCAAAACGACCGTTTGCTATAATACAGGAATACACTTTACAAAATTCTATAAGCTCATGACCGAATTTATTCATCTTGGTGTCAGACGAAGACCTTGAAATAACTACCTCACTGTCAATAATATCTCTAAATTCGGTTAATTGTGGTATATTGACAGAACATGTAACATAGTCTAGAGCGTTAGAAGTTCGGGCATTAAAGTCACCATTTAACAACAATTCTGTATCAAGTAATTGATTTGTAATAATACAATCCTCCAGTTCTTGTAACCCCGTCATATCCTTATTATCATAAAACGAAGAATTTTCTGGTGGTATATACAGTGAAACATATAGAACATCTCTATCTGTGGTCAGTAATAACACCAAAAGTAAACCATTCACATACACAATTATAGGTCATATGACAACTTTCCAGCTTTGATGGTGGAGGAAGACCCCAGGTGCACCTACGTGCATGATTTCATCCCGAGCGGGTACCTAGGTAGAACGGCCGATCTTCCGTTAGCCAGCTGGATGGCTTCCTGAATTCAACGCCCCACATCGATGAGGGCCAATTGAATTAAACTCAGCGACCTTAACCACTCATCCACGGAGGCCCCCCCCCCCCACCCCCCCTATGGAATTTTAATACCTGCTTGGGCGGAGCTGCTTTATTATTTGTTTGGTAGCTCTTTGATACCCTATATTGGGCCCTTGTTATTTCGTTCGATGGTCTGTCATCAGCAAAGACAATGGACGCACGAAGAAATGGTTCCGGGGGCTTTGCCTTCACGTAAATTTACACGAACATGCTTCTGTTTTATAAACCATTCCTTCTGTTACCATTACGTGTGTAAAGCATTCTTTTGCCAGGATAATACTGATTTGCATTATCCTGGAGCTGTCCTGTCAATGAGATGGAACGTTTCTTTCTGATACAAATTCATGCAGCTTTCTTTTTTTGAACTTGGACTTTCTCTGCTTGTATTTGTACTGTATATATATTGTATATTGAGATATACCAATTATTTCTTGACCTGCTATTATCAGCATAAAAAACAATAAATAAATATAATAATTCGTTATCATGTAATATAAAGACACTTCATGTACACAAATCGCACAGTATGTTAACTGCGTGCATGTTTATACCATTTCTAGAATATCTCTAGTCTTGTCCTGTGCGACACCACTCGCCTAGGTTAAACATTCTGAAAAAGAAAATTGAATTTTCGCTAACACGAAGGACGAAACTGACGGTTTTTAAATCATGCTTTGCCATAATAGCATCTCTCCCTATTGTCCTCTAAAACGAACAAAAAAATCCGGATTCATGGGTTTAGGTTTGACATACTAAAAATCTAGTTTCTCACATAAATTTAAACTGCTCTTTTAGATAGGACATAGAAATAGATGTAAGTCGTAAAATGGATGAATCTATCAGACAACATTTTTTATTTCATTGAAAGCTTGATATTGCATCAACGGTCTATTTCTCTGAATGAACTTTAAATTTTAAAGACGTACTTTGAGAAAGATTTATAGTATTCAAATTAACAATTAGTGGGATAGCTATTGTGTTCATATTGATGTTGTTAAATTATTAAATACTAGTAAATGGAAGTTTTTTATGTTACAGAAGAATAACTACAACCCAATAAATCTAAATATAATGTCAACAAGCATGTAAGTATTCCAATACAGTTGAAATTCACCTGTTGACCTTATTTAGTTAAAAGGACATACTAGTACCGTAAAGTTTTAAATGTTTCTTGTCATTGCTTGTTCTTGGAATTCTGATTAATAAAGACAAATGTAACACTGGTTTATAACGTGTAGTCATTGAGAATCAAACTTACTGAAACCCAAAGACATATTTTCCTTTTTAAATTGACGCTTAGAATTAAAAAAAAATAATTTCAAAATGAAAGCACCAGTTACGAGACCTATGAAATTCAAGTGGTATTACCTTGAAAGAAGTGTTTACTTAGTTTTAATATGTAGTTTCTGAAAACAGAACATTGTTGAAAGAAAGAGAAACAAGAGGGCCGAGATGGCCCTAGGTCGCTCACCTAAGAAACACACCATAACAGTGTAAAACACGTTTGACCTAGTGATTTCATGGAAACAAATATTCTGACCAATTTTCATTAAGATTGGACCAAAAAATTGGTCTCTTGCGATAAAACAAGCATTTTCTTAGATATGACCTAGTTTTTGACCCCAGATGACCCATGTTCAAACTCGACCTAGACTTTATCAAGGCAATCATTCTGACCAAAATTCATGAAGATCAATTGAAATATACAGCCTCTATCACATACACAAGTTTTTTCTTTGATTTGACCAAGTGACCTAGTTTTTGACCTCAGATGACCCATATTCAAATTCAACCTAGATTTCATCAAGGCAATCATCCTGACCAAATTTCATAAAAATCAATTGAAAAAAAACAGTCTCTATCGCATACACTAGATTTTTCTTTAATTTGACCTAGTGACCTAGTTTTTGACCTCAGATAACCCATATTCAAACTCGACCTAGACTTCATCAAGGCAATCACTCTGACCAAATTTCATGAAGATCAATTGAAAAATACATCCTCTATTTTATACACAATGTTTTTCTTCGATTTGACCTAGTGACCTAGTTTTTGACCCCAGATGACCTATTTTCAAAGTCGGCCTAGATTTTATCAAGGTTATCATTCTGGCTAAATTTCATGAAGATCAGTTGAAAAATACAGCCTCTACTGCATACACAATGTTTTTCTTTGATTTGACCTAGTGACCTAGTTTTTAACCTCAGATGACCCATTTTCGACCTGATCTAAATTTCATCAAGGTTATCATTCTGACCAAACTTCATGAAGATCAATTGAAAAAGACAGCCTCTATCGCATACACAAGGTTTTTCCTTGATTTGACCTAGTGACCTAGTTTTTGACCCCAGATGACCCATTTTCGAACTCTGCCTAGATTTCATCAAGGTCATCATTCTGACCAAAATTCATGAAGATGACCCATTTTCGAACTAGGCCTAGATTTTATCAAGGCAATTATTCTGAACAATATTCATGAAGAATGATTGAAAAATACAGCCTCTATCGCATACACAAGGTTTTTCCCAGATTTGACCTAGTGACCTAGTTTTTGACCCCGGGTGACCCATTTTCGAACTTGGCCTAGATTTCATCAAGGTTATCATTCTGACAAAATTTCATGAAGATCAATTGAAAAATACAGCCTCTATCGCATACACAAGATTTTTCTTTGATTTGACCTAGTGACCTAGTTTTTGACCCCAGATGACCCATTTTCGAACTCGGCCTAGATTTTATCAAGGTAATCATTCTGACCAAAATTTATGAAGATCAATTGAAAAATACAGTCTCTATCGCATACACAAGCTAAATGTTGACGGACGACAGACAGACGACAGACGGACGACAGACAGACGACGGACGCCGGAAATCGAGCGATCAGAAAAACTCACCTTGCTCAGGTGAGCTAAAAAGAAAAAAGAGAAAAAACATGCATTAAAAGGAAAGCAAGAGGTAGACCTATATCATTCAGATGAAATTACCATGGCAAAGACGTGTTTAAAGTTTTATTTGGTTGTGATACAAAATGCCTGACAATCGCGAACAGAATATGTTGGAAAGAATGTACAATAAGTGGTATAATATAATAAATGACCACAAGACTTGTGCGAGGGAATAGCCACCGTTCTAGTGGCTTTCGTCATGACGAATTAAAATGAATTCATGTATACGCTTTTGGATGATCTTGATTTTAGCACGACTTCGTTGTTTAGGAAAAAAAGTGTATAGCACATTGGCGGGTTTTTTACATCTTTTTCATCTGCCTTGCATATGTAACTTACGTTTTCTTTATTATCATCTACATGATATATATCCGGTTTTTATAAATGTATGCAATACCAGGCCCCGTGTTCATAAAACATTTTGAGTCTCAGCTGAGTTTAATAATGAAACTTTATTTGTCATTTATATCAAAACAGTATGTTTAAAAATTAATTTTATGCTCAAAATTATTTTCAAGTGGCTGTCTAGTATTAATGGTATGTCTCACGCGGAATTTAACCTTGGAGTTTTAGTAAAATTGATATTAAAATATCAAACTCTAACTCAGCTGAGATCGAAAAATGTTTTGTGAACACGGGGCCAGTTTTCACTTTTTATATATATAACAGGTATAGCTGATGTTTAATTTTGGGAATGTTAGGACTTTCAAACGTTCTGAGGGACACACCAGCAGTGAATTTAACATTGACCTCGGTGCTTAACATATTTCAAAATAAGCTCAAATGTGCAAAAATGATTAACGAAAAAAATCTATTTTTTCTCTTTTATATCGTGTCGTGTCAAACTACTACTTTATGTATTCAGCGTTTGGTAAATCGCTGGAGGAGGTACATTTTGTTGATCAAAATGTTATAATTTTTGCTTTTTTGAATTATAAAAACAAGTAACGTAAGTATAGGAATAAACATACATCAAATATTATTGTGTGCACTTTATATGATATATATGGTTGCTGATATTCTAAATGGGTAGACTAATTAATACTCGTCTGTATCTTAAGTTATATTATGTATTAAGAGCTATGGCTCAGAAAATGCAGATAATATGAAATGTAAGCAAATATGATAGCTATGGTTCCTGTATACTGCATTTGTTTCTTTGTCATTGTGTAAATTGTGAACAAAAGCCATCCGCTAGTTCGGGAATTTTCGGTATATTGTAGTTATTGTACTAGTACACATCATTTTTCCTAAACATTCTTCATTTTGTATACCCTTCACCACTTTTACATACATACTATTAGTATATACAGACAGACATTGCCTCACAACAAATTAATGAACCGCCTGGCACTTGACCTCAAGTCAAAACACTTTTTCTATGTTTCATATTCCGTTTAAGATTTGCATCAACTCTAAATGACTACAAATATTTTCACAACATATTTGGGGTACACTTTGAAATTATATCAGTACATAATCAATGAAATATAAGTCACATATGAAATCACAAATTCAGAATTTAAAAGCATGATCTTCTGCCCACTCTAAATAACATGAAACATTCCTACTTTTTTGGAGACGGCAATCGAGGTAGCAGGAAACGTTAAATCTTCAACATATATAATGTCTTCCGAATATTGTCTTCGAGCAGTTAACACACCTGCCAAAAATTGAAGATTTCTAGGGACCTTTTATCGCTATGACCATCTGATTAAAACCGAATAAGGAACATTCGGTTGGATTTGAGTTTTTCGGATTAAATGTTTTAATGCACTCAAATATTTCTTGCTGACTGCCTTCGCGTAGAATAAATCTTATATAAAATAGTTGGGCTGCGGACAGAATATTTTTTTGTTTTCTAGTACATAGTAAAAATATTGTAAGCAAGCTAAGGAAGAAATGCTCTAATTTATTGAATGAAATTACAATTCATAAAGCCTGTTTGCATATTTGCACACAAATGTGATAGGATGGTCTTATTTACTTATATTTTATACTATTTCTAGAAAACTATTCATAAATATAAAGCTTTGTTATATACCCAAAACACAACCATGTCACTCGCTGTTAGCGTCGGTGTAAGGTAGCCATTGCCCGACATGAATATCGCAAAAGACATAAGCATGTCCCGCACTGTTGACCCGCATTCTAATTCAACTGGAAGTTCATCTCTCAATTCTGCCAGACCACACTGAAACCAGTTGCGTCCGAATCTAAAAATATATATTATCAGTGGAGCTATTTGTCTTGTTTTATATTGTAGAGTAACTACAATTTGGAAAAAGAATAGTTCTGCTTACAGATAACAATACTAAAGGAGAAGCTTATATACTTTTCCTTTCAACGGTTTTGTGTTTTAGTGTATGTCAAAAACTAAATCGATATATCACTGCGTAGTGTTTATTTTTCGTCATTAAGTATCTTTACATAGGTCTGAGAAATAAAAGGAAATGAGCCGCACCATGAGAAAACCAACATAGTGCATTTGCGACCAGCATGGATCCAACCAGCCTGCGCGTCCGCGCAGTCTGGTCAGGATCCATGCAGTTCGTTTTCAAAGCCTATTGCAATTAGAGAAACCGTTAGCGAACAGTATGAATTCTGAATGCGCAGGCTGGTCTGGGTCCATGCTTGTCGCAAATGCACTATGTTGGTTTTCTCATGGTGCGGCTCATATATACATATATTGACAGTTTCAGGGAAAAGTATATTTAACAGACTCATTCCGCGCAGTCTGGTCAGGATCCATGCTGTTCGCTTTCAAAGCCTACTACAATTAGAGAAACTGCTAGCGAACAGCATGGATCCTGACCAGACTGCGCGGATGCGCAGGCTGGTCTGGATCCATGCTGGTCGCAAAGCCACTATGTTGGTTTTTTCATGGCACGGCTCATATAAACAAGTTGGATCGTTACGTTTCTCCTAACAAGCAGCAACTCAAGTTATATAACATATATTTATAACATTCTACATGTAAGTAGTCTATGGAAGGGCACAATGATAAAAGGTAAGCCTTCACTACCAAACCCTGTCAAAGCCTCTCGTAGGAAGACTGATGGAGGCGAGGTATGGTAGATTTTTGTCTTTCATGTATGCCTATGCGTGCTTAAATACTTATCGTTAATCGGGGATGAAGCAGAGATTATGTGCATTTTACTACGTCTGTTCAAATATCACGTACCTTAAAACACTTAAGAGGACAGATCTTATCTTACGTAAAGAAGCATACAGATTAAACGTTTTAGATAAAGAAGTAATTAAGACAGACTAGCAATCATTAAACCTCACATCCTCATTATAAATACGCACCATATTCGTAGTAAATTCGTCGTAGAACCATCAAGCATAGTTCATCAGTATCAAATAACCCTGTTTACTTTTATGTTCAAAACTAAGTCGAGCGACCTCGAATCAGAAACTTACATAATCAGCTCCTTCCTTTAATATTGCAGCGCATGAACTTAGATATTGTTAAGATTATAATAAACATTGTGTAATTTCAACATAATACCTCTCACTCTGGAAGTGGTTGAACCAGCGTGCAAAATTATAACGTCGTACTGATTAAATCTATCAAAACTTAGATCACAGGCTTTTACCTGCATTGTCTTCAGTTGACGTAGTACAAATTAAATGACTCTTACTTTAGATCTGCTGACAGAACATCGTCCACAGTCGAATTCCTACGGTCACCGCTAACACCTGCTTCGGAAAAAGCTTCTGTCGCACAAGTTCTCATTGCTTCCCCTAATAAATGTTGCCCTCCAAGGGAGCAATTACCGTTGAACATATAGCCATGCTGTAATGCTGCAAGATCAAATATAATACAATAATTTTGGTAATATTTTAGCGACTGGCGATTTCGAAATCACATAGACACAATTATAGGTTACATGGCGACTTTCCAGCACTTGAGAGTGGAGGAAGACTTTGGGCGCCTGGCAGAACCATCGACCTTCCTTATGTAAGCTTGGTGGTTTCCTCATGTGAAAGAGTTCTACTCCTGTGAAAGAGAGGTTTGGAAACCACAATAGAGAGGGAGAAGTGATTCGAAGATTACGACCTTAAGCAGTCGACAACAGTCCCTAGATGGTAACTAAACTTCTTTCAGTTCCTATTTCTTTTGATATAGTTATACATTTATACATACAATTTATCTAATATTCATATGCTTTTTGTATATTAATCTGCAATGTAAGAGCATCTCAAATATGAAGCAAATTATGGAATCATGAATATTATTTCCCAGCACTCGTGTCATGTATAAATGACCTTAGAAAAGTTAACCGGTGAGAAATTATCAAGACGTCGAACTTGAAGATTAAATACTACTAGAACGGTTTTATCTCGAACCATTTTGATTACTCAAATGTATTATAAAGTATGTTAAAATAAAATAAACAAGAAGTTCCTATTATTTTGTCGTCTGACATATGTACAGCGGTTCAACGTGTTTGATACCTATGGATCTGAAATTATGGTATATCAGAAATATAGCACTCGCCTTGATTTAATAGGCATATCCTTTCGGCTACCATAGCAGACTAATACGTACCATAAAAACGGGGGTCGCTATTACCGCTATCATACACCGACTGACTACCGCTGACGCCTAAAACGTACCATCAAAACGAGGGTCCAGATTACCGACATCGTACAGCGTAGGACTACCGGAATTTTTTAATTTTTCTTTGTATCTAGGCGGAATTTGAATGCTTTTTATTTATTGCAGAATTTGATCTGAAGTGTAAACTTTCATTTATGTTATTAACAAAACGGTATAGAATCAGTTAAACATAATAATTTAAATCATTCTATGACATACTAAATAATATTACGCAAACAAATTACAGGTCTCCCATAAAATTTAAAAACAAAACACTACGTCTCGTGCGCAATAATGTTCTAAAATCATTTTTATCGCAATTTGTTGATAAGAAAATCCTTTCAGACAATTAAGGGATCATTACTCTCCAAAATACCCATTAGTTTTGATGGTTGCTCGTCGCGGTAATTACCGAACTCAGTTTTTAAAACTTAATTAATTACTCATTTCTACGCTACGGTATTTAAAGCTATTTTACTATGTCTGCATTATGCGGCTCCGGCATTCTAGAAGTCTGAAAACCACGGGTCTGCCACTAATGCGTTTTGTAGACTTTTCACCAGTTACTTTCACTATGGCACTACGGTAGTTCTGACCTTTTTTCCATGAAATAAAAAAATTCACTGTGGTAATCAGAAACAGTGTACATTTATACACTGCGGCAGTAATATTTTAAATTGTTATTGCACTTGAAGCATACATATATACACTGTGGTAATTCTCTACAGAACGCTTCATCGTTTTTACGCCGCAACGGTAATAGAACAGATATTTTATTAACGTATACAATACATGTACCTTGTTAATACAACATGAAATTATACATATAATACAATATACGTGATAGGCAAAATGACTTTTCGGTATATGTAGAGAATGAACAGATCTGATTTTAACCATCAGTATATTACAAGAATATTACGACGATATCACAATAGAAACAATATCAATCTTGTTATACTAGTATACAAAAATTAATGCTAATAAATAATCTGCATTTACGAATTCAAGAAGTATAGGTAGTGTAATATAAACTGAATGGCAGTATATGTATATGTTATATTATAATTAATGTCAACACAAACAAACTTACAAGCATTTCCAAGACACGAGTTTAAATTCCTTGCAATAATTCCTTTCTCTTGTTATTAGCTAATGTTATATATTTACACAAATTAACTAGAATAGATTTATTACTTGATTGTAGCAATTCTAAGAATTTATACATACTTGTATGAGTATAGAAATAACGTTTAATGAACTTTGCACGTAATTCTTTATAAACTCGCATTTAAGAACAAAATGAAATTCATCTTCAATCTCATTAAGATCACATAACTGACAAATTCGTTCGTGTCTTTCTAACCTGTCTCTGCGTACCTGGCAGACTCTATACGTAACTTATGTGCAGATATACGGAGTTTCGTTAAACAACTTCGTGATGTTTTACATAATAATATATTCAAATAATTTTCAATACCAAAATTTGTTTTAACATGTGAATATAAAGTATTTAAAACATTATTTGCAGCAATGTCGGCACACCATTTTTGCTTAAAACAATCTATAATTCTTTGTTTAAAAATGGGTACAAATGTTTTGGCTTCAAACTGACTTGGTAGTTCCAAACATCAGAGAAACCATGCTCGTTAAGAAGGCATTTCACATGGTAATGCCCAATTTTTTACACCATTATGATTACACTGGTCTAAAGCATTTTGGTAAATACCTTTTAAATAATATTATCTGTATTTAATAACTTAAACCAATACTTAATATATGAACATATCTATTTATATACAGGGGATAACGCCCAAGTTCACCATAGGTTGCAGCGTTACATGCACTTTGTTTCACGCCAAGTATGTTTTTACAAATTTAAGGTGAACTCTTTCAAGATCTTTAGACTTTGAAAACCCCATACCGGACATGCATAATTTAAAATAGAACCCACAAACGGTCAAACAGTTGAAGCGATATAAGTGGGACTTATATCATATTTGTTAATATTTCATTAAAACATTCATTGCCTTTAAGGATTTGCCAACAATACACTGATTATTAAGAACAAATGGACCAGTTTAGTTAAAAACAACCCCCAAATAATTAAAATCATTTACAACTCCAAATGGTTCATTATAATACCACTGCTTATATAATTTGATGGGTCCCCTCTTTCGAAGTACAACAACTTTTGTTTGGGAAGTATTAACTTCAAGTCCCCAGTTACAGCAATATTCATGTCAAGTATTTAGACTGTTTTGTAAGTCTCGTTGAGTTTTACCAACTATGACCATGTCATCAGCAAATAATAGAAGAATTATACTCAAATCATACAATGAAAGTCCGCTGTCTTGCTTACCTTGTAAAAATAATTCAAGATCTTCTACAAATAAAGCAAAAAATGCCGGGGAATTATTTTGCCCTTGTCTTAAACCTATCGATATATCAAAAAATCAGAAAGTGCATTACAATGTTTGACACATGATTTAACCACAGAATACATAGCTTTAAAAGATCTAAGTATTTTACCATCTAGACCATATTGAATAACTTAAACCATAATGCTTTCTAAGACTTTAATCAAGCCTTTTTCAGGTCCACAAAAGGGACAATATAATCTAAGTTTCTAGACAAAAATTATTAACTAGATTATGTAAGACGAAAATGGCATCTATCGTACTAAGCCTTTACGAAACCAAACTGTGCGTCTGACAAAATGTTTTTTCTTCAACACCATTTTTCTACTCTAGATGTCAAAATACTTGTATAATTTTACCTAAATTCTCATAAATTATTCCCCTAATTATTTGACGTTTTAAGGTCAAAACCTTCTTTTGTAAGGCACTATAAAACCTTGACCATAGTTCTGGAAAATAACCGCATCAAATACTTTATATAACATATGGTAATATGACAACAGGATATCAGATTCAATAAAATATTCATTAATAGGTTATCTAGGACGAAGCTTTGTTTCTGTTTAAACTTTATGCTTTCTTATCTATGGATTATAAATTGTGTAACATTTAATTCTTCAAATGTTGGGTTATCATATATTAAATATCTCCCATTAAAAATCTATCATATATAACTGTGGTTCGTATTATAACATTGAGAGTACTTTTAAATCATCTAATGGAATACACCCATTGTTGACCTGTTTTTGAAAGTTTCCAGAAATCCTAGTTTGATTTCGTAGATTTATCAGCTTGAGACGTTCGTATTAACGCTTTGTTTTGGCACAATATTTTATATACACATTTTAGGCACATAAATAATTTATTTTGAATGATTTATCACAATTAAAATATGTATGCTTGTTTATACGATTTATTCGATTAATACACGCATCATTAACACTTATTATCTTATTTAACTTGCGTTTATTGCTATAATATCTTAAACAACGGATCGCACATCACAATAATACATAGCACACATGCTTTCTTTCAGTTGTATACTAGTAGTGTGTAAATTTATCCACTATGGAGTATTTACATTTCAATTAAACTCAAACTTTAGGTTAAGAATCATTTAAATTATCCCAATAACAATGGTAATTTGACTTTGAGCTCCGTGATTCTATGCATTAAAGCATGGATACTCTGGAAGTCTTTTATAATATTAAGGTAATTCGTATCTCCATGTGCCTTTGTATCCTTTATATTAATTTATAGTCGGGTTCCTAATGTAGAGATCTCGTTCATTGTAACTCTGATTATCAGCTCCTGACGGAGGTGTCGCAGGTTCGAGCTGTGCTACCGACTAGCGACTTTGTTATTGGAAATGTAGTTTCTTACGACTTTCTCTAATGCTGACTTTACCAACATTTATTGACACTGCTTGATATTAACACAATATGTTGAAAGCAACTTATCACGCCTAACCTTATCATATGCTATTAATCATCAGTATGTTAAACATCGGAGTCAGGACATAACAAATAATGACATATGACACATGTTAGTACATTTACAACTTTGTGTAAGTTCATTCCGACATGGAGTTTTTTTTGCAAATCGTGTACAACTCAAACAATTTAGATAAGAATATTTAAATTACCTAATAACATGTAATTTGACGCTTCTGGCTCCGCATAGACATTATATGGTGACTAAATTCAGAATGAACATTTTTATACAGTATTCAGTATCACACTAAATTTATACATCTGAATAAATTTAAGTCGAATCCTAATGAAGGAGTATGATTGTGACATTGTAATTCGAATTTATACGTGATCAAGTAGCTACACAACATGAACACGTATTTTTAGGAACAGTATAATGATAACAAAATTGAAAATGAATGATACCTAAGTATCATAAATCTTATGAAGTCCAGAAGGATCAAACGAAAGACGACAAACTACAAGTTTGACATTGATGTGCACTGATGTCACAAAAACAGATAAAAGTTAAAACCTTAACAAGCACACCAAAAACACTGACAGAAAAAATAATAAAAACATAATACTAATAATTTAAACGAAAGCAAGTTGGTGAAAGCTAACTACAAATGCAAGATCTAAATTCATTACTTACAATCATCGCAAAAGGTGAACATATAAAGGATATTATTTTAACAAAATTATGAAAGTACAATGAATATTCTTTTACTATGCAGTAATAATGTGTTCCAATGTTAAAAGTCATGAAATAATTCCTGTATTTTTGTTGAATTTGTACTGTAGTCCGTTTAAACTGAGTAAGAATGTAACAATTTTGTCAACAACTACGACAATAACCGTTCATCTTTATATACATGTACTTTTTAATAGCCGTCTGAATGCAAGGGGGTGGGGGGGGGGGGGGGGGGGGGGGGGGGGGGGGGGGGGGGTAGGGTAATTAGCATTGTTAATGACGCATAGAAAGATAAAATGTCCAAAATTCACTGTGATAAACATGTCATCGGTAGAACTGTTTAATAAGTTAGTTTTGTGTCTATATTTAATATGACCGGTTGTATGATTATTATTTCTATACCATATTACAATGTATCAAAATTCACAAGAAGCCAAACTTTATGAAACATGTGTTTCTTGAATTTCAAAACTTTAACTCTAAACACATTTTCCCTTTAGACAGCTCATATTAGAAAAGTATATTGCATGTGAAAATTAATTATCAAAAGATGAATCAATCAAACTTTCTCATTCGTACTAAAAACATAACGTACATATACACACGACACATAGTAAAAATGTGTACACCATGTCATGTTGTCACTAATCTTAGACACTGCCTGTTTCTTTCTCCAGTTTGTGCTTAGTGTCCGCTAGTCAGACAGTCATTTCTCCTTCGTCGATTTTCAAGATAATTTTGTTGGCATTTTACGGGGTGTTTCCATTTCAATATGTACCTTCCTGGGTGAGTTTTTGCAAACCGTTATGTAGCTTAATTGAAGTAAGGGATTTCTTATTAAAATGTAGTAATAATGAGCAATAATAAAACGTATCAAATTATAACATTTAGTGATTTGCAATGGTTATATATACTAAAATCGATTTTCTGGAGTTTCCAGTTTTGCTCTTGTTGCCATAAGTTTTACGGACGTTTTCGGATTGGAGGTCTGTATGGACTTGTTCTTTAGTTAGCCAATCCCAGTTCTGGACGCATGATACGAAAGTAAGCATTCCCTGAAAGTATTATTTAAAAGATCACGGGGATTAACCCTGAAAATAGATGACAAATATTTTTATGTAAGCAAGACATTTTGATTTTCAACTGCAATTATTGCACAGCTTCTCTGGAACTGGCTTTTGTTTTTAAGGGCTAGATTTCTCGAAACATTTTATCCTGTACTAAGAAAATTAACCTGTTAAAAGCAGTCGAATATATAATGCAATTACAGACTTTTCCTCTTCTGACATGCTTAAATATTTCGAGAAATTTGACCAAAAGCGATAATTTGAGTACATTTTTGGATTTGAGCGATTTGTTGACTCAGACCCAATTTATATACATTGAGTAAAAAAAGTACGTTCACGTAACATAGCAATGACTCAATAATACCATGATCATTAGATCAATATAACAATTTTAATAAGAAGAGTATTGTTATACCTGTGTAAATTGTCTTTACACTGCTTAGAACCAAATGATGACGTTGGTGTTCGAAGACCACCGGCGGTCTTTAGTTTCATACTGCAAAACTGACAAGCATTTGTTCGCACTGACATTGAGATAATTTCATGTGAGTCTTGAAACTCTCGGTCAATGGTATTAACTACCTACGTTTGTTTGGGTTTCCTAATTCGTGAACGGTAACCTTCCATACTCTAGCTACCATGTTTCTATCTTTGATTTGACGCGTCATATGCCGTCCTTTGTTCATTGTACTAACCGAAACCAGGAATTATAATGTATTACATGTATTACATTATTCCTGCCGAAACATCCTTCTGTCGGACTAATTTCTGTGGTTTCAAATCATATGGCAAGAATTTTCGCCCTTATTAAAAGAACCACAAAGATGGGTTGAGCTGGCAAGGAACGCCTGTGCCAAAGGAATGTGTCTAGAAGCACTATACGGTTCAAACAGATGTTCAACAACCTTCCTCGTTAGCTCTACTTCTTTTTTTTCCTCTAATATAAACTTTAAACTTCCAAAGATATGCAGAAACTGCATCTGCTAAAACGAATATTTTAAAGCCTCTCTTTAATACATACTATTAATTAAACGTTTATCTATTTATCTTTTTATACTGCATCACTCCTCTTTACGAGTATTAAGTGCAGCTGCGCGCCTGTACAAGAATTTCAAAAGTAGAATGGACAGGAGAATAAAAGTAATACACGATGTGCAAGCATGAATACAGTTGATAGTGTTAAAAACAAGAAGGACTTAAAGAAACAGGTCTGTCATGTTAAGCATTGTGTGCAAGTTTGGTTACACCCTGCCTAAACTGGTTCAGGGTTGGGGCTTGCACAAGTTGTACTGGAAGGGAATTCCAAAGCACTATGGTGCCTGGAAAAAAAGTACTTATAGTAATTACAGGGAGTGAGGAACTAGGTATAGGTGTGGGGATGCATATGTCTTGTTAGACGGGATTGGGGAGGGGGAGGGGCTGACATATGGAGAAGTGGTACAGCAACCAAACCACTCTGCAAATAATTACCACAGTAGACGTTTGCAGGAAGAACGAATTTCAGTGTAGTACAGCAGTGTAGTTTTACTCGTCCTGTTACTAAGAACTATAGTAGACTTTTGTGAGAAACTTGAATTTTAAGGCAGTGCTATAGTGTAGTTATACATATTAAATGAAATTAAATGCACTTCCACAGTGTTGAGAAAGTTACCCTGCGAAATGATTATACTAGTAATCAAAACTTACCCTGTAGGCATTATTTATTCCCCGGTTACCACAGTAGTTTAATGCAGGGCATGCGAAACCAAAGAGAGTGCCGCAGCGTATTAATACATATTCACACAAAATAGCATGTACTGCCGCAGTGATGCAGTGGCCGTTTAAATATATGACTTTTAATAAATAACATTAACTGTTTGTTTTATCTGCATATAATTACCATTGTAGACTATTGCAGGAAACAAGAAACTATAAGCTGTGCCACAGTGTAGTTATACCAATAACCACACAATGGACATAACTACCATAGCGTAGCAACCGTTTTACATAAAAATTACCGCAGCATAAAAATGTAGTATATTTTTGTTAATTCCTTCTATTTTCAATTGCGAAAATATACAGTTTTTACCCAAACACCTTATTATACGCTATGGAAATGAGCACCCCCTTTTTTCTGGTACGTATTAGTCGTCTGCGGTAGCCCGTCTGCAAAACAGTAGCGGTAATGGAGAACCCCAAAAATATAGTCTGCATTTGGCATCTCAGGTAGTGCGTCGGTGTACGATAGCGGTAGTCGAAAGGATATCGCACTTAGGGACCGCATCTAACTAACCTGCACTGAGAATACTTGAGGGTTGGTTGTTCTCACAAAAGAATGAAATCTTGTTTTCGATTGTGCCGGTTACTATCTCTTCTAGAGAAGGACAATCTGTTACGAGCCTTTCAACACAGTTGGTAATGTTTTCTTCTAAAATCTCTCGATTACTGCAATTAGTTATTCGTGCTGTCACAATACAAATTAGTCTAAACAACATGATCAAACAAATAGAGAATATTTGCTTGTTTTGAGTGAATATGGAATATATCTCACTGAGAAGTGAGAAAATGTCAAATATTTTCAAGTGCGCGTAGCGCGAGTGAAAATGTTACCATTTTCTCACTTTGAAGTGAGATATATTCCATATTTACTCAAAACAAATAATTTTTCTTTTTATTTTATGCTTAATTACGTTGAAATATGCATTTGGCAGCAAATTTTTATCTCAGCGCGGGAAACAGACGCGCCTAAACGAATCTGACGTCAGACGTGTTGTTACGTTAGAAAGACGCTCACGACATAAAGTTCCAGTTTATTTTATTTCTTGCTGCATAATGTTATGAAATTCTCATTAAGGAGGTAGGTTACCTTGTTACAAGGGTAAATTCAAATTAGTTGAACCGCAGCATTCTTTTGTATTTCGTGTAATATGAAGTTTTAATTGCTAAAATCTCAATTTCGTTTGTCTCTGTCCCTTCAAGTTCAATTTTTGTCCAGATTTGAAGAACATGACCCTCCGAAGGTATTTCATATTGAAAAAAGAAGGAAAATACGGATATTTATCACTTTTCAGTGTATTTTAGTTTCATTGATATGCATAATTGATAATTTTACTAATATGCACGTTAGCTTTCTAATATAAGCTTAAAATGTATATGTCGCGGGGCTCGTGTTTCCATGGTAACGCATTTTCTCTCATTTTTAAACAACTATGTATAAAAATAGGGGTTTTCGACGGCTTCAGTGCCATTCTGATAATGACCAACATGGAATATTTGGGTAATATTATTAGCAAAATACCAAGCACTTTACATGATACCCTATTTTTCTTAAAGTTTAAAGTAACCATGGCAACAGAGATGTTTAAAATAGCTTATATCTTGCTTTTTGTCGTAATTCCTTATAAAAAGTATTGAATAAGATTATCTTTCTAGTTGATGTAGCTTTAAAACATATTATTTCTAACGTGAGTTATATTTTCGTTTTATTTGCATTGATTCAAACAAATTTCACAGTTTAGAATACTTAAGCAGTACCCCTTGTCTGGAATTTGTCATGGAAAAATGGTTCAGCATACTGCTATTATTCTCATGGATATTGTTGAAATAAAAATAAAAAGCCGAAGCTGTGTTTCTTAAATAGACCAGTGTCAACGCTTTTAAATTTGACATTTAGATACATAGGGGACGGGCTTCTTTTCCATGGTAACATCAATTCAATTCAAGGAACCACAATTTTCTACTGAAATTTTAGATCTTAGTTTTAGTACATAAGTAACAAATTATCAACAGAACCTGAAGAATAGGTATTACAAATCAAACTGCTAGATTTTTATTTGAAAATGGCCGTAACAAGTAACCTTTCACCCAACTATATTCCAAATAACATTGCTTATCATCATCCATTTTCTTACATTCCGCATATTTCAATATAACTGCATAAAAGAAGCAAAATATTGATTATTATTCAGAGCAAAAGACTCATAATAAATATTTCAGCAAATAATGGTTATTTGAAAATAGTTAAAATAAAGAAAATGCACATAATTACGTACTTTCAAGATAAAAGCTATTAATTAACTGACACGTAACGTCATGATGTCAATTACGTCATTTTAAGGCAACATTGTTTTGAAGCGTTTCTGCGGCAATTTATTCATTATTTCTGCATTATGAAACCACAAAACATCATATCGAAGACAGGTTCATGATTTGTTTTCAGAAGAATGAATATACAAACACATTTAATTTGTCGTAAACGTCGTCGTAAATCGTCACGTTACATTCCGGTTGGACATGGGCACATACAAATATGAAGGTAACCTACCTCCTTAAAAAAAATAATTTGAATCGAGAAATATACTATAAAGAAAAAA
Organism: Mercenaria mercenaria; assembly: GCF_021730395.1. Classification (NCBI taxonomy): domain Eukaryota; kingdom Metazoa; phylum Mollusca; class Bivalvia; order Venerida; family Veneridae; genus Mercenaria; species Mercenaria mercenaria. Next base: position 102,489,060 of record NC_069362.1, on the reverse strand, counting down.
AGTGCGACTACAATTTTCATCCTGTTTTAAGCAAATAATTTAAAATTCATACACAATGCACAAGTAGATAGGCAAAGCTATATCATTTACGGTGAGTGATATGCAGCGAGTGATATGTATTATATCTCACTGATAAAACACAGTATTTCAATAGTTAGCATAAAATAGAATGGAATACTACACAGAAATTTACATGTACATGCACTAGAATTGTGTGTTTTGTTGCTTACTAAATTGTAGGTATAAAACGAAAAAATAAGTGTTAAACATTGTGCAGGCAAGTTACGTTATTTAACAGAAAAACAACACTGACTTCCAGTTGTTAGTAATGCTTTTTGTGAAACATTTGTTTACTGAATTGACCATAAGACTATCATGGAAAAGCACTGTTATCAAGTTATTATATTTTTTATCAACCGAAAAGAAGATTAAACCTTTCTTATTTAGTTATTACTAGAATCACACATCTTGAAATAAATTGTGTAAGTAGATTTAGCTAGTATAAACTAGTAGCCGCTAAAACAAAATAGCAGTTCTAATATTAACTGGAAATTATGTAATTCATTTTTTTGCAATTTTATCCCTTGCTCTTGCTGGGTATAATCGATAAACTTGAATGTTCGTAAAGAAGAAGGAGATAAATATTGTATTGCAGTCTAATTATTACCTGCAAATCACCGTTAATTCCGTATAAAGTTCATCGCCTTCAATGACGCCATCACTCCACAGTTCCTGAAACATACTTGTGAAATCCAAAACATCATGCTCCTTCAAGCAGTCTTTAAATGCATCGTGTACATCCTGGTATCTTTCGCAACTGAAGTCTTTGTCAAGACTGGCATTTGTTACAGCAAGTATTGCCAAAATATAGACTACAACTGAAATTTCACACAGAGTATAATATGATGATTTAAAATACTAAGCGTAATAATATTGAATGCTGAAATAAATTCATCTTAGATATCACAAAATGGTGAGCTTGAGGTATACAAGCCTGTGATGATTGATTTCTGCCTACTTTGTTTCTGTTTACTGACCTGCGAAAATTAAAAAAGAAGCAAGAGGGTCATGATGACCCTGGATCGCTCAACTGAGTGTTTGAAATGTCAAATTGATGCTAAAATATTTTTAAAAAAGTAGGTCAATATGTTACATTTATGGTCACTGAAAGTCAGTTTTAAGATCTTTGTGCAAAACTGTAAATGTCATCCAAATTTTAAGACTGTATCTTAAAAAGAAGAAAGTAGGTTAGTAGGTCACATTCATGATCACTGAAATTCAGTTTTAAGATCAGTCTGCAAAACTGTACATGGCATCCAAATTTCAAGACTGTCCCTTAAAAAACCAAGAAAGTAAATCAGTAGGTCACATTCATGGTCACTGAAAGTCAGTTTTAAGACCGGTATGCTGAAATGTACATGTCATCCAAATTTCAAGGCTATATCTTAAAAACCAAGAAAGTAGGTCAGTAGGTTAAATTCATGGTCACTAAAGTCAGTTTTAAGATCAGTGTGAAAAACTATACATGTCATCCAAGGCTGTATCTTAAAAAAAATGTAGGTCAGTAGGTTACATTCCACATGACCCAGACTTAAACTTGACCTAAATATCATTAAGGTTAACATTCTGACTAAGTTTCATGAAGATACAGTGACTGTCATAAATGCGGCCTCTAGAGTGTTAACAAGCTTTTTGACCTGGTGACCCATATTTGAAGCTGACCTAAAGAGCATCAAGATTAACATTCTGACAAAGTTTCATTACGGTATAGGCATAAATGTGGCCTCTAGTATGTTAACTAGCTTTTCCTTTGATTTGATCTGGTGACCTAGTTTTTAATTCCACCTAACTATGATTTCAACTTAACCTAAAGTTTATCTAGATTAACATTCTGAGCAAGTTTCATTAAGATATAATCATAAATGTGGCCTCTAAAGTGTGAAATAGCTTTTCCTTGGATTTCACCTGGTGGCCTAGTTTTTGACTCCAATTGACCTTGATTTAAACTTGACCTAAAGTTTATCAAGATAAACATTCTGAACACGTTTCATAGAGATAGTATCATACATGTGGCCTCTAGAGTGTTAACTAGTTTTACATTTGATTTAACCTGGTGACCTAGTCCAAATTTAAACTTGACCTAAAGATCATCAAGATTAACATTCTGATCTAGTTTCATTAACATATGTTTATGAATGTGGCCTCTAGTGTGTTAACTATTTTTCCTTTGATTTGACTTGGTGACTTAGTTTTAGACCCCACCTAACCTGACCTCTAGAGTGTTAGCAGTCAAATTGTTGACGACGGACGACGACGGACGACAGACATTCGGAGATCACAAAAGCTCACCTTGAGCACTTCATGCTCATGTGAGCTAAAAAGACAAAAAATGTATCTGACCGCGATTTCGTTCGCACCGGAATGAAAGGATCACAAGTATCTTCGCAAGCGTCGTGACGAAAGAGTCACAGGTATTTCTCATAGAGACGACAAGGTTTCGGTAAGTCTGATATTGGAAAAACTACGTCTTTTCGTTCTTTCGTGGGAAAAACACACGACAAAAATTCCTTTATGTCGATTTGTCGATGACAGGAAATAACACCCAAACACCTACGAGAGACGTCTGTTGTGTATTCTATTGCAGGTGCCTGAACCATAGAACGAAGTCGGTTAAAGTCAGCCAACATGCAAGACAGAAGCAAATGCATCTTTGATATTATTACATAGGTTAGGAAAATGGAGGAACAGGACATTACATACAGGTGAAAAAGTCACCCCACCGTCGGTAGATTACTAAATGGTGTTGTCAGATTTAGAATACACAGAGCAGAAAATAGCATCATTTTCGAAATAAATTCATCATCGTTATTCATTAGCAATTTAATCAAAGTAAGAAACATGTGCTTACAGGAGCTTTAAAGGTACATATATACGTAGCTGAAATATTATCAAGTATTGTGTTATGAAATAGTGTAAACTATTCAAATTGAAAAAATCACATCAATATATTTTTGAAACGGTGAATTCAAAAAGTGAAATCGAAGTGACAATTTAAAAATTTGTTATAATTTATATTCCATGTCTCCATGTTTTGAAAAGATGAATTTAAGGATGTACGAGCGTGTTTTTTTTTTCAGAATATCCGCCATTTTGAAAAATGTTCCTCCGAATATTGCTTTCTGACAAAAGTTTTGCCAAAAATTAATGATTAATAATTAAAATATGGCTAATAGTGTACCATTTAAACAAATAGATTCTACTTTTTGCCAAAAAAAATCACTCTTATTTTTGGCTGGTATTTGCCTAAAATTGACGTAAGATTTACAATGGGGTAGGATTAGGTAATGTCAAATATCTATTAAAGTAGATCATGTTTGGTTTTGAAATTTTCCTGACTGATACACATAATGATAAGCTGTAAGTGAAATAAGAGTTTTCATGATAGCACATTATATTATCTAGAAAACATTATATTAAAACAAAAAGAACAAAAAATATCAAAATTCACCAATTTTTAACAGTTTATTTTAAATGAATCTCTCAGATGCACGGTGACCCAGACCTTTTTTCTTTCCATTTTGAAGCATTTTTGCGGGTCATTAAAGCTGCAAAATATTTTGACGTCTGAATGTTTTTTGTAGATCGAAATACGTTTTTTCCATTGACAATAAAGTGGGTTGGGTAATTATGTCAATATGTAAAAATGAAAGAGAATTGTTAATGACATTTACGCTTATATAATACTCGCATCACCTTGTATACATACTAACCTGTAAAACATGACACCCCTATAGCATTAAGTGGGATATTATATGTTTTATAAAGTACCACCATTTTTCTAATTTTACAAAGTTTCAGAAATGCTTAAGCAGCGGGTGAAGAAAATAACCTATAAAATTGAAACGAGTTCGGTGACCTATGTATGAACAAATTCTTACCGTTAGAAAAAATTCGCTCCTACAACCCTTAAACAGAAAGACTAGAACTAAAAGTCACATTTTTTAATTTAAAAGAAATCGATCTAAAAGTTGTTGTTTAATTCTTTTATTTGAAGTAGTTTATCTTGAATATTTTGAAATAAAATATGTAGAAGAAGAAATAAATTGATCTTTTTGAATTAATGTATGAATGAAAAAGAGATAAGTTCGCTTTCTTTTTTGAAACAAAGTTCTCGCCACTCTTACAAAATGCACGGAATCCGTAACATCATGCTGACAATCTCAAACGTTCTAATGTTTAATAATAGCTCGAGCAGTTTCGCAAAACTGATGACATTATAGACATTAAAATCTTCATATTTTTGCAACAAAATCAGCTGACGGCAGCTTTTTAAGCAGTAAACGCTAACTTCGAGTATCAAAGCATGCTTTCTATCCGTATAGGTATATAAGATAGCACTATAGTCGTAGTGATAAAGACATCTGTCGTCACGCGGTAATGTCTTCAATGTATATTGAAAATCAAGTACGAAGATTTCTTTCTAATCCCTTCCGGAATAGAACATTTCTAATACCCGATTAATTTTTACAAATTCTGTAGTATATGGAGGTAAAAATGTACAAAGTATAGACGTAAAATCAACTTACCTGAAAACATTATAAATATTATCAGCCACTTCACTACATCAAATTTTGGTTTCAGTTCTTTTATATTTCCCAACGATTTAAGACAAATGCCTACATAGTTAGCAACCAGTTTTATACTGACATTTGAGCCGCGCCGTGAGGAAACTAACATAGTGGCTTTGCGACCAGCATGGATCCAGACCATCCGCGCAGTCTGGTCAGGATCGATGATGTTCGCTTTCAAAGCCGATTGCATTTAAAGAAACTGCGGATGCGCAGGCTGGCCTGCATCCATGCTGGTCGCAAAGCCACTATGTTGGTTTTCTCATGGCGCGGCTCATTTTATGTCCCATTATCCTTCCACATGCCAGTCAAATTTATATTTCATGGCAATGATAGCCAAGATTTTATTTATATTTATATGCTCGAGATAAGACTGAAATGATCGTTTAATGGCAACTTTATTTGATAAATTAAAAAAAGTTAACTACGTAGGAAAGCACTGTAAATATGTATCTAAATTATTATTTTTATTGTTGTTAGTGTTATTATTATTATAACTATCGTTTTGTCGAAAAGTCAAAGTCGTTTTGAAATATCACCAGACTAGATAAATGATCGCCTTTTCCTAATTTTATCAGATGACAAAGTCATTACTCTCAAAGCAGTGTGTTGACATTTTCGGTGGTATAATGTCAATCCTCTTTATTCACATTAATACTTTTACTGTAAAACTTACAGACATGGTCAAAATCGTCATTCTACGTCTGTCTGTTTGTATCTTTCTTCTTAGATTTTAAGTCACACCAACAAAATTCAGGTAATAGATATGTATGATGATTTCCCTGATTTTTATGGTGTCTATTCGAGTATTGTTTCAGGTGCAAACTGGTGTATGGATTGAAACAACTTTCAGTATCTCAGTTTGTAACAACAAAAGCAGGACTCGCACCTACAGATCTTGTGAGTCATTTTTTCCGGCGAATGCCATTATAAGAACGAATTCGTGACCTTGACCGACCCATGCCACGTGACTTCAGTTTGCAAATCAAACTACTTGATAACGCATTATAGATAATTTATCAAAATGAAAGATTTATGCAACACTCTGACTGATTGGACGAGAGTGTCAATTTGTTTCACTCTGCTGATTGTGCTACGCTGAGTGAAATGTAGACAAAGCGTTTATTCTAAACGACGCTGTTCACAGTTTTAAAGCTAACTTTCGCTCAGTATATTTAGCAAGAATATTGATATATCTCAAAATGATAAGTAAGTTTAATAAATGTGATTAAAACCTGTTCAAATACCAAAACATATCAAATTAAAGAAAGAGCTGAATATGGTCTGCGTATCACATAAATAAGGGTGTGATAAGAGTCTTCTATATAGAGAAGTGCTTTTTAAAAGATTTTCCTTGTTACAATTGTCGTCTGTGTATGAAAAGGTTTCTTGCTTTTGTGACTTATTCAGATTGCATATTGAAATTAGTACCTGTTTGCTTTGATATATTTGTTATAAATTATTTAACTGATTTATTATATATGAATTTTTTTTTTTCGGCGACGCCGTCTAAATTCGTTTTCGTTACCTATGCCACGTGACTTCAGTTTGCAAATCAAACTACTTGATAACGCATTATAGATAATTTATCAAAATGGAAGATTTATGCAACACTCTGCCTGATTGGACGAGAGTGTCAATTTCTTTCACTCTGTTGATTGTGCTACGCTGAGTGAAATGTAGACAAAGCGTTTATCCTAAACGACGCTGTTCACAGTTTTAAAGCTAACTTTGGCTCAGTATATTTAGCAAGAATATTGATATATCTCAAAATGATAAGTAAGGTTAATAAATATGAAAAAAACCTGTTCAAATACCAACATATATCAAATTAAAGAAAGAGCTGAATACGGTCTGCGTATCACATGAATAAGTGTGTGATATGAGTCTTTTATGTAGAGAAGTGTTTTTTAAAAGACTTTCCTTGTTACAATTGTCGTCTGTATATGAAAAGGTTTCTTTTTTCGTGACTTATTCAGATTGCATATTAAAATGTGTACTTGTTTGCTTTGATATATTTGTTATAAATTATTTAACTGATTTATTATATATGAATATTTTTCTTTAGTATGGTATGCAAATATTGAACTCAGTTGAAATCTGTTTTATTATCTATATGCTATATAATGACTGAATCTCATTACACTGAAATGAAGGTACGCTGCATACAGTTTATCTATGTGATATGACTACGGTCAAACTTTGCTTATGAAACAGAAATATTGAAATAATTACAATTGTATGTTTTGCTTGACCTTCACTTTTTTTATAGGTGTGACGTCATTGTCCAAAGATTCATGAATAGCGGATATGCATTTGTTAAAGCGGGATCAGTTGGCCTATTTTAGAAATAAATGAAAATAATAAATAAAAAAATCCTTTAATTGATTTTTTCTCATGTATTCTAATCAAACTTGATTTGTAGCATCTTTATAAGGCCCGCAGCAAACTTTGTTCAGCTGGGACATTTAATCCCTTTTAGGGGCTGCTAGAGCTAAAACTAGAAATGCCTTTATACACCGTCTCATGAACATCTTGGTGGATCTTTGTCATACCTGGTCTGGGGCATCATTATAAGGTCCTCTTCCAAATTTATTTATATAGGAATTTGGGCCCTATTAGGGACCACTATAGCTAAAAGTAGATATGCCTTTCTTCGTATTAACCACTAAAATGTAATGGATTTTTATCAAACTCGATGTGTAACAGTATCGTAAGGTCTCCAGCTATTTTGTTACAAATGGGGATAGGGACCAATTTAGCTAAAAAATATAAACACGTTTAATGACCTCTTTTCATGAACCGCTTCATGAATCTTCGTCAAACTACTGCTGTAAGTATTCGTCTAAGGATAAACGAAACAAAATTGCAACCCTACGAAACCTTTGCGAAAAATTAAAAGAGAACCATTTAAATGGTTAAAGTGCGGTGTTTAGTTTTGCAATTTGAAAAATGTTAGATGAAAGATGAATGTTTAATGAAAAATTCATAAACTTCTTTCCTTATTAAATTCGCCGACCATCATTTTTAAAGATATTTCTTGTTAGTATTGTATGCAAATATTGAACTCAGTTGAAATCTGTTTTATTATCTATATGCTATATAATGACTGAATCTCATTACATTGAAATGAAAATACGCTGCATACAGTTTACGTGATACGACTACGGTCAAACTTTGCTTATGAAACAGAAATATTGAAATAATTACAGTTGTATGTGCCCCTTGACCTTCGCTTTTTTATAGGTGTGACGTCATTGTCAAAAGATTCATGAATAGCGAAAGCGGGATCAGTTGGCCTATTTTAGGGGCCGCTAAAGCTAAAAAAAAATCCTTTAATTGATTTTTTCTCATGTATTCTCATCAAACTTGATTTGTAGCATCTTTAATAGGCCCGCAGCCAACTTTGTTCAGTTGGGACATTTGACACCTTTTAGAGGCTGCTAGAACTAAAATTAGAAATGCCTTTAGACAGCGTCTCATGAACAGATTGATTGATCTTTGTCATACTTGGTCTGGAGCATCATTATAAGGTCCTCTTCCAAATTTATTTATATAGAAACTTAGGCCCTATTAGTGACCACTATAGCTAAAAGTAGATATGCCTTTCTTCGCATTATCCACTAAAATGTAATGCATTTTTATCAAACTTGGTGTGTAACAATATCGTAAGGTCTCCTGCTATTTTGTTACAAATGGGGATAGGGACCAATTTAGCTAAAATGTAAACACTTTTAATGGCCTCTTCTCATGAACCTCTTGATGAATCTTCATCAAACTACTGCTGTAATTATTCGTCTTAGGATAAACGAAACAAAATTGCAACCCTACGAAACCTTTGTGAAAAATAAAGGAGAACCATTTAAATTGTTAAAGTGCGGTGTTTAGTTTTGCAATTTGAAAAATGTTAGATGAAAGATGAATATTAGATGAAAATTTCATAAACTTCTTTCCTTATTACAATTCGCCGACCATCGTTTTTAAAGATATTTCCTGTTACAACATAGTTTTTGGTTTCATAAGATCTCTGATAACACATTCAAATGTTTCATTTCTAAACCATATAGAACATCAAAACACATAGCTGACGTAACGGTGGTTTTGTAAAACGAAAATAAAAGATAAGTCCTCATTCATTTCAGATATCGTATTAAGTCGCGGATTTTGCAATCCTGAGCTGGAAATTAAAAAAAAAACAGTGGACATTTGAAAGAAGACGCGATTTCCAAGCAGTCGAGTATTATTTACATAACAATTTATTTCCTTTTTTCTTTCACATCGGTTAACTTGTTCGTCTAAACTAATAGATTTCTGAAAAAAAAAACGAACTCGTCGGGTAATCGAGGCCGATGGTATAGCAAACGGATGAAGTCGCATCACAATGTTGTCTAAGGTGATATTTATATGTCATCTTCACGCAGCTGAGGGGTCTCCGTCAAATATGTTTTGTGGTTTTTTGATTTTTGAAATTTTCGAAAACCGATGAAACACTGCAACTGCAAGAAATTTGATCAAAGATAATTCATGTCCTTATGGATTGATAACCATCTGGCAAGTGCCTTGATGCATTGTACATGTCTAGATAATCGATTCATAAACACATAGATGCACGGTTAGCATGAATTAGTAGAAAGGAATACAATAGGAATAACGAGACTATTTTGTGGATAATTTATTGGCTAAATGGGAAGTAAAGAAAGTAGCGTCTTTGAGTCCACGCCAGAACGAAACTATTCCAAATGTTGGTTGGCGTCTTAAAACCCGCGACAGAACGGAAATACTAGTATTCCATTTCAATTCATTTGACTTCTTAAAGCCCGCATTAAAACGAAAATATTTGAGATGTCATTTCGTGTCTTGAAACGCGCGGCAGAACGAAAAGATGGGGACACATTATAATTGAAGGAAATTCGATTCTGTTCTTGTGCAAAATTACGGCAGAACGAAAACACGCTAACAAATTAATCTTCCCTTCTTTTGCTCGCGGCACAATGATAAAAAGAAACATCATCGAGCGGCAACTGTCAATCATTTCATGATTTTGTGCGGTCACAGCAAGGGTCGAATAAACGGAAGCAGATTCTTTTTTGTTTGTTATGCACAGTGTGGTAAAATTAAAGAACATGAAATTTAAATATACAAAATTTAATTTGAATATGTTTTAAAATAATTATTAATTAATTTATTTATTTTGTTGAGTTTAACGTCGCACCGACACAATTATAAGTCATATAGCGACTTTCGAGCTTTGATGGTGGAGGAAAACCCCATGTGTCCCTCCGAGCATTATTTTTATAACGAGGGGGCACCTTGGTAGAACCACCGACCTTCCGTTAGCCAGCTGGATATTATTGAATACTGTTGCCAATGTAGGAGACAAAAAGCAGAAATAACAAAAATGCTTTGTAGGGTGTACTTGAATAAGTTTATTAATTTTGAGACACATGATTTTAAAATGAACAAGGCAAATATGAATTCAAACTCAATATACTGTAAAGTATAGTGGAATTACAAAACACAAGTTTTGGAAGCGATACACAGGACAATTGTGGCTGGTGTCTGCCAACCTCGTCCAGTCGCACTACGCTCTCAAAAAGCGAAAAGACTCATGGTGCAATTTTTGCCCACATCTGATTCTCCAAGATAATACGACATATTATAATTGTCGTCTTTCCTATTCTATGTATTATCGTTCTTTGACACGCGATAGTATTTAAAGAATAGACATCAATTGACAAAATGTTAAATTTTGTTGTTGTTTTTCTTTTTTAACCGACAGACGGATGTTGGTGAAATCCAGGTATCAGATACGTACTGGTTCTTGCTGGAAGCATTTTGATATCTCCTTAATTTAAGGTACTACAGTCACATGCTAACATTGTTTAGTCTCGTGTTGAAGGGCTTTTCTTTTAAATCATCTCGACGAGTTATGAAAATGTCAGAACACCCATCATCCAATTTTTGTCACTTAGCATAAATGCTTGAAAAGTAGTTTCCCTGCAAAATGCCTGCACGAAATCGGATTTATGATGATTTACAATGTATTTTTGTTTTTGTATTATAAGGAATAGATCGTTTACAGACGGTTTTATTATTACATATAATTTGAAAAATTAGTTCAGAGATAAACGCAGTTATTGTTCATGAGTCATGTCATTTTGACGAAAGGATAAAATTGTTTTAACCAGCCATATGACATGAAAAAGACAGACAAGTAATGGTTTTCCCAAATTGTTACTGAACGAGCTTACCACGGAGCGTGAGAGGAAAATTTATTTAGAGACAGACACTCTCTTTTATCATAAAAACATACATTCCACATCATAAATACATACATTCCACATCATAAAAAATTGCTTTTGGTCTTGGAAACTTGAGATTATATCGTGTTTTTTAGGAAGCATTTGAATGTTCAGTATTGTCATATCATAGGCTGATGTTTAATAGTTGATGGCCACCCCAGTTCAACTAGAGTAGCCTGATATATGTCTTTCCAACCCATACAGAACAGCCATATTCAGCTAGAGGAAGAATTTGTGATTGGTGTTATACAGTCGGAAAATATGGTGATAAATATCGGAGTAGAGTTGTCTTGCATTAAACATTGATTCAAAGTTGCTCTTTTTGTTTACTCGAAGATAAATGATTATAAATATATATACATTCTAAACAGTCTTATCATTATATAAGGTATCAATATATCCTGAAATGGATGCTTTGCAGAGTATCGTAGCTTTCATCATTATCGACCAATTTATTCTCACTGCAGCATTTAATTTTATAAACTATATTTCGGATTTGTTTCGACAACTGCAATCATGTATCGTTTGTCGTCAGGAAAAAAATATCTGCATCATAGTTAATCTAAAATTAATACACATTTTTTTCAAAACTGTAAAAGCAAAGGTGTTTGACTCGGAAACATTAAATGCGTTCTGCCATGTTGCGGAACTACAATACACACATTAACAAACAACTGACTAACTAACATGGAAGATATTAAAAATATGTGGCATGTAAAAAACTAACAAATGCATATATTTTACTTATATTAGTCTTCTGGGATCTGAAAATTAGTTTAAATATAAGAAAAAATGTATTTTTAATTCACACCTGGTCTTCCACAAATGTACATCAACATTTAAGTTTAAATATCTGATCCTTATCATACTTGTATTCATAATTTTAACAAGTCCAAAACATTGTAGAATGATACTAATTTCACTTGGGTAGTGATTATATTTTACTTGGACTTTATCGTAGACTTCCTGTGTAAAATCTCAAACTTAAACTAAAATAAAGGTATTGTAACGTGGCGCTTTGCCACTGTCACAAGGGATCCGTCTGGGCCTGGCTTTTGGCTAAGGTGTATTATTAATGATATGGAACGGAACTCATAATCGAGACATTTAACATTTAACAATTTTATTAACTGTAAAACTGTAACCAAATTCTATGTAAGTTTCAGATATATATAACATCTTATAATGAGAATTTATGTAAAGTCATCAGATATTTATGTAAATATGTTTGGTAAGTCTATGTTGGTAGTTAAATAATGATATTTTATCGAGGTAGTGTCAGAAAAGTTCTTGTACTGCTACAGTTTCAATTTCAGTAATAATTCTGATGTTCGAATGTTATGGTATAATTATTCTTAAAATCTTACCCAGATAGCAGACATGCGTTGGCCCAACGTTGGGCCAACGGCAGATTCTTCGTTGGCCCAACAAAGATTTCCGACGTTGGCCCAACGCCATTTTGCTAATTGGCGCAACGTTGGCCCAACGGTTGGTACACCGTTGGCCCAACGACTGGTATCCTACACTCATCGTTGGCCCTCCATTGGGCCAACAACTGTTATCCTACACTCATCGTTGGCCCTCCATTGGGCCAACAACTGATATCCTACACTCATCGTTGGCCCTCCATTGGGCCAACAGCATTTTTTCGTCTATCACGGTTGGTCCAACGTTGGGCCAACTCTGTTTCTTTGTTGGCCAAAGATGGATGCCAACGCTATCCCAACGATTACGAAATTGAAAAAAGACTAAAACTAGCATTGTTTAATACATGTTTTATTTTCAAATAGTTGTGATTTTGTTAACATTTAAAAAAAGAAATCTAACATTTATTTAAAGTTTGTTTGCAATTTTCCTGAAGAAATATAACAGAATATTTCAACACTACAACATGTAAAATATTGTTTCCAGTCTTTTATAAATCTAAATATTTTTTCTTATTGTAGTCACTAATTAAATCCTACTAAAGTGAATTACTGTCTGTATATTAACTCATTATATATCCAAGTTCTGTTGGTTTGTTTTCTTTTCTCACTGAAGTTGCAGCATTTTATATTTTTATTTTTTCCTGTGCACCACAGTGCTAGGCACTCCATTATTACTCCCTTGAACAGCATCCTGTAAAAAACAAAAATCATAATGTTGATTAAACCATCTACGTCAAATTGATAACAATAACTAATGTATGAAATTAATTTTTGTCTGTATTTAACCGAGAAAAATATGTTAGAATTAACAAGAAAATGAGTTATTTTATTTACAGAATTTAATACTCAACACAAATACCATCCGCCAGCTTTAGATATTAGTATTTAACATATGTTCAAGTCATATGGATATAACATGCATACAGGACATAAAAAGAAATTCTGTATAAGATTCCATAACTTTATCAAAAAATATTTTTAAAAAAACTTCTACTTACAGTTTATAGCTGGAAGACCGGGTTTTTGTTAAACCTAGACCTATCACATGAATAATAGTTTCCTTTACTTCACATGTCTAAAAAGCTAGAAATCTGGCCTAGAGAGTAAAATTAACCACATTTTCTGGGATTTCTTACATAACTCCGGTTAACGAGAGTTCATGCTCTGGAATATTCAACAGATTTATTGTAAACATTTTATGATTGTATAAAATTAGATATTTGTTATACCGTTAGTAAGGGTTTTTTTCAATACTTTTTTCACAATTTTTTCAAGGTAGTAGATTTGAAATAGTTCAAAATATCATTACAGCTGCAGATAAGTTTTTAGTTTAATTAGCCCAAATTTAACTGATTACGAATTGGTGCAGAAAAGTGTTTAAATATTGAAAAATTAATTAAATATTGCATGTTACAGCTACACAACCTGTGTATACCTATGGGGGCTTGTGATAAAACAGTGACCTGTAAAATATACAATTATTATATTATTACTTCTAATGGACCAACGTTGGCCCAACGTTGGGCCAACGATGTTTTCTCTGTATAAGTATTTCCCTGAAAATCAATATCGGGCCAATGCAGAGATATCTGTGACTGAAATTTAAAGTTGGTTCAACGTTGGCCCAACAGCTGTATTTACAATACTTATTAATCATTGTTGGGCCAACAGTGGCCCAACAACGATTATCCTTTGACGGTTTTCCGTCGTTGGCCCAATGACTTCATGTTTACAGGGTATGAGTCTCTCACACTTTAAAATATCACACAATCTGTCCAGCTCATGAAATCGTCTATTACTATCTATAACACTTTTACGGTAGACTCTGGAATTATTGAGTACACTGTCAATAAAGTCTTCAACGGTAGTTACGGTTTCAGGAACTCAGGTGTTTATGCCAATGGTGATTTTGGTTGTTATGCAAGTCCGTTACACAAGATATCAGGTTGTCCGGTTATTTATTGATGGAAACGTCTAAAGCCTTATCAGAACCCAATGTACTGACGAAAGTTCCAGTGGATTATAGACATCAATGAAAAGAATCTAATGTACACTTTTGTAACTCAGCCATTACTGTCGCTGTAAGTTTAAATGGTACCACGCTTTGAGAAAGTTGGGTAGTCCCTGACGGTCATAAATGACTGTTCAAGAGCACTGAAGATACTGAAGTATAGACTGTTTGGTAAAAATGGCACAGTTCTTTGAAAGTTGGTGTAATGTCACTGACGGTATTGAAGTTCTGACTATATTTGAAGAACTGACAATTCGATAGAATAGCACAGCTCTTTGGAAGTTGGTGTAATCACTGACGGTGGTGTAGTTATGAGGATACAGTAGAATAACATAAACCCTTTATGTTATACTGACAGTGTTGTAGAACTGACTAAAGGTAGGATGGCACAGCTCTTTGGAAATAGGTGTAATCACTGACGGTGGTGTAGTGTGACACATCTGATGGTAAATGATTAAGGTTTTATAGCACTAACGGTTGAGTAGAATTGCAGAGCTCTTTATCACTGACGGTATTTTAGAATGACCCCAATACTATAAAGCACTGATGGTCTAGTACCAAAACACAAAGATTATTATGATGGTTTGGTACCCTGACGGAGCTATAGGATATCACAACTCTTTTTAAACAAGTGTTATCACTTACGGTAATAAAGCACTGACGGCACTGGTTCTGTAGAATGACACATTTATGATATTACTGGCGGTAATAAACACAGCACACTGGAATATATTATTAACACTGACGGTAAGGTAGTACTGACGGTTCCGTAGAATGCCACTTGAGAACTTTTTATTACTGACGGTACTGTAGATGCATGGACACAAAACACTAGGAAAATAATACTGACGGTTTTGTACACTGACGGTAAAGTAGCACTGACGGTATTTGACACTGACGGTAGAATAGAACAACAAGTTATTTAACCCTGACGTTTTGTAAACTGACGGTGCCATAGAATGACACTTGAGAATTTTTTATATTACTGACGGTACTGTAGATGCATGGACACAAAACACTAGGAAAATAATACTGACGGTTTTGTACACTGACGGTAAAGTAGCACTGACGGTATTTGACACTGACTGTAGAATAGAACAACAAGTTATTTAACTATGACGGTTTTATACACTGACGGTTCCGTAGAATGACACTTTAGAACTTTTTATATTACTGACGGTACTGTAGAATTGCACACTGGCGGTTTTATTGTTGAACACAACCGCCTGTTGAAATAACTGACGATAATTCACATGACGGTTTAGTAGCACTGACGGTTCTTTAGAAATTGCACAACCTTTTCACATTGACGGTAACAGCTGACGGTAGTGTAGGTCCACCGGCAGAGAGGAAACAAAAACCGTAGGACCTTACGGTTTCGTACCGTCCACGGTTACGGTGCTATTGGTATTCAGCAGGAGACGGAGGGAGTTGGATGACGGTTGACGGTGGCTATGGTCGACGGTATATCCGAAAGACGGTAATTCTAGACGGAGACGGTAGTTGTTAATACCTGTACAGAGGTGTCCATCGTTGTTACGGTTCTGAACCACCCGAGACTCCAACTCGAAGTGACCTGTGGCTGCTTTTTGCCTTTTATAGTAGCTATCGCAGGCCGATTACGTCACAACAAGTGCGCTCATAGAATAGAGAGTATTTAGGTTTAGAGATTATCCAAAATGGCGGCTTTTACTTCTTCCGTTATAGTTTTAAAGTTATTGAAGCTTATTTTGAAGATCATATGTTATGCAAAGCCAGTTTTTAGTATCAAACGATTATTTCACAACAGAAATAAGGGTAAGATGATGATAATTTACCCGTGAAATAAATTTTATGTCTGAAATTACAGGGACTAAGTTACGCCTTTGCTTGAAAAAGGTGGATGGGATGAATCCAATACTCTTTCATCTATATTTCAGCATTGCGCCAACCGATTTTGAAAGACAAGGTATCGTTGGACTCGTCTCCTTGCGTGCTAAAACCTCATGTATATTATCTGTTCCTGATTTATAAGCCATAGATTTTTAGAAAAAGAAATAGGTCAAATACAATTAACAGTGGTCAATTTCTGCACACACACAAAAAAAATTATTGTCAGGTACAACGGTGTTGTTTAGGTCATTACAGTATTAAATCCATATAATATTTCAATAAAACTTCAAAGTTTGGTTGTTTGTAGCATCATCCGGGACATGTGCAGTGAAAAATCTTAATTTGGTGTCTAATATAATGTGATATGTATTTCTAAAGTCACTATATGTTCATTGTAAATATACTTCGTTATACCCAAGTGGAAACTGGCAGGTACTCAAAAAAATGCAGCTCTCTGATTGGTCAGTTAGAACCCCTGATGTCATGATAAAGTTATGAATACGTCCATTATTTCCAGTGTTATCACACGATGTACGTATTTCTTTTCATAAGGGATATATAACGTCCGTCAAACAATAACAAGTCTTTTATGGCGTGCTGCTTGCAACTATACTACTAAACAACATTTAATCTTGATGTCGCTGGAAGGAATTATTTACAGTTTTCATATAAAATGAAGAATAGACATTATTTTGTCTTCATCCGGCTAAATATTTGTTCAATTCGCGATAAAACTTGCTGTCTGATATTATACGGACAGATACTTTCTTTGTAATTTTACACACGTCTACTTCAAATTAGGGTATATCACTATGGCGGTTTTTCAGGTAAAGATATGATAAATGAAATACCAATTAAAAATTGGTATCGTATTAAAATAAAAGAACCAACAATAGAAGCATACTATGTATTAGATTTCATGACAAATTAAATTTACTAACAAATATAATTCTTATTTTCTTACTTCTGTTCATATGATATTACATAGTAGATACAAGTGTTTTTATATATTGAAATACTTTTTAAGGACTCTCGCTACAGTTTCGTAACTTTTTTCTCAATAATAGATTTTGATGAAATGTTTTGTATTAAAAGATCATCTTATGATGTATTGAAAAATAAAATGAAAATACTAGGTCACCAGCTTTGTTTCAATTTAATTTGCCCCTAGATATGGTGCTATTTTAAACATTTTTCAAAATTTCTGTAATCCTTAAATACATTTCAGTTAAGTACAATTATTAGCATAAATTTGATTATCTAAGCATTTTTATAACGGAAAACAATATATCTATTTAAAACATGCTCAGAGAAATCAAAAGAACATGATTTTGTAAAGAAAGGAATACTTGTTCAGCAGACCCAAGGGCTATTTTTGCATAATATGTTTGTCAGTTTTAAGTTGGTACTTTTGCTATTTTATCGAGTTTTAGATAATAGAATTTAATCAAACTCTGCACATACCTTTGGTTAAGCATACCTAATCTAAAACAAAAAGAAAATTGATAGGTCACCATATTAGATTTCGCTTAAATCAAATTACAACGAGGTGGTGTTTGGCGGGCATTTATACAACGCAGGTTGGTACGAAATACTCTTTAAGTGTTTGAGCAAATTACTTGGAAATATATATATAAAATTATCAAACGGCAGATTTCTTAATATGCGGATTTTAAGGTGTTTCTGAAGCATTTTGATGGCATAGAACGAAGAAAGTTTCCGCCCTTTTTTTAACAAAACCTATAGTTTACGAATGTACGTTACGGGATTAGAAACAGCTGTGACTCAATGCAGAGTTTGAGCACTGGTATAAATAACAGACTCCAGTATATGTCGGATTGAAGCAATTTGAACTAAGAGTACTTTAAATGTATATATTTTGTAACCATGGTGATACTTACCCTAACTTTTAGTCAGTATATTATACATTTTGTACATTAAATGCATGCGAACCATACAATAATTTGCGAATTTTTGCCGTACGCGACATTAGATAATCACTTCCGGGCATGCGCAGAAGACCGCACCAACTCTGCAGTGAGCTACAGGTTATGTAGCAGTAATTTGGTCAAAAATGTGCTCGAAAGAAGTCCCTAATAAATAGATCCTAATTTTTCCATTTTTCGCGCATTTGCGCGTAAATCGGGGCCAAATGGACTTTATTTCACTCGTGGAATGAATTCTACATAAAATAAGACACTTTTCATGCTAATATTCGCATGTTTTCGAGTTGTTTACTTGAAAACGAAAGCAGGGTGTTTATTCTGCGGACCGCTTTCTGAAATGCGGCAATATGAGGGTACCTGACTTCAGTAGGCTTGCATTTCACTGCATACTATTCAACACCCCTTTTTCTTTTCGTTTTCTTGAAGCAAATGTATGGATATCTTGTTGAAAATAGGTCTACGACGGAGTGAAATTCTAGAAACTGTATCAAAATTGTTCTAAAGTAGATGAATTTTACATGAAACAAAGAACAATTTCTTTTATTGATATATAGCCTACATCGATTAGAAACACAACCAAATTGGCACGGTGTTGGGGTAAATATCGACCCGTCCGGAAAAACTGTAGCGAGTGCCTTTAAAAATTCTTTCTGGTAAGATTGGTCGTGTAATATATTAAAATTGTAACAATAAAGGCACCTTTTACCAAAAATATTTTGTCTAGGGACAACTCGTTTTCTTTTTTTTTACTGTATACGGGGCTTATATTATACACATAGACGTCCTGTGTATACATGCTGTTTGCTTAATTATTTAGATAAAAAACTCGGATTTAGACTGAGTTTTACAAAAAAGGTAACTCATTTCTAGATAAAATGTTCCGACAAATATTTTTCATTTGCTTACTTCTTATATCCTTTGTTGTTAGAAATGATTTCTTGTTCACATATTTACAATGTAGATATAAAATTTCACTAAAATTAAACAGTAACAGCCATATCATGACTGCATTTTCATTACTTTTCCGTCTTCTTGTTTGTCAACTGACACCTCTGTTGTTTTTTTTTCATTGAATTTTCCTTTCCATTTTATATAAACCGACGTTTTAAGTTCTTACCTGCTGAAACATTTTCATTCAGTTAACTACAGAATTATCCGTCTGCAACTATTCAACTTAATATTTAACCAAATAAGGAGAAATAGTATGTAACAGATCGGCAACTGCGCTAAAACATGAGCAATAACAACTCCTTGAAATGCATATGCCCTTAAGTAAAGAATATTGCATTTCTGTAATGAAATCATTTTTAATATGGTCTTTAGGAATATGTTCATATCAATGTCAAATACAGTTGAGAAATCTAAACGAGACTAAAATAAACAAACACGTCTTTTCT
Organism: Mercenaria mercenaria; assembly: GCF_021730395.1. Lineage (NCBI taxonomy): Eukaryota > Metazoa > Mollusca > Bivalvia > Venerida > Veneridae > Mercenaria > Mercenaria mercenaria. Next base: position 102,469,477 of record NC_069362.1, on the reverse strand, counting down.
CCAACCTATTTTTAATACAGATAAATTGTCCATAAAAAACTTACTACTCGTAAATATAAGTGATTGGTTATATTGTTGTAATTCAAGGAATGAAGTTCAGCTTAAACCAATTTATGAAGTAAATAACTGATTATTGATTTTATGAGAATACCCGGTACTTTGATGACATACAAACTGTAAATTACTACCTTTTCAAAGCAATTCCAACAAGTAAATTTCTTGAGTCCTGACCAAAATGACGGAACAAAACTTTGGAAATCAGAGAAGATTTTGTTTTTTACTGTCACAGGAAAACAAGTTTTTATAGGTCACAATAGCATAAATAGTATTCCCTATATATTTTGTATAAAACTGACATTTTTTAATGAGATTCCAAACATAGCTAGACCCATTTTAGAGAACAAATCCTTCATTTTAAAGAGTTATGATAAAACTGACATAAAATGAAGAGAAAAGTAGGGGTCATGCCTCTTCTAAGAGAGATTTCTCTTGTCACATTTGATCACACTGCTGTGACCTGGAAGTACTACTCATAATAAAATTGAGTTTAACTTCACCATATGCAACCTCCTCTCCCAATTTTTCTACCAAAATGTCAAAAATACACCCACAATGAAATTTAAACAGAAACCATCTTTAATTTAGACCTCTCTGGCGATGCCAAGTGAAAAATTAGTGTTCAAATACCTGGCAGCCATTACGCGACTGGACCAGATGGCTCTCACGCTGGTTCCTTTACTAAAGTTAGGCCTTTACTATAGTTAGGCCTATAACTGCAGTAAATCTGTTCCCTTCAGACGAAATACAATGGCTTACAGGTTTATAGTTACTCTGTGGATAAACTTGATGTGTTACATGGTACCTGTTAGTATGAATTTGTAACTGATATTTTTGTAATTTTAAAATTGATAAAAGTACCATTTTGACATAAACAACTATTTATATCCGTTACATTTGAATAAATACACATGTATTTGTTTGGTTATATCACATTTTGGGAATGACAATTTACTCTCTCATCACTCGCGTTTTAGGCATATCTCAGGCAAAGAGATGTTTTACGGGACAAAACGGAGTATTTTTTAAGAATATTTATGATATGTAAACATAACGTTGTTCTGAATGGTATTCATCGTCAGTTCATGAATCAGACATAATTTGATGAAGGAAATACATGATTGTAGGGTTAACGCACGTTTTGTTTTGTGTAACAACATCTGCAAAATCCCAAGGGATTGGTTGGTGCACGAATCCTACGGGCTCGTGCACCAACATAGCCCGAGGGATTCTGCAGATGTTGTTTCACGAAACAAACGTGTGTTATCGCTATTCTTGCATAAAACACAACTAAAGTGCTAGAAATATTGAAAAAACAAGACTATTCAGCTGACATTAGCCGATCGAAGTCGGCCGTTTCAGGTTGTTATGTACACATGTTTTATTTATGCATTTCCAGGGTCAAAAGAAACAGTGCATATTTTATACATGCCGAACGGTAATTCTTGTTGTGGTAATTTCTATAATATTAAATATATGTAAAATAAGTATGATTCCCCCTTTTTCCGATATATCGGTAGGAACTTTAGCTTTAGAGGCTCGGAATTATGAGAAAAGGGCATACACGACATCCTGTCTTTACACAATATTTGCAGGTGTAGTGAGATGCAGACAGAACACAATACTGCTTGGTTTAAACTGATAATCTGTCCCTTTTTTACGCTTTTTTAAATGTAAACATTATCGTGCAACAGAAATTTGAATTTTTCCAACATCGATATAATCCACTTATATTTAATTCATAAACTCAAACATGGTTGGTGAGATCTACAAATAAATTGAAAAATATATAATAAATATCTTCTGTTCATCAAATGTTCATTAATTATGGAAAAATCCTTCAAACTTAACGCTTCGTCATGTCTATGCTATACATTACACACCATCACTACATCAGTAGACTGCATAGATGTGAAAAAAAGACATAAACATTTTTTTAAAGTTTTAGTGTAAGATTTAAAGTTAACATGTCAACTTTCTCGACTCAAATTAATTTGAAAAACGAAATTGTATTTTTGTAAATATTGTTTGCATATCATTTACAGGGATTAAATCGCGGTGTGTAAACTTATTTTGAGTCAAATACGCGTAATAATACAATAATACGGAACGTCAATGCAATCGCGTATCAAGAGAGGTAGCACTTATTACAAGTTAAAGTAAAGTTAGGTTGAAAAATGATAACACAGTATTTACCCTAAGGGGTACCAAATGTTTAAAGACTTTATAGTTCTCACTCAGTTTTATTAGGGTAAATACTGTGTTATAATATGGACACTCCTGAAATTTCGAGAAAATAAAACTGAGTGAGAACTATAGAGTCTTTGAAAAATGATATTTTTAATAAAAATGCAGATGAAAAGATTTCACAACTCTCGGACCTTTCGACTTCGGCCCAAATTGATTCTGGATCCATAATTTGCTTACGTTGGACCCGCAACAGCATACTCAAAACGTTCACCAACAGCGCGTGCTCACGAGAATCTCCTTGTTTGTACACGTTTTTCCCTGTTTGTGCATGCCCGAAATCGGCAAAAAAACAAAGGTTTTATGCAAGAATAACGGTCAATACTGATTGCAAATGATAAGACAAGCCCTTCAACAAACAGCGTACAAACTTTCTAATGCAGTTTATTACTCTTATATTCTTATTAAAGGTGATTCAATTCCTATTTAGTAAATATCATCAAATATATATCTTTATTTGTGTCACTTTTCATTTTCCCTGCTTAACACTCACTGGGTGATATTTCCTTGTCTTGGGCAAATAATAAATGCTTGTCCACAGGGAAAAATCATGTATCATTATTCGGCCAAGTATTTACTCTTTTTTTCCTATTTTATATTGACTAAAGCATAACTTGCCACTATTATTTTCCAAGCTAAGTTTTCCTTTAGCGGAATAACTACGAGAAAAAACCACATTACACCAAAGATGTAAAATCATAAGTGTTTTGCCACTTTAGTGCTTGGTCACCCTCTGTTTAGGTCATTGCCTTTTTAATGAGCTTTAGACAGAAATCCGCAACAATGAGTTTTGTTGTGATTCAAAAATTGAGAAAAGACAACAATTGCTATGCTATATAAAGGGACAGCAACATATAACCAGTAGAGGGTCGATGATTACTTCCTTATAACAAGACGATAATTTCAAGTCTGAATTATGTCTTTTTACAGATTTTATTAAATTTTAAGAACTTTTGGTAATGGCCAGCATATCATAATTCAGTTTCCAATTTTACCAAAAGCTTTTGTTTTCGGAAGAAATGTGTCAGAAATCAAATAAATGGCAAAAAGACTGAATCACTGCTTATTGCGAATTGTGGTATTTCGTTGCGATAAGGACGCTGGGTCGGGTTAGTGGTAGGGACATTGCCATAGTAGCGATTATGTTATGAGATTGGTTCTTAATCTGTTGTCATGATCTATCATTTTCTGAAATTAAAACAAAAATAGGTTAATAAATAGCATGGAGCAGTGCATTTGAAGACCCCTCATCTAGTGTTATTTTGTGTAAAGTAAGTGACAACCATCAAAACCTAAACAAATATATAGCTATATATTTCTTGCTGAATGACACGTTTTTTCAAGCGGTCATAGAATTTCTGTTGAAGATGTAACAGATTTATGGCGGCAGTGTTAATTGCATCATTGAAATTGACATTTTATGCATCATTTTATGAACGTGTTTAGTGTTACAGTAACCAACAACCGTTCACTTTTTTCAGTTAACGTCGGTGACAGTACAATATACCGAACATATGTTTTTCTAAAACCTGCTCGCATGGATATACAACTGCCTTGATTTTAAAATGGCCAGAAGTGCATTTTTACAGCTTGGATGTTTCACAGAGTAAAATATCGCTTAGCACATTCTATCATATTCCATATCTTCTTTTATTTGGACAATTGAATATGTTACTACTTAATCTGTTACTTCACCGCAGCTGTCAAAAAAAAAAAACAAGGAAGAATATCCAACAGGGAAAGCCACGTTCCAAAAACGCAGCCTCCCCAAAGGCACACACGAACAACACTCGCACCACACACACACACACACACACACACACACACACACACACACACACACACACAATCAACACACAAGGACAAAACAAACAAATACAGGAACACAGTGGGGCACCGCCTTGGAACGGTCAGTGGCAAAACCACCGCTAGGGAGTTCAAACCGGTTTATGGTGCACTTAACCTCACTCTTAGCCCCACCATGTTCCAAAGTCACAAGACAGGTGAAACCATAACAAACGTCAAACGTAAAGGCAACAGAAGGCATGACATGTAAAACACAAAAAAAATGCTCTTTATTTATATTATAAAAATGCAGTCCTTAAGAACATAAATCGGATGAACTTTATATGAAATATGCATAACCCTAAAACGATATTTTGTCTTAAGGATTAAACGTGTAGCGTAAAAGTTTTAAAACTGACTGAATTTTGAATAATTGGTTTGTTAATTTTTTTGTGATAATGACACCAAATATTTAAGAATTATTTTATAAAATAAAACAAAACATAGAATAATAATCAAAAGTAATCACATTTAGAAGTAATGTAACAACAAGAGAACCTTTAAGTCAAAGAAGTTCAATAGTAAATCCAAATAACACTGAACTTATTGATGACATTTGAATTATTCCATACCTATTTATCAGCTACTTTTCGTTAAAGTGGAACACACGACAATGTTTTCAATATAAAAGGGCAAGTTGGATATAAGATTTGTGACGTGAAGTATATTTCCGTCAACATTTTTTAAATTTACGCACCCAACGAGCAAATTGTTTATCATTCTGTGTGTAAAACTGAATAAGCAACAAAACGATGAAGTTTTGATTATGCGCTTGTGTTTTGTATGAATTAATTGTTCGCCACTAATAACGCACAAAACCTCATCTGCAGGAATTCGTGTCTTTTTCTGGATACAAATCTTATTACCTGCTAATACAACCTGACAGAGTAGTATCCGATATCAGGACCCCTTGAAAAGTGTTTTGTTTGCCGCAAAGTTAATCAATACCGCAGATGGCAATGCCTTATCTACAACTGTTGCCTGTTAGTTTCCATTTGATCTTTGAGATACTGTCATTTCGGCAGCTTGCTAGCCTAGACTTATCTAGCATGTCATAATGTATTTACAAATTTGAACATCACTATTGATGTAAAAGATATGTGGCGCAATGCTGCAATTTCAAAGCACTCATATACGTATCTAGAGGTAATCTATCGCTTTTGATTGATGGTATGACAAAGACATATCGACATTAATTAGATATGTTTTACAATGTATCATTTCAATTTACATTGTCCTATTGAAAGAAGGCAATAATGGTAACAATTACAAAAACAGCAATAAATATTTTTCCTGTGCAGCTGTATTCATCAGTCGATATCAAATATTAATTTATTTGTAGAACGCACTATTTGCTAAGAGCAAATAAATATTTATTGTTTATTAATATTGGACCAAAAGCGTCGTTACACTATTGTCAGTTTTGTGAAGAATGCTACGGGATGGTTAGGCTGATGGGAGATTTAGTAGGAGTATTCTTTCACAAACTAGGTAAAATTCAAAGAAATGCTTATAAGCAGCATTGCTAGAGCATCTGCATATAATGTTTTTCAGTACCGGACATCATTGTAAATACACGACATCACTGTGAGGAACATTGCGCAAAAGAATACAATATATGCTTGTAAACAAACACCTTGCTACATTCTTCCTCCCAAAGTTAAACTGTCTCATGACAGTTCATAATCAAAGTAAATGTACTGCACTCCTGTATCAGATATCCTAGACAACATTTTCTGAAACTCGCTATAGAAACACACAAATTCGCAAGTGTTAATCTGCCCTGTTCAACTATAAATAAGAAGAGCTGCCTAAAAACTTAAAACTATTAACTGAAAATGTAAAGTAAGTTGGCATATAAAATATTCAGTATTGTGTAATATATGAGATTATAATATGTCACCAGTAAACTCGGTTCCATTATAGGATATGCATTATGTTTGAAGGCACTGTCTTGATAGTTTACATTCTCAGCCTTTACAACAGATGCTTGACGTTTAGCCTTTCTCTAAAAGCTTGAAATAGTCTTGCAAAACTTTATTGCACGAAATGTCTTAAGGTTACGAAAATTCAGGTTAGAAATGTACGTGAAATGGTAACAGAGTTTTAGCATCCTTATCTGTCTCCCGTTCAGTCTGTTAAGTAAAGCTTTTATCTTTGACCAAGATTTCCTGTGAAAATCCCAGACAACCTATGACAAGAATTATTCAGAACGCACTGGATTTTTAAAATTTGAGACACTTTATTTTCCCTTAAGAAAAATTATTCAGAATCTTTGCCAGTAGAACCATTTGTACATCTGTATAATAACACAACTATTAATTATTTTGTTTGGCAATAGAAGCAGTAACGACATTCCGTACATCAGACATTTATGGATTTTACATCATGTGACTTTCAGAAATAGATTTGTGCTTAATGTAATGAAAATAAGCATATTGATAATTCATGAGATAGTGCCTACATCTTGATCACTTATAACCTAGATTTTCGACGTTAAGTCTGTTTATAAAAGCTTTTATCAGGTTTTGATGTGACAGAAGAGATTGCTTTTTTATTCATCTGACAAATACCAGAAGAAGACTTAAAGAAAATAACTCACAGCGTTCTTGCTTGTCAAGGATGTGGCATTTTTATTCCCGGAAAATCAAGACAGGTTCCATTTTGAAGACCAAGACTAGGAATTAGATAATTTTCTTACAGCCAAACATAAGAGTTAAGTTTGATAATACTGAATTTCATATCAGCGTTTCGAACTAAACCTATTTTGTTTCGGTTGTGATGTCAAGGAATATGTATGTATAGTCCTTTTCGTAAAAAGGTTCTTCGTTCATAAACATTCAACACGGTGTGTCTAAAATTAACAAATTCAAGATTATTCTGTCAAAATGATACCGGAATGAAAATGTGGAATCGAATGTTCCTATTGAATTTTGAAAATAATAAACACAAATACAGAAGTGTGACAGTCTATTTTTTCATTGTCCTGTTGGATGTTTTTGTTTAATTTTCTTTGATTAAACCACCTCTATTTTTCAGTCATAGATTCTGATTTTCTTTCAGGTCAGGACACACTCGTTTCGTGTTTAAGACTGAACAAAAATACTAGCACAGTTTCCATCGAGTCTGTCTGTTTCGATTAGCTTTCAAAGCAGTGGTAAAACAAAGGCTGGTATTTCCTTCAGATATAATGGAGTACGAGAGGTTTCTTGTTAAAGAATAAAAAAGAACTACAATTTACTACATTTTAAGTAATATTTGAATGTTTAGTTCTAGTCAATTGTAAAAAGATAGTAAACTGGTTATTTGAGCTTTGTCGGACTTTAACATTTCCTTCTTGTAATATTTTGAAATCAGTATCTTATCGTACTTTTCCAGGAAAGAAAACTTTTCTTTTTAATAATGCTAGATACCGTACTAGTTATGTCTATCATTAATTTTTCGTTAAAGATATATATCGCCAAACGATAGCAAAATAGCTAGAAAAAGACTTGTTTGAGTTTAAAGCTATGGTCTCTTAATAAACTAGATTTCTACATTTCTTTTAAAGTTACCTTCCATGGAATAGCTATATAAATTGAAATTTCTATATTCAAATTCCATTTTTTGTTACTTGGTAATCGCGTATTTTTCACGGAGTACCGAAACCGATCTTTTAGAACGTGAAATTGAAAACATAGTATTTTCGTAGATTTTCCAATTCATCAGAAAATCCCCGATTGTAAACAATCAACAATTAGGACCACATGCTGTAGTTCTAAATGATTTTGCTTTATATAACATTGTTCCCACCCTTGCATCAAAACCATATTTGGCCAGCATATGTAGATATTAATTATACACATTTTCCGTGACTATTGTGTTGATGCAAGGGGTGGAACAGTACCTTTGAACAAATATACAAAAATATAACTACAGGGTGTTCCTAAATGTAAAGTAATCAATACTTTTTACATTCATGTTTAACAATTTGATTGTCACATATTTTTACATCTGTTTGTAACTCAGATACTATAAAAATGTTTGAAAGGGTACAAATAGGCATATTATACATGTATAGTAGTGAGAGAAGCAAATACTGTGAATATTATTCGTTGGGTTAAATTTTCATTGGCTTATCCTGGTTGTTTGTTGCAGTAGATTGGCAAACGTGTGCTGTAAAATACTAGCAACACACCAGGTAATCTTCTGCATGCCCTCCTCGCGACGCGCACTCCGTTAGCGGTGAAGATGTTATTTGTTTTCCATTTGGTTTTATGATTTTTTGTATTTTTTATATATTTTTCATTTCTTTATTTTTTCATCTTCTTCTGTGTATTTATATTTATTTCTTTTAGACACAAACTAAATGTCACACACATTCATTACTTCATGTTCTTCCTTCTGTGAAAACTGAATTGAATATTGTTCTTTGCGGCGGAGTAGGTCTAAACACCAAAAAAAGAGTCAATATGTGCACAGCAGATAATCTAATCCTGACTATAGTCCATCCAACAGAAATAACGCTTGGTATTGATATGCCTGTGATGCACAGGTCCAGAGCAGGTCATGACAGTGACGGTTTCACATTCAGTGTGATGCCACGAAAGTGATATGTCAAGTCGCTTTCCATGCAGATGACATATACAAATACGGCCAGACGCGAAAACAAACTAAAAGGTCCAGTCGAGTTTCAGATGGAATTTTTATGCATCGACCTGCTGTCTACTTTAGCCCTACAAATGACATATTTCGAATGTGTTTTGCTCACAACTTCAACCCTGATTAGGCAACATTATCTTTAAATGGGTTGTTGTCAGACTTATCCCGATTTAACTTTTTTCCGATACAGCTTCCTTAGGCAAGCCCCACAAAGAACTGTCATTTCGGATACATTTTTATTACATGTTTAAGCCAAGTGAGCCGTGCCATGAGAAAACCAACATAGTGTTTTGCGACCAGCATGGGTCCAGACCACCCTGCGCATCTGCGCAGTCTGGTCAGGATCCATGCTGTTCGGTTTCAAAGTCTATTGGAATTAGAAAAACCGTTAGCGAACAGCATAGATCCGTGACTAGACTGCGCAGATCCATGCTGGTCGCAATTGCACTATGTTGGTTTTCTCATGGCGCGGCTCAAATATAATCTGTGCCACTGGTACTTATCCCAAGCAAGAACCCACCCTACGGCTTGATAAGATGACTGCCTTTTCTTAGTATTAATGTTATACAGCACACAAATACCTGCCATCACTTATAACACAGCTATACAGACATGTACATGTACCTTAATATTTAACTACCTGAACCACTGAAATAAAACTGACCGGTCACTTATACACGTATATGTATACATACATGTAATGCATCAATAAATTTACGAACAGTGTATAGATAAAGATAAATCAAGTACAGGCTGTTTGCAAAAATATCGCTCTATTTTTTTTATTTATCTATAGGATTTTAATCTTAAAATGTTATTTTTTCATTAAATTAACTGATATCGTCAATTTTTTCGACTGGAATTCATATATTTAAAACTTTCGTAAAGTGATGACATTATATTTTTACGGAAATTAAACATTTTATTTTTTCAAGAAAATATATCCTAGCCTAGATAAAATAAGAAAAACATCTTTATAGGAACAGATACAAACCAGTTTCTGCTGTAATAAGTTAACTAACACATTGGTTTATCATTGACTCGTAACGATTTGGGTATTGTTTAAATACTTATGGAGACTTTTGCATTCAAAATGTAGGCTAGAAGCATATGATAGTGTCCGAAGTCCTTTCATTAAATTCGGTTCAGTGATAAGAAAGTTGATATTTTATAAACTTCAGTAATTCATGTTTTTATCCCCATAACCACTATAATGGGCCTCAAATTATCAATTTCAATCCGCGCCAAAGTAGTCAGATTTCCCGGCTATATCGTGAATCCCGTGGAAATACAAATAGCCAAGAGTTTACCCATAGGCCGTGAATCCCATGAAATTTAGTATTTGGCGGGACATTACCTTTAGACTGGACTAGATATGCCTTGCGCACACCACCTTCCGACATTATAGACGAATCTATGTCTGAATTATTTTCTTGCTAGAAATTTATGCTCGATCGAGGTAAGAAATTTATTTGTTAGATTTTTGTATGATTTTTGCATTACGATTTTTATTTGGTAAATTTTCGTGCATTCTACAGAATTCTGTAACATTTACTTTTCGGCATGTGATTTTAGCTAGTTTCGGTATGTCAGGATAATTTATTAAATTTTTCAGACTTTTGTAAATTATCTCGAAAGAGGAATCTAAAATGTTTCATTTATATAAGATGTTAAATTTGTACTGAAATTTGTAACATGATAATTGTAAAGCACTGTTTCAAAAACTTATGTCAAACATTTCGTTGTTATGGAACGCCATTACTGCATTGTATTGTTATGTATAAATCTATATGGCAAGTTTAGTACCATGTATGTAATATATTTTTGTAATATGAAATTGTGTGCCAGTCTATTGCATATACATACAATGTCCGTTTTAGTGTATTGCATTAGATATTATATGGATGCCAACTATCATATAACGTTTGATTTACATTGAATTTTGTTAATTTGTAGTTGTAAATAATGGCTGCAGTTTATCATTTCCATTACTATAATGTTTCATCATATACTTTTCATATCATTTCATACTTTAACTTTAGTCTTTTAAGTAAGTAATTTTTGTAATAATGGAAGTAATTAGTGACGTATTTTAATAACGTGACGTATGAACTTAATAGCACAAATATTTTGTATAAGTAGCACGTATTATTTATGGGAGCCTACGGAGGTATGGTGTACCCAAAGGAGCAGTTTTATGCCCTGACTTATTTGTTTTGCTATGGTGCTTACCATATGTTATATATTTTAGCTTCTTCCGCCAGACGATTTTCCTGGTGATGTCATAACCCGGAAGTACAATGCCCGAGGTTCATTTGTCTTCACTCGCCTGGATGTGATATTCCCAGCGCAGAGCTTACGTCCCATGGTTGTGCCGTAAACCGCAAAGACGCTGATTTTTGTTATCCTCTGAAGTCAGCGCAGGGATGCAATCACCTACCACCATAGGGAGCCAATACGGAGTCAACGTATTCACGGTTTAATGGTACTTGTTTTACAGATACGTTTATATATTGTTTGTGCTACTTAAAGTTCGCAATTAAATTAAAGAACTGTGACACGTCAATTTAGAATGGAACTGTAAGATCTTTTGTATCCGGAGATACTGAACTTTGATTTTTTTTTCTTTCTTATAATCAGTTTTTTTAATATCATCTATGCATTGTTAATAATCATCTTATGTAAATAAATTTGTAAATAATGTAAAGAGTGTTGATTTGTTCTGATGGTTACTGTCGCCGGTACGGCCTTTACTGTCACAACTGAGCACCATCAAAGGCGTCTAGACCGCTAACACTACAGCTAACTTTGCCGCCCTAAACAATCTTATGATTAATCTAATGTCTTGCATTAGGTTAAAGAAGTACGTTTATTGACATTCATTGACAAAGCTCTTAGTCTTTTAGTGTCTGTAACGTCCCCAGTTGTCAGCTTGTCATAAACGATTATAGTTGCATGTGGCGGTTAAACAGGCTTATAGACTAATACATAATGTCCAGAAAATACTTTTTTAAAGACATGAGATTGTTCATGATTGCTAAGTTGAGCATAAATATGTACGTATGTTTTGATTTCTCTGCATGTATGTTTTTCTATAAAAGGTATGCCGTATAAATTTTATTCTTGAATTCATATTAAAGTTGAAATTAAACATAGTTGATGTCATTTACAGGAAAAGATGCAAATTACATTTTTTCATACCTCCATTAGGAATAAGAGTTTTTGTTTGTGATGTTTTCTGGATAAATTTACAAAAAAAAGTGTGTCGCAATGGTATTATAAAATTGTTTATTGGTTACATTGATATTTGCAGTGGTTAAAGCAATTATTTGGTTTTTCTCATTATATTTTATAATACACCATAGACCTGTAATGAGAGCTAAAAAAAAACAAAAAAAAAACAACATAATCATGAAATATTTTTCCGGAAAACTTGGCATTTTTAAACTTTTTTTTAAACTAACTCGCGTTTCAAAACACATTTAATAGCTTTGTCATGCACAACTTTACATTATGACTATCCGCACAGTTCTGATCAATGCATGTTTTATAAATTTATTAGTATTGAGGAGACCGCAAACAAATGGTGCCGAATAGAAAATAACTTAACAATTGTTAAAGAAAATGGAATAGAAGCATTTTTAAAAGATATTACGCTAGCAAAATTCTTTCAATCCTCTCCTCCCTTTTTTCTTTCTTCCTAAACATACGCACCCTTTTCGAAATTTTTTAAAAAAAGATAAGTTACAAATAGAATATGTATAAATCCCTGCAGATACTGCATCAAATGATATAAATACACTTCCACTTAATTTACACTAAAAAAGCGATTAACAATTCAAACCCGTGTCAGGCATGCCATTATTTGAAGCAAAACAAAATCTTGAATAAAATCATCTAGAACAGGGTATCAATATTAATGTCAGAAATAGAGACAATTAGTTAAAGCTTCCAGTCATGTAATTGAATGCCAATTGAATGCCAATATTACACACAAAACGCATATAACAGCCGGTTAATTACAAATACGGCATTAAATGTTTTCTTTACACTCAATTGCGTGTCTTTATGTTATTTCAAAATAACACGAAAGATTATTGTTGCTTCGTGTGAATGAAACTCGGGTATTAATCTTACAGTACATCAAGACTTTTAGAGATTTAATACAAATGCTCGAAAAAGCACAGATAGCTCTAACTCTTTCCACTGAACTGGGCAAGTATTTTCAAGGCGAAATAATCAACATTTTGCATGTAACAAAAAAAAGCATACCTTTTAATTGCTTATCATGTCTACTAATTGTTTTCCGTAGCATAAACTGAAAATTTGATTCTGTACTATTACAAAGTGATTGTATGCTTGGTTTGTCTACTGAAACGTAGTTTGGCATCATTTAAGTTAGAAATGCCTTAAACACTGTACATGCACTGACCTTTACCATACAAAATTGAATGTATAGCAAAACACACTGTACACTAAATGCAAAATCGTTTGTTTAGAGTGAAAAACATCGCCCCGAAATAAGCTGGATAGGACCTTTGCTTTTGCCAGTATGTGAGAGGATGTCTTGGACACTAAGTTTAGAAAACATCCTTCGAGCGGTTAACGAAAAGACGTTGTTTAACGGTTTTCATTTTGAAGCTCTAATGTCCGTTATGAACAGTAAAAAAGAATCACTTTGAGAACAATTGAGACGGATTCATCCAAGGATAAAACAGACCATGTCTGGTAAAACTCCATCAAACGGCTCATCATTAAAAGGCGTTAACAGCTTTTGTTCTATTTTCAACTCCGGCAGACCCTAAAACTGTCAAACGAGAGAAAACCATTTGAACAAACTTGGTAGAAGTTCATGCAATGATGCTGCCTACCACGGTTGGTGAATATCCATCAATTGGCTCGTGAGAAGAAGGACTTAAAGATTGTTCTACTTTTAGCTCTGATGGTTTCTTAAAGGAACCAAGCAAAATACAATGTGATCAAAGTTGAGAAGACAATACAAGGATGATTCAAGGCAAGTTTTGTGAAAACCCATCTAGTGGTTCGTGAGAAGAAGGTGTCCAATATTTTCTATTTTTATCTCTGATGGCTCCTATAAGGGGCCAAACGGAAAAAATAACATAGAATTAAGAGAAATGAATGCAAGAATTTTACAAAATCCGACCAAGTTTGGGAAGTTCCGTCAAATGGTTTATGGGCAGAATTCGTTGAAAAATATTAATAGGTATTAAGTTTGGATGGCCCCTAAATGGGGCTATGCGACACCACATAAAAAATACTTGGGAAAGGTTTACACAGGAATGCTACAGACTAAGTTTGGTAAAGATTCATTACGTGGTTCTTAAGAATAAGATATTTAACATTTTTTTTCTATATTTAGAGAATTTTCGAGGGTCAAAGCATCTATCTAAACAAATTGAGTGATGTCTACTCAATAGTGCTACGGACCAAGATGAATAAAGCTCAAACATTGAATAAGTCTGTACAATGATACTAATTAGGTTTACCATGAAGTGGTTCATCAGAAGAAGTCATTTAATTTTTGTTGTTTTGAGCTCGGGTGGCCCCTAGAGGAGGTCAAGCGGAATCTTTTGAACAAATATGATAGATGCCTATACCAGAATGCAACAGATAAAACTAAATAAAGATTTCTAAAGTGCTCATGAATTCATATTTTTATAAGAAGTCGTTTAAAACTTTTTGTTCTATTTTAATCTTTTGCGGCCCCTGAATGGGGCTAATCCCAATAATTTCAGGTATATGCAATTTATATATTTATTTTGTTGGGTTTAACGTCGCACCGACACATTTAGAGGTCAAGTGGCGACTTTCCAGCTTTTGATGGAGGAAGAAGACCCCTCAGGTATAAACAAGGATTCTGCAGAATAAGTGCTGCAAAATAAGTTTGGAGAAGATCCGTCGTCAAGTGGTTCCGAAGACGTGTAGAAAATGTGTAAAGCATTTTCTATATTTAGCCCTAAAAGGGACCCATCATGCATATATGACTGAAACTGAGAAATGTCAATACAAGAATGCTAAAGACCAAGCTTGATAAATATACATAAATCAAAAAATCTTTCCTATTCTTAGCCCTAACGGCTACTAAAAGGAACCAAGCAAAATCTTTGGAGAAATATGGAAGAACTATGTACGGGGATGCTAAAGGCGAACGTTGAATCAAGTGGTTCATAAAAAGAAGTCTAGCGGCGCCAAAAAATGTCAAGCTGAAACACTTGAATAAACTAGAAGAATGTCTTTACAAGAATATTGTCATAAGAAAATGCCGTTTAAAACTTAACAATACAGCCGTAGCAGTCCCCTTTATTTAGGAATGAAACAGCCGCTTTCAATTCTGTTTTACAATTCCTCCAAGACAAATCGAAAATCGGTTGAGCGAAACTTAATGATTCGGTTTTTTATTTCAAAGTGGCGTCTAAAAGAAAATTAAACGAAATGCATGGGTTTCATAAAAAGTGAGATTATTAGTTATCGAATAAGATAAGATTCGAATCTCGTATAAGGCTAGTATCTTAAAAATAAGCTAGCAATGATTCCTCGACGAATTCAAAAGTTGTGATAAATACATCAGGTACTACCAATATTATTATTGAGTTTACTGATATAGTATGATGTGATGCTCAATCGAATGAAGATAAGATCGTTTATGATAAGTTCGTTATATCTCGACGCTCTTAGTTTCAAAGGTCATTTTTATGATGTATGTCAACATATTTTGAATTAAAGAAATTAATTGCAAAGATACCAGTGATTTAATTTAGTTTTGAATATCTGTTAATGCACGTGCTGTAATTTGGTATGATATTTCCTCATATATTTTCAGACACGATTTTAGTATTTAAAGGAAAGAAATCTTTTGTAATTCAATAATTGTTTCCTTTCAGACAAGAAATATTGTCAAATATGTATGTGTATTTGTCTTCAAATGTCACCATGAGGCCATGCAGAAATATAACATTTTAACAAAAGATGTAAAAGGTGTCATTAAAGATTTCACAAAAGGAAAATCTAGGCATATTCAAAGCTGGTTGCAAGCATCAATCACTTATATAATAAATAATAAAATCTGTAAAAAGATCCTTGGAAGCAAGGAATGCAACCAAGCAGAACAACAACAGATTAGGATATCAATTGCTGTCAGAAATTAAGAAATAAAATGGTAAACTACTATTGTGTTTCTGTCACACCAACATTAAAGAGTTATGGAGTGACAAGCTATAAAGGTGGAGAAGAATTCCACGTTCCAATAGGTACATTATTTCAAGCAATTATGCGCTGGCAACTGGAGAAATCAACGGCCTTTCACAAGAAGACTACATTTTGCATAAAAAGAAAGTTTTCTAAACCAGCTGTGAGAAGCAAGCGATTTGCATTGAAACAAAAAACCATCCATCAAATGTAAAGACAGTTTTTACTTTAGCTGATATTTTACACAAGAATTTGCCAGACAGATGTAATAACACTTTATCTGGAGATTTTCATTTTTTATACATATATCATTTTAAATTACTCGGAGGATCTTCTTACATATCTTACAAAATATCACAAAAAGAATCTTTAAATGTCGTTCAACGGCCGTAAAAGTTTTCCAAAACTTTGACACAGCATTCTTGTGTGTTCTGGTTCTTTCAGATCATTGAGCCTGGTTATTCTTGCGAACATACATAGGGAACTAAGGGAATTTATTTACGTTTTATTCCTCTCATGAACAGACGCTGTCAAACGGAGCCTGCTATTATTTTCTTTAGTTGCATGCTTATTGTTCCTTCTCTTGAGAAGGAACATTATGATTCAGTAAAAACCCGAGGATGATTGATTGATTCTTTTATTTCCTCCATTCTCGAAGAACATAACATAATGTACAAACAGATGTATATCAGCAAATATTATCGTTACCTTCAAATGCATGGTTAACATGTGAAAACATACCCTTTTGCGACCCTCTAATTATGCGCAATAAATTCACGCATCGAATCGTAATGGATTGACCGGGTCAATGTCTTATTGCCGTATTTACTCAACTGAAAGGGGTGACAGATTTAATTTATTGTTGGATGTAACAATTTGTGCTAAATAACAAGCGTAAATACTTACTTGACATTTTTGGTAGTATAAAACAAATGTTGCAACCAAAATTTTAGAAGATGATCATTATATATTTATATAGATATGCCTTAGAAGAAACTTTTGCTGTTGCTTTAACTTGTGAAAGAAAGATATTTTCGAGCTTTCTTGCATCGTAAATGCTTCGATAATATCTTCATACAAGAGATACAAACATTCTAACATAGTCTATTTTTGACAGTTATTGAATAGAGGGAAATCGTTCTCTTTACATACTTAACTCACTTATTAGTTTTGTTTTATTTTTTTAACAAACACGTTCCTTCAGCGAGTTTATTGAAGTATAGTCGACATTCAGTATAACTAATGACATATTTAATTTCATTTCGTAATATGATATTATCAATATCTAATTCGCTGAAACATAATCTAAAGCAATATTAATTAAAGACTGAAAACCCGATAAATAGAAAATGTAATCATTTCTTCCATTAGAGAAATAACGGCTTTGCTTTCATATTGGAATAATTTTAGATGTTTTCCTGTAACAGTACATTGTAAAATTACCTTAATTTACCTGATGCATAAAATTGCTGCCTGAAGTTTAGGCTCTACTGAACTAATATTTTTTTCACATTTTGTGGTGATGTGTTTAGCTTTGTTGACAAAGCTCAACTATCATTTCAATCTAAAATAAAATTCCAAGTTCATCACTTTATAGGTCAACCCTATACTTCCTTCGTAGGACTGAGTGCGTTGATACTTGACATGCTCTATGGCCAGACACATGTTTGCGTAGTTGTAAGTTACTGAAACAAGTTTTTGGGTTCGCTCAGACATATAAGCATATTTCGAAACTCGGACTTTTTCAGTACTTTCGAGTTATCATGCCGACAGCTGGGTCTATCAGTTATACAATCAGTTATACAATATCTGCAATATATGACCCAGTAACATTTTTAACCTTTACCCTGCTAAATTTCCATAATGGACTGGTGCATCATTTAATTTGGGCAGTACAATTTATCATTCGAATGGCGAACTGAATAGCGAACTTTGCAGACCATGATCATGGACTGCACTGTTCGCTATTCTTGGCCTGCACTGGTCACAAAGGCAGAATCACTTGCCGCCAGCAGGCTAAAGGTTAACAAGTTGGTAAATAAAAAATCTTGTTATTGGCTGTTGCAGGCGTATTGTCGCTTAGTGTATCTCTTTACCGTGGTAAATTAAAAGAAAGTGAGGACTCGGTGCGCCAGAAATGGTAGCAGTCTTCCAATACTGTATCTGTGACTGCAAATATTGACTGTTGAATGAGATTAAATAAAAATGGATGTACGTTTTCTTATTTGCACGAAGACTATTGATCATCATAGGACCAAGACTTATGTATTCTAAGTATCTGATTATGTGAGGAAAAAATATGTTTCGGAAGATGTTGAGCTTCGATCTGCAGAATTTAATCATTTTGATTTGGATATTTGCAACCGTCAAATCAGGTAAGTTAATTGCTTTCCTTGTTTCGAAGCGAACATTTCATGGTGTATTAGTAAGGCCCCTTTAGTTGCTGTCCATTCTATTCAAAGTATATAACACCTTAAAATCTTGTATTTGTTTAAGAAAATTAAATAGAAAAAGTGGAAACTCCACATGTCGTTCAACTGAAAATGTTGTAGGTTCGGTTTAATTGAGCCTGTTCATGGACGATAGTAGCCCTACTCATTTGACTTATTGGGATGTTTTATTTTATGATCTGATATTTTATAGTTGTCATCCCTCTAAGCCGTACCCCTATCTGCATTTTACTGTTAGAAAAACGAAGACATTAAAAATCCAAAAGACACTAAAACATAATATACTGGTAAGACTTACTTTCTTTAATTAATTAAACATTAATATGCATGTAGAAACTTCAGATGCACTTTTTTTTAAATCTTTGAAAATATGATGTGAACGGTGCGAGGAGATATCTACCCTGACACTGGTTTTAATAAACATACACTAAATTGCAGAAACAACACACAAAATATACATTGATAAAATGTAAGCGAGGCAAGTTTATGCTTTAATGTCAACATAAATTCATTATCACAGATGTAATCATTAATATGAAATTAGGCGCTGCCTATCTAACGGGAAAACCTAGTCATAGTGAAACGGATTCTTTCTTTTTTTTTCTGCATAAATTGTTCTTTCTGATCTTTTCTGTTTGGCTTTCAGTTTTGACAGTAAGCCTGGTGGTTTTGCTATTGTTATAAAAAATAACAAGGGAAAATGTTTTAAAAAGTTTTGTTTAAATGAACATAGATCTAATCATTTCTTCAAATGTGTCAAGACTAGACAGACAAAGGAAAATAGTGTTCATGAGTTAAAGATAATAGTGATATTTGGGTGCACAGAATCTAGTCCCAAAATGCACCCATACTGGTACTGATGATAAAATAGAGAAAAGTGGAAACTTCACAGGTCGCTCAACACGACAAAAACGAAACTGTTGCATAAACCCGGACAGATAACGAGTGATTTTTTACTTGTCACTTTTTTTTTATTTCTGCAAAGTATTATCATTTATTGGTATCAATATAATGCTTAACATTTGCTGAAAACTGTACATAATTCAAATTTATATTTAGTAAGCAAAGTTTAACTCACATGAAGTGAGGGCCGGAAAGGGGTATGTAAAATGGAGACTGTACAAACATTCATAAATTTGACCACTTTGTCATTTACAAAATTTTCCTCATAGTATTATATATGGTGCAACAGTCATTCAAAAGTGACCCAATGTCAGGCCTTTATGTCTTGACAGTGAGCATGCGTAAAAACACCCTTTTCCTCAGTAGTTTTGGATAGATATTTTATTATACAGATAAATGCAAGTCATTTATTTATACAGAATATTACCAATTTTGTTTTTGTTTACACCAGTTGGTGTTGTAAGTGGTTGCTATTAGATTGTGTGTTCCATTGTATAAATGACCGATTGCAATCAAATAATTCCAAGGTGTTCGACTTTATCATCTGTCCGGGCTTATCATCAGTACCAGTAGGCCACCAGTTACATACGTACTTAGTTTTAAAACTGTTCAGTATTACCCTCTTCGGTAATTACCTACACTTGGCGCTATGCGCCTCAACGATCATGCCTTTGCTATCAATTTGTTTCTCTAATACAAATTTCTGAATCCAGGAATGCACATATTCTTTTCAGTTCATTTGTTACAAATAGTTTCTAAAAACGACAAAAAAATCCAAAAAATAAAACACAACAATTTACACATTATGCCAGCGTAACATCACATTCAACTTCATGTTCTACTGATATTCTTTTTAGTATAGATGCTGGAACTTATATAATCCTGCTAACTTAAACACTGACTATTTCAATTCTTTTAAATGTCATCATTGTCAAACGACACTCTTTTAGGACAAATTGTGGTACAGCTATGGTAAAACTATTGTATGTGGGAATGACAAAAAAACATTTACATGTAAAATTCTTATTTCAAATTCATTCAAAAAAGTTCTTGACCAGAATTTCATCTATAATACAAACACTCTTGGTCGAAATTTAAGAAATCCAATTTAATTTACCGAACTCCTTACAGTCTGGGGCAATTTTTTTTTTAATATGATTAAGATTAATTTCTTAGCTTGATAGGGATCGTAGTTGGGGCCTCTCAAGTTTATAGCCAATATTTTTCCAAGTGTAAAAATGAATTGATTTTTTGAGAACTTTCAAATGCCAATGTATGTGAAAGACGGTGGAAGGGAGGGGAGATAAGCAATATCGACATATGCTTTTCCATGCCTTCGAATTGTTTGTTCAAAATGTATAGACTGAACATTGGTTAACTATACTCATTATTGATTTCTGTTCCAATAATTGCAAAAAAAATGTGATAAATATCAATAAAAAATGGGCCTAAGCAAAAAAAAAAACAAAAAAAGATATTTCAAGCATATTACGAGATACGAACTCGGACCTCGCGCATGGAAAATATGTGCGCTAACCACTGGACCACAGTGAATGTGACACACTTGTGTGAAAAATAAATATGTATAAAATAAATTTGTTAGGCCAGCGTGTCTAAAATTCTTGTTTTACTTGACATTTTTGAATTTATTGCTTTTTACATTAATAAAAAAATAATAACGATGATTTTGGTTATCAACAGTGCTGTAATGTAGCTTACACATAATTCAATATTGGAAGCAAAAAGCGGACCGCTTGAAATCATCCATAAACCGTTACATGAAGAAACCCGAATAACACCGATTTCTATTGATACCGGAAAGTTCAACTGCGATTTGAATATTTTGTTTTGATAATGCGGCCCCGATCGTTCATAAGCAATTTTTTTTATCAAATGTCGTCCTGAAAATTATTTATTGCGCAAGCACGGCAGCAGTTCCGGGAATTATGGGTAAAAACAACAACAACGAAAACGGTGAAGGTATAGAACATATTCCCATGTTGAACGGTATATAGGATTACTTTGACATATACACGTACACATTATCTATAGACGGAAAAACCTTCGGTTTTCCCGTATAAATAGAGAATAATAGGTTAGTGCCGTAGATGAGAAAGTTTATCTGGCGAGGTGGAGGAAGTTATCGGGTGAGCCGAAGGCGAACCTGATAACGTCCGGATTGAGCAGAACTCAACATTTACACATGCTACAAGTACAAAAAAATAACAATTTAGAGACATCCGAAAATGTGTTCATACGGCGGTGCACATGGAACCTTCAATGATACACTAGCGTGTAATTCCATGAAAAGCGGCGGTCCTCAGTTAAAATAATGTGTTTGTCCTTGAAACATAACACTTGGAACACAACAATTATTAGCTGATTTATATCTAGCAAAATAAATTAAATTAACCGTTTTTTATAAAAGAAAATATGGTAATAGGTGTCGTATTATTTCTTGATTTAAGCGCAGAAAATCTATAATCGTGTACGAACGCTATGAACGAGTCAGCTTCCGTTTCCTTGCGTAACAAAAACTTGTGGCAATCTCAAATACATACGTTACGGTATCACATACCTGATCATCGAAAACACATGTATAAAAATCGTTGCATAAATAGGTCTTTAGTAGCTGTAATAACTTATACTAATGTACAGTTTTTTTTTAAAAAAGCGTACGATATTTATAAGAATGTGATTTTGTCTAACGCTTAAATCAAATATACAAATATTTTATGAAGCAAAGTTTTGTCAGTTTCAGCTTATGTACAGATTTACTTGATATCTCGGAACAAAAATACACGTATAACGCAAGTTACAACTATTGATATTTCACATCCCAAAATAGAATGAAACACTTCTTTTATCACTTCTGTCAGAAAGTTCACACAGCCTATTTTGCTGTGCGGAAAAAGAGGAAAATATTTTTAGAGTCTATGACGAGGAATAACAAACAGTTAGCAGCTGCTGCGTCAAATACGAAATGTGAGAATCTTTGCATGGTATAAGATCGAATAATAAAATCATCTCTATCAAACACCTTTACTCGTATTCATGTATTTACCTTGCATTTTCATAAACAAAAAATAAATGTTCCTTAAAAAGAGTTTGTAAAGGAAAATAGCAACACTTTTTTATATCTTAAGATTTACTGAAAAAGTTATTGCCGTTTTGTTTGTCAGTTTCAAAGATTACCGATAGATTAGACTGCAGGAACCTTCAATACAAAAATGGAAGCAGGTTATACAATTAATAGAAGTCAAGCAATCATTTTATCATGAAGCATGATAAGGCAATAACAATAATGTTTTGTGTTGTTGCTGGCTTTCCATACAACACAAATATTAGAGACATCTAAATTTTGCACGAGTGAAATACATTCCGATCTTACACTGAGACAAACAAACTTTCTTTTTATTTTATGTATTTTTAATGGTTTTAACAAAACTATATCCAGCTTGTCCGCGCAACGTCACGTGCATCGCATCATGACGTCATAATATCGTGACGTCAGGATATCTTTGTAGAAAAACTATAA
Source organism: Mercenaria mercenaria (assembly GCF_021730395.1). Classification (NCBI taxonomy): domain Eukaryota; kingdom Metazoa; phylum Mollusca; class Bivalvia; order Venerida; family Veneridae; genus Mercenaria; species Mercenaria mercenaria. The sequence goes on along the minus strand of NC_069362.1, from coordinate 102,446,590 downwards.
ATAGTTCTATTACGTTTTCTTATTTCTTTTACATTTTATTATGACAGAATGTATATATTTATGATCGTGTTAGTATTTCTGTACATCTATATCTTTACTGAAGTATATTTTGCATGGAATTTTCTGTTATTTATAGAGCGCTCTAATTCATATTCTTTCGCATTCAAGTGTAATTCCGTATCAAATAAAAATGATATTTTTACTGTTTGAAAGAGTGAAAATATCAATTTTATTTCACTGATAAATTTCAGTATTTCACTGAAGAGCATAAAAAAAAAATTTTTCTTTGATGTTTTATCATTAGATGATCATACACCCTGGTACCGGCGCTCCCAAGTACAGGTGGCACTCTGTGAGTGTCACAACATTTCATTTTGAAATAAACAAAATACGGCGAGTTAAACGTAAACGTTTGACTCAAAGATGTCAAATGTGAAGAAAACGCATAAAATACTCAGTAAATACTCCAAATGTATTAATTTGTGATGCAGTATCGTAAAGTCATGTCTTCCTACAATAACCAGTTCAAATTCCAAGACTTAATTTGTTATATTTAAAGAATGACTCGTTTTTAGCTCACCTGTCACGTAGTGACAGGGTGAGCTTTTGTGATCGCCCTTCGTCCGTCCGTCATCCGTCCACAGTTTCTTGTCTGCATGATAGAGGTTTCATTTATAATTTTATTTTAACCAAACTTGCACACAACTTGTATCACCATAAGATCTCGGTTCCTTTCTTGAACTGGCCAGATCCCATTATGGGTTCCAGAGTTATGGCCCATGAAAGGGCCAAAATTAGCTATTTTGACCTTGTCTGCACAGTAGATCTAGCAGCTTTATTTATGATTTGATTTTTACCAAACTGGCACACAACTTGTATCACCATAAGATCTTGGTTCCTTTCTTGAACTGGCCAGATTCCATTATGGGTTCCAGAGTTATGGCCCCTGAAAGGGCCAAAATTAGCTATTTTGACCTTGTCTGCACAATAGCAGCTTTATTTATGATTTGATTTTAACCAAACTGGCATACAACTTGTATCACCATAAGATCTTGGTTCCTTTCTTGAACTGGCGAGATTCCATTATGGGTTCCAGAGATATGGCCCATGAAAGGGCCAAAATTAGCTATTTTGACCTTGTCTGCACAATAGCAGCTTTATTTATGATTTGATTTTTACCAAACTGGCACACAACTTGTATCACCATAAGATCTCGGTTCCTTTCTTGAACTGGCCAGATCCCGTTATGGGTTCCAGAGTTATGGCCCCTGAAAGGGCCAAAATAAGCTATTTTGACCTTGTCTGCACAATAGCAGCTTCATTTATGATTCGATTTTAACAAAACTTGCACACAACTTGTTTCACCACAAGATCTTGGTTCCTTTCTTGATCTGGCCAGATTTCTTCATGGGTTCCAGAGTTATGGCCCCTTAAAGGTCCAAAATTGGCTATTTTGGCTTTTGCAGCCATATAGAGACTTCATTTATGGTTTTATTTGATACAAACTTCCAAAATAACTTCTACAACAATAATTCTTGGATTCCATGACAAATCAGATCCACGTGTAGGTTCAGAGTTATTTTATATCTGATTACCTCCCCTGATTGTAATCAAAATGGATTTATATCATTAAGTACTTATAGTACTTATTTGAAATTTCATTATTGTCATTAGTTGGACTGAGCCAATCAGGGTAGATAACTATGGACTGACTTTATGTCAAGTTACCTCCCTTTATTTCAAATTAAAATGGGTATATTTATATATTTATGTCAACAGATTTATTTGGCAGATCCTTCTTTCTTCACTTACAATATTTTTTTTTAATTACTACCCTTTTACGTTACTACAAATAGCTTATTTTTAGTAACTTTTTATAATTGGCCGTAGGGAAAAACCGAGACCACTTTTCTGTGGTACAACATGGATGGTACCTCCAATTTGTAGGTGTATTTTGACATATCTGTACCTTGTAAGATTTTTTTTTCTTTTTGGTTAAAATTCTTCCCTTTGTTGTTACTGTCCTTTGGACTTAGATATTTTTTCTGAGGACCTTCATGTCCTCCAGTGCAATGATAACAGGTGAGCGATATAGGGCCATCATGGCCCTCTTGTTAAAGATGGTAAGAGGTTTCAAAACGGCACTCACATGGCACAGGTGTGTACTTTTTTGACGCTCAACAAGTACAGCTAGAGAAAAGTCTTCAGAAATGTAGACCTTGTTGTTGTTTACTCTCAGTGTGGCGCCTGCATGATCATAAACCTTTATACCGTTAAAAAACTGACTCCTAGAAGTCGATCTTTTTATGTTAAATGTTACATAACATTATCTTTTTATTAAAAAGGTTCTTGAAAACTGATCAATGCTAAAATTTAATATATCCTGGGATTTCGATGAAAAAAGAAAAACGTGCTTCAAAACATTCATAGGACTCAGAAGGATCAGTGGACGGTATGGTTTGCAAGAAGATATGTGTGTGCTTGCGTGCGTTTGTGCATGCGTATGCGTTTGGTTAAACGCCGTTATCAAACAATATTTGAGGTCAATCTCAACGTTTTTGAGTACCAGTATAATGCTATGAGCATCCGTACGACATATATATAGAGAGCCAGGTCGATACTGAAACCTTAACAACAAGACTTAGGGGCGGTCTTGCAAGAAACAGAATAAAGTTCATCACACTGCATAAATGCCAATCATTTTGTAAAGTTAAGCAACATCTAACTTTCTGTAGCTGAATTTAAATATCTGATAAATACCTGAACAGTATAGGCAGTTAAAGTCCTTGATTTAGCATATAATGTTTTCACTTTAGCAAGATTTTGCATGCGCTATTATTTTTTTTTTTGTTAGAGTGTGGTATACGTGTTTGATTATAGAGTTAGTAAAACTCATTTATAACGGACTAACAAGTTTTCTATTCTTTTTTTTTATTTTAATTTTAAAAACTGACCATACGTCTACATTGAATGTATAATAAATGTTGAACTCCTTACGAACAATATTTTACTTGTTTTATTAGAAGATAAAAGATTCAGTAAACACTCATAACAGAGAAAAAGAAGATTTTTACGGTGGCTGATTTATACCATTTCATCATGTCGCCCCGCGACCACGTCGAGCGAAAACACGAGAATTAAAAAAGTTAAACGCGGAGTGGTTAGCGAGCAAAAATGCGATAACATATGGCAACGCGGAGCGAAAACACGATTATAAGCAAGTGGTGGGGAATGGGGTGTGCTGGCGTTGAGCGAGATTCAAGATGTAAAGCGGCTGGGTGCCCGGGGGCTGTGCCGATTATTAAGAAGGCTAATTATCGTCGTTTCATTCGGCGACCCCACCATTATGTCTTTCAAATCTCAACTTCTTGCTCGGCGCCCGCTGATCAGCCAGTTTTCGCTCGGCTCCCCCGACGATTTACATATTAAATCTAAACTTTTGGTCTGCGACTTACTAGGAATAAGAAAGGGCGGGAGCGCAGATTGAAAACATGATAATTAGTGGGGGCGCTGAGCGAAAAGTCGGTATTTACGTTATAAATCGGCGCCCAAAGTTGGCGGAAAGACGGAATGGCATATATCAGCCACCATAGACTTTTGTTAAAATGTCTGTTAGGTTCAAAAGACGCTCATATTTTAATATCTAATTAATTCAATGAATTTATCAATTAATGAGTTCTTGTTTGGCTCTCTCAGGAATTGATGTGAGTCATTCCGATTTAAGAACAGACATGAGACGTAATGACTAGTTCCATTAACTACTGTTTAATCCAACATCAGACTATTATTAGCTCGACTATTCGAAGAATAGGGGAGCTATCCTACTCGCCCCGGCGTCGGCGTGAGCGTTAGCGTGAGCGTCACACAAATGTTAAAGTTTGTGTACCACCCCAAAGATTTTAAAAGTCCATTGAGATATTGCTTTGATATTTTGCATAATTGTTTACCATCATGACCCCAGTCTGTAAAAAGGAGGAGGCAACTCTATCAAGCATTTTGACTGAATTATGGCCCCTTTTCGACTTAGAATATGCTCATTGTAATGTTAAAGATTTACTCATAGCTTGTATTATACTATCAAGCACTGAGAATAGTCGAGCGCGTTGTCAACTGACAGCTCTTGTTGATGGTGTTATCTCTACCACACATAACTAACCAGTCCGATTCATAACTTTTTTCTGTTGTAGCGGCCTTAAAGCTGAGTGACATTTTCGCAATGTAAGTGAAACAATATAGGCTTTGGCTGTATCGTTCCAATTTTGGTAGAAAATTGTTTAAATAATATTTTAGATATTCTTTGAGTATTTTGGCCTCCTAAATATACTAAAACCAAATTACTGACGATTTCTCCACATTTCTGAAGACTTTTCTCTAGCTGTACTTGTTGAGCGTCAAAAAAATATACACCTGTGCCATGTGAGTGCCGTTTTGAAACCCCTTACCATCTTTAAAAACGAGTCATTCTTTAAATATAACAAATTAAGTCTTGGAATTTGAACTGGTTATTGTAGGAAGACATGACTTTACGATACTGCATCACAAATTAATACATTTGGAGTATTTACTGAGTATTTTATGCGTTTTCTTCACATTTGACATCTTTGAGTCAAACGTTTACGTTTAACTCGCCGTATTTTGTTTATTTCAAAATGAAATGTTGTGACACTCACAGAGTGCCACCTGTACTTGGGAGCGCCGGTACCAGGGTGTGTGATCATCTAATGATAAAACATCAAAGAAAAATGTTTTTTTTATGCTCTTCAGTGAAATACTGAAATTTATCAGTGAGACATGCCTATACGATACTGTATCAAAAATGAATACATTTGGAGTATTTACTGAGTATTTCACGCGTTTTCTTGACATTTGACATTTTTGAGTCAAACGTTCACGTTTAATTCGCCGTATTTTGTTTATTTCAAGATGAAATGTTGTGACACTCACAGAACATAGTCATAAATTATTCATCAGAGCGCAGATATCTTTCATTTTACAAAAAGTTTTGAATTACCGGAGATACTTACACCACCGCTCCTCCAAAATCGCTTATCGAGCGCTGTATGTGCGAGTGCCACCTGTACTTGGGAGCGCCGGTACCAGAGTGTGATCACGTTACCAACTTTAGTGTAAATGTTAGATTTGGTACATGATATTATTAAACAGTCCACCCTTACCACTCAAAGCGAGGCTAAAATATATTTGCTCATTTGATTTTACACAAGGTATAATTTGGATGCATAAAATTTGTATGCATAAATCAGAAAGTAATCACTGTTGCGAAACAAATATTCTTTACCCGGAATAATATGGAAATCAGATCATGAGATATAACAGGAATCAATAATGGGCATGGGTTGATGAAGCCACAATGTCTTAAAACGTTCATTATTGGGGAGTGTGTGTGTGTTTGGGGGAGGGGGTACCGAGTTTTATTAAAATATCTTAACTAGAGGATTAGATTACCTTATGTACAAAGGTCAGTTTACATGAAAGGTTCACCTTGCAACGTTGAAATGTTACATGTACATAAATGTATATAGACTTACAGGCATCAGAGCCCCATGTGGTTCTGGGACGATCTGTGTATGAAAAGAATTGGAACCACTGCCTTACCCTTGCATGATCTTAAGAGGCGACTAATAGGGTCTTAACACCTGGTTTTGCAGTACCTCTGTGATTCCAGTAGGTATGCAAATTTTGATTCCATACCTCATGTATTTATTTCGATGTAAATGAGATGTGGAACCAAAATTTGTAGTCCTGTTTGGCGCCATATAACTTATACTGTGTTGGTGCGCCGTAAAACTCAAATAAATAAAAAAAAAAATACAGGCATTAGAATGACCAAACCACGGAACCCTCTATTCAGCAATTTTGCTTCTAATGTATGACAGTGGTCAGCACTAAGTAATGATAACATTTGCAGACGATCGGCCACCCATTGGGCTTACTTCCTGTTCTTGAAGAAGAACTATATTTTTCCGGCATTGATTTCATCTTTACTTCCTGTTTATTATATATGGGATGAAGTTCATTTAACAGCTGATTAAAACTGTACATTTTGATTGATGGATGAAAAATTCCACAGGTTTCCGAATGGAATAGATAAATTGTGCAGGTGCTGTGATCTGTATTAGAAAGTATAATCCTTTGCAAGACTCCTGTGGAAATAGATTGTAAAACGTCATAAAACTGAACCCCTGTTCTACTCTGCATCTCTGCAGTCCCTTAGTAAACTCGTCCCCAAGTCAACTCATCACCATTTTGGTCATTTCTTGTCATTTCGTATCCCTAGACAATTTCAAAAATGATCATCTCGCCCCCCGCCCCACTCCCCCCGCCCTCTCTCCAACTTCCCACTTTTCGGCCGCTCCCTTTTAGTCTTACATTTTTGTCAAAGATTCCGAGATTATGACTGATATAATTATTATGTTAAATATGTGTTCTGTAAAATATGTTCTATATAAAAATCATGAATATTTAACTTTAAAAACTACGTATTGTTTTGCTTTATAAATACCCGATCGTGTGTAAAAGTGCAGAGTGCATGCACGTTTCATAGCTTAAAGTGTGCATTGACGTGTATCTTTTTTAAAGATACGTCTTGTTTACATTATAATGTGTTTGAAATCCAGAATTCTCACCACCGCCTCGGTAGCCTAGGGGTAGAGCGTCCGCTTTGAGTGCGGGAGATATTCGATCCCCGGCCGCGTCATACCAAAGACGTAAAAATGGTACTAGTAGCTTCCTCGCTTGGCGCTCAGCATTAAGAGGATAGTGCTAGGACTGGTCAGCCCGGTGTCAGTATAATGTGACTGGGTGGGGTATCATGCCACGTGTCTACGGCGTGATATTCCAGTGAGGCTGCACTATAAAGTTGGGGATTGTGCTCACTGCTACAAGTAGACACCGTCGTTTATATGACTGAAAAATTGTTGAAAAAGACGTTAAACCCGAACACACACATATACAGAATATATTCTAACTTGTAGGCTTATTGATTTTTTTTACCAATTGAACAATTAAAGCATGATTTGATGTGTCCTCAACTGCACAATATCAGTATGCAATGAGGTCAGATGTATCATTTCATGTTTTTTTTCAGAGCAGATATCAAGCCTAGATCCTCAGTCAAACATAATTCATTGCATTCTCTATATAGGTCGACAAAAACTGTTAAATGAAATAATGGTCAGGGGTGTCTATGACAAATGGGTTTTGTTTGCTGTTACTGATAAAATCCGTTTGTTTGCTGATGCTGTAATATCTTTGTGTGTGCTGTTGCTGTTAAAATCCGTTACAAACAATAGTTCGGAATGGTCCCACTCACTCAGATTAGGATATAGAGAATAATAACAGGTTACCGTGTCAGAATAATTTGTATATTTGATGTATTGATAACGTAACACATAAGCACAGATAGTGATTGACTCCCTTTTCATGCAATCATTGCTGTTATTATTGTTGAATTGCTGTTAATAATTGGATTTGGGTCATTTGTGGCTGATTTGGATTCATTATGTCGATAGCTGGATCCCAGCATCACACATTATGTCATATACAATAGTTATAAGAAACCAGATATTTGATAGAGCAAGTACCCGTTGTGAAATACTATGTGTAAATTTGGACCAATGAGAACACGTTCTATAAATAGCACCAATCAAAGATCACGTCTGCTAAGGTATAAATAGGTAGTTAGATGACGAGAGAGGATTTGTTATCCTGCGATCGAAGAAGACACATCGAGGATTAATAATTTATCCCAGTACCTTGATAAGGAAGTTATTGCAACTACACTGTCAGGGCGGATAAATTATTAAAAGAAGAGATTTGAAGTTCATAGACTAAAGAAGAGTTGCAGAATTTCAACAAGGTTTCGAGCTATAGGGCTAGCGCATAGGAGTTTTACCTTAATGGTAGTTGAATGCTATAGACGATAGCAAATATAGGCTGAGCATCGGAAAGCTAAGACGGAGACCAAGAGTTTGATAATCTACCGAGATAGTGTGAGGGTTCCAGCTTATAGACGCTGAGCATCCAGGAGTCAGAGCAATCATATAGATTTGCAACTTCAATTAAGAGGACAGAGGCCGAGTATCTATGCGGTAGGACTCATATGTTGTTGATTCAAAGACATTGTCTGACGAGAACTTCAACAAAAAAACAAGTCAAGTATAGAGTCTCCAGTCTATAGGAGTTTGAGCTAATTATCATTTATTGAAGATTGTTAGTTTGAAACAGTTAGTGATTTGCCTGATTCCTGAAATTATCTAGCTCATAATTGAAATCATTTACGAATCATTGGTACACGAATCGTTTAGGTAGCCAGAGGAAAATTTTATATACGAGGTATTTGGTCTCACCAGCTTTACGTTTTAACAAAGGATATTCTTCATCGTTTGTCAGCTAGTCTAAGACATAGTCACATTAGCGATTGGACCCATTTCATTGTTTAAGATACTTAAGGGGTAGGCACTTCCCTGGGTCATATAAGACGTACATGACATACTGTCTTTTGAGAAAGGGTTTCTCAGACGAGGCTAAATATGGTCCTGGAAAGAGCGAGGCTTGCCGTGAAGTCCCTTTCTCAAAAGACAGTTACCTGTAATTCTATTTATCATGCCATTATTAACAACTTTATCCTACCTTCATGCGAAAAAAAGGGGCAAAACGTAGGGGTAGAATAAATTTGCTGTTTCGCCGGATTTCTCTTCAAAACGACACCATCTTGTTTTTGAGAATAACTGCTTAAAGACATATTTACGCAATTATTTTTATAAACGCACTCTTTTTAGGTAAGTGAGACCATGTCACTAATGTATAGCGTATGCCTACCGTATTTGCAATTACCACAAAAAGATTTTATAACGGAAACGCTCGTAGAAACGGAAAATGACTCTTGTAAAGTTTAGCTCTCTGCACGTAAATCAAGGAATATTGCATCTGGAATGAAATGTTATTGAATAAAATCATCGAGGAAGCGGTTATGCCTATTTTGTTCTGCCAAGCGGCGTTATGGCGTGTGCATTTAAGTCACGTCTTCCGTTTGTTTGGTGAGAATGGGTATCCGACTTGCAACTGAACTTCGGATAAAATTTCACTTGGCGGCAAATTAAAATTAGTCATGTTCAGCAGAACAGAGATTTCGGGCACAAAACATAAGGTTAGCCTTTGTTTTTCCGCTTTTATTTTATAATATTTGAGATTTTAAAGACCTATTTTAGTGCAGTATGAGGGCGTTTTAATTTTCAAACGCAAGGCACACACAATCTGATGTCCTTGGACTTTATCATATATTTAAACAGTGTAAAGTGATATGAGAAAGGCTGCTTTTCTCAGACAGGCTTTATCAGGCAGTTGTTATAGTAACGCCATGATTAAATTGAATCCATAGGTCCCCTGACACCAGAAAAACAAAAATTAAAAACCGCATATATATTCCAAATTAAGTGGCTATCGGATATAATTCGTTATGGACTTAAATGTTTCTCCCGAAGCAGGCTTTTTGTATTTATTTGTGTATGAGCTTTGCCATTACGCAATGTCAACATTTCTAGTTAGTTTCTGGTGTCATGCGACTTCAGAATGTCAATATTTCGATTTAGTTTCTGGTGTGATGCGATATCGCAATGTCAACATTTCCATTAAGTTTCTGGTGCGATGCGACTTCACAATGTCAACATTTCCATTTAGTTTTGGAGCAATGCGACTTCACAATGTCCACATTTCCATTTAGTTTCTGATGCGATGCGTCTTCACAATGTCAACATTTCGATTTAGTTTCTGGTGCGTTGCGACTTTACAATGCCAACATTACCAGTGCGATGCTACTTCACAATGTCAACATTTCCAGTGAGTTTCTGGTGCGATGCGACTTCACAATATCAACATTTCTATTTAGTTTCTAGTGCGATGCGACTTCACATTGTCAATTTTTTCCATTTATGCGACTTAACAAAGTCAACATTTCGTTTCGATGCGACTTCAAATAAGTCCAGTTAGTCTCTGGTGCGATGCGACTTCACAATGTCAACATTTCCATTAAGTATTTGGTGTTCCATTTAGTTTCTGGTGCGATGCGACTTCACAATGTCAAAATTTCCAGTTAGTTTCTGGTACGATGCGACTTCACAATTTCAACATTTCCATTTAGTTTCTGGTTAGATGCGACTTCAAAATGTCAACATTTCCATTTGGTTTCTGAAGCGATGCGACTCCACAAAATCAACATTTCCATTTAGTTTCTGAAGTGATGCGATTTCACAATGTCAACATTTCCATTTAGTTTCTGGTGAGATGCAACTTCACCAGGCCAACATTACCATTTAGTTTCTGAAGCGATGCTATTTCACAATTTCAACATTTCCATTTAGTTTCTGGTGAGATGCGACTTCACCATGCCAACATTACCAGCAAGTTCCTCATGCTCGTTACGTTCTAAAATTCCTAATGACCCATTCACCCCAAATAGATTACCAGAGGAAGATACTATATATACAATTCAAATGGAATATCAAAGGGATTGTTATCTCATTTTTGCATCGTACAGAGAGGACGTGATTGTTTTGTGATTTAAGTAATTCCTTAAGGAGATTGAATCAATGCTCTTGAGAATTGCTGGCATAATATTCATTTTTTCATCTTTCATAAGAGTCATTTCAAAGCTATTATCATTTGTAGATATTTACCACGGAATATCTAAGACCGTTTTAGGCTTTTACCTCATGTAAATGGTATGCGTTAAATATTTCGTATGGAATAACGAGAGAAAGTGTTTATCCAGCCGATATCATCTAAGTATTAATTAAACAGAAAATTAGGTCTTGATTTGAATTTCGAAGAAACATTGTATAGTAAAATTTTCAAAGCAAAAAGAAACCGACACATATCAAACAGAAAAAAAATGTAGGAAGCATTGAAAAGTCTTTATTTGTTGGTTTTATGAATGTCGAGCTAAACCCGTGTACTATGTTTACATTGAATTCTCACTACAGGACTCTGATTCGATCATTGTGGAACAGAACTGGAGGTCTTTTATCCAAAAACGTAAGCCATTAGAACTCTTGTTTGTATCGATGTGACTGGTCAAAATTTAGATTGAAACTATCATAAAACATTAATGCCATTGGAGTGTCCGCTTTTACTTCTCTCTCATGTCATTATTATGTGCGATGGTTATACCCAAATACGGTTGTGGCTTACGTTGTAATGTATTGAAATAATTAGAAAAAGTGTTTTGTAATGACTCAAAGTATATTTTGAAATGTTTGCTGTAAGCTGAGTCCTATGATAATATTACTGGACAAAGTTTCAATATGTATTAACTCCCTTTGTGTTCCAAAAGGACTAAATCGGAGTCCTACATTGAGAATTGAATATAAACATGGAGGAAGGGTTTAGCTCGATTTTCAAAAACAGAAAACAAGATTTTTGAAGGTCTCCTATAAACTTTATGTTTGATGTTGGTTAAACAATATGTGTTACAACGGTAGATAATTTACCAGTGAGTGGATATATGCAAACTATGTATCTCTCAGACTCGTATAAAGAAAAGCTGTTGAAAAGGTAACACTGAAATAGGACCATATAGGATGATATAGATGAAATTCATCCGGCATGTTTGCCCATAGACAAGGACACTTTATATGATATTATAAAGAAAACTAACGAATGTTTCCTCCGCAGGAAAGAATCCTTAGTATTCATATAATTGCTTTCAGTTTCAGATATTATGTAAATTTAATACATTTAACGGAAACATCACACGTTCTTAATACTCACAACATATAAGGAGTCGTTAAATTTACTGAACTGAAAGGAGATATATTTTATGATTTAACAATAATTGTGTAGTTGTTAGTTGTATAATTCTAATTTGTGTTCATTGCCGAATGATATGGCCATGTACTGTAAAAGCATTTGACCCCACCTTCTATCTAGGTACTTAGATATATGTTGCAAATTAATGCCGAGTTAGTTTTGAACTCCATGGTGTATGCCAGAGCCATTGGCTAGGCACGATTTTTATGAAACATCTTTCTAGAGGTTAAAAGCTAGGATCCTGCTGAAATTCAACCTTACCTTACGGAAATATGCTATAAAATGTAGTCTTTTTAAAAACTTTTCGTAACAAATACACGTAATCAAAATAAACAAAAAGTCATTATTTTTTCGTGCGAATTATTCGTAAATCCACTTGTAAAACGCAATACAATAAAATCCATATAACTATACTCATTAAATGCTTTAGATTCAACCAAACGCCTCATTTTTACCACCAAAACAATTTTAAAACAGTCCCACAGGACTTGACCTTAAGTTTTCAATGTTTGAGTTAGAATTCTGTCTCATTAGATCCTTTTACTTGAGGCACCATAGAAAAAAAATGATATTCAGTTTTACTTTGGGTTTTATAATTGTTTACCAATAGTTTCTATTATCAAAATTAATGGTATAATGAATTCTCTGCAAACGTTTTTGACAGTGACCATCACTTAGAAATTTGCCTCTACTTGAGCTTGAGAAAACATCATGAATTATACAAAATATATATAAGAAAAACCGACACGGTAAAATTTGTTCAGTTTTTGCAAACAAGTCTTTCATTGGATACAGTGACTGTATATTGCTGTGACATTGTTTTGAACATTTGAAATATTCACCATTAAGTGTGTCATAACTTAAGGACTAATACTATTTTTTTCTGTAAGATACATGTATGTTTCTCAGTTTGAATATCCAACAGGTAAATCCACTTTCCAAAAACGCATCTTGCCCAAAGAGTAACCCTCCGTTCGCCTACATGCACAAGACTAGCAAACTTAGAAAAACACACGCAAACACATGCACATACATTCATTAAGAACAGAACAGAACAGAACAGAATTTTATTGAGACTTGTACATCGTACATCGTCTAAACACCAATATTACAATATACATAGTCACGTTCATACAATTTTAAAGAAAGTAACAAACATGTTATTAACAACTAGAAAAAAGAAAACTATACCTAGACATATAGTATATAATCAAATAAAATGTAATTAACAAAGGAAGTGAGAATACAATGACATGGGTTCTTTATAATGTATTATTAATAACCAAATTTCTTTTTTTTATTGCCTCTTTGATATATTTACACACATTAACAAGCTCATCTTTGTTGGTCGAATTTAGTAATGAATGGAACTTAAAAACTGATGGATTTACAAAATACTGTCGCTTAATATATTTTTTACGTATTTGCTGATAATATGGACAAATACAAATAAAGTGAAATTCATCCTCTAAGTCTCGTTTATTACAACACAAACAATAACGTTCATTTCGTGGAATATTGTTACGTAAATATCTTCCCGTTTGTATTCTTAAAGGATGAGCAGAAAGTCTTAGCCTAACAAAATAGAATCTTAGACTACGAGGTAGTTCGTCTAAATAGCATTCGTAATCATGACTTGTTTTAAATATTCTGTACATATCTAGTACTGAACTATTATTAACACTTATATTCCATTCCTGTTTATATGTATCGATTATTCTTAATCGAAAATCATGTATGAATTTATCAATATGAATAGTATCAGGATTATCAAACACATATGAAAATCCGTAATCATTTAGCAACTTCTTAACATTTGATACCCAGTTTATACAACCACTATTACAATCGTCTAATGCCATAATGTATATTGTTTTAAGAATAATGTTATGACTATATACAAGTTTAAACCAATATTTAATAATTCTTACATATCTAACAATATATAGAGGATATCTATCTAATTCTCCATACACTGCAGCATTACATGTATTTATTTTGACTTGTAATAGTCTTTTACAAAACTTTAAATGTAAACGTTCTATCTCTTTAGATTTAGTATACCCCCATATTTCCGAAGCATAATTTAGTATCGAACCTACAAAAGCATCAAATAACTGACATAATATTTTTGGTTTTATATCAAATTGTTTACATTTAAATAATAGTGTGTTCATTGCCTTAAGGGCTTTACCAACTAAATGCTCCTGGTTTAATGAAAAATTACCTGTATAATTAAAAACAGTACCTAGATAGTTAAGATTATCAACTACTTCAATATTTTGGCCATTATAGGACCATTTTTCATCATGGTGTAATCTCCCCCGTTTACGAAAGACCATTATTTTTGTTTTTGTTGTATTAACTTTTAAACCCCAAGCATTGCAGTATAAATAAAGGTTGTCTAAATGCTTTTGGATTTCTTCGGGCGATTTACCTAGAATGGCCATATCATCCGCAAACAATAGCAAAATCAAAACAATATCATAAATGTGTAGTCCAGAATGTATACTATCTTGTAAAAATAATTCTAAATCTTCTACAAACAGTGAGAACAATAGAGGCGACATTACCTCCCCTTGACGTAAACCGATAGCGTAACTGAAGTAATCAGAATATGATGAGCAAGATTTTACACATGACTTAACATTTTGGTACATATTTTTTATTATCCTCAACACTTTACCTTGAATGCCAGTTTTATACATCTTTAACCACAAAGCACTGCGATAAATACTATCAAAACACTTAAACAAGTCGACATATATAACATATAATCTCTTATTTTCATTGATATATTTCAGAACAATTGACATAAGAATATATAATGCATCAATAGTGGAACGACCTTTACGAAATCCGAATTGAGCATCAGAGATTATATTGTTGTTTTCACAAAACAATTCAATTCGCCTATTCAGTATACTGGTAAAAAGCTTTGAAAAACAGCTAACTAAAGTTATTCCCCTATAATTATTTACGTCATTTACTGATCCTTTTTTATGTAAAGGTATAATAACACCTTCAGTCCATTTATCTGGAAAATGCCCCGAGGTTAAAATACAATTAAAAACATCACATAAGTGCAACGATAATATATCAATACATTCGATAAAGTATTCGTTCATTTAACAATCACTACCAACAGATTTGTTATGCTTCAATTGTTTTACAGCAGATATAATTTCATTTACAGAAATGGGCTCATCTAACTCTGGAAAAGTACAATTTTCAGCATTAAAATCATTATTACTACAAAATGTTTCAGCTTCAACATTGTTACAATCAGACATATCATTACTAAGATTTTCAAAAAACAATTTGAAATCTTCTGAAGAGATATTACAATTTTTCTCTGCATTTTTAGACTTGAAAAACTTCCAAAAATCTCTAGGCTTCTGTGTCTTTAGTTTTTCAATTTCTCTCATCTTATTTCTATATGAAAAACTTTTCTTTTTGCGTATTAAGTCCTTATACAATTTTTTCTTTGAACATAAAGTGTTTCTATTAACAGGGGTTTTATCCAAGTTAAATAATCGCAGAGCCTCTAAGTACAAGTTTCTAGCATTCACACACTCTGTATCAAACCATTCTGTGTTTTTGATACAGCGATTATCATCAAAGATAGGTCTATTATTATAACTACATTGTTTAGAAAACGGGTCCGCAACACTGCGGATTACGTCTGAAAAACTTTCTAAAACATTATTAACTGATTGTTTGCTTGAATAGTCTATATCATTTACAATATTGTTGAACTCGGGCAATTTTGAAATTATACGTGAACGAAATTGTTCTTTAAGAGAATTATCCCATCTGTATTTTATATCAGTGCGTGTCTCATAATCAGGTGAGAAATTATTACAATACAGGTTAAAGAGTAGCGGAGCATGATTGCTCCATTCATTAAACTGACCTACCGTAAAATTACTGATCGTTGTGAAATCCCGCTCACTGGCCAATAAATAGTCCATTACAGATGTTCCGTTACGGGAATAAAATGTATGCTTACAACTGTCACTTAATCTGCCATTAACAATTTTTAAGCAGAAGATTTGCACATGTCTAACAATTTTAAACCAAGATTATTATGCACTCTGTCTACTGAGGCCCTGTCAAGGGTACTGTCTGGTATATAATCTGCATCATTGTATACACTATTTACATTATCATGTACTATAAAATCACATTTATTGCCAACTCTGCTATTTAGATCACCTGTTACAAACAATTTACCATATTCTGAAAAATATGATATGTCATTCTCTAGTATTTCATACAAATCAACATTTATAGTATTGTAAGCAGGAGAATCCTCTACCCAAATATATGCAGCACATATATATACATCTTCTTCTAAACCAAAGAAATTTCATTCTAGTTTCAACCAGATAATAGTATCATAATGGTTTCTTATAATTTTAATACCTGTATCTAAATGACTTTTATAATAAATAGCAATGCCGCCACTGTTTCTTCGTGCATTCCTATGTTGAAATTTTCTGTAGGGATTATGAGAAACATAACCTTTCAAATCGATATTACTTGATGAATTAGCCCATGTTTCATATAGTATGCAAATATCATGTGAACTCAAAAGATTTACAAAATCGTACAATTCTTTTTATAGTCAGATAAACCGTTTACATTAAACGAGAGAATGGATATCTCACCACCATCGTGTCCCTAGGCTTTAATCGGAGTACCATCTACATAGAGGGTGTCATAGGCCAGGTACGCTCTCTTGCCTTGTCGGCGCGCCTCCTTCATTTTTGGCATTAATTTTCTCCTTTTCTGTATCACTTCCGGCGGAAATTGTTCAAAAATCTTAAAGTTTGTGCCGTCCTCTTCCTTCCAACGTTTCCTTACTATTTCTCTGTCCTTGAAGTATGTGAACTTAGCCACAATACTCCTCACTTTACCAGGAATTCTTTCACTTGGAGACCGATGTACTCTCTCAACCCTGATGTTCTCAGCAGTATCTTTTGCGATATGCAAAGCGTCCTGAAGGTGTTTGCGTAGTTTCTGCTCCGTTATTTCGGCTGACTCATTTCCATTCGTGTTGTCTTCAGGGACCCCGGTAAAGATAAGATTATTTCTCATAGACTGAGATTTTAAATAAGAAATTTCATCACGCAGTGTGTCCCTTTCTTTCTCCAGACTCTGTACCTTCTCCGAAATTAACGCAGCTCCGACGTCCACATCATCGATCTTGTCTTCCACACGCGTTACCTGGTCGTCCACCTTCTTGACTCTGTCGTTTATCGCCACCCACAGCTGTTTTGTTTCCTTTTCAAAATTCACCATTCTCTTTTCAAAAGTCTCAATAGCACCAAGTTTTTTTCTCAACTGTATCCATGCGACCACTTATGGTTTGTAGCACATTCATTATATCACGATTAGTTGGCTCTGTTTGTTTGTCCGCCATTGTTTTTGAGTGATCACTACTAGTTCTTACAACATCCACGCTATCATTCAAAAATACATTATTTTCACCATTATCCTCATTATCATCTCCATAAAGCACTGAATTTGTCCAGTTTAAAATATCACTCACCGCTATATCACTATCTTTGTCCATGTCCCCAGACGGGCCTCTCTGTTTTTGAATTTTTCTACCATTGTTCTCATTATCACTGCTGTTTCTGTTTTTTCTCTTTTTATCTTTTGTTTTAGTCATTATATTCCGACTTTCACATGATAATCCATCATAAATACATAAAAATCCACAAAAGTATTACTTAGTATTCCTTAAATCTTTGAAAAAACGCATTTTACTTTCCAACTTTTAAAAAACAACCATTTCGCACCTAGATCACGTGATATGGTTTGTAGACTTTACACGTCTGTTTAGTGTTGAGAGAAAAAATAACATTAATTTTGCAATCCGGGTATAAAGTTATTCAAGCAGTTAAAAAGACGTGTTTCATGAAGGATATGACAAAACAACATGTTGGCAATAATATCTGTGGGAATATAGAAATAGTGCTGTAAAATGTGTGTTTACTACCTAAAATTGCTAATATACATGTACATTCTGAATAACACACACAAATATTTCAGCTAATTAGTACAAAATGCTGATGTACTTGAACGTAGGAATATATAATGTCAAGGTTCTTCGATCATATTTACTTGCATGTAACGAGGAAAACATAATTGTTTTGTGATTTATATAAGGCCTCAATGTTCAATAGATCTTTCTTAAGTCATGTGGAATTAATGAGCAGGTGTTTATACAGCGGCTATGTTCGAAAAATTGATTTGAAATACAAAATGTGACAAATAAAAACATTAAATTTCAAAGAAAGATTATTTTCGTCTCATAAAGATAGGCATATTTAATATACATAAACGGGTTCTGCCACTTGACATTTTGTTACTTCAATAATTTACGTTTGTTACGTAGGTCATATTAAACTATTTTATAGCGAGCTCGAAGGGCAGGCCCGAAAGACCTGCTCGACAATAGAACTTTCACACATAGTGGTGGATTTTAAAACCTTTACTGGAAGCTAAAAAGGCGAACCTAGCTACGAGGAAGTAGTTTACTCCGCAGCAAATGGGGAACTTCATTCCGTTGCTGAAAATTATTTTCATTCAAAAATCATGCAGGAAAGGTTTCCATTTCGTTGAAAAAAAAATGATTTCATTCTTTTAAATTTAAATATAAAACATTGGAAAGAAATAGGAAATATTGTCATTTATTCCTAAAGCCAGTAAGAAAAAACGCGGCGAATAAGAAATGACGTCACCGTGACACCGGCTTCCCAGACATTTTGCAAAGTATAAAATTCGCTGTTACAGGTATTTTCAAACTGACAATGAATCCGTCTAAAACTGATATAATTATGTATGGAACCAGACAACAGTTAGCGAAATTGAACATCACAAGTGTAAACGTTGGTGGGTGTGACGTAAAATGCGTCGATCATGTCAGAGACCTGGGTGTAACTATGACCAATACACTCAATTTTGACCATAACATTCAGAAAAAGTGTCAGAAAGCTCATGTGCAGTTACGAAACCTTAGGGCTATACGGAAACATCTCACACAAAAGTCAACTGAATCATTAATGCATGGATTAGTTCATTCTCACATTGACTTCTGCAACAGTTTATTTACAGAAATACCAGCCTACCAAATCAATAAACTACAGCGAGTCCAAAATCATGCCGCTAGAGTAGTCAAGAATGCTTCCTATGAACAACCAAGTGCCGAACTTCTAAAAGAACTACACTGGCTTCCAGTTAAGGCTAGAGTCAGGTTCAAAGTCTTAGTAATAGTCTTCCGTGTCATTAATGTTACAGCTCCAGTATATCTGAGGGAAATGTTTGTACCTACTCGACAACGATACAGACTTCGCTCACAAAGTGATACTAACTTTAACATCCCTAAACGTCGAACAAAATTAGCAGACAGATCTATGGCAGTCGTCGGTCCCAAATGGTGGAACGATCTACCTAGCTATCTGAAAAACATTCAGTCTGAAGCCAGCTTTAGATCAAAACTGAAAACACATTTATTTAGGCAGTTTCATGAACAATGAGTGTAGTCTTGTTAAAATACAAAATATCAGAAGTTGTGTAAAATAGTATTTATACATGTCCAAATCTCTAAATCTAAGCTCTAGAATCCTGTTCATACTTTGTATGTATATATTTTAAATGTGTGTTATGTAATTGTAAAGCGCAATAGAATATTTTATAATTTTTGCGCTATATAAATGCCATGTATTTGTATTTGTATTTATGATGACGCTAAATGTTTTTTAAGTGTCTAGGTTCTCGCGCATTTTCACTTGCTCTTGAGTGGTGAATAGTTTCTTCGCAATTGTTATAAGTTGAACCTGATTTCTTTAAGCTGGCTTTGAGGATTTGCCTTATTTCATATTAAGACTCGTATTTTTTACAACAAACTACTTCTAATGGAATGAACGATTTGTCACATGTTTCCGTGTTTCCAGTTTGTGTTTTTCAGTTAAAGATTTCCAGTGACCATATTACATTTAAATATTATAACTATATATTGACATTTATTCAAATGTAGAAATCCTTCAATTATGTATGTAACTTTTTAAAATATATATATATATTAATACAGCATGCAGAACTTCCCAGCCAGCATTCTATATCGGCCCGATATCAGACCGACGTCGTTGTCTATAACGGCCCGATATCGGCTTCAATTTCGGCTGCAAATAGGAAAGATGTCGGCCCGACGTCGGCAGACGGTATCGAGCCAACATTATAATGGCATTGGTCCGATATTGGCAAACGATATTTAGCCAACATCAAAATGATATCGGCCCGATATTGGCAGATCATATCGTGGTCGTGAAATATTGTGACAAGCAGTGCTTTATCAAAGTTTTCTTAAAATATACACTTTATAAATTCTCAGAGTAATGTTCTTGAGAACTGATGTGTCTCGCATCATGTGTATGGTTATTGATTTTATTGATATCAAATTTTTCACAACTATATACTGCACGTTTTATACAGTTACGTATGCTTTCTGTATATTCTTATCACTATTAAAATTGTTCAATAAGAATATTAAACATATCTATATTTTCATTTTTGCAAATATAAATATTTCTAAGACGGCATTTTACATAAAAATAAAAATGCATCTTAATTTTTACCTCCCTTTATTACATAAAAAATTCTGATAAATACCGTCTACAAATTTTGTTTGGAACCTAGTTTGATTAACTCCGGCATACATCATATTTGCTTAATAAATAAGCACATATAAACAATTTGATTACTTTTTCACGTTTTTCAATATTATTTTGAAAAATATAGTTATATTAGAGAATCCAATATCGGCCCGATGTCAATTCGACGTACGAAATAGTTACACTGATTGATGTCGATCTACGGATTTCAATATTTTGCGGCGCTACAACGGCCCGACGTCGGCCCTACATCGGCACATTTTGCCGACATTATACCTATATCGGGCCGATATAGTCATGCTGGCTGGGTACATTCATAGTCAAATGTCAAGCAAATAGTCAAGCAAATTGTCAAAATTTAATGTTAAATAACTTCCAGTTTTTTTGAGTGGTAGTACATATTTATACAGTTCGCCTGCTTAGCTCAGTAGGGAGAGCGCAGGGGTCGCGAGTCCGATCCACGGTCGGACCGTATGTTCTCCATGACAATTTGATCTGAAATCATTCATCCTCCAATCCTCCACCTCTGATTCATGTGATTCAAGGTGGCAGTTACTTGCGGACAACATGTTTATACTGGTACATAATTCAGTAGCATTGGTGAGGTTAACTGCTCGCCGTTACATAGCTGAAATACTGTTGAAAAATGGCGTTAAACTCCGCCCCCCCCCCCCCCCAAAAAAAAAAACACAACATATTCATACTGTATATAGCTTCATTGGTATGTCATATGGGTGGTTTTCAAAATAATGAAGCAAAAGTGTGACATAGGGGTTGAAAATTCAAACTTATTTCTTATGGTGGTCACCTATTTTTTATTATAGCAAATACTTCATATTTGAAGGAAATAACTTTGGGGAAGTGTTGAGAAATGCCAATCAGAAAATATTTCAGCCTTTAATTCAAAAGTTCAGTGAATTTCCAGTAAGGTGGGTGATAAATGTTGCATGGTTTTATGACAAGGAAATATGTATTACAGTAATTTTTTCAACATAAATGATAAGTAATGGGTGTATGTGTATGGTTTGAAACTTATTTAATCATATGTTTGTGGACATTGGTTTTTAAAATCACCCTTTCTGCACAAATTTGACATGAAAATAAAACTTTACCTAGAAAAGTTGTTGCTGAATGCAAAATAACTATCATATAATTATAAAACCAACTTTTTTCTGACATGTTGCATGTTTATAAACCACATGCCAAATTTCAAGAATGTCCAATAATTCTAATTTCTAGAATTGTCTACTCAAAATTGAGTTATTTTAAAGATGCACAGGGGACACATACTGAAGATCAGTGTAATATTCATCCATTATTAGTTTTCTATTCATAAAAAGACTACTGGTAATAAACTTTAGACAAATACTATCAAAAAATAGTTTATTCCACAAAATAACTACAAAATTGAAAATTTTCACTACAAAAACATGAAAATTCAACAAAATGTAATGCTTTTAAATGAAAAATAAGTGACTTTATACATAACTAACACACTGAAATCATTTAATTTACATGAACTGCTTATTCATATTAGAAAAATGACAAAATACCATGCATGATAAAAAGGAATAGTAAAATTCATACATACTTTATAATGTTACTAAAAAGGGTGCACAGGGGACAAATTGTATCAAAATATTTATTCATAGAATATGTTCATGGTAAGTAAAATTCTTTTAACTACATAATATTTACTAGTGAACCTTTACATATTTAGGTAAACTTAAGAGCTTAAGAAGCAATAAAACTGATGTTTCCACTTTTAAACTTGAAAATTGGCAACTTCGGAAAAAAATGCAAACAATGAATTTTTAATTGTCCAGGGTTTCTTATATAATGCTAAATTATCAAGTAATGCCTAAATTTTGCATACACACTGCTAAGAATATAGAAATGCCACCACAAATTACAGTAATGCTATGATAATTGATATATGTCAAAAAAAGGGTGCACAGGGGACATCACTTTTGGCTTTGTGAATGTTTAACAGTCAGTAATATGTGAAGTTGAAGGCTGCTTTTGTATCTGTTGTAACTCCCTTTCAAGGAAAATAAAGTAAAATCCCATTTTATTTAAAGAATAAAAGAAATCTGACACTTAACAACTGAAAAGGTGCACAGGGGACATTTTTAGGTGTATAGACATTCATCAAGTTTCTGAGAAAGTCGATTTATTAAAGAAAAAAATCATACTGTGTCTTCACAGCTGAAAGGATAAAGATCTTAGAAAAACATTAAGACTTTTGAAAAGTAATAGGGTTATGAAATTGTAGTGTTCAACATTTAAATTTAGTATTTTTTTCACTATTTTTCGTGAAAAGGGTTCCATCACAAGATGTGAAATATTAGTAACAATAAGATGTAGGTAATGAAAAGAAGTATTTTATTTAAATGTGCAGAGTTTAAGTTACATTAAAAAGCCAAAGCTGTAACAATAAATCATGGTTTTAAAAAGTAAACCTCAGTTGAAAACTATACTTCATGTAAAATGTCACACTTTTTTGGGTGCACAGGGGACAAAATTAGCTATATAATTTAATATAACTTTAAAACTGCTTGAGCCATCAAGATAAAATTGCACACATTTATTGAGTACATTGATTTGGATATATTTTGCTCCAAAACACATTCTAAAACTGAACTGAATTGAAGTAAGGTGAGAGAGAAGAAAAAGCTTCATTATTTTGAAAACCACCCATATTCTAAACTCAAATGCATAGTAATGTAAATACACATGACCATGCTAATTCTGTTTACATAAACTTTATATAAAAATAGTTCCTTTTTTCAAATATGAAATTTGGGTGTAGTATACTTTTAAAAGAAATTACTTAATGAAAAACTTAAACAAAATTGTTATTTTCAAAGCCAAAAAGAAACATTTAAAAAAGAGAGAACTCACATATATCATAGGAATAGGTTTCCTTTAAAAATATTCTTGTTATAATTATTTTATATAATGCAATCTTAGTAATGTCCATGATCAGCTCCTTAGATTGTTCATGACAGCTTTTCGTTCCCTTTTTAGACTATACTGAAAAAACCAATTCAGGAAACCTTTGTATTCGTATAATTATTTCCCGTCGTAGACAAGATGCCTTATATTGTCTTAGGTAAATAACATTTTTGCCGGAAACATCACATGTTGTAAGTATTCTTAAAAAATATGTGTGACGTAATTACATCTGAACAAATATATGTATAACAAAAATACGAGACTGATGATTTATTGCGTTTCGTGATATTATCGATATTAAACAAACACAGAATAAAGATTAAACTGAATCAGTATAGTAAACGTTGATATTTTTAAATGCTCTAAACATGTCAAAACCGTTATGTAGAAATGTGAACAACAGCACAGCAATGCGGAGCAATATACTTCCGAATGTTCGACCTAAGTGTGACATTGACCTTGAAGCGAGCCATCCAAAACGAGCGCTCTGCACGTTATCTCGATATGTTTGTGTCAAGTTTCTTCGAAATCCTTCAAGTGGTTCAGGTATAATATTTGACCCCTAAGTGTGACATTGACCTTGAAGCGAGCCATCCAAAACATGCGCTTTGTGTTTTTCTTTGTGCCAACGTTCTTTAAAATCCTTCAAGCAGTTCAAGAGTTGCAGAGCGGACACGAAACAAAGTATTATGACATTTGATCCCTAAGTGTGACCTTGACCTTGAAGCGAGCCATCCAGAACATGTGCTCTGCACGTCGACTCGATGTGGTGAACATTTGTGTCAAGTTTCTTCGAAAGCCTTCAAGGGGTTCAAGAGTTACAGAGCGAACACGAAATTGCTAGCGGACGGACAGTTAGACGGACGGACACCGGCGTCATAACATAATACGTCCCTTCGGGCATCTAATAACGAATTATTTTCATTTTTACATCAGAAGAAAGGCGGCTTTGATTTCATAATAGTATTTTAAACGTTACTATGCATTTAATAAGATAAATGTTACCCTGGTTTGTATCTTACGTCTGCTCTATTAACCTATTTCTTTTTCAATTAAAATCATGGTGATTTGTTTAAGCTTTTATATCCACAGCCTAACTGTAAGCTCTATCAATTCATAGGAATGCCTTTCGTAAGATTAAATCATAACGTTTTGAGATGAGACATGTATGCAATATATTATTTCTGAGAATTACATTGACAAACATGCACAGCTGATAATTTAGATTGCTCAAACGTAGGTGGGTGAGACAGGATGGTCGAACCGGGAACAGAAACTACAGGAACAATTTAACACTCATTACAATATTTACAAGTTTATTTACAAAACAAAATGATTATTTACAATGAATGAAAAAAAAACTAAACAGAAGAAAAGAAAGAAAGAAAACTGAGCTCAAAATCCGATTTCTAAAAGATGTTCAGTTCTATTAATTACAGTTAATTATCTTCGTGACGATTTAACAGATGTTTACTATTACGCAAAACTTAAAGTAGCACCACTAAACTCTAGTATGATAAAGTCCCACTAAATCGCGAAGACGTTGACTCCATTTTGGCTCCCCATGTCCGGTGTTTGTATCCCTGAGCTGTCTCAGTTGACTACAAAAGTCAGCGGCTTGGCGGTTAAGGCACAACCATGGAACGAAAGATCTCTGCGCTGGGAATTCACATCCAGGCGAGTAAAGTAAAGCAAACCACGGGTATAGGACTTCCGGGTCGCGACATCACCATGTGAAAGTCGTCTGGTGGAAGAAGCTAAAATATATAACATATGGTAAGCACCATAACAAATACAAATAAAGGCATAAAACTGCTCCTTTGGGTACACCATACCTCCGTAGGCTCCCATAAATAATACGTGCTACTTATACAAAATATACGTGCTACTAAGTTCATACGTCACGTGAATACAATACGTCACTTATTACTTACATTATTTGTCAAATTAATTACTTACTAGTCTAAAGTTAAAGTATGATAAAGATATGAAAAGATTATGATGAAAAATTATAGATAAGATGATGTAAACTGCAGCTATTATTTACAACCACAAATTAACAAAAAAACAAACAAACAAAAAAAACAAAAAAAAAAAAAACAATGCAAATCAAACGTAACACAATAGCTTGTATGAACTATTATCAAATACCATACAACAAAACGGACATTTTATAGATATGCAATATATTTGCACACGATGAATTTAAACTGCAATTACATATCAAACACACGGAACTAGACTTGTCAACACATACATTTAACATTACAATGCAATGTAGTACCGGCGTTCCATAATTTACAACGAAAAGATTGACCACAGGAGCCTGAAATTCTATCCAAAAATCACGAAAAGTCTGTATATGAAAAAGACCCCCCTTCTATATAATAAAAAGCTACAGGAATGAAATACATTCACTCCCCACCCACCACGAGAAAACAAGAAAATTTCAAAGTAAGCAGTGCGAGTCTTCTCGGGTGGCGTAATTATCTAAATGCAACTAAAATGTATGCGTGACTGTGCTTACTGGTCCCTTTACCGTATTAACTAACACGGAATCAACGATTTCAACAACATTTCGTTCATCGTCCTGCGGATTGACATACGTTTTATGACAAAAAGTAGTTTATTTTCACGTTACCCAATTTCCAATATAGATTTTACAACTTATACAAACGAAACATTTTAGATTCCTCTTTCGAAATAAATAATTTAAAAAGGTCTGAAAATTTTTATAAATTAGCCTGACATTCCGAAACTAGCTAATCTCTTGCCGAAAAGTAAACGTTTTACAAAACTCTGTAGAATGAACAAAAATTTACTAAATAAAATTGTAATTCAACAATATACAAAAATCTAACAAATAAATTTCTTACCTCAACCGAGCATTTTTTTTTTATCAAGAATAGAAGAGAGACATAATTTCGTCTCAAGACTGTAATGGCGTGTGCACTAAGGATATCTAGTCCAGTCTATTTGTATGCGTATGTCCCGCCAAATATTGTATTTTCACGGGAATCACGATATAGCCGTGAACTCTGACTATTTGGATTTTCACGGGAATCACGGCATAGCCGTGAGATCCGGCTAATTTGGCGCGAATGTGAAAGTGGACAATTTAAGGCCCGTTATAGTGGTTTTGGGGATAAACACATAAATTACATACATAAGTTTAAAAAATATCAATTTCCTTACTACTGAGCCGAATTTAATGAACTTTACATGGAAATTTAAGTTATAAAATACAGAAAAACATGAGAGTTATTTCATGCGAAAATTTTACAACAGTCTTTAAGTGTCGTGTGGCGGCTAAAAATGTCTCGTGATACTTGGACTCTGTGTCGTTATGTTTTCTAGTCCTTTGAAAATCTGAAGTACATTTAGATTTACTACAACAGATTTCCACTTTAGCTGATGCTGAATGGCGTGAAAGACTACGCATTTCATTACCTTTCACCAACATTTTCGCTCAAGCCTAGTATAAGATAAGAAATTTGTTTATTAACGTGACCTGTGTGAGCATATAAACATAATAACATACAATATTTAACAATTAAACACACCCGGCCCAATGGGCCTATAAGTCACCAATCAATGTAATACAAAGAACATGCGTAATGTCACATGAAATGAGCATTTTTCTGAAACTTTAGAGAGAGATAATCAATAATTCAAATATCACTCCTACTACAACATAGTAAAAACAAGCACTTATCACCGTATCATGAATGTAAATGCAAATACACAGTAATACATATAAATATACTGAAAACTAAGTAAATCTTCTACTCATATTATTTGCTTTTCATTTAACTGGTGTTATATATTGCTTTTTTCCTCCTTAAGTAGCTTTTAACAATACATTTTGCAACTTTACGAGGATAATCGTTTAGGAGATGTACCAATTTATCACTATCACTCAATACGGTAAAGTTATAATTGTTAAGTTGGTCACTGAACATATCATTTCGTATATCCCTGTAGAATGCACAGTTAATAAGAAAATGACACTCGTCTTCAATGCAACGTGATTGACAGAATGAACCAAGTCTATCCTCCGGGCGTTCACCAATATACCGTCCAGTTTCGACCCTAAGGGCCATTTTTCGAGTACTTTTCTTTCATTTCGTACAGTAAATCCATTATCATCGATAATTTCCATCGATATCGATATCGATATCACTATGTCATTTCCTGGGCCCAGCTTCCGTATCTTATCCCAAAACTCTTGCGGTTTGTTGGTAGATATAGTTATATATATCTCCATGGCCTGTGACTGTCTATATGCCCGTTCTGTTTGGTTCAGTATTTTATTAAAACGATTTCTCGATTGTAAATAATCCCGCCGCAATGCAGTTCTAACATTTTTATTGTCATTGCACTCTAGAAACGCTTTTTCTTTGATTTTCATATCATTCCATAGTTCGGTTAATGCCTCGTTCCAGAAAGATGTTTCCGTCCTGTACCGTTTTGCCGATCTACTAGATATGTTATACTTTGGTAATTTCCGTTCCATTTCAGATATGATAGCTTCGCAAACATTTCTATATATATATATATATATTGTCAATATTTTCCTGGGATTCTCGACACCTTTCTATCTGTGCTATTATATCTGTCCAAGTAAGTCTCGTTAACTCACTGTCCATAAAGTCATTAGGTATATTTCTAGTGTTAAATCGGGGTCGCTTAATCTCTTGATCTCCAGACAACGCTTGACCTACATTGACACAGTATGATACGGTAAACTCTGTAATTATCGCTGAATGGTCGGGTAATCTCGACCTTTGTCCTAATAGATCATGCAAATTATGTTCATCCATAAGCGATTGTACAGTTAATACATTTAATGACCTACAATTGTTAAAAACGTCACGCGGGAAGCAAATATAATCTACCACAGCTCGACCTTTCCTTGATATTGACGTATATTCAGTGTCATTAAATCTACCATTTAGCACACAAAATTTTGCCTCATTCAAAACTTCGATCATTTCGTGTCCATGCTGATTAACAGTTTTGTCTATATATTTTCTTTCAGGAATTTCACCAACTCCACTCTTTATGTCTGATAGTGATCCGCTTCTAGAGTTAAAGACTGCAGCAATATATATATAGCATCACAATCATTATTGATATAGATCTGCGCTAACAAATGTGCATAAAATCCTTGCGCATCGCGACCTCGCGGCGAGTTTTCATGTGGTAAATAGCATGAATAAATCACAAAATTATAGTCCGTCCCTTTATTCTCAATTTTTTTACCGAAAATACCATCAAAGGATTTATCAATGATTGACACATCATACCGATCGAAAATCTGATTTTTTACAAATATTCCGACCCCGCCGGAGGCCTTTGGTGCATTCTTATGAATATCAAGTCTGTTAAAACCAAACCAAGTAAATCCTCCTACACTTATAACATTTTGGTCCGCTAAATGAGTTTCACATACTGACATAATATCGAACTTTAACGCCTTAATAATATTAACCCGTAGATCATTATTATCTCTGGTCCAACCACACACGTTTAGATGACCTAGTTTTATTGACATATTAGGCCGGGACGGATCCTAGTTGCTCGTATTTGGCGGATGTTGTTGTTGTTGTCGCTGCTGATCACGTGGTTTAATCCTACCGTTGGCGTCAACACGTAACGAATGACCGTGAGGTATCTTACGGAGTAGTACCCTGGCATTCATTTCCATTAAGCGCTCCACTCGAGATTTGTTTTAATGTAAACATCTTTGAGAGCCACTATATCTTTCAGCTTGTATTTATTCCTCAGTAGTAGAACTTTTTGGTCAAGTGCTTCAAAGCTGAATTTCACAAGGCCCGGTCTATCGTTGAATCTCGATGGAAGCCGTACGGCGGCGGGCACATTAACATGTGATGAAACTTCATCGCCCAACGCCCTTATAATTTCCTCTAGTTTAACAATGAGATCCTCCGACTCTGTTACAGGTATGCCGCTGGCAATGACCGTTAAATCTTGGTCGTCTAGGGGATTATCATGCCAGACGGAAGGTCTTGTCTGCTCACTATATCTGTTGCCTGTACCGTTATCGTTCATCTCGTTAGCGATCCCCGGTCGCTCTAGGGTATCCAAACGATCCTGAATGGACTGAATTGTAGTCAGTACCCGATCTATACGGGACGTCATATCTGGAATATCTGTTGAAATCATACCTGGGATATCTGACCATGATGCAGTGTATATTGAGTGCAGTCTTCGCCCACACAAGAAACCTCTTCAACATCGGAAGGTGTTCTCCTACAACAAGGCAGACTATGATGCTATCAAACCTGCTCTACGAAGTCTCTACTCAGACATGATGTCATCCACCGACACAGACATTAACACGCTCTGGTCAGTTTTCAAGAAACAAGTCACCAAACTAATCCACGACCACATACCTACCAAGACCCTCAGAGGCCACAAGACGAAGAAGCCATGGATCGATAAGAGAGTAAGAGCAGCCATACGAAAAAAGATCAAACTTTTTACCAGAATGAAGAAAACCAAAAATGAATCAGATATCAGAAAATATAAAAACCACAAGGCTGAACTACAGAGCTTGAAAGGCAGTCATACTTTAATTTTATTAATAACGTCATAGAAAATGACGACCTAAAAGAAAACAGACCATCCAAACAAAAACGATTCTGGAATTACATCAAATCGCTTCGAAAGGACAACACTGGCATTTCACCATTGAAACATTTGGGTAGACTTTTTAACGAGCCAAAGGACAAGGCTGGTATACTGAACAGTCAATACATGTCTGTTTTCACACATGATGACGAGGCTGACATACCCAGTCCAGATGGTACACCTATACCACCCATGGAAGAAATCAAGGTCACTACAGAAGGGATTGAAAAGCTGCTACGCAACACCAATCCACGGAAGGCATCGGGTCCAGACCAAATACCTGGTCATATCCTCAAAGAATGTGCTGCAGAACTTGCCACTACCCTGACCATGATTTTCAACGCCTCGTTACAGAGTGGCTCTGTCCCAGATGACTGGCGTCATGCCAACGTCGCAGCTATTTTTAAAAAGGGTACTAGATATGATGCTGCCAATTACAGACTCGTCTCCTTGACCTGCCTCTGCTGCAAGCTATTAGAACATGTCCTTGTAAGCAACATCTTGAAACACCTAGATAATCACCAATTACTGCATGATTGCCAGCATGGCTTCCGAGCTTGCAGAAGTTGCGAAACACAACTACTGACGTTGTACCATGAGTTGGCCTCTGCACTAGACAAGCGTACACAGACTGATATGATTATCCTGGACTTTAGTAAAGCGTTCGATCGAGTACCACACCAACGCTTACTGAAGAAGGTTGAACACTATGGCATTACAGGAAACACCAAGAAGTGGATTCAGGCTTTCCTCATAGGGAGGACCCAACAGGTACTTGTTGAAGGACAGGCATAGGACACAGTACCAGACGTCAGTGGCGTACCTCGGGAATCTGTCTTAGGTCCTTTACTCCTCTTGATTTTATCAACGACCTCCCTGAGTGCGTCAAATCCAGAATACGGTTGTTTGCCGATGACTGCATCCTATATCGCCACATCAAGTCAGCAGCAGACCAAGCACAACTACAAGAAGACCTGAATTCTCTTGCTACATGGGAACAAAAGTGGGGTATGGAATTCCACCCACAGAAGTGTAGTGTCCTCAGAGTCACAAGGTCAAAGACTCGCAGAGCCCATACATACAACCTGAAAGGTGTAGGTCTTACTGTCGACAGCAGCACGAAATACCTTGGCTTGGATTTACAATCGAA
The DNA here is from genome assembly GCF_021730395.1 of Mercenaria mercenaria. Taxonomy (NCBI): domain Eukaryota; kingdom Metazoa; phylum Mollusca; class Bivalvia; order Venerida; family Veneridae; genus Mercenaria; species Mercenaria mercenaria. The sequence continues at coordinate 102,415,318 of NC_069362.1, read as the reverse complement.
CCTAGCTTGGAGGCAGCACATAAATCGCACCACCAAGAAAGCCAACAACATGCTGGGCTTCCTAAGACGAAATTTGCACAAAGCAACAGAAGACACCAAGACAAGTGCCTACAACGCCATGGTACGCTCACATCTGGACTACTGCTGCTCAATCTGAAGTCCATACCAGAAGGACTTGATCCATAAGGTAGAAATGGTTCAACGCAGAGCAGCGCGATTTGTCACCAATCGCTATCGAAATACCAGCAGTGTATCAGATATGCTACAACACTTGCAGTGGGAGTCTCTCCAGACAAGGAGAGAAAAAGCACAGCTCATCATGCTTTCCAAGATCGTGCATGACCTAGTGGATATTCCAGCCTCCACACATCTTACACCTGTCACCTCTAGAACAAGAGCAGCACATAAAAACCAGTTCCATCAGTACTCTACATCAACCGACTACTACAAATACAGTTTCTTCCCTAGGACCATCCCGATGTGGAATAGACTTCCAGCCAGTGTCGCTGAGGCTCCCTCTTTGGCATCTTTCAAGAGAGAGCTGTCTTCCCAGCCATTCTAAGGGATCAGTATGCCTTTCTGATACACCGCAAATGACGAGGGAGCACAGCCGGTGGGACCTTGGGTCCTGGTAGCGCCACGCAAGCCGGACTGGTCACTCAGATGGGTTGTATTAGAATGCACTTCTCATGCTTTTATCTTCTTACTTTACTTTTTGCAACACATCCTTGACCATTTCTATTTTCCTACTGTATTATATTTTACTTCATGTTTCTTATTTCTTAACTGTTGTCTTTTCTTGCGCACCGTCAAGTCATGGTCAGTGTTGACAGTTTGACGTACAATATAGATGTATATGTAGACGTCTCTTTTTGCTGATATCAAGTGTTAATTCGTCGCGTAAGGCCCGAACTTTTGTATCAATATTTGACATCAAGTCTGTTCTTAATTTGTCAATTTTCGATTCGAACATCTTTTTCATACTATCCTGATTAGTTTTTACTTCTGTTACCTCACATTTTAAATCTGACATTACGTTTATTATAGTGATTAGCTTACTATCTAATGAATTCGGCGTACTCTTGATCGACTAATTATTCGCCGCAGGTGTCTCAGTGGACGCCATTTTTGGTCTGTCTGTTTTCACCTTTTTGTCTCCTGTTACTGGCTTCAACGCCCTGTCAGACTCTAGAAATACACTATTGTCACCATACTCACTATGTACACTATTATCTAATGTATCTCCCTTGTAAAGAACTGAATTAGTCTGGTTAAGAATCTCACTTACAGCAATGTGTTCAGATTCTTGTTCCGCTGAAGGGCCTCTCTGTTTAGATAGCTTGCTTTGATTTAGAGCATTTTCACTGTCATTACTTCTGTTTTTCCGTTTCTCTCGGACCATTTAATATCCTTAAGTTTTAAAACACATTTTAACACTATAAATCCATGAAACTAATATATTATTATCCGATATTATTACTTAGGAAGAATTGAGCTCCTAAAAAGAACATTAAAACTGAATTTCACCGACGGAACAATCGGAACGAAACCGAGAATACAGTTCAGAAGCAAATGATTGGGTAGTTTCAATTCTAGCAATAAATGCAGCCGACGACAACCTCCTCTCCCTCCACCTTTCCCAAACCCCCACCCTCGTACTCAAAAGAAAAAATTACTGTTATGGTGTGTACATTATCTATTTTTATTCAAATTGTTTTAATTAATCCGATGTTTTACATGTTTGAGGTAATAAGTCTCTAATCAGTTGAAATAGCAATTCCCTCTTCGGGTTTACGAAAAAGCTCTTTCCATTGGTGACGTCCGGTAAAGTGCACAAATATGACGTATGTAGAACAAGTCGCATTGAGCTTTGCCACATTATAAATATTTCACCGTCAACATAATTCATGAGCGGAGGGTCTGCTTTGATTTCCCCAAAACAACAACAAAAAAACCCTGAGTACTCGTGAATCTGAATTTTTAACACATCCATTGTTAACCATTGCACAGCGAGAAATATTTATATCAAACACTAGATTAGATGAATCGCGTTTGTTTACAGTTGAAATTTACATTTGAAATTTACATTTGAAAAACATGATGTAGAAATGTTCATCTGTAATATATGCCTTATTGAATGTATATCCCTGCTCTTGTTTATTATTTATTTGTTTAGTTATTTATCTAATTATTTTCTCATTTAAATAAGATTACTCATAGCTAGGCCTTTTGGAAGTTTTTTTCTAAAATGTTTAAAGACAATCTCGTAGTTTGAATTAAGCCCCCATCCTGAGTAAATTAATAAGTCACGTGATTATATAATGTGCGTTATCTTGATAGACTTGCTTTGTATACTCATGTACCCATTTATGGAGATGAAATAATTTTTATGTTATTTCAATTGCTGACAGACAAAATAACAGAATTATAATAATATTTCAGCGTCATTTTTCTTCCATTTATTAAGCGCACATATTTCGACTTTTTCACATAGCTTGTATTCGACTGATTCTAGCCTTTAAGGTTATCAAGCTGTTTGCAATAACCCGTACAACTGTCTAAAATCTGCGTAGTGTTTTGCTTCTAGAACTTTTCCCGTAAACTACATTAGAATGCTGTAAATAGAGCCAGAAAAAGTTTTCTTACCGGCATCTTCAGTGCCACCAAATAGATTTGTATATAATCAAGCCGTAGCACTTTCATACAAATTCAGGTTTTGCTAATTAAACAATACTGTTGAGTGGGAGTTAAGGAATTATTCTCTAGCTTTTTTTTTTTGTTTCAGTAATTTTGCATTTCAGAGATACGTGAATACAAGGATTTGCCAAATGAACATCAAATAATGTCAAATAAAGGTTGGCTTCATTTGATTGTTACAGTAGGCAGCTTTATATTCTTCCTTTCCGACGAGAAATAAATATATTTTAGGACATTATTTGTGTTTAAATTGTAAACAATGTATAGATCAATTAACTTCATTTTCCAATACAGAATTTTTGTGGGATAACTTTGAAGATGACCCTAATCAAAGGCAATATAGTTTTGTCATTATTGCACTTGGTCGCCAAAGGCACATTGGGTCTTATTAACGAACAAGGAAGTAATAAATGGGTTTAGATTTCAGTCAGAACTTCACAACAGCTGTAAACTTCTAATAACAATAGACAATACGGAAACGTTTCCGTTTCCTCATGCTTAGAATTGTTAACTGCGGATCGAAAAACAGAATTAAACGTGATTTACGTTTAAATTACATTAATAATCTCTTCTCCTAAATTAGTGTGTTACATTTATGAGCTGTAGACTCAAGAAAAGCCTGCTGAGAGATATTCACTGTAATACTTGTCTAGCCGGTTTTTAATGGTCAGCTACTGATTTTACTACTTGCTTTGCTTTCTGCAGATGCATTGAGTAACAAGTACACGTTAGGCTTTCGTTTTAGTCAGTGTGCCCAATCACGTGATCGCGCTACGTCATTTTTAGCTCGAAAGTGAAAGTGGAAAGGTAAACAAAAATTATAAATCAGGGCGTAAGATTTTTATTCAATATATTGTGTTAATATCATGCACATGATTCGAAACCTGTTTGAAAGTGCTACCCCCGGCACTACGATTTCCCCACCAAAACCTTCTCGTTTTAACGCTATTCCTGTTCAATTGCCTTTCAGTGAGAACACCTCAGAGCGCACAATGACGTATATGAAAAAGACCCCCCTTCTATATAATAAAAACCTACAGGAATGAAACACATTCACTCCCCACCCACCACGAGAAAACAAGAAAATTTCAAAGTAAGCAGTGCGAGTCTTCTCGGGTGGCGTAATTATCTAAATGCAACTAAAATATATGCGTGACTGTGCTTACTGGTACCTTCACCGTATTAACTAACACGGAATCAACGATTTCAACAACATTTCGTTCATCGTCCTGTGGATTGACATACGTTTTATGACAAAAAGTAGTTGCTTATTTTCACGTTACACAATTTCCAATATAGATTTTACAACTTATACAAACGAAACATTTTAGATTCCTCTTTCGAAATAAATAATTTAAAAAGGTCTGAAAAATTTAATAAATTAGCCTGACATTCCGAAACTAGCTAATCTCTTGCCGAAAAGAAAACGTTTTACAAATGAACAAAAATTTACTAAATAAAATTGTAATTCAACAATATACAAAAATCTAACAAATAAATTTCTTACCTCAACCGAGCATTTTTTTTTTATCAAGAATAGAAGAGAGACATAATGTCGTCTCAAGACTGTAATGGCGTGTGCACTAAGGATATCTAGTCCAGTCTATTTGTATGCGTATGTCCCGCCAAATATTGTATTTTCACGGGAATCACGATATAGCCGTGAACTCTGACTATTTGGATTTTCACGGGAATCACGGCATAGCCGTGAGATCCGGCTACTTTGGCGCGAATGTGAAAGTGGACAATTTAAGGCCCGTTATAGTGGTTTTGGGGATAAACACCACATAAATTACTGAAGTTTAAAGGTGGATAATCAGACTTTGGCCATGTAACGGATTTGTTTGAAACTTTAGCATCTGATCATTTACACTCATTTATGTTCACTTAACACTTAAAACAAACTAGATTTTCACTGGAGGTATTTTTAAAATTTCATTTTCCTATCCTGGTTGCCCAACCAAGATAGAGTTATTTTATCATAAGTATAAATTTGATAAACATACTTTGCCTAAGGAAATGTATAAATGTTAGACATATTGTAATATATTTGTAAAATATTTGCATTAAAAATTATGTATTTAGATGGAATTCATTAGAAACGCAAGTTTGAAAAATTATTATTACCTCCCTTTGCCTATCTTGCTTGCGCAACCAAGATAGATTGGAAATAATTGAATTCAGAAGCTACACACAGCTTTAAAACTTGCATTTTGGTTCGGATTGTTCAATAGTTGATATGTCTATCAAATGCAAATGTAAAACTAGACATTGTATCTAAATAAAAAGAAATACCCAGCTTTTTATATACTTACATATTAAAGGGGAGTTATTACAAAATTTTATAAAAATAATAAAATATACATTTCAAATAGGAATCTAACTCCATGTAATCGATCTTTTTGTTCCTTAAATAATTCTCTACCAGAATATACAAAAAGTAAAAAATGTCATTAAATGTTGATTAAATGTGAGTGACCACCTTTAAAAAATATCAATTTCCTTATTACTGAGCCGAATTTAATGAACTTTACATGGAAATTTAAGTTATAAAATACAGAAAAACATGAGAGGTATTTCATGCGAAAAGTTTGCCATTTACCCCAATAACGCAAAAATTTACAAAAAGATGATGCAATACCTGCATTTAAACTTCATATACCTTGAGGCCTGTATGTCAGTTTGTGACAGTGGGTTTGTAAAGAAAATTAAACACTTCGAGACGTATATTTCTGAAATACATCAGTTTTAAACAAATAAAACTGTTCCATTTATATCGATAGACTGACTTTTAAAATCATACGAGTGATAGGGTTAATAGCAAATGTTGATGTCGCTGTAAACCGTTGTCATAACTTTTCTGCCATTTTGACAACATTGTTTAACGAAGAATAAAAAGCTCCTTATCAATAAATAGAAATAGTAATGGTTGCTCATATCACAACGAGGGCTGATCCAGAAGTAAATTCACTACGTCCATAGAGCATTTATTTATCGTTGCATTATCACAAATGTTTTGTCAAGATGTAGACTAATACATTTTTGAATATTTGAGGAAATATTTATTCTAGAGTTGTTTCGTTATAAATACAATCAATTCAAAGTAAACCGTAGCCACTATTTTGCCACACGTTAAAACATCTTTTTTTTTATAAACGAAGAAAAAAACGATCAAATAAATACAATCCCTGATCAAAATTAAAATAACGCACCTAATCATATAAATTTGTAATGACGTGAAGTATTTCTGCTGTCTGCCGTTTCAATGTGGTGACGTCATAACAGTCACAATTAGGCTATGTAGTTCCAACGCATGTTGCTGCTAAGTGAGAATTATTTCGACTTTATTTTTCAGTATTCAGTTTATGCAGATATCTCAATAAATATGCAATATTTTTTGATAATATCTGTAGGGATTTTCTATAATAGTTCAATGTACACGTGTAAGAATTATTACTGTTATATTTTTATTATACACGATTTTATGGATTTAGTGACATTACTTCTAGATCATTCCTCTTATACGAATGAGTAGACTTGAAAAGCCCACCATATATTTATTTGCATTTGAAACAAGGGGCCCAGGAAGCCATCCAGCCGGATTGAAGAATGTCGATGGTACTCGCCCGTGCAAGATCTTTTCCTTATCCGTATACACAATTTCTTATACAGTCTCCAGACACTCACCCATCGTTTTTTTTTCAAAAATAATAATGTACCATAGCACGTAATTTAAAAATGATAACATACAACTCGGTTTACAGTTACTTCAGTACAAGTAAGATACAAATACATAATGTAAAAAGCGCACGTAAAAGAAAATAAGATTGTCACAGTCTGAAGAGAATGGTCATTGGCAATAAATATTTTCTGCATAGCAAACACAATACTCGTTTTCAGTTACATTGTAAACGTTACATAACATAGTGTTTCTCGTCTTACAACGATAAACAAGGTAATAACAGGGAATTCCAGTCAAATTCGGATGTAATAGGGTTATTATAACAGTAGCTTGATCTGGGATTCTGTATTTGTCTCGAGTGCATTTTTGCCAGATCAAATAAGCGCCGAGTGTGATCCGACCTTGCAAAATCCACGAGAGCCAAATGCAAAATCCCAGATCTAGCTACTGTTATAATGACCCTTTTATTATATACATCAACCTTTTTGTTTGTCGATTTGTTTTTGAACGAAATATTCAATGTTTATCGATACGAAAATGGAACTAAGTGAAGTTTTTATGTGCGTTACTTATAGAACTGTGTAAGGTCATGCATATTAATGAAAGTAGTCCGGCAGCATACAATACAAAAGGTACAATACGGAATTTAAAAGGTACAATACAGATTTTTTTGTGCCTGTTCATATTTAAATTTGAAATACAAGCCGATTTTTACAGAATTGATATAGGTATCTAATAAAGCTATATATTTTATTTATTTGCCTCTATCTATATATAAAAATATCAAGGGACCTCTTTGGCCAAGTGGTTAAAGGTTGCTGACTTTAAATCAATTGCCCCTCATCGATTTGGGTTAGCTTACGGAAGTTCAGTGGTCCTGTGCAGGTGCCTGCCCATGTTGAAATAATGCACGGATGGGCACCTGGGGTCTACCTCCACCTTGAAAAGCTGGAACGTCGCCATTTGACCTATGACTGTGTCAGTGTGACGTTAAGCTGGAACGTCGCCATTTGACCTATGACTGTGTCAGTGTGACGTTAACCACAACAAAAATATGCACGCACACAACAAAAATTGTCACAATTATTGCACATTTTCCCTATTAGGAAGGGGATAAACCGCGGGCAGCGTGTTATGGAATATAAACTTGACCCTGAAGTTACACGAGATACAATCAAATACCTTCACTGCGAAAAAAGAGTTAATATACGGGAGTGTACGGGATCCCGTATATTACCCGTATACGGGTAGAAATACGGGAAAACTAAAATACGGGCGTGTACGGGGCTTGTATATTTAAAAGTCCGTATACTAATAAAATACGGATTTCCGTATACTATGAAATACGGAATTCTTAGTATACGATACCCCGTATATTATTGAAATACGGGAAATTCTAAAAAGGGTTATTCTGATCGTATACAACACCGTATATTCCCGTATATGTCTGGTGTACGGGAATACATAAATCCGTATATTACGAAAATACGGGACGTATATTCCCGTATATATTTCATATACAACCCCGTATATTTCCCGTATTTCGGATATACGGGATATGTATAGTTTGTAAATTTCGAAAATACAGGGATTAAATTTCCCGTATATTCTTTGTATACAACTCCGTATATTTCCCGTATATGCCGGAAATAAAGGGATTTAATTAATTTGTATATTTCAAAAATACGGGACGTATATGTCCCGTATTGTTTCATATACAACCCCGTATATTTCCCGTATATTCTGGATATACGGGATATGTATAGTTTGTATATTTCGAAAATCAGGGATTAAATTTCCCGTATATTCTTCGTATACAACTCTGTATATTTCCCGTATATGCCGGAAAATACGGGATTTAAATAATTTGTATATTTCGAAAATACGGCACGTATATGTCCCGTATATGCTTGGTGTACAACTCCGTATATTTCCCGTATATGCCAGAAATACGGGATTTAAATTATTTGTATATTTTAAAAATACGGGACTTATATTTCCCGTATATTCTTTGTATACAACTCCGTATATTTCCCGTATATTCTGGATATACGGGGTATGTATAGTTTGTATATTTTGAAAATACAGGGATTAAATTTCCCGTATATTCCTCGTATACAACTCCGTATATGCCGGAAATACGGGATTTAAATAATTTGTATATTTCGAAAATACGGGACGTATATGTCCGTATATGCTTGGTATACAACTCCGTATATTTCCCGTATATGCCGGAAATACGGGGTTTAAATAATTTATATATTTCAAAAATACGGGATGCAATCAATATGTGTAGTGAAAATTATATTCTCCGGCCATTTCAAAGGTCAAACGTTTTGCATGTTTTCGAATTTGTACGTGTATGTAGAATGAATGCCAATATTGAAAGAAAGAATGTTTAATACTAATATGACATGAACTGAAAAAAAGCATTAACCGGACCAAAACAGGTATAATCTAAAAATCAAACGTGAATGATATCCATCATTTCATGTAGAGCGTTCCAGATTTATTTAACATTTAATCTAAATAGGATTTGAGAATAAGGAAAAGATTAATCAATTCATCCCTGTTTAATTTGTATGATAAATTACATCCGTGGATCCTTCGCATTGTAAATATTAATGCAAGCTATATTAACTCTTTTCTGCACATTTCATCGCTTGTACATTACAATGCAAATATCTCTAGAAAAAAAAAATGAGGAACTAATCATTTATATTTGGTACTGAAAAAGTATATAAGACATGTATTGATACTTTACTTATGCAATCTATTCTAATATTTTTACAGACCAAAAATTTAATCGATATAATGTGTCTGCGTCCAAAGTTTCGACAATCGCCTTTCGTTCGATTTAATTCAGTATCGTCTGGCTAACAACCGAGTAGGTCGTTTTTTGTGTTTTTGTTGGGATAAACGTTGCGCTGACACACTTATTGGTCCTTTTTAGCAGACTTTCCTGGTTTTCTTAGGTGGAGGAATACCCCAGGTGGCCCCAACGTGCATTATTTCATCGGTGACGAGCGAGCTCTGCTTATTGTCTTCTCACATGGAGAATTTTAAAACATCTGAGTGAGGCTTGAACCCGGACATAGGTGATAGGCAACTGGTTTGGAAGTCATCGATATATCCACTCGGACCACGGAAACCACTCCAGGTGGGTCGAATCTTTAATCCTACATGTAGATAACAGAGCATTTGGTAATAATGAAAGCACATAATCTACCGAGTCATTCAGTTTATTAATGCTAAGAGCTATTAAATATGTATTTTATTACCTTTTGTTCATATGTTCACTTTCAACTGTTTATTTTAATTATAAATATTAGCGAAAAATATTTTCATATCTGTTGACTTTTGTTTCGAAGTAATTCTGCTGATGTTCTATGTATGAGTACGGTGGCATCATAGCGATGACTATGAAATATTTTATTTTCTATATCTGTCCGCACGTGTTAGTACACGTGCGTTTGTGGGAATTCACACGTTGGCGGGGGATAACTATTAACGTGCGCAAGTGACAGCGCAGTTATACTCATCATGTACCCATTGTGGATAACTAACAGTGCGCACGTGTTGTCTTTAAAAACCTGATCAAAGAAAAAGCGTGAAAGTATCTGCCAATTTTTCTAAATTGGTTGTCTTTCATAAGGATGTGTTATTTATAGTTAGCTGTAATTTACGAAGTAAGTGTTTCTTGTTTTTGAAAAAGGCTGATATTCTTTTAATTGACGTTGGTAATATTTCACGTTCGCACGTGTCAGATTACAACTGCGAACGTGCAGCTTCACCAGGCGAAAGTGTTAGCTAAGATAGTTATTGCGTGCGCACGTGTTAATCAACACATTCGCAAGTGGTAATCTAAGAGGTGCGAATGTGGTGCTAAACACGATGTTGCACGTGATAAATAAAATGTTTCCTATGTCCCCTCTATTCCACTGTAGTTACATGTGGCAGACTATTTAATTCTCGTTGATGTAGGGTCCTTTAGTATGGACACTAGCACAGTGAATATTTCGTATATTTCCATAAATTCTTTTTCAATGTCCAAACTAATAGCGAAACAACATTACATATATATTCTGCGTTTGATATTATACTACCGCATGTGCAGGTAGCTGGGCGGCAAAGCGTTTAGCTGCCAAATTTCTGGGTTGTGGGTTCGGTTTTGGCATACCTTTTCCCCTAAATTTATGTGCTGACTTTTCCACTTATTTGTTCAAACGCACCGTGATATTATGGTACTTTATTAAAAGTTATCATATGCACCCGTTGTAAAAAGTCAAATATTTTAATATTCTTGACAAAAAGAAAGACACATCAACCAGTCACAAGGTACTAAAAAACTAAATACTTTAGAGAAAAATAAATATTTTTACAGATAAAACAGTAGCGATAACACTCACATTACTTTACTTTAAAGCATGATTAACAGTGGTATCGTGGATGGCGTGCACTGATTGACGTATATAAATACAAATATTGCAAAGATTAATGGTGGTCTTTCATTAAATCAAAAGATATAAGTACTTACACTGATTTTACCATCTCCTCGAAAATAACTGTACATATAATTTTGCGATCAGGTTTATTGCAACATTAATTGATATTAATTGTAGGAATATTAACTAAATCAGATAGATAGCCCATTGTACCCTTAGGCCGGGTAATCCATTTCTGACAATGTCTACCTTTTTTATACCTGCAAATTGACAATATCAGAACCTCGATGAATGCCAAATTAACTCAAATTAGCGCAAATTTAATTGGGATCTTATAATGCATAGATATTAGGTATCCAATCGTTAGGACACGCTTCGGTCACGCTTCGGCGGGTTTTTATCCCGGAAGCGATAATATCTGGCTCAAGTGACCGCACGCGATAATCTGTATATTGCATATTTCAGAGGAAAGAAGTCACGGAGTAAGTATTATTTGATTTATATGTTTTATTTTTTACTAAACTGATTGATTTTTTTTTGTGACAAACCAGACCATGAATTATATTGCAACGCTAATCGAAACCTCGGGTGGCTTTTTTATTGGCTTTAACAAATTCAGAAGCGTCAACAGGTCAGTTAATTTTTGTAATCTTAATTTAAAAAAGAAAATTCAGAATGCCGTTAATTAGTTCATTCATTCATTCGATTGATCTTTTCTTCACAATTAAATCATTTAACTATTATTTTTTTCATTCTTTTCATCCGATTGTCTACAAGGATCGTCAAGTCACCATAATGTTGATGTTGCAAGTTGTTTGAAATATAAAAAAAAATATCGTGCAAAAATCATTTGATGAATTAACATTGGGTTTTTAAACGAGATTTTAAAGTTGAAAGGACAAAAGCAACTCCAGATTAGAAGTTTTTATTTCGAAGAATGCTAGGTAGCGGAGGCTAGCTTTAAGATGGAATAAGGCGGAACGCTCGTTAATTCATTCGATAAAAACTGGAATCTCGGAAAAGCATTAATAAAGTTAATAATTACAGTCTTTTATTTTTAGATATTGGGTGCGGTAATCTGACAAAAATTAACGCTTTTTTATAGATGCACTTTTGACAAAAAATTACAACATCTCTTGCCTCTGTCATAGAGAGAAAATGTTTTTCTCTGCGAAAAATATCAGTGTCAGTATGAAGAAATTAATACTATTACAGATTATTTTCATCCCTACAGACTTTGACTAAGTTACGTAAGCGGTTGTAATGCGTATTTTTTTTTTCAAAGTATTATATAAAAAATGGTTGGTATTATTAAAAATTTATATTATGTAGATTTTGATTATTAATCTGAAAGTTATCAAAGAATTTTTAGTGACCATAATAATACATACATACTATAGATCTTTTGCATTACCAAGTTTTAGTAACATCTTTAAAAACCGATAAAGCGGGAGACCCAAATAATCAATTTGTCGATTTCCGTACAAAGTGTTGTTGTTGTAACTCGGGGATCGGGTGGGGGTGGGCTGAATCGATAACGAATATGCTTTGGTCATTGTAATTTTTTATCTGATGCATTTACTGGCACGTTTACTAACGAATGTACTTGAAGGAAGTTTAAATTAATATAAAAGTGAATGCGGACAAGTCGATTGTTGTATATATACTTTATTTATTGTCAAACTAAAAGTAATATTTAGTAATATGATTATGGTTATTAACATATTTAAATCGTTACATATTATACATCTAAAAAACAACATTTTCTTTCAGGACATCATGTACAAATCTTTTAGTAAATTGCTCAGCTTAGTCTGTTATTTTAAAATCGATTTTTCAACGGACCATTTAGACATTGTAACAAATTTAAGTTGACGATTTTTCCGAATTGAATGGTATTTTTTCAGTTCTCTGTTTTACTTCATTTTACAGCTGTAAAATCTTCAAATATGACCACAAATGTCTTTTTTTTTGTCGCAGGCGCAAATGATTGTACTTAAATGGTTAACAATAAACCATAAAATTTAAAGTACCTAAGCACTTGTAGTAAGTGGGTTAACATATTTTTATGAACAGACTGAAACAACACTGACCGGATATTTCTTATCACCAGCTATATTGTAATTCCAATGAAATTTAAGAGGGTGATTAAACATTTGACACAATTAAATTATCTTATTTTTTAGTGTAACTGTATGCATTCTTGGGGTTAAAATAAATTTAAGAAATAACGCAATGTTTTAAACGAATACTAAAAAAAGGCAAAGGCCTCAGATCGTCCGACAAGACAGAAAAAAAAATATATAATTGGCAGTGCCTGAGAAAACCAACATAGTCTTATGGTTTTTCGACAAGCTTGGATCGAGACCAACCTGCGCATCCGCGCAGTCTGCTCAGGATCTTGCTGTTCGCTAAACAGTTTTTCTAATTCTAATGGCTTTGAAAGCGAACTGCTGTGGATCCTGACCAGACTGCACGGATGCGCAGGCTGGTCTCGATCCATGCTGGTCGCAACCCACTATGTTGGTTTACTCATGGCATTATATGTATTTTTAGTATATTGATATTAATGGGTTAATTATGCTAGTATACCGGGACAGGACTATAATGTTGCGGAAAACACATGGAATTAGAAGTTTTTTTTTTTAACTAATTTTTTACGATAAAAATTGTTATTTAACGCGCATTAAGCAATAAAACCTCCTTGGTTATAATTGGTTAACGACAGTGGAAAACTTCTTTATTGCCGCTTGCGGTCAGGGTTCGTATTCCCGGCGCGACATCTTTTTTCTGTATATGCTTCAGCTTAAAGGTGTCCTTGAGGAACTGATAATTGTGCTTTTTAAATCGAACATCCTTTCAATATTTTACTCCGATAGATGTTATTTGTAGAATTTTATCGTCAAGCATTCCTGTGCATTTATAGGAATATTGATTAAGGAATTTTAAGCCATGGTTTGCTGGGTCTATATATTTCGAAAAAAAAAAACTGTGTGAACAATAAACATCTCGCGGGAAGGTCTATATTTGCATGTCTACGTGTTTTCTAGTTACTATAGCCAGGCCTGTTCACGTGCACGAATAGACATGCGCTCGTGCAAAACCAATATTCTGAAAAACAAAGTGAGTCAATTTATTAGGAATGAAATCGAGTATGTCTGTAAATTCGATCTTCAATATGATTCAATCAAACTAGTACCATTTCTTTCATTTTACCACAGAAAAGGGACATGTATACTCTGTTACTTAATTATTAATCGTATATCGGCAACTCTATATGAAATAATGTACTTATATGATAACCTGATATTATTCATATATTTTAGTTTAGGTTAATCTATGAGATTTGGATAATTTTAAATCCAGATTTACAGATGCATTTATTTATTTGAACTGATTAAAGAGTATGGGGACGTTTATGATGAATATTTTATTGTCTCAAGAATATTATATTGACCGCGAGATTGAAATTCTGGAACTCTTCAGATTGTTTAACCAAATATTAAAAACGTTTTAGAGGCAAAATATATCGTTTCAGAATTTGTTCAGTCACAAGTTTAAAGAGATTGTTTGAAATATTAAATTAAAAGAAAAAAAAAAATAAAAAAACTTAACAACGCGAATGTTATGCATTCTCAATCAGTCTGTTATACGTCAAATCCCGGGGAACCGGTTTGACCTCTGGTATGCGAGAATTCTGTTATGTCACCGCACCCTGATATATTTTATCCTAAGGTACAAATCGATTTATGTGCATTTAGAAATAGTTCTAACACGGAGGATGATGCGTAATGGCGGACAGGTTAAGGAACACTAATTTAGCATAGTTTACTTAACACTAGCGTTGGTTTAAATTATACCGTGCTGTAGTTTTGGACTTTTTGGTAGGAATAAATGGGGAATTGTTATTTAGATCCCTTTAACGCACTTTATGTGCTTTGAAGTTTTGTGACAGGTAAAATATCTCTTGAAAAAAGTCTCTCCGTATTTATTTTATTCTGTATGTCAGTTTGAAGACAATCCATCAAAATGAGGTGAGGACTGACCGGACTACGTGTGGACGGCACGGATGAAAACATGCATTTTTTTATAAATATAATTTGGGAGATAGATTTTAAGTAAATATAGCTAAAATGCTAATAAAACACTACATTAGATATACTTGTATTAAATATCATCAGGCTCGTTTAATGATATCTAATTTCTTTTCGCGACGGAAATGAGTATGGGCGTTTGACACTTAATGATGTCGTATCCCTGCCCATATGTCCATTTTTATTCCGTAAATAATTTTTCACTTCATTTAATAGATTATACTATATCAGTTATCTATGAATTGCAAGGAGTCAATTTTTTGATACTTTTAATGCGTGAAACACATTTTTTTTTATTCCAGTTGACCATGAGTTGTTTACTGGAATCAGAAAACGGGACGACTCTTTATTTTCTCGATTAGAGAAGTTACTTATGTGTGAAGTTTCTATAGTTTGATCAACAGATGCAGACTGAAATCCCGGATGAACCATTCGTGACATTCGTAACAACTGATGTGAAAAGCTATACTTACTGAAGATTAGGAAACTGAATCTTGTGCCATGTGGTTCATCACTTTGTACCTGCGTACATATCGTGTTTCCAGTAATGAACCAACATGCGTCTTTTTAAAGTACATTTTCGGACATTAGGAGGGTTGTGTATGCTCGTTTTAAGAAGACGGCAATCGAAAAGCCCTATAGCGGTAATCAGCATTCATGATGTGAGACAATAGTAAAAGAAGTGATACTCAAAATGATTTGTCGAGTCAATCGCGCAGAGAATTAAATGTGCGAATTGCTAGTTTTTCAATTTGAAATGAACATAATAATATTATGAATTGCTTGATGTTATTGATTACTCACATTTTTAATTCTGCTATTTATTTGGACAAGAAATGAAAATGTGATTTCATACCGTTTGAAAACTGATTTAAAAAGTATTTAAGTTGAATAAAATGTTTAGTTTAATCTGTCATGTCTCCAATTAATAACAATTTGATTTTTTTCTCTTTACCTATCTTTGTCTTGCTTATTTTTTCTAAACATCGTATTCTGCTGTAGGTATCACCGAAATTCATTTTTGTCATCTTTCAGTGTGTGACCATATACGAATCAGTTCACATAAAGAAAAAAATACGGGATCGTATACTTTACACATGCTTATACGGGAGAAAAGTTCTGGTAAATGTATCTTTTAGAAATTACTGGTCCGTGAAATTCCCCGAATGACGAAAACAAATTCAGTCTAAATGTGACACAAATATGGAATCTGTATACTCTGCATGCATTATCTTGCATATACGGGGAAAAAACGGGCCCGTATATCAAAAGACTACGGTCGTATATTCCCCGTATATCTGACGCAAAAATACATTCCGTATATGACACAAGTACGGGTATCGTTTATTGCGTTTAACCATGCATATACGGGACTAGTCCGTAGCCGCTATAGTAAAAAATTACAGGTTTCGTATTTTTCCCGTATATGGACACAAGTACGGGAATCCGTATATTGCGTTATACCATGGCATATACGGAACTAGTCCGTAGCCCGTTATATCAAAAAGTACAGTTTCGATTTTGCCCCGTATATGACAAAAAGTACGGGATCCGTTATACTTAGTATATCATGCGTATACGGAAAAAATCCGAAGCACCGTATATTGAAAATACAGTCCGTATATGCCCGTATATTAGATGCATTCCCAGTCCGTATATGACAAAATAGTTCGGGATCAGCTATCTACGTTATCATGCGTATACGGAAAAAAATCGAAGCACGTATATTAGAAAATAACAAGTCCGTATATGCCCCGTATATTAGATGCCCAATCACAGTCCGTATATGATAAAAATACGGGATCCGTATATTACGTCGATTCGGAATTACAGGCTCGTATACGTGTTCCGTTATATTCTAATAATACGGAAAGTATACGAGGAAATAAAAAAGTCTCAAGACCCTTCGAATACATGAAAATGAAACTTATGTTTAGAGAAGGGACACGAATAAACACATATTTCTAGAAGGATTTTTTTTTAAAGTTAGTATAGTGCAATATTATAAGGGAAATATACATTTATGTTTATATTCGGCGTATACGGGCTCCGTAGATGCATGACAAATATACGGACTTCCGTTTTACTAAGATGCTTCGAAAACGGGATCGTATATTAGGTCCGTATTATTTGTAAAATACTTCCCGTATACTCCCGTATTTTCGAAATATACGGGACCGTACACTCCCGTATATTGACCCTTTTTTCGCAGTGCTTCTTCTCTACACTTTTTTATTAAAGTCACTACAAAAAGAATAAGGGTGGTGGTTAACTCGATATAATTGCGTGAGGGGAGGGACCCCACGGACGTACGAAATAAATTATTACGCGAAACGGACATATATAACGTATTTCTTGAAATTTGATATTTCAATGAAAATGTAATCAGAAAGAATGCATCATTTGCATTTTAAGCACTTATAGATACGTTCAAGAGATCATATGATAACTTGTTTATAACAGACTGTTTTACAGTATGATTTTCGTGAAACTTATTTTGAAATTTACGTTTATACAACACCGCATATCTGGTCATGGTAAAATAAGTGTGTATTTTCAAACCCGTGCATGTGCTTTAGTGAATGTATATTGTCAAAGATGGATATATAACTTTTTCCTTACATGAAATAATATGTTTTCATTTTCATGTCGTAGCTTTCAGTCCAGAAGAATGAAACTTCCTACCTCTTGAGAAATTTCTATAACGACATTAGATTATTTAAGAACGACAACAACACAAAATTAAACAAAATGTATCAAGTTAGCCTAAAGTAACTCATAAAGTGATACTTTTACAATCAAAATGAAGTAACTGTCACTTTATAGTTATAACATATTCTTTGTCAAAACGTATCAGGAGAAAACATTTTTAGTCAGAGTTTTAACAAGAAAATAGAGTAACTTGATATTTTAGCCTGTGCAATTTTCTCACCCTTGAGAAATATAAGAACGTGGGAATACCGTCACATTGTGGAAGGTCTAGGCCATAAAATAAAAACAAATGATTTTCACACGATATAAAAAATGATATGCAGTGCACCAAATTATTTTAAAATAACTAAATTAATGTTATTTTTTGCTTTAGATTTATTTGTTTAACGATTTGTCCAAGCCTTGGTTATACTTGTTGAATTCTCTGATACCAGTCCTACCTTAATCTCTTAATATTTTGTCAAACATTAAAGCTACTAGTACTTAAAGCTATAATAATTTAATCCGGAACCAGGATTAAAACCTACAACGACACTATGGCTTCGCCATGAAAAACCTTATACGACAACTGTACCAAATGCGTTACCACTACAGTAGCAAATAAATTGCTCAAATGTTGCTGTTGAACGTGTTCTTAGCGTCACACAAATGACGCATTGCATATCAGATTACCCCGTACATTTTACACTGAATGAATAATAGCTTTGAATGTAATTTATTCCGCTTTACATTGCATATCAAGAGGAACTTCCGACCACTCAAATTATTGCATTTATATACTAGGTGTACACTTTTTGTAGTTTGGATTTATTCATATTTTGTGTACTATGTAGCATTTCATTAACTGAATAACAAATTAAAATATATAGCGTGTTGCACTTCACTTCAGCATTTCTTACTTATAAAGTACATGTAGGTCAAAAGTAAATCTGCGACGTAAATTTGTCGGTACATAGGGACTTGATAATCTGTTTGAAAAGGAGAAATTAAAGTCACCTGTATCCCAGCATTTCTACATAATTTTGATTGTTACAAAATCAATAAAGCCTAAATTGAATGAAATCAAAACGTGCTTCTAGCAACATAATACCTCAATATCCTGCTTTTGTGCTTCCATAGAAGGAACTCAGAATTATATTATTACGGAAAATTGTAAAGCTTATAAATTTACAATAGCTTAACTGAATCTGATTTAAAGAACGACCTTTATTACTACTGGGATATTTAAAACTAATTGTTGGAAAATTGAACAGTTACAAAAGACAATTGAACTATAATATGACAGGGATTGCACGTTCAACAGAATCACGACTACACTGAAGAAATATATGGCTGTATAGTTATTTACATTCGGGTTTGAAATACATGGACATGTTTAAAATGTCGGGAAGCCGAAGCGGGCACGACGTTAGCAAAATTAGCAATCTGACTAAAGTACATCTCCTATAACGCTACGCAAATAGATTTGCGAAAATAAAAATAGCAATATTGGAAATCCACAATATACAGAAGACGAAATGTGAATTGGTCATTCTCAGATCTTCGTTTAGAAGATCGAGTACTTTAGTCAGATTGCAAAATTAGATA
This sequence comes from Mercenaria mercenaria, assembly GCF_021730395.1. Taxonomy (NCBI): domain Eukaryota; kingdom Metazoa; phylum Mollusca; class Bivalvia; order Venerida; family Veneridae; genus Mercenaria; species Mercenaria mercenaria. Next base: position 102,396,101 of record NC_069362.1, on the reverse strand, counting down.
ATAGGAAGTTAAGTTTTCTCGTGTAAACTAATTTACGATCATACCTACTAGTCTAGATTAAAACTTAAGTGCCTAGGTAATCAGTTTTGTAATAAAGATGTTCTATTAATGTCGTGTAGGACTGTAATTACTTTTAATTGAACATTAAACTAAGTGTTCTCATCAGCAAGTTATCTGAATAAAGTCGTGTTCAAACTCTCGACATGTAGCTATGAATCACTTTACAGCGTACCACTTTACAGTGTACGAAAAATGGCAAATATAGCCAGCCATAAAGTAAATAACTTCCTGGGTCAAACTGATAAAACAAACAAGGTGGCAGGGGAGTGTAGATTTGCGAATTCCACATTGACGTGTGGGTACCAGTGTTGAAATATCCATAGAAATCCCGTTTTTGCTTATTTTTCTTTGAAACTACTATGGACCATTGCAGATACTATAGACTACATAAAGACGACTCTCCGGTCCTATGCACCTGTCGCTTTCCATGCCAGATGTTGTGAAAATTGGCCAAATCACCCAAATTTTATAGATCAAAATTAGCCTAACCTGGCCTCACTTTGAACTCTGCCATTCATCCATTTTATATTTTTAAATCCAATTTCGTAGCATATATGTATAGTGCGAACATAGATGCATACCCAGGTGGCGTGGAATGTGTCTCCCAACCACCACTTTATTTCCCTAATTTTCACTTGAAAACAAAATGGATGGATGACAGCCGAGCGTCTGGCCGACTTTTTGTTCTGATGTTTATGTTTTAGCCTCAACCGGAAGTACGGAGCTAGGAATTTTAAAACACCCGCCATGTAAAATAATTAACCGTTCCTCATTCCCCAGATATATTAAAGAATTAATAATGATAAATAACCAGTAAGATAGATATGCCTTTATATCTACCCTGTCCTGTTTATACAGAAAATCGACCGGGGCCAAACTACGAAACCGCTCCCCTGCCACCCAATAGTTATATCCACTTGTAACAGGAATATTTATTTGGTTTAGATAACTTTACTTAAGTCTACCTTTTCCACAGATCAATGTTTTTAGATTCAAAAATGTGTAACTGAAATCCATGTCAAATTACAAAGTAGAGATCATATACAGCGGCATACCATCATCAGCAAACAGCTTCCATTGGCTAACTAGTACTCTGTTTGTCAGTTGATTATTGTGCAGAAAGCGACATTAAAAATCTCCCCTGCATTTGTTCGGGTATATTTCCTCCTTTTGAAATAAAAGTCGTCGAGAATGACAAGTTATGCGAAGAAAGCTCATCTGCTAAGCTCGATTTACGGATCTCGGGGTCGTGACTTCGATCCCCGGGCGAGGCGTGTGTTCTCCGTGACAACTTGATAATAGACACAGGAGTCTCTTCGTCCTCCGCACTCTCTAGAAACAGGAATTATACGATCTTTAATGAAATATTGAAATATTGAAATAATTTTATTAAAGTGCTTTTGAAACAGATCTTAAATTGTTATCTTATCCATTGTGCATATTGTTGGCATTTTCCGGTTTGATGATTTTCAGAGGAATTATAGTCCTTCATTCATAAAATGTTAAGATGTTTCGACCACTTCTCCTTTATTATTGAGTGGAATTGCACCAAAACTTACAGGATTTATCATACTTTCAAAGAATCTTAAATATTTTATTAAATTTTACAACAACAGTCTTTAAGTGTCGTGTGGCGGCTAAAAAAGTCTCAAGATACTTGGACTCTGTGTCGTTATGTTTTCTAGTCCTTTGAAAATCTGGAGTACATTCAGATTTACTACAACAGATTTCCACTTTAGCTGATGCTGAATGGCGTGAAAGACTACGCATTTCATTACCTTTCTCCAACATTTTCGCTGAAACTGAGTATACTATTATTTTGCTTGACGGTATTCTTTGATTCCAAAGGATATTTTTACAAATTTTACTGTAAACACGATTCATAGTATTATTGAACTTAACTTAAAGCAAATATACTCTGTTTACATTTAAAAGTGAAAGTAAAACCTTGTATACAACTCACGTGTTGTTATATACTTTAACAACGTTTAGTAGAATGTATAGTGTGTTTCAACATTTTGAAAAAAAATGATACAACTTGTAAACTAAACACAACTGTGTTTGATAGACTTGCATTGTATACTTATGTACCCATTTTTGGAGTGCGACGAAATATTGTTTCTGTTGTTGTTCTCGAAAGTGTTACGTAATAAATGACAGATATCAACTTACCTGTGTGTTTTATTTAAGTCTTATAGCTTGCATTTCAGTGGCTGACAGACAAAATAATAGAATAATGGTAATACTTTACCATCCTTTTTCTTCTATCAAGCCACACCTGTCGACTATTTCATATAGCATGTATGCCTCTAAGACTGTGTTGCAATAACCCGTACAACTGTCTTGAATCTGCTTAGCGTTTGCCCGTAAATTACATTAGAATGCTGTAAATAGGGCCAGAGAAAAGAGAAAAGATTACTGGCCGGCAAAGATCTTTGATGCCATCAAAAAGATCTATAAAAATCAATCCGTAGTTGTTTTTTTTTGTACAAATGTCGCTGTAATTAAAGGCTTGCTTAATGAACATATGGTGTGGGAGTTTAGGAATTATTCTCATGCCTATTTTTATTTTCCCAACTTCGTTGTTAGTAATTTTGCATTTCAGAATTAAGTGAATAAATGCCAAATGAAAGTCATACAATGTCAGAAATCGATAGTACATGTACAACGCAAATTGTTGCGAGGGATGAGTAAGATACATACATGACCGTAAGTCAAAATAAATCACAACGACTTTGTTTTTCATGTAGAAATAGATTGACTAACATGTATAGACGCTTGCTTTCAAAACACCAGACCTAATTTTACCAAAGGATATTTATCTTTCCTACACATTTGATCAAATTGTAAATAGCAGACACGTAACTATGTATTCTGGAAGATGTAGCGATACAGCGCATTTTATGATAAGTATTTAATGTAAGGGTTATACTTTCTCAGTGATCAAGTTCACATTATTGTACAATCCCGATTAGAAATTTTACAAAAAAAGTATAACTGTTTTTCTTGTAGAATTTTTTGAACAATTTCAACTTTGAAAATGAACTGTCTACATGAACGGAAATCAAAGACAGTACATCTGTACATAAATTCAGATTTTGTTGTTTATTTCGTGGTTTCATTTTGTAACAAGGGAAAGGATGGCTTCATTTGATTGTTACAGTGAGTAGCTTAATATTCATTCCTTTCCGTCGAGGAATAATAAATTTAATATATTTTAGGACATTATTTGTGTTGAAATTGCAAACAAGATATAGAACTTACATTTCTTCCATTAACTTCATTTTCCGGTACAGAATTTGAGTGGGATAACTTTAAAGATGACTCTAATCAAAGACAATATAGTTTTGTCATTATTGCACTTGGTCCCCAAACACACATTTGGTCTTCTTAACGAAAAAGGAAGTAATAAATGGGTTTAGATTTCAACAGCTGTAAACTTCTAATAACAATAACCAATTAATACGGAAACGTTTCCTCATGCTTAGAATTATTAATTGCAGATCGAAAAACAAAATTAAACTTGGTTTATGTTTTTACGTTAACAATCTCTTCTCCTAAATTATTGTGTTACATTTATGAGCTGTAGACTCAAGTGAAGCCTGCTGAGAGATATTCACTGTAATACTTGTCTAGCCGGTTTAACAGACCTGTTTATATCTCCGTAGTTTCTACGAATTTGCGTTTAATAATATGGACTACGATTTACCGAAAAATTACTACGGAAGATTGTCCCAAAGATATCGGCCAGTTGGCAAATTTGCGATCAAAGTGGCGCATGAAAATAGCGAGTGGCGAAATTGGAAATTTCTACATATTACTTTGTTACTAAATCGTAACCTTTCGATATTTTTACTGGTTCGGATAATTTGCCTACGCTTCAGGTTGCAAAAAAATCGATACTGTACTCTTTAATTTTGCAATTGCTTTATACTATAAGATCATTTCATATTGTTCTTTACTTACTAGATAATTTATTTTGCCATATGTGTAGTAATTGTAAGAATCATTTAAATGTTGATTCTTAAATTAATTTGTTATTTAACATCGCTTGTTAAAACTAGTAAAGTTAATAGTTAATCCAGCAGACGTCATTTTTGGCGCTTTTTGTTAACGTCGCGTCATGCGCAATTCTGCGCGACGCCCGTTACGTCAGTTGTTTATTCCGTATATCAACGTTTGAATTACTTCCGTTAAGAAGCGGCGCATTGCCATGAAAAATAATATTAAAGGTTTCGACGCTTAAGACATCATAGTCGGTATGCAACTTATATTTAATTGTTATAAATACATTTGTGCTATTTCCTAAAATAATTAAGTAATTATTTTAAGCAATGTTGTCATTGCATTGTGCGTTTATGATATTGTACATCATTAAAAAATTTCTAATGTAAATGTTTTTTTTGGAAGCGAAAATTAAAAAATGGTCACATACTTGTTTCAGAAAATTCGCTCGTCACTGGGGTTGGAATTTCATGCTATAAACATAGAAAAAAATTTAAAAGGGGGCGAAATCTATCGTCTTTTTGTTTTTTTCCAAACCCCTTAACCGTAATTGCTAAAAAAGGGAATATCATAAACCTTAAAATTAATTTATTAAAAACCCGGGCCTTTTCGAAAAAACAGATACTTTTCCTTTTTTCTTTTTACGGGCGTCATATCCAACAAAGGCAAACTTATCTCTCCAGTAACACAAGGTCTTATAGAATGAGGTCTACTAGCATATACGTGTCTGTATCATGTTTGGACAGCATAAATGAAGAAAATAACAGAGAACAGTTTTGGACCTTGTAGTTTTGAAACTGAAAACGATAGTAGTAGGGGGCCATTTGTTGGGGTAAAAAAACGGGCGCCTTTCGGGGGGGCCTATTTTAAACAAAATTTAAATAATCATTTGCAATAAAAATTTTTAATAGTGCGGTGTGCGGGGGGGCCTTTGGGGGAATTTTATGATTATTTTATGAAAATGCTTGGGAAATTTGTCTTGTATACTTATCAAAGGGCGTTTGGCAAAAAATCGAGGGGTTCACCCCTACGGGTTAACAATACCCAAAAGGGGTTTTTCCCTATATTTCTATAAAAAACTAAAACTTTTTTTCAAAAAGGGCTAGAAACTTTATTAGACCCATTTCAGAGAAAAAACCCTTTCCTCATTTTTAAAAGGGGTTTGTTAAATTTTTAAAAAAATGAAGAAAAAAGTAGGGGTCATTATCTTCTAAGGGAGTTTCCCTCGGGTTTCCAAATATTTGAAAATTTAAAAATCAAAAACACTTTTTGGGGACCGGGGAAGTACACTCATACTAAAATTGAAGTTAAACTTACCGAATAAAAATTCTCCCCCATTTTGTCCTCCCAAAATTTTAAACAATAAAAAATCCACGGGAAAATTTAAAAACAAAAATACCCTTCTTTTTAGACCTCTTTTAAGTGAAAAAGGGGGTATTAAATACTTGACACCCTTTTAAAACAAACCCAATGGGGTTTTGGCTCACCCCCGGGGGGGGTTTGTTTAAATTTTTGGTTGGGGCCCGGGGAAAATAACACGAAAACAAAGCTAAAACCGCATGCGTTTTTTAAAAAACCCTTTAGTATAAACCCCTTCGAAGAAAATGTATAAAAAAATTACGTTCTACTGACCAGTCATTAAAATTAAAACAGAATACCTATTTAAAAAGTTAAAAAGGACCAAAATATTCCCTCTCAACGGGAGTAAACCCGTCGATACCCCACGCAAAAATTTAACCAAACATTTTAATACAGCATTAATACCGTCTTTTCCTAACAAAAAATAGCCAAAAAAGGGGCCCGGGAAACGAAAAATTTAAAATCCCCCAAATTTAAAGTCTTTTTTGCCCAATAAAAAAAAACTTTCGTTTTTTTAAACCCAATAAACGCTTATTTTTAAACGAATGACTCGCGAATTCAAAAGCAAATGTTATATAAGAGAGTGCACAGCCGTCCCCCTTTTGGAAATTCTTAGGGTCCAGGGAAAAAACTTTCCCGTTAACACTTTTCCCGGGGCCCCGGGGTTTTGGGGGTTAGGCTTTTCTTTTTTGCAAATAAACAACGGAAAGTCTGAATTGTCAAGAATAAACTTTTTTGACGGGTTTAAACCCCGTACTATAAGTACAAATTGATGGTTTTACATACGCGTTTTATGAGGGGCATTAATAAAAAATTTTAAACAATTTTTTTAATAAACCCATACAAAAATACAATAAAAATAATTAACTAAATTATTATACAACTTACCAGTCCGGATAAATTCGCCTAATAAAATCAATGGTTTTTAGAAAAATTTTCATCCCAAAACCCCCCAATCAAAATGATTATTTTGAAAGCGGTAACGTTTTTTCAAAAACACCCGCCCGGTTGAGCCCAGTACCCTTTTTAAAACGTTACTCCACGAAAGGTGTTCCCTTAAATTGTTTTTAAACCCCTTTAACCCCTTTTAATAATTATAAATGATTATGGGGCAAAATGTATAAATTTTTCCCGGGATACAAAAAATAAAAACAAAAAAACCCCCAATTTAAATCGTTCAAAACAATTTACTGCCCCGGTTTAAATTCGCCTAATTCAAATTTTTAAAAGGGAATAGAAATATCGTTTCCCTCCCAAACACCAATGGGAAATGAAAGTTTTTTTTACAAGGGGGTTTAGCTTTTTTTCCAAAAATGAAGGTTGACCCCGTTGGGCTTTGGTTTACCCCACGCAATAGTGTACAAATATTTCGTTTTTAAAAGAGCGCCTTTTAACGTTTAAATACAAAATTTTTAGAAAGGTTTAAAAGGAAAAGGGTCTTTAAAAAAACCCGAAAAGGGAAAATAAAATTACAAGAATAATTTAATCGTTATAACCCCCTTAAACCGTAATGTGGCTTTACTAGATCCTCTTTTCGAATGATATTTACCTGTAGAACCCCCTATAAAACCAAAATCATCCCAAACACCCAATGGGAAAGGGGCCGTATTTTGACAAGGCGGTAACTTTTTCCCCATACACCTGACGGGTTTAAAACCCCCGTATCGTTTTTGCTTTCTACCCCAACCCTTAGTGGGGCAAAATTTTCGATTTTAAACAGCCTTTTAACGCTTTTTACATAAGTATAGAAGGGGAAATTATGCAAAATGTCTTTAAAAAACCCGATACAAAAATAAAATAGAAATCCCTAATTTTGTTTTTTCGGGGCAAAAACCGGTGATGTGCGTTCCTCCTTAGTTTCCTTTTAAAATCGTTTGAAAATTTAAAACCTTTAAATTTTAACCTTCGCTTCAAACCCCAATCGGAAAGGCAAAATTTTTTGAAAAAGCCGAAGCCGGATCGACTTTTTTTTCCCAATACTGGAAAAAAAAAACCGCGGGGAAATTTTTAAAAAAATTTTTTTTTTAAAAATAAGAATTTTGAAATAAGTCCCTTTCTTTCGGGTTTTTTTCCCGGTTTTAAATTTCCCAGTATTTACTTTTTTTGACCAATCAAAATTGGGAAGATAAATGCGTTCTTACAAAATTTAAAAACAACCTTTTTTTAAAATCGGGTTTTGGTGGGGGTATTATTAAGAAGCGGCCCGAGTCATTTTAAATCTTTTCTACTTTAGAATTCTTCCCCGGAAACCCAGGAAAACTTTGTATTCGTGAATTTTACTGACACAGAGGAGCTGATGAATTTTGAGCTAGGGGGGGGTTTAGGGGTTTCCCCCGGGGGTGGGGTTTTCCGGGGTTTTTTTTTTCTTTTGGGGAAACCCCGAAATACGTAATGACTTTGCGGGGGAAAAATTAAATACATATTAAACCCTTTTGGGAACCCCCCCCGGCCAGAACACAAACGTTTGGAGTTCCCCTGGAATGAAAGAAAAAAGAAGAGATAGAAGGTGCGTGAAATTTTTTTTTTTCCCCCCCCCCCCCCCCTTTTTTTTTGACGAAAAAATTTGAACGAGATAGAAAAAACACTGGTCTGACGATGGGGAGTGGAACCCCTAAAATGGGGCCAGGGGGTACAGATGGGGGGCGGAAAAAAGGGGCCTCACCCGGGCCCTTCTCTTGGGGACCCGCCCCCAGGGGAATTCAGTTTAAGGGGGAAAAAAAAAGGAAAAAAGTTTTCAAAACCCGGGGCAGTCGTCGAGTATCAAGCCCTTTTCAATAAACAGTATAGAGGAGAGAGACTAAAAGATGTGAGAAAAGGTCCCCATAAAATTTTGGACACTTTGTTAGGGAACCCGGGACGTTTTGGCCGGGGGGCCCGGTTTTTGGGCGTGTTTTTAAATAAAAAATCCCCAAAAGGGTTTACCGACCCAATTTTTCGTTCCTCCCCCGCCCGGGGACGAACTCAATGCCAATAAAAGGAAGGGGGCTTCAAAAAAGTGCTAAACAAAAATTAAAGCCCTTTTGCATTGTTAAAGTTTTGACATTTCGTAGGATCCATTGTTTTCCCAAAAGGGGGGACTAGACAAGAATCACTAAAATCAAAGGAAAAAAAAAACTCGTTCCCCAGTTAAAAAAATTCTATTTTTTACCATATAAAATGAGGACCGGGATTTTTGGGGCCCAGGCGTTTGGGAGTCAGCACCCAAAATTTAAAAAGAGAAACCCAAGTTTAAAGGGAAAAAAATAACCAAAAAGAAAAAAGGAAAAGAAATTACAGCTTACTAGAAAAAAAAGAAAGTCCCTTTAATTACAAAAAAAAAAAAAAAAAAAAAACAATGATCCCCCCAAAAAGTTTCTGAACAAAAAAAAACAATTAGCATTTTTAAATATCCCAGTTAGCAAGTCCCCAAAAAAAACCCCAAGGGGCTTAGACGATTCACGGCGTTTAAAGAAGTCCTTGGGTACGAGGGGATGGTGGTTAGGGGCCGGGCGCGGGCCCAATTTAAATTTAACAACCCCCATTTTCCCCCCCCCCCAGGCAATTTACTTATATTAGGGGCACGACGGTCACTTTAAGCCACGAAACCATCCCGGTTTTTTTTTAAAGCGCTAGTATTTTTGCGAAAAAGGGCCTCAAACATTACAACAACAAAGAAAGACCCCAAGCGATACACTTTGCTTATTTGTAAAAGAGCCCCAATGCCCTTTAAAAGGGAAAATGAAGTGATTTTGGGGGAGTTTTGAAAAAGGGATTTAAAAAATCAGAAGGTTTTATCAAAAAACACAAAAAAATCCCAAATACAAAAGAAAGGAAAAAAAAAAAGGGAAAAACCCCAGGGAACCTAAACAATGCACAATGGTGGAAGTCCCCTTTCATGCAAAAAAGTTTTAAGTTTTGATAAAACCCCAGAAAGATGTTCACCAGTGCGGAGGTATATGTGTAGTTTCTTTGTAACGACTTTGTTTTAAAAGGACATTTGTGTTTTTAAACCCACCCCGGCAAAAGAAGATACTTTCCCCCAAAGGGTTTTATATTTTTTGATTTCGATTTGTACCCGGGTAAATATCATTTGTGTAAAAAGGGATATGTCCCAAAATAAAAAAATTGATTGTAAAACTGCCAATCGAACGGTAAAATATGAAAATTCTTGCTCCAAATTTTAAAAATTTGGGTAAAACGTCAGGTGCGGAAAAACCCCGCATCGCCCCAATTTTGGAAAGTGGCCCTACGGTGTGCCCCCGGAATGCATTGAAAAAAATTAACGCCCCGAGTTGTTTTAAAAAAATGGGGTTCCCTTTTGCGACAAATTGTGAAAACTCAGATTTTCCCTGCAAAAACAAAAGATAAAGGGCCCATCCCCCGGAACATGTGGGTTTTAAGAAGTTTTTTTTGAAGAAGGATAGGGGAAAAAATTTGGGTTTCAATGGTTTTTTTTCTAAAACAATCATTTTTTAAAAGTTTTTTTCCCCAAAAATTAAAAGGGCTACGACGCTTTTTTTTAGAATATTTTTAGCCCCAATTCCTTAGCCCCAAAAAATTCTTTGTTAGCGGATCAAAATTATTTTACATGCCCTTTTAAAGCGAGATTTACTTTTAAAAGTGATTGACAGTCTAAATTTTTTTCCCCATAAATTTTATCTGCGCCCCCGAAAGCCTTTGGATTAGATAAATTGAAAAAGGGGGGGTTTCCCCCTTATTATTTTAATACAAAAAAACCAAAAATTATAAAGGGGGCATCCCAGAGGCAAAATATTAGGGCATGATTTTATGAGTGAAAAAGAGAGATCTGATTTTTAGCGGGTTGAGTGGAGAAAAAACCCGATGGGTTTTGATTTTAAAAAAGAATTTTGGAATTTGTAAAAAAGCGATTTTGGGATTTTTTTTGAGACAAGCGTTTTTTAAAATTTTTTGGGGGAATTATTGATAAAGTAGGGTGAAAAAAATTTAAATAAAGGGTTAAAAGGGGCCCTTGAAGAAGAAAATTTTGGAGGGGCCGTAGCCCCTTTGGGATTCCGTGACTATACTTGGGTCTGCATAAATGTATTTAAACCCAAATTTTTAGAAGAAAAATGGAAAGAAAAATTAGGGGGGCAAAATGATTGGGTACCCCCCAAAATTAGTGGGCCGGAAACCCTGTATGTATAAACGAAAACGGTGAATCCCCAAAAACCGAATTTACGGAAAAAAGGGAAGGAGAGAAAAAATTTTGGGTACTTTCTTGATACGAAATTCCCCCCGGGGGTTTACAAGGGAAAATAAGAAAAAACCCTCTATCGAATGGTTGAAGGGTTTGGGCGCAAAATAAAAAATAAAAATTTTCAACACGGGGCTAAATTTGGCAAAAAAATCTTTCCCAGGTACCCCGATATTTTTTTGATGGGTTTTGGGGCGAAAAAAAACACCCCCGTATGAGTCCCACGTTGCATTCCATGGTTTTTACAGTTTGGGTTTCCCTTTAATCGCGAAAATAGTTTTCATCAGTCCCCCAATCAATTTTTAGAAAAACCTATTCGCGTTGAAAATGAAAAAAAAAAGCTTACATAAAACAATTAGGAATAAAAAATACTTTTGGGTTTTTTGGACCCAAAATTAAAAAAAAAACGAAAAATCAAAATTCTGGTTAAAGCTTTCATTGAAAATTTAGTTTTAAACCGACAGTTTAAAACCTAGGGAAATTTTTCTTCGGGGGACGAAACCAATCCCAGTAACTTACTAAAAAGTTGAGGGAAAGTGAAAAATTCAAGTACGTTATTTCACTATTTTGTATCCTTGGGTAAACAGTATGCCATTTCCCCTTGTAGGCCCACCCCGTCAAAATAACAAAAGATTTCAGTGACTTTTAAATTTAAATTATTTAGGCATCCCCAAAAGTTAAAATTGTACCCCCAAGAGGTCTATACCTTTCCCGCCCTTCCTTATGGGGTAAAATTTGGGCAAATAAAATTTCCCTTTTATTTAAACCTGCGGGGATCTGAAAACCCAAAAACCCCTTTGCGATTGCCCCCGATGATGATGGGAGCGTTAACGGGCACGGGGTTTACTCCGGAGTTTCCCAGCCCTTTTTAAGACGGGTTTTAAAACCAAATTAAAAATACGAGTATCCCATGGGGGGGGAAATATCAATATGCCCCTAAAACCAGCGAAGGGGGATTTTTTCCCAAATTTACAAAAACCTTTTTTTAAATTTAAGCAAGGGGCAAGGGGCTCCCTGCTGGAAAAATAAACCCAAGAATAAATGAATTACATAACCCCCTTTTGGGAAAAAGAGGGTGTTTCTTTTGGATGGCCCCAAAACAAGAACCCGGGGTTTGGGGAGCGCTGGTAAACTATTTCAAAGTTTTGGGGTAATTTTGGTAAAAGGCTAAATTTTCGCCAGAAGATTTTCTTTCCCCGAAGCAGGAAAACCCTTTTTCTTAAATTTTTTTTCCGACCCGACGAAAAAAACCGCTTAATTTTATACCCTTTTCCCAAATGACATTTTAAAAGTAGAATGGAAATTTCAAAGAGACTTTTCCCCCGAAGATAAAAAAAGAATATTTATTTAGCTATTTTAAACAACTTGTTGGGCCAGATTTAAATTTTAAAACGTGGGCCAAAAAAGTCGATAGGAGGGTACTGTTTATGATACGGACGGGTTTTATATATGTAATTCCCCCGGGACATTTGTTTCCTCCTTTAGGGGGATTATTTGGGGGAAAACCTTAGGGATAGGGGGACGGGGGGGGAGTACATTGTTTGTTTGTGTCGGGGGCCCAAAAAATTAGGGCTTAAAAAACTTAAAAAAAAAAGGAACGTGAAAGGTTAGGGGGGGGGTTTTTTATTTTAAAATTATAAAAATAGTCAGTTGATAAATTTTTGAAAGTTTGAAAAAAAGGGTTTTCGACCCCAAAAGTTTGGTCCGAGCTTTAAACAGTAACAAACCCCGGCAAAAAATTTGTAGGAAAAAAAAAAGGAAAATAGTAATCGTGAAGAAAAAAAAAAAAAATTCAAGAGGTTTTACAAAACGTGAAAAATTGCGTTTTGAACTGAACCTTTAAGGGTTTGTTAATTTAGTTTGATTTTCATACGTTTTAAAATTTTTTTTGTGTATGGGTTTTTGACATCGGGGAAATTTTTTTCTTTTCTCTCCGTTTCAGCTTTTGCACTTTAACATGTAATTTTCCATAGGGTCCTTTTCACGTTTTGTAAATGCTTTTTAAAAAAAGTTTTAACCCCTTTTTAAAAAATGTTAGGGGGGCTTTTTAAAATTTTTGTAAAAGGTATTCGTTTTTTGCATTTTAAAAAATGAAATTTTTCCCATAGGGTCCGTTCACGTTTCTGTCAATCTTTTTTAAAAAAGGTGAAACACCGTTTTTAAAAAATGTTACGGGGCTTTTTAAATATTTGTAAAAGGGTTATTCCTTTTTTGTACTTTAAAATTTTAAATTTTTTCCATAGGGTTTTGTTTAAATTTTACCGTTTTGTGTTCCTGTTTCTGTGGATCTAAATTTAAGCTTTTTTAAAACTGTTTCAATTTTTGATTCAAAAAATTTTGTTAATTTTTTATTGTCTCTTTCATGATTAAAAACCTTGGAAAATGATGGTTTGTCATTTCATGGTAAAAACTCCCATTCTCGCCCCCAAAAACGTAAGAAAATGAAACCCCGCAGGTTAAATTTACACCCCCCGGAAAAAGGGGAAAAGTTTTTTACGTTATCCCATTCAAAAAAGAAGGAAAAAAGGGCCCCTTTGTGACCCCTTGGCATTTTTTAGGCCCCCTCGAGACCCCAAGCTGAGATTTGTGTAAATTTTTTCAAATGGGCTTGTTTATGTGTTTTTAAATTTCCTCCCTCATTTAAACCCATCTCTTCAAAACGGGGCTAAACGAATTGTGGATCTCTACTCGTAGTTGTAAACGGTTAAAGCTTTCCCAAATCCAAAGTCCCAAAAAATAATGAAAACATCATTTCGTTTTTTAACCTTGTCCAGTATGGTATTATGGGCAAACCGAAGCTGTAAAAAAGCAAAGGGTTCAGGTTTTTTGAAAAAAAAGTTTTAAGTAGGGATTCGAGAGAAAGGCCCCCCCTTCGCACATTTTATTCTGTTACGGTTTTCTTTAAGACCCGTTTGACGAAATGGGAAAATTTATTCCAAAATTTTATGTAAACAAGGACTGCCCAAAGGGTGAAGAAGTGGAACTTTACCCGTGACAAAAAGGCACAAGTTTATTATTATCGATGATCTCATGCACGAAGTAATGCGAAAAAGACATGGGGGTTTCTTTTTCGCAGGGCTTTTCACCCTAGGAGGGGTTTTTCTGTCATACAATTTCCAAAACTTGTTTTCCGGGGGTAAAAAGCCCGAAATATTGCCCGAATACGTGGTATATGGTATCATGAAAAATTTGAGAGATGTAAAGCAAGTAAAGGGAAAATTTTGGGGGGAAAACCCCTACCCTGGTAAAAAAAAGGATTTAGGGAAAAATTATAAGACGCATTAAACAAAGAAACCCGGTTATTTTTTGGTGGATATGAGCCCCCCGCCAATAAAAAATCCCTTTAAGAACCCTTATTTTTTCCGGGGGGAAAACCCTATAGTCTAAATTAAGTAAAAAGGAAGCCAAAGCGGCGTAAGGTAACCTGGGCAACTAATCAAAAAGCAACGTCATTTCTTTTTTTTCTTCTTAAAAGCATTTCAAACCGGGGAAGGAAAGGGATTGTTTGGGACAAATTCCAAACACAAATGTGAGCTCTCCCCCCCAATTGCCCCAAAATTCTAGGTTTTTAAATAGCCTTAAACCCCTTTTGAAAAAATAGGCTTAAAAACGACAGACACGTTTTATTCATCTACTGGGAAAAAGAAAAAAAATTGGGTTCAATTTAAAAGAGAAAAAGCCATCCAAAATAAGCCACAGTTTATTACATCTTAGTGAAAAATTTCGTTTGGTATCTAAACCCCTATTGCTATAAAGGAAAAGTTTATTTTGGTTCCCCACAAAAAAATTTCAGGGGTATGCAGGGAGTTCAAGTATCAGGACTAGAGAAACAAAAGATGATGAAATCCATACCTCCTAAAAATGGCCCGAGCCCCATTAAAAACCCCCGGGGGAAAAACGTGATCAAGAAAGAAAAAAACTAAAAAGACTCCAAAGCAATTTTTGATGGATTCGTTTTTTTTAAAAAAGACAATATTTTTTTTGATTTTATTTTATTTTTTATACATACAAACTAAAAAAATTTTAAACAGATTTTTAGTTTGTTTTTTTTTTACAAATTTTTTCAAAAAACAGTATCATTTTTCCAAAATTTTTTTTTATTTCGCATTTAAAAATTTTGACAATTTCTTTTAAGTCATTCCCGTACCTTAGTCATGACCTTAAAACACGCAATAAAAATCCCAGGGAAACCGAAATTTTGATTTTTGAATGGATAAAACCATCATCCCCGTACTGTTCGTTTTAAATAGTTTTAAAACCCGGGAAACGGGAGCGTTGGGTTTTTTTCCCACGGGAAACAAAGAAATTGTAAGGTCCTTTTTTCGGAAAGAAAAAAGGGCACCCAATGCTTCCCCCGTTCCAAACATGGTATCCCTGTTAGAAAAGGGCCCAAAAAAATCCCTTTTTAAAATTTCTTTTTATCGAGGGGGCCCCACTGTTTTGGATATCTTTTTTGGGAAAATTTTAAGTTCCCAAATTATTCATTTTTAAAAAAAAAACGCCCCCCCCTGTTTTTATCAGATCTTCCCGGGGAAGGGGGCGTACATAATTTAGGGTTTACACTCTCGGTAATGCCTCAGCAAAATTTTATTTCTAGTCGACAATGTCCCTTTCCTTTTAGTGCTAAACGAGTAGTAAGGATTACATCAATAATTTCAGACAATTCCCTTTTTATAAAACTTTTTTTTGAAAAGTTAATGTCGTTCTTAAACAGAGTCCTGTTTTTTGTAACATCCGGGATTGATCCGCCCAATTTTTGGTTGAAACGGGTTTTGAGGGCCCCGATTGTCCCTCAAAGTATAGGCCCATGGGAAATTCGTTTAAAAAGCTTTAAACTGGAAAAGGGTTGGGGCGCGTAATCGCCATTAAGCCGCACTGGAAAACCGGGGCCCACAAACAGTTTTACAAGGAACCCCGTCCTTAAATATATGTGCGCTGTAAATAAAATTTTACCCCAAGCAATGGACGTTGTTTGTTTCTGTGCGTAGGTAAGGGTAAAAAGGCTGCTTTTCTTTAATGAGATTAACCCTGCGACTAAACTTTTCCCCTTTTTAGCCCTTGAAAAACCGAAATTTGGAAAAGGCGTCCGTTTTTTTCCCCCGCATAGTCAGGAGGGGGCTGTTTATTTATTTTGTGAAGGGGTCGCGGTTAAGATGTTTGTTTAATGCCTACAGCGGGCTCTTTTATGAGTAATTGGGTTGTTGGGAAAAAAAATCATATGTTTAAAGGGGTTCCATTTCCCCATTTTTTGCCCTTTTAAAAAAGCGCACTCGTAAAGCAACCGAAATTATTTTCCCGTTTTAAACCCTCATTGGTGTAACGTTTCCCTTTTCTTTTTAATAAAATTGAAATCGTTAACAATTTTTTCCCGTATGGCTCGGTTTTTACTGTAAAATCGTTTTCTATGTAACTTTATAGGGGTTTAAATTTTTATGTAAAACGACAATGGGGTTCTGCTGTAAAAAAACTAACCCGGCGAAAAACCCTGTGAAATGTTTAATTTATTGGACCAATATTTGTCGGCGTAAAAGGGGCGCCCTCGCCCTTTCCCAAATTTTCGTTTAAAAGGTTTTTAACCCCCTTCTTTTTGATCCCAAAAACGTTGGGAGATGACCCGGGGATGTTTTTAAAAACGGGTGCCCATAAAGGGGTGATTGATTTTTTGGGCGGGAAGTGATCCCTTCTTTGATTGTTTTTACGTAGCTGTGGGGGTGGAAAAAGAACAAAACTCTCTTTTAAAGAAAATTTCCTGTTTTTTTTATAGCTGAAGTTTTGGGGGTTTATTTAAAACCCTTTGGGCTCTTTGGTTTTTGTATAAAAAGCTATTGGGGGACGTATTCTTTGTTTTTTTTTTGGTTTACTGTCCCTTTTTACGGGCTTTCAACCCCCTTTTCCTTTTTGCGTTTTTCTTTTGACTTTGCATTTTGGTTTGCTTGTCTTTCGGGATTTACCCCTGGGATGTTTGGGGGGGTTTTTTTATTTCGGCCCTTTTCCCCAATGAGCACCGTTTTCCCCCGATGTAACGGCCCCTTGATCAGGTCGTTTCGTATCCCCCCTCGGTTTTGAAAAGGGGTATCCAATTTTTTTTCCGGGTCCTTTATGGGGGGCCCCTACCTTTTTTAAAAAACAAAAAGCAGTGAAAAATCGTTTTTCTTTAAACACAGGTTGTAAAATCTTTGGGCTTTCAAATAAATTCAAAAGAAATTTAAAATAATTCCCAGTTCCCCAGGCAAATACACCGTCGATATATTTTATAAATTTAAAGTTTCCCCCCCCCCCCCCCCCCCCCCCTTTTATTGGTTTTTTTTTTTCTAAAGTTTTCCCTTTGAACGGCAACAATGGTCTCTAAGTAAACTCTTGTCAATTAAAGCGCACAAATACATCTTTTTCTTCCGGCGGGAAAATCGCGGGTTTAAAAGGAATTCAGTATGGGGCGGGGCCAAAGATCCTCTAAAGGGTTTTTATTTGGGGAAATTTAATGTAAAAATCTTTGGGTTTTTTGTTTTACATGTTTGCGAATTTGTTACGGGGAAGATAAAAATAAAAAAAGGGTTTTTGGTTTTATTCGGTTTTGTTTTTTTTTTGGCTTTTTAAAGCTTCTCTGTTCGACCCGGGCTTTCCCGAATGTGTCAAAAAGGGGGTTTGGGGGCTCTCAAAAATACGGGTTAAGTGAGTGATGGGTTTAAAATGTTTTTTTTCTAATTTAAAGATCGGTTTTCCAAAACCAAGACGTACAAAAGTCTTTTTCCCTTTTTGTAGCTGGCATATCGTCTTGCTGAAATTAAACGTTTTCCCTTTATCACTCTTTTTGTTTAATTGGCTTAGCCTGGGATTTGACTTTGAAAGTCATTTTTATGATCTGTTTTTTTTAACTGTACAGTAGATCTTTCAGTTGGAGAAAATTTTAGTTTAAAGGGACACTTGAGGGCGATTATGTTTGTTTATTGGTTTCTTTCCCTTTTTTAAAATCCTTTTTAAAGCGTGTAGAGGGCCGTTCAATTTGACTGGGGGAGAAACCCCTTCCTCCCTAGTTGAGCGTGGGTCTTTTGATTCCAAATTATGACCACTTTACCCCGGGGGAAAAAAAACAAAAAATTTACTCCTCCTATTTTAAATTTTACCCCTGAAAAAAGTTCGGGTTTACACGATCCCCCCCCCCCTTTTTTTTTTTCAACTGATTTAAATTTAACCAATGGGTAATTAAAGGGGTTTACTTTTTGAAATAAGTTAACATTTTATTTCTTTTTAAAACCATGTGTCCCCAACCCGTTTAGTTGGATAACGCGTATCTTTTACCCTCCCCCTGGAAAACTGGTCGCTTTTCCCTTTTCAGTTGATATTTCCCTTGGGAAGGGCTTTAAACAAAATTTCCCCCCTATGGTCTTGTGTTTTCCAAAAACAGTCCTGGAAATGTTCAGGAGCGTAACGAAAGGTTTTTATTACGATAAAACAAATGCCCCAAGTCAATAGCGCCTTTCCCAAAAGGGCCCCTGAAAAAAACGTTTTTGATAATCATGTGTTGGGCTTTCAACCGCCCGGGGTATAAATGAAGATAAATTAAATCTTTTCTGTCATATGAATTTCAATTTTAGGTCCCCGTGGGCTAGGAGTACCCGCGTCCGTCTTGTTCGGGTTCCAAATATCGTATTTTGTGGCCGTGTAAACCCCTTTCAAGGGCTTGGGCCCTTTTTTTGTTTGAACTCTTTTCTTTTGTTTTTTTTCAAAAATGGTACTCTGTCGTCTTTCCCCGTTGGGCCGCTTTTAATTCCCGTTCATAAAAAGCCCCTCCCCACCGGGCGTTATTTTCCCAATCAGCTTTAGTGTACACAGGTACGCCTTTCTTTTTAAAAGGTTTTAAACTTAAAAATTTTTTAACCCCCCCACTTTTGCGAGTTTCCCTATCGAAAAACCCCCTTTTCACGTAGATAAACGCGGGACCGTTTTTAACCCATTTTGAATTTGTAATTTTTTTTCTTGATAGTTTTTTTTTTAAAACCCCCTTTTGGTTTTTTGTAAATATTGCTGAACCACTCTTCCCCTTCGTTCTTTTGTTTGTTATTCTAGGGGGCTTTTCCCAAGGGCTGCTATGAATTGTGGGTGTTATAAAACCCCGTACTATTTTTTTCCCGAATTTAATGTATCGTTGTGTTCTCTTTTTTTCATACCGGAAAAAGTCTTTTTTAGTTTTTAATTGTATTTCCCGGAAAAGTTGCCTTTGCTCAGTGTTTGGGGCCGGGAGAAATGTGAATTTCCCTTTATTCTGAAGATACTTTTTTACCCCCTTGCTTTTAAAATTTCCCTACCCTTTCGGTTTTCTCACCGTTTTTGGTTTTCTCGTTCCCGTAGTATTTGCTCTAAAAGGTTCACTATTTCCGTACCTTTTTTACTTTTGATGGGTTTTTTTACAAAAGCGAAAAAGGGGGGGAAAATGTTATGGACAAAAACCAAAATTTTTTACCTTCATTTTGCTCGGCTAATCGACCATGTCCTCAGATCCTATCCCCCTTGACTGTCAAACCCCGGACAATCACGCAGATCGACGGGAAATTTGACGTTGGCCCCCTTTTTTTAAGGAATAAAATGTTGATTTTAAGCCATTTTCCCCTTTTTCTGGGTCTACCCATTTTTTTATTTACCCCGAACTTGATTTATTGGTACACTTTTTTTAACTCCAGCAAAAAAAACCGGGCAAATTTTGGGGCAAAATACAAAGAAGACAAAAACTGCTTTTCCGTTTTGACATTATTTTTTTGATAAAACATAAAAGTTTTATTCGTACAAATGGGATAAAATTTTTCTTAAACAAAAACAATTTCCCCCCGAATTTTAAAAAAGGGGTTTTTTCTAGAGTTTTTTTTTTAAATCCCGTTCCCAAAAAACCGATTTAATTTTCTGTAGCTTTGCGTATTTCTTCAAATGATACCGCCCAATCCATCTTTTTAAATTTACAGTCTATTTCCCAAAAACAAACTATCCTTGTTTTTATAAGTTTGGGGAGGTTTTTTTGTACTACATTTTATTATTTACAAAAATTTTCCCCCCTTGTAGTTGAACTGAACGCTTCCCAAACCCCCCGATGGTTCGTTGCAGTTATTGTTTTTAAAGCCCCTATACTGTATTTGTTGAGGGGCCCCCCCCTATTTTATGTATTCCCGTTTGGAGACCATTTAAAATGTTTCCCTTTTGCGCAAAAACCGATCTTTTCCCCAAACGCCCCAACTTCACGTGACAAACCCAAAACATTCGCATACCCTTTCCCATTTTCTGCTGTAAAACCTCCGGGCCCTTTCCCCCTCATACTTTTTTGGAAGTTTTTTTTCGGGGATGTTTTTTTAAATTCCCTTTAGTCTTTTTTCGTAATATTCCTTTTTTTCGGTTATTTGGGGGCAAATTGAAACGGTTTTATTTTTTTTTTTGAAACGATTTCTAGTTTCATTGTTTATATTCCTTTTAAACCCATTTCTTTTTTGGTATTATTTTAGGGCCTTTTTTCCCCCTTTTTTGCTTTTTTTTGACATCTTTTTATTTTTTGAATTTTTCCCCGTAACTTCCCCCATTCCCTTTGGGGTTACAAAACCGTGCACTGAAAAGCCCCCTAACTGTTTATGGATCACTTTGGGAAATAACGGGGGAAAAAAACCGGTTTAAATTTAGGGAGTTGGGTGTTCCTTCTGTGAACAACTTCTTTCAAAAAGACCTCTCCTTTGGTGTAAACATATCCCTTTTTTTGTCGGTAACCCCTTCTTTTTTCTGGATCCAAAACCCGTCCTTTTGTCCACCCCACACTTTTTTTTCTGAATGTTACAATAAAAAATTCCCCCCAAGGGGCTCCAATAGGGTGCTTATCTTTAAAAAAGCCTTATCCCCTTTGGTTAGTTGGTCTTTCAAAATTTTTCCTCGCTTTAAAGTTAAAAACCCATACCTTTTTTTCGTTGGTTTTTACCTTTCCACTCTTAATATCGCCCCTCATAAAATTTCCCTTTTCCCCTCGGTTTACCTGCAAATAACGATCATTCCCCGAGCGAAATAACATCTGGAAGTTTGAAAGTTTCTTGTTTGAGTAATTTAAACCTAAAAGACGGGGAAAAAATATTCGAGCGTATTATTACAATGAGCTCCATTTTTATTGGTCCCCTAAATACGAGTATTGGGTTAATTTTTCTATTAAAAGGGTTCGTTTTATTATTTGGGGGATTCTTTTGAAACAGGGTGATATTTTTTTAAAAATGACAAGTTTAAAAAGTGTCCCGCCCAAAAAAACAAAAATGGGGTCTTTGTTTTGGTGGAAAACAATTTTTTTTTGTGGTTGGCTCATGGTTTATCCCCGAATTCCAATTTTCATAAAACCCCAAACCCTTTTTTTAGTTCAAAAAAGTTTACCACACTGTGTCCACTTCATGGGTTCATCCAAAAAATTTTTAATAGATTTTTTTCCTTATGTCCCTTTTAAAAAAAACAGAAGCGTGAGATTTTCTAGAAACTAAGTGTTTTTTTTTTAGGTGGAAACAGAAAAAAGTTTTTATCTTGTAGAGAAAAGTCGTTTAAACACCCACAGACCCATATCAGCGATTAAGTAGATCGAATACCCAATCAGAAAAAACTTTGTAGTTTTGAAAAAACCAAACAAAAGGAGCATTTATTTAGTCGACATTTTAGTAAGTTAAAACGTGTTACAACGAGTATTATTAAAGAGTTACTAAACATGAAATTTAAACATTGAAACTTAAGAATAAAAATTGTACTTTCTTGGGGGCCCCCTTTTGTTTTTAAAACGCGAGGGTGATAGAGTTGTCAAAACCCTTTGGGACGATACTTTAAAAAGGTAAAATTCGGTTGGTAATTTTAAAGGGGTATCGGGTATTTTAAACCCCGATTGTTTTTTTTTTCCGGGCGAATGTCCCGTAACGGTTAGTTCTTGTCAACGGAAGTATAGCTTTGTTTTCGTGTTTTTTCCTAGTGTAGGGGAAACCCCCGATGTGCGCGAACAGCCCCAATAAGTATAAGGCATTCCCAAACATTTTTATTAAAAACGGGCCCTTAGAATTCAAAATGGGGCCCCCGGAACCCCCGGGACTTTTACGAATTCTTTTATGAAAAAGAGTTTCTTAATTTTTAAAGGGCTCCCCCATAGGGGCCCGTTTGTTTACAAGCAAAGTGGCCCCTATACTTCTAACGATTATATTTAACACGTGTGAGTGGAGTTATTTGACCGTGTGTATTTGTATTATTACAAAACATCTTCATTACAAACATTGAAAGCAGATGTCATAGATTTTTTTTTTGCCTGCGTTCAAGCATTTTACGCAGCACTACTTGTCCGTTTTCAAAGACACACCAGATACATTTTTTATACGAAAATGTCTCTCGTCGTCAACGATTTCCTCTGTTACAAACGTGCTGAAGGCTGACATCAAAATTATATATGCCTCCCAACCTCTTACATTATTTTCAAAAAAGTTTAAGTTCTGATTTTTAAGTTCTCAAATGTTTCATATTTCCCTACAGAGTGGAAGAATTAAATAAGTTCGCAACGACAACATGCTTTGAGCTATCTTCTTAAAGTTAAAAGACATTATGATGTATTTTCCATTATATCGGATATAAGGCAAGACAAAAGCGAAAAAGACTCTTTTTAAAATCCTCCAATACCTCTCTATTTCTATGGCAATACTAAGATATCAACTTGTGAAATGATAAATGCATTTAGGATAGACATAAATGAATGTAAGATGCGGGTCATCTTTGGCCAACATGTAGAGAGGAAAATATGTAAAATCTACATTTGCAAATTCGTTGATTAGAGGACAGTGTTATTTGGAAAATGCCGCGGATTGGTAGGAAGACTTTGCTCATTGTTTTATGGATAATTGCAACAATAAAAGCAGGTAAGTTTAAATATCACAGTTGTAGAAACAATGATTTTTAGCAACTTCTATTCATTTTACGTAAATACGAATTATTATTTCGTAAAAACGAAATGTATTCAGTCGTAGAAACGAAATGTATTTCGTAAAAACGAAATGTATTTCGTAAAAACTAAGTCTTATTTCGTTTTTACGAAATAAGATTTCGTTTTTACGAAATGCATTTCGTTTTTAGCGAAATAAGATTTCGTTTTTACGAAATCAAATAATTTCACATGTAACTTTACGGGCACCGTAGATATTCTTCTTCGTGATTCATGAAAATCTTCCTTATATCAGACGAACAAAGGTGTATCATACAAATGCTAATTTGGTCTAGCACTTCTCTTCACTGTAAGGGTTTACAATTAGTCACTTATCTAGAACGATCCTTTTCGTGATTAATTACATTTGGGTAACTTATAATTGGGCGTTTATTCAAAAACAAACTAATCGTACGACATTAGCAGGTGTATTTGAATTATTTGTATATTTGATTAACGTGTTGCCTTCATACAGCAAGTAATTCTTCTACAGCAAGTAAATAATCTTAACCAGTGATATCGTTATTGGATTCCCAAATACAGCGAAAACATATACACATTTGTTTTTCTTTTATTTATTTTGTACGATGTTCCGTTAGGGCCAGCGCCTGTTCCCTGTGAACGCGAATGGCGAAGGTACGATGGCGAAGCGCGACAGTACGATGGTGACAGTCCGTCCTACTGTCACGCTTCGCCATCGCACTCTCGCACTACACCATCGTAGTTCTTAATGACGCACTCTCTAGAAACAGGAATTATACGATCTTTAAGGAAATATTGAAATAATTTCATTAAAATGTTTTTGTGACAGATCTTGAATTGTTATCTTATCCATTGTGCATATTGTTGGCATTTTCCGGTTTGATGATTTTCAGAGGAATTATGGTCCTTGATTCATAAAATGTTAAGATGTTTCGACTACTTCTCCTTTATTATTGGGTGGAATTCCACCAAACATTAGAGGATTTATCATGCTTTCAGAGAACCTTAAATATTTTATTAAATTTTACAACAGTCTTTAAGTGTCGTGCGGCGGCTAAAAATGTCTCGTGATACTTGGACTCTGTGTCGTTATGTTTTCTAGTCCTTTGAAAATCTGAAGTACATTTAGATTTACTACAACAGATTTCCACTTTAGCTGATGCTGAATGGCGTGAAAGACTACGCATTTCATTACCTTTCACCAATATTTTCGCTCAAACCGAGTATACTATTATTTTGCTTGACGGCATTAATTGATTCCAAAGGATATTTTTACAAATTGTACTGTAAGCACGATTCATAGTATTATTGAACTTAACTTAAAGCAAATATACTCTGTTTTACATTTAAAAGTGAAAGTAAAACCTTGTATACAAGTCACGTGTTGTTATATACTTTAACAACTTTTAGTAGAATGTATAGTGTGTTCAGCCTTTTGGAAAAAAAAATATTATATGACTTGAAAACCAAAACTACATGTAGTTCAACCACATTTGTTTGCTGTGAGATGGAAGAATAACTTTGTATTACTTCATAACTTACGGTTGAATGAATTTAATCTTTATTACTTTAATGGCATATAAGATAAGATAAGATAAGATAAGATAAGAAATTTGTTTATTAACGTGACCTGTGTGAGCATATAAACATAATAACATACAATATTTAACAATTAAACACACCCGGCCCAATGGGCCTATAAGTCACCAATCAATGTAATACAAAGAACATGCGTAATGTCACATGAAATGAGCATTTTTCTGAAACTTTAAAGAGAGATAATCAATAATTCAAATATCACTCCTACTACATCATAGTAAAAACAAGCACTTATCACCGTACCATGAATGTAAATGAAATGCAAATACACAGAAATACATATAAATATACTGAAAACTAAGTAAATCTTCTACTCATATTATTTGCCTTTCATTTATCTGGTGTTATATATTGCTTTTTTCCTCCTTAAGTAGCTTTTAACAATACATTTTGCAACTTTACGAGGATAATCGTTTACGAGATGTACCAGTTTATCACTATCACTCAATACGGTAAAGTTATAATTGTTAAGTTGGTCACTGAACATATTATTTCGTATATCCCTGTAGAATGCACAGTTAATAAGAAAATGACACTCGTCTTCAATGCAACGTGATTGACAGAATGAACAAAGTCTATCCTCCGGGCGTTCACCAATATACCGTCCAGTTTCGATCCTAAGGGCCATTTTTCGAGTACTTTTCTTTCATTTCGTACAGTAAATCCATTATCATCGATAATTTCCATCGATATCGATATCACTATGGCATTTCCTGGGCCCAGCTTCCGTATCTTATCCCAAAACTCTTGCGGGTTGTTGGTAGATATAGTTTCTATCTCCATGGCCTGTGACTGTCTATATGCCCGCTCTGTTTGGTTCAGTATTTTATCAAAACGATTTCTCGATTGTAAATAATCCGGCCGCAATGCAGTTCTAACATTTTTATTGTCATTGCACTCTAGAAACGCTTTTTCTTTGATTTTCATATCATTCCATAGTTCGATTAATGCCTCGTTCCAGAAAGATGTTTCCGTCCTGTACCGTTTTGCCGATCTAATAGATATGTTATACTTTGGTAATTTCCGTTCCATTTCAGATATGATAGCTTCGCAAAAATTTCTATATATATATATATATTGTCAATATTTTCCTGAGATTCTCGACACCTTTCTATTTGTGCTATTATATCTATCCACGTAAGTCTCGTTAACCCGCTGTCCATAAAGTCATTAGGTATATTTCTAGTGTTAAATCGGGGTCGCTTAATCTCTTGATCTCCAGACAACGCTTGGCCTACATTGACACAGTATGATACGGTAAACTCTGTAATTATCGCTGAATGGTCGGGCAATCTCGACCTTTCTCCTAATAGATCATGCAAATTATGTTCATCCATAAGCGATTGTACAGTTAATACATTTAATGACCTACAATTGTTAAAAACGTCACGCGGGAAGCAAATATAATCTACCGCAGCTCGACCTTTCCTTGATATTGACGTATATTCAGTGTCATTAAATCTACCATTTAGCACACAAAATTTTGCCTCATTCAAAACTTCGATCATTTCGTGTCCATGCTGATTAACAGTTTTGTCTATACATTTTCTTTCAGGAATTTCACCAACTCCACTCTTTATGTCTGATAGTGATCCGCTTCTAGAGTTAAAGACTGCAGCAATATATATAGCATCACAATCATTATTGATATAGATCTGCGCTAACAAATGTGCATAAAATCCTTGCGCATCGCGACCTCGCGGCGAGTTTTCATGTGGTAAATAGCATGAATAAATCACAAAACTATAGTCCGTCCCTTTATTCTCAATTTTTTTACCGAAAATACCATCAAAGGATTTATCAATGATTGACACATCATACCGATCGAAAATCTGATTTTTTACAAATATTCCGACCTCGCCGGAGGCCTTTGGTGCATTCTTATGAATATCAAGTCTGTTAAAACCAAACCAAGTAAATCCGCCTACACTTATAACATTTTGGTCCGCTAAATGAGTTTCACATACTGACATAATATCAAACTTTAACGCCTTATTAACCCGTAAATCATTATTATCTCTGGTCCAACCACACACGTTTAGATGACCTAGTTTTATTGACATATTAGGTCGGGACGGATCCTAGTTGCTCGTATTTGGCGGATGTTGTTGTTGTTGTTGTTGTCGCTGCTGATCACGTGGTTTAATCCTACCGTTGGCGTCAACACGTAACGAATGACCGTGAGGTAAGTTACGGAGTAGTGCCCTTGCATTCATTTCCATTAAGCGCTCCACTCGAGATTTGTTTTAATGTAAACATCTTTGAGAGCCACTATATCTTTCAGCTTGTATTTATTCCTCAGTACTAGAACTTTTTGGTCAAGTGCTTCAAAGCTGAATTTCACAAGGCCCGGTCTATCGTTGAATCTCGTTGGAAGCCGTACGGTGGCGGTCACATTAACATGTGATGAAACTTCATCGCCCAACGCCCTTATAATTTCCTCTACTTTAACAAGGAGATCCTCCGACTCTGTTACAGGTATGCCACTGGCAATGACCGTTAAATCTTGGTCGTCTAGGGGATTATCATGCCAGACGGAAGGTCTTGTCTGCTCACTATATCTGTTGCCTATACCGTTATCGTTCATCTCGTTAGCGATCCCCGGCCGCTCTAGGGTATCCAAACGATCCTGAATGGACTGAATTGTAGTCAGTACCCGATCTGTACGGGACGTCATATCTGGGATATCTGTTGAAGTCATACCTGGGATATCTGACCATGATGCAGTGTATATTGAGTCCAGTCTTCGCCCACACAAGAAACCTCTTCAACATCGGTAGGTGTTCTCCTACAACAAGGCAGACTATGATGCTATCAAAGCTGCTCTACGAGGTCTCTACTCAGACATAATGTCATCCACCGACACAGACATTAACGCGCTCTGGTCAGTTTTCAAGAAACAAGTCACCAAACTAATCCACGACCACATACCTACCAAGACCCTCAGAGGCCACAAGACGAAGAAGCCATGGATCGATAAGAGAGTAAGAGCAGCCATACGAAAAAAGATCAAACTTTTTACCAGAATGAAGAAAACCAAAAATGAATCAGATATCAGAAAATATAAAAACCACAAGGCTGAACTACAGAGCTTGAAAGGCAGTCATACTTTAATTTTATTAATAACGTCATAGAAAATGACGACCTAAAAGAAAATAGACCATCCAAACAAAAACGATTCTGGAATTACATCAAATCGCTTCGAAAGGACAACACTGGCATTTCACCATTGAAACATTTCGGTAGACTTTTTAACGAGCAAAGGACAGGTGGTATACTGAACAGTCAATACATGTCTGTTTTCACACATGATGACGAGGCTGACATACCCAGTCCAGATGGTAACACCTATACACCCATGGAAGAAATCAAGGTCACTACAGAAGGGATTGAAAAGCTGCTACGCAACACCAATCACGGAAGGCATCGGGTCCAGACCAAATACTTGGTCATATCCTCAAAGAATGTGCTGCAGAACTTGCCCCTACCCTGACCATGATTTTCAACGCCTCGTTACAGAGTGGCTCTGTCCCTATGACTGGCGTCATGCCAACGTCGCAGCTATTTTTAAAAGGGTACTAGATATGATGCTGCCAATTACAGACTCGTCTCCTTGACCTGCCTCTGCTGCAAGCTATTAGAACATGTCCTTGTAAGCAACATCTTGAAACACCTAGATAATCACCAATTACTGCATGATTGCCAGCATGGCTTCCGAGCTTGCAGAAGTTGCGAAACACAACTACTGACGTTGTACATGAGTTGGCCTCTGCACTAGACAAGCGTACACAGACTGATATGATTATCCTGGACTTTAGTAAGCGTTCGATCGAGTACCACACCAACGCTTACTGAAGAAGGTTGAAAACACTATGGCATTACAGGAAACACCAAGAAGTGGATTCAGGCTTTCCTCACAGGGAGGACCCAACAGGTACTTGTTGAAGGACAGGCATCGAACACAGTACCAGTCGTCAGTGGCGTACCTCAGGGATCTGTTTTAGGTCCTTTACTCTTCTTGATTTTATCAACGACCTCCCTGAGTGTGTCAAATCCAGAATACGGTTGCTTGCCGATGACTGCATCCTATATCGCCACATCAAGTCAGCAGCAGACCAAGCACAACTACAAGAAGACCTGAATTCTCTTCCTGTATGGGAACAAAAGTGGGGTATGGAATTCCACCCACAGAAGTGTAGTGTCCTCAGAGTCACAAGGTCAAAGACTCGCAGAGCCCATACATACAACCTGAAAGGTGTAAGTCTTACTGTCGACAGCAGCACGAAATACCTTGGCTTGGATTTACAATCGAACCTAGCTTGGAGGCAGCACATTAATCGCACCACCAAGAAAGCCAACAACATGCTGGGCTTCCTAAGACGAAATTTGCACAAAGCAACAGAAGACACCAAGACAAGTGCCTACAACGCCATGGTACGCTCACATCTGGACTACTGCTGCTCAATCTGAAGTCCATATCAGAAGGACTTGATCCATAAGGTAGAAATGGTTCAACGCAGAGCAGCGCGATTTGTCACCAGTCGCTATCGAAATACCAGCAGTGTATCAGATATGCTACAACACTTGCAGTGGGAGTCCCTCCAGACAAGGAGAGAAAAAGCACAGCTCATCATGCTTTACAAGATCGTGCATGACCTAGTGGATATTCCAGCCTCCACACATCTTACACCTGTCACCTCTAGAACAAGAGCAGCACATAAAAACCAGTTTCATCAGTACTCTACATCAACCGACTACTACTACAAATACAGTTCTTCCTAGACCATCCGATGTGGAATAGACTTCCAGCCAGTGTCGCTGAGGCTCCCTCTTGGCATCTTTCAAGAGAGAGCTGTCTTCCCAGCCATTCTAAGGGATCATATGCCTTCTGATACACCGCAAATGACGAGGGAGCACAGCCGGTGGGACCTTGGGTCCTGGTTAGCGCACGCAAGCCGGACTGGTCACTCAGATGGGTTGTATTAGAATGCACTTCTCATGCTTTTATCTTCTTACTTACTTTTTGCAACACATCCTTGACCATTCTATTTTCCTACTGTATTATATTTTACTTCATGTTTCTTATTTCTTAACTGTTGTCTTTTCTTGCGCACCGTCAAGTCATGGTCAGTGTTGACAGTTTGACGTACAATATAGATGTATATGTAGACGTCTCTTTTTGCTGATATCAAGTGTTAATTCGTCGCGTAAGGCCCGAACTTTTGTATCAATATTTGACATCAAGTCTGTTCTTAATTTGTCAATTTTCGATTCAAACATCTTTTTCATACTATCCTGTTTATTTTTTACTTCTGTTACCTCGCATTTTAAATCTGACATTACGTTTATTATAGTGTCTAGCTTACTATCTAATGAATTCGGCGCACTCTTGATCGACTGTTTATTCGCCGCAGGTGTCTCAGTGGACGCCATTTTGGGTCTGTCTGTTTTCACCTTTTTGTCTCCTGTTACTGGCTTCAACGCCCTATCAGACTCTAGAAATACACTATTGTCACCACACTCACTATGTACACTATCATCTAATGTATCTCCCTTGTAAAGAACTGAATTAGTCTGGTTAAGAATCTCACTTACAGCAATGTTTCCAGATTCTTGTTCCGCTGAAGGGCCTCTCTGTTTAGATAGCTTGCTTTGATTTAGATCATTTTCACTGTCATTACTTCTGTTTTTCCGTTTCTCTCGGACCATTTTATATCCTTAAGTTTTATAACACATTTTAACACTATAAATCCATGAAACTAATATGTTATTATCCGAAATTATTGAAAATAACTACTGAAAACACTCTGAGCTAAATAAGAGCGGCCATTGCACAGATCACGTGACATGTAATCATATATAGATTATTTTTGATTTAGATTATTTCAGGGAAAAAAAAACGTTTTATTTTGATGTGGTATCACTTTTGTATGGTAGCTTTGTAATGTGATAGCATTTTAATCTTAATAACAGTCAATGTTCTTATTTTAATCTTGTTTTTTAAAGCGGCACATACTTCCACTTTTCTTTACTTTGATAACATTGTGTGATCTATCACTTTTGGTTAACTTTGTATACTTCTCAATGGGAAATACCTATAACGACAAGCTTTGAAACCAAATATTTGATGCAAAGTGGTTGTATTGATTACATAGATATTGCTACGATAAACAACCAAAGAACTTTTACTTGAGATTCATTTCGTTTCCGTTATCAGACAGTTAACATGCTAATCAAGCAATAATTACTTGATGTTTTTTTTTAATATTTCTTTATTTCTCGGGAACAAGATGTAAGCGAACCTTGTAATACGATAGATTGATGCAAACATTAATCGTTACACATTAAAGAAGGCTTATAGTGCGGCAAATTGAGGGCATATAGATACAATGTACTTCACGATGCCAAACTGCATTTCATTTCCTCTCCATCTAAAATAAGGTCGAATAAAACCCGCGGGTGAATATTTTGTTAAATCAACTGCAAAAAGGAATGTGATACCACAAAATAGAAAAGATTTAATGTAAGTCCGAATATCGACTTTGCTTCTGTAAGCAACATGATCACTGTTTTCATGAGCTTTGTAGTACAAAATCAGCTACAGCGGTCAAGAATTCTGTGTTTTGAGTAAGACAACACCATCTTTAAATTTACATATATAAACATTACTTCCACAACAACCAAATATTACGAATACCCTCTTACTCTTACTTTGCGACCTTACCATATGTGTCACATATACTTTGGGATACTACCATTTAGGTTCCAAAACCGCATAGTTCAGTGGAAACTGTGGAAATAGATTCTGGGTTGATGAACTTCGTATTTAAAATGGATACATTGGAATTCCTTCATTTTCATTCTGAGTGCCAACGAGAATAATTTTTACCGTATATCTATAAGCTCAAACGTGATAGATGAGCATAAAATACATATGTCCTTATAAGAAGTCTCCTTCTCCGATTATTAGATACATTGGCGCACTTCTTTTAAATACAAAAGTGAACTCTACGATAACTCTTATGATGATTAAAATGCTGCTATTGTACCAAGAAATATAAATGTACTTCTTTTCCAAAGCAGAAAAGGCTAAGGCTTCCGTCGTGTATAAAGTTATCGCTAATATCCTGACCATACATTACAACCGTTATGAAAGCCAATGCAGAATGACTGTCCAAACATTTATATGTGTATTAATGTTCAGTTAAAATGAAGATATGGGTTTACATTTAGCTTCTTTCTTTGTAGTTTTGTATTTATAACTTTAAACGTCCATTTTAAGTTCCCGTGCTTCCAATAAATAATATCAATGAAGTTTAATTACACCTTTATCTTTAAAAAGCATGTGCGGAGGTTATGTAGAGAAATTTAAAAGTCAATGTTTGCAGTTTTATAAGCAGAATACAACCCAGAAGGAGATCAGTGTGGATTTTAATGTTGTTACAAAATCGAAAAATTGAACTTTGGCTACATTTTACTCCTTTCTGGCATAGTACTTCTGAGTCACTTTTTTTTTACTCAAACGTTTGCTCTTTACAAAGCATGTTTTCCAAAAACTAAAGAAGACAAAGAGATACTCCCATTTTCCTACTGAACTCGAAGTTTGTTCCTTTAATTAATTAAATTTTAAGATCGATCGGAAAGGCTTTGAGAGTAATTGTAGTAAAACTGAAAATAATTTTATAACCGCTTTTGGGTTATTAATGAGAAATCAAAAAGTACTTAGGAAGAATTGAGCTGCTTAAAGGAACATTAAAACTGAATTTCACCGACGGAACATTCGGAACGAAACCGAAAATACAGTTCAGAAGCAAATGATTTGGTAGTTTCAATTCTAGCAATAAATGCAGCCGACGACAACCTCCTCTCCCTCCACCTTTCCCGAACCCCCACCCTCGTACTCAAAAGAAAAAATTACCGTTATGTTGTGTACATTATCTATTTTTATTCAAATTGTTTTAATTAATCCGATGTTTTACATGTTTGAGGTAATAAGTCTCTAATCAATTGAAATAGCAATTCCCTCTTCGGGTTTACGAAAAAGCTCTTTCCATTGGCGACGTCCGGTAAAGTGCACAAATATGACGTATGTAGAACAAGTCGCATTGAGCTTTGCCACATCATAAATATTCCACCGTCAACATAATTCATGAGCGGAGGGTCTGCTTTGATTTCCCCAGAACAACAACAAAAAATCCCTGAGTACTCGTGAATCTGAATTTTTGACACATCCATTGTTAACCATTGCACAGCGAGAAATATTTATATCTAACACTAGATTAGATGAATCGCGTTTGCTTACAGTTGAAATTTACATTTGAAAAACATGATGTAGAAATGTTCATCTGTAATATATGCCTTATTGAATGTATATCCCTGCTCTTGTTTATTATTTATTTGTTTAGTTATTTATCTAATTATTTTCTCATTTAAATAAGATTACTCATAGCTAGGCCTTTTGGAAGTTTTTTTTTCTAAAATGTTTAAAGACAATCTCGTAGTTTGAATAAAGCCACCATCCTGAGTAAATTAATAAGTCACGTGATTATATAATCGTGCGTTATCTTGATAGACTTGCTTTGTATACTCATGTACCCATTTATGGAGATGAAATAATTTTTATGTTATTTCAGTTGCTGACAGACAAAATAACAGAATTATAATAATATTTCAGCGTCATTTTTCTTCCATTAATTAAGCGCACATATTTCGACTTTTTCACATAGCTTGTATTCGACTGATTCTAGCCTTTAAGGTTATCAAGCTGTTTGCAATAACCCGTGCAACTGTCTAAAATCTGCGTAGTGTTTTGTTTCTAGAACTTTTCCCGTAGACTACATTAGAATGCTGTAAATAGAGCCAGAAAAAGTTTTCTTACCGGCATCTTCAGTGCCATCAAATAGATTTGTATATAATCAAGCCGTAGCACTTTTATACAAATTCAGGTTTTGCTAAATAAACAATACTGTTGAGTGGGAGTTAAGGAATTATTCTCTAGCTTTTTTTGTTTTTGTTTCAGTAATTTTGCATTTCAGAAATACGTGAATACAAGGATTTGCCAACTGAACATCAAATAATGTCAGAAATCGATCGTAAAAAATGTTGTGAGGGATGAATAAGATATATACATGGCCAAAAGTCACAATGAGTCACAATGACTTTTTATGTAGTTATAGACTGACTAATATATGAAGGCTCTTGTTTTCAAAAGACCTAATTTTACCACTTCTACACATTTGATCGAATTGAAAAAAATAGGCACGTAGCTCTGTACATGTGAATATGACATTTGATATGAGGGTTATAGTTTCTCCGTGATCAAGTTCAAATTATTAGATATTCCCGAGTTACAACAGTAATAGTTGTTGTTGTTGTTGTTTTTGTTTTGTTTTATTTATTTTTTGCTGTAGAATTAGGTGAACGATATATTCTTTGAAAATGAACTGTCTACATGAAAGGAAATCAAAGAAAGTGCATCTGTACATAAATTCAGATTTTGTTGTTTATTTTGTAGTTTCATTTTGTTACAAGGGAAAGGTTGGCTTCATTTGATTGTTACAGTGGGCAGCTTTATATTCTTCCTTTCCGTCGAGAAATAAATATATTTTAGGACATTATTTGTGTTTAAATTGTAAACAATGTATGGATCAATTAACTTCATTTTCCAATACAGAATTTTTGTGGGATAACTTTAAAGATGACCCTAATCAAAGGCAATATAGTTTTGTCATTATTGCACTTGGTCGCCAAAGGCACATTGGGTCTTATTAACGAACAAGGAAGTAATAAATGGGTTTAGATTTCAGTCAGAACTTCACAACAGCTGTAAACTTCTAATAACAATAGACAATACGGAAACGTTTCCGTTTCCTCATGCTTAGAATTGTTAACTGCGGATCGAAAAACAAAATTAAACGTGGTTTACGTTTAAATTACATTAATAATCTCTTCTCCTAAATTAGTGTCTTACATTTATGAGCTGTAGACTCAAGAGAAGCCTGCTGAGAGATATTCGCTGTAATACTTGTCTAGCCGGTTTTTAATGGTCAGCTACTGATTTTACTACTTGCTTTGCTTTCTGCAGATGCATTGAGTAACAAGTACACGTTAGGCTTTCGTTTTAGTCAGTGTGCCCAATCACGTGATCGCGCTACGTCATTTTTAGCTCGAAAGTGAAAGTGGGAAGGTAAACAAAAATTATAAATCAGGGCGTAAGATTTTTATTCAATATATTGTGTTAATATCATGCACATGATTCGAAACCTGTTTGAAAGTGCTACCCCCGGCACTACGATTTCCCCACCAAAACCTTCTCGTTTTAACGCTATTCCTGTTCAATTGCCTTTCAGTGAGAACACCTCAGAGCGCACAATGTCGAAAGTGGTTGCACAGGAATAGCGTTAAAACGAGAAGGTTTTGGTGGGGAAATCATAGTGCCGGGGGTAGCACTTTCAAATACATTTCGAAACATGTGCATGATATTAACACAATATAATGAATAAAAAAAGTTACGCTCTGATTTATAAATTTTGTTTACCTTTCCACTTTCACTTTCGAGCTCAAAATGACGTAGCGCAATCACGTGATTGGGTACACTGTTATTTATAATCAGTTAATACTTAAAGGCCTAGATTCACTACTTTATAAGTGTCGCCCCCCCCCCCCGCCCCCCAAATCCAATATACAACTCCCATCTTATCTGCTGCTTATCAGTGATTATGTAACCGTAACTGATTAGAGGGCAATTAGCACAGCAGGGACCCCAACTAGACCATGAATATGTGTGCAGTGGAGTTGAAAGAAATTATTTTTATTCAGTGACTGTGGAATGATAATAAAATTAATTTTTATTTTGATATTATATAGATGATAATAAGTATTACTTTAATGTTATAATAATGATAATAATAATAATAAAAAAATCATAATGATAATTATTATTATAATTGATATTATTATTATTGTTGTTGTTGTTGTTGTTATTATTATATTACATAAAGGATGATTAAAGATACAGTAATAATATTGAAAATAATAAGGATAATAAAACACAAGTATAGTGAAAACTTCAGGAGTTCTTTGTGCTGACAAACAATATTTTTCTAATTGGAAACTGGGTTTCTTGTATTCATGTAATCAACATTATTTGAACTTAAAATTATTGTGTTCCATCTATACTGAATTTTCATTTTCAGTATGTTGCCAAAAGTGACTTTTTTATGCTTTGCTTTGTAACTTTGAAATGCACATACTGTTTTCAATTTCTAGACAAATGTTATTTACAGTATTCTGCAAGCTTTATATGAGTGAAAGTCACAATTTTCTGAAATATCACAATTCTCCAGACAGACTTTGAAAAAATAAAAACTTGCATATTTCTTTAAGTAAGTTTATCATTATTTCATTATTGTGAAAATAAGTTTCTGATTATATATTATTGTGTTTGATCAACAAATATTTTTCTTTACATAGAAATGCCAAAAAAAGAAACTGGTATAACTTTAAAAGTTATCAATTATATATCAATTTAAGATAAATTACATTGTTTCCCATTCTCACTAATTGATACACTTGTAAGGTAGACTGACTCTCAAATAAACACTGACCTTTGTTAATTGGAACCAAACTGTGATGGTCATTAGCCCTCAACTCTGCTGGTGAAGACAGAAATCCATTGGCCCACTGCCAAAATCTAGGCCTTTAAGTACTTGAAATATCGTGTCTTTTGTTATTTACTTCCCAAATGTATTTCATTCTACGGACTGGTCTAAAGTGTTTCTTTACTTGAATGAAATATTATAATGTTATTAATCAAGCAATTTCATATTGGCCTTGTTATTTGTCCAAGGGTTGTCGTATTGGCCCGAGGCCGAGGGCCAATACGACTGCCCGAGGACAAATAACTAGGCCAATATGAAATTGCTTGATTAATGATAATGTTATTATTCAACTTTCGACTGTTGGCGGTAACAGTATACGAACACTTTGAGTTACCTTATTGAAGCTATGCGCGTTCAGGTGAAAGAAACCTGACAAGTTGTTTAGACTTATTTTAGAAATCATAATCATTTTAGCCGGTAAAACAGAATGAGTTGTATGTAGGTACTTGCGAATAATTTTGAGAGATATTTTTGATGTGACATAATCAAGAGTAACTAGAATTTACCTTATTTTTGAATTCCTATTTATTTTCCTTAGTGAGTTACCTTAGCATTTGAACTGCCAATGATAAAAACTTCTTTAAAAGTCATTTCCTTTTAGGCTGCAGACAACGAGACACAAAATTGTACACATATGTGTTGATCAAAATAATAGA
The DNA here is from genome assembly GCF_021730395.1 of Mercenaria mercenaria. Taxonomy (NCBI): domain Eukaryota; kingdom Metazoa; phylum Mollusca; class Bivalvia; order Venerida; family Veneridae; genus Mercenaria; species Mercenaria mercenaria. The sequence continues at coordinate 102,359,639 of NC_069362.1, read as the reverse complement.
ACCAACCAAGCGCAAATTATACACTCCCATGCCTCGTCTAATTCTTATCCGAAATTGTTTGCAGTTCACAACTGACACACTTGTTTCCAGCATTTGAATCGCTATTTATAATTGCACAAATAGTCCACACTATCAACATGTCTGTTAAAGATAAGCCTCATCCTTTTAATTAATCTGAGTTTCCGTATTTTCACATTATTTTCCTTGACAACTGCCAGAATTTCTGACAGGAAACACTTGTATTTTACACAATACCGAATAAACGAAAGTATCGTTGTAATCTATGAAGACGTACACCCCGCTCTGACAGTCATACTTGGTTATTACATGAACATGTAAGATGATTTTTTGTCAAAATGTGAAAAAAAAATTGTTATCTATAACTGTGATATAAAACAAAATGGCGTCATTTAAAAATCTAACGAAAGTGACCTCTCCGTATTGGCCCTCTCTTTTGAACCAGTCAAAATGCTTGAATTACGTATTGGTCCTGTTTTTCCCCTATTGGCCCTGTTTTTCTCATATTGGCTCAGTTATGTTATGTATTAGCTCTGTCTGTTTCATATGATGTTTGCAATTGATCTTATACAGTGTGTAATATTGTAAAGTTGAATAATAATTGCCATTATAATCTACATGTTTTACTTTGTCTTAAAGTTTGTATATTGTGTATATTTAAACAGATCTTCATCCAAAGCAATATCCAAAGAGCACAACAGCCCATAAAGCAAGTTTTGTCAAATATGAAAGTGCTAATGAGAGTGTGATATCTATTTAATTTAAAATAAGAAAGATAGAATCAAAACAGGATATATATTGGATATTGAATGTTTCCCAACGAAAAGTGAGACAATTTATATATTTTTATAAGCGCGTATGAAAAAGGTCTCACTTCCAAGGTGAGATATATTCCAAGTTCACTCGAAACAAAAAAATTGATTTTATTCTGTGCGTAAGTAATCCACAGGAAAAAAACTCAGAACAAGAAACAGAGGCAAGTAGTAGAAAATGACGTCTTGTGACGTTACAAACAGAGTAGGAAACAGAGGCAAGTAATAGAAAATGACGTCTTGAAACGTTACAAACACGGTTTGCTATTTAATTGTGCTAATCAATGATAATGAAATTTGTTTTCAAACAAAAATTGCGGACCTGAATCAATGCACATGTCAAAGTGCTCATTTTCACCTTGCTAATTGTCTTATGGGCAAAACATTTTCAAAATGACGTTTTAGGATTTTTTTCTCCGAAAACATTACCATTGTAAGAAATGTTGGTGTGTATGGCTCATAGATCTGTACAGTGTATCTGATGAACGTTACTTCCACCTGTGGTGTAAACGTTTTATTACAAAACATTTTCATTAAAAAGATTGAAAGCATACTATGAGCATGTTACACATCCTTTCCATGCTTTAACCGAGAAGAAAAGTATTTTACGTAGCGTTACTTGTACATTGTCAAAGACACTCTATATAGGATCTACAATTATTTATTCGAAAATACCTGTTGTCGTCAACGATTTCCAATGTTACAAACGTGCTGAACTACATTAAGGCAGACAACATACACCACGCACCGCACTGTATATGTCTCCCAACCTCTTTCATTATCTTAAAACAAGAGGGCCAAGATGGCCCTAGGTCGCTCACCTGAGAAACACACCATAACAGTGTAAACATGTTTGACCAAGTGATTTCATGGAAACAAATATTCTGACCAATTTTCATTAAGATTGGACAAAAAATGTGGTCTCTTAAGTGTAAATAAGTATTTTCTTCAATTTGACCTAGTGACCTAGTTCTTGAGCCAAGATGACCTACATCCGAACTTGACATAGATTTGATCAAGGCAATCATTCTTTCTAAACTTCATCAACCTCAATTGAAAAATACAGCCTCTATTGCATACAAAATGTTTTTCTTTGATTTGTCCTAGCGACCTAGTTTCTGATCCCAGATGACCCATATTCAAACTTGACCTTAATTTCATCAAGGCTATCATTCTGACCAAAAATTATGAAGATCAATTGAAAAAATACAGTCTCTATTGCATACACAAGGTTTTTCTTTGATTTGACCTAGTTTTTGACCACAGATGATCCATATTCTAACGTGACCTAGATTTCATCAAGGCAATCATTCTGACTAAATTTTATGAATATCCAGTGTAAAATGCAGCCCCTATTGCGTACACCCGGTTTATCTTTAATTTGACCGGGTGGCCTAGTTTTTGACCCTAGATGACCCATATTCAAACTCCACCTAGATTTCGTATGGACAAATATTCTGATTAAATTTCATGAAGATGCAGCCCCTATTGCATACACAGGGTTTTTAATTGATTTGACCTAGTGACCTAGCTTTTGACCCAGGATGACCCATATTCGAACTTGACCTAAATTTTATCAAGGCAATCATTCTGGCCAAAATTCATGAAGATCAATTGAAAAATACAGCCTCTATCACATACACAATGTTTTTCTTTGATTTGACCTAGTGACCTAGATTTTGACCCTAGATGACCATTTTCGAACTTGGCCTATATTTCATCAATGTAATCATTTTGACAAAATTACATGAAGATCAATTGAAAAATGCAGCCTCTATCGCATACGTAGGGTTTTTCTTTTATTTGACCTTGTGACCTAGTTTTTGACCCCAGATGACCCAGCTTCGAACTTGGACTAGATATTTTCAGGATAATCATTCTGACAAAATTTCATGAAGACTGGTTGAAAAATACAGCCTCTATCGCATACACAATGTTTTTCTTTGATTTGACATAGTGACCTAGTTTTTGACCCTAGATGACCATTTTCGAACTTGGCCTAAATTTCATCATGGTAATCATTCTGATAAAATTTCATGAAGATCAGTTGAAAAATTCAACCTCTATCGCATACACAAGCTTAATGTTGACAGACGACAGACAGACAGACGCCGGACATCGAGCGATCAAAATAACTCACCTGAGCATTCCTCAGGTGAGCTAAAAAAAGGTTAAAAGTTTAAGTTCTGATTTTAAATTAATCAAATCTTTTCCTTAAGATACAGTTTCATATTTCCCGACAGTATGGAAGTATTAAATAATTTCACAGCGACAATATGCAATTACCTATCTCCTTAAATAAAAAATACATTATGGTGTATTTACCATTATATCAGATATTAGGCAAATGCATAGCGAGAAAGACTCTTGCTGAAATCCTCCAATAACTCGATGGCAATAATTCTGAGGTATCAACTTGTGAAAAGATAAATGCATTAGAATAGACATAGACGAATGTTTGAATGAAGGATGCGGGTCATCTTTGGCCAACATCTAGAGTGAAAAATATGTAAAATCTACACTTGTAAATTCGTTGGTTAGAGGAAAGTTTATTTGGAAAATGTCGCGGATTGATATGAAGAATTTGCTCATTGTTATATGGATAGGTGCAACAATAAACGAAGGTAAGTAAAAATATAGTTATGGACAAGATGATTTTTCAACAACCTGTATTGATGTTTTCGACATTAAAGCGCTGTTTTCTGTCAATTCATTTAAATTTTATGGACAATTATATGATATGCTGTTTCGTGGTTGATGAAATTCTTCCGCATACCAGACGAACATAGCTTTGTCGTAAACGTGCTATTTTGGTCTAGCACTACTTTTCACTGCAAGGGTTTACAATAAGTCACTTATCTAGAACAATGCTTTTTTATGATTAATTATATTTTGCGGAACTTATAATTGGGCGTTTATTCAAAAACAAACAAATAGTATGTCATTAGCACGTGTACTTAAATTATTCGTATCGTAAGTACAGATATATGAATAACGTGTTGTCTTAACCAGTGATATCGTTATTGGATTCCCAAATACAGCGGAGTACTAACACACTTTGATAATGTGGTAGTTGAGTCCAACAAGACCAGGGGTTTCAAAGATTATCCGTCATAAAATTATCATGGGACTATATTGCAAAGCAGTTATTAGTTACCTGTATTGGAAAATAAACAGTGTCGATTGTATTAAGGTCAACTGCCACATTATCAAAGTTTATTAATGATATACAGAATTGTTTTTCTTTTATTTATGTTTGAAAGTTGAGAACGCTGCAAATTCTTTGATTATTATAGCTAAAGCGATGGCGCGTAAAAGTGTGCCTTTATCAACTGGAGGATTGCATGCCAAAGAAAAATATTTTTAAAAATCTTCCAGTAATACCGTTGTCTTTTGAGCATAATTGACATATTGAGAACAAAATTGTAGCGAAATAAACTTAGGTTTAAATGTTTGCTTAAGGAAGGTCATTATCGTAACTATCGATTTGTAGAATACTAAGTAAAATGTTTTTCCTTAAGAACAATCAGGAATAAATTACCGACCCGAAAACGTCACGCGGCAGCGGCACAATTCTTCTAACCGAAACTTGATGCAATACATATATGGATAGATGTGTACATGTATAAACAAGTATACATTGATAAAGTACTGCTTCACAATAAAGAAAAGATAATATGTTTTTTATTTCTATTAGATGATAAATATGTACTTTGATGAGATGGCATCTCGATTTTCAAAATAAACATTGTTTCAAGACGGTAAACATTGCTCCTTTCTTCATATGTTCTAAGATATAAAACTTCGCGTTACGAAATACCAGTGCTCTGAAATGTTTGTACTATTAAGAACGACATTATATAATTGGAGAACATCAACAACACGAAATGTACTAAAACAATATTAAAGACGCTCGCGGCATTTTCATGATTGCTTTCGCAATAATAGATTTGATGAAATGTTATGTATTACAAGATCATGTTATGATGTATTGAAAAATGAAATAGGTCACCAGCACTGTTTCAGTTTTATTTGCCCCCAGATTTGAACATTTTTCAAAATTTCCATACTCCTTCCATGTATTTCAGTAAAGTACAATAACTAGCATAAATTTGAAATCTAAGCAAGCATTTTTATAACAGGAAACAATATTTCAAGTGGAAACATGCTCAGAGAAATCAAAAGATATAGATTTTGCAAAAAAAAACGATAGTTGTTCTGCAGACCCGATGGTCATTTTTTCATATTTTTTGTCGATCTTAAGTTGGTATTTCTGCTACTTTATATTAGAACTAAATCAAACTCTGCACATGTATTAGCTTATGTCTACCTAATCTAAAACAAAAAGAAAATGTGTAGGTCACCATATTAGATTTGGCTTACATTATCTTACAACGAGGTGGGATGTGGTGGGCATTTATAGAACGCATGTTGGTACAAAATATGTAATCAATTTCAAACAAGGACATGTATTCAGTCAAACTCTTGACGGTGTTCTCTTTTTGTCCACAAATTAAGGCAAATATAGTTAACAAGAGGACCAGATGGTCCTAGATCGCTCACCTGAGGAACATCTGGAAGAAACTGGCTTAAGGTGTGACTGAAGAAACAGTTTTTCTGTATTCTTAAGAGAGAAACAGAGAGGAATCATTCCGGCTTCTGCATCCTTAACCTTTAACCTATTGATCTTAAAAAAGCAATAGGGGTTATCCACTTCCATCCTACCAAGTTTGAAGTGTGTAGGTTAAAGGCTTCTCAACAAATGCTACAGAAAATGTTTTTCAGTGTTTATCCATATTCGGGAACAATCTGTTTTGTACGGAAAAATGGCGGAAATGTACAGAAGCTGAAGTCTATTAGAAATAATATATTTCGCGGTTGTTTATGTTTTTATATATTATTATACATGAAAGTATATAAATGTTGACACAATACTAATTTAATAATTTTAATAAATCGTTAAATATAGATATATCAAATTATCCGACGGCAGATTTCTTAATAAGAGGATTTTTACGTGTTTCTGAAGTATAGTGATGTTATAGATGTAAATTTCCGCTATTCTCCGAACCAACCCGATAGTTCCCGAAAACGGATTTACGGTACGTGTACGGTATAGAGATTAGGAACAACCAATTTGCACGGTGTTGGGGGTAAATATCGACACGTCTGAAAAAAAACTACTGCGAGCGCCTTTAAGAGATGATAGCAAAAGCAAGAGTCATAAATAGGTTAACTTACGATAGCAGCTGTTAACAGATATTTTATTTCCTTTATAAAAGGTCAAATGATAACATTTTTTCTAAAGGATGTAATATAACTACTTTAATAAGAAAGTAGTTACTTGATATTTAAAATAAATTTTGTTTGTTCTCTTCCTGCAAATGAAAAGGAAATTATGTGAGAGATTAAGTGGGAAAAATTATTTAATCGTATTAGAATGAATATTAAAACGTAGTACGACAAAGATATGTTTGTTTTGGGTTTAACGCCGTTTGTCAACAATATTTCAGTTATGTAACGGCGGGCAGTTAACCTAACTAGTGTTCCTGGATTCTGTACCAGTACGACACAGAACGATATGAAAATAGTACAGTGATAAAATCATAGAACATCACATTGGTTACAACTATCCCGTAAGGACTATGTAGTTGTAACGGCTAAAATTAGTTTAAAAAACACATCTTCTTTTGAATTTTGCAAATAAACACGATTTGTATATGATTGATATACATAGAGAATATTAAGTTTCTTGCTTGAGAATTTGAATTTATTAGATACGTTAAAGAAAATATGAAATTTAGAAAGACCAGATACATTGAAAATAAACTTTGATGGGATTTCAAAAGGTGAAATGTTTGCCAGCTTCACTTTTACGTAATGCAAATTAATTGATGATGAGAAGCACGAACAATACCTACTGTTTCATCCACCAGGTCTGTGTCTCCGTATTTTGTGAAATGCGGTTAAATTTTGCAAGATCCATGTATAAACTATACAGCATTTTAAAGGTCTCTAAGGGTGAAAATGTCTCAAAAATATTCGCATACCCCTAGTATGTTTCAGCTCAAATATTGCCAAATTCCCTACAGATATTTTCTTAGCTTATCATGTGTTTGTTTATAGATCTTATCACCCGTAGGCTATGTTGCCTGCCTTTTAATGTTGTCTTTTGACAGTTTCTGTAATATACAGGCTCCATAACCTCAGATCCCCTCTCTAAGTTCCAGATTGTTTAGTTCTGCTCAGTGTTTTCTCGTTTAGAGCAAAACCATTATGTATGAACACATCTGCGATTCTTGAACTTTATAACGCGTAAATGTTGAGGTTTGCTCAACACAGGACAACAGGGCGTGGACGGTAGCTTGCATTTCCACTACCGTCCATGAACAGATTCAGTCAAACTGAACCGGCAACATTTTCTTTAATGTTGTGTTTGGCGAGGTAATATTCATTTTATACAGTAATCAAACACATATATACGAAATATATTATGGGTTGGTTCAATATCTTTAGTGACGGATTACCAATTATTTAGAGAAGGTTGTCAATTCTACCCGCTCGAAATGTACAAATATATCTTTTTTTGTTAAATAGTAAGGAACTTTGAGGAACTCTGTCTCATTCTTCGTTGTAACAGTCAAAATGCTTCTTATTAATAGAGCGTCAGCTTTTTTTCATGCGAGTAAAATCTACTTTTCCACCATCAAACATTTTGACAGAATGAGAAACTGATTAGTGTAAAATAGTTCGTCTCATTAGTTTTCTGTCCCAAACGTGCTTATGGCACGTTTACTTGAGAGCTGTTAATGATACACTTCTCACACAAACAGGAACTATCAATTCCTTAATCTAATATTAAGGGAACTCCTATCTCATTAAATGATGTTTGTAACTTTTTTAAATTGCAATCTCGTTCAATCCTTTTATCACGTTTTATTTGATTCTGTAGGAAAAGTAGTTTAGCATTTATGAGAAGAAAACAGACCTCGTTGCACTTGCTCGCTTTTATTACTCCTGACAATTTTTTGCTTGGATTTCGAGGATTTTTTCTTTAAACTTTGTTTTTCAAAACTCCAGAATAAATTTTAGAAAATTTGGAATATAAAAGAAAGGTAGGGTCGTGTGCGTGCTTTTTTGTTAGACTGATTTGGAACATTTGGATCTGACAGGGAATCTATGGGAATATCCGATCACAAAAAGAATTTTCTCTGTACAATAACTTACTACAATCGGAAGTAAATATATGATCTGTAATATTGTATATTGTAAAGTGGAATGTGTAGCTATGTGTGCCTCTTTACATGAATAAAGTGATCTGCACATTGCACGCATATTTTAAGACATTATTTGGAATTATTAAATGAGTCAAATTTTATTTATCTTTGTAAAAATCATCTGTTTCCTGATGCATTGAATATCGGAACTCTTTTTAATACACCAGGCAATATATAAAGATATCACAGAGACTTAAACTCACTGATATGTTTACACCTTGCTACATGAAACTTATGTTGACCCCAGCTTAATAACATACTGATGTATTCAAATATAGCCTTCCCATACGTTACTGAAGTATAATACATTTGGTTTGAACACGTACATTAACTCGCATATGAGCCGTGCCATGGGAAAACCAACATAGTGGCTTTGCGACCAGCATGGATCCAGACCAGCCTGCGCATCCGCGCAGTCTGGTCAGGATCCATGCTGTTCGCTAATGATTTCTCTAATTCCAATAGACAATGAAAGTGAACAGCATGGATCCTGACCAGACTGCGCGAATGCGCAGGCTGGTCTGGATCCATACTGGTCACAAAGCCACTATGTTGGTTTTCCCATGGCACGGCTCATATGTGTTTTTTGTCGGTATTTGTCTCAAGTCTGTTACTAATTTGATTGCTTGCATTATATGCTTCCAAAGGGTTTTCTTATATATTTTATTCACTAATATTTATGATAAGTTGTGAGATACATTTTGTCGAACAGTGAATAGTAAAGTAACTACACACTAGGAGATGTTTACAGATAGACCACATTAGTTTCACATATGTGACATTATGGTCTTTATAGTCAATCATAAAAAAAAAAACTCTAAATAACGAATACAGTCTGACTGACGTGAAATCACGGTTCATTACAAATGTAGGGATAACGCATGTTTTTAGTGTTATAACATCTGCAGAAACCCAAGGGATTGGTTGGTACCCGAGTCCGTTAGGGCGAGGGTACCAACGATTCCCGAGGGATTCTGAAGATGTTATTACACGAAAAGAACATGCGCTAAAGCTATTCTAGCAGAAAACGTGTAAAAAAACAGGTGCATTAATATATTGGCCCTCAACGTCATTGAATTTCCATGAAATGCCCGGTAAAGTCTACGTTGTTTTGTCACGTTGACGTCATTTAATTTTGAATTATCCGTTTTGAGGCCGTAATGCGTTTACGCTTTGCCACGGAACGTGCATATATAAAATGGTGTTATAACAGCACCTGAGCGCGAGAATCGCTCTGATAACACACGTTTTCTCTCCTGTTAAAACACCCCCGAAAAGTGACAATAACAGCAGTTTTATGCTAGAATTGACGTCAATAGGTATTTTTTGAAGGCATGCAGAGAAAAAATGTTACAGAAATATCAAAAATGTAAAATACGCATTAACCGAGGAATATGCTAAATTTCATATAAATCAAAATTATGTCGAAAAAGAATCCTTTAACTTCAACCTTGGCGCATTCCACCTTAAACGAAATTTAATTTAAAAAAAAAACATATTTATTACATTGGAGACATATAAAGATAGTCATTGGAAAATTGAAATGTCACAGACGGCCATTAAACTGAAATTTCACCGGAGTTACTCAGTAGAAACTCTTATTACAATAAAGAAATATACTGTTAAGTTGTATCCGTCTGCGCATGTGATACATTGGCGTGTTTATAATGTCTAATGGCCGATGACCCGTAAAGACGCAAGCTTTCTAAGCTGTCTACGCATCTTATGCTGATGCGATATATTGGACAAACGTGATCAGGCAGTGTGAGGTCATCAATTTTGCGGTTTGTATGACTATATTTTCCATTAATTGTCAAAAACATGCTTTTTGGTGTGTTACAGGAAAATTTTAGACATGGCAGATAACAAGATATTACGTTTTTAAGCGTTTAGGCCTGTTTTAGGTTGGTCAAGCTCACTTTTACTGTATAAGTTATCTAATATTGATATAATTCAAGAATAATACTTCTGTGTTTAGTTATTAAGTTAGTGCCAAAATCCTAATATTATACAATGTTTAGCAGCACACTACCATAAAAGTATTTACTTACTTACTTCTGTGTTTAGCTATTACGTGAGTGCCAATCCTAGTAACATACAATGTTTAGCAGTACACTTACACAAAAAATTTATCTGAAATTAGAGCATCATATTATGGGTACAACTAAGCAAGTTATACGAGGGCTGTTCAAAAATAACGTAGACTTTTGCTGTCAAACGTCGCATATTGTGTAAATAGCAATGTGAAATATATCGTTGTAATTCGGAATCTTTCTGTAATTTGGTCATACATTTTTGTTACATTTCTGCTGATAGGCGAAGCGCGTCGAATGTTTTTATTACCATAGCTACGCATAACCGACACAGTCGCTTTCTGATCTGTCGTGATTTGGATTCGATCACTAATGTTAGCACTAATAATATATTTGTTTTGCCCAAAAATACGTCAAAAGGCAGCAACACATCAGAGCGACATGCGCCTAGAGTACGGCGTCATTCTGACGCGGGAGGCGGAATAAAACAACGTTTAAACTGAGTATTAATGTTTATAACGCATGTAATGTCGTTATCGACTCGCATAGATAATAAGACAATTGCTTAGTTATGGAGAAGTTTTGGGGAATAGCGAATGAAATTTATAAACAAATGAAGCAGACGCCACAACCATGTTTAGTCATTTGTGTCTTTATCTTCAAATGGTACAAACGATTCACAAATGGTCTAAAATTGTTTACAAGCAGCGGAGATGGAAGGAGAAAACGGAAAATCTGCGAATGGACGTTAACGCCAATGTATGACGTCGTAGATAAAGACCAAGTACTCACGTTGAGTACCCTGTCCGAGATGCATGACTTAAGTGTTCATGCATTTTTAGTATTCTAACCAAACAATTTATTATAACTTAAGCATGGCTCATGAAAATTTATAAAATAAATTTACAAATATGAATTAATGCAAACTGAATGAAAGCATCACAATGAAGGCACGACGTCGTTAACTTGTAAGTCCCGTGTCCCTGTAAGTGACTGTTTTCGAGGAGGCGTAACTCCTGATTGCATAGTCATAATCGCATCAAATTTGCAGTTAGAAGAAAGATTGCAAATCATGATGGTTTAATTCTTATTTTGCTTCATAAAAGTATATAAAAGCTAGAGAAAAAGTCTATGTTAATTTTTATGAGCCCTCGTATGTCGTCTCTAATTTACTTCTCATATTTTAGTAGTCGAAACGCTATGTGTATCATATCGGTAAAATTTCGGTGTAAGAAATGTGGCGTGCATTTGTCTCGGTCCAGATTGTATGTGTTCTAATATGACTACCATTGAACAGATCATAAAAATAGCAAAGTATACCGGTTGCCATTTTTTTATATGTCACGGATTTCATTACGACCCATTTTTCTAAGAAAATGTCATGGACTTCTGTCTGCAGTTTGGCATATTTATGACGTAATAATTGGTGGTTTGGCATTTTCTTTATTGAAAATCCTTCTGCGATACATGTAACAGACATTTTACGTGCGAGTGTAGTGCATTTCAATTACCATCAAGCACATGTTAACGTTTCTAAGTTAACGTACTTGGTAAAAGTTCAAAGTCGAATGACAAATTCTCTCTGGCGTTTTTTTTTTCTTTTCACTTCGCACAACATCTGGACCGTCGAAGATCTCCGCCTCCTGTCAATCCTTCCGGAAACAACGCTTTCAATTTATCCACTATGAGACATAGCTAAATATGGTTCCAAACTTCTACTTTAATGAGGTTACCCGTCAAATATAAAGAAATGACGTCTTCTGTATTTTAATACTGAAAGTGTTGTTTCGAGATGTTATGAGACATTTCACCGGAAAGACTTCTTTCACAAGAATAGACTGCATATTTTCAAACTTGTTTTGGATGGTTATTTGAAGTAGATCAAATATATATAGCTAACCTATTGATTTGGAATTCAGTCAAATTGATTATGTTTAAGCGTTGAGTTTTAGTCCAGTAGATGAGAATTTTGGTCTCTATGGCTACGTCTATTTAAATTAAATACAAAGTTCATCAGATTCATCGGCGGTTCGAAAACTGCAGATAAGTAAGATGTTAAGTAAATTTAGATTTGAAACAAGAAATAGAATTTGTCAGCTTTGACTGTCTAGGTGCAAAACGTTTACGCGAAGATAAAAGCGGCTATAATACCGGGTATTATTCTATCAAACATCCAGTTGATGAAAATGCACCACTGTCCTTGAAGGCGAATTTCATGTACAATAAATGACGTTGCTGGACAATATATTCATTCTCTAGCTTTGGCTCATATAGCGTAAGCGCTTGTTCATCTCGGATACTCTACCGGGATCGGGCACTAACAAATCCATCGGAATTCTGCAGATGCTAAAACATGCATTATCTTTACATTATTAAAAAAAACGAATTTTCAATATAGAAAATGACCAAATTACCAATATTTTCATGTCATAAATTTGTCAAACTGTAGACAAACCAGCGACATAGAAAAATGGTTCTTCTTGAAACCCATGACATTTAAGAAAAACTATAACATTAGGTGTACTTCGCTATTTACGTAATCTGTTCAATGAAAGTCACTTTTAAGAGTCTAAATAAAACTATATTGTAAGACATAAGTTAACAATTGGTTGTATTTTTCTACATAGTAGAGTGCTTGAAGTATAAGTAACTCAAGTGGTTTGCTGGTACTTGCATCGGAAATGTAATTTTTAAAGCCTGATAAAATGCATATTTTTGCTGGTTATGGACACTACAAGTGGTACATTTTGTAAAATAAAGCTTCAAATTTATGATAAACTTGAACTATTTTTACCGTTTTGTAGGACAAACACATGGAAATACATAATGCAAGGCAAAAATAGGACTGGGAAAGGTATAGATACTGAAAAAAGAAACATATTGTTGGATATTACTTTGTTGCTAAAAAACATGTATATTTCAAATCATCAGACATCTTCAATTTCAGTGTTAATGATGAAAACTTAATGAAAAATCAACACAAATTCTGTCTTTGTTGAAACAAAATGACTTAGATTAAAGGGAAAGTGATTAATTTAAAAAAATCCTAAATATTGATAGATACCAGTAATTGGTTACGGACACTACAGAAAAGCCTCAAGAATGGTTTTGCATTAGATTATGTTAAAAACATTAAACCCACTCATGAATTATTTGGTATAATGTTAAAATGATATCTGAATGGAAAGTGTATTTAAATTTGATATTCTTCAAACAAAAATATACAACTTGCCAAATTAAAACCAATGAATAAGAAAACAGAACAAAAAAAATCTGAAAACTTCCTGTTTTCATTAAATCTTGTAACTTAATAAGCAAAATTAAGTTCTCTAAGTGATATATTATTATCAATACTTTATATTCATATCACACAACTAACACTTACACTTTTTTACTCAAGAATGTCACTGACCAGAAAAAAGAAATTAAGTTCATGGTTAAGGACACTACACTATGAATTATCTAACGAAAGTACACATATCTGTAATCTTCTTGTAACTTTTTTTTCAAATTTTCAGATGTCTTGGTGTTGAAAATGTAGCACTATTATCAGTCATAGTAGATTCATCTATAAATGCAACAACATTGTCTCTTACCTCGTATGACAGATCCTGTTTGTGCGGACACATAAATTTCTTTTCACTCTTTTTCCTTCATCATGTGATTTTGATATTAGTTCTGCTTTCTTAACTAATCTAGTTCTGAGTTACTCTTCTCTACTGCTTGTTGCTGTCTCATTCTACAATCCGTCTTTCTTTCTCTCTCATTTTTCTTTTAATTTTCACATTGACCTGGATTGAGTTTCTGCCTTTCTTGCCATTTAACCTCTTCTAACCTATTCAGCATTTTTGTGCCTTTTAAGTTTCAGCACTGCAGCTGCCTCATCAGATCAAAACTCTATATCTGAATCACAAATGCACAATGAAATCAGACATACTTCTACATATAAAGCAATTAAATTGCAATATAAAACTAGATATTATAACCATACGACACAGATGCGCACACATACTGTGCCATTCTTTATAAAGCAAAAATGATCAAAACTGTCGCCAGTAAAAATATACTCAGAGAAGATTTCTTCCCCTATGGTCATCTGCACATAAAGCTTGTTCATCTGTTAAAGTTTGAAGCAAATCAGGCTAAAAGCTTGGGAATCCTTGGACACACAGGAGTTCCCCTATCATACTATATTCCATATAGCAAAAATTATCAAAGGGCCATAACTAAAGTAAAAACATTCACAGAAAGAATTTCTCCCTTTACGGTCATCTGCACATCAAGCTTGCTCATCTGTTAATGTCTGAAACAAATCAAGCTACTAGTGTTGGAGGAGTTGGACACATAAAAATGTTTCTCTATATTCCTTATGATTAAAACAGAAACTATCAAAGGGCCATAGCTGTAGTAAAATAGTCACAGAAAAAATTCCTTGCTTTATTGTAATATACACATCTTGAGCTTGTTCATCTGTGAAAAGTTTGAATCAAATCAGGTTAATAGTGTGGGAGGAGTCGGACGGACAAGATTTTTCTAGATATATTCTATATTTCTATATAAAAATTTCATAGTATCATAACTGTGGTTAAAATAGTCACTGAGAAATTCCTTCATTTATGGTTATCTACACATCAATGTTGTTCATCTATGAAAGTTTGAAGCAGAGCAATCTAATGCCGGGAGGTGTTGGACACACAAGATTTCGAACGAACTGACGGATGTACATACATAGAGCAGCAACACTATATGCCCATCACATAAATATAAAATCTCATCTAAATGAATATACAAGTACCTGTCATCACATGGTTTGTACTTTGTACTTCTTGAAGAGATTTTTCTTTCATTTGCTAGTTTTTAGATAATACTTTAAATCATTAATACTCGTAAAGATCTATTCACTTGAACTGTAAGATGTATAATAATTTAAACAGAAGTTTCAGTAATACTGGTTGTTTTTTTACATTGTTTTAATTTCTGTAGTGTCCGTAATCAGATAACACCGCCCCTCTGAAACATTTTGAAAAGAAACGTTATTGTAAGCTACATGAATTTGACTTATCTTAACAATGATGCTCCTGAAGAAATTTGCCTTTAAGTGAATAACTGTTAATTATCATTATCACATCTTTACATTTTTAATATAAATCTGTGCAATTTAGATGATAAACATGATTTTTAGCATTTTGAACTGTATCTATATTTTTATATCTGAAAATATTTATCAACAAATATATATATTTGTTTTTTTTTTTTTTCTTAATAATAATAAACTTTGAAATGATAATTTTTCAGTTTTCTGTAAAAAGATGCAAGTTTTATTTTTTTTCAGCTCTGGTTACGGACACTACAGTTTCAAGTAGCATTATAAAATAGACAAAATTTACATTTTCTAGTGAAATTATTAATAGACTTTGTTAAATTTGTCATCAGTGAACCTTCCATATTGAAAAAAATAGTGATTCTTTATCTCTCGTCGCATTCATGTTTGCTATGACATCTTTCAATTTCATGCTGCAGCAACAGAAAATGATGCTGTATATAAAGATGCCGCAATAAGGGTTTTCCAATGTGGTTGCAACATCAACAAGTTCTTAAAAAATAAAGTTGATTAATTAACTTGTGAAATCAGTTATTACTTTCATAAGAATAACTATAAATATAATTTTTAAAAATGTTTATTTACACCATTGAAAGACAGGTTACGGACACTACAGGGTTTTTGTAGTGTCCGTAACCATATTAGTGGTGCTACAGCAAAACTGTAGTTAACGATAAAGGAAATAGCATAAAAATTTAATGTCAACAGTTAAATTTGATAAGAAAAAGGCAATAAAGACTCTCATAATATCTTACAAATCTACAAAATATAATTGGTTACGGACTCTACATCTTTTCATAAAAACCTGATTTTCAATTTTAAAAATTCATACAATTGAATTTCAGAAATACATGGTTTTGATTTTTTTCTTTAAGTACTATTACAACAGTGAAATAATTCTGGACCAAAATATTAAAGAAAAAATATTGTTAACATTGCAATTATTCATTATAACAAAAGGAAGGAATTTCAGTGACAAAATGCATAACATCTTACCAATTTCACAACAGCTTCAACAATTTTCATCTGTTCATAACAAATCAAACACCAAAATAATCCTTAAAAAATTGTCTTTATGCTGATAACACACATTTACATGGAAATATATAATATCATACCATTATTTTAAAAATATGGAAAATTCTAAGTGCAACAACGTAACTCTTCAAAAATGACTTTTTCTAGATGCGTTTTTTGCCACTGCTTGAAAACTATTGGAGCTAGGTCAATAAAATTTGGCACAGAACTTCTTCATATTTAGTGTTATGAAGTGTAAATGTTAAATTGCAATAAAGGGTTAGGAAGTTTATTAAAACCATGTATAACAATATGATATTCTAAATGCTCCCTATATTGTGTTTCACCCGTACGTTTGTTTTCAATGACGGCAATAAAATAGAAATCGTCCTGAAACCAGTGGCACTTTGCTCACAAATCCATTACCAAGTCTCGTCCGACAGCATTTTTTTCATGTGACAGACATCACTTAGATTGTATTTAGCTAGGTCCCTGTTTTCGTACGTATGTCCATTTAAACACCAATTTCTACAATAAATTGTAATAGCGGATATTATGCACAGTAGAATACATATTGTACATACTGTACAATAGAACATATAAATTCTTTAAATGTGTATGAGGCAGCTAACGGCCATCTGATAGTGTTTTGTGCCTATTATGTTATAACTGAACAGTGAGAACCGTAAATCCTAAATTAAATTCAACGAGAAAGTACATTAACGATCTGTTTTTGAATAGCAAACTCACTCCATGAGAGAAAAATAATTTGTATGATGTCTGAAAAGTTTCTTTTCGTAATGAATGTAATGGTGAGGACTAATGGTTTATAATTCTATTATTTTCACCATTTTACTTCAGATACAATGTAACGTATGTTAAAATTGTATCCTGTAATATACCATTTTACTACGTCGTCTAACGTGTATTAAACTCGTTCAAAACAGGAACTTGATATCTTTTTGTAAGATAACCTTAGGTCAATAAACGGTTTTTGTTTTGCAACAGGCTGTTTGTTGTACATTAAATCCGTTGAAATGAATGCATTACTTAATATATCAATAAAGAAACTGCTTCCTCTGAAATAGATAAAGGATAATAGGTAAGGGTAGATTTCGCGGAAGCACAGAGCAGCTTCAGAGCCACGCATTTACAAAGTAGACCCACAACAAAAAGATTTTAATTTTATGCAAAATATAGAAATGGGGTGTAGGTATGGGGTAGAGAAGGGGAATGAAGGGGAAAGTTGAACAAGGATGAATATTCAAAAGGGAGTTCCTTAATCGCAGTTACCCTACAACGTAAACTACAGTAGCGCAGACACTCATGTACATAAGACAAACACACACATACACATAACTAACTTACATAGATAAACAGACAAGTAAGATATAACAACACTGAAGGGCACCACCCAAGACACAGACGTACACGCACACACATAAGCAGGAAAAAACAACAATCTGGCACCACCTTAAGAATCCGGCAGCCAAAATTAAGGGGGGGGGGGGGGGGGGGGGGCACGATAACTTGCTCATAGAAGAAGGGGAATGTATGCCAAAGCAAGGGAGTGCAAATGCAACGGATAAGGATAGGGGATTGAGGAGGAAGAGGCAAGAAACGTTCACAACAAACAAGACAACATACGCAACACAACATACAAGACAGACAGAAAATAGGGGCACCTCCTTGGAACTGTCAGTAACCTATATGAAGGAAACTGGGGGTTTAAATGCATTTAGACCGTACGAACCTCGCATATACCCTATTTTCAACAAGTTAGACAACACAATGTAAATCATCACCCGCTGAGAAAGGCTTTAACATTAGTGAATAAATACCATATCATATTATGTAAAACATAAAATCATGGTAAATCTAAGATATAATTATACCAATGTACTCAACAGCTTGTCTGAAGTCAGAGCACCATGAGACATGACTAAGAAAGCTGCAAGACAAAATTCCACTCCCTCCGTCCGTTTTATATAGGATTTAGGAGAAAAGCATCAAGAACTCTTACACGTTATCAATCATCGCACCATCAAATGGGAAAGCGTAGCGATTGACTGTAGAGGGGTCAATCACCAAACATGCACTGTGCTTCACGATTTTCGCATCGTATCCTCTTTTGATAAACTTTTTAACACATTTTACAAATATCTAATTAAAATAAGGACTATGTTTAAAGGTCCATTACTAACAGAAAGTGAGTTGGCAATTTTTTTCATAGCCAGTGCAAAGACTTCTGCAAGACACTAAATAATGAAGATTGGCAGGTCAAAATTTACAGAAGGTCTTTGGAACTCAAAGAAATGTATGTGTATTATGTTGAAATTTCAATGAATCGACAGAATGACCCCCAGGTCTTTTTAACTTTCTTCATACTTCATAGAAAAATAATTGTACATATACTGCGATTTATTTCGAATTTCTACATACCAACTTTCATTTTCCAATAAAATGAAATAGTTTCTGTGCTTTTTAAAAGAAATTAAAATGTTCACTTTCCTTAGTATTGGACCTATAATTTTCCGAATTTTATAAACTACATCTCCATAGTATTTCGGGTGCGTAAGACCAAGTTTCAAAAGTGTTTTAAGGTTAGTATTATGTTTCTTTAACAGTTTGGACGATCTGTAGTAAAGTTTACTGAAAGCTTCCGTAGCTTATAATAACGGTAACCCTGTTGTAATAATTTTTTGGTGATATCAAGATTTCTATCATTAAAATCCAATTTCAAAATTAAAATCGTCTCTTTTATCATATATTTTCATTTCGTTTCTAGATTATAATTCACAATTGTTAAATTTAAGTCCACAAACGACGATCCTAAATTTAAAGTATTAGCCTTCTTTTGGGTAAATGGGTTCCACCATTTCACATTGAGGTTACATTAAAAGCTTCAATGATTTCAAATTGTGTCTCATTGGACAGACTAAACCTGTAATCTCGTTCATAACGGTATAAGAATAAATCAGCAATGAGTGGGGCGCATTTAGTTCCAGTCAGGATATCCAATAAACCTTAGAGCTTCACAAACCTGATCACAACTCAATAGGTTGTATCTCTTAAATTTTACTGTTAGAAAAGAATGCTCTTGTTTCATTGCATGTCAGATAATTAGATAAATAACGTTTACTCTTGCAAATGTTTTCTCAATTAAAGCTACCTGTTGTTTTTTTTTTTAATATGTTTATGTGGTAAATTAGTATAAAAAGTAGAAAAGTCATAAGTACTTATAGTCGAACATTTGAAGTTTTTGTTTATTAGCTTTTTGATAACACCTCCAGAGTTCTTGATGGACCAAAACAGATTAACCCCCGAGTTCTCATATACCTTGGACGAATACTTCTGTACGTGGTTTTTTACTGCAATAAGACAAGAAGTCAAAAGTAGTGATAATGCATGATATAACAACGTAAAATTATAGAATTGTCTAACTGGTAGAATAATTTTGCATGGACATGTCCACGTTTGCTTTAGAATTCTAATTCCTTTTAAAATTTGTTGCACCTTGGTTATACTTTGCTTCATTTGTGAATGACATCAGCTTATTCTTATAATATATGGTACATCATGTATCTATTTTTTAAATAAATGCTAGCGTCCATTAAAGATATTTGAATAAAATTGTTGTCTGTTATTTTTGTTCATTAACATATAAATAAACCCCGGTGTTTGAATACTAAAGTGCCTTTATGCATGTAGAGGTTTTGTTACTAACTTGAATATTTCCATTTTTAGAGAATGATTAAAAAGGATCTACTTTTTACAAAGAAATGTTGTTGTTTTTTCTTTCAAAATACAGTTTGCGCCAAAAATTCCATCGGATTTCTTTTTATATTATGATTAAAAAATTAAACAAGTATTAGAAACATTTATGGTGTTAATCGTGTTAGCTTTTAAAAAGCCTCGTTATTGAAATACAAACAGTTTTTACATGGAGAGTAAGTAACTTATCGTGCTACATCTATGAAATATCTTATTTCCTTTCATTTCTTAGCACAATAATGGCACGCCGAGGTTAAATAGATAAAGAGACGCAGAGGACTTTAAACACCTCAAACATTACCCTTTTACTCAGTAGAAGAATTATCGTATAAGATTGATATTCATGATAGTTTGTCAACATACTATTATACGTTAGATACTACCTTAGACTTAGAAATATACATGTAAATAAATAAAAAATATGATAACATGCTTGATTATCGATCATGTAGTTATTCTTTGAACTTTTATAAACATCATATTCATACTGATGAAAATCAAATGTATGAATATAGCAAAAAATAAATTTACGAGGTTTCGACTTATAACTACACTGAATAAGTAATAAACAACACACACCACACGACATTCGTTTATTGTTAAAATTAAAAGTTAAAGTTTCGAAAACAAGAGTTAGAATTCTCTTTGTCCAAAATCTGATTAACCACCTTTGATCTTTGGTAATGTTGTTAATTTTCATACCAAGTCCAAACGGCAATGGATGCCTTACTTGAAGCTTATTTGAAGCAAACCGACAAAATTTTCAAATAATAGATTTACATTTATAATTTCTTAATTTCAATAAATAAATATGTGTTACCTTTATCAAAATGTTTCCTTTTTTCTGAAGGGATACTTTCCCAAGCGTACAGAAAGAATTGAAATAATATGTAAACATTGCGAAGTACTTGGGTCTAATATCTAAACCTCATTAGACAAATCCTACCAACACAATTTTTCTAATTTCTGGCAGTATAAAATAATTTTATAATAGAGTCAAAGAATACATTGAACGTCTTATTGAAATTAACAGTCATTCTGGAATATTAACATCTTAACAGTAACTTCGTTATCAGACATTAGGCATTTGAGAGCGAAGAAAATTCCATACGAAAAGGCACTATAGTTCAGCTTGCTGGAATCTTCCAATAACGCGCAGTTTCTGCGGCATTTCAAAGTTAGCCACTTGTTAGATAATTATAACATAACGATAGACTTGTGTATGATGCGAGTCACAATCGGTCGACTTCTAGAGGAGATATTATGTTAAATATACATCTGTACATTCCATGGTTAAAAGAACGTGTAATTTGGAAATATGTCGCGGATTGATCAGAAGAATTTGCTCATTGTAATATGGATATTTGCAACAATAAAATCAGGTATGTTGGTAAATTAATAATGATAAAGGGTATATGGCCAAAATGATTTGGAAAAATACAAAATGCTAATAATTGAAAAAATATACTAGTATACACTATTTACTGCCAGAATATTTATTTTCATATTAAATCAGAATTATCTTGTTCAAAACTGCTGAAATAGCAGGTCAAACAGGTTTTTTGGTTATGAGCACAGCCAAAGAAAATGACCGCTATGCCCATATTGAAATTTTTATATTTTGTTGAAAATTTTGGTTAAAAACTCAAGGTTTCCCATATCTGTAATGTTACAAGTGTTTTCATTTACATCAGGTATTAACTTGTCAATGAATAAGTAAATAGATATATAAAGATATTACATGCATGTTGATAAAACAATACTTCTTTATAAAAGAAAACTTAGACATTACTCCAGTCGGAGACTTTCATATTTTAGGCCATTTTTGGCGAAAGAGAATCATCTCCTTCCTAATAATTTGATAGATGATCGACGGTACGGGTATTATATATTTACGCGCGAAAAATGAAAAAAAAATATAATATCATTTCTTTTGCAATTATAATTATATAAGTGAGATGCTGTTCTATGCATAAAGGGGTACTCTTCATTACGCTATAAGAATATATAAATACATTTTTTCAATACTAATTAGTTTTTACATGTACACTGAGTTTAATAGAAACTACACGAATATTATTTTTTATAATTTTTGTGAAACCATCTCGTTTCGTTAACTAAATTACTAACTTCAGCAATAGTTTTATAACGCAAAACCATCAGTTTCACACTTTCAACAGTCTAGTAAACAGATCTCAACTCTATCGCACTCTCATCGGTGCTAAATATCTACACTATAATTGATTCATCAACTATTGCAGGAAATAAGTCTGTCACCACATGATTATACCATACAAACATTAGCTAGAATGTTTATCAGAAAACGGTAAAAGTGTGTCATTAGCAGTTTTTATTTTTATTTTTTCCCCCTGAAGTACCTTTTTTGCAATATCTCCGATATACTTCTTTAGAAACTAAACATATCACTTCTTACAAAGAGCGAATAACCAAACTGTTTTGTTTGGTTGTTTTGTGTTTATCGCCATTTTTCAACAGTATGTTACGACGAGCAGTGAACTTAATCTGTATTCCTGGATTCAATACCAGTACTTAGTATCCGCCAACTTCTGTACATGATTTCGATGTGGAGGACGAAGATGCGTTTTATCAAATCGTTACGGAGAGCATACGCCTCTCAGCTTCGCAATCCATAGTTCTGCACTCTCCCTAATGAACTAAGTTAAACATATTGTTAATCTTTGTTTAACATTAAGGC
Organism: Mercenaria mercenaria; assembly: GCF_021730395.1. NCBI lineage: Eukaryota > Metazoa > Mollusca > Bivalvia > Venerida > Veneridae > Mercenaria > Mercenaria mercenaria. Next base: position 102,336,891 of record NC_069362.1, on the reverse strand, counting down.
CTTGGAAATGAGGGCAGGCCTTAATTAACTGAAAGATAAATCGAAGAAACCGTTCTCTACTTTAGCACGTAGAGCGAAGTATTTTTGTTTCAGAAGGGTTAATTTAGGAAATGTAATTGCTTTGATTTTAATTTTAAGAATTTACGTTCACATTTCAAAACAAGTTAAAGAATAGCAAAAGTTCCTTCTAGGGCACATCTGTATAAATATATAATGATCATCTTGTAAAGTTTTGGTTGCAATGTTTGTTTGAAATATTGGTCATCAGTGTGCGGAACCCAGGGATCGGACACGAGGACAAGGCCATTCTACCTTATTGACATTCCGTATCCTCCCGATTAATCAGGGAGTCAGTGGTGAATTGGTTAGCAGTTTAGACTACAACGCCAGCGATCCGTGTTCGATTACCGGACCCGGATCTGTTCCCGGTTGCGGCTGATATCCAGACTAGTGTTCAGTGCTGGATGATTTACTTTAATTTGGTAATGTTTTCAACAGTATCGGTCTAGACTGGATGCTGGGGAGGTAAATGATGCCTGCCGTGAGCTCGGCTGGAAATTAATTGTTCCATCCATTCCAGGCGGGGACTTTCGTCGACAAGAAACTTCACTTATTTTTAAGCACCCCTGGGGGCGTTACATTTTGCACCAACAGTGTATTTATTTCTGTACCAAAATAAAAAAAAACAACTAAAATTTTGAAAAATGTTGTTTTTATACTGCCTAAAATGTCAAGAAAGTATTTACGCTAACATAAATTGTTAAATCCAACAACAAAAGTAAATACGATACCACTTTCAGTGGAGTAAATACGACAATAAGAATACACTTGCTATACACATTTGACCCGGTCAATCCATTTCCACATGTTGCGTGAATTTGTTGCGCATAATTAGAGGGTTGCAATGGGGTTTGTTTTCACATATTGACCATGCATTCGAAGGTAACGATTATATTTGTTTTGTTGTTTACATGTATATTTGCTGATATATGTCTATCTGTTTGTACATGTGTTATGCTCTTCAAGAATGGAGGAAATAAAAGAACCAATTTATCATCGAGCGCGTTCAGTCAGAGAGTCGCCTCAATTAGGAAATAATAAGTTTAACGTCAGAGGTTATTTCTAAGGTCACGGAGTTTGATTGGCCAGCTTTTAATGACAACAGCTTTAGAGGTCAGTTGCTCAGTCAAGTGTGACTTACCGGTCATAAGTGTTCCAACAAGTTAAAGCATACCAAAAGTTCCTTCTAGGGCATATCTATATAAATATATAATGATCATCTTGTAAAATTTTGGTTGCACTATCTGTTTTATACTACCAAAAATGTCAAGTATGTATTTACGCTAGTTATTTAACACAAATATTAAATACAACAACAAATAAAATCTGTCACCACTTTCAGTTGCGTAAATACGGCAATAAGACATTGACCCGGTCAATCCATTGCGATTCGATGCGCGAATTTATTGCGCATAATTAGAGGGTCGCAATAGGGTTTGTTTTCACATGTTAACCATGCATTTGAAGGGGTTTTTTTTAAATAAAACGATAATATTGAATTGTTTACATGGAAATTTGCTGATGTATGTCTATCTGTTTGTACATATGTTATGTTTGTACATATGTTATGTTCTTCAAGAATGTAGGAAATAAAAGAATCAATCAACCATCCTCGGGTTTAGTAATATGTAATTCACGGAACGCGTTCTGTCAGAGCTCGCCTCAATAAGGAAAGAATAGTTTTAACGTCCGAGGTTATTTCTAAGGTCACGGAGATTGATTGGCCAGCTTGTAATGACAACAGCTTTCGATATCAGTAGCTCAGTCAAGTGTGACTTACCGAATCATAATGTTCCTTCCCAAGAGAAGGAACAATAATATCTTTATCACCAATCGCTGAAGCAAAATCATACCTAAAAATAAATGTATTATGTTCGTAAAAAACGGAAGTGATGGAGAATGATAGTGTCAATTTAAGAAAGATATTGATATGAAGCTGTTAATACTCATAAAATTATAACGGAAGATGTCGTTTCTTTTAGGCTGCATTTCTGTATGCTATTTTTATTAATACTTTAAAAGTTGAATTACTGCATAGGCCACGAATTTTAAAAGCAAAACAAAAATGTGTTAAATATGCAAAGTGCATTTTGATAATATAATAGCCAATAATTAGGGTAGATATACACCATACAACTATTCTAATTCTATACATGTTTTGTTTGTTGTTGATGATGTTGTTCTTATTTCTGACATATTTCAATGCAAAATAAACATAAATATATTATATTTTATTCTAACAAAATATAATACATGATAACAAGCAAACATAATTTCATTGAGTCAAAGAAACAAAATAATTATCAGTTTAAAAATAAAACTGAATATCAACTCAACGATAATAAGCTTTGCATTGAAAATATGAACTTTTCCTTCGTGAAAAAATATTTTAAAGTCTCCCATGCAGAGCTCGTGCATATATCTGGATAGAAATGTTATCCCTATGAATGTACTCTTGTAGAAAAGTGCGAAGTTAGGAAAGTTGCAGAGTAAGCCATGTCAACAACGGTGTTACATTGAGTCTAGATTTTCTTTTTCTGCGTATCGGTTATTGTAGTAAATATTTCATATTAGTTTTGTCTAATGTTTAGAAAGATTTTATATACCATGATTGGTGTGTTTAGAATTGTTTGTAAGGAAGGAGTTCTAAAGGACGGAGTTCGTCTCTATTGATTTGAAAAGTAAGTAATTCATTTTGTATTTTGTTGACACAATCTTGAACTTATTAAGGAAGAGGGTACCAGTTCCTTATTCCTTATTCGGGTTTTCGATCTTACTTACTCGTGCTATGATCTAACGTGTTCATTTTATGCTGTGGAACTACTTTTACCAAGTGTTCTCCTAATACGGAATAAAGATCAAGTTCCTTATTCTTTATTTGAAAAAGGAATAAGGAACCAACCTACTCGTCATAACTTATTTCAGTAAACCTCACTTAAAAGGAACTCGGATATAAGGAACACTCGGTTATAAGAAACAGTTTTCAATTTCCCGATCTAATTCCTTCTTTATCCAATGTAAAAATCCTAGGGAACTCGGTTATAAGGAACACTCGGTTATAAGGAACACTTTTTCCAGTCCAAAAGTACGAAATTCAATGGAAAACCCCTCGGTTATAGCGAACAGACATAAAGAAGAAAAATATTAAAAACCGGAAATAAACAGGAGAATCGCTGATCACGTCAGAGTAACGTCGGCACATTCACGCGCATAAACACAAATTACTTTATAGCTATGATGTTTCGTTTGTTAATTCACGTATACGATAAAAAGAAAATATACAATATCATGATTAACATTTGCCAAATACTAGACGATTTTGTATTATGCTTCAGTCTTTAAAATATACTCGTAGATAGCATAGTTGTGTTGTTTAGTTTATATACCTCGTAGATAGCATAGTTGTGTTGTTTAGTTTATATACCTACATTTGTAGAGACTCACAAAAAATATTATAACAAATGTAACCAAATAATACAACACGCTTAATTCTGCGTATTTGGACGCATACTTTTTGAAAAAGAACGATGATGATGATTGAAATTAGAATGTTTGCACGACAGTCACGGAACTATAATGTGTTGTTTTCATAGCCGTTCCCGAATTAATTAAGCAATAATTGGCTCACATTGTTTTCAAAATGAATACGATACGAAATATATTCCCTTGGCCAGTATCGTTTGGTCATTTAAGTATAGAATTTCCTTGTGCAAGATAAATATAATAAATGGACTCGCAACTTTCTCACATAAAGCTTCACGGCCAGCACGGAGTGTGAACACATAGCCCTTTTTCAAACGTCGGCCAAACAGTGTTCGCTATACAAATAGTGTTCGTTATACCAACGTCTGTTACAATGAACTAGTTCGCTATACGGATATAAGGAACCTCGGTTATAAGGAATAATTTTTAGAGGTTCCGAGTTGTTCCTTATAAGCGAGGTTAACTTTACCACCATTTCAAAAACAACGTATTTATTACTTCACCCACATAGCAACGTATTATCACTTTCTCCTGGTTATTTTCGATTCGAATATCGTCAGGTCAGAGTTTGGGATTGAGCCAATTATCTGACGTTAGCAGTCCAACTAAAATATGTATTATTTGCAACATTCTTTACTTGAGATATGAAAAGTATTGCTGTACTACTCCGAAAATACTGAATGTTATCTTATCAAAAATAAAATGAAAAAAAATGCTGCACAAAAAAAAGAGATTATTTGCTGTCTGCGCATACTTCTCCACGCAATATGAAAAGCTGTACGAAAAGCAAAAAGAAGACAATGTATGATGGAAGAAACAAAGCAGAAGGAGTTCGGTACTTATCATCACGTGTTTCAAAGTCGAGTTCCATTTATTGGTATTTCTGAGTCTCTTTATTAGCAGACACTAAGCGCTCCTGTTTCAAATAAACTTTTGCTAACAAAAAGACCAGAGGTTACGGGGTTTTGCGATGAAAGTGGAACCGAGAAGATTTTTTTCACATAATTAGATTTATTGAATAGATCGATCACAATAGCTTTGAAATTAATTTTAGTGAAATTGAAACTAATTTACAAAAACAGCCGAGATGGAATTTTGAGAAATTGAAAATAAAGAGAGAAAAATGTTTTCTTTTTTGTAGGAACATTAAAACCACACTTCTCTCGGGATTATCCATGACTATGAGCAATATACTAGTACCAAGTATTATTCTTAGTTGCATTCAACTGGGTAAACGCAAAAATGAGCATAGTTGGAAATGAAATTGAATCACCACTGCGAATATGTACGTTAAACAGTATCTTTATCCTGTATTGAATATTTTTGTTTCAGATGAATGCACCGTGGCAAAATGGGGTTTGTTTTCTGTTTCTAGAGAAATATTACCTAAAATGAAAGATAAAATGAAAGATATATTTTCAAAAAGATTTTAGATGTTTATTTTACGTATGAATTGTATACGTTTCCCCCCCTCCCAATTTTGTACCCAAAAGTGGCAGAAAAAATGTTTAAAACAAGGATATATTTTAACATAAAAAGGAATATACGAAACTATTTAGAGCCTGTAAATTAATTTACTTGAAATTCCTGTACTGGTTTCGAAGCAGTTTCCGTCGGCTAGTAGTATCCGTCAACGCGTTATTTTACGTTTCGTGACATTCTTCACAATGAAGTCGAGATTGTTTCCACAACGCTACCCTGCAATCCAGAGCTCTGTGAAATTTCAGCAACAAAGGGTAAAAACTTTCCAAGAAAACTCGAATTGTTCATTCCATAATTGTTTTGTTTACATTCCGCACATGGGGGATTTCACGTGCAACCAATGCGCATGCGCAAAAAATACCTCTGTAATCCCCAATTAAGTTGAAAGTTCCTCCTTTTGGCAGTCGAAACCAGATGATTTACCAAAAATACATAATAAAGATAAAAATGAGTCATTTTTGTGCATCGGTAGAACATCGGCTTCACAAGCATGAGATCGCGAGTTCGAGTCTCAGGTTTTGCTTTTTTTTACCTCCTATTTTCAACAAGCCTAATTTAACACATGAACCTTCAAATTTCTTAAAATTGTATTAATTAATTTCACCAGAAAGATTAAAAAAAACACGGATGGTGCTTTTCTAGTCGTATTCACTGTAAAATTGTACATAAATATTAAAACAAAAATTGATGACGGAAACTGCTTCTGTAGTCAACCGATTCAGCTCTATTTATTCACCCCTTTTGGAGCCCCTCTGTGTGTTATCACGTGCGCTAGACACTATTGATATTCATGTTTTCGTAAAGCAGAAGAGCTAAGGTGTTCTCTTTGGGAGCATTTTACGGAACTGAAACGTTCAAGAAAAAAGATATTTTAAAAACCTTCATTTTATGACGGAAACTGCTTCGAAACCAGTATATGAAAAAAGTACATTAACAAAATGTTTAGAATAACTAACTGATTAAATTTTCGTCGTAGCACCAAACTCAGTTTGCAATTCGCTCTGAATTAATGTAATAGTGAAACACTAACGGATTTTTAAATAAGTTATTTTGTCTTTTTTTACTCTTATTTATTACAAGAGCTGGGAATTAAGCAACTGTGCCAAGTAAAATTGAATTATACTTACAACGTTATCAATTCTAAGATTACATGAAGTTTTACGTTTTTTTTTTTTATTTATAATGTAGACTTTCAGCAGGATTTAATACGACCTTTTATCATAGTTAGAAAGGAGGCAACGTATGTTATTTTTATTAAGAGTCCAGATATTGACTTCGTCTTATAGGTTATAAAAATTGTACTTTTAATGTTATAGGCCTTTTTCCATTTAAGGATATTTAAGTAAGGTATCTGTGTTTCGTTTTCAGAATATCCTAGTATAAGGGGATAGTATCTAAATATGTCTAATTCAGCTTTTCAGGCAGGTTTTTTTTCTATGTAAAATGATTGCTTAGTTCTTCTGTTTACTAAAAATATTTCTTTCTTCTCTTTACAGAAAAAAATACGTTATCTTTAAAAAACCTCTATTGACCGTTTTTTTATTGATTTTTATATGTCACTTATTATAGTCGCAAATCTCCACAGATAAATAGATTCAATAGGATATAGTGTTAGCTAAACCTGCTTTAAACAGTGTGACAGAGTCTGTATCGAAATTTCATTTTTCTTTTACATAACTGGGAAACAAAGACCAGCCAAGAATCAAAAAGTCATAAAAAATTATGAGTGAAACAGAATCATTTTAAAGATTTTATAATATGAACAAACCCGTGCAGCATGTTACCATCAATATTTTTTTACTCATTAGTGCACTAAAAAACAAATGATAATTGTTACAATAATAATGTCTGGCTTTAATCCTGAAAAAGTGGCCCTGACAGAATACTTTTTCGGGTAATGTGAACAGTTCTGAGATTTATGTAAGTTGTAAATTGGTGTGGCCTTAATTTCAAAAGCTTACATTATGTGCCAGAATAAAGCATCTTACAATTTCTTGAACTTGTTAAAATAACATTCAATGACAGTCACTTTTAATCCCTTCTTTTATGTAATCTTCAGTTTGTCGGTCAATTGAGAGTTGTTTCCCTTAAATATTTTTCAGTAACTACCATCTCTACATAATTGTATATAATGAAACATTGCCACTGTATAAGCCTCTGTAGTGATTAGATAACAACCCTAACGCAATGGTCAGAAACACACAATTTCAACTGACGTAGTTCATATTAGAGATAGAGTAAACTGAGATTGTTTGACGTGGGTATCATTATCATCTATGACAGTTTGCTCACCTGCGGTTAACGTATCGGTCAAAAACAATGACAAAAGATATATTCCTATATAGGATTAACTTAAGTAGCAATTGAATTACAGGTTTCTAACTTTCTCTTTAAAAATGCTTTGGCCAGCTGTTGGGGTTTTTTTGCCATTAATGTTCCGTTGTGATTCATTCCATATCAGTATATTGTATGTTGTAATCTGCAAGCTTTCTCAGTAAAGAAACATTCAATCTAACTATAGGAGTGTACCCTAACATTTCCAAAGTGCAAAGGCATTTATTAATCACATTGTTGCCCTTGCTAACAAACTGAACGGTAAACATTTGCCGTTAAAAGATTGTCGGCTAGGCAAACAATTATGATTAATTGGTAAAGAATTAATAAAATAAAATTATAGTTAGTTATATTAAGATACGTTCTGATTCTGGCAAAAAATGGTAAATTAGCGACTTTGGCACATTCTCTATCGTTTGATAATGATCGAAAGTATAGCACTATATGCCTAGTATATATTCTCCAAACGTTTCACACGAAGAAAAGGTATTGTGCGGCCTGTGCAGATTCCACTTTTTTCTGTTTTAGAGAATAAGTAAACAGGAACTTTTAATACACTTTTTACGGACGATTACATTTTTACAAATAATAAAATGCATTTAGAATCTATTTCGACTTGAGGCATTCTTAAGCTATGTTTTGCCAGTAACATATGCATTTATTTCATTAAGTCTGGGTTTTAATGCTTAGACAATTAGAAGAGTGTTGGAATTTCATGATCAAATACACGTACATACTGGTAATTTACGAATGCATTCAGTTTTTGACTAGTTTCAAAAACTAAATGGTAGATTTTAAGTATGGTTTGAAGCCACTTGCCTATCTATTGTTGGAAAGATACTCATATAACTGCCGAATTAAGTAGTAAGCACTACAGAGATCAGTATTACTACTTGGCATTTTGGAGATCGCACATCTATTGATCACGAGTTCGTGTGTTTGATCATCCTCCCGTGATGATTTGATTAGCTTAGTTTATACTAATCTATTTTAGCTCGATTATGATGAAGACTTCAAGCTTATTTGAACCATTCTCAGGTCCGCTTCCTGGTAAACCAGTGCTGGTGTCATATGAGAAGGCGTGGTCGCGACGCCAGTGGTGTTCGAACCAAAGACCCACATGATGAGCGGCCGGCACCTTAACCACTAGACCACCGCTCCTCTTAAAGGCAATATGTCTGATGTCATTTGCCCTCTACCTGTGATTCATGTGCAAAATTGCGGAGAAGAGGTTGTGACTAGTACTGACTCAGGACACTGCCTTTCGTTACGTAACTGAATTACAGTTAAAATGGCAATTAATCTGAAATTTATCATATTCATGCGCTTTTGGAGCGCGTTTGACTATTTATTAGTCAATGAACACAGAATTGCTAGATACACTTTTGTCTATTTACAGTTTTTGATTGACTTTGGAGTAACGCGAACACAATTTAAGTCCTGTTGCGTCTTTTATTGTATTTATTGGGTAGAACCACCGACCTTCCATAAACTGTATTACTTCCTCACAGGAAGAGTTTGAATTCCTAGTGACGTGGAACTCTAATATTGTGATAACGCTGCGTTTATTTAGTGATTGCATTGCAAATTCAATAATCCCTTTCGTTACTTATAAGTCTTTTGTTTGTAAATCATTTCGCTATGAACTGACGAGCCAAAGATCTTTGCACGTTCGTTAAAGGTGGTTGATCAGATTTTGGTCAAGTTTTTATTTGTTACAGACTTTAACATATGATAATTTACACGTTTTTATGTTCACTAAATTACTAATATATGTTACATTTCTACTGGAGGTATTTTTAAAATCTTATGTATCCTTGTAGTCCAACAAGGACAGAGTTTCTTTAGCATTGCTTGTACGCCACTTTGTTTTATTTTTTACTTTATCTCAAAATCTCGTTTAAGCCAAAATAGTTATCCTTAAGCCGGATATTTGGATCTGCACCTACAACCAGTGCGTTATTCTACGGTTCTATCGATTTTACTTAGTTTAGTTTCAGTGATAATTGCTGTTAGTTATGTATAAACAAATCAATAATAGAATAACTTTCACAAGACATGCACGTCGCTGTGTAATTTCATTTCTTGTCTTGAAAAATTTAGAATTTAACTATTAATCTGTTAAATCCGTTAGACTTTCAAAATGTCAAATGAAAATTAATCTCGTCACGAGAAATATTATTACAACAATATGTTTAGTTGCAATTCTGTTACAAGTAAACTGACATAATGTTCAAATATTTTGTTGACACGGTTAAATCTCTAAGCTCTTAGTTCTAAACCACTTATTAATAATCATTTGCAAATTCAACCAATGCAGCACGAACCAAAATTTTATGAATGTTATGAATGACGGAATCACATAAAGAATAAGTGATTTATTGCACTTGAATAACTTATTGAAGTCAGAAGCAGTTCTGCTGATGTATTGGTACCAAGCAAGATTTTAAGCATTAAAAGCGAAGAAGATTCCATGTTAAAGAATGTTGACGCAATCTTCCATTAACACGCTGTTTCTAAACAGCAACTTTTCAAAGAATTATTACAAAAAACAAGTTGATTTAGAATCTGTTTCTTTTAAATCCACTAAATTTAAGCGTCACTTTTCTGGCTAGAATAAAATTATTTAATATCTGGGCAAAACTAAGGATCAATTTTCATTATATTCTATTGATTTAATAGATTAACTTTCATGATGAGTACCATGAGCCTTAAAATTGGCAATATAAGTACATCGAATATAGTATAAAGAATTTATTGTACAACAAGAAAAAGGGAATCTAAATCCTACCTAAAGCAAACGCATTGTCAGTCACATATTCTTAGCTGAATAGTCAACATATCTCAATACTTTTAGATATGTAGTTGAACTGACAATATATGCTTTTCCTATTATTTAAATACACCAAAGTACTGAATATGATATTGGTAGCTGAAATAGAGGAAGAAAGAAATTTGAATCGTGATACCAACAAACGGTATGTGCTGAAACCCATACTTTCCATTCACTAAATCTATGACAGAGTTTTTCGTGAAATTTCGGTAATAGTTTGTTTTTATCAGAAACGTATCCAGATGAAACCAGTATAAACTTGTTGAGGTTTAGATTATAAGATTCTTTCATTGGTTGTAGGTGGGAATATCTGGCTCGAGGATAACAGTTTTAGGCGGTAACGAGGCCCCGCCGTGTTACTAGGCCACGTAAACAGTTACCCGAGAGCCGGATATTTCCATCTGCACTTACAGCTAGTGATAGAATCTTTTTCATGCATACCAGATTCAAGAAATAATAGTGAAAATAAAATCAAACGAACGACTTTATAGAACTATTTTCCTACAGCAGCGTATTTAAACAAAGCGCGGGATGTAAGATGGGATTTCCCAGCACCGGTGAAAATACCCGAAAATCCCGCCTGGTATGCAAAAAATATTTCTAATTATCTTGGAGTTCAATAGTCCGGTGTATAATAATAATTGTATGCGATATTCTAAGATAAATCAAGGACAAGTTTTGTTACAGAAAAAAATGACAGGAAATCAAGCTCTGTATTACTGTGGTCTTTAAATACAGAACTTACTTTAAATATTTTTCACATAAAAAGTTGACTAGTAAATTTGTTCCCAAAAAGAATTATACATCGCGATAAAATTTGTAGTATTTTCCTGCAAAGTTGTCAGGTTCATCACAGTCAGACAAAATCCTAGAGCTAATCAGATACAGTCGCTGAATGATAAGGATATGCATTGTATGATGCATGTAACATAGTTACCAGTGGAGATAATATGCCCGGTATTCATCTATGGTTTCAGTAGTTGCAAGAAAGTGTAATTTGGAAATATGTCAAGGACGAATATACTCGTAGTATTATGGATATTCGTAGCAATTAAATCAGGTATGCTGGTAAATTTGTTGTTCAAAAGAAATTGAGTTTAGTAGGAAGATTAAATTTTATGTTTTCAATGGCCATTATTGAGACAATAACTTAAAACTGATTTTTTCTTTGCATTTCTATTTGTTTAAAAACTATTACTGTGTAATTAATGTTATACTACCACTAATAGATCTGGATAAATGTATAATGATGTTGTTCACAAATATGTGAAGTTCTGTAATAAAACATAAGATTATATGAAAACATTAATCATTTTACACGAACAGTACTCTTCGTTATTTCGCGTAATCAAAATTCTTGAGTTAGAATTTCATGAAGCAAATTCATCGTGACTACACAAGAAGACATATGCAAAATATTTTGGAGAAAAATACCCTGTACCTCACCAGCACCAATGTGCACTATAATTCTTTATACAATTTACTTTGACATTCAGAAATAAAACGTTTTATACTTGATTACTTTTTGCATTATATATTTATTGCCAAAAGAACGCCCGTTTTTAGATTACTTAAATCTAAGCACACATGCAGAACGGATGTTGTCATGGCAACCAAAAGGAAAAATATCTTTAAAAGTCTTCTTCTCAGAAACGGCAGGTCCGGTTTAAAGATAATTTTAAAGAAATGTTCTACCAAATTCCTCCAAATCATTCTGTTTCGTTAAAAACATGAACGCTAGGGGAAAGGGCTAGTTTTAAGTAATTTTAAGTTAGTATAAACTTAGGTTTCATTTTAAAAAATCATTTATAACGTTATTAATACACGAAAAGCAGGTTGCACGTCCGTGAAATAATTTCAAGAGGGCGTGCCAGAGTGAATTATTCAGGCGGCGTATAACCGATTTTGAATGTATTAATTTCAGTTAAACACGATTTGCTATACATCATTTCGATTGATATGCCCTTTATCTAAAACAGAAGCTCGTTTTTGGTCGCAACAAAAGCATTGACGTCATCATCTGTTATTAGGAGGTCATTTAAGCGTAAGCGTGTTTTTACAGAAACCAGCATATTAGAATTAATATATACCATTTTGTGAACGGTCTCAAAATATTACCTTACGAATTTATTTCAAAGGAAGATATCATGAAACTGAATGTTTCCTCCTATGAAAGCTTTTTCCTTGCGCGGAAATTAAAAAAACTGCATTTTTGCACATAAAAGATTAGAGGTCACGATGAAAAAAGAACTGAGAAGTAATTTTTCATATAGTAAGATTAATTGAAAAGATCGATCACAAGAGCTTTTAAATGAACTAAGTAATTTACAAAAAATGCCGTGATTTTACTTCGGAGACATTAACAAGTAATTCGTTTAACATTAAACTGTTGAAGGGGAGCATGGAAACTATTTTTTCTTTAGAATTTTTTGAAAAGAAACTCTATTACACTTAACTTAGAGAACATTAAGAATGCGTAACTAAAACCTCTTTCCTACGCACTTATTGTCGGTTTTGTCAATCAAAATGAAAGACGAAATATTCAAAAGACCAAAATTGAAAAAAAAACATTTACGTATTAACCACAAAACGTTTATTGTTGTACTTGTGTTCTTTTAATAAAAGGTCACAGGTTCAAATGGAAATAAATGATTCAATAAAAGATACATTTATTGAAAAAAGCAAACAAAATGAAATTATTGTACAAAAACACAGTGTTCTCCAAACATCATCTTTCCGTTCTAAGCATTTATAACACCGGCAGGTAAATGTTGTACTTCTGTATCAAATATTAAGTAGTTCCCGGTGCACTAGGTTGATTGCCATTTGAACTTTTACGTTCTTCTGATATTCAATAAAAATGGTTTAAACATGACTCTAAGTCTTGATATTAAAATAGTACCGGTAAAATTCATACAAATGCACATTTGATTCATAATGCATTTCATTTATAATTGCAGAATAGTTTTTACATCTATTCCTAAGCCCGCCCGCAGAACGCAGATGTACGGACTACGGGGTCGTGAAATCGAACCTGTGGCGAGGCGTATGTTCTCCGTGACCGTTTGACAAACACACAAACATCTACATGTGTATACCTACATTTACATAATAGCTATATGATGTTCTGTGTGTTTAAAATAAAAGTTTTGCACTGAAACCTGCAGATCCGATTGACTCCAGCGCAAAGAAAACTTATGGCCTATTTCTGAATATCAAATAGGTTTGCTGCACGACGTGTGAGCAGAATAATCTGAAAACTGTTAGGTTTCTTTTATGAATAAATGTAATGGCAAAAGACTAAAAGCTTATAACTAAGTTATTTTTTGCCCATTTTCTCTCTTGACAATACAGTGAAGTGATTGCTGTAAAATGCAATTATAACATGTCACATCCGATAACAACACTTGTTTTTTTTTCTGTAATATATTTTTTTTTTACTTTATGTAAAGCTTCTCAGCAAAGTCTGCTTTTTATGTGATGTGATGGAAAACTAAAGCAAAAGAAATTAAATGGTTTTAGGGTGTGTGTTTATGTTTGTGTGTTGGCTAAGGGGATAATGTGTATTGTTGCACTCCTAAAATAACCTCATCACCACCCATCTCTGTTCAAGTCAATACCTTGAAAAGCGAAATTTGTGACCTTGATTTTTGACCTGCCGATAAAGTTCATGAGTTCTGTACATCGTCTCATATACACGGTTTGATGTCAATATCTTGTATGCTCTGGACATGAAATATGACAGACAGATTTGACCATGCTGTGACATTGACCTTTGACGGACCGACGGACCGACCTGGTGTGGGGGATGTGATTTGTTTACAGCCCTCGAATCATCTCATCTCTAGCCATCTGTTATTTCTAAATCAATACCTTGAATGAATATTAAGTTATGCTCTGGATACTAAATATGACAGACAGATTTGATGTTGTTGTGACCTTGACCTTTGACCTATAGACTCATATGGTTTATGCGCTCTGCACATTGTCTTATATCCACTTACCTACATGCAAGATTAAAGTCAATGGATTGAATAGTTATAAAGTTTTGCTCCGGACACAAAATATGATGGACAAGTTTGACCGTTGAGCTCCATTTTTGAACTTGACTTTTGATCTACCGACATTGTCTATGTACTCTGCACGTCGTTTCATCGCCAACAACTATATGCCAAGTTCAGTCAATAGCTTGAAGAATTATTACGTTATGCTCCGGACAAGAAATATGACGGACAGATGGGCAGATGCATGCGCCATCACATCTTACGTTTTTTTTTTTTTCAAAAACGTGCGAATAATTAGTACTTAACATCTTTTAACACCGATATATGATACAGAGCTTTTGGAAAAATTCTTAAATATAATTATATTTCATGCAGATTATTTTTTAAGTTACTTGTCAAACATATATATAGCTCCCTTTTAACTTTCTTTGTATCTTGACGAATAAAATGTCTGCATCATCGCAAGATTATCAACATAAAAGGCGGATAGATAGATAAAATTGAAGATGGTAATGAAATGTAAACAACAACAAAGATAAGAATATGTGTGTGTGTGGGAGGGGGGGGGGGGGGGAATTTGGTTGTTTATGTTGTAAATTAAGGACAATGCCAAGGTTACGTGTGATCTCTGGTAAAATTGCTTGACTGCATTTCTCATAGTATCGTATTAAATGTAGGAATACGATTACATTCTCGAGAGAGACTTTATCAACATCATCTCCGAGATATTAATCCTATACATTCAATTGCACTTCAGCCGAATTCCACATAAGCCGATGATATGGGTCATGACATCCGTTGCATTTTTCATTACTTATCATTGAGATACTCTGCTATCATATTTTTTGGTTGCAAAGGAACTTCTTGCAAACTTTATTTCAGATCTTTCTATACTATTGTCATTAACATTAATCTGAGCAATAGTCTAATAGTAACTCATAACACTCAGTTCATTAAGACTACTGATTTTCATACGAAGTTGTATCAAATAATATTTTAACAGGGCAGTACATTTATTCAGTTAATAAAATTAAACACCCGTACACCAATGCGATCTGTTTTCACTATTCTTGGCTAAAGGTATCTCTTAGATACTTGAGTAGGTCGCTATTCTTTTCTGCTCGCTAGAGGTTAGTAGGCGGGTCGGTGGTCTAGTAACACGCTTGACAGTCAATTCAGAGGTCTGGGATTCGAATCCCGGTCCAGGCACTGGAAATTCCTGAGAGCTCTAAGGTGTCTCCCACCTAACTAAGAGGCCTGTACTGGTTCTTCCCAGGAAAGACGGCTTCGCGTGTATCGATGCTATACAATGGACACGTCAAAAAACCAGACTGTCTATTCGCAAAAAGCTAGGCTAAGTTAGCCGGACAGGCCTGTATCTAAAAGGAGTTCTCTCTATCTGTTCTGGGGGCTTTTTTTTCACTCTGTCCCTCTGGTCGGATCGCTCTGTGTCTGTACTAGTAGATGATGAATTTCGCCCCCCCCCCCCCCCCACCTCCCCTCCACCCCCTCCCCAAGCCACCAGCTAGTAATTGATCTAATAATACATTAAGAAACGAATTCCACTAACCATGTTCGCTTTTCTATTACTTTCGTTTCGTTTAAGTAAATATATCATTATATATTGTAAATGGTACAATGGGCCATATGATCTATGAATGCGGTAATCTTCACTTAAGTGTTAACAGATACAAAGTTTTGCGTGGCAGTAATGATAGTGTTATTTTATCCGAAACTTAGTTACATTTCAGGTAATCTTTTGTAAGTAACGAGTGTCATAAAATAAGAGATGTAACACACCACCTAGCAAAACAAAAGCAGGCTCAGTTTGAGTGTGTTCAAGTCACCTCTAACGCCACCCCTCCCGTACCACCCCTAGGTTAACTTATCATCCGCCTAACCGAGTGTTGTTCATTACACAGATGACAGATGATGTAATTGAATGTACCTCTTAATTCAAAACGGCCCAAAAAGAAGAGAAAAAATTAGGCTTATACAAGGCTGTTAACTTTAATACCTGTATTATGAATGTCAAAGTATAGACCCGTGATTGACTACTAGTAGATTGGGATCTTCGACGTAAGAATACTTTAACCCGTTTAGGGATACAAAACTAGTAGTGGCAATGGTATTTGTTGGTTATGTGCAGGCATGAAACAAATTGACCGATCTTTTAAACAAAGGCTCACTTATCAAAGTTTGTAAAGAACATTTAACGGTGAGAAAGAAATTTTAAATAACACCGAATCATAGAAAAAAGTTGTTTTATATGAAAATTGCACAGCATATGAAATATATATGTATACTACTCTAAAACATAATTATCGATATGTATATTGAATTCCGGAAAAGGACTGCATTAAGGGGCCTCACTTCCGGGCAGTACAATGCATGTAAAGCTCACCATTTTCAAAAACCTATTACATATTTTCATTTTGATGTATTTGCAATAATGTCCCAGAGCTGAAACTTCTCATTACAGGTAGAACGTAGTTTTCAGCAATTGTTTAATTATATTACTTTACAATTTGAAATGACATTCATATTTCAAGGAGGACAACATTTTGAGAATAATTTAAGTATCAAGTCGTTCGGGACAGTACGGCGAATATATAATGGATAAGAAGATGTTGTTTGTTTACCATATATGCCTGTGTTTTGATGACATACTTGTACTCCTAAACCTTACAATTTAGAATAAAGTAGCATGGCTTAGGACGTACGTCTAGCGTTTAAAAGCTAAACAAATTGAAATATGTATAATAAATAAGTCCACTGATTGAGTATTATAAAACGACATTTTGGTCTTTTCAGTAAATGACAGCTTTATCCTACTTTGATGTTTCCAAAATTCATAAAATAACCTTGCATATGAGCACAGAAAGTAATTTCTCATGAACAAAGCTAAATGTTAAACGTGTATTCTAAATTTAAATAATTTTTACTAACATTGACCTTTATGGTTATAATAACTAATTTGTAAGATTCGTGAAGCATAAAGAGTAAATTCTTATAATGTTATATTCCAGAATTGATAAATTAACACCTCGTTATTGTTCTGTATAAGATCAACGTTTGGAGAGGGGCAATATAGGGCAACATAGTTAAGGTAGTATATTCTTTTCCCAATGACACTGCGTACTATTTAACAAACGTTTAGACATATAATTTGACTTATCAAATAATATTATATTTCAACTATTTTACACAATTGCCATAGTTTCAAAGATAATCCTGGTTTCCGGAAAAATATTTTATAACCATTGTCAATAAATCGATAAAACGGCAGAACTGGTCACTTTCAGGCCGCAATTCCATTAACGAGGGAGATTACGTTGGCATTTATAATTAGCATTCTTGTCTCAAACGAGACGCAGAGACTTAGCATTATCTGAATTAGGTCATTGGGACATGAAGAGACAAGCAAAAATGAGGTAAAATGATTATAGAGCCAGTTCCTGGAGTACAATTAAGTAGACTAACATCTATTGTTTGCCCATAAACTGACCTTTCAAAATTAGACAGGGCCAAGTTTTCCATATTTTTAACAACAACTTTGTTACTTATACAGTAATATAAAATATGATATCAACAACTCTTTCCATTGTCTCTAACGACACACTATTTTTTGAAAATCTGTATAAATCTAAATTTATTGTAACGATTTATGAATTATCAGTTTTCACACAAATCGGCACTGCCGCTTGGAAAC
The DNA here is from genome assembly GCF_021730395.1 of Mercenaria mercenaria. Lineage (NCBI taxonomy): Eukaryota > Metazoa > Mollusca > Bivalvia > Venerida > Veneridae > Mercenaria > Mercenaria mercenaria. The sequence continues at coordinate 102,318,983 of NC_069362.1, read as the reverse complement.
ATAGATACATCGAAATCCGTCCATAAGCAATACGTAGAACAGAGATCATTACAATTATCATAATATACATGTTAGAGTCAATTCTATCAAAGACGAAATGCTTAGTTTGACATACCATACTGATCTTCAATATATAGCATATTACAAAGACCAGTGAATCCTGAAAATGAAATTCAACTAAATATTTCTTTCTTTAGTCATATTGCTTGAAAATCTAGGTATATTTGAACCAGTCGAAATCATTCAAGGCAGTCAATGAACCTGTAATACAGAGTTCTATGTTTAATTGTATATCAATCGGGACGTTATTTGGAACAATCTTCATTAAGACGAAAAAAGACATATTAGCAAATATGTTCTTGATATAAAGTATTCGAGAATGTTTAAACATGAATCCAGAATCCAGTTAAACATGTTTAAACATATATCAGTTGTTTTTTATTGAAGGCTTTCAAGCATGAAAATACGGATATATTATCTTGACATTGTTCAATTTATACAAAAAGTTGGCCAATTGTAGACAGTAACACATTTTCTGGAGATATATTTTATTGTGTATTTGAGCCGTGCCATGGGAAAACCAACATAGTGGGTGTGCGACCAGCATGGATCCAGACCAGCCTGCGCATCCGCGCAGTCTGGTCAGGATCCATGCTGTTCGCTAACAGTTTCTTCAATTCCAATAGGCTTTAAAAGTGAACAGCATGGAGCCTGACCAGACTGCGCGGATGCGCAGGCTGGTCTGGATCCATGCTGGTCACACACCCACTATGTTGGTTTTCCCATGGCACGGCTCATTTGTTTTTAGATTGGATATATACCCTTATAACAAATGACCTGTTGATGTTAAAATTTAGGTAGACATCACTTAAATTACATTCATCCCTCTATCGTTCTATCGTGTGTTTTGTTGCAAATATAAGTAGAATATTCATAGAAAAGAATAAATTATGATATCTGTATAAAGATAGGAAATTTTTATACTTATTCAAATGTGTTGCCTTAACATATATACATATGATATATATCCTTACTATACCTGGTATTCATTCCGTAAAGTAGATAGTTTTATAGATAATGACAGATATCAGGAAATATTAGCTGACGCCTTCACAAATCTTTACAAAACTGAATTCATCGTATAAATAACATGTTATACAATTACATTTACCAGAGTGTCTGCTGCTGTTATCATTTCTGCTTTATTCATCAGAGAATTGTAACAGGTACTTACGTGAACTATGACATTATTTAGCAAGATCAACAGATAAGTTTTACATCTTCTCAAGTCTTTATGGATGGTAATTAGAAATTTTTGCATGAAAATGTATCCAAAGTAATATCAATTTTATGGCCCAGCAAGTTTAATACTAGTATTCCTTGTATATCATTCTAGCATTCGGAAAATAATCACTTATTTGCTGTAATATTAACCTAAACTTCCTAAAGATTTTATAACAATCCATCAACTTATAAAGCCATTGAAATGAATATATTTAACTAAAAGTGCTAGCGGATCGTTTTGATTTTTACCATCTCGTGAGAATCAGTAAAGGTAATAGTTGATTAGTTCTACCTATTGCATGACACTTTTTATGTGAAGTTACGGAATCTTATTAGGGCCTACAGTTGGTGAGATGTTTTGTGCTTAGTCGACTTGTCTTTACTCGCCTAGATAAGATGTTTTACACATGTCAATAAAATTTATTGACAAAGATTAAAAGTATAGAGGTAATGCAACTTAACCTTTCGCGATATGCTCGATGTTTTTCCCTTTTCGACTTCACTTTTCTCGATATGCTCGATGTTTTTCACTTTTCGACGTAACTTTTCTCAATATGCTCGATGTTTTTTCTATTTTCGACAAATATTTAATTGAAAAAAAATATACATCGTGATTTTCGAGATAAACATTGTGAGACGGATGGACAGACAGACAGATGGAGAGTAAACCTATTGTAATCTCCATATTTCCATGTATTAACATACCAAATTACATTAACCTAGCCACTATAATTTTTAGTCATCAAAGGATCCATATGGGAAAACTATATTTTGACTATTTCTGTTGCCATAGCAACATGAATTTTAACAAAGTGTTGTTCATAATTTCAATATTGCCCTCTATTCACATACAAAATTACATTGATCTAGCTAGTATCAAAGCTTTGATAGTGTTTGATATATTTAGTCGAGCTAAAAAGGACAATCATATATAACTGAATGGGAGGGAGGAGGGGAAGGGGGCGGGGACGTGTGGAAGTGCTCTTTTGAAATTTCACATGTTCATACTGAAATAGAGCTGGAAAATAAAAAGAATAACTGGGGGAGGGATGTCACCCTGGTGGAGGGGGTGCAGGGTGTCGGGATGCGGGGAACTGTTGTTTTGAAATTTCACATTTTCACATGTTTATATTGAAAATATAGCTGAACAATAGATTTTTTAAGGGGGGGGGGGGGGGGCAGGTCACCTCAGTGTGGGGAGGGGGTTGTGATGTGGGGGTGGGGTGGAAGAGGGTGGAGTGTTGTTGTGTTATTATGAAATTTCACATGTTCATATTAAAATATAGCTGAAAAACAAAATCATAAATGAAACAATATTTCTGTACAGACGAGACCACAATTTAGACAAGTTTTGCCCTTTTAGGGAATATAACTCTCGAGTCGATCATGGGATATGCCTGGTTCAAGAAAGGAACCAAGATCTTTTGGTGGTAAAAGTTATGTGCAAGTTTAGTTAAAATCAACTCACAAACAAGAAGGGTTTTTGTAACAAAAACACATGTCTCCCCCAGCCTCCATGATTTGTTACAGTGACTATTTGTGCCAAGTAATTTGAAAATCCTTTAAGGGGTTTAAACAATACAGCCCGGACACGATTTGTGAAGGACAGACGGACGAACTTACAGGATTTGTGGGGTAATCCCTTATATTACCTATTATCTTCCTTTGATCCTTTTAACCCCACAATACTATTTTTTAACCCCACAATACCAATTTAACCCCAGAATGACCACAACCTCAGAATGTCAAATTCAACAGAAACGCTAACCCCAAATTTACATGTGGGCACGTCGGGACAGACAGACGGATAGACAGACAACTCGGGGAAAACAATATGTCTCCCTAGAATATTTCTGGCGTAGACATAATGAAACCATCACTGTGCAGACAAGACCAATATAGGCAATTTTTGAACCTGACGTGTTTAAATATCACGTGACATGCATAATTATATCGCTTAAAGTAAAAGTTCTCGAGAAAAAGATGTAACAAGTAGAGTAAACTATGTTGAAATACCAAATACATTTATCTTCTTGTTATGTTTCTTGACGACTTCGCTGAAAGATCTAGTTAGACGTGTAGAAGTTAATCGCATTGACAAATATTTCACGCAATTCGATAAAAAAGTATGCGTAATGATTAAAAACAGTTACGTATAATGTATTAATTATCACGCCTTCATCAGATGTTTTTGTTCAAAACGAAAAGACACAAGTTGACTTGACGCGAAACTTTTAGATAAGTGGAGGCCCTGATAAGCTTCCGTATGAAGTCACGTAAATTGTGCAAAGTAAAATTAGAATATAAAAAGTTTTCGAAGAATTCTAGAAAAGTTAAAACAAGTTGATGGATGCAAAAAGTCCGCGTTTATTACGAAATAAGTCGTCGTTTGCATTTAAATATGACCATCCATACATGGGTTTTTACGGTGCCCCTGAAGTGATATGTAACACTCTTTTTTTCCACTTAGGTAATGTGAGACTTTTTTATTTCGTTTAAACGAAATCATTTCGTTTGAACGAAATAACTATTTCGTTTAAACGAAATAACATTTCGTAAAAACGAAATCATTTCGTTTAAACGAAATGATTTTGTTTTAACGAAATAACTATTTCGTTTAAACGAAATCATTTCATTTTTACGAAATAGTTATTTCGTTTTAACGAAATAGTTATTTCGTTTTAACGAAATCATTTCGTTTAAACGAAATAGTTATTTCGTTAAAACGAAATGATTTCGTTTAAACGAAATAAAAAGAGTCTCTCATTACCTAAGTGGAAAAAAAAGTGTGTAACATGTCACTTTAGGGGCACCGTAGGTTTTTGCAAATGCTTTATTTCTTTATATAAAACTGAACTATTTTATTAATTAATCTTATTGTTTATATCTATAGTATTTGAAGGAATAAGGCTTAAATATGCATATGTTCAAATGAAATGCATTTATATTGCAGGTATCATAAGGCGACAGTATTTACTACATTTTACTAACTAGTAACCTCAGCGTCTGTGTAAACATTGCAAATTGATTATAACATAATTTTTATGCGATTAGTACATCTAATTAGATTTGTCTGAATTATAGCGTTATGAGACAAATTTACTGAAAACAAGACAGCGTCATGTCTCCTAATAATCAATTCACAAAAGGTTGCTTAAAATGCCTTCTACAAGCTAGAATTTCAAAAAAACATAATTTCATTTTACAGTCATGAATTCATCAATGCATTACAAAATTTACTTTAACGACCTTGAGTGTGTTTCAGCTGGCCAAGGTGTTTTTACACTCTTGCCATTTCTGTCGTTCATAGAGCTGTGACGAGTTTCAATATTGCTCTGTCAGCAAAAATAATGGTACTGGAGTGGTCAGAGAAGCATGTCCATCTTTTTTCACACATTTTGCTAACAATAATACTCTGATGAAGCCATATATTTAGGAGAAACCTTGTATGAATTTGATATTGTTTGTTGGGATTGTCGGAGGATGTCATTATTTCATACCTGTCTGTCTAAGACTATAAAAACGTATAATTTCTTATGTAAGTGTAAAAGGGCCGCGCCATGAGAAAACCAAATAGTGCATTTGCGACCAGCATGGGTCCAGACCAGCCTGCGCATCCGCGCATTTGGAACAATTGTTTTGAAATTAATTTGTAATAAATCGTTAGCGAACCCTGACCAGATTGCGCGGATGCGCAGGCTGGTCTGGATCCATGCCGGTCGCAAACGCACTATGTTGGTTTTCTCATGGCGCGGCTCAAATGTCATTCGGTATTGTTTAAATCTACGTTGTATATTGCAGCTTTGCTATGTATTCCAAATCTGCACATGAACCAAGTTTGTAAATTAACATTATAAATTTAACAAAACTTTTAAGTAGTAGGCTGTTCATCATGTCCACCGAATTTGTTTGTTTTGTTTCTTTTCAGTTGAGTGCCTTATGTGTGTCCGGTGTTCGTCTCTGTTTCAACGCCAATGCATCAGTGGCCATCTGGCGCCAAGTAATTGCTCAATAACAACAAAATACTGTACAAAATACGTGGGAACTGTAAAACTGACTGGAGGTAAAATATTTTGTTTCCAGTATATAGTTAGTTTAGCACTTTAAGATTAAACTTACGATCTCCACATCAATATTCACCTATCCATTAAAAAACCTTAACTTCATTACTTATAATGCCATTTTTGCGTTACTGGGTGATCAATCTGTTGTCAATATTTTAGTGTATCTATAACTATATCAATTATGTAAAACGTACGACTTGTATTTACAAGTAAATACGAACAGACACATAACAAATTTCTATTTGTACATTTTTACTTTGTTGAAATTAAATTTCGTATTATATAATAACTATGTGTTCGGAATGTTTCTTTTCATTAATAACCATGACACCGTAGTAGTTCATTGACAAACTGAAAAATAAATTAAAAGTAAAATAAAAAGCAAGCATAGAGGATTCTCCATTCTCAAATAAAATTGTAGATACCGATAATTATTTGATTTACTTACACTTTTAAAAACGTTCCATTACGCCTTTCGATCAATAAATCACGTAAGTGCGAGAATCTAGCCCACGTCAACAAATATTACGTCATGTCATTCTACAGGTGAGCTTGTTAAAATAGTTCTAATTTAAAATATAAGCCGAAACTTGACAGTTAAGTTTGTTTTGTGTTAGAACACGGGGCTATATGATAATAGTGTGTAAACAAAAATGTCGTCTTTACGTTGCAAATCCGTACTAAATAATGTGTTCGAATCTAAAATATAATTATTACGTTATTATTTAATTAAGAAAAAATATTTATCCCCAACAGTGATTTGTCGTTTAATAAAATCATTGTTTGGAGTTAAGATGCGAAGGAATTATATCACGAGGGCGCAGCCCGAGTGATATAATAATACGCATTTAAACGACAATGATTTTATTCACACGCAAATCGCAGTTTGAGATATATTATTTCGATTAAAACATGTTATCAAGGATTATTATGTACGTCCTTGCTGATATCCAGCAAATATTTGCCTGATTTCTGTTGATTTCTTTTCCAGCGCGCCGCTCTGCCGTATAACACAATGACGTAATAATTGTGACGTCTGAAAAAATAAATTGTTGAATAAAAACACACAGTTTCCAGCTTTCTTTGTTTAACTCGGAAAACAAATCGGGACGTGTTAGAATACAACTTACTACACGACAGTATATAACAAAAGTATCATAGATTACATGAAATGTATTACACTCAGCTCTTGCGCACCTAGGATGATGTGTCTAGCAAATCTACTCGAACCGGATACAACTTCCTAGATCAAGCTTAATGTCTATTCCATATTCCTTTTCTGTACTGCCTTAGAAATATGCATATATTTCCATGTTTAAAGTAGAGGTTCGTCAGAAACTTAACATATCGTTATCAGATTAATACATTCAAGTGAAACAAAGTTATATAAATGCCACTAATATTCAGTTAAAACATATTACACTTTTGCAGATAAGTTTGTGTCTAGAGACTGTTCAGACGAAATGGAAAAGCCTGGATGTCGCGAAACGGTGATCCACGACAAGGAAGTAAAAATTTGCTACTCAGCATGCCAGACAGATGGCTGCAACACAGGGTCATTCAGCTCATCAAATTATTTGATTGTATATGTCATATCAGCACTTTGTCTAGCATACAATTCCCTTTAGTAATGATAGTTTTTATGGCTCATTTAAACATTGTTTTTGTTGAATTTTATCTGTGCGTGTAAATAAGTTTAAGTACCTGTTTGAGCAATGAATTTTATTTTAATTTTTATATTGAATGTTATCTGTCATGACGTGTACATAACTATATTACGTTCACATTATGCATTGTATATGCACTAGCAGCCGTTGCTTTGAATGGTACTGCCCCTTTCCGATAACACTGTAAAATATGAACACGTTGAAACAAATGGCAAACTGTGTCAATGAATTTATGTGCTTGTCTTTTCGCATTTTGTTTTCATTTGAAATGTTATTTACAACAGTTGCTTGAATGTTTTATATATAACAGCTTCAGTCAAAATAGAAGCTTAGTTAACTGTAGTATATAAACTACCAGCAGAGTACTGATGATTAAGTCTGTTGGCAGCTTCTGTCAAAACAGAGGTTTAGTAAATAGTAGTATATACACTACCAGTAGATTTTTGTCTGTTTACGAGATAGAAGTTGCAAGTTTCTCCGTAGGTAATATATTTCCCTTCGCACATTCTTGTCAATCATCAAAATAACACGACTGTGTTATACTACTGCATAGTACTGAAAGCGTAAGTTTGTGTCACTATCAGTTCCGTGAACAGTAAATTTAAAATACACCATACGATTTCTTAATGTTGGTCGTACTACCTTTGGGTCGCCCCCTTCACCATATCAAATGGTTTCAGTGCTTGCCCGTTTAAATCTAAAGTACAAGACGTTATACTTTAATGTGTGTGCCACAGTTTGAGTTTTTCCTGCTTTACATAGTCGGTGTTAATTTGTCTGCTACATACACCTAATGTCTTGTCAGATACACAAGCCATCAACTGCCGTGAGCTTTCATTAATAAAAGCGTTTTTATAGGAATTATGTACATATAAGTTTTGTGTAGTTTGTCTATTTTTGTAAAATGACTTCAGCGCGCTCACCCTTTCACTTATCATCATGTTGTTTAAATGGACTCGGACTTGTTAGTATGTTTGCTGTCCCTTTTGGGATCATGGATTACATTATCTTTACTACAATAAAATTCCACTTAAGCAGGTGCTAGGGGGCGTGAGGGATGTTGCACATTTCATTACCTCTTGAAGAGCTCAGACAAACCTACTCTTATTTTTAAGAGTATTCTGTCCTAGAGTAAATGCGACGTTATTTATACACACAAACTATATTACAATCAAAATCTTGGCATTGGTGTTTGATTGGTAAATATAATTTAGCCGAATAGAAGATCTACAGAACCAAACAAACCGATGCTGTTACTTCGGTTTTATTCAGTCTTATTCAGTTTGTTCACAAGAGATTACGTGTAGTGCAAAACAAACATTCATAATCTTCTGCAGAACCAAACATCTTTGGTTTTATTCAGTTTTATTCAGTCTGTTGCAAAAGATATACCCTATCTTCTTTGTCATTTATAGAACACTTTTGCATAAAAATATGCCATACTGTTTTTCACAGTTTACCATGAACAGTACTACAACTATCAAGTAAATTCTTAACACTATTTCTCTTTGAAACAAGATAATGTTTTTTCGAAAAGACTGTTCCATAATTACTTATGTGTGTTTACGAAAACAGGTAATGTATTTGTACATCAGCTATAACTTGGCTAATACCATGTTTAAAACTGTCGTCCTTTACTGGCTTTTTTACTTGGATTAAGACCCTCTGTCTAAATTTTAAATACTTTTTAATGTGTGTCAGTAAGGTTGTAGATTTTTAATACAATCGGTATAGAAGCATACCAATTTTTGTGAAATACAATTATTAAACATAGATAGTTTTAAAATGTAGTACTGAACATATGCATTCGTAAATAGTAAATGTATTAGTTGATCGCTTAGCCAAGAAAAATTACTAGGCTTTATAGGCTTTGTATGGTATCTTTATAGAAGTAGATGCTTTGTAAATGCTATTTTCTTTCGTTTTAGATTTAAGCACTATATCTTGTTTATTGTATTATATAGTGATGAAACTTACAAACACGAATGACTTATTGCCTTATTATAATTGTGACTTAATGTATATGTGCTTTACGATTGATCATGTTTGATCATGTTAACTATAAAATGGAGTAGATATGTTAAGAACAACTATAAGCTTTTGGCTGTTTGACTTAATTTGCCTAATATTCTATAGTAACCAAATAAAAGTTTCAATAGCCAGATGTGAAGGAACCAAGACGTCAGCTAGTTTTGACTGCAAGTTTCATACAGTGGAATATAGTTCTAAAGACCCGGAATACTTAGCATACAACGTGTCGCCAATGGTTTGTGATCTTCTAGCGAAGCAAAGATGTACTTCCAAAATTGTCAATATACATTTACTGATCAAATAGAATAAGCAAGTGTGGTGCTAAACTGCGGTAAACTGTTAACATGATCGACAGTTTTGTTTCCGAATGATGACAATTTAGTCGAACGATTACAAATAATTATCAGTTTAAGCATCAATTAAATTTCAGTGTGACAACGGTGATATAGTGTGCTATACTCGGCTTGACTTGATTTCGTGGCAATAACGTGCCTGTTCACTAGAGCCCATCTGATGAGATTAGCGAATATCTAAAGTGAAATATGGGAAATGGATATATTTGATTTTAGCAGTCATTCATTAAATAATACGATGTGAAATCTGTTAAAAGGAGTAATCAAATTTGTACTCCCAAACAACGGTTTTTTGATTATACAAGCGTAGTAATTTCTTTTCTGAGCCTAAAATTTAATATAATGGCTCTTAGGGAGTGTTATATAGACTAATGAGAAAAAAATCAATCTTTCTCTTCGTTACATAAGGTAGAATATTTAGAATGCATGATTTTAGTTAAAGTAAGCTTTTGTGCCGTAGCCATCATTCAAAGAATATCATTATCCGCTTATTTTAGACTTGGTCTGTTTATAACGGAGGATGTTACGAATGTGGGCAACAGTCATTACAAAGATGCATTCAGTAAGTTGCACAGTAATTGCTTCTAACTAGTGTTCAGTTAAGTATTTATGACTCGAATTAAATTGTATCGACATAGAATTGATGCTTGCGAGTTAAGTACGGTATCTGTACGATACATTGATTTGTTTTCATATGCACACTGTGCAGGAACGCGGTCGAATATTGGTTATTAGAGAAGGTTTTTTCCGATATTTTACTCTTTGGCCCATTCTTTGCTTAAAAAAGATTTTTTTTTTTATTTTAAGCATAAGAAAATACAATTTATAGGCTGTATTTTTAGAATATCTTGATTACTTTTGAATTTATCGCTTTAAAACGATCGTGATAAGGGTTTTTATATTGTGATTCCAGCCATATAGGACACTAAACTGTTGATGTATTGTTGTAGATTTTTAAGTTTAGCATATAAACAATGTTTCCGTATACAATTCCAAAACATAGAAAAAATATTTTTAAAAAAATATGTGGAGCTTTGCATCGGTAAAAGTACGTATCGACCATGGAGTGTTGATATTATTCAAATTACCATAAAAAATGATTAAACATCCCACCATAGAGACCCGTTTAGAGTGATATACATAACTTAGATCTGAAATCTGCAAATTAAAGCCACAAAAGATACTGTTACGAATTATGTAGAACAAACATTAAGTACAGTACTGTAGTTCATTTGATGATGTGTAACTTGAAATGTGCAAAAGAATAAAATATGAGAAACTTCCTTTTTGCCAATGTTCTTATCTTCTAACTGACCTTCTACCTACCATGCATTATTACTATTGAAGATGGTAGCAAGGAAATATCCTATTTTAATTGTAACATTTTTTGTGTGTGTAAATATGTTAACAAAAAGGTGAATGTTTATAAAAGTTAGAATACAGTGGAATCCACAAAGCGGACTATCAGGTAATGATATATTACAGGGTTTAAGAGCCATTTTATCCGCACACAAATTAGTCTCAGGTAAAAATGTGTATTTAATATGATAACAAAGTTAGAAATATTCTATTAATTATCAAAGATAAATATTTAACGAACGTTATCCACTTGCAGATGACAGTTGAACATAACTCGTATGTTATGTCTAGATGGTTTTGACATAACTCTTACGTTATGTCTAAATGGTTTTAACATAACTCTTACGTTATGTTGAGATGGTTTTAACATAACTCTTACGTTATGTCTACATGGTTTTAACATAACTCTTACGTTATGTCGAGATGGTTTAAACATAACTCTTACGTTATATCTAGATGGTTTTAACATAACTCTTACGTTATGTCGAGATGGTTTTAACATAGCTCTTACGTTATGTTGAGATGGTTTTAACATAGCTCCTATGTTATGCCGAGATGGTTTTAACATAGCTCTTACGTTATGTTAAGATGGTTTTGACTAGTTACGTTTTCAGAAACTGATCTATTTCTTCAAACAATTGTTATATATGCGCAGGTCGCTCGCTCTGACTATATCGTTTGATTGCATTCATTTATTTCGAAGTGGATCATATTTACCACAGGGACAAATCGGTTTATCGATCGGCTGCTTTTCTAAAAATCATATCGTGGTTTCGCGAGTGTTGTTTTGTTTATAACCATCTAAGGTTCCTGGCATAGAATTAAGATGTTGTCATAGGGTCTAATATTAATAATTTTACTCAATTTCTATGAATAAATAATTAATCTGGTTTAAAAATAGTACATTGTGTAATTGATGCACTTGTTTTTCTCAATTGATTTATTTTAGATACTGCTACAGCACAAGAATTGTATTTGTAGCAAATTTAGTTAATGCACAAATGTAAAGCATTCAGTTCATTAAGTTAATGAAAAAAGATCGTCAAATGATTACAAATGAAAAGCAGCTAACAAAGGAAATGCTAATATAAAATACGTAGCGTGAAATGAAACGTACACGTTGCACCGAATTTTCATGTTTTAAAAAGTTATGTTTCTTCATGTGTGCGTAAAGATAGGCAATAGAACAGAACAGAACAGAACATAATTTTTATTAAAGATTCATTTTGATGAAATTAAGCCATTTTGTATTTATCCTTTTTCCATTTTTTCCAACGATATTCTTTTTTGTGATTATTAGCAAGTTATAGTATCTTTGTAACTACCATTACAACTAAATAAATCAAAGCACTGAGAGTACTGATGGGGCGGTGCATTTCAGCTGCTTTTTTTGTTACATTGTTAAATAAAAGTCAAATATTGAGATAGGAACCTGTGGTTTACGCAAGAGACTTCGTCTGACTGAGGATGACATTCATGCCAAATATAAGATAGATTGCATGATAAAATGTGAAACACCACATTTTATCAATTATATTCAGTGAGTTTAATAAATTCAATGTGGATAGTCACAAATGTAAGATGAATTCTTTTTATCACATGTTAGCCTTTCTTGTCGAAACACCAAAAATTCGACTTTCTTCTGCTATATAAACAAGTCAATTTGACCGACGTCGCCTATACTATAAATGACGTCAGAGTCAAAGCTTTATTACAATAGTGTAGTATCGTTTTTATTTAATGGCTGTATTACTCTCCTGCAACGTCAAACATGTAAAGAATAGAGAATATTAGGTTACTGTCATATAAATTTAAATTTATTAAGTGAGTCAGAGAAAATATAAACAAGAGGGCCATGAAGGCCCTGTATCGCTCACTTGACATATTGACCTAAAGATCTTCAAGATTAACATTCTGACCGAGTTTCATTAAGATATGGTCATAAATGTGGTCTCTAAAGTGTTAACTAGCCTTTCCTTTGATTTGATCCGGTGACAAAGTTTTTGACCCGACATGACCCAAGTTCTAACTTGACCTAGAGATCATCAAGATTAACATTCTGGACAAGTTTCATGAAGATACAGTCATAAATGTGGCATCTACAGTGTTAAAAAGCTTTTTCTTTAATTTAACCTAGTGACCTAGTTTCCAACCCACCTGACCCAGATTTGCACTTGATATATAGATCATCAAGATTAACATTCTGACCAAGTTTCATTAAGATATGTCATAAATGTGGCCTCTACAGTGTAAATTAGCTTTTCCTTTGATTTGACCTGGTGACCTAGTTTTTATCCTACATGATCCAGATTCAAATTGGACCTTAAGATCATTAAGATTAACATTCTGACCAAGTTTCATGAAGATAAAATCATAGATGTGGCCTCTACAGTGTTAACAAGCTTTTCCTTAAATTTGAACTGGTGACCTAGTTTTTGACCCAAGATGACCCAATATCAAATTCGTCCAAGATTTTATTGAGGGTAACATACTGGCCAAGTTTCATTAAGATTGGGCCCAAATTGTGAGCTCTGGAGTGTAATCAAGTTTTTCCTTTAATTTGAACTGGTGACCTAGATTTTGACCCCAGAGGACCCAATGTCAAACTCGTCCAAGATTTAATTGAAGGTTCCAGTCTGACCAAGTTTCATTAAGATTGGGCTAAAATTTGACCTTTAGAGTGTTAACAAGCTTTTCATTTGATTTGACCTGGTGACCTAGTTTTTTACACCATATGACCCAATATCGAACTTGTCCAAGATGTTATTGAGATTAATATTATGGCCAAGTTTCATTAAAATTGGGCAAAAATTGTGATCTCTAGAGAGTTTACAAGCTTTTCCTTCGATTTGACATGGTGACCTAGTTTTTGAGCTAAGATGACCCAATCTAGAAGGGTTTCATTGACCAAGTTTCGTTGAGATTGGCTTAAAATTGTGACCTCTAGAGTGTAAACAGTGAAATTGTTGACAACGACGACGGACGACGGACACAGGGCGATCACAAAAGCTCACCTTTGAGCACTTTGTGCTCAGGTGAACTAAAAATGAGGCTAAAAATCATTTTTTACTACATTCAAACTTTACAACCAATTTGATCCTAGTCTGCTTTGCATATAATTCTAGATACCATAACTAAATAAGGTCTTTTATATACTGTCGGTGATCTTTCAGTTATGGAATTGTCCTCTTAAAGTCAACTGTTTAAGATCAGCACATGAAATGCGAGTTCACTGTTAGAATATTGCAAAAAGTAATGTCTACATATAATTGTAATACTATTCAAATGTTTTGTCGAAAGAATTTTGCTACTAAACCTACATATAACGATTTTATGCTGAAAATTGCATTATTTCCCAGGGCTTTTCACTAGCAAATCGGGAAGGGGTCTAGGCCTTTAAAATTGGGAAATTTCTGCGCGATAACTGTCCAGATTGGTAAAAAATGCTATTTATGTAAAGATGGTGTTACTGTAAAAAATTAAACAGTAATAAATATTTTAAACTCAAATTTAATTTTTACTGTTATAGATTAGACTATACAGCACTTTATTTTTCAGACTTCCAAGTTTCACAAATCTAATCACGGGCCGTGTTTTTGGTGTTATTATTACCGTTACCCTTGAATTTACGCTTATTTACTCCACAGTCGAACCGTGACCTCTGATTTCTTTTGATACCACCACGCATTTGATTGATCTGCAGTAATATTACCCGTCATATGACATTTTGTTGGGAGAATAATCAACCGGAAGTAAACAGAGAAAGATTAATTAAATTTATCTCCCCTGAAGCACAGACTAAAATCTAAAATCTGGGACACAGAACATAACGGATTAGACTGGTAATGCGCAACACGCAGTACTTTGCACTATAGTAAGACAAAAAGTCGATACACGACAACCGCTTTCACCGATAAAACTAAAATGTAAACAAAAACCATTTGTTGGTGTGATTTTGGGAAATGTTATCTTGCATTTTGGGAAGTTTCTCTGCCGTTTTTGGAAAATCCTTGATAAAAATAGAATAGGCTAAGATAAAAATAGACATCAACAACACCAAACATTTAAAATGTGTTCATGGAAAATGTTGATTTATTTATTAATTGCCTAAAATTTAATAGGGGAGATCGTGTTTATCCGTTGTATATTCTATTTATAGAACTGATCAATAAGAAAAGATCGGATGGGCAGACGCCGAGCGTCCATGTTTTTGGTTAACAGTGAGGTTTTTCTAACGGCTTATATTTTCTTAAAACACAAAGATATCAATAATTTTTGATCAATGGAAAGGATAAAAAATAAGCATGTATTGATCACTTTTAATTATTATTTCGAAATAAAATGGATTAATTATGAACGCTTAACTTAGTGTTTTTCGGCTCTATTTAAATCATGTCATTTAAAACGGTTATTCATTTTCAAAAGATATTTGAATAACAAAACATGAATATCGTTAGCATTTCGAAACTTTTTGATTTTTTAATATCCATAAATGAACGGAAAAATTATTAAGAATTAAAAATTCTGATCCCATACACAAACAATGTAAAATTAATTTATTGCCCATCACCAGATAAACAGGTGTTGATGTGTGACGTCATGTGGTTTGCGGGGTACCTCAATTATTGTCGATTCCAAAAATGGCAAATCGACGGGAAAAACAGTTAATTGGAGTGGTATTTGTGGCACAAACATTTTGTTTTTCAGTATACACTAATAGAATGTGGTCCAATTGATGAGATAACAATTTGTAAAAAATGTGCGTTTTGTAATATTATTTAAACGAATGCGACTAATTTGGAGTCGTACACCTGTTGACTTTCAAAGAACAATTGACTTTGACGATGAAATGTTATGCTCGATTATGATCATCATCAAAGACCTTCGACTACCTTGCATAGAAATCTGAAAATTAATACGTCAAACCGTTATCTTTCTATTTATACTGCATAATTACTCTTTACGAGTATTATGTGCAGCTGCGCGCCTGTACAAGAAATTTAAAAGTAGAATGGACAGTAGAATACACAAATAGCTGAACAGCTGAATAGAGCCTTTGAAATCAAAAATATTATAAAATAAGAGCTGAAAAACAAACGCTAACCTTGTTTAGCTTTGTGCCCGACCTCTCAGTTCTGCTTAACATTACTGAATAATTTTGATTTGCTGCCAAGTAAAATTTTGTCCGAAGTTCAGTTGTATACCGAATTACCCATCCTCACCAAGCAAACGAATGACGTGACTTATACACACGCCATAACGCCGCTTGACAGAACAAATAGGCAATCCGTATCTTCGATGATTTTATTCAGTACCACTCCATTCCAGATGCAACATCTTCCTAGACTGAATTGCAGAAAGCTAAAATCCTGAACAAATGCTAACATGAGTCACTTTCCGTTTCCTCAAGCGTTTCCGTTATAAAAACTTTTATGTAGTAATTGCAAATACGATATGCATACAATATACATTTGTATCATGGTCTCACGAACCTAATAAAAGCTCAGTTTATAATAATAATCGTATAGATATGTCTGTTTTGCAGTTACTCTCAAGAACAAAATGGCGCCGTTTTAAGAAAAAATTGAAAAAAATAGTCCGCCAAGCTTTACAAGTCACTGACCTGTATATATATTTAGACAATTTAGATTAAAAATGTGACAAGGATGGACGTACCGGCGACAATAACTATCAGAACAAATCAACACCCTTTACAATATTTACAAATTTATTTACATAAAATGATTATTAACAATGAATAAATGATAAATAGAAAAAAAACTGAATAAAAGAAAGAAAAAAATTCAGAGTTCAGTATCTCTAGATACAAAGTTCCAACACTGACATATCCGTTGTAACGTGACGTGGTACAGTTGTTTCAGTTAATTTCGAACTTTAAGTAGCACAAAAAATATAACATATCTTCAAATAATGTCCCTGAATTAAACCGTGAATACGTTGACTCCATTTTGGCTCCCTGTGATAGTAGGTGATTGCATCCTTGAGCTGACTTCAGAGGATAACAAAAATCATCGTCTTTGCGGTTTACGGTTCAACCATGGGACGAAAGCTCTGCACTGGGAAAATCACATCCAGGCGAGTGAAGACTAGTGAACCTCGGGTATTGTACTTCCGGGTTATGACATCACCAGGTAAAATCGTCTGGCGGAAGAAGCTAAAATATATAACATATGGTAAGCACCATAGCAAAACAAATAAGTCAGGGCATAAAACTGCACCTTTGGGTACACCATACCTCCGTAGGCTCCCATAAATAATACGTGCTACTTATACAAAATATATGTGCTACTAAGTTCAGACGTCACGTGATTAAATTACGTCACTTATTACTTCCATTATTTCTAAAATTACTTAAAAGTCTAAAGTTGAAGTATGAAAAGATATGTAAAGTTTATGATGATAAAATATAGATACGGAAATGATTATCTGCAGCTACTATTTACAACTACAAATTAACAAAATTAAATGCAATTCACACGTTATACCATAGTTTGTATCAATATAATGTCTAATGCCATACAACAAAACGGACATTATATGTATTTGCTATAGACCGGCACACAATTAAAATTACAATAATATATTACATACATGGTACTAGACTTGCCACATAGATTTAACATTACAATGCAATACAATATCGGCGTTCCATAACTAACGAAAGGTTTGACATATGGTTTTGAAAAAAGGGTACTTTACAATTATCATGTTACACAAATTTCAGTACAAACCTTACAGCTTATAGAAACGAAACATTTTAGACTCCTCTTTCGAAATAATTTACAAAAGTCTGAAAAGTTTAATAAATTATCCTGACATACCGAAACTAGCCAAAATCACATACCGACAAGTAAATGTTACAGAATTCTGTAGAATGAACAAAAATTTACCAAATAAAAATCGTAATTCAAAAATCATACAAAAATCTAACAAATAAACTTCTTACCTCGATCGAGCAATTTCTAACAAGAAAAATTAGTCTGACATAGATTCGTCTAATGTCGAAATGTGGTGTGCGCTAGGCATATCTAGTCTTGTCTATTTGTAGGGTAATGCCCCACCAAATACTAAATTTCATGGGACCCACGGCTAATGCGTGAGCTCCGACTATTTGCTTTTCCACGGGAATCATGATATAGCCGGGAAATCTGACTACTTTGGCGCGGATTGAAATTGACAATTTGAGGCCCGTTATAGTGGTTTTGGGGATAAAAACATGAATTACTGAAGTTTATAAAATATCAACTTTCTTATTACTGAACCGAATTTAATAAAATTTACATAGAAATTTAAGTTATGAAATACAGAAAAACACGAGAGGTATTTTATGCGTAAAATCAGACATTTACCTCAATAACTCAAAAATTTACAAAAAGATGATGCAATACCTGCATTTACACTACAGATACAATAAGACCCGTATGTCAGTTTGTGACAAAAACCAAGTGGGGTTTTTCCCTCTTGACGTCAGAGTGTAAAAATAGCCGTAATATAGGTCATATTCATGCGCTTTTTTGTAGGTGCTCTTATTTATGAGAGGATGTAGAAAGTGGATGCGCTTTGCCGTTTTGCACTAAGAAGTGCCGGGCTTTCATTTTCCCGTCTTAATTCCATTCCATCCCCAAAAATCACACTCTTGTTTGCCATGGTACTTCCAACTGAATTGCATAGGTCCAATAAAGCTTGCTTTCATTTTGATCAAGTTTCGCTTTTTTATACTTCGATTAATATCTCAGTAACCGTATATTAAAACTAAATAAAACTTCCCATGAAACTACCATCTCGGTGACATAGGGTCCATGACTATTCCTTTCCTTTCGTTAAAAGTATGCTTCTTTTTGTACATACCTTTTTGTTATACAAATTCGATATCAAATTCCTGTTTCTGTTGTCTTTCTTTAATATATTTCATTCCTGGTGTGTCCGTCCATCTGTCTGCGCCTCCCATACATCCAACAATTATTAATACCTGCAACTAAAAGCAATTTTCACCTTGACCATTTGTTTCTAGATAGTCTCTCTTAGTATAACATCATCTGCCCTCCTCCTACATTGCTTTCCTTGGGCCACTCTCAACATACTTTTACATTACATCCAGTACCCAAAAGGTTGATTTTGTGCCTTCATATACCGTCAACCCCCAACATCAACACTCGTTCCACTCAATCAACCCACCTCCAGCCAAAAATATATGTGTTCTTTTCCTTGTATCTTCTGGTAGTCTTAGAATCACGTTACCCCTATTTCCTTCCCACAAGATTGTTACAGTTTCTTGATACTAATTCTTTGTATCCCGTCGGGTTTATGAATGGTGTATTAGTTTTAAATGTATTAAATGGACACTTTGAATACCCTCTTGTCTGAATAGCTTGTTCGGTATCTTATCTCTAACACACTACATCTTATTTTGACCGCACGACATTTTATTTTGAGCGCACGATATCTTATCCCTAGAGTTCAACCTCTTATTTCGAGCAGGGACATCTTATTTTTGACGCAAGACATCTCATATCTAGAGCAAGACAACTTTATGGTAATGTGGTTTACAAACTTTGTAAGATTTTGGTATTTGGTAAAATTATAAAACTATTATATTACAATTTTATTAATTATCATATTTATTAATTATTTATTATTAATTATAATTTGTTAAGTGCGTTCCTCTTGGAGCACTGTCTTCTGCAAAGCATTTAATACATACATTTTTCGTTCAAAGGCTTGTTTGTGTTTACATGCCATGCCCTCTGGTGCCACTGATTGTATTAGAAATTTATCTGGCTGGGATTACTTTTATTTACACAGTCTTGTGACGTTTTACCATGTTGGGGTTAAAATGAGGTGAGGTGCGCACCATAAACTGCTTTAAGCTTCCCAACTGACCGTTTTAAGGCGTTGCCCCTGTCTGTACAAGTGTTTGTATGTGCTGGTCATTTGGGCGTTCGTGTGCTGTGGGTTGCATTTTGAAGAGGCTGCTTATCTGGAAGGTGGGTTTACCTGTTGGATATTCATTCTTTTCTTTTAAGCGGCCAGATAGTATCGCCCACGTGGAATGCTACTTAATAGAGGTTATGTAGTGCATATGGTTTTTCTCCAAACACTTCATAATCAAATATATACCTTCAGTATCTATCGCACGAAGAACTTCATATCCAGATATATGCTTTAAGTCGTATCCAATACACTGCATACCATAAGAAATGCATGTAGTCTTTAGCCCATGCACTTCATACATAAATATATGCCTGCGCACTTTAAACGCATATATGTACACTACAAAACCGCGATTCCTTTTCTTTAAAACTGTTTCCAGTCAAGTTCATGTCTCATTTCCATTTTAATAAACCTGGTAATCCTGGAGAATCACGTGGGAATGAATACATAATATGAATGTGTCGCTCACCTATTAACCTATTATGCCTAGATTCCTACGGGATTTAAAGCATTAACCGCTTAAAGAATTTGCAGCTTCCGTAATGATGTGTCTACGTTTCAAAAGTTGTTGTAGTACCCAGTTTAAACAAGCCACTTTATAAACACCGGACACCACTAAATCCGGCATATAAAATCCACTTACTTTATAACATCTTTCTGACATTTTCTAGCATATCAGATTTTCAGAAACCTATATTCCCATAAAGAACTATATCGCTACCTTAGAAAAACAGACAGAAAAGTGGGTGTTAACTTTATATAAGAAAACTACAGTTCGTTAGATACAATCCGCTTAATTTGCTCCGTTTCGCTTCTTTCAATTTATCTTTTCGAGACATTAAATTCTTACGCCGCCATTTTAACATAGCATGTGCTTATGGGGGCAAGGGACAGTAAATTTGATAATTCCGCAAATCTGCGCTGATACCAGTGCGAAAATATCATTAAAAAATCCAGTTTTGAAAAATTCCAAGGCATTGCTAAGCGGATGTATTGCATATACTTAGCATTTCATCATGTGACATTTTCAGCCTGTCGATTCCGTTGTTTCTATTATGAAAAACGAGTAAAACGCCGGTTACAGGACAGTAAATTTTCAGGCAAAACTGGCAGTTACGTATTAGGCCCGGGTACGTTTTCTAAATAAAATCGACAGATGTTTTTTAAAGGCATTTACATTCAACTTATTATTTATGATGTTTATAGAACTAAGGATTCCTGCGTGCGAGTTATTATTGTGTAAAATAAATATATGTTTGTATCGATTTTCCAAGCTCCGTGGAAATGGCCGGGTCTAAAATCATACCTGAGGTAACGGAAGTCAGAGGAAATAGAAATGGTCATCCATCCATACAGATTCAGCTCATATTTGCGGGAAAAGTAAACGGCTATGAGGCACTTTTCTTCCCACCATTATTTTTGTCTAGTCACGTGCTTTAAAAATATACATATGTTTTAGGTCAATCATTTGCAGATAAAACGATACAGGTCGCGCAAGGTGTGCATTTTGGGCCATTTTTGCCTGAGAATTTAATGTCCTGTAACCAGCGTTTTACTCGTTGGGGACTGGGTTTTGCTCCTCCTCAATGAAATTAGAGACGGGAAAATGAAAGTCAGTGCACTTTGTAGTGCAAAACGGCAAATGACATATTCTACATCCTCTGAAAAATAAGTGCAGCTACAACAAAGTGCATAAATATGGCCTATTTACAGCTACTTTTAGAATGCAATCGCTTGCGATGTCATCAACATATGTTATGTGTAGAGCGTAATATAAGTAAGATTTCGACCCGGCCGTTTACACGGAGCTAGGAAAATCGATACAAGCATATATTTATTTTACACAATAATTACTCGCACGTAGGAATCCTTAGTTCTGTAAACATCATAGATACCCAGTTGAATATAAATGGCTTTAAAGTACATCTGTCGATTTTATTAGAAAAGGTACCCGGGCCTTACGTAACTGGCCTCTGCCACTTAAGTGATACATACTGAAACGCGGTAGGTAAAAAAAACAGGATGCTTTTGAGAAAGGGCACGAGGAAAGGGAGAAAGATAAGCACTATTTATATTTGGACTACTTGAGACTAGACCTACGGAGGCTTGAGTTCTGCTCAACCCGGGGCTAAAGGGCGTGGACGGTAGCATGCATTTCCACTACCGTCCATGAACAGGCTCAATCAAACCGAGCCTGCAACATTTTCGTTTTTGTTGTGTTGAGCGACCTGTGAAGTCTCCACTTTTCTCTATTTTACATTTGATTTGGTAGTGATCTTCCTAAAGCGCTTCAAACTTTGACTTTGAATCCCATTTTCTATGTTGCGCTAGAGTACAACAATAAATTACTGTGAATTTCCTTTTAATGACAATTTAAGACACTGGAGACGGGTAACATGCATTAGCTATATTTTATGATGTATATTTCGAATGAAAGAAAATGATTTTAACTTTTAAAGCCCTTGTATATTTCAGAAAAAGATATATTTATTTATAGTCATATCAGAGTGAAACATATTTTGATGCATTTTCTACAGTAGATCTATTTGCATAGTTTGTATTTACTTATACTAAATTAATCATAAATCTCTAACCGTAAAATTAAAACCAGTTAAACCAAGCATTTCTGAATAATGACAATAATAAAATGGAAGACAGTATTTACAGTTCCGGTATTTACATTTACTTTCTGTTTCTTACACAAAGAGATAACGTTAAGCTTCGTATAAACAACACTGGTACAATAATATCAAAAGCGACTTCGATTTAATGAGATTTTAAATCTATTTCTATCATAGGGCGAATTTATAAATTATAAAGACGGGGTTTTTTTACTGATGTATCTAATCATTGTAAATATCGATAGTCGGCAAGATTTATTATATGATTTTCTTTATAATTACGGTAAGAACCCTGATTTCTTGTAGTTAACAACTGTAAAAATGTTTATATATTGATTAAATGCTGGTATTTTGTATGGTTAAAGACCATATTGGGACTTCTGGTAAATCGAATTGTTTACGCGATTCCTGGATTTCCCAGAAACCTAAATATAATTGAAGTCCGTGTAAACGTACAAGACATATGAAGGCAACATATAATTTTTAAATGTTTAGCTTAAAAACAAGAATAACAACTCAATAGTGTAAGCCATGTGAAAGAACGGTGAATGCTGACTATTACGCAACGGTAAATATCTATTTTTAGTTTAAACATATTTTATTACATATCAATATACATAATATCTACATCTCAAATACAAAACTTAATAATATTATATGCAAAAGGGTTGGGTAACAAGTTCTCTCAAAATTACATTACATTACATACCCTCCCCTTAACAAAATTCACTTATATGAAATTCGGCTACAAAATGTGTATTGAAAAAGCTATGCAAAATTTTATATAATTGAAGTTAAAATAAGAGAGAAAGAGGGAAGAAAGAAGAGTAAGAGGAAGTCTAGTTAGATCAAGTACAACATAATGTTTATATTTCGCTTGATACTAATATTTTAGTTTTTGCTTTGTAGATTTTTATTGTTGGTCTTGTTGTTGCAAAACTAAATCTAGATGAATTTGAACACAAAAGTCACTGTAGTATTTCAATTCTCAAATCGCTTTGTGTCTTTAATAAATTTTTGAACACTTCTGAAAATATTAATGTTATCGTTTACTGATAAAGAAGGGTTTCCAAAAAGTAATGTATCTGTACTTAAAGGTTGATAGTCCTTGGTTGACTGGTAAATATCTATGCAACCCACGTATGTAACTAATAAATTTATTAATAAAATACAGATAAAAATTAGAATGTTCATATATAGAGATATAGCATTTACTTAGTTTTATTTTAAGATACTTGTTTGTATTTAAAAATCACCGCGAGTATGCTGACTGAAACACGTTGATTTTCAGATAGTAAAAAGGGATCTCGTAAATGCTAAGAAGAGGAAACGGCCGGTTTTGGACCTGGATCGGGTAATCCTGCACAGGATAATGCTCCTGCACATATGGCCAACTCTACACAGTTAGAGATTATTTTACTGGGATTTGAACTCTTGGAGCACCCTCCCTACAGCCCTGACTTAGCGCCCATGGATTTCAGAACGTTTCCCGAGATTAAGACTTCCCTCCGTGGACATCGCTTCCAAGACGTTGTTTAATTGACATTGGCAACCTGTCGAAAAGTTTCACAATTTGACACAGACTGGTAACGGGATACATTTACCAAGAGGATGGTGAGACATCAGAAATGTGTAGCATTGCGTGGTGACTACGTAGAGAAAGTGCGTCGTTCATTGGACCTGGATGACGTGTGACGTTATTTGACGTCGTTTACGTTTTTTGTGTGCACCGAGTGACGCATAGTGACTGTTTTGGGATCGATGTAACTATCAAACTTTTTAATGAATTCGTATAATATTTATTGGGAAGTATCGTAATTCATTAAACATTATTGTCACAGTGGTATATTTTTCAATTCTTTATTAGCAATAGAACACAAATTACAGTATGTTTATACGAACTTCGCGATCACCCCTCGTAAATGAAAAAGAGGACTTGAAACCGTAAAATGTTCGATCTCTAAATAATACGCACATAGCCTCACTATTAACTCTACTACCATGTGAATTGACACGCGGTGTAAGCCAAGCAAATGCTATGTAAAAATATATCAAATCCCTACAGCCCTGACTTAGCGCCCATGGATTTCAGAACGTTTCCCGAGATTAAGACTTCCCTCCGTGGACATCGCTTCCAAGACGTTGTTTAATTGACATTGGCAACCTGTCGAAAAGTTTCACAATTTGACACAGACTGGTAACGGGATACATTTACCAAGAGGATGGTGAGACATCAGAAATGTGTAGCATTGCGTGGTGACTACGTAGGGAAAGTGCGTCGTTCATTGGAACTGGATGACGTGTGACGTTATTTGACGTCGTTTACGTTTTTTGTGTGCGCCGAGTGACGCATAGTGACTGTTTTGGGATCGATGTAACTATCAAACTTTTTAATGGATTCGTATAATATTTATTAGGAAGTATCGTAATTCATTAAACATTATTGTCACAGTGGTATATTTTTCAATTCTTTATTAGCAATAGAACATAAATTACAGTATGTTTATACGAACTTCGCGATCACCCCTCGTAAATGAAAAAGAGGACTTGAAACCGTAAAATGTTCGATCTCTAAATAATACGCACATAGCCTCACTATTAACTCTACTACCATGTGAATTGACACGCGGTGTAAGCCAAGCAAATGCTATGTAAAAATATATCAAATGTGTACCTAAAGACTCGATGCCTTTGCAGAATAGGATATCATTTAAGGCCTTGCGAAAAAGATCAGTGCTAGCGGTTTTACAGGACAGCGTATCGAGGAGTCTTTGACTTGTCCTCAAAACAGTAAAAAGGGAAAGCAATATGAAATATTCTACGACAAATGGTACATAAAACGTTCCCAGGATAACGGAAAAATACGCACCCAAAATCTGACATTAATGTTGTTTTATAAATAGACGAGAGATTTACAAGCTTCCTCATATATAGTACATGTCTAAACAATGCTACTGCTGAAAACAATAATCATGTTATATGTAAAATAGGTAGCATTCTCCCTGGCAAAAGGATTTTTAAGTAAAGCAATAAGTTTGTCATTTATTTGATCGTGTGATAAAATTATATATAAAGTAAAGAAATCATATTTACATGTACAAATTCAAAAAGGTTTGTAATCTTTCAATGTTGAATTCCTCTAGTGTGGAAATTTCACTGGAAAATACATGCTAGGAATTTTATCCTTTAATCAGATATACCAACAGTGAAATTAAACGAAACTTATGTGATGTGATTAGTAATAAAATCATATTCAAATGAAAGACTTTAACTGTAGGCTTTAGTACTATTAAACTCGTTATGCAAATAATGTATGTGTAATGTAGACACACAGTATCACCAAAACGATGTACGTTAAGCTGGACATCAGTCTAACTTTATAGTTATCAAGTTTTGCTGGTTAGACTCTTCAGTGTATGTTCAAGCATCAGTTTCATCTAAAGCGGTAATATTGTGCCGAGTTTGAGATGTCTATATCATCAAATGATCAAATTAGACTTGTCTGTTTCCTTTATCAAAGAAAGTTATCTATATTTGGTCGCATCTTTCTTACCATATTATATTGCATGAAGCCATGTTTACGTAGGAATCCTCACAAATATTCAATATTATTCCGAGGGATTGCCTAGGTGTTGATTATATGATATTTATTCTATACCCACTATCCTCTTACAATCAGCGATCCGCTTTTGCTCCGAGGGACTGTCCATTACATTGCCGTATTGGATGGTTCAAATTTTTTAAAGTTGTTGACAAATAAAGACGCTTTACATCGCACTACTATAACTGCTTGCTTTCATTATGCGGGTCTTTTATAACTAGGATTTAAATGTCATTTGACAGAACGTAAACAGAATAGTATAATTAAATTAAAATAGAATGATGCTAGCTGAAGAAGAAACTGATAATTTTATTTTAAATCAAAAACCTCAGAAAAAAAACAACAAATCAGGCGTTGGCGTATTTTGATGTTAAATGGTTATTGCTTTTCCAGAAGAAACTAGAAAAGAGGCACATCATCTGACCCTCGTACCTCCGGAGCTTTTATTTGACTATCAAAAACAAACGGGGAAGATTATAAACTGTAGACATTTGACTTATTAGAACTACAGAATCTGTCGGAGAAAGCACTTAAATAAAGTAGAAGTATTGTGATTGCTAAAAAGAAACAGCTGGCAAAAAACGAAAAGAAAAAAATTTGAACAGAGTAGAGGTAATTTCGAAGGAGAGAAAAGGTTAGTTACCAGAGACTTTTATGACGCACAGTTTAATGAACTTTTCAAGTTAATTTCGTTTTGACATGTCTTCAGCAGTTAGAAAGTTTGTCATTGAAAATGCAGTGTACTGGCTGCTCGTCCAGTAACTGTACATCTTATTTCAAGAGCGGCACACATCTTTGAAAACATTCCAGTTATGTCCAAGATCACAATAGGTAAGGACTGCTTATGTTGTTTACATGTGTCTCGTCGAATTTCCATTCATGAAGACTGCTTATTAATTGCTTAGAGAAATAGTACATATAAATATTTTTTTTTTAATTACATAGAGGATATTCAAGTGTTTCGTGATTTTTTTTTTATTTTCATAAAATGGTATGAAAACATTTTTCCATTCATATCTAGATTGCTTACACATAAAAACGAATTTATTGCCAAAGGATCTTAAATTAAATCCGAAAAAAACAGTGAAATAATTGACAAACGTTTCACTGTAAACAAAGTGATGAAAAGTTTTTGCATGTCGCGCAGGGGTACATGTATTTTCACACGAAACCATATCTAACAGGATGTATAAAAACTACATTATTTAGTAGATTCGTGCAGCAACTTAATATATGTAATTTTACTAATTTTATGTAAAAAATACTTTGATAGTTGCGCTTAGTTCCTTATTTCTCGATTCAAAAAAGATTGTTTTTACGACAAATGTATAACGTTACGATGCAGGTTATATAACTATGCCGGAACTAAATGCTATTGCTTGTCTTTGAAACGTAACGACATTCTTAATACTTACGAACGTTGTTTTTCCTGTGTTTTGTTCAAAAACGCTGCCTTAAGAAAGTAATGCTATAAAGAAAGGCATTCGTTTCGTTCTATTTTTGCTATTATTAATGTAGAAGTTGAAATACAAACAGGCGTTCTGTCTATACATGTATAGTAAAATTATAGAAAGTTTAAGCGCAAATTGCTAATTCACGCTGTGTACAAGGTTTTCACTTGTGAAATGTGCATCCGCTTGCCAATCATTGAAATAATATTACTGTCGCTACCGCAGGATTTCGAGCCATCATACACGCGAGCGACCCGTGGGAACGGTATGTACTATCTGTGTATTGGGCCGGGACCGGACGTAAAGTATTCGGGCTATCCGAGTTTGAGCGAACTTAGTAAGACTGTAATGTTTGTCTAAGGAAGGCAAAATATGTCCTTGAAGTGAATGTAGTTACAGATGTTGCAATTGAATATAACGAGCACTGAGCATGCCTAAAGAGACGGTTCAGCAATTATCCCTATAAAATTTGTCATAAATTTGTATAATTATCGTGCGTTGTAATCTCATGTTGTAATTTGAGAGCGTGATGTTCGGCAATGCACTGGTTATGAAAGAGTACAAGTGATTGCTTTATATATGTACAGGTGTTTATTCTATTTTCTTACAAGCAGAACAAAATTACAATTCAAAATGTGTATATAAGTCAATGCTAAGTTGAAGTTAAACTTATCATCACTGGAAAAAGAATGCTGACTAGGTTGATGCACACATACACAGCAAACATTTGCCTCAGTAACTTAAGAAATAAATGCTATTTTTGTGCTTTAAGGCAGGAATAAACTATATTGGGAATTCTAGAAAATTCGCGAATCGCGCTAGCGATTCTTGGATGATTGGTAAGAAGTCTCAGCATTGTAAACACCCGCCTAAACCTTTAAAAGTAGTATTAAATGCTTATATTGACATCTTTACACTCGGAAACTTACTACAAAAGTAAGTTTTTATAAATAAAGTCACAATGTTATGAGACGATTTAATTCTAATGTCTTAAAATCTTTTTTGATGCATTAGGCGCAAAATCACAGTCTCGAAATTAACCGAAATATAATCACGTGGTTGGAAAACAAAAAGTTTAGCCCTAACTTGTATAAATAGATAATAGAGAATGACCTTTTCCAATACTTTGATAATTCAAAAGCTCAAATCATAAGAAAGTCCTTTAAAATTCGAAAATGTCGTTAAAATGTTTTATTAACGCATTGCATCTTTCAAAACATAAGGCGAGTGTAGGCTTTGATCAATGTGTCGTTTATAAATCAAACTATTTCTAACGATCTCATTTACAAGTTAATTATTTAGAACACATATTTATGTAACTAACAATATATATTAAAACATCAGAACATACCTGTAAATATATATAATAATATATTAAGACAATGTATATTTATTGTTTATACAATAAGAATGATGGCGGATGACATAACAAAGGGTTCATGAGAAGTGTCAAGGGAGATAATTAGTATAGGTAAATAATGGCATTTGAGACATGTTTCATGTAAATAATATCATTTGCGTCCTGTGACATCATTCCCGCCTTTGTGAAAATGTCGTCCCCGACATTGCCTATAATACAGTACGTCCTGAACATTACAAAATATAAAATAATTATCAAAATAAAACAAAAATTGAACTATATATAACTAGCATATTATTAGCATATATGCACAATACACCGAGGTAAATAATAAAGTAAATGCATATATGATGGAGATATCAAAAAGTTTAAATACATGGATGTTTGAATGAATGAATGAATGAATGAATGAAAATATGTATGTATGTATGTATGTATGTATGTATGAAAAAATATGAATGAATGAGAATGAATGTATGTATGAAAAACAATGAATGAATGAATGAATGAATGAATAAATGAATAAATAAATAATCAATGATATATATCAATGTGACTACAAACATATTGTAAGTGTAATCTCTAATTACACAAATTGTTGCAATACCGCCACATATCACCACTTTAGTCAAATTTATGTAAATGTCAAGATATTCAATATCTAAATGATAATGTATTCTATGAACATTTTGCATAGCACATATCTATCAGTACAGTCACTATAATACACGTGAATAGTTTAATACAATATCACCTTACTCCAAATGCATGGTGAAAGATGTTGAGGAGGATATAGGCTAATTGTTCTTTGTGAAAAGGATCTTTTCTCGGAACTTCTCGGAACTTGACTATTCCTACTGGATGTTTATCACATGACCTAAACTGTGACTAATTTCTTTTTAAAGTCACTCACATGTTTGGTATATTGTAACCGTCATTAGAATAAATTTCTTT
This sequence comes from Mercenaria mercenaria, assembly GCF_021730395.1. Taxonomy (NCBI): domain Eukaryota; kingdom Metazoa; phylum Mollusca; class Bivalvia; order Venerida; family Veneridae; genus Mercenaria; species Mercenaria mercenaria. The sequence goes on along the minus strand of NC_069362.1, from coordinate 102,289,286 downwards.
GGTATCCATGATTCAGTTGTAGAAATAGTTATAACGTCAATCATTTTATTTATTGTGTAAACGTTATAACTCACATTTTATTGACATTTTTAGATATTGAAAATAGATATGTTCTCACGAAATGGATGCGCAATGTCCATGATTTTGCTAACCTGGCGTACGTTTGCATAGATTTTGCGTGTTTGCGCGGGAAACACGTTATCACTGGGGATTAGTATATCAGACTATATATGAAGATGAAAATAATACAATAATTGCAATACAACTTGTATACATGTGTTTGGCGTTTTCTTTTTTTACATCTATCTGGTATTGATGGAGCTCAAGTATGTCTTCCATATATATTAAGATTACAACGAAATGACATTTTTCCAATTCAATCTCTCTATTTCCATAATCATTTGTTAAGAATGTATAATTAAATTTAAACAACCAGTCAGACGGTGGAATTCTCCTCCAGATTTATAAATATAATCAACAGAAAGTAAATGTAAATGAAATTACCAGTTCATATTCATATTGCATTAGGATAAAGAACTTCTCTTTATCATGTTTCCGTTGGTTATGACAGAGAATTTGACAAAGTGAAAATTGGAATGAATTTACGTCAGCTGTTTATAAACAGTCTGGTATATTCTACTACAATATAAGTACGTTCTCGGCATGATGCCTCTTGCAAACTTAAAAACAAGTAAGGTAGGCAACGTCTTCAACCTAATTATTTGAGAAAACACACGATTGTTTTATTAGATTTGTTTTAGGAAAGAAAGGAGAAAATCTCAGCTGAGGAAAAATTAACAGAAACACGCTGTTTTCACTTATATCGAAAACTGACATTGCTTAGAAATTTAATTTGTATAAGACAAATGTGTAGTGAACAGTTATTTTATAATCACATATGTCTTTGAAGTATCTAGGATTTTCTCTAGACAATTCGTCATCTCTACCATTATCTAGAAACGCAGCAAAGTATTGAATCAAAGTCCTGATTCTAAACAATAAATCCAAGCAAATATCACACAGTTAATAAATAATAATGGGTGAAATCTTTCTAAAGTAGCTTTTGTCAATAATTAATCGACGAATGCATTCATCAGAAACCTATCATATCAATAAAGTTGGATCATGGGAAGACCGATGTGAAGTAACCAATCTCAAACACTTCAGATGTGTTTCTGGATTTGGTACTTGATAATCAAACATATTCAATACAAGTGTTGTACTGGGATTCTGTAATAAGTTGTGTCACTATTGGGCTTCCGTAGTTTTATCCCAGGTAAACGCTATTTCCTACAAATTGCTTTTCAAATGACCGAGTTATTGCAAATTGAAATACATGCAGTCATATACACTGACCAATTTACATGTCACATTGTAAAATGGCCTGAAGTTCGTAGCTATATTAAATGTCACATTAGGCTTGATATAAATTCAAAGTAGATATTTGATGAACTGTGTGGTATTGATGGCCCTCTGGCCATTTAAATGCGCACAGCTTTTAGGTGGTTAAAGCTTTCAAAGCTTTAAAATTATCTGCCGAAGATGATACCCGTTCTGGTAGGCTTAAAACTTCTGTTACCAAGGCAAACATGGCTGCTGTAATAGCTGTGGTCGAACAGGATGCGCGATTGCCGATGAAAGATATAGCGAGTTGAACTGGCAGTGTGCAAACAATTATGAAAAGCGTTTGGACCTGAGAATTGATTGCGCGAGGTGGGCATCTCATTTGCTCACTTTTGAAACCATACAAAGGTTGTTATATTTGGTAATATCTAGCTTGCTTACAGGTGACGAAACCTGGGTGCACATGTTTGAGCCACAGAGAAGGGCTGATAATAAGCAATAAAAGCGAAAAGATCACAAATGCCCCAGTATTGCCAAGAGAATTATAAGTTCGACAAAGATGTTGTACGCAATTTTTTCAATTCTAATGGGCCAGTCGTTCAAGTGCCTTGTCCATCTGTTCATACAGTCACTGGATGATTCTACAAGAAATCTGTACTGAAGAAAGTGGCAACGTTTTACAATTCAAAACGTAAAAGCAAACGATGGTCAGGAGTCCATCTTATACACGACAACACCTCCTCTAATAAGTGCGATGTTGTTAAGTTTTTTGGCTTTTGAAAAGGTGGATGTTGTAAATCATCCGCCTTATTCACCTGACATGAGTCCCTGTGACTTTTTTCATTTCTAATGCTTAAGAAAATGCTTTCTGGAAAGAAATATAAGTCCAGACGTTCTCTTGGTAGCGCCATTTATCAGTGTCTCAAACAGATACTAAAAGAAGACAGACTATTTATTTGCTTTTCGCGTTTGGGTAAAAGGTTATAACAAAAATATGTTTCGGTAAAGGGGGAATACCTTGAAGGTTTGTAATAAAAATAATTTTGATAAAACGTTGCAGTTAAGAAATCCGAACCCATTGACAGAACCTTTTGCAGGAACCTCGTATTCCAATTTATTTTCTTTCATATAAACAATTTTATCTACAGGCATCCGTTTCAGTACTTTAGAGCATTTCAAAAATAAGTATCATATATATATAGTCAGGGATTATGATATACCTAAAAGTATGGCATTAATATTAAGAAGTTATGCTGCAAATCTAAGACGGAAATAACCTGTATTAAAATGCAGTTTTATAGTTCACATGACCGTTTTAAACTTAAGTTTGAACCATCCTAAAAAAAGTTGTACAGCAGGTCAACACACTACTGGAAATGACCCAGGTTATAATGATTTATATCTGAAATTTCTAATCAAACATATTTCAGCATTTTCCAGTTCTTCATCAGACCAAATGCCTGTCAAATTACCGTTGGAACACAGGTTCCGACATACTTGTGTGATTCCGAGGCATCTTACATGCCATTAGATATTCATCAAGAAGACATTAGAATTAAATCGGCTGTATTTTAGATGACGGGGCTTTGGAGAATGTTATTGTTATATCTTTTTGTAATCAAATTCTCATTACACAACAAATAATATTAAAGACAAAATATTTTTTGTGACATCGGAAGGCTAAGAGTGAATCAAATTTTGTTGTCCTCCTACATATCTTTGTATTTAAATTACACATTTCAGTTTAAATACTATTGTAGATAATGTTTGAAATTAGCCGTCGAATATACAGTGTGTGTGGAAGTGGAGGGGAGGGGGGAGGTGGAGTGCACACAGACTTGCGCCTGCTCGTACACTGTTTGTGTAACACGTATCTTAAAACGTATTTGACCTAGGGTCATGAATCATCATAGGAATATTATTTATCATGCCAAGTTGTGTGCCTGGGGTTTTATTCTATAATTCTATAGGTATGAATAAAGTTATTACCCTTGATTTTCAAAAATTTGCATAAAAGGCGAACAAGTTTGTATCGCATGAATTTCAAAAAGTTGTTGACTTAGAGTCATGAAACATATCAGGAGCATTGTTTTGTAGCATGTTAAGTTGTAAACCTAGTGTTCTGCTTTGGATTTCACTGAGGCAGACCAGAGTTATGGACCTTGACTAAGTGGAAATCACACATTACATGTTTAAAGTTTGTGAAGTACATATATCAAAGTATTTAATCTACAGTCGTGAAACCATTTAAGAATATTATTCAGCATGTGAATTTGCGCACCTAATTTTTTCACTCTGCATTACTGGTAATGGCCCTTGACGTCGTCAAAAAAAATGTGCATAAAATGCATAAAAGTTAGTATGCAATGTATCTCGAAAGGTACTTTACCTAGAGCCATAAAACATTACAGCAGGATTTTTATACAGCATCTGGTGTTCTGATTGGGATTTCACCAAGCCAGACCAGAGTTATGGTCCCTGATTAAATAAAAAGTACACATAAATTGCTTAGATGTTTTATTGCATTTCACCTATACCCACTACACCCATGAAACCATGAACAGTGACAGGAAATGGGGGTAGGGGGTGGGGGCACCAGTGTCCTGTGGACACACTTTTAGTTTTAATTGATTCTATAATCTGATCTAGTTATTTCCTACACTCTGCTTGTCTAAATTTCTGAAGAACAAACAGCAGTACTTAATGCCGTCATTGTTTAACGTACATCATGACATTATATTGTTTACATGGATCGTTTCTTTGAAAGAGCAATACACTTGAGAAAATTGTTGCATTGTTGATTTATGCCTAATTTAAGGCAATTATTGTTTATCACGTAGATGCAAAAAGTGTTTATGTTCATTGTTATTCTTGAACAGCTTAAAGTTACATATCAAATTATTTTTGATTGAGTTTAGCAGCGCTTGAGATATTTAGCTGTCTGGGTCAAATGTTTAAAAAGAATGGAACATGTTTTGATTTATTCAAGAGGATGATTTTTTACACAGGTTGAATTTAAATTTGACCCAGACATTAAATTCAACATGGCTGCCGTTTTGTTTCGTTCAGGTATTTCAGCAGCGGATAAATTTTCAGCTTTAGAATTTTACGAAATAAGACAAGATTTAGCTTACCAAAAGGTTCCTTCTAGCGCGTACAAAATATTCTTTGTAAGGGATATTGTTTTAGCATAATGTTACAAATACTTAATAATGCAATGAAAAAAAATGTTTTGTCATTTTTGGTGCAAACTTAATTAGATCTCTTTATGAACTAATCTAAGTATTAACAGTTTTATCATAACCCAAAGTTTTTTTTTTTGTTTGTTTGCTTTTTTTGTTTTCTTTTTTGTTTTTTTAAATATAAGCATGTGCAGTATATATTATGCTATTGGAGCATTTGTCTTGCAGTCTGTATTTCACTTCCGGATATTTTCATCACGCGACTACACCAGCGAGTACCTGCACACTTAACACAAAGAAATTTCGTACAGGCATTTACGATTCGAAAAACAAATCAGGAAGTTAAAGTGTACGCAAAAGAAATGACTTGCAAATCTGAAACGTTAGAAGCTAAAGCAATCACGTGGCCAGGGACAATTTCATTACGTATATTTTTTTGGCGGGATTCTATTTTTAGATGATGCATATTCATTTCATTAATCTCGATTCTTTACTATAATATATGCAATCGAGGAGTTACAGGATTTAAACTTTATTACTGTGTTTTCTTGTTCTGTTATTTTCGTAGTTGTATTGCACTATTTAAAGACTGAAATAAAGATTGATTAAACGTAAACACATATTGGGCTAGAGGCTATCTATAATGAATATGTATGAGACCAAGATGGCAGCGCCCTACGGGAAATCGGATTCCTTTGACGATACCCTTGTATCCTCTACATGCTCAGTCAAGTGTGACATGTTCACCATAAGTGTTCCTTCTCTTGAGAAGGAACAATAAGGAAATATGCTGTTCTAGGCTGAATAGAGTAACAAATGTCTATCTTTTGATATCAATGTCTCCAGGCTCGGCAGATTTTGACAGAAAGAGTTTGGTAAACCTCATTCTTCCAGGCCATATCAATCTCGACCCGATAACATTGATATCAGAAGAGAGTAACCTGATGTTCTCTATACAACTTATGGTTGAAAGATTCGTACCTTTCTCATAGATGATCGGCGTCTACTGCATTAAATGAATTATCAAGACAAATTATATGTTCGTCTGCTGTAAATTGAATATAATATATATGATAAAATTTTGGATAAATAATAAGATGTGATTAAATATAATAAACAAAAAACTTGCAGGAACATTCCTTTTAATGAAAAGATATATTAGTTTTGATTTTTGGGATGTAATATGGCAAGGAACGGATCAAGGCAGGAATAGACTGCTCTTTGTTTAAGGATACTGGTATATTCTCAGAATAGTGCTTCAGAAGCCTTGTGATACAGCGTCCGCTTCGAGTACGAAAGGTCGTGGGTTCGATCCCTGGCCGCGTCATACCAAAGCCGTAAAAATGGTACCGGTAGCTGCCTTGCTTGGAGCTTAGCATTTAAAGGGACACTGCCTTCTCTTCTCTCATACGCTCGTGGTGATGGATTACATCAGGAATGAAGTGTCGAGAGTAATTAATGTAAGTTGTAGAACTTGTTTCAAAATCGGCCTAAAATGAAATAGTATAAACAAAAGTAAACTTTTCACTTTTAGTAAACAATATTTTGATATTCTATTCAGAAAAAGATGTTCATCTAAGATTATAAATTACTGAAATCTTTAGCTTTTATAAGATTGAAATGTTACTTTGTCCGCATTGGTATGTGTCTCATAAGGCATTTGTATCGTGGAGTGTCATTTCTACAACGTATCAGGCGATAGAAAACGAGAAAATAACTTTACATTTTATCAAAAAATGTGTCTATATTGAAGGAGCCACAAGAGTTCCTACTACTAATGAGTCAAGGTATATATACACAATTACGGCTTGACAGTTTTTTTAGAAATGTGATATTTTTTAATAATAGTAAGTTGATACCTGATAGCTTAGAAGAACCTTTGAATCAACGGTTTTTGATTACTTTTTCACTGCACGTATGTTTGCTCTCAATGTGACCGCTTCAGTCAATGCCATTTACAGGAAAATTAAAAGCAAATGTAATTATTAAAGCATCATGACTTGCAGTGATGGTTACTTCACTGACCGTTCCATTGCGGTGACCCACTGTGTACATTTATTTGTTCGTTTTGTCCTAGTGTATTTGCTTTGTGTGACGGTGTGTGTGTGTCGGTCATGTGCGCGTCCGCGTGCTGGGTTAACGTTTGGGGAGGCTCCGTTTTTGGAACGTGACTTTCCCTGTTGGATATTTATCCTTGTTTTATTTTTGCAGTACTTAATGGTCGTTTCCTTCTATTTCGAATCAATGGTGGTTATTTACTTGTAAGCAGTACTTCCTTGCTACCGTCTTTTATCTAGAAATACACTGTCAATGGACAGTGATACTGATTTATATTACTTGGTATTCCATTAGACTGGCTACGAAAAACGACTCATCCTTTCGACGTAATACATGTTTATTGGATACGCAAAATGGAAACCATACGAAGTAATAGCTGAAAATAAGAAATGATGCTATAACGGTGGTTAGATGTATTCTTTCGTGCGTGCAAATGGATTAGAGATATGTTTGGTTTGTATTTGTCACTTAATACTTTCAAGTTGGTTGTAGGGAGCTTTACCATGCCCACTGAAACAAAATGACAATATACGTGAAAGAAGAATATGTTTTATTTAAGTAACCTTGAGTATTAATAAACATGTTCGTGATATGTCGATTTCATTCGTAAATAACGTAAAATTTATTAATACTACGGATATATCTTTGATGTTGTTGGCGCAGTCCTGCCAATTAAAGGTCAAGATCGTTGTGCGGTGCGTGACAATCTTCAGATGGGGAAACTATATTTTTTTAATAATCTACGGCGTTTGCATCCACAGAATTAGTGAGGATGATGGTTTAGTTCGATTTATTCAGATCTCTTGTCGATTTGTCTTCCTATTAATAAATATTTGACTGCAAATCTGAGTAATTGCTGTGTGCAACGGTACAGAAACGTACTGATGTGAATCGATTTCCAAACGCTGCAACAAAAGTAAAAAGTTGCAGATTTGTTGAATTCATTAGTCATATTTGCAAATATAATCCAGATTTTGTTGTTGTTGTTTTTCATTGTGAAGATTATAAAACAAGCGTCGATACCTATACCGACTGTGTACCAAACCATTATAGGACAGAATAAATATAAGGATTCCCTGCCAGATGAAATCCTTTCAAGGTAACGTATGTGGTAATAGTAACAAAAAGCATGTTATGTAAACCACAGAAATAGCTATATAAAATATATAAAAACAATAAAAACCATAAGCGCATGCATATAAAGCCTTCCCAAAAGACGTCTGACGACACTGAACAGAGCACAAATTACTGCAGTCCCTGTATTGGCTTCAAGAGCACCTGTTATAAGTTCACCACCTGTAAATACCTGAGAACTTGGAGACGTATCATATGAACTAATCATATCTGCAAACAAATATAACTTCTCTCCACAAAATGAAATCCCTTCAATATAACGCATGTAGTAATAGTAACAAAACCACTGGAATGCTCAACATGTAAAATGTAAATAAGGAATCATAAAGAACAAAATACGCATGTACAAAATGTCAGAATGCATCTGCCGAAACTCTACTGAACTTAAGAGCTGAGTCCCTGTGTCGTCTTTATGGTAATGGACCCGTAACGACAATCGGCTATTTCCGTGTGATTACGTATCCCCTGTATGCCATTTCGAAACATTTCAACCATAACCGAAATTACTTTTCGTAATAACCGGAGAATGCCGAAATCGCATACGGAGAATACGGAAACGACCGGAAATTGCCGATTGTCATTATTGGTCAACTACCTTAAGAGTTTCCTATCTTGAGTTCACCAACTGTAAATACTCATTATTTTTATATGTAAATGAGAAGCGATAATATTGTAATTGACTTTAGAATTTGTGTTGCATATACATTGTTGTAAATTGTACTAAATTAAAACCAATTAAATCAAGAATGTCTGGATATTATGGTTGTAAAATAAACTTTATGTATTTTAATATTCACTCGTTTTATTTTTTGTCAGTGCACATCATGTTGATCTTAACTAACGATAAATTTAGGAAGTAGGCTCATTTTTATAACAAAATATAAAGTAAAAACGAAGTGATTAGATTTTTATTTGCCGCATAGACATATAGAACATTTATGTAGCCTGTAAAATATGTAGGAAGTTCAAAAAAAGAATCAGCATGGAAAACTTTTATGTAAATTCCTTATTTTTTATGGACATTTAACCAATTGTGTTTACCAAACTGTATGTGTGTGTTCGGGTTTAACGTCTTTTTCAACAATTTTTCAGTTTAACGTTGATATATAATGTAACAAGTTGGGTTGTTTTTGAATTTTCCCATACACTATCTTTATAATTACATGTAATATCATTACTTTTAATAACATTGTCACTTATTATTACTTTCATTTTGTTGTTGTTGTTTTCGTTGTTCTTGTAAGTATCAGTTACCACGTGAAAAAGCAAAGCACTCTTTTCAAACAATACAAAACTTTCTGCAGACGGACATACAACTACACTTCTACATCAATTCTTTCTCTGATGAGAAGTACAAACATAAAGCAAGCAAAACTGAATTAAAGCATTTAGGTATATACATGTTCGACCATTTTGCCAAAAAATGAGTTTTTAACAGATATTTAAGAAGTACTCGGTGTATCGGCATCTCTCGTTTGATTGTATCTTGGGGTTGTGTACGAAAAGTTCCGGTTGCAAAATATCACGGTTGGATTCAATTGACACAGCTATTGACACGATGTTTTAGATCACATGTTCCTAGCCACAACGCTCTTGACATTTTGTCTCGATTTCGTACGTTCCTAACCAAACAGCTAATGACACGGTATTTTTTGATAGAATGCTCCTAACTACATAGCTAACTTTCAGCATTTCCTTTATACAGTCTGGTACTGCTTGTGAAGTAGTGAGTAAGAATTTTATACTTTACCCTGTATGTCATGGCTAACCAGTGATATTTCTTCTATACAGTTGTATAATGACTTTTGCAGTACATCCCACTTCTGCGAGCTGCCGTGTTCTGGAAATTATGTGGCTTGTCCGATATTTTTTTTTGTATACTACTTATCAAAGCATTATAATAGTCTTATCATGGCATGATCAGGCTGTTCGCAAAAAAAAATCAACCTCGTGGTATCACTGGTAAAATACAATCAAACGCGGCCTATTCTGCTTAGTTGTGCATATCTCGTCATTCACAGAGAGTAGAACTGTTGCACAATATCCATGTAAAAGGTGACTACTGCCACGAAAATCACAAGGTTTGTTGATTTTATTACAGAGTTACCTAGATTGTAATTGAACTGGCCCATTTCCTGTATTTGATGGATGCTTTCAAAAGTATTGACAGTTTTTGTTGACAACGTTATTTTTGTGAAGCCATAGTTTGATAATAATCGTCACGAATATTCAAAATTATTCTGAGGGATTGTCGTTAGCGTGAATTTAATGATACTGATATGTCTAAAACATTGTCATTTCGTGTCGTCCTGTCTGCTTTGTTGGCGTGTTAAAACAAACTATAACTGTAGAAAAGAATATCTGAATACTATTCTTACATTGCAAAATGAACTTGATGGACTGCTTTCAAGACATTTGTAATGTGTAAAGAAATCAATATAGTCCTACTTTTAGCAATTTGGATTAGAACTGACCGTACTTAATTATCACGAATAACATTATATTACCTTTATTTTTTTTTCACGAGACTGACTGAATTTCAGTACCTTAGCGTCCCCAGGCTAGTACTTCGGTCTGTAAACAATCGGGCTCCGGGTCATATTTCTGGTATGGCTACATGTGTTCTAAACCTTTAACATTTAGGAGAAGGTGATGTCAGCTACCTTAGTTATATTTATTATTATATTCTAACAAACCTCTTCCTATAGTGACCAATTGTATTTATGAAAACAATAACAAGTGTGTCAAGCTTAGTAAGGAGTATAATGATGCAATGATAGTTATTTTAAAGCTTCCATTAGCTTCCATTAGTACATACAACCACCTGGCGGCAATGTTTTAACGAACTGAGATGGCTTAATCAGTGTGTTTTTCTGGAAACAGTTTTGCGAAGTTACCATGAGGATTCGGAGAATGCGGTCTTCAAAGATTTCTACACCAATATGTAGAAAAACCACCGCCGTGCTACTTGAAAATTCAAGATGGCCTCAGTTACTTGAGTAAAGAGTCACTGAAGAATTATTTTTATTAGTGCTTTTGTTCCTGTCTCTGTGTGCATGCGTGCGTCTCTGTCTGCGTATGTGTGTGTGTGTGCGCGCGCGCGCGCGTGTGCGTGTGTTTTTCTTTAAAGGAAACTTAATAATCTGAACAGTTTTGACAGATCACGAAACGGACACTTTTCTGTAAAAATATATGACAAAAAAGTACAATTGCTCTACTAGTGTCTTCATGATGTATTTTTATTAGGAAACTGTGACTATTCCATCTGGCGGCCACGTTTTGATGAATCGGAATAAATTTACACAATTTTGTTAAAGTAGTCCAATCAGTAGCCGACCGAGATCGTTTAAAGATATGTTGAAGAGAACCATTCAGAGAAGTCCTTATAAAACTTCATTTATTTCGATGAATGGTTCAAGATAAGATTCATTCCGACAATAATAAGATTTTAAAACTATCAATGAGGAATTGCTGATATTAATCATGTCTAAAGCATTCTGAAAATTTGGCATCTGCAGAATCAATATTTGCAGAGGACCAAGCCCGACCTTATATTAACATTCGTAAATTTACTTTTTATATAAATATGTTAATAAAAATCCTCGCATATTAAAAAAACATGAAACATTTTATCTTTTACATTTGAATTTTCTCATTATTTAACCTCCCATCACGATGATCATCTCGCTCATGATTGCAATAAAAAATCATTTATTCTCAAACTATTTTCAGAAACGTATATTTTACCGCTTATGAAACTGCCATTGAATTGTAGTCTTTTATAGAACTTTTACATTCCTATGTGACAATACTTTATTTACAGGCAATTTTAATCAGAGATGCTATTTAAATATCACAATAGAAGCAGATCAAGGACACTTTTAGCAATAAACAATGCTCCCAGCAGACAAATATTCGCCTGTTTTTACAATATTGCATTAAAAGAAACCTTATTTGACATCCTATATAAATCCATAGGCGTAGAGTTGCGCTGAGTTATCGCATGCAAGCTTGATGACATTGCCAAGCGGAAGATTTCAATACGATCTCCAAAAGTTATACAAACAGTGGCTTGGGAAAATTAATAAAATAAACTACTCAGCCATGGTCTTTTGAAAGACTCTTCGTGGCATTTCATGCCATCAACATGCAAACATTTGCATATACTAAAAGTTTTCTTTCGCGAAGTCTGTAAAACACATATGTTTATATACATACTTGATTATGATCTATCTATCTGTGTCACGTACATATAACATTATTCGGTGATTTATTTCCAGTTTCTCAGAGACATAATTATTATAATCCTATTCTTTCAGGTGCGAAATTACTTGTCTCAATCTGTAATGGAGCAGTCGAAAAACATGGTCTTATTTCCATTTATTTCATAGTTTAAGCACTGTGGTTAAATGTGTACATAGATAAAACAAACGCATACATTAATGAACTTCTAAAATACGAAAATCAAACTTAATCCCAAAATCCATTTTGGTTTGAGCATCATGTCTTAGAGAATGCGTGCATTTTTTTTATAATGTATATCAGATTTTAGTTCATAAACCGAAAAGTCTTATAGTAAACACAATTACAGAAGTCTATAATAGAAATATAGCTATATATATACATACTTATATTGCTGAACGAACTGATATTTTATGCAATATTCTTCAAGAAAATCGACAAAGTTATACAAATGACCATGACTGAATATATATGGTAGTCAAAGAACAATTCTACAATTATAAGAATGTTTAGGTACGTAAGATTTCCCATGACAATATTCGTGCTCATGATATGCAGTTAAAACAGGAAATGTGTAACAATTTGTAACCTTTGGATGTTTCGTTTTTATTTATTTGATCAACTACTCAAAGTTGTTTTGATTTTGACTTTTATATGTCACTCCCCGCACCCCCCCCCCCAAACCCCACCCACCCCCTCCCCCACAACACACAAACACATCATTTTCTTTGAAAATGCTGGCCGTATTAAATGAGTTCTCTTAAAATATCTGCAACAACTGAAGCTCTTGCAATATTTTTAGATTTGGTGTTGCTGAAAAGGCAAAAAGAGCTATAATCCATAATCTTGATTTTTGTCGCTAACTTAGTGAGGGTTAATGTTATTTGAAGGCCATACCTACTTCTTTACACGAATTTCATAAATGATAAAACGACTTTAAGTGTGAATGATAGCAGTAGGCCAAACAGTACAAAAGGAACCACTGCGGGAGCCATCTGGTCTAGTCGTGTAATGGTGGATAGATTATTAAACCTGGAGTGGCTTCAGAAGTTTTGTTTAAATTTCATTTTTGATTTATTTTGACATTTTCAAATAAGAGAGAAAGTTGTATTTGGTGAACTAAACCTTAATCATGAGTACTAATACCAGGTCACAGCAGCGTGATTCGGATGCGATCTTCATTTTGTTACAGTTTGAGGACAATTCTTGAAAATGAATTAGAAATTTACACTCTAAATTCAAACTATTTACATGTGGTGCTTTCTAAAAATGTCCATTTAAATTAGAATATATAAGGAATGATATAGAGATCCGTCAAACTGATAGACAGATATCAACAGAACTGTCATAAACAAACAATCTGACTTATATCTATGACCTTTACAACGTTAGAAGGAAATACATTCATCTACATACTTACTGCATTCATGTTCGTTTGCGAAGGTACGTGAATCAGTAACTTTGTTTTATAAGCAAGAATTATAGCACAAACCGATGTTTTACTCGACCACACGCGAAAGAACTTCAAATATCAATTTTACAATTTTCTCAGCGGCAGTTATATGAAAACGCTATAAAAGTGGACATTTACGGCTATATTTGATGTCTTATAATATCACTTGTCTCGAAATGAACATGAAATGATGCTGTCTGTATCTGTTGATAACGTTAAGGCATTGTACCATTTTGAAGCTCGTTCTAAGCCAGAAGCATTATGTTTCCATCCAAAAATAAGAAGATAATGATCTACTTTTCTCCTTAAATCGATACTGAAAACCCTAAATCAAGAACATATACAGATCCTAAAAATCTAAATTGGTTTAAGAACATATTAAACGCAATAAAACTTTCAAGAATTTTGAGTTGAGCTTGCGTGTAGACTTTTATAAGTAGGTCTTGCTGAAAATATATCAAAGAATTTTTGACAAACAAATTTATCAGACAGCATAAAATAGTTTGGCATTTCAATACAAATTAGGTTGTTGGTAGAATATCATTGGACGCTTTATGTTTAAATTGCTTATACAATCAAAATTGTTGTATTGATATACTGAAATATTTCAGCTCTGATTCAAGAGTTCAGAACGATTAATGTATGCACTGTTTGATTCAGATCAAAAGTCTTGATCATGCAAAGATTTCAAATGTATGAAAATTATGACAGTCCCTAAAGTGTCATTATCGTAGTAAAATGCACAATCGGCCAGCCAAAAATAACAGGTATAACTTCCACGATTTCAAGCTATTTTCAAGCTTAATTTATACCACAGAACGATATTAGAAGATTAATGTTATCTACGTTTTTCAATTAACTTTTGTTGATCATTTCTTCTGTTTTACGAACATTCAAATAATGAAAGAATATTCGACGTTACGAATGAGTATTTGAATATTCAAAATTGCGCTGACATCCTAATTAAAATACTGTTGCAAGGAAATATTATTCACCCTTTGGATATGAAATGTTATTATTCACCCTTTGATCGTGAAATGTTGCATCAAAGCAGAAAGAGCACTACGCCAATATAGAATACCATAAAGTAAATGGCAATAAACATTCAATTAATTCGCCTATTTTAACAGGGAATCGTTAGTTACACTGAAAGTGCACGTATAAATTGCGACCTTACAGCAAGAACAAGAGGATTTCCTTACACTCGAGTTTAATAAAATGTGTATGGCCTGAAATCCAATCGTTTTGTCTAATTACTAATACATATATTGTTATGTCAGCACTGTGTTATTATATTGTTCTATTCAATTTAAAATGCGATGCAACATCACTTTTGCACGAAAAACCACCGCCAGAATATATGCTTATGTTGGAAGTTCACATGACTGTCTTTTGCCAGTTTAACAGTTCAGAAAGTTTTATCAAACAACGTCAAATTTCCGTAACTAAAACACTGTGGGGAATCACAGTGATCACAATAATCACATGATCAAAATAATCTCAAAACCAAAGTTATATTTTGAAGAACATGAATAAATTTCCTACCGTGATAAGATACGAAATTTAAACATAGCCTAACATATGACTAATGAAATTTGTTAAATTAGCATGTAGTTGACAATAATGATAGATATCCTTTAATTACAAACACTAACGAAAATAAGAAGTCTCAGTTTCTTGGAGTGTTCCAGATTATCAGAAGTTGATTGTAATTGAAATTTATGTAGTTTTAGGATACATCTATGTTGCCGTATGAGAGGCTATAATTTAGATTTACAGCAAAAGTTGCGTCAATGTTATCCCATATTATTCATAAATTTATTTTGGTTTAGAGATTATTTTGATCATGTGATTCCCCACAGTGATAATTTTCAGTCAAATATTACTTAATAGAGTTTGTGAATTGGGAGTTTCTTGGGTGCTGAAGCCATTTTGGTTGCTTTTAAGTCTGCATATTATAGTTCGGTGGAAGTTGCTTTTACAGCATTGAAATTAGGTCGGCTGATGTTGCGTTTCTTTATTTGTAAAATAAAGTTTAAACTTGAGCCGTTTAACTAGAATACAATCAATTATTGAAATAAAATAATTTCTTTAAAAAAAACAAAATACTTATTGTGATAATGTATAAACTATCATACCATCTGTTCTGCAAAATATATACATATATATTACAATGTATTATTGCATTAATTTTATAATTCCATTGCTGATTAACATATACTTCAAATTTTCCGTGACACAAATTGGTAGAAATACAAAGAAACTATAGTAGCACTGTAACTAAAACGAACTGACAAAACGAGTCTTCTCTATAACTAAGAATCAGAACAAGACCTTGAAAAGTCTTATTCCAGATAATTATCATACAAAATAAAAACACACTGTTTAGTTCTTAATCTGTAACTGCAGAAGATTCTGAATTTCCCTATGAAGTACGAGTAACTATTAGTTTAAAAATACATAAATGTCAGAATGTTCAGAGATGAAAGCTTTCTCATACATATTTGTGCGACTTCATACACTTCTAAGATGTCATTAGAACAGAATCAGTTCGATTTATCTGACATGGGCTGACGTTAGAGGAAACATATTTTGGCTTACTCGGTTTCGTCAAGGGAATTGACCAAACGCCAGGCTCCGCCTAAAGGTCACGTGGTACGGCAAAAATCGTAACCTTCGACATCTGGGTCGATAATGGCTGCCACTGCAGCAGCATTACCGGAAATTCCTGAATAGATTGGCGAAAACTTTCTGCAGTATTATAGGCTGATCACTACAAATAGAATTGGGGGATGGCCTGTAATGAATTGTCATTTCTCTATATTTTCTCAATATTTTGCACCAAAACTAAGCAGAATCATTGTAAAATAGGTGTACCTTGAGAATGAATGCAAATTCATGGAAAAATTCAATTTATTTTCTTATAGGCTGATCACTACCCAATAGAATGTAAGCCTCCGCTGATCTAGTCACAAGTAGTCCAAATATAAATAGTACTAATCTTTGTTTCCTTTCCTAGTGTATTTTCTCGACAGCAACGTGCTTACTTTTACCCTACCGCGTTTCAGTATGTATCACTTTGCATTCTGTTGAAATCGGCATGTTCCTATTGCATGCTATGTAAAAATGGCGGCGTAAGAATTTAATGACTCGAAAAGAAAAATTAAAAGAAGCGAAAAGTAGTAAATAAAGCGGGTTGTATTTAACGAATTGTAGTTTTCTTATATTAAAGTTGACACCCCCTTTTCTTTTTGTTTTTCTAAAGTAGCGATCTAGTTGTTTATGAGAATATAAGTCTCTGAAAATCTGATATGCTAGAAAATGAAAAACCGTTATAAAGTAAGTGGATTTCATCTGAAATAAAGAACAGCTGGATTTAGTGGTGTTCAGTCTATAAGGGGCAATACATGTTATTTTCTGAAACTCCTCGAAAATAAATGGAAATGCCATTAATCTATTCTTTATGATGTAAAACGGTAACAAATGGCTGAAAACTCTTTAATTTCTTGTGTTTTTGGAATTTAGATCGAATTTTCGACCAGGTGGCTCTAGTTTGGTCCGTTTAAGGACCTGGTAAATGTCTTTTCTCGCATTTCAGCACTACAACTGTCTTAATTTTATTAAAATTAGCACGTTTCTGAATGAAAATGACAAACATTGTAACGATTAAATGGAGCTTAAATGAAAATTTCACGAATAGGTTAAAATAAATTGAAAGATTGCTTGCACAAGACTAAATTTCAGGTTTTTTGGGGGATGGGGGTGGCCTGTAATGAATTGTCTTTTCTCTATATTTTCTCAATATTTTGCACCAAAACTAAGCAGAATCATTGTAAAATAGGTGTACCTTGAGAATGAATGCAAATTCATGGAAAAATCAAACTCAATTTATTTTCTTATAGGCTGATCACAAGTAGTCCAAATATAAATAGTACTAATCGTTTTTTCCTTTTCTAGTGCATTTTCTCGACAGCAACGTGCTTACTTTTACCCTACCGCGTTTCAGTATGTATCACTTTGCATCCTATTGAAATCGGCATGTTCCTATCGCATGCTAGGTAAAAATGGCGGCGTAAGAATTTAATGTCTCGGAAAGAAAAAATGAAAGAAGCGAAAAGTAGTAAATTAAGCGGGTTGTATTTAACGAACTGTAGTTTTCTTATATAAAAGTTAACACCTCCTTTTCTTTTTGTTTTTCTAAAGTAGCGATCTAGTTGTTTATGGAAATATAAGTCTCTGAAAATCTGATATGCTAAAAAATGTCGAAAAACCGTTATGAAGTAAGTGGATTTCATATGAAATAAAGAGCAGCTGGATTTAGTGGTGTTCAGCCTTATATGTATTGTAAGACAAAGACGGAATGCGAGAAAGTACTATTAGGAGTCTTACATTAATAGTGTCAGGATTTTCCGACATTCGGAGACGAATTAATTGTGAAAACTTGTATATTCGGAAATCAAAAGAAGACGGAAGAGGGTTAAATGACGACAATCACTGATGATATTTATTGTTTTTGTTGATTCTTTGATAAATCACTAACATCACATAACTCCACAGTATCTTTTTTCATTAGTACCCGACACTGTTTCACAAACATCCGTATACAATCTTAGAAATGCCGGTGATTTAAGAAACCTGCTTTGTCACACACAGCTCTTTGCAAACTCCTTTCTTCCATCAACTGTTAGTGGCTGGAACCAGCTTCTGTTAGACCACAGAGATTCTCCAACATTGGGTATCTTCACAAGACGACTTTATTCTGATGTATCGAAAGTTCCAACTCATTATTATGTAGGTGAACGTAAATTCCAGATTTTTCATGGCAGACTTAGGACACATTGTAGTCCTCTTAATGAACATCTATTCTCTAAAAATATCGTAGACAGCCCGCTCTGTGTATGTGGCGAGGTGGAAAGTACACACCATTTCTTTTTCAGCTGTCCTTATTATCAAAGAGAGCGCACAGAACTAAGTACTTAACTGTATTAGGCCAATTACCACTGTTACACTAAAATACTGTTACATGGCGATTCCTCAATTCCAAGCAGACTTAATAACTCCATATTTCTCCATGTACATAAATATATACAGAAGACAAAGAGATTCAATATGTAATTCCTTTCTACTTTATTTCTTGAACTCTAATAGCTGTAATAATAGCTTTGTATTCCAGGTTCTTTGTCAAATTAGCCCTTCTTCATAGCTTTAACGAAAGTCCTAAACCTCCATGTTTCTTAAGTGGCATTTCTGACCTACCGACCCCATTTCTCTTATTTTTCTTCCTCCCTTCCTATCCGTATCTCCTTAGATATTATTTCAGGATAAAGTATTTACAATTTAGAGTTAATTTCATATAAACATTTCAATTTTCTTTCCTTTTTGTTAATCTATTTTTAAATTACAGTTGACACATTTTGTCAGATACCATACATAAACGAAGAAACTGCAAGCAGAACATTTATGATGGATTGTTTATATTGTTACCATTGAAATTGTATTATTTATAGGGAGAGAGTTTTTAAAAAAAGCTTATAGCTTTCTACTCTGTCCTATATGTTTGTACATTTAACAATTTACTGTAACATATGTAATACTGTTTAAACCAAATCACTGTTTTTATCATTATGAAATTATTTGTTTATCATTCAGTTTGACATATTCCCATTATTTACTTGACTTTTAGAAGTACTTATGCCCCGTGTGCAAAACTGGAAAAAAGTGCAATGAAGGATAATGATACGCTAACACTTTAGGTTTGAATAGCCCTTCTCCCTCAGCCTAAAAAAGAATTTACATCACCGACGCCTTCTCGCATGTTGATCAAGGTAACGAGGCAGGAGGCGGCAGTGCAATTTTCGTACGGATTCACGGGCTCCGCAGCCTCTACGAATTTTTTAGCAAAAGGTTATACAAATTTGAATAAATCGTAAGCCCAAAGTCCATAGACATGTCGCAGGTAGCAATGCACTATCTCCGCACGATCATCGTTGGGAGGCCGCGCGCTGATCGTGCAGCCAACGCACGATTTTCCGTGGACAGGGTTCCAAAGAAATCGTAAGGAGACTGTAGACTCCTGGGACCTTCGCATGGCCCTCGCACAGTTGCCACAAGGGTATTGCTTGCTGCCCGTGCAGTACTTAGTGAAATCGCACTGATATTGAGCAATCATCGCCCGGCAACTCTACAGCGGCCGCATCAATTTATAGATGTATGCGCCACAGGGATACAGCAACATACACTCTGTCTTTTTCAAGATAACAAGTATTAAAATCAGTAGCCGACCGGCACTGGCACCAGAACCGCAAATTTAGCTCAGGGTGGCATATGTTATATAAAAAAAAATATGCCTTTTTTCAGTTTATTGAAAAATATCAAGTAAATGGTGCCTTGTTATTTAATACGTCCGTACCCTGTGTTCTTATATTAAAACATGGTAATGAACGGAATCCGACATCGCCCCGTTTCGCCGGTCATAGCTTTCCATAGAAATAAACTATAGCTGGTACTCATTTACTGATCGGAAGGTCTTACATTAATTTAAAGATCCATTACTAAAACCCGAACGAGTATTATATGAAAACCAGAGTTTGTAGCTGAGACTTCCTGTGACAGGAAAGGCCGTACCGGCGACAGTAACCATCAGAACAAATCAACACCCTTTACAATATTTACAAATTTATTTACAAAAGATGATTATTAACAATGAATAGATATGAAAAGAAAAAAAAACTGATTATAATAAAGAAAAAAAAAACTTCAGTATCTCTAGATACAAAAGTTCTTATAGTCCATTCTAATCTGACGTGACACAGGTCTTTAATGTAATTGTGAACTTTCAGTAGCACAAACAAAACATAGCTTCTAAATTCGTCCCTTTAAACCGTGAATACGTTGATTCCGTGTTGGCTCCCTATGGTGGTAGGTGATTGCATCCCTGAGCTGACTTCAGAGGATAACAAAAATCATCGTCTTTGCGGTTTACGGCACAACCATGGGACGAAAGCTCTGCGCTGGGAATATCACATCCAGGCGAGTGAAGACAAGTGAACCTCGGGCATTGTACTTCCCGGGGTTATGACATCACCGGGTAAAATCGTCTGGCGGAAGAAGCTAAAATATATAACATATGGTAAGCACCATAGCAAAAACAAATAAGTCAGGCATAAACTGCTCCTTTGGAACACCATACCTCCGTAGGCTCCCATAAATAATACGTGCTACTTATACAAAACATATGTGCTACTAAGTTCAAACGTCACATGATTAAAATACGTCACTTATTACTTCCATATTACAAAGATTACTTACTTAAAAGACTAAAGTTAAAGTATGAAATGATATGAAAAGTATATGATGAAACATTATAGATACGGACATGATAAACTGCAGCTATTATTTACAACTACAAATTAACAAAATTCAATGTAAATCAAACGTTATATGATAGTTGGCATCCATATAATATCTAATGCCATACACTACAACGGACATTTATTGTGTATGCAATAGACTGTCACACAATTTCATATTACAATAATATATACATGGTACTAGACTTGCCATATAAATTTATACATAAAAAGTAATGCGTTTTCCATAATAAACGAAATGTTTGACATAAGTTTTTGAAACAAAGTACTTTATAAATATCATGTTACAAATTTCAGTACAAATTTTACATCTTATATAAATGAAACATTTTAGATTCCTCTTTCGAAATAATTTACAAAAGTCTGAAAAATTTAATAAATCATCCTGACATACCGAAACTAGCTAAAATCATATGCCGAAAAGTAAATGTTACAGAATTCTGTAGAATGAACAAAAATTTACCCAAAAAATTAATGCAAAAATCATACAAAAATCTAACAAATAAATTTCTTACCTCGATCGAGCATAAATTTCTAGCAAGAAAATAATTCAGACATAGATTCGTCTATAAAGTCGTAAGGTGGTGTGCGCAAGGCATATCTAGTCCAGTCTATTTAAAGGGTAATGTCCCGTCAAATACTAAATTTCATGGGATTCACGGCTAAGCCGGACTCCGACTATTGTCATTTTCACGGGATTCACGATATAGCCGGGAATCTAACTACTTTGGCGCGAATTTAAATGACAATTTGAGGCCCATTATAGTGGTTTTGGGGATAAAAACATAAATTACTGAAGTTTATAAAATATCAACTTTCTTATTACTGAACAGAATTTAATGAAATTTACATGGAAATTTAAGTTATGAAATACAGAAAAACATGAGAGGTATTTCATGCGTGAAATCTGACATTTACCTCAATAACTCAAAAATTTACAAAAAGATGATGCAATACCTGCATTTACAATACATATAAAATAAGGCCCGTATGTCAATTTGTGACACACGTCCCCCCTTAAAAAGAAAATTCATAATTTTCTTAATTGAAAGCAAAATGACATACTGAAAATAGCAAACACAAAAAGAAAACACACACTGTCACTATCTGCACACCATATAATATAGCCACCTGTCTACACTCTACTCAAATAATCTGCGCCTACATTTTCTCTACCAGGAATTGCTCCAATAATGATCCTATATGGCTGCAATGCCAATGCCCATCTCATCAGCCTGGAGTTGCTAAGTTTCGCTTTATTCAAATAAGTGAGCGGCTGATGATCTGTCTCTAATACAAAGTCTTTACCGAACAAATACCGGTGAAACTTAGCTACTGCCCATACTATCGCTAAACACTCCTTCTCTATCACTGAGTACTTTTGCTCCCTAGGTTAGAAAATTTTCTACTAGCATACGCTACAGGTAATTTCTCTCCACCCAATTTCCTGAAGCAATACTGAGCCTAAACCTAAATCTGAAGCATCTACTCTCAATATAAAAGTCTGATCTAAATCTGGCAACTTCAAAATAGGCGGACCCATTAAGCTAGCCTTCAAAGTCTGGAAAGCCTTTTCTTGACTTTCACCACACTTTACAAGATTTGGCTGACCCTTTTTCGTCAAATCAGTGAGCGGAATAGCAATAGCGCCGAAATTTGAGATAAACTTAAAAAATATCAATAAAAATACACATACAAAAGAAATATCTGTCAATACCTTTGAGAAATTGTCTAACAAATCTACTACTTCCTGCTTACATTCTACTGTTAACTCTGGATTTATCTCTACATCTTTGTACGTTTCTGTACCCTGCTTTATAGGAAACAAAACTATATCCTTTTCTACTCTACTCGAAAACTCATCACTACTTTCATTCGGATCTAATCTGTCATAATCTCTCTGATCCTCCTCTACAATAGCTGCTCCAACCTTACTTAATATACCCTTATCTGGTATAGACTTACTATCATCCTTCCTTTCACAGTACTGTTTCAGCATGTTTGCATGAAACGTTTTCAACTTTCCGTCTACATCTATCCTGTAATCTAGTCTATTTACTACCCCTACTACTACGTATGGACCCTTCCAATGTAACAACAACTTATTATGTTTCGTAGGTAACAATACAAGTACCTTACTACCTGCCTTAAACCTCCTATCTCTAGCCTTCCTATTGTAATACTTCTTGTATCTAGCACTACTTTTTGCTAACTGTTGCTGAGCTATCTTACACGTATCCTCCAACTTTTCTTGCAAATCCATAACATACTGGTAAGTGGTTTTAACCTCATCATTCTCCGTCTTACCAGCCCATAACTCTCTTAGCACAGTTATGGGTTTCCACGGATTGTTCTGCCGTAAAGTAACTCAAAGGGAGAAAATCCCAAATTTTCTTGCGGAACTTCACGGTAAGCAAACAACATAGCATTCAAATACCTATCCCAATCTCTAGGTCTCTCACTACACATACGCTTCAACATTTGCTTCAAACTACCGTTAAACTTCTCTACTAAACCGTTACACATAGGGTGATACGGTGTTGTAGTTAACTGCCTTAATGACAATAACCTACTAACTTCTGCCATAAGGTCTGACGTAAACTGCGATCCACAATCGGTAAGCATTTCCTCTGGCACTCCTAATCTACTATACATATCTACTAATGCCTCTGCTACTCTCTCAGTTTCAATACTAGGTAGTGCTATGGCTTCCGGATATCTAGTAGCATAATCTACCATAGTCAAAATGTACCTGTTTTTCCTATCAGTCATAGGTTCGATCGGACCAACGATATCGACAGCAACTCTCTTAAACGGAGTATCAATCAAAGGCAATTTTCCTAACGGAACTTTACTTACTCTACCTTAGCTATAGTACGTTGACAAATACTACATGACTGACAGTACCTCCTAACCTCTGCCATTACTCCTGGCCAGTAAAATTCGCCTAATACCCTATCACTAGTTTTCCTTATACCTAAATGGCCTGACAGTAACGAATCATGTGCAACTTTCATCACAGTTTCTCTAAGACATTTAGGTACAATCAACTGTCTACTTTTGTCTAAATTCTGGGCGTATACTCTCTATATAACAATCTATTCCTAATCTCAAACCTAACGAACCTTTACCTCTACACTGCTTAATCGTACCTTCCTCAGCCCTCTTCTACTCACAAATCTAAAGTGCTATCATTCTGTTGCTTTTCTAAGAATTCCTCTCTAGATACATCTAAAATCTGAGACGGAACTTTAAGCTTTACTTGCTTCTTAACTTTGGCTTGCGCCCTATTTTTCTACTGCTGACCAAAAGCTACTAAACTGAGGTTCTACAGCTCCCTCTACATTACCAATTATAACATCATTGGGTAGGATTATCTACAACCAACGCCTCTACTGTACCCTTGAAATACGGACAATCAATATCTATTCTAGCTACATCTAGCCTATGTTCACTCCCATCTATGTACTTACATCACGGGTTTTCCTCTAAAAACTGACTTGCTTCTACTAAGTCCCGTTTCACTATCACACATGTACAACCTGTATCTCGCATAGCGATTACATCCCTACCATTACAAGTACCGGGTTTTGTAGGACATTGTATTACACTAAGCATACCTAACTCCTCAACATCACTTAGTTCTATAATGCTATTTCCACTCTCTGACCTACTTGACTTACTCCTATCTCTATCTCTATTTCTTCCTCTACCTCTACTCCTAGATCGGTCACGGCCTCTACCTCTATTTATATTTTCCTTACTATTTCTATTCTCCCCTTTACTACTTTCCTGCTCTACCTCCAACTCTGCTGCTGCATTGGCACTATTACCGCCGTACTTTCCACTCCTACAGTAATATGAGCTATGCCCTATTTCGACCACACTTATTACAACTTCAGTACACCAAAAAGGTTGAAAACCTCTACCTCTATTAGCAACATTGCTACTACCTCTATTACTAGTGCCTACATTAAAGACTACTAGGATAGTGTCTCTGAGGTATTTCATATGGTTTAATAGCTCCGGTCCTTATTGGGTTCGATTCACGACATACTTGGAACTCCACGAGTCTTTGCAAACAAATCTGCATCTTCTGCTACATCCTTAGCTTTAAACTAACTTCTTACTACTCAAATTCTGTATAGTTCTCTATTACATACATCTAAAAATTGGTCCCTAAGTTATAAAATCTAATAATCCTTCATACGTTTTCTCTACCTTACTCAGTCTAAGCCAACCATCTAAATATCTACTTATTCTGGGCTAGAAACATCACAAAGGTCTCATTATCACGAGGCCTCTCAGTTCTAAACTTTTTCTATAGCCATCGTCAGTGAGTTCGAACTGACGTAGTCAAAGCGGCTTTCAGTTTATCATAATCCTTCCTATCTTCCAACGGAAGCCTATCAAAAAGCTCTCTTGCCGTACCCTTAGAAGGAACGGTAAGTTAAGTGACCATATCTCTTTATCCCAATCCTGCGCAACAGCGTACGTTTCGTACACATTCAAGTACGCATCCATGGAATCAATTTTCTCATCAAAGGGAGACATCTTAACCTTTACCTTTTTCTTACTCATCTTTTCTAAGTCTGTCTTGAACTTATGCTCTGTTTCTAATTTTTCCTACTTTCTGCTTCCTTCCTTCTCCGTTTCTAATTTCCCAACTTCCTAGCTAACATAACTTCTCCTTTTCCATTTCTAACTTATCCTGTTCTAACTTACGTCCGTATTCTAACTTATCTAATTCTAACTTACGTTCATACTCTATCTTTTCCTTCTGCAACCTAGCCTCTAACTCTAATCTTTCCCTATCTGCTTCTAACCTTTCCTTCTCTCTTTCTCTCTCTGCTTCTAAACTACTTTGTTTTTCATATTCTATCTTTTCTTTCTGCAACCTAGCTTCTAACTCTAATCTATCTTTCTCTGCTTCTAATCTACTATGTCTTTCATCACGTTCCCTAGCCTGCTCTTCCTTAACAAGTTACGTAACCCTCTCCTTCATAACCTAACTCCTTTCCTACCTTCGTTAACTCTACTACACTAGTCATGATTACACTACGTTTTAAAACTAATAACACTACGCACTACAGCTACTATAACAACCTGAGACACTAAATAAACAATCGTGAGGGAATACTAGACTACACTAGTTTACACTAAAAGCTCAACAGTTACCACTGAAGCCAAAACAAAATACTATACTCTACGTATATACTACAAAAACGTCCTCACTAAAATAATACACTAAATTGCGCAACAGTACTATGTGTCAATCAAGGTTGCATAGGCAACAATCAACAAGTACAGTGACAGTAGGCTGTAACAATACCTTAGCCTTATCAAATATCAATCAACTGTAACTGGTGTTAACACTTTAGTGTAACAAATAAAACAAAAAATAAATCAAAGTGTTTTATCCTAAGAAAAGTATAGGTATAACACAACAGTGTAGCACTAAAACTTAAAAGTAGGTTAAAAGTATAATGCAAGTAAACAAGCTTGCTAACACACACAAATTAAAAAAAAATACTGTATCTGGTATGTATAACAGCACACTAATACCTAATAGTATCACTGGGAGAAGTAGGGCGACGCACAAGTAAGAGTGAGTAGGATAACCTCCTTGTCAAGGGCGGTCCACTCAGCACAAATATATGGTGGCTTAATCATAGAGTGACACAAAATAAACCCAAAAGAAAAATAAAAGGAACGAACTCACCCCAGAATCCAAGTGTCGTAAACAACTGTCTATCAGTCTGTGACCACAAAAGCTGGTTAGCTGAAGCTACGGATCTGTCTTGTCTTGTCTGAGGTAAGACGTCACTCTGAAAAATGAATAAAACTATTATATGTGTAACAATAAAACAAAACAAGAGGAATCTTTACAAATTATTGCTGCAGTTAAAGGGTGTTAATAATGTTCGAATAGCTACTGTGTCTGGTCGACCAATCCCACTTCTGACACCATGTGACAGGAAAGGCCGTACCGGCGACAGTAACCATCAGAACAAATCAACACCCTTTACAATATTTACAAATTTATTTACAAAAGATGATTATTAACAATGAAATAGATATGAAAAGAAAAAAAAAACTGATTATAAGAAAGAAAAAAAAAAGTCAGTAATCTCTAGATACAAAAGTTCTTATAGTCCATTCTAATCTGACGTGACACAGGTCTTAATGTAATTGTGAACTTTAAGTAGCACAAAACAAAAACATAGCTTCTAAATTCAGTCCCTTTAAACCGTGAATACGTTGATTCCGTGTTGGCTCCCTATGGTGGTAGGTGATTGCATCCCTGAGCTGACTTCAGAGGATAACAAAAATCATCGTCTTTGCGGTTTACGGCACAACCATGGACGAAAGCTCTGCGCTGGGAATATCACATCCAGGCGAGTGAAGACAAGTGAACCTCGGGCATTGTACTTCCGGGTTATGACATCACCAGGTAAAATCGTCTGCGAAGAAGCTAAATATATAACATATGGTAAGCACCATAGCAAAACAAATAAGTCAGGGCATAAAACTGCTCCTTTGGGTACACCATACCTCCGTAGGCTCCCATAAATAATACGTGCTACTTATACAAAACATAATGTGCATAAGTTCAAACGTCACATGATTAAAATACGTCACTTATTACTTCCATATTACAAAGATTACTTACTTGAAAGAAATAAAGTTTAAAGTATGAAATGATATGAAAAGTATATGATGAACATTATAGATACGGACATGATAAACTGCAGCTATTATTTACAACTACAATTAACAAAATTCAATGTAAATCAAACGTTATATGATAGTTTTGGGATCCATATAATATCTAATGCCATACACTACAACGGACATTTATTGTGTATGCAATAGACTGTCACACAATTTCATATTACAATAATATATACATGGTACTAGACTTGCCATATAAATTTATACATAACAATACAATGCAGTAATGGCGTTCCATAATAACGAAATGTTGACATAAGTTTTTGAAACAAAGTACTTTATAAATATCATGTTACAAATTTCAGTACAAATTTTACATCTTTTATAAATGAAACATTTTAGATTCCTCTTTCGAAATAATTTACAAAAGTCTGAAAAATTTAATAAATCATCCTGACATACCGAAACTAGCTAAAATCATATGCCGAAAAGTAAATGTTACAGAATTCTGTAGAATGAACAAAAATTTACCCAAAAAAAATTCGTAATGCAAAAATCATACAAAAATCTAACAAATAAATTTCTTACCTCGATCGAGCATAAATTTCTAGCAAGAAAATAATTCAGACATAGATTCGTCTATAAAGTCGTAAGGTGGTGTGCGCAAGGCATATCTAGTCCAGTCTATTTAAAGGGTAATGTCCCGCCAAATACTAAATTTCATGGGATTCACGGCTAAGACGTGGACTCCGACTATTGTCATTTTCACGGGATTCACGATATAGCCGGGGAATCTAACTACTTTGGCGCGAATTTAAATTGACAATTTGAGGCCCATTATAGTGGTTTTGGGGATAAAAACATAAATTACTGAAGTTTATAAAATATCAACTTTCTTATTACTGAACAGAATTTAATGAAATTTACATGGAAATTTAAGTTATGAAATACAGAAAAACATGAGAGGTATTTCATGCGTGAAATCTGACATTTACCTCAATAACTCAAAAATTTACAAAAAGATGATGCAATACCTGCATTTACAATACATATAAAATAAGGCCCGTATGTCAATTTGTGACACTTCCTATTTACTGAAAATATGGCCCACTGCATCGGATCTGACCAAATAGTCATGAATATGTTCAAGAATAACTAACAAATAAACAAAAATATGTCAAACCGAAAGTATGTTTACCGACTGCTTACGAACCCGTCGAGCATTTTCGGATTTTTTCGGAAGAATCCTCCGAAACGAGGCTATAATTTATAAATAGATGCAAAATATATTATATTCCCAAACGATAACGTGATTTTTACAAACTTAGCACATGGAATTCAACAATTATGTAACTCACAAAAACTTAATGAAAATCATTTTTATAATACAGGTAATAAACAGCTATACTACAAGTTTGCGGGAGGACAATTCAGGCCCTTACCGAATAAAAGTGTTTTTGCAACTTCGTCTGCAAACTTTTTCAGTTAATCTCTTTTCAGTATAGTTTTAAGAATATAAATGAATAACTGTCTTACACTGCAGAAACAAAATGTGATAGAAATTTACCTAAATACACTGATTTATGTACATATGGCTACATTCATTTAATCAGATTTTAGACATTAAACACATTGTCTTGGCCTAATATATGTCACTGTCAATTTTAAACATAGATTTTGTACATTTCATATTTTTCGTGCAAGTCGTGTATAATTACCATCATGGAAATACAGTTATTTTGTCGCACGTCTTTAAACATATATTCGTTTGAAACAATTTTAAAATCACGTGATCCCGAAAAATTTCCGATCGATTACGGAAAAAACGATAAACATGAAAGTAGGACAAAATGACCACCCATGTCAGTCTAAGAAAATACAGAAACAATCATTTGTTTCTCTGTTTTTGTGTTGATTTCAAGGGAATATTGCACGGCTGTCATAATGTTAAGTACTATATTTCAAAATGTGTAGTCTTTTTTTAAGATTGATGTCTATTCATTTGTCTTTATTTTGCACCTTTAACAATGACAACAAGAAATCCTCACCAAAGAACCCTATTTTTGCAGAAATTTAGCAAATTTTATCGCTTTCGGAATTATTTACAACTCGATAACCCATCTACTTCCGCTTCTACTCGATGGTTTTGTAACGAGCGATCTCATTGGACGACGTAACCACGCGCGTTTTCCCGCAATCCGTCAAAGTGAAAATATAAACAAAAAGCAAAATGCTGGAAAAAGAGCAAGCGTTTGCATTCAGTGCCGTTTCTGCTGGTCACAACACGCTGATATGTGGTCAGGCTGGTACTGGAAAGACATTTCTCGTTAAATACATCGCTAGTCAGATGAAAAATAAGAAGAAAATTTCTTTATTATGCACAACTGGTATCAGTAGTTTGCAGTACCACGAGCTCGGAGCCACAACAGTTCACAGGTTAAAAGATTGTAATAGTTCATGCATTTCACGTTCATATATGCTGTTAGAATAATTAAAAAACACTTTTTATAACATGTATTTTTCCTGATAGAACAAGTAAAGAAACCCTCAAAGAGAAGGCCCTGTCTATCACTTAAAATGTCCAAATTTGAGAAAAGTTGGCAAAATTTTGCATGATGTTAAGAACATTCCAGTTGCCGTATGGTTGAAATTATTGCCAATTTCCTGAAATTGTAGCATTTCTCAACAACGTCAAATGGCAGAGGAGGTCCTGCATTAAACAATTAGACTACTGCAAACTTGTGTATTTATTATGTTGAGCCGTTGTTTTGGTATTTTTCATTGGGCTACTGTAAAAGCACATATTTTCGCTTAGTCAAAATTTCGCGAATTTGAAATTTTGAGTATGTTCACGAGGTTAAATTTAATCGCTAAATTGAAAAAAATGATGTCGTGCTTGAATTTGAATTATACTAATGGTGAATATGTCCGTGAGGATTAATTTTCATGGAATGTAGGGCCTCTCGAATATAGCGAAGATTAAATCCTCGCGAAAATTTCTGCTTTTACAGTATTTGTCATTTCCTAACCACTTGACTGCAAAGACCACATCTAAATATCTTAAACTGATCAATAAGATAATGAATAAATGAACATAAATTGAAATGATGTGTTGACATATTCCATAGAATTGTGTTTACACTCAAGCATCTTGTGAAATCATATTAAATGATGTTGATGACAATAGGATACTTTTTTATTCCCCGCCGAAGACGGAGAGATGTAGTTCTGGCGTTGTCCGTCCGTCTTTCCATCCATTTGCCGGGAGCCATATCTAAGAAATGGTTTGAAAAATTTAAATAAAACTTCATATGAGCCGCGCCATGAGAAAACCAACATAGTGCGTTTGCGACCAGTGTGGACCTGCACAGTCTGTTCAGGATCCACGCTGTTCGCTTTCAAAGCCTATTGCGATTAGAGAAACCATTAGCGAACAGCATGGATCCTGACCAGACTGCGTGGATGCGCAGGCTTGTCTTGATCCATGCTGGTCGCACATGTACTATGTTGGTTTTCTCATGGCGCGGCTCATATACAAAGTCACCTCTATAGGGAAATGCGGTCAATCAAGTTTCATTCAGATTGCCCAAGTAACACCAGAGTTATGGCTCTTAGTAGTTTCTAGAGTGAACTATTTCGGGTACTATAAATATGGCAATTTTTGCTTCATAACTTGTGACATATTTGAACACGGTAACATTTATTACTATTTTCAATAACCTATTCTTCTGTTATCATAATACTGGTCCATAATAAGGAAATCATAGTTAATAGCACATGATTATTCTAACCTTTGAACTGATAAATCAATTTCTTTCTTATCTTTAGCTGGGCTAGCCTTCTGGATGGTCGATATGATGCACTTTCGCTGTAACATCTGATTGAAAATGATGACAAATATGATAAAGTTAGAAGGAATGTATGTGAAACTGACCTTGTCATAATTGATGAAGTATCTATGCTGTCCATGAGAGAGTTTGAACTTTTTGAATTGGTGTGTAGATGTGCTCGCAAAAATAACAGTTACTTTGGGGGTCTGCAAGTTGTTCTCTGTGGGGACTTTTACCAGTTACCCCCAGTTGGTAATGCTGAGTACAATGATGAAGGAAAGTTCTGCTTTCAAAGCCAAATATTTGAAGATTGTATCACACACCGATTTAATCTGACTCAAGTCATTAGACAAAGTGAAAACATTCTTGTCAGGGCAGTGAGAGAAACTGCTTTAGGGGGTGTGTCAGATGAAGTTGACAGTTTTTGAAATCCTTAGCTAGGCCAATTCAGCCAGACCAAAACACTGTACATTTATTTCCAAGAAATACCCTTTTCAATAATGATTGTCTGTCAGAACTTAACACGGAAGGGAAAACATACTAAGCTACCAAAAACATTGGTCCAAATAAGAAACCCAAAAGATTTTAGCACCTTACTACTTGAATCTAAAACTTAACTGTCCTGTGATATTATTAAGAAATTTAGGAGGGGGGGGGGGACTAGTGAACGGTTTAAGGTGAAATGTTACAATCTTTGGAAGATGATTTGGTATATGTAGACTTTGGTGAAATTGGAATACATCCAATCACACGTCATCTGTTTTCAGTATATAGTGTTGTTTCTAAAAGCAATATAGCAGAAAGGGAGCAGTTTCCTTTGCTTCTTGCATATGGACTTACAATTCATAAGTCACAGGGAATGACTCTTAATAGTGTTCATGTACATTGTAAAGGAATTTTTCAAGCTGGACAGTTATCAGTAGCTATAGGTAGGGCAACATCATCTTCTGGGCTAGCATTATCAGACTTCAGTAAGGGACTCAGCCAAAAAGTGTTAATACTAAATGGAAAAGAAAGTGGACCACTCTGTGATGATTTGTCTTGTTGTAAAAATTACATCAGCCTTGCATCCAACTAGCAGCTGGAACTGGAAGTTAGTATCTGTTTGACTCTGAAGATTCTGATTTTGATTTGATGGAGTTAGATACTGTTGAAGAGACATATAGTGACACATATGATTTACCAGCACACATAGTTCCGCAGTATCTTAAAATGATACCATTTACTCAGAATGCTGTAACAGATACTCAAAGAAATATCAATCAAATCTGTCAGAACCTTGATGATGGGAATGTTCTTAATTTCTGTTGTTGGCAACATAAAAGAATTAAAGAGAAATTATCTGATGATCTAGAAAAAACAGCTTCAACTCCTAAGGAATGGACTTCTATTTTATCAGATCACCACCTCTATGTTTCAAGTAAAGAATATATTTCCAAATTAGCAGTGTTGTTTGGTCCACAGAAAATAACAAATAACCAAATGCATGTGACTGTGGCTTGTGAAATTGTTTTGAACATTTTGAAGGCTGAATTTGCTAAAATTGCAGGCAAAGTTTAACTGCTTCCAGGAGAGAACACTTGGTCCAATAAAGGGCAGATTTTTAAGGCTGGAAAAACAAAAATTAGATATGTTGGGGGAATGTGTGTTGCAAAAGTTACTTCTGAAAAAAATATAAGGAAACCTAAAGTTTCTGCTCAAGAAGTGGTTAAATCGGCCTAAAAGAAAGTGGAGTACTTGAATAAAATGGTAGCAGATCTTGATGCCAGGGACATCCATGACAAAAGTCTTGAAGAAATAGAGAAGAAACAGAATGTTCAGCGATCACTGCCACATTATACATAACTGATCTTACTTACCAGTTTTTTTTAAACCTGAATGATAAAGTGAATGACATTTTAAACACAGAAACCTTGAAATTTGAGAAAGAGAATATTTTTGAAATTACAAAATTAAGAGTTGAGGAAGATGATATTTTGCTAATGTTATTTCACGAGCTTTTCAAGAATACAGACAGTAAAGATGATGCATGCACTTTGTATTCATTATACAAGGAAATACTTACAAATATTAATGGTTTTTCACAAGCAGTTGCTTTAAGATACAAAAGATATTGTGAAAAAAACTGACAGACAGGAAATACTGAAAAAGAAAGAAAAACGAAAGTCTGAAGTTCCAATCTCAATGAAAGACATAAGAGATGACCAGTCGCAAAACAAAGAGTCATCACATTTGAAGCTTAAAATAAACCGTTTGTCAAATAAAAGTTTTTTACTGGCAGTGAATTCACAAAGAAAGATTTACAAAGCTTATGCACTGCGTATGAAGTCAGTTTTCAAAGGAACATGACAAAATGATTTGGCAGCTTCCCTTAGATCAAAAATTCTATCTTCAGATCAGTTTTCCAATGCAGGTGCCCTTCATGAAACTTCTGCAGAATGTGGTCCTAGTGTTTCCAAGAAGAGAATGAAAGCCCCGAGTAAAGGTAAGGGAAAGGGTAAAAGTACAAGAGGAAAAAATAAGTATTACTGTGGGTCTTGTAAAGAAGAATACATAGAAGGGGAGGACTAGATACAATGTGATGATTGTAACATTTGGTATCACCGCACATGTGCAGATTTAGAAGATGACACTGTCTGGGACAGTCTACAAGAAGAGGAAACTCCATGGTTATGTGAAATTTGTATGAATTAATGTCATCTGCAGTACTGTACAACAGGTAAAAAGATAAAACAGTTTTCTTTACATTAAAAGTAGTAAATCTATTTCCTCTATAATTGATAAAGTAATAGAAAGGCTATTGATAATTCAGGACCTCTAGTCATTATTCAGATACATGAGTTTTTTGTGCTTTCTCTTTTTAACTGCGGATTGATTAAACAAAATTCTACTGCCCGGTTGTTTGTTAACAAATCTGTGTGTATTTGATTGCTGCACCCTTTATGTATTTTATCTTCAGTACAGTTCCCTGTACAGTAAGAATTTGAAGTCTCCAGAAGACTTTAAAACTAATATTTACCCCATACCCCATGTTTTTTTTTATTTACTTGTAAAGGGGGTATATACTTTTTAAAGATAATCTTGATACAGGTGGCATATTTAAAAAACAAATCTAGGGTCTTATTGATAGAATTTCATACTCCTGTGCTCCTAGTTTGCAGGGTATGATGTGGACCTTATTAGCACAAAATCATTACTTTTATGTGAGGAAACCATTCGTTGTTTTAGATATTTTCATAACTATACTTAGTCCTTATAGTAATTTCACCATGTGTCATTGACCGTAGCCAGTAAATTATACACGACTAGCTCATTTGAGATTTACTAACACAGTTTTACATCATCCTTTATACATACTATTAAAAAGAAAACAGATACATGCATTTCTGATTCATTTTATTCTCATCTTAAATTATTATCATTATTATGTTCATTCAAATTCTATATATAAGAAATAAAAATAATCCAAACTTATTAATAATCAAAAACTGTGCAAAAGTACACTTGCTCAACAACCCAAGCTACAGTAGTTTACAGACTCCACTACATAAGGGGTGATAGGGACTGGGGCAAGTTTAAATATGTTTTCAACAAAGGAAATGTCTTGCAATCATGTAAATCATTGTAATAAATTACATAATTCAAAAATATATAATGAGGGTTAAAATACTCCAGGGTAGATCTATTAAAATTACGGTAATATTATTACAACTGAATACACTGATAAACAAATATTTAATCTGTGTGAATTTTAAACATTTAAATAACAATAAAAGCAGCCACAGACACAGTATAATTAATGTCTTTTGACATCATCCTTTATCCTATCATTATTTGTATCATACTATGTGTGAGCTACTCTACCATAAGGGTAAATGTTAACTTTATCAACTGATACTTATAATGGAAGGCAGGATTTCAAATTCAGAAAGAAAATAAATCCAGACTTTTCCGCAAATACAGTGAAACTACCAACACAAAAGTAGCCTAAAGTCTTATACATTTTAGACAGGGGCAGATTGGTAGTATAACTGAATGTTTGAGTGCATTTCACTTTAGACACAGTTTTGCTCTTCTTAGAAATACATTTTGATCTAATATAGTGGCATTAACAGCAAACTTATACTGACTAACGGTGGGACTGGAATTTGAACCATGGCATATTGTTCTCTGTTGACATCACTATTCACCCCTGCAGGAGCAACACTTAATTTTTGATTGACAATCCTGTTTCTACATATATGGGAAAATCCACGGCACATACTAATGAGGTCATTATGTGTTTCTCTGCTTATGAACATTTTTGCTTTTGCAGAAGCAGATGCAGTGGAGACTGAATTCACACAGTTACACCATTTTTCAAACCAAGATTCAAAACATACAAGAGTTTGCAGACGTGGATCACAAACATTAGCAGCTATTGGGCGGCGGTCACGAAATATGTCAATGGTAGCACTACATTGCTCCACTAACTCAATTCTTTTATCAAGGTATTTACAAATATCTTTATTTAAGACTTCTTCGGCCAAATGATTTCTCATTTTAGAAGTTTTGTTCAAAAAGGTATGTTCATTGGTTAGTTTTGGATGAACTGGATTATGACCTTTATCCCAATTATAAGCCTGGATCCAGTGATCCCACACTATGTACTGATCATCAATTTGTAACTTTCTTGTACATGATTCATGATTTCCACTAGAATGAATATCATTTCGCAGTTGTTTTTTTATATTATGGGAATAATCCATTATAAATGTTACAGTTTCTGTTGGCCTATATGGGTTCACTGTAGTAAAATTCTTTGCAATAGCATCTTCCTTATCTTTAAAGGGCATGAGCTGAAGGGACCTGTTATTACTAGCACCATCTAACCATACATAGTCAATGGTAAATTCATAATTAGAAAGCTTACAGATTGAATCCCAAACTGTCGTATATAATTCTGGTGTATTTGCACCTAAAGTCTAGTTTCATTTTTATGAGTGTTTAGTACATGCATATCTTCTGCAAACTTACAAATATCAATTAAACCATCAGTAGTGTTCTTACCACCATAAAGACTCATTTTCAAATCATCTTGAATGGCCATTTCATCCAGTATCAACCCCTCCATGTTTGTCACTATGTAATCTCTTACATTCATTAAACATCCATAAAAACATATTATCATTTAATCTAGGATGTTGTTCAAACAGTTTTTATATCTTTGCAGCAGATTTTCTGATGGAAAATATAACATCCCACTGTTTCTGAGAGTGGTGTAACCTTGCGGGCTTCTGTTCCAGAGAGTAAGGGCAATCTGTATGGTATCCCTCTCCCACCGTCTACTTCTGGGATCCTTACCAGGTGCACCACAGATATCACTTTGTGTTTTAAGTAAGTTCATCATTTGCTCACTAGCACCAGGAAACAAATACTTCAGTAGATAATCTCGTTGGCTGAGTTCATCAAAGTTGTGTTCAGGTTCATGTGGCCTTTTGTTAACAGCCTGATGATGACAAGTGAAACATATATTTGACAGACTGGTAAATGGCACCATACCTTTCCTATTTTTGGCAGAAAGCCGAAGTTTTGTACTGTTTTCATCCACTCTTGAACAATACTGAATTTAGTGGTGTTCATTTTAGATTGAACCTCTTTTCCATAACAGACCTTTGCTTGTTTAACAGTATTAAATAATGTTTTAGTATTGATGATAGTGTCAGCTTTCATGCTCGCTCTGTAATTCAATGATTGCAGGGTCAATTGTTTGTCCTCCTATTTGTATTGTGAATGATTTGTCTGTAGTGTTAATATTTATACATTTTATCTGTTCATTTTTGTGTATGAAATTACCTGTAAAGATTCCATACTTTGAACTATGGGCAGTGTCTTTTACTTTAATCAAATCTAGATCTGAAGCAATGGTTTGTAAGATTCATCAGTGCATGAGCAGTCCTTCTCGAAATTCAACCTCAGCCCTCCCTACTTTAATTTGCCATTATGTCGTACTACAGTAAATTTTGGAAAAACATCTGCAACAATAACGCCAACTTGACACTTTGATAGCAGTTTTGAAGCATCATACTTTTTGAACTGAGTTTCATAAGAATCATTCATATCCTTTGATGTTATACTAACAAGGCCAGAAACTCCTATGTAGGTTCTCTGTAGCCTAAAATAGATTCATTGATGATCAATGGCAAAATGGCAATTACCTGCTTAGAAAAACAAGACCCAGTGACCTACAGGTGACCTTCATATCTATATTACTATATAAATGACAATATGCTTCACTTTACGTGAAGTTGAAACACTGATAACTAAATAGAATTCATACCACAGGCAATTTTTTTTCGATCCGTTAGAAATATGGTTCTCCATTACTGCACCTTATCTCAATGGTCACTGATTATGTATGCAAAATCAAGCAAATCCATTCAAGATCAGGCCTACATTTATCATTTTCAAGCAAGCTCACGACAAAATTTTACTTAAAGGGAGATAATATAAAATTATCAGCCAAAGTTGTTGTTCCTTCTCAGTGCACTCACCTATATACAATCTCTGTATTGATCATTGGGCGTAAAAATGTTTGTTTCTGGTATCCCGACCTACCCTAAATGTTTGGCCCGACCCTAAATGTTTTTATGGCCTTGGAGAATATTTGTTTCAACTTTTTATGCTTTAAACATGGTCAGTAATGTTAGAAATCAAGTTACTGATGCTGAAGGCATAACCCCCTGATTTGTAGTCTTCCTTTTTTTGACACAGATAATTTCTTAAAAGTTTCACTAAATAAAAAAAATTAAAAAAAAAATTCTGACCTACCTACTCTAATTTTGTTTAAGCATGTTACCGGAAACAAAGAATTTGTTTTAGGCCTTGGATAAAGTATTTAGTCAATCCCTCTATATGTATTTGTTGTTCTTTAAAGGGAGAACAGGAGAATTACAAGGTAAACTCCTTTTTTATTTTTTAAAGGGTGGTAATCTTATGCTGTGTCAGAGTTATAGAACTATATAGAATATTGTACCAACACATCTCAGTGATCCTATTTCAGCATGTACAGAACTTATGTAAACTCTAAGCCTTACAATTTTACAATGTTTTAGTTATGCCTGCCCTAAACATACTTTTACCATTAAGAAATCCTCTTCCCACCTTCATCATACCCATTCCACATTTAAAATGGAACATAAAACACTTTTGTCACTCAGTTATCAAATGTAAATTGTCCTTTGTATACATGGATCTCAGGGATACAAATTAGTAGAGACCCAGTAGCCCATGGCCTCTAGATTTTAGGTTGGGCCCCTAAATTGTTTGAGAAAATACCCATATACCTAATGTTAAACATTTATTTTTGACAGGCTGTGCCCCTAAATAAAAATAGCTAGTTTATATCCGTGGATCTATTGAATTTTATTTCACACACTCAGATCTGTTTAGAACTGATGGGGCAAATCAAATTGAAAGTGTATCTTATTTTATGCATAAAAATACCATACCACTGTACTATTTCTGTTGGACAAGCCGTTTGGGATATTTTATCATTCATGACTTTTTCCAGTAGTAGTCATACAGAAAAATATTATTTTCTGGGTAAAAGCCGGTTTTTGTTTACATTTTTTACATTCAAATATCGCGGCATTTGACGCTTTTTGTTTCGTCCAATGAGATCGCTCGATACAAAACCATCGAGTAGAAGCGGAAGTAGATGGGTTATCGAGGTGTAAGTAATTCCGAACGCGATAAAATTCGCTTAATTTCTACAAACATAGGGTTCTTTGGTAAGGATTTATTGTTGTCATTGTTAAATTAATGTAAGACCTTCCGATTAGTACATGAGGCGATAGCTTATTTCTATGGAAAAGTTATGACCGGCGAAACGGGGCGATGTCGGATTCCGTTCATTACCATGTTTTAATATAAGAATAGAGGATAGGGACGTAATAAATAACAAGGCACCATTTATGAAACCGGCATTGAACTGTAGTTTTTTTTATAGAAGTTTTATATTCCTTTGTGACAGGACTTGCAGTTTCAATCAGAGATGCTATTCACACATAACTTAATAGAAACAGACCAAGGATACTGTAAGCAGTAAACAATGCTCCCAGCAGACAAATGTTCGTCTGCTTTTGCAATATTGCTAAATAGGACAGAAAGAACGCAGAACAATGGCATAAATAGAGGCCTTATATTTAAATTCTTATATAATACCGAAGGTGTAGAGTTATTTTGTTCTAGAATTCAAGCACGTGTCGTTGAGTTCCTATTAACATGTTTCAAATAAGAAGTTGTTTTAGCTACGACACACATTGGAATGCATTAATATGCGATAGCTACTTCCAGGAATGTATGTTACTGTTTTGCTGTGTTGCCAGATGCATGTTTGAACTTTTTATTTATATAAAATGTAAAGAACAATGTATTAGCATCATTTAATTTAAATTAACTGTTTTGTAAATATCTTTAGAACTTTCTTTGATTGCCTTTTAATGTTACAAATTACTCAATGAAATACTTGGTATTTTCCGAAGAATTTGTCGATTATATACTGGTTTAAAGGTACATGTATTCGCATTGATTGTGAAATCAGTATAATTGAATTCGCAGCAAATCTGACTTAGTGTTACCAAACTGTGTGTAAGGGATAACGTATATTTACATTGTCCTAAAACTTGACTTGGTGCTGCGTATTCTTATCAAAACGCGTGCAAATATCACCTTCATCCAAATCTGAAATAAACATTAGCATTATTACATATACGACAAAATTTCATGATTTGTGTTTGTTTTAGGTTTAACGCCGTTTTTCAACAGTATTTCAGTCATGTAACGGCGGGCAGTTAACCTAACCAGTGTTCCTGGATTCTGTACCAGTACAAACCTGTTCTCCGCAAGTAACTGCCAACTTCCCCACATGAATCAGATGTGGAGGACTAATGATTTCAGACACAATGTCGTTTATCAAATAGTCACGGAGAACATACGCCCCGCCCGAGGATCGAACTCACGAAAATTTCATGAAGATAAATTGAATAATATACAGACTCTATAGCATACACAAGGTTTTTCTTTGATTTGACCAAGTGACCTACCTTTTGACTCCAGATGACCCATATTCAAACTTGAACTCATCAAGGCAATCATTCTGATCAAACTTTATGACGATCAATTGAAAAATACAGCTTCTAACGCATACACAATGTTTTATTTGATTTGACCCAATGACCTAGTTTTTGACCCAACATGACCCATATTCGAATTCGACCTAGATGTCATCAATGCAATCATTCAGATCAAATTTTATGAAGATCAATTGAAAAATACAGCCTCGATCGCATACACAAAGTTTTTATTTGATTTGACCTAGTGACCCAGTTTTGACCTCAGATGACCCGTTTTCAAATTTTGACTAGACTTCATCAAGGTAATCATTCTGACAAAATTTCATGAAAATCAGTTGAAAAATACAGCATCTAGCGCATACAGCAGGTTTTCCTTTGGTTTGACCTAGTGACCTAGTTTTTGATCCCAGATAACAGATTTTCAAATTTGACCTAGACTTCATCAAGGTAATCATTCTGACAAAATTTCATGAAGATCAGTTGAAAAATACAGCATCTGGCGCATATACCAGGTTTTCCTTTGATTTGACCTAGTGACCTAGTTTTTGACCCCAGATAACCCATTTTCGAACTTGACCTAGACTTCATCAAGGTTATCATTCTGACAAAATTTCATGAAGATCAGTTGAAAAATACAGCCTCTATCACATAAGCTAAATGTTGACATACAGACAGACGACGGACCCCGGACATCGAGCGATC
The DNA here is from genome assembly GCF_021730395.1 of Mercenaria mercenaria. Taxonomy (NCBI): domain Eukaryota; kingdom Metazoa; phylum Mollusca; class Bivalvia; order Venerida; family Veneridae; genus Mercenaria; species Mercenaria mercenaria. Next base: position 102,248,180 of record NC_069362.1, on the reverse strand, counting down.
ACAAAAACTCAGAGCTAAAAACACAGTGTGGCCCCACCTCTCAATGGTTAAAGGAATAGTCAGTAGCACGGTCAGTGGCAAAACATCACTGGAACATTTAAATCGGCTATTGTGCACAAATACTCTCAACCACCGCCATTTTCCAAGGTTACAAGACTGTAATACCGGCCAGGTGAAGTCCTAATTTAACCAATGGTAACAAAATGCAAGATAGGTAAAAACATAAAAGAACTCGTGCAAATAAAACCACGCGTGTACATAATTATAAAATAAACCATAAACGCTTACGCATATATTAAATACATTTATAAAACACCATTAAAGTTTCGGCGGAAAATGCCAGAAGACAATATCAAAGCAAGTGGTATTTTAGAAGTGCCCGTCATAGAGCCATCAGACACGTTAAGTAGGAAAAGCATAGCATCCAGCTGTAAAAGGGCGGAACACAATTATTGGATGCTTCGAATTATCTCGGTAATAGTTTCTTTTGAAATACAATCCGTGCACTGACATAGAATCTAACACTGAGTTATAACAGTAAAATTGTTACAAAATCTGTTCGAAGTTTATAATTATATTGCTGATTGACTTTATTTGTAATACATCGATGCACAGGGGAAAAGGAAGAAATACCTGAGTCAATATTTATTGAAACCTGACTTCTACAGAAATAATGCAAGCAGGTAAAACACTTACTTGATTTCCATTAGACCCTGTGATTCGTTTTTGAAATATTAAAGCACCTCTGTTATCATTTGGAAAACGGACTCTTAACATATCAGATTGATTTTAAATTCTAATATGACTAGCAATGCTTAAGGTAGTTCTGCACGTTTGGATTGAAACTTTTTCTACAATGTAGAACTTGATTAAACTCTGATTTTTCACAATTTCAGAATATACCTAGAAAATTCAGCATATAAAAATGATAGGGTCATGTGCTTGATTTTTAGCTAGACCGATTTGAAAAATTTGAACCTCACGCAATATTTCGTAATGGGAGTCTATGGGAAATCATAACTTTCGTAACATTTTCGCGAATAGAATTTTTCTTACAATGTAGATTTTGATGAAACTTCTCACAGTTGTAAATAAACACATGGCCTATAATTTGGCGAAATAAAATTTATAGGTCCGTGTGCTTATTTTTGAGATATTTGACCATTATTAAAGTGAACCGGACATTTCACGCTAATTTTAAGACATTATTTTGATTTTTTTAACGTGTCATGTGTTTTAAAATCATGTTTTCACTTTAGACATATAGCAACAGTGCCATTGTAATAAATTTACCACAGGTTTCGATTAATTCGTAAAATGATGTTTCATTTCCGTATGCTGAATCCAGGATTTATTCTACGTTTTCCGGATAAATGACGTTACGCCATTACTTCCGGTTTATCAAACGTGCAGAACTACCTTAAATCAACACAAAGATATATGTTGACGTCACGTCAACGTACTATTTAGCGCCATGTACGCATCGAGAAATAGCGCTTTCAAATTGGATCAAATATTTACTTAAAAACATGTGTAAAACGAAATGTCACATAGCACAACTGTCTTGTTTAATTTAAGCACATAACTGAGTTTCTGATTTGTCTTCTATTGTAAAATTTAGATCAAGTATGATAAAACTATTTCTTGGCTCATGTATGGCGCCAAATGGTATGTCGTCACGCTCCTTTGTTTATACACGCCAAGATCGGAAATGGCATTACGTCTTGTGGAGTAGTTCCATTAGTGCGCAAATAAATAATGACGAATTATTTTGCACAGCGAATTACCTACTATAATTTATAGAAAAACCGTGTTTGAACACTATTCATATATTCTAGCTGTTAAACGTCGTACGAAATAATTGCACCCGGGCTACTCCCTCGTGAAATTTTTACACCCGACGTATAACCGCCCATCGTGTATAAATAGTGTTGAAACACGGATTTGCTATAGATTATTTCTTTAATAACAATACACACAAATACTCTTAAATGGTATAAAATACAACAAATATTCTAACGCTCAAACATATGTATGAGGCCCTTATGTAACATGTCAAACCAATAGTTGTTTGCAAAGGGTCATGTCTAATCTCACCAAGACGTTAATTTCAACAGGCTTTAATTCTTTGAAATGTTTGCCAGAAATGTCTTAAGTTATATACAGGATTTGTTTCTTATCAGTCCGTTTACATATAACGCGACCTATTGGCTTCTGGTTCCGAAATATCTGTATACGATAAAGGACAAAAATACAAAGAAAACTATATGAGATAACAGTTATACTGTATGAAAATTGGACCATCATTTTACTACATACAATGTACTTTAGTAAAGAAAACCGCATTGTATTTGAAATGTATACAAACGGTTTCTTTTTATGCCACTATAACTTTCAAATAGCCGACACGTTAGATATTCCAATCAGCCTAGTATTATCATTCAGTGAATATTTGGACATTCTGTAACACTATTCAGAAAATTAGACGGAAATTCTCACATACACGGAAACACGGTTTTTGTAGGTGGCGGCGGGCACTTAAATTTAACCGTTGGCCTTTCGCATAAAAGCTTGGTGGCATTAACGGGAAAACTCAAGAGAATACTAGAGAAAATTAACGAACTAAACCACACAACTTCCCCTTCTTGGCATTTCATAGATAAACATGCAAACATTTGCACACACACTTCTTCTGCGAATGCTGTAAAACACGCATGTACATATAACATTTTTGGGTGATTTTTTTCTAATTTCTTATAGATTTTTTTCAGTCCTATTCTTTTAAGTGCAAAATAACTTGTCTCAAAATGTAATGATACAGTCGAATTTCATTTATATATAGTTTAAGCATTAAAGTTTAATGTGTGTATAGATAAAGAACGCAAAATGGCCTTCATCTAGAATACAATAATCAAACTTAATCCCAAAATCCCTCAAAATTAGAAAGTTTCGTCGCACTGTTTTATTCACGCATTAAGTCTTATGAATGCGTGCAGGTTTTGATTAAAATATATATATCAGATTTTGCAGTTTATTAATCGAAATGTTTTTGATAAACACATTTACAAGAAGTCTATGAACAGGATTAGGGCTACGTATGTTGCTACTTGTCCTAACGTTGCCAATGAACTGATATTTTATTCGATATTCTTCAAGAAAATCGAACAAGTTATACAAATGACTATGTCGGAATATATAAAAGTCAAAGAAAAAATCTGATAATATTGAAAACATGCTTTAAGAAGTAGCAAATAACGTAGTTACAGAACATGTTTAAGTACGTAGGCTTTTCCCATGACCATGCACCTGCTTACGATATGCAGTAAAAGCTGGAGCTGGGGTAGAGTATGGTGAAAGTAACCTTTTAGATGTTTCGTTTTTATTTCTTTGGCCGACTGCTCAAAAAATTGGTTTTGCTTTTTATTTTTATTTGAAGGTCATATAATTATCTACTTGATGATAGCAGTTGGACAATCACAGTAATAAGGGAACCACCGCGGAACCCAGCTGGACTAGTCGTTCAATGGCGGATAGGTTATTGAACTGGAATGGCTTCAGAGGTGTACATTGAAATAAGTTTTATCTAATTTTTATTTCGGATATATTTTGACATTTCGATAGAAAAATAAGACAGAAAAGTGTATTTTGATAAAGTAACCTTTATGAATAGCAATACCAGATCACATCAAGGTTGCGATTTTATGGTAAGCCAATGTGACAAGACAAAACACTGTTTGAAGACTAATGACTCTATTTTTCATATTGTTTCAGTTTTAAGACAGGGCAACATGTCGAGCCCACCAGCTGTCAAAAGGACTAACATTTAGGATATTATCAATCCTTGGCTTAGTTACAGCCCGGACAAGGGAAACTTCATAAAATCTTGACCTTTGACCTCTAAGTACGATATTAACCTTTAAGCTACCTGAGTCTGGTTGTTGCAAATGACTCATATCTTACCGAGGCAACCATTCGGCCAAAGTATTTAAGAATCTCTCCATTCATGGCTGAGTTCAGCCCGGACAAGCAAAACAGACCGAATTTTGACTTTTTAACTCAAAAGTATGACCTTGACCTTTAAATTACCAATCTGATTCTTGCATGCGACACACCGTGTCATTGAGACAAAGGTAAGTGCGAAGTTGTTAAAGAATCCCTTGAACCACGGATAAGTTACAGCCCGGACAAACTCGGACGGCGAACGCACGAACGCACGCACATACACCGAACCGCAATTGTGACAACTATGTTGAGCTTACCGCCAGTCGGCTCGACAAAAATGAATTAGAAATTTGTACTCTTAAATCGAATTAGCTATATGTAGTGCCTCAAAAACATGTCCATTTAAATCAGAATATATACGGAATGATATTTAGATCCGTCCAATACATGTAGATAGATATCAATAAAACTCTCATAAAAGCAAGAGTATGAACATTGACCACTCTAAAACGTTAGAAGGTAACACATTCATCCACGAGCTTCCTGCATTCATGCGCGCTTACGAAATGAATCAGTAACTATGTTTTATAAATAAGACATATAGCAAAAGAATATTTTGACACTGCCAGTTACATAAAAACGCTATAAATAGAGAATAACAGGCTATTGTCTTTTGATATCAATGTTATCAGGTCGAGGTTGATATGGGTTCCCTCACCCCTTCCAGCCCATATCAACCTCGACCTGATAACATTGATATCAAAAGACAGCAGCTTGTTATTCTATTTATCATGAAACTCAAACAAACTGCCTACTAGTAGAAAAAACATATGTCTTCATCTCTTATTTCATAAAAAAATGTCTTCTGAAGCAAAAATTAAATTTATATTTTACGGATTTAAACATTTATCCGCCCCTGAAACATCTGAATGAAACAATACGGCAGCCATATTGAATTCAACTCCGACAATATTTTTGACTTTCTGATATTCTTGTAAAAAAATGATAAAATAATTTCTTACCTGCGTAAAAATCAAAAATCATCTTCTTGAATAAACCAGAACATGCTTTATTTCCATATTATACATTTGACTCAGACAACTACATGTCCAAAGCGCTAAAAATTTCACTTCCAGTTCCAGACTAATGTTTTTAAAATCACCAAATTTACACTGATCCAAGAATTACATTTAACTGATTCAAGAATAATAAGTAACACAAACACTTTTGCTAATACTTAATAAAATGTACATGCCTTAAATAAGGCATAAATCAAGAATAAGTACATCATACATTGTCAAGTGTATTGTAAACCTTTCCAAGAATTGATCCATGTTAACATTGTGATGTCATGATGAACGTGTCACAATGACGTCATTCAGTGCCGTGCTATCGTCTGTTTGATAAAATTAGAGACAACCATATTCAAGGAAATTTATTTAGATTACAGACTCTATTTAGAAAAAAAGTTGTGCAACATCCAAACTGGACTCTGTAATAAATTCAATCTCCAAAACTAGTCCGTCAATATGGGAGGAGCTTAATTTTGATATCAGGTCAATGACCTGATAACAAAATAAAATATCAGGCAAGTGATATCAGGCACTTTGCATAGTAGTTGCATGATAAAAGGGTAATTCACGTCTATATTTAAATTCTTATAACAACACTTGTCTTGGAATGAACATGTTATGTTGCTGTCTGAGACTGTTAATTACCTTTCAGGCATTGTACCACTTTGAATCCGTTCTAAGCCAGGAGCATTATGTTTACATTGGAAAATACGAATATAATGATCTCTTTTCCTTCTTAAATCGATATCCAGATAATATGCAGTTTCTACAAAATCTAAATCGGTGTAATAGCTCATCAAAAGCATTAAAACTTTCAAGAAATTTGAGTTAAGTGCTAGCGTGTAGACTGATATAAGTAGGTCTTGCTGAAAATATATCAAGGTATTTTTGACAAACACATTTACCAGACGACATGAAAACATTTTAGTTCAAGTTTGGTTGTTGGTAGAATATCATTGGACGCTTTTATATTATCAAAATTGTTGTATTTCTTAGCTCTGACTAAATAGTTTATTAAGATTAATGTATGGCCTGTTTGCATCAGCTCGAGAGTTTTGACAATCACAACTTTTTTTAATTTATGAGATAATAACATTCCCAAACGTATAATCACCACAGCGAAGTACAAAATCGACAAGCCGGTATATAAATAGCACTATGAAAGCAATTTTCGCACTTAATTTATAACAGAACGATTTTAGATTGTTAATATTATCAACGTTTTTGGTCTTTCATGTAACTTTTGTTGATAATTTCCTCTTTTCTTCGAATATTCGAATAATGAAAGAATATTCGAATATACGATATTACGAGTGCATTTTTGAATTTGTTCAAAACTCCGTTGAAATCCCAAGTACTGTTTTACCTGAAATGTTGCAACAAAGCAAAAAGAGCACTAAATCAATATACAAAAATACACTATAAAAACATTAATTTGAATAGTCAATTAATTTCGGACACTTCGTCTATTTCAACAGCGAATTGTTAAAGCTACTTTCCACCGAACAAATAAATTACGTTACAGAAAAAAATGTTTTATAATAATTTTGTTTTCAATAATAAAGCAAACAAATTAGTTAACATTTGCAAACTTTTAAAGATTTCTATGGGAAATACCACGAAGCCACTAACTGTCGTCCAGGACACTTAGGTAATTATAAAAATAGCACAACTGACCTCTACGCAGGTGCAGACATTTATTTCCGGATGTAATCTATTTCGATGTCGAGCCGTAAGAAACCGAGACAAATAAGCTGAACGATTATGTGAAAAAATAACTAACACTTCGTAAATCAAAACACAAGTTATGGTCAAATTATTTTACAGAAATCTTGGAACTACTGCTTGCGGCCGGCCTCTTTTGATTGTTTACAGCTGTATGGAAAAAAAACGACAAAAATACTTTACTTTCGATTTCAGGTTCATAAAATAGGTTTCTGTACTCCATGAAAAATCATCAATTTCGTAACTGGAATTTAAATATAATAATTGTTATTTGCATAGTCTGAATTCGTAAATAAAAGATATTCCACGGAAGGTAACTTTAAGAAGTTACACAAATCTTACTTTAAGAACTAAAGATTTCTTACGATCGATTCAAATAAAATAGGTATGACCTTAACCGATTCTTTTTTACAATATATTCATGTCAGCAATGTAGTATAATATCGTTCTGTGAAAGTTAAAATGAAATGTATTATCACTTTTGCATGGAACAAGTACCGCCAAGAATATCTGCTCATGTTAGCAGCTCACATGACTGTCTTTAGCCAGTATAAAAGTTGCTAATTTGTTCACAAAATAGCGTCAAACAATTTTAAATTTCAGTAACTAATACACCAATGAAAACTTATATACATATAATTTTCAGTCAGAATGCTCAACAAAGTTGGTTAATTGCAAATTGAACATGAAATTTTCGCTGTTTTTATGGCTGCTTATTATAATTCAGCGGAAGTTGCTTTTAAAGCTTCTAAAACAGGTCAGCTAAAGTTGCCGTTAAACTTGGATATTCTTGATATAAAAGTAATTTTCAAAACAAAACACTTATTGTAATTACGAAATAACATACCACAAGCAGTGATTTGTCGTTAAGTAAAAAGGCATTGTTTGGAGTTTAAATGCACCCTCGTGATATAATAATACGAATCTGAACGACAAACAATAATCTTATTCAACAGCAAATCTCTGTTTGAGAAATATTATTTCAATTCTAACACGTTATCAAGAATTAAAATGTACATAGTTGACGACTGTTTTATCTTGGTTTCTTTTCGAGCGCGCCGTTTTGACGTTTGACGATATGACGAAATAATTATGACGTAATAAAAGTGAATTGTTACATACTAACACACAATTTTCAGTTCTTTACGTTTAATAGTAAAACAATTCAGGTAGTGTAAGAATAACTTAAAAATTATCAGACCGATTGTATTTCCAAAGGTTCATATTTTTACAATATACTATTGCATGATTTTATTCTCCCTTGTGGAATTACAAATACTTAAGATTTCCCGTGATTACCAAATCATAAAAATACATAGAATAAAGAATTACAGCACCGTAAATGAAACTATCGACAAAACGATTTTTCCTGAACTAAGAATCAAGAGCAGAAACTTTGTACCTTCTTGAAAAATTCTTAATCCATATAATTAGCATACTACTAAATAAACAGGGTTAAGATCTGAATCTGTAACTGAAGACTATTCTGAATTTTCCTATGAAGTTCAAGTAACTAGTGGTTTAAAAACACATAAATGTCAGAATATCTCAAAATGAAAGCTTCCTCATACCTTTTTTTTTGCTTTTGCGAGTTCATACACTTCTAAGATATCATTAGAACAGAATCAGTTTTGTTTCATCTGACAAGGACTGACGTTAGTGACATTCATTACATTGGAAAGCTGAATGCAAAAAAAATATAGCTAAAAGTCCCTGAGAAATTTGAGAAAGAAAATGTAGGGAAATATAGTCCAGAACAAGTAGTGAGAAAAGTAAAATAAAGGAGAAGGTAAATATTCTTATCTGCACACAAACATGTCTGATTGTTTAGGTCAATGTTGGTTATTGGAATGTGATTTGCTAAATACAAAAAAGACAGATCGTTCAAATATCCTTCAAAGTTCGCTTAACGGAATTCTGTGTATATATTGCTCTTATCGAGACAAAGGTTGGGCTTGTATTTCGGGTCACTCGGATCACGTCAAGGACAGACAAATTTTGAATGATGTTATTAACTTCTTCAATTAGTACTCAAAATCGTGATATACATTAAAACTCTACACTTACTTACTTTACGTACATCATTTGTATTCATATCAAAGTCTCAGATGTCAAACGTGTTATGTATGTTGCTGTGATTCCACTGTAGGTTTAAACAGATACAGACAAATATTGAAACATCTTAAACAGTGAGCATTTTCAGATCATGTCATTTTAACTTCTTTGCAGGCGTGATTGCGAAAATTCTCTGCATCCACATTTCTTCATTACTTGTTGCTCTGTCTGCTCATACGTTTTCATCTCAGTGCGACCAATTGATTCCAGAACACTTACTGGCAAGCCAAAATAAAGTTGATTACTGTTTGTGTTCACCCAGTTCATAAAGTAATCAGTGCAACCGTCCTCTTTATCGATGCGTTGCGAGATCCTATTGTCCTGTTTATTTATCCTACTTTTTTATTCAAAATCATTTTAAATAATTTAAGTTACCCACGATCTAGGTGTGTGTCTGCCTTAAACAGCAGTTTAAAAATCCGTATGCGTACTATGGACAATCTACACAGCTCGTCAAGACCCCTGACATTCTAAACGGACTTTTATCACATAGAAAACACCGTAAGGCATTGATGTTGTATTAAATATTTTGTAAAATCCTTGAGCTTTAAGCATTTTATTGAAATGTTTTTTATTTCTCAACAGTTTCCTGGTATCTCCGTTTTGATTCTTTAAAACGTGTTAAATTCAGATCTATCTTGATTACTGCTTTTTTTAAATGTCCAATGCTCATTACTTTACATGCAAACGTATCATCGTCGCTTTCGGCATGACGCAATGTAACCAAATGCAGCTTTGTAGCTTTTGGTGTTCACCTATTTTACAGATGAATGTAAGCTTTCTTATTGTGCGGCGGATTCTAAACAGAATTCGTCAACCCACTGTATCTCAGTTCCATTAATATTTGTCTTCTGTCCTGTTTCGTCGCACCATCAATGGTATTTCCTTGTTTCGCTGCATTCTAAAACGACTTTGAGCAATTGCATTTATGGTTCATTATGTTATTTTTACACGGGCATTTATGCTTACAGATCGACTCAAGCGGAAATCCCATTCTACTGAAGTCCGCAGAATAACAAAATCGAGTACTAAAGCTCTGTCTGGAAGGTTTGCCTCGTCGGCAATTTTCCTTCAAGGAATTTCGCTTACTGACTCATAACTTATAAGAAGTAACTAGAACGAAATCCTTCGGGCGGCGCGAGATGTGTTTCATTGAGCAGAATGCACATATGTATTTATTATATTGGCAAGACACGTGACGCTTTTTCTGGAGTGACTGTGACACGATATAATTACATAAAAACATTCTATTGAGTTTTCGAGTAACTTTGAAATAAAATTTAAAAGATGTGGAAAACCACAGGTCGCCCAGCACGACATAAATGAAATGTTGCAGGCTCGGTTTGAAGCCAGATTTCACGTGGCTCTGTGCAGATGAATGATGTTAATGTTATATGTAGATAACACAATATTTTAAAACATAATATTACTCTACACGAAAGTAGGCCGTCAAAAGAAAAACACAGTTACTTTTATCGCTCATGATATTTATACTTTATATTGTAATATTTTACTCTGTACCAAAATTCATCGATCCTCTATATAAATACATGCATACTATACGTATGTACGTCCTAAGTCTGTTTTTTTTCCGATAAGAATGAGTGATAGAAACAGGATAATAAGCGATGTTGTTTTTGAAGCTGTCACTATAAATATGTTTTATAATATACATCAGACCAGATTTATAGATTTATGTTTATATCAAGGTTGATTAGAAAAATATAAAGATGTTTTTCCAGGGGGTGGGGCTTATTTTTACAAGTGTGTCTAAGTTATTAGACGTTATTACAGAGTACCCATTCTAGTTCATGCAATGCATTAAAGTTTACAAAATGAATATATATATATATATACATGTATATATCCCAACCGGATTCATAAATTAACACAGACCATCAGGAGTATAATAGTAATGACGTCAACGACGTAACGAATAATGACGTTGCTTTTCTAAATAACAGGAATATCTACTTAAGAAATGCGACAGATGGAACAGCGGATAATGCCTTTATCTTCTAGAAGGGATCATATATGCATTTAAAAGTGGCCAACATTTTAAAATAATTTTTTTGACAAACTGCCAAATAAAGTTTGTGGTTTATCTGGTTCTGACTGAAATAAATACATATAGGAGAAACCATCAAATTAATGAGTAGTGTGACACTTTATAATCGACCTAAAAGACAAGCGGACACAAATCAGGTATATGGTAGGATGCGCTGAAACAGCACATCGAAATTACATTTTTTTTTCATATCACTAGTCAAAAATGAAAGAAACATATCTTATCAAACTGTTAAAACTATCAGTGTTTGCCTAAACATATTTGTTATTCATATTTACAACGGTTACACAGAGTTAATGCGACAATTTCATATTTTAATGTTATTTCATTGACGAAGGTTTTAACGTTTTCATTTTTATCTAATGAACGTAATTATTCATAACGTTGTTGACTGTCGATGACGTCATTATTATCATTCTCCTGATGATCCATGTTAATGATGAAATCGGTTGGGATTTTAGTCGTAATTTTACAATATTAATCTATGTATTACAAAACAAAAATATTTTTTCCCCGCTACATAAATCCAAACCATTTTTTTAACATGGATCGTGTGTGCATGTTCTATACTGTACGCAAAGAAAGTTTGAGATAACTGCCAAAAACTCTGAACGAGTCGAGGAATTCGGACATTCATGAAGGTCAGTCATGTCAAGAAAAGTCATTTCAATGCCATTCGTCTCATGGGAAAAATAGGCTTTCCTGAAACACACGTCATAGTGTTATGTTTCTTAGGGAAGTAGTTATCTCGACAAGAAAACAATAAACTGAGTGTATGATTTAGAAATAATTACACAATTACGTGGATAACGACTATCGAGTGGGCCTAAAGAGATTATTCAGCTGTCAGCTTGAAAATCTTGTCTTAAAATTCGTATAATTAGAGTCCTTTAAAGTAACTAACTGCCAATATATAACGGTTATAATATGTAATTCGTTAGGGCGACGTTCTAAAATATAAAAAGGTATAGTAAATTTATAGGACTGCGTGCGATTTCGTGTGAATTATGGTAGAAAGACCAGGACGTTAAGCTCATTTTTTGTTTGGATCACAATATGTATGTGGCAATATTTTCTTCAGCTATAAACCAAAGAATGTAATATCAGCTAAAAACCGTAGAATACAGCTAAGTCAAAAATAACGTAGATGTTATCTTGTGAAGTAAAAAAAACCATAGATATTATGCTCTTGTAACACTATAGCTAAACAACAATTATCACGGTTGATACATAACCAAAAACATTTGCACATCCGTTTATTGATATGAACATAAGAAATGGAAGCAAAAGCGAGAGGGAGTAGGGGGTCTGTTTAAGACATACAAAACAATTTAGGTAATCAATATCTATTCAAAGTTTTGTGGGAAAACGCCAGATGCCCTGGAGATTTCTTTAGGCAACGGCATCTACTAGAGTAAAATTATTGACCTTTCTAACCACGCGAAAGAGTTCGACTCTGCTCGCAAACTGGAATGGGAAATGTAGGGAACTTAGCAACTCGTACATTGATGTCCCTTCGCGGCATTCGCAGATATATATGCAGATATACATGCATATTTCTTGCTTACTGCTTATCTTTCTTTAATAACCATATGTTCTACATGTAATTAACATTGTCGATTGCAAGAAAATGACGTAACCGATAGATAAATCCCTGTCATTCTCCATTGTAAATTTAACATGTATCGCAGAATTTATTTTGAATGTCTTGAAACTATTCAATCCTATGCTTCCAATTCTCGAAATTATATCATTTCAGATAAGGTCACATTTCCATTCTGATAATATTTTTATGCACGGGGTCTTACATGTATACAGAAAAATAACGTTCAATGACCTTCTCAAAAACCTTCATAATTAAACACTTAATCAAAAAATACTGTGAAATTAGAAAATGACAAGATATATAATTAACATATTCAACCTTGTTATAAATGAGGGTAACTTACTTCTAGGAATTAATAATTGACAAAAACATTTAAAACAAATCATACATAAAGCATGCTGCTGTAATGCAACATATTTCAATGCTGCCGACACACTAAACTGGAAATGGCTGAGTTAAAAAACGACGCTGCCGGAATGTAAAACGTTCACAAAACCTAGACCTATCACAGCAACTGATCCAACAGCCCCTCAAAACTGATTTGGCATCGGAAAAAGAACGTCAAGATTTCTTGTTTTATTATCAACAAACAGCACATGTTTCCCAAAATAAAACCTTAGAGTGAGTTAATGGTATAAGGATATGTCATTTATCTCTACATTTTAAACACTTTTTATTCAGTTCTGTTAAATAAGAGACGAAACATTCAGAAAGAGGGACACCATTTATAATCATGAATGACAGTGTGTGCTTCACATTCTCTTACTTTACCTTTCTTAGCGTTCGAGTAATGTATCAAGTTACATTAAACAGAAAGTCTTCAATGTTTGAACTGTGAAAGGTTTAGAACAACAACGCTGGATTATTTACAAATCTTCTAACAAAAAATAATGAAAACATAAAAAAGTGCAAAAATTACAACAGTTTTGAGACTTTTTCACGTCTTATGGTGAGATAACGGAGGACACCTAATAATAAGAAAGTTCAAAAAGGAGCGGAACTCTGTAAAATAGCAATTTATAGAACATGTGCATTTCATGTCATTGCATCACAGTATGTGAAGTCTTAATCCATTCACAGAAGTGGTAGTGGTTACTGAGATACGAGCTTACATACAAAAACATACCAAATTTTGCCAAGTCGAAAAGTGGCCATAACTTGCTAATGTATCCTAGAAGGCATGAAATGTCTTATTTCTACTTGCACTTAGCAAAGGTCACCATTTTCCTCCAACAATATATATCCGGTATTTACACATGTTTGATGCATATATCAGTTGCAGGAAGAGAAAGTCAATACTCCCCAGCGTCAATATCAATTTGTGATACTGACGTTTTTATTTCTCAGAAAAAGTTAATATGATTCATTTAAGCTCGATCATTCCAAGAATATGTCAAGCTATTGGACTCACTCGTTCTTCGGCGTCGGCGTCGGCGTCGGCGTCCCGATTTGGTTAACGTTTTCTATGTACGCTTGTATCTTAGTAACCACTTGTGGGAATGTATTGAAACTTCACACACATTCTCTTTTATAAACTGATTTAATCCTCACAAGTTCCATAACTCTGTTTTGCTTTTTTACAGAATTATACCCCTTTTTCGACTTAGCAATCTAAGGTTAAGGTTTTGCGTGTAAGCTGGTATCTCAGTACCCTCGAACGGAAAGGATTGAAACTTCACACACTTGTTCACAGTTGTGATCTGATATGCAATGCACAGGTTTCATAACATTACTTTGTATTTTTACGAAAGTATGCCCCTTTCACAGCTTCGCATTTTTGTTAAGTTTTTTTATATGTAAAAAGGTAGCTCAGTACCCACTAATGGGAAGTGATTGAAACTTTACACACTTATCCACTGTGATGAGCTGACATACATTGTACAGGCCCCATAACTCTATTCTGCATTTTTACAAAATAGTGCCCCTCTTCCGACTTCTATATTTATATTCAATAGACAAGACCATTGAACAGTCCAGCGTTGCTAGCCTCACACACCTCTTGTTATATATGATAATCTATTAAACAGGCTATCCGTCCATAAATTTATCTACTTTTACAATTCATAATTTCATCTATACAATAATTTAGACTTACATTACGAATACAAAATAAACCATAAGACAAAAGGAGATGTTATCATCATAACATAGACTACTTGGTTTGCTAATGTTTTTATTTAAAGAGAAAACATTTTAAACGATCTTACTGAAAGCAATTTAGTTTACACATAATTTAGGTTTGAAGCTCTGAACAATGATTTTGTCTGGATTATCCTATGCAATAAAACTTACTTTTATTTCAAACACCACATAATTGTCACATTACCCTTAGATGATGGTTTCCTCATATATTTGCACGATTCGCATCTAAAATAGCGTTGGAACTGAAGATGCACTTAAATGCAGTTAAATTATTGTTGAATCGTTTCTATTACAGCCGACGAAGCTCAACGTTTGAGTATTCATTCGTTATGCTATCTGTGATGACGAGGGCGTATGACGAGAAAAACAGAATAATGAAAGTTATTCTTATCGGAACAAATCTTACCTATATAAAGTTATCAAAATACTTAAAGTCTTGTTCACCTGATATCTAATTGGAATGTCATTTGTAAAATTCAATAAATCAAACATACGAGCATTCAACTGACATACAGAATTCCGCTAACCATCTTACACACGCGACCGCTAAACATCAAAAAGAAATACATTTTAACTATTTTAAAATCTACTTAGCGTCACACAGTTTTCCGTTAAACGTCATGAACTTAGACAAAATTATTTGCAGAGACGTTTCGTAAATGAAAAATTATTCTTGATTTTAGTAGTACTTGTAAATTGCATCTGGACTAAAGTCATTCACGAGCGTATATAGATTTTTTCTTCCGTTCTTCGTTCCATAACATAAAATAAGAGAAAAATGCATATTTCGTTTTTTGAAGTGATTTGATTCCCTCTCTGGTCTTTGCTTCATGAAATTACGTGAAATAACTCCATCCCTGGACTTGTCACTGACTGTTCAAAGACAGCATCATGTTGTGTGACTTCTCTATGTAGGTTTCTGCCCTTTTGTTACTTCTTAGTATTTATTATTGCATTCATTGGTCCTGCTTAAGTTATGTCCGTGTTTTGGTCAGCCTACATGTGTAAGCCATTTTTCGTAGTCTTGTTTGAAACGTGAGGTAATTCAGTAGGCTGATCGCGATCGACTGATGATTTGTTTTCGGACCATACAGATAAAGAAGCAATCATTAACTTTAAAGTTACCAAAGTAATTTGATAACTGTAAATAACGCTTATGCTGCACATTTCTACAAGTCTACAGTTTCAAGAAACATATTCACTTCCATTTGGGCCTGACATTTTTTAGCTTATTCAGTGAAATATCAACTTCTTTTTGCATTCACAGTCACAATGTTTACTTTATTTGATTGGTGGGTTGACAATGGAAGCTAGGGTATGCATCTGTCTTCGTGTTTGTGTAACGAGCAGCATGAAAGACTCTTGCTGCAAGGTAGTTGGTAGTCAAGGAAATAAGACTCCATATAGAAATTGGCATTAGACTTAAGCCACATTCATAACATACTTTAAACATATGCTACCGACGAACGTTTGGAGGCCAATGAAATGTTAAAAATGATAATAAGAATGACTCGGCAGACAACTGTAAATAACTTAAACCTCGAGATAATAACGAGATCAATGTGATTCAAGAGAATGATCTGGCACAGGATCGAACTAAATCAAGGGATTTGTTCAACTAAATCAGGAGATTTCTATAAAGAATTTGTCTGGAAAATATGCAGCCAATACAATTTTCATTTCAAGCATAGCCCTTATAATTATATCATATTGAAGAATATAACATTGTCTAAGACCAAGAATTACTGCAATACTTTTAGCCAATCAATTTAGATTTTAACCGTAACTTTTTCACAATATGATGTATTAAAATTATTTCTCCATTTCTTGGTACATTTTTAGAGAATTAGGCAAGAAATAATACCAGTATTTGACAAGAGTGATTAATGATCATATCATTTGATAAAGTGTTCAGTGTCTTTAATTTCTCACGTTTTGTGCCCGCACACCAGTAGTTTTAGATATAATAAAGACGTTGAAACTCGTGTAAAATCAGGCCATGAATTTTGCAGACAATTTGCTTATTTAAATATAATGTAATAACGTTTTATTTATAAGAAACGTGGCATTAGTGGTGGAGCTTTCGTGTTTGTTTTTGTTGTTGTTGTTTCTCTCTGTTTGACCCTATGGTACATATGAATATAATAGCTGAAGTTTCAAGTCATGTCTTGGATTTTATGAATTTCGCATCTCTTGTCAGCCTCATGTTTGATTTAACTAAGTCTCTACCAAAGTCGTCCATAACAGTTTGTTTCGTATCCTGTCCCTTTTTCTTCTTTGACCTTATATTAATTTTGCAAACACCGTAGTTCTTTTCAGAAACTCCAACGTATACTGTGAACAGAAGGCATGTGATGTCAATTTAAACTTAAATAGTCTTTACTTCATATTAAAAATGAAAAAAAGCAATGAAAATATAAAAGGATGAATGACAAAGAATTAATGTCTTAATCAAATACAAACTGATGTAAATGATGTTTTTAGTGACGGATACTTCTTGTTACCATGCGTTGCGGGAGGCCATTGCTTGTTTGCAATGGAATATTATGACCCAGTTGATCTTTGATACTAATCATTTAGGAACACGTGACAGTTGAGCAGGTGTATAATCATTTATAATTGATATGGATGAACATCTAAAGTTCAAACAATCACCTGTCAGTAAATAAAATGTTAATATTTTCTCTTTTAATCTGTTAGCTCACTGTTAGATAAAATCTGTAGAATGTATGTGCAATGTTGTTTTGTTTTATTTACCATCCGGATGCAACCTGATTCAAAACAGTCCACATTTCAAGTTTCCAGCTTATCAATAATATTCGGGAACATTGGAAATATTAATATATGGCAGGCAAAGTATTATTATAATTTCGTTTTCGTAATATTTATGGAAATAATCTTACACTACAAAATGCTTGTGATTTATTCCAGGTTTTGTTCTAAAGTTTCCATAAATTTAAGACGATTTTAATATCTTCAGCTGATACCATTTTGGATAAATAAATACAATATATCAACGGTATTTTCGATATCGTCGAATTTAATTTGATATTGGAAAAAGAAGCTTAAAATATGTGTCTCTTTATTAATATCAGTGATGATACTGTATTTTTCTAATAACGTGACAGTGACACGAAAGACAAGGAAATGATCTAATCTGTCTGCCTGAATAAGGCAGGTGTTTTTCAAACCTTGGTATAGCATGGATCTGATTTGTGAAAATCCTGTCTTACATGGGCATGCGAAGTATTTGTATAGGAATAAGAATACTTAAAAAAATAAGTTATTCAAGAAGACAATGTCTGTAATCCTTTCAAATATATCCCTCAAATAACATCATTAAGCATGTTTCATTCGAATTCTACTATTTCATAAACGCCTTTAAGTCTGGACGCCCTATGTTTACATTTAAACGGGTGCATTTGGCATATTCCATTCAGATTTAACTATCTTATTAACACCTTTTAGATGTCTCATATTTACAAAGAAATATATTTCAGCGTTTGTTTTAATTTTGATCTTAAGAAAGCGTTTCGTCCAAACAGAATTTGGTTTGCTTGTTCTAAATTAATATTTGGAAATGAGGAAATTACAAGGTTATTTGCACATTTCATGCTCTCTGATGAACAGATCGGATCGAACCGAATGTGCTATTATGGTGATTGGTTACATTCCTTGCACTCAATTATTCTGATAGAGTTTTGTAAAATGATTCAATGTTTGCTAGTAAGGAAATATAACAGCTTTACCTAGATCATCGTGAGTAGCTCGACAGATCATCTAAAATAGCATGTTTACAAATACAAGACTATAAATAAACGCAACCTAAACAAATGACCAAATTAATATGCACTTTGTTCACAATGCTAGACTGACTGAATAAATTGGTTGTTCTCTGTGATACTATGAATATTAATAGTTTCTGCCTCAAAACTTCGTGCTTTTTCTTCATAATTTAAGCACTAGTTACATAACTGAGTGTAATTCAATGTACATGAATGTCATTCAATCACTCTCTTTAAACTTTGGCGTATGTGGAACCATTGGTGGAGTTCTAATAAATAAAAGATATTACATGAGTGTCTTATTAAACGAGGATTGCATCAATTTTATACGACAAGTTTAATAAATTCGATGTTGAAATACATAAATGTAATATTTGTTAGCACATATATACATCAAACTGTCTTCTTTCTTTACCTTTTATAGACCAAGTAAATTCGACCAACGTCTCCTATACTTAAAACGACGTCAACGTCAATGCTTTATTACACTAGTGTTATATCAAATTTATGTAATTACCTTATTTCACACCCATGACGTCAAACATGTGATAAAGGATTATAAATCATATGGAAAGTAAGGAGATTAATGTGAAGACAAATAATGTTAAACAAACAGATAAACAGAAAATTATAAAACTAAGAAGAAAACGATTTTCTGTGATTCATATTTACGAAATGGCATGAGATATGCAAGTCGTTTTTTCCAATTTATTAAAGCGCCATATTCGCATTGTTTACGTTAGAAAATGAGATTTATAACACATAATCCCTTTGGTATAATTATGTCGTTTGATAATAGTTTCATAACAAAAAAAACATTTTCTTTATTAAATATTTGTAGCATTTTTGTCCATTCATATTTGTTATATATTGAGTAGCATCGACACGCTTTGGAAACAAAGACTTGGCTTGAGTAACAGCATTAAACATTATAGCATTTGTATGATGAGTAACATACACTGGATTAAATGAAGTAATGTATGTACCATTTCTAAAGTACAATTTATAATGCATGCATACAATGGAAAATATAACATTATCCTAACGTGAAAATTGGCTGCCAAAATACATAACTAGGAGGTTAAGACAATTAGTTTCTAGGGAAAGATCTTTTTGAATTCTTTTTCTAAACTAGAGTTTATTCTTCAATTCAATCATATATTAATGTTGTTGTTGTCTTTTTCAGGTGTAACTATTAAAGCCAACTTTTGACTTGCTTAAAGAACCATTAAAAGTTGTAAATTTATAATTCTTCAACCAATAAAAATAGCGGACTGGACAGAAATGAATACATGCATACTTTTGATTAGCTAAAATTAATACAAAAAAAGTTTCGTTACATTTCAACAGAGTATTACATAGATACAGTGGACACTCTCTCTAATGACTTTTATCGGAGAAGCACAAAATATTACTGTACACAGAAGGTATTCAAACACGTAATATTGGAATTTTACCTAAATGATGATTGTTTTTAGAACACGAATCTTAGAACTCCAAATTTATGCAGCTACTTATGTATAGTGGAGTTGACGGTCTGGTGAGATCGGCTATCTCCGTAAACTCTTTAATGTACTTGCGGATTGATTTCCAAACTAATAGTAATAATTGCAAGCGATTATTATGACTTTGAGTCAAAAAGTGATTTTATTGAAACTTCATATGGTTAAAGAGTTCATTGCCAGAAAACATGCACAGTATGAAAGAAAAACTTTATCATAATTCATCCAACATTTTTCAATACATTAAATCCCTACCAACTCTGAACATCTTTTTTTCAAGGTATTTCTTGTCTAAATGATAATTATTTTTGAAAGAGTGAAGTTATTCAGTCACATGAAGTACATTTTCAAATTTTATAAATAGGAAATAATAAGTGATTCCAATTTTTGCATTAAACTTATATATAATACCGAAATACATATTTAGTTTCATGATATAGAAGAATTGTAAAGCTATTTAATTCTTTAAAGTGGAATTCTGCGCGTTTTTTAAGTAAAAATCCAGATGAAATAGATGTGTGTGTAAAAAGGGTGGAGGAAATTATAGCTTTTAACCCAATAACCCAAACTCTTCCTCTTACCAGTACGAAATAATAACTTTCCAAATATGACTTTTCTTATTTTGACTGGGGCAGTCTTTTTAAGAAAAGTCAAACTGCATGCAGGAGTTGCTTCCCTTCAACTTCAGAAATCTCTACATATTGGTAAGGGAGATCACTGAGTAGAAGATTGAAGAAAAGAACTATTATTTTATTAATCCGATTTCTTTATTTCTAAAGCATCAACTTCAAATACTTATGCGGCATTATCGTTAATTTAACACATTTAAATGCACAGAAACCGAAACTTGCTTTTATAAAACTTTCACCAAAACATACTATGTGCAGTAAGATGCGCATAATGCCACTTTAAACATTGGGTTTTGTTTTGCAAGCATTACAGACACTGTGAAAAGCAGTGTACGCAACCTTGTTAAATGCAAACCAATCATTGCTTACAAGCGACCTACAAATCTTAGTGATATCTTGGTTCACAGTAGCCTGATGTCTTCGGATGTAAATGGTGGTGTTCTTAAATGTAATAGAACACGGTGTTCTCATTGCGCTAATATCACTGAATCTGTACAGTTTACAAGCTATCAAACTTTAAAAACTTACGATGTTAAACAAAATCTTAACTGCATGTCTGAAAATGTTATCTATTTAATTACATGCAAGTGTAAGTTACAATATGTGGGACAAACACATCAGAAATGTTCACAAAGAATGAACAGCAATAAATTTGATATCAGACATTTTCCTGATACTCCTACAAATGTATTTGAACATTTAATTCTGAAAATCACTCTGTGAGTGATTTTTCTTTCATGCCAATCGACTTGGTAAAAAATGACTGGTTTAGGCTCTTGAAAGAGACTCGTTGGATTCATACATTGAATACAGCCTGGCCTCATGGCATGAATGCTAAAATATTATTTTAGTCTTTTATTTTTTCACACAGATTCTTCCTAATGTATTTTTGCATATTAGTTAGTTTTCCTTGCCTGTATTAATATTATTTTTGCTGGGAATAAGTATCTATTTTTGATCCTATACTATATATGTGAATATTACGTCTTTTGACGTCGTCATTGACGTCGTACTTTCCTGTGACGTCATACTATTTTGTTATTATACTCTGATGAAGTCCAATGGACGAAACATGTTAGTTTTGAAGTAAAAAGTGTATTTCTGGAGTTAGTTATTCGCTTTATCTATTTCACACACTATTCCAGTAAGATTACTCCTAAACATCAAAGTTTGAAGTCATTTCGTATTTTTTTCCAAGATCTCCATGAAAAAGAATCATTGTACTTGTCCCTTCTGGCAAAGTCATTGATGTCCAGGTCAGATATATAAAAGTCTTTCATGTCAATGAAATAACAAGAGCTATTGAAACGCAAATCATATTTGATCACTTTATTATTTGGAAAAATATGTTATTGAAATAATGACTGCACGATGGAGATGTATCAGGAATTTCACTGAAACAAAACAAACATAACGATCATTTAATTATCGCAATGGAAACTTTGGTCATAAATCTTTTGGAAGTGTGTCTTTAATTAGTACAATTTCTTTATGTAATATAGCTGCTACTTTATCACTTTTATAGCATGCTTTAATTCGGGATGGGCGACCTTCTACAATATACAGTCCTAGTGAATTTTATTGTTAATAAGTGAAGGCGTTTAGTTTCTTTCGTGTTTAGATAATGCTATCTTTACTTCAAAACTGAAAATCGTAGAACATAATTACACTTACAGTTATATATAGAAGTAACCATCTGAAATCGCTAGATAAAAGATATCACTGTTAATGCAAAAGTTGATATAGCCGCCAAAGTTGATGTAAAATTGACGTAAATAGCCGTATATTATCTTTGAACTTTCGAAAACTCTCATATGCTGTCCCGGAAGCTAGAAGGAAATGCACCAATACACTGCACATATCTTGTGTTGTATGATACGCCAAATCTTGTTCATACACTGGTTAATGGCAATTAAGAGAACTTTTAAACTCCGTCGTGGATGCACCTTCACGATATGTGTAGGTATTCATACATTTGTACATCCGTACGTGTATACATGTATATTCATATACTCCTTGCGTTTGCTGCTTAATCTAAAACAATCATCAGTACAATATATTACTGACAATATGTCACGTTCGCGCAAGGAATTAGTAAATACACCGGCAACATAATTTCGATATTATGATATAATAATAATTTGATAATAATTTCGCACTGAAATGACATTGCAAAATATCGATAAAGCCTTGAGTATAGAAATCAATCTCCCACTTTCTTACTATTACGATGGCGCAACTTTAAGACATCTTACTGTATAGTCGAGTGGATTTCTCTGTCAGTTTTTTTGAAGGAAAAAATGTGATGTGTAATTTTAATTGCATATATAACTCCATTTTCTTTTATGTTCTCATAGAAGGTTATACTTTTCGCATGTAACAGATTTAGGCATGAGAGACTGATTGTTTGTATATGTTGATCAATTTGACAAAACTGTAATCAGATGCGTAATGCTATTTCGCACAACACGGAAGATAAAAAGTCCACATTTGTCATCTTTAAACAAAAGCAACGTTGGTCGAGTTTATCTTTTTAGATTACCTAAATCTAAGTAGTATGCTGATTATAGAAAAAAGAAGCAGCCGATTTTTTATATAGCTTTTCATAGTGGCATATTTGCAACTTGATGATTTGCATATCATTGTAATTAATATTTAGTAAATAAATTGCTTACTATTTCCTGTACACTATACTGTTGAAAATATTGACAATTATTTTCTAATTGTTTCAAGCTGAGTAGGCGTGACAGTAGTCTCGTGTCGTCTATTTATGTTGCATTGTGTGGTCTATTTGTGTTGCATTATATTCATTTTGTATATTAGCATATTCGTGACATATCTTAAATTTATTCTTTTACAACTGATATTTTATTAAAGTTATTTGCAAAATACAGAAAAAAAAATAAATAAAGTAAGTTATCTAAACATTAATGCGTTTTATTAAAAAGTTATACCAAAACGAAGATAGATATAATACCACTTTTCGCAACACACTGTTCATGTATGCATGGTGCTTGATGTCGCTAGATATTGGTTTTGTGCAATCCTGCGTGTGAAGTCCTATCATTTACTCTTAAATCATACACATAATTGATATACGGAGATTTCTTGCATAGTCGTGTTATCAGCAGATTTTTTTGTTCTTTGTGCAATGACATCAGACAAGATCCTGTTGCAGAGTTTGATTTAGTGTTGAAATATTGAAACCCCTAGTTTTCATCTCTTCAATTTTTCTGACCTTTTCAAGGCGGACTCCGTTCTTTCAGCCCATATCGTGCTGTGTACGGTATTTCATATGTTTGTTCTTTCACAACTCTCTTTTGGCTGTTTCTGAATGGGATCGAACCGTTTCATCTAAAATATCTTTTTTATAGGTGTATAAAGATATTACAACCCTTTCACCTTTTCATTACAGTCAGGACTGCATTAATCCGGCAATAGGTCTATAAACGGTGTGCGTCGTCTCTAGCGGCGTTGTTTATGCCAATTGCTTTGATTGAAATTTCTTGTATCACTAATGTTGCTGTATCTCTGATGTCAAGTTATGATCGTATCAATACTTCACTGCTGCAGAGCACTGCTTCGGATATATATCAAGCAAATAAACAAGCAAACAATAGATCATATGACAACGGACCTTCGTAAAATTCGTTTCCTTTGATTTATTACAAATTTTACGGCGCGTATTCTGTCTAAGATTAAATGCCGTTTTAATGAGCTTATTTTATCTTTGTCTGGAACTGAAAAAGAATGGCAATGCCTGTTAATTCATTATTGAAAAGATGTGGATGACTTTCTAGACAACTCTAGACAACTTTCTCTATATGTTGTACTTAATCTCCGGTTGTGTTGTTTTCATTCAAAATATTTCATGGTTGAAAATGAAAATTAAAAAGATTTAGAGATGAATAAACTTGAATATTGCTGTTGCTTAAACATTCCTTTATTTTTCTGATGAATGTAACATTAGTCTTCGTAAATTTGGCAAAATTATAACCAATATTTTTATCACATACAAGTAATATATACAAAATATATTAGCATTACGTAAAAACTACGTATACTTTATATTCAGATCTCATACTGGTAATATTGACCAAATTTTTAAGTTAAACCTTCAATTCGATAGCGTAAGATCGAATAAAACAAGGAATACATCTTTCTTAAATCCAAACATTCTCTGGAGCATTTAATTAAAGGTTACAGCAACTTCATTCATCATCCTTTATTACGCATGAAAACACGCCGATGGCTCAATAATAATATTAAATGATCAGACAGACATCTTTCTGGAAATTAGCCTTTGTAGAGAATAACAGGATCGGTTTGAACTATAGAAAAGCGATATGGCAGGGCGCTAAGTCAAATCTTAGAAAACAAAGTCCAATCAATACCCTGATAAACTTGTGCCCTAAAACTCCCTGTCCATTTTGGGATAAACGGGTCAAGATCACAGGGACATTAACTTTGATAAAATTTTCTGTTCAAGTACATCAAAATCATTTTATCTCAATGGTCAAGACTTTATGACACTTGCCTTAGGCAGTGGGTGCACCCCCTTGATGTTGGAATTGAAAGGATATTCAATGATTTTTTATTTGACACGATTCGGATTTCGTAGAAAACAGGTTGATATATCAGTAACTAACTATTTTTGAGACTTTCTTATATTTTTGTGCGATATAGAAAAAATATTTTTCATTTATTCGAGTGAAATGTTTGGACGAACATTTAGCAATATAAAAACGTAGAAAATGTTTCATATATTAGTGTATGGAAACCATCGGATATTGCCAACAAAAATATATTATAGAAAATTGAAATGTTTAAACTCATTTTAAACCTAACATTAAGTGTAAAACATTACTTATTAATACTCAGAACAGGGCCGAGTAATATACAGTTTGCGATAATCAAGTGTTTAAGAAATTCATACTCAGATAATAAAGTATCCGGTATATTTTATCGGAAAATTTTCAGAAAGACTGGCATTAGAAAATACCAGTGTATGACCAATTAAACAAACCATTGATCATACTATAAACTAATTCGTCTTGGCAGTGTTTACTTGCCTATGCTTCTCATTTATTTACTATCATACTATCGCAACAGAAGTCTAAAAATGCCGTGTGAAGGCGGTTAAACATCTCCTCGTACTATGTTTCCTTACCCTTTGGAATCATGGAATCCATTATGAGTAACAATGTACCATCAGTAGAGTTCCGCTTTAACATGAGCTACGCGGTGTGCTGCAGGTCTGCTATTTGTTTGCTTAATTGTGTTCTGTGTTTCAACATAATCTTCTTGTTCATTTAATTGCAGCTCTTGGATTGTTTGGTTAAAAGTGCAATTGGTACAGAGACATAACCATTTAATTAATTGTTCATAACATATGACATTCTACCGCATACATGTGAACATATTTGAAATAATTCTGTTCAAATTGTTTGACCAAGAATAAGACAGGTAATCTGCACATTGTGTTGTAGAATTATGTAAATGGTAAAGATATATGTTTTATTTTACCGCCATTAAATCAAGACTTGACCGATGTTATCGGCTAGACACGAAAGACAAAACGAGAGAACTGAAACCACATCCTCTGTCTTTTACATCTGCTAAAGACAGGATGACACTTCAATCAAAGATAAGTGGTGTCTGCTGCATCAGATAAATGGTTTTTATAAACTTACGTCTGTCACAACCTATATTACGCACTGAAAACACGCTGATACGGCTCTATGATAAGAAAGACTTATTAAACAGAATAACCAGACAACTTACAGGATCTTAAATGTTGCAGAGAATATATATAAGCCGATGTGAGTTGGGGTTGCAAAAGGAATGAAGCAAAATTGTGAAAGTTGTGAAAAGATATAGCCTGCTAAATATGAATTCAACGTTACACTTACAGTTCAGCCATTATATTCATACATTGTATTCTATTCAATGTTAAAGATAATTGATTGACCTTTATAAGATTGAAATGAAGCAGTGAACGTTATGCCACACTTAAGCGTTCTCACAAGACTTATTGACTCTTCTACCAAACATAAGAAATTTCATAGAAACATTTTTGCATTTAGATATTAATACATTGTAGAGATTTTAAAGAAAATGTTCGTTTTTTTTAATTCGTACACCAATAGTCTATCTGTATTTAAGAAATGCTTTCTTCCTCTTGGCAAAAGGCTCATAACAAAACACAAAATGGCAATCGGATAATTAATAGCCTTCACAATGAATTCGCCTTAATATTTGTACTGCTCCACTTGTTCAATATTAATTAGAACCCATTCTATACAGTCTGCAAAATATATATATATATATCAGTTGGAAAAAATCTATAAAAAAGACTATTTGAATCATGGAACGCAACCAAGCACAGTTTTTGCAGACTAATGTCTCCACTTGTCATTCGACATAATTAATTTCACACAGCATACAATGACTGCAAGTAATAATAATGTTTTCATTTTCTTTGCGAAGCAATGTTACTTAGCACGGTATCTATTATGCTTGAAAAAAGGTGTTAGCAGCATCGACGGAACAGATCAAATTCATTCGGTCATGAATTGATATCCAAAGACTCAGTCTACTAACATTATTGTAATAATTCTATGTCACTTTTCTAATTATCAATCCTAGAAATGAGCGATTAAGCAAACATTGATATGCGATATAATTGACCTACGCAACGCTACTATAGCTTAAATGAGAAAATTGCAGTTTACAGAAACAAACTAAGTTTGCTCTTTTTGGGAAATTCTAAATATAATGGAGAAACCACAAAACCATTTCATTATCTAAATGGCAGTGGCTAAGATTTTGAAAGATGTTCAAGGTCAAAACTTCATCTTTTTACAATATCTTGTCTTCTAGTGAATGTTATTTCCAGTGTATGTATGTCAAAATCATGAGGCTCTCTTGGAAAACAAGGTACAGTTATCATATCTATAAAATATTTCGTTACAAGGCAATTGATTAATTGTCTGAAGCATGACGCGTGATCAGATAACTTTTGACAAAAACTATGATCTGAAAAGTTAAATCTCGAGAAATAGAATACGTGTATATCATTCTTTAAACACAGGCGTTTCTTGAATTCAGTCTAGTATTTCTGTTGCACTAACCATGTTCTATGGCAAATGCTTGATTAGCAACTTAAATGTTATATCTGACCTCGTTTACTATTTTTATCATACTCCTGTACGACTTATAAGTCTTCAAAAGCCAGATCACTATAACTTCTAATTTCTCACATTTTTGCGCGCGTGCAGCATAGATAGTGAGGTCTAGGATAAAAAAGACAGTTACTGAATTAAAGTGTTTAGATGAATATTACAGTAATTTTACAACAACTAAGTAATGAAACAGGTTGAAAATTCGACTTTTTAACAGGATTATATTTTGCAATTATCTGATATTTAACTGTTAATGGGCTCTAAATCTTATTTCGTTTTATGTTACTCTTCAAATATATGTTCACGCCATTTACTGGCAAGCCTAATGTATTTTAGTAGTGAATGAAATTATTTTAGGACAATTTTCTTCTACTTCTAAATAGACAGAATGCTAGTTATATACTTGTTAACAAAATGTCCTTGTTCAAGTATTTTATAGATGAAACAGACAGACTGTGGTCAATGAACACTGATACAGATATCTTTCGGGCTCACTTGGAGTAACGATTAATCTATCTGACATTTTACTGGAGCCAGGCGCAATAAAATAGAAAAAATGCAACTCTCACTAAAAGAGACAGACATTTAATATGTTTTTTCGCCTGTACAATTTGAGTACTATTTTATACTCTATACTGCCAGATTTTACCCCCAGTCGTGTAAGGAAACAATGGCTATCTCTTTATGGAAATGTGTTCACAATGTTCATACGATCGGTTTTGGTATATGTCTTTTTTCTCTTGTTTTGTAAACAAATACGTATCACTCTTTCAAAACATTTTATATGGGATTCCATACCACATGATTGAAACACAGGTTATTTTAATCTGTTATAACCAACATTATCAACATGAATTAGCGGATTTATCACATTATACAGACAATGTGAATATGAACCTGTTCCCTTGTGATGACAACAAGCTAAATGTCTGAGGTAAACACTAAACATTATAACCTACCAAGGTAAGGTGCTAACTATTTTTTTGCCACAGGCCGTCCCTGGACAATGCCTCATTGTGTTGCCTTTTCTTGCTTGCTTGTTTGCTTGCTTTGCTTTGCTTTGTGTGTGTATGTGTGGCTCAAGTACGTCCGTACTTACGCTGCTTTGGTTTGCGCTATAGAGAAGCTGCGTTTTCGGTGTTGAATATTCATGCTTTCTTTTTTCAACTTCCCCAAACTCCCCAAGCCCTTTCTTTCCCCCTTAATCATTTTTGTATTTTGCATATAAATAAAGTGTACTTGTTGTTGGATTTTTGAAGCAACCCGTCTTCTTTATTTTTCCACTTTTGTTTCCTTATGTTGCGGGCCTACATTGGGGTGCTCTGTGCTTCTGGGAAATTTCCCCTAACCTTATCTTTTTAATAAGGAATATATTACAGGCTTAATCAACATATTAGAAAATAAAGTTATTAAACGAAAGGCTTTTTACTGTAGATATTTCAAGGATATAAGGTAGTTGAGACTTTTAGCAGGCAAGTTCTGAATGATAATATGTTTTGCTCCAAGTTGTGTTGTTCAATGGTATTGACTTATTTTTGTTTTTGTGTATGTTGGGCCTAAGGTCAAGGTCACACCGACACAATTATGGGTCATATTGCTACTTTACAGCTTTTCATGGTGGATGAACAACTCGAGTGCCACATCCAGCCATTATGTCTTCACGGACGGGCACCTGGGTAGAAGCACCGACACTATGTAAGCAAGCCGAATGTCTTCCTAATATGAAGAATTCTGCACGTAAAGCGAGGCCCGAACCAATATGGGTGAGAAGCAAGTGATTTTAAGTCAGCAACCTTAACCATTTTGGGCATGGATGCATTTATAAAAGAAATATAATCCTTTCTGCTAAACAGAATAATCAGAAACTAGTTATCAACTATCATGTTTTTCTTCCGTAGGTAAACAGAGAAATTACAAAAGATAATAGGTAAGGGTAGATTTCTAGGAAGCACAGAGCACCACAAACACAGCCTTACAGCGGAAAAATATTACAGACGGGTTGCTTCAAAAATCCAACAAGTACATTTTAATTTAATGAAAAATATAGATAGAGGGGAGAGGAGGGGGTAAGGGGTAGAAAGGGGGGTGGGGGAGGGGGTTGAAGGGGAAAGTAGAACAAGCATGAATAAACAAAAGGGAATGCTACGTTCCTTAATCACAGTTACACAACAACGTAAACCACAGCAGCGTAGACACTCGTGTACAAAAGACAAACATACACATGCGCAAACAAAACTAACTTATAAAGATAAACAGACAAGTAAGATATAACAAAACTGTAGGGCACCGCCCAAGGCACACAGACGCACAAGCACAAACACACATATATGCAGGAAAAAAACAACAATCTGGCACCGCCTTAGGATTCCGGCAGCCAAAATTAAGTTGGGCACGAAAACTTACTCATAGTAAAATGGGAGGGGATACCACAATGTCTACGACACTTGCACCAACTTGTTTCATCAATCACAACGGAAAATGTGCACTCATCATGCATTTGAAAAACTAACTGTACTCTAATAGTTACATTAATCTTGATACTCTTCGCATGTAAAAAGCGATAAGCATCCACTAAGTATATGCGTACACAACAACAAATGAATGTAAAAATAAAGATACAGATGTAACAAAAGGACCCAAGAATGCATGAAGACGGAGTCAGAAAAACAGTGCATCGTCTCGGAACGGTCAGTGTTAAAACAGCCATCATAGATCTAAAATTAGGTTTTTATTAAACTAATGTGTTCTTTCGTGCGTGCAGATGGATTAGACATATGTTTGTACTTGTTATTTGAATATTTAAGTTGCTTACTGAAAGATTTACAGTGTCAACTGCAACAAAATGACAATATATGTGAAAATCTGAGTAACCTTGAGCATTAATAAACGAGTTCGTGATCTGTCGATTTCATGCTTTTTATAAATGTAAAATTTATCAATGCAAGGGATATATTTTTGATGTTGTTGGCGCAGACCAATCATTTAAATATCAAGATCGTTGTGCGGTGCGGTGCGTAATCTTCAGATTGGGAAACGATAAAAATTGTTTTCTAATAATCTAAGGCGTTTGTATCCACATAATTTGTCAAAACGATTTCTCACGTTTGATTTTTACATCCTCTCGTCGATTTGTCTTCCTATTATTAAACATATGACCGGAAATCTGAGTAATTACTGTGTCCAACGGTACAGAAGCGTATTGATATGAATAAATTTCCAAACACTGCAGCAGTAATCTAAAGACAAAAAGTCAAAAGATGTAGCTAGATGTACCGAATGCATTAGTCATATTTGCAAATATATTCCAGTTTGTGTTATTGTTGTTGTTTTTCATTGTGTAAATTGTAAAACAAATTGTTGATACCTATCCTCACTGGGTACTAAAATTGCAGGACATAATAAAAATAAGCATTCCGTGCTAAATGTAATCCTTTAATGTAACACAGGTAGCAATAGTAACAAAAGTCTCGTCATGTAAACCCCAGAAACAGCTGTATGAAATATACAAAAACAATAAGAATAATATACGCATGTATAAAAAGCCTTCCCAGAAGACGTCTGGCGAAACTGAACAGAGCACAAATTACTTAAAAGTCCCAGTATTGGCTGTAAGTGTCCCCGTCATAAGTTCAGCACCTGTAAATACCCGTGAACCTGGAGACGCATCGTATGAACTAATCACATGGCCAAACACAAATAAGTTCTCCCTGAACAATGCAACACACGTAGTAATAGTAACAAAAGGCACGTTATATAAACGACGGGAGTTCTCAACGTGTAAAATATAAATATGAAATCTTTAAGAACCATATACGCATGTTAATAATGCCTTCCCAGAAGGCATCTGACGAAACTGAACAAACTCCAAGTAAGTTCTGTCCTTGTGCCGGCTTTACGAGTTTCCTATGGTGAGTTAACCAACTGTAAATTCTAATTGTACCTATAAATGAGAAGCGATAATGTTGTCATTGAATATAGAATTTGTTTTAGTTGCTTCTGTTTTATATAACAACTTGTACAAAATTGATAACCAATTAAATAAAGAATGTCTGAATAGTATGGCGGCAAAATATACTATACACTCATCTTATTTTTGTATGTGCTCGTCATGTTAAATTTAACTAGCAGCAGGTTCTTTCTTTTTAACAGGATGTAAAAAACGAAGTGATAATTTTTTATATATAGACATATAGAACATTTATATAGTCTTTAAAGTATCCAGAATGATCAAACATTTTGTGTTGTATGTAAACTCTGTAAATCATATGGACGCTTTACCATCTGTGTTAGCCTAAAAAAATAACGTTGATATATAATTTAAAAAGTTGAACTGTTTTTAATTTTTTACAAACACTGTCTTTATAATTAATATTATAACCATTCGTGTCAATTACTATTGTTAGTTTTCATTGTTTCTTTTTATTATTATATTATTATTATTTTCAGTATTGTTATTATCATTATTATTTTCTTATGTGTCACGATTACAAAGCCCTGTTTTCATACAATAGACGGGCAAACAATTGCAATTCTAAACACTGCTACATCAATACTCACATCAGAAGTACAAGATTGAAATCAAACTGAAATAAAGCATTTATTTATATACATACTATATTACTTTGCCAAGAATTAGGCTTTTAACAGATATATAAAAAAAGTACTCGGTGTATCGGCATCTCTCATTTACTTGGGTTGCCAAAAATCACGGTTGGAGTTTTTTGGAACTGCTAATGACATAGTGTCTTCAGATCTTATGTTCACCTTTTAGAATTTCCTTCATATAGGCTGGTTCGGCTCGTGAAATAGAGAGTTCTACTTTACCCTGTATGTCAACGGTAACCAATGGTCTTTCTTAAATACAACTAACAATATGTTTTTGGCCGGACATCACAGTAATAGTGCGATTTGTCGTGTTCTTCGCATGGTGTGGTTTGTCCAATCTGGTTTTGTGGGTACTTCTCAGCAACACATTACAATAGTCTTATCTTGGCATGATAAGGCTGTTCACAAGAAAAGTATTAGTATCTTTGGTAAAGCACCACCTCATGTGAACTATTCTGCATAGTTGTGCATATCTAGCTATGCACACATAGTTGAACTGTTATTCCATATCCGTGTTAGAATCGATCATTGTCATGACAAACTTCACGCGGTTTGTTTATTTTATCACAGAGTTGCCAAGAGACTGTAATTGAGCTGGTCCGTTTCCTGTATTCGATGGATGCTGTCTAAAAGTTATGTCAGTTTTTGTTGACAACGTGACATTTGTGAAGCTGTAGTTTGAAAAGAATCCTCACGAATATTCAAAATAATTCTGAGGGATTGTCGTGAACGTGAACTTAATTATACTTATATGTCTATAACATTGTCAATTCATATCGTACTGTCTGCTTAGATGGCGTGTTAAATCAAGCTATAATTGTAGAAAAGAATATCAGAATAATTTTCTTACATTGCAAAATCATCTTTATGGACTTTTGACATTTGTAATGTGTAAGGAAATCAAGATAGTCCTAATTTTAGCAACTCGGATTAGAACTGCTCGAACTTTATTATCACGGATAACATTCAATTAGATTTCATGTAATGGTATTGTTTTTCATGAGACTGACTGAATTTCAGTAAGCGACTATCGGACTCATGGCCCTATTCCTGGTATCGCTACATGTGTTTAAAACCCTCAACTTTCAGAAGAGGGTGATGTGAGCGACAGGGGGAGAAAGTAACCATCATCAAGGAACTAACGAGACCAAAGATAGAGGAAGATGCGTTTTATCTCCTTGGTCGGTCTGAACAAGTGATGCTGGCAGGGCTTCGCTCAGGGCTCAACAAGCGCAATGCTCATATGTACAAGAAATACAGACTGGCACCATCACCAACCTGTCCATGTGGTGAGGAAGATCAGACTACGGAGCATATACTCCAGAAATGTAGAAGGCATGAGCAGGAATGAGCTGCGACCTGGCCGATAGATACCTCAATCCACCAGAAACTGTATGGAGGCATTGAGGATCTGCGGCAAACCACAAGTTTCATCGAGGCTGCTGGGCTGACAGTGTAGTTGCGTACGAAGAAAAAGAATAAGAAGAGGCTACCTTAGTTATATTCATTATTTGCCTAAACAAATATGAATACAATAATAGAAACAAATCTCACCCTATAGTGACCAATTCTATTTATAAAAACAAAAACAAGTGTGTCAACCTTAGTAAGGAGTACATTGTATAATGATGCAATTATAGTTTTTAAGATTGTTAAAGCTCCCATTAGTATATACAACCACCTGACGGCAATGTTTAACGAACTGAGATGGCTTCAGCAGAGTATTTTTTGTGGAAACAAGTTTGCGAAATTACCGTGAACTATCACAGGAGACAGTTTTCAAAGATTTCTACAACCGTATGTAAAAAACGCACCCCCGTGCTTTTTGAAGAAATATGGCTAGAATTATTTAAAAAGAGAGTCGCTAAAGAATTATTTTTATTGGTTCTTTTTGTTCCTGTCTTTGTGTGCATGCGCGCCTGAGTGTGGGCGTGTTCTTGCGTGCGTGTTTCTGTTTGTTTTTCTTTTAATAAAACGGACAAACAAATTATTCATTTCACTGAACGGTTTAAGATAAGATGTTGTTTAACAAAAAAGTGAACGAACGTTCGGTCAGTCATTTTCCCCTGAGGCAAATTATTGTTTAATGACCTAGTTTTAAGACATCATGTAAATTTTAATCCAGACTATTCTATTGTGGTCTGTAACAATACTGATAAACAGTGTATGACAGTTATTTTTAGAAAAGATTGTCCTTGATTTTTCCAGAATGTTCTTTTTATTCTGATTTTACATGAAAATTCCATGATACAATAAATAGCGAGATGTTTTAGGATTAAAACAGAACCCAAGAATCTAGACTGTCGATATTAATGAAACTTTCCTGTATTTCTTAATAACAATATATTACCAGTTTGGATATTTAATATTTTGAAGGATTACTTGAAGGATTTACTAAAATTTGTGGATTTAAAAAGTTATCTTTGAAGAGAGGAATTATAATTTTTGGAATTACTAAAGTTACTTTTGAACTTTGTGAAACATTATAGAACTTATTCTGATTGGATTTAGATTTGACCTGGACAGGATTTGGACTATTTTACATATTATTGGATTATACTGCTCTTTGACATTTTTGAAGGTATTTGAAATGTTACATAAATTTGTGAATAAAATTTTGTTAATGTTAATAATTGCTGGTTTGTCTTTCTGTTATTTTTATCTACTGTAACAAGAAATTGTTACCCTCTGACGTAACAGTGATGACAATAGCTCATTTAAGGACGTTGCGCTCTGGTGAGCCAGAATTTATGATAAAAATCATTTAAACATATAGACATATCTTCTTTTGCAATATTATTTTATAATTTTGTACACTAAGACTTTTCACTATTAAGTGTATGTTTGACTCCGTTTTAAGAAATTAAGAAATGTTTCTAAGTGAGCTTTAATTCGCGTCAAAGTTTAAAGTTAGATGGTTTCCCTAGCTAATAGCTTTAAGCATCGAACTTGATTTATTAGTATCATTATAACGATATATAAAAGCTTTGCAACAGACTCATTTCATTAGTTATACTAGTTCCTAAATGAGAAATCTGATTTCTATCATTTCTATTTTTATTTTCATATGAAATTTTTAATTAACTTTCAAAGCTTGAATTTTAAGTCCCTTACTTTGACTGTAAAAACTACTTTCACGGAAAATACTGCGACTGGCAAGCAAACTAGTTACAAAAAAGATATAATTATATAGAATTAAAAAACATTCATATGGAAGATTGTTATTTTTGAAGGAATGTGTACTTTTTGTTTTGATATATTACGAATATCATTAAGCATTAGTTACTTTCAGTCTCTCCTCTGTTGTAAGTTTTCTAGCTTGGCAAAATACACAATAACTTATTCATTCCAACAATTGCAAGGTTTTAAAACTATAAGTATCATTTAGAAATTAGTGATACGTATCATGTCTAAAGCGTTCTGAAAATTTGTCATCTGCAGAATCAATATTTGCAGAGGGCCAATCCCGATCTTACAATTTACTTTTTGATAGATCTATGTAAAAATACTGACATATTAAAAAGACATGAAAACATTAAATATCTTTTACATTTGAATGTTCTCATTATTTAACCTTCATCCCGATGATCAATTCTCAAACTATTTTTAGAAACGTATATTTTTATTACTTATGTAACCGTCATTGAACTGCAGTCTTTTATAGAATTTTTACATTCCTATGTGACAAGACTTTATTTTATTGTAAATTGTAATCAGAGTTGCTATTTAAATATCACAATAGAAACAGATCAAGTAAACAATGCTCACAGCAGATAAATTTTCGATTGCTTTTGCAATATTGCTTCAAACAACAGAAAAACGCAGTGCTATGGCATAGATAGAAGTCTTATCGTAGGCGTAAGAGTTATTTTGTTCTAGAATTCAGGCACGTGAAGTTAAGTTTCTTTATCAGTTTCGAAGTATAATGTTTCAAATAAGAACATTTTAAATAGGATACACATCAGAATGCATTAGCATGTGACATGTATGCTATTATTTTGTTGTGTTGTCAGATGCATGATGAAAGTTTTTATTTATACAAAAATTTATTATAAAGACTAGATGCCCACGTGCAACAAGTCGAGCCCGCCCTTTGACCCATAACTGTGACCTTCACCTTTGAGAGAGTCCGTCACATTGAGTCAAACATTCATGAAAAATATAAACAAGATTCCTCAATGCATGTCAAAGTTATGGGCCGAACAAGATTTGACATTACCTTTGACCTCCAACTGTGACCTTGACCTTTGAGATAGGAACTGGGTTTGACACTCCGTCTTACTGAGGTTAACATTCATACCAAATATAAACAAGATTGATCCATGCATGTCAAAGATATGGTCCGGACAAACAAATCCGGACGCATGCACGCACGGACGTACGCACGCACGGACGCACGCACGCACATACACCGAACAGTCATTTGGACAACTATGTCTTCGCATCCGCGAGCGGGCTCCACAAAAAGTGTAATTTTCATATATTATCTGTTTCGTAAATATCGTTGAAACTTTCATGACGTATTTTGCCTTTTAATGTTTGCAAAGTATTCATAGAAATTATATTTCTGAACAAGTTTCAGTTAATTTAAAATATGCCTTTTGTTACCATAACGTGTGTAAGGGATTCGCCTTTAAAAGAGTTTATTTGCATTGTCCTCCGAATTGGCATGTTGCTGTATATCCTAATCAAAACGCGGCGCAAATATCTAATAGGGCATCCAACCCTAAAGTAAACATTAACATTATTTCATATACGACGGAAGGAATGATACAGATCCAATAGGAATAGCCACGTTCTAGGAACGCAGCCTCCCAGCCTCGCAGACTCGTAGGTAAACACAAAAACTTGTGAATGTAAATAATAATAAAATAAACCCTAAAGAAACATTTATGCATATACTCAATGCTTTAAGAAAAATGCCAGAAGGCAAATATCAAAGCATGTGGGCTTTAAGAAGCACCCATCATTGGACACTATACACCAACGCAAATGGAGGTGGATGGGGCATATATTGCGAAGAGAGCAATCCAACATCACCTGCCAAGCACTGGATTGGAACCAACAAGGTCAGAGGAGAAGAGGCCGACCAGTCATGACCTGGAGAAGGACTCTTCATGCAGAACTGCGAAAGATCCAGCTTACATGGTGTAAGGTAAAAAGAGTGGCCCAGGACTGAGACAGATGGAAAGCTTAACGAAGGCCCTATGCCCAGCCACAAAGATGACTAAGTAAGTAAGTAAGTAAGTAAGTATCATTGGACCATCCATTTTTCCGATCAGACACAAATAGAAGCAACAACATAGCATCCAGTTGTAAAAGGGCTGAATACAAATATTGGATGTTTCAAAATATCTGAGTCATTTCTTTTGAAATAAAATCCGTGCAATGAAGAAGAATCATAAGGCTTTTGTAAACAGCAACCTGACAGAAGACAAGTTTTTATATAAGACTTTGTACAACAGTAGACTTAAGTCAAATATTTTCGATGTTTATAATAACGAATCCATTTTTGCTGGACTTTATTGGTAATAATATATCAAAGCGCCGAGGACGACGATGAAATACCTTAGTCATCGTTTATTGTATAGGTTACAACACACTAAATAGCTGTTCTACATTATTCTATATAAAATTTACATATTTCCACCGGCTGCAGCACACATAAGAACCCATTTTAAATGTCTGTAACTTACAATTTCTTGAAGAATATTGTCAGTGCTGAATAAAACTCAAAGTAAAAGTTGGGATCATGTTTGATGCAAGAAAGTATTTTCTGTCAAACATACAAGCTGCAAAATCAGCAACCTTCATGTCAAGCATAGATCTGCTATTAGAGTTCAGCAAAAACTTGCAAAGATAATAAGAAAAAATAGCTCTGCAGAGCAAAAAATCCTGAGGACTATTTGAATCCGCGCTATTTTCCTTTTTAGTTTCTGTATGCCTATACGATAAAGGTCATACAATTACGTTGCTGTAAGAAAGATACATGGTGATACCGTTCTTGAAATATACACTATGGTCATATACTAAACTTATTCGTAAAACAATTTAGATTTCTCTTCACAAGACAATTAATTGAAAACACCTGTTCTTCTGAAAGATGGCGGTTTTTCTGAATTACGAGGTATTTTACAGTGGAATATTAGAATCGTAATATTGTTTTATCAATGGTACAAACCCAAACATGTAAAAGTTTACAGTTTAAACTACCCTACACATTTGATGTACAAATGAAACATATAAACATCGACCTATTATCATTCTATGAATCTTTGGACATTTTGATACGCTTTTTAGAAAATTAGACGAAAATACTCGCATACACGGAAACATAGTTTAGGTCATATGCTGACTTTTCGTTGAAGGCATCAGGTACCCTACAGGATTTTGTAGGTGACGTCGGCACTTAAATTTAACCGCTGGGTTTCGCATGCAAGCTTGATGACATTGTCAAGCGTAAGATTTCAATAAGATCTCCAAAAGTTATACAAACCGTGGCTTGGGAAAATTAACGACATAAACTACTCAACCATGATCTTTTGAAAGGCTTTTCTTGGCATTTCATAGATAAACATGCAAACATTTGCATATACTCTTCTTCTGCGAATTCTGTAAAACATATGTTTATATACATACCTGATTATGATCTATCGATCTGGGTCACGTACATATAACATTATTCGGTGATTATTTCCAGTTCCGTAGAGATAATAGACATTATTTCAATCCTATTATTTCAAGTACGAAATTACTTGTCTCAAACTGTAATGGAACAGTCGAAAAACATGGTCTATTTCCATTTTTATCATAGTTTAAGCACAGTGGTTTTATGTGTGCTTAGATAAAAACTTATAAAATACGAAAATGTAACTTTATCTCAAAATCCATCAAAATGAGAAATTTTTGTTTGAACTGCTTTACTAACGCATTAAGTTTTAAAGAATGCGTGGCTTTTTTGATTATAATGTATATCAGATATTTTAGTTTATAAATCAAAATGTTTTATGACAATCACATTTACAGAAGTCTATAAATAGAATTATAGCTACTTACATGTATATTGCTGAACGAACTGATATTTTATGCATTAGTTTTCAAGAAAATCGGCAATGTTATACAAATAACCATGTATGAATATATATGATAGTCAAAGAACAATCCTACAATTATAAGAATGTTTAGGTACGCAAGTTTTCCTTTGACAATGTTCGTGCTCGTGATATGCAGTAAAACAGGAAATCTGTAACAATTTGTAACCTTTTGGATGTTTCGTTTTTATTTATTTGGTCAACTGCTCAAATTTGTTTTGTTTTTTATTTTTATTTTTATATGTCACTTCCTGTACCCTAACCTTCCCCCATCCATTAAAAACAATTCTAATATGCTTGTTAAAATAGTCTTACGATTTAACCTTAATCAATGAGTTCTCGTAAAATATCTGCGACAACTGACGCTCTTGCAATATTTTTTTTAGATTTAGTGTTGATGCAAAGGCAAAAAACAGCTATAATCCATAATCTTGATGTTTTGTCGCCAACTTAGTGCGGGGTAATGTTACTTGAAGGTGATAACTACTTCTTTACACAAATATGATAAATGATATGACGATTTTAAGTGTGAATGATAGCAGTATGCAAAACAGTACAAAAGGAACCACCGCGGGAGCCATCTGGTCTAGTCGTGTAATAGCGGATAGATTATTAAACCTGGAGTGGCTTCAGAGGTCTACATTATAAGAAGTTTTGTTTAAATTTCATATTTGATTCATTTTGACAGGAAAATAAGAGAGAAAGTTGTATTTGGTGAACTAAACCTTTATTATGAGTAGTAATATCAGGTCTAAGCAGCGTGATTCTGTCAGGATACGAGTTATATGACCCAGGGAAGTGCCTACGCCTTTAGTATCTTGAACAATGAAATGGGTCCTATCCCTAAGGTGACTATGTTTTAGACTAGCTGACAAACGAAATAGAATGTCCTTTGGTAAAACGTATAGCTGGTGAGACCAAATATCTCATATATAGAATTTTCCTCTGGCTACCTTGCCTAAATGATTCGTGTACCAATGATTTGTAAATGGTTACTATTAGGAACTAGATAATTTCTGGGATCAGGCAAATCACTAAATGTTTCAAACTACTAATCTTCAGTTGATAATAATTAGCTCAAACTCCTATAGGCTGGAGACTCTATACTTGACCGGTCTTTTTGTTGAAGCTCCCGTAAGATAATGTCTTTGAATCAACAACATACGAGTCCTATCGCATAGATGATCGGCCTCTGCCCTTTTAATTGAAGTTGCAACTCTAAATGATTGCCCTGACTACTGGATGCTCAACGCTTGTATGCTATCATACACTACCATATAGGTATATCCCCGATGCCTTGGCTGTACTTCGCCAATAACGCTGAACCGTCTATAAGCTGGAACTCTCCTACTATCACAGCAGATTACCAAACTCTGGATCTCAGCTTTCCGATGGTCAGCCTATATTTGCTATCGTCTATAGCATTCAACCACCCTTTATCCGCCCTGACAGGGTAGTTGCAATAACCTCCTTATCAAGGTACTGGGATAAATTATTAGATGAATCCTCGATATGTCTTCTTCTATCGCTGGATACCGAATGCTCTCTCTGTCATCCATCTACCTATTTATACCTCAGCAGACGTGCTATTTATAGAACTTGTTTCTGATTAGTCCAAATTTATACATAGTATTGTACAACGAGTACTTGCTCTATCAAATATCTGGTTCCCTTTAACTATTGTATATGACTTAATGTGTGATGCTGGGATCAAGCTATCGACATAATGAACCCAAATCAGCCACAAATGACCCAAATTCTATTATTAACAGCAATTCAACAATACTATAGCAATGATAGCATGAAAAGGGAGTCAATCACTATCTGTGCTTATGGTAAAAAGTCGCCCCGACTTCATCTCAGTGTTGTTATATTTTCTGGTCCTTCGGGATCATTGATTTCAACTCATTTAGATTTGAAGATTAAATACTGCTTAAGCCGGTGCTAGGGGGCGTGAGCAGTGTTGCATTTTCCATTACTGCTCATGAAAAG
Organism: Mercenaria mercenaria; assembly: GCF_021730395.1. Classification (NCBI taxonomy): domain Eukaryota; kingdom Metazoa; phylum Mollusca; class Bivalvia; order Venerida; family Veneridae; genus Mercenaria; species Mercenaria mercenaria. The sequence goes on along the minus strand of NC_069362.1, from coordinate 102,206,721 downwards.
ACTCAATCAAACCGAGTCTCCAATTTTCAATGTTTGCATTGTTCTCGGTGCTTCCGAGGGATCTATATTTCAGATTATATTTACGTTATCAATACATCAAATATACAAATTATTCTGACAATAGCCCCCTTCTCAAGAAAATACTTTCATTTTTTCAAAACCTTAAGGAATAATTTGTATACAAAATCTCTTTTTCTTTTTACTATTTCTCGATTGTTACAAATTATGTACAAATATACAACTGATATCAATAACATACGTCCAGTCATACAATGATCAGATTATTATCAAAGATTAAAATCTTTAAAAGACTCAAAATAAAGTATATGATTTCAAAAATATCATACAACGTTCATCTCCTAACCTTTCTGTTTTACTATTATTGTTAATATCTTCATTTGTTTGTCTCACCACAAGAATAATGGTCATCTTTTCTGTTGATATAACAATTTCTACCACCGAAACCTCTTTTTATATGATAACTCCCGTCGGCCCTATTCATCTTTTACCGAGATCATCTCCCATGTCATTTTGTCTCCATGACTTCGTATGATCAGATTTATTTGGGTCATGGTCTTATAACCCCTGTCGTCTCGTCAGTTAATATCTCTACCTATACCCTTTCTGTTATGCCAACGTGATCCTCTGTTCATGTACTTAATAGATGTAACAACTGTTTGACTCTAGTCTGACACCAGATTGTCTCCAGTTCCGTTCTGTTTTATCTGGATGTCTATATTCTTGTGAACCATTTCTAATGTTATTACCTTTCGATGCCAAATCAGTCTTAACTTTCTGGCATACATCGAATGACCGGCAAAACCTTGTTACATGTACTTCATTTGTTATGCCTAGCCAGTGAAAACTCGTTCGTATTTCATCAACTGTCTCTTTGGCTGATAAATGTCCCCTAACTTTTGACTTATGAGCTAATGTCATAACGCTTTTCATGAACTGTGTTGGGACTATTATCTGTTTAACAATTCTGCCCTTCTTCTCCTCGAAGAGTCTATATAATATGTTTTTCCGCACTTCATACTGAAACTTGAAACCTCTTTTTGTTTTCAGTTTCGCCTTATCTGTGGCATAAGTCCAAAGTTTCTTCAAAGTCAAAAGTTTCTTCAATGACTCATCATCTTTCTGAGCATTCTTTATTTCTTCAACATTTAATGTCTGATCTTTGGCTTTGGAAACCTCTGGTGGTTTCGTAGTTTCTATATTTATTGCATGCTGGGTTTCTGACATCCCAGTTGCAGCAACATCTTCGCCGGATAAAGACTGTCTTTCATCTCGGGTTTTCCAGTTTATAACTTGCCTATCTGATACTTCTTTTATATTACCGATTATCAAATCGCATATCATGTTCGGCATAATCATTGCCTCTTTTTCACCCGAAAAATATAGTGTATCAACCTGTATCTTTGCTGCAGGAACTGTCCTTGAACGTCCATTGACCGCAACCATAAGATACGTCTTTCTAACATTTGGTTCTCTGATACAAGCTCTTTCCTGACAGTCGCCAACTCACAGCCTGTGTCTCTCAAAACCTGGACTTCTTTATTGCCTATATATCCTTTCTTCAATACCAAGTTCCTTTCACCTGTTGTTGAATCAATGGTACAGGTGCTTGCTATGACCGAAATGGATTTTTCATGTTCTAACATAAGCCGTCCATCTTCTATGCAGTCTTTCAACTGTTCGTCATCTAATGATATTGCTATAACTGACACTGCAACTTTCCTGTCATCAGACTGTCTGTCTTTCTGCGTTTGGCCTTCCTTTTTCCAGTCTGTTGGTGTAGAATCTTGCATTCCATGCCTATTTATTGTCTTTCCTCAAAGGATCCCCTACTAGCTAAAGCAGCACCGCTTACTTTCCTGTTCGATAGGTCTCTGCATTCTCATGCTATATGACCTTCCTTATTACAAATGAAACATGTGGGCTTTTTAAAAGCTGGCATTTCTCTTTGTGTAGGCTGAGACACTAACTGAACCTCGGTTGAAGGCTGTGGCTCTTTGCTGCATGACAAATTACTTCTATTCATCCGATTAGATGTAATAGAACCACCCTGAGTTTCAATATATTGTTCTGCCAACTGTGTAATCTCAGCTCTCGACTTCGCAACTCTTTCCTTTAAGAACAAAGCAAGGTCTGTAGAACAAGTTTGGATGAGCTGTTCTCTGATCATAAGGTCTTTCAGCGTTTTAAACGTATTATCAACTTCTGCCATCTCCGTCCATCGACTGAAGTACCTGTCCAGCCTTGCCATGAACTGAAAAACAGTTTCACCACGCTCTGGCTTACATTCCCTGAACTTCAATTTAAAACCTTCATCAAGCACTATCTGTGCTTATGTGTTACATTATCAATACATCAAATATACAAATTATTCTAACAGATTCGAATGCGATTTTGTGGTAAGTCAGTCACTGAAGACTATTTTTATCTTCATTTTGTTTCAGTTTGAGGACAATTCTTGAAAATGAATTAGTCATTTGTACTCTTAAATCGAACTAGCTATATATGTAGTGCCTCTAAAAATGTCCACTTGAATAAGAATATACAAGGAATGATATTGAGATCCGTCAAACTAATATATATATACCAATAGAACTGTCATAAACAACCAATCTGACTAATATCTATGAACACTCTAAAACGTTAGAAGGAAATGCATTCATCCAAATGCTTACTGCATTCATGCGCGCTTGCGAAGTTACGTGAATCGGTAACTTTGTTTTATAAGCAAGAATTATAGCACAAAACCTTTTTTACTTGACCAAGCAAGAAAGAACTTAAAATATCAATTTTACCATTTTCTCACCGGCTGTTACATGAAAACGCTATAAAATTTGACATTTACGTCTATATTTGATGTCTTATAATATCACTTGTCTCGGAAGGAACATGTAATGATGCTGTCTTTATCTGTTGATAACGTTAAGGCATTGTACCATTTTGAACCTCGTTCTAAGCCAGAAGCATTATTTTTCCGTCGAAAAATAAGAAGATAATGATCTCCTTTTCTCCATAAATCTAATGAAAGCCCTAAATCAAGAAAATATACCGATCCTAAAAATCTAAATTGGTTTAAGAGCATATTAAACGCATTAAAACTTTCAAGAATTTTGAGTTGAGTGGTTGCGTGTAGATTTTTATAAGTAGGTCTTGCTGAAAATATATCAAAGAATTTTTGACCAACACGTTTATCAGACGACATGAAATAGTTTGGCATTTCAATACAAATTAGGTTGTTGGTAGAATAGCATTGGAAGCTTTATGTTTAAATTGCTTAAGCCCTCTACAGACGGTAGGTTTTTGTTGTACAACACTAATTATCTCAAAGATGTACAATTTTGAAATTGTACATTTTTCACATACAGACAGTATTCCATTCCCATATAAATCACAGAGATTTACCTAGTAAACATAGTGCATCAGGTACTGAAAAGAATGTAACCATTAATAATAAAAAATAATATTCACCTTTTTATATCCCATGAATTTGATTACGCATGACACAAATGAGCCACGCCATGAGAAAACCAACATAGCGGCTTTGCGACCAGCATGGATGCAGACCAGTCTGTGCATCTGCGCAGTCTGGTCAGGATGTTTGCTTTCAAAGTCTATTGCAATTAAAGAAGCCGTTAGCGAACAGCATGGACCAGACTTGGAAACGCACTATGTTGGTTTTCTCATGGCGCGGCTCAAATCATTTAACTTTTCAGTGTCATCCTTTTTCCATTATGCATTAGATGCAATTTTATATTCAGATTTGTGTTTATTTTTTGGGCATTTGTTTCTGAAATTTCATTCACTTGCCTCTTTATCAACTAATTATTTACCAATTTGTTGCTTGTCAACGTGGGTGGTACGTAAGGCAAAACTTACGAAATAGAACATGTCCTAATCTGTAAGTCAAGACTTAAGATTTACGAAATTAAGGAATAGCATCATACACACGATAATATTTGGCTGTACATCTTGAATTTAATTGGTGTTGTACAACAAAAACCTACCGTCTGTAGAGGGCTTTATACAATCAAAATTTTTGTATTGATATACTGAATTATTTTAGCTCTGATTCAAGACTCCAGTACGATTAATGTATGAGCTGTTTGATTCAGCTTGAGAGTCATTTCTAATTTATGAAATTTATGACAATCCCCAAAGTGTCATCATCATAGTGAAGTACACAATCGGCCAGCCGAAAATCCTACGATTTAAAGCTAGTTTCGAGCTTAATTTATACTAAAAAACGATATTAGAAGATTAATGTTATCTACGTTTTTCATTACATTTAACTTTTGTTGATCATTTTTCTGTTTTACGAACATCCAAGTAGTCTAAGAATATTCGACGTTAGGAACGAGTATTTGAATGTTCAAAATTGCGACTACATCCCAATTGAAATACTGTTGCAAGGTAATATTATTCAACCTTTGACCATGAAACGCTGTTATTCACCCTTTGGTCATGAAATGTTGCATAAAAGCAGAAAGATAACCATAAAGTAAAATACAATGAACATTCTAATAATTTCGGACACTTCGTCTATTTTAACAGAGAATTGTAAGTAAGTTACACTGAAAGTACACGTATGAATTACGACCTTACAGCAAGACCACAAGATTTCCTTACACTCGAGTTAGATCAAATGTGTATGGCCTGAACTCCAATTGTTTTGTCTAATTACTAATGAATATATTGCTATGTTAGCACTGTGTTATTCTATTTTTCTATTCAATTTAAAATGCAATGTAACAACACTTATGCACGAAACAAGCATCGCCAGAATATATGCTTAAACGTTAGCAGTTCACATGACTATGGCCAGTTTAACAGTTGCCAAATATTCGGAAAGTTTCAAATAACAATGTCAAATTTCCGTAACTAAAACATAGTTAAATAAACAAACATATAATATTCAGTCAAATATTACTTAATAGAATTAATAGACTTTATGAATTGGAAGTTTCCTTGGTGCTCAAGCCATTTTGGTTGCTTTTAAGTCTGCATATTATAGTTCGGTGGAAGTTGCTTTTACAGCATTTAAATTAGGTAGGCTAATGTTGCGTTTCTTTATTTGTAAAATAAAGTTTAAACTTCAGCCGTTTAACTAGAATATTATTGAAATAAAATAGTTTCTTAAAAAAATATCAAAATACTTATTGTTATAATTTATAAACTAACATACCATCTGTTCTGCAAAATATACATATATATTACAATCTATTATTGCATTGATTTTATAATTCCATTGCTGATTAGCATATACTTCAAATTTTCTTTGACACAAATTATAGAAATACAAAGAAACTATAGTAGCACCGTAACTAAAACGAGATGACTAGACGATTCTTTCCATAACTAAGAATCAGGGCAAGACCTTGAAAAAGTCTTATTCCAGATAATCATCATACAAAATAAAAATAATCTGTAACTGCAGAATATCCTAAATTGTCTTACGAAGTACAAGTAACTATTAGTTTAAAAACACATAAATGTCAGAATGTTCCGAGAAGAAAGCTTTCTCATACATTCCTGTGCGATTTCATACACTTCTAAGATGTCATTAGAAGTGAATCAGTTCGTTTTTATCTGACATGGGCTGACGTTAGAGGAAACATATGTGTGACATTCATTACTTGGTAAAGCGTAAAGCAAAAAGTAAAAGTCCCTGAGATTTTGAGAAATAAAATTTAGGTGAATATAGTTCAGAATAAATAGTGAGAAAAGTAAATGTAAGAAGTAGCTCACTATTCTTATCGGCAAACATTATTTGTCTAATTGTTTGCATTATTTATTTTAACCAGGTAGTTTATTGGAATGTGATTTACATAAAAACAAGAAAAACATGATCATTTAAATATCTTAAAAAGTTCGTTAAACGTCTCACGAGCGCTAAACGTCACCTATTATCACCAGAACTATGTGTAATATATATCTCTCACTCGGGTATGTCAAGGGCATTGTTGTTTATACAAACAAATTGTTGGTAATGTTGTAAATTTTAGTTAGTACTCAGAATCGTGATATACATTACACATTTGCAGCTGCGTACATTGTATTCGTACCGAAGTTTCGAATGTCAAACGTTAGTAAATTGGTCTCTTTCGTGTTATGTATGTTGCTTTGACTCCGCTGTAGGTATAAACAGATACAGACAAATACGGAAACACCTTAAAACAGTGGCCATTTTTCAGATACCGTATAGCGGGTATTTTTACCTGCTGCTATTTTTTACTATTTTTACGACCAAATCAGATTCGTAAATATTGGCCTCGTATAAATTCACCTCATAAAGTCAAGTAAACTGGTAGATCTTGTGATTTCGTTAATTTTAAAATCGTATAAAATAAAATCATGTCTTTTTACCCCAAATCCGTAAACTTTTACAGCAGTAAAAATAACCGGTTATACGGTAACTCTGATTAGCGATCTTTTAACTTAATTCCCTGCATCTTCATTATTTCTTCATTATTTGTTGCTCTGTTCATCTCAGTGCGACCGACTGATTACAGAAAACTTTCTGGCAAGCCAAAATTTAGTTTTGACTTGAAATTATTAATGACTTCCAGTTGAAATTATTTGGTATTGACACACAAGTACGCCATACTTATCTTTGTAAGCATTCTATCCGTGAAAAACACTTACTTTAATTTACTGCGCAGTCTCTAGCATTTGTTACTTTCAGTATCGCTTCATTTTGAATTTTCTAGTACGAATTTAGTTATTCATTCCGACAATTCCAAAATTTAAAAATAACATGCAGATTTTGTTGATATGAATCGTATCTAAAGTGTTCTGAAAATTTGTCATCTGGTCAATCAATATTTGCGAAGGGCCAAGCCCAATCTTGTAAATTGACTTTTTGACAAATTTATGTTCTGAAATCCTAGATGAAAATGAAATATTTGTCAGAAAATATTTTTGTAATAAGTATTCTGGACTTACAAGTGTTGTTTTTTTAAACGGGCATATAAAAACATTCGAAAGCGTTTAATATGTTTTACATTTGAATTTTCTCATTATTTAATCTCCATCACGATGATCATTTCGGTTATGTTTGCATTTTAAATCATTTATTCTCAGACTATTTTTAGAAACAAATATTTTTACCATTTATGAAACCGTCATTGAACTGTAGTTTTTCTATAGAATTTTTACATTCCTATGTGACAAGGCTTTATTTTATTGTCAATTGAAATCAGAGATGCTATTCACATTACACAATAGAAACAGATCAAGGATAATTTAAACAGGAAACAATGCTCCAAGCAGAAAAATATTCTCCTGTTTTGCAATATTGCTTTATAATTAAGTACAACAGAAAAAAACTCATAGCAATGTCATAAATAGAAGCCTTATCTGACTTCTTATAAAAATAACGTAGGCGGAGAGTTATTTTGTTCTAGAATTCAGACATTTTTGGTTGATTTGCTTTTAACAGTGTCGGTGTATAATGTTGTTTTAACTAGGACACACGTTAGAATGAATTTGCATATGACAGCTAATTCCAGCTGTTGTTTCATTGTGCTGTCTGATGCATGTTTGAAGTTTTTGTTTATACAAAATGTAATTATAAAGAACAATGTATTAGCCACATTTAATTTATATTTACTGTTTCGTTAATATCTTAAGAATTTTGTTTGACATAATTTGCCCTTTAATTTTAAATTATTTTTTGAAACACTTGATATTTTCTGAAGAATGTAATGTTGATATACTGGTTTGAAAGCATATGTATCCACTTTGATATTGTGAAATCAGCATAACTGAATCAGCAAATCTGGCTTGCTGTTTTACATAGTGTGCCTGTTATAAAAATGTAAGGGACTCGCCTTTAGGAGATAACGTATATTTACATTGTCCTCAAACTTGACTTCGAGCTGCATATCCTTATCAAAACGAACGCGTGCAAATATCACCTTAGGGCATCCAAATCTAAAATAAACACTAACATTATATAAATACGACGAAGAGGAGGATGTAGATCCAATGAAATAGCGGAACAGGCACGTTCCAGGAAAGTAGCCTCCCAAACAATGACACAAACACACAACAACGACATATAAAGAATAGAACACAGTGAGGCACCGCCTCTGAATGATCAGTGGAACAGTTAGTTGTACGGCCAGTGGCAGAACATCACTGGAACATTTAAAGCGGCTATTGAGCGCAAAAACTTAGTCTCAGTACCGCCATTTTCCAAGGTACAAGACTGTAATACCCGCAAGGTGAAGTTCTAATATAAGCAATGGTAACAAAATGCAAGAAAGGTAAACGCATAAAAAAACTCGTGAAAATAATTATAAAATAAACCATATAAAACATTTACGCATATACTAAATGCATTCATAAAACAACATTAAAGTTTCGACGGAAAATGTCAAAACAAGTGGTCTTTTAGAAGTGCCTGTCATAGAGTCATATGACATGGTAAGAAGGAAAAGATAGCATCCAGCTGTAGAAGGGCTGACACAATTATTGGATGCTTCAAGTTATCTCGGTAATAGTTTCTTTTGAAATAAAATCCGTGCACTGACATAGAATCTTAAGGCGTTTGTAAACATGATTTACTAACGCATGTAGTCTTAGAAAATGCGTGTAGATTTTGATAAAAATATATAGCAGATATTGCAGTTTATAAATCAAAATGTTTTATGATAAACACATTCACAAAATGTCTTTAAACAGAATTAGGGCTACGTATATTGCTACTTGTCTAAACGTTGCCGAACGCACTGATACTGTATGCGATATTTCAGAAAATTGGAAAATTGACCAAGTTACACAAATAACCATGCCGGAATATGTAACAGAACAAATCTACAATGATATGATTTTGAAACCTACTTTAAGATGTACAACAAATAACATACTTACAAAACATGTTTAAGTACATAACAATGCACCTGGCCCCGCTTTCACTAACGTTCTCAAGTCAAAATCTCAGCTCAAGTCTGAGAAAAATCTCAACTTTTATTCTCAGCTTGAGATTTTTCTCAGATTGGCTTTCACTAAAAAAAATCTCAGTAAAATCTCAACTTACGCGCTGAAATTTTTCTCAGATTTCCTGAGTCAAGGGTTGGGCTGTCTCAGTGCTCTTCTCAAAGAAACAAAATGGCGACTTTTCGACGATACAATATACGCCGCCGCCGTAATGGGTACCAGTTTCACGTTTCACGTTGTGTTCACCAGCATGACATGGATGACAACAAACTTCGTCAGAGACGGTAATTTCTTAATTTCAAGGGAAGTAATCCAAGTAAAACTAAAATGGCTGATTGTTGCTAGGGACACTGTTTACGCTTTTAAAACACATGCAGCAATTAATTTACCACAAGAACAACATTTTCAAACCTTTTAACTGCTTCTAAAATTGTTTGTTTTTCGTCTTGAATGCAACACAACTTTGAAGGCAATATTTATTAAGTACGGTAGACGTTTTACTGTGCCTATGTTTCGTACCGAGATATACTGACTTGTGCAGTAACGTCTCTAGAAATCCTTATTCTTAGCGCACAACAAAATTGTGAAATTTCGTTTCACAACTTGGGGGTTATTATCAAGGGGAGATAAAAATGAGCAGTTAGTGGTTGGCTCAAAGCTGGGACCCCTTGTTTCCCTGTTAACATGAAGTCATTGGGCCAACGACGGAAAACCGTCAAAGGATAATCGTTGTTGGGCCACTGTTGGCCCAACAATGATTAATAAGTATTGTAAATACAGCTGTTGGGCCAACGTTGAACCAACTTTAAATTTCAGTCACAGATATCTCTGCATCGGCCCGATGTTGATTTTCAGGGAAAGGCTTATACAGAGAAAACATCGTTGGCCCAACGTTGGTCCATTAGAAGTAATAATATAATAATTGTATATTTTACAGGTCACTGTTTTATCACAAGCCCCCACAGGTATACACAGGTTGTGTAGGTGTAACATGTAATATTCAATTAATTATTATACACTTTTCTGCACCAATTCGTAATCAGTTAAATTTGGGCTAATTAAACTAAAAACTTATCTGCAGCCGTAATGATATTTTGAACTATTTCAAATCTACTGCCTTGAAAAAATTGTGAAAAAGTATTGAATAAAACCCTTACTAACTCTATAACAAATATCTAATTTTATACAATCATAAAATGTTTACAATAAATCTGTTGAATATTCCAGAACATGAACTCTCTTTAACCCGAGTTATGTAGGAAATCCCAGAAAATGTGGTTAATTTTACTCTCTAGGCCAGATTTCTAGCTTTATAGACATGTGAAGTAAAGGAAACTATTATACATGTGACAGGTCTAGATTTAACAAAAACCCGGTCTTCCAGCTATAAACTGTTAGTAGAAGTTTTTTTTTTAAATTATTTTTGATAAAGTTGTGGAATCTTATACAGAATTTCTTTTTACATCCTGTATGCATGTTATACCCATATGACTTGAACATATGTTAAATACTTATATCTAAAGCTGGCGGATGGCACTTGTGTTGAGTATTAAATTCTGTAAATAAAATAACTCATTTCCTTGTTAATTCTAACATATTTTTCTCGGTTAAATACAGACAAAAATTAATTTCATACATTTTACGCAAGTTTATGTCCAGAGGTTTATGTGCATTTCTTTAGTTATTGTTATCAATTTGACGTAGATGGTTTAATCAATAGTATGATTTTTGTTTTTTACAGGGTGCTGTTCAAGGGAGTAATAATGGAGTGCCTAGCACTGTGGTGCACAGGAAAAAAATAAAAATATAAAAAGCTGCAACTTCAGTGAGAAAAGAAAACAAACAAACAGAACTTGGATATATAATGAGTTAATATACAGACAGTAATTCACTTTAGTAGGATTTAATTAGTGACTGAAATAAGAAAAATATTTAGATTTATAAAAGACTGGAATCAATATTTTACATGTTGTAGTGATGAAATATTCTGTTATATTTCTTCAGGAAAATTGCAAACAAACTTTAAATAAATGTTAGATTTCTTTTTGTTAAATGTTAACAAAATTACAACTATTTGAAAATAAAACATGTATTAAACAATGCTAGTTTTAGTCTTTTTTCAATTTCGTAATCGTTGGGATAGCGTTGGCATCCATCTTTGGCCAACAACGCAACAGAGTTGGCCCAACGTTGGACCAACCGTGATAGACGAAAAATGCTGTTGGCCCAATGGAGGGCCAACGATGAGTGTAGGATATCAGTTGTTGGCCCAATGGAGGGCCAACGATGAGTGTAGGATACCAGTCGTTGGGCCAAAGGTGTACCAACCGTTGGGCCAACGTTGCGCCAATTAGCAAAATGGCGTTTGACCAACGTATGACCAACCATGATAGACGAAAAAATGCTGTTGGCCCAATGGAGGGCCAACGATGAGTGTAGGATATCAGTTTTTGGCCCAATGGAGAGCCAACGATGAGTGTAGGATACCAGTCGTTGGGCCAGTGTTGCGCCAATTAGCAAAATGGCGTTGGACCAACGTCGGAAATCTTCGTTGGGCCAACGAAGAGTCTGCCGTTGGCCCAACGTTCGGCCAACGCATGTCTGCTATCTGGGTTACAGGGTGTGCGCACTATCAACTGAACTAACCAGCTCCTGAAACAATTTTTCCTTTGTCACAATCAAGTCCTATACCATAATAAACTCCCCTGCTATATAAAACTCGTCCTCTAGTTTATAAAACATCAGTCAAATTTTGTGCACCTAGTTAATTGAACAGATTGAATAAAATGTGCAGTCAGTCTACTGTAGGGCTCAGTCTTGGGGACCCTCTTATACAGAACTAGTACTCTACCAACTCAGCTAACCTACTGCTTAAACAAAATCTCAACTTTGTAGTAATCAAATCCCGTTGCCTCATAGGCCTCAGTAGCCAAGTGGTAGATGGGCCACCACTTCAGTGGGATATTGTATTGTTCAGTCTCTAGCCATGTCAAGTGATAAGTTATTACATAATGGCATGATGTTACATACGGCTCTATATACCAGCTTGTTTATAAGTAATCACTCATTAATAAGCATTTGGAAATATTTTGTTCTGCATTTTGCAGTGCTGTTAACTTTTAACATCTATACTTTAGATATTTCACATTTAGCAAGTGGAAAATTGCATGATGTAATTGAATAAGCAGAAAAACTGATGGACACAAAGACAATGAAAAATATTTAAGTTCTAATAATTTATTAAAGTTAACAGATATTTTTATAAGTTGACAACAGTTTTATTCATTTATAGATAAATATGGCATTTCATAATTTGATCAAAAATATTGGTTGAACATTTAAAGTACAATGTTTTTCACATCTTTCCAAAAATATCAGAAAGTCTTAACTCTATGCTATTGATAAAATTTATATTACCAGTAAATTGTTAGATTTCAGTATGATTAACAACAATAATTTTAAGGAGAATTTTATATCTCACTGTCATTGTCTTCTCAGATAAATTTGAAAACTATGAAATGCCAAAGTGTACATGTTTTCATTTCTTTTATAATTTTCATTTACTGTTCCAGTTCACTATGTTCCTTTGAAAATGTTTATAATATTAACTTGTTCACATGTTAAAAGTTATGTTGTTGACTGAAGCTGATGGTGTTTCTCTTACTGATGAGTCCTGGAAACACTGTATGGGTCACAAAATTAAATTGGGACGAAACACACCTGACAACAGATGTTGATAAAACAATCAATTGCATTTATAACCAACTGAAGATAAAAATAAGAAAATGTTATAACTTAATTCCAAAAAAACATTTTTAAAACTTTGCATGTATTTTCAAATTTATCTGATTTTCAGGTGTGTCTAAGGCTGTTTTCATTCAAATGACATAGTTTAATAATTAGTTTTAATAGTTAAATGTGCTATTGCCTCCCTATTCCAATAAAAGAGTGCATTGTGATGAAACAATGTTAAAACTATTAGTTAGTTAACCAATAATAGTAGATGGTTTTGTAGTTAACAAAAACTGCCACTCAATGTCAATTAAAAGAGAAAACATTAGAAATGACTTAATTACAATTACAAATTATCAAAAATACAATGTGTTTTTTTTTAAGTAAACAGCTTAAAGGCCTACACTATGTAAATTTCATACAAAAACCTCCTTTAACTTTATGCAACAAACTTTCCAAAAATAGAATGTTTATCAGTTGGTTAGAAAAGTACTACAGATACTTTCAATGATGCACATGACTTTATACTGCACAAGCCAGAAAGGGAGTTAATCAATAAAAACTGATTTAATATTTCAGTAACATTTTCACCCATGCCAATCTTTGACACATACATGCAGTAATTAAAATTCGAAAACAAGAAATTAATGTCTCTTATATTTCTAACTAACAACCTGGCAGCCACATTTAAATTTAATGTAAACAAAGATAATGCCTTCAACAATGTGTATCTATCAGCTATATTGTTTTGTTTTTTTTATATAATTAAGCTTTTTCTTCTCTCTCACCTTACTTTTAATTCAGTTCAGTTTTATAAAGTGTTTTGGGGCAAATTACATATATCCAATCAATGTAGTCAACAAATGTTTGCAATTTCAGTTGAATGGCTCAAGCAGTTTTAACCCTTATCTTGCTTTTTATGGTTGATCCTACCTTTGCGACAAGTGTAGATCTGCACTGTTCGCCATTCAGTCAGTATCTTTTGGTTACCACCCCTTTTAACACTTAATAATACAGACAAACTGTAAAACGGACAAGTACATTATAGAAGTTTAGCAAGGGCCTAAGGGTTAAAGTTATATTAAATTATATAGCTAACTGTGTCCACTGTGCACCCAAACAAGTGTGATAATTGCATGTTGGCTAGTTTTCAACAGTGTGTGTGTTTTTTTTAATCAAGCTTTATTGTTACAGCTTTGATTTTTTATGTAACTTGAAGTCTACACATTTAAAGCAAATACTTTTTTTCATAAACTACATCTCATTCTTACCAATATGTCACATCTTGTGATGGAACCCTCTTCACAAAATGTAGTGAAAAAAAAAATTAAATGTTGAACACTACAGTTTCATTACCCCATTACTTTTCTTGAGTCCTAATGTTTTCCTAAGATCTTAATCTTTTCAGCTTTGAAGACACAATATGACTATTTTTGTTTAATAAATCAACTTTCTCAGAATCTTGATGAAAGTCTATACACACAAAAATGTCCCCTGTGCATCTTTTCAGTAGTTTAGAGTCAGATTTCTTATATTCTTTAAATAAAATGTTTTTACATAGGCCCCCACTTCCACAGTATATCTTGCAGCTTGTTCCTTTCACAATATTGTATTCAAGGAGACATCAGGAGGTACATCAATCTGAAAAGGAATTGTTTTTTCTATATTATATACAGTACACTATCACAAATTTTATTTTTGCATATATATTTATGCATTTATGGAGTGAAATTTCCTTTTTTTGTTTTTTGTTTCAATATGATTCAATTTTGCAACAGTATTTCAGTCATGTAATGGTGTTCAGTTAACCTTTTAAGTGTTCCTGCATTCTTTACTAGAAATGACTTGTGCTCACAGACAACTTCCCATTGTAAATGAGTAAGAAATGGTGGACAAATGACTCAGACATGTTCTTCTCTCAAACTGTTAAAGACATTGCATGCATAGCCAAAGGATCTGAAACTTACATTTTTTCTTGATTCATAGTCTAGTGCTTTATATTCTGAGCTAGGCATGCAAATTATCATAAGTGAAAGTTTCAAACCAAAGCAATACTTGGTTTGTAAATGAAGTGCCTCCATTCAGTGTATCAATTTGGTATCTGTATTATGTTGCAAGCATGATTTTATTTATTGTTCTCCTTTTTTTCCTTTTGAGTAAAATTAAAATCTTAGGCATGGTTTGAATTATAATAAAGTTTGCAAATTTAGGAAACATTGAGACTAACTAAGTCAATACATACTATAGTCTATACTTGAAATCACAGGCCAGACACCAGTACATGTACTGCCTTAAGTTCCATCAGTGTTTTGAAATGCTGGTAAATGGTCATAGAACAACTCAGAAAGGATTATCCACTGTCATTAGCATCTTTTGAATCAGCACATAGCTCAAGCTTGACCTCTGTATAATAAGCTGAGGATCTTCATCAACAGGCTGTGACCTGATATAAATTAAATAAAAATGTTTGTCTGAAAATTGCTCTGTAACCAGGTTTAAATATATAATTTATTCCATTTATAAGAAGGAATATCAATCTTTAAATTACACAAAGATTTTGATAATATAGAAAATCTTAAACACCAAGTTTGAGCCTTAGGTATACAAGATCAATGGTTATTGGGTACATAAACTTATAATTATTAGCAACATAATTTTGATATCTACAAGAATCTTTAAGTTAATAAATTGTGTGTTGGTGTGTATTATATAAACCACATCATAAACCACATATAAAATATATAAACATATAAAACTAAATAGCATACTTTGAAACATATGCATTGACAATAAACATTTAAAACCGTTATCAAAATCTGTGACATTTCAGGGATGCCTTACAACTGAAACAGCTTTTTCTTTCATAATGATTTTCAAAAAAAACAACAACATATATAAGCATTTTACTGAGGAATTTTATATTCTGTCTCTATTTAGATCTACAATATACAGAAGTGTTCAGAAAAAGAAGGAAAAGCTTTAATATACAAATATATATTCTACTGATTGAAAATTTCCCATCATAAAATGCTATTATACTGTCATACAGATTTTCAAACTTCTTCTGTTTCAAAAATATATTTTGTTACCATGCTTATGTCAAAAATAGTTTTCATATAGTCCTGTCTCAAGTTCTGAAATATTACAAACCTGCAACATTTAAAAACAGGAATAAGCTAGGCCTATATATGACACCTGTTGTTTGCATCTCAAGTGAGACTAATGTTTATACTATTGTCTAACATAACATATTATTTAAGAAGTCTGTGTGTGTGGGGGGGGGGGGTGAAAGTGCTGCAAAAATGTAATTTAAAAAAATGGAACACATTTCAAACTGAAAGTGAAAGTAGAAATGAAAAGTAGAACTAGGATCATGTAAAGCCTTTGAGACCCCCTCATGTAGATTTTCATAAATGGAAATTATACCTGCCAGACCAATAATATTCATAGTACATATACACAAGTAGCAGATACTTTCTATAAAGGTCACCTTGTTTGGTTATACTTTGTATTTTGTCTTAAACACATGTACCTCTAACTGTCCACATTTTATCTTGTAGAAATGTCAATCTTTTTTTTTTTTTTTTTCAACACATTTTTTTCTCTAACTTTGTTTTTGTTGTGTGTCTAACATACTTATCTAGGTAATCTGGTTAATGAAATATAATTAACTTTTATATTTTTTGAAATATTGCATTTTTTTTTTCATTTTGACAGCTCTACCTACTTTCACTTCCATTTTGCATTTTCAAAAAAATGTACATGGTTTGCAGCACTTTCAACTCACAGAGTACCTGGCGAAATACGTTAGACACAGAATTAATTTATAATCATGACAGCAATGACAAAATGCTTTGGAAAAAGAAGCTTGATATCTTCTACAAAATAGAATGTGAGTATTTTGAACAAACTGTGTTGTTCAAAGTTTGAAATGCCTATAGTAGAGAATGCATAGCTATTTATGTCCCTGCAATCATTGATATGAATACACTAATTGCAGTAATTAATATGTGAATCAAAAAACAATATATACTTACGGCTGCATATCTGATTCCAATAAATATATGCCCGATAACATAAAATTGTCACACGTACTTGTGAAAGAAACATATAGCTGTGTTTACGTAATCCCATATTTGGTAAAGAAAACACATGCAATATGACGTAGTACCCTCGACTGTGTGTTTAATTGGTTCAAAAGTGACAGGTTTGAAGCTAAATAATTATAATATTGAAAATACGCTGCCATACCTTTGTACAACAGTGTACAAACATACAATTTGGATATATCCCGAAACTGTACATGTTGTTTATGAACATTTCTCAACGCTTCACCTCGTCTCAATAAATGAATAAATCCACTGCCCCCAACTATGCACTCGTGTTCGTGGGAAAGTTCACGCGGCTCCCTGGATGTTTGGCCGCTTATGTCTTAAAAAATTACGGCTCAGCTGAGAAAAATCTCAAGACTTGAGAAAAAGTTTAGTGAAAGACAACTTGAGAAATTTCTCAGCTGAGACAATTCTCAGACAATTCTGAGAAAATCTTAAGCTGAGAATTTTCTCACTTTGAGAACGTTAGTGAAAGCGGGGCCAGATCACGATATGCTGTAAAAACAGGAGTTAGGGTTAGGGTATTGTGAAATTTGTAACCTCTTATATGTTTCATTTTTTATTTATTTGGTTGACTGCATTTATCATTTTATTTTTATTTGCATCCCCCTCCACACACACACACGTACACACACACACGCGCGCGCACGCACGTACACACACACATCATTTTGTTTTGAAAACTATCCTTTAAACCTCATTCAATGAGTTCTTTAAAAATGTCTTAGACAACTAAAGCACCAGCAAATTCTTTAGTTTTAGAGTGTGGCCACCGAGACTAAAATGCTATAATCCATAATCTTGATTTTTATCGCAGATAAGGGCAATGTAATTTGAAGGTAACATCTACCTTTTTGATGACAGCAGTAGGTCAAACAGTACTAAAGGAAGCACCAAGGAAACCAGCTTGTCCTGTTGTCTAATTCGTATATATTTTGACATTTTGATAGAAAAATAAGACAGAAAATTGTATTTATTATGAGTAGTAATACCAGATCACAAAAACGTGATTTGGTAAACCAGTGTGATAAGACAAATCACTGTTTGAAGACTAATGACTCTATTTTTCTCTTCATTTTAGTTCAGTTCTAGGACAGTTCTTAACAAGAGTGCCAGATTGTCACAATATACGCCCGTCACAGCAAATTTCTTTACTCTAGCACCTGTATTTGCAAATGGAATTTTAATTTTGTGGTTGTTTAGTAATCATTGTAAGTCATTTGTTTTTCTAAGTCCACAAAAAAACTCCTTACCAGGTAGAAATACCTTAAAATACACCTAAAATCTGAAAGTAACATCTATGTTGTACCACAGAAAAGTGGTCTTGTTTTTTCCCTACGGTCAATTATAAAAAAGTTACAATATAAGTTATTTATAGTAACAACTAAGGGAAGATAATCTTACAAAAAAAAAAAAAAATCCAAAAAAAGAATTGTAAGTCCACACAAAAATCTTTACCAGGTAGAGATTGGTCAAAATACACCTCATAATTGGATGTAGCATGCATGTTGTACTACAGAAAAGTGGTCTCGATTTTTCCCTACGACTAGTAATGAAAAAGTTACAATATAAGCTATTTATAGTAAAACAAAGGGAAGTAATTCTAAAGAAAGGAACTGCGCATGACACTTCATCTCATGATGGTGTATAATTGTGCCAAGTTACATCAAAATCCCTCCATGCATGAAGAAGAAATGCTTCGGACAAAGTCATTCTTGTATCTGACCTTTGGCCTCTAAGTGTGACCTTGACCTTTGACCTAGGGACCTGGTTCTTGCGCATGACACTCCGCCTCGTGGTGGTGAACATTTGTGCAAAGTTATATCAAAATCCCTCTATGCATGAAGAAGAAATGCTCCGGACAAGGTTTTCATTCTTGTATCTTTTGACCTCTAAGTGTGACCTTGACCTTTGACCTAGGGACCTGGTTCTTGCGCATGACACTCCGCCTGGTGGTGGTGAACATTTTTGCAAAGTTATATCAAAATCCCTCTATGCATGAAAAAGAAATGCTCCGGACAAGGTTTTCATTCTTGTATCCTTTGACCTCTAAGTGTGACCTTGCCCTTTGACCTAGGGACCTGGTTCTTGCGCATGACACTCCGCCTCGTGGTGGTGAACATTTGTGCAAAGTTATATCAAAATCCCTCTATGCATGAAAAAGAAATGCTCCGGACAAGGTTTTTATTCTTGTATCCTTTTACCTCTAAGTGTGACCTTGACCTTAGACCTAGGGACCTGGTTCTTGCGCATGACACTCCGACTCGTGGTGGTGAACATTTGTGCCAAGTTATATCAAAATCCCTCCATGCATGAAGAAGATATGCTCCGGACAAGGTTTTCATTCTTGTATCCTTTGACCTCTAAGTGTGACCTTGACCTTAGACCTAGGGACCTGGTTCTTGCGCATGACACTCCGCCTCATGATGGTGAACAACTGTGCCAAGTTTCATCAAAATCCCTTCATGCATGTAGAAGATATGCTCCGGACAAAGTCTGTGGACGCCGCCCGCCCGCCAGGGGCGTTCCCATAATACGTCCCGTTTTTCAAACGGGCGTATAAAAATGAATTTGTACTCTAAAATCGAACCAGCTATAAGTAACACCTCTAAAATACCCATTTAATTCAGAATATATAAGGAGTGATGCTTAAATCTGTCAAATAAGTAGATAGATATTAATGAAACTGTCATAAAAAACAACCTGACTATTATCTATAAACATTGAATTCTCTAAAACGTTAGAAGGAAATGCATTAATTCACGTGCATCCTGCTTTCATGCGCTCTTATGAAGATAAGTGAATCAGTAACTATGTTTTATAAGTAAGACATATAGCACAAATGGAAATTTTACAATTTTGATACTGTCGGTTACATGAAACTATATATACGGGTAATTTACTACTATAATTAATGTAATATAACATCACTTGTCTCGAAATGAACATGGAATAATTCTGTCTCTTTCCAGGCATTGTACCACTTTGAACCTCGTTCTAAGACAGGATCATTATGTTTACATTGGAAAATACGAAGATAATGATCTCCTATCCTCCTTAAATCGATATCCAGATAATATACAGTTCCTACAAAATCTAAATCGGTGTAATAGTATATTAAAAACATTAAAACTTTCAAGAATTTTGAGTTGAGTGCTTGCGTGTAGGCTTAGATAAGTAGGTCTTGCTGAAAATATATCAAAGTATTTTTGACAAACACCTTTATCAGACGACGTGAAATAATTTAGAATTTCAACACAAGTTAGGCTGTTGGTAGAATATCATTAGGCGCGTTTATGCTATCAAAATTGTTGTATTTCTTAGCTCTGACTGAACAGTTTATTACGATTAATGTATGGTCTGTTTGAATCAGATCGAGAATTCGACCATCAAAACTTTTCAATTTATGTAATAATGACATTCCAAAGTGTAATCACCATGTAGCGAAGTACAAAATCGGCAAACAAATATATACGTGATATGTATAACACTATGAAAGCTATTTTCGCGCTTAATTTATAACAGAACGATATTAGAATATTTATATTATCAACGTTTTTGGTCTTTCATTTAACTTTTTGATGATTTCTTCTTTTCTTCGAATAATGAAATAATATTCAAATATTCAATATCACGAACGGGTTTTTGAATTTGTTCGAAATTCCGTTGACATCCCAAATTAAATACTGTTTTACCCTGAAATGTTGCATCAAAGCAAAAAGAGCACTAAATCAATATACAAAACACACTATAAAAGACATTGAATATTCAAATTTAATTTGAATCACTTTGTCTATTTTAACAGCGAATTATTAAATCTACTTTCCACCGAACAAATATATTTGTAACAGAAAAAAATATGCTTTACTTGTACTTGGTCAAACAATTTTATTTTCAATAATAAAGAAATAAAGAAGTAAAAATGTTAAAATCGGCAAACTTTCAAAGATTTCGATGGGAAATACCACGAAACCACTAACTGTCGTCCATGACTCTCAAGTAATTATAAAAATAACACAGTTGGCCTTTGCGCATGTGCGGATATCTATTTTCGGATGTAAACTATGTCAGTCTCGAGCCTATTATGTGAAAAAAATCACAGACACTTGGGGTCAGGACCCCGGCCCCCTCCACCTACCCAACTCTCTATATGCGCTTAACTTAACCAGAGGCGGAAGAGAGTTGGGTAGGTTGGGGTTCTGTGTCTGTAAAAAATAACCCAAAACACCTAAGTTATGGTCAAATTATTTTACCGATATCTCGAAACTACTACATGCGACCAGCCTTTATTGATTGTTTACATCAGTGGCTTTTTTGCTAATATTGAAAAAAATGACAAAAATACTTTACTTTTAATTTCATGTTCTTAAAATATGTTCCATAAACCGGTTTAAGCTCCCCAGTGGTGTTTTTGCCACTGACCGTTCCAAGGTGGTGCCCCACTGTGTTCCTTTGTTTGTTCGTATTGTCCTCTTGTGTAGGCTTTGTGTGTGTGCGCGTGTATGTGTGTGTGTTCCTTTGTTTGTTTTGTCCTCGTGTGTTGGCTTATGTGTGTGTGTTTGTGGTGTGCACGTCTGTGTGCTGTAGGTTTCGTTTTGGGGAGGCTGCGATTTTGGTACGTGGCATTCCCTGTTTGATATTTGTCTTTGTTTTTTTTCGGTACTCTTTGAAAAATTAGCGATATTATTACTGGAATTTAAATATACAAATTGCTATTTGCATTGTCTGAAATCATAAATAAAAGATACAAATGCTTACAGTTCCACGGAAGGTAACTTTAACAAGTTACACTTAAAGTACACATGTGTGCATTGTGATCTTAAATTAAGCACGACAAGATTTGTGTTGAGCGACCTGTGGAGTTTCCACTTTTTCTATTCTTTAAGATCGATTTAAATAAAATAAGTATGACCTAAACTGAAATTTTTATTACAATATTATCATGTGAGCAATGTAGTATCATACCGTTCTAGGATATTATCATCACTTTTGCAAAGAACAAGTAGTCACGAATATCTGCTCATGTAAGCAGTTCTCACGGCTGTCTTTAACCAGTTTAACAGTTGTCAATTGTTCATAAAATAGTGACAAACAATTTTAAATTACCGTAACTAATACCCAATTGAAAACTTAAAGAATAAATTCATAATTTGCAGTCAGATGATACTCAACGGGGTTTGTGAATCGCAAAGGAAGCACATGACATTTTCGCTGTTTGTATGGCTAACTAGGATATTTTTGATATAGAAGGAATTTTTCAATATACTTTTGCATGATTCTATAATCACTTGTGGAATTACAAATACTTAAAATGTCCCGTGATTACCAAATCCTACAAATACATAGAATAAAGAATAAAAGCACCGTAAATGAAACTGTCAACAAAACATTTTTCCTGAACTAAGAATCAAGAGCAGAAACTTTGTACCTTCTTGAAAAAGTCTTAATCCACATAATCAGCATAATATTAAATAAATCAGGTTAAGATCTGAATCTGTTACTGAAGAATGTTCTGAAGTTTTCCTATGAAGTTCAGGTAACTAGTGGTTTAAAAACACACAAATGTCAGAATATCTTAAGATGAAAGCTTCCTCATGCCTTTTTTGCGAGTTCATACACTTCTAAGATGTCATTAGAACAGAATCAGTTTCGTTTCATCTGACAAGGACTGACGTTAGTGGAAACATATTTGTGACATTCATTACATTAGATAGCGTAATGCAAAAAAAGCTAAAAGTCCCTGAGAAATTTGAGAAATGAAATGTAGGGAAATATAGTCAAGAACATGTAGTGTGAAAAGTAAAATAAAGGAGAAGGTCAATATTTTTATCGACACACAAACATGTCTGATTGTTTAGGTCAAGGTTGATTATTTGAATGTGATTTGCAAAATACAAAAAAAAGACAGATCTGTAAAAACTCCTTCAAGTTCGCTTAAGGCAATGTTATGTGTAATACATAGCTCTCATAGAGGCAAAGGTTGGGCTTGTATTTCGGGTCACTCGAATCACGTCAAGGACAGACAAATTTTGAATGATGTTATTAACTTCATTTAGTACTAAAAAACGTCATATACATTACAACTCTACACTTGCTTACTTTACGTACAGTTATATTCATATCAAAGTCTCACATGTCAAACGTTGGTAAATAGGTTTCGTGTTATGTATGTTGCTGTGACTCCGCTGTAGGTTTAAACAGATACAGACAAATAAGGAAACATCTTAAACAGTGGACATGTTTTAAATAATGTTATTTTAACTTCTTACTCATAGCAGGCCTGAATGCGAAAATTCTCTGCATCCACATTTCTTCATTACTTGCTGCTCTATCTGCTCATATGTTTTCAACTCAGTGCGACCGATTGATTCTAGAACACTTACTGCCATGCAAAAATGAAGTTGTTTACTCTTTGTGTTCCCCCGGTTCATAAAGAGTAATCAGTGCAACCTCTCCCTTTATCGATGATTTGCGAGATCCTATAGTCCTGTTTATCCTACTGTCTTATTCAAAATCATTCTAATTATTTAAGTTACCCACGAACTAGGTGTGTGTCTGCATTTAACAACAGTTTAAAAATTAATACAGCGCTAATTCTAATGCGTATGGGCAATCTACACAGCCCATAAAGACCCCTGACATTTTAAACGGACTTTTATCGGATAGAAAACACCGTTAGGCATTGATGTTGTATTAAATGTTTTGTAAAAAAACACCTTAAGCTTTGCTTAAACATTTCATTGAAATATTTTATATTTCTCAACAGTTTCACAATTTAAAACGAAATTTGGTATCTCAATTTTGTTTCTTTAAAAAGTGTTGAATTTAGGTCTATCTCGATTTCTGCTATCCTTATTACTTTACATTCACGTGAGGAAGCCATCCAGCTGGCTTACGGAAGGTCGGTGGTTCTACCCAGGTGCCCGCTCGTGATGAAATAGTGCACGGAGGGGCACCTGGGGTCTTCCTCCACCATTAAAGCTGGAAAGTCGCCATATGACCTAAAATTGTGTCGGTGCGACGTTAAACCCAACAAAATAAATAAATAAATTATTACTTTACATGCAAACATACCATCGTCGCTTTCGGCATGACGCAATGTAACCAAAAGTAGCTTTTGGTGTTCACCTATTTACAGATGGATGCAAGCTTTCTTTTTGTGTCTTTCAGAACAGGCGGCGGATTCTAAGAAACAGAATTCGTCAAACCCACTATATCTCAGTTCCATTGATATTTGTCTTGTGTCCTGTTTCGTCGCACCATCAATGATATTACTGTGTTGCGCTGCATCATAATGTTAATTTTACACGGGCATTTATGCTTACAGATCGACTCAAGCGGAAATCTCATTCTACTTGAACTCCATAGGATAATAATATCGAGTACCAAGGCTCTGTCTTGAAGGTTCGTCTAGTCGGCAATTTTCCTTCAAGGAATTTCGCTTACTGACTCCGAGAACTAATAAGACACGGCATAATTGCATAAAACATTCTATTGAGTTTTCGAGCAACTTTGAAATTAATTAAAAAAGTGAAAAACCGCAGGTCGCCTAACACGACATAAATGAAAATGTAGCAGGCTTGGTTCGAGCCAGGGTGCAGAAGAATGATAAATATGTCAATGTTATATGTAGATAACATAATAGTTTTGAAACATAATAAAATCTGTAAATTAGATCCCTCGGAAGCATCGAGAACAAGGCAAACAGTGAAAATTGCAGACTCGGTTTGATTGAGTCTGTTTATGGGCAGTAATGGAAAATGCAACACTGCCCACGCCCCCTAGCACCGGCTTAAGCAGTATTCAATCTTCAAATCTAAATGAGTTGAAATCAATGATTACCTAATTACCTAATTATTCTACATGAAAGTAGGCCGTCAAAAGAAAAACACAGTTACTTTTATCGCTCATGATATTTATATTTATATTTTATATTGTAATATTTTACTCTGTACCAAATATCGTCAATCCTTTATATATATATATATATATAACTTCCAAATACTGTGAACGAATCAATTTACGTGAAATGTGGACAATCATGCCAAGGTCATTCATGTTAAGAGTAGTCATTTCATTGCCATTCGTTTCAAGAGAAAACAGAGAAAACAAGAAACACACGTTATATTGTTATGTTTCTTACGGAAGTAAGTTATCTCGGCAAGAAAATGATAAACTGAGTGTAAGATTTAGAAATAATTACAGAATTACGTGGATAACGACTATCGAGTGGGCCTGAAGAGATCATTCATCTCTCATCTTGAAAATGTTGTCTTAAAATTCTTATAATTACAGTCCTTTAAGGTAACTTAACTGCCAATATATAACGGTAATAATATGTAATTCGTTAGTGCGACGTTCTAATAGTAAATTTATAAGGCTGCGTCTGATTTCGTGTGAGTTATGGTAGGAAGATAAAGACGTTACGCTCATTTTTTGCTTGGATCACTATATTGATATGGCAATATTTATCAGCAATGAACCAAAGAATGTAATATCAGCTAAAAACAGTAAAATATAGCTAAGTCAAAAAGAACATAGATGTTATCCTGTGATGTCACAAAGAACATAAATGTTATCCTTTGGAGTCGAAAAGGGGCCATAACTTGCCAATGTATCTTACAAGACATGAAATATGTCTTATTTCTTCTTGCACTTAGAAAAGGTCACCGTTTTTCTCCATCAATATATATCCCCCATTTACACATGTTTCATGTGTATATCAGTTGCAGGAAGATTCCCTAGCGTCAATATCAATTTGTGATACTGACGTTTTTATGTCTCAGAAAAAGTTAATATGATTCATTTTTAGCTCGACTAGGTAGGTAGAGTTATTGGACCTGCTCGTTCGTCGGCGTCGGCGTCCAGATTTGGTTAAGGGTTTGTATGTAAGCTGGTTTCTTAGTAATCACCTGTGGGAATGGATTGAAACTTCAAACACATTCTCTTTGATTAACTGAGTTAATCCTCACAGGTTCCATAACTAACTCTATTTTGCTTTTTTACACCTTTATACCCCTTTTTCGACTTAGCAATTTAAGGTTAAGTTTTTGCGTGTAAGCTGGTATCCCAGTATCCTCGAACGGAATGGATTGAAACTTCACACACTTGTTCACAGTGATGATCTGATATGCAGTGCACAGGTTTCAAAACACTACTTTGCATTTTTACAAAAGTATGCCCTTTTTCAGTTAGCACTTTCGTTAAGTTTTTTTTATATGTAAGCTGGTAGCTCAGTACCCGCTAATGTGAATTGATTGAAACTTCCCCACACTTATATCTGTGATGAGCTGACATGCACTGTACAGATTCCATAACTCTATTTTGCATTTTTACAAAAGTGTGTCCCTCTTCCGACATTTATATTCATTCAATAGACAAGGCCATGAATAGTTGAACGTTGCTGACCTCCAACAGCTCTTGTTATATATCATAATCAATCAAACAGACTATTCGTCCATATATTCATCTATATTTACAACTCATAATTGCATCTATACAGTAATTTAGACAAACATTACATATGCAAAATAAACCATAAGACAGAGGAGATATAGCATCATAACAGAGACTATTTGGTTTGCAAATGGTTTTACCTAAAGAGAAACTTACCGAAAGCAATTTAGTTTACACATAATTTAGGTTTGGATCTCTAATCAAGGACTTTTTTCTAGATATTTTATGAAATACAACTAACTTTTATTTTAAACACCACATTCCTGCCACATTACCCATAGATGAGGGTTTCCTTATATTTTTGCACGATTCTGTACGTATCTAAATATCATTGGAACTGAATAAGCACATAAATACAGTTAAATTATAGTTGAATCAATTCATTACAGCCGACGA
This sequence comes from Mercenaria mercenaria, assembly GCF_021730395.1. Taxonomy (NCBI): domain Eukaryota; kingdom Metazoa; phylum Mollusca; class Bivalvia; order Venerida; family Veneridae; genus Mercenaria; species Mercenaria mercenaria. The sequence goes on along the minus strand of NC_069362.1, from coordinate 102,180,067 downwards.
AGCTCAAAGTTTCATCGTGAATATTTTATTGTTATTTAATCGATGATATATTACAAAGCTTAATTTACTAGTATACTGAATTTTTAAAAGAATGTACAACTTGGCGACGGCTAGAAGTCCCTATATGCTTTAAGGGATAACAGAGCGTATAAATTCAAAAAAAACAGCTGTGAGAAATATAGTCCTTTTTCAAATAAAAGTTATTCTTATCGGAACAAATCTTACCGATATAAAGTTATCATCAAAATACTTAAAACCTTGTTCATCTGGTGTTTAATTGGAATTGCATTTGTAAAATTCAATAAATCAAATACACGAGCATTCAAATGACATACCAAAGTCCGCTAAAAATCTCACACACGCGACCGCTTAACGTCAAAATGTAATACACGATAATTCTTTTAAAATCTACTTAGCGCGTCATAAAGTTTCCCGCTAAACCTCATTTCAAGCTCAAACTATACTTTACTTTTTATCTTGTATTCTATTGAATGTTATTTCCAGTGTATGTATCTCAAAATCATGAGATTCTCTTAGAAAACAAGGTACAGTTATCATATTTATAAAATGTTTCATTACTAGGTAAATGATTAATTGTCTAAAACATGACACGTGATCAGATAACATTTGATAAAATTATGATCTAAAAAGTTAAATCTCGAGAAATAGAATACATGTAACTATATCATTTTAAAAAATGTTTTTTGAATTCAGTAATTAATATTTATGTTGTACTAATCTTGTTCTATGACAAATGTTTGGTTAGCAGCTTGAATGTTATATCTGACCCCGTTTACTTTTTTTTCATACTACTGATACAGATATACTTAGCATTCTATCGGGCTCACTATGAGTAACGATTAATCTATCCGACATTTTATTGGAAACAGGCGCAATAAAATGGGGGAAAATGCAACTCCCACCTAAAAGAGACATTTAATGTGTTCTTTCGCGTGTACAATTTAAGTACTATTTTATACTCTATACTGCCAGATTTTACCACCACCCCTGAAAAGAAGCAATAGCTATCTCTTTATGGAAATGTGTGAACAACTGTTCATACGATCGTTTTCGGTGTACGTCTTTTTCCACTTATTTTGTTAACAAACACATATCAGCACCTTTTCTATATCAGTGTACACAGTCGAACTATTTTATATAGGAATCCATACATAATGATTGAAACACATGTGATCTTTAATTTGTTATCACCAACACTATCAACATGAATTAACGTATCTGAATTGAATTGATCACATAGATTCTAACTCGGAAAATGTGAACAGGAAACTGTTCCATTGTCATGACAAGCTCAATGTCTGAGGTGAACACTCGACATTATGACCTACCAAAATAGTGTTAGATATCGATTTTCTTCCGTCATGCCCTTAAACAAAATGTTTCGAGTAAAATTTCAACCTGTGATAGAACCTAATAGGATTTAGTGATATTTCCCTATTCCGTTTCTTTCTTGTTGTTAAATTCTCTTCAGTACTGCTTAATCTGATCTGTTCGTAGCGCAGTTCTTTTTATAAGGTACTATCAAACTATATTTACTGAGCGACCGATGGTTATGACAAAATCAAGCATTCAAGAACTTTATAAATTTATCAAACATAATATTTGTACTCATTTTGCTTGAATCTTATACCTATAAAATATCAGAATTATTGTACAAATAGATAAACATATCGTTTCTACGGCCTACAGAAATGTCTGCAGCATAATTCGAATATAATTGGCAGCCGGAAGTTATTATGCAACCACTAAATTATATCCATTTTGAATGTACATAAATACGTGATAATGACATTTCGCAATTTATTTACTAGAGAAAAAAGCTCATTTCTTTCAGACATTGAAAGATTACAGGGAGCAAAGTATTCTGAGAACTAAATTCCCGACTATTATGGAAAATGTACATTTTAGTGTTATGCTTGAACTGTAGACAATTCAAGGTACTATTGTATGACAAGATATAGTGTACCATGTCTCTTATTTAGTTCTTACAATTTTCTTGATTGTGTTCCCACACGATTGTAAAAGTTGATGAATTATTTCCATCAAGCTTGACATAACGTAAGTGCTTCCATTAGTTTAAATATTTATCATGGCTTATATTGCAGATTCTTTATTTATCAAATCTAGAAATGCATTCAGGACAACACTATCGTGTCTCTATTTGAGACTCTTATCTTGACATGCACACATTTCATTAATCTCAATCGAAAAACCTTTTTCAAAACAGAGCTAAAGTATTGTGTTATAAATCAAATACCGCGAAATCGTCATTCGTCATAGGAACAATTTTATTTCTCGCTATTATCCTGTGGCAAAACCGGTAAGTGAAATAATTGATAATTTACATCTTGAAATTATATCTCCTTTTTCTGAGATATAGACGTCGGCAATATAAGTAATTTATCACAGACTTTGTAATGCATATGTTATACCTGATAATGAAACGAAAGATTTTCCAGTTAAATGTGTAAATTATTTGATGACTGACTGACCTTTTTACAAAATGTTTTTTCCAACGAGGTGCCCCTATTTTAAAATTGTTTCTTTTTTGTCCGTTTTGAATTTTATGTTACACATTTTGTCTTGTTTGATGGTGTTGTTTCTTTCCTTTTCCTCCATTGCCCCCTTACATTTACGCCCCTTTCCTTTTACTATAAGTAAGGTAAGGTGCCAACATTATTTTTGCAACCGGCCGTCCCTGGGCAGTGCCCAATTGTGTTGTTTTTCTTGTTTGTTTAATTACTTGCTTTGCTTGGCTTTGTGTGTGTACGTGTGGCTCATGTACGTCCGTATTTACGCTGCGTTTTCGGTGTTGAATATATATGCTTGCTTTTTTCAACTTCCCCCAACTCCCCAATCTCTTTCTCTCCCCCTTAATCATTTTTGTATTTTGTATATAAACAAAGTGTACTTGTTTTTGGCTTTTTAAGCAACTCATCTTCTTTACTTTTCCACTATTGTTATTTTATGTTGCGGGTCTACTTTGGGTGCTCCGTGCTTCTGAGAAGTTTACCCTAACCTTTTATTTTTAATAAGTAATATATTATAGGCTGAATGAACTTATCACAAATAAAGATCCTCAGTGTCATAGGTGGCGCTGAAAGGGCAGTGACGTCACTGATCGTTCTGTGAACGTTAGGAAGGCTGTGGATTTTTTCCTCCTGGATTTTTCAGGTAAAATCATTCTATTTTTATTTTTTCTTGAAAACCTTGGTGGTTTTTAGTACCTAGGTGGTACATTGCTGTTTTGTGCAGCTATTTTGTGACTGAGGGTCACTTACACCCAGGGAGGTGCGTAATTTGTTCGTCTTGGTGACGATTAACATGGCAGACATTTTCTCTGGCCGGGGGTCAGTAGCTATATCTACCTGTTTCGTGGAAAGTATTGGTAGTTTAACCTGATAATATTACCCCCTAAAACACTGAATGGGTTTTCATAATTATGTTGGTGCATACTTCGTGGCTTTCATTGAAGGTACAAGTTGTTAATTGCTTTGGCTATCTTTTTATTATATGAGGATGCGGGTTCCTTTGTTTGGACAAGCCTAATGTTTATCAGTAGGTCAGTTATTTTAGATTTTGCAGTATCTGCTCTCTTGACCGGCTGCATAACATGCATCTAGGATTTCGCTGGAAGCTTATCAGCAGATTTGTTACGGTATGCTGTGGTCTGCTATACTGACCCTCACTTGTCACGGCTGATAAACGCGCTCCACACATGAATGCATATCAGAAACAGTGGATGATATATATAGATATTGTGTTTATAGGGGATTTGTGTTGTTTTACATGGTTTCTCCCCTTTGATATTAAATACGGGGCTATGTTGTATGCTGTTTTATAGTTATAACATTATCGCGGGATATTCATATATGTTTGTATGCGTTCAGGTTTAGTTTACGCTTAATCTATTGAATCTATTTGTATTTATTTCTGTTGGGAGTATTTATTGATTATATTCTCTTCTAATTTATGTGATTTTAGATTCACTGGTACAATGGTTCAACCCACGACATTGAAAAGGCGACACACTCTGAAAGACACCAATTTGATTTGTCTAGTCAAAAAGATTAGGGATGCCAATGTTCCTAAGCAGTATGCTAGGGTGACGTCCTCACAGCCTCTAGAAACCATGAGTGCGGAGGTAATACCTATACTTCTGAAACATTTTCTATCACTGGAAATATAACTGGATCAATCTATTATGGTAGATAATTCTTATATTAATTAATGCGGTTGTATTCTGCTATTTTGTTTTATTATCATTTGGTTTATGATAATAATAACCACTATAATAATAATAATAATGATAATAATAATAATATAATGATGAAAGTGGTATAGAATATAATATCTCTTATGATAATAATGTAGATGATATGAATGCATAAGTAGTGTGTTGAGTACAATTGAAATACGGACGTCTTATTGTAGAACATAAAGTCAGTGTTCAAGGAACTGACAGGGGAGGAGCTGGGAGAAGTTCTTACTATGGCAGACAGAGATGACACACAAGGCAACGCTCGCCTGGCACTGCACTCCGCAGTTATACTTGCGAACGAGATTGGGGCGCCTAAAGGTCAACAGCTGGCTGAGGAGCAGGTACTTTAGTTGATAATTTATCTATTGTTATTGTATCATGTTATGACAACAGCTTTTTTCGACTGATCTTCAGTCACTGAACGTTTTCCGTAAATGAACTTGGTCGTTAATTCGTTCAACTTCATCATGTTTATATAGGTCAGGTGGATCTATTTTATAATATTAGTATTATAATACTTCTCGCATGCATCTTATGACTCTATCATGAGAACATGGTTGCCTTTGGGTACAACTCTGCCATTGTATAATTTATTGGGATTCTTAACAAGTGCTTTTGTACCTGTAGGATGGCCCCGCGCCGATGAAGAGGCAGAAGACAGGAGGTCAGGACATGGAAGAACGAGTGGATGACCTGAAAAAGAAAGCAAGGCTGCTGGCACTTCAAAAAGAGCCTTCAGAGGCGTTGATACTATTAACTTTAGAGGAACTGGCGTCGGTTTCCCGCCGCCATTCCTATGCTGACGCGGAGACTGTTGAGGAATTATATCGTCAGGCCTCTAGACACCAGGGGGAGGTGAATATTGCGGCATTATGTTTGTCTGTCCTTAATAAACAAGCTTCAGACCTGGTGTCTAAGGCTCTGGCAAAATGTCTCAAAACTAAGGAAGTTGAGAAGCAAGATGCCCCGAAAGAGTCTTCTCCACTTGCAGGTTTATATCCTCAGATGCCACAGGCTCAGTGGCCGATGTTACCTCCTGCACATACGGGATTCGGCTATCCGTATTCTTTCGGCCATACATTTAGACCTAGGTATAAACCAAGAGGGGGAAGGTCTCCTTTCCGTCCGAGGGGTGCTTGCCTGTTCTGTGACTCTACGGAGCATCAGGTTAAAGACTGTATGCTCATGAAGAGAGCTAAACAGAAGAACTGAATCAATACAACTAGTAGTCATATAGTCACACAGTTGTATTATGTGTCTTTTTTCAATTAGTGTGTCATTTTATTTCCATCTATTGATTCAAAATGTTTATACATGAACACTTTATGAAACTGAATGGAGATATATATTTTACTCAGATGTATTGCATATCGTTTTAATGCAAGTGAGTTTGACGACATGTAAATAATATCTATATACTGTGACTTGGTAAGATAAAAGTTAGTTTACTAAGCATTTCTTGAGTTTATTGACGGTTTTCTTTGCATTTTCTTTATTAAAAATTTTAATAGTTTATAACAGACAGTTTCTCCTTGATAAATTATTACAGCAATGCTGCGTCATTTATATTGGTTACAGATAATTGAAATGATCTGTCAAGCTATAATATTTGCAGAATTCTTCTCAAACATTTCTTATGTACAGTGCATATCGGATAAAGCTATATTGATTGAAATTGTACTGGTACAAGACTTCCGAAACTTTATGATACTAAGTCTTAATGTTATGATGGTAATATACTTCATGTCGAAACGTCTGTTTTGCGTAATCATCTTTACGTTAACGACAAGTTTTAAGTGTGCTTGGGTGGCTCTACTTTTTCCTTTCAATCATTTCATTTTTGGATGTATATTGTGCTTTGTATGTGAAATTATTGATTATTTGGATGTTGATATTGCCATTGTATGATTATTTTGTATTATTAGTACCATATACAGTTTTTACACCTTTCACTAGATTATTTTGAGTGAACCCTCGTCTTTTCTCAAGAGCGTCTAAAGCTCTAGTGGATTTTTTATTCACGTGAATTAAGAGTGAGGGTCTTTCCTGTCTCTCAGCGTCGTCTGCCTGGCCGTTTCTGTACAGTCTTGTATCTTTTGACAGGAGGAGGAAGGCTCGTTTACTGGTAGTTTCATCAAGATTCCCTCCTGGGAGCGACAACATAATTTTAATCCAACGGCTGTGACTGTACGAACGGATCCTAGGTGGATGACGTTGGGGGATGGTATGCCCTCAATTGACGCTCATTTTCATACTGCTGAAGACGTATTTTTAGATAGGCATGATTTTAGCATTGACATGCTACCCTTGCGAGATCCATCTTTCTTTGTATCGGGTCAGTTACATTCATGTGTTAAGGAATGGCGGAAAATATTGCATGGGACTAGTGCGTCGGACAGAATGGTTCTTTCGTGGTTAGAGAATGGTGTAGACATTTCGTATTTTTTCACTCATTTCAAAGGTAATTTTAAAGGACAGTGTTATGACTGTGATCTTCCTCCTAAGCGTTACTTCCCTAATGCGCCCATTTGTCAGCGTTTTGTTCCCTTTATTTGCCAGGAATTATTGGAACGGGTATCAAATGGCTCCCTCCGGGTTTGGGACAGGGTTGGTGAGTGTGTACCACCGAAAGTAATCTTACCACTTACAATTGAGGAGTCCAAGCCTCGTCTTTGTCATGACGCAAGATATTTAAACTTGGATTAAAGATGTTCCTTTCCAACTTGAAACACTAAAGGATGTTCATAGATTAATTGAACGTGGTGCATACATGGTATCCTTTGATGAAAAATCTGGATATGATCATATTCGCTTGACTCCAGATTCGCAAACATACTTTGGTATAGAATTTGCTGGATGGTTGTTCTCATATACTACATTGTCATTTGGCTGGAAAGCCTCGCCTTATGTCTACCAGACAGTGGGAATGGTGGTAACGTCGCACATTAGATCATTGGGCATTGCCACAATACAATACATTGATGCTAAATTAGGTGCCCCTCTTGTTAAATCATCCGCTAACGTTGATCAGCCATTTCGGATGGCAGAGAGAACATCATATGTATTTTTGGAGTTGTTGACAAGGCTGGGTTATACACTGGCGTTGAAAAAATGTGTGCTTATCCCTGTACAGTGTTTACGATTCTTGGGTTTTTACATTGACTCTCTTCGACAAACTTACGTATTGCCGGTGGAGAAAAAACAGTCATTTTGTGCCCTTCGGGATTTTATCCTGGTTCGAAATCTATTGATTTGAAAACTCTCTAAAGATTTGCAGGGAAGTGTATCAGTATGACATTAGCAATACCTGGTTGTAGATTGTTTACTCGTGAGGTAAATAGGGCTATTGCTGTGGCCTCAAAGAATGGTGGCATTGTTTTGGTTGATGACTATCTTAGTGCGGAATTACGGCATTGTGTTTCTTGACGCTTGGACAGGCTGTATGTCTTGGCGATCTGAAGCCCATAAACAGATTGTTCTGACCACTGACGCTAGTTCTTATAAATATGGCGCTGTTGTCTTGAGAGGAACTGACGGCATTCCACCACAGACACTTTGTGATTATTTTGGTTCAGTGGAAAAACCGATTCATTTAAAAGAGGCTGAAGCGGTTCACAATTGTCTTTTGTCATTTGAGTCTAAGTTAAAGAATCATCGCGTTGATGTTTTGGTTGACAACCAAGCAGTTCTTCATGTATGGGACAATCAGGGTGCTAGGGACAGGCCTCTCAATGACATTACGAAATCCATTTTCTCCATTACATTTCGCAACAACATCGACCTACGCATGTCATATGTCAAAACCACGGAAAATGTTGCGGATGCACCCTCTAGATCAGTGTCAGCTTCTGATGCAAAGCTCAGTGATGATGCATGGCATAGGTTACAGGTCTTATTTGGTCCTCACACAGTGGACCTCATGGCATTAGATTCGAATGCTATGCGAAATGTTGATGGCTCATTTCTAAAACATTTTACTCCGACTCCAACACCGCTGTCTGCTGGTGTAAATATTTTTTGCCAAGACTTACGTTCAGAAAAGAATGGTTATGTATTCCCACCGTTTGCAATGATATTCCCGGTATTAAAATATTTGGAGGAACAAAGAGTTAAGAGCTGTACATTTGTTGCGCCAAAGATGAGACCGATTCCAGTTTGGCAAACGCATATAGATAAATATTGTGTTGACAGTGTTCCATTGGGCAGTGTTGGGGAAAAGAATGTTGTACTTTTCCCCACAAAAAAGGGATTTCGAGACTCTGATTTAGGTCTTAGGTATGACATATTTGCTTACAGATTGTCATTTTGCTAGATTCGATTTTGTTTATTTCCAGGGATCGCAACTTAATATTGATACAAGAAAGATTGAGGATCGACTCTCCCTCTTGGACAAGAAAACGGACCAGTCCAACTCAGCTAAGCGAAAGCGTTCCTTAACGGCATCTTTGGCAGATTTCTTATCCAACCTTCCTACTCCTCTTACATTATGTAGTTGCTCTCCTGAAGATATTAGGAAATTTCTGGTTTGGAGAGATGAGTTCGGGAAGACTAAGATACATACTGCTTCTTGTCCATACATTGGTAGTTCTGACTCTCGGATTAATTGTGCATCCCCACTTCGCCTCGCTGTAGGGACTGTAGAAGGTGTGATAAATCTGTTATGTAGAATTTTTGAAGATCATGGGTTTGGTCGTTTTTGGGATAGCATGACGATGCAAGGGAATCCTGTATGCTCCCCAATTGTCAAGGAGTATCTTACGCGAATACGTGAGGAGCAAGCAAAGGCAAATGTCCTTCCGAAACAGGCAAAACCTATTTTCATGAGTAAATTGCGCTCTATTGCTCGTTATATTGACATGCAACTTGCAAGGTCAGATATAACATCCCGGGAGAGATATGTTCTTTTAAGAGATCAAGCTTGGTTTAAATTGCAGTTCTTTGCTGGAGATCGTGCGGGCGATTTGTCGTTTTTATTGTCACAACAGATCAGATCTCTTTCAGATGGATCTGGTCTCACAGTTACACATAAATTTGGAATAACCTTAAGGGGTAACAGGGGCAAGGTTAATGAATTTGTTGTGCCAAAATGCGCTGATACCCTAATTTGCCCCGTTAATGGTCTCAATACGTATGTAGCGTCTTCAAAGGCTATGGGAGTAAATCTCACCTTAGGATACATGTTTCGTATTGTGTCTGACTCAGGGGTTGTTCTTGATCAACAAGTGTCTTATTCTGTGGTATATGAACGGATGAGACACTACTTAACCGTTTTAGGAATATATGATGGTGAAACTCCACATAGTTTTAGGGCAGGCTGTGCAGTATCGTTGAATGTTGCTGGGTGTAGTTCAGCTGATATAATGGACCATGTAGGTTGGTTTGGTTCCGAAAGTGCAGAATATTACAGTAGGCGAAAGTTAATGTGTTCTTCAACTGTTGCAAAGCGTCTTGCCCGTGCTGTTGATTTTTCTAACGAGGTGGAGGATTTTTATAATTCCCATGCTGACTATGCATCTTTACCACATGCATTTTTTGAACATGTATGAATCTTTTTATATGTTAACACACATACTTCTTCATAAGGTTGAATATTTGTTAAAAGAAACTTATTCCTTATACCTGTCTTCTGTAATTCGTTATAGTGTATGTGATGTAAATACCTGGATGCGTTTATTTCTGTACTTTATGACGTAAACGTTTTGTTTGAATTGTTTTTGCAGTAAATATTTGATTAGCTGTGTGTACCTTACATATATATCCGATACGTAATAAATTTGCACATCATGTAATATGTTGCTGTTCATCTTTTATCTTATTTATTTACTAATGCTGGAATGAGTATTGGGACAAAGGGATGACGATACTGTAGTGCAAAAGTCCTGTCATGGGAATCAAATTAGGATATAAAGGTCTGGAGTGTGGACGAAGGTTTCATGTCGTGTATTAGCCCAGTACTTAATACTCAGGAAACACCCAAGAACTGACGTTTCTAGACACGAAACACTTAGGATATCCCCAGATCCTCAGTGTTATAGGTGGCGCTGAAAGGGCAGTGACGTCACTGATCGTTCTGTGAACGTTAGGATGCTAAGGATTGGAGTCGATAGGTTATTCTTGTAGCGACTAATTACTTAGTTTAACTATTCAATGCTATATACTGATTTCCCACCCCTTCCCACCCAGTAAAGCGTTGGCTCTTGGTGTTCCTGTCGCGTATTAGCCCAGTACTTAATACTCAGGAAACACCCAAGAACTGACGTTTCTAGACACGAAACACTTAGGATATCCCCAGTTGTTAAACGAAAGGCTTTTTACTGTAGTAATGTCAAGGATATAAGGCAGTTGAGGTTTTTAGCAGGCAAGTTCAGAATGATAATACGTTTTGCTCAAAGTTGTGTTATTCAATGGTATTTACTACATTTTTTTTCCGTTTATGTTGGGCTTAAGTTCACACCGACACAATAATAGGTCATATTGCGATTTTCCAACTTTTCATGGTGGATGAAGACCCCGAGTGTCCCATCCAGCAGAATATCTTCCTCATGTGATAATCGAGGCTCGAACCGATATCGTTGAGAGGCAAGTGATTTTAAGTCAACAACCTTAGCCATGTGGGCACGGATATATCTATAAAAGAAATATAATTCTTTCAGCTCAACAAAATAAACAGAAACTAGTTAACAACCCCCATGTTTTTCTTCCGTAGGTAAACAGAGAAATTACAATGTCTACGACACTAGCGCCAACTTATTCCATCAGTCAACACAGAAAATGTACACTCATCGTGCATTTGAACAATCAAAACGGTTACAAATAGTGACATTAAACTTGATAAACTCCTCACGAATCCACTGAGTACATGCGTACATAATAACAAATGAATAAAAAGGAAGAAAAGACCCAAGAACACATGAAGACGGAAGCAGAAAAAGAGTGCACCGTCTCGGAGCGGTCAGTGATAAAACCGCCACTAGTGAGTTTTCTGCCTCCAAAATAACACTTCAATCTCCACCATTGCCTAAGTAGTAATTTAGTTATAAATAAATTATTACAAAATTAAAGACTTCTACACGACTACAGACTTTAGCAAAAATCTTATTAACTATGAAATATCAAACCTACAAGATTTCTGTACAGGGTACATCTCAAACAAGGTGAGGAAAATTAATATGTCTTTTCATTTATGTTTGTACCTATATTTCCATTATAAATGAAGAAATGTAAATCTAAAATACAAAGCAGTATTATCCGCATTCTTAACTTTCTTAATTATAGCTCTCTTGGATTTGCGTAAGAAAAAAAGGGGTTATGCTTGATAATTCATCATCTAATTAGTGTGAAATGATTTTAAAGGCAGTAAATGCATCTAACAGTGTACCTGGCGATAAGTGCAACTAAAATTCTCTTTAATAATATGATTATAAGCCTGTGGAAAGTAGCACGCAATAAGTTCCTATTGGAATATCAATAAAATCATTTCCAAACCTGATGTAAAGGTCTAATAAAAAGCACAAGGTCCTACAAACAACGTCTTAAGTCCATATAGTATAACGTTCAAAACAACACAATTTATACCAATGCTCTGTCATAATTACAAGCCAAAATAAGCATATCTTCTGATCATAAATTGTTTCGACAAGAGCAATCCGTTTGTCATTATTAGGATTATGTGGAATACAAGAAGACAAATGTCCTAATAGATTATACTGTATAGTTCCTTATATAAGTTTCGACAAAAAGCTGCATAGCAAGGTGTGTCAGTCATCAATGATATTTTTGTTCAGGAGAATGCAAAGGAAGAAACACTTGTACGGTCGAAACAGTGACGCACAAAAAAGAGCTAGACACAACCAAAGTTTCGCATCCGCTCTTTTTGATACACATGTATATATAAACTGATTCATTATAGAATTTACTTTAAATACTTTGAACATTATTTTTAACACTTTTAATAACTGTCTTAAATAATTAAAAAAGATCGACCGAGAGAAAAATGCAAATTCCCCCGTTTCACCTCGATGTAAGCATACCACTTAACGGCAAACGTTTACACATATTTACCGGAAAAGATGAAAAACGTATCTTTGAAGTCTGCTAGCATGTCTATACCATTGAATAGAGCAACGATGAAGGAAAACAAGTTCTAAACTTCTGACTATCCTAAACACTGAAATGTCTAAATTATCATCATTGTGAAAAATGTTTGCACTGGTTTTAATGTGTCTTGCTTCAAAAGTCGATGAAATTATGTACATTGTAAACTTTCTGTAGATCCGACAGACAGTGACGCACTGTGAAATACGTTCACTTCATGTATTACTTTCAACTAGAAGTTTTCGCCTTTGTAAAAGCAATACATTTTGTAAAGGACTAGTAACTGTCTCGCGTTTTAACAGCAACATTTAGCCATGGTCACACACGTCATATTTGTAGATTTTCCATTGATTTATTGTAGTTTGTGGATAGAAAAACATTTAATAGCAGTATGTTTGCAATTGTATTCTCCTTACAAGTTCCGGTATATTGATGAAGTTATTTTCTCTTCTGAGAAGGAATTGTCTCTATCGATGACATATTAGCCGCCAGTGTAATAGTAGTTATGGTAAACACGTAATGTTCTAGACAAAACTTCCGTCAGGTCCCAGGTATTTTTTTATTCATGGTTTGTTACCACCCATTTAGATAAAATAGCATTAATGAAACATTTCACCGGTCTTAGATTTTCTTTATTTTATCGAATCTTTAGAAATATTTGAAAGGCACATGTAAGGATATTTAAGATATTCCGTTTTATAGGTAATATATTAACTAAGACGTCACGCTGTTGTTACAGATGGTTAGTAATATCCACCGAGCCCTACCAAAACGTTTAAGAACTACACTATATCATATCATTGAAAACATGAACAACTCACAAGCCCATTATTCAACAGTTTCCTTTTTATTCAATAGCTACTTGCACTTTCAAATAGCAGAAAAGCAAATAATTAGAATTTAAAATTTGCATCAATGTACATTTGTGTAAAATTTTGATATACAAAGCACACAAACAGAGAACATGTATATCAAAAGTTTTATTTTTTATTTGATACTGTCAAAACTTCGATTTTTGTTAGTTCTTTGCATCGTGAAAATATGGTAGACAAAGCTTGCTTGCATAATGTTCGGTGTGATTTTTTTAATTAAGCCATATTTTTATAATGTTATTGGTTTGAAGCTAAAATTAATACGTCAAGAGAGATAATTTTACTTCGATTACAAAGAATTATGTGACAAACATATATATCAAGTGTAAATACTTTGAACACAAGCGAAGATGATGTAACGTTATATTTTTGCGCCGGAAACATACACCCAGTACTCACATTTGTCAAGCTATTGCTGATAAATATATTTAATACATCGCATGAGACTTGTCATTACTGTATGAGACAATGTCACGCACATTTAAGACGAGAACTTTAAATATCTAAACACTTTCATACATTATAATATTATTTTTTTGCAGAAAATAAAATCTTGCTTGTAAGCACGGTTGTAAAAATTTGCTCTTGAATTTTTCATTTTTAATTTTCTTCATAACACTAAGTTCATGTAAATGACACTATGAGGTAATGGCAATACAGTACAACAAATAAAACAAAACACAATCAAGGAAACAGATGTAAAGTACTTTCAAGTTTATTCCAAACAGTAATTTGCTGAAAAGGCTATCAATTATAAAACATTGAAACAGACATGCAGTATTCTCATATTCTATTCCATTACAGTTCATATTCATAAGCATATAAAATTAACATATGTTGGTCTTTTTATAATACTTCGGTCTAATACATATTTTTTGCTAAAAGGGGAAAGAGAAGTGCATTCTAATAAAAAGTGATATTCGTCTCCAATGTTTCTTTGACAGAGATGAATCTCTCCTGTGAGGCAGCCATCGAACTGGTTTACAGAGGATTGTTGGTTCTACCCAAGTGCTCACACATGATGAAATAAAGCAAGGATGGGCACCCGGGGTCATCATCCACCATCAAAACATGCAAAGTCGCCATCCGACCTATAGTTGTGTCGGTGTGACGTTATACCAAACAAAAATAAATCATTTTCTACCTTTTAGAGCTACTATGTTCAGTCATTGCTTTACAATACTGCATAACCATTTACAGTCTTGAAATTTATATAATCACCACATTTAATGCATACAACATTCATTCCTACATGTTTTAACAATTTGAACAATGGGTCATTTGCTTGAAAGTTCAAGTTTTCAAGCAATACGCTGCACATATGGAGGATGATTTTCTACGTTTTAGCCACAAAGAAATTATCCTTGTTTTAACGTCAGTGTTAATTGGCATCATACCAGTTTCGCCATAACCTTTCTTGTAGTGCTTTGAGTTGCAAAATATGTTTAGATATTTGAATTGAATCGCTTAATAGCATCAATATTTTCATGATCTCAAAGTTCACATTCATGTAAAAGAACAATATTGAAAATCGTTAACAACAATTCTATTCTCTTTTTTTTTTTCAATAAAATCACATACTCTTGGTATATTTTGACTGAAAATGCAATAAAAAATGAGTATTGTCTACATATTGATAAATACATATTCCGGTATGAATTTATCAAATGTGTGACGAGCTTTGAGACAACTGTAAATATAAAACTTTTATGAGTAGCTTGTTTTGACATTGTACGAACAATTATTTGAAATATTTGAACAGATTGAAGAGAGTTATAAGACAATACGCCCTTTCATCAAACACTTCTATTACGAATAATCGAACTTACATAATGTAGATGTATTGATAAAATACTTTTCTGTTTTGAAATGTTGTATCGAAATTTGTCTAATAAAGACATAAAATTCGTGGCAAGAAACTTATATCAAATTTGTATGTCTGCCATATAGATGCCGTAAAACAGCAAAAACCATGAATTTTTTCCATCTTTCTTCAATGTTTTTATAATATTTCAATGACAGTTTGAATGACGTTCTAAGTGTCATTTATGTTTTTACCATTTTGATCAACTGTCCATGATGTTATCCTATCTATGCTTAGATAAATAAAAATTGACGACCACCTCCCAGACTTCAGTCTAATAGCACCATATTCACAGGATATTTTAGAGTTATAGATGTATTAATCTTTTTGCTTTGTCTCTAATCATTTTAGTCTCATGACACTCACAAAGTCTTATTAGGGAATAAGGATGAAATAGAGTATTCTGTCTAGTTATAGTAGAGCAAAGTATCCTTGAACTGTTTAATTAACGTCATCTCACGAAAGATAATATTGTAAAGCAAGATGGCTATTTGGTAACATTCAAAATTATGACACCCCAGTACTTGCACTGTGAAAATATTATGAAATAATTTTAAAACATACATTTTATATGTTTTTAATATAAATCAGAATTCTATTTCAGACACATTATATTATTCTTTTAATTGTGCAATCCCAGTGAGTAAAGTCTGTAAAGCGTATATATTCAGGAAGTACTCTGAAAGCAAGGCTTTGGATAAATATGTTGTCTAGCAAATCTGACAGTTTTATTGAATCAAGTATTTCATCTATTCTTGCAAGGAAAATTCTGACTCGGTGATGTCCTGAAATCTTGCAAACTGTTTGTGAAAAGACAACAGTTAGAGAAGAAGAAAAAGGGTCATTAATTAATGTTATTCTTCGTAGGTTATAGTTTATAGAATTGAGACTAATTACATATTTGATATTATCTATATGTATACGTGTGACTTATGTAAACGATTACTCCAAAAAAAAAGAATAATTGTGATATACATTTATCGAATGGCCTGCCGGTCAATAGTCAAAACTATTGGGGTTTTATTAAATGTAATTTAAAATTAATTTTCACATTTTTTTCATTCATTAGCCCAGTAAACTTGTGTTGTATACAGGTCTGTCTGGTCATATAGCACAAAAGAAGGACCGGTGATATATATGAGGAGTCTTGTAATTATATAAGATAATTTATAGTTATTCCCGCCAGGTGAATACCTTACACATATCAAAGATTCTACCACTTATTCCGTCAGACTCAATTAACGAAGACAGTGTAAAAACCTTAAGAGGCTAAACTTGTCTGAGTATAGTCTGCAAATAAATTCATATTTTAAGAAAATATATTAACGAATAAAAAGGGAGAATTGCAATGACTTAGAATAGTGCAGGGTTTTAACAATTAGCGGAAGTATTTTGAAGGAATTTTGTTTGCATCAATTGAATATACTTTTTATTAGGTTCTTTGAAGTCCCCAGCATGACTTGACGCTACAAGAAGTGTGCCGGTGAACAATAAACATATTTTTTATCTTAGTACAGACGTGCATCAGAATGTACGTCCTGAGAAGTGATATTAAATTACCTGATTATAAAATTTCTGAAGGCAATTGCGCTGGATTGCATACACCTAATGGAACGTAACTTTTGAAAACGCAACTGTTAATTTTTAAATAAAATTCAGACTTCATGTTGCAAACAATAGTGACTTGATACATAAATTACTTTAACCTAACTTTGCCCGCAATTGAACTCCACGTTGTTATATTTTCTGATCTTTTCGGATCATAGAGTCCATTTTATTTATACATATAATAGAATTTCACTTCCACATCAGTCGGTGCTTGGTGCGTGAGAGGTGTTGCACATTTCATTACCGCTCGTTAAATATTCTAAATCAAACCCAAGCAATATGCAATTATTTTTCTCTTAGAATTTCATACTTTTACAGATTATATTGTATTAAATGTCTTTGTTCTGCGGCTGTGTATTGCCATTTTTAAAACAAAAGTTTGAAGCTTTATTTAAGAAATGATATATCTCATCCAGTGGTTTGTCGTTGAATAAAATCATTGTTTGGAGTTCAGATGCGAAGGAATTATATCACGACGGCGCAGTCTGTGTAATATGATAATACGCATCTGAACGACAAATAATGATTTTATTCAAGAGCAAATCACTAAATGAGATATATTATTTCGATTCTAACACGTTACCATAGATTTTTAAGTATATCCTTGACGACGTTCATCAAATATTTGCCTGTTTCTTTTTTTTTTTTTTTTTTTTTTTTTTTGGTTTCTTTTCCAACGCGCCGCTATGCCGTTTGACGCTATGGCGTAATAACTGTGACGTCAGAACAGTGAATTGTTGTAAAATAACATAAAACTTTAAGCCTTCTTTGTTGAATAGGAAAATGAATCAGTTCGAGTCAGAATGCTACATTGTTCATGTTTATTGTAATGACTTGATGATTATGATAGCATATATGAGCCGTGCCATGAGAAAACCAACATAGTGGGTATGCGACCAGCATGGATCCAGACCATCCTGCGCATCCGCGCAGTCTGGTCAGGCTCCATGCTGTTCGCTTTCAAAGCCTATTACAATTAGAGAAACCGTTAGCGAACAGCATGGATCCTGACCAGACTGCGCGGATGCGCAGGCTGGTCTGGATCCTTGCTGGTCGCATACCCACTATGTTGGTTTTCTCATGGCACGGCTCATATGTTTAATTCAGCAATATACTGTTGTTGTTTCTTGACAGATCACAATTGTTGTCATGATTTGAAATAGTTATGAACGTTTACATTCGTTTTAATATTCCGAACATACCTTTGGATCAAGTATTTATCTTTACAGATGTGCTTAAACCTATTTCATAGTTTTATCAGCAGAATTAAATTTCACGAACATCAGTAAAGCTTGCAGTATATTTCTATGTTCAGGCGATTTTTAATTAACAAGGCTATTGAATCAGCCAGCCAAATATACATTACAATAGCTAATTCTTTAAAATGAAGCTTGCACCAAGTCACGCGCTTTCGATTAAATTGGCTATTCCTATCCAACAGATACGATTAGTCCGTCGTAGATGCAATAGAACAGTGCATTAATATGTCATAATCAAATCAGAAACCAAAAGGCTATTATAAAAATTTACTTGGCAATCTCTCAGACTAATAGGAATAGCGGTTCATCTACTTGATCTTTTACTAGGTTTCTTTATAGAATTATAATGGAATAAGCGTATTCCAGACAAAATATTAATGGAAAAGGACAAATGTCTCTATATGAGTCATAAATAACGTTGTATCGTTCCAAATTGTTGTATATTATATCCTATAACTTGTAACTCTTTAATCTGAACATGTAAAAATATTTCAAACTAATGTTTAGTATTGTTTCCTATTACATTATTTCGACCGCATTATTACTAATTTCGAAGAGAAGATATGCGTTTAATTCCAGGAATATCTTAGAATGGATATTTTACTTTGATCATTATATAAAAAAAAAACATCAAAATATTAAATGTTCTAATGATTCAATGTTCTATTAAAGGGAAAATCACAACATAAATCAGTTTGCATTGTATTCACATTGTCTTTGTCGCATTTCAATATTAAGTCAATTTCGTTTAGTACTTAGATTTAGTAACTGAGATAAAAAAAAAACGCAAAATCAGATTAAAGAACCATTCAGCGTAACTAGCAGAGACACAAGACGCTTTGATTGGTTTATTTTCATTCAATGATAAGCCTATACATGCTACAGCATTTGAAGTCTAAGTGATCTTTACCAAACATATCATTTCTTGTTTGAGTGGAAATACAATTGTCTTTTCAACACTGAGTTCGTTTTGGATAACGCTGATTTTTTTCTAATTAAAACCAAATTCATGTTTTTATTTAGGTTTATTTCTGTCACTTATGCCCAAACGAGTCAATCATTTAGAAATCAAATTTTCAATCTTTAAGACAATACAACTGCAGCTCGTCTCTCTTAGAGTTATCTTCGTGTGGACATGTGAACAGTTCATATATAGTTGAGTGCAGTGTCATACAAAATTATTAACATTGTTTCCAACTTTCCATCGTCGCCTTATGCGAAACAAATTCAGATTTGTTTCTACACTGGACTAAAATTCGTGCCCATGGTAGTGTAAATATAATTATTATCGATTCGTAAGTATCAGTTGTACGGTACCTGTTTTTTTTTTTTTTGTTTTTTTTTCTTTGGTAAATACGGTATTGCTTGATTTGGCTGAGCGCGAAATTATTCATGTTTTGCACGTGTTATATACCGTGTTATATAAGGGTGTGCAGTCGTGTATTCGCCAAATGAGACTTAGAATATTGACAGCGTGAGTGAACACTAGGACCCAGCTACCCGCCCTTTTTTGGTCTTGGACAGATGGTCATATTATGTAGGTAGTCGTAGTATACATGGGGCCATAATATGCAGATAGTTGTAGTATACAAGTGACCATATTGTGCAGACTGTCTTAGTATACAGGTTACCATAATATGCGGGTGGTCTTAGTATACAGGTGATCATAGTAGTATACAGATGGGCGTAGTATACAGGTAATCATATTATGCATGTGTTCGTAATATACATATGGTCATAGTATACAGATGGACTCAGTATACAGGTAATCATAATATGTATGTTTTCGTAATATACATATGGTCATAATATACAGGTGGTTATAGTATGCAGGTGGTTGTTGTATACAAGCCTTGCCAACAGGTTCAAACGTATTACTGTTATTCATTTCATGCATGAATTTTCTTATCGTTACATATTTTAAGATTAACACTGTTTCTTATATAATTATGTTTCTATATATCAGAAGTACAGTCGACGGTCTATTTCTTGTTACGATATTGGGAAGATTATATTTTTGATAATTTGAAATTCACTTGCTTTTAGTCTCGTTTCAGACACAGAACCTAGCCACCAAGGATACAAGGAACAATTAAAAAACATAATTGAAATGTTGCATTATTCCGCGAATATTGTAACGATGTTACCCTAAATCTATTTGTTATTTGTTGGTTCGTTTCTGTAGTATGATAATGAAGATAAGATAATAATTGATTTACTTACGATTTTAGCGTGAGTAAATGCATGTGTCATGCATGAATTCATATTGATCTCTAGAAAGTCAGCTGACTTTTGTGGGAAATACATGTAACATTTTAGAGACACATTTGAGCGCTTCAGTTTTCAACTAAGTAAATCTGAAAGAAAATATTATCTAAAATAAGAGTTATTCGACACAAAATGCCTACATACTGCCGGTACATAAATTTTATACCCATTGAAATCCATTCCGTGTTTAAACTTTCTAAAATTGTTACATTCTCTCTGTGCAATACTAAAATAAAATAGAGACCTATAGATATGAAAATAATAAATGCTACATATTTATAACGGTTAACTAAGGTGTGTGTTTGATTCATTGGTGCTTCATTGTCATTAGGTATTGTTTTCATTTTCCTCCATAAACTTACCCCACTGAAATATAATTTGAAAACTCTTCTTTGTGAAACTGAATCCAACATCTAATACTGTTAACGAACATTGTATCCAAAACATTTAGATAGTATTTTATGTTATAGAAATAATGTCTGAGGTTCTTGATAATATTATTGGCGTTATCAATCACTACACTAAAGCTACATATATTATAAAGTTTCAGTCTTATGTCCTTTTCTGGTACATTTTCTGATTTGTGAACGCAAGAATATTTCTTTAACGTAATTGTGAACGCTTTTGTTTTTAAAGTTAAAGTACTTATATTGGTGTATTGGTCAAGAACGCAGGAATGTTTTTATTTTCGCGTCGGCCCGAGTTCGATTCCCGACTCAGGCAGAGCATAGTGGTAGAGCATAGGGGGTTCGGTCCCTGTTCGCGTCACAGCAAGACGCAGTAAACGACATCAGTAGCTTAATTTGTTGGTGCTCTTTATTAAGAGGGAAACTGGTTTCTCTGATACTTTATTGCCGGTGGATACTTGTAGGAATGTGGTACCGAGAACGAATAATATAATTTGTGGTACTTTTAAAAGTCGAAATAAAGAAATCACAATTAAAACAGTAAGAAAGATTGAATTATAATTATGAATATAATATTCAACATACATGAAGGTATGGCATACATAGAGATCATTTGCATAGTTTGTTCATAGCACCCGCTACGTTGAGTTTACGGTTATATTTAAGACAATAAAGCATAATACCACAGGAGCAAGACGCAAAACATCTTTTTCTTCTTTGATAATGGCAGACAGTCACAACTGACTATAATAGCCATGCGTTGGGGTAAAAAAAGAGATAGTGTCTAGTCTCCCAAGCTACTCAATCCACCCAGGAGGACAATGACAGTTGTGATAAAAAAAGTGAGTGCAAAAACCCAAATTAGCCCTCAAATGCCTACATCTGTGCAGCACACTATGTATAAGGTGAAGGAAAATGAGTGTTAGTGCAGTTAAAAGATAAAAGATATGGCATGTCTAAGGGATATGTGACAATGTAGCCAGCGCTGCTCTAAATGACAGTAATCTTTTTGTTTTTTTCAAATAATAAATCAGAATAGATTAAAATGTTTAACAATCAGCGAAATATACATCTGTAGTCAATGATACATACTATACCAAATGGACATTTAGCTTATTAAAGGTTATAACTAAGAACGAGGTTAACGATACGTGGAAACAAAAACGCACCATATACATCACAATACACCAAATTATCATATTTCAGTTACAAATGTGTTTTGGCAACATAGCCTACTTCATAATGATAATTGTAATAAGTAGACACTTCCCTATTCAAAAAGTATGTCTTATTTACCAAATTATTAAAATAAATGTTGCCTTTCTCGCAACGTAACATTTTGAAAATGCCAGTGAATGATCTGATACATTACTCTTAAAGGAGAACGCTAAAGCATCTTAAATCCAACGTCGTAACCAGTTAATCATTTGGTACAGTCAATATTTCATACCATTATGTAGTAAATCGAACAATTTATCATACGATAAAGCGAATGGGACATTTTATTGCATTTGACATTTTTCTCGATTGTGTTCTTGCATTACATGGATGGATTCTTTGGCTACAACATGGCATGTCATTAAATAATGTAAGTGCTACTATTAAGTTCTACAAATATCGTTTTGCTCTTAAGTCCATATGCGACTCCCTGCATTAGCCAATCAAATCAAACAAATGTATGGACCGAAGCGGAGAGGTGGTCCAAGTAGCAGTTGGATTCATTGTTGTGATACTTCCAAGTCTTTTGGGATCATGGATTCCATTATATTTTCCTGTACTAGAAATAAGTATAAGTCTATGCTATGGCCATGTGGTGTGGGGTGTATTTCATTTCGTTACTTCTCATGAGCAGACTCATTCAAATCCCGTCTGCAATAATTTTGCTTGATTGGGTTTTCTGCTTCCAAATGATCTTCTTACAGATTATTATTAGTTACACTGCTTGTTGGTGACAGCATATGGGATATACGCTGTCGAGGCTGATATGGATTTTCGAGACAGCGTATCCTGTCACCAACAAGCTGTATCTTGCCGTCTATTGTTTACTTCCATGCTACAACTGACACATTTTGTAAATCAACAAAGCTACTTACAGTGCAGACTGGAATCCTGGAACCATTTGTTTGGTGATCATATCTTGTCTATAGTTGATGAACACCAGCCATAAAATGCACAATGAACTGTATTTTGACCGAATCACAAAACACAAGAGTTCATTTATACAGGTTATGAACTGGTTTTGATCGGAAACACAAAAATCCTTTCGAAAATCATCAGATTTCACGATGTCAGAAATGTTAAATCATTTATCTTGCATGTAGATTAAATGATCCTACAACAAACTGCTGTGCAACAAATATGTTAATTCCTTTGCTTTACGATTATTTAACTTAAAACAAAATTTCAACGGCCGTGTCTCCGATGCAGAGTTATTGTTCTTCTATTTCCGCTTCTTATTGCGATCTTCATGAGCCTAAACTAAGTAGGAGAAATGAAAACGGCAAGGAAACACTAAATTTACTCCCGAAAACGATATCTATTGTTGGAGCTAATCCAATTAAGCCTGCGATGCGGCAGCCATTTTGTTTTAATCAAAATTCATATCAGAAAATTACTATCTGGATATTGAATACATGTATACCATGTGTGCACGTGACGTCTATTGACCAATGGAAATGCAAGAAAATTGAAGAAGGCCAGATAATATTAAGTGTTATAATAGCAGTCTTTAAGTGCCGAGTGGCAGCTGTAAAAAGTATCCACGTGCATAGATCCAGTGTTGCTGTATTTTCGTACCCTTTTTGGGATTATGGAGTCCATTCAATTTTCTACAACAGAATTCCAATTACGCTGGTGCTGGGGGGGGGGGGGGGGGGGGGGCATGCGGGGTGTGACGATTGTTGCACAGTTCATTACTTCTCATGAGCAACTTCAATCAACGCCAGTCTGGTATTATTTTATTTGGTTCCGAGGAATCTACTTACATTTTTATATTTTGTGTCCATTCTGTAAATTGCATATATGGACCAAAGTAATATCTCTTATATTTTATAGAATAAAGATTACGTTTTGTCATAATTATAAGAATATATCATTATGATGTGTTGAGACACACAGCTGTATTAATCACGTTCTGATCACAGACAGATAGATCTTTTTCGGTATGCAATGCAAATAAACATGAACATATTATTTCCAATTGTACAAGTTAAATCAAATACAACATATGAACTAATGATGCATGTTTAATGCATCAAAAGCTAGGATTACATAAAAGGAATAATATTCTAATTTGCACTGTGGCCCTTTCTTTTGACGTGTGACACAGAGAGACATGAACATGAACATAATGACAATCTCTTGAACTGAAAACAATACAATCTATCACTAGAGTAACGTTAAAATAAGACTTTCAGTTAAAATGCAATAAGAAAACTCACTGGAATGTTGATAGGTCTTAGCTAGTTCATATATCAAAACAAAGTCAAAAGCAAATTATTCCGAGACATTGATAACTAAAATATACAAAACAAAACAACTGAAATTTATTTCAAGTCACTGATGTTATATAAAATAATTTACTCCACATGACATTTTTGAGCAAATGTTTTTGACAGAAGGCTTGAATTCATTCAACTTAGTAAGATATGTCATATTACTTGGTTATTGATTCCATAGGTTGACCTCAGAACTAGAAGATAAATTGGAATTAAACATTACCTTTAACCATTGGGACACCGAAGGCACTCTGGTACTCGGGGGCATGTATTTACGACCGTTGCTTACCTAAACAAAAATGTAATACCGGTATTTGTACATAATGTTTCCTTTCTTTCCATAGGCAAACTCGCCGGCAATAATATTTGTATAGAAAGAATGACGTCACATTTACTAAGGGGAAAATATGCAAATAAGTTATATTGCAGATTTAGTATTTTTCAATACTATACAAAAAAGAACTGATAATTAATAACAATAATAACTTCTCCTCTCCAGCGGAGACACACTTCTGACATGCACTTATTTCATTTACATCTAAGCAGTCAAATGTGATATACGGGACAACGAAAATTACTTGAATATGAATAAAGAAACATTAAGTTATCGTTCATTTTAAGGATATCTTTGTATGTTACAAACTGGAGATATATATCTCTTGTGATTACATGTAATTATTTTGTGCCGCACATGCCAAAATACAATCGCAGGCATAAGTCATGTATCGGGGACTTTGATAGAACTGCCAGGTAATTAAATGTTCGAGTTGTTGCTTTTGTAATTAAATGCAAGATACAAAACTGGTATGGGGTAGACAAAGGGATGGGGGTGTTGGGGGAAGTGGCCACTGCTTACATTAAATTGCTTGGTTCGGAGAACTTATAATTACCTTTTTGACGAAATAAGTACTAGAAATCATAATTTAGACTAAGACATCGTGGTAACTTAATAGCTTTGATAACGATATTACCATACTCTTACATTCAATTGTTATAAGAGAAAAAAATTACACTGAACTTAACGATTAAATTTAATATTCAAAGCACATCTATGTCAACATTTTATTGTCTTGTTATGATGATATGCATGACGCTAACATTCTTTTTATTAAAGTTGTTTTTTTTATTTTTGTTTTTGTATTTTGTTTCCGCATTTATTTAGTTTTATGTGACACCGACACATTTAAGTTAGACATTGGAGACTTTTCGGATCTAGATGGTAAAGTAGACACTAGGTGTCTCTCCGGACTTAAATTCAGACATTGGTGGCACCTGCTTAGAACTATGGACCGTCCGTAGAATTTGATATGGTTATACAATCATCAAAATTAAATGCACTGATGATTCACTTCAAAATTAAAAATAAAATATTCAACATACACGCACACATGTCATAGATTTAGAGCTTTGCAACTCTCCCTATACTGACTTAATATCACATGCATATTTATAGAAACAAATTTGATAACTAACTTGTGTATGCGCGCGGAATAGTATCCATGTCCGAATTAGAATGGGTTCTATCCGCCAACTATAAACATATATGTATGCACCGAATATACGTACGGAACTATATCTATGTATTGTTTCTTGATCAGCAGAATTGTAAATAAAAGTAATATAAATTAGTAAACGCCAAACATGCATAACACATATCTAAATTTCAGTATAATCTTAGATTTATAACAGTCTGTAGTTCAAATAGTCATTTACAGTTTAATTATAAAGTATATTATCTTGTCAGCTCTAGATAAATCCACATCTGCTCCAAGAAGGGTATTGTAAGGAAAGACCGCCAGTTGGTAACACCCGAACAATGGCACGGCAAAACTGGTACTGGAACATCAAAATATAAATGAAATAATAACTGTATTCATACAAAAAACTTTGCAAGTAAAGTTATGGCAAATTGAATACTAGTTGTGTTGATGTGATGAATTTTAATCGTGCATATAAAAGTAGGCAAAGATTGCATAACCTGCATACTCAGCTTTTATTTTGGATAACGGTTTACTCTGAGGTGAGAACTAGTGTAATTCTTTGTAAAGCAAGTGAGGTGTAGAATTCACGTATCTGAACAGTACCACCTACCCTTCTACCCCTTCCTCCCCCTTTTTCTCTATGTTGCATAAAATTAAAATGTACTTGTTGGATTCTATAATATTTTTCCGTTACGGCTTCTTTTTCTTTTCTTTGCAAATGCGTGGCTCTGTAGCTGTGTTTGTGGTGCTCTGTGCTCCCGAGAAATCTACCCTTATGTTTTGAAACAACTGTTTGATTGTGAAAAGTATTCAGTTCAGAAATAGTGGAACATACAAGCAAAAATGTAATAGTTCTTGATAAAAGTTCATATACTTGAACGTGTGAATGTGACACATTTCAATATATGATCTCTATCTACATATTCACAAAGATAATTACAAAACTAATCAAATAATACAACTCAATGGTATTAAATGCAAAACATTCATTTTTCATGTCGGCTTAAGACAAATGTTAACTTACCCGAAAAGGTCCAAACCCACGTGTTCTGAAGTGTACTTTATGTAATCTCCTTTCAGGTACCTCTGCCTTCAGAAACAGAGAAGCATTAATAGTATTTGATATCTTTTATCGCAAAACATTAATTTCGAAAAACGCAATAGAAAATGACGAATATCTAATAGTAAATATTTACAATTGAATTAAACACAACAAAAGAAATAATAAATCATCGACATACAGCATGATACGACCTAAGAAGTAATGTAGGATAGCCTGGACCCAACATTTCTCTTCCCGCGAAAAAGGCTGAAATCATCGGCGCTAGTTGCTCCAGAAAATCATTTCCGAACGGAATCCATGTGTAACCAAACTGTCCAAACACAGCTGCTGTACAATAAAATATGGTTGTAAATATAATTACAGACTTCATGTTGCAAATACAATAGTAGTCTATTTTGTGAAGTAATTATACGATATTTTTTTGTATCAAACGCATTGGTTCAGTGAATTTTCAATTACCATTTTGACAAATGTATACTTAATATATCATTTTCGTCTAATGTATCATGATTTGTTAACATAATATTTGATACCAATTTGCATATCTTGACGAACAAGTGCATAAAGTTTGGATCTTTGAAAACAAACACACAAGCCATTATCTTTTACGATTAGATTGAACGTGTAAGTTAGATTTAATATTCAAGGCATGATTTCATTTCGACGACTTATGTAATATTGCTTTTATCAGGGAATTAACGTTATGTTCTTAAGGTAATACTAGACCCAACTTTTATATAAAAGTTTTTATGCATTTCAAGTAAATATCTCAAGATTTGTTGTTTTTTTTTTCATTAGAGGTGGAAATTTGGATAGCGTTAAATGATATGTTACGATAATATAGCTTGCTAACATAATTCAGACATTAACCACAGACTATCGTATTGAACAGTCACTGCACTTTCAATAAGATTTCTTGTTTAGGACGTACGAGCGTCTTTTTTAGGATATCCGCCATTTTGAAAAATGTTTCTTCGAATATTGCTTTCAAACAAAAGTTTCGCCAGAAAATAATGCTAAATAATTATAATTTGGCTAATAAAGTACCATTTAAGCAAACAAGTCCACTTTGGCGAAAAAAAAATCACCCTTATTTTTTGGCTGGCATTTGCCTAAAATTGACGTAGGGGTAGGGGTAGGTAATTTCAAATATCTATTAAAGTAGATCAGGTTTGGTATTGATATTTTCCTGATTGATACATATAATGATAAGCTATAATTTAAATAAAAGTTTTCAAGATAGCTCTTTATATTATCTAGAAAATGTAAATTTAAACAAAAAGAACAAAAATATCAAAATTTACCTGTTTTTAGCAGTTTTTCTTAATAAATCTCTTAGATGCACAATGACCAAAACCTTTTTTCTTCCATTTTGAAGCATTTTTGTGTGTAATTAAAGCTACAAAATATTTTGCAAATCTTAATGTCAGATTTTATTTGTAGATCTAAATACGTTTTTTCCATTGAAAATAAAGTGGGTGGGGTAAGTATGTCAACATGTAAAAACGAAAGAGATTTATTAGTGACATTTATGCTTATATAATACTGACATCATCTTGCATTAATATTAACCTGTAAGACCTGAAATCCCTATAACACTATGTGGGATATCATATGTTTTATAAAGTACCACATTTTTTTCAATTTGACAAAATCTCAGAAAGTGGGTAAAGAAAATGCCCAATAAAACTAAAACGAGCTCGGTGACCTGTGTTTTTTTTTCTCTTGTTGGTCTTGGAGACTAATGTTCTGCAAGCTCACAGAGTATGAAAAAATTCTTAACGTTAGAAATAATTCGCTCCTACATCCTTAAGGGAATGTTTTAATATGTTAGTAAAGATACCTATATGCAGTAAAATATAAAAGATAAAATAGTATTATTTAAACAAAACCTTTGATTGCTCAGATGCAACTATAAAAGTAAAATAATAAACATAAACATGCGCAAGATATATCGGTTTATGTTAGAATTCCTTTTATAGATACATTAAATGACGGGTGTGTACATTTAAGTATGATATAACAAAGCCAACAAATCATCAAAAACAAACAAAACCGTCATATTGGATCCGAGATACAGTATTTCCCATAGAATATATATCTAAGTCGGTAACTTTATCTGTACCTTGCCCATCTGAATTCTTTAAAACATTATTTTCAGATACGTTAGAAAACGAATTTCTATTGAGAAGACATTCTTGGTGGTAAAAGAATGAAAAAAAAATAACCATATATATAACAAGACAGCGGATGTTTATCTAGATGCCGCAGATATATAACATTTGTACATGTTTTATTTACTGTTGTCACCCGTCGCATCCTTTAGCACCTGTGGAACTCTATCGAACAGATTTTGAATAGATTCCATGATCCCAAAAGACCAGAAAATACAACACTGAATCTAAATTCAGGAATAAATTTTACAACCTATAATCTTTAAAAAGATCCTTTGAAATACAGAACGCAACCAAGCAAAGTAATTGCAGAATAGGTTAAATGAGTCTCTTAGTGAAAGGTAATGAAATGTGCAGCATCCCTCACGCCCCTAGCACTGGCTTAAGCGGAATTCTATTATAGTAGCAATGAATGTACTCCATGATCCGAAAGGATAAGGAACTATAACATCCAAACAAAATCAAATTAAAAAAAGTACATTTAATTGTATAAACATGAAAAATTTGAACCCAAAGGATTGAATGATACACACAGGACAGTGTCTTTTGTTGAATATTTGTACTTGGATTCACATTGAAACCTTGAAAACACAAAAGAACATTATCGATTTCACTTTCACTGTTTCCACTGGTAGTGTTGTTAGAAGACTTAATCCGTTATTGAGCACACATCTGTGAGCAGTTCTAAAATTTCCCCATGCATGAACGCGTTTTAGGCTGGAATCTTTGACATTGTTGCTTAGAGAATTGAGCCCGTCATATCGTCATGTGTTGTTAAATGTAAGTGCATACTTATCTAAGAATCAATTCCTTGAGTTTGATACATAGGTCTCAGGCTTTAATGCTGATGATTGTTTCGCTTAGGCATTTTCTGCATGCATGGGTACTTGAGATGTTTTGCACAATTCATTACCTATCACAAACAGACAAGGTCAAACCACGTCATAAACGAAAATGGTGCAGGCTCGGTTTGACTGAGCCTGTTCAAGGACAGTAGAGGAAATGCAAGCTACCGCTACGTCCTCTAGTCTCGGGTTGAGCAGAACTCAACATTTACACGTGTTATAAGTACCAAATTATAATGTAGAGATAGAAGATATTTTCATTTTTATACGGCGGTGCACATTATGTGACATAGGATAGGAAATTAAATATTAATTAACTCCGGTAAAAAATCTATATTAAGTACTCGGTGAACACAATTAAGCTTACATGTCCGGTTGTTAAAGTTTCAAAGAAATCCAGCAGGTGATCAAAATCTGATAAACCACCTTTAAGCCATTTATGCAGATCTTTTGAAACTCAAATTATATCAATTAAAAATATTCATTGTCTAATCAGTGATTAAATACATTCGTGTTTCTAATTGCGTTCAAATTATAAACGTGACACACTGTCAGTGTGATGGATGAAGTACAACCAATTCATGTGAAAGATAATATGCTTTCAAAAAAATGTACTTTATCTACAACAAAGCGGCACTTTAGTATAGTGAATAATTTTGCAGTTCATCCACGTATCTGCCTAATTTATCAAATTTTGTTTTTGCAGCATACCTTAATCACGATAATCAATTAATGAAAAAAAAATCAAAAAGGCAACCAGAATATTTACATAATATACACAAACAACTAATAAATTGATTTCGAATTATGTTTTGGTTGATTTTATTTTTTTAGATGTTCAGACATTTAGAAGTGTCACGTTAAATGACATAAATATGAAATCCGATTGGATCACTAAATGTTACATTTTTAGAAATGAATATTCAAAAAGTACTACATACCTCACTAAAAGGCTGACGTCATTTCTAGCTAAATTAGTAGTAGATATTTAAAAAGTTATCACAAAATCAACATTGTGCCGATTGATTCAACAGTCCCTCAAATTATATTCTGCTAAAGATTTGATGTATGCGCAAGACCTACTTTTACTTCTTTTTCCGAATTGTTTTTATATTAGTATGTTTATTTATTCATCTCTTAAGTATAACTCATCTCGTTCATGGAAAATAAGTAAATTTTATATGTATGATATACTTCCGCTTAAGCCGTAGCTTGGTTCGGGTGTGGGAGGGATGTTATATATTTCATAACCTCTCATCAGGGCCAGGCTACTAGTTTGCTTTGTTGTATGTTACTAATGATCTAAACATTTTATTAGATGTCACAACAGAAGTCTTAAAGTGCGTTTCCGTCGTCGTAAAATATCTCAATGTTATATGTTCTGGTCCTTTTGGATCAATGGGTCTATACAATGTACCTCATCATGGAGACCAATCAACTGAAGCTCTCGGTCCTTTTTTAACTTTCCACTTAAGAATCAACATGCGGCTTCCTTGCTTTGCAGTATCTGGCAGCTCAGAGATACTGCTCTTACTTTTGATTTTGTATATGCATGGGAATAGGCGGGTTGTGTTGCAAATTTTTAAGTTCTCATGAATAAATTCTTCAATCCGAGACAGCAAATAATTTGCTCGAATGCGTTCTATGCCTCTAAGATGTCATCTTGAAGTGTTTGTTTTCCCCTGTTTTTTTTTTTCTTTTATTGTGGTCTGTTTCAATTTCAACACTACGTCCTAAACCTATAAGTCAAAACAGCTGTGCAAGAAGCGATGTTCTGCTTAAATCAACAGCATATTTTAGCTAACTTTTCTACCGGAAACATAAAGTCGATTATAGACAACATTTCATTAGTTAACGAGATGTAACGCAATTTTTACACTTAGTAAACTTAATGTGGTCTAAAGAGTGATATATATTCATAACCAGATATGAATACCGTCAATTGCCTCGTTCATCACTGATTGTCCGCAGCAAAGTTCAAATCATTTTCCTCCCATAGTTAGTCAGTCTATTCAATAAGACTTCCATATTTTTATAATTCTATATTACTTTTTAACTTAAATTTAATTCGTTTTATTCTGTAAGAATGTTTAACTCGGCTGTAATTTCTCGTGATCGAAGCATATCATAGTCAGTAAGTCTTCTTTTGACATTGTGGATACATGTAACCAAAGCGAAAATTTAACTTTTTTTACTGAAAACAAGACATGTAATTAATTTAATGTTTCACGGCAACTCAGAATAATTCTCATTCATTGACATCTTCCTATGTCATACAACACTTCATCTCAAGGACCAATTTATTATAACTCTTTTTTGTGTTATCTTTCACATATAATGTGGATTGACATGGCTATATTAATTCATACATTGTTTATTGCTTGTTATATGTATAGATGTCATACTTGCCATGTAATTGGACATTTTATGTTGAAATACATCTATCTAATTCGTAATATATTAACCGCAAGATATATTTTGTTGATAAAAAGTAGCTACAAAGAATCAACACAAAATCTTTTTATTTGTATACATACACATCTTGTTGTTTTCATGAACGTTATTGATCCGCTGGATGATATGTTAGTGACAGTAGCCAAATACAGTTTCTTTTGCGCTAGCTATCATTATTTCGAGAAGAACAACTCGCTAGAAGCCAACTGTTATAATTCTAAACGTTTCAATATATGTATACTATTATGTAAACCATTTATTTAGTCGCAGTCATTACGAAAACGAAACACATAAAAACAATTCGTGTATGAAAAAATTATCAGAAATATTCAGCAACTTCCAATATATTTTAATACAATCTTCGCTGTTCTTTTGTCATGAAGAATGTTTCATATTTTTTATTCTAACATGCCTCGATTTGATTTCCAGTTAAACAAAGTAGGAAATCAAGCTCTGTTTAATCTACGATAAACAACTGTTGACGCGCCGACCGGTAAGAGAGCATTATGACGTAAATTATGACGTTAAATTGCCGCATGACGCCCGATACATTAATCCTCGGGTAAATGAAGTCCATAATAATATTTATTAAAATATGTCAATGAGCATGTCAGAATGAAAACAATCAATGCCTTCTTGTGATTTATGATGTAAATTACCACGGTTCATCGTTCAGATGCTTCGGTATTAAACCACTCGGACTAACGCCCTCGTGGTTCAATTCCAACGCATCTGAACTCCGAACCGTGGTAAATTAGACGATAAACCAAAATGACCCCGTAATGAATATGCTTAACAAATAATTATTTGTTAAGCATATTCATTACGGTGTCATCTACATTATGGTATACAGTTCTTTTCAATGATGCTAGAGAAAAACCTGTCATTATATATTCAATGTATTTACAGCTTTCTTGCCTGAAACGGTATCATTACATACATTTTCCTTGATTATCTGATAAGTGTTTGTCTCCGGTATATAATTTGCGAACATTTTTTTTTGAAGACAAAATGGCTTGTGTGTAGCAATAGAGACATGAAGGCTATCAGAAATAATCTAGACTTAACTTAAGAGTGAACATTTGGAAAAATAAAATATTACTATATGCTGTTTCTCCTGTATGCTCTCCATTCATTTCAAACTAAAATAGAAAATGCCTGCTGTGGAAATGATGTAAACTATTATTTTATTATTATTATTGAGGTCTTTGAATAATAAAGGTACAGATTTCATGAGTAGTGATTTTAACGATGAAGAGATGTAATTAAACATTTTACTTAAAAACAAAAAAGTAGATCCAATTTATAACTATGGCCTTCTTCAATATACTGCATACATTTATTTCATTCGTGTCATACGCTAACAATACAAGATCTTCTTCCGAAGAATATGTTTTGTCTATAATTTTAATACCACCTAATAGATAATTTTACAGACATCAATTCTGTTACCCCTTATGTAAATTAATACTTTTATTTTCTGAATTTTCTCAAATCGAATTATAATAGCTTTTAGAACATTTGAACACGAGATGAAATATAAACATCTTAACTGAAAACTCCTGATTTGTAGTAAGTGCAATATCTGCATTTATAGTGTGTGCCATTTAAGTATTTACATATCACTGAAATATGTAGTTACAGGCACTGACCTACAGATCGTACGACAACAAAACAAAACAAAAGTTTAGATATCAAAAATGTATTGCTATATTTCTTAAGAAGGTTTTGAAACTTAATTGTGGAATGATCATTTTAGCCGAAATCTAGAGGTTAGTGCCTAAACTGAAATATGTAATAAAGCTTGTCAATGTCTATTTGAATATCTACTGCTGTCAGAACTGTTTATAAGTCGCGTATTGTTTATCTACGTTAATATAAAAGAACAGTTCTCCGAAATATATCATAATTGGTGTTCGCTTATTTATTTTCTCGTCTCCGTTCTCATGAGGTGGATAATGTAATACGCTGAGTCCGCAGAATTCTATTCATATTCAAATAACTTTGTTTTCTGCATTTAATATATTTGTCTGCCGAGTGTGAAGAAGAACCTGCAGGCAAGGCTAGACAATATACCATTGTTTCTTACACAGCATAATTTCACTAACCTACAGACATATAGCATTTGCAATAGACGTATCGCGAGATTTCAAAAGGAAATAATTTTACACTTTTTGGTCAGTTTTTCGATCAACTGTTTTTGTGCGTGTGAGAAATACAAAGAAGAAAGTGCGAGTTGTAAAATATTAATCAGGCCGAACTATTGCTTAGATTTTCAGTAGATTATAAGCTTGCGAAAATCGGATAATACCAAACAATTACGTCCTTTTGAAATATCTAAAATATTTTGAGAACATTCACAAATTCTTTTAAAGAGATGCATTTGTTTTAAGACAAATAACAGGAGGAAAATGTATGGATATTCATGCTTAAACCTAGATCGCCTGTAGTTCACTCTGGACTCAAGACGCTACAAAGCATTCAAGACTAGTTATTCA
This sequence comes from Mercenaria mercenaria, assembly GCF_021730395.1. Classification (NCBI taxonomy): domain Eukaryota; kingdom Metazoa; phylum Mollusca; class Bivalvia; order Venerida; family Veneridae; genus Mercenaria; species Mercenaria mercenaria. The sequence goes on along the minus strand of NC_069362.1, from coordinate 102,145,401 downwards.
TAACTTGTTAATATCGGTCTACGTGGCTGTTATTTAATTAACATCATTATGACACTCATTGCTAGTTTCTCAACACTGTTTTTTCTTCAAGATATGCAATACCCATTTCCTCAAAGTATTTTATCTTTACACTTTTTCTTCGGATGAATGTTTATAGAATGTATTTATCTTTACATGTGGATTAATTGGTACAGTCATAATTAAATGTCAAGTAATAAGTCGTTTGTAAAAACAAGAGGGCTAAGATGGCCCTAGGTCGCTCACCTGAGAAACACACCATAACAGTGTAAACGTGTTTGACCTAGTGATTTCATGGAAAAAAATATTCTGACCAATGATCATTAAAATTGGAGCAAAAAGTATTAATTAGTATTTTCTTTGATTTGACCTAGTGACCTAGTTTTTGACCCCAGATGATCAATATTCAAACTTGACCTAGATTTCCTCAAGACTATCATTCTGACCAAATTTCATGAAGATCAATTGAAAAATACAGCCTCTATCGCATACATAAGGTGTTTTTTTATTTGACCTAGTGACCTAGTTACCCATATTCAAACTAGACCTAGATTTCATCAAGGCAACCATTCTGACTAAATTTTATGAAAATCCAGTGTAAAATGCAGCCCCTATTGCATACACAAGGTATTTCCTTGATTTGACCTAGTGACCTAGTTTTAAACCCAGATGACCTATATTCGAACTTGACCTAGATTTCATCAAGGCTATCATTCTGACAAAATTTCATGAAGATCAGTTGAAAAATACGGCCTCTATCGCATACAAAAGGTTTTACTTTGATTTAACCTAGTGACCTACTTTTTGATCCAGATGACTTATATACGAACTTGACCTAGATATCATCAAGGCAATCATTCTGACCAAATTTCATGAAGATTAATGGAAAAATACAGCCTCTATCGCATACAGAAAGGTTTTCTTTGATTTGACCTAGTGACCTAATGTTTCAACCCAGATGATCCATTTTCAAACTCAACGTAGATTTTATCAAGGCAATTATTCTGACCAAATTTCATGAAGATCAATTGAAAATTACAGCCTCTATCGCATACAAAAGGTTTTTTTTTATTTGACCTAGTGACCTACTTTTTGACCCCAGATGACCCTTTTTCGAAATCGACCTAGATTTCATTAAGGTTATCATTTTGACTTAATTTCAGGAAGATCAATTGAAAAAATACAGCCTTTATCGCATATACAAGCTTTTCCTTTGATTTGGCCTAGTGACCTACTTTTTGACTCCAGATGACCCATATTCAAACTTGACCTAGATTTTATCAAGGTGATCATTCTGTTCAAAATTCATGAAGATTAATTGAAAAATACAGCCTCTATTGCATACACAAGGTTTTTCTTTGATTTGACCTAGTGACCTACTTTTTGACCCCAGATGACCCTTTTTCGAAATCGGCCTGGATTTCATTATGGTTATTATTTTGACTTAATTTCAGGAAGATCAATTGAAAAATACAGCCTTTATCGCATATACAAGCTTTTCCTTTGATTTGACCTAGTGACCTACTTTTTAGCCTCAGATAACCCATATTCAAACGTGACCTAGATTTCATCAAGGCAATCATTCTGACCAAAATTCATGAAGATTAATGGAAAAATACAGCCTCTATCGCATACAAAAGGTTTTTCTTTGATTTTACCTAGTGACCTAGTTTTTGACCCCAGATGACCCATTTTTGAACTCGGCCTAGATTTCATCAAAGTAATCATTCTGACCAAAATTCATAAAGATTAATTGATTTGACCTAGTGACCTATTTTTTGACCCCAGATGACCCATTTTCAAACTCGGCCTAGATTTTATCAAGGTAATCATTCTGACCAAATTTCATGAAGATCAGTTGAAAAATACAGCCTCTATCGCATACACAAGCTAAATGTTGACAGACGACAGACAGACGGACGACAGAGGCCGGATATCAAGTGATCAGAAAAACTCACCTGAGCATTGCTCAGGTGAGCTAAAAATCCACTTTTCGTAGTGGTATTACATATCTCTTATAAGCCCGCCCGCTTAGCTCAGTAGGTAAGAGCGTTGGTCTACGGATCGCGGGGTCGTGAGTTCGATCCTCGGGCGGGGCGTATGTTCTCCGTGACTATTTGATAAACGACATTGTGTCTGAAATCATAAGTCCTCCACCTCTGATTCATGTGGGGAAGTTGGCAGTTACTTGCGGAGAACAGGTTTGTACTGGTACAGAATCCAGGAAAACTGGTTAGGTTAACTGCCCGCCGTTACATAACTGAAATACTTTTGAAAAATGGCGTTAAACCCAAAACAAACAAACAAACAAACATATCTCTTATATGTGCATGTGCGTGTGTGTGCGTGTTTGTGTATGTGTGTATGTGTCCGTTCGGGTTAAGCAACAATTTCTCAGTCATATGAATGAGGTGTTTACTTGTAGCAGTAAGTACAATGCCCAACTTTATTGTGCAGCCTTACTGGAATATCACGCTGTAGACGCGTGACATGACACGCACCCCAATCCCTCCCCCAGTCACATTATACTGACACTTGGCTGGCCAGTCCTAGAGTTCTTTCTTGATGCCGAGCGCCGAGTGAAGAAACTACTAGCAATTTACTTTTCACGTCTTCAGGGAGTGAAACAATGGTCTCACGCACTCGAAGCAGGCGTTCTATCACTAAGCTACCGAAGCGGTATATATTTATATTGCGTTTTGGTTAACATGTATTGTTTGTACTATTTCATACCTAATGCATAGTTTTGTTAATATATATAAACTTTACATAAACTGTATATAGTAATCGTTCATAACCTAATTATCTCACGACAGACTTTAGATATTTTATGTCACAAATATTGTATAATACAAGTAGTTGCGAAAATATACTTGCACGGGAACGTACTTTTGTTTTTTTTAACCTAATAAGCGTCTGATATGTCCAAATTAAAAGCAGTGCTAAGTTCACACTTTTTAGCAGCGCAAGTTCAGAATGCACTAATACAAATAACCTACAGCTTTTTTCTCACAGATGTAAATAAAACATGAAAATGGTTAGAGGTGTATGGTAAACCTTCTCCTGCAAAATGAAAGGATAGGGAGGCCTGAAATAGCTCCCTTTTTCTCCTGATTGTTTTCTTTAATATTGTGATACTCCTCCCACACTGTCAGAGCTGAAGAGAACAAGAAAACCTAGTCACTACCGATTTCGCACCGCAAATTTCGACAAGCCGCATCTACTCAAAGACCAAATGCAGACAAATGAGTAAGGACTACTTGTATGTTAAGAGAAATCCAAATAATGCCTTGGATTTAGCATCAAATGAAAACTGTTAGTGCTACGAAGCAAATGAAGAACTGATACTGATTATGGTCGGCCGTTAATACAGACAGCGGACAGGGTGCCGACGTTGGCTAAACAGTACATTGTTCTGTACAATTTTGTCACATTTATCATTCCTACATTCAAGCGATTTAAAATTTGTTTTGACTATTTATCGACAAGGCGAAATACATTAAGTAGTTAATAGAGCAACTGTGAAATTATTTGGCATCGTTGCCGCAAGGCGCCAAAATTTCGATTTGATCGGAATAAAAGTTTGTGAGTTCCTAATCTTATAGATGATAAAGGAGACCTGTGCGTTGGATTTTGTTTTCGTCGGATGGAAACATAAATGCTTAAATATGGCATAGAAGGGAATGACAGTCGCCGAATGAGAATGATAAAGATTTACTTGGCATTCTCCCATAGTGACTTGAAATAACGACTCCATCTCTGACTAGATTACTTTATGCGACTGATACTCCAACAAAACGGTAGAAATGTCTCTGTGTATATTATAAACAATAACCCGATCAAGGAAATCATAGCGTAAAAGATCATTTAAGACAGCAGATATTTCACAGACAGTCAATTTACATTTACATATATGTTCTGTGTAAATTTAGTATGTTGTGACAGTTACTGGTATCTCTTTTACATGTAAATTTCTAAATGTTACAACCTATGTTATTGCTTTTGCATTGTTTAGCATTCCACTATTTCGACTGAAGTATTGTATATGAAGGAAAATGCTATGTTTGCAGAGGAGATATATGTACTTAAATGTTCACATGACATGAATCGCCGTGCATGTCATTCACATTCCTTTGTAGTATAGGAATGTAGTGTGAATGAATTTGACCATTCTTGCTACTTAGCTTGCATAATTGCGATAGTCAGGCAAATACTTGACTCGCGGGCAGTGTTTGCTCCCTAAGTGCGGATTCTGCTCCCTAGGTGCAGATTCTGCTCTTGGAAGAATTGTCTTTGCGGGCAGATTCTGTATCTTCTATATTTTTCGATTATTGGAGCGAGACAAGAAGATATACGTACACATAATGTCTAGGGGTTTATGCTGGGACCCCGTTGGAGATCATTCGGTCATGTTGCCGGCGTCTCGGTATCCCGCCGAGGGCGTGAGGTCCCCATGCATTTTACTGACCGATGTTTTGCTTATTGAAGCGATGTATTACGTCTAGCAGGTAATGCTGGGACCCCATGAGAGATGTACTGGACATGGCCCCGGCGCCGACGGCGTGACAAAATAATGTCTCTACGGAGCTTTATTGGCAGTTTTCTGACCCGGGACTATTTCAACTTATTGAAGCAAAGCACGAACGTATACGGGGATATGCTGGGCCCCGTGAGAAATGTCTGGGCCAAGGTGCCGGCGCCGACGTCAATCTGCAGAACACATAGAATATGTGACAAAATTGTCTATTTCCCGCATATTTGCGAGATTGTGGTCTTATTTTGCATGTGCATCTCCATCGTCCCCCATCTCTCCAAGCAAGGCTAGTGTTGGCGACGCGGGCCTAGCACGACGCGGACGGCTGATGCTCGCTGGACAAATCAATCATTCTCTGGCCTTGACCCGTGCACTGATAGCCCACTCAGCCGAGCTGATGTATCCGTCTCTTTTAATTGATTGTCTCTTCACTTCAATACCCACATTCAGAACTGGTCATCAGAGCTTTTCGTTGATACTCACATTAGAAAAATGGTCACTTTTCATACTTCCATGCAACAGTATTTACAAAGCGTCTTAAAGAAGGGGAAATCCCTTCTAAAACATTAAGAAAAACCCAGAGACGCGCATACGCTCGTTCTGGTAGAAGACGATGTCTGTTTCGCCAGACTGTCGGACATTGTTCGAGAGAAGGACGTGACTTAGTGTGCCGTTTCAGGCGACTGGGATTCACGTTCTACTCACCGGCAGATGCTTGTATTGCCATCAATCAAGTTTGCAGAGACGGCATACCGTCTTCAAAGTCTTCATGAAAGTGCTGTGAATTTGCGAGAAGTCGAGTAACCAACGGCCTTTTTTAGGGCCAAACAAATCACCGAAATGGATACCTCAGTCAATTGTCAAAACTTATGTGAAGCAGTAATTAGTCTAAGCCTTCTAAGAGGGTGAATGAATAGGCAAAACATCTGTCCGTTGACCACGAGTAGAGTTTCAGGCTATTCGTGTTGATCCCTTACACCCTGTGACGGTTGGCAGACCAGTAAGGGTGGGTTCGGATACCTCGCACGGGTACCTCGTTTATTGTTTTTACATTATAAAATTACAGAGATACAACATGCAAGTATACAATCAATAGTACATACAGAACAATCATTTTAAAGAACACGTTAAGCCTCGAGCTGTAAGGGTGGGTTCGGGTACCTCGCACGGAAACCTAGTTTATTTTTTTTTATATTACATTTTTGTATTATCATATAACAAATTAACATGCACAATACAGAAGATATATTGTTCCTGCTTACCCCCGTGTATTTAGTAAGTCAATACATAGAACCCAACAACATGCTTACTCACAAGTAAGCGTAGGTTCCTCCAACTTATATTAAACAGGGTGGTTTCATGTTTTATACTGAGTATGTGCAACTCCATCTGCTTTCTCAGCCGATCGGCTTGGCGCAAAACAACGGGTATCTTCTCTTTACAGTTGTCGATTACCTCGTTCTGAAGGCTTCGACTATTGGTCTCGTATGTGAAGTCCACCCTGAATTCCTTTTCTTTCTGGGACCTTGCGCATCCGGCCATGCAGGCGTATCCAACGACCAGGGCACAGACAATAGAGTAGAACAGATAATGATCAGTAGTCGGTGCATTGAGCATGGGGTTATCCAGTAGCACGACCGACATTTCAGCTAACCGTGTCCTGAGCACATCCGTATCACTGCGGATGAAGGCCAAACTCAGCCGGTCCTGGCGTTCTAGCTGCCAACTGCACTCGAACTTGGTTTCCAGTTTGTCCATTTTGTCCCGAGCCGCGTTCATCTCCTTCTCGTAGACTTGGTCTGCGGTGGCAGACAGGCTTGTTACGTCTTTTGCGAGCAAGAATGACTTTAACACTGCCATATTTATGAGTCTGCTTGTCACAGTAGCCGCCAAGCTGCCGCTGCACATTGCAGCTGCAAGGTGCCTTGACCAAGCAGGACGTGCAGGCTGGCAGATATCTTCTGGCATCCTCGCCGCATTTTAACGTAAGTTCCTTGCCACCTGTCCGCTTCACAGCAAATGTGTCTTCCGTGATGTCCTTTATTCGCGGCACGGACTGATCGAACATCCTCAAGTTGAAGTCGCAACGGTCGTGAATTCGTTCTGCATTGTTTGTCACTATACCGGAGAAGCACGTGTTCGTCTCCACCGAGATATCCAGGATCACAAGGCTAAAAGGACAGGAGCGGAAAGCCCATCCTGTGCACTCGGTCATCTCAGCGAGGGAAACTGTCCGATATCCGTCTTGAACACTGTTCAGTGCCAAATAGGATGGCAAGTCCTAGATGTACGTGTCGAATTTCGACTCGCTTGTGACTCGCACACCCCAAGTTTGCAGACTGAACAGATCGTATGCGAACTCCATCCCGACCGGCATCTTTATAATAATCCAAATTTCCCGATCATTAACTAGGTCCACGAGAAAGTTAGACTGCCTGAAGTAATAACTAGGGTCGGTAACCGTGAACTGAAACTGCCGGTCGAAGTGTTTCAGCAAACTCTTCTGCACATTTGCGTAACCTAGGACGGACTCGATGTCTTTGACCGTAATGAGCGATTTCGGAAGCCTGCCCTCGCTGAGCGCGTCGATGGCGAAGCGTATCTCGACCATCCGCATCCGTGTGCAACTGCGAGTCCATTGCGGCGGTAAGATTGGTCAGGTACTCCTTGGTACACTTTTCCCAGAATTTCCAAGACTTCACGGTCTTCTCAACAACAACTATTTCTTCATGGTTCGTTGCAACCAGGGCTTCAATTTTGTAAGTCCTGCAAGAGTCAAGGAAAACAGAGTAAACGCATGAAAACTTTACTGCATGCTCTTGTGGCGCCGCGTGTGTCATTACAGCAGAATAAGTACTACATTACTACTCACCGGTCGTCGTAGAGTTTCATGTTACTCTCCAGGTTCTCTGTCAATTGAAGAACGCCCTTGCCCTTATCCAACTTATGTTCAGTGTTAATGATCTTATTCACCTTCCTGGCCACTTTTGCGACATCGTCGTAAGGGGTCGTACCAAATAAGGTTTTGCTGAGACCACCAATGAACGACAGTTGGGCAGAGCGCTTGCGGCTTCCCTTCAGCTCGGTTTTCGGCAGGGCGTCTATGTTCATCTTGGCGTACTCCATTAGTTCTTCTACCTTTTGTAATATGTCCATGTGAGCCCTGCATGTGAGTCGTCCGCAGTACGGCTGCCGACGTGTTTGGCAGCTTGTCTTAGCTGACATTAGGTAGAATAGTATTCATATCTCGCAGGACAAACACGAAGGAGTGCATCCAGGGATGCTCACCGCCGACTGTCTGTAATACAAAGACAGAACAAAGTATTAGTACAAGTGAGCGCTGTTCATTCCGCCCGGATGGTGCGACATTGTGAGCGATACTCATCATAGGCAGATATCGCCTCCGGGATGCTGCGACTGCCTGCTTGCTGCAGCAGTCTGTCGTAAGCTTTGTGGTACTTTAAATATTCTGTTCAAGTTTCTGCAGACTAGTTGAATTATTAAATTGACAAAGTCAATCACGGTCATTGATAGTCATCATATGATATATATACGGCTGCATCAAGCAGGCAGTCTCAGCTTCCCGGCGGCGCTATCTGCCTTTGATTACTATCACTCACATTGATTGGCTTTGTTGATATAATAATTGTACGTGCTTTTAGTCACTTGAGCAAAATAATCAATTTATCGCAATACTAAGTGTACGGCTGCTGCAACAATATACAAAGTTAATCACAGTGAGTAATACTTCTCATAGGCAGATATCGCCTCCTGGATGCTGCGACTGCCTGCTTGCTAGAACAGCCATGTCGTAAGCTTTGCTTTACTTTACATATTTTGTTCAAGTTTCTGCAGACAAGTTGAATTATTATTTAATATATATTTATAGCCCTTTCCATTGGTCTAGATGTAGTCACATGATCAATTATAAAAAGCTGTATTGACTCAAAAGCGGAGCCAAAAACACGCATTGACATCCAGCTCTGACGGCATCACGGTATGAGTCAAAACAATGCGACGTCGTACAGAATTTACTACGAAAACTGACCAAAGGTTGCAGATAATTGTATTTAATTTTTGTACTTATAAGTAGGCTGGATTTATTAATAAAACCATTGTTGCCTTTTAGGTTCGGTCGATATATGGATAAAAGCAATATCAACCTCACCAAAAGGCAATAATTATATATTATTGAATTGACAAAGTCAGTCACGGTGATTGATAGTTATCATATCATATATACGGCTGCTGCAGCAAGCTGGCAGTCTCAGCATCCTGATGGCGCTATCAGCCTTTGATATCACTCACAATGATTGACTAAGTTGATTTAATGATTATACGTGCCTGTCTTAACTTTAATAAAATATTCAACGTACCAGAATGCTTAGGTTACGGCTGCTGCAGCAAGCAGGCAGTCTCAGTATCCCAACAGTGATATCTGACTATAATGACTATCACTTACCGTAATATGTTATTTTAATCATTGTAAATGACTGACTGGCTTTGTTGATTTAATAATTTTACGTGCCTTTAGTATCTCTAACGAAATATTCAAAGTACCACAATGCTTATACTCTGGCTGCTGCAGCAATCAACAATGTCACAGCAAATATAAATAATAAATTATAAAAGTATATAATAAATGATAAAATGACGAATGCAGACAATTTAATATTAGAAAAAAATAAATAACGTGCCTATTCCTTTGGTATAAGTCACTCTAACGTTGGGTCGCAGTATATCCTCAGCTGCAGCCGTGAATGAAATCACGCAAAGTAGTAGAATTAATTCCATTGTGACGATAGATAAATATTATGAATAATAATATTTATCCAAACACTTTAGCAAATACTTACTTTATTTGAGCTATTGCAATAGTGGTTAGACTGACTTGTCTGCCGGTCCAGTGGTCTGCACAAACATATATAGCGATCCTGCGTTGAAGAGATAAGATCATCTACTCCAACTAATTGAGCAATTTTTACACCTCAATCACAGGTCTCCGGTACTCGACAATTAAGTGCTTGATTAAGAGTAACGAGCCCGTCCGCTCAGTGGAGGAGTATTTACTGATAATTATCTCACCTGTCCCCATTACTCAACGTGTCATGCAGCTAATTGCAATTTAGAAAATTGGAGAAAATACTGGCCAATAAGACGTTTAAAGCAATAGCTGAAGCGATTTACTGCGATCAGAAATATTTTTATTATTATTAATTTTGTTCACATAAATTCTATTTTAAATTATCATTCAATTAAAGTTGATCATTTTCATTCTGTTAATACAGATTTTTGTTTTCTAATTTAGAACTTTGACACTGTACTTGTAAAGATTTGATTTAGTTCAATTTAATTCATTTTTATCAATTTATTCAGTGTTTCTTTTGTATTAAATTTGTTTATCAAATTAATATTCTGTAGATATTTTGAACGTTTTCATTTCAATTCATTTTTATATAGATTGATCAATTTATTCTGTGGTTTTAGCAAATTAATATTTTGCAAAATATTTTCTCTTTCTACTTTATCAGTCAATCATCACGGCTCAGAAGCAACTCATCGCCACTGAAGAGGTAGCATCTGTCAGCAGCCCGAAAAGATTAGGGGAGAAACAATACAAGGTAAGCAGTCTTATAATATTTTAATCGGTGCCTAGTCATTCACGTATTCAGTAATTCGCTCATCCGGTGAAAATAACTCAAAATTGTGTTTGTAAAAAGACTCCAGGATGCTGAGACTGCCTGCTTACTGCAACAGCCCTGCTCTAAGCTTTGAGATACTTTAGATATGTTGTTCAAGTTCCTACAAACAAGTAGCATTATTGTACGTGCCTGTTTAAACTTTAACAAAATATTCAACGTACCAGAATGCTTAGGTTAAGGCCGCTGCTGTAAGCAGGCAGTCTCAGCATCCCGGTGGCGCTATCTACCTTTGATAACTATCAGTCACGATGGTGGACTTTGTTGATATAATTATTGTAGTCACTTAAGAAAAATAATTAAAGTATCGAAATGCTAATTGTTCGGCTGCTGCAACAATGAGCAAAGTCAATCACGGTGAGTGATCTCATTATAGGCAGATATCGCCTCCGGGATGCTGTGACTGCCTGCTTGCTGCAGCAGCCCTGTCGTAAGCTTTGCGGTTCTTTAAATATTTCGTTCAAGTTTGTTAATCGATATCGATATCTATCTATGATGACTACCAATCACTGTGAGTGAAATGCCTGTTGTTATTGGCTTCATTATTTTACTAGAATAATATGCTGCTTATGTCTTTATTTCTGAATGCAAGGGGAAGTTTCTTCTACTGCCCTTGTTGTGTCGCTTTTTATGGCTCTCAGTTGCAGAGACACAGGTGGAAACCTGCAAGCCCCGTTCCAAGCGAGCAGAGGAAGGAGGAAGCAGCAGTATGGATCAGCATAAAGATGTTAACGGCCATGTTCCCGGCAAACATGCTTTTCAACCCACGCATGTACACTAAGAATGAAATGTGCCAAATGCTGGAGCTCTGGGATCATTTGGCAGTGCTGGGGCAATGGGAAGGCAGTGTCTTGCTTCAGCCATTGTCGCTGGACCACGGACTGTACTGGTTTCCATGGTGTTGCTTCACATATTAGGGACTCAGCGGCTGCTAAGTAGCTGCCTTTGGTCCTTACGCCTACCGTGTCCGCAATAAAGGTTACTAACTCGACACTTTATATCATAAATTTGGCTTATATGACGTAGACTACTTAAGTTTATTTAAACTCTTCCCTAGAAACAAACAATATGTATCTGACCTCTCTTTGAAGTTGAGTACAAATTGTCAAAAACTGAAATGAGGCAATGTGCCTGTGCAGGGAAACGAAAAACATTAGCGTCAAAATCCACAAGTGAATTTTCGACTCGATCATGAAAGGGAAGGTTATGTTTGAATCATATCCTAGCCACCTGTAGCGTAATAAAACGTATAAGCGTCTGATGGCCCTTTCACGCTTCCGTAGAATAAACATTTATCACACGAAAATCATTTTGAAAATATTTCTCAAATGTCTAAGTCTGCAGCTCTCAAGTACGGAAATATCTGATATTCAATGCATATTTTGACACTTTCAGACAACATCAAAAAGGACATTTCGAACGATTTGACGAAGTTTCAAAAATCTCCCTATACCCTTGCTCAGTTACGGACCCCTGTGGGATTTGTGGCTTTTTTTCCGAGGGCAATTACCTTTGTCGTAGATAAAAAGCTGACATGTCTTGCTAAAGCCCAGGTATTTTCAAATCGTAAGAAAGTGCTGAAAAATAACTCTCCATTACCAAGAAAAATTGACCCCTACACGTGAACCCTGACAACAGACCAATCAAAATGCAACTTTCCTTTTCAAGTTTAGCCTATGTTCTTTCATTTTCTTTACTTCCGGGAAAAGCGGAAGGTGGTCTAACGTCATTTTCTGTGTAGTCAAAAACATGCGTATGCCTGGCGAGATTGTATAAAAATGTGTCGGCCCTCGTAAGGATATATAATTAAGTAGTATGTTTAAAATGTAACAGGATCTACTTAACAGAAACAGTGTTTAAATTGGTCAAACCTTTCTGTAAAGTCATTTAATACATTTATCTTAGACGCGAACCCGAAAAACATCTTCAGTGTTCTGACAAACCAGTGCATCTTTCAGTATTACGCTAAAATGACAAGCAATATTTCTTAAGATTGAATGGTTAATTAAACAATTTATCAGACGGCAAAGTATTCTTATTTCTTTATTTGATTTGGCAGTTTTCTGTGTTGTGTCCATGCGTAACTACAGGAATGAATGAATTTTGGGTAATGCCTGACACGCCATTACTTAGAGTAGTTACCATTTTTTTATAATATTTTACAACGCGTACATGGTAGATTTTATTACTTTTTTCAAAACTATACAAAGATAAGTTATTATTCAATCACAATAATAATATGTCTTGGCTGGAGACTTTATTCTGACATGCACATATTTCATTTCTACTAAAATTTCTCGTTTGTTACATGATGTAACAGAAGTGTCACGGATTTTATGGTTTTAAATTGATGATGCAAGATTATTCTCATAAAACGGTATCAATTATTTATCGGTGCTGTGATAAAATGACTTTATTGCTTATATCATAAAATGTCTCCCTGTACTTGGATTCATTATTGTTATATTTTCTGGTCCTTTTGAATCATGGAGTCCATTCAATATCTATGTAATAGAATTCCGCTTAAGTCGGTGCCAGGAGGCGTGATGGGTGTTACATTTTCCATAACCTCTAATGATCAGACTCAATCAAGCTGAGTCTTGGTTGCATTCTTTGCTTCTATAGGATCTTCTTATTGACTTTATTAACTGACTGATTCTTTACACTTTGCTACGGTCGTTACTAGACAAGTTTTAACAAATGCTGAATTGCAACAGCTGATGTCATAAACGAAAATTGCATCTCTGTATCACTTTGTCTATATGAGGATACTAGCCTAAGGAATGATTTTTTTCCGTATTATTTTCTTTAGATTCATATAGTTCTAGATAAAATTGTTTGAATATTTGAATGTAATATACTGTATTCGTGTACTCAACGCTAAAGCTATCAGTATGTAAACCGTCCGTCTTATTTCCTTCCTGGTAAATTTTCTGATTGATGAATGCTAGTTTCTTCCTGTTAAACCGCCGGCATTATTTTCATGCAATTATGTACGCTTTCACTAAAGGTTACCCTAGTTAGCGGACATTTACACTAGGAATATGATTATCAAGGTTCGAAGCAAGCTTAGATATCTGAAGAAATAAACTTGAACTTAATTATTCCTATAAAAGTTGACTTTGAATTACTTGATTAGATTGTAAACATATATGTAAACACCGAGCATTCTGCATCCTTGGGTATTTTCTGTGTTTGCAAAAATATAAACAAAACTAACATGAATACATTAACGTCAAGCAGGCATTATACATATCTAAACGTCTGTGTAGGTCAAATTATGTTCCAAGTGCTGTTACTGTGAAGTATGAATGTCTAAGTCAGCTCTAGATAAAACCACATCTGCTCAAAAACTAAATTGCAAGGAAAGATCGCCAGGTGGTAACACCCGATCCATTGTGCGGCAATACTGGTACGGTAACATTACAATAAAAAACAAGAATTAATGCAATCATACTAGGGGGCGTAGATCTCCATCAACGTTTTAAGACTGAAACTTAAATTTTAAAAGGCTAAATTTCTTTCTTTTCCCTCTGTCGTTTTTAATTTAGAATAGATTGAAATTAAACTTTGCATGAATATGTATTCTCTTTTCACTAACAGGTCAGCAAAACTTCGTTACTGTGAATTTGCAATAAGCGAAATTATGACACTATTTGCCGTTTTTTAGGTTTAAATTTCAGACTTTTAACATTAAAAAATACGGTTCCTGTATTTTTCAATGAGTTTTAGATATTTATTTAGGCTAACTATACTGCTTTTCAATTGCATCGTGTAAGTATTGTATAATCTGCATACTAAGCTAATATTTTGGGTATCAGTTTAGTCTGAAATTTAGAACTGATGTAAATATTTGTCTAGCGAGTGATATTGAATAGGTATCTGAACAATTTTGACATGGTGATAACTTATGAAACAAATGTTTGATTGTGAAAAACTCTTCAATCAAAAATAAAAGCAAATGAGCAGTTGTTCTCCATATACGTTACTATACTTGAATGTGCGAATGTTAATTATGATATTTCAACATATTATTTATAAATATTTCACAAAGATGAATTACCTAACCATTCAATGGAATTAAAAGCAAAACAACCCCTTTTCCATGTCGGCATATTAACAAACGTAAGCTTACCCAAAATGGTTCAAACCCTCGTGTTCTGAAATGTACCTTATGTAATATCCTCCTAGGTACACCCATACAAAAATAAATATGCTATGTGTTTTTCACAACCTGTATCATTTACTGTTACAATGAACAAGAGGTCAACTGTCTGTATCTTTACGTAAAAGCTTGATCATGGAGATATTTATTCATCTTATCATTATAGTATTCAAAAATGTTCACCAAGAATTTTGTATTCATAATAACAGGATTCGGATTCCTCAGCCTAGGCCTTTAAATGTCGGAAGTCTTAATGTTGGATATTTATCCTTGTTTTTGATAGTGACACTATACTATCATGCCAGACCTGTGCAGCTTATTCATAAAAAGTTTAGATAAACTTCCTAATACATCCAACACTGGTATCTCTATTGGGGCATGGCCTGATCAATACCCAAACACTGAACTTAGGAGGCTATCTTAATGATCTCTTATACTTATATCCTTTCTCCGTACATTGTTTACATTGTTCTATGCTTTCCATAGGTAAAATGTAACATAGAAAAAAAATAGTATTATTTGATCACAGTCAAAAGGCAAACATTTATTTCAAACCACACATTGAAAGATGATGAAAATCAGATAGTACAGCGATAAATATTTACAAACAAAAATAGTGAACAACAGCATAATACAACCGGAGATGAATAGCCTGTACCTAACATTGCTCGTCCTGCGAAAAAAGCTGAAATCATTTCCGAACGAGATCAATGGTTGTGCAGTATATGTAAATACGATTACAGACTTCATCTTACAGATACAATAATAATCTATTATTCAGCAGAAGATTTAATAGTAATAAACTACATAACCTCTGCTTATACCAGATGCATTGCTTCAGTGGCTTTTCAATTGCCAATGTGACAAATGAGTGCTAAATATAACATTTTGTCCAACAGTGGATAATTTTACAATTAAGGCACGCATCTTTCGACTTTATCTAATTTGTTGTTGTTTTTTTTGCAGCGTTCTTAAATCAGGATAACCAGTTTATCTAACGAACTTCAAAAGGGTAACCTGGAAAATTACAGTCTACGCATACAATAAACAAATTGATTCAAATTAAAACAAAAAAAAGGATTATTTTTACACATCCACATATAAAATGACAAAAATGTGAAATATGATTGGCTAGATCCGTGGTTCATTTTTTAGAAATAGATATTGAAAAAGCCACAGGCCGAAAATGAACTACTGTCCCTAAAAGACAAATATAGCTTATAACTTAGTCATTACAAGCTTTTACAAAACGAACATTGCACTGATAGTTCAGAAGTCAGTTCCAATTATGATAATGCTTTACATATAAGTTTATGATCTCACATCCTTTTTTCCAGTCAAATGGAGAACTATGTCTGTTTAGTCAACATGCGGGTTCCCTGCTTTGCGTGTGCGGCACCGTTTTCTTTCATTGTCAGAAATAATGTTCTTACTTTCTTATTTTGTATTCTAGTAATAGATTTTCATTTATGCTTTAGGCGAAAATAGGCGAGTTGCACTGTTTCACTAATTCTCATGTACAAACATTTTTAACCCGAAACTGCTAATATTTTGCGTGGTTGCGCTCTATGCTAAGTTTCTTTTTACTTGCCTTTTTTTCAGTCATAATATTATAAGTCAACGGCTGTACAGGAAGCTAAGATAGTTCACTGTCAGTCAATAAAAGTGTGTATTCCTGTTTAAATTTACAGTATATTTCAAACGTGAAAACAGACTTAAGAAAAATAATAAGTAAACGAGATGAAACGTCATTTATAGAAAAAGTACACTTCCTGGCCCCAATTTCACGAAAACAGTTAAGTAATTAGTTAAGTCTGTTATTTTAAAACCATGCTATTGCTTAAGCTATTGTTATTTAATGTTGATTATTTTTATACCAATGTATTTATAGCTAAATTAAACTATGGTTAGTAGTATTTGCCTGCTGTACTTATTTCAGTTACGCAAATTTGATATTTCTAATTAAGCACGAGATAACGAACTTAAGTATTTGCTTAAGTATATTTCTTATTTTATACTTCATTTTCTGTAAAATTCAGAATTGTTGTGTTTTGATCTATGGAATAGTCATTTACGGGTCTGATATAGATGAAAAAGTCAATACTGAAGAGCATAAAGGGCAAAAACAAGCATTTCAAATAACAGACTTAGCTAAGCAATTACTTAAGTTTTTTCGTGAAATTGGGGCCTGGTGTCTATGAGGTGATGCATATTCATAATCAGATATGGAAACTGACATTTACTTACATCATGCTTAAAAATTTATTGATCGCCCGCAACAGAAATGTGGATATCCCCCCCCCCCCCCCCCCCCCCCCCCCCCCCCCCAACCCCCATCCCACCCAAAAAAAATATGATAAGTCAATCTATTCGATAAGACTACGGTATTTTTATAACTTTTTAGTAGATTAAAACTTAAATTTCAGTTGTTGTCTTTTATAAGGAATTTTACCTCGGGTCTAATTGCTAATGAAGCATGTTATAGTCAGTAAGTTGTCTTTTAACATTACTGATACATGTCATTTTCATGTCAAGCCCAACGCAAGAATGCTAAACTTTATTTTATCAGTAGATACACAAAACTAGACCGCATGGTATATGTTTTATTGATAAAAATTAAATGAAACAAGACTGCAACTATTAAGTTTTTAGTTTGTAATATTTGTACACAAACAGTAAATTTCTTTTCAAGCTAGAGCAGCCAGAGTAGCCGGAGTTCAGCCAGAGTTTAGCCAGAGTAGCCAGAGTTCAGCCAGAGTTTAGCCAGGGTAGCCAGAGAAGTCAGAATTCTGGTTACTCTGGCTAGCCAGAGTAGCCAAAGTTCAGCCAGAGTAGCCAGAGTTCAGACAGAGAAGTCATAACTCTGTTTACTCTGGCTGGCCAGAGTAGCCAGAGTTCAGCCAGAGAAGTCATAACTCTGTTTACTCTGGCTGGCCAGAGTAGCCAGAGTTCAGCCAGAGTAGCCAGAGTTTCTAGGATGTTAAAATGTTCTGGCTACTCTGGTCAGCCATAGTATCCAGAATAGCCCGAGTCACCTGGATTTTATTTGCTCTGGTAAGTCTGGCTGGCCAGAGTGGCCAGAGTTTCTAGGATTTTAAGAGTAGCCAGAGTAACCTGGTTTCACAAAAAATTTCCGTATTAGCTGAGTTTGATTATGAAACTTAATATGTCATTTCTATCTAAATAGCATGTTTAAACTGAATTTCAAGTTAATTACTATTTTCAAGTTGCTATTTAGAGTAGCCAGAGTAGCCAGAACTCTGGTTACTTTGAAGTAGCCAGAGTGGCCAGAACTCTTGTTACTCTAACTGGCCAGAGTAGCCAGAGTTCAGCCATAGTAGCAAGATTTTAACATGTTCTGACTACTCTGGTCAGCCAGAGTAGCCAGAGTAACCCGCTCCCATGTTCACAAAAGTTTTTCAGTCTTAGCTGAATTTGAATATGAAATCTAATAATTTAACCGTGCCATGAGAAAACAAACATAGTGGCTTTGCGACCAGCAAGGACCCAGACCAGCCTGGGCATCCACGCAGTCTGGTCAGGATCCATGCTGTTAGTGTTTAAAGCGTATTGGACTTGGAGAAACTGTGTTGGTTTTCTCATGGCGCGACTCATACGTCATTTCTATCTAAATAGCATGTTTAAAACTGAATTTCAAGTTAATAACTATTTTCAAGTGGCGGCTATTTAGAGCCATAGTAGCCAGAACTCTGGTCATTATGGCTGGCCAGAGTAGCCAGAGTTCAGCCAGAGTTTGGCCAGAGTAGCCAGAGTAGCCAGAACTCTGGTTACTCTTGCTAGCCAAAGTAGCCAGAGTTCAACCAGAGTAGCCAGAATTCTGGTTACTCTGGCTGGCCAGAATAGCCAGAGTTCAGCCAGAGTAGCCAGAAATTTGGTTACTCTTGCTGGCCAGAGTAGCTGAGTAACCAGGATGTCAATTGCTCTGGCTACTTTGGCTAGCCAGAACAGCCAGAATTTCCGAGATGTCCATTGGTTCTAGCTACCCTGGCTAGCCAGAATAGCCAGAGAAAATGCTGTAATACCTATTGCGAAATGACCCTTTTGGTACTCTCAGGTTTGATTTTTTAGTGTTTTATATGTATCAAGTGTATCATGGTACCATCGTGCATCGCGGTTAAGTATTAAATAAAAAGTCACGATTGTCCAAACGGAACGCCGTACATAACAGTGTGAAAATGGTGAAAAGTCAATTTACATTACTGAACAAAATTGACAGGTAAGACTAAGTCAGATTAAATTATATTTAATAGTTACCATTATATATTGAATGACCCTCATACACTATATTTGAATTTTTTTAGCTCGTGTCAGTGTGTGACAAGGTGAAGTTTTGTGATCAACTTTTGTCTTGTCTATCAGATTGAGTCAGGCTCTGACTGAACTCATTCCATTTTATATTGTAAAACCTTAAAAATCTTCTCAAGTATCACAAGACCCAGAGCTTAGATATTTTGCAAGAAGCATTGGCAAGTACATCTCTTTCAAAATTGTTCAAATCATGGACTCCGGGTTCATATTGGATCTGCCTTGGTGCTTTAAGTTTCACATAGAGTAATATATTAAATCCTGTAAAAATATTCTTATTTTCCTTTAGGCCCAGACTATTATATTTTGTATGTAGCATGGCCTAGTGAATGCCTCTCTTAAAATTGAGCAAAACATGTCCTCTGGTGTCAAAATTGCCCCCGCTTGTGCTAATGAGCTTGCAAAGTCTTACAGAAAACTCTTTTAAAATCTTCTCAAAAGAATTGCAATGACAAGAGTTAAGATATTTTACATGTTCAAATCAATACCCTAGAGTCAAAATGGTTCCTACTTAAGTTTTATATAGAAAAACATGATATACTTACATAGCAAAAATCTTTTTCAGAGCCACAAGGCTAAGAGCTGAAATATTTTGCATGTAACTTAGCAAAATTTATAATGGAGTTCTTTCAAACTTGATTGAATCCCCACCCCCAGGGCAATATTAGTCTCTCTCTGTGAATTATCAATATACTTCTAATCTTATACAATATAAGTTTAAAATTTCCAGAATGCACAGAATTTAGAGTTAACAATTACAAATTGTGAATTTTTACTATGACTGTCATAACCCAAAAGGTCCAGGTAAGCGATTCAGGACCATATGGGTCCTCTTGTTTATATTGATATCATAAACAATTGCAGTGAATTCCATATAACTTTGAGTGTAAAAATAAAGAATATTTATTTAAAGGCTTCTGGTTTTGTATTTATTTAACTTCAGTGTTTGCCTTGAATTTGTACCAAATAAATTAACTTGAAGACATAATATAAAGAAATTGGAGAATAAATTTTTCATACTTGTTAACAGCAACAAATTCCTGAAATTTGCATTTTAAAGTTGTGGAAGTTGACATAATATTGACATGTGAACACATACACTTAAAGCGGCATAATAGCGGTATTTCGTCTAAACCCTTGGAAAAAGGTAGGTACCTGTGACATGCCAATCCAAACGCAAAATACCATTCAAAAATTGATTGTGGTCACCTAATGCCATCAGACAATCAACATTCCATGTTGTATTAACTCGGTATTACTTGTGTACGTTTATGAAACGATATTGACTGTGTTTGGATTAAACAGTTATAGGACTGCTAACTGATAAGTAAGACAATTCTTTGAAGTCCGTTTGATGAATCACTTGATACATGAAACACTAAAAAACCCTAAGGGTACAAAAAGGGTCATTTCGCAACATGTTAAAGCCCTAGAAACTCTGGCTACTCTGGCAGAAGTCCGTTTTATGAATCACTTGATACATAAAACACAAAAAAATCAACCTTGAGAGAACCAAAATAGTCAACAATCTTCTCACACCTTTCCAATATAGCTTCCGTTCTAAACATAGCGGTGAGGCTCAACTATTATCCTTTACACAAGAAACAAACAGGTCTCATTGTAATGGATTTCTCGAAAGCATTCGACAAGATCGAGCATCAACTCCTTCTCTATAAAATCGTGAAACTTTGTGTCTACAGAATCTCTCTATCCTGGATTCAATCTTTCCTTAGTAACCGTTCTCAATCTGTAGTAGTTGAAGGCTCACACTCTTTACCAGTTCTATCAGGGGGGGTTCCTTAAGGTTCAGTGTTGGGCCCTTGTCTTTTCCTTTGTTTTATCAATGACCTTCCTGACTCTGTTAAAGGTAGAATACGCTTATTTGCTGATGACACTGTCATATACCTCAACATAGACTCGTTAATAGACTCTAACAAAGTGCAAGAGGATTTGACAAAATTAGAAGGATGGGAACGTAATTGCTCTATGGAATTCAATCCTGATAAATGCGAAGTAATAGGAATCTCAAATAAAAAGGAGAAAAAATATCATCTTTCCATATAAATTACTTAATCAAGAACTAAAAACTACAGGAAATGCTAAATATCTTGGGATTACTATTAGTGATGTCTTAACTTGGAAACACATTGAAATTACATCTTCTAAAGCTAGTAACATTCTCGGATTTATAAAAAAATATGTACAATGTAATAACAATAATATTAAGGAAACTGCCTAAAAACATACGTTCGCCCACAATTAGAATACTGTAACATCATATTGCATCCATTGCAGAAAAAACTTAGTATATGAGATTATTATCATTATTATATTTTTATTATCATCATCATTATTATCATTATTATTATTATTATTATTATTAATCCAGATTTGTTGAGCGCCCATTTAATATAAAATATACGTTCAAGGGCGCTTAACAATTAAACATGTGACATATCGCAGATATGTAGGAAAATCATAAAAACATGGCATATGCAATATTAAAACTGAAACTGAATGATTTGATTAATGGTTATTTGTACAACATTATTCGGGATGCATGTATTCTTCTATGTTCTAGTGTCTGCCATTTAAGTTTCAAGCATTGATGTTACGCTGCTTTGGTATGAGTAGCCAGAACATGTTAAAATCCTAATAAAGTCTTGTTACTCTGGCTGAACTCTGCGTACTCTGGCCAGCCAGAGTAATCAGAGTCCTGGTTACTATGGCTATTATTAATAGCCAATAGAAAATAGTTATCAACTTGAGATTCAGTTTTAAACATGCTATTTAGAAAGAAATAACATATTAAGTTTCAAGATCGAATTCAGCTAAGACTAAAAATGTTTTGCAAACACGGGACCCGGTTACATGTTAAAACCCTAGAAACCCTGGCTACTCTGGCCAGCCAGAGTAACCAGAGCTACTTTAATAAACCACTTGAAAATAGTTATTACCTTGAAATTCAGTTTTAAATATGCTATTTACATAGAAATGACATATTAAGTTTCATAATCAAACTCAGCTAAGACTGAAAATATTTTGCGAACACGGGACCTGGTTACTCTGGCTACTCTTGCTGACCAGAGTAGCCAGAACATGTTAAAATCCTAGAAACTCTGGCTACTCTGGCAGAACTCTGGCTACTCTGTTAGAAACAGCCAGAGTAACCAGAGCATATGACATCCTGGCGACTCGGGCTACTGTGGCTACTTTGGCTGACCAGAGTAGCCAGAACATATTAAACATGTAGAAACTCTGTCTACTCTGGTTGAATCCTGGCTACTCTGGCCAGCCAGAGTAACCAGATGTCTGGATACTGGATGAACTCTGGGATGAACTCTGGCTACTCTGGCCAGCCAAAGTAACCAGAGTTATGACTTCTCTGGTTGAACTCTGGTTACTCTGGCCAGCCAGAGTAACCAGAGGTCTGGATACTGGATGAACTCTGGGCTGAACTCTGGCTACTCTGGCCAGCCAGAGTAACCAGAGTTATGACTTCTCTGGTTGAACTCCGGCTACTCTGGCTGAACTCTGGCTACTCTGGCTGAACTCTGGCTACTTTGGCTAAACTCTGGCTGAACTCTGGCTACTCTGGCTGCTTTGGCTAATTTCACGCACATCGAAAATATCCATGTTATAAGTGCTATGAAAATACTGTTATATCGGCACTTCGCAAGAAACTTTTCCTGTAAAAGGTGTCGAATAGTAACTGAGGATATATATAAACAGACATATATTAGCTGAGTGTGATGTATATAGAAATGAAAGTACAAGATTTACTCAATCTATCCATGCAGAAATAAGTTCTGATATTCACAATTTCTTTCTTAGAAAAAATTCAGAAGCATTCATAAGAGGTATCTTTGATTGCATTCTACTCGCTGTTTTTTGGCGTGAACCCAGAACTCCAAAAGAGCTTCGCCA
This sequence comes from Mercenaria mercenaria, assembly GCF_021730395.1. NCBI lineage: Eukaryota > Metazoa > Mollusca > Bivalvia > Venerida > Veneridae > Mercenaria > Mercenaria mercenaria. Next base: position 102,122,732 of record NC_069362.1, on the reverse strand, counting down.
TTTTATGCTGTAAAATGCAATATAATCAAAGCGCTGAAAGCACTGAAGGACGGTTGTCCTGAAAAATGGCAAACCAAACAGAGCAAAACATGAAAATTTGCGTTAAACAAGTAAATGCTTACTAAAAGTCACATTAGAGCTCAATTTAACAATTGTATAAAGTACAGTAGGCCTACGTTTGTATTGTTTCCGGTGGTGCACAAGTGACAGATTAAGGCTAATTTTAACCTGGTTTCCATTTTCTGCAGTACAAGTGTCATGTTTTAGTTTTTATCATGTGGTGGCGTCTCAGAAATGCTGCACAATGAATTTCTTGGCTTCATCACCAGACACCATTGACACAAAGAATGTTAAGGGATAGATTGTTGTATTCGGTAATAAAGGTTTTACTAGGAGGCTTGTATAGATATTCTTTATATAGGTTGAATTAACCACTTCTATAGCAAATTCATTTCAAACGTGGTTATAAGAGAAAAGAAAGAACATTGTATATTCTATAAACTTTAATTAAGAAATAATTTATAGCAAACAGTGCTTTATCACTATACACGAGGGGCGGTTATACGCCGGTCGTAATAATTTCACGAGGGCGCAGCCGGTCATAGGGCAATGCAACAAGATCAAGCTTCCTTCCTATATGGCGGCTTCTAGTGAAATGATCGCGTCCTTTTGTCCCGTGACTCAGCGTCTGTATTAGTACTGGTTTTATATTTCAAATACTTTTATATATAAACGTCGGTGCTACTTAAAAGGTAGAGTTCCTTGAAAAATCACCAGTGCCCCTTAAAATTGAAAGAAGTGGTGTTATTGCAATGGCTGCAAATATATTCTGTATTTACGGATCCATATTAGGAAGTTTATGTTCTTTTATTACAATCAATGATTATCTATCATTTCTAAACGCAAATTACGTTCATTTTGGGAGGAAGAATGTGACCAAATTTCGGCCAAGAAACACTGCTATGCTATACCTCTGGTATGGGAGAATGACAAGCAACCATTTACATGAACATTTTTGTTTAAAATTCGAAACAAAAACATTTTTAAAAAGTAATTGATCAGAGATTTACACAGAGAAAAACACTGAACACAGAAATTCTCGAAAACCCATGTTTAATTTACCAAACTGCTGTCTAGGGTTTTTAAAGGTTTATATTTTTCATCTCTATAAAGTATGGGGTATCTATCTGTTTCGGTTTCATTCTGTAAACTTGTAGAGTGATAACGATAAATAGCTGTGATATTGTCAGCCATCTCTTAAAACTCCATGTTGGAGTGGCATTGTACGTACTTTTATGTTGGCAACCTTGTTTTATATTACAATTATAAAGTGTATGTACAATGAGATGTAAATAAATAAAGATTGCTCACTTACATTAAATATTGTTATTCACAGTTTAAAAGAATAGGCGGGTCGCTTTAATCATTCGTAAACTGCAAGCGTCTATTGACTCAAAGAAAATACTGTTAAAGTATGGAACTATTTTATTCTAACGGAGTTTCGAAATCACAGGAGTGATAAAAAAATCGAATAAGGGTATTTCCGTATATATATTTATTGTAGGGGGAGAGTGTTTGCACTGGCCGGTATGTCTTCGACTACCGTCCAGACATAATATTGGATCCATCTAATTACATCCTCCTTGGGCGTTTTCTTATTAGATGACTAAAATTACATGAAGCTTTATTGTGTATAACCTGATATTATACATTCCCTGACATGATACTTATACCTCGCCTTTCGATAAGTTATGTGGAATGCAGGGCAATACTGCGTAAATGCATTCTATTGAGCTGAACAAATTCAGACCTTAACAGTTTTATATCAGTGTTTTGCATTATACATTGTATATGTAACTATCATTTTATTGTAAATGTACTAATATATGTTATAATGGCATTGCTCATATATCTTATAAGATATTTTCTGTGTATATATTTAAATAGTTGTTATGTCAGTTACTGAAAAGTGGAATAAAAGAATATATATAAGACGATACTGCTGGCCACATAGCGGAAGCAACTAGTTTACAACTTAATGTTATCGTACACTGATTTCACATTTTGCCTAGGTCTGTGTATTACACCTTTCGCATTTCGACTTAGTGTTTGACAGCTATTACAGTGGCTATTTCCAAGTCCAGTCTGTATGAGATGTGTTTCAAAATTGCAAATTTCAAAGTCGTACAACAGGGGTCACACTTAATATTATATTCTCTTAGCATATCTTACATAACTTTCACCAATGTCACCCAAAACAAGTGCATGTCTGTTCTGAAAAGAAAAAAAGAGTCCAGAAGTAAAGATTCCTACATAGCACTGTTGAATTATTAAATGACCAATAGGAGCGATAACACTTTAAAATCTCTTGTAATTACTGACAAATCAACACAAAAATCTCTTTCCTAATATGCTTTGTTATATTTGAATGATTTAATTTCAGTACTGTTGCGTATACTATACACACTTGAAGGTTAGAAGCACTGCGCGTAGATTGTCATCCAGCTGTTCGAAAACTGAAAAGGATCAGAACAAAACATGAACAAAGCTGCCAACAGCTTTTGACTTTGGCATGAATCCCAGAATATGGTTTATTATATCATTTTTCGCTAGACAATACTTAAAAGAAACTTCTATTTGTAATTATCTTAAATAAACTTGAAATAAGCTTATGATCCTACCTTTATTGTAAAATATCCTGATAAGAAAACACGAAATTATGTCATCTTGCTCAGGTTTAAATACTTTCTACACTAGGAAGTGTGATTTAAGCATCTGACGTCAACATTTTGAGATAAGACGACCTGTATGGTGCATTAAGGTATAAAATATGTAACGTGCATCGCAGTGCATTACACGGTAAAACCATTCTCGTGAAAACACCGTTTGAAATATTTTTTCTTGGCGACAAACATAGTGCCAGTGCATTGTTTGAAACATCAGCTGTCATCAACATGTATTTTTATTGAAAGATTTGATAAATAATTTTGGCCAGCAGCGGTTTCACCTAGGAAGATAAAGATAGCACTTGTTTCCATACAGATACGTACCGCCTTAGTAGGAAGTCATTTTGTTGTTGTATAATCAGACAATGTGAATTTATCATGCGATGAGTTAAGGGCAAGGGAATCCTACCCGAGGTGGAGAATTGTTCTTAAGGGGACATAATTCTTACAGATATATGTACATTACGCCTAGCCTGAGAAAAAATTTATATTCTGGCACTTATCTTAATACAAACACAGGATAGAAATAACTACAATAGTACAAAGTCTTATTATGTACATAGAAAATTTACGATTTAGTATTTACTAATTGACGAATTGCAAAATAAGCACGACATACTAGCATTACTTGTCAACAAAAATTAAAGTATTGTAACATAAAGAATGTTGCACAGTTATATCTGTTTTTATATATTGCAGCCCATGTATGTTTTAGATTTTCATCTATGTATATTCATTACATTCATGATATTTATTCTAATGCACAATGCCATTCTAAGATTCTAAATGATAGTCGGAGACTCACATCTATCAAGTATTACAACTGTGTGCACTTCCGGTAGGATGCTTAAACTCTTTATGAAACACTTTACGTTTTTAGAAATTCGAATGCAAAAGGGCACTTTAGCGACTTAAAATATTTTATTTGAAGAACTCCTATTCAGCTTTGATAAGCTAAAAGTAGTGAAAGTATAAACAACATCTACACAGCAAAACACTCTATTAAAGTAAACACAGTCAGGCACATTATGTACATATAATTACAAAGAACACAGTCAAGCACATTATGTACATATAATTACAAAGAACACAGTCATGCACAGTATGTACATATATTTACAAAGATAAAAATTGCGTTGGTGTAATATTAATACAGACTTTTGCACGTGTTAGTATCAATGCCACAAAGTAATCAATGTAATGAATTGGTTTGTGAAGATTATCGTATTATTTAATACAGAAGACCTGAAGTCTTAAGTCATGATATAAGAAACAATCCAGAATTGCATGGCTTTCATCACCAACTACCGTACATCACAAAATGGACCTTTAGCCCCTCCTTCGTTAAAGACAAGACTGAACTATTGTCCCACTTTCAAACCAGATAACTTCCTTTTACAACTTAAAGTACTAACTGGATGAAAAATTATTCATTATTTACAAATGATTACTCCTCAGTCATTTATTTTTCTTTTGAACTGAAAACCGCCATTGTAAAATTTCCGTTATAGCCCGCAGGGCTATGGATAACTCCGTTATCATTATCACAAATGCTTAGTCGATTGTCCGAAAACCTGATCACACAGAGAAGATGTTATGATTAAATGCCTTATAGAACTTTAAAACATCTTAGTTTTAAAACAATTTACTTGTTACCAGCGTTTCCAAATATTTTTAAGAAAATTCAAGACTGGACAAGAGTGTTCGTAATTTGAGCAATTGGCGTCAGTAGTCGAAATGAAGAAATCATAAAATAAATGCTACAAGAGAAAAACAATAACAAACCAAAAATATATTACATAAAATGTTTAGAAAACAAAATCAATTGAGCAATTTAAAATCAGAGATAAGAAAACTGAAGAAGTTTGGTTTAAACTTAAATAGATACATCTAATACTGTGCATTCAATAAAATGTCTGGACATTATACACATTGTTCTGACATAAAACACATTGTCATGGCTTAATATATGTCCCGTTAAATTTATATCTAGATACTTATATTTCTCTTTATATAAGAATGCACATCATTGAAATACAAAAATATAGTTATTCTGTGGTGGGTCTTTGAATTCTATGAGCGATGCGAGTCAGAATCTTCTGTCTCATAGGGGAGAAAAAATGATACAAAGTCTTAACAGACTTTAGCTGTAGAGTATGGAAGACTTGCCATAAAACACGAATGTCCTCAGTCCTAATGCTTGTTTGTCATGACTTTTTATATATAAGTATCTGTATAGTAATTTATAGATGTATGTTGAATGCCACCGTCATTTTCGAGTTGCGATTACATGCGATCATGTCAGTCGTGCGACACAGGTCGTGTGTTTTTCTGCGATATCAGACAAGCAGTCATACAGTAAGACCAGTCTGCGACTTGTAGCAGACTGATAGCATAACTGGTTACAAAACCATAAGACATTTGTGTACGATCCACTAGTCACGAGTGGTCACGATTGGTCGTGCAAATGTGTATTGTCGTACGTTGGATGACTGGAAAGTCCCACGATCAACCATGACTACGTAAGGCCAGTCAACTCTAGTAGCAAGACAACATACCACTACTGAAAAGCTACCCAAGACAAACTTCAACAAGTTTGTCGCAGACTGGTTGATGAATGTGACTGCAAAGCTCCAAACGACCAAAGTCAGTCGTACTACTGCAAATACTCAAAACAACACGTGACTCGCGGCATGACGTTCCTACGATTCCTGTAGTAACCTGTTTTTAACAGTGTACGTATAGGTATGTGGAATTACAAAGGAGCCCGTGTTGTATTGCAAAGTGATTATTGTAGGAGTAAACCATGTAACATTTAACTCGTAGACTCACTCGTATCAAGTTTTCTTGAAGTTCCAAATATAGTTTTTAACTTGGTTAATTATAGGGTCTAATTTAATTCGAAAAGTTAACAGCTGTGTCCGAAGTCGATTGTCGGGTCATGAAAGAGAAAAGTGGGTCTTTTGGCATCCAACTATGTTTTTACCACTTCCCCAAATGGTCTAGAGGGAGTGGGGGTACTCCTATGAAACTAGCCTAATGTGTTAGGAACCGATAAGTGGGTATTTTTGATTATGACTGATTGGTGGGTCGAAATTTCATATACAAATTGAACAGGGACCCTTTAATTAACCAAATATGAGTATATTTTTATATATATATATATAATTATTCTTAGAAAAAACACTTGTCCAACCGGAAATGCTGACTATCCTTTTAAACTGGTTGGAAGAGTATCTTCAACAACTGAAATGCAAAAATCAACAATTTAATACATGTACAGCATTATGCTGTTAAATATATTTTCATTTTAGGAATTGAAAAAACTGCATACTGCCGGGTGTAAGATGTGTATCTGACATTTAGCAATAACAGAAGACGTAAAAATGTCCATAAAATTCTGTCCTTCATGTGTGTGTCGGTGTTGTATATCCTTACAATAATACACGTGTCGCCTCCAGTAATTCTGGTCACATTGATAATCGGTCAATGAACAATATTTGGAGACAAAAGAGGAACATTTTCTTTGGCAAAGTTGTTTTAACATCGAGACAGTTCCAGATCTGAACCCACTTTTGAACTCCCAAAAAAAAAAATAGTTCAAGACATGCATACACGTCTATATGTCCAGGTCACGCCAGTTCTGATGGCTTCACGGTCGGGCAGATCCGTAAATAAAAACGTCGTAAACTCTTCGTAAAACTTCGCAAGAATTACGATAGTGATCATTTCCACTTATCCATTTTGGAATCATTATTTTTTACTTTACAAGGTTAGCGATAGGTCATCAAGTTTTTAATATCTTCAAATTTCAACGAATGAAAAGAGAATTCACCAAACCAAAAGTACGTTTGAACGAATAATTATTTTGTTTTAATTAAGAAAAACCTGCTTACATTCACGTAGTACTGCCGAAACTCGCTCTTGGTCACATTTCCATTTTCTGAAAGAAATTCACAATCTAGAAAGATAATATTTACTTCTTGGAATAATGACAGAGTGAGTTTCTCGGCCTGTGTTATTACCCATGATTATATTATGTTATTGTTCTCAACAGCGTGTACTTAATTTGAGAAAAGCAATAAATTTCTCAACGACAAGTAATGCATGTTTCATTACATGCGCATTCTGATTGACGGCACTGGTTAATACACCGAAGGAACGCAGTATATGTTGCCATCTCATTTTTTCACGACATAATTATATGATATAGAAATATATTGTTCAATCACGCATCTGCTTATTGAGAAATGGCCTTAGAAAGGGAAATTATCCCAGTGTTTTGAAGGCCGCCGCAATTAAATGAGCCGTGCCATGAGAAAACCAACATAGTGGGTTTGCGACCAGCATGGATCCAGACCAGCCTGCGCATCCGCGCAGTCTGGTCAGGCTCCATGCTGTTCGCTTTTAAAGCCTATTGGAATTGGAGAAACTGTTAGCGAACAGCATGGATCCTGACCAGACTGCGCGGATGCGCAGGCTGGTTTGGATCCATGCTGGTCGCAAAGCCACTATGTTGGTTTTCTCATGGCATGGCTCAAATACTTCACTTACTTTCCTGGTCCATGACAGCAAACTGAGAGGCAACATTTTCTACTTTAATTTTCTTAATTTGTCAAAATGCTTGTATATTCTAGTGGCAATTTGTGGACCTCCTGCCGAGAAACCTTTGTACTCTTTCAGTGTCAGGCATCCATCTTCTAAACAGTTAAAACATGGGCATTTTACAAGTTGTAATGACAAGTAACGTGTTTTACGTATGTTACATTTAATTTTAACACTTTCCCGTATATAAATGACACAACTAATTATCATTAAATGAGATACAGTTCCCTCAAGAGTCACATATATACATGTAGCTATAAACATGAAAAATAAATATTAAGTAATACAATCGAATGGAATTGACTGTAGTTAACTATTAAATATACTTTTAGAATCGAATGGTATAGATCATAGTAAACTATCGTATACTCGTATTATCGAATAGAATCGCTTATAGTAACTTACTGTCGCTGTCTGCTGTATTGATTGTGGTATTAAACTCGTGTTTTTCTATGTAACCATCATTATTACTGTCAACGTTCTTAAAACTCCCATCCACAATTTTATAAAAGCCGCCGTCGGTATGGAGGTGTGGTACGCTGCATATAGGAAAACAAAATACAAATATAATACATACAAAATATACCGAAGACATTTTTGAGAATTTCACAATTTGTCTAATCCTGGCACTGATTTCTGTTTGAATGATTCTTTCTAACAGAGATTTAACCTTTTGTCTACTTCTGTCCAGTAAATTCTATCATTGGTCTTCGTATGCCTAAATTATTAATCAAATTTCATGTCATCCCTTCAAAGCATTCTCCCTAGCAGAAACAGAATATTGGGATCTTGCTACCTATTACCTAAATGCTGCAAAATAGTCTCGATATACTGTTGAAACACTGAAAAATTCAGGACCAAGAGCACTGCTGGTTGCATAGCGTTTACCTGCGAGCTATTTTTCTTTAGCAAGGGAAATACGAAAAAGTAATACTTAGGTCTGGAAAAAAGGATATCATATGCTGCCTAATTCAGTCTGACGGAGTTTACGCAGTCTATACTCGTACCAGAGAGAGATTTCACATTTTACCGAACACTGGCAGAGTTTTCACATTCTGTCTAATTCTAAATTAACATATTTTGTCTAATTCTGTTAAGACAGAATTATCGCATTTTGCCTAACAGGGATTTCACATTTGATCGATTCTGTCTAACAGCTAGAGACTTCTCACTTTGCCTTATTGTGTCTACTCGCCTGGTAAACAACAGAGCTACCTCTTTAAGAGGTATACGGTAAATCGCTCTGTCGCAACTTCCGAGGTAGTACATGTCGCGATTAAAAGAACGTCAACAAAGGTGAGTGTCATCATATTTTTTTGTATTTTTACAAGCATTGTATCGAATATCAAAAATCGGAGAATGGTAGGCGATGTAGATTTGATTTAACTTTACAGAGAACTTAAAGTCCTCTAATTTAGTCTTGTTTTGTGGTCGTGGCGATGTTTACCTGCAAGCTGATTTAGCAGTGACCTAGGCCGGTTCGTCATGAAAGCACTTTCATTGTCACATATTTGCATTTTAACTGGTATCAAGAAACAAACCGAGTAGGCGTGAGATAACTGTAAGGTACACGAAGTATTTGGAAATAAAATTTGTACCGAATGGTTTGGAAGTAGATTTATTCACTTTTTAATTGTGAGAGACAGCTCTGTCGAGAAGGAGATAGTCATGTCGCCAAGGAGATAGCTGTAATTTTAAATGTGAGCTCTGTGTTCATAATTTTTATGCTATATTGAGAAGTTTACAGTATTTACGCTAGATTGTCCTCTTTTGAAATAATATACAGTCACTGTTCCATTGAGCATACATAATTATGTATTAATTTGCCACGTAGTGTTTTGATATAGATGTTTCATAAGGCTATATTTGATAAATTTTGAATAGTTATACATTCTGTTAACTTTTCTTAGTTACAATGAAGCAAAGTAGGCAATGTTATTGATTCTTTACGACTGGTTTGTTCCAAATTGGTGCATTTAAAGGAAAGTTTCAGCAGTATTGTTTATCGAAAAGGAAAAAGGGCAGAAATCTGATTATACATATGAAGAAAAAATTGATAAAGGGTCTTAACTATGTGATAAATCGTTTAAATGGAATGTGTTTTGCACATGCTCAATTTGTCTTGGTACCAATGATAATTACATGTTTGATAAAAGTCTGTCATTTAAGGACCGAGAAATACCACGGACATTTTTTTCCATATACGTATAAAGAAAATATTTAAAAAAGGCCATAACTAAGTAAAACATAATCCAAATGGAACCCGCCTCGCACATGCACAACTAGGCTTAGTACTGATAATAATTACCAGGTTTGATGGAAATCGGGCAAATAATTGCCGAGAAATAGCCCCGACAAATTCAGTCAGACGGATAGACCGGCGGACGTACCAATAAATAAAAGAAAATATAAAGCAAGATGTATTGTTCAAATGTTGTATAAATATAAAAATGTGATAAATGAGTGTTTGTTTGTTTGTTTGTTTGTTTGTTTGTTTCGGGTTTAACGCCGTTTTCTCAACAGTATTTCAGTCATGTAACGATGGGCAGTTACCCTAACCAGTGTTCCTGGATTCTGTATCAGTACAAACCTGTTCTCCGCAAGTAACTGCCAACTTCCCAACATGAATTATCAGAGGTGGAGGACGAATGATTTCAGACACAATGTCTTTTATCAAATCGTCACGGAGAACATACGCCCCGCCCGGGGATAGAACTCGCGACCTTGTGATCCGTAGACCAACGCTGTACCTACTGAGCTAAGCGGGCGGGAATTGTTTCTCGTAACTGCACATAACTACACTGACGAGATATGAAAACACAACAAACATATGCCTGAATATGTATTTTTATAAAAAAAAAGCATCACCTTGAAATGTTCAACACAAACACACCTCGATACCTTAAACCCATTATGTTCAAATTTAATCGAGATGTGTAAGTGTTGAACATTTCAGGGTGATGCTTTTGTAGTAAAAAATATATTCAGGCATATGTTTGTTGCGTTTTCATATCTCGTCAGTACGTTCGACACTGTTCAAAGCTGTTAATGTAAGACAGAGTTATCTCCTTGGCGACATGACTATCTCCTTCACAACAGAGCTATCTCTCACAATTAAAAAGTGAATAGTTTACTTCCAAACCGTTTTCGGTACTATGTTTTTATTTCCAAATACATTGTATACCTCACAGCTACCTCACGCCCACTCGGTTTGCTTCTTGATATCTGTGCTTTCATGACGAACCGGCCTAGTTCACTTGCTTGCTGGTAAACATCGCCACGACCTTTAAATCAAGAATAAATTAGAGAACTTTAAGTTCTCTGTAAAGTTTAATCAAATCTACATCGCCTGCCATTCCCCGATTTTTGATATTCGATACAATGCTTATAAAAATACCAAAAATATGATGACATTCACCTTTGTTGACGTTCTTTTAATCGCAACATGTACTACCTCGGAAGTTGCGACAGAGCGATTTACTGTATACTTAGTACCTCTTAAAGAGGTAGCTCTGTTGTTTACCAGGCGTGGTCTAGCTAAGACATTACACTATGTAAAATAGAGATTTCACAATCTGCAGAGCTTTGAGATTTCAAATTTTCACTGATTAAGTTTCGCATTTGACTTATTTGAAAGATTTTTTTCAAATTTGTGTATCAGCAGGGATTTCGAAATATTGAATAACTATTTTTCTAACAGGGATTGAAGTTTAATCGTTTTTGTTTTGAATGAGATTTCACACTGTGTAACTGGAATTTAACAGTCTTATACTATGTCCCTTTTTCATGTCTTCAATATGGATTTACCTGCTGTTTAATGAAATTAGCTTTGTTTCAGTGATCAATACGTAAATTTAAACGTCAATACTCAAAATCTGTCACACAAACATATCCGTACGAAATAAACACGAAAATCTGTCATACAAACATACCCGTACGAAATAAACACGAAAATCAATGTCATCCACAGATAGCCCATTCTTGCGCCGCTGAAAGAAATAGTTCGTGTGTATCAGTTAAAATGTCGAATTAATAAACAATATGAGCAATCATGTTGTTTTCCCTCTTGCAACAAATGCTGCGAAAAATGCAACGACAGATTTGCATAGGACGCAAACAAGCAAAATAACAGCAGACCCGGTCCATGAGAGGTACTTCTCCCTAACACAGAACTCCATGATCCCATATACCATTACTGAGTCTAAGTACGAGGAGACATTTTACGACCGATACATGACGGTTGTTTTGCTCGTTCATAAAATCTATAACATTGAATGCAGCAAAGCAAAAGTTCAAGTAGTTCGGCTCTTTTTATCGGAAGCTCTGTGCTAGCCAGCTGGAAAAGTAGGTCCAAAATTCTAACAGGTCAGAAAAAAAACAAGCATAAAAATCCCCCTGAAACTTCAGACTGTGAGGAATATATCCTGATGTTCTTAATATATTAGATTTTACATATTGAAAATTCCTTTTGAAATTACTTTCCATCACATGAAATAAGCGAAATGGCTCACCTTTACTGTATAATACTTAGTATCCAAATCAGAAAAAAACTCTGTACGCCTATGTCATCTAGCAAACTTAATGAAAAGTGATTGATGAATCTGGTGTACACATTTTAGATGAGAAAGTGTGTTGTATAAATTGTAAAAAGTGCGACGTGCATTGTTTGCAACATTTCTACTGCAACACCGTTTGGCAATTTGAGATTTGATTTATGTTGCTATACAGACATGTTTGTTGAGTTAGAAACTTGTTCAGTTGAAATGGAAATATTAGACTTTATATTGAGGTATTTGTTTTTCCTTAGTGTTCTTAAAAGAGGTTATACTTAGTCTACACATTTTTATTTGTTTGGTAAAGTTAATGGTCTTGTTTACTCTAATCATGATAACAAATTGCCTCTATACGTACGCACATTATGATAATTTATGTTAATTAAGCAATTGGTTTTCCTTCAAACTTATCTAGCCCTGTAAACATGTAAAAATATATTTATATTTGAATATTCTTTCTTTTTCTTTCTGTATTAATTTACCTACAGATCTTTTCGTGCAATAAACACTGCAGTAGCTGAATGTTTGGAGGTTTCCAAAATGGCCATTCCTAAGTAAAAAGAGGCAAAAACATCGATTAACTTTTGCTGACTCACTTTGTGTATAAAAACATTTACTGTTTTCATCGTACTCATTCCAAGGTCGTAATTATAAGATCTTAAATATAAAATTGTTCTTCTTTGAGTATATTATTAACATCAAAACACCGTACCAATAGTAGAATCAAAATTGAAACTTTTAACTGATGCCACCAAAATGCTTTTGACCAAATCGGTTAAGAAGAATGAAGAAACATTTTTCACATGTATGTTGTCATTGGTCTCTAACCTGAAAGGTTGGTGTTTTAGCGGAAAAAAAAACATCTGAAGTTAGCTGGATGGTTTCGGTTTGGATACAACTATTCCAAGAACATTTAGCGGTTTGGATTTAGTATGCGGATAGTAACTTAATTCGCATTCCTTAACAAAATTTCGAGACATTAGAGGTGACATTAGGGGGCATTGTACAATCATGGCATAAATCTAGCCATAAAAATAAACCGAAGGTCATAAACCAAAGTGCCCAAAGTGAAAGGCAACATTGTGTATAAACAATGCGAGAATTAACCAAAGTGAGAGGCAACATTGTGCATAAACAATGCGGGAATTAACCAAAGTGAAAGGCAACATTGTGTATATATGCGATGTTTTCATTTCAACATTTTGTGTGTAATTAACAGTATTGTAGTGTGTTATCATGCACATACAATCTATCAGTCAGATGTGCACTTGTATTTGAGTCAGCAGGAAGAGTGAATTCCTCAGCTATATTGAACTGTACACTATATAGTTACTGATCGTTTAGCATGTATTCGAGTATGCAGCATTGCTTTTTCTGTTGTTCCTCTTCCATTTGTGTTTTAGACGGGACTATTTCATTCGTTTGCAGAAATTGAAACCTTAAGTACGTACGGAAATGTGATACTCTGGTCGACTATTTACATTGGTATAAATTGGTCAACCTGTCTCTTAGCATACGTAACGTACTTTTTTGTCGACCGTGGAGCTAATATACCCGTTTGAAATATCAACCACTAATGTGTTTCTTTGCCATGTACACTGAATCTGGCCACATCATTTATTTGTCCATGAACCATTGAATAGAAGTTTCAAGACTTAGTCTCAATGCATTTTTTTAAGTCATTTTTTTTCAAGTCATTTGGAGAATTTACCAACTTTGGTGGTGTATTTTAAATTTGTTTGAGAAAACGTTCTTTAGTTTGGTAGTAGTGTTACTCAAGGTTCCAAAAATATATCGCTGTTCGAGAGTCTTTGGCACTTATGATGACGCAGTGTCCTTTGATCCTCGGCATATTCAAGGCACTGACCTCCAGAATTGAAGTTTGGTCATATTATAAACATTAGAATATGAGTTTTGGTTTCTAAACTATTTTAGAAATGCCAAATCAAGATGACAACCCAAACCACCGCGGCAATAAGTAAGTTTTTCAATACCGCTATAGAGGATTATGTGTTCAGTGCGTGTTAAATACATGTAGGCTTCTTTTAAAAAAAAGAAACCTAGGAGAGGTCCAGTGTTGCCCCTTTTAAAGTTATATCAGAAACATAGATAACAATTGTTATCTATGTCTCTTGTTATAGATAACAATTGTTATCTATGTCTCTTGTTATATGACAGGTTGAGCTATAGACGAAAAAAAGAGTGAATTTCCCTGTTGCAGGTCACTCTGACCTATTAGGGGTCATAGTCACTGTGACCATGACCACTAGACCTCAAAATCAATAAGTCATCTTCAGGTTATGATCAACCTCCGCCAATCCGAGGACTGTAGGCCCAAGCATTTCCTAGTTGCTGACTTTCTTTAGCTACCACTGCAATAATTGTACACTGAACTTGGCCCTTGTGAAAGCTGCCAAATTAGCATCTTACCATTTTTTCGAGAACCTCACTTGGCAGGCTTGTTTGTCAACTGCCCCATTTGTTTGGGCCCCAAGAAGCTTTAGAAAAGCTTAGAAGAAAATCCGAATCGAACTGACGTCTGCCGGAAGTGAAAAAAAAATATATCATTCTTTTTTTTTAATGTATTTTTCAGAGATTTTTTTATTGTTAATGCGCTATTTGAAAAAGAAATTCTAATGACAAAGGAAGAGACAAGGACTCAACACTGAACCTTGAGGAGCATACACGTACAGAAGTAATACCGAGTTAATACAACATGGAATGTTGATTGTCTGATGGCATTAGATGACCACAATCAATTTTTGAATGGCATTTTGCGTTTGGATTGGCATGTCACAGGTACCTACCTTTTTCCAAGGGTTTACATGAAATACCGTTATTAAGCCGCTTTAAGAACACATGTCAATATAATGTCAACTTCCACAACTTTAAAATGCAAATTTCAGGAATAGGTTGCTGTTAACAAGTATGAAAAATTTATTCTCCAATTTCTTTATATTATGTCTTCAAATTAATTTATTTGGTACAAATTCAAGGCAAAAAGGTTAAATAAATACAAAACCAGAAGCCTTCAAATAAATATTCTTTATTTTTTACACTCAAAGTTATATGGAATTCACTGTAATTGTTTATGATATCAATATAAACAAGAGGACCCATATGGTCCTGAATAAGGTCGTGAATCGCTTACCTGGACCTTGTGGGTTATGACAGTCATAGTAAAAATTCACAATTTGTAATTGTTAACTCTAAATTCTGGGCATTCTGGAAATTTTAAACTTATTTTGTATAAGATTAGAAGTATATTGATAATCCACAGAGAGAGACTAATATTGCCCTGGGGGTGGGGATTCAATCAAGTTTGAAAGAACTCCATTATAAATTTTGCTAATTTACATGCAAAATATTTCAGCTCTTACCCTTGTGGCTCTGAAATAGATTTTTGCTATGTAAGTATATCATGTTTTTTCTATATAAAACTTAAGTAGGAACCATTTTGACTCTGGGGTATTGATTTGAACATGTAAAATATCTTAACACTTGTCATTGCAATTCTTTTGAGAAGATTTTAAAAGAGTTTCCTGTAAGACTTTGCAAGCTCATTAGCACAAGCGGGGGCAATATTGACATCAGGGGGCATGATTTGCTCAATTTTAAGAGAGGCATTCACTAGGCCATGCTACATACAAATGTATTTAGTCTGGGCCTATTCACTAGGCCATGCTACATACAAAATATATTTAGTCTGGGCCTAAAGGAAAATAAAAATATTTTTACAGGATTTAATATATTACTCTATGTGAAACTTAAAGCCCCAAGGCAGATCCAATATGACCCCGGAGTCCATGATTGGAACAATTTTGAAAGAGATGTACTTGCCAATGCTTCTTGCAAAATATCTAAGCTCTGGGTCTTGTGATACTTGAGAAGATTTTTAAGGTTTTACAATATAAAATGGAATAAGTACTGAGTTCAGTCAAAGAGCCTGACTCAATCTGATAGACAAGACAAAAGTTGATCACAAAACCTCACCTTGTCACACACTGACACGAGCTAAAAAAAATTCAAGTATAGTGTATGAGGGTCATTCAATATATAATGGTAACTATTAAATATCATTTAATCTGACTTAGTCTTACCTATCAATTTTGTTCAGTAATGTAAATTGACTTTTCACCATTTTCACACTGTTATGTACGGCGTTCTGTTTGGACAATCGTGACTTTTTACTTAATACTAAACCGCGATGCACGATGCTACGATGATACACTTGATAACCAGATTTCTGGCTACTCTGGCTATTCTGGCCAGCCAGAGTAACCAGAATTCTGGCTACTCTGGCTTTACTCTGGCTGTACTCTGGCTAAACTCTGGCTGAACTCTGGTTACTCTGGCTGAAACACACACTACTTAAAACTATTTTATTATGCAAGACTATTCTATCTCAAGTTGGAATAGTTTTGCATAAAAAAGATGTTGAAT
Source organism: Mercenaria mercenaria (assembly GCF_021730395.1). Classification (NCBI taxonomy): domain Eukaryota; kingdom Metazoa; phylum Mollusca; class Bivalvia; order Venerida; family Veneridae; genus Mercenaria; species Mercenaria mercenaria. The sequence continues at coordinate 102,106,405 of NC_069362.1, read as the reverse complement.
CCAAATTATTTTTTAGTGCAGAATAATTCTAACTCCAGTTTGAATACTTCTGCAATATATCTTAAGTCATGCAGACTCATGTTGTATGAAGAAAAATAATATATGAGTAGTCCGATAGGAAAAATGGAACCTGAAGCCCCTACCCCAATATTTTTCAATAAAATAAAAAATCTTTATAAATAAATGACTTTAATAACAAATTCTGCTTATTTCTTACTTCTAATCAAGTTTTTTCTCTTAGAGCATTCTAGCAATAAATACAACAGAATGTTATTCACAAGTGTTAAGATTTCATTAATAACTGAAATCATTAAAATGAAATTCTTGCAAATATATCCCCATGTACAATAGAAATTGAAGTACCAAGCTATTACAGTAAAAGTTGTACTATAATTACTAGCAAAATGTGGATTTTCTTACATTTTTTAGCATAATTTAGACTTGCATTGCATTTCATTCAACAACTGGTAAAATCAGGCATGATAAAGAGATTTCACAAAAATATCTAAGACACAGAAAACTGGTGTCCTTTAATACACATACATCATGTATTGACCTTTTCAAATGAAACTTTAAAACTGTAACAATAACTGTTAAGCGTGTTAAGAGGAAAAAGACCCTCTGAAATGTTAAGTGCACTGAAAAGTAACATTCATTGCAGAGATCTATCAAAAACACTTTCTAGAAACAGTTTGAACAGTTTTGTCATGCGGAAGAAGCAGATAAAACAAATGATGGACTTTTGATATAATACCGCTCCAGCAAAGGAGTAGCAGATCTTGAAATTTCTGCTAAGAAATATTTGGCTGATCTGCATTCAACCTGTCTGAAGCTATGTTTATGTTGTTTTTAGCAGGGATTAAGCTAGGCTAAGATTTTAGGGAGAAGTCACTTCTCCCTCGACTAGGATTAGGGAGAGTGAGATTTTAGGGAAATGTGGAAACATTTTAGCGCCATGACCAGACTTCAGGAAAGTTGGAAAAAATGGCCGGACATTTGGTCCAGCAATGCCTAAAAACCTGCCGGACCAAAAAAAATATGCCGGACCGAAGAAAATGTCAGTGTACCACGTATATGTTGCTTTTCTTTATTATAATTCATATTCAAGCCAGATGTGATCATTTTTAGTCGTTAAATGTTGGTCAACCCTTTTATTTTCATACATTTGTTTCCTTTCACTTATGAAGGGCGTTAATTTATGTTTCTTTCTCGATCGTGCCCCGGCATAATATGTAAGTGATGCCGTTTTGATATGTTGTCCGAGATATTGCAGTTCTCGGGGTCAGATAAATGCCAGTCAGTCAGACCGAATCCGGATTAAGAAACCACAGACCTGTTCAAAATTGTCTGGTCATGTCCATCGGACCGACGAATTTCCAGAAGTCTGCATGACATGCAAGTTGAAAAAGGAATAAATATACTTATTTCTGTTTTTATATGATTTCCTGTCTTTGTAAAGTAAATAACAACTTCACTGAAAATATCAGTGATTCTGTTTTCTTATCCATGTAAATCCAACCTCTTATCTTTGTGAATCTAATATGATTAAATTGCAAATTAAGGTACTTTTGTTTCACTCTTGTCTAATAATTGCCTAAACCAAGAAAACCCTTTAAATATGAAAACAATTTAAAAAAGTCAATTCCATATTGATCAGCAAAACAGAAATCAAGCTCCCAGTGCTAATTGCACTCAAAGTCAAAACATGAAAACCCATAAAAGCATTTCACATGCTCTGGTCTTAAGAGTTACCCTTGTCCCTCCATCTGTCCGTCCCAATGTGTATCATTCATAAATTATCTAAAAAGGTATTTCAGCCAAAATCATCAAACCTCACAAGATTGTTATTCAGCAAGGGAAGCAGAGCACCAGGGGTTTTAATTTGGATCTCACACAGACAAGATTTATGGCCCTTGACTTCTAGTCTAAAATAGGCATAAAAAGGGCCCAAGTCGCATGTATCTCAGAAAGTATCTGACCCAGTATTATGAAATATAACAGGAATATTATTTAGCATATAAAGTTGCTCATTTGGGGTTTTGTTAGTGACATCACTCAGTCAGACTAAAGTTATGACCCTTGACTTAGTAAAAAGATAATTTATCATGCAAAGTTATGTTGCATATATCTAAAAAAGTATATATATCATAGGGTCATGAAACATCATCGGAATATTGTTTGGCATGTGAAGTTATGCACAAGGGATTTTGTTCTGGATTTTTGTCAGTCAGACTAGTGTTATGGCCCTTGATTGTCAAAAGTATGCATAAGTGGGATACAAGTTTGTGTCACTTGAATCTCAAAAAGTATTTGACTTATGAGCAGTAAAACATTTGGGGATTGTTAAATAGCATCTGAAGTTGCACACCTGGAGTTCTGTTTGGGATTTTACTCAGCCAGACTGGATTTATGGTCCTTGACTTAGTGATACAAATAAAGTGCTAAATGTGTTGCATATATTTTTATCTTAAAAAATTCTCCTAGATTCATGAAATCATTCAGGAATATTATCTGGTATGTGAATTTGTGCACCTAAATTATTTTTTGGTCTTTTTTTCCGCTTTCTTTGGCCAGAGTTATGGTCCTTGACTAAGTAAAAAAATAAAAGTTTTTTTCTACATGTTTGTCAAAATGTACTTTACCTAGAGTCATAAAACATTAGAGGATTGTTTTATAGCCTATGAAACTTTGCATCAGGTGTTCATTTTGGGATTTTACTCGGCTAGGCCAGAGTTTTGGCCCTTCACTAAGTGAAAAATTCACATAAAGGTCTTAAATTTGTGTTGCAAACATCTTAAATAATATTACGCATATATATTATATAATGTATTGACTACTTTGATAAAGTATACAACTTTCTATCAATACATTTGATGAGTCAGATGTTAGTAGATATTTGTCTAGGACTATTTTACTGTATGTATCGCCAGCTTCAAGAATGTGGTCTATGTCATCTGATTTCCATAACATAGGAGACTGTGCATTTGGAAGAAGAATAATTGCTGTTACACTATTGGCTATGCCCTTGCATCCAGCCCCATGGTACCTTGTATGCCCTTGATGATATGAACCTTGTACAGACAACATAATAACCTGAAAATGTTATTTATTTAAGCTCTTTGAAGTAAAGTAAGTGAAACAGTGTCATGCCATTTTTCAATTCTAACAGTAGTGACGCAGTTTTATGTTTATTAACTTTTAAAGTGACAAAACGAGATAAAAGTAAAGGTAAAGTTTCTTGTTTAACGTGGGTAGTCGACGAAAGTCCCCACCTGGAATGGATGGAACACCTTGTTTCCAGCCGAGCCCACGGCAGGTGTCATATTTACCTCCCCAGCATCCAGTCTAGGCCGATACTGCTGGAAACAGTACCAATTTAAGTAAATCACCCAGTCCTGAACACAAGTTGGGATATCAGCCGTGACCAGGAATCGAACCCGGTCCGCTGGTGTTGTAGTCCAACCTTCTAATAATATATTAAAGATACACTGTATATATATGTAATTAGCTTTGTATCTGGACATATGCACAAGTTCTGCAATGGAAATACTGCGCGACGATAGAAGCGTAATATTCTCTGCTGAAGAACGAGTGCATATTTTCCCAATGCAAAGATAATGACCCTTGTATTACATACCTATCTACACGTATAAAGGTAATATGTTAATATTATGAATTTGTTCAGTAGCCTGAATAAGATTGAAAATACTGATATAAATAAAAGTATTAATGCAATGACACATTAAATTATGTTATGCACCCGATATGAATTACAGGCGTCAGTTTATTGAAAAAAACATGGACGTTTCCAGTACCATTGTAACTTAATGGTAACCACTTTAAAATATAGTATCAAGTCATTTATGGTCAGTTCCTACGAGAACTGTGCGAAAATGTTGAGACGACACAATACAAAGTAAGCTATAAAAAACTGTCCATCACTAGTGTCGCTCTAGGAGTGACATTGTTTCTAAAATAATTACGCCTCTTATAAAGTGCCAATGAATAATATAAAATTTCATGATTCATATACACTAGGACCTTTTTAAAAAGAAAAACTGTGATACTTACAAAACTTAAAGTCTTAGAAAATAGTCTTCCATTCTGCTTTTTATAAAAGATTGGTAACCCAAAAAAATCATAATCTGGCAGACATTTTCAGACAATACAATGGAATCACAAGTGCCAAAAGAGCTATGACATCATAAACTCATGTAATGACATCATCAAGTTTAGTTAGAATAGTCTTACATGAAACATATCACAGTTAAGTTACATTATCTTTGTTTGCAAAACTATTCTAACTCGAGTTAGAATAGTTTTGCATTAATGTGTAGTCAGTTATAATATAAAACTGTATTGCAAAACAAATCTAACTTGAGTTAGAATAGTTTTGCACAAAGTAATTTATAACTGGAGATGGAATATATTTTTGAAATTTGAAAAAAAAAAAGAAAAAATCTTGGAATATAACTGCAATAATTCACAGAATTATGTAATTCCAGATTTTACAAGAAAAAATGTGAAATAACCATTTTCTGTAAAATATCAAGTTAGAATAGTCTTGCGCCAAGCCCTCGATTTTAACATCCTAGAAACTCTGGCTTTTCTTGCTGAACTCTGGCTACTCTGGCTGAACTCTTGCTACTCTGGCCAGCCAGAGTAACCATAGTTATGACTTCTCTGGCTGATCTCTGGCTACTCTGGCCAGCCAGAGTAAACAGAGTTATGACTTCTCTAGCTATTCTGGCTGAATTCTGGTTGAACTCTGGCAACTCTGGCTAAACTCTGGCTGAACTCTGGCTACTCTGGCTAAACTCTGGTCGAACTCTGGCTAAACTCTGGCTGAACTCTGGCTACTCTGGCTGCTCTGGCTAATTTCACGCACATCATTTTTATCCTTTAATTTATGCATATCATTTACATAATTGTATCTGTCATTCAGTCACAGTTATTAAGACACTGGGTTAAGAGTACGACACATTTTGCCGAAAAGAGAATTCTCATTAATCGTACGATGGTTCGTCAAAATACATGAATACATCATCGGAAATATTCAGAAACTTCCAAGAATATTTGTGAATACGATCTGCACTGTACGACTGCCATAACGTATGTTTCATATTTTAGCATATTGTCAACCGGGTCTTCTACATTTCGCTGTATTTACAGCTGCTCTGAAACTGTAATTAACACAGTACAGTATGTATTTTCAGCTGTCTAACCAAGGTTTTAGGCTGACGAACTCGTTCGCCAGACTATTGTTACCACAAATCGAAAGTCACAAAGATCAGTCAACTGCTGAGACTGACAACATAAAACCATTTCATGCGCAATTCAAATAGTTCCGTAATTATATCAGTTTCACCATGGATTTGTTTAAATATAGTAAACCTATCTGTTTCAATAAAACCATTCTTTTTCAACCATTTTGTAATCGTGTTTTTTTTTAAAAAAAATAAAGTTAAAAGTATTTGAAAGGAAAAACAGACGTTTATAAAGGCGTCGCTAATTACATATTCAAAATAACTACGCGTTTCTTTACTAGGCTGATGTGACATCACTCTGCTTGTTCATTCACTTTTGTATAGACTGTTTTTATTTGTTGAAACAAATTTAATTTTAGATTGTGGGATAGTCTATATTAAGTAGATGTAGTGCGTAAAGTTCTTAAACTAACGCACTTAAAAATATTGCAATTAGCGTTTTGATAGCATGTTTATATCTATTTACAAATCTAAACTGGTCTAGTGGTAACACGCTTGACTGTCAATCCAGAGGTCCGGGGTTCGAATCCCGGTCCAGGCACTGGAAATTTCTGAGATGCTCTTGAGTGTCTCCCACCTAACTAAGAGACCTGTACTGGTTCTTCCCAGGAAAGACGACTTCGCGTTTATCGGTGCTGTACACCGAGCACGTTAAAGAACCAGACTGTCTATTCGCAAAGAGCTAGGCTAAGTTAACCGGACAGGCCTGTATCTAAATCTGTTCTCTGTAACTGTTCTGGGGGCTTTATCTCACTCTGTCCCTCTGGTCAGATCGCTCTGTGTCTGTACTAGTAGAGGATGAATTTCGCGCCCTGTGTGGCTGCGTTTTCTGTATGTAAAACGCCTTTGAACGTGTTTATCATGAAAATGGTGCTATATAAATCTGGTATAATAAAAATAAAATAAAAATTATAATAATAATAAATTATATTACTTTTTTCATGGTGTTAGAAACATCGAAATAAATCGTGAAGATACGTTAAAGTTCTGACAGGCAACAAAACGATGTCATTTTATATCCCTAATTCATAATATAATGTTCTTGCATTTTATAAACGGTCACGTAAAGGTAAAACACGTGATAAGCGATATTTACTTTGTTTCCATTTAGAAACAGTAATGGAGTTTTCTCCAGGCGTAATCTATTTTTAGATTTCCTTAGATTATTGAAGTGTTTTTTCCATGTTCTATTTAGGCTCTTTGCGACTCATGATAAAAGCCTTCTTCATGTGAGGAAGCCATCCAGCTGGCTTACGGAAGGTCGGTGGTTCTACCCAGGTGCCCGCTCGTGTTGAAATAATGCACGGAGGGGCACCTGGGGTCTTCCTCCACCATTAAAGCTGGAAAGTCGCCATATGACCTATCATGTGTCGGTGCGACGTTAAATCCAACAAAACAAAACAAACAAACATGATAAAAGCCGTACCACAAGAACGTTTCTTCTACCTCGCTGTGCTAAGTATATGTTTATATATTTATAGGAATTCATTACTTTGGCATTCAATTCACCATAATTTACTAGAGCTTGATAAAAAATGCAAGCCTAACAACCTGATAAATGTTCATACATAATTTGGGTGACTGCATCTTATTTTATGTCCCTAAATTTTTTTTGGGGTTTTTTTTTTTACAAAAAGTAAAATATCGCTATTAAAGTTTTGAGTAAAACCAGTGAGCTTCTTTATAAACATATATTAACGCTGACTGTCAAAATATGCAAAATCGTTATCAAAATTCAAAAGTAAAAGCCAAGAGTTTATTCATAAACGGAGGTTTAATTTGGCAACTTAGGGTATTTTTCATATTGTACGTCTTCTTCCTTTTCAGTTCCTTTGCTTCATGTTATTGTTCTTTAAAATACCTGTTTGTTTTGCAATGTTCCTAACAAGTAGGAAGTATTGTATTACTCTGCAATATTTTCTTGTTTGTACCCCTTACAACTTACTCATTGTAAGCAATTTCATTGTCCTAAAGATAGTTTTCTATACACAATACATCGATATGAGCTTTTAATTATTTATATGCAAGCCCAGGCTATATTAAAGTCAATGAATCAACTTAGCTTTCAAGTGTTAACTTTGAAACCATGGTGAGGGTCAAGGATAAGGTTACAAGCGTAGCATAAACCGGTTTAAATTAACCAAAGGTGTGTTTGCCACTGACATTTACAAGACGTGCCTGACTGAGTTCCTTTCATTGTTAATTTTTTCCCTCGTTTGTCATATACAAACACGTCTACGAGGATGCAGTTTGATGGGACTGCGTTCTCGGAACCTGACTGTTTCTATTAGATATTAATCTTTGGTTTTTCAGATTCCCAAGTGAGAATTAAGTGCAGTTTGTCTCTCTAACTGTGTAATCTCAATGAAGCAAACACAATGTGTGTTTTTTCACCATCTATAGTCTGTAATACCCTTACACTACCTTTCTCAAGTTAATCGAGATGATTCGCCACAACAGCACAACAGTACCCTATGCTCGCTTTTGTTTGATATGAAAACCCATAATATTTAAGATTTTGCACAGACTTTTGTAGTAGCCAACTTTTCTGTACTTTCAGTACTTTGATTATTTCCTGTGATATCATTCGTGGATATGAGAAACAAAGTAAAAGACTGGAGGTGTGCTTGTGTTCAGTAAGACGTCTGACGGCTATCAGAAAATGTCTAGACTTTGAGTTCTTTACTTAAGAAAGAATATCAGGTTAAACTGTTATTATATCGTATGTTCTTTCTCATTTTCAGAATGTCTCATAAAGAAAAAAGATGTAAACATATTTAGTTTAGTTTCTGGATAACTCAAGTATAGATTTCCTGATTAGTGAATTTGACACTGAGCTGTGCAATTAATTCCACTACAGCTATATCATTCTGCTTAAAAAATCATATTTATCACAAGGGCCATCATACTTAGCCCGCCCGCTTAGCTCAGTAGGTAGAGCGTTGGTCTACGGATCGCGGGGTCGTGAGTTCGATCCCCGGGCGGGGCGTATGTTCTCCGTGACGATTTGATAAACGACATTGTGTCTGAAATCATTCGTCCTCCACCTCGGATTCATGTGGGGAAGTTGGCAGTTACTTGCGGAGAACAGGTTTGTACTTGTACAGAATCCAGGAACACTGGTTAGGTTAACTGCCCGCCGTTACATGACTGAAATACTAAAAAACAAACAAAAACAAATATATTTAATTAATTGATTCAACACGCTAACAGAATAAGGTTTAACTTTTAATATTTACTCTCCAGACAATACGTCTCGTCTATAACTAGAACATCTCTTTAATAAACTTTTTGAAAATATACATGCTTATAGGCGCATCAATTAGTATACCTCGTGTAAATTAATGTTTAAATTTACTGAACTTTCTGAGAGCAAATCGAATTAGAACACATTTTAAAAAAAAACAACATCATCTTAAAATCGTAATTAATGCAATATCTCCATTTGTTTTATATACAAATTAGGCATCTAAATTTCATTGAAAGAAAATGTAAATGTAATCTGTAGTGAAGCTGGTCGCAATGCCTTCTTAAATATATGCTGCCTGCAGCACAATTTGTAAATAAAATATGTAATAAAATGTGGGAAGCATAAGAATTAGCAGACTCGGCACTTAAAAATTGAAATTGTGATAGTCTATAAAATCAATACGAAAATCCTTTGGAAGCATATGTAGATACAACAACCAAGCAAAGTAATAGCAAACTCGAAAGGACCAGAAAATAAGTCGTTTAATACCCAGAGGTAATTTGACCATCTTCATAAATATTAACGAACGGTTATCCGAGCATGCTCATCGGTACTTACTTTGCACGTACTCGTTTTCACATGATAAGAGCGGATAATGAAATACCCTGGGTCTGCAGTTTTCTATTCGTATTCGAATAACAATGTTTGCTGTATTTAATATATTTGTCTGCCGAGTCTGTAGACGAGGAGAATATCATTGCGCTAGATAATATATCATTGTTTCTTTGAGTTAAAGAGCATCATATAACTTTCACTAACCTACAGACATATAGCATTTGCAGTAGAAATAATGAGAGATTTTAAAGAGGTCGTCGTAACATGTGATGCTTTAACAATAAATTCATAAACACCATAAACATTTACAATGACCATAAGATATATAGTTTCAAAGTATATACATATATTACTTAACCATTTTTTTCGAGCATTTTTTTATCTGGAAGAATTAAGCTGTTGCTTTAAATGGGGAAACAGTAACAAGATTTCCTAAAATAGATCAAACATGTTAAATATGGACCACGTTGCATAAGAGTGTTGTTTTGCAATTAATACTAAATAATCATGTATCTTTGAAAAAAAAACTGAACTATTGTAAGAGCATTCATAATTCTGTTAAATAGAGGCATTTGTTTTTAGAGAATAAAACGAAAAACAAATCTATATTTACATAGTTAAAATGTTCATGTTTCAACATAAGTCGCTTCTTTTACATTCTTGATGCTAATCCGAGGCGCTACAAAACTAGTTATTCCAAACTTCTTAATCTCCGTCTACGTAACTTTCTTTTAATAAGCATCGTTATGATAATCATTGGTAGTTACTCTTCACTGCTTCTCTTAAAGATATCTAAGACTTCAAACGTAGAAAATACTATTCAGATGTATTCATCTTTACAAAATATATAAATTAATTGTCTATGCGGAGTTACATTCATAACAAAATGTCAGGCAGTAAGTGCTTCCAATTTTGTAATGGCAGTGCACAGTTATACTGCGTTTAGGTCTACATGTATTAAGCACGCACTGTTGTTGTACATAATACATAGTAGTGTTAAACATATGAAGTTGAAATGAATTGTACTAATCGTTCATATTTTTAAATCTAGGATTCATTTAAAAAATTCAGTCATCTCACGGCAGACTTTAGATGTATGCAAACTTATCACAAATGTTGTAAAATAAGAAACGTTGCGATTATATTTGCACGGGTATGACGTGTTTCGTAATTAAATCAGAGAAGCGTCTGAACTGTCAAATTTCAGAGCAATACGAAGGTCCTACTTTTTAGCAGCACAAGTTCAGAATGCACGTATACCTACCTTTGTCTCTAAATGAGAAATATTAAAATTTCTAACAATCAACAACATGTTGTCGGCCATTTTACAGACAGTGGACATGGTATCGACGTTGGCTAAATGGTATATTGTTCTGTAGCATTATCTGTACCACATTTCTTTATGTTATGTCTTATGCTTTTTTAAATACGTTTCGACTATCATCGACAAGTCAAAATATATTCGATATTATTGCCATCAGTTTTTGTATGTTTGTTTGTTTGTTTATTTCACCATAATGAGTTAATTTATCATGTGCAAGACCCAGATCCCTAGCTCCAAGGTCAAGGTCACCTTTGAACATTTTCGGTAATTTTTTTTCTGGTCTGTAATTTTTTTATGCATTGTTGTATATTCAAATAACTTGGCATAAATATTCACCAATGCAATTACCATTGTGTCATGTGCAAAGGTCATGGTCACAGGCACTAAAGTTAACTTTCTTTCTTTTTTACATGAAATTACCTCCCTTTTACATGATGAAATACAATACATGTGTTTTATATCGGGTTTCCCACTACTTTAAAAATGAAATTATGTTTTAAGTAAGATGATTGGGTTTGATAGATATAAAAAGCTACTAACAATTGTAGACTTATAGAATGCAAACTCAGGCACAAGTTATAATCTAATGGTATATATAGGTAAATGCAGCATTATTATGGTTGCAAAACATTAGGTTGATATGTAGTGCAGCTCTGCATTGACCAACAAGTTAACTTTTTCTGGTGTGCAATTTAAAAAGACGTTTTTAGTATCATATAAGTGTCACGTGTTTCATTTGTTTATTAATTTACTTCCTTAATATGATAAAATATTTCATTATATTTTTATTTTTCCTTATCAATTTAAAGATGAAATAAAATAAAATCTATAAAATACAGATATTAGCATTTGAAAGCATTCACCTATTATAAATTTCCAGACATTTTCAAACTTCATAATGTCTTCATGAATTATATGATATATAGTTTTATATGTATGTAAATATATTTATATACATTATGCTGTATTTGGCGCGCAATGTGTTTTGTGAAAAATGTCCTTAGGCGTGGTAATACTTACAAAATCACGTGTGTTTTTTTTTTTTGTTCTTTTTTTTTTTTTTTTGTTTTTTGTTTTTTTTTTTTTTTTTTTTTTTTGTGGCTTTTTGTTGTTTTTTGTTGTTGTTTTTCCTTTTTTTTCTCTTGGCTTTTTAGTCGATTTTATAGAAATATGAGTTTGTGAATTCCAAATTTTATTGATATAAGGAGATATATGCGTTCGATATTATTCAAATTTGTCAAAGTGAAATATCCATGCTTAAATATGGCGTAGAAGAAGCAGACAGTAACCGAATGAGAGTGATAAACAATTACTTGGCATTCTCCCATAATTACTGGGAATAACGACTCCCTTGTACGGATCTTAAACTAGATTACTTTACACGAATGACATTAAAATAAGCTAACCCCAGACAAAACAAAATAATAGAGATGTCTGTATGGGTCATAAACAAATACCCCGTTCAAGGACATGACGGCGATAGGTTATATAGGACAATAGATGTTTCACAGACAGACAAATTGCATTTACATAAATGACTTGTGTACATTTACTTTGCTGTAACTGGTATCGCTGTTAAATGTCAATTACTAGAGGTTTCAGCTTGGGTAATTGTTTTTGCATTGTTTCACATTCCACTATTTCGACTGATATATTGCATGAAGATGATACCACTTTTGCAGAGGAGACAAGGACTTCCTTTCTGTTTATACATTGTGCGGGCCACTATGTTAAATGTTCAGCATGACAAGAATTGCCTTGCATGTAATACATATTGTCCTTGAAGTATTAAACTTTAGTAACGATGAATTCAATAACATTTACTCTAATATTCAACATACACGCAAATCTTTACAAATGACATTGCCTTTACAGACTTCAATAAAATACATTTTAGCATAAAACATGAGTGTAACCCTATTGTAAGCATTAAATATGAAACATTGATAAGATATATACTTTTCTATCTCTCTTTTGGATTTTTATTGCAATATTTTGACCATGTGCAATGAAAATAAATTAGAAACAATTTAAAGATTAATATATGTTAAATAAATTTGATTAGGATAAATATGGAATGTTATTTCAATAGACCGTAACAATTACAAATAATAGCCGGAAATCAAAAGAAACTGACAGCTGTTAGCATAGCAGTCCATTTAGAATGTGTGAAAATTGTGTAATTCATACGATCATATTCATTTTAACATACGTCAATACATTACATAATTGAATGAAGAGTTCAATGCCCAAGTGAGGCTTGAATTCACATCGGTAAGGTCCAAGTAATTTAAACTCAGCGACCTTAACCACTCGGCTACAGAGCCTCCCTGGATTAATGACAAGTAAATATTACAATAAAGAGCACCATCTCTAACGAAACGGCCCCGGGGAGGTTTAAATCTAAGCCAGTAGTTTTAAGTACCTATCCTATTCACATGAATCCTTTAAAACGTTATTTTCAGATAGGTAAGAAAAAATATATCCTTAGACACAAGCGGTGGTATAAAATGCAGAAACATTTTTTAAATTTACAACGAGGCGGCGGAAGTTTACTGTGTTTAGATGCAGCGAATATATACCAATTATTGTATGTTTTAGCTACCGTTGGCGCTTGCCTAAACAAATGTCATTATCAATCTGGTGATCGGTATTTTTACCTTTCCATATACAAACTCGCCGTTCAAGAAAGAATGGCGTCACACTGAATAAGGGGGAAATATGCAAATAAGTTATAGTGTATATATCTTACAATGCGTATATTGCTGATTATATATTTTTCAAGAATTAATATTCAATCCAAAAAATAATAACTTCTCTCCAGCGGAGACTCTATTCTGACTTGCACATATTTCATTGCTTGTAAACAGTCAGCCGTAAGAAAAAAGACTATGAAAATTATTTGAATATGAATAAAGAACTATAAACTCATCGTTCATCGCATTGTTATCTTTACATAAATATTCGACAGATAGTTCTTATGATAACATAGAGTTATTTTATGCTGCGTATGCAAAGGTACAACCACAGACATAAGTAATATAGCATGGACTTTGACAGAACTGTCAACGAATTACATATTAAATTTGTTGTTTTTTCCGGTCACAGGCCGATATTGATTTCATCTTTATTTCCTGTTTATATCTGGGGTTAAGGTCATTTAACAGCTGATTAAATCTGTAAATTTTGATTGGTGGATGAAAAATTCCACAGGTTTCCGAATGAAATAGATAATATTTTCTTAAGGGATGTGCAGATGCCCTGAGCTGTATTGTTAGACAGTATAATCCGTCGCAAGGCTCCTGTGGAAATAGTTTGTAAAACGTCATAAACCTGAATCCCTTGCAGCAGAGTTCAAAATAAAAAAAATGGAAACTCCACAGGGCGATCTACACGACAAAAATGAAAATGTTGCCGGCTGGTTTGATTAAGCAAATTCATGGACTTGAGAATAAACGTAGGCCTATGCGTCCTCTAGTCGCTTGTTGAGCAGAACTCAACATTCGCACATGTTACACGTGCAATTTACAGACATCCGCAGATATATAGCCGTACAACGGTGTACATGGAAACTTCAGTGATACAGAGATTGCAAATACCCTAAAAAGTGGCGTATTGTCCCCAGTTAAAATAAATACTTTATGTAAAGTATTGACTATTAAGTCTGCGCATTGTTTCACAGCAAATTAATGTGAAAGATACAATGTAACTATAAAATCTTTCTTTATACATCTAAAAGTCTTGCGTCAAGTGAAAAAAGTGAAACGTGATTGGATAGCTCCACGGTACTGTAGTGTTTACATATACTTGTGACGTAGGTGCTATATCATGTTACACTGCCTGCATGCTCTTTAGCCTCTTTGATACTTTAGTAGTAGTTGCCTAGCTCTCGTAGTAATAAAAGTGTAAAAACAATATAGTGTTGCTCTATGAGTTTTAATAAATAAATGGCATATTAAGACATTGGCTATGAGCCTGTGCAAAGAGCATTGAAGCATTACAATGGCGACGAGATGAAAATGTGATTTAATTAAAAAAAAAAAGTGGAATTCGGATTAATCTTAATGTAAAATCTGTGTAAGACACTTGTTTACATAATGACGGGACTTACGCCGTTTCCACCATTTCACGTCAAAGAAAATTCTAGCAATGCGGGTGTCCGATGGGAGACATACATAGAAAAGCTAGAAAACTTATTTAATGGACTCGGAATTGACAAGAACAAACGAAAGAAAGCGTTACTTTTGCACTATTCAGGAGATGAAGTGTTCGAAATTTACAAGACATTAGATCTTGGACATGCAGATGATAACTACGCTCAAACGAAATCCGAACTGGACAAATATTTTAAACCACAGAAGAATACAGAGTTCCTCCGATACGAATTTGGCAATCTCAGACAAAATCAAGATACTATAGACTCATTTGTTACACGTTTGCGGCAAAAAGCAAATGATTGTGAATTCAAGGATAAAGAATCTCAGATCAAAACTCAGTTTATTCAAGGATTGCAATCGGAAAAACTTCGAAGACGATGTTTGGAAGAAGAAAAATCACTGCAGGAATTAATAATAATGTGTAGGACTTCTGAAATCGCAAATGACCAAGCACGTGCTATGGAAGAAAAACGCGAAGACGTATCTAAAATGAATCCTAGAAGACGTCGCCAACGCCGTCAACGTCCTCAACGTCAATTTCCGAATGAAGATCAAAGAAACCCAGCGAAGCGTGATAAAAACTGTCGGCGATGTGGCGTAAAAATTTCCACATCAGGGCCAGTGCCCGGCGTTTGGGAAAACTTGCCTAGGCTGTGGGAAGCCCAACCACTTCAAAATTGTTTGCCGTTCTGGAAAAGTGCGATCATTTCAAGAACAAAGTGATTCAGAAAATGAATGCTTTGGATTGAATTCGATAATTAACAAGAAACCGCGTGTGAGTATGAAAATCGGCAACACAAGAATGGATATTACCGTTGATACAGGAAGTACCTTAAATACCATGAATGAGCGTGAATATAACTTGTTAAAACCTAAGCCAAAATTGGTAAAATCCAATGTGAAAGCCTATGCCTATGGTCAAAAGCAGCCTATACATTTCATAGGGAAATGTGTGTGTTCTGTAGAAAGTAAAAATAAAATCACAACTACGGAGTTTCATGTGGTGAAAACAGGTGAATCCTTATTATCATACCAGACTGCTGTAGAATTGCAAATCGTACCTGTCATTTATGAAGTTCACGATAAAACACAGGACATTGTGGACAACTACGCTGACCGATTTCAAGGTGTCGGGAACTTAAAGGACAAAGAAATAAAGCTCCACATTGACAAAGATGTAGCCCCTGTTGCTGAGACACACAGGAGGATTCCGTTCAATATGAGGAAAAAAGTTGAACAAGAAGTTGAACGACTCGAAAGAGAGGACATAATCGAAAAATCTTCAGGACCAACGCCTTGGGTCTCGCCAATAGTGTGCGCACCGAAAGAAAATGGACAAATTAGATTATGTGTCGATATGCGTGAACCAAATAAGGCTATTATTAGAGAGAGACATGTCACACCTACCATTGACGAAATAATTGCAAAAATGAACAATGCAAAATACTTCAGTAAACTGGATTTAAATCAAGCGTTCCATCAGATCACTCTTGCAGAAGAATCGAGATATATAACGACGTTCTCTACGCACATAGGATTATGGCGGTACAAAAAACTGAACTATGGTGTGTCAGCAGCGCCCGAAATTTTCCAGAATGAAGTAAGACAAGCGTTAGATGGATTGCAAAATGTGATGAATATCGCAGACGACATTATTCTGTATGCAGAAGATGAAAAAAGTCATGATCAGTTCCTGGAATCATTGTTTCAGAGACTGAGAAACAAAAACTTAACTCTGAATAAAAAGAAATGTATCTTCAGAGTGAATCAAATCAAATTCTATGGATACATATTCTCCGATCAGGGAATATCTCCAGACCCTGAAAAGGTCACAGCTATTAAGAAAGCAGCCAGTCCAACGACAGTAGCAGAACTACGAAGTTTTCTTGGCATGACGAATTATGTGTCGCGATTTATTCACGACTATTCTACGCTGACTGAGCCATTACGCAAAATGACTCAGAAAGGAATTAAGTGGCAGTGGACAGAAACAGAAGAAAGTGCGTTTGTGAAATTAAAAGATGCATTAACTAGTGACACTGTAATGTCATATTATGATCCGAGCAAAGAACTTGAACTTACAGTCGACGCTAGTGGTGTAGAGGTTGCCAGTATCTTGAGCCAGGAAAATAAGATAATTGCGTACTCAAGTAAAGCACTCACTCCAGTACAACAACGATATAGCCAGTCAGAACGAGAATGCTACGCTCTAGTGATTTCTATTGAACATTTCAAGATGTACTTATTTGGAAAACAGTTCAAATTGATCAGTGATGCAAAATGTCTTGAATCAATCTTCAACAACCCAAAAGCTAACCAGCCACTGAGATTTGAAAGATGGAGACTTAGACTAGTTGGCTATGATTTTCGCGTCCAATATAAAAAAGGAAGTGAGAACCCCGCAGATTTTCTCAGCCGTCATCCATTAGAAAACACTGAAAGTGAAGACACTATTCAATATATCCTTGCTGAGGAATATGTACGATTTGTGGCTGAATGCGCCGTGCCCAAAGCTATGAAACTGGATGAAATAGCGTCCGCAACAACTGATGACAAACTATTACAAACAGTAATACAGTCAGTGAATTCAAATAAATGGGATAAAGAGCTGCGAAAGAAAAACAAAACTTATGACTGTTTCTTTAGAGTTCGTGAAGAATTATCAGTGGTCCAAATCGAACACCATACAATTCTGTTACGTGGCACGCGACTAGTCATACCAGAAACAATGCATCAGAAGGTCATTGACATCGCCCATGAGTCACATAGTGGATTAGTAAAAACAAAACAATTGTTACGGGAAAAAGTTTGGTTCCCTCTCATTGATCAAAAATGTGGAAACACTGTGAAATCATGTATGACATGTATGGCCGTTGATCCGCGAAACCCAACAGAACCAATGAAGTTGTGCACGTTGCCAAAACGAATTTGGGATGAAATTAGTGTCGATTTTTATGGACCTATACCGAATTTAAATGTGTATCTTATGGTCGTGATTGACGACTATAGCAGATACCCGTTTGTAGAAATACTGCTAAATATTTCAGCAGCAACTGTCATCCCAAGACTAAGAAATATATTCTCTATGTTCGGAATACCCTCAGTTACCCGTTCCGATAATGGTCCACCATTCCAAGGACAAGAATTCGCAAACTTCGCAGCAGAAATGGGATTTAAACACAGACGAATCACCCCATTACATCCTGAAGCAAATGGAATTGTACAAAAGGTTCATGAAAATACTGACAAAAACTGTTCTTGCCTCACACATTCAAGGACGAAACTTGAAGAAAGAACTGAACACGTTTCTATTGAACTATAGAGCTGTACCACACACGAGTACAGGACTTGCGCCCAGTACACTTATGTTTGGAAGGAGTATTCAAACTAAGTTACCGGAATTTAAACCTAAGCGGTCGGATAGATACGTAAGGAAGCGTGATGAAAATTTGCGCACAAAGAATAAACTGTATGCTGACAAGAGGAAGAAAGCACGACCTGTGCATATGAAAGTTGGTGATTCGGTGCTTCTGAAACAAAAGAAAGAAAATAAATTATCTGCACCATTCAGTTACAAGCCTGGAGTTATTGTGAACAAAAAGGGACCAATGATAACTGTAAAACAAGGAGACAAATTTGTTACTCGAGATGTTTCTCATTTCAAACCAATTTGGAAAATACCACCAATGGCACCGGAAGTTCCAGCCAAACCACCCGAAACCGTTGTACCACCTCGACCGAAGAGGAATATTTCAAAGCCAATTCGTTACCGGGATTGATATTAATGGAGTGAAGTGTACTTAACTATACATAAACATGACCTCTCATTGGAATTTGATTCATAAAAAAAAAAAAAAAAAAAAAATGGAATTTATTCTAATAAATTACGATCTAAATGCCAGGCGTATATGCTTTTAACAGTTAGACCACACCGTTGGATGTTATTTGAAAATAATTGGCTTGAATTGAAAATAAACAGACGCATGTTGTTGTAAATAACTGTTTCAATTATCCGATAAGCGCGTATTTCAAGTTGAACTTTACATTATGTTGATAAACCACAATTACCTTTGGAACATTTGTAGGACATGAAAACGTGAGAACATTTTGAAACATTTATGAACTTTGCCGGAACACTACACTGTAAACTTGCAAAATTTGTGAGAACTTATTTTACCAGTGCATAATTAACATTTTGAAATTTTAAGTTATGACAAATGTTTTAATACTAAATTTTACATTTATTAAAGAATAGATGGAACATTAGAAATTTTGATTAATTAGAAACTTCAATTGATTAGAAAAACTAATTCTGTAAATTGAATTTTAACATGATTTGAACTGATTGATTATTATAAAGAAATTGATTTTCAATTTATTAAAGAATAGATGGAATGTAGTGTTTACATATACTTGTGACGTAGGTGCTATATCATGTTACACTGCCTGCATGCTGTTTAGCCTCTTTGATACTTTAGTAGTAGTTGCCTAGCTCTCGTAGTAATAAAAGTGTAAAAACAATATAGTGTTGCTCTATGAGTTTTAATAAATAAATGGCATATTAAGACATTGGCTATGAGCCTGTGCAAAGAGCATTGAAGCATTACAGGTACATTTTTGAAGAAAAACAATGAGCATTCAAAAAGAACCACATACCGCAATATCCACGACCACAAAAATATGTCGCTTCTAACTTATTTAATTGAACATAGACATATAAACAGTCCGTCCCAGTTATATGCTGTTTGATAATGTGTATTACTGTTGCCTGTCATGGAAAAAAAATTGCATAATACTTCCGCCTAGGCCGGTCTTTGGGGTCTTGAGGGTATTGTACATTTCATAACGTCTCATGACCAGCTATCAGCTTATTTCAAAATATTCATTATATATAAACATATATTAATGTCGTAGTATTGAGGAATAAGTTTGTACTAAAACATCTTTCCTGTCTAATGTGAACAACGTAGTAATTTTTTTAGCTTGTTTAGTTATGTTCTATGCGTCTGATGGTCTGTTGGTCAATATGAGCGGTACCTTTCTTTGCAGTATGTGGCACCGGTTTAATTTACTGTCGGAGATACTGTTCTTACCATTTTATTTTGTACAGCCCCGGGAATAGGCGTATTACACTTTTCACTAGATCTTACGAACATGCTTTTATAATCCGAGACTTCTGTTATAATTATTATGCTTGGATGCACTCTATCCATCCAAGATATCATCTTGAAGTTTCTTTTTACCTGCCTCCTGTTTCTTTTTCAACTCATAGACATAATTTTGGTCAACGGCTGTGTAAGCTGATAGAACTATTGACAGCCATCAAATGTGTATAGTCAAGTTTAAATCGACAGCATATTTCAAACGTAAAAGCCTATATGAGACAAAATTCCATAAGTTAACTACATAAAATGTCATTTAGTGACTTAAGTAAATTTCCTGTGGTCTAAGTGATGTGCATATCCATAATCAGATATATATATAATCATCGGTGCCTGCTTTACTCGTCTCCGTTGTCACGAGGTTAGAGCAAACAATAAAATACGCTGAGTCTGTATGCATTCATATTGAATTTATTACTGATTGTTTGCTGTATCTAATATATTTGTCTGCCGAGCATGATGAAGTATGTCTCCACGCAAGACATATATCATTGTTTCTCACAGAGCATCATTAATTTTATCTTCGATTAACCTAAGAAGTATATATAGCATTTGCAATAAACGTACTGAAACATTCTAAAGGAAATCATTTTAACATTTTTTTTGTCAGTTCATTGATTTTTCTTCTGTGAGAATTAATGTGTTGCTGTATATGGAGAAATGAGATAAAGTGCGAGTAGAGATTCAAATGAAATTTGCAAACATGTAAAATATGAAAAGGTTTTACCATTTCTGCACTGTTTAGATCATTGTTATTATTACTAGATCAGTAGAATAATACTATACCAATTACTTATGTATCTGTCACGGTATAGAACTTGAATATTAAAACGGGGAGAAAGTGTGTAGGCGGCCGGCTAGCTCAGTCGGTAGAGCATCGGAACGGTATTCCGAGGCCCCGAGTTCGTCCTCGAATTTCAGCGGGTACTTTATATATAAGCAATTACAGGCGTGAGAAAAATGTGCAGCCAGACCGGGACTCGAACCCGGGGCCTCGGAATACCGTTCCGATGCTCTACCGACTGAGCTACCCGGCCGCCTACACACTTTTTCCCCGTTTTAATATTCAAGTTCTATACCGTGACACATTTCCCCACCATTTTGAAATTCGTCCTCGAATTTCAGCGGGTACTTTATATATAAGCAATTACAGGCGTCGGAGACTAACCAGTGTAATGCCGTCACGGTCCCATGTTGGGCGCCAATTGTCACAGGGTGAGAAAAATGTGCATCCAGACCGGGACTCGAACCCGGGGCCTCACAATACCGTTCCGATGCTCTACCGACTGAGCTACCCGGCCGCCTACACACTTTCTCCCCGTTTTTAGCCCACCATCATCAGATGGTGGGCTATTAAAATCACTCTGCGTCCGTGGTCCGTCCGTCCGTCCGTCCGTCCGTCCGTCCGTTAACAATTTCTCGTTATCGCATCTCCTCAGAAACTACTGGGGGGATTTTGACCAAACTTTGTCAGAATGATGTATTTGTACCCTAGTTGTGTCCCCCTGAAAATCAGACTGGTTCAACAATTTATAAGTGAGTTATGGCCCTTTGTTTATTTCTATATTTTACATAGATTTATATAGGAAAAAGCTGTGAAAACCTTCTTGTCCAAAACCACAGAGCCTAGGGCTTTGATATTTGGTTTGAAGCATCATCTAGTGGTCCTCTACAAAGAGGATTCAAATTATTTCTCTAGGGTCAAATATGGCCCCGCCCTGGGGGTCACATGGTTTATATAGACTTATATAGGGAAAAACTTTGAATAACCTCTTGTGCAAAACCACAGGGCCTAGGGCTTTGATATTTTGTATGTGACATCATCTAGTGGTCTTCAACTAAGATTGTTCAAATTATACCCCTAGGGTCAAATATGGCCCCGCCCTGGGGGTCATATGGTTTACATAGACTTATATAAGGAAAAACTTTGAAAATCTTCTTGTCCAAACCACAAAGCCTAGGGCTTTGATACTTGTAATGTAGCATCATCTAGTGGTTCTCTACTAAGTTTGTTCAAATTATCCCCCTAGGGTCAAAAATTGCCCCGCCCCGGTGGTCACATGGTTCATATAGACTTATATAGGAAAAAACTTTTAAAATGTTCTTGTCAATAACTACAACATTCAAATTTGGACCACATGTATATTTTTGAGTGGCAAGATGAACCTTGACATGAGTTGACCTTGATTTTGACCTAGTGACCTACTTTCACATTTCTGTAGCTACAGCCTTCAAATTTGGACCACATGTATATTTTTGAGCGGCAAGATGAACCTTGACATGATTTGACCTTGATTTTGACCTAGTGACCTACTTTCACATTTCTGTAGCTACAGCCTTCAAATTTGGACCACATGCATAGTTTTGTGCACTGGAAAAAACTTTGACCTTGATTTTGACCTAGTGACCTACTTTCACATTTTTGAAGGTACAGGCATCAAATTTGGACCATATGCATAGTTCCGTGTTTCAAAATGAAATTTGACATTGATTTTGACCTAGTGACCTACTTTCACATTTCTCAAGCTACAGCCTTCAAATTTGGACCACATGCATAGTTTTATGTACCGAAAAAAACTTTGACCTTCACATTGACCTAGTGACCTACTTTCACATTTTGAAGTACAGGCTTCAAATTTTGACCACATGCATAGTTTTGTATTGCAAAATTAAATTTGACCTTGATTTTGACCTAGTGACCTACTTTTACATTTCTCAAGCTACAGCCTTCAAATTTGGACCTCATGCATAGTTTTGTGTACCGAAATGAACTTTGACCTTTACATTGACCTAGTGACCTACTTTCACATTTTTAAGGTACAGGCTTCAAATTTGGACCACATGCATTTTTGTATTCTGATATAAAATTTGACCTTGATTTTGACCTAGTGACCTACTTTTACATTTCTCAAGCTATAGCCTTCAAATTTGGACCACATGCATAGTTTTGTGTACCGAAATGAACTTTGACCTTTACATTGACCTAGTGACCTATTTTCACATTTCTGTAGCTACAGGCTTCAAATTTAGACCACATGTATAGTTTTGGATTCCGAAATAGAATTTGATCTTGATTTTGACCTAGTGACCTACTTTTACATTTCTCAAGCTACAGCCTTCAGATTTGGACCACTTGCATAGTTTTGTGTACCGAAATGAACTTTGACCTTAAGATTGACCTAGTGACCTACTTTCACATTTCTGTAGCTACAGGCTTCAAATTTAGACCACATGCATAGGATTGTATACTGAAACAAACTTTGACCTTGACATTGACCTAGTGACCTACTTTCACATTTCTCAAGCTACAGCTTTCGAATTTGGACCACATGCACAGTGTTGTGTATGGAAATGAAATTTGACCTTGAGCTAGTCAGTAAGTCTTGAAATTTGGAACACTCAAAAATGGCACATTGGTGGGCGCCAAGATCACTCTGTGATCTCTTGTAATATATTTCAAGTTCTATTACCGTGACATATTTCCCCACCATTTTGAAATTTGTCCTCGAATTTCAGCGGGTACTTTATATATAAGCAATTACAGGCGTCGGAAACTAACCAGTGTAATGCCGTCACGGTCCCATGTTGGGCGCCAAATGTCACAGGGTGAGAAAAATGTGCAGCCAGACCGGGACTCGAACCCGGGGCCTCGGAATACCGTTCCGATGCTCTACCGACTGAGCTACCCGGCCGCCTACACACTTTTTCCCCGTTTTAATATTCAAGTTCTATACCGTGACACAAGGAATGAAATAATTTGTAAAAACTGCCATTTTGGACAAAAAGAAAATGAATATCACTTTTTGCTTACATGTAATAAGTACAAGGATTTAAGAAAAAAAACATTTGAAACACTACTATTATACTTGGCCTGTATTACAGAAATTTACCAATTTGTTAATGTCAGACTCTAAAACAGTTTTTAGAGGTTTATCGAAATATTTATATTTTGCAAACTTATGTAGAGAATGAATATGCTGTCAGTTCCGTCGTATGAATTCAGTCCAACCTATATTTCACCTTTACTGTGTAGTTTATACTCCTTGTAAATCCATGTCTTCAGTTTATACATATGTTTTTACTATAGGCATATAATTGTATGTTTAATGCAATAAACTATTTGAGTTGAGTTGTGTATTTTGCACAACAAATTCCGGACGTCATAATCACGAGATTTAGGACTACTACTAAATTACAGCTATGAATTACTTGATCAATAACCACTAGGTTTGTTGTGTGCGAGGACATAGACTGTTAGCGTATCAAATCACTACATTAGGATACTAAACAGAAAAAATGAAGCGAATATATGCCAATAAGGTAGAATGGTCTTGTCCTTGCACCCTATCCTGGTGTTCCACACGTTCCACACACTGATGACCAATATTTAAAACAGACATTGCAACCAAATTTTTACACAAAATGATCGTTATATATTTATATAGATGAGCTCTTGAAGGAACTTTTGCTATGCTTTAACTTGTAAAATGATACTTATTGATAGGCAAGTTGTTTTATGCACGGACGCCACGGGGCCATGAAGACAGGTATATTTAACTCCGGTTAAAAGTATCATTATTATACTGTAGTTAATTAAATAAATTGTAGATTTTAAAATGAAAGAAAACAGTAAAGTGTTTTATTATTACAGTATCACCCCTACTGAAAGGGCCAGTCTTGTTGGCTTATGAGACACCTACATACATTGAACAACATTACTTCCCCGATTCCTATTTTTAACGCCAGGCACCAAACAAGTATGCAATCGGTAACCAGTATTCAATTAGCTGGCGGCTCACCAACTGGTCTCGCTTCAGTAACAAGACCCGCCTCTGAAAGGGGCAACTGACTTATTCATTATGCCATAGCTCGGACTTTTCAAATATGTAAATGAATTTATGAGTTTAGTAGTTTAGTACCTAATGTCGATTTACTTCTGTTTATAAAGCAAAAATTAATGTCGATCTACTTCTGTTTCTAAAGCAAATTGTATTCATATGCATGTCGGGATAAGCAGATATGCATCACAATCAACATCTATGTATCAGTCAAAAAATATGTTTGAATATTTTTTGAATTCCCATGAACTTAGCCAGAGCAGCCAGAGTAGCCAGGGTTAGGGTTAGGGTTAGGGTTGGTTTCTGGCTACTCTGGCTGTTCTGGTTGCTCTGGCTAAATTCCCACACATCTTATTTGAACTGATATTCTTTTTAAGTGGTGTAAAGTGTCATGTTATATTTTTGTTGGGATTAAGGTCGAACAGACATAATTATAGGTCACATGGCGGCTTCGATGGTAGAGGAGGACCCCAGGTGCCCCTCCGTATGACGTACCGTTTGGGTCAAAAGTCTGAAAATCGCTCGAACGATACCATAATACACGGCAAGCGTGTAAATTTACACGCTTACCGTGTATTTCAATCGGTAGATCTATAAAAGTATACGCTCACCGTGTATTTTTACGCGTTTACCGGGTAAAATATACGCTTAGCGTACAAATTTATACGCTTAGCGCGTATCGCTCGCTTACATTTTTAAAATAAATTAGCCAATCAAAATACATGTTACAAAGGAAGATATTTAATAATTTTTATGATTGAATTATTATTTTTAGGGAAACATAAAATAATATTTTCATTATTTTTACGAATTGTTTTGCCACTGTAAAGATGATTTCAGTCAAGTAATTTATTCTACAGTATATATGCTTTGATTAAAGAATGTATATTTTTTATTATATCTTACCTGAAAAGCCTGCTTTATTATTATTTTCGTTAGAAAAGAACAATCATTTCCAGCCTAATTCCACACATCATACACATATAAAACTTGTACCTTACATTTTAAAATGTCATTTGTTATCATATATCTATTTTTTCTACAACTTCAAATAATATATATATATAATAGTATTTATTTTTCTCCGACTTGAATGACATGTATATATTTTGTGTGGGGGGGGGGGGGGGGGGGTGAATCGAGCGGCTCCATGTCACTGAAGTTGCTATTTTAAGTGATCTTGCGGAAATCATTACGTAACTATTATGCAAAATGACATGATAAAACGTATGTCACCCAGGTTATCAAGATCGTTTCGAGGTTCCCTAATTAGAGCGGATCATAAAATTTACTGAAGCATATAAGATGGCTTTGATATGGTACAATTAAATGCCTTCGGTCATCAATGCCACTATATATGAACGCACACGGATTAATATATCACGTGGCGGAGCTATCTTGTGAAACGAAAATAAAAATTTCACATGATATCTAGTATTCTAAAATCTGTAAGAATATATTTGGAAATTTAATGGACATTTATTTTTAAAGCGATGAAAGTGTAGTAACAAAAAATGTAAATTCGTTAGATTATTACCCATTTAATAATATACACTCGTTTAAGAAACTACTGCTGTCTGCATTTTTTCATATGGATACAGAAGACGATCATACTACTGGTCCGCTGTGAATGCAGTCATTTTTGCAGTTCTAAACTAAATTTTGATTGGTCTATTCGCTCGAATTCTAAATTTAGAATCGGATCAACGAAAATACACGTTGAGCGTGTGAATTTACACGGTGAGCGTGTAAATTTACGCGCTTAGCGTGTAATTTATACGCTAAGCTTGTAAAAATCACGCTTTACGTATAAATTTACACGGTGAGCGTGTAAATTTACACGCTTACCGTGTATTATGGTACCGCTCGAGCGATTTCAGACTTTTGACCCAAATGGTACGTCATACCTCCGTGCATTATTTCATTACGGGTGGACATCTTGGTAGAACAACCGGTCTTCCGTAATATAACATTGCACTGATATTTATGAGAAAGGTTATTCCCAATGATAAACGTGATCCATACAAAGTGAACTGATGTTATGATTTTTAGTTATTTCCATGAAAAGAATGAAGTGTGTCTGCATCAGATTATAGTGCCTTCAGAATAGCTAATATTTCTTTGTTTTGACATAGTCATTTCTTGCAGTTCTTACGTTTAATACGTTTTATAAAAAAGGACTGAAATTATGACTTAGATTTGAGCAGAAATAGCAAAAAAGTACGTAAAACCTTAGAAGTTAAAAATATGCTTTCGATGTTATTTTAATACGACCCCTGGTATTAACTAAATAAAGAATTACGGCTGATGTAATTTCGCACTTTTAAGCAAAATTTCTGCTTAAAATTGGCATTATTTTCTAGGTTATATTTAGATTACTTCTCTAAATCAAACAGATATTTTATGGAGCAAATGATTCATTGTATTAGACATTGCCGAGTCAAGGAAATTTGGCGACCATTATTCTTGATAAAGTATCTAGCACAAATAAAACATTCAGCTTGAATACAAAGTACAGATGATATTAAATCTTTAACATTGAATTATCCTTTGCTTTGCAACATGAATTACAATATTCTTTGATCAATTTCATTGAGGATGACCCAAAGAAAACATTCCACTTTAGATATGTTGACAAGAACAAAATGGCCGCCATGTAAAAATATAGTGATTATTCTATTTTGTCCCTGGTGTATTTTTTTAAAATAGATATGTCTCATGTAGTAATTTTGTTTATATCTTATCACTGTTGAATGCTTGTAAAAGCATACTTTATATTTCTAAATGATTCAAAACTTTCCCTAACCTGCCTTAATATAATTTATAAGCATTTTGAGCAACTTTTTACATGAATCACATAATAATTGTCCAACAAAAATTGTCCAGATCATGTAATACGGTGAATACTATAGATACTGGATCAAATAAATATTGCACTTCCTCAATTTTTCTTCCAATTTTTTTGTTTGAAAACAGTCACTATTCATAAAAGTTCCTGCTAAATGTTATGACTTTACTGTCGGAAAAGTAGTCCTATAAAAAGTATGGTGAACAAAAATGGTCATAAGAACATCATGAAACATTCAGCACTGTGCTACTTATACCACACTGTTCCACTCGTCTTTTCCAACTTTTACACATTCTTCTTCCAACAAAAATGAATTTTCTGTTACTGGAGGACATACAACTATAATAAACAAATGTATACCTATTTTACGTCTTGAAATTCTGTTCAGACTGAAAGATCTGTTTCACACATTTTTTACTTTGTAAATATGCTTTTATGCTATTACCTAAAATACCCAAAGGCCCTTTTATGCTAAATGTCAAGCATTGCTGAATAAAATAAAATTTAAGCTTAAAAACTATGAAAAGCCATTTTTAAACTTTGTTTTCATACCAGTTCAAATGAGTTTAAACATTAACTGGCCACTGAAATACTATTGGGGTGAAGAATCTGCTTTTGAGTTGAACTTTCAGGAAGACTACAATCGATGTTTGGTACAGATGACAGGATAGAGATATGAGAAGTACATGGTGGGGTTTTTACTACATCTTCCCGTACTGTTTGCGTTACTGTCCACCTTTATTATACACTTTGCAGTATTGACAGTTTCTCTGCATGCCGCTTTTTAATGTTTAAACTCCTCGAAATGACTGTTTATACAGAATAAAAACTTGGGCCAGTTATTCTAAATATAGCCTTAACATTCGAAAATGATTATTTTAGAAATTCAATAAATAACTAAATAAACCAAAGACACAAGCTTATTATAAATAAAGAAAACGACTAATTAATGTTACATGAGACAATCTTTCTTAAAAGGCAGTTTAAAATCTATAATAATTATTTAACTTTAATTACATTATTCACACACACAAATATAAGACAAGTTACGAAGATCATAACAAATACTTCTACAGAAAATGTAATTATTTTCCTTATAACAGAAAGCATGGTCAAAACGTCGTTTTAAAAGGAAACTTGAAGACTTTACTCATCTTTTGAACACCCATCCATTTTCACGTTAATAGAATACCACTTAAGCAGGTGCTAGGGGCTGTGAGGGGTGTTGCACATTTCATTACCTCTCATGAACAAACTCAATCAAATCGAGTCTAGCCTTATGTCTATGCTTTAAAAGGATATGTTCACAAATTGTTTTTGCTAAAAAGATATTTTACAATATAGTAATGAATTATTTAAGAAGTTTTACACTCCCACGGAAAACATAGCTTTCTGATATCAGAAACGATTGGTATCCCGGTGCCACTAGCTCAGACAGGAAAACGACTGAAATAAAATGCACTCTCATTTGACTTCTCCACGGTTTTTTCATCGTGAATTGTTCTCTCAACGTAAATATCATATAGATTTGTTCACCTTATTAACAGATTCACTACTCCATCTTTAATATGTTAAGATGGCCCTTGATTTTTTTTTTTTTTTTTTTTTTTTATAACTGACGGTTCTCGTGTTTCAATTTCTACACTTTCTACACATTTTGCCTTATTTTCAGTTATTTATCCAACCCATCACACTGAAAGTTAAGTCCATTGTCCGGCAATGTATTATGATGTGCACCAATGTATTTATGGACAAAAAAGGGTTTCGTGATATGCTTTCGTTCTCTTCTTCTGGTTGTTACACTGGGAAATGTTCTCTGTCAGCTATTGGAAGTGTGGTTGTCTAAAGTTGTGTACATTCAATACTGCTTGCAATGATATGCAAAATAATATACATACTACATGAAGGTCTGGTCGTCAATTTTAATTGCTTTCTTGTATATCTCCATACAGCACAAACTGCCTTACTTTACAGCATATATCGTCGTTTTAGCGTAGAATTGCTCCGTGAACTGAATTATAAAAGACCATTGCTTATTTATTTGGCATGAAAACAACACAGTTTGTTGCTACTTATGGCGATATTTCTCCCTTTCAATTATTATTTCGTCTGGAGTTAGCTAATTTCATTATTCCTATTCGTTAAACTAGTTTCAGATGAAGCAGACGAATATATTTCTAAACAAACTGCAGAATATCAAGTAAATCTTTACAAACGCCAATTGGCCAAAGTGTGTTCAGCAATATAGTTTGATTATTTCAGCAGTCAGTATTTCAGTCGTCATAACTATAAATTGCAAAGTATACTAATTTATATTTCGTATCAGAAGATTGTTTACTCTATATAGATGTTCCATCTTAGATAAAAACCGTCTGGAATAAATCAAATTAGCGTGAGTATTGTGTTATAGTTTATACATATACATATATACTTATTTCTGGAAGCTGAGCTGGATTATATTGCAGACACACACCCTTTGTTACGAAAAGATGTGCTACAAAATACCCCTTAAGAATCGAAGTATTTAATTAATACCCCTTAAGAATCGAAGTAATAAATTAATACCCCTTAAGAATCGAAGTATTTTTCTGAAAATATGGTTTTCCTGAATAGTTTAAAATATGTGAAAACGTTCCAACTAATTACACTGATTATGAAAGTAGACAGTAAATAGACAGTAATAAGGTAACAATTTTTGGTGTGCCAATGAAATGTTATTTACTCGTGTTTAGTCCATTTCCATTACTTTTAGAAAGCTAGTAAATACCTTAAAAAAAAAGATATAAATGCTATTCCATTTAATCGTATAACAAAGTTCTGAGAAGATAAAACGTCGTGTCATTACTTTTCTAACAGCTTATGTAATAAATGTCATAGCGTAGAAGAATGAAAACTTGAATGTATTCATGTAAGCCTACAAAGACGTTATTAAAACGCCACTAACAGAAAACAAGCCGTCTAAACGACGTCTTGTGTTTGCTTGGATATGTCCTAACAAAACTGACGTCAGACAAAACATAGTCCTAGGACCTATTACATAATAATTAAGACAAAATGGCCTTGCAAGAGTGTGATCGAGAAAAACTTCTTTTCAGTAATCGGAAAGACATGCTGTATTGATCAACAATTCTTTGCAAATAAACAGAATTATTGTCCAAAGTGGAACAAAGTCAACAGCGTCTGCATAACTTTCTTTAATCGCTCTCAAATTATTGTTTTAGCTGACAGTAAACTTTACGAAACTGAAAATGCGATCATTCGAAAACTATCCTCCTTGGAAATAGGTCAGCCATTGAAAAAGAGCTAACAGAAGATCTTGAATCAGTTAGTCAGTGGTTAATTGATAACAAGCTGTCTCTGCATCTAAAAAAAAAACAGAGTTAATTTTATTCGGCTCAAAGGCCAGGTTTAGGTCAGATAATAACCTTCATATTAATTGCCCAATAACATTTTATTTCATTGAATTGGTTACCCGTCTGTAAAAGGGTAGAACAAATAACATTGTGTCATGTTTTCAACATTAAGAATGGTCAATCTTCAGACTATATGGGTCAATACTTTGTGACCCAGGATTCTGTGCATTCATATAGAACAAGGTCTAGTGACAGTGGGTCTTTTATGCTACCTAGGGTGAAAGGCTTTGGTTTGAAGTCTTTTTCCTTTGTAGGTTGTAAATTATGGAATATGCTTCCATCTCAAATAAGGAATCTGTCCAGCCTTGCTGTTTTCAAAAGTGCTGTTAAGGATCTTTTTTTAAAATATTAGATTACACATGCAGAAATTTGTCCTTTTGTGCCAAACTTTGTACCTAGTCTTTAATTGAGTGCAATTTTTAATTAAATATCTTAAGTCTTTAATATTTTTTTATTAAAATCATGTTTCATGCCACTCTATGTCAGAACATCACTAACAGGGACCACAATGGAAATAAGGGATTTCTTCCCTTTTTTGTGTTATCCCTGATATTGATTTACTGATATGGTTCATTACATATGCATATTTCATGAATTTTATTATTTTTTACCTTGCTGATAAATTTTAATATCATATCATGAATGTTGTCATTGTGACCATGTAGTCAATATCGAAATACACAAACAAACAAACAAACAAACTTCGGGAAATGCCTTTAAAAATGTTTCCATTGGGAGATCAATTTTAAAGCTATTATTTCATACAATATTCATCGTACGTTGTGTAGCAATTACGATAATTAAGGTATCTTTCTATAAAACATGCGAAATGTTCCGTCGTTTAACCACGCGTACTTCAATGCTCTTATTTTGCTCTTCTGTCCGTACACGTAGTAGACATATTATACTATTCACTGTGTCTGCAAAAGGCAGAACATACAGACGAATAAATGAAACTTAAATGGAATAATGATATGATTCTGAAAACCACTTCTACATAAAAAAAACCACGTCACAGATAACAGATTAGAGTTTTTGGCAATGCCCCCAGATTTAACAAACCGTCTTTCAATTTTCTTGTCGAGCTTATGACCAACCTGACAACACACAGAAAACAAGTTCCAAAGTATTTACCAAACATAACTTTCATATTGCATTTTGCAATTATATTTTTGATCCAGATATGATTAAATAGATCTACACATTTTTTTCTTCTTAAGCGTAAGAATAATAAAGACGCTTGATTTGATCACGTGATCGATTCTGAAACCGACACTTGTTTTGATCATGTGACCTATTCTGAAATCCAATAACTAGTTTCAATACGCTCAAAAAAATGTGTTCATGATTCTGCGTGAAAATAGCAACTACTAAGGAATTGCAACGCCACTGATAAGCCGATAGATTATTGATTTTTTCATCGCCGTGCCTCGACACTGATGGAGAAACTTTATCAGTTTGCGGCGATTAGTACCGTTTATCAGTAGGCGAATCTATAAATATGCGGCAACATCCTATAGACCCCGATTCGCAATCTGTTAAAATATCTTTTCTGTGCAGATGTTATTTCTAAAATATTATTTCAGAAAATACAGTGCTGAAATGAAATACTTTTCGCATGTCTAAGAAAATATTTTCTAGAGATATGTTATTTATAAAAATTAATACTATATAAAAGATAATAATAATAAAAAATAGAATAAAAAACAGTGTTTACTTGAAATAGAATAGGTAGAAAAAATTCATTACTTATTCGTCAGTTTGAATTTATGACTTATTTGGTTCGGGGTTGGGGGGTGGGGTGGGGGGATTAATTTGACAGTTTGATTTTTTGTAATTATTATCTAATCTAATAATCGTCAGTAGATTTTTTCTCTCATTGTTCGAATTCGTAAAATCAACTATGAACAGATTACTTCTGATTTACTCCAACTATTAAGAACACTTTAAAGCTTAAAGGCATATTTATGTACTTGGTCGGACCGTCCTTATTCGTGATTGTATATAATATATAATTATATATTTTGATCTCGAAATCAGCTGTAAATCGTTAATCAAAATGTCTTGTCCACGGAAGTTGCATAAAAATGAATTGAATTTCAAATAATTACTAAAATTTAATACACAATTGCACGGTGCATATCCATATCGGCGGACTCTTTGCAAAATATGCTTTATCGGCGGTTTCTTGCGTCGGCACCGGCGATTCTTTGCTATAAACAGGTTGGCAGTTATAAACAGTCAGATAAACACACCAAATTAATTAAGCTATAATGTTTCCAGATAGTCATTAGCCTAGAGTCTCTCTGTGCGTAAATCAGAGGGCCTGCCTGTGCATCAAAAAAACAAATAAATAAAAAAAAAATAAGTAAAAAAAAACTGGTATGCAGAGAGACCGACGGTGCCTCAACAACACCGAAAGCAAGTGGTTTTGAAAAATTCCATCTACATTTCGGCCTATTTATCTTTATCATTTGGAAGAATATTGATAAATGAATACAAATAGTGCGCTTAATATGTATGATATCAAAGCAAAAACTGGTTAAAGACTGGAAAAAGTCGGGCTAGTGTTCCATGTCAGTACACCATCAACAAATTTCATCGAGTTGCGAGCAAAATCGCTGATAATTAAAAAGTAAACACTATAAAACATAGAAAAGACAATCTTATGTTCCGTGCTCTACTTATTTTTGAGCAGCATACATATATCATGGATGGCAGCTCGATTTTTCGCCTCCCATACCAACCTGGGCACTGTTTATAGCAAAAAACAGCCGGTGCCGACGCCAAGAAACTGCCGATACAGCAGATTTCGCGAAGAGTGCGTCGATATGGATATGTACTGTGAATTGGAGAGAGCATCCTGAATATACATGTCATCTAGGGAAGGTTTGAATCCATGGAGATGTTATCAAAAGTTATGGCATCAGAATCTTGCGGGCATGTAGTAATTTCAATAGCAACCACCACGCCACCGCAAATCAGGAGAGATTTTTTTTTTACTTTTTCCTGAAATCCGACCTCAGTATAGGGCCAATAGAAACGCGCTTATTCTGGAAAAGTACAGCATTTCCCAAACTGAACATGTGCCCGATTCTTTAGTCTAAAGATCAGAACATTATGTATATGACGTGTTTAACATATAATGTTCGGGAAATTCTTTAAAAGGGACCGAAGAAAAAATTCATTCCCAGATTTTTTTTTCATTTTATCAAACCTAGCAATGAAAGGTTTTTGTTTGTCGATGAACAACTGCTATTGAACAAGACTAGGTTTTTTTATCTTTACCTTTTGAACAAAATATAGAAGTGTATTGAACACAAAGTTAATAGCAGAGCTACCGGCGCCGTGAAGCGGCGCCGACAGCGTCACATTACGGTTAAACGTGTTAACAAGAAAACGAATAGAGAGATCTAACTGTGTATACTATCGAGTTGAAAATGCGTGTGGCAAATTATAGCTATGCAATAATCACGTGACTGCGGTAAAACTCCGCATTCGGAATGCTTTTGATATATTTGACATCTACCGCCCAAAATGGAGGTCAAAATGACGTTTATACTGGTAAACACGATCAATTTACAGATATATTCAAAGTATTGTCATATTATCTGCCTAAAAGTGTATATTTTTGTTTATTTATTTCTTTTCTACTGTTTAGTTATCATTTAATCAAATTAAACGAGTAGTTAAGCAAAAACTTCAAATAAATTCCAGTGCAGCTAGCTTGTTTACACTCCCCACCCACCAAAGGCCTGGCTCCCCTCCCCCACCCCACCCATGCAGAATACCCCCTCCCTACCTCAGAATACCCCCATCACAACGGGAACCGCCGCATATCCTCTCCCAACACCCATCTATGTAAAATACCCCTCCCCTACCTCAGAACCCCCCATCTAAACAGAATCCACATCATATCCTCTCCATCCCCTACCATGTAAAATACCCCCTCCCTACCTCAGATCTCCCATCACAATGGGAACCGTCCCCATCCCCCAATTTACAGCCCCATCCCCTCTCCTCCCGCTATAAAACTGAAATTCCTTAAAAGATCTAGATATGCTCCCCCAATCCCCCATTTGGAAACATTTTTTTAACAAATATCCCCCCTACATAACCACACCAACACAAAATTGATCCCCTTGCACATCCCATTAACGTTCAAATCCACCCCCACCCCCCACCTCCTCCTTCTGGTCCACTATCCAGTATCCCACCCCCTCTGGAGCTTCCATTGATCAATTATCTGTAATTGTAAGTAGCTCCCCATGGGGCAAGTAATCAATATTGATTATTGTAACCCACACACTAGGGCCAGACACTAACCATTTTGGGCGACTGTCCGAAGAGCAGTTTCCACTAATATTTTACGCTTTACTGGTCCTTGTTGCTTTTCACTGGCCTCGGACCAGGGGACCAGTGTTAGTGTCGAGCCCTGGTCACACCTGTATATAAATCCCTCCTTCCAAACAATTGACCCCTTTCACACCCTGTTAACCTCCAATTACCCCCCTCCCACCCCCTTAAAATTCCTTGTCGGGTCCATCAAACTAATCCCCCACAATCTATGTTTATGTATAGGGCGGCTTGACACATAAAGTATGTGCTCTTCACCACTGTACCTATGAGTCGTGCAACATCAAGTTGTAATAATGAAATGAATGAACTAGCACACAGAAAAGAGCCATTCAATATTCCACATGAAAATGCAAACACAACTAGCCGTGTCCAACTGTATAAGAACATTCTGGTTAATTCCGACTAGATACTGAAATAGTTTAATACAATAATTTAGCACAACCATTCTAAAGCATCAAATACCACCACAATCCGATAATGTTACAATATGTAATTAATTCAGAATTAACAGTTCCATCAATTCAGTATTCAATATAATATTCAAAATTTATAAAATTATAAAGGTGGGGGTTTACCTACAGCGATCTGCATATATTTAAAGTATTGAAAGTAATATTTAAAGTAGCAGTCCTAAGGCAGTGAGTTTCATATATTTTTAAAGTATTAATTGAATAGGAAACAAAAATAAAGCAAATAAGGTGTCATGCATCCTTAACCAGCACTACAGACACTATCTTTCGGTTCAGCCTGTGCTGATAAGAAGACCCAAGAATATATGACATTATACATTCCTTGTGAAAATGTAGTGGTGCCTTAAACATGTTTTACTCAGCTGAAACACTCGGCACTCTAATGTCACACATTCAAAATGCAATCAGCACAACAGACATTACTGACTAAGGAGAAGACACAAAGGATAATGGAATATTCAATAAAGTAAAGATTCTATTTATATTGTTTAGTTTTTTAGTGAAGAATGTGCTCATCTTTAATTTAAATTCCCAGTTGTATGGGCAATAAAAGTTGAAATTATCATCTCTAGTTACCACTCCATTGGGCCCCTACATAGAACCACAGACCTTTAGTAAGGCAGTTGGATGGCTTCATCACAGGCCAAGTGAGGTTCAAACTTAATCAATGAGTGGCATGTGAGTCAGCATCTGTAACCACTCTTGTCACGGATACCCTGGTGTATACCACCTATGTTGTCGTCAATCTCTACAACATGACATAGAGGTAACCGGGTGTGGAAGAGGAGTTAAATGTCTTCAGGTGTTTGTGTGTGTGGGGGGGGAGGGGATTTCTCTTTTAGTCTTGTTTATAGTCTCTATAACATTTTTCATTATGAAAACACGCCTTTAGTGATAATAGGTATATAGGCCACCCTTTAGGGACAGCGTTAGTGTCCGCCTACAGATCTCGAGGTCCGGGGTTCAAGCCCCTATAGGGACCCCGAGTACTTTATCTCCCAGGGTTTACTTTAAGCCTAAAAACAAGATAATATGAACTAAGGCAAAGCCTCAAAGCGAGCTCAAAGAAATCGGATTTATCTAAAATTATTATGCATCATTTATTTGTCACAAAGAAACTATTCACTAGTCACAAGAATTCAGGAGAACCTATTCGCTTGAAAAAATGTCTACATTTAGTGTCATGATGCCTATAACAGTGAATATCATACGTTTCAAAATTTATGGGAAGCCGGTGTCACGGTGACGTCATTACCGCGTTCCCGTTTCTTTCTGCTTATTAATGACATTTTTTCCATTTTCTGGCCGATGCTTGATCTTTTAAATGCAAATTATATTTTTTTCAAACAACTGGAAATCATTCTTTCATTATTGTTGAGTGATGAATAATGTTTAGCAATTGAGAGAAGTTCTGTATTCACTCCGGAAAGAAGTACTTCCTGTGAGCACCAGTCCGCTAGGGTGCGCTTTTTTAAAACTTCCGACGAAACTTTTCAAATCCATCACCAAGTGTGAAAGTATACTTGCGTTACCGTAAAGCTCGATTCTCGAGCTCGCTATTAAATAATGTGTGGGCATATTTGTACAAGCTATTTTTGTGGAAAAGGGGATTAACAGGTACATAGAGCAATGGGTTGTCTATATGGACGGAGGGTTTCAATTTTGTCTGTGTACTGTGTAAGCAGTTCCGAAGCAGGGGACGGGGTATTTCACTGATAAATGGTAAAGGAATGAACCCAATGGGGAGGGTGGTAATTTTTGGGACAGGAAAGAAGGTATCAAGACGGAACAGGGTGTGGAAGCGGGGTTAAATGTCTGCAGGAGGTGGGGGGGGGGGGGGGGGATTTCTTTTAAATAACTGCTTCAACACGGTGGAGGGGATATAATAATACATTTTTCTGGAATTAGCCTAGTTAACTGGGTCTTGTTTTTAAAAGTTTCTCTGTAACATTTTTCGTTGTAAAAACAAGCCTAAACACAGAAGTTCAATACCGTGCGGGCATATCTGCACAAAAAAAAACCTTGAGCCAACACAAAACTCCTATAATTTCAAGAATAGAGTTACAAATGTGAAATTATTCATTTAAAATTATGGGTGGGGTACATATGTACGATTTAGGTTCTTGGATTGCGCCAATGGCAATTAATTTAACACCTTCTTCCATATTCATTAAAAAATCAATTAGTGATTTAAATCTATTACTTCCTTACCACATTTACGCATCAAACACAGTTTAACTTACAATAAAAGCCAGTTACGCTTAATCTCTGCAGCCGGCAAAGGGGCAATATGGCGGCCAAAATATCCC
The DNA here is from genome assembly GCF_021730395.1 of Mercenaria mercenaria. Classification (NCBI taxonomy): domain Eukaryota; kingdom Metazoa; phylum Mollusca; class Bivalvia; order Venerida; family Veneridae; genus Mercenaria; species Mercenaria mercenaria. Next base: position 102,068,453 of record NC_069362.1, on the reverse strand, counting down.
ATGTGCTACCGAGGGTATCCGAATGTAAATTTTGTCCGAGGAGCGCCGAAGCTAGAAAACTGCATAGCTATCAAATGTTAATCCGGTTGAAAATTCGTGGTACTTTTTGGAATCGGTGTTGTTCGGATTTTTTCATGTGCACTATGCACATAGTAATTAATCAATAAAGACGTCAGTAGACGCTTACTGTTTACGGTTGACAAAAGCGTCTCGCTTACTACTTTGAATATTGAATAAAAATGTAAATGCGCGTTTGATAATAAAAATTAGTGCTAAATACATTTTCTACGAAGAAAAAAGAAATAAAATACAATATTTTCATTTTGAAACGACTTTCGTCACGCTGCCATTACCGAACTTTATTATATATACTTAAGTGTGTCCTGATGTTGTCATAACTGTGGAGTGGTGTAGTGGTTAGTGAGTTCGCATTGAAAACCAGAGGTCGTGAGTTCGAACCTCACCTGGATCAGATTTTTTTTCAGTTCCTTTTTTATTTCATTTTTTTTTTTGTATTATTATGAGTTTTGAAAATATTGTATAACTAAAGTCATTCATGTGAAATTTAACTAGTGTTTAGTTTTGATGTCAGGTTCCAATGTAGTGCCTGTGCAGTAGTCAGTAGACATAACTTTAAAAAAAAAAGCTTTAGGATCAAAATATACAGGCATTGAACTGTGAAAAGCAAATAATGCTCTTCTCCCCGTTCGCATATATTTCACCCGTTAGCTTTAAAATCACTGACCAGAGTTTATAAAAAAAAAAACCTAAAACTATTGGCGATGAATAATCAATAAACATCAAATAAAAGAATTACTAATTTTTGTGAACAATATAATACTATATCGGACGCGCAATTTGGCTTCAGGAAAGGAAGATCAACTGTTGATGCTAGTTTTATTTTGTTAAATCTTGTACAGAAATACCTAAATGATAATAAAAGACTTTATTGCTGTTTCGTAGATCTGAAAATGGCATACGACGGTATTGACAGAAACGCATTGTGGTTAAAATTATTCAAACTTGGAATAGACGGTAAAATATTAAGAGTTATAAAAGATATGTACGAAAAGGTTAAATCTTGTGTGCGATCGTGTTATTGTTATTCTGATTTTTTTTGAATATTCAATAGGATTGCGTCAAGGGGAGGTAATTTCGCCAATACTATTTTCTTTGTTTATTGAAGACTTGGAATTGTTTCTCCAAAATGATATAAACTCTGGGCTAACTGTTGACGATATTATAATCATTTTACTTTTATTTGCTGACGATATGGTTATTCTTGGTAAGTCTCCAGAGGAATTAAATACATCTCTTACGTTGTTGAACAGTTACTGCAAAAAATGGAGTTTAGAAGTTAACACGCAAAAGACTAAAGTAGTTGTTTTTCGAAAACGTGGTGGTATATTTCAAAATGAAGAATTTACATATGATGGTAATATACTACAGGTTGTTAATGATTTTAATTATCTCGGTACGGTTTTCAACTATACTGGCAGTTTTGTATTAAATCAGCAACAATTAGCGGGTAAAGCATTAAAGCATTAAATGTTACTATTAATAAATTGTAGAAAATATAAAATGAAACCAAAGGTACTATGTCAGTTATTTGACTCATTCGTAGGATCTATATTAAGTTATTCGTCTGAAATATGGGGATTTAGTAAATCTAAGGAAATTGAGAGAATTCACCTTAAATTTTTGAAGAAAATACTAAATGTAAAATTAAATACAGCAAATGCTACAGTATATGGAGAATTAGGCCGATGTCCACTGTATATACAAAGGTATGTTCGTATAGTGAAATATTGGCTCAAAATGATAAAAACAGATAATATTATTCTGAAAACTATATACAATATGTCTCATAAAGATTGTATAAATGGAAAGAAAAATTGGGTTTCTAGTGTAAAAAAAATTGTTATGTGACTATGGATTTAACTGTGTTTGAAAACCCAACGTCTATTAGCGAAACATACTTTTTACATATTTTTAAACAAAGGTTATTTGAATGTTTTGGTCAAGAATGGTGTAATAGTAAGTCGTCGAACACTGTGTTGGAATTGTATGATAATGTTAAGGTGACATTTGGGTATGAAAGCTATCTTGATGTTTTACCTTCTGATCTTAGATTTTATTTAACTAGATTTCGGGTTTCATCACATTCATTAAGAATTCAAACTGGACGATATGGAGTTAATAGAATACCAAGAAATGAACGTTTTTGTATTTTTTGTAATTTAAATGATATAGATGATGAATTTCACTTTTTCTGTAAATGTCCATGTGTAGCTGATCTTAGAAGAAAATATATTGAATCTTATTTTTATAACAGACCAAATATGTATAAACTTATTGAATTGCTAAAGTGCACTGATAAAAATAAACTCCTCAAATTATGTAAATTTATCAAATTGTCTTTAAATCGAAGAATTTCACTTTTGCAACGATAATTATTGTTGTGCTCATCCTCTAATATGTAGTGTATACTAGTATGTGTTTTAGTATATTTGTTTTGTAACTTTTGAATATCGTGACATATTGAATCTGTGTTTTGTAATGTATGTTATCTAACGATGTACATGTTGTACAAGTTAATAAAGAATATGTTCTGTTCTGTTCTGTTCATCAAAAAGGTTCTTACTACCATCCCTGTTCTATAGTGCTAAAAGATTAACCATAAAAAAAGCCATAGAAATGTTAACATAGAAGTTCAGTAAATAAACAGGGGTTTTCGAGAATTTCGGCAAACACTGTTTTTCTCTAGGTAAAATTCTGATCATTAACTTTTAAATATTGCTAGTCTTTCGGGTTTAAAACAAGCTTTGTACAGTCATGTACTGAAATGATTGTAATTTTCCCATACCAGGCGTCTATTATAGCAGTATTTTTTACTGAAAGTTGGACACAATCATTCTTCCTTTCAGAAAGAACCAAAATTTGACAATAACGACATTTAAAAGAATTACAATAGTCATTTTCAGGATTACGTTAATTCTAATTTCTATTAACTTTGGAACTGGAACATTAACTTTTTACATTAAGTCCTCATTGCCAAACATTCACACGCAAAGAGACAGAATTCCTTTGGCTATTGGCCTAATGAGATTCTGTTAGGTTTGAAATTTTCAAGGTTCAAGCTTTTCAATTTGAAGGAGTTACCATTTGTGACTGGTTTTCCAGTATGATAATAATTTATGTAAAATTGTTGATGCAGTACGTTTTAATAAGAATAACAGAAATTATTCAAATACGTTTTTTTTCTTTATCTTGGTGCAGATGTTAATCTATATCGAACTTTCTTTTAATTATATACAGAATATCTTTCGAGTATTTCACATGTCAAGAATTAAATTTGATGCAGTCTAAAACATGCATTCAGAAACCATGAATTATCATTAATACTTATAATTTTAATAGATCTAATAGAACATAAACTCCCTAAACGAATCCATAATTGCAGACAATTCCAACAACACTCCTTTAATTTTTAAGGGGCACTGGTGATTTTTCGAGGGAGCTCTGCCTTTTAGGTAGCACCTAATTTCATATTAAATTTTATTGTTGTGCACTGTTAAAGTTGTGACCACTCCATTTCTTGCCACACACAAGTGCATTACATAATGCCTGCATGTACTTCCCTGACATGAATGGGTTACATCAAGTCTTGAAACTGCAAAGCATTGCCGCCATCAGTCCTCTCAGTACTTCGATTTTAATAGGCTTATCCTATCGTAGATACGTGAATTCACTAAAAATACTCGGCACTCAGCTGAAGTATATCAGTTTCAAATATTTTTGGAAAGTAATATATATTCTACTCGTGTACATTCAAAACCTCATAAATTCTGTATATAGCTATATAGATGAATCAAAAGCATCAAAAAACTGACATGAAATTCAAAGCTATCTATATGATAATTCTCTTAAAGTGAGTAATTAGAATGTATATATGATGGCGGGTTAGTTGATGGCTTTTTCTTGATGATGTAAATAGTTTGACTTACTTAGGACTAATGATATATGTGCAGATAACTTAAGGTATTGTTCCGACTGTATGAAATAATGAAGCGTCGTGTATAATATTTCTGTATGAAATTATGGAAGCCCTGGAGGGACACTTGACTTGAAGTTGGAAGTTAAAAGAGTGGAAATTGGACGTCAGAAGCCAGGAAGCTAGAGGTCAGAAGTGGGGAAGTTGGAAGTAAGAAGTGTGGAAGTTGGAAATCCGAAGTCAGAAGTCAATAAGTTAGAAGTAAGAAGTGTGGGAACTGTAAGTAAGAATGAGAAGTTCGCAAGTTAGAAGTTAGAAGTGAAGAAATTGGAAGTCAGTAGTCAGTCGGAAGTACGGAAGAGAAATGTCCCTCAACAGCTTCCATATGAAATAGACTCATTGAGCGAGTGTAAGCTTAGCCTTGACCCTGTAGATATCCTATAGGACAATCATTTGGCAATATTTTCGCCATCGTAACGACTTACAAAAAGAAATCTATTTCTTATCAAAGTATAGATAAGTCTTTATTTAAAAAAAAAACAATCATACTATTTTGTCTATCATCAATACAAAATAGACAGGATTACTGTGTTTTCGAAGGGGTATCGCACCACGCAATAATAATAAGTTTATCTAATTAAGTCTCACTGATATAATAAATTTGATCGAATGTGTACTAAGAGAAGGTATTCCGCAACTTATACTATAAGAAATATACACAGTAGCTTCCCTTGTATATCAGACCATACATCAGCAGGTTGTTTGGTAACATGCATTTTCTTTGAAAGAATAAACATTGTCCAAATTCTTGTAAGAGTTATTTGACTTGATGACGTGATCCTGTTCAATTGCACCCAATATCTGTGAGAAGTTTCAACCAGATATCTGTTTATTTTTTGAGATAATAGTTTCTTCGCCAAAAACACAATTCAAAGTTATGTGACATGCACCTTCACCATATTTTATCCATCTCAATAATTTGTCTAAAGTTTCAATTCAATATCTTACGGTGTTCCGTTTGGACAATCGTGATTTTTTATCGAATCCTAAACCGCGATGTACGATGGTACGATGACGAAAACGCGATGGTGCGATGGCACGATGATGAAACAACGATGGTACGATGGTGAAAACGCGATGGCACGATGATGAAATCGCGATGATGCGATGGTACGATGGTGAAATGTCGATGTAATATCGCGTTTTCGTCATCGTACCATCGCGTTTTCACCATCGTATCATCGTACCATCGCGTTTTCATCATCGTGTCAACGCATTTTCATCATCGTACCGTCGCATTATCACCATCGTACCATCGCGTTTTCACCATCGTACCATAGCGTTTTCACCGTCGTGTCGTCGCGTTATCACCATCGTACCATCGCATTTTCACCATCGTACCATCGCCTTCCGGTGATCATGCGCAGTGGTACAGTATGTGTCAGTAAAATACAGGCTTGATACAATCTCATTTTCACGTTGCACTATGTACCTTCTACATCCTAACAAGAATAAGCTGAGTTTGAATAATATCATGTGACTATTACACCCAGCTTTTTATTTACTTTCATGCATACAAAGGACGTGGCCTTGAAGATTTTACACAGTTTTAATGAACTCAGCACTGAACATTTTGCAAAACATTTTGCAAGACAGCAGAATCTAAATGGTAAATTTCTTCTCACAAAATACATTGAGATACATACATCTATTGTTGACAAAAATACAAGTGCACGGAACTACGCATTTCTAACCGGAAAGCGAAGGTACGATGGTGAAACCGCGATGGTACGATGGTGAAACCGCGATGGTACGATGGTGATAACGCGATGGTGAAAACACGATGGTACGATGGTGAAAACGCGATATGGTACGATGGTGATAACGCGATGGTACGATGGTGAAACCGCGAAGGTACGATGGTGATAACGCGACGGCACGATGGTGAAAACGCGATGGTACGATGGTGAAAACGCGATGGCACGACGGTGATAACGCGATGGCACGATGATGAAAACGCGACGGCACGATGGTGATAACGCGATGGCACGATGGTGAAAACGCGATGGCACGATGATGAAAACGGGATGGTACGATGATGAAAACGCGATATTACATCGACATTTCACCATCGTATCATCGCACAATCGCGTTAACATCATCGTGCCATCGCGTTTTCACCATCGTATACCATCGTTGTTTCATCATCGTGCCATCGTATTTTCGTCAACGTACCATCGTGCATCGCGGTTAAGTATTGAGTAAAAAGTCACGATTGTCCAAACGGAACACCGTAATATCTGCATTTACTTTGGACGGAGCGAATTTTATGTAAACTTAGATGGGTGTATTTTTCCTGTCAAATAAAATACTCTGCGTTCAGTTGCACACTTTTCTCCTAGTACTGACCTGGAGCAATGAAATTTGACGATTGTGAGAGCGAACTTTCTCTTGTAATTAATTAGGAACCAAATTATCTGCCTACCGACTTGACATTTGAAGTATTCAATTCCTCATACTAGCATTTTGTCCACTTTCAAAAAGAATTAAAAATATAGATGAGCTTGTACATATGCACTTGGTATATTGTTTTGTTCATCGTCGGTCTCTGTTGGTCCATAGTTCGGTAAACCATTTGGTTTTTGATCAATAACAAAAGAATAATTGGTCTCACAATGATCAAACTTCATAGTATGATTGCCTGTGGTAAGTTCATGAACCTTTTTTGTTTTGGGGATCAGTAGGTCAAAGGTAAAGGTCACAGTGACCCTGAGACTTAGTAGGGTTTCTGATCAATTACTGAAGAACGAGTTAGCCTGCAGTCGGTCGTCAAACTTCGCAGCATTATTGTCTGTAGCCAGTAGATACCCCATATTGTTTTGCGGGTCGGTATTTCAAAGGTCAAGACCACAGTGACATGAAAACTGAAAAACGTTCCCGCACAATAACTAAAGAACGCTTTGGCCTATAGCCATTAAATTTCATATGACGGCTGCCTGTGGTCAAATGACATCTACCTATCATGGGGTAGGAGATACATGTGTTTTTCAGACATTATGTATCACTCCTTCTGAAAAGGCAAGGTCAAGCCTCAAATACATCCACCACTTTAAACGCCACGTAACAGGCAGGCAAGGCACACTTCACCATTCTTTAACTAGGTGTTGTTAACCAACTGACCACTTTGAAAAAGATTCTCAAGGGGCTCAAACTTTCGACCTCAAGTGGCCGAGGCGGATGTCTTAACCACCCGGGCATGGTGTAATATTATACACTTATTAAACGCTTGCCATTCAACAGTCAAAACTTTTGCCCAAGGTCTGAGAGACATTCAACATTTGTTCAATATATACTGGTCATACAGCGCAAACTCTAAGATAATGGAAACTGAAACGTCAATATTTTTCCATACTGACGTTCTAATTTCATATCGGGTGACGTCAGTTTCATGCATGTAGTCGCGTTTACAAGTTCTGTAACGACGATATGTTTAATTTTACTCAGGCTAAAGAACAATTTTTTATCATTTATATAATAATTGTACGTGTAGTATGTGTATGTAATAAAAAGATTATTAGAAAGAACTCAGTTCTTTCGCGGAATGATATTGCGTTCCTATAGTTGCGCAATAATTTCGCTGCAGAACTCGTGCATATTTCCCGATTCAAATCTAATACTAGTAACCTATTTATAACGTAGTAATTAAAGTGTAATTTTATATTCAGTCAAGCGCCATGTATAAGAAAATGCAGTATACAGATCTACTATATGATAGATCTGCCGAAGTTTCAATGAACAAGCAGTCTGGTGTTATAAGTGTAATCAAAAACATAATGCAAAGAACTGAAGTTACTTTAATATTTCTTTTATTCACGTGTAAAATAAGACATCAGGACAGAACAGAACAGAACAGATACATTAAGACATGTACATCGTCAACAACACAGTTACTAAGTACAATCGCCACGTTATAGTAAACATGACACAAGTAATATGGTATATTTAAGTGTTTATAAATTAAATATATAATAGCATATACAGTATAAAACACGTGGTAACTGAACACGAAATATCATCGTTCAACAGTTTAAAACAAATGTGCATTTCTAAAGAGTCGGTGCTTCTTTAATATGTCTAGATAACTGATGATGAAAATAATTTACATTTCAATATTTCTTTCTTATATCAGTGCAACATCTACAAATAATACGAAATTTGTCTTCAATGCATAAACTGTTGCAGCGTGAAAAGTACGCCTAAATGAAAGACCTCTCGTCTACAGAAATAAAATCTAAAACATATTGACATTAATCCCTATAAAGGTCATACCCGAATTTCTATCAAGATAAATAACTCGTGATAAATAACTTCGGGATATTAGATCCTATGTCTGTTTCAGTGTAAGACTGGAACTTCTTTCACTAGAACACCAGGTTCAATATTTTCACCAGTGGCATAGCCGTAAAATGAAAATGTAAGATATGGTGTTCATGAGTGAAAGATATTTTGTCTAACATGTAGAATAAACAAATTTTCTGTTTTGAGTAAATTTACACATTTGATAGTGTTTTTTTTTACCAGTGAAAAATAAATTTGATATCTTTCATTGTGGAAATACCAGAAATAGATCTATTTACTCTAATATTTAAATATCCGCCGCAAAACATGTAATAAAGAGCTGTTTTCCAAAACAATAAAGCAAACAACTGCTATATTACCTTACTAAATAGGCAAGAAAGCTGCTGTCTGGTCAAACATGTACGTACATAAACAAAGAATAACTGTCTGCTGCGATATCAAACTAGAAATTTACTTCTGTTATAAGAAATGAGCACAAACAATTCTAACGACGACTCTCGGGATTATGGTAAGCTTTCCTGTGAAATTATCAGTTTTCTTTATATATCTTTATTTTGACGGTTCAAATTAATTCATTATAAAAACATATCCATCATCAGGGCTACAGTTCATGCCATATATATATAAAACCTGTAATTACATTTAACAAAATAATATTATATTTATATTTACAACAATAAAAGTTTTGAGCACTTAAGAAACACTAGACATTTATTATAGTTACAACCATTAAAAATAGAGTCACAAAACATTTAATTTTCAACAATTAAAAACATTCACACTTTTTACTGCCAATATTTGTAGTTCATGTCACAGACAACTATAATAAATCAAATAGGTTTATATCTGTAAATTCTTGAAATCATTAGGAAAAGATCTAGTTTTTCAAGCTTTAGTATCATTTATATCATTTTTTATCCAATTTTCCATTGCCTTTCACATCGATCAACAATAAATGTGTTGTCTCGAAATAAAAGGCCAGGAAATATAAAGAATACATTGTTGTTGTTACTACTACTACTACAGATATATGCAAACTTTCTGGTTCATCAAAGATTCTAAGTAAACGGAAGATTTGTTTTTACTTGACCCTTCAGACACGTGACACAATTCTCCGGCTTTCAGGTAATTTCTGCTCCAGTCCTATACGTAGATAAATAGTAAGTTCATTCAAAATAACAATGAAACAATTTAGTCAAATACTAATACAAGTCATGTTTGTTTTCCCTTAGCAGCAAAACCCGTTTTCCTGAATAAAAAACCCATATACGTGTATCATATTCAAACGAAGACGGTATACGTCCATCTCTCATCATTTAACCATATGGCGCGCAATGTGACAGTTATACAAATATAAACCCATGGCAAAACTTGTTCACAACTAGACTAAGTGAGGATTTTCGGCGTATCACATGACCAAGACCTCCGAGCTAGAGATCAAATATACCAAAATGCAATTACAACGTTGTTTATCAGTGTGCAATGTTAACACTGTTGTCCAAAATCCGGTTTAGCGTCTTCCAGAGTCAATTGTCTAGCCTTTTCATTGAATTTTTCTCTGTCTTTCAGATATAAGTCAGCAATTTCTGGAACTATAGGATCATCGGTGTTCGGGTGCATCAACAAAGAGCAAATAGCCAACAGAACTGGAAAATGTAGCATAAACAGTAATTATAACAATAAAGTTAAAATTATGACACAACATATCAAAAATGTTATGTCATGATCAAAACTTGAGGATTTTCGTAAACTGAAAAAACTTAAAGTTTCCTCAAACACCAAGCTTCAAGCGAACCAAAGCTAAATCAGAAGTTTAGGATATAAAATGATGAAAATATCAGGCGATCAACACTGAAAAAAACTGTCATGTTCAAACGTTGAGGAAATAAATCGACAGATATATGAAACAAACTGATTATAATATTGTTGCATGTTTACCTTTTACATGCAAAATATGCTATTTCTGACTGATCATGCTCCTTCATATAACTAACTTCAAATACTTTTCTGCACTGCAAGCATTTCGCGCTCACTTCAACTGAAACAACTGACCAGGAAACAACACGACTGGATATTTTAAAAGTTGGTATATAAAATAAACTTACTATATGAGATTGAGAATGATGGTTTCCATTCATCTTGTAGAAAATCTACGCAGATTTTTCCTTTATCATCAACATTTGGGTGAAATACCTTTGTCAAAAACCAAATCTGAAGAAACAGAATCTCGATTTTAAACTGCTTGGAAATCGACCAAACGGAACCAAAACGTGGCAGCCCTTTAATCAGGTTTAAACAAGTTACATACGAATTCCCATGACGTGCATAGTAATTCAATTTCTTTTCTCTAACAACTTTGTTTAGAGTTACATCACAGATGAAACTTTACATCAATGGATTTTCTTAAAACACAGTTTTGCCCATTTCAAAGCAATTTTTCATCTTATTTTATCTGACATAGCCCAATAACTATGACGTTTCTAGTTTGAGTATATTTTCAGCGAGACTGTTTCAATGAAGCGCTTCATATTTTATCAAAAAAATGCTCTGCAAAATGTATGTGAATAATCCTTGGAGCAGAAAAGTGGACATCTTTCCAACTAAGTTACCTAAATAGGTCACATCTCATATTTGCCGAACAACTTACTCGCGTCAATTTGTTCGCTGTGTTGTATGCATTTTGATAAACAGTAAAATGACGAAACTTTAACTATCAAGAAAACTAATGTTCAGTATCAACGGCCTGAAAGACGTCATGCTTTATTATAAACCTGAAAGCCAGAATTTAGTATCGAGACGTTCTAATGGACGTCATGTTTTATCATATTTTCTAACACGATCCGCAGCAATTGCTATATAAACATATAGCGTAATCGCCTATGTACATGAATCTACGATAAAATATGGTTGGCTGTTACATTTCACACCCTACGATTGTGACATAAGAAATTCTACTTCACCCTACGATTGTGACATAAGAAATTCTACTTCTGTTCCATTACATACGAATTATTTCAGGACCAAACGGTTGAAAACAACATTTCAAAAACATTATTATGATAAAACGTCATACTGACTTACTTATGTATAAATTACGAACGAATACAATTAGCTCAATTATGATTCAGCGGTGACGTCATAAATGTATGACATAAAGTATGACGTCATAATGATGTTACGTCATATAAAAGTTATGCTTGTAACTCGTATACCTAATTTGATTATTCTGTTCATAAATAATACTCGTATACCTAATTTGATTATTCTGTTCATAAATAATATGCCTAGCTTATGAATACTTCTCAAAATTCTAATAAAAAAAAGGAAAAAAATATCTATACGTTCCATTGGCTATGCCACACTTTCTACCCATGGGGGTAAATTGTAACTGCATATGATCCGAATGACGTATTTACGCTGAAAATGTAGTACTGTAAAATAGGAATTATTTGCGTTGTTAGAAACGAAATAATAAATATGTTCCAATAATTTTATCAGTTAATAAAATATGAGCAGTCGTTCGGATGCGAATGATTAAACCATTCGTGCTACGCACTCGTGATTTAATTATTACGCATCCAAATTCCTGCCCATATTTTATTAACTTATAAAATATAGGAACAGATTTATCATTTCTTAAATAAAGGCCCGAATTTAGTATCCTGATGCCTTAAAAGAGGTCCTGTTATATCATATCATGAAACCAGTAGTTAAAGGCATCATGTATTATCATATCACAAAAGGCAAGTATTTAATATCCAGACGCCCTAAAAGACGTCATGTTTTATCATATCACGAAAGCCAGTACTTAGTACAAGACATCTTAAAAGACAATCATGTATTATCATATCATGAAGGCAAGTATTTAGTATCGAGACGCCCTGAAAAATGTCATGCATGTTTTAACATATCATGAAAGCAAGGATTTAGTATAGAGACGCCCTAAAGACGTCATGTTTTATCATATCATGAAGGCTAGTATTTAATATCTCTATAACCTGATGACTGCTATCATATAATAAGCAGACGATGTGTATAACGTGATGTAAACCGACATTTGGTCTTAAAAACCCAGCACCACCCAGTGACCTACTCCCCTTTCCCCCGTCCAACGTAAACTTTATGAAACTCAATCTGATATTGCACTGTAATTTTAAACAAAATTTGGTATGCATTTACCTAAATACAAGTACTGTGCATAATGCTACATTAATTCGATAAAATGTTTAGACAATAAACACATCATCTTGGCCAAATATATGTCATTGACAATTTTATATGCAAATCGTGTATAATTACTACCATGGGAACAAAACAAATACAGATATTCTGTGGTGGGTCTTTAAAGTAGGATCAGAACCTCTTTGTTACCCTTGTTTTACCTTTGGTGGTTTTAGTGGATAATCCGCTGTAAAATCTATTCGTAGATAGAACTGCCCTCCCTCGTATGGCGTATCCTCCTAAAATTTTAATAAATATATCATTACTGAGGCGAACGTGTTTTGGCAGCAATACACAAAAAAATGTATAAATCATCTTCTGTATGAACAACCAAGATATCAGTTTGTCAGTCAATAGTTTTACATTTATGAAAAAGTTTTTTTAAAAGTCATTTTAACTTAAAAGCTGTCAACAAGCAGCTTGAATAACGCGAGATAACATTAACGGGGAACTCATTTTAGTACACAGAACATGAAGAATACTTACTGGTCCAACAATAGAAGCTTCCCAGTGCAACACTAGAACAAATGGAATAAAACGTGTTAACTAACTAGATCAGAGCTTGGTTATTAAACAAATATAGTTAAGAACGAAGTGTATTGACAAGACATTAGAAAATATTTACCTTACGTTTAAATAACACTTAGTTAAACCCATATAATAAAGCCGGGTATAAAATAATCAAGTATAAATTACTTTACCAATCTAAAGCTATAAAAATCGATTTTATTATGCAATTCATACCAGTATATAACATTTTCCTTCATTCCATTTTTATGAATGTTCATTTTCTCATAGAGATACTGAAATAATGTGTTATTATGATGATATACACGACTGTATTGTATATCTACGGAAGCCTGTATGTGGCACCCTGATGGTGGGATGATGTCGTCTCTGTCGGGTTGCACAACACAACAAGTCGTCAAAAATGTGACGAAAAAACTCTATACACCACGTCATGTTGTCTTAAGATATGTCAACGTGTCGAGTTATTAAATCACGACAAAATATCATTTTATATATGTCGACTTCAAGTAACATGCCTGCCGGCATACTTCATGTCGACATACGGTAAACAATGCAACAAGTTGTCAAAAAGCATGACAAGAAACCTCTGTAAATATGTCAACTTGTCGTGTTATTAATGTAAATTTACAACATCATTTTACCGACAAAATAATGTTGTATATGTCGACATCTAGTAACATGCATGCAAATATACATCAAATCGACACAACCAATCAAATTCGGAAGGAATGTTACAAGAAGTCGACATACACAACATGCAGGCAGGCATGTTACTTGATGTCGATATATGTAACATGTTATTTTGTCGGGATTAAATAACTCGACACGTTGACGTATCTTAAGACAACATGACGTGGTGTAAAGAGTTTTTTCTTCATATTTTTGATGGCTTGTTGTGGTGTGCAGCGCGACAGGTACGACATCATCCCATCATCAGGGTGCCCCATACAGGCTTCCGTATATATTCGACATTATCCATTTTACTGGATTCAGGTTCAAATGACACAAAATTGTTTCATGAACTAAAAACCTCAATACCAGTTCAGTTCAATTAATGTACCATAGATTTTAGCCACTATGCTGGAATTTTTGTTCTGACATTATACAGTTACTTTTCTTAGAAGATACAGAATACAGCATAAAGATAAGCCAAGCCAAGCTAGTATTTGTAACACCCTCGGCACACTTCAATGAATGCATTAAACTTAAAGTCAAATATACTTTATGAAATGAACTTACTATCGTCTTCGAGAGGGCCTGCTGAGAAGCCAGGCTGCTGAGGCAGCTCTTCAAACACTCTCTGCAGCTGCTGTAACCAAATTAATGACAAAAAATAACAGATATAGCCTAGAGCGTCATTTGTTACTGCTTTGTATATATCAAACAGTGATCATATTAAGATAGACTTACTTCTTTTGAATGTTAGCGGTATTTGGTAAAACAAATCTGTAGCAATACAAAGTAATTTTAATAATTAATGGTTCACTGGAGATCAATGCCTATCCCGTACATTATGTCTTAACACTGTCAATCTTAACACTGTCAGTCTTAACACTCTCGAGAACAAATGTATACATGTACTGTAGTGGTAATTATAACAAAACGAGGGCTACATTATAAACATAGAAGTTAAAACTACGTTAAAATTCGCCAGATATATTCTTATTTATAAGGGTGGTTTGACATTGTTGTGTATATAAACAAAACAAACAAATATACATGCGGAAATGAATTAATTTAAAGTAAGCTAATATCCTTATATAGTTGGTAAGTAATACATTCACAGATTCTACGATTCATATAAAAAAAAAAGTAACGTACCTTCGACAGGAACTTTAATGCCATATCTTCATGAATCACCTACAATGTTTACATCCAGAAGGGAAGTTACTCTAATAATATTAGATGTATGGTTACTCAAGCATTGTCTGGTTCATTAAGTTCTTTTAAAGGTGGTTAATCAAATTTTGGTCAACTAATGGATCTGTTCAAAACTTAACCAGTTGATCATTTACACTTATTTGTATTCACCAAGATTTTAATGCGCGTCAGATTTTCACTGGAAAGGGTGGTTAATCCAATTTTTGTAAGAAATACTAGATTTGTTCGAAAGTTTAAAAACTGATATTTGTGTTCAGTGAGTGCTAAATACATCTATTTATGTCCCTGATACATGTTAGATTTTCACAGATTTTTTAAGGGTGGTGGGTCGTGGTTAACGCCGTTTTTTCAACAGTATTTCAGGTTTGTAATGGCTGGCAGTTAATTAACCTAACCAGTGTTCTTGTACCAGTACACACCTGTTCTCCACAAGTAACTGCCAACTTCCCCACATGAATCAGAGGTGGAGGACGAATGATCTCAAATCGTCACGGAGAACACACGACCCCCGTGATCCTTAGATCTGCGCTCTCACTATTGATCTAAGCGGGCGGGTGTGTGCATAAGGAATGACAAGAACATATTAAGAACTTGTGTATTAAATTTGTCAAAAATTTGCATTTAAAATTATACATCATCATTCTCTCACAGCAGAAGATTACCATAGTACCCTAGTTCGTCTCGGGACTTTGACAAACCTCTGACGGATGAGAATAAACTTAAATAGAAATGCAAGTTGTTACAATTATTATAACCTCCATTTCTATAGACTGGAAATGAATTTAGTATAACTTGCCTTCTTACCAAAAATAAAAAATATTGAGATGTTATGTTATATATAAGAAAAATAATTGTTTAGAAAAAACAACACCCTCTGAAAATGCTGCCATGGAATTTGCTCTAGCAATTACGCGTATATGTAGACATTTTCTAATGAATAAAACTAAAACCTGGAAATTCACAACGGAAGTGGTCAAGATCTTTTCTTTCTCAATACAATAAGCAATAATACTAAGCCACAAATAAAACTGCACATCCTTATATGCCTCATATTACCATATTTTATTTTGTTCTACTTCACATGTAACAGTGAATAATTACTTCCTATACCGGTGTAAACTCTCCTTAGACGGTCACCCAGAGAAATTGCCGTGAAATTATTTCTGAAAAGGAGATACTCATTTTTTTCCGGTAAAATCATCCGGTAAAATCATATCAAGGAAACTAGCCCGCCTGCATGATCAAATTTATCATCAGTCTTGTATTCATTAAAACTTGTATCTTTGGGGATTTTCGTATACGCAAATTTTCAAAATATTGCACCTTCAATTCAATGTTTTACTTTCATAAAATACTAAACAGAGTCACTATCCTAATACTTAGCATGCTATTAATTAAAATAACTAATCAGATTTGTTTGAAAATGAAGAAAGTAGGCAATGTTTACTATACGGTCATTGGTCAATAATACAAATAACACAAATTTCAAACTTCTAGCAGCTGAATCTGTAATTACAAAGAAGCCTGTGGTTTTGAATGTGGTTATGAGTTGTAATCTGAATACTAGTATCTGACAGAAAAAAAAAAGTGCAAAAAGGAGAAAGGTCACTATCCTCTAAATCATTAAACGATGTCATTACTCAATGATAGCAGGACACTAAATTCATTTGGTCTGGTCAATGTCCTCGAGTTTATCATTAAAATCACTAGTAGTTCTCTGTGAGGTAAACTTTCATAAAATGAAGGATACCTTTCAACGTGAAACCCGGTCTACCGTATTCAATTTTTCTTTGAATATTCTGAAATATCTAAAGGACATAATTAACAACTTTACCTCCTTAAAGCATGCCACATTTAAAAAATGTACATCGTGTAACATTTGAGATACTGGTAACAACTATATATCTGTCATGCCTTAGGTATATAAAACCAAAACGGTACATGTTGAAGCATTAGTTCCATTTCAGTTTTCTGAAAACTGGTTCGGAATACTCGAGTACACCGTACTTTGATGATACATATCTGGGGTTAGTACAAAATAATATGTATTCTGACGTAAATAAACTGTATTCCGTACTTGCAACTGAATTTCAAATATCAAGACAAGTGACATACGTCATTATCGACTTTTATGAAGGTAACTCGTCTTCACATTTGCATTAGTAGACCTATGGGTGCCGTGGCCGAGTGGTTAAGGTCGCTGCCTATGAATCACTTGCCCCTCACCGATGTGGGTTCCAAACCTCGATTAGATATGTGAGGATGGCCTCCAGCTGACTTTATGGAAGGCTGATGGTTCTACCATCGCACCTACCCATCGGAGACGAAATAATGCCCGGAGGAGCACCTAGGATCTTCCCCTACCACGAAAACGCTTGAAAAACCACCATATTACCTAAAATTGTGTCGGTCTGACTGTAAAACTCAACGACAAAAGAATTGGACCTATGAATGTATAAACCTGTCACCTGCAAGTCTACATGAAGTGTATTTAATATCGAAAATATAAAGGGTAATTGCTCGTTTCAATGCTAAATAAACATTCAGGGAATTGTTATCTGTGTACGTGGAGCTTTGTTCTGATTAAAATCATAAAAAATACAGTGGACATCGGACATTTACATTACCAAGGACGTATATTGAGATTTACTGTATACGTCTTTGTTACAATGTTAAAAAGTCTATTCAACTCATGAACAAACATTTCATCAAATTTTCACAATTTTTATGAAACTTCTATTTAATAAACCGTTGATCAACTGTTATTCTTGTCAAAAGTATGCGTTTCTAAAAAAAAAAATCCTTGAAATGTGACAAAATCAATTTAACATCCAGTTATTTCGGGGTGGGAGTCACATCATGGTCTAATTAACGTTTATTATAAATATAGAGTCTAGCGACCGATCACAGAATTAGAATCACAGAATTAGAACTGAATGTAAAATATCAGTGAAAAAGAACATAATGGTAAAACATGTATAATGTTAGATCATGTAAAATAAGTCACCCCGATAAGCCGAACAATTAAGCATGGCTCATTAAATATGGATCCAGATTAATTAGAGGACCTTACATTCAACAATCAATATTCAGAGTGACAGACAATTCAATTTTTTACTAGATTCTATTAAATTTTCAACTTGTTATCTGGAACAACTGATACGTATTCACACCCTATTACCTGATGTCCACCACGCCGAGGGATGCGGCTGCCACAGAGGTAGGAAATCAATAACGGTGATCAGTGGTGTTAGTTTTTTAGCCGTATTTATTCATTTCGACTTTCCATGAAGATATTCTGGTACAGGCATACGTGTAAATGTCTAAACATATTATATAATTAATCCTGGTCGCCAACTTTGCGAAATAAAGAAGTATTCAGCTGTTTAAATTGGACGTTTATTAAAATTGATGCGAAAATCCTATTCAACGGCCCAATTCGAAATGTTTACAAAATAATTTGATCGGGTTTACCTCACACGTCAAACGAACAATCATCTGGGGATAATCCTGGCAAGTTTCAAGTCTGTCCGTACGTCTACACCGACGTTCTGACCCTCCAAAGGGACCCGGGTATAGTCACGTATGATAAACTTTACCGCAGAGGGCATTTTTAAATGATGCCCATCCCACCGAGGAGTCAAAGTCTAGGATATCGTTTACGGCAGAGGGAAATTTGCTGTAAAAACGTCTATTCTGGCTGTTTGTTTTGCTTTTATGACCTGGGAGGTCATGGAATTATTTGCAGTATGCATTGCTCATACTTATGTTTAATAATTGGTTATTTTCAATGGCGAACACCGCTGTAACACAGTGTTAATCAGTCTAGATTTTATTTCTATCTATCTCCGACATTGCATACAATCTACTACATGTATACATTTGTTTTGCTACTGTAAATGTTCATTTTGTAGATTCATTTTTGTTTCAATTTCCTTTATCATGAAATATACAGAAATAATGATATCGTTAGTCCTGATGGTATCGTTACTTGCTTTCTTGCTGGATTCAGTGTTGAATTTACGGTTAATATTAGCTTATACACAGCTTTCATTTAAATACACATCAGATCATATAGTTTAACAGTTTGTCGACTAGTATATTTAAGCATAATTATATATTTGAAATATATGAGAATTGTTTAAAAGAAAGCTAAGGCACTGATTTGCAGCTTACGCTAGAGTGATTGACCATTTAGTTACAGGGAACTGGAAACAGATGAAAACATTTGGAATGCTGGATATAGGACAAAAACATATACTGACGTGATTCCAAACGAAGGTGAAATGATTATTTCTAGCGACCAGCGTGTGGGCATTTATCGAAGCTACAGGGCAAAATATCAAAATTGAATACACCTTTAAAGTTGTTAAGAGATATCGATCAGAATGAAATCTTCATTTCAGAAAGTAACTTGGTAATATCATTTTTATTAGCAGGTGATTTAGTTACTTCCATTTCATTCTGATAGATCTATCTTGACATGACAATTAAATAAATGGCCAGTCACTCCAGTGTTAACTTCAAACTCATTGTTACAGTAATAACACATGTATGCCTTCATCTTTGGTTCAGAAAATGAATACAAGATAAATTGTTTAGAACATTTCTGAATAACAGCAGCTTTATTTAGAACCGATCACTTGACTTAGAACACTGACAACAAATATATTTAAATTTTCTAGCCTAGCTGATCTTTTATGTAGAACTATGTTACTATCAGTGGCCTCTTAGTATGAAAGCTTATTAATGCAAAACCATTTGATATTTAATATTTACCGTATATTCAACACTGAATCCAGCAAGAACGCAAGTATCAGGACTTAAGATATCATTGCTGGCAGCAAATGTTTGTATATTATGATATAAAAGAAACAAAAATGATTCTACAAAACGAAGACTTTCAGTGGCAAAACAACTCTATACATATAGCAAAGTGTATGCAATGTAGGACATAAATATAAATACAATCTAGACTGCTTGCAAAACGATTAAACATCTAATAGTAACCGTAAATTCAACACTGAATCCAGCAAGAACGCAAGTATCGATACCAGCAGGACTTACGATATCATTATTTCTGTATATTTCATGATAAAAGATGATAAAGGAAATTGAAACAAAATTGAATTTACAAAACGAAGACTTATAGTAACAAAACAATGTCGGAGATAGATAGAAATTCAATCTAGATTGACTAACACCGTGTTACAGCGGTGTTCGTCATTGAAAGTCGCCCATTATTAAACACAAATATAAACAATGCACATTGCTAATAATTCCATGACCTCCCAGGTCATAAAAGCAAAACAAACAGCCAGAATAGACGTTTTTACACCAAATTTCCCTCTGCCGTAAACGATATCCTAGACTTTGACTCCTCGGTGGGATGGGCATCATTTAAAAATGCCCTCTGCGGTAAAGTTTATCATACGTGACTATACCCGGGTCCCTTTGGAGGGTCAGAACGTCGGTGTAGACGTACAGACAGACTTGAAACTTGCCAGGATTATCCCCAGATGATTGATCGTTTGACGTGTGAGGTAAACCCGATCAAATTATTTTGTGAACATTTCGAATTGGGCCGTTGTAGTCTGCCTATATATCCAAAAAAGAGGCCTAAAAATTGCGTTTGATGGCATTTTTTGTTAATGCCCGACAGCCATATTCATTGTTAACTTTATAAAAATTGGAAACTTTTCAGGGGGGCTGTCGCCTTCTAAGGGTCATAGTAAGGTCACAGCACAAGGTCAAAGGTCAATAAGTGCATTTTTGTTATAAACTCCAGATTTTCGCCATTTTTGCTACATTCTAATACAAACTTGTAATTTTTTGGTGATGATTATGAATCTGAGAAGTAAAATAAATTACTTCAAATAGATTTATTGCGTTTGAGACTGTCAAAATTCAAGACGACTAAGGTTATTTCTATAGAATAAGCTTAACTTTTCGTACGTTCTGATATTTTGTTCATTTATGGAAGTTGTCTTTCTCGTGTTTCTATAACTTCCGTTTTCCGGCTAACAATTTCCATAAAGGCAGGTTGGTTACCTGTATGATTGTTTTTTTTTTTGTAAGCAGTACAGGTAGAAATATTTGATAAAGACTAGTACAGGCACACTTCGTTTGCTCGAATTCGGATTATCCAATTACTACTTTTGGCTCAAACTCAGCGTCAGATCTATATAATGTATATTTCACGTTTGCTCGTACTACTGATATCTCAAACACATTTTGCTTGTCCCGTCTATCTCTAGCAAACATATTTGACTGTACTAACTCTTGACAGATCTAAAGTTTCCTTCGGAAGCATAGAACTCAAGGACGTAAAAATAGCAAACTCGGTTTGATTAAGTCTGTTTGTGAGATGTGCAAATTCTCGCAAGCATTATCTAGAATGATCCATGCTGTCAGTCAAAACTCTATTCCAGTGGTGTACGCTTGTGCTGTAGCACTTTCATGAATGTGTGGGCGTTTAGAAATACTACCTATGTATCAAAGTGTAAATATAAATATTAGATAACCGCAAATGTTATGGTGTTTTTTGTGTGTTTAATTTCTTAGATTTTTTTTTCATTCCATTAGCGTGAAAATGGTACTTTTCATATTTTGGAATCAGGTAAAAAGATATTTCTTTGCACATTAACATTAGGCTATTATAAGCACTGGTAACCACTCTTCATGTGTTTCCGATATCTACAATTTTGAAACTATTTGTTTATGTTGGTTCTACAGATGTCATAACTTCAAAAAGGCTTGATAATTGTCAGTGAATTTGATAGTATATCAAATGTTATTAGTATTGTCTTTATGACTGTGAATATAGGAGCAAAACACCTTTAGATTTCCGAGTGATTGGTTGGTGATAGAACCGAGTAGAGCAAAGGTATCACAAAGGAATCTACTGATGTTATAAAATAAACAAATGTGAGCTTACGCTATTGTAGCCTTAAACGTTTAAAAATAAATATATTGTCAATTAGATTCAGTGCGGAATGCTAGAATGAACTACCCTTATATAGAAATAACTTCTTACCCTTATATAAAAAAAACCCGAATAAACCCCATAACACTTCATATGCTATACGTCTTAGCCCGACATATTCAATCGGCATTATTTGTTTATTATAAACCCATCGTTTTGAATTTCAAATATCTTCTTCATGCTCTTCTCATCCTGCAGGAAGTTATTTTTACGCATTGTATATCTCTTGGTAACTATCGAACCACCATACTTCATCATTTTGATTAGTTGAACCATCATCTGTCAGTAATCATGAAAATATCGGAGGGTATAACTTCGATATTTCACTGAATGAGCCTCAATGTTACTATTATAAAAGATTCTTAATCAACCTTCTGATGTTTTTATACCTTTATTTTTACAATTGTATTTGTAAAACATCTGAATGACTAATGATTCAGTGTCAAGACACAAGCTTTGTTTTCACAATGTTATCAATGACATCCTGTCTGAAACCAAGTGTCAGATCTGTAAATTGTTACGATCTGATTCGTTTTCAACTTTTGTTTTAAACAGGAAGTAAGAGTGTAGAACCAAGCCAACGATAAAAGAATCGAAACAGAAATAGCCTGCTGAATTTTCAGAATAAAATGATGCAAATATCGCATTAAGAGCTTCGGTGAGAGAAAATCTAGTTCTTGAAATGTGCTACTTTATTGCAAATACATAAAATGTAACGATAAATGCCTGACCAATAGTAAAAAAATAGAACTATATTACAGCAAATCAAGGGAATAGTGTATATATCAATAGTTGAAATCCTACAGATCTGTTCCCTTTAATTTAATACGGTACATATATTGTGACCAGTATTTCAGTTATTCTTCTAAAATGGTCATATTTAACCATCACCGCGTGGACAAATTAACATAAATATAATTTATATCATGTAATGAATCATCACCAAATTTGAAACCATTTCTTTAGGGGCTGGAGAAGGATTCCATATAATATTATATATGTTCCTTTCAACAGTATTTCAGTCATTTAACGGCGATCAATTACCCTAATCAGTGTTCTGGAGTCGCTGAAAGTAGTAACTAAGCCTTTTCCCCGCAAGTAACTGCCAACTCACGATCCCGCGATCCTTAGATATGCGCCCTACTGATTGAGCTAAAATACTTGTTTGAATACACGACAGTAAAGTGATTTTAACTACTTACATGAGAATTTTATACATTTATATGTAATTCATTTTCCGCTGTTCATAAAGTCTTCTTCCTCAAAACCTATCATATTTTCTCTTTCGCACACGTTTCTCAAAAGGTGTACAATATGTAAATATTATTTTTATAGTCAGTTCAATTTTATTGTTGCCTGAAGTGCAAGAAATGCATTTGCAGTGTCATTTTGTAATCATTTGCTCAACAATTTTTCTAACTCAACACCTGGCTTTTGTTTTTATCTCTGCCAAATTTTGACAGACTTGAATGGAAATTGGACACATTATTTAATGACCAGTTCAATCAAATAGGCGATATCAATTATGCGTACACTCGTTCAAATAAGGTACCCCCACCTCTTCCAAGTAAATGTCACAGAATGAAAGCAACTTGGTGCTGGTCTGTATGCGGTATGTACTACCATCTGCGGGATTAATCAATTTTGTCATTAATGTGGTGTCATTAATGACGTCATAAACCTGATAAAAAATTAACATGTTCGTATTGAAAATATAGACGGATGTTCCATTACAACTAAACAGAATTGAACAATCAGAATATAGTAATTTGAATTTCATTGAATTAATAGAATCAAAGTATACTACTGTGATTTGGAATTTACTAATTATGTGACTTTTAATTTAAGGGTTACCTTATTGTTATCCTTACAGTTAAATGAATTTACATCAGGCTATGATCGTTTTTATATTATATTATAATAAAATAACCATTTAACATTGTGTAAAACATTCATTCAAATCTGTCAAAATCTGGCGATGAAAGGAATAAAACAAGTGTGGAGTTAGAAAAATTGTTAAGTATATTATTAATATACGCACTATTTTGCTACCTTTAATAACACAGAAGTCATTTTTAAAAGTTCAGTTTTGCCCTTGACATGTCTGTGACCTTGAAATTACATTGAAATAACCCTTGGATACGACAGTTCCAAAAACATTTCTCTGGTTCATCCACATATAATGATTAACAAACATGTCAAGTAAAACACACTGCCATCGTATGCCACTTTTCCCAGATATATATTATTCTATATAATATTATATAAATATTATATATATATATTTTTATATATTTTCATCAGTTTTATTGACAAATTACTAAAGGGCGTTGAGACACAATATTAAAACCAATTTAGATGGTATATGAAAATAAAAAATGCATAGCAGCATAGTTTATATGTAAATGCACTTATTTGACCTTTGACCCCATTGTACTGTAATTATGAACCCTAGAAGGCGACAGCCCCTTTTAAATTTCATGTTCGATCCTAAGGAACACTTTTATACTAATATCCGAGCATTAACAAAAAATGCCATCAGAAGTCACATTTTCTCAAAATATTGGCAGACTATTGAATATGATTTTCGCATCAATTTTAATAAACGTCCAATTTAAACAGCTGAATACTTCTTTTTTTCGCAAAGTTGGCGACCAGGATTAATTATATAATATGTTTTGGCATTTACACGTACCCCCGTACCAGAATATGTTCATGGAAAGTCGAAATGAATAAATACTGCTAAAAAAACTAACACCACTGATCACCGTTATTGATTTCCTACCTCTGTGGCAGCCGCATCCCTCGGCGTGGTGGACATCAGGTAATAGGGTGTGGTATTAGACATTCCTGATGTTATGTAAAATAAAAATACGGTGATATACATGTGTTGTAAGACTTACTTGTTATGGTTTCCCTCTTTGTATACTAAAAATGGAGCATAATCATTATATTCGATCGACGTGGAGAACAGTAAACGATACGTAGCGCTATGACCTCATCCCGATTGCCAGGTTGGGTACTTTCGGTTTGTGAACATCGGTTAAAGTTATGCCCCTTGACACGAGACCGGAAGTACATGCGCTTGATAAAAATAGTTCGCACAGAGAATTTCTTAGATATAAACTTATTCATAACTTTACTAATTGGAACAAAACTGAAACAATAATTCAAATTAAGGCCAAAGATACATTTTTTGTATTATATTGACAACAGATTTTCCTTTTTTTCAGTGTTAGACCATTTTATTACTACACCGAGACACAGTTAATTGGGAAGTAACGCGGTTCAATACACAAATAAATACATTACAGCTGTCAAGTGATCGACAGAGAATATTATTCAATTTAATCATAAACTGAGAAGAAAATGGCTCAAAAGAGGTTAAAAAAGGTACGTGAATGTTACTTTGTATTATACATAACAGAAATAAAGTTGTCACTTTCATGATTTTAATAATAATTTTGTAAAAATTTATCATTTGTTAGAAAGAGCTATAAAAATAAAGGTACAGTACACTAGCTGTAAACATTACTGAAATTTTCTATATAATACGCCACAATTTCTACCTAATATGCAAAAAAAATTGCCTATACAGTTTAGGTAAAGTTCAAAAAAAAAATGAGGTCAAAACTTAGTTAAAGTCATAAGGCAAAAACATAAACACATCTTGTTATCACTTGATTTTATGTTCTTTTCCAGGAATGTAAAGATATAAACATCGACCCTCCACCTGGTTGCTCAGCTGGCCCAGATGATGATAATTGTAAGTACGCTCATAAACTCCATGCTCATGTACCAAAACACATTCTACTAGTACTATTCTACTGCACTAAAACACCATGTTCATATACAAAAACTCTATGCTTATATGATATACCGAAATTTCACCCACAAATCTCAAAACACCATGCTAACATTAGGATCATATGCCAAAACACTATGGGGGCTTCCGTGGTTAAGGTGGATGACTCAAACCACTTGCCCCTCACCGATGCGGTTAATTTGAGCCTCGCATGAGGCGTAGAATTCCCCATGTGAAGAAGCCATGCAGCTGGCTTACCGAAGATCAGTGGTTCTACCAAGGTACCCGCCAGTGATGAATTAAGGCACAAAGGGGCACCTGGGGTCGTCCTCCACCATCAAAAGCTGAAAAGTGGCCATATGATTTATAATTGTGTCAGTGGTGTGATGTTCACCCCTCCCCCCTCCCCCAAAAAAATGAATAGATAAACAAACTACAATGTAAAACACTATTCTCATATACCAAATCATCATGCTCT
The DNA here is from genome assembly GCF_021730395.1 of Mercenaria mercenaria. Classification (NCBI taxonomy): domain Eukaryota; kingdom Metazoa; phylum Mollusca; class Bivalvia; order Venerida; family Veneridae; genus Mercenaria; species Mercenaria mercenaria. The sequence continues at coordinate 102,042,199 of NC_069362.1, read as the reverse complement.
TATGCCAAAACCCTATGCTTATATAACAAAACATCATGCTCATGTACCAAAACTGTATGCTCATATACTAAAACATTATACTCATATACCAAAACACTGCTCATATACCAAAAAATCATGTTTATATACCAAACCTCTATGCTCATATACCAAAACATCATGCTGATATATACCAAAACACTATGCTGTTATACCAAAACATCATGCTCAAATTATACCAAAACATCATGCTCAAATTATATCAAAACACAGACATCCCAACTTTTTCTGAATGCCAAGTGGGAGTTTTTGCTTTCCAAAGTGGGAGATTGAGGTGTTCAAGTGGGAGATTTTATACCGCGGTAATAATATTCATGATACCGAAGCTTTTAACAAATCTAATGATAATATAAACTTATTTGCCCTTATAAAATCACTAGTCTTAAAAAAATTCACTTGTCTATATCTTATTATTTGTGCATTTTTAATGTTTTGGAACAATCATACATGAAGCCTTCTGTGCAAAATTAAATAGTTATGGCACTTTAAGCACTTTGTCTAAATTCAAAACACCACTGAGAATTAAACCTGCATTTTTATTTCATTTGTTGGAAAGAAGACTCCCCAGGTGAATTTTACATGACAAACAGTACAGCTGTTAGAACTGTAAAAACAAAATGTATATAGCTAAAAGAATAAAAGTTCAAGCAATAGAAAATTTACTGTTTGATTCTCATCCCTGTCAACCAGTATTTAAAACCCCTGGCTCAAATACTTTATCCTGTTATCCAAAATTGAATGTCCGGGTATTGTTACACTTTCTTAGATTTGCCTAAATCTCCAGTTAAAAGGATGTGTTTGACAAATTGTTATGATGCAAAGACAGTTTAACAGCATTTGATAGTAAGTGATATTAAAATTTACCATGACATTTCCTCTTATCAAAATGATTTTAAGAGAAATGTTGTTGTTGTTGTTGTTGTTGTTGATCTGTTTTTGACCGGAAGGTCATGGCGATGAATGACACCAATGAACACATGTGCTGTTGTCGTCTTCTCGGTAGTGTATTCTCCAGGTACTTTTACTCATGTTACTTAATTTACATAGCTTGAGGGACGTTGTTTTTAGTTTTAAAATCTCTTCGTTTTCACTAAGAAATTTTGAAAGGCAGCGGCTATACCCTCTCTAACTGACAAAGGAGCCTCTTCAATCTCTCCAGCTAATACTTTTAGAGTAACTGGCCCACACTTAATATAATTTCTGTGGAGCAAATCCTCCACAGTTTCCACCATTTCAATCCTCATACTGTTGTATCTTTCACAATCAAATATAAAGTGTTCCACTGTCTCTGCAACCCCGCAGTGATCACACTCCGGAACCTGTTCCACATTAATCTTGGCCATATGATGGTTTAATCTACAGTGTCCACTGATCATTTGGTTGAATATACTGAATGTGTTGCGACTGAATTCCCCAAATAAATCCCTGGTTCCTACAGATGTGTATATTTCCTGTGTTTTGTCAACTTTATCGGAGTGTATATACTTGTTGTTCCATTTTTGCTTAACCTTTTCTTTCATAATTCTGACTGCATCCCTTGAGTCTAACATTCCTGTCCCTTCATCTGTACTGTTTTTTAAAACCTAGCAGGTTGACTCGGCGACCATCTACTTTCGATTTCAAAAAGTTACAGAAAAAGCTAATCCCAGTATAATTTCTAATCTAAATTTGATTGAATTTAATTAGATATCTAATGTCTGCATTTTAATTTCAACTGTGACACATTAATCAACACCTGGCTTTGTTAAATCGTGTGATAAACAATATCAGCACGGGTAGTATTAGGTGCGAAAATATCCGAAAGCTGTTGTTTACAGACTCGTCAGTAGTGATACAGTATGAGATAGGCGCAAAGAAGCGGATTATTTCATAAATTTTGTGTGTTTATGTTGTTTTGTTTTGTTTTGTTTTAATCGGGAGATTGAGACTTCTGATCGGGGTGATCGGGTTTTACAACCAGAATCGGGAGAAACCTGATCGGATCGGGAGAGTTGGGATGTCTGAAAACATCATGCTCATATACCAAAACATAATTCTGATAATTATACCAAAACTCCATGCTGATATACCAAAACATAATGCACATGTATCTAAACATGTTCATATATCAAAACATCATGCTCATATACCAAAACGTCAAGCTCATATACCAAAACATCATGCTCCTATACCATAACATCACGCTCATAATTATGCCAAAAAGCTGCAAGTAGTTAGTTGTTTAAGGTTATAAAAGTATTCTGACATGAATCAAAACAAAATGAATTAAGGACGTCAAAAAATTGAAAGCTGATTTTTTCAAAAGTCCATAATATACTTAGAAAACTCGGCAAATAAAAATATCATGTGCTTGATTTTTATCTTGACTGCTTTGAAAAACTTGGACCTCACACAAGTTTTCATAATGGGAGTCTGTCTCAAAATCACAGCTTTGATAACATTTCCACAAATAGAAATTTTTGTACTGCAGTGTAGATTGTAATGAAACTTCTCACAGTCATAAATTGTAATTGTACTTTTTATTACCTTTTCAGTATTCAGATGGTCAGCCTCCCTTACAGGACCAGTAAGTACAAACATCAGATAAAATCCATTATATTAGATATTATCTAGTTTTAGAGGGTAAAAGACAAGTACTATTTTCATTACAAAAACTTATTATTTCTTATAGTTCATTGAAATTTTAAAATTCGTTGTCTCACTGCCTTTGCAAGATTCATGGAGGTAAGTGTCTTGTTGCGTGATATTTGAACCACAGCTGCGTTAAAACTGTCTTTAATCAAGCTGGAAAGTTTTTTTTAAGCTGGCTTACAGAAGGTAGGTTTTTTCTTCCTAAACATTTGTCCGCTGCCATGACTGGCTCAGAATTAGGTAAGCTGGAAGAATTGAATTTTGATTTAAGATGTTACTTTGAAAGCTGGGTTAAAAGTAGGTATGACACACTGAATGCAATTTGGATAAAAGTGTTACATATCCATTACATTTTGCTTAACCCTTACTGCTGCTGAATTTCTATAGTGAACTTGTCCGTCTTTCAATTTGGACAGTACCATTAACTATTAAAAGGGGTATTTACCAAAAAGATACTGACTGAATTGCAAACAGTGCAGATCATCCGTGCAGTCTGAGCTACACTGGTCGCAAAGGCAGAATCAATCGTGTCCTGCATTATAAGGGTTTAAAGTGTTACATTTAAATTACAGTTGGACAAAACTGTTCCTAATTCATTGCATTTGGGATACTTGTAAGTGTAACATAATATATCACACAGAAATGTAAAGCATTATAAAAAGAGTTCTTGTTAAATACAAGTGAATGTTTATGCACCCGAGTGTGATCATTTTAGACGTAAGAAACAGTCTTTTTTTTTTTTTAATATTAAATTTAGACCACTTTATTTTTACCAAATCAAAGGTTACTAAACTATGATTGAAGATCTAGCACCTTACTGAGAATTTTGAACTTATTCTTGGAATTGACCAGTTACAAAGCAGCATTGTAAGACTGGTCTCCAACGTCAGATTCATAAATGAATGAGTCCTTCTAAGCTTTATAGACTGATTAACAATACAGTCAAATTTTTGGTCTGTGACTCCTGTCTGAGGCTTTATTGTTGTTTTTATTGATGTTACAATTGTAATACTTTTTTCTAAATTATAAGACAGTTTTGAAACTGGGTCATCTGTGGTTAAAAAACTAGTTGACTAAAGTCATAGAAAAACTATTAATGCTAGAGGCCACTTTTTGTACCTGATCTACATAAATTGGGGTCAGGATATTTGTCCTAAAATGAAATTTTGGTCAGATCAAACATCTGGGGTAGACTAGATCAATTGAGCAATACAGGGCAAAATTATGTTGAAAACTGAAATGCCTCAAGGAAGGTTATACTTTGTATGAATATGTCTTATTTTATCTTTCTTTCAATAATTTGCAGGAAGGAAGCCCATACCAAGGAGGTGTGTTCTTCCTAAAGATGATGTTCCCAACAGATTATCCTTTTAAACCTCCAAAGGTAGTATGACAATTTCCAGTTATTAAGATTTGACAGTACTGTATAATTCATATTTTATGCCCCACATGTTGAAGATGTAGAAGGTATATAGTTTTTGAACTGTCTGTTAGTCTGTCCTTTTTTTCTGGACTTAATATTGCAACTTCATCTGAATCTTGTGTATTCAACTCCTACAGTTTCCTAACAGTTTAAAACAAAACTTAGTGTACATCATTAACATCAAGTGGACATGCATAATTATTTTGTTGGGACTTTCATGTCTGATTATTATTTTTGTGAGTTAAGCCCCTTTTTGGGGAAACAGTTTTGTTTCAAATGAGACTGATTTTTAAGTAACTATTGAGTATTTACCTTATTTCATAAAAGCAGAAAGAAAGGCATAATGTTATGCTATAGATGATAATTGATATGAGCCGCACCATGAGAAAACCAACATAGTGCATTTGCGACCAGCATGGATCTAGATCAGCCTGCGCATCCGCGCAGTCTGGTCAGGACTCATGCTGTTCGCCAACGGTTTCTCTAATTGCAATTATAGGCTTTGAAAGTGAACAGCATGGATCCTGACCATACTGCGCAGATACGCAGGCTGGTCTGGATCCATGCTGGTCGCAAATGCACTATGTTGGTTTTCTCATGGTGCGGCTCGTATATAGTGATGGTTGTTTTTTGCCATTGATTCAGAAGAAATAATACATAAGAAAGGATTCTTGGTTTCAACTACTTTTGCCATAGGCTTGAATTGTTCTGTTAAAAATTATTACCCTATCTAATAAGTCAGAGGGTCTATTTATGTCTGTGCTATATTTTTAGGTTGTATTTGACACAAAGATATATCACCCAAACATCAACAATCATGGTAATATATGTCTGGATATACTGAGGTCTCAATGGTCTCCGGCTCTTACTGTAGGCAAAGGTAGGTTCATTCATTCTTGTTTTTGTTCCTCACTTAATCAAGTTGGATTTTTATGCCCCCGAAGGGAGGCATATAGTTTTTGAACCGTCTGTCGGTCTGTCAGTCTGTCTGTCGGTCTGTCAGTCTGTCCGCAATTTTCGTGTCCGGTCCATATCTTTGTCATCGATGGATGGATTTTCAAATAACTTGGCATAAATGTGTACCACAGTAAGACGACGTGTCGCACGCAAGACCCAGGTCCGTAGCTCAAAGGTCAAGGTCACACTTAGACGTTAAAGGATAGTGCATTGATGGGCGTGTCCGGTCCATATCTTTGTCATCGATGGATGGATTTTCAACTAACTTGGCATGAATGTGTACCACAGTAAGACGACGTGTCGCGCGCAAGACCCAGGTCCGTAGCTTAAAGGTCAAGGTCACACTTAGACGTTAAAGGATAGTGCATTGATGGGCGTGTCCGGTCCATATCTTTGTCATCGATGGATGGATTTTCAAATAACTTAGCATGAATGTATACCCCAGTAAGACGACATGTCGCACGCAAGACCCAGGTCCGTAGCTCAAAGGTCAAGGTCACACTTAGACATTAAAGGTCATTTTTCATGATAGTGCATTGATGGGCGTGTCCGGTCCATATCATTGTCATTCATGCATGGATTTTAAAATAACTACGCATGAATGTGTGAAACAGTAAGACGACGTGTTGCGCGCAAGACCCAGCTCCGTAGGTCAAAGGTCCTAAACTCTAACATCGGCCATAACTATTCATTCAAAGTGCCATCGGGGGCATGTGTCATCCTATGGAGACAGCTCTTGTTTTTTTCAGATTTCTATTACGTCCAAACTTAAAGGACATTTGAGCCGCACCATGAGAAAACCAACATAGCACATTTGCGACAAGCATGGATCCAAACCATCCGCACAGTCTGTTCAGGATCCATGCTGTTCGCTAATGGTTTCTCTAATTGCAATAGGCTTTGAAAGCTAACAGCATGCATCTGGTCTGGATCAATGCTGGTCGCAAATGCTCTTTGTTGGTTTTCTCATGGTGCGGCTTATTTCACATACAGGTATATGCTGAAACAGAACTTAACTGAAAAAAATAGAATTTATGGTCAGTTGACTGTTTCACATCTTTGCTGAAATTTTAGCAAAATGTAAAACAAAACCAATATGAAAAGTATGCACAAATTGAAATTGTTGGGTAACTGAATCTGGTCTGAAAAAAAAGTGAAAAAGTCATTTTTTCCTCAAGTCGTTCAACTTACACATTTTTGCCCAGATATTTTGGTCAAAAGTTAGCATATAATTATGTGAAATTGATTCAGAAACGAAAAACAACATCAGTTTGGATACAGTTGCAGGTTGGTGTATGTATGAAGTGATCCATATTAACCACGACAGTTGCACAGTGGTTCGAATTTTGTTTGTTTATAAGTTCTTAATTGAGCATGTAAAGAGATCTTAAATCTTATTCGTGATTGTGCTTCCTGGGCAATGCTACTAAGTGGGGACCCTGGCTCAGACTTAGAATCTCTGATGGTTGAGCCACAAAAACTATATCAAATGCTCATCTGCAGTCTTGTTGTTTTCACAAAATAATTATATTGACATATTCTTTGAAAAAAAAAATTGTGAATTATCTCTTAACTGACCACAAGGCATGAGACATTCTTTTTCTGAATTTAACAATCATGTGATGTTGTGCCATGTGCCAGTGCTGGATTGTACTTTTATTTCTATATTATTTTTTGTCCCTAGATTCTTTCACATTATTTATTATATATTTCAGTGTTATTGTCGATACTTGCATTGCTATCGGAACCCAATCCAGATGACCCATTAGTGCCAGAAATAGCAAAACTGTACAAGACAGATAAAAAGAAATACTTGCATGATGCACGAGAATATACAAAAAAATATGCGCAATGATACTCACATTAGTAGCCCTGTGATCAGAGAAATTATTTACCGGTATGTCTATTTTTTATGGAAATTAGAAAGGAAAAAGTTTCCATACACAATAGTTTTTCATGAACTAGTGTGAATCTCACTTTCATATTTAATGAGGAAATGGGACTCAGTCCATTATGAATACCTAGCCCCATTTTCCCTAAAGACCAACAAAGGACTGGGTCAGACTGTATTGAATACAATCCGGTGTATCAGCATAACCTTATATTTTAAGAACATATTCTAATATGCTTGTTTCTGTTAAAACACACACTAAAATGATGTCACGTTTATGCCCTCTTCAGTCTTGAAATTATTCCTTCCGTATATTAATAACGTAATAACACAGTTTTACCTTATGTTTTAATTCAGAGTGAATATAAGGATTCCATTATCGTACAAGCCCATAATTATATATTTAATGAGAATCACTTTGATAAAGCATTTCTTTTACACTGAAACTTACCAGAAAGAAAAGAAAAGTCCAATTTTTTTCTCTTTTGCTTTTTCCCTCATTTTTAATTTAACATCATACTTTGCAGTATGAAATGCTATGATTTCTGTTCAATGATAGGAAGTTTTCATCAGTAAAAAATTTGTTTGTTATATTTTGAGTTTGTTAGAGTTTTTGTTAAATATGGTCTTTGCCAGTATCAAGGAAGTTCCTGTACATACTGGTAGTTCTTTCTTGTATTTAGGACTATTATTTTTAAAGTTTTTTTTTCTTGGACAAAATGTCATTTTGTAAGAAGATCCTCATTGGAATACTTACTGAAAATTTGTCATTCCTAGATTAAAAGAGTTTTAAAATACTACTGTTTACTTCATATTGTAGGTATGAAACACAGCAAAAATCTAGTGTTATCTTTTTTGTTGTCCTTATTTGAATGTGTAATGTTGAAACTAGTAAGTTTTTAGATATTGTTTTGTTTCAATAAATGTTTTGTTCGCATATATTCTGTGTGTGATGCCATTCCTAATTGCAGCTATGAGTGCTATGTAAGCAAGACTGGTAAAATTATCATCTGCTAGCGCTGGCATACACTGTAGGCCCAAGCCTGTACAAAATTGTTAAAAATTGTGTCTTCAAAACCTATTTTTATGCCCTAGATAATTATTATACTTGAATATGCTCCTACTTGCATACTAGACAAAAACTAATTCAGGGGGAATATGTCCTGATACCCCCAGGCATGCTGAGCCTGCAAATATATGGTCTGTAGCTAGGCTATACCCTAGACTATGCAGAGTAAAATATGATGTGTCACTAGATCTTGTAAATGTGCTGTATACAATGTTTCATACTATAAGGAATATTTAGTCTTTCTTTTTTCATGTTTCTACTGAAGTGTAATGTTGTAGTGAAATTTAAATTTCCTGGGAAGAACTAGGTTATTAATTATTTTTATATTGAGTAAATGTAAGTTGGGAAAATAAAAGTGGTATTTTTTTTTTACTTTGTTGGATTTTGAAAAGGAGGTTATGTTTAATGGGATGAGTTTGCACTTTTATACTGTTTTCAGTAACAAATTATTTGCATAGTTGACTTTTGGGTCATTCTTATATGTAGTCGTTCATTCTTAATAAATCACGAAAACATATATCTAAGAAATGATATATTGCAAAATGTGGATATCATATCATGAGTGCGCAGCCCGAGTGATGTAATAATGATGTATTTTATTTTGATTCTAACATGTTATCAAGGATTATTTTGTACATACATCCTTGACAGCAAGCTGCCCCATGTGGTTCTGGGACGATCTGTGTATGAAAAGAATTGGAACCACTGTCTTACCCTTGCATGATCGTACGAGGCAACTAATAGGGTCTTAAACTTGGTTTTGCAGTAACTCTGTATGCACATTTTGATTCCATACGTCATGTTTTTATTTCGATGCAAATGAGATGTGAAACCAAAATTTGTAGTCCTGTTTGGCGCCATATAACCTATACTGTGTTGGTGCGCCCTAAAACCCAAATAAATAAATAAATAAATTGACAGCAAGCTACAAATATTTGCCAGTTTTCTTTGTAGGTATCTTCTCCAGGGTGCAACTATGACGTTTGACACTTTGAAGTAAAAATTTTGACATACAAACAGTCAATTGTTGCATAATAACATATAATATGAGCCGTGCCATGGGAAAACCAACATAGTGGCTTTGCGACAAGCATGGATCTAGACCAGCCTGCGCATCCGCGCAGTCTGGTCAGGATCCATGCTGTTCGCTTTCAAAGCCTATTGCTATTAGAGAAATTGTTAGCGAACAGCAGGGATCCTGACCAGACTGCGCGGATGCGCAGGCTGGTCTGGATCCATGCTGGTCGCAAAGCCACTATGTTGGTTTTCCCATGGCACGGCTCATATTTCAGTCAATGTTATTGTCATTTTTAAGGGAGTGGAGTAAAGTTGAGCTAAGAAGTAGATCACTTGCTTTTAACACCTTTGTTATATATATGCCTTCCAAGGCGAAATATAAATGTAGAATGGCCCTGTAAAGCATAACTGGTGAAAAGGGAAATTAATGCTAATCAACATAAAATTCATTTAATTTAGCTTGCTAGAATTTAGAATCGACCCATTGGGGATTCTGCAAGAAAAAAGTGCTATCATTACAATATAGTAAAATTCTAAGATTTTGTGTACGGTATTTTACAGTCTATATATACACATGTGTTTTTATAATTGAAATTGACTAGAATTGGCATCACTGCATTTTACTTACTCATTTACAGTTACTGTAAAAAAAGGTTTTATTTAAAGTTTGAAAAACGTTGACAGCAATGCAGATTTGTTCCCCTTTAACTGCCCTCAGTTTAATGTTCTTTTACATTTAAATGAGCCACACTGATTTACAGTACAAGAGTTTTGCTTTGAGTGAAAAGACATAAGCATTTTACATGTAGATACAAACTTGAACTAACATTTTTAACTCATTTTACAGCATGAATTTAAAATCTTTTTACTTACAATGTTTGAAAAGTTTTCTTGATATTAAAATGGTTGTGTGAAAAATTAAAATGAAGCTGGTTACACATTTTGATATGAAATGCATAGTTTTATCTTATATTGTGAAATAACGAAGTAAGTGCTTGGCACCGATATATTAATTTTTTGGGGGGATTAAATATGATTTAATTTTGGGCCAAAATCTGTAGAGGGCTTGCTTCAATTTGATTTCTGGTGCCGTTTTAGAAAATAAATTTTGTATTATAAACATTTTAAAATATTTCATATTTATTATTTTGGAAATTGCCAAGTATTACAGTATGATATTGGAATGTTTAATGTAAAATTGACTGTTTTTATGGGAGTGTTTTATGTGCATAATTGTGAAATATTTAAAGGCTGATAGAAATATATTTTGAGTGAGGTAATTCTTCATTATTCTATGTGAGACTGGTAGTATGTAAATGACATGTTTGATATTAAAAATATTGGTATATATACTGTGATTCATTTGTATAAGGGACATGCCTTCAGATTTACACATTATTACATGCACTATGTTGGTTTTCTCATGGTGCGGCTCAAATTAAATCTTTATTACATAAACAACATATATTTACAAACAAACAAACAAAAGTACTTTCTAAATTTTGACAATTTGGTGTTAAATCTAGAGACATGCCCTTTAAAAAGAATGTGAACAGCTGTGTATTTATGTTTTGGGTATATATTTGGTGTGCTGGATAGAATTCTGATCAAAATGTAATGATTTGTTATACATGTTTAATATCTTGTTTTCCTTTTTGAAAAAAATTTATCATAAGTTTTAATATTTTAACTTAGTTTAAGTTAAACAAAGTGGTATAAATATAAATTTATGACAGATTGCTGCTGAACAAAATGCCCTCTTGCTTTGTAAATATAAACTAAAAACAAAACAAAAAATTATCAACACAGATTTAAAAAGAAATGTTTTACTTGTAAGTGATCCATCATTAAACCAGAAATCTGAAATTAGGGTATGTTTGAAATAATTTTTTTCTGCCTAAGTCATTGTGAGCAGGGTGTGTGGGATTTTTTGACTGTATTCCACAAAAACCATTCATCTTTGTTACTTATATTAACATTTCACAATTATATACCCCTGATTTTATTTCACTAGATGATATTGTCATGTCTTTTCTGGCTGCTGAAAGATATGATATGTTTTTAAGAATGTCTGCACCTCATTACATTTTGTTTTCTCTTTTCCATATGAAATAGTTTTCACAGTTTAAGATTGTTTTAGGTTCACGAGTTCATTTGTTAGATGTAGTATTATTATTACATTATTGTATTTATGGCTTTTTAGATCCTCTTGTTTTCTCCTTGTTTGATTTTAAGTTAGATTTTGTCACAGTGTTTGATAATTGTGCTTCATTTGAATTATCATGATTTGTCTTTCAAAGGTACTGTATATAAAATGTTAAAAACTAACTAGTTTTTTGTTTTGGAAATTTACCCCCCTAATGACTTTAAGCCACTATAATAAACCAAAATATTCCAGTCCAATTCTAGTATTATCCCCTGACAGACTGTGAGAGATCTAAATATTATCCTCTGACAGAGTCCAATAGATTTGGTGTTTATGCTCCACAAAAATTTCCGCTCATTTACTTAAGAACAGTATGGTCTTCTGCCTTCAAACTTCATAGAATGATTGCCTGTGGTTAGTAGATGACTTCTATTGTTTTGGGGGTCGCTAGGCCAAAGGTCAAGCCAAAGGACACAATGACCTTGACACTGAAAAACAGTTTCAGCTCAATAATAAGAGAGTGCTTTGACCATCTATAGAGTGTTGACAGTCAAATTGTAGATGACGCATATATTTCACGATGGACACAGGGTGATCCCAATAGCTTGCCTTGAGCACTTTGTGCTCAGGTGAGCTAAAAAGTTGCTAGAGCTCCATCTGTAATAGAGAAAACCCCCAAAAACGTTCATTAAGATTTATTGAAAACTTTAATGTCTGGCTGATATTGTTCAAGCATTCTTAATCAAATGACACAGATGAACTGAAAAACAGATGAAGAATATATGGAAAACATCAAGCAAGAGCTGTGTGTAAAATATATATACCCCTAATGATGACCCATTTGCAGTTCCAGAACAACTAAGATCTTGCCCTTTGACCTGTTGACCCCAAACACAATGAGGATCACATTCTGACCATAGGCAATCACTTTTGAGGTCACTACAATTTAGGCTAAATTTTAATGACACAAGTGGCATGCTATGCAGCCTATTTCAATGTTTGCAAAATTTTTCATAATTATTTTGATTATGTATTTAAATCTGTTGAAATTTTTGTGATTAGAATTCTGTGTATCATATGAAGAATATCTTAGTTAATGCAAAACATACAATTAACTGAAGCAAGTAGGCCCTAATGAATGTTCCCCATGACATTTTGAATGCAAAAGCAATGTAAATGTATAATATTGTAATCAAGAAATCTTGATGTTAAGGCTTATCACAGTAATTTCCCTTTCTATATCGTAGCTAAAATATTTTTCAAATTGCATTGTAGACATAACTAATAATTCTTGTGAGTATTTCTTCTGGTTGAACTATTAGGCAAAGTAAAACCTTCAGGAATATTATCTGGTATTCCAGACATATTTACTGAAATTATGTTGAAAAGTGCAAGCAGGAAGCTACACCAGTCCTACTGTGTGCCAATGTCAAAGGGGTCACACAGCATTGGTTCATCTCATCAACAGGAATTATGTCTCCCCCAACTGGGGAAGACATACCGTTTTTGCCCTGTCCGTCCGTACGTACATCACACTTCATTTCACACAGCATTGGTTCATCTCATCAACAGGAATTATGTCTCCCCCAACTGGGGAAGACATACTGTTTTTGCCCTGTCCGTCCGTACGTACATCACACTTCATTTCCGATCAGCAACTGGAGAACCATTTGACCTAGAATCTTCAAACTTCATAGGGTGGCAGGGCTTATGGAGTAGACGACACCTATTTCTTTTGGGGTCAGGGTCACAGGGGCTTGAACATGGAAAACCATTTCCAGTCAATAACTTGAGAACCCCTTGACCCAGAATGTTGAAACTTCATAGGATGATTGGTCATGCAGAATAGATGAACCCTATTGATTTTGGGGTCACTGCATTAAAGGTCAAGGCCACAGGGGCCTGAACAAGGAAAACCATTTCCGGTCTGTAACTTGAGAACCACTTGACCCAGAATGTTGAAACTTCATAGGATGATTGGTCATGCAGAGTGGATGACCCCAATTGATTTTGGGGTTACTCTATTAAAGGCCAAGGTCACAAGGGCCTGAACATGGAAAACCATTTCCGGTCAGTAACTTAAGAAACCACTTGACCCAGAATGTTGAAACTTCATAGGATGCTTGGACATGCAGAGCAGATGACCCCTGTTGATTTTGGGGTCTCTTGATCAAAGGTCAAGGTTACAGGGGCCTGAACATGGAAAACAATTTCCGGTCAGTAACTAAAGAACCACTTGACCCAGAATGTTGAAACTTCATAGGATGCTTGGACATGCAGAGCAGATGACCCCTGTTGATTTTGGGGTCACTTGATCAAAGGTCAAGGTCACAGGGGCCTGAACATGGAAAACCATTCCGGTCTGTAACTTGAGAACCACTAGGCCCAGAATGTTGAAACTTAGTGGGGTGATTGGACATGCCAAGTAGGTGATCCCTATTGCAGCTCTTTGACTTTTACTCTTGTCCCCTATTGACTTCTTGCATATACGACTATGCATTGGGGGAGACATGTGCTTTTTTACAAAAGCATCTTCTAGTTTTCTTTATTTTTAGCAGAGTCTGACAATTACCTGTGACAACTATGTGCCATTGGTAACAATCCTGACAAACCAGCTTTTTATTTTCATAAAACTTCGAGGACAAATTGCTGTTACTTTATTCACTGCATTAACCTCTACAGAAAAGTACAGAAATAACCCAGATTGTAGACAGATTTATACTTTATTTCTCACAATTACATTGTGCAAGTGCATACAAATAAAACAACAATAAACAACATATTTAACAGAGCATACAGTAAATCTAATACCTCGATACTAAAAATAAAGCACTTTTTGTGTACAAAATCCCCATCATGACTGGATTTACAGATGTAAATAAAAAAGAAAACATCAGCTGTATCTTCAGAAAAAATAAAGTATATATTTTAAAGTAAAAATTTTATAACTAGACTGTATAATAAAAGAAGAAATTAAGTAAAACTGCAACCAACAAAACAAAATACTTGAACAATTTATACAGAAATGTAAACAATCAATATCTTTGACCCAATTGAACGTTAGACTAAGCACAGACTATGAACTTTTTAGGAAAACAATAAAAAATCTAAAACAGAAAAAAATACATAAGTAGATGTGTATATAATTAGTAAACATATAATGTGAATATTTTTCAGAACTTTTATTTGCAAACATACATTATCCCAATATAATTATGCAAAAGACCTGAATCCAGAATACATATTTATAAGTGTATAATTATGCAATAAACATGAATATAATTATGGTTGAACCCATTTTGGCAGCAAATTGTATTAAGCAGCAGTCAACCAGATTACTTCTAAAATTGACTTTTTGTTCTACTGTCATACTTGCATTAAGCAGCCACCTTCCTTAAGCAGGCAGAATATGTTGCTCCCTTGGTTGGCTGCTTAACACAGGTCATACACTGTTTTACATATCATTCTATTATATTACTATTACTATTACTATTCATGAATGTGTTAACACTCCAGTTAGTAGTCATTACACTTCATTTTTTATTTTCTTTTTTGCTGGGTGTAGCATCACACTGACACAATTTTAGGTCATATGGTGCCTTTCCACCTTTTCATGGTGGAGGAAGAGCCAAGGTGCCCCACTGGGCATAATTTCATCATAGGTGGGCACCTGGGTAGAATTACTGACCTTCTGTAAGCAAATTCTACACCCCAAGTGAGACTGAAACCCACATCGGGTGAAATGCAACTGACTTTAAGTCAGCGGCCTTCACTACTTAGCCACAAAAGCCCCCTTACACATCCTTCAAGTAAGCATATGAAACTAAGTGGTGTTAGAGCCTTGTGGTTTCTATTTAAAAGGGGGTCATTAGCACAAGTTTAACTGTAATCTGATCCTGTAAAGGCTTATTATATACATGTAGTGGGTATATTAAAATGTTTTATCCAGCAATTTTATAATCATTAAAATGTATTTTCTACAACAATGCAACGGTTACAATATGTTTACTACAAAACTAATGGTATACATGACATCAATGTCATCAAAGTGCAAAAATATTGTATCTAATTTCCCTTATCTATGTTCATATCAACTTGCTTAAGCTTTTTGCACTGGCTTTATATCTCACTTTAATTAGTATTAGTGCACGACATTGTCTACTTCAATATGAACTATCTATCAGTACACTGCAAGAAAACTATGTACAGTTTGGTATTTGCACAATTTCATCAGATACTAGCTCTCCAATAAAATGTAATTAAAAGATACATAAATTTAGAATGTAAAAACAAAATGAATAGTCTTAGTTTTTAAACTTTGATGAATACAATCCTTGGTGGTTAAGCAGCCATGTCCCTTCAACAGCAGGCTAGACTGGCTGATTAATACAGCTGTGACCATAATTTGAGCCGTGCCATGAGAAAATCAACATAGTGGCTTTGCGACCAGCATGGATCCAGACCAGCCTGCGCATCCGCACAGTCTGGTCAGGATCCATGCTGTTCGCTAACAGTTTCTCCAATTCCAATAGACTTTAAAAGCGAACAGCACGGATCCTGACCAGACTGCGCGGATGCGCAGGCTGGTCTGGATCCATGCTGGTCGCAAACCCACTATGTTGGTTTTCTCATGGCACGGCTCATTTAGAATATCAGTTACATTCTGCAATACCTATGAATACAGCAAAAACTCTGTCAATGATACATCAAAGAAACAGATATCTGAGATAATTCCATTCCTACATGAACTGTTTCTTAACTACCAAAACATGACTTTTAACTCTTCCAAAACTCAATGAACAAGAAAATGTCAATCATATGAGAAACTAGCCTTAATACTGAACCTTTCTATAAATGTTGGTTGAAATCCCACCAGTACTTTCACAGAAGTAGTCCAGACAAACTTCTGTGACAGATGGACAGTCAGGAAGACAGGACAGACAGCACAAAATTAATATATATCTCCCCCATATATTGACAGATAATATTATGCTCTGCAATAAGAAAATACCCAATAAACAAGAGGGTCATTGACCCTAAAGTGCTCACCTGTGTACAAGGCTTCAAGTGTGTTTTTATAAGGACAGAGTTAGGTTTCTTCTATGTTAGCCTATATTATATACATGACACACACACTTTTGAACCTAGGGCAATAATTTGAACAATTGTGGTAGACATTACAAATCTGATATCACACGCCAAATATCAATGCTCTAGCTATTATTGATTCAGAGAAGAACAGTGACCACGCCCCCTGGCAGCCATGTTTTTTGACGAATCGGAATAATTTGAACAATCTTGGTAGAGGGTCAAACAAAAACCATTTGTGTAAAATTATTTCAAAATCAAGCTTGCAGTTTCAAACAAGAATATTTTTAAAGTTTCCATTATACACATATAGGGAAAAGTGACCACGCCCTCTGGTGGCCATGTTTTTTGACAGATCAAAATAATTTGAATAATCTTGGTAGAGGGTCACACAAGGACCATTTGTGTAAAATTATTCTAAAATCTGGCTAGCAGTTTCACACAAGAAGATTTTTAAAGTTTCCACTTTATACATATAGGGAAAAGTGACCAGGCCCTCTGGCGACCATGTTTTTTAATGTATCAAAATAATTTGAACAATTTTGGTAGAGGGTCAAACAAGGACCATTTGTGTAAAATTATTCTAAAATCGGGCATACAGTTTCATACAAGAAGATTTTTAAAGTTTCCACTATATACATATAGGGAAGTGACCACGCCCTCTGGTGGCCATGTTTTTTGACAAATCAAAATAATTTGAATACTCTTAGTAGAGGGTCACACAAGGACCATTTGTGTAAAATTATTCTAAAATTGGGCCATAAGTTTCATACAAGAAGATTTTTAAAGTTTCAACTATATACATATAGGGAAAAGTGACCACGCCCTCTAGCAGCCATGTTTTTTGATGAATCAAAATAATTTGTACAAACTTGGTAGAGGTTCACACAAGGACCATTTGTGTAAAACTAGAAAATGCTTTTGTAAAAAAGCGCATGTCTCCCCCAATGCAAAGTCCTATAGGCAAGAAGTCAATAGGGGTCAGGAGTGAAAGTCAAAGAGACACTGATGGTTGACTGCAATTGGGATCATCTACTTGGCATGTCCAGTCATCCCACTAAATTTCAACACTCTTGGCCTAGTGGTTCTCAAGTCACTGTTCAGGCTCCTGTGACCTTGACCTTTGATCAAGTGACCTCAAAATAAATAGGGGTCATCTACTCTGCATGTCCAATCATCCTATTAAGTTTCAACATTGTAGGTAAAGTGGTTCTCAAGTTATTTCCAAAAAATGATTTTACATGAACAGGCCACTGTGACCTTGACCTTTAATAGACTGACCCCAGAATCAATAGGGGTCATCTACTCTGCATGACCAATCATCCTATGAAGTTTCATCATTCTGGGTCAAGTGGTTCTCAAGTTACTGACCGGAAATGGTTTTCAATGTTCGGGCCCCTGTGACCTTGACCTTTCACAGAGTGACCCCAAAATCGTTAGGGGTCATCTACTCTGCATGACCAATCATCCTATTAAGTTTCAACATTCTGGGTCAAGTGGTTCTCAAGTTATTGACCGGAAATGGTTTTCAATGTTCAGGCCCCTGTGACCTTGACCTTTAATGGAGTGATCCTAAAATCGATAGGGGTCATCTACTTTGCATGTACAATCATCCTATGAAGTTTCAACATTCTGGGTCAAGTGGTTCTCTAGTTATTGATCGGAAATGGTTTTCCATGTTCAGGCCCCTGTGACCTTGACCTTTGATGGAGTGACCCCAAAATCAATTGGGTCAATTACTCTTTATGAACAATCATCCTATGAAGTTTCAACATTCTGGGTCAAGTGGTTCTCTAGTTATTGATCGGAAATGGTTTTCAATGTTCAGGCCCCTGTGACCTTGACCTTTGACGAGTGACCTAAAAATTGGGCCAAAAGTTTAAATACAAGAATTTTTTAAAAGTTTCCACTATATACAAAGGGGGAAAAGTGACCACCCCCTCTAGCGGGCCATTTTTTTTGATAAACCCAAAAAAATTTTTGAAACAAACTTGGAAAGAGGTTCACAAAAGGGACCATTTGGAAAATTATTCAAAAATCGGCAAGCATTTTTTAAACACAGAAATTTTTAAAGTTTCCACTATATAAAATTAGGGAAAAGTGACCACGTCCCTGGGGGGCCAATTTTTTTTTGGGGAAAACGGTATAATTTGAACAACTTGGAAGAGGTGACTTTAAGGCCCCTTTGTTGGGAATTTTAATTTCAAAATGGGCCCACCGGGTTTTTAGAAAAGATGTCGTTTAAAAGACTTTTCTTTTTTTACTCTTGCGGCCCCTATTCCCAACCAACAGAACATTTGAACAACTTTGTAGGGGAAACCCCCCCCAAAAGGAAATCCATGCCAATTTTCCCTCAAAATCCATTCAGTGATTAGGTGGAGATTTTTTTAAAAAAACCAAAATTTTGATGGCGGACTGACGACTTGCCGAAAAAAAAACACACGCTTTTGGCACCCAAAAACCCCCGACAAAAAGCGTGATCACAAAAGCACATAAATACCCCTTTTTTCTTAGGGAGCAAAAAAATTAATACAGTGTGTTCTATTTTTTAGTGCAGCCAAAAAATAAAAGTTAAACCCAACCCAAAAAAAATGAACAAAAAAACCTAAAAAAAATTTTTTCATTAAATTACACAACAGAAGCACGGGTTATACATTTAAAAAAAAATCAAAAACCAAACAATCAAATAATAAACAAAAAATTTGGGAAACCCAAAACGCCCCCTCCTAGGGATATTTTTAAACAAAACATACTGCATGCCAATTCAACATCTTCTTCAAAGTCAGTGTGTGGGGTGGGAGGGGCAACATACTAAAAATGTTTATAAATCATAACTGTAAAACATAAAATTCAGAAAGGTAGGGCAGTCCGGGGTTTTTGCCCCCTTAAAAGTTGCCCCCAAAAAAAGGGAATATTTGTCCCAAATTTCAAAATCCCTTATTGAATGGCAGAGTTATGGATTGGACACTTAATCTTTGAAGTCTGACCTTGATCTTAGGACTAGGGGTTCAAGTTCAGTGAGCCACACATCATCTTGTGCCAAGTTATTTCATGGATGACAGGGTTATTGAACAGACAGAAGGACAGCCCAACAAGGATCACCCATTTCTATTTTTTCCCCCCCATTTTTTTCTCCAAAAAGGGCGGGGGAACAACAAAAAATAGTAAAACAGTTTCAAATTGAAATAAAATCCATAAAATCATAAAACTTTTAACCGGGACAAGGGTTACTTGGAACTGACGGAAAGTTACAACCAATTTAGACCCATCTTAACTTTTAAACATTTTTTAACATCTTTAAAATATTGAAACACATTAAAAAAATCCAGAATAAAAAGAAATTATCTTATGAAAACAAATTAGATGAAACCAAAGTTCGAGAGCATTTGGAAAACAACAAAAATAAACAAGGGACAAACTTTTAAACGCACTGAAAACGGGAAAAAATTAGCAATCGTTATTTTTTTAAATACCGGGGGGGTGAAAACTAAAAAGTTTTAAAGCACCTTAAAGGGCAAGTGACCACACACCCCATGAAATTTGATAAAAACTAATATTCATTTGGGGAAAGAAGGTCCCCCCAAAGGGAACTTTTTAAAGTGAAATTATTTCTAAAAGGGGGCGGGGTTTTGACAAGATTTTCAAGCCCAAAATTTTATAAAAGCACAAAATTGGCAGCCATTTTTAAAACAGAAAAACTTGGTTAAAGGGTCATCCAAAAAAAATTTCTGTAAAAATTGTTATCAGAGCTGCTGTACAGAATAGGGTGTGAAAAATTTACCAACCCCAATACTAGCCCTGTGAATACAAAGCACCTAAGACGAAAAACAGTTAGTATTACAACCCAAAGTTTTTAAAACAAAAAAGAGGCTACAACAATCTAAAAAAAGGGGCTTTTTTATAAAATTTGCAAAGCTTGGCCTCAAATTTTTAAACAAAAATTTGCTCACAATCATTTAAAAAATAAAGCAAAAAAACAACAACAAAAAACCAGAACAAAAAATCAAAATGAAAAATTTCCCTAAATATGGTCTTGTCAAAAATTTTGTCAAAATAAAAACATCCCAAATTCCCACAAAACACTGCATTGTTGTGGGGGGAAAAAATAATTTTAAAATACTATCAAACCTGTTTTAAAAAGACCACCAAGCCTTAAGACAACAAGTCACAAGATTTAAAAACCTGCCTTACACCAGTCACTAATTTCCCCTAGCTTTTTTTTTCTACCTTTCATTAAGAAGCCACCTTTTCTTAAAAACCCATCAAATTACCACCCCTTTTGACGGCTCTTAATACAGGTAAAAGTTTTTAAAAAATTTAAAAATTTTTACTTTGAAATTTTAAAAAACCCCGGGCTATAAAAAACCACCTAAAAATAATGGGCCCCTTTTTGCTCTTACAACCCCCCAAAAGGTCTACACACCCCAAGGTTTAACTATAATCTATTTTAAACCCTAAACAAAAGACTAAAATTTGTTTTAAACAAATGAAATGACTTAAGGAACAAAAGCATAAAAAATTTAAATTTCTTTTTTACACTGACTCAAAAAAACAAAAATTTTGTCACCAAAAAACAAGCATTCTTGTTTTGGGCCCAACGGGCAATAAAAAAGCTTTTTTAAATTTTCCCCGAGGAAAAAACGCAATTTTAACCCCCTTAAAAACCCAAAGATATTTATTACAAAAAAAATTTTTCTAAATTAAGTTTTTTTTTTTTTTCTAATTTTAAACCTAGGTCTAAAACAACAATCTAAAAAAAAATAAAAATAATGTGGGAAATCCTTATTAGCTTAAAATCACGAGAAATAAATCAGAAAAAATAAATTACAAAAAAAAAATTAAATTTTGTAATGTCCTCTATCTGGAAATTTTGAAACTTTTCTGTGCACCCCAAGGGAAAAGGGATAAAACCCAAAAATAAACCAACAAATAAAACATAAAATTTATTGGAGGGCCCCAAGGGACTGGGGGGCGGGGGGGGGGGGTCAAAAATTTTACAAATTGACGGGCCCAAGCCTTTAAATTCAGTGTTTTACTGTATTACATTCCCAAAATTTTTTTCTTCAAGTTTTTAATTCAGCCCAGAAAATTTAGTGTTAAACTAGGCCCGGGCTTTTTAATTTTTAAGGAATCATATCAAAATTGTAACAGAATGGGGGGAAAAAAAAGCCCCCTTTCCAATAGCTTGTTTTTCCCTTTAAATCCATTTGTCAACTACTCATTTAAAAAAAACCCCCCCCCCCCAAAAAGGGGGGGGGGAATTTTTAAAAGGGAAAATTTAAAGGATCTTTTTTCCCTTTTACCCATAAGATTTTTTCTACAGACCTTTTGTAAACATGCCATAATCTTAAAATTTCAAATTAAAATTTCATAAGCAAAGTAAGTATAATTCTGTAAATTATTTTAAAATTTGTCTTACTTTTTTGAAAATGTACCAAATTTGTCTAAAATGAAATGTCCGTTTTTTTTTTTACTTTGAAGACACAGAAACTAAAAAACCCGTAAAAGACCGCTGTTTACTTTTTTAAGCCTTTTAATTTTAACCTTTAATCATAAAGAAAAATTATCTACAGAAAAAGGAAAGCCCTAAAAACTAGAAAAAAAAAAACTTTTCCCTAGAGAGTTTTTAAACCCTTTTTTTGGGAAACAGCAATATTTAAAACCCCCAATACAAAACTATTATTCAAAAAAATTTTTTTTCAAAGTCTGGTTTACTCACACTTACTTCAAACGCAACACCTGCTCAAAAAAATACAAAAAATTTAAGAAAATTGAAAAAAAAAAACTAAAAAACTAGTTTCGTTTTTTCAACCAGAAGTTTAACATGGCGCCCACAAAAACTTGCAAATTTTATCCCTTGTGCACCAATATGTATCCTCTGGCCCTAGTTACATTCCCGGGCTGAAAAAACCTTTTTTCTTTTCCGCCGCAAAAAAGACAGCACCCGCCCAAAACAGGGGAACACAGAGTAAAAGCAGCCTGACAAAAAATGAAAAAACCTGCCACCAAGATAAAATGTTACATCTAGGAGGGGGGTAGCATCATAAAAAAACCCGCTGAAAAACAAAATTAAAACCAACAATCAAACTAATAGTGAAAAGAGTTATGGTTTTACATATGACCATCATAGATTTTCTTGTTTTGGTCCAAAATAAAATACTTAATAAAAATAAGAGACACTTTGGAGATGTATCTATTGCACAAATAAGCACTGGTCTCCGGAAATACTACAAGATTTCATGCAGACAAACATTTTGTCAAAGATTATGATGATCAATTTTGAAAAACTGGCATCTAAAGTGTTAAAAAAAATTTTTACTAGGGATCTAACAAGGCCTATTTTTTTCCTCAAATGCCCCCGGTTACAGTTTTAAATCAAATTTTTAAAACAGACAAACATTCTGACCAAGCCCTCATGATGATTTGGTAGAAAATGTGGCCTTTTGATGGTTAAAAATGTTTTCCCCTATTTTTTTCCCTTTAAAACCTATTTTTGACCTGGGGTAAATCCATTTTTTTAAATTTTGCCCATAAGGAAAAAACATTCGGGCAATTTTTTCAAGAAGATCACAGAAAATTTTGGCCTCAAGAGTGGAAAAAAAAATTTTTTTCTGTACTTCGACCTATTACCTATTTTAAGGTTTTCGGGTTTAAACCCAAATTTTTGCACCTAAACTTTGTTTTAAAAGAGACAAACTTTTTAAGGGAAGATCAAATAGAAAATTTGGGCCACTAAGGGGTAAAAAAAATTTTTTTCTTTTATTTGCCCAAAAGGCCTATTTTAAATTTAAAATAACCAAGTTTTAAAACTAAACCTAGTTTTTAATAGAGAAAAAAATTTCCCCTCAAACAAAATTTACGATGATCAATAGAAAATGGGCCTCTAAAGGGGCCCAACAAGGTTGTTTTCATGATTTCCCTATAATTCGGGCCCTCATTTTAACTCAGTGTTGTACTTAAACTAGATTTTATAGACAAAAACATACTGAGAAAGTTTTAAGATGATCAAGCAGAACAAGTGGCCTCTATCATGTTTACAAGGCTTTTCTATGATTTGATCTAGTGTCCTAGTTTCTGAACTCAGGTAACCCACTTTTACACTTGACCGATCTGTTATAGAGACAGAGAAAAAAACATTTGACAAATTTTCAAAAAAAGAGGTAGAAAATGTGGCCTATAGAGAGTTTTTCCCATTAATTAAAGCAAAAGTACCTATTTTTTACCCAAAATGACCAAAAAACGAACAATTTATTGCCAAGCTCATTGGGAAACTGGGCAAAAATTCTTACCTGTAGATTTTTAAAACAGCCCATAGTTGACAAATGGGTGACAAAGTACAAATACGCAGACGACAACAGATGACAGAAAACAGGGTGTCAAAATTTAAATTTCAGCAGAAAAAAATTTAGCTTTTGGGCCCCTTTTCTTTTTTTAAAAAAAATTTTTAAAACTAACGGGCCACCAGAAATCAAAAAATTTAATAAAATTTGGTGAAACTATCAAAATACAGAAGTATAAACCCCAGTCAAGCCCATGTAACAAAACTTTGCATTTTAAAACGAAAAATTTTACCCCCCGGATTGAACTTTAAAAATTTATCAAAACTAAAAAAAGGGGCCTGTGTTGCATAAATCATTTTTCTTTGTAAAAATTCTGTCAAAATAAAAAATTTAGGACTTCTCTACTTCAAAAATTTTTAGGGGGGCAAATGCCCAAACCTAAAAGAGTAAAATTACGAACAAAATTTTCAAATACTTGGACAAAATTTTTTTAAAGAAAAGAAAAATTTAAAAACACTGATTTAAAATTTGGAAAAAACATAATTAATCCCCCCCTTCTTAATTTTGGCCTTTTAAACTTCCCAAAAAAACCATACTTGAAAATTGGGTCATCCCCGGAAAAAAAATTTTTTTTTTAAAGAAAAGCCATTAAACTAAAGCTTAAACAACAATAATAATTCGGGCACCCTTTTAAATTTGTATCATTAACCTTTACCCTGCGCCTAAAACCTGCCTTTGCAACCAGTGCAGCCCCAAGACAGCCTGCACGTCCTTGCAGGCTGTTTCCTGGTCTGAAACTGTTCCTAGTCATCAAAAATTTTTTCATTGAACCCCCCTTTTCAAATAAAAAATATTACTCCCCAAATTTGGGAATGATGGCCCAAATTTCATTTTAGAATTTTTTGCACTAAAGTTAATAAATAAAACAGCAATGAAGGGAAAAAAATCCCTTTCAGCTAAGGTCCCAATGGGGTTGCAATTCCCGTACAAGCAGGGCCATCCATACGAAATTTGGATAGTTTGCTGAGGCCAAGATACTCCACCAGAATCACTGTACTGAGGGAGTAATTCACGCTGATAAACAACCCAAATGCCCCTGCAAAAATTTGACAGGGGAACAAATTTTTACAAAAAAAAGGAACAAGAAAACACTCCCCAACCCACAACCATCGGGGAAAACCCATACAAAACTCAATTTTAACTTTCAAATCCCCAATTTAAAACCGAAAAAAGATCGGCCCCGAACGATTAACAATCCCTAAAAATAGATAAAAGGGAAACATGTTTTTTGGGGGACCTCCATCCCAAATTTCCCAATTGCCGATCTGCTATAAAGATAAAGGGACAAAAAAATCCAGAATAAGAATAAAAATTTGAAATTGCAAACTTTAAAAAAGGGAAAATTTTTTAGTTTTAAAAGGGATCAAACATTGTTTTGATAACCCCTTCATGTGTTTGCTAAAGTGTAAATCCCGGCCACAGAAAACCCCAAATTCCCACATCGAACTATCACTTTAAAACTGTCACAACATAAAAAATGTTGCTTGACATTTTTCCGGACAATTTGTAGGGGGGGGGGGGGCAAAACCTGTCCACAGACCCCGTAAAACGACCCAAATTTTTTCCCCCGAAAAAAAAAAACCCTTTTTCTATACAGTGGTAAATATGTACTCATCCTCACATGTTTTTTCTGTTGGGACTGATGTTTGTTTGGATTATTAGTGGATTTCTTTAAACAGCTACCAGAGGGTTTGGGTAAGTTCTTTAAATGTGTCATTTGCCCAAACTGAAAATTTAGCATTTCCATTTTGCAACATACAACCCGCTCATCCTTACAATGTCATTAAATTTTCAACTTTCATTTACAACAACTTCAGCAAAAGGTTTTTCACAATGATTTTGAAAGTAAACTTTCAGAATCCTGGAGTTTTTCTTGCCTTCCTTCAGAATTTCTATTGGAATAGATATCTTTTTCTCCTTCACAAACGTTGGGATCGTATCGGGGAAGACAATGTTCCAACAAATCTTTATCCAATGTAACAGAGTTATCTGGCACCAAACCCTTTACTTTGGGTTTTTGCTCAATTCTGCCCGCAATGGGTGCACCGAGAAAAATACTGTTCTTGCCCTTCTTTCGAAAATTTTGGGAGGGTTTGCAGTCTTCTTTTCCCGAGGTAAAATTTAAAAATGGTCCCGAGAAGGGGTGCCCCAAAACCCCCAGGGCAAATAAAAATTCCACTTTCCCTATCATCACTGTCCACGCCATCCATACAGTTTTTAAAAATTCTTCAGTGGACAAACAAAAAAAATTTCCCCATTCCAAAACCCCAAACAGATAAACCAGTTTCTAGAGCTCTTCTGTCTTCAAAATAGAAGGGAAAATAAAAAACCGATGTGACATTTCCCCATTTGGGCTTTTCCCGCCCCGTGATCACACCGAAAAGTCACGCATAACAAACCGATACAGCCACAAATGACTGAAAAAAAGTCCCTTTCGCAGCCACCTCCCGCCCACCATCAAAAATTTCACATCCAAATTGGTTTTCTTTAAGGGACTTGCAAGAGGGCCACCAATTTTAAAAATTTTCCATAAAACAAAGATCCAACCCATATTAGACTTTTGCTTTTTCCAAAATAATTTTATAACCTGTTACCGTAAATTTCCCAAAGAAAAAAGGGAAAATTCCCTCCCCTTATCAAGTTTTATCATAAAAACTTTCAAAAACAAACACCCAACCGTAACCTCCATTTAGGGGTGGAGGGGATCGACCAAGACCCACCTCGAAAAAAAAGAGGGGCCCCTTTTTTCCAAACTGCTGCTGGGTACGGGGTGCGCTGCTGCTAAGGCTTTCTCGGGCCGCGAACCCCTTTTCCCTTAAATAACTTCTGATTTCACAGCTTATCATCAACTCATGCTTCTATAAATGAAATTGGTTGATCAACTTTTTACAAAAGACAACAAATCCTTTTTTTTATTAAAACCCAGAAAATTCTCAGCCCTTTTTTAAAAATCACAAAAAAAAGGTTATCAAAACATTTAGTTTTTAAAGCAAGTTTTTTATAACACTTGAAGTCCCTTTTTTTAAATTATTGCTACTAAAAAACCGGGAAGGCCTAAAAGAAAAAAGTGATGAAAAAGGGAAGTTTTGGGGCCCAAAAGGGCCCCTTAATGAAAAAGGGGACTACCCGTAACCAGGGGGGTTGACGTCCAGGGACTGCTGCCCGAAGGGTCCCTCGATAAATTTTCCACCATTTTGGGTAAACCTGAAAAAAGAATGAAAAAATACAACATATAGCCAAAATCAATTTTTAAACCCCCACACAGACCGGGGGTTTTTTTTTTTTTTAAGTTAGCAAACATATTCATTTTTTTCAAACCCCCCCCACCTTTTTGTCAAACAAAATCCGCCTTCAAGAAAAACACGGACAATGGTACAAAACCCGGATCCAAAAAAGCAACACCTTGGGAAAGCCCGTTTTAAAACAAATGCCCTTTTCCATAAATCCCCAAACAAAATTTTTATTTAAAAGTCCAACCTTAAGAACAAAAAAAAAAATAAATTTTAAAAAAAGTATCTAAATTTTGTAAGCATTTCGTCAAATCCTACTGAAAATCCCAAAAACCGCAAATGGAAAAAATTTTTTTTAGGGCCTGTCACAACCCCAAAAAAAAGAAGTAATTTAAAATATTACCACTTTTTTTTTTTTGCCAAATTTTAAAAAGCAAAATTTTTTATTTAACTACTGACCAAGAAAAAAACTTTTTAAAAAAAAAATTAAAAAAAATTTAAAAATATAACTCGGCGAAAATTTAAATTCAGCCCAACCCCCATAAGGGTGGAAGTGTCGACTTAAATGATAAGGGGAAGAAAAACTTTTATGGAGTCTGATTTTTTTTGTGCCCAGATCTCGCAGAAACACCGTTAAAGTAAATCCTAGACACCCTTACAATTTATTTATTCTATTTGTGGTGTTTTTTTGGGTTTTTCGCTTTTTTAAAAAAATTTTTAGTCCCAAAAAAACGATGGGTTTTACTTGTAGCAGTGAGCACCAAAGCTCAACTTTTTAGTGCTGCCACTGGGAAAATCCCCATCCAAACACGTGGCAAGAACCCAACCATCACAAATTTTACTGACACCGGGGTGACCATTCCCCCACCCAACCCCCCAATGGGGAGCGCCAAGCGAGGAAAACCGCTAGTTTCCATTTATTAAAGCTTGGTAAAAACCAACCCGGTACGAACCCCAAAATCCCCCACTCAAAGCGGAGCCTCCACTAGGTTACCGAGGCGGTTTCCCAAACTATTAAAAAACCGAAAAATTTTCCTTAATTGTTTTTTTTTTTTCAGTACCTGCTACATTGCCACAGTATACAAACTATTTTAAAAAAACTACCTGAAACAAATTTTTTAAACCCCTTCAAACCATGCAAATTTCCCCCCTTTTTTTTTCCATATTTTTTTTTATTCATCCACAACTTAAAAAAACTTTCATAAAGGATTCTAAAACCCGATTTTAAATTGTATTGCCCCGGGCAAAAAATGACATGGCATCACAGAAATCATTTCCCGTTTTAACGGGACATGTATTTCCTGTTTTTATAAATTTTCCGGGGATTTCAGAAAAACCCCAAATTTTAAAATACAAAGTAATTTTTCCTGGTCCCCAAAAAATGGCAGGGTATTAAGGAAATAATCCCCGAAATTTTTCTTGAATTGTCTGGTCATAATTTGGGAGGGGATTTCAGAAATAAACCAAATTTTTCTTGTATTGCCTGGTCTAAAAATTGGGAGGGGGAAATTTCAGAAAAAAAAATCCCCCGATTTTTTCTTGTATTGCCCGGGCCTAAAAAGGCAGGGCATTACAAAAATCCGATTTTTTACTTTTTATTTCCTGGGCTATAAAAAGGGAGGGCAATTTCAGAAATAAACCAGATTTTACTTGTATTTCCTGGTCCAAAAATGGGAGGCATTTAAAAAAATAATCCAGATTTTTTTAAAATTTATTGCCCCGGTCTAAAAATGGCCGGGGAAATTTCAAAAAACATCCAGATTTTACGGTTTTTCCTTTGGGAATAAATGACAGGGAATTAAAAACAAGAGCTGTCGGGTGACAGCGCCTTTGCCCATTTGAAGAATTGAATTTGGAAAAGGGGCCAAAAAATTTCCATAGAAATTTTTAGACTAAACAAAAAAAAAAAATTTAAAAAAAAATTTTCCGTAATTGGGGAAATTTTGGTTGTCTTTCACTAAATGGGAAAAGTGGGACCAAGAAGGGAAAAATTTTTAAATTATATGTTTGGGAAAACATGGACCCTTTTTGAAGAATTTAAAAAATTTCTAAGTCCCCAAAAAAGGGGCCCAAAAATTTAAATCAAAATAGTTGGGAAAAAGAGTTATGTAATCTTGCCTACAGATGGAAATCAAAATTTTAATTTAAAATATGTTAAAAATTTCAAAAACCCGTTCAAACAGTTTTTTACAAAACCGACTTGTAAAAAAACTAACAAATTTCAAAAATCCAAAAAGGGGCCCTAAATTTAGTCAAAATAATTGTAATTAAGTACTTTTGCCTACAGATGAAAACATTAAAGAAAAACAAGTTTTTAAAAAATTTTAAAAACCAAAAATTTAAATAGTCTTACAAAAAATGGGCTTTTTCAAAAAAAACCAATTTCCAAGTTCAAAAAAGGGGCCCTAATTCAGCCAAAAAAAAAGAAGAGTTACTTTCTCTTGCCTATTGATAAAAGACAATTTTACTGAAAAAGAAATAAAAGTTTTCAAAGCCATAAATCAAACACTTTTTACAAAATATAAACTTTCGAAAAACTTAACCCCAGATTTTCCCAAGGGGCAAAAGGGGCCCAAAAATTTTAGTCAAAAAGGGTTGATTGGGGTTTTACTCTTGCCTACAACTGGACATTGTATGGGAAACAAGTGGGTTTAAAGTTTTTAAAAACTTTATCCAAAAGACTTGTCAAAAAGGGACTGGTACAAAAACTTAACCAAAAATTTTTAAAATCAAAAAGGGGGCCCAAAAATTTAACCAAAAAAGCTTGATGGAGTTATGTAAAACCTTTCCTACAACTGAACCTGGTGATGGTAAAAAAGTTTGAAAGTTTTAAAGCTTTTTTCACAAAAACTTTTTCCCAAAAATGAACGGAAAGAAAAAAATTAACCGAGATTTCCCAAGTCAAAAAGGGGCCCAAAAATTTGGTCAAAATGCTTGACAGAGTTAAAAACCTTGCCTAAAACGACAGGGGGATGGTAAACAAGGTTGAAAGTTTTAAAACTTTTTTCTCAAAAGACTTTGTCAAAATTGGAAAAGGAAAAAAAAACTAACCAGGGGGTTTTACCCGACGGGCCCCCGCCGTGGTGAGTAGGGGGTAGCTCTACTTATTCTTTGAATAGTCCCAGCTAAAAAAAAAAATTAAAATTTTTTTAAAAAATTTATTTCTTGCCAAAACTGAAAGTCATTGTAAAAACCCTGCCTTTTGTTTTTGGACTGACTACTGTTTTCCCCAAAAGTCAAATTTTTGCAAATTGTTGACTTGTAATATAAAGACATTAAATGGTAAAAAAATTTTTTTTTAAAACATTCTGAAATTTTTTAAAAAAACTTGTTTTGGGCATCCCAAATGCTTTTGTTTTGTGAAAAAAGTTTAAAAGGTTTTTGGGCTAACAGATTAAAAGGGGCAGAGGAATGAGTAGGGGGGGTCCGACCCCCCCCAGTGTCTGTGAGTAAAAACCAAAGAAGGAGTCAATGCCAGGTTGCAGGCAAGTGAGATTAATTTAAATGAAAGCTACTTACTAAAAATCACATTGCCACACTAAAACTGATAAATTCCTAAAAATTTCCTTTGCATAAAAAAAACCCGAAAGTAAAAAAACCTTTTAATAAAAACTATGATATAAATAAGGGCCCCCGTATTGGAACCATTCCCCAAAAAACAAATAGAAGATTCAAAATGATAAAAGCCTACGCAGTAATTTTAAAAAATAAACAAACCAAAAGGGAAATAACCTAAATTCATAGTTTTAAATTAAAACAGTCCCAAATCTCGAGCAACACACTTTCCCAAACTTTTAATGTTCCTATCAACTTAAATTTTTGTCCCGACGAAATAGAACCCAAAAAGAAAAAATTTTTTTCCTGCATAAAAGCTATACACTACTGTCTCTTTTTTTTTTCTTGAAAAAAAACTTTATTTAAACAAACATCTTTTTCTCCAAAGGGGGAAAAAACAGGAAAAAATTTTTTTGGACTTTTCACAAAATTTTAACCTACAACCCAAAAAGGCACCCTGGAAAAAAAGCTGGGCTTGGAATCCGATGTAAGGGTTTCTTTTAAAAATTTTTTTAACAAATTTAAATTTAAAAATCCATTTTTGAATTTCTATGTCAGTCTGCCGATCCCATCAAATTCTCATGCCAAATGATGAAAAGGGGCTGACAAGTGTAGGTCACCTTAATAGGGGATAAAAAATAGCCTAACCACGGGACAAAAATAAGAGTCACGCTTTAAAATAACTTTACAAAAAGAACATCGGTTAAGCATGGGTTAAAAATTGTTTTTTTTTCATGGATGGCATGGGAAAGCCCGTAATTCAAAGAGAAAAAATGATGCAAAGAGTGGTTTAAAATTTTGGGGATTTTGTAGGTTTATTTTAAAAGGGGCCCCTATGGGGCAAAAATTTTCCAAAATTTCAGTTTTTAAATGCAGTGACCCATGTTTTTTTCCCCAGTGGCCTTTGGGGCTATTTATTATGCCCAAAATTAAAGGGGACCCACATTTTCAACCCCTTGGAATTGTGCTGATCACTTACTGTATCAAAAACAAGAGGGGCCCTGATGGCCCCGATCCCCACCGGTTTTTATTGGTTTTATTGTTTATTTTAGAATCAAAACGACTTGACCCAAATATGGCAAGGAAAAAAACCCATGAAATTTTTTAGAAATTGGGTCCCGCGGTTTTTTTATCAAAATTTTTTTAAAGTTTTTTGCAATACAAAAATAAGTTTCAATGTGGGTTTTTTGTCAAAATTTTTAAATTCATATACTTTTTAAATTTTTAAAGATTAAATGTAAATAAGTTTTGCAGAGAAGGCTATTCCCCAAAAAATTTTGGTTTGCAAAAGGTGCGGGAAAAACATAAACAAGTAGATAAATTCTTTTTTTTTACCAAAAAATTGGATGCAAACTGGAGCAGCAAAAACATCAAATAAGGCCAACGGATTCACATTAACTGCAACATCCCCATGTTATCCATATCAATTATGTATGAACATGTTTGCTTGGTCTAAAGTTGTTTAATTACTAATACACAATGTTAATCTCTGCCACCGTCAATGGTGAACTGCTAATTTAAATTCAAATTTAAAGTGTATTGTACTAAAATTGTTTAAAAAGCAGTCTACTTTCTAACCCAAAATTGAAAGGTATAGCAAGACCACAAATTACATGTCATATATTCCATCCAAAGCAGAAATTTAGCAAAAAGTCACAGAAACTGTGTTCATTCAAAGTGACAGTGTTTAAAACAAAATTTGTGCCTTCAATTTGATGTGGTATATAAAAGTTCTTGCAGTTTTCTAACTTTCTGTCAACTTAAGTATATACATCATACTGCCCAATTAAGAAATGAGTTCATTTTGTCAGTGTGAAAATCAAAGCATTAAGATGTTCCAATAACCATATTTCCATTTACTTAAACATCTTAGTTTAGCAAGTAAGTAAGAAAGTAACAATTTTATTGAACGAGGCTATGTATTAGATTAGGTGTTCCCATCTATTATGCAGACCTTAATTGGACATGTAACGCTGTAAATTCTAGAACCTTTTTACTCAAATATCATCAGTGCACTTCAAGTTAGTCTCCTGACCAGAAAAAAAAACAACAAGAGCTACCAGAGGACAGAAAATGCTCAACTATTCAACAGCCTTGTCAAATGAACTAATAAAAAGTTGAAAAAGGGGCAGAATTTTGTAAAAATGCAACACAGAGTTATGGAACTTGTACTGCCTGTCAGCTCATCACAGTGGACAAGTGTATGAAGTTTCAATCCATTCCTATTAGTGGGTACTGAGCTACCACTGGTTACATGCAACACTAAACCAAAAACTGCAAAGTAGAAAAAGGGGCATTATTTTTGTAAAAATGCAAAGTAGCGTTATGAACCCTGTGCTATGAATGTCAGATCATCACAGTGAACAAGTGAAATTTCAATCCATTCTCACAAATGGTTACTGAGATACCAGCTTACATACAAAAACTTAACCAAATCCTAGCACTGACGTAGATGCGCGTGTGAGTCTAATAGCATCTACCTATTCTTCAAATAGTCGAGCTAAAAATGGCACTAAAGTTTATTACAATTATGTAACCTAATCACCAAAACTCCAAGAATACACATGAAATACATGTCTCCTTTTACTGAAATACATGTCTCCTTTTAGTGAAGCTTCCAATGAAGTTTTGTTGAATTCCAGCCAGAGGCTGCTGAGACAAAAAGCATGGATAAGAATCAAATCCCACTAATACAACACGATAAAAACATTGTGGACAAATCTTATAAACAAGAGGGCCTAGTAGGCTCTGTATTGCCCACCTGACCCAAATCTTACCCCTGATAACATAGTATCTAATTAGAGCAACATTTCATTAAAACAACTATTCTGACCATGTTTCATAAAAATCATGTAAATCATTATCAAACTTTTTCAATGATTTTTACCTACTGACTTAGTTTTTTACCCAAATAACAGTTGCAAGTTAATTCTAGATTTTAAACAGGCAAACATTCTGATCAAGTCTCATGAAGATTAGGTAGAACTCTGAATCGCTCACCTGAGCATGTTCAAAATGTCAAACTCATGCTAAAATATTACAAAGTAGGTCAGTAGGTCATATTCATAGTCAGTTTTAAGATCGGAGTGCAGAACTGTACATGTCATCCAAATTTCAAGGCTGTATCTTAAAAAACAAGAAAGTAGGTCAGTAGGTCAAGGTCACAGTCAGGTGACCCCTAATCACTTGGGGTCATCATGTAATTATATTAAAACAGTCTAGGAAATATGATTTGATAATTTTTGAAGTATTTTTTCCTATATAACTCATATAGCAAGTGACCCCCAGGGCAAGGCCTCTTTTCACCCCAGGGGAATAATTTGAACAATCTTGTTAGAGATCCACTAGGCAATGCTTCATACCAAATATCAAAGGCCTAGGCC
Source organism: Mercenaria mercenaria (assembly GCF_021730395.1). NCBI lineage: Eukaryota > Metazoa > Mollusca > Bivalvia > Venerida > Veneridae > Mercenaria > Mercenaria mercenaria. The sequence continues at coordinate 102,008,430 of NC_069362.1, read as the reverse complement.
TTGAACTTTCAGACAAGAAGATTTTTTCCCCTATATAAGTCTATGTTAAATTTGGGACCCCCAGGGCAGGGCCTCTTTTCACCCCAGGGGCATAATTTGAACAATTTTGGTAGAGGACCAAAAGGCAATGCAACATACCAAATATCAAAAGCCTAGGCCTTGCAGTTTCAGGCAAGAAGATTTTTAAAAAATTTTCCTATATAAGTCTATGTAAAACTTGAGACCCCAAGGGCAGGGCCTCTTTTCACCCCAGGGTTATAATTTTAACAATTTTGGTAGAGGACCCCAAGGCAATGCTACATACCAAATATCAAAGGCCTAGGTCTTGTGGTTTTAGACAAGGAAGATTTAAAAAAACAAGAGGGCCATGATGGCCCTATATCGCTCACCTGTTATCATTGCACTTAAGGACAAGTCTTCAAGGTCAAAAGATCATAATAGAAATCAATCAAAAGAATTATGAGAAAATATAGTTGAAATTTTCTTTAAGTAACTTTAAAAACAAGATTTGAAAACTTGTTGTAGAGGTCCACTAGGCAATGCTACATGTCAAATATCTAAGCTCTTCTGGTTTATTTTTAGAAAATTTTGAAGATTTTTCTATGTACAATCAAGTAACCCCATGGGGCAGGGTCAATTTGACCCAGGGGTCATGATTTGAATAAACTTTGTAAAAGTCTAATAGGCAATGCTACATGTCAAATATCTAAGATCTAGGCCTTTGGTTTATTTTAGAATTTTTTTAAAAGATTTTCCTATGTAAAATCAAGTGACCCCTGGGGCGGAGTCAATTTTGACCCCGGGGGACCAGGTTTGAACAAATTTTGTAGAGGTCCACTAGCAATGCCACATGTCAATATTAGTCTCTAGGCCTTCTAGTTTATTTTTAGAAATTTTTGAAGATTTTCCTATGTAAAACAAGTGACCCTGGGGGGGTCAATTTTGACCCAGGGGGTCATGATATGAACAAATTTTTGTAGAGGTCCACTAGGTAATGCTACATGTGAAATATCTAAGCTCTAGGCCTTCTGGTTTATTTTTAGAAAACTTTTGAAGATTTCCTATGTAAAGTCAAGTGACCCTGGGCGGGGTCAATTTTGACCCCGGGTCATAATTTGAACAACTTTATAAAGGTCCACTAGGCAATGCTACATGTCAAATATCTAAGCTCTAGGACTTCTGGTTTTTGAGAAGAGATTTTTTAAATTTTTTCCTATGTAAAATCAAGTGACCCCTGGGGTGGGGTCAATTTTGACCCCGGGGGCCATGATTTGAACAAATTTTGTAAAGGTCCACTAGGCAATGCTACATGTGAAATATCTAAGCTCTAGGCCTTCTGGTTTATTTTTAGAAATTTTTTGAAGATTTTCCTATGTAAAATCAAGTGACCCCTGGGGCGGGGTCAATTTAGACCCGGGGTCATGATTTGAACAATTTTTAGTAGAGGTCCACTAGGCAATGCTACATGTCAATATCTAAGCTCTAAGGCTTCTGGTTTTTGAGAAGAAGATTTTTTAAGATTTTCTTATGTAAAATCAAGTGACCCTGGGGCGGGTCAATTTTGACCCCAGGGTCATGATTTGAACAAATTTGGTAGAGGTCCACTAGGCAATGCTTCACACCAAATATCTAAGCTCTAGGGCTTCTGGTTTTTGAGAAGAAGATTTTTAAAGTTTTTCCTTTCGGTTGCCATGGCAACCAGTGTTCTGCATGGAATTCAATTCTTTGAACAATTTTGAAAGGGGGCCATCCAAGGAACATCCCTATGAAGTTTCATCAAAATTGGCCTGTTGGTTTAGGAGGAGATGTTGTTTAAAGGAAAGTGTGGACGGACGGACGGACGGACGGACGGACGGACGGACGGACAGACGGACGGACGGACGGACGGACGGACGGACGCCGGACGGTGAGCGATCACAATACCTCACCCTGAGCACTTTGTGCTCAGGTGAGCTAAAAAATCCTATATAAGTCTATGTAAAACTTGGGACCCCAGGGGCAGGGCCTCTTTTCACCCCAAGGGCACAAATTGAATAACCATCATAGAGGACCATTAGATGATGTCACATGCCAAATATCAAGGCTCTACGCCTTGTGGTTTTGGACAAGAAGATTTTTAAAGTTTTTCCTTTCAGTTGCCATGGCAACCAGAGTTCTGCATGGAATTCAATTCTTTGAACAATTTTGAAAGGGGTCCACCCAAGGATTATTCCTGTGAAGTTTGATGTAATTCTGTCCAGTGGTTTTCAAGAAGAAGATTTTTTTAGAAAATGTTGACGGACGGATGACAGACATTGAGAGGTCACAAAAGCTCACCATGAGCCTTTGGCTCAGGTGAGCTAAAAATAGCACATCTCCCTATATATTTGATACTGATATTAAATGCAGACTTTTTAAGGGAAAGAATGTTAAAACATTAACATCTTAAAAAAAAGGTATATTAAACATTATAAATGGGACCATGTGGGCTTTATAGCAGTCATAACTCTGTGAAAAATCATTCAACCATATGACATTTTGACAATGTATGTATCTAAAATATATAAAGCAGATTCTAAAATCCTTACCTAAAACACAGCTGTTCTTACATTATGCCACCTTTTTCCACTAGAATGAAATTTTTCCTAACTTACAATATGTGCAACAATGGGTAGCTAACTCCAAATATGTCAATAAACTTAACTGCGTCAATCCATTTACAACTGCGTATCACTGATACAGAAACTGATACTGAAACAAGGAAGATATTTGAAAATATTCATGTACACTTTAATTTGTACACTGATTAAACTGGTAAAAAGTATCCTGAAACACTTCAAAAAGCACAACTTAAACTGGTGCAAACAATGCCTCAGCAAGGATGTTGCCACAATGTTTTGCCTTGCAAAATTGTAATTGTAATTACTGTAATTGTAATTATTAACTGTAATTGTAATTATTAACTGTTATTGTAATCACAGTTGTTTTCTTTTTTTATTTAAACTGAAATTCAAACTTTAAAGGCACTGACCTCCAGATTTGACTAAAAATAATCTTTCTCTCAAATTGAAGTTTGGTCATATTATGAACATTAGAATATGAGTTTTTGTTTCTAAAATATTATAAAAATTCCAAATCAAGAAAAAAATTGACCTCGTCAGGAATCAAACCCCGGACCACATAAAAAGTAGTAACAAGAGGACCATGATGGTCCTGAATCGCTCACCTCTTCCCACATGACCCAGTTTTGAGTATGACGTCGTTTTTTCTATTATTTGACATAGTGACCTAGTTTTTGAGCTCATGTGACCCAGTTTTGAACTTGACCTAGATATTATCAAGATAAAAATTCTGACTAATTTTCAAGAAGATCCATTGAAAAATATGGTCTCTAGAGAGGTCACGAGGTTTTTCTATTATTTGACCTATTGACCTAGTTTTCGAAGGTACGTGACCCTGTTTTAAATTTTACCTAGATATCATCAAGGTGAACACTCTCACTAATTTTCATGAAGATCTCATGAAAAATATGGTCTCTAGAGAGGTCACAAGGTTTTTCTCTTTTTATACCTACTGGCCTAGTTTTTGACCGCACGTGACCAAGTTTCGAAACTGACCTAGATATCATCAAGATGAACATTCAGATCAATTTTCATGAAGATCCATTGAAAAATATGGCCTCTAGAGAGGTCAAAAGATTTTAATAATTTTAGACCTACTGACCTAGTTTTTGACCGCAGTTGACCCAGTTTCAAACTTGACCTAGATATCACCAAGATGAACATTCAGACCAACTTTCATACAGATCCCATGAAAAGTATGGCCTCTAGAGAGGTCACAAGGTTTTTTTATTATTTGACCTACTGACCTAGTTTTTTAAGGCACGTGACCCAGTTTCAAACTTGACCTAGATATCATCAAGGTGAACATTCTGACCAATTTTTATGGAGATCCATTCACAAGTATGGCCTCTAGAGAGGTCACAAGGTTTTCTATTTTTAGATCTACTGACCTAGTTTTTGACCGCACATGACCCTGTTTCGAACTTGACCTAGATATCATCAAGTGAACATTCAGACCAACTTTCATACAGATCCCATGAAAAATATGGCCTTTAGAGAGGTCACAAGGTTTTTCTATTATTTGACCTACTGACCTAGTTTTTGATGGCACGTGACCCACTTTCAAAACTGACCTAGATATCATCAAGATGAACATTCAGACCAACTTTCATACAGATCCCATGAAAAATATGGCCTCTAGTGAGGCCACAAGGTTTTTCTATTATTTGACCTACTGACCTAGTTTTTGACGGCACGTGACCCATTTTCGAACTTGACCTAGATATCATCAAGATGAACATTCAGACCAACTTTCATGAAGATCTCATGAAATATATGGCTTCTAGAGAGGTCACAAGGTTTTTCTATTTTTAGACTACTGACCTAGTTTTTGATCGCACATGACCCAGTTTTTGAACTTGACCTAGATATCATCAGATGAATATTCAGGGCCAACTTTCATACAGATCCCATGAAAAATGTGGCCTTTAGAGAGGTCACAAGGTTTTTCTATTATTTGACCTACTGACCTAGTTTTTGATGGCACGTGACCCAGTTTCGAACTTGGCCTAGATATCATCAAGATGAACGTTCTGACCAATTTTCATGAAGATCTTGTGAAATATATGGCCTCTAGAGAGGTCACAAGGTTTTTCTATTTTTAGACCTACTGACCTAGTTTTTGAAGGCACGTGACCCAGTTTCGAACTTGACCTAGATATCATCAAGGTGAACATTCTGACCAATTTTCATGAAGATCTTGTGAAATATATGGCCTCTAGAGAGGTCACAAGGTTTTTCTATTTTTAGACTACTGACCTAGTTTTTGAAGGCACGTGACCCCGTTTCGAACTTGACCTAGATATCATCAAGGTGAACATTCTGACCAATTTTCATGAAGATCTTGTGAAATATATGGCCTCTAGAGAGGTCACAAGGTTTTTCTATTTTTAGACCTACTGACCTAGTTTTTGAAGGCACGTGACCCAGTTTCGAACTTGACCTAGATATCATCAAGGTGAACATTCTGACCAATTTTCATGAAGATCTTGTGAAATATATGGCCTCTAGAGAGGTCACAAGGTTTTTCTATTTTTAGACCTACTGACCAAGTTTTTGAAGGCACGTGACCCAGTTTCGAACTTGACCTAGATATCATCAAGATGAAAATTCTGACCAACTATCATAAAGATCCCATGAAAAATGTGACCTCTAGAGTGGTCACAAGCAAAAGTTTACGGACGGACGCACGCACGGACGCACGCACGGACGACGGACACCGCGCAATCACAAAAGCTCACCTTGTCACTTTGTGACAGGTGAGCTAAAAACAGAAAATTCTGTGTTTCCATAACATACAGTTTGTCAGTAATTAAGTTTTAAAGCCTTCTTAACAAATACAGCATTTATTTCAAGATATCTAAAAAAAATCTTTTTTTGTGTTGTCGAATGATCTGGAGGCCAGTCCCTTAAAATCTAAAACTGCAACATCATTCAAATATGTGAATATCTTGAGATGCATTTAGAAATTTAATTTTCATATATTAAAAGTTCTTACTTCAGCCAGAGATTCTAAACAGACATGTCACATGTGTTCCACTAATAAATATATAAGGAATACTTAAACAATATGAGATATATTAATATAATTAGTTGAGAAATGTAACAAGGGGGCCACTATCAAGAGGGCAATTATAAGTGGCTCTAAGTCACTCACCTGATCTTGACTGTTTGACCTAGAGTATAGGTATGACACACTGAATCATAAATGGTAAAAACTGTGTTTAGTATAAACTAGTGGCCCTTAAAGGAGCCAAGTGCCACCATTTGAATAAATTTGCAAGAGGATTTTTCAGTGTTGCTACAGACCAAGTTTCATGCAGATCCAACAAACAGTTTATGAGAAAAAGTCATTTAAAGGTAAAAACAAAGTTTCATGAAGATCCACCAAGCAGTTTATGAGAAAAAGTCATTTAAAGGTAAAAACAAAGTTTCATGAAGATCCACCAAGAAGTCATTTAAAGGTAAAAGCAAAGTATCATGAAGATCCACCAAGCAGTTTATGGGAAAAAGTCATTTAAAGGTAAAAACAAAGTTTCATGAAGATCCACCAAGCAGTTTATGAGAAAAAGTCATTTAAAGGTAAAAACAAAGTTTCATGAAGATCCACCAAGAAGTCATTTAAAGGTAAAAGCAAAGTATCATGAAGATCCACCCAAGCAGTTTATGAGAAAAAGTGTATTTAAAGGTAAAAACAAAGTTTCATGAGATCACCAAGCAGTTTATGAGAAAAGTCATTTAAAGGTAAAAACAAAGTTTCATGAAGATCCACCAAAAAGTCATTTAAAGGTAAAAGCAAAGTATCATGAAGATCCACCAAGCAGTTTATGAGAAAAAGTCATTTAAAGGTAAAAACAAAGTTTCATGAAGATCCACCAAGCAGTTTATGAGAAAAAGTCATTTAAAGGTAAAAACAAAGTTTCATGAAGATCCACCAAGAAGTCATTTAAAGGTAAAAGCAAAGTATCATGAAGATCCACCAAGCAGTTTATGGGAAAAAGTCATTTAAAGGTAAAAACAAAGTTTCATGAAGATCCACTATGCAGTTAATGAGAAGCAGTCATTTAAAGGTTTTCCTATTTTTAGCTAAATAATCCATAAGACAGCTTGTTCAACTATTCAGGGATCTGACAGTAAAATGAATTTTTGTCTCAATAAGAGACCTCTACTTTAAAAGGAAGATACACCAAGATATAAAAAGACCCTACTACTCAGAGGGGTTAAAGGTCAAGTATGGAAGGGGTACTGACATTCTTTATTTTGATGGAATTAAATTATATCAGAAAAAAAACAGTCCAAGAATTTACATGCACATAAAGTATAAAGACTTTGCTAAACTCAAATTATATTTCTATTTATTTACTATTTATTTTTATTTTATTTATTCATTTTATTCATTATTATAGCAGATGATGATGATAAAGATACATTTTAAGTTTCAAGTCATTATCTTATATTGTACTAAAGTTATATCCAGAAAGCCAAGATTGCCAAAAAACTTTAAAGTATGAAAGGGGCATAATTCTATCAAAAATACAATTTATAGTATGGGGATTGTAGCCACACATGCAGATGATGATTATAAAGAAATAGTTTTAATTCCAAGTTGTTATCTTTTAAAGTACCAAAGATATGTCTATAAACGAAACTTTCAAAAAAAAAACAACATGAAAATAATTCTAAGTATAAAACTTGGTAACCTTGACCTTGGGTATAATGGGCCCAGGCCCTGCACATACTTTGTTTCTATGCTGGACAATGTTTATATGAAGTTACAGTAAGATATATGCAATAGTAACAAAGATACGACAGAAAAACAACGGTTGCCGAAAAACTTTAACCTTAAAAATAACCGAGGTATAACACCTTGGTGACCTTTGACCTTTGATATAATAGGCTCAGCCCCTGCAAATATTTTGTTTGTATCATGGACAATGCTTATGTGAACTTACAGTAAGATATAAGCAATAGTAACAAAGATATGACAGAAAAACAAAGGTTGCCGAAAAACTTTAACCTTAAAAATAACCAAAGTATAACACCTTGGTGACCTTGACCTTGGGTATAATGGGGCCCAGCCCCTGCACATATTTTGTTTGCATGCTGAACAATGTTAATGTGAAGTTATAGTAAGATATAAGTAACAGTAACAAAGAACAAGAGCGGTCGGAGGACAGCAATGCTCAACTATACAACAGCCTTGTCGATTGAATGAATACGAAAGTCAAAAAAAGGGCATAATTTAGTAAAAAAGCAAAATAGGGTTATGGAAACTGCATAGTGCTTATCAGCTCATGACAGGTGACAAGTGTGTGAAGTTTCAATCCATTCCCATAAGTGGGTACTGAGATACCAGCTTTCATATAAGAATTTTACCAAAAACTCTTAAGTTGAAAAAGGGGCATAATTTTGTAAAATGCGAAGTTGAGTTATTGACCCTTTGCACTGCATGTCATATCATGATAGTAAACAAGTTTGTGAAGTTTCAATCCTTTCCCATTAGTGGATACTGAGATACCAGCTTACATACAAAACAATAACCAAAAATTTCTATGTTGAAAAAGGGGCATAATTTTGTAAAAAAAAAAAAAAGCAAGAAAGAGTTATGGGACATGCTTCGTGCATGTCAGATCGTGACAGTGAACAAGTGTGTAAAGTTTCAATCCATTCCCATTAGTGACTACTGAGATACCAGCTTACATACAAAACCTTAACCAAAAATTTCTAAGTCGAAAAAGGGGCATAATTTTGTAAAAAAGCAAAATAGAGTTATGGAACATGTGCAATGTAAGTCAGTTTATCACAGTGAATAAGTGTGTGAAGTTTCAATCCATTCCCAAAAGGGGACATAATTTGGCCAAAATGAAAGTCAGAGTTAATGACTTGCTGCTATCAACTAGTTTTATAACCCCGAAGACACATGTGAAGTTTCAAATCAATATCTGCATTAGTTTTGGAGATAATAACTTGCATGTAAAACTTTAACCAAAATTTTCCAAGTCTAAAAGGGGGCATAATTTGCTCAAAAAACATGTCACAGTTATGGGACTTGACCCAGTGAGGTTGGTAATTGATCTAGAAAAAGAAAAAATAAGTTTCAAATCTATATGCCTTTTAGAAATAGCTGTATGTACTTGCATGCAAAACTTTAACCAGAATTTTCTAAGTCCAAAAGGGGGCATTATTTGGCCAAAATGAAGGTCAGAGTTATGGGACTTGCTGCTATCAACTAGATTTATAACCCCGAAGATACATGTGAAGTTTCAAATCAATATCTGCATTAGTTTTGGAGATAGCAACTTGCATGTAAAACTTTAACCAAAATTTTCTAAGTCTAAAAGGGGGCATAATTTGCTCAAAATACATGTCAGAGTTATGGGTCTTGACCCAGTGAGGTTGGTAATTGATCTAGAAAAAGAAACAAGAGGACCATGATGGTCCTGAATCGCTCACCTCTTCCCACATGACCCAGTTTTGAGTATGACGTCGTTTTTTCTATTATTTGACATAGTGACCTAGTTTTTGAGCTCATCTGGCCCAGTTTTGAACTTGACCTAGATATTATCAAGATAAAAATTCTGACCAATTTTCATGAAGATCCATTGAAAAATATGGTCTCTAGAGAGGTCACAAGGTTTTTCTATTATTTGACCTATTGACCTAGTTTTCGAAGGTATGTGACCCTGTTTTGAATTTTATCTAGATATCATCAAGGTGAACATTCTCACTAATTTTCATGAAGATCTCATGAAAAATATGGCTTCTAGAGAGGTCACAACGTTTTTCTATTTTTATACCTACTGGCCTAGTTTTTGACCGCATGTGACCCAGTTTCGAAACTGACCTAGATATCATCAAGGTGAACATTCAGATCAATTTTCATGAAGATCCATTGAAAAATATATCCTCTAGAGAGGTCAAAAGATTTTTCTAATTTTAGACTTAATGGCCTAGTTTTTGACCGCAGTTGACCCAGTTTCAAACCTGACCTAGATATCATCAAGATGAACATTCAGACCAACTTTCATACAGATCCATGAAAAGTATGGCCTCTAGAGAGGTCACAAGGTTTTTTTATTATTTGACCCACTGACCTAGTTTTTTATGGCACGTGACCCAGTTTCAAACTTGACCTAGATATCATCAAGGTGAACATTCTGACTAATTTTCATGAAGATCCATTCAAGGGTATGGCCTCTAGAGAGGTCACAAGGTTTTTCTATTTTAAGACCTACTGACCTACTTTTTGATCACAGTTGACCCAGTTTCAAACTTGACCTATATATCATCAAGATAAACATTCAGACCAACTTTCATACAGATCCCATGAAAAAAATGGCCTCTAGAGAGGTCACAACATTTTTTCATTATTTGACCTACTGACCTACTTTTTGATGGCACATGACCCACTTTCTAACTTGACCTAGATATCATCAAGACGAACATTCTGGCTAATTTTTATGGAGATCCATTCACAAGTATGACCTCTAGAGAGGTCACAAGGTTTTTCTATTTTTAGACCTACTGACCTAGTTTTTTACTGCACATGACCCTGTTTCAAACTTGACCTAGATATCATCAAGATGAACATTCAGACCAGCTTTCATACAGATCCCATGAAAAATATGGTCTCTAGAGAGGTCACAAGGTTTTTCTATTATTTGACCTACTGACCTAGTTTTTGAAGGCACGTGACCCACTTTCAAACTTGACCTAAATATCATCAAGATGAACATTCAGACCAACTTTCATATAGATCCCATGAAAAATATGGCCTCTAAAGAGGTCACAAGGTTTTTCTATTATTTGACCCACTGACCTAGTTTTTGATGGCACGTGACCCATTTTCGAACTTGACCTAGATATCATCAAGATGAACATTCTGACCAATTTTCATGAAGATCTCATAAAATATATGGCCTCTAGAGAGGTCATAAGGTTTTTCTATTTTTAGACCTACTGACCTAGTTTTTCACCGCATGTGACCCAGTTTCGAACTTGACCTAGATATCATCAAGGTGAACATTCTGACCAATTTTTATGAAGATCCATTTACAAGTATGGCCTCTAGAGAGGTCAGAAGATTTTTCTATTTTTAGACCTACTGACCTAGTTTTTGACCGCACGTGACCCACTTTCGAACTTAATCTAGATATCATCAAGATGAACATTCAGACCAACTTTCATACAGATTCCATGAAAATTATGGCCTCTAGAGAGGTCACAAGGTTTTTCTATTATTTGACCTACTGACCTAGTTTTTGAGGCCACGTGACCCACTTTCAAACTTGACCTAGATATCATCAAGGTGAACATTCTGACCAATTTTCATGAAGATCTTATAAAATATATGGCCCCTAGAGAGGTCACAAGGTTTTTCTATTTTTAGACCTACTGACCTAGTTTTTGACCGCACGTGACCCAGTTTCGAACTTGACCTAGATATCATCAAGAAGAACATTCTGACCAACTTTCATAAAGATCCCACAAAAAATGTGACCTCTAGAGTGGTCACAAGCAAAAGTTTACGGACGCACGGACGCACTGACGCACGGACGACGGACACCGCGCGATCACAAAAGCTCACCTTGTCACTTTGTGACAGGTGAGCTAAAAATAAGTTTCAAATCTATATGCCTTTTAGAAATAGCTGTATGTACCTGCACGCAAAACTTTAACCAGATTTTTCTAAGTCCAAAAGGGGGCATAATTTGGCCAAAATGAAAGTCAGAGTTATGGGACTTGCTGCTATCAACTAGTTTTATAACCCCAAAGACACATGTGAAGTTTCAAATCAATATCTGCATTAGTTTTGGAGATAGCAACTTGCATGTAAAACTTTAACCAAAATTTTCTAAGTCCAAAAGGGGGCATAATTTGCTCAAAATACATGTCAGAGTTATGGGACTTGACCCAGAGAGGTTGGTAATTGACCTAGACAAAAGAAAAAATAAGTTTCAAAGCTATATGCCTTTAATTGATGGCTGTATGTACTTGCATGCAAAAACTTAACCAAGGTGTGACGCCGACGCCAGGGTGAGTAGAATAGCTAGACTATTCTTCGAATAGTCGAGCTAAAAAGCAAAACAGAGTTATGGAACATGTGCAATGTAAGTCAGTTTATCACAGTTAATAAATGTGTGAAGTTTCAATCCATTCCCACAAGTGGCTACTGAGATACCAGCTTACATACAAAACCTTAACCAAAAATTTCTAAGTCGAAAAAGGGGCATAATTTTGTAAAAAAGCAAAATAGAGTTATGGAACATGTGCAATGTAAGTCAGTTTATCACAGTGAATAAGTGTGTGAAGTTTAAATCCATTCCCACAAGTGGTTGCTGAAATACCAGCTTACATACAAAAACTTAACCAAATTGTGACGCGGATGCCGACGCATGGGCGAGTCCAATAGCTCTACTATTCTATGAATAGTCGAGCTAAAAACAAAGGTTGCCAAAAAACTTTAACCAAGAAAGCTCATGCCGACGCTGGGGCGAGAAGAATAGCACCCCTATTCTCTGAAAAGTGGAGCTAAAAAGGTCTATTGAAATGAACTGGGAAGATGACCTTATAGTTCTGCTAAACACCAAGTCTAATGAAGATCCATCCAGCGGTCCATGAAAAGAAGCCGTCATAAGGGACTATTTTCAGCTCTTGTGGTCCCATAAGAGTCTGAGATGAGCACCCTAATTTGAACAAAAGTGGGAGACAACCTTAAAATGATACATGTACTACAGATTAAGTTTGATGAAGATCCATGAAGCTGATGAAGATCTATCAAGCTGTTCATGAGAAAAAGTTGTTACAGAAGTTGTTTAAAGGTATTTCTATTTTTAGCTCTTATGGCCCCTAAAGGTGAAAGGGGTATACAAATAACAATGTAAAATATGATAACTTAAGGAAATACAGGGAAAGTCAGAAGCATACCATTGAGCTATCTTATAACAATACTTATCAAAACTTACTGATCAAAAGCCCTCCATTATATTATTCAAACTGTTGAGCTAAAAAAACTTAACTGTAACCTCTTGAAACATAACTTCCCGATTAAATACACCGACCTAATATTACTTTGTTTACATAAAACATTGAACTGACTAAGCTTTTTTAAATTTTGGCAAGTGGCCTAACGGCTACAGAATAAGTTTTATTATGCATGTACTGGGAGAATATTATAATTTAAAGCGATGAACTCAGGATGACTCCACAGAACCCACCATTTGAATAAATTTCAGAAAAGTCCACAAGGAGTTAGTTCATTCTTTATATATCTATCTTTAGCTCAGATGGCCCCTGAAAGTGGTCAAGCAAAACCATTTGTGCAATGATCAAGAGCGGTCTATACAAGGATACTACAGATTAGTTTAAGTAAAGATCCATCACGTGGTTCATGAGAGGCTTTTTCATTTTTAGCTCTGGCAGCCCTAAAAGGGGCCAAGCGAAATGCCAAGTTGCAACAGACAAGGTTTCCTGTAACACTACTAGAAGTTGAGAGAAGAAGTTGATTAAATTTAAGTAATAAGTAAAAATATGGATGCAAGACTATCAAGATGGATTTCAGACTATCAAACTATACTTACAGTCTAACAACTCACCTTGAACTGTTGGTTCAGATGAACTGATAAAAGCAGACCTACATAAACATGAACAAACCTGAACATTCCAAAGTTTACCTAATTTTGGGTATGCACTTTTGTCATCATGGAATAGATCTCAAATCATTTACTGGGATATTAAATAACAATAGGTTAGTAATCATTGAGGAATAAGGACAATGTGTCAATTGGGTTGATCAATATAAACATAATTTATTTTTTATACTTGAAAAATTGCTACTGTTTTAACAATGAGCTGTCAGTTAATTCAATGTAAATGTTTTCTTGATAACTAATTTGTTCATCCATCAAATAATATAAAATCAGTTATTTTCTTGGGCACAGAATTTCAAGGTTTTCCCAAAATGGCTTCTAATGAACATAAATGGGGATTTGACTTGTGTGTTAGGATTTCATTTCATGACTGACTTGACCAGAAAACCCATGAAAATTAAAACCCCACGAATTTTAATGACTTCGCAGTAATAAGCGAGTTTATGTAATATATATGTTATTAATACTTTCCTGTTCTGGCTAGCAGTCAAGTTGTATTACTGAAAAATATCAATATTTTTGCAACATCTATAATGGAGTATAATAACAAATTATTTTCTGACAGCAGGTTTGGAGACTAACCAATAATACTAGTTCTTTGTATCTAACATTGAGAGACATAGCAGTGTAGCAGAACCTTCGTTAACTCATACAGTTATATGTCCACCTATGCAAAAGCTGTAAATTTGCTGTTCTAAGTAGGCAACTTTATTTGCTAACTGTCAAATCATTTAAATTTGTGGGCATGGGCAAGAAATTTCAGGGTCTTGGCCAAAATGGTTATTTTAAGGGGATTTTGACTTCTGAACATAAAATAAATGAAAATTTTGCTGCTTTGTTAGAATTAAATTTTGTGGATTGGCTTAATTATGAAATCCACAAAAATTTAAGTCCATCACAAAAATTAATGACTTCAGTGTGTGTCATTCCTATGTAGTACATTTGTAATAGTATCACCTATTATGAATTAATACATCAAAAATATCTTGTTTTACACTAATAGTGCCTTCTGATACTGTCAGAAAGACAGTGCTCTCAACAGGGAAAATGACAGAACTGAAAATACAATCATTGGAAAACTGTACAGATTATTTTATTTCATTGCATGTAGAGGGAATTCTTTAGTGGGTGCAATGCTGGGATGGATATGCACTGAGAAACAATAGGTGCATAAAAATGATTGTACTAAAAACCTGGGAAAAATACCTATTAGAGTACTGGATTTTAGCTAGGTACAGTAGGATTGAGATAACCTAAACAAACAACATTTCATTTTAGGCCTGAACAAGATCAATAATTATGTTAGGTTTGGTAATTATAGGGGAAGTATTTAGAAACAAGATGGCAAAATGGGCCTTAAGTTGGGCCTAAGTCACTCGCCTGAGGAGGACCTAGACTTTTAGACCTTGCTTCTGACATCCACTAAACCAGATAAACAGACAGACATTTATGTAAAGTTTATTTCTATTTTTTGTTTTTGTTTTTTTTTTTTTTGCTATGACAGCCCAAGTATGTGTAACAAGCTGGACAAACTCAAGAGAGGTCCACCCAAAGATGTTAAAGAAAATGATAAAGTTTGCCATTATGCGTGGACAATGTCAGACCACAATGACTGCTGTGTAACAAGCTGGGCAAACTCAAGAGAGGTCCACCCAAAGATGTTAAAGAAAATGATAAAGTTTGCCATTATGCGTGGACAATGTCAGACCACAATGACTGCTGGTGTCATGTTGCACTGACATCCTGAGGGTTCTTGTGACATTCATTCAATCCATCCATTAATTCATGAATTATATATTTTTCCATACAAAAAAATTATTGTCATACTTCAGGCAAAAAGTTGTTTACCTGCATCTGTTCAATATCTGTGTTAAAAATGTTTATGAAGTTACCGTTTGCCAATGTTGTTGTTATTGCTCACATAAATATTAACAAAAAAAGTGTCAAAGATATTAATGGTAAATATGAAGATTCTAGAGAAATGTTAAAACATCCTCTTTTAGCGTGCTTAATTTAGTGCCTCTGCAAACATGACGTCATTGTTGTTGTTTTTTTCAACTAAAATGTCATGGAACATCTTCAGCAAAATTTAATTATTTTAAAATAGATATTATTTATATACTTTTAAAAAAACTCATGTATTACGTCTATGAATATTTATCAATCTTAAACAAATATTGTGTTAAAATATTAAAACATTCACTTTACAGAGCAATTAAGTTTGATAGTTTATTTCTACATTTTAATTATTCTGCCATTATTAATTTGTCACGCATTGAAAAACAGTAATCAAACTATCAAGATTGAGGTTTGAACTTTGCCTAATTGCTAGCATTTGTATACAGATTAATATTGCTATCTAAGGCAAAATTATGTTAAATCAGTCAACCACTCTATATTCATAAACAAATCAATTTAGGGGACATTGATAGAAAATACTAAGGCCTTTCATGACAGGCAAAGTGTCCTGTGACCGAAAACAATGTAGGACAAAGCATACCATTTCATAGGCAAACAACTGCATAAGAGTACTTCAATGCAACAAAGTCAATCATTTGGCCCTGCACTGATACCGTAAGAAGAATTCAGTGGAGTACAGAATCTGATTAAATTTGTTGTCGTATTCATACATTTAATTTTAGTTAAATACACATCTTTCATCATTAAATATTTAATATTATACTTCCTTTCATTATAACATTTTTGTTAAATATTCATTTTTTATTGCATGTTGCATATAATTATGTAGGGATTATTCTGGACCTCCAAAAAGTACAGGGTGCTGCTAAAAAATATCAGTGTGCATTTTGCTCACTGCAAATCTTTGTCTTTAACTGCTATCTATTAGGCCTAAAAAAAATTCTTTGTTTTTTTTTTATTATTATTATTATTATTATTATGTGAGACTTTTCGAAAATTATTTTTGTGTCAAAGAATGAATACAATAAGGGGGTTATGCCTTTAGAGCATCAGTAAGTTGGTTTCTTACATCACTGACCATGTTTAAAGCATAAAAAGTACAGTTTTGTAACTTTTTGTTAAAAAGTTAAATTGAAAAAAAAATTCTCCAAGGCCATAAAAACATTTAGCCTTTAGGGCTGGGCAAAAACTTAGGGTAGGTCTGGATACCTGAAACAAACAATTTTTTTTTACGCCTTATATGATACACTTCCTCCTGTAGATAAAAGAGTTACACTTCCTGCAATACTGCATGGTATATGCTTGTGCACTTGTATGCTTCCTCCTACATAAAAAGTACATTCACCAGAAGGCTAGAATGTAGGTTAGATGACCAGTTACCAGACGGTTAGGCACTCTACAGTATAGGGTTCAACATTCAACCCTCACTAAATGTCAGCTGTGCTTTAAATATCATTTGACCTTGTGATATGTCATTTTGTAAATTTGTAAACAAAGAACAGCTGATCGATATTTATAAACAAATGATTTGTTGAAACTCACAAGCTACTGAGCAGTCATAAACCAATTTATCTCTTAGTGTCATTAGCTTATGCCGTCAAGCATTTTCAGTTGGTTTCTCTTATAATGCTTTTTTGTAAAAAAAAATTCAGACTTTTCCGCGATCGATTATATATAAACAACCTCAGTTGCAGAAGAAATTCATTTCCGTCTGTAAGTTGTTGTTGTTGTTGTTGTTGTTTTTGTTGCAATGGAGGGGATAAATTACGGACAACGGTACAACTCCGCTTTCGGATTGAAAGCTTTAAAAACTTTAGAGTTCTACGTGTATTTTAGATATTTTCATTCGATTTATTAGTGTAAATCGATAGGAACTTGGTATTCATTTAGTAACAAGGATCCAAGTCAAGTGATAAGCCAACAATTAACATAACATGAAAATCCATCATTGTAGGAACTACTACAGGAAAGAGTGTTTCTTCCCCTGTAGTATTCGGCAGTAGAACCAGCTACTGATACTGTGTCCACAGGATCGCTTGAAGCTTTTTTAAGCCAAAATGAACAAAATCTTTTTCCAAAAATAAGTCTTCTTTTAAATTCCATGTACATACTCTTCCTTTTTACTCTTATGTTTTATCTTTGGCGCTTGCCCCTACATGACAGGACAATCAACATGTTGACTGTGGCCATTATATACTTGTAGGGAGTAGAAGTTTCCTATCTTTAACTGTTATATAGCATGGACATGAAAAAGATTGAAAATGAGTTTCTTATTTTCTAAATATGTTATTCACCCTTTGTACCCCCAGAAAAATCTTACAAATTATCAAGATTATTTAATAGACAGCCACATTGTGTATAATTCAAGAACACAAATGTCTGGACCAAAGAAAACAAGTTTTTAGCACCAGAAGTATTTTTGCATTTTACCTTAACTTGTTCATAAAGACTTGTCTGTACACAAAGACCACATTTGTGCATTTCTAGGCATGGTTTTTGCTAGAGACCACCCGTGAACATACCCCACACGACTTCACAGGCCACCAGTTTCATGTTATGCGGAGTCAATATTCACCACGGGCGCATATAAAGACCACCTTTTGAGTTCCTGAGCGTGGCTCATTCATTCAAACTGCGTTACAGACCTTCAGTGAACAGAGACCACCTGGCTTTTACCAATTAAACATTTCAGTTTATTCTAACCTGTGAATAAATACCAAATGCACATAAAGACCACTACTTGACTTTCCAATTTTATACAAGTTATGCAAAACAGTTTGTTTTTTTTTTTGGAATCCATGTTTTGCTGTTCAGATGTTTTCATACATTTGCAATAGAATAACGACAGCTTTTCTTGTTATTTTACTTTAGTTGCCAGTTAACCAGTTTTAAACATATCTATATAATAAAATGTTGCTATTTCTCTGAAAACTGGTAAAAGCTAGTAGTACAAAAAATAAAAGATTCATGTGATAATACATGCCTTTCAGGAGCGCTTTCCAAAATGATAAAACAGGGTTGCCAACCCATGTGACTTTTGAATACTGTACACACAGATTCAGGTTACGTTTTGCCTATATTTTCATACAAAGAATGCCAAAGATAGCATAATGAGTGCTTTCTTCTGCATAAAACGTCAGCAATCAGTTCTGTTATCATAATGCTGTATTCGGCGTTCTTTATCTTAAGAAAATCCGACAAGTAATAAGGAAAATAAAGGCAAAAAGTTACCTGAATCACGACATTTTCTCCATGTGTACGGTATCCGAAAGTCTCGTGGGTTGGCCACCCTGGAAAAGTAATATTCGATGCGACTTCGAATATATTATTGCATCAAAGTTATCGTAAATGATACGCAATTTAATTGCATGTGTTAATTACATAATTTTGAGCGTTTGATTACGCACCAAATACAATGGTTTTGATGCAAATGTTCAAGTGCTTGTTGCCGTTATTGGTCTTATTTGTAAATCATGAATTCAATCACCGTTATTGTATGTTAACAATGTCCATTTTGATTAGCAAATTATGTTCAAATATTTTGAATAGAAATACGTACAAGTACTTCTTTGATCAACATATTCTTTACTCAATGAACAGAATACAGTATAGTTTTTTATCATTCAGAAAAAAATAATAGTTTGTAAATTTTCTGGATTTCTTATTCATAATACATGTATATATGTATTAACATTTCCCTCTACGAGGGTCCTGCAAAAAGTTCTATCATTGGGTTCGGATTTCTTGTAGTGCTACGTTTTATCAAAATCATTTTTATTACAAACCTTCAAAGTATTCACCCTTTACCGAAAAATATTTTTGTTACCTTTTTACATAATCGCGTAAATCAGATAAATAGTCTTCTTTTGGTATCTGTTTGAGACACTGATAAATGGCGCTGCCAAGAGAACTCCTGGACTTATATTTCTTTCCAGAAAGCATTTTCTTAAGCCTTGGAAATAAAAAAAGTCACAGGAACTCAGGTCAGGTGAATAAGGCGGATGGTTTACAACTTCTGCATTTTCAGAAGTTAGAAAAGACTTACAAACCTCGCACTTGTGAGAGGAGATGTTGTCGTGTATAAGATGTCCTGACCATCCTTTGCTTGGACGTTTCTTATTGCAAAACTCTTTCACTTCCTTCAGTACAAAGTTCTTGTAGAAACGTCCAGTGACTGTATGACCAGATGGACAAGGCACTTGAACGACTGGCCCACTAGAATGGAAGAAATTGCTTACACTTATGGTTGTCTTGGCAATACAGGGGCGTTTTTGATCTTATCGCTTCCGTTGCTTATTATCAGCCCTTCTCTGTGGCTCAAACATGTGCACCCAGGTTTCGTCACCTGTTAGCAAGTTAGAAATAACCCGACTATCACAGCCATTGTATGTTTTCAAAAGTTCCCGGGCACATTTAAAACGTTGTTTCTTTTGCTACTCAGTGAGCAAATGAAGTACCCACCTAGTGCAAACCTTTCTAAGGTCCAAACGCTTTTTCAGAATTGTTTGCACAGTGCCTTCTGATATGCCAGTACAACTGGTTATATCTTTCACCGACAATCGCGCATCCTGTTCGACCATAACTTTTACAGCAGCGAGTTTTGCCTTTAAGGTTTTAGGCCTACCAGAACGGGTACCATCTTCGACAGATAATTTCCAACCTTTAAAAGCTGGCCTGAGGTCCATATATACCACACAATTAATCAAATATCTGCTTTGAATCTATATTAAGCCTAATGCGACATTTAATATTGCTATGAATTTCAGTCATCGTCCATGATACAATGTGACAAGTAAATTGGTCAGTGTATATGACTGCATGTATTTCAATTTGAAATAACTCGGTCATATGAAAAGCAATTTGCATGAAATAAACGGATATCGTTAGCTATTGGACACACCATTCAAGTGCAATTAAGCGTTTTAAAAAAATACATGGGATAAAACTACGGAAGCCCATTAGTGACAGAACTTTTTGCAGGACCCTTGGACATTAAGAATGTACATGCACTTAATTTATTCCTATTAGCTATTTGTATATTAAGCTATTTAGTTTTATGCTGAAGGAAATTTTATACTGTATTGTGCAAAAACTGGAAAGCGCTATGTACAAGTAATTAAAAAGATTTTTCCTACGGATTAATAAAAATTCATATTTGTATTTCATTTAAAGTCTATATAATGAGGTAAATAAATGAAATGTTTTAATTACTTTGGATTGCATGGCATTTGAAAGTAATGCCATATATTAAACTAATTTGGAATATCTGTAATTTAACTGTATCTCATACATCTATAGTCAGTAATAATAGCATTCCGTTTAACCACAAGAGGGTATTGTGGGATATGGAACAAGGATAGTAAGATACAATATCATGAAATTGAACTGAAAGTAGATAAACAAACAATTATAGGAGCAGAGGAAGTGGGCACAGGGTACGAGATGTTTGATGAGGGCTACTAGGACACAACATGAAATCACAAGGGAGATAAAGATGGGGTGGGGTAAGGACCTGCAGAATGTTGTTGAGGGATGCTAAGACACAATATAAAAAAAATACTGAACTGAAAGTAAAAAAACAAGAGCTCTGCCTAATTGGGCATAACATGCCTGTTTTCAAGCAGAAAAGGACAGGGTAGAAAATATGGGCACGACAAAAACAACAACAATTACTTCGGAGGTGTGTGCATGCGTGCGTGTGTATGTGTGTGTGTGTGTGTGTGTGTGTGTGTGTGTGCGTGCGTGCGTGCGTGCGTGTTGGGGGTGGTGAGTGCCGTTCTAAAACATATTAAGAAACTGCAGGTAAAAACTGGGGAAGCGAATACATAGTCAAGCAAAAGAACAAAAAAAGGTAACAACATCAAGAAGTTAACTGAAAGTAAATAAAATACGGGGACAGCAAGGGGGTGGGTATATGAGATGAAAGAGGGGTAAGGATGCAGACGTAGACGAGGGATACTATTAAAGATCCAGCAACAAGAAAATAAGATGAAGGTTAATAAAATAATACAGGAGTGGAAAAGATGGGGAGGGGGTTATGTGCTGGGGTGGGTGCAGGATGTAGATGAGAAATACCAAGGTACAATGCCAAGAAACAGAACTAAGAGAGAAAAAAAATATATATATAGGGGCGGAGAGTGGAAGAGGAATAGGTACGTGATGGGTTTGTGTGAGCGAGTGTGTAATAGGGATACTACACAACACAATGCAGGGGCGAAAGCGCATGGGAGGAGGTATTTGCGAGTGTCTTGGGGTGCAGATGTGGATGAGAAATATTAAGATACATAGCAGAGGGGGTTTGGGATGTTATCTCGGGGGTTGACCTGTGAGCAGCTGACCCCAAACTCGACAGGGACCTTTCCTTAGATGAAATTATTCATTGTTTGAAAGCTGTAGCAATTATGTTACAACTCAGTCTCTAGGTCGAACAGTCAGCATCTGACACGGAGTCACTAAGGTTTGGTGTCCCGCAGGGTTCTTGTGCCGGACCTGTGATCTTTACCCTGTATATATCGGCTCTTAACCGAGAGGTGCAGAAATATCCAGCTGATCTCTATGGATACGCGGACGACCACAAGATTGCGTTAAAAATTCAAGCGGGAAATTCTCAAAATGAGACAACTGTTCTTCAACAACTCGACAGTTGTCTAAATGAAATCATAAAAATGATGACAACCTTCAAACTGAAAATGAATCAGTCTAAAACTGAAATTATTATGTATGGAACAAGACAACAGTTAGCGAAATTGGACATCACAAGTGTAAACGTTGGTGGGTGTGACGTAAAATGCGTCGATCACGTCAGAGACCTAGGTGTAACTATGACCAATACACTCATCTTTGACCATCACATTAGAAAAAGTGTCAGATAGCTCATGTACAATTACGAAACCTTAGGGCTATACGGAAACATCTCACACAGAAGTCAACTGAATCATTAGTGCATGGATTGGTTCATTCTCACATTGACTTCTGCAACAGTTTATTTACAGAAATTCCAGCCTACCAAATCAATAAACTACAGCGAGTCCAAAATCATGCCGCTAGAGTAGTCAAGAATGCTTCCTATGAAAAACCAAGTACCGAACTTCTGAAAGAATTACACTGGCTTCCAGTTAAGGCTAGAGTCATGTTCAAAGTTTTAGTAATAGTCTTCCGTGTCATCAATGGTACAGCTCCAGTATATCTGAGGGAAATGTTTGTACCTACTCAACAACGATACAGACTTCGCTCACAAAGTGACACTGACTTTAACATCCCTAGACGGCGAACAAAACTAGCAGACAAATCTATGGCAGTCGTTTGTCCCAAATGGTGGAACGATCTGCCTAGCTATCTGAAAAACATTCAGTCTGAAGCCAGCTTTAGATCAAAACTGAAAACACATTTATTTAGGCAGTTTTATGAACAATGAGTGTAGTCTTGTTAAAATACAAAATATTCAGAAGTGGTGTAAAATAGTATTTATATATGTACAAATCTTTAAATCTAAGTTCTAGAATCCTGTTCATATTTTGTATGTATATATGTTAAATGTGTGTTATGTAATTGTAAAGCGCAATAGAATATTTTATAATTTTTGCGCTATATAAATGCCATGTATTTGTATTTTGTATTTAGGTCACTGTGACCTTGACCCCAAAAAATAGCGAACCTCTTCAAGTGATGGTTAGTCATCCTGAAAGGTTCGAAAGCTGTAGCTGTTATACTTACTCAATGAAAGTCTGGAAACAAAAAAAGTTGACAGTTGGGCAGATGGACAGTTCAATGTCCCCTTTCCAAGAAGTGGGATGTCGGACGGTCGGTAGGTCTGCCGGTCCGTAGACCAATCCGTTTCCGGATGATAACTCAAGAACGCTTGGGCCTAGGATCATGAAAGTTCATAAGGTTTGTCATGACCAGCAGATGACCACTACTGATTTTGAGGTCAGTAGGTGAAAGGTCAAGGTCACAGTGACCCATAACAGTTAAACCATTTCGGGATGATAACTCAAGAATGCTTGAGCCTAGGATCATGAAAGCTGATATGGAGGCTGTTCATGACCAGTAGATGACCCCTATTAATTTTTAGATCAGTAGGTTAAAGGTCAAGGTCAGTGACTCGGAACAGTTAAACGGTTTCCGAATGATAACTCAAGAACCCTTAGGCTTTGGATAATGAAAGTTGAAAGGGAGGTTGGTCATGACCAGCAAATGACTCCTATTGATTTTGAGGTCAGTAGGTCAAAGGTCAAGGCCACAGTAACCCGTAACAGTTAAACCATTTCGGGATGATAACTCAAGAATGCTTGGGCCTAGGATCATGAAAGCTGTTAAAGAGGTTGGTCATGACCAGCAGATGACCCCTATTGAATTTGAGCTCAGTAGGCCAAAGGTCAATGACACAGTGACCCAGAACCGTTTCTGGACGATAACTTGAGAACACTTGAGCCTAGGATCACGAAACTTAATAGGAAGGTTGAGCATGGCCAACAGATGACCCCTAATGACTTTGGGGTCAGTAGGTCAAAGGTCATGGTCACAGTGACCCCGAACAGTTAAACGGTTTCTGGACAATAATTTGAGAACGCTTGGACCTAGGATCACGAAACTTGACAGGGAGGTTGATCATGACCAGCAGATGACCCTTACTGACTTTGAGGTCAAAGGTCAAGGCCACCGTGACCAGGAACTGTTAAAACGTTTCCGGGCAATAACTTGAGAACTCTTGGGCCTAGGATCCCAAAACTTAATAGGGAGGTTGACCATGACCAGCAGATGACCCCTATTGATTTTGAGGTCAGTGGTCAAATGTCAAGATCACAGTGATCTGGAACAGTTAAACTGTTCCGGACAATAACTTGAGAACGCTTGGGCCTAGGATCCCGAAACTTAATAGGGAGGTTGCTCATGACCAGCTGATGTGGTCAGTAGGTCAAATGTCAAGGTCACTTTGACCCGGAACAGTAGAACTTTTTTTTGCCAAATAACTAGAGAATGCTTTGGTCTAAGATCACATTTGATATGGAGGTCACTTGTGACTGGAAAATGACACACTGATTTGAGGTCAGTACGTTATATTCCAGTGCACAGTGACCAAATAATTTTTGTTCCTTGTGCAGTTACTGAATGCATCAAGGGGGGCATTTCATGTTCTACGAGCTGTTATCATAGCAGGCATATAAAAACACAGCTAAAATAATTTGTGTTATCAAAGCTAACAAGCTGGTACATTGAATTAATTAAATTTTTATAAATTTTCAATACGCAACAACATTTATAGGGACTGTATTTTTTCTGATTTAAGACACAGAACTGTGAATTCATAAAAAAATTTATACAGACTATTTTTCACTTATGCAAACTAAAAATATAAGTGATATATAGTGCTGTCCCAGCTGTTGATTTACATGCTTTGTGCTGATTGATAAATATTTCTTTTCAGTGTACATTTAAAAAGCTTTAACTATATACTCTTTACATTGCATATAAATTCCTTTTTTACATTACCATCCTTCTAAGAACTGACCTAGTGACCTTGTTTTAGACCAAGATTATTTAGTTACAACCTTGACCTAGATTTTAACTGATGAAAATTT
The DNA here is from genome assembly GCF_021730395.1 of Mercenaria mercenaria. Classification (NCBI taxonomy): domain Eukaryota; kingdom Metazoa; phylum Mollusca; class Bivalvia; order Venerida; family Veneridae; genus Mercenaria; species Mercenaria mercenaria. Next base: position 101,983,683 of record NC_069362.1, on the reverse strand, counting down.
CCGGCCTGTGTTTCATGAAGACATAAAATGTGGCGTCTACAGTGCAAACAACATTTTTCTATTACATGACCTAATGACCTGTTTTGGACACTGTACAATCCAGTATCAAACTTCTACCAGACTTTATTGAGGCAAACATTCTGACAAGGTTTCAATGATATTGTGAGTGTAACAGCCTTACTTTTATGACCAGAAGCACCGGTGACTGGGCAATCTCAATGCTCAGGTGAGCTGAACAATAATACAAAATCAAAGACATATAATTACATTTTATTATTTATTAAATTTTTTTTTAATAAATCTGGTATAGTAGTAGTTGTAGTAAAAACACACTGAAAAAATACATTTTTAGACTAGAATATTATATTCCAGAAACAATACTAAAACAAGAGCTGTCACTTATGGTGACAAATGCCCCCCACAGCACCTTGACCTTTGACCTGGTGAACTTGACCTTTGTCCTGGTGACCCCAAAGTCAGTAGGGATGGTGTACTCAATAAGTACTGTCAGCATGTGAAGTTTGAAGCTCCTGGGTGCAGTGGTTCGCGAGTAAAGTGCCTTCATGCAAAGTTAACGTTGGCCCCGTGACCGTGACCTTTGACCTGGTGACCCTTAAGTCAGTAGGGGTGGTGTACTCAGTAAGTACTATCAGCATGTGTAATTTGAAGGTCCTGGGTGCAGTGGTTCGCGAGTAAAGTGCCTTCATGCAAAAAGTTAACGTTGGCCCCTATGACCTTGACCTGGTGACCCCGAAGTCAGTAGGGGAGGTGTACTCAATAAATACTATCAGCATGTGATGTTTGAAGGTCCTGGGTGCAGTGGTTCGCAAGTGCCTTCATGCAAAAAGTTAACGTTGGCCCCTGTGACCTTGACCTTTGACCTGGTGACCCAAAAGTCCGTAGGGATAGTGTACTTAATAAGTACTACCAGCAAGTGAAGTTTGAAGGTCCTGGGTGCAGTGGTTCGTGAGTAAAGTGCCTTCATGCAAAAAGTTAACATTGTGATGAACGAACGAACGAACTAACGAATGGACGGACAGATGAAAACAAATATGCCTCCCTTCGGGGGCATAAAAACTGTTTATACCAAACAGGAAGTGACTATTTAGAGGTACATGTAAAGTAGTCCTGGACCAAAATATAGTTCCATGTTTTCAATGAAATATAGAATAATGCGTCATGTAAGGATGTGACAGTTATAGACTTTGGTTTATTTTCAAACACTGTTAACTGTATTGAGAAAAAATCTGGACAACTTCTGTTGTAAATTTCCTGATTTTAGTTTTATTCCCTGTGTAAATGTCTACATGATATGTGTAATTGCTTAATTGGCAATTGTCATGGCAGCATTTTCAGAGGGTGTTGAATTTCAAAACAGATAATTTTTCTTATATGTAACATAACAGCTCTTTACTTATATATTTTTGGTAAGCAGACATGTTATACTGTCTATATATGGTTTACAAATATCTGAAATGCTTTAAAGTAATGAAAATTATGTCTCAAGATATAAAAAAAAGGTGGAAAGGAATTAGTATAGTGTAACCTACAATAGCTGTTGTGTCAGGAAAAAGAGCACAGAAAAATACATTTCAAAGCTAGAGATCACCTAACCAGAGTCTAAACAAGAGCTGTCAGTGGACAGCGCGCTCGACTATACTCAGTGCTTGATAGTATAATATAAGCTATGAGTAAAACTATAACATTACAATAAGCATATTCTAAGTGGAAAAGGGGCCATAATTCAGTCAAAATACTTGATAGAGTTGCCTCATCCTTTTTACAGATTGGGGTCATGATGGTAAACAAGTATGCAAAATATCAAAGCAATATCTCAATGGACTTTGAAAACATTTGGGGTGGTACGCAAACTTTAACATTTATTCTAAGTCGAAAAGGGGCCATAATTCAGTCAAAATGCTTGATAGAGTTGCCTCCTCCTTTTTGCAGACTGGGGTCATGATGGTAAACAAGTATGCAAAATATCAAAGCAATATCTCAATGGACTTTGAAAATATTTGGGGTGGTACGCAAACTTTAACATTTATTCTAAGTCGAAAAGGGGCCATAATTCAGTCAAATTGCTTGATAGAGTTGCGTCCTCCTTTTTACAGACTTGGGTCATGATGGTAAACAACTATGCAAAATATGAAAGCAATACCTCAATGGACTTTGAAAATATTTGGGGTGGTACGCAAACTTTAACATTTATTCTAATTTGAAAAGGGGCCATAATTCAGTCAAAATGCTTGATAGAGTTGCCTCCTCCTTTTTACAGACTGGGGTCATGATGGTAAACAAGTATGCAAAATATGAAAGCAATATCTCAATGGACTTGGAAAATATTTGGGGTGGTACGCAAACTTTAACATTTGTGTGACGCTCACGCCGGGGCGAGTAGGATAGCTCCCCTATTCTTCGAATAGTCGAGCTAAAAAACATCTGACATTTGATTATATGTAGATACTGATATGACTGCAATAAATAACATATACAACATTTCAAGAATAGCTGTTGAAAATACTAACATGGAAGAGGTACAAATATAAATTTTCTAGTAACATGGACAAGTTAATTTTTTTAAAGACATATTCCTTTTCTAATTTATGGCTGTATATGAACAAAATAGCAGGCAGGCTTGATTGCACAATCATGCCGATTTCCAAGTGTAACGATCTGCACTTGTGTGATAGACCAGCAAGATAGCCCGACTGAAACAGTACTACACATATTTAAAAAACTTGGCAGCACCAGTTTTAGTAACATAAAACTTGATAGAATCATCCTGATATTGAAACAAGAGGGCCAAGATGGCCCTAGGTCGCTCACCTGAGTAACACACCATAAAAGTGTAAACATGATTTAAATGTTGGAGACAGTCTGACCAAATTTCATTAAGATTGGACCAAAAATGTGGCCTCTTGAATGTACACAAGCATTTTTTTTGATCTGACCAAGTGACCTAATTTTTTATCCCACATGACCCAGATTCAAACTTGTCCAAGATTTCATAAGAACAAACATTCTGACAAAGTTTCGGGAAGATTGGAGCAAAAAAGTGGCCTCTAGAGTGTATACAAGCTTTTCCTTTCATTTGACCTTGTGACCTAGTTTTTGACCCCACGTGACTCAGATTTTAAATCTTCTAAGACTTTATGATAACAAATATTCTGACCAAGTTTTATGAAGATAGAATCAAAAATGTACCACCTAGAGTGTAAACAAGCTTATTCTTTGATTTGACCTGGTGACCTAGATTTTGACCCCATGTGACCCAGATGAAAATTCATCTGAGATTACATGCAGACAAACATTCTGACAAAGGTTCATGCACTTCAAATTAAAAATGCAGCCCCAATTGCATATACAAGGTTTTTCTTTTATTTTAACAGGTGACCTAGTTTTTGACCCCAAATGACCAAGATTCGAAATTGGGATAAAGATCATCAAGATAAACATTTTGACCAAGATTCATGAAGATAAGGTCATAAACGTGGCCTCTAGAGTGTTATCAAGCTTTTCATTTGATTTGACCAGATGACCTAGTTTTTGAACCCACATGACCCCGATTCAATTTAACCTAGAGATCATCAAGGCAAACATTTTGACCAATTCTGAGTTTCAAACTTAAACTGTGGATTCTAGAGTGTAAACAAGATTTTCCTTTGATCTGGCCTACTGACCTAGTTTTCGACCCCACACGACCCAGTTTCGAATTTAACCTAGAGATCATCAAGACAAACATTCTGACCAAGTTTCATAAAGATTGAGTCACAATTGTGGCCTCTAGAGTGTTCACAAGCTTTTCCTTTGATCTAGCCTACTGACCTAGTTTTTAACCCAACATGACCCAGTTTTGAATTTGGCCTAGAGATCATCGAGACAAATATTCTGACCAAGTTTCATAAAGATTGGGTCACAGCCTTGGCACACAAGGCAAATGTTGACGGACGACGCACAAATGAAGCCGGACAATGACTGGTACCAATACCTCACCTTGAGCACCTCATGCTCAGGTGAGCGAAAAACAAGAGCATCGCAATGCGGAGCAATATATGCCCTAAGGTATGACTTTGACCCTCAAATGTGACCTTGACGTTGAAGTGAGCCATCAGAAACATGCATTCTGTATGTCGTCTCGATGTTGTGAACATTTGTGCTAAGTTTCTTTGAAATCCTCCAAGCAGTTCAAGAGTTACAGAGCAGACACGAAGCAGTCATATGACCTTTTACCCCTAAGTGTGACCTTGACCTTGAAATGAGCCATCCAAAACATGCACTCTGCACGTCATCTCGATGTGGTGAGCATTTGTGTCAAGTTTCTTTGAAATCCTTCAAGGGGTTCAAGAGTTACAGAGCAGACATGAAATTGCTAAAGGACGGACGGACACCAGCATCATAACATAATACATCCTTTCGCGCGTATAAAACCTATTTTTACTAAGAAAATAAATGAAAAGGACTGAAAAACAAACTGAAAATAAAAAAAGAGACCAGACAGAAAGTGAAACAATCCATATGTGTATTGCAGAGCATAAATTATCAAAGCATTCTGGTTTTGGTAAACTGAACTTTGAGGGACAGGCCTGTGTGTGGAATTAACAAGAGATGTTGCAGGCGTCAGCATGCACCACTATTTTGATGCTGGATAGTGAAATACAGCTAATCTGAGGAAGCTGGAGCTATCACTGGAGAGCTTAATGACTCCAATGCGGGTGACAAAATTTGACAATAGTTTAAGTTTGAGCACATGTATTTAGTAATAACACTGATAAGAGTGAAATTGTACCGAAACATTAACTAAGTATAAAAGGGACATAATTCAAATAGTGCTCTGGAACCTGTGCACTTCAAGTCAGGTCATCACAGTGTTAATGTGTGTGAATTTTCAATCCATTCCCACAAGTGGTTACGGAGATACCAGCTTACATACAAAAACTTAAACCAAGTCGGGACACTAACAAAAGAGGGCGAGTGCAATAGCTCTACCTTATCTTCATATAGTCAAGCTAATAAATACTGCCATTTTGGTCATTTCTAATTTCTCGTTTTCAGAATAATGTGACCTCAGACCTAGTATATAATACTTAAAAAAGCGCTGATAAAATATTTATCCACACAATTTGCTCATATACTCTCAAGATTTTCCCTAGAAACACCCTGCAATGGGATGCATCATATCAAGATTGATTCACTACACCTTTAAAAGATGTTAGTACTTTCATGTTCTACTGAATGATCCTTGTATATGTGATTACTGATTTTGATTATAGATGTACAGCACCTTGAAATCAATATTATTATTCTCTCACAGTAACATTCTTGTCACTGTCAATCTTGTAATACTGCAACTTACTGCAATAGCAAAAATGTATGTTTTGTTAAAAATTGTTTTACATAAAATATATGGTAAATGAAATTGAAACAATTTTAAACAAGAGGGCCATGGCTTAAAATTGCAAAAATATTTGCCAGTATTACACTATGATCTACAATCAGTTTCATTCAACTATATTCTTTTTGTGGAGCCCATTTTCACAGTTGAGGCAGTGAATTCCAAACCTTTATGATACCTTACTATCACAGCATATAAATATCACATTGCTTTGGTTTGGACAGTTAATATTTTAGACATTTGGACATGACGTGAACACTGACAACTGAGGTAGAGCTGTGGTTGATAGTACAATGTACTTCTCCAAAATATTGACAATATTACTGTCTCACACTCAGCAATGTAATATTCATTCTGAACCACACTGGAAAAAAATGAATTTCACAAATTTAGAAACCACGTCAGAAAAAAAATCAACCTGTTCCAGTTGTTACAGCCTATCAAAACAATTATATGTTACAAAACTGTTCTGCATTAAAAATGTTTGCAAATTAAGAAAAATTCTGGCATCTCTGATGTAGTAAAAGCTATCAATGCCTTCATTGTAGTTTTTTTTGTTGAAAATAAACTAACAAAAATAAATTACAGTAGTATCTTAAAGGAAATGTAAGAATACTGAACATTTATTACTTGGATGCTTTGCAATCGCAATATAAATAAGGTAAAATAATAAAACAACAAGGCCCTGTATCAATCACCTGACCTAGTTCTTACCCCAGATAACCTAGCATCTAATTTGGCCTCGATTTCATAGAGACAAACATTCTGACCATGTTTAAAGTAAATCTAGTAGATCATTAACCAAGTTTATCAATTATTTACCTAGTGACATAATTTTGACCTCAGGTATCCCACTTTCAAACTTGACCTAGATTCCACACAGACAAATAATCTGACAAGGATTTATGAAGATCAAATTCAAATACATTGTAGTGGCCTCTACATAGTTAACAAAGTTTTCTATGATTTGACATCATGATCTAGTTATTTTCATAAATAACCAAGTTAAAATTTATCCTAGATTTAAAACATTCTGACCAAGTCTCGTGAAGATCAGGTAGAAAATGTGGCCTTCTGAGTGTAAACAATGTCTATGATCCAACCTAGTGTCCTAGTTTCTTTACCTAGATATTTAAGTTTTCAACCCGACCTAGCTTTTATAAAGGCAAACATTCTGACAAAGTTTTAAGAAGATCAAACAGAAAATGCGGCCTCTAGAGTGTTAACAAAGTCTTTCTATGATCTGACCTAAAGACGTAGGTTTTGATCCCAGATGACCCATTAACATTCTCATCCAAGATTGTACTGGGTAATTTTCTGACCAAGTTTTATTTAGAATGAGCTAAAATTGGTGACCTCCGGAGCGTAAACAGTCAAATTATTGATGACTCATGACAACGGACACAGTGTGATCTCAATAGCTCACCTTGAGCACTTTGCACTCAGGTGAGCTAAATATATACATTCAATGACTTGCAACAAAAGGTGTATGGACAAATATATTTGGCTTGATTTATTACGGTTGGTCTGTTTCTGGCTTTATATGTTGTCTGCTCATTACAACTGGCATGCAGTAAAAGTTGCACAGTGCTGCTTTCACTGTTCTACAATATGGCGTCATCTCACGTGTTACAGGATTGAACATCACTGTTGAATACTGGTTACTCTGACAACCAACAATCAAAATCTGTCCTTCATGAGGAATGACACCATAGTGATCAAAATGTGGCATGTTTCCCACTACTGACACAGATGACCCAACTTTAAATTCTACAATATCGCCATGGCGATAAAAAATGTAAACTGCTTCATCTACGACTGCAACTCTGCTGGCTGTTGATGCCATTAACGGCATATCTTCAATAACAAAACACATTTTTCTCTTTATGTCAAAACACTGAACTTTAGTTGACAAAGTCCGATCTGACAACTTTCCACCAAACACATAAATTCTGTTTCCAATAGCTGCTGTTGGCATGAAGGATACAGGAATTTCAAGTCCGCCAACTAATTTCCATTCATTCATTTTTGGATCATAACATTCAATGCTACAAAGTGTCTGTGAGATTCTTGTGCTTCCACCAACAACATATATATTGCCTCCTATTTCTACCATAGAATGACCCCATCGACCTTCCAGCAATGGACTGCAGTGCTGCCATCTATTGTCACTTGACACAAACTGAAGAACAAGATTCTGACCATGGTAGCCGCCCGAGACATAAATATCTCCCCTACACTTACAGACTGCAAAGCATGCACCAGGCTCCGTTGGGAGTTCAGCTAATGTGTACTCTGCATCTCGTCGGAAACTAAAACACTTGATTTCTGTTGCCTGAGGATTTGGATGTCTACTACGTGTGCCTACAACACACATCATCTCTTCTTGTCTATGGTGACAATTTCGTGACATATCAGACAAATATTTTGTCCCACTTATATCATAATCTTTGGCAGTTAAATATTCATACACACCATTGAGCAATAACTGACAGCCCTCGTGATTCTGAACCAATTCATTCTTATTCAATTCCTTCACATATTTCACACAAATCAAAGGAAATCGAACATTTCTTAACAATTTCCCTAATTCATGACTTCTCGTCTCCGAATCAACATTTACCCATTTCAAAACAGCATCACACACAGCCTCCTCTGAGGGCGTGTTCAAGTCATCATCATTGATAATGGCTATGAGATCATCAGCAGAGATGTGCCCATACTCCTCGGTGTTCAATACTGTTGGAAAAAACTCGAGAATGTATGTCCAACTCTTCTTTACCAGTTTTGAACAATTCAAACTTGTTGCAAGATTCCATATACCCAGGCAATTTTCTGGTCCTATAAATAAAACAAATGTAAAAGTAATCACTATCAAACATGTTCTATCAAAGTTATTATTTTTAATTTACCCATTGGTTTACCACAAGTAACTGAATCCTATGATTAGCTGTGCTTTAAACAACATTACCCAAAATATGAGAACAGCATTAGGTTTTTAGTTAATTCAAAACAAGTGTCATCTAATGAGAGCACACATGATTATTTGAAGCCCTTCCTGGTTTTCCACCTAACACTATGAAAGCTCTAGCTGAAAAAGGGACATAATTTTGCAAAAATGTAAGGCAGAGTTGTGAATCAGACCGGATGATTTTTTGTAACATTTTTCTGACAAGGACACACCACAAAAGCTCTACATTTTGAACATGTTCACATTTTCAAGCTAAATATTTAACTTACACGTACATGTACATTTCAATGTATAAACTGCTGATGAATAATTAGCGGAATTGTCCTCTGAGAACACAAGTTTGCCTTTCTTTCGGATTCAACTCACCATCTTGTAACATAGTAAATTAGATTACTGTGGTTAATTTTCAGTTGTTTTTTTTTTGTTTTTATTTTTTTTTTATCTATTCAATAAGCAAAAAAATAAAATTTCAGACTGGGCATTTACTGAAGTTGTGTATTGGTAAAGTATAAGTGTCCCAAATTTTTCCCATAAATATGTCACACTTTAGGAGGAAATGACTTAAAGGCACTGACCTCCAGATTTTGGCTAAAATATTATTTTATCTTTCATATTGAAGTTTGGTCATATTATGAACATTAGAATATGAGTTTTTCTTTCCAACTTTTTCAAAACTGCCAAATCAAGAAAAAAAGACGACCGCGTCGAGAATCCAACTGGGACCGCCACAGTAAAAAAGAAGTTTTCCGCTTTCGCTACCAATAGCGCTATGGAGGATATGGTGTTAAATGCGTGTTAAACATGCATATTTACAATCAAGGCAGTTAACCTCAAGTAAAGCGTTACAAATTATTTTCGATTTTTATCATAAAAATTAGTAAAAACATGTGTTTCTGTAACATATAGTGTGTCAGCAATTAAGTTTCAAAGCATTCTTAAGAAATATAGCATTTAACTGACATGGTGTGCTTGGTGTGTTTTAGGGGGAAGACTTTGGTGCTAAAAATATGTGGGATTTATTTGGATAGAGAAAACACTACCATTTTTATGCCGTTGCTCGCTCGCTGTGCGTAAACAGTTTGCAACTGGGCTTTGAAGTAAGATTTTTCTGAAAGAGTACATTTACTTGCCCAAAAGATGGCCAACCATTTGTAAAGAAATATTTCTTTGAAAAAAATTACGGACTTGGAAGCAATGTACAAGTCAAAATGCTCATGATCACCTTTCTAATGGCTCACTGTCACAGGGGCAAAAATTTTCAAAATGACTTTTTGGATTTTTTTTTATAAACATAATAATAATTTGTAATACAGTTGAATATCGTTACCTCGATATCAGTTAGCTCGATACTCCGGTTAGCACGATGTGTTTGAGTCGGTCCCAATTTTTCCCTATTTATCTTAATGTAATTATTTATCATTACCTCGATATGATTAGCTCGATATTTTGTTTAGCTCGATGAGATTTTTCAGTCCCGTCAACTTACCTGTACTGTTTTTACACCTGGTTTCGTCGATATCACAGTTTGTCAAAAATATCCATGTTATTTGTAAGGTGTGAAAATCAACCTATTGTTGTCCGGCGATGTATTAATCATATTCAAGTTAGTTTGTGTCTTTGTTTTGTTTGTTATTTAATCTTTAATCCAATTTAAATGTCAGGAAGTTTGCATTTAATTCCCAATAATTAGTGTTATAAAACACCGTGCAAGCATGAAAGCTGTTTTGTAACAACTAATTTGGATGAAATATTTTCTGTTTGACAGTGTAAAACTCTGCCATTTAGTATTGAGTAACAATATGCGTATTTAACTGGCAAATTTTCGTTATTGAAGCACAGTCAAAATGACTACTCAACAAGGAACGTTACCGCTGCATTCAGACTTGTTTAGGGAAGGAATAAAAATGCTAATGCTAATTAAGATATTTTATTTGTAAATAAAATTAAAATCGTATTTACGTTCTATATTATTTCTTCCCCCTTTCAAACCGTCTAACAAAAAGCATTGGATATAATGACAATATAGACGTCCAACACAAGTACAAAGAAGTCTTCGGATACGTCGATGCAATCTTTACAGTCCCTTGAATATCGAGGTAACGGTATTCGACTGTATATTTAAGTGTATATGGCTCATGGACCCATACTGTATCCTAGGTACACTACTGTCACCTGTGACTAAGTCTTAAACTGGTATAACTGTGTGACAATAGTAATGTTCTGAGCTTTGTTGAAATATGGAATGAAATGTATCTGTTGCAGTACAGGTATGAAATCCCAACCTCTCTATTAACTGATCAAAGTGACTTTGACATTTTGGGTATCTGACCCTTAATCTTTAGACGCATGACGTTTACTGGGACCTTAAAGGCGCTGGCCCCTAGATCTTGACAATAAAAAACAAGAGGGCCATGATGGCTCTGTATCGCTCACCTGAGTACCATTGCTCAAAATGATATGATCAAGTTTTGACATACAGCACATAGGCATACACATTAAATATCATCAGGATAAACATTTTCTAATAACAGTCCCTTTTGACCTAGTCAGGGCCAATTTCCATACCAAGTTTGAGGGTCCTAGGCTCAAATGCTGCATTTTTGTACTAACATGACTATTCCTTACCCTGGAAGACTAAGATAACATTTAAAACCAATCTCATTAGACGCTGCTGAGATATATTCGTTTACATAAAATAAAGGGAGGTAATTTGTCATAAATTCAGTCAATATGTATCTCCACTGATTGTCCAAGTCCATCTGTTGACATAAATGAAATTTCAGATCAGTATCTTCATTAGTTACGGAGATATACCCATTTTAATTTGAAATAAAGGGAGGTAATTGGACATAAAATCAGTCCATAGTTATCTACCCTGACTGTCTCAGTCCAACGAAATGACAATAATGAAATTTCAAATAAGTCCTATAAGTACTTACTGATATAAATCCATTTTGATTACAATAAGGGGAGGTAATCAGATATAAAATAACTCTGGAACCTACGACTGGACCTGACAGATTCATCATGGAATCCAGGATTTATTGTTGTTGAAGATATTTAGGAAGTTTGTATCAAATCAAACCATAAATGAAGTCTCTATATGGCTGCAAAAGCAAAAATAGCAAATTTTGGACCTTAAAGGGGCCATAACTCTGGAACCCATGATGGAATCTGGCCAGTTCAAGAAAAGAACCAAGATCTTGTGGTGATACAAGTGTGCAAGTTTGGTTAAAACAAGAGCTGTCAGTTGACAGCGGGCTTGACTATTCTCAGTGCTTGACAGTATAATATAAGCAATGAGTAAAACTTTAACATTACAATAAGCATATTCTAAGTCGAAAAGGGGCCATAATTCAGTCAAAATCTTTGATAGAGTTGTCTGCTCCTGTTTACAGAATGGGGGTCATGATGGTAAACAAGTATGCAAAATATAAACAAGTATGCAAAATATGAAAGCAAGCAATATCTAAATGGACTTCGAAAATATTTGGGGTGGTACGCAAACTTTAACATTACAATAAGCATATTCTAAGTCAAAACGGGGCCATAATTCAGACAAAATGCTTGATAGAGTTGTCTGCTCCTGTTTACAGAATGGGGTCATGATGGTAAACAAGTATGCAAAATATGAAAGCAATATCTCAATGGACTTTGAAAATATTTGGGGTGGTACGCAAACTTTACCATTTGTGTGATGCTCACACTAACGCTCACGCCCACGCTTGGGCTCGAATAGTCGAGCTAATAAAATCATAAATGAAGCTGCTATTGTGCAGACAAGGTCAAAATAGCTAATTTTGGCCCTTTCAGGGGCCATAACTCTGGAACCCATTATGGGATCTGGCCGGTTCAAGAAAGGAACCAAGATTTTATGGTGACACAAGTTTTGTGCAAGTTTGATTAAATTCAAATCATAAATGAAGCTGCTATTGTGCAGACAAGGTCAAATTAGCTAATTCTAGCCCTTTCAGGGGCCATCACTCTGGAACTTATAATGGAATCTGGCCAGTTCAAGAAAGTAACCAAGATCTTATGGTGATACAAGTTGTGTGCTAGTTAGGTTAAAATAAAATCATAAATAAAGCTGCTATTGTGCTGACAAGGTCAAAATAGTTAATTTTGGCCCTTTCAGGGGCCATAACTCTGGAACCCATTATGGGATCTGACCGGTTCAAGAAAGGAACCAAGATGTTATGGTGACACAAGTTTTGTGCAAGTTTGATTAAATTCAAATCATAAATGAAGCTGCTATTGTGCAGACAAAGTAAAAATAGCTAATTCTAGCCCTTTCAGGGGCCATCACTCTGGAACTTATCATGGAATCTGGCCAGTTCAAGAAAGGAACCAAGATCTTATGGTGATACAAGTTGTGTGCTAGTTAGGTTAAAATAAAATCATAAACAAGAAACGCGGCAATGCCACGAAACCAGGTTTTCAACACTTTTCATAAGAATAAAACAGAGTGATCTTGGCGCCCACCAATGTGCCATTTTTGAGTGTTCCAAATTTCAAGACTTACTGACTAGCTCAAGGTCAAATTTCATTTCCGTACACAACACTGTGCATGTGGTCCAAATTCGAAAGCTGTAGCTTGAGAAATGTGAAAGTAGGTCACTAGATCAATCTTAAGGTCAAAGTTTAATTCGGTACACAAAACTATGCAAGTGGTCCAAATTTGAAGGCTGTAGCTTGAGAAATGTGGAAGTAGGTCACTAAGTCAAAATCAAGGTCAAATTTCACTTCAGAAACAAATCTATGCATGTAGTCCAAAATTGAAGCCTGTACCTTCAAAAATGTGAAAGTAGGTCACTAGGTCAATGTCAAGGTCAAAGTCTGTTTCGGTACACAATCCTATTCATGTGGTCTAAATTTGAAGCCTGTAGCTACAGAAATGTGAAAGTAGGTCACTAGGTCAATCTTAAGGTCAAAGTTCATTTCGGTACACAAAACTACGCAAGTGGTCCAAATTTGAAGGCTGTAGCTTGAGAAATGTGAAAGTAGATCACTAGGTCAATGTAAAGGTCAAAGTTTGTTTCGGTACACAAAACCATGCATGTGGTCTAAATTTGAAGCCTGTAGCTACAGAAATGTGAAAGTAGGTCACTAGGTCAATCTTAAGGTCAAAGTTCATTTCGGTACACAAAACTACGCAAGTGGTCCAAATTTGAAGGCTGTAGCTTGAGAAATGTGAAAGTAGGTCACTAGGTCAAAATCAAGGTCAAATTTAATTTTGGAATACAGAACTATGCATGTGGTCCAAATTTGAAGCCTGTACCTTCAAAAATGTGAAAGTAGGTCACTAGGTCAATGTAAAGGTTAAAGTTTGTTTCGGTACATTAAACCATGCATGTGGTCCAAATTTGAAGGCTGTAGCTTGAGAAATGTGAAAGTAGGTCACTGGGTCAAAATCAATGTCAAATTTCATTTCGGAACACGAAATTATGCATGTGGTCCAAATTTGAAGCCTGTACCTTCAAAAATGTGAAAGTAGGTCACTAGGTCAATGTCAAGGTCAAAGTTTATTTCAGTGCACAAAACTATGCATGTGGTCCAAATTTGAAGGTTGTAGCTACAGAAATGTGAAAGTAGGTCACTAGGTCAAAATCAAGGTCAACTCATGTCAAGGTTCATCTTGCCACTCAAAACCATACATGTGGTCCAAATTTGAATGTTGTAGGTTATTGACAAGAAGTTTTTAAAAGCTTTTCCCTATATAAGTCTATATGAACCATGTGACCCCAGGGCGGGGCCATATTTGACCCTAGGGGGATAATTTAACAAACTTGGTAGAGAACCACCAGACGATGCTACATTACAATATCAAAGCCCTAGGCTTTGTGGTTTGGACAAGAAGATTTTCAAAGTTTTTCCCTATATAAGTCTATGTAAACCATGTGACCCCCGGGGCGGGGCCATATTTGACCCTAGGGGGATAATTTGAACAACCTTAGTAAAGACCACTAGATGATGTCACATACAAAATATCAGCCCTGTGGTTTGGACAAGAGGTTTTTCAAAGTTTTTCCCTATACAAGTCTATATAAACCATGTGACCCCCGGGCGGGGCCATATTAGACCCCAGGGAAATAATTTCAATCATATGGTAGAGGACTACTAGATGATGCTTCATACCAAATATCAAAGCCCTAGGCTCTGTGGTTTTGGGCAAGAAGATTTTCAAAGTTTTTCCCTATATCAATCTATGTAAATTATAGAAATAAACAAAGGGCCATAACTTACTAAAAATTTGTTGAACCAGTCTGATTTTCAGGGGGACACAACTAGGGTACCAATACATCATTCTGACAAAGTTTGGTCAAAATCCCCCTGGTAGTTTCTGAGGAGATGCGATAACGAGAAATTGTTAACGGAAGGACGGACGGACGGACGGACGGAAGGACGCCGGACCACGGACGCAGAGTGATTTGAATAGCCCACCATCTGATGATGGTGGGCTAACAAGAGTGCCAGAATGTCACAATATACGCCCATCACAGCAAATTTTTTTTCTCTAGCACCTGTATTTGCAGATGTAATTTTAATTTTGTGGTTGTTTAGTAATCATTGTAATTCTTTTGTTTTTCTAAGTCCACAAAAAAACTCCTTACCAGGTAGAGATACCTTAAAATACACCTAAAATTAGAAAGTAACAACTATGTTGTACCACAGAAAAGTGGTCTTGGTTTTTCCCTACGGTCAATTATAAAAAAAGTTACAATATAAGTTATTTATAGTAACAACTAAGGGAAGTTAATCTTAAAAAAAAAAAAAAAAAAAAAAAAAAATACAAATTTTTTTTTTTAAGTCCACACAGAAATCCTTACCAGGTAGAGATTGGTCAAAATACACCTAAAAATTGGATGTAACATGCATGTTGTACTACAGAAAAGTGGTCTCGATTTTTCCCTACGTCTAGTAATGAAAAAGTTACAATATAAGCTATTTATAGTAACAACAAAGGGAAGTAATTCTAAAGAAGGGAACTGCGCAAGACACTTCGTCTCATGATGGTGTATAATTGTGCCAAGTTACTTCAAAATCCCTCTATGCATGAAGAAGATATGCTCCGGACAAAGTTTTCATTCTTGTATCCTTTGACCTCTAAGTGTGACCTTGACCTTAGACCTAGGGACCTGGTTCTTGCGCATGACACTCCGTCTCATGATGGTGAACAATTGTGCCAACTTTCATCAAAATCCCTCCATGCATGTAGAAGATATGCTAACCCTAACCCTAACCTAACCCTATTTTTAGTAACAATGACCTTGACCTTGATCCCAGAAACCCCAAAATCAATCCCAAGCTACAACTTTATATAAGTTTTCTATACACCAAGTTTCATCATGATAGCTCATTCCTAAGTTAAGTTATTGATCGGAAACCCTTTTTCTATTTTAAGTAACAGTGACCTTGACCTTGACCTCAGAAACCCCAAAATCAATCCCAGCCTTTGTCTTGATATAAGCTACATACATACCAAGTTTTATTCAAATATCTTTACCGAAACAAAAGTTATTGACCGGAAACCCTTTTTCTATTTTAAGTAACAGTGACCTTGACCTTGACCCCAGAAACCCCCAAATCAATCCCAGCCTTTGTCTTGATATAAGCTACATACATACCAAGTTTTATTCAAATATCTTTACCGAAACAAAAGTTATTGACCGGAAACACCAGTTTGACGTCGCCGCCCGCCCGACCGACATCTACCCCAATCTAATAACTCAGGTTTTCGTTGAAAACCTGGTTAATGAAGCTGCTATTGTGCAGACAAGGTCAAAATAGCTAATTCTGTCCCTTTCAGGGGCCATAACTCTGGAACCCATAAAGGAATCTGGCCAGTTCAAGAAAGGAACCAAGCTCTTATGGTGATACAAGTTTTGTGCAAGTTTGGTAAAAATCAAATCATAAATAAAGCTGCTATTATGCAGACAAGGTCAAACTGGCTAATTTTGGCCCTTTCAGGGGCCATAACTCTGGAACCCATAATGGGATCTGGCCAGTTCAAGGAAGAAACCAAGATCTTATGGTAATACAAGTTGTTTGCAAGTTTGGTTAAAATAAAATCATAAATGAAACCACTATTGTGCAGACAAGAAATTGTTGACGGACGGACGCACGACTGATGACGGACGACAGACGAAGGGGGATCACAAAAGCTCACCTTGTCACTATGTGACAGGTGAGCTAAAAAAAGGTAACAGGAAATTATTGCTATATTTCCTAAGAAAGCTTTGAAATTTAATTACTGACAGACTATATATAATGAAAACAGTTGTTTTTCCTAGTTTTACACTGAAAATTGAAAAGCGTTATGCTTTACTCAGGATAAACTGCCTTAATTATAAATATCTATATTTAACGCGCTATACACATAATCCTCTGTGGCGATATTGAAAAGACAGCGGAGTTTTTTATTGATTCAATTCCCGACACAGACATCTTTTTTTTTGATTTGGCATTTTTAAGATAGTTTAAAACTCATATTCTAATGTTCATAATATGGCCAAACTTCAATTTTAAAGAAAGATCATTTTTAGCCAAAATCTGGAGGTCAGAGCCTTTAAGTAAGGTTTGAAAATTAAAGGTAATGATACAGCTCAGTTAAAAATCTGAAATATCAAAGACCAATTACCAATTTGTTTCTTGAGGTACATTTCACACTGCTCCTGTAGACATTTGATCTGTAACATTACAGCTGCTTGAAGCAACAGCTGTACATTGTCTGGTGTGATTACGTCACTTCCTGTGTACATAAAACTCAAAATCGCTTCAAAAACATCCGGCTCAATATTCTGTAAGTTAACAGTTCCCTGGAGAGTCTCCTGCATGCCTGACCTGAACATTGCACTGAAATATGCTGACAGAGATGACAGTATCATCTTGTGGCAGTTGTACGTCTTTGTTCCAACATGGACTACGATGTCAGTGAATGATTCATCTCGCCATATTTCCTCTATACCCTGTGACAGGACCTCATGGTATTCAGATTTGAAATTGTTCTCTATAGCCATCTCTACCTCTTCCTCTCCTACCTCTGAAATAATAAACCAGACACTAATACTAGTAATACAGAAATTCTTATCATGTAAGGCTAGCCAGGCAGGTGCTTGTTTCATTGCCACACTGGTAACTTATGATCTTTTAGTTTTAGAACTTTTAAATGTAATTACTTACCTTACATTGATTGTAGTAGAGAAATTTCATACAAGATATGTCAACTACAATGATGGCTATTTGGCTCACTCGAGCCATTCATGTGGTCCACAGCCATTTTCTTTACATTTTCTATGTTTAGATTGCTCGAAGTATTTTGCTCTCCCCCATGCGATCTGTATATTTAATGGTTACTTCTAATTTCTACAGTAAATAATATATTGCAGAGATTACACTTACTCCAGCTCTGACTGGTGTTCAAACCTACACCCCTTTGGAATTATAAAGGGATTGATTGGTGCTTTAACTCTGTATCTAAATATTAAGCAGAATATTCCAATAACCAGTATTCATATAAGTGGAATTAACTTATTTTGTAAAATTAGCACACCAAATTGAAGGGATTCAAAGTCCTGTTTCGATTTTTAATCATATTTGTTTTTTTATTTTTCTAAAGATTTCCTTACTTTTTTATAACAAATTTTAGTAAAATAAAACCTTTTAAAAGTCAAGACTGTGCTTTCCTTTTTTCATACAATTATGATTGAAATACTCTAATTATTTAAACCTTTCAATATGACATAAAATTTGGGAGATATTCTATAGTGTTGACCTGTCAAACAAAAAAATCTCTCTTTAAAAAGGAGATACATGACCCCCACTTTTCTTGTTGTTTTTCGGTGGTTTATAGGTCATTTAAGAACAAAAGGCTAGTAATTCTTTTTCAAAATGGGCCTGGCTATATATGTGTTACAACTCTCAGAAGACTGTTAATTTTATATAGAACATATAGCAAATTTATTTACTACTGTACAGCTTACAGCAAATTGCTATATAAATTAGGGTTGATGAATCAACAGAAAATAATTCTCCTTAGTTACCCACCAGTGCCTGCACGTCGTGAGAAGGCACAGGGCATTGACAGAACTAGGTCATAACTATACTGGCCTTTTTCTGTCAGTGTCCTGACTGAAGCTGGTGGGAGTGCCCCTAAAATGGAAGGAGCTACCTTCTTGGTTGATGGCCTGTGGTTAGACAGCATGCAGAGAAGACCCTGAGCTTCCCAATCCCGCTCAACATTGGAAGCGGGAGGAGAGGGGTACATCAACTCCACGATGAGGGACCAGCGATGGCAGCGACTTGTGACTCCAACCGTCCTTGTTAGGGCAACCGTGCTTGCCTCCAGTATTTATTGTCATGCAACCATGTCTCTTCTTGGGTCACTGTCGTTTATGGTCTCATTGGCCGTGACAGTGACTCAATTAATTGCATTTTTTGCCTAATACTCTAAAGAAATTGCATAGAGGTAAATTCTCTTCACCACTCTGGCTTCAGAAGTTTTCTTTGATAGCATGCCTGGTGGCGAGGATTTCTTTTTTCTAGTAGTGAGTTTAAATAAATCTCCTAGGTGACATGCCATTGTGTCTATACTCATAACATAGCGTAATTCTATACTGAGCCTGAATGGGCAGGTGGACCCTTATTATAAACACTAAGGAAGGAACAGAAAAAAATGTTCTAGCATAAAACTGCTGTTCTTGTCATTTTTCGGGGTTGTGTTAACAGAGATTCTCGCGCTCATGTGCTGTTATAACACATTTTTATATATCCTTGCGGTACGGGTTTTGGTACACATGAGGGGTAAAGAAGTAAGACCATTGTTTATTCAATCAAGATTTTATAAAAAAAATCGATTTTAGACAACTGAGTCCTGTGCTTATGATTCATGTAGAAAATGAGAAATGTAATGTATGAAAAGTTGTTTTATATCCTGTTTAAAAACATGGACTCCACTTCAGAATATTTTAATACTAGGGTAAATGAAATGGCGCACCCTTAATCAAATCTAAATACACTGAAATTTACAGGAAATTTCCTGTATGTTCAAAGGAAGTAATGTAATTCTTATAACTGTACTATTTAAACATGAATTTATGGTGAATTAAGAAAACAAAATATAGCTTTACATGTTATTAATATAAAATCATAAATTACAGGATTACATGCTTAATATTGAAATTAATAAATAAAACGCTTTTACTGAAAGAAATTTAAGTGTGTTATATCACTTTTTATTCGAGGAACATAACTGCATAAATAATTTGTAACTGCAGAAATATTTATTTCCAAGCTGTAAGTTACATACCCAGTGAGAATTTTTTTTATATTTTTCTAATTTGTTAATAATTACGGAGATGCCATGTCTGGATTTTTAAACTAATTTTTTCCCAGGTTATCTGAAATGTCATTATATTTAATAAATGTGAAATAAAAGCTTACATGTGTATGTGTATCTCTGCTAAAAACTGTTTGTTTCAGTCAGGTTTTGTAAAGTTTCAGGGTAAAGGCAAACTGGCTCAAAAAGTAAAAAGAGAAACCATGAAATTAGGGTACCTATACACATGTCTTAGGTTTTCACTGTTTGTGCATATTTGTTTATCAAAGTTTTGTAATTTACTAGCAGAAAACATCCATTTGAACAAATGATGAAGATTGCAGGGCTGAATGTTCAGTAAATTTAACAGTATATGCAGTCACAGTTGGTGTGCCAAAACATATACCCCGCCATTTCTGATGTCTAAATTATATGTGCGTTCCGTCACAATCCGTGGCATTTAAGCGTAAACGTATTACGGCACCAAAACAGATAATTCAACTGGAAAAGACATCAACTAGGATATTCTCACGCATTTCATGGAAATTTAATGACGTAACCGTCACGTTGTGGGAGAATGTATTCGTTTATTAGTTTTTTTTCGTGATTTATGCTAAACAGCCTTAGCGCATGTTCATTTCGTGTTATAACATCTTCTGAATCCCTCGGGAATATGTTATTTGGTACCCTCGCCCTATGGCCAATAGCTATTCATAGCTAATGAGTCTTAAATGTCTAACAGTATAATGTTGACACCCGAATATAAATAAAAAATTGTATCTTGTACCAATCCCTCAAGATTCTGCAGACATTATAATAATCGCCCCATATACCTCACATGTTAATGGAACACATTCTTGTTTCCAACATAATGTCCTTCTATGATCAGTTTAACATTCTCAGTCCCTACCAACATGGTTTCAGGTCAAAACACAGCTGTGAAACCCAGCTAATAAGTTTTTCCCAAGAAGTCAGTGACAGCTTAGAACAAGGTCAACAAACAGATATCATAGTCATGGACTTCAGCAAAGCTTTCGATAAGGTAGATCATCACAAACTAGTCAACAAGTTACAAAGACTAGGTGTCAATCCACAGGTCACTTTTTGGGCCAAGTCCTTCCTTCAGGGTCGCACTCAGCAGGTTGTCGTCGAAGGTCACAATTCAGACAATCTCCCCGTCCTCTCTGGTGTCCCACAAGGCTCGGTCCTCGGACCTTGCCTCTTCCTCTCGTACATAAATGATCTGCCTGAAAGTGTTAAAGGCAAGGTGAGGCTGTTCGCAGATGATACAATAGTCTATGTTACGGTCAAATCAAACAGTGATGCCCGAGCCCTACAGCAAGACCTTTTCAGTCTCGAAACCTGGGAGTCTGATTGGTCCATGGAATTCAATCCAGATAAGTGTGAAGTCCTAAGAATCAGTGGCAAAAGAAACCCTGTAATATTCCCTTATAAGCTGCATGACATCGAGTTAAAATCGGCTGATTCTTCCAAATATTTAGGCGTAACCATTAGTAAAGACCTATCATGGACCAATCATATCAATAATGTAACATCAAAAGCAAAAATTCCCTAAGATTCCTCAAACGTAATGTCAAAACCCCAAATAAAAGAGTCAAAGAGGTTGCATATAAAACCTATGTTAGACCCCAGTTAGAGTACTGTTCCACCATATGGCATCCATGGCAAAAATACCAAACCCATAAAATTGAGCAAGTTCAAAGATCTGCAGCAAGATATGTCTATAATGACTACAATTACACCAGTAGTGTCTCCAAAATGATAAATGAACTAAACTGGCAAACCCTAGAACAACGCCATAAGATCAGCTCAGTTACTATGTTATACAAGATCCAACAACACCTTGTTTTTGTTGACCACAGTCACCTTAGACCTACCAGAAACTTGAACTACTTGATACCGTATTCAAAGACACATTTAATATCATGCAAACTCCTTTTTTCCCCAGAAGCATACGTCTGTGGAACAGTCTCCCAGTGTCTTTGCAAGCTAGTCCCAACTTAGAAGTATTTGTTGGTCAGCTACCACCCTTCTATCAGTTCTAATTCAACTTCTTGCTTTTACTTTTTAACCTGACCTGTAAAATAGTTCTTTTACTTTATCTTTGAGATGCACATAATCTCTGTATTCTTATTATTTTTAACAGCTATCCATGACAAAGCGCCTGCTACTCTGTGCTAGTTATAATCGATAATGATTGTTAAGCAGTATAACATAGACATAGACAGGGTTTCCACTGGGCACATTTTTTTCCCCGCCACTTAAATTTTTTAAAGAAAAAGTTGCGTGCGGTGGACGAAGGATGAATAATGTCGAAAAAATTAGAATGAATATAATATCACTCAATTAGTTCAGTTTTTAAAATTTATTTTCTACATTCCACAAATAACTCAACAAGCAGATGCATACACATTAACAATGATTTATCATGTAAGGATAAGTAGTCAGTTCAAAATTATATACCATCTTTTTTTTTCAATCTCTTTTTCATTTCATACTTTAACCATGCAATTTGCTCTTGAACCAGTCTATCCTGATATCACATTGAATCAAAAATAGGTTTTAATCTTCTCAACAATTTTCAAAACGAATCTATAAATCTATCCCTATATAGTCTTAGAGTTTACCAATTTTGAATTATCTCCCTTTAATGGTCATTTTTCACTACTAGGATGTTTCTAAAAGTTTAACATGAACATTTAGCTGTTTAATTTCTAACTTTTTATTTCAAAATTTATATAAGGTCATTTATCCAAAACAGCGTATTTTATTTTATTTTATGACTTTTGAAAAGCTTTTTAAAAAGCTTAAAGTTTAGTTATATATAAATCTAAATTTCTATAATGTATAGCGAAAATACCACCTAAAGGTACAAGTTGCTCTTTATTTTGATGCCCTTGGATGGGGCCGTGTATCAATGCTATACATTGGGCACATAAAAGAACCAAAAGAACTGCTTTAGTCAATTTGTTAATTTTGTTAATTTGCTGAAATACGCGACTGAAATTTACAAGCACGTAGATTTATTTAAAAGTAATATTTTACAATCGCGCAAATTTATCTATAATATCTTCGAATTGTCATTATTATCCATTACTTCGGCGAATCGGCTTGATATTAAAAATAACTTGCGTTTTAGTCTCAAGAAAATGGGTGGGGCTTTAGATGAAGCGCTCAGCAAATATTTCGTTTCATTTGCTTTCGTAATAGTAGGGGGGGCTTAATTTGGCGAATCAGATTGACTGATAATCGTTCTTGCGTGGAGGAACACACTCGTGACTCAGCGAAGTTTTAAATTATACCCCGAGGTGTAATTCGGTATCAACAAGGTGTATAGTCTTCGTGTATTGCTAAATATCGGATTATCCGTGACACGCTGTGTATAATATTTCTGATCGGTGATAGTCGGCACGATTCTACTGTAACGGTGTTGTTTGATACGATATCCGGTAGTAAAACAGGCCGCTATACAGGTTTACCTCAGATGTTTAATAACATAAATTTAAAATTGTTAACTGTGGAAATTTTTTTCGCCAATTTAATTTTTTTTTTCGCCAAAAAAGGAATTGGCGAATAGCAGCAGAAACCCTGATAGACATCGGACAATCAATATCATAGACAAATTATATACACACTGCTACACCTACATTTTAGTTATTTATTAGATGTAGACGAACAACCGGTATTCCTTCAACACAAGTATTTTGTTGGATTCAGTCTGTTACTACCGCCTTCATAGATCTACATCTACGGTGTTACTCCCAACATACTGTGCTCTTGGTGGAAAGAAATTAGATCTACTTGTAATAATAATTAAAAGTCTAACAATTCCAAAATTCAATATACTCATTTGATTTTACCTTTATTTGGCAGTTGTTTATTAGTGAATTCTATAAATAGACTAGGCTGATGTGCTTGATTTATATTTTTCTCAGAACATTGGAGATAATTTTTTTATGAAGAAAAAAACCGGAACATCAACAAATTATTGAAGAAATACTTTAGTCTACACTTATCTGTACAACATAGGTAGCTGTACTGATATGATTACACGGTTTTTATGTCCTTTCAATATGATCTAATCAAGCATCCCGATTATTTTGAAGGCTGAACACCACTAATTCTGGCTGTTCTTAAAGGTCACAATAGCCTAAATAGTTTTCCCTATAGGTTAAAGGTCAGTAATTCAAATCCTTCTTTGTTTCATATAAAAAACGACAACTTCATGTCGTCTTTACGTATCTTTAGAGAACATCACTTTTTCCTACACCAATTTTTCATGAAAGTTCTATCACAAACTAACGAAAAAATGAAAAGAAAATAGGGGGTTGAATAGTTCCTAGTGAAATGCCAGTCAGTTGTGGTCTGCTACCCTAAAAATGGCGCATATTTGCTCTCCTCCGCGCAATAAACACCTACTTCCGGTTTCGATCTGCAAAACTTGCCATGTGGGTTGTATGAACATGAAAACCGTCCCATTTCATGCAGAATGTATTCTAGTAGCGAAAAAGTGTGATGAAAGCACTCGTTCTACACGAATTTACGCAGAAAATGGGAAAATTAGGATCTATTTATTATGGACTTCTTTCGACTACACCACGGAAGCACATTTTCGACCGAATTACTGACCTTATTCCTATAAGAAATGTTTCTTATCAAATTTCACACCATTTTCATCTCTATTTCCAAGAAAGATGTAATACCAAACATATTGCCAAGTTTCATTGTGAAATTTCGAGATTTTAGAGAAATATAGACATTTAATAGAAGCCACCCCCTACCCATTTAAAGGGCTAAATTTTGGACTTATGGACCTTTTATTGTATATTTTGGTAAAAGTTCCACTCTTTTGCATCATTTTTCACTGGGATTTTGAAATATCATTCATTCCGTCATGAATAAGACCCAGAAGGATGCATTTTGTGCATTTTCTGACATTCTGGAGACAAAGTATTGGCCTTTTAATCCCAGAAATCGCTGCTGAAATAGGCGCATATACATAAAATAAGGTCAAAATTCAAAAAATGTCGAATTTCATTATTATTTTGCACTGGAAACACTCTTTTATATCATATACAACCGATTTATGGCTATAAAGACTAATTGCGATGTGTCTCGAGAATAGTCTTATTTCAGCTCTTATAGGTTAAAGGTCAGTAATTCAAATCCTTCTTTGTTTCATATAAAAAACGACAACTTCATGTCGTCTTTACGTATCTTTAGAGAACATCACTTTTTCCTACACCAATTTTTCATGAAAGTTCTATCACAAACTAACGAAAAAATGAAAAGAAAATAGGGGGTTGAATAGTTCCTAGTGAAATGCCAGTCAGTTGTGGTCTGCTACCCTAAAAATGGCGCATATTTGCTCTCCTCCGCGCAATAAACACCTACTTCCGGTTTCGATCTGCAAAACTTGCCATGTGGGTTGTATGAACATGAAAACCGTCCCATTTCATGCAGAATGTATTCTAGTAGCGAAAAAGTGTGATGAAAGCACTCGTTCTACACGAATTTACGCAGAAAATGGGAAAATTAGGATCTATTTATTATGGACTTCTTTCGACTACACCACGGAAGCACATTTTCGACCGAATTACTGACCTTATTCCTATATATTCTATACAAAACTGACCTTTTTCAAAGAGCTACCAAACATAGCTAGACCCATTTCAGAGAAAAAATCCTTACCTCATGTTAAAGAGTTATAATAAAACTGATATAAAATGAAGAGAAAAGTAGGGGTCATGTATCTTCTAAGAGAGATTTCTCTGGTCACATTTGCTAACTGTAAACTGACATCAAAATCACACTGTTGTGACCTGGAAGTACTACTCATACTAAAATTGAGCTTGACTTCACCAAATACAACCTGCCCTCCCATTTTTCCTACCAAAATGTCAACAATACATCCACAATGAAATTTAAACAAAAACTAGCATCAATTTAGACCTCTGTTGCTATGCCAAGTGAAAAATTAGTGTTCAGATACCTGGCAGCCATTACGCGACTAGACCAGATGGCTCCCACGCTGGTTTCTTTAGTTTAGTTAGGCCTTTAGGCTGAAGGTAGCAGGGTACACTTAGATTCGAAAATTTTGGGCACGGCGAGTCGCAATATTGCACTTCCTTTATAAGCTGCATCAGGGTGACCATTTTATAAATTGCGTGCATGTTTTGTGCTTTTAATTAATGGCAAGATCAGGATTCTCATACAAGAATAAAGAAAGTTATCAAAACGAAAGTGTTACATCATCCATGAAAAATAGCATGCCAAAATCATCAATTTTGCACTTTTTGAACAGCCTGCAATGATCCCGCTGCAAGAACAATGCCCAATTTTATTGCATTTCTCAATTTAATAGTCCTTGCTGAACTTCGGGATATAAACGGAATGGGGGCCCATCCAGCGCTTTTTTTTTCACAAAATAGCGAAAATGTTCCTGAGTATCAATCAACAAGCACAGAACCTTTCCGTGATTTGAATTTTCCGCGAAAAGGTGCCTCAATGATTCATACAAAGCTACCAGCAGTTAGTTTTACAACTGACATCAGAATTTTACATGTGTCGGCTGCATAAATTTTCTAAAGAATTAACAATCATTATCTCTCACCTTAATTTACAGACATCAAAAATCACGAAGTTCTAATTATAGCAAATATTGACGGGGGCCAAAATTCGAAATGTACCCTGCTACCTGAAAACCATTAAACCCTGCTGTTCTTTATTTCATATAAAATCCATTTACTTTTTATTTTAAATTTTCTAGCATATCAGATTTTCAGAGACAAATATTCCAATAAAGAACTATATCGCTACCTTAAAAAAGGGGGTGTTAAATTTTGTATAAGAAAACTACAGTTTGTTAAATACAACCCACAGAAATTACTCCTTTTTTTCGCTTCTTTCAGTTTCTCTTTTCGAGGCATTAAATTCTTACGCCACCATTTTTACCTAGCATGCGACAGGAACATGCCAATTTTGATAGAATGCAGAGCGATACATACTGAAACACGGTAGAGTAAAATAAAACATGATGCAACTGAGAACTGGCACGAGGAAAGGGAGAAAGAGTAGCACTATTTATATTAGGACTACTTGTGAAAGTCCTGCGGAGGCTTACATTTAATTTGGTAGTGATCTGCCTTTGGGCTATCTACATCTAAATCTACAGTGTACTGCCCAACAATCAATTCTGATTATAAAAGTAAGTGAAGTGTTTGTTTATTATAGTATCGCCCCTGCTGAAATGACCGCCAAGTTGGCTTATGAGACACATATATACACTGAACATCATTACTTCCCAACTCCTATATTTTAATGCCAGGCACCAGGCAGGTTGGCAATCGGTAACCATTATTCAACTAAGTGGCGGCTCGCCTATTAAAAATGGGAGGCACTTATCAGGGACAGACTGTTAAAAGATGAGCAAGCTCATTAGCAGCAAAGTTAAGAAAGAACTACAATTAATAAGGTTAAAAACATAGATATTGATTAGAAGGTTACATTTGCCAGCCTCTCACTTAATAGAATCAAACTGGGCCTGGACTGTACTTACGTATAGGGTATAAATATGTCTAAGATATTACGTGTCTTAGAGACAATGGTATCCTTAAAGGGGGATGTTGCTAGCGGTTGGTGGTCATAGCATGTGGCTTATTATCAGGTTATTATGAATCATCGGTTCATATGTTTTATTACCCAGTGACTACTGGAAGCAAACATGATCATCCATTTCCAGCTTGACCATCTGGCCTGCTGTGATTATCTATCAGTCAGAAATATGTATTATACATGTATACTATATATTTGCAATGAAAAACAAAAGTTCATTGATATACTAACTGGTCAAAGTAGCCGGTATGTACCCAGCCAGAACGCATGTGATCAAGGACCACACTGTTCACTAATATGCCAGATATTTATTTTATACATTTCAAGAACAATTTCTACAGAGACGAATAGTTAGGTTTTTATCAGAAATAGTTGTTCTCATTATTGTTTATTTGATTGTTTATTCATTTTTTTTCAATTACCCTGTTTTGAAAATATAATTCAAAATTGACCGGCAGGGTTGTCATTAATAATCAAGTACAATGTAATCCTGTAATTAATACAGCTACATGAAATAAAATGTAATTTATCTCTGTTGAGGTGCCATAATGACACCAAAGCTGTGAAAGAAATGTATGTTACATATTATCTTTATACATTTCAAGAATAATTCATAGAGCCATCCAAAGGGAAAACACACAGTGGCTTTGCGACCAGCATTGATCCAGACCAGCCTGCGCATCCACGCAGTGTGGTCAGGATCCATGTTGTTCGCTAACAGTTTCTCTAATAGCAATAGGCTTTGAAAGCGAACAGCATGGATCCTGACCACACTGCGTAGATGCGCAGGCTGGTCTGGATCCATGCTGGTCGCAAAACCCACTATGTTGGTTTTCTCATGACACGGCTCATGTCATTTTAATTATATAGTATAACTGTAATTTACCAGACTCTGAGTGTGGAATATGGCTCTCAGTTTAAATAATTACATCTAGATACATCATTACTAGTAAACCAGGCCAAAAAAGGTACCAAATTTTATTTTCAATACACTTACAACATTTCCATAGGTCTTTCTTATCTACATTTGCAATCTTAGACAAATAATAGCGCATTTTGTATATTTGAAATTTGAGTGTTGAATGAAAGTATTTGTTATAATCCCGGGCCACTTTTTTTTCAAGTTTCATACCAACACATTACATGGTTTCCACTTTGAGTGTACAATGTATTGAAATCATTCTATGTATTATATTGTGAGGATTTTATACTGCAAATTTATTCTAAAATAAGATTCATAAGAACTCAGTTATAAAGATACAAAACGTGCCGTCATAATATTATTAAAGGGAATACCAAGTAATGTTGAATTATTAACATGGACACGGAATCAAATGTCTACCAATCGGCGTGATTCCAGTTCAAAGATTGAACTGCCCCATCTCATCCTCAAAAGTGTATGTCAACTTACGATCTAGTACGAAATTAAATTTACCCCTGTGAAAAAGTTTCATGAACTTCATGAATTTATTCATGAACAAATTCATGAAATAGTTCATGAATAAATATTCATGAGAGTCAAAATTTATGTTTCATGAATTTCGATATTCATAATACATGAACAAGTTCATGAATGTTGAAATTCATGAAACATAAATTTTGATTCTCATGAAGAAGTTCATGAATATCGAAATTCATGAAACATAAATTTTGATTTTCATGAATTTTAATTCAAGTTCATGAATATTGAAATTCATGAAACATAAATTTTGATTTTCATGAATTTTAATTCAAGTTCATGAATATCGAAATTCATGAAACATAAATTTTGATTTTCATGAATTTTAATTCAAGTTCATGAATACTGAAATTCATGAAATATAAATTTTGATTTTCATGAGTTTTTATTCATGAACTATTTCAGGGTCGTAAAAACTTGTGATATTTTAAAAGGATTTTATAGTTTTTAATATGAACGATTTCTGACAACACCATAATTACTTACATGATATTTAGTATACTCATGTTCCTTTTAAACCATTCCTAACTGTAGTATGATAAATATTTCCTTCTTATTTGCTGCACAAACTTCTCAAAAATTGCTGAATCACATGTGCAAAAAATTTCCCAGCATGCAAGAAAATAATGGAAACTGATCATGTGACATTATGAATTTAATGTTCATGAACATTCACAAACAGTTCATGAACTTATTCATTATTGTAAAAGGTAATAAACCTAAGTTTTATGTTTAATGAATGAACCGTTCAGAAACTCACAATTGGCTTCAAGATCTAGTACTGAACTAGAAAAAGGTTTTGAATTTTAGTACTTTTAATGAACCTGTGTTGAACAATTTTGGTTCTTAGTCTAATACCAACAGTAACTGTTCAGGAACTGTTAAAGTTCTGTAAGTAATTGAACTTTTGCAGTTTTTGAACCAATGGTCAAGAACCATCATTGTTCTAGAACCACAGTCTAAGAACTGTTATGCTTGTTCAGGAACAATTCTTTAAGTTCTTCAGAAGTTCTTGAATGTTCAAGAACTTAATACTAGTTCTAGAAAATCTTTTACAGGGGAAAACCATAACCCTGTAGTTCCTGAATCACAATTTCAATCATTATCTGAATTTCATTTTCAAGTTCATGAATTTCTTAAATTATTTAATGGATTTTCTGAAATGTTCATGAACTACATTTACAAGTTCATGAAATGAAAGTAATATTCTTGAACTTGAGAGTTCATGAATTTAAGTAAGTGAATTTTTCCTTGTAGTTCATGAACTTTTTTGATAATTCATGAAATAATTCATGAATAAATTCATGAAGTTCATGAATTATTTCACAGGGGTAACTTAAGAAGTCGTATATACGGAACATTTTCAGACAGTGCACATACCATTTACGATTTGATATTGACCAGCGTATTCATATAGTAATCTCATAATTAATTAATATAATTAATCATTGATTACATCATGCTATTTTTATGAAATGCATCCATAATAAATTGAACTATAACTAACTTGGTGCTTGCATTTTGTTTCAGTAATTATATACGTTTGACGAATTGACTGTGACTACACGACCTCAAAGAATTGATAGCGAGACTGGCATTGCAAAAAAATTAATACTACAGCAGCAAAAAGCATCGTTTTCACAATCTCTTTTTTATCTTGAAAAAAGAAAATACTGATAAGACCTAGCCAAACCATAAAACACATGTGGTGGTAATTAATATGCAAGATAAATATATATGGCTGACCACTAACTGAGTATCCAATTTGCAGATGACTATTAATTATTGACATGCTGAAGTGCTAATATGTTTCCCTGGGAAATGAACATCCCCCTTTAAAATAGAAAATAAAGATAAGGCTGTTATTTTGAATAAACAATTTTATTCTGCCTTTACGTCGAAGATAACTTAAAAATGCCCGATATGGGGCCTAGCATGTACCCATCAATGTCAGACATACATGTTGAGAGTAACGGGATCTTTAAATTATTGAATAAACTTAACCCACATAAAGCGTCAGGTCCAGATAGTATTAATGCCCGTATACTTAAGGAGTCTTCTTGTGAGCTTGCAGACATATTGTCTATTATCTTTCACCTTTCCCTGCGCTCAGGACAAAACCCTAATGACTGGCGTAATGCCTCAGTAGCTCCTATCTTTAAGAAGGATGATAAGTATAACCCAATTAATTACAGACCGGTTTCCCTTACATGTATTTCATGTAAAGTCCTTGAACACATAATTGTTAGTAAATTGATGAAACACGTTTCATTGTCTAACATTTTGTTAAACTTTCAACACGGTTTCCGAGAGAAAAGATCGTGTGAAACGCAACTAGTACAATTCATGCATGACTTGGCCCGCAACCTGGAAACCAAGAAACATGTCCAAACCGATATATTAATCATGGATTTTGCCAAGGCCTTTGATAAGGTGCCTCATAAGAGACTCCTGCACAAGTTAAATTTTTATGGCGTACGGGGTTCCACCCTTAAATTGATTGAATCTTGGTTAAATAACAGGTCTCAGGTGGTAGTTCTTGATGGTGCAGAGTTTGACCCAGTCTCAGTAGTATCTGGTGTTCCCCAAGGCTCAGTTCTTGGACCGGTGTTATTCCTCTTATTTATTAATGACCTACCTGAGGGTATCATATCAACAGTGCGTCTTTTTGCTGATGACTACGTGTTGTATCGCGATATCCATTCCTACTCAGATTGTCTGACCCTACAAGATGATTTGAATAAACTGTAACAGTGGGAGCAAACTTGGATAATGAAATTCAATGTGGCCAAATGCGAAGTTATGAGAATTTCTAGACATAAACAGGCCAACCTTATTAAACATAATTGTCTGCTCCATGGTCAAATCCTAAAGGCAGTTGACTCTGCTAAGCATCTTGGTGTAACTATCACCAATACTCTGGATTGGTCCAAACTTAAGACAGTGTGGCTAGTAAGACCACTAGAACACTGGGTTTCACTTGGGTAGACCCCAAATTGAGTATGAGTCCCCAGTATGGAACCTTACACCCAACAGAATGTACAGAGGATTGAAAAGGTGCAACGCACTGCTGCAAGATGGGCATGTAGGAGGTGGCGTAGGACTAGTCATGTGGGTGACATGTT
The DNA here is from genome assembly GCF_021730395.1 of Mercenaria mercenaria. NCBI lineage: Eukaryota > Metazoa > Mollusca > Bivalvia > Venerida > Veneridae > Mercenaria > Mercenaria mercenaria. The sequence goes on along the minus strand of NC_069362.1, from coordinate 101,951,784 downwards.
GACAGAATTAGATTTGGATAGTCTAGAGCATAGAAGAGAGGTCTCAAGGTTAACCTTTTTCTACAAAATTCATAACAATCTAGTCTGTATCGATAAGAATAGGCATTTGACCCCTATTACAAATAGGTCACTTAGAACCAGACACAGTCATCCTTTCCAATACTATAGACCTTCTTCGCATACAGATTGTTTTAAGTACTCCTTCTTTCCTAAGTTAATACCAGTTTGGAATGGCCTGTCTGAGTCAACTGTCTCCATTACTACAGTGGACTCCTTTAAGCTACCCTTTTTAAAACATATAATTTGGCTGTCAGAGCGATTTTGGCTTCAAAATTACTTATTTTATTAACTGTATTATATATGGGTAGTTGTTTTATTTTATCAACTCGTCTGACTGCACAATTTGCCACCCGCATGACGTTATGATCAATAATGATCGAAGTCATTAAAGGAAGAAAGAAAGAAAGGGGGAGACCATTCCAGGAACGAATTGTCCTTGGAAGAAAAGAGTTAGAATGGTATTGCGTATGAGATTGTGGAAGTATTTCAGGTTCCTAGTAGATGTGAGATGGTTATGGTCAACTGCAATAAGACTGTACTTTATTTAAAAATAAATAATAATATATAATAAGGGATTTTTTGATGCGGCGTTGTTCAAGGGGTTGCCAGTTGAGCTCTTTAAGCATTTGAGTGACACTGCTTGTTTGACCATAGTTGTTACAGACGTATTGAGCTGCAGATCGTTGTACTCATTCAATTTTGTATGTGAGGGATTTTTGCCAAGGCTGCTATATAGAAGAACAGTATTATTTTTTATTTGGGTTTTACGGCGCACCAACACAGTATAGGTTATATGGCGCCAAACAGGACTACAGATTTTGATTTCACATCTCAAGAAGAACAGTATTCAAGCTTGGGGCGGACATAGGTGAATTGTTTGCTTTTGATGAGATGTTATCAATATACATTTGTATTTTGACAAAGTGAGATCTTTACAGAGTGTGACGCCCTGGTATTTTGCAGCTTCTGTAGTTTTTAGCGCTATATTATGGAGTGTATAATTGTAAATGACAGCTTTTTTCTTTCGAGTAATCCTCAATACCTCACACTTATCCGGATTGAACTCCATTGACCAGTCCTTTTCCCAGGCTTCTAGGGAATGGAGATCATTTTGTAGGGTTTGGGAATCAAGGGAGGATTTAACCGCCAGATAGACAATAGTGTCATCTGCAAAAAGTCGTGACTTACTTTTGATGGACTCTAGGAGGTCATTTATGTAGGTTAGGAAGAGACAGGGGCCAATGACTGATCCTTGCGGAACCCCAGACAGGACAGGAAGTTCATCTGAGGTAAAGCCATCCACAAACACTCTTTGGGTCGGTCATATACAGTAGTAAGTACATTTGCTGTATGTTCTATATACAATTAACAATCTTTTGAGAGCTGTAACACATTTTAAAAAAAGAATTACCAGTCTTATGTTCTTAAATGACCTATAAACCACCAAAAATACCAAGAAAAGTAGGGGTCATGTAGCTTCTAGAGATTTTTTTGTCTGACAGGTCAGCACTACGGAATAGCTTCCAAACTGACAGCTAAGATGTGGGTATGAGTTATAAGGTTTGTTTACATGTCTATAAATGCAAAAAAAGTCTCTATGACATAAAACATGAAAATGCCACTTTAACTGGAAAAAATGTGAGGACGGTTTTCTTTCCGCCATTATCGGACTAGTCTGGAAGTGCTGCTTGATTACCTATTTAGTACTATTGTTCTTTTGTTTTATATAAAATCCACTTACTTAACAACGTTTTTTTTTTTAATTTTTTTCAAGCATATCAGATTTTTAGAGACTTATATCCCCGAAAAGAACTATATCGATACTACAAAAAAAGAAAAGTTTTATATCAGAATACTCTGCATCTTCTTTTCATTGCCACACTGGAAGTCGGGATCTTCTTTTAAGTGGTTCGAAAAAAGACCATTACTCAAATTGCTACACATATTTCTAATTCTGACATGAAGGACTGTAAAAAATCTATCGCCGTTAGTAAACATTTGGTACGTCAGGTGGTTTAAGCAGTTTTTAGGTTTGATTTAAATGACGACTGAGTTGGTGAATCGCGAATATTATTCTCAAGTTCGTATCATAGCGCAACAGATGATGGAATAATTGATTTAGAGTACATTTCTGTGTATCTAGACAGAGTGACTAAAAGTGGTATCGTTTCTCACATTATACGTGGTAGTCTCTCCAACTGAACTGGGGGTGAATAGATCATTAAAACATTTCAAGCAATAAACCATGCTTATATTAATATATTTATTGTCATTTTTGTAGTTTTCTGAGGTCCGAAAGTGACACCCTGCCGATTTCCTGTAATAATCTTTCAACTGATACGGAACGTTTGAGACAGGTAACTAGTCTAGCTGCTTCATAATGAATTTTATCCAGCAAATCTTTTTCAAATTATTTACAGAAGTCCCAAACAATTGACGCATATTCTCTGAGAGGTCTTAAATAGGATAAATATATCTGATTGTGTATTTCGTTTATGTTTGTATTTTAACTGACGCACAGATCCGAGGACTTTAGACGCAGACGTTACAATGTTACTGTCATGTACATGTCATTTTCCATCTTGATTGATGGTTATTCCTAGATGGTAATCATTGACATTTTGGGGAGTATTTTTAAAGATATGAGAGGGTGGGCTTGTACTAGATAATGAATAGAACACCACTTCGTGACTAGCCATTGTTTGGCCCATGAGGAAATTCTTTCAAGGTCAAAGTTGTTTCCATTAAAGTTATGTTCATGATGTTGGTAGTAGATATGATAATGGAACTATTATCCGCAAAGGTTGTACTTATTAAGGACTCGGCAATATGATTCACTTAAGTTTGAAATGATAAAGGACCGAGGACTGACCCTTGTGGAACACCGGCCTTTTACGCTTTTTTGTATTAGAATATTATTGTCCGACGAAAAAACTTAGAGAGCGGCATTTAAAGTAGCTATTAACCCAATTAGAATGTTACCCAAAATACCATATTGTCTAAGTTTGAATGATAAACCCATATGCCCTAACAAACGCTTTATAGATGTCACAAAATGCCATGTATGTCGGTTGTTTTTCTCAGATAATTTACATATTAGGTAATATGTCATCTAATAACAATACATGCATAATCAAACTGACCGTCAATTTGTCTGATTAAAACATTGCTTATGTAAGCTGGCGACATAGAACTTATCCTGAGCCTGATAATGAGGCATATTACGTGCATATAGTGACTAATGGACGAGAAGACATGCAACACAAGCAAAGCGTAAGTTTGAACTACATTCACATAAATACAAGCAAATTCAGTGAATTTATATCCCACGCCGAATAAGTTGTTTTATGAATGAGGTTAGTATATTTTGAAAGATATTTTATTTCAAGATATACACAAGGTATGTACAAAAGGACTGCGCAGCCATTTATTGGTTCCTACTTGTTACAAAATCAAGGGGAAAACTCTGCTGTATAGTGATCATAATTTAAGATTCCTGAAGATCCAGCACGATTACTTTGTTTTCTGGGAATTTTAAAACAATTAAAGGACAATAACTCTACAAGTACTGAAAAGATTCTGTACATCACTGCCCTGTAGTGATCTGTATTTGTGTTAAATTTCATGAAGATCCATCAGTGGATTTATGCTTTGTTTTGTGGGAATTTATGGATTGCAAAATTATTAAATGACAATAACTCTGGTTAAAGAAGAGATTCTGACGAAATTGAGCGTCCATCGTGCACTGTCCGATAATGATCTATATTTGTGTAAGTTTCACGAAAATCCATCAATACAACTCAAATTCAATTCAAATTCAAATATTTTATTAAAGTCTCATTCACATTACATGTACATTACAATTTACAAATATCACAAGAACATGTATGTGACCAATCAAAAATGAGTTATCTGGGTCTATACATACGGCAATTTGTACACTAAGACAATACTATACCATAAAAAACCCTTATCATCACTAAGACAATACTATACCATAAAATCACATCAATGAATTTTTAGAATGTTTCTATGTTTTTTTTGTTGTTTTTTTTTAAATAAACACTCTTGTCTAAAAATACTAATTACTGTACACAATTTTGCTAAAATGGTAAGAAGCCTTATTCATATACAAGATATGCGTTCAAATGTATTATTCTAGAAATAATTCTATTACATTTATCACATAAAACAGTGACTGAGAATTCAGAATATATATACAAAAAGTACATTTATGACCTAGAATATAAAACTTTCCTACGTTCGGATAAAATTTTATAGCAGGTTTTGGCAGCAATAAAAATGTATATGCCTTCTTATCATAAATGTTGCAAGTAGTTTTTCATCATCTGACAAATTTCATAGTTAACATTTGGCATACTATTCATTGCAGAAATCAGTTCAGTTCTACATTCATTATACAAAGGGCAGTTATATAATACATGTTTCTCATCAATAGGTTACTTAGATACAGTCAAAATTCCTATATTTTACCATAATCAAGGGGAAAACTCTGTCTTTACTGGGTAATGGGAGATAATGGAGATAATACTAATTGTGAGCAAAGGTCATGTGCTAATTAATCATTGTCTGAGGTTTGGTGATTCTAATTAAGATACTTTTTAAATTATAGGCATTTTCAATTTTTTTACCAGATATGTCTGAGCAAAGGACATGTGCTGATTAATAATTATGTGAGGTCTGGTGATTCTACCTAAATACTTTTTGAATTACAAGCATGCATTTTCAATTTTTTTAAACAAATCAAGGGGAGTAACTTTGCTTTTACTGGGTCAAGGGGTGTGTGGGTGGGGGGGGGGGGGGTAATAGTGTGTCAGCAAAGGTCATGTGCTATTTAATAATTATATTTGGTTTGACCTAACTCTGTTCGTCTAAACAAAGAGCTATAAAAATAAAATGTATTTTATACTTCTTTGGTCTCAAACAGTAAGTTTTTCGTGTTCAACTGTTGTCTGTTACAAGATTTAGCAGACCAAACGGTTCCTTCTAGCGCATATATATGCAATGATTTGCATTTTAAGAAAATCTGATTTTAGCATCATATTACAGATGTTTAATATCTATCTATAAATACTGCATGACACCCTTGCGAGTATTTTATGCAGGTGCGCGTCAGTGCATAAGAGTTTAAAAGCAGGAATGTACAGGAGAAATAAAGTAATACATAAAGTATTTGTGAGAATTTGAGACAAAGCTGATAGTGCTAATAAAAAGGCGAAATGTACAGTAAAAGGATTAAAAACAGCCTGGTCACTCAGAAGTCCTGGCCCAGTTTGGTTACCCCTTGCCTTAACTGGTCCAGGGTAGGTGCTTGAGCAATGTCAGCCGGCAAAGAATTCCAGAGAATGATGGTAGCCGGGTAGAAAGAGAACTTGTAATAATTACAGGGTGTTTGAATTTGCCGGAAAGATAGGGAATGCATGTGTCTAGTGAGCCGGGTAGGAGGTAAAATATAAGATGGCATCGGCACTGCAACCAGTCCATGGACAATCTTGTAAAATATCAGTAGCCTGGCATCATTTCTTCTGTTTGCAAGGGAACGCCACCCCAATTGCTTTAACATGTGTGTGACACTGCTGTAATTTGAATAGTCACTGGTGACCCATCGAGCGGCCCTGCGTTGGACCATCTCGATTTTATGTATGTTGAGCTGTGTATGTGGACTCCACACTGAGCTGCAGTACTCTAGTTGTGGTCTAACAAGGGTTTTGTAGGCAAATTCCCTAATATTTTGCTGTTTGGAGGGAATATTGCGCTTAATGAAGTTAAGTGTTTGACCAGCTGTTGAAGTGACCTGGTTTATGTGTATGTTCCAGTTTAGATCTGAAGTGATGCTAACACCAAGGTATTTGGTCAATGCTAATATGACAGTGATGAAAATCTGTTACTTTAATCTATGTTCAGTATTAAGATCTTCGAAATTCAGTGCTGAAGTAGCACTCCCCCGTATGTTTCCGTCACGTGATTAATACAAGCGAGCACCTGCATACTATATACACAAAAATTTTCACATATTCATTTACGAAACGGGAGAAAAGTGTCTAGGCAGGCTAAAAATTGAAAAGAAGCATTTGCAAACCTTAACTTCAGCATTTGCAAATTGCACAGATATAACTGAAGCTATAAAATATCACGTAACCAGCGATTTGGCAGGACTCCATTTTTAGATCATGCATATTCATTGTTGTTCCTTCTCAAGAGAAGGAACACTTATGGTGAACATGTCACACTTGACTGAGCAGGTAATAGATACAACGGTATCATCACAGGCATCCGAATTCCAGTAGGGCGCCGCCATCTTGGACTCATGCATATTCATTCATGCATATTCATTACAAATAGCCTCTTTACGCATCTTTAAGTCAATCTTTACTGAAATACAACTACGTAATAACAGACCTACAAGAAACAATAATATAGTTTGAATCATATAACTCCTAAATCTAACATGTCATAATGTAGAATAGAGATTAATTAAATGAATATGCATCATCTAAAAATAGACTCCCGCCCAAAATCATCGTCTGCTATTATTCTTCTTGGTTGCAATTCTTTGCTTTCAAAGGATCTTTTACAGGTTTTATTTCATATCAACTATATATAAATTTGACGTTAAGTATTACCATCAAAATATACTGCACTTGTAAAGTAATTCGAGATTTTTTCGCTTGTCTGTCAATGCTATTTGCACGCTACGCACCGTCATTTCAATTACTTCCCTTGTTTTTATCCAGAATTGTATAATGCATTTTTTTTCACTTTTATTGAGCTATAAAATGTTCCGAACTTACTTTAATGCCTTTTGATAAATTGTTTTGTAAGACTCAAGCTGTGAACATTTTGTATGCATTTTTTTCAAACCCACTAGAGTGTTGGTTCCCTACTTATATATTTGCCCTTGTTCTTCTAACTTAATTTTAAAGGCCCAGATGGCCATATATCCCGAAATTTTGATAGAATGATGATCTGTATTATTTATTGCCGGTTGATAATATTTAGGTAGAATCGCTTATCAAAAGAGGAGCGATTATTATTATAAATTAAATAAATGTTTGTGTGAAATAACTAATACTTTAAAAAAGATAAGAATGCACGTAAACTAAAAAAACACTTTTTTCATAATTATTTTATTAAACATCTGTAACAGGACCCTTTAAAAGAATATTAAATATGCGCTAGAAGGAATCTTTTGGTAAGCTAAATCTTGTATTAATATCTGTATCAAATATTCAATGCACGGGTTAGTACTCTATATGAATTATTGTTCCTTGTCATCCTGCTGTTAATAACATGCATTTCACAATAGATTTACGTAAAGACGTACGAGCACACATTGGCATAGAGACTATTTGTAATGAATATGCATGAGTCCAATTAGGATGGCGGCGCCTTACTGGTATTCGGATGCCTTTAACAGTACCATTGTATCCATTACCTGCTCAGTCAAGTGTGAAATGTTGACCATAAATGTTCCTTCTCAAGAGAAGGATGGCTGCCATTCTCTCGTTACCCATTAGAATACAATGTCACCGTAAATTGGGAAAATGACCGAGCATCGGTTACAAAAATAATGTAACAAAATACTGAAAATTCACATGAGAGCGGTTGCAAAAATGTACATGTCACAGGGGCGGTCTGGCGTACATACAGGTAGGGCAGATCAGCACAAAATACAATGCTACAAAATAGATCATGATTCTTTAACCCTTAGCCTGCTAAATTTCTAAAATGGACTGGTCCATCATTCAATTTGGGCAATACCATTTATTTTAAGGGGTGTTCACTGAAAATGTACTGACCGAATAGCGAACAGTGCATACCATGATCAGCCTGCACGGATGTATTTTATACCTCTTTGGATACAGCTAAAATAGTTTATAGAAGTAAGATATTAGCAAGATCTTATGTGGTTGTACAATATAATATTTGATAACTTTAGCCTATCCAGAGTAGTCTGAAATTCTATCAATAAGACTCTATAAAAGATACCCTTATATATAAAATAAACATATATAGTATTTTTAGGATAGAATTCTTGAGATTGGCCTTATCCAGTGAAAGAAGAAAGATAAATTTTATCAGAATAAATTTCAACATAAACGAGATACTTTCCCTTGCATTAAGCGCACTCAAGCCTATATGTCCGTCTTTTAAGCTATAGGAATTTTTTACCGGTAAGTGGGTTTTTGCTTTACATTTCACAAAATAAATGTGCCAGTGCTGTGGTGCAAAGTCTATTCTTTAGAAGCATTGTTTTTACAGCTGGACAACTGAACTATAAAGACAAAAAAGGTTTATGGAAGGTTTTGCAATATTTACAAATAAATGTCATGATTGTTGACGTAATTTGGTAAATATGTTGCTCGTTTACCAAAAGTTTCTGTGATTTGGTGATATACTGCTAAACCTTAACTATGCTTTACTAATTTATTCTTATAATAGATACTTTATGTTTGTCGGAAAATAGCTCTTAAGGTAATGTTGTTTGTTTGAAATATCCGACAGTATATGCATATTCTTGTACAAGTATCATGTTTATTTATAAGAGGTTTGGCGGATTGCATGAAAATAAAAGTTTCGTTTCCGAGAGAATGCTAGTACCACACTCAACAGTACCGTTAAGTGCAAAATATAAAATCCTTTTTAATAAGATGGAACATCAAAGTCTTGATGCAAAACATGCTCCAGGATCCGACGATGTGTCTACTTTAGAGAAAACCCCAGCTGGAAGGGAGTTCGACTTTCTTTTGATCTTAGACAATGTATGAAGCAGGAGTTAGTTTTTCGACAGATATGTGGGCTTTTCTGCAATACTCTAGTGCAATTTGTAAGTACAACTTTCAGATCAGGCGTAGATATTATATTTTCTTTTTTCTATCAGGAAAACAAAGACCACTCTCCTTAATAAAATGCACACAAAATGATCGCGCTACTAATATATAGTTAATGAGTATTTCTTGTAAGTTCTTATTATCGTCAGATAAAACTCCGTTTTTAGTAAAACGGAATTGCTTATGCTAGAAATTAATGAAAATTGAAAATTGTAAAAATTCAATGGAAACTGATTAATATTCATTACTGGAAATGACAGAAAAAAACATGAAAAACAAAACTGCTTTGACAAACAGATGTTTACAGACAAATTAAATCTGCTTAATGTTTTCACTATATCAAAAAGAGCAGTTGAAGTAGAACTATCATTCGTAGTGGAGTTAAAGCATGCTAAGAAGTGTCATATTTACAGGGGAAAGGGGCAAAAAGACGTCAAAAATAAAAACATTTATTTGTAAACATTGCACCCAAGCCCAAAACCTTCCATAAAACGTTTTGTCTTAAGACTTATTTGACTATAAATGCAATATTGATAGTGAATAGGCTCTGTGTCATAGCACTGGCACATTTATTTTGTGAAATGTAAAGCAAAAGTCACCTTACCGGTCAAAAATTCCTTCAGCAGACGTACACATTGGCCATAGCTTTATCAGATCAAACGTTGTTTGAGTGGTGAATTTTACGCAGAACAAATGGGGGAAAATAGAAGAAATCACACATTTCCGGCCATGGTAAATATGATTGAAAAGAATTTCAACCCATTTTAATAGGTGCACCTGGAGCGCAAATGTGTCTGTTTCATAACAAATGTGTTCAATTACCTAAAATTTGTGTCGTTTATTCAAACACTTCTCTACAATCAGGCGGGGAAGCAGATTGTGTCACCTTCTATTATAGTGTTTCCTGCAGACTCTTAAAGGGGCATGGTGCTTCCATTGAAAAAGGGCACTTTTAACACGCGGTTTGGCGTTGAAAGGGCACTCGTCGAAGAACGCTTGCCAGCGTCATTTTACAGGTGCCATTTTACACACTATTTTCACATTGCATTTGAGAAGCTTTCATATTTCAGATATGGGGTAGATATTTTGTATTATTCTTTAGGTTACCATGTTGTGAAAGAGCTTTCCTTTCTTTTGCTTAAAGATGACATTGATGATTCATACTTTCAAACATTCTTATTCTGTTACCCTCATCAAGTGTTGGCTTGCATTTTCAGAGACAGATATCAGGTGATAATTAATAAGCAACAAGTTTTATTGAACAACTATCAATGCGCAACTTTATTTTTTCAATCATCACGCATCATTTCACCACTGATTTACGTTAAGAGCATAGGCAGTTCGTCAAATCTACATGTAATCAATGACTTTGTACCTATATCCCTGATTAAACCCATTGTTCTTCGTTGCCAGTAAGATTTAGACGACAAATCGACACGGAAAGTTATATTTTTGGGCATGCGAAAACGAAAGTAGAATGCGACGTAAAAAGTACATGCTGTGAAATTTACTAGACTAGATCGTCTGCCACTATTTTTATCACTCCCTCGTTGCTCGGAAGTTTCTGCGATACATACAATGACTGACTATGAATCTGTTTTTCCATCTAATCATACAGTAGTCAGTAATATGAACATAAATGTGAATACCTATGGTTCATTGCTAGTAATAACTCAAAATTTCGGCTTGCTTGACGCATGCGGCCTGCACTTTCAACTTACATTTCGGCCTTATAAAATCATTTTGACAAATTATTTATGAAAACAAAACTAGGGCCTTGCATTTTTAGTTTATTCAGTTATAACTAGATCAGTTTTTATAACTTAATCGCTAAGTTATCGGTTATTTTCATGCTGATGTACGTTTTCAAATTTTCAAGATGGCGACGACTTCTGCATCGGCGCGTCATGAATGTGCTTCGTATTACAAATCAAGACATCGGTCGATTTTAATGAATTTGGTATCATTCTAAAGCTTAAACGTTTATCTTATTATTTTTATCAATGATATCCGTAAAGGAATAAAATAAATCTTGTAGATAAAATCGATATAAAATATTTTGAGTCTGGTCAATTTTCATGGGTTGGTCGGCGATCGGCAAACCTTCAATATTTTATTTTTAAAGGCCTAGTTAGCGCATCGAAAATGTGCGATAATCAATCTACATTTTAAATGATAACAACCTTTTGAAATAATTATCGTTTAATTGAACGTTTCAATCATATCTTCCGTAAAAAGGCTACATGTTGCTTCACCGTCGACGTGCTAAAAACAAACAAGTTTTCATCTACTGTTCCCAATTAAACTATCATAAAACAGTAATTGATTGCATAAGCCTGTCAGTTCTTAATCAGGGTCATTCACGGTTGATGCACCCACGTGTCGACCTGTTGATCACAGCCGCTAATTGATGGTACAATACACGGAACATGGCCCGCGGACATTGGCTTTCCAGACTGGTTTTGAAAGGGCACTTGTCAGGATAAATATACAAGCTTCATAGAATAAAAGGGCACGTGGCGCAAACGGGCGGTTTGAAGGGCAGCTTGGCGGCACTTCAAACGGGGCATGGCGCTGCGCCATGTTAAAAAGGCCTGCAGGAAACACTAATTTAAGGGTATCTCATCATATACAGTGCTAATCGGGATCAAGTAAGTCCTAACTACTATGCCCCAACGATAACTTGATATTTACAAACATGACTATAAATAGATTAAAATGGAACATAGGGAATTCAACATTTTTCTAACATGTTACAATCTAAATATTTCTAGATTTTGTACCAATTGGAAATTAGCTCAGTGGTAAAGCATACAGTCCATGTTAAACAGATCTTTTGCCGTGTGGGTTCGAAACTCAGCATCGACATTAAATTTTTATTTCTATAAACATGTAGATTGCTTCATAAACTATGTGTCAACACAACAGAGAAGTATCTTAAGCCGATATGGCAGATCAGAAAAGTTTAGCATTATATTAAAGATGATGTTGACTAAATGCATGCATTTAAGCCATGCAAATAATAAACATACTGTTGTGTTATATAAAGGCATACATACAGATACTAATAAACTTTGATAATGTGGCAGTGAGTCCAATAAGTCCAGAGGTGTTCAAAGATAAACCATCATGAAATTATCTTGGGGCTATATTGCAAAGCAATTATTAGTTACTTGTTTTGGAAAATTAACGGTGTCGATTGTATTGAGGTCATTTGTCACATTATCAAAGTTTATTAATACAAACCATCAAAGAAAGAAACAAAAATACGGAAGTAAAAATGAAAACGAAAAGAAAAAAAAAACACAAAAAGACAAAAATTGAAATTTAAGATGAAACAAATACTAATATTTACTTAGAAGGTAATGTGTAAGCATTATGGGTTGGTATTTCATCGGTTATCATGAAATAGAATCGTCCTTGCGTTTCGGCGGGAACCTTGTTATCGTTGGGGATTAGTACCTTCCTTACAAACAAACGACAAACTCCGGCAAAATTTATTTAGGCACTGACCTATTAAAGCCAAATTTATTCTACCATTACGCTTTGCCCTTTATTTCGCATGGAGGTAGGATAAATTAATAAAAACTGTTAAAATTCAATGGAAACTGATCAATATTTATCAGTGGAATAACAGAAATACATGAAAAACAAAATCGCTTTTGACAAACTTATGTTTACAGTCAAATTAAATGTGTTTATAATGTGTTTTCACTATACCAAAAAGGGGCTTACTGTAAAAGAAAACGGCCAGGAAATGTGGGCAGTTGAAGTGAAGAACCATCAGTCGTGGCAAATAGGCATATCTGTGACAGGAAAGGCCGTACCGGCGACAGTAACCATCAGAACAAATCAACACCCTTTACAATATTTACAAATTTATTTACATAAGATGATTATTTACAATGAATAGATGATACGAAAAAAAACTGATTATAAGAAAAAAAAATTAAAAGTTCAGTATCACCAGATACAAAGTTCGTAGAGTTCCATTCTAATGTGACGTGGTACAGTTCTTTAATTTAATTGCGAACTTTAAGTAGCACAAACAATATATGACAACATATCTTCTAATCCAGTCCCTTTAAACCGTGAATACGTTGATTCCGTATTGGCTCCCTATGGTGGTAGGTGATTGCATCCCTGAGCTGACTTCAGAGGATAACAAAAATCATCGCCTTTGCTGTTTACGGCACAACCATGGGACGAAAGCTCTGCGCTGGGAATATCACATCCAGGCGAGTGAAGACAAGTGAACCTCGGGCATTGTACTTCCGGGTTATGACATCACCAGGAAAATCGTCTGGCGGAAGAAGCTAAAATATATAACATATGGTAAGCACCATAGTAAAACAAATAAGTCAGGGCATAAAACTGCTCCTTTGGGTACACCATACCTCCGTAGGCTCCCATAAATAATACGTGCTACTTATACAAAACATATGTGCTACTAAGTTCAAACGTCACATGATTAAAATACGTCACTTATTACTTCCATTATTACAAAGATTACTTACTTAAAAGACTAAAGTTAAAGTATGAAAAAGATATGAAAAGTATATGATGAAACATTATAGATACGGGCATGATAAACTGCAGCTATTATTTACAACTACAAATTAACAAAATTCAATATAAATCAAACGTTATATCATAGTTGGTATCGATATAATATCTAATGCCATACACTACAACGGACATTAATTAGATGTGTTATAGACTGGCACACAATTACAAATTACAATAATATATTACATACATGGTACTAGACTTGCCATATAGATTTATACATAACAATACAATGCAGTAATGGCGTTCCATAATTAACAAAATATTTGACATAAGTTTTTGAAACAGTGCTTTACAATTATCACGATACAAATTTCAGTACAAATTTTACATTTTATATAAACGAAACGTTTAGACTCCTCTTTCGAACTAATTTACAAAAGTCTGAAAAATTTAATAAATTATCCTAACATACCGAAACTAGCTAAAATCATATGCTGAGAAGTAAATGTTACAGAATTCTGTAGAATGAACAAAAATTTACCAAATAAAAATCGTAATGCAAAAATCATACAAAAATCTAACAAATAAATTTCTTACCTCGATCGAGCATAAATTTCTAGCAAGAAAATAATTCAGACATAGATTCGTCTATAATGTCGGAAGGTGGTGTGCGCAAGCCATATCTAGTCCAGTCTATTTAAAGGGTAATGTCCCGACAAATACTAAATTTCATGGGATTCACGGCCTATGCGTGAACTCTTACTATTTCTTTTTCCACGGGATGCACGATATAGCCGGGAAATCTAACTACTTTGGCGCGGATTGAAATTGACAATTTGAGGCCCATTATAGTGGTTCTGGGGATAAAAACATAAATTACTGAAGTTTATAAAATATCAACTTTCTTATTACTGAACCGAATTTAATGAAATTTACATGGAAATTTAAGTTATGAAATACAGAAAAACATGAGAGGTATTTTATGCGTGAAATCTGACATTTACCTCAATAACTCAAAAATTTACAAAAAGATAATGCAATACCTGCATTTACACTACAGATAAAATAAGGCCTGTATGTCTATTTGTGACACACGTCCCCCCTTAAGAAAATTTATAATTTTCTTAAATGAAAACAAAATGACATACTGAAAATAGCAAACACAACAACAAAAAAAAAACACACACTGTCACTATCTGTACACCATATAATATAGCCACCTGTCTACACTCTACTCAAATAATCTGCACCTACATTTTCTCTACCAGGAATTGCTCTAATACTGATCCTATATGGTTGTAATGCCAATGCCCATCTCATCAGCCTGGAGTTGCTAAGTTTCGCTTTATTCAAATAAGTGAGCGGCTGATGATCTGTCTCTAAAACAAAGTCTTTACCGAACAAATACCGGTGAAACTTAGCTACTGCCCATACTATCGCTAAACACTCCTTCTCTATCACTGAGTACTTTTGCTCCCTAGGTAGCAATTTTTTACTAGCATACGCTACAGGTAATTTCTCTCCATCACTTTCCTGAAGCAATACTGAGCCTAAACCTACATCTGAAGCATCTACTCTCAATATAAAAGTCAGATCTAAATCTGGCAACTTCAAAATAGGCGGACCCATTAAGCTAGCCTTCAAAGTCTGGAAAGCTTTTTCTTGACTTTCACCCCACTCTATAAGATTTGGCTGACCCTTTTTCGTCAAATCTGTGAGTGGAACTGCAATGGCGGCAAAATTGGGGATAAACTTTCTGTAAAATCCGACTACACCTAAGAATGAACGTATTGCCTTCTTGGTTTTCGGTCTCTCGGCATCCTGTATAGCCTGTACTTTATTTGGAACTGGTTCAAGGGTCTGAACATCTCCTATCATGTGCCCTAAACATTCTAGCTTCTGAAAACCTATAAAACACTTAGTCGGTTTTGCTGTTAACTTAGCCTCTCTTAGTCTGGTTAACAACTCAGAAAGTGCTACTACATGTTCTTGCCATGTGATTGTATACACCAGGATATCATCAATGAAGATATCTAAGTGCCCTAGGTCCTTCAAAACCTTCCGCATCAGTCTACAAAACGTTGCAGGTGCGTTAACTAATCCAAAGGGCATCTTACGGAATTGAAACAAACCTTTCGGGGTTTCAAAAGCAGTCATGGGTTAAGCCTTTTCAGACAAAGGAACCTGCCAGTAAACTTTGCTCAAGTCTAGCTTAGAAAAAATATCTATACTTAGATAATTTTGAAAACATCTCCTCCATGTTTGGCGTAGGTTCCGCATCGAAAACCGTCAGTTTGTTGACCTGGCGAAAATCTATACAGAACCTTATACTGTTATCTTTTTTCCTTATGAGGACGATAGGGGAGGAAAATGGAGCATTTGATGGTTCGATTACTCCCAACTCCAACATTTTATCTACTTCCTCTTTTACTACTGGTTGCGAATGAGAAGGAATAGGATAGCTCTTTACTCTTATCGGATCTGTAGTTGACAACTGAATATCATGTTCAACTAAGTTAGTATTCCCAGGAATATCTGTCAGTACATCTGAGAAATTCTCTAACAAATCTACTACTTCCTGTTTACATTCTACTGGTAACTCTGAATTTATCTCTACATCTTTGTACGTTTCTGTACCCTGCTTTATAGGACACAAAACTATATCCTTTTCTACTCTACTCGAAAACTTATCACTACGTTCATTCGGATCTAATCTGCCATAATCTCTCTGATCCTCCTCTACAATAGTTGCTCCAACCTTACTTAATATACCCTTATCTGGTATAGACTTACTATCATTCTTCCTTTCACAGTACTGTTTCAGCATGTTTGCGTGAAAAGTTTTCAACTTTCCGTCTACATCTATCCTGTAATCTAATCTATTTACTACTTCTACTACTACGTAAGGACCCTTCCAATGTAACAACAACTTATTATGTTTCGTAGGTAACAATACAAGTCCCTTAAACTACTCCCTTAAACCTCCTATCTCTAGCCTTCCTATTGTAATACTTCTTGTATCTAGCATACTTTTTGCTAACTGTTGCTGAGCTACCTTACACGTATTTTCCCAACTTTTTTTGCAAATCCATAACATATGGTAAGTGGTTTTAACCTCATCATTTTCCGTCTTACCAAGCCCATAACTCTCTTAGCACAGTTATCGGTCCACGGATTGTTCTACCGTAAAGTAACTCAAAGGGAGAAAATCCCAAACTTTCTTGCGGAACTTCACGGTATGCAAACAACATAGCATTCAAATACCTATCCCAATCTCTAGGTCTCTCACTACACATACGCTTCAACGTTTGCTTCAAACTACGTTAAACTTCTCTACTAAAACCGTTACACATAGGGTGATACGGTGTTGTAGTTAACTCCCTTAATGACAATAATCTACTAACTTCTGCCATAAGGTCTGACGTAAACTGCGATCCACAATCGGTAAGCATTTCCTCTGGCACTCCTAATCTACTGAAACATATCTACTAATGCCTCTGCTACTCTCTCAGTTTCAATACTAGGTAGTGCTATGGCTTCCGGATATCTAGTAGCATAATCTACCATAGTCAAAATGTTCCTGTTTTTCCTATCAGTCATAGGTTCGATCGGACCAACGATGTCGATAGCAACTCTCTTAAACGGAGTATCAATCAAAGGCATTTTTCCTAACGGAACTTTACTTACTCTACCCTTAGCTATAGTACGTTGACAAATACTACATGACTGACAGTACCTTCTACCTCTGCCATTATCCTGGCCAGTAAATTCCCCTAATACCCTATCACTAGTTTTCCTTACACCTAAAGGGCCCTGCCAGTAACGAATCATGTGCAATTCCATCACAGTTTCTCTAAGACATTTAGGTACAATCAATGTTACTTTTGTCTAAATTCTGGGCGGTTACTCTCTATATAACAATCTATTCCTAATCTCAAACCTAACTGAACCTTTACCTCTACACTGCTTAATCGTACCTTCCTCAGCCTTCTTTCTACACAAATCTAAAGTGCTATCTTCTGTTGCTTTTCTAAGAATTCCTCTCTAGATATATCTAAAATCTGAGACGGAACTTTTAGCTTTACTTGCTTCTTAACTTTGGCTTGCGCCCTAGTTTCTACTGCTGACGCTAAACTACTAAACTGAGGTTCTACAGCTCCTCTACATTCCCAATTATAACATCATTGGTAGGATTATCTACAACCAACGCCTCTACTGTACTTGAAATACGGACAATCAATATCTATTCTAGCTACATCTAGCCTATGTTCACCCCCATCTATGTACTTACATCTACGGGTTTTCTCTAAAAACTGACTTGCTTCTACTAAGTCCCTTTTCACTATCACACATGTACAACCTTATCCGCATAGTGATTACGTCCCTACCATTACATGTACTGGTTTTGTAGGACATGTACTTACACTAAGCATCCCTAACTCCTCTACATCACTGAGTTCTATAATACTATTTCCACTCTCTGACCTACTTGACTTACCCCTTCTCTATCTCATTTCTTCCTCTACCTCTACTCCTAGATCAGTCACGGCCTCTACCTCTATTTCTATTTTCCTTACTATTTTATTCCCCCCTTTACTACATTCCTGCTGCTGCTCTACCTCTACCTCTGCTGCTGCATTAGCACTATTACCGTACTTTCCACTCCTACAGTAATATGAGCTATGTCCTATACGACCACAATTAGTACACTTCAGTGCACCAAAGGGTTGATAACCTCTACCTCTATTAGCAACATTGCTACTACCTCTATTACTAGTGCCTACATTACGACTATTATGATACTGTCTCTGAGGTATTTCAAAATGGTTTATGGTTCCGGTCCGTATTGGTTCGATTCACGACATACTTGGGACCTCCACGAGTCTTTGCAAACAAATCTGCATCTTCTGCTACATCCCTAGCTTTAACTAACCTCTTACTACTCAAATTTTGGTATAGTTCTCTATTACATACATCTAAAAATTGGTCCCTAAGAATAAAATCTAACAATCCTTCATACGTTTTCTCTACCTTACTCAATCTAAGCCAACCATCTAAATATCTACTTATTCTGGCTAGAAACATCACAAAGGTCTCATAATCACGAGGCCTCTCAGTTCTAAACTTTTTCTTATAGCCATCGTCAGTGAGTTCGAACTGACGTAGCAAAGCGGCTTTCAGTTTATCATAATCCTTCCTATCTTCCAACGGAAGCCTATCAAAAACCTCTCTTGCCATACCCTTTAGAAGGAACGGTAAGTTTAGTGACCATATCTCTTTATCCCAATCCTGCGCAACAGCGTACGTTTCGTACACATTCAAGTACGCATCCATGGAATCAATTTTCTCATCAAAGGGAGACATCTTAACCTTTACCTTTTTCTTTCTCATCTTTTCTAAGTCTGTCTTAAACTTATGCTCTGTTTCTAATTTCCTACTTTCTGCTTCCTCCTTCTTGTTTCTAATTTTCTAGCTAAATTAACTTCTCCTTTTCCATTTCTAACTTATCCTGTTCTAACTTACGTCCGTATTTAACTTATCTAATTCTAAAATTACGTTCATACTCTATCTTTTCCTTCTGCAACCTAGCCTCTAACTCTAATTTTCCCTTTTCTGTCTCTAAACTACTTTGTCGTTCATATTCTATCTTTTCTTTCTGCAACCTAGCTTCTAATTCTAATCTTTCCCTATCTCTTTTTCTCTCTGCTTCTAACCTATCTTTCTCTGCCTCTAATCTACTATGTCTTTCCTCACGTTCCTAGCCTGCTCTTCCCTTAACAAAATTACGTAACTCCTCTCCTTATAACCTAACTCCTTTCCTACCTTCGTTAACTCTACTACACTAGTCATGTTTAAATGATTACACTACGTTAACACTATATAACACTACAGTACAACAGCTACTATAACAACCTGAGACACTAGTTAAACAATCGTGAGGGAATACTAGACTACACTAGTTTACACTAAGGCTCTACAGTTACCACTGAAGCCAAAACAAAATACTATACTCTACGTATATACTACACAAAACGTCCTCACTAAAAAAAACACTATGTTGCGCAACAGTACTATGTGTCAATCAAGGTTGCATAGGTAACAGTCAACAATGTAGAGTGACAGTAGGCTGTAACAATACCCTAGCCTTATCAAATATCAATCAACTGTAACTAGTGTTAACACTTTAGTGTAACAAAACAAAATAAACCAAAGTGCTTTATCCTAAGATAAAGTATAGGTATAACACAACTGTGTAGCACTAAAACTTAAAAGTAGGTAAAAGTATTTGCAAGTAAACAAGCTTGCTAACACACACAAAGTAACATACTGTATCTAGTATGAATACAGTACACTAATAAATATTAGGATCACTGGGAGAAGTAGGGCGACGCACAATTAAGAGTGAGTAGGATAACTCTCCTTGTCAAGGGCGGTCACTCTCAACACAAATATATGGTGGCTTAATCATAGAGTTACACAAAATAAACCCAAAAGAAAAATAAAAGGAACGAACTCACCCCAGAAAGTGTCGTAAGCAACTGTCTATCAGTCTGTGACCACTAAAGCTGGTTAGCTGAAGCTATGGATCTGTCTTGTCTTGTCTGAGGTAAGCCCTCACTCGAAAGTGAATAAAAACTATTATATGTGTAACAATAGAACAAAACAAGAGAAATCTTTACAAATTATTGCTGCAGTTAAATGGGTGTTAATAATGTTCGAAATGCTACTGTGTCTGGTCGACCCAAACCCACTTCTGACACCATTGTGACAGGAAAGGCCGTACCGGCGACAGTAACCATCAGAACAAATCAACACCCCTTTACAATATTTACAAATTTATTTACATAAGATGATTATTTACAATGAATAGATGATACGAAAAAAACTGATTATAAGAAAAAATTAAAGTTCAGTATCACCAGATACAAAGTTCGTAGAGTTCCATTCTAATGTGACGTGGTACAGTTCTTTAATTTAACTGCGAACTTTAAGTAGCACAAACAATATATGACAACATATCTTCTAATCCAGTCCCTTTAAACCGTGGGATACGTTGAAATTTCCCTATTGGCTCCCTATGGTGGTAGGTGATTGCATCCCCGAGCTGACTTCAGAGGATAACAAAAATCATCGCCTTTGCTGTTTACGGCACAACCATGGGACGAAAGCTCTGCGCTGGGAATATCACATCCAGGCGAGTGAAGACAAGTGAACCTCGGGCATTGTACTTCGGGTTATGACATCACCCGGGAAAAACGTCTGGCGGAAGAAGCTAAAATATATAACATATGGTAAGCACCATAGCAAAACAAATAAGTCAGGGCATTAAAACTGCTCCTTTGGGTACACCATACCTTCGTAGGCTCCCATAAATATACGTGCTACTTATACAAAACATATGTGCTACTAAGTTCAAACGTCACATGATTAAAATACGTCACTTATTACTTCCATTATTACAAGATTACTTACTTAAAAGACTAAAGTTAAAGTATGAAAAAGATATGAAAAAGTATTGATGAAACATTATAGATACGGACATGATAAACTGCAGTATTATTTACAACTACAAATTAACAAAAATTTAATATAAAATCAAAGTTATATCATAGTTGGTATCGATATAATATCTAATGCCATACACTACAATGGACATTAATTTGATGTGTTATAGACTGGCACACAATTACAAATTACAATAATATATTACATACATGGTACTAGACTTGCCATATAGATTTATACATAACAATACAATGCAGTAATGGCGTTCCATAATTAACAAAATATTTGACATAAGTTTTTGAAACAGTGCTTTACAATTATCACGATACAAATTTCAGTACAAATTTTACATCTTATATAAACGAAACGTTTAGACTCCTCTTTCGAACTAATTTACAAAAGTCTGAAAAATTTAATAAATTATCCTGATATACCGAAACTAGCAAAAAAAATCACATGCCGAAAAGTAAATGTTACAGAATTCTGTAGAATGAACAAAAATTTACCAAATAAAAATCGTAATTCAAAAATCATACAAAAATCTAACAAATAAATTTCTTACCTCGATCGAGCATAAATTTCTAGCAAGAAAATAATTCATACATAGATTCGTCTATAATGTCGGAAGGTGGTGTGCGCAAGCCATATCTAGTCCAGTCTATTTAAAGGGTAATGTCCCGCCAAATACTAAATTTCATGGGATTCACGGCCTATGCGTGAACTCTTACTATTTCTTTTTCCACGGGATTCACGAGATAGCCGGGAAATCTGACTACTTTGGCGCGGATTGAAATTGACAATTTGAGGCCCATTATAGTGGTTTTGGGGATAAAAACATAAATTACTGAAGTTTATAAAATATCAGCTTTCTTATTACTGACCCGAATTTAATGAAATTTACATGGAAATTTAAGTTATGAAATACAGAAAAACATGAGAGGTATTTTATGCGTGAAATCTGACATTTACCTCAATAACTCAAAAATTTACAAAAAGATGATGCAATACCTGCATTTACACTACAGATAAAATAAGGCCCGTATGTCAATTTGTGACAATATCCACAAGAAAGGACATTTAAAGCATGCTTAGAAGTGTCATATTTGCAGAAAGACGTCAGAAATCAAAACATTTATTTGTAAACATTACACCAGAGCCCAAAACCTTCCATAAAACGTTTTGTGTTGACAATTATTAGTGTATGACCACATCACTAATTGCAAACTCTGAACTGAAGAAAGTGGAAGAATTCCATGATGACATTTGATTTCTTGTGAAAAATGTAGAAACTGATAATGTCTCGATCATAACTCTAAACGTTCAGTAACATTGGATTGATGTAGATACAGCTTTACAACAGGGGCCTTTAATAGTCTATATACATTATATTCTACACTAAAATAGCATATTTACAATATATACATTGTAGTGATTTATACATGTACTTATCAGTATTAAAATACAAAATAGTTCGTTGCCTTAGCCATTTAGTTTGACCATCGGACATTAAAATATTGTACCTTCTTGCAGGATACTCGATTCTTAAAATCTTACAAATAATTTTAAATGTTAAGTAACTAGTGTTCAAGGTATCTTCCTTTTTCTACTTGCTAAGGCTAATTTAAGTAATTTTTAAACAATCTTGGAAAAGTGTCACTCACGAAATATTTGTGTCAAATTATTTAAATTCGGCAAAACAGTATCTGACAAGAAGATTTTTTAAGTTCGAAATAAGTGCATACCTTGCCCATTACTCAATGCTGATAACTAAAAGTACAGAAATTATAAAACAGTCTTTAAGAGAAATATAGGAAATCATAATAAATATTAAATAAATTTAAAAGTTAGGCACCTAGGGTATTGTTTGTGATTTTGCTTAGCAAGATCAGAGTTACGGCCTTTGACTTAGTCAAAATGCATGTACGGTTTGAAGGTCTGTGGTTTGTGTCGCATTTATCTTAAAAACATTTATGATAGTCATGAAAATTTTGAGGAATGTTGTTCAGAATGTCACTTTTGACAATCGTCTACCCTATCATAAATTATGTTGTAAAATATTGTCAAGAGTGCCGCATAAAATTGTAAAGTAAATATCCTTCCATAACATGGGTAAGTTCACGTAGAAATGTGAAAAAGATCTGTACAAGACATGTGTGGAATATCGTATTTCCGCAAATTCAAGGTATTTCTAGTTAATAATAATGCTGTGGTGGGATGTTAACAACAAGTTTTAAATTACATTTATAAATTTGGACGCATAATTATATATATGTGACATAATGTCATAACGTACATTTCTATCAAGTTGTATACGAGACATTACTGTCAGAAAGTGATTATTTGATTTTAATTTCTAAAACTTATAAATAAAGATGAAGTCATTAATATTGTATGACGTTTTAGGAAATAGAAATATTTAGGCGAATTTTTTAAAATATTAGATGGAATTAGTTATAGATATAATGTGGTTACACTTGTAAAAATAATTCTATAAGATTTAGTTGATAACTTGATACTAACTTCTTTTAGTTCAATTGCGAAAAAAGTTCTTTGTTTTTATAAATCGCACTCGAGACACCATTCCTGATTGAACCGATCACTTATCAGAGAGCCAACAATTTTCATTTGATGTTGGGTGGACTGAGGCACGTGTTGATTCAGATGTCTTGTCCAAAGACACACGTCAAGTGGCCTGACCGGGGATTGAAGCTGGTACCAATGCACCACCGAGTCAGTCTATAATGAGACATAGATTCAAAATGGTGACCATGCATGAGCAGTACTGACGTTGAACCGGCCATGCTACTACTCTTTAAAGATTGGATTCATCCATCATTACTTAACGTTTTTGACAAATTTTGTACTTTATTTGTCATACACAAATAACAAGTACTGTATAATCATAATTCTGGAAATACCAGTTTTATTTTATAACATTAGAAAACTATTTTCTTGGTATTACCAGTCATAAAATTGTGATGTATTTGTTATCTATATCTAAATAAAATGAACTTCAAAAACAACATCGCTGTCGTCAATTTGTACTTTTTAACTGGACTTACATAACAAATACAGTAGCAACTAACATACACTATACGAAATCTCATTTTCTTAAGACACATTTTATTGTAGGGACCACTGTATTTTCCTCCTTGTTTACTTTTGAGATATTCATCAGGCATGTTCGTCCTGATGAATATGTTCATAATAATTCTGAACGCAGCATTTAAAATTGTCTAATATCTGAGGTTGAGCAAGAGCTTTTGACGAAGTGTTAATGGGCTATTCATTTTAGTATTTGATATACATGTATATTATATTCAATACATGTAATTAAACTACCTATAATATAGCATATTGATGACCTGATGGGAAAAAGGAAGGAAGCCAGTAAGAGGTGATGTTTTAGGAAGAATACAAAGAGGGAAATACCCAAACACACACACACACACACACACAAAGAGGGAAATGGCAATATAAAATATGTACAATGTATTACATCATAAGTAATAATTGATACAACAATTTGCAAAAACTCTAGGCAAGAAGAGAAGAAAAACTAAACATCATTTTATTCCAAGGTAATGACAATATATGTGTCATGTCCAGGGACTGGCAATAAGTCGGGTGTTCTAGCGCTTCCTCTCTAAATTATGACCCTTATCATCTCATATCACTTATCAATGCAAAATCCATTGCACGTTATGCTATAACAGCGTTAACGGTATCCATAGAATCTTGTCTAATAACGTGCATTTTTTTTTGCAATTCTAGCCAAGTGAAAAGAGGCATTGTATTGTTTGATTAGTTGAACATCAGCGAAAGAGGCATACTTCGAAACTTCTGACATTTAGTTAGTACTTTATGATAGTAATTGTAGACAAAAAGTAAAACTATAGCGAACTGGTGAGTTCCAGGAAGTATTCATCTTTGAAAAACTAATATCCTTACAGCCTGTTCTAGAAATGTTTATCTATGAAAAAACTCGTTATCGCAGTCTGTTCTAGGAAGTATGTATCCGTGAAACACTCATACTATTCAAATATGTTCTAGGAAATATTTATGTATGAAATAACCATGTCACTATAGTCTGTTATAGGATGTATTTATCTGCAAAATGTTCATATCTTCATAGTCCGTTCTATGAAGTATATATCTATGAAGTACTCTTACTGCTACCAAGTAATAACCAGTTAATATGTAAAACGTAATATTTATGTACAAATATACATATTTTGTCTCTAAAACGTATTTTTATGAACACAAAACTACATTATCCCACCTACCAACCACAGTTGACATAACTTCGGTTATCTCGATATTTCGATATGTCGACTTTTTTCCCTTGGTCCCAACGAAGTCGAGATATCAAGATTTGACTGTAATTATGAAACACAGGTATTATAAAAGTCTGATCTAAAAAGTATTTATGTATGAAAACTCATTATTACAGTGTGGTGTAGGAAATAATCATCTACGAAACACTCCCCTTATATTTATCTATGAACGCTAAAAATTCATAAAATTGCAGTTTGTTCTAGGAAGTATCCAATATTATTAAGTCTTTTCTAGGAAGTATTTATCTATGGAACACTCATATTATGACATTATGTTCTAGGCAAAATTTATCAGTGGAATACTCAGAATACTCATGTCACATTAGTCTCATCTTCTATGTTCTATGAAGTATTTATCTATGAAATACTCATATCGTCATAGTCTATGAAATGAGCCGCACCATGAGAAAACCAACATAGTGCGTTTGCGACCAGCATATGGATCCAGACCAGCCTGCGCATCCGCGCAGTCTGGTCAGTATCCATGCTGTTCGCTTTCAAAGCCTATTGCATTTAGAAAAACCGTTAGCTAACAGCATGGATCCTGACCAGACTGCGCGGATGCGCAGGCTGGTCTGGATCCATGCTGGTCGCAAATGCACTATGTTGGTTTTGTCATGGTGCGGCTCAAATGCTCCTATCTAGGAGATTTTCAATGTAGAATACTATCTATTTTGCGTTTTCCACGCCACGCAGTTGAAAGGTGCATTAAATTTTCATAGTGTACGATTAACTTTTGAATAATAGATGATCAAATCAGTGTGCATAAACCCATTTGGTCCGTTTCATTTCTTATCAGATTGTTCCAGATCAGACAGATTATTTTAATATATGAATGTACTAAGTAAGAAATGGACATATCAATTATTTTTGTCAGATTTGTATGTTTGTTTGTTTGTTTGTTTTAGGTGAAAAGACGTGTTTTACAGCAGATATTAATTACATGTTGGATGCTTTGAAGGTGACCTTAACCTCATGGTGGCCTCAGTCAATGTAATCATGTCTACTAATGGAAGATGACCTTGCAGATCTTGGTTTATGATTTAGAAGGATTTAGTCTCTGTATAAGGGTTAGCACTGAAAGGATTAGTTTATATGTCATGTAAAAATATGAATTGGATCTGGCCCGTTTAGGAGGAAATGTTATGACTTAGCGGCTTTCACACCGGTTTAGTATTTATTTATTTATTTTGTTAGGTTTAACGTCGTGCCGACACAATTATAGGTCATATGGCAACTTTCCAGCTTTGATGGTGGAGGAAGACCCAAGGTACCCCTCCGTGCATTATTTCATCACGAACGGGCACCTTGGTAGAACCATCGACCTTCGTAAACCAGCTGGATGGCTTCCTCACATGAAGAATTCAACGCCCCGAGTGAGGTTCTAACCCACATCGATGAGGGGCTTAGTATTTATTCTTTGATACAAAAATACAAAAAGAATACAGAATCATTTATAAGTTGTAAATATGCTTTTGTGACAAAGCAGTTTTTAGGTTTTGCTACATATATTTATGTACAAATGTATATTCGTTTTAGAAACTTTTTGAAATTATTCTATAAAGGCGTATCTACACATATTCAATTAATGAATCATATTATATAATTCTAAGTATTTTGATAGAGTACTAGACAGCATTTTATCAGAATTAATGTGAGCTGGAGAATAGAACTTGTCCTTGATCTACTAATGTAGCGTACAGGATAGATAAAAAGATTTTGATGCTGAGGAAGAAATTGCAGACGTTGTCATGCGAGGTCACGAAATTGAAATTATACCTTAACTTGATCTATATATTGGCAATACTACATCAATACACAATTCTTCAAATATTATAATGATACATTCTGTTAATAAAGCAGAACAAAATAATGCCTTTTATCTTAGGAAAATATCAAAAACGTAATTGTCTTGGCCATTTAATGCATAACTGCCTTCAGGTAAAGGTTTTGTTCAATGAGTAGTCCTTAAATGTCTCTTTTGGAACAAATTCCATTTAAATGAATTTTTTGTAAATATTTCATAAAAAGAAATTACTAACAAGAAGGTCATGATGGCCTTGAAGACGCTCAAAAAAATTGACCTTGGCATTTTTACATTAAATATATATTTCATGACACACTATGAAAGACATTCAAAGTTGTGTTTTTATCTGTTGCAGTTCTAGCTGAACCAGTTGAACAAACTTGTCAGACGTCCATATAAACACACAGATCAAGTTTGGTGAAGATCCATTAAGTGGATTTTGTTACAATTTTTAGCTTTGACAGCCCCAATAGGTGCCACGCCTTACAAACCATTTTATCAAATTTGGGAGAAGACTGTACACGGATGCTACAGATCATATTTGTGTGAGTTTTAAAAAAAAAGTCGATTAAATGTAATTTCTGTCTATTTATAGCGCTATAGGTCCGTAAAAGGAGCTAGCTGAACCATTTTAGCAAACTTCAGAGAGTTACGATGCTAGGGTGCTACAGAATAAATTCGGAGTGATCCCTCACAATAGATTGGCAAGAAGTAAAAGTAATGACGCAATATGGTGGGCGCCGAACCGGATCATACATCTATACTAATAGCTGACCCTGAAATGAAGAAATTTGAAAAATTCCATGATGAAATTTTTCCGCTATTTTGGATTAATATTCCATTGGTTTCTTGTGAAAAATATAGAAAAACTGGTAATGTCCCGATTAAGTCATAACATTAATAACACTGGATTGATGTAGATACAGCTTTACCATAGGAGCCGGTATCAAACTCTTTTAATGGCCTATATACATTACACTGTACTTAAATGGCGCACATACTCTTCATACTATATACCATACCCTAAAGTGATTATACCTATCAGTATACAATGAAAAATGGTGTGTTGCCTTTTAGTTTGACCATCGGACATTAAAAGTTTGTACCTTCTTGCGAATCCTCGACTCTAGAAATTGACTTACATGTTAAATAATCTACTAGTGTTAATGCACTTTCTTTTTTCTATCTACTTGTTAAGGCTAATTTAAGTACTACAGTAATTTGAACAATTCTGATCAAGTGTCACAAAAGAAACATTTGTGTGAAATTAATTGAATACTGCCAAGTAGTATCTGACAAGAAGATTTTTATGTTACCAAAATATGCAGCCCTCGTAATGATAAGAAATAAGTGCATATCTTGATATTTACTCAATGCTTAGAACTAGTAACCTAAAACATGAATTTTTCATACAAAAGTTATATATTGGCTATGAAGTCTGTGTCGCAATGGCTAGCAGGCTGGACTACACCAGCAGTCCGGGTTCGATTTCCGGCCGCGGCTAATATTCCGACTAGAGTTCTGTACTGGTGATTGCTTAAATTAATACTGTTTCCAGCATCATTAGCCCGGATGCTGAGGTTTGTCGACACCTGCCAAAATAAAACTGCCTCGTCCGCACATGATTCATTATACCAGATTTCATCAACAGCACGGAACTATATTTCGGACTACAAATATACTTCAATGTAACACTGGATAGTCAATTCATGTTTGGTGTAATCAGTCCAAAAATGGGAATGAAATCATTTAGAGTGGCAACGGTAAATGGTTTCTTTTTTTTCGCAACAATTGTTTCAAGAGTTCACATGTGTTCTGAGACAAGAGTCCACGTGTTCACTTCCATCTATAAACATTTGTATGGACGAGGGATCCTCGATTTTGTAGAGCTTCAAATAAAACTGGTAGAATTTTGTACAAAACGGTCCACGATTTCTTTTGCATCATAGCCCAAGTGTGACACTGTTACACAACAGACGGAGAATTGTCTTGGCATGCATATAAAACAATCCAGAGAGGAGAGGGACGTCAGTTTTCATTTTCATTAGAGACTGGTCTATAACATCATCATAAAGCCGTTCATCAGAAGTCACATAAAGCTTTTTTCAAGTTCTGGTGACTTCTAAAATCTTGAACATACTTGATAGAAGACCATAAAAACTGAAAACAATGCATATGATTGCACAACACAACTTTGTACAAAAAAGCTTTCTACAATATTTTGTCAGAAAAAAATTGTTGTTTTTTTTACTAAAAGGGAATACATTTAAAAAATTCATTCAATCCTTTTTAAGAGTGTTGTATCTAATGGAACATACCTATTCTTCTGCTGGTTGTAAAAGATAAAAGAAGAAAAAAAGCTAAGAAATGTCTTTAACAGGAGTGAGCAAAATTCAAAATAGTTTGAGCGTAGTATACTGATATATACTAGTGATGATTTCATTTAAAATATACAGTGGACAGTATTTTGTTCATCTGTTTTGTTTTTAGAAATAGTCTCTCTAAAAATTATTTATTTTAGAAAGCTAAAACGGCGAAAACTTCACTTAAAAGAGCAACTCTCTTCCTAGATACTGAACTAAACAGATACAAGTTTCTTCCTTTTCTTTGTTTGTTTACAGTTGGGTCCCTTCAAATTCTCTGAATTTATTTTCCTAAATTTATGAAGCATTTAAATTATATAATTATCAGTACTTTTTGAGTAGAGAGAAACAAGCCATTACTTAATAAACTTAAAGCAAAGACACAAGTTAAAAATTTGGTCAGTGTGAAATGGAAGCTTTTCTCAAGGATTGCCTTGCTGATGTATGAGAAATTAGTACATAGAACTAATTGATAAAGGAGGAAAATAATTGCATGTTATGATTAACAAGGTAAAGAGAAATTGCACAATGTTGCCATAAAAAAATCTTTGTTTCAAAAATACACATATCAACAAAATCTTGGCTTTGATCCGACAGATCATGGCAGAAAGATTATTAAAATTCACAGACCAGGCTTAAAATGCCGCTTTGCCACTGGTCAATTTAAACATAATCCTAAGAAATAACCAGTCAAATGTTTGAGTTTCTGGACTGGTCTCCAAGCTGTAGTTTAACAACTTCAAACCCAGATCTAAAATAACAAATGTGGTGTTCAGTCTGATGCAGAATGGACAGAAGTTCATTATGATTACAACCTCATTCAGTACAAGCCAAAATGATACTGAACTACATTATACACATTTTTGTAAAGCTTACAAACCTTGGCTTTTTACAGGAAATGTTGCTTTGTTAACAGTATGGTTTATAACTGAGGCTTTCTGTAAACCATTATAAGTTGTGTTCTTGAGGTATTTGTATACCTTAATTAAAGCTCAAATATTTTTGTGAAGAACAAAGTTAAAAGTTTGGTTATTGACCCTGCAATTGACTTCGCCCCGACTTCATCTCAGTGTTGTTATATTTTCTGGTCCTTCGGGATCATTGATTTCAATTAATTTAGATTTGAAGATTGAATACTGCTTAAGCCAGTGCTAGGGGGCGTGGGCAGTGTTGCATTTTCCATTACTGCTCATGAACAGACTCAAACAAACCGAGTCTGCAATTTTCACTGTTTGCATTGTTCTCGGTGCTTCCGAGGGATCTACTTTCCAGATTTTATTTACTTCACAACAGCGGGTGTCAAGTGCTGTGTGGCGGCCGTAAAAGGTCGCCCCGACTTCATCTCAGTGTTGTTATATTTTCTGGTCCTTCGGGATCATTGATTTCAACTCATTTAGATTTGAAGATTGAATACTGCTTAAGCCAGTGCTAGGGGGCGTGGGCAGTGTTGCATTTTCCATTACTGCTCATGAACAGACTCAATCAAACCGAGTCTGCAATTTTCACTGTTTGCATTGTTCTCGGTGCTTCCGTGGGATCTACTTTCCAGATTTTATTAGATGATGATTCCAACTGGATCTTTTTATGAATTGAAGAGTTTACAGTATTCTGTGTTTCTGCTTGACCTGTGATTACTTTTTGTGATACCAGATGTTTCCAAAACATTTCTTCATGGTTTCACAATTGTGCTAAATGGCTAAGTTGTTCAGAGAGGGGTTGGGAAAGAGCATTGGTAACTATGGCGACAAGGACATAAAACTTTAAAGTGAAACTAAACTTTACAAATAGAAGATTATTGCAATTTTAATAGAAATAAAGGATTGTAGACAGAAGAAATGTAAATGAAACAATAAAAATATGGGAGAATTTGTTGGACAATAAAGGCATCAAAGCTTGACAAGCTGTGTATGTGTTTGTCAAGAGGGAATTATTCTCTTCAAAGACTATTTTTAGAATAAAACTTGTGAGAAAATCTCATTTTTCTGTGTACCTTATCGACAATGTCCCAATATAGAATACAAAATGGTTTAACAATATTACAGTTCACATTATAATTTATAAATCAAGCTGCACCAAGCTAATAAAATGTTTCATCAAAATTAGAAAATTGCAGTATCTGGTACACTGATCAACCATTCCCCCCATCAATTAAGATTTTACCTCCAAAATGAAGAGTACTTGGCAGGACAGATAACTTTGAGAAAAACTGACACAAGCTTGGCAAGAGTGGCCTACTGTAACTTTTAACATGTATCAAGGAGAACAGAGCAAAATCTGTTACTTTTTAAAAGTCATAATGCTCCACAATTTCTATACAGTGGTAATATAACCCCAAGAATGATATTTATATAACATAAGTTTTAATACTTGAAAAAAATTGTTCATTTTAAATATGTATATTATGTACATTACTACCTAAACATTTGTATCTAAAAAACAGAAAAAAACAAAGTCTTTGTACAGTTAATACAATAACATAAATAACAATAAAAACAATATACAATTATAGATTACATTGTCACTTTTTAAATGAAAAATCTGTCAATGATATATGCCTCTTCTGACCATTAAACAAAACCTGCATGATTATGAAACACTTTTCTTCCTGGCATTATTTTCGTCTGGTCAGATGCTTTAAAAATATACATATGATTTAGGTCAGTCATTTGCAGATAATGCGGTACAGGTCGCGCAAGGTGTGCATTTTGGGTCATTTTTGCCTCAAAAGTTAGTGTCTGAAACCGGAGTTTTACTCGTTTTTTTGTCATAGAAGCAACGGATTCGGCAGGCTGAAAATGTCACATGTTGCAGTGTTAAATATATGCAATACATCCGCTCAACACTTTCCGGGAATTTCTCAAAATTGGTATTATAATGATTTTTTC
The DNA here is from genome assembly GCF_021730395.1 of Mercenaria mercenaria. NCBI lineage: Eukaryota > Metazoa > Mollusca > Bivalvia > Venerida > Veneridae > Mercenaria > Mercenaria mercenaria. The sequence goes on along the minus strand of NC_069362.1, from coordinate 101,919,462 downwards.
TTCGCAATGATATCAACGCAGATTCGTGGAATTTTCAAGTTGACTGTCCCTTGCCCCTATAACTGACGCTGTATTACTAAGACAGATCAGTAGAACAGACTACAAATGAAATCAGTTTGAATTCCGAAAAAAAAAACATTTATAATCTTGCCCCTAGTGATAGAATAAACACCAAAATAGAGTTATTGTTTTGAAATGGTTATAAATTAGCCAAAATTGATACGATGTATCTAACAAATACGCCAATATGGGCCATTTGTTTTTCGGTACAAGTTTCGGATTTGTAAAAAATCCATTCGAAAACAATTTTCCGGGCTTCCTCTTCAGAAGTGTCTCCACGATTTTGACAAGCCACTGGAAGCAAGTTGCCGAGATTTTAATTATTGAGAAGTCATCTCCTCGTTGTTATTATTATACAGTAAGTATAATGGTTGATTTTGTCAGATAGCTTTTATGTTAATCTGATTTTTCTGTAAGATTGTAATTACGAGTGATCATGTCTTAGTCATGGCCTTGCGCATCAGCGGTAATAATTGTCAACATTCAACAGTAAGACATCATGGACTAAAGTGAGATATTGATATCTCCTTCAACTGCGTTCAGCTCTGTGGAGCACATCTCTGTTACTCACTCCAATGGCGTACACTTGGCCATTGACCTGTTTATACGAGTCGTTACTTACACTCTACTGGTTCTTACTGAATGTCTATTGAAATCTGGCAAAAAAAAAAAAAAAGAGGGTTTTTGAATGTATCTGACTTTAATGGTGGTATTTAATAGGCTGGCATTACTAAGTGTATACATTTGTCCAACTGACATCCATGATCTGCAAGGAGACCCTTGCTGTCAGCACTTTCAATGCTTTGATTTAAGTCCATCCAATCATTGATTATAACTGCGCATCGTTCGAGGTCTCTGGTGAAATACTGCTTTACTAATTTATTCTTATAATAGATACTTTATGTTTGTCGGAAAATAGCTCTTAAAGTAATGTTGTTTGTTTGAAATATCCGACAGTATATACATATTCTTGTATCATGTTTATTTATAGGAGGGTCGGCGGGTTGCATGAAAAAGTTTTGTTTCCGAGAGAAGTCTAGTACCACACTCAACAGTACCGTAAAGTGCAAAATATAAAATCCTTTTAATAAGATGAAACATCAAAGACTTGACGCACAACATGCTTCTACTTTAGAGAAGACCCCAGCCGGAAGGGAGTAAGGTTTTCTTTTGAATATCAAGCAGGAGTTAGTTTTAGACAGATATGTGGGTTTTTCCACAATACTCTAGTACAATTTCCAAGTACAGGTGTGTGTGTGGTGGGGTGCGGGGGTGGGGGGGGGGGGGGGGGGGAGTCAAGACATTTATATGTAAACATTGCACTACAGCCTAAAACCTTCCATAAAACTATTTGTAATAACAATTATTTGACTATCAATGCCATGTTGCTAAAGATTAGGCTTTTCGCCATAGCACTGGCACATTTATTTTGTGAAGTATAAGCAAAAACTCACTTAACGATCATAAAATCCCGGCTTTAGCGTTTAAAATACGGCCATTTTTGTTACAGCGAAACATTCTGCTAGCACACCACCTTACGTCCTCCCCTAGACTAGCCACTAGACTGATAATAACTATATTTCTATATTTTTCCCTTTTTTATCAAATTCAATTTAATAGAGACAAAAGCCAGTCTATTTTAGAGATTTTCACACAGGACTGATGTTGAAATTATCAGTCTAGTACAATCCGAAATACTCTCAGAGAGATGATTGGCACCTATGGCTATTAGATTACCCATGGATAATTCGTACATCATGCTAGTGGTCAAGTGTTGTGCTGCTGATCATAAATCTGTTTACCTAACTGATTTTTAATGGTGATAGTTGAAGAACCATTCTCATCTAGAATAAACCATTTTGCTACTTTGAAATCTTGATGGGTCATCTTGCAAATATATTTATTAACAATAATATGTTTATTTTATTTAAAGGATTATTCTAATCATTAAAATTCTGAAACTGAAGAATGGATTTTAAAAGTTTATTACAGCATGTCTTTGTCAAAGGCACATTTTAAAAAATATGTCGAGTTCAAGTTTATTCAAACGATAAACTGCTTTGTATAATATGTGTCAAAAAAGAAGATTATGATTGCATCCTACGATATAAAACTTTTCAAAGGTGTTTATAAAACCGAGACTTGTTGCCCCATTGGAAAACCAGTAGATATAGACAAAATTATGAGAAAGCTGTACCAAAATTAAAAGAAACACAAGTGTCAGCATAAAATGATTTCTATTCAGTAACCAAGCACCGTTCCGCAGTCACTGCAGCACCAAACAAAAAAAGACGTTTTATTTTCTTAACAAAGATTGATAAATAACAAAACTATTGAAGGTCGATGCATATATGGAAGGCTGGTGCACCATTCTTATTGCCAGATATCTAATACTAATCGCTAAATACAATATTCTTACTCTCATAATAAATGCGAAAATTTCAAATATCTAATGTTTATAATGCTGAAAGATAATGCTAATTGTCCATTGATTTTATGAAATAAAGATCTGCATCATGTTTTATGAGTCTGATTTGAAGCATGTTCTACCATGTCATGCCAGCATCGGACAAAGCATGTTAGCATTCAGCTTTGTATGGAGGGCCGGTGCGTCATGCTAATTGCCGAATGTCAATTTTAATGCTAAATGCCAATAACTTTATGATAAATTCATATTATTTAATGCTAAATGCCATTTTTTATTGAATTATTTGTCATTTAGCATTTTGCAATTAGCATGGCGCACCGTCCTTCCACAGTATTGTTTTGCCATCGCATTTGACAAGTATGACTGAATGTTTAAGATTAAGCATTTGGCATTAAATATTTTGCATTTGGCATGTGGCATTTTTCAAATGAAAGGGCGGAGTTATAAAGTTAACTCATAATGCTATATATTTTATGCGAAATATCAAATGCTTACTTGTATTTAGAGTATTAAACATTTTTAACGTTAAAATGTAGTATTTGGTAAATTGAGCAAGCCTTCCATGAATAAAAATTATACTAAAGGAATGTGTATCTTTCAGATTTTCCAATCTAACTGCAAGTACCAATACAGAGAAATTCATTTCTGATAAAATTTCAACTCAGCTGACCCCTGCAGTTGTAAATCCCAGCTACCAGATGGTCTCAATAAATTGCATAAACATGTGGCAGTAAACCACTTATCTCTATTAGTTAGGCTGTGGTCAGTTCTTGACATTGATTGATAACAAACCTAAAAAGATGTTTGTGAATTTTCGGATTGTACTAGACTATGATATTGGACATAGGATATAGACTGGCTCAGTTCACTACATACAATCATAAAAATGTAAAACGATATATCATAGTCTAGAAGCTAGTCTAGTCCTCCCCATATATTGACACAATAACACAACAGGGATTAATAAAAGTATATATATATATATATGAATCTCCAAAAAGTTACGAAAATAGTTCGTATTGTCAATAAATCTAATGTCATGGTACCCCAACATTAAGTTTAGTATGCATCAATTAATAACAAAACATGTATTTCTGTAAAACAATTGTTCCTTTTGTTTATTTGAATCCAGTATAAGGATAGTCACCACGACATTTTAGAAACAAAATAGTCTCATTTTAATCATATCCAGCGACCCATGTTATTACGCCATATTAAAGTGACCAACACCTGTGAGGCCCCTTTGCATTTGGTGTGTGCAACCACATCACTAATTACTGACTCTGAACTGAAGAAGTGGAAGAATTCCATGCTATTTTGAATCAATGTGTCAAAAATATAGAAACTGGTAATGTCTCGAACTATGTCTCATAACTCCAGCCGATCTAAAGATGACATTCAATAACATTGGAATGATGTTGATAGAGCCTTACCGCAGAGGCCGGCATCAGACTGTTTTAATGCTCGAAATAGTCTTCATACTATACAAAAATGGAATTTATACACTAAATATCTCATATAATTCGGTTGTATGTAATTAAAATGTGGCAAAGCAGAAAAACGAGTATGAAATTGTACATTTCTCATCTCTTCTGGAAGTCTGCAGATAAAGAAGATTTTTTTCTGAAAGTCAGTTGGACTATTAATTAAAGATTACAAGATGACTTGAGCTAGCTAGTTTAACATATTGAATGTGAAATAAATAACTAGAGGAAATCAATAGGGTTCTATGTTTGAGCAAGAGCTTCGGTCGAAGTATTAATGGGCTACTTATTTTACGATTTTGATATATGTCATATCCTTTCCGCAGCCTTAACGTACTAAAACGTATTAGCGTCTGATGGCCCTTTCACGCTTCCGTAGAAACAACATTTATTACACGAAACTTATTTTGAAAATATTTCTGAAATGTCTAGGTCTGCAGCTTTCAAATACGGTTATATCTTACATCTGAGGCATATACTGACACTCTCAGACAACATCAAAAATGACATTTTGAGCGATTTGATGATGTTCCAAAATTATCAATGTACCCTTGGTCCGTTACGGACCCCTGTGGGATTTGTGTTTATCCAGAGCTCAAATATTTTTTCATAGATTAAAAGTTGACATGCTGTACTAAAGCCCAGGTAATTTCAATTCGTAATAAAGTGCTGAAAATTGGCTCTCCAATAGCAAAAAAAAGGAAAAAAAGAAGTCCACGCGCATACATTTAGACGGGTAGACCCCTGCACGTGACCCCTGACTATCTACGAATCAAAATGCGGCTTTCGTTTTCAAGTTTAGCATTTCTACTTTCATTTTATTTACTTCCGGAATAGCTGAAGGTCGAGTGACGTCATTTTCTGTGTTGTCAAAAACATACACATGCCTGGCGAGATTGCATAAATATGTGCTGGCCGTCCTAAGGATATACAGTACATACAATATGGCCTATAAATGGCCTAATTGAAAAAAGGAAGGAAGCAAGTAAGACGTGATGTTTTAGGAAGAATATAAAGGGGGAAATGGCAATATAAATTAGGGATTACATTATAAGCCATTATAGAAACAACAATTTGCAAAATCTCTAAACAAAAAGGCAAGAAAAGAAGAAAAATTAAACATTATTTTCTTCCTATGAAAGCAGCTCTGTATGGATATATGCGTAAATATATCACAATTATTCCAAGGTAATGACAATATATGTGTCATGTCCAGGGTCTGATAATAAGTCGGGTGTTATAGTACTTCCTCACTAAATTATGACATTTATCATTTCATATTACTTATCAATGCAAAATCTATTACACGTTATGCTATAACAGCGATAACGCTATCCATAGAATCCCGTCTAATAACGTGCATTTTTTGGCAATTCTAGCCAAAAGAGAAACTGTATGGTTTGATTAATTGAACATCAGCGAAAGGGGTATACTTCGAAACTTATGACATTTAGGTAGTACTTTATGCTAGTAATTGTAGACAAAAGTAAAACTAGAGCGAATTGGTGAGTTCCAGGAAGTATTTATCTATAAAAAAAAAACTAATATCCTTACAGTCTGTTCTAGGAATTGTTTATCTATGAAAAACTCGTGTTATCACAGCCTGTTCTAGGAAGTATGTATCCACGAAACACTCATACCATTAGAATATGTTTTAGGAAATATTTACGTATGAAATAACCATGTCACTATAGCATACAGGATGTATTTATCTGCAAAATATTTATATTATCATAGTCCGTTCTATGGAGTGAAGTACTCTTATTGCTACCATCTGCTCTAGGAAGTATTCATCTATGAAATTCTCCTGTTATAATTATCTAAGAAATGTTGAAAAAAAATCATATTGCAGTCTGTTCTAGGACTAGTGTTGTACCTGCCTTTTTTCTTTGGGAATTATCCCCCCCTACACACCCATCCCACAACAAAAATACTTTTTTCAGTTTCTTTTTATCTTGTGATTTTTTGAGATCAATACTTTAACTATACCATGGTACCGTTTTGTGAATTTACTCTGTCACTTATCCACTGGTAGATTTTGATATGTCATAAAATGCAATGTATTTTATTTGATAATACCTTCTCAAAGATGTACACCATTGTTTTTCTTACAAAAATATGACAATCGTATACCCTACCATATGTGGTAAAATATTGTCAAGAGTGCCGCATAAAATTGTAAAGTAAATATCCTTCCATAACATGGGTAAGTTCACGTAGAAATGTGAAAACAATCTGTACAAGACATGTGTGGAATATCGTATTTCCGCAAATTCAAGGTATTTCTAGTTAATAATAATGCTGTGGTGGGATGTTAACAACAAGTTTTAAATTACATTTATAAATTTGGACGCATAATTATATATATGTCATAATGTACATTTCTATCAAGTTGTATACGATTTACTGTCAGAAAGTGATTATTTGATTTTAATTTCTAAAACTTATAGATAAAGATGAATTTATTAATATTGTAGGACGTTTTAGGAAATAGAAATATTTAGGCGAATTTTTTAAAATATTAGATGGATATGGTTATAGATCTAATGTAGTTACACTTGTAAAAATAATTCTATAAGACTTTTAGTTCAATTACGAAACAAGTTCTTTGAGCTTATATTAATCGTTCTCGAGACACCATTCCTGACTGAACCAATCACTTATCAGCGAGCCAACAATTTCCATTCGATGTTGGGTGGACTGAGGCACGTGCTGAGTCGGATGTCTTGCCCAAAGACACACGTCAAGTGGCCTGACCGGGGACTGAAGCTGGTACCACTGCACCACCGAGTCAGTCTATAATAATGAGACATAGATTCAAAATTGTGACCACGCATGAGCAGTACTGAAGTTGCATCGACCATGCTACTACTCTTTAAAGATTGGATTCATCCATCATTACTTAAAAGTTTTGACAAATTTTGTACTTTAATTGTCATACACAAATAAAAAGTACTGTATTATCATAATTCTGGAATCACCAGTTTTATCTTATAACATTAGAAAATTATTTTGTTGGTATTACCAGTCATAAAATTGTAAATGCATCTGCTATCTATATCTAAATAAAATAAAGTTCAGAAACAACATCACTGTCTTCAATTTGAGTTCTTTAGCTGGACTTACGTAACAAATACAGTAACAACCAACATACACATTTCACCCAAGCACATACGAAATCTCATTTTCTTAAGACACATTCTATTTTAGGGACCACTGTATTTTCCTCCTTGTTTACTTTTGTGATGTTCATCAGGCATGTTCGTCCTGGTGAATATGTTCATAATAATTCCGAACGAAGCATTTAAAATTGTCCGTAAAAATGTGACAAAGTATAAAAAGAGTCATGATGAAATTGTACATTTCTCATCTCTTCTGAAAGTTTGCAAATATAGATGAAATTTGTCTGGAAGTCAGTTGGACTAATTAAAGATTACAAGATGACTTGAGCTTAAGTTTAACATATTGAATGTGAAATAAATAACTAGGGGAAATCAATGGGCTTCTGAGTTTGAGCAAGAGCTCCGGTCGAAGTGTAAATGGACTACTTATTTTAGTATTTGATATATGTCATATTCAATACTTGTAATGAAACGACGTATAATATAGCTTGATGATGGGATGGGAAAGGAAGGAAGCCAGTAAGAGGTGATGTTTTAGGAAGAATACAAAGAGGGAAATGGCAATATAAAATAGTGATTACATTATTAAGCATTTATAGATACAACAATTTGCAAAATCTCTAGACAAAAAGAGAAGAAAAAATAAACATGATTTTCTTCCTATGAATGAAGCTCTGTATGAACTTATGAGTTAATATATCACAATTATTCCAAGGTAATGACAATATATGTGTCATGTCCAGGGTCTGGCAATAAGTCAGGTGTTATAGTACTTCCTCACTAAATTATGACAATTTATCATCTCATATCACTTATCAATGCAAAATCCATTACACATTTATGCTAGAACAACGTAAACGCATGTTTTCCTATTAAAGCATCCATAGAATCCCGTCTAATAACGTGCATTTTTTTGCAATTCTAGCCAAGTGAAAAGAGACATAGTATGGTTTGATTAGTTGAACGTCAGCGAAAGGGGCGTACTTTGAAACTTATGACATTTAGGTAGTACTTTATGTTAGTAATTGTAGACAAAAAGTAAAACTAGAGCGAACTGGTGAGTTCCAGGAAGTATTTATCTATGAAAAACTAATATCCTTACAGTCTGTTCTAGGAATTGTTTATCTATGAAAAACTCATGTTATCACAGTCTGTTCTAGGAAGTATGTATCCTCGAAACACTCATACTATTCAAGTATGTTCTAGGAAATATTTATGTATGAAATAACCATGTCACTATAGCATATAGGATGTATTTATCTGCAAAATATTCATATTATCATAGTCCGTTCTATGAAGTATGTATCCATGAAATAATCTTATTGCTACAGTAAGACCCGCCCGCTTACCTCAGTAGGTAAGAGCGTTGGTCTACGGATCGCGGGGTCGCGTGTTCGATCCTCGGGCGGGACGTATGTTCTCCGTGACTATTTGATAAACGACATTGTGTCTGAAATCATTAGTCCTCCACCTCTGATGATTCATGTGGGGTAGTTGGCAGTTACTTGCGGAGTACAGGTTTGTACTGGTACAGAATCCAGGAACACTGGTTAGGTTAACTGTCCGCCGTTACATGACTGAAATACTGTTGAAAAACGGCGTTAAACCCCCAAAAAAACAAACAAACATTGCTACAGTAATCAACTATGAAATACTCCTCTGATATTTATCTACAAAATGCTGAAAAGAAAAGTAATATTATAACAGTCTGTTCTAGGACATTTCTGTCTGTGAAATCATCATATTATTACAGTCTGTTCTAGGACATTTCTGTCTGTGAAATCATCATACTAGTATTATTACAGTCTGTTCTAGGAAGTATTCAATGTAGAATATTATCTATTTTGCGTTTTCAACGCAGTTGAAAGGTACATTATATTTTCATAGTGTACAATAAGTTTTTTAATAATAGATCAAATCAGTGCGCAGTTAATGCATATTAATGTATGATTGGTCCATTTCATTTCTTTTCAGATTGTTCCAGATCAGACAGATATATTTTGAATATATGGATGGACTGAGTATATAAATGGATATATTAATTATTTTTGTCAGATGTGTATGTTTGTTTGTTTTAGGTGAAAAGACGTGTTGTACAGCAGATATTAGAATACATTTGGGATGCTTTGAAGGTCACCTTGACCTCATGATGGCCTCAGTCAATGCAATCATGTCTACTAATGGAAGATGACCTTGCAGATCTTGGTTTAGAAGGATTTAGTCTCTGTATAAGGATTAGCACTGAAATGAATTGGATCTGTTTAGTTTAGGAGGAAATTTGCACCGAAAAGATTAGTTCATAATTATGTCATGTAAAGATATGAATTGGATCCGGTCCGTTTAGAAGGAAATTTGTAATGACTTAGCGACTTTCTCCCTATTTAGTATTTATTTATTTATTTTGTTAGGTTTAACGTGCCGACGCAATTTTAGGTCAGATGGCGACTTTTCAGCTTTGATGGTGGAGGAAGACCCCAGGTGTCATCTGTATTCGGGCCATAAAGGCAAATCATGGTAAAGTTACTACTTTCTAAAAATGCATGTAAAATAATCAAGTTACCATTTTGATCTTTTTCCATACTCTTAAATTTAAACTCAAAGTTATTATTTATAACTTATAAGTATCGCAACTCCTCTAGACTGACTGCTAAAGTTACTGAAATAACACTCGTAACCCCACTGTGCACTAATATATATCACTTCTTTATCTGTAAAATGTGTATCTTGTATAAAATATATTTATACATTTATGTACATGGTGCAACGTGGCTGCCGTCAGGGAGATCCCCTTTCCCCTTATATTTTATACTTTGTGCTGAGATATTGGCAATTTTAATTTAACAGAATGAAAATATTAAAGGAATCAGATTAAACAACATCGAATTTTTACTATCCCAATATGCTGATGACACTACTATAATGTTAGATGGAACTGAAAAGTCTTTGAAAAATACCATGCAAACTTTAAATGTCTATGCTAAACTTTCAGGTCTTAAAATCAATGTAGAAAAAACTAAAGCTATATGGATTGGTTCAAGGAAAAATAGCAACTTAAGCATTTGTCCTGAACTCAATCTACAGTGGGAATCAGAATCTTTTAAGTTACTTGGAGTTATTTTCACTGTTGACCTGAACAACATTATTGAAACTAATTATTTGTTCATAATTGAAGAAATTAAGAGATTATTTATTCAGTGGTCAAAAAGAAAAATCACTCCAATTGGCAAAAATGAGGTGATTAAGACTTTAGCACTACCAAAAATAAACCACCTCATTATGAGTCTACCAAACCCTAGTGATGAAGTTGTCAAGACAATTCAAAATATGTTTTACAAATTTTTGTGGTCTTGGGGCCCAGACAAAATAAAACTTAATATCATAACTCAGTCATATGAATATGGAGGTCTCCGAATGGTAAATCTGGAGGTTTTCATGTCAGCTTTGAAGATAACATGCCTAACATTATTTTAACTGGGGACCATACGCCGCTTTTCATGGAATTACACACTTGTGTAGCATTGAAGGTTCTATGTACACCGCCGTATGAACACATTTGCGGATGTCTCTAAATTGTTTTTTTGTACTTTTAACATGTGTAAATGTTGAGTTCTGCTCAACCCGGGGCTAGAGGGCGTGGACGGTAGCATGCATTTCCACTACCGTCCATGAACAGGCTCAATCAAAACGAGCCTGCAACATTTTCGTTTTTGTTGTGTTGAGCGACCTGTGGAGTTCCCACCTTTTCTATTTTAGAAGATACCTTAATTACAATACTAAATATTTTAATCTAGTGAAAGATATATACCCTTTCCTGGAAGATTTGACAAAATATGGAAATAATTTTTTGAAAAATAAAATAACTACTGTCAAAAACATGTTCTGGAAAGATGTGTTAATAGGTTTCACACAACTGAGCTTAAAATGTCCAAACTCATGGAGTGAATTTTGCTCCTTACCTGTCTGGTATAACAGTATGTTTAAAGTTAGGAGAACAAGTTTTTGTTTTCCAAGATTTGTAAGAAATGGCATTATTTTAGTTAATGACTTCTTAGATGGAAATGGAAATTTCTTGTCCTTTAATGACTTTATTAATATGCATAACATAAACACAAACTTTCTACAATATCAAAATATTGGAGAATCTATTAGAAGTTTTCTTAACAGTCTGAGGATTCCTCATCATGCAAAAAGGAAGGCAGTCTTGTACAACCTTTGTCAGTCAAAATTGTTAATAGTAAGAAGAAAGGTTGTAGATTTATTTATGACTCACTGCTAAAATCTAGTAGGTTTCCATGTTCTAAAAGAAAATGGTGTGAAGAACTAAACCTGAATGTTAACTTTAATTGGTCATCTATATATAGACTCCCATTTATTGTCACTAAGAACTCAAAGTTACAGTGGTTCCAGTATAGAATAAACCATAGAATACTAGGAACAAACTCTTTATTAGAAAAAATGGGCATTAAAACAATACCGGTAATCTGTGCAGTTTTTGTAACAGACAAAGTGAAACTATAAAACATCTGCTATGGGATTGTGAATTTACTACTGCTTTTTGGAATGATGTAAAAAGATGGCTAAGGGACAAATGTACCAATTTAAATACAAACTGGTCTATTGTGGATGTGATTTTGGGAAATGAAAAATTTGTCAAGCTACAACAAATCTAATTTTAGTGGCTAAATATACAATATTTAAATGTAGAATGAATAATATAGTGTTGTTCAGAACCGAAGTGGAATTTCTATTGAAGACAGAGATGTTTAATGCCAAAAAAGATAATAAATTAAATAAATTCAGAGAAGTATGGAGTGAATATGCTTCTTTGCTTTTGAATAGAGATTAATTACATATTTAGAGGTCTATTATCTTTTTCCAGCGCTGCACTGAACCTTTTCTATTCATCTTATTCTTTTCCCCTTTTTCCTCCTTCAGTACTTATAGTTTGCTTTTTGTTTTCACTTTGATCAAGGCTCCATTTTACTTTGTAAATGAGTCTTGCAACAGACTCTCACTGATCTTGACTCCTTTTTTTTTACATGTTTTTTTATGTTTGTGTTTTTTTCGCCCTTATATGTCTTATATCATAAACTGACAGAAGAAGTGGTGTCCTTTTACTGTTGTAGTGTACTGTCTTTGTTTTTTTTTTTTTTTTTGTTGTTGTTTTTTTTTGTGTGTGTACGTGTGTTGTCATTTCCTTTTTGTGTAAAAATTGGGTAGACATTTATTCATAAAAAGTTAACATTAAGATTTGTCAAAAGTAACATGGAAATCGGCCTAGTTTGAAATGCTTTACTATTATCTCTTAGATAAAAGCAACTTTAATGTAATACAGTTGTATCATTCTCCTTTCACCATCATTAATGTCTAATAGTAAAGAATTTACTTTATAATTTAGTATCTCCCTTATTGGTTGCTTGAAAATACATACTTTTGGTTTACATTTTAACCCTTGCATAGCTGGGCGCGGTTGGTTTTACCTTTGCTGGCTGTGTGGAGCATTGTCGGACTGCATGGATGTGCAGGCTGATTGTGATCTGCACAGGTTGCGGGAGCGGAGCCAACAGTGTCCAGCATGGTGCATTCTGATGGTTGTTTGCATTGATCTCTATTCAGCCAGTACCTTTTTTGGGGGTAAACACCCCCTTAGAAAAAAACAAAGAAAAATATCAAACACTTATTAATATGGTACTCTGCCCAAGATTGGAGAATGACCGGTCCATTATAGAAATTTAGCTGTCTTTATAAACAAAAATAATTACAGGTAGTATGTAGAGTTATGATATTTTAAAAAGTTTAAATAGTTCCATATCAAACATTGTTAATGTAGTCTTTGCAAAAGCCATAGAGCTTGTATGTTATTATATTTATGTGATTTGTTGAATAAAATATATGCCCATAAAAAAAATAGAAAGAAATAGCATATATGTACTACATACTATATACGCCAAAGTGATCATAACTATCAGTATACAATGAAAAATGGTGTGCTGCCTTAGCCATTTAGTTTGACCACCGGGCATTAAAATTTTGTACATTATTGCAGTATCCTCGACTCTTGAAATTAAGGCTAATTTGAGTAGTTTGAACAATTCTGATAAAGTGTCACAGAAGAAACATTTGTGTGAAATTATTTGAATTCGGCCAAGCAGTATCTGACAAAAAGATTTTTAAGTTACCAAAATATGCAGCCCTCACAATAATAAGGTTGCTCTTTACTCAATGCTGAGAACTAAAAAAATCTTTTCATACAAAAGTAATACACTGGCAATGAAGATTGTGGCGCAATGGCTAGCAGGTTGGACTACAGCAGCGGTCCGGTTCGATTCCCGGTCGCGGCTTATATTCCGACTAGTGGTCTGTGCTGGTGATTTGCTTAAATTGATACTGGTTCCAGCAGTATCGGCCTGGATGCTAGAGAGGTTTATTGACACTTGCCATGGGCTCGACTGGAAGTAAGTCATTCCATCCATTCCAGGCGATGACTTTCGTCGACTATCCACGTTAAACAAGAAACTTAACAATATAACAAATATATCTATTGTGTTTTGAAGTAAAATTCTAAATATTAATTTGCTATCCAGGCAGGTAAATAATGTCTTTAAATTGACTAAAATTAAACTGGCATCGAAATGTACGCCCTTGGCACGGTAAGAATAAGTACAAACAAAAATTGGGTGTCTCATTCCATGATACATGCACAGTAAAATCTACGAAATATTCTGTTGTAGGAAGTATGTATCTACGAAATATGTATATTATTACAGTCTGTTCTAGGAAGTACATGTATGTATCTACGAATTATTCTGTTCTAGGAAGTTTATCTACGAAATATTTATATTATTACAGTCTGTTCTAGGAAGTACCTGTATGTATCTACGAAATATTCTGTTCTAGGAAGTATGTATCTACGAAATATTCCCATTATTATAGTCTGTTCTGGGAAGTACTCAATGTACATAATATTATGTGTATAATATTATCTATTTTGCGTTTTCAACGCAGTTGAAAGGTACATTATATTTTCATAGTGTACAATAATGTTTTTTATAATAGATCAACTCAGTGTGCAGTTAATTCATATTAATGTATGATTGGTCCATTTCATTTCTATTCAGATTGTTTCAGATCAGACAGATATATTTTTAATATATTGTTGGACTAAGAAATGGATATATTAATTATTTTTGTCAGATTTGTTTGATTGTTTTAATTGAAAAGACGTGTTGTACAGCAGATATTAGATACATGTGGGATGCTTTGAAGGTCACCTTGACCTCTCTCATGATGGCTTCAGTCAATGCAATCATGTCTACTAATGGAAGATGACCTTGCAGATCTTGGTTTAGAAGGATTTAGTCTCTGTATAAGGATTAGCACTGAAATGAATTGGATCTGTTTAGTTTAGGAGGAAATTTGTAATGATTTAGCGATTTCACACTGGTTTAGTATTTATTCTTTGATACAAAAATAATACAGAATCATTTATAATTTTGTAAAAATGTACTTTTTGAAATTATTCTATATAAAAGGCTAGTCTACACATTACATTTAATGAATCCTACTATTATATTGTAAGGATTTTGATTGAGAACTGGACATCATTTTATCAGAATTAATGTGACATCTTATGAGTCAAGTTGGAGAATAGAACTCGTCCTTTATCACTTATGTAGCTCTACATATATAACAAGAAGCTGCGTTCAATAAACGCTTGATGCCCCCGGTGGCATCCTTGTCGATACAAAGCAAGTCCAAAACGAGGTCAAGGTCAAACTGAGGTCAGGTGATGTTTGAAAATGAGGAATGGTCACAGGTTACATCTGCATTAGTATCAAGTCATTCTAGTAAGGGGTATTGGTGCTAGACGAAACTGTCCCATTTGGTTAACCAAGAGATGGCCCTTACAAAGCAACCTAAGTCCAAAACGAGGTCAAGGTCAAACGAGATCAGGTGATGTTTGAAGATGAGGAATGGCCACAGGTTACATCTGCATTAGTATCAAGTCATTCTAGTAAGGGGTATTGATGCTAGAGGAAACGGTCCCATTTGGTTAACCAAGAGATGGCCCATATAAAGCAACCTGAGTCCAAAACAAGGTCAAGGACAAGGTCAAACTGAGGTCACGTGATGTCTGAAGATGAGGAATGGTCACAGGTTACATCTGCATTAGTATCAAGTCATTCTAGTAAGGGGTATTGATGCTAGACGAAACGGTCCCATTTGGTTAACCTCGTACGGACGGACGAACGGACAGGACAATCGCTATATGCCTCCCGCATCAGTAGATGCCAGGGGCATAAAAAGATTTTGATGCAGAGGATGAAATTGTAGACGTTGTTGTGTGCGGTCAACAAACAGAAAATTATACATGAACTTGATTTAAGAGCCAGTAAATAAATTGGCAATGCTACATCCTTACACAGTTCCTCAAATACCATAATGATATGTTCTGCCAACACAGCAGAACAAAATAATGATATATCTTAGAAAGAAAATATTAAAAGAGTTTTTAATCGTCTTGGTCATTTAATGCATAACTGCCATCAGGTTAAGATTTTGTTCAATGAGTAGTCCTAAAATGTCTCTTTTGGAACAAATTCCTTTTAACTGAACATTTTGTAAATATTTCATAAAGAGAAATCACTAACAAGAAGATGTCATGATGGCCTTGTAGACGCGCAATTGACCTTGACATTTTTACATTAAATATATATATAAATCATGACACACTATGAAAACATTCAAAGTTGTGTTTTTATCTTTGGCAGTCCCTAAAAGATGCTCAGCTGAACCAGTTAAACAAATTTGACAGAGGTCCACACAGACCATGTTTGGTAAAGTATAGGTCCATGTTTCGGAGAAAAAAGTTTGAACGTCATCAAATCATAGAAAGAAAGCATTGTTTTACATGAAAATTTAACAGCATAGAAAACATTTAAATTATTCTACAGAACCATTGTCAATTTACTCATATATGTATTGAATTCCGGAAAGGGACTGCATGAAGGGGCCACACCTCTGGACAGTTCAGTGCCTTTAAAAACTCGCCATTTTTAAAAAGCTGTTACATGTCTTCGTTTTGATGCATTTGCAACATCGTACGAGTGTTTCAACTTTACATAAGTAGGTAAAACATCGTTTTTGACAATTGCTTACATTTATTTCTTTACAAATGGCATTCTTATTTAAAGGAGGACAACTCCTTTAGAATATTTCAAGTATCCAACTCTGTGGGACAAAACAGTAAAACATGTATTGGACAGATAAATTGTTGGTCAAGATGCTGTCATATACTAAAAAAATTTGTTGTTTTGTGATATACTGCTAAACCGTAAGTGATTCATGACAAGAAATCATTTTAAGATTTTGTTACAATTTTTAGCTTTGGCAGCCCCTATAGGGGCCACGCCAAACAAACCATTTGATCAAATTTGGGAGAAGACTGTTAAAGGATGCTACAGACTTGCTTTGTTTAAGATCCGTGCAGTGGTTTTTGAGAAAAAGTCGGTTAAATGTTAAAAACGAGACCTATCACTAATGGTGATGAATATCCCCAAGACAGCTGCTTATTGTCAGAGGAACAGTCATGGTCAAGGGACCATGCAATCACTAATAGCTGTCATCTAGTTATACTTAACAGCATATGAAATATGTTAAAATATTATTGAAGTTTTTTCCAATGTAACTCTATTCATATTTGAAGCAAAAAAAGGCCATAACTTTGTGAAAAATCATTCAAATGGAACGTGCTTCGCATATGCACAACTACACTTGCTACCGATGATAATAATAATAAGGTTTGATAAAAGTCTGGCATACAATGACTGAGAAATAGCGCGGATTTTTTCCATCTATAATTATGAAGAAAAAATAAAAAGGGTCATAACTATGTGACAAATCATTCAAGTGGAACGTGCTTTGCACATGCACAACTTGACTTGGTACCAGTGATAATTACAAGGTTGGATAAAAGTCTGTCATTTAAGGACCGAGAAATAGCGCGGACAATCTTTTTTTTCATATAAATTTGTACATACAAAGAAAAAAAATAATAAGGGGCCATAACTATTAGTGAAAAATCATCTAAATGAACCAGCTTCGCATGCACAGCTAGGCTTGGTACTGATTATAATTACAAAATCCGTCTATAGGCAGACGGACGGACGTTCCTACATATGGGTATTTATGTGGCAACTTTTTTGTTCTCTCTATTGTTCTTTTAGCCACGTAAGAGAAAAATGGCCACATAAACGCTTACGGAATGACTTGGCTGACATCAAAGAAAAAGTATGTTACCTACTGTTCCTATAGCCACCTTAGTATGCACATGAAAGCTCGGACCGACGGGGCGGAATCCAGTATAGCCACCAGATATTAATATCTGGGGGTATAGTAATAGAAGTTTTCGAGTATATTGCCATTACCACATGACAATGATAGATTTTGGAACCCGCAAACCTTCCAGGGAAATTGTGGTTTGTTATCTTCGGTTGTAAAATTTTACTGTATTTGTGAAGATATGCCTCTTCGACATAGTTTCACATTATCAGTCTTACTTGTCACGTAGGAGTTTAGGACACATTCAAAAAGATACACCAGTTTTGCGAACATGCGCCGATATATCAAAGTCTACGAATTGCTGGGACTGATGTCACACTGGCCGTAGCTTTCAGATAAGCGGTGGTTCCACATTCATCGAATAAATATGGCCGCATGAAATTATTTACACTGTCATCTGTAAATGGTGTCTTTTTCTTTTTTCTTTCTCTGAGACACGAGTCCACATGTGTTTTAAGACAAGAGTCCATATTGGTTCACTTCCAGCTATAAATACTTGTTTAGACGTGGGAATCTCAATTTCGTAGAGCTTCAAATAAAACTGGTAGAATTTGGTACATAACGATCAACGATTTCTTTTGCATCACAGCCCAAGTATGACACTACCAAACAACAGTCGGTACATTGCCATTGCATGCATATAAACAATCCACAGAGCAGAGGGACGTAGATACAAGTACAATGCAGTTCTGACCAGCAGTTTCAGAGATGTCATCTGAAGAAAAGTGTGGACAGACAGACAGACATACAACGGACAGTGAGCGATCACAATAGATCACCCCGAGCACAACCCGATAAAGCCCTAGAGAATTCAAACAAAAAATATTCCGAAAAGAAATGTATTCTTTCCATTTACATTTTAGTCTTCGGTTCCTTCAATTTTTTGGTTTTCATTTTTCAGTTTCTGCGAGTTTTAGCTACAGTCTATATAAGGCAAATTAGGAATGGTGAGATGACCTAAGAGAAAGGGCCATACCTGTAGGAATCGTACCATGTACCGAAACTTTTTTAAATGTTCAGATAAGCAGACTTAAACCCAACTTAAAGGGGGTGTTATGGGAATACATAAAATGGATCAAAAATATCATAAAGCACAAACTCAAGTTTCTTTCAAGTATATTTTGTTTTTATTAGATAAATAATGATCACATGATAGGGACTAAGAAACATTATATTTTCATGCAAACAATGCAATGCTTCAGCTGAAAGCAATGCATATGATTGCACAACACAACTTTGTACAAAAAAAAAACTTTCTACAATATTTTGTCGAAAAAGAAGTTTGTTTTTTTTTACTAAAAGGGAATACATTTAAAGAAATTCATTACATCCTTTTTAAAACTGTTGTATCTAATGGAAAATACCTGTTCTTCTGCTGGTTGTAAAAGATAATAGATAGAAAATAAAGAAGAAATAAAGCTAAGAAATGTCTTTAACAGGAGTGAGCAAAATTCAAAATAGTTTGAGCTTAGTATACTGATATATACCAGTGATGATTTCATTTAAAATATACAGTGGACAGTATTTTGTTCATTTGTTTTGTTTTTAGAAATAGTCTTTCCAAAAAGTATTTCTTTCAGAAATTCAAGCACTTCACTCGAAAGAGAGACTCACTTCCTAGATACCGTAGTAAACAGACGTGAGTTTCTTTCTTTTCTTTGTTTTTTTGGGTCCCTTCAAATTCTCTGAATTTATTTTCCTAAATTTATGATGCATTTAAATTAAGATAAATATCAGTACTTTTCGAGTAGAGAGAAACATGCTATTACTTAAACTTAAAGAAATAAGTTAAAAATTGGTCAGAGTGAAGAGAAATTTCAGAAATAGAAGCTTTTCTCAAGGATTGCCTTGCTGATGTCTGAGAGTAGTACATAGAACATATTGCTAAAGGTGGAAAATAATTGCATGTTATGATTAACAAGGTAAAGAGAAATTGCACAATGTTGCCATAAAAAATCTTTGTTTCAAAAATACACATATCAACAAAACCTTGGCTTTGATCTGACAGATCATGGCAGAAAGGTTATTAAACTGTTCAGAGACCAGTCTAAAAATGCTGCCTTGCCATTGGTCAGTTCCAACATAAACCTTAGAATTGACCAATCAAATGCTTGAGTTTCTGGACTGGTCTCCAAGCTGTAGTTTTACAACCTCAAACCCAGATCTAAAATAACAAATGGGGTGTTCAGTCTGATGCAGAATGGACAGAAGTTCATTATGATTACAACCTCATTCTGTACAAGCCAAAATGATACTGAACTACATTATACACACATTTTAAATTGTAAAGCTTACAAACCTTGGCTTTTTACAGGAAATGTTGCTTTGTTAACAGTATGGTTTATAACTGAGGCTTTCTGTAAACCATTATAAGTTGTGTTCTTGAGGTATTTGTATACCTTAATTAAAGCCCAAATATTTTCATGAAGAACAAACTTAATAGTTTGGTTATTGATCCTGCAACGATTCCAACTGGATATTTTATGAACTCAAGTGTTTGCAGTATTCTGTATTTCTTCTTGACCTCTTATTACATTTTGTGAGACCAGACATTTCCAAAACATTTTTTCATGGTTTCACAATTGTGCTAAATTGTTAAGTTGTTCAGAGAGGGGTTTGGAAAGAGCATTGGTAGCTATGGCAACGAGGACATACAATCTACTTTAAGGTGAAACTAAACTTTACAAATAGAAGATTATTGCAATTTTAATAGAAATAATGGATTGTAGACAGAAGAAATGTAAATGAAACAATAAAAATATGGGAGAATTTGTTGCACAATAAAGGCATCAAAGCTTGACAAGCTGTGTATGTGTTTGTCGAGAGGGAATTGTTCTCTTCAAAGACTATTTTTAGAACGAAACTTGAGAGAAAATCTCATTTTTCTATGTACCTTATCAAAAATGTCCCAATACAGAATACAAAATTACAGTTCACATTATAAATCAAGCTGCTCCAAGCTAATAAAATTTTTCATCGAAATTAGAAAATTGCAATATCTGGTATACTGAAGTTTTCTTAACATCAATCATTCCCCCCATCAATTAAGATTTTACCTCCAAAATGAAGAGTACTTGGCAGGACAGATAACTTTGACAAAAACTGACACAAGCTTGGCAAGAGTGACCTATTGTAATTTTAACATGTATCAAGGAGAACAGAGCAAAATCTGTTACTTTTTAAAAGTCATAATGCTCCATAATTTCTGTACAATGGTAATATAACCCAAAGAATGATATTTATATAACATAAGTTTTAATACTTGAAAAATTTGTTCATTTTAAATATGTATATTATGTACATTACTACCTAAACATTTGTATCTAAAAATACAGAAAAAAAACAAAGTCTTTGTACAGTTAATACAATAACATAAATAACAATAAAAAAACAATATACAATTATAGATTACATTGTCACTTTTTAAATAAAAAATCTGTCAATGATATATGCCTCTTCTGACCATTACACAAAACCTGCATGGTCAAAAACTTGCGTTAATGATATAAATGAATAAAACTGTAAATTGCAAAAAAACAATATTGCGTCATTTCTTTTTAAAGTATTATAATATACCGTCAAAATATTTGCTCCTTGTAAAGAAAAAAATATACACAGATCATTTACCACAACATAGATAATGATTCTGTGCAAACTGTCTGAAATTCATAAAATGTAATGCTTTGCTGCTCATCAAAAAGACATTGCTATAAATAAAACAGTGAAAGAAAATTAATGCTTGGTTTTACCAACCTTTGCAACTGATTTCTTTATTTACCCACGCTCTAAGTGATACATCAATGTTCACTGTCAATCAAAGAGTAAGTTCACTGTTCATTAAAAGAGTAAGTTCATTGTTCAATCAAAGAGTAAGTTCTCTGTTCAATCAAACAGTAAGTTCACTGTTCAATAAAACAATAAGTTCACTGTTCAATCAAACAGTAAGTTCTCTGTTCAATCAAACAGTAAGTTCTCTGTCCAATCAAAGAGTAAACTCTCTGTCCAATCAAAAAGTAAGTTCACTGTTCAATAAATGAGTAAGTTCCATGTTCAATCAAACAGTAAGTTCAGTGTTCATTCAAAGAGTAAGTTCATAGTTCAATCAAAGAATAAGTTCTCTGTTCAATCAAAGAGTAACTTCCCTGTTCAATCAAAGAGTAAGTTCACTGTTCAATCAAAGAGTAAGTTCCATGTTCAATCAAAGAGTAAGTTCACTGTTCAATCAAAGAGTAAGTTCCAAGTTCAATCAAACAGTAACTTCACTATTCAATCAAAGAGAAAATTCCCTATCCAATTAAAAAGTAATCAATGTACATTTGAATAAAAACTACTTAATTTGACAACTTGAGAAATATACCTCCCTTTTCTATGTATGATGATCAGAACATTTTGAAACGTTTTTCTCCTAAGCTTGGTTGCTAAATAAAACAACCATTTTATAAATGCTTGATTTGAATGCTAAATGAAATAGTTATTTTAAGCAATCATTCTGAATGCTAACTCAAACATTTACTTCACACTGTCATTCTGAATGCTTGTTGAAACATTTACTTCACACAGTCATTCCGAATGAATTGTGAGGATTAAGTGAAAGAGTTGCTTCACGCACATTCTGAGTTCTAGTTGAAACACTTACTTCACTCAGTAATTCTGAATGAATTGTGAGGATTATTAAGAGGAAGAGTTACTTCACGCACAGTCATTCTGAGTTCTTGTTGAAACACTTACTTCGCTCAGTCATTCTGAATGCTTGTTGAAACATTTACTTCACACAGGTCATTCCGAATGAAATGTGAGGATTATTAAGTGAAAGAGTTACTTCATTCACCCACATAATTCCAACTGTTAAATGAAACATTTGCTTCAATGAATGCTTACTGAAACGATAAGCTCATAAAATGAAACAGTTATATTTAACAGTCTTCATATTTACTGAAATATTCACTTCACATGCACCATTCTGATTGCTAGAAAAAACAAAATAACTTCATTAGCAAACATTTTCATGCAATCATAGTAATGATACACTTAACAGTTACTTCACTCAGCCAGATATTTTAAATGTAACATTTACTTAACATCTACTTCACTATGTCATACTGTATCCACTGTTGTTCATAAATGTTGTGACTGGAAAACTGAAACCATTAACTGAACTAGTTCCTATAATGTTACAGCAGGAACAATGACTTGTTGATATACTCTGATCCAACTACATTTTAAGGCATTGTTAAACTGTCAGATAAATTTTAAGGTGTAGGACGACTGTGGAGAAGAGTTCAGGCAATGGCAATTTTAGACATAGATGTACTGGGCTGCAAAACTTGAAAGTTTTCAAAGACATCTGATCAAGAAAAAATACTCGAAATAAAAAGTTCAAGGAAGAATTCATCTGCATCTTTTTACCCATTCTATACTTTTCTCATAGACATTTACCCATTCTGTTACCCTATATAACTACTGAAATAATAACTGCATAGATCGAAAAGAGAAATAAAAAAAAAATTGTTCATACATGTAGGAAGATAAAAAGACATCCTTTGATGAGAAGAATTTCTGTTTAGACTGACTTGCTCATAAAGAAAGCATGAGAAATATTTATCTGCAAAAATAAACGACGGGTTAACTCGGTATTACACCAGAGATAAACCTAATTCTAACCAAATGCCTGAACTTACTATGTACTTCCTTTCTTAAATTGAATAAAACTAGAGAATAGAAATTCAAGAGCAGAAATTAGAGAATACAAAATCATCCTGAGAATAAATTTCTACTAGTGAGGTATTCATTGTTTAATTTAGAAAGCAAGCAAGTCAAAAATTCCAATAGAAAACATATAGAATATATTTATGCGACGGTATTTGCAATAAAAAAACTGACTAAGAAGTCAAATACTGTTACAGATAATTCACTGTAAGAGTGAATTTGTAAACATGCAGATACTGTCAAAAATTTCAACAAAAAAGATTTTCATAGTTCAAGTTCTGTTCAAGTCCAGGAATAATTAAAACTGTTGATGTATCTATGTTGCAAACTGTCGGTGTATTTATAATTCAAATTGTCAGTGTACTTATAATTCAAAATGTTGATGTATTTATAATTCAAAATGTTGACTATTTATGATTCAAAATGTTGATGTATTGATAATTCAAACTGTTGACGTATTAGAAATTCAAACTGTTGGTGTATTTATAATTCAAATTATTGATGTACTGATAATTCAAACACTGATATAATTAAACTATTGATGTATTTATAAATCTTGCACAGCCACCTTTATTTCCTATATTGCATCATTTTACACACACTATTGCTTTATTTGAAGATATGGTGCACATATGAACTATATGCCTTTCAGAAAACACACATTTTTGACATAAAATATATATATATATATATACGAATACATATATTAACGAAGAGCCAACTCTTCTCAACTACAAATAAATAAATAACAATTTGATGCAATTTCCGTAGTTATTTGATACTTATGGGTTGTAACACGTACGAGCGAGATCATATGTACAGTGATGTCTGGACTTAATAGTGATGACATGTTTTACACATATTTTTTATATACTTTTTTTCTTTGCTGCCTTTCATCTAAGTTTACTCAGAGCAAAACTTGTCTGCTCAAATTTTGCCAATAAATATATATTTTCTCTCCGAAGAGTTTATTCACAACTTGAACAGTACGTAAAACATTTGTATAATCACTTATAACTCTTTGAAACACTGTTCTCCATAAAAAAAAGAGAAAGATTATAAAAACACTAACTTGGCCTCGTTTTGAACTTTGTTGGCTATTTTTAGTAACACAGGCACAGAGCAACAATGTCATGGTCACAATACTGTCTTGGCCATTAAATAAATACACATAATAAGGTTTATGTAAATAATCACATGAACGAGAATCATGGTTGATTTTCATACAGTCAAATTGATCCAGCGTAATAGTTTTGTGAGAATTACATGTCTGAGATCACACACTTTTGTGAGAACCCCTCAACGGCAACGCCGACACCCCTTTGGAGAGCCCTTCTAATGGCAACATTTTCACACTTGTGAAATAATCTTTCCTATAATTATAAAGTAAATGATCACTCGAAGCCATTTATATTTCCTCTATACTTTTCTCTAATGCACAGCATGGATATCTGCACATTTGGCTTCGGCTCCTTCCATATTTTAGGTTTGAAACTTTTCAAATTGTTCACTTTACTGTCCAGCACACTTTTATACCCTTAACGTAACAATGTAACATGCTTTAAAAAGCTTGTCTTTATATGAAAATGAGGCACCGCCCCTATCACTGGCCTAGCACAAAGTAAAATGACAAAGTATTAACAAATCACAGGATTCTAAAGTAAGCACTGTTTTTCCTCTTTCTTCTCCAATCTTAACCCCTGCACCCAACTCCTCCTTGGCTATTGCAAGCCATTTCAACACCAACCTTTCGTCTCCATTCCTTTTCACCTTGCTAAACAAAATGGTTTTAGCACTGATGTCAGTCCGGTTTTGTAAAAGCGAGTATGATTGATAAACACTTAAATCACCAAATCTGACCCTCCTCAAAAATCCTTCAAGCGCCCTATGTCGTCAATCATATAAATACTCTCTCAGATTTACCGGGCAGAAACCAGGTAATATCAGAGTCATCAAAATTACTGATTCACATCAAAACAAGTGTCCGTATTTTTGATTTCTAATAAATATAACAATATCTATAACAGCTATGACTCAAAGAATGACAAAATGTCTTCACTCGTATTTGTCGTAGTCACATTGTTCACGTTACTTTGGTTTGCGGAACTGTTGGGTGTTGAGTTCTCGGTTCCCTCGGAAGGACCAAGGTATGAGAGCAACTCGAGCGGGTCTCCTCCTAATGTATCAAGCTGAAATTCAAGAACATACAGAATTAAATCTTTATAGAGAATTTATCAAATAACTGTCAAAATATCTTTACAGCGGACAAGTTATATCACTTGTAAGGGTATTTTACATGGTTATTTCATTTAGTTCATCTAATTAGACTAATATTACCTTCTTATTCTGTGTTGCAATGAAAACATTATTACTTAGTTTATTGACTCACTTCTAAAGCAACAAAGCAAATCTTGTTTTCTTATGTTCAAACTATTAATACTAAGTGTAAAAAGAAAGCAACCATTGTTTATATGAAAAACAGTTAATAAAAGAACTCACATCTAATGCAGGCCCTGACCCATCATCATCAATAATGGCAGTTGGGTCAAAGTTAAGGTCATCTCCCACTGTGTTTTGCTGACTGGTGGGTGGGGCTTGTGGTTGAGGATGGGGCATTTGTGATGATTGCGTCCCATTGGCTGAATTATTGGTACAAATGGGCTGTGACTGGCTGGAACTCGATGAGGATGGGATGTGGTTGTTCATGCCTTGGTCAGGATGGCGCAAATGTGGTGAATTTGTCTGAGGCGGCGATAATGGATATTGACCTTGATTTCCTGCGGGGTTCATCGCTTTACTCATCATGTCATTATTGTTCATAGAGTTCATGCCTGCCAGATTATTATTGATAGGTGACATGGGTAGCATATTACTAAAATCCCCGTTCTGTGGCCCGTTTTGCTGGTACGAACCCGGGGTTCCTGGTCCGCCCTGACCACCACCGTAATTTCCTGATGAATATGGTGGACCTGCAATAGAACAAAATTAATAACCTTGAAAAAATCAGTTTTAAATTTCCATCCCTGCACCATTATTAGTTTGAAACCTCACTTTTCAGGGTAGAATTCTTTCATGTTAGCAAGCCATCCAGCTGGCTTTCAGGTCAGTGATTCTACCCACGCATCAGCCAGTGGTGAAATAATACCCAGAGGGGCATCCAGGGTCTTCCTCCACCATCAAAAGCCCAAAAGTGGCCACATTACCTATGTGGTGATGTTGAACTAAACAAAACATATTTATGAAAGAACACAAAATACTTCTATCAAACATAATGTAATTTTAGTATTAGAGCTTTTGAAAACCAGTATGTATTTTTTTTTTCATACAAACTTTCTAGCTGTATGTGTCCTATTATAAACTCATGGAAAAATTTGTTACTGTAAGTACTCTCTTAACATAAAACAGGAGTCAGAATGCATTTTAAGTACATGTGTAAGTCTGATATTCTGACTCAAAATGTTAACAGTACAGACACAGCCATTCTAATTCTCTACACAAAACTCATTATTTCTCAATAGATCACTAGTTTTATTTCAAAGTTTTAATGTAAACTCATGGCTACAAATCTGTAGACCAAAAATATCAATGTAGCAAATGTTGATAAATTTATTGTTTAAGGTTTACTTAAAAACATTACTTACCTGACGAGGGAGGCATGTTATTGTATGGAGAATGTGCAGGTCCCATGTCCCACGAGTTCATCGTAGGTAACTGCATACTGGCAGGTGACATGGCCTTCATCCAACGTGCACACGGTTCAGCTGTAAAACCAAGCAATACATTATATAGCAGCAATATCTTTCTTTGGTACTAGCAGCTATACCTTTCTTTGGTACTAGCAGCTATACCTTTCTTTGGTACTAGCAGTTATACCTTTCTTTGGTTCTAGCAGCAATACCTTTCTTTGGTACTAGCAGCTATACCTTTCTTTGGTTCTAGCAGCTATACCTTTCTTTGGTTCTAGCAGCTATACCTTTCTTTGGTTCTAGCAGCAATACCTTTCTTTGGTTCTAGCAGCTATACCTTTCTTTGGTTCTAGCAGCTATACCTTTCTTTGGTACTAGCAGCTATACCTATTTTTGGAAATATTTCAATATCATTCATAGATTGATGTTTCACTAAACTTTCCTCTATTTATTAGAACACATTGATTTTATTTTTTAAGTTCCCGCAAATGAGGTCCAGGGTAAATAAAGTAAGTACTCATAATGGGGTAGAGCTTTTTAGGTTCTACATTTGAACTGATTTTTTCTCTTTCTATTAACTGTAAAGCAACTGTCAATATTTTCCCAACATTATTGAAACCTTGTCTTGGATTACTGTTTTGATATCTCTCTTGAAAAGATATGCTTTTTTTTTGTCTACCGGTTTTAAAACAAGTAAGTCAGAGCTGTAATTATTAATCCAAATACAGTTGTGAAAAGGCATTCATGCAATATTGTCTCTTTCTACATTTAACTCTTATCAAGCTGGACATGATTAATTCTGCCTTTGCAACCAGTGTAGATCATGATCAGCCTGCACATCAGTGCAGTCTGATCAAGACCTGCACTGTTTGCTGTTCAGTCATTATCTTTTTGGTAAACACCCCTTTTAACAGTTAATGGTTCTGTCCAAACTGTAAGATGGACAAGTTCATTAAAGAAATTTAGCAGGGTAAGGGTAAAGACTGAACTACTTTTTATACCTTTTTCTTCAATTACAATTTTGTGTTTATGGTTGGATGACATAATGATATATTTTCTCTTTAAGTCAATCTATACAAATTCAAAATTTTACAATCAAGCACAACCCTAGAATATGTTCTCAATACTTACTGCCTGCATCCTCCTCTTTGATATTTTTCAGCTGTACAGGTTTCCAACTTGCCGTTGGATCTATGGTCACCTCCTCAAACTCTGTATTCTGTAAGTTTGTAAGGATCCCCCAAATATATTGATCTATCTCCAGACCCTCCAGTAATGCTGGCTTACTGAAAACAATATTAAATTCCTTGTAATCAATTTTATCTTTTTTGTAAATATCTTATTCAAATATTACATCTGTTTTCCTATTTTATTTATTTGCGAAATATTCAATAAGCAACATTGTGGAATAGAAAATACACTTATATACTGATACATACTTGGAAATCTTTTTTGCAGAAATTACAATTTCTGAAGGGATTTAATTTTTAAAAATAACTCTTTTACCATATTCATCATAAAATGTAAACAAAAAAATCTTACTTGCAGACAGGACATCGCCACTGGCCTCGCTCGCAATTCAATTGTAAGTACGATTCTAGGTCAAAGCACTGAATGTGCTTACAGTCATGCCCTCGTGCCGGTAATGCTATCCGTCGGTAAGTTATCGGACATTTTAGTGATATTTTGATTCCAGTTTGCTCCACCCCATCATCTCCATTTATTCCACCATTGTTTGATGCAGCATTTGTGAAATTCCTTTTGACTGTAATAAGAAGTTCTCATCTTACATGCTGAAGCTATTTTTTTTCTTTAAAAAAATGTACATCAAAATGTTAACAAGGAAAAAACGAAGTTCAACTGTCAGCATTTTACTCGATAAAAGACCTGAAGACACAATTCTGTACTTTTTTATTCTGCCTGGCTTCAAAGTACGATCAACACAATTCAGGTCATATCATAGCAATTTTCAACATCAGTGGTGAAGATGTATTGTACACCTTTTGGCACTATTTTGGCATGGGCGTGCATCTGATTTGACCCTCCGAGCATAAGAAAGTAAGTTGGACAGTTACATTGCCAAGACAGGAGCCATATCCACAGTGTAAAAGAGTTAATTCGAAGATTTTTTTTGTGTTTCTTAACAATAAGTCTAGTTTTAAGACACCATTCCACAACATGGCTACATCACTTTCAGTGTAGGACATTTCGATTCAATAAGACATTCTATTATTAAAACTGAGTCTAGTTATTAACATAAAATAATACTCAAGAATGGAACTGTGTACTTACTTTTAGTGATGCAGTGTTCTGCAGGTAACAAACGTTTGCGTAATAAACCCTGAAGTACTGACCTAACGCTTGGCCGATGTACCAGTTGTAGAACAAATAAATGAGACTGAAAATAGGAAAATCAAATTAAGACATAGCACTAACCCTTTACTTTTCACATGATTATTTTATAAATCTACAAAATTTCTTGCTGCTTTTTAAAAGCTGATTTATAAAACAAGACTTTTGTTGCTTTTTTTGTTCAACATCACATTCACACAATTATGTTATAGGGTGATTTTCCTGTCTTTGATGGAAGGGGACGACACCAGGTCACCTTTTGAGCATTATTTCAAGTGCAACTCCGTAAGCCAGCTTGATGGCTTCCCTGATGAAAGAAGTGTACAACCAAAGTGACGTTTCAAAACTACAGCAGTGCTTCAGACTTCAAGAGAATTTTTTTTGGGGTTGGGTTTAATGTCGCACTGACACAATTGTAGAAACTGTTCAATACATCTGATTTCAGAAACTGTCAGAGAGTTCAACAGGATTTTTTTCCCATATATGTGACTTAAAGAAACTGCCAAATACTTCAATACTTACACAACAACATGCAGTAACAGTGATCTGTATTGTATTTCGACCCGGCCGACAAACTTCCTTGAGGTAAAGTGGCCGATGTGCCGTTTTATTTTCTCCACGCTCTATTTGTAATGGAGTTGCGTTGACACTGACTGTTACAGATGCCGGCCAATTTGTATTCATTTGTCTATCTTCATGATGAAAACACTTCAACTGAAGTTCTAAATCGGACCTGAAATGTACAAATTAACATGCTGAAAACTTTTCTCTAAAAAGCAAATAGACCTGTTGCCTTGTCAACTATTTGTCAACAACACTGAACTTGAAATAATGTATGACTAGGAGTTTTTGTTTGTTAATGGTAGACCATTTCACAGACCTACAGATCTCTTGAAAAATGGCACTTCACAAAACAAAATACAATCAACTTCTTGTCTACTGCTACTTTAAGGCAAATTCTCAACACAACTTTTATACCCAGATATTAAATAGTACACAGACACCTTGAACAATTCAACATGTCAGTTCATTTTTTGAATTTCTACATTTATAGTTTGTGTTAATTCTCCACAAGTAAATGACAATTTCCCCTCTTTGAAAAATGATGTATGGATGATCTTAAAGCTGTGACTAATCACACAGGACAAATTTATATACAATCTTAGTTAAAGTAAGTGTACAGACAAAAGTTCTATAAGTTCCCACTATATAAATATCATATCAATCCGTAGGCCTCTCCCGAGAAGAGCACCCCTTGTTTCTGTCAAGGGAAGAACATCCCATGTGTTCCAGCGGGCAGGAACATCCCAATCCAATTGCCCTTCAAGGCACTATTTCAGACATGCACCTGGTTAGAACCAATCACCTCCACCAACCAACTGGATGACTTCATCACAATACAACCTCAGCGAGCCTCATCCAAACATAAGACAGCGGCTCAAAATGTTTAAACAGGAAATTTTATTTAGCAGGATATATGCCCCCATAACAAACTGTATTACTTATCAAAACTCACCTCCACATCAATGTTTGGTATACTGACTCCCGCAGGTGGAAGACATGATTACTGACTGCTAGATTGTGTTCCAGTCTAAATGGTGGCAAAACAACACCATCCCGTACTGGAAATGTTAGTCGCAACTCATCAATTTCTAAAATTAAAAAGTTTCATAAACTGAACTTTCTCGACTTGCATTGCATTAAGAAATTATGTGGTTCAAAAGGTATTTAAGTACGAATTTATTTTGATATTAAATTAATTTCATATAAATTCTTTAATATGGATAATAAAACCTGAAAGACAATTTCATGGATGTATAATCACAACCATTTTTGTTACAATGACATTTAGGTAAGTTTAAGTACATTAAAGTAATATTCATCTTTGTAAATCAGCAATCAACAAATCTTGTATATTATGCAAATAATATAAAGCACTCTGTTCTGACAAGATATTTTGCATGAGTTACCTTTCTTGATGGCTGCTGGTGCCATCATATTTGGTTTTACATCTGGTGGGTAGGGTACACTGTTGGGGGTAATTGGTGGTGTTGGGTTGCCTGGTAATGGGGAATGAGGGTAGTTCATGTTGCTATTTGGCTGAAAAGAAAATCAAACATTTAACATAAGACTGAATTTCAAACTGTCTTGAATTTGTTCTTTTGTTATAAAAGTATGATTTGTTTTTGTAAAACTATTTGTTTTTTCAGATATGCAATTCTGGATACTGTTTATATTTTTCACACATTACTTATTTTCATTCTGACTATTGCTTGTTTTAATCAAAGTCTTCATATTCTGAATATGTATATTCTCATCTACTCATTGAATATTAACTGTATATTAATCTATTTTTCACGAATACCCTATATTGTCGTTTACATCAAAAGGTAAACAGTAAACAACACAGCTATGCAGGGCTTGCCTGAAAAACCTGTGGTAATGCAATCTGACAATAGTTTAAATTCAGGTTGTTGATGAAAATACACTACCAGCCACAATGTTTAGCGCTTCTTGATACAAAAGCATTGTTTAACATGTACATTTATAAGATCTTTACTTAATTAAAACCAATCTGTTACCTCAACTTCACTGACAAACATAAAATGTAACACATTACTTTATCTACCATCTGTTTTTCTCAGAACAATAACTTGTATACACTTAACAATAAGATCTGTCACCATAAGAAAATATGAAAAACATGTTAAACCATCCTAAGGCAGTGATTCTGTAATGATAGTGGCAATTTAAGTGCAATTATATATTCTTGTATGGTATTTTGCCACTCTTTTAAAGCATCTTGTCCGAGTACATTGTTTCCTTTACTATGGAGATACAAAAATTGAGGTAATGAAATAGAAATGTAATAGCAGACAGACAAATCCACTTCCTCAAATAAAAGATTTAATACAACGACAACTATTTATTACTGGCAGAGCTGCTGTGCTTGCAAAAATTCTTACCTGAAAATTATTTTGTGTAGGACTGGACGTGTAATGGTTGTAAGTTTGGCCATTCATGCTTGGCCGCGTTGGCGGGTACTGTCCCTGGTTCATGTAAGGATTCTGACCATTTGGGTAGGGCCCATTGGGTCTCATGCCTGGCTGTGGGCCGTATGTAGGTGATGGAAGGGGCTGTTGGCTGGGATATTGTGGCTTGGTTGGATACTGAGAATATGGCCCCTGAGGTGCGTACTGAAAACAAAAAATTCATACTATAACACTCGACACTTAATTTTATAGATCTAAAACTATTTCAACTAAAATGCAATAAATGCCTCCATTGTATTTCATCTCATTAAGACTTTGTTTTGCATCTGAAACTAAAGCCTGGCTCTTGCCTGTGTAAAACTTGTCCTGCCACGAATGTTTGTTACGATAAGTAACATAACTGGTGAACATTGAGACAGGGCCCAAAAAGGACACCATAGTTAACATCAAATAATACGACTAGTGTTAAATACAGATCTATAGTGGCCCAGTAGTAACAATGCTTGACTGTCAATCCAGAGGTCCAGGGTTCGAATCCTGGTCAAGGCAATGGAAATTTCTTAGATGCTCTTTAGTGTCTCCCACCTCACTAAGAGGCCAGTACTGCTTCCTGAGAAGTATGGCTTCATGTGTATCCAAGCTACACACCAGCCACATTAAAAAGACCCAGACTGTCTGTTCACAAAGAGCTAACTGTCTATTCGCAAAGAGCTAGGCTAAGTTAATTAAGGCTGCTAACCATATAAACAAAATATAACAGAGTCCAGAAATATCGAACCTACAGTAAGTGAATGAAAAATATACCTGTGCTCCATTTGGTGGATATTGCGACATTGGGCGTTTGCTTGGCATACCCTGCATACTGTTCATCATCTGCTGGGGATAGGGGGCAGAAGCAGCTCTTCTCTGATACATGGCCATCATATTGTTCTTCATCGGGCCCGGCCCAGGTCCAGGACCGGGCGTTCGACCTGTACCCATCAGGTTTGGATGTCTTTGTGGCATGCCTCCATAGCCTTGATTGTTATACTGTACTGCTTGATTTCCTGGGCCCATCTGGAAAACACAAAATGTGACAGCCATCCTTTACAGTATGTCATACAAGTATTCAGTATAGCAGAATGTAAATTTAATGAAATTTAAGTTGGTGCATTCATTCTGCAGCCAAATATATCATTTTGTATTAATTTATATTATGTGGCTGTGTAATTTGAAGTTTGTTCATTCATAATACATCATGTAATTAAATTACTTAGATATACTGGCAAGTAATGGATGATATGCTTATGCTAAATGTGTCCACGCACTTACATATTTTACTCATGTAAATTCACTTAAACTCTACACTAATTAATAACTGTAATCATCTAAGTTGTTTTTTTCCCCTAAAACAATCTGACAATGTTATCTATCATTAACACCTTATGGGGGAACATTTCCCAACAACAGAATTTAGCATCTTTATGACAAATATTTTATTACACAATTTCTGTAGATTATTTACATGTTTTCCACTACTTGGACCATCCTTAATCAATTACGTATTTAATCCCTCACCATGACCAATAGCATCATTCACAATTTTCATCATTTGCGATGACGTAAATTAACTAAAGTCACCAAATAAAATATCACGAAGCCGTAGGAAATGTCAAGTGTTACAGTACTAAGTTCTATTTTCTTGTTGTAATTTTGTCATCAATTTTCGCCGGCAGTTATATGTCACAAATCTGATGTAATTGTAAAGCCTCTCCCGATATGCAAATTATATATCGCAACTAGTAAGACAAATAACAAAATGCATGATTTCTCTAATATGGAGATTTAAGGAAATTTATATGTTAATTAACACAAACAAGGAAAATATTACCAACACTTACAATGAAGTCATTTTCCTATCAAATCTTTTCCGACAATTCTTTGGCATCATGTTTGCCGTCATCTTCCTTATTCAAAATCGTAAATATTCTAATAAACGACATAACTCGTTTGGAGAAAAGGCATTTAAGTGCTTATGCATTTATCAATAATAAATTCATTTATTAACTTTAATAACTGCATTTATTAGCATCTTGTTTAGAATTCCATTAGCTAGGTTTATTAAGTGCCAATTTTAACTTAATTTTTATGATGTCAAAAAGATGTGCTAAGACAGCATAAAACTTGTCAAAATTTACAAAAGTTTGCCACCTCAGTGAAAGACGAAAACAATCTACCGGTATTAATTTTTTTTTATGCAGTGTAACTTAAGGTAGTTAACATCACTTCTTAGGGGATGAACCCGCTCGTCAAGGGAAGTTATATTCTTTCTAATTAGAACGTAATTCTTTATTTCAACATAACCCAATTAATTTCCCTGACTGAAACTGTGAGTTATTATTCAACACATGCACTGTTTGTATGTCACAATTATTAAGTCATATTGTCAACTGTCACAGTGGTGTGCTCGAAAAGAAAACCATACAAAACAGGCAAATATTTTGTGAATTCCTTCAATAATGTAGTAATCCTCGGAAACATAATATACCCTAAACAGTAATTTGCTCTTGAATTAAATCATACTTTGTCATTCAGATGCATATCATCATATCAATTGGGCTACACCATCATGATACAATTCCTTCACATCTGAACTCCAAACAATGATTTTACCAATCACTGTTGGGGATATATTACTTCTTGAGTAAACGAACAACAACCTGATCAAGGGACACATCAAACTCTTCCTGGTGGTTTTCAAACTCACAAGGTTGTACCATATTCAGCTGTGTTAATATAGTAACAATCTCAATTACCGAAATTAACCAAATACACTGCATTTACCTCAAATCATTTTCTTGAAACAGATATGGTAACCTCAGATTAGCTGTCTCCTAGAAACATTTTCCGAGCTGTATTGATTGTTAGTATAATCAAGTGTAAAATAATATCCTTACAATTCCTCTTCCAGGACAAATTATACAATATCATCTGTCCGACACTTTCAGATTTAATTAAGGGAATTAAAGCCCCAACTTTTACTACCCTGGCAGTAAGTTTTGTAGGAGGAGCCTATCAAATAACAACGCTACTCTAGGCTGTCTGTTAGCTAAAAATAGCTCACTTTAAATGATTCACAGGCAAATGTAAACAATGGTCAGTTGAAGAAGAAATTTGAACTAGTTTGCATGTTTTGATGGTAAAAAACTATTATTATCCATATTGTGCATCCATATCAGTATCAATCCTATGAAAAATTGAGTCAAGACTAGCATTCCTGATTTTTAATCTTGTTTATGTAAATTTAACAATGAAACTCAAAATCAAACATTCATTTACTAAAATTCTGTCATTGCTGGCTGGTCCATTAATTGAGATAACCTAGAAATAAATGTAGAAATAATAAACTTTAAGTCTGAGATGCAGAACAATACACACAAATTAGCAAGTGCTCCTGTGATATTAGACTAATAAAACTGATAAGCTATTTGAAATTATATTTATCACTGTATGTCTGTAATTAGTAGTTCCCTATTTCTTTAAAACATTTTTTATGATATGACATATAAAAATATAACTGTAAAAATGACTATGATATTCTTTTTGGATTAAAAATTCAAAATTACTTTCTGGAGAAGTTTTGCAATGCACTCTAGCTAGGTGTTAATTCCATTGATACATATGAAGCCTTCTGACGATCAGGTTTGTTGATAAAATTAACCACGTGGGAATTGTTTACATTCTCTGTTCCTCTAGGGTTCATGACCTCATTAGCTCCTCCCGGCAAATTCAAATATTTGGCAGTTAGGTTTAAATAATTTTTTGAAACTATACTTCAACATTTTTTGTTTTAAAAAATAAAAACACCAATTGATAAAGAATATTTCAATGTGTATGTATGCAATTTTTCATAACTTTTTATTCAGTGGTTTATTTAAAATTTTGAAAAAGGGCTCTCTGATGTGAAACATGCATAATTTATATAAAAACCTGCCCTGGCACCATCTTGTGGCTTTTATATGGCAGTTGGGGGTTTAAGTACACTTATAGAAACTATTGATCTTTAAGAAGAATTCTGTCCAACAAAGATTTTTGTTCTTTAAAGATTTTTGTTTTTAGATTACATGACAGCAACTGAAAAGGTTACACAATGTTTTTGTAAAAGGAAAGATGACAGAAAAATAGGCATGAATCTTGTTTTTAAAGATTTAAGCACCGATAAAAAAAAATCTATCATATAGAATGCAGCCAAGCAAAAAGATGGCAGATTCAGTTTGACTAAGTCTGTTCATGAAAGGTAATGCAATGTACAAAAACTCTCACGCCCTTAACACTGGCTGATGTGAAACTCTGTTATCCTTAAGCATTAAATGGACTCTTTAACGGCCTAGAAAATATACCAATATCATGTCCAGACAACAGACTTGACAGCAATACAGGGTCCAAGTTGCCAACCTAAGTGATTGTAAAAGTCACACAATATTTAACTTTTTATGAAACAAAACAGATTCAATACTGTTTTTTAATGCGAACATGTAAAAAAGTTAGGACAGTACAACTTGCTAGGGACAACATACTTTAGAAAACATATTTTAATCATTTTATATATCCATAAGGTGTTCAAAAACAATTTTATTTACACCAATTGGTATTTTGTTTATGGCTTAAAAAAGTGAATTTCTTTTACATGTTCAAGGACTAACGAAACTGGACAGTTATTCAACACCTGCTAACCAAGATCCTACATGTTTAAAATAAAAGCTGCTAAGTTATAAATGATAAATGACACAAACCCCAAATATTTAATCCTCTGATTCAAGAAATTTTCAAAACATCATTTAGCTGGTTGAAAACATGACGACTCATCAGTTTTTGTTTCAGAATTAATTAGTTTTGGAAACTGAGAAACTGGAAATGGAGTGTTTCAGGTTTTCATTTATTCTAGAAAAGTGAAAAATGTCAAATGATTTATTAATAGATACAAATATGGAGGAAACTTCATTTGGAAAGAACAGCGTTGGAGTTTCTTTTAGTTTAAGTTTCATTATTTTAAAACTACCAGTGAGAAATTCAGCTTACTTTTTGAACCAATCACTTACCAGAAGGCTTTCAACTTTTTTTTTTTATTTTTCAGTTCTTTAGAGAATAATTTAACTACTTAAACCATGAGCATGAATAATAATATTAACAACTACAGCTACATTTCACTTCATAGCCACAGTCCTATACATAAAATCTGAAATATGTAGCCAGTTCATGACTATTTACAATTTCATAGCAATAAACAACTTTGTTTTTTAAAATCATGATTCACTCAATGTGACTAAAATCACATGATGCAGCATGAAAAAAAAGTCTATTTACATTTGACATTTTTTAAATTCATGCTCCTCCATTTTTAAACTGCCCACATAACTGAATCTTTAAACGACAAAATAATCCTATTGTTTTCACTTTTTTTTTTCAGAGACATTAAGTGGGATTGGTTATAAAGGTCAGTAAAAAGATTTTGAGTAACTGCTCTGTTTCATAAATAGTAGCTATTGCCTGAGAAGAAAAAGAGCTGTCATCTAAAGTTCCAAAGTTCACTAATGCTACAATTAAATGGACAAAGTGTTAATATTGGGAAAAAAACTGACACATTTAAATTTATTCTGCATTTTAATATGATAGGGTTTTTGAAAGTATTTACGTACTTCTGTAACTTCTGTTTGAAACTGTGAAATTTTTTTTAAAAAATCTGTTCGATTTCAATAAACCACTAAAAATACATGATTTTAGTCGTAAATCAAAACTGAGTCGCACCATGAGAATCCAATATAGTGCATTTGCGACCAGCATGGATCTAGACCAGCCTGCCCATCTGCGAAGTCTGGTCAGGATCCATACTGTTCGCTTTCAAACTTATTGCAATTAGAGAAACCGTTAGCGAACAGTATGGATCCTGACCAGACTGCGCGGATGTTGGTTTTCTCATGGTGCAGCTCAAATGATGTATTTGTTTTAAGCATTTTTTCATAAACTACCTATTTGCACTGACAATTCCAACGCCCGTACTAACTTATATTTTAATACACGCAAACTCACTGAAAACAGCAATCAGCTAATTACAGAATCTCTCTCAAAAATTGGAGTAAAAAAAGGTCATACATGTATTTAACATGGCCTCGTTAATGAAGTTAAACAATTAGTACTAATGCAGTAGCAATTGTTTCATCGAGAAAGCTTGAATGGCTGCAAAAGAGAACCTAATTTTCCAATCCAGCGGCAGTTTTATTCTTCGGCATCATTAATCAAACAGTCTCCACACTGTCAACAGGGTAAAAACAAGAGAAATGCCAACCGAACAATTTCAAGTTTCCTATTGATTATCCACGCCATCCCCACGCTGGTACATAGAACTGATTCTTGTAGGCAGATATCAGCCAACTTCATTTACAAATTAAGTGCTATGTAATAAAATACTTTGATCTAATGTATTTTCTCCCAGCAATGACAAACTGTTTGTTTTATTCATTTTTCTTGCCATATCATCGACTGATCCTGGAAGTCTGGAAATATGACAAATCAGATCAGGGAGCGATTTTCTTTGTGCATTATTTATAATACTCTGACAGATGGTCAATTTTTGTCAAAAATTTTGACGAGCAAATTAACGCTGGAAAATGAATTCAAAATGACCCGTTTGAATAGAATAAAATGACATCAATAATCCATTCGAATTAACATGTGTATTTGCTTTTTAGATTTTACTTTAAATAACGACTGCCCATCTTAAGTCCTCATTCTCCGATATGAAATTCAATTCATATTTTTAAAATGTTATCTTGAAGCTGAAATTTTATGCAAGTCTGCTGATTTTCAAATATAATTCTGCAATGCATTAATTTTTGACTGTCTGAACCATCTGAACCATTAGACGACTATTTTACATCATGTTGTTACATCAAACATTATGACTATTTTCGGAGAAATTCAACTAGCCATCATGTCAATCTTATTTTAGAACCAAGAGTGTTACTAAAGGCGCAAGTAAGGACAAAGAAATCATAAACAACAGATTCATAACTGGTCATTTTCCTATGTAATTAATTTACTTTTTTTCTGGGTTTAGAATTTACTAGATGCTTGGGCGCTTGCAAGTTAGGTACAAAACAAATCTCTTAATCTCATTTGGTTACCATGAGATTCGGCAAGACCTTTGAGAGTTTCTGATCTATTAACAGATCTTTGGTTGGACCTACCT
This sequence comes from Mercenaria mercenaria, assembly GCF_021730395.1. Lineage (NCBI taxonomy): Eukaryota > Metazoa > Mollusca > Bivalvia > Venerida > Veneridae > Mercenaria > Mercenaria mercenaria. The sequence continues at coordinate 101,880,065 of NC_069362.1, read as the reverse complement.
GCATCTGAGGATTATATTGGTTATTATACTGCATATCAAACTGCTGCTGCTGCGTCTGCTGCTCTTGCAATAATGTTGCTGTTGCCGTGGCAGTTGCCGTTGCCGTGGCTGCCGCCGCCACCAGAGCTGCTGCAGACAAAGCTGCCGGTGGTGCATGGTAATCGTTCTTTGGTGCCATAGAAACAGGTGTGTTTGATCCTGGGGTGTTTGGGGTTGGTGGATAACCACTGGAAGAACAAATATAACATGATGACTCAGCAAATTTGGTATGTTTTTGTCAATGCAGCAATTTTATATAACTTTTCACACTACAAAGATAAATATCTTACTGTAGTGCAAAATTCTGCTAACTAAATAGAATTTTACTGTGGTCAAAAGATTTGTTTACAAACACAGATTAGATACATGACTAATATGAGTCACTTCTCAGAAACTGATATTGGGACCAACAGCCACCTCCTTAAATATTCACTCCACTATGCTAGCTCTGGATCCTGTTTAGATCAATTGAAAACGATATTTCTCTGAAGGGATGACAGTTTCAGTGTAATTATAAAATGATCATTTCTAGGAAATACTGATAAAGTCCTTGTCATTTTGGTGCATTTTGTCGAGAGGTTTCATTAAGTAAAGGGAAATGATACAATTTAAAATGTGTCAAAAACCAAGTGAAGGTCGAGTCTGACAGACCATCTTCTTACTGTATTATAGTGAGTGAGTTGGGTTTTACTGCGAATCGACACAAAATGGTCATATATCGTGGAGTCTTACTGTACCATAGTACTATATGATGGGTTGCAATGATCAAACAGGGGTGAAAGGCATTATCATACGCTATAGTCTCTCCTTTAAGACAAAGCACTTATTAGAGGAGTCTCACATTTGGACCACATTTGGCTGAATGCTGCTTTTTATTAGACAGCTTCAAATTACTTAAGTTGATATAAGTGTGCCCTCTTTTACCGTTTTAGCTAATGTCAGCTACAGGGGTTCAAACCCAAAACTATACCATATTATGGTGCAAAGGTATGTTGATTTCTTAAAAATGGAGCATTTAAATTCCATTTACATTTTCCAATATTTCAAAATTACAAAAAAATATATATACCTCGGACAAAAAAATAAATATACCTCGGACATGGATAAGAATTGCTCCGCTGGTAAAGGCCTGTGTTACTTTCATAGCCTGGTTTCTGCATTTGATTGCCTGGGAATCCCTGAGGTGGTTGTGTGTAGTTGGTGTTGCTCATTGTAGTATTAGTGTTGTAGCCACCTGGGGTCGTGTGGTTGTACGGGGTCGTCTGGGTTGTAGGCGTGACTCCCCACACTGTGGTTACTACTGACAGAGACTGCTGGGGACCCGCCCCACCATGCTGACCTTGCCATCCAACATTTGGGTCACTGAAATTAAGACGAAATATTCAGCAATTTTACGAATAGCAAAATTTGCATAATGTTGCTTTTTCTTTCTAACATTACTAAATATTTCTAACAACTGTACACCACAGCTGTCTTAAATCAATAAAAAAAAAAATAGATGCCATGGGGAATAACTCTATATTCCTTAGCGATTATGATGCGTGAAGTGCTCCAGTTAACACGAGTATTATGAGGTACTTGAATTTGCAGATTCTTATCAAAAACTGTTACACCAAAATAACACTCATCAAGTGTTTAAATAGAGCAAAATTAAGACATGCCCCTAACTTCCTGTTTACATATTATATATTGCCTTTGTTTTATTCTCCCGATATAATCATGATCATCAGGAAGGAGAGTTAAGGTTTTTAGAGGAAAAGTTGTCTCGTCAAGTGATGCTTCCTGAATTCAAACATGAACGGAAACATTCTCTTGAAAAATACACTTAGTCTTTTACAATATATGTTGTAATACAGTCAAAAACTTGACTGGTTTCAGACTATGTAATTGTGCAACAATTAAGATTGAACATATTTAGTATGGTATAAGCAAATTATAATTGACACTTCATTTTTTTTTTATATTTTGAACAGTTTTACAATGCAATACTAAAAAGCATGTCTTTTCCTTATTTTGCACGGCATCTTTTCCTTGTAAGAAAGTTTCTTATTTCAATGTAAAAACTATTTTTTCTTATAATCATTTTTAAGTAACTATAATTAGTATCTCAACTGTGTATACGTGCTTAAAAGATCATTTTCCTTTTTTAAGTAAGAAAATATTAAAAAGATCCTAAACAATTTCATGCATAGTCATGCACCTTGGTAGATAACCCACAAGTACGAAGCAGAATAACCCGTGAAATCAATTTAGGTTTTCAACAGATTTAAGAACATGATGTAACGAAATAAAGTGAAGTAATGGAGATACCGCTCATCTAACAGCAACCGTATGTTACATGATAACAGTGTCCCATGGAAGGTGTTTTTTTCTCAAATAAAATGTGTTATCTAAGATTTAACAGCTCAGTTATTAAATACAAAAATGTCACTAACAGTGACGATCAACATCAATTTCCTTATTCACCCACACATATTTCCCTATTTGAAAAAAAAAAAAAGAAGATTAAATTGTATCTCAATCAACATCCCAATAAGGGGAAGTCCCAAGTCAGATATTAAGCCACCTAAATGTTCCCCTTTCCCCTAAAAAACGGCTTAAATGAATATAAAAAATAAACAATTGTCATTACACTCTTTCCTAAGCTCACGCTTTTCTCAAGCAAAGAATCCTTGACAAGTTTCCAATTAAAGTTCATTAAAACATCTTAAACCACATACAATCCATTATTAAATTCAATGTAACATTCAAGCTAGGTCAAATTTTCAGCCTTAAGCTTAATTATGACATTTAAGTTGACGAATCGTTTACATATCAATAAAAACGGCATCAAGTTTTCAATAACAGAGGACGTTATTTACAAATCTTGTTTCAACTTGAAAGAAACAAATGCATAATTTTCGGCTGCAATGTTAATATCACATCACTAAAAACAAGATCAAGAAATTATGGCTATGATTGAGTGAAATATTCTTGTTGCTAAGGACATGAACTCAGCAATGCTGTCAATCAACAGCAAATAGAAGCTATCTTTATCTGTAAACATATTACTGAAGTGTGGGCAGTTAGCATAAGTAAATGCTACTATGAATAACATGTCTGTAGCAAAATAAATATTACTGAAAAATTATGTTTTTCACATTCTCTAATCAACTCTCTAGTAAAGAAAACATTTTTGTCAATGTCAGCTACTTAACTCTCTAGCAAAGAAAACATTTTTTTGTCCCTGCAAACAACTAATAAATTAAGAAGATGCAGTAACTTAATTACAATAATCAAGCTGTCCATGAACCAATTTTAACAGAAAGCAAGAACTAACTTCACTTTTAACAAATTAGTTAGTTACAGAACCACCAGAAAAATGTTAAAAGTGAACCAATTTCCCATTAAGAATTTAAGTATTAAAGTGCACTTAACCAAAAATATAGCTTTTTAAAGTTTTATCACTCTTTGAGTAACCCAGCAACACATAAGCAAGGATACTTTAAGTAAGGGAACAAGTTACACAGGCACAGGAACCAGAAGTAAAGGGAACAAGTTACACAAGCATATGAAACAGAAGTAAGGGAACAAGTTACACAAGTGCAGGAACCAGAAATAAATGGAACAAGTTACTCAAGAACATGAACCAAGTAAAGGGAACAAGTTACACAAGCACAGGAACCAGAAGTAAATGGAACAAGTTACTCAAGAACATGAACCAAGTAAAGGGAACTAGTTACACAAGTGCAGGAACCATAAGTAAATGGAACAAGTTACACAAGCATAGGAAACAGACGCAAGAGAAACAAATTACACAAACACAGGAAACTGAAGCAAAGAAAGGTCTTGTTTACCTTTACAATGTTGTCGTCTTACTGTGGTACACATTCATGCCAAGTTATTTGAAAATCCATCCATCGATGACAAAGATATGGACTGGACACGAAAATTGTGGACAGACTGACAGACCGACAGACGGCTCAAAAATTATATGCCTCCCTTCGGGGGCATAACAAAAGTAACAGAAACAAGTTACACAAGCATAGGAAACTGAAGCAAAGGGAACACGAAACAGAAGTAAAGGAAACAAGTTACACAAGTGCAGGAACCATAAGTAAATGGAACAAGTTACACAAGCATAGGAAACAGACATAAGAGAAACAAGTTACACAAGCATAGGAAACTGAAGCAAAGGGAATCAGTTACACAAGCAGAGGAAACAGAAGTAAAGGGAACAAGTTACCCAAGCACAGGAAACAGAAGTAACTTTTCATTAACAGGATACTTTCGTTAACTAATCAACATAAAGAATAGTTTGTAACATTTTTCTTCCATCATTCTATTGTAACAGAGCTTTAATTAAAGTGACAATATGCTGTTGACAGTGTCAACAGCTGCTGCGTTTCATCCTACATATATTTTCATCATGTATATATATATATTTTTTTTAAAGGCCCACAACACACTCAGAAAATTCTATGGTAATTATACATGATTTGGAACTAGTAGTTTCTACTAAAAGTCTTGCAAACTGACAGGGACTATAGTAGGCCAAGACCTTAACATTTTATTAAATTAACCTAAGCAGTATGCACAGTACTTGGTGGGGAAGGGAGGCAAGTCGGTAGGTTGTGGTGGGTCTTTAAAGTACTTCTTTCACCAATAATCGTACATGTTATTTTATTTTACACACGACATGATTAAAACTGTTGCTTACACTTTTATCAACATTACATCTGTAAGTTGTATTGTCAACAACTCTGCTTTGACAACTATCAATTCTTGTACATACCTTTGTCAAATGTTATCACTGTGGGTATATTTACATAAAGATAAAACCAGTGAAAATCAGGGGACACATACTTTACATACTGTGCAATACCAGCTATCTCTACACATTAAGTATTTGTATATTTTCTCCCTCAACTGTCTTGTTTACCAAAGTTGTAATTATGTGTTAAAGATTAACCCTTAACCTTCTAAATTTCTATAATGAACTTGTCCATCTGCCAACTTGGACAGTACCTTTAACTGTCAAATGGGGTGTAAACCAAAAAGTTACTGACTGAATGGCAAACAGTGCAGATCATGATCAGCCTGCATGGACTTGGTCTGCACTGGTCGTAAAGGCAAGCACACTTGCCGCCAGCAGGCTAAAGGTTTATTATTAATTCCTCAACATAACATTCGACAATTTTCTTCCCAACATTTTTTTCCCCCACAAAACCATATATTGTTTCATTTTCGTTTCATTCCTTTTTTAATTGATTAACAAAGGTAAGATCATCCTGATAGAAACTCAAGACACACGCTTTTCATAAACCTTTAAAGGCTCAAAACTGTAACAGGTAACAAATTGCTATAATAAGAAACCAAATGTGCAATCTAATTGAAATTAACCACATCTGTCCCACTAAACATGCATAAAATGACATTTTTTTCTCATCCCTTGAGTGACTGATAATTTATAAGAAGATTGTTTAATTACTTATTATATACCACTAAAATTTTACATGATACTCATCTTATGCCCTGTGGCCATCAACCTACTGTCATTCATGTAACTTGTCACTGGTGTAACAGTCTATTTGTTGAGCTAACCAACTTGTGGTATATCACCATTATTGGATGCTAATTGATTTTTTCTCATTGCTGATTGATTAATTGCCTGCCTATGATGTCTTGATTACAAGCAGTTAAGTAGGTACAAACTGTGAATAACAAGCTACCAACTGTCAGCATAAATTTCCCCAGGTTCCTGTACACTGTTAAATGGCCGTTAAGCCTGATTATTCAATTTGTAGACATGAAAGAAGGCAATACTTTTCCTCTTTCAGGTCACACTTCATTACAGGGTATTGTAAACTGATGATGGGCAAGTAAAATGGATGCTTTTCCAACAGCATCAGTCAATAAGCTGATGTAGTAATTAATGGGTGTCAATTTAAAGACCATGAACAAGCAGGTGGTGTTCAAAAAGATGACATTAGTATACTAGACAATACGGCATTAAAAAAATATAATGAAAAAGAAATCTGTATACTGGTCACAAAAAAGCAGAAAATCACAGCCTAAAAATGTAAATGAAATGAGAAAGATGCAAAATGCAACAGTAGACTTAAATTTTGAAATAATGAGCTTCTCCCCATATCAACAATATGTGTGCATCAAGACATACTTATATAAAACCAATGTCTAAAAGACATTATCCTAAATAGTATGCCCTCGCAGCAGACAGCACAAAAAAAAAATGAAAGTAAGTAAATCTACAGAATTAATTGGCAAGGCTGAGGGTTTTGTAACCTTTATGTCCTCTCCTATATATTCATAGCAGCTCAGACAGACAATGAATTTTAGCCTCATAACAAGAACATAAAAAGGCTTTTTGTTTTCTGGACAGGGAAATTATTATGGTTAACCTTCCCCATAGAGTTTGTCAAATATATAACAGATCTATCAACTTTCATAGTAAAGTTTCCAGGCCAGTCAGTATAAATTTGAGAGTATGCTGATATCTCAAATAACAGAAACTGAACCTTTCAAAAAAGAGAATTAAAGCAAGACTTGGGTTCTAAGCATGATTTGGAAAATTTGACAGAAGACTGTCCAATTTATAAATGCAACTTAATTGGCAAACTTGCCCAGTAACTGTTTCACTATCATTTTCAATCTATATATTATTCAATCCATGTACTTGTGTTCTAAACTGGCATAATGTCTGGTTTCTGAAAACTGTCATTCAATTATATAATAACTGATCAGAGGAGGGAGCGACCATATTGGCAGACAATCAATAAGGACCTACAGAGCGGCTGAAAACAAGCATCAGATGTGTTTTCACAATAAAATTTCTTCAAATCTCCTGAATAATTGATCAGCAGACAGCTTACAGAAATTGATTTCATCTAATAATTGAGTTCAATATCATATATTAAGCAGAGCACAGATAATCTTCAAGTAATTACCACCACAAAGAATAAACACCAATATGATGGTCGGAAATCAAGATTGTGAAACCGGTGTTTAACGCATCTTAAATAAATTATAACTGCTTCAAAAAGATACATTAATTTGTCTCAAAGACCATCCAACATGCCAGGATGCATCACGCTAACAATTAAAAGGTGCAGTGAAAAATTAAAGATTTTAGTCAGTGTTAGCTTATGATATGAAAAACATCATACAATTTATGTCCCAGAAAATAAGCGATCTAGGCATGACAATAACCAAAAGTATTTGAAAAGAGAGATGTTCTAATTTACTAAGCTATTACAGGCATGTATGTTACCTTTATAATCAATCAAATAAGATTTAGTCGAGTCTGATGCAATGTGGTTAATTAAATTAAGTCAGCAGTTTAATTGCCTTGATTCGAATAAACAGATAAACAGTTTTTGTGATGACATAATACAACAACAAAAAATGTAACAATGACTAAAAACATGTTCACATCTTGCCTGTTTGTAAACAAATTTGTTCCTCAACAATCTGTTTATATTATGGGATGATCCTGTACGTCATTAATGAACAAAAATTGATGCAGTGGCCTGAGGCTAGATCGGACATACCTACGTAAGAGCCAAAGAAAACTTGGAACTGCGAAAAACATGTAAATTATCTGATAATTTGCATGCAATATGGAAACGGATGTTTAGGTTTGAATTAAGAAATCATTTTATACTATCATATTAAGTAAATGCACATAGGTGAATTTCAATTCATTTCAAATGTACTTTATGTCAATATTGAAATCAAAACAATATTGGTGATGAAGTAAATATTTAGTTATTCTTTAAATTTTCACTTAGTACATAATGGAAAAAGAAAGAACTAAAGTTTCAAATAAGTTGTTTCTCATGAAAGACTCTTTCTTTCAGATCAATTCCCTATGGAATACACCAAATCCCTCCCAATGCTTAATATGACTTTAAACAGTTGGACAAAATATCAATGCAAGGGTGTCTTTCATCCTGCATACTTAGTTTATACTAATTTACCTTAGCTTGATTGTGATGAAGCTTATTTGAACCAACCTCAAGTCCACTTTCTGGAGAAACCAGTACTGGTGCGGTTGCAACCCAAGCCTGAATCCACAAACCCTGGGTTGAACGGCCAACACTTATAACCACAGGATCATCTCTCCTTCATACTTAAAGATACTATAATGAAGTACACACATTAATCAGACCTAATTCAACATAAGTAGAATATAATCATATTGATCAGTAATTCTTTGTATTGCAAATTCCCCTTGGAATGAGCCAAATTAGCAGACTCCCAACATAGTAAAAGACAATACACAAAAGAGCTTCTAGGTAAACTGACAAGTTTTCTCTATGAATGAATGCCATGCGAAACATTGTATCAACATTGTACCTGCAGTGCATGAAATGATTTAGATAAACAGGTCGGTAATGAATGTTTTCTAGACAGGTAAGTATGCAGCAAAGGTAGATAGTTTGATTGTATAGATGTAGGATGATAACTTGACATTTGATTGCATAAACAAAATAACAATAACACATTAACAGGAAAGGTGGAACAGGTTAAATCTTTTCTCATTAGAGTACACTAATCATTGTGGTTAAGTAGAAGATTACTGAATTATCGCATCAGATCTATCTTTTCTTATGAGGAATTATCTCCCTTTATCTGTAACAGTGGAGGATTCTCAACAATCAGTTTATCAGATATGATCAAGTTTACATGCTTTAGTACAGTATTTACAGCTAGATAAATATAGCCTGAGGGCAGAAACCATTGTACACCTATCAAAACCAATGTCTACATATTGGCCAGGTAAACTCTTTCACCAAAGTTGGCAGATAAGTCAGTAAAATGATGGTATAAAAACTTTACACCAATTTTATCACACTTGACAAAATAGATGTAAGGCAAGGTGACACAATTTGGTCTTTATGATTTCAGTAGTACATTGTATGCATTAGCAAAAAGTTAAATATACAATAGAAAGTTTTGGGTGACAATGAAAGGTATATTAATGGATATCTCTGCCTAAGATAAACGGACAGTATACATTCCTATTTGATCTATATTGATTTTACAATTGATTTATTATATATAACACTGCATAGTAAAGTAGAAAGTTTGGGGTATTATAAATATGGCTGACTTTAAATGCTAGATTTATTTGTTGACATTGCTAATATACTTGATCTGTATACAATTGGTGTTACTTTTATTATCCCTTTATACAGCATTTCATTTAGCGATTTATTTTTTCATAGGTTATATCTCCCTTCTATCTTCTCCCCTGCATGTAGAATTGTTACACCTATTCAAGTTTACAATAAAGCAACTTTTAATATTTGAGCCGTGCCATGGGAAAACCAACATAGTGGGTTTGCGACCAGCATGGATCCAGACCAGCCTGCGCATCCGCGCAGTCTGGTCAGGATCCATGCTGTTCGCTAATGGTTTCTCTAATTGCAGTAGACTTTAAAAGCGAACAGCATGGATCCTGACCAGACTGCGCGGATGCGCAGGCTGGTCTGGATCCATGCTGGTCGCAAACCCACTATGTTGGTTTTCTCATGGCACGGCTCATTTGTTTTTGATCATCATTGACCATCTCACCTGTTGTACTTTATATTCACCCATTCTCACTAATAATGTAAAATTTAAAGGATCGCATTTCTAATTTGCTCCAGTTTTGCCAAAAATTGCACAGATTCTGCAGAAATTTCACTTCACTACAAATTACGTTTGCAAAATTTCAGCAATAATAAATCTTTTGTAGTTTGAAATGACTGAAAGAACATGCAAGTTATTTTATATATCACTATAATTCATCTTTTAAGTGGCAATGCAAAGATGTGTAGCACCTTAGAAACAGTTTTCTTGCAAGTGTTTCAATACCATTCAAATTAACTGCATGTGGAAGAAAATACTATAATATGAGCTGTGCGAAATGCATTGCAAGATATTTAATAATTCAGTGCTAGAATATACTCTGCGAAAAGCAGTGAGAAATGTATAACAAAAGTTTAAAGAAATAAGGCATTTAAGCATGTTAAGCAGAAATGGCAATAATGGGCAGTGAATGAAGTGTTGCAAAACATATATTGCAACAAAGTAATAAAATAAAATCAGCCGCGCCATGGGAAAACCAACATAGTGGCTTTGCGACCAGCATGCGCAGTCTGGTCAGGATCCATGCTGTTCGCTAACAGTTTCTCTAATTGCAACAGGCTTTGAAAGTGAACAGCATGGATCCTGACCAGGCTGCACGGATGCGCAGGCTTGTCTGGATCCATGCTGGTCGCAAAGCCACTATGTTGGTTTTCTCATGGCGCGACTCAAATAACGATACTGTAGAGCAGGAAATTATTGAAACAATGCTTTTGTAAGAAAATTCTACAACAGAGGCATTGAGTACTGTACTGCAAAAAATGCTAAGGTATTTCATTACAAGTAAATGTTTAAAAAGGATTTCAAGAAACTGATGCACTGCAATCCATAATGTATTGTAAGGGTAAAAAAAATGTTGTTTCCTGTTCCGACCACCAATTTGGCCCGACCTAATGTTTTAGGACCTGGAGATATTTTTTCAACTTAAACAAAAAGATGCATAACTGCCTTTTTGCTAACGCCAGTGATGTAGAATCACTTATGATGTCCTAAAGCATAACCCTTATTTTAATCATTTTTACAAAAAAATAATTTCCGAATGTCCACGTTGATAAAAAAATTCCAAAAAAAAAAGTTTCCGACCTACCTACCCATTCTTTGAGCATGTTACCGAAACAAGAATCTTTTTAGGCCTAACCAAGAATAGATAACTACAGTGACCACAAGAATGCTGATCTTAAGACATAATAAAGCCAACGCATGACTGCAAGACTAGAGTAGCATAGCGCAGCAAATTAGCAACAATTAAGATTAAAGTTAGTGCACATTAAGCATGTTAGCAGTTAGCAACAATACAGCGTTGCACAAATTACAGAGTTACAGTTAGCAACATTACAGTACGTTAGCATATTTCAACATAAGCATTGCAGTAGTGTTAATGTCTGCAAGTTACATTAGTGACTTTACACAATTTTCACTAAGTACAGTACAGAAAGTATTGCATGCACACAAGTTAGCAAATGCATGATTGTGCATGCACAGCAAGTTGCAGTAGTGCACTTTACAGTAATTGTAGCAGCACTGTACAACAAGTTTGCAATAGGTTTCATGTATGCTAATTAGCACATAAGCCAAAAGCTTCCTCACATAACTGCATCCAAGCAGGGTTTTAGAACTGCGATATCCTAGCTGACATATTATAGATACTGACATTATTTCTAGTGCTGATCATAATGCAAGGCACCGGAAAGACTGGAAATTGCTTCTACTGATGGCCATAATACAAGACACTAGAAAATATTCCTAATGCCAGACATAAAACAATGTGTCGGCCATTACTCCTAATGCTGAGCATATTAAAAACAAGGTACTGGCAATTATTCCCAATGCAGAGCATAAACAAGGCACTGGCAATTATTCCCAATGCACAGCATAAAACAAGGCACTGGCAATTATTTCCAATGCAGAGCATAAAACAAGGCACTGGCAATTATTCCCAATGCAGAGCATAAAACAAGGCACTGGCAATAATTCCCAAAGCAGAGCATAAAACAAGGCACTGGCAATTATTCCCAAAGCAGAGCATAAAACAAGGCACTGGCAATTATTCCCAAAGCAGAACATAAAACAAGGCACTGGCAATTATTCCCAACACAGCGCATAAAACAAGGCACCAGTTGGCCATTACTCCTAATGATGAGCATAATACAAGGCACTGGCCATTATTCCCAAGCTAAGCATAAAAACAAGGCAGTGGCAATTATTACTAACAAGGCACTGGCCATTATTCCCAATACTGATTGTAAAACGAGGCACTTGCTATTATCCCCAATGCGAAGCATAAAACACTGGACTGGCCATTATTCCGAATGATGAGCATAAAACAAGGAACTGGCCATGATTTCTAATGCTGAGCATAAAACAAGACACTGGCCATTATTCCCTATGCTGAGCATAAAACAAGGCACTGACCATTATTCCCTATGCTGAGCATAAAACTGGCCATTATTCCTTATGCGGATGGTAAAACAAGGTGCTGGCAGTAACTGTTATTCAAAATACTTCACCATAATACTTGTTGGACACTAGCAATTACTTCTAATGCCAGGCATTATACAAGGCAGAGGCCATCTTCCTAATACTGACCATAATTCAAGGCACTGGCCATCATTCCAAATACTGACCATAATACAGGCACTGGCAATTATTCCTAATACTGACCATAGTACTATTCCTATTACTGACCATAATACAAGGCACTAGCCATTATTCCTAATATTGACCAAAATACAAGGCACTGGCCATCATTCTTAATACTGACCATAATACAAGGCACTGACAATTATTCCTAATACTGACCATAATACAAGGCACTGGCAATTATTCCTAATACATAGCAAGTCAATAAGTCAAAACCAACTTAATTACAATATATAACAAATTGTCATAAACTATAATCTACATCTAATCTGAAAAGAATTCTTTTTTAATCCAGTGCAGTACTTCTTTTGACCTTAAAAAACCTCAAGTGCAACAATCCTTCAATGTACAATAATGTATGAATTAAACCAGGCCAGTAAAAAGAGTAGGTGTAATGTGATTCAGTATACTGAATAACCCATGTTTTATATACGATTAATAACTGTTAATAATATTGTTTACGCGATATCTGTATAACGACATGTATCAAATATAATTCTTCCGAAAAAAAAATTAAACAACCCTATAACAATCAATAATTCTATCTCATCATGTCACAAATAAACAACTTAACCACTTGACAAAAAAGATCAGTGATCACAAATCATAAGTATCAATAGAAAAAAAAATCTCAATAACCATTAAATTCAGTAAGAGTTGCTCCCCTTCTACTGTTGAGCAGTCATTAGAGAAACTGTAAACCTGATAAACTGTCACGAACCCATTCATTGTACCTATATTAAACCATATAAACATTCTAAAAATTATACAGATCCCGATAAATTGTATACCTTTTAAAGTCTGCTTCAGTTTGTACAGATATCTGAATGTCCGTGGCCAAATTTGACCAGTTGATATCCATAGGGTCCTTTCTAAATCACTAATTTATAAAGTTCGTCTGCTACCAATAAGTTTCTTTGTATTAATCCAATAACAATGAATGATTTCTCTTGAATGAACTAATGTCCTTACTTTAAAATCCAGTATCTTTTAAAATCATTTTCTGTATCAATAATTATTTACACTGTTTATTGTCCAGATTAATTGATAACTGATACCTGTTAAGTAAATGACTATCTATCAGCCGTTAAACTGCCACTATGCAGGTGTCTCAATTGTAATGTGTAAACACAGTCTGCGCTGTAAACACGCTGATATTGTACACAGAAGAAGTAACTGTATAATAAGAGTAGCCAATCAGAGGATCTGAAAACCTATAACAAAGGCCAATCACTCTAGTGTACATTCAATGGGGATTATTGGACAAGGGTAAACAGATGAAATGGCAAATAGAATATCAATAATAAACCTTTAATCTAGAGGTAAACTGATTTGCTAGTTTTTGTAGGAAGGTGATAAATATAAATTGTGTTTAGAGGCAATTGAATGAAACTGTTTGTTGATAAATGATTGTGGGTTATAATACAGAACACATGCAAGTCATTTTATAATAAAATAATAATGAGGTTGCAAGGAAGTAAATATGAGAGTTGCACAACGAAACAAAAGATCATATTAACCCATTTCTCATTCACAGCGATAAGTATGATAAATGGAAAATACACATCATACAAAACTGCACTGTGTCACTGCATATTTGTAACAGTTTTTGTTCTAAGCTGAAAACATGGAATTACTGCACAATCCTATTAATTTAAATATATGGAACAGTTTCAGGAACCTGACCTGCATCTTTTTGTCTGCTACTGTATGGTAAACAAGAGGACAACCAATACTTAATCCGCTCACCTGATAATTTCTGGTTAACCTTAAAATGTTATCAGGCAAAAAAATAGTTGTAGAAGCCACAAAGACATGTATGTCACTTGCAATCTTCAATCTTTTATCAAAATGGTCACCAAAAAGCATATAACCCAGGATCCATGAATCTTAAAATGCAATCCTGTGATTGGCCAATTTCAAGATTTAAACTCAGTATAAACTAATCAGCTACATGCTGGCCTATAAGCATTTAACATAATCATACACAGTGAATTTTGAAAAAAATCATAGTCTTGCTGGAGATTACATCAGTTACCTTAAGTAACACTTATAAAACAAATAAGTAACTGCCAGAAAATTGAATTTAATCAATCAACATTTAAACTCCAACACTTTCATTTATTCATTTTAACAGCTTTTCGGTTAAAACAATGATACAGCAGTCTACCAGTCTTCCTGGATTTAGTACCAATACTAATTTGTCCTCCACAAGTATATGACAACTTCCTCTCGTGAATTAGAAAAGAAACACAAATTGCTGTCTATACAGATTAAATTGAAATGAAGAACTTTTTTCTTTGAGTACAGACCTAGTGAAGAATGCCACTCACAAGTTCGAACTATTTCTGAATATCAAGCAGAATCATAATCCTAAAGCACAAACGCTCGTGTTTAACAAATTTCCGACACCAAAAAATAAGCTGCTAACGACGATATTGCTGAGTAAAGCCTACACAAAAAACCCCCAGTTTTCTTACAGTAGTAAAATACGTTTTCCTTATCGGGCTAAAAAAACGGTGGGTAAGTTTGAGTCAATATCTGCTCAAACGGGAATGGAACTCAACAGGAATGACTTCTTTATGTACAATGTATAGGATTGAGCTCGCAACTCTTGGACGGAGAGACATAACTACTTGCCACTGCAAACAAGCCAGAGAAGTTAAAAGCTACAAAAATGATTGAATCAGTGTACACTTCACAAAATGCTATTAGATATTCTTCCTAAGCAATTTCAACCTTTCTAGCTGGTACGAAAAAAAACAACATGTGCTAGTTTAAGCTACAATAATGACAGATTAATGCTGAAAAAGCATAAAAATAAATAGTGGCACAAAAAACTGCCAACTGTTATTAAGGGTCCACTACATTAACCTAAAATCCATAAAACAAAAAGCTTTTGAATATATATATACATTTCCAGCAATATCTGTTGAACAATCCTTAAAATGTCAGGTTTGCAATGTAGATTTTTGCAGTCTGCATCAACACCTGCTTATATTCCAAGTTTCAGGTCAATACCTTTAATAGTTTTTAAGTTATGCTCTGGACATGACATATGATGGGTAGATTTTACCTTGCTGTTACCTTGACCTTTGACCTACCACCCTGGTTCATGCACTCTGCACATCTTCTCATCACCACCTACCTACATCCCAAGTTTGAAGTCAATACCTTGAATAGTTAATAAGTTATGCACCAGACACGAAATAAAATGGACAAATTTGATCCCTGAGCTCTATTTGTGACCTTGACCTTTGACCTACAGACCTGGTTCATGTGCTTTGCACATCATCTCACCACCATCTACCTACAAGAAAAGTTTGAAGTCAATACCTTGCATGGTTATTTAGTTATTCTCCGGACACAAAATATGATGGCCGATTTTGACCTTTAGCTCAATTTGTGACCTTGACCTTTGATCTACAGAGCTGTTTCAAGGGCTCTGCACATCGTTTCATTGCCACCTACCTATATGTCAAGTTTAGAGTCAATATCTTTAATGGTGATAAAGTTATGCTCTGAAAACAAATTACGACGGACAGACAGGCGAACAGACACACACGCCATCACACAATACATCCTGTTTTTCCAAAACAGGCGTATGAAAAGACATAAATCTCTCTATGTGAGGCGTGGCCCATTGTTTTCATATTTTTTTTTCAATTTACATGTATACCATAATTATATTGTTTTTGTAATTTATGTATAATACTTAGTACATTATACCATAAATTACACGTTCACCTAAATTTCGTGAAGACATCAAACCTGTAAAATTTTATTATTATCAATCTTACACATATTGAATGATAAATTGAGCATCCTTTTATTGTTTCAAATTACCACAAGAAACAGTTATCTATCAAACTGCTTCATATGCACTCAAAATATAACAATCTAGATTTACAGCAGATTCACTCAGAATCATATACAGTGAAACCTCTAAATCAAGACCACCCTGTGGACAGCCAAAAAATGGTCTTTATAATTACGCAGTTGGTCTGTATACACTGAGGAAATAAAACTGGTCGTCTTTGGAGTCAGATAGTCTCTGTTCACTGATCGTCTTTTTTAAAGTTGAAATATATAAAGATTACAGCAACTCTTTTCGACAAATAAAAACATGCTGAAAATGCTCAATTTGCAGTATTTAATGTAGGAAACATCAAAACAACTTCTATCTTGATAATGCAACAAATGTCCAATATCAACGTTAGACAATATCTTTGCTGACTGTGCAATGCTGGTGTTCGCATGTTTGACACTAATTCTAGTATTTTAATAGGTTCTAATTAGCATAGCAATTATGCAGTTTGCAGCACATCTTAATTGTCATGAGCAGACATAAACTCATCTTGTAAAAGCAGTGCAATAATGATATCTTCACAAAATAGCTTAATAAATTGCTGCTATAATTAATAACCATGTCTCAAGTTGAAGAAGTTTCACAGAATATTGTAAAATACGCAGACTAGAATCTTTTTTTTTGTATTTTGAGTATCTGACTTGTGCTTCAGAGACCAGTTTCAAACTGACCAATGACGTGACTGGAACAAATGACCTTGAACTTTTGGGTTTGTATTTTGTCTATGACATAGCCAAAAGACTACATGTGAACAGGGACTAGACTGGCATCGTCTAAACAAGGACCTGCTGGCCCTAAAGACTTCTGTTTTATTTCCTATTTACACATTTACTAGGTATACTGAATAAAGACCACTATTTTAAATTCTGATTTAAACAGCTGCTGTGTATATTAACCTCTGAATAAAGACCACTATTTGCTGTGAATATTAACCTCTGAATAAAGACCACTATTTGCTGTGAATATTAACCCCTGAATAAAGACCACTATTTCAAATTCTGATTTAAACAGCTGCTGTGTATATTAACCTCTGAATAAAGACCACTATTTGCTGTGAATATTAACCTCTGAATAAAAGACCACTATTTGCTGTGAATATTAACCTCTGAATAAAAGACCACTATTTGCTGTGAATATTAACATCTAAATAAAAGACCACTATTTTGATTTTTGTTTAAACATTTTTTGTGAATATCAACCTCTGAATAAAGACCACTATTTTACAAATTCTGATTTAAACAGCTGCTGTGTATATTAACCTCTGAATAAAGACCATTATTTGCTGTGAATATTAACCCCTGAATAAAGACCACTATTTTAAATTCTGATTTAAACAGCTGTTGTATATATTAACCTCTGAATAAAGACCACTATTTGCTGTGAATATTAACCTCTGAATAAAGACCACTATTTGCTGTGAATATTAACCTCTGAATAAAGACCACTATTTGCTGTGAATATTAACCTCTGAATAAAGACCACTATTTTTAATTTCTGATTTAGACAGCTGCTGTGTATATTAACCTCTGAATAAAGACCACTATTTTTAAATTCTGATTTAAACAGCTGCTGTGTATATTAACCTCTGAATAAAGACCACTATTTGCTGTGAATATTACCCTCTAAATGAAAGACCACTATTTTTATTTTTGTTTAAACATTTTTTGCGAATATCAACCTCTGAATAAAGACCACTATTTTACAAATTCTGATTTAACAAGCTGCTGTGTATATTAACCTCTGATTAAAGACCATTATTTGCTGTGAATATTAACCTCTGAATAAAGACCACTTTTTGCTGTGAATATTAACCTCTAAATAAAGGACCACTATTTTGATTTTTGTTTAAGCCTTTTTTTTGTGTATATTAACCTCTGAATAAAGACCACTATTTTTAAATTCTGATTTAAACAGCTGCTGTGTATATTAACCTCTGGATAAAGACCATTATTTGCTGTGAATATTAACCTCTAAATAAAGACCACTATTTGCTGTGAATATTAACCTCCGAATTAAGACTACTATCTTTTTAAATCCTGATTTAAACAGATGCTGTGTATATTAACCTCTGAATAAAGACCACTATTTGCTGTGAATATTAACCCCTGAATAAAGACCACTATTTTTAAATTCTGATTTAAACAGCTGCTGTGTATATTAACCTCTGAATAAAGACCACTTTTTGCTGTGAATATTAACCTCTAAATAAAAGACCACTATTTAAACCTTTTTTGTGAATATTAACCTCTGAATAAAGACCACTATTTTTAAATTCTGATTTAAACTGCTGCTGTGTATATTAACCTCTGAATAAAGACCACTAAATTGTATTCTGATTTTAAAATTTGCTGTGAATATAAACCTCTGAATAAAGGCCACTTTTTCAATTTCTGATTTAAACATTTGCTAAGAACATAAATTCTGAATAAAGGCCACTTTTTTAAATTTCAGATTTAAACAGCTGCTGTGTATATAAACCTCAGAATAAAGGCCACATTTTAATTTCCCATTTAAACAGTTGCTGTGTATATCAACCTCAGAATAATGGCCACATTTTAATTTCCGATTTAAACAGTTGCTGTGTATATCAACCTCAGAATAATGGCCACATTTTAATTTCCGATTTAAACAGTTGCTGTGTATATCAACCTCTGAATAAAGGCCACTTTTTAATTTTCGATTTAAACACTTGCTGTGTATATTAACCTCTGAATAAAGGCCACATTTTAATTTCCGATTGAAAAGTTGCTGTGTGTATCAACCTCTGAATAAAGGCCACTTTTTAATTTCTGATTGAAACAGTTGCTGTGTGTATCAACCTCTGAATAAAGGCCACTTTTTAATTTCTGACTGAAACAGTTGCTGTGTATATCAACCTCTGAATAAAGGCCACTTTTTAATTTCCGATTGAAACAGTTGCTGTGTATATCAACCTCTGAATAAAGGCCACTTTTTAATTTCCAATTTAAACAGTTACTGTGTATATTTACCTCTGTATAAAGGCCACTTTATAATATCCAATTTAAACAGTTGCTTTGTATATTAACCTCTGTATAAAGGCCACTTTTTAATTTCTGATTTAAACAGTTGCTTTGTATATTAACCTCTGAATAAAGGCCACTTTTTAATTTCTGATTTAAACAGTTGCTGTGTATATTAACCTCTGAATAAAGGCCACTTTTTAATTTCCATTTTAAACTGTTGCTGTGTATATTAACCTCTGATTAAAGACCATTTTTTAATTTCCGATTTAACAGTGGCTGTGTATATTAACCTCTGAATAAAGGCCACATTTTAATTTCTAATTTAAAACAGTTGCTGTGTATATTAACCTCTGAATAAAGACCACTTCCTTAATTTTTTATTTAAATAGTTGCTCTGAATAAGGACTTGTATTTTACTTTCTAATTTAAACTGTTGCTGTGTATATATTTAGCACTATTTCAATTTTCTGATTTAAACATTACTCTGTTATATTAACCTCTGTATAAATACCACGATTTAAATAGTTGCTGTGATTAACCTCTGAATAAAGACAATTCATACAGACTATTTTTCAGACATCCAACCGGTTGTCTTTTTTAGAAAGGTTGTGTTTCTTCATTTTTATAAAGGCATCTGTAATTTCTTCCCAAAAAGACCATTTTTCTATTAATCTTAAAAAACCTCCCCAGGGCAATAACCTCTCTATAATAAACAGTTTTCTGTCTTACCACTGATATTCGCTATAATGAGGCTGCTCAGTGTATTCCCACACTACCATAGCATGCATTTCCACTACTGTCCATGAACAGGCTCAATCAAACCAAGCCTGCAACATTTTCATTTCTGTTGTGTTGAGCAACCTGTGGAGTTTCCACTTTTTCTATTCTAAGATTTAAAACATAGTACATACAATTATTTAATTAATTTAAACATTAAGACATGAAAATACAGGAATAGCTTGAAAACCATTCCAATAATTACAAAAATCAGATATCAATATTGTGCACCGCTTTTAGCTGATTTACATTTTTTTTTGTTTTCTTAGACGTTGACTAGTTAAATATGAAAGTGGTATCGATTTGAAGCTCATTGCACAATATTATTTGCGTCAAACAAGTGACAGTATGAAATATTTCACTCTATCGGAAATCCTAATCACTACAAATACATCTCTTTGGAAACATTGGTACAAAGGACAGCAGTACCTAAGCTACAATGCTGCCTACCAGCTTCATCAATAATTCACTGAGTAATGGTTTGCCAACCAACATGTAATAGATTTCAATCAGACAGCTTGATCAGGAGACCATCTTCAACATTGTCATATAGAAAACAATTGATTTTTCACATCACTAAGTCCAACTGTTAGCTGATCTATTATGCAAGTTACCACTATTTCCTGCCTATTTAAATCATCACAATACTACGGCAAGCCAATCAGTGAGCCAGAAGCATTTCTGCAAAAAACAACTGCGAAAGAGCATGCAATATCAAGATTAATAGGGAAGATGTTCATGTCTGCCGCCCAATTAATCAAATTAAAATGCATTTTTCTCCTTAGTCTGTTTACATATGGTAAAGATTAATGAACAATGATTAGAGATAGACCCTAACATTTTCATCGATAGAAATACATTAAATAAAGTCTAGAAATTGATTTCCAAGTCCTTGAAATTAATAAAAATGATTTTACAAATGTGCAATATATGATAGTTTTGCTAATATCAATAACAGAAATTTTAATATTTAATTCAAAGCTGTGATCCGCAAAGAATGTGAACTCTTGCCTTGGGCTAGTACTTTAAAGCAGTGATATTTATTAGTTAACTTCCCTTGCAATTACACAGTAGAGTAGAAAAAGAAAACGGTTTAAAACACAATATTATACATTTTTGCACAACAAAATCGTTTAGGATTTATTAATATGTGTTTGATTTACCCCTGAACCACTGGTTCCTATGATTTTGTCAACTTACTTATGGTAAAAATTAACTTTTAACCAGCCGATAATAAAATGAAATACCAGTAAGTATATTATAGTGCAGATAATACAGTTTTGCTTGTATCAAAATGTCACAATAGAAGCACTTTTGTAATACAGAACACCTGGTAGGATTAGTAAAGGTGCAATTATATTGATCTCTTTTTCCTATGCCTACAATGATATTCTTCACAGACAGTGCACCATCAGATAACCCAAATATTGACTTGTTTTAGAAGTCTTCGCAGACTGCAGTTCCATTTAAAGAACAGTTACACGTTTTAGTGTACAAAGATCATATATACTGATTAAAAACAACTTTGCAGACTGTAGCACAATTAAACAGATGGAGACATATTCTTATGATACAATGTCTTATAGACACTAAAGCTGCACTATGATTCATGTGCAAAGGCCAGATGAAAAGAAGCAATGCCTATTAGCTTGCAATTTTAGCATTTTTTGATGGACAGTGAAGTGTTCTAGTACACTAAAATTGCAAGCTAATAAGCATTTTCATCTGGCCTTTGCACAATGTTTATTTCATGACCAGTGAACTGTTCTAGTATGCTTTAATTGCAAGCTAATAAGCACTGCTTCTTTTCATCTGACCTTTGCACACTTTGTATTTAATGAACAGTGAGCAGCGTTCTAGTATGCTAAAATTGCAAGCAAATATGCACTGCTTCTTCTCATCTGGCCTTTGCACACTTTGTTTTTAATGAACAGTTAACTGTTCTTGTAAGCTAAAATTGCAAGCTAATAAGCATTGCCTCTTCATTTGACCTTTGCACACTTTAATTGTATTTAATGAACAGTGAACTGTTCTTGTATGCTAAAATTGCAAGCTGTCTATCATAAGCATGCTTCTTTTCATCTGACCTTTGCCCACTGTTTATTTTAATGAACAGTGAACTGTTCTTGTATGCTAAAATTGCAAGCTAATAAGCATTGCCTCTTTTCTTCTGACCTTTGCACACTGTTTATTTAATGAACAGTGAACTGTTCTTGTATGCTAAAATTGCAAGCTAATAAGCATTGCCTCTTCTCTTCTGACCTTTGCACACTGTTTATTTAATGAACAGTGTACTGTTCTTGTATGCTTAAATTGCAAGCTGTCTATCATAAGCATGCTTCTTTTCATCTGACCTTTGCCCACTGTTTATTTAATGAACAGTGTACTGTTCTTGTATGCTTAAATTGCAAGCTGTCTATCATAAGCATGCTTCTTTTCATCTGACCTTTGCACACAGTTTATTTTGATGAACAGTGTACTGTTCTTGTATGCTTAAATTGCAAGCTGTCTATCATAAGCATGCTTCTTTTCATCTGACCTTTACACACTGTTTATTTTTATGAACAGTGTACTGTTCTTGTATGCTTAAATTGCAAGCTGTCTATCATAAGCATGCTTCTTTTCATCTGACCTTTGCACACAGTTTATTTTGATGAACAGTGTACTGTTCTTGTATGCTTAAATTGCAAGCTGTCTATCATAAGCATGCTTCTTTTCATCTGACCTTTGCACACTGTTTATTTTAATGAACAGTGTACTGTTCTAGCTTCTAGCCTTGTAAAACTGTATCCTAATAAACATTGCATACTTTCGTCCCTTTATCTGGCTTTTGCACTTTGTCTTTACTGAATAGTGAATTGTGCTAGTGCTCTAGAGACTGCTTGCTTAAGAAATGCTACATTTAATCTAAACTTTGTATACTAAAGTGAACTGTTTTACTTTAGTGCTCTATTTGGATTACATCCCAACAAGCATTGCATCCTTCCATCTCGCCTTTGCACACTTTCACTGCAAGCAATGAACAGTAAACTTAGCCACTGCACACTATGGGTAATAAGCATCGCATCTTTCCATTTGACTTTTGTACACTGTGTAATTAATAAAAAAGGAACTGTTTTTAGACTAATGCTTTAACGACTGAATGCCAATTAGCATTGCATCATATTATCTGAGATCTGCACACTATACATTATGTGAACAGTGAATACTTCTAGTGCCTGAATTCTGCATGCTGATAAGCAATGTGCACCCTTTTATCTGGCCTTTGCATACTTGTAATTCATTGATATTCAGCTGTTCTCATGCTCTATAAGGAATATATTCTTTCATCTGTCCTTTGAACACTGACTGTATTGAATGATCTTTTCCAGTGCTAATAAGCAATGCGTATCTTTCATTTGACTTTAGCACATTCTCGTGTAATTAATAAACATGGACCTGTTCTAAAGTGCTCTAAAATTTGCATGCTAAAAACATTGCAACTTTCATCTGGCCATTGCACACTGAAGTTCTATTTGCCTTTGCGACCAGTGCAGATCATGATCAGCCTGCACATCCTTGCAGGCTGATCATGGTCTGCACTGTTCACTACTCAATTACTAAATTTTCATTTAACACCCCTTCGAATTATAAGTGGTACTGCCCAAACTGAATGATGGACCAGTCCATTTTAGAAATTTAGCAAGGTAAAGGTTAGCAGCTAAAACTGACATGGAAGCAATAAAAATAAATGTCACTGAAATTATAATAAATCTTTCTCTACTAATATGAGCCACACCATAAGAAAACCAACATAGTGCTGGTCGCAAATGCACTATGTTGGTTTTCTCATGGTGCGGCTGATACTTCGTAGGCTTATTTCTGCTTATTTTGAAATAAATCTCTTTTTTTACACTTGAGAACTGTCACCTACATATTCTTGAAATGGTTATATTCTCAGTATTCCTAATCAAATGAAAGCACATAATATTTTGGAAAGCAATAAACAATTACAGACCTGCACTTGATTTATATATTTTGAATGACAATTAAATCTACAAACAAAAGCAAGCAATGTGGTAAAACTTAAAATGATTGTCAGGTAGGAATTTTACCTACTTCAATACCAGCCTTCATCTCACTGTCTCTCCTTTAGATGAAAGACAGCAAAACTCATATTTGAGTGCCATAGCTGAGTGTCATATTTGATTTGAGAGTGTCATATTGAAATGCGGGAAGATCTGGAAAAGATTTTTCCACTACTTGATCCTGTAGAAAGCTTCATCATAGTGTCTGCGTATAAAAGAAGTTGTGAACTGGTATTTAATTCAGACTTACATAGGCAATGTATGTAGGAAATATGCCTTAATTATATAATCCTCTTTTATGTATATTCATTCTTGGAAAAAGAATGTACAGGATAAATCTCTATTTATATATAAATCTATCTGTACAAAGGTCTTACAAGAAAACTAATCAGATTAAGTGAAACAGATTTTGCTGTCATCCTTCTTAAAATCAAAGTGCTTATAGACTGACTGGTAGATGGACAATAAGATATCTTCTTCAATTGGGGTGGGGGAGATAATTATCGGGCACCAGTTTGGTAACGTCAAAATTTCTTTTATAGTTAAACCAGGCAAATACCTAATATCAAAATTTGCTCTTAAATAACCAGGCACCAATCTAACATCAAATATTGCTCTAAAATCACCCGCCTTGCTCTGAAATAACTGGGCATAACTAATTCAACATCAGCCCCACTCTAAAACATCAACCTGACACAAGAACTTGCCACCAGACCTTGCCCGTGAACAACCAGACACTGATCTGACAACAAGAAAACTGTTTAGTCTAAAGTAATAAGATTACCGTAGATACCCATGTATAATGCGCACCTGTGTATAATGCGCACCCCCGATTTTGGTCCAAAATCCTGGGGAAAAAAACATTTTTGGTCAATTTTGAGGTGGATGGAAAACGAAAGTAGAGTTTACATCGACACCTGTAATAAATTTTATCTCCGCGGCGGAGAGCAGCATCGGTCTCGCGGTACTATTGATTTTTGTTTTCTCGAAAATAAAACCAGTAAAATATTGCTTTATTTGTTGTTTTACCTTTTTAATTAACTATTTTGAATAAATAAACAGCAGCTGATTCAATATTTCGGAATGGTATCTTTCAAAATGACATGAGCTTCTCAATTCAAACCAATAACAAAAGGTGTGATAGTCTTTTTGTCATGATCAAATAGCCAGTAATTACTGGCAATTAACGTGTCACCTCGTGTCAATTATGCTGTTCAGAGTTTGATCTCGGTTAAAGATAATTCTCGATCTTTAATTAGTATCATAATTTTTGTGATTTATTAACATTTCTTTCATCAAAATACTTTTAAAGTTATATGAAATTAATTTTGTCTGAAAGAAAAATAAACCATTCGATCTTTTACGGAACGTAACGGCAATCTTAGATTTTAGTGGTGACAGTAAGCACGGGGAGTAGTTTCCCTTTACCAAAATGGCGAACATCTGTAACAAACTTGTCTATACCTGTGTATTATGCACACCCACGATTCGGGGGTGGTCCCGGGGGTAAAAAAAACTGCGCATTATACATGGGTATCTACGGTACAAACTGCTTTGCATTTAAATGAAAAAAAAAATCATATATAATGCAAATTTTACAGTATTGCTAAGTGAGAACTTAAGGTCTAATGCTTGATATTATTGGCTTATTATACACCCATTACCAATTCAAACATCATTAAATCTGTCTCTGTAATTCTTTATAACAAACATTTAAATATTTAAACTGATAAAAACAAAATAATATAGGCATTCTAATTCTCCAGAATCCTGTTAATAGGTTAGTAGACAAATAAATAATATCCTTGCTTAGTAATACTCTGATATTCCTGGAAATATTTACATTCTATGTTTTGCAAAAAGCTTGTAAATTTACCTGACACAAGCTCATTAAATGATTCAATGTTGTTTTCTTGCACCTTTATAATATAATTAGAAACAAGAAAACGGAATCCACTCCTGTTTGATGCTACCTGCTAGAATTCTCAAAAAAGTTTGCAGGAAGGTAAGTAGTTAGTGTAAGGAATGTTTCAGTATTTCACAGGTTGGTGTTTCACATAATGAGCCGTGCCATGAGAAAACCAACATAGTGGGTATGCGACCAGCATGGATCCAGACCAGCCTGCGCATCCGCGCAGTCTGGTCAGGCTCCATGCTGTTCGCTTTTAAAGCCTATTGGAATTGGAGAAACTATTAGTGAACAGAATGGATCCTGACCAGACTGCGCAGGCTGGTCTGGATCCATGCTGGTCGCATACCCACTATGTTGGTTTTCCTGTGGCACGGCACATATTGAGCAGCCACAAATGAGGAAGCTGGGTCTCACTGTTGGCACTGGGATAACGAAGGCATTGTATTTAATTCTTTCAAAACATTTTTTTAATACTAAATATCCCAGAAAATCATTCTACACACTTTCTAAATGAGAAAATTAAAGGGGAGCATACCCATGGACCTCCCATGCAGGTCGCGCCTGCAGATATATTCTAGTCTAGGTACGCCACTGGTATCTGCTTAGTGACAGGTTTTTCAAAGACCTAGCCCATTCATTAAGTTCTAATAATTATTTCAAGCAATCTAGAATATATTTAATCAGAATATGTTTAATCAAGTTTGTCAAATAAACAATAAATATACCATTAGTTTCACAAGAAAACCTAAACAAAGTAATCTTGTAAATATTTACAAGTATTATAATAGTAATACCAAAAGAACATCAATAAAAATATTTTTGTATGTTAAGTTGCAACTATCTTAACAGAATTATATCATCCGTGCAAAAATATCTAATATTAAACAGATTTTAAATAAGTCATGTAATCATTTATTCAACATTTAACCTAAATCTTATTACACGCCTTTGTAATCAATGTTCTCATCTTTTTTTCCATATGAATGAAATAAAGCAGCGTGAGCCATGCCTTGAATGTCTTTTTATGTCATCCCATTGTTGGCATTTAATAACTTTTTTATTCTCCCACTCAGCCTTAAAAAAAACCATAATAACTTAGCGCTGTTTACAAAGTAAACGAATATCAATTATTATGACAATATTGATTATGAAACAGTGTCATCAGATCAACACGCTCTTGTCTAAACTGTAAGGAAAAAATATTACGAATTTATTCTTTTAATAATATAATGACTCTAGTAAACATTCTTCAAATTTCACACCAATGACCTTTAACCCTTAGCCTTTGCAACCAGTGTAGACCAAGATCAGCCTGCACATCCGTACAGTCTGATCATGATCTTCACTGTTCGCCATTCAGTCAGTAAATCAGTAAATCTTCAAACGATAAATGGTATTGCCCGAAATGAAAGATGGACCAGTCCATTTTAGAAATTTAGCAGGGTAAAGGTTAAAAAACACTTAGAACAGTCTGCACAAATTTCTTTACAAATGTGCTGTTTGTCAGATAATAAAACCATCATAATCTTGACAGAGTTTAGTTGTCGGTAATTACATGTATGATAAAGAAGATGTCAAGATATTAATATGCGCGTGTAACCTAAACATAATCATGACCTAAACCAAACAAATGAATTTCTAGTGCTGTAGGGCAATATACCGTGTATGTGTAACATGTACTTAATCAATCTATCATTTTTGTAACATCTTTATAAAATTTTTAGCCGACAATAAACCTTCAACGCTAACATGCTGATGTCATTATTAATTTGTGTACATTGTTAAAATATGTTAAATTTTGTTCTTTTTTTATTTTTAGTATCCTGCTCCACTAATTAATAACAATTACTAATTATACAGTATTTACTCAAAGAAAGATGCCTTCTTTTCAAAATCTTAATACAAGAACCAATACAGTATACATGTATATAAATGTGTAGAGTAGGTACCCTGTCAGTTTTTGCTGTGTCTTAATATACGCTAATACAGAGGTCTATAATGGAATTTCAAACAAGAGGGCCAAGCTGGCCCTAGGTCGCTCACCTGAGAAACACACCATAACAGTGTAAACATGTTTGGCCTAGTGATTTCATGGAAAAAAATACTCCAATTATCATTAAAATTGGAGCAAAAACCTTGAGTATAAACAAGTATTTTCTTGGATTTGACCTAGTGACCTATTTTTTTACCCCAGATGACCCATATTCAAACTTGACCTAGATTTCATCAAGGCTATCATTCTGACCAAATTTCATGAAGATCAGTTGAAAAATACAGCCTCTATCACATACACAAGATTTTTCTTTGATTTAACCTAGTGACTTACTTTTTGACCCTAGATGACCCATATATTCAAATTCTACCTAGATTTCATCAAGGCAATTATTCTGACTTACTTTCAGGAAGATCAACTGAAAATACAGCCTCTATCGCATACACAAGGTTTTCCTTTGATTTGACCTAGTGACCTACTTTTTGACCCCAGATGACCCATATTCGAACTTGGCCTAGATTTCATCTAGGTAATCATTCTGACCATATTTCATGAAGATCAATTGAAAAATACTGCCTCTATCGCATACACAAGGTTTCTCTTTGATTTGACCTAGTGACCTTATTTTTGACCCAAGATGTACCATTTTCGAACTTGACCTAGATTTCATCTAGGCAATCATTCTGTCCAAAATTCATGAAGATCAATTGAAAAATACAGCCTCTATCGCATACACAAGATTTTTCTTTGATTTGATCTAGTGACCTACTTTTTGACTCTAGATGACCCATTTTCGAACTCGGCCTCGATTTCATCTAGGCAATCATTCTGACCAAAATTCAAGAAGATCAATTGAAAAATACAGCCTCTCTTGCATACACAAGGTTTTTCTTTGATTTGACCTAGTGACCTAGTTTTTGACCCCAGATGACCCATTTTTGAACTCGACCTAAATTTTATCAAGGCGATCATTCTGACAAAATTTCATAACGATCAGTTGAAAAATACAGCCTCTATTGCATACACAAACAGACGACAGACGACAGACGGATGCCGGACATCGAGCGATCACAAAAACTCACCTGAGCATTGCTCAAGTGAGCTAAAAACACATCTCAATCAAACTTGCTGTTAGACTTTTCACCACCTTTTAAACAAGGTTTTCATGTTATTAACAACACACTACAACATTCATATAAAGTTTACTAAAAATCTTATGGAACCTTTCAGGGAGAATTTATTAAGACTGAAATAAGGACATTTCATCAACAGATGCATATTTTTCATAAGATATAAGGGATATCTGTACATAATCATATATTTCTGGAAATATCAGTTTTTTCATATTTTTCAAACATAAAACGCTGCATTCTCTGTACATAATAGCCTTGCAGGGATTTAGTTTTTTTCTGTCTTGAACACGTCGCATCAATTATCAACACTTTAACGGATCTTTTGGTTTCATGATAACAAAAAGCTTACAATGTAAAATTTTTGTTTATAACACACACTTACGTGTTTACAATCAGATGTTCTTTACTGCGTATTAAACTCTGTCAAGCTTACCTAATCCAACCGATATATCTGTTTATCTGACAATATCTATTTATTTCTGACCTACCAGATTTTTAGCGAGCTATTAGACAACAAACTGTAAAAGATATGCGCGAGCGCCTTTAAAAGTTCATTTGATAATAACGATATTTCACTTTTGGCAAAAAGACACATAAAATCTGTCTCCGTGTTCATTTCAATGACCTGCTCAGTGACACGTGCAAACAACGAATTAATTGCTCGTTTGTCATACAAAAATGTTTTATGCTGAATAAGATATAAGGGCTATCTGTACATAATCATATATTTCTGGAAATATCAGTTTTTTCATATTTTTCAAACATAAAACGCTGCATTCTCTGTACATAATAGCCTTGCAGGGATTTAGTTTTTTTCTGTCTTGAACACATTGCATCAATTATCAACACTTTAACGGATCTTTTGGTTTCATGATAACAAAATGCTTACAATGTAAAATTTTTGTTTATAACACACACTTACGTGTTTACAATCAGATGTTCTTTACTGCGTATTAAACTCTGTCACGCTTACCTAATCCAACCGATATATCTGTTTATCTGATAATATCTATTTATTTCTGACCTACCAGATTTTTAGCGTGCTATTAGACAACAAACTGTAAAAGATATGCGCGAGCGCCTTTAAAAGTTCATTTGATAATAACGATATTTCACTTTCGGCAAAAAGACACATAAAATCTGTCTCCGTGTTCATTTCAATGACCTGCTCAGTGACGCGTGCAAACAACGAATTAATTGCTCGTTTGTCACACAAAAATGTTTTATGCTGAAAATTCAGTATCAACTGAATGTGCCACAAACAATGTAAAAATGGCGAAAAAATTCTTTGTCGAGAATTTGCTTCAGGGTATTAACAAGAGGATAATGGTCAGGGACATCATCATGCGTCAAATCTTTTTTGTTGTTTACTTAACAATTACCAATCTAATCTCTTTATCAGTCTCTTAAAACATGACATTTAGAAAAGATAGTTAAAAATATTTGCGTTATCATTTAAATTCATAACAGCAGATATAATGTCATTGTAAATAACAGAAAAAATTCAAAGAAAGTTAAGTTTTCTAACCAAAAGAAAGGAATATTTCGTCTTTGTACAGTGGCATTAATAACTCTTCAGAGCACAAACTATGTGCATTTTCTTGGAATCAGAAGAACTGCGGTGGTGTATGAGAAATGGGACCAACTTACAACCTCTAGAATGAAAAGCTAGTACACCCTATCCACCCTTCAAGTCCAGATAGTTTATAAATGTAACATAGGATTACAATCATATTTATTGAGGTTTCAAATTAAAATGTGTAGGAATTTTCTTTTCTCTGTACTTCCCACTCCACCTACTCCTGTTTCTATTTTTGTTACTTGTATGTAATCATGTTTGCATTTTTTAAATACAGTCAAACCTAAAGTAAGCAGCAATCCAAGCGAGCGAAGCAATCTGGCTGCTTACAACAAGTTGAAATTAGAACTTGAATTTGAATCCCTCTTGCTGATCTCTATATGCCTGCTGTCTAAACAATTGCATTTCTGGGTAAGATTACTAGTGGTAAGAAATTGGATAAGCATTTTTACGAAACTAAGTTACTAGCAGAGTCAAATCATTTATGACTGTGGCATTTATGACCGTGGCGGGTGTCATCCTGCTCACATGTCTGCTCAAACTACAGGCTGCTGGTAAAACCATGCTTTCTCTCTCATATGACACCCAAGAAGCAAACTCAAGTGATTTACAGCCTTACCCTCAGCGTAAAAATATTTTAGTATAAATAAGCTTGTGATAAAATTAATGAAACTTTAGAAATAGTCCAGTTAGACAAACTCTCAATAAGGTTTTAAAAAGCGATAATAAGATTTTGGCTTAACCCTAATATCATGCTGGACACGATTAATTCTGCCTTTGCGACCAGTGTAGATCATGATCTGCACTGTTTGCCATTCAGTCAGTATCTTTTTGGTTTACACCCCTTTTGACAGTTAATGGTACTGTCCAAATTGAAAGATGGACAAGTTCATTATAGAAATTTAGCAGGGTAAAGGTAAACCATTATTCAGTACCTGTCTATACCCTAAGATAAGATTTTAACCATCGCTCAACCTAACTTGACTTGAGGTGGCCTTAATGACGCGGCCACTCTTAACTACCTCAATCTATATTCATAACATTTCTTACAGGTAGTTTTATCACCAACATTATCTTTTGGTATTCACACTGATAAATACTTGTAAGTGTGTCAGGTATTAATGTCAAAATAACAAATCTATTTTGTGTAGCTTATATGATAAATTGTTTGCTGTCTTGTTAAATAGTGACAGATCTTCCGATGCGCATCACTTGCCGTTATTTTGCTATTATGAAATGTACAGGCGAAATTTTGCCTCAGGGCGGTAAGACCATGGTATATCAAAACTTAAATTCCAAATGGCTTAATTAAATCAAAATGTCAAGACATTTAAACAGAATCTCACATAACACCCTATAAGAACATAATTATTACATGATGTGTGAATAATTAACAGTTTATCAATTTTAATCATTTTAAGATTGCCATGTTGCAAAAGTATTCTGCTTAAAATGTTACGTATTCACGCTTTCAACACGTTCGGAAAGATAAGGACTTCTTTGCAGAAGAACCTAACTTGGAAGAACCTAACTTTTAATATCTTAAAGGTATTATTGAGTTTTAGATTATTAGGTTATAACAATTTCTTGTAGCTGAACATGTCTTTGGACATGTGCATAACAGCAGTCTTCTACTCAGGTCCAGCCTTAAAATGAATGATGTAACAAGTGTCCTTTAATTAACTCACACCTTACAGTCCCCTTTAAGGCTATACATAACCCTGCTGATGTAGCCCAGGTCAAGAAACATTTACGTGGATAATTTTTAAGAAACTGCCATCAGCTATACCAATTCCCCATTCCCCGTTTCACCTACTTGTCCTGATTATTCATCAAACAAAGAGTAACTTAAGTCAATAAGATAGTTCTTGCGGAGAAACTCCATAAATTCCGCCTATCATCCTCCCGATTCACACTAACAGGACACCGAGAAATCTATATTATTTCCCTGATTATTAATGTTGACTTATCGTTCTGAACTCTGTACAGACAGAAATTGACATATTCGCTAGAGAAAAAGCTCTGTTTACAGTAGACCATTATTGGAAAATGTACGCAAATCTCATATAATTAAACTGTAACATTTTGCGCTATACATTGATCCGATTATAGCTTGCCCTTTCTCAAGGAACATTCAATATCGCACGCTTATGCACAATTAGGTGCCACCAACAGTTTTAAGATTCAGTCATATAGTGGGATGACTTTGTTTTCATTTATGACTCATGTTTAGCTAACAAGTCTGTTGTGAACACTCTTGATAAAATCTCTATTGATGACCTTAATGACAAATCACAACTGCTTATCTAAATGTTTTCTTGTTTTCTTAATAACAACCTTTGTCAACCTTCCTAATTCCGATTAATCTGATGAAAAGATATAGCTGATACCGAGAGTGGGTTTTATTTTAAATGAGGATACTCGGAAATCCTTAGACATTAATCCCCTTTCGTATCAAATAATGTGAAAACGTATAAATAAGTGTGTATTAATCTTAATTTACGCTGCTTTCATTAAGGGAATGAGTTAAGTAACTCTACTGAATTTAGTGATTATTAGGTAATAAAAACAAGAGCACCGCCTTGCGGGTGCTGACGCTCATCTTATTTTTTTTGTATAATAAAAATATTGTCCTACCCATGATTTTCTAAGTCTAAAAAGGACCATCATTCTTGCAAAAAGCAGGATAGAGTTATGTTTCTTGATGTACAGTGTCCACTTATGATTGTGAAAAACTGTTGCAAGTTTTAAAGCAATAGCTTTGATAGTTTATGAGAAAAGTTGCCTTAAACATAATACTCAACCAAGAAAATGATTTTCTAAGTCCAAAAGGGGCAATAATTATTGCAAAAAGCAGGATGGAGTTATGTTGCTTGCTGTACAGGGTCAGCTTATGATGGTGAACAAGTGTTGCAAGTTTCAAAGCAATAGCTTTGATAGTTTAAGAGAAAAAGTTGACCTAAACATAAAACTTAACCAAGAAATCTGATATTTTCTAAGTCCAAAAGGGGCCATAAATCTTGCAAAAAGCAGGATGGAGTTATGTTTCTTGCTGTACAGGGTCAGCTTATGATGGTGAACAAGTGTTGCAAGTTTTAAAGCAATAGCTTTGATAGTTTAGGATAAAAGCTGACCTAAACATAAAACTTAACCAAGAAAACTGATTTTCTAAGTCCAAAAGGGGCAATAATTCTTGCAAAAAGCAAGATGGAGTTATGTTTCTTGATGTACAGGGTCTGCTTATGATGGTGAACAAGTATTCCAAGTTTCAAAGCAATAGCTTTGATAGTTTAGGAGAAAAGTTGACCTAAACATAAAACTTAACCAAGAAATCTGATATTTTCTAAGTCCAAAAGGGGCCATAAATCTTGCAAAAAGCAAGATGGAGTTATGTTTCTTGCTATACAGGGTCAGCTTATGATGGTGAACAAGTCTTCCAAGTTTCAAAGCAATAGCTTTGATAGTTTAGGAGAAAAGCTGACCTAAACATAAAACTTAACCAGGCAACGCCGACGCCGACGCCGACAACCGCTCAAGTGATGACAATAACTCATCATTTTTTTTCAAAAAATCAGATGAGCTAAACAAGAGGACCATCATGGTCCTGAATCGCTCACCTCTTCCCACATGACCCAGTTTTGAGTATGACGTCGTTTTTTCTATTATTTGACATAGTGACCTAGTTTTTGAGCTCATGTGACCCAGTTTTGAACTTGACCTAGATATTATCAAGATAAAAATTCTGACCAATTTTCATGAAGATCCATTGAAAAATATGGTCTCTAGAGAGGTCACAAGGTTTTTCTATTATTTGACCTATTGACCTAATTTTCTAAGGTACGTGACCCTCTTTTGAACTTTACCTAGATATCATCAAGGTGAACATTCTCACTAATTTTCATGAAGATCTCATGAAAAATATGGCCTCTAGAGAGGTCACAAGGTTTTTCTATTTTTATACCTACTGGCCTAGTTTTTGACCGCATGTGACCCAGTTTCGAAAATGACCTAGATATCATCAAGGTGAACATTCAGATCAATTTTCATGAAAAGCCATTGAAAAATATGGCCTCTAGAGAGGTCAAAAGATTTTAATAATTTAAGACCTACTGACCTAGTTTTTGATCGCAGCTGACCCAGTTTCAAATTTAATCTAGAAATCATCAAGATGAACATTCAGACCAACTTTCATACAGATCCCATGAAAAGTATGGCCTCTAGAGAGGTCACAAGGTTTTTTTATTATTTGACCTACTGACCTAGTTTTTTAAGGCACATGACCCAGTTTCAAACTTGACCTAGATATCACCAAGGTGAACATTCTGACCAATTTTTATGGAGATCCATTCACAAGTATGGCCTCTAGAGAGTTCACAAGGTTTTTCTATTTTTAGATCTACTGACCTAGTTTTTGACCGCACATGACCCTGTTTCGAACTTGACCTAGATATCATCAAGATAAACATTCAGACCAATTTTCATACAGATCCCATGAAAAATATGGTCTTTAGAGAGGTCACAAGGTTTTTCTATTATTTGACCTACTGACCTAGTTTTTGATGGCACGTGACCCACTTTTGAACCTGACCTAGATATCATCAAGATGAACATTCAGACCAACTTTCATACAGATCCCATGAAAAATATGGCCTCTAGAGAGGTCACAAGGTTTTTCTATTATTTGACCTACTGACCTAGTTTTTGTAGGCACTTGACCCACTTTCAAACTTGACCTAGATATCATCAAAATGAACATTCTGACCAATTTTCATGAAGATCTCATGAAATATATGGCCTCTAGTGATGTCACAGGGTTTTTCTATTTTTAGACCTACTGACCAAGTTTTTGACCGCAAGTGACCCAGTTTCGAACTTGACCTAGATATCATCAAGATAAACATTCAGACCAACTTTCATACAGATCCCATGAAAAATATGGCCTTTAGAGAGGTCACAAGGTTTTTCTATTATTTGACCTACTGACCTAGTTTTTGACATCACGTGACCCAGTTTCGAACTTGACCTAGATATCATCAAGGTGAAGTTCTGACCAATTTTCATGAAGATCTTGTGAAATATATGGCCTCTAGAGAGGTCACAAGGTTTTTCTATTTTTAGACCTACTGACCTAGTTTTTGAA
This sequence comes from Mercenaria mercenaria, assembly GCF_021730395.1. Lineage (NCBI taxonomy): Eukaryota > Metazoa > Mollusca > Bivalvia > Venerida > Veneridae > Mercenaria > Mercenaria mercenaria. The sequence continues at coordinate 101,844,300 of NC_069362.1, read as the reverse complement.
GGCACGTGACCCAGTTTCGAACTTGACCTAGATATCATCAAGATGAACATTCTGACCAACTTTCATAAAGATCCCATGAAAAATGTGACCTCTAGAGTGGTCACAAGCAAAAGTTTACGGACGCACGCACGCACGCACGGACGGACGACGGACGACGGACACCGCGCGATCACAAAAGCTCACCTTGTCACTTTGTGACAGGTGAGCTAAAAATGAAATAAAATTTGACTTTTTTTCTTTCTTGGTTTTAAACTGCTATAGCTATGTTGGTTACATTCATCAAAATTCCTGGTACCCAGTACTATTTTAAGCAAGGACAGGAAACTAGGTAGAAGAACAGTGTTTTAACTGGTCGCATGGAAGTTAGCGACTGAAACAGGCAACCGTAAGACATCAGCTTGCCACTTATTTGTTTAAGCAGCATCAGGATTCATGGAGATTTTAAGTAAAAAGTTATTTAATGCACTAATTCAGCTGAAACTTTGTTGAATCTTATAAAGGCTTCTACCAAGTTTGAGTCATTTGTGTGGTCTAAAAGTAAATAATGACAACTTTTGAATATTTGGCCTATTCAGATTTTAGTCAACACTGGATCTGAGTCAGTACCAAGAAAAAGTGTACTAAATATTCTCCAGTGATACAAAGGGAAGTAAACTGCACTTAAATAATAACCATATTATAACCACACCATGTACAAATAAACAAATATAGTGTAAAACTCTGAAGATGATCTGCTAAAACTGTAATAAATCTGTCATAATAATTACTAATAATAGTCTCGTTAAACGAGCACATTTGCAGGTTTAATGAATGTGACCTACCGATATAACTGGAAGGTTAATGCTAAATGGACATATGATAGAGGACAAAATAATTAATGAGAAATGATATAAATTATATAAGGGACATAACTCTTGTTTGATATATAACTCATTTAACAGTCTGGCCTTATAAGTATATAAGTATTAAGCACAGAAAATTTGTCCGATAAAGGAACCAAGCAGTGACCTTGATATTCCTCAGAAGGATTGCAAGCATCCCCTGTTCCTTCTCTACTCAATCCCATCAGAAAATAAACCAACATTATCCTAGCTTTTGAAGTTTTGTTTCATATTTTGAATGGACTTTGAACGTTATTCGCAACTACAATACAACATTATGATTTCTGCAAATATATAAAACAAAGCATTTTCAATTCAAGAAAATATACAATGTTATATGACTTTGTGGTTTTATATTCTCCAGACATTTGCGAGTCATTAATTTATTATGTATGACACACTGAATCAGTCATGGTAATAACTGTGTTTAGTACAAAAGGTTTTTGGATTTTAAGCTCTTGCAGCCCCTAAAATTAGTCAAGCAGAACTATCTGAATACATTTTTAAAGATGATACAGACCAAGTTTGGTGATCTACCATCAAACAGTTCAAGAGGGAACTGTTTAAAGTTCCTCTATTTTCACTTCTGGTGGCCCTTAAAATCTGTCAGAACTACTTGACCAAAACTGACAGAGGACCTTAAAGAAAAGAAGCTGTTTCAAGTTTAGGTCTACTGTGTGTCTTTACATCATTCAACTGGAACTGCTTGAAACGAGTTGTTGGGTTCTTTTTTTTTTTTTGGGGGGGGGGGGGGGGGGGGGGGGGGGGGGGGGAGGGGGGGACGAGACCTATTGTTGTTAAAGATATTTTGCAAGTTTGTATCAAATCATACTATAAATAAAACCTCTATGCCTCTATATGGCTGCAAAAGCCAAAACAGCAAATTTTGACGCTTTAAGGAACCATAACTCTGGAATCCATGATGGGATCTGGCCAGTTTTCCAAAAGAGCTGAGATATTATGCCAATACAAGTTGTGTGCAAGTCTGATTAAAATCTGTTGCAAAATGTTGTCTCTATCGTGTTCACAAGCCAAAATAGCAAATTTTGACCCTTTAAGGGACCATAACTCTGGAACCTATGACAGGATCTGGCTAGTTTTCAAAAGGAACTGAGATATTATGCCAATTTAAGTTGTGTGCAAGTTTGATTAAAATCAATTGCAAAATGTGGTCTCTATCGTGTTCACAAGAAATTGTGGATGGACGGATGGCCGGACGACTGATGACAGACAAAGAGTGATCACATAAGCTCACCTTCTCACTATGTGACAGGTGAGCTAAAACAGCAGTAAAACACAGACATACTGATGGACAGACAAGGGCAAACTTACTTGCTTCCCCATCTTAAGGTGGCAAAAATATCAAAATTAAATTTCGAAAGTTCTTGTTGATGTTTGTTCACCTATAAGGCATGAGACTGCTGGTGTTAATTTTCTTTCCTTCAACATAACACCATACATAAACCTGTATATAAATCATCTCTTAACAAACGATGTGACCTGTTTTGAATTGAAAACATTTTCTCTAATACAATATAATTATATATACTGCTAAAACCACTTTTTCACTTTCCACTGAAGGTGATTTTTTTACAGATAAGTTTGTACAACGTTCTATATTGACTTACCATGCTCCCATTGGCCCCATGTGTTTTTGGAGCTGTGGGTGCATGTCCCCTGGCCCCTTACTGTTGTTGGGATGGTTCTTCTGATGGCGAACTAGTAACTGGTGACCCAACTCCTCACACCATGTAGATAATAGACCTGGAAATATACAAAACACGAAATTGAACCTTCATTCTGAGAGGTAATGCAATGTTCAATGTCTGAGAGACATAAATGTCTCATACCTGGTGACCCAACTTCTTAAAGCAATGCACACTATAGGCTCGGGAAATATACAAAACAGCAATGTCTGAAAAACCTATAAATAAAGTGCAATTTTACCGAAACAATAGAATAAATTCAAGTAGTACTGGGATCTTCTGTCTGACAAACAACACAATAGCAAGGTGAAGGTCACAGAAAAACAACACAGTTTAGACTTTGCTAGACTAAGACGGTCATTGACTAATATAGGTATACAAACATTTCTTACAATCTGCTGCATAATAATTTTATCTTATTTAAACTGATCTTCTGCTAATTAGCGAACTAATTGCATTTAAAGTCAAGAAGAAACGTACATGACTATTTGTCTTAAAATGTTACTTGCTAGATAACCCTACCATTACCTCCAAACAAACAATTCCTGTAGAACTGTTTAATTTCAATAAACAATGCCACAGGAACCTATCGAGTTAGGAGTCTAACTACAAGGGGCACATAACCCATCTCAGTATCAAACAGAATGATTCTGGTATAAAAAAGAGGACTGATGGTCCTGAATCGTCACTTCTTCCACATGACCCAGTTTTGAGTTATGATGTCATTTTTTCATTATTGACATTAGTGACTAGTTTTTTGAGCTCATATGACCCAGTTTTGAACTTGACCTAGATATTATCAAGATAAAAATTCTGACCAATTTTCATGAAGATCCATTGAAAAATATGGTCTCTAGAGGTCACAAGGGTTTTTCTATTATTTGACTATTGACTAGTTTTCGAAGTATGTGACCGTGTTTGAACTTTACCTAGATATCATCAAGGTGAACATTCTCACTATTTTTCATGAAGATCTCATGAGAAAAATATGGCCTCTAAGAGTGTCAAAGGTTTTTCAATTTTTATCCTAATGGCCTAGATTTTGAAGCCCATGGACCACGCTTCGAACTGACCTAGATATCATCAAGAGTGAAAATTCAGATCAATTTTCATGAAGATCCATTGAAAAATTGGCCTCTAAGAAGTCAAAGATTTTAATAATTTAGACCTATGACTAGTTTTTGACCGCAGTTGGACCAGTTTCAAACATGACTAGATGTCATCAAGATGAACATTTAGACCAACTTTATACAGAATCCATGAAAAGTATTGGCACTCTAGAGAGGTACAAGGTTTTTTTGTATTATTTGACTATGATTAGTTTTTAAGGCACGTGACCCAGTTTCTAAATTTGACCTAGATATCATCAAGGTGAATCATTTTGACCAATTTTTATGGAGATCCATTCACAAGTATGGCCTCTAGAGAGGTCACAAGGTTTTTCTATTTTAGACCTACTGACTGTTTTTGCCCAACGAACATGACCCTGTTTCGAACTGACCTTAGATATCATCAAGATGAACATTCAGACCAATTTACATACAGATCCATGAAAAATATGGCCTTTAACGTGAGTTAGCAAGGTTTTCTTATTTTGTACCTATGACCTAGTTTTTGAATGGCACATGACCCCAGTTTCGACTTGACCTATTTCATCAGATAAATTTCATGACCATTTTCATACAGATCCCATAAAAAATATGGCCTTAGAGAGGTCACAAGGTTTTTCTATTTTTGACCTTGACCTGTTTTTGATGGATGTGCACCCACTTTCAAACTGACTATATTCAGGTGTAACATTCTGACCAATGTTTCATGAAGTTCTCATGAAATAGGCCCTAGAGAGGTCACAGTTTTCTATTTTAAAAATACTGACCTATTTTTGACCGCAGTGACCAGTTTCGAACTTGACCTAGATATCATCAGACGAATTTCAGACAAACTTTCATACAGATCCCATGAAAATATGGCCTTTAGAGAGGTCACAGGTTTTTACATTATTGACCTACTGACCTAGTTTTTGATGGCACGTGACCCAGTTTCGAACTTGACCTAGATATCTATCAAGGTGATACTTTTGGACAATTTCATGAAGATTTATGAAATAATATGGCTCTATGAGGTTCACAAGGTTTTTCTATTTTTAGACCTACTGACATAGTTTTGAAGGCACGTTGAACCCAGTTTTCGAATTGACCTAGATATCATCAAGGTGAACAATCTGACAATTTCATGAAATCTTGTTGTAATATTAGGCTCTAGAGTGGTCACAGGTTTTTCTATTTTTAGACCTACGACCTAGTTTTTGAAGGCACGTGACCAAGTTTTCGAACTTGACCTAGATATCATTCAAGATAAACTTCTGCAACTTATAAAGATCCATGGAAAAATGTGACCTCTAGAGTGGTACACAAGCAAAAGTTTAGGACGCACGCACGGACGCACTGACGCACGGACGGACGACGGACGACGGACACCGCGCGATCACAAAAGCTCACCTTGTCACTTTGTGACAGGTGAGCTAAAAAAACGAGTCCCACCTATTTCTACTTTTTCTTTATATTAATACAGTTAATAATAATTTTAAATGTCATTTTTTCCATGAAATGAAAACAAATTACAATACTTCTTTTCCCCCATAATAAATCATTCATAATATATATATATATATATTATATTTGTATCATAAGACACCTAAAATATAATCCTGCACATAATTTCCTTTGATGTGTTGTTTACTTGTGTGTGGCTTTTCTGCACCTGTGCTGCAGGGGAAGCTTAAAATAACTGCAAATATTGTAAACTGGAGGATTTTCACAACTGTTTTATTTTCTGTATTATTGATCGTTATCAGTGCAACTTTAAAATTCAAAACAGTGTTCACTTTTCAATAGCACTTCAGAAGTACCACACACTATGAAATGTGAATTCTTAACCATGTGACCGACTGCTTTTTTATAACCAAATAGAAAATTAAGTGATGCGAAAAATACCCTGTGTACAGTTATTCATTTATGCATTTTCATTGAAAATTATCTAATATGTAACAGTTGACTAAGTATAAGTTGAATTTATTTCTGTAAGTGCACATATGCATGTTGCATACATGGCCCAATGGCACTCAACTGACCTTGACTATTTGACCTTGAATTTATGTATTACATAAGAGTGCTCCCATTTGTACAGATTTGGAAGTGGACAAGCCAAGGAACATCTAGGCCAAGTTTCATTAACTTCCATCAAATGGTTTCCTAGATGTTGTTTGAAGAAAAGTGTGGACGAACAGACATAATGATAATGTCCAGTGAGCACACATGATCACAACAGCTCACATTCAGTGGGTTAAAAATATGTAATATTTGCTACCAAGAGAAAATAAGAAATTTGCATAAGTCAAGTTTTTGCAAAACTTTTAAGGGAAATGTATCAATCAAATTTTGACAATAAATGTCATGTTTGAGAAATGTAGGCCATGTGAAGTCTTAACATACCACATCAGTGCAGAACAAAGGTAAATTTTATTAATAATTGCCAATTGTATGTATGTAATGGTACAGTTAACTTAACCAGTGTCAAAAGCAACTGCAGACAACTTCCCCCGGAGACCAAAATAACATTATATCTTTATAGAGGATAATTGCTATGCCCAGGGACTGAATATGCAACCTCAAAGACATTGTCCCCAGGAAGACCCATTGTTACTTATGCATAAAAAAATGAAATATAAAAATTAACAAAATTGTCACAAAAAAATTTCATGATCTTTAACATAATTTAGAATAATGCCTGCTTAACCTTTAGTCTGCTGTCGGCGAGTGATTCTGCCTTTGCGACCAGTGCAGACCAAGATCAGCCTCCACAGAATGATGGTCTGCACTGTTCACTTTTCAGTCAGTAAATTTTCAGTGATTTCCCCTTTGAATAATAAATGGTACTGCCCAAATAGAACAATGGACCAGTCCATTTTAGAAATTTAGCAGGCAAAGGGTTAATTGCAGGACTCATGTTTCCTCCTTGCCTCCTTCTTTCCTAAAGGAACCTGGTGATATTAACACATCCAACCTAATGACATGCACCCGAACTTCATAATGTTTTGTTGTTTCTTCAAACAAATGTGTTAAAAGTTCATACAGTGTAACCAACCCACTAACTGATGTTACGCTTTTCCTGTTACGAAAATGCAAAAAATGCATCACTTTCGATTTAAATAGAACTTCAAGTTTAAACTGATCATGCCAGTTACTCATATTTCACAACAAATGCATCATATTCATGAATCTATCCTGAAAGCTTAACCTATATAAATACATTTAAACAATTAGTGGAATATGTTTTGCTGCAAACTCAGGGAAAAAAACCCTGCACCAATCAACCCAACGATAGCTATATCTGACAAAGATTGCATAATTATGAAGCCAGCATAAATGCTAAGCATATATTAAGTTATCACTCCGCAAAAAACATGTGTTTTGTTCAAGGGGAAATTATTCTTTTCTTCATCCCAGACAAGTCAAAATTATTGGCAGATTTCCCGGTAAGCAAAAGAGGTGCAAAATGAAACTTTATGAGAAAGAGAATTCCTTGGATTTCTTGCCGCAAAACTGAAGGAGTGTTACGAAAATCTATAAACAAGTTGAAAGAATAAAATTCACTAACAGTGTGGTCTACCTAGAGTTTCTTCAGAGTGCATACAGACAGCTCACCTACACTTTAATAAGTGACAATAAAAACTTTTGTGAACGATGAAATAATGAATAATGTTACTTAATTACAAGCTTTTGGTGAATTACTGAAATGTTAGTGTGAAACATATCTGATTTTTCACTCTGGTATGGAACTACAAAATTGATAAAATTTGGTCAAATCCATTAAAACGTAACAAAAAAACAACATGAAATAAAAAGTCAAGTTTTTGTTTAATATCTGAAGTTAAAATATGTTCCCTCTGTGAAAGACATAGACTAGCCACGAGGCTAAATAAATGTCCTCTATATTACCAAGGCTTAGTTTTACAGGAGTTAAAATCTGCTCACTTGTTTAATAATAACAAATTATAATCAATCTAAGCTCATTTACTGTGGAAGGTCAGAGAAATTTGTAGCTTCATTACATTTTACACAATTAATATCTATTTACAATATAACAATAATATTTCATCAAAAAATAATACTGTGAAATCATTAATATTCGTGGGGGACTAATTTTCGTGGATTTTGTGGTTGAGTCAATCCACTAAATTTAATCCCAACGAACAAGTAAAATCCCCATTCACTTTATGTTCAAAAGTTGTAATCCACGAATTCATATCCCCACGAAATTGCCGTTTTGACCAAACCGCGAAAATTCATGCCCACGAAATTAAATGATTTCACAGTATTACAAAACAATTTTAAACTTTGAGACCTGAAACTCTACCTAAATTGTTAAAAGGGAAATCTAACATTTGATTAGACGACTCTTAATTGTATTTGTTAAATTTAATTATTATAACTGAAAATTACCTGTCTCTATATATTTCATATTGACTTTAATATATTCTTAAGAAGTGCGCACTATTCTCTAAATATATCAAGCCTTAAACTTAAAGACTGATAAAAGATTGACTATCTGATATTAATATCCTACAAAATGTAACGCAAATTATTCCGTAATTCTAAAAATAACCTGAAACTGAAATAATGTAAGTACTCTAAACAGTTTACCTGTAATCACAGGTATTGCTTAATAAATTAGGACATTGTGTCATTCAGGAAAAGTTAAAAAATACTGTTAGTCATTTTGGAGTGCCTTTGACTTTTACATTAAGATATATACACAGTGGTTCAGTGTGGTATACAAAGTTAACCTTAAACGTTTCAGTTTTAATTCTTCAAAGATATCAAATATATCTATTACAGGCCATTAAAAGTGTAAATATCACACACATTGGAACTGTAATATTAAAGGAGATTTATCAATAATGAACAAAAATACCTTTTTATTTTCCATATTTTCAACTTCTTTTTAAACAAGAGCTGTCCGTAAGACAGCCAAGCTCGACTTTTCGAAATATTGTCCCAGAAGCAGGAAAATATTACCCAAAAAGGTTAAATATCAAAAGAGTTTTAAATTCAAAAGGGGGAATAATTTGACCAAAATGCATATCAGTTATGGGACTTGCTGCTCTTAACTAGTTTTATAACCTCGAAGGCACATGTGAAGTTTCAATTCAATATCTGCATTAGTTTTGGAGATAGAAACTTGCATGTAAAACTTTAACCAGAATTTTCAAAGTCCAAAAGGGGGCATAATTTGCCCAAAATACATGCCAGAGCTTTGGGACTTGATCCAGTGAGGTTAGTAATTGATCTAGAAAAAGAAAAAATAAGTTTCAAATCTATATGCCTTTTAGAAATAGCTGTATGTACTTGCACGCAAAACTTTAACCAGAATTTGCTAAGTCCAAAAGGGGGCATAATTTGGCCAAAATGAAGATCAGAGTTATGGGACTTGCTGCTATCAACTAGTTTTATAACCCCGAAGACACATGTGAAGTTTCAAATCAATATCTGCATTAGTTTTGGAGATCGTAACTTGCATGTAAAACTTTAACCAAAATTTTCTAAGTCCAAAAGGGGGCATAATTTGCTCAAAATACATGTCAGAGTTATGGGACTTGACCGAGAAAGGTTGGTAATTGACCTAGAAAAAGAAAAAAATAAGTTTCAAAGCTATATGCCTTCAATTGATGGCTGTATGTACTTGCATGCAAAAACTTAACCAAGGTGCGACGCCGACGCCGACGCCGACACCGACGCCAGGGTGAGTAGAATAGCTAGACTATTCATTTTCAACACACAAAATCATGCCCCTAGGTATACAACAAAAGAAATCTTTTTTTTCTTTTTTTTTAAGCTAAAAGGTGAAGTTCATATGAAGGTCAAGGTCATCTATGTAGTATATATTTGAAGGTTTTGCCAGTGTGAATATGAACTAAATTTGGTCAAATTATAAGAAGTTATTTGGCTACAGGCCTGCATCCATTGCCTATCCCTGTGAAACTCAGTTCTAGAAATCAGAGCAGTTCTACAACTGTACTCAAGCATTACAGAACAGTTATAAAATGATTCACTTTTGTGTTCTTGAACATTTGTTCTAGACTGTTCTATAACATTATTTTAGAACAAAAATGGAACATTTGTAGAACATAAATAGGTTCTAAATGTGTTCTTAAAATATTCTGGAACAGTCATAGAACATTTTAAGAACCAAATTAAATTCTGGAAATATTCTATAAAGTTTCTGAAGTGGAGTTCTGGAACATTTGTAAAATTCAGACTTGAAGAAAATGAAGATTGTAATTTTCACAATGCGTTATTTTCACAGTGCACAAGTTTTGGTGCAAACATTGTAGGTCTTGTTTTTTTCTTGCTCATATTATTTGTAGCTGCAGTGTGTATTTCTTCTCAATGAAATGCTGTATAAAGAAATAATTTAGTGTAGTTGGTGCTTTTTGATCTGTATTTTGATATCAATGTCTATAGTTTCATGATGATGCAATTGTCATCAGTTTTCATGATCTTGCTATTACGTGTTACATTATAAATAAATAGGTACTGTAACTCACAAAGGTTATTTCTAGCACAGTTCTAGAACATTATATGGAACCTATGGTTTTAGAACTGTCATGTTACCTTTGTTCTGGAACTTTTATATCACGTTTAGAACCAGTTATTCTACACATAGTGCCTATTATCATAGTAGAACTGTTCTGAAGTGTTATAGAACATTACATGGAATGGTTTAAGAATAGTTCTGGTACATGTGTACTAGAACGATTCTAGAATTTACAATTACTGTTCTAGACTTTTTCGCAGGAGCACCAATACATAAAATAGGAAATGACCCAATCATTGAACACCTAACTTTAATTTAGGGACTATGAAGACCTCATTTAAATTACAGTCTTGCCAAGATTTGAACCTGCAAACTCAAACAATTTGCTGGAACACGAAGTCTACAAATGCATAATCTCACCTTTCTAGTTATATGGCATAATAACTTAAGTGCAGAAAAGACATACAGATTATACTCAACTGCTATAGCAACCATGTTTATATTTAATTTATTGTCTGTGTTATAAAAACTGTATAATATTGAATTTATTGCATATGCGCTATTACACCAGTATTAACATTAAATTTATTGCATACATTCTAGTGCAACCGTATTAATATTCAATTCATTGAATGCATACTATAATAACCATATTAATACATTTAGTTAATTGCAGTTACGAGATTGGAAAAGGTAATAATGGCATAATGCATTAAATTTAAACTGTTAAAACAGCTCTTTAAAGCCACTTTGACTAATTAACACATTAGGACATCTCCACGAATCAGAAAGGAGGCTCGAAATGTCATTCTATACATTTTTTGATCAATATTGTTGTCTTCTCTGTTGATATTTGTCATTTAAAGCAAGAGGGACCCCAGTACCATTTATTCAATAATCTCAGCAGGCTGCGTTATCCGGCAAAACTATAATAGCTCTGATGGACCATACGGCAATTAAACACTCTTTGTGTGTTCATTTTTAACATCATGTCCTCAATTTTTTCCCTTTCTGTCACCATAGAAACAGAAAACGTAAAGCAATTTGAAATAAAAGCAATAATAAAATGTAAACAAGGTGAAACGGCGGCCATATCTAAGGCTGTTTGATCATGGGAATATAGTTTAACTTTCATTTAGTTTAATGTAATTAAAGTGTTATATTTGTTTGTATTTTTTTCCTGATTTAAACTCCAACCAAACTGCCAAGGTACATGAGCAGTCACAAACGGACACCTGGGTAGAATCACTAACCTCCCAGAAGCTACAACTAGAGTAAAATCAGATACCTTGGTAACCACTGGTTATTTTGAGTAAAATCTGGTTTGTTTGCTTGGAGATGTTTTTCAACATTATTTAAGTTTAGTGAATCAAACTGGATTTATGACTTTATTCTATGGAGTTTCTATAACAGAAAGCCTGGATGCCAAATTAAGGTCTCTAAAATTAGAATACTTAATGTAAGAAAACTCCCAACTGTTGTTCTAAATAATGACTTGACATAGTTTTTATATGAACAGTAACTACCTAAACATTAATATGAAACCGATATTTCTTTCGCTGTGCCGATTCTTCGCTGCTTAACCGCTCAAGAACATGTTTTCTCCTTCAATATTGGATGTTTAGACGGAACATCAGTGCTGACACAAAAATGAATACAATTGATTTTCCAAGAAGCACAAAGGTCTTTAAGTATTATCCATCAATTTGAGTTAGGACAATAAATGTGATCTGACATTAAATCCGCTGATCGGAGCTGCCGGGAGTGATTGTTTCTTGCTGTTCTTTAAACACACGCATTGTGCAAAATTGTCAATTGGTGCACAGATCTTCTCAATAAATGTGTCCTAAGGAAATATTCTGCGGTTTTTATATCCCATTCTGCAAGCCCTGATTTTCATACCAACAGCGTTCAATTAAAATAACCAATCTGCATAATTGAGATACCGAGGACAACTTCGTCCATTTTAATATCCATAAATCTTTGTTTTAAACCCATTCAAATCTTCCTCTTAAATCCATCTAAATCTTTAAGAAAGTGAAATTGGTTTGAATAAGGCATTCTAATGAAAATCAGTGATATTTTTAAAAACTCTTCCAAAGAATTATTTTATTCATTATTTTTCAATTACCATGAAAAAAGTTAGTGCCATTCATGCATATGCCTATCAGTCTGGAAAAGACTCTATATATATATAGACCAATAATGTTGTCTTTACTAACATTCATCTTTTCAGCAAAGAAAGCCACTCTATTTTCATATATTTACAGAAAGAAAAAAAAGTCCTGTCTATTTAATTATTATTTCCAAGAGAAATACAGGAAAGAATATTGTGCCTTGCCAAGAAATGAAAACAAAGACCAGAATCAGTTTATCCTTAACAAGCTCCCAGAAGACCAAGACAAGCTCTTGTAGACCCAGATTTTTTATATCAGACTGGAAGAATGATGACCTCTGTCTGAAGGTCATATAAATTGACCTTATGTCAATCTTAAACAATTATGTAAGTTATGATTAACTTTCTGATCTTATTTAATGTCAGAAGCTCCCTACTAACTCCCCATGGACCCATTTATCAGGGTAACCAGCAGATAATTGCTTTGATACTGGGAGCAACATGCTTCAGGTCATAGGTCATAGATGTCAAAATTGGGAGGTTGTATGGGAATAAATGCCTACTTGTAAATGAAGTGCTGAGAAAGTGTGTGCTGGTTATACTTTGAACTTTGGTAACACTATATCCTAGATAGTGCTGTTAAAATATTCCTAATACATGAATAATATGACACCAATGCACATAACTTACTAATTCTGCTGTGTTAGTCTAAAGGCCTTCTTATCAAGGTTGACTGGGATGCTGGGTGTGCAGGATGCTTGGGTACATATCTAGTGCAGTTGTTGACATGAAGGGAATTGTTTGTCAAAGCAAACAATAAACAATTAACCAGTTCTTTTATATCGTTTACCAGAAATGAAAAGCTAAAAATACCAGTGTTTTCATACTCATTTCTCGGTGTTTACAAATAGCTGCCAAGAAATCAAGACTGTTAACCCCTATTCATCAATCACACTAAAACAGAACTGCCTTACAAACAGTTCAGCCAGTTCTAACAATCTAGTTAATAAAACAAATATTTTTTTAGAGAACAGATTTCAAGGAAAAATATCCTAGGAAACAATTTCTTGTCAGCATTATCTACTCAGATTAATTACAAAATAATGGTTAAATTATGTAAATGGATGATCAAATTTCAGCCAACACATTTTTACATAATTAGAAAGAATTCTATCCTTAACCATCATCATCATCATCACATCATCATCTCAAAAGCAGCAGTAGCAACAACAGCAACAGGACTAGCATATCATCAGCTGTAAACGCTGTAATGATTGCCACTACCAGAAACAGCTAAAAATGTCATCATCATCATCATTTTCATAATCTTCATCAACACCTAATTCATCATGATCAGTAGTACATGGTGATATAGTAACAACTTCATCACAAATCTCACTATCTTTCAAAGAAACCTTTAGGTCAGCAGAAGAAGAGAATTATCACAAGAAGAATGTGAACATGCTCCAATGCAATCATCATCAATAGCTACAACATTTTCATCTGTATGATTATCATTTTGAATGAGACAATCTGTTCATTTATCATCACTACAATCATTCTCATTCTTCTCATCATAATCATTTGTACTGTCAGCAACAGTTTTAGAATCACTATCATCAGCATCATCAGGACCATTCCAATTGTTGACAGTAGTGACAATTTCTTATCACAATCAATATTCTCATCAAACTCAACACCATCATCAACATTTCCAATTATTTGCAACAGCAACAGGTCACTAGCCTAATCCCCATGCATCCTCATCCTCACCACCATCATCCTCATGATCACTAATTGTCACAATAAAAAGAAACTGCATCACTACACAAACATGAACATCCCTATTTACAATAAGCTAAAGTAAAAAAAATCAAAATTAACATCAACAACATTATCATCATCATCATCATCATCATAAACAAAATGACAAGAACAACAGCAGTAGCATCAGCTTTTACACAAACATTACTACTGTGGATGTCAATACCTTTTTCATGTAAAATCTATATTTACCAACAGCAGTCTAGACAGCAAATGCTTCAATCAAACATCACTACCACTATCAGCAATTTAAAAGAATATTAGGATCAACTAATTGACAAACAACTACCTCAACAAGGAACTTCTCTTGTTTTACAATAACACAGTTACTTCCCTTTAACTACCAATGGTATTATTAAGTGGCAGTCGGGAATTAATTAACAACATTTTCCATAATTAGAGTACTTGGTTGGTCAACAGACTACCTGTTTATTTAATGTAGCAACCACTTCTCTTATGAAGTAATATACATAAAATATTAATGCTCAATAAAGCCAATAGCGCAATTCACCGAGAGAAAAGCGGAGCAGATTGAGGGAACATCGAATAATGATCCGCTTTCAAGTTAATTATTCGTAGCTAGTGACAATATTATCAATCTTGGAGAAACAGTTAAACAGATCACATCAACAACAATCCCCAGCATAAAACAATAATCAATACGCTACATCTCAAACTACAATTCCGCCAGTCGAGTCGATCTTTTCCGATATTTGAAGGCCTAATAGAGCAATCTAATATAGCGATGAATCAGGTCTCGCCAACTTGTTTCCTTCAACTAACACTCGGGGACATCAAATCAGATCTAATTTGTCCTGGCCCCTGTGTACAAACAACCTGGTATAGAATCGGCAGCATGCCTTAAACATTTCACGCAAAAAAAATCAATGGCTGTAAAAATCTAGAGAAAGAATACCGAAGAAAGAATCTGTCACCCATTAAACGTCCCGATAGAGATCATCAAATTGTTCAAGTAGCTCAATAGTGTCATTGTCATTGAATTAAGCAGCTTGAGACGAATTTTAACAATGAAAAGAGGGTTAGTAGATGACAATTTCAAGGGAGATAATAGACAAAACTGTGACAGATCATTCCGTAAAGTCAAATCGGCATTGTGATAATGATAAGATTTTGGCTAACCTCTTTTTTTTTAGATTAACAATATGACAAGCTATGTATTTTGTCTAAATTAAATCTACTTTACCAAATAAAGGAGCTGTGTCATACAATGACACATTTTTAACAAATTTTGTCTTCTGCAGACGAAGTTTAATTATGATATAGCAATACTGCTGATGTTTCAGAAAGAGCTGAGACTAGATGTGAAGAGGTTATCAGGTAATCAACAATAAAAAATGTTCTATTTAAAAAGAACAACAATTCTTCAGAAAAGTAACTTCACTCAATGGAATGCAAAGAGAGTGGCCTGATTTATATTTCACAAAGCTCTTTAAGAAGTAAATAAATCATCATTATCAGTTACAAGTTCTCAAAACTTGTTATCTTATCATATTATCTCAACAAATCTATCATCACTTACATTTAGCATACAGAGAAAGGGATCATTAAAACAGACTTCAAGTTAAACATCTTAACAAGCTTTATACATATTTCTCTACAGTTCCTATCAGATATTTCCATGTTTTAGAAATAGAGAGAATATTTTGTACATTATATCATATAAAATACATCAATTCTGTGTCTATTTCAGGTTAGTTTTGTGTTGAAAAGCAGGCAGCCCCACACACTGTTTGACTTGAATACAACTGCAATTCTTATAATGATGACTCAAATCAATTCTTTAATAATGGCAGTTAAAATGGCAGTCAGTTTATTACCAGCAGTCAGAATGGCAGCAAGTTTAACAAGCAGTCAAAATGGCAATCAGTTTATTACTAGCAGTCAAAATGGCAGACAATTAAACTAGCATTTAGAATGGCAGTCAATTTTTACTGGCAAGTTAGAATGGTAGTCAGTTTATTACTAGCAGCCAAAATGGCAGTCAGTTTAACTAACTGTCAGAATCAATTGTCAGTCAGTTTAACTACATGTAGCTGGCAGAATAGAGGCCGTTTAAAATAGCAGTCAGAATGGCAGTCAGTTTAACTAACAGTCAGAACGACAGTCAGTTTACTACTAGCAGTCAGAATGGGAGTCAATTTAAATATCAGTCAGAATGGCAGTCAGTTGATTCATAGCCGTCAAAATGGCAGTCAGTTTATCTAGCAGTTAGAATGGCAGTCAGTTTACTACTTGCAGTCAGAATGACAGTCAGTTTATTCCTAGCAGTCAAAATGGCAGTCAGTTTATCTAGCAGTTAGAATTGCAGTCAGTTTACTACTTGCAGTCACAATGGCAGTCAGCTTAAATAGCAGTCAGAAAGGCAGCCCGTTCAAATAGCAGTCAGTTTAATGATCTTGGGATTTCTTTTCATTAAATTATGGCTTGACGGCAGAAAATCAGAATAATTATTTTGGTGTGAGTGGCCAGAGGAAGTTTAAAATGTGTTTTTAAGTTAATATTTCTACACAGATTAAGAAAGGAACACTGCTGCATGAATGGTGAAAAATATATTTATCTTATAGTTCACTGACCTCTTTATTGTCCCAAGTTTCAGGGCAAAAAGGGAGGTCCTGAAGAGATTTGCCAATGAAAATGAGCAAAAACTCCATTATTAATGTTGTGGTTATGTTACATCAACACTTCATGTCTTTATCTTATTTTTTTTTGTTTGTAACATGTCTGAATTTATCAGCGAAACAATAAATGTTTGCTATGTCTGGCATATTATGTTACAAAAAGTACCATCATATTTGATAACTGAAACAAAAATTCTTGTTTGAAATTTATCTGAACTGAATTTCCTTATCTTAAGAAATAATTTTTCTCCTTTTTCCAACAAGAACAAATGTTATCAATGTAGAAATTAATCAACACAATGTTCTGCCTTTGTGACTGGTGTAGATCATGATCAGCCTGCACATCCATGCAGTCTGATCATGATCTGCACTGTCCGCTATTCAGCCAGTATCTTTTTGGCAAGCACCCCTTTTTAACAGTTAATGGTACTGTTCAAATAGGAAGAAGGACAAGCTCATTATAGAAATTAAGCAGAGTAAGGGTTAATCTACAGTAAAACACCGATTGCTTGAAGCCGCATGGGGATGCCCAAAATACTGAAGTTATCCTGGATATTGAGCTATCCCTGATTATAAAACTGCAAGAATTACTGCCCTTGTGCTTGAGTTGGTGATGTTCATACTTATGGGTTAGGTATTCTTTTTCCTTTAAAGTTCCATAATGCTTTTAATTCTATGAACATTGGTAGAAAAACAGTCACCCATGTTGCACATCAGTTTCATAAAGGGAGGTAATCAAAACAATGTAATCAAAATAATACTTCTGACGTCATAAATCAAATATTCAAACTTAAGACAAATGATCTGAGATAACAATTACTGACAACAGGAAATAACAAGAAATCAATTATTTTATGGTAAAAAAATGCAACAACTTTTAAGTGATTTATTGAAGACTCGAAAAAATAGTTAAGCTATACGTATGCATTCTTCATGTTCATGCGGATACATTCATAATATAAAAGACATAAAAAATTTGTTTCTTAAAATGTAAATTAATATAAATATTCTTGAAAACCCCTCAGACGGTCATGAAAAAAACAAAACCATACTAAATTCAAATGTTTCTAAGAAGAAATCCTGTATCCAACAATAAACCATGTTCAGCCTGAAAGAATACTACTCCAGGTAAAAAAATTTCGTATACCATGAATGTGTAAATCAATCACCAAGTCAGCTCATGAATATGCAAACTCACCTCAAGGGGGCTTAGTGCTAATTAATCTGTTGTAATCACTCCATTTTTCATCTTTATATACTACAAAAAATTTCTTTACAAATTTGTAGGTTGACTTCGTGATTGAAAATTTCTGACCTGTTGTAGAATTCTTTTTCATCTGAACATGGTTTATATTTAAAGGGCCCTTTTATTTCCATTTTGTCTAAGGCTATCAAACTCATAAACTTCCTATTTATATATACATCATTTCTCTCTTTCTTCTAATCAGATATAACTATCATATACAGTATTATTTCTGCC
Source organism: Mercenaria mercenaria (assembly GCF_021730395.1). NCBI lineage: Eukaryota > Metazoa > Mollusca > Bivalvia > Venerida > Veneridae > Mercenaria > Mercenaria mercenaria. The sequence continues at coordinate 101,826,058 of NC_069362.1, read as the reverse complement.
CTGCTTGAACTTTATAAAGGCAATTTGGGAAATATTTATTATCAATTGTAGAAATATTTATCACAATAAGACAGAACAGGTATCCTGCTCCACAGACTAAGAGATTGTACATCAGCCTATAATAAATACATCAGTGCTCTAAACGTGTAAAGCTAATAAGCATACAGGGATTGCTATTTGATACAAATAATTGGCGGTTTGATAGTTGCTACTATTAGAGATTGTTTACACAGATATCTATTTATCCTTGCTCCAGGGCACCAATACAGAGATTTTTGACAGGTCGTGGAGAGGTGAAAGGGCGAACAGTTAAACAGGGATCAGCCTGTTCATAGCAGAGATAGTACAACAATAAAGATCTAAATGGAAAATCCATCTACAGCTAGTGGCCACAGTGGCATTGGCTCCCTTCAAGGACAAGGGGATCATAACACCTATGTTATCAAAATATAAGGGTTTAAATTGTAGATGGACAATATTAACTGCACATTTAATCGTAACTTTTACATGTATTAATAATTATCGAAAATAAAAGATGAAAAGAAATTTAAGTAGTGATATGATAACGCACAACTTTTCTGAAATGATGATTCTTTTTGCCTTTTGCGTAACATTTCAACTATTATATCCTAAAGCAACGTACGTACAACATAATTACGCAAATCTTGTCAGATATGTCCATTAAAAATAGTAATAAAATTGTAATAGTTTTAAGATGTACATAACATTATTATTAAGTTGTCACAAACAATCCAAGGTAAACAGTGTGGGAGACAATTAAACCACACACAAAATATGATATAGAGACTGTCGGATAAAAAAATAATTACATGCAATCCCACTCACTTGCACTACTACGGAAACAAAACCCACATCATTTTTAAATTTCTAAATTTTTCTAGATATGTATAAGATCCTCTTGAAATTGATATTTCTTTAAAAAAAAGCTGTATTTACTTATTAGCAATATTACTTCAAATTTACAGGGCAATGTTTGTGTTAATGTAAGAGACAACATATCCAACATGCTAATTGAGTTGTTTCCCTTGCATCATAAGGCAAAAAAGCAGCATATATGAATGTAGCCTGGGCTTTTCAAGCTCACCCCCTTGGATCCAGAGCTTGTCGGATGCAATGTTTTCAACCATTTAAATAAATAGACAGTTCTATATGCTACAGGCAGAGGAATCAGTCCTTGACTATTTCCATGAGCTTAATTCTGAGAAAAGTAGAGATCACTGGAGTGATTAATAGCTCTGATATTGATGACGATGTGTGGTAACTGTTTCAAAAATATTTAACTAACCTAAAATTCAAAGTAAAAAGGGGCATAATTCATTAGATATTTGAGCTGACCACTATGTTATGTTTAAATTAAATGATACACACTACTGAGATAGAGTGAAACTGAATGAAGACTTAAATCAGAAACTGTAAGTAAAAGGGGGCATAATTCCTGAAATAATGATGTCACAAGTATGGCATCTATTTCATATGGTGTTGGTGATGATATGTAACAACTGTTAAAGGTTTGAATCAAATCCATTTAGCAACAACAGAGGTAGAGTGAAAGAGTCCGAAATTTTAAGTTAGAAGGGGACCTAATTCATTAAATATTGGTGTGAGAGTTATAGCCCTTAGTGTCACAATGACACCAGGGCAAGCACAATAGCTAAATAAAGACTCACAAAGTGCAGTCAAGTGGGACACTTTTAGCTCACACTGATTCCCTGGTTAAAGTTAGCTAAAATTATAAAGCAGTTAATTTTAAAACCTATTAAGATTTTAAAGAGCTATAAAATAAATTCTTTCTCAATACAAACATGAAGATATTAACAATACTGCCTTATTTTATTGTATTCTATAATGGTGCATTTACATTACCAAGCTATGTTGTCAACTGGAACAGATGTTACTGTTACGAAGAACAAATTAAATCAATGCAAATGGCAACATAGAAACCAGATTTTTTCATGATAATATGCATTCCACTGACAACTTCAAACATGTTTAATTCATTGAAAACAGTGAGTGTTTTGGTTTGTAACAATATAATACATGTAGCAATAAATTCAATTAAAAAAAATATGAATCAACGTGCATTCACTTGCTAATTTACACTCAGAATAATAAAGAATTGCAAAAGATGCATTTCACAGAATACGAAAAGACCCAATTTTTACCTAACTATTTGTTTATAAAGTTATTTGACCACTATTAAAATGTGTCATTCTGGAAAATGATGGCGATCGAAGGAGGACTTGCATACCATATCTCCATGGCATTTAGAACTGTAAAGCTAAACATTAATAATTTTTGATAATGCTGTATTTAATGGAACGATGATAGCATCCCTCCAACAAATACTGATTCCCTCCCTTTAAAATCTTGTCATCTCCACATCTGATTCTAATACAGACATCACATAAACGTAGGTCTCTACTGCTCACAATGCTTCTAAATTTTCCCATAAACCTCTGTCACTGGAAAATGGTTTTCTGCATTTTCTGCCTCTATTGCTAAATCTGCTTTTACCGGCATACACCTCCGTGTTTTTGCTTACAAAAAAATAGTGCATTTCCCCATATTAAAAAATTCTGTCCTTTAGTGGTAGTGTTTCCCTTTAAACCTCTGCCTCTATTCTGAAGAAAAAAACAGTGCATGTTTAAACCTCTACCTCTATTGCTCAAAACAAAACTGCATTTGCCTATAAACCTCTGCCTTTTTTGCTCAATTTGCCTATAAACATCTGTCTCTATTGCTCAAAATGATACTGCATTTCCCCTGTGATATTCAAAAGAAAAACTTGCTCAAAATGACAGGGCATTTTCCTGATAAACCTCTGCCACTCATTCTAAATAAATAATGCATTTTAAACATCTGATTGCTGCACATGATACTTGCCTTCAAGTACAAATGCAAAATTCCTTAATCACCCACCCCCATTAAGCAATAAAATCTTTTGTGTCATTTCATTAGAAACCTTTCCACATTAACCATAATTATTTCAAATATTTCAAGGGAATTTTAACAGAGGAGGAAGACTGTTTCCTATATCAATTAACTGCTTTATCAAAACACCATAAATTTCCCCAAGAGTTCTATCAAGTCAATACACCTCCAGTAACTTAATCTCTTCATTTTCACCCCTATGTACTACACAGGCCACCAACAAGTCAGTAAACAAACTGGGACAAAATGTTAAACAATTTGTCAAGTATAAGGAATCACAGATAATATGGATAATACATTTATACATTTAATGTTTATTCAAGGGTTTTAAGTACAATATAGAGCAGCAAAAAGGAGGGTCATTGAGGCAAACAAATTTGTCAGTTGGCAGAGCTCCAATTGTATACATTATATTACCTGGTTTTTGATACAATTCTCCTGCTTATAACATAAAATATTGAAAATTATACTTCTGTTTCCTTTCCACTACAGGTCCAGAACTTGCCTGTAGACAAGTAAAGATTCCTAACCTGCTAACTGCAAAAAACATTTTCACTTTGGAAGATTTATTACAAGATGAGTGTTACACATTTGAAACCGCTAAACTGAAAAGCCTTTGAAGAAAATGAGTAAGTCAGTATAGAGAGGTTTCTGGTTTAGAAAGGTTTCAAGTTTAGAGACATTTACTGTTTAGAGAGGTTCCAGTTTATAGAGGTTTCCAGTCTAGACAGGCATGCAGTTAAGAAAAGGTTCCAGTTTAGATGATTCCAGTCTAGAGGTTTGCTGTTTTAGAAAGCCTGAAAGGTTTGCAGTATAGACAGATTACCAGTTTAGAGAGGTTTCCAGTTTAGAGAAATTTGCAGTTTAGAAAGGTTTCAAGTTTAGACAGGTTTGCAGTTTAGACAGGTTTGCAGTTTCGAGAAGTTTGCAGTTTAGAGAAGCTTCCAGATTAGAGAAATTTGCAGTTTTGGGGTGGTTTCCAGTTTAGACAGGTTTGCAGTTAAGATAGTTTTCCAGTTTCGAGAAGTTTGCAGTTTAGAGAGGTTTGCAGTTTAGAGAAGCTTCCAGATTAGAGAAATTTGCAGTTTTGGGGTGGTGTCCAGTTTAGACAGGTTTGCAGTTTAGATAGTTTTCCAGTTTCGAGAAGTTTGCAGTTTAGAGAGGTTTCCAGTTAGAGAAGTTTGCAGTTTAGATAGGTTTCCAGTTTAGAGAAGTTTGCAGTTTAGACAGGTTTCCAGTTCAGAGAAGTTTGCAGTTCAGAGAGGTTTCCATTTTATAGAAGTTTGCAGTTTAGACAGGTTTCCAGTTTAGCGAAGTTTCCAGTTTAGACAGGTTTCCAGTTAAGAGAAGTTTGCAGTTTAGATAGGTTTCCAGTTTAGAGAAGTTTGCAGTTTAGACAGGTTTCCAGTTTAGAGAAGTTTGCAGTATAGACAGGTTTCCAGTTAAGAGAAATTTGCAGTTTAGATAGGTTCCAGTTTAGAGAAGTTTGCAGTTTAGAGAAGCTTCCAGATTAGAGAAATTTGCAGTTTTGAGGTGGTTTCCAGTTTAGACAGGTTTGCAGTTTAGAGACATTTAAGTTTAGAAAGGCTTAAAGTATAAGGAGGTTTCCAGCTTACAGAGGTTTCTGGTCTAAAGAGGTTTTTTACAATGGAAAATATCTTGTTTTGGACTAGTAAATTTGCAATTCTGAAAGAGTTTCTACTTTTCAAGAGGGGAGTTCCCCTGTGAAACCAAAAGGTATGCTCACATAACATTTCATAAACATACACCTATTCTTCAAAAGAGAAAAAGCAAAAATTACCTACCGCATAGGCTATGCTAAAACCAGTACAGCATTGTTCGATATGCAACTATGTGCGTCTTCATACATAAATAAACAAAATCTGACAATCTGTGACAAATGCTGAAAGTTAATTAGAGTGTTCTCTCTATTTGTATGACAATTAATGCCATTTGTAATAACATTATGATATTTACCATGTAAAATTGAATACGAATTAGCAATGTGATAAAATAGCATCTTCTTTCATGTTTCAACATTTGCATTTATCAGATAATGAAATACAGATATTTATTTCTTTTCTTAAAATAGCAGTCGCCTTAAATGGTACACTACTAATAAATCAAATACTTTGAACAGAATGTATTAATACTTATCTATAAATATAATTATTTCAGATGCAAGTAATAGAATGATTATCTCTCAACAAAGACTTTCTTTCCAATTTAATACTTCACACTTTAAAGCTACTAGCCCACAGTTTGGGTAAAATTTTTCAACATGTTCATTTCCACCAAGTTTGGCATAGAATGTATGTTCAGTATTTGAAATGGTTTACAAATCAACTGTTTTAAAGAAATTTCTACTGAAACATGATAATTCCATCATGTAATAACATGATAATAACATCATGAAAGTATACAACATGTAATTATACATGATTTACATCATGGTAATATCACCATGTAATTAAACAACATAATTATTTCATCATGTAATTAAACAACATGGTAATAGAATTATGTAATTAAACAACATGATAATAGAATCATGTACAACATGATAATTTGTGGGGTTCAGGCAAAAAGGTATCAATTGCTGAAAATTAATCTAAGGTTATCGTACCATGTTGCATTAACCTCTCAGATTATTTTAAACTGTAATATTTTAACACCGCAGTTGACAATTTTTTTGTCCGAATTGCCCGTTTAACTAGTTTTCCTGCTAGGGTTTATTAAGAACAATATTAAACCTATATAATTACAAAGCTTTTAAGAAGGAAGGTTGTGGGATGGACTTTTGTTATTCATTCCTTTTGTAACTTAATATTTTTTCCAATGTTTCAGGATAAACGCATACCACAAGCAAGTGAATGACTTCTAACAGGGTACTGGCTTTTTTTTTGTACTAACACATGAACAAAAACAATTAAATGGAACTTGATCTTTAATTCATCAATCTAAAAAGATTTCAGCATTTAAAAGTATTTTCATGAAATGTATCCCTGCCAGTAAACAGTTTGTACATTTTAAGTAAATGAAAAGTATGGTATTAAATGACCATGTAAATGCCAGATGAAATAAACAATTATCCCTGAAATATGTCCAACATTTAAAGTGTTTTCTCCCTCAGCATAGCTGTATATGTGACAATAATTAGAATCTACTGACCAAGTTTGATCAGAACCTTCAAACTATGTACCAGTGTTAAATGTTTCAAGTAAAGCTGTAATAGTCGACAGGATTTCAGAGATGGCTCTGTATATACCAAAGCTGGTACTCTCAAGACTTCAGCAGACTTGTTAAAAACAAGAGCTGTCACAGGAGACAGCGCGCTCGACTACTTCGATGCTGGTTAATGAACTTAGGCACATCTGGGGAAGCTGAAGCTGTCACTGGAGTGTTTAATGACTCAAATGTGGATAAAGATATTGGACAATAGCTTAAATCTCAAAACATTAAATCAGTATAAGAGGTAAACTTCTGCAAAAGTAATGCACCATGTGTCATATCATGCAGCTATTTCGGAACAAAAATTTTAAGTTTTAGTAATACTGGAGATACAGCAAAAGTGCATTGCAACTTGAACTGGAAGTTCTATTAGTAAAATGAGGGCTTAAGTTAACTCAGAACTAGCATTATCAAACTTGTGTTATATGATGTGAGTGATGATGTGGAACAACCATTTTAAGTTTGATTCAATCCATTTAGTAACAAATGAGATATAAAAAGCATAAAAATTAAACTGAAATTCTAAGTAAAAAGGGGATATAACTCATAAAATAAAGTAATGCCAAAGATATAGTGAATGTGCACCACAATTAACCTAAAATTCTAAGTAAAAAAGGGGACATAATTCATGAAATATTGATGCAAGAGTTATGGCCCTTGTGGGTGATGATGTGGTACAACTATTTTAAGCTTGAATCAAATCCATTTGGTAATAACACAGATAAAGTGAAAGTGCATCAAAACATTAACCTGAAATTTAAAGCAAAAAAAGGTGGATAATTTTGAAAAATATTGTGCAAGAGTTATTGTCCTTGTTTCATATGATGTAGATGTTGACATGGTACAACTGTTTAAAGTTTGACTCAAATCTGTTTGGTTTTAACAGAGATAGAGTAAAAGTGCATAAAAAGTATAACCTGAAATTTTAAGTAAAAAGGGGGATAACTCATAAAATACAGGTGTCACAGTTATGGTCCTTGTGTCAAATGATGTAGGCGATGATGATGAACAATCATTTTAAGTCTGAATTAAATCCCTTCTAAAATTACAGAGATATAGTGAAAATGCATCAAAATTTACATAAAAATCTAAGTAAAAAAGGGGCATAATTCATGAAAATTTGGTGCCAGAGTTATGGACCTTGTGTCATATGATGTGGGTGATGATGTGGAACAACTATTTAAAGTTTGAATCAAATCCACTCAGTAATAACTGAGATAAAGTGAAAGTGCATCAAAACTTTAACCCGAAATTCTAAGTAAAAAGGGGGAGGTAATTCATGAAATGTTGGTGCCAGATTTATAACACTTGTGCCATATGATGTGGGTGATGATGACGAATAACTATTGTAAGTTTGAAGCAAATCTATTGAGTAATAACAAAGATAAAGAGAAAGTGCATAAAAACTTTATCCAAGGTGGGGATGCGGAAAGACGCTGATGCCGGGTCGAGTAGGATAGCTTTCCATACTTTGTATAGTCGAGCTAAAAATAGAGATTCATATACAACAAAACATTTGCATATCAAACTCAAGATTTTGTAGTCTCAAAAATTTAAGCAAAACATCGTTTACATGCCAATAATGCTGTCTGTGGAAAATGCATGGCTGACAACAAATACATCAATTTAATGCAACAGAAATAAGTCAAAAATTCATAACTTTCTGATTTGATTGTAAATGATACCTAACACGAGACTTAATCAATCTTTATTTGCATAAAAAATCTTTAAACAAACTTTCCTCCATATAAAACTTGTTTTTAAGTCTTATCAAAAGACGTTGCACATTTTTAGCTATTTTGTTTGTATTACTGATCTTCTTACTTGGGACTTTTAACTTTCACAAAGGGAAAAGCTTTATCATGATTTGTGTAAAATTCAAGATTATGATGGTTAAAATGTTATCAATTTACATCAAAAGCAGCGTGTCGCGTTACCATATAATACAAGATTTTGAAAGTGTTAAAGCAAGAAAGAATCAAATGTCTAATATAAAATGAACCAAATTACTACTTTTTTCATCTATGTTTATTTTTTTTACCATTTAAGTGTATTTAAGCACACATTTTTCAGATCAATTTACCTTTCACTTTGTATTTTCCAAATTGTTTGGAATTTAGAGCAGAGTTAAATATTTACCATTGACAAAAATCACTAAAAATCTATCAAATGAATTATGGGTAATTTAACGCTGGTAATTTCCTTTTAACACTGGACAAATTTCCTTTGTGTATTTTATTTCAATTTTGAAAACTGAGGAGCCATAGAAATCACTTAATCTATTGATTTGTGGACTCTTAATTAACAGCTTCATTAACATTGAGTTAATCTAAATCAGTCAAGTACAAACAGTGGTATGAGCTAATCTAAATCAGTCAAGTACAAACAGTGGTATGAGCTAATCTAAATCAGTCAAGTACAAACAGTGGTATGAGTTAATCTAAATCAGTCAAGTACAAACAGTAGTATTATTGAAGTTAATCTAAATCAGTCAAGTACAAACAGTGGTATGAGCTAATCTAAATCAGTCAAGTACAAACAGTAGTATTATTGAAGTTAATCTAAATCAGTCAAGTACAAACAGTAGTATTATTGAAGTTAATCTAAATCAGTCAAGTACAAACAGTGGTATGAGCTAATCTAAATCAGTCAAGTACAAACAGTAGCACGAGTTAATCTAAATCAGTCAAGTACAAACAGTGGTATGAGCTAATCTAAATCAGTCAAGTACAAACAGTAGTATAAGTTAATCTAAATCAGTCAAGTACAAACAGTAGCACGAGTTAATCTAAATCAGTCAAGTACAAACAGTAGTATTATTGAAGTTAATCTAAATCAGTCAAGTACAAACAGTGGTATGAGCTAATCTAAATCAGTCAAGTACAAACAGTGGTATTATTGAAGTTAATCTAAATCAGTCAAGTACAAACAGTAGTATTATTGAAGTAAATCTAAATCAGTCAAGTACAAACAGTGGTATGAGCTAATCTAAATCAGTCAAGTACAAACAGTAGTATTATTGAAGTTAATCTAAATCAGTCAAGTACAAACAGTAGTATTATTGAAGTTAATCTAAATCAGTCAAGTACAAACAGTGGTATGAGCTAATCTAAATCAGTCAAGTACAAACAGTAGTATGAGTTAATCTAAATCAGTCAAGTACAAACAGTAGTATTATTGAAGTTAATCTAAATCAGTCAAGTACAAACAGTAGTATTATTGAAGTTAATCTAAATCAGTCAAGTACAAACAGTGGTATGAGCTAATCTAAATCAGTCAAGTACAAACAGTGGTATGAGTTAATCTAAATCAGTCAAGTACAAACAGTAGTATTATTGAAGTTAATCTAAATCATCAAGTAAAACAGTGGTTAAGCTTAATCTAAATCAGTCAAGTACAAACAGGTAGCACGATTTATCTAAATCACAAGTACAAAAGTATTATTGAAGTTATCTAAATCAGTCAAGTACAAACAGTGTTGAGCTAATCAAACAGTTCAAGTACAAACATACACGAGTTTAATCTAAACAGTCAAGTAACAAACATGTAATGAACTAATCTAATCATCAAGTATAACAGTATATAAGTTAAATTTAAAACATCAGTCAATTACTTACTTGTACACGAAGTTAATACATAAATTCATTCAAGTACAAAACATAGTATTATTGTAAGTTAATCTAAATCAATCATGTACAAAACAGTGGATGATAATCATAAATCATAGTACACAATGGTATTCATTGAAGTTAATCTAAATCAGTCAAGTACAAACAGTGTTTTTGAGTAATCTAAATCAGTCAAGTACAAACAGTGGTATGAGCTAATCTAAATCAGTCAAGTACAAACAGTAGTTTTATGAAGTTAATCTAAATCAGTCAAGTACAAACAGTGTATATTGAGTTAATCTAAATCAGTCAAGTACAAACAGTGGTATGACTAATCTAAATCAGTCAAGTACAAACAGTGGTATGAGTTAATCTAAATCAGTCAAGTACAAACAGTGGTATGAGCTAATCTAAATCAGTCAAGTACAAACAGTAGTATTATTGAGTTAATCTAAATCAGTCAAGTACAAACAGTGGTATGAGCTAATCTAAATCAGTCAAGTACAAACAGTGGTATGAGCTAATCTAAATCAGTCAAGTACAAACAGTGGTATGAGTTAATCTAAATCAGTCAAGTACAAACAGTGGTATGAGCTAATCTAAATCAGTCAAGTACAAACAGTGGTTTGAGTTAATCTAAATCAGTCAAGTACAAACAGTGGTATGAGCTAATCTAAATCAGTCAAGTACAAACAGTAGTATGACTTAATCTAAATCAGTCAAGTACAAACAGTAGTATGACTTAATCTAAATCAGTCAAGTACAAACAGTGGTATGAGCTAATCTAAATCAGTCAAGTACAAACAGTAGCACGAGTTAATCTAAATCAGTCAAGTACAAACAGTAGCACGAGTTAATCTAAATCAGTCAAGTACAAACAGTAGTATGAGCTAATCTAAATCAGTCAAGTACAAACAGTAGTACGAGTTAATCTAAATCAGTCAAATACAAACAGTGGTATGAAGTTAATCTAAATCAGTCAAGTACAAACAGTAGTACAAGTTAATATAAATCAGCCAAGTACAAACAGTAGTACAAGTTAATCTAAATCAGTCAAGTACAAACAGTAGTACAAGTTAATATAAATCAGTCAAGTACAAACAGTTATCTAAATCAGTCAAGTACAAACAGTAGAAAGAGTTAATCTAAATCAATCAAGTACAAACAGTAGTACGATTAATAAAATCAGTCAAGTACAACAGTAGTACAGTTAATATAAATATTCATTACAACAGTAGTACTTCAATTTTAAAATTCAGTTCAAGAACCAAACAGTTCTGTTAAGTTAATGGTAAATCAGTCAAGTACAAAACAGTAGAAACGAGTTTAATCTAAATCAATGTAGATATGCACCTCTCTCACACCCATCTCCTAACTTAAAAAGGAGGGCAGACTGGTCCAATTGTTTGAAAATTTCAGTATTTTCTAAACAGGTTAACTGTCAAACTTTAAGAAAATAACTATCTTTGCACATTTTTAATGTTTGAATATCCTAACGTATAAGTGGAGAAAATTCCTTCAAGTATTGTTAAATTTCTAAGTAAAGCATTGAAAACTGAGTTCAGTTTGCCCAGTTAGTGCAAAATGTACAGTACGAGTCTGAGGTCAGTCTGTCCAGTTAGCACAATAGGTACAGTATAACTCTTCCAATGTCAAAGAGGTAGGTTTGAATCCCAAGCAAAACATTGTCTCTGTGATGATTGACTACAGACATGTTAAAGGTGATTCTTACTCTGTTTCATATTGGGAAGGTGTTAGTAATATGTGGAGGGAACTTGTGTGTTATGTGTGGAAGAAAGTTGTCAGTTACTTGTGGAGGAAAGTTGTCAGTAACTTGTGGAGGGAAGCTGTCTGTTATCTGTGGAAGAAAGTTCTGTTACTTGTGGAGGGAAGTTGTCTGTTACTTGTGGAGGAAACTTGTTAGTTATTTGTGGAGGGAAGTTGTCTGTTATGTGTGGAAGGAAATTCTGTTACTTGTGGAGGAAACTTTTTAGTTACTTGTGGAGGGAAGTTGTCTGTTATGTGTGGAAGGAAATTGTCAGTTACCTGTGGAGGCAAGTTGTCAGTAACTTGAGGAGGGAAGTTTTCAGTTACATGAGGAGAAAAGTGGTCAATTACTTGTGCAGGGAAGTTGTCAGTTACTTGATGTCAGTTACATATGGAGGGAAGTTGTTAGTTACATGTGGAGAGAAGTTGTCTGTTACTTATGCAGGGAAGCTGTCAGTTACATGTGAAGAGTTGTCAGTTACTTGTGAAGAGAGGCCAGTTACATGCAGAGGGAAGTTGTCAGTTACATGTGGAGGGAAGTTGTCAGCTTCATGTGGAGGCAAGTCATCAGTTAATTGTGTAGGGAAGTTGTCTTTTACTTGTGGAGAACAGGTTCATGGTATTAAATGGTCTAAAAAGTTAACTAACCACTGTATACATTATATACCTAAAATTCTATTGAAAAAAAGAATCTGTATTAACCCACACTAAAAAAGAAAACATCTCACCAATTTATCATATTACAATATTGACATATTACTACCTGGTAACTTCTTTAGGCTGATAAAAAGATACAAGCAGAAACAAATCAACACATAACAATATACATGCGGAAATCTTATCCGTTGCTCACGTAAATAATCGTTAAAATATTTGATAACATGAATGAAATTTAAGTCAGTTTGTAAATGATAAGTTACAACTGATCATTATATTACCTGTTATTTGCACAATACGATTGCCTCAACACTCGATTGATTTACAATACAAGTCACTTTAACCAAGCCGTTTAAAGAGAAATTTCAATGTTTAACTAAATAATCCATTTTGAAATCACATTATATACAATATTTTGACATGTCGACTTAGGTCATATATTTGCAACAAATTTACTAGAATTACATTAAATCTAACTGACATGTAAGCGATTATACAAATTTGTTTTCAAATATAAATTGATGTAGTTGACTGATAATGTGCAATTAAGTGATCGAAATTTCAATTGACTGTACAGTGTAACCACAGCGTTCTATTGGTAAAAGTGCTGTCTGCTTTGTTTGGAGGTCATGGGTTCGTGCACAACTGGGGTCAAAGACTGCACCTCCTATGATTCCAATACTAGTATCTCCAGGAAACAGACTCAAAGTGATTCAAATAAGCTTTTAGCTTTCATCACAGTCAATTAAATAAATATAACATATATCAAACCTTTTTAAAGCAATTAATACATACATGTACATTATTCAACATTTTTAAGGTAGCAGACCCATAATGACACTCGACAATTTCCGTATGATTATGATTAGGTATTCTATTCATACAACTTGGCATTCTTCAGTCGTAAATGTTGCTGCACACACCTTTGCGTAAATTTTCTTTTTTTTAAAATGCCAAAATCGTAACTTGCCAAATGTCATTTATGACTCCACTACCTTAAATAAATAGTTAGTTGTACAGAGGCTGTTGGTCTGGAGAGGTGACATGCAAAGATACTGCTTTAGTCAGTAAGAAAACATATAGATTTCTTGTACAGTAAAGAGGTATTGGTTCTGAAAGAATTTATTCCTGTTCTGGTGAAAAGATTGCAACCCCTTTTTAGAATTTTACTACACTGAATCTAATATATCATAACCTATTTTAAACACACATCACATTTTGACTTTGAATATTAAATAGAATAAACTTCTGCATACTTGCATTTATAAAGAAATAACAAATACATATGTATTAATTAATTCTTTGTATACTTTATTTATTATGCATAACCGAGTATGTTTTAAATACTGTAAAGAGATAAATTATTCTATAGTTCTGATGATATAAATCAACATCATTAATATATTACATGTATTAACTAATATTTAATGAAGTGTTTTTAATTTGATTAAAATCAATAATAAATAATGCTGTCAGCTTTAATATTCATCAAAATAACTCATATTTATATTACACACCGATCATCAAATCTTTAATCAATCACACCAGTTACACACCAGTCACATTAATTCTAAAACCTCAAATAAACAATAACCATAAATAACCCATTGCAAAGTCAACATTTACACGAAAATTAGTAAACATTTGAAACGACCGCTTTACACGGGACACCATATCACTCGCTTCTTAAACACTATAAAATACCTGCGTGTTTATCAATGATCCGTCAGATCATACATGATTAACACCAATTTGTTTACATTGCAAAAGTTCGTTAAAAAACAACCCTTACCTTAATTGTCATTCCGCAGAATCAGTCTATGCACTTTGGTTCACACTTGCACACCATAAATTGCAAAGTTTTAATTTAAACTTCTTAATTTCTCGCTACAGAAGTCGGACAAAAGATCATAACGTGTCTTTTCCCACTTAGCATTAAAAGCGTTTACCATGATCAGTTGATACACGGATCAGACACAATAGCAGCTCCGGTAATGAATATTCATTTCCCCGTTAGGCCCCGGACAAAGCATATTCTGTGTACTGAGGTGTGTAACGCAGTTAATCTCTTAGCAGACGATAAAGAATGACGATTTCTCTCTCCCGGCATTTACAATTTGTTAAAGAAAGACTGATATTATCATTAGGTCACTGTCAATGTATTATGTTTTGCAGATGCTTTTTATGCCCACTGCGAATGTCAATCTATCACTTTATTAAAGCTATTTAATGTATCACTGTCGATTTTGGAAAAAGGCTAACAACATTATCTTAATACCCAGTTTCGTTTTAAAATGCAACGGTTATTTCTTATATCATCAAATACGTTTATATCGAAGAGATCAAACAGCATTAAATAATTCGAATTTCTGAAGACTAATACTTTGTATAGATGGTGAGATAAGGTATATTAGACACAACTGAATGTCACAAGTCATGTTCCAATCTGGGCATATCAAGTTAAACATTCCCATGTAAACAATTCTTATATATTTTCTCTATTGACTAATTGGTTTCTCGTATTTCAAAATGCATCACAGCAAGCATGTTTATTTATATTGTCCTTCTTAAATCAAGCAATTGCATTCCATGCTACATTTCCGCACACGCATCCTTCGCATAACATTAACAAAGATACATAATAATATCTAAGGCATACATAAAAGTTTATAGAATATTGTTACTGAAATTTCTCAAATCGCAGTACAGAATCTGTTTTTCGAGTTTTCCTCTTTTTGTGGCATTTATCGTATTTACATGTGATATTTCTTTATCTGTAAATGCTGGACACCAGTCTAATGTTCATTTTTAGGCAACAGCGTTCTGTTATTTCTCAGCTTACAATATTGTCAACATATTTTATGTTCCATGCTATGTTGTAATGCTTACTTCCATCAAATATAATAATTACATACATTAAGTTTCAACCTCACGTATCGAATGCATATTCTACTATATTTCATTACGAGGTGATATCTTCAAACTTATTTTCTCCCGCCGTTACATACGTTAAACCCAAAACAAACAAACAAAATCAATTTATTTTCTAATGTATATGATATTTATGAGGATCTTTGTGTTGTGTAAACTTGTCACTATAATTATGTTAATATATTTGTATGTAACAAGAAACAGTATATGTTACAATATAATAAAATAAATTGAACTTAACTTGTGTTCCCGATTTTTTTAAATATTTGTTAATTCATACTGAAGAAGTTCATTAACCACCCGAATATTAATTAAAGGAATATAATTACCCAAAATGGAACACATAACGGTGGAATATTAATAAAAAAAAAAACACATAATAACGACATGTATGACCATATCAAGAGATGAACTTTAACACTTACCCATCTAAATTTCTAAAATGGACTGGTTCGTGATTCAATTTGGTCAGCATCACTTATCATTTAAAGGGGTGTTCACTTAAAATTTATTGACCAATAGCGAACAGTGCAGACCATGATCAGCAGGCTGATCTTGGTCTGCATCGGTCGCAGAGGCAAAATCACTTTCCGCCAGCAGGCTAAATTTTCCCACCCTACGCAGAATTACAAATAGAAATTCTGAAATATTGGCCGCAAGAAATTATACTTATGCCAGGCATTAAAGTTCCAATAACGTCTAATCAGCTAAGTTTTATAACTTTATGCCTCTCACACCAGACATTTAAGCATTTTAATTAAAATTGAATAGTGACTTACATTGTCTAATTGTGTCCAGTCTTCTGCGTGCTTAAACTTGAGTCTTGAATGCCAATTTCTACAATGCGGTCCGCTTTTTTTGCAAGTTTTCCGGTTGTACTGAGCTTCATTGTTAAAGATGGTTATTAACGCTTTATACAAGTTTGATTTACACTGGAGATATTTTCCTATCATGATTGTCAAACCAAGAGTTAGTTTTGCACTTTGTCTAAGGTATACTATTTAAATAAATCTTATTATTTTATATTTGTTGAATGTTTGCATTCATCTGTAATTTACTAGAAATGGGTTTGAAAAAAATATTATTACCTCCCTTTGTCAATCATGGATGAGAAAAAAATGAATTTAGAAGCTACACTAGTTTTGAAATTGTCGTTCAGGTTTAAGTTGTTGAAAAATCTCAATATCTATGAAATACAAATGCTAAACTAGAAACAGTACAGAAACTAGAAACGGAAATTGTGAATTGTAAATAACTACATATTAAATGTGGGTGGGGTGCAATTACATAATGTTGTTTAAATGTGACTGCCATAACTATTCAGAAAATAACTTTATTATAATTTTTTAATGAGTAAATAAAACAAGACCTTCTTATTGTGAATCTTAGCTCGGACATGGTTTAATTCCTGCGCATGGATAAACAACGCGAAAGTCAATAACAAGAGGGGCTCAGAGAACTGAAACGTATTCAGAAACGTGCATAAAATCGAAATGTGCTACTTAAAGAAACTCCATGTAAATACATGTGTATACTGTTAAAAACAGCACTAAATCCAAAATTAACACGAATCTATAAAAATATATTCCCCATTTTTTGCCACGGACCTGTGGGAAGGATTGCCTAAATTTATATATAGCATTCAGATAAGCATAGTGTTCTTGATAAATCCTAAAATGTACGTCAGTCAGTAATTGTCATTTTATGTATTTACATAGATCTACCATTGTTTTTGAGTTTTCGTTAGGGATTGGTATCTTCATTTGATATAGTGCATAAAGCAATATAGAAGCTACGAAGATAAATTGGCACTAGAAGAAGCAGCAATGGTACAAAAACGCACAGATATAACGTCGGTTGAATGCTACACAGTGGATCCTGTTGTAAAGGACAGGACAAAGAAAACACCGGCATGAAAAACGCAGACATGTAAGATAATTTTTCTTGCCTACAACTGAAAAAACAACGTGTAAAGCGCGCGTGAAGTTTATGACGTCACAGTGCCTATTTCCTAGGGAAAAAATGAGAAGGTAATGTGATCTACACATATTAATATGACATCAAAGTATGAAATTACGGTATAAATAGTTTATGAAGTGAATTCTTCGTGAAAAAGAAACCGATAGGGAGAGAAACGGAGCGTAGCGGAGTGACCGACCGAGGTTTTTTTCTCTCGAAGAATTCTCTTCATAAACTATCTGACATAGTGTGAAATCTACGTTTGACCAATCAGAATTGCAGAGTCAGTCGTGTCAACGCTCTTCAGCGTGTAGAGCTGTTCTTCGAAAATTATTGCTACAGTCACATTGGTCTTCAGGAATAAAAAGCCACATTTTTTGAAAAATAACTCGCTCTGATTGGTCAGAAAAGTAGGTTGCACACTATGTGCACATATAGCTTATAAATCTTTCCCCTGGGAACCGAAAAGGTGATATCCCACCTAGGCACACTGGTACTTCCCCATTTGTTAGTCAAGAAATCATTGTTTTTCCCGACGAAGTAGGCAAGAGTAAGTTTTTTTGCCTTCTTTGCGGCAAACCGGTATTAGCCGGAAACTGAAGCAGTCCTCCTTTTACAAAAGTGTCAAGTTATCATCCTAGATCCATACAGATCTACTTATAAAGGCTTTGCACGTGACAAAGTACTTTCCTCGGGTCTTTGTCCATGTAACGTGTGCTTTGATTTGTCGAACCGTTATGTTATTATGTTAAAATGCGATGTTTATTTGTTCAGTTAGTGTTTTATTATATTAAATAATTAGACTATTATCACAAAATGTGATGTTAACTTGTGCAAATCGTGCCTTTTTATATTAAACTTATAAATCATCACGCCGAAATGTGATGCTAACTCCTCCAGACAGTTTCTATGTTTATTTATTGTTTCTATGTCGAAGTGTGAACATGTCCAAACAGTGTCATAGTAGGTTAAATAGCCATGTTATGTTAGGTGTGATGTCAACCAGTCAAAACTGTGTTTACCAATGTTTAAAAACTAAGTTATCATGTTAAAAGTGTGATGTTAACTTGTCGAAATAGTGTCTTATAATGTTAACTAGTAATGTTATCAAGTGTGGTGTTAACTAGTCAAGACAGCTTATGTTAAAACACTATGCTATCATGTCAAATTGTGGATTGACTTGTCCAAACAGTATCTTAATATGTTCATGTCAAAGTGTGAATGAAACTTGTCCAAACAGTGTCTTATATTGACATGATAACAAGACTAGTTAACATAATAAGACACTATTTGCACAAGTTAACATCACACTTTGACATGATAACATAACTTTTTTAACATAACACCACACTGATATGTTAATATGAAAATTCCCAAGGCGTTCCATACAGATGCATCTACATGATGCGAAATAAATAGAACAGTTTACTTTGCCAACATGTATTCTGCAGATTTTAGCAAAATACTGTGGATGCAGCAATGGTGCAATTTTGTATTCCCCAGCTAAAACACCTTCAAGTAAGTCTAGATGTCAAATTTAATACATTGAGAACTTTCAAACATGTACACTTATTATTCAGAGATGTTTTTTCCTCTTTTTTTCTGATTTCCTCGTTTTTAACAGAAAATATTGAAATAAAAATTATCAGATTTGGTAAAATATGTGCAAAAATTGTAATATTGTGGTATCCATTGATTTCGTCTTTTTTGTTTGACCGATGGGCAGTCACATCCCTAGTATTGTAGACAGAAATACACTTTGAAGCAGAATCGGTTAATAACGTAAGATGATGCTGTTTATAGATAAACAACTTCACAGTTTTATTAAATAGCAAAAATTGACGACAAACCTCCAGTCAGCAGAAATGACCAGCTGATGTGTAGGTGGGCTTATACGATAATAGAATTTAAAAATATACTAATAAGAGGTTTGGTCTGTGAATGTTCGTCACTAAAATTAGTTTCGAGAGCTCAAATAAAGTAAATAAAGATAGACATATCTTCAACTAGGTAGGGTAAACGTGCCTCCACTTCTGGTCATTGTGCATGGTTTCATGACTCTTGGTGAATAATTTCTAAGATATATGCAGCACAAACTTTTTTTAAGCACTTTATGTGTATTTTTACTAACGGAAGGACCATAACCGGTCTATGTGCGTGAAATCCCAATCAGAACACCTGGTACACAAGTTCACATGCTATATAAAAATCCTCTAACCTCTTATAACCATTCTAGGTCAAGTACATTTTGAGATACATGGGACACAAGCTTCATGCCCTTAATGCATATTTTAGACTAAGCAAAGGGCCGTAACTTTGGTGCTGCATGGTTTCATGACTCTAGGTGAAATATTTTTCAAGATATATGCAACACAAACTTCAACGCACTTTACGTTTTTTTTTTTCAGTAAGTCAAGGACCGTTACTCTGGTTTAGCTGAGTGAAATCTCAAACAGAACACTGTGTGAAAAACTTCACATGCTATATTACAATCTCCTTTTGTTTTATGACTCTTTAGTCAAACATTTTTTGAGATACATGCGACGGAAACTTGCATACCCTCCATGCATATTTTTTTTTACTTAAACAAGGGCTATATAACTCTGGTCCGACCCAAGAAATCCTTAACAAAACCCAAGTTGCATAACTTCTCACGCTCAATAATATTCCTATTATGTTTCACAGCCCTAGATTAAATACGTTTTAAGATATATGCGACACAAACGTTATTGCTCTTATGTATTTTTTAAGTAAGTCAAGGGCCATAACTCTGGTCTGGCTGAATGAAATCTCTAACATAATCTCAGGTGCACGACTTCACATGCTTAATGTTTCATAGTCCTAGGTCAAATATTTTTTGAGATACACGCGGCATAAACTTTTACTTTTATGCATATCTTTAAAAGAAATAAACCGGGTTCGAGGTTTTAGCTCAAACCTGTCAAAAAGCAGGCCAGATTAGAAACTGGCATGCTTGAATCTTACAGAATATATACATTCATTTAGAGTCTGAAGCGATTACAAAATTCATGGACAAATTCTCGGCGTTTCTGGCACAGTGAGCGTGTCCAAGAATAGTCTTCTCAGTATCATAAAGTCCAGAAAATACAAAAGTATTAAAAATTGTCCATGTTTTACAAATCTAAATCGATTAATTATTATAAGAGTTATATTGTTGACTGCTGCCGGATTTCCAACAGAACATGATAATCAATAGTAACCGTCCAGAGACAGCAAATATACTCCCTGTAAAAGCTAGCTCTGTAAACAATGACAACAAAAACACCGTTACTCGTTAAATTTGTCCGGACCAGCTAGTATATTGTTTAAGCTTGTGATAGGGTTGAATACTACCCTTTTCAGCAATATATATGATTTAGGTAATATATGTATAGAACGATTCTCTATAAACACTTAATGTAAAGAGCAAGACATCGGACTCCTTTCAAAAGGACTCAGCACGGACACCAGTCTCAATCTCCAGCAGCCGATCGAGATTGATTCTACAACTGATAAATGGAATGGCTGATATATAAACCCAGGAACCTGTGCGAGACCGACTGAGGCTAAAACATTAACCTTTAGCCTGCTGGCGGCAACTGACCTTGCCTTTGCAACCAGTGTAGACCAAGATCAGCCTGCACATTCATGCAGGCTGATCATGGTCTGCACTGTTCGCTATTCAGTCAGTAAGCTTTCATTGAACATCCCTATGAATAAAAAATGGCATGGCCCAAACTGAATGATGGACCAGTCCATTTTAGAAATTCAGCAGGGTAAAGATTAAAGCACACACAGAAACAAATACTCCAGACAATGATAAAACTACGTAACAGAATCATATCGTTTCAATATTTTATCCAATGTCTTAAATATTTTGATGTTCTGCTAAATATTACACATTATTTTGATATATCTTATTTAAAAGTATGTTAAGTGTTTTCAACAGCTTTACGAGCACAGTAGACCTGGGGATGCCAAAGAAACAGTTAACAGCAGATGAACTAGTCTGGACGCAACTCTCGATGTATACGCAAGAAAATGGCATTGCTACTACCATTTTTTCGATACCTTTTCCGGTTAGGTTATATCTGTGGACGACTACGAAAATTCCTTTAAGACGTTCTGGAGAAAGGTAGAGCATAAAAGCAATTTCCGAGGTGTATGTAAAACATGGTATTTCTCAAAAGGAAAAAAGGTCTTTCACCAGACGAAGTGTTATTTTTGGGCGGCAGTATACAACTACTAGTTGAGATATTGTCTCGATTCCAACACAATAAGGAGAAACGATATGACGTTGATACGTTAATCATTTCAGGTCAACAATATAGGTTCCAGTAAACAAGAGGCGGATAAATCCATTACTTGTGTCAGTAATGATATAGTCAGCTTTAGGGAAGGAAATCAGTAACTAATCCATTGTCACCTTTTTTATAAGAATTTCTACTATACAACGAAATAAAGAGTCTTGGTAGATTTATCCGGAAGTAGTGGGAAGGGTTTGCAAGAAACGAAAACAAGCTTGCGTCATTATACAGTTCTTGTCTTTAACATCCCTTTTATTTCATGGAATTCAAAGGCCGATATTATATGAGGATTTCTCTGATAAATATTAATACCATTCTTCATAGTTATACTTGTCAATATACATGTATAGCAAAAGCTTTGGGTTATTCATTAAGCAATGTACCTAGTGCAAAAACACTGAAGCATAAAATAATAGCGAATTCTTTAGTTACTTTGAAAGCATATGAATGGTCTTAGAGTCTCTCTAATTGCCAAATTAACCATTACTGCCCCAAAACATATTATGTTTCTGAGAAAATAACACCGGTAAATCCATTTCTTGCGCCAGTCATGATAAAATCTATATAAAGACAGTCACTTTGCTTAAATGGCCCGAAAGGATGGAAACCACTTATTTATTCGCTGTGCTTTTTTATAAAATATGTGGCCTGAAGAAAAAGCATATATAATACCATAATAATTCGGAGAGGCTGATGGTGACGAATGTAAGTATCAGGTTTCAACCGGAAGCACTGGGTTTGATATTAGACAGAAATTCTCTTGGAAGTTTAGATTTAAATTATATGACAAATGCGCTAATAATTCTCTTAATTGTCCCTACACTAATAAATATGGGATTCGCGAGGTAGCCGCTTAATGTTCATATGATATACACTAATCACTTTTAGGAGAGAATAATATCCTTTGTCCTATGAAAAAGTATGTAACTTATTGGAAATTCGGGGAAAGTGGAGCAATGAAGGTGTACCAGTTTCTTGTACGAAATTTAGGTTAGAAGCGCAGGAATCTTTAATAATCAATAAAAATTTAAAGAGGTAGATTAAACTTTTCGTAACGTGAATAAAGTTATCATCTACACCAGACAAAGCCACACTTTCAGATTATTTGTCACTTCCCCTGAATTTAATAACGCCATTTGTAACAGAAACACCCAATTCGCCACCATTAAATCGTCCCACGTATTGAGAGTACACTATAGGGTTAGCTTAATAGTGTACATTCAATGCGACAGATTTAATGCCGAAAACTGCGCAATGTTCAGTTCGCACTGATGGTACGTCAAGAATTCGCTTTTTAAAGAATCTTAAAAATTTGGTCTAAGGTCCTTAGTAAGGATAGATATAATATACCAAAACCTAAAATTTTTACATTATTTATAAAAGGGATTCTCTTACAGTAAATCAACTTTTTGAATACAGGAAGTAGGCTACTGGTGCACGTATTAAAACCAACAAACAGTAGGTACAGGCCAAGTTAGGAAAACACCATCAGTGCAACCAAGTGCCTGTGGTTCAGTTTCATTCAAATTCCTTTAATGTCCTTAAGTTATTTGTTTTGTATGTAGATATAGCCATAATTTATCAGCCTCTGTTATATTTCAATTCTGTCGTGCGTGCCAACTAAATGTGTATGACGGCGGGTAAAAAAGTTGGACTTTGAGTTACTGCCCGTATTCACTATAAGAGGACATGAAGGAGCTTTTGCATGATAAAATAATACAGATGTCTGCATTATATCATATATACTGTATGCCCTACTGTACTAAAGGACCATCTCGTCTAGTCGCGTAAGGAAAGACAGGTTACTGAACACTAATTCATCACTTTAGGTGGCCGTATAGGTCTAAATTCAGGCTAGTTTTTACCTTTCTTTGTGGGTCAGCAAATGTGACAGAAAAAGTCTGTTAGAAGAAACATGACCCCTACTTTTCTCTTCATTTTATGTCAGTTTTGGGATAATTCTTCAAAATGAGGCAATGACTTGTACTTTTAAATGGGTCTAGCTATGTGTAGAACTCTGTGAAAATTGTCCATTTGATAAAGAATATAATTATATATATATATCGGGAATAATATTTAGGTACGAAACCCTATAAGGACACTGACTTACTAAGTGCATGACCTCTTCACTAGGTGAGGTAATCGCTATATAGTGCACTAATAACAAATGGTATCAGTAGTATCATTCTCTGTATAGCTCTGAGACCTGATTTACGGAGCTAAATACATGTATGAATTAAGGTGAATTTCAACCAAAAAAAAAAAAAAATTGAATAAAACTCGGAAAATAAAAAACAAAAATGGCTGTTTGTAAGCTGTTAATGGACTTGAAATAATATTTCTTTTTTTTTTTGTAACTGTGCGCTGTGAATTTTGGACGATATGAATTACAGAACGAACTATACATGCACAAGTGACAATTGTCCTGCTTCACAAAATACCATAATGGATCACAATTAAGGGGACGCATACTTTGAAATTAGAAAAAAGTGGGTGGGGTATTATAAAATTTACCTGCAAAAAAGTACACGGTTTTGGTAAATGAAATGAATACTGTTTCAACTGTTATAAGTACACAAAGGATTGCTCACTAAAATAAAAATGAGAAAAACTGAAACAAGAAAGTTATTGTTGAATTACATAAGACTTCTTGTGTACATTCAAAGTCAACAATTAAGACTTTTTGGTGCGAAAATAATAGTGCTTCACTTTGTCCAAACATTTATCAATGTCCTACAGATTCTAATTTAAAGAAAGAATGTGAAATAAGTTCACTGTCTTGCTTTTCATTTGGCATATGTGAGCTAAAACACATTATTTAGTTTGTTTACAAAGTAGTGCATAAGAAAAGATACGGTGGTCAAGGAATGCCACATTACAAAACTAAACGAGTATATTCCCCTTAATACATTAAACATTTATCATTACAGAAGTCTAGTGGCTTACAATAAAGGCCTAGAAATGTTGCCATTATTAATTTTTAACTTGGTATTCATGAACTGCAATGCACTTAAATATCAAAACACATTGAACAAACTTTTGAAAATCTACTGTCTTAAAAATCCCTAAAATAAGGTATGAAATTTGGTTGAGAGGTCCAATCAATGTGTATATGTGCAAAAGTAACATTATAATCTTGTTCACAAAAGTTACTAATACACAGCAGGAATGTCAATGATCAAAACTGGACGAATATACAGTTATCCTCACTTTAATGTCATTTATAATTTGTCCTTGAATTCTCCACCATACTTTTCATAACTCTGTTTGCACGAGTTGCACGAGAATGCTGTCATTCACGTAAAAAAATGGGGTGAAATAAGTTGTAAATGCAATATCATGTAAACGTAGTTAATGGATTATGCA
Organism: Mercenaria mercenaria; assembly: GCF_021730395.1. Classification (NCBI taxonomy): domain Eukaryota; kingdom Metazoa; phylum Mollusca; class Bivalvia; order Venerida; family Veneridae; genus Mercenaria; species Mercenaria mercenaria. The sequence continues at coordinate 101,801,280 of NC_069362.1, read as the reverse complement.
GTTCAAGATAAACTTTATCTCATAACGTAACGAACATGTATAATAATGTAACAACAACTTTACTTACACTGATTTAAGTAGCAGTCGGTTTATAAGTGACTTTATTGATTCATTTTGTGTTTTGTTATTGTTGTCAAAAGTATAACGGAAGTGCCTCACAGCTGAAGCGGAAACCAGTTTGATGCGCAAAGTAGTCCACTGTAAGTAATATTTTTTGACAAATGTCCACAGGAATTAATAATTTTCTAATATTAAAGACGAATATCTGAATAGGATTCTTTATTTGATAAGAAATTATAATCATCGACATGTTTATTTAAAAATCGTACACGTGCTGACACCTAAGTTGTCTCCCGTTGTTTATTAGAGTTACCTTTCGTCCGGCGCAGTAATACATTTGCAGTGAATCGCCGAGAAGTCGTGGGAAAATTAAAAACCATGTAAACAAACTAAAATTAACCACCTTTTCAAGATGAATTTCAAGTGATCGACATTATGCATTTAACCCGCCTGACCTGTGTAGCATCTTAGATATCTGTTCTAAGGTATTCATTGTGTAGAATGTCATGTTATGTCCTTGCAATGCTAATTCCACTCTGATTTTTTTGTTTACATTTTTTATCAATGAGAAATATGGCGTCCATCCCGAGATGAACTGACGTGGCGTTAAATTTTTACATGTTTAAGCAAACCTGGTGTGTTAGAAAGAAAATCTCATCCCTTCAACATTATTTGGAACACTGTTATTGTAAAAAACCTGTTTTTTCCTTATACAAAAGCTTAATATTTTGTGTTGAATGTACTTTCACAAACACCTCTGTTTTCCTATTACATTCATAGTACCACATCCTTATCCACAAAATACTGAATATTACAGGTGTCCATCAGTATTATATCAGTTTAGGAATATGTTTTTTATTTTCCCACTATCGATTTCTTGAATATGCACCCCTTCCGCATTGCTGTATGAACTGTGAATGTAGCAATATGCGTCCCCTTAATGAGTAAATTAAGTAATGAAAACTAAAATATCTGAATACAAGTTGCTAAAATGAAATATTTTGCCATAATTGCACGAGGCGTCTTTAAAGTCATTAACTATATGAAACTGGTTTTTTCTGTTATTTTACATGATTTATTTGTGGGAAATGCAATGTGTATTTATAGATATTGATATATACCATACATGATGTATGTCCGTGGGGATATCATTTCGAATCCAGTATAAATCATATGTTGAATAACTGTGAACTAGATAATGTATTAATAGAAAGGTGTTTTACACAAAATACTTGCCATTTCCGTGTATATAAAAATATGGAAAATATGCCTGTGATAGACATAGCGACATTAAAACTTCTGATCATTAAATGATATTCACAGATCCAGGAACCTGCGTTGTGAAAATAAACGAATATAAACTTAAATCCCTCCACCTCTATCAATGCCAACGAATAGATGAATTGATCATTGATACACGTATTATCAAGCAAGAGTTGTTGTTCTTGGCAATCTTACCTAAAAATATTAAAGTGAAATGTTCGAAATCAGAATTATTAATCCGAGGTGGAAAGAAATGAGAGCTTATATATTGTTGGTGATAGAGGAGTATCATTTCTATTCGCGAAGATTGCAAAATCAGTTTGTATTCACCTTAAAATTAATGATATACTGAGAATGTGAATGTCTTTTTGTCGACTAATGCTGAAATTGTTTTATTATGTGCATAAAGTATTAAGTGTATTTTGTCTTAGTTGTAAAAAGTTTCAAAGAATATTTCTTTTTTTTCTCAATTAAAACAGCCCTTGCACTGTAAACTTTAGATGCATTAATTATTGGTGGTACTTGGTAGGGTCCTACTTAATATGCCTACCTCAAGCATGTGTTAAGAGTTGTCGTTCATCGCGATCCTCTCAAAAACGATAATGGCGGTCTCCAAGACCGAGCGGTTAAAGTCACTAATTTCGAATCACTTGCCCATCTCCAATGTGGGTTCGAAATCACACCTGGCTTACGGAAGGGCTGTGGTTTTACCCAGAGGTCACGGTCAGCCAATGCCCGAAACAAAGTAAGGAGAGACACATGGGTTCTTCGTCAACCACAAAAGCTGGAATAATCGCCGTATGAACTAAATATGTCGGTAACTCATCAGGAAAAAATAAAGCAATACCCGAAATGTGAATTAATGGAATAAAGAACTGTTTTAGTTTTAACGATAAAAGTAATTGAGGAGATATATCGCGAAAACTAAGAAGTTCATATGTCAATAAGAAAGCGAGTTTAACCAAAATAACAAAAAAGTACTAGTCTTTTATATTGTAACATCTTGAAAATCTTAGTTACTGTCCTTGCCAAATGCTCTTTCACTTAATATAGACAAATTCATCTTAAATCCATATACATTTACCCCATCTGCTGTTTGTCAACCGTGTCAAAGCAGTAAACTCTATAAATGTCGCTGTACAATTTGAACACAGTGGTCAAAAGTCGGACAATGGACACCTTACTCTTTATGTGGCAGCGATAGAGCGTAGATTAACAATTGATTTTTGCCGGATTGGTGACTGCTAGTTGTCTCTTGTTTGGATTAAATCCTGGGGCTATAAATCTGTGGTCATTTGACGACCTCAATTTGCTCTAAATGCGGTAGCTTACAGCCCATTATCATCACATGTCCTTTGACGTATATTTATTTGTACAGAGCTGGTGTGTTAATAAACAGATATGGTCATAAACTGGCATGATACTATTAATAATGTAAACATAGTATGTTTTCCTGTAGTAGATCTATTGTGTTTACAGTTTGCGTTGCAGGAACTGAGCCAGGGCTTAATTCGGACTGAAATTAACACAGAAGTATTTCGTTAGTGGTGAAGAAAGCGGTGCACTCTATGAATCTCACAAAGTCAACCTAAAATTAATTGTACTATTTCAAGAACTCGTTGCACCAATAAAATGAAACTTCTTTAGTTTTGAGTAATTACAAGCTCGTGTAGATCTAAATATCTGTTCTGTTCTGTAAAATTATCCAGAACTACTGTAAATATTGAAACCAAATGAAATATAAAACCCAACATTTTCCGCTCCTTTTATGAACGAACTGCTATTGCTACTTGTGGAAAGCCGGATTTGTTTAAAAATACTTTTATTTTTTATGTTGCTGCTGTAACTTCAATGGGAATTTGTGAGAGCTAATTGTCATTTTTCTTGTTTTAAGTAAATTTAAGTTAATGTGTAATTAAAAGGCATGAGACGTTTTAAATGTTTCTTAGCAATAATGTAATTCCAGGGCATTCAATCTTGATAGCAAGTCCAGTTAATTGTGCAAGACGTGCCATAAAATATTTCAAACAACTGTTGGAGGCGGAATACAGTATATACAAGTTAGTTCCCTTCCATCAGAAAGATATACGTTCCAATAACGAGTATTGTATAAAAGGTCTAAGCACGTATACGATTTATAGGTAAATGAAACAAAGGACACCTTTGAAAGTCTAACTATCTTTACTGTACATAAACTGTTTTAATAAACTGTTTTAAGAATAACAATATTTTGTTATCGAGTGACAGCTGTACAAAAATTTAAAAACAGCCCATCCAGTTCTGGCATATATTCCATTCCTCATAAAATCTGATCCATACGGTAGTTACTTTTCTGACACATGACGTGTAAACCGTTGTCACCTGTACACGCAAAGTCCGTTTTCTTATTTGATGTAATAACAAAACTCTCAGTGCATAGTTGTAAAGATTAAATGTGTTATAATTATGTTGAAGTCGATTACACGTTCACTTTCAAATTTTCCCGGTATCCAAAAGTTGGGGTTATTGAAACCTTATAACGCGACAAGATCAAACACCATCCAGTTATTTCGGTATACGTGTACCAGAAGGCCGTGACTAACTTTTCGCGTTTGACAACACGTTAGAATCGAAATAATGTAGATCTCAAAAAGTGACTGTCTCTTGGAAAAACTCATTGTTTGTCGTTCAGATGTGTATTATTATATATCACAAAGGCGCTGCCCTTGTGATATAATCAAATCAAACAATGATTTTACTCAACGACAAAACACTGGAATATACTTTTTCTTATAATCAAAATCACCTACGTTTGCGTTCTTCAACGTAAAATCAACCGTTAACCTTTTATCATTGGAAATTCTGGTCAAATCATTTATCTCTTCGGTATTCTATACGTCTACCAACACCCTAAATCCGAATAAATTATATACAAATGCGAGCTTCTTGGTTGGCGCAGCAAAGAATATTTACCACTTAATACCCTTAAGTATTATGCATATTTCATAATTATAAAGTAGGAAAATCTTCTTGGATCATATTCTTCAATGCGTTTTGATGAGAAGACCTGTTCTAAAGTTCTTGAGTGTATTTTACATGCTCAACACTTATCCGATTAGTTATTAGATGTTCTGTACACGTTCTTTTACGTTTTCATAACTCTTCTACCATTGTAGACAAAATGACGTGAAACAACGGGTTAATTATGCATTTGGTGAATCGCAAATATACTACGGAAACACGGTCTTATTTTTTGAGTTTTCTGGAACTTACGACTCGACTGCAATATCTAATGATACCAGACTGTTAGGTTACAAAAACAAATAGAATACGACTCGGAAGTTAAGTTGTAATTGCACTTGTGCATGGTAGCGAATTCGATTCGAATTACTCCTTAAATTATCTCCGTTGTTTTCAAAGTCCTTGACAGCCTTGTTATCTCCAACATATTCAAAGGCATTCTTGCAGCCTCGTTACCTCCGTTTTTGTTTTCTACAAGAAAACGGCTAGTTGAGGATAAATTTTGAAAATCAGACTACAAAAAGACATTTAAACACTATCCATGTAATAAAATGGCAGACAAGGTAATTTTCTGAAAACCCTAATTATACAAATTTTATACGTTTTTAATATAAACGTTAGTTAGTCTGCACGACGTAGATACCACAAAGACATTTTCGTAGATGTAGATTACAATATTGTCTGTTATATACTGCAACATGTTGACATGGACAATCATATGTGTTATGGAAAGATAAACATGGTTCTGAAAACTAATTTGGTAATATACCTCATCCTCCAATACGTTATACATTTGCAAAGTGTAAGGGAATGCGCGCTTTTAAACTAGCTTAAAGTATACAATTTAAATATAGAAAATCCTTCAAATATATTTTTTGTTTCGATATAGATACTGTAAGGTTAAATTCTTTCCCTTGTGTACCTTCGGTCGGCATCTTACGTATTAAACATTATTGCAACATACGTTACTTTTTTCGACAAGGGTGATATTTGATGAATATGGCAGTGTTAGAGGACTTCCACCAATGATATCAAGACTGAGTGTTTCACATAATTCTATATCAAATAATAATCACAGCTCTTGCCCTTACAAAGAAGGTTTGTCTCGTATTAGACCCATATAAATGAAGTGAATCGAGCTTGTTGATTTATGGGAATCGTCGTCTAACGGAGACATTGCTTCAAGCACTTAATCAATATTTACAAATAATATATGGCACCGAAAGCTATATTAGATTTTGATTTTCTCCTAATCACTTTATCTTTTCCTTGTATAACTACTGTTTGTGGACAGAGTGTTTCATTAAGACCTGATAGGAGAGCGGTAATTATCCTTCATGATTTTCATCTCCAGTGTCAGTTTAGGAAGTGGTTAGATGAATGGGTAAGTTGCCAATTGATTAGATTTTTACGACACGTTTCGGAACAATAGAAAATCACTTGAGACTTTCTAACATGACGCTCCTCAACGAAAACGCGTCAAGTAGCAAAACAAAACTTTTTTTACCGCTGGCAACGAAGATCAGTCACAAAACAAGGAATCGAAATAACTTAATATGTCTTGGTGCTAAAATAATTCTAATATAATATGTATCGCTTCTGCGTTTTTCCCAAATATTCCCGTATTTATTTATGATTTTCTGTTTTCTGCAAACACACTCTCCAAGTGCTATCTAAGCACAGCGATACATCACAATAAGGTTACAGTCAACTGTTATAGATTCTTTGTTGAATTTGTTCATTTAATAGATTTCCCAGAAGGGATGATCTGGTTGTTCTATTTGACAGGTTTCCATGAAATGGACCATCCTTGTACTTAATTTGCATCAGATCACGTAATCGTTTTTTTCTGGAAAATGATCCGCCATATCAGACTTAACAGAATGTAACAGGTCGAGAAAGAATGGCCTTTTTTATTGGACAACGGTGGTATTTTTATATTGGACAAAAATTTACGAGGCGGCAGTTTTTCAGGAATCACCTATCCTTATATTTAATTTGTAGTTTTAAGTAACATAATCGTTAATTACAAATTTCAAAAAAAAAAAAAAAAAAAAAAAAAAAAAAAAAAAAAACAGCCAAAGGTTGTCTGCTGACAAAGGTCAAATGATACTGATTTTTCAGAAACTTTTGATCAGGATGATCTTTTGTTAACTTTGAACAAAAATGATATTATCTCCAAGAAACTACATGTACATTATACTGAAAATGGAATGGCATCTAGTCCCAAGGAGATAGAAGAAGATCCACACCAATATAGCAGATTAATTGTATTGACGTCAAAATTATAGGCTATACCTAGATGATGTTGAACAGATACGATGCCACTCCTTGAGAGGCAGCACGTTGATGAAAAATAAAGCTGTCCGTAAGACGAACTTGCAAAGGCCATGACTTTGGCGAAGGAGTCTACGATGGGTAGTTGTTAAATCCCTTTTTGATTTCTATCTTCTGGCATATTTCATTGGGCCATTTAGGGCGTTTCTCTTGTTGCTCCGTTTACTGGAAAGGCATTGAGTATATGCGTTTTGGGCTCTTCAGGTTTGCTTTTTATATAAATTTATAAGCGCATTTTTGTGTTAAAAGACCACAGCTTCTGTTGCCATTGCGCGTGTTCGAGATTCACCGTGTTACCCTGTCCTGTGACTATGGGGCATGATGGGGGTTAAGAGTGAGGTCAGGTGCACAAAAAGTGGTCTCAGCTCACCGATGCTGGTTTTGCCATTGTCCGATCCAAAACGGTGCCCCACTGTGTTTCTTGTGTATGCGCATATGTGTGTAGTGGTCGTGTGCATATCCGCGTGCTGTGTTGCAGTTTGGGGAGGCTACCTTTGTGGAACGTAGCTTCACACCTTGGATATTCATCTTTTTATTCTTTGGCAAGACTTTTGTAAATGAATTATTTCATTACAATTTATTACAAATGAAAATTTTATTATGGCAATGATAATACTTCAACATGGTTTTCCAGTCAATTAGAGATTGCTTTTAGTAAAGCATACGTCTCCTCATAAAGCTTTGAGTGAGTGGGTGAGTGAGTTGGGTTTTACGGCGAATCGACACAAAATGGTCATATATCGCCGAGCCATAAAGCCTTGAACAGTTTAACGGAAAGGTGAACTGATATGCAACATCCAGGCATACACAAGGACATGTGTTTGGAGATAGACAAAAAGAAAACATAATTTATCATTACAGGAAAGAAGCTTTACAGGCACTGACCTCCACATCGTACGACAACAAAAACGAAGGCTTTGAAACTTAGTTATTGATACATTCTATGTTAGAGAAACACGTGCGAAATAATAGTTCTTTTCACTAACTTTTCCATTTAAAAAATGAGCGTTTAAACGGGGTACCGGAGGTACATTGCTTTGATTATAAAGCTATATATATTTAATGGCCGTAAAGTACCAATTCCTCCGGAGTGGTTTGGTCTAGGAGGTACGAAAGTTCTTTATGCTGAGGCTGACCGGGTTCGATCCCCGACTCCGACGGATATATTTTTTTCTTGATTTCATTTCTTATACGCCCGTTTAAAGTAAAGTAATTTGCTATGATGTACGTATATTGTTATAAAGATACAAAAACCCATGTTCTAATGTTCATACAAATATCAAAACTTCAATTTTAAAGAAAGAGATAATGTTAGCCAAAATCCAGTCGAGTCTTTTTAAATAATATCCCCAGCCTAATATCAAAACAACAAGTAGATTTTATATAGTAAAGTAGAAATTATATACGTTTTCCATGAGAAAATAAAAATGCGACATGTCCAGTTAAGTTTATTTCTTTGTGTACATTCTCTCTCAGTACAATCTAAATTATTAAAAGAACTAAGACACTGCTCAAATACGTGTTGAGAAATCGAACATAATTACCTATATCAGTACTAAAGTTGTATATTATACTCGCCCGCAACTGGTGTGAAATGTTTCAGTTTGTTCATTTCCACAAAATTATATATGACGTTGAAAATGATAACATGAGAAAGTAAGTGTTAGATATTGTTAAAAATCAGGAGGAATATTAATTTTCTCCATTATTTGAAAAGCGTTACAAGGTTCACTCCCTTCTGCACAATAGTTTTTGGTTAATTTCTTAGAATATCTTGCAAAACTCGTATGTCAGTATGGTTGTTCCATTATTGGTCACTTTAACAGCACCCGCATTTTATCAATTTTTGAGCCGAAAAGGTAGGAAAGAGTCGCTCTAAACGCAACATCGCAATGCCAACTGCATAGTCAGATGTACAGTGTGTCTACTTATGGATACCAACTGCCAAATAGCTGCAAGCCCATCATGTTAACAAAGAGTTGTTTAACAATACTAAGAACAAATATTTTCTTGTCTCTTGTCAATTAATTACTATCGCCAATGAGTAATAACGCCTCATGGCGGGAAATACTATTGTTTTTCGCTTCTGGCCATCTGTTTAACTGTTTTAGATGTTAGAAGCCATTAGTAACAGCTAAAACTTAAACAAAAATTGCCCTGCACGTGCCAAAGACTAATATCGGCTCTGTCGTGACACAGCGTGTATTTATACACGTTAAAGACCCGAACGCTTTACAGATTAAAAGATAGATGTGTAGTTTCTGTAAGGAATCACATGACATATTTACCATGAAAGTTTACATTAAATATTTCATCGAATCAGTTAGGAATGGGACATAAAAGGGATGCATTAGCAGAAATCCATAAACTGAAACTTTGACAAAGACTGGTTGACTTTGATATAACTTATACAAAAATAGTACAAAAATGAGTATCAAAACAACAGCTGTTGGAGGACAGCAACGCTCGACTATTCAACAGTCTTAAAGTTAACAGAATGAAAGTCGAAAAAGGTGCATAATTTTGTAAATTTCAAAACAGAATTATGGAACCCAGATCGTCACAGTGAACAAATGGGTACTGAAATACCAGCTTACATACAAAGAAAACGTAATTCAAAATTGTTAAGTCGAAAAAAGGGGCATAAGTTTGTAAAAAAAAGCAAAACAGAGTTATTGAATCTGTGCAATGCAAGAAAGTTCATCATAGTGAATAAATGTGTGAAGTGTAAATCCATTCCCACTTGTAAGTGGTTACCGAGATACCAGCTTACATACGCAAATCGGGACGCCGACGAATAGCTCTACTTATTCTTCGAATAATCGAACCCCCTCAAAAAAAAAGGATTACAAAAAGGTACAACTGGTACCTTTCACAACGGAGTATTATGTAATATATATATAATTAATAAAAGCAGCAAAACAACCATCATTAAAGCGACGGCTTTTGATAAATACTTGATGGAACAGTTACACTTTTTCATTGGTACTATCAGTACGGTTAAGGTTATAAAACTGAGCATGGAGACCAGTTTCCGACTTGCTAGACAACAACTCGGATGCTGGGGTTTTGAGACTGGTTTCAGCAAACTCCAACACAGTGTTACTTCCCCTTCCTGGTACAGTTTAGTGTACATTCAATGCGTGCGTACACTCAATGCCGACCAAAAAGTGCGCAAAGGTTGACGTACTGAATTTCCAACAAGGCTGGCCAAGGTAAGTTATTCTCGTCTGGAATGAATGTTAAACACCGGTATTTCATTACTTAGTTTCTATTTCCATTAGTTCTATTATATGATCCGATCTGTTAATGTTCAACGTCATTTAAAATGAGTTTATTTCTATTATGAGATTTGTCGCTCCTAAATATTGATATTTCTTAATAAATCGCGCTACAGTAGAAATTTCTATATCTGCGTTAATTAGCAAGACATGTTTTACAAGGAGCTTCAATCTCAGCTATGGACGTTTATTACTGGCTTTTATAAATGCCAAATGTTTCTTTGTAGGCGAAAGTCAACGACTTCCAATGATGATACACAACTAAGATAAAAATGTAAACAGAGGCTAATTCGTTGACATTTAATTCTCTTAAGTCATATTTTTTATTTAAACTTTAACTTTACGAAACTCCGTGAAAATTTGTTCTAATCTTTGTTAAGCAATTAGCGTCAGTAATGCTACTTCGTGAACACTTACAGATTTCAAGTAAATCAATATCCTCATGGCACCTGACCACAAAAGAACGAGGGTGGGTTAAATCAATATAAATATCTCCAAATACTGATTTTCAAACCTAGACAAAAGTACACCCCCAACTCAACGGCAGACGATTTCAAGGTTACCGTGTCATGAATTCCGACTAAACATTTTCACTATTCCTGAGATCGCAAAATTGTCAGAATTTATTTACAAAACCGTTTTCATTTGTTTCCAGAATTCATGGTAAGCGCAAAGGCTGGGTCAAGCACTTTTCAGTCGATTGTAAAAATGTTGACGCAGTGCAGAAGTGCCAAAATGGTATTTGCACATATATGCGTTATTGGTGACTAAAAGATTTATAGAGTCTCAATTTATTGCAAAAAGCAAGTAAAGGCTATTAACTACCAAGACACTTTAACGCTGTCCTATGCTGCTGTCAACTAATATTTCATTTGTTTCTTTGTGCCTTTTCTGGAGAAATATTAATCAGACATGATGCTAAAATGCAGGGTGGCCAACCCACGTGGCTTTTGAATACCCTAAGCACGGAGAAAATGTCCTGATTCAAGTGAATTTTTGCCTTTATTTTCCTTATTACTTCGCTGATTTTTACAAGATAAAGAGCGTCGAGGACAGCAAAATAAGTGCTTTCCCCCATACACAACGTCTGCTTTTGTTTGTTTGTTTTGGGTTTAACGCCGTTTTTCAACAGTATTTCAGTCATGTAACGGCGGGCAGTTAACCTAACCAGTGTTCCTGGATTCTGTACCAGTACAAACCTGTTCTCCGCAAGTAACTGCCAACTTCCCCAAATGAATTATCAGAGGTGGAGGACGAATGATTTCAGACACAATGTCTTTTATCAAATCGTCACGGAGAACATACTCCCCGCCCGGGGATCGAACTCGCGACCCCATGATCCGTAAACCAACACTCTTCCTACTGAGCTAAGCGGGCGGGCTTTACAACGTCTGCAATCAGATTTTAGTACTTTTCTCAAACACTTCGCCTGCAAAAGTGGGTACGTTATCTATGCAGTCCACGAAAAGCGGTTGTGCGAAGTGTTTGAGAAAAGTACTGAACGTTTTGTGAACTGATGGTAGACGCTTTGTTTTGATTAAAGCGCTCAGTTTGTTGTCTTCGGCGCATTAAATTTTATGAAAATCAGTCAAGCAATAACGAAAATATAGGCAAAATGTTACCGGAATCGAGATGTTTTCTCCGTGTGCACGGTATCCCAAACTCATGTAGGCTGCTGACTTCTGCTCATGATCAAAGTACATGTATGTGTTTTAAAAACACCCAGTTAAAATTGTTAATCTTACAGTTTTGTTCTCTCCTTTTACATCATATTAAATTTTGTATTAAAGTTGATCAAATGTTGCTGTTTTTGAAATTACTAAATACTAATAACTGAAATAGTGCATTCCTCGATTAATGGCGTCTGTTGGAATAGCGAAAAGACAAATGGAGCGTCACGTGGGTAACGTCAGGTAAATACATGCATCTGGTATGTGACGCTAACGCAAAGTGAATTCATTGGGAACTGTAAAACACGGGTCATCTTTGCGAAGCCAAAAGAAAATGTAAATATTACAGTATAAAACTGCTGAGAATATCACTCTCATTGCCTCTTAAATGTACCCACTTTTTGCTTCGAGTGAAATATTACTACTTAAACTACACCGTCTTTGCTAGTCAGATATCCATGACTGATAGCTGGTTTAAGTGGCTTCCTTCTATTGTGTAAGAAGTTCCCAGACACATGATATGTCATTGAAAAATCAAGCACCTAAAAGTTATATATCGTATAGTTAAACAAGCTTAACCTATTAACAAACCAGCCCACTTGTATGCTAGAAAAAGACGGGTTCCACCTTTAGTTCTTAACTTAAATAAATAATATGCATTATTGTCCATTTTCTTAACTTGTCCCATGTGAATAACTACATGACACCATATACTTAGAATCGTCACTTAATCACCGATCGTCTAACTGCAGATAGTAACAGAACTGGTTGACCGTGGGAGTCCGACGATGTCTTAGAACTAGCGCTGACAAACATTATATCATATCCTTTCCCAGCAAATAACTTTATCGGCACGTGAAGATCTGTTATTATACTGCATTTTCGTATCTTTCATTCCCTTGTCATGGTCTTCTACCCTCAAGATAACAAGAAGTGACACATTCTTTGGTCCATGTTGTGTAACTTATGCGAAGGTCATTAAATATATTTACAGAAATTGTGTAATCATACCAATAAATAGTGCTTGCTAACTAAAAGTTTATACCCCCGTCATAGTGACATTCTGAAAGACTTCTTTGAAGAACAAAACAATGCTTATTAATAATGCTGTATAAAAAAGATAGCTACGTTTTAATTTAAATATAACCCTGTAATAATTCGAAATAAATTGCACATCACGGTCATTCCTCAAGATAGATAACTTCCCGACGAGAAAACGTCAAGTTTATAACATTACTGATCCAATACAAAAGGTGTTTATAACTATTTGTATCAGTAAAACAAATATGTATATTTCAGATAACCTTGAATAAAAGGATGAGCCAGATCATAAACATAACTGTTACAGAAATGCATGTCCATTTTCTATATGATATGAACTATTGAAACACTAAAGATGTTCGATTTTATTGTCAACAGTAGATTTTACAACAAAGTTACCTTCTCATTCGGTACTCCCTTGACACAGTTTTACAAATGTTAAGTTGGGATGGTCTAAAGATTCAACGTAACGGTGTTGAAAATTCATCTGCCAGCTCTGTAAAACAGTCTTTATTAGTTGGAACTACATTTTAAAGGCTGTCTGAGGAATATGTAGGTGGATTGAATACCATTGACGCTTCAACATCTCGTAAGGTGTCTGTGTATATAGTTCAATTTATGCTAACACGTACAATCTAATTATAATACTGAACAAAGCATAGACACTGCAAAACACGATTTCTGGTGAAAAAGTATTCATGAAATCAAACAAAGATGAATATTCAACTGGAAAATAAATGTTCCAAGATTACAGCGTCCTCGAACTGCAACACCATTAGTTAGCGTATGTTAGCGTATGTACGGCTGTGTATGTGTAACGAACGTTAAGATTAAGAATTACAGTATGGCGCCGCCTTTGAACGGTCAATGGCAAACACCATTGGAGGGGGTGGGGCGAGATTTAAACCGATCAACGATGCATCGAACCTCATTTTTATTCCCCATCAAACGGCGGGTTGTAAAATCAGAAGTTGTTTGGCATAAACAGGCAATAGAATTAAACACCGTTTATGTTTCAACAATTTAAAATATCAATGAATATGGAAGCACATTTTTGTATGAATATTCGTTTTTATTAAAGGCAATAACACACACTTTTAATTAGACATATTAGAATCTGATAAATCACTACAAAAAGATTTTAAGTACCTATTATTTTAGATGTATACTTTTTATCCGTCATGAAGTTATAGCTGATGTGTGCAATTTAAACAAAAATAACACGAAACTGTACACTTGAGTTGTAAACGAAAATTGTGTTAATAACCAAGTAAATTACGCTACATGTACCCCCAAAAAAATGTGGTTTTGTTCTTAACACAACTTTGTACAAGTTTTGTTTCGAGTTTTCAAGTTTCATGGCTTTTCAGGGAGCTAACTTTCTTAAGATCATGCATGCATGTTAAATATGTATATGGACCTGCCAGTCCGTCTATTTGCGTTACCTAGTATGATTCGCAGCTGCCAAATTTGACAATGTTTTAAAAGTTGCTTCAGTCAATACATTGCAATATCAGTGCATTGATAATCTTGTACATTGTATATTTATGGCATCAAAGTCTGAAGTTGCCATATAAAATCGAATGAAATATGAGATAAGCTGAAACACACAGCGCTTCCATTACATTACCAACCGCTTGTTTGCATTCGTATGTAACTGTCAATCTGCGAAAAGGGTGTCAAATGTCTTCTTCTACAAATATCATTCCTCCGTGAAAAAAGGAAATCACGAACCTCCCTTTGCAGTTGCCAATCTCCTGCCGGACATTTCTAAAAGTTGTTCTTCGCGTCATTCTGGCATCTGTCAAAACTGGAGTTTGGAAATTCTAGCTTTAGGGATATTATCTTTATCGATATTAGAACTTGTCCTCTTCAGTTAAATATAGCTAGGTAGAAACACATATCTTCGTTAGCTTTCATCCTCTTTGTTTTGCATTCGTATGGAGGTGTAATATTTCATTATTCAGCAAAACATTTTCTTTATGATAAATGGAACTCAGTCACATCCATCTGCCACTTTCTTGCTTAACATACTCATAACCCCTGAGCATCTTCTAGTATTTTTCAATGTATGCATGCATGTGTCCTAAATAGAAATCGTACAACTGTTTCTACGTCAATTTCTTGCTTGACATTTGTATGGACATACAGCATATTTGTTGTATTGTTCAGCCACTTTTGTGTATATATACTAAACTTTACCAAAGACCCCTGTTTCCTGCTTCCAATATGCATTGTGTTGTCGAGTGCATCGTTCCAAAGATAGATTTTCCTTTTAAATCATGATTTGTGGAAGGAAAGGATAAAACATCCTCGAAATAATGACCATCCTCTTGCTTTGTATACTAAGTAGTAAAGCTCAAGTTAGCCTTGTAAATAACAGAATATGTCTGTAGTAAGTGTGAAAACAACCAGCACATTTGCACTGATTTAAATTTACAGGACATTGCCATAGTCCAAAGTCATATTCTTCAATAAACTGTTGCAACTGCGAATCAAATTAACCAAATAGAACACCTCTGTTTTCAGATGCAACTCACTGCCTTTGTTTGCACAGGATGATTTCATCGTCCAAACTGCAAACTGAATGCATCAACTTATACATCAGAAGTTGCAGGGTCTAAAGTTGCATTGTTCTATTAACCAATACATTGAAACAACATCTGAAAACAACATCTCATTTGCAGTTAACAATGTCTTAATTCCTTTATGTTTGCAGGATGTTGCCATGGTGCAAAGGTACATGCCTCAACAAATCAATGCATCAAACATGTGAAAGGAAAGAACACCATTTGCCATTGCAAAGCCCTTGCTTTGCATATGCATACCAGAGGCATCATATAGTCAACAGAGTTCTTTAACTGTGGTTCCGTTTCTTTTCTAATGGAGTTAATTTATCTATTTTGTTGGGTTCAGAGTCACACCATCGCAATTTAGGCCGAGAGGACTTTCCAAACTTCTGATGGCAGAGGAAGACACTAGATACCCGTCCATGCCTTTTTTCAGGCATGGGCTAATGGTGTTTATCTTTGAAATTATCTCTTTTTCTGCTAGTTTAATTTAAACTTCATTACCACTGAAGCTACAAAATATGAACAATACCATTTGTTCATGACAAGCAAAAAGATCAAACACTCATTTCATTACATGTCTAATTGTAATGATGCAAAATGAATTTTCTATTGCAATCAGATTTTGTCACAGGATTGTCTTGGAGAAAGTAAAACAAGCCATAAAATACTGCAATAAAATCAAAGTTATGTTGCAACATTCTATTGAATTAAAAGCCAAACTAACAAAACCAGACAGCATGTGAACACAGCTCACAATCATGTGAACACAGCTCAAAAAGATTTGAGCATTTGTATTCTGGACTTGAGAATGAAGATCAACTGCAAATAAAACCATCTTAAGTTTGTCCTTATGGACAATATGAATGTAAATGTATACACATAGGTTTGGTCTTGCAAAAGGGCGACTCTCCTATTTATTTCAATACCAAAGTCTCTTTACAAAGAAGCTTTCTTGCAACAGGTCTTAGGTCATTAAACCTTATATCTCATCTATTATTACTGTCAGACATTGAATGGTATATAATGCACACAATAATTTTCTCAGCAAATAGATATTCTTCATACAATTTGCACAGCACTTGTTAAACTTCTAAAGCAATGCAGATATTACTGTCTCAATCAAAATATTAGCAAGATTGAATCAAATATTTCAATTATTCTTACATCTGTATTAAACCTGTAAATCAGAATCTACATGTTGCTTGTAGTTTTGACATAAAACAAGACATGCTTTAAACATGGTCAGAACTAAACAAACCATGCACAATAACTGTTAAAGAGCTTAATTGTGAAACTGCAATTAACCTCTTTTTAATTTACTATAGCTTTTGTTTGTATTAATTTACATATTGTTAAAGAAAAAATGATAACAAATATAAACTGTTTTTGTGTTGCACATTAAAATATCATCTTGTGTTGTAGATGTAATTTCTGCTGTTGTACAATTCATGTCTATTTAAGCATCCGGAGTTGCATGCTGACATTGTTGTTCTCTTCTTTCTTTTGTATCTGTGCTTCACACCAAACAACGAGAGAACTGTATCTTAACAAGAGAGTTGGAAAAGCTATTTTCTGTACTAAGCATGATCCTCTACAAATGCAACATTTTAGGGAGATATAAACACATTTGGAATGAGAAAAAAAAGTAACTTTTGCAAGATCTAACACAAATGTATACATTCTTCAGAAATTTCATTACAATCTGGCAAAAGATATGAAGGGCCGTTATGGCCCCTACATCATAAACCTGACTCACTAATCACAAGCTATGCCAATTAGTGGTATTTTTATTACAAATCTAACAAAGTGAAGAATCTTGGCAACACAATTCAATAAAGAATCATTTAAACACGAACACCTACCCCCTGGCAACCACCATTTTTGACAACTTTTCAATGGCTTGAACATATTTGCAGAGTCATTCAAACTATGTTTTTTGACATAAAAATGGTATAGACAGTTCTAGTAGATGTTACCCATGGAACAGTTTTTTTTAAATAATTTCAATTTCTTCCATGCATGTTCATAAAAGTTACGCTTGAGCATCTACTGCTTAATTATACCAAAAATAGACTTCTACAATGTCAAGTGTAACGTGTAAAAATTATTCTAGAACTATTACCATATCTCCTTTACAATTGTTGTTTTCTTAAAGAAAAGAATGGAAACAATTAACTAATTTTGATACAATAAATTAATGTTAATTAAAAAAGTCTTAACAAGCACATTTTCTGTATATATGGCCTAAAACTATACCTGTCTCTAAGACAAAGCCTTGTCAAAACTATTCCATCTTTTATATTAGCCTTCTTTATTAAATATATATAATAAACAAGGCATATGAACCAATCCAATGTTTTCTATAGGACTATATTTTCCAGATTTATACATCATTTAATGATGCATATGTCTCACACAGTCTGCACTGTAGACTCTCAACAATGTTTTTTATTGCTCTGTTAATTTCATCTTGTGGTCGTTTTTATGTCAAAAGGTCTTGCAAAGTCTAGAACTAAATGTTTCTATATTTTTTATGCAACTGTTGCACAGAAAATCTCTCTTACTGGTAATTGGAAGTTTACTGAACTTACATTGCACGACATACTAGTACGTGTATGTTATTGATATTGTCTCACAATCTTAAGACTTCCTCAATATTGTCTGTTTTATAATTATGATATAATGTTACTGAATTATGACAAAAGTGCATCCCCACTTTCCAACATTTTATTACTTCATTTGCTTTTTTAAACCATCACAGAACAATGATTTCATTGCCTTATTTAATGAATTATAGCTTTTATTTTAATAATTTGCTGATGTATCGATTGTAATAGAATCAAATAACATCCACTGTAATTATGACTTGTTTCTTTGAACTGATACTGGATTCAACTACTTAGCAAATTTTGTGTTATTAATTTCTACTTGTTTAATGAAATATTTCATAGCACTCAGAAGACTCTACTGCTAACTAAGATGGATATGTTAAGTTCCACTTGCTATAATGTGCATCAATAGCTAATCTATTTATTACAATATTAACTGCCATTTGATGTTATCCACATTTGTTATTTGCTAATACAGTTATAACAATATTGATTATCTGCATCTATCTGTAATACATGTATAACGACATTAACTGCCATTTGTTTTTACCTGCATTTATTGCTAATATATGCCATTTGTTATTATTCACATTTGTTATTGCTAATATATGTATATTTGTTATTGCTAATATATGTATTACAAAATTAACTGCCATTTGTTTCTATCCACATTTGTTATTGCTAATATATCTATAACAGTATTAATTGTCACTTGTTATTAAACTTATTATCCACCTATAATGCAAATATATGTTTAACAATATTATGTGACATGTGGTTTATCTGCATCTATTGCTTACATGCATTGGTATGTTAAAATGTACATCAGTATTAACCTCCATTTGTCATTATCTACATCGACTGCTGACATGCCTCAATCTGCTATTATCTGGACCTTCTGCTTATATATGTATTGCAAAATTAACTTCCATTTGCTATTGTGGAATTATTAAAGATTGGATTGTTGCATGTGGAAACGGGAGATGCACTTTTTGCAATGTTTAATGTCTTTCTGGATTGCAATCCAAACTTCCTATTAATAACCTATAGCTTTTAAAACAGCCTTGTATTTGCTTGTTTTGCAAGGTTGTGTTTCAATGAAACAGTCTTGTTTTGCTATTAAATTGTAAAACTAATTATAACAAGCACATCTGATTTGAACATATTCTGAACAAAGTCTGGCTTGGATTTCAGTATCAGCTGCATGTGTGGTACAATTAGCTTATACAACATGATATTGTATTAATTTATTGCCTGTTGTTTCCTTTTTCATATTTATATGTCTGGTATTTTTAATTGCATTTAGAACATAAATGTCATTTTTGCAATTTTTCTTACATGGACCTATAGTTCAGTTTTTCACTGGCTTTGTTGTATTTACTATGGCTTGTGATCTTTGCTTTGAAATGTACCTCGCATTTAGCTTTAATTTGACTTAAGATGAACTTGTCCATCTTTCAATTTGGACAGTACCGTTAACTGTTAAAAGGGGTGATTACCAAAAAGATACTGACTGAATGGCAAACAGTGCTGTCACAAGGGCAGAATCAATCGTGTCCAGCATGATAAGGGTTAATATCACTGTTTAGAAGAGCACTTTTACTTTACTATGACTGGCACTTGAGGTATATGCTTTGCTTTCTTTACTATAAATGACACATGTGGTCTTTGTTTGGAAGACATCATGTCATGCTGACATCACATAATATGTCCATATTTCCAAAATGAGCCTAAAAAATGGAAAAATGATTTTATCATAAATGTTCAATTGATGTTATTGAAATGTAACATACCAGGATAAAATCTAATTATTGTGTTTCATCTATTTTTGTGTTTTTTTCTTCTACTCTTAAACTATTCTTTTTTATCTACACTATGACTTACACTTGTAAGTCTTGTTTTGTGGAGCATCTGAATTGTTGAATGTTTTCCTTACTATAACTGAAACTTGTGACCTTTGTTCAGAAGTGCATTTGGGTTTTGTGGATATTTTTACTACAACTTACACTTCAGTCCATTTTTTAAAGAACATCTGGGTTTGTGTTTTAATTCTCTGTATTATGACTGACACTTGATGCCTTTGTTTGGAAAAACATCTTTGTTTGTGTATTTTTCTTTACTTTGACTGACACTTGCAGCCTTTGTTTGGAAAAAGTTTACTGAATCTGACACTTGTGACCTTTGTGCAAAAGAACACTTGGATTTGTCTTTGCTTTCTTTAAAAAAATGACACTTGTGACATATGTGTGAAAGAAGAGTTGGGTTCATCTTTGCTTTCTTTACTAAAACTGACACTTGTGGCCTTTGTGTAGAAGACCACTTGGCTTCGTCTTTGCTTTCTTTGATTAAAACTGACACTTGTGGCCTTTGTGTGGAAGACCACTTGGCTTCGTCTTTGCTTTCTTTTATTAAAACTGACACTTGTGGCCTTTGTGTGGAAGACCACTTGGCTTCGTCTTTGCTTTCTTTTATTAAAACTGACACTTGTGACCTTTGTGTGGAAGAACACTTGGATTTGTGTTTGCTTTCTTTACTGACACTTGCGCCTTTGTTTTGGAAGAACATCTGGGTTTGTGGAGTTATTTATTTTATTTTTGTGGAGTGATTATGACTGACACTTCTGGCCTTTGTTCTGGAGAACACTTAGGTTTATGTTTTTCTTCTTTACTATGACTGACACATGTGTACACTAGGGTTTGTCTTTGCTTTCTTTATTATGACTGACACTTTGTTTGGAAGGAGACCTGGGTTTGTCGATTTTTCTTCACTATGACTGAGTTTTGGCCTTTGTCTGGAATAACACCTGGGTTTGTTGAATTTTCTTTCCTAGTATTGACACTTTAGGCCTTTGTTGGAAGAACACTTGGGTTTGTGGATTTTCATGTTACTATGACTGACACTTGTGATCTCTGCTTGGAAGTTTAAAGCTCTTTCAACTACTGTGAAAAGCATCTGTGTTCTTTCTGGAATGACACTTACGCTTTGTTTTACGATTTAACCCTTTTCATCTTCATTTGGAGGAGCTCTTGAGTTTGAGCTTTTTTTTTCTATCACTAGCTATTGTGACCTTAATATGGGCTAGAGGTATAAAGTTGCTTTCATTTGTATGATATTCGTTTTAAAAGAATGGTTCCTGGTTTTCTTAAATTGTCTTTGGATTATTATACTTTGACCAGCATACACTGGGCCTGTCTTTTTTACTGAATAATCTGCGTAGGCTATCTCTTGACAGTTCATCATTTCATCAATTCACAAGAACTAGTAAAGTAGTGCTACTCTTTCAGGAACTGGTAAAATAGTTACTTCACTGTCCTCACACAATGAACGTAAGTTGTATTTAACCCTTAGTCTGCTGGCGGCAAGTGATTCTGCCTTTGCGACCAGTGCAGACCAAGATCAGCCTGCACATCTGTGCATTCTGATCATGGTCTGCACTGCTTGCCATTCAGTCAGTATCTCTTTTGGTAAGCACCCCTTTTAACAGTTAATGGTACTGTCAAAATTGAAAGATGGACAAGTTCATTACAGAAGTTTAGCAGGATGAGGGTTAATAAAGAGACAATACAATCTGTTCATAATTACACAACATTTTACAGATTGCTTCAAAATATTATGTCATAAAAAGACTCATATCATGGTAAATTTTATAGTATAGGAAAAGAGAACTTGTTGTATAGTTAAGATCAAAACTACTCTCTACTGAAAGATATGATCTTGTAAAAAGAAATTGTCAATGACTTGCCTTCAACAGTCTGACTAGTCACAGCTTCTATTCCATCTAAACAGCTGGTCACATGTATTGACATGCTGCTGTCTTATAGATATAGAAAAATACAACTAAAAGTATTCATCCATTCAGAAATGTAGCATACATGTCAATCAGTTAGCAAAAAAAACAGTCTTTAAGGAAAATGTGACATATGACATTATACCAGTTAAAATCTTATATTGCATAGAGCTCTGACTGAAGCCCAACAGACCTATTATAGGGTAGCCAAATTGTGAGCTCTATGAAATGATCTACAGTCAGACAAAAACAACTGCAAAGACCACAGTATAAATCTGCACACGAAGTATACACTATCAATAAGAATCATATACTATAAAATATCACGAAAATTCATGAAAAAGAAGAAGACTCTAGATCTACAAAACTTAATGAAAAATCATGAAAAAGAAGGATACAGTGAAAATATATCTTGAAAATAAATCATCTGCTACAAATTATCATTAAAAAGAAGCACGTTCTACAAAAAATCATGAACAATAATAGAATCAAAGGACCAAACAAAAGACAAGAACATTATAAATTAGAAAACTGTAATAAAGACAGGATTCATAGTTTAACTTCATGTTACACATATACAATATCAGATTCTTTTATTTCAGTTCAAATGACAAATCACATATGTATTTCAATTGAATTAAGAAATAATAAATCTGTTCCTATATTTTATCAGTTAATAAAATATGGGCAGGAGTTTGGATGCGTAATAATCAAATCACGAGTGCGCAGCACGAGTGATTTAATTATTCGCATCCAAACAACTGCCCATGTTTTATTAATTGATAAAATTATTGGAACATATTTATTATTTCGATTCTAACAACGCAAATAATTCGCATTTTACAGTACTACATTTTCAGCGTAATACGTCATTCGGGTCATATGCTGTTACAATTTACTCCCTATGGTTAGAAAGTGTTGCATAGCCAATGGAACGTATATATATTTGTTTCTTTTTTATCAGAATTTTGAGAAGTATTTATAAATTAGTAATCTAACAGCTCGCAAACTAATTATGAACAGAATCATCAAAATAGGCGAGCTGACCCTGTATTACGAGTGACGAGATTAACTTTTATATAACGTCACATCATTATGACGTCATACTTTATGTCATACATTTATGACGTCACTGCTGAATCATAATTAAGCTAATTGAATTCGCTCGTAGAGATCAGAGCGTGTTTTACAGACCTACACATAGGTCAGTATGACTTTTTATTATATTTATGTTTTTGAAATGCTGTTTTCAACCGTTTGGCCCTGAAATAATTCGTATGTAATTGAACTGAAGTAAAATCTCTTATGTTACAATCATAGGGGGGTGAAATGTAACAGCCATCCATATTTTATCGTAGATTCATGTATAGGCGATTTCGCAATATGTTTATATAGCAATTGCTGTGGATCGTGTTAGAATGATCATTAAAAAAATCCTGAAAAAAAGTTGTTTCATAAGCCATAATCGAATAACAGCTTGCCATGCTTGTACTTTCATGTTACAGCAAAATGTCATTGTACATACTATGCAACATGTTACAGTTTACATCATGCATCCTTGATATGACAGGAAAAAATCACAGATATTAACAAAACAATTTACTTAGTTCAACTCCTAACTAGATAGGGGTTTACAGGACAGTGGTGTCCCAGAGACTGTTTCTTCATATGTGGAATATTTCTTGTTGACAATGCAAGATTTCATGTTATCTTGGGTTGTGGGTGTGAGTAATCAAGAAACGGGGAGGGGACAGTTATGGATATTGCAAAACGTCATCAACAAGAGCTGTCTCCATAGGATGACACATGCCCCCGATGGCACTTTGAATGAATAGTTATGGCTGATGTTAGAGTTTAGGACCTTTGACCTACGGACCTGGGTCTTGCATGCGACATGTCGTCTTACTGTGGTACACATTCATGCCCAGTAATTTTAAAATCCATGCATGAATGACAAAGATATGGACCGGACACGCCCATCAATGCACTATCATGAAATATGACCTTTAAGGTCTAAGTGTGACCTTGACCTTTGAGCTACGGACCTGGGTCTTGGGCGCGACACGTCGTCTTACTGTGGTACACATTCATGCCAAGTTATTTGAAAATCCATCAATCGATGACAAAGATATGGACCGGACACGAAAATTGCGGACAGACCGACAGACTGACAGAGGGTTCAAAAACTATATGCCTCCCTTCGGGGGCATAAAAACACAACATAAAAGGAACTGAAGGAGTACACACAAAAAAGGATTTTTGTGGTGGGGTAAGACTGGAATGGTAAACCCCAAATAAAACCCTATGTGCACAACTTTACATACTGAAAAAATATTTATATAAAATTTCATGACTCAAAGGGAAATACATGTGACACAAACTTTTAGGTTCACTATATCAAGGGTAATAACTTTGGTTTGGCAGAGTGAAATCCCAAACAAAACTCAAAATGCACAACTTCACATAATGAACTAGAGATGCTTTTGAGAAAAGTGCAGGTCTCCCACAACTGCCTTGTTTCTCTGGATGGGCTAGACGAGTGGATCCAATTATGGCCTAGACGATTGGATCCAATCAGTAATTCAAGGGCCATAATTCAAAAGTGCCTGGGTGGATTTGGCTAGTTATTGAACTTGGCCGAGGTCTTATGGTCAAACATATTTTGTTCAAGTTTAGTAAAGATCGGATGAGAAATGTTCAACTTAGAGTGTGGATAAGGTTTGTGACAGACACACAGACAGGAGTAAATCAATATGTCTCCCACACCACTGTGTGGTGGGAAACATAATAATATTCTTTCAAGATTTCAAGACTATGGTCAAATTTTTTTTTAAAGATATATGCACCACAAAGTTTTAGGCTCTTTACACATATTTTTGACTGTCAGGGGTCATAACTTTTGTCTGACTGAGTGCAATCCCCCATTTACATGCTGAATAACAATCTTATGAAGTTGACATTTGATGAGTCTAGGTCAATTACTTTTTTAGATATACCCAACACAAATTCGGATGGACGGGCAGGTATAATATGGACAGATGGCCAGACAAGCATAAATCTAAGTGCCCCAAACTCACCTTAAACTTAGGGGGTGGGAGGCACAAAAAATATATACTATGGCTACATTGCTAAATTAGCTACTTTTAAAAGATGTAATTTTTATTTGTTATTGAATGGTATATAGGATATCAATGTTTGGGAAATGTCAAGTTGGCATAACAAATCCTGAGAAAGGCTTGACAATATGTTAAAAAAAAATTGAAGACCAGTTGCTTGTACTCTTTAGGTGATTACTAAGTGGTACCTCAAACTTAAAAACTTGTTGAAATGCATATTATGCCTTTCTCCTTTAGAACTTGTATTATCTTTATTTCTTGCATTTCTCTACACTAAGTCTTATACAACATACATTACCTGAAGCTTTTGCTGAAAACTTTTCCCTGTTTGCTGCACAAACTGCCAATAACCTGTAACCAAGGTCAAGGTCATAGCCTGGCTGGGCTGCCACACGACTTACAACCTGAAAGTAATATAACATGGTTGTATGAACTGAAGGAGATAAAGCTATTGTCTTGAATCTGTAAATATGAGAAGTTATGTATTTAGCATGCTACCAAAGTCTAGGTTATTAAGGTATTATATCATATATGATGCCGCAAAAGTCAATGTCACAAGTATTCTAACTTACAGTGCACAGGTTAAGGTTAATTACACAAGTGCTCATAGAACATGAAATTCCCCCCTTGGTACATTCAGTAATTGCACAAGGAACAGAAATTATTTAGTCACTGTACAAAAAAGTTCTACTGTTCTGAGTCAATGTGACTGTTGACCTACTGACCTCAAAATCAATAGGGATCATTTGCTGGTCATGATTAACCTCCCATAAGTTTCCTGATCCTAGGCCTAAACGTTCTCAAGTTATCGTCCTGAAATGGTTTAACTGTTCCGGGCCAATGTGACCTTGTCCTTCGGCCTACTGACCACAGAATCAATAAGAGTCATCTGTTGGTCATGATCAACCTTCCTGTCAACATTTATGATCCTAGGCCTAAGCGATCTTGAGTTATCATCCAGAAACCGTTTAACTGTTCCAGGTCACTGTGACCTTGATCTTAACTGATCTCAAGATCAAAAGGGGTCATCTGCTGATCATGATCAACCTCCCTATAAAGTTTCGTGATCCTAGGCCCAAGTGTTCGTAAGTAATCGTCCGGAAATGGTTTAACTGTTTCGGGTCACTGTGACCTTGACCTTTGACCTGCCGACCTCAAAATCAATAGGGATCATCTGCTAGTTATGTCCAACCTCCTTATCAACTTTCATGATCCTAGGCCCAAGCGTTCTTGAGTTATCATCCGGAAACCATTTCAATGTTCTTGGCCACTGTGACCTTGACCTTTGACCTATTGATCTCAAAGATCAATAGGGGTCATCTGCTGGTCAAGACCAACCTCCCTATCAAGTTTCATGATCCTAGGCCTAAGCATTCTTGAGTTATCATCCAGAAACCGTTCCACTTTTTTGGGTCAATGTGACCTTGACCTTTCACCTTTCATCTATTGACCTCAAAATCAATAGGGGTCATCTGCTGGTCATGACCAACCTCCCTATCAACTTTCATGATCTTAGGCCAGAGCATTCTTGAGTTATCATCCGGAAACGGATTGGTCTACATACTGACAGACAGACCGACCGACCTAACAACATCTGCAAAACAATATACCCCTCCTTCTTCGAAGTGGGGCATAATTATCCTAGAATGTGTTCCATTTTGCATATTATATATTGAATTTTGCACTAAAACTCACAAGAGAAAAACTATAAATCCAACTTATAATGAATATACTTAACAATCCTAAGGGATGGGGAGGACCATTTTCAGGTTTTATACAGTATTTCACTCATGGGTTCAGACATTACAGGTGTGCCTGTACCAATTTCAGATCAACTTGTTTCAGCATAGAAAACAAATGTGCCTACAAGTATTCAATTCTGTTAACACTGCTTGAAAACTTAAGTGACATTTTCTCCCCAGCAATTTAGGAAGCTCGCAATTTTGAACTGTTCGCTGTTATCGTTCATATAAACGATTTCCCTTCCTAAACCAATTGTGATTCCTAATTAAATTTCAGTTTTCCTGAACGCTATGATATCTGACAACAATAAGCCATATCGTTCTTTCTCTTGTGATCCACATTTAAACAACACTTCTCATTATTGGCTTCCTACTCCATGCAACAGCAATGTTTTAATGTAAAATATTGATTAAAGCACGGCTGTCTCTGTTTTTTATTGTATAAACTTTCCGAAAGGAGTCTTTCCGAGATCAATCACTTTTCCCTGGCTAAATTTGAGCAATTGTCATATTTTCTGTAAATAGATTTTGTTTCATGTGATATCAAATCTGATGTTATACGAATGATGTCTTTATGGACAAAAATGCAGACAAGTTATAAGTATGAACTTTTTTCTTCTTCAGGTACACAGTGCCTTAAACCATTTCAGTGGAACCATTTTGTTTAAAAAGCAAAAGTCTGCTAATACACTTTGAAAACTGTCCAAATAATTTCAATATCAAATCATTGTAATCCAAATGAAGAACAAAGTACAATATTTATTCATTATTTTATTATTAAACAGCCACTGAAATTTACATGCTAATTTTTTTTAAGCAAGACATGTTAACCTTAAACCGTTTCAAAGTAAATGAAACAAAATTTTTGGACTGCTTTTTAGCACTCTAAGACATACCTCAAAGGTAACCTATACTGATGGGCCAATTATGATAATGTGTAACTTCAATCTAGTATGCATGTAATACAGTTCAAAACATACCTTCTCACTCTAGTTGTTCAGAATCATGGTTGCCAATTTTTTAATTGTACACAAGTATTTGATAAGTGGTTCATGTATGTTTCCCTACAAGTGGGTACAACACGTTCTTGCATATTTACAGGTGCTCAAGCATCTGAAAATCTTCCAAACAGGTCTGAACAAGGTTTCTTTACATGTTTTTTTATTACCTTCGTATTTTCATAACAATGTGGTGAAAACTGCTTAAAGTTGTCTAATGCACCAGTCACAGAGTACAGACTCATTCTAAATATAGAATGTTGAAAAATGTTTTTAACTCTTACTGTCTCTGATACATGTTTACTCATTTTAACTGCAAGAACTTTAGTCAATGTACTGACTTATTCCAAATACAGAATGTTGCAAAAAAGGGCTGAACTCTTAATGTTTTCAGACATGTTTACTTATTTCAACTGTGATAACTACAGCTCTTGCCTCTAACTAAAATGAAATCTGCAAGGGGCAGCAGAAAAGAGGAATAACTCCTGAAATCTGTTAAAATTAGTTTTTACGGTGTGCAGAAAGTCCAAACTTGTAGTGCACTGGCAATGTAAAAAGTGATTTTACTTGGAGAACAAACACTTCAATGCAATGTCCATGTATGTATAATCAACAAGACTAGTAGGTGCACAGAGGAAATATGGTGGAAGTTTCTGGTTACATTTCACAGTGATGCTGCCTTGAACCTAATACCTACATAGTGAGTTATTAACAGTGTCCTGTCACTGATCAAAATTCAGTTATGGAGAAAAAATTCACTAACAAACTTTATTAAAACGTGTCTGCATTATGCGTGTTGTCTAAAATGTTGTCTGTTTATACCTCCTATATACCACATTGAAAATACAAATATATAGAAAACTCTCCATACACTCACTGGATTATTTCAACCTTTCTCTTGTGAGAGAAAAATGATTCATTTTCAAGTAAATGAGAAATATTTTATTGTGGCATCTGAAGAACATTTTTCATTTCAAGAACATTATTAAGAATAAATCCACCAACAAACCAGTATATACCTACAACATCAGTTCAAATATAATTCGTAAAAAAATAATTTTTTACAGTGATGACAAAATGTTCAACAAAATTTTAGTAATGCTCAAGACTTCAAACATTTGTGTAGTTTTTATTATTTCAAGAAAGCATGTAATTATCTCTGTTTTTGGAAAGGTCAGGTTAATCTCTAAAAACAAAAACAATTAAACTTATCATAGAACATGTGATAGTTACTAAATATAACAGTCTTACCCATCATCAATTTCTGATCAATGCTTAAAGCCAGGGGTACCCCCAGTCCATTTTACCTAAAATTTTACTGCGTTTTATGTAATATTACTTGCTTGAAGGCACCAAATCACAAAATTTTGACATCTGCCTTCAAATTATTCGTATACCATTAAAGAGCAGTAACCATACAAAAAGGTCATTAAAAATGTTTCTTCAAAACTAGCGAAACAATTCCCTACAGCAGGGAACAGTAGATATAATGCAATAAAGCTTGTAACTCTCTAAACCCACTTTTTCCAACAGTATTTCTCTTTTCAGATCAATTGACTAATTGTTACACCATTACTAAACCAAATGGACATTTCTAAAGCTGTCTCAAAATAACCTGAACAGAATGTTAAGACTATTTTCCTTGACATTCCCAGATCATTTCTTGAAAAAGATAACATTCTTAAAACTGTTTCAGAATAAGTTAAATAGCTTCATTCTTTTCTTTACTTTTAATTGATAGTATATATAGTCTCTGACTAGTATATATAGTCTCTGACTACTAGTATATATAGTCTCTGACTACTAAAAAACAAAGTGCTCATTTCTTCAGCTGTTTCAAAATTAATTAAAAGGTTAGTTCCTTTGACCAATGTTTTGTACTCTGAACAGTTCTTAACAAAGTGCACCTTCCTTCAACTGTTTCAAAATAAGATGAAAAGTTTTTAATTCTACTAAGGCAAACTCTGGACAGTACTTAACAATGTGGACTTTTCTTTGACTGTTTCACAACAAGCTGAAAAACATGTTCAACAAATTTAAACAGTCTCTGAAATATATTAAACAAAGTAAACATTTCTTACACTGTTTCAAAGTAAATGAATAGCATCTCTGTTCAAATCTCAAAAACATATTTCTGATCTTTTACTGTTTCAAAATGACTTGCACAACTCCTTAATTTCTCTAAACATGTCTTAATCAGTTTCAAAATAAGTTTATCAAAACTGTTTCAATTTCTAACGACTACTAAACCAAGTGTACTTACAAGCGATACATAAATAACTGTTTCAAAATAAGTTAAACATAATCTTTGTTAAAA
This sequence comes from Mercenaria mercenaria, assembly GCF_021730395.1. Classification (NCBI taxonomy): domain Eukaryota; kingdom Metazoa; phylum Mollusca; class Bivalvia; order Venerida; family Veneridae; genus Mercenaria; species Mercenaria mercenaria. The sequence continues at coordinate 101,771,486 of NC_069362.1, read as the reverse complement.
TAGTTTAGTTTAACTGTTTTAATTTCTAATGACTACTAAACCAAATGTATATACAAGCTGTACATTAAATTTGTTTCAAAATAAGTTGAAGATAATCTTTGTTTACTATTATTTGTTGGAATATTATGTTTAACTGTGGCTACTAAAACAAGTGTACATAGAAGCTGTACATTAAATTTGTTTCAAAATAAGTTGAACATCATCTTTGTTTTCTATTATTCTTATATCTATCACATCCCCTCTTATCCTTCTTTCCTGCCAGTATTGCTCTGTTTTCCCATTAATTGAACAATTATTGTCCACAGTGTATAAATCTCATCCAATTCTGGCAGTTATTGATTCAAATCAAAGTCCTACAAAACTCAATTACTGATTCAGTCTGCCTTTTACAGATTTTCTGAATAAATGTAAGTTTTGCTGTGCTATGTTGCTATGGGACTTGGATGACATTAGATCACTATTTGACATTTATTACTGTTTCCACTCTTCCAATATGCCATTTTCTATACAGCTTTTTCTAGACAGATCCATTAGGCACAATGACTACATTACTTAGATATAAATTACTTAGAAATTTTATAGAAATATTCCTTTTGTTTCTCCATTATTTCTTGCCATTTCCTGTCAGGCAATGTAAGCTACTCCTCCAGTTGACAGTTTGTTTGTTCAATAAACAACTTGTGAAACAAACATACAAAATAGGCTGCAGAATATGTAAATATCAATATTATATAATGCAAGATTAATTACATTTGAGAAACAGAACCTCTAGCTACTGCAGGCCAAAAAAGCTGATTATAGTAATTGTTTGGTTCCTGTCACATATTTTAAAACAAGAGCACCGCCTTGCGGGTGCTGACGCTCATCTGATTTTTTTTGTATAATAGAAATATTGTCCTACCCATGATTTTCTAAGTCTAAAAAGGGCCATCATTCTTGCAAAAAGCAGGATAGAGTTATGTTTCTTGATGTACAGTGTCCACTTATGATGGTGAAAAACTGTTGCAAGTTTTAAAGCAATAGCTTTGATAGTTTATGAGAAAAGTATACTTAAACATAATACTCTACCAAGAAAATGATTTTCTAAGTCCAAAAGGGGCAATAATTATTGCAAAAAGCAGGATGGAGTTATATGTTGCTTGCTGTACAGGGTCAGCTTATAATGGTGAACAAGTGTTGCAAGTTTCAAAGCAATAGCTTTGATAGTTTAAGAGAAAAAGTTCACCTAAACATAAAACTTAACCAAGAAATCTGATATTTTCTAAGTCCAAAAGGGGCCATAAATCTTGCAAAAAGCAGGATGGAGTTATGTTTCTTGATGTACAGGGTCAGCTTATGATGGTGAACAAGTGTTGCAAGTTTTAAAGCAAAAGCTTTGATAGTTTAGGATAAAAGCTGACCTAAACATAAAACTTAACCAAGAAAACAGATTTTCTAAGTCCAAAAGGGGCAATAATTCTTGCAAAAAGCAAGATGGAGTTATGTTTCTTGATGTACATGGTCTGCTTATGATGGTAAACAAGTATTCCAAGTTTCAAAGCAATAGCTTTGATAGTTTAGGAGAAAAGTTGACCTAAACATAAAACTTAACCAAGAAATCCGATATTTTCTAAGTACAAAAGGGGCCATAAATCTTGCAAAAAGCAAGATGGAGTTATGTTTCTTGCTACACAGGGTCAGCTTATGATGGTGAACAAGTATTCCAAGTTTCAAAGCAATAGCTTTGATAGTTTAGGAGAAAAGCTGACCTAAACATAAAACTTAACCAGGCAACGCCGACGCCGACGCCGACGCCGACGCCGACGCCGACAACCGCTCAAGTGATGACAATAACTCATCATTTTTTTTCAAAAAATCAGATGAGCTAAAAATTATTGTAAAGCTATATTGGTATGCATCCTTTGAGTCTGTATGTAAATTAGTTTGAGTAACATGAATTCTAAAAACATAATTTATGCATTTTTCTCAATCTACACTTCAATAATTCACATGAGGCTATATGAAAATCTTTATATTATCAAATAAGTTGTAGATCAATTAGGAAAAAAGTTAATTGTTTTTATGCCAAAATGTTCTATCAACAAACAAGCAGACACATTTTTTTTGCAATAGTCTTTGAATTTATGACCTGTAGTCATGGTTTACTCCAAGAACAATCAGTAGTCATACACCCATGCTTTATTATAAAACCCTGAACAAGTATAAATACTGTTAAAAAATGGCATTAAACCCAAAACAAACTGAACAAGTATGATGTTGGATAGACATAGACTAGATGAGATCTCCATGTGCTGTAAGGTCTTTATGCATTTTTCTCACTTGCAAACTTGAACAAGAATTGGGTTGAATAGTTGATCCATGTGCTGTATAGGACCATTCCATCACCTTTTACCCATTTTCAGTCCATCAAATTACTTTGTGTTGCACACTTGAACAAGAATGGGGTTGAGAAGCTGATCCATGTGCTGTACAGGACGATTCCAATACCTTTTTACCCATTTATCAGTCTACAAAATAACTTAGTGTTGCAAACTTGAACAAGAACGGGGTTGAACAGTCAATCTTTGTGCTATATAGGACTGTTCCAATATTTCAGTCTATTAATTCTATTAATATTTTGTGTTGCACACTTGAACAAGTACGAGATACATCTGCTTTATAGGACCATTCCAATATCTTGCCCCCATTTTTAGTCTTTAAATATTTTATTGCACACTGTAATGTTATACACTTCTTGCATATTTTGTGCTGCTGCACACTGTGGTGTAGACTCTACTGCTTCCTGCATCAGTGCTTATCTGTAATGCATTCCTTTCAAATACAGGTTCAGCTATTCTTTAATAATTATTTTATGTACAATTTGTTGATGGATATACTTTGTGCCTTGTCTGTTTCATTTCCCAGTGGAGTTTCTATGTATTAACTGATACTGGGTGATGTGTCTGATTTTGTTTTGCTTGTAATTGTCTCTGTTTGTGTATTTGTATAATGTTACTTAGAGATATCTATGCAGATTTCACTTTATGGCAAGTGCTGAAAGATGTAGATGTATAGAAAGACAAAACAGATAGAGAAGATGCTTTTTCAGAAGGGTTGTCTCTTTTGTGACCCTTTGTTTTGTAGCATAGGAGATAATATAGTCCACACTAGGGGTCTCTTTGTCTATGACTGAGAAACTTGGTGGAGATACCATGAGTATACCATTCACTTGCTCTGTGGAAGGTTGGTGGTTCTACCAGGTGTCTCCCTAACAACAATGCCTGAAAAAACTAGAGCTATCACTAAAGGTGATGAATGTACCCCCCGCATGCACTGACACAGTACAATGCAATTTGACGCACACAAGACTGCATAATTATGTGGACTGTATGTATATAGACTGTATGTATACAGTATAGTAACAAAAAACAAAGTCCCATAACTATGCAGACTATTTATCTAAAAGAATGTAACATGCACCATGCACAACTAGGGTTGGTACTGATCACTTGTGTGAAGTTTCATTAAATTGTGTGTAAGGGTTTGGTAGATTAGGCACGCACAAGATTGCATATGCAGACTATATGTACATAGTATGGTAACAAGAAACAAAGTCCCATAACTCTGCAATTTTTGTCGCTGAAAGAACCTAACATGCCCCATGCACAACTACTGTTGTTACTGATCACTTGTGTGAAGTTTCATAAAATTGTGTCAAGGGGATGAGGAGAGATGGTGCGCACAAGATTGTGTCTATGTATATACAGTAAAATTCCTACTTACGACCACGCCGAAATTACGACCGCACCGCTAATATGACAGATTTTGCAAAGAACAGAATATTTCCTTCTTAAAACCAATGGTCGTTGGTCCAAAAATGCGACCAGACCGCTAATCCACTAATGCGACCACCAATTTCAGAACTGTTTGATTTTTTCACACTTAATTAATCACCGCAATTACGACCACTCAAATTTTTCTGTATGTTACCGCGAATCGCCACGTGAATTAACACGTGCGACATCGTGTTAACACGTTAAGCGTGTACATTGTGTATTTATCCGTTAATTGCTAACAAGTCTTTTAAACGTTATCAAAACAACGTATCAAACTGTTTGTCTGAAATTGTTATTTAAAGATGTTTGGTGTTTTACATCGCTATTTTAACATAAGAAATTGTTGAAATAATTAATTTGTTTGTAATTAGACGAATGCCCGCTGATCGAATTGACTTGATTAAAACGGATTTAATTAGATCTAAACGGTGTTTGTTTGTTATTATCAATGTAAATACGTTTGGGATTTTAGCGGAGAATGAAGTTTGAAATTGTTTGATATTGTTGTAATTGTCTTTAACTGAACAAAATTCAAATCATTATCAGTTAAGTGCGTCCTTAATTAATACACAGTTTGAGTATTTAAGGCTAAAGAAATTAAAGAAAATAAAGCTGCATATAAATTTAACACTGTGTTTGCCATTACTGCGTCTAGATTGTATTCCAATGTGTTATTATCTGCCAGACCTTCCCCATATAGCCTTGTCCACTAATCAGACCAGACCGCTAATAAGACCAGTTTTATAAAGAACCATGGGTGGTCTTAATAGCGGAATTCTACTGTAGTATAGTAACAAAAAAACAAAGTCCCATAACTCTGCAAATTTTTTTTCTGAAAGAACCTAACATGCCCCATGCACAACTACTGTTGTTACTGATCACTTGTGTGAAGTTTCATTAAATTGTGTCAAGGGGATGAGGAGAGATGGTGCGCACAAGATTGTGTCTAGATGTATATAGTATAGTAACAAAAAAACAAAGTCCCATAACTCTGCAATTTTTTTTTCTAAAAGAACCTAACATGCTCCATGCACAACTACTGTTGGTACTGATCACTTGTGTGAAGTTTCATTAAATTGTGTCAAGGGGATGAGGAGAGATGGTGCACACAAGATTGTGTCTATGTATATAGTATAGTAACAAAAAAACAAAGTCCCATAACTCTGCAAATTTTTTTTTCTAAAAGAACCTAACATGCCCCATGCACAACTACTGTTGGTACTGATCACTTGTGTGAAGTTTCATTAAATTCTGTCAAGGGGATAAGGAGAGATGGTGCGCACAAGATTGCGTCTACTGACTGACGGCCAGACGGACAGACAGACAGACAACCTGAAACCAGTATACCCCCCCTCTCACAACTTTGTTGTCGGGGGGTACAAAAATACCAAGAGGGGAAACTATGGGCTTCCTCCAAAACAAAATGCTGGAAAATTTGTCTTATCCCCTGAGCTGTCTATACTCTAGTCATAGCATTTCATTCAAATATCCAACAAATTATGTCTGTTTGCTTCCCATCATAATTAAGGTATCACCTATAAAAGACTGTCAAAGGTTCCAGACAAGAAAATTAAAGAATCTGTGGCCAGACAAAATAACTGTAGCACTATCCAAAAATTTGAAATGTTATGAAACTGAGTTCAGGTAGCAGTCTAAGAATGCAGTTTTGTCATTGGTAAATTTCAGATTTAAGCTTTGAAACAACCAATCAGATGTTGAAATTTTGAGACTGATCTCCAAACTCAGTTTTATAACCCTGGGCCCTAGCTGATGTATACTACTGTCTTTTAGACATTTCTTACAGATCTTGAAATAGATTTTTAAAAAGGGGCTGAATCTTGGACAAAACTGTTAAGTCAAGAAATGAAAATAGATCATCCAAGTAGGTATAAATGCAAAGCTCTGAGGTTACAAAGTTCATTGAAATCACTTGAATTTATAATATTATGCTTCCAATCTAGGTTCTTGTAGCAGAGATAACAGAAAGAATTAAATTCAAAGAGAAATCTGACTGAGTTTGTGTTTATCAGGAATACCCTAATGCTATTTAATTGGAATATTCATCTATTTGGTGTAATTAAATGATAAACCTGTGCTTAAAATAAATATTTTCATGCAACTAGACAAGGGCTGACAGGAACAGATGTGTATCAGTGGAGCATCACCCCTTTTACATAATTCTTGACTAATCCTCACAAAATCTGTTTCAACATATGAGTTATGTCAAATAAATTATTCTGTAAAATTACCAGATATCTAAGATAAACGAAAAATCTACTTGAAAAGATGGCATACTTGAATAAAACTGTAATGAAAACTTGTAATACCTGTCTTGTAGAAACTCTGAAGTCTTAAGCTATCTCTATGATTAGTCCTATTGTTTCAGAAATCAAAAACAATGCCTAAATATTACATTAACATATACAAGATGATATCTACATGCTTAAAAGTAGTGTATTTAACCCTTTCCCTGCTAAATTTCTATAATGAACTTGTCCGTCTTTCAGTACCATTAACTGTTAAAAGGGGTGCTTACCAAAAGAGATACTGACTGAATGGCAAACAGTGCAGACCATGATCATGGTCTGCACTGGTTGTAAAGGCAGAATCACTGTTGTCTCCAGCAGGCTAAGGGTAAAGCTAAAACAGGTAATCTAGGATGAAACCTGTCTTTGTGTCACACTTTGGATGTTGTGTATGTAAGCTGAAAATTTGTCATTCTTTGGTTGCAGTGTATGTAAGCTTAAAACAAAGTTAACATTAGTTATTATTGAAGTGTTTCGATCAAACTGGGGAGAAATGTAAGACAACAGAACCCAGATCTATTATTTTACTTGTCACACTTTAGTTGTTTTTTTTACTACTTTTAGCCCCAATGCCGTAAAGAATTTAAGGTATAGTGCTAAACTTAAAAGAAGCATTTGTAATTGCATTTCAATCATACTGCAAACAGTTAATGCACCTGAACATAACCCAGAATCTGTTATTTAACACTCACAGATCACAATTTGGTTTATTCGCTACCCCTATCCGAATGCCGATGGCTAATAGAATGTTTTTTCTGATACAGCTGAAACTCCCAATATTATTTTTGTTTACCTTTTCAGCCAAAAAACTAAACATGTGAGACATAAGGAAATATGCCAACTAATATCATGTTTCGGGTAGAGAACATAATGAATTTTACAAGTTTGGTACTTATTTGCTAAACCCACATTGAACATCTGTGGAAGGCTGGTGTGCCATACTAATGTCCAAAGTTTATTTCATGCTAAGGCCAAACAGTTTATGCTAAATACTATATGCCATACAGCATTAAGGTTTAGGCATATATCATCAAAACACAGAAATATTTGATAAACGAACATCTTTACCAACAATCTACCAGACCATTACATGTGATGAACACTTAAAATATTCTTAATAAGTTGCCCCCCATTTAAAAAGAATGCTATTTGTAAAGAAATAAAAATAAACGATTGCTGGAAATTATGTTCCACCTAGTTATGTGAAATTTCAGCACTGGGACATTATTGCAAATGCATCAATACAAAGATCTGTAACAGTTCTTTGAAAATGGTGAGTTTTTAAAGTCGTTGAACTGTCCAAAAGTATGGCCCCTTTATGCAGTCCTATTCGGGAATTCAATGTTTATATCAGTATACTGACAATAGTTTTGTTGAGTAATATACATGATTATATGCTGTTAAATTTTCATGTGAAACAATGATTTCTTTCTATGATTTAGTGTTGTTTGATTTTTTTCTCTCAAAATGTAAGGCTAAGCCTTAAGCTAAATGCCAAATGCTAAATGTCAAGTAGCTAATGCCTATTACCAAAGGACAAATGCTAATCATCCATTTCTTTAACTTTATGACTTAGTGATCTTCACCTCTTAAACTAATGAACATTACTTTTAATTTGATATTTGAAAATATATAATGTTTCGCCGGTCTGATATGAAGCAATAACATGTTCTACCAGTCACTGGAATATGGGATCAAAACTTTTTAAACATTTAGAAAAAGATTTTAACAGAGACAAAGTTACAAAACAAAGGCCAGTGATTATTTAAAGGCTGCATTCATCCACTGATATATTCAGTTCATTATCTTAGCAGTAAGCATTTGAAATTTATTGTTTTACATTTTGCAATTAGCCTGTATCATTTGGCAATAACTTTATTGCCGTTTGACTAGCAATATTTGGTATTTAGCACTGGGCAAATAGCATCGTTTGGTATTCAACATTTGGCAATTAGCATGGCGAACCAGCCTTCCATAAAAGTCACCTTCTGTGTCATTTTACATCCAAATATAATATTTCCTAGCCATATTCAACATGGTTTTGCTGTGTCAGCCCCTGAGCGGAGACCAACAAGATTGATTGATAAATAAATTGAGAGAACTGCACTATGATCTGTGTAAAAGACATAAAACTTGAGCAATTCAATAATGTCATGAATTAGTAATGACAATTCTTGCACAAGGGACTTGCTCTAATCTAAAATTACTTATAATGTACAAAATGTCCTTATATAATCTATCAATGTTGGTTTTATATTAGAATCAATAACAGTATACATTTCCATTTATGTAATACAATTATTTTATAAAAAACATCTTACATTTGCCAGTGACAAAAAAGGACTTGTTTCAGGTAATAACAGTTTTAGAATTACCTAATTAAGTTAATACATTTTGTAACAGAGTTCATAGTACTTCTGGGATATTTGTTTCATATATAAAATATAAATCCAAAAATACATATAATTATTAATATCTTAGTTACGCAAGTTCATACCACTTTAGTATTTAACAAGAGCTCGTAGAACACGAAAGGCCTCTCTTGATGCATTCTGTAAATGCACAAGGAACAGAAATTATTTGGCCACTGTACACAAAAGTTCTACTGTTCTGGGTCAATGTGACCTTCACCTTTGACCTATTGACCTCAAAATCAAAAGGGGTTATCTGCTGGTCATGAGCAACCTCCCTATTAAGTTCCATGATCCTAGGCCCAAGCATTCTTGAGTTATCATATGAAAACTGTTTAACTGTTCCGGGTCATTGTGACCTGACCTACTGACCTCAAAATCCATAGGGGTCATCTACTGATCAATATCAACCTCCCTATAAAGTTTCCTGATCCTAGGCCCAAGAGTTCTCAAGTTATCATTCAGAAACGGTTTAACTATACCGAGTCACTGTGACCTTGACCTTAGACCTACTGACCTCAAAATCAATAGGGGTCACCTGCTGGTCATGATTAACATCCTGATCAACTTTCATGATCCTAGGCCCAAGCGTTCTTGAGTAATCATCCAGAAACAGTGTAACTGTTCCTGGTCACTGTGACCTTGACCTTTGACCTCAAAATCAATGGGGATCATCTGTTGGTTGTGACCAACAGCCCTATCAACTTTCATGATCCTAGGCCAAAGCATTCTTGAGTTATCATCCGGAAAGGGATTGGTCTACATACACATACGACCGACCAACCTACCGACCAACATCTGCAAAACAATATACCCCTCCTTCGAAATGGACAATCCCATGTCATAAAAATATGACATGGGATTGTCCATTTTTCATGTAATGATTCCATTACATTTATCCCATCAAATTAGTTTGCGTGAAACTATTTTAAAATCTGGAAATCAATTCCTGACAAGAGTTTTACAGTTACCACTAATTTAATACAGAGATGAGACCATAATATTTGTTATGCCCTCTGGTGGCCAGGTTATTCGACTGATTGGAATGATCTAAACAAGATAGAGGGTCAACCAAGGAACATTTTTGAGAAATTATTTCAAAGTCAAACCAGCATTTTAAAAGATGTTGTTCAAAATTTTTTCTACTTTTAGCTCTTGAGGGACCTATGTGCAGCTCTTGAGGGCACCTATGTGCAAGTGTTTGAACACCTTTGGAAGAGGACCATCTAGGCCAAGTTTCAGAGAAATTTCAATTGAAGAAAACTGTCAACAGATGGATGATGACAGGTGAGTGCCACAAAAGGTGAATTTTGAACAAAGTGATCAAGTCTGCCGAATACATATACTAAATAAAAGCAAATATAAAATACTCATTCTACACAAGTAAACGTGTTTACTTACTAACCCTTCATTTTTCCTTAATGAATGATGATAAAGAAGAATGCGTCTTAAATATCACCATCTTTTATCTTTTGACGGAGATAATATTTGAAATAAAATTTTCAATTTCATTCAAATATTGCTTAGTCATAAAATAATTAAAGTGAACATGAAAACACCCTTATCTTACGTATCAAACGTATATTAACGTTTACCCTGCTGGCGGCAAGTGATTTTGCCTTTGCGACCAGTGCAGACCAAGATCATGGTCTGCACTGTTCGCTATTCATTCAGTTAATTTTCAGTGAACACCCCTTCGAATAATAAATGGTATTGCCCAAACTGAGTGATGGACCAGTCCATTTTAGAAATTTAGCAGGGTAAGGGTTAAAGGAAATTAATTCTTTCCATTTTCAGACCTAGAAGTTGATTTGAATTTATTTACGAAACAAGATATTGGTAATTGAACTCTTATCACAAAAATCATGATTGTTCCATGTGGGTCTTGGTATTTCTTTTAATTAGTTTTTTTTTTAGTATAATTTCTGTAAATATATGTAGTATATCTCAATTAGATGTGAGACAATTTTTATATTTTCAGAAGTGTGTAAAGCAATTAAGAATTCGAAAACTGTTTCACTTTGAGGAGAGATATATTCCATATTCACAATTTCTTTTTATTTTATGTTTATTGTATGATGAATTATGTATTTTGTAACAAATTTTAATCTCAACATGGTAATCACATGTGGGTAAAAAGAAATGATGTGACATTGCAAAGATGCACGTGACAAAGTTCCATTTGCAGATGACGTCATGACATTCGCAGTATGTAATGACGTTATGAAATTCGCATTATGTAACACTGTTATAAAATATGCAGTACGTAACGTTATTTGAAAGAAAAGGACAGTCTAATGTTGTTATAACCTGATGTCGGACCATTTTGCACTTTGATTACTTAAGCTGAAATTTGTCATTGTTATTATTTTATGCCAAGGAATTACAAAACATAACTTAATGAAATCAAGTTTGAATCACAAAATATACTATAAAGAACAAAGCATGATTTGAATTTTCATCCAAATTAGAAATTGATACCAACAACAAATCTATACTGGCAGTGACTGATATGGATTATATCTCACTGATAATTCCCTGTATATCATGAAAAGCATAAAATAGAACATTCAAACAACTATAAACACCCACTTACAGTATCACACATTAACATGAATAGATGTGTGTAACTTTTAGAGATTGATATTGTAAAAGACAATATTAAAGGAGTGATTAAATCTGTATCAAATATTCAGAAAGACAACTGTAGAATGCTGACACCATCTCAGACACCAGCACTACATTTGAAACAATTTTGTTATGGTAGCACCCTCTTAATGATACTGGCAATTTCTGTGCAATTACATAATCACCCAATTCAATCTATTTCACTATTCTTTTGCCATTACTATAACCCCTTTCTGTCCAGCCAGAAAATGCCAAACTCACATATTGGCAAGTAACAGAAAATATGTAATCAAATGGAACACATATTGCAAATTATGGAAAATGCGTACCAAAACTTACATAGGGCAAGTTACAGAAAATACATAATAAAATGGAAACTGCCAAACTCACATATGGCAAATTACCGAAAATTTGTAATCCAATGAAAATGGCCAAAGCACATGTATGACAACTTACGGAAAATATATAATCAAATGGAAATAACCAAACTCACATATTATGGCAAATTACCGAAAATATGTAATCCAAAGAAAATGGCCAAAACACACGTATGACAAATTACGGAAATTAAAATTAAAATGGAAATAACAAAACTCACATAGGGCAAATTATGGAAAATATGTAATCCAATGGAAATGGCAAAACACATACCTGGCAAATTACGGAAAATACATAATCAAATGAAAATAACCAAACTCACATATTATGGCAAATTACCGAAAATATGTAATCCAATGAAAATGGCCAAAACACACATATGACAAATTACGGAAATTAAAATTAAAATGGAAATAACCAAACTCACATATGGCAAATTACGGAAAATATGTAATCCAATGAAATGGCCAAACACACATAATGACAAATTAAGGAAAATACATAATCAAATGGAAATTGCCAAACTCACCTAATAGTATGGCAAATTACAGAAAATACATAATCGAATGGGAATTGTCTATCTACCACCAAAACAGGGACGTTCAGCAATGTATTATGTGTTGATGAACAATAACTTTTCCACAATGTTTTGTAAGGATGTCAGTTTTACCAACAACAGTGTGAATGTGTTAGGAACTTGACAAGAAGTCAACTTCTTATGCCATGTTTGAAGGTGGCCATATTTATTTTTGTTAAAAGGAATTAAAACTGTGATTTCATCGCTTCATAGCAGCATAAATCATTTTAGATCCACAAAAAACAAAAACAAATTTGAACAACATTTTGGTACAAAAATAGACTTGCCAAATTTGCATTTTTCATCTTTTTCCTTTTTAATTTTTATAATTACTTTTGAAAAGAAAGAACCTTGCTTAACTCAAAAGTGAGAAGCCAGATCTACAGATAACGAGGTTGTGATTTTGATCTCAAGGTGAGGCATAATTCCTCTGTGACGATTTGTTAGACGATGTGTCATAAGTCATTTTGTCCTCCACATCTGAATCATGTGGAGAAGTTGGCAGTTACTTGCAGAAACATATCTGAAATACTGTTAAAAAAATGGCGCTAAACCCAAAACAACAACAAACAAGAGGACCATGATGGTCCTGAATCGCTCACCTTCTCCACATGACCCAATTTTCATGAAGATCCATTGAAAAATATGGCTTCTAGAGAGGTCACAAGGTTTTTCTTTTATTTGACCTAATGACCTAGTTTTTGAAGGCACATGACCCAGTTTTGAACTTGACATAGATATTATCAAGGTGAACATTCTCACCAATTTTCATGAAGATCTCATGAAGAGTATGGCCTCTAGAGAGGTCACAAGGTTTTTCTATTTTTATACCTACTGACCTAGTTTTTGACGGAACGTGACCCAGTTTCAAACTTTATGTAGATATCATCAAGGTGAACATTCAGAGAAATTTTCATGAAGATCCATTGAAAAATATGGCCTCTAAAGTGGTCAAAAGGTTTTTCTATTTTTAGACCTACTGACCTAGTTTTTGATCGCAGTTGACCCAGTTTCGAACTTGACCTAGATATCATGAAGATGAATACTAAGACCAACTTTCATACAGATCCCATGAGAAATATGGCCTCTAGAGAGGTCACAAGGTTTTTTTATTATTTGACCTACTGACCTAGTTTATGACTACACGTGACCCAGTTTCGAACTTGACCTAGATATCATCAAGATGAACATTCTGACCAATTTTCATGAAGATTCATTGAAAAATAGGGCCTCTAGAGAGGTCACAAGGTTTTTCTATTTTTAGACCTACTGACCTAGTTTTTGACTGCAGTTGACCCAGTTTCAAACTTGACCTAGATATCATCAAGATGAACATTCAGACCAATTTTCATACAGATCCCATTAAAAATATGGCCTCTAGAGAGGTCACACGGTTTTTCTATTATTTGATCTACTGACCTAGTTTTTGACAGCATGTGACCCAGTTTCCAACCTGACCTAGATATCATCAAGCTGAACATTCTGATCAATTTTCATGAAGATCCATTGAAAAGTACGGCGCCTAGAGTGGTCACAAGGTTTTTCTATTTTTAGACCTACTGACCTAGTTTTAGACCGCAGTTGACCCAGTTTCGAACTTGACCTAGATATCATCAAGATGAACATTCAAACCAACTTTCATACAGATCCCATGAAAAATATGGCCTCTAGAGAGGTCACAAGGATTTTCTATTTCAAGACCTATTGACCTAGTTTTTGACCGCAGTTGACCCAGTTTCGAACTTGACCTAGATATCATCAAGATGAACATTCAGACCAAATTTCATACAGATCCCATGAAAAATATGGCCTCTAGAGAGGTCACAAGGTTTTTCTATTATTTGACCTACTGACCTAGTTTTTGACAGCACTTGACCCAGTTTCCGAACTGACCTAGATATCATCAAGCTGAACATTCTGACAATTTTTATGAAGATCCATTGAAAAGTACGGCCTCTAGAGAGGTCACAAGGTTTTTCTATTTTTAGACCTACTGACCTAGTTTTAGACGCAGTGACCCAGTTTCGAACTTGACCTAGATATCATCAAGATGAACTTCAGAACCAACTTTCATAAGATCATGAAAAATATGGCCTCTAGAGAGGTCACAAGGTTTTCTATTTCTAAGACCTATGACCTAGTTTTTGACGCAGTTGACCCAGTTTCGAACTTGACCTAGATATCATCAAGATGAACATTCTGACCAATTTTCATACAGATCCCATGAAAAATATGGCCTCATAGAGAGGTCACAAGGTTTTTCTATTATTTGACCTACTGACCTAGTTTTTGAAGGCACATGACCCAGTTTCGAACTTGACCTAGATATCATCAAGGTGAACATTCTGACCAACTTTTATGAAGATCCATTGAAAAGTGACCTCTAGAGAGGTCACAAGTTCAATTTTCAGACCTACGACCTAGTAGATGGCCACATAAACCACTTTCCGAACGTGACCTAAAATAATCAAGTAGAAGTTCTGACTTTTCAATGTTTCATGAAGATCTGTGTATATTATGGCCTCTAGATTCCAAGTTTTCTATTTTTAGACCTACTGACCTAGTTTTTACGGCACGTACCCAGTTTCGAACTTACCTAGATACATCAGAGGTGAACATTCTGCCATTTGACATGAAGATCTTGCAATATTAGGTCTATTGAGAGGTCACAAGTTTTCTAGTTTTAGACCATAGACTAGTTATGAAGCAGTGACAGTTTCGAACTTGACCTAAATTACACATATGAAATCTGACAACTTCAAAAGATCCATGAAAATTTTGACCTCTAGAGTGGTCACAAGCGAAAGTTTACGCACGGACGCACGGACGGACGGACGACGGACGCCGCGCAATCACAAAAGCTCACCTTGTCACTTTGTGACAGGTGAGCTAAAAAGTAAACGGAAGAAAGAGCTGCTTTTTTCAAGTGATGACCTATAATCTGTAGATGTTTTTGTGCTGTGGCTGCACTTCCTTGAATTCATTGCTCTTTGTTGTTTTCAAAACAGTATAAAATGCATTATGCAAAATTAATGTTCTGTCTGGAACTCCCAATACATATTTCAGAAGGTGTTAAAGGAGCATGCCCCTATATGAATAGCAAAATTCAGATTTTTAGATATCTTTTTGAGAGTTTTGAGTCACAATGACATAATTCAGGTCTTCTGGCAATTTAAGGATGTAGTATACCATAAAATTGCAATATGCATATGTCCAATCGTAAACAAATTTTTAAAATTTACAACAATATTAAAGACAAACTCAATGCAGGAAGGCTACAAAATATTATTGTGTTAAAATGACATTACAGATGTTACGACATCACCTGTCAGTAAGCTGACAAAAGTTACAGTTTTTATTTCTGAGCATTTTTGGTTTATTGAGCCAACTTTAAACAGCTATTTTCCATTGAATAATGATCAATATTTTGCCATAGTTTTATTAGTGTTGGTATACCTTACATTTACCGTACCCAGTATACCGGGTTTTATCCTAAGAATAGTATTGGTTGTTCCCCTTTGTTGCGTATCTGCCATTTGCAGTTAATAAAAGTTGTAAATGTTTTTGATCAAAGTTCGTCAGTGTTTTCTCCTTAATGGCATGGTCAGGCTGTGGTGTTAAAGAACCTACAACGCCTATTCGAACAATTACAAGAACTTTTTAAAAGACCTTTTACTGAATTTGTAACACCCACTTTCTATTTTTTTCATTGATAATCCACTATTAAATTTTATATATCATTGCTAAAATTGTACACTATTTCACTAGAATGTGATTAATATTACCATCTAATTGAACCATTGCAGCCTTAACATCTTGCGTTAAAATTCGAAGGCTTTAGCCTATTTATCAAGGAACAATGTTTCAGCTCTTTAACTGTATTTCAAAATGGTTTTGATACAATTGAAAATGGAAGAACAACTTCAAACTGGTTTTTAATTTATTTCCAACTAGTTTCGGCTTTTAATGCCTTCATCAGGGGTATAATGTTTACAAGCAATAACGTTGATGACGTCATGTGGAACATGACGTCATAACAACGACGTCAAAACGTATGCAACAGCATGGCGTAATTTAACATTCAAAAACATTATACATATTATACAGAAATGCACAATGTAAAGGATCTATGAAGATACATTATTTCCAGAGAAAATGCAGATAGCAAAAAGGATATTAAAAGTCTGGAAAAAACTTGAACATTTATAATGCTTATTACTGTATTTTTTATATCAAAAGTAGTCTATAGAATTGACTGATTATACAGAGAAAAATGTAAGAAATGTAAAACATAAAGATTAAAAATCTTAAATTAATTATTAGTATAAATATTTTGAGTTCATTCCATTTGGATAAACTGTGTCTAACTCATGCATCCAGTAAGTCTCCCTCAGAAGATGTTTCCAATCACCATTTATGTGTTCTATGGGCATGAATGAAAAGTCATCAATTGTGTGAAGGTTGGAATTAAAATGTTCAGAAACATTAGTCAAAGATTCGGGATAATGGTTTATATCAAAACGATGACTATTCATGCCTTTAGAGCACATCTGGTTGGTCTGTCCAACATACTGAAAATTACACCTTTTACATGTGATAACATAAATTACATTTTTGGAACTACATGAAAGACTCTTTCTAATACTGTAGTTTTTCAAAGTTGCAGAAGATGTAAAAAATTTAGATTCATTTATAGTTGAACAATGTGAGCAGCGAGCTCTATTACATTTAGAAATTTGACCATACCTACTAGGTCTTGTAAAAGAAGAATGAACCAGAATATCATTTAAACTAGTAGGTCTCTTGTAAGCAACAATAGGCTTGAATTTAGAAAGGTACTGAACACTCTGCCTATTAGAAAGTTGTAATAAATTCCAGTACTTATTCAAAACCTCCCCAATGTTATGTAGAGATGGATTGTATGTACATACAAAAGGAATTATGTTATTAGAAGTGCCATCTGTTTTACTACTAATTAGTGCATCATCCATAGACATTGACTTTATTTTATCAAAACACTTATCAGTTATCGACATGGGATAATTTCTTTTGATAAAAAAAGTTTTTAATTTCTCCAGTTCCTGTACAAAAGAATTATCATCTGAGGTAAGACGTCTGTAACGCTTTGCCTGACTTAGAGGGAATACTCCTTTTACAAGACATAGGATGAGAAGAAGAAAATTCTACATACTGGTGGATATTAGTTTGTTTTTCGTGAACCTTTGTACAAATAATACCGCCATCATTCTTATATATCTCAACATCCAAAAAGGTTACTGTTTCCCTAGAGATGCTACTGGTAAACTTTATGCTCGGATGATAACTATTTAAATTTTCTATGAACGACTGAAGCTTATCAAAACTGTGCTCCCAGATAAAGAAAATATCATCCAAAAATCTAAACCATATGAGAGGTTTATATTGACAAGTTTGTAAAAAATCTGATTCAAGCTTGCCCATAAAAACTGAAGCATAACTTGGAGCCATTTTCGTACCCATAGCAGTACCATGAATTTGCAGAAAGTTTTCTCCATCAAACTGAAAATGATTTTTTGTTAAAACCAAATTTATCAAGTCACAAATAGATTCAATAGAAAGCTTGCTTTTGGTATTACCATTCTGTTGCAAGAAGAATTTACAAGCGTCAATACCATCTGCATGAGGAATATTGCTGTAAAGTGAACTTACATCAAGAGTTACTAAAAAAGCATTGTCCTTTAACTTCGGGACTGCTTTGAGTTTAGTAATAAAGTCTGCAGAGTCCTTAATGTAAGAAGGTAAATTTTCCATGTGAGGTTTTAAAATTCCATCAAGATATGCAGAAATATTTTCAGTTATTGAGTTACAACCTGATACAATAGGTCTGCCCGGAAAATAATAAAGTGGTTTTGAGAAATAACTGCAAGCAAATATAATTTTTCCATATAAAAGTCAGATGAAGAGAACTGCTGTTAGTATTTTCAAAAAAGCTTTGTTTAGATAAACCAAAATACTTATTTCAAAATTAAAATGTTTAAAGAAATTACAAAAAGGCAAGATATTCTAAATAACTCTATTACCATGGTTTCATTAAACTTTGTGATACCCTATTGTACCTGTTTAGGTATTTGATATTATTCTTATAAATTATTCCTGATATTCCATTAAAGTCATAAAGAAAATGGCACTAAAGTCCTGGAAAAACTTATTATCTATAGTTGCTTAAAAATGGGAGAACATGCATTACCATGGAAACACCAACCCTGTATATTAGAAGCTAATGCATATACTATTAGAATTATCAACTACCATGACTTCTACATAAACAAGAGCTGTCTGTAAGACAGCCAATGCTCGACTATTCAAATTGTTGTCCCAGAAGCAGGAATATTGACCTAAATGTTACAAGGCAGTCTGAAAGACAGCTAAAATCCCCCACCACTATTATGGATAGTGAAAGGGAAAACATTTGACCTTGAGCTGGGACCCTGACCTTGAACTGACATGGCTGACTCATGAATTCTGCACATTGTCTTGATGAGGTGATCATTTGATCCAAGTTTCATGAAAATCCTTCAAGAGGTTCAGGAGATACAGAGCTGAAACCTTTGACCTTGAGTTGTGACCTTGACCTTGAGTTGACATAGCTGAATCATGAGTTCTGCACATCATCTTGATGAGGTGATCATTTGACCCAAGTTTCATGAAAATCCTTCAAGGGGTTCAGGAGATAAAGAACGGACACAAAATGGAAGGCTCAAACCTTTGACCCTGAGTTGTGACCTTGACCTTGAGCCGGCATGGCTGACTCATGGGTTCTGCACATCGTCTTGATGAGGTGATCATTTGACCCAAGTTTTATAAAATTCCTTCAAGGGGTTTAGGAGATATAGAACAGACACGAAATGGAAGGCTAAAAACCTTTGACCTTGTTCTTGTTCTTGGATTTAACGTCGCACCGACACATGATAGGCGACTATCCAGCTTTAATGGTGGAGGAAGACCCCAGGTGCCCCTCCGTGCATTATTTTATCATGAGCGGGCACCTGGGCACAGACACTTGGGGCTCGGACCTCCACACACCCCATTCTCCTCCGCCCCTGGTTAAGTTAAGCCAATATATTTTAGCATTTCACCATGTATAAAGCATATGTGACGATCATAAAACGCATTTTGTAACATTTCAGCGTGTTTTTAAAAAACGTATTTTTACCATCAATGCTCTCAATACTAGAAGATATGCAACTTTTCACGAACACTAGGGAAACAATAGCCAGTTAAACGTTTAAATGAACCCCTACCAATGAATCACTGGTATCAATCGTCAGATCTGTTACCATTCTGTTAAATGACACCGGTCCCGACAACTGTCGTTTGTATTCCGACGAGAAATCAATAAATAATATAAATCAATCTATCTAAATTCTATGGAACACTTCCTTGCGAATAGATCCCTGCTTTGAACTGCGCATATCATTGCCGGGTACCAAAATTGATACAGTTTCGACTGCATTATACCGGATTATCGCTTCACCACGTGTTACACGAGGTTTGTTTACATAAAGAAGAGATGATCTGGTTTAACATAGCCGTAAGAGTAACAATTTTGGTTCCCGGTTTATGACATGCGCTACACAAAGCGAGGGTCCAGCGCAGGCAAGTGTTCCCATTGTTCGTGAGAAGTTGCATGTCTTCTAGTATTGAGAGCATTGATGGTAAAAATGCATTTTTTAAAAACACGCTGAAATGTTACAAAATGCATTTTATGATCGTCACCTATGCTTTATACATGGTGAAATGCTAAAATATATTGGCTAAACTTAACCAGGGGCGGAGGAGAATGGGGTGTGTGGAGGTCCGAGCCCCAAGTGTCTGTGCACCTGGGTAGAACCACCGACCTTCCGTAAGCCAGCTGGATGGCTTCCTCACATGAAGAATTCAATGCCCCGAGTGAGGCTCGAACCCACATCGATGAGGGGCAAGTGATTTGAAGTCAGTGACCTTAACCACTCGGCCACGGAGGCCCCTCGTTTGACCTTGAGTTGTGACCTTTGTTTCATGAAAATCCTTAAAGGGGTTTAGAAGATATGGGCGGACATGAAAGTGTTACGGACGGCCGGAAGGACGGAGACCATTCCTATAATCCCCACCACTCGTGGCGGGGGATTAAAAATCTATTTGAACAGGAAGAGACAAATAAACAAGAGAATTTCGTTGCTATAAGAACCACATAGTATTATGGTGTTTTTATTTTTAGCAACATGTAAATAAACAATCAGTACTTAGCATTCTCTTTTAAAACAAAATATTTTTATTCGAAGAAAGTTCAGTAGCTGGCTTGATGGCGCAGTAGGTAGAGTGGCTAGACAAGTAATGATTTTGAAGTGATAGTTTTGATGGTTCGAACCTTGCATCATTCATCTTTTTATTTTGCATTTAACATATGTTTAATTTAATACTTTGTGTAAGTTTAGTTTTTCTCTGGTTTCTAATTCATTTAATACAACAGCTTCAAAAACATTAGATCATATTAAAGATGAACAAGTCAGTATACTAGCCAACTTGTGTTGTTTTCGTTGAATCGTATTGAAAGAAAGGAAAATAAATACATTTTTCAAAATATTTTTACGGATATGGGAATCGAACTCCCGACGAAAAAGTGTAACACGAATACCGTTACCGCTCGACCAACGAGGAATTATTGCTTGCATTGTAAACGTTGTGTATTGATTTAAATTTATGCTATTGTTTTGTTTGTTTACATTTCAAAGCGCCTTATTACTGTGCGATACCTATAAAACATTCAATTACACACAGTATATATATATCACACAGTATTATGGTGTTTTATTACTTAAACAAACAAACATAAAATAAAGTCCATATAACATGTTTCTGATGCAAATGACTTATTCCTTGTTTGCCAAGTGGTAACATGCTGAGTACATGACTGCCATCTTGAAACTAGCTAACAGAAAGGTTGCATTCTGGAAAGTGTTTCCAACTTGCAGGCCTTGTTAGTTTGGTCACAAGAGAAACAATATTTCCTCTCTTGAGGCCTGAAGTTGATTTATCCTCCACCTCTGATTTATTTGGAGACTTTGTCAGTATACATCACTTGCAGAGAAAGTTTGGAGACTTAGTCAGTCATTTGCAGAGAAAGTTTGGGGACTTTGTCAGTCACTTGCAGAAAACAATGGGTACTGCTAAAAAATGATGTTCAGCAGATATTGAAAACACAAAATAAGCATACCTTACCACAATGTTGATAATTACGTAAAAAATAATTTATAGCAAGTTATTGGCCCTTAATCTAGTCACTTAACAAGACAAGGAGGAGAAAAACAGCCAACAAATCCTCCTACTGTTGACAAATAAAGCTCTTATAGCCTTATAAATCATATTTCGAGGAAACATCCAATAATTGCTTTATTTCATTGTATATAACCCTTACCCTGCAAGGAACATCTATTTCCATTCTATTTGGCTGTAGTGATAATATTTAGTGTGTTATTACATATCAATTTCTGTTTACTTTCCTCTGGCTTAAGAAATAACGATCATTGACTTCAAACAACCTTTACAGACCATGTTTGACCAGTCAATCAACTCTTAGAAAGTACAGCAATATAATATATTGAGTTCTAAGAAAAACTGAGGGCCTGTGCTGGAATGTATCTGCCCTGCTTTAAGGTTGGTACAAACTTAAAATTTAGTTTCTGTAAAACGAATGAGGAAGACCAAAAAGGTCAATTTTAATTCCTGATGTTAACTTGACATTGCTTTAAAAGGAATGCATAATATTTAATCCTTAAGAACCTTTTTTAAATGATGCCAATCAATTTGAATGAAATGCAGTTCACAGATGCAAATTTCCCATTTCATTTTAATTTCTGTACTATTTTTTTGTTATATTACTGAGGTTGTTGACTATCCTCTAAGTATTGAATATCTGCTTTTTTTCACATTTCTGCAAAATCCCCGCGCGGAAATGTTGGAGAAAATGCGTAATTGATGCTTTTCTGCAATTCTTCCACTCTTTCTCTGCACTTTTTCCAATTTTCCGCAAAGGCTGCGGAGATTTGAGCTAAGGGCCTGAGGTTTTCCAAAGAAGTATATAGTATCTATCCAAATTTCTTCAATTTCACAATGACTTAAAAAACAAGAGGACCATGATGGTCCTGAATCGCTCACCTCTTCCCACATGACCCAGTTTTGAGTATGATGTCGTTTTTTTCTATTATTTGTGACCTAATTTTTAAGCTCATGTGACCCAGTTTTGAACTTGACCTAGATATTATCAAGATAAAAATTCTGACCAATTTTCATGAAGATCCATTGAAAAATATGGTCTCTAGAGAGGTCACAAGGTTTTTCTATTATTTGACCTATTGACCTAGTTTTCGAAGGTACGTGACCCTGTTTTCAACTTTACCTAGATATTATCAAGGTGAACATTCTCACTAATCTTCATGAAGATCTCATGAAAAATATGGCCTCTAGAGAGGTCACAAGGGTTTTCTATTTTTATACCTACTGGCCTAGTTTTTGACCGCACGTAACCCAGTTTCAAACTTCACCTAGATATCATCAAGATGAACATTCAGACCAATTTTCATACAGATCCCATGAAAAATATGGCCTCTAGAAAGGTCAAAAGATTTTAATAATTTTAGACCTACTGACCTAGTTTTTGATTGCAGTTGATCCAGTTTCAAAATTGACCTAGACATCATCAAGATGAACATTCAGACCAACTTTCATACAGATCCCAAGAAAGGTATGGCCTCTAGAGAGGTCAAAAGGTTTTTTTATTATTTGACCTACTGACCTAGTCTTTTAAGGCACGTGACCCAGTTTCAAACTTGACCTAGATATCATCAAGGTGAACATTCTGACCAATTTTTATAGAGATCCATACACAAGTATGGCCTCTAGAGAGGTCACAAGGTTTTTCTATTTTTAGACCTACTGGCCTAGTTTTTGACCGCACATGACCTAGTTTCGAACTTGACCTAGATATCATCAAGATGAACATTCAGACCAATTTTCATACAGATCCCATGAAAAATATGGCCTTTAGAGAGGTCACAAGGTTTTTCTATTATTTGACCTACTGACCTAGTTTTTGACGGCACTTGACCCACTTTCGAACTTGACCTAGATATCATCAAGATGAACATTCAGACCAACTTTCATACAGATCCCATGAAAAATATGGCCTCTAGAGAGGTCACAAGGTTTTTCTATAATTTGACCTACTGACCTAGTTTTTGATGGCACGTGACCCACTTTCGAACTTAACCTTGATATCATCAAGGTGAACATTCTGATCAATTTTCATGAAGATCTCATAAAATATATGGCCTCTAGATAGGTCACAAGGTTTTTCTATTTTAAGACCTACTGACCTAGTTTTTGACCGCATGTGACCCAGTTTCGAACTTGACCTAGATATCATCAAGATGAACATTCAGACCAACTTTCATACAGATCCCATGAAAAATATGGCCTTTAGAGAGGTCACAAGGTTTTTCTATTATTTGACCTACTGACCTAGTTTTTGAAGGCACATGACCTAATTTCGAACTTGACCTAGATATCATCAAGGTGAACATTCTGACCAATTCATGAAGATCTTGTGAAATATATGGCCTCTAGAGAGGTCACAAGGTTTTTCTATTTTTAGACCTACTGACCTAGTTTTTGACAGCACGTGACCCAGTTTCGAACTTGACCTAGATATCATCAAGCTGAACATTCTGACCAATTTTCATAAAGATCTCGTGAAATATATGGCCTCTAGAGAGGTCACAAGATTTTTCTATTTTTAGACCTACTGACCTAGTTTTTGATGGCACGTGACCCAGTTTTGAACTTGGCCTAGATATCATCAAGATGAACATTCTGACCAACTTTCATAAAGATCCCATAAAAAATGTGACCCCTAGAGTGGTCACAAGCAAAAGTTTACGGACGCACGCACGCACGCACGAACGGACGACAGACACCGCACGATCACAAAAGCTCACCTTGTCACTTTGTGACAGGTGAGCTAAAAACAATTCTGTATCTATACTTCCGTCTTTTGAAATCAGACACTGAATTTACAAAACATACTCTTTTTTTGTACAAGGGGTGTTCATTAATTACTTGGCAAATAGCTATTTTTCTTCATCATTAAAACTGGTACACAATGTATACATCACAATCATATTTTCTTTGGAAAAATACTGAATAAAATAATGTCAGTCCCCAAAACAATGTCATGGGACCACATACGGCCAAATTTTGTATCTTTTCCTAGTTGGAGTTAGCTTAATCATTACTTGCCACTTACATACTTTTTCAAGCTACTTTTTATAAAATCTGGTGACTTTTTTACCTGAAATGTAAACTTTACACCACTAAAGTCAAGTTATAGACTGATGTGACATCATTAAAATATTTGTCAGGCATATTGCATCTTTTATCACCTGAACCAATATATGGCAAACACTTTGTGTTTTGAATTAAAATTTAAGCAAAGAGACAATACCTCAATGCAACAAAGTCATAACTTATAATAAATTTCTTATAAGTTATGACTTTGTTGCACTGAGCTAATGAATTATTATTATTGTCTTACTGCTTAATTGCATATAATGCTAAGGGACAACACCCTGAAGAATACAACATTTTATCAGCGGTAAGAGAGATTTAGAAGCAATCAGTCAACTAGCAGTTCAGACTTAAAAAGACAGTATCATTCAGACGCATTTGGAAAATTCAAGAAGTCCTTGATATATATTTACCAATGCATCACAGTTCAGTGTCCCATTTCATCAATACCATAAGAAAATTAAATAAATGTAGGAAGGTGCAGAAAATGCAATACCAGTTTGTATTGATTAATTTTTAGTGGCTACAACAGGATGACCTACCCACGTGACTTGATGACCTACCCACGTGACTTTTGGATACCGTACACATGTGAGGTGGTTATTTGCCTATATTTTATAATTGCCTATATTTTCCTTATTACTTGACGGATTTTCATAATATATTAAAGGGTGTCGAAGACAGCAAAGTGAGTGATTTTCTCCACTAAAAACGTCTGCTATCTGTTCTCAGTACTTTTCTCAAACACTTTGCCCAACTGCAAGACGTTTTCTTCGTGTGTATGGTATCCAAAAGTCACTTGGGTTGGTCACTGTGTACAAGTGAAATGGTAAAGACATTGTGTTCACGTTCCGAAATCTGATATAAAAGTATTAACACAGGTATCATATTTTCAAATTTCAGGAAAATAGGACCAGAAATACTTTTCCAGGTAATTTGTGAACACCCCTAATACATGCTTGAATAAAAGACAATATCTCTTACATTTATACAATAATTAAAATTTAATGAGTTAATTAAAAACTAATTTCGACTTTAATACAAACTATGCACTGTAGCAATGTGGGAAGGTGTGTGTATTTTTATGGTGGAGGATCCCTATTTCATTAGTTGGTAATACAGTCACCAAGTAAAAATAATGCAGTTGAAAATCTTGGGAGATGTACCAATAAACATAGAATAAAAGAATATAGTACCATCCCATTATGTAATTTAATCAGATTTTCAACTTGCGAAAAGTCTAAACTTAAGCTGTTCAAATCATACCGAAAAAAATTACATCTTTTGCGTAATTTACATTTCATTTGATATTGATACACAATAAGAACATCTAACAGCGGAATAAACACTTTGTAATAAACTACCGGACCAGTAAAATTTTTGTCAACTATTGCCTACATCTGCCTTGAATAACTGATTGATGTGACAATGTGTCTTTTGTCAGGCAACTAACGTATCAATTACATGGTATAGAAAGAAACGAGGACCTGTGTTCCAGTTTTTACATTGAAAATCTCTATCAGCAAAACATTGGTCCCGCCCTTTTATGAAACTGTGTAAATACTTTATATGGACCAGATATCTGTTTGTATTAAACACAGGCCTAGATTTATTATCTGATACAATTCAAAAGACAGAAATAATATTGTCGCAAATTCACCTAGTAATGACTCCCAATATTATTAGAGCAGCAACTTCAATTGTAGTTATTTCCCCTAGTTTGTTTGCAATCATGCAATATTAGTGTCCCCTGGTGCAAATATTTGTTTAAAGAAATTAAAGCATGTATCTCAAATATTACTTAATTACTACAAAAGACTTTAAACAGCTTTGCAATATGGCCAGTAGTAGTGTGTAAAATTTGTTTTTCAGGACTACAGGTACAAGCATAATATAAGTATGTGACCAGTGTAGGGGCATACACAAGGAATTGTGATTTTGGACTGCCACCAGGCTAGACTTTGGTTACATTATAGGTGTGAACATCTATATGATAAGCCCAAAAATCAAGCACATATCCCCTGCACAGGTAAATGTGAAGCTGTTTGGATGTTACTGATGTTTAACCTACTATACTTCTGATGAGGGTGGAAGGCTATATACTTCTCAAAAAGTCTGTGAAAAGCTTTAAAGTCTGAGCAAAAGTCTGAAAAGTGTTCATTTAAAGCTATACTTTACTGTAAGACAGCTGATGTAAATATTGAGTCAGGACTTAGAGATACTGTTAGGCAGCTGATGAGGGTGTTCTAAAATGGTCATTGAAAGGTTTTGGAGACTACAAGTAACTGTGAGACAGCTGATAAGAGTGCTTGGAAAGCCTCAGTGTGAACACTATGTGTTCAATCTAGAATATAACTCACTGTTAAAATACTGTTAGGTTGTTCTCCAATGGTTCTTGAAAGGCTCTGGAGTTTTTAACATTAAATACTCAGTCAAGACTACAACTTATTGTAAAACAGGTAAAGAGGGTATTCTCAAATAGCTTTTGAAAGCCTTTATTGTCTGAACACAAGACCATTACCAAGTGTTAGAAAGCTGAAAAGAGTATTCTCAAACAGTCCTTGAAAGATTTTAAGAGTCTGAACAAATGACCAGTCAAGATTATAACCTACTGTTAGACAGATGATGAGAGTCTCAAACAGTTTCTGAAAGGCTTTAGCATCTGAACACTTACTTCTCTGTCAAAGCTGTAACATACCATTATACAGCCGATGGCATTGTTTGCAAATGGTTCTTGAAAGGCTTCCAGAGTCTGAACACTGTTCAGTCAAGCCTGTAACTTATTGTGAGACACATGATGAAAGTGTTCTGTGATGCTTTTTTAAAGGCTGTATTGCATTCAGTCAAGACTACCACTTACTGTTAGACAGCTGATGAGGGTGTTCCCAAATGGTTCTTGAAAGGGTTTTAGAGTCTGAACATTAAGTGTTCAGTCGAGACTACAACTTACTGTTAGACAGCTGATGAGGGTGTTCTCAAATGGTTCTTGAAAGGCTCTAGAGTCTGAACACCAGTCCAATAACTCTCTGGCTGCATTCTGAAAACCTCCAGGACTCTGCAGATGCTGAAAAATAAAAGAAAATAATAAATCAGATATACTTTATAGAAAGAAATTTCATCTTTAGCTTGCTGGACACAATTGATCCTGTCTTTGCGACCAGTGTAGATCAGGATCAGCCTGCACATCCATGCAGTCTGATCACGATCTGCACTGTTGGCTATTCAGTCAGTATCTTTTTGGTAAGCACCCCTTTTAGCAGTTAATGGTACTGCCCAAATTGAAAGATGGACCAGTCCATTATAGAAATTTAGCAGGGTAAGGGTTAATGGCAATGGTATGCCTTTAGTGGTGGTTAGCACAGACTAAACCTACATTTGCAGGGGAGGTAGCCCAAGCACCAATATAGGCTTTATAGGCATGAGAGTGCTAATAACCACCTCCTTGCCAGTTAATGAGTTGTTTATCATATACTTAAACATACTATCGGGTACTGAACTTTAAATTACATGGCCTTCCAGTAACATGTTATGTTGTCCGGTTCTTGTTATTGGCCTGGGTAACTGGATTCTGTTCTGTACAATTTTGTTACTTATATAACAATTATATGAAAAATTTCACTGCTGCCAATTTTTAAGAAAAGTCTTTCATAGCATAAAATTTGGAATATAAAAATTATTTCCTAATATGAAATATTACCATTAATTAGCAAGTAAAGTACAATGTGGCCATATTTCCCAGTAAAACGTTAAAGGACAGGAAACAAATAAGAAAATTGCTTCTTTTGATAGGATGTATATTGCACTATCTAAATGATTTTTTATTTTCACAATAGTGTTCTGGTAACACACATTTCTCTCCTGGAAATATTTACTTTTCACCAGACATTTATACATCAGACAGTGAAGTAGTCTGTAAGCATAAGGCCAAACAAAATACAACCCAAGATTATTGTCAAAATTAGAAGCCTTTTTCTACTGTTTGTGTTGTTCAATTTTCCCAGGTTCATTAATACTAAACAGAAACAAAAATACAGTGGATGATCACTTGTAAATGAAGCTATGTAAAATTAATTCTAATTAAAATATTTTCCAATTTTCTATTGGTTTAAAATGAAATATCTAGGCCAACCGCTATAAAAAAATCTGCCTTACTAAACAATAACTCAACAAACCTAAGTGAATTAATACAGAACAGGATTTCACTGTAGCAGCTGCTTGTCTAGCATGTGTATTCTGGGGGAAAAAAGGTTGTAAAACCAAGTTTTGAAATAAGTCCTAGAAAACTGCATTGTCATTGGTCAATTTCGAATCTGAGCTCTGAAACAGCCTATCAGATACTCAAATTTCTGAGTCCGGTCCCAAACTCAGTTTTATATTCTTGGGACCAGTATTTGGAATGTTCAACGCACCAGCAACATTCTTACCCATGACCTCTTGGTCAAGTGAACAGTGGACATGTATTTATTTCACATTTAAAATTTATCCGCTATAACTGAAACTAGTAAATTATTTTTGTATAATAATGTGATAAAGCAACAAACATTTTACAGTTTTTCATCTTATATTTGGTGGGGCCCTAAGATCTTTATCTGAACCAATTGAAACATGTGTATTTCATCTAAACATGCAATTATAAATTGCTTAGCAACTCAAAAGAACACTCTGAAAATATTTCTCAGCAAATATAAAGTTATTCTTGCATGTAGGCCAAGTGAATCTTTTCTTTACAGAATCCTGTTAGAGCCACTTTATTTGTTGCCAACAACTTTATAGTTATTGCATTAATTCTTTTAGGACTGTTAAATGTCACTTCTCCTTTTATATTTGTATGTTTAACCCATACCCTGCTAAATTTCTATAATGAACTTGTCCATCTTTCAATTTGGACACTGGTCGCAAATGCAGAATCAATCGTGTCCAGCATGATAAGGGTTACGGTGGTTTAGTAATTAAAGGTGGTCAGTTAACCTAGGCAATGTTCCTGGGTATGTTAAATGGTCTAGATCACTTGCATCATCCAGAAGAGACCG
Source organism: Mercenaria mercenaria (assembly GCF_021730395.1). NCBI lineage: Eukaryota > Metazoa > Mollusca > Bivalvia > Venerida > Veneridae > Mercenaria > Mercenaria mercenaria. The sequence continues at coordinate 101,741,981 of NC_069362.1, read as the reverse complement.
AAAATGGAACAAAAAATTCTCTATATACAGTCATGTACTCTACCTAATGGGCTTATCATGCTGGCATTACATGTCACTGGTAGGTATTCTTTTTTATAGTGGTGACAAAGCAACAATTTATTGTATTATTTGCACAATGGTTGTGAAAAATTAAATGGCTCTGAAAGGATTCCATAGTTGTTTTGATATGTTTCTCTACAACAAAGAGGGGAGGTAGTAGAGAAAGCTTCTCTGGTTTGCTTGATTTATTGAAATACTTGGCACTTACTTCTGGAACATATTCATACACAATCATTCCAGTTTAATCAGAAGAGGAGCTAGTTTAAACACTTGAGTTAAGATTCTGCGAATTCATTTAGCTAATTTGAGAAGAAAGCCCTAAAGTTTACAACTTGGAAAAATGATACTAGTGTCACACAAGGAGGTGTGACCATGACATCAGCCAAAATCCAACCAATGACCACCTGGTTCAGATAAGATGACATCTTATAAACTTAACTGCAGTTCCCTAATTTCTTTTCATAATTCTGACTGTAGAATTGTGTTTTTTTTCCTTCTCAAGGAAATTTAAAGACAGCAAATCTGCTTTTTTTTTTGTTTAAGAAAATTTCTGCTGAAAATCACATTTGCCTTCAGTGGTTTGGATAAAATTATTGATAGCATTTACTCACAAGGGTCTTAAATACTCATTTAATGCATTTGAATAAAATATCACTCTGCTTTAATCCATTTCAATTTGCTTTTTTTCCTAGTAATGTCATTTCAGAAATAAGATGCAAGAGTTTAAAATTGTTGTTTTTGTTTGGAGACGTAATTCTGAAAGAAACTTAGAAAGTATGTGGCAATTTATCCTTAAGCAGAACCTTTAAACAAGAGGGTCATGATGACCCTGAATCGCTCATCCGGGTAATATGAGCCACATGTTTCGAATGGCAAACTGATGCAAAAATATTAGAAGGTAGGTCAGTAGGTCAAATTCATTGTCACTGAAAGTCAGTTTTGAGACTGGTGTGCAAAACTGTACATGTCATCCAAATTTCAAGGCTGTATCTTAAAAAACAAGAAAGTAGGTCCGTAGGTCAAGGTCACAGTCAAGTGACTCCTAATCACTTAGGGTCATCAGGTAATTATAATTAAACAGTCTAGGAAATATGATCTGATCATTTTTGAAGTATTTATTCCTATATAAGTCACATAACAAGTGACCCCCAGGGCGGGGCCTCTTTTCACCCCAGGGGCATAATTTGAACAATCTTGCTAGAGATCCACTAGGCAATGCTACATACCAAATATCAAAGGCCTAGGCCTTAAACTTTCAGAAAAGAAGATTTCATTTTTTTTCCTATATAAGTCTATGTTAAATTTGGGACCCCCAGGGCAGGGCCTGTTTTCACCCCAGGGGCATAATTTTAACAATTTTGGTAGAGGAACACAAGGCAATGAAACATATCAAATATCAAAAGCCTAGGTCTTGCAGTTTCAGGCAGGAAGATTTTTAAAGTTTTTTCCTATATAAGTCTATGTAAAACTTAAGACCCCCAGAGGCAGGGCCTCTATTCACCCTAGGGGTGTAATTTGAACAATCTTGATAGAGGACCACAAGGCAATGCTTTATACCCAATATCAATGGCCTAGGTCTTGCAGTTTTAGACAAGAAGATTTTCAAAGTTTTTTCCTATACAAGTCTATGTAAACTTGGGACCCCCCGGGGTGGGGCCTCTTTTCACCCCAGGGACACAATTTGAACAATCTTCATAGAGGACCATTAGATAATGTCACATGCCAAATATCAAGGCTCTACGTCTTGTGGTTTTGGACAAGAAGATTTTTAAAGTTTTTCCTTTTGGTTGCCATGGCAACCAGAGTTTAGCATGGAATTCAATTCTTTGAACAATTCTGAAAGGGGGCCACCCAAGGATCATTCCTATGAAGTTTGGTGTAATTCTGCCCAGTGGTTTTCAAGAAGAAGATTTTCTGAGAAAATGTTGACGGATGCACGGAACACAACACACGTCACACGACGGACAACGGACATTGAGCGGTCACAAAAGCTCACCATGAGCCTTTGGCTCAGGTGAGCTAACAAAATAGAGAGGGAACCATGTAACCCATACAAGGACCAAAGTTCTTGGCAAAGATCCATCAAGTAGTTCATGAGAAGAAGTTGTTAGGTTTTCCCTGATGTTTTATGACTCACATCAAATACTTTTTGATATACATGCAACACAAACTTCTTTACCATTCATGCATATTTTATACTTAATCAAGAGCCATAATCCTGGTCTGATGGACAGGAGTCCCGAACAAGCCCAGGTACACAACTTAGCATGCGGGATAATATTACTATTATGTTTCATGACCATAGGTTAATATGTTTTAAGACAGATGTTAAAAAAACTTATATGTCCTATTATGCATATTTTTGACTATTCAAGGGCCAAATATTATATAACTTGTCTGGCTGAGTGAAATCTTAAACAAAACCCCAGATACTGAATACTTTAAGGCCCTTTTTATGCATATTTTTAATAAGTCTAGAGCCGTAACTCTTATTTGACTGCATGACATCCCAATTAAAACATCAGGTGTACAACTTCACAATGCTGAATAACAATCTTACAAGGTTTGATGACTCTGGGTCAAATATTGGGCAGGGGCAGCACTTAGAGGTGCCCTTGTCTGTCCATCCACTGTCTGTCCAAATTTGTGTTGTACAGGGCAGCACTTAGAGATGCCTTTGTCTGTCCATCCGCTGTCTGTCCAAATCTGTGTTGTATATATCTCAAAAACAAAATTAAAGGGGGCAAAAAGATTGAGTGAGGACCATATAAGGATGTCAAAGACTAAGTTTGGTGAAGATTTCTCCAGTGGTTCCTGAGAAGAAGTGGAATCATGTGAACATACTTGAGAGCGGTCCAGAATGCTACCAACCAAGTATGATGTAATTCTGACAAAACATTTCAGGGGAGAAGTCATTAAAGTAACAAGTCGCTCACCTGAGGAAGACCTTGACCTAATTAGATCTTGCTTGTAACAAAGCATTAAATAAAAAAACATTTTTTAAAAATTAAAAAAAAAAAAAAATTAAAAAAAACTTTTAAAGGTATTTCTATTTTTAGCTCTAGCAGCCTAAAAGGGGCCAAGTGCCCCGATTTAAACAAAATTGGGAAAGGACCTTATAATGATACCACAGACCAAGTTTAATGAAGATCCATCAAGCAGTGCATGGTAAAAAGTCGTTTAAAGGTATTTCTATTTTTAGCTCTAGCGGCCCCTGAAAGGGGTCAAGTGCCCGTATTTGATCAAAAATGGGAGAGGACCATATAATGATGCTACAGACCAAGTTTGATGAAGATCCATCAAGCGGTTCATGAGAAGAAGTCGTTTAATGGTATTTCTATTTTTAGCTCTAGTTGCCCCTAAAATGGAACAAGTGTTTTTTTGAACAAATTTGGGAGAGGACCATATAAATGATGCTACAGACCAAGTTTGATGAAGATCCATCAAGCGGTTCATGAGAAGAAGTTGTTTAAAGGTATTTCTATTTTTAGCTCTAGTGGCCCCTAAAAGGGGTCAAGTGCCCCAATTTGAATAAATTTTGTAGAGGACCATATAATGATGCTACAGACCAAGTTTGATGAAGATCAATCAAGCAGTTCATGATAAGAAGTCATTTAAAGGTATTTCTATTTTAAGCTCTAGTGGCCCCTAAAACGGGCCAAATGCAAACATTTGAACAAAGTTAGGAGAAGACCATATAATGATGCTACAGACCAAGTTTGATGAAGATCCATCAAGTGGTTCATGAGAAGAAGCTGTTTAAAGGTATTTCTATTTTAAGCTCTAGTGGCCCCTAAAAGGTACCAAATGCCCTAATTTGAACAAACTTGATAGAGGACCTCACCAGGATGCTACAGACCAAATTTGGTGTTATTCTGACCAGTAGTTTTAGAGGAGAAGATGTTTAAGTAAAAATGTGGACGATGAATGCCGATGACAGACCATCCACCCCATACTTCGGTTCAGGGGAGCTAAAAATGTTGATGCAGTATGACCAACAATCTGCCTATACTACTAGCACACCCTGAACAAAGTTCAGATGAGCTGAAAACAATATGAATTCACATATTTTGGTTTGATGTGAAGTGCCCCTATGTGAACAAATTTAAGACTGGAACTTACAAGGTTACTACAGACCAAGTTGAATGAAGATCCATCTATCAGTTCATGTGAAGAAGCTGTTCAAAGGTATTTCTATTTGTAGCTTTAGTGGCATCAAGTGCCGCTATTAGAAGAAATGAAGAGAGAACCTTACAATGATGCAACAGACAAAGTTTGATGCAGATCCATCAAGCAGTTCATGACAGGATGTCAAATACAGGTATTTCGTTTTTCAGCTCTAGTGGCCCTGAAAAAGGAGCCCCGAGCGTTACCATTTGAAAAATTTGAGAGAACCTGTTAATGATGCAACAGGCCAAGTTCATGAGAAGAAGTCATTTAAAGATGTTGCTTTTTCTATTTTTATCTCTAGCTGCCCATTAATGGGGGCCAAGTGCCCCCATATTAATAAACTTGTGAGAGGACTTTGCATGGATGCTACAGACCAAGTGTACTTATAGCTCAGCATCAACAAAGTTCAGGTTTTGTCAATGGAAAACAAACAAATATTTCTTATTTTCAGTCTTATTTAATGGTAAATGTAGACTAATTAAAATGCATGTTAATTCAATTAGTAAGCAACTAAATTATGTCATCTGAGTAATATGTACACTGCTCTTAATTACTTTTTAATTGTTGCAAATATAAGAAACTGATGTTTTGTAGGTGGTGAACCTTTTTTTATGAACTTTTCTAAAAATCAGGATGGTAACAATCAAAAGGAGGCATTTTCCTCTCTTAAATTGCTTCAAAATGAAAATTAAGTAATTTCAGACTCTGGAAGTCACTGACTTTGGCAAACAAGCTGATGGGATGGGTATAAATTGAAAATCAATCAAGTATAAAGTGCTGGTGGCCGGTAAGCACATTTATGACAGTTTTATCAAGCTAAGAGAACATTTAGACCAGTTTTTTTCAAACTAAATGAGAATATTAAGGCCAGTTTTATAAAACTAAATGAGAATATTTATGGTAGGCCAGTTTTCTAAAACTAAATGGGAACATTTAGGCCTGTTTTATCAAACTAAATGAGACACTATTATCAAACTTAATAAAACCAAATATTTCATTAAATCAGCGTTTAGTTTATTTCATTTCATTAAATTAGAATTTAGTTATTTCACTTTTTGACATAATGCTGGCCATCAGCATTTAGTAATAAACTGTAGTTTCTTTGCAAAAATTAGAGAAACAGACAGCTCCTTTTGCTATTTCTTATGAAATAGAGTCTATAGTAGATGGTCATTGATAGCATGTTCCTTATTCAACATACTGAACTCGCAACAGTGACTTGTATTCGTAACGTTGTTGTTTGAAATGTTTGTGAAAGCTGGCAGCCACAGGGATTCCAGTGTTTCAGCAGTTTTCAGACTAAACTAGATGTAGGTGCATAGACCAGTGGTGTCCCGGTTACTGGATATGTGTTTCTTGTTGACAATGCAAGACAAAGTAAACTTTCAAACTTTCATATAACCTTGGGTTTGAGGAGTCAGTCAGGCAATGGGTGTAAGGATACTACAAAATATCATCAAGAAATGCAAAATAGAAGAAACATAGAAAGAAAAAACTTTTTTTTGGAATGAAGAGGACAGTTGGTGTGGGAAGAGGATGAATAACTTCCCATTCTGAAAAATGTTTCTATGATTTTTCATGACTCAAGGTCAAATATCTTTTGAGATGTGTGACACAAACTTTAAGGGGGAAACATAACAAAACAAGACACCAGTTACCATATAACTTGAGAGCCCTATATGGTCCACCTGACCAAAATGGGTATATGATAATTATCAACAAACTTGGTAAAGGCCCATTTCACAATACTACATGCCAAATACTAAGTGTTTGGACAAGAAGATTTAAGAAGTTTTTCTTATAAAAGGCTATGTATAACAAGTTAACCCCATAGCTGGCAGCGGCACAATTTGAACAATTTTGGTAGAGGACCAACAGACAATACTACCCATCATATACTTAAGCCCTGTGCCTTGTACGCATGGAAAAGAAGGTCATTTTAAGGTTTTCCTTCTAGTTGCTGCGGCAAACAGAATTCCATGTGAAATGGAATTCTTCGAATAATTTTGGTAGACCATCCAGTTGAAGTATGTGAGCGCAATTGGTTTAAGTGGTTTAGGAGGAGATTTTGTATGGAGCAACTGTGGAGGATGGACAGACACAATGGGCATCCCAAGAATCCTATAAACTTGCCATGTGCAATACCTGCTCAGGTAGGCTTAAAACTTAACCAAAAGTTGCTAATTCAAACAAGAGGGCCATGATGGCCCTATATCGCTCACCTGATTAAGACTACAAATGTATTTAAGATGAGTATTGAAATCTGTATCAAACATTATACATGTGGTCCAAATGTTTTTGCTGTAGCTTCAAAAGCAAGAAAGTAGGTCAGTAGGTCAAGGCTAAGAACATTAAAGACAGGTATTGAAATCTTTATCGAAAGTTATTGACATGGTCCAAATTTCTATACTGTTAAGATCGGTGTGCAAAACTGTATACGTCATCCAAATTTCAAGGCTGTATCTTAAAAAAAAAATGTAGGTCAGAAGGTCAAGGTCACAGTCAAGTGACCCCTAATTACTTGGGGTTATCAGGTAATTATAATTAAACAGTCTAGGAAATATGATCAGATAATTTTTTAAGTATATTTTCCAATATAACTCATATACAAGTGACCCCTGGGGCAAGGCCTCTTTTCACTCCAGGGGTATAATTTGAACAATTTTGTTAGAGAACCACTAAGCAATGCTACATACCAAATATCAAAGGCTTAAGCCTTGAACTTTCAGACAAGATTTTTTTTTTTAATTTTTCCTATATAATGTAAAACTTGGGACCCCCGGGCAGGGCCTCTTTTCACCCCAGGGGCATAATTTGAACAATTATGGTAGAAGACCACTAGGCAATGCAACATACCAAATATCAAGTGCCTTGGCCTTTCAGTTTCAGACAAGAAGATTTTTAAAGTTTTTTTCCTATATCAGTCTATGTAAAACTTGGGACCCCCTAGAGAGGGCCTCTATTCACCTAAGGAGCATAATTTGAATAATCTTAGTAAAGGACCACTAGGCAATGCTACATATCAAATATCAAAAGCCTAGGCCTTGCAGTATCAAACAAAAAGATTTTTAAAGTTTTTCCTATATAAGTCTATGTAAAACTTGGTACCCCCGGGGCAGGGCCTCTTTTCACCCTAGGGGCATAATTTGAATAATTTTAGTAGACGACCATAAGGCAATGCTACATACCAAATATCAAAGGTCTAGGTCTTGTGGTTTCAGACAAGAAGATTTTTAAAGATTTTTCCTATAGAAGTCTATATAAACCATGTGACCCCATGGGCGGGGGCCATATTTGACCCTAGGTTAATTTGAACAATCTTGGTAGAGAACCACTATATGATGCTACATACTAAATATCAAAGCCCTAGGCTTTGTGGTTTTGGACAAGAAGATTTTTTAAGTTTTTCCTTTCAGTTGCCATGGCAACCAGAGTTCTGCTTGGAATTAAATTCTTTGAACAATTTTGAAAGGGGGCCACCCAAGGATCATTCCTGTGAACTTTGGTGTAATTCTGCCCAGAGGTGTTCAAGAAGATTTTTCTAGGAATTGTTGACGGACACAGGACGCACGACAGACATTGAGCGATCACAAAAGCTCACCATGAGCCTTTGGCTCAGGTGAGCTAAAAAGCCAACTTAACTTTTTGAAAATGCCAAATAAGTTATGAAACTTGGCATTATGCATGTCACATCATCAAAGTGAACACAAGTTTGAATTTCCAATCTATTCCAAAAAGAAACTAGAGGTGCTTTTAAGAAAAGCGCATGACTCCCACAACTGCCTAATCATCTGAATAGTAACTTTGTCTTTGTATACTGTTTGTGGACTATTGGTATTCACATGCTGGAGTAACCGGTCTACAATACTGTGTTAGTAGTGGTAACCGGCCACAATGCTGCACTGGTCTACAATGCTGTGTCGTTAGTGGAGTGGAGTAACCGGTCTACAATGCTGTACTGGTCTACAATGCTGTGTCGGTAGCGGAGTGGAGTAACCGGTCTACAATGCTGCACCAGTAGTTGTTTGTAATTATGTTCAAGGGCCATAATTCTGAAGCATCTTGGCCGATTTAGCTAGTTATCCAACTTGGCTGAAGTCTTATGTTCAAACACATTTTGTTCAAGTTTGGTGAAGATTGGATAAGAAATGTTCAACTTAAAGTGCGGACAAGCTTTGTGACAGACACAAAGACAGACAGACAGACAGACAGGCAGACAGGAGTAAATCAATATGTCTCCCACACCACTGTGTGGTGGGAGACATAATTACTGAGAATTAAGCTTACACACACAAACTTAGGGATGCTGATGCCAATGAACAGTCAAGCTAATAATACTGAATCTGTGAGAGATTTTCTTCCGCTAAATGGTGTTGCCAGTTATACACTGTGTTACCTGTGTCTGAATGTCTGGAAATCTTCTTACAGAAGAATCAATCTACTTATAATTCAATGTCTTTGCATTTTACAAATTTGTTCTTAATTTCAAGCAAGGTATGTTACATACAAGGAATCAAAGAGAAAATATTATGACAATTAAATGCCACCACTATTTATTGTAGGCTATACATAGAATTGCTGTAATACTACCACTGGCATCAATAATATCTGCATTTAAGGAAAGATAGTTAGCTGTTGGTGTTTGAAAGGTATGGCCTTCAGATTAAATGTGGCAAAAACAATTTATAGCTCAATAAAGGATATTCCTGTAATCTGTTAAAGATATTAACACATCTGCTCTTTTATTCAGATTCCATCCTCAAGGTATGTGGTGTTAATAGGCTGTCCATCATCAGTCTATTCTGGAATTCTACTGCTTTTTGTTACAACAGGTAAAGACTATCAAAATATTACACAAACATCAGATGAAAGCAGCAATCACATTTCAAACCAACTGCAAAAAAAAGGCAGCAATGCTCGATATTCCAAAGCCTTAATTGTTAAATAAACAAGTTAGCAAAGTATGAATCTATTCCTAGTAGTGTTTCAAGGGATACCAGCTTACGTTTAAAAACTTTACAAACAATTGCCAGGTCAAACAAGGAGCTGCGTTCAATAAACGCTTGATGCCCCTGTTGGCATCCTTGTCAATACAAAGCAACCTAAGTCCAAAACCAGGTCAAGGTGAAACTGAGGTCAGGTGATGTTTGAAGATGAGGAATGGTCACAGGTTTCATCTGTATTAGTATCAATTCATTCTTGTAAGCGGTATTAATGCTAGACGAAATGGTCCCATTTTGTTAACCAAGAGATGGCCCATATGAAGCAACCTAAGTCCAAAATGAGGTCAAGGTCAAAGTCAAACTGAGGTCAGGTTATGTTTGAAGATGAGGAATGGTCACAGGTTACACCTGTATTAGTATCAACTCATTCTTGTAAGCGGTATTGATGCTAGACGAAACGGTCCCATTTGGTTAACCAAGAGATGGCCCATACAAAGCAACCTAAGTCCAAAATGAGGTCAAGGTCAAGGTCAAACTGAGGTCAGTTGATGTCTGAAGATGAGGAATGTTCACAGGTTACATCTGCATTAGTATCAAGTCATTCTAGTAAGGGGTATTGATGCTAGATGAAACGGTCCCATTTGGTTAACCTCGTACGGACGGACAAACGGACGGACGGACAGGACGATCACTATATGCCTCCCGCATCAGTAGCTGCCGGGGGCATAAAAAAGTGACATAACTATGTCCATCTGAAAGGAAGTTTTGTATTACATTTCAAATTATCACAATGAAACAAATTTCTGATCACACTTGTGGTAACTGAAATTCCTGCTTGCATACAAAAACTTTACCAACAATATATCAAGTCTAAAAAGGGACACAATTTTGTAAAAAAAGGCAAGTAGAGTTATGGAACCTATTCACTGTATGTCAGATCATCAAAAAGAACATGTGTGTGCAGTACATTCCAACTACTTTGCACAGTTTGATGAACAAGTCTTTAATACGCAACATCAAAGGAAATTTTGTAATTTATGTCAACTGGTAACAAGTTTTTAAAGATTTTTCTTTAAACTGACTTAGTGGCCTAATTTAATGTAAACAGATGTGTAAGAGGTCATTCCACATATGCTTCAATAAAATAGGTATAAATGTATTGTCAGGAAAACTGATGGACATGTGGAAATGAAAAACATATGTTCCCCGCCACTTTGCAAGCAGAAATTGTAAAATGCCAAAAATTACGGATGATAACTCCAGTGAAAATCACAGAACTGTAACATTCCAACAATATTCACAACTAGGCTTGGCACTGATCACTCGTGTGAAGTTTGGTGGAATTCTTAACAGTGGTATAGGAGTAGTAGCACAGACAGCATAATATTATAGAGTTATATGTCCACCGAAAAATCTGAAAATACCAATGATATATACAACTACTCTTCACATTGATCACTTGTGAGGTTTGGTAAATTTCTGCTCAATGGATACATCATGTAGTGTACAAATTGTAAAATACAACAAATCAAGGACCATAACTCTGCTGAAAATCAATGAACCAGAACAGGTAAAAATATGCGTAGTAAGGTTTGGCAATGTTCACTCCTGGTTTGATGGAAATCTGCCCAATAATGTCAAAGAAGTGAAACATCATGAAATTTAATGAATCATTGGCCATAACTCTGCTGAAAAACATCAAAGTGGAACATGCTTAAGAAACGCATAAGCTTGGCAATGATTACTTATGTGAAGTTTGGTGTAACTTCTCCAGGTGCAACAACAATGTAAAATAGGACAAATCATCGCCATAACTCCAATGAAAATCAATAAACCAGAACATGCCAATAATATGCATAATGAGGCTTGGCACTGATTACTTTTTGGTAAGTTTGGTGTGAACCTGCCTGGCGGTGTGGGAGGAACTGCCTGGGCAAACTTTTAACAGACAGACAGCACTTAAACTATATGTCTCCCTCACAACATGTCTTTTTGTTTTATATGTCTGTCTGTATCAGTTATAGCTCTGTCATCATGCTGTGAACAGACATTCCCTGTCTACCCTTAAATGTTACATCTCAATGATCAATGTAAATTAAATTACCTGTCTTTTACATGAAAATTTGTCACTTGTTTGTTTTCTATGTCTATCCATATCAGTAATGGCTCAGTCATCATGCTGTGAAATGACATTCCCCTTCTATCCCCAAATGTTACATCTCAGTGATCAATGTAAATTACCTGTCTTATACATGAAAGTCTGTCATTTATTTGTTTGATATGTCTATCCATATCAGTAATGGCTCTGCATGTCATCATGCTGCGGAATGGCATAACCCTTCTTTCCTCAAATGTCACCTCTTAACTGTTAATGTCACTTACCTGTCTTATACATGAAAGTCTGTCATTTATTTGTTTGATATGTCTATCCATATCAGTAATTGCTCTGCATGTCATCATGCTGTGGAATGACATTACCCTTTTATCCTCAAATGTCACATCTTAACTGTTAATGTCACTTACCTGTCTTATACATGAAAGTCTGTCATTTGTTTGTTTTATATGTCTATCCATATCAGTCATGGCTCTGTCATCATGCTGTGGACAGACATTCCCCTGCTGTCCTAAATGTTACATCTCAATTGTTAATATTGCATCTCAAAACATGAATGTCAGCTTTTGACCTTCAAAGGACAATGTCACACCTGTACATTTAAAGCCAGTGTCAGTTTCACACAAGAATGTACAAACAACCTTTGACACCTGATCACATGATCAGTTAGTCTACCAATACCAAGTTAATGTTGCATCAGGTGTCAAGTGTGTCACCAGCTTTATTTATTTTTATCCAATCAGTAATAAGCTTTGTAATTAGTTCTCCAATCAGAAATCTGTTCTGTAACTGCCAAACTTGGTAGTACTATCCAATCAGAAAATAGCTCTGTAGATCTTCATCCAATCAAAAAGACAGAAATGTTCCAAGAGGAGGCAGCAACAGCAAACACCTCATCTAAATGTCAGCAATTGTGATATCTGAAAATAGAAAATAGCATTTCTAAAGAATTGCTGACTGCAATAAATAACCACATTGTGTAATTCTGTGGTATGTTCTAGCAAAATTCTGTTTTATGTAAAAAATCAGACAATCTCAGAAAATAGGCTAAGATTGTCCATAGTGTCACATCTAAAGAAACAGATCAGAATATAGAATACAATACAAATATAATTATATAATACAGAAATATATCATATGAGAGGTTCAGAAAGTCAGCTGAACATGATTGTTTATGTGCAACTGGGTTAGAAAGCTGCAGTAGATGAAATATTCATATTCAAATGTGTAATGTCATCACTTTAGCCAACTGCATCTGTAAGCTTGATCCTGTAGTGTTATGAGTAATGTTTTATAGCAATTAGTGTCATAAAAGCTAAAAGCTTATTGTGTAATGCTATCTTTTGAATTGCAAATACTGGCATCTTACAAGGAGGGAGTTCAAACCCCAGGACCCAGTTGTCTGAAATGTTAACAGGTAATTAAGAGTTAGGTCAAGGTTTAGGACATTTTGTTTCTATCATCACCAAAACATAGAAAGTAAGAGCTGTTTTACATGAAAATGAAAATATATAAGTCTACAAAAGCATCTTCAATTTACTGACATATGTATTGAATTCTGGAAAGGGACTGCATGAAGAAGCCATACTTCTGGACAGTTCAATGCCTTTAAGCACACACCATATTTAAAGAACTGTTACAGGTCTTTGTTTTGATGCAATTTCAATAATGTCCCAGTGCTTTAACTTCACATAACTAGGTTAAACACCAATTTGAACTATTGTTTACTTTTGATTCTTTATAAATGGCATTCTTTTATAAAGGGGGGGGCAACTTCTGAGGAATAATTTAAGAATCCAATCGTACAGGACAGTAAGGTAAAACATGTATCAGATAGGTAGATTGTTGGTAAAAATGTTGTTCTTTTACCAAACATTTCTGAGATTTGGTGGCTACTCCCATTGTGGTGTCCTTGGGCAAGGCACTTTATAGCAATTGCCTCAGCTGACCCAACTGTAAACGGGAACCGGCAAATTGCCGGGGGTGTGATATAATTGGTTTTAACTGTTCTTAAATTGGGGTTGCTCAAAAGCTCTACAGACCTTATGTTCATTGTTTCACAAAGTGACAAAAACTTACCTTTACTTTACCTTTACCATTTGAAGAAAAAGAAGATCAAAAAGCTGTCAAAACTGATCTCCTAAACCAGAGCTGTCTGAGGACAGCACAGCTCGACCATTCAACAGCCTTATAAACTGAATGAATATAAGAGGAAAAAGGGGCACAACTTTACAAAAGTGCAATACACAGTTATGGAACCTGTACAATGAAGGTCATTTTATAACAGCTGACAAGTGTTTGAAGTTTCAATTCATTCCCATTAGTCGTTACTGAGCTACCTACTTACATACAAAAACTTAACCAAAAAATTGCGAAGTCGAAAAAGGGGCATAATTTTGTAAATAAGCAAAGTAGAGTTATGGAACTTGTGTAATGCATGTCAGATCATGACAATGAATAAGTGTGTGAACTTTCAATCCATTCCCATTAGTGGGTAATGAGATACCAGCTTACATGCAAAAACTTAACCAAAAATTGCTGCTAAGTCGAAAAACGGGCATAACTTTGTTTAAAAGCAAAATAGAGTTATGGAACCTATCCATTGTAAGTCAGGTTATCACGGTGAATAAGTGAGTGAAGTTTTAATCTGAGATACCAGCTAACGTGTAAAAACGGGGATGCAGATGCGGATGCCGACACACGGGTGAGTTCAATAGCTCTATTTATTCTTCTAATAGTCAAGCTACAAATGATATTCATCTTATCAAGGTAAATCAAAGCAACATTTCAGCCTAGTTTACAGATACTTCTCAGTGTCATCAGAGAAAGAAAAAACCTGTGTGTACCTCATTTATGTTCATAAGCACACTTATGAAACAATTATGATATATTAACATGAGGTAAATATGTTAACAATGACAGCTAGATTGTGAGCAGACAGATATACCATGTAAAATATCATGTAATCAGCCAGGTAAAAGGCAATGAGTGTAAGTTGACAGTCAAGTGACATTCACAAAGACACTTATTTTCAAATTCAAGCTGACAGTGTTATCTTTTAATTTTGTGCTCTTGAAAGAATATTAATTTACATTCACTGCGACCCTAACCCCCTGTTACTTATTCACATATGTTGACAGTCGTTTATCATCCTAGCTGAAGAAACTTGGTATGAGGTCCATAGGAAGACCTTAAGGTTGGTCTTCTTTAATCTCTTTGTTTATATAAATAGTGGATCAATTTCAAATGGTTTTGCATCAAAATGTTAATTTATTTGTGAACAGTGTGAGGATAAGTTTGACCTGTAATCAGTCTATTGATATATATATATACAGTCAAACCTGTGCTAAGGGCCACCCTGTGAACATAGTTCCTAACCCTTAGCCTGCTAAATTTCTAAAATGGACTGGTCCATCATTTAATTTCAAGAGTACCACTAATTATTCAAAGGGGTGTTAACTGAAAATTTACTGACTGAATAGTGAACAGTGCAGACCATGATCAGCCTGCAGATCCGCACTGGTGGCAAAGGCAGAATAACTCGCCGCCAGCAGGCTAAAGGCTACAGACCACTAGTTTCATTTCAGATTTAAAAACCTGTAGTGCATTAAACCTGCTAAAGACCACCTTTAAATAAAAGGATAATTCTAGCACCCATAAGCCTGACCTTTATATATTGGTTTGACTGTACTTTCATTCTTTCAACTTAGCATAATTCAAAAGAGATTGCAGAACTTCCATCAGTATTGTTCAATTAAGCTCCTTTAAATAGCAAATTAACATAATTCAAAAATGCCTGCAGAACTTTTGCCAGTATTGCTTAACAAAGGTTTCCAAAATCATCAGCAAGTTTAACAAAGTTCCCTTAATTAAACAGCAATAAGCACAATTCAAAAATGACTGAAAAACTTTCATCAATATGTTTAACAAAGCTCCTTTAAACAGCAATTACAAAATTATACAGCTTAATTAAAAAATGACTGACACTTTCATCACTATGTTTAACAGGCAATTTAACGTAATGGAAGTTTCATCAGTACTGTTCAAAAAAGCTCCTTTAAATGAAAATTTAGCATAAAATTACTTCAACAGATCATATTTTTTCATCAGATAAGGACCTGTCGAGCAATACATTTTGCTTAATGGCTCATATTAAATCACTTTCGATGTAAGAAATAAAGAATGAAAATCGTTGTAATGTTACTCATTGATAGAGAATGTAACCGTTAGTTTCAAATTTCTTGTCACAAATCGGTTGCTTTTCAGTACAGGGAGCTAAGGAAGATCTTTTTTATTCATTAAAGTCAATTAACCACACAAAAAAATAGATTGCCTGTCTAGACAAGTTTTGCAACTGTATTTTCTTTTATTATTTGGGTGGACTGGCACACTGATGTATTTTATGTATGTTTATAGGGACACCAATGATTAAGTATATTTGTGTTAATACGAGCTTTATCAGGCAACAAACAAGTTTAAACACTGGACCTAAATCTTCAATCATCCATCTCAAAAGACAAATACAGAGCAGCGGATAAAAGCTTATTAGAAATAAACTAATGAATCAAGAATATTGTTTTTTGTCAATGTACGACCAGAAATATTTCGCTGAGTGAACACCAGATGCAGTTTCCCCTCCCTCCCTCCACCCTAAAGTGAAAATGCAAATTATGGTTTTCACAAATGAAAGATATTTCCATTCAAACATTTCTTTTATTTCTTGCATTCTCAAAGGCATTTTTTACCAAGATGATACCCATTTTACATCTCATTTTATGTTGACTCACTTCGCAGTAAGTTCACTGGGCTACTCTTTAATGTTACTCATTGCGCAGAAGTTACAAACTACTGGACTATCTCATTTCATGTTTACTCACTTGCTGCAAGTTAAAGGTTACAAACTACTGGACTACCTCATTTTATGTTGACTCACTTGCTGCAAGTTAACGGTTACAAACTATCGACGATCTCATTTTATGTTGACTCACTTGCTGCAAGTTAAAGGTTACAAATACTGGACTATCTCATTTAATGTTGACTCACTTGCTGCAAGTTAAAGGTTACAAACTACTGGACTATCTCATTTAATGTTGACTCACTTGCTGCAAGTTAAAGGTTACAAACTACTGGACTATCTCATTTAATGTTTACTCACTTGCTGCTAGTTAAAGGTTACAAATACTGGACTATCTCATTTTATGTTTACTCACTTGCTGCAAGTTAAAGGTTACAAACTACTGGACTATCTCATTTTATGTTTACTCACATGCTGCAAGTTAAAGGGTACAAACTACTGGACTATCTCATTTTATGTTTACTCACTTGCTGCAAGTTAAAGGTTACAAACTACTGGACTATCACATTTTATGTTTACTCACTTGTTGCAAGTTAAAGGTTACACACAACTGGACTATCCCATTTTATGTTTTCCCACTTGCTGCAAGTTAAAGGTTACAAATACTGGAATATCTCCTTTTCTGTTTACTCACTTGCTGCAAGTTAAAGGTTACAAACTACTGGACTACCTCATTTTATGTTGACTCACTTGCTGCAAGTTAAAGGTTACAAATACTGGACTATCTCATTTTATATTTACTCACTTGCTGCAAGTTAAAGGTTACAAACTACTGGACTATCTCATTTCATGTTTACTCACTTGCTGCAAGTTAAAGGTTACAAACTACTGGACTACCTCATTTTATGTTGACTCACTTGCTGCAAGTTAAAGGTTACAAACTATCGACGATCTCATTTTATGTTGACTCACTTGCTGCAAGGTAAAGGTTACAAATACTGGACTATCTCATTTAATGTTGACTCACTTGCTGCAAGTTAAAGGTTACAAACTACTGGACTATCTCATTTAATGTTGATTCACTTGCTGCAAGTTAAAGGTTACAAACTACTGGACTATCTCATTTAATGTTTACTCACTTGCTGCTAGTTAAAGGTTACAAATACTGGACTATCACATTTTATGTTTACTCACTTGCTGCAAGTTAAAGGTTACACACAACTGGACTATCCCATTTTATGTTTTCCCACTTGCTGCAAGTTAAAGGTTACAAATACTGGACTATCTCCTTTTCTGTTTACTCACTTGCTGCAAGTTAAAGGTTACAAACTACTGGACTACCTCATTTTATGTTGACTCACTTGCTGCAAGTTAAAGGTTACAAATACTGGACTATCTCATTTAATGTTTACTCACTTGCTGCAAGTTAAAGGTTACAAACTACTGGACTATCTCATTTCATGTTTACTCACTTGCTGCAAGTTAAAGGTTACAAACTACTGGACTACCTCATTTTATGTTGACTCACTTGCTGCAAGTTAAAGGTTACAAACTATCGACGATCTCATTTTATGTTGACTCACTTGCTGCAAGTTAAAGGTTACAAATACTGGACTATCTCATTTAATGTTGACTCACTTGCTGCAAGTTAAAGGTTACAAACTACTGGACTATCTCATTTAATGTTGACTCACTTGCTGCAAGTTAAAGGTTACAAACTACTGGACTATCTCATTTAATGTTTACTCACTTGCTGCTAGTTAAAGGTTACAAATACTGGACTATCTCATTTTATGTTTACTCACTTGCTGCAAGTTAAAGGTGACAAACTACTGGACTATCTCATTTTATGTTTACTCACATGCTGCAAGTTAAAGGGTACAAACTACTGGACTATCTCATTTTATGTTTACTCACTTGCTGCAAGTTAAAGGTTACAAACTACTGGACTATCTCATTTTATGTTTACTCACTTGCAACAAGTAAAAGCTACAAACTATTAGACTATCTCATTTTGTGTTTACTCACTTGCTGCAAGTTAAAGGTTACAAACTACTGGACTATCTCATTTTATGTTTACTCACTTGCTGCAAGTTAAAGGTAACACACAACTGGACTATCTCATTTTATGTTTACCCACTTGCTGCAAGTTAAAGGTTACAAATACTGGACTATCTCATTTTCTGTTTACTCACTTGCTGCAAATTAAAGGTTATATACTACTGGACTATCTCATTTATGTTTACTCACTTGCTGCAAGTTAAAGGTTACAAACTACTGGACTATCTCATTTTCTGTTTACTCACTTGCAAAAAGTAAACGCTATAAACTATTAGACTATCTCACATAATGTTTTCTCACTTGTTGCAAGTTAAAAGTTATAAACTACTGGACTATCTCATTTTATGTTTACTCACTTGCTGCAAGTTAAAGGTTACAAACTACTGGACTATCTCATTTTATGTTTACTCACTTGCTGCAAGTTAAAGGTAACAAACTACTGGACTATCTCATTTTATGTTTACTCACTTGCTGCAAGTTAAAGGTTACTAACTACTGGACTATCCCATTTTATGTTGACTCACTTGCTGCAAGTTAAAGGTTACAAATACTGGACTATCTCATTTTATGTTGACCCACTTGCTGCAAGTTAAAGGTTACAAATACTGGACTGTATCATTTTATGTTTACTCACTTGCTGCTAGTTAAAGGTTACAAACTACTGGACTATCTCATTTTATGCTTTCTCACATGCTGCAAGTTAAAGGTTACAAACTACTGGACTACCTCATTTTATGCTTTCTCACTTGCTGCAAAATAAAGGTTACAAACTACTGGACTGTCTCATTTAGTGTTTACTTGTGTGCTGCAAGTTTAAGGTTACAACCTACTGGACTATCTCATTTTATGATTTCTTGCTTGCTGCAAGTTAAATGTTACACACAACTGGACTATCTCATTTTATGTTTTCTTGCTTGCTGCAAGTTAAATGTTACAAACTACTGGACTACCTCATTTTATGTGCTTTTTAATTTGCAATGAGTAAAAGTTGACAAATTACTAGATTTTCTCATCTCTTGTTTGTTTTTTTCACTTGCAACAAGTAAAACCTTAGAAAACTAAGATTACCTCATTTTATGTTGTTGTTCTTATCACTTTCAGAAAGAATGTCGTGGCCTCAACGCGAAACTAGTCTATATGTATATAGAAATAGAAGCAGATAGACTAGTTTCGCGTTGAGGCCACGATGTGCACTTAATGATCACTTTTTATGTTTCTCACTGGAATGAAGTTATTTGCTTACTAACTACAATACTTTGGACTATCCTATTTTACAGTTGCAACCACAGCAGTCACAACATCAGTGACAGTTTTAATATCTGAATATTTTGTCCCTATAAATTACATATTGTGATGATTCATTTCCATTTTATGTGCAGCTTTCTCAAAAATATGCAGTATTTTTGCACAAAGCCCATAGGAAGATAAAATTATTAAAGCAGTTTGAGCAATATTAAGATACTTATTATAATAATATATTGAAACTAGTGCTAAATTGAATGTATTTTGAGTACAGCCTAATTCTATTCTATTCAGTTCAGTTCTGTTCTGTTCTGTTTTATTCTATTCTATTCTATTCTATTTCTATAGTAACAGTTGCTTTTATAGGAGATTAAACAGTAATTCAAATAAATGAAACATTTTCACATTTTGTATATCAACTTACTATAAGTACATGTTGGCTGAAATTCAGATGTTGGATTTTTTAATTTACAAATTTATAAAGAAAAGATTTCAAAAGATTTGTTTTAAACTAAAAAGACTGATCACCTAATGCTGTAAGAGCTGAATGGAAAACCTTACCCCAAAACAGTGTTACTTACCAGGTATAAGCTTGACACTGCTATCAAGGTATATATTTGTTCATTTCTGAACTTTGTTGTACAAAGTTTATATTTCAATAGTTTAATATAAAAATTATTATGTTGAAATTTAAGTAAACAACTAAAAAATAACACAGATATACTAAATTACTTCTTTTCTGCTGTTGTGATGCACACTGGTTAAAATTATGTAAACAATGAAATTACTTGAAAGTATTTTCAGTACAGTAAAAGAACTTGACCAATCGCTTACAGCACACATAAAGACAATTTACTAAGATTGATTTACCATGTCACCATTTTGTGCTCACATGGTTTTACAATCAGTCACATTATTTGCAGGAATGATTGTTTGACGTTATTCCTGCCAGAAGGTTGGAACTTAAAAGCACAACAGGTAAGATGCATATCTACAAAAGTACGCATTTCAAATATGGAAATTCGCAATAAATCTCAATTATTCTTCACATGCCAAAATATGTATTTACGCAAAACAAAATTAACTGACATGCATTGGCAGTATCACCTCTTATCCACTTAAACATAAATTGACACAAAATGCAGTTAATACCACAAAGGAAGATAGACTTGCTCACAGTTTTATTCCAGCTAACCTAACCAGTGTTCCTGGAGTTTGAACCCTCTGCAAGTAGACTCAGAGTTGAAGGAGAAAAGATTTCATATACGCTGAAAATAAATCTTGAGAAAATATGCCTTGTGTATGGATAAAAATATGCTTCCCCCCGAATCATAACCTTGTCCTCTACCCACTGCAGCTTGCATGGTGGGCTAGTGCAAGTTTGACTGAATAGAGAAATAAATTTAACATAAATCTAACTGAAACAGGAGCTCATAGAACACGAAATGCCCATCTTGATGCATTCAGTAATTGCACAAAGAACAGAAACTATTTTGTCACTGTACACAAAAGTTCTACTCTTCTGGGTCAATGTGACCTTGACTTTGACCTACTGACCTCAAAATCTATAGGGGATCGTCTACTGGTCATGATTAAATTTCATGGGCCTAGGCCCAAGCGTTCCCAAGTTATTGTCCAGAAACCGTTTAACTGTTCCAGGTCACTGTGACCTTGACCTATGGCATACTGACCTCAAAATCAATAGGGGTAATCTGCTGGTCATGACAAACATCCCTGTAAACTTTCATGAACCTAGGCCCAAGCATTCTTGAGTTATCATCCGAAAACCATTTAACTGTTCTGTGTAACTATGACCTTGACCTTTGACCTACTGACCTCAAAATCAATAGTGGTCATCTGCTGATCATGATCAACTTCCTTATCAACTTTCATAATCCTAAGCTCAAGCGTTCTCCAGTTATCATCCGGAAAGGGTTTAACTGTTCAGGGTCACTGTGACCTTGACCTTTGACCTACTGATCTAAAAATCAATAGGGGTCATCTGCTGGTCATGTTTTCCCTATCAACTTTCATGATCCTAGGCTGAAGCGTTCTCAGTTATCATCCAGAACTGTTTAACTGTTCCAAGTCACTGTGACCTTGACCTTTGACCTACTGATTCAAAAATCAATAGAGGTCATCTGCTGGTCAAGACCAACCTCCCCATCAGCTTTCATGATGCTAGGCCCAAGCTTTCTTGAGTTATCATCAGGAAACTGTTTAACTGTTCCGGTTTACTGTGACCTTGACCTTTAACCTACTGATCTCAAAATCTATTGGGGTCATCTGCTGGTCATGACCAACCTTCCTATTAACTTTCATGATTCTAGGCCCAAGTGTTCTTGAGTTATCGTCCGGAAACTGATTGGTCTACATAAAGACCGACAGACATCTGCAAAACCATATACACCTCCTTCTTCGAAGGGGGACATAAATATGTGGATATGCAACCTATGTTTTCTGCAGCTACAAATCAATATTTTGGTAAATTTGGTTCATCATTTAACTTGACCTAGTGACCTTAATTTTTCACAGAAGATTCAAATTCTTTACTGTTTGAAATGGACACACCTGTAGCTGCTGATATTTTTCTTTTAAAATCAAATTTATTTTCTTTACATCACCTTAGTCTAGCATTGGAATACAAAATCAAAACTATTTTCATTAAGTTTGACCTACTGACCTATATTTTTTTTACGGATCATGAAAAAAAACCTGTTATAAACCTTTAAATAGAAGAAAATGACCTAGTAACCTTATTTCTTTCAATAACAGACAGTCTATTTTTCATAACTGATAATATAGTCAAATATCAAGTATAAAATGCCAAAAACATAAATCTTGAAGTGATTCAATAAGGTGCAAAGCCTATATTGGCTTGTCTAGAGGGCAGACTGGATTATTATCTAGATGAGACAATGGTATTCTACAGCTATTAATGTTTTCTCAGCAATGCTTGCACGGTGTAGTTAATCTCCTGCAAACTAATTATCACAATGATCCTTACACATTGATTGTGTTGCAATGCATCTGTCTGTCTATCTGGCTGGTTAAATGGAAGGAAATAGACAGTTATTAACTTCTTTTTTTATCTCAGAACATGCATTATGTTTGTCTGCCCACCAGGTAAGCTAGTAGGTAGGCGCAAGACACAGGTTTGAATTTTTGGGTGGTGCCTATGTTTTCTGTGATAAATGACTGAAAGTCGTCTGTTCTCCACCTCGGTTTTATGTGGGAAAGTTGTCAGTTACATGGAGAGAACAGCTTATTCCTAGCGTTTCTGGATTTCTCACAAGTATTAACTTGTTCTCCACAAGTAACTGACAACTTCTCATCACCAAACAGATAAGTTGGAATGACCTTTAGCATAATTATTCACTGCTTCATTCAGGATCAAACCTACGATCTAGTGGGTCGGAAATCAACCGAGATATTTGTGCACATCTACCTATGATAAATGTAAATTTACCACATTTATTAATTAAAATGTGACACATTTGCCATAATGCCTGTCTGTTCTGGTTGAAAGTGCAACCAGTATAAGATCTTATCTCTTCAGTGTTTTTTGCCTATAACTTAACCAGAACATATCTATCTTTTTCCTATATAATGAGTCACACTTATTAAGTTCATATTAAAATATTTTATTATGTTAAAAATGAATAATAAATCAAATCCTCCATGATACTGACATGATTCAAATCACTGCAATTTTAAATACTGTGAAATCATTAATATTTGTGAGGTACTAAAATTTGTGGATTTTATGAGAAATTAAGTCCCAACAAACAGATACAGTCAAACTTCCTCCGGTTGAACTGGGCGGGACCGGAAAAATTTGTTTGAATTATCAGCAGTTTGAATCATAAAGCAATATGCACTGAATAGGAATTTTACCAATACCCCACCATGAGTCTAAACAAAGGGTGGTGTCCGAAATATACGAGTTTAATCGAACAAAGTTCGACTGTAACACTAATATTCATTTTATCTGTAAATTCATTCCCAACGAAAAAAGCTGTTGTTGTCCAAACCATTTCACAGTAGTACTAAATTTTCTACATTTTTTTACAACTTCCCAACATGAAAAAAAGAAGTTGTTTGAATTATTTCTAGATGCAAGGAGTAAATAGTTTTACTTTCTCCAATTCATTATAGAGAATTTGTAATTCATTTACCTAAATAATGTCAACATCTTTATTTGGCTTTGAAAATAAATTTCTTATCGAAAAAAGATTCTTCAGAGTATGTTCTTTGCCTTAGAATATATATCTCTCACTTATACCAGCACGTATCAGACAGTAAAACACCTTCAAGATTATTTCCTTGGCCTAAACAGCATCCAATTTTCCCATTATACTCATCAGTGTAAGTGTGTATGCCATCAGCTCCAGTTTGCCAAAGAATGTCTACAATTAATATTTATGCTCGTTCACCTATCAGGAAATGATAAAAATATGTTAACTGTTTTGTTTCAATATAGAAACACAAGATCAGAACAAATACAAGCAAAGATCTACCTGATGTATTTAGATATTGATTTATGAGAACTTGTCTTTTCCTGCAGAGAAAATTTTACAGGTAACTTTCAGTGGATGGTACAAGGGAGGCAACTTTCACAGGGTGATGAAAGGGAGACTAATCTTACAAATCACGGCAGATTTTATGGAGAATTTAATACCTGAAGATTTCCAGATTATATGAGTTGCAATGAAGGGGGTATCTATATTCTGAAGATTCTATAGGTATGCATTGTATTAATGGAATAAACACAACCATTTTATATTTTCAGAAAGTTGGGAAATATTTTATTTGTTAAAATATACAGACATTTCCTACAAACTTCTTTCTAAATTTATTTGCACACAGATCAACTTCTCCACATAGAGCAATTTTAAGCAAAGTTAAGAATAAACAAGTTTCATTTCATAATGATGTCATTGGAAAGAATAAGACATTTAACAACCTATAAACTGGTAGCCCAAATCTCTTCATTCCCTCTGTAAACAACAACCTTCGAGCAGCATACACATTCCAGGAATTTTTCTAATAGCAAAACGAGACAATTCAGTGAATTTTGTACCCTGCAGAATGGGATAGAGGTTTCACCACTGAAAAAGGATTCTCTGCCAACTAAAAACATTTTCTAATAGTGTCTCATACCAATGTACTTAGCTGAAACAAGATATATATTTTCATATAAGTACCTCATTTAAACATCTGATATTTTCATACATAGTGCATTATTATTTTCTTTTGTAAAAGATATTAATAGTACATGCATTTTATATTTCAAGTACATGTTGTAACAATGACCTTGACCTATGCAAACCAAATGCTACTGAACCATGGTCAGTCCTTAACCTCTTGTCCATGGAGACCCCTCTATTTTTATACACTGACTATAATTATAGAATAAGAAACAAAATATCAATTTCTTTGAACCTGTGAGCGACACTTATAACTACTATAATATGCAGTTTGCAGTTCATTTTACCTTTGGGTTCATTCTAAGGTTACCCATTCATCATTGAGAGCTATATTATCTAAATGAACAACCACTTTTATCTTTGAAACTGTATGTGCATTTCTAATTTCGTGTAAAACAATCATATTTACTTTGCAGATGTGCAGCTTTTTTGATGATTTCTTCTGATGTTTCCTAAGCTATACATAGCCTTTATTACTGAAGGTGGTCAATCACTTTTAAGTAACTTTGTTTTTTTGATTTTCATATTTTTTACTTAAGAAATTTACAAACAACTCAATTATGCTAAAGAAATATTACATTATGCAATTATTTTTATAAAACTGTATAATTATCACCCTTTCTGGACTCCTTTTTCTCAACAGCATTTTCTTGTTTTAAATTTCCACTTGTACTAGGATAACCAACTGACCATTAATTTAGTTTGGTCACCACCAAGGTAATCATGGTTAGATTTTTCTGAAATTCCTCAGATATCCAACATGATTATATCAAATGCATCTTTTCATAGTATTAAAGAATCATAGCGTCTTTGTCAATAATCATGTCGCTGATGTATTTTCTATTATTATCATAAAATATACTAATTTCTTATTAAATTCTATTTTCGATAACTTTTTTTCTCAAATATTTATCAAAGGTTTTAATATTGATAAACACAGAAAAAAGTAGTACTAAATCCGTTCTTTTTTATTACCTCCCTTTTTGGCTCTAACCGTATAAGTTCACGCGCAGTATTGAAAGCAGTGCTTTTCTAACTTTGTAATTATGCTTGAGGTCTATTTCGGCAGCTGGTTTATCTGCTTTTAACATAAAATTAAAAGCACTATGGAATTTTATTTTCAGCAGGGACATTCTTTTACTAGTTTGTTAACTGAAGAATAAAGATGAAAGGGAAACATTTTGCAAACATTTCTTACTGAAAACTATTCATACAATTGATCAATGATAACCATTTTCCTTCTGAATGCCTAAGTCTTTAAGAACAAAAAATGGTGCACTGGATTCACATTATTAATAAGTACAGGTTATTATAAAGTTGATTACAGCAGTTTTAATATATTAGTTTCGAGTTAGTGTTAGCAATTCAAGAAATTAATACCTTAAAACTGCTGTATTCAGCTTATAACCATCTTGCAGTTTGCATTTAACAATTCAGTATAATTATGTGACAACTGTATGTAATGTTGAGCAATTCCACTGGCAGTGCAACTTCTGCGAACTGTAAAAATTGTCTTCTCATCAACATGCGTACAGTTATACAACTTCTTCAACCTGAAGAAAAACCTCATCCAAGCAGAGTTAACTTAAATCAACTTGAATTATTAACAAGCATTCTCAGGATGTAATCAATCTCATTCCTAAGACAGAACAATATTCCCCAGAAATCTACCAAAAAAAAACACCTCCACACCAATGTGTTCTAAGGAGCATCATTCATTCTTGTCAACTTCAGATTTTTTCTGTACCATTAAATGTGCATAAATCTGCAAAAAACCTTAAGCTCCAATCTTTAAATACCTATTAAGCAAGGAAAGAATTAACTTATTACCAGTTGTTCTCAATTAGTACAATAAGTACTAATTTTGAAGGCATGTTATGTTCCCTTTTATATAGAACAAAATAAATACTTTTCCTTTTTTTTTGAAATCATAATATCATGTCATAAAATTCTGAAAATTTGACAAAAACTGTATTTTGGAAGAGATTATGAATTTGCAAAAAATTACACACTAAAAATAGTAACAAGTACAAAGAACACACGTACTAAACAAATGAAATTTTATTGCATAAACAAACCTCAGGACAAAACAGCACTGTTTTACAAGAAGGCACTTTTTGACGTGACTACACTATAATCATTTGCACATGTTATATTGGCATACGCAATCTGGTTAGCAGTGAAAACAAAACTCTACTACTGAAATTGCAACAAATGACAAATTAGGTGTTACACCTCTATTAGTTAATGCTAAGAAAAAAGTAGTCCACAATTTCTGCATGAATGACAAAAAACTTGCAACTTTCTGCACAATGGCCACTTGAAATTTACCATTAGGCTTTTCGCCATGAATTTGTTGATTAGTATTTGTATTTTTTTTGTTGCTATGCATTAAACACGTGTTGCACAATCCTGCATGAAAGACATGATAAACGGCACTCTTCTGAAAGGAAGCAATAAAACAACCGCTGTGAATAATTATAAACATATTAAGATCAACGAATATCAAAAAAATAGTTCATCTTTAAAGAAGTACTTTGACACCATGCACATTTCTATATGGTGTATATGTTTAGAGGTCATTGACTGACTTTAGTAATGTGTAAGGTCAGACAGAATTTGACCTTGACGATAGAATATAACCTTGACTGTTAAGACTGATAACTCAAGATCAAATTTTGATATATATTTAAAAGGAAATTAAGACAGCGAAAATTTAAATACATGACCTTGACCTTTAACAGTCTGAATGTTAAATATCACTAAGAGAGGCTTAAGACTTAAGTACTGGCTGTTCAGATCTAAGATCACAATTCTGTGTGCTGTTCAGTCAATGCATTTTTGTTTTTGTTATTTTTTTTTCTAGAGGTAGACTCCAGTGATTTAAATAATTTAAAGTTTAGGCTTTCTTCACTACCTAAATTCAAGTTTCCTTCCACAACAAACTTCAAGGTTTCTCTCCTGAAAATCTCCAAGCTTTCTCCTAAAAACTTCTTTCTAAAAAAAACTTTAAGCTATCTTCCCAAAAAACTTAAATCTTTCTTTTCCCCAAAAAACTCTAAGCTCTCTCCCAATGCCTATTTCAAGTTTTCTTTAAAATTAAATTCCAAGCTTTCTATGCAAATGAATTTCAAGCTTTTTTCAAGAGTAAACTTCAAGCTTTGTTCCCAAATAAACTTAAAACTCTAAATGTTCATCCTATATGAACCAAATGTTTTCTTCAGAAATATACTTCAAGCTCTCTCTCTTCTCAAATACATTTGAAGCTTTTTTCCCAATAACCTTAAAAAATTGTCTTCTAAAACTTTCTTCCAAGATTAACTACAAGATTTCCTCCCAAAAAACTTCAACCTCCCCCGAACCTTTATCAAAAGTAAACTTCAAGCTTCGCTCTAAAAGTAAACTTCAAGTTTTCCTGTAAAATGAACTTCAACATTTCCCATAAAATAAACTTCAAACTCTCCTCAATTTTTATCCCAAATAAACTTCAAGCTTTCCTAAAGCTGAATCCCAAATAAACTTCAAGCTTTTTGCATTCTTTATCTTAAGTAAACTTCAAGCTTTCCTCAATAACAACCATCAAGGTTTCCTCTAAAGTAAACTACAAGCTTTTCTGAAGTTTTACTATATGCAAAGTTCATATTTTCCTCTATAAAGTAAACTTACAGCACAGTTTGCACAACTTTTTATTCCAACAAACTTGAACCTTTCCTCAAGTTTTATTCTTAAATAACTTCCAGCTCTCTTCACAATTATGCCCCCTCCCAAAAATTAGTACAGCTTTAATAATGTTATGATTTGTACTATCATCATCACAGGGTAAAGTGCATGCAGCACTAGGTGATGGCATATTTCCTAAGGAACAATAAAGTTTCAAAGACATGAAAAATTCCAGGAAATCCATTACACAAGATCTGTGTCAATTTTGGCTTAAAGAATTATTCATTTTCCAGTGTCTCCAACTTTCTCTTTTAGTTATGTAATTTTGTTTGTTTGTTTTGGGTTTAACGCCGTTTTTCAACAGTATTTCAGTCATGTAACGGCAGGTAGTTATGTAACTGAATCATTACAGCCTTGGTGTATAAAGTCAACTTAAATTCTACAAAATCTTCTGAACTGACAGTGAATGAAAATTATTTCTTTGAAACTCCATAATTATGTTTGTTGAAGAACACGAAAAAACAAACATGAGATGTTTGTAAAATACATATGCCCACCATGATGGCCTGTCCAAGGCAAGGGAAAACGTAATTTTGTATACTGTGACCTTGACCTTTGACCAAATGACATTAGAAACAATAGGGGTCATCTTCTGACTACAGGCAGCCGCCATATACTAACCAATCATCCTATGACTTTTGACAACTGTAAGCTAAAGCATTTTTTAGAAACTGAACAGAAACCAAAATCAGTCTAAAGGTCACTGTGACATTGACCTTTGACCTACTTACCCCCAAAACAATAGGGGTCATGTAAGTAGTAATAGCTAATGTTCTGACTACAGGCAATCATCCTATGAATTTAATGACTGTATGCCAAAGTATGGAAACAGTTTTCAGCCTCAAGGTCACTGTGACCTTAAACCTTGACTTAGTAACCCCATCAAACAAGCAAAGTCATCTACTGACCACAGGCAATCAGTCTATGAAGTTTGACGGCTGTAGGCCAAAGTGTTCTTTAGATATTGAGCAAAAACGATTGCTTTGACCTTGACCTTTGATATAAACAACAGAGGTCATCCACTGACCAAAGCCAATCATTCAATGAATTTTGAACATGTGAAACCAAGCATTCTCTAGTTATTGATCAGAAACCAAAACCAACCAGCAGTCATATCTACTAACCAACAATGAACAAACCAGTATTACCCCCTCTTCTTTACTTCCTCTTCTTTGAAGAGGGAAGTACATTTTGCTTGAATAATACTGCATTTAACAGGCCAAGAATAAATTTAATTCAAAGAGTTTTTTTTTTGCAAGCTTTACCTATTACAAACTTCCAACCCTTTTAAAAAGAAACGGGTGTTGTTCTCTTACCCCTTGATTATCATCATGAGAAAGCGTGGCATTATAAATTCAACCTTTTAAGGTCCATTTCCAAAAAGAGGTTTTTTTAAACACACTACAGAACAAAATGACACTACCTGCTGAAAAAAAAATCTTAAAATTAACCTGCAATCCAGAAATGCATAAATCTTTTCAGAAATACCTATTTAAGCGCTACCTATTAAGCAGAGTACAAAATGAAGTTATTACTGCTCTTCTCAATTAGTACAAGTGAGTGATCTGCTACTGCTGACACTCTCTTAGGAAACAAACAAACAATTATGAGGCATCAAACAAACAATGATGCTCTCCCTGTCTTCCACAGTTTGTTTTTCTCATCAAATAACAAGACATTTGTTGGCATTCCAGCATCAGAATGGAGTGTGAATAGTAATCACAGAAGATGTTAGGCCAGGCCAAAATGTTAATAGATTTCTGGTGCCCGAGTGTTGAAAATAAAATTTGGCCAAATTGCTGTGGTTTTTGATACCAGAATGGTCGTTATGATTATTGTGACCTCAAAAACTGTCAGGTTAACATAAATGTTACTAAGGCCTGAGCTTTAAAGAAATGTGAGGCAAGAGCTAAATTTTAGAAGGTTTCTGAAGCTATTTGACAAATGACCTCCAAATGTAAAATTTGGGCCTAGTGACCTTGGCTGTGCACTTAGCACTCTGCACATTGTCTTGACAAGGTAAATAATTGTTGCTAGTGGTAAAGATATCTTCTACACAGTTCAATGTTATGAAACAGACACAAAGTAAACCTATTTGGTGTTTGACCCCCAAGTGTGAACTTGACCTTGGGCCTAGTTAATTATAACAAGAGCTGTCAGTTGACAGTGGACTCGACTATTCTCAGTGCTTGATAGTATAATATAAGCTATGAGTGAAACATTAACATTACAATAAGCATATTCTAAGTCAAAAAGGGGCCATAATTCAGTCAAAATGCTTGACAGAGTTGTCTGCTCCTGTTCACAGACTGGGGTCATGATGGTAAACAAGTATGCAAAATATGAAAGCAATATCTCAATGGACTTTGAAAATATTTGGGGTGGTACGCAAACTTTAACATTACAATAAGCATATTCTAAGTCGAAAAGGGGCCATAATTCAGTCAAAATGCTTGATAGAGTCGTCTGCTCCTGTTTACAGACTTGGGTCATGAGGGTAAATGAGTATGCAAAATATGAAAGCAATATCTGAATGGACTTTGAAAATATTTGGGGTGGTACGCAAACTTTAACATTACAATAAGCATATTCTAAGTCGAAAAGGGGCCATAATTCAGTCAAAATGCTTGATAGAGTTGTCTGCTCCTGTTTACAGAATGGGGTCATGATGGTAAACAAGTATGCAAAATATGAAAGCAATATCTCAATTGACTTTGAAAATATTTGGGGTGGTACGCAAACTTTAACATTTGTGTGACGCTCACGCCGACGCTGGGGCGAGTAGGATAGCTCCCCTATTCTTCGAATAGTAAAGCTTAAAATCAATAAAGCATACATTTTGTTAAAGGGATCCTACCCTATGTAAAGTTCTTTTAATAAATCTCTAACAGGAATACACAAAAGTGAAAAATCTCATAATCTGTTCTTTAAGTGCGACTCCTTTAAAGACAGACAGTATATCCTTTTGTTCGACTATATAATCAATATTAAAAGCAGAAAGTATTATTCTGCTGTTTCTGATTACCTCCCTTGATGCTGTTAAGTTATAATAATGTTCATGTAAAACATTTAAAGTAGTTTGTGCTTTCTAGCCATGAAAGTGTGCATATACCCTACTTGGACTACAGCTCTATTTACTTAAAGGGGCTTTAATTAAGACAGTTATGATACCCCAATTTAAAAAATCAAAGGAAAATCAAGAAAAGCTTGAAGTCATTTTAAATTCATTAACAGTGTATTTATACTTTAATAAACTCTTTTCTTAAACTGCCAGTACAAATAATAAATTCAATAGGTCATATATCAATTCAGAAAGTCGCTATTGACAGTATCCAATTCATTATGTTTAGTGTAATTTGTATATTTTAAGTCAACAAAGTCTGTATATTCAATACAGCAACCTGTATTATGGAAACCGCTTAAGATCAATTTTGTCTAAAGTTTACTTTACAAATTAAAAATAAATCTGACGCTTTTTTCTTTCACAGCAGTTTAGACCCGGTTAAATACATTCTTAACAAAAAAATCGCCGATTATACAGAGAATCGTCAGTTTACTAAATGACAAATCTTTTAAACGTAACAATAGCAAACTCGCTTAATAGAACGCTTCACTCTAAAAGTTGACGAAAAGATTTAAAAACATCGGCACAGTGTTAAATCAATATTTATCTTTGTCGTTCCATTATTGGCAATACACGAGCATTTAACGTTATAATTATCAATATTCAAGTGAAAAGAATTTTATTTACAAAGGGAAAGACAGAGTGAGAATCAACATTTTAATGCCTTATCAAAAGCTTACCTATAAAGCTACAAAAGGGACTTGTGTTATTGCCCTGACAATGTTTCATTTACATAATACAGTATCTGTCATTTTCAATATAATCAAATTTATTAAACTATCATAACCAAAAATATTATTATTATGTAAAAGTTAAATCGGATCTATATATAATTACAGACTAGATTGCGTAACATTAAAGAATATACAGATTCAAAATATTTAAATGTATTTTAAAAGGTAATTACCAATACATTATTAAAATATCTTTTTCTGAGTGCCATGCCAGTGAACACATTTGAATTCTGGTCCTGATGGAAGGGTCGCAATGTCAGGAATCCAGAAATCTGCCACACCAAGTACCCATGTTTCTCTGATTTTTTTTTAAAGGGTGAGTCCTTAATTGGTGAGATAAAGTTGTGGCTGTTCATGACAGATGCCATGGGTTCAAACCTGCCAGGAACATAATCATGCCACTTTATTAAGTGAATCAAATACTTAAACTTTCTTCTCTATGGAGCTAACCTTATGCCTGCTGGCGGCAAGTGATTCTGCCTTTGCGACCAGTGCAGAGCAAGATCAGCCTGCACATCCATGCAGGCTGATCATGGTCTGCACTTTTCGCTATTCAGTCTATAAATTTTCAGTGAACACCCCTTCGAATAATAAATGGTACTGCCAAAACTGAATGATAGAACAGTCCATTAAAAAAGATTTAGCAGGGTAAGGGTTAAATAATTTCAAAAGTTGATAATACTGATTATAACATTTCCAATGCCTAAAAATACTTCAACATCACATTAAAAAAAGCAAAGCCTTAATAATTTAAATAAAACGCTAATCTCTAAAGCTCAAATTGCACCTAAATTAGTAACCTAAAAGACTCTAATTCCTATCTTGAACTTATTCCGACAAAAATAAATTAACAGCCAAAGGGAGATTACCACATCTAAGAGAGAAAATATTCCAATCAGCACATCAACATCCAATTATTGCCAAATGATTATTTGTCAGTCAATTTATTGTCATTCCCTTTCTTTTTCTGTACAGCAAATAAATCAATTAGTTGATTATAGTCCAATTCAGAAAACAAACGCATTTCGTACCAGTAATGGCCATCTATAATGACGCAGTCTAGTCCCGAGCAGAAGACAATCCCATAAAGACGATGACAAAATCCTCCGAAGGACAGTTTTACCATTTTTTCGCCGCTACATACATCAACAAAGTGTTAATTCATTTATATCAGTATCACTTACACAAAAGCAATCATTCGGACAGGCCAAAAGATTCATTTTCGATGTATCGTACAGACAGAATATAGCTGAGTATCAGACATAACATCAGAAATAACTGACAAATTGAAAAGACTGCCGCATCCCGAGGGATTCCCCGGAGATGATTCGGAAACATTGTCCAACATTACAGGCCTTTTTATGCACAAATAATAAGCTGCAAAACTAATGGATATGGGATTTGTCAGAAAAAATAAAGCATTGGAGCTTTCAAAACATCACTTTTGATATAACCATATGTATATATTTGTTTACTTGCAAGAGGAATGGTTTGGGATGAAGTCATAGACAATTCTGTCTGAAATATGAAACATTTTCATATGAGAGTAATGGCAGAGGTGGGCGCAGAAACCTACATTATGACCATTCTTAAATAATGACCATCTCTCAATTACGACCATGTGAATACAGATATTACTTAACTTACGATGGTAATTGTTTTTTAAAACATTTCTTCTGCTTTGCTGCAAGTAATTTTAAC
The DNA here is from genome assembly GCF_021730395.1 of Mercenaria mercenaria. Lineage (NCBI taxonomy): Eukaryota > Metazoa > Mollusca > Bivalvia > Venerida > Veneridae > Mercenaria > Mercenaria mercenaria. The sequence goes on along the minus strand of NC_069362.1, from coordinate 101,708,108 downwards.
TCCAGTCACAAAGTATTCAAATACTGAAGCAGAATCTAAACTGACAATGTGGTCCAATGTTACAACAGTGTTCAAAAATATGCCAGAGAGTCACATTAGTAACTACAAAAGGATGTCCAGAGAATGGTCAAACTTGATGCTCACAGTGACAAAACTTGATGCTGTGACAAGATGTCCTGAGTGGCCAAACTTGTTACTATGAAAAGACATCCACATAGAGGTCAAAGATACCTAGCAAGATCAAACTTGTAGCCAGAGTGTGGCCAAATTTGTTTCCATTAAACAATGTCAAGAAACTGTTCAAAATTTCTCTAAAGCTTTAAGGTTTAAAGCATTCTTAGAACTACCTACTTTAAACATAATTCTTCCTTGAAGATATGAAGCCTAAATAGAACTATTTATTTGAAAAAGAATACTTCCAGCATACTAAGAACTATCTTTCTGAAACAGAATACATCTTTTTTTTTTTGTTTCAAATAAGTAGTTCCATGTAGTCTTTAAACATTTCAGAAAGTATTCTGCTTCAGTTAGGAAACTCTTAGTATAGGAAGTATTTGTTTCAGATAAATTAAGTTCTAATTAAATTTTAACCTTTATGGAAGTATTCTGCTGCAAATAGATAATTCTTAGTATGCTACAAAGCTTTAAGGAAGTATCTTGTTTTAAATAAGTTGATATATTTAAGCTTTAAACTTTTCATGATGTACTCATTTCAGATAGATAGTTCTTAGTATGCTTTAAACCTTAAAGGAGATATTTTGTTTCAAATAGGTAGGCAGTTCTTAATATGCTTTAAACCTTAAAGGAAGTATTATTTTCAAAAAAATAATTCTTTTTAGGCATTAAACCTTTAAGGAAGTATTTTGTTTCAAATTGGTTATTCTTATTATGTTTTTAGAAAGTATTCTGTTTCAAATAGGTAGTTCTTTTAAGCATTAAATCTATTCAAATAGGTTGTTCTTAGTATGCCTCAAATCGTTGAGGAAGTAATCTGTTTCAAACAGGTAATTCTTAGTATGCTTCAAAGCTTTAAGTATTTTGTTTCAAGCAAGTTGATATATTTAAGAATTTTACTTTTTCATAAAGTATTCATTTCAGATAGATTGTTCTTAGTATGCTTTAAACCTTAAGAGAAGTAGGGTTTTTTTTTTCAAATAAATAGGGCTTTTTGGGCATTAAACCTTTCTTTTTCAAATAGGTAGTTCTTAGTAAGCTTTAGTCTGTTTCAAAAAAGTAGTTCTATTAGGCATTCAATTCTTTAAAGAAGTATATTCTGTTTCAAATAGGTTGTTCTTAGTATGCCTCAAATCTTTAAGTATTTTGTTTCAAGCAAGTTGATATATTTAAGAATTTTACTTTTTCATAAAGTATTCATTTCAGATAGATTGTTCTTAGTATGCTTTAAACCTTAAGAGAAGTAGGGGTTTTTTTTTTCAAATAAATAGGGCTTTTTGGGCATTAAACCTTTCTTTTTCAAATAGGTAGTTCTTAGTATGCTTTAGTCTGTTTCAAAAAAGTAGTTCTATTAGGCATTCAATTCTTTAAAGAAGTATATTCTGTTTCAAATAGGTAGTTCTTAGTATGCTTCAAATCTTTAAGGAAGTATATTCCGTTCCAAATAGGTAGTTCTTGGCATGCCTCAAGTCTTTAAGGAAGTATATTCCATTTCAAATAGGTAGTTCTTGGTATGCCTCAAGTCTTTAAAGGAGTATATTCTGTTTTAAATAGGTAGTTCTTGGTATGCTTCAAATCTTAAGGAAGTATATTCTGTTCCAAATAGGTAGTTCTTGGTATGCTTCAAATCTTTAAGGAAGTATATTCCATTCCAAATAGGTAGTTCTTGGTATGCCTCAAGTCTTTAAGGAAGTATATTCCGTTCCAAATAGGTTGTTCTTGGTGTGCTTCAATTCTTTAAAGACAATTATTCCATTTCAAACAGGTAGTTCTTAGTATGCCTCAAATCTTTAATTAAGCATTCTGTTCCAAATAGGTAGTTCTTGATATGCTTCAAATCTTTAAGGAAGTATATTCTGTTCCAAATATGTAGTTCTTGGTATGCCTAATGTCTTTAAGGAAGTATATTCTGTTCCGAATAGGTAGTTCTTGGTATGTTTCAAGTCTTTAAGGAAGTATATTCTGCTCCAAATAGGTAGTTCTTGGTATGCCTCAAGTCTTTAAGGAAGTATATTCTGTTCAAAACAGGTTCTTGGTATGCCTCAAGTCTTTAAGGAAGTATATTCTGCTCCAAATAGGTAGTTCTTGGTATGCCTCAAATCTTTAAGGAAGTATATTCTGTTCCAAATAGGTAGTTCTTGGTATGCCTCAAGTCTTTAAGGAAGTATATTCTGTTCCAAACAGGTAGTTCTTGGTATGCCTCAAGTCTTTAAGGAAGTATATTCTGTTCCAAACAGGTAGTTCTTGGTATGCCTCAAGTCTTTAAGGAAGTATATTCTGTTCCAAACAGGTAGTTCTTGGTATGCCTCAATTTTTTAAAGAAGTATATTCTGTTTGAAATAGATAGTTCTTGGTATGCCTCAAATCTTTAAGTAATCATTCTGTTCCAAATAGGTAGGTCTTGGTATGCTTCAAATCTTTAATGAAGTATATTCTGTTTCAAATAGGTAGTTCTTGGTATGCTTCAAATCTTAAGGAAGTATATTCTGTTCCAAACAGGTAGTTCTTAGTATGCTTCAATTCTTTAATGAAGTATATTCTGTTTCAAATAGATAGTTCTTGGTATGCTTCAAATCTTTAAGGAAGTATATTCTGTTCCAAATAGGTAGTTCTTGGTATGCTTCAAATCTTTAAGGAAGTATATTCTGTTCCAAATAGATAGCTCTTGGTATGCCTCAAATCTTTAAAGAAGTATATTTTGTTCCAAATATGTAGTTCTTGGTGTGCTTCAATTCTTTAAAGAAGTATATTCTGTTTCAAATAAGTAGTTCTTGGTATGCTTCAATTCTTTAAAGAAGTATATTCTGTTTCAAATAGGTAGTTCTTAGTATGCCTTAAATCTTTAAGTAATCATTCTGTCCCAAATAGGTAGTTCTTGGTATGCCTTAAATCTTTAAGTAAGCATTCTGTTCCAAATATGTAGTTCTTGGTGTGCTTCAATTCTTTAAAGAAGTATATTCCGTTTCTAATAGGTAGTTCTTAGTATGCTTCAATTCTTTAAGGAAGTAAATTCTTTTCCAAATAGGAGTTTTTGGTATGGTTCAATTCTTTAAAGAAGTATAGTCCGTTTCAAATAGGTAGTTCTTAGTATGCCTTAAACCTTTAAGTAAGCATTCTGATACAAATAGATACTGTTCTTGGTATGGTTCAATTCTTTAAAGAAGTATAGTCCGTTTCAAATAGGTAGTTCTTAGTATGCCTTAAACCTTTAAGTAAGCATTCTGATACAAATAGATAGTTCTTGGTATGCTTCAATTCTTTAAAGAAGTATATTCTGTTTCAAATAGGTAGTTCTTAGTATGCCTTAAATCTTTAAAGAAGTATGGTCTGTTTCAAATAGATAGTTCTTAGTATGCCTTAAATCTTTAAGTAACCATTCTGTTCCAAATAGATAGTTCTTGGTATGCCTTAAATCTTTAAATAATCATTCTGTTCCAAATAGGCAGTTCTTGGAATGCTTCAAATCTTAAGGAAGTATATTCCATTTCAAATAGGTAGTTCTTGGTATGCAGTCTTTAAGGACGTACATTTTGTTTCAAATAGGTAGTTCTTAGTATGCCTCAAATTTTTAATGAAGTACTCTGTTTCATGTAGGTTGTTCTTGTTATTCTTTAATTTTTTAAGGATGTGTTTTATTTCATATAGGTAATGTATACTTTAAATATTTAGGAAGCAACTATTCATATATGCTTAAAACCTTCAGATAACCTCCTTGAGGCAGTGAAATAATATGTTTATTTGTGTTGTGTTTTTTATTTCCATTCACACCCCATAGTGTTCCTATACCATTTAATGACTTGACATGTGCATTTTGTTTGAAATCAATTCCCTTTTGAAGTAATAAATGTTGTAAGAACACCATTTTTCTCCTGCAGAAAACTAGCTGAGATGATCAGTAATTTACTCTTGATGTGCTCAATTTACATTGATCCTTCAAACTTCTAGGGCTTTCACCATAGTGTATTCATTGTTATCAATTTATGAGGATTTCTTTTTTCCAATTTATAATATTATTTCCTGGGAAGTAATCTAGACTAGAGAGGTCTTCAATCCCTGGGGAAGAGTGGCAATAGATTAATCTAGTGTCAGGGAATTCCATCTAGCACGATTACTGCTAGTAATGTATCGCTATAGATATGTTACCATGACAATGTATCAACTCCTGTATTAATAATATTATCTTTTGCTTCTTTACAATAAAACTGGAAGCGCTAATTAAAATGAATGATTAGTTCAGTGACAGTAATTAGTATGGAAGATACTTTAAGTAGGTTTCTTTACACTTACCACAGACTTATCAATTCTGATATCATTTCAAAATTGTTAACAAAAACAATTGTATGTTATAGTTTTTTTCTTTGACATATATATAAAAAAGATATTTATCAGAGGAATGTAAAGATCTGAATTAAATTTGGACAGATATTGTAGACACTATGATATTATTGCACCCACAATGACATCACAATGACATCATCATTCTCCCCTCATATGGGCATGGTTATTACCCTATAAAGCAGATAGCTGAACTTTTTTATTTTTACTATAACAATAGATACATGGAATTGAAATCGCTGTAATGAACTGTAACTTTTACCGAACTTCATTATCAATACCAAATTTGGTAATAACCAAATGAAAAAAGAATGACAATGCCACTATCACCAAAATGGCCGCTATCTCTTTACTTATGCGCAGAGTAATATTGTGGTTCAAAAAAGTAGCCCCAAAGCATTTGCAGTGTATTTTAAGCTGTAATAAAGGTCACCAGTCCTTCCAATGATATATCTTGCTTGCCACAACATGGTCTTTATATACTGGTTTGACTGTAATGTGCAACAGTACATATTGTTATTGGAACAATTGCACTGTTACTTAAAACGTAGTGGAAATCGAACTTTTGAAATACAGTGCAACCTATGTGGAGTTACACTGCTTAAAACCCTGATATCTGTTTGTTGAACAGAGATTGGGCTGGAGAAAGTAAATTATTGAGAAATTTATCCAAAGGGAAAGAAAATCTGCTCTGCTATTGGGTTTCACCCTTATAATGCTGAACATGATTGACCAGTGTTCGCCACTCAGTCAGTATCTTTTTGGTATGCAGCCCTTTTAACAGTTAATGGTACTACTGTCCAAACTGAAAGATGGACAAGTTCATTATAGAAATTTAGCAGGATATGGGTTAATTTTGATGTCCTATGGTCATTTTTCTGCTTTTGATAGTAGAGACGACATTATTTCAGACACTGGTAAGCCTTCAGTAAGCAAATTGCACAGCTTCCACACATGAGAGAATTCAATAACCCGAGCAGTGACAAAAGGCAACTGATTCAAAGACAGGGACCGTTAACCATCTGACCACTGAGACTCCCAGAATATAATAATCTGTCATTGGTTGTAGATGTGGATAAGCATTACTGGTTTTAGGGTAACCATGTTGCCAAACAGTTATCGAAGAAGATATCTGCACCAGATATTCCAATTTGCACCAGATATTCCAATTTGCACATACAAAAAGTGCTAGATTATTTTTCTTGCATATTGTACACTGTATTTTACAAGGTATAGGGTAAATAAAGCAAAATGAAGTTCCTTGTAGTGCTATTTCTTATAGTAGCATATTTAAACAAAGAGATGGAAATTAATATCCATAAACAGAAATGATGCCATGATGTTTCAAGCATGCAAAACAACAATGTTCTGTTTTGTTTTTTTCTTGTAAAACAACTTATTCTGAATCGAGAAATACACTGCAAGGAACAAAAGCAAGTATCAAGGTTTTTATATTTTTACTGAATTCAAATTTACTTAGTTACTTAATACTCATCTGGCATGAGGGATAGAGGTTATGTCGGGAAGGGGAAAGCCCCAGCACTGGTATTAATATTACAGGAAATGCAAGTCTGGTTAATAAGAAAACCTGTACTTTTATAAAGAGGCTCTGTGAAGGTGCTTTAACAGAGATTTAAGACTGTATAGATCATGATTGAAGAATTCAAGAAATTGCAATTTCTGCAATGTCATTTAATAGCTGTCTGTGAAATTAATTCTAGAAAATTTTCATACTTTATGACCCGTTTCATAGACTTTCTGCAAAATAAACATTATTTCTTATCTTTAACAGCTGTGACATAACATAATGAATCTTTTATCTTTGTAAAAGGTATAGTGTTGCATTTTATTTATACATGCCAGGAATATAATAGCAAGATATGTAACACATTTTTGTCTTATCTGTAAAAATAATAGGTGTAAGAGGACTAATATCCCTGAATGCAATTCTAGATGCCACATTTTGGTATTAAATACCAAAAAGTAATGAAAACTTCAAAATAAGACAATTACAGGTTACAGGGAACTATTATCTATTGAATTAAAACAAAAGCACTTTTGAGAGCTTAGCTCTCAAAAGTGCTTTTGTAGTAAGGCCATTTTGTACATCTTGAATGGGATCCATCAGCCTTGTAAACATAATATACATATTTATTAAAGCCAGAAAGTAGTAACTACCTTCTTTATTTACAAAAAATATGCACTTAGGACCTTTTTGCCATTACTGCTCAAATATTAAAGATAAGTCAGTGTACAGTAAAACCTGTGTTGCAGACCACCTTCAAATACAGTTTTTACTTTTTCTTTTTCAAGCAACAATTAATAGTTTAAATAAATTATTAGAAAGTAGCAATCCATTGTATATGATACACGTATTTGCTGGAAATATGCTGAAGTATTTTATTTTATGAAAATGTGTGAATACTGACTAAAATTGAAACTGGCATACTATACTATTTTTAGTGCACCAAAACCAATTTAAGGTTTAGCAGCATATCACAAAACAACAGAAATTATTAGTAAACAAACAACATCTTGACAAACAACTTATCTGTCCTCTACATGTTTTACTATTCTGTCCCACAGAATTGGATACTTAAAATGTTCTAAAGGAGTTGTCCCCCTTTAAAGAAGAATGCCATTTGTAAAGAAATAAATGTAAACAATTGTCAAAAATGATGTTTTTACCTAAGTTATGTTAAGTTTAAACACTGGTATTTTGTATTGCTGCAAATGCATCAAAACGAAGACATGTAACAGCTTTTTGAAAATGGTGAGTTTTTAAAGGCGCTGAACTGTCCAGAAGTGTGGCCCCTTCATGCAGTCCCTTTCCATAATTCAATACATATATGAGTAAAAAGACAATGGTTTTGTAGAATAATATACATGTTTTATATGCTGTTTAATTTTCATGTAAAACAATGCTTTCTTTCTATGATTTGGTGATGTTCAAACTTTTTTCTCCAAAACATGGACCTTACTCTTACGTGGGAATACCCAGAGTTTACATGCTCCAGAAAAGAATTATGTGAAAGTTTAGTGGAACTATCAGTATGTGTATCTGGTACTTATAACATATATATGACTGATTAAAAATCTTTATAAAGTTTTCAAGTAGGTTTAGTTTTTTTTTTGTAATCAAGTATGATTTTCAAACTGAACTGAGAGACTACCAGTAAACAAAGACCACTTGCCTCACTTCCCTAGTGTGGTCATCAAAGACTGGTTTGACTGTATTTAATACTTGAAATTAATGAAAACTACAGAACTGTGATTCATTCCTTAAACTAATCAGGCACTTGAGTTAATTGAAAGACCAGTGCAAATGAATTTTATATTAATAAATAATTTCTGTTGCACATTTCTGATACCTTCAGATGAATATGGTATCATGGGTCTCATATCAGGCTATTCTGCAATTAATGTTGTTTCTGTCAAGTTTAGTTTAAAATATTGCTTAATTATAAACCATCTATAGTGATCAATATTTGAATTAAAAGGAATGAGCAGTGTATAATGGGTTGAATGCAATACTGTTGTAAGTCCTTCTTTATTTAATAGGAGTTAATACAGTTTTGCGTTTGTGTATTCAGTGCATTTTTACTACACATGGCAACATTTTTGATAATAATCTACTGCCTTACAAATCACTTAGCAACCATTATTTTGATATATTTCATCATTTAGAAAGTGTGTGGTTTGTTGTTATTAATAAAACAAATTTCAAGAAAACACCAGATATTTTTTTAACTAGACTGAAAATGCTCATTTGGGCATTTAAAATTTACATCTCTATCTTTACAGTTTTGAATATAAATCAGCTTTTACTGACTTAAGGTGCTCTGTTATAACATTCTGTGTTCTTTAATTAAAACCTGAGTGAAAGAATAGTTTTGACTACTGTGAAATCATCAATATTCATGGGGGACTAATTTTCATGGATTTCGTGATTGAGTCAATCCACAAAATTTAATTCCAACGAACAAGTAAAATTCCCATTCATTTTATGTTCAAAAGTTGAAATCCACGAATTCATATCCCCACGAAAATACCGTTTTGACCAAAACCACGAAATTTCATGCCCACAAAATTAAATGATTTTACAGTATGTTTTCGCATTGCATCCTTAGTGTGTATGTTAAGTTTATGACAATGCAAATGCTTTTTATTGTTCCTCTTGATGGTGATATCTGTATCATTATGTTCTGCAGTTAAAATGGCCATGCAATTCCTGTGGCATTTTATGTCTCTCCAGGCAATAGCTATGTCAGGAGTGCTTACAGGTCCTGCTGGAAATCATAACCTATACAGTGACGATTCCTGGATGTTGCTCAGAGTGTGGATTCTGGAGGATATCATTCAGTTGCAAACATCCCCTCTCCAGATAAATTTCTAACATCATTAACCCTAATGGGATATACTGGTATGGTTATACCCTTTTTAAGACAACTCCCTCTGGCTTTGGTCATGCAGCACTAACTAGGTCACATGATGACCTAGTTAACAGTATATTTAATTTTGTAATCTTGCAAGTACCAAGGTGCATGAAAACTAGACCCTTACTTTCAGACCGGCATTTAACCCTCACGAAAAATCTATGTACCAGCTAATCCTGCTTTCTCCAATCCAGAGGTGCTTTAAACTGATATTATTTGGTACAAGATATTTAGTTGCTTGCTTTTACACGACAATTATTGTGTTACCAGAATTGGCTTTGGATTTTTACATGAATTTGGTACACAGATATTTTGTTGCTTTTATCTTTTTACACTGATATTTTGTTGTGTTACATAGATATTTAGTTGCTTTTGTCTTTTTTACACTGACATTTGTTGTGTTACACAGATATTTTGTTGCTTTTGGATTTTTTACAATGATATTTTGTTGTGTTACACAGATATTTTGTTGCTTTTATCTTTTTTACACTGATATTTTGTTGTGTTTCACAAAATTAATATTTTGTTGCTTTTGTTTTTTACACTGATATTTTGTTGTGTTTCACAGATATTTTGTTGCTTTTGTTTTTTACACTGATATTTTGTTGTGTTTCACAGATGGATTGTTGCTTTTGTTATTTTACACTGATATTTTGTTGCTTTATTCTGATATTTTATTGTTTTACACTGCTATTTTGTTGACTTACACAGGTTTTTGTACACACTTTCATGCCATTTGTAAATGATCCAAACTTTCCTTGTATTTTTGTATGAAACTAGAGCTACTTTTGAGAAAAACGCATGTCTCCCACAACTGTCTAATCCTTTAGTGATTCAAAGTGGTTTGGGTGAATGGTTCAGATCAGTAATTTTTTTGATTTTGTTTGTTTGTTTTGGGTTTAACGCCGTTTTTCAACAGTATTTCAGTCATGTAACGGCGGGCAGTTAACCTAACCAGTGTTCCTGGATTCTGTACCAGTACAAACCTGTTCTCCGCAAGTAACTGCCAACTTCCCCACATGAATCAGAGGTGGAGGACTAATGATTTCAGACACAATGTCGTTTATCAAATAGTCACGGAGAACATACGCCCCGCCCGAGGATCGAACACACGACCCTGCGATCCGTAGACCAACGCTCTTACCTACTGAGCTAAGCGGGCGGGCTGTAATTTTTTTTTTTTTTTTTTTTTTTTTTTTTTGAGGTCTGGTTACTCAGATGAATGGTTCCAATCAGTAATTTTTGGGAGGTCTGGTTGTTTGGATGAGTGGTTCCGATCAATAATTCAAGGGCCATAATTCAGAAGTGCCTGGGCCAATCTGGCTAGTTATCAAACTTGGCCGAGTCTTATGGTCAAACGCATTTTGTTCAGGTTTGGTCAAGATCGGATGAGAAATGTTCAACTTAAGAGTGCGGACAAGATTTGTGACAGACACACATACAAACAGACAGGAGTAAACCAATATGTCTCCCACACCACTGTATGGTGGGAGACATAACAAGTCAAAAAAAATAATCAAATACAGAAATTTATCCCTGGTTATAATTTTTTAAAGGAAGACACTAAGTCAACTTTTCAAATTCATCAGTATGATCTACCAAAATAACCACCTAAACAGCACTATAAACTGATGGATAAAAGCAATTATTATGCATCTTTTAATTAGGTTGATATATCTACACCATGCACAGATTCTCTCACAATATCTACCATGTTTTTAACCACATATAATCAAACTGTCAAATTATCACCCTAGATCTATACAGCCAACTTTTTTGCTTCTTACCACAAAAGCTATAGTAGTGCACCTTGATCTGTATCTTTATTACCCTGTGAGCTTAAAAACATTGCAAGAAAATACCAACATCATGGAATTCAGCAAACAAGAAAATTGGCATAATATGAATTGCAATTTTCTTGTATGTGTATGGCTGCTAAAATAAACAATTTAACTAGATTTTGACAAGCATGATATGGTTGGAACAGCTGCTGCGAGATCTCTACATACATCAAAGTTTTTAATGATTTTCTGCTATGTGAATGAAAACTTTTATGCATGTTTCAACAATTATGTTAACTTTTTGAGATAATTGCTCGGAAAGATTAAAACACAAGTAAGTGTTACATAATACTTGGAGGGAAGGAACTAAATATTAGATAACCGCATAAACGAGATATTTACAGCGATTTATATATGTTAATAGGAAAGCGTTGCTGCAAAAATGAATACCAATTAAATACTACTGCATAATCATTACATGATGTGTGAAGACATATTACAGTATGGGTCTCTTTTTTCTGTATGAAACATGACAAAACAGCACAGCCCAAGCCCCTTTTGCAATAAAGTTCATACCCATTTTATTTGCAGATGCACCTTTTTCCAAACAACTTGAGTTTAGAGGGCAATCCTCTGAAGAAGTTGTGTTGCCTTCTAGGAAATGTCTGTGCCTTTTTTTTGCAAAGTGAATATTAACAAACATGAAAAGATCATGTCTGCCAAGTGAACATATGCATTTAGTGAACATTAATCAATGTGTAAAGGAAATATATGAGCCGTGCCATGAGAAAACCAACATAGTGGGTATGCGACCAGCATGGATCCAGACCAGCCTGCGCATCCGCGCAGTCTGGTCAGGATCCATGCTGTTCGCTAATAGTTTCTCCAATTCCAATAGGCTTTAAAAGCGAACAGCATGGAGCCTGACCAGACTGCGCGGATGCGCAGGCTGGTCTGGATCCATGCTGGTCGCATACCCACTATGTTGGTTTTCTCATGGCACGGCTCATATGTCAAGACAGCAGCTTTAAACATACTTATGAAATGTATGTCAAGTGAGCATGAACAAGCATTTAAAGGAAAAATGTTTACCAAGTGAACATGTACTAACATGAAACCATGGAAAGGATATGTCTGCAAAGACACAATTAACAATCATGCAAAGATAATGTGAACCAAGTGAACAGTAACAAAATATGCCAAGGGTATGTTTACCAAGTGAACATGTAATAACATGAAAAGGAAATATCTGCCAAGTGAACATTAAAATCCATGGAAAGGACATGTCTGCAAAGACACCATTAAGAGATAGGTCCACGTTTTGGAGAAAAAAAGTTTAAACATCACCAAATCATAGAAAGAAATCATTGTTTTACATGAAAATTAAACAGCATATAAAACATGTATATTATTCTACAAAACCATTGTCAATTTACTCATATATATGTTGAATTCTGAAAAGGGACTTCATGAAAGGGCCAGACTTAGGACAGTTCAGCGCCTTTAAAAACTCACCATTTTTAAAAAGCTGTTACATGTCTTCATTTTGATGCATTTGCAACAATGTACCAGTGTTTAAACTTTACATAACTAGGTAAAACATCGTTTTTGACAATTGTTTACATTTATTTCTTTACAAATGGCATTCTTTTTTAAAGGGGGACAACTCCTTTAGAATATTTTTAGTATCCAATTCTATGGGACAGAACAGTAAAACATGTATTGGACAGGTAAGTTGTTTGTCAAGATGTTGTTCATTTACTAACAATTTCTGTTGTTTTGTGATATACTGCTAAACCTTAACAATCATGCAAAGATAATGTGAACCAAGTAAACAGAAACAAAATATGCCAAGGGTATGTTTACCAAATGAACATTTACTAACATGAAAAGGAAATATTTGCCAAGTGAACATTAAAAACCATGGAACCAAGTGAACAGTTACAAAACACGCCAAGGGTATGTTAACCAAGCAAACAATAAGAAGCATGCCAATGATATGTTAGGAAAATGTTTGCCAGATGAACAAAAACAAGAATGCAATGAAAATGTTTGTCAAGCAGGTATCAAAAAGTATACAAAGGAAATGTTTGTCAAGGGAATATTAACAAATATACAAAAGGAAATATTCAAAAGTCAAATTATAAAGTTAGATTTGCAAAAAGAACATTTTTTCAGTAATTTGTGTAAAGTGAACATCTAAAGGAAATATTTGCCATTAAATAAACATTTACAAACATGCAAAGATCATGTTTGCTAAGTGAACACTTAGAGACATGCAAAGGAAATATTATTGAAAGACTATTCAAAAGCATGTGAAGTATAAGCATACAAAACATGCCAAGAAAATGGTTGTAAAGTGGACATTTAAAGCATGCAAAGGTATGTTTTCCAATGAACAGGCAAAATGCATTTAAAGGACAGCAGTAAAATTATAGAGAGGTGTTTGCAAACAGAACATAATAATAATGCAAAGGGCATGTTTTGTTAAATGAACAGTAACAAATAAGCAAAGTTCATGAAAATATAACAAAGATGCAAAGGACAAGTCTTCAGAGAGATCACATACAAGCATGACAAAAATTGGACAGATTTTTCAAGTAAAGGTTTACAAGCATTTAAAAAGCATTCAAAGGACATGATTGCCAAATGAACAGTACAGGGTCCATACAGATCTTGGATACAAGAATTCCATGACTTTTCCATGACATTGCTTGGTTTTCCATGACGCAATCCAAACATACGAAACTTGAAATAAATGCAATGATACACTCATTTTATTGGCATACAAAGACTTTTATTTCAAACTATTTGCAAAATAAGACTTCAGTTGTTTTTTTTTTCTTTTTCAAGAGTAAAGTTCAAGTTCCAACAGCTGTTTACTCTTTTTGTTTTAGTGAGTCAAGTTTATGGTCAAGTTTAAGGTCCAACTGCTCTAATTCCTGTTGCTTTTCTTTAGCAGCCCTTTTGCAGTTTCGCCCATATTTGACAGATCGATAAGTTTGTCACAGACGGTGCATAAGACTTTCCTGTTATCCGACTTGAAAGGCTTTAACCATGCTTTGTACTGTTCATTCCTTTCCCAGTTAGTGTTGTATCGGCAACTTCTTTTCTGACTCATATTTTACTATTTTTAGCTATTTCATGCTTAGTTTCGTTTTTAAATGTACAACGAAAATAAACCGGAAATGATGATTTTTTTAATTTTCCATGACATTTCCATGACAAAATGCAAAAATTCAATGTTCCCTTACTTTTCCAGACAAATCTCATTTTCCAAGACTTTTCCAGACCTGTGCGAACCCTGCAGTAACAAATTATTGCATAAAGGTATTTTTTACAAGGTGGATATTCAACATGCATGCAAAGATATTTCATGTACAGTGTTGAACATGACTTTCTTAAAATCAAAGCCTATCAAAAGCTGTTAAGAGAAAGGCATGACTTTCTTAAGATCAAAGCTAGTCAGAAACTGAGACTGAGGGACATGACCTTCCTCAAGATAATACTCAATCAAAAGATGAAAAGGTGAAGGACATCGATGGCCTATTTAAGATCAAAATCTGTCAAAAGGTTGCTGCTAAGACCAAAGTCAAACAAAAGCTGTTAAGGTCCAGGACATGACCTTCTTAAGGTCAAAGTCTATCAAAAGCTGTTAAGTGAAAGGTATGACTTTCTAAATTTTAAAGCCAATTAAAGGCTGATAAGTGAAAGACATGACCTACTTAAAATCAAAGTCTATCAAAAGCTGTTAAGTTTAATGCCAAACAAAGCTGTTATGATGTTGGACATGACCTACTTAACAGCAAAGTCTACCAAAAGCTGTTAAGGTAACGGATGTGACCTACTTTAAAGCAGAGCCAAACGAAAGACTGCAAAAATGTCACAGTTCAAAACAGGAGACTAAATCTATTAAAGACAAATTATTGTTGCACTACATTACTTGGATGGATGCTGAGAAAAACATGACTAAATGGAAAGGAGATCTTTATATGTCACAAAATATCATTGTGTTTGTGCAAATAAATGGTTTATATAATAATTTTCATCAGATAAAAGCATTATTTCTTCTGCAACCCTTCAAGTGTGCCTAGATTTATCACGAAATCAGTGCTTTTTACTCTGGATTTTATCCAAGTTTATTGTGTGTATATAATTGTAATATCCATATGTCTCATCTACAATTGATCTTGGAGGAAAAAAACACATATTAACAAGTCTTGATAGGAGCTGTTCTCTGAGATAAAAGCAATCTGTCATATATCTATATGATGGTGTAAAGGTATGTAATGTAAGTTTAATCAACTGTACAGGATCAGTAACATAGCTGATAAGGTATTTTCCAAGCTAGAGGTGGTAGGTTTAAACCTATGCCTCCTCAACTGGCTTATAAAACTTAGTCTGGAGACTATAAAGGCAGCACTGCCACCAACCAATGAAGTTCTGGAGTTTTAGGACTGATCTACAAACATAGATTTATAACCTCAGACTCATTTTACCCCTCAAAATTGATTCAATGAGTTTCAGATTCATATTTCTCCGTAAAATTAATTCAAAGAGATTCATTGAGTTTCAGATTCATATTCACCTCAATACTGATTCAATGAGTTTCAGACTCATTTTCCCCTTCAAAAGTGATTAAACGAGTTTCAGACACTCATTTCCCCTTCAAAAGTGTTTAAATGAGTTTCAGACTCATGTTCCCACTCAAAACTGTTTCTATGAGTTTCAGACTCATGTTCCCACTCAAAACTGATTCAATGAGTTTCAGACTCATATTCCCTCTCAAAACTGATTCAATGAGACTGAACGAGTTTCACTCAAAAGTGATTCAATGATTTTAAGACAAATTTCCCCCACAAAATTAATTCCATGAGTTTCTTTCTTGTTATATTCAAGCTTAAAAGAGCAATCCATTTCCTGACACTGTGTTAAAGTCTTGAGTTAAGGGCATTCTTATTAATACTTCATTAGTACTAACAACCTTTAAAATACCACTTCAGGTCTGTGAGAATGCTTGTAGAAAACTGGTTATTGCAGCACTAGCTGTCAAGATATAATTTTGAGGTGATCCAAACATTTCTTA
Organism: Mercenaria mercenaria; assembly: GCF_021730395.1. Classification (NCBI taxonomy): domain Eukaryota; kingdom Metazoa; phylum Mollusca; class Bivalvia; order Venerida; family Veneridae; genus Mercenaria; species Mercenaria mercenaria. Next base: position 101,692,296 of record NC_069362.1, on the reverse strand, counting down.
TAAATATATAGCTACAATGAAGTATTTATTATCTGTGCTACTATCTTAAAACAATGGATTTTTCATAAAAATTATCATCTGGTACATTGACAGATATGTTGTAGCAGGCATCAGCTCAAAGATTATTAATTCTTGTGATGTATGGCCACTTTATAACCATTATATACACAAACAGATACCATGAACCAGGAAGTATGTTAATTACTTCTTAACAACACACTATCTTCTTGATATGAGAATGATTTAAAGGCCAATACAGTAAAACCTGTGCTAAACAACACCTGTAATTAGAGACAACCTGTCTAAAAAGACCACTATAGTTTCATTTCTGAGGTAACCACTAACAGTGTATTTTCTGCTGTAAAAGACAACCACCTGATTATAATGACCATATTTTTATCTGCATCTTAGGCAGGGTTCACATGATTATAAGGCTGAAACTTGAAATGCTACTTAAAATTTTCTTTTTTCCCTGAAGTGTTTAGTAACGAAACTGTGCAAGAGTGTGCACAACACAGCTAAAACACTGCTACATGAAATTTCATCATAGCAAACAGTTATTGAATGTTTGCCATTCTTAGTCATAGTTGAAGACATTAGACTTTGATGAACACAGGCCCAGGTGCAATGTTTTGTCATGTGTACCAAGAATAATAAGAGGGCCATCATGGCCCTATATGGCTCACCAGAATTGATCTGGCCTGCTGACCTAGTTTTTGATCCCGCATGATCCAGTTTCGTTCTTGGCCTAGAGATCATCAAGACAAACATTCTGACAAAGTTTCCTAAAGATTGGATCACAACTGTGGCCTCTTCTCTTTCCTCCTCTCTTTGGGTTTAACGCCGTTTTTCAACAGTATTTCAGTCATGTAACGGCGGGCAGTTAACCTAACCAGTATTCCTGGATTCTGTACCAGTACTAACCTGTTCTCTGCAAGTAACTGCCAACTTCCCCACATGAATCAGAGGTGGAGGACTAATGATTTCAGACACAATGTCGTTTATCAAATAGTCACGGAGAACATACGCCCCGCCTGAGGATTGAACTCGCGACCCCAAGATCCGTAGACCAACGCTCTTACCTACTGAGCTAAGCGGGCGGGCTACTGTGGCCTCTAGAGTGTTAACAAGTTTTTCCTTTGATTTGACAAAGTGACCTAGTTTTTGACCCCACATGACCCAGATTCGCACTTGACCTAGATGTCATCAAGACAAACATTCTGACAAATTCTCATGAGTTTTAAATTTAAACCGTGGTTTTTTGAGTGTTAACAAGATTTTCTTTGATCTTGCCTACTGACCTAGAATTGACCCCATATGAACCAGTTTCAAAATTGACCTAGAGCTCATCTATACAAAGATTCTAACTAAGTTTCATAAAGATTGGGTTACAACTGTGGCCTCTAGAGTGTTAACAAGCTTTTCCTTTTGTTTGACCGGGTGACCTTAGTTTTTGACACCACATGACCCAGATTTTGATCCTGACCTAGAGGTAATGAAGACAAACATTCTGACCAATTCTCATGTGTTTCAAACTAAAACTGTTGACTCTAGAGTGTTAAAAAGATTTTCCTTTGATCTGGCCTACTGACCTAGTGTTTGATCCAACATGACTAAGTTTCAAACTTGGCCTAGAGATCATCATGACAAACATTCTGACAAAGTTTCATAAAGATTTGGTCACAACTGTGGCCTCTAGAGTGTTAACAAATTTTTCCTTTGATTTGACCAAGTTACCTAGTTTTTGACCCCATATGACCTACATTCGAACCTGACCTGGAGGTCATCAAGATAAACATTCTGACCAATTTTCATGAGTTTCAAACTTAAACCTTGAACTCTAGAGTGTTATCAAGATTTTCCTTTGATCTGGCTTACTGACCCAGTTTTTTGATTCAACATAACCAAGTTTCAAACCTGACCTAGAGATCATCTATACAAACATTCTGACCAAGTTTCATAAAGACTGGATTACAACTGTCAACAAGCTTTTCCTTTGATTTGACCCCACATGACCCAGATTCAAACTTGACCTAGAGGTCATCAAGACAAACATTCTGACTAATTCTCATGTGTTTCAAACTTAAACTGTGGACTTTAGAGTGTTAACAAGATTTTCCTTTGATCCGGCCTACTGACCTAGTTTTTGACCCTACATGACCCAGTTTTGAACTTACCTAGATATCATCAAAACAAACATTCTGACCAAGTTTCATAAAGATTGGGTTACAAATGTGGTCTCTAGAGTGTTAACAAGGCAAATGTTGATGGAGGACGGACGACGCATGACTCTAGGTGAAAATGTTTAAGATACATGTAACATAAACTTTTAACCCTTTGCCTGCTGGGGGCAATAATTCTGCCTTTGCGACCAGTGCAGACCAAGATCAGCCTGCACATCCGTGCAGTCTGATCATGGTCTGCACTGTTCGCTATTCAGTCAGTAAATTTTCAATAAACACCCCTTCAAATAATAAATGATATTGCCCAAATTGAATGATGGACCAGTCCATTATAGAAATTTAGCAGGCTAAGGGTTAAGCACTTCATGTTTAACTATGTCAAGGACCATAATTCTTGTGTGACATCCCAAAACAGAACACCTGGTGTACAACTGCTATATAACAATCCTAATGATTTATGGCCCTTTGTTAAATACTTTTTGAGACGCGTGCGACACAAATTTTTATGCCCTTTTATGCATACTTCTTACTAAGTTCAGAGCCACAACACTAATTGTCTTGTCTAGCTAAATGAAATCTCAAACAAAATCCAAGGTGCCCGACTTCACATGCTAAACAATATTCCTATAATGTTTCATAATCCTGTAGGTCAAATACTTTTTGAGATAAATGTGACACAAACTTTTAGGCCCTTATGAGCATATTTATGAGCAAATCAAGGTCCATAACTCAAGTGTGGCAGTTTGAAATCCCAATTAAAACAACAGGTGCAAAACTTCTTATGCTGAATGACCATTCTGTGAGATATGCACAACATAAATTTGGACAGACGGAAGAACCTGATAAGGGCAACTCTAATGTTATTGATTCAGTTTCCTTTATTGAAAAAAAAAATACAGTGATAATTTTCAAATCCATGTAATGATTTCAGACTTCTGAGTAACAAGAAGCCCGCTTAGCTCAGTATATAGAGAACCCGACTTGCAAGCAACTTGGGATCTTAGGTTCGCATGCTACACTAGGTAGATGTTTTTCTCATAAAAATACAACACTGGCAATGAGATAAATTGGAAGGTTATAGGCTATGTTGACCTGGTTACATACAGCATGAGGTTTGCAGGGGGCTATTCTCATGATGGGATGGCAGGATTTTCTAAGTCAGTTAAGCCCTCTACAGACGGTAAGTTTTTGTTGTACAACACCAATTAAATTCAAGATGTACAGCCAAATATTACCGTGTGTACGATGCTATTCCTTGATTTCGTAAATCTTAAGTCTTGACTTACAGATTAGGACATGTTCTATTTCGTAAGTTTTGCCTTACGTACCACCCATGTTGACAAGCAACAAATTGGTAAATAATTAGCTGATAAGAGGCAAGTGAATGAAATTCCAGAAACAATTGGCCAAAAAATAAACACAAATCTGAATATAAAATGGCTTTTAATGCATAATGGAAGGATGACACTGAAAAGTTAAATGATTTGAGCTGCGCCATGAGAAAACCAACATAGTGCGTTTACAACCAGCATCCGCGCAGTCTGATCCATGCTGTTCGCTAACGGTTTCTCTAAATGAATTAGACTTTGAAAGCAACCGTCACTGATCCTGACCAGACTGCGCGGATGCACAGGCTGGTCTGCATCCACGTTGGTCGCAAAGCCACTATGTTGGTTTTCTAATGGCGTGGCTCATTTGTGTCATGCGTAATCAAATTCATGGGACATAAAAAGGTGCATATTATTTTTTATAATATTAATAGTTACATTCTTTTCAGTACCTGATGCACTATGTTTACTTGGTTAATCTCTGTGATTTATATAGGAATGGAATACTGTCTGTATGTGCAAAATGTACAATTTCAAAATTGTACATCTTTGAGATAATTAGTGTTGTACAACAAAAACCTACCGTCTGTAGAGGGCTTTAAATGGTGCAAAAAAAACCTGATCATTGATTAACTGCAATTAAATTTGGTAAAATATCAGATGTAGTAATGTCGTTAACATATCATTTTATAAAGAGACAATTTATTAACTGTTTTAACAGTTTTAAATGTTACATCTGAATAATTAAAGCTCATTATAAAGTTGGGGGAAGTGTAGTGAATTTCATTATAAAGTTGATAGGAGTGTGGTGAATTTCAATATAACATTGAGATGCATGTAAGAAGGCCAATGTAGTGGTGTGATGTGTAGCACAGACAGTTAAAAGGCAGCAACAACATCAATGAAGTTTAAATAAATGCCAAAGATGATGAAAAACATCAACATGGTTAAAATTTTGGCAAAATGAAGATTTGAATCATCTTTTAGCTTTACATGGGGCAGCCTGAAAGGTGACATTTGAAATGGTTCTAGTTGACTGTAGAACTTACCACTAACTTGCCATTATCATCTAACGTATTTTAATACACATAATTACTATCAATGCTTAATTATAGCCAATGTCCATGTTTGCTTTCATTGTCAACAGCTTAGAATTCTTTTATCTGCATCTAAAATTAGTTCAAACTGATGAGTTATTTCGCTTTCAATTTATTAAACTGTACCCAATGGTACACATGGATTGGTCTGGGAGTGGGGAGGAAGCAAATGTCTTATCTACCGTAGTGGGTGGGGGGGGTGGCAATTTATGCCTTGATCTTGAATATAGGACAGAACCATTAACTGCCCGACAGCTTTTCTAATCCTGATGATATCTACAATGGAAATAACAATGATGACGGATATGATGATGATACCAAAAAATTATCAAAACAAGAAATGTCGAGGAACAGGAACACTTAACTATTCAAAAGTCTTTTCATTACAAACAGTCAACAAATATCAAAGGTCGAAAACAGAGCCTATCTATATCAAAAAGTAATGAAACCTTTGCATCATAACAGTTAACAAATGTGTTAAGTTTCAATCCATTCTCACTAGTCATTACTAAGATACACAACTTTACCAAAAACTTCTCAGCTGAAAAAGAGGCATGACTTTTCAAAATTACAAGATGGAGTCAAACTATTCACACTTGTTAAATAGATCCACGCATGCTGTCTATTTTTTCAAATCAACAAAAATTGCAGAACAATTTAGAGTGTGCATGCAAGGTTAGCAAAGAATGGGCTCCTTTTTTTGTTCTGAACCGGAAGTTTACCAAGAGACATCATGCAAGAAAAATCTCTAATGCTGATGAAATCGACTGACCTTACTGAAAAAAGTGACTAGTGCATGAATGAAAAAACTATCAATTGTTCAACATGCATTTGTCAAACTGTGCATTTTAGGCAAGAGAAATGTGCAACCGATATTTCCAGTGCATGACCACTCCTTCATACAACACGCATGGACAGGATATCATGTAGAATCTGCTCCGGTGCCAGTCAGCTTGTATATGAAGCGCTCTGTATCAACTACTTCTAAACCAATGAGATATAAAAAACAAGAGGGCCAAGATGGCCCTAGGTCGCTCACCTAAGAAACACTCCATAACAGTGTAAAACATGTTTGACCTAGTGATTTCATGGAAACAAATATTCTGACCAATTTTCATTAAGATTGGACAAAAAAATTGGTCTCTTGCGATAAAACAAGCATTTTCTTAGATATGACCTAGCTTTTGACCCTAGATGACCCATGTTCAAACTCGACCTAGATTTTATCAAGGCAATCATTCTGACCAAAATTCATGAAGATCAACTGAAAAATACAGCCTCTATCACATACAGAAGTTTTTTCTTTGATTTGACCAATTGACCTAGTTTTTGACCTCAGATGACCCATATTCAAATTCAACCTAGATTTCATTAAGGCAATCAACCTGACCAAATTTCATAAATATCAACTGAAAAAAACAGTCTCTATCGCATACACAAGATTTTTCTTTAATTTGACCTAGTGACCTAGCTTTTGACCTCAGATAATCCATATTCAAAACCGACCTAGTTTTCATCAAGGCAATCACTCTGACCAAATTTCATGAAGATCAATTGAAAAATACATCCTCTATTGCATACACAATGTTTTTCTTCGATTTGACCTAGTGACCTAGTTTTTGACCCCAGATGACCCATTTTCGAAATCAGCCTAGATTTTATCAAGGTAATCATTCTGGCTAAATTTCATGAAGATCAGTTGAAAAATACAGCCTCTATTGCATACACAAGGTTTTTCTTTGATTTGACCTAGTGACCTAGTTTTTGAACCCAGATGACCCATTTTCGAACTTGGTCTAAATTTCATCAAGGCAATCATTCTGACCAAAATTCATGAAGATCAATTGAAAAATACAGCCTCTATCGCATACACAAGGTTTTTACGTGATACGACCTAGTGACCTAGTTTTTGACCCCAGATGACCCATTTTCGAACTCGGCCTAAATTTCATCAAGGCAATCATTCTGACCAAAATTCATGAAGATCAATTGAAAAATACCGCCTCTATCGCATACACAAGGTTTTTCTTTGATTTGAACTAGTGACCTAGTTTTTGACCCGAGATGACCCATTTTCGAACTCGGCCTAGATTTCATCAAGGCAATCATTCTGACCAAAATTCATGAAGATCAATTGAAAATACAGCCTCTATCGCATACACAAGGTTTTTCTTTGATTTGACCTAGTGACCTAGTTTTTGACCCGAGATGACCCATTTTCAAACTCGGTCTAGATTTCATCAAGGTTATCATTCTGACCAATATTCATGAAGAAGAATTGAAAAATACAGCCTCTATTGCATACACAAGGTTTTTCTTTGATTTGACCTAGTGACCTAGTTTTGGACCCGAGATGACCCATTTTCGAACTCGGCTTAGATTTTATCAAGGTTATCATTCTGACCAATATTCATGAAGATTAATTGAAAAATACCACCTCTATCGCATACACAAGGTTTTTCTTTGATTTGACCTAGTGACCTAGTTTTTGACCCGAGATGACCCATTTTCGAACTCGGTCTAGATTTCATCAAGGTTATCATTCTGACCAATATTCATGAAGAAGAATTGAAAAATACAGCCTCTATTGCATACACAAGGTTTTTCTTTGATTTGACCTAGTGACCTAGTTTTGGACCCGAGATGACCCATTTTCGAACTCGGCTTAGATTTCATCAAGGTTATCATTCTGACCAATATTCATGAAGATTAATTGAAAAATACCACCTCTATCGCATACACAAGGTTTTTCTTTGATTTGACCTAGTGACCTAGTTTTTGACCCGAGATGACCCATTTTCGAACTCGGCCTAGATTTCATCAAAGTTATCATTCTGACCAATATTCATGAAGATTAAATGAAAAATACAGCCTCTATCGCATACACAAGGTTTTTCTTTGATTTGACCTAGTGACCTAGTTTTTGACCCGAGATGACCCATTTTCGAACTCGGCCTAGATTTCATCAAGGTTATCATTCTGACCAATATTCATGAAGATTAATTGAAAAATACAGCCTCTATCGCATACACAAGCTAAATGTTGACAGACGACAGACGACAGACGACAGACGACGGACGACGGACGCCGGACATCGAGCGATCAGAAAAACTCACCTGAGCATTGCTCAGGTGAGCTAAAAATGCATAAATAAAACAAGTATGCCCACAGGCAGAATGTTGAGCCCGCCAGCTGTCAAGTGTAACCTTGACCTTGGACCTAGGAACCTGGTTCTTGTGCAAGACACTCCGGCTCAAAATGGTGAACATTCATGCCAAGTTACATCAAAATCCCACCATGCATGAAGAAGAAATGCTCCGTACAAACTTCAATTTGACCTCTGACCTCCAACTGTTACCTTGATCTTTGAGATAGGAACATGGGGTTTGTGCATGACATGCCTTCTCATTGAGGTAAACATTCATGCCAAAACTAAACAAGATTGGTCCATGCATGTCAAAGTTATGGTCTGGACAAAATTGGACGGACGTATGCACTATCCTCTTAATGCCTAGCGCCAGGAAGATACTAGTACCATTTTTAACGTCTTTGGTATGACGTGGCTGGGGATCGAACTCACAACCTCCCGCACTTGAAGCGGATGCTTTACCACTAGGCTACCAAGGCGGTCTTAATTTCATTTGTGGTACAGACAATAAGGGGAGGTAATTATGTATACAATAACTTGTTAATTTAGTTTCAAAATAAGCCAGTGTCAACAAACATCAGACACTTGTTCCATCTCCAGCAAAAAAGAGACTCCATAAATAACTGTTAAGGCTCATGTACCAAGTTGTATAAAAAAAACCAGCACAATTTAGTGTGATAATGATGATGCATGTATAATACTTGTTAAGGAGATAGGGTGATGAGGGAATCATAAAGATCCCAAGCAGATTACTTCTATCAATTGCCATATTTCTACTTCATAGCAATGCAAACATTCACTTTATCAATGTGCTTGTATATCATCACACTATCTTCTATCTTTAAGTTGCAATAAAAATTACTCTTCTAACACGTTAGGTCGCAGTATAATAATTCCTAAATTTTCGTCACAATTTTCCTTCAAATCAATTCGGACTGACATTGTAGTTTTTGTATATAGTCATATTCATTTCATAAAAGAGGATTTTACAAGTTAGTGTCTTTCCATACTGATTACTCTAGTTGAGTATAATAGGTCCTAGGTCCTGATATCCACAGGACACTGGACCTCCCCACTTCCTGTCAGTGTATGGTCACAAGTTACTTGTTGACAATGCAAGATTAAATAAACTTTCATAATTGCCTTTGGTTGTGGGCGTGAGGCATCAGGGAGTAGGTGCACAACTGCATATGCTGGACAACAGTTCCTTTAAGTTTCATGACTCCATGTCAACTACTTCTTCAGATACATCTCACACAATTTTTTTTTTTGCCCTTAATAATGCACATTTTTTTTGTCATTTTTTGTCTTGCAGAGTGAATCCAAAACAAAACCCTAGATGCACAACTTCACATGATGAATATCAATGCTTTAATGTTTCATGACTCTATGTCAAATACTTTTTGAGATGCATGTGACACAAACTTTTAAGCCCTTTATCATGTAAAAATATTACCTAAAATTTTAAATTATGAAAAACCATTAAAGAGTGAACATGTGTTGTTATATATAACATTTAAGACCCAGTTTAATACATAAGTGTTGATTTGATCATTGAGGCATGTTATTTAAGTTTTTAAGAAACTTCCTATTAAATTTCCATATAGTCTGTCTTTCAGACAGCCCTTACTATCAAACCGGTGATAAATATTTGATCCCCAAATATAACTTGATTATTGCAGATACATGCATATTGTATGACAACAGAAAATGTTTTAAGTCTAATAAATTAAATTCAGATCCACTATTTAAGCTGAAATTTAGATATAATGTTATTTGCACCATATCACAAATCATATATAAAAACAAGAAAAAACTCTTCAGTATTTACCACAAAAATTAACACTACAATGAAACGACTTTAATATCCCAAGTTTTTTTACCATACAGCTACTTCGCTTTTCCTTTTAACTTGTGTCATACAGGTATATAGGTAAATGCAAGATCACATTATTATTTTGTCATTGATTGATCTCTATACTATATCTACTTTATGCACATTTTTGACTAAGTCAAGGGCCAGAACATAAGGGTACACAACTTCTGATGTTGAATAATACTCTTATAGGTTTCATGACCCTAGGTCAAATACTTTTTCAGACATATGCAACATAAACTTCGGCCCTTTCTGCATTTTTTGGATAGCCTTTCCCCTTAGTTCAATAGGGAGAGCGAAGATCTATTGATGGATTGATTGATCCAAGAGTTAGGGACAATTTCATACAAGACATTATGGATGAAATCATCTGTCCTCCGTGTTTGAGTCATGTGGAGAATGTGCAGAACAGGTCAGTACTTGTACAGAATCAAGGAACACGTGTAAGGTTTGCTGCCCGCCATTACATAACTAACTGATATAACTTAATAAGATGGCATTAACGGTTAACCCAAACAATCAAACAAACAAAATGTATACTTTTGACAAAGTCAACGGTTAGAACCCTGTGCTGACCGAGTGAAACCTCAACCAAAACCCCTGGTACACAACTAAACATGCTGACTAACAATCTCATGATGCTGCAAACTTTTATGTCTTTATGAATGTTTTTGACTGTCAAGGGCCATAACTCTTGGTCTTACATCTAGAGTGAAATCCAAAACAAAACCCCAGGTGCACAACATCACATGCTGAATAACATGTGTTCATGATTATGTCTGACTCTTTTTTGTAGGTGTACATGACATAAATCTGATAAAAGAAATTTATTTATTTATTATGGACTGACTAATGTACCAGTAAAGGTTTATGTAACTGCCTGCTTCAAATATATTTTGAGGGGCATAAACATGTGAGGCTCTGTCACTCTGTCAAGCATTTTATCATTTTTATTCAAGTTTGATAAATTCAACAAATTCATTCTAAAATTCAATACCTTTTATTTTAACCAAAAATAAAAATAGTTTGCATGAGACATATTAAGTGGCTATTAAGCATTTTATTAACACTGCTTTGGTTCTAATGCAGGAACAGTCCTTGGTAAAAACTGACATTTTATTAAAATGATTTTTGCAATACAATTTTTCAACTGGAGCATTTAAAATTTCTGAGACATTTCTGAAATGGTGAATAAAATGAGCAATATCCATAATTAATGGCTTTTTCTTTATATTTTCTCATTTTTGTCAGATCAACATTACGTGTCAAACTGTGAACAGAAGCAAATATTTTTTTATCAAAACTATGAACAGAAACAAGGATTTTTTATTGGAACTGTGAACAGAGGCAAAGATTTTTTTTTATTGGAACTGTGAACAGAAGCAAAGATTTTTTTATTGGAACTGTGAACAGAAGTAAAAATTTTTTTATCAAACTTGTGCACAGAAACAAAGAAATGTTTACTGAAACTGTGAACAGAAAAAATGACTTTTTATCAAAAGTATGAACAGAAACAAAGAATTTTTTATCAAATTGTGATATAAGTTAAGTATAAAAGGCTACTCTTTGTATCTGTTTTATCAGCCATGCTGTAATGATAAATTATATAAATTTCATATTCAATTGTTTACTCTATCATTACTTTAAAATTGAAACAGTTAATAAAATAACTTCAATGAGGCTAAAACAATGGTGTAAGGAGATATAAAAATGGAACTTAGAACATTAAATCTGTTGAATAATAGACACCAGCTTTATCAACTATTTAGAAACATTTGATAAAATACGATAGCACTTCAGGAGATAAATAACGCAGCTCAGACTTTTTAAGAGCCGCTAAAATGTCCTTAAACAGACACTTGATTTTCCTGGCTGTAATACATGAAAAATCAAACCTGTAATCAACTTGAAAATGATTTGCGAAACTGTTAAATAACAATAAATATTCATTTTGTAATACCATTTGGTCGTTCCTTAACACAGTTTATTTCTGAATAGTTCTGAAGAGAATTTAAGTTTATAAATAACATAAAATCATTTAGACTTTTTATTATCTACACACACAAAAAAAATCTGAAACAAAAAAAAATAGTGCTCTTTATTGCAAAACATTAGAAAATGTCTGTGAGTTGAGATTTTGCTCATTTTAATCAAGCTGTATGTTAAAAGACAAAGATACTAGTAGCGAGTTTCACTGCAAAACCTTGATGCAGAATGATGACTCAATTCCTGAATATATTAACCAGAATTAAAATCTAGGTAAAACAAGACATAAAACCATGGATTGTGCAACAACAGACAGGCAGATTACAGATGTAATTAATCATTATAAGTTACTTTACTTAACCTTTAGCTGCAAGTGACTTTGTGACCAGTCAAGACCAAGATCTGATCGTGGTCTGCACTGTTTGCTATTCAGTCATAAAATCTTCCTTGAACACCCCTTCCAATAATAACTTGTGCTGCCCAAATTGAATGATAGACCAGTCCATTTTATAAATTTAGCAGGGTAAAGATTAAATTGACCTCTTCATCATGAAATAAAATTGTAACTAGGAACTATAAGAGAAATGACAGACTAAAACACTAAGTGACAATACATCTAAGATTTTACATTTGGTACCTTTTCAGTGACATAACTCATTTTGTAAAAGTAACAGTAAAATATAGGTGAAAAACAAGACATATACCATGAAATGACTGTGCACTAACAGAGAAACAATAGATTATAAACTGACTGACACTTACTGGTAATGAAAATATAAGAGGCAACAACAACATGTTTTCTGACACAACTCTCTAGATAGTCAATAAACATGGCAACATAAGTGTCAACGACACATGCCAACTACCTTTCAAGTGCTTTAACCTCTTGATTAACTACAAGATAATCACACACAACTTACTGATAGATGCCTAGACAAATTGTTCGGTATGCTCAAGCAAGCTAACACTACTTCCAAAATGAATAACACTTACCCTGCTAAATTTCTATAGTGAATTTGTCCATCTTTCAATTTGGACAGAACCATTAACTGTTAAAATGGGTATTTACCAAAAATATACTGACTGAATAGCAAACATCAGACTGCTCAAATGTGCAGGCTGATCTTAGTCTGCACTGGTTGCAAAGGCAGAATCACTTGCTGCAAGTAGGCTAAGGATTAACTTTACTCAGACCTTATTTCTTCCTTTTCAATTACTCAGATAGTGAGCAAAACTACAGAAGGATTTATATGAAGATGATGATGATGATGAGGAGGAGGAGGAGGAGGAGGAGAAGGAGGGTGAATTAGACAACAACAACAATGATGGTGATATTGACAATGATAACACTGATAAAGATATATAGACAGCAAAAACTGTGGTGAAAAAAGTGATACCTAAAACATTTTTCTGCATTCTCAACAGTGTCATAGGCACAATACAAATTAATGCTGTTTTTTTTAATTAAGCTCATGTATGACCTGTGACAACAGAAATAAGGTAGGTTTAAAAAAGTTTTCAATATCATAATTACTGTCATGACCCCATTTAACTTTATGACCTCTAAAACTTCCATGTCCTATATAATTTCATGTCTTCTATAGCTTCCATGTCCTATATCACTTTATGACCTCTAAAATGTTCTCTAAACCTTCTTGTCTTCTGCAACTCAATGACCCCTCTATAACTTCAGGGCCTATATAACTTCATGACTTTTGTAATTTAATGTCCTATATAACTTCATTCTCCTATAACTTCATGTCCTTTATAACTTCATTCTCCTATAACTTCATGTCCTTTATAACTTCATTTCCTCTACAACTTAATGTCCTCTATAACTTAATGTTCTATATAACTTAATGACCTTCATAACTTCATGTCCTATATAACTTAATGTTCTCTATAATTTCAAGTCCTATATAACTTTGTGACCTTTATAACTTTGTTCCTATATAACTTCATTCTCCTATAACTTCATGTCCTACATAACTTCAAGACCTGTATAACTTCATGTCCTCTATAATTTCATGTCCTCCATCACTTCATTACTTCTGTTATTTCAAGTCCTTTATAACTTCATGCCCTTTATAACTTCAAACTTCAAAAACAACTATTTATCAAATTGTGAACCCATTACCATGATCATTAGATAGAAAATGGTCTAAGAAACTGAGTGTTCACACTTTATTGCTTTATTCAAAAATAAGAATTTATCCCTATTTTCTAAATATTACTGCTGTCGGGTTCGGTTCGACAATGATAGCAATCATCTGAAATACAGGCATGAACCACTAAAATGATAAACAAGGGGTTCATCAATTAGTGAAAAACTTGGCTAAACCAATCAAACTTCTTGAATTAATAGATATTGCAATTATTACCATCACAATAACCGGAGGTCATGTATAAGCTCTATTTTCAATACTATAATTCAGTATGGTATTGGTAACCTAAGGCCATCTCTGGGTATGACTGTTTTTATTTTCATTATCAACATGTGTATGTTTCTCTGTGGAGCAATATTAAAAGCTCATTTTCTTGAAACTCTTAAATTCAATTCATGTACAAAAATCTTTCAACAATTCTGTCTTTAATCTTATAACTGAATTATAATGTGACAGTTTACTTCAATTGCTTTCGAAAAAACAGTTCATTGGAAAATGTTTTGATCCAAATAAATACATTTCATTTAATTAACTATTGCAGCATCTCAATTATTTCTTAAAGGTAAAAACATGCATTGCGGTGCAATTTGTAGCAGTGAATCAATAGATAAATGACTCTGGATTCTTAATGCATTTCACAACATTTACAGTTCTATACAGACAGTTTCCTTGATTATAGATCTGCCCACGGGAAAAGTAATTTAAGTTTATCATTTTAATGACTTAACTGTAAATAAATTTAGAAATTAGAATCATCACCAATCAGATGGAGCATAACAATTAAAACTGCCTTCAAATGAACATGAAAATTCTATATAATATAACAAATATTAAGAGCATAATATTATAATGACACGTTAAATATATGAAATGAACTAGCAGCATGTAAAGTTTGAAGGTCCTGGGTGCAGTGGTTCGAGAGTAAAGTGCCTTCATGCAAAAAGTTAACATTGGCCCCTGTGACCTTGACCTTTGACCTGGTGACCCCAAAGTCAGTAGAGGTGGTGTACTCAGTAAGCACTATCAGCATGTGAAGTTTGAAGGTCCTGGGTGAAGTGGTTCGCAAGTAAAATGCCTTCATGCAAAAAGTTAACACTGGCCCATGTGACCTTGATCTTTGACCTGGTGACCCCAAAATAAGTAGGTGTGGTGTACTCAATAAGTACTATCAGCATGTGAAGTTTGAAGGTCCTGGGTGCAGTAGTTCGCTAGTAAAATGTCTTCATGCAAAAAGTTAACATTGGCCCCTGTGACCTTCACCTTTGACCTAGTGATCCCAAAGTCAGTAGGGGTGGTGTACTCAATAAGTACTATCAGCATGTGAAGTTTGAAGGTCCTGGGTGCTGTGGTTCGCGAGTAAAGTGCCTTCATGCAAAAAGTTAACGTTGGCCCCTGTGACCTTGACCTTTGACCTGGTGACCCCAAGGTCAGTAGGGGTGGTGTACTCAATAAGTACTATCAGCATGTGAAGTTTGAAGGTCCTGGGTGCAGAGGTTCGAGAGTAA
Organism: Mercenaria mercenaria; assembly: GCF_021730395.1. Taxonomy (NCBI): domain Eukaryota; kingdom Metazoa; phylum Mollusca; class Bivalvia; order Venerida; family Veneridae; genus Mercenaria; species Mercenaria mercenaria. The sequence goes on along the minus strand of NC_069362.1, from coordinate 101,677,008 downwards.
AGTGCCTTCATGCAAAAAGTTAACGTTTTGACGAACGAACGAACTAACAAACGGAAGGACAGTTGAAAACTAATATGCTTCCCTTCGGGGGCATAAAAACACATAATTATTAAAATAATGAAACAACGTGTCATAAAAGAACACACTGAAATATATCTTACACTTCCGTATCATTACACACAACTGGAAATATTTATAGATTTTTCAACAATAAAGGCTCATAATAAATGTTGCTGCCACATTTTCTGTTATGAGTATAACATATATCAATTATTAAATCCTATTTCTGATAATTGTTTTCTCAGATATTTGTCAAATATCTGAATACTGATGAACACTGTAGGAAGGTTCATTAAATCTATTGATTTTATTACCTCCCTCTAAGGGTCTAACTGTTAACATTCTTGTGCAGTATTTAAAAGTAGTGCTTTCTAAACATGTTATGACACATAACACCTATTTGGGCAGCTGTTTCATTTGTTTTTAACATAAAGTTTAGAGCCTTGTGAAAATTTAGTCAAATATGTACTATAGTTTTGAAAATTAAAAAAAAGTTTAACAGAACCCGCAAAATGGGTGATCCAAAATTGGTATTTTTTCAAATTCAAGAAAAAGGTCTGAAACAAATTTTAACGCACTAAATAAAAAAAAAAAATGATTTTAAAAAAATATGTTCTTCCATAGCAGTTGTTTTTATGACTGAAAAATTGTTGAAAAAGACATTAAACCCCAAACAAACACACACATTAAATTGTGAAAAAATGCTATGTCATTATTGCATCTTTTCAATATAAACTATTAATGTTTCTATGTTACAAAAAAAAATCCACAAGATCACATTAAAATTGGTGCAAAATGTCTTACCAGATACTTTTAGGTATTAATGGTGTGTGCAACATTATCATTATAATAAATCTCCAATAGGAACATTAAAAATAAATCTATATTTTATTAAACTATATTCTATCAACATTAAAAAGAAATCTATATTTTATTATATATTTTAAAATAATGCATATTTCTGGGTTGGGTTGAATGTAAAGGCAGCTATAACTTATAAGCACAAGCAAGTTTGTGGTGTGTGTGGGGTGGGGTGGGGGGACAAATGTTCCATGTGGGGGGTGAAACATGACTTCTTTTATTTTGCCATGAACATATGTTTTGCTTTAAAAAAAAAACAACAACAAAAAAAACAACAACATTTTTTTATCATGGAAGCTAGTAATGTATTTTAAATTAGATTGGTAGCACTTTGTCAGAACTATATATCCTGAAAATTGGCTGACCAGGAACTACCAGTACAATGACCCTTTAATGACCCCTTCCTGTTTATACATGTTGGTAATTTATTTCTACATGTAAGAAATAGATTATCTTTTCAACTGCCTAATGGCAAAGTCTTTAAAAAGTAGAGGTTTTTCATGGAAAATAATTGAAGCATTTAAAACGCTAATGAAAATTTCACAGTTTGATTTGGTCATGTTGCAATATAATATTGTCCTGTCTAAATCAGTTAGAATAGAGACTAACTGTAGACATTAGTGTATTAATTGTCAAAATATTATAGTGTTGTCAGTGTACTGTCATATGTAAAGTCTTATTAAGAGCAAAATTATTGCATCTTTTAATTAATACGCCAGGTAATTCATTTTCTGTATTTATTATACTTTCAAAATTGCATATTTAAAGGCACTGGCCTCCAGATCGTACAACAACAAAAACAGAAAAAATATTTAAACAAGAGTGCAAGAATGTCACAATATACGCCCGTCACAGCAAATTTCTTTACTCTAGCACCTGTATTTGCAAATGGAATTTTAATTTTGTGGTAATGTTTGTAATAACTAAGTGTTTTGTTTTTCTTAGTCCACAAAAAAACTCCTTACCAGGTAGAGATACCTTAAAATACACCTAAAATTGGAAAGTAACATCTATGTTGTACCACAGAAAAGTGGTCTTGGTTTTTCCCTACGCTCAATTATAAAAAAGTTACAATATAAGTTATTTATAGTAACAACTAAGGGAAGTTAATCTTAAAAAAAAAAAAAAAAAAAAAAAAAAAAATCAAAAAAAAAAAAAATGTAAGTCCTCACAAAAATCTTTACCAGGTAGAGACTGGTCAAAATACACCTCAAAATTGGATGTAGCATGCATGTTGTACTACAGAAAAGTGGTCTCGATTTTTCCCTACGACTAGTAATGAAAAACTTACAATATAAGCTATTTATAGTAACAACAAAGGGAAGTAATTCTAAAGAAGGGAACTGCACATGACACTTCGTCTCATGATGATGTATAATTGTGTCAAGTTACATCAAAATCCCTCCATGCATGAAGAAGAAATGCTTCGGACAAAGTCATTCTTGTATCTGACCTTTGGCCTCTAAGTGTGACCTTGACCTTAGACCTAGGGACCTGGTTCTTGCGCATGACACTACGTCTCGTGGTGGTGAACATTTGTGCCAAGTTATATCAAAATCCCTCTATGCATGAAGAAGAAATGCTCCGGACAAGGTTTTCATTCTTGTATCCTTTGACCTCTAAGTGTGACCTTGACCTTAGACCTAGAGACCTGGTTCTTGCACATGACACTCCGCCTCATGGTGGTGAACATTTGTGCCAAGTTATATCAAAATCCCTCTATGCATGAAGAAGAAATGCTCCGGACAAAGTTTTCATTCTTGTATCCTTTGACCTCTAAGTGTGACCTTCACCTTAGACCTAGGGACCTGGTTCTTGCGCATGACACTCCTTCTCATGATGATGAACAATTGTGCCAACTTTCATCAAAATCCCTCTATGCATGAAGAAGATATGCTCCGGACAAAGTCATTCTTGAATTTGACCTTTGACCTCTAAGTGTGACCTTGACCTTAGACCTAGGGACCTGGTTCTTGCGCATGACACTCCGTCTCATGATGGTGAACAACTGTGCCAAGTTTCATCAAAATCCCTTCATGCATGTAGAAGATATGCTCCGGACAAGGTCTGTGGACGCCGCCCGCCCGCCCGCCCGCCCGCCAGGGGCGTTCCCATAATACGTCCCGTTTTTCAAACGGGCGTATAATATCAGAAAATTATTGCTGTATTTAAGATTTTAGGCTTTGAAACTTTAAATAGTTATTGACAGATTATATGTTATGGAAACATAGGAATCAGTTGTTTTTTTATTAATTTTTCCATTCAAAATTTTAAAGCGTTTGAAAAGGGGTACTGGAGGTAAACTGCCTTAATTATAAAGCTTTATATTTAACGGCCATTTAGTATTCCTCATATTGGTCAAGTATGCAGGAAACTTTTTATTGCCTCAGCGGTCCAGGTTCGATTTTCCACTCAGGCATGATTTTTTTTTTTTGGTCTCGATTTTTAAGATAGTTTAGAAACAAAAACTCATGTTCTAAGAGTTATAATATAACCAAACTTCAATTTTAAAGAAAGATCATTTTTAGCCAAAGTCTGGCGGTCAGTGCCTTTAAAACTACCTAAAATCAATTATTTAGATGAACTTAAAGGGACTTGTTTCAAGATTAAAGTCAGTATATCATAATGCCTCACCCCCAGCCCCCAGGACCCAGGCAGATTCAGCGGACTTCGATATCATTTTAATCTATTTATTTATTTTGTTGGGTTTAGCGTTGCACCGACACAATTATAGGTCATATGGCGACTTTCCAGCTTTGATGGCGGAGGAAGACCCCAGGTGCCCCTCCGTGCATTATTCCATCACGAGCACGCACCTGGGTAGAATCACCAACCTTTCATAAGCCAGCTGGATAGCTTCCTCACATGAAGTATTCAATGCCCCGAGTGAGGCTCGAACCCACATCAATGATGGGCAAGTGATTTGAAGTCAGCGAGCTTAACCACCCAGCCACGGAGACCCCCCTCATTTTAATCTAGGTGCCTGATTTAACACCCAGACAAAACAAAGGAAGGGAATCTGTTATAGCATTTAATATATAGTAATGAGTGTATCCAACATTTCTCCTGACAGAGAACAGGTTTTATAAGGTAAATCTAAAAGAAAAATGATGTGCAAAACCTACTAAGCTAAATATTAATTCAAATATATAAAACAAAAGTGTGTATAAACTTCACCAAAATATGTAACAAGTTTGATTAATGTGACAACAAAAATTTAAAAGAACAATCAAACTAATATAAGAAAATGAATAAAATATAGAAATAAAATCTGCTTATCAAGTAACTTTTATTTTTTGGGGTGGGGGAGGGGGGATTGTCTAAAAGAAAAGTTATTCTCTGGTTTCTTGTTAAAAAGTACCAAATAATTTTGCAATTGTACATCTGCTGGGGGGGGGGGGGAACTCCGGGGAAAGATTTACTGCATATTTCCTAAATGTTTTGATACCCAGCGAAATTCAAAACCAAGAAAATGAGTAATAAAATGTATACAGAACTTCTACATCAAAAGAACATAGCAATACTGAAAAAAAATGAAAGCACTTTACTTTAATTTGAGAAACTTTTTAACTGCATTAAACATCATGTTCTGAATGTCTGTGAAATAATGCTGATGTTTTTAAAAGTAGAAATCTGCTGGCTCCACAGGCCATGCAATTTAATTTCCACATTTGGTTTAAATTTTTCTTAAAACTGTGATTTTCATAGTAATTTCAAATGCAGATCAGAGCATCTTTAAATCTATATCAGATTCTGTCTGGTCTGGGTTTGATATAATTTTTTTACTGTAACAGTTACTTACTGTTAGTCGCCAGTAAATCTGACCAGTGTATCTGAAATCTGTCGCAGCTTAGACTTGTTTTTCACAATAAACTGACAAGTCACCCTTCCCCAATCTCATGCCTGAAATAATGCCCAGAGGGGTACCTGGGATCTACACCATGAAAAGCAGGAAAGTTATCATATGACCTATAACTGTGTCAGTGTAACAGCAATAATAAAAAAATAATTATAAGTAAAAATATTTTTGACTCCTAGACATTTACCGTATTTTGACTGGGTTCTAACTTACAAAATTGAGCATGAAGACCGGGCTCAAATCAAAGGCACCTAATTGGCTGTTTCTGAGCACAAGTTTGAAACCGACCAACGATAAGCTGGTCTCAATACTCAGTATTGTAATCTTTTCATAGAAAGCAGATTCAAGAGCAACTCAAATTAGCTTTAAGCAATATTCACAATCAAACTAAACAATCAAACTAGTTTTAATTTTAATCAGTCTATAGGTATATAATTAAATCATTTGTTTGTTTGCAAATAGATATATAACTAAATTATTTGTTTGTTTGTTTACAGATATTGTTTATGGCATACAGAGACGTTCCAGCTTTAATGATGTAAGAGAGTTGCAATGTGTCCCTCTTAGGTAGAGAGAGATGCCAGATTCCCATCTGGGTGGAGGTTGACCATTAGTTCCCCTCTAGGTGGAAGTAGACCCCAGGTGCCCCTCCTGGTGCAGGGACACACAAGGTTCCCCTCTAGGTGGAAGTAGACCCCAGGTGCCCCTCCTGGAGCAGGGACACACAAGGTTCCCCTCTAGGTGGAAGTAGACCCCAGGTGCCCCTCTTGGTGCAGGGACACACGAGGTTCCCCTCTAGGTGGAAGTAGACCCCAGGTGCCCCTCCTGGTACAGGGACACACTAGGTTCCCCTCTAGGTGGAAGTAGACCCCAGGTGCCCCTCTTGGTGCAGGGACACAAGAGGTTCCCCTCTAGGTGGAAGTAGACCCCAGGTGCCCCTCCTGGTGCAGGGACACACAAGGTTCCCCTCTAGGTGGAAGTAGACCCAAGGTGCCCCTCCTGGTGCAGGGACACACTAGGTTCCCCTCCAGGTAGAAGTAGACCCCAGGTGCCCCTCTTGATGCAGGGACACACTAGGTTCCCCTCTAGGTGGAAGTAGACCCCAGGTGCCCCTCCTGGTGCAGGGACACACTAGATTCTCCTCTGAGCATTATTTAAGGCAAAGAAAGTCAACTAAATAACTTCCGAGCACGAAGACACAAGTAGAGTTCCGAGCATGATGACCCAAGCAGAGCTCCGAGCATGATGGCCCAAACATGTTTCAGAGCAGGATGACCCATGCAGAACTCCAAGCATGATGACCAAAACAAGTTTCAAAGCAAGACTATGATCCCAAGTAAACTTCCAAGCATGATCGATGACTTGAGTAGAGCTCGAACTCTCATAGGGTATGGAATACTGACGTGAATTCCACAGCCTTAACATCCGTTTAGTTTTTATAAAATAAAGGATTTTAAATGCACACCATTCTAGATTCTTTATGCATATAGCTGATATTATAACACAAATTTGTACTTAATTACCTAATAATGACCAACAGACAATTTAAAGGATCTTGTCTGCTCCCAAAAAATTCTTACTGTTATTTAATTTATCCAATTTCTGTATAAGAATTAATGAATTTGGTTTGGCCTTATTTTGTTGTCTGTGGAATGTTTGAGAATAAAAAGGCCATTTTGTGATGCGTCTGCTGGCACTAAATCCAAGAAATTATTTATTGTTTCCGAGTACATTGATTAACTGACTGCGAAAATAAAACGATAAAATAGAATTATCTGCAAATTATGTACCTATATCGATAAACGTAAATTTATAATGTTCTCATAAATAGACAGGATCTTAATCATCCTCATCACCATAACTAAATGTCATCATCATAAATGATATCATCATCATCACCATAGCTATTGAAAACAACAGCAATTAAATCAAGAATTATTTTAATAGTTTACAAGTCTGATCTTATCTAAAAATCATTTTGCAGGAAAACACGATTTCTCCTGCGTCTGAATAAAATTGTTTAAATCATGAATACACTGTAGACTGTCATATAGATTTTGCAATAACTGTCACATCATTAAGTCAAAGCAACTCTAATTTCAATATTTCTCCTATCTAACGATGCAATTTTCGCAATAAAATGAAATACGATAACCTTTTGAGTCAAACAAATATCATCACAGTTTATATGTCTGTAAATCAATTATTGCATGCTGCAGAACATTAAATAAGAACTTCCTTAACCTTTGCTCTTCAACGAACAATTAATTGATTAAAACTATATCAACAGTAAGTTGGAGCAAAAAGCTCTATGCAGATTCAAATCCCTCCAATATTAACAAAAATTCTTCCTTTTTTTCATCCCCCCTTAAAGAAATTTCTCTGACCCCTCTGCTGAACGGTCTAGCTCTTGAAACAATCAGGACCAACCGAGCCCTATATCCTCCTTCACAGTACCCACATTCCAACCCCAGCCCATCCAGTGAATATCTTACTACACCTATGTCAAAATACACCACCCACATTTTGATCCAAGCCCAATGTCTCCGCTTTCCTCTCCAAACACTTCTTCCCCTCTTCACCCCTAAAACATCTTTATACAATATGACCCAAACAATCTAATTTATTTTCCTAATTTGTCTACAACTTTTATCTTGGGGAAAAGACATAAATAGGAATAATTCAAAATAATCTTCATTCCTATAAACATCAGTTTCCGAGGTGAGCTTTCCTGTCTGGAATCGTCTAAGAATAAGCCTCTGTATCATATCATATCTTTTACAAATTGTATCAATCAATGATAATAGAAATCCCCAGTGCTCTTTACACAAAAAAATCATATCATATGGTGAGAACGAAATAAAACTTACTTGCAGGATCCCCAAGAAAATCAGCACACCATTCATTAACTATCATCCAAGTATGAAGTTGTTATAATCATTGCAAGCATATGTAGCATGTGTCAAAACCGCTTGGAAAAACGATAAAAGAGTTTTCCTCCTCTCATTTTTGTTTGTAATTATACCCCTCAATAAGCTCTGTGGAAATGCACACACTTATCAACAAACTGTCACAGGGAGGGGGGAATATCATAGACTTCCAGTAGAGAACTTTTTCGTTTTATTTCTGTAGACAGCTTTATAGCTCTCCTGTGCCCTAAGCCTGCTTGTTGTTTTTTTGTTTAAGCCTGAGGAGTTTATTGAGGCAAGACAAATATTATGTAAGACTAAACAAGCTTGAACAATAACAATTAAGTCTCATTATCATATTAGTTTTTTTTTATACTAAATAGTTTAAACAAGAACAAGGAAAAGTGCGGAACACATAACAAAGCATCAAATACAAATTTTAATCCTATTAAATGCTATACAGTATGCCAGAAAAGAAACAGTCAGGACTCTATAAATTGTTCCGGTATCCTTTGGTTGGGTCCATTTTTGCCAGTACCCTTGTAGAAGAGTTTTAATCAGTATTCATTTTATAATGCTGAGAGAGATGATTAAATAACTTTTGTTTAATTTGCATCAGTCACATCTGGATCAAAGTTAGACAATTCTTTGATGAACGTTTAAGCCAAATAAAAATGCTTATTGTTGTATCTAGAGCATTTCTATGGGAACAATGGAAAAGCAGTGCTATTCTCACTACACAGTTACTGACTGTTGGTTATCCAAATCTAAAAGTTGTACTCAACTCACCCATGCACTGGAGTGCAATGTAATATGTACTGCAACCAGACATAACCCACATTCATTTTGATAAATAATGTTGCTTCATTGTTGAGGAAGTTTTAAAGTACTATTTAACTATGCACCAGTACATGTACTAGTTTCAGTACTAATGAATGAGACACTGGAAGCTGTACAGATGGGAGTCAAACTAATTGTTATAGGGATGTAACCATGCCTACCATCTATAAAATTTGAAAGCTGAGCATGTACTTTGTCTTACAAAAGCATGCATGGTATGTATGATTTTGTCAGAATGGCAAGTATACTCACCAAAAGTGATGAATGACGCTGATGGACATCTATCCTCTAGCCAATATGCCATGCACAAGCCCAGTCACAACTATCTCTGAAACACAAATAACAATCTCATTAAGTTTGCAGAAACTATTGTACAAAGTGAACCGAACAAAAGTAAAGTTTGCAGAAATTGTTTCAGTACAGAGAACAGAAGTGATGTACACACCTATTGTTGTACAAGCTAAAGAGAACAGAAGTTAAGTATACAGATATTGATGTACAATAAACAGAGAAGAGAATGAAGTATGCAGGCATTGTTGTATAATGTAAAGAGAACAGAAGTTAAGTATGCAGAAACTGTTGAATTTTGTAAAGAGAACAGAAGTTAAGTATGCAGAAACTGTTGAACAATGTAAAGAGAACAGAAGTTAAGTATGCAGAAACTGTTGCACAATGTAAAGAGAACAGAAGTTAAGTATGCAGAAACTGTTGAACAATGTAAAGAGAACAAAAGTTAAGTATGCAGAAACTGTTGAACAATGTAAAGAGAACAGAAGTTACGTATGCAGAAACTGTTGCACAATGTAATGAGAACAGAAGTTAAGTATGCAGATAACAAAAAAATATGTATGCAGAAACTGTTGAACAATTTAAAGAGAACAAAAGTTAAGTATGTAGAAACTGTTGAACAATTTAAAGAGAACAGAAGTTAAGTATGCAGAAACTGTTGCACAATGTAAAGAGAACAGAAGTTAAGTATGCAGAAACTGTTGCACAATGTAAAGAGAACAGAAGTAACATAAGCAGAAACTGTTGCACAATGTAAAGAGAACAGAAGTTAAGTATGCAGAAACTGCTGCACAATGTAATGAGAACAGAAGTTAAGTATGCAGAAACTGTTGAACAATGTAACAAGAACAGAAGTTAAGTATGCAGAAACTGCTGAACAATGTAAAGAGAACAGAAGTTAAGTATGCAGAAACTGCTGCACAATGTAACGAGAACAGAAGTTTAGTATGCAGAAACTGTTGCACAATGTAAAGAGAACAGAAGTAACATAAGCAGAAACTGTTGAACAATGTAAAGAGAACAGAAGTTAAGTATGCAGAAACTGCTGCACAATGTAACGAGAACAGAAGTTTAGTATGCAGAAACTGTTGCACAATGTAAAGAGAACAGAAGTAACATAAGCAGAAACTGTTGAACAATGTAAAGAGAACAAAAGTTAAGTATGCAGAAACTGTTGCACAATGTAAAGAGAACAGAAGTTACGTATGCAGAAACTGTTGAACAATGTAAAGAGAACAAAAGTTAAGTATGCAGAAACTGTTGCACAATGTAAAGAGAACAGAAGTTACGTATGCAGAAACTGTTGCACAATGTAATGAGAACAGAAGTTAAGTATGCAGATAACAAAAAAATATGTATGCAGAAACTGTTGAACAATTTAAAGAGAACAGAAGTTAAGTATGCAGAAACTGTTGCACAATGTAAAGAGAACAGAAGTTAAGTATGCAGAAACTGTTGCACAATGTAAAGAGAACAGAAGTTGAGTATGCAGAAACTGTTGCACAATGTAAAGAGAACAGAAGTTAAGTATGCAGAAACTGTTGCACAATGTAAAGAGAACAGAAGTTAAGTATGCAGAAACTGTTGAACAATGTAAAGAGAACACAAGTTAAGTATGCAGAAACTGCTGCACAATGTAAAGAGAACACAAGTTATGTATGCAGAAACTGCTGCACAATGTAAAGAGAACAGAAGTTAAGTATGCAGAAACTGCTGCACAATGTAAAGAGAACAGAAGTTAAGTATGCAGAAACTGTTGAACAATGTAAAGAGAACAGAAGTTAAGTATGCAGAAACTGCTGCACAATGTAAAGAGAACAAAAGTTATGTATGCAGAAACTGCTGCACAATGTAAAGAGAACAGAAGTTAAGTATGCAGAAACTGCTGCACAATGTAAAGAGAACAGAAGTTAAGTATGCAGAAACTGTTGCACAATGTAAAGAGAACAGAAGTAACATAAGCAGAAACTGTTGTACAATGTAAAGAGAACAGAAGTTAAGTATGCAGAAACTGCTGCACAATGTAAAGAGAACAGAAGTTAAGTATGCAGAAACTGTTGCACAATGTAAAAAGAACAGAAGTAACATAAGCAGAAACTGTTGAACAATGTAAAGAGAACAGAAGTTAAGTATGCAAAAACTGTTGCATAATGTAAAGAGAACAGAATTTAAGTATGCAGAAACTGTTGAACAATGTAAAGAGAACAAAAATTAAGTATGCTGAAACTGTTGAACAATGTTAAGAGAACAGAAGTTATGTAAGCAGAAACTATTGAACAATGTAAAGAGAACAAAAGTTATGTATGCTGAAACTCCTGAACAATTATGTATGCAGAGAACAAAAAATACGTATGCTGAAACTGTTGAACAATGTAAAGAGAACAGAAGTTATGTATGCAGAAACTGTTTACAATGTAAAGAGTATGGGCGGTGGTTACCGCCAAAATTAGTAAATATACAATCCATTCATAAACAAGTCAGTCAGTGCAGTGCATTTCAACGCCGTCTAGTCTAAAACTCCATCCTGTCCAATAAATTTGCATTCAACGCATTGTTTTTTGAAACCGTTTAACACAAAACTTCATTCCATCCATCTAAACATGGAATGATGCATTGAAAAACTTGTTGCGATGCACCGTACTATGAAATCATCCAACAAAACATGATACCATCCAGCTCAATGTAAAGCTGTTTAACACAACATGAGTACGTGCAGTGTAAAATGAAACGATTATTTATAACTTGACGCCGTCTAATGCATATTGAAACCGCTTTGTGTAATTAAGAGCAGTGCATAATAACTTGATGCCATGCAGTCCAATGTGAAGACGTTTAACGCAACATGAGTTAGTGCAGTGTAAAATGAAACGATTCATTAAAGCTTGGTGCCGTCTAATGCATACTGAAACCGTGTTGTGTGATTTGGAGCGGCGTATCAAAATTTGATGCCATGCAGCCAAATGTGAAGCCGTTTAACGAAACACGAGTATGTGCATTGTAAAAGGTTAATAAGGCTATCAGTTCATAAGTTTGCCCTGTTATAAATATAGATTCTGGATCAGATTTACATAAGAATATCTTAAAATTTGTCCTAAAACCGACCTTGTGGTAAAATTCTAACATTTAATTTGACACTGTTCCTGCGATTTATCTGACTTATTTTCATGATATTCTCGGGACATTTTTTAGTGTTTGTTAATTTTGTCATTATTATTTCTATTACTGAGTCTTCTTCATGAAGCATACTTCTGACAAAGCTTAAACTAAGAAGAAACATGTTTCATGAAAATAAGTCAGATAATCGCAGGAACAGTGTCAAATTAAATGTTAGAATTCTACCACAAGGTCGGTTTTAGGACAAATTTTAAGATATTCTAATGTAAATCTGATCCAGAATCTATATTTATAACAGGTCAAACTTATGAACTGATAGTCTTATTAACCTTTTACAATGCACGTACTCGTGTTTCGTTAAACGGCTTCACATTTGACTGCATGGCATCAAATTTTGATACGCTGCTCCGAATCAAACAACACGGTTTCAGTATGCATTGACAGCGCCAAGCTTTAATGAATCGTTTCATTTTACACTGCACAAACTCATGTTGCGTTAAACGTCTTTGAACACATTGGACTGCACGGCATCAAGTTATTATACACCGCTCTTAATTACACAAAGCGGTTTCAATATGCATTAGATGGCGTCAAGTTGTAATAAATCATTTCATTTTACACTGCACGTACTCATGTTGTGTTAAACGGCTTCATATTGAGCTGGATGGTATCATGTTTTGTTGGATGATTTCATAGTACGGTGCATCGCAACAAGTTTTTCAATGCATCGTTCCATGTTTAGATGGATGGAATGAAGTTTTATGTTAAATGGTTTCAAAATACAATGCGTTGAATGCAAATTTATTGGACAGGATGGAGTTTTAGACTAGACGGCGTTGAAATGCACTGCACTGACTGACTTGTTTATGAATGGATTGTATATTTACTAATTTTGGTGGTAACCACGCTCATATAAAGAGAACAGAAGTTAAGTATGCAGAAACTGTTGAACAGTGTAAAGAGAACAGAAGTTACGTATGCAGAAACTGTTAAACAATGTAAAGAGAACAGAAGTTAAGTAGGTAGAGAACAAAAGTTATGTATGCAGAAACTGTTGAAAATTGTAAAGAGAACAGAAGGTAAGTATGTAGAGAACAAAAGTTATGCATGCAGAAACTGCTGAATAATGTAAAAAGAACAGAAGTTAAGTATGCAGAAACCGCTGAACAATGTTAAGAGAACAGAAGTTATGTATGCAGAGAACAAAAAAATACGTATGCAGAAACTGTTGCACAATGTAAAGAGAACAGAAGTTAAGTATGCAGAAACTGTTGAACATGTTAAGTATGCAGAAACTGTTGAACAATGTAGAGAACAGAAGTTAAGTATGCAGAAACTGTTGTACAATGTAAAGAGAACAAAAGTTATGTATGCAGAAACTGTTGATCAATGTAAAGAGAACAGAAGTTAAGTATGTAGACAACAAAAGTTACGTATGCAGAAACTGTTGAACAATGTAAAGAGAACAAAAGTTAAGTATGCAGAAACTACTGAACAATGTAACGAGAACAGAAGTTATGTATGCAGAGAACAAAAAATGTGTATGCAGAAACTGTTGAACAATGCAAAGAGAACAGAAGTTAAGTATGCAGAAACTGTTGAACAATGTAAAGAGAACAGAATTTAAGTATGCAGAAACTGTTGCACAATGTAAAGAGAACAGAAGTTAAGTATGCAGAAACTGCTGAACAATGTAAAGAGAACAGAATTTAAGTATGCAGAAACTGTTGAAAACAAATGTTGTCTTGAAGTCCATTTCAACACAGATAATATGTACGAAAGCTGTCAGACATTGTCAGAAATTGCCAATACTGAAACTTCTATATCTTATAAGGGGCCTCCATGACTGGGTGGTTAATGTCACAGACTTTGAATCACTTGCCCCTTACTAATGTAAGTTTGAAACCAAGCCTTCAGTGCAGAATTCTTCATGTGAGGAGGCAACCTAGTCAGTTAATAGGTCAGTGGTTCCATACAAGTACCCTCTCATGCTTGAAACAACGGCTTGTAGGGCTGTTCGGGTATAACTCAACAATCAAAAGTAGGAAAAGTCACCATATGATCTAAACTGTGTCACTCTGACTCTAAAACCCAACGAAAAAAGTATAAAGAATATGCAGAAAATGTCTGAAACTATATAGAAACTTGAAAAGACTCAAAATCTAATATCTTTTTTTGCCTGGCCTTTAAAACGTATAGAAATGAAGCTTAAACATCTAAACAAATAAAAGAAATTGTCAGTTCCACTCTTTTGTGTAAAACTGGTAAATCAAAAATCTTAAAACACACATAATGCACAGCTTTATTTTTTATGTGTCAGGAATGGGGATCTGTGTAGCCTGTTTAGTGTATAATTATCCTACAATTTGTGCACCATAAAGCATGCACCTTATCCACATAACTCATACTTGCTTTTATTGTTCTTTCAGTGTAAGATCATAAATGACAAGCAGAATTGCAAGAATCTTTGCTTAACTGGTTAATTCTGTCAGAAGGAAAGTACGGCATCTCAACAGAGTCATCTTATTGCTTAATGCTTTGATCAGAAATATCTTCTTTTTTTGTCAATTTAAGAAATCAGTTGTGTCTAGTAATTTGCAGAATAACAATACAGTGACATTAGAAAATGAAAAGGACCTGTAACCTGGCAGAATGCTGCTTACTAATAATCTTGCAGAATAATGCTGAGGGTACAAACTATATTTATAATCTTGCAGAACAATGCTGAGGTTACACAGCAGACTTATAATCTTGCAGGTTATAATCTCGCAGAACAATGCTGAGGTAACAAAGTAGACTTATAATCTCCCAGAACAATGCTGAGGTAACAAAGTACAACTTATAATCTCCCAGAACAATGCTGACGACATAACAAAGTAGACTTATAATCTCCCAGAACAATGCTGAGGTAACAAAGCAGGCTTATAATCTCCCAGAACAAATGCTGAGGTAACAAAGTAGACTTATAATCTCCCAGAACAATGCTGGCGTAACAAACTTGACTTATAATCTTCTAGAACAATGCTGAGGTAACAAAATAGACTTATAATCTGCCAGAACAATGCTGGCGTAACAAAGTAGATTTATAATCTCCCAGAACAATGCTGACGTAACAAAGTAGACTTATAATCTCCCAGAACAATGCTGACGTAACAAACTTGACTTATAATCTTCTAGAACAATGCTGAGGTAACAAAGTAGACTTATAATCTCCCAGAACAATGCTGACGTAACAAAGTAGACTTATAATCTCCCAGAACAATGCTGAGGTAACAAAGCAGATTTATAATCTCCCAGAACAATGCTGAGGTAACAAAGTAGACTTATAATCTCCCAGAATAATTGCTGAGGTAACAAAGCAGACTTATAATCTCCCAGAACAATGCTGAGGTAACAAAGTAGACTTATAATCTCCCAGAACAATGCTGAGGTAACAAAGCAGATTTATAATCTCCCAGAACAATGCTGAGATAACAAAGTAGACTTATAATCTCCCAGAACAATGCATTTGTTCTGCTGATAGTAACTTGCATGTAAAACTTTACCCAGGATTTTCTAAATCCAAAAGGGGGCATAATTTGCCCAAAATACAGGTCAGAGTTATTGGACTTGATGCTATCAACTAGTTTTATAACCCCGAAGACACATGTGAAGTTTCAATTCAATATCTGCATTAGTTTTGGAGGCAGTAACTTGCATGTAAAACTTTAACTAGGATATTCTAAGTCCAAAAAGGGGCATAATTTACCCAAAATACATGTCAGAGTTATGGGACTTGACCCAGTGAGGTTGGTAATTGATCTAGAAAAGGAAAAAGTAAGTTTCAAATCTATATGCCTTTAAGTAATAGCGTATGTACTTGCACCCAAAACTTTAACCAGGATTTTCTAAGTCCAAAAGGGGGCATAATTTGGCCGAAATGCAGGTCAGAGTTATGAGACTTGATGCTATCAACTAGTATTATAACCCCGAAGACACATGTGAAGTTTCAATTCAATATCTGCATTAGTTTTGGAGATAGTAACTTGCATGTAAAACTTTAACCAGGATTTTCTAAGTCCATAAGGGGGCATAATTTGCTCAAAATACATGTCAGAGTTATGGGACTTGACCCAGTGAGGTTGGTAATTGACCTACAAAAAGAAAAAATAAGTTTCAAAGCTATATGCCTTTAAATGATAGCCATATGTACTTGCATGAAAAACTTTAACCAAGGTGTGACGCTGACACCAACACCGATGCCAGGGTGACTAGAATAACTAGACTATTCTTCAAATAGTCAAACTAAAATAAACTTTTTATCTTGCAGAATGGTTTTGAGGTGACTGGAAGTTGAAAAAATACTTATAAACTTGTAGAAAGATTGTAAGTTGATACAAATAAACAAAGCAAAAGCAAGAAGAAACAGAAAGAAAAAGTTCACATTTCAGCAGAACACAAAATGATTTCAAATAATTTATAAAATTGTTCATGCTCTTTGACTGTGAAAAGCTTGTTAAATACAATTTCACTGAGCTCTTATTAATCCCAATCTCCATCAAATTAATGTATGAATAAATGTAACATGTAACAAAAAATTATCTCATGCAAATAATAAATTAACTAGGAAATATAACGGAACAATTAGCGTATGTGATTCATAGTTTTTTTCTCTACATGTGTAAACCTAATAAAGGAAATGTGACTGCTTGCCCATTATAATTTTCCAAATACAGGTCTTAGATGATAACTTGACAGCTCTTTCTTTACTCAGCAATAAACCAATATCACAAACAAATTCTTTACCCTCCAACCAAATAATTCTATCAGCATCTACAACCAGTGACTTATTATTAATATCATAACACCCAAAATAATATATGTGCAACAAGGTTTGGTACTGATCATTTCTATGAAAATTTCAGTCAATATAGATATTCAGTAATAGAGAACTTTTACAGAAACAAAACCCTTTTACATTTAAATGAATAATCTGAGGTTATGCACAATAACACTTAATACTAACCATTGCTGTAAAATTTGATAAAGATCAGTCCAGCAGTTTACCAGGCAATGCAAAGATAAAAAAAATTATCTCCCAGACGGATGGACAGAAAGATCAGACAAAAACAATATATCTCCCCTAGACTGAGAGGACAGAACGTTTTGATGAAAAAATTAATGTTGTCATATATTATATCAATGCAGATAAAAAAATTCAACATCTGTTATCCAGCTATATAACTGCACTGACTTTACCCAGAGTCATGGATTGACCATTATTTAATACCTTCAAGTATTTATTTAACTTCTGCTGATAGTCAATTTGTCATCCTCCATCTATACTGTGCATTCCAGATAACAATCTTGAGAAAATAAATAAGTAATGGAATAATTCAGAAGCTTGATGCACAGAAATACATTAGAAGGCTTTCCCCCTGTGTTATTAAGTTAAAAGGAAATAATAACAGAAATAATAAGACAGTTACACGTAGCTTAGACTCATAAAATTACTGGAAGTGCTTTAAAGGTGGTATAGCAAATTCATTTGAGGTTGTTATGGTTACTTATCCTAATAATTACAAAAAGTGCTGGTGCAGGCTTTGAGTGCAATCATACTAAATTCTGTCACCCACTGATTACATTTTATTGGTGTAGGCTTGAAGTGTCAAGACAGATAAAGTTATGTAAAACTAGGAATTAGTTTTTCTTGACCTTACAGATAGGACAAATACAGCAAAGGCATGTCTGCTATCCCTGTGAACGAACACTATGCTGATGACAGTGTTGGTGATGATGATAACAATCATGACAGTACTATTGGTGGTGGTGATGATAATTTTGTAATGATGATGTTAGAGGTTACTGTAGCTAGTGAAGATGATAACAAAAGTAGAGGATGATGATGATGATGATGATACACCCTGGGATATACTGCATCAAAATATCATATCTGGGATACCAAGACATAATCTAAAATGTTAAATATTTACAGTTTTATTTCATGATCAGAGACTTTTCAATTGCTGATGATAATGCTTTTGATAAACATGCTAATCAAAAAGCTGTTTAAAAGCACCTGGATCACATCCTGCTACACAAAATGTTTGCAAAAATCAAAGTGATTTACAGTTTCTGTATAATTATCTATCTATATATTTGTTTATTCCACAACTTTATCTGTGGTATAGGATGGTACCCATCACTTAGAGTATTTTTCATAATTCATGTTTGGGTTAAATAAAGAGCATCTTATATGTCTAGCAACAAAGCAATCTCGATAAAACCAAGCAATGATTTGTCAGAAAAGATAGATGGATAATCCACCTGTGCTCAAAACATCTTTCAACAATATTCCAACAACCCTAGACAAGCTGTTAAAACAATCTCAATGTTAGTGCTTAACTCTCTGTAAATGTTGTTTATTTATTTTGTTGGGTTTATTGTCGCACCGACACAGTTTTAGGTCATATGGCGACTTTCCAGCTTTAATGGTGGAGGAAGACCCCAGGTGCCCCTCCGTGCATATTTCATCACGAGCGGGCACCTGGGTAGAACCACCGACCTTCCGTAAGCCAGCTGGATGGCTTCCTCACGTGAAGAATTCTACGCCCCAAATGAGGTTTCGAACCCACATCGATGAGGGGCAAATGGTTTGAAGTCAACGACTCTAACCACTCGGCCACGGAGGCCCCTCTGTAAATGTTGACTTTTATGCATTATTCCTGTGCTAAGCTCCCTTTATCAACAAAGCGGTAAAAATCTCTTGGTGGTAAAGCACCCAGAAAGGTGTATAAGCACCTCCTGATATATTTACAAGAGTGTTTAAAGACTGCAACACAATAAACAACCCTGCTAAGAGACAACTCATTTTTAACACCAACTGGTGCAAATAAACAGCTGAAACGGTTACAACTGATAGGCATATTCCTTTAGAAACAAGCAAGCTAGGGCATTTTGTTTCTGGCAAGCTAGCATAATTTCTTACTTGCAAGCAATTTCATACTGAGCATATTTCTTAACTACCATGCTCTCAGTTATATCAAGTGTTGAATTTGCCAAGTTCAGACAAGTGTTAAAAACAAAACAAAAACACCTTAAAAGTCTAGGGAAAGGCAACAAGTCAAAAGCTGCTGATCCATTAGATGGGAATTGATAGAAAAATTCCATGTATGTGGTACACTAGGTGACGCAAATCAAGAAGCACTCATTCAAATATGATGCTGCTGATTATGTTTGGTGAAGATCCATTAAGCCATTCATGAGAAGAAACTAGTGGCTTAAAGGTACTTCTATTTTTAGCTCTAGTAGCCCCTCAAAGGTGCTAAGTGCCCCCCCCACCCCCACCCCATTTGAACAAGATAGGTGAGGACCTTATAGTAGATACTACAGACAAAGTCTAATGAAGATCAAACAAATAGTTATGAGAAAAAGTTAAGCATTTGTCTATAATATGAACACAAGACACTGTTCACAACTGAAGCATTTGTCTATAACATGAACACCAGAAACTTGTTACAATTAAGCATTTATCTATAATATGAACACAAGATACTGTTCACAACTGAAGCATTTATCTATAACATGAACACCAGGAACTTGTTTCAATTAAAGTATTTGTCTATAAGATGAACACAAGACACTGTTCACAACTGAAGCATTCATATTATAGACAAATGCTTCAGTTGTTTCTGAACAGTGTCTTGAGTTCATATTATAGACAAATGCTTAATTGTAGCAAGTTTCTGGTGTTCAAGACACTGTTTACAACTGAAGCATTTATCTATAACATGAACACCAGAAACTTGTTACAATTAAGCATTTGCCTATAATATGAACACAAGACACTGTTCACAACTGAAGCATTTGTCTATAACATGAACACCAGAAACTTGTTACAATTAAGCATTTGCCTATAATATGAACACAAGACACTGTTCACAACTGAAGCATTTGTCTATAACATGAACACCAGGAACTTGTTACTTAAGCATTTGTCTATGCTATGAACACAAGACACTGTTCACAACTGAAGCATTTGTCTATAACATGAACACCAGTAACCTGTTACAATTAAGCATTTGTCTATAATATGAACACAAGACACTGTTCACAACTGAAGCATTTGTCTATAATATGACCAGCAGAACTTAATAGTTTTGTCTTTAATATGAACACCAGCTGCTATTTAACAATTTAAATGTTTGATTGTAATATGATGTAAGTTCAAGCTTCAATTAAGTAACAATATAAAGCAGCCTGAACAATAATTTCATATCCCTGAAATGTCAAGATGAAATGTCAAGTTAGCAAGAAATGAAATATCTCCCAATATGTAGCAAATGTCAAAAGTAAGAAACAACTGTAAGTTATAACAAGTTGTTAATTCAGCAAAAGATATATTACATATATAATATTCACAAAATGTTGCTTCATTAAACATTTGTTTAGCTATCTATCAAAGTTACAGACAGAATCCTAGTGCAGATTGAACAAGAAGTGACAGAATGTCAGATTATCTGTTTAGCAACAATTGAAGTCTTGATTGCTTTCTTAATAATATTCATATGATTAAAAAAATATATATTTTTAGACCCTGGTGATGTAAATGAAAACCAAAATTAACAAACCTCAGCAATTACAAATAATACCTATATCTTTATTACTAGACTACAGGTTTAGACGAAGGGAGGTAACTAAATTTATTATGTCTTCAATCTACAACATTGGTAAAATTTAACTTTTAAAGAAAAAGCATGACATAAAAAAAAGATTTTTGGTTGTGGACTTGTCATTGGTGAAAGTATAGCTTCTGGTGTTCTTCATTGAAAGATGTGTAAATATTTTTATTTTACACATACACGCTTTTTTATATTTTCTTTTCTTTTAGGCCTAAAAAGATTGTTTGTTTCCGGTAAAATGCGCCCAAAAATAGGATAGGTAGGTAGGTTTTTTTTCCAATGAAGAAAAAGCAACAAGAAGCCAAAAGTATAAAAAAAAAATAGCAAAAACATCGATTTTTTACCAATGCCATATAAACATATAGGGTCACAACAAATTTTTAGGGTAGGTCAGGAAACCTGTAACAAACAATTTTTTTAGGCCTGATCAAACAGCCAAAAACATACATCTCAAGTAAGCTAAACACATATTTAATTTGGTATGGCCTTACCCTAGAAGCCTTAAACATTTCGTAATAATTCTAGTACTTTATAATAGTTCGTAATTCGCTAAGGTATTAAAAACTTTTGTTATTCTAATAAACACTAATATACATTGCCCTAACTTCATTCTTTTATATCTTGGGCTTCTATCAAGTTATTATTCATATTGCAGACAAAACGCATTTCAATAATGCGCACTACTGCATTCTGCTATAAAGATATTATCTTATTATGCCAGTGTGATAATTAACCACATACACAACTGCAGTTTATCATTTTAAGAAATCTCAGAAGTCATAATTCACAATATATCACTGCATGCCTTTTATTATTTTTATAATAATAAACGCTTTATTCACACTCTGAAGTGAAAAAAGAGCTTATTTGATTTAGACTGAAAGCTTTAATTTACTGTTATTGCCTACCAAACTATATTACATTTATTCTAATATCTTGGCAACTTGTGAGGATATAAAAAATATTACGTTTGTTTTTATTCAAGGACGACAAGAGAACAGTCTTATTGTTTTACCCGATGTTACAGATTTCAGCCACTAAACTGCCGGGTTTTATTGGATATGACTCCCCCACAAATATCAAACTTCTTGTATTCATGTTATTGATAATGTTATATTATATACTGAACAGCAAAAGAAACTATCCATATGTATCACTGGGGTATTTTTAACAAACATCTTAACTTATAAATTTGACTTGTCTTTTTATACCAGATTACACATGAAGAACTTCATGTGTTAAATTTTAAAAAATCGATCAACCGTGAAGTCAATAGTCCCACACTAGCCGTTTTGCATGAAATTCTGGCTGTATCTACTGCATGTCAGTTGCATTGTAACATCCCAAGTGCGCGCTCGTGCTGAATTGGATTCTGTCCTGCCATGCAACCAACAATAATTTTTTAACTTTATGCTACGTTTCCAATGACAATAAAATTTCACACACAAAAAAATTGTAATTACACGTGCACGTGAATTTCACGCAAAATGGCTATTGTGGGACTAATGACTTAACAGTTGATCGAATTTTTAAATTTAACACGTCTTCAAGTGTAATGTGGTATGAAGAAAACGAGTCAAATTTATAAATTTAAGTTTATTATTAAAAAATAGACCAGTTACACATCTGGATAGTTTCTTTTGCTGATCAGTATATAAAAGATGAAGAGAAATTTCCTTTGGACATAAAGCTGTAATGAGTCATGCTGTATCAATCTATTAAATAAAGTCCAGTGTATTAATGTAAAACTAATTTTAATGTTGATGTGAAAAATCTATAAACAGAACAACAGAAACACTATCATATTATTTGAAACAATGTACTAGTCAATCAGAGACATGGAATCTATTTGTACAAATCTGAGAAAGGTCCAAGCATCTCCCTCAATCTGTGAAATGATAGTAAATTGACGTTTATCTCTGTATGCAAATAGAAAGCTTTAACATGTAAATGAAGAGCAAATTATTTCTTTACCTCAATCTGTGTATGGATAGCTTTAATGTACAAATGAAGAATATATTGAAAATTTTACCTCAGTCTGTGTATGGATAGCTTTATTGCATAAATACAAAGTATTCTGAACATTTTACCTCAATCTGTGCACGGACAGCTTTAATGTAACAATGGAAAGTAATTGAAAATCTTATGTTAATCTATGCTTGGATAGCTTTAATGAATAAATGGATCTAACCTTAATATATATTTGGACAGCTTTAATGTTTAAATGGAGAGTAACAGAAAATCTAACCTTAATCTATGCTTGAACTGCTTTAATGTGTAAATGGAAAGTAACTGAAAATCTTACCTTGATTTATGAATGAATAGCTTTAATAAACCAATGAAGAGTATACTGGATATTTTACTTCAATCTATGAATGAATAGCTTTAAAGAATAAAAGATGAAGTGGACAGTTATTTGTAGATCTTTACATTTTATAATTAAGAGCTCTCTAACAAACCAATACATTTTCTATATGTTTGAACAGAACAAACAATAAAAATAAAATACTTCTTAATACGGAATTGCTTTACAAAATCAAACAAGCGAAATGTCAAAAGTGCTATATTTCAACAATTTAGTGTTAAAATACCGTCTTCTTCATCGGTTATCATAGTTAAGCAGTATGTTGCCGGCGCGCTACCCTTATTCCTTCATTTCACTTATCGGTAGATTTGACAGATAAGTCGCATATTTTCCCTCCCGTTTACAAACGAGCAACAATCTATTATTCAACCTCTTGTCTATGACTTGGTTTCACGTTAGTTTCAAAACTATTTTGCTTTATTTGTAATCTTTACAATCGTAGAAGATTTGGGTTGATCAACTGTTTAACTCCCCGACATCAACAAATTTACCGTCATACTAAAGTCCTCTTTAACTGATTTGAAAAATGACCTAGCTAATGGATTATCTTAAACTACCACAAATTGTCCTTTTACGTACTGAATGACTAAAGTATGAAAACATATCTCTTAGAACATAACATCAAAAGTATAATATAAAAACATTATTTTGTTTTGTATTATTAAGAAATGTATACATAAAAATTCATCTCAGCCACTGAACACTAACCTGGGACATGCTTTGTATCAGTGCTGTAATTTTTTCTGACATAGTATTTCTTGAATGAGACCATGGCATCCATCTAAGTCTTTTACAAGCTCTCCTCACTTTAAATATCTGAGAAAAATGACATAATTTCAGAAAATTTGAATAGCTTCAGGGGTTATCTCCCACGAACAAAAAAACGCAGTACATAATCTTTTGCTGTAACTTCACCAGATGCAGTGCAAGGTCTTTATCATAGGGGAGGTAATGTGGGTGAATAACAGGGTGAGCATGGAAAAAATGTCCCTTCCCAAAGCTAAAAAGAAAGAAATGAAGCTTTCTTTCATTTATTGGAATATCTTAATAGCTTTATTTATAACATAAAGCTGAAGAACAAAATATTCTCATGCAAAAAGTTCATTCTTTATTCTGTCATTGCTGTTGATATTGTTCACCAGACATTCACTTTGTTCCGAGTCAGCCGTACTTTGCTCTCAAATTGGCATTCATCTATCTTCTCCCACATCTAAAATCTTAGTTTTTTACTATAAAAGGTAACTTAACACTCATGGGCTTAAACTCACAACCCACGCTGAACTATGATGCTTTATTAGACTGATATTCAATATATTAAAACTACCGGTATACGATGGAAGGTTATAGGTTTATGTGGGATAATTCGACGTTATTTCATTTAAAATATACATGAATTAAATACTATATATGTTCCGCCAACCTTAAACGCAGTTACATTATTATAATAAAATTTTGTACCAATAAGCATATCTTCATACAGTTTACGCATTTAATGACATTGCAAGGTATTTGCATCACTGTTACGACCATAAAATCTTCAAACACGATCAATTTCACAACACCTTTATGTAAAAAGTGAAACATTTCAACTTTTCTATTCTTATCATGATGTACGGTATACAAATCGTACATAAAGATCAGTCGAGTGGCCCAGAATCAATGAAGTATATATTTACTTTATGGCTTTTGAATTTAATATCTGATTTGGTAATTTATTCCGTTTCACACTCTTTATACGAAAATTATAAACACATAAAACTCAGCACAGCGCTTTTGATATTTGCGATTCTATTGAATTTGAAAAGAAATGAAAACATTTATCAGTTAATGTTTGCAGAAGTGTCTTTCATATATTTGTAACCATTGAATAACTTTGTAAAGCAATAATTCCTTAAAACATACAAAATGAGGATCACCTGCTTCAAAAAAATAAAGCGGTTTGTCCTTAAATAGTGTGCATTAATTCTGTGCAGATAGTTCATTAGATATAAAATTCACATGGAGACTGAGAAACATTTTACATGGATTAAATTTATGTAACATATGACATTAAAATATAAACATATTACACTCAAATATAAACATATTATATTGGATACAATCAAATTACACTGAAATATAAACATATTTACACTGAACTATAAACATATTACATTGTAATATAAACAAATAACATTGAGATATAAACATAATATTATTACATGAGATATAAACATTTTACATTGAGATATAAACATATTACATTAAAATATAAACATATTACTCTTAACTATAAACATATTACATTGAGATATAAACATCCACCACAATAGTTTTGTCATCTGTATGCTTGGCCATGGCATCCCTTGGAAGCATACATCTATGTAAGGAAGTACTACAAAGTTCATCTGTGCAAAAGATTAACCTTTCTACTTGCAAGAACATAGAGAAAAACAAACTGAATTTGCAGTAGCAAGCCCCTAGGACAGACAAGTGACCGAGTATTGCAGTGGCAATACAGAAGTCCCCTACCGGTATAGAACTTTTATAGTGTTTGTCCCTTCTGGTTGTTGGTAACAGTGTTAAGACTAGAAATGCTTCAAGGCATTAGGCGGTAAGAAACAAAAAACTATTTTTACTTAAATTTCAATAGTGACCTTGACCTACATGCATAGATCATGAACACGACACATTGTCTCATCATGGGGAACATTTGTGTGCAGTACTAAGATAACCTGTCAATGCACATAAAAGTTATGGAGAGGAAACAATTTTTCTTCACCTTCAATAGTGACCTTGACCTTTGACTGACGACCATGGATCATGTGCATGACACATGTACCACTAAGATAATCCATCAATGCATATAAAAGTTATGGAGCAGAAACAATTTTTACTTGACTGTCAATAGTGACCTTGACCTTTGACCTACAAGCATAAGTCATATACATGCATAATCTACATATTGCAATCTATAAATTAACTTACTTGAATACTTATTGGCAGGACCAGATTTGAGGGCAGACAGACATGGAGGGCATTCCTATAGTCCCCTCCAATGGTCCACCAGTAAGGGACTAATAAAATGATGCAGTAGCAAGCTTCTAGGGACAGGCAAAATGATGTTGCAATAGCAAGCTTCAAGGGTAAAGCAAAATGATGTTGCGATGGCAGGTATCTTGGAACAGGCAAAATGATGTTGCAATGGCAGGTATCTTGGAACAGGCAAAATGATGTTGCAATGGCAGGTATCTTGGAACAGGCAAAATGATGTTGCAGTAGAAAGCTGCTAGGGACATGCAAAATGATGTTTCAGTAGCAAGCTTCTAGGGTCAGGCAAAATGATGTTGCAATGGCAGGTATCTTGGAACAGGCAAAATAATGTTGCAGTAGAAAGCTGCTAAGGACATGCAAAATAATGTTGCAGTAGCAAGCTTCTAGGGTCAGGCAAAATGATGTTGCAGTAGAAAGCTTCTAGGGTCAGGCAAAATGATGTTGCAGTAGCAAGCTTCTAGGGTCAGGCAAAATGATGTTGCAGTAGCAAGCTTCTATGGTCAGGCAAAATGATGTTGCAGTAGAAAGCTTCTAGGGACAGGCAAAATGATGTTGCAGTAGCAAGCTTCTTGGGTCAGGCAAAATGATGTTGCAGTAGCAAGCTTCTAGGGACAGGCAAAATGATGTTGCAGAAGCAAGCTTCTTGGGTCAGGCAAAATGATGTTGCAGTAGCAAGCTTCTACGGACAGGCAAAAAGATGTTGCAATGGCAGGCATCTTGAAACAGGCAAAAAGATGTTGCAGTGGCAGGCATCTTGGAACAGGCAAAATGATGTTGCGGTAGCAAGCTTCTAGGGTCAGGCAAAATTATGTTGCAGTAGCAAGCTTCTAGGGTCAGGCAAAATGATGTTGCAGTAGAAAGCTTAAAGGGTAAAGCAAAATGATGTTGCAGTAGAAAGCTTAAAGGGTAAAGCAAAATGATGTTGCAATGGCAGGCATCTAGGGACAGGCAAAATGATGCATGTTGCAGCAGCAAGAACCTAAGGACAAGAGCTGTCATAAGAGACAGCGTGCTCAACTAGTTCGATACTTGATAGTGAAACTTGGCACATCTGAGGAAGCTGGAGCTGTCACTGGAGTTTTAATGACTCCAATGGGGATGAAGATATTAGACAACAGTTTGGTACTTGTGTCAAATGATGTGGGTGACAATTAGTTTAAGTTTAAATCAATCCATTTAGTAATAACTGAGATGGAGTGAAAGTGCATCGAAACCTAAACCTGAAATTCTAAGTAAAAAAGGGGATAATACATGAAATACTGGCACAAAAGTTATGGCCCTTGTGTCATTTGATGTGGTTGATAATGTGGAACAACTCTTTCAAGTTTGAATCAAATCCATCTAGTAATAACTGAGGTAGAGTGAAAGTGCTTCAAAACTTTAACCTAAAATTCTAAGTAAAAGGGGCGATAATTCATGAAATACTGGCACCAGAGTTATGGCCCTTGTGTCATATGATGTGGCTGATAATGTGAAACAACTACTGTAAGTTTAAATCAAATCCATTTTGTAATAACTGAGATAGGGTGAAAGTGCATCAAAACTTTAACCTAAAATTCTAAGTAAAAACGGAAGATAATTCATAAAATACTGATGTGAGAGTTATGGCCTTTGTGCCATATGACGGTGATGATGAGGAATAACTCTTTTAAATTTGAAACAAATACGAGATAAAGAGAAAGTGCATCAAAACTTTAACCAAGGTGCAGATGCACAAGGACATCGACTCCCGATGCAAGGTCGAGTTGGACAGCTCTCCATACTTCTCTAAGAAACTGGAGACAAAGTGTAGTTGAAGCAGTCTAAGAAACTGGAAAAAAAGTGTAGTTGAAGCACTTAAAAACTGGAGACAAAGTCTAGATGAAGCAATATGAAACTGGAGATAAAACTGTAGTTGAAGTCATAAGAGGCTGGAGACAGAGTATAGTTGGAGACAATGTGAAGTTGAAGCATTAAAAAACTGGAGACAATGTGTAGTTGAAGCACTCAGAAACTGGAGACAATGTGTAGTTGAAGCACTCAAAAACTGGAGACAAAATGTAGTTGAAGCACTAAAAAACTGGAGACAAAGCAAAGTTGAAGCTCTCAAAAACTGGAGACAAAGTGTAGTTGAAGCACTCAAAAACTGGAGACAAAGTGTTGTTGAAGCACTCAAAAACTGGAGACAAAGTGTAGTTGAAGCAGGGATATAAATTAACACTCGCCCAGTCGGACCAGATTAAAAGCTGGTCGAGTCAATTTTTCAAGATAGTCGCCCAGCCGGCGAATGGCTCTGGATTCTTCTAATGTCAGTATTCTGGGGTTTTCCGAGACTGTCTTATTTATATTTATTAATATGCACAACATCACTTAAATCGGCCAATTAAAATTACTGATAAATACTACGACCAATGGACAAACGCGAATTATTTATTCCGTCACTAACAATGGCTGCGCCCATAGAAATACACCACTAGAAAGCAGAGGTTTATTGAAGGCTGTTAAGGAGCTTAGAACGGCCTGTCACGGCTACAAAAGGAAATATTATCAGGATTATGAAACGTCCTAAAGGCCAAAGAGGACTTTTAATGAACAAGAGGGCCATGATGGCCCTATATCGCTCACCTGTTAAAAATGGCCTCAGAATCATCAAGATAAAACATTCTGACCAAGTTTCATAAAACACCTAAAAATTGGAGGTACCATCCATGTTGTACCACAGAAAAGTGGTCTTGGCTTTTCCCTACGGCCAATAATAAACAAGAGATCACAGAGTGATCTTGGCACCCACCGTTGAACCATTTCTTAATGTTCCAAATTTCAAGACTAGCTCAAGGTCAAAATCAAGGTCAAAATCATTTCAGTACACAAAACTGTGCATGTGGTCCATGCATGTGGTCCAAATTTGAAAGCTGTAGCTTGAGAAATGTGAAAGTAGGTCACTAGATCAATTTCAAGGTCAAATTTCAATTAAGAACAAAAAACTATCCAAGTGGTCCATATTTGAGGCATGTAGCTTCAGAAATGTGAAAGTAGGTCACTAGGTCAATCTCAAGGTCAAAGTTCATTTCGGTACATAAAAAACTATGCATGTGGTCAAAATTTGAAGGCTGCAGCTTGAGAAATGTAAAAGTAGGTCACTAGGTCAAAATCAAGGTCAAATTTCATTTAGGTACACAAAAAACTATGCATGTGGTCAAAATTTGAAGGCTATAGCTTGAGAAATGTAAAAGTAGGTCACTAGGTCAAAATCATTGTCAAATTTCATTTCAGAACACGAAACTATGCATGTGGTCCAAATTTGAAGCCTGTACTTTCAAAAATGTGAATGTAGGTCACTAGGTCAATGTCAAGGTCAACTCATGTCAAGGTTCATCTTGCCACTCAAAACTATACATGTGGTCCAAATTTGAATGTTGTAGGTTATGGACAAGAAGATTTTAAAAGTTTTTCCCTATATAAGTCTATATGAACCATGTGACCCCTGGGGCGGGGCCGTATTTTAACCCTAGGGGGATAATTTGAACAAACTTGGTAGAGAACCACTAGATGATGCTGCATTACAAATATCAAAGCTCTAGGCTTTGTGGTTTGGACAAGAAGATTTTCAAAGTTTTTCCCTATGTAAGTCTATGTAAACCATGTGACCCCCAGGGCGGGGTCATATTTGACCCTAGGGGAAAAATTTTAACACCCTAATAGAGGACCACTAGATGATGTCACATACAAAATATCAAAGGCCCTTTGGTTTTGGATGAGAAGTGTTTCAATTTTTTTCCCTATATAAATCTATGTAAATTATAAAAATAAACAAAGGGCCATAACTCACTCAAAATTGCTGAACCAGTCTGATTTTCTGAGGGACACAACTAGGGTACCAATACATCATTCTGACAAAGTTTGGTCAAAATCCCCCTAGCAGTTTCTGAGGAGATGCGATAACAAGAAATTGTTAACGGACGGACAGACGATGGACCGAAGTGTAGTTAAAGCACTAAGAAACGGGAGACAAAGTGTAGTTGAAGCCATAAGAGACTGAAGACAAAGTGTAGCTGTAGCACTAAGAAACTGGAGACAAAGTGTAGATGAAGGACACAGAAACTAGAAACAAAATGTAGTTAAAGCACTTAGAAACTGGAGACAAAGTGTACTTAAAGCACTAAGAAACTGAAGACAAATTAAAGTTGAAGTACTAAGAAACTGGAGACAGAGTATAGTTGTAGTCCTAAGAAACTGGAGGCAAATTATAGTTGAAGCACTATGAATCTGGAGACAAACTAAGGTTGTAGCACTAACAAACTGGAGACAGATTATAGCTGAAGTACTAAGATAAGAGACTAGAGACAAAGTATAGTTGTAGCACACAGAAACTGAAGACAAAGTTGAAGCACTTAGACACTAGAGGCAAAGTAAGGTTGAACTGAGACTAATAATAGCTGTAGCACCCAAAAACTGGAAACAAATTAAAGTTGAAGCACTAAGAAACTGGAGGCAAAGTAAGGTTGAACTGAGACAAAGTATAGCTTTAGCACTCAAAAACCGGAGACAAAGTGTAGTTAAAGCACTAAGAAACTGGTACACTAAGAAAGTGTACATGAAGCACTAAGAAACTGGAGAAAAAATAATGTTGAAGCACTAAGAAATTTGAGAAAAATGGTAAAGCTGTAGCACTCAAAAACAAGGACAAAGTGTAGTTCAAGCAATCAGAAACTGGAGACAAAGTGTAGTTGAAGCAATCAGAAACTGGATACACAGTGTACCTGAAACATTCAGAAACTGGAGACAAAGTGTAGTTGAAGCACAAAGAAACTGGAGACAAAATAAGGTTGTAGCACTAAGGAACTTGAGAAAAAGGTATAGCTGTAGCACTCAAAAACTTGGGACACAGTATAGCTGTAGCACTCAAAACCTGGAGACAAAGTATGTTTGAAGCACTAAAAAACTGGAGACAGTTCAAGCAACCCTTGTTCCAGTTGACAGACAAAATAAAGTTTCAACAGCTGAGTGGCAGTTACTTTAATATCTACTAGACAATGTTGTGATATCACCTGAAATAGAATTTCTACATAACAGAAATTAAGATGGAGACAAATATTTATTTTTTTCTGTCTACAGACATTAAGAAAGGTCATTTAAGAGGAAACTCGAATAACTGCTCGCTTTATCTGAGGCTAAAAAGTTATAAATGAGCCGCACCATGAAAAAAACCAACATAGTGCATTTGCGATCAGCACTGATCCAGACCAGCCTGCGCATCCGCGCAGTCTGGTCTGGATCCATGCTGTTCGCAATAGACTTTGCAATAGACTTTGAAAGCGAACAGTATGGATCCTGACCAGACTGCACAGATGTGCAGGCTGGTTTGGATCTATGCTGGTCGCAAACGCACTATGTTGGTTTTCTCATGGTGCAGCTCATATAACAATTTCAGAACTAGAATAAAGAACTGTCCAGTTTTTTTTAACATGATTGTGACAATATAATTATATTTAACCAGAAAACATTTTCAGACCATTATTACTGCAGGAAGATAAACAACTGGTAAAAGAAACTCCATGAAATTTTAAAATAGCACTTACAAAGTTCTGATTTTATCTAGAAAATCAATTTTGATTAGGTAATTTGCATTGTAAATTTTTAAAGTCAGCTGTGTCACAAGTCTTAACAATATAAATTTCAACGTTAATTGTCATCGAATCAATACATGAAAACAAAATTAAATCCATTTAAAGGAGTTCTATAATCTTTACAGAAAAAAGGTAACTGGTTGTACTCAATTATTATTGTGATTTCTTTATTGCTAATGAAAATCCATTTAATTTTATTTCAAACTTCAGTTTTTTGTTAATTTGGAAGACAAAAAAAATATTTCAAAATCAGATCAAACTTATATGAAAAACACTTATTAATCTTTTCCATCATACAACTTCTTCCTCAAAATTTTGTATTTACCATAACTTTTTACACCATAAGATTATATAGCCATGATGTTCAAAATTGTTAATTTTGATAGACACCAACAAAAGCTTTGAGTTTGCCGACTCCATTTTCTTTCTATAAATAACAGAATAAATCACAGATCTGTAATTGTTTTATTATGCATTTCTGGGACAAAATAGATTTCTTTCTCACAATATAAATGTAAAACTCTCAGCTTCTTTTATCATATATGAAAATATAGGATATGAGATATATAGATGACTGTATTATATCTCTTTTATTGGCTAGAAAACTGTATGTTCTCTCTTTCTAATAATATCATATACTATGAATATATAGGATAAAAGATATACTGATGACTGTATAATATCCATATCTGTATTATCTCTTTTAATTCATAATGGCCATTTTTGATACACAAGACTTATTGATAGTGTCCATTTAACAGATTTTTCAAAATTCTAGATTTTGCAGAATCAATATATTTTGCAATATCAAATTTAAATCAATTCCTAAGAAGTGTTATATATATGAGCCACGCCATAAGAAAACCAACATAGTGGCTTTGCGACCAGCATGGATCCAGACCAGCCTGCGCATCACCGCAGTCTGGTAAGGATCCATGATGTTCGCTTTCAAAGCCTATTGCAATTAGAGAAATCGTTAGCGAACAACATGAATCCTGACCGCACAGATGCGCATGCTGGTCTTGATCCATGCTGGTCGCAAAGCCACTATGTTGGTTTTCTCATGGCTTGGCTCATATATGCAATAAAAAGGAAAATATTAGATCAGTCTGACCTTTTCTGTAATTAATTATTCCAAAGTAACTGCATTTAATCATCTAGTTCTTAGTTAAAAGAAAATTATTTCACAGAATACTGATGCAAGAATTATTTCAAATTTCTGTGAACATGCTAGAGTTCTAAGAAAACGTGGACAAATTAGCCAAAAACATATTGGTGCAAGGATTATATTTGCCTAGTTATATATCAAGTGTGTGACAAATTAAGGAACAACTATTTCATCCAT
The DNA here is from genome assembly GCF_021730395.1 of Mercenaria mercenaria. Classification (NCBI taxonomy): domain Eukaryota; kingdom Metazoa; phylum Mollusca; class Bivalvia; order Venerida; family Veneridae; genus Mercenaria; species Mercenaria mercenaria. The sequence goes on along the minus strand of NC_069362.1, from coordinate 101,644,068 downwards.
TAAGTAATTTCAAAAAAACAAAACAATGGGAAATGGCAGTTCATCAAAGTTTTAAAGCTATAACTCTTACAGTATTACAGTTAATTGAACCAAATAAAATCTTTGATCAAGAAATTCCAATTTTTTAAGTATAAAATTGTCATAAGTCTGACAACAAGAGCTGTCCGTAAGACAGCGCGCTCCACTATTCGGGGATTTGACAGTAAAATGAATATATGTCTGAATAAGAGACCTCTACTTTAAAAGGAAGATAAACCAAGGGGTATAATTCCATCAAATACACAAATTTGAGTTATTAGGATTGTTACAACACATGCAGATGATGATGATAAAGATATATTTTGAGTTTCAAGTCATTATCTTATATAGTACCAAAGTTATGTCCAGAAAATGAAGTTTGTAAAAAAAATTAAGTATAAAAGGGGCATAATTCAGTCAAAAATACAAATCAGAGTTATGGGGATTGTTACCACAAATGCAGATGATGATGATAAAGATACATTTAAAATTTCAAGTCTTTATCTTATATTGCATTAAAGTAGTATCCAAAAAGCGAAGATTGCAAGTACAAAAGGGGCATAATTCTGTCAAAAATACAATTAGAGTTATGGGGTATGTAGCCACACATGCAGATGATTGTAAACAAATACTTTTAATTTCAAGTCATTATCTTTTAAAGTACCAAAGATATGTCTATAAACGAAGCTTTCGAAAAAATTCAACATGAAAATAATTCAAAGTATAACTCCTTGGTGACCTTGACCTTGGGTATAATGGGCCCAGCCCCTACACATACTTTGTATGTATGCTGGACAATGTTTATGTGAACTTACAGTATGATATAAGCCAAAATAACAAAGATATGACAGAATAACAAAGGTTGCCGAAATACTTTAACCTTAAAAATAACCTAAGTATAAGACCTTGGTGACCTTGACTTTGGGTATAATGTGCTCAGCCCCTAAACATACATTGTTTGTATACTGAACAATGTTTATGTGAAGTTACAGTAAGAGATTAGCAATAGTAACAAAGATATGACAGAAAAACAAAGGTTGCCGAAAAACTTTAACCTTAAAAATAACCTAAGTATAACAGCTTGGTGACCTTGACCTTGGGTATAATGGGCTTAGCCCATACACATACATTGTTTGTATACTGGACAATGTTTATGTAAAGTTACAGTAAGATATAAGCAATAGTAACAAAGATATGACAGAAAAACAAAGGTTGCCGAAAAACTTTAACCAAGAAGGGTCACGCCCACGCCGACACCGGGGCGAGTAGTATAGCCCCTCTATTCTCTGAATAGTGGAGCTAAAAATGGCTCTTGTCCAATGAACTCCCCTAATGATAATAATCAAGTTTGCAAGGTTTCATGCAAGGTGGTTGCTTTTACAGTATTCAAGTAAAGTGGACGAACCTTTAAGTAAACTAGAAATTGTGTCCATGCTAGGGCACAGATGCCCCCACATACTGTGCAATCCTTATAATATAGCAAAAACTTTCACAGGGTCATTATAACAGCAGTAGAAATATTCACAGAAAAACATCATTCAAAGTTTCAAAGCTATAGCTCTTGCTCTTATAGTTTTTTGAAAAAAAAAAGTAGCATAAATAAAAATAATCAATGATAATCCCAACAATCAATAGTTGAGAACAATACCTTGTATATTTTTTCCCCACTACATCAGACAAACTAAAAATAACCATAAACAAAAATTCAAAACATTATAGCAGATAATTAAGACACAATAAAAATTTAATAAATGCACTTAATCTAAAAAATCACATCAAAAAATAAATAAGTTGGGTACAGACAAAAACACAAATCCTGCTGGCTAAATATGATGAGCAGACGTGTTTTGGCAGATTGACAAAGTCTTGCTAGAGAGATGTACTCAGATAATCAATTACTGTCTTATGGAAACATCATATTCAGAAATCTGTCACTTTTCTTGGATTATTAACCTAGTAGCCTGCGAATACCATTAAAGAGGCATCTGAACATTGTGATTCCTCGGTTAAGTGCTACTGGAATTGTGACAGAATGTTGAAACCGGAAGTATAGTTACTGATATACAGACAGTAATAAAACACTAATCAATTTCTACTAAAGGTCTCGGCAGGTTACACTTCTCTATAAAGGAAACAGTTAGTTCTACTAAAGGTCTAGGCAGAGTACTGCTGTCCTTAAAGAAAACTGTTATTTCTACTAAAGGTTTTGGCAGGTTTGATGTCAAGAAAGAAAACTGTTAGTTCTACTAAAGGTCTTGGCAGGTTACTGCTGTCTATAAAGAAAATTGTTACTTCTACTTAAGGTCTTGGCAGGTTACTCCTGTCCATAAAGAATACTGTTACTTCTACTAAAGGTTGCAGCAAAAAAGAGACATTGAAAGAAAGGAAAAAGGAGTAAATTCAGCTGGTTGTATTTAACTAACTGTAGTTTTCTTATATAAAAGTTTACACCCCATTTTCTTTTTCTTTTTCTATAGTAACGATATAGTTCTTTATGGGAACATAAGTCTCTCAAAGTTTGATATGCTAGAAAATGTTGAAAAACTGTGATAAAGTTAGAGGATTTTATGAAATAAAGAAACAGTCAGATTTAGTGGTGTTCAGCCTAAAGGTCTCAGCAGGTTACTATTGTCCATAAAAAAAACAGATACTATATTTTAGAATTAAAGTCTTTAACACTTTTGACTGTTTACACAGCTAGGCTATCAACAAACTGCTATCATTCAAGCATATTTCCTTTTTGGAAACATTGGTGGTTTTCTTAATTTAATCAAGTGACATGTTTTTTCAAACACACCTATGTTAAGATACTCATAACACTAATGGTACCTTAAAATAAATTTGTGCTTTTATAGTTTTCAAAGGATTTTGGTCACATTGTAAGTTTACACATACTTCAAATTGCAAAGTTATTAAATGTTGTTCTAATTTTTAGTTCCTACAATTGTTTTCAGGTCACAAGATCCTATGGGTTTCTGTTCACTAGTTTCAAGTTGTTATGGTTTCTGTTCACATAACCCAATCATTTTCTAGTTTTGTGTCCCTTTGGTGTTCTGGTCAAAACCTTTCTATGGAGTTTCTGACAGTTATCAAGCTGTCACTTTGTGTTTGGCTTACATCAATAGTTGCAAAGCAAGCACATGCTAATGATAAACTTATCTAGATAGGTAACAATGGACAAGATGTGCAGGCATGTGCCAATGCAACAGGCTGGCTCACCCATATTAGAGGCTTACATCTACACATGTGCCATGTCACAGATTGGTCTATTAATGGCTGTGTGACATGACATTAAAAGGAAGAGCGTGTTCTCAGGCTGGCTTTTAATTTGCTGTAAAACACACATTTGAAAATAAATTGAACAAAACTATTGCCAAGCAATAAAAGTCTCCTACAATCAGAAGCATATGTCATATCTGCTGCCATAAGAACTACATTTTTTTTTATATTGAAACTTAATTAAAGACCGTTGACACCGCAGTTTTTGATGGTTGACCATGTTTTCACGTGGTCAACCATCAAATACCATGGTGAAAACATGGTCAGGAGCAGGGTCGGCCATGGTGAGAGAAGATTGGCCATGGTCGACCATGGTCAGAAAAGGCAATCAACAGTTTGACCATGGTCTACCATGGTCAACTTTTTTCAACCACGGTTGACCATGGACTACCATGGTCATGTTAGTAATTTTCACAATTACCAAGTTTTACAATGCACCAAAGATGCCCGACTGCATTTTGGCTCAAAAAGCTTTCCAAGATATAGAATAGTTTTCCTGCATTTATAGACAGATTCAAAGGTAAACTTTCGTAGTCTCACTATAATTTGTCGTCATCTTAGCAATTTTATGACAAATAAATGACTAACTTGCAAAAATAGATAAAGACTGCAATTGTCATGTATGTGCATGACCCTTTAAAATTTATATTTAATATACATTTAATTACTTATCTGTGTTGGTGGAATATTTTGATATATTTTAAACAACACTATAATTTGTAAAGTGCAAAACATTGTTTCAAATATACTGATTTTAAGATATATCAAAATAGTGTATTTTGATTTCTCGTTACAAAGTAATTTTTTCACATAATATACCAAATTTTCAGTATATTTATATAAGTAACTACTTCCGAAGAAACGGTCTCTCAGAATTTTGAAATTTTCTCCAATATGATTTTATGGAACAGTCAGTTTCTTTTATCAAAATTAAGCCACCGACAATGTTCCATTATAAATTATAATATCATTGAACAAGATATCAACAATCTGAGAGATGCTTCCCTCCATATTGCATACTTCTTTAAAATGTAAAAAAAACTAGAGATGCTTTTGAGAAAAGCGCATGTCTCCCACAACTGTCCCTATGAAAAATGTTTAGTATCTCTAGATGGCTTAGATGAGTGGATCCAATTAGATGGTCTGGACGAGTGGATCCAATCAGTAATTCAAGGGCCATAAATCAAAAAAGCCTGGGCGGATTTGGCTAGTTATCTAACTTGGCTAAGGTCTTATGGCCAAACACATTTTTTTCAAGTTTGGTGAAGATCGGATGAGAAATGTTCGACTTAGAGAGCGGACAAGAGTAAAAAGGCAGATTTTTCAGTAATTCAAGGGCCGTAACTCCAAAATGCCTGGACCGATTTGGCTAGTTATCGAACTTGGCCGAGGTCTCATGGTCAAACACATTTTGTTCAAGTTTGGTGAAGATCGGATGAGAAATGTTTGACTTGGGGTGCAGACGAGAGTAAAAAGGCAGATTTTTCGATAATTCAAGGACTGTTACTCCAAAATGCCTGGACTGATTTGGCTAGTTATCGAACTTGGCTGAGGTCTCATGGTCAAACACATTTTGTTTAAGTTTGATGAGGATTGGATGAGAAATGTTTGAATTAGAGTGCGGACAAGAGTAAAACGGCAGAGTTTTGGTAATTCAAGGGCCATAACTCCAAAAGGCCTGAACCGATTTGGCTAGTTATCGAATTTGGCCGAGGTCTCATGGTCAAACACATTCTGTTCAAGTTTGGTGAAAATCGGATGAGAAATGTTCGACTTAGAGTGCGGACAAGCTTTGTGACAGACACACACACACACACACAGACTGGAGTAAATCAATATGTCTCCCACACCACTGTGTGGTGGGAGACATAATTGCAAGTCGATACATCAATAAATGAAGAAGGAATTAAATTTTAGTAGTCAGATATACACTTCATCTTATTTCTGTCCATTTTTAACCTCATGTGAGAACTGGTTCTCACCATGAGCATTTGAGCTTTTGATTTTGCTAGTTGTCCGTCAGGTATCTGTCAAGACTGATCCCAGTGTATATGGACTATCATGGTAGTTTATGGTCATGACCATGGTCGACCACGTTTTGACTATGGTCGACCATGTTTTGTTAAATGGCACCACAGTTTTTTATAGTCAATAATCACCACGTTCGACCATGGTCGTGGACCTTGGTCAACCATGCTGGACTGTGGTCCACAACCATGGTCAACCATGTTCCCCAACCACGGTTGACCATGTTAATTATTGACTATCAAAAACAGTGGTACCATTTAACAAAACGTGGACGACCACAGTCAACCATGGTCATATGACCTTCATTTTGCCTGGGTTAAAGTTTCAAAGCTGTAGCTCTTATGGTTTTTGAGAAAAGGTGGACCTAAACAAAAATTTTAACCAATGCTGACGATCAAGTGACAACAATATCTTTTAGATTTTTTTTCAAAAATCAGATGATCTAAAAAGAATATGCATATTCACCTCTGTCCATGTACCAAGTTTCACAAAAAAAATAGAGTTACTGCAGGACCCCACTTGTGTGACTGTTAAAACTGCAAAGCACGCATCACAGTAATAATTAACTATTTAACATGTGTGTGATGAATTAACTGATTCATGATATAACCATTGACAAAAGTTGGATTTAAAGAAAGGTTTCTGGACAACTGGCATCAGTTTCTATTAGCTGGATTTAAAGAAGGGTTTCTGGACAACTGACATCCACTAAATGGATTTAAGAAGGGTTTCTAGACAGCTGGCATCTATTTTTGGTTTAAACAATATTTATTTTCAGCAGATATACAGCAAACATACATTTACACAAATCAAGGATTGAGCAGAAAGCTAAGCTTATTTAGAAACTCGTTCCTTATCTATTTTTAAGAAAGGATTTTGGACATTCGTCATCTATGTACTAGATTTAAAGAAAATTTCCTTGACAGTTTTTTTATCTATGTTCTGCATTAAAAGAAAGGTGTTTAGATTATTGTCATCCTTGATTTTATTGATATACAGGATTTATTGAGAAAAAAAATCTGGACATTTGTCATCCATGACCAGGATTTAAATAGGAAATTCTGGACAACTGTCATCTATGGGCTGGATTTGAAAAAGTATTACCAGGCAGTTGTCATCAATGACCTTGATTCACAGACAGTTGTCATCTTGATGACCATGTGGACCTATCAACTGAATGTAGAGACAATCATCTGGACAGCATTATCTAGATATGCATCTATGGAAAATCATTCTAATATGTATCTGTGGTCTGGATTCAAGGAATAGTCTCTAGACAGTTATCATCTTGGTATTTATATAATTATGGACTTGATTCAAAGACAGGCTCTTGCTCTATCATTATTTCAATATGTATCTATGGACTGGATTCAACTAAGTTTCTTCAAAGTCATTATATAGATACTGTATGTTACCAAGCATTAAGTTCAAATAAATGTTTCTGTTCAGTCATCATTGTGTTCTATGGACTGGATTCAAGGAAATATTTCTGGTTAGTTGCCACCTTGGTATTTATCTTTGGACTTGGTTCATAGAAATATTTCTGGTTAGCTGCCACCTTGGTATTTATCTATGGACTGGATTCAAAGAAATATTTCTGGTTAACTGCCACCTTGCTATTTATCTATGGACTGGGTTCAAAGAAATATTTCTGGTCAACTGCCACCTTGGTATTTATCTATGGACTTGATTCAAAGAAATATTTCTGGTTAGCTGCCACCTTGGTATTTATCTATGGACTGGATTCAAAGAAATATTTCTGGTTAGCTGCCACCTTGGTATTTATCTATGGACTGGGTTCAAAGAAATATTTCTGGTTAGCTGCCACCTTGGTATTTATCTATGGTCTGGATTCAAAGAAATATTTCTGGTTAGCTGCCACCTTGGTATTTAGCTATGGACTGGGTTCAAAGAAATATTTATGGTTAGCTGCCACCTTGGTATTTATCTATGGACTGGGTTGAAAGAATGGTTATATTTATAACTAACATTACAGACAATATCACCTTTATCAAACTTCATAAAAGAATTTTTCAAGTCAAAGTTTAATTTGTTACCATTAGTTAGCTGCCTCCAGATTTATAGATTTTAAACTGTTTGCACATTAATGTTTTAGAAATTGTCACACAAAAGGGCATTCAACATTTCAGACTTCAGGCTTGATGACATTTTTGGACAATGTTACTGTTATTGTTTTCTTTCAATACTATCGATCTGTCAGATGTTCAAACTACAATGAAAACTGATATATCTATTTCTTTATTTAGATACAAATACAACAGTATTGCAATCAACTCTTTAAAACTTATTTACTGTTGATAATTAAAAACTAAACCAGATACTATACACAAACTAAAACAAATAATAGAATTATTCTAAAGTCTTACATTAAAAAATATTTCCGAGAAAATTAATCCATAATGAAACCTAGTTGAGCAGGCCTGACGGACAATATGACTTTTATTTCCAGCATGTGACTGAAGAGGATAGGGCACGGAACTCATTCCTGGGCATATTTAATTACTCAACAAATTTCATTATGGCTTTATAGATCTCTAGTAAAATATATATGGAAGCATGGCTGTCTGTTTGGTGTTCATTCTTTGTTTAAATGAACTCAAATATTGATTTCTGTACCCAGTCAGTTAAGCCATATTTGAGCTCAAGGGATTGTAGGAAAAATAGTGTTCCACTTTTCTTTTTGATGATTCGAGCCGATAACAAATTGAAAACCTCCAACAGCTAGCATAATAGTTACACAATGTTAACACAAATATCTACCTTACGTACAACACTCACATTAAACCAAATCTTTTCTTTTCCGATGAATGATTCAACTTTTTAGATCTCCGATTGATAACAAAAATCTTTCAATTTCAATATGCCTTTTGAATGAAAAAATAAGGCCTTAGATGTTTACTTATAATGAGTGTATCTAATTCTAAAAGAACCGATCCAATCATACTTGACAAATTGATTTAAACACTTTCCCCACCAACTGTAGGTCTGTCTTTATTGATATAAGATGATCAAGTGAAATGAACATTTGAAATCAAATTTAAGTCTGAAATCATTTCCCAGCCGACAAAAAATTTTCATTTAAATTACTCAGAGATGAAACTATGTAATGTATGTAATAGATTACACAGAGGAACATTTCAGAGAAATCCTGCAAGATCCAGTGCAAAGGAAACAATTAACTGCACGTATTGTAGAGGAACAAATAAAGTTCATTAACTGCACGTATAGTAGAGGAACAAATAAAGTTCATTAACTGCACGTATTGTAGAGGAACAAATAAAGTTCATTAACTGCACGTATTGTAGAGGAACAAATAAAGTTCATTAACTGCACGTATAGTAGAGGAACAAATAAAGTTCATTAACTGCACGTATAGTAGAGGAACAAATAAAGTTCATTAACTGCACGTATTGTAGAGGAACAAATAAAGTTCATTAACTGCACGTATAGTAGAGGAACAAATAAAGTTCATTAACTGCACGTATTGTAGAGGAACAAATAAAGTTCATTAACTGCACGTATTGTAGAGGAACAAATAAAGTTCATTAACTGCACGTATAGTAGAGGAACAAATAAAGTTCATTAACTGCACGTATTGTAGAGGAACAAATAAAGTTCATTAACTGCACGTATTGTAGAGGAACAAATAAAGTTCATTAACTGCACGTATAGTAGAGGAACAAATAAAGTTCATTAACTGCACGTATAGTAGAGGAACAAATAAAGTTCATTAACTGCACGTATAGTAGAGGAACAAATAAAGTTCATTAACTGCACGTATAGTAGAGGAACAAATAAAGTTCAAAAGAACATTAGTGGAGTAGTATAACTTTGAATTCTATCAAAGTTAATTATGATCCATTTTTCAATTTTTCAATTTCAATTAACATTAAATTAATTTATAACATAAAAAGGTATAATTTTTATCATGTACTAACTTTCTAAAGGAGAGGCCATGCCAGCAGAGAAATGTAGCTAGGAAAACACTGAACTCAATAGGTGATAGATAAACAAATCAGATATACTACTGAGGCCCTGAAACTAAACCTATTGTAGGTTCCTTGTATCTGCAAACTATGATCATCAGTTTGTCCTGATTTTTTGGAATAGGTTTGAATATTAATCAGCAACTTGTACAGACTGAGGATCAAAATTATGTTCTGACTAAAATATCTTCTGACTTTATAAAATCATGCAAAACATTGAAAGAATCACTTTTGTGACAAGGTTATTACAAAAATTCTACATCTCATCCCTAGAGATTGTAAATTTATGACATTTAGATATTTTAAAGACAAGTCTTGGATATAAGAATTATTTTTGGATCTTTCTATATTTAGCTTTATTTCTATAAGAAAACAGGGCCATTAAAGTTTCAAACATAGATCTGACACGGTCAATCCAGTGAAAGATAAGAAGTAGTATTACAAGTAAATTATTACTTTAATACTTCGATTCTTTGCAACAAGAATATCACAGAATGATGTCTGATCTCTATATTCATATACCGTTCTCACGAATCGAGATTTATTATTGTGTTTATATTGATTAGACACTAACCCCATCTTGTCAGCTTACGTTCTCTAGCAATTTTATTAATTAAAGTCGCTTACTTGTGTCAAAAGCATTGGAGAAATTGTTGTCTCTGAATTTTCATTTATACTGCAAAATGATTCTGAATTATTGCAAATTCTCTCTTGCTTTCAGGCATGCACGAAATTTCACACATTTCAGAGAAAGAAATGGTGAACTTTGAAGGTATCTGTAACAACAGAAGACTCATTTGTGGAATTGTTTCATGACTTTTAGACATGTTTCCCTTTGCAATTACTGAAGTTAATGTTATATGTATCAATTAACATGACATTATATCAGTTTTGTTTTAGAGATACTGACTTTTGGAGAGAAATACTGACATCTGGAGTGAAATACTGACATCTGTATTGCAATACTTACTTCTGGAACACAATACTGACATCTGTATTGCAATACTTACTTCTGGAACACAATACTGACATCTGGAGTGCAATACTGACATATGGAGCACAATACTGACATCTGTATTGCAATACTTACTTCTGGAACACAATACTGACATCTGGAGTGAAATACTGACATATGGAGCATAATACTGACATATGGAGCATAATACTGACATCTGTATTGCAATACTTATTTCTGGAACACACTACTGACATCTGGAGTGAAATACTGACATATGGAGCACAATACTGACATCTGTATTGCAATACTGACATATATGGAGCACAATACTGACATCTGTATTGAAATACTGACATATGGAGCATCATACTGACATTTGTACTGCAATACTGACATATGGAGCACAATACTGACATCTGTATTGCAATACTGACATATGGAACACAATACTGACATCTGTACTGCAATACTGACATATGGAGCACAATACTGACATCTGTATTGAAATACTGACATATGGAGCACAATACTGACATCTGTATTGAAATACTGACATATGGAGCACAATACTGACATCTGTACTGCAATACTGACATATGGAGCACAATACTGACATCTGTATTGAAATACTGACATATGGAGCACAATACTGACATCTGTATTGAAATACTGACATATGGAGCATCATACTGACATTTGTACTGCAATACTGACATATGGAGGACAATACTGACATCTGTACTGCAATACTGACATATGGAGCACAATACTGACATCTGTATTGAAATACTGACATATGTAGCACAATACTGACATCTGTATTGCAATACTGACTTATGGAGCACAATACTGCCTTGTGGGTTGCAATACTGACTTCTGGGTCACAACACTGAATTTTGTGCCAAAAAAAACACTTTTGGAGCACAACACTGACTTTTGGTGTGCAAGACTGAATTTTGGAATGCAATATTGACTTTTGGAGCAAAATACTGACATCTGGGGTGCAATGCTGACATTTGGACTTCTGGAAAATAATAATGACTTTTTGTATGCAAAACTGAATTTTGGAGAGCAATATTGACTTTTGTAATGCAATACTGACTTTGGTGTGCAACACTGACTTTTGTTGGTCTCCAACACTGACTTTTGTAATGCAATACTGACTTTGGTGTGCAACACTGACTTTTGTAATGCAATACTGAATTTACTGACATTTGGAGCAAAATACTGACACCTGAAGTGCAATATTGACTTCTGGAGTGCGATACGGACTTTTGGAGCACAATACTGTTTTTAGTGCACAATACTGACTTTTTGTGTGGAATACTGACTTCTGTTATGCCATGCTATACTGACTTTTTGAGCACAGTACTGACTTTCGAAATGCAATAGTGATATTGGTGAAAAAACTGAATAGAGGGTCAACAAAGGAACATTGTATGTGTAATCATTTTTTTGAAATCAAGCGCTAGCAGACTGCCAGTTAGTGACAAGAAGATTCTCAAAGTTTTAACTACAAGCCATATAAGGAAAACCTGCCTTGGTCCCCTGCAGCCTGCTGTATGATCTGAATCAATTTTGTAGGAGGTAACTCAAGGAACACTTGTGTAACAGGCCAGAGGATTCAGAGAAAAACTTTTTTTAGGCTTTCCATATAGCCATACAGAGAAAACTAACACTGTCCCCTGGCAGCCATGCTTTTTAAACAACCCAACATGGGTTTGAAGAATTTGGTTGAGGGTCTGCCCAAGGATATTTCACTGAAATTCTTTTTCTGGCCAGTGAATTCTGAAAGTTATCCATATATAATAGCCATATTGAGAAAATTAACAACACTTCCATTATTGTCCATGTGGAAGATAAAACAAGATAAACTCAAGTAATTTCGTAGATAAATACTTAAGGCACACTACTTTAAAATTATTTTAAAATTTGACCAGTGGTTATAATTTTTTTCCTTTTGGTTGCTATTGCATCCAGAATTCCTCATGGATATGACTTAGATTTGAAGGAATCTGAAAAGGAACCACCAAAGACATATTTCTCTTAATTTTCATGAAATAGGTCTGTGTTTAAAAGGAAATGTTCTTTAAAACAATTGTGGACGACTGACAAATAGAGGACAGATATCCAAAAATCCTAAAAACTCACTCTAAGCACCATGTGCATAGATGAGTTAATAAGGGTATATCATAGAGAAAATAACCCATTAGATCTGCTGATACATTAATAATAAACTATAATAAAGATACAGATAGAATAAAAGTTAGAAACTTCAGTAAGATTTCAGTAAGAAACAGGAAATTTATATATAACTATAAGAAATCCAAAACTTATGAATGATCTTAAAACTAAGATAAGTTATTACTAATTTTTAATCAATGTACGAAAGAACTTTACAGAACACATAATTAAGTCATATATAACCTTAACATACAGGCAATTTATAAATAACTGCCAGAAAGTCACACCTTATGATACAGACGAGTCATAAATGTCTTAGCCTAAAATATAAATGTTCAAAAATAACCTTAAGGTAGGACAACTCTAATGGACAATATTCCAAACTTAATTCAAAATGTGTTTTTTATTATCTATATCATACCACTGAATTGTTTTTAAAATATTAGGACACCTTTCCAGGTGAATAAAATTTTTTTTTTTTAAAATTCCATCCCACCCCATGTTTTCACTTTTACTCAAAATCATCTGACCCCTAGGGTAAATAAAATGGCCATAAATTACTTATATTAAGCAATATAATACTAAATTTAGAGTTTATGGACCAAGAAGTGTTGTATGTTTGCAAATAAGATGATTTAAATGTTCATTTGCAAGACATTTCTTCTAAATTTGCATTTACCCATGACAATATGTGCAAACTCAAAAGCACTTTATTCCGCGGCAAAATGTCGTGACGACACTAAAAGTATGATTTTTCGGCAATAATATGATTATTCCAAAACAAATTAATGCTTATTTTTTATAATTGACCTATTCCTTAGGTAAATAAACCATATTTGAAAACTTTGCCCGTCTAGTATTGAAAAAACACGAATGGGAAGTTTGACAGATGGAAATATTTTCATCACTTTATTTCCACTACTACATATCGACAGGTGCCTATAACGAACAGAATCTATGTATTATTGACATTTTTACAACTTGTTTGGAGTCTATAACAATACAAACACATGTGAATACATTTACTAGTTGGTTTAACCATTTTAATGTAAAATAATAAGGTATCATTAGGTATTTGATACCACCAAAAAGTAAATTTGCCAAGACAAAATTTGAGTAATAATATATCTTACGCATTGCATAAATATTTTCTGGTAAATACATTGTATGATGTTTTATAGATAAGAACACTGCAATAAATATAGAATACCTATATTGTTATTTCCTTAATTATCACTGTGACAAATAAATGTACATAAAACATTTTTTGTCCCTGAACAGTCATTATACCAGTGTATAAAAATCTAGTGATTTTCAAAATATTTAGCAGTTTGTGGTACAATCTCTTCCAACACTTTCTTATTGTTAGAGACTCTTGGTAAGCCTTCTGAGTTCTTTGAAATAAACACATCTTTTAAAGCATCTTCCCCACCTCTGGTATGCAACAGTTTTAAGTGATTTATATTATACTTACATGGATTGTTATGAATATTTGCAAGAAACAGTAAATCAGAAAAAAACTATAAGAAACTGTACATCCAGAAATTACAGTTAGAAACAGTAAATCCAGAAATAACTGTCAGAAGCAAGCATTTATAAGTAACAAATTATAAATATTACATGAAAGAATTATAAATATTACTTGAAAGTCTTTAAATAATTAATGTGCAATTGCCTCATTAAAATTTTAACATTTTAACAACTGGTTTTATCACAGCTTTTGGCTCTAGACCATTCAAGAATCAAAGAGAATTCTTTCCAAAAATATTCTTTGCATAAAATTTTGAAACAGCCCACCCAAACTGCTAGAAGTCCAGCATGTTACATATTTCCTTTATATTAAACAAACAGGGCATCAACAAGAAAATAATAGAAACTGATTCATATCAGAAACATATTTGTAATCTAGGCATTATAAGAATAATATTCTTCGACTGTATGGAACTATAAATCTGCATTGCACATATTTACAAGGTATCTGACAGCAGTATGTTAGGTAAAGATACTAGGCCAATGAAATGTGATGAGTGATGACAATAGCTAACAAGAGGGTCATAGACACAAAATATGCCCGTTGAGAGTAGAAAAATCCTTTTTTTTTAAATAATAATGACCTTGACCTTCACCCAAGTGACCCCAAACCCAAGCAGCTGGTAGATCTCTATGCCAGTTACTCACACATCAAATTTTAAGGTCCTAGGTCAAAGTGTAAGTGAGTTTTCAGCAAAAGTTGAAAAATCTATTTTTAGTAAAGTGACCCTCTTCTTCTTTCGCATGACACTCCATCTCATGATGGTGAAGAATTGTGCCAAGTTACATCAAAATCCGCCAATGCATGAAGAAGAAATGCTACGTTCTTTATCTGACCTTTGACCTCTAAGAGACCTTGACCATAGACCTAAGGACCTGGTTTTTGCGCATGACACTCTGTCTCATGATGGTGAACAATTGTGCCAAGTTACATCAAAATCCCTCCATGCATGAAGAAGAAAATTTAATGCTCTGTACAGTCATTCTTGAATTCGACCTTTGACCTCTGTGACCTTGACCTTAGACCTAGGGACCTGGTTCCTGTGCATGACACTCTGTCTCATGATGGTGAACATTTGTGCCAAGTTACATCAAAATCTCTCCATGCATGAAGAAGAAATGCTCCTGACAAAGTTTGCGGACACCGCCCGCCCGCTCACCAGCCCGCTGCCGCCCACCTTCCATAATATGCCCCGTCTTTCAGATGGGCGTATAAAAATTGATTAAAAAGACACTTACCTAAACACACACACTCACAGTTTATTAATCATCTAAAATTACATCACTCAAAAATTTCTCTAAAATATCAAGCTAATTGCCCAACCCCAACACCCATTTACATGAACATCCTTATTAGGTTTACAACACACTTGAACATTATTTACAACAAAAATCAACATCATCCCCACAACAAAACAAGACAACACAATATTTTAACCTGATTAGGTTGCTTACAATTTATGATGTCCTTCAAAATAATGTTACAAAATGAATGAATGAATGAATGAATTGATTGACTGATTGATTGATTGATTGATTGATTGATGATCAAACTGATGAATGAATGAATGAATGAATGAATGAATGAATGAATGAATGAATGAATCAATCAATCAATGAATGAATGAATCAATCAATCAATCAATTCAAAAGACCATGAATCAAAAAACAATAAAAGAAAGAATGAACAAAAGAAGGGAAAAGAATGAAGGGAAAAAGGAAAGTCCAAGAAGAAAGAGAGAAAAAAGATAGAAATAATAATAAAATTGTGCATTATTCACATTAAGTACTGAGGAGAGTAAAACAATATAAAAGAAATCAACTGATAAAATGTTAAAAATAACTTAAATATCCATAATCAAAGAAAAAATAAAGCAAGACTCAATCATTAAATAAATCAATACTAACCAATATACACTAAAGCATTATCAAGATATAAAAGACTAAATATTTACTTATTTGACAATGCAATCAATTTTTCCCTGTAAACAAATACCAGACAAAGTCACAGTAAGACACAACACAGAGCTATCAATTACACCAAGTCTATCTATTTATCAAGTTAAAGCAGCATTTGCAACTACACCTACCTTTCTTAATCTTTATCTTGTCACCGATTTGACAGAATAATTCAAGCAGAAGATTTAATTACATCCACCGATTTTTACCTCTTTTAGCGATTAAATAACAATTTAGCTACATAACTGATAGAATGAGCTCTGTAAGCTCTATTACCTTTAGGTGTTGATTTTGCTGCTTTTTGTTTAAGTGTTGTCATCAATACTCGCACCTCACTTCACATTCTTTGCCGTCTGCTGTTTTATTTATTTATAGTAACAAACTGCCCGTCTGCTTCTGATCAATTTGCAAAATCTCCAATGTCACTAAATCCACTTTCACTAAATTACACCTTGAAAAATTATCGAAAAATTATCAAATATTTGATGATTTGTCTGTTTAAGTGTAAATAAATCGCTGTATTAAGGTCAACGAAAAGAATAGCAATGTTCAAAGCTCCAAGAGTAGCAATTATTTAACAGTCGATTATTTAGCAGACGACAAAATTTATTAAATGCGCACACTCAAACGTAAACTGTGCAATATCGGATATCAGAAGTTAACAAAGTACCCGAGATGCAAAGTTACGATGTAACGGAGAACACCTGGAAAGAGACGTGTAAAACCACTAGGCTAACCCTTGATAAAAAAGATTTCCTCCTTTATGTGATTCAATCCGACAGATTACAAAAAGAAACTTGCTCCTCTATGGGATTAGCGTGGAGTTCATGCGAAGGCACATCACATGATTCACCAATAAAATGATACGGTGATTACTATCCAGTTGATTTGCAAATTGATCTGTCTTCTATCGTTAAATATCTTTTGAGTATATTACATTACTTCCTCATCTAATTACCTTTAAGTAGAAACCTTCACCAAAACCATAAGGTCTTGATCTGTTAAACTTTTCATAACAGCAATCTAAATAATAAAAAACAAGAAAAAAAGTACATCTTTTTAATCTCAAAAATGAAATATATCAGATTTTATTGAATCTAGTCATAAGTTGTAATTAGTAAATTGTAATCTATTACATTTTCAACATGCAAGTTTTTATTCAAACTCCTCAAACAATTCTTCTCACCTCCTTACAGACATTACATTAGTTTATCAGCTCCTCATGTTTCAATTTCCTCCACAATACAGCAAGATTTAACCTCTCAGAACTACCAAGTGTGCTCATTTCATTAAGTTTTATTCTTTCTTTATTAACCCTACAATGCTACAATATTTAAACAGTTTTCTCCAAGTGATTTACTTTACCGAAGGCAACCCCTGCGTGTACTTTTTCAATCGAAAATCATCGCCTCAATTACTAAAGCTTCATCCTCTATAATTTGTAACAAATACGACAGATTAACTGCTTCCGATTATCTCCCTTAACGCGCATCAATAACTGCTAACTAGTTTTTTCAGTGTGTCGGCGCTTCCTAAGTTTTAAACAAGAGAAGTTAATGCAAATATTTTAGCTAGGCCATTATTGCTGTTAGAATATGATACTCTTTAAACTCACTCCGAGGGCGAACAGGAACTTTCTCCCCGCTAAATTATCAGAATACGGAAATCAATAAACTTCTATTCAAACAGCATATCTCTTGGATGAATTACAATCATATAAAAAGACGGCCAGGGTGACAAAGCCTAGCGATAGTGGTAACATTCCTTTTAAGGGAAAAAACTGATTGAATTTATTTGTAGCTATATTCTATACAAACCAGCTGATTGTATTTATTTAGTAGTTGAAGCACAATGTAAATTTACCTTAGAGAATCATGTCTGATGTGATTCGGAACAATATCATCAAAATATTACACAATTTTTGTACTTAATTTATTTGACACCATTCAATGTCTTTATTTATTTTTGTGTTCATTTTGCAGTATTAAAATAGTAATGTCCTTAAAAAAAATCTTTTTAACATTTTTTACATCATTAAATAAAGTGAAATATTAAACTCTTCATGTTATAGTCATTACAAGAGCTGTCAGAGAGCAGCAATGCTCAAATGTTCATTAGCCTTGTCAAAAAAGAAGTTAAATAAATGAAAACAATGACATAAACTAGTCAAAAGGATAAAACAGTTTACTTTAATTTAAGAATGTAAAATATAAGTATAAGATACCTGCTAACATACAGTCAATACTGTCAAGTGGCACACCCTTGAAGAAAAAGCAAACCAGAGTTATGGAACCTGTGCATTGCATCATTGTGTCAGATCATCACAGTGGACATGTGTGTAAAAGTTTCACTACCTTCAAAGCTGTTACAGAAATACCAACTTGCATAACTAGAGTTGTCTAATGACAGTGGGCTCAGCTATTTGAAGCACTTCTACCTAATACTAGCTTACTTACAATTACTAGCTAGAAAAGGGGACATACTTTTGTAAACTAACTTGGAGATATGGAACCTGACGTAGAATGATCACTTCATAATGTCAAATACTTAATATGAAGAGTTTGAAGTTTTTGAGAAACCTACATACAGGCTATACTTAACCAAAATTTTTAGGCGAAAAAGAAGCATAATTTTGACAAAATTAAAGGGAGAGTTATGTAACTTGTTCTACGATGTCACCTCATGATGCTATAGACATGTGTGAAGTTTGAAAGCATTGGCATGGTACTTTTAGAGAAACTTGCCTACATGCAAAACTTTAGTGAAGCAGACATGGATACAGAGCCAACAGAAGTGTGGAAACAAAAATTCTACTATCTTAAAATATTTCTTGCATGGTGACAACAAAAATTCTACTATCTTAAAATATTTCTTGCATGGTGACAACAAAAATTCTACTATCTTAAAATATTTCTTGGTGACAACAAAAAGTTTACTATCTAAAAATATTTCTTGGTGACAACAAAAATTTTAATATCTAAAAATATTTCTTGATGAAACAATTTACAACTGGCAAAAGAAATAATGATAATCAGACTACAAACAGAAATCAGTCATTTAAATAGTATGTAATGAAATGGCAGTCACTTGGGCACAGTGATAACCAAGAAATACAACTAGCTGCAAGGTGTTAATTCTTAGCAAACAAGAATATTGCTTATTCCTCGAAATAAACTAAAACTGATGTGAACAATAGTAGTAATTTTCAGGTACTGCATTATGTGATTTATTCATATTACACCATGACTTGCAAATTATGAGTATCTAAGATGTTATTCATTTACTTACCATATATGGAATTGGCAAGTCACCCTAATCAGTAATACTAGCAAGCCTTAAGTGATACAGAATATGATTTATAGTACTCTAATTCAATTAATTGCTTTTTTTTCTCCTTTCATTATCTGTGTTTCTTGCTATCGAAATTTATATACAACTTGTAAAATAATAATTCATTAAATGGTTTTTTAATAATGTATATTTCTAGTGATGCGTCACAGCGCATGTTTTACATGAACAATGTGATTCCCAGAAATGACCAATCAGACTCCGTGCCCACAGAAAATTAATGCACCACTTTCCTTCACATATTTATGAGTATGCTGCATAAGGTCTTTCATTTTTGCTTTAATTTCAAACATTTCATACTATAAAGTCTGTAAAGATATAGATCAGTTACTTTTGTTTTATTGCTTACAATACTTTTAATGAAATATAACTATAAACTAAAATACCAACCAATTTTAGTAATACATCATGTTTAACCTTCTCTTTTCTGCTGAATAGCAATCACCTCAGATTGTGTCATGATGAGTATACCTGAAATTATAGCCTGTATTACCATACATAATTATTGTCTGCAAATATAATAAAACATTAAGATCTCAAAATTTAATATTGTAAAGGTAGATAGTTTCCAATGAAGCTAGCCAGAGTGTTTTATATCAATTCTATAGTCAATGTATCTGTTCACATATTCTTGCACCCTGGTAGTCTGTGTTCAGACCCTTTGTTTTGTTCACAGGAGATAACTCCTAAGGCTATTCAAATTTTATATAATTATGTCCCTTTTCTTCTCAAAACATGAGCCAAGAAAGACTGGTCAAAATATATAAGAGAACTAACTGAAAAAAATGAAAGAAGATTATCTAGTCAGTAGCCAGAAAATGGACCTTGCCAGGATGCTACAGACCAAGTTTTGTGTATTTGTGACCTGTAGTCTAAGAAGAGAAGATGTCTAAGTAAAAATGTTGACAACACAAGCCGGACCCCGGACCATCCACCTATACAAATAGATCACCCTGAACCTTTGGTTCAAGTGAGTTAATAAAAGAAGCTGCTAAAAGTGATGTTAAACATGGTGATGTGAAATTTCAGCACTGGGACATTATTGCAAAAACATCAAAATCATGTATGTAACATTTGACTGAAAAATGGCAAGCTCTTCCAGGTGCTGCACTATCCGGAAGTGTGGCCCCTTCAAGCAGTCCTTTTTCTGGAATTCAAGACAATCAGTATCAGTAAATTGACAATTGTTTTGTAGAATAACATACATGTTTTACATACTGTTTAATTTTAATGTAAAACAACTCTTTCTTTCTGAAATAACATGATATTCAGATTTCTTTTAAAAAAAAATTCTAGATTTAAACATAAAAAGGTTTTTATATATTAAGGTACGTTTCCAGGCAAGCTGCCTTAAACTAAAGATAACATTGTATTTGACAAAAAAGGTACACTTTCTACATTACAGCAGTAAATTTTGTTCTCCGTAAATCTTTATCAATAAATAAGAAAACATATGTCACATTGCAACATATGTACATGTAATTAATGAGAAAATTACATTACCTTGATCCATAAAATAATAAATTAATACCAGCTAAATATGGTAGTTTATATGAAATTACAACTTTTGTTTGTTGTAAATCGGGGTCCTTGTTTGCCCTCTCATTGCCTAAGGTGGTTGATGTGTCATATTAATTGCTAACTGCTGTATACCCATTGTTAATTGACCACTGCTAAGTGTTAAAAGTTAAAGGGACTAACCCACACATTTTACACAAAAAAGAATTCCTCAAAGTGAGCACTTTGCAAGTGACTAGTGGTACAAACTTACTGACATAAGATTTTTGCAAGATATTTTTATAAACAACCAAAAATATTGTGCAGAAGGTAGTCATTGCAACGCTTTTGAAATAATGCAGAAAATTACATTTTTCTTGCATTTTTACTAATACCTAACTTTGATTTTCACCCTCTTTATCATTTTTCAGTGTCATATATACATTCTATGCAAAACTTGGTGGAAATTAACATGTTGAAAAATTTCACCCCCCCCCCCCCCCCCAAACTGTGGGCAAGTAGCTTTAAACAATGAATGCCAAAATTTAATGTAATAACTACTTATCTAAAGGAAAAGGTTGAAATATAGTATTGCTGTATGGAAGGCTGATGTGCCATGCTTATTGTCAAATAGTTAGTGCAAAATGCTTAATGTCAAATACTGACTGTCAAATGGTTATTGTCAAATGATAAATGCTAATTGTTCATTGCAAAATATTTACATTCGCTCTATTCTTTTCCATTGGAAATCATGACGTTCATTTCGTATGAACAGCAAAAGGAAAGGCACTAAAGTTATGTCATCGCTGCTTAGTGATAACCAGCGGCTGTTTTGACGATGTCCGCGTATAGTCAGGGAGAACGTTCCTTAGATGACGTCGCTGTTGTTTCGTCTGGTGCACAGAATGGCCGGGAAGCTGATTTTAATGTTAAATGCCACAAAATATGTGCAATTAATAATATTATCTTGTTTACAAATGGAAAGGAAATATAATGTAAATATAAGAAATGAAACTATTTTTTTCAGTGTTCATGTGAAATGAATGACAGAATAGGATCGGCAAATTAAACATGAATCGCTAGCACGATTCATGGATTTGCCGATCCTATTCTGTCATTCATTTTGCATGAACACCAAAAAAAATCATTTCATTTCTTATATACAAAACAATAAATGTTAAATGCTTATTGCTAAGCGCTTTTTTCAAATAAAAAGCTGAATATATCGGCATATGAATGCATCCTTTAAATAGTCATTGACCTTTGTTACTTGTACACAACTTTGTCACTGTTAAAAAAAAATCTAACATGGGTCCCATTTGCACATGGCTGGTATAACATGTTATTGCTTCAAATCAGACTGCTAGAACATATGTTTTCACATAATTAAGTGTTACATTTATCAGTTCAAGAGATACAGATCATTATCTCATAAAATTAAAGAATTTGACAATTAGCATTTATCATTTGGCAATAAGCATTAACTATTTGACATTCAGCATTTAGCATTAAGTATATGGCATGTAGCATTTGGTAGGTAGCAATTAGCATGAAATGTTTGGTATTTAGCATCAAGTATTTGGCATTTAGCATTAAATGTTTGTCATTAGCATTTGGCAATTAGCATTGCACACCATCCTTCTACACTGCAGGAATAGACGAATGCCCCCTTTAATATCATTGGCCTTCTTTGCGTAAGTTTCAATCTTTTTTATAAACATTTTAGAACAAACAGCTTCTGTCCACAAGTAGTTGGCCTGACTGGTAGGACATTCTATATCTTCATAGTAGACTGGCAAAACATAATAAGGTTCATAAATTTACTTTAGAACCTGGACAATCAGCATTAATTTTATCATACAGGAATTTCCATTACATATTTGCCATTTGGCACTTTGCAATGGTATTTAGTGTTAAGAATTTGCCATTTGACAATTAGCATGGCACATTGGTCTTCCATACTTTCTGTGGAATTTCATCATTCAATCACTGCATTCAAACTAGAAAATGCTTTTGTAAAAAAGCGCATGTCTCCCCCAATGCAAAGTCCTATAGGCAAGAAGTCAATAGGGGTCAGCAGAGAAAAGTCAAAGAGACACTGATGGTTGGCTGCAATAGGGATCATCTACTTGGCATGTCCAGTCATCCCGCTAAATTTCAACACTCTTGGCCTAGTGGTTCTCAAGTCACTGTTCAGGCTCCTGTGACCTTGACCTTTGATCAAGTGACCTCAAAATAAATAGGGGTCATCTACTCTGCATGTCCAATCATCCTATTAAGTTTCAAAACTGTAGGTCAAGTGGTTCTCAAGTTATTTCCAAAAAATGATTTTACATGAACAGGCCACTGTGACCTTGACCTTTAATAGACTGACCCCAAAATCAATAGGGGTCATCTACTCTGCATGTTCAATCATCCTATGAAGTTTCAACATTCTGGGTCAAGTGGTTCTCAAGTTATTGATGGGAACTGGTTATCAATGTTCAGGCCTCTGTGACCTTGACCTTTAACGGAGTGACCCCAAAAACAATAGGGGTCATTTACTCTACATGAACAATCATCCTATGAAGTTTCAACATTCTGGGTCGAGAGATTCTCAAGTTATTGATTGGAAATGGTTTTCCATGTTCAGGCCCCTGTGGCCTTGACCTTTAACAGAGTGACCCTAAAATCGTTAGGGGTCATCTACTCTGCATGACCAATCATCCTATGAAGTTTCATCATTCCGGGTCAAGTGGTTCTCAAGTTACTGACCGGAAATGGTTTTCAATGTTCAGGCCCCTGTGACCTTGACCTTTCACAGAGTGACCCCAAAATCGTTAGGGGTCATCTACTCTGCATGACCAATCATCCTATTAAGTTTCAACATTCTGGGTCAAGTGGTTCTCAAGTTACTGACCGGAAATGGTTTTCAATGTTCAGGCCACTGTGACCTTGACCTTTAATGGAGTGACCCCAAAATTGTTTGGGGTCATCTACTTTGCATGTACAATCATCCTATGAAGTTTCAACATTCTGGGTCAAGTGGTTCTCTAGTTATTGATCGGAAATGGTTTTCCATGTTCAGGCCCCTGTGACCTTGACCTTTGATGGAGTGACCCCAAAATCAATAGGGGTCATCTACTCTTCATGATCAATCATCCTATGAAGTTTCAACATTCTGGGTCAAGTGGTTCTCTAGTTATTGATCGGAAATGGTTTTCAATGTTCAGGCCCCTGTGACCTTGACCTTTGACGGAGTGACCCCAAAATCAATAGGGGTCATCTACTCTTCATGACCAATCATCCTATGAAGTTTCAACATTCTGGGTCAAGTGGTTCTCTAGTTATTGATCGGAAATGGTTTTCAATGTTCAGGCCCCTGTGACCTTGACCTTTGACGGAGTGACCCCAATAACAATAGGGATCGTCTACTCCAGCAGCCCTACAACCCTATGAAGTTTGAAGGTTCTAGGTCAAATGGTTCTCCAGTTATTGCTCGGAAATGAAGTGTGACGTACGGACGGACGGACGGAAGGACGGAAGGACGGACGGACGGACGGATGGACAGGGCAAAAACAATATGTCTCCTTGGGGAGACATAATTAACTCCTCATTACCTCCTTTCTGAAGAGTGACTCAATTAGCTTAAAGGAATAAGGTCAGTAATTCGGTCGAAAATGTGCTTCCGTGGTGTAGTCGAAAGAAGTCTATAATAAATAGATCCTAATTTTCCCATTTTTTGCGCAAATTCGTGTAGAACGAGTGCTTTAATCACCGTTTTTCACTACTAGAAGACATTCTGCATGAAATGAGACGGTTTTCATGTTCATACACCCCACATGGCAAGTTTTGCAGATCGAAACCGGAAGTAGGTGTTTATTGCGCGGACGAGAGTAAATATGCGCCATTTTTAGGGTAGCAGACCACAACTGACTGGCATTTCACTAGGAACTAAATAACCCCCTATTTTCTTTTCATTTTTTCGTTAATTTGTGATAGAACTTTCATGAAAAATAGGTGTAGGAAAAAGTGATGTCCTCTAAAGATACGTAAAGACGACCTGAAGTTGTCGTTTTTTATATGAAACAAAGAAGGATTTGAATTACTGACCTTTAACCTATAAGAGCTGAAATAAGACTTTCTCGAAACACATCGCAATTAGTCTTAATAGTCATAGATCGGTTGTTTATGATATAAAAGGTCGTTTTCAATGCAAAATAATAGTGAAATTTGAAATTTTTTGAATTTTGACCATATTTTGAGTAGATGCGCCTATTCAGCAGCGATTTCTGGGATTAAAAAGCCAATATTTTGTCTCCAGAATGTCAGAAAATGCACAAAATGCATCCTTTTGGGTCTTATTCATGACGGAATGAATGATATTTCAGAATCCAAGTGAAAAATAATGCAAACGAGTGAAACTTTTACCAAAATATACAACAAGAGGGCCAAGATGGCCCTAGGTCGCTCACCTAAGAAACACACCATAACACTGTAAAACATGTTTGACCTAGTGATTTCATGGAAACAAATATTCTGACCAATTTTCATTAAGATTGGACCAAAAAATTGGTCTCTTGCGATAAAACAAGCATTTTCTTAGATATGACCTAGTTTTTGACCCTAGATGACCCATGTTCAAACTCGACCTAGATTTTATCAAGGCAATCATTCTGACCAAAATTCATGAAGATCAATTGAAAAATACAGCCTCTATCACATACACAAGTTTTTTCTTTGATTTGACCAAGTGACCTAGTTTTTGACCTCAGATGACCCATATTCAAATTCGACCTAGATTTCATTAAGGCAATCATCCTGACCAAATTTCATAAAATCAATTGAAAAAAACAGCCTCTATCGCATACACAAGATTTTTCTTTAATTTGACCTAGTGACCTAGTTTTTGATCTCAGATAACCCATATTCGAACTCGACCTAGATTTCATCAAGGCAATCACTCTGACCAAATTTCATGAAGATCAATTGAAAACTACATCCTCTATTGCATACACAATGTGTTTTATTCGATTTGACCTAGTGACCTAGTTTTTGACCCCAGATGACCCATTTTCGAACTCGGCCTATATTTTATCAAGGTAATCATTCTGGCTAAATTTCATGAAGATCAGTTGAAAAATACAGCCTCTATCGCATACACAAGGTTTTTCCTTGATTTGATCTAGTGACCTAGTTTTTGAACCCAGACGACCCATTTTCGAACTCGGCCTAGCTTTCATCAAGGTTATCATTCTGACCAAAATTCATGAAGATCAATTGAAAAATACCGCCTCTATCGCATACACAAAGTTTTTCTTTGATTTGACCTAGTGACCTAGTTTTTGACCCGAGATGACCCATTTTCGAACTCGGCCTAGATTTCATCAAGGCAATCATTCTGACCAATATTCATGAAGATCAATTGAAAAATACAGCCTCTATCGCATACACAAGGTTTTTCTTTGATTTGACCTAGTGACCTAGTTTTTGACCCGAGATGACCCATTTTCGAACTCGGCCTAGATTTCATCAAGGTTATCACTCTGACCAATATTCATGAAGATTAATTGAAAAATACAGCCTCTATCGCATACACAAGGTTTTTCTTTGATTTGACCTAGTGACCTAGTTTTTGAACCGAGATGGCCCATTTTCGAACTCGGCCTAGATTTCATAAAGGTTATCATTCTGACCAAGTTTCATGAAGATCAGTTGAAAAATACAGCCTCTATCGCATACACAAGCTAAATGTTGACGGACGACAGACGACAGACAGACGCCGGACGCCGGACATCGAGCGATCAGAAAAACTCACCTGAGCATTGCTCAGGTGAGCTAATAAAAGGGCCATAGGGCCAAAATTTAGCCCAGTAAATTGGTAGGGGGTGGCTTCTATTAAATGTCTATAGTTCTCTAAAATCTCGAAATTTCATAATGAAACTTGGCAATATGTTTGGTATTACATCTTTCTTGAAAATAGAAATGAAAATTGTGTGATATTTGAAAAGAAACATTTCTTATAAGAGCTGAAATAAGACTTTCTCGAAACACATCGCAATTAGTCTTAATAGTCATAGATCGGTTGTTTATGATATAAAAGGTCGTTTTCAATGCAAAATAATAGTGAAATTTGAAATTTTTTGAATTTTGACCATATTTTGAGTAGATGCGCCTATTCAGCAGCGATTTCTGAGATTAAAAAGCCAATATTTTGTCTCCAGAATGTCAGAAAATGCACAAAATGCATCCTTTTGGGTCTTATTCATGACGGAATGAATGATATTTCAGAATCCAAGTGAAAAATAATGCAAACAAGTGAAACTTTTACCAAAATATACAATAAAAGGGCCATAGGGCCAAAATTTAGCCCAGTAAATTGGTAGGGGGTGGCTTCTATTAAATGTCTATATTTCTCTAAAATCTCGAAATTTCACAATGAAACTTGGCAATATGTTTGGTATTACATCTTTCTTGAAAATAGAAATGAAAATTGTGTGATATTTGAAAAGAAACATTTCTTATAAGAGCTGAAATAAGACTTTCTCGAAACACATCGCAATTAGTCTTAATAGTCATAGATCGGTTGTTTATGATATAAAAGCTCGTTTTCAATGCAAAATAATAGTGAAATTTGAAATTTTTTGAATTTTGACCATATTTTGAGTAGATGCGCCTATTCAGCAGCGATTTCTGGATTAAAAAGCCAATATTTTGTCTCCAGAATGTCAGAAAATGCACAAGATGCATCCTCCTGGGTCTTATTCATGACGGAATGAATGATATTTCAGAATCCAAGTGAAAAATAATGCAAACGAGTGAAACTTTTACCAAAATATACAATAAAAGGGCCATAGGGCCAAAATTTAGCCCAGTAAATTGGTAGGGGGTGGCTTCTATTAAATGTCTATATTTCTCTAAAATCTCGAAATTTCACAATGAAACTTGGCAATATGTTTGGTATTACATCTTTCTTGAAAATAGAAATGAAAATTGTGTGATATTTGAAAAGAAACATTTCTTATAAGAGCTGAAATAAGACTTTCTCGAAACACATCGCAATTAGTCTTAATAGTCATAGATCGGTTGTTTATGATATAAAAGGTTGTTTTCAATGCAAAATAATAGTGAAATTTGAAATTTTTTGAATTTTGACCATATTTTGAGTAGATGCGCCTATTCAGCAGCGATTTCTGGGATTAAAAAGCCAATATTTTGTCTCCAGAATGTCAGAAAATGCACAAAATGCATCCTTTTGGGTCTTATTCATGACGGAATGAATGATATTTCAGAATCCAAGTGAAAAATAATGCAAACGAGTGAAACTTTTACCAAAATATACAATAAAAGGGCTATAGGGCCAAAATTTAGCCCAGTAAATTGGTAGGGGGTGGCTTCTATTAAATGTCTATATTTCTCTAAAATCTCGAAATTTCACAATGAAACTTGGCAATATGTTTGGTATTACATCTTTCTTGAAAATAGAAATGAAAATTGTGTGATATTTGAAAAGAAACATTTCTTATAAGAGCTGAAATAAGACTTTCTCGAAACACATCGCAATTAGTCTTAATAGTCATAGATCGGTTGTTTATGATATAAAAGCTCGTTTTCAATGCAAAATAATAGTGAAATTTGAAATTTTTTGAATTTTGACCATATTTTGAGTAGATGCGCCTATTCAGCAGCGATTTCTGGGATTAAAAAGCCAATATTTTGTCTCCAGAATGTCAGAAAATGCACAAAATGCATCCTTTTGGGTCTTATTCATGACGGAATGAATGATATTTCAGAATCCAAGTGAAAAATAATGCAAACGAGTGAAACTTTTACCAAAATATACAATAAAAGGGCCATAGGGCCAAAATTTAGCCCAGTAAATTGGTAGGGGGTGGCTTCTATTAAATGTCTATATTTTTCTAAAATCTCGAAATTTCACAATGAAACTTGGCAATATGTTTGGTATTACATCTTTCTTGAAAATAGAAATGAAAATTGTGTGATATTTGAAAAGAAACATTTCTTATAAGAGCTGAAATAAGACTTTCTCGAAACACATCGCAATTAGTCTTAATAGTCATAGATCGGTTGTTTATGATATAAAAGCTCGTTTTCAATGCAAAATAATAGTGAAATTTGAAATTTTTTGAATTTTGACCATATTTTGAGTAGATGCGCCTATTCAGCAGCGATTTCTGGGATTAAAAAGCCAATATTTTGTCTCCAGAATGTCAGAAAATGCACAAAATGCATCCTTTTGGGTCTTATTCATGACGGAATGAATGATATTTCAGAATCCAAGTGAAAAATAATGCAAACGAGTGAAACTTTTACCAAAATATACAATAAAAGGGCCATAGGGCCAAAATTTAGCCAGTAAATTGGTAGGGGGTGGCTTCTATTAAATGTCTATATTTCTCTAAAATCTCGAAATTTCACAATGAAACTTGGCAATATGTTTGGTATTACATCTTTCTTGAAAATAGAAATGAAAATTGTGTGATATTTGAAAAGAAACATTTCTTATAAGAGCTGAAATAAGACTTTCTCGAAACACATCGCAATTAGTCTTAATAGTCATAGATCGGTTGTTTATGATATAAAGCTCGTTTTCAATGCAAAATAATAGTGAAATTTGAAATTTTTTGAATTTTGACCATATTTTGAGTAGATGCGCCTATTCAGCAGCGATTTCTGGGATTAAAAAGCCAATATTTTGTCTCCAGAATGTCAGAAAATGCACAAAATGCATCTTTTGGGTCTTATTCATGACGGAATGAATGATATTCAGAATCCAAGTGAAAAATAATGCAAACGAGTGAAACTTTTACCAAAATATACAATAAAAGGGCCATAGGGCCAAAATTTAGCCCAGTAAATTGGTAGGGGGTGGCTTCTATTAAATGTCTATATTTCTCTAAAATCTCGAAATTTCACAATGAAACTTGGCAATATGTTTGGTATTACATCTTTCTTGAAAATAAAAATGAAAATTGTGTGATATTTGAAAAGAAACATTTCTTATAAGAGCTGAAATAAGACTTTCTCGAAACACATCGCAATTAGTCTTAATAGTCATAGATCGGTTGTTTATGATATAAAAGCTCGTTTTCAATGCAAAATAATAGTGAAATTTGAAATTTTTTGAATTTTGACCATATTTTGAGTAGATGCGCCTATTCAGCAGCGATTTCTGGGATTAAAAAGCCAATATTTTGTCTCCAGAATGTCAGAAAATGCACAAAATGCATCCTTTTGGGTCTTATTCATGACGGAATGAATGATATTTCAGAATCCAAGTGAAAAAAATGCAAACGAGTGAAACTTTTACCAAAATATACAATAAAAGGGCCATAGGGCCAAAATTTAGCCCAGTAAATTGGTAGGGGGTGGCTTCTATTAAATGTCTATATTTCTCTAAATCTCGAAATTTCACAATGAAACTTGGCAATATGTTTGGTATTACATCTTTCTTGAAAATAGAAATGAAAATTGTGTGATATTTGAAAAGAAACATTTCTATAAGAGCTGAAATAAGACTTTCTCGAAACACATCGCAATTAGTCTTAATAGTCATAGATCGGTTGTTTATGATATAAAAGGTCGTTTTCAATGCAAAATAATAGTGAAATTTGAAATTTTTTGAATTTTGACCATATTTTGAGTAGATGCGCCTATTCAGCAGCGATTTCTGGGATTAAAAAGCCAATATTTTGTCTCCAGAATGTCAGAAAATGCACAAAATGCATCCTTTTGGGTCTTATTCATGACGGAATGAATGATATTTCAGAATCCAAGTGAAAAATAATGCAAACGAGTGAAACTTTTACCAAAATATACAATAAAAGGGCCATAGGGCCAAAATTTAGCCCAGTAAATTGGTAGGGGGTGGCTTCTATTAAATGTCTATATTTCTCTAAAATCTCGAAATTTCACAATGAAACTTGGCAATATGTTTGGTATTACATCTTTCTTGAAAATAGAAATGAAAATTGTGTGATATTTGAAAAGAAACATTTCTTATAGGAATAAGGTCAGTAATTCGGTCGAAAATGTGCTTCCGTGGTGTAGTCGAAAGAAGTCTATAATAAATAGATCCTAATTTTCCCATTTTTTGCGCAAATTCGTGTAGAAAGAGTGCTTTAATCACTGTTTTTCACTACTAGAAGACATTCTGCATGAAATGAGACGGTTTTCATGTTCATACACCCCACATGGCAAGTTTTGCAGATCGAAACCGGAAGTAGGTGTTTATTGCGCGGACGAGAGTAAATATGCACCATTTTTAGGGTAGCAGACCACAACTGACTGGCATTTCACTAGGAACTACATAACCCCCTATTTTCTTTTCATTTTTTCGTTAATTTGTGATAGAACTTTCATGAAAAATAGGTGTAGGAAAAAGTGATGTCCTCTAAAGATACGTAAAGACGACCTGAAGTTGTCGTTTTTTATATGAAACAAAGAAGGATTTGAATTACTGACCTTTAACCTCAAGCTTTCAATTAAGTTTAAATGCAACATTGACAAGTTTACTTTGTAAAGCATTCACAAAAACTCAATGAATTAAAAACAATCACCAATTCATTATAGTCAAGATGATTACATAAATGATATTTGTACTGTTTCAGTGCAAAGTGGAAAAAATCAAATGCAAACAGTGATCAATTGGACTTAATCAATTATGAGTGTTAGAATTTCCTAAGCTATTTATGCTTCAAAACTTGTCTTTTTAAATGAAAACTACAAATGTATCTAGAAGAGATAAAACAGCTTACATTTTCCACTTCAAACCATCTAGGTGGTATGTTCTTCAGCCATCATGGTAAGCAACCCCACCACATAACCACCAAAAGTCTGGCTCATTTTTGCTTTATTGTAACGTAGTTACTTGAACCACTGACAAGTTTGCCTCACCGAAAACATAGAAGTGATGTCATATCGGAAGACAAGGTCGACATTTAGCGGGGCTTGAAACCAAGACCTTCAGGTTGAACTCTCGACATCTTCTTCTTTTACACTACCACTCTACACAACACTGTAGCATGCCACCTTAATACAGCTTAGATTAATTGTACCAATCTATCTCTTACATTATCATAAATCATTTTTTGTTGTTGTGATTCATGCAGTTACAAATTATCTTGTATCACATTACCTTGTTTATAGCCATACCTAGAACTAAATGCATTTTAAACAGTATCCTAGGCAAGTATTCATATCATATCAGCACTCAATATAGGAGTGAAGTGATACCAGGAAATTTCCTTTAGTACCACACAGAGTAGAATATAACTGCTTACCAATTCAAACTCTGCCTTTGTGACAAACTCTTCTCAGACCAAGTTTTCTCTTTTGACAACCAAATCAAGACATTTTGTAGCTTTTTACCTCAAAGGTCAAGGTCACACTTGTCAACGGTCAGCCTATTCCTCACCTGAGACTTCAGCTGGCACAAATTACAAAAAATTGTCTTAGTCAATTTTACCTCTATTTTGCTTTATTATTTTTAAATTCAAATAGTTTGGTTATCAACATATACCTTGCAAGTGTAAAAAGTTGAATCTCAAAATCTGAACTGGCAAAAATGGAGAAATTTGTGTTCAACACTGTTTTCATTTGTTTCCTGACTACCCTGATCTACTTTCACAGTGAAACTGTAATGTACAAAGACTGGGCCATGTTCTGTAGCAAAGGTGTCTGTACAACAAAAAGTTATCTACAGTATTATTTGATTTTTTTTTTGGCTTAGAGTCACACTGACACTATGTAAATCATAATTTTGGTGAATTTTCAAACTTTCAATGGCTGGGGAAGATCCCAGGTGCTAACCAGATCTCCATAAGTAAATGCCAACTTCTCCACATGAATTAGAGATGGAGGATAAATGATTTCAGACAAACTGCCTTCTATCAAATCATCCGAGAAAACAAAAGCACTTTTCCTACTTAAACTTCAAATGGTCAATATAGGAATACTACAGACAAAGTTAAATGAAGATACATCAAATGGTTCATGAAAAGAATTTATTTAAAGTAAGGAGCTATTGCTGGATGCTGGACACAGTACCATTACAATAACACATCTTGAACTGAGCTAAAAATTACAAAAGGTACACACATCATAATATAAGTACAAAAAGTTAAAAGAGACATCAATTATCATTAAGGAAACAGAAACACTGTGACCTTCACCTGATGTTATCAAGTGATGGAATCACAAAATCATAAATTGTTGTTTTGTTCAGAGAATGACTTTGAAATTATTGATCATAGTCCACTTTAATTACAGGTAATACTTCAAATAAACAGGTTTGTTTTTTTCCTGTGGTAAATCAGAAGATGTAGCAGACAGAATTGTGTTGTGACATCAAAGAATCTGATGGAATTTCTTAAAAACAAATTTTTTCCAGTGTCTGACATTTAAAATTTTTCTTAACAAATACGCAAAAACATATTAAAGCTTTGTGTTGCTACTATAACACCAGAAACAAGAGCCCTAAGACATTCACCTGACATTGACTATTTGACCTTGAATGTACATTATGACACACTGAAACATGAATGGTAATATCTGTGTTAAACATACAAAGGGGTAGATTTCCCAGAAGCACAGAGCACCCCAAACACAGCCATAGAGCCATGCATTGCAAAGTAGGCCCACAACAAAAAGAAGCTGTAATGGAAAACACAAAACAGGTCAAGTGCCCCTATTTGAACAAAATTCGTGGGAAGATCTTATAATGATGCTACAGACCAAGTTTGACAAAGATCTATGAAGCACTTCATGAGAAGTTGTTAAACAATTATACTATTTTCAGCTCTAGCAGCAAAGTTTCCCAATTTGAAAAAAAAATTGCAAGAGGACCTTATAATGATGCTGTAACCTGTAGGCCAAGTCTGATGAAGATTTATTCAGTGGTTCATGATAAGAAGTCATTTAAATGTCTCTGGCAGCACTTAAAAGGGGCAAAATGCCCCTATTTCTACAAATATGAAAGAAGGCCATATGCCAAGATGCTACAGACCAAGTGTGGTGTAATTCTGACAAGTTGTGTCAGATAAAATGTTGACACCATATACTGAAAAACCTGCCTGTATCAATACTTCAGGATGGCCTAATATAAGAAGATATGTACTTCTTTCAATCAAATTGAAAATGCTGGAAATATCTGAACACTTAAAAATGTCCTTTGACTATACTCCCATTGCAGAATAAATAGATATATAGTCATTCAATTTAGAAACTCCTAAAATGTATTTTCAATAATAATAAACATGCATTCTCAGTCATGTATTGAATGTTTTATATTGTAACGAGTCTACTGAGCAGGCTGGGTTGCATTTTTAATGACACACTATCAGTTTTAACATCTCTATTACGCAATATATCCAATTTTCTAATATTTTGATTCTCTAAGTAACAAACGACTGAATATTTAATGACAGTAATTGCATTCAACATTTAAAATGGTTTCAAATTGATACTTAATCCTCTGTCATATTAGTTCAAAGCTGATACCAGCCCTTGCACAATATCATCTCAATATGATAGTTTTTAACATATTACTCTGGGACCCTGAGAATGCATTAACACTTTTTTGTGCCACATTGTTCAAATTATTCAAGGGTGGATCCAGATGGGACAGGTGCAGCACAAGTGTGTCCCCTTCAAAATCCAACACGCATAAATTTCTGATAGGCCAACTCGAAAGTCAAATTATTTGACTTGCTTACTTTATATCAATATAACTTACTAATACTGAAGTTCTCAGACTTGTTAAAATTTTAAATGTATGCATTAAACTATAACAAGCAACACAATTAATAAGCCATTTCTTGAATGTAAATCGCAACTAATTTATCAGCCCACTAAGTACATTCTGCAAAATTATTTAGTGAAACATTATCGATAAACAAGAGGGCCATGATGGCCCTATTTGCTCACCTGAACTCATGTTATGAACACTCTTCAAGAAACATTCCTATTTTGAAATCAGACCAACAGTTTTGGACTTTCAATTTCTCTATTTCAAAAATTATATTTATATATAGGGAAAATAAGCTCTATACCCAAAGCAGCCACATTTTATGACAGATAAATATTGTTGGAACAATACTATTACTTTGACAGAATATTAACCCTTACCCTGCTGAAATTCTATAATGCACTGATCCATCATTCAATTTGGGCAATACCATTTATTATTCGAAGGGGTTTTCATCGAAAATTTACTGACTGAATTGGTCTGCACTGGCTGCAAAGGCAGAATCAGCTAAAGCTTAAATATGGTTTCATTATAAATTATCAATTCTTTATCAGCAATAATTAAAATGTTTTTTTCATAAACTTAAAACACATGTAGCATAATCAGTCACTTTTTGGCTGTATATTTCATTTAGCAAGATTCTGTCAATAATGCAAAGCATAAACTTTATACAATGTAATGAATTATTTCATTTATTTGTATTTATGAACTCATTTGACATCCATTATGTGAATTTCCAATTAGACATTTCTTATGGACAGTTAACTGGCATAAAGTAAACAGAATTCTTGAACTGCTTGACCACAATGTTGTTCAGGCCTATATATTAATCTCTAATTTCCTGGTCTAATTTTTTTAATTTGTTTGATGTTTGTCTAGCATTTAATAACAACAATTTTTGTTTTCAACATTAAGGGAAGGCAACCTCCTCGATAGCCTGGTGGTAGAGCGTCCACTTCAAGTGCGGGTTCGATCACCAGCCGCGTCATACCAAAGACTTGAACAAGGAGCTGCGTTCAATAAACGCCCGATGCCCCCGGTGGCATCCTTGTCGATATAAAGCAAACTAAGTCCAAAACGAGGTGAAGGTCAAACTGAGGTAAGGTGATGTTTGAAGATGAGGAATGGTCACAGGTTACATCTGTATTGGTATCAATTCATTCTTGTAAGCTGTATTGATGCTAGACGGAACGGTCTTATTTGGTTAACCAACAGATGGCCCATATAAAGCAACCTAAGTCCAAAATGAGGTCAAGGTCAAACTGAGGTCAGGTGATGTTTGAAGATGAGGAATGGTCACAGGTTACATCTGTATTAGTATCAATTTATTATTGTAAGTGGTATTGATGCTAGACGAAACGGTCCCATTTGGTTAACCAAGAGATGGCCTATATAAAGCAACCTAAGTCCAAAACAAGGTCAAGGTCAAACTGAGGTCAGGTGATGTCTGAAGATGAGGAATGGTCACAGGTTACATCTGTATTAGTATCAATTCATTATTGTTAGCGGTACTGATGCTAGACAAAACGGTCCCATTTGGTTAACCAAGAGATGGCCCATATAAAGCAACCTAAGTCCAAAAGGAGGTCAAGGTCAATGTCAAACTGAGGTCAGGTAATGTCTGAAGATGAGGAATGGTCACAGGTTACATCTGTATTAGTATCAATTCATTATTGTAAGCGGTATTGATGCTAGACAAAACGGTCCCATTTGGTTAACCAAGAGATGGTCCATATAAAGCAACCTAAGTCCAAAAGGAGGTCAGGTAATGTCTGAAGATGAAGAATGGTCACAGGTTACATCTGCATTAGTATCAAGTCATTCTAGTAAGGGGTAATGATGCTAGAAGAAACAGTCCCATTTGGTTAACCTCGTACGGACGGACGAACGAATGGACAGGACAATCACTATATGGCTCCCGCATCAGTAGATGCCGGGGGCATAAAAATGGTACCAGTAGGTCCCTTGCTTGGCGCTCAGCATTAAAAGAGAAACTGGCTTCTCTTCCCTCATACCTACATGGCAATGGTAGGAATGTGGTGTCGAGGTTTCAGAACTTGCTTCACAATCATCCTTAAATAAATCCGAATAACCTAAAGAAGGCAGTATATACTCTAAAATAAATAGGACAATTAAATGAATATACATTATAGACAATATCTTTTTATCTTACTTGTTCTGATAAGCATGCACTTTCTATCACAGCTGTGTGGAATATTGGGGTTCTTGCTCTAATAGCTGTGTGGAATGTTGGGGTTCTAGGTCTAAAAGCTGTGTGGGAAGTTGTGGTTCATGGTCTGATAGCCGTGTGGAATGTTCGGGTTCTTGGTAAAATAGCTGAGTGGAATGTTCGGGTTCTTGGTCTAAAATGTGTGTGGGATGTATGGGTTCTTGGTCTAATAACTGTGTGGGATATTGGGGTTCTTGGTCTAATAGCTGTTTGGAATGTTGGGATGTTGGGGTTCTTGGTCTAAAAGCTGTGTGGGATGTTGAGGTTCTGTGTCAGATAGCTGTGTGGGATGTTGGGGTTCTTGGTCTAATAGCTGTGTGTGGTGTTGGGATTCTTGGTTTGATAGTTCTGTGGGATGTTGAGGTTCTGTCAGATAGCTATGTGGAATATTGAGGTTCAGGGTCTGATAGCTTTTTGGGATGCTGAGGTTCTGGGTCTGATTGCTGTGTGGGATGTTGGGGTTCTTGGTCTTATAGCTGTGTGGAATGTTTGAGTTCTTGGTCTAAAAGCTGTGTGGGATGTTTGGGGTTCTTGGTCTAATAACTGTGTGGGGTATTGGGGTTCTTGGTCTAATTGCTGTGCGGAATGTTCGGGTTCTTGGTCTAAGAACTGTGTGGGATGTTGAGGTTCTGTGTCAGATAGCTGTGTGGGATATTGGGGTTCTTGGTCTAATAGCTGTGTGGGATGTTGGGATTCTTGGTCCTATAGCTGTGTTGAGGTTCTGTGTCGGATAGCTACGTGGGACATTGAGGTTCAGGGTCATATAGCTTTGTGGGATGTTAGGATTCTTGGTCCTATAGCTGTGTTGAGGTTCTGTGTCGGATAGCTTTGTGGGACATTGAGGTTCAGGGTCTGATAGCTATGTGGGATGTTGAGGTTCTGGGTCTGATAGCTGTGTGGGATGTTGGGGTTCTGAGTCTGATAGCTGTGTGGGATGTTGGGGTTCTCAATCTGATAGCACTGTGTGGGATGCTTGGGTTCTAAGTCTGATAGCACTGTGTGGGATGTTGGGGTTCTGAGTCTGATAGCTGTGTGGGATGTTGGGGTTCTTGATCTGATAGCACTGTGTGGGATGTTTGGGTTCTAAGTCTGATAGCTGTGTGGGATGTTGGGGTTCTCGATCTGATAGCACTGTGTGGG
Source organism: Mercenaria mercenaria (assembly GCF_021730395.1). Classification (NCBI taxonomy): domain Eukaryota; kingdom Metazoa; phylum Mollusca; class Bivalvia; order Venerida; family Veneridae; genus Mercenaria; species Mercenaria mercenaria. Next base: position 101,606,143 of record NC_069362.1, on the reverse strand, counting down.
AAGCTTGGGTTCTAAGTCTGATAGCATTGTGTGGAATGTTGAGGTTCTGGGTCTGATAGCTGTGTGGGATGTTGAAGTTCTGGGTCTGATAGCTGTGTGGGATGTTGGGGTTCTGAGTCTGATAGCTGTGTGGGATGTTGGGGTTCTCGATCTGATAGCACTGTGTGGGAAGCTTGGGTTCTAAGTCTGATAGCATTGTGTGGAATGTTGAGGTTCTTGGTCTGATAGCTGTGTGGGATGTTGAAGTTCTGGGTCTGATAGCTGTGTGGGATGTTGGAGTTTTGAGTCTGATAGCTGTGTGGGATGTTGAGGTTCTGGGTCTGATAGTTGTGTGAGATATTGGGGTTCTGAGTCTGACAGCTATGTGGGATGTTGGGGTTCTGAGTCTGATAGCTGCCTGGGATGTTGAAGTTCTGTGTCAGAATGCTATTTTAGATATTGGGGTTCTGGGTCTGATAGCTGTGTGGGATGTTTGAGTTTTGAGTTTGATAGCTGTGTGGGATGTTGGGGTTCTGGGTCTGATAGCTGTGTGAAATGTTGAGGTTCTGGGTTTGATAGCTGTGTAGGATGTTCAGGTTCTGAGTCTGATAGCTGTGTGAGATGTTTGGGTTCTGGGTCTGATAGCTGTGTGGGATGTTGAGGTTCTGTGCAGGAGAGCTGTGTGGGATGTTGGGGTTCTGAGTCTGATAGCTGTGTAGGATGTTGAGGTTCTGGGTCTGATAGCTTTGTGGGATGTTTGGGTTCTAAGTCTGATAGCTGTGTGGGATCTTGAGGTTCTGAGTCTGATAGCTGTGTGGGATGTTGGGGTTCTGGGTCTGATAGCTGTGTGGGATGTTGAGGTTCTGTGCAGGAGAGCTGTGTGGGATGTTGGGGTTCTGAGTCTGATAGCTGTGTTGGATGTTGAGGTTCTGGGTCTGATAGCTGAGTAGGATGTTCAGGTTCTGAGTCTGATAGCTGTGTGGGATGTTGGGGTTCTGGGTCTGATAGCTGTGTGGGATGTTGAGGTTCTGTATCAGGTAGCTGTGTGGGATGTTGGGGTTCTGAGTCTGATAGCTGTGTGGGATGTCGAGTTTCTGGGTCTGATAGTTGTGTGGAATGTTGAGGTTCTGTGTTAGAGAGCTGTGTGGGATGTTGGGGTTCTGAGTCTGATAGCTGTGTGGGATGTTGAGGTTCTGGGTCTGATAGCTGTGTGGGATGTTTGGGGTTCCAAGTCTGACAGCTATGTGGGATGTTGGGGTTCTGAGTCTGATAGCTGTGTGGGATGTTGGGGTTCTGAGTCTGATAGCACTGTGTGGGATGTTGAGGTTCTGAGTCTGATAGCTGTGTGGGATGTTGAGGTTCTGGGTCTGATAGCTGTGTGGGATGTTTGGGGTTCCAAGTCTGACAGCTATGTGGGATGTTGGGGTTCTGAGTCTGATAGCTGTGTGGGATGTTGGGGTTCTGGGTCTGATAACTGTGTGGGATGTTGAGGCTCTGTGTCTGACAGCTGTGTGGGATGTTGAGGTTCTTGGTCTAATAACTGTGTGGGGTATTGGGGTTCTTGGTCTAATTGCTGTGCGGAATGTTCGGGTTCTTGGTCTAAGAACTGTGTGGGATGTTGAGGTTCTGTGTCAGATAGCTGTGTGGGATATTGGGGTTCTTGGTCTAATAGCTGTGTGGGATGTTGGGATTCTTGGTCCTATAGCTGTGTTGAGGTTCTGTGTCGGATAGCTACGTGGGACATTGAGGTTCAGGGTCATATAGCTTTGTGGGATGTTGGGATTCTTGGTCCTATAGCTGTGTTGAGGTTCTGTGTCGGATAGCTTTGTGGGACATTGAGGTTCAGCGTCTGATAGCTATGAGGGATGTTGAGGTTCTGGGTCTGATAGCTGTGTGGGATGTTGGGGTTCTGAGTCTGATAGCTGTGTGGGATGTTGGGGTTCTAGATCTGATAGCACTGTGTGGGAAGCTTGGGTTCTAAGTCTGATAGCACTGTGTGGGATGTTGGGGTTCTGAGTCTGATAGCTGTGTGGGATGTTGGGGTTCTTGATCTGATAGCACTGTGTGGGATGTTAGGGTTCTAAGTCTGATAGCTGTGTGGGATGTTGGGGTTCTCGATCTGATAGCACTGTGTGGGAAGCTTGGGTTCTAAGTCTGATAGCATTGTGTGGAATGTTGAGGTTCTGGGTCTGATAGCTGTGTGGGATGTTGAAGTTCTGGGTCTGATAGCTGTGTGGGATGTTGGGGTTCTGAGTCTGATAGCTGTGTGGGATGTTGGGGTTCTCGATCTGATAGCACTGTGTGGGAAGCTTGGGTTCTAAGTCTGATAGCATTGTGTGGAATGTTGGGGTTCTTGGTCTGATAGCTGTGTGGGATGTTGAAGTTCTGGGTCTGATAGCTGTGTGGGATGTTGGAGTTTTGAGTCTGATAGCTGTGTGGGATGTTGAGGTTCTGGGTCTGATAGCTGTGTGAGATATTGGGGTTCTGAGTCTGACAGCTATGTGGGATGTTGGGGTTCTGAGTCTGATAGCTGTCTAGGATGTTGAAGTTCTGTGTCAGAATGCTATTTAAGATATTGTGGTTCTGGGTCTGATAGCTGTGTGGGATGTTTGAGTTTTGAGTTTGATGTACTGTGTGGGATTGTTGGGGTTTGGGTCTGATAGCTGTGTGAAATGTTGAGGTTCTGGGTTGATAGCTGTGTGTAGGATGTTCAGGTTCTGAGTCTGATAGTGTTGTGAGATTGTTTGGGTTCTGGGTCTGATAGCTGTGTGGGATGTTGAGGTTCTGTGCAGGAGAGCTGTGTGGGATGTTGGGGTTCTGAGTCTGATAGCTGTGTTGGATGTTGAGGTTCTGGGTCTGATAGCTTTGTGGGATGTTTGGGTTCTAAGTCTGATAGCTGTGTGGGATGTTGAGGTTCTGAGTCTGATAGCTGTGTGGGATGTTGGGGTTCTGGGTCTGATAGCTGTGTGGGATGTTGAGGTTCTGTGCAGGAGAGCTGTGTGGGATGTTGGGGTTCTGAGTCTGATAGCTGTGTGGGATGTTGAGGTTCTGGGTCTGATAGCTGAGTAGGATGTTCAGGTTCTGAGTCTGATAGCTGTGTGGGATGTTGGGGTTCTGGGTCTGATAGCTGTGTGGGATGGTGAGGATCTGTGCAGGAGAGCTGTGTGGGATGTTGGGGTTCTGAGTCTGATAGCTGTGTTTGATGTTGAGGTTCTGGGTCTGATAGCTGTGTGGGATGTTGAGGTTCTGTGTAGGAAAGCTGTGTGGGATGTTGGGGTTCTGAGTCTGATAGCTGTGTTGGATGTTGAGGTTCTGGGTCTGATAGCTGTGTGGGATGTTTGGGGTTCCAAGTCTGACAGCTATGTGGGATGTTGGGGTTCTGAGTCTGATAGCTGTGTGGGATGTTGGGGTTCTGGGTCTGATAACTGTGTGGGATGTTGAGGTTCTGTGTCTGACAGCTGTGTGGGATGTTGAGGTTCTGGGTCTGATAGCTGTGTGGGATGTTGGGGTTGTGAGTCTGATAGCTGTGTGGGATGTTGAGGTTCTGTGCAGGATAGCTGTGTGGGATGTTGAGGTTCTGTATCAGGTAGCTGTGTGGGATGTTGGGGTTCTGAGTCTGATAGCTGTGTGGGATGTTGAGTTTCTGGGTCTGATAGTCGTGTGGAATGTTGAGGTTCTGTGTTGAAGAGCTGTGTAGGATGTTGGACTTCTGTGTTGGAAAACTGTGTGGGATGTTGAGGTTCTGGGTCTGATAGCTTTCTGTGAAATTGGGGTTCTGGGTCTGATAGCTTTGGGATGTTATTGTTCTGAGTCTGATAGCTGTGTGGGATGTTGGGGTTCTGAGTCTGATAGCTGGGATTGTTGGGGTTCTCAGTCTGATAGCTTGGAGGGATGTTGGGGTTCTGAGTATGATAGCTGGGAGGGATTTTGCAGTTCTTGGTCTGAGAGCTGGGATTGTTGGGGTTCTCAGTCTGATAGCTGGGAGGGATGTTGAGGTTCTGAGTCTGACAGCTGTGTGGTATGTTGGGGTTTTGGGTCTGATAGCTGTGTGAGATGTGGGTTCTGTGTCTGATAACTGGGAGGAATGTTGGGGTTCTGGGTCTGATAGCTGTGTGGGAAGTTGGGGTTCTGGGTTTGAAAGCTGTGGGTGATGTTGAGGTTCTGGGTCTGATAGCTTTCTGTGAAATTGGGGTTCTTGGTCTGATAGCTTTGGGATGTTATTGTTCTGAGGCTGATAGCTGTGTGGGATGTTGGGGTTCTGAGTCTGATAGCTGGGATTGTTGGGGTTCTCAGTCTGATAGCTTGGAGGGATGTTGAGGTTCTGAGTATGATAGCTGGGAGGGATTTTGCAGTTCTTGGTCTGAGAGCTGGGATTGTTGGGGTTCTCAGTCTTATATCTGGGAGGGAAGTTGAGGTTCTGAGTCTGATAGCTGTGTGGTATGTTGGGGTTTTGGGTCTGATAGCTGTGTGAAATGTGAGGGTTCTGTGTCTGATAACTGGGAGGAATGTTGGGGTTCTGGGTCTGAAAGCTGTGTGGGAAGTTGGGGTTCTGGGTCTGAAAGCTGTGGGTGATGTTGAGGTTCTGGGTCTGATAGTTAGGGGGATGTCAGGGTTCTGGGTCTGACAGCTGTGTTGGATGTTGGGGTTCTTGGTCTTACAGCTATGTGGGATGTTGAAGTTCTGGGTCTGATAGCTGTGTGGGATGTTTGGGTTCTGAGACTCACAGCAGTGTGGGATGTTGGGGTTCTGGGTTTGATAGCTGTGTGGAATGTTGGGGTTCTGAGTCTCATAGCTGCGCTAGATGTTTAGGTCCTTGGTCTGATAGCTGTGTGGGATGTTGGGGATCTGGGTTTGATAGTTGTGTGGGATGTTGGGGTTCTGGGTTTGATAGCTGTGTGGGATGTTGGGGTTCTGGGTTTGATAGCTGTGTGGGATGTTGGGGTTCTGAGTCTCATAGCTGCGTTGGATGTTTGGGTCCTGGGTCTGATAGCTGTGTGGGATGCTGGGGTTCTGGGTTTGATAGCTGTTAGGGATGTTCAGGTTCTAAGCCTCATAGCTGTGTGGGATGTTGGGGTTCTGAGTTGATAGCTGTGTTGGATGTTGGGGTTCTGAGTCTCATAGCTGCGTTGGATGTTTGGGTCCTGGGTCTGATAGCTGTGTGGGATGTTGGGGTTCTGGGTTTGATAGCTGTGTGGGATGTTGGTGTTCTGAGTCTCATAGCCTTATGGATGTTTCGGTCCTGGGTCTGATAGCTGTGTGGGATGTTGGGGTTCTGGGTTTGATAGCTGTTAGGGATGTTCAGGTTTTAAGCCTCATAGCTGTGTGGGATGTTGGGGTTCTGAGTTGATAGCTGTGTTAGATGTTGGGGTTCTGAGTCTCATAGCTGCGTTGGATGTTTGGGTCCTGGGTCTGATAGCTGTGTTGGATGTTGGGGTTCTGGGTTTGATAGATTTTAGGGATGTTCAGGCTCTAAGCCTCATAGCTGTGTGGGATGTTGGGGATCTGAGTTGATAGCTGTGTTGGATGTTGGGGTTCTGGGTCTGATATCTGGGAGGGATGTTGGGGTTCTAGGTCTGACAACTGTGTCGGATGTTGGGGTTTTGAGTCCAATAGCTGTGTGGTATATATGGGTCCTTGATCTGATAGCGCTGTGTGGGATGTTGGAGTTCTCAGACTTATAGCACTCTGTGGGATGTTGGGGTTCTGAATCTCATAGCTGTGTGGGATGTTGACATTCTGGGACTGACAGCTGTGTGATGCTGAGGTTCTGATAGAGCTGTGTGGGATGTTGGAGTTCTCTGACTTATAGCACTGTGCGGGATGCTGAGGTTCTGAGTCTGACAGCTGTGTTGAATGTTGACGTTCTGAGTCTGATAGCTGCATGGGATGTTGGGGTTCTGGGTCTGATAGAGCTGTGTTGGAAGCTGGGAGGGATGTTATATTATGGGTCAGAAAGCTGTGTGGGATGTTGGAGTTCTGGGTCTAATAGCGCTATGAGGGATGCTTGGGTTCTGAGTCTGATAGCTGTGTGGAATGTTGACGTTCTGAGTCTGATAGCTGCGTGGGATATTGGGGTTCTGGGTCTGATAGTGCTGTGTTGGACATTGGAGTTCCCAGTCTGACAGTTGTGGGGGATGTTGAGGTTCTAGGTCTGATAGCTGTGTGGGATGTTGGAGTTCTGCGTCTGATAGCCCAATGTGGGATGTTGGGGTTTTCAGTCTGATAGCTGTGAGGGACGTTGACATTCTGGGTCTGATAGCTGTGTGGGATGTTGAGGTTCTGCCTCTGAAAGCTGTGTGGGATGTTAGGTACAGGGTCTGATAGCACTGTGTGGGATGTTAGGTTCAGAGTCTGATAGCACTGTGTGGGATGTTGAGGTTCTGAGTCTGATAGCTGTGTGGGATGTTAGGTTCAGAGTCTGATAGCACTGTGTGGGATGTTGGGGTTCTGAGACTGACAGCTTGCCCGAGTTTTTCTGGGAGCCTACTACGTTGTGTGTAGTTATGGCGGGTGATTGCATGACTTGCGAGCACACTGAATTACGGATGTGTTTGGGGGTCGTATAATTCTAAGACGGTGCCCAGCTGTTTTTCAATGCAGTTGTCTCTAACTGGCATTTCGGCTTCATGGACTGCTGGTTTACACTCCCGTATTTGATAATACCATGTATTTTCACTCTAAATACATTAACTGAAAATATTTGATTAGATACTAACCTCGGACGCATGTCAGATTGTAGTGGCTTGGTAATCGACGGGTTTTTATCTAATGTTCCGGAGTTAATCAGGTGTTTATAAATTGTTTCAGTATTCCAAGAGGTGTCTGTATACAATTTTATTGCATTTCGATGCATCTCTGCTTGGTTTCGTTCGTTTGGAGGCAAGGTCGTGGGCGCTTACATCTAGTAATGACGAACACTGTGTATAACTGGGAATGAGATCTTGCGGGCATGTTTACATTTTTAGGTATATGGGAGTTTGATGCAACGTACGGTTGTTTCCAGCACCTGTTCACTCTATGATTCAAATTAGATTTTACTGTATGCTTTATTTCTTAATATATTAACTAAATTTTTTGATTAGATACTGACATTTGATGCTTGTCTGAGTTTTTTGGGGGTCAGCTACGTCCGTTGGACGATATTTTTGCCGGGATAGTTTTCCAAGATCCGGAACATGCTTTGGTAATTGGTTCTGCTTGATTTTATGTTGCGGTGTATTTCTGCATGTTGGAGGGGCGGTTCGGCGCATTTCTGCTTGGTCCAGTTTAGTTCGGGCAGGTGAGGTTCGTACGGTATGACCGGGGGTCTGGACGAATGGGTGATCTAGAAGCTTTTGGTCGTTGAAATTGTTTAAATATTAGAGATTCTGTCCAAAATTCGGACGAAAATTTGATACATACTCGGAATTCGGAATTTTAGTTTACATGGTTCTATGGCGGTGCCCTAATGGTTTCACTCATTGTGTTAAGGTAAGTATCTCGCATTGTCACAAATTGGAGAGGATTGTTGTTGTTGTCTTAGGGTTGAGATATAGGTTAGTGTGGTTTCGGATTTCGGGTGTGGTCTCGCCGCCTGAATTGTTTTATGATCACATGGATATTAGGATGGATAGATTGCTTGTTGACTCAGTAGATGTTTTTTTGGGTGGCAAACAGCAGCCGTTTTGATCTGAATCAAATGCAAGTAACCAATGACACATATAATATAAAATATTTTTGGGAACAGAAGGCAGATTAGATGGTCATCACAATTACTACATAACACTTTCGTCTTATCATCTACGATATTCATAGTGATTACACGGTTGAACTGGTGGCCACCTTCAATAAGGATCCAGCCAGGTCCTTACACAAACTGAATATGAAAAATAAATTTAAAAACAAAGGGTTTAAAACAAAAATCTCCATAATCATTTTTTCAGGGAAAAGATATTAACTTTGAAAAGACGGGAAAACAGTTTTGTTTGGGGGGTTGCTTGGGATTGGGCCAAATAGGCGGGGGAGGTTCCCGCGCGCGAAAAAGGCCTTAATTTGCCTTTAAAATTCTTCGCAAGGGAATTTACCTGGTTTGTTTCCGGGGGTTTCATGGGCTACTTTGGTGCATGTCGGGATGTTTTAAATGGTGTTTTTTGGGAAATTTAAACCCAAAACTTTTTTTTCCCAGTTGGACACGGCTGGTTGTGTTTGAAAAGCATGTGGAATATTTGAATGGCATTTTTCTTCGTCCCAAAGTTCATTCATTTCATTTTACAACTTGATGTTGCCCCCGGGACTATAGGTACAGGGTGAAGAGAAAAAATTTTTTATGTGTCAAGCCGCCCATACACAAACATAGAAGGTTTTGGAAAAAAAAAGGCCCCCGCGTTTTTCATTTTGGGTTTAAAGGGCTATAGCAAATTTTTTTTTCTACTGGGGGGAGCGGGCCTGTCCCGGGGGTACTAACATATAAAAAAATTTTCAAACCCTTTTGAAAAATATAAATTATAAATGTTTTTTATCCTATACAGTTTTATTTTTTTACCTGTAGAATGTATTTTATGGAAATCATGCTTTTTTGCAACTTATAGTTTATATGGTTTTAAAATTCCCGGATACAATCACAGTGACTGACTGGTTTTTATAAAAAAAAAAGGTGGGATAGAAGCAAAATGGGCTTGTATGTTGTTTTTTTGCTTTCCCTTCTGATTTTGTATCTATAAAACCCTTGATTTTTGCCATAAATTATGGGTGCCATATAATGGTGGGGTTTGCATAGCAGGGGTTTTCAGGGGGGGGAATGGAGGCGAGTTTTCCCAGATGTAGGTGTGCCGCTGACCGTTTCATCCCGAAGACCACAGAAGGGGGGGTTTTGCCCCAAACCCGTAACACGACCCTTTTTACACTGTGCATTGGTGATAAGGGGGAAGGGATGCGGGCCCCCAAAGGTTTTGCATTTAGGGTACCGGCCGGGGAACGGAGGGGGGTGGGGGGGTTTTTGAAATTTGGTGATGATTTTCCTTTACGGTCGGGGGGCGTTTTACCCAGGAATATAAAACCCAGACAAAAAGTTTTTTTCCCCCAAAATCTTTCAACGGGTTAGGTCATGACGTCATCAATTGTTTTCAACGCATTTTAAAAAGGGTTGAGAGTTACGGGTCACCAAAAAAAATTTTTATTTTATTTAAAACGTAATTTTTTTCCCACAGATTTTATAGACAAATTCTTTTTTTTTTGGGGAGGGGTTAGGGGAGTTTATTTAAGAAAAAAAACCAAATCAGTCCAGGACAAAGTAAAGAAAACCGCCACGGGTTTTAAAATCTGACAGTTTTTTAAGGTTTGGCAGTGTAAAAACGGTACCCAAGCTTTTTTTTTGGGTTTAAAAAATTTTTTTAAAATTTTTTGAGGTTTTTATTTTAACCCTTACGCACACACGGGCAAACAGTTATATTTGGAAGTTTTTAAAATTTTTTGGGGACGGTGCCACTGTTTTTTAAATGTAGTTTGTTTTTGGGCTGACATTTGGCATCGGGAAACGCGGTTTGCACCCCCGTATTTGTAATACCATGTTTTTTCCCATTTCTAAATACATTACTGAAAAAAATTGTTTTAGAAGCCCCCTTCGACCCTTCTGTTAACGTAACTTGATTATCGACGGAGTTTTTCTTTTTTTTTGGCTTCGGATTTTACCCCGGGTTTTTGAAAAATTGCTTCAGAAATTTTCCACGCGATGTTTTTTTGGTGATTTTGTGCTTTTTCGAGCATCCGCTTGGTTTCATTCTTTTAAAAGGCAAAATCGGGGCCATACATCCGGGGGGTGACGCCCCCCTGTGAATAACTGAGAATGGGCCCTTGCAAAATTTTTGCCCAATTTTCCCGGGTGTATGGAAATTTAAATAAAAACGTGCGGTTTTTTCCCGGCAGTGTTCACTGTTTTTTTCTTTTTGGTTTAAAACTGAAAGTTTTTAAATTTCCCTTAATATATCAATAAAAATTTTAAATTAGATACAAACCCTTTGGCCCGCTTGCCCGAGTTTTTCGGGGAGCCAAATCCCGTTGGGTAGTTATGGGGGTGATTCATGATTTTTGCGAGCAACTAAATTTACGGATGTGTTTGGGGGTGTATAATTCTAAGACGGTCCCCGGGCTTTTTTTCAATGCAGTTGCTCAAAACTGGCATTTCGGCTTATGGACTGCTGGTTTACACCCCCGTTTTTTGAAAATTACCAGTATTTTCATTTAAAAAAATTTTTTAACTGAAAATATTTGATTAGATACAACCCCTGGAGCAGTAAAGATTGTAGGGGCTTGGTAATCGGGGGGTTTTTTATCAAACGTTCCGGAGTTAATCAGGTTTTTTAATAAATTGTTTCGTATTCCAAGGGGTGTCTGTAAAAAATTTTTGCATTTTTTGATGCATCTCTGCTTGGTTTCGGTTTGTTTGGAGGCAAGGGGGTGGGGGGCTTACATTAGTAATGCGAACACTGTGTATAACGGGGAAAGAGATCTTTCGGGGCATGTTTAATTTTTAGGTTTTATGGGAGGGTTTTAAAGCAAGTACGGTTTTTTTCCAGCACCTTTTTTCACTCTTTTGATTCAAATTAGATTTTTTTCTGTAGGGTTTTTTTCTTAAAATATAACTAAATTTTTTGATTAGATACTGAATTTGATGCTTGTCTGAGTTTTTTGGGGGGCCCGCTTAAGTCCCTTGGCTTTTTTTTCCGGGGTAGTTTTCCCAAACCGGAAAATGCTTTGGTAATTGGGTTTTGTTGAATTTTTTGTTTTCGGTGGTTTTTTTGCATGTTTGGAGGGGGGTTCGGCGCATTTTTTGTTGGTCCAGTTTGTTTGGGCAGGGAGGGTTTGTACGGGATGAAACCGGGGGGCTGGACGAATGGGGATCTAAAGCTTTTGGTCGTTGAAAAATTGTTTAAAAATTAGAGATTCTGTCCAAAATTTGGCGAAAATTTTTATAAAATACTCGGGAAATTTGGGGAAATTTTTTTTACATTTGGGTTTTATGGCGGTGCCCTAAAGGTTCATCATTGTTTAAAAGGGAAAATACCGATTTTTCACAAAAATTTGGGGAGGATTGTTGTTGTTGTCTTAGGGTTGAGATTTTAGGAAATGTGGGTTTGGATTTCGGGGGGTGGTTTTCGCCGCCTAATTTTTTTTATGATCACATGGATATTTTGGAAGGAAAAATTGCTTGTTGACCCCAGGAATTTTTTTTGGGGGGGCAAAAACAAACCGTTTTGATTTTGAATCAAAAGCAAGTAACCAAAGGGCACATATAAATTTAAAAAAAATTTTTTTAACAAAGGCAGATTTGATGGGCATCCCAAAACCCCCCCCCCTTTTAAACCCCCCAAACCCCCCAACCCCCCTTTTTCCCTCCCCCCCTTAAAAAAATTCTAAAGAAAAAAAATTTTCATTAGTTTTTATTAAAACCCGGGTTTAATGGGTGGCCAAATTTAAAAAGGATCCAGCCAGGTCCTTAAAACCCAAAAGGTAATGAATAATGATTTTAAAAAAATTTGGGTTTTCAAAAAATTTCCCTAATAAATTTTTTATGGAAAATATTTTAAATTTGAAGAAGACAGGGAACAGTTTTTTCTTGGGGGTTGCCCTTTGGATTTGGGGATTTGGCAAGGAGCGTTTCGCGGCGGTTTAAAAGGCCCTTTAAAATTTCCATTAATTCTTGCAAGGGAATTTATTGGTAATTTTTTTCCGGGGAGTTATGGGGGACTGTTGGTGCATGTCGGGAAAGTGTTTTTATGGGTGTCTTTCGGAAAAACCAAACGGGTTTTTTTACAGTTGGGGCACGGCGGTTGTGTTTTTTTCAATGTCATGGGAATATTTGAAAAGGAAAATTTTTTGCGTTTTTTCCCCCCGTTCAATTTCATTTTTTTTTTTTTTCAACGGGGTGTTGCACGACTCTTTGGACAGTGGTGAAAAGCACCAAAATTTTTTTTTTGTCAAGGCCCGGGCCCATCCCCAAACAAAGAAAGCTGTTTTGGTTTCTGAAATTTTTGCCCCTTATAGGTGCGGGATGTTGGGTTTGAGTCCCGATAGCACTTTTGGGGGGGGTTGGGGTTTTTTGAGACTGACAGCGTGTGGAATGTTGAATTCTGAGTCTAATTGCTGTTTGGGTTTTTGGGTTTAGGTTGAAAAGCACTGTGTTGGATGCTTGGGGGGGCTGTGTCTGAAGATGTGGGGGAATGTTGACATTCCGAGTCTGTAGAGTGTGGGATGCGGGGGGTTTTTGGGTTTTTTATTGGCTATGTGGGATGTTGAAGGGTTTTGGGTTGGTAGCCCGTATTGGATATGGGGGTTTTTGAGTCTGAAGGTTTCCCGGGTTTTTGGGTTTTTGGTTTTCGGGGGCTTTTTAGCTGGGAGGGATGTTTGGGGGTTTGGTTCCATTTGCTGTGTGGGATGTTGGAGGTTTTTGGGCTGATAGCTGTTGGGAAAGTTTTTTGTTCTTGGGCCGATAGCTTTGTGGGGGTTTTGGGGTTTTTTCTTCTTTATAAACTTGGGGTTTGAGGAAACTGGGTTTTTATAGCTGTTGGGATGCTAAGGTTCTGGGTCCCGATTGCTCTGTGTGAAATGTTGGATCCTGGGTCCCAAAAGCTGTGTGGGATTTGGGATTTTGGGGGTGATGGGCTGTTTTGGATGTTTGGGTTTGGGTCGGGTAGCTTTAAAGAATGTTGAGGTTTGTGTTGATAGTGCTGTGTGGGTTTTTGAGGTTTTGGGTCTGATAGCTCAAGGGATATTTAGATTCCCGTGTACAATAGCGTGTGTAGGTTTTTGGGGGGTTTGGGGTTTACCGCTGTGTGGGGAAAGTTTGGGGTTTTGGGGCTGATAGCTGTGTGAAATGTTTTTGGGGTTTAGAGTTTGATAGCCTGTGTTGGGGTGTGGGGTTCTGAGTCTACAGCTGTGGGGGAAAGTTTTTTATTTTTGAGTCTGATTGCTGTGTGGGGTGTTTGGGTTCTGGGGCAGATAGCGCTGTCTTGGACACTGGGGTTCTGAGTCTGACAGCTGTGTGGGATGTTGAGGTTCTGGGTCTGATAGCTGTGTGGGATGCTGGAGTTCTGGGTCTGATAGCCCTATGTGGGATGTTAGGGTTCTTGGTCTGATAGCTAGTGGGATGTTGGGGTTCTTTGTCTGATAGCTGTGTGGGATGTTGGGATTCTTGCTCTGATAGCTGTGTGGAATTTTGGCTCTGATAGGTGTGAGGAATGTTGACACTCTGGGTCTGATAGCTCAGTAGGATGTTGAGGTTATGTGTCTGATAGCTGTCTTGGATGTTAGGGTTCCGAGTCTGATAGCACTGTGTGGGATGCTGGGGTTCTGAGTCTGACAGCTGTGTGGAATGTTGACATTCTGAGTCTGATAGCTGTGTGGGATGTTAGGGTTCTGGGACTGATAGCGCTGTCTTGGATGTTGGGGTTCTGAGTCTGACAGCTGTGTGGGATGTTGAGGTTCTGGGTCTGATAGCTGTGTGGGATGTTGGAGTTCTGGGTCTGATAGCCCTATGTGAGATGTTAGGGTTCTGGGTCTGATAGCTCAGTGGGATGTTGAGGTTCTCAGTCTGATAGAGCAGTGGGGGATGTTGGGGTTCTGGGTCTAATAGCTGTATTGGATATTGAGTTTCTGTGTCTGATAGCGCTGTGGGGGATGTTGGGGTTCTGGGTCTAATAGCTGTATTGGATATTGAGGTTCTGAGTCTGAAGGCCCTGTTTGGGATGTTGGGATTTTCAGTCTGGTAGTGCTGAGGGATGTTGGTGTTCTGGGTCTTATAGCTGGGGTTCTTGTTCTGATAGCTGTTTGGGATGTTGGGGTTCTGAGTTTGATAGCTGTGTGGGATGTTGAGGTTCTGGGTCTGATAGTGCTGTGTGAAATGTTGGGGTCCTGGGTCCGATAGCTGTGTGGGATGTTGGGACTGTTGGGCTGATGACTGTGTCAGATGTTGGGGTTCTGGGTCTGATAGCTCAAAGGGATGTTGAGGTTCTGTGTCTGATAGTGCTGTGTAGGATGTTGAGGTTTTGGGTCTGATAGCTCAGTGGTATGTTTGGGTTCTGTGTCTGATAGCGCTGTGGGGGATGTTGGTGTTCTGGGTCTAATAGCTGTTTTGAATACTGAGGTTCCGAGTCTGATTGCGCTGTTTGGGATGTTGGGATTTTCAATCTGGTAGCGCTGTGAGGCATGTTGGTGTTCTGGGTCTTATAGCTGGGGTTCTTGTTGTGATAGCTGTGTGGGATGTTGGGTTTCTGAGTTTGATAGCTGTGAGGGATGTTGAGGTTCTGGGACTGATAGTGTGGTGTGAAATGTTGGGGTTCTGGGTCTGATAGCTGGGATGTTGGGACTGTTGGGCTGATGACTGTGTCAGATGTTGGGGTTCTGTGTCTGATAGCTCAAAGGGATGTTGAGGTTCTGTGTCTGATAGTGCTGTGTGGGATGTTGAGGTTTTGGGTCTGAGAGCTCAGTGGGATGTTTGGGTTCTGTGTCTAATAGCGCTGTGTGGGATGTTGGGGTTCTGGGTCTGACAGCTGTGTGGGATGTTTGGGTTCTGGGTCTGATAGCTGGGAGGGATGTTGAGTACTGGGTCTGATAGCTTTGTGGGATGTTGGGGTTCTGTGTCTGATAGGTGTGTGGGATGTTGGGGTTCTGCGTCTGATAGCTGTGTGGGATTTTGGGGTTAAGGTCTGATAGCTGTGTGGGATTTTGGGATTCTGGCTCTGATAGCTGTGTGGGATGTTGGGGTTCTACGTCTGATAGCTGTGTGGGATATTGGGGTTCTGCGTCTGAAAGCTGTGTGGGATGTTGGGGTTATTGGTCTGATAGCTGTGTGGGATTTTGGGATTCCGGCTCTGATAGCTGCGTGGGATGTTGGTGTTCTGCATCTGATAGCTGTGTGGAATGTTGGGGTTCTGCGTCTGATAGCTGTGTGGAATGTTGGGGTTCTGCGTCTGATAGTTGTGTGGAATGTTGGGGTTATTGGTCTGATAGCTGTGTGGGATTTAGGGATTCTGGCTCTGATAGCTGTGTGGGATGTTGGGGTTCTGCGTCTGATAGCTGTGTGGGATGTTGGGGTTATTGGTCTGATGGCTGTGTGGGATGTTGGGGTTCTGCGTCTGATAGCCGTGTGGAATGTTGGGGTTATTGGTCTGATAGCTGTGTGGGATTTCGGGATTCTGGCTCTGATAGCTGTGTGGGATGTTGGGGTTCTGCGTCTGATAGCCGTGTGGGATGTTAGGCTTCTGCGTGTGATAGCTGTGTGGAATGTTGGGGTTATTGGTCTGATAGCTGTGTGGGATTTTGGGATTCTGGCTCTGATAGCTGTGTGGGATAGTGGGGTTCTTGGTCTGATAGCTGTGTGGGATGTTTGGGTTCTGAGTCTGATAACTGTGTGGGATGTTGGGGTTCTGGGTCTGATAGCACTGTATGGGATGTTGCGGTTCTGAGTCTGATACCTGTGTGGGATGTTGAGGTTCTGAGTCTGATAGCTGTATGGGATGTTAAGGTTAGGGGTCTGATAGCTGTGTGGAATGTTGAGGTTCTGGTCTGATAGCACTGTATGGGATATTGGTGTTCTGGCTCTGATAGTTCAGTGGGATGTTGGGGCTCTTGGTCTGATAGCGCTGTGTGGGATGTTGGGGTTCTGAATGTGATAGCTGTGTGGGATGTTTGGGTTCTGAGTCCAATAGCTGGGAGGGATGTTGGGGTTCTGAGTCTGATAGATGTGTGGGATGTTGAGGTTCTGTGTCTGACAGCTATGTGGGATGCTGAGGTTCAGAGTATGATAGCTGTGTTGGATGTTGGTGTTCTGGCTCCGATAGTTCAAAGGGATGTTGGGGTTCTGAGTCTAATACAGCTGTGTGGGATGTTGGGGTTCTTGGTCTGATAGTGCTGTATCTGATGTTGGGGTTCTGAATGTGATAGCTGTGTAAGATGATGGAGTTCTGAGTCTGATAGCTGGGAGGGATGTTTGGGTTCTGGGTCTGATAGCTGTGTGGGATGCTGAGGTTCTGAGTCTGATAGCTTGGAGGGATGTTTGGGTTCTGGGTCTGATTGTGCTGTGCGGGATGTTGGGGTTCTGGGTCTGATAGCTTTGTGGGATGTTGGATTTCTTGGTCTGACAGTGCTATGTGGGATGCTGGGGTTCTGGGTCTGATAGCTCAGTTGGATGTTGAGGTTCTCAGTCTGATAGAGCTGTGGGGGATGTTTGGGTTCTGGGCCTGATAGCTGTATTGGATATTGAGGTTCCGAGTCTGAAGGCGCTGTGTGGGATGTTGGGTTTCTGGGTCTGGTAGCACTCTGAGGGATGTTGGTGTTCTGGGTGTTATAGCTGGGAGGGATGTTTGGGTTCTGGCTCTGATAGCTGTGTGGGATGTTGGAGTTATGGGTGTGATACTGCGTGGGATGTTGAGGTATGGGTCTGATAGCTGTGTGAGATGTTGAGGTTCTGTGTCTGACAGTGCTGTGAGGGATATTTGGGTTCTGAGTCTGATAGCTGTGTGGGATGTTTGGGTTCTGGGACAGATAGCGCTGTCTTGGACACTGGGGTTCTGAGTCTGACAGCTGTGTGGGATGTTGGGGTTCTGGGTCTGATAGCTGTGTGGGATGTTGTGGTTCCGAGTCTGATAGCACTGAATGGGATGTTGGAGTTTTGGTTGTAGTAGCTGGGAGGGTTGTTGGGGTTCTGGGTCTGATAGTGGGGAGGGATGTTGGGGTTCTGGGTCTGACAGATAGGAGGGGTGTTGGGGTTATGGGTTTATTTAGTTATGGTGGCCCATCAGTGCAATTAAGATGAACCATTTGATCATTTTTGATAAGAGTTCTGGTAATGAAGCTTCTGACCAAATTTGGGGGTCTAACAAATATTATTATCATTAGAAGTTGCCTAAAGGTGTTCCTATATTTAAAAAAAAGAGGCTCAAATGGGCCCAGGTCACTCACCTTGACCTTGTGACCTTGCTTTTGACTAAGTTTGGTGAACATCCATAAACCAGAAGACTGTTTAATTCACGAGTTGAATTTTTTTAAAGGGTTTCCTGCTTTTAGTTTTGGTGGCCCTTAAAAAGGGTCAAGGACAATGCTACAAAACAACTCAAATCTGATGAATATCAATCAAACAATTCATGAAAAGTTATCTGAATACTTTTCTATTTTTGGCCCTAAAAGTGATCAAGTGGGATCATATAAATTTGAGAGAGGACACTACATGGATGATACAGACTTGGTTTGATAAAGACCCAACAAGTGGTTCATGAGAAGAGGTGTTTCTAGTTTTAGCTCTACTGGCCCCTAGAAACGGCCAATTTAACCTTTACCCTGCTAAATTTCTAAAGTGGAGAAGTAAATCATTCAATTTGGGCAATACATTTATCATTAGAAGGGGTGTTCACTGAAAATTTACTGAGTGCAGAGCATGGTCAGTCTGCACAGATGTGTTTGGTGAAGATCCATCCAGTGGTTTATGAGAAGAACTTGTCTACAGGTGCTGCTAGTTTTAGCTCTGCAGGCCCCTTAAAAACGAACAAGCTGAACTACTTAAACAAATTTAAGAGGGGACCATACAGTGTTGTTGCAATGCAAGTTTGGTGAAGATCCATCCAGTTGGTCATAAGAATAAGACATTTAGATATTTTTCTATTTTTAGCTAAATGCATTCAAATGGAACAATCTGAAAAAATTTGAGAGAGCTCTATGTGAGGATGCTTTGTGCAATTCTAGCAAAGTGAAAGTAGTTAAATAAATATGTTCACACCTATAGATGGATGACGAAAGATGATGGACACAGAGCAATCACAACAACTCACTTGTGCAAAAAATATTTTATTTAAATTAATCAATAAACCATGCATGTTTCATAGAGGACAACAAGTTCATTTCCTTATCAGTTAAGTTATTTTCTTTTTCCGACAAATCTTGATGAGAATAAAAAGTAAAAAGAGTTAAACAGACAAGAGAACAATTACGTCAAAGAATGCCTATCTGCATTATTATGATATCAATTATGCCAAAATGTCTACTTCTTGTATCAACAAAATACCTGGCGAGAGGAGAAAAAATCAGACGTTAGCTTTGTTTTTCCTCAGAACCAGTTCAATTAATGTATTAACAAGTGTTTGTTGGAAGCCGAAAGCTACCTGTCTAATATTATTTCTATTGATGTAAACACATCTCCCCAAAATTCCTCTATGAAATATTAGGCGGTTCAGGGGGAAAAGCCGAAATAGACAGCTTAGAATTGACTTGGAAACAGTTCAGAAAAACAATGTCTTCTAATAACCCAGGTGTGTATTCCGTAAATACCTGTATAAACATCATAGATACAAATCTATATAATTGAGAGGGAGATGCAAAAGAAAAACAATTTATTACTTGTAACAGACACTGCAAAGTTGTGCAAATGGGTTTTATTGGACAAAGGGAGTTAACTCATACAGAAGCAGACAGATTTCACATGTCAATCATCCGGTAGTTACACTTATGATATGATCTACAAACATTACCATATATCTTAAAGTGTTGAATAGATTGTGTTGTAACTGAACAAAACATTAACCAAATCCCTTTCAAAAAAACTGATTTTTGTCCTATAATAACTAAGTGACTTCACTTTAATTGAAAAATTTACTGTTAAATGAGTGACTGATTTTATAAATAAGTGAAATAGTAATAGATCAACAGATATTTTGTTCTGACTGATTGAGCGGTATACCTATTATTTACATAATAGTTTGACTGACAGGTGTTAAAAAATTATTAAAGAATATTAACTGTCTATAAGCCAGAGGGTTCATCAGCAAATAGCTGCAGATAGTAACTTTCAACAAGCTAACATCTTTAGCCACTGAAATGGAAACAAATACAGGTATTAAGTATAGCCAGGGAGTATCGTGGAAGGTGCTATGGGGTGGGACTGATGATGAGCAGGAAGAGAAACTCGAAGATAGGATTAAGTTAAAAATGTAGGGTGAAAGGAGGCTGAAAGAGCAAAAAGGATCAGTAATTTAGGAGGGAGGGAGTAAGACAGTAAAAGGAAATAAGATAAGTGGAAATTATAAAGTGAAATAAGACAGAAGTTAGGAAGAAAGGCCATCTGGAAGTGAGCAGCAAAATGACTAACTATCCATTTAAAAGACTGATTAAACTTGTTCACCATAACAGACTGAAGACTGCAGTTAATAGACTGACTGACAGACAATTTATGCTCATGTCTGATTAAAATATCAATCACTTTACAAATCAATTAAAGTTCTTTATATCACCATAAAACTGCTTCAGTTGATCAATCATTATTAGTAACTGACTATTTGATCAAGTGATAATTTATTCAGGCTTTTAAAAAAACTAATATTCATATTTGTTAATAATTAAAATAGTTCAATCATGCCCTGTTATGAAACCTATTAAAATGTTTTTGCTCATCAATTTGGTAATTATGATTAAATTGCAACTCATTTAAATTCATTATGAAAAATTAAATTTTAAAGAGACACATCTCCAGATACACTCGTCACAATTTCAAATTTTTTAAAACAGATGGCTACCTAGATATAAAAAAAATCACAAAAAAACAAGTAGCAATTCTGACACAATTAAGTGTTTTCATATCAAACTTTAATAGTATTAGTATTCTTTGGCCATTCATGTTAAGAGTATATGACTTTTGACCAACTCGCTGGGTGGCACACTAAATGGAAATTGCTGATTTTCATTACATGTCCTCTGCCTGAAAGTATTATTGAAGTTTATGTTATATAAAATCACCTAAATTCCATTCATTTCTCTCCAAACTGTGACGACCTAATTAACATAACTAATGGCTTTTCTACAGACAATACAAGATGTGTTTTTAACCTTTAGCCTGCTGGCGGCAAGTGATTCTGCCTTTGCCACCAGTGCAGACCAAGATCAGCCTGCACATCCGTGCAGTTTGATCATGGTCTGCACTGTTCACTATTCAGTCAGTATACTTTCAGTAAACACCCCTTCAAATGATAAATGGTATTGCCCAAATTGAATGATGGACCAGTCCATTTTAGAAATTTAGCAGGCTAAAGGTTAATATAATAAAGCCTTAAATTCAATGAATGAGTTTGTTATATCTTACTAACAAATGAAAGTAATTTGTAAATTTCGAAAAATATGACATCAATCTGGTGACATGCCCCTTTAAGAATAAAATTGTTCATGTTGTGCTATGGCTTTTACCCATGAGTGACAGCTACCGGCTGTCTGTTAACCTGCAATTGTCACATTTACAATTTAAACCTGATTACCTTTAAGCATGTATTTCAAGCATTTCAATAAGATATGTTAAGATACGCCAATTTCATGTGTCGTAAAACATTTAAGCTACCTGTATTCAATTATAATGACAGTTAAGAAGACAAAATACCTTATCAAATATCATGTATGAGCGATTGTATTTAGGAAGAAATACCTTGTCTTTAGAACAAATACAATAATGCTTGACTGATATGAATGCATTTCAAAGATTACTGTATTATTTAACAAAACTAACCTTTGACAGTGACTAACAAATACCAAAACAATAGCTAACACTGTAAATACACCCGTTTGGCAAAAAATCACATTTGTCAAGCTTAGACTGCGTTTTTCTGCAGAAAATGTAGCAGCCGTATAATTGCATTGTGCATAGGTATGGTAAGGATTAAACAGAGGCTCAAACCTGGTTCCTACAGGAGCAGATACCTATTTCACAGGTCGTGGGAGATTAGATCCAGCTTTAAGGCAACTGCTGAAGCAGTCTTGAGACTCTGTTGAGTTACCGCTAATACAGTTACCTAGGAGCCAGGTATAACCATCCATAACTACAAGTTTTTTTTTTTTTTGGAGGGGTTTAGCACCACTTTTCAACAGTATTTCAGTTATGTAATAGCTGGCAAGGTTACATAACCAGTGTTCCTGGATATTATCTGCCAACTTCTCCAAATGAATCATACTTGGATGATGAATGATTTCAAACACATGTCAATATATTAAATTGTCACAGAGAAGATATGCCTTACCTGAGGATCAAATCACTGCCCTGCAATCCATAGATCTGCACTCTCCCCACTGAGCTAAGTGATTTTGGACACAATGTCTGTTATTAAATCATCACAGAGAAGATACACTTCACCTAAGGATCAAACTCGCTACCATGCAATCCATAGATCTGCACTTTCCCTACCAAGTTAAGACTGGGCAGTCTCATAACTACAAGTGATATTCTGGTTTTCTTGCATACTGTATTCTGTAAATGATAGAAGAAATAAAACAGGTAATTTTCTTCTGAACACTATTTCTTTATACTGACAGTCTAAACGTGTTTCTTTATTAGATGAAGCTTTTTATAGCCCATGCATACAAATTCCCAAAAGTTTTGTGTTCCCAAAAGGCAGAGAATTCCGGAGTTCATAATGCTAGAATGGTTCATCATCACATCATTATCATCATCTTATGTAATTGCCTCCCTCTGTATATCGGGTAAAACTATTTTACTGGTTACTATTGTTTATATATATCACATGATTATAAGAACAAGAGCTGTCGGAGGACAGCAACGCTTGACTATTCAACAGCCTTGTCAACTGAATGAATACAAGTCAAAAAAGGGGCATAATTTTGTAAAAATGGGAAACAGAGTAATGGAACCTGCATAGCGTTTTCAGCTCATGACAGTCGACAAGTGTGTGAAGTTTCAGTCCATTCCCATTAGTGGATACTGAGATACCAGCTTACATACAAAAACTTAACCAAAAAAGTCGAAAAAGGGGCATAATTTTGAAAAAAAAATGCAAAGTAGAGTTATGGGACTTGCACAGTGCTAGTCAGATCATGACAGTGAACAAGTGTATAAAGTTTCAATCCATTCCCATTAGTGGATACTGAGATACCAGCTTACATACAAAACTTAACCAAAAACTGCTAAGTCGAAAAAGGGGCATAATTTAAAAAAAAAAAAAATAGAGTTATGGGACCTGCTTTGTGCATGTCAGATCATGACAGTGAACAAGTGTGTGAAGTTTCAATCCATTCCCATAAGCGAGTACTGAGATACCAGCTTACATACAAAACAGCAAAAAGCATATATTGTGATGCTACATTATAATATTTACTATTACAGCAGCCACTGTTAGTGGAAGGTTTTGTCCTTTCATAAAATCTATTACTTTAAAAGTATGCAACAATGAATCAAACAAATCTACCTGAAAGAAAGAGAAAACAAAGATAAAGTTGTTGTTATGTAGTTATCATCATGAAATAAAGTAGATCAGGCTATCTAAATTACACAGTGAAGGCCCTTGCCCTCTACAGCCTTTAAACAGTCCTTTTCCTGTACCCAAAGTATTTTACATTATGCAACCATAATTTATTCTTTTAATAGCAGCATTTATTCAAAAATGTTGTTCTTCATGACATCATTTACAGTTTGAAGAGTTATCTTGCATCCTGGGTGTAAGATAAGTAGTCCTAGCACCGGTAGTTCAGTCAGGTATGCAAGAAAAACATTTTTACCACAACAGTTCCATACAAACAGTCCAACAAACTAGAAATTCCAATACCTCGGATCCCTTCCCCAATTTTTCTTTGAAATATTGTGCTGCCAACTGCTATAGAAATGCTCTTCGTAAAGTTTTCTAGCTGCAAATGTAATGGGCATTGGTAGTGGTATATTATAAACATTCAAAAACCAGGTACAGTTCTAAAATGTATGCAATTGGCAAAATGACTGCCTTTGGATTTGCAAGTTATTACATTTTGGGTCAGAGGTTATTAAGTTAATGACCTGAGATTCAAGACAAGTCTCTGATTGGTTCAATCTGAGCTAAGTCTTGAAATTGACCAATGGCATAGTTGTATTTCGAGACTGTTTTCCAATTTCATTTTTGTAATCATGAAAATGCAATGGTAAGGGTTCAGACTGTAATCTTGATTTTCATAAATAGAGAAGCTGAATCAGTACTTTTCTGCTGTAACACTACTAGGTTTGGTTCGTCTCTTCCTAAAATGCAAAAGCTAAAGACAGGATTATAACAAACCTCTATAGAGGATTATAAACTAGATGCAATGGTAATGGAGGCCAAAGTCTCATATCATATGCAAAGGCAAGACTGTGCACAGTCTGTCTGCAAAACAAGATCTGCACACTTCCAGAAAGGCTAGGCATAATATCCAGCCTTTGGTTGGATGCTGGAAGACATTTTGTCACATGCCTAGAAAGCATCCAATTTTGCAACAGTTGTCGCAATTCCTCTTGTTTTCGTTTTTGCAGAGGCTGCTGTTCGGTATTTGTACTTCCCCACACCATCCCACAACCAGTTACATCAGCAGGTAAAGCACAACACTAAATGAGCCGTGCCATGAGAAAACCAACATAGTGGGTGTGCGACCAGCATGGATCCAGACCAGCCTGCGCATCCGCGCAGTCTGGTCAGGATCCATGCTGTTCGCTAACAGTTTCTCCAATTCCAGTAGGCTTTAAAAGCGAACAGCATGGAGCCTGACCAGATTGCGCGGATGCGCAGGCTGGTCTGGATCCATGCTGGTCGCAAACCCACTATGTTGGTTTTCTCATGGCACAGCTCAAATATTCATGTTCTGAGTTAGATCCTGAAGTGAGCAATGTTCTCTTGAAGCTGTGTGAGTGAAATTAAGTGTTACATAATTATTGGTACAATGGTAAAAGAATGTGGATGTTCTAAATCTTTGCAACAGTTTACTCCCTTCTGAACAATACTGTTGATCATTTATTGGTATGTCTTGAAACGATTATGTATCAACAAGAGCATTGCAATGCGGAGCAATATACGCCCAAAAGGTATGACCTTTGACTCCTAAGTGTGACCTTAACATTGAAGCATTCATTCGAAACATGCACTCTGCATGTCTTAAAAATCCTTCAAGTAGTTCAAGAGTTACAGAGCAGACACGAAACAATGTCACATGACCTTTGACCCCTAATGTGACTTTGACCTTGAAGCGAGCCATCCAAAACATGCGATCTGCATGTCTTCTTGATGTGGTGAACATTTGTGTCAAGTTCCTTCAAAATCCTTTAAGGGGTTCAATTGTTACAGAGCAGACATGAAATTGCTAATGGATGGACGGACACCGGCATCATAACATAATACGTCCCTTCGGACGTAAAATAAGTTTGTACCAATGGTCACTTAAAAAATTGCCTAAAATTTGTGAACAAGTTGCTTTAAAAAAATTTTTCTAGATTTCAAAACATTTTTTGCAGAGAACAATATTGTAGAAAATATTTAGTTTGACCTTTTAACTACACGTCAGAAAAGATAAATGTTTACTTCATAATACAAATGTGTTGTTTTTAGATCAAAGAAATCCCTTTTCAGCAATCATGTAGAATGATGAACTTTTCAGCTACTGTGAAAATATGTGTTTCTAATTTGACAGATAGCTGATTAAAGCCAGCCAAGATCCTAGTGAATTTTTATTCAAGAGTAAACGCCTGGAAAGATTAATACAGGCTGGTCTTATCTGAGAAGTTCTATTTTTGTTGACGTTTTCAGTGAATTTTACAAGATATTTATCAGTGAGTGGAAAATTAGACAGGTAGATGTTACTCATACAGAAAATTACCCATGATATAGTTTATTTGATAAAATTACACACAATTCTAACATAAATTACCTCATAAAAAATGTAAATATTTCAATAGACTGCCGATTTTATCTTAGACATTGGTATACCTAAAGTTGGCACGCTGCGATTACCGAGAGAAAAAATATCATCATAAGCTTTCCTTTTAACAGTTATATTGATGTGGCAGGGAATTTAACTTTTTTGATTAATTATCAATCATAGTTTTTTAAGAGCTGTATGTTCATTTTCTGCACCAAACTTTTGAATACTGACAATTTTGAATAGTCGAAGTTTACCTAAAAGGCTAAAATATAACCGTGCCATTGGCCAATTTTAAAACTTTTGCTCAGTAACAACCAATGAGATTGCAATTAAAGACTGGTTTCCAAATTCATGGTTAATAACCTCAGACCTAGGTTGTAACAATAAAAGTAATTTTTGATAATATTTTCTTCTTAGTTTTATATTGTACTTCACACAATTTTCTCATCAGAAAAAGAATGCTTGCCAGTATTAGCCTGTTCTCCACAAGAAACTGTGAACTTCTCCACATGAAATACAGGTGTGGAGATCAATGACTTTACATTGTAGTGTTGTTTAAATATAACAGGGAACATTCGCTTTATCCGTGTAAAATATCCACTGCTAGATGAGACAGCTGCTTTAAATTTTGAGAAGGTAAAGAAAAATCAAGTAAATTATGTTAAGCACTCATTCTAATACTTTCACTTTTTCATTGAACTGATAATGTTTTTGACAGAATAGTTATATTGTCCTCTTATCAATGTAGCACTTGCTACCCTTCATAAAAAAAACTCAAAGTGCTGACATAGCTTTTAAACTTAACTTCGTTTGAGTAGGAATCAGTTTTTTGTTGTTTTTTTTAAAGATAATGTCCTTTGTTTGATGTTATGATTATTTTAAGGGACATTCAAGACGTTAAACTTTTCCGAGTAATGTCAGAAATATCTTCTTAGTGAAAATTTACTTTGTCAATTTATCATTAGTTATATATTAATAAGCTATATATTCAAACCGCACAATTTGTCAGAAAAGAATAAAAACGACCAAGAGGCCATAAAACCAAATTAAAAGATCTCAAATATTTATTATGCGAGTCGTTTTCCATCATTTGTATCCAATTTTTCTCAGTGCGTTAAACTTTTCAAAATGTTGTATTTATATCATCACTAACAATAACAAGGAAAACATTTCAAACATCTCAGGTTTGTAGTTAAAACCCTACAGATGTAATTGCCGAACAAGAGCCGCATTTTATTTCACGCGAGTATAAAGATCATCCACCTTTCGTGATTCAGCACGATTGTCGAAGCTTCAGTTTCTTTGTTTGCTCAGGTAGCAAGTCGAAAACGGGCGGGTGGCATATTTTCTTTGTGTTTGATTCACCCAATATTCAATTTACACAAAAAATATCATCGTCAATTACAATTGAAAACCTGTAAACAGATTTAAAGTCAATGTTCTTTTCCCACCTGTGTGGAGAAAACGAGTCCAATAAATCAATCTGTTGTAGTTATTTGTGTAAGCGGTACAATTTACAAATGCGATATTATTCGTATTAAATCCCTTAACTTTCATCTGTACATTTTCTCTACAACGTTAAATAAGGCATCAACAGTTAAGTGTTATATTTAACATCGTAATATAAAAAATTACAAAAGCTATGTAAATGATCATCAAATTACGGAAAAGAAAATCAACCAGCCATAGAAAATTGGTATTTCAAGTTTACAGTTATTTCATCCTATACTTATCAAAAAGATGATTTCATGATTGAGGTAGATTATTTAAATACCAGTAGGCGTAATTCGCAAATATTTCGAGACCTAATAAAATACAGGTTATAATTTTCAATGCGATGATAAAGTCAGCAACATAACACTGTTATCAGTTTCACTAAATGTGCCTTTGATTTATAATTTAAGTTCCCAGTGTCAAACATAAACGTTAATTTACTTTAAACAAATGACTAGCTGCTAGTAGCAAAAATACTTAATTGCAGAACAGAACGATATTCTATCTAAGGGGAGTAAGTTGTTAATTAAAAAGATATTAGATTAAGAACTATTGCAGAATCACATGCCACCAGCAGGCTAAAGGTTAAGTAACTTATAAACAGCAGAGCCATAATGGTCACCTGTATTAAACAGCCACATGCTTTAAACAGCCTGTCAGCTAACTTCACAAATTGAATTTCGGGTCTAAATTTCAACTTGTTTTAAGCAATCACCTGCCTGAAACAACCAGATCAGTGATGCTGCCATGGCTGACTGCTGAACACAGGTTTGACTGTACACTGAAAAAACTTCCTACACAAAAAGGTAAGATTTTCTATTTAAAT
Organism: Mercenaria mercenaria; assembly: GCF_021730395.1. NCBI lineage: Eukaryota > Metazoa > Mollusca > Bivalvia > Venerida > Veneridae > Mercenaria > Mercenaria mercenaria. Next base: position 101,579,199 of record NC_069362.1, on the reverse strand, counting down.
GTGGAAGTTTTTTTTTGTTTTTTTTTTCAATATTCTTATTCTTTATGTAAATATTCTTATTCTTTATGTATACAGATTAACAGCAAAGTTGTTTTTATGCAATTAAATAAAATGCAATCAACACCATTTTTAGTTAACCAAATGTAAATTAGCTTGTAACATTGTACCTATCAATGTGGTACAAGGGAAACAACTCAATAATTATGTTCAAACTATACAAGTCAGTTAGATATTTCAATAGATATATTTAAAGGCGGTCTATGAAATATAAATCTGGTTAATATAACCTGTCATTTATAGCTAATCTCATTTCCGAAATATTCAGTTTTGGTGAAAAACTTAAATTTCAAGCTTCATTCATCAAAGCCTGTTAGTTAATAATATCAACAGCAGGAATATATTTGTGTTATCCATATCAAAGAACACCATGTTTTAATCAAATACAATCAAGTGTTGCTGTTATGAACTATTGAGTATATAATTATGCAATGTATTTTTATTATGATTATAATATAAAATAGTATCTGGGTCATTAATACAAGCAAATTTCGCAGAAAATGAAACAAAGTAGTGTTTCTCCTTGGATATACAGTCAAGTCTGTATATAAAGACCATGCTTAGGAAAGACAAAAGGTGGTCTGTATATGAAAATGTATTGCTTCATTTTAATACTGGTAATCTTTAGAGCCATTTGAGTCTCTGCTGACAGCAAAGGTTTTGACAGTAGTATATTTTTTTCTTGATATACTTCCAGATCGTGCCAGATATGACAGCAAGAGGGCTAGATGGCCCAATCTGCTCGCCTGAGGAGGTCCTTGACCTTTTTGACTTTCCCAAAAAATGCCACTTGAACCAACATGAGACCATTCTAGGATGCTACAGACCAAACTTGCCAAAGCTCCATCAAGGGGTTCATAAGAAGAAACAATTTTAAACAAATTCTATTTTTACCTCTGATGGCTGCCTAAAGGGGCCAAGCAAAACCTTTGAACAAATGTGAAAGAATACTACCTAGCAAGTTTAGTGATGGTCTATCATTTTGTTCATGAGAAAAGATCTTTTCCTATTTTCAGCTTTAGCTGCACCTTAAAGGGGCCAAACAAAATCATTTAAAGAACTTTGAGAAAAGACCACACAAGGATGCTACAGACCAAGTTTTGTGAAGATCTATCAAGTAGTTGATTTCTGTGTTGTTAAAAAGTCTTTTTTTCTTTTTTCAACTCTGATGGTCTCTAAAGTGGGGCAAAGCAGAGCCGTCATAGGACCTTACAAACATGTTGCATACCAAGATTGGTCAAGATCTATTAAGTAGTTCATGAAATGAAGTTGTTCCTTTGTTTCCCTATTCTAAGCTCTTGCAGCTCCTAAAAGGGGCCAAGTAAAACTATGTGAACAAAATTAGAAAAGGACTACATGCCAAGTATGGGTTCATGAGAAGATATTGTTTAAAGGTTTTTCTATTTCAGCTCTGGCATCTCCTAAATGGGGCCATGCAGAACCATTAGAACAAATCTGAGAGAATCTTACAAGATGCTAAGTAATTATCATATTTTGTGAAGATCCATAAAGTAGTTCATGAGAAGAATTCATTTGTTTGTTTTTTTTTTCGTTTTTTTTAGGGGCCAACCAGAACCATTTGAGAATCAAATCAAGATGTAGTGCCATGATGCTACTGGCCAAGTTTAGTGTAATTCTGACCAGCAGTGTCAAAGGGTATGATGTTGAAGTGCCTTAAAATTTATGAATAAAGACCATCTGCAACATTTTTGGCTCTCTCTAGTGTGGTCTCTATAAACAGGTTTGACTGAACAGCCAATCAGTGCACTACAAGGATAGAATGCCCTGCATTCAGCAAAATACAAGTATGTGACTGTATGGGCTTCCCTTTAAACCCTCTTAAAAAAAATACATCCAAAGAGCAGACACTTCCCAACAAAGACAGACATTTACCTTCCCACTGAACAGAATTCTTATTAAGTTAATGGGTCCATAATGACAATTGGCAAATTACATATTATTGGTATGCTATACCTGCATTATCTGGTTTTTAAGAGAAGTTTTGAGCACATTCAGAAACTTTATGTCCAAAGAATGCCGAATTGCCAAATGGGAATACGTAATTTCACAGAAACTGCCTAATGTCATTACAGGTGCACTACCTTAAATTTACCTCTTTAATGCAACAAACACAGTTTAGTCTTTTGATACTCCAGAGTGGCCGCACTGTACTCGACTTCTGTACAGGTATCTCTTTCTAACTGCAGAATATGGAGAAAGAAACTAGAAGCATGGGTGCTTCAGGTTAGCTGGTGGTGACACATCTTTAAGGTAACTGGTTCAAAGACCTGCTGGCATTATAACCACAATTCCTAAATTAACTTGAATTGAATTAGTACAAGACAAAAGAAACAACATTCAAATAAACAAGAAAATACTGGAATTTCCTGCAACAATATGGTCTAGAAAATTGTATTATATAGATTTATTTTTCCCATTGTTTTTTATTGGGAGGGGGAGTGGAAGGCCCGGGGAGGTTGATGGGAGGGGGAAATTAGTTAATTTTATTCAACAGTATTTCTGTCAGGTAAATTATAAATGTCTGAGTCCTGGGCAGCAGTAACTGACAGCGTAACAGAGAAAATTGCATGACTACCATTTATAGTTTTGTTAACTGGGATTTTGTTAAAAAGAATTTGAAAATGCAGCATTTATGTTCATCCTTTTTTTATTTCAATTTCTTCAATAAAGTTTATTAGAAATGCAGGTGTGTAAATAATTAACTGAAAACAAACAACTTTGAGACTTTTCCAGCTATGTCTTCAGCAAAATGATCTTTCCTATATATACTTATATCTACCCTGACATATTGTCAAATAGCACTGAACATTCTTTGGATAAGCAAATACGCCCCTCCCCCATGATGGCCTGTTTGAGGCAAATGGGTATTTGATTTTGTATGTTTTTACCTTGACCTTTGACCCAAAATGACAAATGGGGTTATCTGCTTTAACTAAAGCGATACACCGGTTGCTGATATAAGTCTTGCAAGTACTTTAAAGTCTTTAGAAGTCATCCAGCTGGCTTGCTAGTTTTGGGGGTTTTTTTTTGTTTTACGTCATACCAACACATGAAAGGTTATATGGCGACATTCCAGCTTTGATGGTGGAGGAAGACCCTAGGTACCCCTCCGTGTAATACTTCATCACAGGTGGGCACCTGTGTAGAACCATCGACCTTCTGTAAGCCAGCTGGATGGCTTCCTATCATGAATATTTCAAAGCCCAGAGTGAGGCTTGAACCCACATTGGTGAGAGGCAAGTGATTAAAGTCAATGACCTTAACCACTCTGCCACGGAGCCCCACAGCTAGCTTTTGGAAGACTGGTAGTTCTAGCCAGTTGAAATAACTGCTGTCTTTGCTTGGAAAGTCACTACACAACATGAGCTGAAGATGCAACAAATTCTTAAAAGGTTCATTTACAAAACTTGGAATGTCCTGCTTGAAACATCTACCATAGATCATCTGAGCATCTTGATGTGTATCAATATAATATTTGGATTTCATAGATCTTATCAGTGTAAAAAAAACCCTACAGTTTTGAAGTAAAAAGAGAAGCTGTACACTAAACACAGTAAAGAGGGCTGAAGTTCTGTGGCACTGAAGTAAGAGAAGAACTTATACCATAATATCATGCAAACTTGCACCAGTTGTGAAAAGGTGTATCAAAAAGAAGAGGCAAACTTCTATCAAATTTCATCAGCTGTTGGTGAACAGAAATGCTTGACATATTGTATCAAGATGTATCTGCTTGCTGGTAAACAGCACATGCTTGACATATTGTATCAATATGCATCTGCTTGTTGGTGAATAGAAATGCTTGACATACTGTATCAAGGTGTATCTGCTTGCTGGTATGCTTGACATATTGTATCAAGGTGTATCTGCTTGTTGGTGAACAACAAATGCTTGACATATTGTATCAAGATGCATCTGCTTGTTGGAGAATAGAAATGCTTGACATACTGAATCAAGGTGTATCTGCTTGTTGGTAAACAACAAATGCTTGACATATTGTATCAAGATGTATCTGCTTGCTGGTAAACAGCACATGCTTGACATATTGTATCAATATGCATCTGCTTGTTGGTGAATAGAAATGCTTGACATACTGAATCAAGGTGTATCTGCTTGTTGGTGAATAGAAATGCTTGACATACTGAATCAAGGTGTATCTGCTTGCTGGTGAACTGAAATGCTTGACATATTGTATCAATATGCATCTGCTTGTTGGTGAACAGAAATGCTTGACATATTGTATCAAGATGTATCTGCTTGCTGGTAAACAGCACATGCTTGACATATTGTATCAATATGCATCTGCTTGTTGGTGAATAGAAATGCTTGACATACTGTATCAAGGTGTATCTGCTTGCTGGTAAACAGCAAATGCTTGAAATATTGTATCAAGATGCATCTGCTCATTGGTGAACACTGAAAGCTTGACACATTGTATCAAGATGCATCTGCTTGTTGGTGAACACTGAAAGCTTACATATTGTATCAAGATGTATCTGCTTGTTGGTGAACAAGGAATGCTTGACATACTGTATCAAGATGTATGTGCTTGTTGATGAACAACAAATGCTTGACATATTGTATCAAGATGTATCTGTTTACTGGTGAACAACAAATGCTTGACATATTGTATCAAGATGTATCTGCTTGTTGGTAAACAGCACATGCTTGACATATTGTATCAATATGCATCTGCTTGTTGGTGAACAGAAATGCTTGACATATTGTATCAAGAATTATCTGCTTGCTGGTAAACAGCACATGCTTGACATATTGTATCAATATGCATCTGCTTGTTGGTGAACTGAAATGCTTGACATACTGAATCAAGGTGTATCTGCTTGTTGGTGAACAGAAATGCTTGACATATTGTATCAAGATGTATCTGCTTGTTGGTAAACAGCACATGCTTGACATATTGTATCAATATGCATCTGCTTGTTGGTGAATAGAAATGCTTGACATACTGTATCATGGTGTATCTGCTTGCTGGTAAACAGCAAATGCTTGAAATATTGTATCAAGATGCATCTGCTCATTGGTGAACACTGAAAGCTTGACACATTGTATCAAGATGCATCTGCTTGTTGGTGAACACTGAAAGCTTACATATTGTATCAAGATGCATCTGCTTGTTGGTGAACAAGGAATGCTTGACATACTGTATCAAGATGTATGTGCTTGTTGATGAACAACAAATGCTTGACATATTGTATCAAGATGTATCTGTTTATTGGTGAACAACAAATGCTTGACATATTTTATCAAGATGCATCTGCTTGTTGGTGAACAACAAATACCTGACATATTGTATCAAGATGTATCTGCTTATTGGTGAACAAGAAATGCTTGACTTATTGTATCAAGATGCATCTGCTTGTTGGTAAACAACAAATGCTTGTCATATTGTATCATGATGCATCTGCTTGTTGGCAAACAGCAAATGTTTAACATATTGTATCAAGATGCATCAGCTTGTTGACGAACAGCGAATGCTTGACATACTGTATCAAGATGCAACTGCTTGTTGGTGAACAGAGAATGTTTGACATATTGTATCATGATGCATCTGCTTGTTGGCAAACAGCGAATGTTTAACATACTGTATCAAGATGCATCTGCTTGTTGAGGAACAGCGAATGCTTGACATACTGTATCAATATGCAACTGCTTGTTGGCAAACAGCAAATGTTTGACATACTGTATCAAGATGCATCTGCTTGTTGAGGAACAGCGAATGCTTGACATACTGTATCAATATGCAACTGCTTGTTGGCAAACAGCAAATGTTTGACATATTGTATCAATATGCAACTGCTTGTTGGCGAACAGAGAATGTTTGACATATTGTATCATGATGCATCTGCTTGTTGGCAAACAGCGAATGTTTAACATATTGTATCAAGATGATCTGCTTTTTGAGAACAGCGAATGCTTGACAACTGTATCAATATGCAACTGTTTGTTGGCAAACAGCAAAGTTTGACATTTATCAAATGCAACGCTTGTTGGCGAACAGAGAATGTTTGACATATTGTATCATGATGCATCTGCTTGTTGGCAAACAGCGAATGTTTAACATATTGTATCAAGATGCATCTGCTTGTTGACGAACAGCGAATGCTTGATATATTGTATCAAGATGCATTTGCTTGTTGGTCAACAGCGAATGTTTGACATATTGTATAAAGATGTATCAAGTTGTTGGTGAACAGTGAATGCTTGACATATTGTGTAAAGATGTATCAAATTGTTGGTGAACAGTGAATGCTTGACATATTGTATAAAGATGTATCAAGTTGTTGGTATTGATGCTTGAAATATTGTATCAGCTTGGACATAAACAGAAAATGCTTCCATATTATTAGTGTACAGGTGATCAGGGAACATTTGGCATATGACATCAAAATGCATCAGCTTGTTGGTAAAACGAAAATGCCATTATTAAACCATTTCTTTATTTGAAAAATATATACAAGAACAAGAAAATAAATTCACATTAAGTATACAGCCTGAGATAATAGACTAAATTTAGGTGAAGAAAGTTCATTCAAGTTCAGGACAAATCTTTAAGTTCGAATGAATGATTTTCACATGATTTCAATCTATACTAATCTTTATCAAAATGCCCTCTGACCTTGAGAACAAATACAATTTTGTCTCTTTTTATTTACTTTCACTAACTCGACTGTATACAAATAAAGTGGGATTACAACTTCAAACGTTTAACAAGTAGGGGGCAATCTCCCGCTTAAGAAAAGAAAACTGCATTGAAAGCTACATTTTGTCAATGTTTTTAGCAACTTGAAAAAATAAAATATGTAAACAAATTACACAGATTACTTTTTTGCATGGCAATAAATGTTGAATTGTTAAATTCCGCTGACGAATTGATTATACAATGAGTAATTACTCAGGTAAATGACAGATAAAGTAATATAAATTACTTCAAATAAACTTATATCGTAGATTGTCTTGAACCGCAATTTTGGTTAAAATGTATATTTGAAACTGAACATTTTTCAGCAAACATCAATCTTTTTGAGATCTGTTCTAATACCTCCAAGTGTACACAAAAATATATTTCTTTAAACAGAAAACAATAAGTATAAAACAAGTTGATAATCTATATCTGTTATCTGCTCTTGATAACATTTCTGCACATTGTCAGGCTGTTTGAGTGATTCTATGATTATATTGCCTGCAACTCATTTAATCCCTTTGGAATCCATTTTATTTACATTTTCACATATGTATGCCCCTTTAGATTAAAAAAAACACTTTATAATATCTAAAGATGATATGGCTCGAAGGAATTTTGTACTGTGTCATCCAAAGAACATTGCAGAGAAATTATTTTTAAATCAGATCAGGGGTTCTAAGGAGAATATTTCTGAAGTTTTCATCTTGGTTGCCATGGCAACCAGAATTTTGCACGAATGACCTAGATTTGAAGGAATCTGAAAAAGACCTCCCAAGGGACATTCCTGAGAAGTTTGGTTAAAACTGGCTTTGTGGTTTTGAAGTAGTTCTTTTAAAAGAAATGGTGGACAGACAATTCTGTGCTGGCATATCCATCCAGAGCTGGCTACACTCCTGATAGATGTCATTATTAAATTGTTACATTTTTTTTTCTAAATGCAATAATCTATTATTCTTTTCTATAATAAATTGTAGCTATTTGTGCATTAGTTTGACCAACAGCAAAAATTAATGTTGATTTAATCTATTTTGACTTAGAAAACTTTTAAGAAAACATGTTTAATAACAACAAATACATGAAGTAAAATTTGACCTAGAATTCATTGACAAAATTTCATGAAGATCAGTGATTATAGACTAGCTCCTAGACTATGATATATCTTTTTACATTTCTATGATTGAATGTAATGAACTGAGCCAGTCTATATCTTATGTCCAATATCATAGACTGATAATTTTAACATCATTCCTCTGTGAAAATCTCTAAAACAGACTGGCTTTTGTCTCTATGGAATTGAATCTGACAAAAAGGGGAAAATGTAGAAATATATTATTATCAGTCTAGTGGCTAGTCTAATTGGCCTCAACAGGGTTAACAAGATTCCTCTATTATTACCTACTGACTTAGTTTTTGACCCATGATAACCACATATGAAACTTATCTTAGATTTTTATGTGGTTAACATTTTATATGTTGATGACAGACAATGCATACTGCACTATGCATACTGCACAACAGACACAAGGTGATCACAATAACTCCACTTTAGCATTGTGCTCAGATGAGCTAAAAAAGAAGAAAGTATATTAGAGAAAGAGCTGTAAAAGATAATTTGTGGTTCAGAAGGAAATTAAAGAAATAAATTATCTTTCTAAGGTAATTTGAATCAATATTATTATAACATACTAGCTGTCTAAATAATGTGACCTGAAAGGTGAGAAGTCAACAGATGAAATGCTATCTCCATAAAATGACTTGTTACGAAGGTGACATACATTTTGTGTCTTGTTACCAGGCAATTTGCAATTTGTAATATGATAATGTTCACATATACCTATGTTTCTATATTGAGAAACAATAAATTTCATAATCACAGTGTCCAATAAAGGTACTAATGAAATTAAATCGTACAATATTAAAGGGAGGTAACAAAAATTCTAAATTTAACAGAACTCTCTAACCAGCATTTTAAAATAAGGCATAATCCACAATTACAGTGTGATTTTATAGCATTGTATGCCGCTCCTACATATTTTGGCTGCACAAGAAAATGGATGGTTGGATTACAATTGTAGGTAAGCAGTAGTAGGGTGGAAGGATTATCATGGAAGGTTGACAGGCAGTCAAATTTGGTGTCATAATATCACTCATTACCGTTCAGTCTGATATTATCTTCACATCTGAAAAATAGAGTATTTATTAGTGACTAACATCCGCACATAAACTGTAAGCTCAATAATCAAGGTAGAACCATCAACTAAAGTATTCTATAACCCTAACCCAGGTTTTGAATCCAAAAAGCTGAGGGGAAAGTGAACCTAAGGTAACAACTTTAAACATACAACCACGAAGGCCTTTTATATAATGGCATTACTACAAAACCATCCCTATTTAATTTCAAGTCATTTATGTGATCATCGGGTATGAACATATTTTTCAATCAAAATAGCTTTTGCAAAATTCCAAGCAAAGCAAAGACCTGCCCATTTACAGTAAGTGAATCTTCACTTATACACTTGAAACTAAAGGAAAAATGTCTGTCTACTGAATTTTTAAAAACAAAAAAGCAAACATAGCATTAGAAAATTGGAATTTCTTGTAACAGCCTGTAACGAATTGCAGTTGACAGGTTAGCAAACAATAATGTTCCTAGATATATTTATAATAATTAAATAATCTTCTGATTTTATTGGCTTATTATGGTATTATATTTGTCAAATCTTAACATGTTTTCAAGGACCCGCTGTAGTAAAGACAGTGATATTTAATTTACTGCTCTGGGCTGGCCATAGAAACACTGGAATTTGAAAAGATCTACATACTGTAGTCTGAGGCCTGTTTCACAAAACATCTTACGATTGTTTTTTATCGTATGAACTTTTCATGCATGTTTTTTATCGTATGAACTTTTCATGCATTTCGTATAACATTAAAGATGTTTTGCAAAAGTTCTTAAATCTGTGACAATCTTACGAAGTTGCGAATTTAAGAAAATATTTGCTAAGTTAAACAGCTGTCACTCTGACTTTGTATATGTAATAAAACATCAACAAAATCCAGAAATTTGTATAATATCTTCAAAATTGCAAAACATTTAAAATCAAAGAATGAAAATACTCGATTATATTTATTCCTTATCAGACTTCCTGACAAGAGACTGTGAAAAACCCCTTATGCCATGTCCCATGCAGTCATGCACAACAGATTTGCGAGTCAGCCTTCTGCATTATGTTTTTTTTCTTTTCGAAATTTAGTTAGTATTTTAATGCAGAAATAAAAATGAATAATCACTGCAGCATAACCAAATGATCTGATATCTGTCTATGGTATTATGCCACATATACAAAATGTAAAAATGCAAAATGTTTGGATTATTACCTGCATATCTAAATATATACAATTGTTGACTGTTTTTAACAGCTATTAATGCGAAAAAGAATTTTTTTTTAATAACATTTCATTTTTATATTGGTGGGAAAATAAGAGAACAATTGCAATGAAATAATTCCTCCCGTAAAAGGGAAGTAATTCTGAAAATTCACCATAAAATACTTTTTTAACTGGGTCCATAAAACACATCAGCTTGATATGTTGAATAGTTTTACAAAGTTATTCAAATAATTCTGCAAGGATGAAAAAGTTGTTACAGACAAGAAAAGGAAAGTGACCTAACAGTAAACAACATATTTGACCTTCAATGTGACCTTGACCTTTAGGCTAGGAGTATGGGTGTTGCACATAACACATTAACTCATTATAGGAAACATTTGTGCCAAGTAGTATTAAAGTTCCTTCATGGATGACAGAAAGGACTGGACACAAAAGTGTAGATGTACAGATGAACGTAGTGAAGAATGGATGGCAAAGCCCAATCCTATAGTCCCCAAACTAGTTTTCAACCAGTAGGAGACTAGAAACAGTTCTTAGATTGAAAGGTATGTGCCTAATAAATATTTATGGGATATTTAATAAGAGACTTATACATCATAAAAAACAACATATTTTCAATGGCCTGTTAAGAGGATTTCCTTAAATGGATAAAAACAAGAGATAATGCACAAATGAGCCATGCCATGGGAAAACCAACATAGTGGGTATGCGACCAGCATGGATCCAGACCAGACTGCGCATCCGCGCAGTCTGGTCAGGATCCATGCTGTTCGCTAACAGTTCTCCAATTCCAATAGGCTTTAAAAGCGAACAGCATGGAGCCTGACCAGCTGCGCGGAAACGCAGGCTGGTCTGGATCCATGCTGGTCGCATACCCACTATGTTGGTTTTCTCATGGCACGGCTCAAATATGTTTTAACCGATTAAATTTCATGGACACTGATGTCATTCACAATCATTATCTTTAAAAGTGAATTATATTAGTGAAATCTGAAGATTGATTTTCAAGTTAAACATTTGAATAGACATTGTAATACTTTAAAAAATACTTTAATGCTATCATATTGAGATTTTGAAGAGTCTCTTTGCGGGGTTTTTAACACTTGACCCTTTGCATGGCAAAAAGACATAAATCGTTATCACTTTATAAGCAAGAGATTTTATAAACTATACTGCTTTGTCATTATTTAACATGTTTATATCAATAAAAGGAAAGTCAATTGAAATGAAAAAAAATGACAAATATATCTCTTTACCATTTCAAATATGTAAAAGATAAAGAAAAGGAAGTATTGGGTCTATTATACCTACTGCAACATCGGCCTATTAAATATACAAAAGCTGTTTATAGCAATACCTCTTATCGCAATTTCTATTTTAGATATGGTTCATTCTTAAAGCTGGCCTTAAAAGTATTAATTTTTTGTTGGATGAAGTAATTCTTTTAATGTATATAGGTAACAAAAAGTTACCCTGCAACAACCAATTTTTATTCAATGACCTACTTATCTTTTTTATCAAATGTCCTGAATTGAATAAAACAGATAAAACATGCAATACATTGATAATTTACTTGCAAAACTAGAATGTTGAAGCCCAAAGGGCAACAATGTCAAGCCCACTATTTGTTGGCACACTGCCTGAATGACTCAAAACATTTCAGCCAATTAAAACAAGTTTCATTTCAATATCTTGACCCAAACTAAAGTTATTTAACAGAAACGATCATCCACACAAAAAAATAATTCTAAGTCCACAAAAAAACAATCTTTACCAGGTAGAGTTAGGTCAAAATTATGGGCGGCGGTGACCGCCAAAATTAGTAAACTTATGAACTGATAGTCTTATTAACCCTTTACAATGCACGTACTCGTCTTTCCTTAAACGGCTTCACATTTGGCTGCATGGCATCAAATTTTGATACGCCGCTCCAAATCACACAACACGGTTTCAGTATGCATTAGAAAGGCGCCAAAACTTTAATGAATCGTTCATTACACTGCACGAACTCATGTTGCGTTAAACGTCTTCACATTGCGCTGCATGGCATCAAGTTTTAATACACCGCTCTTAATTACACAAAGCGGGTTTTATATGCATTAGACGGCGTCAAGTTGTAATAAATCATTTCATTTTACATAGCACGTACTCATGTTATGTTAAATGGCTTCACATTGAGCTGCATGGTGTCATGTTTTGTTGGATGATTTCATATTACGGTGCATCGCAACAAGTTTTTCAATGCATCATTCCATGTTTAGAGTGGATGGAATGAAGTTTTGTATTAAATGGTTTCAATATACAATGCGTTGAATGCAAATTTAGTGGACGGGGTGGAGTTTTAGACTAGACGGCGTTGAAATGCTATGCACTGACTGACTTGTTTATGAATGGATTGTATATTTACTAATTTTGGCGGTAACTGCCGCCCATACAAAATACACCTAAACATTTGATGTATCATCCATGTTGCACCATAAAAAACTGGTGTTGTTTTTTCCGTATGGCCAATAATAAAAGATTTACAAAATAAGCTATTTATAGGAACAACAAAGGGAAGTAATTCTAAACAAAAATTATGCATCCAAAAAAAATAAAAAATTCTTAGTCCACACAAAAAAAATCGTCTCATTCAGAGGCTAATATTTATACCAAATAAAAATAAGACTGATCAATGCATTTCAAAGTTATGGCAAGGACAAGCTCTAAAATGAGGTTTGACCCCTAAATGTGACCTTGATCTTCGTCAAAATGCTTTTCTTTCAAAGGTACTTTTACAACTGGGCAGATGAGTATGATGTATGTAACAATGGAAGCATTAACATATCCAAAACTATAAATAAGGTCCCAGAACAATTTATTAGTGCCAATACAAATGCATTTCTTGAAGGACACCAACTTTCCTTGCACTGTGTAAAACAGGACAGCTCTCAAATGAAAAAGATCATTCTCAGTACACTGTATCAACAAAAAAAAAGATATTTGACCTTGACCTTTCTTTCACTGACCACAAAATATTATGGGTTAAGGTTTAGGAGTATATCACCAAAACACAGAAATATTTTATAAACGAATAACATCGTTACCAATATTTTACTTAACCATTACATGTTCTGCCGTACTGTCCCGTACTGAAAATATTCTGAAAAAGTTGTCCCCCTTTGAAAATGAATGCCATTTGTAAAGAAATAAAAATAAGCAATTGCTGAAAACTGTGTTCCACTTAATTATGTGAAATTTCAACACTTGCATACGATTGCAAATGAATCAAAACTAACATGTGTAACAGTTCTTTGAAAATGGTGAGTTTTTGAAGTGGGTCCCATTTAGGCAGTCTTTTTTCGGAATTCAATGTTTATATTAGTATACGGACACTTGTTTTGTTGTTTTTGTAATGATAGCATGTATATTACTTATATTACTCTACAAAACAAGTGTCAGTATACTGATATAAGCATTGAATTCCGAAAAAAGAACTGTTTAAACAGGCCCCACTTCCAGACAGTCAAGCGCTTTTAAAAACTCACCATTTTCAAGGAACTGTTACACATGTTTGTTTTGATGCATTTGTAATAGCATGCGAGTGTTGAAATTTCACATAACTAGATGGAACACAGTTTTCAGCGATTGTTTATTTTTATTTCTTTACAAATGGCATTCATTTTCAAAGGGGGGCAACTTTTTCAGAATATTTTCAGTACGGGACAGTACGGCAGAACATGTAATGGTAAGGTAAAATATTGGTAACGATGTTGTTCGTTTATAAAATATTTCTGTGTTTTGGTGATATACTCCTAAACCTTAATATAATATTCAATACAAATGCCAACACTAATTTTGAGGATCACCACACGTGCAGGCATTCTCAAGATACAGAGCAAACATGCTTTTCAAAGGTCTTTGTGTCCTTGACCTTTATCTCAGCGACCTGGAATAAAAAGAACCCAGAACCAATGCCCACTAAAAAGTTTTAAGGACTGCAGGCATTCTTCAGATATTCAGTGGAAAAAGCTATTCTGGACAATGACAACTGGTCAGAACAACTGACATTCTCTTCAGCATTACAGTGGATAACTTTATCATTATATGGTGAAGGACAAGTGATTTGATGTTAGCAGCTTTAAGCACTTGGCCATGGAGGGCCTTCAAGAGGAGGTGACTAGTTACTTCTGATTGTTTTGTGTATAGCGTGACTTTTCAGCAGTGTTTCAGTTAGGTAACAGTTGGCAGTACTTGCCTGTTCTCCACAAGTAACTGCCAACTTCTCTACATGAATCAGAAGTGGAAGACAAATGATTTCAGACACAATGTCTTTTATCAAAATTTCATTGAGAACATATGCCTCACCTCTGGATGGAACTCCCGACCCTGCCATATCTCGATATGCACTTTCCTTATTGAGCTAAGTTTATTTACATGACATGCGTTTTCAAATTGTGAAACTGCTTTGAAAGGTTACATGCACTCTGTACCTTTACGTACCCATATACAGATACCAATGTAGACAAATATTACACTCTTAAATGGCAAAAACGAAATTTTATTTTCTACTTCAGCGCATAATCTAAAGATCAGGAGAAAGTTAATACAACAAGATCTATTTAAACTCTCATCTGACAAAACAAAATAAGGAAAAATCAATTACAGTAAATTTATATGTCAATTACCCTCGGTTTTCTGTTCGGGGCAAATTCTAAGATTGGATTCCATATTCGTTGAAAAGATGTATATTTACCATAATTTAGATTAATAATTCTGCGTCAAACCGTCATGAAAAACAGTTACTAGCTTTCGAGTCTCTAAGTATGAAAAGTCATCGGAAATATCTAGATATTGATTCTTTCACAATATTTCCGAAGTGAAAATATCTGCATTGTGATCTAACAATGTGATTTAGCCGGTCTGAAGAAATTAGCGATAATGAGATTCCACTCAGTCATCATTCAACTTGTTTTTTATGTATTAGAAGCTTATTTGGACGAGAATATCTGTAAGATTTACAGACAGGCTTTATTCGCAGAACAGATCATTTGATGAATATACCGCACAATTTTTACGTTTTGTGCTTGTATCTGCTTGGGATAAATCCTTTTCACCCATAAAGATACAATGAACAGTACTTGACCTATGTCATGTTAAAAAGGTACTGTTAACAAGAGATGTTTGTAAAACACATATGACCCCCATCGTGACCTGTCAGAGGCAACTGGGTATGTAATTTTGTATGTTGTGACCTTGACCTTTGCAAAAATGACCTCAACAATAACAGGGGGCATCTACTGACTTTCAGGCAACCATTCTATAAAGACTGACAGTCATAGGCCTAAGCTTTCTGCAGCAACTTAGCAGGTATCATTTTCAACCTTAAAGGTTTCTATGACCTTAACACTTGAGATGCTGACCTAAAAACAACAGGAGCTATCTCTATGTCATACACAATTAGTTCTGTGAAATCTGAAAGCTTAAAATGCTTCAGATTTTGATTCAAAACGGTTTCAGTTTCAAGGTCAATGTGACATTTACCTTTGACCTACTACATTGCAAAGATGCACACTGTAAAAACAAAAGCAGTTTTTCTTCTCTTTTTGACAAAAGTGCAATGCCATGTTTTCATCATTTTCAGAAACAGTACTTGCACAGCCTTTCAAAAAAACTCAGCTATTGTGGTACTGATCTGGAGCCCGCTTGAAAACATAACTATCGGAACTGAGAAAACATGACTGCAGCAGATTTAACTACAAAGACATTCCAATGTTCCCTCTAGCACATATAATATTATGATACCAAAACTGATTTTTTTCAAAATAAAGCTAAACTTAAGGAAGGAAACCTCAACTTGTTAGGCCACATTGTAAGTTGTTTCTTAAAAATCTCTATACCACTTGTAGCAAATCTTAAAAGTTATGAAATTTACATGCATGACACTTCTTAAGGTTCACTCTAATCACCCAACTCAAATATCAATTAAGTGGTTACAACTGGTGGCAGTGCTGGTCTAGAGTTATTCAACTTGTATCCAGAAATATACACCAGTTCTGTAATAGAAATGGTGTGCAACTTTAGAAGCCCAAGGTTCTCACCAATGCAGCAAGTGTATATAATTATCTCACAGCAAAACTAATAACTGTTTACTACATATAAATGAAATTCATTTGTTCTTTAGACTGACCAAAACTCAAAATTTCATCATTTTTGACTTTCTGATTTGGTGACATTAAAATGGCATCAACACTGGCATGCACATACCCAAAATAAGATTTTCAGAACAATATGGAAAAACAGCAATGTTTACACTGTATTTACCACCATTTTCACTGTAATTATCTCTGTTTTCACAGTACTGGTGTCATATGAGAAGGCATGGTCATGACCCAAGTAGGCCTCGAACCCTCAACTTCCAGGTTGAGTAGCCGCCTCCCACTGCTCCACTTAATTGCCAGTATAGTCTAGTATATCACAACACAACTATCATTTGTGTGATGTAATAATATGCTGTTTTCTTTTGTTTTTAAGAGACAAATTTCAAAGAAAGACTCCAGATGCTTCTCTGGTACAGGCTGGGTAGAACCACAGACTTTCAGCAAGTCAGCTACACGGCTTAACCAGCACAGATGGAATTCACAAATGTGAAGGGCAATCAAGTGATCTGAAGTCAGCAACATCATAAAGGCCCCGAAGATCAACTTTATCAATGATATTTTAGAATCTGTCTTTTGCAGCAATAAAATTGGCTGAATGATCAGATCTCCTGTTTCTTAGGCATATTCATCATGTTGATACATGCTCAAACCCTGGTTTGGACTACTACAAAAGTGGTACTACAGATGCTAGAACACTTCCCTAACTGAACTTCAACTGGGAATATATCTGACCCAGCTGACCCCTAAACAAGGTCAAAAATTTTCTTCAGTACTTATCTTACAGCCATTCTTTGGAGACTTATCAGGATTGAATTATAATTTACGTTGCCTCTTCCTTCTAGAAAACAGGGTATGTACTTCTGCAGTACCTCAAAATTAAATGTACTGTTCAAGTCAATGGAACGTTACTGCAACCTGTTAACAAAATGTGAGAACATTTTTTTTTTAGTGTCCTTTGCACAGCAAGATGTCATTTCAACATGACAAAATACCACGAAGTCTTCAATGTTCGTGAAGAACTAATTCTTGAAGATTTCGATGAAGCATCAACATTTTGTGCTTGAAATTGGAAACCCGTGAGCTCCTGTCACATCAGAATAGCCATTGCAGTTGAAATGATGAAAATTTAGGCGAACGGAATCAAAAAATTTCATAGTATAAAATTTGAATTTGTTGTGACAATTAGATCAAGTTTAAGGGATTAAGTAATTTACTGGTAAACATTAAACATTTTCTACAGAAAATAAGAGCTGCCTAAGGACAGCAACGCTTGACTGTTCAACAGCCTTGTCAATTGACGAATATAAAAGTCAAACAAGAGGACCATGATGGTCCTGAATCGCTCAACTCTTCCCACATGATCCAGTTTTGAGTATGACATCGTTTTTTCTATTATTTGACATAGTGACCTAGTTTTTGAGCTCATGTGACCCAGTTTTGAACTTGACCTAGATATTATCAAGATAAAAATTCTGACCAATTTTCATGAAGATCCATTGAAAAATATGGTCTCTAGAGAGGTCACAAGGTTTTTCTATTATTTGACCTATTGACCTAGTTTTTTAAGGCACGTGACCCAGTTTCAAACTTGACCTAGATATCATCAAGGTGAACATTCTGACCAATATTCATGAAGATCCATTCAAGGGTATGGCCTCTAGAGAGGTCACAAGGTTTTTCTATTTCAAGACCTACTGACCTAGTTTTTGATTGCAGTTGACCCAGTTTCAAACTTGACCTAGATATCATCAAGATAAACATTCAGACCAACTTTCATACAGATCCCATGAAAAATATGGCCTCTAGAGAGGTCACAACGTTTTTTCATTATTTGACCTACTGACTTACTTTTTGATGGCACGTGACCCACTTTCGAACTTGATCTAGATATCATCAAGATGAACATTCTGACCAATTTTTATGGAGATCCATTCACAAGTATGGCCTCTAGAGAGGTCACAAGGTTTTTCTATTTTTAGACCTACTGACCTAGTTTTTGACCGCACATGACCCTGTTTCGAACTTGACCTAGATATCATCAAGATGAACATTCAGACCAACTTTCAAGAAGATCCATTGAAAAATATGGCCTTTAGAGAGGTCACAAGGTTTTTCTATTATTTGACTTACTGACCTAGTTTTTGATGGCACGTGACCCACTTTCAAACCTGACCTAGATATCATCAAGATGAACATTCAGACCAATTTTCATACAGATCCCATGGAAAATATGGCCTCTAGAGAGGTCACAAGGTTTTTCTATTATTTGACCTACTGACCTAGTTTTTGAGGGCACGTGACCCAGTTTCGAACTTGACCTAGATATCATCAAGGTGAACATTCTGACGAATTTTTATGAAGATTTCATGAAATATATGGCCTCTAGAGAGGTCACAAGGTTTTTCTATTTTTAGACCTACTGACCTAGTTTTGGACCGCACGTGACCCAGTTTCTAACTTGACCTAGATATCATCAAGATCAACATTCAGACCAACTTTCATACAGATCCCATGAAAAATATGGCCTTTAGAGAGGTCACAAGGTTTTTCTATTATTTGACCTACTGACCTAGTTTTTGATGGCACGTGACCCAGTTTCGAACTTGACCTAGATATCATCAAGGTGAACGGTCTGACCAACTTCTATGAAGATCTTGTGAAATATATGGCCTCTAGAGAGGTCACAAGGTTTTTCTATTTTTAGACCTACTGACCTAGTTTTTGATGGCACGTGACTCAGTTTTTCGAACTTGACCTAGATATCATCAAGGTGAACATTCTGACCAATTTTCATGAAGATCCATTGAAAATTATGGCCTCTAGAGAGGTCACAAGGTTTTTCTATTTTTAGACCTACTGACTTAGTTTTTGATGGCACGTGACCCAGTTTCGAACTTGACCTAGAATTTACCAAGATGAACATTCTGACCCATTTTCATAAAGATCCCATGAAAAATGTGACCTCTAGAGATGTCACAAGGAAAATTTTATGCACGGACGCACATACGCACGGACGACGGACACTGCGCGATCACAAAAGCTCACCTTGTCACTTCGTGACAGGTGAGCTAAAAAGAGGCATAATTTTGTAAAATTGCAAAACAGGGTTATGGAACCTGTACAATGCATATTTTTATATGCTCATGACAATGGACAAGTGTGTGGAGTTTCAATCCTTTTCCATTAGTTGGTACTGAGATATCAGCTTACCCAAAAGCTGCTAAGTCAAAATTTTGTAAAAAAGCAAAGTACAGTTATGGAACCTGGGCATTGCATGTCAGATCATGACAGTGAACAAGTGTGTAAAGTTTCAATCCATTCCCATAAGTGGGTACTGAAATACCAGCTTACATACAAAAACTTTAACCAAAAACTGTCAAACATTAAGAGGCCCAAACCGGCCTAAGTGACACTCACCTGAAGAGGACCTTAACTACCTGACCCTAAAAGGGGCCAAACACACCAAACTGAACAAATTTATGAGAGAACCTTATATTAATGCCACAGACCAGGTTTGATGAAGATCCACTCAGTGGTTCACGATAAGTAGTCATTAAAATGTATTTCGTGGCCTCAACGCGAAACTAGTCTATCTGCTTCTATTTCTATATATACATAGACTAGTTTTGCATTGAGGCCACGTTTTGTACTTTTAGCCCTAGCAACCCCTAAAAGTGGCCAACTGCCCCTATTTGAACAAATCTGAGAGAGGACCTTATAATGAACCTACAATCCAAGACTGATGAAAATCCATCTAGCCATTCATTAGAAGAAGTTGTTTAAACGTATTTCTAGTTTTAGCTCTGATGTTTTAAATTCATAAACCAACAAATTTTTATCAAAACGTGTTTCGCTTTAATAAGCTTCTTCTGACAGTTGACAATAAAGTACACAATGCAGCTTTTAACAGGGACCAGGTGTCCCCAACTGAAAAATTTTGGTAAAGGGCCTTATAACAATGCTACAAATCAAGTTTGATGAAGATCCATCAACAAGTTCATGAGAAGAAGTCTTTTGAAGGCATTTACATTTTTGTTCTAGTAGCCCCATTTGTATAAATTTGGGAGAGACGTTATAATGATGCTACAGACCAAGCTTAATGAAGATCCATCAAGTGGTTCATGAGTAAAAGTCTTTTAAAGTCATTTCCTTTTTCAGTTCTAGTGGCCCCTAAAATGGGCCAAGTGCCCCTATTTGATCAAAATTGGGAGAGGATCTTATAATAATGCCACAAACCAACTTTGTTGAAGATCCATCTAGCGGTTCATCAGAAGAAGTCATTTAATGGTTTTCTGAACAAAATTGGAAGAGGACCTTCTAATGATGCTACGGACTAACTTCGATGAAGATCCTTCTAGCTGTTCATGAGAATATGTTGTTTAAAGGTATTTCTAATTTTTGGCTCTAGCAGCCCCTAAAAGGGGCCAAGTGCCCGCATCTGAACAAACTTGGGAAAGGACCTTATAATGATGCTACAAACCCAGTTTTATGAACATCCTTCAAGCAGTTCATGAGATGAAGTTGTTTAAAGGTATTTTCTAGTTTTGGCTCTAGCGGCCCCTAAAAGGGGCCAAATGCCCCCATTTGAACAAATTTGGGAGAGGACCTTAAATTAATGCTACAGATCAAGTTTGATGAAAATCCATCAGGAAGTTTTTTTAAAGGTTTTTCTATTGTTTTCTCTGGCAGCCCCTAAAAGGGACCAAGATAAATCTTTGAACAAACTTGATAGAGGGTCATGCCAGGATGCTACTGAATAAGTCTGGTGTAATTCTGACCAGAAGTTTCAGAGGTGAAGTCGGTAGGCTGATGGTGTAGTGGTAACATGCTTGACTGTCAATCGCGAGGTCTGGAGTTTGAATCCTGGTCCAGGCACTGGAAATTTCTGAGATGTTCTTGAGTGTCTCCCACCTAACTATGAGGCCTGTATTGGTTCTTCCCAGGAAAAACGGCTTTGCATATACCAGTGCTATACAAAGACACGTTAAAGATCCAGACTGTGTATTCGCAAAGAGCTAGGCTAAGTTAGCCGGACAGGCCTGTATCTAAAAAGGATTTCTCTCTATCTGTTCTTGGGACTTTATCTCACTCTGTCCCTTTGGTCAGATCGCTCTGTGTCTGCACTAGTAGAGGATGAATTCCGTGCCCGGTGTAGCTGTGTTTGCTATATGTAAAGCGCCTTTGAACATGTTTATCATGAAAAGGAGTAATATATAAATCTGGTATAATAATAAATAGAAGATGTTTAAGTGAAAATGTGGATGACGGACGCCGGACCATCCACCGATACTAATAACTTTCAGTTCAGGTGAGCTAAAAAGGGGCATAATTTTGTAAAAATCTAAAGTCGAGTTATGGAACCTGCGAGCTGCATGTCAGATCATCACAGTGAATAAGTCCGTGAAGTTACAATCCATTCCCATTAGTGGGTACCAGCTTACATATAAAACCTTAACCAAAAATTTCTACATAATGTTGTAAAAAGGCAAAATAGAGTCATGGAACCTGTGAAACGTAAGTCAGTCTATCACAGTTAATGAATGTGTGAAGTTTCAATCCATTCACACAAGTGGTTACTGAGATACCAGCTTTCACACAAAAACTTAACCATATCTGGACGCCAATGCAGATGCCAACGCATGGGTAGGTCCAATAGCTCTACCTATTCTTAGATATAATGCAGTTTTCTTCAGCACTGCATTCTGTATTGTGAACTTGCCTACCTGAGAAAAATCGCATATTTTGTCCTTCAATTTAAACCAGTTAAACTATTTAAAACCCTTACCCTGCTAAATTTCTTTAACGAACTTGTCCATCTTTCAGTTTGGAGAGTACCATTAACTGTTAAAAGGGTTGCTTACCAAAAAATTACTGACTGAATGGTGAACAGTGCAGACCATGATCAGCCTGAACTGATGTGTAGGCTGATCTTGGTCTGCACTGGTCGCAAAGGCAGAATCACTTGCCGCCAGCAGGCTAAGGGTTCAACAGTATTGCAAAGTACTCAAAAATTTGATTCCCAGCATTGCTAGTTCCCTCATCTTTGTGAGTCTAGCTAAATTCTGACAGCTTGGTGAAGAAGATCAGTGGGTCTATGCATCAGCCACTTTCATCTCAAATATCAATTTTTGTAAACTGCATTTATGATTTTCAAAAGAAACAAAAACTAGCTTCACTGTCATGCTGATAACTTTGTCTCTTATCTAAGCATCATATATTGATGAAGATGTGCAAAAAACAATAACAAATATAGCAAGTGGACAACTTCTGTGCTTATGGACAGGGGCAGGGGTTGAGGAAGGTAAGGAGGGGGAACAACTTTGCTAAGAGATTGATGATATTTGTGTGTATTGAAATACCCAACTATGCAGATTTTAATGTAACTTCTCAGTTGTAAATTGACTTTTTTTCTATCGTATGATCAAATAAATTGTATGCATCTGTGTGACAAATTTTGAGACAGTTGTCCACGATAACAGTAAGCTGATTTTATGACATTATTTTAAATCTTTCGTCTACAAGCATTTTTGTCATCATATATAATCTTAAGAGGGATTGTAATGTTGCTAGTTGTATTATTAAAAGTTTTTCAATTTATTTGTTGTATGTTTTATGCCTCTGTATGCCAGGCCAAGATCTGGTTCTAGGTTACTCTGATAAATGCTAAACCATGACCTCCATTATAAAAGTGCAGATCTATCTTAAATCATGATTTCTGTTATTAGCACTAGAATTACATTAAACCATGACTCCAATAATAAATGTGCAGAACTACCTTAAATCGTGACTTCTGTTAAAAATGTGCAGAACTACCTTAAACCATGACTTCCATTAGAAACATGCAAAACTACCAGTACATTAAAACTGCTTATATTGCAATATACTTTCAAATCAAAATTTCCTATTAAACTTATTTTTATTTTTAATCTAGATCCTCCTTATCTTTAACAGTGTTTCATCTCTAAACCAGAGGCCACCCCTCAAGAGATACAGATTTACAAACACATGTAAACAAAAAAGATACTTAATTGAAAAAACAAGTCAAAACCACTTCGAAGAGATTTACGAGCTTTCCACATTTCTTGGAAAAATGCATGGTTTGTGTATGCAATAAAACATTTTTACAGCAATCTCTGCAGAAACTTTGTAAATTCAAGCAGCTGGGGGCTTTAAAAAAAAACTAGCACCAGACAAAATATTTTTACTACAACAGATCATCACAAAACTTTAACAACAGACTTCCGGCTAATAAATTTGTAAAATAGTTATATGAGCCAAGCCATGAGAAAACCAACATAGTGGGTTTGCGACCAGCATATATCAGTCAGTGACATATAGGCGCAATTTCCGCTCAAATGGAAGCGTCTCCCGTACGTAACGAAAACTTGAGTGAAATTTAAGATTGTTTTTGAACGATTTATGCGCGATATTGGTTTGTGATCAAGTGTATAGACAATAAAACAACGAAAAACAAGTTACGGTCAGTAACGGTGTCTCAAAATGTTAGAAAAACATAGATTTACGGATTTTACCCGACGTAAATAACAACGGCAACATTGAATGTGAATATTTGACATGCCTTTGGCAGTTATATATTTACATGAGGATGACGTATAGGAGCAAAAAAGTGCTGCCAAAGGAGTCATCCGTTTCAGATTTTGGGTGTGGGGGGGGGGGGGGGGGGGGGGGGGGGGGGGTAACCAGGAGGGAAAGGGACCCAGGCCTGTGATTGTGAGCAAAAACAGCTCGATGTTTGGGCAAGGGGAATAAAAAACCTTATGTAAAGTCAGTTTTTGGAGAAAACTGCATAATTTAAAAGATATTTTCTGAGGGAAGGACCCTATTATGAAGGGGATAAAACCCTGTGATATGCTTATGAAGACATATATATATTTAACAAGTTGCCTGATTGGAGGTATTTATCTATATATTCCATTGCATACAAATCCTTTTCAGGGACCTATCTAGCTACTTATGCTTTCAGTCATTTTCTGGCCATCGAATATAAAATAAAGAGTGGCCCGACTTTGAATCACTTGCCCCTGACTACTGTGGGATCGAGCCCCACTCAGGTCATCATGTGAAAAAGATATCCAGCTGGCTGACAGAAGGTAGGCCATTCTACCCAGATGCCAATTCTTGCCTGAGATGATGCCCAGAGGAGTACCTGGAGTCTTCCAGCACCATTTAAGTCTGGAAAGTCACCATATGACCTATAAAATTGTGTCAGTGTGACTTTAACACAACAAATAAATATTAAAATGTATTAAATAAAGATCTTGGTTAGAAAAGTTTATGAATTAAAAATAAAAGTATGCACATGCTAAAAACGAAACCAGCCGATCAGACCATTGAAAATTGCTATTCAATCATCAATTTAATACTCGCACGAGATGTTATGACCAAGGGCAAATAGTACCCATGCCCAAAGAGTGATTTTGTTAAAGTTTTTGAAATCATCAATTCTATGTTCAAGATAATAAAAAAGTTAAACACAGAATGATAATTTTCTTTGTATTACATGTTAAATGCGTATTAAAGTAGTGTTAAAATCCTTTCAGGCAACACATTTGAAGTGATCACTTATCGTCTGTTGTTTTAGTAATTTTACTGCCTTTTAATTTTTATTTTTTTCCCTCCTCCTGTCAACATTTTTCTGCCCAAAATCCGAGTAACAAGAAATAAAAAAAACTCTGGCCTAAGTGTGTTCATGAGAGGTAATGAAATGTGCAACACCTCTCAGACCGCCTACCAATACATACATGGTTTGTGGATTTAACTGCATGTCTGAAGTATATTCATGTGGGGTGGTGGAGAGTGGGGGAGGGGTTGATGAATTTTCTTGGATTTTTATCAATCCATGAAATTAAATTCTGTAAGAGCAAGGAAAATGCCCCAAATTTGTTTTGAAATCTTCAAATTCAAATCCCTATGAAATATTTTAGCCAAAAGCACATAATTTAATTCCAGTGAAATTAGATGATTTTACAGTAATGCCTGTATGTGAACTGTAAAGTTGCCAGTTGTAGTTCGGTTGATTTAGATTATTTTACATTAAGCTGAGAATTAAAACCATCTCAATAAGACAACAATGCCAAACAGGATCAGTTCCTACCACAGCCTACATATAGTTTGCGGAATTAAAGTATCGTACCGATGAAAATGATTTGTGTATATCCTTTAGTTTATGCGTATTTTTAGCTTGCTGTGATTAAAGCGTCAAACTTATTGAAACTTGGCACTCTTAAGTCTGCTTCCTGGAAAAAACAGTTCTTGGGTCATATGAGAATGTGTGGTCATAACCCCAGAGAGGCTCGAACCCATGATGGCCAACACCTTTACCACTAAACTGTATATCCTTTGGCAGAAACAGACAGGCATACATCATGGCTATTTGTGATGTAATTACCTCCCCTGATATTTAGGATGCTGCTGACTCTCAGTTGCATTGGAATCCTACATAGATATATTGCAGATTTGGTAATTTTAATGATGGTTTTATTTTTACTAATATATGTCAATAGAACAACACACCAGTTCAAAACATTCCTGTATATTTTCTAACGAAAAAAAAACATAAAAAATAACCAAATACACAGAATGAATTCTTAATAAAGTGAATATGGTTGTTGTACATCAAATCACAAAATGAAGTTGATGCAAAAAATTATCCAACCTATAAAAACAAACTCAAAAGAACAGTGCAAAAACAAAAACTGTGTCCTTTAAAGACAGAAATACGGTAAATAACTTTGACTGATGAAAGTGAAATGAAATAACTACCAAAAAGAGTAATTTCTAAATTAGTGTGTTAAGAAACATCTCCAATCCAAATTACATCAATTATTCATGTTAAACTGTTTTGTAATGCAGATAGCTTTGAAAATGTATCTTTTCATTAATTGTGTTGAGACATGCAAGTCATAAATTAAGTTAGCAGAAACAGTAATTTTGCTTCTCTACTTAATTGATAAGAAATGTGATAAGCTTAAATGAATTCTTAAATGAGGAAATAATTTCAATACTGCCAATTTAACAGTATAACAAAATGAGAAATGGAGACCGTAAACAGCTGACCTTTAAGTGTGACCTTGACCTTTGAGCTATGGGTATGAATCTTATGCAAAACATGTTTTCTTCTTTAAGAGAATATTTATGCTTTTTTTGTTTAGAGGCATAGTTACTGACCAAACAAGAATAAGAATACCACGTCTGACCATGACCTTTGCCCAGGGTGCTTTTGCACTTGACACTAAACACACTGAAGCACAACTGATGAAAATATCTTTCCTGCAGTAAGTGTAGATGGACAAGTTCTTTTTCTAGCTGGCCTAATGCTACTAACTGACTAATATAGACTGTAGTAGACAGACACCAGTAATTACGGTCGACAGAATTGCACATTTTAATCAAAGGGAAGTAATTCAAAGAGTTTAATTAATTGAAGATGCCACGGTGAAAGGGAAACAACTGTATTGTTTCATCTTCGGACTGGATTACAACTCAATTAGTCTGGAAAGAACTTCTGGCAGGCTTACAGATTTTTCATAAAACTGGATGATATACTCTCCATGAATAAATCGTCACCTTGGCACAAAACTACTGTAACTGTATATAAATACAGAATTAGATACGTTTGTTTAGCATTAATGTGAGTGAATAATCCGGATATGATCAACTTGGCAGACTTAAAATATAACAAGAATTAATTACAAAACAAAAAGGGAAAATTGTCTTTGTTGATGAGAGATAAACAGTATGTTTAGCACATTTATAACATTTTTCTTCCACAAACTGTTGTTATATATGTGTCAGTAAGAAATAAACGGAAATGCACCTATTGGCTTCCAAGTATGCTTTATTTCATATTGAAAAAAAAAGAGAGTACAATTTAATAATTATGTACAAGAAATCCATAAGAAAAAGTTGCTACCTAGGTAATTTCTGGTCTGCAGTTTCGCATAATTTTATTTTTTTGTTCATGTTTTCACTTCCTATTTTTATGGTATTTTTAACAAATAAATTGGATTAATGCAAAAGTTTGATGAAAGCTCTAGTATTATCAACAGAAATAATTTCAAAAATATACATTGTAATACATGCAAACCCTTACTTAATATCTCTCTAATGCAATGACATTAAACAAAGAAAACTATAAGTGAAAATCTTCAGTCAAGTTTCGTCCCATTCCAATCAAAAATACAAGAAAACTGAGCAAAATTTATGTTCAAAAGTAACAGCTTCCCTAGGAATCAGAAGAGATAATAGAGGTGACCTTTTTGTTTAATTATCCTACAGCTCATTTGCCTCAAATAGGGGCCAAGCATACAACCTTGACAGATATCTCATCACCATCCTCATCGGAGCTAAATGAGCCCAGCAACTACCAAAATCAACAAGTGGCTGATGTATACAGGTTGCACTGTACAACTCTTCAACTTATTGCATTGACACAGAAGTAATTGTCTCAGTATACAATATATAGATAGCCCACTTGAAACCCCGGATTTAAGTTCATCAATATCGTCAACCCGTTACCGTCAACCTTTCATTCATACAATTACATATTTGTCAGCCAGAGAGATTGAATTCTTCCAGATTCAATCATCTAAGATTGTCTCTGTTGAGAGATGACCATAAAATTGACTAAAAGCTTGAACAATAATTAATGTTTCATAAGAGACCTCATCTTAGCAACATCATTGACACGAAAGAACGGTATGGTATAGATTTTCCGAGAGAATCTGTTTTGTTAGTGGTATTGATCGGAACGAAATAAGCAACATTTCCCTTGTGACGAGTTTCCGAGGGCTAATATGACAATATCTTAAATGCAAACCAATTTAATCAGACTATAGGAGCGGTGAAATTGTCTGACGCGTGGCAATTAGACTTGTCCTATAAACTGATGATTCAATTGGCCCGGCAAACACCGGGAGAATCAACATGAAATTATTGTTTTCCGCTATTATTTAAGACGTTTAAAGGTTGCTGACCAATTGAGTGATTGACATGTTCAGTTATCGTTTACTGATTTCACCTTTAATTCAATCTATCATTCCTATATATAATATCAAGTTTATTTGATCTGTTTTATCACTACCTTGATAAACAATATACCAAAGATCATTACTAGATGAAATCAGTAGCGGGGGCCCCTTTTTTGCATACTGGTATTTCACTTGTATTTTATGTTTTTGTTTTTTATGTTGCCTTTCTCTGATATATATTCTGTTCTGAGCGACTTAAGATAATAAATATCATTGTGACAACATAACTGTGAGCCGTCACGTCAAAAAGGACCATCAGTGGTGGAACTGATGTTATATACATTTTTATAGGCTCAACTTTTATAAATTTTAATTTTTTTTCAGTACAAATTTTTTTTATTCATAAAATCTGCAAAATAAAGAATTTGAAAAAAAAAAACTGAACCAGAAGATCAATTATAACATGACAAGACTAACCCATCTTTTTCACAGATTTAAGTGATTTTTACATTTGACTGACTGCATCTTCCATTAAAACTTGCTTATCTTAATAAACTAGATGAAGAACATTCTTTTTTGCTTGCTGGCCATAACAAGTAGGCATCAGTGACTGACTTCACACAATCATAGACTTTCATCTATTTGAGCAATCAGTTGACAATATAGAATGACATCTAGAGACTTTCTCTAACAATTAACCAATTAAGTTGCTTCCGCTCATATAATGTATATTTCAATGTAATACTTAAAACGAGACTCCCCACAGAATTAAATTGTTTAACTTCTGATCACCCGCAGTACCTATTAAAACACTTAAACTGCTTCAATATTGAAACAAAACACTATCGGTAAAAGAGATCTCCTAAAATAGTTTGATTTGCTAAAAACGGCTATTAACGTTTTTCTTGGAATATCGATTTCTGATTATTATTAATAAACAGTAACAGGGCAATTGAATACGATATCAACAGGCTGATCAAATTACGCAGCACAAAGAATCTGTAGAAAATAAGGGGATGCCCTCGTGTTCACATATTTTTACATGCGTCAAATCCTGCCATTACGTGTCAGATGACATTTCCGCAATAGAATAGCCCAGGCAAATAACATTGTTTATCAATTAATATTTGCAGGGATTTCAGATAATTCTCAAATGGTTAGGCATAATGTGAGTGCAAAAAAAGCGAGAAAAATATAAGTAGAGCAGAAACAAATCTGTGTCATGGTAACAGAATGACTAATGATTTACACAAAAATACAATTTAATTTATTTTAAGCTACACTTTCAAAGACAGAATAATTTTTTTCAATCTTTTGATACAGATATTGTGACAGTTTAATAGCAAATATATATCTTACATACATGTATTTTAAACACTGTTTGCTATTTAACTGTAGGACATGACAACTATCCAGCTTTTATGGTTGAGGTTGACCCCAGATGTTACATTCTGACTACATTTCATTTATGCACAGGTATATGGGTACAGCCAACAGCCTAGCAACAGTCAGCTGTATAGGTTACTAGCATGAAAGAATTGTACAGCCGATGTAGTCTTGAACCATCAGCAGTGTATGCTTAATGATTCTTAAAAGTGAAAACAGTATTTTTAGCATGTCTTTTTTTTAAAGTAGCTGTGAAAAATACCTGGTAATTTCAAGGTGAAAACTAGATGCCCACAGGCAACATGTCAAGCCTGTCCTTTGACCCCTTACTGTGACCTTGACTTTTAAGACAAGAGTCTGCCTCATTAAACATTCATGCCAAATATAAATAAGATTCCTTAATGCATGTCAAAGTTATGGGCCGGACAAGATCTGACATGACCTTTGATCTCCAACTGTGAGCTTGACCTTTGAGATAGGAACCTGAGGTTTGTGCATGACACTTCGTCTCACAGAGGTTAACATTCATGCCAAATAGAAACAAGATTGCTCCATGCATGCAACAAACAAATCTGGACGGACGCACCCATGGACGCATGCACACATACACCGAACAGCCATTTGAACAACTACGTCTTCACTTCCACAAGCGGGCTCGATAAAATATTATTATTTGATATTTTCCACTGGTACAGAACAACAAATCTGAAAAGAAACATTAAATAAAAAGAAAAATTGTCTTTTGATATAACAAAACCTGACACAGGAGACAACCTGTTTGACAATTTCAATGCTGGATAGTGAAAATGGCATATATGAGGAAACTAGAACTATCACTGGAGTAATTAATGCCTGATGCTGGATAACAGTTAAAGATTAAGTCACATCTCAGTAATCTGAGTATTACTGTGAAATCATTAATATTCGTGGGGGACTAATTTTCGTGGATTTCGCGGTTGACTCAATCCACGAAATTTAATCCCAACGAACAAGTAAAACTCCCTTTCATTTTATATTCAAAAGTTGAAATCCACGAATTCATATCCCCACGAAATTGCCGTTTTGACCAAAAACACGAAATTTCATGCCCACGAAATTTAATGATTTTACAGTATATCAGAGTTTCAACTGTATTAAAAAATGATAAGGAATCACTATTATAAAGTTTGAAGCAAATCAATCAAGTAATAGCAAAGATAAAGAGAAATATATTCCCTATAGTTATATAAATAAATTATGTTTGTATATAAATACCAACACAGAATGTCAATTTTATGTTTAGTTTTGTGCTAAGCTCAAAAGCATTGCAAGATCTGAACTTACTAAGAGACTTCAAACACATTCATATGTAACTAAGCATATTGCAGGGACACAAACACAAAATGCCATTTAAAAAACTTTTACTTGGTAAGCAGGTAGCTTCAATTCTCATTTTAGAAATCACTTTTAAACTCGTTCAGCACATCATTCTCAAGTTGACAAAATTTAATTTTGTTTATTTTTCTTTTCTTCACTAATGACAGATGAATTTCTTCCTCTTAATTTGTTTTGGAGTGGTTCAGCATGTCTTGAACTGCAGGAATTCTGTCAGCATTTTTTATAAAAGTAATTATGAACACCAATCTTTAGCACAAAAGATAAATATATTTCAGAAACACTAAATTTGAAGTACTGATTAACTTACGTTAGATTTTTTTTCCATTCTAGAAATTTTAGAAAATATTTTTGTGTGTTTAAATTTGTTTCTTCGTGATAACCTCTTTGGACTGAATTTCTATCAGGTTCTGTCGGTGGAATGGTTTTGCTGTCAATGCCTTTTGCAAAAAAAAAAACACAAACAAAACCAGTCTTGCTGAAAAAAAAATGATTATTTTAGAAGTGCTTGGGCATTTTGCAACAGCAAACTTTCAACTGGAAATTCCATAATAGTACATTTTGTATACTCACATGTTCCAGCTAGGATGAAGGTCTCTCCTTGTCTGTTTTTGACCTTGGAGATACAGATGGGATTCATACCCAAGTTACACCTTATTATGAATAAAATTTGTGTAACTAACCCTTATCATGCTTGAAACAATGATTCTGCCTTTGCAACCAGTGAAGATCATGATAAGCCTGCACATCCATGCAGTCTGATCATGACCTGCACTGTTCAACCATTCAGTTCAGATGATAAACAAGTTTGCAAAGTTTCAAAGCTATAACTCATAGAATTCAAGAAAAGTTGACCTTCTTCTAATACAAAGAGGGCCATAATAATTCTGACAAACTGAAAGTGGGAGTTGTGGTTCTTGGCCTACTCAAGCAACTAATAATGATAAGCAAGTGTGCAACATTTCAAAAGTAAAGCTCTCTTATGAATAAATGGTCCCAGACAAAAACCTTAACTAGTGTATCTGCTGACACAGAAGATCAAGTGACAACAACATGTTATTAAAAATAAGAAGCCCTGAAAATTATCTTTATGGGGTCCTTATTCCTTCAAAGTTCACTTAATGTAAAAATGTAGAGAAAATGCAAACATTACACCTTACTGCAGAACTTTCTGTAAAATTTAGTTAAAAATCCTGCCAGTAGTTTCAGAAATAATTTCATGATATGCAGACAGAAAAAGATGCTCAGGTGCTGGTGCATTTTCAAAATGATAAAAGGCCTGGGAATTCATTCTACATATTTAAAATATTAGATAATAATTAATAGTTTTTGTCATACCTGTTCTCTGCTTTTCTGGATAGTCTCACACAATTCTTTTGTTTTTTTGGATAAGGCAATGGAGGTATTCTTGAAAACTCCACTCAGTTGTCTTCTCAACTCACCTGGAAACCAGTGTTCATCAAATACTTCCTATAAAATATACTGTAAAGCTAGAAATTTTTGCAGTGGCATTATTTCATGTTTTTCCAAAAAATGTATATTTAACAACTTGATTGTTTGTATGTAACCTTATTTAAAGTGGCCACCTGTAATCCATCTGGATGACTCCTCCAGACAATTGAAAGTAGTGTTAGTAGGAGGATAGTGCAAGATACAGCAGATGCTCCTATTCCAAAAGCTTCCCTGGTTCTTTAGAGTGCCAGGTGTAAATATGGGTTTCTGGTGGCAACTAAAAATAAGCTGATATACAACAACAACAACAAAATGCACATGCCCACTTCATGCTGACAATGCATACTACATTTCATCTCTGTCGGAAAAGTTGAGTACACAAGGTATTCTAATATGGCTAAGTCTAACAAGAGGGTCATGATGACCTTGAATCGCTCACCTGAGTATATTGAACCACATGTTTCAAATGGCAAATTGATGCTAAAATATTAGAAAGTAGATCGATAGGTCACATTTATGGTCACTGAAAGACAGTTTAAAGATTGGTGTGCAAAACTGTACATGTCATCCAAATTTCAATGCTGGATCTTAAACTAGCGTGGTCACAAGCAAAAGTTTACGCACGGACGACATAGACCTACTGACCTAGTTTTTGACCGCAGTTGACCCAGTTTCGAACTTGACCTAGATAATATTATCATTAAGATGAATATTCAGACCAACTTTCATACAGATCCCATGAAAAATATTGCCTCTAGAGAGTTCACAAGGTTTTTCTATTATTTGACCTACTGACCTAGTTTTTGAAGGCAGTTAACCCAGTTTCGAACTTGAACTAGGTATCATCAAGGTGAACATTCTGACCAATTTTCATGAAGATCCATTGAAAAGAATGGACTCTAGAGAGGTCACAAGGTTTTTCTATTTTTAGACCTACTGACCTAGTTTTTAACCACACGTGACCCAGTTTCAATCTTGACCTAGATATCATCAAGGTGAACATTATGACCAATTTTCATGAAGATCCATTGAAAAGTATGGACTCTAGAGAGGTCACAACGTTTCTCTATTTTTAGACCTACTGACCTAGTTTTTTTGACCACACGTGACCCAGTTTCGAACTTGACCTAGATATCATCAAGGTGAACATTCTGACTAACTTTCATAAAGATCCCATGAAAAATGTGACCTATAGAGTGGTCACAAGCAAAAGTTTATGGACGGACGGACGGACGGACGCATGCACAACAAACGCCGTGCGATCACAAAAGCTCACCTTGTCACTTTGTGACTGGCGAGCTAAAAATGAGGCACAACTCAAATCATTTCAAACCAGAGAACACGCAGGTCATAACATCTGAGGACCATCACATCAAATGGTGTGTCAAAGAGGCTATCAACATCAACCATCGCTCAACCAGGACGAGGGGCTGGAGTAACCTCTGGTTTACAGCTCTCTCCTTCGGACATGTGACCTTCCATCGTCACGTGATGCAAATTAGTACGCCATTGCTGAGGAAGGCAGTGAGAGATATTGCCGAAATATACGACAAGAGGGCCATGAAGGCCCTGTATCGCTCACCTGACCTATTGACCTAAAGATCATCAAGATAGTTTCATTAAAATATGGTCATAAATAGGGGTGGGTATTGCCACGAAAATTGGTATTGCGATATATTGCAATATTGTATGTGGATATTGCAATATACTGCGATATATTGTACCAGTTATTTAATGAACAAAAACATGACGAATCATACTGTTTTTTTTTTTCAAATTTATTCAATTAAAAATGAGTAAAATGACTAGTATCAACAACACGAGTGTTTGCTCGACCTTCTCAATAAATAAAAATACCAGTAAACAAAAAAATAAAAAGTTTTGACTAGATTATGGGGAGTATTACCGAATATTCAAAAGCGAAAGTAGACTGCGTCAAAATATTATTTGATTTATTGTGCAGCACTACATTCTGTTTACGGATACAATCATATTACACAGGTTGCTCAATTCACCGATTATAAACGAGGAAAGTGGTATAGCTGTTGTATGAATAATAAATTCTAGTTGATAGAAAAATTACTAATGAGTCGCTGACAAATACGAAATTATATTTATCTAAATTTTCTTATTGGTTTTATTATGTGGAATTGGGTCCGTAAAATAGCTGTAAACCAGTCTGCTACCTGCACCGGAAATGAAAGGAGAAAAATGAAAACAAAGTTGAATCGTGCTGGCTGCTAGAAAAGGATTTTTTTTGGTGAATCTTCTTGGTTTACCTTAGTGTTACTTAATGTTATAAAATAACCGGTATTCGAAAATCATATCGCAATATCGTATCGTCGGAAAAAAACATCGCAATAACCGGTCTACCGCGGTATATCGCCCACCCCTAGTCATAAATGTGGCCTCTAAAGTGTTAACTAACTTTTCCTTTGATTTGACCTGGTGACCAAGTTTTTGACCCCATATCACTCGCATTCGAACTTGACCTAAAGATCATCAAGATTAACATTCTAACTAAGTTTTATGAAGATATAGTCATAAATGTGGCCTCTAGAGTGTTAACAAGCTTTTCCTTTGATTTGACCCAGTGACCTAGTTTTTGATCCCATCTGACCCAGATTTGAACATGACCTATAGATCATCAAGATTAACATTCTGACCAAGTTTCATTAAGATATGGTCATAAATGTGGCCTCTAGAGTGTTTTAACTAGCTTTTCCTTTGATTTGACCTGGTGACCTAGTTTTTGACCCTACATGACCCAGATTCAAATTGGACTTTAAGATCATCATGAGTAATATTCTGACCAAGTTTCATGAAGATACAGTCATAAATGTGGCCTCTACAGTGTTAACAAGCTTTTCCTTTGATCTGACCTGGTGACCTAGTTTTTGACCTCAGATGATCCAATATCCAAATCATTCAAGATTTTATTGATGGTAACATTCTGACCAAGTTTCATTAAGATTGGGCCAAAATTGTGACCTCTAGAGTGTTAACAAGCTTTTCCTTTGATTTGACCTGGTGACCTAGTTTTTAATCCAGATGACCCAATATCAAATACGTCCAAGATTTAATTGAGGGTAACATTCTGACCAAGTTTCATTAAGATTGGGTCAAAATTGTGACCTCTAGAGTGTTAACAAGCTTTTCCTTTGATTTGACCTGGTGACCTAGTTTTTGACCCCAGATGACCCAATATCAAACTCGTCCAAGATTTTTATGAGGGTAACATTCTGACCACGTTCCATTAAGATTAGGCCAAAATTGTGACCTCTAGAGTGTTAACAGTCAAATTGTTGACGACGGACGGATGACTGACGACGGATGACGGACACAGGGCGATCACAAAAGCTCACCTGCTAATAAAAACTTAGTTTCCTTCTGTGTTTATGGATTAACATTCTTAACAAGAGGGTCACAAGTCAAATGGTTTATCATGGCCAGAAATTTGTACAAACCGGACAGAAGTTGCGAAATTGTCATTTGTGCAGGAAAGAAGCGTTTACCATAATGTCCAGTACTGGACAGGTATAGTGACCATGCACGGACACAGCCAATTTTCTCAGAGGGGGTCCGATCCCCTGCCCCAAACCCCCACCCGCCCTGGAAATTTTGCAATTTAGCACTTCATTTTTTGCATTCTGGGACAGTTTTATGGACTAACCTGTTAAATTTGGGAAAATGATAAAATCAAGCTTTCTTGAAGGTAAAATTCTTAGTTTCTTTTAGATAAATAATATGAATTATGTCTGGGTCGTATGTAGCAGCAGCCGCATATACTTTACATGCAGTCCTAATGCTGCCTTTTTCAAAAAACATTTTCTTTCCATCTTGTCTTCTTTCCTTTTTTAAAGATTTTCCAGAGGGGGTCCGGACCCCCGGTTCCCCCCCCCTCCATCTGGATCCGTGCATGGTGACATATCATGCTTTCTGTTTATGCAGGTAAACTTGTGTTTGGTTAAATTTCAACAGAGCACAATTTTCTGAACAGTGTACAAACTCATTACTGTTTTTCAGGCAAGGGTGGAAAAAAAGTGGTAGACAATGAAAGCAGTAACATTTTTATTAAAAAAAAATAAACAATGAGACAAACATTTCCAACATCTTTGGACGGTTCAAAAATCCCATGTTAAACATACGATAAAGCCCGAAACGCGTGAAAATGTTCCGAATGTAAATCGGGTGAAGTAAGCGCTCTATGTAGATTATGCGTCTAGATTGATTAAACTGGGCGAGTCTACTTACTTATTACTTGAAGATGAAAAAAAACGTGTTTTTTAAATGTTGCTCTTAAACAAGGGTGGCGGTTGAACTACTAAAAGTACAACAACAGTTGATTCACAACAAATCTTACGGTATGTTTTATAATCAGTAGAAGCTAGTCGTATTTACGCTTATGAGACCTGTTTTACCCACAAGTAAAGAATTCACAGGTCCATCATAAAATATTTTCCCCATCGTGCAAATACTTGTCCTATTCAATATGATCGCGGCCTCATCGGCCGCGATCAATGTTGGCCCTATATCGCTCACCTCAGTACCACTGCTCTTAATGAGAAGATCAAGTTTTGACATAATTATATCACATAGGCATACACATTAAATATCATCAGGATAAATATTTTCTTGTAACAGTCCCTTTTGACCTATGGATCCGAGGTAATTTGTCATTAATTCAGTCAAAAGTTATCTACCCTGATTGTCCGAATCCACCTGATGGCCTAAATGACATTTCAAATCAGTATCTCCATTAGTTACGGAGATATACCCATTTTAATTTGAAACAAGAGCACCTCCATGCGGGGCAATATATGCTCGAAGGATTACATCAGAGGAGGATAGGAGCAAAATTTTGACTGATGAAGCCCAAAGATCAGGAACATCAAAGGGAAGAAATTAAAAATAAATCTAAGTTCACAGAAAAAATATCTATGTCCAAAGGACAGGAACAACAAAGGGAAGAAATTTAACCAAAAAGAAAATAAATTCTTACAAGGTACAGATATGGCAAAATGCACCTAAAAATTGGAGGTACCATCCATGTTGTACCACAGAAAAGTGGTCTCGGTTTTGCCCTATGGCAAAAATAAAAAAAATAACTAAATAAGCTATTTGTAGTAACATAAAAAGGAAGTAATTAAAAAAAATTATTGTAAATGAACAAAAGAAGGATCTGCCAAATGAAAACAACGGCAATGCAATGCAACGCAAATGCAGAGCATTTTACATACAAAACAAAGTCATATGATTTTTGACCCCTAAGTGTGACCTTGACCTTGAAGTGAGTCACCCGAACCTTGAGCTCTACACGTCGTTTCGATGAGGTGAACATTTGTGTCAGGTTTCTCTGAAATTCTTCAAGGAGTTCAAGAGTTACAGAGCGGAAGGGAAATTGCTAACCAACAGACAGACAGACAGATGGACACCGAGGCAATAACATAATACGTCCCTTCGAGCGTATAAATAGTAACAAACATCTTATGGTGATACTAGGTGTGTGCAAGTTTGGTTAAAACAAAATCATAAATAAGCTGCTATTGTGCAGACAAGGTCAATATAGCTAATTTTGGCCCTTTCAGGGGCCATAACTCTGGAACCCATTATGTGATCTGGCCGGTTCAACAAAGGAACCAAGATCTTATGGTGACACAAGTTTTGTGCAAGTTTGATTAAATTCAAATCATATATGAAGCTGCTATTGTGCAGACAAGGTCAAAATAACTAATTCTGGCCCTTCCAGGGGCCATGATTCTGGAACCAATAATGGGATCTGACCAGTTCAAGAAAGGAACCAAGATCTTATGGAGATACAAGTTGTGTGCAAGTTTGGTAAAAATAAAATCATAAATGAAGCTGCTATTGTGCAGACAAAGTCAAAATAGCTAATTCTGGCCCTTTCAGGGGCCACAACTCTGGAACCCATAATGGAATCTGGCCAGTTCAAGAAAGGAACCAAGATCTTATGGTGATACAAGTTGTGTGCAAGTTTGGTAAAAATCAATCATAAATGAAGCTGCTATTGCGCAGACAAGGTCAATATAGCTAATTTTGGCCCTTTCAGGGGCCATAACTCTGGAACCCATTATGGGATCTGGCTGGTTCAATAAAGGAACCAAGATCTTATGGTGACACAAGTTTTGTGCAAGTTTGATTAAATTCAAACCATACATGAAGCTGCTATTGTGCAGACAAGGTCAAAATAGCTAATTCTGGCCATTTCTGGGGCCATAATTTTGGAACCAATAATGGGATCTGGCCAGTCCAAGAAAGGAACCAAGATCTTATGGAGATACAAGTTGTGTGCAAGTTTGGTAAAAATAAAATCATAAATGAAGCTGCTATTGTGCATACAAGGTCAAAATAGCTAATTCTGGCCCTTTCAGGGGCCATAACTCTGGAACCCATTATGGGATCTGGCCGGTTCAACAAAGGAACCAAGATCTTATGGTGACACAAGTTTTGTGCAAGTTTGATTAAATTCAAATCATACATGAAGCTGCTATTGTGCAGACAAGGTCAAAATAGCTAATTCTGGCCCTTTCAGGGGCCATAATTCTGGAACCAATAATGGGATCTGGCCGGTTCAACAAAGGAACCAAGATCTTATGGTGACACAAGTTTTGTGCAAGTCTGATTAAATTCAAATCATACATGAAGCTGCTATTGTGCAGACAAGGTCAAAATAGCTAATTCTGGCCCTTTCAGGGGCCATAATTCTGGAACCAATAATGGAATCTGGCCGGTTCAAGAAAGGAACCAAGATCTTATGGAGATACAAGTTGTGTGCAAGTTTGGTAAAAATAAAATCATAAATGAAGCTGCTATTGTGCAGACAAAGTCAAAATAGCTAATTCTGGCTCTTTCAGGGGCCATAACTCTGGAACCCATAATGGAATCTGGCCAGTTCAAGAAAGGAACCGAAGATCTTATGGTGATACAAGTTGTGTGCAAGTTTGGCAAAAATCAAATCATAAATGAAGCTGCTAT
The DNA here is from genome assembly GCF_021730395.1 of Mercenaria mercenaria. NCBI lineage: Eukaryota > Metazoa > Mollusca > Bivalvia > Venerida > Veneridae > Mercenaria > Mercenaria mercenaria. The sequence goes on along the minus strand of NC_069362.1, from coordinate 101,539,693 downwards.
TGTGCAGACAAGGTCAATATAGCTAATTTTGGCCCTTTCAGGGGCCATAACTCTGGAACCCATTATGGGATCTGGCCGGGTCGATAAAGGAACCAAGACCTTATGGTGACACAAGTTTTGTGCAAGTTTGATTAAATTCAAATCATACATGAAGCTGCTATTGTGCAGACAAGGTCAATATAGCTAATTTTGGCCCTTTCAGGGGCCATAACTCTGGAACCCATTATGGGATCTGGCCGGTTCAATAAAAGAAGCAAGACCTTATGGTGACACAAGTTTTGTGCAAGTTTGATTAAATTCAAATCATACATGAAGCTGCTATTGTGCATACAAGGTCAAAATAGCTAATTCTGGCCCTTTCAGGGGCCATAGTTCTGGAACCAATAATAAGATCTGGCCGGTTCAATAAAGGAACGAAGATCTTATGGTGACACAAGTTATGTGCAAGTTTGATTAAATTCAAATCATATAAGAAGCTGCTATTGTGCATACAAGGTCAAAATAGCTAATTCTGGCCCTTTCAGGGGCCATAACTCTGGAACCCATATTAGGATCTGGCCATTTCAAGAAAGAAACCAAGATCTTATGGTGATACAAGTTGTGTGCAAGTTTGGTTAAAATAAAATCATAAATGAAACCACTATCGTGCAGATAAGAAAATGTTGACGCACGCATGCAAATTCTGGCCCTTTACGGGGCAATAACTCTAGAACACACGATAGGATCTGGCCAGTTTTTGAAAGCAACCAAGATATCATGCCAATACAAGTTTTGTACAAGTTTTATCAAAATTGCTTGGTCTCTATCGTGTTCACAAGAAATTGTGGACAGACAGACGGACGTCAGACGAAGGGCGGTAACAAAAGCTCACCCTTTCACTACGTGACAGGCGAGCTAAAAATCAAATTTTCTAAGTACAAAAAAGGGCATAATTCTGACAAATTGCATATCAGTAATATGGCTTTTGCCTACATAGTCCCCTAATATGGTAAACAAGTGTGCAAAGTTTCAAAGCTGTAGCTCTTAAAGTGTTTGAGAAAATGTGGACCTGAAATAAAATTTTAACCAAAGCAGATGCCGACGCCAACACCAATGATAAAGTAACAATAATACCTTGTACATTTTTTTTCAAAAACAGGAGAAGTTGAGTATACAAGGAAGTGTGATGGATGGACAGGCAGACGGATGGACAGGCAGACGGATGGAATTACAGACATACTGAACGTTCAAACACAAGATGCTTCCCAGGACTTTGACACCATGGTCATAAAAATGATCAAACAACATTTCAATAACGTCAACAAACTGCCAAATCTCAGATTTTGATACATTTGTTGTACATCAATATTTTGAAAAAAAAAAAAAACATATTCAAATACAATGTCATGTACAAAATATGGTTATTCATGAAAATCACATTAAAAATTTTATCGGGAAGCAGTTTAAAGCAATTCTGGAATCAAAGGCTGTAATTAGACAAGAGGGCCTTGATGGCCCTATATCGCTCACATGCATGAGTTTATTTGCTTGCTTGTAAAATTTTGGTAGACGAATTTGCGAAGAAAATGTCTGTGAAATTACTTTGAAATAGTGCTTATATTTCCAGCAAAAAAAATATCATAACAGGAGGCAGCTTGAAGCTTTCATAACAAACGAGCTAAAACAAACTAGAGCTATCACTAAAGGTGATGAATGTACCCCCCCCCCCCCCCACCCGCATGCACTGACACAGTACATTGCAATTTGACGCACACAAGATTGCATAATTATGTGGACTGTATGTATATAGACTGTACGTATACAGTATAGAAACAAAAAACAAAGTCCCATAACTATGCAGAATATTTATCTAAAAGAACGTAACATGCACGATGCACAACTAGGGTTGGTACTGATAACTTGTGTGAAGCTTTATTAAATTGTGTGTAAGGATTCGGAAGATTTGGCGCACACAAGATTGCATATGCAGACTGTATGTACATAGTATGTTAACAAGAAACAAAGTCCCATAACTCTGCAATTTTTGTCGTTGAAAGAACCTAACATGCCCCATGCACAACTACTGTTGTTACTGATCACTTGTGTGAAGTTTCATTAAATTGTGTCAAGGGGATGAGGAGAGATGGTGCGCACAAGATTGTGTCTATGTATATAGTATAGTAACAAAAAACAAAGTCCCGTAACTCTGCAAATTTTTTTTCTGAAAGAACCTAACATGTCCCATGCACAACTACTGTTGTTACTGATCACTTGTGTGAAGTTTCATTAAATTGTGTCAAGGGGATGAGGAGAGATGGTGCGCACAAGATTGTGTCTATGTATATAGTACAGTAACAAAAAACAAAGTCCCGTAACTCTGCAATTTTATTTTCTAAAAGAACCTAACATGCCCCATGCACAACTACTGTTGTTACTGATCACTTGTATGAAGTTTCATTAAATTGTGTCAAGGGAATGAGGAGAGATGGTGCGCAAAAGATTGTGTCTACGGACGGACAGACAGACAGACAGACAGACAGACGGACAGACAGACAGACAGACAGACAGACAACCTGAAACCAGTATACCCCCACTTACAACTTTGTTGTCGGGGAATTGCAGTTGAAAGAACCTAACATGCCCCATACACAACTACTGTTGTTACTGATCACTTGTGTGAAGTTTCATTAAATTGTGTCAAAGGGATGAGAAGAGATGGTGCGCACAAGATTGTGTCTATGTATATAGTATAGTAACAAAAAACAAAGTCCCATAACTCTGCAAATTTTTTTTCTGAAAGAACCTAACATGTCCCATGCACAACTACTGTTGTTACTGATCACTTGTGTGAAGTTTCATTAAATTGTGTCAAGGGGATGAGGAGAGATGGTGCGCACAAGATTGTGTCTATGTATATAGTATAGTAACAAAAAACAAAGTCCCATAACTCTGCAAATTTTTTTTCTAAAAGAACCTAACATGCCCGCACAACTACTGTTGTTACTGATCACTTGTATGAAGTTTCATTAAATTGTGTCAAGGGGATGAGGAGAGATGGTGCGCACAAGATTGTGTCTACGGACGGACAGACAGACAGACGGACAACCTGAAACCAGTATACCCCCACTTAAAACTTTGTTGTCGGGGGGTACAATTAATATAAACTAAAACCAACAGTTTCTACTAAACAAATACAGGCAGGTCACTTGTATGTAAAGAGTTTGGGTGGGGGATGTGCGGGTATGTGAGGAAAGATGTTTGGGGAATGATGTAATATGACAATATCAAACAAGAAGATTTTTAAAGTTTCTACTACATATCAAGTAAATGGACCACATCCTAAATGTATTTGATGAAACAGAATAATCTATACAATCTTCATTAAGGGTCACACAAGAAAGATTTCTGTAAAAATATTTTAAAATTGGGCCTGCTGTTTCTGACAACAATAAATCCTTGTTTCCAATATACACATATAGGGAAAAAATGACCATACCTCCTGATGGCATGTTTTTTTTTGATGAATCAAAATAATTTAAACAATCTTGATAGAGATTCACACAAAGACCATTTGTGTGAAATCATTTCAAAATCGTGCCAGCAGTTTCATACTAGAAGACTTTTAAAGTTTCCACTATATACATACAGAAAAAGTGACCATGCCCCCTGGTGGCCATATTTTTTGACAAATCAGAATAATTTGAATAATCTTCGTAGAGGATCAAACAGGGACCATTTGTGTTAAATTATTTCAAAATCGTGCCAGCAGTTTCATATAACAAGAGGGCCATGATGGCCCTATATCGCTCACCTGTTATCATTGCATTTGAGGACAAGAAAGTCCTCAGAAAAAATATCTAAATCCAAAGGACAGGAACAACAAAGGGAAGAATTTAAACAACAAGAGAAAAAAAATTCTTACAAGGTATAGATGTGTCAAAATACACCTAAAAATTGGAGGTACCATCCATGTTGTACCACAGAAAAGTGGTCTCGGTTTTTCCCTTTGGCCAATAATAAAAAAGTTACTAAAAATAAGCTATTTATAGTAACGAAAAAGGGAAGTAATTAAAAAAAAAATATATATTGTAAAAGTGAACAAAAGAAAGATCTGCCAAATAAATCTGTTGACATAAATGAAATTTCAGATCAGTATCTTCATTAGTTACATTTAATTTGAAATAAAGGGAGGTAATTTGATATAAAATCAGTCCATAGTTATCTACCCTGATTGTCTCACTCCAACCAATAACAATAATGAAATTTCAAATATGTCCTATAAGTACTTACTGATATAAATCCATTTTGATTACAATCAGGGGAGGTAATCAGATATAAAATAACTCTGGAACCTACGATTGGATCTGATTTGTCAAGGAATCAAAGATTTATTGTTGTTGAAGACATTTTGGACGTTTGTATCAAATAAAACCATAAATGAAGTCTCAAAGCCCAAACAGCCAATTTTGGACCTTTAAGGGGCCATAACTCTGGAACCCATGATGGAATCTGGCCAGTTCAAGAAAGGAAGCAAGATCTTGTGGTGATACAAGTTGTGTGCCAGTTTGGTTAAAATCAAATCATAAATGAAGCTACTATTGTGCAGACAAGGTCAAAATACCTTATTTTGGCCCTTTCAGGGGCCATAACTCTGGAACCCATTATGGGATCTGGCTGGTTCAAGAAAGGAACCGAGATCTTATGGTGACACAAGTTTTGTGCAAGTTTGATTAAATTCAAGTCATAAATGAAGCTGCTATTGTGCAGACAAGGTCAAAATAGCTAATTCTGGCCCTTTCAGGGGCCATAACTCTGGAACCCATGAAGGAATCTTGCCAGTTCAAGAAAGGAACCAAGATCTTATGGTGATACAAGTTGTGTGCAAGTTTGGTTAAAATAAAATCATAAATGAAGCTGCTATTGTGCAGACAAGGTCACAATAGCTAATTCTGGCCCTTTCAGGGGCCATAACTCTGGAACCCATGATGGAATCTGGCCAGTTCAAGAAAGGAAGCAAGATCTTATGTTGATACAAGTTGTGTGCCAGTTTGGTAAAAATCAAATCATAAATAAAGCTGCTGTTGTGCAGACAAGGTCAAAATAGCTAATTTTGGCCCTTTCAGGGGCCATAACTCTGGAACCCATAATGGGATCTGGCCAGTTCAAGAAAGGAACCGTGATCTTATGTTGATACAAGTTGTGTGCCAGTTTGGTAAAAATCAAATCATAAATAAAGCTGCTATTGTGCAGACAAGGTCAAAATAGCTAATTTCGGCCCTTTCAGGGGCCATAACTCTGGAACCCATAAAGGGATCTGGCCAGTTCAAGAAAGGAACCGTGATCTTATGGTGATACAAGTTGTGTGCAAGTTTGGTTAAAATAAAATCATAAATGAAACCACTATCGTGCAGACAAGAAATTGTTGACGCACGCACGCACGGACGGACGCACGGACTGACGACGGACGACGGACGAAGGGTGATCACAAAAGCTCACCTTGTCACTATGTGACAGGTGAGCTAAAAAGCTTTCAATGTTTCCACTATACATTGTATACATACAGGGAAGAGTGACCAAGCCCCCTGACAGCCATGTTTTTTGGCAAATCATAATAATATGAACAATCTTTGTAGGGGGTTATATAAGGACCATTTGTATGAAACAAATCAAAATTGGACCAGTGGTTTAGGAGTAGATATGGTTAAAAGATTTTTCTAATTTTAGCTAATAACTTTGTAAGAACATCCAGGCCAAGTTTAATCACTTACCACCAAATGGTTCAGAGGTGATGTTGTTTAAAGAAAAGTGCGTACGGACAGACAGACAAGACACCAGACAATGAGTGATCACAATAACCCGCGCTGAGCACTAAATAAACAGTTTGGTATAAAAAATACTTTGACTGATGATAATGTAACATAAGGGAACTAACAGTGGCAAAAAAAGAATTAAATACACATACAGAGTTATCCTTCATTCTTACTCTAATGTAACTGGTTCTGTAAATAAACTGTCATTAGACAGCAATACTCAACTACTCAAAAGCCTTGTCACTAAATGATAGATAAATGAACACCAAGTCAAAAATGGGGAACAACTTTGGAAAAAAAAGCAAAACTGGAGTATTACATGTCAGATCATCACACAAATAGGTGTCTGAAGTTTCACACCAGCTTACATACAAAAACTTACAAAGTTATGTAACCTGAGTACATTGTACTGCATGCCAGGTTATTAGTGAACAAGTGTGTGAAGTTTAATCCATTCCGAGTTATATACAACTTAACTAAACCAAAACATGGATGCAGAAGCTGACATGTAAACTGATGGCTGGTGCCTGCAACAGCTCTTTTTATTCTTCTAATTGCCAAGCTAAAAACTAGTTCACATTAAAATATTTAAAATTAAACAATCATTCAATTGTAAAATGAGTTTTGTATAAAATTTCGAATTTAGTGCAGCTGGATTAAGGGAAAATGATTCTAATTATAAAATTTAATGATCTACTTACTTATAATATGTTTTATTTCTATATTTAGCTCTACTGACCATAAAAGGGGACAAGGGCTCTATTTGAGCAAACTTCGGAGAGAACATATAAAGATGCCACAGACCAAGTTTTGATGAAGAGCCATCAAGCAGTTCGCAAAAAGAAGTCACTTAAAGATATTTCTATTCTTAGCTCAAGCAAACCCCTCAAAAAGGCTGAGCACCTCCATTTGAATAAATGTTAGAGATGACCTTATAATGATGCTACAGATAAAATAAAAGGAAGATCTATCAAGTGGTTCATGGGAAGAAGTCTTTTAAATGCATTTCTATCTTAAGCTCCAAGGGGGTTGGGGTGAGGGTGAGGGTGAGAGATTGGGGGTAAGGTGGGTGGGAGCTCGAACAAGTTTGTTAGAGGGTTGCCCAAGGAACAGTTCAGAGGAATTATTTCTAAATCGGGCCTGCAGTTTTTGGGAAAAATAATTTTTAACTTTTCCTTTTGGTTGCCACGGCAACAAGAATTCTCCAAGGGTGACTTAAATTTAAAGGAATCTGAAACGGGACCAACAAAGAAACAATCCTGAGATGTTTGGTTGAAACTTACTTGGTTGCTTAGGAGATGTTCTTTTAAGAAATTATGGTCAAGGCCTAAATTAAAATTTTGTTTGTTTGCCGCTTCCTCCCGACCCACTAGAAATGCGCCGGTCCAAAAAAATTTTTGACCAAAAAAGTATGATCTTTTTTTTTTTTTATTTCTGTTCATTAAATATTCTTTTTGTCATGTAATTTCTGGTTGAATTTGCAGTCTGGATCATGCTTTAAATAGCAATGAGAGCGTCGTTGATCGCCGAAAGAATGATGTCAATCAAGATGTCCCGATGTAATGTAATCGTGCCACCGATTATTTACTGTATCTCGCATACGCGTAGATGTCGATAAAATCCTCGGAGACCGATTAATTCTTCCATTTTTCCAGCCATGTATCCAACTGGCAGTGGCGTTTTAATGCACTGACCTAGAACTCATGAATATTCCGTGTGTTTCCGTAATTAATTTTCAGTGAATGAATTAAATAACGATAATCATTTAATTTATTAATTAATATCGCATGCGCAGATCCATCTCGTTGTAAGAAGAAGTCCTCTGTGTTACCATAACATTTCGTATTTCACGATGGGAAAATTGTCAAGCATTAATGTCATGATTTACGTTCAATTTCATGAAAAACTACTCTACTACTCTACATTAATATTCTTCTTCATGCCAAAATGCCATAAAAATATTTTATACTTCTTTGTTCATGCATAATAGTTCCGCAAAACCGTTCTACGAAATGCCAACAGTAAAATTTTCGCGAGTAGGACAAGTGTTTTATTCAATAAACGGACATTTCAAGAAACTGTCACCTGTACACGAAAAAAAATACAGGTAATATGGATACAATTACATTACATAGAATTAATATTGATGGTCAGAGCAGAATTCGAAACCATGCTGACGTGCGTAAAAGCTGGAGAGCTTACCACTACGCCAGCGTGCCATTGGTAGACAAATTTATACAGACATTTTCGGACAATAATTTCATTATACTTGTAATGGCAGTTTTGCATACGCACCAAAAGTGAACAGGGAAAAGAAATAGAATTCACTGCAGCTAACGAGAGTTCCAGAATGAAAACGAAGCTGAAACGAAAACGTGCTTGAATTGAGAACAAATTCTCTGTATGGAGATTACTTTTCCCTAAAACGAGTCGAATTTTTCTTTGCCCATACAAATACAATGTAGTAAAACAATTGTACAGAATCCTTGTGATTCGCATGTTTATAAATCACATGTACCCATTTCATTATCCGGCGGCGACATAGTGCCTTTGTATCAGTAACATATCATCGTCATCCATAGACACAGGAATTTCTTTCATATATTTGTGAGGGCACTAGCCCATTCCAAAACGTTTTTTAAAGAAAATATATGTCGCTAGGAAACCTCGTATCATAATGATCCCTGACAGTCCTCTATTAAACAGTTTACATACTGACTGCAGTTTTTACCCTAGTTTTCTTTGCGAAGGTATGGCACGAAATTGCTAGCCCAACATGTATTTAAGCTGTTGCGCTCGTGTTTTGTCTGTTTTTCTGCCGAATTGTTTAGTTAGATTGCCAAAATCAAGGATCAGTAAGGATATAAATCAGTGCAATGCTAATTCTAAAGATCGCGAACACCCTTTTTATTTGAATATTTACACAAAGAAAACATTATATTTCCATGATCATTGAAAAAACATAAATTGAATTGCAGGGCGAACTCTTCTGTTAGTTTGTCGTCAGATTAAAGAAAATGATAGGTAGCCCTGCAACTTTTTTTTTTACTTTAAATCACCACTGACAAATTCAGCTGTTTTACGATGTTGTGAAAAAAAGATGAGACTTGCGAAATACTTGTTATCTTTTCCAAAGCATATCTGTCTTATTAACTGTTATTCTTTAAGTACAAATGTAGTATGTGACCAAAATGATCACAGTGTGTTATTTTCGCATTTTAGCATTTTTAAAAGTGTTTGAAAACATGTTTACTAAAACATGTACTGCGTGATATCATTATTCTAAAAACTCGTGACTAATTTTCGATAAATCGTGTTCAAAGAAATGACAAGCCTTGTTGGCGTCGGGACATGCCGATGATACATGTACGTTTTAAAATAAAATGCCCTTGACTAAATAGGATTTTTCCAAAACCGTATTGCTAGGTCCATATATCGTCTAAGTATACATTTTTGTAGGTAGACTTTCCGAATATTTAGTTGAACGTGGGCGCAAGTTGTAAAGAGCCAGTCTTAACGAATGAAAACACGTAAATATCGGCCCATTTTATACGTCATAATGGATTTCCAAATGGAACGGGAAGCAGACATTTCTTCAATTATTTTGGCCGGAAATCTGCACGTGCCTTTCATGATGTTCTTTGGTATCGTCCACGAGTTTACAGAAAATTTAGTATTTGCGTTATAAATTTGTATTAAATATCGGACCATCTTATACGCCATAATGGATTTCCAAATGAAACGGGAAGCTGACGTTTCTTCTATTATTTTGGTGGGAAAACTGCACGTGCCTTCCATGATGGCTGCGTGTTTACAGACAATTTAGTATAATGCGTTATATTTTCGTGTCAGCAGTCATGTTCAAATTTTTATGGGATGGCAAACATAATGTTCTAGATCTAAAACCAAATGAAAATACATGCTTCAGAGCATGAATCTATTTTGTTTCTGTAGGCCAGCGGCCGTTTCTGAAATGGTTGAGTATATATTTTTCATTCGAGTTCTTAATACAGTCGAAACTCGGTATCTCGAATTTCAAGGGACCGTGCTTTTTATTTCGAGATAACCGAAATTCGAGTTATGAGGAGGGACGTATATGGACGAAATAAGAACACATTACGAAAAGATTTAATAAAAAATAAAAATTGTTTCCTTGATGCCGTGTATACGCTGTCGGCACTTTACGCGTACACGATTCCGTACAGTTTGTGTTTATCAAAGTTTTCAGTTTTTTTCGAAGAATAAGAATGATGCTAACGTCAAATGTTTTTGCGTCAAGCTTCCTTTTTGTACCACGTTTCTCTCCCGGAGGATTGACAGCATTTCGACCTGACATTTTGAACGAATGATGCTTTTCCCCAAGAAGTTAATTTTTATACAGTCTCATTACGATTACCTCTAATTAATCCTTATTAAAGATCCCAACTGTTCAAACTAATGAATTCACTAGTTTAAATTAAAAGCAATTTTCATAACGTCTGAAAAACAAATGACTGCTGATTAAAGAAACCTAACGTTTACATCTAACAATCATCATTATGGCACGTGCAAACAAGTATGACATCATCTCACTTTAAAAATCGCCGCGATATGTTGGCATCACGGCTTTTTGGTTAGGGAATAAACGTGGACATGTGTTAAAAACCAACCGCATTTCACAATGACATGTGTGAAATTTCATCGCATATTTTTCTCTCTTCGACTTAACGAGTTCATAATGCACTTGAATTATTGACGGGATTGAAAATCCCTTTCGACACATCCGGAGTCTCGGTAAGTCAAATTTTGACGTAACCGAAGTTGAATTACATATATAAAGAAGGAAAATTGACGGGACTTGCAAATCTTTTTGACTTAAGCGGAATTTTGAGTTAAGCGAGTTTGAGATACCGAGTTTCGACTGTATTTCATTGATGTGTTCAGCATCCAAAAAGAAAAGATGTTAATGTTTAAACAGCAACAGGCTGATAATGACGATTCTTTCACTTATTTTGAAAAAAAAAAAAAAAATACCGACCTACCGACCTAGTCCTTGAAGTACTGGGTCGGAAGCGGCAAACTAACATATTTTTAAGGGTGGCCCAACAGAAGGACAGATAGACAATAGTCTTTCAATGATCCAAAAAGCTCACCTGAGGTACTTTATGCCTTAGTGAGTTAAAAATTGTGAGGCTGGGGTTGGGTGGGGTAATGTGGATGGAGCTTGAAGGAATTTGGTAAAGAGCCACCCAAGAAACATCTGTGTGATATTATTTTAGTAAAATTTACAATCTGGCCAGCAGTTTCAGAGGAAAAAAAGTTTGAATTTTTTCCATAAAACCATAATTATGAAGAAAACTTGCCCTATGATTTTAAACAGAACAGAATGATTTAAAGGAATTTGTACAGGGTCAGTCAATGAACATTGCTGTCAAATTATTTTAAAATCAAGCCTGCAGTATTTTCAAAGTTTTCGAAATACCTATATAGGAACAAGAGGACCATGATGGTCCTGAATCGCTCACCTGTCCCAACATGACCCAGTTTTGAACTGAGTATGACGTCGTTTTTTTTTTCTATTATTTGACATAGTGACCTAGTTTTTGAGCTCATGTGACCCAGTTTTGAACCTGTTCTAGATATCATAAAGATGAACATTCAGACCAACTTTCATACAGATCCCATGAAAAATATGGCCTCTAGAGAGGTCACAGGGTTTTTTCATTATTTGACCTACTGACCTAGTTATTGATGGCACGTGACCCAGTTTCAAACTTGATCTAGATATCATCAAGGTGAACTTTCTGACCAATTTTCATGAAGATCCATTCAAAAGTATGGCCTCTAGAGAGGTCACAAGGTTTTTCTATTTTTAGACCTAATGACCTAGTTTTTGACCGCAGCTGACCCAGTTTCAAACTTGACCTTGATATCATCAAGATGAACATTCAGACCAAATTTCATACAGATCCCATGAAAAATATGGCCTCTAGAGGGGTCACAAGGTTTTTCTATTATTTGATCTACTGACCTAGTTTTTGAAGGCACATGACCCAGTTTCGAACTTGACCTAGATATCATCAAAGTGAACATTCTGACCAATTTTCATGAAGATCTTGTGAAAAATATGGCCTCTAGAGAGGTCACAAGGTTTTTCTATTTTTAGACCTACTGACCTAGTTTTTAACCACAGTTGACCCAGTTTCGAACTTGGCCTAGATATCATCAAGATGAACATTCAGACCAAATTTCATACAGATCCCATGAAAAATATGGCCTCTAGAGAGGTCACAAGGTTTTTTTATTATTTGACCTACTGACCTAGTTATTGATGGCACGTGACCCAGTTTCGAACCTGACCTAGACATCATCAAGGTGAACATTCTGACCAATTTTCATGAAGATCCATTCAAAAGTATGACCTCTAGAGAGGTCACAAGGTTTTTCTATTTTTAGACCTATTGACCTAGTTTTTGACCGCAGCTGACCCAGTTTCGAACTTGACCTAGATATCATCAAGATGAACATTCAGACCAACTTTCATACAGATCCCATGAAAAATATGGCCTCTAGAGAGGTCAAAAGGTTTTTCTATTATTTGACCTACTGACCTAGTTTTTGACCGCACGTGACCCAGTTTCGAACTTGACCTAGATATCATCAAGATGAACATTCAGACCAACTTTCATACAGATCCCATGAAAAATATGGCCTCTAGAGAGGTCACAAGGTTTTTCTATTATTTGACCTACTGACCTAGTTTTTGAAGGCACGTGACCCAGTTTCGAACTTGACCTAGATATCATCAAGGTGAACATTCTGACCAATTTTCATGAAGATCTTGTTAAAAATATGGCCTCTAGAGAGGTCACAAGGTTTTTCTATTTTTAGACCTACTGACCTAGTTTTTGACCACACGTGACCCAGTTTCGAACTTGACCTAGATATCATCAAGATGAACACTCTGACCAACTTTCATAAAGATCCCATGAAAAATGTGACCTCTAGAGAGGTCACAAGCAAAAGTTTACGCACAGACGCACGGACGACGGACGCTGCGCGATCACAAAAGCTCACACTGTCACTTTGTGACATGTGAGCTAAAAACTAGCCCAGACCATTGGCCATGTTTTAATAATGGATGGAATTTGGCAGCAGATCACCTTAAGAACTGTGAAATTATTTTGAAATTAGATCAAAGGATTTTTGAATTCCTATAACAATATCCAACAAAGACCTACAGCCACTAATCTTCTGGAATTCTTGGTCTTGCTTCCCTGCAGTTTTACTGGAAAAAAAGACACATTTTTTAAAATAATCAAAACTAGTACACAAATGCTTGTCCCTAAATAAAATATTCTTTAACATTTCTAGGTGATTTTTACTTAAATCAAATTGCAGAATTACCACAACAGAATTTTGTAAGAAGAATTTAAATTGAGTTACCCCCCTTGAATCATAAACTAGATTTATTTTAATTTTCAATTTTATAAAGCCAGTCCCTGTCTGTGAAATATAATCTCTAGACTGGAAAATGACTAACTAAAATAATATTCCTTGCATTTAGATACATATTTTGAATAATTTTCTGGACAGTTCAAAGCTGCTATATAATAGTATATGAAGTAAAACAACTAAAAATGTGACTGCTTTCCTAACTGCACTTTCACCAAAATGTACATACCACATCCCTATCTCTGTATGTTCCATACCCTTTTTCCATGACACTCCCTTCAAAGTCATACACATGGCACATAATTAATATGCACACAACAAGCTGAACTTCTTGATTTGTCACTGCAGCAACATCTACCATACAGAAGAAATATTTCCTTATATAACATCTAATGAGGTACATGAATACTACATGTAGTTTATAAATACAAAGAATATTAGACAACAACTGCGACTTTCATGCAAATCTACATCTGATTCAGTATATATCCTTAGGACGGCCAGCACATACTTATGCAATCTCGCCAGGTATATGTGTGTTTTTGACAACACAGAAAATGACGTCACTCGACCTTCAGCTATTTCCGGAAGTAAATAAAATGAAAATAGAAATGCTAGACTTGAAAACGAAAGCCGCATTTTGATTCGTAGACAGTCAGGGGTCACGCGCAGGGGTCACCCCGTCTAAATGTATGCGTGTGGACTTCTTTTTTTTTTTTTTTTTTTTTTTTTTTTGCTATTTGGGAGCCAATTTTCAGCACTTTATTACGAATTGAAATAACGTGGGCTTTAGTACAGCATGTCAGCTTTTAATCTATGAAAAAATACTTGAGCTCTGGATAAACACAAATCCCACAGGGGTCTGTAATGGACCAAGGGTACATTGATAATTTTGGAACTTCATCAAATCGCTCAAAATGTCATTTTTGATGTTGTCTGAGAGTGTCAGTATATGCCTCAGATGTAAGATATAACCGTATTTGAGAGCTGCAGACCTAGACATTTCAGAAATATTTTCAAAATAAGTTTTGTGTAATAAATGTTGTTTCTACGGAAGCGTGAAAGGGCCATCAGACGCTAATACGTTTTAGTACGTTAAGGCTGCGGAAAGGATATCAATCTTTATAGGCCAGTAAAAGTTAGGAGCTTTTCAAGGCGAAAGCGCCACTGGTGAGGCTTGATCACATATCTTGATGACACAGCAGATGCATGCATTTTACCAGTTGTTGAAATGCTATGGACTGGATGAGACAAAGTAATTCCTATACAGTCTACCCTAAACAAAGTTTGGTGGGGGTATAACTACAAAACTGTGATTTGATTCAGGAATTAAAAGGTTATGTGAAAAATTCAGTAAGGAAAATGTTACCTTCCTTCAATTGCGAAATTTGTTTTATGTTAAAATTCTGACTTGTTTTAAACTAATCAAATGTATTCACTAAGCTTTTCTCTAAGTGCAGTATTAGTAATATGAATGATTTGTATACTTATTAGCTATGGTCCATGACTGCTGTGAAATTCAAAAATCCGCTATGTTTTCCTGATACATCATGTAGAACTAAGACCTGCATCTCTGATTACTGAAGTTCACAGTCAGTAGCCATTCAACTTCACACTACAAAAGAAGACATTTTTTTTCGAAATGTTTGAAAAGACATTGAAAAGCTCAAGTACACATAAGAAGATATTGAACAATTTAATGATAAACAGTCTTACCAAAGTACCCAAAATCTGTTTCCTAAGCATAGCAAGGATATTTTCTGCAGTGTGGGTACCCTCTCCTGCAGGTGAGTGTATGGGCCTCCCACAGAAATTTCTTAACTCTGGAAGGCACTTTGTGCAACCTGATATATATATCTGAGAACTTATGACATGAGGAGGTTAGCTCAGATTGTAAAAGAAACTTCTAACAAAATCATAAAAATTACAGACCTTTGAATGTTTCTCAAATGCGGCTGACCAAATATGAAGTGACCTCTCCTTAATTAGTGAATATACTTGAATTTTAAAAAATTAACAAACTTTGTGAATAGCTGTACACCAGCTCATAAAAGTTCAATGGTCTGATTTCATATCAATGTTTACCGTTACCATAATGTGTTCTATTAATTCTGTTTATTAAAACTCCCCATTTATCCATGTTGCATTATCAACAGTTCAACACAATGACATAACTTAATATAACACATAATTTATATTAAGACTTTTTTGTTGCACTGTAGCAGTCTAGCCTGATGTACAGTGACTGGTAGCAAATGATTTGAGAATATACCCATCACTCTTCCTGTGTGGTAGCGATTTAATTTTTTTGGGGTCCTTATTGGGGCTGAAATTCAGAAGGTACATTTTTCCCTCACTTTTAACAAAAATTCCCTCCCAAACAAACAAGAAAAAAAGATTTTTTTATACATTTTGTATGTTACAACCAACTCTCTAAAGACGATCTACATAATTTATGTAAACCATACCATTTATAATGCAAGACTGTGTGCTTTAAAGTCATTTTCTTTAAGAGTGTAACATATTTATGAGAATTACTGTTTTTATTAATTTATGATACAAGTTTCCCCCCCCCCATTCTAATCGTTTTCCCCTCTTAAAAGATCCTTCTACTGGCTGGCGACCCAGAATTTCGGACGACCCAGAAACCCGGACAGTCGCGTAAATGCTTATTTCGGTGTTCTTTTTGATCATTTGTTGACAAGTACACAGACGCTTGCTTTATGTGCAACATCCACTGCAACAATTGCAAATCGGTAAGTAAAACTGACAAAATTGGAATATTTACACTTGTTCACGAAATGTTGTGACAGTTCACGCTGGGGGAAGTTGCAAGTGCTTTCAGTGCGCATGCGTATACTTGTTTTGAGGCCCCAACATTATTCAAGGGGTACTCATCTACAATCTGCTAAACGCAGATGAGAAAATTGCGTGTTTTAAAATGATCAAAATGGGTAGATAGTGCCAGACTTAAATAAAAATTTTCCAGAAGATAATGGCCATTATTTATTTTTCAATTTTGTGTTGTATTGTACAGGCCAGCTGATTTTTTTTAACTCTCGACAGCCTTATATCAAGCATGAATGTCTGAATGTAAACAAGGTAAACATGTCTTTTTATCATTAACAACAACCTAAAATAAATTCTGCGAGACAGAAATGACGACAATTAGCGTTTTCCTACTGCCCTATTTCTTGGTCCTGCAACACGTTAAAAACATTAAATTTACGTACCCTCTTTCGGGCCTCAGTGACCTGTTCAGTTTATTTTCTGATACAACCAAATTCGCGTTTTGTGACACCGAAGAACTGAACTTAATTCAGGTAACATTTCATGGATCTTGCATTAATAATGAAAATATGACAGCTGAAATGGTTGTAAAATTGGCCGAATCTGGGTCGCCAACCAGTACCATTCTCTCATAACTGACAAACAAAACACTTTTAACAACAATGCAAGCTTGAATCATCTAAAAACCTCTTTCAAATGTATCTAGCCCTCTGGCTGAATGTTTAATGTTTAAGAATTTTGACTCACTTGCCAGTAGCATGGCTGTCAATTAGGATGTTGAACTGTTTCATGTGAAGCTGCTTGGCTGTTTTATGGAAGCTTGTATAAATCTCAGTTAGGGTCAGCAGATGGTATTAATGGCTTTTTTTTTTTCAAGGTTGTATCAGGGGCCTTGGTGGTAGGGTGGGACTAATCAATGATTCCACCTGTGATCAACAGATCTGCCACCTCCATGTAGCCTTACTCATTTGACTTATCAGGGATCTGATATTTTATAGTTGTCATCCCTCTAAGCCTTACCCGTATCTGCATAATAAAGACATTAACAAGAGCTGTCAGAGGACAGCAACGCTCTACTATTCAACAGCCTTGTCGGAAAAGGGGCATAATATAGTAAAATAGCAAAATAGGGTTATGGAACCTGCATAGTGCTTATCAGCTCATGACAGTGGACAAGTGTGTGAAGTTTCAATCCATTCCCATTAGTGGGTACTGAGATACAGCTTACATATAAGAATTTAACCCAAAACTCTTAAGTTAAAAAAGGGGCATAATTTTGTAAAATGCGAAGTTGAGTTATTGACCCTTTGCACTGCATGTCATATCATGACCTTGAACAAGTGTGTGAAGTTTCAATCCTTTCCCATTAGTGGATACTGAGATACCAGCTTACATACAAAAACTTAACCAAAAATTTCTATGTTGAAAAAGGGGCATAATTTTGTAAAAAAGCAAAATAAAGTTATGGGACCTGCTTTGTGCATGTCAGATCATGACAGTGAACAAGTGTGTGAAGTTTCAATCCTGAGATACCAGCTTACATACAAAATTCTAAGTCGAAAAAGGGGCATAATTTTGTAAAAAAGCAAAATAGAGTTATGGAACCTGTGTAATGTAAGTCAGTTTATCACAGTAAATAAGTGTGTTTAGTTTCAATCCATTCCCACAAGTGGTTACTGAGATATCAGCTTACATACAAAAGCTTAACCAAAAATTTCTAAGTCAAAAAAGGGGCATAATTTTGTAAAAGAGCAAAATAGAGTTATGGAACCTGTGCAATGTAAGTCAGTTTATCACAGTGAATAAGTGTGTGAAGTTTCAATCCATTCCCACAAGCGGTTGCTGAGATACCAGCTTACATACAAAAACTTAACCAAATCGAGACACGGACGCCGACGTAGACGCGGACGCCGACGCATGGGCGAGTCCAATAGCTCTACTATTCTATGAATAGTCGAGCTAAAATATTGAAAAAAGTCATAATATACTGGTCAGACTTACTTGCTTTAATAAATTAAACATTGATATTCATGTAGAAACTTCAAATGGGTTGGATTTAATTCATAATTTTAAATAAGAGATTTAAATCTTCGAAAAATATGATGTGACAGGTGCCAGGAGATATGATCTACTGGCTAGTGACCACCAAATCCGGACGACCACCAAACCGGACAGACCCGTAAATGCTATATTTCGGTCTTTAACCTTGCTCATCTGTTTACGATCAAATGGAAGCTTGATTTTCAACAATACGGCGAAGTTACAACGGTTAAATTTAAGTATTTTACAATAAATGCTACATTTCATTTTGTCTGCACTCACGAAGCATGTTTACATGTCGGGGGAAGTCGGAAGTGGCGTGATGTGCATGCGCAGTATTTCCGTGAGGTCCCGCCATTAAATCTAAAGGCCCCATGCAAAATCGAGGAAAGCAAACGAGACGTTTAGTAAACACTTAAACCAGGGAAATACAGCTTTGATAATTTAGTGCATGATTTTAATACACCCTAAAACACATTTTCATATCAAAATATCCACTTTGAAAAGTGAAATTTTAAAAGATTCAGTTGGGAGAGATATGATCAAATCATCGATTCAAGAGAGGTAATTCGTACAATTCTATACGACTACTTTCCCTTGGTTGAAAATAAAGTTTAATTCAATATTGAACGTAAACTGAAAATCAAATAAGTGACAACTTGCTGTCCATATATGGTCCGGAAACATGGTACTGTTAGACCTTAAAACAACGTGATTCGGTGGCCCTACATTCGGGCCTCGAAAAAGTACTTGACCTTATTTTAGAAATAAACAAATTAGCTGTTTAGTTGGGAGGTGAACCTAGCTTTATTCACGTGAAATTTCAACCATTAGATGTATTTATTTCCCGAGTTATCGTGAAAAATATTACAAAAGTGTCCCGTTATAGGACGCTAGCCAGTACCCTTACAGCGGTTTCAATAAACAACAGACTGCGATTACACTAAATTGTAGAAACAAAACACAAAATATACATTAATAAAATGTCAGTGAGGCAAGTTTATGCTTTAATGTCAACATAAATTCATTTTCATTACAAAAACATTATACATGATCTACCAGAAAACGTTCCAAATGGATTTCAATTGGGGATTTCCCGACAGAAATATGCAGAATAAGTTTGGACGTGACGGAGACAGCAACAGTCAAAAGTTATCATGCTGTCCCAAAATGTCCTAATATTAGGGCTACCCTCCGTGTTGAGCTCACAGGTTGCAGTATCATTGACTGGCCACCCCCTCCCCACTCCCACCCACAGACACTTGGGGGTCAGAACCTGTCCCCTCTCCCAATCCGCCCCTGCCAACCTTCAACCAATATATTTTCGCTTTTTAAATCAAACTGAGCACATGTCTCGATCATACAACAACTTCTGTTACCATTTCAATATGTTTAAAAAATCTCCCATATGCTATCAATGCTCAGAAAAACTAAAGACAACTTACTCCGAGCGTTTTCAACACAAACTAGCTTGTCCAAGGAATAGGAGAATAGATCCCAGCTTGATGTCAAGTTTACTACACAGAGCCGGGACACAGACAATATCGTTAGTGGTTAAAATAAAAATACTAGCCCCTAACGTCAACTGCCGCGGTGGCTGAGAGAGTACAGACACTGGTTCTGTGAGCTTTTTTGGGGCAGGGCCGCGGGTTCGCTCCGCGCTATGGGCGATCTTTTTTTCCTTTTTTAGGTATTTTTTTTATATCTTGAGAATATATTGTTTAAAAAGAAAATGAAAATATTATAATAGAAAAAGGAAAAAAGAATGCCCGAAGCGCGGAGCGAACCCGTGGCCCTGCCCAAAAAAGTTCTTTCAAATCCAGCGTCTGTACTATCTCGGCCATCGCGGCTGTTGACTTTCTAAGCAAGTATTTTTATTTTAACCGCTAACGATATCGTCTGTGTCCCGGCTCTGTGTAGTAAGTCTGACTGCGCAACATCAAGCTGGGATCTATTCTCCTATTCCTTGGACAAGAAAATCCTGTTTACATTGCGAAGTAAGTTGTCTTTAGTTTTTTTGAGCATTGATAGAGTATGGGAATTTTTCAAACATGTTGAAATGGTAACAGAAGTCGTTGGATGATCAAGACATGTGCTCAGTTTGTTTTAAAAAACAAAAATGTATTGACTGAAGGTTGTCAGGGGCGGCATGGGAGGGGGAGGGGTGCTGACCCCCAAGTGTCTGTGCTCCCACCCCCTAAGACCCCTGATACAACCCTGAAAAAATCTGACATTCTCAGGCGTTCCTTAATATCCCCACCCTACAAGACCCCTGATAACCCTGCCATTCATTCAAAAAGAATCATTGAATCAATGATACTGCCACCTGTGACTGTGGTTGAACTCAATGAGCAGGCAGACTTAAAAAGCAGTTAGTCCTACTTACTATTCAATTAAAAGAGCAAGTACCCCTTATTGGTACAAAAGATCTGTACATTCTGACACTAAATTAGCACAATCACCATGCTCCACTCAGACGACTCCTGTGCAAATGGCGCACTTGATTAAAGGGCAATAACTGCTTGCTATCGAAAACATGTTGCCTAAGCTAATGTATTCTGAAATTTTATTCGCTAAATCTTCGGATATTCTGTTTTTTTATTTTAATTATATGAAGTTAGTATGTTGATAAAAGTATTTAAACATATACTTTTTGGACAGGTATACCGTTCAACCGTAATTTCGCTGCATTTGGCATATTCAACTCAGTAAAAAACATTTTTTAATAGGGCCTAACCACATAATCTGTCACTATTTTTTTTTACAAAGTGAATTATCTATACTGTATACATGATTCATAAGGTCTCCGTGGGCGGTTGTAAGATCTTTAGAAATAAATATCTTAAAGAATATCAATGTAGCCTAATCGTCAAAGAAATGTGTTTTCCCCTTATTCTAAATCGCAATTTTGAGAAATATAGGCTTATATATAAAGATTTTCTATATTTAGAAATTTAAAATATATTTGCTTCTATGCTATTTGAAATATCCTGAAAGTTTTACAATGATCCATCAGCTAAGCCAAATTCGAAATTTTGAAAATTTTAGTCCGAAATTTACAATTAAAATACCCCATCAAAATCGGATTTAAAAAAAAACCTATTACCACCCTCGGAGCTCTTAATAATGATGTAGGCTAGAGCTATAGTTTAAAAGGAATTGTCTTATATTAAACAACTATGGGAAATCAAGGAACAACCTTATTACGGAAAAGGTGGATCGAGCAGTAGTCACTGCTTGCGGGAACCCTGTGTCACAGATTTTCTTAAAAAATCTTAATCAGATTTATTTATTTATTATTTGGGGGGTGTGGGGGGGGGGTATGGTTGAAGGGGTATAACCCACAGTCACTGCACATATTTATAAGTGTATAGAATAAATCTGAAGTACGACAGTAGGCTAACACTATGACACTGTCAAGCTATGAAACCAGGCGACGTTCGGCAGAGCTTCGTTACCACCAATACAGTTGCCATCAATCCGAATATTTCCATCTGCGTCTTTAACATAGTGACAGATCATTATACTCATGTACTGAACCGCCTTCTGTATCTTGCAGTATCTTCCCACTAGTAACATTACAAACAGTCTTCTGGGTGAGTCTTCCATCATTCGATCCCGGTAGTGACTATAAAGAACTTTACTAAATAAAGGAAAACTGATAGTTGACAGAGGCAGAAGGGTGGGGCCGTGTAGATGGAGGTTGCTGTTGCAGCTGTCGCGCTAATAATATGGTATCATAGTTCCACACACAGTTCGTAGCCCGGGATGCCATTAAACATACCAAAAACTCCCCGTCAAACATTGTTCATTGGCGCTGACGGGGTTTCTTATATCAACTATAGAAAGTAAACAGACAAACTTCATTCCCAGGCTACACCGTGATAACTATGTAGAACAGTCGAGAATGTTAGTCTTATGAAGATAATATATAAAAATTAGTGAATAAAGAAATTATATTAACATTTTGTTTAATTGGTCTTATTGTAGATAAATTTGCAATACTGGCTTAGATTTCTTCTGAGGACTGTTTTCCTGTATTGTATACTACTTCATGTTGGAATTAGTTCGAGGTTCGGACATTTTTGGTCTAGTAATATAACCGGCCTATTTTACCGCTATTTCCTCATTTTTTTTTTAGATGAATATGGCCAAAAATGAAATTTTATGACCGCATTATATGATTTTATTGTAATTTTATTATGTGATTGACAACAAATACATCGTTCTAAACTTATAACTTTTTTAATATGTTGTAACCGTGAATGCATTTTGAATCATAAAGAGCCATGTATATTATTCGGGTGTGGTATGCTGATACAATAGAAGGATTAGCGGCTATTATTCGACACACCTGAACTTACTGTGTAGATAAAATCAACATAAAATGATCAGGTATGCTATTACCATATTTGGAAAGGCTGTTCTGTACCCACATACAATTATCTGCTACGCGAAATACTGTATGATCCGTCTACACTCAATAATTACTGAAAATACTGAAAATATATTTTCAAGGGCAGATAATCCAAGATCAATCAGAGGTACCTACGATTTTTAATACATATTTCCGTTTTAAACTTGATTCTCAGTCAGTACACAAAGATAAAATAAATCCTGTCCGTAAGAAAAATGTTAACAAATAGGAAACTGTCAGATGTGTCTTTAAACGAAATTAGAAAATCCACATTACTCTATCTCTCTCGTTACGTGTGCACTATTTTTGCTGTTAGATATGGCTTTGTTTACATGTATTCTTCATTATGTATAATCCGTTCAATTCCGCCTGTTCCTTCATCATATCTCATCCGTTCCTTCATTATATCTCGTCCGTATCTTCATTATTCTGTCATTGCAGCCTTCTGTTCAGTCATTTTATCATTATATCCCGTTTATTCCGCCGTGTCCAGTCTGATTTATCACTATAAGCCGTTTGTTACAGATGAGACAGGATATGAATTGTATGTGTTTGTTTATGGTATAGCGCCGTTTTCCACATTATTTAAGTTATGTAATGGCAATTAGTTAACCTAACCAGTGTGCCTGCATTCTATACCTGTACTAACCTGTTCTCCGCAAGTAACTGACAATTTCTCCACATGAATCAGACTTGGGGAATGAATGATTTCAGAAACAACTGTCTAGCTTTTATCAAATCGTCACAGAGAACATACGTCTCATCCGAACTCATGACTAAGGATTGTGGAGTCGTGAGTTTTATTATGTTGATAAAAGAAACTTCTACTGAAATCATACGTTTCCCAAGCGTCTTCCTAAATTATATCCAGTTTGTTCAATAATTCATGTCCCGCAGTTTTTTTTATTCACGTGACAATCGTCTATTCCATCACGATATCTCCATCATTTCGCCTGTGTGTATATGAGAGAATTTTACCATCAGAACAGTTCTGTTCGGGAATGCAATTAAATGTAGTTCCTGCCAAAACCCGCAAATCGAAAAAAGATCTGTAACCGTCGGGAGCAGCCCGGTATTTCTATATACAAAATCTGGCCGCTATCGATTATTGGCCGGAGGAATATTCTTCGGTATGCGGGAGCAGCCCATAGAACATCAGAATTCAAATACCAGTTGTAAGCTATGTTTCTTTTCTTAGTACTAGTAGGGATTTTTTGTTTCATTTTCTTTAAAGTTCTAAATTTACAAAAAAAGACCAAGGACAAACCTAGGGACGTCTGTTTTTTGTCACTTTGATAGTAAATACACGGAAATCCATACCGGACAATGTAGTAGCACCCGTAATAAAAACCTGAGATGTGGTTCAGAAAAAAATGAACAGTGTCCAAAAAATCGAATTCAATATGACACACCACATGTTCGATTGAATTGTATTCCTTGTGTAGCAGGTAATGGCGAGTGAAAGTGTAGTTTATGCTAACCGAAGTGCGAATCACGTGACATTTCGTTGCCCAGTGAACTCGTGTTCATGCAGTAGTCAGTCGTCGTTTGAGGGTTGGAGGACAAAGAACAAACGCAAAGCGCGGAAGGAAGGTAAATAAAATTTTAAAAGGTAATGTTTAATTGAAGTTTTGCTTTTTAGAATTATTTAATTAAATGTTCAGGGTGTTTTTTTAATATCATCATGCAACAATGTTCCTGGTTTTCTTGAGAGTGATTTGGCTACTGTACTGGATACGTACTTTTTTTCTGATAAATAGCAGAGGTCATGGTGTTTTAGGCTTGAACCAGTTTCCTGTAAAATCCATGGTTATTTGCAAAGTCTGATCCAGGTAGTATCCCATAAAAGGCGCTGCCTGCATTGAGAATTATGTTCAGTCTTGCTTCCTCTAAATGTTCATTCAGAAGATCTTGATTGGGAACATATTATCAGGTTAAAACCAGCATCCTCCTAATTTCTGAAGATCTGTTGCCTTGATTGGAAATAATTTGTTAGGTCTGAACTGGTTTGCTCTTAATACTTTGTCTTGATTGGGGAATTCAGTCATGTGTTGAGCATGAGCAAGCATCATCTTAAGTTTTGGTTAAAAACAGCTTGTTGCTCAATCAAAAATCCATTGTCTTATAAAGCCTATTTTCTTTGCTGGTTACACAGTGGTAGTCTGAACCAGAATGTCATTGCCCTCAAAAGCCATCATGTTGATTGGGAACTATCTGTTAGGCTATGAATCCTGTAATATTCTCTAAAGTTCATTGCCTTTCCTGTGAACATAGTGTTTGGTTTGAACCTGTTTTTTGCAGGTCACATCCATTGATGTTGAACTTCACTTTTCTGCATTGGTTACCAATAATATCCCCTGTCATTGTTTTTGTCAAGTCCTCTTGCAGTAAGCTCAGCATGCCTTCAAAATGGCTGTTGTTTGTATGTGCATCTATCCAATTTTGTTTGGATGATAGCTTTGACATTATGATCATTTTTTAATACTTTGGCAGAATTATTTGCCTAAATGAGATGGAGTATATCACAAATCCCAGGTTCCTATCTCACAGGTAATGGTCACAATTTGGGGATCAAAGGGCATACAGCTCAAGCTGTAATATACATGGAGCAGTCTTCATATTATTTAGCATAAATTCATTTTTTTTTAAGTTCAAGGTCACACTTAGCAGTCAAAAGTCATGTAAGGTCTTGTCTGGGCCATTATATAAACTTAAACAGATATAGAGCATTCTTTTATTTGGCATAAATGTTTGCCACAGTGAAACAGTGTTAGGAGTAAGATGCAGGTTTCTATCTAAAAGGTCAAGGTTTCATTAACAAAGATATCAAAGGTCATGTTAGATCTTGTCTGGGCTGTAACTTTTGAAATGCAAGGGGCAATCTATTTCTAAATTGATGTAAAATTCAACTGGCAGATTGTTGTGTCAAAAAATAATTGACTTGACATAATTCGAGGGTTGAACGCAATAAGGGCGTATCTACATATAATAATTATAAGTAGATACGCCTTTATTGCGTTGAACCCTCGCATTGTCCTTTTTGATTGAAAATTCTAGTCATCTGTTGGTTACTAGTTTTTTTTTTTGATATCTGGATTTCTAATTATACTGATAATTATATGAATGCAATTAGAATTTGAAAAAGGTTGAAGAGGAAAAGATAAAATTGTAAATATTCAATACAGAGTTATGGTTCTTGCACATTCAATTTCTTCTCATTGCCTTCCATGAATATATTCAGTGTAACTGAGTTCTGTTTAAAACATTGCAGTTACAAAATTACAAAAATGTAAAATAAAGTACAAAAATTGGAGATAAACTGTACATATCCTAAAATTGAGTTATGATTCAAGGTTGTCGCAGTTCCCATCATTCCATTTGTCCCATACAAAACGGTAGATAAGAGAATTGTGTGGCTCTGTTGATTTAATATCAATACCATATCCTATTGAAGGTTGTCAAAAAATTAAATACATGAAACAGCTTTTGTTTGCTATTGTAATAATGGCGATACATTTGGATGTGGTAACCATGAAAAGGGCCATAACTCATTTATTTTTCATAGCACATATCCCGATTATATGCATAAGTTTTCTGATATGTAAAGAAGTATTTTGGTTTGTTTAGGTAAAGTCCTTCAAAAACTGTGAAAAGCAAAATGCAACACCTTTATTTGTAATGGAAATGAACCAGTATCCTCTTAATAGATTAATTGGGGGAAAACATTGTCAGTACTCTAAACCAATATCATCTCAATAGGCGTTGTCTTGATTTGCAATAGATGTGAACCAGTATCTTCCAAGATATTAATTTTGGGGAAAACATGTCATGTTGTGAAACAATTATCTTCTCAGTAGACATTGTCTTGATTTTTCAATAGATCTGAACCAGTATCCTCTAAAGGTTAATTGGGAAAACCATGTCAGGTCTGAACCATGTTCTCTCAATAGTCAAGATGGTTTACATTAGGTCTGAACCAGTATCCCCTAAAGGTTAATTGGGAAAACCATTTCAGGTCTGAACCATGTTCTCTCAATAGTCAAGATGGTTTACATTAGGTCTGAACCAGTATCCCCTAAAGGTTAATTGGGAAAACCATGTCAGGTCTGAACCAATACCCTCTAAATAGTCAACTTGGTTTACAATAGATGTGAACCAGTATCCTCTAAAAGTTTATTGGGAAAACTATGTCAGGTCTGAACCATGTTCTCTCAATAGTCAAGATGGTTTACATTAGGTCTGAACCAGTATCCCCTAAAGGTTAATTGGGAAAACCATGTCAGGTCTGAACCAATACCCTCTAAATAGTCAACTTGGTTTACAATAGATGTGAAACAGTATCCTTCAGAAGTTTATTGGGAAAACCGTATCAGGTATGAACCAATGTTCTCTCAATAGTCAAGATGGTTTACATTGGGTCTGAACCAGTAGCCTCTAAAACTTAGTAGGGAAAACCATGTCAGGTCTGAACCAATATCTTGGTTTACAATAGATGTGAACCAGTATCCTCTAAAAGTTTATTGGGAAAACCATGTCTGGTCTGAACCAATGTTCTGATATAGTCAAGATGGTTTACATTAGGTCTGAACCAGTATCCTCTAAAACTTAATTGGGAAAACCATGTCAGGTCTGAAGCAATGTCTGCTCAATAGTTGACTTGGTTTACAATAGATGTGAACCAGTATCCTCTATAAGTTTATTGGGAAAACCATATCATGTCTGAACCAATGTTCTCTCAATAGTCAAGATGGCTTACATTAGGTCTGAACCAGTATCGGATATAAATCCTCTAACACTTAATTGGGAAAACCATGTCAGGTCTGAACCAATATCCTCTCAATAGTTTAGTTGGTTTTCAATTGATCTGAACCAGAATCCTCGAAAAGATAATTGGAAAAATATGTTGGGCTCTTGAGCCAACCAGTATAATCCTAATAGCAATTTTCTTGCATGGTCATGCTCTGAACAAGTTAGTTTCCTTAAAAAAGCATTGTCTTAACTGGGAACAGATTTTTGGGGTCTGAACCAGTTGTCCGCTAAAAGCCGTTGTCATAATTTGGAAAAGATCATTAAGCTCTCGACCAGTACCCTCTAAACAGCAATTCTTTTGGCATTAAACTTTCTGTATTACATCCAAATAATGCAATTTTGCAAATTGGTTACACTTATAACATATATTTGGCACACAAAGCCTAATTAAATTGCTCTTGTTCTGGTTAGTTTACTATTTTGTAGAAAATTTAAACTTAATTAAAGTTGGTAAAGTAGGGGTAGACTTTTTGCATAATATACATCTGCTGTTACATTATCTTTTTATGGTTGCAGAATTTTCTAAGCTCATTATACTACAATTTTGATATGGGACTTTATGTTCATCCTTCCTTTGCATCCTCCCCTTGCACTGTTCAGCATCCTAGAACACACCCTGCACTATGCTTGCCTCTTTCTCATAAAGTTCCAAGTCAAATTTAGTATAATGTACCATCAGATTTCAGCTCCTATATAATCACTCCGTTAGTATAAAGTTAGATTCTCCAAAACATTTTGTGTACTTTAAGTGAAATGTTCAGCATGATGTTATGTTATGTATAATAGTCAGGTCAGTATATCAAATGTCAAGGTCACATACAAGGGCACTAGTATTAAATACTGATTTAAAAGTTGTACCTCGGCAACAATACTTATTTTGTATCTCGGCAACAATACTTACACAATTCGAAACTTTAAACAAATGTTAAGCATTATAATGAGGTGTGGTGAGAGTCAGGTCTGTTCCTCGAAGATTAGGTCACAGACAACAGCACATACTTTGTCCAAAGTCATATAATATTTTGTGTCTCAGAAATAACTTTTAAGATTCAAAGGATTTCAATGAATCATTATTACATGGTGCAATTATGAAAATCCTGGTTACCAAGTTTAGGGTACTAGTAAGATGGTAAGGTGTAGTTCAAATTGATATTTTGTCACCAAATTTGATGTGTAGCAAACTTATGTTTAGTCTTAGCTTTGGATTGTACTGAGGCAGCTGGGGTCAATGTTTCAAAAGCAGAAAAAAAAGTTTTCTGCCAGTCATGGTAATTGATTTTGGTTAAAGCAGTGGGGCTAAGTTAACATCATCAGATGGGGTTTCAGATAATAATTTTAGTTCACTCGACATATTGTCACCAAACATGGTGTGAAGCAAGTTTTAGATTTTATTTGAGGCTATTCAGGCCCTTGCAGATAACTTGTTTGTAATGACATATTGTCACTATGCATGATGTATAGCAAGGTTATATGGAGACCTAGCTTAGGTTTTATATAGGGCAGTTGGGAACAAGATCAAAATTTGTGTTTTCTTTCTTAAAGTAGAAAAAGAATTTTCATTCAGAAAAGAATTATGAATGAGATATTACAATGAAACACAATGGAAAGCTTTTAAGGAGCTATTGAAGAGAAGAGGGTTGAGATTGAGGGTCTCCAGGCTATTGTCACTCTTACTAAAACGGCTTCTGACCAGTAAGGTTTGATTTGGAATGACCTATTTTGACAAGTTTTGAATGGCATATTGTATGGGCTCAAGGTCATGGTCACTGTTATGAAAACAGCATATTGTCACCAAACTTGGTGTATAGCAAGCTTATACAGTTAGAATTGTGTTAAAGGCTACTGGAGTCAGGTCATTGATACTAAAAATAGAAAAAAACAGCTTCTGGTCAATAATTACCCAAGAAAATATGGCAAAGAGGTACTGGTGAAAGGTTTATGAATAAATCAGAGTCTTGCATTGCTTTTTAAGGACAGATTTATTTATTTTTGACTGCATACTGATTACAAGAATATTATTGAAAAGGGCCTGCATTCTGTAAAGTACATGAAAGGGATCTATTGATATTAGAATACTAAAAGTTTACAGGTATTGCATATTATCAAAATGTCTTAATGTACATTACATCAATAGTTGATCGTGTGAAATGGGGGCAAGTGCTACTGGTTCGTGTTTAAATTGCATTTAAGGATAACGTCATTTATTTCTGAGGCATTTGTTATCCTTTAGCTGGTATAGGGAAATTGTAAAGAAACAAGTCAATGCTATGCTTTTGTTATCAATATTAGATTCTTTACATTTTTGATCAAAGTGCCATTTAGATTTCCAAAAGTGAGAGTATAGGTCATCTTCAAAAATACTGAAAAGAAGTCATTGATAATGGAAATAGTTGGACAGGCTGCTGGTTCATGTGTCTGCATCGGAATACACTAGCTGTCGTTCATTTCTAGGGCAAGTGATTGCAGGAGAGTTGTGTACTATATTAAGGTCATCTTTTCAACTTATTTTATAGTCAACGGAGGGGCATAGTCATAATTCAAAAACAGTTGCTATTCTCACAAGTTGAGTCAAAATTCCAATGGTATTGGCCATCTTTCAAAAATACTTATAGCTCTTTATAATTGCTTGCTATTAGTTGATACCAGAATACAGCATATTTGTAAAACAATTTGGTGGGTAAAGCTTTAATAGCTGTTTGAAATATGACCCAGGGTAAAGAAATAATGTTGAACTATTGTATTTCAGCATTTAGATATGGTCTGTTTTCCCATTAGCCTACCAACCCAGTTTGCCACATACAAATGTATCCTATATTTAAAACAGTTGATATAGTTTTCAACCAAATTAGAATAAAACAAAAGATTTTCTGTCCTATCCAATCTATACTTGTTTGTTATTCATTCAGGGTGTAATAGTATATATTTTAGGATGTGTACAGGTTACATTACAGAAGGATGATACAGGGAAAAGTGCATATTTTTGTTAATGCTTAATTTAGGAACATACTTAATAGTGAATATTCTTTCTTTTACAGACATTGTATAATTTTTAAATTTGGAACTACTTTATGATCATTTAAAGGGAATAAAATCAAATGGTGCAAATATATCTTTCTGTCATGAGTTTTGTTTTATAAAATTCTGAGCAGCTGTTTGATAGACAGATTCCTGCCAGCAACAATTGAAGTTTTTTTCATGTAGGAAAGTTTTGATAGAGCATTTTCTTTCTTTGCTATCAGGATGATGGGAAGAAAAATGATGTATATTATAAGCTATGAGAAGATCTTTTGGAAGCATATAATACAATAAGCAAAGTTATAGCCAGTCCAGCACTGACATAAGCAAAACAAATGTTCAGGTCTAAGACACATACATATTTTTGTATATATAGGTTTTACAAATTCTGTTGAAAGTAGCCTACAGCTAGATAGTAGAAGAAATTTTTGATAAAATTTCAGTATTTTGGAAATTTTCTAACCACTCTTTGGTAATTATATTCATCAAATAATGTTTAATTTGTACTGTGAAATAGAGACCAAAAGTTCACTACTTTGTGCTGAAAAATAAAATACTAATTTTTATAAAATTCTTGGATTGACTTTGCACATTATTTCTATCATAATGGGATAACATTTAAGTCATGTCAGTTCAAGGTCAAGGTCGTATGGTAAGATCAAAGGCCAAATAGGCAGCATTTTATGTACTTCTATGCTGTTTTCTATTTACCTATTTGAAAGAATTTTAAAAAGTTAGCACAAGGTTAACAAAAATAAGATGACATGCAGAATGCATCTTTCAGTCATGTTGGTTTAGTGTCAAGGTCATATAGTGATATCAAAGATCAAATAGGCAAGTGTTCTTGCACATTAAACAGCTTTTACCCAGGAAAAAAATCCATATGACTAAAAAAATGTTTGCATCCTGCGCTGGTCAAGGTTACTAGTATATATTGTACATATTGAAAGGTCAATAGAAAGGTCAAATAGGCAGTTGTTCTGGTCTGATTTGTAGTTTTAGGGGAAATATTTTCAAATAACTTGGGACAAGCATTTATGATAATAATACTTTAAAGGCCTACATAATCTTCTTATTATACACAGAGATGTTAGACATATTCACTCCTGAAGTTTTATGAAAGTGTATGTGGTGAAAAAAAAAACAAAGCAAAAAAGTTTTACATTGATGGATTGAAGTTTGGCTTAAACATTATAGTTTCTCTTAAAATGATGTGAGAATAACCATTTTAGTGCAGATTTAAAATATTTTACAACATAGACAGAAAAATACATGAGAGGTCAGTACAGTATCAAATGATCAGTTTAATACTGCACACAGTTTTAGTCTTCAAAATGAATGTTTGAAATTTGAAAAAAATGTGTAAGAAAAACTTTTTGAAGCATAAGTATTTGGTTTAATTGAGTTCATTTTTGTGAGGTAATGAAATGTGCAATACCTCTCATGCCCTAAGCACAAGTTCAAGCAGGTTACTGTAAGTATTTTTGAATTTGAGTTTACCATCTTTGACTGTCTTCACAATTAGTATGAGATAACTGTAGAGCAAATCAATTATTGAATGAATTATTTGAAAGAGCTTTATATTTAAAGACTGAAAGATTAGATCATTTCTCTTTATTCTACTCTGTTCTATGCTTTTCTATCAATGCAGCTTGTCCGCTGTGCTTGTATCTTCATTCAGCTAACATTCCCATCCAACTTCCTTTCCTATCCTATCTCGTCCACCTTAGCTCTAGCTAGCTATCCCATGGTGCC
This sequence comes from Mercenaria mercenaria, assembly GCF_021730395.1. Lineage (NCBI taxonomy): Eukaryota > Metazoa > Mollusca > Bivalvia > Venerida > Veneridae > Mercenaria > Mercenaria mercenaria. The sequence goes on along the minus strand of NC_069362.1, from coordinate 101,507,644 downwards.
GCTTCCATGATGCTACTAGGGTATATATTTCTTCCTGCTAACTTTCACATCCACCTAGCTCTAGCCAGCTATCCCATGGTGCTGGCTCCATGATGCTACTAGGGTATATATTTCTTCCTGCTAACTTTCACATCCACTTAGCTCTAGCTAGCTATCCCATGGTGTCCCCCCATGATGCTACTAGGGTGTATATTTCTTCCTGCTAACTTTCACATCCACCTAGCTCTAGCTAGCTATCCCATGGTGCTGGCTCCATGATGCTACTAGGGTGTATATTTCTTCCTGCTAACTTTCACACCCACCTAGCTCTAGCTAGCTATTCCATGGTGCTGGCTTACTGATAACTGATCCCATACTGCCATTAGGGCCAATATTATACCAAACTAGCTCTCACATGTGCTGCCAGGTTGTATATTTCATCCATCAAGCTAGCCAAACCTGCTACCGAGACGGATGCTGCATATATGGCCAGCCAGCCCATGTTTCTTCTAGGGAGCATTTATCATGCTTTGCTTCTTACCCAATATATTCCAATAAGCTCATCTATCCTATAGGTCTTACTGGCAGTATACTCCTTGCAGCAAGCACATTTTCCTTAATACTGGCTATCTTTCCTATTTGCTGCCAGGTTGTGTATTTCATTCATGATTGTACACAGCCAGCCAGTATTCTTTTTTTCTTACAGGCATTATACCTTCCAGTCATCTTACTGGTTGCTGTTCTTGACCATGGTCTTTCAGTCTTTCAGTTTTGAATTATTTGAACTAGAAGATTGATGTATTAGCATTGTAATATGGGACCAATTAAGTTAATGAGTATAGCCATTGGGGGTTTAGCATACAACAGAGTAATTTGAAACAGTTAAGCTTGTATGAGTTTTCCCTGTTTGATAAAAAACTTTCTTGATAAATGTAAGGAAGCAAAACTTGGAACTTTTAAAGTCTGCATTATAATGGTTGTTTTCAAAATATTGTAAAAGAGCATTATTTTCACTTAATAAAATTCTGGTCCGAAAACCAAAGTATATTCTTTACACGGTACTTAAACAAATTTATTTTAAAGTATGCAACTCTGTAACAATCTAGACCAAGTTTGGTAAGTATAGACAGTTTGTATCTCCACAGTTACTGTCATTTTCTGTCAAATAGGAAATATAAACCTATCTGCTCAAAATTTACTTTTCTTTGATCTAAACTACACTTACACAAAATAATCAGTCAAGTTTCATAACTATATATCACCAGAGTCATTGCCCTTGAATAATTTCTAGTAAAAATTTCAAGACTGAGTGTATGCTCATTGACCACATGTTTTCTTTTGATTTAAGAATTAATTCTACAGAATAGTTGAGTTCAATAAGACCAGAATCTTTATAGAGTAATAACCTTTGAATTAGTCAAAACTTGATAATAAGTAGAGTTTTGGTTCTTTGATCTCAATCATACACATTATTTCTGGGTCATGTTTGATATTTTGCTAGAAGAGACCATTTCTGCAGAGTAATGGTCCCTGAATTTAATACTCATATTGCAATAAAAAATAAATATCTGTTAGAAGAGTATTTCACAAATAGAAATTAATTTGATTGGTATTTATTGCATCTTTGGTACTCTAATTGGTATTTCTGGCACTGTTTAACAAGGAAGTGAAGTGTTGGTTGCTGTTTCTTAGAATATGTATTTGTAATATACTCGGTGGCAAAGTATGAAAGTCAGTCCTTTTGAAAATGAATTAAGTTTTATGAAATTATATTTTTTGGGCAAACACATTTTTGTAGAACTGACTAGGTTACAAGGTCAAAAAAATAAGTAGGATTGCTAATGCTAAGATAGAGAATTGCTATATCAAGACTTTTTTGGGTACTAGTTCCAACCAGGTCTTTTGTGTCAATTTGTATTATTAAACTGGGTATTAATTTTGGTGTTGCTGGCAATGTAACTGAAATGTGATGCTTTTTAAAACATTGGCATTATCTATTAAAGTCACATTATTGGCATTATCTATTAAAGTCATGTTTTGTTTAAGAATTAAATTTTCTGAAATGAATTGTTTTTAAATAGATTAGGATCTAGAAAAACTCATATCATTTGTAATGTCTGTTTAAGGAGTGTTTTTGTGAAAAAGTGTGGCTTCAAGTTTAACTGGCATGAGTTGAATGAGTTCAAGACTTGATCTTAACTTTCCTGAACTAATGGCAGCTTTTTGTGAAACAAAACAAAGTTATAAGATAGTTGTAACTGGGTAATTGGTAATTAATAGAAGGTAATTTGTTCATTTTCAAGTTCAATAGTGAACAAAATTGTTCCAAATTACAAAGGTTACAGCCCTAAAACAAGCAAAAATTGTCATATATCATATTGTTAAACAAATTTCATATCTTAGAATGTATATGATCACAGAGTTTGGCCAAGTTTGTTTTGTAAAACCAGAGTTATGGTAAGTTTCCATATTTGATGTTGATAAGACAGTAGTCACCACATTTCTTTAACAATTTTCATGCCATGTGAAAATGAGTTCTGTAGTAAACCAATGGTTATGGCTCTTGAACAGTCTTATAGAACATAATGTAGAAACTAATTGCTACAAGACAATAATTGGCAAGATTGCTCCAGTTACACATGAGTTATGGCCCTTGAATATGTCTTAATAGTATTTTACATTGTTCACTCTATTTAGGCATTTTTCCCATCCTATTAATAGGTTAATAAATCAGATTTTTTTCTTTGCTAAGATAGATACAGAGTGAGGTTTTTAAGGTCAAATCATGAACTATCCTTTTTAGAATCCCGTCAGAAATTGTCAGTGTAGAAGCTTGGTTATTATAAAACATTATACCCTATAGAAGTGATATTTTCTACCTTTGAGAGTTTACAAGTCTGTAATAAATTATTAAAAAATTAAATATTAAAAAAAAATAATTGTTATCCCCCGCCGATGAAATTGGGAGGGGGGTATTGAAATGGCGTTGTCCGTGCTTACGTCTGTCCATCTGTCCTTGCGCAGCCATTTCTCAGTAACTAGCAGGTAGAATTTCATAAAACTTGAAATAAACATGAACCAACATACTGCGATGATGCCCGTCAAGTTCTTTAAATTTTGATTGGTCAATTTCCCTTAGAGTTATTGCTCTTGATTTAATGAAAAATCCAAGTCTGCAGCAATTTCTCAGTAACAAGCTGGTAGAATTGAATTTCATGGAACTTGAAATAAATATGAACCAAAATACTTCGATGATGCCCGTCATTTTTTTTTAATTGGTCAATTTTACAATGTTACTGCCCTTTAATTGTTTAAAAATCCACAGATTTGTACATAACAAAGCAACCCATTGGTAGAATTTCATTAAACTTCTTTCATTCTTTTCCATGAACATTTATTATAAACATGTGAAGTTGTGTACCCACACCTTGTCATCACCTTGCCTTGGTCACACCCCCTCCCCCTCCAACCCCCCCCCCCACCCCCCCCACCCAAACAAAAAAAAACAAAAACATTTCATTCCTTTTAAAAAATTTTTTTTAAACCTTCCATGAATATTTATCAACATGCAAAGTTGTACCATTTCCCCACCTCACTCTTCCACCCAGTCATGCCCACCCACCCCGCCATCCTGCACTCCTTTGCCCCCCCCCCCCCCCCCCCCCCCCCCCCCATTTTTTTTTTTTTTCATTTCCCATCAATATTTATAATCAACATGTGAAGTTTTGTACCCTCACCCGGTCACCCTCCACCCCCCGCCCCTCATTCATTTTCTGTTATATTGATTTTGACTAATGAAATTATTTGCTTCTTAGTAACCATCCTTAACTTTTTGCCGGATATATTTTTTTGCCATTCCTCACCACAAACCCTTTCGGCAGGGGATACCAATTCATCCAATTTGCTTGTTCATTTTGGGTTTAAAGTAGGTCACTAGGTCAGTTTATAGAGAAACTTAACCAGCAAAATTTTTTTTCTAGGTAATTGAAATAAAACCATACTGAATGTTTGCCTAGCCTATGGAACTAAATTAAATTTAACCGAGTCATCTGATGTAAAAAGTCACCTTTGGAAACTGAACTATTTGAGGTCAAAAACTAGATCAAAGAAAAAATCTTGGTTACACTAGTTATATACTTGTAAGAGATACGAAACTTGGTTCAGCATCTAGCACTATTGTGACCCTTTTGATTTTTGTACAGTTTTAAGTAATTTTTGTGTAAGTTTCAGTTTAAATCAGGTTTATACTTGATAATGCATTAAGTTATGGTTATGGTAAGGGCTTTTTTTTTTTCATTTTTTAAGAGGGTAGGAGTGAGCATTATTTTTTGTTTTTCTGCCAATCTTTCAGACAACTAAGGATGAGATGCTGCTTCAAAAGATTGGCAGAATTGCTTTTTGTTACAGCTGCCAAGGCCTGACAGATCCCTTAACTATTGATCGAGACATGCCACCGTAACCATCGAGGATAATCTGGTGTCTATATATCCGCAAGGTGGAGATGTGTGGGAGTGACTGGTTCTACAATTCTGTGCCAGCAGTGTTTAGATGAAGGTTGTTCCTTTTTGTTTTGAGAGATGGGAATCAGGGATTGTGAGGATTTTCATTTCTTTCAGGTACACAGCCTGCCAATGACAACTGACTGTATGTCCCGTCCATACATACAGTCGGCAGGATTTTCTTTCAGCATCAAGACCTGCCTAGGACAACCTCTATGAGGTGGGCAGGATTTCTTCTTTTCCAGGTCCAAGGCCTGCCTAAGACAGCTGAATATTCAGAGGCGGCAGAGTTTTTCTTTCAGATTTCAAGGCCTTGCAGATTCCTTAACTGTTGATCAAGACTGCTGTCGTGACTATCGAGGACCCGGTGCCTATATGTCCGCAAGATAGAAGCGTTTGGGGGCAACTTTTTTACAATTCAATGCCGGCGGGTTGCTAAATGATAGTTGTTCCTTTGTTGAGTGAGACGGAAATCGGGAATTGCAAGGATTTCTTATTTATTTCAGGTCAATGCCCTGCCTATGTCTCCTAATGCATGTTTTACTTGGACGGAACATACATTGGGCAGGTTTTGTATTTCTTTCAGGTTCAAGGCCTGCCAGGAACGGGCAGGATTTTTTCTCTTTCAGATGAATGTTTGCCTTTCTTTACCAGGACAGGACAGTCTGTCAGGTTTTTCATGTAGCTCACTTCTACAGTATTGAATTCTTGCCTTATTAAAGCAAACTTTCTTAACAGAACATAATTTGGCAGTTTTTTTCCTGTTTTGGCTTATTTTTAATTTCAGAGAGCAGAGACTTTTACTATTTCCGTGCATGGAAATGTGAAGTATTGACAGTCCTTGTGTAGAAAGCCAGACACTTTGTTCCCATGGAAATGTGAAATGGTGCCAGGTGTTGTGTATGTCTCCTGCCTTCACTCTGCTAGACCACTACTGCATGGATCTTCAGTATCTCCAATTAGTAAGTATATCTACTCACTTTAGCATGTTTGATAAACTGGAATTGATGGCATAATGTAATTTATCTGGAAAATGTAGAATAATGCCTGGATTTGGCTTATGGAAATGAAAATCATTTTATTATTAAATTAATGGCAACCTGTGAGTAAATTTATTACAATGGTACTGTTAAGGACGCTCGCTACAGTTTCGTAATTTTTTTCTCAATAATAAATTTTGATGAAATGTTTTGTATTAAAAGATCATGTTATGATGTATTGAAAAATGAAATAAAAATACTAGGTCACCAGCTTTGTTTCAGTTTAATTTGCCCCTAGATATGGTACTATTTTAAACATTTTTCAAAATTTCTGTAATCCTAAAATATCTTTCAGTAAAGTACAATAATCAGCATAAATTTGATTATCTGAGCATTTTTATAATGGAAAACAATATATCTATTTGAAACATGCTCAGAGAAATCAAAAGAACATGATTTTGTAAAGAAAGGAATACTTGTCCAGCAGACCTCAAGGACTATTTTTGCATATTTTTGTCAGTTTTAAGTTGGCACTTCTGCTATTTTATCGAGTTTCGCAGAATAGAATTTAATCAAACTCTGCACATACCTTTGGTTATGTCTACCTAATCTAAAACGAAAAGAAAATTGATAGGTCACCATATTAGATTTCGCTTAAATCAAATTACAATGAGGCGGGGTGTGGCGGGCATTTATACAACGCAGGTTGGTACGAAATACTCTTTCAGTGTTTGAGCAAATGACTTACAAATATATATATATAAAATTATCAAACGGCAGATTTCTTAATAAGCAGATTTTAAGGTGTTTCTGAAGCATTTTGATGGCATAGAACTCTTTTCTGCCCTTTTTTTTAACAAAACCTATAGTTTACGAATGTACGGTACGGGATTAGAAACAGCTGTGACTCAATGCAGAGTTTGATCGCTGGTATAAGTAACAGACTCCAGTATATGTCGGATTGAAGCAATTTGAACTAAAAGTACTATAAATGTATATATTTTGTAACCATGGTGATACTTACCCTAACCTTTAGTCAGTATATTATACATTGTGTACATTAAATGCATGCGAACATAAAATAATTTGCGAATTTTTGCTGTACGCGACATTAGATAATCACTTCCGGGCATGCGCAGAAGTCCAACCATCAAGTCTGAAGTGAGCTACATCGATCCAAATTGGCACAGTGTTGGGGTAAATATCGACCCGTACGGAAAAACTGTAGCGAGTGCCTTTAATATATTCTAAAGTTAAAATATGATAATTATCAAAACACATATTAAACTTAACCTTTAACCTGTTGACTGCATTTGAAGTGATAGTATTTGTTCTTGGACTTTGCAATTAGATATCATATACTTGTATCTAAATAACAATTAAAAAAAATCTAGAATAAATCTGCCTGTTTCCAAATTTCAGTAACTGAAAAGGTTAAATTAACAGGAAGCAATCCTTGTATTTCTGATGATAAAGTATGTTAAAGGCACTGACTTCCAAATTTTGGATAAAAAATGATCTTTCTTTCAAATTGAAGTTTGGTCATACTAATAATGAAAAATATCTGGCACGTTAAACAGTTCAAAATATCGTTTTGAAATTAGCGTTAAATGTGGGGTTCACTTTAAATATGGTCAAATATCTAAAATTATAAGCACACAGACCTATACATTTGACTGTAATGTTTATTGTCCACTGTGAGAAGTTTCATTAATATCCACATTGTAGAAAAATTTCTATTCATGAAACTGTTATGAAAGTTATGATTTTCCCATAGACTCCCATTATGAAAAATTGTGTAAGGTCCAACTTTTTCAAATTAATCTGGCAATAAATCAAGCACATGACTCTGTCATTTTTATTTGCTGAATTTCTTCTGAAGTTTTGAAAAATCAGAATCTAATCAAATTCCACATTGTAGAAAAAAAATTGATCGGAACATGCAGAATTACCTTAACAAATAATCATTGCTACCTTAACAACTAATCATTGACATTTATTTGTGTTCACTGAGTTCATAATGTATGTTAGATTTTCACTGGAAGTATTTTTAAAATTGGTTGCCCGACTTAGATAGGTTTTTTGTGCCCTGCCATGAGTGGTGGGGGCATATAGATTTGGTCTTGGCCGTGCGTCCGTCTGTTCGAAGTTCATGACGCGCCTAGCTCGAAAAGTATTTGATATAAATTGATGAAACCTTGCATGAGTCTTTATCATGATATGAACTTGCGCACCTCCTATTTTTCGTCTGGCTCCGCTCTATTTTTTGAGTTATGGCCCCTGAAATAGTCAAAAATGCACATTTTTACCTTGTGACACGCCTAGCTCAAAAAGTATTTGATATAGATTCATGAAACCTTGCATGAGTCTTAATCATGATATGTACTTGTGCACCTCCTATTTTTCATTTGGGTCTGCCCCCTATTTTCAGAGTTATGGCCCCTAAAATAGTCAAAAATGCACATTTTCACCTTGTGACATGCCTAGCTCAAAAAGTATTTGATATAGATTTATGAAACCTTGCATGAGTCTTAATTATGATATGAACTTGCGCACCTCCTATTTTTCATTTGGGTCCGTCCCCTATTTTTAGAGTTATGGCCCCTGAAATAGTCAAAAATGTACATTTTCACCTTGTGACGCACCTAGCTCAAAAAGTATTTAATATAAATGGTTGAAAACTTGCATAAGTCTTTATCATGATATAAACTTGCACACCTCTAATTTTTTGGCTGGCTCCACCCCCTATTTTTAAAGTTATGGCCCCTGAAATAGTAAAAAAATGCACTTTTTCACCTAATTATGTGCTTAGCTCAGAGTATTAGATGTAAATTCAGGAAACCTTGCTTGAGTCTTTATCGTGGTGTGACCTTGCATGCTTGGCATTCTTCTTGAGAATCTTAGCTCTTATTACAGAGTTATGGCCCTTGAAATAGCCAAAATAGTGGATTTTTTGTTTGTGATGCTCATAGCTCAGAAAGTATAGGGCCTAGAATAATGAAACATTTCATAAAATGTTTGTTGAGGCTATACCCCATTATGACTGCAAACATTTGAATTATTGCCCCATATTTGTGACAAATGTACCAGTGGGGGGCACACCCTGTGTCATACAGACATTCTAGTTTTAGCATAAGTATAAATTCAATAAACATATTTTGCCTTAAGAATGACCTGAATATAAGCACTATTGTATTAAGTTTGTCAAAGATTTGCATTAACAAGTATATATTTTGCCAAAATTCATTAGAAATGCAAGTTTATAAGATTACTATTACCTCCCTTTGACTATATCAGTTGCACAACCGGGACATATTTAAAATAGATTAATTCCAAAGCTATACGCTATTGTAGAAATTGCCCTTTGTTTCAGGTACATGTAGTTGAAACATCCCAATGTTTATCAAATGCAAATGTAAAACTAGAAATTATATTGAAATCAAATAGACCACTTTTTTAAATACTTTTATATCAAAGGGGAGTAATTACAAAATTTCATGAAAAGTAATAAACCGTAATAAAAAGTAATAAAAATAAAATTTCCAATAGGGATCTAACTCTATGTGATGGGTCTTTTTGTTCCTGAAATCAGTCTCTTAAAGAATATATGAAAAAAGTCTTAAAATGTTGCTCAAATGAGATTGAACACCCTAAAAGTTATGGTCAAGTCTCGTAATTCTGACGCTTAGAAGTCAAAGGTTAACACGGTCTTTTCTTGTCTGGTCCATTACTCTTCCATTTATCAAGGGATTTGAAAATAATTTGACACAAATGTTAACCATATTGAGAAAGTGAAGATGTTGCTCTCAGGTCAAGGTCACAAAATGGTTTATACCTAAACTATTCTGATATATTTTGCGCAGACAGCTGTAGCATTCTTGGGCACGCTTTGTTACTAATAGTGACAGCTCTTGTTGTATCTAACATTAAATAATTCCTCTTTTGTTATCTTGTAGGAACATTCTACCATCTCCGCCATGATTATGGTTGAATTGCAATTCCAGCGTAGCAAGTGCTGTATCATGTAAGGCCAGCATGTATGTTTTTCTCACAAAGCAACAAGGTGTGTCGAGGCGGAAGCAGTGCATCTGGATAGGTAAGGTTGTTTTTTTTGAGAATATCATGATTTTGGCTTGAATTTTTATGTTTAGAATATAGATTATCGAAAACAATTCGATATTTTTTTCCTCAGCTTTGAGTTGCAACCACTTAAGCTTAGAAATGGTGCCTTTGTTATGGTCATTCTTTACGTAACTGCTAGTTTAACACTAGGTTTCCTGTGACTTATTGCATTATATATTGTGTAGAATGTGTAACAGCCTTTAGGAACTTTGGGTCAACTGCCAGCAAAATCTTGAGCAAAGGTATAGCGGTTTTGGAAAATTTTGACCAAGTTCTGCCTTTTTCTCACATAGAAATTTTAATGAAGGTTTTAGGAGGTTTATCACTGTCAGGTATCATTGTACTGAATTATGCCATGTGAATTTGTAAAAATTGAATGTGAATAGGAGTCATTTAAAGGATCGGTTATTTATCTCGACTATGGTAATACAGGATATTACTCCCTATAAAATGCAAGGTTTCTGTTAACAGTCAGTTTGGACAAGTGTTTTCAGAGTTACAGCCCTTGAATTACAGAATGTTCAGAAAATTCTGTGTGCCATTCACAACTTTGTGTATATTTTCTTTGATATTGATCTTACTTATTTCCACAAAATCTAGATCAAGATTAATGAATAAGCCAGTTTAGACAAGTTACTTCAGAGTGATGTCCCTTGAAATTGTAAACAATACATATGCAAACCAGATCTCTTATGAGCTACTGCATTGATAGCAGTGTTGATAAACTAAATGAATACAATGTAGGATGTTCAGAAGTCCCTAATTAATGAGCTATATGTTGTGACTTGCACTATTTTAAAAGTACAGATATATGATCTGGTTAGGTCTTGAGAATAGCACGGAGAATTCCATCTTGGTAACTCCAGAAAAAGTATATTATATTTCACCAAGTACTGAATCCAAGCTTGCTTTGCTAAATCTTCAAACTTTTAACAATGTGCTTTTTTTCTTTCATAAATGCTTTAAAAACTTTTTTTTGCAATCCTCTATTTCTCTGATCTTTGACATGGAACATTCAGTTGAGAAGGTGGCTTGCATTCCTACCTTGCACAATACACCTCCCTCCCTTGCACTGCACTTTGCATGTTTGCTGCTTTCTCAATGGAAAGGTTTCAAGTTAAAGTATTGGAGAAATAAGTATGCCTAAATTGGGAGGGAAGATTTGTCTGGTTTCTCAAAAATGCAGCAAGCAGTGTTTTAGTACATGGTGTCCATCAGTGCATAATCTGCAGACTGGAAGTACTGGTGTTATTGGGCTCTAACCAGTAGTCCTTAAGGAAGCGTCACACACTTAACCACTAGGTCATCACCCACCATTACTTAACACACACTTAACCACTAGGTCATCACCCACCATTCCTTAAGGGAAGCATCACACACTTAACCACTAGGTCATCGCCCACCGTTCCTTAAGGGAAGTGTCACACACTTAACCACTAGGTCATCGCCCACCATTCCTTAAGGGAAGTGTCACACACTTAGCCTCTAGGTCAACGTCGATCATTCCTTAAGGGATGTGTCACACACTTTACCACTAGGTCATCACCCACCATTACTTAACACACACTTAACCACTAGGTCATCACCCACCATTCCTTAAGGGAAGTGTCACACACTTTACCACTAGGTCATCGCCCACCATTCCTTAAGGGAAGTGTCGCACACTTTACCACTAGGTCATCGCCCACCATTCCTTAAGGGAAGTGTCGCACACTTTACCACTAGGTCATCGCCCACCATTTCTTAAGGGAAGTGTCGCACACTTTACCACTAGGTCATCGCCCACCATTCCTTAAGGGAAGTGTCACACACTTTACCACTAGGTCATCACCCACCATTCCTTAAGGAAAGTGTCACACACTTAACCACTAGGTCATCGCCCACCAATTCTTAAGGGAAGTGTCACACACTTAACCACTAAGTCTTGCCCACCGTTCCTTAAGGGAAGTGTCACACACTTAGCCTCTAGGTCAACGTCGATCATTCCTTAAGGGAAGTGTCACACACTTTACCACTAGGTCATCACCCACCATTACTTAACACACACTTAACCACTAGGTCATCACCCACCATTCCTTAAGGGAAGTGTCACACACTTAACCACTAGGCCATCGCCCACCATTCCTTAAGGGAAGTGTCACACACTTTACCACTAGGTCATCGCCCACCATTCCTTAAGGAAGTGTCACACACTTAACCACTAGGTCATCGCCCACCATTCCTTAAGGGAAGTGTCACACACTTAACCACTAGGTCATCGCCCACCATTCCTCGAGGGAAGCGTCACACACTTAACCACTAGGTAATCGCCCATCATTCCTTAAGGGAAGTGTCACACACTTAGCCTCTAGGTCATCGCCCACCATTCCTTAAGGGAAGTGTCACACACTTAACCAATAGGTCATCGCCCATCATTTATTTCATTTGAGATCATCATTAAAGTAATCTTACTTTTTCTAATATAATGCAGAATAGACCAAATGGAAACTTATGTAAATTTAATATATTTACTGATCAAAAACTGCTGTTCAGTGGTTTTTTGTATAGTATATTCTGGTTCTAGGTTATTCTTAAAGATAGTGACAGATTAAGGCGGAGAGATAAATAAACTGACTCCTCTTTCATTGCAAAATACCCAACATCAACTCGGGTAAATATTTTTGAATAAAACTGACAATTCCTGGGCATTTTGTTAAAAATCAGAATACTGGAATTATATTATTGTCCAAAATAGAAAAGTTAAGCTTTTTCATTATATTTTTGGCCAGAACTGATGCCTCCATTTTTTCATCATGGTTAATCATTGTTCAGGCATTTTTATATTGAATCAGTTAGGAAATTATGTCTGATCCAAATATACTGGCTGCTTTTTTTCAAATACTTCAGTGCAGATATTTTGGCTAAGATTTATTATGTTTTATGACTGATTAAGGCAGACAGAGAGATGTAGGAATATTACTAATTAAGTGAAAGAATCTATACTTGCTACATTAGATACTGGCTACATTTTTGTCGAGTCCGCTTGTTGAGCTCGACTTAGCCATCACTTTTGGTGGGTCGGTGTATGTGTGTGCGTCCGTCTGATTTTGTCCGGACCATAACTTTGACATGCCTGGACCAATCTTGTTTATATTTGGCATGAATGTTTACCTCAATGATGCATAAACCATGTGTTCCTATCTCAAAGGTCAAGGTCACAGTTGGAGGTCAAAGGGTCAAATTGAAGTTTGTCTGGATTTTGATGTAACTTGGCATAAATGTTCACCATTATGAGGTGGAGTGTCATGCAGAAGAACCATGTCCCTAGGTCTAAGGTCAAGGTCACTTTTGACAGCTGGCAGGCTCGACATTCTGCCCATGGGCATACTTGTATAAGTATAAACTTAAATATTACTGCAGAAATGTTTGGCTACTGAACTGCTATTATAGTATAATGCAGGTTGAGTTTCATTCTCATATATTAATGTTATTTCAAGAAGTTCAATTATTTTCATTGAAAAAAGAAACGATCGGGTTCAAAACTGGATGTAATTATACAATCTTATTACATTGTTCATCAATCACTTTAAAGGAAAAAAAAAATTAAGAAAGGTTTTAGCCACTGCAATGCTTTTACCAACTAAAATAACTTTTGGGAGTGTCAGTCACTGTTAGAAGGAAGGTGCCAGACACTGCGTTTGTTATAGGGAAGGTCAAAGTTGTATGTCACTGTAACTGTTAACTATAGTTGTTATATCATATCTCCACATTATTAAGTTAGAGCAAAATATTACATCTGATTAATTAGGTTGAATAAAGCATATAATGTTTATGAAGTGCAGACATTAAATCTGTTCTAAGTTCAGTGCAATAATGGTACTAGTGTTTTAGGAAAGGTGTTTGCCAATATGCTTTATGTCCCACAATTAAGTACAGTTTAAGATACTACCTTATCATTTACTTTGTCAACTTTTATAGATAGCCAGGCCAGTTTATACCATCAAGCGAAGGCCAGGTAATACTGACTACAGGTTAAGATTGAAAAGCTATAACTTACTGCATTTAGAAATAATCTGTTAGGGATATGGTAGGATAAGGCAAAGACATACTGGCTACAGGTTTCTAGAAACTACCATATCATCACATCTTAAGGTTTCTATTTTTGGACTAAATTTCATTGGATAGGGATGATAAGGTAGAATAAGGTGTTTTTCTGCCACTGTTAGTGTGATAGAGTACTTATGATAGTGTTAAAGTCAGCCCTCAAAATAACAAGGTAATAGGTTCTACCATATCAATAAATGTATATATCAGTTGTAGCCAGGTCAATTGCTTGGTTTAGTGAAAATCCACACATCAAAATCTGAGGGTTGCTGGTCATCTTTTTTTTTGCATTTGTAGGACATAGATTAGAATTTTTTTGCCATCAATTTTTATTCCTTTATGATTTCAGTGTTCTACTTGAACATTCCTTTATTAAAGTCATAGATCACTGATCTTTTTGGAATTATTCAACGCTTTTGAAGGTGTATAAAAAATTAGCATAAATTCAAAAGTTAAGAGCAATATTAATTACAACTGGCCACCTCCGAAGTTCAGCAGTTGCTTTGACAATTTTGGGAACACTTGCTGTCCAAAATTAAGATAATCATTCATCACAGAATCTCATGGAGAACACTGAATATCATTGCTAGGTTTATAGTACTGGTGTTAAAAGCCAAATAAAAAATGGCTACTGGTTAAAATTGTAACAAATCCTTGCATATTTCATATTTTCTTAATGATTAAATCCTGTAGCTGTTTGGGATATGGTAGAATAAGACATGTTACATTCTGGCTACTGGGTTTATATGAAAACTACCATATCACTACATGTTAAGGGCAATGTTTGGCCGTAATATATATATATATTTTTTTTTTACTTAATTTCAGAGTTAGGGTTGATATGGTAGAATGTAGGAAGATCATCAGCCATTCACTTCTTTATGAAGCTGTATAATAAAATATCCACATTGCAAGATGAATAAAGACATAGTGTTTTGTCTTAACATTATACCTATATACTCAAATGGCTTTACCTATACATTTAAATAAAAGATGGGGGACTTGATCTAAAATTTGAGGAAGGGTGCTTGACCTTAAAACTGCTACTATTAATAAATTATCACAATAGTATTTTCTTGTACAGAAGTTAGGCATTGGGTTGCTGGCTAGATTCACTTCTGAAATATTTTTTGAATTATAATCATTAAGATGATTAATTTTTCAAAAGAATTCTACCATCAAGGAAATTTGAACATTCTCTTTTGAGTTAGTATTACTAACTGACTCACTGATTTATATTCTTGAAAGAACCAATGGATGGAAGGTCTGTTTTACAAAGAATAAATGTTAAAGCCTCTCTTCTACTCACTTGCTTCATCTATCCTAATGACTAGATGCCCAAAACCGTCTGTCCAATTGTGCTGCTAGGGTGGATATTCAACCAAGCTAGCTGTCTTATACTTCTCCCAGCAATAGCTGTCCCATTCTCCATAGAGTGGAAACTCAAACCTGTTAGCTGTGTCAAAACTGCTGTCGCGGTGAATTCTACCAAGCCAGCTCTCTCTCAGCTGCCGCGGAGGATATTCCACAAGCCAGCAGACCTCCATACACCTGTCCTATACAGTCCTATAATGTCCTATACTTACGTCCAAATAAGCTGTCAAAACAGCGTCTAAAGGAGGAATTCTTCAAAGCCAGCTGTCCCATCCAGCTATTGGGGAGAAACTCGACCAAACCAGCTATCCCATTCTGCTATTGGAGGAATTCTACCAAACCAGCTGTCCCAACCAGATATTGAGGAATTTCACCAAGCTACCTAATCTCCTATACTTATGTCCAAGTTAGCTGTCAAAACAGCTTTTAAAGGAGGAATTCCACCAAGCTGCCTGGCCTATACAGCTACCGGGAAGAGTTACACCAAGCCACTTGTCCCATACAGCTACTGGAGGATTCCAGCAAGCCAGTTGTCCCACACAGCTATTTAGGAGGAATTCCACCAAGCCAGCTTCCCATTACTGTTGCCATGAGGATAGGTAAACAGTGGTAGATGGGTAAAAATATTTTTCTCAACTACTGTTTTGATTTAATACTTTATGTAATGTAAAGGATCAGTCAGCTAGGAATTTATTTTTGCTATTCTAAGCTTGAACAGTTTAAAGAAATTCAAACAGTTACACTCGTGTTACTTTTTTTTCGATTTTGAGTCAGTTAGTAGATACACTGAATTACTTTCAGCAGCATTTTCAGCAGCAGGCTAATTTTCAGTACATATTTAGTTCTGCATAGTGATTGGCGTAATAACTTAATTTAGTAGTGAGTGTTTCGGAAAACTAGTCTTGTAGATACCAAATGAACATTTTATTATTACAGAATCTTTAGTTGAAGCTAGTCCAGCAACCTGTACAAAAACGTTAAAATTGGTTATACTATTTCTCAAAATATAATGTATACAATAGGAACCACAAGCTTTTGTTCAGTTCAAAATTCTTCAAAAGGATCAAGCACCCAGACACTCTGCTCCAAAGATCTTTCCTCCGCATACTGCCTGCATGTCTGTTTAGGGCAGGCAGCATTTTGGTAACTATATTTCTAGGTTTCTATTTCAAAGACCCAGTCTTGAGATTTGAGCAGTAATGAAGATATATTTTAGGGTTCAAGGTTAAAGGGCAAATATGTTTGGTTGAGGTCTTCCTACAGTTTTATTTTTATTTTCATGTATGTGTGTTTTAGCTGTATGATTGTGTTGTTTGTCTTTCTGACTTTTGACAAGACGCTTCTGTGAGTTTCTCATATCTCCTTGACTTTACTGTTTTATAGCCACTGTGACACTTGACAGTCTGAAGACACTGCAGTACCATATCATTATATTTGCTCAGCTGTGTAACTGTAGCCAGTTCAGACAAAATCATCAGCTAACAAACTACATGAAATTTCATGAAGTGAATGTTAAATGAAAATAGTTAATAAATAATGTTATAAATGTAGTGTTTTTGTGCATTGAATGTATAATGTAGTGAGAGAAAGTACATTGAATGAATGATGAATGAATTATTTGTAATATTGTGCGAGTGAATATTGAATTCAGATTTATTTTGAGTAAATTGCTTTTTGAAAAACAAAGACCGGACTGTAAAACCAAAGATTTTGTTAAACAGTGGCAGGGTTAGGTGAGTTGCATGTAACTCAAAATAATATTATTTGAAGCAGTGGCAAGGTGTTTAGTCATTTTTTGTTACCCAAAGTGGCAAGAAAGTTTAACTTGTAACATACAGTGGCAAGATTAAAGTTGATTTAATTTTTGTATCACACCGTAGCAATGTCTTTTTTCATTGAATTTAATTTCTAACAGATAGTTTGGATAGTACAGTGGAAAATTCACAAACTTCTAGTAAGTCTGCAATTGAATGAAGCACTAATACATCAAATAGGATTTAGTTTAATTCTGGTTAACCAGTGGCAAAAACATATTTGATATAGTATTGAATGGTCATACAGTAGCCTTATTTTTTTCTGTATGTGAAGGTGAAAGTTTTGTTTCCAAAAATAATCTGCCTAGTTGAATTTAAATCAATTTTATAACTGGTATTGAGATACAAGTTAAAGCTTAGAAAAGTACATTTTGAAATAAATTACATGTGGCCAGTATAAGTTTAGGTTTTATTTTTGTTGAGCCTGTTGGCTTAGTCAGTATTGTGACATTTGATAGCATTTGTTCGATAACTTAAAGAATTTTCTTTGAAGTAAGCCATGCAGTATTGCAGTAAAATTTATTTACAGTTTGGTAACATTATTAAATAGCCAGTTCCTAACAGTCTTTCTCCAGAATATTTGGCAGTACTGTGAAAATTGACAGCATCTCTTGATTTAAATTTAAGCCATGTTTTTTTCCATTCTTTTGGCAGCTTTTTCTTTTCTCTTTATTAATAATTACAGACATGAGAATGGTTCTATTCCAATGGTTGTGAGCATGAAATCACCTGACCTTGTGCAGAAGACATCTTCTATGAACCAACTACACAGTGACATGTATACCTCCAATTTAGTAAGTATTGTGCTACAGTTATTCATTTAAATCAATTGTTAGACTTACTGGCTTTCACGTAACTGTTATACATACAAGTAGGAAATAGCTCTTGTTAAAGCAGCTTACACAGCAGGCTCAATTAGGTATATGGAAATAAACAGAATTTGTTTACTATGGTTTCATTGTTTCGTATGTTCAGTTTGGACTGCCTCTGCTGTAGACTTTAGAGATGGTATAGGTTTAGCTTCAGTCGTCCAAAATCAAGCTCATTTCCAATGTTGTCAGTTTTGTCACCACCAAATAGTTTCATAAATATTAGTCCTTTTGACAGCTGGCGGGCTCAACATGTTTTAGCTCCAGTTTCTTACCTCATGAAGACATCTTGCAGAGCACATAAGCCAAGTCACTAGTTTCATGGTCAAGGTCACAAAGCTCAAAGATCAAATAGTATAAATTTGTGTCCTCTCAGTATTTCCTAACAACTAGGAGCTTAAAGCATCAGTTGTTATCCAAATGACATGCACAGTTCATAACCCAGGTTACTAGATCCAAGGTTAAGGTCATATTTGAAGGTCAAAGGTCATGATTTTACTTCCTGTGTATCTATAGCTGCATCCGAGGGTATTTAATTCCATTTGTGATAGCCCCAGTTTGAATTCTTGTTTGTCTAGAATTAAACCTTACATTTGAAGTTTCTTCAGATAAAACGATTTTGGTATATTGCCTACTCTTGTATTGCTTGCTCAACTGCCCTTACACGTCTTAACTTCACTGTCCAGTTACAAAAGTGTAGAGTACTTTGTCTCATCTATTAGCTATTGTTTTGCTTATTGAGTAATATTCTTGCATTATTTCAGCTGTGTCTTAGTCAAGAAGTTAACTTGGACCTGTCTCACAGGGAGTCATTGATTAGCAACTAGGTAGCAGGACACACTTCACAGATGGAACCACTTTTTATTGTCTGGCTGGAATTCAAAGAGCTTAAACTACCATCAGGAAAATCTTCCATGTAGTAACTAAAGCTAGCATGCGGACTTGGAACATTGCTATTGAGTCTTCTACACAGTAACACTGACCCAAAGTGTTGTTTTTCTAGCATCTGGAACATTCACACAGATGACAGAAGATACCTGTCAATAAGCACAATAAACTTTACTATCTGTATATACTAACAGGCCTGATACTGAAGGCTATAACCAAAGCCTAAGCCGGGATCTGCTTAGCTGAAATAAACACAAGGCTAACCAAGTGTGACATTAGAGCAAAATTCATTCAAATGTGCCAGAGAAAGATAGACATCAAAATTCACTGACATAACATTTTAAGTAATGTTCAAAGAGGTAGTGGTTCAAAGGTGATAGTGAAAACCCACTGAATGTGACATTAAAGTTCAGATGTCAGTGAACGTTAGTTTAAATATTTGTACTCACTGCATGTTCTATTAAAATCAGGTTTAAATGTGACAGTAGATACAGTAAAATGAGGATAGTTAACATGTAAATTGGTATGAATGTCATATAATAAAGTGTAACTGATCTTTCCAGTATATTTATAAATATTATTTGGTTGATACAATGACCTGCAGAAACAAAATTTGGAAAATTTGGGTAGCAGCTTTTGGAAGTCTGCAACCTCCTGGAGTCCCATTAACATGATTGTATGCTGATATTTATGCTGTACAATGTTGTGCTGACCACCATCAGAAGAAACCTGTTAGGGTATACATTTTTAGCTCATCTGATTTTTTTGAAAAAAGTTGAGTTATTGTCATCACTTGATCGGCGTCGGCGTTGCCTGGTTAAGTTTTATGTTTAGGTCAGCTTTTCTCCTAAACTATCAGAGCTATTGCTTAACTTGCAACACTTGTTCACCATCAAAAGCTGCCTCTGTATAACATGAAACAACTCCATTCTGCTTTTTATCCCCCACCAAAGGCGGAGGGATATAGTTTTGGCATTGTCCGTCCATCTGTTCGCCCGAAGCCATATCTAGGCAGTGGTGTGGAATATTTAAATAAAACTTCATATACATATGTTCATCGCTATAGGGAAATTTAGTCCATGAAGTTTCAGTCTGATGAACCAAGTAATGCCAGAGTTAAGGCCCTAAAAGTTTGAACATGATTTGTTTCTTTATAGAATGTGTTAGTCTGATTACCAGTAAAATTATAGCAAAACTCGATTGATCACTGATTTTGTCTAGAAATTGCACATTCCCGTCATCATAAGTACATATTTTCATGCTTGAAGAATGATCTACATATACATCTCACTGTATCGTGGATAAATAAACAATACTAGTTTGGTAAAATTAAATAAAATAATTGCTAAAACCTCAAATTCATCTACAACCGTCAATGAAAGAGGATTCGGTGTGATGTCCTGACTGTATGCATGTTTGCTTGCAGTACTGTACAAATGTTTGCGACTTCCGTAAAAAAAGACTGTATGCCTGTTAGCAACTGTTTTATTTATTAAATATTGACTTTTCCCTTGTTCCTGTAGCATTTCTACATAATTTTACCCCACAAACGAAGTTTAAAGGGGGGTATATACGAGTCAGCATGCGATCTGTCTGTCCGGTCTGTCTCATAAATGTGGTCCTGCAATTACTTGATTACTATTAACTCTTCGCTCAAACTTCACACATACATAGGCAATATGTAGTTTAATGTCTGTCCTCTTCTTTTTCTCACCTCTTTAAAGTCAGTGTCACAAGAGGTCAAAGGTAAAAAAAAAGGTCAATGTTTCGTGTCCGTGCCATAACTTTTTAATAAAATTTATGCATTAAGGGATTCTGAATTAACTTGGCACACGTTCACCATCATGAAACGATGTGTTTCGCACAAGACAGTTCCCTAGCTCCAAGGTCAAGGTCACACTTGGAGGTCATGTCTAAAATAGGGTCGGTTCATTTTTCGTGCCTGAGGGTCACATCTTTATGAATGAAGGTATTCTGAAATAACTTGTTACAAATATTCACATTCTTGAGTTGATGTGTAGGGCATAAGACACAGGGGCCCGTCTTATCAAACATAGTTCGACTAAAATCGATCATAGGTCAAAACTGTGATATCTGGACACAATATAGACGCAATTTATACAGAAACATGCTACCTGCATAAAATCTTGAACACACAAAATTGGTAATGTGTTTTGTTACTAATATCAGCAAGATTGTTCAGGCAAAATTTTGGTCATACAATACGATAAGTCAGTCCCAGCTGGTCCTTTGCTCCAAGGTCAAGGTCACGGTCACAATATACAAATATTGGGTCGATTTTTCGTGTCAGTACCATAACTTATGTTACTTGTTCACACATCCTAATATACAATAGCATATAGCAATCATTATCTCCACTGGTACTTATTTTTAGGCCCCACTTCGAAGGAGGGGTATATTGTTTTGCAGATGTCTGTCGGTCGGTCGGTCTGTATGTAGACCAATCCGTTTCCGGATGATAACTCAAGAACGCTTGGGCCTAGGATCATGAAAGTTGATAGGAAGGTTGGTCATCACCTGCAGATGACCCCTATTGATTTTGAGATCTGTATGTCAAAGGTCAAGGTCACAGTGACCCTGAACAGTTGAACGGTTTCCAGATGATAACTCAAGATTACTTGGGCCTAGAATCGTGAAAGTTGATAGGGAGGTTGGTCATGACCAGCAGATGACCCCTATTGATTTTGAGGTCAGTAGGTCAAAGGTCAAGGTCACAGTGACCAGGAATAGTAAAATGGTTTCCGGGCTATAACTCGAGAAGGCTTGGGCCTAGGATCAGGAAAATTGACAGGGAGATTGATCATGACCAGCAGATGACCCCTATTGATTTTGAGGTCATTTGGTCAAAGTTCAAGGTCAAATTAGCCAGGAACAGTTAAAACGGCTTCTGGACAATAACTTTAGAACGCTTGGGCCAAGGGTCATGAAAGATGATAGTGAGGTTCATCATGACCAGCAGATGACCCCTATTGATTTTAAGGTCAGTAGGTCAAAGGTCAAGGTTACAGTGACCCGGAACATTTAAACCATTTCCAGACAATAACTTGAGAATGCTTGGGCCTAGGATCATGAAACTTGATAGGAAGGTTGGTCATGACCTGTAGATGACCCTTATAGATTTTGAGATCTGTAGGCTAAAGGTCAAGGTCACATTGACCCGGAACAGTTAAACCCTTTCCAGACGATACCTTGAGAACGCTTGGGCCTTAGATCACTAAACATGATAGGGAGGTTGATCATGACCAGGAGATGACCCCTGTTGATTTTGAGGTCAATAGGTCAAAGGTCATTGTCACATTGAACCAGAACAGTAGAACTTTTGTTTACAGTGAGTAAATAATTTATGTTCCTTGTGCAATTACTGAATGCATCAAGGGGGGTATTTCGTGTTCGACGAGCTCTTGTTTAAAAATGGTTGCCATGTTATGCATTGGTGCGGGGGTACAATTTTGTGACCGTTAGGTGGCAGCTCTAGCTTCTAGTAAGATAGAAATATGGTTTATAGGCATGCTTTTTCAAGGTTTATTGTACCCCCCGACAACAAAGTTGTAAGGGGGGGTATACTGGTTTCAGGTTGTCTGTCTGTCTGTCTGTCCGTCTGTCTGTCTGTCCGTCTGTCCGTAGACGCAATCTTGTGCACACCATCTCTCCTTATCCCCTTGACAGAATTTAATGAAACTTCACACAAGTGATCAGTACCAACAGTAGTTGTGCATGGGGCATGTTAGGTGCTTTTAGAAAAAAAAATTGCAGAGTTATGGGACTTTGTTTTTTTGTTGCTATACTATATACATAGACACGACACAATCTTGTGCGCACCATCTCTCCTCATCCCCTTGACACAATTTAATGAAACATCACACAAGTGATCAGTACCAACAGTAGTTGTGCATGGGGCATGTTAGGTTCTTTTAGAAAAAAAATTTGCAGAGTTATGGGACTTTGTTTTTTTGTTACTATACTATATACATAGACACGACACAATCTTGTGCGCACCATCTCTCCTCATCCCCTTGACACAATTTAATGAAACATCACACAAGTGATCAGTACCAACAGTAGTTGTGCAAGGGGCATGTTAGGTTCTTTTAGAAAAAAAATTTGCAGAGTTATGGGACTTTGTTTTTTTGTTACTATACTATATACATAGACACAATCTTGTGCGCACCATCTCTCCTCATCCCCTTGACACAATTTAATGAAACTTCACACAAGTGATCAGTAACAACAGTAGTTGTGCATGGGGCATGTTAGGTTCTTTCAGAAAAAATTTTTGCAGAGTTATGGGACTTTGTTTTTTTTGTTACTATACTATATACATAGACACAATCTTGTGCGCACCATCTCTCCTCATCCCCTTGACACAATTTAATGAAACTTCACACAAGTGATCAGTAACAACAGTAGTTGTGTATGGGGCATGTTAGGTTCTTTCAGCGACAAAAATTGCAGAGTTACGGGACTTTGTTTCTTGTTAACATACTATGTACATGCAGTCTGCATATGCAATCTTGTGCATGCCTAATCTACCAAACCCTTACACACAATTTAATGAAACTTCACACAAGTGATCAGTACCAACCCTAGTTGTGCATGGTGCATGTTACATTCTTTTAGATAAATATTCTGCATAGTTATGGGACTTTGTTTTTTGTTACTATACTGTATACATACAGTCTATATACATACAGTCCACATAATTATGCAATCTTGTGTGCGTCAAATTGCAATGTACTGTATCAGTGCATGCGGGGGGTACATTCATCACCTTTAGTGATAGCTCTAGTTACACATAAATTGGAGAATGCACCCTTTGTAGAGGTTATATACCAGTTAAACATTTCCAATAGGGTTCTAGTGTAAATTCGCCAGTTTAGATCTATTTGCTATACTTTATAGAATTTCAACCCCAGTCACAGACCCCCCCCACCCCACCCCCCACACACACACAATCCCCCAATGGATTAGTACTTGCATAGCACGAGGGGTTTGACATTAAATGGCATTACATACATGAAGATCGTTAGAGACACTTTGGTATGTATTTTGTTTTCATTTACGCCCTTGAAGTACATAAATCGCATACTTAAGTCGCAAAATGGAATACAGTGTCAGTCACAAAGTTCAGATCAAATATCAAAATTGACATGTTGGCATACAATAAATGTTTTTTACCGTCTAGATAAAAATAATTTCAAAAGTGCAACAGCTATGCCACATCTTATTTACATATATTTATGGAGTATGCATGCTTATTTCAGAAAACAACATGGATTATTGGATTGCAAGTCACCTTGACATGTTATTCACCAATTTCTTGACTTGGTAGAGTGAATTTCCATGCAATGAGTGTGATCAGTCAGCATTTTGTAAACATTACTTGTCTTTTTCATCTGTTATATCACCACATACTCATATTTATGTTCAACTTACCGTAAAATTTAAATACACACACCATGTAAAGCATAATAATTAATTTGAAGACGATTAATTTCTTACCTTCGGCCTGCCAGTTGTTTGATTTGATCGATCGCAACAGGAAGAGGGGGAATACAGTCATTTATAGGGGGTGATTTGACTTAGAAATATGATACTTTGAGTGAATTCAGATAAAAATAATGTGATAGTGCACACACAATTTCATCAGGATCTCTGTAGTATTGTCCGTAAGTACTGACGAGGCACTCATGAATATTCCGTATGTTTCCGTTAATTTTCGGTGTACGAACCCAAACAATGATATAGCTATTGAAAAGCCAATTATACACCATCACGTATCATGTGCAGATATAGCTGTGCAGACAAAGCGTTTTGCCTCTAATCTCAGGGTTGAGTGTTCGAGTCCTCTGTCTGACCAAATTGTTTTTTTTTATGATTTTATCTGTAAAAGACGGAAACTTGTCACACTTATGTTTTATCAACGAAATACTCTACTATCGATTACCATTCTTCTACGTACATAAAACCGTTCTACAAAATGTTGTTTAAAATCTTCAGGACCGGACAAGCATTCATTCATTCAACGGACAATTCAAAGAACTGTTGTTAGCGATACAAAATGCAATGTTTCATAAAAAATATATAATCATGGATACAAATACAAACAAAAGGAATTATATTTTAAAAATGGTTAGAAAAGAATTCGAACCCATGGCAACGTGTTTTCAAGTCAGAGAGCTTACCACTACACCACTGTGCCGTTGGTTCTCTAAATTGATTATTTTGATAAATCTAGATATTTTCAGGACATGAATATCACGTGAAATAACGAAAACGCCCGAAAATATTGGTGAAGATTAATGAGTGCCAGGTCAATACTTACGGACAATCTTTCAGTTGTTTAAAATCCACATATTTGTAAATAATAAATAACAAACTTACCAATTGGTAGAATTTCATTAAACTTCTTTCATTTTTTTCCATGAACATTTATTATTAAAATGTGAACTTGTGTATCTACACCGCCCTGCCCCCACTCACCCCCACCCCCCAAAAAATTCATTTTTTTTCCCAACCCTCAGTCCATGAATATTTATCAACATGCGAAGTTGTGCCCCCCCCCCCCCCCCCTTCCACCCAGTCGTCACCACCACCCCTATCATGCACCCCCCTCCCCAGCAATTTTTTTTTCATTATTTTCTATCAATATTAACGTTTTCATTCCTTTTTTAATTCTGCAAACCTTCCATCAATATTTATCAACATGTGAAGCTATAATCCCCCCCCCCCCCCCCCCCACCACACACCCCATTTTGTTCTAGTTACTCTTCAAGGTCACATTTCACATAACTCCATATAATTCTAAAAAATAAGCCTATTAAGTAAACATATTGCATTCAAAATAATTTCATTAGTCAGGATCAACTTAACATACATTTATTATGTACACTTAAAACATTAATTTGTTTTCTGTTAAATTGATCCCGACTAATGAAATTATTTGCTTCTTAGTAACATCCTCAACTTTTTGTCGGATATATTTCTTTGCCATTCCTCACCACAAACCCATTTGGCGGGGATACCAATTCATCGAATTTGCTTGTTTTTTCAATCTCTGGTCAAAGCTATTGCTTTAAAACTTGGAGCAGTTATTCGCCATTAAAAGCCATAACTCTACACAGCTTTTTGCAAGAATTCTGACCCCTTTTGTACTTAGAAAATCATGGGTACAAAAAATCAGAGCTAGGCGGTGCTCTTGTTATATGAAGTGACTTTGTACTTTTTAATTTGAATCACTTTGTTTAGTGTTCATCTTGAAAACAATTGCTTTGTCACAAAAGCGATGGATTGCAATGCTGTGCTCAAGAACTTTGATGTCAGACAATCTTATTTTGTGCTTAAATATTTAACATTTCCTGCAAACCACATTTCAAAATGTTAGAAGTGAGCTGTTATGATCACTCATGATCTGTTATACATCCCTCCATCCATACATCTGTCTGTCAACATTCCTTCTAGGGACATGTCCTCTGAAACCATAAAATCTTTCACTTGTGGAATGTATTTATATCTTTAAATCACTGGTGTGTCCAGTACAGCAGTTAGAAATTCTAGCACTTTTCCTAAATACCAATTCCAACCTCTAAAAGTAAGTGACAACTTCTTCACATGAAGTACAATCTGTTCTTTGCAAGAAAATGACAACTTCTCCACATGAAGTACTATCCAATTCTTTGGGAGAAACTGACCTCCACATGAAGCACTCGACTGTTCTTTGCAAGAAACTGAAAATTTTTCCACATGGAGCACTCGCCTGCTCTCTGTAAGTAATGACATAAAGTACTCACCTGTTCTCTGTAGGTAATAGCCACTTCTCCGCGTGAAGTACTCACCTGTTCTCTGCATGAAACTGACAACTCCACATTAAGTACTCACTTGTTCTCTGTATCTCAGTAAGAAACTGTCAAACTTAACCAGATAAAGCACTCACCAGTTCTGTGCAAGAAACTAACAACCTCCACATGAAGCACTCCCCTGTTCTGTAAGAAACTGTCAAACTTCTCCACTTGTTTAATTTTGGGTTTAACACCGTTTTTCAACAGTATTTCAGTCATGTAACGGCAGGCAGTTAACCTAACCAGTTTCCTGGATTCTGTACCAGTACAAACCTGTTCTCCACAAGTAACTGCCAACTTCCCCACATGAATTAGAGGTGGAGGACTAATGATTTCAGACACAGTGTCATTTATCAAATAGTCACTGAGAACATACGCCCCGTCTGAGGATCGAACTCAAGACTCTGCGATCCGTAGACCAACGCTTTACCTACTGAGCTAAGCGGGTGGGTGTTAAACTTCTCCACATGAAGCACTTACCAGTTATGTGCAAGAAACTGACAACTCCACATGAAGTACTCACATGTTCTCTGCAAGTAATGACAACATCTCATGAAATACCAACTTGTTCTCCGCAAGTAGCATTTCCATCACAATATCTTCAGGTATATTTCAGATTCATAAACTAGAACATGGTATATGGTATTGTATAGAGCTGAAAAACTTTAAATTTTAGATCACCCGAGACCTACTAGCTGGGGGCAAGTTGTAATGTTTGGCAGAAGTTAAACTTGACAAGGATGTTCCTTGACTGATCTTGAAATTTGTTTACCGTACTTAATATGCAAGTTCAGTTCAGATTTTTCTCTATATATTGAATGAAGAATTTGATTAAACTATGATTTTTCATCTTTCTGAATATACTTAGAAATTCTGGCAAATGAACAAGATAAGGTTGTATCCTTAATTTTTTGCTAGGCTGATTAAAAACAAAGTGGACCTCATGCAAGTTTAATAAAGGGAGTCTAGGTGAAAGTCACAATTTTGATGACATTTTTGCATATACAAATATTTCTACAATGTAGATTTTACAGAAATTTCCCAAAGTTAAAAAGAAAAAACGTGCTATAATAGGGTAAAATAAAATGTATAGGTCCGTGTGCTTGTTCTTGAGGTATTTCAAGACATTATTTAGAAACATTTAATGTGTCAACATTTGTAATATCGTATTTTCTCTTAAGATAGTAACAATGCTGTTTTATCTTTAGCTCTGGCGGCCATTTTGTGCACTGAAGTGGAACGTGCCGGAGATATGCACAACTAGGCTTGGTACTGATCACTCCTGTGAAGTTTCGTCAAAATCCAGCCAGCAGTTTGACCTGTGAAAGCTGGACAAGCTTAATGCGGACGGACGGACACAGACTGCAAAGGCAAAAACAATACCTATGGGGGAGACATAATTCCACACATTTTTATGAAAAAAATCATTATCATTCCCGAAGTCCTGTAGCCAAATCATTGGAATATTAGTAAATTGTAAACTGACTGTTTGGTTTTTATAAGGAAAATGCTATACAGTGTTTCCATCATGCAGACCTGATAAAAATATGCTTTAACATTAACAAAACTGTATTGCAATTTCAAAATCTGTACATCAGCGACTCTGTCATCCTTGTCACACTTGCCTTATAAAAGATTGTAACAAAATTGATCCGATTCATTTTCCTATTAAACAAAGAAGGCTGAAAACAGTGAATTATTATACAACAATTCACTGTTCTGACGTCACAATTATTATGTCATAGTGTCAAACGGCATAGCAGCACGCTAGAAAAGAAACCAGTTGAAAATGGGCAAATATCTAATGAATGCCATCAAGGATGTACTTTAAAGTCCTTGGTAACGTGTTAGAATCAAAATAATATATCTCATTTAGTGATTTGCTCTTGAATAAAATCATTGTTTGTCGTGATATAATTCCTTCGCATCTGAACTCCAAACAATGATTTATTCAGCGACAAATCACTAAATGAGATATATTATTTCTTAAACAGCGGCAGCAAAGGAAAATACATTGTTGACTTAGAATATTTAAGTTACATTCAAAGTATTTTATGCTAATGTACCATTATCAACAGACTTCAAAATAGATGCTGTTTCTGAAAATTGTTTTTGATTAATAATTTGCTGGACAAGTACAAATTGTAGCAAGAGAAATGAAAATTCTTAAGGCAGCTCACTCTGCAGAATGACTTTCTTTACAAAGATTTTGTTGAGTCCTGTATAACCACCAATAAACAGACATTGATAATGCCTAGTCTACATTTCAACTCGAATGAAATCATTTTCAGCATACTAAAAATCTCAATTAGCATTAAATTTCTCAGAAAAAACATTTCTGTAGTAAAGTTAATATGCAAAGATATCAAGTGTAAACTGACCTTGCTGATAAATATCAACTTAAATGATTTGTTTTATCTTTTAAGTTTTGTTAACAAAATCTATTCTTTATTCAGGACAACATTTTTGAACATATTCGTATATCAATTAAGAAATAATTTATATCAAAACGATGGGCAGTTTACTTCAAGCATAACAATTCCAAGAGAGCGCTAAATTTGTTTTCCTGTTTGCCATAATGTTTTATTTTTCACTGAGTGGTATAACACATTTTCCTGATAATTTTGTGTGTTTTTCAACCTTTTTTATTATATATTTCCATAATTCAAAAAATAAATCTTGCAATATTATTATCCCTTAATTCAAGACAAAGTTTTCATCTCTTAACATTTGCTTCACATAATGTAAACATTTTATAATTCAAGCCTTCCAGTGAAATATTGGAATATATCAGTGAATTAAATGTGATATTTTCACCATTTCAAACTGCTTTATTTTTCACAAGACTTAGTATGGAACTACACCTGAATGCAAAAAAAAAAACAAGAGCTGTCACTATTGGTGACAAATGCCCCCCAAAGCGTGCTCAAGAATGCTACAGCTGTATGCGTAAAAAAATCACACATCATTTCGTGACCTTGACCTTGACCTAAGAGGCCCGGGTCATAATTGTGACACACATTCTCAACTTGGTTAACATTTGTTTCAAATTATTTTCAAATCCCCTGATAAATGGCAGAGTTATGGACCAGACAAGAAAAACCTTTGACTTCTCAGTGTGACCTTGACCTTGGAGCTAGGGGTCTGGGTCTTGAGAAACCTCATCTTATTATAGGGAACATTTATGCCAAATAATTTCAAAATCCCTTCATCAATGGCAGAGTTATGGACCGGACAAGAAACAGACCATGTTAACTTTTAACCTCTAAGTGTGACCTTGACCTTAAAGCTAGGGGTCTGATCTTGCGCATGACAAGTCGTCTCATTATGAGGAACATTTATGCCAAGTAATTTCAAAATCCCTTGATGAATGGCAGAGTTATGGACCGAACACGAAACAGACCCTGTTAACCTTTGACTTCTAAGTGTGACCTTGACCTTGGAGCTAGGAGTCTGGATCTTGAGCATGACACGTCGTCTCACTATGGTAAACATTTTTACCAAGTTATTTGAAAATCCCTTCATGGATGGCAGAGTTATGGACCGGACACGAAACAGACCGTGACAACCATTGACCTCTAAGTGTGACTTTGACCTTGGAGCTAGGGGTCTGGGTATTGCGCATGACATGTCATCTCATTATGGTGAACATTTATGCCAAGTGATTTCAAAATCCCTTTACCGATAGAAGAGTTACAGCCTGGACAAGAATTAACCAGACGCACGCATGCACGGACAGTGCGATTTTAATATGCCCACCTTTGGGGGCATAAAAAAATTATAAAGAATCATAAATCCTTTAAAACAATATACAAATGTAGTTCAATAAAGATACAGATGTACATAAATACCAACAATTACATAAAGATATTAGCTCCCATGTAATAAAATGTAAAATGTAATCTAGAAACTTCAGAAAATCTGATAATTTTCCAACATAGATCAAGCAATCCACATGACCTTGTGCTGGTAAAATAGATGTGGTTTTTAAATATCATTAAATACACTAAACAAGAGGGCCATGATGGCCCTATATCGCTCGCCTGAGTTTAATTGCTTGCTCGAACAAGTTTTTTTGCTAAAGCTTTGAAAACAAAAAAATAGGTGAGTAGGTCAAGGTAAAGATTATTCTAGATAACTACTAAAATCTGTTAAAATTTATAAAGGTGGTCCAAATTTCTTTGCTGTAGCTTCAAAAACAAGAAAGTAGGTCAGCAGGTCAGGGTTAAGAATATTAAAGATGACAACTGAAATCTTTATCAAAAGTTATAAAAGTAGTCCAAATTTCTATGCTGTACATTCAAAAACAAGAAAGTAGGTCATGATTAAGACGATTCAAAATGAGTATTGAAATCTGTATCAAAAATTATACATCTAATCCAAATTTCTATGCTGTAACTTCAAAAGCAAAAAAGTAGGTCAGTAGGTCACGATTAAGACTATTCAAAATGAGTTTTGAAATCTGTATCAAACATTATACTTGTGGTCCAAAAACATTATACTTGCTTCAAAAACAAATATGGTTCTGGACAAGAAGATTTTTAAAGAATTTTCCTATATAAGTCAATGTAAAAACTGGACCACTCAGGCATGGCCTATATTTACCCCAGGGTCATGATTTGAATAATCTTGGTAGAGAACCACTAAAGCATGCCACATACCAAATATCTAAGCTCTCGTCCTTATGGTTTCAGAAAGAATTTTTAAAGGGGTTTTCCCTAGATAAGCCAATGTAAAAACTGTTGACCCCGGGGTGAAGTCAATTTTGACCCCAGTGTCATTATTTGAACAAACCTGATAGTTGACCACTAGACAATACTAAATTCCAAGGTCTGGGCCTTACGGTTCTGCATAAGAAGATTTTTAAAGATTTTTCCTATATAAGTCAATGTAGAACAAGGGACCCCCTGGGCGTGGCATATATTGACCCCAGTGTAATCTTGGTAGTGAATCACTAGAGCATGCCACACAATAAATATCTAAGCTCTGGGCCTTATGGTTTAAGACAAGAATCTGTTCCCCCACCCCCGTTCGGGCCAGTTTTAACCCCAGGGGGATAATTTGAATAATCTTGGTAAAGGACTACAACACGATGCTAAATACCAAATATCGAAGCTCTAGGCCATGTGGTTTTGTACAAGAAGATTTTCAAAGTTTTCCCTATATAAGTCTTTATAAATCATGTGACCTCCCCAGGGCGGGGCTATATTTGACCCTAGGAGGATAATTTGAAGAATCTTGGTAGAGGACCAAGATCTTATGGTGATAAAAGTTGTGTGCAAGTTTGGTTAAAATCAAATCATAAATGAAACCGTTTTTGTGCAGACAAGACCAAAATAGCCAATTTCTGGCCCTTTCAGGGGCCCTAACTCTAGAACCCATTGAGGAATATGGCTGGTTCAAAAAAGGAACCAAGATCTTATGGACATACAACTTGTGTGCAAGTTTGGTTAAAATTCAATCATAAATGAAACTGCTATTGTTAAGACATCCTTTCAGGGGCCATAACTCTACAACCCCTAGTGGAATATGGCTGGTTCTAGAAAGGAACCAAAATCTTATGGTGATACAACTTGTGTGCAAGTTTGGTTAAAATCAAATCACAAATGAAACCACTATCTTGCAGACAAGACCAAAATAGCCAATTTTTGCCCTTTCAGGGGCTGTAACCCATGGTGGGATATGGCTAGTTCTATAAAGGAACTGAGATCTTATGGTGATACAAGTTGTGTGCAAGTGTGGTTAAAATCCAATTATAAATGAAACTGCTATTGTGCAGACAAGACCAAAATAGCCAATTTCTGGCCCTTTCGGGGACTGTAACTCTAGAACCCATTAAGAAATATGGCTGGTTCAAGTAAAGAACCAAGACCTTAAGGTGATACAAATTGTGTGCAAGTTTGCTTAACATTAAATCATAAATGAAACCACTATTGTGCAGAAAAGACTAATAGCCAATGTTTGCCCTTTCAGGGGCTGTAACTCTGGAACCCACAGTGGGATATGGCTGGTTCAAGAAAAGAACCAAGATCTTATGGTAATACAAGTTGTGTGCAAGCTTGGTTAAAATCAAATCATGAATAAAACCATTATCGTGCAGACAAGAAATTGTTGACAGACGGACAATGGACTACTGATGACAGACATCAAAAGGTCCCAAGAGCTCACCTTGAGCTAAAAAAAGAAAATGTGTTTCTTTTACATATAAGATTAAAATATTCTACACTCATGAACATTACAATTTATGTTTTTACTTGTGGATGTGTCACTCATGAAAATATTCCATATATTGTTCACTCTGTGAAATATGTTTCG
The DNA here is from genome assembly GCF_021730395.1 of Mercenaria mercenaria. Classification (NCBI taxonomy): domain Eukaryota; kingdom Metazoa; phylum Mollusca; class Bivalvia; order Venerida; family Veneridae; genus Mercenaria; species Mercenaria mercenaria. Next base: position 101,474,865 of record NC_069362.1, on the reverse strand, counting down.
ATCAAATTTATACAACCGCAACAAATATCCTCTATTTCCTCATTACACTATGAAACTATGATACACAAGTAACAAATGAACTTCCAAGTCAACACACATGCTATTACAAATGAACACTACAGAACACACAGTTCTTCTTGGCTCCTGCTTAGTCCAGTCAGCTATGCTTCAGTTTTGAGCAGACAGAATCCTCTCAGTCTGAAAGAAAACAAATTAAGTAATCAGCAACAAGATTTATATCTGTTCAAAAGTAAAAATATGAGATTTTTGCATTGTGTTGAGGAGATCTGCATGTACTGGCTTAATGTAAAATGTTTCAGTGTCATTCTAGCTTTTACTGCAAAATAGGAAAGTTATGTCTATTGTTGTAAGGTCATCAGCTACACCAATGACTTAGTGGTCTAATGGTAACATGCTTATCTATTTATCTAGACATTTAGGTTTTAATCCTGATCCATTTCTGAGATATATCTTAAGTGTCTCCCTCCTAAGTTACCAGTACTGGTACTTCCCAGGAAAGAGGGCTCTGCCTGTATCAGTGCTCTACACTGTAAACCTGAAAGCTTCAGACTGTCTTTTCACACAGGGCTAGATTATGTTAGCTAGACATGCCTGTATCTAAAATTTCTTTTGTCTCTCTGTTCTGGACCCAGTTGTTTGAAACTTTAACAAGATGTTAAACTAACGATCGGTTAAATTTTGATTCAATATATTAGTCTTGGTGGAAAACACTAATACGATGTTTTGATTTAACTGTAAAGACATTTACGTGGTCCTTATCTTCAGCATTTGTTTCACTAAGTTTTCTAACATGTCCAAATATAACCCTTTAAGTTAAATGACCGTTAGCTTAATAACCTGTTAAACTTTTGAACAACTGGGCCCTGGGGTCTTTGTCTAGCCCGGTCCGTCTGGTCGTCACTGTGTATCTGCAAAGATAGAAGACGGATTTAGCACCTATGTGTGGCTCAGCCTGTATGAAAATCTTAACCAGATTCAACCTTAAATAAGCAGGAAACTGCCTAAGAAATCCGTCTATGAAAGATTTTCCTTCTAAAACAAGACAGCCATGGAATCCTGCTAAGTTTATCAGTATTCGCTTAGGTGGAAAAGTTAGACTGACCTAATGAATTTCATGAGTTGTGAATAAAATAGACTTTTGCTACCAAAAGATTTTCTATTCTGAGCTTTGGTGGCCCCTAAAGGGGTTAGGCAGAACCATTTAAAGAAACTTGAGTGAGGTCTATACAGTACATAAATGCTACAGTCCAAGTTTGGTGAACATCCATCAGGTAGTTCATAAGAAGAAAGTGTCTTAAGGTGTTTCTATCTTTAGCTGTAACAGCCCATAAATGCGGTCAAGTGGAACCATTTGAACGAACACAGAAAAGGTCTACAAAAGAATGCCTGAGACCAAGTCTGGTGAAAAAAATAATGTTCTCTAGTTACTTGGCAAAAAAAGTTCTACTGTTCTGGGTCAATGTGACCTTTGTGACCTCAAAATCAATAGGGGTCATCTAATGGTCATGATCAACCTCCCTAGTAAGTTTCGTGATCTTAGGCCCAAGCGTTCTCAAGTTTTCATCCGAAAATGGTTTAACAATGTGACCTTGACCTTTGACCAACTGACCTCAAAATTAATAGGGGTCATTTGCTGCTCATGATCAACTTCCCTATCAACTTTCATGATCCTAGGCCCAAGCGTTCTTTAGTTATCGTCCGGAAATGGTGGACCAGTTCTGGGTCAAAGTGACCTTGACCTTTATCCTACTAACCTCAAAAACAATAGGTGTCATCTGCTGGTCATGATCAAGCTCCATATTAAGTTTTGTGATCCTAGGCCCAAGCGTTTTTCAAGTTATCGTCCAGAAACTGTTTAATTGTTCCGGGTCATTGTGACCTTGACCTTTGACCAACTAAACTCAAAGTCAATAGTCATCTGCTGGTTATGACCAACCTCCCTTTCAACTTTCCAGATGCTAGGCCCAAGCGTTCTTGAGTTATTATCCAGAAACTGATTGGTCTACTTACCGACCTACCGACCGACATCTGAACAAACAATATACCCCTCCTTCTTTAAGTGGGAGGGTGGGGGGGGGTGTGCATAATGATGGCTGGATGGGTCAATCATTAAAGCTCGCTATAACCACTTTGTGTTCAATTTAGCTTTAAAGATACTACAATATACATATTATGACAATACTAAGATACATTACATTCACTGCTGAAGAATTTAGGTTATGGACTTGTTCTGTTTCAAAAGACCTACTGTACTGGCAACCACAGAACTGACTGTCTTTCCAAAAATTATGAAAACTAATAATTTTATGCAATGTGTCAAATCAGTATATACAGCTGGGACTGACACTGCAGAATGCTGATTATAGCAACTGTTTGTAAGAACATTGTATAAGTATATAAATGACGTTCCTTTCTTAGTATCACCTTCAATACCAATGAACAACATTGGCAGACAAAGCATCAGACTCCTTACCCAAAGGTTGGAGGTTCGAATCCTGGTGACAGCGGATCTAGGCCATGGCTCTTGGCAGGAAGCAGTCATCAAACCTGTTCAGATTTTCCCCTATAGTTCATGATAAATAAAAGTTTGAATTAATATTAAAGAGACTAGAATATTTAAATGTGTTTCAATACTTGCACTGACCTAGACAGCTGTGCAAGATAGAGTAACGCATCTCTCATCATCAGTAGGGCAGCTATGATTCTCACAGTCTGATAGAAGCTTGCTGACTAGATGGCCTGAGCATCATGGTGTTCCTAACCCCTTTCTACCTCTAAGCTTGTTAAGGTGAATGCCAGACATATGCTATGTGCTCTGTCATGGGCTTAGCACTAAACATCCTTCACTGGTTGTAGTGTCTCACCAAGCTCTTCAAGGGTTTTCTAAACAACAAGAATACATTACAGTAATGCTTACAACATAAGATTTAATCAAAAAACCTTCGTAAGTAAAACTCACTGATAGAGACATTGAAAATTTGTTCCTTAGAAATGAGGTCATTGTATCCATATAAGAAGCAGATTGTTAAATATTGACATTGGTACATATAAGTTCACTATTTAGATGGTTTAATTATTTAGAGTCGAAGACTAATTGGGATAATCTCTGGTAAGCACTTAAGATATTTTGTCATTAAATTGCTTGTTTCCATTTAATTAATGTTTTTAAGAGAGTACTTCAATTTTCTCTTATTAGAACTGAAGCAGGATTACTTGCCTTATTTGTAGTACATTACCCATTTGCTATTTTCCTTAAAGAAAACTAGGTGTTTTTGTCACAAAAACATATATCTCCCCCATGTATACCTTTAGCTCTGGCAGCTATTTTGTGCAGTGAGGCGAAATGTGTCGGTGATATGCACAACTAGGCTTGGTACTGATCACTCCTGTGAAGTTTCGTCGAGATCCGGCCAGCAGTTTGACCTGTGAAAGCCGGACAAGATTTTTCTATTTTTAGCTCTTGCAGCCATTTTGTGCAGCAAAGCGGAACATGCTGGCCATATGCACAACTAGGCTTGGTACTGATCACTCCTGTGAAGTTTCATAAATATCTCGCCAGCAGTTTGACTTGTGAAAGCCGGACAAGCTTAATGCAGACTGACGGACAGACAGCGATGGCTAAAATAATATTCCATTTTAAAGATTATAGTTTTTAAACAGAAAACATTCTGAAATGACTTATTTTTTAACCATATCATTAAACAGAAAGCTTACATTTTAGGCATTGCATTATTGTACAAAAACAAAAAAAGATATTAGCATTTTTATATTTCTTTTCTGGTTTTGATATTTAAATGTCAAGTTTATTTCTAAAATAAAACATTCAATTCTAATTGTTGCTGCATATATGCAGTTCAAAATTTGCTATTTCTGATCTACAGAAGGATAGCGTAACTTGAACTCAGATCACTCTAAAGCATGTGAAACTGTTCTTTATAATTATTACCATTTACTTTTTTTTTGCATTATTTTTACTGCTTTTTGGCCAAAAATTCCTTATAACCCAGTTTTCCTATAAACCAAATTTGCTGTATATAAAGATTTAAAGACAAACAACCTGAAACAGAAAATTACTTATTTGTATCTGAGTTTTTGCTATATCCGAGTTCACCATATCATTCTGTTGTAAAAGCAGTTATATGAAAAAGAAGCTTTTTCAAATTTATACCATATTTCATGGGTAAAATGGAGATATGTTGTGGAGTACTTCACATGTAACACGGAGTACTTACTTAGTTTTTGGTGTAAACTGTCAAGGAGGGACCTCACTGTGTATACTATGCATTTATGCCAAGTAATTTTAAAATCCCTCATCATTGACATAGTTATAGACCAGAAAAGAACTGAACTCTTCTCTATATGCAGGAAACTCAATCATACCTTGATAATGACATTTAACAGTAAGACAGTCTGGCTCCTCCTCTGCTAGTCTACTGAACTCTTCTCTATATGCTGGAAACCCCAGCATACCTTGATAATGACATTTAACAGTAAGACAGTCTGGCCACTCTTCTGCCAGTCTACCGAACTCTTCTCTCTATGCTGGAAACTCAATCATACCTTGATAGTGACATTTAACAGTAAGACAGTCTGGCTACCCCTCTGCTAGTTTACTGAACTCTTCTCTTTATGCTGGAAACTCAATCATACCTTGATAGTGACATTTAACAGTAAGACAGTCTGGCTACTCTTCTGCCAGTCTACTGAACTTTTCTCTATATGCTGGAAACTCAATCATACCTTGATAGTGATATTTATCAGTAAGACAGTCTGGCTACTCCTCTACTAGTTTACTGAACTCTTCTTTGTATGCTGGAAACTCAATCATACCATAATAGTGACATTCAACAGTAAGACAGTCTGGCTACCCCTCTGCTAGTTTACTGAACTCTTCTCTTTATGCTGGAAACTCACTCATACCTTGATAGAGACATTTAACAGTAAGACAGTCTGGCTACTCTTCTGCCAGTCTACTGAACTTTTCTCTATATGCTGGAAACTCAATCATACCATAATAGTGACATTTAACAGTAAGACAGTCTGGCTACCCCTCTGCTAGTTTACTGAACTCTTCTTTATATGCTGGAAACTCAATCATACCATGATAGTGAAGTTTAACAGTAAGATATTCTCCATCTTGGAAACTCAATCATTTCAGCCAGTCAACCTGTGGTTTATAATGTGGTAACAATATTTGTTTATCGTTCCATTTGATAGTCCATCTGATATGAATTTAAAGCAATTTTTCAACCTTATTATTGACAAATGTGGTGGCTGTCAGTAAGCATATTCAGAAAATTCAGTGTTCCAGGAATTGATTTATATCAGTGCAATGTTAACTTGTTCTCTACAAATACCTGACAACTTCCCTACATGAATCAAAGATGGAGGAAAATTGATATAATATATAACTTTATATATCACATAGAACATTTCTTTTGCCCAGGGATCCTACTGTAACCAAACTTGAATGCTGCTTGCTATATATTTCAATATCACTTGTCCAACAAGAGGACCATGATGGTCCTGAATCGCTCACCTCTTCCCACATGACCCAGTTTTGAGTATGACCTAGATATTGTCAAGATAAAAATTCTGACCAATTTTCATGAAGATCCATTGAAAAATATGGTCTCTAGAGAGGTCACAAGGTTTTTCTATTATTTGACCTATTGACCTAGTTTTCGAGTATGTGATACGTGACCCTGTTTTGAATTTTATCTAGATATCATCAAGGTGAACATTCTCACTAATTTTCATGAATATCTCATGAAAAATATGGCCTCTAGAAAGGTCACAAGGTTTTTCTATTTTTATATCTACTGGCCTTGTTTTTGACCGCACATGACCCAGTTTCGAAACTGATCTAGATATCATCAAGGTGAACATTCAGATCAATTTTCATGAAGATCCATTCGAACTTGACCTAGATATCATCAAGGTGAACATTCAGATCAATTTTCATGAAGATCCATGAAAAATATGGCCTCTACAGAGGTCAAAAGATTTTTCTAATTTTAGACCTACTGACCTAGTTTTTGATCGCAGTTGACCCAGTTTCGAACTTGACCTAGATATCATCAAGATGAACATTCAGACCAACTTTCATACAGATCCCATGAAAAGTATGGCCTCTAGAGAGGTCACAAGGTTTTTTTATTATTTGACCTACTGACCTAGTTTTTTAAGGCACGTGACCCAGTTTCAAACCTGACCTAGATATCATCAAGCTGAACATTCTGACCAATTTTCATGAATATCCATTCAAGGGTATGGCCTCAGAGAGGTCACAAGGTTTTTCTATTTCAAGACCTACTGACCTAGTTTTTGATCGCAGTTCAACCAGTTTCAAACTTGACCTATATATCATCAAGATAAACATTCAGACCAACTTTCATACAGATCCCATGAAAAATATGGCCTCTAGAGAGGTCACAACATTTTTTCATTATTTGACCTACTGACCTACTTTTTGACGGCACGTGACCCACTTTCGAATTTGACCTAGATATCATCAAGATGAACATTCTGACCAATTTTTATGGAGATCCATTCACAAGTATGGCCTCTAGAGAGGTCACAAGGTTTTTCTATTTTTAGACCTACTGACCTAGTTTTTGACTGCACATGACCCTGTCTCAAACTTGACCTAGATATCATCAAGATGAATATTCAGACCAACTTTCATACAGATCCCATGAAAAATATGGCCTTTAGAGAGGTCACAAGGTTTTTCTATTATTTGACATACTGACCTAGTTTTCGATGGCACGTGACCCACTTTCGAACTTGACCTAGATATCATCAAGATGAACATTCAGACTAACTTTCATACAGATCCCATGAAAAATAAGGCCTCTAGAGAGGTCACAAGGTTTTTCTATTATTTGACCTACTGACCTAGTTTTTGAAGGCACGTGACCCACTTTCGAACTTGACCTAGATATCATCAAGGTGAACATTCTGACCAATTTTCATGAAGATCTCATGATATATATGGCCTCTAGAGAGGTCACAAGGTTTTTCTATTTTTAGACCTACTGAACTAGTTTTTGACCGCACGTGACCCAGTTTCGAATCATTAAGATGAATACTCAGACCAACTTTCATACAGATCCCATGAAAAATATGGCCTTTAGAGAGGTCAAAAGATTTTTCTATTATTTGACCTACTGACCTAGTTTTTGACAGCACGTGACCCAGTTTCGAACTTGACCTAGATATCATCAAGATGAACACTCAGACCAACTTTCATACAGATCCCATGAAAAATAAGGCCTCTAGAGAGGTCACAACGTTTTTCTATTATTTGACCTACTGACCTAGTTTTTGAAGGCACGTGACCCACTTTCGAACTTGACCTAGATATCATCAAGGTGAACATTCTGACCAATTTTCATGAAGATCTCATGAAATATATGGCCTCTAGAGAGGTCACAAGGTTTTTCTATTTTTAGACCTACTGACCTAGTTTTTGAGGGCACGTGACCCAGTTTCGAATTTGACCTAGATATCATCAAGATGAACATTCTGACCAACTTTCATAAAGATCCCATGAAAAATGTGACCTCTAGAGTGGTCACAAGCAAAAGTTTACGGACTGACGCACGCACGCACGCACGGACGACGGACACTGCGCGATCACAAAAGCTCACCTTGTCACTTTGTGACAGGTGAGCTAATAAAAAACTTAAAAGCAATGTCAATTAAATAAGTCCTTTGGAAAACTGTTTTTTTAACAATAGGTCCATGACGAACACAAGTTGCTCATCTGACTGTACGATCTTAAATTAAATTATCATGACAAACTGTATTTACACCAGATGACTCAGTATCAAACTTGTCCTAGATTCACAGAGACAAACTTTTTGGCCAATTCCATAAAGATTGTGTAGAAAAAATGGTCTCTGGTACATTAACAAGAATAATCTATGATCTGACCTAATGAGCTAGTTTTTAATCCAGTTTTAAACTTGTTCAATATTTTATTGAGATAACCATTTTGACAAAGTTTTATCATAAATTGGGCCAAATTATGACCTCTAGACAGGACAGTCCCAATCACCAATATTGGGCACTTTGTGCTCAGATGAGCTAAAAATCAACTCAAAATGAAACAAAACTATTTGTTTCACACGTCCACTCCCTATGATGGACTATCGGAAGTAACTGGCGGCTGCATAATTATCAATCACAAGTATGCTGTGTCCTTGAACACAGGCTCTGAAATCAAAAGTGGATCATCTGCTAAGTCTAAGGGTCATAGGTTTAAGCATTTCCCAGCGAATGATACAATAGGTATCATCTACTGATGGGAAGACCCCAGGTTCTGCTACTGGCATTATATCATTAAAGGAAGGAACCTGAATAGAACCACCAACGCTACTTACCCTGCTGAATTTCTAAATGAATTTGTCCAGTACCATTAACTGTTGAACGGCAAACTAAGAAGTTACTGACTGAATGGCAAACAGTGCAGATCATAATCAGACTGCACGAATGTGCAGGCTGATCATGATCTGCACTGGTTGCAAAGCCAGAATGGTGTCCATCATGATAAAGCAGGGGTTAAGCAGGGTTTCAAACCTACAATGGTGATCAGGAAGTCTTCTTCTTTTCTTCTTCTTGGCGTTCACCATCTACACCATCACCCCTGATCCAGTAATGAAGGATGCCGTAACCAGCGCCATCACAACTAAATCTAAATGATTGTGTAGTCATGGTGAAAATGCATTGTACCATGTTTGTAAGAGAGCGCCAACTGGCCTTGTACATCTGTCTTCAGCTCTCTAGGTTTTATGTCGGGGTTACCTCTCCCTTAGATTCCAGCCAAAAGACCTACCCTGGAATCACAGAGGATCTGTTCATGGGCAGCAGGACATATCTACGCACCGGTGGGCCTTGCATGCCGCATGTCTGGGGGCAGACCTCCTCCGAGTCCTATACAGTTCTGCCTGAGGCCGCAGGGTGCTCAGTATCCATGTGTCGCCACGAGAAGGCACTGCATAGGGCTTGTCTACAGAGAGGCTATATACTGGCAGGGAAGACTTACGCACTCAGCTTCCTTTTTGCCCAAAGGGCTAGCCAGTGGCAGAGGCTGAAAAGGAAGGTGACAAGCACACAACACACCACACTAGATGCATCAGTAGACCATTTGACACACATCAGGAAGTGATTCGAAGTCAACCATCCTAACCAAGTGGCAACAGAAACCAAGAAAACTCTTTTTAAGCAAAGTGGGACCTTGACCTTTGACCTACTGACCCCAAAACAATATTCATCTAGTAATGCAAGCCTATCACACAATTAAGACTTACCATCATAGACCCAACTATTCTGTTCTCCAATAATTGATCATGAAACTGTTTTCAAGAACTTGACCTTTGATTTGACAATAGGGGTCATCTCCCGACCACTGGTAATCATCCTATTAAGTATGACCTCTGTAGGCCCAGGTATTATTCCATTTTGTACTGGAAAAAGATTTGAATTAATCAAAATTTAAATTAAACCAAATTTTCTACCAGCCCACAGACAGACTGAAAGACCAAAGACAGAATACTCACTGGTAACCAGACCTAATGCTGATCCAGAGATCTTTAAAGATATCAGACTGCTACCACCATGTGACTGAGTCATCAGCTCTAAAAAAAGAAGGTAGAACATCATGTTCAGGTTTGTGATTTACAGACTGAAAATATGTCTGGAGCCTTCCATGGGGCCTTTCAGTGTCATCAACAAGGTGCAAACAAGCAAATATTACTGTAACCATAGAGAAAAATTGGCATTTGCTGGATATTATACCTAAATTGTAAGAACTGTAATTAAATTACATCACTGATAAAACTACATGAAAAGACACCATCACTGAAGCAAGGATCAAACCCAGATAAACTTAATCTTGGAGTAGCAGTTTGCCTTCAAGACTTGACACTAGGGAACAGCAGATGTTTATTTTTTAAGGGCAAACATTCTACATTATTTTGAGCTATTTGATCTTTGATTACAGCATGGATAAGTTAGTGAAGGAATTAAACCAAATAAAGCCTTTTGGGAAATTCCTCCAAGATAATCCAAAGAGCTGCATCACAGTTAGCGACGTCAGATATATTTATTGTTGAATAACAGACATGGAAAATTAAAACAAACTTTGTCCAAAACGTGTAGTATTTCCTTGTACGGAAGACCCTGAATTAAATTTTACTCCAAATTAAACAGTTATTTCCATTTCAGGTTTTCAGCTTTTTTTTCTGAAAATGTATTTGTACTTACTCGCTAGTATTGACGTGAAATAAATACATGTCTCAACTCAAGTGCGTATCATTGTTTCAGCCGTAGATATCATAATAGAGGTGGGGACAGCGGTAATGCTCGCAACCCATTTAACTCATTTTTATTATTGGTTACTGTTGTTTATAATCGTATCAAAGGTTCAGATGATAACAGTCTGTTTTTAAATAGCATGAATACGTTTGTGTACTGACTGGTGCTCACTATTGTAGTGACCGTTCGATCAAGGTAAAACATTATTCCTCAATGCAATTAATGATTTAAAATATACATATTTCAATTTGAGACAACAGCCTATATAACGACTACATTAAACAAATTAATAATTGCCTTTATTCTTTATAATAACATCATACCAGTTTTTCAATTCCATCCTCGCATCTTTATTTCTCATGCTTGGTCGTTCTGTGAAATCCAAAGTGGCATGTTAAAACATTTTTGTGCTACTGATAGGAATGGTAGAGCTATAGACAAAATAAAAATATGAGCCGCGCCATGAGAAATCCAACATAGTGCATTTGCGACCAGCATCCGCGCAATCTGGTCAACTTCCTACTGCAATTAGAGAAACACCAGTCTGGAACGAAGATGTCATCGCCAAAGTGCATAGCGTGGGATCTGAGGGGATGCCATTGACCATGTTAGGGGTGTGGGGGTATGAAATGGTGTCCTAGCTCTGGTGCATTTATTAGTGGGTGTACTCCCCTCATTCTAGTGGGGTCAGGGGGCTCTCCCCTGGAAATCTTTGAAATACAGGCATAAAATGGTTGCTTCCGGTGCAGTTTTTGGTCTAATATAATAATGGAGGGGTTACTCCTTACTCCTTTCTTGATGTGTGTGTGTGGGAGTGGGGGGCGGGGTCAGGGAGCTCTCCCCTTCGAAAATTTTGAAATACAGGTATAAAATGGTGGCCTCTGGTGCGTTTCTGGGTATAAATTTTGAGAAAAAATTATTCCTTTACCGAAATAGTAGGGTGCATCTTTGATGAGTAATATGAGTAGGCCTATAGGTCACTTCTCAGCCAACTGGAGGGGTGGGGGGGGAGGAGAGCGTGGACCCGGCCCTGGATCCTGGCCTGCGGAATCTCATGAAACTTCAGAACTTATGTTGACAGCGATACATTTGTTGGTTTTCGTGTTGTTGTTTTTACGCTTGGTTTTACGTCACACTGACACAATTTAGGTCATAACGGGGCCTTTCTAACAATCATCTACACTTTACAGGTAAGAAGTCAAAATTTCAAATTTATAAATATAATGCACCTTCCGTAACTGGTAACGTCAAGGTTGTTTGTTTTTGTCAGTGTTAGAAAAATGCCTTTTTACATGTTTTCTTTTAAAGTAGCTGTATCGATATGTTATAAAGGAAACAAATTAACTATTTTTCTAAGATTTAGGTCTGGGCTCAAAAGCAAACTGAACCATTCCCGCCTTTGATTTAAATTTTATCCACGTAGTCAGACTGGCACAGTCAACAGCTAATTTGCTTTATCCTCATTAAATTCGGAACTCAGCTTCAATATTTACTTAATTAATTACTGTTGGGGTAGCTAGCTCTATGCGTAAGAGAGCCGACATGTGCCGCCTATGCACTTGATCGCTCGAGATATTTAGTGACGTCATATATTGTATGACTTAATTGGAATTTAGCGTTTAAAAAGTTACTGTGTCATGGCGAGCTTCTTAAATGTGTAGAAGGCTATATTCTAAGGAGACTGAAGCAGTTGACGTCTTTGTATCGTTCAGGTTCTTCCTGGATTATGCATTTGGAAAATACTGTGATTAAAGATATTGTTTCAAATGCATAGTTCAGTTATTTGCCTGAAATTCATCGAAAGACTGCTGCAGACTGACTGGATCAATTTTCGGATGATGGATTTTCAGTGTAAAACTTCAGACTTTGAAAACTGTGCATTGAACTGGACATCGTTTGGAAGGATTTAAGGATAAATGGAATTATAATTAAAGGAATTTATAACTGAATACTTTACTTAATGTCCGGATTCTTTCGTGCAAAGTAAGTTCTTTTTCTATTTTTCATTTTTACATTTTTCAAAATTTCGTTTGTACACTAAATTGTAAATTCTATTTCAAACCCATTCTGTTTCTTACGGGAGGAAAAATAGCTAAGTGTTAAAAATAAGTGTGAAACGTCCCGAAGGAATAACACATGAAATTTCCCGAAAATCACCAAAATAGCGAATATTTGGCAATGGCGACCAGAAATAAACAACAGCGAATTCCCACAGAGAAACTGAAATTTAGTCGCACGAGACAACCAGATGATTGTTTCAAAAATCCTTGAAATTCTCGAGGGTGACATTTTTTTTTATTCACAAAAACATGTTTTATGTTCTTTGATCCCGTTTCATTTCTTCATATCGGCCCAAAGTTGAGGTCCAAAATTAGGTGGAACAGACTATAGGTCGATCACATGAGCCAAGCTAGAACAAGGTACTTCTTTGATTGGACTGGTTGACCTATTTTTTGACCCAAGATGACCCATATTTGAACCTGTCCTAGAATTCACCAAAACATTCGGCATTATAAAATTTCATGAATATCCAGTCTAAAGTGCAGCCCCTAATGCTTACACAAGGTATTTCTTTGATTTGACCGGGTAAACTAGTTTTTGATCCAAGATGACCCATATCTGAACCTGCCCTAGATTGCATCAAAAGAAACATTTTGATCAAATTTAATGAATATCCTGTTTAAAATGCGACCTTTTTTGCATAGGCAAGGTATTTCTTAGATTTGACCAGGTGACCTAGTTTTTGACCGGCCAACATGATCCGGATCTGAACTCGACTTAGCTTTTATCAAAACAAATAATCTGATCAAATTTCATGAAGATCCACTGAAAACTGCAGCCCCTATTGCAAACACAAGGTTATTCTTTGATTTGGTCAGGTGACCTAGTTTTTGACCCAATATGACCCATATTTAAACTTGACCTAAATTTCATCAAAGCAAACATTTTCATCAAATTCATAATCATCCTGCCTAAAATGTAGCCCATACTGCATTCACAAAGTTTTTCTTTGATTTTACAGGGTGACCGAGTTCTTGACCCCAGATGACCCCTATTTGAACCCTACCTAGATTTCATCAAGACAAACATTCTAATCATATTTCATGAAGATCCAATGAAAAATGAAGCCCCTATTGCATACACAAGGTTATTCTTTGATTTGACCAGGTGACCTAGTTTTTGACCCTACACGAACCTTTTTGAACTTGACCTAGATTTCATCAAAGCAAACATTTTGATCAAATTTCATAAAAATCCTGCCTAAAATGTAGCCCCTATTGCATTCACAAAGTTTTTCTTTCATTTTACTGGGTGACCTAGTTTTTGACCCTAGATGACCCCTATTTGAAGTCGACATAGATTTCATCAAGACAAACATTCTGGTCAAATATCATGAATATACAGTGTAGAATACAGCCCCTATTGCATACACAAGGTTTTTCTTTGATTTTGACAGTGTGACCTAGTTTTTGTCCCCCAGATGACTCATATTCCAACTAGACCTAGATTTCATCCAGACAAACAGTGTGATCAAATTTCATTAAGATCCAGTGTAAAATGCAGTCCCTATTGCATACACAAGGGTTTTCTTTGATTTGACCTAGTGGCCTAGTTTTTGACCCCAGATTACCCATATTCAAACTTGACTTAGATTTCATCATAGCAACCATTCTGACTAAATTTTATGAATATCCAGTGTAAAATGCAGCCCCTGTTGCAAACACAAGGTTTTTCTTTGCAGTCTGATCATGATCTGCACTGTTCGCCATTCTGTCAGTGTCTTTTTGGCAAGCACCCATTTTAACAGTTAATAGTACTGTCCAAATTGCAAAATGGGCATGTTCATTATGTAAATTTAGCAGGGTAAGGGTTAAGGAGTCCATCAATTAACATACCAGTGAATCAAGAGAATCATTTCTTAGGGATCTCAAAGAGTGGTTATTGAAAGCTGCATGTCAGCACCCTACCTCTTCTCCTTTGGATACTTTAAGGCTCAGTCATAGGTCCCTGTCTCTTCCTAGCTTAGATTAATGATTTACATGACACCACTGAAAGTAAAGCTAGGTAATTTGCGGATGACACCATTGAAAGTAAAACTAGATAATGTGTGGATGACACCATTGTGCATCTTGCAGCCAAAATGATCTCCATTCCTGGGAAGCAACCGCAAAGGACTGGTCAATGGAGTTCAACCCAGATAAGTGTGAGGTATAGAAGATTACTGAAAAGAAAAGAAAAATTTACTATTACACACTCCATAACATAATCCTCAAGTCAACATACACTATGAAATACCTCGGTGTCACATTAAGTAAAGAATGTAGTTGACCAAATTACTTAAATAACATAACAGCAAAAGTAAATAACTTACTCAGATTTACCAAGAGAAATGTCTAAACAAGTAAACAAAAAGTAAAAGAAACAGTTTAAAATACTTAATATGGCAACCCACAGCTTGAATAGTGGTGCACCATTTAACCCCCATCATCCATGGTAAAAGATCCTCACATATGAAATTGAGTACAAAGATCACAAGCTCAATATGTATGCAACAAGTATTGTTAAACAAACAGAGTCACCCAAATGCTGGAAATCTCTTGAATATTGCCATATCCAAACTTTTCTCATAATTTTCTATAAAATAAAGTATTGCAGTTGATCATAACCAGCTTATAAGGAATCTGAACTATCTGATTACTCATTCTCACACATCAATTAAAGGGAATTCCTATAGTTTTTTATGCGCATCTTTCTGCGCAGCCGACACTTTCTATGGAAAACTGAACTGAAGTCAACACTTGTTGAAACATGTTACAGACAATCTTAAATATGAGGAATTTTGAATGAAATAACATTTTTGATAAGTTATATCAGTAATCAAATGTTGATACTGGTTTATGTTGTATTGACAAGTATCATGCCTGACAGGTATCTTGCTATTTTTGTGGTTGTGTTTTCACATCGCATTTTAGTACAAAGACAGTGTTGTTTATATAATGTAAGATAATTGACTTAGTACTGATAAGACAATATCACCTTCAGATTATTTAGTATTCAATTATAGAAAGAATTAAGAATTTTTAAAACTTTTTTTTTAACTTTTAGCAGACATACATGTAATCAGTTTGGCCAGGTTCGCGCCATTTCCGTCCGAACAGGTGTTGTATTCTAGCGGTCTTAACATAAAATTTAGCCTGGTGACCCATACATTTTTAGCCATTTTTATGCTCACAATACAATTATCTATACACAAGAAGAAAAAGAAAAAAATCTATGAAAGAGTTTTTTCAAAATTAAAAAAAAATATTCTTTACTATGGGTATTTTTCATTGAAAAAAGTTCACAAAAGTAAATATGAAACAATATTTTTTTTCATTTGTACCCATTATTGTAAGGATATAGTATTACAAATATGACTATGATATCAAATAAGTATATAATAAAATCTGTAAAAAGAAAAACCCGTATTGTGCTGCCTGGATGTATATTTTGCTTGGTATTTATAAAAATGCAGAAAATTATGAAAATGTTGAAAAATGGCTGGCAGTTTCAGCAACAGTGGGTGTGTTCAAAACAATTTTTCACAAAACAAGCCTGGTGACCTATTGTTTTTATTTGTTTATTGTTTTCAGCACAAATTTTCCTATCATATATGTGAATTTAAAAAAATTCTATGAAAGGAAAAAAACTATAGGAATTCTCTTTAAACTTCTTCTTTTCAAGAATCATGCCTTTTTGGAATGGTCTCTCTGGTATGCAATGTTTAACAGTTGAATCCTAGTTTGATTCCATTCATTGAGCAACTGGCAACTGTCAACTTCTAATCTTTATCTTTGTTTTCATTTTTATGTAGTTCTTTTTTAACTTTGCTCAAAATGAACTTGCTCATCTTTTAACAGTTCATCCCAGACAAAGCACTTCCCAGTCATAATCTTGATTGCTTTTTGGGAAGTACACTATAGATGCATAGATGTGCAAACCTTGGACATAGACTTGAACAGTAGAAGGTCAAAATATCAAGGCTAGATGAAGTCTGATATTCAAAACTCCAATGAAAAAGCATTTAGGCACCATTTTATAAATGTCTGAAGAGTTACCTGGTGTTTTATCATAGTCATAGTAAGCTGCGGATTGTCAAAGCTGTCGGCATAATTCATATCTCTGGAGATTTCTTGTAAGCCATCATATCACCAACCTGTATAAGGAAGAAAAAAACAGACATTTAATTAAGGAGAAAATAAAAATAAACCTCAGATGCTTCTTTTAGTAGAACTTTTATACTGCTATCTACAGGAACATTGTCATCTATGTTGTTATTGTTAGGTTCACTTTTTCCAGAGGATTTCAAAAATTGCTTCTATGAGAAGACAGTTCAAAACATTGTCAATTAGGAGATGGTTTCTTAAAACTCTCACAACAGCTTCACCACTTAAGCAATTTATTATGCCCTAAAGTATTTGGTGCATAAACCATTTCAAGAAGTTCTTGAGGCTCAAATTTGCCCTTAGACAACCAATGCAACCCAGGAAGCTTATTTTAGTGTGAAATCCATCAAGTCGAAGAGTGATGTGTTTAATGTCACTATCTTTTCTCTACAATCTTTATAATTGTAATAATATGAAGAGTTTTCCAGTTGGCCAAATGTAATAACTGCATGGTTGTACAGACACTTTTTCAGATTGATTTGCAACAAATTTCAACATGGAGTATATACAATTTAGATCATTGGGTTGTATATCTATCATGGGCAGGAAAATAACATATGATTGTCCAGGATAATCACGTACATTCACCATCTGCATGGCACCATGGTTGGTCATTTTTGGTCAAAGTGGTCTGGAAACCTTCAGCACGACCTCAAATGATTCATTAGAATCCACTGATGCATTATCTTCATGACTGATTAAATGCTTGAAAATCATTAACACTATGAATATTAATCTTTCCTAGTTCTATGATTTCTTCTAGACAAACATTCTGTCTTGGAACAATATGTTTTTATTTCCTGTTTAGGTGTCACTGATGCAATTATGCCCACACCATGGAAAGTACTATGTCTGTCCAGTGTTCCAGTATTGTGATCTAAGTTGTCTGCAATGAATCAAACAAACTGATCAGAATGAGGTGACTCGCAACTCCATTCATTTCAAAGTTTAAATCTCTTCTTAGGATGAACAAAATCCAAGACTATATGATAAATCTATTAAAACTCTTTATCCAAACTGATAGTGTAACTGGATTCCAAGACCAAGCTGCAAAAGAGATATGTATTTCCATGGTAGTGAAGCTTGCATTATTGTTTCACCTGTAAAAATAACTTTCTTGTGACCTTGACCTTTGACTGACTGACATTTAAAACAATAGGGGTCATATACTCTGTAAGTTCTATCGCCCTATGCAGTATGAAGGGGTCAAATGTTTTGGTTTTTGTGGTTGCTTTTTTTTTTTGTTTAACACCATTTTTAAACAGTATTTCAGTTATGTAATGGCTTGTAGTTAACCTAACCAGTGTTCCTGGATTCTGTACCTGTACATACCTGTTCTCAGCAAGTAACTGCCAACACCTCCACATGAATCAGAGGTTGTGGACGAATGATTTTCGACATAATGTATTTGATCAAATTGTCATGGAGAACATATGGCTTGCCTAGGGATCGAACTCGTGACCCAGTGAGTCATAGATCTGCACTCTCCCTACTGAGCTAAGCAGGTGGGTTCGGTTCAAATGGTTGTCAAGTTATTGATTGGAAACAGTTTTTCATGGTCTGGCCACTGTAACCTTGACCTTTGATTCAATGACCCTAAAATCAAAAAGGGTCATCTACTCTGCATGTCTGGTCATCATATGAAGTTTTAAACATTCACAGTGACATGGTTCTCAAGTTATTGATCAGAAATGGTTTTCCATGTTCAAGCCCATGTGACCTTGACCGTCGATGGAGTGACCCCAAAATCAATAGGGGTCATCTACACAGCAAGTGGTTCTCAGTTACTGATCGGAAACTTCTATGTTCAAGCCCCTGTGACCTTGGCCTTTGACAGAATGATCCCAAAAATAGAAGGTGTCATCTACTCTGTAAGCCCTATCACCCTATGAAGTTTGAAGGTTCTAAACCAAATGGTTCTTCAGTTATTGATCAGAAATGAAGTGTGAGAGATTCTGGCCCCTGTGACCTTGACTTTTGATGGCGTGACCCCAAAATCAGTAGAGGTCACCTACTCTGCATGTCCAATCATCCTATGACATTTCAACATTTTGGGTTATGTGGTTCTCAAGTAATTGATCGGAAATGGTTTTCCACGTTCAGGCCCCTGTGACCCCAAAAACAATAGGTGTCATCTACTCCATAAGCCCTATTACCCTGTAAAGTTGAAGGTTCTGGGTAAAATGGTTTTCCAGTTATTGATCGTAAATGAAGTGTGACTGACTGACAGGGCAAAAACAATATGTCTCCCTAGACTATGGGCAGAGACAAATATATGGGGATAACCATAATCAATGAAACCATGATCATGTGACTAAGACACGTGATGAAAACACTATTCTACCATAGCCTTCGGACTGCAGATAATAAAAAAATGAATCTTGATCTGTTTTATTTGAAAAAACAAGGAGATCACAGAGTGATCTTGGCGCCCACCAATGTGCCATTTTTGTGTGTTCTAAATTTCAAGACTTATTGACTAGCTCAAGGTCAAATTTCATTTCAGTACACAACACTGTGCATGTGGTCCAAATTTGAAAGCTGTAGCTTGAGAAATGTGGAAGTAGGTCACTAGATCAATTTCAAGGACAAAGCTCTTTGTACACAAAACTATGCATGTGCATCAAGTTTGAAGGCTGTAGTTTGAGAAATTTGAAAATAGGTCACTAGGTCAATCTTAGGGTCAAAGTTCATTTCGGTACACAAAATTATGCAAGTGGTCCAAACTTGAAGGCTGTAGCTTGAGAAATGTGAAAGTACCTGGTAGGTCACTAGGTCAAAATCAAGGTCAAATTATATTTCGGAACACAGAACTATGCATGTGGTCCAAATTTGAAGCATGTACCTTCAAAAAGGTGAAAGTAGGTCACTAGGTCAATCTCAAGGTCAAAGTTTGTTTTGGTACACGAAACTATGCATGTGGTCCAAATTTGAAGACTGTAGCTTGAGAAATGTGAAAGTAGGTCACTAGGTCAAAATCAATGTCAAATTTCATTTCGGAACATGAAACTAAGCATGTGGTCCAAATTTGAAGCCTGTACCTTCAAAAATGTGATAGTAGGTCACTAGGTCAATGTCAAGGTCAAAGTTTTTTTCGGTGCACAAAACTATGCATGTGGTCCAAATTTGAAGGCTGTAGCTACAGAAATTTGAAAGTAGGTCACTAGGTCAAAATCAAGGTCAGCTCATGTCAGGGTTCATCTTGCCACTCAAAACCATACAGGTGGTCCAAATTTGAATGTTGTAGGTTATTGACAAGAAGATTTTAAAAGCTTTTCCCTATATAAGTCTATATGAACCATGTGACCCCCAGGGCGGGGCCATATTTGACCCTAGGGGGATAATTTGAACAAACTTGGTAGAGAACCACTAGATGATGCTACATTACAAATATCAAAGCCCTAGGCTTTGTGGTTTGGACAAGAAGATTTTCAAAGTTTTTCCCTATATAAGTCTATGTAAATAAAATCTGGAAAGTAGATCCCTCAGAAGCACCGAGAACAAGGCAAATAGTGAAAATTGCAGACTCCGTTTGATTGAGTCTGTTCATGGGCAGTAATGGAAAAAGCAACACTGCCCACGCCCCCTAGCACCGGCTTAAGCAGTATTCAATCTTCAAATCTAAATGAGTTGAAATCAATGATCCCGAAGGACCAGAAAATATAACAACACTGAGATGAAGTCGGGGTGACCTTTTACGGCCGCCACACAGCACTTAACACACGCTGTTGTGAAGTAAATAAAATCTGGAAAGTAGATCCCTCGGAAGCACCGAGAACAAGGCAAATAGTGAAAATTGCAGACTCCGTTTGATTGAGTCTGTTCATGGGCAGTAATGGAAAAAGCAACACTGCCCACGCCCCCTAGCACCGGCTTAAGCAGTATTCAATCTTCAAATCTAAATGAGTTGAAATCAATGATCCCGAAGGACCAGAAAATATAACAACACTGAGATGAAGTCGGGGCGACCTTTTACGGCCGCCACACAGCACTTAAACCATGTGACCCCCGGGGCGGGGCCATATTTGACCCTAGGGGAATAATTTGAACAATCTTAGTAGAAGACCACTAGATGATGTCATATATAAAATATCAAAGCCCTAGGCCCTGTGGTTTTGGACAAGAGGTTTTTCAAAGTTTTTCCTTATATAAGTCTATATAAACAATGTGACCCCCGGGGCGGGGCCATATTAGACACCAGGGAAATAATTTGAATCATCTTGGTAGAGGACCACCAGATGATGCTTCATACCATATATCAAAGCCCTAGGCTCTGTGGTTTTGTACAAGAAGATTTTCAAAGTTTTTCCCTATATAAATCTATGTAAATTATAGAAAATAAACAAAGGGCTATAACTCACTAAAAAATTGCTGAACCAGTCTGATTTTCAGAGGGACACAACTAGGGTATCAATACATCATTCTGACAAAGTTTGGTCAAAATCCCCCCTGTAGTTTCTGAGGAGATGCGGTAACAAGTGTTAACTGATGGAAGGACGGACGGACGGACGGAAGGACGACGGACCATTGACGAAGAGTGATTTGAATAGCCCACCATCATCAGATGGTGGGCTAATAAACATTACAACCCATACCGCTAGTTAATTCGCTAAGAACTGCCGGGTCCTGCTTTCACCTCCAAGGTTATTTGCATAATCGATTGCTCCGAAAGTGACGTCAAGGCGGGAAAATGGCACTTTATATACTGATATATGGACTACATTTGAGTGGACTGTGGAGGCATGTCCGGCTAATACTTCCATGAAAGCACTTTCTGCACTGCTGTTGGAGGGTTGCCCTTTTGAGAATTTCTTACTTCCAGCTGATTCATGAGTTGAACAGTAGCCTGTTCTACAGTTTATGTTACATAACTGATGATACCTTGCCTCTAGCTACTGTTATAATGACCCTTTTATTATATACCTCAAACATTTTGTTTGTTGTTTTGTTATCGAACAAAATCTTCTATGTTTTAACAGTTTATTAATGTTAAAATAGAAGAAGAAAATAGAAGCGCAGAGTGTGATTTGATCGGGCAAAATCCAAAAGAGTCAAATACAAAATCCCAGATCCAGCTACAGTTATAATGTACCTCAACCTTTTTGTTTGTTTTTGTTTGTGTACCCGCCCGCTTAGCTCAGTAGGTAGAGCGTTGATCTACAGATCGCGGGGTCGCGAGTTCGATCCTCAGGCGGGGCATATGTTCTCTGTTACTATTTGATAAACAACACTGTGTCTGAAATCATTAGTCCTCCACCTCTGATTCATGTGGGGAAGTTGGCAGTTACTTGCAGAGAACAGGTTTGTACTGGTACAGAATCCAGGAACACTGGTTAAGTTAACTGCCCGCCATTACATGACTGAAATACTGTTGAAAAACAGCGTTAAACCCAAAACAAACAAACTTTTTGTTTGTCGTTTTTTTAGCAAACTAAATCTTCTACTGTTTTAACAGTCTATCAATGTTAAAACAGAACTGAGTGTAGTTTAAGTTTGCGCTTTTTATAAAACTGTGTCAGGTAATGCATACTAAATGAAAGTAGTCCGTCAACATACAATACAAAAGGTACAATACAGACTTTTCTGCCTGTTCATATTGACTAGTAAAATACAAGCAGTATTTTTGACAGAATTTATATACAGGTATACATGTATAATAAAAGAATCTATTGAACAATTTTTCACTTCCAGTAAAAACACTGAGCATGATTTCCTCTACTATAATGATGGCTGTTATCTTGTAAAATCAAGCGAAACTCACATTAATTTAAGATTAATAAACACAAATTTACTCCAACTTAACTAGCTATAGAGACTGTTTTTTCATGAAAAGCGTAAGACTCCCTTAATTTACCATACAGAAATTGCAAAATTCCACAAATAAAGGGCCATAACTCCAGGGAAAATAGCTGAAACATACATTCAAAGGATGATCACAACTAGGCTTGGCAGTGGTAACTCCTGTGAAGTTTGTTGGAATTCCAACCAGAGTAATAGCATAGCTCAACGAATTAGACATATCAATGGTCATGACTGCTGAAAATCATGATGATAAATTTTACAACTAGGCTTCACACTAATCACTTGTGAGGGTTTGTAAAATTTAGCATGAATTGTGAACAGCAAGTTGTGTCACACTATAAAATATGACAAAATCAAGGGCCATAACTTAGCTGAAAATCGCTGAACCAGAATATGTCAATGGTATGTATAAGTAGGCTTGGCTCTGATAACTCCTGTAAGGTTTGATGGAAATTTGCCCAATTATATAAACATATAAAAATTTGATGAATCAATTTTTAAGGGCCATAACTCTGCTGAAGAACACCGAACTGCAACATGCCAATGGCTTGGTCACTTTATATGAAGTTTGGTGTAATTCCTCCTGGTTGTATCGGAGCATTTGACCAGACAAGATGAAGGGCCATAACTCCACTGAAAACAGTCTGGCGGAAAGCCGCCCAAAATATAAGAGAAGTGGCCAAAACATACTAAAATTGGATAAATCAAAAGCTATCACTCCACTGAAAATCATGGAACTGAAAAATGCAGTAAGGTTTGGTCAAAATCTGCCCAATAATATTAGAGGAGCCGCCAAAACATCATAAAACTTCATACCTTGATACCTTGATCTTCGGGCCGTAATATTAGCTGTGCTATTCTGACCCTCTTGTGAAGAATCTTCTGAGTAAATCTCAAAACTAATTGTTACTTAAGTCTCTTTAATGAACTCTGAGTGCGCACTTTATAGTCATACTAAAGTTAATAATAACAACTTGGCACAAATTTCTTTGCATTCCAAATATCATTGTTCAGCAGCGATTTAAACTCATTTACTGGCTCTGCATTTACAGTTCTTGCACTTACAGCATTCCAGTAAAAAAATGGATCTTTGGCTAAATGAGTTAAGCCTGATGTTATGGCGGCACTTTTTCTTCATGAATTTTAAATGATGTCCTCAAAGACCACCCACAGATAAATTGAACATTCTGTCCCAATTCATATCATCAAATTTATGTACTGATTTAAATATCTATATAACGTCGGCTCGATCACGTCTGTATTCTAATGTTACAAGACCCAGATTCCTCAACCTCTGTTCATACGACAAATGTAAAATATCATAAACCAACTTGGTTGCTCTGCATTGTACGTCTTCAATTTTTCTAATATCTTTTTTTCAAAAATGGTGACCACACACTGGATCCATATTCTAAAACTGGTCTAACTAGAGATTTGTATTACCGTATGTGAGAAACATGTCCCTGTCCAAATACTCAAATGACCTATGTATAATCCCAAGGGTTCTTTGTACTTTATTAGTAATACTGATAATATGTTATTCAAAGTTTAAGCCCTCATCAAAAGTTACACCTAAATCTTTCTCAGATGGTACAGGATCTACATACACATAATTTCCATCAGTATCAGACATTGTATACTGAACAGCAAAAGAAACTATCCGGATGTATAACTGGTATATTTTGGAAAAAAAAAATAAAATTTAAATTTGAATTGTTTCTTCATAGCAAAATTACACTTTAAGATCTTCACGTGATAATTTTGTAAAAATCAATCAACCGTGAAGTCATTAGTCCCACAATAGCCGTTTGAAAGGCTGTATCTTCTGTGCATCAGTTGCATTGTAACATCCCAACTGAACGCTTGCGCTAAATTTGATTCAGTCGTGCGGTTTAACCAACAATAATTTTTAAACTTTATGCTGTTTTTCGACTTAGCCAATTATCAATATTTCCAATGACAATAAAATTTTACAAAGAAAATTGTTGATTACAGGCGCATGTGAATTTCGTGCAAAACGGCTATTGTGGGACTACTGACTTCATGGTTGATTGATTTTTTAAAATTTTACACGTGAAGTTCTTCAAGTGTAATGTGGTATGAAAAGCACAAGTGATTTATAAATTAAAGTTTTTAAATAAAAAATACCCCAGTTCTAAAACTGGATAGTTTCTTTTGCTGTTCAGTATATATCTGTAATGCTCATTACTATTTCCAATATGCAGAACTTTGCACTTCTTTGCATTAAATGAAAGTTTCCATTCCAAACTCCAATTACATAGGCTGTCCAAATCAGACTGTAAACTTTCATAATGTGTCATGTCCGCAACACCAGAATAAATTTTGGTATCATCAGCAAATATCTTCATAAGACCCTTTACCACATCTGGTAAATCATTGATAAAGCACAAAAACAGAACTGGGCCAAGTGCGCTGCCCTGTGGAACACCACTTATGACTTCTGACCATGTTGAAACGGATGAACCTATCCAAACACACTGTAGTCTATCTGACAGGAAACTGCTAATCCACTTTAGTGCTAAACCCCTTAGGCCTAAATTGTGAAGTTTAAAAAGCAAACAATCATGAGGCACGCTGTCAAAAGCCTTGCTGAAGTCTAAATAGATGACATCAATTGGAGTACCCTTATCTATAAGCTCAGTCCATTCATCCAAAGTTTCAAGTAACTGAATAGTACAAGACCTACCAGGTCTAAAACCATACTGATCAGATGATAGAAGCTTGAATTTCGTCAAATGATCCATCAGACTGTTTCTTATGACAGTTTCACATATTTTACAAACTACAGAAGTCAGACTAACTGGTTGATAATTTGAAGGGTCCTTTTTACTACCTTTTTTGAAGATGGGCACAACTACAGCCTTTTTCCAGTCATCAGGAATAGTTCCTTCATTCAAAGATTTAATAAATATCTTGTACAACGTGTAATAAATCACTTCTTTAGTTTCAAACAAAACTTTTGGGTGAATACTATCAGGTCCAGGAGATTTTTTTGGGTTTAATAATTTCAAAGCTTTTAATACAGCTTGTGGAATAATGTTAAACTCACTAATAACATTCTGATTATTATCAATAGGCAAATCCGTGACCAATGGCTCAATTCTAACAAAGACACTACTGAAGAATGAATTCAAACACTCCACTTTCTCCTTATCTGATTCTGCCAAATTCCCATCCCTCCCCGAAAGAACGCCTATGTTTTCCTTAGTTTTTCTTTTAGAGTTAACATATTTCCAAAAAGACTTAGAATTCTGCTTTGATTCCAGTGCCACTTTCTGCTCATAACTTTTTTTAGATTTTCTTATAACAGCCGTACATTCATCCCTATACTGCGCATATCTGATATAAGCTTGCCTTGAACGAGAATATTTATATTTCTTCCAAGCTTTATTTTTCTTACTGATTGCCATTTTAGCATTTCTATCCAACCAGAGTGGGTTATCCTTTTTATTACCTCCATAGACTTTTGAGGGAACACACTTGGAAACAGCATCATTCAAGGTATTTTTTAATCACCCACATATCATTTACACACTGATCTTGAAACACTTGTTCCCAGTCAACATCACTTAAAAAGTTTCTCAAACCATCATAGTCCCCCTTGAAGAACTGATACTTAGAGGTAAAATCCTGAGGTTTTTCATGAAAAAGATTTAATTCACCACTAATTACAGAGTGGTCACTTTTTCCAATGGGTGAATTAATTTTTAGTGAGTCCTCAACAACTAAAGTCTCCTCCTTAGTAAAAAGCAGATCAATGCAACTCAGTAACTGACCTTCCCTAAATCTTGTGGCCTAAATAACTAACATGTTGAAACAAAAAATTATCAAAAGTACACTCAAAAACCTTTGAAGCAATAGAGCCCTGAGCAGAAATACACTCATTTTTCAACCAGTCAGTACCTCTAAAATTAAAGTCTCCCATTATCAGGTAGTGGCTGTATTTCAGTTTACAAGATTCCCTTATCAATTCAATTAACTTAAGATTATTCTCCTGTGTAGAAGGCCTTCTATAAATCATTCCAATAAGAACACAGTTACCACTGGATACTTCAATGTCACACCATAGTGACCATACATTCTCTGAAAAAAATATTTTGGAAGTGGCTATTTTTACGGTCCTGTAGGAATAGCCTCGCAGGCTATTCTTACGGCTCTCCCGTAAGAATATAGTCTGTTACACTGATCTGTCTTAGCGAATACAGAGAATATGTAGTATGAACGCATGGAAGAGTCTAGTAAGAATAGTGAAAAGCCCACAGATATCTATTCCTACGGCAGTTTTGTATTACGATACATTGTACTGAAGTCATTCAAGTGATATATTTTCAACCGATTTCGGAAATGACATGTACTCACATTTGGTCATTGTGTTACAAATAAAATGTCAGGTCTGAATTGATGCAAACATGAGATTTGTACTGTTGTGAACAATTTGCATGTATACGAAACATAGATCAAAAATTCTCTAACTGGTTTAGTTGAAAACACTTGGTCAATATTTTTTAGTGTTTCAGTATCAGTAACGTATGTATTTACATCTACATCTGTACAACCAACAATTTTTCTGATTTATTTAAAATAAAATCTGTAAAAAGATCCTTTGGAAGCAAAGAATGTAACCAAGAAGAATAAAAGCTGACAAATTTCAGTTAAATAAGTATTTTACACTTACAATAAATTTGTTGCATTATGTTTGTTTATGTAACAAATGGAAGTAATAAAATGCTTTATACTGGGTGAAATCACTTCCCTATTTTGTCTTCTCTGGATTTCATAACTAGAAAAGTAAAGAAGTTGGGTGAAATTATATCAGTCAAATGAATTTAGTACGATCGATGTTTAACACAAAACTGCTGTAGGAATAACCATCTGCGGTCTTTTCACAATTCGTATGGGACAGTCGTAGGAATAGACACCTGCGGGCTTTTCACTATTCTTACCGGAGAGCCGTAAGAAATAGCCTGCGAGGCTATTCCTACGGGACCATAAGAATAGCCACTTCCAGGTTATTTTCTCTAACAAAGTCACTCTGTTTGATGCATAAACGAACATAACTCCGCTGAAAATCATCGAAGCAGAAATTCCCACGATATACACAACCAAAGAGCTAGATTCTATAAAAATAAGTATTTTATACTTCTTTGACACAACTAGGATTGACAATGATCACTCTTGTGAAGTTTTGTGCAAATCCATTCAGTGCCATGGTGTTGGAAGTTTAGTCAGTGTAGTGTAATAGAAAAAATACCAAAATATCCACACAAAAAATACCATCAACGCATAGCCTAATTGAATTTGGCAATTTTCATTCTATCGGCAAATAATCTGTGTAAATATTTGAATTAAAAGTATACTTAATTTGTGCAAAGAGCTATAAAAATAAATGTATTTTAATATACTTCTTTGCTTTATGCCAAATTACGTTCGCGCGAACAGGTAAATGGCGTTTTAGAAACGAAGGGAAGTAACTCCGATTATCAGAACCCCATCAGTAACTAATTGTTACTTAAGTCTCTTTAATGAACTCTGAGTGCGCACTTTATAGTCATACTAAAGTTAATAATAACAACTTGGCACAAATTTCTTTGCATTCCAAATATCATTGTTCAGCAGCGATTTAACCAACAATAATTTTTAAACTTTATGCTGTTTTTCGACTTAGCCAATTATCAATATTTCCAATGACAATAAAATTTTACAAAGAAAATTGTTGATTACAGGCGCATGTGAATTTCGTGCAAAACGGCTATTGTGGGACTACTGACTTCATGGTTGATTGATTTTTTAAAATTTTACACGTGAAGTTCTTCAAGTGTAATGTGGTATGAAAAGCACAAGTGATTTATAAATTAAGGTTTTTAAATAAAAATACCCCAGTTCTAAAACTGGATAGTTTCTTTTGCTGTTCAGTAAAATATCTGTAATGCTCATTACTATTTCCAATATGCAGAACTTGCACTTCTTTGCATTAAATGAAAGTTTCCATTCCAAACTCCAATTACATAGGCTGTCCAAATCAGACTGTAAACTTTCATAATGTGTCATGTCCGCAACACCAGAATAAATTTTGGTATCATCAGCAAATATCTTCATAAGACCCTTTACCACATCTGGTAAATCATTGATAAAGCACAAAAACAGAACTGGGCCAAGTGCGCTGCCCTGTGGAACACCACTTATGACTTCTGACCATGTTGAAACGGATGAACCTATCCAAACACACTGTAGTCTATCTGACAGGAAACTGCTAATCCACTTTAGTGCTAAACCCCTTAGGCCTAAATTGTGAAGTTTAAAAAGCAAACAATCATGAGGCACGCTGTCAAAAGCCTTGCTGAAGTCTAAATAGATGACATCAATTGGAGTACCCTTATCTATAAGCTCAGTCCATTCATCCAAAGTTTCAAGTAACTGAATAGTACAAGACCTACCAGGTCTAAAACCATACTGATCAGATGATAGAAGCTTGAATTTCGTCAAATGATCCATCAGACTGTTTCTTATGACAGTTTCACATATTTACAAACTACAGAAGTCAGACTAACTGGTTGATAATTGAAGGGTCCTTTTTACTACCTTTTTTGAAGATGGGCACAACTACAGCCTTTTTCCAGTCATCAGGAATAGTTCCTTCATTCAAAGATTTAATAAATATCTTGTACAACGTGTAATAAATCACTTCTTTAGTTTCAAACAAAACTTTTGGGTGAATACTATCAGGTCCAGGAGATTTTTTTGGGTTTAATAATTTCAAAGCTTTTAATTACAGCTTGTGGAATAATGTTAAACTCACTAATAACATTCTGATTATTATCAATAGGCAAATCCGTGACCAATGGCTCAATTCTAACAAAGACACTACTGAAGAATGAATTCAAACACTCCACTTTCTCCTTATCTGATTCTGCCAAATTCCCATCCCTCCCCGAAAGAACGCCTATGTTTTCCTTTGTTTTTCTTTTAGAGTTAACATATTTCCAAAAAGACTTAGAATTCTGCTTTGATTCCAGTGCCACTTTCTGCTCATAACTTTTTTAGATTTTCTTATAACAGCCGTACATTCATCCCTATACTGCGCATATCTGATATAAGCTTGCCTTGAACGAGAATATTTATATTTCTTCCAAGCTTTATTTTCTTACTGATTGCCATTTTAGCATTTCTATCCAACCGAGTGGGTTATCCTTTTTATTACCTCCATAGACTTTTGAGGGAACACACTTGGAAACAGCATCATTCAAGGTATTTTTTAATCACCCACATATCATTTACACACTGATCTTGAAACACTTGTTCCCAGTCAACATCACTTAAAAAGTTTCTCAAACCATCATAGTCCCCCTTGAAGAACTGATACTTAGAGGTAAAATCCTGAGGTTTTTCATGAAAAAGATTTAATTCACCACTAATTACAGAGTGGTCACTTTTTCCAATGGGTGAATTAATTTTTAGTGAGTCCTCAACAACTAAAGTCTCCTCCTTAGTAAAAAGCAGATCAATGCAACTCAGTAACTGACCTTCCCTAAATCTTGTGGCCTAAATAACTAACATGTTGAAACAAAAAATTATCAAAAGTACACTCAAAAACCTTTGAAGCAATAGAGCCCTGAGCAGAAATACACTCATTTTTCAACCAGTCAGTACCTCTAAAATTAAAGTCTCCCATTATCAGGTAGTGGCTGTATTTCAGTTTACAAGATTCCCTTATCAATTCAATTAACTTAAGATTATTCTCCTGTGTAGAAGGCCTTCTATAAATCATTCCAATAAGAACACAGTTACCACTGGATACTTCAATGTCACACCATAGTGACCATACATTCTCTGAAAAAAATATTTTGGAAGTGGCTATTTTTACGGTCCTGTAGGAATAGCCTCGCAGGCTATTCTTACGGCTCTCCCGTAAGAATATAGTCTGTTACACTGATCTGTCTTAGCGAATACAGAGAATATGTAGTATGAACGCATGGAAGAGTCTAGTAAGAATAGTGAAAAGCCCACAGATATCTATTCCTACGGCAGTTTTGTATTACGATACATTGTACTGAAGTCATTCAAGTGATATATTTTCAACCGATTTCGGAAATGACATGTACTCACATTTGGTCATTGTGTTACAAATAAAATGTCAGGTCTGAATTGATGCAAACATGAGATTTGTACTGTTGTGAACAATTTGCATGTATACGAAACATAGATCAAAAATTCTCTAACTGGTTTAGTTGAAAACACTTGGTCAATATTTTTAGTGTTTCAGTATCAGTAACGTATGTATTTACATCTACATCTGTACAACCAACAATTTTTCTGATTTATTTAAAATAAAATCTGTAAAAAGATCCTTTGGAAGCAAAGAATGTAACCAAGAAGAATAAAAGCTGACAAATTTCAGTTAAATAAGTATTTTACACTTACAATAAATTTGTTGCATTATGTTTGTTTATGTAACAAATGGAAGTAATAAAATGCTTTATACTGGGTGAAATCACTTCCCTATTTTGTCTTCTCTGGATTTCATAACTAGAAAAGTAAAGAAGTTGGGTGAAATTATATCAGTCAAATGAATTTAGTACGATCGATGTTTAACACAAAACTGCTGTAGGAATAACCATCTGCGGTCTTTTCACAATTCGTATGGGACAGTCGTAGGAATAGACACCTGCGGGCTTTTCACTATTCTTACCGGAGAGCCGTAAGAATAGCCTGCGAGGCTATTCCTACGGGACCATAAGAATAGCCACTTCCAGGTTATTTTCTCTAACAAAGTCACTCTGTTTGATGCATAAACGAACATAACTCCGCTGAAAATCATCGAAGCAGAAATTCCCACGATATACACAACCAAAGAGCTAGATTCTATAAAAATAAGTATTTTATACTTCTTTGACACAACTAGGATTGACAATGATCACTCTTGTGAAGTTTTGTGCAAATCCATTCAGTGCCATGGTGTTGGAAGTTTAGTCAGTGTAGTGTAATAGAAAAAATACCAAAATATCCACACAAAAAATACCATCAACGCATAGCCTAATTGAATTTGGCAATTTTCATTCTATCGGCAAATAATCTGTGTAAATATTTGAATTAAAAGTATACTTAATTTGTGCAAAGAGCTATAAAAATAAATGTATTTTAATATACTTCTTTGCTTTATGCCAAATTACGTTCGCGCGAACAGGTAAATGGCGTTTTAGAAACGAAGGGAAGTAACTCCGATTATCAGAACCCCATCAGAACGGTAGAATGCCTACCAAGGAGAGATATTGACCAGTGCAAAAACTATTACAATATTGCGACTCACGAACACTTAGTTGGACTAATTAATCCTAGGATATTAATTAATATTGTGGACACATGACTTTGCAGACGAATCTTTAGAATTTATTTTTTCTCGACACCGGTATCTACATGTTTTAAAAAAAAACTCCCATATAGTACTATCATTGCTCACATAGTAATTTGGTAAAACACGCTGAATTTGTAACAAAACATATTCAATTTTTGAGATATGTGTTCAGTGTGTCTTAAAAGACTAAAAATACTGGCTGATATCTGGCAGGGGAGGGGAGTGGGGATTGACCTCCAAGAGTATGTGGGTTAAGCTGAACGTAAGATGATAGGGTGGGTAAAAATCGCTAACTAGCGCTGTCCTACGGGTTGGGAAAATTTTGTCTTACACAGGCAGGCATCCATATATTCTAGCACCGGCAAAACACTGGGAAATCCTGTCCGATATGCAAGAAAAAATTAAAGTTGCTCGGGTTATAAAGCATTTATAGACAGTCCAGGACACAAAATAAATCCAGCACCCATTTTCTATATATAGATCAATTGAATGTAAACATCTCGGCAGTGCTGCGTTTCACGGTGACATTCGTTTTAACGCTCTGTCATTTTTTTAACCAAAACAGATATGGCCAAATATCATGATATCTTTGAAAAATGACAGAATACTTTTTGAGTAATTGCAGGATCCAGGTTTACGGACGGACGGACGGACGGCATTCCTATAGTCCCGTCCTGGTGTTTCACCGATAGGGGGACTAAAAACTTGTTAGTCC
Source organism: Mercenaria mercenaria (assembly GCF_021730395.1). Taxonomy (NCBI): domain Eukaryota; kingdom Metazoa; phylum Mollusca; class Bivalvia; order Venerida; family Veneridae; genus Mercenaria; species Mercenaria mercenaria. The sequence continues at coordinate 101,442,428 of NC_069362.1, read as the reverse complement.
TACGAAACATTCCACTGTTCGTTAATTTCGGTTCGTCAATAAGACAAATGGATGTATTAAAAATTGAAATCTGATGCTTTCAACTGACATATTATGATATGCAATATTGTAATAACTAAGAAAAGTCTGTGAGAAACACATTAATTTATATATTTAATTGTTACAGTGTCACATGACAAACATGATTGTTCAAATTAGAAATAAATACATATTTATGATAATTATTAGCAATCGCATGTTTTTTTCGTGTTATAACATCTGCAGAATCCGGGGGGATTAGTTGGTACCCGAACCCGGTAGGACAAGGGTACCAACGATTCCCGAGGGATTCTGAAGATGTTATAACACGAAAAGAACATTCGCTAACGCTATTCTAGCATAAAACGCGTAAAAACCAAGTAAATGAATATATTGTCCCTCAACGTCATGGAAGTTCAATGAAATGAGCGTGACAATAACAGCAGTTTTATGCTATTCTGTAGCCCATGTTCGTTGTGAAGTTTGATTGAATTTTACAATTTTGGCTGCAAGTGTTGGTGGTGAAAGGAAATAATACACAAAACCCCACTACAATTGTCAAAACTCTAATGAGGATGCGTATCTAGTATGCTATAAGTTGTATTTAAGCCCCCCAACCCCGAACCCCCCAACCCCCTCCCACCCCTCGAAAAAAAAGGCAATGCTCCAACCAATACCCAGAATGCAATCTCCCAAAACCTCAGTCACAGTCGGGGCCTCCGTGAGAGAATGGTTAAGGTCGCTGACTTCGAATCACTTGCCCCTCACCGATGTGGGCTCGAGCCTCATTCGGGGCGTTGAATTTCTCATGTGAGGAAGCCATCCAACTGGCTTAATGAAGGTTGGTGGTTCTACCCAGGAGCCGGCCCGTGATGAAATAATACACGGAGGAGCACCAGGGGTCTTCCTCCACCATCATAACTGGGAAGTCACCATATGACCCAAAATTGTGTTGGTGTGACGTTAAACCCAGAAAAAACAAACAAAACACGTGCGCGTGCATGTGCGTGTGTGCGTGTGTGCGCGCGTGTGCGCGCGTGGTCCTCTCTGTGCCAGTGTGTGGTAACGGTTACTTTTTGTGAACAACGTTAACAAATCATGATTGGCTGATATTTGAACAAAATCTTGCATATACATGTTGTAATTTAACTCGAAAACAGAGCAGGATGTTGTTAATCATATTCCTTGTCATTTGTTAAAAAATATGGTGAGGTTCGAGGTTATAAACTATGTTCTTTGCTTAACCCAAGCTTTGATGTTCAGCTCAAAATTATATTTAAAAAAAGGGGTTAATTTTTACCTCAGAACAATGTTAATTTGTGTTTACTTATTACTTTTATGCCCTTCAGCAGTAGACTGGAGGGCCCTTTGGGACCCTAAGATTGAGGTCGAACTGAGTGGCTGTTCAGCGGCAAGGGATATCAATCTGAAAGGTCAACAAGGTCAATAGATCCTGGGGAAAAATGTTGTTTGGAAGTGGATTTTTTTTGGAATTCTTCACTGTTCGGGAGCTCCAAGCTACAGCCAGACCCTAAGTTGTCACTACCAGGCACGGATGGATGGGGTGTCGTTCTGGAGAAAAGTCGTGTTTGGGTTTAAGAATCCGGCGCAAGGGCTGAGGGGAGGCGGAGCGAGGCAAGGCAAGTCGGGTTGCTTTTATAAGCATATAACGTCCAACTGGCCCAATACCAAACTTACAGGGTAGATGGAAAATACTGAAGAATCTGGAAATTGACCGAAATTATATAATGTGATTTTCGGATGCATGTCGCTACCTGAGGCACAGGTCAAAGGTATCGCCATATGAGATACAGCAGATGACCCGATACGCAACTATAGGTCAAAGTCATGATGTCAACTTGATCATTTAGGAAAGCACAAACTGATACATAGAACAGCGATGCAATGATCCGGTAACTCTATTGAACTCGTACAAACATTTTTGACACAATCTCACTCAAGTCACTCACCCATTGTGAATTAATCAACACGTTATTCCCGGGGCACTGTTTATGCTCAGTCCGCTTTGCACGTGACTTTCATGACTACATATTGTTAATGTTAGAGCTAGCGTGGGTTTTTAGACGGACACGTCAAAAAATGGTATGTATTTTATTTCTTCCTCTGCTTTCTTGTCAATTTTCTTCCTCTTCTGTCGTTATTTATTTTCTTATTTCTTCATATAAACTTATAAATGATTCTTTTTGTTTTCCATCCATTTTTACATGCGATTATCATTCAATATTGCTGTAAACGCAAGAAACTATTTCTAGTGAAATAGCTAATACCACTGTTTTCTTTGGACTGATAATAAAGAATAATAGGCCGAATAATAATAAAAAAAGAAACAATCATAGCTTTAATGTGTTTTACTGGGAATGAAACGCCGGCCTGTTTTGGAGATTTTTGTATACACACATTTCATTCCGTATAAAAACCGATGCCATGATTATGCCAACATGGATATATATGATGGAATTGTCGCATGTACATGTTGCTCAATGATTGCCTGAAATGAAATCATCAAATTATGTATTGTGCAGGTTTGTTTTTTTTAATTGGAACATGTTTAAGTTTCGTTTATTTGAACGTGCCAACAATATGGCATCCATGAAAAATGTGCTGCTAAGGGTGACGCCTTGTATGGCTTACAGACTTTCAGTCAACCATCAAAATACAAAATTAATTTGGAAATATTGATTCTAAATCAAGGTTGCTTTTATTCCTATACGTTGTCAAGCCACAGTTGGCAAGTAACCCTAAATGGATTTTACTAAGGTTACACCTATCCTGGAACTGAAAACGGTTAGGCCCGAAAATCTTTGTTGGGAGTTAAGTTTTACGCAGATTCTGAGGTTTTCTATTGATTGTCAACGTATCAAAAAAGTGATGTCACGAAAACAAATGAGCCACACAATGAGAAAACCAACACAGTGCATTTGCGACCAGCATGGATCCAGACCAGCCTGCGCATTCTGGTCGGGATTCATACTGTTCACTAACAGTTTCTCTAATTGCAATACAGTAGGGTTTGAGATGCGCAGGCTAGTCTGGATCCATGCTGGTCGCGAATGCACTATGTTGATTTTCTCATGGTGCGGCTCATTAATAATCTAAAATTGCATTGATAGCTTAGTTGCAAATGAGACATTAATGTTTAACAAAATCACAATTTATTTTTGCAGTTTTCCACGTTGTCGCGGCTGCTTAGATGGAAGACCATACATATAGAAGATTGACGGAGGTGTTTTCAGATTTAGAGCATAGGGCGGGTATGGTTTCTTTTCCTTTTTATCTGAAATGTCTAAAGGCAACACCATGATATAAGTTTGATTCTGTTCTTAGAAGTGTCTTCCTGTATTTTAAACACCACGAAAATGTACATCTGCATCTACATTACCACACTGGCCATAGCTTTCGCAGAAGCGCTGTTGGTTCCAACGCTGCGGCAGTGGAGAATTCGTCGCAGAAGCGGTGGAGAAATATGGCTGGCAGACTACATAACGGTAAGTTTTCTAATGAGTTTTCTCATATTTATTCACGTTTGAATGTAAGCAACCAGTGAGACAGGAGCCCACATGTGTACTCTTCCAGCCACAAACATTTGTTCAGTGCAATTCTTTGTCGTTAATGTAAACACTTCTGAACAGTTTGATAAGGGACTGCCGTTTTTGTAAAATTTCCATTAAAAAGGGTAAAATATTGAACAAAGCTACCCCTGAGCACGTTTGCATCAAATCGTAAGTATGACACTGACAAGCAAAAACCATTTTTGAGTAATACGTGAATCTTTATTGCAGGCATTTAAGATAATCAACCAAAATGTGATTCCAATGCAGTGGCGGTGGGTACAGTTGCAACGCATTGCAGTGGATCTTCTTTCCTTAATGTTCATGATGGATGTCTAACTTAACTAAATAGCACTTTTCCCAGGAATTTGAATGGGGTATATCCATGAAATCTCTTTGACCTAAGAAAGCAATAGAAAATGAATGAGTGTATTGATTTGCACTTCCGTTCTGATGAATACGTAAATGAAAAGTAAGCTTAATGGTTTGAACCATAATCATCTGCAAAGAAATAACACCGTGTTCTTTTTTACCAAATGCACTTCAGTTATGAATGTTCATATTGTTCATGTTGCATGAAATATTTCGTTAACTTCATTTTCCCTAAATATGAACAAAGTATCAACTGACAATATAGACTGTTTGATTAATTGCTGACCACATGCGACTTTTACATCGTATAACAGCTGCTCAATGGCATTTTGTTATGATATTCTACGTATAAGTAATTGTATTGTGCATTAGTCAAGTTGGTATGTAAAAGTTGCATGTGGTCAGCATTTAATTAAACAATCGATATTGTCAGTTGATATTTGTATATATTCAGGGAAAATGACTTTAAAGAAATCTTTCATGTATTCATATCAACAATCATAATTGAAGCGTATTTGGTATGATAGCACATGGTGTTATTTCTTGGCAGGAGATTATGGTTCAAAACATTGAGCTTAATTTTCGCATATATATTCAAAAGAATGGAAGTGCAACTCAAAAGAATATTTCTAATCATTCAATTTCTATTGCTGTCTAATGTCAAAGAGATTTCACGTATCTATCTTAATAAAAATCTCGGGGAAAATGTTATTTAGTTACGGTAAGTTAAAAGTCCATTACGAACATTAAAGAAACAAGATCCACCGCAATGCATTGCAATTGTACCCACCGCCACTGCGTTGGATTCACTTTTTGGTTGATTAATTTATATGCCTGCAATAAAGATTCACCGATTACTCAGATATAGATTTTGCTTGTCAGTGTCATACTTGTGATTTGATGCAAACATGCTCAGGGGCCGCTTTGTACAATATTTTACCCTTTTTAATGGAAATTCTACAAAAACGGCAGTCCCTCGTCAAACTGTACAGAAGTGTTTACAATAATGACAAAGAATTGCACTGAGCAAGTGTTAGTGGCTGGAAGAGTACACATGTGGGCTCCTGTCTCACTGGTTGTTTCCATTCAAACATGAATTAATATGGGAAAACTCATTAGAAAACATACCATTATGCAGTCAGCCAGCAATATTTCTCCACTGCTTCTGCGACGAATTCTCCACCGCCGCAGTGTTGGAACCACCGCTTCTGCGAAAGCTATGGCCAGTGTGATTACGGTAGAACTTGATAGTCAACGTTCAGTAGCTTGTTTAATATACCGATCATGGATTGCCTCTATTGAGTTTGAGTTGTTGCTATGGAAATTGTTTCTAATGCTTTTACAGCTTTGAAGACAAGTGAACTATGTTTGTTTTTCAAAATCATGTATTTAGCTCACCTGAGCCAAAGGCTCAGGGTGAGCTATTGTGATCACTCACCATCCGGCGTCCGTAAACTTTTACTTTAAACAACATCTCCTCATAAACCGCTAAGCCAATTTCATCCAAACTTCAAAGGAATGTTCCTTGGGTGAAGCTCTACAAAACTTATTCAAAGAATTGAATTCCATGCAGAACTCTGGTTGCCATGGCAACCGAAAGGAAAAACTTAAAAAATATTTGACATGTAGCATTGCCTAGTGGACCTCTACTAAAGTTGTTCAAATCATGACCCCGGGGTCAAAATTGACCCCGCCCCAGGGGTCACTTGATTTTACATAGATTTCTATAGGAAAATCTTCAAAAAATTTTAAAAAATAAACCAGAAGGCCTAGAGCTTAGATATTTGACATGTAGCATTGCCTAGTGGACCTCTACAAAATTTGTTCAAATCATGACCCCCGGGGTCAAAATTGACTTCATCCCAGGGGTCATTTGATTTTACATAGGAAAATCTTAAAAAATTGTCTAAAATTAAACCAGAAGGCCTAGAGCTTAGATGTTTAACATGTAGCATTGCCTAGTGGACCTCTACAAAATTTGTTCAAATCATGACCCCGCCCCATGGGGTTACTTGATTGTACATAGAAAAATCTTCAAAATTTTCTAAAAATAAACCAGAAGGCCTAGAGCTTAGATATTTGAGATGTAGCATTGCCTAGTGGACCTCTACAAAATTTGTTCAAATCTTGACCCCACAGGGTCAAATTGACCCAGCCCCAGGGGTTACTTGATTGTACATAGGGAAATCTTCATAAATTTGCTAAAAATAAACCAGAAGGCCTAGGTCTTAGATATTTGATATGTAACATTACCTAGTAGACTTCTACAAATTTGTTCAAATCATGACCCCCGGGGTAAAATTGACCCCGCCCCAGCGGTAACTTAATTGTACATCGGAAAATCTTCAAAAAATTTCTAAAAATAAACCAGAAGGCCTAGAGCTTAGATTTTGTCATCAGTTTGAAATTTGAAACATGTAGCTCATATTACTCAGGTGAGCGATCCGGGGTCATCATGACCCTCTTGTTTATTATTTCTTGCATTTTAGGTTGTGGCTTAGTGGCAGTGATTAAAACCCTGCAAAGATACATACAGATCGTAGATGGACATGTTTTCAGATTTGGAGCATAACAGGTGTGTATGTTTTCTTTTCTCCGGTTTCTTGTCATGAATATATTAAGGCAACACTATAGTATTAACATTTGTTTGTGCTCTTACACATGCCTGTATATATTAGCTCGACTTATGGAAGAATAGTGAGAGCTGTTCTTCTTACCCATGCATCATCTTATCTCATTAACCATTGCATGTACTAAATTGAAACTTTACACATCGCTTTCCAAGCCTACTGAAATTACTAAGTTAGATAACTCTTGGTTGAATTTTATATAAATTATGGTCCTTTTCTACTTAGAAATTTCGGTTTATGTTTTGCATGCAATTAACAATCAAGCTGTAACAACTTAATGTATTGGATTGAATCTTCACACAGTGCTTCCTAGTCATCAAAACTACTGCAATAACTAAGTTAGACAACTCTTGGTTAAATTTAGTACAAACTATTATCGTGTTTGATTCAAGTTTGCATGTGAGTAACACGTCAAGCTACATTTCAGTAGCATCTATGTGTATATAGGATTGAAACTTCACACAATGCTTCTCAGTCATCACACCTACTTCAGTAACCAAGTTGGATCATCTTGCTTAAATTTATTTCAAAGTACATTTTGTATCACCCTTTTTGAACTCGGAAATACATGCAACTATCAAGTCGTATTGCAGTAACAACTACATGTATTCGATTGAAACTTCACATAATACTTCCCAGTCCTGAAACTACTGCCTGAAATAAGTTAGATAACTGTTGGTTGAATTGAATTTAAATTATGGTCCTTTTCAACTTAGAAAATGTTTTGTAACAAGCTGTATCGCAGTATCGATTGAAACAGAACACAAGACATCCGTCTCATCAAAATAACTTTATTTCTAAATTAATTAAAATTATATGCCTTATTTCACTGACGTTATGCATGCTAGTTGTTGCCATAACAAATTTTTTTATTATTAGCATTCAGCAGCTTGGCTGTTATGAATATTGCTCGTGGATGCTTTCATTGATTTTGAGTCATTTGTCTCATACAAGTGATGTTGTTCTAAAAACATGTTTTGTGAAATAGGTTGTGACAGGTGAGACATTTAGTGTTTTCCTTTTTCATGCATTTCAGGTTGTGGTTTAGTGGCAAAGATAAAGAACATACATACAGATCATGGACGAATGTGTTGAAAGATCTGGAGCATAAACACTCAACCATGTTGCCAAGGAAACATACGTCTGCATCTGTGGATGACCAAAATTCAGATGAACAAAGTTATAAAGCTGATTTTGGAGCATGTAGGGTGTGTATGTTTACTTTTTTTCTTGTGGCAACTTTTTCACATATTTTGTTCTGCTTTAACACATGACTCTCTGTATCTATACACTCAACCACAACAGGGTTGCCATGGAAACTTAAATCTACATCTAGGCAGTGGTATAAATGGATGACCAACGTTCAGAGGTGCAAAGCTATACAGCAGACTTTTGATCATACATGTTATGTGTGTTTTTACGTTTTATACGTCCGTCTTTTAGCACGTCTATACAAAGTATATGGAGCTGTCCTACTCGACCGGCATCGACATCCTTCTGCGTCCGAACCTTGGTTAAAGTTTTGATGCACTTTCTTTTTATCTCTGTAATTACTTGATTGATTGGTTTTCAAACTTAAAATAGTTATTCATCATCATCACCCACATCATATGGCACAAGATCCATAACTCTCACCCCAATATTTCATGAATTAACCCCCCTTTTTACTTAGAATTTCAGGTTAAAGTTTTGATGCACTTTCTCTCTATCTCAATTATTACTAAATGGATTTGATTCAAACTGAAAGTAGTTGTTCAGTATCATCTCCCACATCATATGACACAAAGTCCATAACTCTTGTACCAATATTTAATGAATTATCCCCCTTTTACTTAGTATTTTAGGTTAAAGTTTTGATGCACTTTCACTCTTACTAAATGGATTTGATTCAAACTTAAAATTGTTGTTCTACCCTAGCACCCATATCATATGACACAAGGTGCATAACTCTGGCACAATTTTTTCAGGAATTATGCCCCCTTTTACTTAGAATTTAAGGTCAATTTTGATGCATTTTCACTATATCTCAGTTCTTACTAAATGGATTTCATTCAGACTTAAAATAGTTGTTCCACATAATCACCAACATCATATGACACAAGATGCATAACTGTTGCACCAATATTTTATGAATTATGCCCCCTTTTTGCTTAGAATTATACACTGACGAGATATGAAAATGCAGCAAACTTGGGCCTGAATATATATTTTTTACTACAAAAAGCATGACCTTGAAATGTTCATCACATACACATCTCGATACTCTATATAATACCCATTGTGTTGTGGTGATTAAATTTGAACACAGTGGGTATAGAGTATCGAGATGTGTATGTGTTGAACATTTCAAGCATATGTTTGTTGTGTTTTCATATCTCGTCAGTGGACTTATTTAGTGATTTGATACACATTGTCTTTATCTCTCTTATTGCTTAATATTTTTATCTCTCTTATTACTTAATATTTTTGACAAAGACACAAGCTATTGTCCATGGCAATATCTTCATCTGCCATTGGAGTCATTGGTGACAGCTCCAGCTTCCTCAGATGTGCCTAGTTTTACTGTCCAGCATTGAAATAGTCGAGCACGCTGTCTCCTGTGACAGCTCTTGTTTAAAACATAAAATACACATTAAAAGTCCAAGTCGAGCGTCTCGGACTATCAGCAGCGTTAATGAATCAATTAAAATAATGTATCCAAAATTTTAGAATTCTAATTGTGTATGTACTATAAAAGATTTTCCAGCTAAAAATCAGTCATAATTATAATTAAGTCTAAAGATATTTTCTTATAAAAAATGCTCTTTTTTTGTTCACAATTGAGTGCATGTGCTAGTTAGTAAAATGCACGCGAGGGCGGCAATTAATAAATTTTACCAAATATTTTGAATATAATTATTGCTATTCATAGGTAGTCACAACGTAGTGAAAATGCAAAAAGAAAAAATCAAGTTTCTAACACTACTACATTTTGAAATATAACCAAAGAAAGTTTTAGTGAGTGTCCACGATTACCAGTTTATGGTAACGCCACATTGCTAATTGTTTACGACCTCCCTTAAATCAATGTACTACTGCACTGTATCTTGAAATAGGTGATGCTGGGTAAATTAAAATCCTTACACATGGCCCATAAAGATGAACAGATTGACTTCAAACTTAACATAAATATTAGTGATGATGAGACGATGTGCATAGCGCATGAACTTGGTCATTATTCCACTGTCCCCCCCACTTCCACTCCCCACCCGCCCCCTCCCCCACCCCAAAAAAAGGAGAGAACACTTTTATATTTTTGTGCATTCGTATTCGAGCACTTGAACCAGGTTGGTAAGTCAAAATTCAAGGTTACAGCAAAGTCAAATCTGTCTGTCATATTGTGTGTCCTGAGCATAACTTGATAGCATTTCGAGGTATTGGATTCGAACTAGGCATGCAAGTAGTTGGCAATGAGAAATGTGCAGAGTGCATGAACTTGATTGGTACCTGTTTAAGATATTGACTTTAAACTTGGATTAAAGGGGGACACACACACCAAAGAAGATTACCAATTCCTCATCTAATCTAGAACTTCGAGCGTATATTGCCCCGCTTTGTGGAACTTTTGTTCTTTCTTGTTTCTGTTTTTGCACATACATTTCTCTATCCGTACACTAATCAGGGCTACCATGGAAACATACCTCTACATCTCGGCAGCAATATAACGGATGACCGACGTTCAGATATACAAACTTGTACAGCAAATTTTGAAGCATATAGCTGGTGTATGTTTACATTTTCTTTTTTTTTCTGGCCACATTTTGATATATTTGTTTCTCCTTTTACACATGCCTTTTTGTATCACTACACACAACAGGGTTACCATGGAAACTTACATCTACATCTAGGCAATAGTATGATGGATGGCCGACATTCAGATGTACAAAGTTATACAGCAGATTTTGGAAAATATAGGGTGTGTATGTTTACTTTCTCTTTTTTTTGTAGCAACCCTATGATATATTTGTTTGTCTTCACACAGGCCTTTTTGTATCTTTACACTCAACATGGTTACCATGGAAACGTCCCTCTACATCCAGAATGGTATAATGGATGACCGACATCCAGATGGATGTATGAAGTTAAAAAGCAGATTTCGGAACATACAGGTTGTGTATTTTAACTTTTCCTTTCTTTTGTAAACACCATAATATGTTTCTTTCTGCTTTTACACAGTCATACATGTCTTTCTGTATCTATACACTCTTCAACAGGGTTACCATGGAAACGTACCTCTGCATCCAGGCAATGGTATAAATGGATGACTGACTTTCAGAAGGATATACAAAGTCATAAAGCAGATTTTGGAGTATATAGGGTGTGTATATCTATTTTTTCTTTTTTTTGTGACAACACTTGGTTATATTTGTTTCTGTTTTACACATGCCTTTCTGTATACACTTATTCTCAACAGGGTTACCATGGAAAAGTACCTCTACATCTAGGCAATGGTATAAATGGATAACCTGTAGTCAGATATACAAAGTTATAAAGCAGATGTTGGAGTATATAGGGTGTGTATATCTACTTTTTCTTTTCTATTTGTGACAACACTGATATTTGTTTCTGTTTTTACAGAGTGCCATTCTGTATATATACACTCATACTCAACAGGGTTACCATGGAAAAGTACCTCTACATCTAGGCAATGGTATAAATGGATAACCTGTAGTCAGATATACAAAGTTATAAAGCAGATGTTGGAGTATATAGGGTGTGTATATCTACTTTTTCTTTTCTATTTGTGACAACACTGATATTTGTTTCTGTTTTTACAGAGTGCCATTCTGTATATATACACTCATACTCAACAGGGTTACCATGGATTCGTACCTCTACATTTAGGAAATGGTATAAATGGATGACCGGCATTCTGATATACAAAGTTTTACAGCAGATTTTGGAGCATATATTTATTTTTTTTTTTTTTTTGTGACAACACTTTGATATGTTTGTTTCTCTGTTTACACATGTCTTTCTGTATCTGTACACACAACAGGGTTACCATGGAAACTTACATCTACATATTGAAAATGGTATAAATGGATGACCGACCTCCAAGTCTACAAACAGCAGAGAGAGAGAAATCCTGCAACCGATCACGTGGTATTCGCTTAGCTTTAAATAGTCTAAGCCTTGCTAACACCTGTAAATAAATTCAGGCAAAATTTGAACCTAAACAAAAATCTGGCTAATTGGTGCACTAATGGAGAACCCAACCGTCCTTGTATGTTTTTGTTTCGTAATACTGTGTGTTTGGTGTTTGCTGTTTTGTCAGGGATGTGTTTACGGTGGCTACTTGTTGGTGTTTGTGATGGTGTTTTTGGAGGTGTTTATTGTGGTGTTCTTTGTTTGTTTGTGGTGTCTTCAGTGTGTTGTTCTCGGGTTTGTGTTGTTTTATCAGAAAGGGTTTATGTTGGTGCGCATTGTTTGTCGAATCTAGGTCTTTGTCTTTCGTTCTGTTACAAGGTGTTTGTTTTTCTGCCATTAGCAATACATTATTACTAGATTTATTCTTGTACACAATTATTATAGTAAGTGAAATATTGCAGTGTGTTCTAATAATTTTACTCATCCTGTCAATTTTAGGTAGCTGCAATGACATACCATGAAGTATACAAACAACAGACATAAGATGCAGACGACATCTATTTTATTTCTACTTTTTGTACTGCTCTTTTTCTACTAGAATGTTGAGGTACTTGAAGAATAAAGACGCAGATAGATATGGAGATGCAGATCAAACAAAACGTGCGTTTCTCTTCATCAAGACAGGTATGTATATTGTTAGTTATATAATCCATTTTGTATGCATTTCTCTGCAGATTCCAGAATGGTGGATCTTGACTACAAGCACGTGTGAAGATATCATGTTGTAGATTTTACAATGGTTTAGTAGGCGGTACAGCTATGGTGACTGATGTTGAGTATACAAGCACGTGCAAGGAGGTCATGTTGTAGATTTCATAATGGTTTAGTGGATGGTGCAGCATTGTCCTTTTTCTCGGGCACAATGAGGTATGTAGTGTTTGTCTTTACAGTTATTTTATTTTTATTTCTTTGACTAGCTTTATATTAGGTGCCCAATTTTCAATTCATTTTTCAGTTAAATAAATTTTGTACAGATTCGATATTTTCTGGTTATCATGTAGGCCTACAATGTTTTAATTCTATTTTTTTAAACCCATTACTGTTAATTGTTAAGTAAATAATGGCAACAACTATTCAGTCATCAATGCATAACTTTAAACCTTTAAACATTTAGAAAGCAAAGGTCGATTTTTTTCCCAGAGCTTAGGAATGCGCATACAGTGTTTGACTTTGGCAAAGTATCGGACGAGAAATTCAAAACTTTTCGATGAGAGACTCCAGCTTTTCGATGAGGAACCCAGATTATCTGATGAGAAACAGTTTCCTCGATCATACACGTAAGGACTTGCTTATAATTTATAACGCATTTTGAATACAATTCGGTAATTCAGTTTAGTTATAATATGATTAATGTCGAAGGTTTTTGTGATTGCTCTAATTTTACAGCAAGAAAACTTTAGGCCTAAAAAAAAATTCTCTGTTTCCGGTAACATGCTCAAAAAAATTAGGGTAGGTAGGTTGAAAATTTTTTTTTTTTTGGAATTTTTTTTATTAATTGAGACTTTTTGGAAATTATTTTTGTGTCAAAAAATGAATACAAATAAGGGGGTTATGCCTTAAGAGCATCATTAAGTTTATTTCTAACATGACTGGCCATGTTTAAACCATCAAAACATTTAGGGTCGGGCCAAAAATTTAGGGTAGGTCGGGATACCGGAAACAATTTTTTTTTTACGCTTTATTGGGCTCACTGCCATCTGTGGTCTAAATTAGGCAAGCGTTTGCTACCATATCAGCCTGAGACGTGGTTCGAATTCCTGAACATCCATGTGTGAGTTTGAGACCCATTTTTTAGCTCATCATTCTGACTTTTTGAAAAAAAATGAGTTATTGTCATCACTTGATCGGTGTCGACGTCGGCGTTGGCGTTGGCGTTGCCTGGTTAAGTTTTATGTTTAGGTCAGCTTTTCTCCTAAACTATCAAAGCTATTGCTTTAAAACTTGCAACACTTGTTCACCATCATACAATGACCGTGTACAGCAAGACACATAACTCTGTCCTGCTTTTTGCAAGAATTATGGCCCCTTTTGGACTTAGAAAATATCAGATTTATTAGTTAAGTTTTATGTTTAGGTAAACATTTCTCCTAAACTATCAAAGCTATTGCTTTGAAACTTGCAACAGTTTGTTTACCATCATAAGCTGACTCTGTACAGCAAGAAACATAACTCCATCCTGCTTTTTGCAAGAATTATGGCCCTTTTTGGACTTAGAAAATCATGGGTAGGACAATATTTATATTATATAGAGACAAAAAAGATCAGATGAGCATCTGCACCCGCAAGGCGCTGCTCTTGTTTTTCAAACCATAACATTTTAAAATGAAATTTAATTTTCTTTTAGTAAGAAGTAAACAGGAATAAAAGCGTCTTTTCATTTTTAAAGAAAGTTGAAATACTCGGCTTTCCATACGTGGCTTTGATAAAAGTATTGGTGAAAAACCCATGAAAAAGCAATGTGGCTATTTATTCTAATGTATTAACAGGAAGAAAATTTTAGTTGATGGACCTAAGTTGCAGTTGGACTGCCTTACTGGTACCATAAAGATGCCGATAGCCAGAGGTGCACTGGTACTGTATTTATGCCAGTAATCAAGAGGTAGAGTGCTGAAACCCATATGTCAACGTAATAACCATATGTTCTCAGCAAGGTATGCAACTAAATTACTTAAAAATTGCCATTTACGCGGCGCGAGTTCGAGTCAAAATTTGATTCTAGGGCTTCTGACTTAGCCATGGGCTTGTTTGAAAGTTAATTATACCCCCACAAAACTAAGTTTGGGGGACTGGGGGAGTATATAGGAGTGGGGGACTGGGGGAGTATATAGGAGTGAGCTTGGCGGTCGGTCCGTCCGTCCGTTGGTTTCCGGATGATAACTTGTGAAACGCTTGACCGATTTAAATAATTTGTGGTACACAGGTGTAACATCAGAAAATACAGGTCAAGTTCGAATTTGGGGTCAATAGGTCAAAGGTCAAGGTCACAGTGACCCTGAACAGTTAAACAGTTTCCAGATGATAACTTGAGAACGTTTGGGCCTATGATCACATATTTTGGTACACAGGTGTAACATCATGAAATACAGGTCAAGTTCGACTTTGGGGTCTGTAGGTCAAAGGTCAAGGTCACAGTGACTCGGAACAATTAAATGGTTTCCGGATGATAACTTGAGAACACTTGGGCCTAGGATCATAATTTTTGGTACACAGATGTACATGAAATACAGGTCAAGTTCGACTTTGGCGTCTGTAGGTCAAAGGTCAAGGTCACAGTGACTCGGAACAATTAAATGGTTTCCGGATGATAACTTGAGAACACTTGGGCCTAGGATCATAATTTTTGGTACAAATCCAGGTCAGGTTCGACTTTGAGGTCTGTAGGTCAAAGGTCAAGGTCACAGTGACTCGGAACAGTTAAACGGTTTCCAGATGATAACTTGAGAACGCTTTGGTCTGGGATCTTAAATTTTTGTACACTGGTGTAACATGATTAAATACAGGTCATGTTCGACTTTGAGGTTAGTAGGTCAAAGGTCAAGGACACAACAACACGAAACAGTTAAAAGGTTTCAGGATGATAACTTGAGAATGTTTAGGCCTAGGATCATGAAAATTGATAGCGAGGTTGGTTATGACCAGCAGATGACACCTAATGATTTTGAGGTCAGCAGGTCACAGGTCAAGGTCACAGTGACCCGGAACACTTAAACGGTTTTCGGACAATAACTTCACAACGCTTGGGACTAGGATCATGAAATTTAATAGGGAGGTTGGTCATGACCAGCAGATGACCCTTAATTATTTTTGGTTTCAAAGGTCATTTAAACCTATTCCAGACAATTACTTGAGAACGCTTGGGCCGAGGATCATGAAACTTCGTAGGGAGGTTGATCATGACCAGCAGATGACCTCTATTGATTTTGAGGTCAGTAGGTCAAGGGTCAAGCAAGTTCAGCTTTGACATTGGCTTAGTTCTGTGACAAGGCCATATTGTGGGGGTATAATTCGTCACTCCTGTGACAACTCTAGTTTCTACTGGTTAAGGAATTGAATTCGGTTATCTTAAGCTTATGTACTTACCTCAAACCATGAATGTAAGATAATCAGGTCCGTCGAAAACTACTGTTGATATAGACTGACACCAGTGGTTCTGTGACTTAACCTTCTTTATTTTTCCTTAACATATTATTTAGAGATTTTTCAAGTTATGTAACATTGACTCATAGTTATTTGAGTTTTAATAATTTCGGTAACTAAACTTAAGGATAATATCCGTGTGATATAAGATGTTTTCTAACATGACAGTTAGCTGCTAGTCATATCTAGCAGACGACACCAGTTGCTTCTGCCAGATGACAGCAGTGCCGGAAGATATGCCTGGAGTTACCATCCAATATGAAATTAACAATACAATATTTGAATTTAGTTTTCGTCATTATGTACACTAATACTGGTTTGAATAACATACAGACTCAACGGCAATGCCAGTTTATATGGCGTTTCTTCCAGAAACAAGAGGGCCATGATGGCCCTATATCGCTTACCTGAGTAGAGTTGTTTGTTTGAACTAATTTCTTAGCTAAAGCTTTAAAAACAAGAGAATTAGGAGAGTGGGTCAAGGTAAAGATTATGCAATAATACTTTTGAAATCTGTAATAAAATATTACAGGTGGTCCAAATCCTTTTATTGTATCTTAGAAAACAAGAAAGTAGGTCAGTAGGTCACATTGATGGTCACTGAAAATCTGTTTAAAGATCGGCATGCAAAACTATACATGTCATCCAAATTTCAAGGCTGTATCTTAAAAAACAAGAAAGTAGGTCAGTAGGTCAAGGTTACAGTCTAATGACCTCTAATTACTTGGGGTCCTAAGGTAATTAAAATTAAACAGTGTAGGAAATATGATCAGATAATTATTTTTTCCTACATAACTCATACAAGAGGGCCATGATGGCCCTATATCACTCACCAGCCAATAAAAAATACCAAGCTTAAACAGGAGTGTGCATCACATCAATTCATGTATAGCTTCTTCACAAGATTAACTGACTTAAAAGTTACTTTAGTGTCATTTCAACCCGCCCGCTTAGCTCAGTAGGTAGAGCGTTGGTCTACAGATCGCGGGGTCGTGAGTTCGATCCTCGGGCGGGGCGTATGTTCTCCGTGACGATTTGATAAACGACATTGTGTCTGAAATCATTCGTCCTCCACCTCTGATTCATGTGGGGAAGTTGGCAGTTACTTGCGGAGAACAGGTTTGTACTGGTACAGAATCCAGGAACACTGGTTAGGTTAACTGCCCGCAGTTACATGACTGAAATACTGTTGAAAAACGGCGTTAAGTCCAAAACAAAAAACAAACAAAAAATAAATAAAGTTTTAACCATTGAATTCCTTGATTATTGCTCAAGTCATTAAGTTTAAATATTTGCGATCAAGTTTCAGCAAAACCTTGAAGTGAAAGAGTACAACGACCTCAAGCCAGAGGTGGCATTAACGTACCTAGGATACATGGGTCCATGAGCCATGTACAATTAAATATATTACAATTCTAATGTTTTCTTAGAAAAAAAATGCCATAAAGTCATTTTGAATTTTTTTTGCCCCTGTGACAATGAGATTCTAATGGCTCATTGTCAGAGGGGCAACAAATTTTCAAAAAGACTTTTTGGCATTTTCTTGAACCCATACTGTAGCCTAGGTATGTTATTGCCACCTGTGCCTCCAGCAAGGCTCGAACCCACAGCAGGGATTAGCAGATCAGTGGATTCGAAATTAAGATATATTACAGTATAGGGTTGTCTGCAGAATTACTGTAAAAACATGTCTGACAATGGATTGCCAATCATTAAGCAATACTTAGCATATTTTCATTGAATTTAGAGGCATTGGCCTCCAGATCGTACAACAAAAACAAAAAAGAGAAAAAATAGGTATCAGGAAATCAATGCTATATTTCTTAAGAATGCGTTGGAACTTAATTACTGACAGACTATTTGTTATGGAAACACATGAGAGTTGTTTTTACTAATTTTTACAATGAAAATTGAAAATCGAAAATTATAAATATCTATATTTAATGGTGTTAAAATCTATAATTCTCCACGGCGGTATTGGAAAAGACAGCGGAAAAGTTTTTATTGCTGCGGCGGCCCAGGTTCGATTCCCGATGCGGGCAGTTTTTCTTTATTTGGCATTTTTATACACCCGTTTGAAAAACGGGACGTATTATGGGAACGCCCCTGGCGGGCGGGCGGGCGGGCGGCGTCCACAGACTTTGTCCGGAGCATATCTTCTACATGCATGAAGGGATTTTGATGAAACTTGGCACAGTTGTTCACCATCATGAGACGGAGTGTCATGCGCAAAAACCAGGTCCCTAGGTCTAAGGTCAAGGTCACACTTAGAGGTCAAAGGTCAAATTCAAGAATGACTTTGTCCGGAGCATATCTTCTTCATGCATGGAGGGATTTTGATGAAAGTTGGCACAATTGTTCATCATCATGAGACGGAGTGTCATGCGCAAGAACCAGGTCCCTAGGTCTAAGGTCAAGGTCACACTTAGAGGTCAAAGGATACAAGAAAGAAAACTTTGTCCGGAGCATATCTTCTTCATGCATAGAGGGATTTTGATATAACTTGGCACAAATGTTCACCACCACGAGGCGGAGTGTCATGCGCATGAACCAGGTCCCTAGGTCTAAGGTCAAGGTCACACTTAGAGGCCAACGGATACAAGAATGAAAACCTTGTCCGGAGCATTTCTTCTTCATGCATAGAGGGATTTTGATATAACTTTGCACAAATGTTCACCACCACGAGGCGGAGTGTCATGCGCAAGAACCAGGTCCCTAGGTCAAAGGTCAAGGTCACACTTAGAGGCCAAAGGTCAGATACAAGAATGACTTTGTCCGAAGCATTTCTTCTTCATGCATGGAGGGATTTTGATGTAACTTGGCACAATTATACACCATCATGAGACGAAGTGTCGTGTGCAGTTCCCTTCTTTAGAATTACTTCCCTTTGTTGTCACTATAAATAGCTTATATTGTAACTTTTTCATTTCTAGTCGTAGGGAAAAATCGAGACCACTTTTCTGTAGTACAACATGCATGCTACATCCAATTATGAGGTGTATTTTGACCAATCTCTACCTGGTAAAGATTTTTGTGTAGACTTACAATTTTTTTTTGGATTTTTTTTTTTTTTTTTTTTTTTTTTTTTTTAAGATTATCTTCCCTTAGTTGTTACTATAAATAACTTATATTGTAACTTTTTTATAATTGACCGTAGGGAAAAAACAAGACCACTTTTCTGTGGTACAACATAGATGTTACTTTCAAATTTTAGGTGTATTTTAATGTATCTCTACCTGGTAAGGAGTTTTTTTGTGGACTTAGAAAAACAAATGACTTACAATGATTACTAAACAACCACAAAATTAAAATTCCATTTGCAAATACAGGTGCTAGAGTAAAGAAATTTGCTGTGACGGGCGTATATTGTGACAGTCTGGCACTCTTGTTAAGATCTAAGTTTAGAAAAAAACTCGTATTCTAATGTTCATAATATGACCAAAATTCAATTTTGAAGAAAGATAATTTTAGCAAAAATCTGGAGGTTAGTGCCTTTAATGGATTTCGCTGTCGGTTATTGTAGCATCAGGTCCGATTTATTCCAGGTTTATAAAGGCAAGGAAAGAAAGCAGTGTTTGACATTATATTGAAAGACAAAGAAAAAATAGATTGTAGAAAACCATCTGCCGTCCAGTGTTTTTTGTTTCCGACAGCTGACAGGTAATTAATTGTAACCTTTCAAAATTTTTGTTTGATATTATCTGTAAGCAATTTATGATTATTTTTGTGCCATATTTTGCAGTAGTCTGTTTTAAGCACAGCTATACGACTTATGTAGAGAGCTATCCTACTCGCCAGTGTGTCGGCATACTTCTAGAGTTTGGCTAAAGTTTTTATGGTTTTCACTTTATCTCTGTTGTTGTCAAACAGTTATATTGCTCCTCATCATCATCCACATAATATGTCCACAATTTTCTTATTTTGTATGCCCCAGGTGTCAGACGCGGGAGGAAAATAGAGTTTGAACTATCCATCCGCCATTCTATCAATCCGTCACACTTTCTTGTGTTTTCAACTCCTCATATAGTTTCCTTCAAATCCAAATGAAACATTTTTGACTTTATAATATAACAACAACGTGTGTGCCTTGTGTACCAATTCAAATGAAGCCCGATTTACATAATCAGCATGAAGGAGACACGCGAACGTTACCGGGTTTTTCATGTTCTCTAAGAGTTATGCTCCTTGTTTTTGGATTGAGCTACATACCTTGTGCTTTCAACTCCTACACTTTCCATCCAGTTCAAATGAAACTTGGTATACGTCATTAACATGTAGTTGGCATGTGCGTTTATTAGCTCATCTGATTTAAAAAAAAAAATCTATGAGGTATTGTCGTCACTTGATCGTCTGCATTTTGTCAAAATTATGGCCCTTTTTGTACTTAGAAAATTTGAATTTCTTGGTTAATTTTTTTTGTTTAAGTGCATATATCCTCAAAGAACTAAAAAAGCTACATCTTTGAAACTTTGCATTCTTGTTTATTATCATTAGTTGATTACGTACGCCAAGAACCGTAACTCTAACCTGCATTTTGTCAGAATTATGGTCCTTTTTGTACTTAGAATTTTTGAACTAGAACACTTTTTTTACATACTGACCAGCACATGCAGATGAGGGATGGCACCCGTAGGCGGTGCTCTTGTTTTTGTGTATCACCCCAGTCCCCCACGAGTGGTGGGGGGCATATAGATTTGGTCTTGTCCGTGCGTGCACCCGTCCAAAGTTTGTGCCTAGTTTAGCCTAGCTCAAAAAGTATTTGATATAAATTGATGAAACCTTGCATGAGTCTTTATCATGATATGAACTTGCGCACCTCTGTTTTTCGTCTGGCTCTGCCCCCTATTTCCAGAGTTATGGCCCCTGAAATAGTCAAAAATGCACATTTTCACCTTTTGACACGCCTAGCTCAAAAAGCATTTCAAATAGATTAATATACCTAGCTCAAAAGGTATATGGCCTAGAATAATGAATCCTTTTCATAAACTGTTTGTTGAGGCTATACCCCCGGCGTCGGTGTCCCGATTTGGTTAAGTTTTTTATTTGTAAGCTGGAATCTCAGTATCTGCTAAGGGGAATAGATTGAAACTTCACTTACTTGTTCACTGTGCTGATCTGAGATGCAGTGCACAGGTTTCATGACTACTCAGCATTTTCACTAAAGTATGCCCCTTTTTAGTTTCTGACAAGCATTGATCATAACTCTGTTTTGCATTTTTACAATGATATGAGTCATTTCCCACTTCTGTATTCATTAAATTATTAGTCTCCTACTGGTTGAAATCCACTTTCGGGGACGATAGGAATGTGCTTTTCCGTCTGTCATTCTGTCA
Source organism: Mercenaria mercenaria (assembly GCF_021730395.1). NCBI lineage: Eukaryota > Metazoa > Mollusca > Bivalvia > Venerida > Veneridae > Mercenaria > Mercenaria mercenaria. Next base: position 101,421,179 of record NC_069362.1, on the reverse strand, counting down.
TTCCGTCCGTCCGCAATTTCGTGTCCGGTCCATAACTCTGTCATTCATGAAGGGATTTTAATATAACTTGGCACAAATGTTCCCCATGATGAGACGATGTATCACGTGCAAAATCCGGACCCCTAGCTCTAAGGTCAGTGTCACAATTGGAGGTCAAAGGTCAACAGGGCTTTTTTCCTGTCTGGTCCATAACCCTGCCATCCATGAAAGGATTTTAATATTACTTGGCACAAATGTTCCCCTTGATGAGACAACATGACTTGCTCAAAACCCAGACCCCTGTCTTAGAGGTCAAGGTCACAATTGGAGGTCAAGGGTCAACAGGGCTTTTTTCCTGTCCGGTCCATAACTCTGCCATCCATGTAGAGATTTTAATATTACTTGGCTCAAATGTTCCCCATGTTGAGGCAACATGTCATGCGCAAAGCCCGGACCCCTAGCTCAAAGGTCAAGGTCACAGTTGGAGGTCAAAGGTCAACAGGGCTTTTTTCCTGTTCGGTCCATAACTCTGCCATCCATGTAGAGATTTTAATATTACTTGGCTCAGATGTTCCCCATGTTGAGGCAACATGTCACGCGCAAAGCCCAGACCCCTAGCTCAAAGGTCAAGGTCACAATTGGAGGTCAAAGGTCAACAGGGCTTTTTTCCTGTCCGGTCCACAACTCTGCTATCTATGAAGTAATTATGTCTCCCCCCCTCTGGGGGAGACATATTGTTTTTGCCCTGTCCGCCCGTCCGTCCTTCCGTCTGTCCGTCCATCTGCCCGTCCGTCCATCCGCCCGTCCGTCCGTCACACTTCATTTCTGAGCAATAACTGGAGAACCATTTGACCTAGAATCTTCAAACTTCATAGGGTTGTAGGGCTGCTGGAGTAGACGACCCCTATTGTTTTTGGGGTCACTCTGTCAAAGGTCAAGGTCACAGGGGCCTGAACATTGAAAACCATTTCCGATCAATAACTAGAGAACCACTTGACCCAGAATGTTGAAACTTAATAGGATGATTGGTCATGAAGAGTAGATGACCCCTATTGATTTTGGGGTCACTCTGTCAAAGGTCAAGGTCACAGGGGCCTGAACATTGAAAACCATTTCCGATCAATAACTAGAGAACCATTTGACCCAGAATGTTGAAACTTAATAGGATGATTGATCATGAAGAGTAGATGACCCCTATTGATTTTGGGGTCACTCTGTCAAAGGTCAAGGTCACAGGGGCCTGAACATTGAAAACCATTTCCGATCAATAACTAGAGAACCATTTGTCCCAGAATGTTGAAACTTAATAGGATGATTGGTCATGAAGAGTAGATGACCCCTGTTGATTTTGGGGTCACTCAGTCAAAAGTCAAGGTCACAGGGGCCTAAACATTGAAAACCATTTCCGATCAATAACTAGAGAACCACTTGACCCAGAATGTTGAAACTTAATAGGATGATTAGTCATAAAGAGTAGATGACCCCTATTGATTTTGGGGTTGCTCTGTCAAAGATCAAGGTCACAGGGGCCTGAACATTGAAAACGATTTCCGATCAATAACTAGAGAACCACTTGACCCAGAATGTCAACCACTTGACCTAGAATGTTGAAACTTAATAGGATGATTGGACATGCAGAGTAGATGACCCCTATTTATTTTGAGGTCACTTGATCAAAGGTCAGGGTCACAGGAGCCTGAACAGTGACTTGAGAACCACTAGGCCAATAGTGTTGAAATTTAGCAGGATGACTGGACATGCCAAATAGATGATCCCTATTGCAGCCAACCATCAGTGTTTCTTTGACTTTCGCTCCTGACCCCTATTGACTTCTTGCCTATAGGACTGTGCATTGCGGGAGACATGTTTCTTGTTAACATACTATGTACATACAGTCTGCATATGCAATCTTGTGCGTGCCTAATCTACCAAACCCTTACACACAATTTAATGAAACTTCACACAAGTGATCAGTACCAACCCTAGTTGTGCATGGTGCATGTTACATTCTTTTAGATAAATATTCTGCATAGTTATGGGACTTTGTTTTTTGTTACTATACTGTATACATACAGTCTATATACATACAGTCCACATAATTATGCAATCTTGTGTGCGTCAAATTGCAATTTACTGTGTCAGTGCATGCGGGGGGTGTACATTCATCACCTTTAGTGATAGCTCTAGTTACTTAATGGATTTGATTCACACTTAAAATAGTTATTCCTCACCATCACCCACATCATCTGACATAAGGGCCTTAACTCTGGCACCAATATTTCATGATTTATCCCCCCCTTTTCACTTAGATTTTCATGTTAAAGTTTTGATGCACTTTCACTATATCTCTGTTATTACTAAATGGATCTGATTCAAACTTAAAATAATTGTTCAACATCATCACTCAAATCATATGACACAAGGTGCATAACTCTGGCACAATTTTTCATGAATTATGCCCCCTTTTACTTAGAATTCAAGGTTAATTTTGATGCATTTTCACTATATCTCAGTTATTACGAATTGCATTTGATTCAAACTTGAAGTAGTTGTTACACATCATCATCCACATCATATGACACTACCTGCATACCTCTTGCACCAAAATTTTATGAATTATGCCCCCTTTTTGCTTAGAATTATACTTATATAGTGTTTTGATACAGTTTATCTTTACCTCTCTTATTACTTAATATTTTTGACACAGACTCAAGCTATTGTGCAATATCTTCATCCACCATTGGAGTCATTAAACACTCCAGTGACAGCTCCAGCTTCCTCAGATGTGACCAGTTTTACTATCCAGCATCGAAATAGTCGAGCGCGCTTTCTCCTGCGACAGCTGTTGTATAATAAGTTCGGCAAAGACGCCTGCAGTGATTACATACGTACTGGGTTATTGAAACTTACGTACTGGAAGATTTAGTTTAATCTGATTTGACCTTATATCTTGCAGTATTACGTGTCTTAATTATTATGTCTCCACCCCCTCTGGGGGAGACATATTGTTTTTGCCCTGTCCGTCCGTCCGTACGTCACACTTCATTTCCGAGCAATAACTGGAGAACCATTTGACCTAGAACCTTCAAACTTCATAGGGTTGTAGGGCTGCTGGAGTAGACGACCCCTATTGTTTTGGGGGTCACTCCGTCAAAGGTCAAGGTCACAGGGGTCTGAACATTGAAAACCATTTCCGATCAATAACTAGAGAACCACTTGACCCACAATGTTGAAACTTCATAGGATGATTGGTCATGAAGAGTAGATGACCCCTATTGATTTTGGGGTCACTCCGTCAAAGGTCAAGGTCACAGGGGCCTGAACATTGAAAACCATTTCCGATCAATAACTAGAGAACCACTTGACCTAGATTGTTGAAACTTCATAGGATGATTGGTCATGAAGAGTAGATGACCCCTATTGATTTTGGGGTCACTCCGTCAAAGGTCAAGGTCACAGGGGCCTGAACATTGAAAACCATTTCCGATCAATAACTAGAGAACCACTTGACCCAGAATGTTGAAACTTCATAGGATGATTGATCATGAAGAGTAGATGACCCCTGTTGATTTTGGGGTCACTCCGTCAAAGGTCAAGGTCACAGGGGCCTGAACATTGAAAACCATTTCCAATCAATAACTAGAGAACCACTTGACCCAGATTGTTGAAACTCCATAGGATGACTGTACATGCAAAGTAGATGACCCTTATTGTTTTTGGGGTCACTCCGTCAAAGGTCAAGGTCACAGGGGCCTGAACATTGAAAACCATTTATGATCAATAACTAGAGAACCACTTGACCCACAGTGTTGAAACTTCATAGGATGATTGGTCATGAAGAGTAGATGACCCCTATTGATTTTGGGGTCACTCAGTCAAAGGTCAAGGTCACAGGGGCCTGAACATTGAAAACCATTTCCGATCAATAACTAGAGAACCACTTGACCCAGAATGTTGAAACTCCATAGGATGATTGTACATGAAAAGTAGATGACCCCTATCGATTTTGGGGTCACTCCATTAAAGGTCAAGGTCACAGGGGCATGAACATTGAAAACCATTTCCGGTCAGTAACTTGAGAACCACTTGACCTAGAATGTTGAAACTTAATAGGATGATTGGTCATGCAGAGTAGATGACCCCTATCGATTTTGGGGTCACTCCATTAAAGGTCAAGGTCACAGGGGCATGAACATTGAAAACCATTTCCGGTCAGTAACTTGAGAACCACTTGACCTAGAATGTTGAAACTTAATAGGATGATTGGTCATGCAGAGTAAATGACCCCTATTGTTTTTGGGGTCACTCTGTTAAAGGTCAAGGTCACAGGGGCCCGAACATTGAAAACCATTTCCGGTCAGTAACTTGAGAACCACTTGACCCAGAATGATGAAACTATATAGGATGATTGATCATGCAGAGTAGATGACCCCTAACGATTTTAGGGTCACTCTGTTAAAGGTCAAGGTCACAGGGGCCTGAACATGGAAAACCATTTCCAATCAATAACTTAAGAACCTCTCGACCCAGAATGTTGAAACTTCATAGGATGATTGTTCATGCAGAGTAAATGACCCCTATTGTTTTTGGGGTCACTCTGTTAAAGGTCAAGGTCACAGGGGCCTGAACATTGATAACCAGTTCCGATCAATAACTTGAGAACCACTTGACCCAGAATGTTGAAACTTCATAGGATGATTGAACATGCAGAGTAGATGACCCCTATTGATTTTGGGGTCAGTCTATTAAAGGTCAAGGTCACAGTGGCCTGTTCATGTAAAATCATTTTTTGGAAATAACTTGAGAACCACTTGATCTACAATGTTGAAACTTAATAGGATGATTGGACATGCAGAGTAGATGACCCCTATCTATTTTGAGGTCACTTGATCAAAGGTCAAGGTTACAGGAGCCTGAACAGTGGCTTGAGAACCACTAGGCCAAAAGTGTTGAAATTTAGTGGGATGACTGGACATGCCAAGTAGATGATCCCTATTGCAGCCAACCATCAGTGTCTCTTGGACTTTCGCTCCTGACCTCTATTGACTTCTTGCCTATACAACTATGCATTGGGGGAGACATGCGCTTTTCTACAAAAGCGTCTTCTAGTTTATTCTTATTTTCAGATTGATTTCAAACACACAAGTGAAAAATATCTGCAGAAGTATGGATCAAGACTTATGAATCTACGACAGACCTGGCATGACCCACAGCCACAGCTGCCCTTACACAAGCATAGTTAAACAAATTAAACATGAGCTGATATGTGTATAATTATACCTTCACTACAAAGTATGTCGGGCTATATTGGAGTCACGCATGTCCGCCGGTCCGTACTTCCGTCCATCCGTCCGTTGTGTCCGCTGAGATGATTTTCATTTATTAACCTCATCAAGCGCACAATCCAGGTATCTAGACCCAAAGTCAATATTATTCTTGAAGGTCAAAGTTCAAAAGCTTAACTTCATATCCACTCCATATTGTCTAAATGACCTGGAGTAAGAATAAGGAGGAGTATTGTCCTTGCTCTGGCGTCTGTGTCACTGTTACCAATGCATTTAAGTTAACATTTTATGACAAGCTTCTCAGTGTAACTATATCTTTTTAACTACTACCCCTATTAACATCAACCTTTAAATAAGTGTTGGTCTTTGTAAGGGGCACACATCTATTAATTTAGGGTCAGCCATCCTAAAAGTCAAAGACACTGGGGTTAAATATTGTTTCATGGTACGCTTCTCAGTTTGACTTATAACTCATGTGTCTTAGCACTAGTATGATTCATAACCCACACTTTTAAGACCTACCCACACTTCCTCTACCCCTACCCCACACCTACACTAAAATACATTTCTTACACAAACTTAAATTTCATATTTCCCACATCTCCCCTATCCCTTGTCTTCACCTACCTCCCCCGAGCCATTTCACCACCTCGCCAACAACAACAAAGATTTTACATTTTCTCTACTCTTATATCTCGTATGTTTATATGATTCTTATGCACCCATTATTCCCCCAATTTCTACTCCTACCCCCATCCACTTCCAAAAATTCTAAAATATATTTTTACATCTCTCACACATCGCATCTCATCCCCCATCCTAACTTTTACAGCTCTACCCAACCCCACAAACTTATTTTTTACATCTTTCACAATTACTTGTATCTCGTTTAGAGTCTTAGTATCCCCCATAACCTCTACCCCACCCCATACATACTGCTACCCCACCCCACACATACTGCTACCCCTAACCACTTCCAGAAAATATTTTTCTTAGATTGCTCACATTAACATATATCTGATAATGTTTCTTAGGCCACACCAAATTGATAAGTTGTTCATCGGATTTTTTTCTGAAAAATTTGAGGCGGCGAGCGAAAAAATAATTTAAATATTTTTTTTGGTTTTTGAGAAAATCAGGAGCGAGCGAAGAGCGAAGAAATATATTTGTCTTCATTTGGCTCTCGACTGACTAATAAAAACCTTAAAATAGAATGTATAGCCCTTTTAAATTAAAAAGTAAGTCCCCAGGGATTAAGAAAATCTAACCCGCAGATGCACAACAACGCGAACTCGTGAAAAAAGGTAATAACATTGTCATACAGTACACTGTAATCAAATATCGAATCGAATATTTACTGCTATGAAAATGTAGCATTCTTAGCTGACTTTACAAAGTTTTTGATACATCAAATATCTATGTGAGTGTTGCTAGATCTATTAAAGCTTCTCATTTGAAACTTAGAACAGTTATTTACTGTCAAAGTCTACACCAGGAGAAACAATACTCTTAAGTGTGAATCTAGACAGAGTTACGCCCCTTTTTAACATAGAATATTTTTAATTAAGTTTTATATAATGACCAATAGCTCTGTACTTTAATAGCTTCTGACTGTTATGCCCCTTTTACTGGCAAAGCTCTGATTTAGAAAATTCGAGTATGATGTCTTATGTACAGCTCTTTTTTCTAACTTTAAACTTTCATAACATATTAAATTTGTTGAAACAAAGTCTCAATTAAAGTCTGAAATGGAATTTAACATGCATTAACATTAGTCTACTAAATGATTGGAAAATCTGAAAATCAAAACTGTCCTGAAAAGTTGAAAACAACTCGTAATGTAAATTCCTTACCCCACCAACTTTCGTATGCAAATGCTGATCATTTGGACAGGAAAAAAACAGAAAACAGATAAGTGACATGCATCAATAAGTATTTACCCTTACCAAAATAATGTAGATTGATGTTATCAAACAAATTAGTATGTTTTTCTTCATCCAGTTTCAATGAAATAAATCGATTTTTTGTAGTATGTAATTTGGTAAACATTTGAAGAAAATGGCGTAACTGCATAAAGGGAAATAACTTTAATGCAACTAAATATAAGTATTATGATTTATTATAGACGATGTGTGCGTAGTATGTATTTATTTTGATTAAAATCCATTGAGACAATCTGGGACTGGAAGTATAAGCATTTATACACTTTTACGTCCGTAAAAAGTAGCGCACCAAAAAATTTTGGATTGATTTTTTTCAATGGGCGAGCGCAAGCCAAAACAAAAAAATATTTTTTTTGTGTTTCTAAAAATATACGAGCGGCAAATCCGATGAACAACTTTTTAATTTGGTGAGGCCTTAGATTCACTCATTCCCACGGACCTACACTCCTTCCCCCCTTCCCACCCCTTCCCCACGAAAATGAAAATCCCCTTTTTTCATTTCACGCTTACTTGTAATATATTGGTATACATTTGCGGACACAACTCAGATCACTAGGTCCAAAGTCAAGGTCACAATTGAAGGTCAAAAGTCATGATGACAACATTTTACTTTCTCTTTATAAAAGCGGCATTTTGGGGTATATATCGATTTCAGTGATAGCTCTAGTTGATAAATGTTTAAGCGGCCTAAATGTGTAACATTTGCTTAATTGTATCTATTATTTGAATTTCATGAAAAATATCTGGAGATAAATTTAGAGAAAAAATAATTTCGGAACACTTATACAACCAGACTATTAAGACGCAACAAATATCTTCTTGCTGATTTGTTTGGTCCAAACTTAAGCATCCTTATTTCTTCACTTTTATTTTTAGCTAAACCTGTCACAAAGTGACAAGGTGAGTTTTTGGGGATCGCGCGGTGTCCGTCGTCCGTCGTCCGTCCGTGCGTCAGTGCGTCCGTGCGTCCGTAAACTTTTGCTTGTGACCACTCTAGAGGTCACATTTTTCATGGGATCTTTATGAAAGTTGGTCAGAATGTTAATCTTGATGATTCTAGGTAAAGTTCGAAACGGGGTCACGTACCCTCAAAAACTAGGTCAGTAGGTCTAAAAATAAAAAAACCCTTTGTGACCTCTCTAGGGCCATGTATTTCACAAGATCTTCATAAAAATTTGGGATCAGATGTTCACCTTGATGATATCTAGGTCAAGTTCAAAAACTGGGTCACGGGGGGTCAAAAACTAGGTCAGTAGGTCTAAAAATAAAAACCTTGGGACCTCTCTAGAGGCCATATTTTTCAATGAGATCTTCATAAATTATTGGTCGAATGTTTATCTTGAGGGAAAATCTAGGTCAAGTTCGAAACTGGGTCACGTAGGGTCAAAAACTAGGTCATTAGGTCTAAAAATAGAAAAACCTTGTGACCTCTCTAGAGGCCATTTTTCTCAATGCATCTTCATGAAAATGGTCAGAATGTTCATCTTCATGATACTAGGCCAAGTTCGAACTGGGTCACGTGGGGTTAAAAACTAGGTCAGTAGATCTAAAATAGAAAAAACCTTGTGACCTCTCTAGAGGCCTATTTTTCATGAGATCTTCATGAATATTGGTCAGATGTTCACCTTGATGATATCTAGGTCAAGTTCGAAACTGGGTCATGTGGGGTCAAAAACTAGGTCAGTAGATCTAAAAATAGAAAAAACCTTGTGACCTCTCTAGTGGCCATTTTCCAATGGATCTTCATGAAAATGGTCAGAATGTTCACCTTGATTGTTATCTAGGTCGAGTTCGAAACTGGGGTCATGTGCGGTAAAAAACTAGGTCAGTAGATCTAAAAATAGGAAAACCTTGTGAACTCTCTAGAGGCAAATATTTTTCAATGGATCTTCATGAAAATTGGTCAGAATGTTACCTTGAAGATATCTAGGTCAAGTTGAAACTGGGTCACGTTGGGTTAAAAACTAGGTCAGTAGATCTAAAAATAGAAAAACCTTGTGACCTCTCTAGAGGCCATATGTTTCATGAGATCTTCATGAATATTGGTCAGAATGTTCACCTTGATGATATCTGGGTCAAGTTCGAAAATGGGTCATGTGGGTCAAAAACTAGGTCAGTAGATCTAAAAATAGAAAAACCTTGTGACCTCTCTGTGGCCATATTTCTCAATGGATCTTCATGAAAATTGGTCAGAATGTTCACCTTGATGATATCTAGGTCGAATTCGAAACTGGGTCATGTGCGGTCAAAACTAGGTCAGTAGGTCTAAAAATAGGAAAACCTTGTGAACTCTCTGGGGCGATATTTTTCAATGGATTTTCATGAAAATTGGTCAGATGTTTACCTTGAAGATATCTAGGTCAAGTTCAAAACTGGGTCACGTGGGGGTTAAAAACTACGTCAGTAAAATCAAAAAATAGAAAACCTTGGCCCTCTCTAGAGGCCATATTTTTCATGAGATCTTCATGAAAATCGGTCAGAATGTTCAGCTTGATGATATCTAGGTCAGGTTCGTAACTGGGTCATGTGCGGTCAAAAACTAGGTCAGTAGGTCGAAAAATAGAAAAACCTTGTGACCTCTCTAGAGGCCATATTTTTCACGAGATCTTCATGAAAATTGGTGAGAATGTTCACCTTGATGATATCTAAGTCACGTTTAAAAGTGGGTCACGTGCCTTCAAAAACTAGGTCATTAGGTCAAATAATAGAAAAACCTTGTGACCTCTCTAGAGGCCATGTTTTTCAATGGATCTTCATGAAAATTGGTCAGAATTTTTTATCTTGATGATATCTAGGTCACATGTGCTCAAAAACTAGGTCACTATGTCATATAATAGAAATAACGATGTCATACTCAGTTGAACACTGGGTCATGTGGAGATAGGTGAGCGATTCAGGACCATCATGGTCCTCTTGTTAAAAAATTATTTTCATGAAGGCAAAATGCAAATTTGACTTTGATAAATAACAATTATAATAATGAACAGCCAATATTTGTAAGATGCCATATAGAATACTGATTTAGTTCATCATTTCAAAAGAATGTCAAATTTTTCTCCTTTATCATAGTTATATTGAAACTGGACTGGTGTAGTTTTCAAAAATAAATATCCGTAGATCAGTTTATGTACAAAAAGCCACTTTCACAAGTATTAAAGATCGAAATATCCTACCATTATAGATGTAGTTCCTGAAAATGTTAACACTAGTGTTCACACGTGAAAAATAGTTCGATTCTGGGACGATCGATGTATGAACAGAATTGGAACCACTGCCTTACCCTTGCATGATCGTAAGAGGAGACTAATAGGGTCTTAACACTTGGTTTTGCAGTAACTCTGTGATTCCAGCAGGTATGCAAATTTTGATTCCATACCTCATGTTTTTATTTCAATGTAAATGAGATGTGGAACCAAAATTTGTAGTCCTGTTTGGCGCCATATAATCTATACTGTGTTGGTGCGCCGTTAAACCCAAATAAATAAATAAATAAATTACGTATAAATCAAACGAATTTTATTCCATGCATTTAAATTTTGTACTTATTCTACTGGTGTAACGTCACACGTAATGCGCAACGTTACGCTTACTCTTGTGGCAATATACATGTTGGATAAAGCTATATAGTTCTACGAGATTGTTTGTTTACATTTTATATTAGTTATTTTTTCAATGTTTACTTTGTTGTTTAAAACTATCCGATTATATGTAAATCATATCATTTCGCATTTAATTGATGTTGTGTTTGAGTGAAAATTGTATTTGGATTTCCCACTTCAGAAACAGTGGGTTTATCAGGGTATAATGTATCGTTATATTTCAGTAATACTCCGAAAGCTTGACATGATATTTCATACTGTAGTAACTACAAAATATATGGATAAAATCACACAAATTCTACCTTCCATTCGTCTAGGTCATCTAAATGTAGCTTTTTAAAGTCATTTTAACCTCATTTCTTGAACACGTACATTAAAATTTACACTGTTTGACATCACTCTTAAAATAACCGACACCTAACTGAGCACTAACATTAACCCTTGGGGCTCAAATGACTTTTAAAGCAACTTTGTCTTTTATAAGGAGCTATGTGTTAAACTTTAGACTGGTATATATTTAGTAATAATGGGAAAAATAGATGTCCTGATTAAATGATTGGTAGAATTGTGGACAAACGTTTAGGCTTTTAGTACGCGCTTTTGTTGGATTACTGGAATTTAATGTTGAATTATGACATGATAAACTCACTGTTTCAAACGGAGAGAAATCCAAATATGATTTTCACTAATACGGAACTACACTTGAAAAGATATGAATTGTAAGGACTGGAAATTTGCTTCAAAAAGACATAGATGTATAGTAAAGCAAAAACATTAAAATACATGCCAAACCATTGAAATGTAAAAGAAACATATCCATTTGGTAGACTTGTTTACAAGTAACCTTTTTCCAACATAAGCATTCTGACGTCATGACATATAGCGTGACATTACACATGGCGCATGTCTCTGCGCAGTAGAATAAGATAAGATAAGATAATCCATTTTAACTCGACAAGACATAAGACAATGACTAATGTAAAAATTAAAGAGAATGTGTAATATTGAATTATCTTTCACACGGGAACACATGATTTAAGTTTACTGGGTGAAAGATACTTCGATCGTGTACTGAAACAAACAAACTCCCCCTTTCTATATCTTTTATAAATGTAGCATCAATATTTTGATAAAAATCGGTTAAAAATAAGGTTACACAATCTAGGGCTAAAAGAATCCCTTATTATTTTGAAATGAGTCAAAATTTCATTATCAGTATAACTGAAGTAAGATATTTTTTGTTTTATAATCCCAAGAAGAATGCCTTTTCACATTTGAAAATTTACTGTAAAAATTTTATTATACTGTGGTTAGATATTTTTTGGTTTATAATCCTAAGAAGAGTACATTTTCACATTTGAAAATTAAAATAGTTTCCCTCTCTTATCTACCAACCATATATGTCTTTTGTGTTATAGTAATGTATATTTTTCCTTCTTGCTGGTTGTTTCTTCACGACCATCAGAACTTTGATTTTTTTTCATAAGCTTACCTTTTTTTCATTTAAATGATTTTTGTACATGTATTGAATTTTAGAAATATTTTTGAACACTATTATTATACTTAACAATGACATTTGTGACTATTTGTGCTATTTATTGCTGCTTTATTTATTGAATAAAATGACAGAGTTGTGTTGATTATTTCTTTAAAGCATACAATTCTTCATTTGCAAAATGGAGGTCTGTTCAAATGGTCATAATAATTGTAATTTGCAGAGCCCCATATTATTTTTACCTCCAATTTTTTCCAACAAAATCCCTCATTTGCAAAATTTAGGGGAGGTTACTCTGACCGACCTCCTTTTCTCATTTACAGTTACTTCCCATTCCCCCCTTGACGCAGTTTGCAAAATAAAGGAGAGGATACTCGGACCTCATTTTTCATCCATAGTTACTTCCCCTTTTCCCCTTGATGTTATTTGCAAAATCAAGAGGTTACACTGACCCACATCCATTTTCCCATCCAAAGTTACTTCCCTTTCCCACTTCCCGCTATTTGCAAAATTAAGGGGAGGTTACTCGGCTTCACGTCCACATTCCGATTCACATTTACTTCCCCTTTCCCCCTAACCGCCATATGCACTTTGACCATCTCCATTTTTTCAATCCACAGTTACTTCCCCTTCTCCCCTTAACGCCGTTGGCAAAATCAAGGGAAGGTAACTGACCCACCTCCCTTTTTTGCCATCCACAGTTACCCTCCCTTCTCTCCTTGACGCCATTTGCATAATCAAGGGGAGATTACTCTGACCAACTTCCTTTTTTGCCATCCACAGTTACTTCCCCTTCTCTCCTTGACGCCATTTGCAAAATCTAGGGAGGTTACTCTGAACCAACCCTCTTTTGCCATCCACAGTTACTTCCCCTTCTCCCCTTGACACCATTTGCAAAATCAAGGGGAGGTAACTCTGACCCACTTTTTTGCCATACACAGTTATTTCCCCTTCTCCCCTTGACGCCATTTGCAAAATGAAGGGGAGGTTACTCTAACCCACTTCCTTTTTTGTCATCCACAGTTACTTCCCCTTTCCCCTTGACGCCATTTGCAAAATCAAGAGGTTATTCTGACCCAACCCTTTTTTGCCATCCACAGTTACTTCCCCTTCTCCCCTTGACGCCATTTGCAAAATCCAGGGGAGGTTACTCTGACCCAAACCTTTTTTGCCATCCACAGTTACTTCCCCTTCTCCCCTTGACGCCATTTGCAAAATCAAGGGGAGGTTACTCTGACCCACTTCTTTGCCATCCACAGTTACTTCCCCTTCTCCCCTTGACGCCATTTGCAAAATCCAGGGGAGGTTACTCTGACCCAACCCTTTTTTGCCATCCACAGTTACTTCCCCTTCTCCCCTTGACGCCATTTGCAAATCAAGGGGAAGTTACTTTGACCCACTTCTTTGCCATCCACAGTTACTTCCCCTTCTCCCCTTGACGCCATTTGCAAAATCCAGGGGAGGTTATTCTGACCTAAACATTTTTTGCCGTCCACAGTTACTTCCCCTTCTCCCCTTGACGCCATTTGCAAAATCCAGGGGAGGTTATTCTGACCTAACCCTTTTTTGCCGTCCAAAGTTACTTCCCCTTCTCCCCTTGACGCCATTTGCAAAATCCAGGGGAGGTTACTCTGACCCAACCCTTTTTTGCCATCCACAGTTACTTTCCCTTCTCCCCTTGACGTCATTTGCAAAATCAAGGGGAGGTTACTCTGACCCACCTCCCTTTTTTGCCATCCACAGTTACTTCCCCTTCTCCCCTTGACGCCATTTGCAAAATCAAGGGGAGGTTACTCTGACCCACTTTTTGCCATCCACAGTTACTTCCCCATCTCCCCTTGATGCCATTTGCAAAATCAAGGGGAGGTTACTATGACACAACCCTTTTTTGCCATCCACAGTTACTTCCCCTTCTCCCCTTGACGCCATTTGCAAAATCAAGGGGAGGTTACTCTGACCCAACCCTTTTTTGCCATCCACAGTTACTTCCCCTTCTCCCCTTGACGCCATTTGCAAAATCAAGGGGAGGTTACTCTGACCCAACCCTTTTTTGCCATCCACAGTTACTTCCCCTTCTCCCCTTGACGCCATTTGCAAAATCAAGGGGAGGTTACTCTGACCCACTTTTTGCCATCCACAGTTACTTCCCCTTCTCCCGTTGACGCCATTGCAAAATCCAGGGGAGGTTACTCTGACCCACCTGCCTTTTTTGCCATCCACAGTTACTTCCTCCTCCCCCTGACACCATTTGCAAAATCAAGGGGAGGATACTCTGACCAACTTTTTTGCCATCCACAGTTACTTCCCCTTCTCCCCTTGACGCCATTTGCAAAATCAACGGGAGGTTACTCTGACCCACTTTTTTGCCATCCACAGTTACTTCCCCTTCTCCCCTTGACGCCATTTGCAAAATCAAGGGGAGGTTACTCTGACCCACTTTTTTGCCGTCCACAGTTACTTCCCCTTCTCCCCTTGACGCCATTTGCAAAATCAAGGGGAGGTTACTCTGACCCACTTTTTTGCCATCCACAGTTACTTCCCCTTCTCCCCTTGACGCCATTTGCAAAATCAAGGGGAGGTTACTCTGACCCACTTTTTTGCCGTCCACAGTTACTTCCCCTTCTCCCCTTGACGCCATTTGCAAAATCAAGGGGAGGTTACTCTGACCCAACCCTTTTTTGCCATCCACAGTTTACTTCCCCTTCTCCCCTTGACACCCTTTGCAAAATCAAGGGAGGTTACTCTGACCCCAACCCTTTTTTGGGCCCTCCACAGTTACTTCCCTTCTCCCATTGACGCCATTTGCAAAATCAAGGGAGGTTACTCTGACCCAACCCTTTTTTGCCATCCACAGTTACTTCCCCTTCTCCCCTTGACGCCATTTGCAAAATCCAGGGGAGGTTACTCTGACCCACTTTTTGCCATCCACAGTTACTTCCCCTTCTCCCCGTGACGCCATTTGCAAAATCCAGGGGAGGTTACTCTGACCCACTTTTTGCCATCCACAGTTACTTCCCCTTCTCCCCTTGATGCCATTTGCAAAATCAAGGGGAGGTTACTATGACACAACCCTTTTTTGCCATCCACAGTTACTTCCCCTTCTCCCCTTGACGCCATTTGCAAAATCCAGGGGAGGTTACTCTGACCCAACTCTTTTTTGCCATCCACAGTTAGTTCCCCGTCTCCCCTTGACACCATTTGCAAAATCCAGGGGAGGTTACTCTGACCCAACCCTTTTTTGCCATCCACAGTTACTTCCCCTTTCCCCCTTCACGCCATTTGCAAGATCAAGGGGAGGTTACTCTGACCCAACCCTTTTTTGCCATCCACAGTTACTTCCCCTTTCCCCCTTCACGCCATTTGCAAGATCAAGGGGAGGTTACTCTGACCCAACACTTTTTTGCCATGCACAGTTACTTCCCCTTCTCCCGTTGACGCCATTTGCAAAATCCAGGGGAGGTTACTCTGACCCAACCCTTTTTTGCCATCCACAGTTACTTCCCCTTCTCTCCTTGACGCCATTTGCAAAATCCAGGGGAGGTTACTCTGACCCAACCCTTTTTTGCCATCCACAGTTACTTCCCCTTCTCCCCTTGACGCCATTTGCAAAATCCAGGGGAGGTTACTCTGACCCACTTTTTGCCATCCACAGTTACTTCCCCTTCTCCCTTGACGCTATTTGCAAATCAAGGGGAGGTTACTCTGATCCAACCCTTTTTTGCCATCCAGTTTTTTTTCCCTTCTCCCCTTGACGCCTTTTGCAAAATCCAGGGGAGATTACTCTGACCCACTTTTTGCCATCCACAGTTACTTCCCTTCTCCCCTTGACGCTATTTGCAAATCAGGGGAGGTTACTCTGACCCAACCCTTTTTTGCCATCCAGTTATTTTCCCTTCTCCCCTTGACGCCATTTGCAAAATCCAGGGGAGATTACTCTGACCCACTTTTTGCCATCCACAGTTACTTCCCCTTCTCCCCTTGACGCCATTTGCAAAATCAAGGGGAGGTTACTCTGACCTCCTTTTTGCCATCCACAGTTACTTCCCCTTCTCCCCTTGACGCCATTGCAAATCCAGGGAGGTTACTCTGACCCACCTGCCTTTTTTGCCATCCACAGTTACTTCCCCTTCTCCCCTTGACGCCATTTGCAAAATCAAGGGGAGGTTACTCTGACCCACTTTTTTGCCATCCACAGTTACTTCCCCTTTCCCCCTTGACGCCATTTGCAAAATCAAGGGGAGGTTACTCTGACCAACTTTTTTTGCCATCCACAGTTACTTCCCCTTCTCCCCTTGAGGCCATTTGCAAAATCAAGGGGAGGTTACTCTGACCCACTTTTTGCCATCCACAGTTACTTCCCCTTCTCCCCTTGACGCCATTTGCAAAATCCAGGGGAGGTTACTCTGACTCACCTTTTGCCATCCACAGTTACTTCCCCTTCTCCCTTGACGCCATTGCAAAATCCAGGGGAGGTTACTCTGACTCACTTTTTGCCATCCACAGTTACTTCCCCTTCTCCCCTTGACGCCATTTGCAAAATCCAGGGGAGGTTACTCTGACCCACTTTTTGCCATCCACAGTTACTTCCCCTTCTCCCCTTGATGCCATTTGCAAAATCAAGGGGAGGTTACTCTGACACAACCCTTTTTTGCCATCCACAGTTACTTCCCCTTCTCCCCTTGACGCCATTTGCAAAATCCAGGGGAGATTACTCTGACCCAACCCTTTTTTGCCATCCACAGTTACTTCCCCTTCTCCCCTTGACGCTATTTGCAAAATCAAGGGGAGGTTACTCTGATCCAACCCTTTTTTGCCATCCAGTTATTTTCCCTTCTCCCCTTGACGCCATTTGCAAAATCCAGGGGAGATTACTCTGACCCACTTTTTGCCATCCACAGTTACTTCCCCTTCTCCCCTTGACGCTATTTGCAAAATCAAGGGGAGGTTACTCTGACCCAACCCTTTTTTGCCATCCAGTTATTTTCCCTTCTCCCCTTGACGCCATTTGCAAAATCCAGGGGAGATTACTCTGACCCACTTTTTGCCATCCACAGTTACTTCCCCTTCTCCCCTTGACGCCATTTGCAAAATCAAGGGGAGGTTACTCTGACCTCCCTTTTTGCCATCCACAGTTACTTCCCCTTCTCCCGTTGACGCCATTGCAAAATCCAGGGGAGGTTACTCTGACCCACCTGCCTTTTTTGCCATCCACAGTTACTTCCCCTTCTCCCCTTGACGCCATTTGCAAAATCAAGGGGAGGTTACTCTGACCCACTTTTTTGCCATCCACAGTTACTTCCCCTTTCCCCCTTGACGCCATTTGCAAAATCAAGGGGAGGTTACTCTGACCAACATTTTTTGCCATCCACAGTTACTTTTCCCCCTTTTCCCCTTGAGGCCATTTGCAAAATCAAGGGGAGGTTACTCTGACCCACTTTTTGCCATCCACAGTTACTTCCCCCTTTTCCCCTTGACGCCCATTTGCAAAATCCAGGGGAGGTTACTCTGACTCACCTTTTGCCATCCACAGTTACTTCCCCTTCTCCCCTTGACGCCATTTGCAAAATCCAGGGAGGTTACTCTGACTCACTTTTTGCCATCCACAGTTACTTCCCTTCTCCCCTTGACGCCATTTGCAAAATCCAGGGGGGGTTTTCTCTGACCCACTTTTTGCCATCCACAGTTACTTCCCCTTCTCCCCTTGAGGCCATTTGCAAAATCAAGGGGAGGTTACTCTGACACAACCCTTTTTTGCCATCCACAGTTACTTCCCCTTCTCCCCTTGACGCCATTTGCAAAATCCAGGGGAGATTACTCTGACCCAACCCTTTTTTGCCATCCATAGTTACTTACCCTTCTCCCCTTGACGCCATTTGCAAAATCAAGGGGAGGTTACTCTGACCCACTTTTTTGCCATCCACAGTTACTTCCCCTTCTCCCCTTGACGCCATTTGCAAAATCAAGGGGAGGTTACTCTGACCCAACCCTTTTTTGCCATCCACAGTTACTTCCCCTTCTCCCCTTGACGCCATTTGCAAAATCAAGGGGAGGTTACTCTGACCCACTTTTTGCCATCCACAGTTACTTCCCCTTCTCCCGTTGACGCCATTTGCAAAATCAAGGGGAGGTTACTCTGATCCACTTTTTGCCATCCACAGTTACTTCCCCTTCTCCCGTTGACGCCATTTGCAAAATCCAGGGTAGGTTACTCTGACCCACCTGCCTTTTTTGCCATCCACAGTTACTTCCTCCTCCCCTTGACACCATTTGCAAAATCAAGGGGAGGATACTCTGACCAACTTTTTTGCCATCCACAGTTACTTCCCCTTCTCCCCTTGAAGCCATTTGCAAAATCAAGGGGAGGTTACTCTGACCCACTTTTTGCCATCCACAGTTACTTCCCCTTCTCCCCTTGACGCCATTTGCAAAATCCAGGGGAGGTTACTCTGACTCACCTTTTGCCATCCACAGTTACTTCCCCTTCTCCCCTTGACGCCATTTGCAAAATCCAGGGGAGGTTACTCTGACTCACTTTTTGCCATCCACAGTTACTTCCCCTTCTCCCCTTGACGCCATTTGCAAAATCCAGGGGAGGTTACTCTGACCCACTTTTTGCCATCCACAGTTACTTCCCCTTCTGCCCTTGATGCCATTTGCAAAATCAAGGGGAGGTTACTCTGACACAACCCTTTTTTGCCATCCACAGTTACTTCCCCTTCTCCCCTTGACGCCATTTGCAAAATCCAGGGGAGGTTACTCTGACCCAACCCTTTTTTGCCATCCACAGTTACTTCCCCTTCTCCCCTTGACGCCATTTGCAAAATCCAGGGGAGGTTACTCTGACCCAACCCTTTTTTGCCATCCACAGATTCTTCCCCTTCTCCCCTTGATGCCATTTGCAAAATCCAGGGGAGATTACTCTGACCCAACCCTTTTTTGCCATCCATAGTTACTTACCCTTCTCCCCTTGACGCCATTTGCAAAATCAAGGGGAGATTACTCTGACCCAACCCCTTTTTGCCATCCATAGTTACTTACCCTTCTCCCCTTGACGCCATTTGCAAAATCAAGGGAGGTTACTCTAACCCACTTCCTTTTTTGCCATCCACAGTTACTTCCCCTTCTCCCCTTGACGCCATTTGCAAACTCGAGGGGAGGTTACTCTAACCCACTTCCTTTTTTGCCATCCACAGTTACTTCCCCTTTCCCCCTTGACGTCATTTGCAGAATCAAGGGGAGGTTACTCTGACCCAACCTTTTTTTGCCATCCACAGTTACTTCCCCTTCCCCCTCCACGCCATTTACAAAATCAAGGGGATGTTACTCCGACCCACTTGCCTTTTTTGCCATCCACAGTTACTTCCCTTCCTCCCTTTGACGCCATTTGCAAAATCGAGGGAGGTTGCTCTAACCCACTTTCTTTTTTGCCATCCACAGTTGCTTCCTCTTTCCCCCTTGACGTCATTTGCAGAATCAAGGGGAGGTTACTCTGACCCAGCCCGTTTTTGCCATCCACAGTTACTTCCCATCCCCTCCTTGACGCCATTTGCAAAATCGAGGGGAGGTTACTCTGACCCATCTGCCTTTTTTGCCATCCAAAGTTACTTCCCCTCCCCTTGACGCCATTTGCAAAATCAAGGGGAGATTACTCTGACCAACCTCCCTTTTTGCCATCCTTAGTTACTTCCCCTTCCCTCGACGCCATTTGCAAAATCAAGGGTGGGGGGGGGGGGGGGGGGGGGGGGGTTACTCTAACCCACGTCCTTGTTTTGCCATCCACAGTTGCTTCCCCTTTCCCCCTTGACGTCATTTGCAAAATCAAGGGAGGTTACTCTGATCCAACCCGTTTTTGGCAGCCACAGTTATTTCCCCTCCCCTCCTTGATGCCATTTGGAAAATCAAGGGGAGGTTATTCTAACCCACTTCTTTTTTTTGCCATCCACAGTTACTTCCCCTCCCCTCCTTGATGCCATTTGGAAAATCCAGGGGAGGTTATTCTAACCCACTTCTTTTTTTTTGCCATCCACAGTTACTTTCCCTCCCCTCCTTGACGCCATTTGCAAAATCAAGGGGAGGTTACTCTGACCCACTTTTTTGCCATCCACAGTTACTTCCCCTTCTCCCCTTGACGCCATTTGCAAAATCAAGGGGAGGTTACTCTGACCCACTTTTTTGCCGTCCACAGTTAATTCCCCTTCTCCCCTTGACGCCATTTGCAAAATCAAGGGGAGGTTACTCTGACCCACTTTTTTGCCATCCACAGTTACTTCCCCTTTCCCCCTTTACGCCATTTGCAAAATCAAGGGGAGGTTACTCTGACCCAACCCTTTTTTGCCATCCACAGTTACTTCCCCTTCTCCCCTTGACACCATTTGCAAAATCAAGGGGAGGTTACTCTGACCCAACCCTTTTTTGCCATCCACAGTTACTTCCCCTTCTCCCCTTGACGCCATTTGCAAAATCAAGGGGAGGCTACTCTGACCCACTTTTTGCCATCCACAGTTACTTCCCCTTCTCCCGTTGACGCCATTTGCAAAATCAAGGGGAGGTTACTCTGACCCACTTTTTTGCCATCCACAGTTACTTCCCCTTTTCCACTTGACGCCATTTGCAAAATCAAGGGGAGGTTACTCTGACCAACCTCCCTTTTTGCCATCCTTAGTTACTTCCCCTTCCCTCGACGCCATTTGCAAAATCAAGGGTGGGGGTGTGGGTGGGGGGGGGGGGGTTACTCTAACCCACGTCCTTGTTTTGCCCTCCACAGTTGCTTCCCCTTTCCCCCTTGACGTCATTTGCAAAATCAAGGGAGGTTACTCTGATCCAACCCGTTTTTGGCATCCACAGTTACTTCCCCTCCCCTCCTTGATGCCATTTGGAAAATCAAGGGGAGGTTATTCTAACCCACTTCTTTTTTTTGCCATCCACAGTTACTTCCCCTCCCCTCCTTGATGCCATCTGGAAAATCAAGGGGAGGTTATTCTAACCCACTTCTTTTTTTTGCCATCCACAGTTACTTTCCCTCCCCTCCTTGACGCCATTTGCAACGTCAAGGGGGTTACTCTAACCCACGTCTTTGTTTTGCCATCCACAGTTGCTTCGCATTTCCCCCTTCACGCCATGTGCAAAATTAAGGGGAGATTACTCTGACCCACCTCCTTTTTTGCCCTCCACAATTACTTCCCCTTTCCCTCTTGACGCCATTTGCAAAATTATGGGGAGATTACTCTGACCCACCTTTTTTGCCATCCACAGTTACTTCCCCTTTTCCCCCTTGACGCCATTTGCAAAATTATGGGGAGATTACTCTAACCTTTTTTGCCATCCACAGTTACTTCCCCTCCCCTGCTTTACGTCATTTGCAAAATTAAGGGTAGATTACTCAGACCACCACCATGCAGTAGAAAGTAAATACATTAAAAAAAAGTGAACCTTTAAAGTTATAAAAATAAATATATAAAAGATGAGATAGATCTACGACCTCACTTTTTTTCTATCCAAAATCACTTCCCCTACCCCCATGACACCATTTGTAAAATAAACGAGAGGTTATCCTGTTTTCTGTGTAAAGTTACCAATAAAGGCTGACAGACACACCCGGCATCTAATTATGCTTTCTGTATATATAATTTGCTGAAAAAATCCCTAATACGATCGAAAGTATGCTTTTACTTTAATTAAGGGACATAATTATGCCTTCCTCAACTAATAATGATTGTTGGAGTTTTTTCCCTTCACTTGCATGCACTAGTCTAATACATAGTATTCACCCGTTTAAAGTTGAAACTTTAAACTTTAAACATTTTATTTTTTTCTTTTATTTGTTCAGTTGCTTTTCAAATGTCATAACAGAAATGGCCCAATCTGGAATACAAAATTATTAGATGTTCCATCATTTGCTTCAAATTTAACGATCGCTATTGATGTGTTCCGAATATATCCAAGATGTTGCGTTCACGCCCCCTCCTCAAAACTTTTGACAGATGAAGTAAAAAGTTTTCTGAATAATTTATAACGTTACATAGGATCATAACGGCTCACTATCTGAGGTAAAAGTTAGGTTATTATTGTTCAAGTAAACTGGTTTTGTAATAATAAACTGTCATTGTCGGCGAGTCGTACAGTAGCCTACATGTAGTTTTGAGAACAGCTAGGAGCTTAGAATGAATGAAAGAGAGTTGTATGCCTTAGAAGCGAGAGGTTCTAGTCTCGGTCAGGCCTAAATATTTTTTTCACACTGTTCAACTGTTATTATTATTAAACAGTAAATTGGACAATTGTTGAGCAATCCAGATAATAGTCAAAATAATTCGACGTTTAGTTTGTTTTATATTTGTGATGGGCAATCTAAACGTCGAAACTTTGAAGGACCAAAATAATGGAAGATAAATCAAAGTGGTATACAGATAACTCACCAATAGCGGGTCACTATCAACACTTATAGCATGTGGTGAAGAATGTTTAGACTTTCATGATATCTAAACTTACTATTAACACTTAAAACTATTGCTCACATTCATTTAAATGTTTGATTCATTTGAATCTATCTTTTATGTCTGAAGTTATGATGAAATATTTAAACCTGTCCGATTTACCAATAGGGGGTCACTTTTGCCAATAGAGGGTCACCTAGTTTATTATATTTTCTATCCATTTAAAATAGTCTTTTTTAGCTCATCTGATTTTTTGAAAAAAATTGGTGAGTTATTGTCATCACTTGAGCGGTTGTCGGCGTCGACGTTGCCTGGTTAAGTTTTATGTTTAGGTCAACTTTTCTCCTAAACTATCAAAGCTATTGCTTTGAAACTTGGAATACTTGTTCACCATCATAAGTAGACCCTGTACATCAAGAAACATAAGTTCATCCTGCTTTTTGCAAGAATTATTGCCCCTTTTGGACTTAGAAAATCAGTTTTCTTGGTTAAGTTTTATGTTTAGGTCAGCTTTTCTCCTAAACTATCAAAGCTATTGCTTTAAAACTTGCAACAGTTTTTCACCATCATAAGCTGACCCTGTACAGCAAGAAACATAACTCCATCCTGCTTTTTGCAAGATTTATGGCCCTTTTTGGACTTAGAAAATATCAGATTTCTTGGTTAAGTTTTATGTTTAGGTCAGCTTTTCTCCTAAACTATCAAAGCTATTGCTTTAAAACTTGCAACAGTTTTTCACCATCATAAGCTGACCCTGTACAGCAAGCAACATAACTCCATCCTGCTTTTTGCAATAATTATTGCCCCTTTTGGACTTAGAAAATCATTTTCTTGGTTGAGTATTATGTTTAAGTCAACTTTTCTCATAAACTATCAAAGCTATTGCTTTAAAACTTGCAACAGTTTTTCACCATCATAAGCTGACACTATACATCAAGAAACATAACTCTATCCTGCTTTTTGCAAGAATGATGGTAATTGATTGGAAAAAAGTTTTTAGTAACCCATTCAAAGCCACAATAGATAACAATCTTAGAAGTTTTCAATATAAACTGTTAATGCGCTTGCTCCCAACAAACAAATATCTTTATAAATGTAAATTGTCTCAAAGTAATTTATGTGATTTCTGTTGCATGAGTAATGAGAGTATAGAACATTTAATTTGGGAATGTCCAAAGGTACAAATTTTCTGAAACAGACTACAAGTCTTTCTGGAAAATAAGGGATACAATAAGTTAAAACTAAATATAAAGAATGTTTGTTTTGGTTACATAGGTAACACAGATAAAGAAGATATCCTAAACTTTATCATTATTCTTGGTAAATTTTTTATCTTTAAAATGAAATATACAAAAAATGTTCCTTCTTTTGATAACTTTTTTACATTTTTCAAGCAGAGAATTAGAATTGAAAAAGAAATAGCAATGATTAATGACAGGCTCCATAAATATGAAGAAAAATGGTTAAATTTTACTGAAGTGGACTAATATTGAAATAAGCCAAGCCTCTCAGCTATACAATAGGGTACCAAATTATCAATTATGAAAAACAGGAAACGAACAACACTATCCTTTCAAAATATCCTTCTTTTTGCCTTTTAGGATCATGATTCCAAGTGACATAACTCAACTCTTACTCTTCTCACTCTCCCTTCTCATCCTTCCATTCTTGCCTGAATGATTATTATCTTTCCCACTGTCCTTTCACGTCTAAACTCGTTAACTTTTATTTAAAACTCTTAGATATAAACATGTAAATCTAGTTGTATTATTGTGTTTGAGTGTAATTTGAAATATAAACGATTTGTATGTTTGTATTTATGATTGAAAAATAAAAGAGAAAAAAAAAAGAATGATGGCCCTTTTTAGACTTAGAAAATCATGGGTAAGACAATATTTCTATTATACAAAAAAGATCAGATGAGCGTCAGCACCCGCAAGGCGGTGCTCTTGTTCTGACAAAGCATGACTGTGGTATTGGAAATAAACATTTCAAGGCAGAATATAATGAGAATCAGAATGTTTACATTTCAAATGGGAGTTACTAGGTAAAAGGAATATAGCGCTAGTTTTCACAGTTGTATTTCTAAGCATAATTAGCACCAGCTATATCTAAATCTAAAATCAAAATATTGATGCACAGAACCTTATTCATTTATCTAAATTTGTCAGTTCAAACCATTATTACCCCAAATCAACCATTGATTTGTATTTTTAAGCAGAATAAACATCCTTTGGATAATCCCTTATATGGGTGACCCTCTATTGGCTGAATGGCCGCCTCTGCTTGATGACACTTTTTTTCGTAAAGTCAATCTAAATTTCATAATCAAATTATTCCTATGAAAGTGTGTGTTTCACTCTTCAAAATGGTACCGAATTTGTGTGGTTTTATCTAAGAAACCGTGAGGTATGCTCAAAATTATTCTACTTCGAAGAATTCAAGAGTGCTAAAATCCAAGTCAGGAAACATGATACAGATACAAGATACAAGATACTGGATACTTAAACATTGTATACTGTAATATGTTTAAGAGAGATTCATATTTTATATTTTCAAGTGACCCGCTATTGGCAGTGATTCTCTATTGGTGAGTTTACAGTCATGTAAAGTTATTGGTTTTATCGTTTGTGCATATTGGCGTGTAGACATGTGCAGTCGGTAAACGTTAATCTTGCACAGTACATACATAGGTTTAAATCACCAGAAAATTTGTAGTTATCGATATTATTTGATATAATTTTTACATAAATCAGTGAGGAATTGAATCCCCGTTCGATACATTTAAGTTTTATTTGAACTTATGGCCAATTCGTGAAATAATCGGCATTTAAACCTATAGCATGTAAATCGTCGGCAGCGATGAAAATTTCATCGGAAATTGCTTCCAACTATTTTGGTCTTTCGAGTGTTTGACGCAAGTGGGGATACCCTTACAGAAGCAAGCCTCTGTGGCGTACATGCTGCGTATTTGCTGTGTATATGCCGCGAACACAGTAGTACGCCAGAGGAGTACATTTTACATACACCGCATGCCGCGTACATGCCGCGTACTATTTCGACGAGTACACAGCATGTACGCAGGAGGTCACTAGTACACTTCAAGTACGCAGCACAGACTCTGAAAATTTAAGGAGTACACTGCATGTACGCAGGAGGGACTTGTACAAGAAAATAGTACACTGCATGTACACCGCAGATACTTCGAAATTTATAACACTTATATTTAGTTGCATTAAAGTTGTTTCCCCTTGATGCAGTTACGCCATTTTCTTCAGATGTTTACCAAATTACATGCTACAAAAACTGATTTATTTCATTGAAAAGTGGATGAAGAAAAGCATACTAATTTATTTGATAACATCAATCTACATTATTTTGGTAAGGGTAAATACTTATTGATGCATGTCACTTATCTTTTTTCTGTTTTTTTCTGTCCAAATGATCAGCATTTGCATAAGAAAGTTGGTGGGGTAAGGAATTTACATTATCACAGCAGTTTCGCCACAAGAGTACACAGCATGTATGCAGCAGGAGTACACAGCATGTACGCAGCAGGACTCGGGCCAGGAGTACACAGAATGTACGCCGCAGGAGTACACAGCATGTACGCCGCAGGGGTAGTACACCGCAGGCTCATTTGCATGTGAAAAATGTATGTGCCGTGTACATGCTGCGTACTATTTCCCGCATACTAAATTCCTCCAGCGTACATCCTGTGTACTATGTAGTCCACAGCATGTACGCAGCAAGTAGTACGTGGCAGAGCTCATTTGCATGTCAAAAGTGTACTACAAACGTACTATCGGTGTATGTGCGGTGTATATCCTGCGTACTATTTAAAGCCCTTGATTTCAGTACACATCATGTACGCATCATATACGCTGTATGTACACAGCAAGAGTACGCAGCAGGCCTTTTTCTTCTGTAAGGGTATTGCCCATATGAAGAAATTATCTCAATAATTCCTAGAATGGCTATCTTGTTATCTAAGTTGGACTATCCAGATTATAGCTGCTGCACCAAAATAAAAAGAATTAAGATGTCTCTTTGATGTATCTGCTCTAAGTACATTTATATCTTTTGTAAAAATAGGCACTTTTTCCTCTACGAATTTAACTAATCACATTTTTATATGCCTGTAATTAATGGGTTTTTTTTCCAAAAGGATGTATCATTGAATGATGTTGATGGTCTGACAACATTTTCAGTTTCTGTACTCTAAGTCACAAAGTATAATATAAATGTATTATATCTTTCAGGATGACTAAGCACCATTATAGGAGGATCCCTATTGTTTGTAGTACAACAGCTACAGCTTTCAGACATAATACAATGATAATTTAAGATCCCTTTTGACTTTCGGTTCAATGGTGCAAACTGGAAAATGACCTAAGTTAATCCTGGATTTTTGTTTTGTTTCTGGACTCTTAGGCACAAAGTTGTGTTTTAATGATGTGTCTTTTATATGAAATGTCATGAAAATAGGGTCGTCCCACGAGTACAGAACCAGTAAAAATAAGACAATACGATGTTTAAGGAAATTATTGGCATCATGATACTACTACTAGAATACCAATTTCAAAATGTTCCAGACATGTTTGCCTGAGTCATTTCTTTCTTTTCAACTTGAATAACGGGAGATAACTACAGATGGAGGTGCGAATGTTCTCCCACAAAAACACAAAATGGCGGAAATCACTGGTGCGAGGTATGCTGGTGAGTATGTAAACAGATATTTTTTAAACGCATGGCCTGTTACACAAAAGCAGGTGGTTTGGATCTTAACTAAAAAGAAATCCAAAAGATAGCAACAAAAAGGTATCCCAAACAAAAAAAATCCAATAAATGGTATCAAAATCGTGAATAAATAGTGAACAAATCAGGATTTGCAGATTTATTACCACCATTTGTTTACGATTCATTAAATGAATCGGAAGCAAATCGGGTTTTGCAGAAAAGTCCCTCCCTCATTCATTGCAAATAATTGATTTGTTTACCATTCATTAGAAACATTTTGCTAAATGTTTTGAATTCAGTTATCTGAATTATCTATGAAAACACTGAATATTTAAAAAGAAATTCAAAAGGAATAATTAAATAAATTTTAGATAAATAACACAAGAAAGTCATAAAAACGCCATAATATTTTAAATGCATTCAGATGTTTTATATGTTTCCTGTAATTTATGAATTAAGTTTTGTCTCGGCGATTTAGAATGTACATTATGATTAATTAGTTATGTATTGAAACTATTGCATCACCTCTTAAAAAAGTAAGTTTCAACGTGCTTCAGACTGTTGCAAAAATGTGTATATTTCATTTTGTTATAGAAAGAAATAAATGTAGGAACTTCCCATTTTCTAATAATTCGAAGTTATCCTTTGAAGAATTCAGTAACAAATAAAATCTGAAACAAACAAATTGTCACATCAGGGCTTATAGATAGGCCTACAAAAGAAAACAATCGATTTGATAGATAAATATGACAATACCAGTGTTTCACTGACAACTAGGGTAAAACAATGAGAAAACATGTTCAAAAGTAATGTTTAAATATAAGAATATAGAAACAGATCAACAAGCCTTTCAAAGTGGTTCAATATTCTTTTCGTTTTGTTAACATCAAAGAAATGACTGGAAAAAGCATTTGTTGCTACTTACAGTACCAACATATATTAAATCCAACGGTTTCATATCAAGATATGACATACAATTGTTCAGACATAAATATGATAAAATATAATCGTTTTCCATTGTGTACTTTTCAAATACCAATGTATAAAAATGATGATTTGATGTAAGAAATTATGAGTTACAATGACCCGTTTTTGCAATATATAGTAAGCCAAATGCAAGATGAGTAATTTTGTGTATATTCTTTTCTCTTTCAGAACGAATGATTTTGTGT
Source organism: Mercenaria mercenaria (assembly GCF_021730395.1). Lineage (NCBI taxonomy): Eukaryota > Metazoa > Mollusca > Bivalvia > Venerida > Veneridae > Mercenaria > Mercenaria mercenaria. The sequence continues at coordinate 101,392,536 of NC_069362.1, read as the reverse complement.
GTATTTTCAAATGTTATGGTTAGTTTTGTTGGGTGCTTTATGTTTGTCTCTGGGGGGTTTTCAAGATTTTATTTATGGTATTATTATCATCATCATTGCCGTCATTATCATCTTAGATAACACATGTCGCATTGTTACTTTGTAACATCTTTTGAATTTTCAGATAGGATCAAAAGTCGGTTTTTATGATTCTTGACGTTGTAGTGTTGTTTATAAAAATAATTTGATAAAATATAAATTAGCATTCACAAAAAGAATGCCAGCAGTTCGAGTGATGTATTAAAGTGTCCAATGTTCTTGTACATTTAAATGACTCCGACAGTTCTATATGAAACCTGTCTCATTTTTGAAAGTGTATATAAAACCGTTGAAAATAGGACAATGGAAATATCTAGTACAAGTGTGGAATAACTACTAGTAACCAGTACGCTTATCTGTTACAAAAAGAAACTCTATACAATTTACGTCCGTCCTTTCATTACAATATTTTTTATAGTTTCATTAAGTCCAAGTTTCATTAATAAGTGAAATTTTTTAGTCTACTCTGAGGTTTTAAAAACATAGTGAAACTCAATGTCTGTCCGGTTTAGATGTCATAATGAATATGTAAATGAAATTATAAAGGTATTACTATTAATTCTGTACTTTCTCATGCAAAATACGTGCGAACACATTAAAGTTCATGGACAAAATGGAAAATAGTTATATCTAGAATGGCCAGCTCTTAAAGAAGGTGAATATGAATAGTGTTGTGAATTAAGCGGTTTTTGTGAATACAATCTCAAATATTACGAAGCTTAAATTAGAATCATACAATGATTTCTTCGAAAGAAAATGTTTTAATTTCACCTTTAACAAAATGCAGTCTTGAATATAACCCTATGGATTTTTCACTTCAGTTTTTAAAATGTTGTCCATGTTTTGCTTTTTACTCCTTTTTGTGTACGTAAATGGAGAATCTGATGAGTATTCTTGGACTCTGGAATAAATCGAATCATCGACATTACTTTCGAAAACAGTAGCAATATATTAAATATAGAGTTGTTCAAAAGCACGTTCCACTTTGATGTCTATCTTGTCCGAAGCGAAAAAAAAACAAGAAAAAACGGTGGAAAATAACGCTTTTTTTTGTTGCAGAAATAAATATGCAGTTAGTAACCACTAGAATACATAACATTAACGTTACATATAACTAATTTCATATATGTTTCTAAATTACGTGTTGTTATACAATAAGTCTGATCTCATAGTAAATGCTTTGTTTACAAAACTTCCAAGACTTTTTCATATTCGGCTATTTTCAGAATTTAACAGTTCTAAAAATTTAAACATATTTGGACGTTTCCGGTAATACAGAGGTAACAATTGTTTTCTAAGTTCAGAATATATAACACATTCAAGCACAAAATTATATTCATCTTCTAATGTATCGCACATTATACATTTACGTACTGACTGGTTTATTCCATCTGCCGGTTTCAATGCAAAGTCTATGAGATGATAATCGTAGTCTGGCTACACTTATTCTTAATTTTGATATATTGATTACATCAAGATATGGTTGGAATTTAAAACCAGCAATGTTTTTTATAAAAAAGTGCTCTACTAGAGTCATTTAGTCTACTTATCCAATGCGTTATTTAATCATAGCAATATATTAAGAAATAGAGCTGATCTGTATTGAGAATTAGATTAATTAGAGTATTAGAGTATTTCTTTGTCCCCGTATGATTCAGACATGCAAACGACAATGAAAATGCTTTCATTTGAGGTTATCGTTTTTAACCTGTCAGTACAACTACATAATTTTGTCACAGTATGAAAACGCAGACTGTCATGTTAGTCAGCGATTCATATGAAGTCATCCCTCTGTATTTCTTACTCGAAATCACTCCCTAATGGCCGTACGTTCAGAAAGAAAAATGATAAACAAATGTTCAAAGACAGATATTAACTTCACTCCAGATCGTATAATGATCTAGATGTTTCATTCATTCGAAACATGAAAGGACCTCGGACATTTTCCTATTCAGATTGCCTATCCAATTAAGTAAAAACTTACCTAGGGCTAGACTTCTGAAATAGCTTAATAAAGATAGTTAAAGATCATTTTTGATATATTCGACTAAATTTTACAAGTTTGCGAACAAAAAAGATGACTTTGTAGACATTTCTCATTCTTATTTCTATTGAAATATGAACATTAATCATTTTTCCGTTTCAAACATCTTACCCCAGAGTGACGCAACAAAATATTTCACATGCCTTTGTAAATGATTATTATATACGTATGCTGCAAAAATAGTACTTGGTCACAGGGGGGAAAGTGTTAAAAATTGAAAAAAAACTACATACAGGATGTCAGCAAATGAATTTTACATAAAATATTTTGACACTTATTGCATGTGTTTCTTAAACCTTACATATCTACAGCTTTATTCGTTTTTGTAAATATGTCAAGCATAGAAAACACTATAATAAATAAATAGTGGACACAGAAAGTCAAGCTTGAAAGCAGACTGATCCTGATAAGTATATCTTCTTATGAATTTTTCAATCAGGTCTGCTGCCTCTCGATTTAATCTAAGTCCGTCGATTGAGTGTCATCAGGATTGAGCAAGTGGCTTAGACATATACAACTAGATGTATGTGTCTTCAACCTAATCATGACAAATAGATATAGACGAACGTCTATGGAAATAGTGCCACTGTGGTGCAAATGCCTTTATACCTTTTGTAGGACACAATTATTGCGCACCTAGAATGCATTTTAAGAACAACCTTTGCTTTAATTCGAACCAAAGGACCACTGGATCCAGCATCCCCAACTCTAACAGAATTACACCAGACACCAATGCCGGCGCCTCCGAAATGACCATGGTGCCTCCAGAACTAACACTGACGCCCCCAGACTAACACTGATACCCCCAGAATTAACACCAATTCACCCACACGTCTGAAACTTATTCCTAAGCAAAGAACTAACATTGACGTCCCAAGAATATCTACATAAATGTTGATACTAGCTAGTGAAGTTCTGTTCCATTGATATATTGGACCAGTCGGTATTTTATTACTATATGTATTATTATGTTGTTGTATTCTTTTTTGTATTGGAGTAACAGAAAGCACATTTAAATGTTTGCTAGGCATTATAAAATTATAGACATAGGAAACTGAAAAACTAAACATACCAAAAATGCAATATTAAAGGACCTTGAAAAGAGCAAGTAATGAATGTAGAAGATGCCCAAATGTGTCATAAAATGATTAAACCCAGGCACCCTTAGACCTACAGTGGCCTAGGCATTCCCCTACCCCCATCCGCTACAACTGAAAAAGGCCAGCTACGCCAATGTATGTCAAAACATTTGAGGCCAGCTACACCACTGCATGTATTCGGTCTCTTTTGTACATGCATGTGTCAATACAGTATAACAATAATGTTAAGAAAACAGACAATAGGCTATGATCGTTGCAGCTCAGGTGTAACGAACTGAAGTAGGGGTGTATGCTAAAAGTTTAAGTTTTCGCTTTTCAGTTACTTCGAAAAATATTAATTAAACGGATAATCTGCATTGTAGACGTTTATTTATTAATTTAAAACATTTACTTATAAACATATCTGAAGTGCATGGGCTTATTTCACTAAAAATACATATTTTACATTTTTTAAAAGATTTGACCTTTAGTCACAAACTGTTCGAATTGCAAGAAAACGAATATAAAATTAAAAAAAAATTGTGTCAGTTTGATAGGAATATAACTTATTTATGATGATTTGAAGCCATTGTATAAAATTATCAGCTATTGAAGTCATAAGATGGCATTGAAATTTGTGCAAAATCCCTAGCATAATGTCTGATGTGCTTTAGATATCTTTTACGCTGTTACCAAACAACGGCTATACGCAAGGCTTTGTTTCGTGATCTAATTAAATCTAACACCGAGTGGTTGGGCAACGAATTAAATGAGTGAACAATTCATTTTTACAGAGACAATATCAATATTAGTATGTTAGTCTATTTTTGCAAAACGTCATACCACGACTTCTTTTCCCGCAAAAAACTTAGCTACCCCGTCAATCAATTTGGAACATTGTATTGAAAACAAAGCTAATAAGATTTAAATTGTCCGTTAAAAAGCGAGAGCTAGTGATATTTAGATGAAAAATGATTGTAATCAAAATGAGTCATCAAAATGTGCAAAGCTTGTTTTCTATATGGCTATAATCATTTCAGGAATACCCTAGAGGAATTCCATGCTTCCATATGTGTATCATACTTTCAAACATCAAAACTTTAAATTTTAAATATCTAATTGATATCCTGTCTTTATTCATTCACAACGTTTACTTTTTACTTCTCAACTTTTTAACTAAAACCCTTTTCCTTCATCTAACTATATACATATGGGGTTTTAAAATTTTGTTTGAATTTCTATGATAACAAGAGTACGATGTGTGATACATATATAATTGTTATATAAACATTTCTATTACAAGGGTCTCCGTGCGGTGTCGTTAAGACCGTTGACTTCGAATCACTTGCTCCTGATAGCTGTTGGACACCTTGTTTGGGGTGCAGAACTCTTTCATATGATGAAGCCATCCGGCTCAAATACGGAAAGTCAGTAGTTCTACCACAGAGTTCACTCGTGCTTGAAATAAAGCCCGGAAGGGCACTTGGGGTGTTCCGTCACCATGACCTAGAATAAACCAAAAACATAACAAAACATTACATCACAACCACTACAATAAAATCTATTTACTGTGTACGCTTCTGGTCTTTGGGTATCTTTTAAATATTCAGGAATTCTACTTTCAATTTATATTTAAATGAATATGTTTTTCTCTGCAAAAAGGGTATAAGTGACCATGTGTTTCTCACAATTGTAAACAACTTTTATCATAACGTATTTTTGTGTATTTGACTGTTTTAACAATGACAGTGAAGTTGGTAGGCAGTTGGTAGTTGGTAGTTTTAACATTCGAATATCTACTTATATATTAGTTGCGAGCTGATTGGCAAGTTCGATTACTATTAAAACTCAAAATTAAAACTCCGTCTTGGCAACGTTATCAATTTGGATGTATAAGTATTTCAGTTTACATTTTGCTCGAATATTCAACCGATCATTGGAAAGTAGATAGTAATTCAAATTTTGAAAAAAGTACCTCTTTAATTAAAGGGATAAAATCATTCCATTCAATTCACAATTAGCTTTCACATCTTTAAATGTTTAGAGGTCAGGATAGCGTGTTGCCAATTCGGCTGAATAACCAACTTCCTGCTGGTAGGCAGTTGGTTATTCGATAAAGGATTTTAGAAAATATTTTCCTGTTACAATTTACCGACTATTTCAATTAAACGGAAGTGTAACTATGCTAAATATAATAGATTAAAACTATTTTACACTTCACTTTAAAAATCGTTTTACATGTACTTGAAAGAAAAAACAATGCTGTTACCAGTTTTCAATAGGTTATTCAAATTTTGAAAATAATATACGTCTTTCAACAGGAAATAATGATTCCATTTAGCGTTTGATGATAAATATTAATATTCAACACTTTAAATGTGTAGATCTGTCTCCACAACGACCAGAACAGCCAGTTGCCAGTTCATGTGAATAACCGACTGCTTCCTGGAAAGTAGTTCGTAATTCAAATTTTAAAAATCCATTCGATCCTCTTCCAAAGGGATCAAATTATCCTATTTAACGCTCCCAGATATTAATATCCCACTTTTAATGTATAGACCTATCTCCACAATGTTCAACTAGCATTACTGTCATAAAAATTCAGATGGCTATTAGTATCAGTTACTTACAAAACAAATTAACAGTTACGCACGCTATCGCACCATTTGGTGAGACAAGATAGAACGTTGTCGTATTACCATTTTACCACTGCACACCGCATTTGTATGATCTTTCGTAAACTATGAAAACACAGCAATCTATGATAAAGATATTCACAGCTGTACCAGTACGTTATTAGAAATGAAATCAAAATCGAATGGCATGACCTCATGTCTCAAGATTCACAAGTATATATACACAGTCTCTAGTTAAAATTTGCAGTACTTTTTATATGTAAAAGTAATGTGAAATGGAAAAGAAAAATCTTTTCAAAATTTAACATTTAAGGCCGAAAAGGAAATCCAGAAGAATTTATAATATATAGAAGGAAGTTTACATGTCACATATCATTCATTAAAAACTGTGTGTTTTCCAATGGTGTGACGGTGTTAAATCTCATAGATATGAAAGGAAGGTATACTTTTAAAGAAGAGTTGTGTGTAGGAACCCTATATTTTTAGGACGACGGGCACATTTTTATACAATCTCGTCTGGCATACGTATGTTTTGGACAACACAGAAAGTGACGTCAGACGACCTTCAGCTATTTCCGGAAGTAAAGAAAATGAAAGTAAACAGGCTCAATTTGAAAACAAAAGTCTCATTTACATTGGTCTATAGTCCGGGGTCACGCGCAGGAGCCACCCCGTCTAAATGTATGCGCAACGACTTGAAAAACCTAGGCTTTAGCACGACATATTAGCTTTTCATCGAAAAAAATATTTGAACTCGGAATAAACACAAATCCCATAGGGGTCCATAACGGAGCAAGGGTATATGTAGATTTCTGGAACTTCGTCAAATCGTTCAAAAGGTCCTTTTTTATGTTGTCTTAAAGTGTCAATATATGCCTCGGGTGTTAGATATTTCCATATTTAAGAGCTACAGATCTAGACATTTCAGAAATAGTTTCAAAATGAATTTCGTGTAATAAATGTTGATTCTACGGAAGCATGAAAGGTATATCAGACACTAATACATGTTTTATTACATTACAGGCGCTGAAAGGATGTGTAAAATTGGTCATAAATGTGAAAATGGTTACAAATAAGAAAACAATTGTGTTACATATGTCACAGGGTGTAGTAATACAATACTCTGGCGTAGGTTCAACTTCTTATTTATTATCCATAATTAATTGGCCACAGCGTCTGCATATATAAGTATTTCAATGGAAATTGAAATAAAGTAGAGCTAACTGTAGTTTTTCTCTTCTATAGGATATACACGTCTTACTCGTAAGAGTGGACTAGAGAAAGTGCGGGATTGGAAAGGAGTTGCGTGCGCAGAAAAGAATGTTATTCAAGAAGAACCAATATATTTCTTTCTCTCATTCTTACTCCCATACAAAAACATGAAATGGACAAAACGATATGACATGTACAATACAATAGACTGACAAGTGTTCACCAACTATACTGTTTCAGTGACTTCGACAATTTCTGCCACCGACGTAAATTGACGAGTATCACCGATTCAATACCGGAAGTCAAACACTAATGACTAAAACCAAACAAATCCGATTATGACGCATGCGCGAAGGTTGCGTTAAAATATGGAACACCACATCGGACATTACAATTAAACTATACTAAATGTTCGACCTGTGACATTCTCCCCTGGTAGGAGAAAATGGCTCTTGACATTTAACTACTAGGTTAAAACTATAAATATTTTAAACACTACTCCAATACATCACTACCATGCCATACTGTTAAACTAAGAAATAAGCTGCACTACATAAATTTCTATCCAACTACATAACTCAAAATTCAGCATTTTTTTTTAAATTACCAACTCTTGCCAATATTTCGAATCAAACCGTTCGAAATAAAATATCGCGATAAATTTACTGCGAATTAAATAAGAAGTTGAACCTACGCCAGAGTATCGTATTATTACACCCTGTGACATTGGTGGCCAGTGTGGGGGTATCCTGTGGAGTCATGCCTGGTTGCATTGTACGCATGTACAAGTGGCTTGACGTACTCCTTCCAACTGGCTTTTCCTGTAGAGTCAAGTTTCCCTGCATGTTCAGCAGCGTTGAGTTAAAACGCTCTGTACGTCGATTTCCCATAGCGTGGTAGGGTGTTGTCCGAGACTTCTCTACTCCAGCAAAACTACACAGCTCCTTGATGACCTTGCTCTCAAAGTTTCTTCCTTGATCACTGTGCAGTCTTGCAGGAAAAGAGTAGTGGCAGAAAAAGTGCTCGAAGAAAACTCTAGCTGTTGTGTGGGCTGTCTGGTTACGTGTAGGAATGGCCTGGGCATACCGGGAAAAATGGTCCGGGATCACCAGGATGTTCTCATATCCTCCACTTGACTCTCTAGGGAAAGCTAGTCAATGCAAACAATCTCAATGGGATAGGAACTCTGTATAGGAACCATATGTGCTGTGGCCTTGGTTGGCATCTTCCTCCTGATGCAGTTGGGACAGGTTCGAATCTTCTCTAGAACATCCTGTTCCATATAAGGCCAAAATAATCTCTGTTTAACCAGCCATAGGGTTCTGTCTCGTCCTTGATGGCCAACATCATCATGCAGTCTACTGAGAGCAATGTTCCTATAATGTTCAGGTAAAACTATCTGGCACACTTCTTGACCATCTATTTCTGTTTTCCTGTAAAGACATTCTCCTGTATGAAGAGACAAGTCCTATGTCTCAAGTAGTACTGTACTGCCTTTGATTCCTGCCTCATCTCATCTTTACTCAGCGTTATCTTAAGGTCTATCAGATGGTGTATTCTGGCAAAGTCTGGATCCTTTAGCTGTTCCTGAGAAAAATTTACACTAGAAAAATCTGTAGTGTTTAAAATGGATTAAAAACATTCAACAAACGTGAAACCTATTTGTTCTAAATGTAAAAGTGACGCTGGTCACATATGTCATAAAAGTGTTACAAATGTAAAAGCATTACTTTGGTCACAAATGTCAAAAAAATCCCACAAATGTAAAACTAATTTTGAAATTCAAAATTTGATTGTAAAAACACGGTAGTACAAACCAAATGGGTGAAAACTTGCTTCCAAATAAGTCTGCACATATACCATGCCTACATCACTGACGTGAATAGAAAATTTAAAAAAGATGTAATGCCGACTCGTACAAACGCGAAGCTTCAGTAGTGATAAAAAGTGTGGTAAATATCGCAAAGCTGAATAACAATCATTTTCGGAAACTTCGGCAAATGTTTGCAAGGAGAAAGCAGATATTGAAGAAAATGAAGTTCAATTTTTGGCAAACATAAAAACATGGAAAACTACACGTTCATATTCAACCATGTTCGTTGTTTACTGGATTTTGCTTAAATATGACTTGTTCTTTCATAGCTACATACTGTGCAGTTTAGTATTTTGGACGTTGCTTGTTTGTTTTTTGTTTTTGTGTTACAGGTGTCAGTATAAATTTCAAAATACGGTAAAAGCTTACTAGCATATATTTAAGACCCACCTCTAAAGGAGTGACCTACTTTTTCCACCACATGAACTTCTTGAACAGCTCTCTGGCTGTTCGGGTATTCTGTGCTTCCGGAAAATCTACCCTTACATTTTATCTTTCAAGAAAACATTTTTATAATATAGTCATAATGCATTTAAATTACAAACTGACGTCTGGACAATATAAGGCTCTGACTAAATGTATTTTCTGTACTTAATATGCTTATCCTTTTAATCTATATATTATTTAATTAATTTCTGAGCGTTTATAAACAATGTTAAATAAATACATTGTAGAGAAACATAATATGGTATAGGCTTGACTAGATACACCAGTTACTGTACATACTGCAACATTAATTTCATTAAATTCTTAGATAGTAATCCTCTAACCTGTTTTTCATTCATTTACTAGTAATCTTTTTGAGGTTTTAAACACAAATGAAAATAAATATTTCATATAATAGAGAAACAGAATATGGCATAAGCTTGACTGGATACACCAAGTAATGTACATACTGCTAAATTAATGTCATGAAATTGTTAAACAGTAAAAACATCAAAGTCTCTTTAGGGCACTTCCAGGAGTTGTAACTGCACACCCTTTATCCGGTCTATAACTGATTCTCTTTTGGTGTTAAATAGAAAGTTTAATAGTTGCAGACGATATCGGACACTTCGCGTTAATAGACATTTACGGATTAAGTCTACGTGGACTGTGGACACCTAAGGCGATGGATTTTTCAAGGGGACCGTCTCAACATAGTTTAATTATATTATGCGCGATATGAAAAAGAGTTTATAACGGCAATAGGGTTTGACTTATTATATCATCACTATGCGTAGGTGATATAAATTTGGATGTGCCTGTTTTTAGCTCGACTTTTCGAAGAAAAAGTAGAGCTATTGCACTCGCTCCGGCGTCGGCGTCGGCGTCTCCGTTGGGTTAAATTTTTTGATAAAGTCAAATATCTCTGTTACTGTCGAAGCTATTGACTTGAAACTTAAAATACTTATTTACTATCAAAGTATACACAAGGAAGAACAATCCCCATAGCTCTGATTGAACTTTTTCAGAATTATGCCCCTTTTTAATTTAGCATTCTTGGTTAAAGTTTTTGATAAAGGCAAATATCTCTGTTACTATCGAAGCTATTGACTTGACACTTAAAATAGTTATTTACCATAAAAGGCTTCACCAGGAGAAACTATCCGCATAACTCTGATTTGATTTTGATAGAATTATGCCCTTTTTTAACTTAGAATTATTAGTTAAAGTTTGTGATAAAGTCAAATATCTCTGTTACTATCAAAGCTATTGACTTGAAACTTAAAAAAGTTATTTACTATCGAAGTCTACACAAGGAAGAACAAACCCCAAAACTCTGATTTTAATTTTTACAATATTATGCCCCTTTTTAATTAAGAATTTTCTGTTAAATTTTATTATAAAGTCAAATATCTCTGTTACTATCAAAGCTACTGACTTGAAATTTAAATAATTATTTACTATCGAAGTCTACACCAGGAAAAACATTCTGCGTTACCCTGATTTGAATTTTGATAGAATTATGTCCCTTTTTTACTTAGAATTTTTGGTTAAATTTTTTGATAAAGTCAAATATCTCTGTTACTATCAAAGCTATTGACTTGAAACTTAAAATACTTATTTACTATCGAAGTTTACATTTGGAAAATCAATCCCCATAACTCTGATTTGAATTTTTACAGAATTATGCCCCTTTTTAATTAAGAATTTTCTGTTAATTTTTTTGATCAAGTCAAATATCTTTGTTACTATCAAAGCTATTGACTTGAATCTTAAAATACTAATTTACTATTTAAGTCTACACGCGTAGAATAAATCCCCATAACTCTGATTTGAATTTTGTTAGAATTATGTTCCTTTATAACTTAGAATTTTTGGTTAAAGGTTTTGATAAAGGCAAATATCTCTGTTACTATCGAAGCTATTGACTTGAAACTTAAAATAGTTATTTACCATTAAAGGCTTCACCAGGAGAAACTATCCGCATAACTCTGATTGAATTTTGTTAGAATTATGCCCCTTTTTAACTTAGAATTTTTGGTTAAAGTTTTTGATAAAGTCAGATATCTCTGTTACTATCAAAGCTATTGACTTGAAACTTAAAATAGTTATTTACTATCGAAATCTACACCAAGAAAAGCAATCCCCATAACTCTGTTTGGATTTTGACAGAATTATGCCCCTTTTAATTAAATGTACTAAATTGAACAAATATATATGTCATTACAGAATAACTGTAGAGCATTCAATCGCAGAATTGAAGTGTTACAAGAGCGTAAGCTCTGTATGGAGGCACTCACGACAACGACTTTCAAGAACCGTACATGTCTGTGCATTCCTTGTGTGTAGAAGAAAACATGTCGGATTGCTTGTATAAACTGATAACTGTCAACAAGAAATGAACTTCATTTCATTCATGTTTATGCCATAATACAGTATAAATGGGAAGATTTTTTATTTTGATTGTTTTCCTATCTTCCGTTCATTTATCTAGTAAAAAAGCTGTCCATCTCTTCGTCCATCCACTACTGACAAATTAAAACAATAAAGTTATACAAATACAAAGTCTTTAACGCTAATACAGAAATAACAAGTGCTCAGCCAAGCGGGGCAATATACGCCCGAAGGATTATATCAGTGGATGGGAGCAAAATTTAAAGAACTTTACTGTTGAAGCCCAAACGAAAAGGACAACAAAGGGAAGAAATTCCCCGAAAAAACTCTAAGTCCACTAAAATCATTACCAGGTACAGATATGTCAAAATACACCTTAACTTTGCAGGTACCATCCATGTTGTACCACAGAAAAGTGGTATCGGTTGTTTTCCCTACGGCCAGTAATAAAAATGTTACAAAATAACCTATTTATAGTAACATAAAAGGGAAGTAATTCAATAAAAAAATATTGTAAGTTAACAAAAAATGGATATGCCAAATAAAACCAAGAGCACCGCAAAGCAAAGCAACATAAACACAAAACAAAGTCATGTGACCTTTGGCCCCTAAGTGTGACCTTGACCTTGAAGCGAGCCATACGCTCTGCACGTCGTCTCAATGTGGTAAACATTTGTGCCAAGTTTCTTTAAAATCCTTCAAGCAGTTCAACAGTTACACATCGCACTCGAAACAAAGTTATATGACCTTTGACTCCTTAGTGTGACCTTGACCTTGTATCTAGCCATCCAAAACATGCGCTCTGCACGTCGACTCGATGTGGTGGACATTTGTGCAATGTTTCTTTAAAATCCCTCATACAGATCAAGAGTTACAGAGCGGACACGAAACAAAGTCATATGACCTTGACCCCTAAGTGTGACCTTGACCTTAAAGCAAGCCACCTGATACAGGCGCTCTGCACGTCCTCTTGTCCATGATGTGGATAACATTTGTTTCAAGTTTGTTAAAAATCCTTAAGGAGCGGAGTCGACACGAAATTGTTAACGGACAGACGGACAGACAGACAAACAGACAAACAGACAGACAGATGAACACCTGTGGTATCCCAAAATACGTCCTTCAGGCGAATAATAACAACAAAGGAATGGAGACGCAAGATATCACGTTTTCTACAGTTTTCACAATGTTTTACCAGCTGACCTACATTTTGATCCCAACTGACACAGTTTAGATTTTTTCATGTTGGACGACGACGACGATGGAATACGGATACATTGCGATCAGACTAGCTCATCTTTTCATCTTTGTCGCAGATGCGCAACTTATAATATTGAAGAACATTTCAGGAAAGTGTTATGACGCTAGATTAAATACTTTTTGCGATATGTATAACAAAACATTTCTCTGGCGAACAGACGGACGGACAGACAAATCCAAATATTATCCTGTGCAGTGACATATTTAGCCAGACCTTACCATCATTATAGGAATGTTTTCCTACCAAACATGAATTAAAATTATCATGTTGAGACGGTCCCCATGAAAAATCGATCGTCTTAGTTGTTCACAGTCCACGTAGACTTAATCCGTAAATGTCTACTAAAAACAAACTAATTGTGAACATGTTTTCAGTTGATTAAAAGCGAAAAGTTCGGTTTCAATCTAAAGGATAGGCACCAGTATAGTTGCAGCTTCACTAATGCTGCCTGTCAGGTCCTACAATACTTGTTCATAAATGTGACATTTTGGTACAAGCAAAACAGTTTTATCTTCACTATAAATAGTTAATGATATTTCAATTGAGTCAGTCGGCTTGTTAGCATAAATAAGCTGACAAAAACATCTGAAGCAGTTTAAGGGTAAATCAAACAAATATCAATATATCCTAATCACTTAAATATGCATACATCTTGCATAAAAATAACAGTAACAAACTTATATTACATTGTCTTTACTTTCCGTCTTCGAGCTTGTAAATAGGTTTGCATGTCTTTCTTTGATAGAGACAGAACCTGAGTTTTTATAAAGATAGAAAGACATTCAATATAGTCTAGAAATTGATTTCTAAGTCCTTCAAATAACCAAAATGATTGTACAAACTTAAATTTATAAATTATTTGTTTTTATCAATAACTGAAGATTTAATATTTGATTTACCGCAAAGAATGACATCTCTTGCGTAAGGCAAGTACTTACAAGCAAAGCTGTATATTAGTTTACTTCCCCTGAAATTAGACAATTGAGCGGAAAATGGAAAGGGTTTCAGACCCAGTATCATATTTTGTCTGTTGTTAAATGTGTAGAAAAAGTATTTAACAACTTAAGCTGCCGAAAAAATATTTGATACTTTTTAAAACTAGAAAAGAGTTTTTATTTCGTAAAACTGAATTCCAATTTTTTTTTATAGTTTCTTTCTGTAGTATATGATATAAGCTAATTGTACAGCGAAAAAGAAATTAAAAGTTGTACATCAAATTAATTTGTTATAAAATTTAAAGCATAGTGCTTCCTTTTTTGAATACTAATTTCAAATTGGTTAAGCATTTGTCCTGTAAAATTTTACAAAGATGTGCTGGCAGAACAAAAAGCAACGAACATGGTTGAATTATAAACGTGTAGATTTTCAAACCTTTTTCTGTTTGCCCAAAACTTCTTCAATTGCTTTTCCCTTGAACATGCATGCTATGATGCAACTATTTGCCGGTTAGGTTGTTATTCAGATTCACGTTAGCTACTATACTTTTTTATCACTACTGTAGCTTCGAGTTTGTACGAATCCGTTTTACATCATTTTAAACTGTTTTGAAGCAAGTTTTCGCCAATTGGTGTGTACTACTGTATTTTTACCATTAAACTTCGAATTTCACAATCGATTTTACATTTGTAGGAATATGTTTTTGACATTTATGACCAAAACAATGTTTTTTACAATTTTGACGTTTTTTATTGACGTAGGACCAGCGTCATTTTTACATTTAAAACAACTAGGTTTTACGTTTGTGAAATGTTAAACATATGTAACACATTTTTTCACATTTGTAACCAATTTCACATTTGTGATCATTTTTTTACATTTGAGGTCCTACAGTGTAAATGAAATATCAAATAATATATATTTGCAATAAAAATGTATCAACATTTTGATATATTTGAAATTACATCGGTTAATCGATTTATAAATCCATTCACTCAAATTTAAGGAATACATTGGATTTATATAAAATATGTTAACTGTATGCGCTTGCTTAATGTGTCTTTTAACGTAACATCTATTCATCTATAGGTCATATGGCGACATTCCAGTTTTTCTTCGTTAAGGAAAATCCCATTATGGAACCTGGGTAGAACTAACGTCCTTCTAATAGCTAGCTAGATGTGTTCCTCATATGAGAAGAATTCTGCACCCCAAGCGGGCTTCTGACCCATAACGGGTAGGGGCAACTGATCCGACCTTAACCACTCGGTCACTAAGGTTCCTTGTGTGTAGGCACTATTCAACCAATAGCACATTCAATGGCGTTGTACATAATAATAATTATAATAATAATAATAATAATAATAATAATAATATCTTTATTTAGACGAACAGTCATGACCGCAACCCTGGGCAATTTTACCCCTATTGCCGAATACCAGTGCTTAAAGCATTACATGGTACGCACAAACGGGCTGAATATAGAGGTTCAAACCCCTAGTTAATGATGCCATCAATTATTATATAAAAAATAAGAATACCTCACACTGCCCTACCCATAGAGGCTGTACCATCAAGTGCATTTAATTTAAGTGTTGAAATGTAAAAACTTACAAATATTTAAAAACTATCATCTGCTGTTATCGCATATGAAACAAATATCAAAAAGAAATTAAAACAATGCCATGAAGTCTCTGAAATACAATGTCTTAAGATTTGTTTTGAATATATCAAGTGATTTACTTTTTCATTTTGGACTAATAGTACAGAAGCTTCTATTATCAAATATTTTGCACTTGTTGTATGAAACAACATAACGCCATTCGGAATTTTTAGACTTTGTCTACTAGGAACATACTCTGTAAGCAATTCTGTAAAATACATAGGTGATCTGCCAATGTGACAGCTATACATGAAAGAAAGTATTTTAAACTCAATCCTTGCTTTCACCTAAAACCAATGTAAGTCATACAATGTTTGTTTGGAACTGTCAAATTTCCTCCTGTTAAGGACAAGTTTTGCGCACATGTTTTAAGTACGTTGCATCTAACGCTCCTCACTGTTAGCTACACCATACAGTATGACATTGCAGTAATCCAGATGTGAAATAACTAGAGAGAAAACTAAAATTTCATAGGCTGCTTTTGTTAAATATTTTCGGATGTTTTTAATTCGTAAGTAATTCAATATGGCTGTTCGACAGTTTACATGACCTCTAAAGTTCAAGGTTTCAACAAGATATCTAATTGTGCTTTCACCAACCGAAGCAGCGCAGATTCACAGGAGTGATATTTCCTATGTGCAAACTGGTCTTAAGCAAAAGACTGTTTTGATTTACATGTGTTTAATTTGTTAAGAACACCTTTCTCAATAAGCTTTGACAGAAATGATACATTACTCACAGGACGATAGCTGGAACGCTCTAGTTCAAGATATGCTTGTTTAGAAAAAGGTCTAACAACTGCTTGTTAGTATTCCACAGGAAAATATTATTATTATTATTATTTATTATTATTATCATTCTTCTTCTTCTTCTTATTATTATTATTATTATACCACATTTATATTTCACTCTTTGTATGCATATGGACACGTTCAAAAGTGCTTTACAGAATAAACGGAATAAATTGCAAACAATACAAACAAATACGCATACAAAAAATGCATTCCATATTAACAAAAATCGTGAATGTAAAATATATAGATAAAACAAGATAAACATACATACATAATTAAAGTATTTAAGTGACCTAGGATAAAATACTGTTCTACGCTGTTTTATGAAAAGAAAAACAATGTATCGGTAAGTTAACGAAATGTTGTACAAAAAAGTGGGGCTTTTGAAAGCAGCTAGCGTGTGAGCTTTCCTGATCTTACCGGGAAGGGAGTTCCAAAGCTTTAGAGCAGTGAACGAAAGCTGCTATTTTCATACATCATGGTTTTAGTTTTTGGCATAACCAGTGACAGCGTGTCTTGTGATCTTAGGTTTCTGACCGGTTTAAATTTTATTTTTGTTGTAATGAGAGATTCACCAATTTAGTGATACTAGAGGGAGAAGTTCATATAAATGTGATTTCAGAATACGTGTTGGCGAAGTATCTAGCTCTGAAGACGTAGTATTCAATTCACTGATGAGTTTTTTCACTTCCTCTTGAATCAATTCAGTAAATTTGCTGTACATCCCTTACTTGAGGTTCAAAGTTTTGGTATTCACTCAGGGATTGACGTAATTTTTAGATTTTTGCAATGAAAAAGTCCACAAATTTTTCGGCCAGTGAATTATTAGACTCTCCTTGAAACATTGGGTTTTCTGATTTGGTGCCAGTTAGATCAGATACTAATCTATACAGAGTCTTGGAATCACATTTAGCGTTCTCTATTTTTCACTGAGGAGTGTGTTTCTCTTTTGACGTTTGATTTCAAAATTGTATTCGTTTCTTACTGCTGTATACAATCCAAACTGTTCTGTTTTACCGTAACGCCTCTATGTATGCTCAGACTTTCTAACTTGTTGTTTTAGACGTTGCAAATTTTCATTGAACCATGGTTTCAGTGCTCGCTGAATTATAGTTTTCTCTTTAAGAGGAGCGAGCTTATTCAGGGCATGCTATATTATTCAAACTCATTCACAAACTTATTATTCACTAAATCATCGTTTATTTATTGCATTTAGGTCACTGGAAAATTCTGATACTTTCAATTTTTTGAAGTTTCTAAATGATACGCTCCTACTAGTAATATTCTCTTTTATAACATCTAAGAGAAACTTAACAACACAGTGATCAGATAAAAATGGTCCAGGCTCACATTTGTCTACATAAACACCATTAAGTGACTCAGTTATAACTAGATCCATGCTATGTCATCCTGTATGAGTACTGAAAACAATGCGATGTCCATATGCAACACATGCATCAAATATTCTTTGGTTAAAACGGGTTTTTATATACCCTCTTATTTCTTTACTTATTTCTTTTGCCATGACGTACACAGTGAGTACGAGTGCACAGACTTTGAATGACTTTCAAATAAAAACCAATGGACCGATTTCTGATTTCAAAGTGTGTTATATCAATAGGTAGCTGATAAATTGAACCACAATATAAAATGATTTTCGTGGATTTCATGGCCAAAAATGCAACACTTATTGAACCATCCCAATCTGATTAAAATCATCTCCAATTAATGCTACGGATATTGGATCTGAGTACAGGCTATTGAGACACTCGTTCACCAATCAGAGCCTTGCTTTCAACATTTTGAAAGTGAAAGTAGAAGTTCAAAAATATCTATATTTAACCGGAAATTCCGGTTTTCTATATGAGATTATCACGTACGTGGTTATAATTCTAATAAGTAAGTTTATATAAACACACGAGAATTGGTGGTTTTTCCTATTTTTTCGTTCAAAATTGAAAAGCGCTTGTAAGGGATACCGGAGGTAAACTGCCTTAATTATAAAGCTTTACATTCAATTAACGATAAATTTTACGTGTTCGTCTGTGGTGTATTTGTCACTTAGCAGGAAATTATTTATTACCGCAGCAGCCCAGGTCGATTCCCGACTCGGCCGTTAGTTTTGTCTTGATTTGACATTTCTTAAAAATCTTATGTTCATAATATGACAAAACTTTTATTCTAAAGAAAACACTATTTTAGTCTTTTAGCCAAATCCCATTCAGCAAATCGCTTTTAGAAACGAGTCGTCTGACAGTCGTCTGACTGGTTCAAATGAAAATAGATTGGTGGAAATAAAAATAGCAATATTGGAAATACAGAAGATGAATTTGAATGAACTGTCATCAGATCTAACTTTGAGGAAGATCGAGAACTTTAGTCAGATTGTGAACCAACCTCGTATGTTCTGTCATTTTGTAGAGTCTGACTATGTCTTATTTTCAAAACCTTTTGTTTTCGTATTTCTGCAAAATCACCTTTTAACTTTAGACACAGAGCAAATTATACAGAAATAAAAAATGATAGAAATACACTGCTCTATCGGAAAATATAATGACAAGCTGCATCACATTAAAAGAAGTTAGAATAATTCTCTATTTAGACTATATAGGCACAGAGCACTTACCAATCACATGATGTTAATGTTTATGTATTGAACATCAGGCTGCCTGATTTCGGTATATAACATGTTTACATGTCAGGGAGTGGTGTCAACTTGTCAAAACAGTGTCTTATTATGTTAAAATCTATGTTTTTGTATCAAAGTGTGGTGTTTATTAGTCGAAACAGTGAATTTTTATATTAACTAGCCGTGTAATCTTGTTAAAGTGTGGTGTTAGCTTGTCGAAACAGTGTACTTTAAAAAAAAACGTGCGCTATCATGTGGAAGCGTGATGCCAACTTACCAAAATAGTGTCTTATTATGTTTACTAGCCATGTTATCATAACAAAAAGTGATCTTGTCTGCTAAGTGTGTTATTACGTTAAAAAGCTTTGTTATCTTGTTAAGATACGTTGTGATTTTGTCTGCAGAACGTGATGTTACGTTAAAAGGCTATCTTATCTTGTTAAATCGTGGTGTGAACTTAGCAAAATATTGCTTATTATGTTGAATTGCTTGTTATCATGTCAAACTGCGATGTTTAATTGTCGAAATAGCGTCTTAATATGTTAAATAGGCATGCTAGCATTTCCAAACGTGGTGTTTACTTGTCAAAACAGTGTATTATTATGTTAAAAAGCTATGTTATCATGCTAATTTACCATGTGAATTTGTCTACCGAGCATGCTGTTGTATTTAAAAGCTATTTTTCTTGACATAGTGAGGCGTTCACTAGTCAAAACAGTGTTTTACTATCTTAATATGTTATGTTGGCATGTCAAAGTGTGATGTTAATTTGTGTAAATAGTATCTTCTTGTTAACAAGCTTTGTTATTATGTCACAGTTTGGTGTTAATTTGTTTTTCTGTCCAGGAAAGATTTTGCAGGTACAAAAGAGAATTAATAAACCATCCCTTATGATAGAAGTGCAAAGCAAGTGTTTTAGAAACATTATTTATTGAAGGGAATTTTAAACAACTCCACGTAAAGACAGATGGCATGATATTGTAAAACAGAAGAACTGAGACTCCATCCCTGATATTCGTTTGAAAGTAAACTTTGTTTCAACAATAGTTGAGTATTAGGTGACGTCCGTCAGTCATGTTTCAATCCTGGAGCATAACTTAGTAATCGTTAAAGGTATTGACCATAAACTAGGCTTGTAGGTAGGTGGCGAGGGGATAATGGGAAGAGCGCAAGAATGTGTTGGTAAGTCAAAGATTAAGGTCACAAATTGAGCTCAAAGATCAAATGCTTTTGTCATATTTTGTGTCCCTATGGTAACTTAATAAGCGTTCAAGATATTGACTTCAAAGTTTGAATGAATGCAGATCGCGATAAGTAGATGTGCTGAGCGCATAACCTGGATAGGTAGTCAAAGGTCAAGGTTAAAACCTGGGCTCAAAGATAAAATATTTCCACCAACTTTCGTGTCCGAAGCATCTTTTAGTCGGGTTTAACGTCAGATATATATATGGCAATATGGGCGGGTGGGGGTGGAAGAAAACCACATGGCCCCTCCCAGCAATATTTCATCACTGGTAAGAACCTGGGTATAACTACCGACCCTCCGTAAGCCAGCTGGATCAGTTTCTCACATGAAGAATTCAACGCCTAAAGCGAGGGTTGAATCTACATTGGTTAGGGGAAAGCGATTGGAAGTCAGCTATCTTAACCACTCGGACATGGAGGCCTCTTGTCTAGAGCATAACTATTATCGATTCAAAATATTGACTTTGACCTTTGCGCTCCATTGGTGACCTTGATCTTTGACCTGCCATCCACATTCTTGTGCTCTGTCCATCGTCTACATGCGAAGTACAGCTATTGCTGAAACAAAGTTAACTATCAAAGCGGATATAAATTGATAATTGTTCAGGACGGAGTCAAACAATTTGTCTATGCTGAGTTGATTTAAATTTCCTTTTTATAGATAATTTTCTAAAATACACAAGACAGAGCTGCGAATATTGTGCTTTCATAATATTATAACGGATGGGTTATCAAATTCTCTTTTGTACCTGCAAAACGGAGTGTTATTTAATAGCCGTTCAAGTTATTGACTTCTAAACTGGCATATAGGTAGGTTGTAATGAGACGATGTGCAGAGCATATGAGATTAATCGGAGGGTCAAACTAAGATCAACTATCAAATCTGTCCTTCTTTCTTTGTGTCAATAGGAAAACTTTAAAACTATTCAAGGCATTGACTTTAAACTTATTAAACTTAGAATATTGGTGGGTTGTGACGAGATTACTCCTTCTCCCGTCACATTACCCCCACGTCCAAATAAAAAAAAATATTTAAAAAAAAGAAAAAGAAAAATATACATATATATTTAGTTTCTTGTGCCTTATAATTCAGTCTGCACAAATCCTTTCAACCCTCTCCGTCCACAACTACATTATATCCACCCTCCCTCAAATTTTTAATTGTACTGCCTCCTTCTCTGATCTAAAGCTTCGGGCGTATATTGTCCCGCTTTGTAGAGCCCATGTTACTTTTTTCTAGAAAATTCTGTTTCATATTTATTTAAATACTTAGTCATCAAGTTTATAGCAAAACTAAGGAAAATATTGAAAAGGTAGTCAGGGTTAATCGGCTTGAGGCGACTATTTTACTCTCAAATCAGGTACTGACTTAACAAATGAAAGTATGAAAACGACTGGACGTTGTATACCACTTGCTGCTATTTTCGCGTTACATCTGGTCTCGCGGTATTTGATTTTTGCGAGAACAACAATGTGCAGCGCTTTCTACAGTAAACACATTTGACCTACTTTGAAAGCTGATTACGTTTCACATCCTAATTTTGTAAACGTAGGTCAATTATTTTTAAATGCCCTCGTCGATCATTTGACTAAGTAATATCGGTAATGAATTGTGTGTTGTCCATATATTTGACGGAATTACCCTTCCACTGAGTTAATTTTACATTGCAATAATTTTTAATGTCTTACTCACGAAAATTATTTTGAAAATGTAGGGGTCCTATACATTTTAAACTTTCACAGGAAGCGCTTTTACAAATCGAATACCGTACCGCGAAATTAAAATGAAAGTCATATGCACCGGAAACATGATGGGTTTAAAAGTAAACAAGGACTAGAAAAATGATTTTCTACTTGAAATAATAGTGGAAAAGAAAAGGTTTTCGAAGTTAATAGGAAATAATAGCAACATAATATTGTTTTTCTTTCCTTCATTCATTTAGTCCCTTAGTACCGCGAAAATAGCTGCAAACAGGGTATGTGAAAAGATAATGATTGTACACAGATGTGCTCATTGATTCTAAAACACGAGGGGAAAATAAGCCTTTCTCCACTAGAAATCCTGGAGGTTGGAACAACACAAATTAGAATTTCGGATAACACACTCAGTTTGTGAATTAAATTCATCAATCCATCCAGAACATGTTTAACTTATAACGTAATAAGTATGCTTATACACGTATTCTTCACTGTGTCTATTATACGAGATAGAGAAATTTTGTAGAACGTATTCTACATTAGCCTATCAATATTTAATGGAACAGTTGATCTAAGTCGCAATCAATAACTACGCCGGGTATTCAGCTGTTCTGATTATTGGCAAACATATCTAAGTATAGTATATCGATCAGTATGGATTTGATCAATGGGGTATAATAAAACTAAACATTCCTTCGTTTTATACATATCGGAAAATTATTTTTACCAAATCGTGCTTGTCTTAGAGAAGGATTATTTAATGACGATTAGATAAAACGGTATATTCTCACATTTTATTATATTCAAGTAGAGTAACATTAACGAAAGACTGAAAATAGCAGGACAATTTGTTGTCAATAATCTCAAATGACAAAAAAACGAACTGAAACAATTTATATAGTGAAAAATAATGTTAAACATTTTATACAATTACACAAATGACCTATCACTCGGGGTAAGGCAGTACAGGATACTTTTTGTAATTTTGCTGATACTTTAAATGGTTTGCGTAAATTTTGTATTGTTTTATTAATTCAAATTTTAAGTTATAGTAAATACACTGGTATTTTTTACTTTATTGGGAATTTTCATGAACGAATACTTGTACTTTTCGGTCATTGCAAAATTTGTGTCATTTCCGCTTCCGTGCCGGTGATAACCGTAAATGAGGATAAAATGGCGGGTTTGTGTTTAATAATGAGTAACTCTTTCGTTTAAAATTGTTGATTGATTTGCGTTTCTCTGCATACATGTATAAAGCAGAAATGCGTGATTGAAGAAGCAAAATGCATCTATTTGAATAATCACGCAAAATTGGCCGGCAAACTAACTTTTTATTTATTTAGTACGAGAAATTTTGGTGACGAATGCATGTTACGTTATGCCCGCATGCCTGTTTAAAAGTCTCTTCAAACGCAGGATAATTGACTTTTGATAAACATAGTTAATATTTCTAAATATTACACAAAAGATCGTTAAATGGACTAATTATCTACTAATGATATATATCATTGTTCCAAATAAAAATACTGGTGTTTGGTCCACTAGAGTCATGTGAAATGTACTCGTAATTAATTGAACTAAACCTTTTGCCTACTAAATGTTTAAAATGGACTGAATAAGCATTCAATTCGGACAGTCCCATTTATTATTCGAAGGGGTGTTCCCTGAAAATGTACTGACTGAATAGCGAACAGTGCAGACCATGATCAGCAAGGGACGTGCAGGCTGATCTTGGTCTGCACTGGTCGCAATGGCAGGCAGAATCACTTCACACTAGCAGGCTAAATGTTAAAACAAATAGAAGATAAGTAGATGTTTGTTTTATTTTTCTGAGACAATACTTAAGCTGAAGAATTTATACTTTATACCCTACTACACTTTACATTGTATAAAACTTAGTATTATTTATATACACAACTAAGAACTCTTGAGTTTTATATAAAATATTCAGCTTAAATTCAATTAGGGTTTCAAGAGGATCTTGTTTATTTACACACATATCAAACAAACTACTCAGATAAAACTAGAGTGACAAAATAAGGCTCAGAAAACTGTCAAGAAAGCGTGCCAATATATGCACGTGGATGTTTAAAGGAGTCAATAAAGCTGATTATGTATGTTAGAAGTGTTTGTGGACATGCAGGTGTATTTTGGCATTTCGGTCACCATCCTTTGCCCTTGATACATCCTGATAATGTCACAGAACAATTGAAAATAAAACACAACATAATTAAAAACATTGGAACTGAATATCAAAGTGTATGCAGCATTGATGTCTAAATTGCTTAGGTATTTACATTGTGTTAGAATGTTTGCAGTGTGTTTATTAGACATACTTCATTTGAAATATTTGGGACCATAATCCTTAATTAAGTATTTATTTTATTTATTTATATATTTACGTTTCATCAATATACACCAATTACATATACATAATAAAACAGTGTAAAATTCACAAAAATTTGAATGACATGAGACTTTTTGTAAAATAAACATTCTATCATCTTTTTAAACACAATTATTATTTCAATGAGTTAGTGAGATTAGGAGAAGCAATGAATATTTCCTGTTGGAATCTAAAATGTTTATATACAGTTAAGAAAAAATACATGATAAAACCATGTACACTTCTAATATTACCTATTTAACCCATATCACATTTAACCTGAAAACATTATTTTAGCACGAGTAACCTATGTTAAGTATTTACATATTAACACTTATGAGACATAACAACAATGTAAATCTTACACAGAGAGTAATTATTACATATTCTGACGAAAGTAATTGTTATATACTCTGAAGAAAACAGCAAATACTGTCTGTTAAAATCTAGTTAAAACAGGGAGTGTAAGACCTAATCATGAAAATCTAAGCAAAAGCTGTTCTAATTAAATATATGGTTTAAAACACATATCTTCATATATCAGATATTGCTTTTATGCATTTACCTAAGATATTTTCTAACATTTAAAACATATTATATATAATATATATATATAAAGTACACAGGACATTATTTATACATTAATTCATTCCTTCTTCTCAGAATAAAAAGTAGGTTTTGGACATAAAATATATCATTTCTCCACTAGTAAAAATAAATATGAACTGATCATTTTTAGACATATTCATAAAGTTCTCATTTATTTATGTAGCTTTTCTGGATGTCACTATATAATTCACATTTCATAAGAACATATTTTTCATTTTCAATCTGGTCCTTACAAAAGGGACATATTCTTTTAAGAACAGTAAAATATTTCATACTTTCCAGTCTCAATACGTAATGGTGCCACACCACACCAATATTTAGCCGAAGCGGATCTATGTAAACGGGATAGTAAAGTGTTACAGTTTTATAATTTTCTGGTTCATATTTTGCTTTACACAATTTATCATGGCTCAAGAAGGTCGGTGGTTCTACCCAGGTGCCCTCTCGTGAGGGGCACCAGGGGTCTTCCTCCACAATCAAAGCTGGAAAGTCGCCATTTGTCCTACAATTGTAAACCCAACAAAAACAATTTATAGGTATGTAATTTATTGCCTCCTCGTCTACCAACTCCAGTAGTTAGTTCAAAGTATTATTCCATTTCTTTTAAAATCATTTCTACCAGCCTTTGTTATTCTATCAATAAATTTAGTTTTTGGCATTGGTAGTAAAATGTTAAATATATCTTCACATTCTATTGACCTTAAATTTGTCTAATTCTAAAACGCCAAATCCTACATCTTTTCTCACTTTCAGAAATATTTCATGATTTATTTTGTCTCTAGGCATCTTACACAATCTGAACCAGTTATTGGATACTTATTGCCATAAATATCAAAACTATGTTTAATGTAAGGTAACAATTTGAACTTAGATGAATAAATCAATGGTATTTTATGAGTGAGCATTAAAGGTTCACTGTCTTACATGCATAGTAATGGTATTGTGAAACGCATGTAAAATCTAGATATTGGATTTAGTTTTCCTTTTTTTTTTGCTGCAGTCACTAAATAAAGTACTTTGACCCTATCTACATGAGCATAGCAAACTCAAACATAGCAGATTCTATCCTCATCAGTCACTTAGTTAGTATTCTATGCATAAATTCTGAATTTACCAAATGTTGCTTTGGAACCTCAATGGGATAAGACTACAGTTCACTTTTTGCATTTTGATACAAAACATCAAATTTAGAATATCAGAAATAAATGGTAATTATTCCGTTCTTCTAAAAGTGTGTGATGAGAACATTTTTAAGCAATCTGAGCGAAATTAACATCCATCAGATTTGTTACAAAAACAACTTTATCTGTATGAAATTAGAGTTGCCAAATAGCTGAAAACGATGTACACAAGATATTAGGGAGTATTCACATAGAGAAGAGATAGTACCTAAAAATTCAAATAGTTCTTTACATTGTTTTTTTTTTCAGTGTGAAATGATAGCTACGTCCACAGATTTACTAGATATATTATGTTTTCCCTCCTTTCAATGTAAAGATAGAAATATCTGATATTTAAAAAATTACTTTCTAAAATATCTGAAGCAAAGTGGATAACTCTTGTATTGACACTTTTTCACTGATTTTGGGATTTCCCTAATTAAAGTCAGTATCGAAAGTCTCCACAGCTAAATAATTTTAACAAAGATTAGTGTAAGTTTTGGCTACTTTCAACACATTGAAAGTGCCTATACTGAACATTCTTTTGTCTTTTAGCAAATTCAAAATCCAAGACAAACCAAGAGTCTAAAACTCATGAAAAAATTCTTAATGAAAGAGAATGACAAGCTCTTTAATATAAGCTTACCAAACCTATACCAAAAATTGACCTGAAAGAAGCTATTAAATATTTTATAGTGTAAACAAATCCCTACAACATTTTACCATCAATATTTTCCACTCAATTCAGAGGAAAATTGTTGATATAATTGTAAATGAGAGGCCCTTACAATACTCTTTTTTTTCAAGTTGTGTAAACAGTTTAAGTTGTTGATTGATATATCTTAAGTTACCCGCCTACATTGTTTACAAAACTCTAGCATGGCCTCACAACTTATAAAATAATTATCAGTGTAAGCCATGAGAAAAGTGTTAGCGTTTTATATCGAATACAAATAGCTTTAAACAAATGTAGGTCATATTTTGTTTGCCTGATCAGTTGTTGGGAAAAGGACCTATTTAGTTTTTCTTTCACTTTTGACCACTGTTTTATGTTGGCTTCATTTTATTGGTCAATTCAGAGTTGATCCCCTTATATCTTCTTGGGTAGGTACCATCTCTATATAGAGGGAAATAATACCTGTTTCAGAAAGTTATACAGGTGACCTACTTATTTGATTACAGAATTGAAAATTTTTAATCATTTGATGCTATTAAATTTACATATGATAGAATAAAGATTAGCTGCTGTACAACTGAGTCATTAACAAATAGAGACCATTCCTTAAAAATACACAATACTGATTCTTCCAGTAGTATACAGTAAATACTGACTGCGATGAAATGCTATGCAATGGCTTACATTCATTGTGTCATTTTATACAAATAAATAAGTAATTTATTTTTTTTTAAATAATTAGTGTAAGCAGTGAATCAACAACAATAAAGCCTTTAAAGACATGACCTAAGATAAATTTCCAACGGTATATATCTTTTCTGTTTTAGAACAAAGACAACAGATCCAAGATGAAAAATGGAAAATTTTGGGGAAGAGTAAAGATGGACCTTACCATTGTGAGTTTCTGTTCGGGTGTATTTCTTATACCATTGATACTTAATATGAATGGCAAACACACTGATTTTGCTTTAATATAGTTTCTAAGAAACTTTATATAAAACCGAACTAGAGTGTTCTTATACACTGAAGAATAATAGAAAGCATTTTAGATCATAATGAGATTTTGTTTTCATTTTACTAGAAAATTATATCAGATATGTCAGTTGAAATATGCTTAAAGTTTATAATGATCCACTCTTAATGCCATTCATTTGAATGGATAAAATCTATAAAATGATACAATAGAACGCAACAAAGCAAAACAGTAGTGTACACTCTGTTTGATGGAGTCTCATCATGAGGGAAAATAAAATGTGTAGTATCCCTCACGTCCCCTAGCGTCCCCTAAAGCCGAATTCTATCATATTAACACAATATGAATTATTCCATTGCAGATAATCCTCAAGGATTGAGATGGTATGAAGATGTTGTTATATTGCATTCCCCGAAAGATGCCCTTGTTGTTACAGGTGTGTAAATTGTTAATGAAAAAAAATTCTAACCAATATCTTATATGCTATTATATTAAAATACGATTACGAAAATTGTACATTAATGTACGTCAATCTTTAGTCTTAACGATTTTCTTCACAATATGCACATAACAGAACAGGCATCAAACAGCATGCAGAAGTTAGAAAGATTAAGGCCAACAATGTACGAGGGGCTCGTACATGGTGTACCTAACCATGGGGAAAAACTGATACCTACACTGAAGCTCTCAAAATAATTACCACGATTGAAATTTATTAAATCAAAAGTCATTAAACAAGCAGACTAAGTAAAAACTACATTCTCTCTCTTCACTTACAATTAGATAAGTGTTTCCTGAACATATAGCTTATGCTGACAAAGTTGTGTAGCTGAACTAAAGTTTTTGTATGTATGATGCTGGCACCAATTTTTCATGAATAATGGCCCTTTCTACTTAGAATTTTAGTTTAATTTTGATGCATTTTCACTAAATCTCTGTTTTTAGTGGATGGAATTGATTCAAACTCAAATTAGTTGTCACACATCATCGCCCACATTATATGACACAAGGGCCATTATTCTCACATCAATATTTCATTGATTATCCAACTCCTGGTTAAACTTTTGATGCACTTTCATGGTATCTCTGGTATTACTAAGTTTTTGTGAAACTTAACTTGAAACTTAAAACAATTGTCCTATATCATCAGCTACACCATATGGCAGGAGGGCTGAAAATCCTGCACCAATATTTCATAAAATATGTCCCATTTTTACCTAGAATATCAGGTTTATTTTGACGCACTTTCGCTATCTATTATTACTTAATGGATATTATTCAAACTTTAAAACGTTCTTCAATGTAATCCTTTTCATCTCTTGCACAAATATTTTATGAATTTTGTCCCCTTTTTGCTCAGAAATTCAGTTAATTTTTATGATTCTTTTTCCCCTATAATATTCAATATAAAATAAGTGTTCACATCATTACCTATATGATATGCCAAAAGTGCCATAACTCTGGTACCAATATCTTATGAAATATGATCTTTTTTTATTTAGAATTTTAGGTTTAAGATGAGATTCACTTTTGCTCTGTTTCAGTTAGTACTAAATGGATTTGATTCAAACATAAAGTAGTTCTTTGACATTGTAAGCCACCTGATATGACACATGGTATAAAACTCTTACAGAAATTTTCCATGAATAGTGTCCCTTGGATATTTAGTTTATGTTTTGATACACTTTAACACTATTTCTGTTATTTCTAAATATATTTGACTCAGATTTAAATCGTCATCCACATTGGACCAGAACATTCCAGTGATAGCTCCAGCTTTCTAAGATGTGCCCTATTTCACTATCAAGCACTTAAATAGTTGAGTGCAATGTCTCCTGTGACAGCTTTTGTATATATTTTATTTTTTCCTACGTTTTGCATTAAACAGTCTTAGAAATTGATTAGTTCAGTGATAACGACAGCAACCTTCATCTTTAAAGAATGTATTTGTCTTTGCAAGGTTTTTTGAAACAATTTTCTTTGTGAATTCTTGAACCTAGATATATTAACTTTAGTAAAAAGATTGACATTGTAATTTTACATCTCGCTGTATTTCACCCTAACTTGACTAATATAAATTGGCTTGTTCAATATTCAATAAATATAAGCTAAAAGTAGATTTACAATAATCTAAACTATTGTACTTGTATAATGTAGGCGTAGTACGTGCCTAAAACATTTAAAGTCAACAATAAAATTCTGCTGAAAACGATAGTTGTACATCAATCTAATAAATGTATAACTTTGTCATCATTAAAACAGATATTCATGCTATAAAAGTAATAATAGCTTAAGAACAACTTTTGAAAATCAGTCGAATTTCTACAAAGTGAAACAGTCTGTAAAATCTAAGATAAAAGCAGAGTTTAAAACTTACCAGAAATTCTGATTGACAGAGAAATGTGGATAGATTTTTAAGTTGTAAGCTTTATAATAGAATCAACTGTATATATTCCATTTAAAATTACTTTACAAAATACACATGTAAATACACATTTATACGGTCATTCTAATTCTAATTATTTATTATGATGTTGCCAATCAACTTGAAAACAGAATCTACCTTTAAGAAGTAAGTAATTAAAAAATGTATGCCATATCGAAACAGTAACAGCATTTTACCATTAATGTCTTCCATTCATTGATATACATAAACAATGGCCTATGATCCTCTTTTATCACAAATTTAGTTAAGGCTTGTGTCATAGTTCTAACGTAATTGTAACCAAAATGGTATTGGTGTTAGATTCTTAAACCTCCAAAGACTTGTTCATATCTTTTAAAATTATGATACTAATAGACTTTGTAAAACGATTCTTTGGAAGCATAAAATGCCACCAAGAAACGTAATAGCAGTCTCTGTTCATAGCGATAATGGAATTTGCAACACCCTTAATGCCCCCTAGCACTGGCTTAGGCGGAACTCCATTATAGTAAAAATGAGTGTACTGCATTATCCCAAAAGACCGAAATATATAACAACACATAAGTTGTTGTTTTTTTTTTCATGAGACAGTAAAAGAGCATATTGCTAGTATTTCACTTTAACCTAAAATTGCTCTTAGTTTAAACGATATATATTTTGAAACAACATACACATAACATGTACAACATGTACAACAAATTTGCTCTTGAATTTACTAAATGAATTTGAATTTTACTGTAGTTGGTATTCCATTTTTTTTTCAATCTGACTAAACCTAAGTATTTCACTAAAATTGATTCACAGAGTTCAGATATATGAAAAGTTATTAAGAATCATTAATATTTTAGTCAAGGCATAAAGAAAACAATTATACATTTTAAGTTCATTTAATACGCATGAACCGCAGCATATCCAAGAATGGAATTGAATACCTTGAAATAGTAGTTACTACGGCAACATATTTGGAGTACAATACACATTTTATATGACAATCATTTAAAAAATTTGAAGAGAAAATGAAAATATTTCTTTCAGTTATTAACAAATTTCACTCAGTGCATTAAAGTTAAAGAACATTTGTTGACTAACGCAGGAGAAAATTGTTCTACGCATTTTAAAAACTACATCAGTATTCAAGGACGGCCTAGATTTCACTGAGACGCATTCTTATTTACGATTACTAACACTGGAAAGTAGCAACTTTGGCATCCTTAGGCAATAAAAGAAACTTATTTTTTCACAACAACCGGAGAATTAGGGGCAAATACGTAAACAAACGGATTGTCGATTGTCAGTACAGGTCCACTACCTTAATTTTGTAAAATGTAACTATAACCCAGAGGTGTACAGGTTTAAAACACACCAAAGAAAACAAGCATACACTTCATATACTTTATATTTTAGGGAGCAGACATAAACCTAACAGTGAATTTGATATAATAAATGGACAGACGATGATGAAGTTTACAAGTGGATTCCAACAGAATAGCAGAGAAGATTGACCAGCTACAAAACGCGACTGTGGAAATGAGATTATCTAGTGATGAAGCATTTAAAGAAATAACAAAACAAACTTTATAATTGTGAAAAATAGGAGCTGCATTATAAACAATGAACAATATCTTAAATTCAGAGGTAACGCTTAAAGTGATTCAAAAACTTTTGGGACCAGGAACATTTTTGATTATATGGGTTATTTATTGCTTGAAGTCATTTAGTTGTATATATTCATTTCCTGCAAAGCCATATGTGTATGTACTTTGGAATAACTAGGGCATATTGCAATGAACTAGGGCATATTGCAATAGACTCATAAATGAATTTTATATGAGAAAGGACTAATTCTTACATTAATTATCTTTAATAGGTCATTTTGGAAATTGTATGCATGTGTCTTTAATTGGAATCATTTTGATTTGAAAAGTAAATATTATGCATACGTTGTATTGTTCTTTTTACCAGTTGACAGCATCGTCCTATACATTATTATGAATGTAATAAAATAAGGGTTTGTTGATAAGTATAAGAACCAAAATATCTGCTATATCTTTCTAGTATAATATAAAAGCTCAAGTTGCGTTTGTAACTTTCAATGCTTCCATGAATTATATTCAACATGATATTATTTTTTGAAAACACTGCTATCAAAACAATAGTGCAGAAACTGCTGTTCGTACTACTGCAAATATTCAGGAATAAACAAAAGTTATTTTCAAGCCATACAAATGCTAGTAAATAATATGATGAAACAGGCGCAAGTTGTTTGTCTACGAAACATTCCCTGCTTATATTTCAGTGATTCTTTAAAGGGAGAAAATGTCGTAAATGTTCTTTGAGTCATTTATACACCTTTCTAAATGTAATAAAACATCAATGTCCTATGATCTGTCACTTCTAAAGAAAACAGCCGATGCTGAACAACGAATTATAAGCATATTATTTGTTTTACAAATGGAAGATCTTTACAGTCACAAAGATAACGAGTCATTAGACATTCAAAGGGAGACGATACTGTCTCTCTTTCCGCAAATTTTTTCACAGTTGTCAGCAAGCAAAATATATTAAGACATCTCTGTCTTTACTTAAGAGAAGAAATAATTTTTATAGCATCGCTACGAGTAAAACACATTTTACATCAGTAAACTAAGGACGAATTAGGTATTGCAAAAAAGCTCCCTGCATATTGTCATTTTCAGTTTCGGATTATATGACATCGAATGCGATATGACAAAATGCGTCATATCAAATGAAACAAACAACATAGCATTTGACAACACAATGTTATATCTGATATCACAGTTCATTACAATTATTTTGTAAGTTATGAGTATTCTACTAATTTAATGTCATAGTTACTCTAGGATGACTCATGGATGTTTTACAATTTATTTCCATTGGTGTAATTTTGCTAACATGTAGTGTCAAGGACAAATAATAAGTATATGATTAAGAAGTAAATGATTAAATACTGAACTGTATTATTTAAATTTTAAACAGATCACAGAATCAAAATCACATAAACTGGAAGGGCTGAAAATATATTTACATCACAATCACAAAAACTGGAAAAGTAAGCTGCTGATTTGTACAGTTTTTTTTTCTTTTTAATTCAAGTATCCAGTATTCAGATACTGAAATTGATATTAATAACTGAATAAAATCATATTTATCACATGGTATTGCAGATCCCTAGACAGACCTTTTTTATTCCTGGGTATTACATGAGAAATGCAGACCTCACAGAAATACCTGGCTTAAAATGCATCTTCTGTACCAGAGAACTACTTGTATTTAATATTAAGCGATGATTATCAGCTTCTTTTGCTCCAATTTATTTGAAAATATTAAGGCCTGAGTAATGTTCTCCCATAGACACACATTTTAAGACATGGGTGTTTCTTTGTGTTTGAAATAACTGAAATCAGTTTATGTGTGTTTTATCATGTATATGTAGTTCAAAGTAAAGAACTTTGCTTCAGTGTTTATGTAAGAAGCAAGTTAGGTTATAACAATTTTCAATGTAATTGTAATATATATAATTACATTGCTAAATTAAATCTAATAGTAATTGTAATTCAATTGAACATTTCATAATATAATTGTAATTAAATTGATTACATTTTAAGGATGTACGAGCGTTTTTTTAGACAATCATCCATTTTGAAAAATGCTTCTTGGAATTTTCCTTTCTAACAAACTTTTTACCAAGAGTTAATGCTAAATTATTAAAATGTGGCTGATAATGTACCATTTAACTGAACAGATTCTACTTGTTTAAAAACTGGCATTTGCCTAAAATTGATGTAAAATGTACAATAGGGTAGGAGTAAGTAATTTCAATTATCTATTTAAGTAGATCAGGTATGGTTTCTGATATTTTTCTGACTGATACATATATAATGATAAGCTACAATTGAAGTAAAAAGTTTTCAACATAGCACTTTATATTATTGATCCAGCTGATGTATTCATTGCTATCGTTTCTATCAGTAAAATGTGTTGATTTTATTTAAGTCCAGAACAAAAAGTGTTGACTTTATTAAACTAATGGAATTTTGGTCCAAGTTCTTTGGCCGAAAATATGACCTATAAAATGAAAATACAATGTGTAACTATTCAATTATTTTATGGTTTGCTCGGGTATGATATCACATATAACATAAATTGTTCTTTCCTGTTATATGTGTTCATTATTACCTAAGACAATTTCGTAGGTTAATGAAATTGTTATGAGGGTATTTTGTCATATACAGGCACATTTCCCTACTGTTAGAAAATGTTAAAGGGAAAATAGATCCAAATTTCATATCTATAAACATGAACAATTACTTCATATAGTTTTTGTTAGCATACAATTATCAAGTTTATGTGTATTAACAATACTATGAAAAGTACATATTGTATATAAGTATAGATAAACACGGTATAATTGTGTACTACCGCTGAAAAAAATGGCTGTTTTTAAAACTCAGCTGTCACTGCATGCCATTTAATTATAAATGTAGTTCTATATGCAAAATTAATATATGTATTTAGTAAAGTTAAAGACATTTGATAAGGATTTTATAGGGTTGAAGTAATTATCTAAAGAGAAAACATTTTAGTGAACGATGGCAATTGGATACCTTTGATTGTTAGGTTTACCTAAAATCCTCTCATCATTTAACCTTTACCGCCGTCTAGCTTTCCCGGGGTAAGTCCTCAAAATCCTCACCAGCAGGAAGGGATGACCCTCCCCTACCCCGTTGCGTAAACTGAAAATCACTCCAGGAACGATCCCAGTCACACTAATATATGCTGATGAAAGTTCTTGACTTGGAAAAAACAGATTAGATA